>NC_139049.1:17182210-23064885 GCF_965140915.1 Aythya marila
TGACACCTCCACCTTCCTCCCATCCTACCCATCCCTGCAGCAATGGCCTGATTATATTTCAAGTTATTACGGGATTAATACAGCTGCCCCTGGTGCCTCTTTCCCCTGAACTTCATCAATAAAAGTTGTGTACTGCTCTTACTCCGGCTGTTTCAGCTTCTCCCTGGATCTCCCCATGCTACCCGCGATGTCTCAGCAAGGCTGTATCATATCAGCCCTTCAGAGCTGCCAACACTGCTAGTGGTTAAAGCCTGCTCATGTCACGGCCTTGCATAAGCTGTGCGTATTTAAGAGGACATCTTGAGCTTTGCTATGCACGGCATCAGCTTGCTAAGTGGGTAGCGCATACTTAGCACTATTGAAAATAATGAAATAAGATAATCCACACGTACACATTAAAGAAAAAAAAAAAAGAAGAAGAAAAGAAAAAGATTCTGGCAGTGTTGTCTTGCTCTGAAACTACCAGAGTTATAAAAACTCCTCTACATGGACACTTTCAATAGAAAGAAAAAAAGGCAGGGGGAGCAAAAGACCTGGGCCCAGCACAAATCCATTTTTCCCCCACGGCATTTCTTGATTCAGTACAAGCTCTAGGTTTACTTCTTTGTGTTGGTGCTATAGGTTTCCCTCCACCAAGAATGCTATTTTCTAAAAACATCATTAAAAATGTAATTAACTGACTTATTCTTTGGAAAGTCTGCAGTTGTTTACAAAAGAATTGCCACACAAGCTGCCACCTTCAACTGTGTTGAATCGGGAAGTTATGCTCTTGTTTACAACTGCGCATCAATTCCACAATATATTTAGTTTTGGTACAAGTTACATATAAAATTCTTACTGAGCTTAATGTTGCAGCAAATAACACATACAGTAAGCGAGTAGGATTTATCACTGGCTGTAATGTCACAGTACATATTCTAAATATATACGGTGAGTGATATATGCACATGCACATGCAAACAAAATGGAAATATATTTAGTTTAAGAAGTGATGAATTATGTTTGCTTTCATTATTCTCATTTTGCATGTAGGAAAATGGAGATCGAGCACATCCACAAAAGCAGTGGCTGGTTGGGATCGCATCCGAGAACTGGCATGCTCGCTGGTAAGCAGGCTGGAGAGGAACAGCACTTTGCCACCCACAGCACACGCGGGGCTTCCCTCAGGGGGGAGGGATGCAAACAAACCCCGTGGCAGTCACTGGATGCTCCCAGAAAGCACGCAACATCATCTAGCTCAAACGCCTCCCCAAGAAGTTCAAACATTTTTTAAAGATGCAAGTGGCAATATTGCCCTATAAATTCTATTTTTTCATTCTTCTTCATCTTTTTGTCTCTTTCCTAAACACAGAGGCCAGAAGGCTATGCTTAAATAATTCATTTACAAATTTTCAATATCTTTTTGAACTATAGCAATTAAACGGAAAATAGAAAAAAGCTCAGCATCCTGTTTGGATGTAATTAAAGGTATAATCTGTTCCATTTGAATACTCCAGTGCTTACCCTTCTTAAAACAACAAATAAGAATAGTAGCTCATTTGCAATGTGTTTTTTTTTCAAGCCATCTAAAAAGACTAACTGATGAAGCAAGAATAATAATTTTTAAATGTGGCATAAGCACAAAAATACCAGCTACAGCTTTCAAATGATTGCTGCAGATCCCAAGTCTGATGAGAGTTCAATAGCAAGGGGTATAAGCTTTATGGCAAAACACTGAAGTCTTCCACTATTTCGTATCAGCATCTTGCTATGGCTGATATAATTACCTATCAAATACATCAGTGGAATGACTATCAGAGGATATCAAAAAATACATAAGTCGGATGCATATCAGCTCCGTCTTTTAGGGGCTGTTTGATCTCAAGTTTTTTTTGCAAGAATAAAAGACAAATACTGCATTCATTGCCCCTTTGTTTTCTATAAGCAGCCGATGATTTTACAGCACAATAAAATTAGACTATTACTGGCTAGCTTATGAGTTGTAGCTGGATCTTTTTCCTCCTACTGGACATTTCTCCACTGCTTCTCAAAGAAATTGAAGTCAGGTGTAAAGTTAATATCTGCCTTGTTCATTTATTCTTCTGTAAGCAATCAGGATTTCCCCAAATCACAGGGCAATCTCTTCCCTTTCGAGAAAGAATATAGGCCCTGTTCTCTCCATTTAGTTTAACAAAACAACTGGCAGAAGTTCAATGGAACCGATGATTATTCCGAGAGGTTACGGTGAACCACCGACGTTGTTAGCAAAAGGCTCGCTTGAAAGATCCCCTAAGAGGAAAAGTGCATGGATATTTCAAAATGTAATTAACAGCTTATTCCAACAACACGGGAAAGAAACAGCGACTGTGCTGGCTGCAGAGGAACCCGGCTGCATGGCACACAGTGCTTCAGCAGCCACCACTCCCGTGAAAGGAAGGGACACAGCCAGCAGCAACAGGGACAGTGCTGTGCCCTGCTCTCCAGCACCGAGAGGCACTAGGGCTGGCCCCATCTGCATGGTTGCCTTGTGTGCTACTGCCTTTGCTGTGCTTGGTAGTGCAGATGATGCTCTCACGGGCAGGGTCTTGGGGTCCAGGACCTCACTGGAGAGACTAACTTCTTTCAAAAGGTCCACTTTCTCTCCACTGTAATGCTCTCTCTCTCAGTTCTTTTGGGGCAGGAATTTCTCAAGCTTAGTTTTGGTCTTAATACCATGGTCTGAAGGTCTGTTTCAGCAAAATTGTTGAGCTTTTTTTTTTTTATTTTTTATTTTTTTTTTTTAGCAAAGTATATAGCAGCGACTAAGCAAAATAATAATTATTTTTTTTACATTGTTTAACCATTTAAAAATAATTCAGTTTTCAAACTCAGTGTTTTTGTCAGCTGGGGTGTACATCTAACGTGGCAGGGAACAGATTTAAACAAACAAAATGGTTGTTAAAATGCAGGAGTGATGGGAACATGGCACAGTGCTCTGAGAGACCTGTGTTTGACCAGTAAGTACAAGAGAAGTTAAAGCTCAAAGCTCATATTCTTTGAAGGTTATTCAGCACTGTTTAAAATTTCTAGCCATCCCAGCTGTGCGTGCTTTGCTGTTTAAAAACCCCAACCCTTTGCAGAGCCAGGCCTGCAGAGGCTGGGGACCTTCCTCCAGCTGTGGGGCCAGCAGATGTTGCTAGACTCTTTGCTTCTTCCCTGACCCAGCATGGCATGGCTGCTGTATGGCTTGCACTTCGCTACTGTTCTGCAACTTGCTGCTTTTCATACAGTAGCACTGAGAGGCCTCAGTTAAAACAACCAAAACACTAATAATAATAAAAAAAATGGCCTGTGGGTGCCAGGCTGTTGCTTGCTCTTCAGGAGAGAAGCCAGAGGTGAGCAGAGGTGAAGGAGCACCACACGTCGCCTCACCAGGCGAAGGCTTAAACCCACGGCTATCATTTCCCAACCATCAAGCCGAACAGCCCCCTGCATGCCAAAAAACATTTTTGTGGACGTAACTATAGACATGCGGCTAAAGGCAACACAACAGAACCTGGCTTGTTAAAAAATACCCACAGAGCGTGGGGAAAAAATAAAAATCTTCAACACAGCCTCGTCTGTCTCCAGCGAACAGGGCTTGTTTCAGGCCCTGGGCTCAGGCGCAGGTCCGAGCCACGGCGGGTGAGTGAGCTCCTGGCTGTCGGCCGCGCCGGTTTCGCGGAGACTCGCACGCAGGCATCGCCCTGCCCTTCACCACTGGCTGGGGCCTGGCTTGGCCGCCTCGCAGGTACTCGTGCCACCCCCTTGCCACCCGGCATGGCAGCCCGCCTGGCCGCCCCCGGCTGGGATGGCACGGCGGCTCTGGGACACGGGCCATCCCCCCCAAGGAACATCTCTGAGAGACACCAGCCCTGCGAAAGAAGCCACGCTTATCTCATGCATGCCACAGGTGTGATGTCAGCCCCTCTGGCAAAGGAACGAGGATGTCTACAGCCTCCACCGTGCAAAAATGCAGGAACTGAAGTTAACGTGCCTCAGACTTTGTTAAAATATGGTGATAATTAAGAAATATAATTACCACTACAAAGTTAATTCCTCTTTGAGTTCTTACAAACAAGTTTTTAATTTGCACCGAGCATTTACATTTCAGATGCGCAGTCACCCAGGCACAGCTGCCACGTGGCCCCAGGCTCTGCCCTGCACGGGGCCGGAGGCACTGTGGGTCCCCAGGGAGGACCCGCTGCCACCACCACTGCAGCCACCGCAGCCACTGCTGCCACCAAGGCCTGGACACAGCTGGTAAGATGGTGCAATTGCCTTAAACTGTCTCACCTGTTCTGTTGTACAGGCGTGAAAATAGCAGCCATGTCAGACACACGCCTGCTTTTTATTAAAAAACAAAAACAAAGAACTTATGAGGTAATTGATTGCTTTCTTCTAGTCTTTTATTAGTTGTGATTAAGGAGCTATAGTAGCCCTGTTTACATATCTCCAACAAGTCAGGACCTGCAGCGCGTTATTGGCTTGCGGCCCACAGCTCGCAGTCCATTCTCCACAGAATCAATCTGAAGTGGAAAACATCCCCGTAGGAAGCACGCACATCCCTGCATACACAAGAGCAGAAACCAGCAATAACTGCAGGCCCCGCATGCTGCCAGCCCAAGGCACGGGCCTGCTGCTGCCCGCAGTGCACTCATGCTGCAGGGCTGAGGGCTCGTGCCTTCAGCCCGACCGGGGATGTGGGTGAGCTGCTGCACTTCGCTGCCGCTCACAGCTCAGGCTCGGCGGATACGAACTGAGAGCTCCTCACTGCTTAACATGCAGGCAAAGCACTACCAATCTAAAATGGCTGATCAGTAATACTTTAATTGCAGTTTCATAGAAACAAATTGCTATTTAATTGCAATAAGCTCTTCCGTGGCTTCGCTGGACTGACAATAGGCATACACCTGGTACTAAAAAGTAACAAGCGGCAAGGATGGCTATCTGGTAGTTCATGTAGGGTAGGCTGAGGCTGTAACACCGGTCCTGGAACACACCATTTCACACTTAAGAAATATAATATTTTAAAAAATATATACGTTTATGTCTCCGTCTCTATTTCATTTACTTCACTAAAGCTGCTCAGAACATGGGTCCTTGGAAAAGCTTAACACTTAATACCAGCCAAAGAATTTTGATATTAGGTTTAATTTAAAATGATCTTTTGAAATGCCTGGTAGCAAGTCAAATTATGCTAGCATCAGATTTATTTTTTTATTTTAGTATTTTTCCTAAAATTAGATGGTGCAAATTTTAACTGTGTTAACTAACAGGGAAAAACGGAAACAAACGCAGTGTGGTTAATATTCTAAAGATGTGACTTAATTTCATAGGCTTCATTTTAGTAAGACATTCTCATTTTATATTTCATAAGATACTGCATAACCTGTTAAAATATTTAAAGATAAATCATGTAGGACTGAAAAGACAGTATCTTGTTGCAAACAGAATTTGGTTTGGAAAGGCTTAATGTCCCACTGCCTGCCAGGATGCGTAAATCTCATAACTAGACAGCTGGATAGGTAAAAACATTAAACCCATTTAGAGGGCAATCTTTTTACAAAATTGTTTCATTAATAAGAGTGACAATTTATATGATTGAGACATTTAGATGCAGTATAGACAGAGCATTTTATCCAGGTTCACCAGGATGATTTCAGATTAGTAATATTTCCTTTGATTTTTTTTTAACAGCATTCATTTTTGAAAGTGAGGGAAGCTCTTACTGAATGATTATTTGTATGACTTTTCAGCAGCACTAAATGCAGGAGGTGTATTTCAGACTCAACCTAGCAAATGCATGTGATAAAAGGTGAACAAGTACACATTTCTCTTCACAGATCTAAAAAAAAAGTCATTTTTCACATATGGACAAATCTAAGTGTTTCCAGTAGCCTTCTACCCACACCTAACATCCCCATTACAGCCTGTTTTATTGTCTGAAATGCCTCTGGTTTCAAGAAAGTGTTTTACCTAAAGGAAGAATACTACTTAAATAAGTTCTATTGTATATTCATAGCTCCATTAGTCCTCCTCCAATTTAGCACATCAAAGCAAAGGCTTCATCACTTGCATGTGGATTATGCTAACATGAGTGACATTTGTAATCTTATAGGTCTGCAACTTAAGAAATGCTTTTAAAGTAAGCTATTAAATAGGTAGCTGTGCTTTACAAACGAGTCATATAATAGTTTATTTAAAGCCGTTAATGAACTTCAACCTCTACATCACTAAATGCTATACTACATTACTTACTAGAAGTTATTAGCTATCTTCTTAACACTTCTAGGTTATATTGGACAACCAAAAATCTGTACATGTTAGATTTAAACACGGTACCTTGAGTGCTTATACTGAAAGAATATAAAAAGATGTCTGCAGACTCACTAATACTTGAATTCTATATTCATATGACTTCAAGTGTCTTTTCAAAGATATTCAAGCAGCACAATTTGCAAGACTCTTACCTAAAGACTTTAATGCCAGATCAAAAACCTTACAAACTTATTTTAAAAATATATGTAAGTGCATTTAATTAAAAAAAAAAAAAAAGACATACATAGCTTCAGTAGTTTTATTACTTTATATGTTATGTGAGTGTTCTTTTGTCTTTACTGTCTAATACTGTACACTACATCATTTTCTTGTCTCTACAACAGTCCGATTTTTGCACAGGCACTGAAGTGTTAAAGAAGAAATTCAGCAGACCTCCAGTATAGTAGAGATCAAGAAAGTAAGATCTGAAAAAAAAGATCTGCTGTTGGTTTAGACCGACAAATCTGTAATTCAGCTTTTTGTGTATCAGCAGCACAACAAAAGTAAGTCAAGCTCACGCCGTAACCAAACAAAGCTAAACAATGAACATCTCCTTAAAAGCAGAATTAAAAAAAAGAAAACATAATGATGATGTATTTCAAATGTATTAGTCTTCAATAAAAGCCGAACAGTTGGTAATATTGATTTGCTATGAATTGCAGCAGACACACATTCTAGGTGCTTGCAGTTTCCTGATTGAAGGCATTCAATGCACAGTCATAGATTCATGTTAGTATTCTTGCTATAAGAATGAAAAGTGGTTTTGTTTTTTTTTTTTCTCAAAACTTATTCTACACAGATCTACCAATAAGTAGCTGAAGGGGAAAACCCAGTGAATGAAGTTGTTCCCTTTCTAAGCTTAGAGGAAGTTTTCTTGCTCTTTTGTGTCTTTCTTTCCAGAGGACAGATCATGTTTGAGATCAGATTGCTCTCGGAAATAGTCCAGGAAGCGTGTTTTTCTTTCCTTATCAGTTTTAAAAAGTTAAGTCTCTTGCCTCAACAAACTCAACTTTATGTTGTTCAGGTCAGAATAGCTATTGTATCCCTTTTTATGAATACTCAATTCTATTGCTCAGTGTGAAGTACAGCCCTTTTGTTGCTTTTATTTTTATTATTATTCTTTGACCTCTTATGGTCTATACGTACACACTCATGTTTGCACTCTCACAGACACATGCATACCCCTAACAGTTCTGCGGGAAAGAACTGGATAGAAAGAGACCACAATACCTATAATACATACCATAATTCACTGCAATATGAACTGTAATAGATTTTTGTTTGTTACCAGAAGTAAGAATCTCATTGAAAAATAAAGATCATTTTGAAGCAGTGCTCTGTATCCTTGCCAAGAGTAACACAGTAGTAGTTTAACAGGTTTTTTACTGGCATAAGACAAAAAAGAAAAAAAAAGCTATTTTTAAAGGTAACTGACAATTAAGGTAAGTCATGACTATGTAAGATTTAGTTTCAGAGTAATGTTTTGAATGTAGTTTCTTTTTTTTTTTTTTAATGAAGCAAAGTTTTAAAACCCATACTCAATTCAGTGTTTTTTGTTTTACTTTTTTATTATTTAAATACACCATACTAGAGCAAATGTCTCTGAAAATATCACAAATAAAAGATTTTTCTTCATTCAGCAAATTAGAAGTAAGTGAAAATTTCTACACAGTAGCTGCTATGAGCCTGACTTTTTTTTTCCTTTTTCTCTTTTCTTTTTTTTTGCCATGGGAAGTAGCAACATTAGGACAAAAACACTTACATGCATACATACATTGTATTTTACAGAGATACAATAAAAGTGTTTGTGATAGAATATCACAAAAGCCACATCTTCCCTTTATCTCATGTTCAGTTTGATTGAAACACATTTCCTTACAACACTTAAATATACAAAGAGCAAATAGAATGTTGGTAAGGTAAAACACAGGGTACAAACTGGCCAGTGCCCTGCTAATTGTTAATGAGGGTAGAAAGCAGATTTCAATGCTTCTTTTAATTAGCTTCATTAGTCATCTTCCCCACCCGCCCCCCCAAAGATGTCCTCCGGTGGATCTTTTTTCATTTTCTCTACAGTCTCCCATTAGCCCAGGTTCATGGAGTCCTTAATGTTCATATTCAGTCATTTTAATACACCAATAAATGTGGGAAGGGCAATCAAGAATAAAGAAGGTGCAATGGTATGGAGCTGGCACTGATGCTAGCTACAAAGGTGACTTGTCTACTTGGAGACATGGGATCCATCTGTGATGAACAAAATTTGAGATGAAGGCACGCATTCTGCATTACTCTGACCTTTTAGCAGACCTGCAAGAAATAAAAATGGGTATCTTAGCTAGAATACTAAATTTGAGATAGGAAACTACAACATGACTGCTTTTGTCTTTTCCTTATTCACTAATCTCTTTTTTATTAGATTACTTTCCAACTGTGACTTGACTAAGGCTTTCTACACTACCCATTCACACTGCTAATGTTTCAACTTCAAATAGCATAAAGCAAATATTTTCTGCAGTTTCACTACTAAAAAGAGCAGACAGTAAAGAAAAAAAACATGACAACAATAAATAAATGTACTTCCTGGTAGCAAATCATACCGTGAATAAGGTGGCTTTTCTGGGCCCCTTTTAAAAAGGAAGAAACATTATGCCATGCCTTTGAAGAAGCTAGTAATATGATCTTATAATTGGAAGAAATAGTGTGTAAAGCAAATAAGAAGTACAGCCAATATCCTCCCAAGGCAACTTTGGTTAATATGCTGCATTGCACAAGAGCTAAATATAGATATTTCAGGATTCCCCCCACCCCCTCCACCCCCCATTTAAAATTCCTCATCTGGTGTGTTAGTTAATGTTACATAAACATTTTAATATATGAAGTCAAACATGTGCTTTCACACTGGTGTTAATGAATTGTGATAATTAAAAGTGTCTAACTCAATAAAAATCTAAACTTTCATGGATAAAATAGAAATGATCATCCATAGTCTTCAAATACAATCTGTTTGCAATTACCAAAATGAAATAATATATATGAGAATTTTATGGTTTTTAAATGACATTTTGCGCTTCCCAGGAAGTTCTTTTTTCACCCTTTCTCTAAGTTACTAAAAGCCTGAGGTCTATTAGTAACTGCAACCCCCCACTTTCAAGCTAATTAAAGTAGTAGAGGCTTGGAGGTTTAATTCCCCAGAGCTGAAGCTCAGTGTGAGAAAGGTAATTTGTCTGTCCAGAACAAAGATTAGGGAGCAGCCAGCAAGCATATTTAATAAATGAGCATCAAATATCTTCTACTATGGACACAGACAACACCAATTATGTAACTACAAGGGAATTGTTGAGTGATATGTAAACTAGAAGATTTTTAAGATCTTCTCTGAAAGACGTAATCTAACTCATACTTTATTTAAAAGTATTAGAAGCTGAAGACAAGCGTTTGCTACAAACATTGCCAATCGGTGGAAAAATTACACTTTTAGTTTGCCAACAGTATTACTGCCTACGAGAAATACTGCAGAAATACTACTGCTGCCAAAAAAGTATAGACAATTCTCTACAGAAGACAATTCTCTACAGAGGACAACACAACCCCTTCAAATAAAATGGCACACAGGACATCACACACTGAGCTTGCTTTCTGCCGGCAAGCAGTACCTAACTGAGGTAAAATAGTTTTGTTTTCAGACGACATAGCAAGTGATGAAAAGATATAATTTCCATGTGTGAATTGACTTAGGCAGGCAAAAGTCAGTAATAGCTGACACCACTGCATCTGCCTCCTTAAAAACAAAATCAAGATTTTTAAGCAAAGTCAGATCATGCAACCCTTTCTGCCTGCACCAAGTACCAATACATATTAACTCGTCAACTACATATTAAGAGAATAGTAAGTTCGTAACTGTCACCTTCACAAATGCAACAAAAATGTGTTTTATTGCAAGGAGTATGTCTCAATCTCTTCAGCTTAATAAAAACACCCTGTGAATATTCTGCTATGTCTACAATCTCTAGTAGCAGAATAACCAGGAGACTGATCGATCTTTAATGTTTAATAAAGAGTATCTGTTACAGCCAACTCTGTCATAATGGAAGAACATTTTTAATTAGTGGCCCTAAAATGCACAGCTTTCTGGAAAACATCTGTGATGTTTACATCTTCAGATTGTTAAAATGCTAACACAAGAAAGCTCTCTTTTGGCACCTGCCCCTATATCTTCCAGAACCCCAGCCACCTGACAAACCTACGAATTACCAACTCATCTCCTCAACTGTAACTCAGTTTCCTGAAATTCAGGCCCTCCACAATTCCCCTCAGAAGACCAGGAGAGAAACTTGCACTGTTTTCTGGAGACATAATATTATAAAGAATCAAAACAACTATAACCCCTCTCCCCAATCTTCTCCTTAATACCTCTTTGTCTGCCTCATCATCGACTGTAGCGATGCAGTTAATTGTCAGTGACAGAACTAATAAAGACCTGCTCTCAGCATCTTCTCTGCATTTAGCTTCTGCTAGGTGTCTTCAGTTGTGAGCTCTGCAAGTCTAGTCCAATTTTACTTCTTTTCCATGTTCTGTGTTCCTCATCATGTCTACTGCTTTTATTGCAACTAAATCATTTTTATGTTTTGCTAAGGCATAGTAAGAAACTGATAAAACTAAATGACAATTTAGACACCTATTTGAAGTTACATTAAACTTTACAATCACAGAAGACAAGTGGATAAACCACTCTCTCAGAAAGGTAAACCTTTTACTGCAGTGTATAAAGATGAATGGTTTTACCTATATTTCGAAATGGGATACCTACAAATATTCATTTAATAGATTCACCGCCAGCTAGTCTGTATTACAGATTTGTTTCATTAAAATTCACAACAGTATAAATCTATGAATCTTTAACTGTATTTGTACTTCCTTGAAAAGAAGCTGCACATTCTCCTCCAATCTTAATTATCTTTGTTCTGCCTAACTATATATACGACTTTGGTACTCAGCTCTCTCATCACCTCAATTGACAAATTAAGTAAATAAAAAAGTCCATGTTTTATTTTGATGTAATTACACTCACTGCATAAGACTTGAAAGAATACTTAAAATTAATCAGTAAATTTATGCACAGAAAAAAAAGCAAACATGAATATTGAAATGTAGCGAGAAAACAAAAGAAAATCTTGGAACTTAAGAAGCAGTTTGTTTTCTTGCATATATTTCTCCACTAAGTAAAAGCACTAAAAATTATTCTGCACATTACAGAATAGATAAGCCTAGCATTTGTCCCAGATTTTTTTAATCTTCAAAATTCCTATTTGCAGATAAATGTTATTTTTTTGTGATCCTTACAGACATTAATGAAGTTCCTATTGTAAATCCATAAAGAATTACCAACTGAAGTGTGCACTTTTTGTTTCATTGCAATAACTCAGTGCTGTGTGATTGCCTGGGTTAATGATGAAAAAGTCAAATATACTATCAGAGCTGATGGAAAAATCTATCACCAATCTGAAATTAAAATTCATCTGTGGTCAATAAGATTTAATATCCATGCAAGTGGCGCTGTAAAGAGTAAATGAATCAATGTCATCAATACATAATCAGTATGAAATATGATGTGAATAAAATTATGTGCAAGAGTCATACATTCACTCTTTTCTGGACCAGGGTGGAATGAACAGTCTCTTAACTCAAGGTTGACAGTAATTGTTACAAATTAGGCACAGCAGTTATCAAAATGCACTCACTTGCATAGCTTTAGGACTTATTAAGGAGATTAAAATAGATCTAAAACTATCTAGTTTCAGCCTTACAGGACAACTGTTGATCAGATTTTTTTCTTCTTCTTCTTCTCTATATGATTTGTACAGTCATTATTTACTCATTTAGCTAGAAACCAAGAGCTATCAACCACAGAGATATACAATCTCTAGTTGAGCTATTAGTGTTATGGAGCGATAAGAAAACAGCACTTTGGTTTTTAAATCTGAGTTATGACATATAAAACAGACAAGGAAATACTTCTGAAAGAGTACCCCAGCATGCCTCCTCAACTAAAACCTTACACTGGTTTGGTTCAGGAACCTTCTCTTCACAAGACATTTATTTCCATATTAAAGGATCTAATTTTCCTCCCACAGAAACCTGCTCTCTTGTAGCCCTTAACTTCAAGATTATAAAATAAAATGCTCCTCTTTGTTAAGAGCTTATGTTAACGTATGCTCTCCGTTCTGCTTTGTACATAAAGAGTTCAACAGCTGTACAGCTGCACATGCCTAAACCAAAATAAACTGACTCGCCCTATGTGTCATATTTAAAGGTTAGCATTTTCTCCCTGTACCCCATGTCTATGTTACTTAAATTCAGTTACTTTAAAGGTTTCTTTGCAGGGGTGGGGAATGCCCACTGCTAGATTGAAAAGAAATTGATCTTCATTTAGCTCTAATAAAGCTTATTAGTAATTGTTGAGTATTCACCTTCTGGTCTGGCAGTAGTGGATTACTCTGAAGTGAATTCAAATGGCCATTGATGAGAGCTGTAGGTCTATCATGTTCACAAAATAAACTGCCATTGATGTAGTGAAACCGATCTCCTGGGACCAGGCGATTCCGGCAGGTAGAGCATGTAAAACACTGAAAAAGGAAAAAAGACAGCAAGTGAAACTACAGCACAAATTAAGTATGCTGCAGGTTTGAAAATTACACTTCAGAGACCGTGAGTACAGTTGAGATATGGAACTGCTTGGTTTCTAGTAAGACTAATGCCATGTTTGGAGGTACCTGTTGGGACTATGCAGTACATAACTCAAGTATAGTTTTACCGATTATGAGGGAACAAAGCTACACACTAAGGGAAGCTTCCTAATATGTACTCGTATCTCTAGTTATTGCTTCACACTTTATTCACAAGCAGATGCAGATTTTATACTACAGAAGCACGGCAGTTCTCATCAGCTAATAACAAAAACACGTAGAGAACACCCTCACCTTAAGATGATAGACATTGCCCTGTGCCCTCATGACCAGCTCACTAGCAGGAATGGACTGTCCACAGGCACTGCAAGCACCGCTATTTCCAAATAACCTGAAACAGAGGTGATGATCATGAATTATTTAAAACACAAGAGGCTCTAAGCATTTTTGCGCATCACTGCAATGGTTTATTACACAACTATTTTAGACTTCTGACCCCTGTCTTCCAACTTGCTTACACGTTGCTATACAAAAATATACTTTTTCATATTACAACTGGTAGCTTCACCCTACCTTGGATGTGGTTACACAGGATTTAATCAGAAATATTGACTTACACCTCTAGAAACACAAACAATTCTGTACTACACACATTTTATCAGATTACTGGGTTCATCATAAAAAAAAAAAAAGATACAATTCATGACTGGAGTTTAAATGCATTGTGTCCTTGAAATTATATGAAGAACTCTTTTGTACTTTAATCATATCTTGAGATATGAGTCATCAAAAGGGTTAAGAGGATTTGATTGTATATCTAAGAAGACATCATGCTCAGTGTATTGAAACTCCAGTAAACCTCCATCAGTGCAGAGTTTCCATTAGAAACTCTCTGCTATCCAGGTTGATATATAATGTGTATGGGTTAACCTTTTCAATCATGGTGTCAACACTTTAGATTTGCCTCTGCTCATCTCTTTCATCCTAACCTTCTCTCTCTCTTGATAATGAAATGCTTGCTCCAACTTCCCTCTATCTGCTCCTGAGTCCACAATTTAGATTACTTCATCTCTGCTAGCAACAAACTGAATGAAATTTCGATTTGAGCAGAAAGTAATTTACCGGGATCTGGACCCATTTGTCATCATATCTCTCTGGGTGTTTGCTGTATCACTGCAGTTTTCCTATGCAATCAAATGAGACCACAACATCTGCCATTGGGTTGGGGGGGGGGCACGGGCAGCAGGGGGAAGGGGGAAATAGGCAGAAGAGTGGTGAAGAAAAATATATACATAATTCTTCAAATCCATTTAAAGGCACAACACATCGATTCAAAATATAACACAATAATAATTATTGAGTTCTACTTTTACAGATTGCATTAGCTAGAATTAGAAAACCTTTATTTGCTTTTGCGCGTGTCTCTCTAATACACACAAATATTTATAAAGAGTACCACAATCATTTCACAGCAAAAAAGGAAACTGAACTAGCTGGCAGGGTCACAGACCCACTTTTCTGCACAATGTAAAACACAGTAATAGGATTTACAAATTAGCGTATTGGTGTCATAATAAATATTAATATTTGCATCTCTTTCCTGTCCAAATAAAGTCATAAAATTCTGTTTGTGTCAACCTCGGAGACGCATTACAACAGAATACCCGTAATCTGAATGATTGCAGTGTGCCTCTGTATAAAAATAATTGCTTTGAATTTTCAGAATCTGAGCTTGCAGAGGAGGCTTGTCATGTTCAAACTACTAATTTGCTGTCGCCACTTTATTGAAAATAGCCTGTAAGTTGTTATTAAATGTATCGACTGAACGACAGAGAGAGTAGTAAAACTGCCCCTTAAGATGGCTTTTAATAGGAAGCTGAGAAACAAATTTTGCAGCAGCATCGATTTGAAGAGTTCAATCAAAACTCCATTTCAAAACTAATTAGTCTGAGATCCACGACACATTGACACGTTCTTGCAGAATCACAGCGGTTACAAAGGGAAAGCTGAACTAATACATTGTCAGGACCTCCAGCCAAAAGGACTAAACTGTCTAGAAACTGAGGGTCCATTATTAGGGCATCTTCTAAATCAGGACCACTTCCGAGCCACCACATGATGTATTGAGGTTACTTGCAAAGCTTTACGATATGCGTTTTTCTTCCCCCATTGTTACTAGTAATGAAGTTGGCACATAGAAAAGGTGCACGGGAAGCACTCCGAGAGGATGCAGTGAGACATCACTACGTATCTAGAGCAAAGATCCACAAATCTAGGGCAATGGGTGATGACAAGGGCATTACTGGCAGGGTGGGGGCAGAAAGGCAAGGTCCTGCAGACAAGCAGACAACACTGCCTGTCCGGGAGAACACAAGCACGATCAGCGGTCTCTCCCAGCCCTCTGTGTGACTGCAGCACCCGCCTGAAAACACAGCTTTTGGAATACTGATCTCCTTGCACTACTTGTCTTCATTAAGCATTCATTTGTTATACAATTCTCTCTGACTAGAAGTGGTTGTACACCTTGAATGTCTGTGAATTTTAATAAACGGAGTCAAACTAATCCAGAGGCTTTCCACGCACCTTAGGTTTTCCCTCAGCATGTTTCCAGAACAATTCTGTTTTCCAAAGTCACATCAGCTGAATCTCTGCTAAAATTCCTGAAAATTACTCCCAAAGTTACAACACCTTTCCAGCGTTTTGTGTTATTTACAAGGACAATTAGGTTTATTTTTCCTTCTCTGCTATAATGAATGTTTTTGTTTTCTAATACCATTAGCAGGAAAAAGGTTTTATCTATAAAAAAAAATGTTATTCCTTCTTACCAGTAAAGGAAGTTCACCACAGTAACTATTCTTTACTGAAAAAGTTGTTTCACATGGTTTCTGAGAGGCTGGAGAGCTAATTATCTAACCAGGGGGACTGTCCAGGACAGTATTTGATTTAAAAGGCTTGAGGCTTTAGGTGCTCAATTAAGTAGCTATCGGTCTCAGACTGGACTTTAATGGGCTCTTTTCTCTTTAACTGCAGCAATGGGTAGAGATACCCCAGGTCAGGCTAATTAAAGCCAGGGGACTCTTTAATTGTGATGACAGAATTGGTTTCAGTTTCCTCTTTGGGTCCTCAGTCCAAGAAGGTCATTAATATTTCAACATTTGGGCAATGCAATCAATCACAAACATCAAGAGGTTCCCTACACGGACAAGGCAGCTCTTCTGCACTTAACAGCATTTTACTGAGCCACCTTAAATTAACTACTGGGTAGTTCCAACATTGCATTCCCCACACCCCGTACACACAAGCACTCCTGTTTTTTTTTTTCTTTTTTTTTTTTTTTTTTTTTTTTCCCCAGAACTTCAGAGAGTAGCAAGGAAAGCAGCAAGAAATCTTCAGTCCAGTTTCACGTCCTGCTGCTCAAAATTCAGAATCAGCAGATGCGCATCTCAAGCAACTTACACTAACAAAATGTGGCTGCAGTTGTTTTGGACGCTGTGAAGGCAGACAGATTTAACTACTCCAAATCTTGCACAGCGCAGCACGTATTTGTGCCCACAACACACATCCAAGCCCTCTTGGAGAGAAATGCACATCCAGACCTACTGATCCAGAAGCGATTGGTGTTTCTGTACATTCCCTATATTTAATCTAAATTCTGCACCAGCTATATTAAATGTAACAAAGAAAGGCAACACAGAAACTACGCCTGGAGCCAAGTCCATTAAAGGTACTTCAGAATAACTAGAGACCAAGCACCTTAAAAGCACCAGAAGCTATTGATACTTAAAAGGGGGGCTGTGCATAATGGCAAGTGCTGCATTAGAGAAGGGGAAGGGAAAAAAAAAAAAAAAAACAGCCAAATTACGCTTGGTTAATTCAGAGTAACAGATCTGCCCCCAAGTGAATTGGAGGCCTTGAATTAATTCTGTTATGACAAATCAAGATAAACGTTCCCCCTAAATTGCATGCGATTTAATTAATTTTTGAGATCCTGTTTTTTTTTTTTTTTCCTAGCTAATAGTTCACATGCTCCTGTGCTGTCATTGTGCTTGAGTGGGCAGACTTCAAAGTGATATTAAATAACCAACTATTAGATTTACCTAGCACATCCTATTGGAAAAGTGCCATTTAATTACCTAGCCTGTTCAATTAAAGGGACAGCACTCCCCGAATGCAGCAGCTTGCCGCTGATTACCAGGGAAATGAACTCGCTGTCCAGCAGCCCCCTTCCCATCGCATCCCATCCCGGCCCTACTCCCAGAGGGGCCACAGGGACCCCCTTACCCCATGGCAGGACAGGGACAGGTCTGGGTCCCGCTGCGCCCCAGGGAGGGGCCGGATGGGTAGGGGCTGCAGGCACTGCCCCTTTAAGCAAGGCTGGGCAGCCTCCCCTTCCCCGTCCTTCCCTTCCCTTCCCCACCACTCCCAGCTCTCTCTTAGAGGCCAATTTTGTTAATTAAATGTTTTGTTTGCGACGCGGCTCTCATTCATTTCGGACACGTCATTCCGAGCAGATCTAAGCCAGGGACCAGATCTCATTAGATAAAACCTATCAGAACTAAGAGAAAATGGAGGAGACACTAATTAAAGCTTTTAATTGTGCGGATTCGCTGCCACGCTGCTGCTTTATCTGGCATCTGAAGGTTGGGAGGGCTGTGCTCGGCTCTCCGCCCTGCGAACGCCTCTGTGGCGGTGGGGAGGGAGCGGGAGCGGGCCGGGATTTTCGCCTCCCTCTCTTTTCCCAGGAACCTTGGCTTTCAATGAAAGCTGCTGTGGCGGCTCTCCCAGCGCCACGGCTAATTTGGTGCTTGGTCGGTTCCTAGGGGGAGGCAGGGAGGGAGAGGGGAGCGCTGTGTTGGTTCAACAACAACAAACCCACACGCGACGTCGGAGGGCTAACACTGCTCGGTAATGAATGGCCTGGAGAGTCGAGGCCCCCTCACCTGGCGCCTGCCCGGCTGCTCGCTCCTCCTTGCTTTGGGACTTGTGCCTCACGTGCCCCCACGCCCCCATTAGAAGCTGTACCCGTGGCTGCTGCCCGGGGAAGGGAGCGTGGTGCTGCGAGAGCCCGACACAAGTCACAGGGAGATGGCAGAGAGGCACTGGTAGGTATGGCTGCCAAATTGCCTCCGCCACTAAGAGCGGCTGCCTCAAAAGCAGAAGGGCCAGGGTCTCGCACATGCCAGCACAGCCACGAAGTCTGTATCCAGAGGGAAAGCTCTGAGTTAACTCAGCCCTTGCACAGCCAGGCCATCCAACCCCACCTTGAGCGTACGGTGTCCAGTTCAAGTTTCAGCAAGCATCTGTCTGAGTTATTTTTGCAAGTCAAATCACCCAGATCTAAAGAGAAGTCAGGCGATAGAACAAGGAGATCAATTCAAAACCCTCATCTGATAAAGCATCCTATTCATAATCACCTACTTCAAAATACACTAGTATTAGTTTTTGGCAACACAAAACCAAAGGATTGTGATAAGCTTGCCTGAACTCGCCTCTGGGATATGGTGGACGCATCTTCTCCTTTTAATTAGTAGTAATCAGACATGAGGGTTTGTTTGATGGTGTTGGTCGAGTGATGAATCTGTACTATTCACTGCATCTCAACAGTAGTGTCAATGTTTCCACTTCAAACAAGACTCTTTCCCTAACACCGTTCTGCTCTATTTAATTACAATTCTGCCAGGCTTAGGCTTGTTGCTTAGGACGATGACCAAAAAGCACTATTAAACAGCTACATGTGCTTATTTTCTGGCATTTCTCTCTAAAAATACCCCCAAAAGCTAAGGCTTTGATTCCTCAAAGATGTTGAGAGCTGCATTTTGTCTACTTAACTGACTGAAGACGAGGCCATGTATCGGGACAGAGGCTGCGTTATAAGAGCAACCAAGCCTCAGCACCGACCTTTTAGGCTAAGGATGCCTCCATGCATTTGCACATATTCAGTACAGTGCTGATCTTCTCAAACAGAAGTCAAGTTTTACGACATAAACAAGCTTGTAAGGTTTTCTGGCCAGATTTGCAGAAAGGAATAAAAAAGTGGAACTTTTCAGCCGTTAGGGAAAAGAAAAACCTGGGTTAACTCTTGACATTTACCGTAAGTGAGGAGCCAGAAGCATTCAAACAAAACAACTTGTTTTAACTTTGCATTTCTGCTATGCTGGAAAGGTATGGGGCTTTTTTTTTTTTTTAATTACTGGATGTTGAAATAGAAGACCTCCTTGAAGCATTCATGTGCATCAGTCTATCAAACCATTTACTCAAATTAAATGTGTAATCCTTCAAAATGCCTCCTTTTAAATTAATGAGTTTAAGTAGCTTGAGTTCACCTGAAAAGATTGCACGGGCACCTGACCTCATGAATTCCTTCTATTAATTATATGGGAAGCACGCTGGAAGGGGTACTGTGCATAGTCGCACTGCGCCCCACCAGATGCCAGATTAGGCAGGCTTAGTTCCCCCTACCCAAATCTGCGGCACTTACACCGTATGGCTTTGGAAGAGGAAGAGATAAGGGATACACAGCAGGAGCGTGTCCCCTCCGCCACCACTGCCCGCATTTTCCGTGCTGAAGCCCAGAGAAACGCCGCTTCGGGCCCCCGTAACGTGGGGCCAAACGCTCCCGTTGGGGCTGCAAGCAGGAGCGCTGGCCCTCCGACTGCCGGGTAATCAGCTCTTTCACAAGGAGAGCAGAGAATGAGTCATTCTGTTTCCACTCAAAGGAGTTTAAAGGTGCTTATGTAAATATCATAATTAATCAGATACTAAAGGCAGCCGTTTCATTATTTAGCGCCTCTGCCACAGCCTTATTTAAGCCCTGCGATTTTAACATTTACCGTTCAGATATGCACGCTTCTCCTCCAACACTACAACAAAGCAGATTAATTTAGCCTCCCTGATTGCTGTTTATTTTTAGTCGGGACCTGTTTTGCGCTGACAAACCACTTTAAAGTCGCAGCCGCCGTGCCGCCCCCCCCCCCCCCCCCGCCGCCGCCGCCCCCTGCCCACCTGATGTAGTCGTTCCTGCAGAGGATCATGCCGCTCTTGGTGTAGCAGGACGTGCCGATGTCCCCCAGCTGGGCCTGGCAGCAGGAGCACTTGAGGCAGCGGCTGTGCCAGTAGCTGTCCATGGCGTAGAGCAGGAAGCGGTCGGCGATCTTCCCCCCGCAGCCGGCGCACCTCTTCCACGAGAGGGAGCCCGCCGTCACCGGGGGCGGCTGCGAGCTGCCGCCGGGGTTCACCATGGCCTGCGGGACAGGGGCGCCGCGGGGCCGGGTCAGGGCCGGCAGCCCCCAGCCGGCACCGGCACCGGCACGGCCCCGCGGCTCGGGAGGGGGAAAGGGAGCCGTGGAAGGGGCTCCCCGGGGCGGCCGGCCCCGAGGCGCGGCGGTGCCGGTGCTGAGGCGCACACACGGGCTGCGGGCCGAGGCCGGTGAGCTTCGGGACGCCCGTTAACTTCCCGCACAAACACGCTCAACTTTTGTCTCGCTAATCTGCCCTTGATCAGCAGTTTAAATGCTAGAGCTTTGTTACTCAAAAAAGAAAAAAAAATAAAATAAAAGGAAAAAAAAAGTTTGCCGGCCACAGGAAAGCAGCAGGATAACGAAGCGCAGTGCTCAGGCTGGGGCTGCCCCGGCCGCCCCCCAAACTGCTACCAAAGGGCATTTTTCACTTTCTAATAAACGCTTTACGCAAGCAGGACAACTGAGAGATAATATAGGAATCAATTCATAAAGCTTACTCTAAACCGATTAATTTGTTGCCTTCAATCCAGAGTCCAATAAACTCCCGGTGTTCCTCCAGTCACTTATACTATAAAAAGATCAAGTTATTTACTGCCAATTAAGCAGCATGTTTTGTCTTTGTCCTCTGTAAGCCGTGTGTGCTCATGCCGAGGCATCTGGCTATCTGCTCAGGACGCTCAGCCCGATACCTCCAGGGAAGCGAGGACGAACTTTTCCTGCCACTGGCCCAACTTGGCTTCAGGAGACGGCGAACTTAGGCCGATTTTAAACACACATTTCCTCAGAAAGAGTTCCTGGAGGTATGTCCAGTGACCACACAATAAACCAGAAGAACTGCACCAATTAAGCTGTAACAAAAACCCTGAGACTTTGGAAAGAAAACCACTCTAAAAGCCATTAGCATTGCATTTATCCAAACGCATCATATACCTTTATGTAAATTGATTTCTGATGCATTTGTTCAAGGAATTGCCTTTTGTTACAGTTTCCAGCTACAGCCTAAATGAATCTGCATTTCCTGCTCTGAGCCTTTAAACCGTTTCCCTGCGCTTTAAATCACTTCGGATTTCTTAAAAGAAAGAAAAAGACTCCATGCTACCACCTTAGCCCGTCTTTGTCGAAGGCAAACATATATAAAATGGGAAACGTTACACTGAGAAAAGCATCCAGTAACCCCATTAAGCTAAAGCTCTTAAGGACAAGCAATACCTTAATGCTGATTAAATCTAAAAAGATGAATCAAGAGGACTGACCAGAAAGTGACTCCCTTGATAACTAAGGACGGGCCCTCATCAAGTTTCATTTAGAGTTGGGGGGAGGGAAAAAAAAAAAAAAAAAAAAAAAAAAAAAAGCTTTTAACTTAAATAGGCTTACTCTAGTAATTACACAGCCAAGCAATTTAGGTCCTGGGATAGGAGTCAGTGAAATAGAAAGCAGAGCTGGAAGCTAGAGGCGAAATACCCCCCCCCCCCTTTTAACAGCGTCTCTGGTGTTTTTTTAATGGAGACCAAGGGAGGGACGAGCAGAGAGCTGGCAATTTGTAGTACAAAAATGGATGCTTAATTCATGTCTTGGTTTTAATTAGGTGATTCACCGGATTTCTCCCGCATCGAAACAAAAGACCGTGCGGGGGGCAGGAAGGGGATCGGCGAGGAGCGAAGCCAGAGAGCTCACTTTGATCTCTCCTGCCACTGTTTCGGAGCGCTGTTTACTCCGGGGGACGCGGCTTCCCCGAGCCGCCCCCGCCCTCCCGGCCCCTCCGCCCGGGCTCGGCGGCCGCCGGAGCCCCTTCCCCTGCCCTTCCCCTGCTCCCCGTCCCTTCCCTTCCCCGCGGCGGCGGCGGGCGGCGGCCGGGCTTTGTACGCGGGGCCGGCGACAATGCCCGGGGCCCGCCGCCGCCGCCCCCCGGCCCGAGGCGGCCCCGCGGCGGAGGGCAGCGGCCGCGCTCCTTACCTGCTTCCCCTCTATATTGCCAGAGGCCGGGAGCGGCGTCGCTCGGGGTCACCGCGGAGGCTGCCGCCGTGCGAGGAGACCGGCGCCGCGCTCGCCCGCCCGCGCTGCGGCTCTGCTCCGGAGGGAGCCCCCAGCCCGGGGAGCGGCAGCCCGGGCTGGACGAGCCCCGCGGCCGCTACGAGGGGCGGCTGCCCGCGGTCCTCCCTGCGGCTCCCGCTTCCCCGGAGGGCAGAGCCGCAGAGCTCAGCCCCCCGCCGCCGGAGCCGCACACGCAGGGCGCCGCCGCCGCCGGCTGCCGCAATCGCCGGTAAGTTTGGCAATGTGGCTGCACTTTGTATCGCCTCCCCCCCGCCCCCTCCGCCGGCTGCCGAGCTCCCCGCGGAGCCGAGCCGAGCCGAGCCGGGCCGGGCCGGGCGGCCGCGGAGAGAAGCGGAGCGGAGCTGAGGAGAGCCGGGCAGGGCGGGCCGGGGGGCGGCCTCGCGTGGGCGCGCGTGTCCTCGCCGCGCGCGGGTGTGCGAGCGGGTGTGAGCGCGCGTGAGCCCGCGTGCGTGTGCGGCCGCTGCCCCTCGCACATGTGTTACTGACAGGGCGCAATCCCAACTACACTCCGGGCCGGCCCCGCCGCCCGCCCCGCCGCAGCCAATCCGCCCCCGGCTTGTTCAGGCGGAATAATAAAACCTGCCAATCCCGGGGAAGACAAAGGAATGAGTGAAAGAGGAGAAAAAAAAAAAAAAAGAGAGAGAGGGGAGAGGAGGAGGAGGAGGAGGAGGCGGAGGAGGAGGGGAATGCGGAGGAAGGCGGCGGGCAGGTGGGGAGCGGCCGTTAGGGCGCCGCCCGCTCCGCGCCCGGCCACCAGTTGAGAAACTTGGCCGGGGGCGGCCCGGCCCCGTCCTTCCGCGCCCTTCCCGGCTCGGCACCGGCCTCCCGCCGCCCCCTCTGCCCCTCTGGGGTCCCGGTGGCGGGGAGCAGGCCGCCGCCGGGCCCCGCCGCCCCGGGCCGGGGGCTCGCAGCCGTCCCCCCGCGGCCACCAGCTCGGGAGCGACCGGCGCGGCCCGGCCCGGCCCGCTGCTGCCCGTGCCCCCCGGGGGCCCGGAAGGGGTCGCTCGGGCTGGTGCGGGCGGCCGGCAGCCAGCGGCACTGCTCGCCTGTGGTGGGCACGGCCGGGCTGCTGAGAGCGCCCGAGGACGAGCAGAAGAACCCTTCAGTAGGGACGCTTAAAAGTGGAAAAATACGCCTCTGAGGCCTAGGTGTAGTGTGCAAGACAGGCAATAACGCACCTCTTACAGCTAAAAACAGCCCTCAGAACACTCCCAGTACCTTTACAAACACCGTAACTCACGGGTGTTGTCCTGGCGAACGGCTCTCCCCCAAGCACGGGTGCTGGCCTGGCTGTGGGACCAGGCTCTCATCTGGCGCTGCCTAACAAGTACACCCAAATGGGCTCCACAGTTCCAGCCACAGGGGCAGACAAATCACCCATTTCCAGGATCTGTTAAACAAGATGCAAACTTCACAAGGCTAGTTTCTCGATTCTAGGCCACTGGCGTAAGCAGCAGCCACACCGTGAGGACAATCAGGCTGGCTGGTCCGACACCGCCGCAACCGCAGCAGCAGGCAGGCAGCGGTGGCAGGTACACACAGGCCAAAATTGCTGCGTGCCACGGGAGAGGGCAGCCCTGCGTGCGGGTGGGTCGCTGCACACTGCGGGGACACTGCCACTGCTGATGTCAAGTACATACCCAGCGGCTGCAGAGCGACTGAGCGATGCGTTTGTGCGCTGCCACTGTCTCTTAGTCATCCAAGGCAACATAATATTTTCAACCTGTTCCTGTTCAAGTCTAGCGTAGAAGCAACATCCTGACACAGGTATACGAAACTTCAGCCGGGAGTATCTGCTTGCAAATGAAAGCGCTGGTGCTAAAAAGCAGACCGACTTCCCTCTGACAGGCCGACTGGTAAATCCAGTCTCGGCAATCACAGCCCAGGTGTACTTTAACCACATCGCCACCTGTGGGCCTTCTTCGTTTCTGCATCCCCGGCCGGAGCTGGACCAAGCAGAAGGGTGCCCAGGAATCAGCTAAAATTAAAGGGGGGAAAAAAAAAAAAAAAAAAAAAAAGTCTAGCTAGGAAAATGGACTTGGGAAGATAGGATATCTTAGATTTTTATGTATATATAGAGAGAGCCAATAAAGTATTAAAATTTGAGTAGCATGAGAGGCACGATTCAGAAGTAGGGGAAAAGCTATCTGTCTATCAGCTGGAATATGTTCAAGATCAGTGCCTAAAGCAGACTGGGAGCTCAGGGAAAGCTTCCGGGGAGGAAGGGGGAGAGGACCAGTGTTGTGGTTAAAAGCAATGTGTTTTTTTATCATAGGTCTATGAAGTATATCATCTGGATGTAATCTCCATGTATACATTACATTTAAACATACTCAGCAGTTTTAGATTTGTTATTTAGGATCTGTTACAGTTTAAAATATATAAAGTAACAAGGCGTGCTACAGATAATCAACAGTCACTGACAGCCAAGAGCACGAGAACAGAGCAAATGCCAAGCTAAAATAAAATCTAAGTTGTCTAATTATCTGAGCCTGTAATGGCTGGAAGCTACCACATTCAGGCTCTGGAAGAACCATCAGGACCTCTCCTTACTGGGAAAGATATTCTCCCAAGAAACTCTGCCATAGGCACTAAAATGTTTACTCGTCTTAGAACCGATAGTGATACGAAAAATGGGAATTACCTTCTCAAGGAGTAGAGTTTTAAATGGTTTAATGACATTTTCCAAATGCCATTACAAGGCACATATCTTTTCCTGAAATCTAATCTTCACTAATTTTTGTGATTAATTTTAACAGAGGAAACCTTAACAGAGAGCATTTTGCAGAGCAATATTTTTCTAATTTTTCTTTTGTGTAGCATCTGCTGTTGCTGTGCTGTCATCTTCGTTATGTTTTTCATTGTCTATGTGCCATAATGTAATTAGTTAGTTCAACATCATCTGTGCTATTAGATGAGATGTTTCTATGGTAAGTTAACATAGTTCTGTGTAATTGGTAGATTTCAGCAGTAGGCATGAATGTATCCATCAACTTTAGGTCGATTTGAGTCCGCAAGATTTAAATTCACTTGGCATACATTATCCTCAAAGACTGTTAATTTTGGCTGAATGGATAAAAAACACAATGCAGAAGAAAATCTGGCTGCTTATATTGTGGTACTGTTGGAGTCAGGGAAAGGAAAGCATAAAATTGCTGGCATAGTAGTTGCAATCTGAATGTCTGGAAAATGTTACAGCCTGTGATCCAAATCATTCTTAAACCTAGACACGCCCGGGAGATAGCAGGTAGTCCAGAATTTACCAGGGTTATCTCTCCATTCATGAAAGGAGACTTGCTTCTCCCCCTAACTACGGCATTCCTATGGGACCTCAACTGTCTTTTCCTGTTCTCATTAGAGAGAAACACTGAGGCTGCTGCTTTGTCTTGAGATCTTCCACGTCGCACTTTGCTAGCCTTTGTGTCTCACAAGCTACACCTTTTGAACAAACAATTAGACTTAAAGCCTCTTACCCCAGCCTCTTTGGAAACAGTGAGGAAAAATCAACAGCCATTTCTTACTTGAAAGTAATACATCCTTATATTAGCAGAAGATCTTCCATTTTAGGGTCTTAAACATTTAAAAATGTGACTGGATTAAGTCAGATACCCAACGATGCGGGAGAGTATGCACCTTAGTAGAAGCTGGAAGGAATCCTGGACGGCTTTACTCTCAGCATTCTCTTCCAAACAGTAGACTGGACTGTTTGCCCCAAAGAGAAAGATAATTCACTCTTAGAAATATATGTATCAATTTTGACTTGCTTATAAATACTTTATTTAGTACAGTGAGTAACTTTATTTACAGGAACCCAGTACCATGGAAGATAATTAGTAAGCATGATTCACTTAGGTAAGGGCTTGCAAGACCCTTTTATCATCGCTGTATCCGTAACTTAGGACAGGAGCCAAATAATATAAATGTCAGTAACTATAGATATATATTTATATTAACAATGAAGTCCACTTTAGGAAGAGCTAAGTCTATATTTGTAATGACCTCATACAGCAAAAATTACGTTCACTAATCTGTCCTGTGTACATCCCCATTGGACGAATTGATATATTGCCATGAGCCATCAGTAGCAGGAAAGCCTGAAACTGAGTTTAAGTCAGAGACATCAGAGTTTGAACTTACATGTACTTTATGTTTTAAGTTAAAAGTCTTCAGATGCCGCTAGACCATGCATATAATAAGTTCACCATATAAAACAATCTTACAGTTGGAAATGCTGTGTGAATTTTGAAAGAGGGCTTTAAACTCCACAGTCTAATAAAACAAGGCACTCTTTAAGCAAATCAGTTACATTATTCTGATATTCTTAAGGGTATACTGGCAATTGAATTTTGTGATTGCATATCTGTAAAGTGTTATTTTGTCACCAATATAAACACGAATATTTTTAGGTTCAGATACTGCCATCTTTAACAAGAAAAAATTCCTTAATTTTGCAAATACTTAAAAATATAAAATCATATGGAACTTACCCTCCAGAGTAAAAGAATATTTTCTTCACAGATGCTTTTACAGAGCTTGTATTAACATGTTGCCACTGTTCGCTAGTCACCATAATAAATGTTCAGATTAGAGGATGGGACAGCACAGTTTGGTGCTGTTTGAAAACAGCAGATAGAAGTAGCAACTGAACTGCTTTAAACTTAGGGAACAAAAAAGACCCATTGGATAGGAATTAAAAAACAAAACAAAACAACCAAACAAAAACCCAAGCTAACTCAATTGACCAAAATGCTCTTACCTAATGCAGAGGTACACATTTATAATGCCATCATTTATGCTTCTGAACATACGTCATGTCTTATAATAATATGTTTTTGTTAAATCACCACCACATCTTTTCAATCAGAATTCACTTCAAAAAATTCTGCAGAGAAAGTCAGCTTGTCTTCTTTCCTGTCTGAGATAAGAAATCATCAAAACATATTAAATGTTTTCTACTCATAGCTGACTATTTATTTTCTTGTAGCCATTTTTAAAATTTCATTTGTCAAAGGAACATTTTTTTTAACAATGTAGCTGGGCTTGGGTATGGTTTCTGAAAGCAGTCCTATGCAGAATTTAGTAAAAACAATGCTCTGGAATAATTCATTACAATGAAAAATGGAAACTTTATTCTAGCCTTTATTAATTATTTAATTAAAGTAAGTTTAAATTTGCAGAAGAAAGTAGTTTTATGCCCAAGTGAATAAACAGCATGTTTAATGTTTTTGATGGCATTATCCACACATAATACCTTAATAATTGCATTGAAATACTTTTTAAAGACGTGTCCAGTAGCAAATCCTATGTCATTAGAGTATCTGCCACCAGGAAATGAGTTACTTACTATGAGAGAAGTATGTCTGATATCCTTGTGAAGTTCCCGTAACCTCTGAATGAGGCTGTAATTTAGAGAAGGGATCCACGACTGATTTATCTTCCATGTATTTTGCACCTACCCACAGAGCAGATGCTTGGGCTTCACTGAAATAATGGAGGAGCATTTACTTGAACCATTTTCTCCGTGTGTCTTCAGGGGAAGTCTACAACCTAGAGTTTCAAAGGATTTTGGTGAATGATATATGATCGATGGGAAGGAGTAATTTCAGCTAATATGTCTGGATGTTTGTGATGATTGTTTCTGATAGAAATTTTGACATTAGCCATTGTTTCAAAGAGCTGAGAGAAAGTAAGATATGGAGTGAGAACTGAAAGGCACACATTAAAGGGATCTCCTCTTGAAGTTGTCTTTTTAATTTAAGGACTAGCAGCACAGTATGAGAAAATGGAGGGTTACAAAAATAAAGAGGAAGAGCAGCCTGGTGACTTGTGTCTGGCAGAAATGCCTCTATCACATTTGATTTGAAATTTACATAGATGCCAGTAGTTATGACACAACTGTCACTCTAAGTTCACTTAACTGGACATGAAACAATAATGACAAACAATCAGAATGACAGTTCTTCTATTCTGCAGTTAGGTTCTTCATATCTCAATTTTGCAACATTCCTTCTGTTCGCTCCACCAGACAAACGCGCTTCTGTTATTATGATTTCTCTGTTTGACTCAGTGCAGCCTTGCTTTCAGGAAGAGTTGTACAAGTTTCTAAGCTTTCTATTCAGCTTTTTTTGTCATACCATTTATCAAAGCAAGGGTTTCTCAGTAAGTTTTTAACTCTTTAATAGTTATTTTGCTGATGTAATCCATTATTTAAAAACATTTTCTTGCATAAGACTATTACATTATTTTTCATACAAAAATATAGCCCTCTACTTTTCTTAAGTTGTTTTTCAGAACTGGAGTGACTACTGAACTCCATGACCATAACTCTTTTTATCATTCTACTATAATTCAGTAGCTTTTGCTGTCTTATAAACAATCTTACAATTAAGAGCTAATGTTAATGGAATAGATTGTTGTCATAGGATAATGGTTTCCTGCTGCTAGATAAATGCTGTGACAATGCTAGGACATTTATTGAAAGTAATAGTGAAGACAAAGCTAAGAGATTTATTTTTAAAGCAGGTGTCAGAGATCCAGTGACACCATTCTGTAACAATTGTTTTATTTCTATTTTACTAAAAGACTGATGAAGACGGAAGCGTTTTGCCTGATGTATGCAAGTGCAGCAAAGTGACAGTGGCTCATTTCACTGTTACTGAATAAGCTGCGTTGCACTTGGCTCAGGAAGAGATTTATTGTGCGACTCACCCAATCAGAAAGCAGCTTATCCATTAACTACAGCTTTAAAATATGTTGTATTTCTATGAACAAGATGGGTTTTGATGCTTTCTTTTGCAGAAGCAGTTAGGCATATCTCAGAGGAGGAGGGAAAATACCCTGCAGTGCCTGTTGCCCTGGTCCACCCAGAAGCTCCTCTGTCCTCCACGCCACAGGCTGAGGAGGTCAAACCTGTCCATAGCATGTTCCCCTTCCTCCCAAACCAATGGTTCCTTGTCTCCCTTCTGCAGTACAGGGTGTTGCCTCAGCATTAGCAGAGCAGAAATGGCAGCATTGTTCTCACCAGCATTGCTGAGCAGGGCATGTAGAGGGGAGTTCTTGACTAGTTTATTGTTTCCTCTGTCTTTGAGTTCACAGGATCTCAAGTTAAGAAAAATAAGCCCTCTTCCTTTTCCATGACTCTTAAAACTGCTCACCCCTGCACACTCCAACAGAGAACTGTGAAAAGCAAAGCTTGTAAAGTGTCCTAGGCTCTCTATCTGCTCTTGTGGAATTGCAATAAAACACGTTGATTACCCCAAATATCTAGTTCCTACAGAAAGGGAGCAGACTGCCAGAGGTGCATAGAGTCCATTCAATTCAACAAGCTTTCTCCGGACAGGTACGCCCCAATTGCCTGGCTCAGGCCTCAACATATTTTTTGCCTGTTCTTTTGATCTGTACAGCACCTATTCCAAGTGGCAGTATTGTAGCTGTGATAGTTTAAAGATATCCCAAAAATAATAAAAAAATATGATTCCTTCCCACAAGCTCTGATCATTCCAAAACATCTTTAAAGTTCTGCTGTAAAACAGCATAATGACTTTATATGACCATAATGTCCCTGCTAGGATTTCCTTAAGAAACAAACTAATTTTATTAGTAAGACCCAAAGACCTTGATATCAAACCAGCAATTCATGGTTCCAGGGACTTACTCTCTAGCTGCTCGCAGCAGAGCTCTGCATTAACTTCTAAGGCCAGAGCTTGAAAGCAGTAAACAACTTTAACCTTCACTTGACCCCAGACATCTAACAAATAGGAGTTCAGTAAATGCATGAATTTCACTTTAACCCATGTGCAGGCACTCTAAGAACTTATTCACTCTTCATCTTCTGAGTTTTAAGAAAATTTTTCTTCCAATAAATGGGCATGTGTTACAGCACCAGAGCCAAAGAACCACCAGATGATGATGGTCCTCTGCTGAGCCTAGCTCTTCATGAAATGCAAGCACTGAAGGCATCATAGAGAAAAGCAGAAATGGGAGAGAGAGACCTGTAAACCAGACAGGATGAATCCTGGCAACTCTTGAGGTCCATGAGATCATCTGAAGAGCACATGGGCTGCAGAGCTCCAGCAAATACATACTCTTCCAACTAGATCCCTGTGGCTGCAGTGCATTAGACTTGGTCTTCTAATGCATCTACCTTCCAGTATCGGCCTCCTATCTGAAGTCTAGGATTCACAGGAAAGTTATAGGGGATGGAGAATTTCCACATCTTTAAAACATTGGAGTTACTTAAGTGCCTCCAAGGATGTGACTGAAAGTACTGTAAAGTCCTATTATTTTATCCAAATATTTGGTATATCTATTTAAAGTCACAACTCTGGAATCACGCTCTTTATACAAGTCTGCTTTCAATTTTTTTTTAGTGGGAATTTTTAGTTTTCCTGGTTAGGTAAAAACATTAACTCTTACAGATCAACCAGAAACAAATAAAAATATTTTCTTCCCATTTGCTATTTTATTTAAAAGTTCATTCTTCAATTGACATAATAAATGGCGAGGAGTTGTGATTTCTGCATTTTTTGGGATTGCAGCAGAGTAAGCAGATGTCTTCTTACCACATACAGAATGTGCTCAAAGAATCCTCCTCGATTCAAGGAATTACTACACCAATAGTGTACACCAAGCTGATAGGCTTCTCCATATCATACAGGACTGCACACAATCAATCACTATTTAACTTCCATACCACATATTGCCCCCACAGAGGGAGAGAATTCCCCATGTCAGGTATCCTATTTTAAACCAAATCCCCAGCCTCTTGCAGCTCTTTTGACTAAGGCTATGCATATCCTGGCTGGATCTGGCCCAGATGCTTTATTTCTACTGCATGAGATGATTAATTATGTGGTTTCTTTCTGTTTGTCTGATAGACGCTGAGGTAAGAGAGTGATGGTTGCTTAGAGCACTATTATTAAAAAGCTGCTTTTGATAGCCCTGAACAGGCTCGAGTTGTGTGCTACAACTAATCATAAAGCTGCTTACTTGGAAATGTAATGCTTGTTAATACTATACTGTACTTTTATAAGTAAACTCATTTTTGATTGGCTAGCATTTAAGTATAATCAGTAATTAAGGGTCAGCCATCCAGTAAACTCATTAGTTTACACCAATTACATTTGGTATAGTAACTAATGATTCCAAGGATCAAGCCATTTATTTCTAAGCTTTCAAAGTATAATTATTGTGTAAATCAGATAGAGTGTAAATCTTTTCCATACGTTTTGGTTGGTAATTGAGAAATAAAATGGTTTCCAAATGTATTCTCTGTCCAGTTTTTGTTCTGCAGTAGATCTCTCGGGGGACTCTTTAAAGTATATGGAAAAGGTGATGTCAACAGAAGTGTACGCTGGGCAAACTGAGACAGGATTAATTAATAGAGATGAAAGAGAAAAGCCAGCCCCTTGCAAATCATGGTCCAGGCCTCAGCTTGGACATCACACCTTAAATGACAGTTTACAATCCTGAGCGTGAGTCACGCGGATTGACAAGTATTCAAAACAGAAGAGAATTAAAAATCCTTTATGTTTAATGTATAAAGGCTTTTCCAATATGCAGTCTTTAAGATGGTGTAATCTCTGGAGCATTTTGCTTTGAAGTTTAATATGTAGTTCCTCACATCCACATAACATTTTCAACACGTTAAACAAATTAGTCTCTGGTTACAGAAGTTTTTAGACGTTTACAAGTTGCCATTTAACTAAATTTAATATGTGCCAGCGAAGTTGCTCATGCACTTGTTCATTTAGAAAAATGCACTTTTGGAATGATTAATAAATAAACCAGCCTTTCCTATCCCTTCAACTTTGGTGTTTATTTGAAAGCAATCTACTTTAAAAAGACATTAATATCCCTAGAATTATTATTAGAATAATTGCTTTTACTCTTCTTGGAACACACATTTTTTCTCATTTCCCTTCAGCAAAGACAGCTTTCGACTCAGATATAAACTTCCTATTATTATTCTCCACTCCCCACCCCAAAAATGAAGAATAGGAATTATATACTTTTCACTAAGGAATAATTAATTTGTCTCGAGTATTAGAACAGAGAATTGTAGAATGACTTTGAATGGTAGTCTCTAAGGAGTAGCATTGTTTGTTCTCTTCGGTCTTTAATGAGCTTTAGTAAATGGCCAGGAAAAATTACCTTCTTTCTGTAATATGAGAGAAGCGAAGAATGAAGGAAGCTATAGAATCGCTAGGAGAAAAGGCAGCAGCCAAACACACACACACAGCCCCAGTACCACATCACTTCCAATGGCTAGTGTTTTCCTTTGGAATTGAGCACTAGCGCTCCAGTTTTTCCATTACAGTTAAAACATATAACATCCCTAATATTTTTGTAGGAGAGAAAATTCCTGGATGTCTCCCACACACTGACAGTGCCTGGCTTGTGTTGGGGGACAATTGCCTATAGCTGAACTCTGGAAATCATTCTGGCTTCCTCTGCTTTGGCATTGATTTTGTCTTTTAATACTCTTTAGTCTATTTTTGCTGTATTTCCACCTTTAAAAGCAATTTCCCTTATAGTGCCCCGGTCTGCTGCCCTGTCTTTTAGCAGACTTCTTTTCCTTCCACCTCATTTTCATTGTCACTCCTGTCCAGAACGCCAACTGAGGCAGCAGCAGCAGGTGCTTGTGTCAGCTAAGGATACAGACCTGTCACCATGGATAACGGGGGATGTCCAGAACCAACTTTTTCTTCCCTCCCTTCCAGCCTCCACATATTTCCTCACAACACATTCCCACAGTTGGACCTACAGAAGCCAAGTGAGACCAGCGCAAGCTAAAAAGACCTGCTGGAAGTGGGGCTCTCTCCAATCCATCTCCTCGGAGCTGTTCCAGTTTGTATGGAATAATTAAACATTAACTGGATTGCCATGTGTGCTTGCTCTCAAAGCATTACTGAGGGCAAGAAACCTGGGTCCTGTTCCCCCTTTCCAGTGAACATTTCCATGTTTTGTATGAAGTGTTTCTTGGGGCAGGGCCTGACACTCCCACTATGTGGCTGACAAGTCCAGCACAAGCTTCCCACTGAAGGAAGGAGTCAGGACACAGTCCTTTCAGAACAGCTGATAATCCCTTGGGTAGAGTGCTAAATCAGGGGGTCGAGAGATTGAAGCCCAAATCGCCCTGGGCAGAGCTGAATACAAGCCTCCTGGATCTCAGATAATAGCGCCAGCCAGTAGGCTGGACCACAAAAGCATGTTAGAGGAAGAAGGGCACAGGAGCACAGAGGTGAGACGTGCAGAAGGCAGCAGCACTATCTGTCATTGTTCTGTGGGAAAGACCTGGCATGGGTGTCCCGTTCCTAGAAAGAGGCAGAGCAAGTGTGGTAAGCAGGTAAAGTAACGCACAGCATTGCAACACCTTTGTCTGATCATGGCTGCAGATCATGGGAGGTGTTCTCATGGCAGACATCAGATTGCTGGCTGGGGCTCAGGGTCATGAGCTACGTGAAGAGAGATGACGAGCCTGGGGAGAGCTGCCTGGACCCATCCCAGACAGTTAGGGAAAAGATAAAAGTAAAAAGCTGCTGCCAAAGTAAAAAATCATTTCCCTCTTTCATGGGCCCTCTTCAGTGCAATTGTTAGAGAAGAATAAATGGAGAAAGATGTTTGAAAGAGAGATAGGAGACAGAGAGGACAGGACTAGTAAGTAAGGCAGAAACACTGGAAAGAAGACAAAGAGGAAGAAACATAAGAAAGCAACAGGAGGATTGGAAGAACAAAAGGGAAAAGGGAAAAAGCCATGGCAGACCAAATCACTTCTCCTCACATTGCCTCAATCTTCTGGCAATAAAATGATAACAGTAGGACAATCACGGAGCATTTCAGTGACTTTGAAGTCCGTAAATATTTAGGAGGCATTTAAGTGTCCCGTTGATCAGGACTGTGTTAGAAAGAAAACAATAGAACTTCAGAGACTGTTCTGACAAGTCTGAAGCACTGCTGTCAGGAGGTAACAAAGGAACAGGACTTAGGTGTTTAATTTCTTGTGTCTAACCAAGTATTAAAATCCACACCCAAACTACTTATGCTTTTTAATAGTAGAAAAGATTGTGCCTATTTCAGACCAGCAAGAGCACATAGTTTAAAGCATGCAGCCGCTCTTTCTTCAGAAACAACCTACTGTGACTCCTATAATTTATTCCTCCCAAGATTCATTTGAACATCTGCAGTATCATTATTTGAGTTTGTTATACTATTAGCTTTAAAATTTTATAAGCCGTACAGTAGGATAGGAGACAAGTTGAAAAGTTAAGGAGGGTTAATTTAGAAGTTTTAAAGCAAAGCTATTTTTGAGTTATACAAGTGCAAAAAAGCATCTGAATCCAAACCTCCATGGTTACATTTAAATAACTCAGAAACTGCTGAAAGGATTTTCTTCAAACTTCACTCAAGACAAATCCCTCTGGGCTAAGACCAAGCATGAGAATTTAACTCAAAAGGTGATTGTTGTCTGAAGGGTTTTCTTTTTCCTTTTTTTTTCCCCTCCTTCTGCTTATTTTGTTTTCAGTGTTCTAAAAAAATAATAGCACTGAAAAATAAGGGCCTGGAGTGTAACTGTTTCATATCCATTTTATCATTAAAATAAGAAAAATGCTGTTCGTAAACTACCTTTTTATTAAAACCAGACCCCCTGCTCTGCCTCTAGCCATTACCAGCAGCCTTAGTACCCACCTCTAGCAGGCATTTGCTGTAACTGGGTGGCTCAACAGAGAAGCACGGAGCTGTACTCCCAGCTCCATCTGCAGCTTCTTTGCATGCCTCAGCAGTTCGGTGCAGCTCTAATACTACCCTAAATGGACAACTGAAGATTCCCCTTAGCAGGAAGTCTTTGGAGAGCTGAGAACCAGCAGCTCTGCAGCACTCCTTCCTTTACTTCCCATCCTCAGTTCAAGGGAGGTGAAGCACACTCTATACCTGCAGGCTGACCTAAACTAGGTTTTAATTTCTCACCAGTACACGATTTGGAAAGCAGAAAGGTAGCTTGAAGTCATGCTTTTCTCAGCTCACTGACTGCGGACTCCATGCATCTGGCAATCTCATTCATTTTTCCTCCTTACAGTCGAGACCAGGAGACTTACCTCCTAGTCCTGTAGCTGCAGAAACTCCTCTAAAGGAAGAATCTGAACAATGAAGATGGAAACTTCTGTTTTACTTCTCAAAGTCTTTGAGGTCCTCTTTAAAAGCAACATCATGGGTCCTGGTAGCATGGTTGTCTGGATTAAAAAATAAATAAATACATAAATAAAAGCAGCAGCAGAAGAAGAGCAAGAACAAGACCAAGAGAGTGTTTTTTTTTGTTTGTTTTGTTTTGTTTTGTTTCTTTTTTTTTTCTGTTCAACTCTCTCCCACATTTTGTTTTGTTTTCTACAGATTGTCCCAGGGCAAACAAGAGCCTTTCCCACCCCTTTCCTTTCCTCCTATCCAGCCTTGTTTCTGATTCTGGCATCACCTCCCACAGTTACTCACTCATTTGTTTGTTTGTTTTTCCATTTGCAACTTTTGCCCCCTCCAAAGAGCTGGCTTGCCAGCGAAATTACAGTAACTTATTTCATTTCAAATGCATTCAGAAAGGCATTTGAATTGTTCCTTTTCATTTAGAGCAACATCTAAATTTGGAACTTGTAAAAAAAATGATGGGGAAGATTTGGAATATGTTTGCTAGAATAATTCATTACACTTAACCCAAGCAACTCAGATATATGCGGAAACAGCTTCCCTTGTCTATCCTTCACATCCATGACCTGGACTAAAAGCTACTTTGGGCAATGTCCAACTCATTGTTTGTGGCCCTAACACAATGCGGCTTGCAAGCTGCAGCAGTACTGTAATACCTAGGGATTTGTTTCAGGAGACCCTGATTTGGGAAACAAAAAACATGTTTCCTGATGACTGCTGACACTGAACGGTGGGAAGTACGGCTGAAATGGGCATAGAGAGGAGCATCAGGAAGCTGAAGTCTAGGGCTCAGTTCTTATTTGTTCTCATTTTGGGGAAGTCTACTCCAGCAAAACAGCCTTGAAGTTAGTAACAAGTCATGGCAGCTTACAGAGGGGCGAGCAGCTTCTGGAAGCTCCCTGCTGTACACACTACTGCAGCAGGCAAAGCCTGGCAAAACTTGAACAAATGGAGAAAGTTTTTAAAATAGAATCATAATATTTAAATAATCAAGAAGCTTTTCCATTCATAAATGTCCCATCTGCTCTCCACTACCAAACTTCTGGGGTATCATTTTTCAGTCAGCACATGGCACTCAGCACTTTAAGCTGTCTGCTACTATCTCATTCATACAGCTTTTTCATTGTGGGTCAATATTATCTGACTAGGTTCAGATTAAATCTTAATACACTGTTCACCTGGAAAACACCGACTCCAAGCATATTGAAAAGCTGCAAATATAAACAGTGCAGTTTCCATGGATGATGACATATTAAAATGTATCCCAGAAGCAAAACTAGCAGGAAAAAGAAGAATGTAAAGTTATGGTCACAAAAGAGAATGTCCTTCATTTTCAGTTGATTTTATGTTAGAGGACAAATGAATGTGACAAAGAGAGGAGACGCCTGTCTGTCCCCTTACTCCTGGATCTGTGTCAAAGAAGATTTTGCATCAGTCGTGATAAATTTAGGCAGAGACATAGCAGATCCAAATATTGTACAGGAAGATGTGAAATGAGGAAGAGTTCAGTGCAGTTCAAGGATGGCAGGGTATAATGAAGGCAAATGGAAAGCAAGAGCTGAAACAGAAAGAGCTGAGCTGAAGGAACCTGATATGAAGACACTAGTTTAATTAATAAAGACAGGCAGGCCAAGCTGAACAGAGAAGACTCATTTAAGATGTCAAAATACATCTTTAGTTGTGGCCATTAAGGTAAAAATAAAGGCAATATATGTAGAAAAAAACATGAAAGTTCAGGAGTACAAGACTGGGTTCAAGGATGGGAGTGGTGAGAAAATCTGAGGCCACGGAGAAGCTCTTTTGGGAAGTGACAGCTCTGTCTATAGTGTTTGTTGTTGCCTTCCATGTACCCAACATACTGTTCCATTGGTGAGAGGGATCACAAAGTGCCTCCTAATCTCTTTCAAGCTAAGTCAGCCAGATTCGTTTCACCTGGTGATGAACATGGATATGAGCTAACCAGGCTGGCTTTACTTGTAGTGCATTAGGGAATGCTTGCTTGGCCTCCTCTGATGGCAGAGATATGGGGAGGGACCAGGCAAGCAGCAAAATGTACAATTTTCAGCTAGTAATTGGTGGCTAGGCACTGAGGCGGAAAGTTGTTTGGTCTAGGAGAACACATGAACATGTAAGACTGGAACTGATCCAGACACATGGAAGAATGCAAATGTCAAAAAGTAAAAGTTATCAGCAACACTGAGTTCAAGAAAAGTTGATCTTTCTGCATCTCATTGCTATGAGTAAGGAGAACTTTTAATATCTTTGGTACTGGTGCAAGGATAATTTCTGCAGAAGTACGGCTATGTACTTGGGAGAAATAACAGTTACTGGTTGGTTAATAAGTAGCAGGAACCACAACAGAAGAGGCTCATGGTTTTACTGTCTCTGGTCCAGTAGAAAACTGTAATCTATGCTACTTAAGCTTCATATATCCAGCATTTGCAAATGCCAAGTAATCAAAAATTTTACCAACATAAAAGTGAGTAAAGTTGAAGTGCAATTGCTCATAAGGGATCACTAGGACAATATACAGTGGCTTTCACTTCAGGGTAACAGCCTACTTCCCATGTTCCTTTAGGGACTTGCACTGAGTGAATTTGTACTGTTAGGAAGTGCGTCAAAAACTGAGCTTGCATACAGGTAATTTACCTCTATGAGCCAGAGTGCTTCTGTTCTCCAGGGTAGGTACATCACAGGAAGGTTGCTCTCCTTCAACTATTGCTGTAACAACTGAAAGAGAGGGAACAAGAATTTTGGCTCTAAAAGCGGATACATTTGAGAAACGTTAAAATAACCTCTTAAACTGGAGCACAGAAATATTCTTAGTAACCCTCTCTGTGGTGCTCCCTGTAATTATAGCTGAGAATAATCACAGATCAACTTTTTGTAAGAGATGCCACCCCTTCTGTGCTCTTAGAGGGACTGCAGTTCTAAAATCTTTGCAATTACTTTTATATCTATGTTACCATTTAGATTCAGGATTTTAATATCTGACACAGTAGGCCTCACACTGTTTAGTTCTCCACCATCTATCTCCTTACTTTGGGTGCCTGTCATTCACATTTCTGCAAAGTTCAGCTGAAACCAGTAAGTACCCTGTTCATGTTACTGGTGCCTTGCACTGCAAATAGTAAGAAGCAGAATTTGCAATCCAGCTCATTCACAGAACATTCTTATACAGCACATAATTTTCCAACAGCTAAATTAATCTCGCTTCACAATGTGGGGCTGTGTACATGTGGTTTCTGATACAAAAGGCTCCAGTGAAATCAATGGTATAAGCATCATATTAACTCAGACCCAGCTCTTTCAGGTCCATGAAGCGTAGTCATGTGCTTTCTAATTTAGAACTCAAATGTAAGCAAGAATCTCAGCTCTGCTTTTTAAACAGTGTGAAGTTTCAATCCAATTTACCTTGCATAGATGAAAACATAAATCAGTAGCTGGTCTCCACTCCACATACTAATTTAATGAGCTGGGGATTTGACCACATGTGTATATACACTCTGGGAACTGCAGACCTTTTCCTCCATACTGCATTCAGTTTGGATGTGTGCCAAACAACTATGTATGAGCTAAAGGGAGGAGGGAAAGGCAGTCCAGCACACCAGCTTGCACCAGGGTCTAGAACAAGGGTGTGAGACAAAGGTCAGGAGTTGAGCACGATCCATACCATCCCACTGACGAGCAGTCAATGCATATGCTGCTGTAAGCAACACAACAGCCCAGGCAGCTGCCCTGGGACATGCCCCAGGACAATGTCTGGGGTCACCACTGCACAGCTGTAAGGGCTTTATCCACCCCTCCCCACAGTAAGGAGGGACTCCAGTCCAAACACAGATGACCTCCTGGAAGAAAGCTCCAAGAAGAAGGTGACAGAAATGCATCTACAGACCTACGTTTGGCTCACTGCCTGGTGTACTACAAAACAAAGGGCCTTTGGGGGCTTCAAAGAAGGTGTGTAATGATGAGTTCATCAGAATGCAAAATGAAGTTGATAGTAAAAAGACTGAGGATAAATATTCATGCACAAACATCAAGTGATTTCTGGCACCATTCACATTGCATGACTTTTGTTGACCTGACAGGACTGTGACCTGAAATAGAGACGCCAAAACAGCAGCGACTCCTCAACTTCTGTCTCCTCTTTGCCTTGTCCCAAAGACTATTGACCCAGAGAGATGAAGTCTTGCACTTATCATTCTCAGACCTCATGCATCTGTGGGCTGAGTCCATTCATAAACAGCTCCCTTCCGCTGGACTAATCCAAACCAACTCTACACTCATCCAGGCAACAGCACAACAGATCCCAAGCTGTTTTTCTGTTTGTGCAAAGTACTGAAAACAGACAGATGTTCTGTGAGCAGGGAATCTCTGAAATGGGACTACCTATACCAAGATATCTTTGGCATCATAGAGAAGGTTGAGGTAAAGGTGGGAAAAAAGCAGAATAAAGCTAGTGAATAGAGGTGGGGTACAGAAAAAGAGAAAATGCTTTTGGAACATTAACTCATCATCCAGTAAAAAAGCAGATTGCAAGACATGTCATTCAAATAGCACTACTGGTCCCCTCTGATTACACTCCTCCTTATCTACCACCAGAAGAATTAATCTAGGCTATATTTTGCTTAGGTGCCAAAGGAAAAAGGAATTTATATTAACCATGACTGTGAATCTGAGCAACAGAGTTATTAATGATCTTTACACTTTATTTTAAAAGTGTGTTTATCTTAGCTTATCAGATCAAGCTCATTCAAAAACCAAAAATCAGAAGTCCTGCGATTTGAGAACAAGTAACACTGAGAGTGGAAATTCAGCACATCCCCAGCCTATGGGATGGGAGAGTCATCTGCTATCAACATTTAGGAAATGTACTTTGGGTGGAAAGTTTCCTTGCAGCCTCAGGCTTTGTTATAGTAACTCAGCTTAGCTCTTAATTAAGCTCTTGTTCTATCTGTAACTCTAGTTCAGAGCACCTCACATCTAGGCCTTGCCAAGGGACATAGCATACCGTCCTCTAAAATGGGGTAGTCCTCTATGCAGGGATCTCTTTGTGGAGTCACGTTAGAATCAAAAGATGTTCACACAGACACAGGAACCCCTGCTGTCAGGTCCCAGATCATAGCATTAATAATGTCCATCCAGAATACACAAACAGATGGGTTTTCTTCCTAGAAGAAAAGCCAGCAGAAACAAACCGATTATATTTCTTTTTCTCTCTCTCTTAGATATTCAGGGGTGTCATTTATTTTTGCATATATTTTATTGTGCAAGGTCACATTGGACCAAACAGTGCAAGTAACCCTCTCATTCCGCTTGCATTTGGCTTCTTATTAGAAATGTTATCAGAAGGTAAACAATGCACAGGAGGGTCTGCTGTGGAATAACAAGGTTTTAATACCGTACCACATCGACAGCTCAAAAATGCTTTAATAGGTTAAAACTATTTTTGGTAATTACAAAGAAGGTGAAAGGAAAAGTGTTTCCTCAAGCTGACAACATACATTTTATACAGAAAGAGACAAGATATGAGACCATGAAAATTGCACAGACACAAATATTTGAGATGTAACTGAGAGGCAGAAAAATATATTAAAATGATCATTGATTGAGCAACGCGGAAAGAATTCTCTCAGTAGAAGAAAACAGGCTGTTGTAGGTCTCTACGAAAGCACAATGGACCCCGCTTTTGTGACAATGCTTCCATCTGGAATTTTGAAGCTACTTCTGGATACTTTTGGAACTAGATAATCTTCAAGGTCCCTTCCAACCCAAGCCATTCTATGATATTTATGACTGAGTCCTTTGATTTAGCCATCATTGCCTTTTTACAAATAGAGAAATAAGCTTCCCAGGATGACAGAGACTTTCCTAAAGTCAAAGAGTGAGTCAGTGGCAAAGAGAAAAGCAGTCTAGTTCTCCTCAACCTTACTCTCAATCAACCACACCAATACATTGTACAACCATGAAAAATGATCTTTTCCCTATGAAAAGGTAGATTCTGTGAGGAAAATAACAAGCTCCACCTGTCTATGCAGCTGGTATTAGCAATAGTGAAAATTTCATTCTGCAGAAAAAAATGCAGATGTAGCACTTGTAAAAAAACCTCCAAATTTATGTGCATATCAGAAATTGCCAGAGCGCTTTCAACAGCTGCAACTACCACACACTTTCAGCAAGTAATTTTAACTCATCAGGTCAGACTTGGATAGACAGCAAAGCCCAGATGGCTTGGTTGTAAATAAAGCCCTGGTATGACACATGGGGTGAGGAAACGTGAGGTTAGGGCCCTGCAGATTTGCACCGGCCCCAGGTTAAGGCTGGGCATGCCAGCATGGCAGCCCCACCACCCTCCCGCCCTGCTGTTAAGTGGAAGAAGCTGTGGGAACGGGCGCACGTGTGAGTGTTTAAATACTCGTCGTTGGGGACTACAGGAAAGCCTACAATAGACATTTAGCCTTGGGATGTTTTCTCTACTCTATTGCAAAAAAGCAATAAAAATATGTGCTACTCTGCAGGCTCTTTCTCTGCTTAACCAGCCCCTTTATTATTATCCAGGTTCTCTCAGAATATATCCTTTCTGCCAACAAGCCCGTACTGCTCCAACGGGCAGATCTATTCTCAGGGCCGGGCTGTCAACGCACGACGTTCTCTTGTCTGACTTCATTGCAGGTTGTCCAGTACAAGGGTCTGAGGGTGTCTGCCCGCAGGCCTGAACGAAGCAGGCCAACCGCCAGCCCGCACGTTCAGCTGGATGTCACCCAGCAAAGGCCAGCACAACTCACGCTGTTGCCCACAGGCAGCCCCACAGTCCACATGGTGCTAGGAGTACGTGGGGCAAAAAACGTTTTGAGAAGTGCCGTCTGTCCATCTCTGGCAGAAACCAGAGGGATGATGCTTGGAAAGCCCAGCCTTTGTATTTTCCAGAATTAAGACTTTGATTAGCTGCTGGCGCAAGACCAAAGCTCTATCTGAAGTGCTTTAGATAACCCGTCTGCTCTTGGTTTTGGAGTCTTGAGGAGTGTATGCTACAGCCCATTTCTCATCAGTGCCAGGAGAAAAACAAGGAAAATGAGGGAGCTTGTTGGGAGGACCACCCTCGCCACAGCTCTCATGCCCTCACACAAACACCTCACACGGGCTCTCCTGGCCACCCCAGGCCCAGGCTGGGTGCTGGGGCCCGTGACTCATGTTGGAGTTCGGCCCTGCTCCTCCACACCCACTGGGGCCAGGCCCATGGCCCACAGCCCTTCCCTCCCCTCCCTTACTCCCTCCCCAAGCCCCATTGGTCCTCCACAAGTCCCCGCACCTCGTGATAAATTTTATAATTATTCAGCCCTTACTACTAACACCGAAATTCATCACTCAAAGCAAATTAGCCGAGATTCATTAGAATAAGACATCTAGTAGGCACATGTACTTTATTAGCCTCTTACACCAATAGTTTTAATTAGGTACATATTTCACAGCTCTAGAGCTACTCGAGTGAAGGGCTGCTTTTATCTCTTTTATTTACAGTAACAAGCTATCAAACAAATACCACCATAATTAAAGTCAGATGCCAAAAAAAATAAAAATAAAAATCCCTATTTAAAATTTTTTTATTAACAGTGACCTGCTCAAACCTCAGGTTTTGCACACCAGGGCTATTTAATTAACGGGGGCAAGTCCCTCCAGCCGGGCAGGGAGGACTTGGCCTCTCCGGCAGCCCCTCTCCCGGCGGGCGATGCCTCCATGTCACCTTCAGGTAACGGGGAGCGCTCTGCCTCGGATGTCGTAGTGATGAGAAAAGTGATTAAAATCCAGCACATTTCTAAATTATTAATGAGGAATTTAAATGATGTTATAAAAGAGGGAAATACAGCCGAAAATGTTACACATTCATGGAATTCTTACTCATGCATAATAATAAGCCGAAAACACTTCGGCTATAATACTTCCCAAATTAAGGGGGGCAGGGGGCGATGTGTTTCTCGGGCCCGCCCGCCCGCCCGCCCTCCCTCACTCGGCGATCAAGGCCGCCACCTGCCGGGCTCCGCGGCGAACCGCGCCCGCTGCCGCCGCCTGGCGCAGGGCCGCCGGCTGACGGGGCCGCTGCCCGGCCCCAGGCCTGCCCGAGCCAGGGGCTCCGCCGGAGCCCGGCGTTAACTTCAGAGCCCTTCGCGTACATTTAGCACCGTGTCCGGCCTCTGGGCCCGGTGCTGTATTGTTTAAGGAACGGTGCTATGGCGGTGAGGGGAGCCCCTTCTTCTCCCGGCCTGTGCCGGGGCCGAGTGCTCCCTGCCTGCACCTGCCTGGAAGCACTCCTGCCGTCTGACAGCAATTTGGGGGCTGATGGCAGTAGTTAGTAGCCAGAGCACAAAAGGTTTCCCCAAGTCAAAGCTGCAAGCGACACATAACTTACACAGCTATATTTATGTGTACCTGCCTACGCAGTCCTTTCCCCATCTCCGTGTCTCTGGGCTGCCCTCAACTAAGCGCTGCTTGTGTGATCCATGAGGTCAGAAAATACCCGAGGATCTCATCATTAAAGACCTGCTTAAGGTTTTACACAATCAGGCAGACGTTTGTGTCACCTACCACTAAGTCCATCATTTTCCTCTCTCGGGGAGGGGGAAGAAACCTGCAAGCCAACAAAAGCAAAAGGGTCACTGGAGTACAGCCTTACCACAAAGCCGTGGACTCATGCGTCCCTCTGGCTGAGCTCTTTGGGGAGATTCTGTACTTCCACGTGTCTTTCAGTCTGATTTTGGTAGATCTGCAAAGCAGAGAGCCACCATCTGATTACAGTTGCAGTAAATAAGGCAAGAACAATCCCAGGCCGCTCTGGACTGTAAGGGCTATACAAATGCTACAAGTCCTGCTGAATGCTAACTGGCAGCTAGCACCAATTACTGGGTAATGGGCTCTCCACATGCCCCATTACTTAATAAGTAGATAGACACAGTCTGCACTCACTTTCGGAGCTCAGTTGTCGCTGGTTGTAACACCAGCTGAATGCTTTGCAGTGGGCTAGCCTCACAGTGACTAAAGCTCAGATCGTTATAGCAAAGTCTCAACCAAAAGAAACTGCCACACTCTTCTCAATTGGAGCAGATGAAATAAAGGCTCTTGGACACAGTTCCTACCTAGGAGCCTGCCAGAGTCTAATAACTGCAACATGCTGTGATTCTAAAATAAGTGTGTCATGGAGAGATACCCAGGCTAATTCTCAGGGAGCTAAATTTGCCCGGACGAAACTCTTCATTAGCACGGTGTTTTCTTCCACTCTCCGCTGTTTCTGGTCCCTTTCTGCATGGCACTGCACAGAGCACATTCACTATCATGAGTCATAGATGGCAGTTCTGGTCCCTCTGGACTGTGGCATTCATATCAGAAACAAAAAAATTACTTTTTTTACTCTTTTGCTTCCTATGTAGTCTCCACTGATGACATTCTCGTCATTCCTTTGCCTGGACAGCACCATTTATTAAAGTTTTTGCTTAACTGACTTTTGAGCACTATGGTTCCTCCACATTTTCTGTCATGTAGTTTTTAGCTATACAGAGATGTGAACAGGGTTTCCCTGAATGCTCTCCAGTTCCATGTTTTCTCCCTAGGTCGTCAAAGGAAGGTACTGGACAGAAGATAACAGAGAAGATCCCTATGAAATCGTGGTGCAACCAAATAATCCCAAAGCATCCTGAAAGAGTTTCCACAAGGAAAGCAGCAGGGACTCCTAAAACACAGTTCCCATACATCCTTGTTAGGAATGTGACACCATTACTTTCACAGCTAATGCTATGAAAGGCTGCTGAAATGTTCAAAGGAACTTTGTTAGTTTTATTTTTCTCTCCACAAAACAAAAGTTCTCACTGAAGGCCTTATAAAAAGTAAGAAACTTTCAGAACCTTGAGCCTCTGCAGGCAACCATTACATGCAAAATAATGTCCCCAGTTTATAGCCTTTAGCTGTTCTACATTTCTGACACTGTGAGGAAGGCCTTTGTAACCAGGTAGTTAGCATCAGATGGATATTGAATGCAACCAGCTGCATAAGTGCAATACCACAACTGAGATTTTTACATGCACACAAGTCAATGATTTCAAAACCATGGTTTCTGCAGCAGACATGATTTGCACCCTATGTATTACGGACTATCTGACAGTAACAGACAAGGAAACATCTCTCTGTGTGCCAGGAAAGAGAAACCAGCCACTGTACTGAAGGCCAACAGAAGTTTTAGGTGCCTCAGAAGGCACATTAAATTCCAGTTTTATGGGTTTATGACCATACATTAACCTGATGTGGCCTTCTTTATCTGAAATTAGTTTCTTTCTAATTTTGTACATATATGTGCAGTACAGCAAAGTGATGGCTGTTCCATACTCCTTCACCTTCATGGATTTTGATTCTATACCTTGACATCCATCTATTAAATGCATTTAGCAGGATTAAATTACCTTCAAAATGAAGTTTTAAAGTGCATGTGGGAGGTGGGAAGAGAACCCACTGACTGCACTAGTTCATTGTGTGAACAAGGCAGTAAATACAGATGTGGAACTCCATATTCATGCCTCAGCACGGGTATCTCTTCAGTGTTGCACCTGCAGGTATTTATATGATCACACACTGAAATAAATGCAGCATGTGTGGGTGTGTAGAGCTGCACCTGTATATATAATGAGACGTTCAAACAAATCCACTAAGTTTTGTTGCAACACCTGACAAAAACATTCTTGTAAATTTTGTCCTGCACGTTCAGTAGCCTTGTCCCAGTGAATCTTTCTCTGGACTGGGTTGGACTGCCCTGTGTACCATCTCCGTCCCTTGTCCCTGAAGAAAAACCTCCTAATTTGCCACTTTCTCACTGCTTTTCTTTCTGAAGAGGAAATTATGTGAACAATCTCCCTCCACAACTTGTGCTGAGCTTATAGTTGCTGGAACTGAAACTGGTTAGAGAAGGTCATTTGCACATGCTTTGGGACCACTTATTTACCTGCTTTATAAAGATCATGTGTGCTTTTCCCATAAGGCAGCCACTGACTAGTGAGTCCTCCTCTGGCACAGAAATATTATGCATTTTGGGATTGGGTTTGAGAGCCCTCTTTCAGCCAGTGAAAGGACATGAACATAAAATTCAATGGTTTATGTGCAGTCTTGAGTCTAGTACCTACTATATTAAAAGCACTGTTACATCAACCCAAGAGCACAAGGAACACAGACCTTGTATTCCCCATTTTTCAGAGAAAGAAACTGAGCCAAAGTATCCAAGTAAACTGACCAACCAAGCATCAAACATAAAACTAAATTTTGGAACTCCCCTACTTACCAGAAATTTCAATCTGTAAAGTTATTTGAAGCTCCTTAAAACTCAACAACTGCCTGCCAGGAAGGGTAGGAATCTCTTCACTGGGGGTAACTTAGAGTACAAGACAAAACATGAAGAAAATTAAGCCATTATTGCCATGCAAAAGTGCTGTAACCAGGACTTCGACCTAGAAACATTTGAACTTTGTGTTGTAATTCAATCCCACCATAAAGACATGGTCTGCATATCTGTATACATCTTAAAGAAACAGGAATACTATGAAGTATGTAACTCACATTTTATAACCAGATGCAGCTTTTCCTAATGGCTACTGGAGAAACAGAAAGTACTGCCAGTCTTTAGGCCAAAGGGCTGTTAGTAGAGAAACAAATTAATGTCTAATTTTTGCTAGTAACCGGCTAAATCAGTCAAATGTTCCCAGCCCTAGTTAACACATATATATCACAGGTATTATAATAACATGAACCTACTTATTAAAGCTTAACTTACTAATGCTTGGAAAATACTTAGAAATCTGTAGAGAAAAGACTTTATGTAAGAATAATATTGTCACTTCAAACTCGTTTAGTATGTCTGCCAACACTTAGTAGGCCTCACGGACCTTCAGGTTCACTGTACCTAAGAAGTTAACAGTATCTCAAAATATTTCCTATCCCCCGCACAACGGGCCTCCTCTTTGCCCAGCCACAGATGCTGTTTCCCCTTCCTTTCTGGTGCATACCTTGGTGAAAGAGAGATTAGTTTTCTGACATTCACTGCATTTGTTGTGCTGACATCATAGAGTCAACGAGAACAAGTATTTATACTTCTATTATGCCTTCACTGAACTGAACAAGGTGTTCAACAGGACATTTTAATTATAATCCCACTTCTAGCAGCGTAAGTAAAGGTGTTTAAAAAACACAATCAAGCATGAAATAGAACAGTAAACATGCCATTTCAATTACAAAATTATGTATAAGCACATCCTTGCACAGCACAACATTTGAAGACTGCGAGAAATGCTAAAATCCTATCTGAAGCGCTGAGAGGTTTTCTGCACAGAGTTGAAGGAGCTGAAATGCTCTCCTCTCACACTCTATTGTGCACTCACTCTGGATTTTGGTTCCGGAGAGAAACACACAAGGTCCAAAATTGATTGTTTTTGTACAGATTACCACAAAGAAATACTAGCTGTAAGCTTTTTTTTTTTTTTTTCTTTTTTTTTCTGCATTGTCATTTCAGTCACTTGTTCTGCTTTGGGAACTCTTTTTTACTTCCCAGCCCAATGGAGCTGAAATCCAAAAGCAAATGCACTGACAGATCCTTGCATCAATAGCCACCACCACCTACCTGTACAGTTCAGCTACAAACTGCTCCTTATCAGGAATGCAATGGAGCAAACACCCTACAATGCTCATAGGTACTGGTGAGCCACCAGAAACTCCTAGACATCTCTGGTCTTCAGGAAAGCGCAGAGCCAGTTCTGAGGGATGTGTAACAGAAAGGCCTTGGTACTACACTGTCCCACTAAGCAAAGGTGAAAGCTTTTATTTTCTGTACTTGATACCCCTGAGCACTCCAGGAGCAGTTGTTGAAGCAGTGAAAGTTCTTACCAAAGCACAGCCACACTACACCATCCTGTCCTCTGCAGCCTCTGGAAGACAAAGTTCCCCCTCACAGCCTCAGAGAGAAGGAAATTGGAACAATTTGCATTTCTGCCATGCAGATTAAACTTGAACCAATGCTGGATGCATTAAGTTCCCAAAGACATCTGGAGATCATAACAAAATCTGTTGCTATCTCATGATCTAGACTATTATCTTTTCCACAAATAGTACTTTTCTGTTTAATAGACACACAGTTGTCCATGGTATGGAATCATCTTCTAGAGTATCTTACCTGGAAATTACTCTGTTACTGTGACTCGAAAGTAATAACTTTCTCAGGAATTTCACAATCATTTGGATGAACCTGTAAATACAGCAAATAGGTGAAATGTTTATGAATAAGTACTTAGTAATCTGCCAAACAAACACGTAACAACATCTGACCGACAAGAAACTACGCTGGTGTCTGTAGGTATTTAATAATATAGACAGCATTAAAGGTTTGACTGCTATCCCTTTTTTGAAATAGATTTTTTTACTCTCTCACTATACTCTCAGGGTTGAAGGAAAAAAAACAGCATATTTTTTCCATTCCTGGAAGAACCTGTCTTTCTCAAAATGCCAGACCACCTCATTAGTGGAAGCCTTGGTTAGCTTGTAGATAGCTGGCAGAGGTGTTTTGTTGTGCTTGTTTCCACTTCATTTTTTTCCCAGTATTATGAGTAGGTAGAAGTAAAAGCAGAGTTTTCATTGCCTTTAAAAGGAGCAGAATCTGCTTTCATTTCATTTTTTTTCCCATTCTTCTCCTGGCACTACACAGAAACGCATGTGAGGTGAAATGTGTCTGCGAGGTAACTTGGCGGTGAGGGTTCCAGAAGCCAACATTAAATGCAGATAACATATTTTTGACTAGTTATGCACATTTACAGCCCCAGTCCAGAAATTTAAGAGAAGCACTACATGGAGAAGTCATTAACTGAGAATTAAGTTGGAGAAATACAGGATGTATGAGGAAACCTAAAATTAAAGCCCCCCTTTTAACATCTCTCTACTTCAAGCAAATCAACTAATGAGGCAAGGCCTTGAAGTTCATTTATACTAGAAGTGAATGAGACCTGCCCGATCCACTAATCTTCTCCTTGAATGTAAGGCTGACATTAGGAAAAAGACATGCTGCTTTTGCAGTGTTTCAGAACTGCCAGTGCCAGTTCAGGTCCTCCCCAGCTTCTAGATGGACCAGGGCCTCCACAACTGAACAGATCCACAACTCTATGAGCTTTTCACCACCAGATATAACCTAGGTCATGATTAGAAAATGGGATCATAACTAGCTAGGCCTGAATAGCTATGACAAGCAATGATGCATGGCATGGAAAACATCTCATCTGGTGCAGGGAACATAGTTTTCAGGGTCAATTTTAGAAAGCCATAGAATTTTATCTCTAGACTCAACAGAGAAGCAAGCATGGAGCCTGGCATTTAAAAGGTAAAATTTTAAATTGAAGACATTATTCAAACATCTTCCTAGCTGGGTGCTGCAGAGCCTGGATCCATAGCCTCTGCAGCCGCCAGCTGGGATGGGGTGTACCGCCTCTGCCTCTGGGCTGCGGCCACACAGTGCTGGCCGAGCTGGGGGATGCCATGGGAGCAGAGGGGCATGACATCCATGCATCTGCAGACCCAAAGGTGCTCAAGACCTTGCAGGAATGAAAGCAGAGGAGAATGAAAGAGAAGTAGCTGAGAGATGATACTGCTGCTTTGTAGAGTACAGCCACAACAGGAGCTGTAATCACAGAGAAAACAGCATGTCTGTCTGAACCACTATTTCTGCTTTATTGTGTAAATACAGGAACTATGACTTCATGTCTCACACTTCAAGAGACGTACTCTTGGGCTTCTTTTCTTCCATATCAGAGCTCTAAGAAATGCAAAATGTGCCTCTGAGTTTCAGTTCTGGCTTGAGGTTAATCTCTAGAAACAAGTAATGTAACATTTCCATCTATCTTTTCTACTCTTTCGGCGGTTTTAATTATACTGATATACTATGACACTTTGAACAAGACAAGCCTCAGCTTATGGCCTGCTCTGTAATGGTTCAGCTGCTGCATGTGCTCCAGCATATTTTGCTCAGACAGGCTGCTGGGGGCTGGTGTGTATGTGTGCAGAATAGTGCCCTTCTGTCATGAGAGATTTCATTGCACTGATCATTGTATATTTGACAGACTCTTTGTCAATGTCAAGTGCCTTTTGTGGTTAAGCCCAGTAAAGCTAAAACAAAAGGTCTCCTAGATATTAGATATATAGTGACATTACTGAATTCACTTGGAGGCAGTAATTTTTTGTCAGCCTATGAAAAGAAAAATGGAGCTAATGGGAAAACAAAAGGAAGATGCCGGCATGTCTTTTTAGCTATTTTTGTTTATGTCAGACATTGTGATTGACATCTGGCCCAGAACACCCCTTCAACCATTGGGTTGGTGTCATGAAACAGAACAAAGAGAAATTGCCAGCCAAGAAAACACCAATGGCTCAGAAAGCACTTTTTTGTTGAAGTGTTTCATTTTCAGTAATCAGTATCAAGGCACAAGAGTAGTTCATTCCCATACACCCCCAGCTTACTAATTGGACTTTTAAGTTTCCTTCATGTTTGCTTTCTTCCTGCTTGCTTGAATGGCACCACACTGCTGGTTTGGTTGGATGACAGTCTGTCATAACAGTGATGTTTGAGGTTAGTGAAAACTGACGTGAAAAATACAATCCACTGGCCTTTAACTGAAATAGCAGCTCTGCTTTTTGTGGAGTTGTCAGGCAACATTTTTAAACCCCTTTCACGGTGAAGGCAGTTACAACATGTTTTTCTCTGTATCAAGCAGTTCCATCATGACGAGCATTATCTATGTCTGTTGTCATATCAGAATATTGCCTTTGAAGAGCAGTTTACTGTTTCTTGTGTGATCACTTCTCCTGTTGAAGTGCCCTAAAAGGGTTAAAGGAATTTTGTGATCATTCTTCAGTGCTAGGCCAATTACAAAGCTTTAAAATATGTTTAAGAGTGACTTTGGAAATACCTGTGACCAGAGCAATTCCTGCAGACACACAACTTCACAGAAACTTTGTCACCAGCGTTATGCAAGCGCTGCAAGGAAATTATTATTTAAACTTCTAACTTTGTCTTGAAAGTATGAGGCTGAACATTAAAAAAAAAAAAAAGAGAGACTTTTTACAAAATGAGAGCAGGATGTTTCATCTGCTACTTAGGTACAGTTAAATGCTGAAACCATAGGAGAACTCTTGCCTTAACATATAAAGATCTTAATCACTTAAAAAGATCCTAGGGAATTTGGCCCCTGAACACATTGCATGTGCTGCAGCTAAACATCTTTGCACCTTTTTAACAGGGTTCCTTTCAGTATTTAACACAGGGGTATATTCTTCTCCAGAAGCACACTTAACTCCCCCCAGCATTAATAGCAGAGATGCTCACACACAGAGTGGCAAATTTCTCTCTGTCTCTTTGCACAGTGTTCTAAAAAGAACTTTGAAGAAATTGAGAAAAACAGAAAGAGCAGTATATTAATTTTAAGGAGATGAAAGCAATACATGTCACTCCTAAATTTCATGGAAAATGCACCGTTAGTAACAAAGATGAGTAGAAAATTTCAAAATCATTTTGAGCAGCATTAAAATCAGTCTTCCCTGATTTTCTGTTTTCCCCTTCTTTTCAAAGCACATACATTAAACTCATTTTATGCTTATAATGTATATAATGATTCTAGACAACATAAGAAGGACACTGGGATTCTTCCTATTTCAACGTATAAAGTGGCAAGCCAATTTATGCAGCTTAAACCATTGCTAAAGAAGATGTATCAAAAATTGCCTGTGATCATTACAAATAACAGCCTGAAATGTTCACAAGAAGCTGTTTGCTTATCATATTTTCATTAAAACATCTTTTCACCTGCTTTGCTTTTCCCATGCCTGTAACCTGCATTGTAATCAGTCTTATTAACTGAGAACATAAATATGATTTATTATGGTCTGATAATGGAAGCTGCATGGACCAAGAGAAGGGATATATTGTCCTTTGATAAAATGGCTCTTTTCTCTCAAATAGAGCTCTATCATGAGAGCATGCAGAATGTAGTGAGTGATTATTTCCTGAGGGTGAATGATGGCAGAACCCTACAGAAAATCTTCTTGTTGGCCATGACAGCCTCCGAGTGTCCCCAAATCTCACCGAGTTTGACAACCTGCAGACACTTTTGATGAACTGTATTCTTCTGTCAGAGACAGCCTGTCTGGGAGGAGAAAAGGGAACCTTTATCGTCTGATCTGCTATTATTGTCTTGATCTTTTATAAGCAATCTCTAATGCACATGAATATAATATCCTTTCACACAAGTGCCAAACATAATAGAAATGTAGTTAAAGGACCCTTTTCCCGGTTATGTAAATGTCCTAATACCATAATTAGAAAAGATGGTTTGTGAATGATAGCAGTAAGGAAAGGGTAATCAAAATGTTTTAACATTATCTTTCTGTTTTAAAGACCAAAATCTGTGATAAATAGCATTTATGGTAGATATGGGGAACCAGCTTGTGCTGAAGCTTTTACCTAAAAGAGAATAGTTTTGAGCATGAAACTGGTGTTATATTTTCATAAAACACATAAATGACAGCTGGTCTTAAGCCAAGAATGATTACTGGCAGATATGACTTAAAGAAAATGAGTATTCCACTCAAAATCCCTCCATGGCTGTTACAGAAAGAACAAAGCGTTATTATTAAGTAGTGTATTTGGATAAAGCGGTGTTCAAGACCAGCTAAAGTTCGCCAACAAATCTCTCTTTTATCTACATCCAGAAGAACAGGCATAACAGAATCTTTTTCAATTAACAGCTGTATACATTAGCAAAACACCCGTCTTTCTCAGCTGAAGAGGTCTGGCTTATTTATCACAAAAATGAAATGTTTTGGGGGAAGGTTTCCAAGTTGCCAAGTAAAAGCAAGAGACTTGATTTTTCATTAACCTTTTGACATCTGGAGCTGGGGTGTCCCAAAATTAACTACTTTTTTTTGGTCTTTTGCATTACCAGTTGGTGTTGAGAGAAGTCCCAATTGTCAGAGTCAAAAGGTTAATCAGCAATTTCACACCAGTGATGTGGTCAGAGTTTGCATGCTACTGCCTGGACAGGAGGAAGAAGAAAATAAAGTAATTAACACAAAACTAAATCCCGACATTATTAAATTTCTTGTATTTTTGTTGTTGGAAAATATTTCATGATCTATTTATTAAATATTTTGATTTCTGAGAGGGCATTGCAGAACTTTGCTGAGAAGCCCAAGTTCTCAGCAAAGACCGGCTTGCTTCATTTATTCTGCTTTTCATAAGGAAACACAAAACAAATTACAATTTATTCACCCACCAAATGTCCAGCCCAGGCCACCATGAGGGAAAAATCTTCTAGGTCTGTTACTTGGGGAGGTTTCAGAAACTATCCAACTGAGGCTAATTTGGTCTGAGAGTTCTGTCCTGTCTCCAGGAGGTGAGGACACCCGAATTCCCATTCACTCAGAGTCAATTTCATAGTGCAGGTGCCATATCAGGGATTAAGATGGTCCAGTAGCAAAAACTTGAGCATAGACTTTTCTCTCCTATTCCCTTCTGCCTTGACTGCAGAAAGTAAGCCAACAGCAGAATTCCCTTAACAAGTATGGACAGCAATGTTATTTCATGTGAAAGTACTCATATAAACAGCCATGCCAGTGCCTCAGCTGGGACCATTTGACCAGAAATAGCCATAACATACGTTGACTTATGTCCCAAAAGCTCTCCTAGCCGTAGCAAAAACAGATTTATTTTCCAAAAGAAAATATAAAATGTTTCTGAAAACATTACAGCTTGGCATTTGCTACCAGTAACAATGGTAGCACCCAAAATGACTTCTCATTTGTCCAGGCAATATTTGAAACCATTAACTAATGTTTATCTTGTGGTTAGCCCTGATCAAAAGCTTTCTGATGTCACCATATGGATCAAGCCAGTTGTTCTATGTTTTTGAGACATTCTATCTTTTTCCTATGTCTAAAACAAATAAATAGTGAATACTGCCCAAAAGAACTTCTTTCATCCTGGATTTTTTCTTCATCACATATTTCCACTCGTCTCTTTCTGCAATTCCAACAAAATCTACCGCTAAAATCTTTCTTCTCTTGATTGCTACAGTTTTAATGGGGACAGAATTTTCCCCTGAAATGCTCTGAAAAAAATTATCAATCTTTCCAAGTGCCCTATTACTTAGTCCACCAATTAGCTGACTATGGAGCCTGAGTGTCCTTGTACATCTTCCCAGTCCCCATCTGTATACTTGGCTGCATATGTTTATGCAATTAGAAATGGTGAAAATCTAATAAAATTAGGACAAACCTGAGTGAGCCATAATTCTGCTTAATCTCTCAAACTGGATTGTTGAAAGCTTGCTGAATTCCCCAAACCTCTCTCAGGTGCCAATGAATGAGTCAGTATCATACCAAAGATCTCACGGCATAGCAGACGTAAATTATGCTTCCAGAATCTCATACACACCCTCAAATAATGAATCTAATGTCTCTAAAATAATGTCAGGGAGAAAACAAAACTAAACTAAACAGAAAACAAACAAGCAAACAATTTCCTCCAGTTACCAGCATCGTACCTGATGGTAAAGAATAGTGAAAAGGAGAATACACTGCAAATTTCATGGGGAAGGAGTAACAGTTTTCAGTCTGTCTTCCTATGGCAGTAGAAGAGCAATCTAAGCTTCCTACTTTCGGAGGAGGACCACTGACATTATCACACTGAGGTTTGTTAGATCCCACTGACAAGCCCTGAGAGAAATGAACAAAATGGGAAAATGAACCTTTCTTTCATCCCAATGTGATACCTGTCCAGACTTTTCTTTTAGAAGCCCATTTTACACTCTGTTTTGCACTGCAGTGGTGACCGAGGGTTTGCATAGCAATAACCACCAGCCTGAAGGAATCCCAGGCCACTTCATACCTGTGTCCTCTCTTCACCGACCATTTGAGAAAAGCCAGGGGAGGAACAATTTTGGCTAAAATTGGGAGGAATATTCTTTGAAAGAAAGAGTAGAATTATTTGGGTTTGAAGCACACTAGAGCAATTAATAACTCTGTCCTTGCAAGAAGATAACAATCTTTTATCTCAAGTTATGAGGGTTTTGGTTTTACACCAAAGCCAAACTATTTATTTGTTGCAGAATAGGGATCTTCAGTATGAGGAGAAAGATGTAAGGCATATGGCCTCTTAACTCAGACCTCAGAAGAAAATGTTGTCCTCAGATCTACCAGTTCCTTTTCATGGTTTTCCCCTGTATGTTCATCTTCCTCATAGACGTTACCTCCAAGCACATGCCTCGTTTACTCTGTGAGACCTTACAGCCAGGAGTTAACGGAGCCAGTTTTGTTCATAAACACAGAACTGAGGTGTTGCTCTCATTCCCAGTTTAATACACTCATACTCTTTGGGATGGCGAGGCTGCAGAAAATGGAGCTGGAAGGGATCGTAAAAAGACCAATAACTGACAGTATGCCCCAGATTTTTGACTACTCTGTCACTGAAATCCTCCAGTGATGGAGACTTCATCACCTTTCCAGTCAATTATCCCAACAGATAACTGTCATTTCCTAAGTGACAAATACAGCTGAACAGTGAGAGAGACCGATTGCTTTCTTAGACATTATATATTTTTGCTCAAATACAACTTAAATGTATTTATACCTTTCTCCTTGTTTCTTCTCCATTTATTTCTGGTTCTATTACTTCCCCTCCATCATTATTTTACTTTATCTTTCTTCCTACAACTACCTTACCATCTCTTCATTAAGTCACTCCTTTTCTGTCTTTTGAGCCTTGTGCTTTTTGGCATCCCTGTGTTTATTCTTTTTTCTTTTTCTTTCCAAACACATGAAAAAGAGAACCTCATCCACTGGTGGCCCTGCTACAGATGCCCATCTCTTGTAATCTCCTTAGAGGGTAGCCAAAATGCCATATTTTCATTCATTCCATTGAAAACAATTTTTGTATACAATGAGAAATTATACAGATGTATTCAAATTCAGGTCTAAAGGCTATGCTCTCGAGGTGTGACTGAACAGCATAGCTATGGGAAGCAGACGATCTGTTTTGAATACACACATGGCTGGATACAGCAGGGGTGGGTATTACATAACCTCTAAAAAGACAATTCAGAACCCCCGGCAGTCGTGTTAGCAGATAGCTGCTGCTTGCTGACTGGCAGTGTATTTCACGAGTAATACGAGTTACAGCACAGGCCTGGACCTACTGGTTAAAGAATAACAGATTAAGTGGCTTCATGTCTAATTTACGCCAGGAGAAGTACCATCAAAAACAGTGAAGTCTGGAGCATCACCGTAAGCAGAGAATTGTTTTATTTTTGTCCCACCAGGTCAGGCCCATTGTATGGTTTTAAAGCACATATAATATGCATGTGTGGTGGTCTCCTTGTGACAGCTCTGGGCTTCGTGGCCTATGAGCTAATTGGAGACGTGATTCTGCACTCCAGAATTCAGTGCAGCTCAAATATTGGTATTTCTTAAAACAAACAAACAAACAAGCAAAAACCTATTTCAACTTATTCTTTAAAATTTTGACAGAAAATTATCAAAGAGGAGGATTACCCCTGCCACAGCAAGAAGCGGTGTGATAAATGAAGGGAAGGACTAAGGGAAGCTTACTCCACACTTAGGAGCAGAAGAAAGGTTTGTTTTCTAGCACAGCTGTTTCGTGGTGCATTGTTGCTGCAATATAGTTTGAATTGCACTATTTTCATATCTGCTTTGACCAGGGTCCGTGCTTGAGAGGGCTGAGTGCAGTGGTCTGAAGCAAGACTACTGAGGGCATCTGATAAAGGAGAAGTTTGCATTAGCACCGAGGATCCACAGCAATGGGGATCTCCAATGGTGCCTTTCCACAGAAGGTCTGAATAGAAAGCAAAGAAACTAAACTTGCTGTGGGGAGGCAGAAATTCTTCATCTCCTGTGCGACCTTGTACTTCCTCTCTCCAAGCCTCAATTCTTCCCTGAAATAGGGACTGACATCTTCCTGTCTTTTCTCTCTGGACTTTTGGCTAGTGCCTCTTCCTGATTAGAGGTAGGGCTGATGACTGTGGGTCTGACCTCCAGGAGGCCTCTGGACACTTCTGCATTATATTTGATAATGAAGCCTTGTGTCTTATCCAATCAACATAAAACAAAGTCAGACCAGAGGAAACTGGCTCAGCACAAAATGGCAGCCTCAGCAGAGTTAAGTCAGAGACACTAGCTATTGACTGCTATAGAAATACTGAAACTGCATCAGGGATTTCTTTTTTAATTGCTATTTAGGGATTTAAATGAGATTTTCAAAAAGAAAGGAAGACACAATGTTTAGTCTACAATCACTCTTTGCTGCCAATACAGGCTATCATATAAATTACTTAGACACTTTTAAAAATACATTATTTACTCAATAACCCATAATGGGTCCAGAGCTCCTTTTACACGCTATTATAGAAGTACATAATTGCAGAATTTTCAAATGGATATTTCTTCTAGGCAATAGTCTGTAATGGCTCCTTCAAAGCTCTTAGGCTTTTATCATATGAAGGCCTAAGTAGAAAATGTTTAGTTCACTGATCATTGACCTAATAGAGAGCAACAGCTTCTCTGGAACAACTATTGTCTGCTTGGGCAGATGATATATGAATGGCATTTTAAAAAATTCTTGGAAGTATGTGCTAGGGAAAAATTACTGTTCGTCTACAAAGCAAACACTGCTGATGGGATCCCGAGTTCTTTTGTTTGCCTCTGCTTGGTTTAGTTTCTTGGCTTCTGCCCTAGCCCAAAAACAAAAAAAAACAGTAATTTTGGGGTATGAAATGAGGGCTCAGTCTAGGACCCCTTTGGATCAATGAGAGACATTTCCATATTCACAAAGATCATTCAGCTCAATTAAAAATTGTCTCAAATGCAAATGGAGGTATTTGGTATATATTGCAGCGTAAGAAGCTGAATTCTGAAATCAGAGAAGTAAGGGATGCTGCAAAGGGTCAAATCACATTTCTTAAGATAGTACTGAAAAATATGCAGGACCCACAGGCATATCCCAACCATGATTCAGAAAGGAGATTGGCAACTTGAAACATTTTCAGCACTATAGCCATGAATCTCACAATTATTGAGCTTCTGCTCTCTACTTACATTTAGCTTCCAAGTTTGCTGCTTCCATTTTAGACACAAACAAAGGTTCACGTTCACAAGTGCCTGATGTAAGAAAACACATTTTCTTTCCCAAACTGCAAACTTTGGGCAGTAAAGCCCAAGGAGGACTACAGCCAAATGAGTGTCAGCTGAGTCAAAGAGTAGGCCCAGAGAGGATGGCCATGAGCTGGGGGCAGACACAAGCAGAGACCCCTAGAGAGGCTGAAGGGAGACCTCCAGCTCTGGTGGGCTGGGGGAGAGGCACTTGCTGGGTGGCCCAGCTCCCTCCTGGGCTCAGGGCCAGCAGAGATGGAAAGTGCTGCTCACCAGAGGAGGGTGCCCAACCACCAGTCCAATAGCTGGATGTGATCCTAACAGCTTTTGCCATCAAAACAGACCAAGGATCCTAAGCACAGCCCTGGTTTGTACACAGTTTGACATGAGAAGCTCTCCCATGCCTTTCATCAGTGGATTTCTCCAGCCTAGTAAGGCTGCCTGGGACTCCTAGCATTCTGGCATGATTAACAGAAAAAAATACACTTGCTGGCAATTCTAATAGTTCCTTCTGTTTGATGCATCTGATTGAAGAGAAGCTGAAATCAGGGACCAATATGCAACCAGGCTGCACCAGTTAGCCTCATCATGCAAATGAGGCACACTTGCAGGCGAACTTATTAGAGATCAAATAGTTTTAGGCACCATGGATAATGAAGGCAGAGCGCTTATGTTGCAACAGTCAGAGCTGGAATTTAATCATGTTGTTGATATCTACTGCAACAGTGAACAAACACAGAAACAGCCACAAAAATCAAACCGTTAAAATGAAAGGAAGATGCAAACCAGACAAATAATAATGATAAAAAAGACTCAAACCAAGAGACATAGCAGTGGTTTCAAGAAGGAATAATCTTGCAAGAAAGACTTCGAGCCCTGCCTCTTTCAGTTGAATGGCTGGAAAAGTGGGAGTTGCCAGGAGAAGTTGATGGGGTGTCACTGTTCACACTGAGAGGGGTGGCTCCTACATAGCTATGGGGATGGCCCTGCAAGGAGAAGGGGGGAAATGCCCCACAGAACAGCACTTGGAAAGCAGCCCCAAGGTGAAACATAGCTCACCCTGCGAAGAAGCATCTCCTAGGAAGAAATTCAGAAAAAAAGAGGAACAGCCTGCTGCAGTGAAGTTATAACAGAAGTCACACAACTGACAAGCTGGATTAACAATCTGTTAGACATTAAAATAAATAAATTCTGCAGAGGCATTAGCCCCTTCTGTCTCCCTAAACCTCTCACACGCTCCCTCTGTCCTTCATATAAACACCTGGGGAGACCACGAGCAGCCCCACAAAGGTTTGCTTTGTTTCAGAGAGCAAAGATGAGATCCAGCAGGTGGAAGCTGCAAAATGGAAACACTTGGATTCCTTTCGGCAGACACAAATGGCTAAAAATACCGTTTGGCATTTCTTCTAATACCAGTTGGTAGTACAAGAGCTCCAGAGATGTCAACAGGAAGCCCTAGAGGTTAGAGGGAATGATGTAACTGCATGTGACATAATGGTTGGTGTAGAGATTTCCTGGAATTGATTAGTGCCATTCATGATAACAGCAGCCAGCAAGAGTGTGAGGACTGGGTGAAGGCCCAGGCAGAATGCAGGCACCGGGCAGTTTTCTTTCCCTTTTAGCATGATGCCTGGTCTCATTGTTTTGGATGTGCAATACAATAACTGCATGGTGTTTCCATGCAACTTTCTCTGGGAGACTCGGAAGCAGCACACCTCCCAGGAACATGCAGCTACTCCCCCACAAAAGGTCACGGAGAGACAAATGCAGAGGTGGAAGAACAATGAAGACTCCTGGGTCCCCTTTCCTTGAGAACAGCCTCCCCTCCGTTCCTCTTATTCCTTCAGGTATAAGATGCAGTCAGGTCATCCTCATCAGTACAGTTTTATGCCTAGCCTATAGACAAAGGCTACAGAGTGCCATCTATATCTAACGGGAGGCCTCCAATCTATGCGAGTGGGTGGCAATTGATAGCGAGTGACATGGGCACTGACAATGGTACACAAACTCTGCGGCACTCTTAAAACTTTTAATTGCATTTTAAAGTAATGTAACAAGGCAATGTTTAATGAGTACTTTGTTTAAGAAATTCTGACTTTATAAGCTAATTAAAGAGAAGGAAGGGTTACTGCACCAGGGCAACAAATCCAGGCTGCTGAATGTCTGTACTACAGCAACGCGCAGTTCAGATTCAATTGGCAGCCTTGCAAACCTCCACCCAGCCGGTGTGGATGATTTTTATTTATTTCTTTGACTAGCAAATAAATTATTATTATCATCATGATTATGTTAATAGAAAAAAGTAATGGATAGGCAAGTAGTTTTTTGCCAGGGCTGGTAAATTTTCATGACACTTCTTGCAAAACTGTCATATGGTTGGGTTAGATGAAACTAGAAGGCTTTATGTGCGTAGCATTTAACTTTAAACATTCTTCATGGAAACTTACCCAGCACATAATTTACATATTCAATACCAGTGACAATTTACTTCTCCCATCTGAGCAGGGCTTTCAACTATGCCACTTGAACTAAATTAATAAACAGTAATTAGAGAATGTTGTGCGAGCGAGCTGTTGATGTTGAGAAGATTCTAATCAACACCTTCTTTTAAGGGCCAATTAAAGCTGAATGTATGCAATATAAACATCTTCTTGTATTTAGACATGAACTGGAGAACAAGGTAAAAAATAAAAATCAGAACAATTACAGCAGGTTAGAGATGATCTAATGGAATGATGAATCTTCATTAATTGTGAAAGCAGCAGTAATTTCTAAAAACCACCGGACACCGTCTGTGGTACAGCACTAACAATTTGTGCAAGTTGATTCTGTCTAGGAAAAGCCTTCCTGCCTCCATTGACAGGCTTTTCTCTGAAAGCAACTCAGCATCTGCCTCCAATTTCCACTGCAGTGTTCACCTGTCTGTAAGACAACGCTGCATCTAAAGTGAGTCCAGAGAAAAAGGCTTCCTAGGGGAGTCAGTGACGGCGGATGTACCCATCCCATTAGCACTGTCTCCTGGCGGAGTGAGAAGTGACCCAGGGCAGGATTTGCACTGCGCAGCCCCCACCAACACTGCTGGCAGGAATACAGACACCTGGATGAGCCTGAGCGAGGGGTAAGGTTGCCCCCAGTTGCCTCCTATCTGTAAATGAGGAAAAGTAGCACAGGGGTATTTACACTGGAGCAGCTGATGAACTTGTACCCATTGCCCATGTGTACTCCTTCCCCCTCTTTATTCCTGAAAGGCAAATTTAAGACAGCTATTTGTTTCTGAGCCTCTTGCAGGACAGAGGAAAGGCTATCTTTGATTTAAACTGAGCTGATCCTTAGGGTACCAAAGGGAGACTGCAGAGGCAACACCGACTTGCGCATCACCATTACGAACTGTCAGTAAGTTAAAAACAGGCATAACTTCATCCAAACCACAGCTCACTGCTTCCTAAAGCACATTTAAAAAAAAATCATCTACACTGGTGCAATAAAGCACACGCAGAATTTGTCCTCCAAGTTAGAAGATACAACAGGCTAATAAAGGTAAGGGAAACATCTGTTCCAATACTGCACTAGTATCATTTAGAGAAAATGACTGCATCACTTACGGCTGTTTGGTATCCAGAAATACTACCACAGTAATAGGATGTTGTCACCTCAGGCTCTGCTGAAATCTACAGGAATTTCACTTGTTTAAGAATTATAGGATTAGGCACATGATCAGCGTTTCTTCCCTTTGAAAATAAACATTCCCACTTAACATTTCTGTAGTAGTGTGAGATCATTATCTTGTGTCAGTATTTGGTTCCACTGGCATTATCTCCTAATTAGCTATTTAAAAATACATGTAAGCAGGTGGAAGTGGCAAGTGGACTTGTAGACCTGACGGGTCTGTTATGTTCTTACAAGCTCTGCTAATCCCAAACACTGGAAATGTGTTAGTAAGGCCAAGCTGGCACTTTAAAGAACACAGCCAAAGCCTCACATCTTGAACTCCAGGCGTTCGGCACGCAGCAGAGGGGCTCCCACACCTTGAGCAGGGCTGGGCACCGGGAGGAGCAGAGAGTAGCAAACCAAGTGGGGAGCTAGTTCTGGGAAGAGGGGATGGGAATGGAACGAATGGGAATGCAGTGTGGTCAGCTCCACATCACAGTAGCATGATCACCTATGGTTTGTTTGATGCAGGACATAGGGGACGTAAGGAAAGCCAAGCACAGAGATGTTCACCAGGGTTGAGGAGACGTCAGCGGTACAAAGGGAAAAGATCTCACAGGAAGGGTTTGGTATCCTCTGCACTGTCTCAATATACAGAGAGATTACTATGCTTATGGACACAAAATCATAAAATCATCTCCTTGGAGAAAGCTTCATAATATATGGGCAGGTCTGGGATTGCAGTTTGTAGCATGGTAAGAGTTAGGAAGATGGGTATTCTGGTATGCTGTACTCATTTTTTTCTCCCAAGAGTTAGGTTTAATTCCTATCAAACTATCTTTGTGAAAACAAAAAACTAGGACACATTTACACATGATGGGCCATTGTGGAGGCCCTTAGACACATGCACAAAGCACCCCCATGTTAATAGTATTCTTCCAACCTTCAGCAGCGCTGAGAACTATGATTTGCTTCTGTTTCTGAGTTGCTTTTAAACCTCAATTCAGCAAATGTGTTGGTGATTTCAGGGTGTTCTGAATAGTGGAAGGCAGCAAAGTAAATGTCTGAAGAATACTGATAGCATCAGACAGGCCTTAAACTCCCATTTACTCCACTATCTGCAGTTTGATTCAATATGCAGCATGCAAGATGATTTTTGCTCTGACCAGGTGGAATTTTGAGGCCTGAACCCGCTTGCAGTAACATAGTCCGTCAGTAACCTCACAGCAAACAGGGAGGTGCAGAGGAACAAAAACAATGAGAGCATGAGGGGAATGAGTTCATGTTAATGTCCTCTATAGATTTTTTGTTTTCCATTGAAAGTTTTCTCCTGCCTGAAGTCACCTGTATCCTTTTTTCACACCTCTTAAAGTCCACTTGGTGAATAAATCAAATGAAATTCCTCACTTACCCTTAATACTTTTTAAATGCAAGTCAAGCCTCTTGGCTTTTCATACCTAGGCACCTACTCTTTTTTTTTTTTTTTTAATGCTGTGGGATAATTTCTTTCTTTCATAGGCTGGTGCATTGGCCCACGTGCACGCCATGTGCTCCCTAAGGCTCATGCATAACTGCAATGGATGATACGATTAGTCCAATTAAGTCCCCAGCAATTTCAATGGCTTATGCAAGAGTAGATGGGACACGATATGTAATTTCAGCTTTTTTTTTTTTTTTTTTTTTTTGTGAGGGTTTTCAATCCTGCCATGAACTAAATCATTTTATCAGTTTCTCTCCTTCTCTTTCTTCTTCTTCTTCTTCTTTTTTTTTTTTTTTTAATTTGTCCCATTAAACTACAGAACTGGAACATATTCATGCATAGTTTCTTTCTGCTTTAACTCAAGGAGTTCCTGACATAACAAAAACTGGTAATTAACTGTCTCGAAGACTTTTACAATAGCCTTCTTAAATAAGTCCTAGTATGCGGTACTTGCAGCCCTGACTCCACATTGCTGATACTACTGCAATGCACCCTCTATTAAGCAAGGTTTGCTGCTCCACGTCAGCTCCAATTCTCAGCTGTTTTCTCCACTGCTCTACTTGGAAACACCAAAGCCCTCTCAGATTTCTTTGTGTGGCAAAGGCTAACCAGCTCCTCCAGGAAAGGTCCCTGCTCTCCATCTGTGTGGCTTTGTGCCACTTCCTTCCACACTTCGCTCTCAGGGGACTGCTTGCCACCAGTGTAAGGTCGGAGTGGCGGGTCGCCTGCAGCTGGACACAACTCAGCCTCTCCTCCTAGCCTTGGCTGCTCCGTGCTTTCAATGCAGATGCATTTTGGCAGACACCACTGCCTGCCTCCTGCCCCACAGCTAGACACAACACAGAGTCTCCTCCTGGTAGAGGAATCAGACTTTGATTATTCAGATTTCACTCAACAGTGTGATTTGTAGCGGCTGCTGTATATCGTCTCGAAGCATATTCGGTTTTGCCTACTCATGCTTATCTCCCCTGGTTACAATAGATTCCGTTTCTGATGAAAATGTTACCCTGATGAGTTTTTCTCTGGCTCCACCATACTTTTATGCTTCCTGCTAACTAGTGCAAGCCTTATTGTTGCAGTTCCTAATATTTTGCATCATTTGTAGATCTAGCAATTTTGTTTGTAAATAGCATGAAAAAACATATTAATATGTATCTTCCCTCAGTGCTCCAGACAGATTGGTTCACAGTGGAACAATTACATACATATGTGCTAGCCTATATTTCTTGCAAAATCAAATCATGTAAGGATGCCTCAGCCAGAACAAGCCATAAAGCTAGACAAGGCATGGAAAAAAAACATCCCCAAATATGTACTGCTTAAATTACAGAACTATAAAAAATAAAAATAAAGCAAAATTGAAAAGGGCAAAGGAGACACAGTGTAAACACAAGCTTTTATACACTCTTTGTAATATAGAGCTAATGTCATTTTGACATGCTGGTATCGCGAGCTGCCAATGTAGTTTAGAGAAGAAAGGGATATCTCCAGAATTATGACAATGCTGCTTTCTCCCATCCAAACCAGTTACAAGATCCACGACTGTTGCTGCCAGGTCTAACTGACTCCTTGGAAACTAAACCAGAAGTAATTTCCTTTGTAACTGTATTTAAGGTGTCTAGAAAGACCATGCATCTTTAGAACTCCCTTCGGAGAGGCAGCACCTTTCGGAGGGGCTCACGACGCCTCCCTTAGTGCAGAGCAGGCCTCCCTGTAGCTGAAAGGCCCCTCATGCCTGCTGTGCTCAGGTCTTCTCTGGGACATCAGTGAGGTAACCGTAACGCATGGCTAAGTTGATTTTGTGCCTTTGAAAAATCCCCTCCTTAGCCCAAATACTCCATCACTGTCAGCTGAATGCACTTAACTTCTGAATTAATGTTATTTTCAGGAGGTCAGACATGTGACAGTAACAACAGGCTTTTGCCAAGCTGTCTAGTTCAGGTCTGAATCTGAATTTCCCCAGAGCCCAGTATTGTTTAAATACGGGTAACTTACTCTGGCTCATGCCTAACGCAAAACTTCTGTGCTCAGGGCTCCTTCACGGCTCTGCGCGTGGCTTCCCTCCCTGCGCAGGCACTGCTGCGGCATGCACCGCCCAGCAGGCCTGGGGGACCTAACAGCCAGCAGCTGAGGGCAGCTGCAGTCATTTTTCCTCCCGTTTTGTCCCCCTCCCAAGACTGCCGTTTGTTTCAGTTGAGGTTTGGACAAGAGTGATGTGGTTTGTGAAAATTTAAAGCAGTGAGCTCCAGGGCTGCCAGGCCACTGGGCACTGCCCCTGTGCCCACAGGGCTGGGAGAGGAGCAGAGCCTGAGGAGGGAGGGGCTGTGACAAAGCTGGTCCCCACCCTGAGAATGATCTATTTTACAGGTTACACTGCAGCCATACAAAACAGCAGCTCAGGGCTCCAAACAGCATTGTTTGCTGGTTATACAGAGCTAGGGCAGTCAGAAGTATTTCAGGAAGGGGTGTCTTCGGGCACACAGAGCTGGAGATGCATGGGCCCTACCTTTGGTGGAAACACTTAACGTGTCCAGTCCCAACACATCGATCCCTGTGACCCCAGCAGCAGTCAGTTACTTGCAGTGGGCTTTGGGGCAGCTCTGATGTACACACAGTGTCACAGCCCAGTCCCCACGAAAAGCTAAGTCCCAGATTTCTGCAGTGGAGTTTCACAGCCAGACTGCTGTCACACAAATCACTGTCAGTACTGAGGAACATTTCATAAACGTTGTCATTAGCACTGCCCACCTCCCCAGACCTACCTGCTGTGCGTGTGCAGGTCCCAGGAGTCCTTTTCCGTCCCTCCTGGGAGGGCACAGGTGGGGTCCAGATCTTCTGTTAAATTTTGTTTTCCAGCTTGCTTTGTAATTCAGATCGTATTTTGGTCGACTTGACTGGCACAGCGTATTTTTACCACACCCTCGTCTCTTCAGACAAACAGCCTCTTTTCTAACTTCTGGCAGAGCTAAGCCTAGTGAGTAAGAAGAAACAGGTATAAAGCTACCCTGAAGAAATATTTACGCAAAGGAAGACAAATGGGCATCATCTACCTGGACAGTGTCACTGCTAAACACGGGAGGAATAAATCAGACGTGTCAGGTGCATTAGGACACCCGACAAGGAGGGAATGATGCTTCTTGAAAACGTGGATTTATCTCTGTTCGTTTGGATCAAACACTTGTAATAGTTGTGGATTAATTTCCTTCCCATAGTCAAAACAATAAAAGCTAGACACAGTTTTATTAATTTCCAAAACAGTGTCAGATAAGCAGAATTGCATTTAAAAAAGTAAACACCCTTCCATAGAATTAGAGGATATGTAAGCATTTGGAGTTTCTTTTCTTTTCTTTTTTTTTTTTTTTTTCCTGTGTCTATGAAAGGGGAGGTTTTTAGCATTATGAATAGATTTCATTTTGTAAGTTGTGCTACAAAGCACTGATAAGGCAACGGGAAAGCAGCAGAGATTGAGGCAGAGCAGGAAGAAATACCACCCATATTGGGAGACAGCCACTTACTTAGTGGCTCACATTTGAATAAAGATGCCATTGTTCAGCCAGAAGAATGCACATATTCACAGTCCTGGCGCAGAATAGCTCAGTGTATCTAGAACTCCAGAAGTGTCCAAATTACAGCCCCAGGGCCCAAACTGCCCTCCAGTCTTTCTGAAGAATGACCCTCTGCTTAATTAATCAGTGCTTTAACTGTGAGTGATCCCAGGACACACTTTTCTCAGGCCTTTTTCTTAGCCCTGCTTGTTCAGAACAAACCTTTAAATGTTCTCTGGCTGATTTTTGACCATTTTTTTCCCCTTTCAAGATTATTATTTCCTGTTTTACTGTGAAAGCTCATTAGAAATGAAGAACAGCATCTAGATGATCTCAGTTCACTTTACTTGGATAGGGAATGATTGACTCAGGATGGAGAGACACTGGCTCCCTTTCAAGACCTACCAAAAAAGATTAAGTCGGTAGACTCCCAGAATATCGCTACTGCAATTTCCTTTCCATATACTGAGGCAGAATTATAGCAGGGCTGATTACTGTGCGCACAACATTCTGGTAGTCATATAAGATCCCACAGCCATAACTCCAGCCGCTTAGCACAGGATCCTTACCAAGATCTCATTCCCTTTCACTCTGCACAAGATAAGTTTGCATTTACAGGAATGTGATGTCATATTCCAGATTGTCTGGATTCTCATAAAGCTTTTTTCTGTCTGGAAAAGAACTGAGATTTGATGGCTACTAGAAATGCATGAAGACAAAGAGAAACACTGTGCAAAATTTCATTCCAAATTAGACTCTACCCCATCTACTATCTTCGATGATAAAATTGATTGTATTCTAATTGAAATTAAATTGCTATGTGGAAAGTCAAAGGTCTTGTTTAAAACAAAACCAGCAGCATCTTTCTTTCAAACAGTGATCTTTTTAGTGAAAACCAAATGAATTTTGACCATCTTTACAAACTTATAACAAAATATACAAACTAGAAAAGGTCAAGGTTTTAAAAATGCCAGCATAAATGTTTTGAAAAGCTATAACTATAATATAATCTACAGCAAGAGAAGCTGGAGCCATACTGTTTGATAGGCCCTATCTTATGATACCCAATATTGAGCTAAGTAAAACGATATGACCGGATGGCCTAACTAAATTTAGTAGTCTGGTGAATTGCCACTCTACTAAATTTAGTCAGCCTGTAATGGGCATTGGATATCTACATTCCAAATGATAAAATCTGTGTTGCTTTTTTAGGCTCCCAGCAAATGCACAATATACTACATCAGAGTATTAAGAAATAAGCAAATCAGAATGGAAAACCAGGGGACGGTGGGAACCAGGATCCTGAAAAATGCAGAAAGAATCGGAAGTGCTAGGTCACATCCTCACGCTCAGAACCAGCTGGCAGCAGGCAGAGATGCATGGTGCTCCCCATGTAGGTGGCCCAAAGGGAAGAGGAAGGCTCTCTAGTGCACTGATCCTCCCCACCACAGAGCTGCCACTCCAAATGTAGCTTTGTGCTGGAGCAATGGGAAGAGGAGCGGTTATAGGTGGGAGCTGCGCTTCCTGAGCCTTGCCACTCTTACAAAACATGGCCTTTACACACCATTCCTTCCACATTTTAGTTTCTGAGCTTTGTAATCCTGATGGTAAACCAGGCAGCATATTTCTACATGGATTTCCATGCATCTGTGAGCCAGCTTTATAGCCACAAAAACTGCTAAGTCACTTTTCTCAAAACCATGTTCAAGGCATTACTTACACAGTTCCTGCTGTTTAAAGGGATTTCTGCTCCTAAGTCCATGTGTGCTGTCACCTCTCTACTGCAGTGAAGTCATGTAGGACGCTTTTTTCCCCTCTTTTTCCTGTGAAATCCAGTAGTGTTAGATGCTTCTCCAAAAATTCTGGTATTAATGAGCAGAGAAGAGTAGTAAATAGACATGAAAAGGAAACACTATTATATTTTCCCTTAAAGAGAGTTGCACCCTTCTATCCTCACATAAGAAGCTAATGGATATCCCATGTAACTCAGTGATACTATCTGATTACAGACAAAAAATAGTGCACTTGTGTCCAGTTCAGTTCCCACTACAGAAACCGAGACATTGCTCTGATATTCTGCAGGACTTCAGGACTTGTAGAGCTGCATTATTCTGGAAGTTGAAGCAACGTTTATTGATCAGAGATGGGTGTACCTATTCAACAGTTAGAGACTCAGTACAGTGGTTTTAAAAAATAACATATCCCAAAATAATCAGTTCAGAAGTCCCTTGTTTCCTTAATCCTTTATACTGAAAGGGAGCAGATAGCTCCTTGGAAAAACATGTTGTGCTTTTTGTGGGGGAAGCTTCTAATACATTAGCTAAGAAATAGGTATGAAAATAAGGACATTGCAGGTATTACCTCTATGCAGTCCGTCCGTGTAGACACGGTGTTTTAGACACAAGACAAAGGAGGGGGCAGAGTCTAAAAAGTCAGAGCATTTTGCTCACTTGTGACATTCCAGCTTTCACTTAGAATTAACCCTTCTCAAGATTTTTAAATGTGTTCACAATAAATGGATGTGGGAAATGTGATCACCCTCTCAAAGTCCCCTCCTCATAACATTTGGCAAAGTTGGCCATTTGGGCTTTGACTGCATTTGGAAGTTGTATAGGTCTGAAACACCTCTTGCTGTGGAGGGATCAGAGAGCTGACCCCAGCAGGCAGAGCTGGGCTGTCCCTACCCCTAGCAGCGTCCCAGCAAGACACCAGCCCACCTGCACCGTGGAGGAGCTCTCACAGAGCAAACCTGTAAGACACCAATGAATCTAAGCACTGCAACCAAACACACCGCAGCCAGGGTGCCCTAGTTCTGCTGCTCATGCAGTAACTTGTTTTTCTTTTTATAATTATGTCTTAATCATTCTTTGTGCTGAAATAATCATAATATATTTACAAACAGACTCTTTTTTTTTTTTTTTTTTTGTCTTCAGATCACTTTCTATTTGGCCTCATACTGCCATTTCCAGCCCAAATGACATCTTTCCTATCAAAGCCAATTCTAATTTCTTTTCTTAGACAAGAGTTTGCAAGGTATTTTTGCCAAATGATTTACTCAGGTTCAGATGTTACAAATAGACCTACTGGTATAAACAGGCAGAACAACTCTGGATCCAACCCAATGTGTACTGGGCTCCTTGTTGCTGTATTTTGTAACTCTATCATGAACCCTCATTTGTTTTGCATAGCTTTTTAATCTGACAGACGCTTCCCTGCTCAATCCAGCTGTGTTTCCTACTTTTAGGACAGAGGAATACGTACTGGTCAGTATCCACTGGCATCATTTTCCCAAACAACATTAGCTTTTATTTGTGGCTGTTGCTGCTTTTACTTTTCTGGTATGACTCTTCCCCATCTGCCATGTTTTTTCCACACTACTTTGTAAATAAGAAAGAAAAATGCGTTAGTTTTGCATTGCTTTTAAGACCTTAAAATGAGTTTCATCTAGACTTGCTCATTTACATATATTCATGTTTTACAAGTTTTCTCCCCCTCACTTTTTAATCAAACACCTGTTTTCACAAGGCCTTCACTTCTTCCTAATTGTCAGTTCTTATTATTTTTGTTAAAGACTGATTTTTTCTTAAATAAAAAAAAAAAAAAGGAAAGAAAAAAAAGCGGTTCTATTGCTCATCCATTTTAAAATCATAATTAACTTCATCTCCTTCTTCATTTGCTAATGGGACTATTTTCTCTCCAGTATTTCCTTTTCCCCTGATACACTCATACAGCCTCTCTTGTTTCTCTTACCCCCTTTGGCTACCTTTAGCACATTCTGCCTTCAGCTGGGCAAAGGGAGACAGCATCATGCTTCGAACTTCCACACCGTTTTATGCTTTCAAAGTCTTTTGCAGACATTAACTAATTAACTTTCATAACATGTCATTGAGGTAGGGCAATAATATTGACAGCTTTATTTTGATGAGGAAACTGAATGGGAGGTCCTGAATAGCCAATTACAATGGCAGAGAGGCTATTTCAACAGCCAAAGTGCTTGGGCAAGCAGACGACCACCCCCTGCTTGTGGGCATGAGGCACTGGCTCCATCAGGACAGCAGCAGCAGCTTCAGAAAAGTGAGCTCAGGAAGAGAGTGCAAAGCCTCTCTTTTGTCTCATTTTATTTCAGTTCGCTTTATTTCCATTTATTTTTTAGGTGAAGACTCCAGTGATGCTTCCCACTGAGGTTTCTGCTCAGCTCTGCTGGTCAGGTGTTCCTACACTGTGTATTCATACAGCTGGTCAAAAATGCCATGGGAGAAGGCAGTGCAATTGTTTGCCCAGAGGATCTTTTTAAAAACCTGTTGTTCGTTATAGAAGTGTCTGACAAACATCTTTACTCTTTGATAGCCATTACTCTTAGAAAAACAATTTCAAAACCATATGCTCAAGGTGCTTGAACTAAGATTTAACTAGCCCTGTTTACACAGGGGCTAGCATATAATATGGATGTATATTCTCATGTAGATATGCCAGCCTGGGTTTCCTGTAATTTTCTTTAGCTTCATAATACACGCAGCAGTATACAGTATTCTCCTCGTGTTTCTCAGCTTGCAGTCCATGGACCATTGGTGGGCCACAGGACATCGGAAAGTGGTGGATGAAACAACTGAACATTTTTCAAGCAAGACCAAAAGTTACAGTGGGCAAAGAAAGAGAAAGGGGTGAAATCAAATTAACAAATGAACAATCAAAGCCTATCTTAATTTTTAGTTGGTTTGCAAATGAAAAGCACTGTGGTTAGATGTGCAATACTGCCTGGGGATATTTTTTTCATGATCCTAAGCAGTGGTTAAACACTGCTTTGCGTGTCTGGAAATCTTAAAAGTTAAGTGTTATTCATGAGATTCTTTTCTTCTAAGCTAGTGTCAGCAACATCTTCATCATCCTTGCTTGAGCTGTGGAGCAGGTCCATACTGTGCCCTACCGCAGGAGGCCTAAAGCCTACTGTCATCCTGCCCCATGCACTAGCTGATGGATGGGGGCCCTGCTGAGCCCTCTGAGTCCTCCTCTCCCCGTCCCCTTCTGGCCATGCAGGACACACTCCCATGCAGCCATGAGCTTCCAGGGGATGAGCGAACGCTGGTGCCGGGCTGTGATCTATGGGGCTGGTGTGGCTGGATGAGGATCAGAGCTGTGATCTTCCTGTCTCCTGGGGGACTTCCCAGGGGAGAAAGTGAGATGTGATGGTTGAATTCCTCCGGCTCCGGTGCCATTTTCAGAAAAATGTCCAAGTTAGTTCCTGGATCTCCATCTGTGCATGTACAGTGGGGAAAGCAGCCCCTGAAAACTGCTTGGTGAAGTCCTGCCGAGCAGGAGAGAATCATCACGCAGCCTGCTGTGTACTCCCAAACTGTGCTGGCCACGTACCCAGTTCAGATGTTTATGGAGGTTTCTTTCTGAGGGCTGAAAGCTTGCATCTGTGCTTCCAGTTCAAGTTCTCTCACAAATCTGAACAAAAAGCTTGTAAAGTTCAGCATCTTCCAAATTGCCCCATATAAGTCACTACTGAAACCATATCCAAATGGTTCCCCCCGACATACCTTCCACAGAAATGACCTAAACTTTGTCAGGTTCACATGTCCCTAGAGATGATCTCATTTCACTGCTTCAAAAGAGCTTTGGTCTGCACAGCCTGTAGCAGCAAATTTACACTTCAAAAAGCAGACAGCTTTTTCCACATCTTATTCACTTAATGGGTGAGAATGTAAAATTAGTTCCGTTGCTGATGAGGACCTTGAGCCAAATGAAAAGTGTTCATTTGTCAGCACAGACTTACAGCCTGAAACATGATTATATAGCTAATCCAATAATGGGTTTTGATGCTGAGCATTTATTTATATACAGTATGTCTTGTTATCTGTTGATAATCAGGCTCTACAATTTACTCTCTTTTGTGTCATTAGACATAGCAACATCTTCCAGACAGTACATTTGCGTGTCAACATACAAACACACACAAAACCTTTGTAACCAAAATACTGTTTGCCTAGATTTTAACACAACAGTGTTTGAATTAAAGCTTTTTGTAGTTTAAAACATTAGTAGTAAATTAATCATGCAAGATTGAGAGCCTCTCTGCATCTTAGAAGTCTTAATAGATTAAAATTTGAAACATAAATTTTGTTTCCTTATCTATAACATCATATGGACTGATTTATTCTTTCTTGCCTGATGCGAATACCAATATCTAATTATCTTAGGTATCAGTTTGTATACATGAAATGATCCCCATCCTGAAATATTCCATATCTTAACATCAGACTATATCTTACACTTCGCTAACTTTACAAACAGCACTGTTTGACGGCTCAACAAATTCATCTTTTATAGAACAGGATGTAAGCATAACTTGTTCGTGTAGGCATCGGGCATCATTCCTACATCAGGTAGGCTGAAAAACAGAAAAACAAAAAAGTTACTTGCTTGCTGCTTTTTTAAAGAACATTTTATCTTTTTGACTAATTTCTGCTGCTACCTAATATTCACACAGTTGTGTGAACAACTGTAAATATCTAACACTGAATTATGGGGACAGTTTACTCCTCATTTAAATATACCAGGCATAACATTTGAATATTTAAAGTGGGGAGGCATTTTAATAGCTATGCTATAGAATGATATGTTGAAATATTCACCAGATATTAAAAGAAAAAAAAAAAAGTCTATGGGAAAGTCAAATCAATCCAGTATTAAACTGGGAGTTAATTGCAAATGTGGGGCACACCTGCAAACTCTGTGAACAATCCTGCAACACCACACAAGGCGATTTCTGTGCTAAAGGATAGGTCTGCCTGCAGAAACACCCAGGAACACCACTGAGGGTTGGGTGAAAGCTCATCTAAATTTGGCAGTCAGGAATCTTTCAGAAGTAAAGCCATTAAGTAAAATTTACCTTAACGGACACTGCAAATCAAGGGTGCAGGTGAGGGACAAATGGTGCATGACGCAAAGTCTACCACTGGCTTTCCTGTGAGCAGGATGAGGCCTCCTTGTGTGCTTTTGTTTAGCTGAAATTTACTCTACAATAAATACTTATATATTGCTGCAACATGATGTTTTATTGGGCTGCACTAGTTTACTAAAAACAGCAGGCTGGTAATAGCAGTGCTTGTGGTTTTGCCTGTAATTCATTTCTGCATGGTAATGCACAGAGAGAGATATGATACAAGATAATAAGGCAAATTAAAAAAATGACTAAACTCAGTACTTGCAGCATACAGTATATTAGGACCATGTTCAGGCAGGCTGATTCTTTGGATATTTTTATTTTTTGTTTTACCTCAGCGAGGTAATTCATTAGGTATTTGCTTGGGTAAAGAATAAATGAATATAGCATACATTACATCCTCACTTTAGTTGCAGAAACAAATCTTTCCTGTACCCGCCAATGTAATCTTCCGAGTTTTCGTTATATAAAACACCTCAAGAAAAATGCACCTCGGTAAGATTTACACTTTATTACTCTAATGATTCTACAAACACTGCCACAATGTGATGAAAGGCAAAGCAGTCCTGATCTGATTGAGAGCTAATAAAAATCAGTACTGAAAACTGAAAATAGCACCCTTATCATCTTTCTTTCATTTAGACCTGATTACTAGGGGATTATAATGCAATCACAGCTATGTGTGAGAGGTAGCTATGGGAACCAGTTTTAACTGTTTATCTAGCCAAAGATCTTAATTTAAGTTTGAACACTCTGATTCATTTATATGTAAGACACCAAGGAGACAAAATGCAGAAGAAACAGATGCTCACTTGTTCTTTCCATTTAACTTCATAAGCTACCAGCCAATTTGTCTTTCAGGGACAAAATTAATTTCTGATGACAATGTGAGCAAGTAATAAACTAGGAGTTCCTGTCCTGGGAAACTTGTTAAGGCCGTGTAATGTTCTGGAGTTATTTAGAAAAAAAACAATTTGCTTATAGATTTTCAGGGACATCTGTAACAGAGTTTTCTTTGTCCCTGTGCTGTTACTCATTTCTGGGGGCTTTATGACACCTTTTCCAGAGGTTGATTTGAAAAAGTTCAAAAGGAAACATATTGCCCATTATTTCTTTCCTGTGGGGTATTTTTTTTTTAACGCTGCTCTTTTCTTCCCCCCCTTCATATTCACAAATCATACAAACCTGAACCCATTTGCTTCGCTACTTCCACTCAGCCAGGGAAAGTAACCACCAGCCAGGAGTCCTAGCAGCATTAATAAAAAATTATCCGAGGAAAACAGTTTGTCAGAAATTTAGAGGCAAGTACGCACCTGAAAACATCTGATGGAGCACTACAAAAGCGTCTGTTAGCGTTTGGATGGAAGGAGCTTTGCCCATTAATGCTGCTAACTCTGTTAAGCTCTGATCATTAGCAGGAGCAAAAATGCCAAAATGAGGGGGAGGGAGAGAGAGACGGAGAGAAACACCCTGAGATCTTGCATTTTCCGTAGGGAGCAGCAGAGGCTGTGCACACATGCTGCTGGTTCGGGGACTTTGCTGAAATGTTCTCTCTCCTTACCTTTGTTGGCTCTATTTCCCTAGTTCAGAACTTATTTTCACACATGCAGCTCTTTATTCTAGTGACACTTTTCTATCATTTGACGCATTTGGTGGGGCTAATCCCTGCCCGGCAGTCCCTCCCCATCCGAGGTTTTCTCTTAGGTAAATTCCTGCCGTCTAATGTCTGTCCATTAGCGCATCTAAAATCCTGCTGTCTGCTGTGCTTAACATTCATTTACAGCTTATGCACTTCACACGAATGTCCCTTTTCCAGCAGGTCTTTTGAAGAAAGTTTAAAGTAAGTTGCAAAATGTTTCTTTTTCATCTAAACAGGGAAATGAATTTAAGGAAGGAAGAGAAGAGCCTGAAGGTTTAGCTCTTTCAAATTTTAAACAGAATTCAAAACACTGTTGGAACACATCTGTCAGGGAAAGTGCTAGAGCACCTGCATTTTAAGAGTGAATCTCTTCCCTAACTCCTTCCTTGATAATAGCTTGCACGAACAGCACCTTTAAACCACATCAATCCCAGGCGCTTTCCATCCATCCAGTTATTATTTCCCTTGGCACTGACGAGCACCTGCCTCCAGACTGAAGCTTCTCAGTGATGTGCAGTCCCCACGCAGCACATCATCTCCCAGCAAGAAGCGACTAAATCTTTATTCCACTGAAATTATAAAACAAGGGGAATTTTAAAGTTAGGAGTTCAAACCAGAGCCCGACCTGGATGCTGCATGGGGCAATGCTACCTCTGGAAGTGAAAACCATATGGTTTCAAACGTGAATGGTGTGGATACAGTTTGGAGAGGAACAGCTACGAACTCAATGACAATTACACACTTCACCCACAGTTCTGTTCGTATTTACAGTGCAGGACGTCACCAGCACAAGGCCCAAGCACACAGCATGTGGTCTGAATCCCTGTCTGTAGGGAAGGATGTGCATGGTTAAGCTTTTTTCTACCGCTCAACTTTACCTTCAGCAGCAGAGCAAGTGCTCTGAGACACATCCACACAGCTGTGGTGGCTTGGCTGAGCACCTATAAGGATGCCACCAGCAAGGACCACTGGAATCTTCACATCAGTGGGATTCACAGTTGTATGTTTGTTGCTCTAACAGGGATTTGTTTTCATGCCATCCCTGCCATGTAGCTTTGAAGGCTTGTGTACAAAGGCAGGATACATACCAAGGCCATGCAGATGAAAACAGAGCATTAATTCACGTTTCAAGAAAGCATAGTAAGGAAAGTTCACACACTTCAGAAAAAACACAGAATTTTGCAAATGAAATTAGTGCTTTAAAGAGACGAGATCAGCCAGTGCTCTGACTTCATCCTGCACTGGCAAGTGGGAGCCACAGCAGGGACACGACAGCAGTGCTTCTTTAAGTGGGGGGCTGATGAAATTTCCCACCTAAGACACTCTGCAGTTTGGGGACATGTTGGTTAGTTACTAAGGCAAATTTAATCAAAAGCTCATAAGGCCATAAAAGAAAGACACTGTGAGGAAGGTTTGGGTGGGAGAGTGCTGACTGGTTATTCACAGAGCTCTAAGACAAGTCTGTCAAAACTCCTGTTGGCTACAGGGAAGCACAGCAGTCATTTTTGGCCAAAAGAAAAAGGTTTTCTGGCTTGCAGGTATACGAGAGTTTTGACTGGGATAGGGATATAGACTGTATAATATCAATCCTCCACAAAGCAAAATGTTAACTAGCGTGCAATTAAGGTGGAAAGTATCCTTACTTAGATTAAAAAATAATAATCCTAAACCAGTAATTTAGCTTAGTCAGTAAGTACAAATATTAGGAAAACTGAACATTCAAAGGGAACAGGTGACATCAGCAGTCACACAGAACCCCTAGAAAACTGGCTCCATATGAGGAGACCAAGAAGGAAAGAGAATAAAAGAGGTAGGGAAGAGAGGAGCCTGGACAATTTGGGAAACCTGGTCCACAGAACCACAGCTGCCATTTGGTTTTTGCAAAGGCCTAAGACCTGAATCAACACCAGAGTGAAAAATCTCTTAGATATATAAAATTTGCAACAGTCTAATGATTTGCTTCAGGAAGACATTACCAGAACAATGAAAAACTTGGCATCTAAATAACTCTATAAAGTATTTCCAAAATCAAGCATATATTTCCACTCTTCCACAAAACTCAGTACAGTATAATGTGTTACACATTTTAACGCTGAACGCCATACACAACCTGTCTCCATTACAGTGAAGCTGTAAATCTGGGGGCTGGATATGCAATTGTGATTAAGCTAAGAAGTGGGAGTACCATAGCAGGGCTGGAGTAAGGTGAGCATAAGAAAAGGGAAATGGTCCACAAGTGTCTGTAAAAGGCCACAAACACAGGATGAACCTATAACATTGCCTTTAAGGTATTGAACCCTCAAACCCAGAGGACCACAGGATTGTTTAGGCTGGGAGATGTTGAAGCAGGCTGCCCTTACCCTGGCCTACTTTAGTGTTTTACAGATTGTAATCACCATATTCCTGCTACAACAGAAACAAGATGAGCTCCCTCAGCAGTACACTAGGTTGTAAAGAGAAAACAAACACAGAAACAGTTCTAATAGCTCCAAAAACTCAGTGCATAAAGCATAATCTGATGCCAAAAACAGCAAGAGCTATATGAGAGCAGTGCCACTAATACCTCAGCCTTCAGCAAGGTGATCCCAGGCAGGGTCATCTGTGGTCTTGGAAAGCATCAGTCTTTGGTGGACCAACAAGTCAGCAGATGCTAATCCTTTCTGCGACGCCTCAGTAGAAACCAAATCTTTGTTTCGTAGTGCATAAAGGCTGTGAAATCCATGAAGCTCAAATCTCAAGGACTACAGAATAAATCTACTCCTGTGCAGTGCTAATACAGGAAATTCCAGTGCAAGGGAATGCAGCCTCCTGTCCAACATACCGCAACAAACAGAAGAATGTGGCTTCGGAGGAAAAACTTTTAACTGGTTCCTAGTGGGTTAGTCTACGAGTCAACTTCGCATTGTGGTAACTGGCCTGTCCATTGTGCCTCTGCTGGCCTCTCCATGGCAAACAGCCTGCCAGTTGTCCAGCCTGGTAGGCCTCCCTTCCCTTCTGAGACCAGGCACATGTCAAGCACCCAAAGGAAGGTTTTCTCTTCCTAGTGAGCTCATGGGGAGGCAGGTGGGACCGTGAAAGTCTCTGCCTTCAAGAGAAATTAGCACAAATTACCCTGAGGGCTCTCCCCCTTTTCCTGAAATGTGTAAAACCTGGTAACATCAGACATATCAACTTAACCGAGTGACAAATATAAACCGAAGCTTAACGTGTACCATGAAGAATGCTCCTGCTGCTGGTAAGGCTACCAGTTAGCCACAAGATATTGTCCATTTTTTAATAAATACTGCCTGATAGGAGCCTGACAACTGAGACCTGAGACTCAAACTATTTGGGCCATACATGGCTTTCAGAGATAATTGTTCTGAATCTGGCAGAAAAGAGACAGTTAAATATGAGAACTGGGCCCTGAACCTGGCACGCTCCTCTCCTTCCTCCAACACACAAGTGGCACCAGAAAGCAATAGATGCAAACAGTGCCATGCCCATGGTGCCTGGGGGCATCGCAAGGGTGGTGGCAGAGCCTGCACTGGGGTACAGGTCACAGCATTTGCCCCTAGGTTTAACCCTATTGCAAATGTTAGGCAGCAAGCCTCATAGCAAAACACTCCCCTTTTTACAGAAGGGCTCCTCTGCCACACATGAAAGCCAACAACCCGAGAGCAACAGCCCAGCTGTTCCAGCTAGATGAAAGGCACCAAACCTGAGACAAATATTTTGTCAGACCTCACCGGGAATCTTGCAAAGCCATCTCCCATCCTGTAACCGTTTTGTGGTTAAATAGTAGCTTCAGTTCTCTGATGTTGCAATCCAGCACCTTTTGCAGGCATTACATTCCCTCTAAATTAATTCTAAGAAAAAAAATACATTCTACTCAGTGTTATTTCTATTGCCCAGTTGTTTTATATTAATCTGATAACTAGTTTCCTGCTACAGAGATTACATCTTGAATACTTAATGCCAATTTGGAAATATTTTAGACAAAACAAAAATAGATCTAAAATATAACACACAGTTTAGCTAAGTGTAGAACATTAATGCAAGGCATGATTGGAAAAACAGCAAGTAAATTGAAGGAGGAGAGCAGGCTCAATGGATATCTCTCAGGGTTAGTACACGCTGTAACTGGTCATTCAGGCATTTCTGGTTCTGAAAGTACATTTTTCTTAGCACAAAAATCTCAGAGTTCAACAATTTAAAAAAAAAAAAAGTTAGAGTGAAGGATAGAGTGCAGCCAAAGGATAGCCTTTAACAACCATTTCAAAATGAAATCTAAATATGCTTACATATTAGATAAATGTTGGCTTCCAGGGAAGCTTTACAACAGCTTAATTCCACCCTGGACTGGGATATATGGAAATGTTTTGAATTTCCATAAGTGTCCAGAGCCCTCTGCTAATCTAACAAGCTGATATTGCTATTCACATAATAGAAGATATTTTTTCCCTGAAGTGACTCACTGGCCTCTCTTTGGTGACTCTTCTTTTTTCTTTTGCACCACAGTACATTTTCATTAATAGAACTATACAATAATTACTCTTCTCCAATTCTCATCAGATACTGATAACTCAACTGCCCTATTTTTTGCCACATGGATTCCAGGATCTACATTTTTAAAAAATGTCAGTTTTTTTCCCCCCTCCTTACTTAAAACCCAGCAAAGCCAGTGGGTTGCATATAGGTGGAACATCTCACTGGCTCCTCTCTCGCACTCCCCCTTTTTTCCCTTTGATTGCAAACTTGCATTCTTTGGAAGTTTTTCTCATCCTTCATGGTCCAACCAGCGATGACCAGCCTGTGGCCCACGGCCCATTACACACATACCACGTGCACACACGCGTACAACACCTGCAGAACAGATCAGCTTAGGCTGGCCTTACCTTTCCCTAGCCAAAGATATTGTAAGGGGAGCAGAGAGACCCAGAGAGTTGCCTGAATGCTGCAGTGACCCATTGAAAGTGAGGACTGTCATGTTCCCTGCAACAGATGGGGAAAATGCAGCCCTAAAGTCAACAAAACCCAGCTGAGAGTGGCAGAAACCTGAGAGGAGCAGGCCGGTACCCATTCCCAAGGCAGGCTAAGGTTCCTCCACCTGCATTTTGTCCTCATTCATATCCAAGCAAAATGAATAATCAAATCCTGTAAATGGCTAAACCAAGCAACTCCTAACGAGAAAAATATGCCAGGAACTGCCTCTTGACACCATACCTTTGGGCTGGCCCAGATCGTCGTTGCTTGCCCCACTGGTGCTGTGCAGGCTGGTGGGTAGGGCCAGCTCCAGCCCCACAGAGCCTGGACTGCTGCTGGGATGACTCCCCTGTAGCACTGGTCATGCCCATCCTCCTGTGGTGGCCCTGAGCTCCTGACAGACCTCAGAGCCACGAGAGTTCAGTGATTTTTCCCCAGACAGGACTTCCACGGGCACAGCACCAGCAGCTCAACACACAAAGGAAAGTACTGATGGGGAGGCCTCCAGCTGGTGGGTGCAGCCTGCAGTGACCGTGGGCACTGGTGATGCCAGCTTATATACCTGCACAGACCCACAGCATTCATCTGCAAGCCACGGACAGAAGCAGGGCTGTCAGCCAAACAGTAATATTTTGTAGAGCTGATGCCATATGTCATATATTAAAGATCTTACTTCAGCAAAACATACGGGTTTAATGCTAAGCCCAAGGGTGTCCCAATGAAGCCAATCACACCTCTAATGGTCTTAAAGACAGTCACCTGAATAGTTTTACCTGAATAAGCAGAATTTGGGTCATTTTCCTATAACTTTTTATTTATGTCAGCCTTCTTTTTCTGTCTTTAAAGTTGAAGGAAATAACATGAGAAAGCAGAAGAGAATTAAAATGGGATTCATAGCAAAGAAGCAGGCACTTAGATTTTCACTGTACTTCGAGTTAGGGAGGAAATCAAGGGACAAAGAAAATGGCCTGCACTGCTAATGAATTTTTGTAGGCTGTCTTTGTGCACAACGCCTTTGAGCAAGTCCATCACCAACAGCTGTACTCTGACACTGAGCCTGAAACTCTATACAATGTTTTTGCCTGGTCTAGCTTCCCATGACTGGTGTATCGTGAAATGCACGGGAGATCTCATCAAGACAGGGGAGATTAGGAGCAGAGAGCAAACTTGCTCAGCAAACAGATAGGAATCTGGAGAGACTTCCTCACAAAAGCAAAGCCTACAGATACAGGTTAAAATGGGCAACCTGACTTTTTCTGAAAGATTAAAACCATTTGGCTTCTGCAGACTGAAAGGTGATTCCAAACTGTAACTGCTCCTCAGTCGGGGCAAGCACAAGCCCTCTAATAGGGCTGCCCAAGCAGTAGCCCAGGAAGAAGAGCTTGCACAATTCAGCAGCTGGATGTGGAGATAATCGTGTGGATATGGGCACTGACCTCTCTGTTGGAACAGATAATAGAACAACAAAAAAAAAAAGAGGAAGATGCCAAGGAGATACTTGATTTCTTTGGGTAACTGTGACTTGCAATTTGTTATCATGCTCAAGTGAAGCATCAACGGGTTTGGGGTTTTCGTGAATTTTTAGGGAAAATTGATAACATCAGCACTCAGCTATCTCCTGTTGCCACTGTCTTGGTTCCTAACACAACCTGATCACAAGGAACCCATTAGGTCTGAATTGTTAGGTTGGGTCAATGACTGGGCTAACAGAAAATGAGGAGACTGAGAGGAGACTGTCCTAGGCCAGGCCACCAGCCTTTTGTACAGCTGGAAGCCCTCACTACAGATCCAGTGTTCCCCTTAGTATTCCCTGCAGTGCTGAGGACGGTGTCTGCCCTGGCCAGGTGGCCAGTTGCCTGGATGCAGGAACTTGCACACATCAGCCCTTGTTTTCTCTCTAGCATCAGGGAGAGGTTCCTCTGCCTTTGAAAGACTGAAGTGGATACCTCATTAGGCCTTGATTATCCTCAAGCAATTGCTTAGATTTCTGCCCTATTACTGATCTGCCTTTTTTAGCAGAGGTCGTGGAATGGGCAGTGGCTGTCTTGTCTTCGTTATAATGCATCATTTGAAACTTTTCAATTAAGCTTCAGATCAGGCCACAGTACTGAGACCGCTTTAACGAGGGTGAGTAATGACCTTGTGCTGCACGTGATTTCTGGCACACCATCAGTTTTAATTCTTCTTGATCTTACTGTAACCCTTTGATACTTTGGATCAAGGGTTCTCTTGAAATGCTTTAAGCACATTGTAGGACTTTCAGGGACTGTTCTGACATGGTTTCTATCCTGCTTGTCTCAATGTAGCCAGGCTGTCACCTGTAAGTTCTCCACATAAATTCAAATTGCCAAAGATTAAAAGGCAGCTGAAAATCTGACCTGTGCACAGAACCGGGGAAATCTGGTGTGTGTCCCCAGAGTGACCAAACCTAAGGAGGATTCTGCTATGAGAGCAAGGTAGCCCCTTTGATGTGCCATGCCCAAGTAGAGCAATGCAATGATTAGAACAGAAAGCTACATTATGCTAGAGTAGTGAATTTAATAAGAACTACTAGAGAGAGACTTCCAGAAATTTAGACTTTCCAGTTAATACTCCTCAAACTAAAACTCCATGAATTAAAACAGTGTTAGAACCCTCATCCATTAATGCAAATGGTAGAAATTACCTTGACATCAACAGGGAAAATACCCCTTAACTTAAGGGATATTTGGACTCAGGATCAGTCCAAACTTAGTAGCTGAGACCAATTTCCAAACAGGCTATGTCTGCATGAAGCAGATCAGCCTTAGTATTTTCAAGCTGTTTTCCCAGTCTTGGAGTCTAATGGACATGGGTTCCCCACTGAGCCATGACATTCTGCCCTGCTCACAGGCAGAACCAGCAACTTGGCTATTGAGGAGAAAGGCAGTAAGAAAGGGCCTTCAGCCTGTGCCTCACAAGCAGGTATTCCGGAGAAATCACCATTTGGCCCTGGTCTGTCCCATCAAGGTACTGAGCCTGCCAAGCTTGCCAGAAAGGTGTGGGTATTTAGGGAGCAGTTCTCATCTGACACCTTCCCTCCAGGCATCCCAAAATCTCATTTCCAGACTCACAGGGCATGTGCTGGGCTGTTATCCCGAGCACCTGATTTAAATCGAGCTGCTGACAAGGTTTCAGAGGCTTGCCTACCAACAGAGCAAAGCAGCAATATGTTTAACAGCTCCTCTCCTGCTATAGTTTAGATAGTCACCCTTTAAAGCAATGAGATAAACTACTTAAAACTAATAACCCCCTGTACCTTTGCTCTTTTTTACTTGCAGCATGGGGGGTGGGGGGAGTATCTGGAAGGATATCAGAGAAATCCATGCATCTTATTGCAGTTGGATGGCACTAGCAGGGAACTGAAAATGCTTAAAAACTTGCTATCTGTCATTTGCTATATGCAAGAGGTGATCTTTACTGATACGCCTCTAGTCATCAACTGAAATGGTTTGTCTTTCATTATAACCTGCTTTATAGGAGGCCTCTTTCACTGCACTTGTCTGGTGGCTTCTGCAGACTTGGTGAGAGTTAACAAAACTCATTTCAACCAAGCTTATTTGACAGAATATACATTTTTTCATGGGCTGTATCAGGCAGAAAACATTCTCATCTGATACTCTTGGCTACAAGGAGAGCAGATCAGCAATACCGTAAGTGTCCTACAAGAGCAAGCACAGAAAAGTGATGAGCTAACTCAATAAATTTCACTCAAGACAAAATTTATCATTGCTACATCGGGATTGAATTCTTTGTTAACCCAACATTGTCACACCTCTTAGCATGAAAAAAAGCAGGGGTCATTTAGCACTACCCTATTTACTGTGCACTGGAAACACACCTTCCAGTTCCTGCAAGTCTTAAAGTCAGAAAGAGCAAATTGCAGCAGCATGCTGTATTCCCATCTCAGGTCCTCTAGGCAGCAATTATAAAAACCAGTTGTGTTATCACCACATTTCAAAATCAGAGTATGGCCAGGCTGATGTGTGGCTCTGAACCCAGCAGAGCCTGATCTATTAAACACATAAAGGGGTCTGTGTGCCACAGGAGTCTAGCTTAATCATAGAACAGAAACCACAAACTCCTGAATTCAAAACCTGGGTTTCTTTGGCTGTTTGACCAGCACTTTAGAACACATCCATACATTTTAAATTTCACACTCTAATAGGAATACATAGCAATGCTCCTTTCAGAGGTGTTGCATTGATTAATAAGCTTGTCACTGAGGATGGAAATTGCTACATAAGTGTTAAGCACTGTTAACTATTGAAAGACAATTCCATACATTCTGGTGGAATCCGGAGAACTTCACAAAAATGTATTAGTTTCATTTGCATATATACTCTATTTGACAACAGTGATCAAGCTGGTGAAAGTTATTTCAAACATTTGTTATGCTCTGTGACTGCAGAAAAAATGAGAGTGAAAACTCTGATTCACAAGGCAGAATTGTGCCTGCTGAAAAACCTTTAATTTCTGAAATATAGAGAGCACAAACAAATATTTCTTTCATCAAATTTGCACATGCCTCAGTGATATTTAGCTTAATAACTGTGCAGAGAAGGAATACTATTGATGAAGTTAAAGTACAGAAAAACATTCTGCAGGAAAATGCCTAATGCTTTCCATTTCATCCACATGTCCTTGCTCATGCTTCTTGGCCAACTAGAGAACATCTGTTTTAGGCACTGCTAGCACAGTTTTTTTCTGTGATTCATCTTTGATACCACATCACCAATGTGAATCACTATGGACCACCTAGACTTTCCTGTCACAGGGGTAAAAGCACTGATTGTGGATTCCCAGAGGACAAATTATGGTTTTCCTCAAATAAAACAATTTGATGAATCTCTCTATTTCTGGATCACATCATTCCTTCTGCGAAAAGTTCCTGTGACAGAGTTTGGGATTAGAAGCTAGGTCCTCAAGCTCCCACCTATGTGTCTTCACCATTAAACCATGGTTTCTCTTGATCAGCTTTGTAAACAAACAAACTAACTAACTAAGTAATCGAGCAAACCTAGAAGCTTCTGCCTCCAGGACTTCCAGAGCGGAGGTCTACCAAGTTTGCTAGCTAGCGTATGTCTCAAGAATGTAGGATACTTCTCTGACACTGTCTTTCTTTGTGACAAAGTAAATCATTTTACCCCCAGATCTTTCCCTTAGAAGTTTTTCAGTGCTAAGGCTGCCTCTTAATGTATATTGATGCTGCATTATCCAGTGCATCGGGGTATGAGTAGCTCCATGTGCTGTTGGAGTATAAGCAACAATGACTTTCTCTCCGCCTCTTTCATTCTAACCAACCATTTGGGGATGGAAAGATTTGTATCTCTTTTTATTACATCATTATGGAAAGCAAAAAGTGAAAAAAAAAATAAAGCAACAGGCGTCATTTCCTAGTATATTTGTATGCATCCGTTTTGCCAAGGGATGTACTATGCATCTACTGTGAATTGCTGAAAATGTGAAGTAGCTGTGAAACACGATGTTCTTGTGTTTCCCAAGAACCACCAGCTCTTTGCCTTTAACAGAAGATCTCTAGCCTAAATAGGCAGCTTTAAGAGCTCTCCTGACTCAGTTGCAATCAAGATACCATCTACTTAAATAAGCATTTGTACTCCCAGTGATTTTAGGAGATGAATTACTGATCTTATTACCATGGTAAATCCCCTTGAGGCAATACACAGGCCAACAGAATATTGCTTTCTGCTGGTACAGTACCCATTTCCAGGAGAACTCTAGGAGTATTTCTAGCCATATGGTAATAATAAAAGATTTGCTTAGTCTGTATTTGCCAGAAAGTCCCATTTGCAGAAGTGGCTTTTAAATCTTTGACACTGCTCATGGGAAACAGCTTGTCAGCTATGAAAATATTCCTACCAGCTCCTGTGTATCAGCCTTACCAGTGGGTGCAGGGATCTGCAGGTGGCACAGCTCAGGACCAAGCACAGAAGATTTCAGCCAGCACAGTGACTGGCAGCAACGTTACCTGGGGAGGCAGAAGTGGCTCTTGCCTGCCAGTGGCAGCGCAGCTCATGGGCCCCTGTGGGGACAGCCCCCCATCCCTGCACTGCCCTGTGTCTGGGTGGACAGCTGGGGACAGTAAGGCTGGTGATCAACGGTGTGTGGGAGGCCTCCAGCTCAAGCAAGCACACACCATTTATTTATCACCAAGCCTTCATCTGGTCAACAGGAAAAGTCGATAAAACTGCTTCCTCTGGGGCCCTGTTCTCCTTGGGAATAAGGAAAAGGTGAAGCTAGCTGAGGTCAGCACACAGGAGGCTCTGCTGAAGGTGGGAGCAGGTTGACCATGAATTACCAAGCATCATCTGGTATCACAGATAAGCAGAATGGGTAAGAGACTAGGCAAATTCTACAATAAGGGATGGATTTAATTAATGATTGCACAGAGGGAGCAGACCATAGCATTTTGGCACAAGGACATCATACATCTGACAGTTACTTAAAGAGACAGGGAGCACCCTATTATAAAAAAATGTATTATTCCTCAACGTATTTTAAAAATTACAGGAGAAACAATAACATATTGTATTACCCGCTCTCTGCAGAGCTGCCTGGGCTCCCTGCGAATATTCTGCACCAGGGCCTACTTAAAAACATTGGTCCAAACTTGGTTCCAAAAGTACAACTCTGCTGAAGTTAGGGGGTTGTGCAGATGTAACCAAATGCAGATGTTGATCCATATTAACTGAACTATTAAATACATCAATCTTACCCAACCATCTGACGCCTTGTCCCATTTCCCAATATTGTATTTCCCAAAAGTTTATATAAATTCAGTCAGCTGACGATATGCAAGCTTCTGGATAACCCCCTTTCTGTCATTTCTTGCTTGGATTTCATTTCCCCATCCCACACCATCCCTCTTTCAGTTATTATTTTAATGTTAAGTGAATCTTCTAATTATTTTGAAAGCTAAAGGTGATCACCATTGCATAGTTCCAGCTGTTCCTCCATTCAGACAGTAAAAAAAAACAAAGCAACAAAACTTAAAAACCACCAGAGTTCCCTTCTTGTTTCTTTTCACGTAAGTGTAAGCAAACCACTGGTGATTAAGTCACCAGTTCCCTACCTGAGGGGTCTGCATTCAATGAACAGCAGACAGGTGACTCTAATGAGGGTGTAACCACATCCCGGGCATCAGCACAGCTTCAGTGAATAAATTTTCCTCCTGGGGATCCGAGCATGGGACACACCACTGCTGAAATGAGCACATTTGGAAAATAGAAAAGTACATCGCTGAACACACCTGCTCAAGCCAATAGCCTCTGATCTTCATTCACCAGAATAAGGCACTGCCTGCTTATTGGGAACAGTCAATCAGGGGAAAGAAATATTTACCAACCAATCTATAGGAAAAGGGTTTCACAGGATTCAGTTTCTCTACTGATAATGCATCTGATTATATATTTTATTACACCAGCTTACTTTACGCCTTATCACTGATGACAAAAACCACCACTGTATCTTTTTTCTTTTCTAAATCCATCCATCTACTAGAGCCCATCCTGCAGAAGTAGATTGCTTTTTCTGAATCATAGTTAAAAATCAATGCCGTAAATTGTACTCTTAAAAAAAAAAAAAAGGCCACAGAAAAGGTGTGACCTGAATGCATAAGAATTTTTTGAATGAATAGAGCCCTTAATATTTAGTTTTGCCTAATGAAGTAAGGCATGAATGTAGAAGGATTACTATTCCCGTAACGTTAAATTCACACACACAAAGTGTAATTCATGGAACCTGGCTTTAATTTTTTTCATATAAATAATTAATGCTGCATTTAAAGCATGTTAAAATGTTTTATTTCTTAATCAGCTAATTTGACTGAGAAACAAAGATGCCTTTATTTCCATTTTCCTTCACTAGAGTTACTGTAATAAAAGTTCCCCTCTAGCTTTGGCCTTCACTCTCAAGTTTGCTGCTGCCAATTAGTTTTCTAAAGTCACTATTTTACAAAATGTTTCTCACTTTTTAAAAAATGTAATTGAATGTCTGCACATCACAGAGTTTCTTGTGTTCAGACACGGGGTGTTAAACACTCTTTGGGTTGACTTGGGTCAGCTTTAAAAAATCTCAGACACTGAAACTTGAGAAGCAGTCGTGTGCTACAGTGTTTTCTCCACATCCTGTTAAGTATTAAGTGGTTATTTAAAATAGAGTTGTTATACTCAGCAGCTGACTTAAAGTGCTCGATATAGTTTACAAGACGATTAATTAAATGAGAGCATTGCATGTGATGCACATGTATTTCCATAATCATTCACATTGGCCTATAGTTGCCCTTTAATTTTCATACTAATTAAAGTAACACATTGAACTGCAAATTGTAAATGGCTGTATTTCTCAGTAGATGTTAACACTGATGTAAGCTGAATGGCAAATAAAAACCCCCCAAGAACTAAGCAGAGTGTTTTTTGACTATGATCCATTCAAGCTTCCCTACTCATTCTATTACTTGGCCATGTCCATATTTTAACAAGACTGCATTTTTTGTCTGTGTTTTCAGCCCTGTATTTTTTGAGGTACTTTTCTTTTTTTTTTTTTTTTTTTTTAATTTATTGTGGTCTCTTAGTTAGTTGCTTCCATCTGATACAATAGAGCAGTTATACAGGGTTTGCAGTTACACATTAGTTTTTTTAAGTGGTGGTGGGACTGAGGTTTGTAATCTGATGGGCAAAAAAACAGAAACCTGAAATGTGCAGTTATTTCACCAGTAGTTTTGCCTCTTAATTACACCTGACCCATTATCCTCCTTGATTCCTGTTCAAACCTTGACATGGCTGACTTGGAACCTGCAATGCAAACTGGAGGGCTGTAGTTTCAGGCTGCATCAAGAAAGGGGGAAGTTACCCTCTAAAATATTTACCAAGACTTGGAAAAGAGAAGCAGCAGATACAAAGAATTATCCTACAGCTCACAGAGCTGCTGGCATTTTGACTTGGCACATGCTCTGACAGGGACCACTGCACCCACCTTAAGCAGTCCCCAGCATGTAATGGACATCGGGTAATTACTATCGAATGAGAAGTAACCTTGGACTATAGGCATATGAAAGACACCTTAAAATAAAAACCACAAAACCCCTCTGTCAGGGCCAATAGCTCAAAAATTAACAACTAATCACTCCTTTCTGTGTGTCCTCCATATAATTGCTTCCGTGATGAGGTGGTATTTTTTTTCCCCCTTTCAGAAATGAGCATTACAAAAGATTTCTTTTTAATTTAAAATGAAAAATTCCTCCACTCCCAGGTGACCTATCCAAGAGAAATAATAATAAGCACTCAATTGCTCAGAGAGCATCAGCTCTCACACATATTACAAGGCTGTGCGTTCATGCTCTCTTACACCCTCCACCCTGCTCCCTTCCTGCAGCGTGTCCTATCTCCAGATCCTAACTTGGCTTGGCCCAAGATGTTATTTGTTAAAATTAACTTTCAGATCAGGCTGGAGTCAGTGTACTTGGCAAGAAGGAAAGGAATTAAAACTGGAAGGGAGGGAATGGATTGGGGACGCAGAGAGGGGAAGCTGCAGCCTGGAGCAGGGATTTTCAGGACAGGGCTCAGGCCACAGCAGTGCTGCAGCAGGGCACGAGCAGCACAGCCAGGCTTGCTGCCACTTTTGCCACAGCATCCTTGAGCACCGTGTTGTCCCCAAATCCCTTCTTGCCAGCTGGGTGTGGGCTTTCCCCATGCTTGTCCCCAGCCCCTGACTGAAGCTGTGCAAGGCTGAGCCCCTCCTGCCTCGGTGGGGACATCCCGACGTGCCCGTTCCAGTGATAACCAGCTGCGACTTCCTCTCTACAGCATCCCACGTTTGGTTGCATCCGATGCTGCCCTCACTGCATCATGCACATCTCACAAGCACCTGTGTTAAGGCACAGGGGCAGCCCTGAATAAGCCATACCCTAACAAGAAAGGTGGTAAGCAAAAGATGAAAAGGAGAGAATTAAAACTGCTCTTTCATTTTCTAAGCAAAACACTTCTGGTTTTCAAAAAGTATTCAGGAACCCTTTGCCCTGGGCTCCACCAAACAGCTCTTGGCACTGCTCATGAACTGGCACGTCACAGACCCACGCTGAGGCAGGAAGCACCTCTGTGTGAGCCTCCTGCAGATGCTTCTGGCTGACCCAAAGCTGTGTTTTTGTGCTTCTTCCCAGCAAAAGTCTTCCAAAGTTCGGCCGTGGCAATGCTGAACAGCCACACATCACAAAACAAATGGAGTCACGCTGAGGGAAGACTGATAGACTATGGTAATAATGCAAGACTCTTTTTTCCCCTCATAAACCAAATTTCCCATACATTTCTGGAAGATTAATTTAGATTTAGGAGATTTTTGAGTGAAGCACTGGAAATAAGACTAAATGCAAGGCTGGTTTCTACCTGACCTTAACTACCACATCAGCTACCACTGCTCCAGTACATTTGTACATGGAAATGTACGTGTACTTCAGCTTAATTACCTAAGGACTTTAAAAAGAAAGCCTTTAAAATGTTTTAATTGTGAATTCAGTTTTTTCAAGAGCTACACAACAGTGCTATAATCCATTGACAAATTAACCACGTATTTAAGCAAAAAAAATTAAGAAACTTTAGCCTACATGGACACAGTCTTGCTTGCCTTAAGTAGATGATGCACGTATACATGTGCACATACAGAGTTAAGTAGTAATTTGGGCTTGTTGGATTTGTTTTTTCCTTTGAGACAGGTTTCAAGTTTAGCCTCCTACATCACTGTGAGAAAGAAGGGGTTACCAAGAAAAAAATCCTAAAATAAAAGGCTCTTGAAAGTTTCTGACTCAGGTGACACAAATGGATGTGGTGCCAGCTGTGTTTCCAAGCAGGGGCTTCAGCTGAATCATCGGCTTTGACACAAATCTCTTCTGGCTCTCTCTCCTAGCTACTCTTTGCATTCACTGACTAAATACAGCAAGGACTTTCTCTTCCTCCAATATAGCCTGCAAAGATTGCCCCAAATGGGGCATGGCTGGTGAGGCACAACTGGGTGACTCCACTTGCACAGGAGAGCTTGCTTTGCAGAGTGTGGGGCTGGCACTGCAGCCGGGACAGCAGCCAGGACAGCATGGAGCAGCTGGGAACAAGGGCAGGGCTGGAGGCTTGGATGGGCGCTGGACACTTGGGAAGGGCACTGACATTAAAGCTGAGGGCTTGGGAAGTCTTTTATCTTCCCCAAGTCAGCTTCTTCCACAAACTCATGACAGCTGGTCATGATGAGCAAATTAAAGCTAATTTCAATGTTACTCTTGGGCACAATTGTCAGGCTTCCATTCAGGAAACTCCCTAAACAAGTGCTTAACTTTAAGCAGATGCCTAATTCCCAGTGAACACAGTAGGATTTATATACCTGCTTTAGCACTTTACAGGGCAGGGATGGACCCCAGCAAGCAGTATGTCACATCCCTGTAGTCCCAAAGTGCAGGTGGCTTGTCTCTTCCAGATTTAATTGCTAGTGCTCAGCCAGTACCAGGACCACGACACAAACTGGATTTTTATTGTAGTGCACATCCTGCTTTTCTGCAAACTTGCTGCAGCCCTGCAGGCAGCTCTCCTGCTAACTAACAGCAGCATGGAAACCTGAGCCAAGAGCCATCTAGGAAGGTTCACAGCCACAAACTGCCACTCTCGATAGCAACACTGTTCTTTCAAGCTACAAAGAGCATGTCAGAGCCATTTCTTGAAGTTGGAGCTTGGGCTTTTTTTCCTTTTTATTCTTTTGAAGAACGTTGGTGCAGTCCTGGTGTGTCCAGAAAGCACAAGGAGCACTGATGCTGGAGACCTCTCCTTCTGCAAGAGCAGAATTAGCGCCACATTGGTGGTAATCTCCCTTTTATTAGATACAGATAAGCCTGCTCAGTAGCAAAATTAGCATGCTGAAAAAAGCTCTTCTCACCCCAAAGTAGCAAATTGTAGAGCTGGTGGGAGAAGGGAAAGGAAAAGGAGAGGCTGACATTATGACAAGTAGTGTGAAGTATTTTTTTGAGCATTAGCACTGATCTAATAAGACACAAAGTTATAAGGAATAGGATCAGTTGAAAAATAGCAAGCATTTTTAATGAAAAAAACTTCCATGTTTCATAAACTTCCATTCATTCTTGTTACTTAATTGGAAAGCAAAACCAGAATTTTCATTTCTCTTCCTCTTTCTCTGCTGGCAAGAGGAGGATGGGAAAGGAAGCAGAAAAAGAAAGGGTCACCACTAAGTTTTCTAAGGTCTTTCCTTTTGATACTGTGACTTGCTTTGGTTATTTTTTCATTACTTATTTTAACTAAAATAAAGGGTCTCCAGAAAAGCATTTGTTTTGGTTAAAACCAAAACTAAATCTGACCTACCATTGAAGAAAAAAACCAACTGGCTCTAAGGAAGAGAAGCTCTGTGTCAGTGTACTTACATATTAAAGAGGGCATGTACAAGTCAAAAATGCACTGACAGACCAGAATAGGTCAGATCCATGTATATAAAAAAAAAAAAAAAAAAGATTTTTAACAATCTTTCAGCCCTCTCTTTATTAGACCTTAATTAAATCAATGGGTCAAAGCAACAGAGGGAAATATGGTTCAGCTAGGGGACACTAATCAACCCCTTTTGGTGGACTGGAACATTTCTCTTAAGCAGGAACTAACCTTTAAATCAGCATTTACCTCATGTAACTCATAAGCATAATCATCATTATTATTTATTCTTAAGAAAAAAAAAATCTATAGGACTACTGTCTTTTCTTGAAAATATAAAAATTCTTATGAAAGGAAACATTATTAATAATCATATGGTAAACCAGTGAGTATGCTTGATTGAGGAAAACCAGGCAGCTCTTTTGATTTTGGTCAAACATCATCCTTGCACATGTTGTGAATTTTAGAGAACCCGGTGCTGAACTCACTTGTGAGGATATTTAAATACAAAAATACCATCCCTGTTCTTCACAGCACAGCACACATACAGCATGCTTGCCCCACAGGAGCCAAGCCAAGCCAGCACAGTGCAGTCACATCTGTCTGTCCCAGCATGAGCCCATGGGAAGGAAATGTGACTCAGCACCCGAGTTTTCTCCCCTGCTCCCTCCTGGCTGTTGAGGAAGTTGACTGCACCACAGCAGCTGTGGGTGCACCTCCTTCCCCCATGAGTTGTGGCTGGGGACAGGGTACATACCTCCTTGCTTCTTGTCCTTCTCTTGAGTTTTGTGCAGAACAGAGGCATCTTGTATACACGCCTCATTCTCACCCTAAACACAGAGCCAAGATCCAGCAAGGTCCTGTTAATGGCCCTGCAAAAAAAAAAGCGGATTTATTGCCTTGATCTGTGCCATGATAGGAACAATCTTACATCCCGAAGATGATATGATAGATTTCCACCACAAAACACATCAACAGGTGTGATTCTTCATGCGTGCCAATGTACAACAACCAGCAATGAACAAAATCCAATACCCAACATTTATCCGTTTAATGACCATACATAATATCTCAAGTCAAGTGTTTCAATTTCAAACCTACTAGTTCAGGTACTGTTGGCTGTGGCTGGTTCTGCAGTACGCTGAGGGAACTTCTCTCTCTCTCTCTCTTACGTAAAGAGCATCTGGAGCAGCATTACATGTTTAGCCAAGGAGAACAGCAGCCTTTCCAACTCCCCCACAGATCTGTGCAGTTTTCATGGCAGAACATGTCAAGGAAATAAATATCACCAAGTTGCCATACAATACTTTGCCTGATTATAACAATAATTATTTGTCTCTACTGCTTAAACCAGAGTTGCATACGAAAGTTAGTATTTCCAAGGCACTGGGTGGGATACCTTTCCTGGAAAACATGCTCTCAATAGGAAACCCAAACACATTGCTAGAGAGTTATCTTAAGTAGATTTAAATAATTAAATCCAAAATTCTCCAACCACTTGCTGTTTCAAATTTATTTCTTTAATAACAAGCTTGTTTCAGCAACACACTGGAATAGGGTTTCATTTATTCAAAGTTTAAGGTCTGTCCCACTCTGAGTGTTATTTTAAGTATTTAGGGGAATTTTTGTGCTTGTGAAAATGAAGAGATTGTTGCATTATAAATTCATTTCCTCTGCTATTGCACAGGCCATGCACAGTGCAGCTGTGAAAGCGCTGTAAGAGCCCCAGCAGTGTCCTCAAGCCCAACCTACGCAGAGCAGCCTGATTTTTTGCACGGAGAGAAGCTGGCCTTTTTGTATGTCTTCAACTCTGAATACTTCCCAAGCAAAGACCTCGACACTGCTCAGCTGTGTCAAACGAAGAGGGAGCGTTTAGTGATGCCAACAAGTGTCCACCGGGGACACGGCCCAGGTGCTAATGGCTGCTTTCGTGCAGGACCTCCAAAGGGGTCAAAAGCCTCGTGGCCCAAGGTGCTGTGTTAAGTGCTGTAAGCAGCTCAGCTACAGGTGTTACCTCATAAGGACGGATTCGGTAGTGCTTGCCATTCACACAAGCAATTTTACAAACAAGCGAGTTTCTTATATATTCTTCCTCACCTCCAGGCATTCATATTCTTTTTAAGTACAGGAACATTAATTAGATTTTGACCACAGACCCCGGATTTGACTTACCCTGACAGGGTTTCCATTAGTGTAATCTGTAGGGGAATTCACTGTTTTAACATCTGTGTGCCTAAGGCCTATCTCGCATTTACTGCTGTAGTCTGAAAAGCCTCCCTTGTACGGTTGTGTTTCTTCATGCTCCCAATTTCACAGAAGTCATTTCAGCACCAAACGGTAATTAGCAAAGGGATGGGCCTCGGCTGACATGAATGCAATTTATTGTTTTCCACAAGGCCCTGAACCGAGCAAACAAAGAAGGCAGTCTTGCTGTCTGGCATTTTATTAACTTGTATTGTGCGACGTACCTTACTGAAGGGAGATCTCCGAGTAAATTCAGCAGCTAGTATGCTATAACATGCATGCTTTTGAAGAATATTAATTTCAGTTCAATTAGGCAAGTTTTGCAGGACCTCAGCCTCTAAAATAGGACAGACACTTTTATAATTATCTTCTGTATTAACTTTATCACCACACGACTTTTTACATAAATGCAACCTTTCATCTTTAAAATGCCAACACTTCTTCAATTTTGGCAACCGTACAGCATTGCTAATTATTTGCTCATTATGTGTGGTTAACTGATGAATCATTAATAAATGAATGAATGGCTAATATATTTTTATGGTAATTGGAGATATAACTGATTGCAGACTTCCTTTGCTTCTCAAAACTGCCCTGAATGAGCAGTAGCTGCTTAATTGTTTACAGATGATATTTATGCCACCGACAAGCTCTTCTATCATTGCTGTTCAGGAGAGGTGAGCCCTCCCCGTGCCAATGCTTTCCCTCCCCTGCAGCTTCGCAGCAGACATGCGTGTGCACGCCGCTTTCGGACAGGTTTCCCACCAGCTCCCCGTGACGGCCAGGAGCAGGATTACTGACACACTCGCATTTACTGTCACCATTTCTAAGTAACACCCTATCAAAAAATTGAAATGATATTTTCTGTACTGGTACCCCAGCAGGCTGGGTGTCTGCAGAGAGTAACGCAGATGGGGCAGGGAAATCAGGCTCCAGTGACATTTTGTTTTAACTCCATACCATGCATTACAGTAAATGGGTTATATAACCTCTCGCCACCAGTGCGCAGTTAATGAATTCAGAGATAATTGCTGGGTTGATTTCTTCTCTCCCCTCCCCCCCCCCCTTTTTTTTAATAACCTATCTTTCCATAAATCATTCGTAGAGTATACAGTTTCAAAACTCAGCCTTTAAACCTGCTTGACAATTCAAATCGAAAAGAAAGGGTAGTATGACGGCCAAACAAGGCTTCTTTAGCTATGTACACACATCCTGAAGATCAAGTTAAAAATGCAAAGGAGATAACCAATTCTTAATTATAATTATTTAACCAGGTGGGTAGTTTCTCTAATGAACATTTCTATGAAAACAGAATAACTAATGACAGTCTTAAAGAAGTCTTTGTCTTCCCATGTACTAATGATCACATTTATAAATATGCAGGAAGGCCCCCATGTACATTGCTAATGATAAGTAATTAAGCACCAGGCGTCAAAAGCTATAGAAAAAGGTCAGGATAATGCAAGAGAAAATTAAAAATGCAATAAAATAAGTTGTATAGAAAGATTAAATTTCTGGCTTCTGCAGGCCTGTCTATAAAGAAATCTTTTACCCGTTTAGTAGAAACCAGGGCTGCTGTGGGGTATCAAAACAAAATCTTCTAAGCACTTTCATTAGATTTTACTTGCCTCTGTGCTTGTACTCATATTAAAAACAAGTGAACCACCAGCCATTTAAAACAGACGCTATATTCAATAAAGCTGTAGTTTCTCTCGCTGTTTATGAGGAATCACGGTGGTTGAGATTATGACTATTGCCAACCTCCTCAGAAGCATTTTGAAACTTCTGATGAAAGAAAACAGGGACATGTTAAAATTGAAACCTCATTTTGCTGTTATTTTTTTAATCTGTAGATCCATGCATGAAGGGCCCTGGCAGAGTCACTACCAAGGTGGACACAGACCTCAAACTCACAAAGATCTTTCTCAGACCCTTGTCTTAGGTACAGCAGCTGAACCAAAAACATATCCAGTCACCAGGCATTAAAGAGCTTCCAAATTAAAAAGAAATGTGACATCTTTGGTAACAAAGACAGGGCCCCCTGTGCCGGCGTCCATCAGGCCTCTGCCTCCCACAGCCCCTCACAGCAGCTAATCCATCTGCACCCAGACCTAATTCCCTGCTGCTGCGGTTCAGGGTTCAACAAGATGACAACAGTGGTTGAAGGGAAACAATTCAGTATTATTATTTCTTAGTGAAAGCAGAATCCAGCTTGTTCTCAAAATCATGGTGAGAGAACAGCAGTACTCGCAGGGCAGGAGGAGCACAGCCAGCGCCGCGCCTGCCTCATAGCACAGCCATGTTTGCCTATCTGCTGAATCCCTGCCACAGCACGGCCACAGCCCTCCCAGCTCTTGTCACGCTCCACCACACTTTTCTGAAAAACATTTCTTTTTCCGGTCTAAGATTTAACCAACAGGTTCAGTTAAAACACATGTAGCCCTTGTGCTTAGAGCCCATGGGTACCTCAGACATAACTGCAAAAAACTTTGTGGTATTTCTTTCAGGGTGAAACCAATAAGCATCTGGCATTTCTAGCCTTCCAAGGCTTTCTTTTGAAAACAGTCTTGATGTTCATTTTCCAAATGGGCCCTTTGCTGCTCAACACCGGGTATGTCCATCCTGCCTGCCAGCCCTGGCTGGGGCTCTCACATGAGGCGCCACCGCCAGAAGGCCGCGCGGGGCAGCACAGCGTGCACCAACAAGCCAGCCTGGTCTCCACTTTTACAGGCTGCGCGGGCCAGCCCGCCTGTTCAAGCTGTTTCATTTTGTCTGCAGCCGAAAATCAAATAACCTGAAACACAGTCTTGATGGTGAGCCACCGTGGTCCAGGCCCTGCCAAGCTCCACCCTGCACTGAGCCCACATCCACCCTCTGGAGTTAAATGTCCCACACAAGACATCCAAATGGGACATTCCCCAGGAGATACACTTCTACTCGCCCTGCCATTGCTCCACAGGCCCAGGTCTATCGGTGACAGAGAGCCCCGGCAGCCATGGGGGAAAGGGCTGCAGGGGTCTGCAGGAAGAGGGGACAAGCGTCTGCGCTGTTGCTGGCAGCCACTAAAACACAGGACGGATTGGATAAGCAAGCATTGAATTACAGTTATCTTCAATTAAAAAAATGTTTATCTTTGAAAATGTGTATCTGTTACTGACAAGCTCTGAAAACCACCACTCCAAGCCTGTCAGTAAAACCAAATGTTAAATGGAAAATATTTGCCAGGATTTAAAATTAGACCTACACATTACTTACAGATGTTTCAATGAAAAACACTTGAAACTCAACCACAGAGTAATAAACCCCACAATGGTGTATTTTTTTTATACTTCAAGTTAATTTTTATTATATAAGTAGCCATACGAAGAAGCCATTGCATACTGCTTAAATTAAATGTGGAGGAATGAAATCAGCAGTATCCCTTTACAGCATATGGTCCAGCAAATCAAATTACAAAGCTTTCCACATCTCATTAAGTGCAATGAGTACAGTGAGATTTCTAATAAGTCACTTCTTTTTCATGTGAGAGGTGAGCAGTGACTTATTGTGAGTATTCTCACAGGATGACCCTTGTGCTGAAATTAAGAACTAATCTAAAATGGGAAAGGTCATTTGGTCAAGTCTGATCATAACATTTCCTCGTTATTGTTTTAGTTGGCATTGAAGCACATGCTTTCCCGGTGCACCAGCTGAAAAATGCCTTTGATAATTTCACTGACAGCGAGTAACCCACACACTGCCATTTAATGAGTTTGGGCAGGATTAGCTGACAATAAAGAATACGGTATAAATGTTTTTATAGAATGAATTTTTCAACAGGAAAATTTCATACAGGCGCACTTAACTAATTTATTTGTGTTTCCCTCTGAGACGTCAGCCCAAGCGCCGCCCGGCAAGCACCGCGGTCCTTGCTCAGACAGCAGCCTCCTGCCCGCCCCAGCCCGCGGCCCACCTGTAACGGCGGCTCTGGTTGCAGTGGGCATGCCAAAGCAAGAACCGCGTTCAAGCGCTTGCTTCCTCCTCTGCACAGAAAATCAAATCATCCTGCAGCCGCTCATCATGTGGCTTTGCTTTATGTGGATTCCTGATTTAGTGGCAGATCTGGTCCAGGAACTGAGGCGTTCCTGGCTCCCTGTCCCAGGCTCAAATCTCCGACCTGAATCCGATCTCCCTTCCGCCATCAGCCTGAAATTGTTTGCTATAGGATATGTTGACCATAAAAATACAGTGCAGTGCACAATGAGAGAAACATCTCAAGACAGTGGAAAAGAGAAAGCTCAGCCAGGCCAGCTGAAACACTTGGGAGGAAAATCAACAGGCTGTTTTTAGCAATTACAAAGTTGTTGGCTGATCTGATGTAGCTGGGCAGGAAATTCCATAGTTTTTTGGAAACCATTGACAAAAATGTTCTGGCACTTGTATTCTTAATTTTGTGCTTCAAGAAGAGTTAATACTCTGTGCCCGAGAAGCTCGTGATGCAAAGGAAAATGGGAGAAAGATTTTCGGATAGATTTGGAGATGCATCGTCTTCCACTGTGGAGGAAAAATTCTGCAACTGCCTTGAAGCTTCCTGACACATCGTGCTAATGGTTGGGCAGTAGTGGGAATGTCATCATTCCCACCGGGACATTTCACTTGGTTATTAACCCCACAGAAAATTTTGGAGGACTGTAAACCAATCCTCAAAGGATGAATTTCTTGTTTGGTCTAAAAACATTGCTTTGCTTTTGTGCAGCAACTACTAAGAAGCCTGAAACCAAGCTACCATTTAGCTTACTTTAATTCCCCCTTAACATTCATTAAATACCCTAAGTTGTTATTTTAGGGTACCTCAGGATGAGTTGCAAGCTCTAATTTTTGGAAAATGCAGCGTTGGAGTGCAAAATACACTGTTCAGGGGACGTTCACATCATTTCCTTTGAGCTATTTCAGGCATCTAATACTGAAACCAGCCCTGAGGTCCTTAGCGGGGACATCAGCAGTAGGCAGCTGTGCCCGCCCCGGGACAAGAAGGAGATGGGATGAGGGCACCTCCACCAGATGGCAGGCAGCCACGGGCTCACCCTGACTGGAGGCTAAACCTGGGATCAGCGGTAGTGAGAAGGAGAGCAAAATGATGGGCACCATGAGGCTGCACCACCCCAACACAACCCCACGCTGCACCTGGGGGCAGCAGCTCCGCTGTCAGCTTGGGCTTCCCACCTCCATCTGCAACAGCCAGCCCTGCCCTTGATCTGCTTTCCAAAACATTGGCTGTTTCGCTTTTTTGTTTTGTTTTTTTTAAACTTGCGTATGAAACTTAGGGGGGTGGGAAAACCTTAAAAATGCAAGTTGGAGTGGTGAGACTCAGCCTGCAGAATGCCTGAAACAACAAATCTTTTGGCAAACACGGACAACTCTCACATTTCTCACTAGAGTTAACTTTTGACCTCCGGACCTCAGAAAGTTGGAGTTTTTTTTTTTTTTTTTAAAAAAAAAAAAGCAGTTTTGCAAGATGTGCACTAAATTACTGCAGCTCTCACGTGCTTACAATCGGTCAACTCTGTATACATATTAAGGCCAGAATAGACAATCATTTCAGAACAACCTGATGTGCTTAGCCACAGTGAGATAAGCAGAATACAACAAAGAATTTACTAAATAAAGCTCTACGTCTTCCTTTGTGTGATGGTTACATTGTCCAGAGTAAAGTCCTGCTTCATCCCCAGTTATATGCCAGTATCCAGCATCTGTTGAAGATACACTGCCGAACAAGGACAGCATATGATGGCACGATTGCAGGGCCCTTATGAAAAATGATCTCTTTTAAGTAATTTGCCCCTCTCCACTGAATTCATCTGATGCTTTTGCTTGTGCCTAGACACTACATTCATCCAACTGCATTTTGACGTTCTGGGCATATGAGAAAAAAGGGAAAAAGTCAAAGAGACAGTACACTTGAACACAGTACTCTGCAGCTGCTGTGTTAGTTCTGGAGGGATTAATTTCCAAAACACGGGGATGGGGAGCCCTGAGTGAGCCTGCAGCTCCTGCTTTGAGGCCAGGCCAGGCTGTGTAGAGGTCCAGGGTGTGTGGCATGGCCATGAGGTCACCCTCCCAGGCTCATCAGAGCCACAGCTGAGCAAAGCTATTGCTTTCCAAACACCAAATGTAGGCAATTGCTATTAGCATTTCCATGCATGTTTTACTTTAAATAGTTGCTGGTTGCTCATCCTTCCCGTAGCTGAAAATTACCTACATACCTAAATGCATACACTTGTTATATGCCTGCATATATTTATTTTAAAATAGCTTATGCATATATAAACACAGACACACAAAAGTTCTCCGATGCATTTTCCTGGAGGGGTAATAATACAGAAATATTTAAGATGATTCAACAGTGGACGGCTCGGCAGATGTATCCAGCATGGTGCAAGACATTAACGTCTGCTGACTCATCATCAGAGTTAATTCCTGCCTGGCTCATGTTCCCGTCATCTCAGCAGCAATTTAGTACTTGGTAAATTTTCTCTCATCAGGAGTAAATGTTATCACAGACTTGTGATTATGTGCTATTTGAAACGGGTAGAGCTAAAGCCATGTGTGATAATAAAAGGTAATTGTTTACCTTTGAAGTTGATATCTACGGCCTTTGCTGCGCTCTGCAGGAAATTGGCCCAGTCCGTGGCCGCTTGGGCAAAAGGGCCATGCCTGACACCCCTCGGGAGGGTGTGGAGACAAGGCGGGTGCACACGCAGGATTTGAATCAAGCTGGCGGCACTTCTACAGGCTTGTTTTTCCCTACTGAGTGAAGCTGAGCACCATATAAAATTTAGCAAGGAAGAAGTTCCCCTACCATTTCATGTGATGACACTGCTGGCAAGAATGGAGCATCCGAGCTTTCTGCTGGAGGAAGGCAGAGCGATGCAAACCCATCCCTGTGCCATGAGCACACCCGAGGGCAGATGTGTCCCAGCCGTGATGGGAAGCACGGCACTGTGGGGATGCCCAGCGGCTCCATCCCTGCCCTCAGCCTGCAGCACTGCCATCTTTGTGGTCCCACCGTGCTTCAGCTGCAAGTGGAACCCAAACCACCAAGACTGTGGTTTCCTCTGAGTGCAACCACCGCATCCCAGCACGGCCACCATCACCTCCACATCTGGGATGGGCCAACCCAGCACCCCTGTGGCTAGCAGATGGACACCCCGCAGGAGACAGTGCTCTGGGTGCTCCAAGGCCAAATTCTCCTTCATCAGGCAGAGGCCGGGGTGTAATTTCACACCGACCATAGGCAGAGAAGCCATCGGGGTGCCCAGACTGGGCTCTGCAGCCAGCATCCTGCCCACACGCAGTGGCTGGTGCTCCAACCAGCAGGAGTTCCCTGATCTAAGAAATAGGGGAAGGCGTAAATCAGAAATACCAGCTACAGGGATTTGGTGTCTGCAACACATGCTATTAACATGCTGTTAGCTTTCACAACTCATTTTCAAGGGATTATAACTATTCCTAACAGAAACGGCCAGGGAGATGAGAGGTCTCAACTTTGTTGCCTGCTTTTCCTTATTCTTCCTTTTCCTCCCAAACAATCCACATTGGAATTCATAAATAAAGACATATGCACATTTGGAGCATGTTCAGATCAATTATCCCACATCTTTTTTTGGAGCTGGGGAGAAGGTATATTGCCTAAACACTAATGCCTATGGATCTTTAATATTAATGTGATGCTCAAGAGATAATTACTTCTCATGAACCAGAATGAGTCTGGCCAAAAAGACTGAACACATCCAAAATTCAGCTGATTTCAGTGCAGCTAATTCTGGTTGAGGCTTTTTCTCCCCCATTGGACATACTGCCAGATGTAATAGAAATAAGCCCCGCTGAAACTGGCTGAGGATACGTATCATATTCTGATTGGTACCAGATTTGCCGATTATTGGAGAATTATTTACTAAAAACAAGCCCCTTAAAACACCATTATGGTTCAGACATAACTCCCAAAGAAGTAACAGTCCTTCCCAAGGAGGACCCTCATCAGATGGATGTAAACCTTCTGCCCTGGCACAGGATCCCAGAGGGAAGAAGAGGAAACCACTTCTACAACCCCTGCCCATGGCTGAATGCAAGAAAATGCTGGCACCAGTGGGGCTTCGGGAGAAAGAAGGAAAGATTCAAGTCTGAATTGAACCAAAACCTAGCAGCAGCAGACCTGTGGCTGTACATTTTGAGGGCAACATGTAGGGAACAGCAGGGTTCAAAGCTAGAATGACTAAAGGTTTCCTGCAGCCTCCACCACTTTACAGAGAAGAGATTTGGCCCCCGGTATCAAGGTGCTGGAAGGGGACAGCCCTCATGTGCCTGCCCTGTAAAGAGTTGACGAGCCTTGCTGATGGGTGCCCAGGGGGTTAACTCCTGTAGCCTGGCAAACAGCTGCTTGCTATGGGAATGCCTTGCAGAGAGCTGCCCAGAGCAGGGCTGGGAATTGGGGAAAGGAGCTCTCTGGCAGCCCAGCTCTGTCCTCACTCCTCCATCCTGCTGCGGATGAGTCATGTACGGAGCCGGAAAGGCAATAAATGCAAACACATGGCAGTCAAAATGGCTTTCACAGAAAAGAAAACACTGGGCTGCAGCTGATGTCGGCATGCAGCACGGAGCTGGTCCCTCGTGGGACGGGCACCGCTCAGCGCGCAGCTCTGCGCGGGCGCTCACTGCAGCACCAGGACTTAGGAAAGTTTCCTGCCTTGCCAAAGCTGCATGCCAAGGTTGTGCCGAATACCTCATTTCTCCATAGCTGGGTTTCAAATGTTTAAGTTACATGGTCCTGCTTAACCCAAGGAGGGCTGGGAGAGGGAAAAAGGCAGAACAGCAGAGGTAAAAGGCAATGCTGGATGCCATACGGGTGGAGGGAGGTGAAAGGAAAGATCTAGCTGGAAAGAATACATCCGTCAACTTCTCATATTTAATACAAATAAACACCTAAACATAGGCTACAAATTCAAACCTGGAAACATCACACACTTGTCCTGTGCCACTGTTACTTGGCCTCCTTACACAAGTATTGTGTAATGGTATGACCATATTCTCACCTTTCCCCAGCACCTCTGTGCTCAGACACACGGTGGTGGAACAGCAGCTGAGGCCCTGCAGCAGGACCTCTGCCTCCTTTGCTTTGGAAGGTGACTTTCAGTTGAGCTGGTCTGTTCCTTCTCTGAGCAGTGCCCCTGCAGCTGCTGCTGCTCTGACTGCAGTGCAAACACATGCATACAACATCTCCACAGCTCGTATTTTGGTAGTCTGACAGCATCTCCCCAATGAGTAAAAGGGGGAAGAACACCATGCTTTCAACAAAGGCTCACCAAATTTGATGGGACAATGGAACAAATAAAATAAAATAAAATAATAAAATCACTTTCTTGGCAGACTTTTTCTACTTCCCTCCCAGGGGAAGTAGAAATGGCTTTTTACAAACCATGCAGGTACTGCAACTTCCTAAAAGGTCCTAACAGTTTTTTTTCAAAGCATTACTGGCCAACATCATGATTTTTACCATATTCCTTTGCAGATGCAGACCAGAGCTTGCCATGTGTTCTAATGTCTTATTCCTTTTATCACCTAGAAAGGCCTTCTAATAAACAAAGAAGATGCCCTGTTTTAATAACACAGTGTTTCTACAAAGTCAAATAAAACTGTCATGATTAAGGATACTCACAGAACAGGGCCTCAACTTTCTAAATGCCTGAGTGATAAAATACTTCAACCCATTAATAGTAGGACTAAAAAACTGAAAGGAGTTCAGTACTTATTCCCATGAACGTTTTCATTTGCAGAGCATGCTCTAGGATCTCGGGCTCTTATTTGCTGACGAATACACACACACTGCAGGTGTAAACGTAGAGGAGAGCAGCCAGTCATGGTGTGTTTTCTTAGCATGAGGCAAGATGCTCTGCTCAGCTTTTGCATAATGATTCAGCCATGATTTTAAGTATTCAATTCTACTTGTATGACTTCTTAAAATTCCCTGCAATATAATTATACTGATGGGAATGCAGAAAGATAATTGCTTTTAGAGAAAAGTTTCTCTTTTGTTTCACATTCATCTGGCTTCCATAAATAGAACAAGAGACCTTGAACAGCAGCAATATGCATCCATGTGTCTCTAGCTATTTATTTACAAAGCTAGACCTTGACAAATGTAATTTGTTCAATAAAATTAAAAAGGATGCACAATAATTCATTTCGACAAAAAGGCTTGAAAAGGAACGTCACTGGGAGCGTGCCTCATCACTGGAAGTGATCAGCTGATTCCTGGAGAACTGGCAGGTGCTCTCCTTTTGGAAAGCAGCAACGAGGTAGTACTTAGGAGAGGACAGAAGTGAGCTAGGAATCGGAGCAATTCTTTATTCAGGCAATAATTATACAAATTAGATCTATGAAAGCCAGAGAATGACTGTGCCTTGAACCCTGTCTGTGTGCATAGAACAATGGAGAAATTAATAATTAAATCTATTACATATGCTCATAACTCAGCACAAAAGATACTTCACTAGCGCTAACAATTCTGCATTTTCATTTGAATAAAGCTTTCACACATTTTTTCTCATTATATATGTATTATATTTTAAATTTAACAGCTTATTTTGTTGCCTTTATGTCTTGAATTAATAAGGCCACACTTTAATGCACTAATGTTGAATAGCATTAGCATGCTTTACAGTCGTTACTTGGGGGAAAAAAATGCCTGGTTTCCCAGTGGTGAAATCAATTTGCCCATAACTTCCTGTCTCTCATAACCTCTGCTAGCATAACTCAAAATTTTGTGCTGCTTTTCCTACAAAAAGACTTGTTTATACGTTCTGGCTGTGGACAGGGCAGGATCTGAAAGTGAGGCTATTCTGGTAAGTTTGCACAAACAGTTCAAGAACAGACTGAAATCTTTTCAGCCAGTTAAAGCAATTAGCAGGCCAGATACACCAACCGAATACTATTTCCCTTAGAAGAAATAATTTAGCCTCAGAAACGCAGATGGCTCTGTGGGTTCTGACCCAGGATTATTTTTGTTGTGGCAGGCGGCGGGGCAGCACCCGTGGCACGCAGGCAGGCAGGGTCTGGAGGCTGGAGCCTCGGCTGCAGCCTCCAAACGCTGAGGGTGGAGGGAAGAGGAGCTGGGGGAGAAAAACATTGAGAGGCTTCATATGTAAGAATTACGAGTTCCTCCCAAGTCCTGCTTCCTAGACAGAGGCTGACTCCAGGCCCTCGCAGCCTGCGGCCCACGCAGGCCCTCTGAAGGCTGCCAAGTCAAATAACGCTAATTGCATTACAGATTGTGAGCAGAATTCGCTGTTCTTTTCAACTAAACCGAAGCCTTTCCATTTCCATTTTGTTTGGGGATTTAAGCAGTGTGCATATTCCCACCGCTGAGCAGGATATTGGGTTAGGAAAGGGGTGGCAGTCGCTCATTCAGAGACCAAAAGCAGATCTGCAAACTCGAGAAACCAGAGAGGGGAGCCGAAGGAGCACATCAGAGGCTGCCAGCTGTGGAAACAGCCGCCTTGGCAGAGCCTCATGCCCCTTGCACGCGCAGCCCATCGGGGTGGCTGGGCCCCAGCGTGGGGAGTGGGGATACTGCTGGGCTCTGCCACGGCAGATGCCCACAAACCTGCTCCCCAACACAGGGCACCCGCACCTACAGTGATCCCCAGGGCCTCTGGGTAGAGGGAGATCCCAGGGCAAAGCAGCCACCCTGGGGGGCACAGCCACAGAGAGCACTGCGTCCCGCAACAATGTACACGGAGTGACTTCAAGCTCTTGGTAGCATCAGGACACAAAATTCCCCCCGTTCCCCAGTACATTTGGGGGACAATTTAAAAAGGTTTAGAAACTTCAGTAGGAAAACCAGATGCCTGTATTTAACTTTAAAATGACATCATCCCATTATTTCCTCAGAAATCTGTACTAAAGCAACACACGCATGTGTCCCGTCTCTTCTTGCTAAGCTGCACATGTCACATTCAAAACCCCTAACAGTACCCGGTCTTGAAGTACTTTACAGTTACAAGGATGGCTCCCACTATTTGGCAGCTCCAAGGAGAAATGAACTCCAGCTCTTGGAGAGAACAGAAATTTTGACAAACCTCTCATCATTCTTTCAATATGGGGAGTCTCTACCTCTCTTGAAAAGCTATTCAGGGTTGCTCACCTCCCTCTGCCAGCTACAACACAACACATTTCGCGCTGCAGCATCCCTTCCAGTGGTGTCTCGGCTGAACAGAGATGTTGTACTGTCATGCTTATTTAAGCAGAAGGGTTAACACCGCTCCTCCGTACAACACCATATAGCTCAAAGGTGCAGTAAGAAGCCAAGAAATATGCCAAAAAGCTTTGGGAAAATAAACAATGTCAATTTGCTCTTCTAAGTATCATCATGACAAATTTACCGTGCGGCTAGTGAGATAAAATGCAGCACTTTAAATACCTAAACTAATCAATAGAGAGAACCAAGTGTGCAATCCATTTTCCTAGAAGGGCAACCTTTTAAGGTTAATTCTTCATTCATATAAATACAATGCAAGGGTCATTATTTAACTTCAAGCGGCCCTTCATTATAGCAAGGCAATTAGGCTCACTTTAGTGCTAAAATTAGCCACAGAAAGCCAACAGCAGGTTTTGCTTCGAGCAAAGCAGAAACCCGGGAACAAGAAAATAACGCCGGCGGTTTTTTTTGCCGTCGTGTCGTGCCCACCCTCCCCCCAAAAAACACCCACCCCGCTGCGGGCCTCGGAGCCGGGGCGGTGCGGCCGGGGGAGCTGGTGGCGACCGGGCCGTGCCGGGCCTTGTGCGCCACCTAGCGCCGCGCCGCCGCCGGCCCCCCCCCCCCCCCGGGCCCGCTTCTGTCGCCCTTGGGTGACGGTTTTGGCCCTCAGGGTGGCCCCGCAGCGGCCCTCGGCCGGGGCTGGCCTGGCGCAGCGGCCGCATGCCCAGGGCCGCCGTGGGCACTGCGCCGCGGGTGTTCCCGGCTGGGTCACCCCCTGGTCAGGCCAACCGTGTAAACTTGCTGTGGGGAAGCTGCTGGATTTTGCCCTGCCACCATTTCCCCCTTTATAAGACGAAACTAAGCACGTTTTCTAACCATAAAGACCCTGCTGTCCTGTTACCTCCAGCTCCAAGTACTCCTCCCATTCCAACACCGTGCCTGACCTCGGTCCCCTCACGGTCTCAGCACGGCAGTGCGAGCCTGCGGCCAGGGGCAGCACGCGGCCTCCGCAGCTTGGAAGGGCCACAGCTGCCTGCCAGGGCAGAAACACCACCCTCTCCCCATGAAAACAGAAAGGCTTCTTTAGAAGAGGGGGCATAAAGCACCAGGCAAGGAGAGACAGAAAGACACGGGTTCATGCTGAGGTCTATGAGGCGCATGCTCAGGCTGTAAGACTGGGTGCTCAGCCTGGCAGCAGGACCCCAGGACGGGCACAGCCAGGGCACACGGCAGGCTTTACAAGGGGCATGGCTGTCAGCAGGTGATAAAACAGCCCCGTGCAGAAGGGCCAAGCCACGGCCTCGCCAGGGAGCTGCAGGGGAGGGACGGAGGCGCCCATTTACCTTGACATGTTTCTTCCACACGAGCCAAGCTAATTGCACACGTCAAAAGGAAAAAGCAACGCATGGCTTTCGTCCGCTCCCGATAAGGATCAGATAGGGCTCTTCCTGTCTTCTCCAGCAGCCTTTCCCCCCGCGTTGCATGCAGAGGAGGAAGAAAATACAGCTTTGAAGGTTAGGTAATGGCCTAATTAGAGCAGAATTCCATCCCCAATACTACGGCCCTGCCCTCTCAAAGCACGGTCCTGGGTCAGGCTGTCAGCTTTGGGTTAGTGCACTTGTGCAGTTAGCATACCCCTAGTAATGTGCTCTTTGGCTTAATGTGGGCCATTTGACACAGAGGTTTCTAAATAATTGCTGCAAGTGCAAAGCAACATATGTCAGTTTTAAAGTTACTGCCCTGTGAAGGGCACCAGTCCCCATCCCCTGGAGATGCAGCAAGCTTTTGGAGGCCACAAGAGCAGCTCTCCCGTGCAAACACTGAGCTGCAGAGCGGGTGATCAGGGGGCAACAGGAACGGTACGACAGACAGTACTTGCCTGTGCAGCAAGTGGTCAGGTAGAGTTTAAGTCTCTTGCTTTAGAGCCCCCAAAAGCATGCAGTGATCCAGCAGGCACATAAAGGCCTGCAAGCATCGGTCCCAAAAGCAGATGTGATGCTGCAGCACTCAGCTTGCATAGGAGCATATTTATGGCATGAAAAGTATGGGAAAGTAGTATGCCTTTTGAATACTGCATGGCAGGGACACGGGTACTGCTGGGCATGTTTTTAGTTAAACACAGGCCTGAATATACAGCATAAAATTAATTTTTATTTATTTATTGTTTTATTTATTTTTTTTGGCACTATCTCAGTCAAATATCTTTAATTTTACTGATGCAGGGGGGTGACTCTCTTTCAAAATGAAAGGAATATAACCTGTCTTTACCCTGTTCAACATTAGCAGAATTTGGACAAGTGACACGTTGGCCTGGAAATGCAAATGGGCAGATTCCATACAATGCACTGTTTTTTGTCTCCCCAATTCTTCCCACCTGTTGCACATACTTCACCACAAGGCTATCCCAAGCATTTGCTGAAGAAGACTCTGAAAAACCACCGCTCCCAATGGCTACAGATGTCTAAAACAATCAGATCACCTTTTCTGATCTTTATCCCCTTGGTTATTAAAGGGCATATTACAGCAGACACATGAAGAACGTAATTGTGGCAATTCTTTCTTCCAATTGCACAAAACCACAGAAGCAAGACTCAGAGGGAGGAAAACGGGTGCAATTGCTGTGCTCCCTCCCCCTACCATTGCAGCACACAGCTGTTTCTGTTCTGACCCTTTTCCAAATGAGTCAAAGGAGTTAGTTCCAACATTCAGAAAGTTGCTGTTTGTTGCTTTATTTTCCACTTCAGGTGCTAGAATTCTGTTTGGAGTCTTGGGGAATAAGATTTGTACCCTGGTACAGCTTCAGCCAGCAACAGCAAGCTCAAGGCATCTGTAACCTGTGACCAAAGGGAGAGCTGCAAGCACAGTGCTCCCCAGCACCCACACCTGTTCCTTGACCCTTCCCGCTGCCTGAAACATGACAGGCAAGTACAAAAATTAAATTCTGTATTAAGACATAAATTATGCTATTATATTAAAATGCTAGAGGTTAGTATACATTACTCTGAAGCATTAGTCATGCCAAGGTAGAAAGTTATATGAGAGGAAGGTTAGTGAACAGACGGGATGAGCCCTTCTGCAAGGGCTCGGGAGATCTCAGTTTAATTCCTGGCTTCTCCACAATGCTTTCACACTGAATACTGCAAGAACCAAAGGCAATTCACCTACATTCTTGCTCTGTTCCCAAACACTGCATTCCTGGATTAGGAGTGCAACAAAAAAACCTGTTCCCCCAACCCTGCTGTTACTTCAGCATGGTATTTCAATATTAAAACACTCCAGCAGGCACACCCACCAGGTCAAGGCCCCGTTCCTCAGAACCACTCAGTTTACTGAACCCAGTGGCCAGCAGAAGGAGTGGAGCAGATGGCCACTCCCTCCCCAGTGTGGTGCATCTCTGCTGGAGCACCAGTGGGCCCCACCGCAGCTAGGCCAGGGCCGAGCCTGCACGCAGGCAGCAGGGAGGATAATAAATCCCACCCGTGCTTCAGTGCCTCACCTCCAATACAGGTAACTACTAAGCTTTCTAACAAAAACACTGCAAAGGATAAAGAAGATGCTATTCAATGCTACCAGGTAATAATCAGATATTATGGCAGCCACGTGCCAATACTGCTTACCAACACAGGCTTCTTTTTGATCTGCAGCACTGTTGATTTATGTGCCACTAAAATTGTTTGTGTGCAATAATACTAACACGCTTCTTACACCAAGTCATCTACAACAAACAAGAATCTGTGCTGCTCCTGATAGGAAAAGAAAGCTCTTACCTGATGGAGAGACTTCTCTCTAGTGGATAGATGATGATAACATGCCCAGAGAGGGACAGAAAGACAAAACACACAAGATGCAGGAAGTCACCTGCATCTATGTTAGTCTACTGGCTTTGCACATGCTGGGTGAAATATCTGTCTCTGACAAGTAACAACAGGGAAGTTGCTTAAACTTCTCAGTTATGTGCTGTCACCTGGCAGACTGGTAAATCATCTTTCCTAGAAGCAGACATCAATATTCCACAAGTAGCCTCCCACTGCTTTTCAATAGGTAAGCCTTTGCCCAGTAGCCAGTTTTGTTCATAAGCTGTGTATCCTTCACAGAAACTGGGGAAGGAAGGGGAGATGAGCAAATGCTGCTAAGCAAACTTACCATTTGATGCGTTTCTTACAGAAGGCTGATACATATGCAACTGCAGCTTAGAAACCAAATTGCAAAACCCTAAGAAATGCTCCTTCTAATCTGGACAGATCTTCAGAGTGGAAATATATTGTGTTTTTTGAAGTGATATGTGTGGATTTTTTACCCCAGCTTTGGGCATGTGAAGAATTTGGCTTTGTTTTTCATTTACATTACTTTAACAATGTTTCTCAAAAGTCTTGAAGATTTTGTTACTGGCCTATTTTTTTTTTTTATGGCAGTGACATCACACAAAAACTATCTATTTATTCCTTTAGCTTTCCCCCTTCCCCCAGTCTGATTTGGAAGTAACAGCAGATTTTTTTTTTTTTGATTTATGTGGAAAGAGGAAACCACCCTGGGCAAAAAGTCTACAGTCAGCAGAAGCAGCACTTTGTCTTCAAAGACTCAGATACAAGACTCCCAAATGATTAATGTTCGTAACTCACATTTTTCTTGCAGATGTGATTACAAAAGAGAATATGTAGAGGAAGAGATTTTTAAAAAAATGTTGGAAATGTATTTTCATAACAAGGAGCAAGAGCAACAGAAAACAATTTTCCGTCTGGTTTTAAAAGAATAAAGTCAACAATTACAAACTCAGATGCCAAGCTGTGGGCAGATGTTACTACTTAGATAGTAAAACTAGTTATACTGCTTTCCTAGAAAGTTATTAATATTTGCTCAATGTGAAGAAAAAAGTTAGATAACTACATTAATCTAGCAAATATCTAAATTTGGCCTCTACATTTGAAAAATAGACAAATACTGTTACCACAATACTGTTAGAATATCCTGTATGGCTGTGATACCAGTTCCCACTTCCTAGTCATTTACAGCATCTTTGGACTAGACAGTAAGACTTCCAGTTATCAATCATTATTTGAATCTGGATGAACAAAATGAGACTGTTATGGAGGAGAGTCTACCACCACTGAATGGATCAACACAGCATACAGACAAAAGCACTTTCTTTTGCTTATCAGATTTTTTCAATGCATGTAGAAAACAGAAGAAAAAGAATTAATTTAAATCAGCGTGCATAGGCAAAATGTAAAATGCTGAAATATACTCAAATATCCATCTCAATATCTACGATAAACTACACCAGGATTTCTCCCTCCTCTCAGTCACAAGGTACACAATTGTCTTGGAAACCATGTGGTAAAGGAGCAATAAGCTTTACTCTAAGGATCTTTCATCGGAGAAATATCTTTTAAATTTGTTTCTTAGATACTAGAACCAGGTAAAACCCAAGCTGCACTGCTCAACAAATGCTGAGAGGACATTTCAGATACACAAAGAAGCTGGGTTTTGAAAGTGCAATGGAGCACCTGCCTAGGCATGCTTTGTTCCTCCTGACTACTGACAGTGGTTTCAAACTCGGCTTCCAAAGATGCCTTCAAATATGACTTCTCCAGTACAATAGAGCAATAAGAACTACGATTGCATGTGTGCAGACACACACATATAGATATAAATATGGGGATGTTCCTGGATGGGTGCATTGGAGATGAGGGGTTATAGAACCAAAACAATGCTTAAAGCAACACATGAGCCAGCTGCAAATCTTTAGTTAATAAAACCCATTTATTGTAGTCTGATTCTCAGCTTGTCATGCACTTTTCCTGTACAAAGACTAAAAGTAATAAATAAATATGCAAGCAGAAGTTAGATACCTTTACGGGATGAAGTGACCATCAGATGCACTGGGCAAACTTCCCCAATGCTGTACGCATGTTCAGTAGTGCCCACAAGCCAGTTCGGCACAACACATGAGCACTGCCTCCGACACACAGGACAGGGAGCGCTGCTGCCACCACTACTCTCAAAGGTGATCCTGAGTAAACACAAAGTTTGATAAACTCCCCATCGGAGCGTGACCTCATGTTTCACAATAATACCTGCGAGATAAGACTTGTCCTTTGCAAGGCTTGTGAATGAATGAAACCTATTACACTATCTCCCAGAGCCAGCTGAGAAAAGGGAGAGGCTGAATGCAGATGTCATACTCTCATACATTTTTCCATCCACTTGGGGAAAAAAAAGCATTGACAAGGAACGTTCACTGGGGTGGGGGGTACTGACATTTTCCTGTTTTGCTCTGTTTTCAAGGGAAAAAATCCCCAGTTGTCTTAGGAAAAACAAAACAAAACAACCCACATTTGTTGAAAACTTTTTTGTAGAGAAAACATTGTGTATGGCAATTTGTGCTGAAAGTAAACCTCACTTTTCCAACCATCTCTCAGCAGTAGCATTTAGTATTAACAGATGTCTGGCTAGAAGCCCTGAGCTCATTCTGAATGGACACCAAAAAAAGTGTAATTTTTGTTTCCTGTAATGTGAGTATAAGATGCTTTCTCCCAGACTTCATGGATTTGACTTCTATTATGCCATTACTGTCCATTTTATCTTCAAGATGCAAGGATCTCAAATGAAGAGCATACAAGCCTCCCAGGCAGCACAATCTGCTTTTCCAGATCTATAGCTTAGCAGTTAGAAGTGCAGGAAGTAGGCATTTGGACTGGAGTTATAAATAGGAGAGATTTTATTCATTGGTGCACAGGCCTTGCTTATAATAGCAGTAGCCTTGATGGTTCCAACCTTGAATTCATTAATTCAGTCTAGGGAAGGCACTGAAGATCCAAAGCAGATAACTGGGCCAAAGATAGCCATCATAGCTGTTAACATTATGACGTCTACAACCTCATATACTGGTTTATATTTCTGCCTATGCTTCCACTCCACTCTGTACCTATTGTCCTCACAGACGCACATACACACTTTGTTCCCATACTGACTGTGTTACAGAACTTTTGCCCATATATTCAGTTATCATTACACAGAGGCAGCCTTGACAAAGCCAGCCTATAACTGAACAAGTCTCCAGCAGTTGAGCATTCCTTTTTCCCTTGCCAGTTCTCCAAAGTCAAGCAACATTTTAAAAGTTATTAAATTCTAAATAAAGGAGATTAAGGATGCCAAATTCTATTCTGTGCTAAAAATTGCAATCAATATTTGTCAAGACAATAACATCTTTAGGGCAAGAAAAACATTATTCTCTAGACTGCCTTTTTTTTTTTTTTTTTTTTTTTTTTTGGTAAAGAGACTGTTCATAATATTTTCCAGTCACTGCTGCATCAAGCCTAGAAGTTCTGGTTGAGTTAGAGCATTTAAATTATCACACCAAATTAGGTATGTTTCTCTCTCAAAACAGAAAAAAAAAGTGTTTTTTCTTATTAAAACCAAATTTGTTTGAAATATGTTTTGTTTTTTTAGTTGGAAAAAAAACAACAGATGAGTTCATACTAATAGTGTATTAGTTCATACTAATGCACATGCATCTACCAGCAAGGCAGCAATTCATTTCTTAAAATGTTAGAGGAATGATACCTGTATGCTTAGACTACACCCCCAATTCCCACCAATCACCTTTATAATGTTTTGTTCTTAGATCTTCTTAATTTTTTATTTTTTTAAATAGGGAGACGGGTAGTTTTCTTTGTGCAATTATTGACATCCATGTTTGTTATAAGAAGGTATTGCCTGCATGCAGCAAATCAGACTGGTATTCAGGACAAGCCTTGTAAACATGTAAAAAGTGGGTAGAGAATGTTTATCACAGTATTTTCCATTTTTATGAGGATGCAGTTGGTTATTATGACAAGGTGAAAGGTCTCAAAGCCTTCATTTTTAGGCCACAGGTGTTCTTTGTAGAGGTTTTTTTAATAAAGAGTATTATTAGTCCTTTAAATTAGCTCTTATTGAAAGTTACCACATCTGCGTTATGTGGTAATGAAGCCAGGGGGAGGTCATAGCAGGGGACTTGTGCTTGAAGAAAACATCTGGACATTGCTTTGACATTCACTAGCAACTTCTTGTATTTTATTAAGTAAGGAAATCATACTGAAATCAAATGCAAGATTCAAACAGTAAATAATAAAATGAAAATACAGGACCTGCAAAGAATCCAGCTTTAACACGAAAACCTCTCCTTTCTTTCACGCCCCTCTCATGAATTCCAACTGATGCAATTAATTACCTGTGCAAATGGCAGCATTGGTTAAAAAAGAAGGTTCAAGCAGTACTTACCTCATACCTGTAACAGCATTCTGTCTTTCACAGGAAAAGCTACTATAATTTTAAATAAAACATTTTTTGTATTGTCAATTTTTGGGGCTGCCATTTTGTTTACTTCATCATTTTAGGAAGAGGTACAGTGACCGCAGAATGCCCTCTACCTCTAGATAGGCCAGCCAAATTTTTCCATTCACTTCCCACTGGCTGATAGAAGCAGAGACCTTGTTTTCCATACAGCAATTACACTTCTCGCTTCCAGTGATGGAAATAAGGAAAAGTCTACTTGCAACAGAAGTGGGATTTAAGGTCAGCAAAATCCTCAAGTGGAAGTTGCTGAGTAACTGCATGATGGTTCTTAATCATCAAGGCTGACAACTAAATATTTAGGAACTATTACATTAGGAAACTTGGCCGGGACAGACAGTTGTTCAGCTCCATAGTGCGTACAGCTAGGAATGTTTATAGGGTGATGTTTACAGTATGCATCAGAAATCCTAAACAGTGTCGTCCTCATGCTCACTATATTTTCTTGTTTTAAGTGCTTGCCTACAAATGCAAACCACATTTCTATTCCACTCAAATTCTCACACCACGCTCATTACCGCAGTAAGCGAGCATCTTCCAGCACCACGGTAATCTGTCATGTCGTTTGTTCTTTCAGCCAGAGACACACGTATGCATCAATTCATTGTTTTAATGCTAATTTTCTGCTTTTACAAATCTCAGTTTTAATATTAAAGAACTTTTCATTGACACTTCCAACACAATGTATACCCACTAGAAATTTATTATGTGCCTGGACAGAAAGCCCAATGCAAATTCTAAAGGCTTATAAATATATTTGGTTGTGGCTATATGAAATTATTACAGGTGAACTACGCTGCAGCTCATCCCTCCCCTCCAGAATTGCAATCACTGCAAGTGAAGTTTACAATGCTGCATGACAACATGTTCTAGGAAAAGATCCTTTCATGTGAATGTGACATACAGATATTAAGACAGGACAGCAGACTTTTTTTTTTCCCCTTCCCACTGGGTGTTTTATTTTATAGCATTTGCATTAGGTAATCAACTGAAACACTTCAACAACAGAAAGCTGGCAGCATAATAAGGAAAAATGGAGATTATTTCTCAAACAGCTGTGACAAAATGGTTTCAAGTTGGAATAGTATTGCACAAACGAATCAATTTACTGAGGGTGAGAGGGAGCAAACATCTTCAACATGGATTGTGAGGAAAAAAGGCACTAGTTAGCTGTGTGTATTTAAAAAGAAAAAAGTCATGAAGCACAATCCATGTTTTTCAAAATTACATTCAGTACTACTTTAGAAATGCTCACAAACCTGTCTTTTTTACAGAAGCTACAGAAACCTGCTGATGTAAATATAAGACAGTACAAGTGTATAAACATTTATAATTATACTCCAGAAAAGTCTTCTTGAAAAGGGCTCTTTCTATAAATACTGCTGTAAAGGTTATGTAGTTGCATAGGCTTACTGTAAAGGATGCTTCCATGCAACTCCGTAGCCCTACAGTTTCCTTACATTTAATCTCTAGTAGTCATAAAATATGCTCTAATTTTGAAGAGCTACATTGGCAGTGCACTTGAATCAGGTTTTTCCACTGACTGCTTAAGCAGCACAGTTCAGACAGCGTCATCACATAGCTTTCGTCATATACATACTTAGCAACACCAGGTAAGCTTAATGGAAAATGTTAACAGAATTATAACAGAATTATAACAGAATTCTTCCTGATATCAAAATAGGACTGAGATCATAAACAAGGAAATGCGTATTCCTGGAAAGCAAGAACAGCTAAGTATCTCCAGAAAAGCAAAGTACCCAGAAAAGGCATTTCAAATGACCAGGATGGACTGCTGCTTCCTTTGCCACATTGTAGAGCTACCGATTTTCATGCCTGTTTGAAAATGATGCTACGATCAGCATACCATTAATAGAGACCGTACGAAAATAAACCCAAAGCAAACAGAAATGTACACGTAGGACACTCCACACCCTAACATTTTGTCTGCCCACAGATGCACTAAGAAAACAGGAGTGAAATTCTTGTTGCATGGATACAGGATCATTATGGGAAGAAGCCGAAAACACTGTTGCTCTCCCATCAACACTGCCCAGTAGATCCCAAGTGCTCCAGACATGCTGGGGTTATGGCTATGTAGTTGCCAGCACAGCTGGTCCTAGTGCCATTTCTCTGACAATCAGGAGTTTCAACAGGGCTAGAATTTTGCGCAAAATCTGAGCATTAATTTTGTACAAAAAGTACAGAACCACATAACACACCTACACTCAACTACATATATGAGCATTTCAGCACCTTTCAAATGAACTCAGCCCAGCAAAAAGTAAGTCTTACTCCTTTGCAGACTACAGTGACTTCAGTTCAGAGTTCAGTTAAGTGTTCAGGAGGCTGCATAGTAAGTTTTCTGATCATACAACCTGCAACAACAAGAGTCCATGTATTGTCGCTTTTCATTCAAACTCTTTACGGGAAAACGCAAAAGATAAATTCTGTTTATGTACTGTAAAATGTTTTTAATATCAACAGATTGGATTGCTTCCTTTCTGAATAGAAGATGAACACAGCAGGTTATTAAAAAATTTGTAAGTTTCCTTTCCTAAACTCTTTGCTTTTAGGAAATCAAAGATCAATAGTTCTTAAGTCAATGGATTCTAAAAAGTTCACAGCTGGCCAGACAGATGGTAGCACTACATACAAAAGTACACAGTCTCAATTCCTTTCATGTTTCACAGACAGTAACATTTTCAGAGTACATCTACAATGAATTCACCTCTCCGACTGTAGCTAATATTAAAAAAAAAGTCAAACTTTTGTCTCAATCTGGTCAGTTCATAGCAAAGAACAGGAAGTAGATAATGTGTTTACTTATACGAACTATGAAAAAGTATATTGCTCTTAAAAGTAAACAAAAATACAATTTTTTCTACCATTACTGAAGGCTCATATTTCAGAAATCCTTAATTCTGGGGAGGAGGGTGGGGAAGGCATACAACTTTAAGAATTGTTTATGAAATAGAATAGGTTTCTATAGGCTGTACTGAAATCAGTAGCAGCTCTGCTTTTTTTTTTTTTCTTGTGAATACAGAAGTATTTGCGTACATAACTTTTTTCATTACTAAGGTGAATGTTTTATGTTTTTACTTAGTAAATGCTTCCATTCTCCTAGAGGTGCTCTTCTTAGAATTTTGACTCAAGAAGGTAACTTACCAAATCATACTGAAGGAAAGCAATATAGTCAAAAATATCTGAAATAAAACTATCACCTAGTAGATAGTCTTTACCGGGATTATAAATATTCCACTTATTTCAAAAAGGCTACTGCTTTGTTTTAGAAGTTTTTATATCTCCATTAGTTACTTCTTGTGTACGACTCAGCTCCTTCCTTTAGCAAGAAACTGTCTTCATGTGTGAACACATCTTATTCCCAGGCATGTTGGCATTATTAATGACGTCAGTAGACAAGAACTAGCACAGGAAATCTTATGCATGGTTCACGCTATATAAATGGTAAACTACCAGAAGGAACTTCCCTGATTATTTGGGAAGAACAATGAGGTCTATTTTTAAAATTCAAAGAGAAAATCCAAGAAAACAAAGAAAAGGCAAGATGTACTTGATAGTCTGTCATTATCCTGTCTGTAATTGGACTGTTGCTTTTGGCTGCAGACACCCAGTTCACAGACCATTTTCCATTTCCTTTGTTTTCATTACAAGAACAAGCTGGTTAAAGAAACTCCAGTTGGTAATTTTAAACTAAGCCTTCAGCATCATCCCTTAGGAATTAAAAACTTTACAACCATTTTTTACTTTGTCTCCTCAGTGCCTTCCCCCATCAGACCCTGTGAAAAGCACTTTAAGAAAAGGCAGGTGTAAGATGTGTAAATACTCAGATCTTTACGAAAATTCAATAGGAAACAAATTCTTGTAGTTCTCCACTGCCATTTGCTATAATGCAGTGGCCCCAAACATCTGTTCTCAAGTTTCAATTTACTTGATTTACCAGGTGTTTCACATGGTTAATAATGGCAACTCACAAATTTACAATAGTCACATAAGGCAGTTACATAAATACAATTATGTCAAGCTCACTGCATCTTTCTCAACCAGACTACACATCACATTTTTCTTCTTTTCCTCTTAACATAATAAAGGATGATGACAACATTTCTGTAAAGAGAATCCCTGGACAACATTCTAGTATTAAAGTCATAGAGGTCACTGAAGTGCATTTCTGTAATGTCCAACAGTTAACTCAACCAGGAAGTATATGTGATTTTTGATTATTATTATTATTTTTTTTTTTTTACTTCACACAACAGAATGGGTGGAAAGAAAAAAAAAAGAAAAAAGAAAAAAAAAAAAAACACAAAAAACCCTAAAACCAAAAACCCACTTTGAACACGTTACTTTAAACCTTTTGGTCCAAATACATAAAATAAGCAGTATTTACAGCATCTTACTCTTTTTGTAAATGCAATGCTTTAAAACACATTATAAAGCACCTTATTAAAAATATTCTACAGGTAAAAGTCTCAAAGTAGTAGGAAAACCCTAACCATACCACAGCTCACTAATGGAGTCATAATATGGATTCACCAATACCTCAGCTTACAATTACTACAAAGAATCCATGGAGAAACTTTATATTGACTTTACTATTTTTATACCACTGTAAGCATCAACTAGAACTGCAGACAATACCAACTTTCTTTGTAGTTTTCCCAACCTCAGTCAGGGGTGGTGTGAATAAAAAAACAAAAGAACCCCTCCCCCCCACTGCTCTGATTCTTTAACTTTTTACAATATTAATTTGAAAATGATGTTGTTTTAACACTAATGATTAGTTGTAATTTTTTAATAAAACCACATATATAAATATGGGCAATTCCAGCAGCAGCATTTCTCAGCAGAACATGATTAACCATCCCAAATAATATCATGTGACATGATTCACAAAAACAAAGCACAGATGTCAACCAGTTATTAACACTACTCATATAGTATACAACCAAAATTTCCATGTTGAAAGCTGGGAAAAATGACTTCCTCTTCACAGAAGTATAAACAAAAATAAATTGCTCTGAAAATTAAAAAGAGCATTAACAGAAGCATTTTTTGTTTATATTTTCAACTAGAACTGCTGTGTGTTAATTGCTCCAAATTAAAGTGTAGATTTCTTCAGGTAAAGGGTATTAACTCCCACTGAATGTATTAGTTAGATAAAAGAAATGAAACTTTTGCTTCTGGATTACCAACATGGTTAGTTGGTATCCAACACCCTGGAGGTGATCCACAGCCCACTTTTCTCAGATCTATAGAGAAATGTCTTGGAGGTCTACAGGCAATCTAGTTTCCATGGCTGAGGACTGTGATGATGATGTGACAAAAGATTTAGGTCCATAAATCTACCAGTATTATGTTCTTAGTTTGATTTAGGGTAAATCTTTTCATAGAAAAAGTTTTGAGCCAGAATATACAATTCTCCATCTTTTTCCCGAACTGCATGTGCTCTGACGAACTGAAATTGCTCCAGTGCAAATTCATAGAACTCATTTTCCATTTTCCAGATTTCAGACTGTTGTAGCTTGGCAATAGTTTCTTTTGTGGGAAGTTTTTTCTCAGTTGTTTTCCTAAGATGAGACTTCTTTCCTAAATGCAAAATGAAAGCAATAGCTTCACTTTAACGTTCACGTGATGAAAAAATGTATACAGTCCTTTTATTTACAGAGTTTTCACACTCTCAGCACGCCGATAGCATTTGAAGTGACACAACTTAATCCAGAATTTATTAACGCAACATGTTGGGCTGGAAAATCGCAGTCTCTCACTAAATGTTAATGAATTTTGCAACAGTTCTTTCAATTCTTTCTTCTTACTCTAATAAAATCAAGGAATGAACATTTCATTTAAGGAACAAGATTACTCCACATAATGTACTTGGAGCACGATTAGTCTTTCAGAATTAATTATTTAGATGTTAATAAGGTATCTAATGTTAAGAGTTTTATAAACTGCAGAGCCAGAGACTTAGGTAATGAGACAAAGATGACCAAAATGCTGAAAATATTTTCCTTAAGAAGTGCTCTCTGCTGTTTTATATTAAATTTGTCAATAGTACTTATCTAGGGCTTGATGCATCAGTTCCATTTCTACCATTTGCAGATAGAAGCCCTACTAAGAAGGATCTCTAAGAAGGATCTTTTCCTCATCATAAGTTGCATGGCCAGCTCACAGAAAGTGATCTACCTGTATAGCAAAAATCTTACTATGACTCCAGAAGTACTTGGACCTTTGTATCCCAAGTAAACCAACAGTTTGTGGAAACAAGATAATCTTGGAGAGGGAACACTTTCATATAGGCAGAAAGAAATAAACTCACAGTGAACCTAAATCTCAAATACTGTGTGAAGGACAGTGGTCTATGTGCTGGAAAAGGTACAGACAAAGGAAACAAAGCAAATCACAGGTGTAAAACAGTTTCCACAGAAGAAAGAACTCAGATTAGAATTTTTCAGTCCCACCACCGTAGTAAAATAAAAATAATTAAAAACAAAATAAAAAAAAAATATAAGGTGAAAATAATATATATAAGGTGAAAATAATGTGGGCCATAAAACTTGGAAAAGACTGAGTACTACTGTTCTCAGATCCTTCATAAAGGAATGGGGGTCCTCAAACGGAACTACATGATAGGTTCAAAACACAAGTAGGTTTTGTCATATTAAAAAAACTGTAGGTTTTTTCAGCTTAACTGTGGAACTTCTGTCACTTGTGGCAAGTTTGAGAATTTTTTAAAAGTCAGTTGATGGACTAAAAACTCTCCAAAGAAATAAAAGTTAACCTTCAAAGTGCATTTTACTCATTCTTCGGAACTGAAGATAACCTGTAGCGATGACTATCATTCACTTGTCCTGTTCTTACACACTTTCGCTGACGTTTGCTGATGACCACTGCCAGATACCACACACTGAGCTTTAAGTATCTAATTAGGTATTCACGAGCCGTATGGATCTTCAGTCTGACCAAGAAATCCTATGATACACACTGTGTAACAGGAGTCGGAGTTCTCCAAAAAAAACATCATTACACTCCCTGTTTCTGAATACCATGTGTAGCATTTTTAAGTTAACTTTCCCACAGTTATTGAGATATCATTTTGCTCGCTCTGTCCTGACATTCCTTAATGAACAATTTGCCATATTGGGCCAGAATTTCCAGGTTATCCACAGGAGGTCTTCAAAACTTCTTCTGCATGATCTGTGACTGAGTTTAAGAATGTCTGAACTAAAGAATAATTACTGAAGTTTTTGAAATCACTGTGATAAAAGCAAATTTAAGGAAGCCATCTGAACAAAAAAATGTTTCAATTTTCTTGTTTAAAACTCATTTTTCTTCCCCTTTGTCATTTGAAGATCTAAATTTTGATTTTGAACACAGGTGCAGACAAGATGAGGTTTTTTTTCCTTTTTGTTTTAAAAAGAAAACCCAGTCAAATCATAACTGATTTTACACAGATAATAAGGTTGCATCAAGAACAGAATTTCAGCAGAACTTCTGAGGAAATATAATCTGCTAATACCAACTACTTAATGTAACTGAAGCCCCTGCAAGCCTTTTCAAAAATATTCTGACAAACACCTGCTGCAATTTCCTAAGCATATATTTTGAGCTTTCTGTGATTTGCAAATGTAGCATACCTACACAACTGCCTTTAGCCCAGTCTTCAACATTTACAGTTTGTGTAAGACACTTGGGTAGCCCTCAAAAATTTGTATGGAGAGTTTTCTTGGAAGAGTTTCTCTTTTCTGTAAGGATATCAGTCAACGGAGAGGCAAGCTTGGTAGAGACTCAAAACTATTCATCTGGGTTTAAATAATTCACATAAAAAAGAGTGATAAGAACATGAATGGGATATGGAAATCAACTATTTAAATACCTGTCCGGTACAGTTCTGTGGCACCCCTGAAGAACCGGGGCAAAGCTGCCTCCAATAACATGATGAAGTCTTCAAGCTCTTCAGTAACTCCCACTAGGAAGTATTCATTAATCAGGTTGTACTTGGCTTGTTCCAAAGCCCATCTACTTCCCACATTCCTAAAATGGCAAATAACAATTACAGCAAGCTCTGATGTCAGCCAACAATCCTTGGTCCCTAGGTGGAGATCACTTCAAGGACATTTGTATAGGAAAGGCAAGATTCACTTCAAATTATAACGATTTCTATCTTCATTTCCCTTTCCAGTTTCTCTTACCTGTGTTCATACCTAAAACATCATACCTATCATACCTAAAATTTCACTTCGCTAGTTGTTTTGAATAATAACTTACTATTTAAACAGCATATATATATATATAGTCAGGTTATATATATATATATGGTTCTGGTAAGAACGCACCTTCCCTTTTACATTGTTCAAGCATAATTCTGTATTAGAAAGTCATTGCAGTTAATGGGAGGATTTCCCATTGAACAACAAAGAAAAAATTAAACTAGCATTTTCCTTCTTTCTATAGATCTAGACAGGGTGAAAACATAGGCTCAGATGTATTTTTCTCTGCTTGTTCAGCTGTATGGCCAAGAGGCACTGAAAGAGAAGTTCCCAAGTGACCATTTGCTTTGCTTATGCTTAAATTAATTCCATTTGGATGAACAGTACCTGTGACAAACTAAAATAATTCCCCTTGATTTCACTCAGAATCCATCATATTATTTGTGTGTTTTTGTTTGTTTTAATTTTATTATCATTTTCTCTTTTACATACTACTTGAATGTGATTGTTTTATGTGACTAACCATTTTTCCAAATTTGGTTTTGCTAAACAGTTCTTTAAAGCCTGTGCCATTGTTATAAAACAAGATGCATTGACAGATGGACACTATTTGCATTTGTTTCTACTATATATCATTGACTACTGAAGTCTGATAAACGTTTAAGTAGATAAATTTATCCAGATCTCAAATACTTCATTCTCAAAAAAAAAACAAAAAGCACAACCAAACAACTCCAGGATCTTGAACAAAATACCTCCACTCAGAAGAACATATATTGTAACCTGACATAAAGGAAAAATTTAAAGATCCTAAATCTACAAATAATTTTTTAAAACAAAATTAAGTTTTTCCTCAGAACACTGCTGATACAGTATCCTAACATACTGCTTGTTTAAAGGACTCCAATACTGCTTCAGTAAAAAGCATTTTGAGGCGCCTTCAAAGAAAATATGTAATAAGAAGAATTAGTAAAGTACCTGCTGCTACACTTCATCCAGTCCCCCAGCTGTACTACATATTCAAATTCGTTACAATTAAATTTCAGCGATGATATACTTGACTAAGAACTTAAGCCACATTTATCTCCCTACCAGCACTCGGAGCTGTGGCCACAGAAGAACGGAATTTGAAGCCAAAGTTTCTCCGGAGCACAGTCTGAGCCTCCAGCTGCCACACATTCATCGAAGGTCTGAAACAAAGACAAACGGAACTGAGCTTTACAGTTGGGTATGAGTATCACCCATCTCGACCTGCTCAGTTGCTAAATGTAGCGGGGACACAAAATCACAAGACATGATGTGAAAGAATGAAAATAATGTCTTCAAGTCTTGCTATGACAATATTTTATTGGGAGGACCTACTTGTCTAAATCAAACTAGTATTCAGAAAACCTTTTATAAATAGAGGTAATCAACAACTGGGTCCTACTTGTGCCCCCTGACAAAGGTGCTATGTCAAAACTAGCAGAACCAGTCAAGAAGTGTTGGTATTGTCATTTTTCCCCTCACGCGAGAAGTTACTACAGATACAGAGTCAAATGTCATTGGGACTTGTGCAATACTGGAACAGCTGGATCTTTAGAGCACAGAATACCGTGCCTTTTGTGTTTTAGATTGAAATCTGTTCTATTACATTTTAAATATTATGACAAAGAACTGTTGTTTCAGAGGCAATCAGAAGTGAAACAAGTTGTTCACTGGGTAACAGAATATTCCAAACAGCATGGACAGACAGCTGTAGCCACACAGAATTTCAATTACAGCAACAGTTACAATAAAAAATCCATTAGCATTGTAAAGAACGTGCAAGTATTTTACCCAGCCACCATAAAATGAGTAATTATGGTATTTTTAATCAACATATGACCTCCTTACCTAGATTTATTTTGAGGTAAAGATCCTGAGATAACCCGAAAAACTTCATGGTATCAGCCCAACACAGGAATTAACCTGTAGTCTTGTTCTGCATTGCACTTTGTGTTTCAAATAGCTGATACATGTTACACATCACACATGAATGCACAGCTTAACAAGGTAAACATGGACATTGCTTTCCTAGGTATGCTTTCTCTAGAAAAATTTCCAAGGTATGCTTTCTCCAGAGAAATTCTAGTGTGATCTACCATGATTATTTCATAGCATCAACATCACCTCGAAATTAAATCGTTTAAATGCACCTCCTAACTTATGAATGTATATACTAAGTATGAACTGGCACCTGTCAAAAGAAAGACTTTGCTTATACCTGGAGGTTATTTTATAGTTAAAGTGTGTAAGAAAGGAAATAATTTTTAAATTAAGATGAAATAGGAGAAGTCCCCTTCCCCACTTCCTTTTCCACACATACTTTGACTGCCCCATACAGAAACTTTACCTTAAGAAACATTTTACAGACTCTGTTATTGGAGCTGAACTATAACTTTTGAAGTACAGGGGCACAGAAAGAAAATGAACTCCCCCATGTACATTGTGATCATAACATCATAAACAGAAAATTATTAATGCAATGCATTAATGCATTACATAAATAGGAAAGAATTTCAAATTCTTCCAGTAAGTTAGAAGTTAAAGCACAGTCTAACCAAGCAGTAGTACTGTGCATTTTGGTTTAATGTTTCCCAGTGACTGTTTACCAAGTCTGTCCAGAATATAATTAAAACCTAAAACAACACTTTTAGATTCATTCTTTTTTGTAAATATTAAGTTCTATAAATGGCTTGGACTCAGCAGCATGCTGAGCCTTCTACCCCACTCATCTCTATCAGGAAGAAGTTCCACTGACCAAATTATGCTTTTCATGAAAAGGAACAGAGTAGGTTATCACAGAATCACAGAATTATCTAGGTTGGAAGAGACCTCAAGATCATCGAGTCCAACCTCTGACCTAACACTAAGAGTCCTCCACTAAACCATTTCGCTAAGTTCAACATCTAAACATCTTTTAAAGACCTCCAGGGATGGTGACTCCACCACTTCCTTGGGCAGCCCATTCCAATGCCTCACAACCCTCTCAGTAAAGAAGTTCTTCCTAATATCCAACCTAAAACACCCCTAGCGCAACTTTAGCCCGTTTCCCCTCGTCCTGTCACCAGGCACGTGGGAGAATAGACCAACCCCCACCTCGCTACAGCCTCCTTTAAGGTACTTATACAGAGCGATAAGGTCGCCCCTGAGCCTCCTTTTCTCCAGGCTGAACAAACCCAGCTCCCTCAGCCGCTCCTCGTAGGACTTGTTCTCCAGACCCCTCACCAGCTTCGTCGCCCTTCTCTGGACTCGCTCAAGCACCTCCATGTCCTTCTTGTAGCAAGGGGCCCAAAACTGAACACAGTACTTGAGATACGGCCTCACCAGAGCCGAGTACAGGGGGATGATCACTTCCCTAGACCTGCTGGCCACACTGCTTCTTATGCAAGCCAGGATGCTGTTGGCCTTCTTGGCCACCTGAGCACACTGCTGGCTCATATTCAGCCGACTATCCACCAATACTCCCAGGTCCTTCTCTGCCTGGCAGCTCTCCAACCATTCCTCTCCCAGCCTGTAGCTCTGCTTGGGGTTATTGTGCCCCAGGTGCAGGACCCGGCACTTGGCCTTGTTGAACTTCATGCAGTTGACCTCAGCCCATCGGTGCAGCCTATCCAGATCCTCCTGCAGAACTTTCCTACCCTCAAGCAGATCGACACACGCACCTAACTTGGTGTCCATCTGTGAACTTCCTGAGGTTGCATTCGATCCCCTCATCCGGATCATCAATAAAGATATTAAAGAGGACCGGCCCCAGTACCAAGCCCTGGGGAACGCCACTAGTGACCGGCCTCCAACTGGACTTGGCTCCATTCACCACAACTCTTTGGGCCCGGCTATCCAGCCAGTTTTTAACCCAAAGAAGCATACGCCAGTCCAGGCCATGAGCAGACAGTTTCTTGAGGAGAATGCTGTGGGAAACGGTGTCAAAAGCCTTGCTGAAGTCAAGGTAGACCACATCCATTGCCTTTCCCTCATCCACCAAGCGTGTCACTGTCATAGACGGAGATCAGCTTCATCAAGCAGGACCTGCCTTTCATAAACCCATGCTGACTGGGCCTGATCACCTGGTTGCCCTTTAAGTGCTGCGTGATGACACTCAAGATAATCTGCTCCATGAGTTTCCCTGGCACTGAGGTCAAACTGACAGGCCTATAGTTTCCCGGGTCTGCCCTCCGGCCCTTCTTGTAGATGGGTGTCACGTTTGCTAGCTGCCAGTTGACTGGGACCTCCCCAGATAGCCAGGACTGTTGATAAATGATAGAAAGCGGCTTGGCCAGCTCCTCTGCCAGTTCTCTCAGTATCCTTGGGTGGATCCCACCTGGCCCCATCGACTTGCGTACATCCAAGTGCTGTAGCAGGTCGCCAACCATTTCCTCATGGATAGTGAGGGTCACATTCTGCTCCCCATCCCCTTCCACCAGTTCAGGGTACTAGGTACCCAGAGAGTAACTGGTTTTGCCGCTAAAGACTGAGGCAAAGAAGGCACCTCCGCCTTTTCCTCATCTTTCGTAACTAAGTTCCCCCCCGCATCCAGTAAAGGCTGGAGATTCTCCTTTTGCATTAATGTATTTGTAAAAACATTTTTTGTTGTCTTTGACAGCAGCAGCCAGATTGAGATGAGCTTTGGCCTTTCTAATTTTATCCCTGCACTGCCTCGCAACATCCTTATAGTCAGCACAAGTGGCCCGCCCTCTTTTCCAAAGATTGTAAACCCTCTTTTTCCTGCTAAGCTCAAGCCACAACTCTCTGTTGAGCCAGGCTGGTCTTCCTCCCCGCCAGCTCGTCTTTGGGCACGTGGGGTCAGACCACTCCTGCACCATTAAGATTTCTTTCTTGAAGAGCGCCCAGCCTTCCTGGACTCCTCTGCCCTTCAGAACCGCCTCCCAAGGGACTCTACCAACCAGTGTCCTGAACAGTTCAAAGTCAGCCCTCTGGAAGTCCAATACAGCGGTTTTACTGGTCCCCTTCCTGACTTCTCCAAGAATGGACAACTCTACCGTTTCATGGTCACTCTGCCCAAGACAGTTTCCAACCACTGCATCTCCCACCAGTCCTTCTCTGTTTGTGAAGAGAAGGTCTAGTGAGGCACCTCCCCTGGTAGGCTCACTAACCAGCTGTGTCAGGAAACTATCTTCCACACTCTCCAGAAACCTCCTAGACTGCTTTATCTGGGCTGTGTTGTGCTTCCAGGATACGTCTGAGAAGTTGAAGTCCCCCACGAGAACAAGTGCTGACTATTTCACAACTTTTGTCAGCTGCCTGTAGAACTCCTCATCCGTCTCCTCATCCTGGTTCAGCGGTCTATAACCCCCACCAGGATACTTGCCTTGTTGGCCTTCCCGCTGATCCTAACCCATAGGGACTCAACCTTATAATTCCCAGCCTCAAGTTCTGCAACATCAAAACTCTCTCTGATACAGAGAGCCACACCACCACCCCTTCCATGCTGCCTGTCCCTTCTGAAGAGCCTATAGCCAGACACTGCAGCACTCCAGTCATGAGAGTGATCCCACCACGTTTCTGTGATAGCAGTCAAGTCGTAGCCTGCCTGCCGGACAATGGCTTCCAGCTCCTCCTGTTTGTTACCCATGCTGCGTGCATTAGTGTAGATGCACTTCAGTCGGGCCATTGCCTTCTCTCCCAGCCTTGCCATTGCTACCCCTGGCACAGCTCCAACAAGCCTTGTTTCAGCCCTGTCCCCCTTCTTACCTAGTTTAAAGCCCTCTCAATGAGCCCCGCCAACTCCTGGCCCAGGATCCATTTTCCCCTTAGAGATAGGGACCCGTCTGCGGCCATCAGGCCGGATGCCGAGTAAAGTGCCCCACAGTCAAAAAAAAACAAAATTTCTGTGTTGGCACCAGCCTCTGAGCCACGTGTTTATCAGGTGGGCTTTCCGTGTCCTCTCTGTACCTCTCCCTGCCACCGTAGGGATGGACAAAAACATCACCTGTACTCCCACTCCATCCACTAACCATCCCTGTCCCTTAAAGTCCCATTTGATGGTCTTCAGGTTTCTCTCTTCAGTGTCATTAAAAGAAGGTAATAGTCAGAGGGGCGAACCAGGTTGGGAAGCTTTCTGGCAATGTCCCTGACCCTGGCCTCAGGGAGGCAGCAGACTTCCCTACGGGTAGGGTCAGGCCAACAAATAGGTCCCTCTGTTCCCCTGAGAAGGGAGTCACCCACAACAATCACCCTTCTTTCTGTCCTGGTGGAGACAGTCCTGAGGTGTGGAGTCGACGTCCTCGCCCTAGGCATCCTTCTGGGTAGACTTTCTACCTGTTCCTCAGCTACTGGTCTCTCAAGCTTCAGGGCCTCAAACCTGTTGCGTAAGGGCACCTGGGAAGGTGGGGCCGGTGGGGGAGGGCATCGCCTGCGATGTCGAGCAGGGACCTGTTTCCATTCCTCCTCAACTCCTAGGTCCCCTGCCTCTGCCCGACAGCAACAGGGCAGGGGGTCCACCCCCATTTGGGGTGTCTCACCCTGGTGCCTGTCCTTCAGTTCCACAAGTCTATCTCCCACTCACACTCCCTGATATCCCTCAACATCTCAACCTCCTCCTTGAGTTCTGCCATCAGGCGGACCAGGTTGTCCTCCTGCTCGCACCTGACGCACACAGTCTCTCTGCCCCCCACAGGTGGTAGCGACAGGCTCAGGCACTCCCTGCACCCGGAAACCTGAACTGCTGCAGTTTTGAGCGGGCAGTCGGTCTGGGTGTGAACAGACTTCCTAGAGAGCGCACTGTGCCTGGTGTGCACCATTGCAGCTGAGCTAGCGGTAGACCACTGTTGGAGGAGGTGTTCGGATGGATGGGGGGAATCCTCTGCCCTTCCTGCTCGCCATGCCTGCGCAAACTGCCGTGCTAGCTGCTGTGCCACTCCTTTCTGACGCGCCACACCCTGTTTGCCCGTCGTATTAACAGCCGTGCTAACTGCCGCGCCACTCTCTTCTGACGTGCCACGCCCTGTTTGCCCATCCTGTTAACTGCCCCGCCCTCCCTTCTGACGTGCCACGCCCTGTTTGCCCGTCCTGTTAACTGTCATGCTAACTGCCGCGCCACTCCCTTCTCACGCGCCACGCCCTGTTTGGCTGTTCTGTTAACTGCCCCGCCCTCCTATCTGTTGTGCCACGCCCTGTTAACTGCCGCGCCACTCCCTTCTGACGTGCCACGCCCTGTTTGCCAGTCCTGGTCGCCTGCGCTCCCTAGGGGCAGCTTTTGAACGGCCGGGGAGGGGGCGCTGCTGGCTCCGCCTACGCCTTGTTCTCGCCTCGTTCACCTCCCTCACGAGGGCTGCCGGGTCCTGGGGGCTCCCTCGAGTGGGCTGGGTGCCGGAGAAATTAGCACGGCCTGTCCAATCCCCCGCTCCGCTGCAGAACGCGTCTGCCCCGGAGACGATCGCCTCGGAAAGTAGTGAGTTATGGTATGGTATGGACTGGATCCTAGGTCTCTTTTTAAAAATGCTTTAACAATACCATAACATCAAATCATCTCCTTAAGTCTTTTAAAACATGATATAATTTACTGTTCTGCTTGAAGCGTTCCTCCGTCTGTGCTGTAGGATGCCTGGACAAACTGAAATGCAGTAGCAGAAGATGGCGCCAAAACCTCAGTAACAGAGGAAGGTAAGTGATGTGTAACAAGATCAGTGCTAGAAGAGTAATTAGCAGCAGAAAAATAAATAAATAAATAAAATAAAAAAGAAGAATGGTCCCTACCCAGGATTTAAAAAAAAAAACAAAAACAGCATTTGCTTGGGGTAGTGTAGAAAGTATGCAAAATGATTAGTTACATTTTCTGGTGGTTATGGTGTTTATAGACATATGCACTAAGATGTAACCAACGTGATTTTTCCTTAGCTCATTACAAAAAAAAAAAAAGCCTCATTTAAAAACTATTGCCATTGAAAGCTTAAAAATGGTTTGGCCCTGTAAAGTATAATCCATGTCCACCCCACCCCCCACATTTAAAAAAAAAAAAAAAGCTGTAGTCTTATAAACTATATTAATCTATTTATTAATCTATTTAATACCTTATTTTCCTTCCTGATTTGAAGAAAGTCCAAAGCAAAAGCAACACGCTCTGATGAATGTCTTACTGTAAACCATTATAGTGGATGTACAGATTTTTTTTCTGAATAACCTTATGAGCCCTAAATGAGGTTATAGTTCTGAGGCTGTAATAGCAACCAAGATTTGAATGAGCTTACCTGAACTACTCTCATAGCCTTCTAAGACAGATGGAAGAAGTAGAGAAATATGATTCATATTCCACAGCTTTCAAGAAGACTCTATATATTTTCATTGTAATATTTACATTAAAATAATACATGAATTGAGTTTCTAGTGATAAATAAGATAAATGTGAAGGCCAAGTCATCAGCAGTTCCACAGCTTTTGGTGGAAAATGTATCTAGCTTAATTTTCAACAAGAAGAGTATACTTAGTGTGATACTTGCAACACTAAAAACAATAATTTAATTTTAAACAGATTGCAACATAAAGCTAACTTATAGGGTTACAAAGAACACAGTCAATGTTACATTCTGGTCCAGTACTTACACCAACGGGAGATTATAACTTACAAAGCCACCACCATCACTAATGACTATACAAGAACTTGTATTCAGCTTTTATCAGTACATATTTCTTAAATTGTTTTCATATTAACTTTGGTAAGAACAACACATAGAGCAAAGTGTACTTTACCTTCTTATCTCCCTGTTTTCGCCTTCGTAGGCCTGGTCTGTAATCATCTCCAAAGCGCAGAAAGTAATAATAAGAAACTAGTCGTTCTATAGGATCTCTTATGACATTTATGTAAATTGGTTTCTTTTTAACACCAAATCTAAAGTAAAAGAGGAAAAAAATGTCTTTTAAAGGTGAATCAAAGTTTCTCATCTAACACCTAAAAGCCTCTATCTATAAATACCTGTCTCTACTGAAGAAACATACAACTGAAATCTATATACAGCAAAGATGAGAGGAAGTTTAATGATTCAACTCACCCCTATACCCAGTGCATGACATGGATGTGCAAGTCAGTTCAATTTCAGTTTTCTTAGTACAGTGGTTGATTATTTATTTAACAAAACAAACTAAACTAAAATATTCTCACACACCAGATACTACAAGTGTTTATACAATTACCCTGACTCTAGAAATGTCTCAATTATTCTAGCAGCTGCATATATATTAATAATAAGCAGACAGGGCACTCAATATTGAATTCCTGTCTCCTACTACCACTGCCCTCCTAACCCACCCTGTACAGTGAGCACAGAGTTCTCCTCGCAGGGCTCCACTTATCAGCGACAAACGCTGACAAACAGAAGACAAAACTCTGAGCCCATCCATTACCTGGGCTGATTACTTGGATGTATGGCTCTGCTTATTAAATAGGAGCCTAAGATAGTATCTGTAACCATACTGATTTCTCTATCACAGACAGAAAAATGTTTCCTCACACATCTACCTAAGCTAATTTTTACTTACTGTGATACAAGCTGGAAGCTTGATGAAATGAGTTCATGAGCTCATGGGACACATGAAGAAGATTTAAACCACCAAACCTGTTTTGTACAAATGCCATCTTTCAATAAAAACCACAAATATGAAACAATAAGCTGTTGTGGAAAAAAATTAATTGTTTGGATGAAAGGACAGCAATGTACACAAGGATAATGCAGTCCCAGAGGGAAGATGCAGATGAAGAAAATCTGTGAAACTGCTTAGATGCTTTCTAGGTATAAAATAATTATTTTAAAGACTTCTGGTATCTGAAAAAGTTTTCAGCTTCATGAAGTGAACAGGGTATAAAATGACATTCATTTTTGATTCATCTTTGCTGTTCCAGAAAGCTGTTATTCCAATAGGAGTTCAGTTCAGTGGTTTATTCATGTTTAACTTTTAAAGGCAGAAGGGAAGCTAATGAAATTTGATGCATTTTATTTTATTGGTAGATTTACCATTAAGACTTCTTGCCTAGTACTTTTTGTAAACTTCAAGCTTTTACTTGGTGCCATTGGTAATTTCCAGTCACTACTGTAGCTTTTAGCATTTTCTATTATCTAACCTACTGTACTGGGAAACCATGAAACTCTCACTTCCCCTTTTCATTCTCCATAATAAAAAGCTAGAATTAAAAGTTAGTGTATATAACAGAATGAAACATTGAAAGCAATGACTAAAAATTTTCTACATGAAAAAAAAAAAAAGTCTTTTAATTAAATTAAATTTTCTAGCACACAGAAATATATCATTACTCAGGACTGACCAGCAGCAAGAAGTAAAGGTGCTATTGTTTGTGCAGCAGCAGAATACGCTCAGATCTAAAAAATCCATTTTCAATTTTAAGCCTTTTTCCTCATACTACAAGTCTGGGATGAAGCACTGCTAAGCAAAATTGAATTGCCAGTTGAAGGGGAGGTTTCACAAAACAAAGTTACTCAGGATCACAGCTTTAGATCCAGAAGCAAAAATAAGACAAGAATATGTGAGCAAGAATATAGATATGATCCTTCAACCTTTGAAGTCACCAGGAGGTGATTTATTTTAAATTAATTTTAGAAGTAGCAGGATTAAACTCCACAAGAATTATTTCTATGCTTTTTACAGCATGTCAGATTACTATAGGCCAGAAAAAAAAATGCTTAAAATATAGCTTAATATCTTGATAAAGTGTAAAGGGATACTCTGAAAGAGAATAACTACATAACTTAAGAAGGATGTGGCATTACTTGATAGGAACATATTTTAGAACAGGTATCTAAAGCTTCTTGGAAAGGGAAGACAATCACTTAGGTAGAACTACCAATGTCCCAGAGAAAAGTGAGAATTTTCAGCAAAACAAACTGACATTCAGCCAAGGAATACTGAACCTAGTATATAAATAGTTTTCAAATAAGATTTATCTATGTGTTATCATGCAAAAAGACAATTGAAAACTGTGAAAATCAAACCAAATACTGCTCCTCCTAGGAATTTCAGCACTTGAATTTAAAAAACAGCAGATATTCATCACTAGAGGGCAGTAATATCCCAGAAGGAGCGAAGCAACTTATTTAAACTACTATGACACTCAACAGATAAATCCATGGGTAACATACTTTGCAAAGTCCAAATAAGATACGTGTCCATGGTAAAATCCTGGTTTCATTTCCTTCCAGGAAGTCACGTTCTTCACAAATCGAACCTGTAAAAGTAGACAGAGTGTTTCAGTACAGCTGGAACACACAAAGCTTTGCCTAACATGGTAGGTTTTTTTATTTCTGCTTTTGTTCAAGTAAAATCTTACAATGCATTTGAAGTTTTTTTTGAATATTACAAAACAATTTGTGCAAACTAAAGTTAGACTTTTTGCAATCATATAGATGACTATTTTTAGATCATCACAATTTAATGATCTGACGCTAACCAAAAGCAGAATACAGCAAGCAGAAGAGAAATCCAACAAAAGCTACCACAACAACATTAACAATGCATACATGTAATTTTTGTTGGTGAATCCTATTTGTAATTTGAAAGGAATCCAGAATTTTCTTGACTTTAAGTAGAAATGCAAGTATACCTTTGATGGAATTGTTTGGCCTGTATTCCATTCTTCAAATAAAAGCATACCAGACTTACAAGCATATTCTTAGACCTATTTTACTGGGATATAAAAAACAAATCCAATGGTTCATTTGGCCCCCCCTCCCAAAATGCAATGCATGAGTAATCCAGAAATTTTGTAAATTTATAAAGTGTAAATTAGATTTACAGTTTATGACCTTGAATGGTTACCATAAGTCTAACATCTCAGTGAAACTTCCAAGTTAAAGCATGAATTAGGCCTTAAACAAAGGCTGAAAAAAGAGGTACCAGCAAACTTCACAGTAACTAGGAACAGTTTTGCATTTCAAAGATAAAAACAAAATAAGATACATGCCCCAAAACAGAAAGTATGATTAAATTAAGTGGGGAATACAAATCCTGATGTAGCTTGCCTTTATTAGGTAAGAAGAATATTTTAACATCAAAGAATTTAGCTCTGAAAATTATTTCAAAACTAGTGAATTGGATAATAAAGAAAAGATGATAAATTTGTACTGCCTGGGTTGTAGTACAATGCTACACCATTTCTGACAGTAAGAATTAGAAGACAGATGTGTATTTCCTGCAAACCTATAGTGTCTTTTTTGTTATACAGTGACATAGGTAAGCACAAAGATACTCAGTTGAGACGAAAGAGTCACGAAATGAAAGTTTGACAGCTCACAACAACATGCTAACGTTCTCTGTAAGCTGTAACAGTACCTTGAAACATGAAATAAAGCACTGACCAATGAAGATTTTAAGAGGGAAGACTGGCCTGTTACTGCTTCCTCACACTTGGTAATTTACCTTTTTTCCCTCAAACACTGGCTCTTGGACTCAGGTAAAATAAATGGGTATCATTTTTTCCTAACAGGCAGTGCTCATACACAGATTTTTTTTAGTGCACAGATTTCACAGTCTTAGGCATTTTGCAATTTAAACCATATATTGCATAGGAAAATGGTGCAAGTTTATCTGAAAAGCTCCGCTTAATGTTATATAATGGCATTTCATAAATTGCACTGGTTTTCTGCCTCGTTTTGTCTACAGCACAAAGTATAATGTATCTATATGACTTTGAATCCAGTCAGACTACTTATGCTACTGCTGAAACAAACCCAACTTCCATTGACTGTACCTTTTTTAAGATAAATGACAAAATATTTTCAGTGGGGAGCCTCAGCTCTGAGTATTTCTTTACCTAGGAAAGAAGTTTCTTAAATGCAGAGTACACATTATCCTCCCTCCCTTCACCCCCAAGCCCCCAAATGCTACAGCTGGTTGATACAACTCTCCAAGATAACCAGCTATGCTACCTATTTTGTATAATCCAGCATGCAAATAAAGCTTAGATTTGAATTACACTTCCATTGGCAAGTTTTCTGATGCACCAGCTAGATTTATGTTTGTACTAGACTAGGCCTAGACACAGGAAAATGTTAACTGCAAATTCCCAAGGGTCAGTTCTGTCAGTCTCTGTCAGACCTCCATACCACCATCTGCCTTCTCACCTGAAATGTGCCAGTAACAGTTTTTTCAGAATAAATAGATAAATAAATAAAAAGGGGGTTGTCTTACAATTACTTTGCTAATAATTTTTTTATGAACACAGGGTTATTATAGAAGAAACTACATTTTATGCTGTATACCAGAGACCCGACTGGATATTCTAGCCTTTTATTAGCTTTAACACTAAAACCAGGGAAGCTAAGAAGGTTTTATACGACATTTACATCTGCCTTAAGATATTGTTCAGCAACACACTGTGCCCATGAGAATACAAGTTTTTAACACCTCTATCTAGCTTGCAGGCAAGAGATTTTTTCTCCCTTTCCCATAATTTGCAGCATTGCAAAAATTAGAAGCATTCCAGGTCCCAGATAACCTAACGAGTCTGGATTCACATATTTTTAGGGCAGAGAAGAATACTCTTTGCTGATTCTTACTGTCAGACATGATCAATTTTATTTTTCTTTTCAGGGCTTAGCAGATACTGGAGCTTTCAAGAGACCAGGCAAGCTTCTCAACTTGAATCCAACTTGAATCCAATGAAAAAAATTTGAGGTTACTTTAAAAGTAACCTCAGATAGAAGTGAATGGAATTCCTGTGAAGTTGTTTCATGGTGCTTTTATATAATCAGCTACAAAGTTGCTCCATAGCCTTTAGTAAGTGAGAAATCAGCTGAGTTTCACTGAATTAAAAAGTCAGATCAAACGTACTCTGGGGGCGTAAGATGTCCTGAAAGGTAAGTTAAATGCATTCAGTTTCTAGGATGATAAGTATTTTAAGCAAGTATCAGTGAGCTGAAAGAAAAAAAAAGAAGGAAAAAAAAAAAAAAAAAAAAAAAAAAAACACCTCAGCATATACTTGGTCTGAGGAACACGTCCAGAGGAATCTATGCATGCAAACCAGTATTCTGGTCATTATCCCATGGCCCGGCATCACGTGGATGTTTGCACACTGAATTCCCCAGCTTTTACATCTTTTTATAGATCTATCAATTGCTAAATAACTGAATGGATATTACAAGTAGATGGGGGTATGATTACCAGAAGCCTGAGAATTTTCCATTTGACCTGGAAGAAGAAAGCTCTCAAGGGAGACTGCACACCAACACAGTGTCACCATTACAAGAAACACCTGATTCAGATTTCAAGACCTTTCATAGGGAGGCACTGGTAGCTTAGCTATCTAAGTTGTCATACAGGCTGATAACTTGCAGCTACGTCCAGATTAGAGGACCAGGACCGCTGGAAACCAGCTAGCAGCACAGGTTTGGCTGAATGTCATGAGAAACAACAAGCAAGCTCAAGGCAAGGGCAGCTGAGAAGCAAGTTTGTGAGATGAAGAGATGGGAGTTCACCAATCCAGCCACGGTAAAGCCAGTATACCTGCCTGGCATGAGCAGCTCTTCCTCAGAAGAAAAAAATAGAAGAAAATACAAAGAAAATAGAAGGAAATGGCCCATGCGCAGTAGTGGGCATTAGTATGCACTTGGCCATCTAACTTGGAGAGAAAAGTTCCTAAATGTTCAGCACCAGATGATGACACTGTCCCTGCTATCTGACTCACTGCAACCTTTCTGTTGTTCCACTTCTGATGGTTGTTGAAACCACCACCAGTAGAGGAAATACATATTACTAAAGTCAGTATGAGACTGGTATCCTCTGAGAGGTCACTGTTTTAGAATACATTAGGAAGAAAGATTATATGCTTTCAGCTGTCTTTTTTTTGAGGAAAATGGGGAGAGAAACTGCAGGAGATATAAGAACAAACTACAAACAGCAAGTTGAGGTAGTGAAATGTGGGATAATCATACCACATTTTCTGTATGTTCACAACAAAAATACAAAATATGTACTCATACCCTCTTTTTTCTAATACTATATCAAGAATACATGCTGAAAGATAGCAATTTAGTTTTAGATATGTTAGATGACACTTCCTCCATGTAACAAAAAAAGCTAAAGTCTGTGTGGCTGGTATGCCATCCAGTTAGGCATAACAAAGGCATACTTGTATGGGCAAAACACATCAGTACTGAAACATGCAAGCAACAAATTCCAATCAAATGTTTTCTCCATTTTAATGAAGGCAAGAGTTTTTGTTACAGACCACAGAGGTCTGAAATGCAACATGGTAAACGTGGCACTGAGCTCACTACAAATAAAAGGCCCAACCTGTGGAAAGAGGGGCAGTTCCCAGGATCCTGCTTTCAGGCAAGCTGCAAAAGAGAGCAGGGCAGCTGGGAAAAAATCCATCTGAAACTAAAATGGATGTGTTAGGGACTCTTATGGGATTATCTCAAAGCAGCTACAGTTTATATTTGGAGTGGATTTTAAGTAGCTTTTTTTCCCAGATTGCGTTCAAGAAGTAAAGGTTTCACAGATGGACAGAGAACTTAAAATCTGTAACAGAATTAGAATAGTTTGGAAAAAGTACAGCAGAAATAGTATATACCAGAGGGCTTACTATTTTACTGATTTATTTATGTCAGCCTAAGACAACCTTCACCTTGCTCAGGGAGGTGTTTTTTTTTTTTTTTTTTTTTTTAACAGAAAGTATCGCTGATAAGGACAAATTTGCCTTTGTGATGTGTTCATGTATATTGCTGGTGGTATATATACAGCTAATGCACTCAACTCAGTGGGACTGGTGAAGGCAGCATGTGAATATGTCATGCATATCCAAGCCCACAAGGAGCAAGCACACATCAGCTACTACTCAGCACCTTTGACATCTCCAGAATTGTGTGTTATGTCTTGCAATGGGAAGTTGTTAATCATATACACAACATATTTCAATATGCTAAAGAAATGTTTTTTCTTTGAAGAACTATGTAATATATAAAGCTTTTCATTGTTAGCATCTCCCAGTTAATAACCACTGAAGAAGAGGAGTATCAACTGTCTAATTAAACAACATGAATCATCACCACTTTGGACAATAGCACAGTATCAAATTAATTTAGAACTGCCAGTACTGTATACATGCCCAGCATTGAATGGATTTAATTATTCACAGAAACAGAAACTGCAGTTGGAAGTGCAATGCTAAGTGTGATTGACTTGAGCAGGAATTTTCAATTAAAAGATACAGGCTTGTTAAATCTTTTGGAATTCTCCCTGCTCTTGGTGCACAGAACTTCAGTATTTGTTCTGTGCAGTGGACAAGACTACAGGGATGACTACCAGGTTTACTCTTAATCTCAGTAATCATGTATCACAGTACCACCTGCATATTTTAGGACATATTTCACAACAGCAAGAACCCAACAGTGACATGACCTCGCTTCCACGAAACAGGTCTCCAGTCCCACCCCAAGCACACTCTATGTCCTGGATGCTGAGATTCTGACCTCAATCTTTCTCCCACATACAGAACTGAGACTGAAGGGCCCAATACCATCTGCTTCCTCCTCCTCCAGACTACAGCAGCTGCGCTGAGCTGCTCCTGCCTGTAGGCATGCACTTAAAGGAGCTGGAAGCCTCCGTGTTGATATGCTGCAATGCAGAACAGCTCCTGCTGCTGCTGCATATCAGCTTCAGATGATCAGCATACAACCAGTAGTACATACTGAGAGTTTGGCAACATTTATTTTATGGGCAGGGATGAGGACATAATGTTGTTTCAGACCACTGACTTAGGTTCCCTGAATCTGCACTCATTACAAGCAGGAAAATAATTATAAAAAAAAAAAAAAACACACACAAAATAAAACTTCTTTCCCTCCCCCAAAGAAAAAAACAGCAGACTGTCATGAGTTTAGTTAAGAGCTCAAAGTGGATGCAAAACAACTCACTTACAGTGGCTCCTTACAGCCACTTCTTTCTACCTGTTTTTCATCACCTGTGAGCCCTGAGCAAAGACAGACACAGCCCTGAGCACAGCCCTGACAGCACAGCACTTGTACTACACAGAGAGGAGAGCACTTAAGACTGCATTCACTGCAGATGGAGATAATAGGGAAGTATTATTACAAGGCCAAAAGGCAAACCATTGACAATACAATATACCACTACACACAATTATAACAAAGGTCATTACTGCCTTAGCCATGTCCCTTTTACCTTAGTTTTTCTCCTGAGAAGAGGTACTTACCACCTCCAGTAGCACAGCAAAAACCTAAACCTATTATCTAATAAATATTATTTTCAACAAAGAAAATATAAACATATTAAAATTCATTTATACGGGAAAATGCAACACAGAAGCCAACTCTTTCAGATGATAAATGGGTATAACAGCAAAAAAAGTTTTCTGCGCTCTCTTCTTGTTTAATAAAAACATCCCAAATGCAGCATCTTACCTGATCTTGCAGAGACATAACAGGATTATTTTTGGTTGTATTGATATGTAAAACGTGATATTTGTTCTTTGCACAAAGATCATAGGCAATATTTGTGAAGGATGTGCTGGCAGTCTTAGGTACTCTGTTGTAAATAATCACCACATCATCTTCTTCATCCAGTGTCACATCTTGTCGGGAGCCATCTGCTGTATGACGTTGCTCTATTTCTCTGACTTCATGTCTTGCAATAGCCCTTTCTGTTAAGGATGACAAATACAAGATTTCAGTGTAAAGACTGCCAATTTTGAAGTTCAAACCTTGGAATGCAAATAACCTGGTGAAGAGCAATACTGCCTCAGCAATAAACACTTGCTGTTATACATATTTCTGACTTATAAAGCAAAAAAGACTATAAAATGTACAAATGATAAAAGGTGACTTAGTCTGACAAAGACTAGAAAACAGTATGCTAGGGGAACATATACCATATTCTATGACTCATGTAAATGCTACTGAACATTTCCTTTAAGGAAAAGTATCTATTATGTGCTATGAAAATGGTGACATTTTGTCACAATGGTGAAGAAGTATCTCAAATAATTTCTATAAAATATCTACTATTTAAAAACTATAATAAAAGAAATAACTCAAGCAACCTGGAGAATATGGATTTTCCCAAACCAGTAGAATTACTAACACTACAGATTTAGTCAATTAACTCTATAGAGGCACTGGAATTCAGATGAAGCCAACATTTTTGATAGACTAGTTAACACAAGACCCAAGTGCAAAGCATTACAATCCAATAACCGATTTTGCAAAAATTCCATTGGATTTATTGATTTCAAGTTCAACAAGAATATAAGTGATAGATGCTTACAAAACAGTGAACATGAAAGAGAAAAGTGATCTCTCAAGTACTGAAATTCATTCAATACATAAAACGGAAGAGACGTGGAAAAAACAAGCTATGGACAACATTTTGGCAAGGTGAGTACATGACAAACCATTTTTCCTTTTATACAAAGGGCAACACTGACTAACTGAATGCTGCTTCAAGTGCTAACGGCCTATTTGTAAAATGAGTATCAGACTATTATGGCGTTTTTTCTGCTACTGAATATTAAATGCTTTTTACTGATTCAGACATAGATTTGTTCTGTCCTAGATAAGTATATACTTTAATACGATTTGTTATACACATATCAAAGCATCTTTTCTTATTCACTTACTGTGATACTGTCTTTAATAATATATTCAAGTAAATCTTTGATGGCCAACAGCGCACACTGAAGTCAATACTACAAGAGTAACCTGTAATTCTCTGTATTATGTTCTTACGCAGGATGATACTTAACAGCAAAGCTGTTGGCCTCTACCTCCCTTGCTTCCAATAACTCAGTTCCTTGTATTTTCTTTCACCACATCTCTTTAATTATAACATAAAATCACTTTAAAACAGAATCATTAAGCTGTGAACACCACTAGCCTGTAATTCCACATAAGTTGTCTTCAACCACAAACTTCCATCTGTCTGAAACGTTTCAAAGCTTAAACTTTCTCTCTCATATGCTCACATCTCACACCCCATAACTAAGTTACATCAGTATGAAAATGTTTGTAGAAAATGCTTATTGAGTGTATCTCAATTTTCCACATGACATCTGCTGCTCCCCACTACATCAGTCACAGTTTTTACTCCTTCCTTTCTCATTTGATACCTCTCTCATCACTGCTGGCAAACCTCTGATTTCGGAAAGATGAGGCAACAGAATCAGGTTTCATCTAACTGAAGGTGGCTACAAGAAGAAGTGACTGGCAACTCTTCTTCCTGCCAGTAACTGAGCAGAGGAAGCATTTGGTATGGGACACCCATGGCTGCATGGCTGCTCAAGGCTACACAGATACTAAATGCCACCTAGAGAGGCTGAAATGGAACATTTCATTTGCATTTCTACACCAGAGTCGTACATCTCAGCTAGATTTGAATGATGATTGCACAGAACTGCACGTGGCTGCACGGTACCACAAGGAACTTCCAATTTATATGCAGTAAGCTTTATGTATATAAAAGTAAATAGGCACAAGAAATGGACAGGATTTTCAAAAAGAGTGATGAGAAATATTCTTCTATTGAGATATTTGAAACCATGATGATTCAAGAATTAGTGTGAGAAGTGAACTGTAAAGGCTATGTGTAGGATACAAAAGACATGATTAAATGCAAGCAGCAGAAAGGCTGCTGCATACAATCATCTTAAAGCTGGTATGGTGTGAGGGGAAAACAAGAACCTATGCAAGAACTTCCATAAATACAAAGTACACAGTGCTTTGTATTTATGGAAGTGCTTTGTATTTTTATCAAAGAATAAGTAAGATTTAAGCTTCAAACTAACATGAAAAATATTTTTTATGACAACGAATTGAAATCAGTATGTTTTAACAATTTTTTACATGTGAAAAACAGAGTAAGAATCATAGAATATCCTGAGTTGGAAGGGACCCTTAAGGATCATCTGGAGGAAGATGCTAGCTATTTATTGAATATACTTGACTTTACTAGAAATCTCTTTAGATGACAATCATGGAAATTTAATTTTCATTTTGAGAACTTTTCTACACAGGATTGGACTGATTTCACTGAAATCAGTTTAAAAAGTCAGGTTTTTATTTCATATCAGAAACCCCATGGACAAAATGATGTTCTACAGACTCACTGTTTTCATTGCATTCTATTTAAACCTGATTTTATAAGAAAAGAAGAAAAGTGGTTTGCAAAATTATTAAGAGATGTCTAAACTGGCTTAAGACTGTTCACACTAAGCAGCACTTAAGCAAGAGGTATTTTGAATACAAGAGAGATTTTCATGGTAATATAATGCATGATAATTTAAAGTTAGAAAATATTGTCTCACTTTTTTTTTTTTTTTTTTTAATTACTGCCCCTTTAGGTTCATTGATTAATATCATTTTTATACAGTGTGGAAAAATGTTGCTCTGTCATGTGTTGTCTTACATGCAAACTTTCATCAATTTCTAAGTCAGTTTGCACACAGGCAGTACCATACATGAGCAGAAAAGAGGAAATACCACAGCCAACAGTAAGTTAGTTTGCCAGTCAGATGCTACCAGAAAGTAGCGTACAATGGGTGAGTTCTGTCTTCTCCTTTACCAGAAGTACTACTAACAGCATTCAATCTGTGCGTCACCACCAGCTATGGAAAAATTTGAAATAATTTCTCTTCAAGATCTCTGCCCTTTCAAGTCAACAGTTTGTCAACAGGTTTTAAAATTATTAACACAGGGAGAGATATGGACAGACCAAGTTTGATTGCTTAGGCCTGTTTTCTTAGGATCTTGTCTAATAAAAATCACATGTGAAAATGCACTAAAAATATATTGAAATGAACAATGTTGAAATAATTACAGAAATATATCACTGATTATAAGCCGTTTGTAAATATATAATATTAATATAATATAATACCTTGCATATTAAAACAGACAAATGCCTTTGAACAAGTTTATTAGCATTTACTGCAAATCCAAGTGCTAACTGCATAAAAAATTACATCTTCCCAAACAAAACAGAGTAGCACAGATCCTATCAACTTAAATGTTAACAAAACTAAACACTTCAAACTTGTCACATTTTTCACTAAAACTCCAGAACCTCTTAGGCATTTCTTAACAAGAAAATTTGAAAGTAACAGAAACTTTTCTTTCCTCTATGTCTTAGCCCATATCACTTTTGATCAAGAATACATTTTGAGCCTTGCTGACGATCAAAGTGAAGTTAACCAAGTATCTGGAAGAATAATTCAAAGCACACCACCCAATGCTCTTTGTCCTTTGCATCTACTTTCCTTCTGCACATGTCCATGGATATTATGTAGGTTCTCCTTTCGGTATCTCTTGTGTGCATGCCATACTTCCTTGTGAAACCTCCTACTCAGATGAGGAAAGGCTCAGTCTTGAAATAGTTTTGAGTTCAGCAACCTTCCAGTGTTGCCCAATGGAATAAAAAGATATGGATTATACCTCAACACCGACTTGTTGCAGAGGAACCGGACAGCTAGATGTGGCAAGTGTGCTGGCACCATCTCTGAGCAAACAGTTGCTGTGTATCTGTGGCACTGGATGCCACTTCAAACCAATAAGCAGCTTTCTTCCAGTTGGGAACAATATTGAAGCCAGCTGACCTGGTGTCTCAGCTTTGTTTCCACCCAGCTCCCAGGCCGATTAGGCAAGCAGCTGGTAGCCTGAGGCACCGTGCAGCTCTCAAGCTGTTTCACTGCCCAAAAGCTGCACTGAGCACTTCATTGGCCTGAATACTGAACCAGAGCATGACCAAAAACCTACTCAATATTGACGCCATTCTCCTTCAATGAAGGATGAAAACTAAATAGCAGCTTAAAAATTATCCATAATTACTTAGCAAACTTCACGTCCTGATTCACTTTTCAAATTATATACACAAACCATACACACAGACCTCATCCTCTGCTGAAATGTGGCTGCCTGTGGGAGCTGTTCAGCAGCACACCACTTCGACAAACCAGAGCACTGCTGCTGTACGTGAATATGAATACTTGGAGGATGGAGAGGAAGAAAAAGAATCAATAATGCTATGACAATTCGTGGCCATGAAGGATTTGTGTCACTACAGCCAATTAAAACTACAGGAAAAATATACACTGAATTAATATAAAAACCCTAAAGTTAAATTTGTTGAAGGTATCAGTAATAACATACCACCTCTTCCAAAGACCTGTAAGAATACTAACTCTGTTCTGCTCTAATGTTAAGTCTTACAAACAGCAGAACCATTGCATTGGTTCTTCAGCAACTTCATGACTTAACTACCAACGTCAAATCAAAGGCTTGCCCCAAATACTTCTACTTTCCATTCCTCTGTAGAAGCACTACTCCATGAGGCCTGCTGATGGATGACACTTCCCTGCTTCTAAAGGCAGCTGTGGGGGAAGCATGGGGGGCATGAGGACAGAGCTGGGACACCTTCCTGCCTGCTCCAGGAGTGGCAGCGCGCTGACACCGCTCCAGGGCACTCCAGCTTCTCTCAGGTTAGAGCAACTCCTTGCAGCTATCGCTAAGTGATCATCTTTAAAATTGTAATTAAGATTCTGACCCCCATTAACATATGTTAATAAAGGTTTTAGAACCAACATTAAGCAAGGATAGCAAAACACTTGCAATCTGATAGAAATACAAGCTGCTAGCCAATTCAACACAAGAGCGAAGCAACACAGAGGTACACTAACCTCCACTGTGCCAAGTTTTAATTAAGAAAACAAAAAAAAAAATGCTTACAAAACAGCAATTTCAGTCACCAGTGGTATCTGACCCAGTGACAGCCCAACTCAAGCACACTGCCATCCTCGCACAGAGGCTTGCTGGTACTGCTGAGCTCCTCACGCACACACTGCCACCAACCACTTCAGATCCTCACAAATTTTGCTTAAAGATATCATCTGGGAACCTGTGTACCACACTTACAGAAATCACTGCTAATGCCACGTCCCATAGCCCATAATTTATTCTAGTTAAAGATCAACATGAGCATTTTGCTTTCTTCTTTTCCTAGATATTTTTCTGTGCAGGTTATGACTTGCCTAATTAGGTAAGTTTTAACCCTTAACACAACTTAGCTAAACACACTTCAGTCAAAGAGACCATTGGCCTTATTTGCAAATCTTACTATTTTTAATCAGCCTAAGAGATAGCCACTAAAAACTTTAATGTTTATTTTAACAATGACTCAGATCCCATGAGAGGCTCAGCACACATGCTCTGGGACCAGTTCTTACCTACAGAAAGTAAAGACCACGTGCAGAGCACATGCAAGGACAGAAACAGAGCATAAAAATTAAAATAACTTCTCTGGTACTACTTTAACTACTTTAGGTCAGGTTAAGAAGACCCACCTTTTCCTACTCCTTTTGATAACTCAGTTGCCTTTGTATGGAGAGATTCTAATAACTAATTTTATAAATTGCATTCCAGCTTGTTTTCTCCAGTAAGGCAAACAGAAAGGAACAGGTATAAAAACTTCTGCTATAAGAAGCAGTAATTTAGCGAACAATTACAACTCGCTAACATTACCGATCTTTTTCTTTAATAGCAGTTAATGCATCTTGAGAACAGAAGGAAAAAGAATAGTCCAGACAGAGAAGAATTGCTTTCAGACTCCAAAAAAGGCACATGGCACTTCACTGAGCTGGTTAAAGACAAAACAACAACAAAATGGAGCAGCAAGGAAGCAACTCCAACAAGGCAATGAAATCATTAACTAAAATCTAATGCAGCAGCTGTCTGAAAATTACAAGTAGCAATTCTGAAAAACTTGCTATGGCTCCATTAGCGTTTGATACTCATCATTTATTTTCAAGATAGCATTTTTGTCAGGGCTTTATTTTTAACACATAAATTGAAACATATTGAGTAGCATGTGACATTGTCCAGGGTCTGATACTAAACTAAACAAACAAGCAAACAAACGAAAAAATCTCTATACCATATATACATCCAAACTGGTTTCAACACCTGAGACTATTTCTCATTTTTTCTGTAAATTTTTGATATCCTTACAAATGCAGTTGATAGACATAGCACTTCTAGATTAAGTTCTAAATATATATTAATATATAAAAAGAAATACACATGTTAGCATATGTATGGCCTTATATGTTTCCTACAGTCTTCTGTTGGGCAGAATAGCCAAAAAATTAAATTTAGATGCTAACCCAAAGTTTTCATTATATAAAACACTGGATGTATTCCCATTGCAAGTTTGGGGGTCTCTATAAAGAAGATCAGGCAATCCGTTTATTGCACTCATTCAAAAGAATCGGAGTGATTTCAGTAATCTCAAATGACATGAGTGATTTTCATTACCTTGCACACTCTTTACAGCAACACAGAACTGAATAATTTACAGTGGAAAAGACTTCTGAGGTTGGCCCTCACCACTGTTGGCAGATTGTTGACTCAAATTCAACTTGTCTACTTTCCTGCAAAGCACATCCAGCCTGTACTGTTCCACAGGCCACTTCTATACCAGGTGTGAGGTTTTATGCTTTATTTTACTTCCATGAGGCTCCAGTCAGCCCCACTCTCCAGCCTGAGTGCCCTCTGAGAGCAAGCAGCCCTGCACTCAGAATGCTAACCATTCCTTACATCTCAAGTTGCCTCAGGAAGAGAAAAACTAAACAGAAAGCCCATGCAAAGCCACAGAATAAATTAATTTCATTTACAGATCAAAGCTGAGATATCCCACGAAGCCTGACTATTTCCAGAAAAAGTATGCCTTCTTAGCAGATTTTCTTGTGTAATAACATTGAATACTACAGAAAAAAGGAGGCTTTACTCCCCCAAACACGAGATTTTCAAAACTTTACTAGAGCTTAAAAAGAAAAGTTGCATACCAGCTGTAAATACAGCAGCACCACTGCTGGTCTGGAACACTGCAAATAATATTAGTTAAAAAGTCACATAAAAAATACAGAAACTTTTTAGGCAACATGGTGCAGCAGTAAGATTTAAAAATAATCAGATATCAAATAACTCCATTAACTCTGCAGCTTCAGACTGTTTTGTTTGACACCAACGTTGAATTCAAGTTCATTAATTAGTATGACAGCAAACAACAGAATCATAGAATTTCTGAATTGGAAGAGACCCACAAGGATCAAGTCCAACTCCTGGCTACCCAAAGGACCACCTCCCTCCAAAAAATAGACACCATTCAGCTTTTTTCCTCACAGTCACCTGCAATTTCAGGTTTCTTGAGGCTGAAACAGCCTGATTAACAGATAAATATAAAGATGTAACCACGTAAGGAAAAGGTTTGTGGCTTTTCAAAATGCCAGGAGTGTTGAACGGTTAAGAAGCACTGTGGCTACAATAAATGCAGCTAAAAATACTTGCATATCAGGGAGTTGTTTTCTAAATACAAACCACGGTTTAGTACATAATGGAAGGGCCTGCTCTTACCTAGTGTCTTAATATCATAATGCAGGCCCTTCGGAGTTAGCATGAAAACCTAATGGAGCTGCTTTATACATGGCTATGGCTGTCAGAAGTGTTCTGCTACACAAACGTGCATGTCACTCCTGCAAGCAAAATCCAATTCAAAAAAAAAGAAAGCAAGATCAATATAGATCATCTGACTCCATATAGCAAGAAAGGCTGGAGACAATTTATTTTATACAAGCTTTCTCCAGACAAAATTATTTACTTTTCCTGAAAGGGTATTGTGCAGCATAAAAGGAAAAAGGATCATTAAATTGTCTGTTAAAATCATTTAGGGACCTATATGTATGGACAACGCTGTATAACAGTAATTCACCATCACACTCAATAAACCTAATTGGAAAGATATACTGTTATTTCCAGCATATTATACTTATATCCCTGCTTGTCTTTGCACTTCTTGGCTAAACTAACCTGATCCAGAAAATAAAATATTGCCAGTTGGTCTAACAGCCCTGAAAAAAAATAGCGAATAGCAAACAGCATTGCTTTCCGATCAGAATTGCTGATGTAAACATTTTATTCAGAATCTTACTAAGTTAAAGTGCCAAGAATAAGCTCATGATAATTCTATTTGATAACAACTGATACACCAGGATATGTACTTAAATAACACCAGATGCATACAGACTGAACATTTACAATGATAAACATAATTGCTGACCTTAACATAGGTATAGAATTGTGCAAATCCTTTGGAAAAAAACAAACAAACAAACAACAGAAATAAGTCTGCATGCTGAATGAAGCCCAATGTTGTTAAGTCATAAGAGAATTAATTTTAATTACATTTTTAAAGGCTGACTAGATAAGCTTTTGATTATATTCTTTGTTTTCTTTGTGAAAACCACTTGCTCCTGTTAATTTCATTTTAAGAACTTCAATTTCATTCTGTACCCTGGTTGCTTTATATACAAATGAAAAGTACCTTTTATTTTCCTCTAAACTTTGCAGAGATTTACTAGCCCATATAGCCTAAATATCAATATAGTAACAAATACAGACAGCAACAGCCTTATCTTTTATTTTAATCTCATACTGCCAGCCTGAACACTTCATCTCACACGGCGATGAAAAAGATAAGCATGAATAAAAGTAAGTCTAACAACACATAGACCCCACATTTCAGAAGCCTCAATCAAAGCCATTTTAAATAAATCCAGGTACGAGAAAAACACTCTTTGAATTAAATGCTGAAACTGCAGTGAACACTGAATTAATTAGTTCCTCAACTACCTCTGAAAATCTCTCCTTGCTATGTCTGATGCCTCTGTGAAAGACCTGGGGGTCCAAGCCAAACTCAGGCAGAACTAGGAAACTGGTTCTTTTCTGAAAAAATAATCACCTGATTAAAAATAGTCCTTCACCTCTGACTTTCCGAGGATTAAAAGGAGCAGTGGCTCAGTGAACTGAAGGAGTTGGTAGAGGGACTTTCACAAAGAAAATCTTGCAAGCCCCCACAACACGCCCCTCCCTGGACCTACCTGGGAAGTTTAGTTGGCCTCTCATGATGGAAGCCTACATGAAATCCCCAGGATTACTTATAAATGATGCATGAGGGAACACTTGTGACATCTAGGCAGCTAATGTAAACCTCCCATGCTCGTTCTCTCCATGCTAAGGCAGTGGCAGTCACACTCAGTTCGAATGTACACAAAGAGAAACAGCGCTACCATAGAAGCTCTTTGTGGAAGACATTGATTAGGAAAAGCAAAATTACACGAACGGGCTTTATCTAGTACCACCCCACAGCGATAAGGAGCCCCCCGTCCTTGATAAAAACAGGAACAGTCCAGAGCTGGTGAGGTGTGTGGTGAAGTGGTTTTGTACAAAAAAAAAAAAAAAAAAAAAAAAAGCTTCCCAATACTAGGAGAGCCAGCTGCTCATTGAAAGCCTCTGGGTGTTAATCCTGATTTACACTGGATTAAGCTCTGCAATTAAAAAATAATTATTTTCCTACACATGAGAAATATTTTCTTCTCCACCAAATTGTTTCCTTTGTGTACAAGGGTGATTATTTGATGAAAATTTGACTAGAATAAAGGGGCCAGCAATTCACTTGCTGAATCTTAGTTGTTGCAAAAAGGTAAAAACAGTTCCAGTCTCTTGCTCAAACCTTTGGTCCCACATCAGTGAGGGACACAATAGGTAGATTTGAATCCATCAATCTCTAACCACCCATCCTGACGTTAATACACTGTAATTAGTCATTATCCGAAGGTACATCAGCACAAAGCTGACTAAAAATCATAACTGTAGGAAGTCAGACTGGGTAATGGAGTGCCACTGAAACAGAAGTTAAAATTTGCTCAAGGTATCCTCCCAGTAAGAGCAGAAAAAAAGACATCAAGATTCTCTTTTCAGTATTCCAATTGAAATACTCTTTTTATGAAGGCCTCTGGAACAATCAAAAAGCTAATCTAGCTTTACGTATTGTTTTGTTGGCATTTTGTGCAGATTTTCCATAGCAATTACACACAGCATATAAATGGCTGAGTGATCTTGGCAGAATTAAAAAAAAAAAAAAAAAAAAAGAAAAAAAAGAAAAAAGGAAACATCCACATATTTGGTCAGATTATCTTCTGCAGATATTAAGACTTCAAATTGTCAGATTTTATTTTATAACAGCAAAGTAATCCGCTTCTAACAATAGTCAATAGCCTAAAATCTAGCATTAACCCATTTCAAACATGGCTGAAACTTGTAGGACTCTATGAGGGAATAATCCATTTGCTGAGAAATACAGGGAAAGTGTTTTGAACTGTCAATACTGAGCCACTTAAAATAGTTTTACTTGATTTGAAATAATATACTAGATGGTGAGCAAAGGCAGGAGCAGCAGTGCTATAACTATTCTTTGAAAAACAGATTTGACGAAACTTCATATTACTACAAGAATAACACCCGGCCCACATTCTCAAAGAAACAAGGTCTGTGACCTGCAGAACCAGGCCTTCTCTCCAGAGGTACGGGTATAGTTCTCAGGTCAGCTTTCCCCCAAAAAGGTGTGCAGATGTAACACTGCCTCTCTGTGCCGGCAGTACAGCTACCGAGGAATCATGGAAAACAAGCTCTTGGCCTTTTTTCTTCACATCTCCAAACATGAACCCCAAATTGCCTGAGTTTCTTTTGGTTTAAGTCTCCAGGAACTCCAGAAGGTTTCCATATGGAAAATTTGAATTTGCCATGCTGTTGTATTAAGTCATGATCCTTGAATTCAATTAATCTCAACTACCTATTTTTGTGTCTATGAATAGAAAAGTTGAGAAGTGCATTTTTATATTAACAAGCTGTAACCATGTAAGGATTTATTTATTTATTTATTTATTTTAAGTATTTGTTGGTAATTTAAATAAAGCATACGTTAAAAAAACATGTAAGCTTTCCTTTTTGTTATATGAAATGGAAGTTACTACTCTGAAGTGCTAAATCAGAAAGATGTTTTAATCCAAACTATATAGGGGTTGTAATATTATCAACTTCTGTGGAAAGATACCAACTGATAGTTTTTTGTATTATATCTTATTTATTTGGGATACTTCAAAGCACGAAATACCACTGGTCAATTTTGTTTCCAGGGAGATGGCACACTGCTTTCCAAAAACATGTCACTGTAGTTATTCTTCAGAGCAAAACATGAAAATGACTTTTTGGACATAACACAGACTCTCTGGCAACACTGTTGTATAAGGAATAAAATAAATGATAAAACTAAAATAAATCAATTCACCATCCTCAGCATTTATTTTTTATTCTTATTTTTAGCTGTGGGTAGAGAGGGAATTACCCATATACTAATTACCAAGTGCTGCTTTCACACTCATGTGTTGGCCCTGCGCTGCAGAGCTGCCAGCCAATGCCATCTGACATTAAACCAATGCCACCTCTTCAGTTGCCTCTTCCACAGGCCTGGTAACATCCCACAGAAGCAGCAGCACACATTTCTCTTACTACTGCAGGGAGTTTGATAACTATGTTGAAACAGAGCTCTAAAGACACCATTTCATGTTACTAACAGTTGAGACACAAGGCTAAGCAGAAAAGCGGGGAAGAAGCTGAGAGGCATTATTTGCTTATAATACCACTTGGTTCAAGGGAAGCCCCAGGAAAAGTCATGAAAATGCTCCTAACCCCCCTTCACTTCCCCAAAGTCACTGTTCTAGGTCCACCCCAAATACAACTCGTGTCAAGCGTTTAAGGTTATTCTCATCTCTTCATGCCTGTCTCCCTTCACTGGACTTTTCTTCAAGGAAGAAACAACATTGTCCCTTCTAAATAGGCAATACAAGGGAGCCAAGCAGCAGTGTATGGGGAAAAAGAACACAGGTTTAGTAAATCGGTGCTCAGAAATGTAACTGACAAATTCAAACAGTTTTGTAACAAATAACTCAGCATTACTCTATGGCTGTTACAGAATAGCACCTGCCTACCGGTCTCCTTCAATAAAGCCATTGCTTTATCTCATGTCTTCCTACATCTATTAGTGCTTTGCCACATCACCTTCCCCTCAACCTTTCAGATAGCTGTAGCCCTTCTCATTCACTCACGGCACCTTGCTAATCATCACGCAGCTCCTCTCAGTTTGCCAGGAGTCATTTAGACTTACAGTGACCTGTCTGGATACATTTCTGCTGCCTTCTCCCAGACCATGACATCTACAAATGCCTTTTAAAGACATACAAAAGCCACATTGCTACTGCACATTTTTCAAGTGCAAAGTCACTTGGCCTTTTGATTCAGTTTTTTTTTTTTTTTTTCTTTTTTTTTTTTTCTTTTCCTTCAATACACAGCTTTATCTTTCAAAAGGAAGCCAGACTTGGGCTACATGTTAAGTTGCAAAAATTCACCTCCCTTGTTCATACAAAAATAATTTCTGAAGTCTTTATTATTTCCAGTTCCCAGATAAAAGTAACTTCTCTTAGTTTCTGCACAGCCTCATCAAAACGTTTTCACACCTCCTTTGACACCTAGTTCATATCATGCTATCTTCTTTCTTCTCAGGAAGGAGAGGATATCATGGGCTGACAGCAACTTGCAGCATTAAAATTGACATAGGGTAAAAATTCTCACTGTTTCAAACATCACCATATCAATGTGAAAATGGGTCACTTCAAAACAAAATTCTGTATCAAAATTGTTACAGATCAGGACTTCGCATCCCTGTACACTGCTAGCCCATGGCTAGTTGGGAAGATAGGAAAAGCCTTGCAAGACCTAGGTGCATCAAAAATACTTAAATACTTCCTATCATATAGCAGAGCAGTTTTCCAAACAATATGAAGCTTCCATTAATTACTTGAAAGAAACCCATGTACTTTTAGACATCGGCTCTTTGCAAGTACTTTGCATTCCTGCTGGATTAAATGATAAACACCAGAAATACTCCTGAAAGTATTTCTGTTCATACTGTCTTTGAAATCTGAACACCAAACAAATACAAGTCTTGGGCCAAATAATACTTTATTTTTAGTTGGAGATTCTCGAAGAACTTAAATGTTCATGAAGTAAGAAAAAAATTGAAGACAGGACCCTCAACATCTAATAAATGGAGAAATACAAGAACAAACAATACGTATCACAAGAACACATTGCAGAGACATGAAGGAAAAAAAAATAAATCCCTTTTTTACTAGTATACACTTGTTGGCATTCTCCCCCTCGCCCCCCCCAACTTTTCTTCCAGTGCTTATAGAAAAGGTTCCCTTCTGTGGTCAATGTTACAAGACTGCAAATTCAACAGGTAGCAGAAATGTACCTTGATGTTGTATGTGCCACTTTAAAATAACCTACTGAAGTTCCAGATATTTTTCATGCCCCATAAGCTGTTTTTAACTTGTTCAACTGTGGTACAATTTCTGCAACATATTAGCTTCTAAAAAATATATTTACAAATATAACAAAAAACATATTTTAAAATATAACACATTTCCAAACTGACGATTCCTCTTGAACAAAAAGCAGAGCTGCCACAGTTCTGTTGTGCTTTTGCCTCTTCCAGCAGCTTAGAGGTGGAAAAAAGTTGTTTTAAGCATTGTGGGGGCGGTGTTGCTATTATTTCAGGGATGCTTCCCTCTCTCCTTTGCTGCAAAGGAGTTTCACACCGCTTCTCTCTAAGGAGGCAAGCAGGGCTGTGCAGCAGAAGAACACAGCAGACTACCTCCGTGCATCAGAGGAACGATGTCACAAGAAGCTCTGCTGTGACTGGCAGTGGTGGAATTGACAGAAGCTTAATGGGGCTGTCTCGCCCCAACAGAGCTGTGGGAGTCAGACTAGCTGTCTCTGCACATCTGTTGTGGATATAAGCATTTGAGAACAATCACTGCTTTCAGCCCAGATACTAACTCATTCAATATCATCATCAAAGCAGTTGAGTCCAATGGCTTTCATTTTACAAAATGATAGACCAGTGCTCCCTCATGACTGCATACATGAATAGTTCCAACTTCAGAGCTGAAGATGGATTACTGCCTTGTTCGCTGCAAAGGTTCACCCTGTGCAAAGCAGACAGACACAGGAAACAAACCAGAGGAAGTTATCTATCTATCTACACATATTTTTAGCTGGATTGTTAACGACTGAGTTGCAAACCTTACAAAGAATCGTATTTATGCCATTAAAGTGTTTGCAACAGACTGTCTTGGTGAAAGGAAATTCAACTTAGATAAATAGTAAGTTTCTTTTTACGGAGTAGAGCTCTAACAAGTATTAGTTAGGGTATTATAAAGCTAATCCCCACTAGAGGGAGCAGAGTTATCTACTCAGAGGTACCTGCAAGTCCAATCCTGAAGTCCCAGCAGCCTGGCTCATTTAACACGCAAGGCAGTAGTCTGTAAGTTAGTCCCGAGCAGATAAGTAGTAAAACTTTCTTGTTAATTATTCAGAGTATCATTGAAATGTGAAAGATGTAAACTCACAGGAAGTAAAGATATTTAAAGACAACTTGATTGTAAAACAATAAATTTACCATTTATCATAGCACTGCCCATCCTAAGTCTTTAAAGTTGTACATACAGTCTGTTGTACAAAAATCAGGACTGACAAGTGATGAAAAGCATGAAAATCAAGGGTCGTCCCCCCCCCCCTTTTTTTAATTTGCCTTCTTATTTTCCCACTATATGGATATATGTGGTTCCCATTACCAAGCCTTTCTTCCCAACTGTGTAAGATGGCAAGTTTCATTAAAAAAATACGCTGACATCTTTAAAGAGATAGTGCTTAACATATTCATCAATTACTCTTCATACTTGAGGAAATCACCTGAGTTATCAAAATTAAAATGGTTTTGGCTACCCTAAATACTCTTTAACGTAGTCCACACTAGTTGAGTAACACACTGCAGAGATCACAGAAGTTAGCTACAAAGAGATTTTAGCAACAGTTTTCTATTTCTACTGCATACTTTTTCCTTCACTCTGAATTTAAGAATGCATTTTATTTTCTTACTCTGCCATGGTAGTACAGCTATTCAAACCATTTTTTTGGAGACATAAGGCACTATTTTAGTTAATTAATGCAAACTTTTGCATCAAGGAAGTTGTATTTAAAATGAGCTAGTTAATTTAAAAATTAAATGAATCACTCATTTAAAAATAATTATGCACAACAATCACTTTAAAGCCTATCTCCTGCTATCAGACATTTCTATTGGGCAGCAATCTGGACTGCATTATAAAACACCATTATATGCGAACAGATGGAAATCATAAAATGATATTTAGCTACAGATTTCCTGTCAGAAACTTATATAAAAAGAAGGGGCGGGGGAAGATAGGCTCAACATTTTCCATTAGCCAACATCAAACCACTGAAAAAAATCAGAGGAATCTATGTAATGCCTATGACACAAAACCTATTTTTAATCCATACTTTTTTCATATCACTTGTATGTAGACTAGGCATAAATAAGACTGGTTTCACCTTTAAGTACACAATATATGACCAAAACCACCCACCAAAGAACACACCTGAAAATGCATTTCAGTTGCATTTAAAGATGAAGACTTCACAGGTCAAATCTCACTTCTGTCTGAAGCACAGCAGAAATCAGTGAAGCTCTGCACAGCTTCAGGTTGCCGTAAGAGCTGAATATAAGATCACAGCCCAGAAACGTACTGAACTTCTCCATTATCAGCTGTAATAAACTGTCCTGGATGGAGTAGGAAACTCATTGTTTATTTCATTCAGATATGAAAGTTACTCAAGTTGCAAGCAAAGATCAAGATGTCTAACTAACTTAGCGTGAAAATAAACCTCTCCCTTAATTTAAGGGCAAAGCACTATCAGCTCTTGTAATCAATAAGACTGTTTTGAAATAGTCTTGTCTTGAACTCCATTTAATCAGAACCCTTTGCTTTATTGCCAGGACTTTAAAAAGTAAATATCAATGCTATGGAGGTATAACAGAGAGATCATATAGAAAGGCTGTAGTAAAAATCTAAGTGTCAGAATAACAGCTGATGAACATGTCATCCAAGAGGAATGTGGGGGTAAGGGAGGTAAGGTAGAGATGTGAAGGGTGAAGCACTCCTTGGAATACTCAACATACCTTATCAAATAGATTACATGCTATTTGTTGTGAGATACAACTCTGATGACTGATTTGTATCGAGCAACTGATAAGTAGATATATAAAGCTACCTGAAAAATTATCAAACCTCCAAAATATCACTCCATCAAGACTTCAGAATATGTTAGGTACTATAGGAATGTTTCCTTTAGCACATAAGTCAATATCAACAGAAGTATTTTGGTCTGTACACTGAATTCACTATTTTCTTCCAAGACTCACCAACGAAAGCTTTTATGTTGTTTTTTTCATACTTTCACCTTCTATAATTTCAGTTCTCTTTCTGCACAAACACAATGTTTCAATAATCTTAAATACAAACCAACCTTCAAAATCGCTGATGAGCTCCAAAAGGCTTTAAACAAGACAGGGCTTTACTATTAATTACACCAAGCTCACAGGGCTTCAAGCTCATCCAAAACAACATTCTTAATTTCCCAATCAATGTGGTGAATACAGGAAGCCAAAGCACTTTAAGTAGTTTGACCATGGGGAGAAAGGAAAGGAATTTGAGAGAAAGATAGTGTAAAAGTTGGCTACGAATTAGAATATGCTGCATTACTCCACACTCCCTTAAAAGATCAACTTCCTATTCTGAATTTTTCACTTGTACATACAGACGCATACCACAGCATAAAAGTATGAGGTCTAGGTTATTTTGATGAAAGCTGGGAATACAGAAAGTAAACCTGGCAGCCTACAGATATGTCAAGTTTACCCTTGGGAAGGGCATCAGCATTCTCTAATATATGTTTGGACACAGTTAATAAGGCCAGTCATTTATAATTAACAATGTTCTCTTTATTTTATATTATGAAGCTGAATAACAACCCTTATCCCAAACCAGAAAGAATGAGTCCTAGGCTTTACTGAAAAACACCATTAAAAATAAAACCATAGTTCTAGCAAGTGAAGATAGAGGAAAAAAACAGCCAGCAAACCACTGGGGGGGGAAAAAAAAAAAAAAAAAAAAAAAAAAAAAAAAGCAGTAGTCTCAGAAGCTTTTAAAGTTTTTTAGATAGCTTTTAATAGACTCAAATGAATACAGTAAATACAGTACACAGTCAGAGGCCCAAGAATCCCATCTTTCAACCATCAGTCTTATGCAATCAACTGCCTCAGCCTTTCTTCTGTGGTTGTTTCAAAGAACAAGCGCAAATGCTTGCTTATTAAGCCTCAGGAATCTGAGGGGGAACAGACATTTGCTTCTCTCTATACAGAAGAATGATAGTCTTCATCTATCTTTTTATATAAGGCAGTTGAGATAACATTAGGTCTTGTCTTAATGGATTTTGTTTTAGTATCTTCCAACTCAGAAGTAATACGGCTTGACATACAAAAGGCTCGTGAGCAGGCTGAAAACACTGGGGACATCGCTTTAGCTCCCCTTAAAATCCCTGCCATTGCAAACATCTGCTCTACAGAATGTACCTATTTCTATTAAAATAATCAAGACGTCGGTTTGCCTATATATTAGAGACTGAAAAAAGAAGCAAGTATAGAAAACCACTGCTCTGTTCAGAGAGACTACCCTGGCATTTGCAATATATCAAAGCAAGGAACTAGAGGATCTTTCAATACACTTGGTATTTGTGCTGCCAGACCAAAATAAATAAGCTTTTTGATTGCAGACCCCCAAATTAAAGGGGGAAAATATATCATCCAACTCCTTTCTCCTCATAGCTCTATCACTAGGAAGGCAGAACAGTTACTTCTTTATAGAAATCTGGAAGGCTGTAAGTCACAGACCTTGGTCTGCCACCTTATTCTGCTATTAAAAGTAATGGAGCAAACATCCCTCAGAAACTGATGAATATGAAGGGTGAATTTACATGAAATCACATGGTAATTTTTTGCAACTTAACTCAGGTCTTCTATTATTTCACCTTTTTTTTTGTTGTTGGGAAAAAAAATAATCTAGTGCTCAATTATAGTTCCTCCAAAAACAACAACAACAAAAAAAAAAAAACAAGCAAAATATTTCCATGCCACCAACATCAAAGACTGCTTAGCAGTAGGTATACCATTAGATCAAATACTTTGTCATACAGTCTACAACCACATTTTTCCAGCTACCAGGGCCCTGTTGCATTCTGTTCACAGCTATTGGTGTCTTCTCTAGCACACCTTGCCACACTTCACCGACTTCATTGTAAGCACGCAGCCTTCACCTCTTCAGCTTCCAGCGTCAAATCTTCCTTGTATTCCCCTCGCTCTCTGCTCCTCACTGAGCATGCTGAAGCTCCTGCTCCTCTGGCTTAAACACCCTCAAATGTGAAGGAGCCTGAAACTAAGTCACTGTTGCCTAGTTGCCATTTAGACTTAAAAACAAAACAACAGGAATAAAGAAACTAACCTCTTATGGATGGAAACGTTCTTATTCACTAATATAATTCTGTACCTATCTTTGCTGAAGCTGTCTGCAGATTAAGATAATGGCAGTTGCAAGAAATTTCCCCAAGGACAAAAACACCTACAGAAAATAAACAAAAAAATACATATTTCTGCAGCTGAGAACAGCTTCGTTCCAATTCACATTTGAGAGATTCTATCCTGTTGCCAACATTTGCCACCTCATCATTAATTTTCAAATGTTTTGTTATTGTTCTTTTTGTTGTTTTGATAATATATGGATGCTTTCTGGAAAGATTCACTCTGAAGAAGCTGTGAGTACTATTCAAACAAAAATCACGCAAGTTCTTATTCTTAAGCTCTCTTATGTATGTCAAGATCTGGATAATCACTATACTGACAAATGTTGGTTTGTTTCAGTTGTATTTGATTTTTGCTTCATGTATTTTTACCCAAATATTTTGGTTAAAAATTAAAAGGAATGCAAAACTCTTGCATTATAATACAGGATAAAACACTGATGTTGTAAAGTATGTGTAAAGGAAAAAGACAGATAACATACAGACTAGATGTTTGAAACTGGTACTTCAATCATAGCTTTTCTATTCCACTATTCCACAAAATGTAACCAACACCTTGACAGATAAAAATACAAAAATGTCAGATTAAAAGAATTTTTCACGTTCTAGACATGCAATATTCAGCTGCTCGAATTGGTGGTCTGTAATTATACAGTACACATATAGCATACTTATGCAAATGAAACTTATGCTAAGTGATCAATTTTTTCATCCTTCAAGTGCAGAGACCCAGCGGAATATTTAATGACACCAAAATCAGAACTTCCTCCGAGTGGAAACAATTTTGCCAGTAAAAAAAAAATAGATAGTGCTCATGTATATTTGAAATAATGAGTTAGAAGACACTAGGCTTTGCTTTCAAAGTGAGACTGCTCAATCACGCTGCTGCCTTTCTTCCTGAGAAAAGCCTGTTCTTTAGATCTGTTTAGAAGCTATTACGTATCTGCTTGTGATGCTCTTCCCAGCAGTGAGTTAACTTAGAGACTTCTCAGAGCCTTCGAAGGTTCACCACAGTGAGCTGGTAATTCATTTCAGAGGGAACCTGGAACATGAAAACATTGCAGTTCCTCCTTGAAACAAGTACTCTGCCTTATAAACCATCATATTCTCATTATACAGCTTCACTATATACACATCATCATACAGTCACACACTGTAAAATCAAAACCGGTAGTGGCCTTTACAAGGGTACTCATTAAATTCACATTTAATTCACCAGAGTGTCTGCTCCTATCAAAGCATTTGTAGCAAAGGTGCTGGCAGAAGTTCAGTGCCTTTGTTTGGCTTCCTACGATTCCCAATGTCAGCAATGTTTGCCAGCTCCTTTGGCCTCTGAGTTGCTGTACACACCAGCTCTGATATGGCAGAGTGCTGAGGGAAGCTGAGGATAGGTACACTTTTCCAGCAGCCACATCAGAATACAGCAAAATTCACCTACCATGACCAAAGAATCATTCTTAACTCAATCCTATGATTTTTGCCCTGTCTGGGCAGCAGCACTGGAGGTGAAGAAGTTCTGAGAGAAGGGTATTTTCCTTACGCAGGCAGCTTTGGCAAATGGCAAAGAAAAAGTCTGGGATAACAAAAGCCAGATTATTTATGTTGCATAAAGAGAATCGAGGGAAAATTTAAAGTTTTCTCAGTAAATCCACAGGCTCTAGTCAAACAAGTCACAAAGCTAAACTTACCATATATGGATTAATATTAGCAAGAGAAATAAATTGTCTTTGCTTTGCTACTAATCAGTATTAGTTCCTCTTTTTTCCTGCTGATGTCTTATACTCATTGTCACAGATACACAATTTTTTCCAAAAGAAAATAACTTGTGTGAGCTTACCACTGAGTAAAAGGTACAGCCTAAGGCTACATGTTTTAACACTGATAACGGATGATTTATCTCCGTGAGAAGCCGATAGAAAATGGTGGCTTCTACCTGTGAGAATAAACATCAAGGACTGTGTTTCTTCATACAGTCTGCTTGTGATTTTTATGACAATTAAGAACTGGGAGACAGTTGGACTCCTACATTAAATGAGACCTGATTCCAGTCATATTGGAACTACGATGACATTTCAAAGCAGGTCTAGAAGAATCATTCCAGACACAATTATTGCTAACAAATTATGTTACAGAAGCTCTGACAACACGAGACTGTGTTTCAAATGACTTGCTAAACACCATCTAGGAATCCCTTGCATAAAGTGCAACAGATGATACAGTGCATTTGTACTTCTGCTTATTTCCCTCATAAGTTGATCGTCGATACACCTGAAGACATATGTCAAGTCTTTGCAGTTTTACTGTTTGCCACTGTAAAATGAGAAAAGCATATTTTACCTATTTCTCTTCCTTCCCCCAACACAAGCTTCTTTTCCCCCCAGTTCTAGAAAAGTAATCTCTAACTTCTGTAGCATCAATTAATAAAGCACTGAAACATACCAAGCTCTTGAAGTAGAAAGCAAAAAAAAAACAATTACAAAGCTACGTACATATACACATGTATAGATTATATATTACATAACCAAAACAGACTGCCTATGACTGCTTTTATCTTTATTGACTGAAGCACTACAATATTTTCCTGTGCTGCTTTTCATCCTCTTGAATACAAAATAATATAGCCAGAAATAGAAAAAGAAACAAAAAATCAGGCAATACCATTGACGAAAAATAATTGTTTGTAACCATTTTTGTTTCTTTACACTCTAAGAAAAAATCTTTAAAGATGTTTTTAAGCACTTGTTATTCTCTACTCCCAAAGATGAAGTAGCACCGAACTAGGAAAAAAAAAAAAAAAGAATTATTGTTTCATAAATAGCTAAAAATGAAAAGTGATCATTGAAATTAAAAAGGTTGAGAAAGATTAGGGAAAGTTCAGGTATGATTTATATCTGGAGAGGAAGCAATAGGAATGAGTTGTAAAATATCAATCTATAAAACATCCTAAAAGAACATTTAATATAGAGCTTGTAGAAGGGATAGTTAATATCGGTTTTCACTGTGACAGCAACTTGTAGTTTAAACTAGTTGTTAAATTTGTGTTAGATATATGCATGCACTAAAAATTAAATTTAAGTCCTGCCCTTTTGCAAATGCTAAGAACAAGTGCTTGATTAACATTATGTAAATGCATTCCCATTTTGATCATGACCAAGCAGAAAATGTTCATTAAGATGCAAACACAATATGCTGAGAAAGTGTCAGTCCACTTCTTTTGCAAATTATTCATTAGGAGTCAGGCACTACATTAACACAATTAAATTTCTGCAACAATAAATACACATAGATTGGAAGCTTAACGCAGGATGAAATGACAAAAACACTCACATTTTAAGACCAACTTTAATATACTGCTACATAAAATTTCATGACTGGTGATGGTCTGATTTACATTTTGTGAAATAGCATATTAGAAGGCATTTTTTGGCTCTTCCCCAGGAGTGCTATTCATTTAGTCAGGTTTGCAAAACATCTCCTAAGAACTGCTGCGTATTTATTGTTTGTCTAAAAAATGTACAACAACTGCTACAGTTAGCTTGTTTTAGTCTGGCATCGATACTGCACTGGAAAAGAGAAATCAAAACTAGTAAATATACTAGCAGCTCCACAATGATGGCATTAAGTTCTCATATTTGCAGAGCCTCAGCACTGACTGAACATAGAGAACCAGCTCCTTCCCCACTCTTTCTTTCAGCCGCCCTCCCGATTCTATGGCTGGGAGAGGAGCTGGGTGAATGCACTTGGCAAATTTACTCCTTGCAAACTTAATTCCCATCTCAGTTTCTGATAGCTTGATTGCCCAATTCTGTTTGTAAAAATTTATCTCCAGATCTACAATGATTGTTTTTCCCTCTTTGGATCACCACAAAGGGCTGGATGCTGAAATGGTGCTGCTTTTTCCTCCCTAGAATCTGCTCTGGTTTCTTCTCTTCTGGTGAGAGGGAAATATCCCAGCACAGCATAATTACCAAACTTCAAATGAGTACAACTATATATTAAGTAAGTATTGTCCTCAAAGCTTTGATTTCTAGCAAGGATGTTTTTAATGTTGAGCAGGGCCTGCTTCATAGAAGTAGTGAGAAAGAATAAGATAACTGATGCCAGGAAAACTTCATGGCATTTATCTAGTTACTTGCTTCCAAGCTGGTGCACTCCTAAAATGAAGGATTTTCTCTGTGTGTGTGTGTGTGTATATATTTAAATGTAGAGAGGGGAAAAAAGGATTTTTTTTTTTTTTTTAAATAAATAACTATTATACAGTGGTCCTTAATTTGACTGTTGTGTCCAGAGCATGTAGGGTACTGCTTTCCTGTACCTTAAGAATTTCTGGAAGGACCATGACAGCCACACATCTGCCAAGAACCCTGCATGACTCCAGAATTTATGGACATAATCTCCCAAAATTCTTTGGAGACAGGAAGATGTTTCTTTCTGTTTTATAAACAGTGTTACACAGAGAAAGAAACCATTTATGTGCACAACCGACAGAACTTTAAACTAGACTGCATCAGTCCCTGAGCTCAGACTTTAATCATGGTATCAGTTTGACTCATTGTAGTTCTTGTAGCCCTGAGTGATCCAAAAGAACAGCTGATATTTCAAGAAGGGCCTCCTGAAATCCCATTCAAGTTAGTTTCTCAGGATAAAAACCTCAGTTGTACAACAGAAAGCACATTTTATTTTCTGTTTCTTCCCCAGAAGTATATTCTCAAATAGCTAAACAGGACTGGTTTCACAGCAGTATCACCTCATGTCCTATTTCGCTACCAATACAGTTCTCAGATATACATAAAATTATGTGTTTGGGTACTTGACACTGAAGCAGCTAGATTAAAAGGACACACTGTGCTAGGTCTTAAACTTGCATACTGCAGACAATCAAAAGAGTGATGAAGCTGAGATTCAGAGCAGATAATTCAATTATGTTATTACATGAAGTGCAATATCTGATCAAAATCAGTTAAGTCACTGAAGCCCATCCACTGAGGATGACAATAGACATCATATGACTCTCAGAAAAAAAAAAAAAAAAAAAAGACAAAAAAAAGGCATCATCAAAAGTTTACCTTTCCCCACTAATTTCTCTGGTGTAATTCATGTTAGACCAAATGATATACCTGCCAGAAAAAAAGCAACAGGTGGGCAAGTGTTCAGTCCCTGAAGCATTAGGTCTGACAAGAAACACTGTCCAAAACAATTACACTTCTATAGTTAAACTTAGCTATACTAATTAGGTATCTTGAGACAAAAAGGGTGGCTGGCTTTCAAAGAGATTATTAGCATGGGAGCAAGTTGCTAGCACCCACAGAGACAAAAAGATTGCCACATAATTTAGTGAAGGGTTGGCAGGAAAAAAAAAAAAAAAAGCAATAAAAATCAGTGCCTTTATCAAGTACAAGGTTTACGGTATTCAAATGGATTTTCAGTTTTAGTTACCAGACTTATCTTACCCAGACGTCTTGTAGTTTTCCTTGAGTATAAAGCCCAAGATATCAGCGATACGGTTTCACATTGCAATTGTACGTTCATGTATCAAGTATTTGGGAATTCATCATAGTATTTTAGTCTCATCAACATGGATTCCAGGTGGACAAACAGAATATTAGATTAAACAAGATAGACAGTTATGACTGCACATACACAACATTCATGTGCTTTGATGTACTTTTCTGAGCAACCCCTGAGACCTGCAAGCTTTACACGTACTGCTCATGTGATGTCTGGTACCACCTGATGTGTGCTGCTCTCTATCAGCAATGATTTAGTAGAATTGTCAACATGTTTGAAAGCTAGGTGAACTAGGTGAAAGAAGTTTTGGCAGATTCATTCAAGATGCATGTTTCCCCTCCCCATACAAGAAGCACTTTTTTTTCTTTAAGAGATATTTATTGGTGAGTATGTGACTATCAGGTATGTATATACGTAAAAAGGGCTTCCTTCTCCCCGACAGTAAATTTCTACACAATATTTATTTAGCTTGTTAAAAGACCAAGCTTTATTTCAATGAAAATAAGTCTTTGTTAAAAGGAAATCAAGCCAAAATTGCAAAAGGAGAATGTCAGCAGCATTATCCTCAAAACTAGATGCAGCAGTACCTGAGAACATGGCTCTATTCCTCAGCTTGTTTTGTGGAAGAGGTAGCTTTATAGTAGCAGGTGTGCAGACCTTTGTAAACATCCCACGTTTTAGACTCAGCTCATTACTGCTTTGTTTCTCCACTTTGATATTCAATGCTAAAATTGATCTTAAAAGCTTTCAGTCACTTTTTTTGTGCTTCTGGAAGTGAAAACAAATCTTTGTATCTTGCAGTTTCTATGCCAGTATTATCTGTCATTCTATCGCATACACATTGTGATTTTCTTCTTGGTGGCACTATGTAGACTCACACTCTGAACACTAAGCATTAGACTCGTTTAAAAAAATATACATACCGTCTTTATGTTCACTTTCACAAAATTAAAAACCTTAATTAAGCATTTTAATAAAAAAAATAAAACATACTATCCACAGTTTATTATGAATCAGTAGGTTTATTTGCTGGCTAGAATAAGAAACCATTAATCCATAATATAGTCTATTCGGTAAAAAAAATAATTATATAATTACCTAATCAGTTTTACAAAATGAAATCATAGAAGTCTAAGGTTCTGGAAACACATGCTGTCTCTCAAACCACATTATTTAATCATTTAAGATACTGGAAAGTCTAGTGCTGTAACTGAGGAAGATGACCCACTCCACCTGCTCACAGATTCCATGTTGGCTTCAATGCCTACAGGGATGGATAGCTCTTACTGCTCTGCAGAGCCATCACTGTTCTAACTTGATCATCTAAATTAGTGTTTGAAATCAAATGCCTCAAAGTAGTTTTTTTCCCCTAGTGTCCTGCTGTTTAGAGGAATGTAGAAGCATATGACAGCTCTCCAGACTGTTAGGTTTTCCTACAATCCTGTTAAGAAATTTACAAATAGTAATCAATAGTCCCAGCACAGACCCAATCAATGAGATCAAGAACTGTAATCTATCTAATTGAGAATTGCATTACCTATAACTGGCAGTCTGCATGTAATTACCCCTTTGTTGTTTAAAACAAATGCAACCTTGCTGTAGTGGCTGCCATCATAGAGCATAGTGCCTCTGTCTACGCTAATCAACCCCAGTTGACTTTAAATACTACAGAGACATTATTTACATTAATGTTCTTTAATTGGGGGGTTGATAGCATTTATAATGCACAACACCAATAAACCAGCACAAAAACATGAAGTTGGAAGTCGTGCTATAAACTGTACTGATTTTTTCTGGCAGCAAAAAGAAGCAGAGCCAGTAACGTCAATGTAAAAAACAGGCCTTAATTCACCACTATTCTCATGAGTAAACACTGTTACGACTAGTTTGCTGTACGTTTTAAAGTAATGGAAGGTACCTCAAGGAAAACAGCAAGCATTATAGTGCAGCTCTATTGATGTACCAAAGATGCATGACAATATATTCTGAAATTTTATTAAAATTTATAGCAAAACAGGTCTTTCTTCACATCTCATTTTGTGCAAGAAATATAGCAACCTAACTTAACTTTAAATTTTTAATAGAGTTTTGGATTATAAGTGTTACGATATACAAAATATGATCTGAATGTTCTTATTTATCTCTTCTTCCCTGACATGAATGGAAACATGGGCAAATATTTCTATTTATACTCTAATACATTTTTAAAAGAATAAATAAATAAACAAATAACTTTTCCTGGGCAAATCAATTGTGAACGTGTCAGCAGAAAAAGCTGACTAACTCTTAAATGGAAATGAATTCTAGTTTATAAAGTAAAAAAAAAAAAAAAAAAAAAAAAAAAGTTGCCATAGGAGGCAGGGATAATAGGCTACTCATGTATTTGCAGCAAATATCCAGAACATCTGTTTCATAAATATGTTCAAACCCAAGCACTTAGTCACTGACCAAGCAGTTCCCTATCATGCTGTTCACCATTTCTATGAAATGGTATCTATAACCATAAATTGTAGTTGTTTCTCTCTTCCTTATTTTCCATTATGTTTTTTTTTTTTTTTCCAGAGATAACATCAATGATTTTTCAATAGTTTTTTTTGTTGTTCCCTTGTGTCATCTTTGTTTGTTTTATACCAGCAGACTAACCTCCAATATATGCATTTGGATGTTCATGTGTTACAAGAGGGGGTAGGAGAGATTGATCCATACCAGCTGGTCAGAGAACTGCTGTGGCTGCAAATACAAGACAACTGTAGTCCAGCTAGACTAGAACAAGGATGCCCAATGTTGTTAGCTACCAGTACTGCAGCCCACAGGACTGCATAGGATTTATCACAACCAGGTAATGTTTTGAAGCTACAGCTTTCCTTGTCTAAATGGAAAATCTGTCCAGAACTCTGAGATGACATAGTGCTTTAAAATAAATAAATAAACAGTGTGACCAGCAGGGCTAGGGAGGTGATCGTCCCCCTGTACTCAGCTCTGGTGAGGCCGCACCTCGAGTACTGTGTTCAGTTTTGGGCCCCTCACTACAAGAAGGACATCGAGGTGCTTGAGCGGGTGCAGAGAAGGGCGACGAAGCTGGTGAGGGGCCTGGAGAACAAGTCCTACGAGGAGCGGCTGAGGGAGCTGGGCTTGTTCAGCCTGGAGAAGAGGAGGCTCAGGGGCGACCTTATCGCTCTCTATAGGTACCTCAAAGGAGGCTGTAGCGAGGTGGGGGTTGGCCTGTTCTCCCACGTGCCTGGTGACAGGACGAGAGGGAACGGGCTAAAGTTGCGCCAGGGGAGTTTTAGGTTAGATGTTAGGAAGAACTTCTTTACTGAAAGGGTTGTGAGGCACTGGAACAGGCTGCCCAGGGAAGTGGTGGAGTCACCATCCCTGGAAGTCTTCAAAAGACGTTTAGATGTAGAGCTTAGGGATATGGTTTAGTGGAGGGCTGTTAGCGTTAGGTTGGAGGTTGGACTCGATGACCTTGAGGTCTCTTCCAACCTAGGAAATTCTGTGAAATTCTGTGAAAAAAAATAAAATCACAAATATCTCTCAGAGTCCCCAAGTAGTACAGGCACGTCTTGAAGAAACAACCTGTGCAGTTGGCTTAAGGATTAATTTGTTTTAATCGTCTGGTTTCAATGAACTATTTTAGTGGGTGTTTGAAAAATGTTCTCTTCCAAAAACAAAACATTGTAAGAAATCTCGAGTCTGCCTAAAACCCTTCTACTGACATAAACAAAATCTTACAGAATGAACCAAATCCATTGTTTTCATAGGGTTTTGTTTTGTTTTGTTTTTAAAATACCTATGGGTAACTTAAAGGTAAAACACATTAATTAATTCTTGATAAATGGATTGCTAGTCACCATCCTTGGAGGTCTTTAAAAGACGTTTAGATGCAGAGCTTAGTGATACGGTTTAGTGGAGGACTGGTTAGTATTAGGTCAGAGGTTGGACTAGGTGATCTTGGAGGTCTCTTCCAACCTAGATGATTCTGTGATTCTATTTGCAATGAAAATCAGTAGCAAAGCAACTTCCCAATGTGAAGGGTAACAACATTTTAATTAAGAGGAAGAAGAAATGAAGATAGAAAACGATGGCAAATCCGAAGTGAGTAGTGAGTACAATGCAGTAATGTTTTAGGAAAGCCAACAGGTGAACCCTGTTTCTACAGCTGAAAAACATGTGGTGCCTTATTAATCAGACAGTATATACACGTACATCAGTCTATATCCAGCTTTTTAAAAAATTTTTATTCTTGTAACTGAATGCCAAGGGACATTCTTTGCTATTGTTACACAAAAGCGGATGAAAAGAAGCCAAATAACATTTGTTTGTAAGTACTGAGGAAAACCCAAGTTCTTTCAGTAAATCATGCATTAGAACATCTTCAGGATCACTAGCACCATAAATGAATAACAAAATACATTTCCTATTCAGATGAACATACAGCACTCAGTCTTACGCTTTTACAGGTCAATGGGTTTTCTATAGAGCTAGTGCCGAGAAATATTTCTGAAGTACCTTCTCAAATACGCCTGTCTAAGTCTTTATGTCCAACTGCACAAGCAAGCTGTCAGGCCATAAATAAAGCAGACTATTTGGCAAGCTATTTATTTCCTGAGACGTTGTTTATAATGTTGCATTTCCCTGTGTAGTAACCTGAAATACCTTTACAGATGTAGGACTTAAAAAGGAAGGACTATGCAAAGTATCAACAGGTAAATCAAGTGTTTTCTGCTTTTAATGGGTGTTACAGCATCCATAGACATTATAAAGTTTTACACCCTGAAAAAAGACTCATGTATGGTTTGAGGGTCTTTTCTTAGTGAGAGTGGGTATCAAGTGTGCATAAAGACCACAAAGACCACTTTCAACAGCTGCAAATTCCAGATACAATCCCTATAGTCCTCTATTTTTACTGCTGTCAATTGAAGCCTTATTTATTAAGACGTACAGAACTTCAAACATTCTCAGAGGCTTAAAAATAGTACAATTCTAATCATAAGTAACTGCAAGAGACACTACCAGGTGCACAATGCAAAAAAAAAAAAAAAAAAAAAAATCTGTTCAAGCTTGAAAAATGTAACATGGGATGGACCTCAGTAAGCAAGGATAAAAATATTGCTAATCCCCACAGCTCAGTCAGTATATCAAGCCATGGAAATTGCAAGATTCAGACTCAAGGAAACCAGAATGGTCTTAATTGAGCAAGATACTACTTGCTCCTACAAATTCAAAGTAATTGCTAAAGCAGTTGGGAATTGTCATGATGAGGTGTGTCCAAAACATAAAAAGTCAGTCCTTGGGTATATGAAGTGTTAGATACTCAAATACTAAGCAGTTGTAAATAATGCAAAATAGACTGCATTAGGCTAGCAAGCGCAATTACAAGCAGTTTTGCTTGGAAATGCTGATTAGAGCAAAATGTCAGGCACAAAGCACATGAAGAAAATGTGTGCTATAGTAATCAAGTCTACAGATGACAAAGATGGATGCCTGCAGTTCTGTTCAAATCCTCAAAGAAAAGCTGCAATCACTTGGCCAGCTGGAGACAAATATATTTTCCTGGCTACCCAGGCTATCCAAAGAACAAGCAGTAAATCTCTTCCAACTCAGCCTGCAGTTCACCTTCACAACTGAAGGCCTTATGCCTTTCAAATCAAATTGCATTTACCAATCCAGCTAATTTCTTCAGCTACTGCATCTTCTGCCAAAAGGTGACATTGTCTTTACTGAAACACGTCAGCTAGCTTTCTGGCTCCCTTTTTTAGGTATTGGGTAGACAAAGAATGTTCAATAAGTAGGTGTAGACTGTTAGTACAGCATCTCTGCTGACCTCTCAAGCAACAATTACCATGATAGATACAGATATCCACGATAATACACAGAAGTGTGTGTACACTTTTTGATCCCCTTACTGCTCCCCTTGCTGTGAGATGAACTTCTTCGTAATTTCCTGTCCTGATTTCTGGCAGTGTTACCAGAAGCTAGCTTCACTCTATATCAAAGTATCTGTGTTCTGAGAAATAAAGGCAGGGGAAGGAGGGGGGAAGATGACACAGGACAGGACACAACAATAACATACAATAGCACAAATATTTAAATACTACCCACATTCTCCACTGGTCTCTTCTGTCCTCATGCCTCCCAATACCATTTTTGCTACACAGTGAAAGAAGCCTCTGGTTTGGTTTACCTCTGTACTGTACCAAGACATTGCACAGAGGCTGTAACAAGCAGTAACAAGGAGGAGCTGGATATGCCTAAGTCAGCATTGCTGCCAAAAATAATATATGTCAAAGTACATCACCAAGACATCTAGAACACCGAGGACTGAATAAATAATACATCTGGATTCTAGACTGCTGTTCAGAAAAGCAACATTATTCTCAAAGCTTGTTCATCCTCAGTGAAATGTGAAAGCCAACTTACATAATACCTGAAAACAGAACGTAACAGTTAACATGTCTTAGAACAGCTAATAAAAATAATGATTTTCCAGTAAGATCTACATTTCAGGTTTCCTGTGACATGACTCTGCATTCGGTGAAAAGCCTTACTAAAAACTAACAACGATTTCATGACATGAGCGACAAACCTTTTAATGGGAAAGTAAGCAAATTTTTGTATTTCAAGATGCCTGTAGCAGTACTTCCTAAAATTAGAAGTTCTAAACCAGTACCATATAGTGAAAGCAATTTTGCAAGCTACATTTACTTCTAATAGAAAAAAAAACAGCTCTTCTCAGTGTTTCAGAAAGGGAGGAGGACCCATATTCACCAACTATGTGCCCCAGGAGTTTAATTCCTTCTTGAGCTTGTGTATCTGTTTGCCAGTGAGATAAACATCTAATCCTGTACTGTCTGAAGATACTGCTAATAAGTCAGTTTCTAGTTCAACATGATAATTCAGCACGAGTAGTTTCACTCATTTGTACACGACTATCATAAATCTTCGGTTTCTGGGACATTCTTTTTCACTTGTTTTGAGGATGCAATTATTTTTTTCCCCATGCTTTCTTGTAGAACTGCAAGGGTCACATCTTGTCCATTAAAGAAGTGTTCTTAAAAACTACAAAGTGTTCTAGGACATATGAATACACCATAAAATAGTTATAGAAAAACACTTTGTTTGTAAAAATCAGTGCCAATTCTGTCCATCACTGCCAAAGCAGAGATGCTTGGTGTGCTTGTAAAAAACAAAGCCTTCGATTTGGTGTCATAAGTATTGCTATGTAAACAGCAAGGCCAAAATTCACAAGTACAAAACCCAGAAGTGCCATGCACTTCTCTGTTCTTAAACCTGTAGACCAGCACCTACTGACTCACTGAAGTTAAAGGATGCCTGATCACAGAACAAATCCTACCTAATTAAGGAAATCATCAAGTTCTATCTGCACAAACCTAATACACAAGCAATCACTTATTTCTATCAGAATTTCTTAGGGTTGCTTCCTTCAAATTATAGACCAATGTCAACCGTACAAAAAAAAAAAAAAAAAAAGAAAAAATGTTCCTTACACTTCTAGGCTCTGACCTCTACCAGCGGTTCCTTACTTCTTTTCCTCTGGAAAAAACCCTCACGTTTGAGGTTCACGTGAGCTCTCTCAGAACAACCTCTGCAAGACCAGGCGAGCCGGCTGATATCAAAGCAGACTGGGAAACGTAGACACACGTGACAGCAAATGGGCAAGGTGACAACCTCCATCTGGGCAACGGCGACATCTGTAAGCACAGCAAGATGCAGGGAAGGAGCTCTGCCCAGGCCCACGGCCTCTCCTGCACTAGCTAATTTTGCACCTAAAACTGTTGTTTCACAGTGTAAAAATTCTGGCTGGAAGCCTCAGTAATGATAAACACAAAAGCTTGAAACTCTGTCAAAATGCATGTGGGAATCAATGGTACTGTGTCCTTGCTTAAGAAGAATGCATCTTTTAAGTACTCATGCACTCCTTCTGAGTGCTGCTGAAGGTGCATATTTAGGCACTGCCTTCTCTCAGAACTGAAAGGAAAAAGAGTCCCCTTCTCCTGAATCACAGCTGTGAAGGTGTCTTGTAATTTACTCCATATTCCTGCAGACTTTGTACCCTACTTTTAATTGTAGAGCTTCTCACTGACACCAGCTGACACACACAAAGCCCTGCATCTGGTTAATTTATATGCATAAAGTACCTGTGAGGACCACACACCTATATACCTCCTGTTGCTTTATCTCCCCCCCACACACATCATTACACCTCATTGAAATAGGAAAACCACTTTCATGGCAGGGTTCTGGCTCTTGACTAGCTGCCCATCTCTCTGTTTCAGTAACTGCAGCTAGAATATATGCCCTTTTCTGTACAAACACAACACAAAGTCTCAAATACAATAGGATGCGTACAAATCAACGTTAGCAGTCAGCAACACTCCACGTGTTGCTTACCATTGAGTCGTATCATGGACATTTAAGAAAATTATGCTAAGCTTTAAGCTAGACTTACAAAATCTACATGAGAAGTGTCTTTGTTATGCTAACGTATCCAATATTAAAGACTTTTTCTTTTATTTATCCTTTATTAACTAGCAAATAGTTTCTCCTTCACAAACTTCCAGATCTCAAACATTTTTTTTCTGCTCACAAAAACTAGCTATGTTCATTGCTACTGCAAATGAGTGTGTTTGATTATTCAGCATCTATAATATCATTATAAATAAAATTTTCCATTAAGGAATTGCTGTCCATGTTATTCCAGTTTGGATCTAATTATACAGAACCTAGATACCTAAGCCAAGAAAAGCTGATCTGTCCTCCAAGAAACCACCTGTGCAACCTGAAAGGGTCAGCAGGGAAACTCATTTTGAACCTCACTAAGAAGCATTAAGTTAAATTAAGAGCTCTCTAAAGTATGAAAAATACACCAAAAACTAACTGAACAAATAATAGTAAGCAAGGAACTGCTTCATATTCACACAAACTCCTGTTTACTAAATTGCATCAAGGGAGAAAATATAATCACAGTGAATTGATTACGCAATTATGATATGATTATGTTGCGTTTTCCCTCTTGGTACAATTTAGTAAGTGTATGTTTATGCAAATGTTAAGCACTACTCCACAGGTAATGCAAGTTACACTTTTTTATTTATATATCTTTAGTGGAAGTATCACCAAAAAACAGGAGTCATGAGTGCACATTTAATGCCTTACTGTAGCACACTATTTCAAATACATGTGATTATAAGGAGGCATAAACCCTCCAGAGCGTTACTATTACATGTTAACAAATTTGTGCTTGCTTTAAGCGTATGGTATATATATTTTAAAAATCAGAAATTCACAAGTTTGCCAGAAATGTAGTAGCAAAGAAAGACCACAAAATTGTAGCTGAAAGGATGAATGATGTATTTTAAACTACTAAGAAGTTTACAGGATGTTTTCTGTTAATAAGTCTGTCTGGTCTTGATTCTACCCATTTTGGTGAGACTTCACTAACACAAGAAAAATATGGATTGTGAACTGTAAAACAACTCCTAGTAACAGCCTGACTGACAATACACAAGGTTTAACAGCCATCCTCAGTTATATTCTCCTCCAGGCAAAAATCATTCTTCAGGAAATACCTTCAAGCCACTGCAATTGAACACTGGAGTCAACAGCTGCATTTATATAATTAAAATATTATTAATAGGAGAAAGATATGAAAACCTTTGAGGTACAAAGGGGAGTAGGATGCACAAAGAAAAAAATTGTCAGGAGAGAAATGTGCTATGCCAGAATAGCAGTATGTTATAAAAGAACTTGGAAAAGGAAAAATGCTGCATGTACAGAGCTTTGGGGATAGAAGGTTCAACCCAGTACAGTAACTCAAGCCCATCTGTGCTTTCAGAACTCAAATATAATGCTAACAGTCTTGTCAGTGGTAATTACTTGTCTCTCTTGAACCCTCCCTACTTGTGAATTACGTTGAGTGAGACAGGATTTGTCTCTTGTTAATCACTATTTAACCATTTTAACAAACGCACACAAACTCTGTTTAAATGCTACTTCCGGATGAAGTTTATCAATTATATATGCATTGTTCAAACAGAGCAAAACAGAACAAGATCAAAACAGAACAAAATGGATCAGAAACTATCCTCAAAAGACATTTTGATCTACAATATGGAGCCTGGAAATCTAGTCATGAAAAGTCCATTCTGAAATCTAGCAAAATGCAATCTTTTTTTTTTTTTTTCTTTTTCCCCAATTTTTGCCATTAAATGAAAATAAATAAACAAACAAAGCAGAAAAAAAGAAAAAGAAAGATGCTTTTATATAAAAATACTTGTAGAATTGTGACAGATGACAGAGCTTGCAAAATCTAAAATCCCTACATTGCTCAGAAAATACACAATTTTGCTTTGATACAATCTAACGCCTATGGAAATTGAGGAAGGTCACCTGGACTTGGCATAAAGAAAAATTGAAACGAAAGGTAATATCTTCCAGTGTATTGATTCCAAAAATAATATTTAAGAATTCTATTTCTGTGACATCTATGTTCACATTGTGATACATCTGTAGTACTTAAGGAACCAGGAGAAAAAATTCACTTGGGTGGCACTTTTTCCAAGAATGCTATTTACAAATTAAATTTCAAAACCTGATTCATGAGTTAAGACTTCAATGACAAAACTTAAAGCATACTCAGTTACCTCAAGCAGTAACTACAAATTTAACTGTAAAACCATTTCTCAGGAAATACAGCTACATTTCTAAACAAATCAATGTCACGTAAAAAGCTAACTTAAAATTTCTATTGCAATCTCCATCTATAACTTGTTAAAGAGGATGCTGTCACTGGTAACATAAGGCACTGATCTAAAGAGAATGGAGATAACTGGCATTGACCACAAAGCTTTTCCAAATCACAGAAAACAGGAGAGAATCTGTTGCTAGGCATTTGCTAACATTTTAATGCTTTCCCTGCTATTTATTAATAGGGTTTTAATCATTAATTCATTTTGCAAATTTCTGACTGGAAAATCTAACCAGGCACTTCACATGCCCACACTCTGACTGTGAAGCCTTTCTCTACCCTCACTCCTTAATCCCTCAAATACGCAGTTAGTGATAAAATTGCCTGAATGCATTTGAACTTTCCACCACCAAGCACTCAATCCAAAGCTCAGCGTGCGTGTACCTTGCTATTCCTTCAGCCAAGAGATTGCTCCTGGTCTTGCCTCGAGTTCCCTGTCAAGCCTTGAGGGATATCAGTTAAATAGGTCCACAAGCCAAGCCATGACCAAACAGGTGCAAAGCTCCTACCATCTCTACCTCATCTACTTCAGCCACCTCATCTCTACGATCTCTACTCATCTACCATCTCTACCTTTGGCAGATGGAAGGTCAGGCAAGAGGGGCAGAGAACCACTTAAACCAAGGCAGCACAACCCATCTGGGACTGAGTCAGAGCCCTTTTTTGAAGGAGGGCCAACAGATTTCTAACCACATGGCTTCTATCTCCTATGCTATATTGATTGCCAATCACCACCAGCTCAGCTCTCATGTGGATTTATAACAGTTGGAAAGGCTAACTCATATCACCAGGGAATTAAATTTTCTTGAATTAGTATTCCAGAAATATGATGATTAAACTCTATTACTGCCACTGAGATACTTTAATATAAAGGAGTCAGAGCAGCGAAAAAGGAATAATTTTTTTATTATACAGGCTGTCCTAGAAGAAAAGATTTGCAAATCAAAGTAGTGTCAACCAGTTACAGTAATGGGGTTATTGAAAGTTCAATTACATTTTAAGAATTTTCATGAATTCTTACTTCTTAATTGTGAAAAAAGGACAGTTCTTTATTGTTTTTTTGTTTGTTTGTTTGTTTTGTTTTATAGTAATAGTTCTTTCATTCACCATAAGTAAGGTTAGTAGATTACCCACTTAATTTTAAACTAAAGATGCTTAAATGAGACTGGAGACTAGCAAGAAAATATGACTTGAAACATTTGCATCAGTTGAATAAAATAAAGCTTCTCTGCTGGGTAGCCTGCATGAAGGAAAATGACTTCCAGATGGATTTGGTTAATCCACCCTTGATTTATCTCTATGTCTGGGTACTCAAAAAAGCATAAACAGTAAATAATCTTATCAATTTTCTGTTCCAGTATCAGTCTAAAATCCAAATTAAACTGGAGTTAAGTGCAATAAGCCCACTGTTACAACCCTAGAGTTACACAGAGCTGGCCATCCTTAGGATAATGGCTCACTTGCTTCACTATCTTGACCAACCACAGCCAAAACTCACTTTCCCTATTTTGTGAAGACATGCGCAACTAGCATCAGTTCAGAGGGCAGGAAAATTAAATTTCCATGACTCAAGTGTAGTGCTACTATAATAATTCAGCTTAGTAAAACCTGCAAATCAGAGCTCTCATCATCCCACACGCCCAAACCCAAAGATAGAAATGCTCTTATTTTCCATGTAAACCTCCTCTTTGCCAACATGGCATTAATTCTTAGTTTGATGTTGCCATCTGCAACATGTCAGGCATATCAATTAGATGTCATAAAGCACTCTACTACCATCAGTGCGTTTTGTAGGAAAGTAGCTGGGAACAAGCGACACAAGAAGTTACAAGCAGATACAAACATAAATAGCACCTCCCTGGGGATCTATATGTGGACCTCAAACCATCCTAGGAATCGGGTTCCCAGACTCTGAACTTTAGCTGTGCATGGGTGCTGTCTTTATGAGAACTCTTTGGCTCAGCGACAGTTGTCATGGAAACAGCAACTTTGATTTTTAGATCTCTGGTCTGTGTGGTATTTCAGCCATATGTTGCATGCATTCAACTTCTCTGCATATTCCTCCTCTTTAAAACCAAGGGAATTAACAAAAAGTGATTACAACATTCAGGTAAATGCACGCAATGTACTTCTTAACATGGAGAAACATACTTGCCATCTAGAATAATAAAAAAAAATATTAAATTAAGGTATCATGAACATTCTTGATCATCAATTCTGTTTTTCTTTCTCTCCCCCAAACAGTTCCATTTGTGACAAATCTGCATTTGAAAAATTAAGTCTCTATTTTCCTGATAACATCAATGAGACGGGCTAAAGCTTGCTTTCTAATACAGCAAATTGCTTGTTGTCCATTACTACACCATTAAATGTCTGAGAGGTTCCAGCAGCGATGACCCAAGGGGTGCAGCTGGGCAGAAAGCAAGCTCTCCAATCCCCCGGTCAACCTATGCATATACAGTCCGGCACTTTGCAGCACCCTGGGAGGCACAGCAGGTACGGTCTTGGACCGAAGGCACTCTGATGCTACAGGGAACATCACATGCACAAACTCTTCTAAAAATACCCCCTATATCCAGTGACGTACAAGACTGAGCTATGGTCTTCATTCCAGAAAAACAAATAGTAAAGATAGCAAAATAGCTATCTTTTAGCTATTTCTTTAACTGCCTAACTTTTAAAAACAAATACATAGAACAGCACAATTACTCACATACTTGGCAAAACTTTCAAGATTGCCTACATTGCCATATTTTCCGCTAAAAAAAAAAAAAAAAAAAAAAAAAAAAAAAAGAACAGAGCTATTAGAGCCACTCTGTTCCTTCATCACCCACAAAATCCAGACAAGCAACCAGAGACAAAGAGCACCCACACTTCTGCCAGGCAGGGTGCTCAGTACCAAGTACCAACCTCAGCCTGAGCAAAGGGCACTGTAACAGTATTTCTTCACAAAACAGAGATTACTTTCTAACAAGCTGGCAATCATTTTCTCTGCTATAATCAAACTCTTCATGTAGAAGGCATCAGAAGGCATACCTAAGCAATGATTCTAAAGGTTTCCATGAAAAGAAATAGTAATTCATTCAGAATAAGTGAGAATCAAGCAAACCTTAATGGTCGGTATAGGTAAGATCTATTGCAGCTGTTGATATGAAAACTACTGCAGGTAGCTCACAGCTTCCTAGATTAAACACAAATCCCACTGTCACAATGTACGTATTTGGACTTTGAAGAGATGCCCTTGTTTTACTTAGCACATTTTCATTGAAGAGGCTCTTTCTAATTAAAACTACATAAATAAACCAGACCCAGAGGACTTTGGTCTTTTGAACTCCAATGCTATTAGGAAGCATTCAGCATACTCCTAAATGAAGGCTTCTTCACTCTAGATTTCTTCCTCCCCACTCCTGGGGATAAGTAAGCAAATGGATCAATCAATGGTGAAGAAAAAGACAAGACAGCAAGTCACTTTGCCATGAGAAAAAGTCTTAAAATTCAGAATAGATCACTTTCTCCTATTTAAATATAAATGCAGTGTAAAGCAGCTGCTACAATGAATGACATGTTCTCAGTGTAGAACTACTACCATGAGGGTTTCCAGCCTCTACTGTGTGACAGTATCAGCTACAGAACAGAAACATGAGCCTCACACCGCTGTATCCCAGCTTACGCACGAGACAAACAGAAGTCAGAACACAGGCCCGAAAGAAATCGTTGCTCTTTTCTCAAAGCAAGGTGATGGAATTTCAAACATGTAAGGTAGTCAAACAGCATGAGTATTACTTGTCAGTTATCAAATCCGAAAAACCTAACTACCTACTCAAGGAAAGCCAAGGAAAACAGATCTCCTTAAGGAAATATAAACAAAAAATACCTAACAGATAAAAGTTTAAGTAAGCGTCTTTCTCTTTCACTGTACTACTATAAGAATAAAGAAGAAGAAGATTATCTTGAGATTTGTTATTTATTCCACCGACACACACAGAATGTATTCCATCATTCATCCCCAAATGTGCTCAGTAATACTGCAGTCATAACAAGGAAAATCCATGCAGTGTTTCAAATAAATACTAAATTCACACACATTGGAACACCCTCCAAATGCTTCTGGGACATTCAAAATTAGGATTTATTTTTTTCCCCAATTTGCTTTTTATGAAGAGATCATACAGAATCTCTAAGTATCGTGTGGACAACCTCAAAGCAATGCAGTTGCACAAATACAGCTCCATGCAAGCTCAACGACACCGGCTTTGGACTGGAACCAGAAACTCCATAGTAAATATATTCACAGTACTTGATAGATGGCAGATGATAGATTTTCCTACTAGTAAAATAAATCAGTAAACACTGCAAACATCAGCACTTCAGAGGAGTTTGGAGGAAGTTTAAGATATACTTTCATTTCCATACTACAAAACTGCATTTCGATTTACACACTAAGTTGCTAATATCTAGCAAATAAATTGAAATGGGGTATTTTGGGGCATTTTTAGTTCAGAGATAACGTGATAAATTCTCAGTTTTCAATTTCACATAATGCTACTGTTATCACAGGCCTATCTGCCATCTGATTTCAGTCAAAATTGAAAAACGTAGGGGCACAGCACCTGGCTGACACAAGCCACCGCTTCAGTCAGATCTGCAGCTGCACAATGCTGCCGGCCAGCCATAGACCCAGGTAGCCCGAGGATGTGTCAGGAGGCAGAGCTGGGAAAAACAATGCAGCATGGAGCAGGAAGGAGGTGCTGCATCTGCAGTACTGCTCAGTATTTCTGTCTGCATTCTGAAGTGGATGGCGAAAAGCTATAGAGAGGATGCAGAAGTACTGTAAAAATGATTCAGAAAGCTACCTTACGATGAGAGGCTCAGAGAATTTTCTGTGTTAAGTTTTTCAGGGATTGAGAGGTGATATGATTACAGAATATACATACTTCTACAGGGAGAAACACCGCAGGGCATGAGGAGAGGAGTGCAGAGAATCTCTGAGACAGAAGAGCAAACCAAGATCCAGTAGCTGCAATGTGAGACCAACCACAGCCAAATTTGAAAAATAAAAAATAAAAATGAGGCTTTATTTTGAAGCTGTGAAAGCCTCCAAAGGTCATTCATAAAGGAGCAAGGGAAATGCTCCATTTCATGAGGATATGTTCAAGTCAGGATTGGATTCTTTTCTGGAAGAAATGGATCAGCAGGACTTTCTAAGGTACCACTTGATACTTGAGTGACCGATGACAAACAGGTCAGGCTAAGCAAGTCATTAGTTGTCTTTTGAAGAGAAAGCCATGAATCCCTACAACACTGAAGAACTGCCAGGCAAGTCCTTAGCATGAATGGGACACCTAAAGGGACAAGTGGGATTTAAGAAAAGTGGCCTGGGGCATACATCACTTTATGGGCCTTAGTGGTTCAGCCTAAGGCTCCATCTGGCCCAGTGCCCTGTTTCTGACAAAGGCCAACGGATTTCCAGAAAGGACAAAAAGTAGGACAAGGTCATAACTTCCCAATGTATTTACTGTTATCCACCTACTTTCAACTTCATAGATCAATGAAGTTTTAGATTAACAAGTTTGTCTAACTCTTTTCTACACTGTGATATTGTATCCTACAGTCCACCACTTTTGAAGCCAGCAAGCAATAGGGTTGTGGTTTTTTTAATCATTTCTTGCACTTGTATGGTAACCATTGCTTGCTCACTTTTTCCATACCACTCGTGATTTTACAGGCTTCTACATTTCAATCCCCAACATATTTTCCAAAGTCTGACGAACCTTAATCTACTCAGTCATTCCTCTTACGGGAGATGATTATCCCCAGCATTCAAATATCTTTTCCAACTCTGCTATAACCTTTTCCAAGATGAGGGCAAGAGAGGACATCACAGAAGAACTGACTTTTGCTATTGGATACAACATTCTCATTTGGTTCTGCATTTGTTTTTGAACAGCTTTCAGCATTCTACACATTTTTGGCAGAGTATTGTTCTAATGTTTTCACGGAGCTACCTTCTGTAACTCCGAGACCTCCTTCTTCAGCAAGTACAGCTAATTCAGAATCTAACGTATGTAAATTTAGGATTGTTTTTCTCCAGCTATATTTAGATAAAACAAAATTGAGCTGTAATAATCACCCAGTCACCTAGCATTGAGTGATTCTTCCCGTGAATACTTATTATTGTCAACAAACTGTAATTTCACAATGCACAATAAGCTCTAAAACAAACAGAAAAGTGCCTATCACAAATTCAAACCATGAATTAATGCTACTTTCAAAAAGTTAAGTACCAATTCTAATCAGAGTCCTCAAAGGATTCAGACTATTTTTTCCCAGCTAGTTAAGCAGACAGAAAGGCTTTAAAAATATCACAAATGTCATTCTTCTTTCTACCATTCATCCCTCTCTCAGAAACATGAGAAGGAGTAGGAATCAGATGGAAAGGAGACACCTGCAGAGATCACATCATGTGGGCTTCTCTTAAAAGCCCACACAGACCCCAACACCCAGTAACTTTAACTACCCTACTGCAAAATGTTAAAGCAGTTTCCAAGTGACTTTTTTTTGTTTTGCCTTCAAAGACTTCTTCAGAATTTCAGTTTAAAGACACATATGCGTGTACACAAACTGCAGAAGCATTCCCTATGTAATACCCTATCCAGTGTGACCGTATCAGAAACTTAAGAAAACTAATTGCAGAAGAAAATTGATTAGTCTCATTCAGACCAATCAATTTTAGTGTTAATAACTGTCTACTCCTCAGAAGACTCCAAACCCCCCAGACAAACTAACCCTGCTATGTGGCATTAAAGACAGACAAGGCAAGCAGATTTTTTATGATCAAAATTTCAGCTTCAAAAACTGTTGTTATTTAATATGCAAAGCAATTTTACTTGACTATATACACACTCTGCAATCAAACAGTGCTGAGACTGCACTAGTTCAGTTAGCTCAGAGGTAACGTTGTCTTCCCTAAGTGAAAGTGGTACAAAAACATACAACAGTTTCTCCTGCGATGAACAGGAGAACAGCACAACGGCAGTAGCAAAGGGGAGGGGGAGGAATAGCAAATTCACTAACTCCTATCTCACTTCAGTAAATCTGTGCCTAACATGTCCTTACATTCTGCACAACAATACATCTGCGTTGTGCTTTATGGCTCCTTGATAACACCGCTTTCTGCAAGAGTTTATATTTCACCGGAGTACATCATCGCGAATTCATTTTGTTTCCATCCATTTGTGACATTATTAGCCAACTGTTTTTTCTGTGCATTGGGTAATATAACACATGTTGGACACCTAAAGTTTTCAAAGCCTCAAACCATCTGCTTTATAACTTAAAACTTAAGCCCTTTTCCTGGTTTAAATTTCACTACAGCAGAATTTATAAAATATGGTTTATGCAGACATTTCTACAGTTATTTGTTAATTTAATGTTAAATTTATATTGTGTCATTTCCAAAATAGAAAAATCTGTTCAGAGACTGCAAATTTAACAGGCTGTTTAAATTACTTAGTCCTAAATTCCTATTCCTCCCTAAAGCCAAGTGTGTACCAGCTCAGAACATACTTCAGTAGTCTACCTATCATCACCCCACAAATAGTTATCTTTAAAAAAAAAAAAAAAAAAAAGTGATTATACTATTGTATATCCAGTGCTGTAACTATGACCGACTAGGCTAAATTAGCTTAAGAAGATATTTGTTACTAAATCTTGTGTAACTCATCTTTAGATCCACTGACAGATTATGAACACATTGCCATGTTCTGAAGCAACAGGCTTATGACATTGGAGGAAAGCAACATGTGATGCTGAAAAGCTGAAAATTCTATTTCTGTGTAGTAAAAAGTGTCTGTTTATTCTGACTTTCTATACTTCCTTTGTTTCCTGTACAAGACTTAAAAGTCTTTCTTTCTAACATTTTTTTCTCCTTTTTTTGAGAGAGGGGGAAGCTCTCTCAATAGTAAGTCTTTTTTTTTTATATAAAAAAACTTTCCACATATTTAGGGTAACAGCAAGGCCTTGTAAAAACAGCTAGCATAGTTATCATGAGGAATAATTAATACACAAAAGCTTTTAAATTCATCATCTGGCAGAGAGAGAAGGAGAAATTGTCCTTTCTCTGGGGGAGATGGAAATAAATACAAGAAAACTTAAGAAAACTAAAGTTGAACTAACAAGAAGCATGTTGATTAGCTGGCCTGTGATAAATGGAACATCAGGATAAAAAGGGAACAAGTCTGTGTTCATGTAGGGGTTACTCGATGTCTCCTCTCTCCCATTACTCTATTCTGGAGCAAGGTGGTGGTATGCTTCCAAGCAGCATGACTAAGGAATCACGGCTGCAGAGGTGTGCTAGCCATTCATACAGAAGTCAGTGGAGTTTTCCATTTCCAGCATCTTATAGGGGATATTTAGAAGTCCCTCACTGACTGTTGCAGAAGTTCCAGTAACAGAAATACTGCAGCAAGTTTTCCACTTAAATAGTAGGGCCATACATTGTCATTAGAGAAGGAACACTTAAAATATGACCAATTTCAGCTCTGTGGTTCCAGATCAATATAGCAAGTTTTCAAGGAAGGAATAAGACTCCTTGAAAGACTACATTTCATCTTTGCAGACAGGGGAAAAAAATAAGAAAAAAAAATCAATACATGAGAGGTTGCTTTTCCAGAATGTTATGAAATGTTATCATCTTACGAGCAATTTTACACATCTTTTCTGTTACCGGCATCATTTATAGTATGCTGCTCTCCTTAGCTGATTGTATTTAACGTACTGCTGAGTAAGTAGTATTCGAGCTGCTCACAGGAAGAACCCATGGAAGTGTCAAAGCAGGTTATATTCTTCATATGGCCAGCGAGCTCCCAAGACTGACAGAGTGCTACTTCTTTAAGGAATAGGATAATAAGCATTTACACAATTTTCCGTGTACACGTTCAACCTAGGAGTCTTTAATAGTATGATTTTATAATGAGGTACTGTGTAGAAGTTATATACTGTCCCTGAAACATAGTCGTCTGTCTGGTGATATATATGCTGCATCCTTTGAAACATTAGTTTAACAAGCTTAATTCTAATTAATCTAAAAAGTATATAACTAACTCTATGAAGGTTTTATTTCAATGCCTACTGAATATAGCTTTAAATAATTAGCAAACCACATGTACTAATGACCAAAAGTATTTCAGGAAATCATTTAACCCCAACAATAAAGATCCTCTCAGCACTATGATGGGTGCAACATTCCATGTGAAGAAATTGCTTTATATTCTGTGTGATGTACAAAGGAACAAACAGTACAGAAAGATTCATATGCCTCTCTCAAAGTCTGAAAAGTTGTTTATTCAAGCTAGCAACTCCTCCCAACATCCCACAAAAGCCTGTGTATTACCACATACAAACAGGCTGGACAACAATTAAGATAATTATTTAAATGGAAGAGTTTCCCTGTTTTAGAGGGAAAGAGATTGGAAGTACAAAAGGATAGAAAAAAAGGATGCCAAATGTCCTATTAACATAATGTAATTACACCAAATGATATATTGAAATTATCAAAGACCAAATATTAGGTCTTCTTCTGAGATCAAATATCCAATAGATATTAGGAAATGCATTAAACACATCAATTTTACTTTATAATGTGAAGTTATAAAAAATATAAATAAATGTAATATAAATAATAATAAAATAAAATAATATAAAAATAAGACAAATAAAATAATAAAATAATGTTAAATAAATACAAAAATACAAAAACTAAAAATACAAAAAATATAAATAAAATGAAAAAAACAAACCATAAAAAACAGAAACAGTTACAATTTTGTCTAGCAAGGTACATGATGCTATTTACAATGACAAACTGTCATTAGGTACATTTACAGAAAACGAGAGCAACAGAAGACAAAACTTCCAGCTTGCTGATGTGGCTTGGGAGGTTCAGGCATTTTGTGCTAACTTCAGCCATCATCACGTCATGACCAGACCGATGCTTAAATCTGCTATAAACATAGCACTTCAGAAATATGCAGGTGTGGAACAAATATCCAGGCAGAAATCAGCTAGGAGAACCCAAGTTCATATCTTCGAGGGAGACTGCAGAGGGCTGAGTAAGCATATCAGCTCGTTCAAGCCTAACTCTGGTGCCTTTAGTAGGGAGACTGAGCAGTTCTGTGCCAACTGACACAAGGATACCAGTATGGTTTTCTATTCACAGCAGTATTTATTACATCTGGATGAAGAAACAAGTTTAGCCTTGAATACAAATACAAAGAGTGTTGTTGGGTTTTGTTTTTTTTTTTTTTTGTACAAGTTTATAATGTGACATGCCTACAATATATGTATAAAGGACACAGATCAAGCAGATTGACTATGTCATTTCTGTACTATGGTGGACCCCAAAGATATTTTTTTACAAATGACTTTCCACCTGAAACATGAAGACTATTTCCATGTTTCTTTCCCCCCCATACAAACCAACCAAGCACATCCCCGAGACTCTGTAGATTTGGGGAACAGAGGCAAAAGTTCCACAGACCAGTTCCGTGCTCAATGACCACCAGTGACCCACACCATTGGCACCAACCTTTTCCCGTCCTGTCATCCCTTGCTTTGCTATGAATCATCTCAAGACACTACAGCACCTGTTTTTAGTACAGACTGCGTAAAAGATGTCGGAAAACTACTTTCCCCAACAGACTGTTTTATTTGACTGTTACTCTGTGTTACAAGGCTGCACTTTATAGTCTGTAAAAGTTGTTCTGTTCAGTCAGTGGTTCACAAATTAACCTGTAAAATGGCAAAAAGCCCAGTAAAAGGGTTCTTCATTCTCACATCATAGCCAAGATTCACAGAGCATAAAAAGGGAAAACCTCCACACAAAACTCAAACAAGGAAAGCCACATGCACTTTGTTGATCCACTGCATAGACCACTAGAGGCAAAAAGATCTCAAATTTTCATTAGAAAATGCCACTCCAGCAGATGGCACTAATCAACTTATTGTATGTTCACTTCAAGAACAACAAAAAACAAACAAACCCAGCAATTACCTCTCTGCCAAAACAAAGGTTAGCTCTTTCGCAACCAATTATGAAAGACAGCATCACCATACAGTGTTATTCCAACTATTATAAAATTGAAAGAAAAAAAAAAAAGCTATTCAAGACTGCCACACAAATTATCAATCTGTGAGCCTGCCACAAAGTTCTCAGGCACCAGTGACATCTAAATTTTCCAATCAATGCAATCACGTTTGTAAAAAAATAAATATCAAAAGCACAGTAAATTCACCTGATGTAAGTCTGCAGTTAAAAATCATATTTAGACTAAGCATTTAGCCAGTGCTATAACTATTGCTGTACACAAAATCATGTGTTGCCCCATAACAATAGTTCTAGTTTGAAAAAACATCTGCTTCACTGAGCATCGTGTGAGAGTGCTGGAGGTTAGGACTTATTAATAGTTCTGCAACAGTAAAGTGCAATTTGGGTAGATTTATTTAGATCAGACTGCATCTTTTGTTCAAAAAGAATCAAAACATAACTAGTTTTTACATTCACAAAAACAGTACTGCTGTCAGTGCAGCAGAGCACAATGAAACAGTTGCACCAAAACATGTAATTATTGCAAGACCAGCCACTATTTGGCCAAGTGCAAATTGTTATTTGTTTTCTAAAGAAAACGTTAGAGAAACAAATAGCTGCAACTATCCAAGAACACTTCTGGCAACTAATTAATATGCTCCGACATATATACAAAGAGTTCTTGAACAGCGCACCTCCAGAAAAGCTTTGTGTCTGGTAACAATTTAAGTGGTATATTTTCCAAGGATCTGGGAGTATTTTAGCTAATTTTCACCTTGCACTTTGGTAAAACAGGAAGATGCAATAAACTTAAGAAGTAATTACCCTCAAACCATCAAATTCTGTCTGCCTAGAAATGGCCTAAAACCAGGATTCTTTGCTCTTATGCGAAACAAAACAATTAAAACCCACGTGAGTGCCTCCAAGGAACAAGACCACGACATGGCACAGCCCATCTGCACACACTACGTGCCCACAGTCAATCCTCAACACCATGCAGTTGCTGAAAATCTTGTCACCACAAAATACCCTTTGTTAAATGCAGCAAGAAAAATACAAAGGCTGGCTACTTAAGTTACAAGGCAACAGCAAGTTTAGTCAAGTTTGAGACAATCATATTTCCAGTCCTTTACCATTACACTGTTTTGAGCTCCTCAAATACCTTGTAGCAAAGGTTTTGAACAACTGAAAAAGAATGATCCATTTTTATGGTTTTATGTCTGTACTCAGTTAACCCTTATCAGCTGGGCAAGCTTTAAACTGCCTGGTAGTTCTGCCTGGTATGGTTTTGTGACATCTAGACATTTTTCTACAGAGAGAAGCCAAATATTCGTGTCTGTTCAGCACACTATCTAATTGGGAAATCTGACACAGCAAAGGTTGAGGAATTAATGGCATTTGCAGAGAGTCTGGACATTGTTGGAATCCATCAAGGGCAGACAACTCTTCCAAACCAATTCCTGGATATATGAGAGGGTTTCCAGATAGGTTCCCTTCCCATACTAGTTATCTCCAGAGGGCAATCTCATCTTTATGTTCACATGCACATCCCAAATATTTATTAAGTAAAACAAATGTAGGAACAACTACTGTATTGCACTTTCCTGCTGCTATACATGTATTTAACAGACTTACCTATCAAGTCAGATATGTAGTACGTTATTGTCACACTCAAAAATATATGATGTGCTATTTTTATTCTGACAATTTTGAGTTGATGAAACAATGAGAGGAGTTTATCCTCTCTTTTCCAACATTCATTTCTGATAACTAAGACTGCAATCTCATTTAACATTTAAAACCTTTTCCCATTAACTCCAGCAATACAAATATTTTGTACTTAAAGTTTATAGCATCAGCTTAAGAAATATGTTGACTACATCCTGTTACTTACCACAAAAGAGTACATGCTTTTAATCGCACTTTTAACAATGACAAAAGCTTCCATCGGCCAAAGAGTGCATATATGTAAAACCTGTAGATAACCACATCTAATGTCTTTGGAAAATATAGAAACTACATTCAGTTTCTTAGGGCTTCCCCCCTCTCCATGGCTTAGAATGAGAAAATAATAATAATAATAATAAAAAGATCAGTATCTACATTCTTCCTTCACACTTATTTTATTTTTTACATTTGATAAATTATTCACATATCAAGTATTTCTCTTTCCCAACTCTTACCCTAAGAATACCTTGCACCTGCACTATGCAATCACACATAAATAGGCACATAAAACACACAGAAACAATGCTTTGGATTGCTCCAGTGACCACAAATGTTTACAAAAGTGCTCACATGAAGATATTAGCAAGGCCATGTTTTCAGAGTACGGTTTGGAAGCCACACACAGGAAAACCAGAAGAGGATACACACAAGCATTTTACTGTTTGATTTATCTTTCTTCTTGTTAAACCATTACCCCAGTTTTATGTTGGCTTTTCCAATCAGCAAGGAGAGGAGGGTTTAATAGTATGGTGGAGGGCATTGTCAGAGGAATCAGAAACAAGTACAGTTTCTAACTGTTAAGCTAGGCAAAAGCTGGACTTGAAAGTAAGCCTATTCCCCAGCACCGCGGGCCTTTTTGTTGGGATCAGACAGTCTGCAGACAGCTTGCACACGCAGAAGTTGCACCGATCCTCACACACACAACCTTTCTACTACTGCTCATTTCCCCTCTTCAAAAGTTCATCTTTAATACTCTCTTCAAAGCCTAACCACATGCTCACAAGACACATTTGCCCTTAGGCCAAGTGCATTTACCGTGCCTTATGAATAACTAGGAAACCTTACAATCATCCTCTCCCACTTTCCTCTGGATTGGATGATGGGGTTATTTATCATCCTTTCCTATCCAGAAGCAAATATATGCCGTCTCTTCAGCTGCTACAGCTCCGAGCATGCAGCATTACAGTGAAATGAAACCAAGAGGGCTCCAGGTTCGTGCCCGATGCCCTAGTGCCCGCTGGCCGAGGAGCTGGGCCTGCTGCTGCGCCCAGCCTGGCTGGCAGTCGGGCGCCAGCCTCCCACCGGCGCTGGGAACAACAGCTGAAGTTCCCACTGCTAACTTTGACAGCTCGTCTGCCAGATTTCTAAACATCCTGCCAGGAGCTGTGACTTGAGAAGTCCTCTTACGCATCTCCATGACTGACAGCGATTTTAGTGCATTAACCACTCCAGAACCTCTCCTCAAATCTCAAAACTTTGGAATGAAAATGGTTCCACCTGAACTCCACGGGGCGCTTTTTAACCCTATTAACTTTGACCGCTGAATAGTTGCAAAGATAAAATTCAAGTGTGTACTAGAAATAACAAGTTATGAACACTGCAAGATTTATATAGGAGCTCAGACAGGTTTTTCTGGTCATTCAGCCTTTACTTTTGGCTCAGAAAGCATGTTTGTGAGTAGAATAAATATCACTAGCCAACAAGAAAGAAGAACTAGCGTTCTTGTACTTGTCATAGCAGAAAATACCTGGACTGCTGCATACATAAACACACTGAGCCCTGACTTAGAAGTATGAATCAAGCACTGTGCCAGAATTTTTGAAAAAAAAAAAAAATATATATATATATATATATATAAGAACCTGATTAAATAAAAACATGAAGTACACTCCTGCTGAAGAGAATTTGAAGCCTCAAATAGGTCCAATTAAAAAAGAAGAGATGCTGAGAGTTTCAGCTTTGCTCAAGCTAGCAGCAGCTGCACAAGTGGCATGTCTGTATGAACAACTTAGAGGGGAAAATGGGGAGAAGCCCAGAGGCATACATAAAATAAGACATGTTTTAACAGAAGTAGGAAGATAGTCAAAACATAAAACATTCAGATCCTACCAAATGAAAATACTCCAAAAAGCTATTTTGTAGGCGAGACCATTCTCCAAAAAGCAAATATACATTTACTCTTGAAATGCTATTTTCATAAATGGTATGAAGTTAAAAATATTCAGTCCAATTCTACTTCACACACTTTGAAGTAATCAAATTGGACAGCAAGATCTAATCTCTACCTCATAAGAGAGCAAACTATTTTTTAGGCACTTAATCTTCAAAAGATTGCCTTGTTGGCAGCATCAAAGGTAATACAAAATAGTTAAATTATCTGAAAACCTATTAAAAACAGACTAAATTATTTTCAAATAAGAAAGAACTCAAATAAGGAATTGTAATTTTCTTCTGACTTTTTTTTCTTAAAGTAAGTGAAAAAATAAGCGGGGCAAACTACAACTACAAGACGTTCAATATTCCCAAGGGCAGTAACTTGATTAAGGAAAACCATTTAGTGCCATGGTCATCTCAGCACAGTTCATACAATAATGTATCAAGAATAGTATGCAATTATAGCTATCCTGCCAGGAAAATACCTTTTAAGAGCACACAGTGTTGAAGGCTTACTGACAAATCAGATGCTGAAAAATCTTGGCTGCAAAGTTGTCAATGTGAGTGCAATTGAAATAGGAGTCTATCTATGAAACACTTCATTCAATGCCAGGATACAAAAGAAGCTGTAATTTTGACTGTTTCTAAAAACACAGTTTTTTTGTGTACCATTATCAAAACTAATCTTCAGAGAGCAATCAAAAATCTGTCTAAAAATATAGCAGTGTTTTGGTCAACAGACAAGGTGCAGTATTTTTGTCTTTATGCTTCAGCATGGGAATACAGCCCTGTGAGTTACTACTTTTACCACAGACAACAGAAGGATGTGACTGTCCCCAGCTTTTGTAAAAATTCTCTGTTTTTCTGAAGGAATCTAAATCTTGAAAATCTTGCAAAAAGTTATTTTCTGCTCCTCAATTTAAACCTGCCATTCAAACTCTAAAGGAGTCAAATCCAAGACTGCTTTTGTTTCGTTCTGGTGACACAATTTGGTCTAAGCAATACGTCAGAATATGATTGTCATTTTCACATCATACTTTGGCTTCATTCTCTTTTGCTCTAAATTTTTAAATCCTTCTCAGAAGTACACGAATTATTTGCCCCTGGTCATAACCAATTCCAGTCCACTACAATCAATTGATGGTTAATGTTTTCTATATTACAACACATTGCAAATACCACATACTGCAGAAACAGACTTCTACTATTGCAAAGTCTCCTTCAAAGCACCCACAGAATCCATGTACAGAAACACAAATATTTCAAAGTAAAAGCAGATATGCTATTTTTGCAGTCTTTCTGAATATGTTCAACAACAGCGTATCCAGAAAAGAAGATAATAGAAACACTGAAAATGCAATGATACCCAGGTACAAGGTTCAGGAGAAAAAAAAAATTACAATTCCATTAGCTGTATTTCCCTGTCCACTTTTCAGAAGATCACAGCAACAAGCATCACCTCTGTTCAGTTGTTCATACCTCCAAGTTTCTTTATGCTCTCACCCTTTTTGGAGCTTTTCAACATGAAGTGAAATAGTACTGACTTTCAATCTGTTGTCTTCTAAAGATCAGTCCGATACCACGACATGAGACAATAAATACGTATTTCTTAGGCAGTGTATATGTATTTATTGTAATTAATATATATATTCCTTACTCTCACTTGTTTGTGTTACATATATCTACACATACCTCTCTGTGTAGATATATAAAGTAGAAAAAATGAAATATTTTGAGAGAAAAAATACTAGAGAAGTAAATGGGGAAGACATGCATTTTAATTTAAGGAACCTAAGATCCGATCCCCACACTCTTTACAGTTTTACAGCAATTATGCACAAGGTTTGCATAAACACTTCAAAATCATCAAAAGCTGTTTTATCAAAACAGCACTTAAGTTTTACATATGTTTCAACACAAATTAGTATGCAGAATTAAACAGCAAGTTGACAAAAAATTGGATGTCAGCTGTCTGTCATTTTCAACTCCAACCACATACACAGAGAGAATGGACTTAGAGGAGGCAGATAAAGACTGGGCCCAAGTGATAAATAGCTTCTTTGCAAATACTTTTTGTAATTTAATTATCTTATTAATTCTCTGACTGCCCTAAACTCCCAGCTACTCATGATGAATTTTATCACTATGAGAATGCTTGAATAATAATTATAGCAGTAACGTTACTGGAGCCACAATGACACAGGGATATTGTGAAGTAAGGACAATGCTAATTCACGGAACACCAGAGACAATAAAAAAAAGACACAAATGTAGTTCAGCTTCCTGCAGACACATCTGTAAACAATACCTCTCTGGCAATAACATGCTCTTAATTTATAGCCATAAGATAAAGCGTAGCAATTAAGGCACTCCTGGGGAACACACAGATACCAAATGCGAAGCCAGACTCTGACACTCAAGGGCACGACCTGCAGTGACACCGATGTCCTGACAGCACGCTCCTGACACAGAAACACACATGTACGTCCCACCTGAATGCTTCAGCAAACACTGAGAATTTCTACCTTTAGCAGAGTGCCTGGGCATGCCAACTGCAACCTGCACTGGCAGCATTTTTAGTCGAGGCAGCTACTGCCCGGAATGCCAAACGGGGCACCACAGCTCTCTGCAACTACCCAGGTAGAGCAGAGGAGTCGAGGCTGCAGGGAGAACTGAGCAACCCAGTCCCAGGGAGGGAGCAGGCTGGCCTCTCTGCCCGAGGAGACCCAAGGTTGCTCTCAATGCCGCTTTTCTCAAGCTCCTTCTCCCCAAACCCACAGATTTTAGGGGAGTGGTTGGGTTGAACCCAACAGATTTGGCTGGCTTGAGCCTCACGCAAAGCTGGGTTTGAATGAGATACTGCCTGCCCGCCACCCAGCCAGCCACCAGGACAGACTGCACTTAAGTCTGTACGTATTTACAAAAGGTTGCAGCCAGCTGGCCACGTTTCAGATGCCTCTCAACATTGACTCCTTTCACTAAGGCTTATCTTTTATGTCTGGTTGAAAAAAAAAATAATGCAAATACACGCAGCAGTTCAGCTATTTTTCTATATAGCTCTTTCATCATGCTTGCTAGGTCTGTATTTAAAATGTATAAGCAGACAAATGGCATCACATTTCAAACAAAGCACCACTATTTTAATACTGCTTTGAAAAGGTTTAAATACACTTCAGATAAATGACAGCTATAGATTGCACACCATTCCATAAAAAGGCGGTATTTTGACCCAATTAAATACTCCATATGCAAAAGCCATCTATTTCCTGAAGAGAAGCAAGAATTTCAGGAAAGCCATTCATTCCTAGAACACGGGGTAAGTCTGGACAGAATAGCTAACATGAGTGGTGACTCACGGCCGCCAGTGTGTAGGTATGGAAATGATTTGTTCATGAGCATCTCAAACATCCCTAACTGCAACAGCCAGGGGCTATACAAAGCTGCGCAGGGGGAAAAAAAAAAAAAAAAAAAAAAAAAAAAAAGGAATAATCCATCTGCAAATATGTCACTTTTCTGAATTAAGGAAGAAAAAGAAATCCTAAGACTTCACTTCAGATGTACATGATAAACTGGAGAGGACAGTTTAACCTGTTATGCTAATTCACGAGTTTAAGTAATTTAAGAAGAGATGTTTGGGGTGTATTTTTTGTTAACATACATACATGCATATATATATATGTCTGCACATTTGTGTAAATATACATACATACAAGATATATGATGAGTCGATTTTAATTTAGTGAAGTACTTGGGGTTTTGTTTCTCTGGTATTTGTTTGGGTTTTGCTTTGCTTTAAGACAGTTCATTTAATGATAAGCTCCAGCCAGAACTAAAATAATAAGAAAGAGTTCCTTCCAATCATGCAATTACAAAGGTACGTTGCAGATATGAAAATTTTAGCTACTTCCTCCATGATCAGAAGTAGAAAATGGACAATAAAAACAAAAGCAGCACTGACATAGCATTATACCATAATACCATTCTTTTAGGTGCTTTATCACAGAGTAAATACAGTCATTAAAAATGACTTTTTCTGATTTCCAGTAGTTGCTACCACTTTTACATGCCCAGTGCCAAGCACACCGCTGAAACCAGCAAGGTACATCAAACAACCCAATCTCCCTTTCTACATGGGAAAACAATCACGTGGAAGAGCAGGATTTAAAATCCTTTAAAGACTCTTTCTTGAGTTTCTTAGCCTTTAACCAATTCCCTACTTCGCAGCTGCTGTTACCGAATCCACAGCACTGTGTTAACTCAAAGAGCACAGTGCTTGCACTTCTTTGGCTGTCCAACGAGCCCTTTCTATCCCAGGCTGTAGTCATAGCTCTTTCCCAGGATTTCCTTTGAAGATGGTATTACGGGTCTTTTTGCTCTTCTACAGCTTGGTACATTAAGAAGTAGCTTACACAGACATGTACTGGCCCAAATCTGACCCTTTCCAATGGAGAGCCTAGAAAGAGGCCGTGCCTTATCTGGTGATTGCCTCATCCCCTGCGCTACGTGGCAGGAGTGACCGGAGCTGCGTGTTTTATCTTGTTTCTCAGGCCCACTTAATTTCTCAGAACTGCCCTCAAAATATCTTTAACAGAACTATTCCCTGGACAGACAGCAGGTGCTGTTGCAAAGAGTTATTAGAAGCAAAGACAGCTCTCATCACATCACTAACTCCTTTTCCTCTAAAAGTATGAGGCCTGCAAACCAAGTGCAACAATATGAAAGTTCCTCGTGTGCAGCTCGACAGGAAAGGAGAAAGAAAAAAAGAAAACCCAACTGTGCCTCTCTTATTTTCTCTGCCAGAAACAGGGATATCAGAGTGCCAGCAGAAAGGGGTGAGATCAAGCCTCAAAGCCTATTAGCAAGTCTGAACCGTCTTGGTACGTGCTGGAGAACATGCGCTGAATTAGTCAGAATTCAGACATCACCCATCTCACAGAAAAAGAACAGCAGCAGCTGCAATACTCGTTCCCAGTAAAATAAGGAAATATAAAATAGCATACAAATAACAAACAAAATAAATACAACATTTATACAATTTCTTTTCTACACTTCTTTCAACAGGGTGTACAAGCATAGCATGGGAGTGGGGTAAGACATTCTGGAAATGTCTGAATGAAAGGGGGAATGGTGAAAGGGAACAGCAAGGGGGCAAACGCAAAAGGATGAGGACACTGGCAAGGCAAGGTGCAAGAACCTTTCGCTGCCTGGAGAAAGCAGCATTAACACTCTTATTTCTGGAAATACTACACATGAAAACAGCTTCTGAAAGAGTGCCTCAGGCTACTCAGAATAAAACAATAACTATTGGGCAACAGATCTATATTTAAAAGAAATGCTAGGAAACTATTTGCATAGCTGTGCATAGCCAAAACTACCAACAATCATTAACAACTTCTAAAAATGAGGTTCAAGTATAAACAATACACTAACAAGCACACATGCTATATTATAAGGGACAATTTACAAAATTTTCCAGGTGATTTTCCAAGCACACACAACTGGCAAGCATACTGACAGTACATTTTTTCCAAATTAAGTGAAAAAAGCCCATTATTTCAACATCCCAAAACAGTACACACTCTTATATTGCTAGAAAGCATAAGATTTAACTGCTGAGAAGTTAAACCATTTAACTGCAAAGGAACAGTGGTTCATTACGTACCTGCACGGTGCTCAGAACAATACTACCCAGTAGAGCCACAGGTGCTAAGTAATGGATGAAAGAAAAAACTAATGCAACCTGGCAATCAATTAATCACCAATTACATTTATTTCCCTTGGCTTAGAGAAAGAGCCTTAGCCTTTCAAATTATTCATGCACTTACAAGAAGAACAAGAAATTAATCCCAAATTAGTACAAAATTTCCTCCAAATGACAGACTTAGATATACTGAATGCAAGGTGTTAAATTATCAGATGTGATGAGCCTGAAGTTTGTTTAGCACCTAGCAGAAGAAATACTCCCAACTGTACAGCTGACCAGCATTTCAGCATGGTCTGAAGGAATAATCTGAAACATAATAGTCAATCAATCCGTATGTTGCTCAGACCAAGTCTGTTCTTTAAATCCAATACATAAGTATAACTAAACAGCTAGAAGACAGCAGTATTATTTCATTTCCATTGCACAGCGGTCACCCTCTGTGGTCAGCTATGCTCGCCTTGGCTGAGCAGCCCTACAGACAGTCCCTCAAGAAGGCACTCTCTTCCCCCAACCCTCATTCCAACACCAAAACACTTCCAGTACCTGCCATTGTGGAATACACCATGTTTAATAGAACTGGGACAGGCACCAACTTCCCTCTTTGATTCCTTCTCCCCTCTGCCACATCAGAGGCTCTTGGGCAGGGAAGAGAGGAGATGGCTGGGTCGCTTTTATGATTCAACTCGCCACAAACACTAATGGCAACACAGGAGACAGCCCGGCACGTGTTCAATACTAGATCCATGGGTATACATAGGTGTAGCTGCCCCTGCCAGGCTTTCAAAAACCAAAGGGTATGGTTACACAACACCCCGGTTCCATGAATGGTCGTGCAATCCTCAACATCTGCCTTCCACGTGCGATGTTCCCTGTTAGGGCTACGTGGTCGTATAGCTAATGGGCAAGTCTATACACTAGGCTTAAACAAAACCACTGCAGTTCTGACGGCTTGGTCTGCAGCAGCTGCCAGTTTAGCTGCCCTTAATGTGTAAACTTGAAAACAAAATGAAATGAAAGATTTATAGCCTTAGGTACAAATCTCACCAAATATATACCTGGAATAGGGTTGTGACAGGGCTGTGTTTGCGATCTCACCACTGCAGGCTACTTGTAAAGAGCTTAAGAAGTCCAAAAGCTGCAGAGCTAATGAATATTTTGATATTCTTCATTTCTGATAGTTATCATTCATATGATGAAGAAGCACATGGGTTTTACAAATACGTTTTAAAACAGTATTAGGATCACAATTTTATTGGAGAGATAAATGCAACATAAGCATTTGTGATGGTCATTTGCTTCTCTCTCTTAAACTTCCCAACTTAAAAAGAAAAAATTCCCAGGGTGACTGAATTCTCTCTATATAAAGGAATCGCACTTACGGGAAGAAAGAGGTTCCCTTACTTTCTTCCCCCGAAACACACTCAATTTCTTGTTGCAGGCAGGATACCAACATGGTGCACAGATACCAACTCTGTGCACCAGTACAGAACCAGGAGTCACCCTTTTGTGAAGACATTGGAAAAAACTCTATCAGAACATACGACTGAATGCTTACTACTAGAACTACTGACAAATTGCAGAATTAGTTTATCTGCTATAAAATCTGAAGTAACTCTGCTCTCCTACTCACAGCATAGTAAGTACTCCTTACTTCTTTTCGGGATGACAGCTTATCACCTGACATTAATACATGCATGTAGCATACGAAGAGCCTGCTGACACACAGCCCAGAGGCCAGAGCCCCTCTGTTCCATCGCCGTGCCCTTGTGCTTCTCACATGGCTGCAATCGCTCCTTAGGCGGGCAGGGGGAAGGACAGCAGCACAGGCCCCTCGGGCCAGCCACGAGCTTGGCTCAGAGGAAGCCATTCGCCATACTACAGCTCTGTGGTAATGTCACAGACACAGTCAAGTGATTTCTACAGTGAAACACTAGCATTTGCTAGTCTTAAAATATACACCAGATAAAAAAGGGAGACATTCAGCCAACCAGACACTCTTTAACAAAGCATACACTCAAGTTCAGAAACAGAACCAAAGTTCAAAGCTGCTGCTGAAAGCCCTTTTTGCCCCCCTTAGGTTTTAGAGGATCACTGGTAAGTTGCTCACAAAGCAAATCTTTCCATCGTACTTTTAATGGATACTTTACAATAGTTTTCCCTTTTCCTCACAAAATGAAATCAGCAGAACACAGTAATTAGATGCTTGCACCACCATAGCCCAAGCTCTGTCTTTTTAATCCTCTAGATATGCAACTTACATCCATTGCATGTATGTTAAGGAGGAAGTCTCTCCAGCAAAAAGCTCTATTCTCAGGTTGCATTATGTTGATCCCTTCAACGCCAGGCGCTGGATTCTCCTAAAGTACCACACGCTGCCAGTAATGGAGGCTCTGAAGTTGCGGGCGCCAACGCGCTTAAAGCGGGTGGGTACCAAACACCCCTGAACCCTGAGCACCTCCACCTGCTTGAAACTGCCTGCTGATTTCTTCCACTCTCCAAATTTTCGTTTACAATGACCGGGGTTACGCCTCGGTGACAATCGCTACGTGATTTCGGGTGGCAGACGCGCACAGCACGAGCACCCGGAGCTCAGGCAGGTCAGCCGGTGCCGCTGGCAGGGTCCGTGCCAGCCCCTAACACCCCACTGCTGCTCAGGCCGGGCAGGGCAGGCTGAGAGGCGGCAGCCCGGCGGCACTCGCCCCCATCTGACGCTCGGTTCCGCGGGCCGGCCGTGCGAGGGGCCGGGTGTTAGGGGCCGCACGGTGCCCAGACCCGCTCCCGGCTGGAACCGCCGCTTCCCTCGGGGCGCTGGCAGTGCGGGTGCCTCAGAGGAGCCCGGCCGGGGGGCACACCGGGCTGCCGCTGCCCCGCGCCTCCAGCGGCTGCGTGCCCGCACCGCGGGACCCTCCGGGGCGCAGCGACCCCGTGCCGGCGGCCCCGGCCTCACCCCGCGCCCTCAGCGGCGGCTCAGCGCCCGCGGGGCCCCGGGGCCCCAGGGAAAGGCCGGGGCCTCCCCGCCCGCCGTGCCGGTGCCGTCCCGGTGCCGCTCACCCAGCTTTCCGCGGGACTCCTCCAGCTTCTGGATCTGGTTCTCCAGGAAGAGCACGGCCACGCCGAAGGCCAGCACGGCCAGCAGCTGCAGCTTGGGCGGCACCATGATCCTGAGCAGCCCCATCGGCGGCCCCGGCGGCGGCGGCGCCGCAACCCGGGCTCACGACATAACGCGGGGCCCGGCCCGCGGCGGCGGCAGGCAGCGGCCGAGAGGCGCTGGCGGAGGCGGGGGACGCGCACCGGGCCCGCCGCCCGCTCACATCGCCCCGGCCCCGGCGCGCGGCGCCCCCGGCCCCTCCCCCGCCTGCGCGCGCTGCTCAGCAACCGAACGCCCGCCGCCCGCCCGCCGAGCCCCCGCGCCGCGCCCCGCCCCTCGCCCTCCGCCATTGGGCGGGGCAGCGCCCGCCCCGCCCCTCGCCCCGCCGGATTGGTCCCGCTCGGCTGAGGCCACGCCCTCCGGGCAGAGGGTGGCCCCGCCCCCTCCGTGCGCCCGGCTCAGCGCGGCCCCGCCCGCACGCGGGGCTTCGCGGTTGGCAGGGGTCTCGTGGGGTCCCGCCCTCCTGCTCGGTGCGCATTGGGCGGGGGTACAGCAGTGCTCCGGGAACGAACAATGCTATTGGACGGACCGCTGTCAATCACCGCTGCCAGGGGCCTGTGCGCCGGTCGGCTGCAGCGTTCCGGAAGGAGAAAAGACCCGGCTCTAGGGCTGCCCGCATAGTGCCGGTCTGAGGAGGGGAAGATCGCCTCGTGTACCCCGCGGGGAGCGCGGCTCTGAGCACAGCGAGCTGGCCGGGACAGCGCAAAGCCCCGGCTGAGCCGCTCCTCCCCGCTGTGCCAGCGGTGTGAAGGTAGCCCCCTCCTCCTTTCCCCCATCAGGCAACTATCCGGGCACCCGCACCGGCTGGGGTCCTCCGGCGGGCCCCCGGCGACGCTGGCAGGAGCGGGCGGGGCCCAAGATGGCGGCGGCGGCGGCGGAACGCGGCTGGCTCGGGCTGCTGCTGGGGCTGCAGGCGGTGAGCGGGGCCGGGGCCGGGGCTGCTCCGCCTCGGGGCTTCCGCCGCTTCGGTGCTCCAGGGGCCCTCAGGGCGCTCCCCGCCTCGGCCCCCGGGGTGGGAGACGGGGCGCGGCCCGTTGGCGGGTTGGGCTCGCAGAGCTCGGGGCAGTTTGTGGCGGTTGTTCTCTGGCCCCGAGAGGCTTCCGCTACAGTTAGCGGTGTTGCTGTAACGCAGTGCGGGAATTGGGGTGCTAAAATATAAAGAAGAATAGCGGGGACACCCAGCTGCTTCCTTCTCGTGCAGTACAGCTGGGTCCCGTTGTTGCTTTCCTCCTGTTATGTGCGCAAAGGAATTTGTCAGCGTTCTGTGGGAAAAAGTGCTTTTTGCCTGTCAGAATAAAATAATAATTTCAAGGTCTTTTTCTATATTTTATGCATTTCCATACGTGCTTTATTTCTTTCCTCTTTTTTTTTTTTTTTTTTTTTTTTTTTTTTTTTTTTTTTTAGCAAATACAGAAACAGTAATGCAGTACCTGTATATTTTCCATCAATTCCTAATGTTTAAAATTTGTTGTCACATCAGTGCCACATCCTTTATTTGGCCCTGGGATGGCAGCTTGAGGGAGGAAAGTGCTTTTTCTCTCTACCTTAGCTTTGGCACGTTGTATGTATGTTACATTATGGGTGAATGTGAAGTCCAATTTGCTGAATGAGGGAATTTAAGTTTTCTTCTATAATTTTCTATTGGGCCAGCGTAATTCTTTTGACTCTTGCTCTATTATCATCCACCCCTGTTTGTTGATGTCCTCTTACTCCTCTGAACACAGAGATGCCTGCAGATCCTTTTGCTGGAGTTTGATCTGTTGTTTTTTTGCCCAAAATCATTCACCCAGACAGAAGTGCCTGGGAAGCTCATCTCTCTCAGTTCCTTCCCTCCCTTTTTCTCTTCCCAGTGTGCAGCTGGAAGGAAAGGCTTTAAGCAAGGCTGTGATATTTCCCTGGGTAGGGAAATAAGAATGTGAAAGCAAAAACCAAATATATTACTGAAGTGCTGGGATAGTTGGTAAAGGTGTTTTGGCTGCTCACTAAAAACAGAACTGGTGTCCTACACAGAAAACGTGTAATTGATTTTCCTGTAACAATGCAAAAATGAAATTAAAACCCTACTTGTGTGCGTTGTTGAGTTCTTTGGTCCACTTCCTCACTCCCTGCTTGAGCTTTTCCCAAGCTTGGCTGTTATAATTACTTTCTGAGTGTGTTTTCAGTGATAGGAAATCAACTGAGATTGTTTTCCAAAACACATATTAGAGAAGCATACCCATGTGGATTTCAGCTGATTCCCCGTTTTTTTCTGTTGCCCTTTCTTTGGAGCTAGCAATGGAAAGACACTGGAGTTGTAGAAGTACACGTGAAAGCAGCAGGTCTGATACTTTGGAACATACACATTGTGAGTGATGTCTAGAGGTCACTATTAGTTTTAAGACCGTTTCTCAAAATAAGGTGGTGGTTTGCACTTATGAGCAGACCATGAGGTAGTGTCATAAAATGGTCACCAGAGATTAATTGTTCTTTCTACTTGTTAAAGAACTTAAAAGCTTCCTCTTTAAAACAATTAATGTAATACTAAAATACAACGTTGTATTGATTTGCAGGTATATGTATATGGAGCACAGTTGTCATCAGAAGCTTGCAGAGAACTGGGTTTCTCCAGTAACTTGCTCTGCAGTTCTTGCAACCTTCTCGGGCAGTTCAATCTGAATCAGCTGGATCCATTCTGCAGGCAGTGCTGCCAAGAAGAAGCTCAGCTGGAAACCAGAAAGGTGGGTTCTAGACTAAATCCTTTATAGAATAATTTAATGCAGAAATTATTATTATTTTTTACCTCTAAATATGCGAGAATCTGGATTATAATCTGAAGAGGAAAATGCAATATATGTATGGTCTAGATTTGCAGACTTGCCCTACTGCCCTACAGGAATGTCCCGGTCTGAGCAGAGGAACCTTTGGTTCTCTTGACAGCCTTTTTCTATTGCAAAGTGACTACTGGAAGCTGCGTCCAGCTGCTTTGAATTGAAAGATGTATGGGATTTGAAGAGGGCAAAAATAGAGGAGAAGGAGACTGGAACAGCTGATCACAGTTATTGGTTGGTCTCTGACCCATATGCAGTGTGATGGTCAGGACTGTTCAGTCCCCAGGCACAAGAGGCTGCTGCGGCCGTCAGGTGAACTCCTGCACGGGCAGGAACGTGACAGAAACAAGACTGCTGAGCTCCTACACTGTTAGAACAGAAAGATTGGGATGAATGCTCAAGAGTCTGTGCTGTACTTCAATCAGAAAGGCTAAAGCAAGACCTCTATTTTAACTGGGGTATGTAAATAGTTATCTTAACTAAGGTGTTGAACAAGAATGAATTTTTACAGAACTCGTGAAAAGAATGCATGCTTTTAGATACGCTTTAATTTAAGGGTGCTCTAGAATGCATAGAACAGTCAGCAGGACTGTAGAGATCTCGGGGGAGAAGAGATGGTGAAATTATTTGTAATGACTAGGAGATAGCTAAATAACCGACACAATGGAATTAATCTAGCAGGCTTTTGCTGTCAGTTAAATTCGACATATTACTAAAAAATAAATCTGTGCCTATGAGTTTTTAACAAAATCACTTATTACTGTGTTTAGATGCATTAAATACCAAGAAGCAAGTCTTTTGAGATCTGAGACAAGTTTAATTTCTGGAGAATGCTTCTGTTCTTATAAATACGTATGTATGTATCTATGCATGCACACATACAAAAGCTGAAAACTCTGCAAATAAAATTTTAATGAAACGTACTAAAAGGAATGTAAAAATAGGAAATAGTCTGCAACTGCCCTGTGGTTGTGTGCTGCAGTGAGTAACAGTTGTGGTGGCAGCAGCAAGGCTTCCTGTCCTCACACGAGAAGCAGGTGCTTTTATTTGTTCAGGTAATGTGCCTACAGCTTATGTAAACAGTTGTATAACAGTTCTGTCAGTGTATGTAAAATACATCACAAGAACCTGTGGATCAGGATAATTTGTGTTGTCATTTGTTGGGGAAATAAAGTAGAGGAGGTGTATTGCATTACTGTCAACATAAGTTCTGAGGACAGAAATCTGTCTTAATTTATTAGTAATTCATTCAAATATGTGACTTACTTTGTATTGGAAACATTATTGCATTAAAATCCAAGCTGGATCAAAGAAAGAACAGAATTTAAATTGATAGATATTTTTCTGATTATCCGGAATCAGACCTAGATTTCACACTTTTTGTGGATAATCACACTTTTGTGTAAGACTAATTAAGTGCTTGTTTATGATCAGGGGTTAAATTAAAAATATTTGCAGTCCTAAAACTTTTTCCATTTCAGTCATGCCAAATGTAGTAGAAGAAAAACCTTAGGGCTGGAAGAAATCTCAAGGTTGTTTGAGATATTCCTTCGCAGTGAGCTGGAATCTGTTGTGTATTCACAGGAGCCTAGAGATGGTATAATCTAAGTTTGCTTTTTCTAAGCTGTGTTGGGTTACTCAGTTTCATATTTTTTGCTTGTGCTTTGTTGCAAACATGAGTAATTTCCTGCTGTATTGAAATATTGGATTTTTCTATCATTATTGTCGAGTGCTAAAACACAGCATCTTTTCTAACGTTCTTTTGAACACTGCTTCAGAGTGTGGAATTCTTTGTAAGATTACATTCATGCACAGCCACTGTTTGAAAATCTATGGTTCATATTTACTGCATTTTTGAAACTTGTACAGAGTAAATTCCTGTGAAGACTAGCCAGTAGAAAATTAGTATTGGGAGTTTTGAGCATGAATATTAATATCTAAACAGATTATATACAGAATCATCACATTTTGGATTGACTTGTGGTTTAACATACTGCTGCTTCCTGTAGGTGTCTGCATCTGGGCTTAAGATTTTACTCTTAAATCTTTATTCTACTGAAAATTTGATAGTTAAGAGCGAACAGATGTTAAAAATCTTAAGTGTTTTTCCTTACCTTTCTGCTTGAAGAAATTTTTTAATCTTACACTAAAAAGCTGCATCTAGATGTAAGATATCTGACTGGCTGATTAGCAGCCTTGTATATTGCAGGGCTCTAGAGCCGTGGTGCTCTGGATTTTGTTAGTGCTGTGAGTACATGCTCAAATATCCTCAAAACAGATGAACCTTTTTTCTGAACCACGATTACAGTACATCACCTAGCTTGTTCATTATGTGAGCAGATACTTATTACCATCATGTAGCAGCATGCTGATTATCTGTGTTAAAAACAGACGTGCATGCTATTAGATAGTTCCAGGACAGACTTTGGGGTACACAGTTAGTTCTCCTTAAAAGTATGTAGCAAAGGTTAGAAATGTAAAAAGTACTACATTGCATGACTTGCACCCGTGTTTTAAGTGAGAATTTAAAATTAAAGGTAAGGGGGAATAGCATGTGTATCTGAGAATCTTTATGCAGCATCACTGCTTTTCAAAAATGACCTGTGAAGTACCTGTGCACAGTCCCAAAATACCTCGTGCTGAGTAGCATCAGGGCAACCCTGTATGAGGTATGTTTGTGGGGTTCAGTTCTTTTATATTCTTGACAGATATTTATTAATCCTCATCTTGTTACTGGTCCAGTATTCTGAGAATTATCAGTGCTGAAAATACCTGCAAGGCGCCCCTGTCTCCCACTACGTCTTAAATTCCGCTGCCATCTGTCCAATGAAATATTTTAATTGCTTCATAACTTTACTGTAGGTAAAATGGAAAAATTCTTTTGGTTATTTTCTCCTCTTCTAGAGATTTTGTATTCAGCTGCAGACTAATTCAGAAGCTAGCTTAAACAGTATTGCTTTAGACAGCTGCAAGTTTTAAGCCTCAGTCTGTCAGATGCAGAGTGCTGCTGGTGTGTAAAACACAGAAGGATGAAATGGAGGTGAAGCTAACTGTGCGTGAAATTGTAGTAGCAGGAGAGATTGTCCATATTTTACAGTAGCTGAAAATAGCTGCACTCCATCTGCAGCTTCGCTTGTGCTGTGTGATCATTTCAAATGTAGCTATAAGCATATTCCATTAATTGTAAATTGTTATCTTAGATTTATCTCAAGAATGTGTTAAAATCCAAATGGATTTTAAGAATTAATACTGGGATGAAATCTGCAATCCATTAAATGTCATAGCTGCATTGTGCAGGATTGCAACAAACCTTAAAAATCATTAATATTTGTAAACAAGAGCTTTGAAATATATTTTGCATACTAACACCTTGAACTTAGCATTTTAAATTTCTATTGTTAAGTATTTCTAATAGCATAATGCTGTGCAGTTTGCAGGGTTACATCAGCTGTAAGCAAAAGTTGGACAGGAAGTTTCAGACATTAAAATGTACGGCATAGACAGAAAACTTACTTCAGGTGCACGTTACTATTTCTAGCGTGTGATTCCACTGTAAAACAAGGTACACGTTGATACAGTAGTCCTTGCGCATACCTTTTGAAGTACACACAGACTTCTTAATATTATTTTTTGCCCAACTTCTACTAGATATAACAATATACATAACTCAGATATTTCTGAAATGTAAAATGAATTATTCTGCCCAAGAGAAACTTACCTTCTTGTGTTTGGGTCACTTTCATGGAAGGTTCATTTCTTCAGACAAACTAAGATTCAAGTCATCCATCTATCTGTAGCAGGAAAGCCTTACAGCTGGGAGAGCTCTCTATAAATAGACTCAGCAGTGAAAAAGGTGATGTGAGGGAAACAATAAAGGTTAATTTGCTAAATGTGGGTTACAATTGTTAATGTGCACCTGTGCTGAGGAATGGTATAAGTTTAGCTAATTAAGTCTGACCTGCTTCATCTGGGTACACATCTAGATAAAATGATTAACTCCACATTTGTTGAAACAACTTCAAAAAGTGCAGTTTCCAAATAAATTAAATGCACAAAGTCAAGTAAATAGTTGTTTTCTGTTCTCGTTGTTTTATTTGCAGCTCTCCTAAGATGCTTTCTGTTCTAATAAAAGCAGAGATTCTCAACAGTAAAAGAGTGATTTAGGGATTTTACTTATAGAAGCAAGTAGATAGTTATGTAGTGAAGTTAAACAGCATATTTCAAAGTTGGAGCTTAAAAACTGTTCTCTGTCTACTTTTTAATGTGACCTATTTACTAGGTTCAAGTAGGCACGTGTATGTAGGAGCCCTTCTTCTGGCACCCTTATTCTCTATTCCACTTTGCCTTTGTGCCTCCACTGTAGCTCTGCAGAGGTCTAAATTTATTTAACTGCTCATTGCTCAACTTCTGCACTTTCTCTCTCACACCTTTGTTTCAGATCTCTTGTTTACCTGACCTTGCACAAGACCATTTCAGAGAGCAAAGTTAACAATCATGATCTGGTCGGAAGAGAAGTTGTTTGTGGGCTTCTGGGTTGTTGGCTGAAAAGTACAGAAATGTTTACACAATACTGCATAGAGGAGCTTGTTTAGCACCAAAGCTGAAAAATTTATTTTCCTACAAATAAACAAGAATTTAAATTCTGCTTCAGAAGAACAGATGTGTTCAGAGGAATATGCCTATACTATATATACTTTATATATAGTATATATATATACACACACACACATACAGACACAGATGCTGTACTATATACCCCTAGTCACAGGAATAGCAGTAAGTCATATGTAACACTTTTTTGACTATTTGATTCTTTGTTTACAAGCTGTTATTTAGTTAGACATTTCATTCATATGATAATAAGTTGTGAATGAGAGGAGTCTCTGTAGCTAAATTTACCTATGACATCATTTCAAAATGATCTTTGTGTAGCAATGACTTTAATGGCTTTCTGCATTACAGAACATTAATTGATAATGCTCCTGGCAGTGAGACTTGCTGGCTGCTGCTCTCTTAACCCACAGATTCTTGTCAATTTTCTGTCTTGAGAGAAGGTGAAGACTAGAATAATTTTGAAAACTAACTGTCCATACAAATATCTTGAGTTCCCTCCCTCACAGAAGTTTAAATACTTCACATGTTGGTGTATATTTCTTTATCTTAACTAATTGAATTTTCTAGTAAAAACAAAAAGAAGTACAATTGAACTGGTAGTTACGAGAGTTTAGGAAAGACCAAAAGAAACTTGCACCAAAGTCTCTCCTGTTTGCTCTCCTGAGAAATGAGGTCACAAACACTAACTATTAATTTATTGTTTCGCTTCTTCTGGAGAATAAAATAAAAATTAACTTGCATGCATTCTAAAATCACATGCGCTATTTTATAACAATACTGTCTTGTATGTACCAAGCAACTGTGGGCAATAGGAATAACAGCAATTATCCCAAGTTTTATTGACTCTAAAGGAAAGTCAAAAATAGCATGAGTTGATATGGGGCAAGGGAGGTAGGTGTCTTTGGCAGATCTGCTTATATAGTAATATGAAATGAAAATATCTAATTTCATAAGAGCAATTTTTTTTTTGCATTCGGAAAGAGATTAATTGTTGGTAAATATGTAGTGGAAGACTGTCTTGAACCTAAGAGAGTAAAAATTCCAGAGTTCTGGCAGTAGTCATATGCTTTTTTTTTTTTTTTTTCACTGATTGTTCTCTGAGCTTAATTAGTTTGTAAACCCCTTGATATTGGGAGACGAAAATATGCAGATACCAGAATGAATCTAGGTACCGTAAGACAGCTCTTTACCAGTGTCTGGCATTATCTTAACAACCCATTTCATTGCATGTTTAAGACATGACAGTACTAGAATTTTTTAGCTGATCATAAGCAGCAGTACAAATTCAAGTTGAGTGACACTTCATAACCTCTGCAGGGTCAGGCTCAGTCAGTAACTGGAAGAAACTGGTATGGAAAATATAGGGAATAACTTAAGGTATTTTACAAGACTTTGTTGTCACTTACACTGTAACACCATATTATGATGATCAAGGAGCAGTTTCTGTTAAGTACAATTTTTTCAGTTCTATTTGATTTGATTTACTTGGTTGTAAACACCAACGGTTCTATGGCAGCTGCATAGCAGGAACGTAATTTTTCTTTTTTGGAATTTTCAGTCTGAGTAATTATGGTTATGGTACAGTACCTATTGATAAATGAACCATTGCTGGAACTTTGTCTTGTAGAAATAGCTTCAATTCCCTTCTAAATACCAGGAGAAATGTTACTTTCTTTCACCTAAGTCAAGGTTCCTTGTTGTTAATTGAACACCTATTTTAGTTGGACCACTAATGTTAATGGAACAACTATTTTTACAAAATATTTTTACCTAACACTGTTGTTACATAAGTGGTGTTTTATTATCTTATAATTACCACTCTATTGGGCATGATGGTGTGTTTTTGTGTTTTCCCCCCTCTCAGTAGTGAAGAGCCATCCTTATTACATCAGCTACTCATGTGCTTACAAAAAAGCTTTTGAATGAAATTTAACTCAAGTTATAGCTTTGTAGAAGATGAGGGAAAAATTCAGCCTTTGTCACAGTAGCCTTCGAAAGCATCCTGTTAGAATGCTTTAAAAAAAGCAAAGATTTTTATAGATACAGACATGAGTCAGCATGGAAATCATAACAGTACTTATTTGAGACACCAAAATGGACACCAGTAATCGTTTAGAGAGTCTTTCTTTCATTGCTTGCAGTACTAAACTCACTTTCATGAACGCTAAAACAAGTGAAGCATTATTTTAAAATGAACCAACTTACAAGTTAAGCATTGTGTAATGTACTGACTCGTCATACTTGTGTGCCTCTGCGCTGAGTGATACATGTCATTCTTGGGAATGCTTGAGCACAGGAAATGCCTTTGCAAGGGAGTTTGGTGGACATCTGCTCTGGCCATGATGGGGTACTAGCAGTAGGAGATGTGAACAAGTATCCTTTTTGTTGTGGGCTTTCTAAGTGATGCAAATAAACCTGCATTTCGTGCAAAAGACACCTTTGTTTAGAGTTACAAATAAAGTCAATTTATTTTACTTTCTTGTCTAGCCATCTAGAGAGCAGCTGTTTGTGCCAGCATGAATCTGAACTTTTTAGTAGCAGCACAGTTGGGCTTCAATTACGGCAGAGTTATAAGCTCAAAATGCAGGCATCACTGCTTGAGCTGCTTTCTTTGCTAAACTTTATTTCTATCAGTTATTGGATAGGAGTTACAAAATGGGAGTATTTTGCAATTACAGTATGTCCTATACATCTTAGATCCCTGCAGTGATCTTGCTTCCATAGAAATCCCTGTTTAAAAGGAAGAAATAAACTGGAAGAATTATTTGCAGTAATGAGAAGTCAAAAATGCTCTATTACCATTTGGTGTACTTATTTTTTTGTACACATATAGAAAATAATTAGTTAACAGCATGTCTTATCTTTTATGTCTATTGCATTTTTCTATCAAGAATTAGCATAAAGTAACTGTCAGTACACAGAACCAGTATCATTGTTCAGGGCCTTAGTGAGCATACAAACTAATATTTGAATCTAAGATTGCTGATATAAATGTTTTTAAAAGAATAATGAATGGAGACAGGCTAAGAGAAATTCAGAATCTCACTGTTCAACATTTTCTCCATCTTTGTAACTCCTCCATCTTCAGACTTTCATGGTTTAAGTCCAGAGGGAGTTAATTATGCAGGTTGGTATCTGAGATTCTAATCAGTTCTTTTTTAAGATGAAAATCTTTATTTTGGGGTGAAAAATAAGCTTCAGAAATGGTATTTTTAATCTCTCAAGTGTTGTTTCATAGCAGTACTAGGTTCTAACAGTCAAATATTTTATCTTAAATCTAACATTTAGTTGAAAAATATGAATGTAGTTGAGGTCCTGGGATACTGTGCTAAACAGATAATGCAACGTAGTATTTTTAGTTCCATTTCCTGTAGAAGTAACGATTAGTGATCTGTTCAGGTCAGGCAAGAAGTCATAATTTCCTTGGAAATGATTGGAGTATTTCATGTTCTAATCATGTGTATTTAGACAAATAATGAGTTGAACCTAAATTCAGAAGATGCGCATTCTGAAATGCAGATGTACTCCTGACCATCCATAGTGCCTGCACAGATGGATGATGAAGTTTTAATAAAATTGTCTTACTTTGAGATTTCAGTTGTCTGCTTTGCTTTTATGATTTGTCACTCCTTTTTCAGAAAGGTGCTCATTACATTTCATAGTGAAAGCTTATTTTCGATTCCATGTATCCACAGTTCATATTTTAAATCAAATATGAATTTTACTTCATTTCAGAACAGTTGTGTTTTTCCATGTCTGAACTTGCACATTTGTTATAAAAGCACCATCTAAAATAAGAGCAGAGGTCTTAATTGTATACGGAATGAAATGAATTGAAGCAAAAAAAAATAAATAAATAATTAAGCTTTTAACTGTTAGCTCCCCTACAAGCAGTAGGGGCTTCACATGTGATTTGGAAAACAGAATTGACAACCATTTGTATTAAGAATTTACAACCATTCCTATTAAATGCCTAGCTTTACAGAATGAAGTTCTCTTTTAGTAGCAGGAAAAATCTGTTACTAATTTATATTTAAGATGCAGCAAGCTATAGAATGAATTGCATGATGCAGAAAAAAAAAGTTTAAAAATGTAGCAATACACAAGATTAATACATATTTTTTTTTAATTTAGATACTACATTTTAAAGAATTGAAATGAACTCATATTTGGTTTTAATCACATTGATTTTGAATACCTTGCATAGCTGACTCTAGTGATTGCCATCCAAGAGAAGCATCAAGTTTAGTCAAGCCTTATGCTTTCCTCAAAGACAAATAGATTAAATATTTGATATTGATCCTCAAATTGATAAATAAATAAACTAATAATTTGTATTTTTAATGTTACTAATAGCTTTTATATATTCTTACAGCTTTATGCAGGAGCTGTCCTAGAAGTATGTGGATGAAAATTGGGAAGGTTCCCTCAAGTCCAGGGTAAGTAAAGCCAACACTGTTCTTTAAAATATGAAATACTGTCACAGCCGAATGACAAAATGCGCTTTTAAGTGCTTCTACGAGTAGTCATAAATTTCATATATTACATCAGGAAAGTTGCATTGACCTGAGACTCATGAAACTGGTCTCCAGTAATTGATAGATTAAATTATATAGCGTGCTTATGGAACTACTTTCTTTTCACAGATCCTGCGGTATAATTGTTTTGTCAGTGGATAATGATAATCAACTAAAGTGAATAGAATACAGCAGTGTAGAAGGAAAATCAATACCATCAGTGTGTGGGGGGAGGAAGCTGCAGGAAAAACCTCTATGATAAATTTCAACCTGGAATTTTGTTATAAACGGGGAAAGAGCTTAGGTGACAGCAGTGCTTTTTTCAGTAATGAAGTTCCGAATACTGTACTTAATATCAGTTGGACATAAAGAAAAAAAGACTGATCTAGCTTTAGAAATAAAAATGCACAAAAAGCGCATCCCCATCTATCATGGCCAGTACTAATATCACCCCATTTGAAGGCTGATTGATGAACAAGAAATAAAAGAATTTTAAACCAGGTTGCAATTAATCTAAGTTATGCTGCTTTAGATTCTCCTTCTACCGCCTCTACCTACACACAGTTCTGTTACTTGACCACAAGGCTAGAGGAAAGATACTTTTTGTTTCCCACTCTTTAAAACACCAAAACAAGATCAAATTAAATGGTTTGTACTACTGAAGGGTGTGTAGGGAAACTAAGTGTGTTAGTACAGGTAACCATGTTATCTCCATGTCCATTTGAATGTAGCAAACTTAAAGACATTCCCAACTGTTATTATGGATGTGAATTTGTAACAGTGCTCTTTGAGCTATAGGTTGGAACGAAAAGGTAAATGTGATAGTCTGACTCCAGCCAACATCATGTCCTACTGAAATGTTTCTGTATTGAAACATTTTTCCTGTTGTGTTTCCCTTAAAAAGAAATTGCTGCATTATAAATGTTGTACTGTAAAATTAATTCCTATACTATATGTTTTCAAATTGTTCTTTATAAACGAGCTCTTAAGTATTTATCAATCCATCAAAGTAGAGCACTGAAAATAAAAGTGGCAAGATTCATAGATGAAGCAATATCTTATACCAGCTAACACAGAAAATGTAACAGTTTTTGAATGACATGCATAAAGATGAGGCCCTGCAATAGAACACACAATTAGGTGGGCCAGTGATTGACCTAGAGTATTTATTTTAAGTTGACTTTTCAGTGGCAGCGCTGTTCTGTTCGCAATGAGATAAGAGATGACAATCTAGACTCCTATGTTCTTTCCAGAATGTTTAACAAAAACTGTATTAGGCTGGGTGGTTTTCTTTCATTGACCACTTCTTTCACATCTTGGCATGGTCTTTGTTCATCAGGAGAGTAATTCTCACCTCTCACTGTATGACTCCCTTAGTTAGACAATGAATGTGCTCCCAGTAGATGTAACAAAGACCTTCATCCAAAGACCATGCAGTACGCGACCACATTAGATCCTCTCACTTCAGAGATGCAGCAAGCACTCTGTTGTACTGCTCAAGTTCCCCAAGTGTGAGGGGATTCTTTTAGCAAATGACATGCAATGTGTTATGGGGCTGTACTTTCACATAAGGCCACTTATTTCCGGGTTATTTTTCTCTCTAATTCTTAAATATTGGTCAAAGAACTTCAGAAAGGTCCAGTCATCTTAAGTCTTGCGTTTTGTAAAAAAAAGTTAGTTAAACTCTTGCTAAGAAATGTAGAATGTTGTGGTAGGAGACCTGCATTTTTATCATAATCTCATAATCTTTTGTAAAACAGATGATTACAAACATACAAACTAAATCAATACTTCAGATTTAGAAGTGCCTCTAGCATTGCTACTCTTGTATGTTACATATCTCATGTGTTAGTAGTAGCTTGCTTCAGTTACTCCCTGTAACACATTTACTTTTTTAGTTTTGAACTTTAAAATACTGTGAAGTTGCACAAAGTACCATGCAGTAGCATGGTTTGATTAAAATATTAGTCTTTTGAAAAATAACTCATGTGCTTCCTAGTAGGAATATTTCAATATGTGAAACATGAAAATGCATCATTAAAAGACTTGTAACATTTTTCTTATTTATTGTTGACATGATGCTGAAGATTTGGCTAGTTATGACTTGTGCTTTCCTAGCACTAAAATCTGAAACTGATGTGATAGGGACAGTAAGTTTTTTAAATCTCCCCCAGGTCTTTCTGATTTGAGGCCATTACGTTTATTCTGATGTGTGTGGAGATAGACAGGGTTAAAAGTGCTCGGCTGTGTGCATAGTTGTTTGAAGACTAGTGTGAGATCTTACTGCTAATGCATATTGACTCTCATTCCAGTATTAACAGATGGATTTTTAATTTTTTCTCCAATAACATTTTGGATTTTTCCAATTACAGATCAAGCAGATCTTTTCTCCTAAAGCAGGAAACTAAATAATGTGAATTATTCCGTGTGTCATCCTTGGTAATCTGGATCATGTCCTTAGAAGTAGATAGTCAACTTTTTTCATAAATTTTAGGACTTATTTATCTAATGCCTTTAGCATACCTTTAGCTTAGTATGGTGAGATGTGGAGTTGTGTCCCTTTGGGGTCAGGAAGTTTTCTTGCAGTACATCCTATCTCAGAGACAGCAGCACAGGCGTGTGCAGGCATATACATAGATTTGCAGTTTGGGCATAAGCAATACTTCAGTTTTTCAGTAATCTCCATTTAGGATTCTAGGTCTTAATTCCAACAGACTAGTTTTCACAGACTTTCTCAAAACAAGGGGATGTCATAATAATAGCGGTGTTTTTTCTGTTGTAGTGTATTCACAGGCAGACCTTAGGTCTTTACAAGCACAGTTCAATGGTAGGTAGTACCTGTCTTTGCAAAAAGTGTGGTACTGGGTAGGCTTTGAAGTGTTGATACTTATCTGATCCTTTTCTTCCTTTTGTGCATGCACTAGATAGCCTTGGAGAACTTCATAGGCTGTCTTGTGCTCTGAAATGTGACCTTTTAGTTGTAGTTGATTGGATGGCAATCATGTATGCTCTGCAGGCTCACCTCAGGGTTGCCTTCAAACAGAAGGCATGTGCTTTGGTACTGCACATGTTTTATAACAGCACAAGGTAAAGTGATTTTCTTAACATTATGTGACAGGACAGTTGCAAAGCAGGCAGTAGAACAGCTTTGACTTCTAGTCTGGTGTTTAATTCACCAAAACGTAGTGTCATGGCACCAAGCTCAGAGTTCATCTTACAGAAATCAGTGCAAAATGCCTTTCCTACTCACCCATGTATTAAATACTTTTTTCTCGGCAGCATGTTATTTGTAAAGCTGCTACAGGGAGAGGAAAATTGGAAGATAGCTAGGATTTTAGTATTAAACATCAAACTATTAAATGCCGGTGTAAAGGTGTGTAAGTAGCCCTTAGACACAGGCTCGTAGGAAGCAATAATGTTAATGTCAGGATAGAGGGGGGAAACTGGGGCAGTGCTAGAGGTGGTACATGTGCACTGTTTCACAGGGTAAGCAAGCAGCTGCATGTCACACAGTGTGCACTGTAGCTGCCTCTGACTCAGCATCTGTGTGTTCAACCTAGAGCATGATTTTGTGAACGAGAAAAAAAGCATTTGACAGGATAATCAGTATTTTTAATGCACGTCAGGATACTAGTTTCTCAATTTAGCTTCCAAAACTGAGAATATAGAAATTAAGTTATTTATATAGTGAGTGTTATTCTTTGTTGCATCATAGAAATTCAAGTGACTAATGCAGAAAATCACTGTGATGAACATTAGAAATAAATATACCATTAACAGAAAATGATTTTGTTCTAGCTGTCTAAAATTTCAGGAAAAACGTTCTGTAGTGCTTCAGCTTTCAGAAGATTTAGACATTTGACATTGATATGAGTGTGCAATAGCTGCTTTTAAAGTGACAAAATGTAATACAGACTACAGAATACTTTCTGCTTCCCCCTAATTCTGTTCACATTTCATGCGAGCTTGTTCTCTCTGACACTGCAGCCAGGGAGTAACCACTCATGTCCAAATGAGCTTTCATCTGTCACTCAATTAACAAGTCCTCACGCCTGCTGAAAGCTTAAAGTGCTGTAACCTGAGTTAACCCCTGAAGGCTATTCTTGAATATAATTGACTTTCACAGTCCAGATTTGCTTCTGAAACTTTATCGACTTTATGGTGTTATCTTGTCATTTCTCTGTAAGTTGGGCAATTAAATACACTAAATGCTTCTTTAAACCTCCTTTCCATATGAAGTCCTAGACAGTGATGTCAGCTTTAGATTTAAATTGAAAAAACTGGGGAAAAATCCCCATGGAATAGTTCAGTCTGCTGTGGACTTGAGAAACATCTTTGCCTTTTTTTTTTTTTTTTTGCATTTTACTACTGACAGCCAAGACAACTAACAACTCAAAAGGACGTGAGAAACACTGAAGTTGAAAATGAGTCTGTGAGTTTAAATCAGAGCTGAACTCTGGTGTATGAGCAAGTAGTGGTTATTTAGTGCTATTTGAAATTGTTACATGAGTACAGCATGCAACATGACAGAGTACAGTTCTACAGAAAGAACAGAAGCATTTTTTTCCCCCTTTGGGCATCAACTGTAGCTAGGAGCTTATTGCACCTTTAAAAAAAAAAAAAAAGTTGATGCCGTGTAGTGGTTGGTGCAGCAGGCAGAGTATATGGTTTTGATCTATACCAGGAGCACAGGGGAAGAGGGAAGAAAATAAATGTCACTGTATATACATACTGAGGAAATGTTAAGGTAACTGTCTTCAGTAATTCAAAGAGAGGTATAAAGGTGTCAGGGAACATCTTTACAATTACTGAGGAAAGTACTGCATTTCACAAGGCAGCATGCAACTTCAGTCCTGAGGACTGAACTTCAGTCATCTTCACACACCAGCTGGATGCCCTGCAATTCACGAGAGATTCATTGCTGCCTAACCTTGAAAAAGCAACTTAACATGCAGCCAGCACCTCTGCAAGAGTCAATCCATACTGACAGCGTGCATGCTTGGGGAGACTCTGCTGAGATACCATGGGAGCATCCTGGCTCTACTTGATGTCAGTACAGATACTACATTCAGCCTGGAGCATAACTGGAGTGTAAGAAGGAGAAATAAAGACTAAAATTTGAAATACTTTTAGAACTGAGATATTCATTAGGCTAAAGTGTTTGGAAGTTGTCCTGGTTTCAGTTAGAACAGAATTAATTTTCTTCCTAGTAGCTGGTGGAATGCTGTGTTTTGGCTTAGGATGAGAAGAGTGCTGATAACACCCCGATGTTTTAATTGTTGCAGAGCAGTGCTTATACCAAGCCAAGGACATCTCAGCCTTTCGCTCTGTCCTGCCAACAGGCAGGCTGGGGGTGCAGCAAGAGCTGGGAGGGGACAGACCCAGGACAGGTGACCCGAACTAGCCAAAGGGGTATTCCATACCATCTGACGTCATGCTAAACAATATATAGGGGTGGCTAGCTGGGGGAGGGGGCCGGACTGCTCGGGGTTAGGCTGGGCATCGGTCAGTGGGTGGTGAGCAATTGCATTGTGCATCACTTGTTTGTACATATTATTAGTAGTAGTACTATTATTATCATTGTATTATTATTATTATTATTGTTATTATTATTTTCCTGTCTTATTAAACTGTCTTTATCTCAACTCACGGGCTTCACTTTCCATTTCTCTCCCCCGTCCCAGAGAGGGAGGGGGGAGGGTGAGCGAACGGCTGCGTGGTGTTTAGCTGCCAGTCGGGTTAAACCACGACAGAAGTAGAGGAGTATGCTCACACTTTGCCCTGAAATAAGTCATATTGTGAATATTATTTTTAAAGTTAACGTTACCACAAGGACAGTGTTGTGCCATAGGGATATGGGAACTGTGCTGCTATCAGCACTTGCTGTTTGTTGACAAGCCCTGCAAGTGAAGAGTTTGTCCATCAGCAGCATAGTTCAAACCTGAACTTCTCTCTGTGTAGCTACATGACAGGCCATAGAGTCCCTCTTGAAATCCCTAAAGGCAATCAGGTTTAAGAGCAGAGGAGTTACCAACTTCTCATTTCCTATTCTTGATTTCCTGCTGTTTTTCGACATGCAATCTTGGAGATCTCTAAGACAAAATCATTCTTGGGTGCAAGAATAACACCTCTGCCCACAGTTTCCTCTGTGCCCTTTCACCCACACTGTTGCAACTTGTGTGCAGTCTGCTGATGGTGTTTGTTTCATATTTAGCCTCCCTCACAAAGCTTCAGCCAGATTTTGATAACACTAACAGTTTCCCTCTCATCTGCGTATACACAGGCTGGGCTTGTGAAGACTAGTCAGTTGTACATGCAGATAGATTTTTTTTTTTAATGTTTGCACTAATGTTCAATGAAATCTCAAGCAAATAAGCTAGTTTGGAATACTAGCCAAATTAGGGTTTTCCTTACGTATAGTATTAGTATTACTAGTTTTTTGAGGATATTGAGAATTTTACTGTTAGAAACTACCTTCTAAAGCCTCATTCCAAAAGAAATAATTAAGAGAATACTAGCTTGAATATAAACTTACTCCGTGCAGGTGGAAAAGTTTTGATTCTCTTTCTTTTCTCCAAACTCTAGCTTTTGTCAGGAGTGATAAGCCAAAACTCTTCAGGGGACTGCAAATCAAAGTGAGTAGTAACCTAAGTTTTTTTTAGTTTTTGAGGGTGTGGGGAGGAGGGATGTATACTAAGAAGAATTAAATGTAGTAGAAACAGACCTTTTGTAGATTGTTCCTTATTTGCTGATCAAATCATCCTTCAGGAGGGGATGTATATTTGTTTTGCCAGTATAAATCTTTACAAGTTTCTGCTGCTAGCACTAATTGGCTTATTGCTAAGTAAATAGTACCAATTATTTGTTGTCAATGGGGCTTTTTCAGGTTTGTTTGTTGTTTAAATCCAAGAAAAAGTATATTGGAACCCTTAAGTAAAAACAGATGTTAAAAGAATGTGAGGAATGCTTGTGTTCTGACCTGACTGTTGATATCTTGTGTTTAGTTGATTTGTTCTGCCATGCTTTCAGTTCCCTTTTTTCCTCATTCTGTTTTTCCCTCATCTTCTGCTGGAGCTGCCATTTCCATACATTCAGAGATTTTTATTTTTTTCTCCTTTCTCTCAGATCTTCCTCAGTATATCTTAGATTATTTTTTTAGTCTTCAAACATCCAGCTTTAGACAACTGAGTATGCTGAGTGATGTTTCTTATGACTGGTGCATAGGTAACATCACATAAGCTGTACTGCCTTAAGCTCAAGCAATTTTTGATTTGAGGATCTAGTGTAAAACTTCCTCTTGAAATCCTACATGAACTTCCAGCATGCTTCACAGATACACATCTCGATTCTCACATCCTTGTGCTCCCATCTCTCTTCACCAAATGGCACCATCTGGAGTCGCTTCATACTTATGCATGGCTGCAATAAGTGATTTGTCTTCTCAGCAGCAGATTACATCTAAAACAGATTTTCTCTGTCTGTCTCATGTATTCATGTCTGTGTGCCCTCCAATTTCTTTCAAAAGCATTCATTCTCTCCTTCTACATGTATGAATGTTTCATTTTTATTTTAAACTGTAGCTGTATTGAACATCAAAGCAGCCTAGCCTACAATTGGTATGGAGCACTACCAGGAAAAAATGTGCAAGTGGGTCTGGTATTTATTTTACAAGAAATTCAGAAAAACAATTAGAGGTGCTGCTAGCTGCATTAAGTGAAACCAACTAAGGTTAGGTCAGTAAAAGGGTAGAGTAAAATACTCCTAGTGAACTCCTGTTTTCTATAAACTTAAATGGCTAGATCCTTCCAGTGCTCTTAAAAGCTTTTATTTGCATTACGTATTTGGGGACTCAGTTTTCACAAGTATTATGTTACTAGCTAAGCCTATAGGCAGACTCTGCACTGTTAAATTGGCCAGAGAATTCTAAAGTGGATAAAAAAAATAATCTATTGATTAAAGAATCATTTAGCTGCTTGATTCAAAAATCAAGATTTAGTAACTTAAAACAGTTGAAGTATGATACCTTCGTTCAACACAAGGTGCATGGCATTATCTCACTGCACGTGTGAGTTTGTGTGGTGGGCCAAGGAGAACAAGTAGATATTTCTGACAGAAACATGCATCTCTTTTTGACTTGCTTTTCCGCCGTCCTCTCTTTAACATTAAATGTTAAAAAGCTGCTTTTTACCCATTTTATTTAGGGCAAGTAACTCTACTCCAGATCTTAAAGAAACATTTACTGCTCTTAAACTAATGGTGTCACTCATTCAGACTTTTTTTCTATTCTTGATTTGATGTCTTAAACTGATTTAAATAAACTGGGGAGGGATTTAAAATGGAGAATACATTTCCCAACCCAGAGTAACTGGCTTGTTTCTTTCTTCAGTACGTGCGTGGTTCTGACCCTGTACTAAAGCTGCTGGACGACAGTGGGAACATTGCAGAAGAACTGAGCATCCTCAAGTGGAATACAGATAGCGTGGAAGAGTTTCTAAGTGAAAAATTAGAACGTCTATAAATCACTGCTTTTGTTCCTGTTCTCTTTTCATGTCTTCTCATGGTAATCATCTCAGATGAAGTGAGCTACAATTGAAAAAACATTCCAGCTTCTATGTTAATTTTAAAATATCTATTGTGCTGTACTTATAATTAGAAGGGGAAGCTTCAGCACACATCTGACAAGTTGACAAACAGAATAGCTTGTCTTAATATATTTCAGTTCTTAGTGCATTTATCACCAACGAAAGGATTTGTTTCAAACTTAATTATGCAAATATCACTGATATAATTAGACCTGTTTTTACAAATGCTCTAAAAAACTAAAGAGCTTCAAATAATTGAAATGGTTACCATGCTTTTTGTGTGCTGCTCTTTGTAAACATGTCAGAACCAAATGCAGTGTAATGTCTCCCAAAGAAACGTGACTGCTACTGCCCTCTTCTTTTTGTATTTGAAATGCCCTTTTTACAGAAGCGTTGTTTACAATGACTATCTAGTTCACAGGTTTTGAAGCTGATGGAGGAACTCATGCTCTGGTACAGTGAAACATTTAGTAAGCACACTTTAGTGAAGACTACATAGAAAACCCCTGAGGTGTATGCAAGTCAGATGTTCAGGTGTGCTTTACATTAAGTGTTTTGCTTCAGAAAACATGAGAAAGAAAGAAAGCTTTTTCCAGGCTTGCAGCTTTCACAAGTTTATTCTATCAAATGAATTTATAAACTGTTCTTTTAAAAGATTTTTCTTTCTCATTTGAAATTTATGTAAGCAAGGAATATAGATAGCACGTATGTTAGTAAGTCAAATCTATTATGACTTGTCAAGATTTTTCTCACTTACAGTGAATAAACATGGCGAACAAGAATGTGGCTTTTCTGAAGTTTAATTATCAAACAAGTATTTCCTTTAACTACTTCAGGCTCACCAGTTTTTGGCTGGATGGGTGTTATGCTATACCTTGAATGGGTACTCAGTTTTTCACTTTTGAATTTTCTATCTCAAGAGATTTATTTTCTTTACAGTCTACCACTTTTATTCCTAACTTGAGAAGAAATCATCAGCTTCATAGCAGAACCAGAACAATTACTTTAAGACTAACAACACACTAAATATCAGAGCTTCTACTTCTAAGAGGGATTCTTTAGACCTCACCTTCTGAGTTTTTGTTCCATGAAATATTTTTATAAACTTTCAGAAGGTGCATACAGCTTGATCATGACGCTATACGCATTTTTATCTTTCTTTTTTTTTATCTCTGCCTTTCACTCCTATCTTTATAAAACACGCTGCTCATCTCCCACATGACTCAGTGTGGGACAGCTACAGCAGTGGTCACTGCTGTCTCAGCAAAAAACAATGACACAAAAAGCACAAATCTTTGCAGCTGGTACTAGCTTATCAGTCATAACATGGATTAATTCTTGGGACATGTGGTGTTCTAGTCAGCATATGGGCTGCAGCCAAAGCATATGGCATGACAACCCCCTATTTTGGTAGTAAAAATATGCTGCCATCCACTGGTCTTTTAATATATTGACTATATCCCACGCTTATTCCAACATTTGCCAACAAGGAATTTTGGTTTCTGCAGTGATGAATTACCACGTTATTTTAGCAGAGTATTTTAACTATGTCCTTGCCAACCTCAGAGCTTCTCTACCACTCACCAGAGGGATTATTCACTTGGTTTGATATTTAACAAGTATTTCTCTCAGCTTCTCTCCATAATTCCTATCTCACTGTGACTGCCCGGGAGTTTCTGAGTTTTAACCTACCTCTTCTTTTGATATCTGCCTGCTGCTAGCCCAATATATTCCTAAACAAACTTCCTCTTCCAGCACCAATCTTTCATTCCTGCACTTGCTTGTCATCCAGTGGAGCAAGGAACTCACTCCTGTAGCAGGCAATTACTAGCCTGTAGTAGAAGAGAATGACAGACTAAAGAAATTCTCCTCCAGCATAACTACGTCTCATGCCTGCAGCCCCAGCTGCCTTCCTACTGTTTCTGTAGCCTCTTGTGTTTTCCTGCACCACTTCTCACTTCAAGGGACGAGAAATGAATTTTTCTTCAATTTTTCTTCCTACATTCTCTACTTGGTGAGTCTTATTCCACATACTAATCTTACCTCATAATTCAGGTATTTATTGTCTTAACTTAAATGCATGCACAAAGAATAACCCTGTTTCCCTGTATATTGGGAACACATGTAGAGGTTTTCCATTATTCTCTTAATGTTGAACACTATTCTCTTACTGTTGAGCTGTTGAACCCTGAACCTATTAAATCTGCCAGCCTCTAGCAAGAGCTTAATCACCAGAGCTTCTTGACCTGCTGACTGTTCTGCATGTTTTTGAAGGATCATCTTCACGTTCATGATGTCCTTGTGTTATCCTTTCTCCTTCTATCCTTTAGATGTTAACACCAGTACCCTGGCTCTACAGATAAGTGCTAAGAACATCTAATATTGTGGCAAAATGAGCCAGACTTTGTGTCAAAAGAGGAAGCTGGAATGGGGAATCATTTATTTTGGAAATTCTCAAGTTTCTATTTATCAGTGTGGGTTGTTTCATCCAGTCAGCAGCTGTTAAAATTCAAGAAGCTCAAAAGGTTATTTTGGCTTGTGGCAATTAACTACATAAAATACAAGGTTTAAATCTCCCGTTTAAAAAGGAAGTGATTCATTTTTACTTATAAGCACCCAGTACTTCATAAAAGACGTTTACTCAGATTTATGTAAGAACAATTTAGTCTTATACAACGCTCTTATTGTGCCAAATCTTGAGAGAATTAATGAAAGGAAGAATAAAAGCAGTAAGTATGCATGACTAAGATGAAACAAAGTGTCCATCTACCCCTACTATCTTTAGAAGGAAGCAAGACAAATGATCTTGCAGGAGATAGCATCGCTTAGAAAAAGTGTACAATCCATTTTGTGCAGAGATACGGTAACATACATGAATGTGAAGCTTAGCATACAAGGTTCTTGAAGGGATTTCCTGGGTATCTGCTTCTTGTAGCTTTGTCATAGGTTGCTGCAATGTGAACATGAACAGCAGACCAAAATTGTTTTCAGTTCTAAGGGAAACATTCCAACAGATATTAAAATCATGGAAAGCAAATAAGTTTTCAACTCGTTCTGTTTTACTGTTTCATCATACAGATAGAAAAAGAATGCATAGCCAACCTGATGAAGAAACAAAAACATGTTTGCTTAAACTCGCCCCCCCCTTGAGAATGTCACTTTTTCCTGAACCTGAGCTTTCAGAAGCAAAGTACACGTTCTATTTCCTTCAACAAGGGAGATTAGACCAAAACTACAACAAAATTCTGCCTGTCGTTATGCTTCACTAGCATGGAAGTTGGAATTTTACAGATGAATCTACCTCTGCCTGTTTTGGAGATGAATCTACTCTACCTATTAAGGCTAACAGGCTCCAGTCCAGCTTCAAAGAGTTTCAAGACCGTACAGAAAGCAACAAGCTACATTCACTTGTTCTTACAGTAAATATAAGGGAGTTTAGACACATTACAAAATTTTCGTTTGATAGGTGGTGCTTTGAACACTTAACAAAAGAAGTGGACTTAAAAATTTGTCAAATGTGCCTGAGAAGGGTCCATCACATGCCACGATACAGAACACTTCTTAGAAGATAGTTATATCAAAAGCTGCTAAAGACAACACTGTTTTCTGAATTTGTGTTTTTCCTTGAGCTGTTAACCGTTAAGATACATCTCAATTATCTTGAACTAAATTTGCTGTCATTTCTAAGAACAGCCTACAGGACAAGATAGTCAAGGAGACAAAGAACAGACAGCCCCGCTGGTACGGTACGGTATTGAACAGCTGTGGTTCTCAATAGCAGCTTCCCTCCCAAGTGCACTTATAAAAAGTCAACACAGTTGATAGCTGGAGAATATTCACAGTATTTTTTTTTCCTTATCACTTGTCATGAAGGATGTACAGAAGGAAATAAGTGATGAAATTACTCACCTAGTGAGCTTAGGCAGGAGACAAACTACAGGAGCAGAGCCTTTTGCATTTGTTGATTTAAACGGCAACCTTGGCACTAGGCGAACACGGACTGGGTCAAGGAGTTCCTGGGTACCTCAGTTATGTTTTGAATGGATTCCTGATGCTGAAAGAGACCTATCAGCTTTGTTGCTGTCCAAGAAGCAAGGTATTCAGCTACGTATTTAGTTGCACCTTTGTACACTGAAAACCTTAACTAAAGCAGCACCTGTGTCCACTAACAGATTAAACAAGACTTCTAAAGACTGAGAAATTGAATACACATTTCCCACTACTAAGGCAACCAAGAACAAGAGTTGACTGATTTCCCAATGCATCAACCAGGCACTTCTAATGAGTCATAGTTCATTTTACCTGCTATCATGCTGTCAAACACTTTTCTTTCAGAGCACTTGCAGCAATGCACACTAGTCCCAGATGACCTAGACAGCCTAATGCATAAGCTCCGAGAAGGCAGTAGCAACATGCCCTCGTGTATTCCTACCCATAATTTTCCCGTAAATTTCCACCTATTTTCCTTGAAAATACATACCATGCACCACATCTACCAGTTCAAAGTGGTATTAATGACATATTAATTGTGCTTCTTTTGAGGTTTCCAGTAATAGTATCTTATCCTGGCAGTCTTCAGAGGTTGTATATTCCTAATGTAGTTTAATTGTTCTGTAGAAAGGGAATTAAGCCTGGTGCATAGGAGTTCACAGAGATGCTGGGATGAGCACTTTGGTGAAATTGTCAAGTTTGAATAGGTCTTTACAGCACGTGAAAGATAGGTTAAGGCACATGTAATTGTGCTTCAGGATGTTTTAGTCTGACTCACTCTAAAGAAATGAAGCAAGGGAAGAACTGCTGGTTTCAGCGTCATTACAAACCATGAATACTACAAAGGAATCTTAAATAACATGGGAGGTGCCAGGCCCATACGATGCAGGTGTAAACCACATCTTTGCTAACACTACAGTTGTGCTTTCAGAGCTGCGTTTTTGCCTCTCTGAGTGTCACCTGCTCACTGCTTGAGGCTGAGATTATAATCAGGTCACTTGACTAGACAAAATTATGTCCTTATCCATTTTTGGAATGCAAAGACACTGTTTGCTCTGAACATCTCCCAAAAGTGACAAAAAAGACAAGAACATTTTATGTTAGAAATGGGGAGGAGGGATAAATAATTTCATAGCAACATTTAATAGTCACTTTTTCATATTTAGGAGAAACAAGGATGTTAACTGAGGCAGTGTGACAGTAATAACTGTGCAGGAATTTGAAGAAGAATGAAGCTTTTAAATAAAAATCAATGGATACTGCTTATGAAACTTCATTGTCTTTTCTCATAACTCAGGATTTCTATTTCTTTAGTTACCCTAAAGAAAAGGGGGCTAAAACCAAGCTAGTAGAATCAAACCACAGAGACTAAGTACTTCTGCTTTGTCGTCATTTTAAGTGCCTGGTTTACTCAGCAGCAGCAGGGAAGTAATAACTCTAGAGAGTCAACAGAGTACACTCTGAGAGATTCTTAGTATACTCTGAGAGTTTTAGTTCTCAGTATTCTTCCCAAGAATGTGAAATATATTGGGTTTTCTAGTGAAAACCCAATATAAATCATGCTGGATGGAATGGGAAGGAGTAAATCAATCTTACAGTAAAGCCACAAATTCATCTAAGAATATATTTGCTAGTTTCTGTATAATGGAAACCCTCAGGAGAGGCTGTGCTAGCATTTGATATATAGGAATAACTAGATAATGGATTTCCAGCGCAGAAGCCTTAACATTTCCAAAATAATTCACTAGAACAGCTTCAAGTTTTTCCTTAACTGTACTTCTAGATGCATCCCTCAGTAAGTTTAATAAAGTTTAATACTATTATTTGCAAGCTTTCAACCCTGAAAAGACACTGGAAGATATTCTCTTGATAACAACCTTTTAAGGTTGGATTTAATTTGGTTAGGTAGAAGCCAGGCTCCCACACTGAATTTAAAGTGAGACTTTCAGCACAGCATATCATTTAGTATTTGAGACCAGGGTGCAGCCAGGTGGTTAAGAGATCATGATGTTTTTCCACACTTGGGGCCAGGCTATGGTTAGGAGGACAATCTGTGTTTTGGTATAGCCTTTTTTTTTTTTTAAACCCATTATTAACTTTATGTAATTTCAGTGGAATGATGGCCCAAACCACTGACTAAAGCATTCAGCCCTGAAATATGGGCAGAGAAAAATTTCCACGTTTTGCTGTCGTAGAATTTATGTAATTTCAAGGCCAAGCATTTATCATAGCTGTTGCTAGGCTGCAGTCCTTGACTAGGCTATAAATCCCATGGACAAATGCACATTTTTGGGGCAGAAGGATCAAGGCAGAACAAGACAGTTAAGATAACTTTTTACTCTGCCTTTCTCAGCATGCAATGACTTGGTTTCTCCAGTACTCACATGTTAGCGTACCCAACCCAGTTTCTAGAAAGCACTGATCTTCATTGAGGAGAGGCCTTGAGAACAGACATCTTTAACCAGCAGCTCTTCAGTGCTGTTAGGACCCCCTCTGCAGACTGTGTGACTTGTAATGCTGCCAGCTTGCTTTCCCCCTCCTCAGGCTGGCAGAGCACAGCTGTAACACACTGTGACAAACCCTACAATCCCAGCAGCAAGGAATCTGTCACACTCACCTACTCCACCATGACTCAGTCATACACATCCCAGCATAAGCAGCCACATCCCCAGAGCAGAGCCTTGCCTAGCCAATGCTTTCACCAGATTATCCACACCAGCCTAAGTATCCAGGTTTATGACTTCTCACTTCCGAACCCTGCTGCTCCCCACACCACACACTTACTCTGGAGCCTGGCCATGCCCTGCCCCTGAGGAGAGTCCCTGCCTGCCACAAGGGCCTGGGCACAGCCAGCGCCACCCAGGTCTGTGCCAAAGGCCACTGAGGGGGCTGTAACGAAGACCCACAGTCTGAATTTCAGTGTGGAGTGGGACAGGCAGATGGGTGCCACTGGCTGTGAGACCTGCAGCAGCCCTTTCCAGCAGGCCCATGCTTGCACCTGCGCCAGCTACACCTGGGGCCAGGGCCTGTCTGAGCAGCAAGTCCCTACATACAGAAAGCACAAACCAAAGCAGGGGGGTTAATTCTTAGTCCTGAGTGCAAAGATTTGGGATTTCCCAAAGGAAAGTACATCCCTGGAACAGATCAGCCTGTGCCAAGAAATAAAACTCACAGCTTATTTTTGCATCACCAAAATAAAAGGCAGACCCTGCCATCAGGCCAAGCAGGTATTGCTGTGAAACAAGCAGCAGAGGACATCTGACAGTCACAAAACCCAGGTGAGTGTACACACAAACAGATCAACTTCAGCCCACAGGTGTCTCCACACCCTTCCAAGGGCCTTCTCTGGAGCCACCAGGCGGTGGCTGCCTGTATGACTGACCACCATCACCACCTGTCTCCAAGGCACCACACAGAGCAATTAATGCCAAGCTGGAGCTAAGGCATTTTCCTTCAGTGACCTGAGAGGCAGGATCGTGTGAGGAAATGGGTGTAAGACTTGGCTTTCCATGCCTTTTCATATTTAAAAAAACACAGCAACAAAGCAAGCCTAAAGTGATGTTCTGTTTGCTTGCCCCAAGCTTCAGAGCTCTGTATGACTGCAGCCATCTACAGCCTCCCTGTGCCCAACCTTTTATGAGTTTACTGACAGATTCCTCACCACTTAATTATTTTATTCATCATAATTTACCATTGTAACAGCTGGGGATTGCCATAAATTACTTCTGTGAAAGCGGAACTCACCCTATAACCTAACACAGGCATTGCTGTTGTTCAGCATCCGTGTGTGTACAAGCACTGGATAACCACAAAGTTTAATAATATTAGAAGCATTTGTTCCCCCATTTCTTGCCTTTTCTGAGACTCGGTAACCACAGGGTCCTGCTCAGGATGGCAGCATGGTGACCAGAACTGGCTCTGCCACCCACGGCTTGTCACACATAGGCAGTACCGTGACTCTGGTAGTGCCCTTCTCACAGATTTTGTGAGCCTGGGTTTGTTTGGTTTTAAATTAAGATACAGGTAATCATATTCCTCCTTTTTAGCAGGTAATTATTCCTTTCAAGTGTACTCAAAAGGAAAATCTCTTCACACACTGTGAATCAGTATTCAATGAGAAATTTCACCTCAGTTTCATTTTATATCTTATAAAATCAGACTGACAGTGTCATTTCATCCTTAATTCACCTCAAGCTGGGAGCACTGACAGCGTTAACCAGGGATGGAGAAAAGGGCCTTTTGGGCCATGAAGATCACACACGCATGGCAGATACCATGTCTGCACTGGAGCTGCCTTACTCTTTAATAACTTACTTGTCATAATGACAGACTTAGTGTACAAACTCTGTATCGAAGCAATCTACAAAAACAGACACTGAAAAACTCTCCAGATACTATGGCAGGGTTTTCACGTGAATCATCACGTGACCTAAAGTTCACCAGCCAGGTAAGAATTTCTGTCATTAGCACAAAGCACATCAACGTTAGCTGTGTTTGACCACTCAAGGTGTAAGAGGAATTTTTCTGTAAAATTTTAAGCCTGATGAACACTCAGCCCAGGAGCCACTGCAGAGCTGCTAGATGTATTCTATACATAGAAACGTGCACGTACAGGTGGCCCCGCAGTAAAGCATCTGAGAGACAAACCACCTCCTACCAACCTCCACTTGGTCAGGCACTGAACAACACCCAAAAACCTCACCCTTAAGGAGGGAGAGCCTTCCCAAGAGCAGAGACTGTCAGCATCATCTCCAACAGGTCTTCTATTACAGGAATACAGAATGAAGATGCTGGCATTTTAAGTGGTTTTTAAACTGTGTTAGTTATGGTAATTGCCTGTCTCTGAGGAGAGTGGAGGCTGTTTGCCCATGTGTTAAATTCCAATACTTGTGAGACGTGCAAAAGTTGTCTTACTTAAAGCAGTATCATTTCAAGAATAATTTGAAAACTCGGGTAAAAGCCTTCAGCCAAGCTCAGAGAGTTGTCAGACTTTCTGAAGAGTTTTCACTGCTCTTTGGTGCCACTCACCACCTCTATCTGTATCAGCACAGCAAGGATCTGTACAGCCCAAATCTGCTCTTCTTATGAGCACAGTCATTTGACAAAGAACAGTGATCAAATCCCAGAGATAAAACACTTAAGGGTGAACCCTCCCCTGTCACCAGTGTTTATAAACCTTTGTGGTTTTTGAAGTTACAGTTAGCACATTTGTCACACTGATTTTTACTGTAGAATTATTATGATGCAAACAACTACAGTAATCGTCATTGAGACAGAATCAGCATTTGGCAGCAGTGCCACAGAGTGGTGTAATATAATAAACAGTTCACTTTTTTTTATCAAGTGGTTATACAGGAAAGCTGCTAGCATCTGATTCCATCCAGCACAGACCTTACAAATACACATAATCTAAATGTACAAACAAGCCCACTCATATAAATGTATTTAAGAGCTTTCATGGGTTCAGATTCGTAAGTATTCAAGTGCAAAGAACAGAAATATCAGCATTTTTTGAAAACTAGAGCAAATAATGGTTTGATTCAAAATATGCAGAATTTTTCATAAGCTGACAGCAGTTCAGTGGAGCAGAGAAGCTGGCTCTGGTCTTCTACAGCCAGGGAAGTAGTAGCCCAGAGGGGCTGTTGGAACAGAAAGAGCATCTGGAAATGTCCAGCTCAGAAGAGCTTCCATCTATGAGTCTCATGTACATAGCGATCAAGTTCTCTGGGAAAATTACATGAAACTACTTGCCCATCTGCTCAACATTCAGCTGGCACCAAAGGTTAAATACTTTTCTGGTCAAACTTCACAATACTTAAAAAACATTGAGCTACCAGTGTATACCATCACACCATATCCAGGAGGTCACAGTGGACCAGACTCCCCTCAATTCAAAGTTTAACCAATTTCCTTATTTATTCCATAAGACATTTCAAGCCAAATTTAACTCAGCCCTATTTATCTTTCAGCACATCTTAAATAAAAAGTAATTTAAAGAAAAATATGCTTTCCATAGATGTTTTGATAGGATAACAGTTATTAAACAGACGAACGTTCTTCCCTTCAAGCCTCTCCAACATATCGGCAAACATTTGCTACCTAACAACTCAGGCTGGAATGAGGACTGGAACCACAGCATTTCTGCTATCACGTGTGGCTTGGGCTTTGGTTTTTCAATCGTTCATTTCTCATAAGGCATAGCCCTCAAACTTCTTACCTTCTTTCAGTGTTTGAGCCTGTCTGGTAACATAAAAGGAGGAAGAATCCACACTTCTAAGAAGCCACTTCCTGTGGCAAACAGAGCGGAGAAACTTCAGGCTCCAGCAGAGGCAAAACAAGTCTGGTGGAAGCAGAACCCGCCCTTTGGTTCCTGTTGATCACAGCAAGTGCTACCAGCTGTGTGAGCTCAGCCAGTGCAACTTGGAAACGCCTTAGGGTAGCCATGGTAACTTGTAGGTCTTCACCTGGTGCACTAAAGTCACTGAATACAGCTTTTAAGAGCAATACTCCTGTCTCTAGAAGCATCTTAATATCTGCAGATCTAAAAAGGTTAGAAAACTTTGTATGATTAAACTAATTAGGGAAAAACACACACACACACCACACCAAGCCTTAGGTTGACACCAGCAGTTCAGCACAGGGCAAATATGCCTGCTGTGACCCATCTTGGACCTTGTCTACTACCGTGTTGCTCAAGCGGCTGCCAGACCTCCTCACAGCTGGTCCTGAACAGGTTTATTTTAACAGGCTGTCCAAGAACCAAAGCAACAGAGCAAAAGGAAAGTTTGAGTTCATTTGCACTTATTGTCTTTAAAGGAGACGTTGGTGTTACTTGTGCACTTCCTCAACCTGAAGTATTTTTTTCCCCTTTATCTATTCATACTAAACATGAGCACAGCCCTTGAAATCTCATCTCTGAGCCAACTTTTACAGGAATAAGGCACAAGGTATTAAGAAACAGTAGGCTCAGTGACCACACCATTAAGACAATCTGGATGAATCACTCCCCACGTATGTTTCCGTGCGGCAGTTCCTCTCAGGTAAACAAATGCAATGTCACTCACCTTTGTAAAGGAAGTTTATGACCAATGGTATGGAGGCATTAGACTGTAAATCATGAAGAGTTTCTCTGCAAAAGGAACTGGGTTAGAAATCTAGAAACTCTCCTGGATGCTCAGCATTCTTAGTGCAGATACCAATGATATTTCCACTGGAGAACGTGTAAAAGATAATGTGGCAAATGTGAAACGAAGTGTCAGTGGCACTGGGGTTTTCCTTTTCCAAAGGTGAATAAAATATAACTCCCTAAAATCTCCAAAAAGATTTCAACACTTCAAAAACTTACATAAAAAGCCCTATTTGTGGGATTTCTGATGTATGCCAGCATTGAGTATCAAGACTTAAAGTCAATTTATGTCAAAGAAATAAAACTGGAAGACTTTTTTTTTTTTTCTTCTGGAAAGGCAGTTGTCAAATGTTTCTCCTTTCATATAAGCAATTTCCTAGCTCATTATTCCAATTCTAGTACTTCTGCTTCTGCCTATAAATGTGTAGAGGCATTTTAAAGCTTTAATTCATTTTGCAATTCTAAATAGCTTGCCTTAATCGTTCACGTCAAACACCTATTTCACATTTTTTAAAAATTTATAAAACAATTCCGAGTTGTCATGAGGAGGAAATTTCTTAGCATCGAGATTATTAACTGGATGCAAACACCCCATGCTAATATGTTTGCTATCATTCACTTGTGGCAGGAAGCTATTTATAAGAGGCATTACATTCACACAGCAATTTAGTGTTTGCATTCACGGTACATTTTCTTGCCATTCGCTCAGCTAAGATCCAGAATTCATCAAGCTACCCAATTTGTTTGGAGGGGTTTCTTACTGCCAGATGCCGCCCTGAATGCTCCATGTCACTGAACAATGGCAAGGGCACTAGCATAGAGGATGACTGAGGTCGCGTCCGTCAACTTGACGGATGTCTTTGCATTTTCACCAAACACAAATCCGCATAGCTAAGTGAAACTAACAAGCTTGCAATGTACTGCCTTGTACTTCCATTAATAGTTGTCTAATTAAATGGGTTGCAGCCCATTATACTGGAACATACCCAATAAGGAATTCTACTTAGAAAGGAAATAGGTCAGGATTGGGCTGTAAGCCAAGTTTAGCAAGCATTTTCTGCACCTCATAAATTCTCTAGGTGAATGAAATGGAGCAAGAAAATAAAAAGGTTTCAAGTAGGTCTGGGATATGGGGGTTCAACTCCAGTCTCCCAAGACTCAGGAAAGCCTGACACTAAATAAATACATACACTTGGTAGTCCATGGAAAATAAGGAAGCCTAATTCTGCAGTCCTTGTTTAGACACCACTTGTAACCATAGAACCAGAACGACAATGACTAACTTTCCATCGCCTCATACAGGGAGGAACGTCGTCTACTAGCTCCCATGGGAGTTTTTGTTGCACAAGATTCCAGGATTGAGCCTTTTCCCAGAAGTATTTATTTGAGACCAGATGACCACCTGACCATGTAAACCATTTGGTTGAGCTGGGATAAGAGAAGCCATAAAACGTAGCATCATCAATTACTGATGAGGCATTAAATCCTTTTGTTCTAAGTTGAAGTTGCATGGCTAGGTAGAAACATTACAGAAAATCTGAAAGATGGATTAAAACGTACCAGGTTGTACTGCAGAGTTTCACAAGGTTTCAGCATCTTCCACTGACAGTTTCAGTCTCCATTTTTGGGGGAACTGAAACTCTGTTTCGCTTTATGATCGAGTATTTTGTGCTTCCACGTGGAAGTAACAAAAGTTACTAATGGCACTCCTGACAGAAATATGATGTTTTTTAAATGGAACAGAACATTTGTTTCATAAGCCTCTCATATTTGTGGGCAGTCATGAGTGCTTTTCTGTGTACAACACTGAAATGGCAAATCCTTGTTTTTTTTAAAGTGAAAAACAAAGGACAAAAATGTTTGTTGCTGTTCCCAAACAATCCCACGGTATTGCAGTACCTGGCTTAAACCCCAGCCCAAGATCTATTTCCCAGGGCCAGTTTTTAAGCCCTCCTAGCTTTCAATATAGGATGAAGTGAGTTCTGCTTTTCTAATTGTCTGATGCTATTATGTGGACAGCAGTACTAAAAGGTTTCACAGTGAATAATAGTTCTGATTTTGAAAACCCAATGTGCTTCCACAGTAAAGATATAGCCAGCATGAGTCCTAACAAGTTTTGCATTTGTTTTTTTATTTTCTGAATTGTAATATATTCTCAGTATGTTCTACCATTCAGAAAGCCCATGCCAGCTCCTTGTAAATTTGAAGGCCCCCGCATCTTTACTGTACAAAATGGAGGCAAGACCAGTCATACCTAATTAGCGTTTATGTCATCATGTATAAATCCCTACGATGCTACCTGCATGAGCACAGTTCAGGCCTACTGCAGTTAGACTACAAGTCAGCTACTAGACCAGTTCAGTCTAGACCAAAGCTGACACAAGTCCTTCAAAGTACAGCAAAATGACCCCTAAATACAGTTTTCCTCTCGCTTTGACTTAGAGATCAGTATGCACGTAGTAGAGTATACCTTATGCTATAGGAACTGGACTGTACACTATGGGGAGGAAATTCACTTATCTTGCAGATTGGTGCACGTGCCCCCTTGTTCTTCACTGCTCTTTAAAAAATAAAAAAAAAATAAAATCCACAACAGATGTGCTCAAGCTTTCTTCCAATACTGCAGTTTTTAGGAATTAACAATTTCTGCCCTCTTGAGCTGCTTATTTACTTCCACAAATTTGAGTTTCTTTTGGGGAGAGTTTTCTGAAAGCCTTGTTGGTCAGTCTCATACCAAGAATCAGAGCTGGGAGTAAACTAAGAAAGGAAGACAAAATATTTTAAATTCAAGGCATTTCCATATTTAGTACCACCAAACATAAAGAAAAAACAGGAAAATAATTCTATGACAAATCATATACTGCAATCTGACAGATTTCTAGAAACCCAGACTTGGGTACCACTAATCTAAAATATACCACTAATTTGGTTCTGTTCAATGTATTTATTGTCTTTACACCTTTCTTGAAGTGATTACTGGTATTATGCTGCAAAATTTCTATACAAAGGAGACTTCTTGTCATATTAAATCTTAGGCTTTAATAGGGACATCTTAATTTTTAAAAATATAATGACCTCTGAAAAAAGAGCAGAACCATTATGAAGCAACCCATATCCCCACAGGATTTAGCCAGGGTACCTTGCATGGTACTTTGTATTTAAAAGTGTTGTGTAATCAGCAGTATCTGTTGAAGTCAGCATATACTCTCAAATGTCTGCACTGTTGCCAAGTCTAAAAGCCAGATGGACAGACTGCTGATGGCAGAAACTAGTTGCTGGAACCAAGCAATCATGACCATGCTTTTCTGGCAAAAGCAGCCAGATATATCATACTTCTGGTGCTTGTTCTATGTCATGACTGACACAGGAGTAAAGAGCATTGTAGTGGGATGCTAAAATGACAATTGGTGTTAAAAGTGCTTCTGTAGATGCTTCACTCTTATCAGTACAATTATTTAGAAAGGGCAGAAAACATTTGTCAAATTCACAGAATGAACTTTAAATGAAGCTGCTTAGTAGAAAGCATTTGAGAGGAGACTGGATGAGCCAGATATAATATAGGAAAAGCCATATTCCTTACAGATGCATTTAAGTTGCATATGTGGACTTCTGCCAGCTTCCTTTCTCAATGGTACAACAGAGAACCTCATGATGAGATAAGACAACAATAGCACCTTTCTTTACTTAGAAGAAAAGTACTTTTGGTTTAAAGAGAAGCAGGGGAATTAAGGATACAGAGTTGCAGTTTACATAAACTAAAGTGTCTCTTGCACTTTTTTTTCAAACATAGATCAAGCTACTGATACATAACAGTAAGTAGTTTTACTGCCAAATGTTGCCTTCATGTGGCTTCATTACTTGTATTTCCCTAAAACATGATAACTTCACAAAACACTGCTTTATAACATGTTACTGCATTTAAACAGGAAGTTAGGATGGTCCAACTTAGCATAGTCAATTCATTATATTTCTGAAGTAGGTGACATTATTCTTGAAGATTCTATAAATTAAGTGAAATGAATACTGATTTGAATTTAAACACATTTGATGGGAGTTAGCACAGAACTATAGAAGACTAGAGAATGGTTCGTCACAGTCAATTTTTGGATTTTTTGTTTTTTCCTTGTAAACTCTAGAACTACAGCATCCTATTCCTCTTATTTAATGAATCATGAATTATTGATGGTGAATTATAACTTATCAGGAATTATTACTGTTGACTTCTCTAATCTTCACATTTAACAGACCAAATAAACCTCAGATTTTCTTGGTTCCTGCCCTGCTTTGTGCTTTAATGCAACCTCTGCACTTCAAAACTGAAGGAGACTACTGGAAGTATAATTCAAAATAGAAAACACCTTTTAATTAAACCAACACATGACCTAAAAAAAACCAACAAATTTCATCCCACTGAAGTAATTTGTTTTGTTGAAAGTTTCATCAATACTTGCTTGCACTGAATTTTAAAGTTGCTGATCAGAAGCATTCAACTAAGCACCTAGTACCAGCGTCTGCTGAGAGTTAAAGTTGACTTCCACAAATGTTACATCTTCCTGCAACAGAAGGAATTTCCTTCCACTGGAAAGTAAGTTATGCTCCTCATGCAACCAGTCCAATTCGATGAATTAAATCTACGGCTACTTCAGAAAAGATTGAGAGCAATCTATCCTTTTAACATTTTACAGCCTGAAAAAACTATTTATGAAAGAGTAAGGGGCATTTTTACCTCCTGCATACTTAAAGAAGGTCCTCTTGCAAAGCAGAAGCATAATATTACTTCAACCCAATCAGGACATGACAATAAACTGTGGCATAGGAAGTGTGAATATAGATTACTTTTACGCAGATTATAGTTTTTAATAAAAATGTAAATGTATGCTCATGAGAGATTAAATGAGTAGATACTTGGTTAGCAAAAATGTTGTGCTTGATTTAACATAAAGGCAGATTTGCACTTGAAAGAATCTTGATAGTTACTCAGAGTGAATTAGCCTCTTTTCTGGAAAGCAATTAAAGGATATGAATACAAAGCGAGATTAAAGTGTCAGAATGTGTGTCATTAACTTGTGTCAATACACCTATGTGCAGTTTAAAACCTCAACATACTAGCATTTTACCTTACGTTTTCAACAGAGAGGACATCTGTTTTCATTTTTCAGCGGTGATTAAATGCACAAGTTACTCAGTGGATAGCCATACATTTGTACATTTGTGCTCCACACGTGTTGGGAACAAACCCATATGGATTTATTTAAGGCTTACGTTTCATGTTTGTTTTGGATTATTCAAATAACGTGCATTACACCTGCATCAGTTCACAATAAGTTTATTTTATGTGAAGAAAAGCTTTGCCATTAATGAAAAAATTCAGTAGAAAACAGTACCTCCTGCTTTCAATCTAGGTTACTCAAAAGTAGAAGCTGGTATTAGTGAAAACTTCAGTAGAAACATGTTCTTGGCACATGAAGTAAAAGCTTTAAACACATTAAGTTTGAATAGAGTATTTACCATGCAACCATGCTGGCAGAAAAGCCAGTTTGTAATGGCTGGTATTTGTCCCTCAAGAAAGAAACATGGAAGACACTTAAACCTGCTTACATAATATTAATTGTATATAAATATGGTGTCACCATAATTGACAGTCTTTACTCAGGCCAGCCATTTAGTTTAGCAGTTCTAAATAAGTAATAGGCACTTTGCCTTTCTGATTTCCCCTTTCACCCATCAGCCAGTCTGAATCCATGCCCGGGATACTATACACTGTTATCACCTAAAAAACAGAAACACATCATTATAATCTAATAATTGCCTAGGAAAAAAAGTCTTTAGTCTTTACAAGGTCTTAGAAACAGGATTAACCAAGGTAAACTAACCATCTGAGTATCTACAGAAAAAAAATCTAGTGCTCATAAAAATTATTTCATTGGTCCATAGAAAAGAAGTAAATATGGTAGCATATTTCAAATATTTCACCTCTTTTATGAAGTTTTTATTAATTACTGTTACTCTTTTTAGTTTGTTTGTTTTTTTAAATCCATGTATCTTGTATATTTTCCATCAACAGGCAACCTAAAAGCAAGTTCCCTGGATCTTCAAGTACATGACAGAAAGACAGGTGATGTTGATGGGCTACACCTTAACAGAAAATCTGAGGCCATGGCTTCCATCTAAGTCACTGTCTACGTAAGACAAAAGTCAAATAAAAATATGTAAGTAATGCACACATGAAAAAGTTATAACATTTTTTGCGGACGTTATTCTTCACTCAGCTACAGTCACATAAGTAGGTGACTATTTTATATCTTTGCCTGCTTTCTGTAGGCTTTCTGACTTTCAAGTATTAAGAATTCAATTAGAAGAGGATTAAGCACAGCACTACCACCACACCACCAAAACCAGAAGTGATTTTACTTCCATATTCTTCTCAAAATGCAACATCTCATGTTTGAAAGACTAATTATATTGATAACAGTGTTAGAGGTATGTTAAAAGGAAGACTGAACAGTTGAACCTTGATTATCTAGAAAATTCTTCTTGCAAGCTGAGCAGGTATAACAGATGTTAACTCTCAGTATAGAACATCAGGGTATACAGGTACTGGACGCTAGCTTCTCAGAGTGCTATTGAAGTTTAATTAAAAAGAAAATCAACTACACAGATTTCTTCACGTAGCACATCTTCACTAGATAGTCACAAGCATTCCGAGTATATTCTTAAGTGACCGAGATACTTAGAAAACTTACCTCATCTGCAAGTAGTGATAACTCACTGCTGTTTGCAGCATCATAATCATAGAGAACTCTAGCTTTCCTGCTGCCACTTGATGACTTCAGTTCACTGATGCCTGAAGTAACTATTGAATTGCTTACTGAAGGCAATGAAGCAGAAGCTGAGGCCAAAACTGAGGGAGTAGAAATGCTTTGCACAGGAGTCGAGGAAGACTGATTATTGTTAGAGAGAAAAGTAGATGGAAAGCTGTAGGGAAAAACAAAACAAAACGACTTCTGGGTGAATCGGTTCTACATGCCTTCACACCTAAATCAGTATTCTTGCCTTCATCAGTTATGGATTAGACAGCAGCAGACAGCAGCAATTGGAAAGCACTGATATTTGTACAAACCTAAATAAAGATTTGTTCCTAATGCATAGTATAAACCAAACCAATATACTTTAAAATAAACATTGCCACTTAAAAAAAAATAGGCAAGTACTATTGGTCAGACTTAATTCACACTTCATTTTAATAAACATTTATTTTGGCAGCTCTGCCAGTAAGAGTAACCTTCACCCCCTCCTGATAATTCCTTAGTTATATGGCTACACAAAGGTTTGTGTTAGTGAACCAGATCAGGGAAATAATATAGGTTAAAAACACAGCCCTCCTCTGAAAGAATAAAAAAAAAAAAAAAAAAGACAGCTGTTTTTGTAGTCTAAATCGGTTTGTTGATCCAGCTAGCTGCGTGTTATAAAGCAAAAATATTTTTAACAGTAAGGATGAACTTAAATCAACTCAGGGCCCTCCTTTCTAGATCAGATTACTGCTTGTTCTTTGCCAGCTGTAGTGCTTGCCAGACACTTCCATAAAGTCAATTCCACTCATTAACCTGACTGAAAGCTAAGCCAGTAAATACATATACATATATATGAACTGATGGCAAAAAAGTGTTGCAACACAGAGGTGATACAACAGAAAGGACAGAACAACTTGTCTAAAAAGTGGAAGGAGCAGAAAGAAGAGCAAGAGAGCAACATATTTTGGGGTGGAGGATAAAGGGGATAGAGTTGCATGGTTGTGAATGATGAACTGTGAGACTGTGTTACCATCTTATTTCACTTTGCCCTGCATCCTGCGATACAGTTCCATGGCAGACAAAACTCATTTAGTAGTTGATGCAGTCATTCCTCACTGCCTGACTTTGTTCCAACACTCATCTGATTATACCCTAAGAGCAGGCCAGTGACGGTTTTGAAAAACGGCAGAGCTGACACACAGAAAAAGGTGAGGGTCAGCAAGGAGAATTAGTCCAAGTCAGGATGATGTGGGCCTGTAGCTCTATTTCCTTCCACGCTTCTTCTGACCAGTCTATGCATCAACTAGTCAATCAATTCCACGCAACTTTCCTCATCAGTCCTTCTGCATAGATGCTTTTTCTTTACAATCCAGCATATGGACACGTTACCCCCCCACACTTTTTTTAATAAGCAAATCAAATCAGCAAAACAGAAGGAGAAAAATCAACACCACAGCATTTTCATAGGGATAACTCAGATGTGCCTTGTGACGTATTTATTATTATCATAGTTGGCATTCAAAATTTAAAGGGATAATCAGCTGCTTTTGAATATCACTAAATAACTGTTTAATATACTGTTAAACCTATTCTCTGTTAACACAGTAATTACTTGTGGATCATTCCGCTCAGTTTGAAAGGTCACTGGTTTGTACAGCTAGTGGAGAAGAAAACTAAAGACTTTCTAACCACCTGGTCAATCAGTAAAGCATTAAGTCTCACTTTTTGCAAAGCTCTATGGAGGTACATTACTGTAATTCTTCAGCTGTATAGAGATTGTCTGAGATTTAATTTTTTTTAAAGCACTTTAGTAGGAGTTTCACAGCGTGTGGAATAGTAAAGGGTAAGATGGAAGACTAAATGCTGCCAAAACTTAGGCTTGACTGTCAGGGAAGCTGAGAAAATTCAGAGCAAAAGCAGTTGTCAGAAAGAAAAAAAAGCCAGAGTACTAGGATATTTGAAATAGATTTGTTTAGTTAAATACAGGGAATAAACAAAAAAAAAAATACTGATTTTAACCTGGGAGATTTGATTCTTTAAGCAGCCACTCAGAAGAAAAATGCAGTAGAGGGATAAGTAGCTGGCACTGCATTGAAGAAAAACATCCATAAAACTATGTCTACTTACTTAAAGAGAACTGAGTGAAAGTTTTCTTCTCACCCTGCCCACAACTGACTCTGGAGAGTACATCTGCAAAATCAGTGGTCAGCCTTGGAACTTGAATAGTCTCAATGTGAACTGGGTTAGGGTTTATGCCCTAGATTCTGTGCCAGATAAAACATTTAATATGCATCTACTCTGGGAACCAAGTTTTTGTTTCAAGTAACTATCCCACTTAGAGCTGGCACACCTTTGGTTCACTAAAGATCTCAAAACAAAAATAGCCCCTCACAGCTCTGGGCTTTCATGTGAGGATATGGTACAGCGTTGTTCTGAGATGTGTGAAAAGAACACACGTAACCCAGCACTTCACATCCCTTTTTAACTGAGAGAGTGCTTGCAAATACAACCAAAACCTAACTGAGCTGCCTAGGCTATTTATTTTGTGGCTATATCTGCCTGTGTGTAACATGAGACGAACATCTCACATACCCTGTTCACCTACTTAATCCAATAGCTACCACAAATACTACCCACCACGTACTTATAAAATGAGAAACTCTTCCAAAGCAAGGAGTGCAACTTGAGAACCTGTCTGTTTTAATCCACATAAGCAAATAAACTTAAGTGGTCTGACTGAGGAACCTGGGATTTTTAAAAGCTTCCAAGCTTTTGGTCTTCTAGCAGTCATAATTTTATCTAAAATACTAATAAGATCATAGCAACATAAAGATATATCCTTCTGTTTTCCTAGAGGCAGTATTTTCTTCAAATATACTATTTTTATACCTCGTAGCAGTTTACATACATTTTAAACAAAGACAGCTGTTCTAAATATGCTATACATCCTAAAGCAAGAGATTTTAATGACAAATATGTTCTTTAGGTTAAACCTATCATGCTTAAAACTTTCTGTTAGGCAAGTAAACTAGGATAAGAGTACAAATTTTAAAAACAACTTCTCAAAATATTTGTGTAAATATACTTCACCTACTCTTTAATATAAGAGGCACTTGTCCTTATTTCAGTGAATGTTTATTCTCAAGCTTCAGTTCTAAAACTCGCATTCATGTGCTACCAAATTTTAAGATTGCATACTTCTTTCAGATCAATGTAGCTTTAAAGACATAGCTTCTTTAAAAAACAGATTAAAGATTTTTTGGAAAAGTCTTTAAACTATCTATTTAAACAAACTGAGGAAAGGACATCAAATGCCACAGGAAGTAGCAAGTCAGGAAAAGGACAAGAATTAAAAACACTTTTGTTTTTACTTCCTCTCCATGAAAAACAAAAGCAAAGATACTTTAGAGACAGTTCTTTAAAACAGCCACTACAGTAAACTTTGAAGTACAGACAACCCTTCAGTGCATATGCTCACCTAAATAATATGGTTTGGAATAGCCCTAAGACAGACTGGCTGGTAAAGAAAAATTTGAATGGAGAAACTGTATAAGAAGTTTTCTGAAGTTTTTACAGCATTACTACCTTCCAAGTTGTTTCTGGAGATCCAACATATATTGGTAACATTGTGCATAGTAGGTCATCTGAGCTTCAACAAAATCATTCAGACAGCGAAGATGATGTGCCTATAACACAGCAAGGAATTCAAGTTCTTAGCCTGCAAGAACTTCAGATTGCATCAGAAAGACTAGCCTACTTATCACATTGGTAAGGCCAACGTTGGGACAAAGGATTTACTCCACATAGGCACTGTGCAGGTGCCTATTTAGCAGGTAACTACAATAAAACATCACAAATCAGCTTAATCAAGCACAAAAAAATAGGTTCTGTCCAACAATCACGCCATTTACCTAATATTGTTTCCACAACAGGATATTTTAGCATGTTTTTTTTTTTTATCTGATCTGATAAATGGAAAGCTAAATTGAAAGGATAAAAATGAAAACACCTGAGTTCAAGGTAAACAGAAAATTAAGAATAAATTCACTGAATACTAAGGTATAATACAAAAAAGTGTCTGTGGGATACTTTTTAAGGCAGTAAAGCAAAACCTAGTAGCCCACTGTTCCCAAGTAGTTTAAAACAACAACAAAAACCTACAGTAAAAGGAAGTGCCTGGATTTTAACTGTATTTCCCCCCTTTTGTGTACTCACATGTGTGCTGCTGATTCCTTCCAGCAGAAGTCTGGTAATCTCTGCTTGACGGTCAAATTCGCTCTGAGTAATTCGTACTTCCTGTTCAGACTAAAAGCAAGTATGCATATTAGGTACTTGCACAATGCACTCTATTACACTTTTCAACCACAACAGTCCAATTTTATTCAGAGCTACTCATACAAATGCATTTAATCACATGTTTAGGTGTTTGAATCCTGTGCTTTTTCTTTGCAGATCTTCACTACACAAAAATAAATAATTGCTTTCTAGGTTCAGAACCATCAAGACACTACCTATGTGACAAACACCTTTAACATCCGATACCTACCACATAGATCCAACATATGCAAAAGGAGGGCATTTTTCTGCCAGCAGTATTACCCCACCTCTCCCAATAACAAACCAAGTATTCATCAGCACAACAGTGTCTAAACCACAGGTTCTGCTAGCACAGCAGTGGCAGTCAAGGAGAGCGTGATTTTTTTCCATATTTCAAGTTAACATGGCTCTACTCCGATATTTAGGGTAAACCTGACATCATTTTGCCAGACAACCACACAACAATCAGCCAGACGTAATTCTGTGTCAGGATTAACAGGATATATCATATATTAATGTTGCATACTAACCACCAATCTACTAAAACTATTTCTGGAGTTTGGAATTGAGGTGTCTTAAAAAAAAAAATGTATCTGGACTATATCAAATGTTCTAATCCTAAATAGAGTAGAATTTCTATTAAGATGATTGGATTCAATTTTGATACTTAAAGAAATCCTTTTTTTTTTTTTCCTCGTTACCTATCAAGGATTTTTAACTGGATCAAACAGCATCATAGTAGTTTTAAAGGACTTAATCTAGCACAAACCAAATTACTTCACAGTATTTTGGAAAAAAAAGAACAGTACTCAAAAGACACAAATACAGAGAAATCTATGTTGTAATATTTAAGACTTACTATTCCAAGACAGAATGTCCTCAGTCCTGGAATCTTTATTACCCTGCCTCAGTGCTTATATGCATTTAGTTCCTTCTGTTATTCTCCAGAAAGAAACCCAAGGGGGAAATCTGCATTAAATCCAAGATAGAGCAGTTACTCTTCTTAACACAATGAAGTAGGGAAATATATTTTCATGAAGCTATTTTTTTCCAGTTTCCTGAGGTTTTTATGTGGTTGCAAACATTTTGTTCTTGCATGGCATTAATGCTAATCAAAATGGAAAGCCATGTGGAAGGATCTTAATCTCAGAAATAAGCACAGAAGAATAACAGTTACTCAAGAAAACATTTTTCATCTAAGTCACCGCAGCTGTGAAGGCTTACACATTAATCAAGCACAGTGAGAAAGCAGCTATAGGGTACTGTGTGTTTCCTACTTAAAACTGAGAGATCATGTGTATCAAGTTACAAACTAATTACATTTTCCAAGTTTTCTGAGGCAAGAAACTTTGCTTGGAATTTTCCTATTAAATCTTTGTATTGATATCAGTGAAATCCATCTGGAAGTCCCCAAGAGAAACGAAAGAACAAGCAGTGGAGAACAGCAATTCTGATAGCCAAGAGGGGAAGAAAAGCATTCCCTTCTGTATAACCAATATCTTAATTTCCTCTACAAAAACAACAAAGTAATATGTAAACTATTTGGAGATAAAAAGGCTAGCCTTCCAGTTCTCCTAAAAAAGTTACTAACATTTTCTTTCTTCCTGCCAGGTAAGTAAACACATGAGAACAGGAAGCTGTAAGAGGACGAAACGTCCATGAGAGTAACTGACCAGCTGCCTTTAGGAACCTGTCCAGGTTTCTTCAGTGTGATGTGTGGGGTATAGTTTGTTCTGAATAGTACCTGCTTTCTATATGGTTAAAAAAAAATGTACATAATTCATGACATGATTTAAAGCTTTCAGTCTCCCTTATGTTATAGAGAAGCTGAAGAACCACCCTTCAGCCCAGTTATTTTTCAGATGTGCCTACTTCCTAATTTCAATTGCTTAAGCTAAGCACTGCATTCTCTTGTGACAATATGGAGAAGGGCTGTAAAAAAAACAACAACATCACATGGGTTTATTGACATTTCTGGCACACACTCCAGCATTTTGTGTACTGCTTTATGTTCTGAGTAAAAGCTGATGGTCAGCATTTTTCAGGACAGGTTAGATTACTATACCCTTACCTTTCTGAAAATTTTCAAAAAAAAGCTTAAGGGTTCATTGTTAACAGGACACCTTGTCAATAACTTTTAAGAGACAGGTCTCGTAGTTCTTTTTCTAGTCTGTCTTGTCACATGACAGTCATATGGTAGTAAGCTGTTTCTGGCTAACTATTGCTTAGTATAAGACACGCTACAGACTTTGTATTGCCATTGGAATTTGGAAGTCCCTAGAGGGAACCAGAGTATTCTGATGCAATGCAACAGCATTAGACCAAAATCAACAACATGCAATATCCTTTATTACATTATACTAGCACAAGTTATTGTTTCAGAATTCTGCCATTTCTAAATTGTTTACTTACTTTTGTCACTTCCTCAGCCCATATCTAGTCAGCATTAAAAGTGTGGGGAAAAAATAAAAAAAAAAAAAAAAAAACTTAGAGATTGGTGGTACTTTATTAGCGGATGCAACTCTATGCTGTCTTAATTATTTTCCTGTCCTCAGAACTCCACAGGGATTTGAGAGGCTCTATGAATAAGTTAATTGCCTAAAGCCCTTCATATACAATGAAGCTAAATTAAGTACAGATAGCACTTAATCTCTGCAATATATTCATAAATAAGTTTATACACTGAAAAATACATGACATGTAGAACTTGATTGCTTTAAATATATACTTGTAACATTATTACAGTTAAAGATTTAAGATTAGGAAGTGATATGAATAAAACTAAGACACTATATGGATGAAGTTAGGTTATCTTGGTATGTTAGAATACTGCAAATTATGGAAAGCTATTCTCTGTTTAACACCACTCTAGATAAAGACCGAAACAGACAAATTAATGATTTCTCTTGCTAATACCATTACCAGTTTCTTATTTCACAAGAATTCCATTGAAACTAAGATTATTAAAATACTCTCAAACTGAGAATTCACAGAGAATTCAATAGGAGCACATAGCACAGTAGTCATAGAACTGCAAGGAATTTACTCTAGAACTTAATTACTTCAGCTTGCTATCCCAAACCCCTCTTGCAGTGCAGCTGTCCTTTAACCTCACTATTTCTGCAGTTCTAAGAAGATGACACAATCAGGACTTTGGTAGGAAGAAATGTCCATAAAAGCTGCAGAAGCAAGTTGAGACAAACAAACTTCTGTGCTCCTTTACCTGATCACAACTGAGAAATCTGTAACACTTACTGCAATGAGACCCACTATGCTGTGCAGATCCCAGATCCGAACTATGTCAGGACAAACTGTCGTACATTACTAATGCCCTCCTCCCCCACTTTAAGTACAGTTTTAGCACCATAATTGTGAATCTAAGTCCTCCACATATGTGACATTACCCAGTTCCAGATATTCATAAAACACAGCTTGAAGAAAATGAATAATTTCTGTGTATTCCTGGCTGTTTCACATCACTTATTCCTACCCCTATGATAACAACATGAAAATAAAATAATTCCTTTCCCTTCAATGGGTAAAACTAATTTCACAAGGGATAAAAAAAATCAATTCCTTTGCAGCTTAGATTTACACTAATAAACGCATATGAATGCGAACACAGTATTGCATACTTTCAGATCATCGGAAGTATTTCTGATGAAAACATCTAATGCTATACACCAGAAGCGTATTTAGTATCCTTACATATAAAGTTAACTACAGACCCTGTTTGGAATGGAAAACGTCTGAAACAAAGCCAAATTAGCAGGATAGCAAGAGGAACCATTTGACAGAAAATGAATGAACACAGGAGGCCAACAAACCTTCAGCCATTTTACATGCAGCAAGTTGAGCACGTAAGAGACATTTACCATAATGTTATTCTCTTCAGGCTGAGAGGTGTTTAGTTGCTTAAGTACATAGATAAAAGACAAAAGCAAGTTACAACAGTGAATATAACAGGTGAACAGATTATTGGCACCAAACACTGCAAATATAAGCTAAGCAAGATTATGAACTGAATATTGAAATCCAAACAGTTTTATTTAGCTCTTCTAAATACTGATCTAAGCTACTTCAGTTGTACAATAAGCATGGTAAAAATAACTTCAAATACATCTACAACAGGAAAAAATGTTTAAAAGTAGATCCTAATTTAACACTTTATTCCATCCTGACAAAGTAGTGAAACAAATATTTCATTCAATACATATTGCTAGCCTATCAGGTTCAGCAGTGTTTGTCAGACATCTTCCTTCAAAAAGAAGTGAACCAGCAAAAGGCAAACCATTTCATTGCACCTATACCCATGTTAGCCTCCCTTTCTATATTGCAGCGGATAAAAGTATAGATGCAATTTTTTCACTTCTCTGGGAACTCTGAAATCCAATGCTTCTCAGACAGGCATACTGCTGTTAAAATGTAATTAAAGTTGAAGTATAGGCAAGGTAGTGATGTAAGAAGCCTCAAGTTTCATGCTCTACCACCACAAAATTACTTGTGAGTAAAACTGAATTACTTGCTATAAGAATATTTAAGACTGGTTAAGTAGCAGCAGCAGCAACTGTCAATAGTTTTGTCCAAGCATGCAGATCTGGATGATTACACTGTTGATGGAACTAATAAACTCAATATAGAACCTTCCTTTTAATAGTAAACTAAGCAGGAACAATTTCCTCACAGTATTTCTATTTAAGAAGTACAGAATATACCTGCTACCATGATAATACGCAAAACTTTTTTTTTCTTGAGGGAGGTTTTGGGGAACAGGGAACTTTGAAAAAATCCAAGTAAAGGAATAGTTTATTATCCATTGCTTCTCTATTCAATGCAAGATGACTAATAACCTGCTCTGCACTCCATTGGTAATCTTACTAATTACGGAAAGCTTGATAAGCAGAAAATTAACTTTTTGCATAAAATTAACATAACACAGGGGAAAATGTGTACACGGATCTAAAAACCTATCAACAGTTTAAATACATAGGGATAGCATGCATGACACGGAGGATTGACAGAGGCAGAACTGTAAGGCAGATGTATTTGTTCTTTTTTTTTTTTTTTAAAAAAGAAGTGATTACCACCCCAAAGATGTGAGGTGCTTTATCTGTGCAGCTTAGTCACACCAATGATGCTGAGGTCTTTAGGACAGTGATCTATTCACCAGCAAAGTCTGAGAGTCCCACTTCTGCCTCTTCATGCTACACACCACACACATTCTTCCTGGGCATTTAAACTATCTTTATTTCTTCAGAATCTAAGTGCGTAAAACCTACCACACTAAATGCCCTAACCCCTAAGGCAGAGGGTTGTGGGGTGGTGGAAATCACGTCAGTATCCATCGTTTCTTTAACTAACAGTTGCAATTTCAGTCAATAGATAGTTGTGAAAATACTTCAAGCACATGCTGCTGAAATTGCATACATTTGATTATCTAGTCCGCATTACTTAAAATACTGAATTTATAGATATCTCAGCTTTTTAGTTAAGGCAGTGACAATGGTTAAGAGATGCAAGTTTGAGTCTTGTTATGTGAAGCAAGAAAATACAAAATTTTGATATAGTGACGTTAAGTCTAGATGAGTATGTAAATTGGGATTGTATGTATGCTTCAACACTTGCAAAGATTCAAATAAATAAAATCTAAATCCTGGTATTTATTTTAGTTTTATTACATGACAAAGGTGTTTCATCACAGATTTCCTAAAGACGCGATGTGATTTATACTTTCAAATGTCTGGCAGATAGTAGCAAGTTATTTTTGGCACTACAGGCTCATCTAGTAGTGAACAAAGGTAGAATATTTACTTGGATCAACTAAATTCAACTGAACGGAAACCTAAAAATAAAAGACTAATATCTTGATCAGCAATTCACTTCCATTTCCTTGTGACACATTTCTAGTAAATTATCTCGTCTAGAAAAAAAAAAAAGGGATGGCAAGAAGCTAGTACTGGAAACCTAACCAAGAAGTCAGACTTATTTATAACAAGTGTGAAAGTTATGGACAGGTTTAAAATACTACTTACTGCGGCTCGAGCTTCTGCAACTTTTGCCTTCTTCAATCTGGTTTTTGCTGCATCCAAATCCAGTCTTTTATTTTGTAATAGTTTACGTTCTTTCTGAAAGCAAGTTAGGTTAGTTCATGAGCTAAAGTACATATCCAAAAGCAAAATCCTGTCTATTTGAATCCCTTCTCCCCACCCCAGTATCACATACAAAAAGCGTTCTCCAGCTGAACAAAGAAGCAGAATTAGCTCCTAACTATTCTCACACAGTTTATACTCAAGGTATGTACCTTTAAAGTACAATAGTTATAAAAAGCAAGACTTCAGAATTTTGATGGGTCAAAAGGAAGGAAAATACAAGGGCACAATTTTATCTGACCTTTTCTAAATTAGTTTGAGGAAACCAATAGTGCACAGTTATCTACCACTTCAGAGATTTACACTTCCAGTCATTTTGAAACGCTGAAGAACACACGCTTCAACTTACAGTAATAGTTTTGTAGTCTCCTTCAATGAAGTTTTTTAGGGGAGTAAGAAAGTTTATAGCAGAAGTCTGAATTAGTTCTCTGTCTGCTGTTCCAATTCGCTTTTGTGTCTCTCCACATTTAATGAGTGCATTTCCTGTAAATGAGAAAATATGATAGTTTCATAGCAATTCAGGCAGGTGGTTATCAAAACAAGTTACTATGGGAACAAGAATCAAAGCCAACAGTTTGAAAGACAATCCAACACCATAGTAGATACTTTCAAAATACATTAGAATCACCTAGTAATGCTAATTCTTCTTGTTTTATATTAATATCAATCACAGGAGAAGGCCAGATTTCAATACATATAGATACAGCATTGTAGAAGGTGCATTAGATATGGAAATGCCATTGTGCACACCTATGTTAGGATTGAATATTGTAATCTCTATATTAATCTAACAACTTCCTTCCCTTGTACCACTGTAATTAGACAAGAGTACTTGATAGCAAGGAAAACACCTTCTTAGCTACTAGAAAATGCTTCTCTTCTCACTCCCATGATTAACTCCAACTTCATGCATGTAGCTTTTGTACATTAACTGAACAATACTTGGAAGTTTTGCTGTAAGTTAAGTAAGGAAGCTCAAGTTAGTACATTAGAAATACAGTTCTCATTAGTATGTTTCAACAAAGCCTCAAGACTGAGTTCTCAGACAACACTTTTGTAACAAAAAGGTAACTTCCTAGAGGAAGATGAGAAATATAATTTTACATTGTTTAGGAAAGAGGAGATCTGTGCATTTTCCCCCCTCTCCCCTTCATTTGCTGCTTTCACTTACCATAGGCTGTTCCTGGGCCAAATTCATTACCAGCATCGATCATATACTGGCCTAATAACTCTGGATTATTCATACGACTTGGTGCTTTCCGGTCCAGTTTCTCATACACAAATTCTTCTATCCTGGCATCTAAAAAAAGAAAGTGTTCTTAAAATACTGTCACTCAAAACACAACTTACAAGTAGAAAAGAAAACAAATGAAAAGGAAAAAGAATGCAGAATTTCTAAACCCAGACATTCAAACTCAACATTAAGCAAACAATGTGAAGTTGAATATACTGTTCTTGGAGACTACCTATATTCCACATTTATCACGCTTGCTTCAAGGGTTTCTTAGTCTTCCATGAAAGTAAGAAGTTATACTTTTTGTTTCCCTCCTGTAATGGGGTTTTAAAAATTTGGCCAGAAATCTTCACTCTACCTTAAACACTTCTCCTTAAATACAAACCAAAAGAAGTACCACACACAGAAAACCACAAAGCTGGGGAAGTCTAGATGCTAGGGAAGACCCAGCATCTAGAGAACATAGGTATTTAGTAAAGGAATTGTTAGAGACAGACATTTCAGTTCATCTTGCCTGCTTCAAGATGATTTGTATTATGCAGGAAGTTTAATATAATGAAATAGAGCAATGAAATTCCTTGAGCCACTGCATCTGCATGAAAAACTTTAGAGTTCTTACAGTTCTTATAGAAGAACAGGAAGAAAGAAATTGGTACAGCACCTCCTATTCCCAGTAGCTCTTCAAGATGTGCCCCTCTGTAACTGCAGCCTTTAAAACTGCTGTAGTTAGTCATAATTTAGGCAATACCTATGCCAGTAAACATTGACACTGGCAAGGCTATGAATTCAAAAGTTGCAAAAAAAGGACTCCTTACTTGGATTTGGCTGCAATAACACTTCTGTTTGTTTCATTATTTTCTCTGTCCACAGCTTAGTGCATTCTGCTTTGCTGAGGAGGTTCTCCAGGTGAGCATCCAGTTCAGTCTTCTCTGCTTGACCAAGCTTTTCTTCTGTGAACTATGGTTAGTCAAACAGGTTGAAAACAGTTAATTCATAGAAATAGTTTCCCAGTGCAAGTTTAAGACAGTAACTATTCATTCTCATAATTTGCACATCACGTTATTCAGACATCACTGAAAATCTAAGGACAGATTTGAAAGTTAAGTTCAACAATGCACCATTACTATCAGCAAAAAAAAAAAAAAGGGGGGGCTTTTTACTCACACTGAGAAGAGGAGGGTAATTTACAACATTATGAAGAAATCTGCTCTACCTCCTCTTCTTGCTACCAAGAGTTCTCACTTGAAGCATTTTGTCCAACTTTGCACAGTGCTCATGAAAATAAGAGCCAAGAGAGTCCAGAGGTAACAGAGGCAGCTACGAGATTACTTCAGCCTTGTAATTAAGGCTGTCCCTTCTCCCATGGGGAAAGCTGAAGACGTGACAGATTCTCACTGCAGATACCTTCACTGTATTTAAAGAGTGCTATCCTGTCTACAGCAAACAGGGCAAGAAGCAGTGGGTTCAAAATTCAGTATGATGATTCAAATCAGCCATCAGAGAAAGCTTTCAAGGCAAGGACTGAATTTTAAAATAAGACTGTCCTGGGAAGTTGTGGAATATACACTGGGGGGGAGAGGTGGGAAACACACGACACATTTTAGAATAGGTCAGACAAATGCTTTAGCAACTGTTTAGATAAAACTGATCCTGTTAAGCTTTACAGAAACAGTACATTGACCTCCCGAGTTCTCTTCCAATCTGTATTTTCAATGAAATCCAACGCAACTTCATTTATCTAAATAAATACAGCAGACGATTCATTTCAGTTGATATTAAATTCATGTAGAGTCTAATTACTTCACAACCAGTTCATACCTCAATCCCAGTTCTCTGGGAGAGAAGGAAGACATGTTTCATGTCAGGGAACAAAACAAAACCGGAACTAAGGGCTTGGCCTGACTTTCCTCGGATCAGTGGTTCCGCATGATGATGATCTCATCACTTGACAGCCTGTTCAAAGGCAGGCATTTTCAGAAGAACCTGGTTTAGAATTAAATCCTTAACAGTCTTTCCAGTTAAGAAAGCAATACTAGAAGCACTCCAACTGTTAAACATGATTCTTAGCAAGCTCTTAGGTGGAATAAACTCCCAGTAAAACACGAGAACATAATACAAATAAAACCGCGTTGTCCAAGTTTGTTTTAATTTCCATTTCACTTAGAACAAAACCAGCTTTGATAGTACGCACATCTGAAGTCTAGAGGCATGCTGCAACATTTCGGGTTGTACATAAAAGTAAGCTGCCTTAGTAAGAAAGTTCACCTGCAGTATAGGGAAGGAATAGAATTTAGGTACGGACCTGCTACTACTACTGTTTAAAAGGCTCCTTAAAGCAACATCAGGCACTGTAAGCAGTTCTCAAAAAGGTTTTACAGATTCATTAGAATACAATATAAAATGGCTTTGAATTTGATTAACTACAAAGAATTGTATTTGTTTACAAAATGGCCTTTTACACTTAGTATTTTCAGAACTCTACTTTGCAGTGAGGGCTGCTTACTCCATGTTAGACTTCCTGTACCCATTTAAAGAAAAAAAAAAAAAAAAAAGCAATACAGACCATATGGAAAATAGAAGTGTGACAGTATGGATTCCAGAACGGCCTTCTGTAGCAAGTCACATCAGCAAGATACCTATCAAGCTATCACTATTAAATTCCAAATATACACACAGGTTGCCTGAAGGTGACCAGCTTACAGAGAAGGAAAGTGTACTGTTCTGCAAACAACTGGGTTACTGTGGCCCCAATGGCATTTTGGGGTTGCACTGCAAAATTCCTAGAAGTTACATCAAGAGAGCCTCTAACTTCAGGTAGAAGTCACGGACAATAAAAGCATTCCTACTACTAAAGAGGAAAAGCCCAACTCATTCCCATCTGCTATACACGCAGCTTATCAATTACAGAGCCTGGCAAGAGGAACAACACATTCCTACTACTACACTCTGTAGCATTATTTATTTTACCTCAAATACTACACTCATTTTCTGCTTTGCTCCACAAATTGGAACTGCTGCAAGATTCACTGAGAACAAGTCATTCAAAGAATTTGCTACTCGATGGAAGAAAGGAACTTCGCCATAGATAAGGAATGTAGAAATGAATATAGCAGCCTGAATATGGAATATTCACAGAGAAAAAGGTTTTCTGGAACATAAGCATCAGGTGCTCGTTAGTCCCGATCCCCGTTGAACAGAAAAGCCTGTGAAACACTAACAAGGTGTTCACTGTCTTTTAAGATGGCTGAAGTAAGTTGAAATGGAAGTCAAGTGTTTTTTTTACATACCCTTTTATGCTGCTGAACTGTTTCATTCGTTTGTTTGTTTCTAATATCAAAGCAACTACTGTCAGATTACACCATGTTATCCAATGATAACTGAACATAAAAAAGCGAATCCACAAACAGGCTGCCTCTCAATCTCATCTGTAGGCCTCCCATAGCCAGTCCCACAAACACACACACACACACACACACACACACACACACACACGAGAGGAGCAGCAGTAGTGCACCCAGCATTAGCGACTCAGACTGCAATAACGTGTGAAGGATTCACTCCTCCCCCTCAGGGGCTTCATTACGCATCTCATTTTAGGAGAAAGTGACAAAAATCGCAAGGTCCCATCACAGGCTCTTGCAACAAGGGGTGAACTTCACGTCCCTTTTTCCCTTGGCCAGCAAAAAAAGCTAAAGGGGCGGAGGCTGGAAAGGAAGACAGGCTGGGAAGCCGTGACAGAAGCCGGGGAGGGGGGTGGGCATGGAAAGAGCTCCATCACAAAGAAAAGCCACAACTACTACTTGAAGTTAATTTCAATCTAAGTAACAGTGTTTCCTGATGAGTTCGTATTTTCAGCGCTCTGCTGTGCTGCTGATTGCCGGTTCTGCTCGAACACGGAGATTTAAGCCAATACACCAGCCTGATCACACCAGATAACCGCTTTAATCCCGTGCCAAACCTGACCGTGACCCACGGAAAAAAACACGAGAAACCACAGCGAATTACTGCGCTCTGCTCGGACCTCCACCTCCCCACAGGAAATCTGCTCAGGTTTGATTACGTAAAGAAAGAGGCTTACGGCTCAGGGCAGCGGCGAAGGAACAAAAGCCAATTACAGTACCCTCAGCGCGAGGAAAGGGGAAAACCGACTCAGAAACAATAGGCTGCCCAACGAGCCCCGAACCAGCCCAGCCCAGCCCAGCCCAGCTCGGCAGCCAGCAGCCCCGGCGCGTCCCGTCGGAGCCCCGGTTCCCCCGACGGAGCCGCAGGAGCACGGGGCTGTCCCCAGGCCAACGCCTCGCGGCGGCCTCACGGAGCCCAGTCACGGCGGTGCCCCCTCCGCCCCACCCCGCGGGGCGGCCCTACCTGCACGGCGCGGCTCAGGAAGGTGCCCGCGTCGGCCGCCAGCTTCTTCACGTTGAAGTCCATGATGTTCATCTTGCGGCGGCGGCCGCCGGAGCTGAGTCAGCGCCGCGCCGCCGCCGCTCCCGGCCCGGCCCGGCCCTGTGGGGAGCCGCCGGGGGGAGGGCCCGGGCCCGGCGCCGCCGCCGATTGGGTGCGTCCGTGGCGTCAGGCGCAGGGCCCGGATCGGCCGCGCAAGGGACGACGGCGAGCGCGGCGCCGGGGCGGGGCGGGGCAGGGCGGGGTGGGACCGGGCGGGCGGCGCTTCCCGCCGCTGGGGGCGGCCCTGAGGGGCTGTGCGGGGCCGTGCCTTGCGCGCCGCCCGAGGGGACCGCCCGCCGTTCCCGCCTGCCTCAGGGCGTTCTGTGAGAGCGTGAGCCGGGCACAGCGTGGGAGCGGCCGTCCAGAAACTGTTGGTTTTGTGCAGAGACACAGCTGGAAAGTAGCGGCAGAACGGCACAGGAAGATTTGAAAACGCCTCGAGTATCATAGTGTAACCTAACGCCACCAATAAAGCAAGTTAGAAGAAAATAGCCTCTGGTTTTAATATTTTTTTCCACTGCTTTAACATCCCTCGTTATTAGTTTTGAATGCTCAAGAAGGAAAAAGAAAAGGACCTTTGGCGTGGGCTAGCTAGTTTGAAATGTTTACAAGGTGTTATCGTTAGCCATGAATTAATATTCCCTGCTTGAAAGTGAACCTGGTCATTTGGTGAGGTAATTCACCGGCTAATCCCAGTGTAAAGTAACCCCGGGCTAGGTTTGATAAAGTTGGAGGAAATCCTAGAGCACGAACGCAGGAAGTGAATTCCAGAACAAGGAAGTAACTGGAAGAACCAACACAATCTTTCTGAAGGGCTGGTCAGATTCCAGGAATTAAAGCCAAAACAAAAGCCAGGCCATGTCAAGTTCCCATTGCACCCATAGCACTGCTGCTAAGGAGAGGACCTGAAAGTTATTGTAGGCGTGCGTTTACCTGAGCATGTTCTACCAGTTTCAGCTTTTATCGTGTCACTTTATTATATAATAGACACTTATGTGTGCAACTGTTTATATACAAAAAGTATGTGGCATGTTTGTTTCCATTGCTTAAAGGAGTTCTACAAGCATAATAAGGTCTCAGGAGTCTCTGGTGTTGGAGACAGTGCTGTGCTCTAGGTGGTCGCATAAGAACTGGTCAGTATGTCTTGTGATATAAACGTGCAATGTGTGAAAAGACAGTATCATCAAAGATTTTACATTTGGAGACACCAGTGTAATTATTTATTTTCATAGCTTTCATTGGTGTTGCCAATAGTTCCCAATGATGTCCCACAACAAGAGAGAGATGCCAAACAACTGAGTGCAGGGTTGCCTGACCCTGAGGCAGAAGCATCACCTCAGGAGAGAGGTATCCCAGGAATGCCTGGGACAAGGGGTGTGTTCAGGCAGGAGTTCACAAAAGCCGACGTGGTCTAGCTCTGGCCAGAACAAAATACTGCTGATTCTTCCCTGAAACTTGCACCCTATTGCTGCCCATGGCATACAGGCCTCACCAATCAGAGAGGAAAGTGCTGCCCTCTATGGCATATTGACAGCCTTGACACTCACCTCTTTTCTTCAGAAAATGGGGAGATACCTCTCCTTTCCTTGGAAGAGGAGGAAGACTGATCTATTAAGCCCCCAAGGGATAGAGCACTCTTGTAGGCTTTGGAATACCTACTTTTAATTGTTTCTTTCCTAGGGAGTGCTAAACACAACAGTCCCACTTCTTAGGGCTGTGACTTAAATAGACAGTACTTCCACCTTTAGCAGATGGGCTGTTTGGCTTATGTGGGGCATTGAATGTTATTTTCATTTCCCCCTTTCAACATCCTTCCTCTTTTCATGGATGTTTAAGCAGTTGGAGTGTGAATGAGAGGGAGAAAATAACTCTTTGGCTAATGGTTACTACACTTATCAAAGAGGAAGATCTGTTTTAGTGAATATTTATATATTTCATATAAGTCAGTCCTAATCTGGATATTTTTCCCCATTTTATCTTACAATAGTATAAGACTAAATTCAGTTATTGGATCACAACATGGAACTCCATGTTGCCTGAATTCCATAGGTTTTTCGTACTCCTGAAAGACACTACTGAGTTATTCCCTTTCTTGAAATTCTCCTTCTCCATACCCCATAAGCCTGTGATCTAGTGTTCAGGACAAAAACTGCTTAAACGAACATGTCTAGTTCAGGCGAGGAGAGCCATACCTTGTGTGCAGACTTTGTTGTGAACTAGATACTGACCTAGAGAGCTCTAAAGGGATATTGAAAGAATGTATGGCATGTAGAGATACACTAGCTAGTTCTGCTAAAATCAGCTGCAAACAGCTGAGGAGTCAGCATGTTTACTTCTTCCACTTGTGCTGGAGGAACAGTATCCCCCTTCAGAAGTGTAGAGTAAACAGCAGGGATGGTCACTTTTAAAAACCCTATGTTCTGACTTTATGGGAGGGTAGTGTTTAAACTTAAGGCTGTGGAGTCAAACATTTAACAAAAATGGCCCCAAAATGCATCCATAGTCAGTTTATATCACAGTGAAAATGCCTTAAAATAAACACATTTTGGTAGTATTTATAATCCCAATAATGTAGAACTCATGCTAGAATTCATATATTCTTAGTTGTACAATATGTTGAGTTACATGGGTCGTGTGTGTATATGCTATTTCCCTTCCTACTCGTGACTATTCAACTGCAGCATAAATTTGCATAAAAGAGCAATTTTATGAATATTTATGCACATTCATATTTATGTCTTTTTTGAATACAGTTAAACAGTTGGAAATTAAGAGTGAGTACTGGCAGTGTGCTACGAGTCACACCTCCGCAAATCATCAACTAATATTCTGAAGAATAGCAGCAATCCTTGCACCAGACTTGCAAAATATACATGCATGAAAATCTGAAGGTAAATTTAATTTAACATTAATTGATGTAATGTAGTTAAAAGATGAAAATAAATAAATAAATAAAAGGAGTAGATTGTGCCATTTTAAAGAAACATGACGATGTTTTCCCTCTGTTTAAAAGTCAAAGCTTATTTTACTAAGATAGGTAAAAGCATTCTTTTGTGTATGAGTCTACAGCTTCTGTGTCAATATTAACAACTGTGAGATTAGTTTGATAATAACTGGGCAAAGATTATAAAATCAGTAGTGCCAGCTGCCTGGCCCCTGTACAATCAGTCTTTCATGAAAAATCCAGGGACTGGATTCGACAGAACCAGTAAGCGGCTGTTCTCAACACCATGCTTCCATCCAGAAACTACAGCTATCTGAATGAGAGTTAATGCTCCTTTTCATACTAGTGCCCTCTTCCACTGATCCTCATGACAGCTGTTGCTGTGCTTCTCCTGAGCACGTTGACTGGATTGTACTAGAACTGCATACAGCAACTGGCAAAACATTCAGTAGGCCAAGGTCCTAAAATTTCTGGACTGTGTCAATCACGTGTTGTTTTTGTGATCTTTGTCCTCGCAGTTTCATACTTCCTGGAGCCATAGTGGGTTAGTTTGATACTCAGGCAAGATAGTAATTTGGTCCCATCGCCCAATTGTCTATTTTAGAAAAAAAAAATACTTGGAAGAAGATTGTACGGAGAATTATATAGGCCAGAACTGACCCGTATGGAAATAGAAATTAAAGTGAAAATGTTAGGGTTTCTTCATTTTACTGTGTAATATTAGTCTTATGACAGGATATATATTTGCAGCTCTACCCTTTCCCTGCTGATGCCTGTGGGAAAGTCACTTTAACACTTGGTACTACAGTTTTTCCACATGTGGTAAAGGAATAATTCAAAAAATCTTCTCTGGAAGTCTACTGCTAGAAAAGCTCTGTATAGGAAGCCATTATTTTAAAAGCATTGGGAAGACCATACTTAGGAACAAAGCTGATATGGTTTTGAGTTTAACAATAGCATCTTTTCTAGCTAGTCTAAACTTGTGTGGCAGTTGCATCAGGGACTGGTACCCCAACTCATGTAGCTTTAGTGTATACACACAGTTGGTGTAAATTAATAACTGAAATTAGTAAAAACAATCCTACCCTGTCGTTTTGCACTTGCTCGGCAGGAAACATGAAAGAGAAAAATTTGTCTGCCCTTTGCGGAGATGTTCTGGGGTGTGCGGAATCCTCAAATACATGAACAAAGATCTTCAGATATTTCCCTATAAAAGGAAGACCCTAATTCAAATGAATGCTTTTCATGCTCTTCTAGCGGGAGCCAGGCTTAAGTACTAAATTCAACCTTGGGTTAATCATATTTGATTGTACTTTCAAATACGCTTTTATATTAAGGTCATAGTATCCCGGAGAGAGATGCTTTATCTAAACATTTTTGGAACATTTGGGAAAACTGGAAGTGTTGGTGGAGCCCACTAGATGTCAGTGTCACCACACGTAATGCAGCTCTGCTCACTAAGCAGGTAGGGTTGGGTGTCTTCGGAGTAACGCGTGGGTTGACCTGGATCACCGACAGTGTATATCTTAGGTCTGTCACATTTTTACATAATGGTAGAAAACAGTTCCAGGAACAGTGCTGCAAACCATTTATTCTGATTGTACGATGTAGTTCTACCAAAAAACTTATACGCAGCTGTCACAGAAATACTTCAGAGAATGAGAAGACACTTGAGAAGAAACCAGAAGGAGAAACATCTGAAAAAGTGGACATTCGGTGACCTAAAAGCTACTAGGGAGAACAGATATCCTCAAATAGGCCTTTGGTTTCTGACTCTCTTCTCCAAAGGAGCCTCCATTCTCTAAGATATGACAGCTATTCCTGTCTCAATGTTAAAAGAAATTGCAACATTTGTTATTTCTTGAGGAAATAGAATTTTAGATCTGAAAATATGTCCAGTAATAAGACTCATTAAGAGACAGTACTACATAGAGTTACAGAAACCCACAAAAAAAAAAAAAAAAAAAAAGGGGGCATCTAGGTAAAGAAAAAGCAGAACTTGTGGAAAGTACAGAAGTAGCAAAGGAAAGGTAGAGAAATCTATTAAAATATTACAAAGTTTGTGCTTTCAAAATGTAAATTGTGTTAATAGATACAATTTAGATAGATAATAGAATCATGCTTGTAGATGAAAATACTCATGTTTGCAAGACATGGTGTGTTGACTGGGTAATGCTGGACTGTGAATTATAATGTGAGTGTTGATTTACTGTTTGTTTTTCATTATTATCAGTACATTTCTCCCAGTAGGCAGAGGTGAAAAAGCACCTGGCAATTAAGAAGCCTGAAGCATTCTCATTTGAGACAGTTATTACTAATTTGCTACTCAGCAACCTGAGAGAGAGTTGTAGAGATCTCCTGTCTCCCTCCCACACCTTCTCTGTTAACAGCTTCTAAGTTACCTCTTGTTATACAATGGTATGTCCTAGCTGCTCCTAAGTTGTAGCTCTGTTTAGTCTCAGAGGAACATTTTCCATGTGCTTCTTTGAATTTACTCTCATTCTGGAAGTACTTATATACTTAACTCTCCTGGGAGGCCTGTAAATATACACTTAACTTTATTTTTTAAATAAACTGCCTGGAAATATATATTTTTGTTCTTGCCTCGCTAAACCTAAGTAAAAACTTGTGGATGATACATAGGAAATCTTACTGCACTACTTCAAGATCTTTCCAGCCTCTTTTCCCAACTTGCCTTGACTTATGTGGAACATAAAAATAAGGAACACATTATTTTCCTTTACTTTCTTTATTTAAGACACAAAACAAAACACCACACACTATATTGTAAAGATCTTGCAAGAGAAGAGTTAAGAATTTATATCACATAGAAACAAAGTACATGTACTTGAATTTAAGATATGCTTTTGAAAATCTGCATCTATAATGCAACCAAAAAGAGAGGTACATAAGTGCACTTTTGAATATAAAAATACCTTTTCCTTCTTTAAAATTTATGTATGGCAAAAATTACAGTAAATTCCTTTATTATTGTTTTATTTTACAGATACTGTCATATTCTGATTGCAGGATTCCTTCTTCTCCGTTGTTGTTGTACAATACAGACAGATGAACTTACAATAATACAGACAACTACAACACATCCAGCTACAATTGCCACTATTAGTGTAATGTTAACGCCACCGCTGCTGCCTCCACCGCTGCTGCCTCCACCATCTGAAGGCTCAGATGCTTTTGGAGGGATGTACCATGTGGCTTTTGCTATGTTAGATATGTCTGAAGTCAAGCTGTCATTATCAACAGCACGCATGGCGATGTAGATTATGGTACCATTTTCTATTCTCGAGTTTTCTGGTTTAAATTTAAATGTTTCTGTGCTACCAGCTTCCTGAGGTGTGAGATCAGAGGAATTGATGGAAGTAGCATTATCAAATTCATCTTTTAGGACCAGAAGATTTTCACTGCTTTTTATTATGTATTGGACAGCTAGGGAAAAAAGAACATGCATAACAACAAATTAATATACATGTTTTAATATATCTGCTTGTGGTGATGGTATAGGACTTCTAGAGCTGTTGTTTTTTGTTGTTGTTGTTGTTTGTTTGTTTTTAAAAACTGCTGCTAATTCCTATTTTACTCCTGACTGTATTGCTCAGCAGCACTGGAGGGTGGGGTGGTGGGAGGAGGTGCTGATTTAGGATTGCCGTTAACCCTTACTTTGCAGCATTTGGTATCTGTTGTTCCCAAATCTGGGAACTCTTTCTTTTCAATGGTAATTGAAAATAGTGTCATTAACACTCTTAGCTCTGTGTGGACTGTGCAAAATGTAGTTGAATGAGAAGCTCTGCTGTCCAAACACAAGGTGAAACAGCAATTAAAATATGTGTATACAGAAGAGGTGGGCCTTGCACATAGTCTATATTCTCTCTCACAGCATGAGTCTTTGATACCAAAAACTGGGAAAGACACAGAAAGAATCTCCCATTTGTATAATTAGAGAACCCGTAGTTACATTGCTATACATGCGTTTGTCTAATTTTGGAGGTTCTGCTGTTTCTGTGTCAAGGTTGTAGCTTTTCAAGACTTGCCCCTCCTCCCTATCTCTTCTTCTTATGAATATCTCTTTCCCTGTTTAGATATTAGAGAAATGTGTTATCAGCTCCATACCAATACAGGATCTTGCTGTATTTTATTTATTTGCTTTTATATATATATATATATACAAAACATTCTTACTTTTATAGAATTCTCATATAATATTTTTATAACATTCTTTCATGGTTTTTTTTTTTTTGTGTTTTTTTTTTTTTTTTTTTTTTTTGTGAAAAATTAAGGACAACTAAAACAAGTATCATGCAATAGGGTAACTTTCTGTTTGTTCCATTTTCAAGTGGGAAATATGTTTGTTTGGTGGTCTTCAAGGTATGCCTTATCAGACAGAAGGATCCATCACATCACACAAAGTGTCTAACTCACCTTTTCCAGCGTCCAAGTCATCTCCTGGAGCTGTCCAAGACAAGATTACTGTTTCATTTTCTATATGAGCATCAAGGTCTGTAACTTTACAGGGTGGTAACTTTACTGTTGGAGTGTTATCCAGTACAAGAGAAGTTGTTGAAGTTCTGCTGAAACTTCCCAGCTTGGCTTGGATGTCTTCATCAGCAACTTCAGGTCTTGGAGCATTCATCTGAATTTTACCTGTTTGAAAGAATTTTCAGCTTCCACCATGACAAAACTACAAACTACATTTATTTTTATTTTTACTGTATCTTATTATCTCTTCTCATCCTATAATTTTTCTTTAGCCTATTCAAATTTAGTAGAAAGTGGGTGAGCTAAAGACAAAAAATGACTATCAGAAAAGCAAGTTGCAGATGTTGGTGAATAATCAGTGTAACAAGGTCATTTTTTCCTATCTCTTCCTACATATTTCAGGCTTTAGGGGTATTCCTGTTTTATAGGCCATACAGTGAGGTTTTTAGACTTTTTTATATCAATTCTTCTAAATTTCACTGTGTATGTATGTGAATATTAAATTGCAACAGCTAACGTATCTTCAGCATTAAGATGAAAAGCACTTAAAATCCAGAGAATACAAGAGCTGTTTCCTACTAACATTAACTTGCATACCAATGTTGTATGTTGAATATATTTACCCCAAAGCCCCATTTAAAAATCTTGAGAAGAATTAAGATCAAGTATCATTTTGTGAACCTAAATGATCACATTTGCTTCACTTTTAGACAACCCACCTCCCCGCCTGGAATCACGCAAATAATTGTCTATTTCATAAGAGTTCTTACCATTTTCTATATAACCTGGTACATACAAGGCTCGATTTTGCCTAAGGCCAAGTCTGACAGTCGTATTTCTTCCTTGGGCACTGACTCTCAGACTGTACCTTCCACTGCCTTTTAAAGAAGTAAAGTACCTTGAGTAGACTCCATCATTCTTGACTGTGTCAGCACCTTGGTATAAAATTATTGAGAATTAATATCTAGAACAAAATGCCTGCTGGTAAACAGGTTATTTTTGCTATTCATACACGAATATAAAACCTGAACATTATTATGCGGAAAACCTGGCAATGTTTTGATAATGTGAACATCTTTAAAAACAGGCATTGTCCCATTATAATAAACTGAATTTATAATGTATTTTGCTTAAAAGAACCATTTGGTATTGACACCTTTAGGTAATTTTACCTAATTAGGTAAATCTCTTGCTACTATCTGTAACCACCAACTTAAATCTTACTGACCATCTAATAGATAAAACACCTTTAAATTGAAAAACAAAACAAAAACCAGCATAATATAACCTTTGGCCAGAAGTTCATCAAGACAAGGTTCTTTCTCTAAGTGAACTTGTATAGCTGTACCTGACTGACTGCAGTAGATGGTCTGCTAGTGGCATCCAAGCTATTCTAAATCCTAGCAGCAGTATAAGATTAACCTCACAGGTTCAGAAGACAGATGGTGTTTAACACAGGATAACCCATTGAAATCTTATTTATGCACCCTGGTTTAGGGCATAGACATTACTCAGTCCTTAATGGTAAGTCTGAAGAGAACACACAGATTTTTATTCCAAAATGCATAAATGCAAAGGTTTTTACTGTGTATATGGAACCTTACCTGCACCATTATCAAGTAGTTCAAGGCTTACTGGTGCAGCACCATCCTTCTCTACGGTAGCTATCACATTTGCACCAAGAACAGGCAAGAACCCTTGGCTAACCTCTGCATAAACAACAACTGGATTCGGTGCGATGTTTGCTTGCTTCATGTAAGCTACTACGTTTACAGGAGGAACAACAGAAGATGCTGCTCGAGAGGTAACTGTTACTGATACATTCTGAGCTGTTGTACCCTCATTTTTAATATAGTAATGCCAATCTCCAACCTGCAAATAAAATACAAAAATATGTTTTAAAAAATGCAAAAAATCTTCATGCTCTAACAGGGTCATTGTTTCCCTTACAAAATAATAGTAAACAACAAACAAAACAATGACCATTAAAGAAAAGTAGTATGCTAGTGTATAGGAAGTATTAATTCAGAAAATAAAAGAAAACATTCAGCCTTTACCTCTGCAGTGCCATTTATACCGAGTCTAGCTGCTTTTGAGTTTAAATTATCTAATGTAAAGTCTGAGCTTCCATACTCTTTTCCATTAGGGTCCCTCAGAAAGAAAAATGGCTTCGTGGCACTCCATGCAATGACGAAGAAAGTGTCATTTCCCACAGTTTTGTCAATGGTCACAGTACTATTAATCCATTCAGAAGATCTAACGTCTATCTGTTTGCTTTCAAGCTGTTAGAGAAATAAAATACATGTCATTGCTATTCAGTAAAGAAGCATTGGAAGCAACTGGAAAAGTAAGAGTAATTTGGCATAACTATTGAATGAATAAGAATGCTTTCTGAAGTTTTCTGAAATGACTGCTTGCATAGTAACATTGATTTTAAGTATAAAATTATGGTAAACAGAATAAGTTGCAGTAAGTCCTTCATATCTGTATTTAATTTTATCTAGCTATCCAAAGCATTGTGCCATTAAGTTGTATTTCCACTGTAGTTTGTCTGTCCTTCACGTTTTTAGGAGAGAGAAAAAAAGTGCCTCCACATATGACTATACAGCTTACAGGTAATAGGAAAGACAGAAATTAAAGTAGAACAGAGTAAAACATATAGAAAAGAGAAGTACACAAGATTTCCTGTATTATAATAATTAAGCATAATTTCCTCACTTTTACATTAAGAACGATAAAGTCTACATTAAGAAAATAGCTTGTCATGAACTTAATTTTGTTTTCTGCTGCTTAGGTCGGGCAGAAGAGTCAATTCAAGGCAATAAAACAATTAAAAAACACCTGCTTTTTAAATCAACATTGATGGATGCTTATAATCTAGCTATCTTTGCAGTGGCATATTTCAGATAAAATGTTTTAATATTATGTTAGAATATTAACAAGGTGAAGAATGAGTTGCTAAATTCTGATTAACATTTGGCCCAGGTGAAAAGTCTAAAAGAGTATACATTAAAATGTTACATATGGTTTAAGAGAGAAGCCCTATTTTAGCTGTACCTTAATCATTTGGATTAGACTGCTAAAATGCTCTAAAAGTTAACATTTCATATAAGAGTGAACTAAACATCCTGGGAGAGTTCTGCTTGAGCTCTGCTTGCTTTTTTCTATTGAAGTCCCTCAGATCTGGACAAAAACGAGAAAAAAAAAATCTTGATTTGATGGGCTAATACATAATTTATTTCACTGTAACTGTAGTGGACCACTAAATATTGTATTTGATCGTATTCCCAAATTGAGCCATTATCAATTAGAAACATTATCATCTAAATTCATTCATTTATTGATCAACTAGAAACATAGAAGGAAAAAGAAGTTTTTGAAATTCAGACCTGAATAGACTGTTGAGAAATATCTCCACTTCCTGATGTAATCGCACTGAATGCCTCAATTAGTTTACTGGGGAGGACTTCATCTATAGCATAAAGTTGTAAACCTCCTGAAAGATTAGAGTGAAAGATTTAGTAATACTAATTTATGCTCTAAAAATGATAGTTTTTATGTGACTACTAGTACCAAATGTTTTAATGAAATAGCCAATTTATTAATAAATGAAAAAATGAAATGCATCTTTTTATTAATGCGATAAAACACCTATTATAGTAAATTCATGTAAAAATCTATTTTGGTTTGAGTGATTGAGTCATTTTTATCTCTCATTAACATAGTTTGCCTAAATATCACTCCCTGCAGCAAAACATCACATACAGCATTTTTAGAATTTTCCTAGTACTTCTGGATTTGGAGCCACATCTTAACTCTCTCCTCCCCCCAGTGTCAGGAAGTGACTGCAGTGCTGAGCCATGAAAATGCAGAGTATGTGCATCTCTCAAATAAGAGTGTTTATTCACCAGACTTGTTTGGAGTCAGATTGCTTTTTAGATCTACACTAGGACTCTTCCATAGCATTTTTAGCTACTGTAACATGAAGCAACACTCCTATGTATAGTTTAAAATGGTTGTTTTAGAATTAACTATGTAGCTCCAGCTCAGCTGACAGCTCTGCTGGCTAATGACAAGGACAGTCACAGCATTTACACTAGTTCACTTCAGCTGCAGCAAATGGAGAAAATTTTTGTTATGTACATAGCAAAACAAACAAACAAAAAACCAAAAGCTTAAAAGTTGAAGAATGCAGAGTGTACTAGTCATTGCATGTTATGCCAGAAATAATATTATAGTAATTGCAGAACACTACTTCTTACACCCTATATGAGAATATCATAATTCCATCTCCTTAATAATATGGTATTATCACGTTATTGTATTTTTTAAATCAAGATAGATATTAACACTAAACTGTGAATATAAAAGAGTTTTGCTTGTTTGCATTAAAAAAGCCCATTATGAAAATCAGATTTTTTTAATTAGACTTGTTTTAAATTTATTACAAGTCAAATGTATTTATTTTTTCCAGACCAAAGAATTGCCATGCTTTGGCATCTTCATACTTCTACATGAATGGCAAAGAAACAGTGTATTTAGAAAATTTACCTGTTATCTTTGAAAATTCTTCTAATTCTTTGGCTGCTGAAGAACCCAGTGCAATGGTATGAATTATTGCTCCACTTTGTTTCACTTCATCCCGGCAAGCTGACATACCTGGATCCTCTCCATCTGTCAGTAGCACAATTTCTGAACCATACGTTACATGGACTTGATTTGTAATAATCTGCATTGAGACAAGAATTTGAGATACAAACTGCAGAATAACTTTTAAACACTAGCATACCCCAGAGCACAAATAACCTATGCATTTAGAAGTACCACGTTAACTTCTAATATTATTGCAATTGAATTTACAACCTCTACTTACTTAGATTAGCAAGTGTTAAATTATAAATAAGAAATATTTAAGAGAAGTCCCTTCAAACTGAACTGTTCTGTTCTGTTCTGTTCTGTTCTGTTCTATTCTGTTCTGTTCTGTTCTGTTCTATTCTATTCAGGGAGGACACTTGCCCCTGGCTGAATATGTCAGAAACATTCTGCCTGCATATGCTTTGCTGTTTTATGGAAGGGATTTTTAAAAATTTGTGTCTGCTGCCTGAAATTATTCATCTTTATTCTCCAAGCAACATTTCAGAGTGAAGAAGGAAAAGTACAGACACATGAGTATGTCTGTGTTAAGTGAAGGTGGGCTGAAAGTGGTATGGATTGCCCACCAGGAGGCCTCTGTCTTGGTTGTTACATCCCACTCTGGTTGCCCATCTGTGTTGTGAACCCCTGTCCCAACCCTCCTCTCTGCCCTAGGCTCTCAGCTACCTCAGCAGTCTCATTGTTCTCTGAATAATTTCTGTCTTCCTTCCTGTTTCCTATACATTGCTACTTGTTTTCAGATTTGCATCTGAATTAATTACATCTGGGATTTCAAACATTGCCAGCCTAAGAAAGTAAAACAGGCAAACAAATAATAGTGTCTATTCATTACTGTTTCCCATTGTCATGATTTGTATGTGATTTCACAATTTAGGGGCTTGATTCATAACTAGTGAGCCCTAGGAATTAAGAATACCACTACTGCATATCTTCCCACGTCAACACTTATTTACTCCATATGCTTATCATGATTCATTAGCCAGATCCCTTGTGTTTTCTCAGTCCACATTTTGCTAGAAAAAAAATAAATCTTGAAGATGTCTGGTATATAGGATGTCCACTGTCATGCTGGTCTGCAAACTTTCCTCTGGGTATATACCCAGCAACGTGACCTGCGTGTGTGTTTGTCCAGGCGTTTCAGAGTTTTGACTGCAGTACTCCATATTTCACAGAATCACCTACATTGGAAGAGACCTCCAATATCACCTAGTCCAACCTCTGACCTAACACTAACCAGTTCTCCACTAAACCATATCGCTAAGCTCTACACCTAAAAGTCTTTTAAAGACCTCCAGGGATGGTGACTCCACCACTTCCCTGGGCAGCCCATTCCAATGCCTCACAACCCTCTCAGTAAAGGAGTTCTTCGTAATATCCAACCTAAGTCTTCCCTGGCACAACTGTAGCCCACTCCCCCTCATCCTGTCACCAGGCACGTGGGAGAATGCACCTCGCTACAGCCTCCTTTCAGGTACCTGTAGAGTGTGATAAGGTCGACCCTGAGCCTCCTCTTTTCCAGGCTGAACAACCCCAGCTCCCTCAGCCACTCCTCGTAGGACTTGTTCTCCAGACCCCTCACCAGCTTCGTCGCCCTTCTCTGGACTCTTTCGAGCACCTCCATGTCCTTCTTGTAGCGAGGGGCCCAAAACTGAACACAGTACTCGAGGTGCAGCCTCACCAGAGCTGAGTACAGGGGGACAATCACCTCCCTAGACCTGCTGGCCACACTGCTTCTTATGCAAGCCAGGATGCTGTTGGCCTTCTTGGCCACCTGAGCACTCTGCTGGTTCATATCCAGCTGACTATGCACCAATACTCCCAGGTCCTTCTCTGCCAGGCAGCTTTCTAACCACTCATCTCCCAGTCATTTCCTTCCATTACAAGTCATTCAAGTAGAAATAATCTCTTAACTTACTCACTCTTGCATAACCTAAATAGAATAAGCTTTGTACATTTCCAACTAGAGATTCAATGTTCCGAAATTTGATTATTCTTGAACTTCACTTTGCAATCTGATCTTATTTTTCAATATCCTTTTTTAAACAAGAGAATCACAACCAAATACTTTATATACCAAACTTTCTCCTGATAGATTCAATAATCATAACGTCTTTTTTAGCTCTACCATTACCAAGGAAATCCATGTTCAGTGGATTCAGGGGAAAGCTGTTAAGTATGTTTTTTGCTTTTTCATCATTTTCCATACCTTCTGGGATATATTTCCACATTGTACTTTACCTTCAGTCCTGTCTGTACACCTGAACAGATATTAGTTCCTCCATTAGCTTCTGTAGGCAATTTGTTAACAAGATTTTGACGTACTGCATCACTGGTTATTTGTTGCAAAGGACTTTGTATAGATGCAGAAGAATGAAATGTGACAATTCCAACCCAGGAACCAACTTCAATAATTTGGAGCAGAAATACCTCTGCAGCTTTATAGAGATGTTTGATGCGGTCATACTGTATGTGAAGAGAAACAACATTTTTAGAATGCAGTCTCCTTTGAAAAGCTTTTACTATGAACAAAATATAGAACATTTTTATGTTGTTTTTAATAAGAATTTTAAAACTATCTGCCACAGGGTAAATATGTACGCTCAGTTATGAAACAGGAGATGTGTACCATGTTCTGGTATCATGAAAGTGTAGCAAACTACGGTTTCCAGGAAATTTGTCACCAGGCAAACTCCATCTTCGAATGTTATGAGTTCATTCCTAAAAAAGATTTTTGTCCCTCCCCTCCCCCTTTTTTTTTCTTTGATGATATGGTGGTAATGAAAAAAGGAAATGCCTACAATTCCTTAGGAGTAGGTTAGACTATAGAAAATAGGTTAGACTATAGAAAATATTTTTAATTTGGTAACTTTTTCTGCTTCTTACAATTTTTAATTAAAATTGCTTATAAAATCTGTTTTCTTACCGATGACATGCTCCCAGAAACATCCAGTACTAATGAGACTGCTCTGTCTTGGGTCTGCAATAGACTGAAGGTAGTCTCGAAAGGGGGTGCAGAACCATTTACAACAGATGAGTTGATAAAATCCTCAGATTCCATTATTACTTCCCATGTGCTTTTGTAGTTGCACATCTTATTCTGCATATTTGGAGCCTCACCATTGTGAGAGTTATTATCACAAAATTCAACCACCTAAAAGGATGGATTGAAACTAATAAGAATTCTGAACCCAACAGTTTGAGCATAAAAGAGTATCTCATTAAAGAATATATGAAGTTTGTGGTGGGCGACAGGGCAAATTGGTCTTCTTCTCCAACAAACGTCCTGTGTGTCATGGTGCCTGAACAGACAGGGTCTTAGAAGAAGATAAGAACTATAAGATTGTTCTTCAAACGAGTGCAATAGAGCTAACTAGCTCTTTTACAGTTATCTTATGGCAAGGCATTTAGCAAGAATGCTTCATTTTTATGCCTGTTGACCATATTTTCCAAACAAGGAACAAGAAGGTTGCTGAGATTTCAGTACATCTCACCCTTATTGACATGAAACATCTGCCAGATCACTTTCTCTAACTGTTTTGTCTTCTCTTTTGAATAGATTTTATTAGAACTTATAGCATGAACCACGTTCTTTGAAATAGACAGAAGTTAATCAAAGTAACCTAACTGATCATTAATTGACTAGACCTCAAATGTTACTAAACTCTCAGTCCAGAAAAGGCTAGTAATACTTACAGAAGGTAAGCTTTGCATATACATAATAGAAGATTTGTGATTTTGATTTTTATCTGCTACAAATTTACATCCAGCTTCATACAGTTGACCATCATATTTGCAGTCTCTTTCCTCACACTTGCTTCCACTGCAGCTTTGGAACACAGGCTTACCTATGACACCAGCTGAACACCTATGGGAAGATAAGATAGGCAGGGCTGATTAAGAACACATACATAGTCTGCAACAGGTTATTTATTTGAATTTTGATTGCTGTAAGACAAATTGCCATTGACACAGCACTGTACTACACACCACACAAGTACAAAGGTAGATAGTCTCTATGCCTGGAAGAGTCCTCAAACTAATCTAGAAAGGGTTATAATCAGAAAACACTTGTGGTCTTTTGCTGATTAGTTGACAAATTTCTTGTGATGTTCATAGGCTATGAATGAAAGACATTCTGCTAATAGCTGCAATGCAATAGACTGTACTGGTATGCCTGACCAAGAAAAGCTTGAACTAATTCTCTATGTCCATTCAGTTATTGTTCTCCTTTGTAGAAGCTGTTTAAAATCACAGACATTTCAGCAGGGAATTTCAGTGTTGTTAATAACTGCTATTTAACAAAATTATCTTAAATATGTTTATGACAACTGGTGACTAAGTTTACAGTTGCACATAAAGCAAAATATTATCCAGCCTGACCCATAGAACCTGTTACAAAACAGCACTGAAGCTGCTGCTTTCTGGGTCAGGTAGTCAATAGACAGTGCTGAGTCAGTTTCTTTTAATCTTATGAACAGATCACAGAGACTCTACAAAGTACAAGCTCAGCACAGACAACAAGGATATTGAAAACATTATCAAAATGTTTATAAGTGAAATGTAAAAGCAGAAATATGAAAAATGATACCTTGTTGCTTCAACACTTGCTTTTTCAGAATTTATGGACACATAAAAAGGTGCATCATTATTATATTCGTCGAACACCCCCCAGCGAAGGTGAGCCCACTCGTGGACAAAAACTCTACCTGTTGAAAAGCAGTAATATGTGCACATTCAAAATACAACTGTTTAAAACTTACCCAGCATTTTGCTTGCTCTTTTTAATAAGCTCAGATAATTCTTATCTCAGGAAATACAAATAAATAAAGAAATAAAAACTGTGAGAGTTAAGCAACAGGAAAAATAATTTTTCAAGAGGTAAATATCATGGAATCACAGAATGGTTTAGGTTAGAAGGGACCTTAAAGACCATCTAGTTCTGCCCCCTTGCCATGGGCAGGGACACTTCCCACTAGACCAGGTTGCTCAAAGCCCCATCCAGCCTGGCCTTGAGTACTTACAGGGATCCAGAGCTTCTCTGGGAAACTTGTTCCAGTGCCTCATCACACTCATAGTACGGAACTTCTCTCTAATATCTAATCTAAATCTACTCTCTGTTAGTTTAAAACTGTTACCTCTTGTCCTACCACTACACTCCCTAACAAAGAGTCCCTCCCCATCTTTCTTGTAGGCTCCCTTTAGGTACTGGAATACCACTGTAAGGTCTCTCTGGGGCCTTTTCTTCTCAAGGCTGAACAACCCCAACTCCTTTAAGCCTGTCTTCACAGGAGAGGCACTTCAGCCCTCTGATCATCTTCATGGCCTTCCACTGGACCCACACTAACAGGTCCATGTTCTTCTTATGCTGCAGACCCCAGAGCTGAAGACAGCACCCCAGGTGGGATCTCATGAGAGCAGAGTAGAAGGGGTGAATTCGCCAAGTTTTTTTAGTTTTGACAAGCAAACTGGAATACCTAAGTTCACTAGTCACTTTGAAAAATCTTGTCCATTTCATATTAACAATAAAGCAGGCAGTTACATTAAATAGCAGTATTACCTCTTTCTCCATAAACATTAACCAAATTGTCATTTAACAGGAAGTTAGGCGTGAAATGGATGTACCGTCCTTTCTCCTTACATCCTCCATACTGCAAGGTATAGGGATCATCTCCATATTTCAGAAAAGGGTCTGCTATGATGACATCTGCCTAAAACAGTAAGACCAACAGCATGGGTGTAGAGAAGGGTTAGGTGATTCTTCCTCAATTAATTTAGTCCAGCAAATATTTTTATCCTACCAGCACTCCCACTACCTCTTCTTTTGAGTAAGCACTTAAAGAATTTGTTCTACATTTTGCCATGATTCATAATGTAGACTTATCAGTCTTGCTTTTCTTTGTGGTTCTAATCATACATAGTTCTCTAAATCATACCTTGTTATATGATTCTGTCTTTAATCTTGAATAGTTGCCATTTTTCTTCCATGTTTTAGGAATTATAATTTTTACAGACTTGAAAAAAAATCGATGTTTTGTAGCTTCAAACAAATAATTAGAAGCATCTTTAACCATTCTCTAGAGAGTGAAAGAAAATAAAATATTAATATCAATGTTAGTATTTAAAGTTTGTACATGTGATGAATAATTTACCTTTCTCAAGAAACAATAGTAAAATAAAGCAGAACTGAGTACATAACAAAAATCACAAAATACTACAGTCTTCACTAAGAAAAGAAGGAATGAAGAAGCCAAGACCCAAGTTGTTGTTCTTGGAATCTCTCAGCAGTTCTGTAACCCTCCTCTTAATCAGAGATAGCAATAAAATGGAGCAATAAAATTGACTTAATGGAGTCAAGTCGTCCAGTTGGAGGCCAGTCACTAGTGGCGTTCCCCAGGGCTCAGTGCTGCATGAAGTTTAACAAGAGCAAGTACTGGATTCTGCACCTGGGAGGGGGAAACCATAGCTGTATGTTCAGACTGGGGAAAAGAGACCAGAGAGCAGCCCTGAAGACAGGGATCTAGGGGTTTTGGTGGATAGCAAGTTGGATATGAGTCACCAGTGTGCCCTGGCAGCCAGAAGGGTCACCGAGCCCTGGGGTGCATCAAGCATGGCATTGCTAGCTGGTTGAGGGAGGGGACTGTCCAGCTCTGCTCTGCCTGGTGCAGCCTCAGAACAAGTACTGTGTGCAGCGTGGGGCACCATAATATAAAAAGGACATAAAACTATTAGAGAATGTTCAAAGGATCACTTCAAAGACAGTGAATGGTCTAGAGTCACTTGGATTGTTCAGCCCAGATCAGAGTAGGTTGAGGGGAGTCCTCATGGTGGCCTGAAACTCCCTCACGAGGGGAGCAGAGGGGCAGGCGCTGAGCTCTGCTCTCTGGGGACAGCGACAGAACTCAAGAGAACAGTGTGGAGCTGGGACAGGGGAAGCCCAGGTTAGATATTAGGGAAGGGTTCTTCACTGAGAGGATGGTTAGGCACTGGAACAGGCTCCCCAGGGAAATGGTCACGTCACCAAGCCTGATGGAATTCAAGATGCATTTGGACAACACTCTCATATGTACGGTCTGATTTTGGGGTGGTTGTGTGCAGACCCAGGTGTTGGACTTGATGATCCTTGAGAATTCCTTCCAACTCAGGATATTCTGTGGTTCTATGAACCTGGCCAACATCTTAATCTAGCAGAATTGACCTATTAAGGCATCTAAATGGATTGTAATGAAAGTTAAGCCCAGAAATGCTACTAAACCTAAGCTTTCTCTCTCTCTCTCTCTCTCTTTTTTTTTTTTTTCCCTTCCTTTATCCTTTACATTTTTTTGAAGGAACATCAGGAGGCATGCCAGCTAATGACACCTAATAGTATAATCAAGGAATAATGAACTCATTCATAGAACATTCTTTCAGATAAAGACAATTTGGAAAGCTATTTAAAGGAATTTCTTGCTGGCTCCAAACAGGGCTATTACAGCACTGTTTTAGATAATTACTGCTCTTTATAACAGCAATAGATGGCAAGACAAATTAGAAATGACTGATTTACTAACTATGGGATTCATCCATGATTAATTCAAAGCCAGAGAAAAAGTCCTGTTTGTATGAGTGGAACTCATGTTACTTTACAAGCAGAAAAAGTCAAGATGTTCTCAACTACATCAATCAATGTATGGAAATTGAGATGTTCTTACCTTTGTGTTCAGGATGATGTTGGCATCTTCTGGCACACTGGGATTAATTGCAACAACCAAATCCTCATAGCCAGTCTGATTTAACCACACCATGGAACCGTTTACCACATACAGAAGCTGAAAAGACAATAAAAATATCAAACTCCTAAACACCCCCATTATTTCTCCTGTCTCCACACTTAGTATTAGAAAAGGAACAGGTTCTCAGCCTTATTTATACAATCACCTTTGATGTCAAGAGAGGCGTAACATTTTGCAGGAAGACTTTGATCTACGTGAGTACAGTGAGAAGTGATTGGTTAAGCTTCAGTTACACGTTAATTTCAGGAAGAAATGCTTCCATCTTAGTGCTACCTAAAAAATAAATTTTACTTCCTTATGCCTTTTCAGATAGTCTGTTATTTTATTTACTTTATGTCAAAATTAGTCAGGGTCCTTTTCTGAGTAAGCAGAAATAATTGTACAAACAAAGCTCTTTGGAATTTAATGAAAAAATACTTATAGTAGTGCAATAATTATGTAATATGGAATTGAAACAAAATCAGATGACTAATAGATTAGAAGTGCTGATAAACTTTGTAGATATTACTTATCATGTAATACCTTCCCTTTTAAATGACTGGCATTCTTTTTCTTTTGGTGAATAATCATAACATTTGGATTAAAATGTGTTTTTCTGGAGAAGGAAAAGTTTATCAAGCAAGCCAGATTACTCCATGGGGCTATTCTAACACTCCTTGACATTTCCCACTTCATATTCTAAGAAACTTCTGCAGAAGTGACCTTACATTTTACTCCAATTCCTTGGTAAAATATTTAATACTGTCATGTATAACAGATTTGCAATGGTTTGAGAAATGTCTGTGAGGTGATGATTTTCTACCAGCTACTTTTTGAGTTATCTGCTAAGTAGTTCCTAATTGTTAATGAGCTGCTTGGTTAATCCAGCACATTGCTATATTTTAAATTGCATTGTCAGGCAGTGTCACAGACATTTCACAATACAGCTATATTTTTAATCTATCCTACAGTCTTAACTGTATAAAAATAACAAAAATGGAATAAATGTAGTCATGTTTGATAATATTTTCATATTTTAATTCATTACTGAATGATTTCTGTATCAGTCTTTCAATTATTTTTGTGGAACAGATGGTAAATTTTCCAATATTTTTTCAGGTCTTCCCCTCTGCCTTCTATAAGAATGTTATTTCTTCTTGGTGATATTGTAAGAGTCCTTAATAGTCAGGAGAGTAAACTGCTGCTGAAGTTCTTATACAATTCTTTAAAATCACTGTGCAAAAATTATCTAGGCACATGCATTTAAAAATACTTCTGCCTGCAAATTTATTTCCATCTGTTTTACTAGTGGATCAACAAATAATTTCTGATTGCCACAGTATGAAATGACATCATAACATTTTTTTCCCCAAATATTGGATAGAGTAATTAGCTAAAATTTTATTTCCTTTGTAGTTTTTAAACCAGTAATGCTTTTATTGTATATGTTAACTGTCTTATTCTAGCATAAGCTTTTAGTTGCTGTTTCTGATACTTTCGTTTTTGCCACCAGCCATGTTAGATAATTAGTCACTCATCAACTTTCTACTTTGCCAATTTCTAACTTATATTGATTGCTATTCACTTATTCAGTCTGTCATACTCTCTAACTGCTACCCTTCACTTCACCTCTGATCTGAGGAGGCACTTAAGCAAAACCAAAATTGTATTCTCTTTGCTTTTAGTGGTCACTGAAGCCTTAGGAACAGTAACATCCAACTCCTTTTTACACACCCCCTCCACAATAATGGAGAAAAGCAAAACTTACTGACTTTTACAGTATTAAGGAGTTATGACACAGGGAAGTCAGCAGTTAATATGTGCTGAGATGTCAAGGGGCTTAAGTGTGTATGTTTGGCCATGTCATACAGTCAGAACTGGAAATCGTGCATGACTCAGTCTTTGACAGCTTTTTGTCTTAGATTTACTGTGATCTTTGTGTTCAGTTTGATCCATGGATTTACTGTACCGGGCTGCAATATTTTCTTGCTGTATGGTCTTAATCCAGTCATTTCCTTTAATATTACCGCAATAACAGAGGAAATGAAAACTCTTTTACAGGACACCTGCTTAGTTCAACTATGTGCAGCTCCAAAGGCCAATAGACTTGTCCACTATGAAACACAAGACAGTACAATGGCATTACAAAGTTACTCTGATGTTGAAGGTGTTTGTATAAGAAGGAGCACCCGAGGAGTAGACTCCACAGTTTCAGTCTCCTCATCCCTTTCTCCTGCCTGGGCTGTTTTTTTTCCAGTTTAAAAATATTTTGGCTGAAAAGGTATAAGAAAGGTTTTCCATTTTCCTGGTAAACTGGGAGGGAGCTGGAAAATTCCAGCAGTTTTGAAGAGAAAAGGTTGAGAAGGAAATACTTTTAGTTATGTGGAAATACGGGCATTGGTTTATTGCAACATCTGTAAACATGGGTACAATTCCTTTTGATAGATAAGACAAAAGTTTAAAAGCAATAGCAAAACACAGAGAAGCTTGAAAGCAAAGTGCTGGTGAGATGAGGAAGATTTGGCAAGACCCAGGTCTCCTGGTACACCTGCCCATTTGGCAGAGCTCCTTCTACTATGATCATCCGTGCAGGTCTAAACAAAATAAACTCAATCATGTAAAAGTCTCATTTCCCACTTGAGAAGTGATGTGGTTGTCTACAGCTATGCCTAATCAAGCTAGAATACTTTCTATACCTTCAAGAGAGCCATACTTTACTGAATAAATTAATTAGCCGCCCAGCTTTCACTACTGACCTGTGATCAGTTGCCCATTTTAGTTAGTCCAGCAGAAAGCAAACAGTATTAATCTGAACTTTTCTGAAGAAAGATTTCTGTCATTTTTTCAATGGAAAATTTATATTTCTCTAGTTCAGATGAGATAAAAATTGTATAATTTTTCTTTAACATCCTACTACAAACATAGAAAGAGTATTGTCTTGCTAGAGGACAGGAAGAAAAATGAAAAGCCACACCTTGGAACAGGATCATTACACAATGTGAAGTCAAAAGGTAAATTCTTTTTTGGCTGAAATGATATGACACTTCCTTGTAAGGTAGGATAATACAGCAGTCATTCTTTTGCAGACTTCATTTTATACTCTCATTATTTTTCATGATTTTTTTTTAAATATATTTACTTAATTGCTGTCTTTTTTACATCTTTCTTTTATCAAAATCCTAAATGCACCAACAGACTCACAGCTACCCCCTGGCCTTCACCCACCCCAGCCTTTAACTGCCAGACTGCAAAGATGAAGTCTGATTTGGTGTACCTATGAAATCTTGGATCAGACTCTTGGGAAAACAGCCAAATTATTCTACCTGCTCCCTAACATATTTTCCCATCTCTTCCTAACTTTCCATATTTTTTTTACTGGTCCGTCTAACTGACTATACTAGGGATATTTCTAGAGATTTGAAATTTCAGGTTGCCCCAAATTGCTTCCTAAACTTAACTGTCTAATTAAGTTGGTTTACTTCCTGAAGAAAATGGTTCCTACAACATTCAGTTGTAAACACCTTCAGCTCTTTCACTGAGTCCAAGGCAAGTAAGAAAAAGAAATGGTAGAAAAGGTATAGGCTGAACACACAGTTGTAAATGGCCATGGTATTGATTAAGGAGACTTTGGGGAGGCAAGGACAATCCCCAGACAAGGACTGTATATTTCGAAACACGACACTGGAACTCATGATAAGGAAGCGGCAGACGGACAGAGAAACAAATGTAAGGCCTATAAGTCTCAAAACTGGACATTGGAATTCATGATAAAGATACAACAAATGGAAGAATTAGCAGCAACTAGCTCTTGCAATTAAGAAACATGCCAACTCAGCAGATTCCTGACCAAAGGTGAAAAGTACACTGTGAGGAAGACTTTGGGTCTTCCTCCCAAAGACCATTGCTGACATCCTGAAGACCCCTGTCCACAATTCTTGGGAGGCTCTACGCAGGCGCAAGGTGCCAAAAGGCTAATTAGCATGAGAAGCGAGGGAAGGCAGGGATAGGTAATGAATATGTACAGGCGCTTGTAGAATATTGATAGATTGATTGCATAAATTCAAGACTGCTTTCCGCTTTGGGTATGCACGATAGGTGGAGAGATCCCCTGTGCATCCAGCGCTGCAATAAAGAATATACCACTTAAAGGAATTTTGGCTTCGATCTTTGAATCAGTATGTCCAGTCATGTGCCTTCTTATAACCTGTACAGTATTTGGCAGCACTGACATAAATGAGTGGGCAGAAAGACAGCTTTCTGAAGCCTTTACAGGGAAATACAGTTTTGCTGTTGTTTCCTTTCATTTATTCAGAACAGCAGTCATCACTGCACTGCAGGAACAGTCCTCAAAGGAAGACAGAATCTTCAAATGCTTTTTCACTTGCTTACTCCTCTACATTCTGCCAAATACCAAAAAAGATCAATGCAACATGACATGACTGTAGTCTTGCATTGTCTTGATTATTGATCATCAAGCAATATCTTCTGAAAGATTCTGACAGGAAACCATGCACTTGCTTAGAAGCAGGACATGGTGGAGAAATACTGTCCTGTAGCTTCTTACAACTACCTTCATACCTTGGACCTGCCACTCCATTAGCAGTTCTATTCTGCTATCACCTGCAGAAGAATAGAACTGATATCTGACATGAGAAAAAAAAAAAAAAAAAAAAAAAGCATTTCAGCTTTAGAATTTTCTTTCATCATGAAGTAAGCAGTTAACATTTACTGCCATTGTTCCATTGTCAAAACAGTCCTATTGCAATATAGTAAATGGAGCCAGCCATTTTCTGGCTAAATGAAGCCAAAAAGACCTGTGCGGTGCCAGGAGTTGGACTTGATGATCCTTAGGGGTCCCTTCCAACTCAGGATATTATATGATTCTTTGATTCTATGAATTCTTTCTTTCTGTTATTCTGGTTTCCTTATGCCTTGCTTTCTGTTCCTGCTTGGGTGTTTTTTTTTTTTTTTTGGTTTTGGTTTTTGTTTTTTTTGGTGGTGGTGGTGATGTTTTCATTTGTTTCTTTCTTTCTGTTTGCCCATTTGATCTTAACCATTACAAACCTTAAGCTTATTTTATCCCTGTCTCTTAACTTGATGCAATGGAAAAGATAATTTATTTTCTTCCTTTTTTTTTTTTTTCCTCCTGGTGATGCACCTCTCTCCTTCTTCCCTGATTCAGTCAGTGAGAATGTGAAATGGTCTCAAAGGGCAGAAGACAAAATCACCTGGATCTGCAAAATTTCAACCTCTTCTGAGGGTGGGGTTTCACAAAGGAATGTAGGCCAAAGTAACACTGGACTGTGTGCCATGCCTTGTGCTGGAAACACGAAAGACTTTCCAGCTGAATCAGGGAAGTGATCTGGTTTACCAAGATTACTTGGTGGCAGCTGAAGGAGGGTGGTGGCTGAGCAGTTATGGGCAAGGGAGCAGGGCCTGTCCTGGCTGCAGCACCAACTTCTTCCAGACCAGGTCCCCACCGAAATGCCTGGGTCATCCCTTTTCTTCCTGCTCCTTTTTCCATCTCACCTATTCCCGATCCTAAATTCATTGAATAATGCATAGTTTTATTTCTTTCACCTCCTACATTAGTATAGGAACTCTTTAAGCCTCCAGATACAAAAAAGTAGTGGATAAAAATCCACCACTTCCCTCATTCTTCACTCCATAAGGATCAGGAGCAGGCAAGAGGGCTACCTAGCTCCAGTAGTTTCATGCCTATTCCCTTTACACCACCCTGTCTCTTTCACAGAGAGAGATCTCACTGGGAGAAGTCACTGAGAGAGAACTCAGCGTTCTCAGAAGAGCCCTCAGTTTTTTACTCTGGATAGATTGTGACAAAGGTCCTTCCTGTCCCCAAACTCCTTTCCCTGCCCTTCCCTTTCCTTTGCCTTTGTGCTTTTGCTCTTTCTGATCTGCATTACTGCTGAGGAACTAAAGCACCAAACAGCAATCTCACTACTGCCATAGACTGGTTCTCAGCAGAACCCATTTATTTCCACCTGCAGCTGCTACAAAATTGGCTGCTCCTGGGGTGCAGCAGCAGCAGCAGCTGTCACCTCACAGAGGTGCAATAAGGAGATGGTGGTGATGACATGTAAATGTCAAATTTTAGCAATGTGACAATCTCCCGAAGTTTGCATCTGCTCTGAAATGCTCTGTACACTTCTGTATTCTCTGAGGAAAAGATCCTTTTAGCAATACAGAATCTGTCTGACTTTGTTGTATTTAATTTAGTATCTAATTCATTTCAAAGAAACAATGCAAATTTGACTTTACATAGAGGACACATTCTACAAGTTTCCTCAATTCTTTTTCTTCCAGGTAGTGAAGAACAAATTGAACCAGACTCCAGCTATACAATATTGCACTGCCTTATCTTCATACATGGTTTTACAGCAAGATAATCGTTACGTTTGCGATTTGATGTTACGGGAAACAAATTTAATCACACACATTGCATGCACACACATGCACAATACACCCATATATATTAATATGCAGAGATGTAGTTAAAAATGTGTTTATAGGATCAGAAGAGATCCTTGAAGGGCATAGTAAACTCAAAGCAATCCCCAGTGTTGATAATCAGCACTTTTCAGCCTTCTAAACCCCAGCAGAGCAGCAACAATAGGGCTAATCCAATTCTGATGCAACTGTTTCCTTTAGTAGCAGCTAACAACAAAGAGATTCAGCTCTGTGGTTTAAGGATGTAAGTGATGACTAGAAGAGAATAACATACTGGAAACACTTGTACACTGGTACAGTTTCCCTCCAAACACCCTTAATGTGACACTTCAGGTGTGAAAGCAGAGAGTGTGCAGGATTGGCTTTGTGTATACCTCTTGTGCTCCTTCCCTCGTCTGCTCCGGTTTCCAGTAAACACTCTTTTACCTTCCGCAGGGTCAGGACAAAGGTTATTTCTGCCTCAACAGAGTTTCTCAATTAAGCGCCCTCAGCCTCTGATCTTCTTCCTGTGGAATTCCCCACCACAACTGGAAGCTGAATGGCACATGTGCTTACATAAATGTAAATGAGAACTGTAGGAACTCATACTGCTTTGTTTTGCTCCTTCCCCCCCCCCCCCTTTTTTTTTTCCTTTCCTTTCCTTTCCTTTCCTTTCCTTTCCTTTCCTTTCCTTTCCTTTCCTTTCCTTTCCTTTCCTTTCCTTTCCTTTCCTTTCCTTTCCTTTCCTTTCCTTTCCTTTCCTTTCCTTTCCTTTCCTTTCCTTTCCTTTCCTTTCCTTTCCTTTCCTTTCCTTTCCTTTCCTTTCCTTTCCTTTCCTTTCCTGTTTTTAAATAAGGCACACTGTCTTCGGTATCTCTGTCAATTTAATTACAACTTTTTCATCACACAATAAGAATACACTATGACATCGCACAGCGCCCATGTAAGTTCCTAGACAGATATTGCATCTCTATGGTGCAAGGTGGTACAGCATATGACTTGTTTTACTGCAACCAAGCCTTCTGTTATCAAATTCATAGACACCATGATATGGCTAACAAATCACTTCAATATCTGGAATGTCATTACTTATTTATTCTGTTTATTGTAGGATATCTACTTTTGCAAGTCAAAGCAGTTAAATATTTTCAAATATCCGGAGCTCTAACAAGCTCTGACACTTTATGTTAAAGCAACTTAGCTGCATTTTCTGGACGTGTCTTTTTCTTTTTCTTTACTAAATAAACAGTTGTGCTTACTGTAATACATACTACTGTTAGTAATCCAAAGACTAGTAACAATATTGTTGAAACTCCATATTAGAAGTGGGATACACCATTCGGGGAACAAACTTTACAGCTCATGCAATATTAGACAGCTCAGAGTGAAGAAAAACATCATCAACAGCACACATCGCAACGTAAATTATGGTTATGTTTCCTGTTGTAAAAGCTTCTGGTTTAAATGCAAATATTTCTTTGCAGCCAGTTTTATAGAAGCTGTTAAACAAGTTTTATAGAACCTTAGTTCCAGAGGACTCTCACTTATTCTGATTTCATAACTTGCAGCTGAAAATACAAATATTAAAAGATATTGTCATCTGTGTATTAGCTATCATTCAAACTTCTGATCTCTCTCCAAATACTCTCTTTTCAAAATGCTTCCAAAATAATACTTACCTAATATTTTCTTCGTAAGTCAGTTGAGCACCATAAAAAAATAATGCAGCATGACGGATAGATCTACAAAAACTTGTTACCTAAACTAAGTGCTTGAATGATTCAATTTCTCACAGCACAGCATTGAAATGAAGAAGTGATGGTGGTCATCATGAGGCCACACTGAAATCTGACAGTAATTCTGACTTCACTTACTGTTATGTTAAAGTTGGTGAAGTAAAATTCCTACTTGACCAAATCTGATGTTTATTTACATTTTTTCTTTACATGTACAGAGTAATATGTCTACCTTCCATGAGTAGCAGAAAACATCAACTTAGTAAAAGTAAGCCTTCCATCAAAATCACCAGCACTGATTTTGAAACTCTCAAAAAGCTTATCGTCTAATTCCATTTAAAATCTTTGCAACTAGAACCACCATAGTTTATAAGAAAATTCCCACTAGTGTCAGTGAGACTAAACTCCATTACAGATCTTCCACTTTGGGTAGGAAGCAGGCCGGCAAGCTACGAACATACCTTGGCTTTTGTCAAAATCATTTCCTGGTGCGGTCCATGATAGAATGACCTTATCATCTTCTATTCTGGCCACAAGGTCAATAATTTTACATGGTGGAAACACATCAGCATGAGGTCCCATTGGAACTGCAGATATTATGAAGGATTCTCCCACAGCTGTTCTATGGAAACCTCCTCTTCTGTCTTGAATATCACTTTTAATAGCTGGGGGTCTTGATGGGTTCATCTTGAGTTTACCTACAGCATTAAAAAATGCTCATCAATCTTAACTTCTTGCATATTATTGTACTCTGCAGGTGACCTGAACATCACCTCATTTATACTGTTTTAAATCTGAAAAATCTATAAACCTCAGTTATGTACAATCATTTCTAGTGTAGTATCTGTTTCTTTACAGTTTCAAGAGTGCTAATTACTAAGAAAGCTGATATGAAATTACAGTAACTGTTGCTTGTTATAAAATAATTACAGGAGAGTTTAATATCCTAATACTGTAACTGTTCTTAATTTAGGATGACTGAATATAAGTAATAATAGTCATTATTACTTAATAAACTTATTGTTAGTCTTTTCACAAACAAAACACAAATCCTGTCTATCTGTACTACATAGGTACTACCCCATTATAGTTGTTTGTGGTATACTTTCAGTATTCTGGGGTATAGAGACTCTTTTGGTGTTAATGCCTTCGTAACTGAACATCTCCTAGCTGGGCTGTTGTTGTTCTAATGCATCCTCCTAGTATTTGTGAAGGGATGTGATGTATTCAGGTGCTGGAATAGATAGCTATATCATTTTCCCTTCATTGCTTTACCTTACCATTTTCTATATAACCTGGTATATACATGGCGTGACTCCACAGCTTTGCAGTTTGTGGCACAATAGTCCTGTTAGCTTGGACATGAGCTTTCAGGCTGTATCTGCCACTCCCAGGGAAAGAAAACAAGTACTTGGAATATATGCCATCATTCTTAACAATGTCAGAACCTAGACAGAAAAATGACATAAATTAACATCAAACAAAAATGGATGTGCTTATTTATGCTTTCTAGATTCACATACAGAAACTAGAATGTAAGAATAATAGGTAAATTCTCCTCTGATGTGCAACCTGTGCAGATCCTCTGCATTTGGTTGTATGTTAAAACTTAAAGAAGACTATGATCTGAAGCTAAGATACCTCTTTGTATGGCATGTTAACTGAAGGAAGAGCTAACAGGAAAATCATCTATTATTTCATAAGTTGTTACACTTTGGCCCCTGAGCTGGGATCTGGGAAAACGCCCAGGAATTCAGGGAAAATGGGGTGGGTGGACCTTCACCTCCAAAGTCCTCTGTACATTCCTGAAACACACTTCTAATTTATGGACTTACTCCTATGGTGGCACAAACCAGAGAGTATTCATTACTACTTCTGATTGTTTTCAGTTGTGAACTTTAATATAGAAAAAACACTTTATTGAAGTAGCTCCAAAAGTTACCAAAGTGATTTTGTAACTACCTACTCTACTACTCTACTCTCCGTAACTATCCTTTCTACCAATATGATGGACTGCATGTAAGATGTTGCCTTGCAGCATGCTGAAGTAACCAGAATAATTTCTGCAAAGAAAATGCACAAGTTAAAATATTACTAAATCCAAACTCCTTTGGATATTTACAGCTTTGCTTGGCAACTGTAAGAGGGAGTAAAGCATAGGGCCTGCAATTTCTGCCTGTAAGTGGTCATACTTCACTCTGCTAACAGCTGTTTAAGTTACTGCTCTTTGAAGACCTCATCTTCCAATGTGCTGAACATCATTTATTTTGATCAGCTTGAATGACAACCGGTAGCTCCAGCACACAACACAATTCTGATTACTGGAACATGTCTGTGTATTTTATTTATGCACATAAATCCTTTTCTGAATCAAAGTGTATCCAGAAACAGCACCAACTGTTTGTTGCACTCTTGTGTGTTACCACAGAACCTTGGAAACTCGGTCTCAGTGCATTGTATCATACAGTATTCAGTGAAGGTAGCATTTAGGGGAGCCCTATAATTTCATTTTCTAGATATTTTTGAATTTATATTCCTAGAGTCTTTTTACCTGCTCCATTGTCCAGAAGTTCCAAGGAATTGGGATCTCCATTCTCTGGACTGATGACAGCAGTCACGCTTGCTCCAAGAACAGGGGAAAAGCCGTGACTCACCTGTACATAGACAACCATTGCACTGGGATAGTAATTTATATCTTTACTCATATGGGTTTTTACAGCCACAGGAGGTATAGTAGAGTTTGCTGCTCGAGAAGTTACTGTCATTGTTAGAACTTGAGGAGCCAGGTGAACATTTGTCAGTGTGTATGTCCACTCCCCTGTCTGAAAAAACAACAATCAAATATTTTCAAATGAAATAATTCACTTTTGGATAATTTAATTTATGCTTATTTAAATTCTGACAGCCTCCTTAGACTAAGTAACATCCTTCAAGTAGCTTTGTTTCTGTCACTGGGAACACTCATAAATGCAACTCAGAATGAAGAAGTGTTTTCCAGCTGTCCTCTGTCTTTTGCCAATTGTTTGGCAACTATTCCATGTGAGACCACAAGCATCAGATTTGATTATTTTCTTAGCATCTGTGGACTATTTAAGAAATTAAGGATTAATTTTTATGGGGAAAAAAAAAGTTTTCAGAATTTTAATGATGGGAATATGTTTCTATGAACAATGGAGTAATTTTAAATGAATTATTAAGTTAAAAAGAAAAACCACACACTTGTAATGCTATCTACTACTTAGAATAGTAACAAGACAGAAGATTCGCCTACTGGCTCGGTTTCTGATAGTTCTCAGAAACTTGTAGTTAAGTTGTAAACCAAGTGTGAAGTAATAAAAAAAAACGCACCTTCAGATAGCGCTCTTGAACACAGCAGATGCTTCTGTTTGGCACGCAACAGCAGTCATACTAACATAGTGTAGCAGACCCATTCTGTCTCATGCTATTAAATGATTTTCCTTAACATAACTTTATTAGAATCGAAGCAATGTAGAGTCAGGATGTTAAAAAGCAAAATTGTTAAAAGGCAAAAAAAGACCATAAGTTGTACCTCCGCAATTCCTGGAATCTGGAGACGTGCTACATGGAAAACTGAATCAGAGACAAAGTCCTTGCTGGTGTAGCTTTTCCGATTGGGATCAACCAGATTGATCTCAGGTGGTTCAGCAGCTTGTCAGGTGGCTACAAAGAAGGTTTCTCTTCCCACGGTGCTATCAATAGTCACTGCCCTCCTGAGTTGTTTGTACCCTCCAATACTTTCACTAGCACTTTCGATCTATCAAAAACAAAATTATTCTGTCAGTTTTGAAAATCACATATATTCTGACAAAGAAGGACTTATTTTTATTCAGACAACTTTAAATATCAGACCTGATAGACTTGAAAAGAATTGAAAACACACACCAATATTATTCTTTTATAATAAATGGGGACTTTATTCTCCCCCTCAAATACAAAACAGCAAAATTTAGTGACAGTTCCATGGAATCACAGAAATGACAGAAAAATTAGGCCCAATGGCCTTCTTTTCATGTTACATTTCTGCTGGATGGAATTCCAGAAACATATAGCTATGTAGGATATTGCCACTTTCCCAGCTCAAAAGCAATGCTGCTGTTAAAGAGCATGACACTGAAGAAGATTGATTTATGAGTTTAAAAGTTCAATCTACATGCTCTTCCATGAGGAAAAAAATAGCAATAGATAGAATTCCTGATGGAGACAGATCATTGCCCTCATAACTTCCTTGGAGGATCAAACTGTCAGATGACATTCTATGCCTTGTGTGAGACAAACTGCAGAGAAAAAGCTTGATATACTCTAGCAAACAGTAGAATCTGAGGGAACTTTCTACAGTTTTCCAGATTATACAAAAGAAGTTTAACACAATAGTATTGTCTCAATACTTTGCTCAACCTGCAAATAGAGGCTGGAGAAGTGGTCACCTGAAAAGAGGAAGCAGGACTCCTAGATAAATTTGCTACATTTTTATTTTATCTAAAACAACAGGAAGCAGAAATATTAACTGTGCTCATATGACAAACCTGAACAGATTGAAAGTATCTTCACTTCTGGACAAAATGTCAGTGAAAACATCCAGTACGTCACTGAAGTCCAGTCTTTCAGGAACAAAATACTTCAGCCCTCCTGAACCAGCATAGCTGATTACAAATTTGGCTATTACATATTATACATGACACAATAACTAGATCAGGTTTGCAAGATGTACCACAGGTCACAGAACTGTCAGGGAGGGAGGACAGCCACCTCCCTTATCCATGGTCTCTGACCATCTTCTTCATCAGAGTTTAAAAACTCAGCAGCTTCAAAATGACTCTTGAATCAGAATGACAAAGGGAGTTAATTACTCTAAAATTACATTATATGAAATAATTTTACATTGCTTTAAGAAAATATCATGGTAATGTTGCAATAACAATACTACATTTTTAATCGAGTAGCGTAACTTATCGAGCTGAAGACTTGTCAAGGCTACCTGCATGAATGAAGGCCATTTCCAACACAGACACTCAGGGACAGCTTTTTATAAGTGCCTATGTGCAAGAATAAAAGCTGTATTCTTCTTCCAGTGTCTCTGGCAAAAGTAAGTTATTTAGGTGCTGAATTTTCACTGATGTTACTACACTCTAGTACCTATTAAAATCTGGAACCTAGATCTTCTCTGTTTAGTCTGTACCATTGGCTTTCAATCTCCTTTTAGATCTGTGGCTCTGCTAACACCTTTGAGTGGAAGCAGGGACTTCATAATGAGTCTCACTCCAAGTCACAGTAAGGACACTTTTCTTTGGCGTTTTCTGAGAAAGAAATTGTGTCTGAGACTTACTGCTTGAGATTGTTCCAAACAGAAATATATTGTCAGGTTCTCGGTTTCACATAAATCTATGCATATGCCAGCTTTACTAGACATACCTGAGTTGAACACTTTCAGGACCGGAGTCATGGTTTGTTCCTGTACTTACCTGTCTCTTTGGAGAAGTGTTCGATTTCCTTAGCAGCTGAGGACCCAACAGTAATGGTACGGATGATTGATCCACTGTTAATCATTTCAGAAAAACACCTGCTCGTACTATTGTCTTGTCCACCCATTACCAATATAATTTCAGATCCATACAGATTTCCTTCTTTCTTCCTAATGACCTGATAGTAGAAGAACAAGCATTAGCAGATGCTATAAATATCATATCATCTACACTGAAATTAATTTTGACACTGTCTTTAAAGAAATTGTATCAGAATGAATACAATGAAGGTTTTATATCACAATAAGGTATAGAAAGTAAAGGGCCTAAAATAAGAATATGCTGCAAATGGGTATTTGACAAGGAGCCATGCAGTAGGCACCTATTATTTCCCTTTCTTGAAGCACCTCTTTTACTTCCTTTTTTCTCCTAGCAGAAGGCTGAGACTACAGGCTCCAGAATGCAGAAAGTCAATTAAAATCAGACAAGAAAAAACAGCACTGCTCCCAAATTTCTGCTTCATTACAAATTCAGAGAGGCGGTGACCCATCATAGGGTCAGGATGAATACATTTCACATGAGGCATTTGCTGAACTGTTGCAGTACTCAGCAGACAGAAATAAACCAAAGCAGGAAAAAAATCTCCTTAATATACTGGGCTTAAACATGCAATAATAAGAGCATGCTAACGAATTTATATTGCAAAACAAGACCAAATGAAATGTGATTTTAGAGAAACAGAAGTTGAAGTTAACAAACAAAATCTTCCTTAATCAAAGGATGCAGAAATGCTGAGTGTGCCAGCCTAGGTTTTAAGAATAATTTAGAAAGCAAAATACAAAAAAAAAAAAAAAAAAAAAAAGATAAAGCTTATATAGCTCATAAAATTTGTAATGGCTAAAGTTGCAAAGTTTAAAAATACATAACATGATAGTTTAAAATGCATATATCATTAAGCGTATGGCAACAATCACATAACGTTATTTTAAAAAGAGTTTGTTTATTATATTTTTAATTATTAGTAGATGATACATAAAAGGTACACAGAAAAGCCACAATGGTTCTTTTCAAAAATTACATAATTATCAGTAGAAAACACTTGATGCAGCCTAGACACAGAAATCCTCATAACTGAAAAGAACAAACCATCTACACAAGAGGTGCAAAGAGAAGTGATGCTTCACCTCATGCGTGAGCTGCAGGCCTGCACAGACATTTGCTCTGTCCCTCCCTGGAGCTGTAGGTAGGTACGAAGCAAGCTGTTTCCGTGCATAATCGCTCACTATCTGGAGCACATGAGTTTTGATCTCTCCTCTGTCACTGAATGTGACAATACCAACGTAAGAGTTTTCTTCCACAATTTGCAGTAAATACAGTTCTGCTGCTTGATGCAATCTATTGATACAACTACCCTACATATAAAAGAAGTTTAAAAACAAATAGATTTGTAAGCATGTGGAATAATAATGAATGCTGCAAATTATAAATTAATAGCTAAGAATTCTTGGCAGAAAATTTCACAAAGACAAGGAACATGGAATATTCCCTTTTGCAAGTTCCAACATTAATTTAATTTAGAATACAAAATCCAAACATGCTATTCACTTTATTTCAATGAAGATCAGCCTTAAACTAATCAAATGCTTAGCCCACTCACTGCTGAGCACTGGTTGTCTTCAGACTTTGAGATCCCTCTCTTCTGGAATTTTTTTTTGTTCCTTTCACTTTTTTTCCTGCCCTTCCAGCTCATGTCCATCTTTCTCATGTTCCAGGCTACCCAGCCTAAATATTTAAACTATAACATGCAGTGTCCTTTATTTCTCTCAAACCTTGCCACTGATAGTCAACTGGCGAGTATCCAGCATCACCGTCCTGGCCTCATTTATGTTGGTCTTGATTCCTCTGCCTCAAAAGAAAAGAAAATCCCAAATTATGTCACTGTCAAATTGATTCCTTGCATCTGTGGCGAGATTTTTCAATCTCTGCTTGGAGACTACTTTTAGATGAATACAGTTTCTGAAAACACAAGACAAGAAAAAGTAAAATGTGAAATGGAATACATCTGATAAAGAATTTACCCCAGCTATTGTGTTGGAAAATTCAAGAACTAAACAGATTACTCTGTCTCTCTTCTGCAGCAATAAGAAGGAGGGAGGAGGCTGCTGTTGGTCAGTGGAGGATTATTTTCAAAATCTGTAGAGTTTTTAATTACTTCCCATGTGCTTCTGTAGTCACACATTTGATTCTGAAAATTGGGTGCTTCTCTGTTATGGTTATGCTCATTACAGAATTCAGCCACCTAAAATGAAAAACAAGTAGACAAAAATCAGAAGTATTCAACAACATAGTAACAAATAAATATAGCAGTGGAAAACCATTAGTGCTGATTTTCTTGTATAGTTGAGACATCAGCTGACAGTAAACATCGTTCCACATTATTAGCAGTACGCATTGCAGTTAATTTGCTTACATGAAAGTTGAAAAAAATAGCTTTTCTAAAAGAAGAATAAATAAAGTTTTATAACAGTTTCATTGAAAGAAATCTGTTCTTATAAGTTTGTACTTACAGATGATAAACTTTGCATATACATTATTGATGATACTGCAGTTTGATTTCTCTCAGGAATAAATGCACATCCTTCCTTAAAAAACCCTGATTAATGACACAACTACCATCAGTGCAGGAGTTTTTTTCACACACATAGATGCCAGTAAGATCAGAGGAACACCTAAGTATAAAACAGAATACATTTCCACTTAAAAACCCTACCTGAATATAGTGATGACATTAATGATGTTTGCAGTATACTCTGCATAGCTCCTGCAACAAGTCATCACAGTAAAAAGATACATGTGATGTGACATGAAGAAAAATCTTTTTTTTTTTTTTAACTTCTCCATCACATCATTCTTTAACTAAGTAGAAATATTACAGTTCATCATCATTCTTTGACTAAGTAGAAATATTACAGTTACAGATGTAAAGTTTACAACTGCATAAGTAATCTTATTCATCCAGCAGCAACCTCTTCCAAATGCTTCTGTACCCGAGAAAATGCGTGTAAATGGCTCGCTGGTGTACCACAGGCACAGGCAACATCTCAGTGAGCTACCAGGTTAAATGTGCTGTAATAAAACTTTGTTTCTCAATGTCCGTTTGGCCATATGGACAGCAAGGAAAAGCAGGTAGAGAGTCAGGCATTCCCGCACTGGTGAGCGTGTGGGGTGAATATGTGCAGGAGTAGCAAAGATGAAAAAAGTTGTTTGAAGAAGAGAGACTGAGAAGCTTAATAGGAAAGCCCAATATCTGCAGTGTACCCAGAGAAGGGTGAGGGGGTAAGTGGCAGAAAAGCTTGAACAGACAAATAGCGTGGGAAGAAGGATTTCAGTACAAGCACCATTTCCTCTCCAGGAGCAGAGCTTGGAAGTGGTTAAGTGTCCAGTGTCAATTCAGAAAAATGTAACGCTCACTGACACTGCCAATCCATCAACGACAGAAATGTGGAAAGATGAATGTGGAGAAAATCATGTGCTCTATTCATAAAGAAGAAATAGGAATGCCTCAAGACTTCATAGAAAAACATCAGGCAGCTTTCTGAAGTGCACCAAAAAGGGCTTGCAGAAGGAAAAAATGCCGAATTACCTTGTAACTTTAACCTGATTCTTCTCGGTGACATAGAAAGGTCTGTCAGTGTCATACTCATCAAACACCCCCCATCAAAGGTGGGCCCACTCATGCACAAAGGCTCTGCCTGCAGGGAGGACATTGTAATGGGAGTCAGCCACTGCCTGCAGAACTAATCAGCAATGCCACAGCAGGGACTTCCTGACCAGCACCTTTCCAGCAGCAATCAGCTGTATGCAGTTTTAATATCAAGCAATTTACATCTGTGTCTAAGTGTGACTAAATTCAAATAACGTCATTTGAAAGTCTTAGATTTTACATCACTTAAAATTGGCTTCTTTTATCATCATTTGTTTGAGCTTGAATTCAGACTCCAGGAGTGTATGACAAAACAGGAATGCTTTTTAATATACACTTACAGGAGAGTAAAACATGCATCAAAATGTAATTAAAAAATTGATGTTGGAAGTGGAACTAACCTCAACAAACCAGAACTTCATTTTCCATTAACCATACTAGTGTGGGATTAGGAACAAAAGGCTATCTTTATGCAGTTAGCACAGGTTTTTGCACAGCAGCACATGCTACTGAGATATGTGCACGAAACGTACAGGAAAGGGTTATGCAATGTAGTTTTTAGTATTCTTCTGTCTTTTGTTCTACACTGCTATTGCAAGCTGGAGAAGTAAATGGTTTAAGGAATTTACCCCGTGAGCCATAGATGTCCATCAAATAATAATTTACTAGGAAGTTAGGTGTGAAGTGAATATATTTTCCCATTTTTCCACATGCTTCGTGTTGTAGGGTGTATGGATCATCACTGTATTTCCAATAAGGATCAGCCACTATGACATCTGCCTGAAATTACACAAAAAGTAACTTGAGTAATGATAGAAATATTCTGCTGTAATATTCTGTACATGATCTAATGTTACCCAGCCCATAACAGAACTCCTACTTTCTGACACAGAAAGACTAACAGCAGATTATGGACAGATTTCCCAGCAGCATAACTGAAGCTTGAAGTGGGAGACTACTGTATTTATTCCTTTATTAAAGCTTTTTACATATTAGACACATTTCTTAGAAAAAAATGCTTCTGACTACAGTAATAAAATAGAGAGCCAAGCAAGCCCTTTCACCAGAAGCCCAGTGATCTTGAAAGGGGTGTTTCTTTTCTTGCACATAGCCATGCTTTTCCTTTCTGTACTGCTGTTTCATGTATTAGCTTAAAATTCTTGGCAGAAAACATCACTGAGAGAAGGAATATAAAATATTCCTCTTTGCAAGTTCCAATGTTAATTTAATTTAGAATATAAAATCCAAATATGCTATTCAGTTTATATCAATGATATCAGCCTTAAACTAATCAAATTAAGGGACTGATCATCTTTAAAGTCAAAACAGACATTTCTATGCACTTTTTTGCTGAGGTCTCCTGTATCCACCCACAGTATGCCTACAAATCTATAGCACATCTTTTATAGAGCTAGCTTCTTTTTATTTAAAAACAGCAAGTGAGGAAGAATCCACATCTACATGTTTTTGCAGGTGTAAACACAAGGACAGGTCCAATTTCCAAGGGTCTTTCAAGTGGAAAGTCTTCTTTCTGATGACCAATACATTTTCATAAGGATTTGTTGATATTATTACACAACCTAGTGAGAAAATATATTGTAATATCTGCTGCAAATATCTCTTACTTGTGGAGCTGGTCATAAGTACCAGTGGCCATGCATGTAGCTAAAACACAGATTAACATGCATCCCATTTCCTGGATTCCAGCTACACAAAGTTTGGAATAAACGGAGAAAACTAACCATTATGAACTAGTCTCTGCTTCTTTTTCTACCTCTGTAGCAACAAGCTGACTTTGCTCTTTCAGATTTCCTTGGCTTTTGAGACAGACCTTCCCTAATAAGTCTGAAACTCCACCTAGACAAGTATTGCTGCTGTCATCAGCACAACTGCCAGCCAGGAATTATTAGAGGGATGATAGGTTAAGAAAGCAAGAGGGAAAAAAAACAACAACCAAACCAAAAACACAACTAAGCAAAACACTGGAAATCACAAGCAGAGGTCCTTGACTTGTCATAAATGTGAAAACAAGTAGAGAAACAAAACTGAGTAAAAACAAGGATATTCAGAGCAGACAGGATATTCAGAATAAGGGTATTCAGTCCAGCTGTCGGCCAGGTTTTCAAAATAATTAAACAATCTGCAAAGGATTGTGTTTATGGACTATGACAGATTTAACATGGAGCTTCTTGCAGTTCAGGACTCTCTTGTTTCTCATTTAAAACCAAAAGGATGGTACAACTCTGTGTTGTTACTGATGCTCATTACTCGTGGTTTTACTAGCAATGGTTCCTAGATCATGATTTTGCCTGTTTTAAGGGCATTCTCATGTGGATGGTTGTTCACATCACTTTTTAAAAGTTAATGTACATGTGGGTACACGAATAAATGTTTAAAAGATTTTTTTAGTGCACTCTATTCCCTGCATTAGCTGTTGAGCCTTACCTTTTCATAGGTCTCGTGTTTTGGTTTCTCATAACTCTTGTCCTTCCATGTCGGAGGTATCAGAATATTCATGCTCCTGAAATAGACCCTTCCTCTTGTAGCATTGAACAAATACAAAGAAGCCTCAGTGATCATGTCCTGGCAAATAAGCAATGGAAAAAACAGGTTGACGGATTAAGCAGTATGTTCGCTCTGCGATCAGTCCTGACTATGGCATTTGCCAGCAAACATTAAAGAAAAGAGCTCAGCGATCTCATCAAGGCAGCGTAACGATCCTATCATCCCATTGTCCCATTTCTGCAAGACCTCGTATTCAGGCATCTCAGGGCCGCTTTAGAAGCACTCATTCACCGTCGAGGATGACATAAACGCTAGGGCTGCCTCTCTGGAGACCAGCAACATGATCGGTTGAGGTTGGTGGTGGCTAAAGGTATGCGTCAGGACCGTTCCCCCCCAGAGCTGGGGGGCACCAGGCACTGACCACCAGCACGGGACCACGGCAGCCATGGGCCTGCTGCCTCGGGGGATGCCGCCTTACCTGAAGGCTGGCAAGGAGCCAGCCGTCCTCCGGCAGCCGGGGGTGCACGGCAGACAGCAGTCCCTCGTAGCCGCCGTCCCGCAGCACCGCCACCACCTCCCCTGCCGCCACCAGCGCCAGCAGCAGCAGTGCGGCCCCCACCGCGGCCCCGCCGTCCATGCCGGAACCGTGGGATCCCTGCTGCTACACAGGGGGAATGGCGTGACAGGGGTGAAGTGTGACCTCCAGCTAGGCTCCGACCCGCCACATTGTTGGCTTTCAACAGCTTCTCGTTTCCCTGCAGGCATTGTCTGTATCCACGCCAACCACCTGCCCTACCCACGTGCAGCAGGGCCTCTGCCTCCACACACAGCACTTGCAGGGTTTTAGGATTTCCAGGACTACTTGTTCATAGTAAGAGAGAAGCTGGCCAGGTGAAGGGCTCTACAAGCCTGTTTAAAACTGAAGTTATACGTATGTCTGAGTATACCTCTGCATGCTGGAAAGGAATTACTGTAACTGAACTGTGTTACAAAATGCTTTTTGAAAATACAATGTTGTCCCAGCTGTTTCTGCCCTTCTGCCTGGAACTGTAAAGTGTTCCCTTTGCTTTCTTTCAGCCTAAAGCTCTCCATCCCATTTCCCAAGTCTTGCGCAGATTCCTGTAGGACCTGCCCTGGTTCTGGGACTTCTCCCTGCTCCCCAGGCACTTTTCAGAATATGAAAGAATCTGTAGCAATTTAGGAACTGGTGCCAGCAATTTCCCAGGAAATGCATATGGGAGCAAACAGGGCTCATATACTCACCCCCTGCGTAGCACTGCACAGGGAGAAAGACTAAACTGAGGAATGTGGAGTTAAGGATTTGTTAGTAAAAGAGAAATAAAACTACTATTGCCTCTTTAGGCAATACAAAGTCTCCTGGAAGTAGCTGAGCTGTCTGTCTGAGCTAGATGTGACTCACATGGAAATGAGTGGCACCAGTACAGGTGGGTCTATGGGGATCAAAGAGGACTGGGAACTCTGATCCGGGCAGGTCTATGCATGCAGTAAGGGAAGTTCTGCATTGCTATAGCTGCTATATAACTTGCATGTAGGGTAAGAAGTTCCCAAACACCTCTCAGTCAAAACCTAACAAGATCAACACCAAATCAGTGATCACCAAAGGAAGGACACCCAGACCTTCACATAAAATATTGGTAAGGAGAAAGCGCTCCCTGTTACTGCCCTGTACCTTGGAATTTCCTTATATTTCTTTCATCTCTTCAGGTGCAGAAATGCCTGCTGCTACTCTACGAGCAGTGAAGATGACCTACTGCTTCTGCCAAGTCTTTTATGTAAAGAGACAAGGGTCCTTGACTGGGACCCTGAAGCATCATAACCCCAATGGGTAGGTCTCCCTGATGCCGATGACCCCGTGCACTGCCAAGTGAAGGACTTCCCTGCTGACATGTTGGAGAAGCTGGCATGACACATCGGGGAGTGGGGAATATTGACAGGCATGCGAGGAAAGTAGCAAAAACCACCACACCTATTTTGCAGAAGAGAGCAGGAAGAAATATTGTAATCTCTTCTGGACAAATATTGCTGTGTAAGACAGTGAGTGTGTAAAGATTGGACTAGAGAAAGGAAGGGCAAGTTCTTCCTTTTGGAGAGAAGGTCGGTCTTAGACCTTGTGTTGGATAAAAAGGGTGGGGAAGGAACGGTTTTATAATCAGGGCAACAGCTTATCAAGAGAAAAAAAATCCACCCACTGATGGTGCAGTGGAGGAATTATGCAGGATAACAGCTTCGTTTTGTATTTTCTCTCCAGAAATGTTAGCAAAACCTTCCGTTTGAATCAGAGAGTGCATGGCTATGCAGGTTACTCAATGATAAGGTTATTTGATTACTGTTTATTGCCAATTTATGGTCCCATGGGTGCTAACTATGGACTTGGGAACTATTACAGTCCTGTTTATTGATATGAACATGGAAACTTGAGTAATGTTTCCATACATTTTGCAGTGTATCTTTGCAAATGACAGATTAGTCCTGGTCATGAATGCACTGATTAATCCATGAAGACTGGGGAACTGAAAGCACATTTCTTTCTTCAATAACTTCTCGTTCTCCTGGATAAGCCTTGTTATTTGTATTTTTTTTTTTTTTTTTTCCCTCTTCCTGGTTCTCTCCCCACATTAAAATATTAGCAGTAGCCTAATTTATTTTTAAAGGTTGATAGCTCTTTCTCTGAAATATAAAGATGTAGCAGCACCAGCACAGCATTGCAAACACATTATATGCAGTTATAAAGCAGCCAATTCCATGACTAAGAAGTGAAAATAGAGACTTTTTGTGATAAGAAGCTATTGCCAAAATTTAACAATGAACAAAGACAGACTTTGGAGTCTTGAATTTCTGGCACAGAAATGAAAAGTTCTGTTATACCTTTAAAGCAGATAAAGTCATGAGCTGGGACACTCAGCAGAGTTTCTGTAGTATTTGAAGAATCATAGAATCATAGAATCATAGAATATCCTGAGTTGGAAGGGACCCTTAAGGATCATCAAGTCCAACTCTTGACACCGCACAGGTCTACCCAAAAGAAGCCTCTCTCTAGAATACCTCTTTTTACCTCTTTTATTAAGACTTTCAATTATGTGATAGCTGAATTGTGTGTTATATTTCCTTTAATTATCTTCCACTCTGTGGATTGTGCAACAGGGTCATCTAAACGCAGCTTTCAGGACTGAAACTTGTACTTCTTTGTTCATGAGGTACGCAGTCTGATGTCAATTATCAGTGTAATTAGCCTTGACCATAATATTTATTACATAAGCAGTCACCTCAATTTTAGATAACTGCAACACTGTATTGCTTTAAAAATAAAATTATCTTGGAAAGTTCTGAGAAGCTATAATTACAAATCTGTCTAAGCTGAATATGAGACATCATGGCCAGAGCTAACAAACTGCTTTGCCAAAGCAAAGCTACAATGGAGGTGATTAATTCACAGTTCAAAGCTAAGGTTCCTGTAAAGAACAAAACATTAGGCTTTACACACGCAAAGCCCCAAACCCCCTGCGACACAGGTATAAACAGGCAGCCAATCCATAATGAATAATGGCGTGGTTTCATCTCTCCTAGCATTACAAAGGATGAAATATAGCCTTTGATTTTTTTAAAAAAAATTTTTTTAAATTTATGTATATACGGAAGTTTTTGTAGCTGTTCAGAAGAAGTAAATGCTTAAAGCCCATTTGCTCTCGCGGCCGGGGCGCCCGCCCTGGGCAGGCCGCGCCGCCCGTTGCCGTGGCAACAGCCCCAAGCGGGCCGCGGCGGCTCTGCAGGGGGCTGAGGGGGCGCTGCCCACGGGAGGGGGCCGGGGGACACGCAGCCCACCGGAGGGCAGCAGCCGCGGGCACCCCGGTGCTGGTGAGGGGAGCGGGGCCGGGGACACGGGGCTGCGGGTGCCGAGCTTTCTCATGCGTTAATTGCCTTACATCTCCCATGAGACTGCTTCTTCCTTGCAGTGCAGGAGGTATTCACACGGTATTTTCTAGTGCGACTGACCAGGGATACCCAAATTCAGATAGTGACGGATGAACACCGGCAGCAGGTGTCAGGACGCCCAGACTTGCTCCCCAGCACTCCAACATGTCATCAGCACCTCAGGCAGCCTCTGCTCTACCTGCACCTACCTGCGCTGCGCTTTTCTTGGACTCTGAGCTTCAGGAAAAGTTTTTTCTTGCTGATGTTAACGAGGCAAGTCCATTCTGTTCCTGTTAAGCTTGATTTTTCTTTTTTTTCTTTTATATTTGCTTTGTTACCGAGCTTCAAAACTTTTAAAAAAATTCTGTACCAAATTCCAGGTGGAAGTAGGGGATATTTCAGAAAATGGGTGAGAGTGGGGAACACAAAAATGGCTCACTGAAACTGTGCAAAAATCTTATTGTTTTTTTCTGCAAACATAGATGAGCTAGGATAAAAAAATCTATAATTAATTTTCCAATAAGCTGTTTTCACTGGAAGCTATTAAATTCAACAACTTGTTTTTGGTTATATAACTTACAAAAAGGTAGAGACCTGGATTGTGTGACACAGATGGAGCTCTGCCAGGGAATGTAAGCACTCCAAACTGGGAAAGGAGAAAAGCTATTTCTGCCTCAAAATTGGCTGATCTCTGCTGTGACATAATATCTCTGCTTTCACTGAGTTTACCTTTGCCTCACAGGTAAGGTGTGTTTTGCAAGTTGTCAGTTTGAGGGTACATCCTATGGTATCACAGGATTGTACGCTTATTGAAAACAATAAATGAAAGTGAGATTTCTTTGATCTTTAAAACTCCTTTTAAATAATTTGCCTGAAGAGCTGACTTGTTCTATGTTGATATGCCTTGAACTGGGAAGGTGAGTGTTCTAATAGGCAGTGATACTAAACAGTACATGATTATGAATATATTTCAGGGAAAAATGTGTGTGCTGCCAATTACATCTGGAGAAGCAGGAAAACTCTGTTCACTGATTCAGTTGTATAAAGACGATTATTATAGAACTAAAAATGCCATCCAAAGTGGAAAATACTTTACTGATCTCAGCAAAGAGTATGACCGTCTTGAACACCAGGTAAGAATATGTGTAAGACACAGTGCCGATGCAAATATAATTTTCTTATGCAGGTCTTTAACACTTAATCTTATCATTTTCTTTGTTAGACATACTTGAAAAAGTTTTGTTGTTGTTGTTGTTGTTGTTTTTTGTTATGTCCCATGCACAAAAGTAGTTCCTGCAAAGTTGGAAGGAATTCAAAGGGCTAAACGTGACCTTTCATTGCTGACTTTCGTAGTTCTCCTTCATAAGTCATAACCTTTTCTTCTTGCAGGATAACAGATGGCTATTTATTCTGAATATATATATTTTTTAATTTTAAATATATTATTTTTGATCTTTAGGTTTTCAGAGAGCTAGCTGCAAGGCTACAGCATGAGGCTTTTTATTGATCATTACAGAGGAAGTAGTTGAATAGACAAACTGTTAGAAAGACAACCATGGGAGTAATGGAAAATGGTATTATTAATTCAGGACCAGTCACTCCCAGTTCTTGGAAGTCTACTGAAAAATTCCCTTTAATTTTCTGACTAATTACTCTGGGGTCATAAAATGACCATTCATGTTTACAATTTACTTACTCTGTGGTAGCAATTCTGATGCATCATAGTCAGGAATGGATTAAACTAACTGAGTGCATTGTTTATAAGCTTGCAGAGCCTACACAGGAGGAAATTTGGAAGCAGAGTTGGGGTCCATGTCCTGATAAATACTGGATCAAGATTACAGAACTGTCACCACTGCTTAAAAAAAGGTCACGAAAAAATCACCTACAACAAAGCTTGAATGAAAATGCATCAAGAAGGTGTGCTTCAGGCAAAGATAAATGGTAAAATGTTAAGATATAAGGAACGTATTTATAAGCTACTTAAGCATTTGAAGCTTATGAGTACATTAGGTCTGTAAGTATTGGCCTGTGAAGGCCTAAATAGAGAGCTGGCATAGATTGGTGTTAGGATATTCTTTTTTTTGTGTAGGTGTGGTGGTGTTATCCTGATGGGCAGCTAAACTCCACTACAGCTGCTCTCTCACACCCCCTCCTTGAAGGAGAAGGGGGAGAAAATACAATGGAGAGGGCTCCAGGGTTGAGAAAAGGATGGGGAGATTGTCACAAGCAAAACAGACTCAGCATAGGGAGATTAATGTAATTCATTACCTATCACTAGCAGATTAGAACAGTTAGAAACTAAAAGCAAAGTAAAAACACCTCTCCACCAATCCACCCTCTTCTACATCCTCCCCCAAAGTGGTGCAGGGAAATGAGGGCTGCAGTCAGTCCCTAATGCTTCCTCTCTGCTGCTTCTTCATGGTCCCTCTCTGCCCCAGCTCCATGTCCCTCCCATGGGATGCCATCCTTCCTGAACTGAGCCCGCATGGGCTGCCCACAGGCAGCAGGCCTTCAAGAACTGCTCCAGTATGGGTCCTTACCATGGGGTCAATCTGTCAGGAGCAAACTGTTCCAACGTGGGTTCTCCATGGGCAGCAGCTCCCCCCAGATCCCCTACTCCACCGGGGGCTCCTGCACAGGCTGCAGTGTGGAGATCTTCTCCATGGGCTGCAGGGGGACAGCCTGCTCCACCTGGGGCCTCTCCACAGGTCACAGGGGAACTGCTGCTGCGTGCCTGGAGCACCTCCTGTCCTTCTGCACTGACCTTGGGGGCTGCAGGGCTGGTTCTTACTCCTCTCTACCAGCTGCTGCTGCATAGCAGGTTTTTTTTTGTTGTTGTTGTTTTTTTCCCCTTCCCTTTTCTTGAATTTGCTCTCAGATGCCCAACCAGTGTCACCCCCCGATTCAATTCTGGCCAGCAGCGGATCCCTTTTGGAGCTGGCTCTGATCTGACATGGGGCAGCTGCTGGGCTCTGCTCACACAAGTCACCCCTGCAACCAACCTCTGCTACCAGGCCCTACCACATAAACCCGATACATTAGGCCCTTCTGAAGAAAGACTAATTTTATTTTTTTTGGTTACAGAGGCACTGCATTTTCAGTTGAAATATTGCAATACTGCAAATGAATGAAAACCATAAACCGGTCACTGTTAGGAGGGTATTTTATTAGAATTTTCTAATATATGATTTCAGTGCAAGATACTTTATTTTGAATTTTTCACCTTTAACATAAAATATCTGTCAGCAGGGGGCAAATGCTCTTTTGAGTAGTAAGTACAAAGTAAATAATTTCAAATATGTATTTGAAAACAGTGATGTAGAGAAGCCAAAGTATGAGGTGCATACCATATCAACTTTACTATGCATGTTAAAAAAAATCAGTTGTAGAATTCTGTATGAACTAGACTTATGTGTCTTGCTTATTTACTTACTTATTAAGATAAGTCAATTTGCATTTATTATTTTGCATGTGGTCAGGCAGAAGGAAAATGCCCCTTGTGAAAATGGTGCTTTACAGGAGGTTTTTAAAATAGACATGGAAATTAATTCAGCAGAGGACTTCGTGCCAGCTTTTAAAGATGTTATTAGTAGAATAGAAAATGTGAGTATATTTTAGTCAAAAGTTTGTATGCATTCTAAATGCCACATTCAAAATAAATTATTGTTTTAATCTCATCTCTATCAATGTCTGTAGAATTATTAATTTAGAAAAGCTTAAGTTTTTAATCTATGAAATGCTTGCCACATTTACAGAGGCCATATGAAAGACTTCTCAAAAGAGCACAGAGAGGTGTGCGTTTTCCAATTTTAACCTGTGTTAGGTATAACCTGAACCTGGAGGGCCATAAATGGATGGTGAATGTTACAAGCATTGCTAGTTCTTTTACAAGAGAGATACTATTTGCTCACTAATTAAGATAAATGCATTTGTTATCTTTATGTTGTTGATTTTGCATGCAGTGAAAAACCTTCTTTACAGATATTCTTTAAAATCCTGCATTTTTTTTTCTTACATTCACACATTAATACAGCCTGACTATAGTGGGGATTTTTTTTTCAATTTTTTTAAGTAATTTCTCTCTTTAAACTGTCATCCCAGAGTTCCATTTGAACTTTTCCCAAGAACATTAACATGAAACATTCTGTATAATTATGTGCAGATAAGGATAGGATGACTCCTTTGCATGGATTTCCAGTAAAGCTTTTGATGACAAAGTTTCCACTTGTTTTTGTTTTGTTTTCCTTGTAGCTAGTCTGACTGGATTTACTCCTTTAAAGTGAGATCTGGAACATTTATCAGAAAGAAAAAATAAAGTTGATAAGCATACCATATTTCTGTTAGGTTGGAAGATGAATCTGTATGCCTCATACACAGTTTAAACACTACTGAGGTAGCATTTTTTCTTTTAGTTTACTGTGTAGTTGCAAACATTTATTAATTTTTAGTGACTGTATTTTAAAGCCAAATTTAAATATTAATAATATATGTTTGAGGAAATACTGTAAATCATCTATAATATCTTCTTGTTTATGATGTTTTAATAGGTTTGTAAACGTTCTGTATCAGAGATGACAATTACTGGTACACAAGAGGATTTCCTGGTAGAGGAATTAGAAACACTCAAAACCACAAAAAGATTGTTATGGCTTTCACTTCAAACAAGAGAACATGACCATGTAAGATTATCTCAAGTAATCAAACCTGTGGGAGCCAGAGATCATGTGCAAGACAGGTTCTGAATACCTGGACTATGGAGGCAAAGGGAAATGCTTTAAAATAGTGGGAATGCAGAAAGATTAAAGACACAGATTCTTACTCAGGTGACTGGGCAGGTAGGATGCAGGAGCTTGTTGGGCACAGGTAGTTCCTGCACAATACAGTTTACAGAGCTAGCACAGCAGGTACTAGAATGCCAAGCTTAACTTAATTTGATTGTCACTGTGCTGTGGCTAATAATTAAATAGCTGCTACATCCATGCTCCAGGACATTCCATGGTGCTGATTATTATTTTATTGTTGTTCAGAGTTTAGGTTTGATTGCATAAGATGCTGACTCACCGTTTTTTTCTTGGAGACAGTAGGTTCATCCCCTCACCGGTGAAATTAAAATGTTCATGATTTACAATATGAAAATCCCACCAGATTATTTATGTGGTTTTGTTTGTTTGTTTTCAGATTGAAAGTTAGCCCCCCTCCAAAACTGATACTTTAAAGTAAACATTTAATTGACAATGTTATAACTAATTCTTTCGGATTTTTAGTAATAGTTACCATAGGTTGTTTTTTGTGATTTCCCAGCCTTTGTTTTCCTTTTCAATTTTCACATTCTCATACCTAAATGAAGTTCCTAGAAGCCTTTAACATGTAATGTTAGTCTTTAAAATATTATGGTTTGCTTATCTGCTTTTACTATTCGACCACGCATTCAAATAAGATTTAAATATTTAAAGTATTTAGACTCCTTCTCACTAAAATAAAAACATATCAAATTATGTGTAGGAAATTCAAAGCCATTGAAAAATGCAGAATCATTTATAATCTGAAGTAATTTGTTAATATTTCCTGCTTTCATCTTACAGTTAAGCAGCAAAAATATTGACACTTTGATACAGAAGTTAAGTGAAAATGAAATCCGAAATGCTGTAAGTAAATTGAAATTTCTGCCTTTTTCTGTTCTACTTTGTACACCTAGAAATGGTTATGTTGTAGTATCATCCAATTTTGTGTTAAAGTGGCAAGATGGACTTAGGAACTATACTGATACAGACTATTAATTAGCAACACTGAACAACTACCACTATATTATTGCATATTTTAGGATATGCAGTGCATTTTAGTATTCCTTCTGTTACAGGGTTGAATGCGTTGCACATTGTCTTTTTTTTATTTTTTATTTTTTTTATTTTTTTTTATGTAGAGTAGATTCAGAGTAATCATTACAGTTACTGCAAATGAAATAAAAACTGCCATAAGATTACATACTGGCTCCGCTTCATGCAATAGTCTTTCAACTTGTCTTTTCTTCTGACATGAATAGGCAGGTAAAATAGTGAACTTTAACTTTTTTCTTTCTTGCTCCCACCAAAAAAAAAAAAAAAACACTTTATAAATTGGTTCTGATACAAATTGACGGTACCTAGGTAGCCGTGACGATTGAGTAACACAGCTTTGAAGCAAAAGGAAGAAGCATTTAAACCCCCCTGATTCCATTTCCTTTATTGTCATTTACCAACATTAAGAAATATACTAATAACAAGAACCCTAAAATTCAAATATTTAATTCAGACAAAATTTTTCATGAATGAAAAAAAAAAAAGTATTTATTATTACCTTTTTTGGGGGGATGGAGGTGGACTACTTATGGAAACTAATGCTTCCATAAGTAACTTCCAATTTTTTAATGAAAGGATTAAGCATATCCAAATTCTGAAGAGAGAATGCAAAGAGATATGTCACTCTAGGTGTCCTGCTTAAGAACACTAATATTTTCTTGCTAAGACTAGAATAAAGTGTTAGCCTAATGTAACAGATGAGGAAATTTAAAGCACTGAAGGCTGTGATCCTGCAATTTTACAGTCTGCCTGTGGAAATCAAACTCCACTGCTGTCAAGAGTGTTAATTTTACTTGTTATGCTCCCAGCTGCATTCCCGACCTTTCACTTGAGTTTTTCCCATGGTAAAGGTAGCCCTGTGTAGCTTGGGAAAAGAGAATAGCAGAACTGCCACTTTCAGGAGTAGTCTGCAATTTGATCACCTGAAACCCTCAAGATACCCTATGTAATTTGTCCAAAGTTAAACAGTGAATAACCAGAAATGCAGCTGAGAGTCCATGATTTCCAAGCAACCCAACCAGTAATAAAATACTAAAAAACCACAATCTTTTATATTTTAAAGCTGTTCTTTATTTGATCAGGCAATCTGATAAATACTGAACTAAGAGCTAAAATAAAAGAGGTCTCCACTCAAAAAATGTGTTAGTTGGATTTTGTTCACAAATGCTTATTAGGCCTACGGTTATGTTGTATTAGCTTTTTGTTTTCTAAGATCTTTGGACAGAAGCCTAAATTTCTGCTCTGTCTATTAATCTTTGCTTCTCTTGCCCTCCTCTTCTCCCCCCATCACTTTTCTTACTGCCTATTGTGTTGGTTTTTGTATGTTTGTTTTTAAGCAACGTTTTTTCTCTGTGTAGCAATAAAACAAGAAAATATTAAGAACAAATTGATTTGGAGGAAATTGTGGCAAATGTTTCAAAATAAATCTTAGTGAAATTAATCAACCTAGTGCCTATTATGATCTATACAGTCAGAGTAAATATTAAACTTCATCAGATGTTTTCAGGTACATAGTTGAGGTATTTGTGGTGTATCATCACAAAATGGAATCTCAGTTATTTTTACAACTGAAATACTTATCAGTGTACATTACTGCTGCATTTTTGTGTAGAAATAGAAAAGTAATTTTTGTTATTTTTTTTCCCATGAAGAATCTCAGGAAAAAAATACTTGAAAGGGAGAAACGTGTCAAAGAACTTTCATTCATGCTTCAGTTTAAAAAAGTGAGTGACCAATTATTTTGAAATAAACGTTTTCTTCCAATGTACTAAATTTTTATTTACAAATTTAAAGTTTTGATAAGAGCAATTATTTCAAAAGATTATTAAAAAGGAAGTCTGAAAGGCATTTCTATATGAACATATATTCAAATCTTCAAGACCGTATCCACACCTATTTAAGAGTATAGATTATCCTTAACACTATTGCCCTGCAGTTCCTGGAGGGTCATAAATCCAGACTAATGGCTTTGGACCCCTTTGTGGCTTCTCCTTTGCAGAAATTCTGGAACAAACTTTTACAGTGAAGTAATACAGAATAAACTAAACTGATACTTTCACAGTTAGTATCCATGGCCCTTTGGGACTCAACAAATAAGGAAGGGTGGTGTAGACAGCAGATCTGATACCATCAAAGGCTGGAAAGACCTCATTGCTTCTCTGAACCAGGCAAAGGAAGGTGGAGAAACAAGATTAAAAGAATTGTCTATGGACAATACAAGGATATGATAACAATTTCAAGATCAGTGTGGTTTATACACAGTTTAGCAATCTGTTTTACAGTACTCTTATACCTGAATTGCACTTAACATGTATGTAGTGCAGGGTGGCCCAGAATTATAGAGTAGTCCCAGTTAAATCTTTAAGGTGTACTTTGATTTTTGTAGCTCCTTAGGGTTTATTGAAATCCATGGCTTTTCTCCATTATTTTTTTTCTCTCAACCAAGAGAATTACCTCGCAGAACTCAGCATTTTCTCAACACAATTTTCCCCACTAGCCTTATGCAGACTTGGAGAAAGCATTCTGCAGGTTCTAGGTTCCCTAAACACAACTTGGAGTTCCAATCCACTAGGACTGCCTGCACATTATCGCTTCATTGTAATATATTGCCTCAAAAGCAACAGAACACCCTAGGAGGTTTGTTTGTTTGTTTTTGTTTAGTATCCATCCCTTGCTTCCAAAATTAGCTATATAGTATAATAAAGGTTAAATGTATTCAATTGGATACAGGCTTAAGCATTTCTTAGCAAAAAAAAAAAAAAAAAAAAAAAGGAAATGGAGTGATTGCAAATAAAACATACAGATCAAAGGGATGTCCCATACCACATCGTGCCAAGTGAACAATACTTCCTCACTTGGCAAAGATGCTGGCATGTCCTTTTATTTATCTGAAAGTGAAGCACCATGTTTTCATAGAAACATCCTTTTGCTTAAGAGAATAAATGCTGAATAGGGTTGTTTACTTCTAAGAAAGTCCTATAAAAATTCTGAAGATCATAATGACAGCAAACCTCAGCATAGATGGAGTCTACACAGCATACCATGCCCTGACTAGAACTCTGCCTGATACTGAACAGTTTGGGGGGCCCAGTATCTGAAAGTATAAAAGATTATCTATCTATGCTATCCCCTTGTTCCTTTTCAGTTGTGTTTATTTCTCTTTATTAGATCAATGTACTGAAAGAAGACCGCATGTCAGGATCGGCAAGCACAGTAGAAGCTCACCTGCAGTGTCAGATTCAAAGAAAAGGAGTGGAAAATGAGGAATTAAAACTGAAAATACAGGTAACATATTTTTACTTGTGTTTAAGTTTATATGTAAATTAAGAGAGCCCTACTATAGTCAGAGTTTAAATCACAACTGAGAGTTATATCTTTTTTAGGTATTGCTTTGATTTCAACTTTTTTTTTTTTTAATATACATTGATATATTATCAAATCAAATATATTTTTTTATTTATTTCTGGTATCATTTGAAATAAACCCTTGGTAAAAGAAAATTTTGAAACAACAACAAAAAAAAAGAACATTTATATTTTGCACAGTCTGTCTGATTGTATTATTTTAATTGCGAATTTACTTTTTTTTCTTATTTTCTCAACTTGTCCACATTGAGAAAATAAAAAAACCACTCCACTAAAGAAAAGTTAAGCACACCTAAAAGTATTTACACTCTCCTAATTTTATTATCTGAGAGAATGATATCTATCCTGAAGCAGTTTCCATATAATAAATAGAAAGAAAGAGACAAGTCCTCAGAATGGGTCTGTTTTTGTAAGCTGTTTAAGATGAAACACAGGTGCGAAACACACCTGTTTCTCTCTATAAACTGTGGAAGACTCAATAAAGCTCTTAATGCTGACTAAGAGAAAAATGTTTGGGTCTAATCTCATTTTGTTTAAGATAGATAAAATGTTTTCTGCTTTTTTCAAAATAAAAATTAAAACAAGCAAAAGGAAGATTTAGGTATTTACAGCAGTTAGTGGAAAAGTTAGGTAAGGGAAAGTTCACGTGCCAGGGGCTGGAGTTATAAGCAGTCTCTAATTTTAGTATTTGAAGCTTGCAAAAGATGTAGGTATAAATGAGAAAAGCTTGTAAATTAATAATATACCGTTTTGGAAACAAGGCTTTTTTTTAATAGTATGCACCCCCATACAAGTTGTATCATTTGAGCTGGTTAATGAACCTATAGCAACTCAATGGAAAGAAAAAAAAAAAAAGCCACTTATATTTATGTCTATATAAGTACCTCGTATTTTCCTCTGAATAAAAATTGCTTTCTTGTTCTGCCTAGTGTAGTTATTAAAATTACAATATTTTCCTTAAATGATCCTTGAATAATGAACTTGATATATAACTGTATTTTCTTTAGATCCTTATGTAAAGGTTTCATTTGTTTGCTTTTCAAAAAGTGCTGAAGTCGGTTGCTAGCGGGTGATCATCTTGTTAGCATCTAGACAAGAGTTTGGGACTGCTTATGAAATTAATTCTCCCTTTAAATTTACCTCAGCCACTGAAAAATACTCAAAACACCTATTTTTAGTGTGATTGTGACCCCCTGCGGTTATAACGGGGGATAACAGTTGTTTGCTTTTATCAGCTTTAAGGAAGCCTGTATATAGAAAGTTTATTTGCTGTTTGTTGAAGTCATTTTTCCCACAGGTCATGTGTTTGTTTATTAAATACACTCTAAGCACCTATATTTGAAAAACATTTCCTGAATATCCTTTTTTTTTTTTTTAATCATTTCATTTTTAGAAGTTGTACTTTTATCTTGTTAAGTCCAAGTAAGCTGAGGCCATCTTTCACGTTGCAAGTTACATAGATTTTGCGTTGATTGTGGGTAAGTTTTGGGGCTGTTAGCAGCACCTTTACTGAGAGATATTCTCTCCTGTGCATATTATGTGCACATTATAGCAATTGGTAAATAGTGTCATGAATAAGGCTGGCAAAGTAGCATAGTTCCTAGGTAAATGGTGTGTCACTGTGGTCTCATTCAAGTAGATCACAAGTTAAATATTAGATGTTAAATGCATGTTTCTAACCATTCTTACAATTGGGTTGTTTATCAATGACTTGAGGGGAAAAAATTACACTGGTAGGCTACTGACATTGCCAGAAGAATAATAAGTAATATGAATGGAACTTGCATGTGTCTTTATGAAACTAATTGTCTACTGCTAGCTTGTTTATATTTTCAATAAATTATAGTGACTTAAAAATAATGTGTCTGAGATTCTTGAAGCAGAGTCTAATATGACTTCTGTTGTATGTCATCATACAGTGTTTTAATGTTTGGTCTCCTTTTCTATTCATATTTAAATAGAAAGCTTATATGTAGATGAAAAATACAGATGTCAGGAAGTTAGAGAGGTCAGTTTCCCAGATCAGATGGGATTAGTAAACTGTGTTCATCAGACATTTCTGGTTAGTCAGAAACATTAACAACAATAGAAAGGATTATATCATTATAGTTGTAGAACCCAGATTTAATCTCAGTTGAATCATGTGTATTTGATAATGTAATTAAATGGATGAAAAATACATGAAGGCTGTGAAATCAAACAAGGGGAAATGAGAGTCACAAATTGTCCATACAATGTGTGATGTCCTACATTAGTTTAAGCTTTGTCATAGCCAGTTTTAATTATATGTTGAAACTGTCTTTGATAGTCTTCATCACATATAAAATGCTAGATTTTTTAAAAAAATTACTTACTATGCAATTTTGTTTCATTAATAGAGTGGTGCCATTATATGCATGGGGGAAAAGTCAGAGATCTTGCAAGAAAATAGTATATTGCCATCTAATAATAGAACATATCATAGACCTTGGCTTTTCCTAGCTTGATTTAAAACAGAAGGAACAACAAAAGAAACAAACAAAAATTAAACAAAACAAAACAAACAAAAAAACAAACAAACAAACAAACAAAAAACACAAATTCAAGATTCAAGATCTTAACTTTTGTTTTCAAATTTCATATGCAGTGTTACTTATCTCCAGTCCTAGTTATGAACATGCTGACTTTAGGTTCAGAGCACTGACTGCTAGCACATCAGTATGTATCACATTATTAAGGTGATAGTCTTTATAGAATTAAAAGAATGACATAACCACATTTATTTTCCATCCAATAAATGGGTTCAGTGGCTGTGCCACATCATCTACATTGAAATTTTACATTCATTGCCAAGAGTACAGCCAATGGTTAGATTGGTGTCTGTCCCACTACTCCTGTTTGTTTCTGTTTCTATTCCTCCTCAACCTTTTCTCTTGCTCATCTTCGTAATGAGATTCCCAACATGTATTTTCTCTTGCCTACTTCTGTACACACCTTGGCTAGCTCCTTGTGTCAACTACAAGATACAGAGATATTAATGGAAACAGATCAATATTTCAGTTGATGTTCCTCATTATGATATCTCACAAGCTGATTTGTAAGGTACAGAATTTGAAAAGATATGATGTTTAATTATGCTGCAGACTCTAGAAAAGAAAATAGCAGAGTACAATCTTCAAGTTGGAGAATACAAGCATCAGATATTAGCCTTAAGGGAAACAAGTGAGCAAGAGAAGACTGGTCTGAGAAAAGCAATCACATCCCAGAAACGAAAAGCTGCGCATTTTGAAGAAACTGTGAAAAACTTAACCTCCAGAATAAGAGAACATGTAAGTGACTATACTGTGAGTAATGTTGCACTGTGTTCTTTTAAACTGAAGATTTGGGAGACTTTTACCTTTGGAAAATGGGAAAGTTGGTTGTTCATGCTATGTTTGCATCTCTTATTTTTTGTTCTTCAGTTAAGGAAAAATTTGCTATAAGTGACCTGCAAACTATTAGTGTATTCACAGCCTTTCTTTGTTAAAAAATTAGTGAATGTCTTAAGCCATGAGGTTGTATGCTCCAAACTGTAGTAAATGAGAGGAGTCTGATCAGCTTCAATTACACTTTTTCTGATCTTTCTGTTAGACCTTTGTGGAGATGCACTGACTATTCTCAGAAGTATAGTACAGTAGCTGGTAGTTCAATTGGGGGTTGAAATCTTTATCAGTTTAGGGCATCCCATAGGGATAGTTAGCTTTCTATTTCTAGGCTGCTTGCTCTGGACTTTTTCAAAATCCAAACACAACTTCCTTAATCCATATTGTTCCTTGGATTCTTCCATGTCCCTTATATCTGTACTGCATGTAATTTTTCAAAAAGGCTAAGTGGATCAAAACTGTGCTGAGATCTTTATTGACCTATTTGGATTTCCAAATAAGCATGTGTTTTCATACTCTTGTGTGCGTTGCCATCATTCTGGATACGTCAGTATTAAAGATGTATTTTTCCAGTTAGTATACCTGGAGATGGTTATAGTTTTTTTGTTTTCTTTGATCTCTGTGAGAAGACAGTAATAGTAGTAGTACTGAGGAGTGGCATTTGTCTAACTGCTAAACTTGTGATGTTTTGCAGTCATACTATTGTTTTCTTTGCCCATAGAAGACATACTTTCAAGATAACATGTGTTGGTTAATGATCCATACTTCTCTCAAGGACTTTATATAACATTGCATTTCTTATCATGCTATTGTTTTTTAAATTCTTTAAATGTTTTGGCAGAATTTTATTTTGTTACTAATGTAATTTATATATAGTAGGGATGTATTGGAGAAATATTTTTGTTTTAAGGAAATACTTTCATCTTAAATGCTGGTATATTCTGAAGTTGATATACAGCACCGGTGTTTAACTATCTCTCTGCCTTGAAAGCAACTTTAAATGGGGATAGGGTTTTTTGTTTGTTTTGAGACAAAAAGACAAAATTAATGTTGTTCTGTACTAGGGAGTTCCAGTAGTGCCAGCTTATATTAAATAGCTCTTGTGGTTTTTGTAGAATGAGGTGGCATTCTTTATGACACCCTTCTGTTACATGATATGTGATTCATGTAGGAAGTCAAGTTGTCTGAAATACTCTCAGCTTCTGATGTCTGGAAAAATCAGCATGATAGAATAGTAGAAGAAAAGACAATGTTAGAAATTCAAACAGAAGACCTTAAGAAGTAAGTTAAACTGTTGATTGTTGATTTTATAGTTTCTGTAAACTTGATATTTAGTTGTGTATTAGTGTTGATAATGTAAGCAAGTTCATGTGTCGATATTGTAAATTTTTGAGCAGAGTTTTATACTAGGAAACTAGAACAAATGTGAAATGCAACTAGAATTATTACTTTTTTAAAATTCATTCTCCTGTGGAAGTAAGGAATATGTTATTTCTCTGGCATTCTTGCTAACAGTCTGAGTTTGCTAGTGACTACTATTCTGCTTCGTCAGAATCATTTAATAACTGATTCAACAGCTTGAATCAACCCTTGCATCTGCTGCAGCATAGAAGCTTCTTACTTAGGCTTCCAGTTTCTGCTCTGGACAAAGGAGTAGCAAAATTGTTCTGGTTGCATTAACGTCTCACGACACTAGTGGATGGTTCCTCTCAAATACACATTTGAACAGCTTACTCTGCCTTGGAAAAGCAAGGCAAAACTGTCCAATCTTATTCAAACTATCCAGTCAATGTACATACAGAATATGCCATACGTCCACTTCCTTGATGGATCACATCTCTTTTGGAAAATAACTTATTTCAATAGATACTGCTTTCTTAAGATCTTTAAGACATTTAAACATATTTTCCATTTTCCTTTTCTCTTTTTTTTTTTTTTTCCTGTTTTCTTGTAATAAATAAAAACAATAAAGAAATGTATCTTAAGGTACAGTTTAATTTGCATAGTGAGAATTTTGGAAATATCTTATGCAGAAGTTCTTGCCTATCTAACAAGGCAGGTCACAAGCCTTTTGGAAGACCTGACAAGAAAAAAGGAATACAGAAGAAACTCTAATGAGGAAATTCTTGGAAAGCTAAATCCTGTTAACTCTGAAAATGAAAAGATTTATCTTGAAAATGAAAAATTAAAGGTGAGATGGTTGTAAATTACTGAGGAATGGCTCTGTATTTCTGATATATTAAAAAAAAAAAAAAAAAAACACAAAAAACAACACATATTAGTTCACTTTTGCCCTTCTGCCCTTCTGTCTAGAGATACCACACTTGTAGAATAATTTTGCCACCCATTCTTTTAGAGCAAGTGAAATGAGGCATTTAAAATTTATCTACTGGATAGTAGATATCAAGTTAGGAACAGGATTTTCTAATCATCCTGTTTAACCAGGATGCCATTTATTTTACTGTCAATAGCTACAAAATTGTTTACCTGGAAATTTTATTTAAATTAAAAATAAGGTTTTGCAAACATAAGAATTAAGTTCACCTTGATTACTAATTTCAATTTAAGTTTCCAGATTCTATAGTGTATTTATGTTCCCAAGTAAATAGTCTTAAAGCTGATAAAAGAACTGTGGACTAATGTTTTTGTTTGATGGGATAAATAGTTGCCACTCCTTTTAATGTCTGCAGGTCACTTGATAGTAATATCATATTGTATATTGTGTTATTTTAACAGCACTGTAATGCTTTTTTCCATGTTTTAATCAAGGTTTCCCTTGTTACATTGGAAAACAGTACCAGTTCTTTTGAAAATGAGATGTTAGATCTGCAAGAAAAGGCAAAGTTACAGGAAAACCTTGCTGAACAGTGTAAAATTCAGGTGACTAGCATATTGAAACATTCAAATATAGGATTTAAATCTATAAGTAGTTTTGATGAAATTATAAAGCTTTTATTTGTAACAAAACATTTGTTGTCATGGTGGTTATAATGCTGTTGTAATATAGGAATGACAGAAGCAATACAAATAATTCTATCTTTTCTGGATTTAAAAAATAATAAAGTATATGGGTATAAATATATTGTGTTGTTGGTACAAAAATTATAAATGGAAGTAGAAGGATTGAAATCCAGATATGAAACAGTCCTAAATAACAACAAAAGAATAACAGAAAACAAATGTTTAGAGAGAGATGAGGTAAGTTTTGGAGTATTACAGCATGCTCCCAAACAATTGTGCAGGACTTTGATCCTTCATATGTTAGCGATCCACTTACTGTAGTAGTATCAAGGTACTGGCTGTCTTCCTTTTTCCATCTACAAAATTGTACTTAAATGCATTGAATGTTGTACTGACTGTTACTTGCGAGTGGATGTGTTTTGCATATTATACATGTATAATTGCAAACAAGTAGGAAAAGGTTCTTAGACAAATGACTATAGGCTTGGGCTGCTATTTTAGAATTCATTTTTTCACTGTTAAAAATACAATTTTGTTGATTTAAAAACTAGATCTCATGACAGAACATCTGTGAAAGTTGTGTAGGGAATAACTTCATTTTAAATAGTAGTTAAAAGAGAACCCATACAGAGATGAGATTTAATTTTTTTCAGCAGGTGGAGCTGAATGCTGGAACACATGGTAGGAAAATCACTTTCCTGAGTTCCACTGTTTATCACAATACATTTTCTTTTCAAGCAATAAAGTTGGGGCAGGGACAAGTCTTGCATTGACATGGTTTTAGAGAATTGAATTAGTCCTCACAGAGGAGCATCTCTAATGTTCATTCTATTTCATACTAACTTTATTTTTCCACGATTCAGCTGTAGGATGGAGAAAAATATTTTCTGATCCCATAAATAATATTTGTGCAGCATTGTACGCAGCTTTAGATGGCACTAGTTGTTGCCTGCTTTTCAAACACTGCAATACTTGTATGGCCAGAATTTTTCCTATAAGCTGTTTAGTATGTTTGCGTGCCATCTTCCAACATATATTATGATAAAAATAAAATAAAAATTTAGGTGTTGCATGATCAGCTGCTAACACTTGCATAATTTTGTAAATGTTCATTATCAGTGTTACAGAGTCTTTAATGACATGTAGTCAGAGACAGAAATTTCCCCAGTCATGAACTTGTAACTTTGTTTGGTTTTTATAAAATAGATGACATTATGCAACCTGTGTAGAATTTCAGATTTACTACTTGCATGGAAAGCTATTTTGTTTTATAACGCTTAATTTATGGTTTCATGCTTAAGATTTTTTACTGTGATATTATGCAGGTGAAGGACAAAACAGAGGCTGAGTTAAAGGATTTAGGACATGTTTGTGACATACTGAATACAGCTGAGGAAAAGCTGCAAGGATTTCAAGAAAAGCTTATGTACTAGGAAAGGATCAGTGCACAGAAAGGCAAAAATCCTAGGGAGCTACAGGTTCAGGTGCCTAGAACACAGCGATTTTTTAAAGATAAATCAAAAAAATGTGAAAGTCTCTGGAATACTTTTTTCCCCCTCTATTAGTGCATGTGCTTGTTAAGCTGTTTCCTTTGTTTGCTTCATAAATCAAAAGCTCAGAAACTGTTGCCAGAAGTACTTATATGGGTTCAGTATGTGACAAGAAATCCTACTTACTTGTCTTTACTTTCAGATTTTCTATTTTCTAAATAAGTATATTCTTGAACCTTTTGCATAGTTATGAGAAATCTTTCAGGATTCTTCCCTGGAAATAAATGGTCAAATCTAAGTATTATCTGTATCTTGTGGAGTAATTTAATACCACATTCATTTTGTTTTTAATGACTCATTTATAAACCAGACAATATTCATACAGAGAAATAGCCATAAATTATATTTTTAAGATAATCAACTTACTACCCCTATGCTGAAGGTTTCTTCTACCCCCAATCTGCTAGTAGAGCAGCCTATATAATTAATGTCAGCAAATTCAGCCAGGTTAGCTCAAGTTAGTGAATGGAACTGCTTGAGGCAGTCCAGTGAATGATGGAGGTTGTGTTATATTGTGGTGCCAGCAGAATGATGATATGGCCATTTACTGCTGATCTGAAGCTGATGGTTGATAGCAGGAGCAAAAATCCCACTGCTACTGTTATGGGATTTAAAAGAAAACAAAAATCTGTCAATCTGGATGATGGGTAGGGGTAAAACAGTTTGGCTTCTTATTTCTTTTTTTCCACGTCCTGCTAGTGATATACCTCTTTTCATGAACTTGATTATCTTTTTTGATTATAAATATTTACCACTTTCTGAAATCCTTTGTTAGTGCTACCCTGTTCTTCACAGGTAACTGTGTGTGTGCGTGTGTGTGTGTATATATATTTATTTTTTTTATGGTTTCTGTGACTATAGAGTGAGGGAATTTATTCTTGCTGGGATTTAAAGCTTAAGAGTTAAAATTCACAAGGAGATAGACCTGGCCAGCTCTCAATACACAACGCTGCATGGGCAGCATATGGGTTTTGTTAGGATTTCACTTTGTTACATAGCAGGTTATCAGTCTTAAGTGATCACATGAAGTTTTAGTCTGCTACTTTGACTGCATTTTTATTTGTTTCAAATATATGATAGTTCTTACATGAGTATAAGATAGGATGTGCTTGAAATTGAAGTTAAATAATTTGACTGGATTTTAATAGGCAGGTTTACTTTACTTTATAATATCCTGCATATAAGTCTCTTCAGCTAGAAAGGAATTGTCATTTTCACAGGAGGAAGACAACATAAATTCCATAGACAGTCATTCCTTGGAAGTAGAAAACTTTAATATTCAGAAGAAATATGAAGATCTTAAGAGGTAATTCTTTAAAAAATAAAAATAAAAAAAATCTGACTGTAAATAATTTCTTTACTGGTTTGCTGTAATGAATTATAATACATTAATCTCTTTTGCCTAAAGGAAATTAGACAAGATAGAATTTCAAAATGAAGAACTTGCTTATCAGCTTAAAAAAGAAGATGAGAGTCTTCAGTGCAGTAAATTGCAGCTTGAAGAGAAAATTGCAGAGTATAATGATTTAACAAGACAACTGGAATCTGCTTTGGAGGAAGGGAGAAAAATGGTATTGATTTAGTGCACCTCTTAGCTTTGTTTACTATTTTCTACTTTCATATGATGTTAAAAACAAGGGAATAAAAGATGGGAAAAGATTATTTGCATATAATTGTTAAAATTTACTTGGAATTCTGGCTGTTTAAATATGAATCATGCAATTCAACTTCTTTCTGGAATACAAATCGTATTGAAATTAATGACAAAGTTCAGTGAACCAACATTTCACCATCATTTTTGGGACAAATCAAAGTGCTTTAACTACATGTACTTAAATCTCAGAGAGTGCAGGAGGTTTCTGAAAAGAATCTTAATTCTGCCCTCCACAATTAATTTTGCAGTCTACAAGAACTTTGGTGCTAAAGTCTCTCTAATTTTAGAGGAAGAATTTGCACCCTTTAAGTAGAGATTTTTTGTTTACACAAAGGATGCGAACAGTATGGCAGAGGAAATGTAGGAATTTAGATTACAGTGTATTATATTAGTTTAATCAGAAAATAGGCATGAGGTTGTAATTTCCATCTCGGCTTATTCATATTGACTGTTGGACTTGATGATCTTAGAAGTCTTTTCCAACCTCAGTGATTCTATGTTGAAAAACACACTATCTCAATACTATTTCTCAGTACTGTCTGAGAATATAGATCTGGTTCTGAAAAAAATAACAAGTTGGGGTACACTTACAAATTAGTTACTATTAGTTACTTGTGTGTGTGTATATATATATATATATATTATTATTATTATTATTATTTTATTTTTTTTCCAAATTGAAACTTTATTCAAATTCAGCCAGAGTACTTCCCAGGTTTTTTGTAGTTTCTGTGCATGGGAAATAGCTGAAGTGTTAGGTAATGGAATGGGAAATAGAGCTGTTAACGCAAAGGTACAAGAGAATAGTTTGGTTTGGGCTTTAACTGCAAGTAAATGTAAATATGTTCTATCTCGTACTATAATAGGTAGCTGAAGAATTTGAAAAACTGTCATACACAGAACAACCCCTTCAGACAAAAATACTACTCCTTGAATCTGAGCTGAGAGAGTGGCAAGAAGAGAAAAAACAACTTCTCTGCAGATTTCACCATGTGAGTAAACAATACTGTTTATGACTTAAGAAATTACATACGACATCATTGTTTCCATAAAGTTTTTTTACTGAAAACCACTATTTTAATAGAATTGATAAGCATTTTAGGAAACAGCAAATTAATTCAACTTAACAATATACTTTGTATATTTACATTTCTAATAAACTCAACAGATGTTTAGCCTATCTTAATAACTGGAATAGCATTGAGTTTACGTCTCTTATGCAATCCAGTTTTCCCAGGAAGCCAATATCAAAAAAAAAAAAAGGCTGAAATTTTAATTTCCCTCTCAGATTAATCATCTTCAGTAAGCATAACTAGATTTGAGTAATAGAATAACAGTTTCATAACCATGTAGTGGTACCTTTTTCCACCCTGAGTTGGTAAAAGAATCTGATCTTACTGGAATTTGTGCAAAACTTTCAGTTGCATACTGATGTTGCACATAAATGTAATTAGTAACAGAAGAGATGTTTTGTTTTGTTTTTCAAAGTTTCAGCCTTCTAAATGCCTAGTGTTTGATATACAGATACTTATCTTCTTAAACTGTGGCTCTGCTGAATAGGTATTTTGGATGGGTAATACTATCTGAAAACCAAAAAAAGTGTTGGGTTGGAATATTCTAAGATTCATTAAAAATGTTTTAATGAATCTTAGAAATCTCTTTTCATTGTCTCTTAATAAAATGACAGCCACACCTGAATTCCCTACACTGGCAGTGGTATATCATTTCTTCAACCAAAGTTTTACTACAGTTAAATATTTGTCCAACAATCAGTGATAATAAAGTACAAAGCTATTTAAAATAAATATAAATGGTGGTAAAAAGGCACTAAAAGATACTAAAAGATACACTCCTAGACTCTCAGAAACAATATTATGTATTCTGACTTAAAGCTTTCAAGACTAAAATCTTAAGCCAACCTAAATGCAAATCCTATTCAGGATTCATATACAGCATCAGAGATGTAGTTCCGTGTTTGATATGCTTAATTTTTATCTGCATCAAGGGTAACTTAATGTCTGCATTTGCCCAAAGATAAAAGTGTTGTTAAAACAAAGTCAGACATTTAAAATTATTATTTCAAATATATATTTTTTCATAGTAATCTCTTACTATGCTAAAATTAAGTAGAAGATTAGGAAAATTTTCTTGCCTTCCGTCCCAGAAGAACACTCAGGTTGAATTGGGGTATAAAATTTAATCATATTGCGCCAGAAAATTACCACAATATCTTTGCTTTAATTTTAAGAAAGAAATGAAGTTCCTCATCCTAAGGAGGTGTATTAAGACTAGGCATTCATAGCTTTATTTTTTTTTTTGGGGGGGGGGGGAAGGAGGGGGGGACACACAACAGTGAGAATGTAGTTCACCTGAAAGAGATTTAAAAAAAAACCACCTCTTTATTGAATCCTATCCCTTATCACCTATGTTCAGTGATCCCAGTTTGCTTTGGATTTTAGGAGTTTTTGGTAGTAGAGTATGTGTATGGTGATGTAGAAACAGTGTATTTCAACTTTATATTTTCTATTCTTGTTATGAAATCAAGTGTAATTTGGGAATCCTTAACTAATTTTAAAGCCCTGGAGCCCTAATTTTAAAGAACCTGAAAATGTACAGCATAGTGTGTACCTTTATTATCATAGAACTGTTCTGGTCATCTTTAATATAATACCAGGGTACAAGGAAAAGAAACAATATGGAAAGGGTCAATGCCAGCACTTACAAGGCAAAGTTACTGTTACGTACACTGTTATTCCTTTTCTGATGTCTGAGTGTACTTGAGATTGGATCCCAATTTATTTCTCTCTGCAAAAATTGGATCCAAAATTGGATCTCTAGCACATGGCTCTACTTCAAGCTATTTGCTAATATATTTGCTAATTTGAATGAAAATACCAGCATATTTCAATTTCTAAATTCTGAATCATTATTTGCTTCTTATTCAATTTTAAGTGCTCACACCAATGACTGGAGGTAAAGAAACTCTCAGAATCACCAATCCTAGATAATAAGAAGATAGATAATAATCACCAATCCTAGATAATAAAAAGGTCACTTGCCAGAATACTCCTGCTGATCGTTCTGTGTGAAAATAAAAGATTTTCAAATGGTTTCCATTTTACAGTTAAAAACAAATGCAAAAGGTATTTGTCTGAGAAGAACTGTTGTAACTTAATTCAGAACATACATGTTTTTTTGTTTGTTTTATAACTACATTTACATACATGTATAACCAGCAATGCATTATAGAAAATAATGATTCTATTCACCTTGTTGTAATGAAACTGGAAACAAAATAGGATTATAAAGGTAACTATTTTCAGTTAATCATTCTAGATAGTTTATTTTTCTAGAGCTGAATTTAAATTGGAAGGTTTCAATATAATTACTTTTTAAAAACTTATTTTAACCAACTAGCATCTGAAACCTGTAATAGGTGTAAAAGGAAACTCCTGAATATATGTAACATATGTGTAAATATAACAATCTCAGCTGTACATCAGGTATGGGTCTAATGAGCAGGTAGTGCTGCAGTTAGTCTTTTAATTCTTGTTCATTTTTTTGCTTTATTTTTTAAAATAAAGGACCATAGGCAACAAAAATCATGTTACAACAGAGATCAGTAACTAATGTTTCCTTGAAAAATCAGCTTTATCGAATCGAGTCTTAAGTCAATAATAGAGTTAACATGCTAGGAATCACTTATGACACAAATTTAGTTTCTACACTGCCAGGCCTTTTTTTTTTTTTTTTTTGGATTATAAACCTATTTAAATATGTTCATTTTGGTTCTGATTGAACATAAATCTTCTATGTCTTGAGGCCCTTTTGAGGACCTTATGTTTTCAGAGCCCCTGAGAAGTTTGAGTAACTAAGGCTTATAAAATGTAGGTAGTAATTCTATTACATTAATATTTTGGTTTGTATTTTATTTCTAAACTGTGTTGTGTTACTTTTTTTCTTTAGAATGAAAAGCGCCATGAGATCAGCTTGAAAGAGCTGGAGAACAGCCTACAAAGGTCAGAAAACAAGAACCAGAGCATCCTGAATTATGTGCAGTTTTTGAAAACATCATACATAACAATGTTTGGCTGAATCCTTTAACTTCATTAATTTTAATAATAAAGAAACTTTACAAGATTTGGCTTTAACTCTTGTTAGAGGCAATGCTATTGAGGCCTCAGAATTTTGCTGGATTGAACTATATTAGTTTAGTTTGTTCTAGGAAAACTTCTGCTATGGATCTGGAAACGTGGGTCAATAATTGTATATCCTATTGGTTGATTACATTCAGATGATTTAGTTGGTATTACTGATATAAATAATTGTATTATTCATGGAAAAGAAAAGAAAAGAAAAGAAAAGAAAAGAAAAGAAAAGAAAAGAAAAGAAAAGAAAAGAAAAGAAAAGAAAAGAAAAGAAAAGAAAAGAAAAGAAAAGAAAAGAAAAGAAAAGAAAAGAAAAGAAAAGAAAAGAAAAAAGAAAAGAAAAGAAAAGAAAAAGCAGTCCGTGATAGTAGTGAAATGTGTGTAAGTGTAGGGTATGTAGAGTTGTAAATTGGTCTGTGAATTTACCATGTGTTAGGTCTTGTGCTATAATTTCTTGTGTGTCCTTTTAGTCCAAGGTAAATGCCAGTTTATCAAAAACTACTTTGCAGTCTCACTGGGGGAAGATAACACCCATGGACTGGCTGTATAATAATTTGCTTATCTTTGTTATTAATTATTATATATTATTTATCAGTCATTATCCATCTGTTACTGTAGAGATCTAGCTACCCAAGGTGATGACACACATTTTGTTAAGACAAGCAGGAATTTAGAAATAATTAGGTTCTCTTCCTTTCTTTTTCCTGTAATTTAGCACCATGTGTAACGTGTAGTGTATTACACAATACTGAGCTGTGTGAAATGCTTGCAGCCACCAGGCTGTTCCATCCAGCCTTGTTCCCTACATCCCACCATCCCATTATGAAAAGGAGTACATCTATCTTTTACAAATATAATTAGAAAAGTATTTTAAATATAAATATAGTTTAAGTTCTGAATGTGTTGAAATACCCTTTCATGTTGACACAGCTTCATTAAGACATTTAAGTGTTTCTCTGTTTGAGTACAAAGCTACCATTCCCTGAGGTAAGACTTACTTATGCCTCAGGTTATATGTGTAAATATTCAGTTGATACAGGACTAATACAGAAAAAAAAAAAAACAACACACAATTCTTATTCAGAAAGTAGCTGTTCATAGGCTTATAGAACTGTGATATGCTTTTTTTTTTTTTTTTTTCAGAATAGTACATTCAGATAAGTTAAATATATGTAATTTATAGTGCATATTTAAATAAAATTTTTGGACTGGAAACAGGTTGGTGCACACTGTTTGTTATGTGTAGTATTTTATTGTTATTTATTTGTAGAATGTTGATGTTCTTTTTTCATTATTTTGCAAATGCTCATCCATCCTAACAAACACTGATATGTCATAATTATCTGCTCATGTATACTTTTTTGGATAGAAGTCCATGAATAGCTTTTAAAAGGTTGTCCTGAAAAATTGCATGCTTTTCATTGATTAAATGATACAAAGACATACAGTAACTTGATTTCAGCCTATCTGTTGCTACTCAGGAAATAAGATCTTTTTTTTTTTCCCTTGCGTTATTTGCCAGAAACAGATCTGAAGTTACTAAAGTTGTTGACAGCTTCAGGTACCTCTTTATCTGTGAATGTCCTGAACAAGTTTGTATATGGCAAGTTCTAGATGTATATAATCTGCATACTGCTTGTTACTAATTGTATATCTTTGGACTGTAAGTGGCTCATACTCATCTACTTCTGAATTGAGACAGAAAAATTTAGCTCTGCGTGAATTAACCTGCGTAGACATTGGATGTTTTTGAAACCTCTAAACCAATCAGATACTTGGTTTAGTTGATAATAGGCATCTGGAGCCACTCTGTGCTGCAGAATTGTTAAGATGTAAAATGTTATTAACGTATTATGGAGAAAAAGATTCATTTAATCAGAGAAGAACAGTGTATTTTACATCATAGAAGACAGAATTAGAGAAGAAACTTGTCCAAAAAGAGATGAGAATAACCAACATAACTGAGTTTAGCTATTCTGAAGGAACCATAGAGAATATATTTATCAGTGTAAAGATCAGCTGACGTATACAAGGTATGTATTAAATATCAGACATTACTAAATTCTGATCTGTACAACACTTTTCCTGTGGTGCACAAGTGGGTTATTCACGTGGTGCTGAATCCTTTAACCAAGTCTTTAGCTGCTGAGTAGCAAAAAAAAAAAAAAAAGTTAAAGTGCACCTATGTCAATTGGCTGTGGTTCACTTTGACCCTAAGGGATATCTTAAGTCTGGGTACAGGAGATAATTTTGGTGTTTATTGGAGACAAAATTAAGCCAATTCTGCCATGATGGTGATCACAATTGGCCCATACAACAAAGTAGCCTGGACAAACAAATAAGCTTTGACAAGATCAATTTAGTATGCTTGGAAAATAGCAGCTGAGTTGTAAAAATGTGGGGTTAATGACATTGCATGTTCATAATAGACATTTGTAATGTTATGTGGCCAATTTAGTTTTAGATTGCAAGTAGAGGAATCATGTATTAAGAATTAATACAAAATATAGCTTACTTGCGCCTGCAATACTATATCCAAGTGTGTGTACTTAATCTCTAGAAAGAGCAATTGGATGGAATCATGACAGCACATACAGTCTTTGCATTTCCCTATACTGCATTTCCTATAGTATTTTGGAAAATGAGACAACTCATCCCCCCTTAGTATGACTTTTTATTATTATTTTTATTATTTCTTCCAAATGACTGACTACCTTGCTAGTTCTGTCAGTTCTGTAATGCTGAGCCATACCGATGTGTGTGTTCTCTAGTAAGCTGACTGACAACACTGAAAGAAAATAGTCCCTGCCCCATATCAATGACTGCAAGAAATGTTTTTTTTTGAAGTACTGCCACCGAAAACATGCATCTGCATCTTTAGTCATTTGTACTTTTTTTTTTTTGCTTTGTTCTAATTCATATGCCACTGTAATAGATTGTTTTTTAACTTCACTTCTAAGTCAATTGATTTTTTAAAATTATTTTTTGTATGAATTTCATTGGTATTTTTCTAATCTGGTTAGTGACAAAATTTGCCATTCATTCACATCATTCAAGTCAATTTCAGTTTTATTTAACATGTTGTCCTTTGGTTGTATTTGGCACTAGAAAAACACTCCAGAATTCAGTTTATTCTGTAAGCTGTTTATTAAATGTTTTATGCTTTTCAGACAGTAAATTAAATTTGGATAATGCTTTTTTTCCTCTCCTCCTCGTTTCCAATTTATTAGTATCACTGCTGTTGTTTCTTTCTTAAGCTAAAAAGGGAGAAACCCTCCATGGATTTTCAACCAGGCAGCAATGTCTTGAGACATAGCATTATGAATTTCCTACATGAGATATGAATCACTCTTTAACTTCAAATTTTCTAGTTATGTTTTGTTTAGAGTATTCCTACATTTATCATCATGGTATCAGAACAATTCCATTTATCTATTTGTAAAGACTTATTTTGGAGATTTGACAAACATCTTGTTTTCTTGAGCGCTCATCTATTTTTCAGTTATGTCAGTTTGCCTGGAAAAGGTGTTGCCACTTTTTTACAATCCTGGTCTTGCTTATTTCATTACACCATCTCATAGCACTGCTCCTGAGCTATTCAAAATAGTCTAAAGAGGGAATGAGACATGGGGTCAAAATATTTAGTGCAGTTCTGGTTTTACTTTTTTTTAAAATGTAGTTTAGAATCAAATATTTTAAACTGTATGATATTTCTTATCAGTGCTTTGCTTACTGCTGTACATGTTTCCTAACATGACAGGATTTCAGTGTTACAAAAAGCAAAGTGCTCTGAGGTTGGTAAGTTCACTTTCTGGCTAGTGAATTTTCTTATTCAAACAGACTTTAGGAGCTTTAATTAGGATAAATTGCAAGCAGTTACAGTCCTGAGATGCATAGACTTTAAATGGTTGAGCTGAACTCCCAACTCCTGCAATTCTTTATCAGTGATAAAAATAGAGGGTAACACATCAGTGCCTCACTGCTGTTTTTGAGAAAGAAAGTATTTGAAGCAGAAGATCATTATCTTATCATATGCTTTAGATTTGTTAATGTATGGGAACATGGAATTTAAAGCAGAGGTCTTTGGGCTACTTGGGGCCCTACCCCCCTTTAATCCTATCTGCCAAATAGCTCATTACAAATGGCTTAAGGTTGATAGAAGAACTTTATCTGTTTCCTATCTATGGCACAAAAACTGCTATAAATCCTGTTGTAAGATGGACTCCTTCCAGCAGGAGAACAGAAACTCAGCTATTTCTCTCTGGATACCTGCCTCCTTGAGGACTTCCTGTGCAGAAGTTATAGCGATCACTGGATGATTGGTAGCTCCACATGGACAGCTCATCACTGCAGAGTGATAGGTTGCTGGCACAAAATGTCTTTTGAATAGTCTTTTTATCTGACTGATGGTGAATAAAACCAACACTTGGATTTTTGAGAACAATAAATAAATATATAGGGACTGTTAATGTGCAGCTCCAAGTGTCTGCTGTTAGAGCAATGCCCAACACTCTGCCTTGGAAAGGAGTGAGGTTAGACCTTTTGTGACAAAATTACTTTGTTGGTATCTTCCTACAGGAAAAGTGAACCAGCCTCTTCTGCTGACAAGCTGTTTGCAGCGCAACATCTGTGTACAACCCCTACTCTGCTGGGAGGCTTGGAGCTGGCCAGCACAAACAGTGATCAAAGCAGGGCCCCATAGGAAAGGGTTGTGCTGGGGCATGAAGTGGACACTGATCTCTTGCAGATTTCTCTTTACTTTTGTTGAAAAGCTTCCTGCAGATTGTTTTAAGGCTGACATAGGCCATGCATGTTAAGGCGAGAGGAGTGAGAGTACAATGATGATGTTCACTAACAGAGAATTCAAGCAGTCAAAACTGTGAATTTACTGTAGTCACACAGGTCACCCTGACGTGCGTTTGGGTTCAGTGTATTTTCTTGTGAACTCATGGTTGAACACTACTCATACTGCAGCTGTCACTCTGTGGAACAGCTTCCAAATATTTGAAGGTAGAGTATGTTCTATATTGCCATGCCCATCTATCTGCACCTTTCACTCTGAATTCCTTATGTAAAGCTATTGGCTTGCAACCTTTTGCAGCTACAAACAGTACAAGCAAGCAATAGGTAAATCATTCCCTGCCCCAGAGAAAGTTAGTGTCTTTAAAGCTCTGCATTAAGATTGATATTATTTCTTTTTTTTTTTTTTTTTTTTTTTTTGAAGTAACTGATACATAAACAGGCCTTTTTGGTTTGGGTGTTTGACAGAACAGATCTGATTATTGTATCAAATTACTTTTTGACAGAACAGATCAAATATCTGATTACCATATCATGTTATTTTTATAGCTGATTAATTCACTTCACTGAGAAGTGATAGAAAAAAGGATGGTTTAATGCATAGAGACTCTGCTGACATCTTGCCTCCCTATTATGGCAGAATAAATATGGCATTTTTTGTCTGTAAAACTGTACCTTCCAATTTAATAACACACTATTTCATATGCTATTATTCCTTTTGGTGGTACAACCAAAAATTCTAACCAAGCCTTATTGGTTAAGCTTTCTATGCTCTTCATCCAGTTCAATCTTTCAAAAATCTTTGATAACATCTAATTTCTAAAGCAGCTGTTGCACATCCAGCAACCACCTCCAGATCTCCCATCACCATTTCAGGCATGCTAAGCTCTTGTTCATTATCACGGTGACCACATTCCTATTCTTAGTAAAGTTTATTTTTTGCAGCATAGCAGCATACTCTGCTGTGGCAGCAATCCACTTACTAATTTACAACTCCACCCACTAAATGCTGCTGTGAATTATAAACTACCAAAGCAAACCATGTATTTTTAACAGCCTCAATTTTACCATCACGCCTGCTTATAAAAGTCGAAGATGTTTTTGAAGTGCAAAAATGCGAAGTTGGCATTTCAGACTATTCTCAGACCATTGGCTGTTCTTCCACAGTGAGGCTTTTTCCTCCTATCCCCACTTGAGAAGGTCAGTACGCTAACGTGTTGCAAAACGCATATTGTTCCATGTCAGCATTTCATTATTTTCTAGAGGAAAAATACCTTAAGAAATCTGAAGAAAGGCCCTCAAGCTAGAAACTTTAAAATCTTTGTGCGAATCCTTTGCCAGAGCACAGGCAAACTTTCCTGATTCTATCCTGGGCTCTATTTCCATTTTGTTTCTGAACTTCTTACTATGCAGTAGGTATTAGGTGCTGTGTTTTATGAATCACATAAAATGTGGTAAGGACATGAAGAGCTGTTCACTTGCAGCTGTTTAGTTAGTTTTGAATTTGGTTGTGTACTAACAGAGAGGATGTTTGAACTTCGGTGGAATCTGCTGTAGCAAATTTTGTGCAGCCTGGTAATTGTTTATGGGGCATGAGGCACACCAGTAGCCCCTCTGACATAGAAGCTAACCTTTTTTTTCTTACAGATTAGTTTGTAATGACAAACCATATACTTCATGGTTTATCATATTTTGATATCCAAGATGATGATATAATTAAAGCATAAAATCCATCTCATGTTGGCAGTACCCTATCAAAGCTGTAAAGTATATTAAGTCCTCATTATTGCAGTCATATTTTCTTAAAAGTTTTGAGGCTGTGTAATTGCTTAAAAAACGGCAAGTACAGAAAGCATGTCACATTAGGGTTTAAATAGCCTGTTTTTCCTCTACTTTTGGTACTCATTGCCTATCCACAATGTAGACTGCTCTAACTTTGTGAAACAGTGAAATGACTGACAATATCGACTGACAAATAGAGTCATAATAAAATTTCAGAACCAGCTCAGCTAGGCTAAAGTGTCGAATCTTTCTCTAGAATATGCTTGAAAAACAAAGCAATACTACTGGGAAAGTTTGTTTGGAGGCCTGGTTGAGGACTGTTAGAGGCAGGCAAAGTGGTCGAGGATTAATGATTTTTCTTTTCTCCAGTGGCTTTTGCCTCCACCTTTTTATGAAACCACAGAGCTTGAGTATGCAAAAGCATCCTTGCTTTGTAAAGCAAGGAGCTGGCTCTGAAACAAGTTTGGCAGGATCAGGAGATCCTGGAATTAGAACTCTGTAGGTGGCAGCCTGGCACTAGAGAGCTGACAGAAACAATCAAGAAAGAGAGGATTGTCTTTAAGTATTATAAAATTGCTTTTATCTTGATTGAAATGAAAGCTGAATGATATGGTTCATCTTGCAATAATTTTAATCCCAGCTATGTTAAACAATCAAACAGTTTCATTCCATTTAAAATAGTTTTCCTACCCTTGTTAAATCTTGTTTTACTAAGATTATGGTTTAGGAGAAATTTAACACAGTTATTTCTGAAGAGATAGAATCCTACAGTTTCTCTACAGAGAAAAAAAAAACAGAAGTTTGAATTCTAAAAATGGAGAGTTCAAATATTGCTCTGACATCTGATGACATTCTAAACTTCGGTAATTCGACGCAATTATGCTCAAGCACTGATCTATTCTGTCAGGCATGTACATGTATGACTTGGAAAATGACATTTAAATTCTTCTTTGCATACTTGTATTTCATGGGAGTTTTCCTGAGCCAGAAGCATTCAGAGATGGTAGCCCTGCTGATTTTATTTTCATTGTGCACATATAATAATGGAGGGGAAATGTGGTTGTCTTCTAATGACATGTTTCTAGTAGGCCCATCATCCCAAGATCTGAAATAAATCCCAGAGACAGAAATGAAAACTTCATGCTGTTGTTTTGCAGAAGACATCATTTGCATCATACTAGGTATTTGTTGATAGCACTCTTGGCGTTGTTTCCCTACTGAATTTTGTATGCTTCAGCGATGCTTACATTCTGGATGCTGTTCAGGGAACTGGGAACAGTGGTACAAAGTGCAGTTCCTGTGTTTTGGTAAAATACTGCTTGCTGCAATTCAGCTCTTCTGGCTTCCTTTAGCAAGGCAGCATCTGGAAATGGGATAGATTTATGATTTTTGTACAGGTCTTGTTTCTTTCTAGCACTCCAATCATTTCACTGTTCGTGGCATCATACTCAGGGCTGAATGGTAGACATCAAAAATCCCTGTTCCCTTCTGTCTTCTCACTATATTTAATAATCTAAAATTCTGTGTTAAAACAGGAACTTTTCTCTAGCCTGTTTGGCCTCCTTTTCAGCATCACATAACAGAAACATAGCAGCCCACCCTGTGAAGGTGGGTTTTGTGAAGATACTTTATTTTAAAACAAAGTGCAAAACCTTCAAGTATCCACGCACCCAATTTTTCACGAGCCCTCAAAGCATCCATACTGTCTGTGTCTTTTGTCATATGCGCACTCCTTGATCTAATCACAGCAGTTTCTAGAGGACACCTTGCTTCTCTTTTCTTTGAGCTACAGTAAAGCTGTTTAAACTTTTTTTTTTCTTCTGAGAGAAACAACAACAAAAAATGTATAATTTTCTAGAACCTACAGAGGAAATTTGCTTTACATCCTGTTATTTACATTAGTTGTGCAGGTTTCAGAAACTGTGGATGATGTACTTCCCAGAGCTTATACGATTCTACAGTAAAGACTGTTTTGAAAAGCCATTTCCACCCCCCTCCCAAGACTGTTTTGAAAAGCCATTTCCACCCCCCTCCCTCCTGGCGCATTTCAGTGACAGCAGTAATTTGGCCAATTAAGTGCTGGAAACAAGAAAATCATGCCCAAAAGACCTCAGTGTGAACTCAAAAATTGTCCTCTGTGGCTAATTATTTCTGTTTGCCTCTAGCACAAACAGCCCAAACCCTAAAGCAAGACAATAGCAGAAACTGCTCTCCCTGATTCATTTTCTATTAATCTCCTTACTTATTCAGGATCATCCTAAATTTTTTGTTTGCTTTTTGGCTACCACTTTTGTTTTAAAGTGTTACAGTTATTAGTCTCATATAGGGAAAAAGCATATTTTTCTTGTAACTATTACTTCTTGGGTAACTATTGCTTTATAATAGTGAACCTTGTATTGCACGTCAGGCTTCACTTCCTAAGCATGAAAAGATTCATCTGAGAGCTGTGCGCTTGGATGAAGTATTAAGAGGTTTGTACAAGGTTGCCACATTTGATTCCAGATTTTGGTGATTTAACTTTGGTCAGGGATGATGCAAATGGAGTACTTCCAGCAAGAGATCATAGCGAAGGCTCATACACACTTGCAAATTTGTGTGAAAGAGCATATGGATTACAGAAACCCTTCCAAGGTGAATGGGGGATGGACAGTTTAGGGACAATGTCTCAATGTCTGACTATGCAATCAAGTTGCTCTTAGAATGAGATTATTTCTTTGATGATAGATGAAGCCTCTGATGGGGCATATGATACGTGATCAGGCTTCCTGAATTATCTTACTGCTGTATGTATTTGATTAACCATTCAGAAGCTCACGTTCTTGAATGTAAAAATTTGGAATTAATTATGCTTGTTTAACATTTATCACACTGGAACAGATTAACCATCCTTTGAAGTATATTGTTTCCATACCAATATATTACTCAAGATTAACAGAGTTATCAAAATTTTATTAACAAAAAATCCATAGGCTATGAAAAAAGGCTTTCTGGGTGTGTGACAGTCTTGGAGGTTTCCTTAAAATCGATGAACTGCTCTGTTTATTTTGATTCTAGAATGGCTTTTGATGGTATTCTGTTTGCTACTTGAATGTGCTCCTAATCATTGCTAGCACAGAGCATGTCTCCAGGTGCACAGCGATGAAGGAACATATGGAGATTCAGTCCTACGTTTGTACGAGAAACATGCAAATGTTCAACACGCAGGTTTACAATGGATTTTGTGAGCAAAGTGAGAGTGCGAATGTTTGTGGCTGCAGCAATTGTGCCCTCATTTCAAAATATATTCCCTTTTGTCTGGTGTAGCCCTTATTCCTAGTTAAAATGAAATAATACTCTCATACAGAAATATCTTAGAACTGCTTGGGTTTGTTCTTCTTCCCCTCCCTTCCTTCTTTAAAAATAAAATTTGCATACAATTTCCTGGGGAAAGAACCTCACAAATTTGTGAGCTTCGTTATCTCTACTTGGAAGCTGTACACAGCTTTTTCCATACAACTTCAGTCATGCTTTTGTTCTTAGTTGAGAAGAAACAACGGTCACTGTCCCTGGGGGTGTTTAAGGAAAGGTTGGACGTGGTGCTCAGGGACATAGTTTAGTGGGTGATACTGGTGGTAGGGGGATGTTTGAAGCAGGTCATCTTGGAGGTCTTTTCCAGCCTTTATGATTCAATTAAAGGCAAAAAACAACAGCAACAACAACAAAAAAAAGTTTTAATTCAGACAATGTGTTACATTACATTGAGCAACTCCTGTTCTTACACTTAGCATCTACCTAATACATTATTTGCTATTCTAGATCTAATAGTACTTGTTAGAGTCAACAGCTGTGGTTTTATTAAAAATCTATAGGAATTTCTCCAGTGACAAGAACAAGGCCGGGACCTTGTCACAGACTTTCCTACTCGGTGTACATGAAGTAAATGTCTATTCAGAACTATAGAGAACTGTGGACTGTTTCAACCTGGCCATAAACAAGTACGGTACTATTTTAGGTGGTGATCCTGTTCCAGGTCCTTAGCTTGCCCACTTGAAAATATCTCTATTAAGTGCTCAGAGTCTAGCCCATAGGAGAAAAATAACTTCCACACAATTGACCACTTAAATCTGTCAAATGTGAGAAATTATTTTACACAACATATTTTAACTTTTGAATTTGGCAATTTCAGTGACATATTGCACCACGAATCATGTTTCTTAAATACGTCCGTAATGATGTAAAATTCATAGCATAACGCACCTGGTAACCACCTGACAGTGTCAAGGCATTTGATTTTACTTTTAGACCTCTTATTCCACTGTGTAAAACTTAGCATTACCATCATCTTATTTAATGTGCATATGCACTGGCAAATACAAAATTTATATTTTGAACTGCACACCTGTTTGTGGGTGACTATTGACTGACCATATTTTTGAGATTAGAAACAACAGACTTCGTGTGCATATGAACGCCTCTCAGAAGAACATATTGCTGACAGCTGCTTTATTCACTAGGTACTAAAACATTAGAAGAAGCTATATTTAGATTCCTTTAGATACATATTCAGGGGTTTTGTAATTCTTAGTGTAACCTTAATCTGCAAAATGAAATGATAACTTGGGGTTGACTTTTTGGAGCATCTCCTCAAGAAAGAATGTAGAATAGCCTTTCAATTTTACTGATCTTGTTAACTAAAACCTTCTTAATTAACACATCGATCATATAAAAGAACAGAGATAATGATTGAGCTTGGTAAAATTAGATGAAAATTTAATTTGCACATTGAACAGTAAAACTTTACATATAGCACTAAAGGAATTCCAGACTCAGTGAATGCCCTGGTAGAAATTACTTATGTGTTGTTCTACCTTATTTTTCCAGAATACTCACTGTACATTGGTCTTTGCTCATTTGCCTCAATTTGCTTTGAAAAGTTCTCTTTCTCCAGTAGCACTTACCATCTTCATCAAGAGCTATAAAGTTTATGGAACTACCTACGGAATGTAGTACCTCCTAACATTAATCTGGAGTTAAATAGTTTCCGGCTTTTGTAAACTCCAGTTCAACTCATCCTAGAATAACAAATCACTTTAAACAGACAATTTCCTTCTCTTATTTACAGCTGACCTCTGGTGAGTTGCTGCAGCTAACTATTTGGGCAGTTAGCAACCTGTATATGCATGTACATCTGTCAGATTTTTATTTAATCTTAACATTATTGTGTTTAAACAATGTTCACACTCAAATTTAGTGTTGTATTTAAGACTTGCTAAGTTCAAATTGCCTGCCTCTAGTTTGATGTTTCAGAGCCCAACAGTTTTTGAATTATTCCAACAAGTCTTAAGGTAAATATTTTGGGAAACAGATGTTATATGGGGAAATATTTTTACCATTATTAATTTTATTGTTTACAGAGAGATTTTGTTCAGAGTGACGCTGTCCCAACCCCATGGGAAAGCACAGTAAAGCTCAGATTCTACACTGGCTTACAACTGGAGCACTAAAAGAGAGAGCATGATCAGATCATTTCCATTGTGTTTAATTTCCATAGTCCGTATAACAGAAATTGTGGGGAGAAAAAAGTTAAGGGACTGCCAAATCCATTGCTGATCTGTGTAAAACTGGGAGCTATCTTTAAAATGTACCATTAGTCATTCAAAATTAGAAATACAGTTGGAAAGTACAGCTGAAAGACTGGGAAAGAAACTCTAAATCTGCCTCTTCCAGGGTCGTTGTTCTTAGGGAAATGCTAACGTGCAGAGTCATTTTAGATGTGGTAATAGCATATGTTCATAGTAGGAATAATGAAAAAAAAAAAAAACAAACTTTGCCATTGACATATGACAGCAAAATACCTCAGAAAGGAAATTGATTCAGTTTTAGGAAAGCATTTATTATGTCTTCAGTCTGCATACTTTTCATTTTTCTGTGCAATGTAAGGGTTTACAACATGGTAATACTGAGAATATTATATTTTGGTGGCTTATGCAGGAATATTCTTAGTAGTACGGCAGTAGTACTAGCACTGGAAATGGGAAAGGAAAATAAATGAAGCATGGCATTATTTCCCTTTTATCTGTATGAACTCTCATATCAGTTTGATTCTGTTCAAATGGCTAAATAGTTGCTCTCCTGTGGGTATCGTGATAAAATTCCCTAGGCTGCTGTATCATAGTATCCAATGAAATGAACTACAGTACCAAACTATCCGTAGTTTGTGATAATAGTGTAGACTATTAGACTTGTAGACTTCCTTTACCCATCATATGCAGTTACATGTACTTACATATGTATGTCCAGAGACCATTCACATTTCACAACACAAAATAAGGAAGTATTGACGTGAAAAAAATCCTCCCAATAAGTCCAGAAAATACAAATGTATTAAGCAGTACTTAGAGAAGTTGTAGGCTCTCCATTTATGATTATTATTGAAAACAAGTGCTCACACGAGAGCATGTCATAATCTTAAAAGCTTCTACATGTTCCCCGATCCCAGCCTCACAGGTGTTTGCAGCAGTGCTTGTTACTGACTGCTGTGCAGGGGCTGCACGGGCTTTGCCACGCCCAGCATGACTGGGAATGCACAGAAGCAGAATTTCAGGAACCTGTGAAACTTCAGGGTCAAAAGGTGAGGGACATGGACACTGCCAGCATCCGCAGGGCCAGGTGGCACCTGGGCAGAGGTTGTCAGGCCTGAAATCTAGTCCAAGTTTCTGAACTTTGTCTCAACAGCTGTCTGCAGCCCCTGACATACTATATGGGCAGAGAGCTTGTGCATGACAATGTCAGCCAGCAAAGGCAAGGGCCATTCTGGGAGGGTGGTAAGTGCAAGAAGCAGCATTTGCTCAGCAGTTGAAATAGTGATGCCTGATAAAGATGTTTGTGTTCACGTATGCATTTTAATACTTTATTTTTAACATAACAGCATGTACTGTATAATTCCATGTATGGATTTTCTATTTTACAGTAATTTTAATACAACCAAGAGGGTCATGCTGCTGGCAGTGTGTGAGAAAAACATTGTATGCTCTTCCTCTGATAGGGCTTTGCTATAGGGAGTGATTTGGGGCATCTGTTACTGCAGGGCAAGGAAGTTAAAGGAAGTAGGAGAGGGTGCTCAGCAGTGTGCGACCGGCCTCCATGCTTTTCCAAACTGAGCCCTGAATTCAGTGTGCTGTCCCATGGATGTGTTTTCCTTTGAAAGCTACAGGAGTGTGTCTCAGAAACATAAGGGTCAAATTAGCTTTCTTTTTCTCTTTCTAGTGGGTAACACCACAAGAGAAAATAAATGTGATCAAACCATATCGAATGGGAACAATTAAATACATTCAGCTTATTAATCACAAAGAGAGATTCCAACATTAGGGGCCATCTCAGCATTGTGTTGTTTGTTTTTTTTTCTCTCTCTGCAGAGACAAAGTGAAGCAGATCCTAAGTCAGAGGGAAGAAAAAAAAAACACTGAAAGAGGAGCCTGAAGTACTGGGAGAATTTTCTGCAAGTCTGAGTTGCGTTAGAGCAGGCAAATGCCTGTAATCACATTTGTTCAACTTTTCTCAACACGAGAAGTTCTTAGAACATGTGACCGGGAGTTAATTAGAGGAGGAATATGGTGACTAGAGACCTAAAACATGAAATAGACCCGGAGGCAGTCCAACTGGTGGAGCAGCAGGCCCTGGGCAGTGAGAGCTGCTCGCATCTGGCTGTTCTGGAGCCCTGCTGAGTGCATGCTGCCTTGTGTCCTGTCAGCTTCTGCAGAGGTGTTTGCCTGGAAATGTGGTCTGGCACGGGCTCCTGCTGCTCAGAGCCTTCGTTGCCTGCCCATCAGGCCGAACAGACAAGTAGGTCCCTGACTGGAAACAGGCCCTGGCGCCCATGCTTAGGCCATGTTCTGGGTGCAGGTCCTCGAGCACCACAGGGCCGTGGGGAGGTGATGACATGTAGGCTGCGACTGGCAGGCCTGCAGCCAAACTGGGCACCTGTTCCTGGCCTACAGGGAAAATTGTTTCCCTCTAATCTCCACCATAAAATCATGTCTCAAGTTAAGTGGTCAAAATGCAGCCTTTACTGATCTAGCTCTCCAGCTGTGAACAACCTCTCTGTAAACTAGAGCCACATCCTTGGTCCTTTGGAAACCAGTGTTGGGAACAGTATGCGATGCACAATGTCACCAGTGTTGTGCTTCTTATTTTGTTTCTAGCACCTCACAGTAAATTGTTGATTCTTATTCCCAGAGGCAGTAATGATGCTCCTACATTAGCCTCAACTTTTCTGTGATTATGTATGATTACCATACTTGCAGTTTTTATTCATGGATGGGCTTTTCCAGAACTTACAACCAGTAACTATATCTGAGTGAATTGTAGATACTTAATCCAGTGGTTACAACCAATTTCTGCCAGTGTTAGCTTTGAACTTCTGTCAGTCTATAAAACATAATGAAGCATTTGTGATCTCATTCTGGTGGGGAAAAATTCCAGATCAAAAGAAGTTCTTTTAAGCTTCCTTCATTTTATTATCTACAGTTTTATTTCTAAAGGCTGTTATGATCCACCAGATGAAAATGCTTAATTAACAGCTAGTAAGCTACATTGATTCCGTTAAAGAACTTACTTCAAAAATGCCAGATGAATTATGCTTACAGCTAAATTAGCATTCTTGATCTATTTTTGGTGAAGATCCTTTAAAAATATACATACAATTGCAACAGGGAGCTTAAACCAGGCAACAGTTGCTCCCTGTGTGCCAAGGAGTGGGAGGTGAAGACGGACCAGTGCTACTCCAGTATAGCCACAGCCACACTTAGGTGGGACCTCTCCCATGTTTCAGCCCACAGGGATCCTCCCACAGATCCCCACAGACTGAAATTCAGTACTAAAGTTTTTTAAAACAAACAAAATGGAAATAGAGTCACAGAAATATGCTTTCCTCAGAGCTGTGTTGTTTCAGGTTGCATGCCCTGTAACAAGGGCTAGATTCACAGAAGTGGTAAGGCTGAGGTTACAGCAAACCTGAAATATGAGCAAAATAAGCATAAACCTAACACCCAGGGACAATTGCCATTGTATATATTCTTTTACCACTAAACAATGAAAAGAGACCATACTGTCGTGGTTTAACCCGGCTGGCAGCTAAACACCACGCAGCCGTTCGCTCCCCCTCCCCCTCCCTCTCTGGGACGGGGGAGAGAAATGGAAAGTGAAGCCCGTGAGTTGAGATAAAGACAGTTTAATAAGACAGGAAAATAACAACAACAACAACAACAATAATAATAATAAATGGTGATAATAGGAAAATAATAATAATATGTACAAATAAGTGATGCACAATGCAATTGCTCACCACCCACTGACCGATGCCCAGCCTAACCCCGAGCAGTCCGGCCCCCTCCCCCAGCTAGCCACCCCTATATATTGTTTAGCATGACGTCAGATGGTATGGAATACCCCTTTGGCTAGTTTGGGTCACCTGTCCTGGGTCTGTCCCCTCCCAGCTCTTACTGCACCCCCAGCCTGCCCGTTGGCAGGACAGAGCGAAAGGCTGAGATGTCCTTGGCTTGGTATAAGCACTGCTCTGCAACAATTAAAACATTGGGGTGTTATCAGCACTCTTCTCATCCCAAGCCAAAACAAAGCATTCCACCAGTTACTAGGAAGAAAATTCTGTTCTAACTGAAACCAGGACAATACAAAGCACTTTGAGATCGACTTTTTTCTTGTTTTTATCTTTTGTTTTTCACTTTTGTTTTGACCCAAGCCTACCAATGCATTTCATTTTTTATTAGCTCACAAGCATTGCTCTCAAGAACAATAGGAAGAAAAAAAATATTTCTTTTACAACAAAGCAAAGTCCTTCACTGTCTGGAAAAGCGAAAACTCTGGACAATGTCAGTACAAACATCTATTTCTTTCCTGAATGAGAATGATACAGAGGAAGCATGCTCTGCATAACGATACTGATGTATAAATAGCAATGATAAGTTCAGCAGAAATGTAAGTGGAGAAAACAAACCAAACATTTTAAGTCTGGCAATTACAAATTCAGTTTCTTTGCTTGATGGATGAAAGACCACCATCAGATGCAGTGGGAAGAGTAGGAGCTTTATTTGTCTTTTTGCCCTTGTGATTCTGCTGCAGCAATAGGCTGTGGCTGAGACATCCTCCTGAGCCTGTGAAGGTGGAAGAGGCAGTAATTTGGCTGCTCTTGGCACACCTAACAGCGGGGTTTGACCTTGAACACGAGCACCATCAGGAGGGATGGACATGAGCAAGCAGGGATGGAGGTGAAACACCTCCAGAGTGGTTAGGGGGGAAAATGCTGGAACAAAAGATGCAACAAAAAAGAAATCCTAGCTTTGTATTTGCCTGGACCAGGGTAGACAGAAGGGGGCATGGCTGCCTCCCTCTGCCACCTCCCCCTTTTCTGTATGTGATTAAAAAAATCCTACTGAATTGTTACTAAAATTTCAACTAATGTAAAACCTAGTACTCGTTCAGTTCCCTTAGTTATTTGTGCTGCATGAATGCTGCTTGGTACCACAATAACTGACAGAAAGGGCTGGAGAAATACACTCCTGCCAGTAAAGGAAAAGCCTCTCCTTTTCTGAAACAAGAAGGTTTCTGAAGTATTTGCTGTACAGGACTGGAATCTCATTCAGAAATGGAGCAAAAGCAGTTCCTTAAAAATTTGACATCTCAGCCATTTCAGATCTTCTCTTCCTTATGCCTTTGTAGCTTCTGCTTGTATTTTACATTGTTAATGCTGAAATATCAACACTTGGTCCCTTCAGAGGGGATAGAAGAAATGTACAAATACTTCTGTGGTGGCTGGCAACTTTGGCCCTTTGCTTCAGACGATTTATGCTCATTAATTTACTATTGCTGCAACCTCAGTATGATTAATAACAAGATTTGCTTCTTTCTGTTAAAAGACTCACTCCAGAGCATCCTGGGCTACTAAGAACTGGAAATGACCTCCGAATGAAGTTTCCTCCAGGGATGAATAAAGAAGGTCATCAGAAAACCAAATCAATGTTCCGTATTACATGTGTGCTCCGTTCTGTCAGAGCGGGTTTCAGTAAATCAGGCTCATCAACTGCACCTTTGTTTGCTGCCAGAGACCAGATAAAAAAATTGAAGGAACATGTTATTACCTATTGCCATAGAAAGAAAATGAAGGGGTATATTATGGGGGAGAGTTACTGTTGTATGGAAAGTTCCTCATGCTCCACATCTAATAGAAAATGGTTTGCTTGGAGAACTGTAAATAAGAGAACACATGGCACAAATTATAGCATAAGTGCTAAACAAATCTTAAACTGTAACCATCCTCTTGAGTTAGGCGTTCTTTTAGCCATCTTCTGTCTTTGGCATAAGCTGAGGGCTCCAGCAAATATTATTTTACTAAAAGAGTTTATTTTATTTGGAAGTTTGATGCAAGAAAAGCAATTCCATCGCTGCGAGAGGCTGCTGAGCAGTGGTACTACCTGCACGCCCCCACACAGAGGGAGGCAGAGAGCATAGCCTCCGTCCTGGGTCCTGCAAGGCTTCGAGAAAAGGGCTGGTTGTGTGACAGGAAATGCCTCGGTTCCTGCTCTGTGAAAATAGTCAGAAGGAGCTTTTCTTCAAGAGGGAGCTGTGTTTGTGAGTCAAATACAAGTTTCTGTGGACATGCATTATAGTAGAGGAAGTTTCTCAAATCTTTTAAGCTGTTGCCAATTAACTGCAAATCTTACACATGATATATCTTGAGTTCCCACCTGGACTCAGTCAAATGAAGGAACTCTGATAATGTTTCTGGAGTACTTTTGATTAACTAAGTGCATTTTACAGTAAGCAGGGTTGTTACCTGCTCTGTGCTTTATATCTAATCACATGAGACTTTCAGCAAAAGCATCATTAAAATTTACTAAGCTCAGGGAAAATTTTTCCAAGGAAATTTTGGTGAACATTCAGTATGAGTAACATCTGTCCAATAAATAGCAGAAAATGGCTTCTGTTGGTGCTCTTGCTGTTTTGAGTAATTTAATCTTATGTCTAAAGCACTTTTAATTTTTTTTTTATTATTTATTGTGAATAAAAATCTCATTCATGGCAAAATACCTTTATGTAATGTGAAAATAAAAGACATATGTTCCCTTTACAAAAAAACTTCACAGCAGAAGGATTGCCTTCATATTTTTCTAGTCTGTAAAGATAAAAATAAAAATCTTTTTAATTCTGAGGTGGAAAAAAGGAGCTTTTTTAATGCTAAAAATCAACCAACCAACAAACAACATCTTTAGATACTTAAAAATTTGGTCCTCCAAGCAAGACATCAATAACTGCAAAAATGCTATGAGACTTCTGTGGAGTAGAAAGTTTTTTCATTATACAGATTGTGTCTAACTTTAGAAAGAAATGGGAGAATGGGAAAAAACAACTGAATTTCACATACTTTACACTATCCATGAATAATTACTGACAACAGAATTATGTATGAAATCACACCAATTGCCTTGAATCTGTCATGTTATCTGAAATAAGTCACCCTCAGCCAACAAAGCTGTCGGATGTCTCGAATACCTCCAGCAAGATGGGAACCCAGGAACTGGTGGAGCACGCCCTAAGCTGCTGAGAAAGCAAGAAAAATACATCTCGCAACTGCTCTTGTTAGCTATGTGCACCAGATACAGAGGAATACATGCTCCAAGGGTGAGGGCTGCCTCTGTGGGGCACGTCCCTGAGGAAACGCAGTTGCTTCTGCCCTGACAGGCACCTGTCCTGCATCCTCAGGAGCAGCTGGAAGTGTCAAGGCAGCCTCTGACACTGTTTTTCTCAGCCTGACAGGAGTTTATCCCTCCTCGCGCACATCTGGTGTGTATTTATGTGCTGTGGAATGTGGAAAAGTAAAAGCTAAACACACGGATTTAACCCATTTCACCTAAAGAGGTGAAAAGTGGGTGTTTAGATATTATCAGGACTGTTGCTGGCAGTCATATACACACTGTGTAAATCTCATGGCACTGCAGCTCCCAGGTGTGGAAAGGCATCCAGGGCAGTGGCCTGCAGAGCCCAGCACATTTACCCTTATGGTCTCTCAGTACCCAAAAGATCCAGGAAAGTGCTCAGGTGCACTTTCTCTTGCACAGCATTTGTTCCTGGTCTCGCTGAACACTATGCAGTGGCCTGGCATAGACAGATCTCAGTAAACTATGGTTTGAGTAATGATGTCACCTGGAATGAGACAAACCTGGGTCATGCACCAATTATGGTATTTTGGGCTCGCATGCAGTTTAGCAAAGCAAACCCGGGGCTAGAGGGCAGGCAGAAGAAGCTTCTTTGCCATCAGCCTATGCAGGGCGGTTTCCGTGCAGCCAGAGAGGAGGGAGAGGGGGAACACCTCACAACCACAGCCATAAAACATCGCCTGGTGGCACAGCCTGGAGGGGTGGCTGGGGCATGGATCTTCCTGCCCCTCTGCTGACCAAGGCCAGATGGGCTCATGCCCTGCCCTTGCTATTGCGCCTGTCCCAGTCAGGTGCTTTAAAACAGAAAACCATCAGTGCCACAACATACATCATATTGGAAGATGCCCAGCATCAGATGCAATTTTTAACCTGCTTTGACGTGTGCCATTTACAGTGACCCCCATTCACTGGGGGCACAAGGTGTATTTATGCTGTGGAGTGAGCCAGAGCTGCACCTGCTTCCACCGCTGCATTTATCCCTTTTTCTAAATAGCTGCCTTATTAGCAATTGTTGATTCTACTTTAAAAGGTGCTAACAGACAGATGGCTTCACCACATAAATCACTTCAGCATAAAGATGGATGGGCTTTATGCAGAAGTGAAATTTGGGGCTTCTTCTCTTGCTTATTTGTATTAACAGGAATGTATGCAAATCTCCTATCTCCCAGCAGCTACAATAAATTGCTCTGGGGCACTTGAACCCCTTCCAGCTTGATTTAGAGGTTCAAAGGAAATGTAAATGTATCCTTTTAAAAAAAAAAAAAAAAACTGAGACAGGGGCAGTTGACAGGTTTTAACCCCATGTTAGCAGATTTTGAAGGTGCTGAGGTTTTCGTGTGATACCACCTCCTTGCATGTGGGCTACTATTCAATAAGCAGGAAAAATGTAAATAGCACATGTGTGAGTAATCCCAACACATAGTCTGATCGTTAGAGATGCTGTGGCCCTCTGTGCCAGAAACAGCCCTAGCAGCCTGCCTGGGTAAAACCCAGGTGGGATCTATTGTCTCTGCTTGCCATGATCAGTCCCAAATGATGAGCCTCTTTCCCTATAACCCCCTAGGCCTACGCTACCCCTGTTTTGCTGGGGTGAGGTGGATGGGGCCTTCCTCTGCAGAGCTAGCTCTTTGTGCCTGGGTGAAGGGAGGCTGTGCAGCTGATGTGGGCATCGCTGTGAGAAGTCCTGTGTAAGTAGGGTTGTTAGATGTGTTGTAGTTGGAGCACTGGGCTTAGTAGGTTTTGAAATAAATTGATTCACTGTAGAACGGTGGTGGTTTTTTGCCCCTTGCTTTGGGGGGAAATGAGTGTGCTTTCTGCTATAGTTTTTGACAGATGGTTGAATGCAGTCGCTAGTGCGGACTCTGTGTCTGAGTAGAGGCTTTGAACCATTCTTTAGTTCTTCCTTGCTGTTTTCTTTTTCTGTTACTGTGCTTATGTATGAGTGTACGGAAACCCCTTCAGGACTAGCTGTAGAGTTAAATGAATGTTCACCTATGCTGCTACTGTATGAGGCCATAGCTGTTATATGTGTGAATATCACAAAGTGGCTGTGCATATATTTGTGACTTAGGCCTGTGCTTGGACTTCTTCACTATAATGTTTCTCTTGTGGCCTTGGTGTAAAACAAGGGAAGCAAAACCATCATTGGCTTTTTGTAATACTTTGAAAAGTGTACGAAAGAACGTTCTGCTTATTTTGCATGCACTGTATCACTGTTTGCAGGATGCGCTAATTACTCTGCCTTGTTAATTTTAGGATTGCAGGTATATCTTCAGTTTTTGTAGCTAGTAAGAAAAAGAAAAGAGAGAAGATAGCCTAATAAATAAAACATGCTGTGCTCAGCATCACTTTTAAGTCTTTCCCATTAACAACCTTGGCACATATCAAACTTCCATCAGATACCAGGGGAGAACTCTTGCTGCCTGTTCTGGTGGTGTGCAGCTGCTTCCCCTGAGTTTCCACTGTTCCAATCACGTGTGTCACACTACACATGAGGTGTTCAACGCCGAGTGATTTAGTTTTGTGCTAATAAGTAAAGCATTTGGACTTCTGCCTGCTGAAGTAAGCCTTCATTTTTCATATCCAACATGCCTTTGCCTCAACCTGCAGCACACTGAGATTTAATTTCAGTAATTTAAAGCTTTGTCAGCTACCTCTTTTGGGGTGCTGGGTAGATTGGGGGGACCTGAAAGCATTCTGCTAAACAAAGGACTTCTTTTTTGTTTTCTATTGTGCTTAAAAATTGAAATATTTTCAGGGGCCTACAGTGCCACAAAAACCTCTTCTTGTCCTTAAAGGCAGAATGTTCTTGGTTTGTTTCTGAAAGCTGATGGGCACTTGGGGTTGAACTGGCTGTGGAAATGCTTAGGAATAGCTGTTCTATCCAGTGTAGTTCTACCCTTGTGCAACCACAAACTTCATCCTGCAGATCACACTCTCTGTGTTTAGCTCAGAGTTTAAAGGCCACATTTTTCTGATAGCTTGATAAGAAATGTTAATGAGTTTTTAGAGCTCTCAGTAGAAAGTGAGTTTATTCATGACTAGAAATGTGCTCCACGTTTGAATAAGGTACTGGTGTCCCCGTTACATCTGTCCTCCATCACATGCATGTGGAGATTTTGCTTGCAACTCTAAGGTAACCTAAGGTAACATTTGGATTTTTAGACCAAAAGCTGGCTTGAGAGCAGCTGTGAGTGTGTGGTGTACTGCGGAGTATTCCTGTCTTGTTGTATGCCACATACAATGTGGAGAGGAAAACAGACCAACACTGTGGCCTGCTGAGGCACATCTTTAGCTTCCCGTTACACCATTGCAACAGAACAAGCAGTGTTTGGTGGCAGGATGATCAGATTTGTCTGCCATCTGGAGCAGATGAGCTAAGCCCATGGTACCTGGGCATGCTCCCACACTCATGGCACTGCTCGCTGAACAGCATTAACTTCCACCCCTGCTTACTGCTGGCAAGAAAAATGTCTCCTGTGCTCTTGAGTACACAGGGAAATGGTCAGTGAGGAGCTGCAGCACAACTGATCTGCTGGATCTGAGGAAACAGCTCTTTTACGCTCTACAGGGAACAAAACAAGGATGTGTGCTAACTGAAACCAGGACGGTTTATCTCTTTCTCCACTGAATTCATCACTCAGCAAGAAACTCTATTGTAGGAAAGCATTCCCACTGTTTTGGTGTGGCAGCTGCATTGCTTGCTTGTCCTGGGAGTATCATTGCGGTAACATAAGAAAGGAGGTGTGTGGTTCTTTGGAGAAAGAAGAGCTCAGAGGGGAAGGGAGCAATCTTCAGTGTTGTATTTTGGTGAAAGAGGTTTTGTCCTGGGTGACAACTGGAATCATAACACATTTACTTAGGGACAGTCTGTTTGGTCAGAAATACATGCCAGTGACTTCCTTCCTGCCAAGGACTCCAAGCCTGCTGTGAGCTTCTCTCCATGGTGCAGTGTGGGACTGGCCTGGAGTTACCTGTCTGAGCAGAGGAAGAAGTGAGCCCTGTGCTGAGTTTTGGCCCTGTGCGGTGCCACATGCAGCTTGTGGATAGACTCCTGAAACAAGAGCAGAAGTCGGATTCACCACAAATGGTTAACTTGTACACAGCTCCTCTTTCATCCAAACCAGTTTCCTTCAAGTATTGCAGACTTGGGGACAGCTGCATAAAACAGGCTTTTAAGTAAAAAATTGCTGAAAGCTCTCAGCTTTGATGCTTTCCACTGGCACTGTCAGCCTGCATTCAGATACCTGTGTGAAGGAGTAAAATGGCAAATACCTACAATTTTTACTCTGAGATACTTGCCAGAACTGGAGGTGTCAGAAGCAGGACTGCACGTATGTTTTTTGTAGCAGCATATAGGGACTGTAATACAATGGGATTTCATTAAAAACCAGTGGTGCACTGGATGCCTTTGGGCCCTGGCAGGCAGGTGGGTGCTGAGCAGGACCACTCTGCAGACCACAGCCCCACTGCTGCACACATGGCTGCACACCAAGAATCTGCTCACTGCTTACAGCAAACCTGGGATCCTCTGCTGTGCATGCTCCTGTCCTGCAGTGGAACAAGGCAATATGAACTAGTTTGTATCACATCAAAATGTTTGTGAGAGTCATTCCCTTTCTTCTTCCTGAAACCATTGCATGAACTCAGTCTTGTAGTTGAGCCCAGACCCTTCCTGTGATCTCCCTGCTGTCCACAGGGCTGTGGAAAGCTGTGGATATGATGTTTCAGCAGCACCCCTAAGTCCCTGATAACCCTAACTCAATGCAAGAGCTATTTCTTCTGGTACTCCAACCCTTGCTAAGGGCACCTGGGTGAGGGCAGGCTCCAGGCAAGGGCTGCAGGAGGGGGGGCAATGTGCTGCTTCTCTGCTGGGGCCCCTTGCAGGTGCAAGGCCATGGCTTGATCTGTGGGCAGATGTGCTGTGTCTTTTCCTTCTATAAATGGCTCTTCTTGATTATCGGTCTGTCTGGCAGCTTCTGTTTCACTAGCCTACATGTAACTTAGAGCAGGACTATATATTTGCATCCCTACAGCCAGCTCCATGTCCTTAATTATATGTCTTCATATGCCTAAGGAAAATTTCAGGTTTGAAAAAGGGTGAAGAAAAGAAAGGACCATATATTTGTAGGACTATGTGTTTTTTACCATGTAGTGTTTCCCGTAAAGACTTTTGAGGCTGATTGTTGTTTTATAGTAAGGCTGCTTTACATGACACAGAAGGGAATTTGAAGCATGACTGCTGGTGTTTTCTGCTAAAGCAATGTGGTGGGACTGGCAGAAATGGGAACCTGTCAGAGTCCAGCTGCGTGAGTGTGATAGCCCTCTTCTGATAGCCCGCTGCCCTCCCTTCCTGTATAGGATGCTCAGATGTGCTTTTCATGGAAATTGTAACAGTCAAGGACATGTCCTGGCTATCCTGATTTCAAGTAGATAAAAGGGGGACCCCTGAGCCCCCTTAGTAGAAACCAATGTAAGCTCCTTGCTGTGAAGAGTGTTTATTCACTGTCATTACAATGTTCATTACAAGTTTCCTATCGTACCTGGCCATTAGAGCCATGTTTGACCATGTCAAATATTTTACATTAAGGTGTTGCTTACTCTTGTCTACTGTCAAACATCTTATGTTCTTCTCAAACATACCATGTTTTCTGGGTTTATAGTACCTGCACAGATTACTTTTTTCCTCCCCCACTCCCCCATATATAATTTGTGCAAAAGTCACCAACCACAAATGCTTTCATTTTCAGGGCATCTGTAGGATTTGCTTGTTCTAGTAACCTTCCTACAAGAAAGTCAGAATTTACTCTAATCTAGAGTGAAGAGGAAACATGACAAAGCTAACACAGATTTCTTTGTTTTTAACGCACGAACCACAGTCTTTTCCATTTCCTCTTCTAAAACAAGACTGGAAAGCTCATCAAAAAGATGTATTCATTCATTTAAAAAAGTTGAATCAGGAAATGAAATGGAAAAGTAATTTATACTAGATGTTTTCTGGTGTTTTTCATTTAATGTTCTGGGAGACGGTTCCTTTGCGTTGTCACCAGTTTGCTTCTGTCCAAGTCCCAAAACAGGTATCAATGTTTAATGTGCCTTATAGATGCCAACTGGTTTTGTTGGATCTCTTATTGCCTTTCTATTATGGATATTATGGATGTAGGGCTTTGGCAAATGATAAAAATACCTGTTCACTAAACCAAAGTGCCAGATGCAAAGAATTTTCTTTCATTTACAAATGTATTGTAAAGAATGACATTATTTCCTTTTTTTTCTTGTTAATGTCATTTGTTGGCTGATGAAGGTTCCTGGTTAAGCATGGGTCTTACTACTAGATGAGCTGGAAAAACAAAGATGATAGTCACCAGGGAATCCAGCAGGCCTGATTCTACTCTTCTCATTAGTACAAATCTAGAACGTGGTCATGGAAATCAGTGAGGTGAGTAGAAAACAAATTTGAAGTGAGGACAGAATTAATTGAATGTATGTGATAAATATAAATAGCTGTATTGAATAGCGAGTGTACTTTTTGATTAAACTTGCTCTTGATTATGTTTACCAATTACCCTTTGGAGCTAGCCCTTTGCTTCTGGCCCCAGCACTGGTGACTGGGGAATGTAGCTGAGGGCAGCAGGGTTTGGTCCCAGATACGTTTGCTCCTCTCTAGCTGCTGTCCCTGGTGGATCAGAGGAGAGATGCTCATTCCCAGCTCTCCACACTGTCATGAGCTAACTGCTCTGCACAGGCTGCAGAAGCCCTGCTGAAGCGTTCTTCCAAGGGCCGCTACTCAGGCCCAGAGCAGGCACTTCGTGTCTGTGAGAAGGGCTGCAACAAAGCCATGTTGCAGAGGAGTCCAGGTTGTGCTGGAGCTGGTGGGCAGCTGGAGGGAGTTGCTATCACATGCACCTGAGATCCCATCTCACCAGAATGAAGAGGGTGGGGCAGGGACCTGAAACAACCCTGAGTCTTCCTTCTAGCTCTAGAATGTCTCACTTTTTTAGGGGTGGAGGCTGCTTCCATATGACAATAATACTGACTAATCCTCTAAAATTCACTGTGCAATTGTATAAATCTTAGTGCAGCTATACCAGAGGCATGTTCACCTGTAATGCGGCTGATTGAGCTGGCCCACAGAGCAAGGCATGAAATGGAGTCCTCTGACAAACCATCCACCCTACCTCCCTCTATGTTCACATCAGCACAGCTTGCTGTTTCAGTGTCAGGAGTGCTTCTGTACTGCCCAGGCACTTGCTCCATTGCCATGAGGTTTCGGTGCTTGCGTTGGTCAGGCTGAGCGAGCTATGAATGTTGAAGAGAACATGAACCTTCAGGCAGGACACATGCCTCAGCATCAACAGCTGCAGTCCTGGCAGGGGCTTTAGGCTCGGGAAGACTTCTGTAAGCCTGAGGATGGCATTGCACCATGCTTTGTCCACAGACTGAAAAAAAAACACCAAACTTGTTTCATCCAAAGCAACCTACAATTCAGTGAGGTTCAACAGGATGGTATCTCACATTTTCCTCTTTCCACTGTTACATCAGTCTGATACAGTTCTGGATCTTTAAAGACAGGCATTTTGGTAACTGGTAGTTTTCTCCATGTTCTTTCACACCTGCAGCTTCCATCTATGTTAAAGGGAAAGTCCTGGATCAGAGAGCAGAGGTTCAGGCTCCAGGTGAGGAACAGGCAAAGGTCCTAGGGGTGAAAACAACTCAGCCCAGAGGCTGCTGGCAGTGGAGGCCGTCTGTCTCTGGATCTTCATGTTAGGAAGCTGTAAAGCAGTCCTAACTGTAAGGTCTTGCAAGTAAACTGCCCATGCTTCATTCTCCCTGAAAAAGCAAACAGCATCAGGTTCAGGTTGAAAACCCCTTTTCTTCATGGAGATTGATGCTGTCCTAACTACATCTGACACTGCTAACTTCCAAGTTAGGCGTCTATCTTCTTCCAGATTTAAAAGGGGTTAAAATTGTTTGCATAAAGCTATGGAGTCTATATACTAACCTTTCACAAGGTTGGGGCAAACATAATCTTACAGTTTTTCTTCAATTGTGTGACAGGTCTGAAAAAAAAAAAGGCCTTAAAGGTTATTCTAGTACAGACTAACACCTCACAGCAGAGTTAACTCCCCTCTAAGGCAGTCTCTTAACCATAATATATTCACAACATTTTATTTCTTAGTTCCTGAGAAATCAAAAAGAGGATTGTCTTATCCAGTAATGATCTGGTTTTGTGCTGGTTCTTCCTCGTGGATATTTTTTCCTATTCTTGTCATGGGCACAAATACTTCACCAAAATTTTGTGAGTCTTTTTGCTCTTGAATCCATTTAGTTTGGGATGGTGTTATGTGGCTGTTGATAGCGTAGTGGCACCTATTGCTTCAAAAACAAATAATGAAAAAAAAAAAAAAAGGCAAAGAAATAGATCATAGCTATGTCTGCTTGGTTTTGAGGATAAATCCAAAATGCAACAGTGAAATACCCTTACAGGCAAGTGCTCTTTAAATGATAATGTGAATATTTGTACATGAAGCAGCAAAAGATCTGAGGTCTCTGAGGAAAAATGAGTTAAAATCTGTCTTTCTGAAAAGTACGTGGTGTGAGTGAAAGCACTGGGTGGGTTTTTGCAGGTCAAAATGCCAGAGAAGAGAAGATAACATGCTTGGCTTGACTAAATGTTAGGTATGGTCTTAAACATGCTTTGGGATAGCTGTTAACAAGAAGCTGGAGCTGTGAGCTTGCAGTGTTGTGCCATCAGCTTTGTATGCTGCAGTACTGCATGCAGCCCCTTGACCTGCATCTCCTGGCTGAGCAGCTGTGGGGGTCTGTGATGGGAGGCACCATTTTGTGGGCAGGTGGTGGAAGTGGAAGCACTGGGCGGCTGTCCTGGCTCCTTGCTCAGGGATGGTGGGGCAGGAAGGAGCCCCTCGTGGTGCCTCTGGCTCCCCAGCACACCCAGGCCTCAGGCCTCTCTCTGAGGCATCAGACATGCAGGCTGTGTTCTCCATTACCCCTCCAAATTGATTTTGTGGTAGACTTTGCTCTGGAGTGTTTAAATGAGCCAACTTGAATCTGATTTTTTTTTTTTGTCACTGAAACAAGGGATTTATGAATGTCATGTTTAGGTAAAAATGAAGGAATCTGAACCTCTCTCTGAAGAGAAGTATGAACCGTATTTCTGAGACTTGTTCCACGGTATGGCCTGGCTTGCTGTATTGACGCACTAAAGCCATTCCCCTAAAACTTATTTGCAAGCACTTATTTTAATTCTTCATGTACAAAATCATGTCATCAGTAATACAGGAAATGCCAGATGAGATATTTGTAAGTGACTTGCTGTTCCTCTCAGTGAATTTCTAGGATGCAGGACTGCATAATTGTAAACTAAAGTAAAACTGAAAAATATGTCAAAGGGCAGCAAACCAGAATAAACTCCTATTTGTAGGGTGCTGTTACCAGTTGTTGGGGAAGCAGTTGAAGATTTTTGCACAACTGACTATAATGTTTCCTGATCTATATTACCCTGTCAACAAACAACATGAAAGTAATTTAACAAGTGTCAGATTTTTTTTATTTTTTTTTTTTTTTGAGGAAAAAAAACCCCACGACATAGAAGGACAAGGGTATGGTTGAAGCTACTGTATGGTCTGTCATGAGAAGCAGTGAATGAAAAGAGATTTTTGAAAGCCTTTTTTGAAGAGCAAACAGGCACAGTGCAAAGTCTAAGTCTGATGCAGTAGCAACAAATGTATGAGGTTCCAAGTGACAGTCAGGAGGTGCAATCGAATGAAACGGGAAAACTAAATGACTTTCTATTCATAGACTGTTCTTGTCTTTGTTTTAAAGTGGAGCAGGAAGATGATCAGGGTGCAGTATATTGCTGTTTGCAATCCTTTCAGATGCAGGAGCTCAAGCAGGCAACAGCAGCCTGTGCTGTAGAGGCTAGTGTGGTGGTAAAAAAGTCAATCCAAATAACTGAGTGCTAAAAAAAAAAAAGTTATCATAACACAGCTGGTATTGTTTGGGAGGATAATCTCTTCAGACTATAGGACTACAGGACGTTTGGAAAAAAAAAAAGCAACACAATTCCAAGTGCCAATATCCATCAAGGTTTTTGCATTTACAGCCCTTGGAATTATACAATAGCAAATAGAGATAGAAGCAATTGTGATAAAACTCTGTGCTGCAGCACTGTTGTAATGAGAGAATAAAGGTGCTTGCAAGGTTACAAAGGGACAGACTCTGCTACAGTACAATCACCTGATATCACTGTGGAGAGCAGCTCCCGGGGGAGATGGGGAAGTCAATGAAATGAAACAAGACCATGAGTTTTGCATCCCATGGAGAGCTACGACGTTAGCTGATGGTGCTTCATTTAAGTCAGCAGCTCAGAGGAGAGACTAGCAGCACAGCCAGCACCTACCTCCAGCCACCGGTTTTACCTCAGGCTCTGCATGGGCTACTGTGAGAAGTGCTCCCTGGCATCCCCCTGCACTGTGCGCACTTCTGGTGCAGCCAGGCTCTTGTGTCTAAAGCTAGAAAACACTGTGGGCTCGTGGTAGCCCTCCATATGTTTAGACCCTTAGAAAAATTATGATTTGAATGATACAATGCAAGAAAAAAAAAAGCCTTCATAACTATATTCTCCTGGGAAATGCAAGGTTGGAGAATTGGTTAATATTCTAGACTAGAAGAAGAAAATCCACAGACAGATGTGTGTATACAGTGTTAAGTTCAGAGCTGCTGTTCAATTGACTTCAGCCACATATCTTAGCACATGTATTTCTGTCTCCCAAAATGGGGATTTAATCCTTAAGGGTTCCCTTACTACACATTATTTCTCTAAACAAGAGACAAATATAAGACAGTATTACCAAAGTCGATGATTCATTCTGATATGCTACTTAAAACATGCCAAGGACGTTAGCTACATCCCAGCCAAACCTCACTGTCAGAAATAAACATTGATCTGATGGAACTCTGCATTAATTTTTAAAACATAACAGCAGGGGGCAAGGAGGTCCAGGGATTTTCAATGCTAACCAGCAGCTTCCACAAAAGGGATGAGGTATGCTTTCAGTGCTTGCTGCTCTTTGTCTAAATAAAAGCAGGATTTGCAGTGGTGGATAAATTTTGAAGAATTCTAAGGTTTTTTAATGATCTTTTAGAATATTTCCATTTTCAGTAAATGCTCTAGGAGAAAATGTATCCTGCCTTGCACATTGTACCTAAGATTGCCGAAATGTATTTTTAGGGCCATGAGCTGAATTAACATCTGGCTTGATTGATATTTCAGCTGTACTACATGCACTTGGACTGAATGTAGCCCGTGGCTTATTTTGTGCTCACATTTTGAAGTGGCATTCATCATATGTTCATATCGCATGCAACCAAGCCCTGATGGCTGAATTAGTCTTGCATTTTCAGCCATCTGATGTGCTTGCAAGTGCTCCATGTTTTTTTATTACTTTGCTTACAACTAATTACCCGGGCTATATCAGACTATTTATATGCTTTGTAAACACTCCCCCTTCCAAATGCTCTGTGGCATCATTTTCTTCAGTCTCTTCATGGAAGATTGTCAAATGAGTGAAGCAGCTGAACGGGAGAGGCATAAAAATGAATGGAAAATAAATTGTGTAGTGTCAACAAGGAAATGATAGTCATTGTTAGAAAATATTTTTATGATAATTATGCTGTTTAATTACACATTTGGAGTAATATATTACCTGCTGCTATGCAAAATGAAGATTGGGGTTTTCTTTCTGTCCAACTGCCACATGGAGTAACTTCAGCACAAATTGCCGTAGTGCAGAACAAACAGCTCTGGTGCCATTGGGATTCTTCCCACTCCTCAGTGATGGTCTGATGGCAGTGGTCAGTCTTCAGTGCCAGCATTTCCTCAAAAGTATCATTAAGATAAAACGATCTTTTTCCTAACAGATACATGCCTTGATCTGTGTGAATTAACAGTTGTATATGCAGAACTGGGGAAGGGCATGCTTGGCTGGCTGCTGCTAGCACATGCCTCCTTCCCAGCAGTCAGTATGAAACCTGGAAGGATGTTTCCTATCACCAAGTTTGCTAAACCAAAGGCCTTCAAAATCTCTTCCATCCTCCAAAGTGCAGGAAATGGAGTAGAGTGAAGGCATCAAGTTGTGGCTGGCTGTCAGAGGCGCATCTGAAATACTTCTCTCTTCCACCAAGTTTCTGAAATCTGGACTTCTTCCACAGAACCCATGTCTGTATTTTACAGTTACTGGGATTTTGCTGAGGTAAACTGGACTCAATAGAGATGATATTGCCAAAAATGAGGGATCTGTTCATGTCACTGAAGTATCTGGAAAGATCTGAAAAGAGGATTTTATTTCTTGGAAAATGTAGCCCTTTTTTGCTTGCCACAGTTTCCTCTGGAGTCTGCTCTGACAAACGTGGTGTGCTAAGACCTGGGAATGCTTGCTCCACGGGACCTACCCAGGCTTTCACAGGAAGTCTGCTTATAATCAGCTCATACTGCCTCAGTTACCCCAGTGAGCTGAAGACCCCCGCCTCCCTCCCACCACCAAAAAAAAAACAAAACAAAACAAAACAAAAAAAAACAACACCCCAAAGCTCAACCTATAAACTATTAAGCTTAAGGAAATCACTTTGTAAATAATGCTGCTTCAAGAATAATGCCAAACTTCTGGAAATATCTGAGGATGTTCATCCAATTTTTAATGTATATTTAAACTATAAAATACAGGCTACAATTCTTTGTAAAGAAATCAAATGTTTATTTTTTTTTATTAAAACCTGTTTCATTCAAATTCTCCAGCAGGTAAATAAGTGCTGTTTTATTACATATGTAACCTTAAAATCATTGTAAGTTAGCTATTACAGGGAAAATACTTCCCTTTGGAAAAAGAGCGGCTAGCTTACATGTGTTGGGCAATCAATTTAAAGCAAAGCAAAACATCTGATAACCACAAATGCCATATTTTTTGGTAAGCACATTCTAATGCCTTAAATACTTAAGGACAGAAAAGTGGTCCCCAAACTACGAAGTAAAGGAAGAACAAACTATAGAACTTCTATGCATTTTTCTTCTTACTGGTTTTAGGGAGGTCTACATTTCAGACTGCAGAGGTCTGTCTCAGCTGGATCATTTCAGAAAGCTTTGTACCGCCCCAGAAGTTTCTGAAGGGAGATGAAAACCATATTGTTGTGCCTATGTTTGAAAATGGGGACTAAGTTAAGGTTTGGCATCTCCTGCTTCTGCAAAATTACCTAAAGTCTGGCAGTAAGATGTATCATTGTGCCAGTCTGATAGCTCTTGCCTATCCACTAAAATTCAGGCAGGTTGTGAGCCTTTGAAAATGTAGCAGTTCCCTTGTGTCCAGGAGAGACTTCGCAGCTTCCACCACTGCTCTCCCTGGAAGTCACAGAGTGCAATGCTAGTTTGTCTTGAGAGAAACCTGAGCACCAGAAGAAGCTGGAACCCTGTGAAAAATCATCCACAATCCTGCAAGAACTCCAGTGTGCACTGCCAGACTGCAGGCAATAGTTAATGCTAGTACTTTGACTTACAGTTGAGGAGTCCAAAGCTTGTAACAAGGATCATTTACTAAACCTTTGTGTGAGTTTGGGTCAACACAGTGCAGTTACTTGCATTATCTGTTGTTCAACTCTTTTGATGATTTTTAAGACGACAACACATAATTAAACCACCATGAGGCTTCACCACTGTCTAATAAGAATAATCCAGGCACATCTGGCTTAATTTGTTTTAGATCCAAGCAAAAAAAAATCTCATCTTTCAGATGTATTCATCTCTCTCTCTTTTTTTTTTGTATTAATCTTTTTTTTTTTTTTTTTTTAAATCAGTGCTTATTGTTTGGTTCGGTTTTAATCCAAGAACAGTCTCTACTATGAAATGACTGGGGACAGAGGGAGAGGGGAAACGTTGCTCTGAAATCATGCTGTGCCTGGTGAAAGTCCCTTGCTGTAACAGTAGTTCTTGTTTGCATATCTAATCAATTTTAAATAACTGAAGAACAGGATTAAAACCTTCATCTCTAAAAATAAGGTGATGAAAATAGGCTATTAAAAATACCACACTATATTGGTGGTACAGCTGCAAAGGATTTACAGAAATTAATTATACTACTACTATAAAAATATCAGCATTGAAGTTGGTGCCAATGTATTTTGGTCTGGGATTCCACATGTTCAGCTGTCTGGTATTTTCAGAAAAAGTGACGTACTTTAAGTCCCTTTCTGTATAGAAAACTTTCCTGCCATTATACATGCCTCATCTAGAACTCTCACTTTGGAAATTAAATATCCATGACGCAAAAATACCAAGTCCTACTTAAAAATACTTTTGGCTTGCTTCTTTGATCCAGAGGTTCCAAGAAAGTAATTCCCAGTTTTTCCCTTTACTGGAAGTTAAAGAGTACAGGAGAAGTCTGATGCTGACATACCTGTACCAAAAAAAAAAAAAAAGAAAAAAAAAAAGAAAAGAAAGAAGTGGGAAATAGTGCAATTTCCATTGATAATGTTAGTATCTACTGAGTCTGGAAACTCCTGTTTTAATGAACATCATCAACAAATACTGTCAAGTTTAAATTACTCCATTGCTCTGCGTGATTTAGATAGGCTTTGTAATAAGAGACTCAAAAACCATTGAAGAGAATTGGTGAGAAGTTGAAGGAAACTTTCTGATGTACCAGATCAATGGGAGAGCATTGTGAGAAGGTTTTCTGAAGTGAGAACAAGTTCCCTTATTCCAAGGCAGAGATTTAATGTGGTTTTAACTACCACTCATCATGAGTAAGTGGAGGAGTGAATCTTCTGTAACCTGTCCTTAATGTTGCCAGAAGCTAATTTTGCAGAAACAGGCCAAAAGCATATTTCAGTCCTGTTCCTCTAGTGAGAGCTGGAAGCAAAGATGGACAAGAAAGACCTTTCTAGGACTAACAAACTGAGGATTGAAGCATCTTCCACAGTTGCTGAGAAAAGAATGGGAAAGTCTTTGAAAAAGGACTGGCCTAACGCAGACTTCTTTGTGGCTTGGGAGCAAAATACTTCTCAGATGACTGCGCTGTTTCTTCCAGATGTGTGAGCAATTTTTAGTGCTGCTGAGATTTTGCTAGCAGGCTGTGAGAGCTCTATCAGTGTGGGCACTTTCACTTCAAATGAGTTCCATTTTCATTCTTCTACAGAGTGGTTTTCAGGAAATAACTGCAGATTTTATCCTACAGAAAGATGTCCTATATGATGCTAGTTCTTTTGTCCCTTTCTTCTTATGCTGAAGGGTGCCAGTGAGCTCTAACAAGGATGCCAAGCATCCTTGGGTGACACAAATGAGTTTCATATAGAACTATCAGAGCTTTCCTGTTATTTGTTTATTTATTTATTTTCAAAAATAGGCTTTTACATCCCTTTATGGATGGAGATGAGGCAGGTTCACACAGTGACAGAGGACTGGGACCCTTTGGGAAAGGCTTCTCCATGGGAATGTTCCTGGAGCCCTGCTGAGAGAGCCCTGTGGTGCAGGAGACCCCACCGAGGTTGCTAAATGCCTGTGGTGGGAGGTCACAGCCACCACCCCAGTGGGAGCACTCACTGAGGTCTGTCTTGCTCTCTGTCTCAGCACGTGCCTGTAGAGTTTGTGATTTGGTCCTGGGCATTCCGACTCTCAGCCATATTTATGGATGTCACCTACAAGTAGCTTCTCAGTTCAATGAGTACCCAGAAATACCTCATGTCAAAGACATCTTTCTGCCCGTGACAGTGGGTATCTCCGCTTCCTTCCTGGATCGCAAAACACACCATCAATGATGGGACAAAGGTTAACTAAAAATGAAAATCATAGGGTTTTCTTCAACTCCTCTGGTTTTTCTTTCATTAGCTGCTCTTGGGCTTCAAAGCCTTTCTGTGAGATGGAAACTTACTGTGCTTCTCTCTTGGCAGTTTGGCCTGTTTGGTAATTGGAGTCTTCTTGTCTGGTGAACCATTCCCATGGTTCCTATGTTGCACTCGTTCTTGCTCTCGTACTTTCCATTCACTTATTACTTTCAGACTAGCTGCTTCTCAGGCTTCTCTCTTCCTTTAATATTTTCTTGTGTGTTTGGCTAGGCTTCTCCACATTCTTGGTATGGCATATGATGTGCCATCACTGGAACAACACATCACAGATTTTCAGCTGCTGGGTGTGGTTTTGCCCCTCCAGCACGGTTTGCTTCAGTTGCACGTTTCAGCTTTCTTTAAAAGGGTCTTTAACTCTGTCAAGGTGAGTTTCTGCCATAGGTGTGGCTTATTAAAATGGGTGATACCAGATCTCACAAACAGTTGCAAGTATCTTGGCTTCAGTGAGACACCTTTCCCAGCTGGAGTCACTGGAGCCTTGTGGTCTGGAGCCTGTACTATGTCTTGCAGTTCACTGGGGCTCTCTTCTCTTTCTTGTTCCTGGCTGGATACATTCCCTTGTTTGCTTTAACTAAGCAACTTGAAGAAACTCACTGCTCTGTATGGTCATTTGTAGTTTGGCATTTTTGTCAGTCCTGACTATTGCATGCTTTTATTTTATCTCAGTTTTATTTATTTATTTTGCTCTGTGCCAGGATCTCTGAACTTTAGTCCTCTGAACTCACAGCATCTCTTTTCTTCTCTTAGCCCCTTCCCCTCACAGTTTTTTGTGTTGGTCTTGTAAGGTAGAAAAATCCTCTCCACTTATAATTCTTTGGAATGTAAATTTAATTATTTCTCTATGGCAGAAATTTTGCTAGTAGAAAATTAAAAGTGATAGAATTCATGTAAGAAGTCATCAAGAACCATGTTCTTCAAAGGCATTTCCAGATTTGGCATGTTCAGAACTGGAAAACATTGTTTCTCACTAATTCCTTCTATCAGAAGATAATAGGCATAACTAGAGAGAGAAGGCAGATACTGGTCATTACAATTTCTTTCACATTCTGCAAAGACAAATGGTTTCAGACCACTTTTCCTTTATCTTTGATTTTAGGCATTTTTGTCAAAGACATGCTGTAATCCTTTCCATTTCTTGTAATTCTTAATCACATTTGATAGCTCGGTAACTTTCTTTAACCAGAGTACTGTGTTAAACATTTTTTGGCTGCCACAGAGAGAATTCTAAATAAATATTTTGCTGAACTATGTTCCAACAGTTTTGGTACGTAGCCTAACACCATATATTGTGGTGTGCAGGGAAAATCAGTCGCCAGTGGGAACTCAATAGTGGTGTAGATCTTCTGCCAAAAAATCCTAATTCTGGGACTGGACCAGGAAAGTTGTATGGGTCCCATTCTGCTCCTACCAAAGTCAAAGGTAAAGCTTATTGAGTGCAATGGGATAAGACTCAAAGTCCAACTCCAAGCCCTTACATTCCCATTTCACACATTTTCCTTCAAATTCTTATTCCTTTATTTCTTTATTTTTAGGCTCTGGAAATATACTTACTATTGCTTTCTCCTGTACTTATTTTGGAAGGAGAATCCCAGATAGGACCCTTTTTCCTTGCCTCTTACACCACTTAAGAACTGCTCCTGTTATGTGCCTTGCAGTGGGGCTGGAACTCAGCAGCTGTAATCTGGAGTGACAGATGAGCAAGTTAGTTCATGAAAGGAGGAAAAAACTGATGGAAAATGAGAAAACAAACAGAGCTTGCAATCACATCAGAAAGGCCTGAAGTGGTGCCTTGAAAGAACTAATTTTGTCTTTCAGTAATCTTACTTGGAGAGGTAAGAGAAATCAAGGACAGGACAGGCTGTAGTCAAGCAGGAGAGAGCAGACATGGAAAAACGGGATCTCAGGACATTTACCATAGGAAACGAAACTCCAGCATCACTGTGTTGGAATGAGAGCTAACACATTTGGAGCTTGAATGTGTCTTTCAGTGTCTGTAAGTATACAGATGACTAAATATAGCTCTGGAAATAAACACAAGTAATCTGATAGCTTTAAACATGGTAGGCTTTGTGTATTAGGCTGTAAAAACACTTGGAAGAAGTGTAAGATTAAGACTGATGCTGACTTTTGGCATGAAACTTTGAAGAGAGCTGGCGCAGATCTAACACGCAAGGTGATAGGATACGAGGTGGGGGCTGCTGGACTGTTTCCAGCAGTGCCACGCACTCGTGGTCCAACCTCAGGCAAGCCATTTGTTTTCCTCATGTTTTTTGATTTGCTTTCTTTGTCTGCATTTGATGGTGCTCATTGCTTCTGCTAGAAGCTTCAGAGGCTCTGAATGGTGTTAATGCCAAAGGAAAGCAACTGAGCTGCAGAGTAGCATTACTCACTTTACAGAAAGAGGCTCAAGACATGGGCTGGGGGCACAAGGACCTGCCCTCACGTGGCCCCAACCCGCTGGTGCACGCTTGGCTCTGCAGCGTGTGGGCTGCATGTGGCAAGGAAACGGGAGGGCGCAAGTAGCCCTGGCCCATGCCTCCCATGTCCTGATGGGCCCCTGGACTCCCTACAAGAAGGCAGCCAAGGACCCTGCCCAAGTAGCCTGAATACAGGGCTCGAACCCATAGCACAGGCTTTAACAAGGACATAAAGAAAAAAGCGTCAAGCAGGAGTCAAGTGTCCTACTTGTGAACTTAATTTTGTCATTCTGCATATAGAAAACTGAACAACTGGTGTTAATTTTTAAACCTCACACTGCTTTAAATCACTGCATAGTTAGGGTTAGCAAGCTTTATTTATACCCTGCACACACAGCTGGCGAGAAGCTCAAGTTGTGCCATCCTTGGCACAAGCACTACAGGAAGGGGTGATCTTGGCACATGATGCCCCCACTCCACCTCATCTTGTGCTGCAGGATGGCTCTTGGACCTGTCAATGCACACTGAAATGAGGGCAGGATTCACCCAGGAAGCCACTCAAGTGTGGTCTAACTAGAAAGAAATGCTGGCAAAGACTTGATTGCAGCAGCATCTAATACATCTGGGCAGGAACAAAGTTTCCTCAGTGAACAAATACATTTTCATGTTCTGCTGTCATTTATTTTTAAGGCAAGGTACGTAGACAGGAAGGCAAAATGTTGTCAGTTTTCTCCTTCAGCTTTCAATACGCAAAGGAAATCAGAAATCCCAGGGTAGTCAGTGAGACAATGAACATTCTGGGTGATTCAAGTTGTTGAAAATGAATTTGTGTGAAACTAAACACTGAAACATTCAGGTCAGTTCTCCCGGAGTAATTTATCCCCTGTAACTTTGTATTCTGATACACTCAGGAAAACGTCAATGGTCTAGGTTTGCCCTTGGTTGCCTCACCTTTTTTTTCCCCCATTTTTATGCCTATTCTCAGCTCCTTGGACCATGCAGAGGAGGTCTTTTCAGCTGAGTGGAGCATCCTCAGTGACAACAATACACAATCCTCATCTTGAGCAACTTTTGTTGTGCTTTAGCAATGTTTTTCTGCACATTCAGTTTTATTTCATGTCACCTTTCTCCATACCTACAGCTTGAAGATCTTTGCTGCAAGTCTGATGTAAAATCTTTGTGAAATTACACTCAGAAAGAGCCAAATACCACAATCCTAACTCATGTAAAATTTCTGCTTAGGTCAATGGAAGTTTTGCTCAAGTGAGGCTGCAGGATTTGACCGCGAGTTTGCAGCACGGTGTGTATTGCAACATCTTGTATCGTCTAACTTTACCTTGTGTGTTTTGAGGGACAGCTTGCATCAAGATGTCTTATGGTTAAAAAGTTGTGCTAGACTGTTCCTGGTAGGAGAACTGCAGATGACAGTTAAGACCTCTGTGTCTTTAGGAAGAGACAGGGAAGGGAGTCATATTTCTTTTGGCATCCCCGTGTTTCTAAATTACATCTGCTCTTCAACCATTTTCCAGAGGGAGGACTGCAGGACCCTACTCCCTTTCCACCCGAGAAGCAGAAACCTGCAGCACGCTCAGCTTTTCCCCCCTCACACCGCTTCACCGCCCCAATCCCCGCGTTTTGACCCAACCTGCGCCTTCCAGCCCCGGTCCCCACCTGGAGCCCGGCGGGCAGCGCCCAGCGGCATCACCTGCTGGGGTTTTGGGGTTGGGGTTGGGGTTGGGGCCGGCCCGCCCCAGGGCCGTGTTTGCTGATGTAATCTCCCGGCAGCGGGCGGTGAAACCCAACACCGCGGCGGGTGCCGTGGCGGGCGGCGGCAGCACCGGACTCCGGCAGCCGCGGGGCTTCCCCGCGCCCCCTGCACCGCCCCCGGCCCCGCCGCGCCCCCTCCGGCTCCCGGCCGTGTCCCGGCCCCCGCGCCCCCCCCCGCGGGCCGTGCGCGGAGCTCGGCGGAGAGCTCGGGGCCGCCGGGGTTTGATGGGCAGGACCTGAGGCTCCGGCGGCGCGGCGCTCGGCTCCGGCTTTCCCTCGGACCTCCGCTGCCCGGACAAATGCATACAAATGCATTTGGGAGCCCAGAGGACAAGGCGAGGACGCATCTCTCCCGCGGCACCAACGTAAGCGGGAGCGCGGGCAGGGGACGGGGTGGGGTGGGATGGGGGCTCGCCTCTGCTCTGCTCCCAACTCGGGGGCTTTCCCGAGCTGCCAGCCCTAACCCGGCGAGGTGCTCGCTTTCCTCTCAGGTAGCCGAGGGGGTCCCGGTGCTCTGTAGTTCTCCCCTGTCCAGCCCTGAGGGGTGTGCGGTCGAGGAACGGTGTCCCCCGTCCCCAGGTTGGAGTGGGGCGTTTGGGGGACAGTGTGTCCCTGCACCCGCAGGTGACCTGGTTGCATGTCCCCCCCCCTTACTGAGTGTCTATTGAAGAGCAGCAAGCAAAACCTGCAAAGCTTAACGCTTAACAGCTGAGGCTGCTCCCTCTGTAACGTGTATCACCAGGTGAGGTGCCCTGCATTTACTGCAAGAGGCTTACGTGTTTCTAGAGTACAGTTGACTGCGGTGTGAAGGCAGAGCTCGTCTCTCCTCCGTGGTTTGCCTAAATGCAGACTAAACAAGATGATCATGAACTTTTGATGGTTGAAATGACATTATGGTAACAGTATGTGTCTTCTTTGTAAAGTGCTTATTTTATTCAGGTAGTGGCTAGAATGAGGTTTACTGCGATGTCTGGGTGGGAAGGGGAAGGATTTGTTTCGTGTTGTAGTGAGGATTGTGCTGCTGGCATGTTACCTGGGTCTGCCTGAGCAGTGATAAGCAGCTACGTGGCTGCCCAAAGGTGGTCTGAGTGGCTGTGTCTGTGGAACTTCTGAGCACAAGTTAAAAACAGTGGTGTTTTTTCATATTTCTGAGGGGGTATTGCTGATGGAAAAAAACTGAATTACTGTAAAGTAACACAGATGCAGTTTACCCGAGTACAAAATCTGTATCGCTGAGATAGAATTGTAGTAGATAAAATATATGTTCTGAAGCTACGTGGACAGTTTATCTTATTTACCTGATTCTCTTGAGAGAAAGCAACCCGGGTGCTTGCCTGTGTTAAGAAACCAGATTTTTTTTTTTTTTTTTTTTTTTTTGCCAGAGGATCAGGTTTCTTTAGTGTTTCTCAAGCCAGTCAGTCCCTTTCAACTTAAACCACGTTTTTGTGGAAACGCCATTAGGTCAGACCTGCTACCTCAATAGGAGTGTCTCTGCAGGTTAAATACATAAAACTCCTAAAGCTGCATGATGCCTGAGTCTGACACAGTTTGCTGACAGAATATTTCATTTTAAAACATGAGCAACCTTGTATTCCCCTTGTCTCTTGCAAGCAGTGAGCTGTAGGATCTTTGAAGAGTGATCTACAAAATACACAGAGACAATCCTAGAAAGACAAGCATGTTTCACAGGACTGGGAATCCAAGTTGCGTACTTATGCCTTGATACAGAGGGAAACTTACTGTCCTCTGTCCAGACAAGAGCTAACGTAAGGGATAAAGTACATGCTCATAATAACAGTTCTAAAATCATATTTTCTCATTCATTTTTCTGCTTTTAGAAATGCTAACACAGTTGGTTGTTCTGGATGTGCTAGGTTGTCATCATAAGCCACATGCTGTCCCGAGAGCAATGGGGCCACCGGGCAGGGAGTTTCTTTCCTCCGCACCACAGCCCTGTTGTAGGACTCCTCTTAGGCCACTGCTCCTCAGGAAGGAAGAGCAATGCATTTTTTGATCCTATTCCTCTCGCCTTATCTTCCATCTCTTGCTTCTTCCCTTCTATAAAGTTATGAGCCTGCTGCAAGGTTTTCAGGAGTCTCACTCTCACTGGTTACTAGGTGCATGGTGAGCGAAAGGTGTGCAACGCTCACCATGCACCAGGCTGTGGAGGCTGCCATGTCCCTGCCAACCACACCGGCTGCGGGCCGCAGAACCCAGGAGCAGCACCATCCCTGCCACCTTGTCTCATGATAGTGGCAAAGGAAGATGTCTGTCTTCTCAGATATCGAAATAGGTGGTCTTTAACTGCTTGGGGTCATTGGGAGGCATGGCGTGACTCTGTCCAGAAGGTTCTATCATAATTCCCCAAAAAACCCTCAGGGTTTTACTTGAGTGCCTTATTTGCCTTCTGCTTTTGAGAGGTCAGAGAGGCTGTGGTGGGCAGGAGCTCGGCGACTCATTGTTCCTCTTACTTGGTGTGGAGACAAGGCTCGTAGGAAACTCTAAGAAGTCTGTGTGGGAGGCACGGGGATGTGCTAGGGCTGCCTGGCTGAGGAGAGCAGTGTGAAAAACAGATACAGTACTTTCAGGATGAGAAAAAAATGGAAGAAAGGAAGGAAATGACACTAGTGCCCATCAGTGAGGGAGCCATGACTGCACTTGCTGTGAGGTTTGACTTATAAAGTTATATTTATGGATACTTAGATGCTCAGGTATGTCCAAGTATGAACAGCTTTGCCAGTGCGAAGCCATGTGGAGGGATGCACCATCAGGAGATAGAAGACAACTGCAACACCAGCCTAAGCACCACTGGAGCCGACAGAGACGGCGTTGTGCTGACTGGAGTTGTAGACTGCCAATAGCAGGGCCATCTGGAGAGGATAATCCAAATATCCTGATATACTACTGTGTGCTGGGTCTTCCCGGTGTTTAAACACTTGTGTAAGATTTCCAAGGGGGCTCTTGGTTTGAGTGGAATGAGGGGGTGCACAGTCTGTGTTTGCCCAGGTGGTTTTTAGGGAAAGGGTGTTATGGGGACAGCTGCTGGGAGGAAGGCCACATATGCAGCATGCACTAGAAGATGTACGTGACACTCTTTCAGCTTCTGTGATGGACACAAACTGGGCATTGTCTTCAGAGGAGACCTAAAGCAGCAGTGCCTGTGGGTTCACTGAAGAATGCAGGGTTGAATGCAGCCCTCAGGTTTAGTATGTTCTGTGTCTGTGCTGGTTACACTGGGATCGGGTTTTCTAGCCTTCTTTAGCAGCCAGCTAGTGGTCTTCCTTCAAATCTGAGGTTTAAGAAACTGTCAGGGAATGAAGAGGATGCCGTTATGCTATGCTGCCATGCACTGACCAAACTGAATAATCTTCAAATGTGGAATTTTGCATTGTTGCTTGCCATGACTTGCTTTGAAGCTTATCAGTTTCCTCAGCTGTCTGTCATCCTGAATGGAAAAAAACAAACATAGTCACTGTCCACATATACGAAGAGACAAACAGCCACAAGATCTTAAAGATAAACAGAAAGATAAGCTTTATTTTAAGTGGTGGAATAGCTCAACCACATTTGGTAGTTCCTTCCTGCAAGCAATTATGTAGCTGCCATCAGCTTGTGCTTCCATATAAAACAGGAGAGAGGATGCAAAGGTACGAGAAGGGGAGGAAGCTCAAAAGATAATTGGACTCTAGGACAGGACATTGCCAAGGGGCATTGCTGTTCCAATATGGAACAGCTTCAGGCTCATTGTGTGTTGTTAAAAGGGGGAATAATGATCAACATTTGAGTCAGTCAGAGAGATTGATCTTCCTGCCATGCACTTCTGTATTTTTCTGTTGTCATGTCCCAACAGGGCAAGTCTCCCCAAGAGCTAAGGCACATGGACTGAGGCTGAGCTTCTGTGCCTTGCACACTGCTTACTTCATTCCTGCAGCTATGGCAGAAGATGGATTCAGCTGCGTATGCATTATGCAGCAGGGATCCTGGTCTCTGTGTGTGAGGATAGGGGCTGACAACTGGCTGCTTTTCTGCTTCTAATGCCAGCAGTAGTGATCTTGACCAAGAAAGGAGGTTTTGAACGAACAGGTTCTCTTCAAAAGATAGAATTTCCTTTTTTCATCTTCCGTCTTTGGCCATGGAGGAGGCTGCATTGTACAACTTCAATTTAGTTTGCACATGGTTTCATTTACAAAAGTGTGTACTTATTGTGGAAAAAGGTAGAAGGAAGAATAACTTTTCCCATGCATTAGGGATCTCCAGACCTATGGTGTTGTCTCTGGTCCCTGTTTTTACTCTTAGCTGATCGCTCATCTGTTCTTAACATTAGCTGGAGTGCACTGTGTAAGCCAGACATTTGTCTTTACTTCTCACTTAATGTTTCTGTATATCCAATTACATCTGTGTAATTTACAGCCCTGGGAGCATTTCAGAATTTCTTGCCTTCCTACAACATTTGCTGGGAGGTGACAGGGGAAGATACCTGACACTCAGCTTGTCCCTGGCTGACTTTGTGGAAGATGTTGTTGTAATGTTAACGAGTGATCTTTTCACTTTGGGCAGGGTTCTCTGAGTGCCCTGACTTTGGAGTTCAGTTAATTAAAATGTTTCATGTTATTTTTAATTGGAAATCCATTTTGTGTCCATGAAAGATAGGAAAACAGAAGAAAATTTCAAAGAAAAAAAAGTTATGGCTGATACAGTGCAATACTTGGACTTCCTTGCTAACACATCTGTCTACTGTCCACCTCCAAGGCTTTTTTTCACCGACCTTCTTACTAGATGAAAGATGAAACACTGTGTGACACAGAAACTGTTTACTCGTGAAATTACACCAGAACTTGAATTCTGGTCTTCAGAGTTGAAAAAAAATGAAGTGTGAGCCCAGTAACTGACCTGCTGTCTGGATAACAGGCAATATTAACTCTTTTGCAGAAGCAGCAGAACTGGTGCAGTAGAAGTTTTGTGACTAGCAGGAGAAGGACTGAAGCTAGGGGCTGCAGTGGTTAATTTTAAAGTGTGCCCTAACAAGCACATAGGGATTTGTGAGGCATAGGCTTTCCCCCCCCACCCTTTCTGTGATCAGAACCAAAGCAGTGATGGTTATTGCCAAATAATCTACACAACCTGGAGAGTGGGTGGTGATGAAGAGCATGCTTCTTCCGATTGTCTTTTGAACCGGAGCACCTGTAAGGTGGTAACTGGTTGGGCCTGTAATGCTTCCTTTCTTCTTCCGGCACTTGCTGCAGGTGTTTCTCCTTGTAGCAGGCAGGGGAACACTCAGTGGCAGGTGAGTGCCAGCAAGGGCTGGGCGGGGGGCAGTGGCTGAGAGCCGCCTGCTGCTTGGGCTGGGGCGCAGGGGGTGCACCAGGAGAGACTTGGCTCTGACAGCCTCACAGTAAAGCTGCCTGAGTGGAAAAGGGTAAGTACTCAAACCCACCCTCTACTAGGTCAATGAGCTTTAACTCTATTTCTCTGAGGAAACAATGATAACAGATTTTTGTTCTGTGATTTCTGGAATGTTTGAATTGCAAACACTTGAAAGAAATATAAAGACTTTCACTAAATACTGCTTTATAGAGGTAAATCATAGCACGATTTATTTTAATTGAAGCATTACTTCCTGGCTTATGTATACATTATCCTCTGTGCTGAAGGTAACCTGGCAGCGAACACTTGGGGGAAGAAACTTGTCTGCCATTACTGTTTGAACTGTACGCTCCTCTAGAAAGGCATGAGGATTTCTTTCTGCACTTTCTTGACATGCAAACCTGACTAACTGGCAAGATTAATTTGTACCAAGTTACAGGTGTTTAGTTGTAGTTTTATTACTTTCAAATGCTTTCTGTTTACTCCAGGTGCTTAAGCACTCTGGTGTGGTCCAGCAAACCCTTTCCGTGGATCTCATTCATTGATTTTTCTTGATTTTAAACGTATGTTAGTGAGCAAGAGGGTTGAGCATGAGGTGACTGCTCAGCATCACTTTGTAGAAATATTTCTTCCCACTGCTAAATTGGTATACGTCGCTATTATTGTTACGTAAAATTGTGTATGTGCCTGGATGTCTAACATTAACAGAAAAGGTTTCTCAGTTATTATAGGATTTAGTCACTGGTAAGAAGATTATGATTAGGTGCAAATCTGGATAACTTGTGAATTAATTGAAAGATAGACTATTCCCAACCCACAGATTCAGCATTAATGGTATCTTTGTTTAACGTGAATCTCAAGTTCATCATCTGTATTGATCTTCCTTGTGTTTTTTTTTTTTTATTTTTACCATCAGCAAGACCAGAGTGCTATTAATATTCTATCAGATCATGAAGTTTTAAGTCAAAATGTGATGGGATTTTTTTACTTTGAAGAGTGTATCTTATTTGTAATATGATAAAACTTTATCATACAGGAAGAAAAGTGACACAACACTTTAATTTATGGTACACGATGTTATATAGTGACGAGACATTATAGGTACACTGGGACAAAAGTATGTAGTAGGCATTAACTTGTCACTTGTGTTTTTTTTTTTAGTTTCTTTACAGTAACTTTTTTTTCCAGGAAGAAATTTACTACGTAGCAGCATTCATATTTGAGGGCTGCCACAAGAAAATATAAAACAGATGCAGTTACGTTATTAATAAAAGCCATTGTGAAATGTATGTGCTATATATGAGAGCATCCACAGTCCTTGATATCTGTGCGAAATGCATTCTCAGCATCAGTGGAAAGTTGTAGGATGTGAGGGCAAGCTTGAAGGTTTTGATCCAGGACTTGCTGAAATCAGTGGTATCCCAACATGGGTTTTGGATGTCAAATCAAGTTTTTAATTCCTTGGAGTATGAACCTTTGCACGTTTTCTTAAAACTTTACATATTTTCTCACATGTTCTTTTCTTTCTTCCCTTTTTAGGAAGCCCTTCCTCCTTTGTATTGCAATATGTATAGCTGCGGGTGTTGCGCAAGCACCAAAACAAGGTGAGAACACTTTCTTATACCAGGAAGCTTAGATGGTTACTAGATCAAGAGAGTAAATGTCTACTAGTGACCGTAGGTTCAGTTCCTTATGATGACTTAAATAGCAGCAGCAGTATGATGAGAGCAAAAGTTTAAAGTAATCAGTTTGGAAAAGACGACCTTTTGAAAATTACTCAGACTTTCTGTCCATGAAATTGCTTACATATTTAAGCAGACTATTCATAAAAGAGAAGTCTTGTACAGAGAAAAGGCTTTGATTGTGTCTTCACTGCAAGTGGGTGTCCTTGGGGGTGGCAAGCTATGACTGAGTTACCTTTGCACTACTGAGGGCAAACAAGCAAACCACTGCATATAATAAGGGCTTAGTCTAGGCTGGCATCATTAAAGCAAAAAGTGAAATTGTGTATTCATTTGGTTGTGCATTCAGATGCAGATGTTAGTGAGGAAATAGGGTTGTCTTATTTTTTGTTTCTTTTTTGATCTGCCAGCTGTTACATCTGCACCAGATGAGCAGCCTGTACTAGGGACTGTTGTGGGAATGTTAGCGTCCCAGCATGGTGAAGGCTGATGTGCTATTTACTCTCTTATTTGAACGGAGAGTGGCAATGTCAGTTCTCTACCATATTCCTTCAACACACAGACGAAGCAAGAAGCAGCTTGTCCTTGGCCAATGATGTGTATGGTAACTGCAAATGCTCAGCTGAATACAAACAGCCGGGTCACATGGTGAAGTCAGGGCACATTCCTGATAAGGTTTTGCTAGAGCCCTGTGGGATATCTCTGCAGCCTCCCACCATTACACTCACCAATGCCTTTTTCATTCTCATTATATAATAAGAGAGCTTTTTTTTTGTCATGGTTACTCTTTTGGAGGAGGTGGGTGGCTTCCCCTTTCTCTTTGTACTTTTATCTTCCATCAGCTGTTCATTGTTTGCCTGGTAAGATTGTTTGCTGTTTTTTTCACATTCAGCTAAATGGGGGACATGTGCTTTTGTGATGATGGGATTTTCCCAGATTTTCTAGTCACTGAGCCAAGTTCTGAATCAGAGGAGGGGGAAAAAACAAAGTCAGCTTGCCTGACAATGGCAGCACCCACAGATGTGTGTGGCCTGCACTGGACCAGGCCTGCGGGGACAGGAGGGGAGAAGCTGGGGCAGGGAGGCTGTTTGCATCTTCCCAGTGGAGCTGGGGAGGGATGCCAGAGAGACAGGTCTGTAGACGTGGTTTGAGTTGTCTTCACTTCTCCAGCCCAGTCTCCTCTGCAAAGAAATAAGCAATTTCTTTTGCTTCTCATGTTCTGCAGCCTGAGAATTGGTTTGTTGGAAAAGCATTAGGAGAGGGCTGTGAAGGCTGCTGGGCCACTAGCCCTGGAGATGCTCCAGCACCTTCTAGCTCTGTAGGATTTGCTTTCGTACTGGTGGGGATGAGTGCAGAAGCCCCATTTTTCCCTCTGAATCCCTGTATAAAGGACATACTTCTCAAGAGCCACACTTCTGGTAACTGAGTAAGTGCACCTGCCAAAAACCTTTCTTTAGGAAGTCTTGTAGTTGAACCATAGATTTGGAAATCATCAGGAATGTAAGTGATTGAAGCCATTTTCTTAAGACAGCTTGTGCATGCTTTACCTGACAAGCTCTTCCTTCCTTACTCATTTCAGTAGGGTGCTATAAATTGTGTTCAGAGAAATATGTGTAGATATACAGCTTCGGCCTTTAGGAATAGTACTTTGAGTTTGTCTTAAGGACACACAGAATCCATGTGTCGGGTTGTTTTTTCTGTGCCGGTACTCAGCCTTGATGTCTGGGAGAGTATCTGCTGCAACCAGGTGTCCTAACTTACCCAACTCCAGATGCAGCATCACCTAGAAATGGGGGATGACTAATCACCTGATGAGTAATTATCCTCTGTTCTGGTGGGGCTGACTGAAGAATGATCCTTGCTGTTCCCTTACCAGTAAAAGGAAAGTGAGTAATGTGTGTACTGGGATTGTTGAAAGGAAGAGAGCACCCAAAATATCCCACCTTCAGAGAAGTCTTAAGTATGAAGGAATGTGGAAAACGAACATCAGAGACTGAACAGAATAGTGATGCAGAACACTACTACCAAATAACAGTCTGATACCACCACCACCCCACCTATCTCTTTGGCATTATTTTGTGCCACAAGAGGGTCAGAAGATTTTTCGCTGACGTTCATGATATGTTTTTCCACCCTTTATGATCTGATTATGTTATGAATTTTAAAAGTAATACAAGGAGATGGGAGGAAAGCACTTCACACCAAAAACCCCAAACAGCTTTTCTTTCAAGAAGCTGAGCCATTGCAGTTTGGGGGACTAATGCATTCAGTGAACAGTAAGCAAAGACAGATGTTGTGCAGACATGGGTAAACAAAGAAAACTGACTACTGATAGGTAAAGAAAGTTGCGGTTGTCAAGCTGGGAGGAAGAGTTAAGAGGGTTGCCTGCTCCCAAAACCCTATGTACTGCCAAGAGCTTCTGAAAGCTTAAAGAAAAGTTGGACCAGAAGTGAAATGACTGGCCAAAAAAGTCTGGAACAACCTTTTGGCTTGACGGTGGGTTAACAGGCAGCAAGTCAGCAAGGAATAATTATCCGACACTTAATCTTTCGCTGTTATTTTTCACACAGCATTTCTCAGCATTGAGCCTTCTCAAGACCTGTCATTGTTAGCAAGGATCTGTTTGCAGGATGTGGAGAATGTTTTATTTCTCATTGTGCTCTGGATGCTTTTTCTTTTTTAAAATAACTTTTAAACGATGTGCTGCTTTCAGATTGGAACTGTCAAAATTTGTAGTTTAAGGTTTAGGAATGATCCTCTAATATCACTTTAAGATTGATTGTTTTCTGTCAAGAGAGGCTGGATGCTTTATTCTGCAATTTATAATGTTTTGGACAGAGATCATAGATGCATTGCTATTTTTAAATAGGACTATTTAATTTCAAATATTTACAAATACCTGCTGAATATCTCAGGTTAGAAGTGTGATGTTTAGGTACAACCTTAGATTTGACTGGCTTTCATGGTGCAGTGTATTCTCCTGCACGCGGTCAGCTGGTTCAGCCAGCACACAGAAGTGCTGGAGTTGTCTCTCTGAACCTCAGGGAATTATTTGCCTGTGTAAGACCTCTGTGTTGCCCAGAGCTCAGGCCTGTGTTTCTCCTTAGCTTTCACAAGGGTAACATATGCAGAGCTTTCTCCTGTGTAACTATGTTCAGACCAAGCAGGACTGGGGTCCTGGGAAAGCGTGGTGGTTCATTAGCAGGAGTATTCTGCTTCGAAGCTCTTCCATAACCTGACCTCTGTTATCAGTATGACAGATTAAAATATAGCCTAGTAAATTAATTGCTCTGAGGCAGAACATTTTGAGAAATTGGCGTACGCGTGACTTTCTGCAAAGATATGCTTTCCCTGTACCTCTGGCTGGGCTGGCTTCCCGCCAGGATAATCTTGGCACGCCTGCACATCTCTAACATGGCTAGAAACACTACAAGGTGAATAATTAATTTTCAAGATGCACGGTGCATTCAGGTTGATGCTTTTGGTTCCAATTTATAAACCACTCTCGAGGAAGTCTCAGGCTCTTTTCATAATTTACTACTGAAACTAAGCCAACATCTGTCTGTCCTTAAAGTTTGCAATGAATACATTCAATAAACAGAAGAAGGGAAGGCTGGGAAAGGAAACCTTTTTTCCACTAAAATATTGAACATCCGTTTGTTTCGGTTGCTCTTTTCTCTTAAGATAGCAGTACATCCTTAGCTTCTGTTGATTACGTCCAGTTTTTGTTATGCCATTTGGTAGCTTTGTTTACTTAATATAAGAACAAATTATGCAGTAAAAAAAAAATAATAATTAAAAAACATTCTCAGCTAAACACTGTGGGTAGTGCCAGTCTCTTCCCAGTTAGGCTTATGACATCAGTGCGACTGTTAAATAATGCTAGTCAGTTTTAAAACAGGGTCTTCATCTTCATCTTGACGGAAGAAGGTGTCTAGGCACACCAGCTCCAGTGTGTCTGTATCTAATTTAGTCAGTATCTAATTTAGGCAATAGCAAATTAATTCACTCATCCTTGACCATTTATTTCTCCTTTTGGAGGAAAGTGGCTTTAATTTTTTACTTGAAATCGGAATGGAGAGAACCATTCTGAATTGCCTCAGACAGCTGGTGTGGGACAGCACTGGGGATTTTTCAGTTTCATAAGTGAATTACTCTCCAGTGGGCATTACATGAGTGTTTTCTTTTAGTTACATTTTGTTCATCAGGAAAGCTGGCTTTAATTGTATTTGTCTGATTTATATGGAAATTTGTTGTACATTACTTCAGGGATTTGGAGGCCTTGCTGCATGCAGTATTTATGTTTTAGGAAGCACAGATTTGTTAAGATGCTGTGTGTACATTTGTTTACATGGATCTGAATTTGAGTTTGCAAACAAAATCAACAACTTGCTTTTATTTCTTTTTACAGCAGTAGATGTTCTTCATCAGCTAGGCCTCGTGAGCAGTGTTCAACAGCCTTCAGAGACAACAGTGCCCTCAGCATCGCCATTACCTCAGGGGGTTCGTCTGACTGTAGCAGGAGTTGTACTGACTGGTGATGCACATATTGAGTCCCCCATCGCTCAAGTCATACCAGCAAATCTAGGGCATCGTTTCACCGTATTGGTTGGGTTGTACTCTTACAGAGTAAATAATGCTTTTCTTTTCAGTATTAGGAACAAGAACAGGCTGCAGTTTGGTGTCCAGTTGCTACCGAGAAAAGTAGTGGTGTTCACTGGAGGGAAGCAGTCCATATACTTTGAATACAGTGTTCATAATGAACAATGGCATTCATTTGCCATTGACATTAGAGACAAGACTGTCTCAATATTTGCTGAGTGTGGAAAGAAGTACTATAGCAAGGAAATACATTCTGAAGTGGAGATGTTCGTTTTGGATGGTTTATTTACCCTGGGAAGGATGAACTCTCACTCTGTCAGCTTTGAAGGAGTTATATGCCAGCTAGATATTATTCCTTCTGCAGAAGCCTCTGCAAACTATTGTAAATATGTGAAACAGCAGTGTCGCCAGGCTGAAACATATCGATCTCAGTTAGGAGCTCCACATGTGTCAGATGGGCTGGATGTTTTTTTAAAGAAAAATATGGGTGAGAAAAAACAGTCAGAAGATGTACCTGCTTACAGAAGGAAAGGAGCATCAAACATTCCTGTTACTAATGTTGCTCGGATTCACTCTCTACCAGAGTACTTGGAATCACAAAATGTCTCAGCAGAGGCCAAACCTGTGCTGGAAGCATGGCCAGAAACAGAACTCCAGGAGGAGGCCAGTCTGCCCCTTCATCAGCAGAAACCAAGCATAAGAAGAGGCATTACTGAAAAACCCATGGGTTCATATCAAAATACTTCACATAATGCCATAGAAGATGCAGGCAGACAAAGTGAGCCTTCTCTGATCTCCCCTGTAAAACAGAGTAAAATTAAAAGCGATGGAATGGACAAAGAACGACAGCATGTAGGTGAACCAACCAAAAAGCAGCAAGTCTTCAACACAACCCTGTACAGTTTGACTGCTGGCCTATCTCTGGATAATCAACTCAGTCTAGCATCAAATGGACCTTCTTCCCCTAATAAGTCTTATCACATGGAAAACAATTATGAAATTGATGTTGATAATTATGCTTATGGCTATGAAGATCGTGACAAAATATTTGAAATGGGAAGTATCAGAGGTTCAAAGGGGGAAACTGGACCTCCTGTAAGTTAACTTTACTACACTCTTTATTGTAATGAAGCAACATACCTTTAAAAGAGGCTTTAAAATAAGTTTTGCAAAGCATGCCATGCTGTGAGTGCTATTTCTCCCAACTGTACTGTACAAATGTTTGTCTGCAGTAAGTGTGTCTCACATGTATTTTGCCCTAAGTGTTGTATATTTTTATTGACTGGCAGATTACATAGGCATTCGCTTCTGGTGAAGTGATAGGCAAGCCAGGCTTTTTTAAAATTTGGAATGCAGCCAGATGTTTGTAACTGCCAACTATGGAGACAGCTCACTTAATAAAATTACAGGATAAATTCATACTGTACACAGACATAGACACTGATCCATGAAAAGAACAGCCAAGCTGTTTGGAATAATGACATGGTTTTCTCAGTTGAGCAATCCTATTAGCATTTGTAATGGCAGAAGCAGACAAGTTACAGAATCTAGATCAGTAAAACCATTCCTAACCCACAGTTGCAGGATCATGAAAGCTGGGTGCAAAATAATGTTTAAACTCTTACATTACTCTGGGGCCTTTCTTCAATTAGTGGGTAAGCCACCTCTGAAATGATTCGAATGCACAGTAGTGCTTTTAATAGCACTAATTTGTCCTTCCTTCTGTGTGCGTGAAAGCCATGTATTTTTTAATACATAAAAGTGGGAACAATGTATATGATGCTACAGGCAAGTTTAACAGCAGTTTATGTTTAGTCTGGGAAATATAGTAGTTACTGCAGAAGTCTTTGTTTAAATTTTTTTAAACTATAACATGGGGAAGGTAGTTCTACTTGCTCTTCTCTTCTGTGTGTTTATGTGAATATTACTGGAAAGCAATTTGGTAGATGTCAAGCAGTCCTTAATATACACTTTAATGTGTCCATAAACTTATTGCAAGTATATTTTCAGCACTGAAAAATATTTTGTGTAGTCAGCAGCTGACAACTTATTTAAAAAATCAATTTTTACTCTAACCAGAATCCTGATGCCAAGAGAGGTTGTTACACAATTGAGAAATGCATTAACAAGTAATTCATGCTAGTTGAGGGGTGCTCTTGCTTAATTTCTTCTGAATGTGATGTCAGTCTATCAATGTCTCTCTTACAGATGGGACGCAGAAGTTTCTCGTCTACAAGCAGACCTTGCATTTGGCATAGTCTGTTGCAGTGAATATTGTGTGTTTCTGCTGAAATGTTTTGCTGGATCAGCATTTAATGTGCCCAAGGTCTTAAAAGTGATCTGTTGCAGAGCCAGGAACTAGGTCTAGACCGCTGTGGGCACAAGCTCAGCTGAAAGGGCCAGCAGCAGCCACCGAGCAAAGCTGAAGCATTGTGTTGTGAAAGTGAGGAAAGCCCTCTGTATGGCTTTTCCACAGAAGATTTCTGTAGTGTGCTTGGTGCAGCTTGTGTGGCACAGCGCCTGTCACTGTCCTTAGACTTGCAGAGGTGCTTTTGGTTTCCTTTCTCAGCCTAGTACACCCATGGAGAGAAGACAGTGATAATCCAGGTTTTATCTGCATGGCTCTAACCCTTTAATACATAGGTACCCACAGAGTCTTATCAGTGAAGATCATAAAAAAGCAAGTGAGGAACTTGCAGAGTTTCCTTGCAGGGGAAGAAAAAAGTTCTGATGAGGCATGAAACCCCCTTTCTTCTTCTTTCATTATGTTGTGGTTGGTTTGAACCTTCTTTCAAGATTTCAATGCAAAAATAATGTTCGTTCTATTAGAGTTGACAGGCAAGAACTAGCTTTTGTGGTTCTTAAACTCTTCAGCTTCATGTTAGCTTTTAATCATCTACCAGAACTGATTCTTGCCTTGTATAATTAGACCCCTTGTGTTCCATGATCCCACAGCTGTGGAATTCACCCATCGCTACAAAGCAGGGCTCCAGAATTCAGGCTTTCGTTCATGGATAACATATGGAAAAGGGCATCTAATTCTTCAAAAGTACTATGACTGATTAAAATCCTAGCAATTGCAATGACCAAAATCCCCCCAAAAAATATGATGCAAAATTAAAGTGAAACAGTGTGGTCTCCTGAACCACTAGTTTAGAGGGAAAGCTGCTCCATTCATCTGCTGAGCCACTCCTTTTTGTATTGCACGTGGTATTGGCAATGTATGAAGGTTAAAAAAAGAGATAAAAAATATGTTTTAACTGTTTAACTTTCCAACTGATACTCTTAATTGCACAGTGCTAAGGCTGTTTATATCATGTATATATTGTGTTGCATGATATATAGTTCCATATGGCTAGAAGGAAGGGTTAGTAAGAGCTGAAGAGCCAAGTTCAGTTACTTGCTGTCAGGTAACTGCATCAGCCTGCCTAGCTGCACAGGATTTGACTTCCCCTGAGAAACGAGCTAGGAATTATTTTTCTTTGTTGGAAAAGCTTTCTGGGTTATGAAGACACTCCTCTGGCAGGAGAAGTGATAGGAGACAAAATGCGGTGTTTCTTGGGCTATCTGGTTGGTAAGGAAAAGTAGTCTGGAGATACTGCCAGGAGGAACTGGAAATGCAGTCCCTGCATTAGGAAGAATTGAGTCCTGGACGAGTTCCTCTTATTGCAGACAAGAGGTGTGAGGGAGAACCCTTGAAGAGGGCAGAAGTTTAGACATCCTAAATAATCCTAACTGTGGTGCTAAATAAAAAAGCAGTAAGAATAGTGTCATCCGAGATTTCACTCAGTATATTTATCAGTTGAACAAAATTGCTTGCTGCAGCTCTCCCTAGCACCAGGGGATGTACTGGGCAGTTAATTACCTTCACATATCTTAGCTTTGCAGGTAATGCTCACAGTTCCCTGCCCAGGCTGGGAAATCTGCTAATTCAGTTAAAAAGTTAAGCTACTGTTTTATTTTTCTTACTAGAAAAAAAAAATAAAAATTATCCTAATTATTTAAACATTTCTTTTACTTCACCTGAAGCTGATACATTTTTCCTATCTTCTTCACAGCAATCGTGAGAAGCTTTAATCCGTAACCCAAAGCCATGTATATTCCTCTGATGTTAATGACATTGCTTTGGTTGCTGTAGCATTCTTTGCAGAGAAAGCCTTCAACAGCTGTACTGAAAGGAGGTTAATCCTACACAAGTGACTGCCTGCTCTAGGGCATTGGGGAAGAGCAATGTGTTTTGTGTATCACTTCTAATGAAATTCAAATGAAGCAAGAGGAAAAAAATAGGTGGATGTTCATGTTTGGTAGAATCCTGATTGCTCAAAAATTAATGCTTAAAAAAGGTAGAGAGAGCATGCTAGATATAGGTAGAAGAATTTTGAGTGACAGAATCTGAATTCTAGATGGCCCAAAACTGATGGGGTGACATTTAGTGCATCATCACATTATTAGTGCAATATGACAGAAATCAGAAGTACAAACAGATGATGGGGGACTGATTGGTTAGGCAGTCAGATGAGGGTATTAGGGTGGTGTTACAGTACAACTAGAGAATGCATCAAGCATTACAGTGATAACCTGTATTCGTTACTAGGAGTGATGAGCTTTGGAGACTGGCTATTTTTCTACTGGTTTGAGTATGCAAAGGCCACAGTTGAGAGAATTGCCCTCAGTTTCCATGTGCTGAGCTCTGTCTTTAAATAAATTTAAAAAACAAAAACATACCAACAGCCATTTGACAGGCTGGAAGAACTGCACATGCATCCATAGAAAGGCTGGATTGAATATCCTAGGAAATCTGCACACTCAGTACAACACTCATTGAGGACCTTTCAAAAGGTAGTGGAAATTACTGGAAGTGTGGGATCTACTCTTATTTTTCTCACGATGAAGTCACAACTAGAGCTTCTCCCCTCAATTAGATCAATTAAATGCTCGCAATTCATAAGGATGATAACTCCTAGCGTCTTTCTTAAAGAAGCTTCATCTGTTTTGTGCAAGCTGATGCTATTAAAGCAGCGGATTTAAAGTTTGCATCTGTAATGTTTACCAAAGTAGTAATTTTTTGTTGGTAGTTAAAATGTCAAGTACAAAAACGTTAACACTTTTAATTGCTTCAAGTTTGTTTAATTACTACTGTTGGCAGCAGTTGGAGGAGAAACTATTAAAACGAATGACTAATTCCTTGGTTTAAGAGAGACTGACTCACTTGAAGAAGTTGTCTTCAGGAGCTTAAGTGGATGCCTGAGAGATGCCTCTCTACTGTATTCATAAATTGCTTCCTAGCTACTATTAAAAGTCATGCTGACTTGAAGTTTGCTGTTGCTTAAACAAGTTGAAGAAGTGTATGGGGTGTAATAGCTTCTCACAATTAGTTGCAATAACATTTCCAGGAAGACTGGTGTGTGGTGTGCTAAGTCTGCTCTCAGCTGAGAGGTTGCGTAAGTTGAGGAGTCTGAGCCACTGTGGGTTAAGGAGTAAGAAAGATGCTGTGGTCAAGGAGAGTCCTTGCTAATGCTTTAATCAATCACCTGGGAGGGGCAATAATGTTTCCTTAAAATGTGTTGCATCTATATAGCAAGGTAATGTTTTGAGAAGTGTTTAACTATAGTTCTATGACTGTTGTTTCCCAAAAAGTTAAAATATCCTTTAGCAGGATGGAAGATCAAGGCACAAATCAATGGGATGCCTTTTGTAGGACTACCCTTTGTAGAATAAGGTCATTAAGACATTTCCCACTGCATATTTTCTAAGCAGTAATGTTTTGCAGATGCATTTAGCAAGCTGGTTTGTTAGTCCTTGTGCACAGGTATAAAGGCTTTCTGTAGAGAAAATGGTCTTGGAGAAAAAAAAAAAAAAAAAAAAAAAAGATGACATCTTAAGGATGAAGAATTGCAAGAAGACTCAAGTATTTGTTCAGTTGTTCAATTAACTGTTAATTATTGTTAACCAGAGACTTCAAAGTCAACAACAGTTGACCTTGTTTTAGAAAGCCTGAGGAATGCATTATTCACTCTTGGCTCTATAGTTCAAATTATTTTGCTATTTCTAGGGTTTGCTGAGAGCTTGATTGTGAGAACAGAATGTGTTTTCCTACTGTGTAGCAAAAAGTTTCTCCTCCATTAGTTTTGCTTCATTTTTGTGTTTTTAGATGAAGAGAGGTAATTATTCATGAATTAGTGTAATCACAAAGCATTTTTTTGCAAAGAAAGCAGAATCTATTAAAAAAGATATATCAAGAAAGGAATTGAGTAAGGAAAAACATTCCTGCTGTCCTCATTCAGTAAATCAGCAGCAAAGACAAGAGATAGCAATAAGTATGCATTCATGTTTCTGCGAGGAAAAAGGTGGAATGGATTATTATTTTTTTTTTTATGGAAATGTAGAGTGTCTGAAATAGGCGTTGAGAAGAACTTCTTACCACAAAAGATTGTATGCTAGTTAAAACTATTTTTACTTAATGAAAAATGTGGTATATTTCCTTTTGTAGCCAGAGGATAATTTTCTAAACAAAGCATATATCTCAACTTACAATTTGAGAGGAAAGATCAGAAGGCGTTATTCCAGCTGTGGCAGGGTGGGAACTCCCTGTGCTGTCTGAGGTGTGTTTTTGGAACTCTCCTGACAAGAATGCCAGGTGAAGAGCTTGCTGCGAGGTTTTTACTCTTAAACCCTATGAGGATCTTTTAACTGAAGAAAAGCATAAAGATACTAGTGAGTGTTTATGCAATCAGGGTGAATAGTGAATACCCTTAGCTAAAAATATGATGTTAGAGTTTGACTTTATGACCATGACTTGTTTCCTGGGACAGTAACAGATCTAAATTACGTGGAGATGGAAGCACAACCTGTATGTGGTTTGTGTCTGCATAACATTATGCAGGATGGGCATACATACGTTCCCTACCTGCACTACAGGTAGGATGAATATTGCATTGAACAACATTCAGAGTCTTGCTCTGTTGTAGTATCTCCTCGTGCAGAGCAAGACTTGCGTTGCTGTTTAGAGGTGCACGTGTGGGCTAGGGCTGCAGCAGGGCTGCCTCTCTGCATTGTCCCTGCCTACCACTAAGCTTTCTTTAAACAGCTATCACGTTTATGACAGTAACTTTGGGGAAATGCTACCAGTACTGCTCTTGAAGTGTCTTCTGGGTTGTATAAGTCATTATTTGCGCTGTGGGTGCCAACTGAACTTTCTGGCAGGTGGAGCCCAGTGACGATTGCCAGTGCTCAGCACTTCAGAGAGTCAAGGCATCTGGTCTTACTGCCCAAGCTGATGCCCAATTTCCCTGAGACTTTCATTGGCCATAATTGCCAGCCTGGGGGGAAAAAAAAAAAAAAAAAAGCGTATAATTTGTTTACAGGAGAATCCACGTTTGTTGCAAGGACTAGCTCCAAAACCAGATGTTTCCCAATTCTGATGGTTTTGGGGCAGTCAGCAAGGTTCCAGGATTCAGCTAGACATATATTAATACAAGACTTAGTTTTTCCAATTTAAAATTTCCACTGTTTTCTTAGACCATTTAATTAATAGGAGATATTAGAGTGGCTCTAGCAGATTTTTTGTGAGTAAATGTAGTGGGATCTTACTGAGTCCAGAACACTGAAACTGTCCTCTACAGTGAAAGATTGTATCACTTGAATTTTGTACAGTTAAAAAAAAAAAAAAAAGTCTCTGAAGATTACTATGATTAATTGGAAAGGAAAATATTTTTTGTTGCTGTTCTTCCTCAGAATAAGATTTATTTTTCCAGAACTGTGCAGAGAAGTCCATATTTTGGCTAAATGAAGGTAATTGGCTTAGTATTTCCTAAAGCCTATAATCGGCACTCTCTTCTCTGCCAGTGATGTTCTTTCCAAGGTAAAAGAAATGTCACTTCCCTAAAACTTTAGGTTTTTAAAAAATACAGTTTTGCCTTAATTAAGTAATTTATTTGTTGTTAATAAAACCTCAAAGGGTTTATTTTATAAATATACACATTTTTTTATGAAAAACATGCTGGCTTTTCTTTTCAAAGCCTGCAAATTGGCCATTTCATTTCAGTCACCATGCTTGCCCTTTTGATTTTCTCTGGTATGCCTGCCAGCTTTCAGCAGTGTTGTCTGGGGGTGGGCAGGATGATATTCAAAGGGTTTCACCTAGGCTTTCAGGTGAGAAGATGCAGAATCTGCAGAACACAGGAGCATGAGGAAGTCTGGGTGATTTATATAATTTATATACATATATATAAGTAAGTTATATTATTTATATACAAGTGAAACTAAGGATGAACACATTGCCAGTTATCCGTATCCCAAGCTTGTTATCGGGGAACTTAGACAATCATTTGTCCGTGTTTGTTTCTTTTTTTCATGTCTGTCTTTTCTGTGCAGTGGTTATCTCGTTTTTCATGATTACTTATCTGACTTTTATAAAATATTTGGCATGCCAGTGTATTTATTAAAAAGGCTTAATTATCCTTTGTTCTTTGTTTTGAAATACATTGAACATGTTTCTAGCTCTTGAGATTAGCTCTCCTTCCTTTGTAAATTTTGCTTAAGCATATTTGTATTAATCTAGATTGTCTCCAATTCCTCAGGCATAAAATAATTTCTAAACATGATCTGATATTGAGCAAGGCTAAAAACACACGTGCTTGCACTTTGGGAATCAGTTTTCAAGTAGAGAGGCTTCTACTACCAGAAAGTCATCAACAAGAAGAATTGGTCTGATTCAGACTTGTGGTACTGTCCTTGTGCTGAATTTTAGCCTTAATTGTTTTGATTTTCTGTCACCAGGGTCCCCCAGGTCCTCCAGGCTTACCTGGTCCATCAGGAAAGAGGGGTCCTCGGGTGAGTAAACAGCTGTGTTCTTGTGTGGGTCTGCACAGGCCAATGATAATTAAACTCGAGTTGGAGTTCACATCTTTTGGTTTTATTTAAAAGCTTATTCATATACCTGTTGATTATGAAAGTATGTAATTCTAGTAGATAGGTTAAAATAAGGCAAATTAATCAACTTTTTCTTCTGCCATGACCCTTCAGCATAGTTAATTCTGTGTATGGGTGTGTACATGGGGCATTGTTAACACCTGCACCTAGCCTTTGTTGCTTGCAGTACTAACTTTTTGTTTTTCCATGTTGCTTCCATTTGCTGCTTTGCAGGCTAAGATCATGTTCGTTTGTTTTTGGAATGAGAGGGAGTGAGCAATGTGTATCACTGCCACAGAGGAGCAGACGGCTGATACAAAATTAACCACTGCAAGACTGAAAAATAATTCCCAGTAATCTGTTTTGGACTCTTGTGTTACAATAGCTTGATAAAAGGCGTGATAGGCATTTGTTATGTAGAAGATTTAGGGTCATGGTATTTGGGGATGTAAGCGGTTATGCTGTAGCACCCTAAGCTAGCCGAATGGAAAGTAGGAAGTAAGGGAGCAGTTTATATGAAAATCCTAGCCAATGTGTGGGAGTAGTGTTGAGTCAGTCTTTGGAGCATATTTAAACAAGCTGTCACTCAAAGTGTTGAATGTCCTGTACGTTGCTGGCTTTCAAAACTTGATGTGGCTGGGTAGGAAAGTGCACTGGTTGAGGGGGCAGAAGTCTGAATGAGTGCTTTAGAGCAGCTGGAGGTAAGAGAGTGGATAAGACACACTTAAAAGTATAAAATGAAAACAATTTCTTCAAATACATATCTTTTTGACTTAATTTCTTGTGTTCTTTTTTCAAATTATCCTGCTACGTAAGAGCTGACAGTACCTATATCTCAGATTTTTAAATTGCCAAACAGTATTGCTTATGAGGCCATTCCTGCCTTGGAGGCAGGATCCAACATACCCAAGTCAACCCTCACAAGTTGAAGTTGCTTTTGTTTTGGAGGTTGCCTGTGTGTCTAAAGCCATGTCTGCTGGTGAGATCTCTCTCCTGCTCTGTTCTTATTGCTGCAAGTCCTCTAACGTGTAGAGGACTTATGAGCATAGCGCTCTACTGTGCAAGTTTTTTGGATTAGTTATTGAGTAGGGCATCCTTTCTGATGTAAGGAGACACCATTTATGGTAAGGTACCTGGAGAAGTAAGGAAATGGCCAAGGTGATTATTTACCAGCAATTCTGCCACAGAGTTTAAAATAGATATTCATATGGGCCAAGAAAGACTGGAAAAGTATTTGAGCAAAGGAGTTTTTTTTTTTTTTTTGAAATGTCAGTGCTCTTTACTTTGCCTAATGCTGATAAATTCAAGCAAGTACAGCTAGTGAAAAGACATGGTACGTCAGAGTAGTTTGAGCCAAAAAGCATGTAAAACCCTGTTGATGCAAAGTTCATCTCCACATGTACAAGTCTGCCCCGTGACTTTGTATTCCATTGCGTGAACTGCCATTTGTGATCTGAAAATGTGACTCGAGGTGTCAAAGGAAAGCAGCAGAGTGCAGAGCTGCATTGCCTGGGCCTTCTGCAAGGTTTCTTGGGTCCGTGTCCAAGCCTGATATTGACAGAAGTTCACAAGGGTTGAAGACTTTGGGCAGTATACCAATGTCTGATTAATGGTCAGAGATTGCCATTAAAAACAGATCTTGATTTCTGTGTTTCTGTGGTGAAGTCCACATCTGACACTGAAGGTTTTTGTTTTTGCGTGCGTTTGTTTTTTGGCCTGTTCCAAGTTCTTTCAAGAATGAACTTCCAGTGACTTCAGAATTAATCAACAATGAGATCAACTTCCCCTAATGCCTCCCATTCCACCAGGATACCTTTGCACCTCTGTGGTGCAGCACATCTTCAGTTGTGCTCCAACTTGCAAGTGACTCTTGCAAGCAGCAAAAGCTAGGAGCCACTTCAGTGCTCGAGCTCCATTGGCACTTTCTATTTGTTTCCTTTCTCCTAAATCCCTGAGAGAGCCTCCAATGTTGCCAGCATTCAAGCTAATCCCACGTGCTGTTTGAGAGATTAGTATTTCTATGGAGTTTTGTCAACATTGTCATTAGTAAGACAGAGTGCTTAAGAGATACAGCTTTCAGTGTTACTGCAAGGTATAATTGCTAAATTCAGAGTCATATGAAGAAAAAAAATAAATGCTGAGTTTATCTCCTTTAAGAATACTAAGACTATGAGAGAGATGAAACAGATTCTTATTCTTTTGTTATTTGTTGAATTGTTTGGGTGAATTTTGGCCTTAGTAAATTCAGTGAAAGTTTCACTGCTGACTTACCAGAGATAGATTTTCACCAGTTTGGTCCTCCAGTTTTATTGGAAAAATAGCTGCTGACAGCCATTGCAAAAATAGTTTCCCTAATGCGCAGTTTGTCGTGGACTGAGGATTACTCAGTGTATTGCGGGAATGGACGCTTATCCTGGATGGTGTTTTAACTAGATATAGATAGTCCTGGTTAGACATTCTGTTCCTGGAATGGTTTTAGTTAAATTATTTTGGCAACAAACCCATTTTCTACATTAGCTGTGGGAGAATCAGACGGGTTTCTGTCTGTGATGATTTATTTAGAGGAGATGGAATGCTCCTGTTTGAGTTATCCCTTAAATCAGTGAGAACTACTACAATTCCTTCTTTTTGCAGTTTATAAGCTGGCTGCCTGTGAATGTGTTTTCTGCTTTAATTTAATGCTTCCAAGTTTTGCAGCTGCAGAGCAACTTTGCAGTGACTGCATGCCAAATACCTGTTCAGATTTGGGAAGATGATAAAAGAAAGAAAAAAGAGATTTAAAAGAAGGGGGGGAGTACTTAATTTTTAGGAAGATGTGCACATTTCTTGAGAATCCCTTGAACGTCCCAAACAGTGCTTCTAAAAGCAACAATTACACAGTAAAATGATTCACAAAACTTTTCACAGTTGTTCAGTGATGTGCTGAATAATTCCACTCCCTTTTTTGTTTGTTTTTACAGGGTATTCCAGGACCACATGGTAATCCAGGTTTGCCAGGATTGCCGGGTCCAAAGGTGAGTTAGTTTATCTATGTTGCCATGTAAATACGTGAGCTTCTTAATGACTTTTTGGAAGTCATAGCACTGGTTCCTTTAATTGAAGCAATTGGCCTTCTTTGGTTTACAGATGGAGACTATTACTATAAACAATTTTTAATTAAATATAATCAATCAAAATCAAAACAAAATAGAAGTTTATTTGGGGAATAAAAAACTATGTGCAGAATGGTGATTCGGAAACTATTACCCATGCAAGTAGTCTGTGCTTCCCAAAAGAGTTTCTGTAAATTAGCTCAGCCTCTTCAATAAGCTGGAATTTATGGAGAATAAACATCTAATTGCTGTAATCTTTTTGTCTTGATTGAAAAGAACAAGGGGGGAAAAAAGACTGAGTCATTCTCTATAAATTCCTTTTTTTTGTGTCAGTACCCAACCTTCCATATTTAAATACTCTGCTATTTCAAACATTATCACTTGATTAATATAGTAATTTTCTCTAGATGTGTGGATGTGATATTTAAAACTGAAGAAAAAATATGAGACCTGGAAGCTCAAATAAAAACCCTTCAAACCTGTGTAACATAAGGCCCTTTAAACAGTTTTGACAGATTTGTGCAACTGCAGAATGCCTTCAACTCATATTTAGTTTGAATGATTTGATAGATAAGTTAGGAAAAAAGAACAGCAACCATGATTTGTTTTAGTGCGATTCCTTGTGGCAGGAATCTGACCTGTCATGACAGGTGTTAGAAACTACTTGAGGACATAAAAAGAAATTTAATAAAGCTTTCAGTGATAAACACTGTAAAAAGAAGCAACTCTATTTATGTCTTTTTGTTACTGTCTAGTTTTATAGGAACAGTTAAGCTCAGATTCATAGTTTATTATACAGCAAGCATAAATATTGTGACAATTGAGTACATTGTTAGGAAAATAGTTGTAACCAATTACTTGGAGGTTTTGTTTGATAATGGATTTTCCCACCCCCCTGAGTTATAATCCTGATCAGTCATGTAGCCATCTCCAGGAATTTAAAAACAGAAGGAATTGTGTGGATATGCACATATCTATACACACACACACAGATGCAGATATATAGGTATGTATACACACACATTTCATTAGGTGGTTAGCATTCGTCTTAATCTGTTGGACTATAAATTACCCTTTCAGTACAAGTACCTTCTGAAATAGCTTTATTTGAAAAGAAACTAACCAGGTGCTCACCAAGAATTGACTGTGAAGATCCAGTTGACCTATACTGACTATGGAAGCTGAAATGAACACTTTTGTTTGGTCTTAACACATAACAGATGAGTTGCAATAATTTTCTGGCAGTAACTTCATGCAGAATTGTATTTTACCTTTAAGATGCATGCATTTTCCCTTCTATGTTGAAACATCCCTTATGCAGTTGTTTGAAGCATGGAACAACATTAGCTAATATCCTTCTCAGTGTTTCTACTGATCCTTTCAGATGAAGAGCCAGATTCCACCCTGAACATATGCTTAGCAGTTCTTACCGATAGCTAAGTGTCCTCAGCATTCAATTTCTGATAAACAGTTGATTGAGGGTGTTAAAGTCATTTTAAAATACTTAAGAAACTTAACTATGTTTCCGGCTCTCAGGAAAAAGAGTTAGGTCAAGAAAATCAAGTTTGTGGATTTTGGCGCTGTTCTAAGTACACTGATGTTACATGGATTAAATAATGAGGTGCTTTATTTATCCTTGCATCTTGACATTTAAAAGCTTATTCATATACCTGTTGATTATGAAAGTATGTAATTCTAGTAGATAGGTTAAAATAAGGCAAATTAATCAACTTTTTCTTCTGCCATGACCCTTCAGCATAGTTAATTCTGTGTATGGGTGTGTACATGGGGCATTGTTAACACCTGCACCTAGCCTTTGTTGCTTGCAGTACTAACTTTTTGTTTTTCCATGTTGCTTCCATTTGCTGCTTTGCAGGCTAAGATCACGTTCGTTTGTTTTTGGAATGAGAGTCATATGTTCATCCAAATTTGAAAATGATGCATAACAATGGCTGGTTTGCTTTTTAAATTAAAAGCAATGAGGAATTATGTCTATAGAGGAAAGGAAAGGCTGTGAGTTTAGTTGTCAGAAGGCTTGTGTTTTTTTTATTTGTTTGTTTGTTTGGGGGGAGCTGGGTTGTTTGTTTTGATTTATTTTTTTGTGTGCGTATTTTCTTTTTGGTGGTGGTGACCTGACAAATTGACAGTAAAGATTTATTTTTAAAGATTTCTAGGCTTTATTTTTAGTATTCAACAAGTTCGGTTTCTCCAATGGCTTCACATACAAATCTTAACTGTGGTGGGATAATTCTTGATCTGCAGTAATGAAAGCAAGATGAGTATCAGGCCCAGTAGCATTTCATGTACATAAAATTTAAATATAAAGTTCAAATATGTAGATTTTTAACTATTTTACAGGTCTTAACTGGCAGACTGTCAGGAAGCCTCACACTGCTCGTTTTGTACATCCCTATGAGAGGAGTGTTGGCTAGCTAGAGATATCCAGCCATGGCTGGCAGGTCTTGTACCTTGTCCCCAGGATGGCCTAAACTGTTCCTTTCAAAGGGTCTGGCACCAAGGTTGTGGAATAGCAGTGATCAGTGTGGCAGAGTTCTTCCCTGCTCTGTGGCCTAGTTTTAGATGCAGGCAGTAATTTCTGCCCAGGAATGATGAACAGCTAGGAAATGATTTGTAAATGAACAGAGGCCTTCCACCATGGTGTCAGCTCTGTCCTTCCAGAATGTCTGCACTGGGTAGAGTAGGTGGTGAGTGTGAGGAAGACCCAGACGAGTTTAAATCAGCACAGTAATATAGAGTGGTAATCTTGCATTGTACTGGGGAATATATGGTGTCCTGAGGTGGTGGGTCCTGAGGAAACATTTCAGTCCAGGTGACTACTGTAATCCTGTTTAGCGGGACTGCTTCACATGTGCCTTTTTAAAGGGTTTGTGCAGAAGTATATTAACCTTATGGACAAGCTAATGGAAATACCTGTGAGAATAATAATGGTTGCTGAAAGCATGTGTTCCTTTAAAGCAACCTTTAACTCGGAGAAGAACACTGACGCAATTAAGGAAAGATAAGCATTTAAAGTAAATGAACAGATTTAAACAGGCCTACTCTGGATTAAAGGATTTTAAAATACAGTTTCACAGAAATTGAAATAACAGCATGCTCTACTGGTATCCATTTACTGTTTGATAAATAAGGCTTTACAGGCAAAACCAAGAACAGGTAATATATTCAGTTATAATTGTGAATACAGACACACTGACATCTGTATTGCTAGACAAGTTGCAAATAAAAGCTTTGTAATAAATGTTGTTGTGACATGAAATTTCAAAAATACAAATCTCCTTTCAGTGTGAATTACCATAATTTGTCATCATGCTTTACAGATTTTTTCCAAAACTTTTTCAGTGATAATAAATACAGTTTATATATACATTCCCACTTCTCTCACTGTAACAGTGGAAAACATTTGTTTCCACATACATAATTAAAAAATCTTTTCCCTGATAATATTAAAGAGCTTATTTCTCTGTGATAGGGCCCTAAAGGAGACCCAGGATTCTCCCCAGGACCTGCAAAACGTGGGGAAAAGGTAACATCTTAATTTTATATATATATATATGTGTGTGTGTGTGTGTTTTATCTGTTGCATTTTTTTGTGGAAGTATTGAGTATAAATATTTAGAATGATTCTTCATCGAAATGTGTTTGAAAGCTTGTGGCTTACTCATTTTTAGATTACAAATCATCTGATTACATATGAAACCTTAAAACCAATGATAATGCTAAAATCTAATGGCATATTTACATTTTAATGTGTTAGACTAGTTCTTAGAGTGACTTGTGTTTGTGAAAAACTTTATTAGGAGCATTTGCTGTTAGTTCAGTTGCGGAATATTTGTTCTAAGTATAAAACAGGTAGGAGTCCAGGACTTATCTATAACAAAGTAAACGTTAACAAATAACTCTTACTTACTAGCTGCTGATGTGAATGTAAAATAGTATTTCTTTGTTAATGTGTAAATTTTTGTTGAATCCTAACATTCACAAATACATATTTTCAATGTTAAAGAAATGCTGAGCAAAATTCAGAAACCGGTAAGAAATTTAACTGCTGCTTTTGTAGAAATAGCAACATTATTTTAAGTTAGCGAGCTTGTACTTTTGGCAATCTAACCAGTGTTATGAGCTATATATGGCCACTTGAAACTCAAAGTATATTCTGTGGCAGGAGCCCAACCTGTCACAGATATATTATTGAACAGTTTAAAGCTCACCCATGTGTAAGTATCAGCTACACCTAGTTGTATGTAAAATGCCTCCATAATCCAAAAATATCAGATGGATAGGTATTTTTCTAGTTCTCTTTCTTTTAGATTCTTGATTTTTCACCCAAGTCAAATTTCTTCAGCCCAAGTACCAGTTGGTAGCACCTGGGAAAAGTGTAGCCTATTCATTTTTTTTCCTCTAAGCAAAAAAAATCCATGCCTAATAAAATATTTACTTCTTCGTACCAAATGTCCAAGAATGCAAAGATATGAAGTCCTATATATCGATAGCCCTAGGTTATGTTCCAATGAAACAGTGATTCTGGATATTCTTCTTGTACAGGGTGATCCAGGCCCAATAGGCTTTCAAGGCCCACCTGGGATCAAAGGCCAGAAGGTAAGTTCCTGTTTCCTTTTTCACACAGGCTTCCCTTCCTCAAATGCACAGTCATCAGAAGTACATCTTGTGGTTAAGGGAACGGAAAGTGAATGAGCTTTATGTCTGCTGTTGGTACTGTTAAATGTATGAGATTCCAGGGCTATCAGTGCAAAATTTCTGTAAAAATTAAACAGATTATGGCAGGCATGGCATGCCCCTACTTAAACAGAATGGGAGTGTGGGTGTGCCTGCAAGATACAGCCATTTGAAAATTGATTGTGTTCAATTTTCAGTAAATCTTTTCATTTTGTTTATTGTGTACTTCATAATATAGCAAAAGTTCTTTGGGATATAAAGATCTTTCATTGAATAGTAGTTCTGGTGTTCAATCTTTCAGTGCTGCATTGTTTACTACTTTCCCAAGAGTGTGCCAGAACTGCTAAAAAAAAAAAAAAAAAAAAAAAAAAAAAAGAAGAAGCCAGGTCAAATAAGTTCCAGTTTTGGGTGCTATATAACGGCGATGCTCTTTCGGTATGAGAAACGTCAGGTGCTACACACTGCATTTAAGAAATACATCAAAATTATGGCAGGCCTACATATACAGGAAAGCACAAGACAAACAAGGAGACTTGGGGAGGGAAATTGAAGGATATTAATACAGGAAATGAGACAACCTTAAGAAAATGAGCACAGAAGTGTGAGCGAGTGGATATAGTTTATGTGGAAAGAGATTATCTGACATGTAGGCTGCTCTGTATTGTCAGTATTGTTAATAAAATGGCACAGTAGCAAAAATAAAGGTTGGAGGGAAAGTAGTGTTAAAATGCTGTCTTTTAAGAAGACAATTTTGTTTTGCAATTGTAATAAAAAAGATGGAGAAGAGATACCACAGTAAAATTTTGCAGTAGTAGCTCTAAAAGCAGTTGTAATGTGTTCCTCAAAAAAATTGAATGAACTGTTAGAAAGATAGGCCCTGGAATTCGCAGTCTTTCTTTGACATATGAAGAAGGAATAACGATTAAAGGCTTGCCTGTTATTGATTTAAAGAAAAAATGTTATTGCAACAAAACTCATTGTGTTACATTTTAAAACATCTTCATTCAGTGTTGTCTTGATCTTAGTGTAAGACAATTATTTAAAATATATGTAAATAATCATTCACTTCTAGAATTCACCAAAACAGTGAAAATGTGACTAGAAAAGGAAGCTATCATTGATGAGCATCATGAGGTGTGAGTGTGGAAAATTGTGTTTTCCAAACACATGTGGTCCACAGTTCTGTGAACTGAAAAAATGTATCGCTGTAACAAAAGTTTGCAGCCCTTCTGTTGGGAGCTAACCTACATGTTCATAGCTTTTGTTACTCACTGAACTTGGGCCACCTTGAGATTCCCCATGTATTGTTCTTTCTCATTTTATCAGGCTTATGCTTTTACTTAGAAAACAAAGTAGTTTTTGTTTTAAAGGTTTTTAGGTGGGAAGCTGTCACTTCTTCTGCATTATAGGACTAACATTTGGGAGCAAGGAAATGAAAATCTCATGGCCGTCATGCTTTCTTCCTGCCACAAGAATTCACTCCTTATCTGAGGCTTAGAGACTCAGTGGAGAATTGTGATCACTTGATCACTGGAAACTTTACTCTCTGTTACCATGTTGTACACATCAGACACTAATTAGAACCACTTTTAAGTTAACTTCTGCCTGACCTATGTTGCAAGAACACCAGATTTTGAATGCACTACCTGCATTCAGGTAAGGAAAGCCTGTAAACGTTAAAAAGTATTTCATGCTTGCCTTTTTTTAATGACAAGCTCACAATTCATTGTTTTAAATAATTGATCTTTATCACTTTTTAATAGCACATTTACCAGTTTGTAACTATCAGACTAGTCCTTTTGTTGTTTGCTTATTGTGATCTTTGAAATAATTTTCAAAGGAATGTAAGCACAAATAGCTGTGAAATAAACCAGATACAAGAATAAACTGCAGGAAAAAAAAAAAAAAGCACTTCAATTTTTGTTTTGTAGCCCAGTACTACTGGGTAATTGCCATAGTACTGAATAAATAACAGATTTCTGATATTCTTTGTCTTCCACTTAAAAAGGAAGATAAGCAAGTCTTATATGAATTAATGGTGTCACAAATTCTGTTTGATATTTGGCAGATGGCTTTTGTTAACAGTTTCTAAACCATGAGATATTTGATAGCAAATAAGCCTACAGTTCTTAATGGATATTCTTTTAGTAGTGTAATACAAATCTATGCTAGTTTCATGAAAGTTACATTTTTTCGTTGATTTTTGTCATTGTTTTTCTGTTTTTCTTTGGAGAGCTGAGGTTTGGGTACACTGCAATGCCTGCTGCCCTCCGCTGGGCATTAGCACACATGCTCTAGGCTGTCGCTGACTGTGGCTGAAATTGTGTTCAAGTTTTCTAATCAGAATTTCCCTGCTTCTGGACTTTGTCCCTTGTTATTCAGTGCTTATACAAAAACATGTTTTGGAAATTTGAGACCAACGTCCATATTATTATTATTATTATTTTATCTGAATGACTTCTGAGAAGCCATATGATCTTGTTTCCTTTTTTTTTTCTTTCTCCTGAATATCTGAATTTAGTAAATCATATTAGGAAAGGTTCTTGGAAAGATTCTTTTTACAAAAGAAAAAAAAATTTCAGTGCAGTACAATAGCACAAGTAAACTACTGTTTTGTATTATAACTATAAAATGATGTGTCTCTTTTGATAAAGCTGAATACACGGAGGGTGTTTTTTTTGTGAGACATTAAAACAAAAGTATGTTAATAATCAGGACTGTGGAAACAGATTATTCTGATGGACCTTTTTCATTACACTCCATGTGTTGGAGTATGTATCCTTGTGGCTACATATAAAATATGACATTTATTTTGCCTCTAACACACAGTATAAAAAGCCAAGCTTTGCTCAGTTCATGGTAGTTTTTTTGTTTGTTTTTCCCCTGGATATTGTTCCAAATTTGTTCTAGCATAAGAATAGAAAATTGCATGTTTATGAAGTGTTTAAAGGCTGTATTTTCAGGCATCTTTTGAAACAGAAGTGATGGCTGGAAATTCAGAATAAGGTTGAGGAGAACGCTGTTTCTAGAGCAGTTGCACATATTTCTTATCTGGAGTTTTCTTTGATCAGCACTTAAAAACCTTTCATTATAGCAGTGCAGAGACTTCACCAGGGTGGAAGCCCCCTCGTTCTTTCCTCCTCCCAAAAAGAGCCGACTTGACCTCTAAAGACAGACAAGTCGCCTCTGACAGCGTACTGGGGAATAGGTTTGTCAGAAAGGACGGTGCTCATGTTTACAGAATTCACTCGGTATGGGTTCTGCTGCACTGGGCATATGGTAGACAGACACTTAAGCTCTCTGTGAAGGCTTCTCTGATTGCTGTTAGCTGGTGGTAAGGATCATTCTGTAATATAGATAGAAATATTCTTGCAAATTGCGGTGTTCTAGTAATGTGCTTGAAGTCTGTATTGCTGTAATTCAGAGCTTCAAACCTTTCACTTCCACGTTGATCTTTTAAATCGAAGTGTTGATCTGTGTTAGGATTTGGGAGGTATTTTGTTTTCTGAACCAATACATGTGAACTTGCATTCGTCTTGTTCGTTTTCATCTTAGCTCAGAGCAAACTGGGACTTGCTTATACGGGCATGCTTAAGAATATGAACCTGGACTAATGAACAATCTAGAATTTTTAAATACTTGCTTTAGTGTTGTTTAGTTTCATTCCCAACTAGCATTGAGTTGAAAATGAATTAGGACTGTGTTAAGTTTAGATAAGAGAATAGACATATTACGCTAAAACAGAAGTTCATAACGGCATTTTTCCTGTTGCAGAAGGTGGTGTTCTGTAGAAACATGCACATGGTAATTAGGGCTTCTTCATCTCACAGTTCCCTTGTGTGCCGCCTTTTGAGATTGTCCATGCAGCTGTCACTCAGCTAAACTGACCCACTTTAAAACTAAATTATGACAAACTTCTCTTCTAGTCTTTGCATGTATGACAGCACTTGCTTTCCTTTTTCCCTTGCACAGAAATAATAAACTGCTGAGAGTTCTTCTAACAACACCTATTTTAGTTGATCATAGGGAGGGTGTAAACTTCTAAAATGGGCAAAACTCACGAAATATAGAGGGGACTGGAACCATAATAAATGTAATGGATTTTGAAGCACAGTTTGAAATCTGAAGATCTGTTACTGGGTTATGCAGGCATTTTTAATTCTGCTTTAGCAATTTAATCATTTTTTTTCTTTAAGCATGCATTAATATAGTAAATTAGAATATTTTGCATTAACTGGTTTATCCAAGATCAGATTAATTGGTTTACCCTGTATCTCTCTTACAGTTTGTGTTGTTTTTATTTTTTCATTTCCCTACAACAGCAATGCAGAGCGGCTTTCTTAGATACAAGATAGCATATGTAAGTTAGACTTACGTTATGGGAGAGGATTGAAACCAGAATAGATTATAGTTTCTCAAAATGACAATGTCCTGTGTGTGATTAACAAAATGAAAGGACACACCTGCTGTGTTGGGTTTTGAGAAAATGAAGCCTTTGGGCCGCTTAATGAGTACATCTCTTCTGGACCAAGATTCTTCAAGCAATCCTATAATAGTAAAACTGCTTAGCAGATGTCATTATCTTCTTTTACCTAAAATTATCACTAAGGAAAGTCATTCTGTCCTTTAATTTTGTATATGATAATTAATTCCATGCAGCGGTACTCTTTTTGTCCTGCAGAAACTTATCCAAAATGGGGGGATACCTAGTTTTCTGAAATTGTTTCAGAATTCCTTATTACAGCGGGTCTGTCATGTTATCCCCAATCTCTACTAATAAGCAACACCATACCCCAAGGCAGCCAGATGTTCCACATCAGCCAAGGCACTCCTGCTCCTCAGTCAATGGGTTTGAAGCCAATTTTGTGATAGATTTCTATATGTAATGAGGATTGTTTTGGTCTTATCCCAAAGCTGAAGTTTGAAAGAAGCTTGTGTATTCCTGGTACCTCTGCAAGGGATGTGGAGACCAGACGCTTGGCTTCTGCATCAATCGCGCAACTGTTACGGTCTCATTTTGGTCAGCTTGTTTGGATATGTTTGGGACAGTGTAAAGACATCCAAGAAGGTTTCCTTTTCAAGTGTACTGAGGCTGATAGCAGGTTCCAGGTGTATTTTTAATTCTTTTTCTTCTTTTTCTTTTTTTTTTTTTTTTATATCTTTAATACCTAAAATGTGGTTGAAATGGTTGAAGTACAGAGAGTAAAGTTGGACGGTTTCATGATTCCAGCACCACAGGAAAGATTTCTGAGATGAGGAACAGGCTACTCTCTCCATTGATATGAACTCCATAGTATAATAAGAGCTGGAATTTGTTATAAGTTAAATTTTAAAAAGTATTGTGTCCTGGAAGGTCTGTCTTCCTTAAGGTGTCCTAGAACAGTCTGGGTTGACTCCAGATACCTATCCACCTTTCTGCTGTGTGCAGAGAGGGCATTATGACAAGGATTTGGAGCAAAGTAATAAACTGGACCAAATCCAGTTCTGCAGTTTCAGCAATCAGAGGGGAAGGCATCCTATATACTCCTTTGTTTTAAAAAAGCACAAGTCTGGAACTGTCTTTAAGTATGCTGATATCCTGAAATTATCTACACTGCCGTGAAGATTTTTTACTCCTTTTCTTGAAGTTGGCTTCCATGAGAGCTGCTAAATATAAACCACACTAATGCTGCAGGCAAACAAGTTTGGATTTCTTTTTTTTTTTTTTTTTTTTTTCCATAAAGGGAGATTGGAGTGAGAAGAAAAAGTCTCTTTTGTGTTTAATTACATTTATTACATGTCTGTTTCTCTACCTGCAGGGTCAGAAGGGTTACCTAGGACTGCAAGGGCCACGGGGTGAGCAGGTAAGTGGTGAAAACATGGTAGACTCTACTCTTCAGATGAAAACTTGAGAATAGCAGAATGCACAATCAAATATAAGACTTCACTGCAGTCAATCAGTGTAAATTACTGACTGGTTAAGGAAATACTTGATAGTTCTTGACCAAGAATCAGATTACGTAGAGTGGTGAAAAAATGATCTAGATGAAGTAGAAAAGACTAGTTTGTTTTTCTTCAACTGCCGCGCTGGCTTGGCAGGGGCTGGTATAAAATTCTTGTTAGAGGCACAGTTCAGATTCTCTCAAAACCTGTAATGTAATGCTTCTAATGCCTTTTTTTCTTTAGTCTCTTAACATGTGGAAAGTGAAGTGGTTATACTGTGTATTCTTCTCACTTCTATGTCAGTTCAAGAAACAACCTTTTGGAGACATCCAATTGACGAATGCATCATGTTAGCATTAACAAAGCACCTAACAACAGGATACGTGGAAACATGAGTGCCCTTTTGGACAATGCTGAAAGTGAAATGATGATGATAATAGATGATAGCAGAAGGGAGATAAAAACTCAGGAACATCATCCATAACTTAAATTATTTTTAGCCACCTTCTGCCATCTTTGCTGAATGAGTGGTGATTTTTATTAGGCCTAAAGGTGTTTTTCTGTGATAACTGTGAGTTAACCTTGAGGTTAACGGAACCTCACTGTAAATAGTTTCCTTGATTAATGTTTAGAAAGTACTCTGACTTCTCTTTTAAGAGAGCACTTTAGAGGACAGTGTTTTAATTTACAAGTAGTTCTTACTGCTGGTATTTTCAGATCTGTCTGGAGAAGGAGATGAGTTAGACCAATTACTTGTCATCTGTAGCACCTATCCATGTCTGTAGTTTTTAGAAGCTTATATAGCAAAGACAGATATTCCTCTGCATTTTTCAATTGTTGAATTCCTTGAACAGCTAGTAACCAAAGCAGAATTTTAAAAGAGAAGTTGTAAATAAAATGATTCTACTGCTTTTTGAGCTTTTTTCATGCACACGTGTTGTTTTTTTTTGAGTTCCATTTGAGCTGAAGTAGGAGAGCACAGATGCCAGTTCCACAGCATAACATCTGTCAGAAGATGAATCACTACTAGTTGAAATTAAGTGACAGAATTGCTTCAGTGACAGCTCACTGAAACGAAATAAACAGCAACCCCTTTTTGCCTCTGCACTTTTGAATTCTCCATTCTGTGGCTGCTGTTTCACCATAAATCAGCTGTGAATGGTTGAGGAAGTTCTGATCTATAGCTATAGTAACACTGACATATGACGGTGAGTGGAAGGGTCAGGCTGGGAGACAGTGCAGTTTATGGACTTGGCTTTTATAAAATAAAGTGAACTGAACAGACGTAGGTGGAGCTTCCCATGTCTTGGTGATAGCACCATAGCATATGGCACCATTTCAGAAAAGCAGAGATTTCTGAAAACAGGAGGTTGTTCAGATTTTAAGTAGTAAAACAGAAACATGATTGACTTTTAGATTTGATTGCGAGGAAGGAGGTGGAGAGAAGCTCAGTGCATTCATGACTAATCCAGTGCTATATTGACCTGATTCTGGAGAATGCAAAGAAATTTGACTTTGTAAGGACAGAAGAATTCTATTTTAATGAAACACTTAACATATTTGTTCAAACATAGCTAAGACCAGTGCAGTTACTTTGCTATAAGGATCTGTCTCCTGAGCCCTACTCAACTACTTTCATAAGTTGTTTCTGTGTTTTTACTGTGGAAGTAGTAGACTTTTGTATTTCACAAAGTCTTACACTACTCTTACAAGACTTTAAGGATATGCATCTGATGGAATTACTTATATATGACAAGTAAGTTTTGGGTAGTTGCTGTGTAACTTTTTCAAAAAGCAATTTTTCGGTGAGCTTAAGCTGTTTCATATGACTAAGTCTTAAAAGAAAAATGGTAAAACAATTGAACTGTAAACCTGACATTAAGCTTGTTTGCTGTTTCTGTATCTTTTTTTCTTTTTTTCTTCTGTTTAGGGAAGTCCAGGCCTGGCTGGCAGTACTGGGGCAGTGGGTTACCCTGGCAGGCAGGTGCAGTAACTATTAACTAATGTCTTGGTAGTTGTTTTTTTTCTTGTTTGTTCTTTTCAAGAGTATCATATCTAACTCTTCTGGAATTAAGAGTATAAATGTATTGATCTATATCCCATAATCTGTTCTTGAAACAAATCTGTTTCACAAATAATGCCTTTAGGTAATGTTGAATCTTGTGGCCTTTTAAACTCGGATGGCCTCAATACGTAATGCTGTACCTTTCTGATGCACAAAAATCATGTTACTGTAGTACTGAATGTCTAAGCACTGTATATTCCTGCGTAAATCTCTTGTAGATCTGTGTTTTTTAACTGTATTTCAAGTTTAGAAGCAATAGGAAACCGCTTATTGCAGTATAGTTCCTAATGTTTTGCCCCAGTGTATTTGCTTCACTGCTGAAACTATTTCTTCAGCCTTTTAGAGAAACATAAAGTTTTTTCCACTCAGATAATTGAGAAAGAGAACCAACAAAACCAGAAAACAGCTTTCTATAAACACAAGCACTTATATGAAAAAATAAACCAGTATTTATGTAAGCTAACAGATACCTCAGTCCAGTAACATGAATAAGATGTAAAATTGAAATATTCATTGTTTTCCCTATATAAAAATGTGAGCCAAATTCAACTATTGACTTGGTGTTTTTATGTCTGCTTGAAGAGTGATTTTGCCCAATACTTTAGCATTTTATTGGGTTAGGTTTGTAATGGTTATATATTTAAAAATTCCATTACAATATTTTATATTGTAATGAATGGTAACGTGTTTGTGTTGAATCATATAAAATGTTTAGAGTATTTGGACTACATATACTATTCAGACATTAGCTTGAAAATAAATGGAACTGTGTCCAAATATAAAAGCTTATGAAAAGCTCTGTGAAATTATGTCACCGTCGTGTGAGATCACTGAGTCTGGAAAAAATTTCCTCTGAGAAAAAATAATTTTAATGTAAAGGAAGTTTTGGTCATTGTATAAGATTTAGCCATGAACTAACAGGAGACCTTTCTGAGCATGGTTCTAGGGTGCTGCTTGATGATAGATGTCCTCTTCAATTTTAATCACTTTGAAGAACGTGTTACCAGCTTGTAGTTAACAAATACTATAAACAAATATGCTCTGTTTGAAAGAACTGGAATCTAAAATTAAGTACAACTCATGTCTTTTTTAATAGGGCTTAGCTGGACCAGAAGGTAACCCAGGTCCTAAAGGTGCAAGAGTAAGTAAAGATTTTAAGCATTTTGGCATGCATGCCTATTTTCACACACAAAGTACTTAAGAAAGGGTATGGGGAATTTCATGTATCCCTGCCGGTTGTATGCACAGTGAACCACTATGTCTTTACAGAACCTGAAAATCAGATCCTAGTACATATTCCAAAATAAGAAGATACCTTTTTTTTTTTCATGGTGAGAGACATAGAACACTCACATCGATGCCTTTCCTCTGACTTGGAATGCATATAGACAAGAAAAGTAAAGCAGTAATGAATGTGGGAGTGTGAGATCTGGGAGTGTAATAGAGTGGACATTTCCTGCCTGAAGCATTATTTCCATAACCAAAACTGCCAAGAAGGGGAGATGTATCTGCCACTTGCAGTCTGCAACAGCTACAGAAGTTGATAAAGGGAAACAGTCCTGTCACATAAAAACCATAAAAGTGGTTGTCTTCTAGATTTCAGAATGGTTCGGTTGTAGTCACACACATTGCAGGGACTGAAGGCTCGAACTTTAACATTCTGTTGATTCAGGGTTTGCTCCTGATTGCTTTTGGAGGTAAAATAAGTAGCATGGTGGTTTTTTGTTTGTTTTGTTTTGTTGTTTTTTTTCTGTGTGTTTTGTTTGTTTGTTTTTAAATAGGCACATGGGCGTATATACACATGCTTGTGTGTAAAAAAACATTTTTGAGCCTGACTCACCATCAGGCAGTAGACATCGGTTTCCAGAAATTTTCATATTGCAGGTTGCATATAAGGGGTTTCAGGGGTCTCTTGCTAGCTGTTTTCAGGTCCTCAGCTCTACAGGGCTTATGTTGTACAGGTTGCTGAGCAGTTTGCTGTGTTCTCAAGCATCTACTGAAATAATCTTATTGTGTTGCTAGATTTGTTCTTGCCCCATTTTTTAAATGTAATTACTAAAAGGCTTTACCTGTAATATCTTCTTAAACTAAGTCTGTTTTTTGGTGTGGGGATATCTTTGATGTCAGTTTTCATTAAAGTGATGGGAAAAATGCATTTGCTGGGATCAAGTGCCAACACATACTGCACCCTCAGGGATTGTATCTCTTCTACATTTCTTCACTTTATTTTTGCACAAATTGTGACTGCATTTTGTCTCATTCTGTCAACCAACAAGGTATTAAGTGATCCCAGTTACTTCCTGAAAAGTTAGTACTTGTCTGTTGACACAAAGCTAAAAATGGCCAATGTTTAGAGGTATGACTAATTTTGGAGAGAAATACCTGTCAGGTCTTAAGACTAAATCCTTTATATGGCTTCTACAGGCAGACTTCAATAAAAATGATGACGTAGTCTGAGTTATACAACTGTGAGGTACCATGAAGGTAGCCACATGTTGCACAGTATCTTTAAAGATTTAAGTTTAGAACATCCCTGCAATAAAACTATAGTCTGCTTCTCAGCTGTTTAAGAAATTATTGAAAAAAAATAAAGTGCCTTCCTTATCATGAAAGAAATGAGTTTCTTTTAGAGAAAGAGTTTTTTTAGAGAAGTAGAAAAGCCAGGGATTTTTTTTTTTGTAATTAACAATAACTTTGTTCCAATCTGTTTGAATCTGTTAATGCAGAATCCATTATAATTATTATTTTTTTGTGAATTGTACTGTCATTTCAACAGCATATTTCAATGTCCATGCAATTGATTATACAAGATCTATTTTTGACTTTCCGAGAGGAAAGTGGGAGAGAAATACATGGTGACTGCACTTCAAGGAGAATATTCTGCTTATGACAAGATAAACTGTTGTGGACACTTGTACATAACAATGGTCAGACAAAGTTATTAGAGATAAGGAACATCTTTTCTGATGCATTTTGTGAATAAGGTTAATATCAGCAGCTTTTTCATATTTCATTTATTCAAATAAAGTCTCTGCTGGTCTGACTTACTGAAACACTCACCTCATGTTTCTTTGTTAATTTGTGCGGTATCTGTATAATAGGGAATTGTTTTTGCTTTTAGCTGGAGAATAAATCCTGGACACATTTAAGTCAGTTAAATTTAACTGGTAATTTAAAATGAGCCTGGATTTAATCCCTGGGTCCTGAACCCACAGCTAGAAAATAATAAGGGGCAAGCAGTGATGGTACGAAGCAGCCTTGTAAGCACTGAATTGTTCTTGTGTTTCCAGGGTTTCATTGGACCTCCAGGTGTAGCAGGACAAACAGGTCCTGAAGGAGAAAGGGTAGGTTAATGAAATATCAATGAAATATTAATGTTTGGGTGGTAATATATGTTAGAATGGGGAAAAATGCATGTAACCATTCATTTGAGTCTTGGTCTAAAAGCAAAAATGATGTGGAGGAAATTACATGAATGGGTCCCATCAAACTTGTCTAATTGATGAAATTAAATGGTATAAAAGGATTAGAGCCACTGAGATGTATAACGAGTGTTTTTTGTTTTTTTTTTTCAATCATTATTTCAATCAATAAGTAATATTTGTCAGTTGCCACATGATGTTTGCAATAAAAATGGTCATGGAAATCTTAATCTCTGTCACTCTGCTCAAATTCTTTCTTGCTTCTCTTGAGTACAGAGGATGTCTGGCCATGTACTTTAATGGAGGCATGATGTGGCCTTTCTTTATAGTTCTGCTATAGTTCTGCTATGGATAAAGTAAAGACAAGCACAATTTGTGTCTATGCCCCCCTGTTAGAGGACATTTTCTCGCTGTTTCTTTGCACAACATATTTTTTTTATTTTTAATGGTGGTACTTCTCAAGCTGTCTTTTCTAATCAAAAGAAGGCTTAATTACTTGACTCTAAGCTGATGAAGAAAAGAAAACCCAGTTATGATGGGTTATTTCTTTCTCAGGGCATTCCAGGCTTCCGTGGAAAAAGAGGTCCTAAAGGGAGACAGGTAAAGCTGCTAACACTTGTTACAATTTCTACTGCTAATGTAAATGTACCTGTAATTTACTCTGCGACTTTAATCAGCTGAAAAAGTTAACTTCACTTTCTTCACATCTTTCTTCACATATTTCTATTGTTTCCAGTTAGTACTTCACAGTATTGCAAATTCCTTGCAGGGTATAACGAGTAGGTATTTTGAAGTGAGGAGTGCTCAATATAATGTGCCTTGTGGATGGGTACTGGTATCAGCTGCCAGAGGGCTAAAAAAATGACAGAAACAAATAAATATATTCAGTAAAATTAGTGTTAGCTCAAGGTACAGATATGATGGAAGTTTTATGAGGTCTGATTTTGGTGTTGGTTTGAATGCAAATCAGCTGCTTCTAATGTATGATATTTTTGGATGATGGTAAATTAAAGCTGTCTTTTACTTAAAATATATTTCTACAGCTGAGAATAAACACAAATCTGCCAAGTATACATAATCAAGGTTCACATACTTCCTGTGGTATATCCTTAATGTCAAGTCTTTTGTTTTGTACTGCAACCTTATTATTTTAGGTCTTTGAAACTATCCAGGAGTTTCCAATTTTAACTCTCCTGTGGTCTGTGATTGGAAACTGAGATACCATTCTGCAGTTGTGCACTCAAGTTGTGCTTCAGATGACTTTCATCTACCATGTTGAACAAGCATGCTCGGCAGTAGTAGTGTGATTGCTGTCGTTTGACCATTGATGTATAGTATGAAAATTGTGGAGGATTCTGTTAATTAAGTTTTGTTTTCTGTGTGCTCTAATACCAGCCAAAAAAAAAAAAAAAAGTCACTAAACTTCAGTAGAGTTCCTTCTAGTGTAAAGAAAGTCATGCAGAGGAAAGTGTCATTAAGTTGATAGACTGCTCTTTCTGAAGCTGCCATCAAATTGATAAGGTTATACCTCATCAAAGTAAGATTCTGGTTTTTAATTATTCAGCTAGCAGGACTGGGTGCTTCTGTGCTTATTGACAGTACTGTAGTTTTTTTTGTAATTTGAATCAAACACTGTTTTTACAGCTGAGTGCTGGGCAACAGCTGTCTGTGCTGTCAGTGCACTGTGGTAGTCAGCGGTGTGTTGTGCCAGTGAGTCATGTGTGGCATTCAAGAAGAAAGTGAAGCTGGATGGCAGGTAGAGGCTTGTGCTCAGTGTGGAAGAGGAGGTAGCAGCAGGGTATTCCAAAAATCTGCTTTTGCATTTTGATTTCATTCGCTCAGTCTTCACTGAGGCTTTTGATTGCTTGTGTAGTGGTTTGTTTCACTCTTTGAAAGTTGATGCTGTGCATGCTGTAGTAAGCAGTTGTTGTTTCATTTACAATAGTACAGCTTCTGTTAGTGCCAGCTTGTGCTCTGATGATGATTTCTAGTTATATAGATCAATTAAGTGGTTTGACACAGGGGACAGAGCACCAAAAGCACCTCTGCACGGTCTTTATGATTATCTTCATTTAGTACTTATTCCTCTGCTGTCTTGTCTTTTCCTCAGCCCTAAGGTTCATTCTACATCCTTTCTATGTAGTCTTGTAAACTTTATTTGATTAAAGTCCTTTAATGTAGGGAACAAACCAGGAAAGCAATTACTTGGGAGCCTGTCTAGAAGTACTTTGCTGGATTGTAAATAGAGAAAATGTCAGTTATTTTAACCTTAGACAATGATAGTGATGATGACAATGGCTTTTGCCACAGTGTCCCAGAGTTGACTACTCTAGTGCTCTGGGGCAGGGCAGTGTTTTAAAGCAAAAAAGCATGGGAATTGCATAACGTCAGAAGTCAGACACCTGACCTTCCATAATGCTAGTGGAAAGAAATATTCTACTGGTATAGTTCCTTTCAGAAAAAGAAAAAATCCCAAATATTCTTATTTTTGGAAAGTAATATAAAGTAGAAGAAAAGAAGAGACTGCAACCTTTCGCTGGTAAATAAAACATTTCGTGTTCATTTAACATTTTGTAAGCATTGAAGACTACACTAAGGATATATTAAAAGGGCATAAACAGTTGCACTTGCTCTCATTTAGTTTTTCACCTACAGGGACTGATAGGTATCATGTTTGATATCCAAGATAAGATCGTTCCTTTAAAATTCAATATACTACTACTTATCAGGTTTATTAAATAAGTACTCATATTTGTCATAGTCATATCTTTGGCACAGTTGAAATTGAACAAAATCTTCAGTTACCAAAGATTATAGCAGGAGAATTTGTTTGAATTTTGGATTGTACATAAAATTGTTTTAAAGAAAATACTTCATAGCCAAAGCATATGTATCCCATTTCTTGACGTTGTGTGCTTGTAATATGAAATTTGGCTCACTCTCCAGTATTTTGAATGCATTGTCAGTCCTCTTAGTATGATGTATAGTGCTTTTATGTACATAGTTTGACCAGATTTAGGGAGAATGTTTTTACATAGCTTTCTTCGGTATGGAATTAGTTACAACCAGCAGTCAATAAGACTGAACAGATGGTGTCAATTATACCAAGAATTTACTAGTCCTGTCCACTATAACTATGTAAAACCAGTTCGTTTTATATTAAAAATAGGAATGGTTGTCCTTCATATTCTTTATACTAAAGTTAGATGATGATATTGATGGAACAAAACATTTGTTGCACAACAGTACTATTACATTACTTTCAATTTTAGGCTTATCTGTTTTCCTGTTCGATATTCCATTCTTTTTCTACTTACTAGTGTAGTTTTATCAGTATCAGAAGATAACGGGATTATGATGACTGGGTAATCTAGTGCCCTCCTAATTTGTGTCATGCTGTGTTCCTGTTGTATACAAATCATCAGTGGCCTGCATCTGTGACCCGATGGCTGGCAAAACTCCCATTGTATTCTTCTTTTCACTTTATTTATAATTGATACTCCCATGTGTCGTGGTAACTCTGCTTCTTCTAACGTCTACCTGCAGTAGACTATACAACCAAAATATGTTATTAAGAAAAGAATAGACAAAATAGTTAAAAAAAAAAAAAAAAAAAGTTTAAAAAAGTTAATCTTTGTCTGTATCCTGTCATCTGGTAACTTTTAACAGCATAGGCTGTTACATACATGTTTTGCGTACACGCAAATACACGTTTTGTGTGTGAGAAATTTTATAGTACACTTTCAGTGCCTTGCAAAAATTTGGCCACTGGTGTACAGACTGAGAATCAGTTAAATCTGCTGTGTTGACCACTAACCTATGAACCTCTACTGATTAAATGATGAGACAGTAATGCTATGTACGTCACACCTTACAGTTATGGCAGTAGATTGTTGAAATCTGCCTGGCCATAATACACTGATTAAAATTAATTCAAACAAACAAAGCTCTTAGACCATCCTTTGTGTCTTGGATAAAGAAAACATTATCTGTTCTGCTTCAGGGTTTTCCAGGTGACTTTGGAAATAGAGGCCCCCCTGGCCCAGATGGGAATCCTGTAAGTATTTATTATGTTTTGATTAACATAGTAAAATATGTAACACTTAATATTAGCTCCTCTCCCAAACAGAAAGGAGATTTATGCATGAAAAGCAAAATATTGAAGTCCACAGGAAAATTTTGCACTGCTACTTTTATATGGAAGGTGCTAGGGTAGTTCTGTAGTAAGCAGATGTATTAGAGAAGAGAACTGCACATTTGCTGAGAGCACATTTTCCACTTCTGCAGGTGCTGACTACCTTGAGAATCAGGTGTCTTACTGTCCTCATTACATTGCTGATGAATGTCTTGTCTCCAAAGCTTCGTGCACTAGATATGATTTTGTATTTCTTATTTAAATCTTTATTCTAGGATCATCTTAACAAATGGGATTCTGTCTCTGTGCCAAAACCCCAGCTTTCGTATACTTACGCATTTAACAGTTTATTTTGTCCTTTGAACTGTTACTGAATACAATTATGTCATTTTGAATACAAATATGTCATTTACTGCATTATAATCGGTACGATAACAGCTTTGGCAGTGTGCAGAGAAGTGCTCTCGTGGTATGGTATTCAAACTGCAGCACAGTCAAGTTACTTTACTGGCTACTGTCAAAGGAGCTTTGCTGACTTGCTCTGTTTGTAGGGAAATCATGGCTGAAGGCTGCAAACTCAAGTTTCCTTTGATATGTGGAAACAGTGGAAAGGCAAATGACCAATCAGTGCTGGGCAAAAAAGCAACTTATCTGAATCAGCTCTTCTTGCTGGATGCTCCTTTGGAAAGTACAGTCAGTTTGTCTCTAAAGGCTGTTCTGATATGGACTGGAGTCAGCATCTGGGCAGAGATGGCCTTTCTGAAGGCTTGTCCTTTCCAGACACCCTTATAAGGAATTTATTTTAGAAAAGTTTATGCAAATTTTGCTGCTACAGCTCTTATTCTCTGGTGCTAATGTTTTGGAATATAAGAGAGAAATATTCTTTATTTCTGGTCACTGAGGCAAAGTTCCCTTTATGGGAATGTTAGGTGATGCCAGCACGTAGCTTTTCATCCTCAAAGCACTCTGAGGGGTTGTGTGACCTGCTGCTTGGCAAAAAATATCAAAAGATGAGTTCTTTCCTTCTTCTTTGTACTCCCAAGTCTCCCTCGTTTCCTGAGAAAGCAGAGATGCTCTTTCCACAAGATCTGAGGAAGAAGATTAATTAATTTCTGTTAATTCTTTAACAGAATTAAACTCAGCCTAGATCTGAAATGAGACTTACCCACAGAATCACAGAATTTCTAGGTTGGAAGAGACCTCAAGATCATCGAGACCAACCTCTGACCTAACACTAACAGTCCTCCACTAAACCATATTGCTAAGTACAAAGAAGCCTGTTTTTACACAAATATTTGCAGACAAGTTCCTTCTAATCCGTCAAGACAACTTCTGATCTTGCTGCCTTCTCAAACAGGCAGCAACATTTCTCCTCCCCCAAAACTCACCCTGCAGGGCTTGTTCAGGCAAGGGGCCAGAGCTGCAGCTGCAGGGGTCTGCAATGCTGATGGAATATTTACAGAGCCTTTTTCTGAGCTGCAGCGGAGACCACAGGCTGCTTAGGAGGCCTGTGATGGCAGGAGCTTGAAGGGAAGACTCTTCTTCCTATCTTCCCTGTGTGCTGATGACATTTGTCGCCATGCCTGATTTGTTCTGTTTAAGAGTAATGCCATCCACATCCCCAACAAACCCTTAGTTCCCTGAGTGTCAGTCTGCTCTGGAGGATTTTGCTACGGCAAATTTTCCATAATTTTCTATAAAGAGTGTAGTCTTTAATTTGTAAAGGTCTTTCAATGAACTGAGCTGGTATTCTATCTATTTTCTAAGGAATCTATATAAATTTTCCATGTGTTTGTTTTTTTTCTCCACACAAAAATGTTTTCTTCTTCCCACTTGAAATACAAAGGTAACAAATTTGATATTCCTTGGTAATGCAGGAATGATTTCATGATGCAAATACTGTGAGATCCAATTCTACAGTCAGAGGTTTTAATAAGCGTGTTCTTCTAGAGTGAAAATCTGTCATTCTTGAGGAACTCTCTATATAAATCCCAATCTCATTGCTTTGCAGATTACTGAGAGTGAATACATGTTTATTATAATCTAAAATTCATTGTCTTTGTAGGGAATTGTTGGTGGTGTTGGTCCTCCTGGATTTCCAGGACTAAGAGTGAGTACACATTTATCAACTTACTTTGATATGGCTTTGAATATTTGTTAGAATATTGTCATGTGTGTTTGTGAAGTAACAAAAATAAATACAAAAATCCAGAAATTCTGACAGTTGTTTAATCAGATTGGTTTAGATAGCTGTGATTTTAGTTAAAGTCACTATATAAAGTTGCTGTAATATTGCTGGATATGAAGCACTTCTATATTTGGTTTGGGTTTTGTATGCTTTAAATGCGTCTGTGTTTTTCATTTGAAATAACCTGCTTTTTGAGTTTCTACTCCTAAATCCAGCATGACTTTTTGAAAATGTGCAATGCTTTCAAAAACCCTTTTTTTAATGTTCACAGCCCTCATTAATTTCAGTATGTGGCTACCAAATTACAAGCAAAATTACTTTTTGTATGCAGTATCACATCTGATTTTATTTGTTTTCAGTATTATGTGCTGCCCATTATGGATTTGCAATTGCAGTTGTATAAATGCAGTTGCACCAGAGAAACTCTGACATGAATGGGTTGTGTAGGAGTTGGAGGTGGGATTGACTGTGATACTTTTGTATCATGTAGACTTCCTTAAGTAATTCGGGTGTATGCTGGTAGAGGACTTGGGTTTGATTCTTGGTGTTGGTTCAGTCAAGGCCTATCTACACAGCAGCATTCATAACATGGGAGAAAACAGCTTGTTTCCACTTCAGTTAAGAAAGCCATAATTGTGTTCAGTGTGAGTTGGGCTTGTTTGTTTGTTGATGGGGTTTTCTTGATAGGTTGAGATCTAAAACATCCTTGATACATTTGTTAGTTTACATTGATGGTCATCTAACTTTTCCTTTGAAGTGTGCCAGTTGATCATGATTATCATCATCCTCTTATCATCTGCTGATGCTCCCTTTGACTGAAAGGAATTAGAGACTTTTATGGACCAGAGGGCTCCTTTGATTCCTACACCTGTGTTTGTAGCTGAGGTGTATGTATGTATGCTGAAAACTCTAACATTTTTAAAGGCAGAAATGGTTTTGCAAATGAACATATAGTCTTAAAAGAGTTTATTGCTTGGGATGACAAATGTATGAATAAAAATACAGACAAGTGCTTATGAAGTGCAAATGCAGCACATTAAAGGTAGGGTCATTGTGCACCTTTCTGACAGCCTAATAGATCTTACAGATATCTTAGGGTGTTTTTAAAGGTTTTTTTTTTTTTTTTTTTTTTTGTTATTGTTTTTTTATCTGTGCCCTTGAGCAGCATTTGTAACATGTCTTGGCTCAACGACTCTCTGTGGTTGATAAGACTTTACTGGTACAGCAAGATTTTGCAGGAAAATGGCACAGCAAAGTTTGCTCCATATTTCTGAACAGCCTTTGGAAGCTTCCAAGGCATTGGAAAGCCTACCTGGAATTTTGAAATATATTTAGAATACAGCTAAAGAGAGCCTCAGTATCTAATTGTCCTAATTATTCTTGTGTAGATGCTAACACAGTGTATAAGCGTGATCGGCAACATTTATTATTATGCACCATCTGTTCGTGTCTCTGCACTGCATCATACTGGTGCTCTGGTTCCCAGCTTCCCAGTCAGTAAGATAATTGGAAGAGGTCTGCTTTGTTTCAGAGTGTTTTGTTGTTGTTGTTTTTTACAAGAGTTCATTAAAATGTAGCAGAGTTTCACAAAGAGGAATTTCAGGTGACCCTACCACCACCAAGCACAATTCCTGTGGTGTAGCCCTGTTCCTGTACTAAACCAAATGGGTTTGTGCACCTCTGGCCTCTGTTTTAACTGGCTTTTGCTTGAGCAAGGGCCATGTGGCCATCTAAAACTGAGTAAAGAGCTAGAGACTTCAACATTTATCCTAAAACACTTAGTGAATGATAACACATTATATCATTACAAGATACAGTGTTGAACACGAGATTGAGTGTAACATTATTCTGGCAAAACCCAACATTAATTCAAATAGCTTGTTCAGCCCAGCTGTATGAATTGTCAAGCGTTTTTGTGTTTGTTTAGGAGACGAATGGCAAAGCAAGCAGCATTGGCAAGCTGTGTCCAATAATTCCTTCTTTCTATGATTTTTTAAATATACAAAACTGTTGCCAAGCTTAGAGTTTTGGCTGGCTGAGCAGTCAGTCCCAAGATTGCAAAGGCGTGAGTTTTTGTAAGAAAAGGATTTTGAGAAAATTTGCAAGTACAGTTATCAGAGCTAGCCTTTCTTTTTAAGTGTTTTTGACTGTAAAAATAATATTAATAAAAAAATCATAGTACTAGGAAGCATTAGTTTTCCTTTGCTGATATCCTGTCTTTTTGACAGGTAAAAGAATAAAAGGAACTTGGTTTTAGTTTAACTTCTCACATAGAAATAGCAGAAAATGTATGCTTTTTGTACCTGCAGTAATTTGTTTCCTTTCTACTAGCAGGCTTTAACCAAGCTGATAAACATGTGCTAACATAAAGCAAGGCTGATGTAGACAGAGGTCAATTTCAGAAATAGACTTAATTATTCAACTCTTTTCTTATCAGTGATGTCAACGCTGCATCTTCATGTTAGGCTGGTAAATGTGACACAGTTTACTTCCTTCTTTCTATGTGAATGTCAAGTGAAAGGAAAGGTTATCAAGTTTAATTGAGGCAGAAGGTTTTCAGACCTTCCTCATACCTGAAGTTCAACACAAGTGTGAAAGTTGGGAATAAGGATGATGTCCTTTGAGATAGTTCTACTTTTGTGTAGTTACAGCTCTTTGCTGTTCGTTAGACCAGGCAGTATCTCTGGAGACTGTGGCAGGAATTTCATTAACCTGAATTTTGTTCCTGTTTTGGAATTCCTTCCCATTGCTTTTGTAAGCTGAATTTCCCAGCTCTGTGCTTTTTCAGTCAATGAAAGGTCTTGTTACTATAAGTACATATTTCAACATACAGTATCTTGATATAGCAATGCCTTGTTGAACTAATATGTCCAGCTCAAGAGACAGTGTATTTGATTTATCTTGGTATGAGCTAATGTGGTGATATAGTCTATAAGAAGTCATTGAATTATGAAGCAATACAGAGTGGCTGTCTTCCTAGGAGTTTTACCCATCACTGGGAAGACAAGACATTGTTCTTCCTTCCATTCAGCAATCCATGAGGTTGATGATGGCTGTAGAGAAATGTTTGTGCTAACGTTACATAAAGAACCTCCAGAGAACAATGATGTGTGCTGAACTTGGTATCACTAGGTTTTTCATGTCACTTTCAGCAAGTGGCTAAAGATTTCTATATTCATATTTGTTGCTAAATTCTTGCATAGTCACAGAGGTGTAACATTGCCCTTTTTTTTTTCTCCCCACCCCCAGAGGTAGAATATGCAGAAAGTAGATTTCCTTTTCTCCCTGTAATGCAGCTTTAGTTATTTCTGGATCATTTCTTATATTTAGTTAACAATCTTTAATATTATTGGTTCTGTGTTGATCGTTTAAAATTCTTTTTTTATTAAAATAAAAAAAATCTGGTTTGTTTTTCATTTGTCATGAAACTGTAGATTTAAATCCCACAAAGGAGGGAGGTAAGAACAGCTTGAAGGTACATAAGAACAGAAGAAGTTAGCATGCTCATCTTAGGTTAAGATTGCACACTTGGTATTTGGGGAGAATCCCATCTTTTTTAGCTTAAAAAAGTAACGGAGAGATGAGAAATCCTAGAAAAAGCCACTTTTTATTCCGTGTCATCATTGGCAGTAGAATAATTCCTTTAAGCCAAATTTGATGCTTACAGCATAGTGTTGTCATGTAATCCTCAGGATGAAGTGAATAGCCACTGAATGTGCAGCTGTAGTACAGAGGAAAGCTTCCTTATTCTGCACTGCACAATGCAGCACTATCTTCTCTTGAATGCGTCATCTGCAGGAAAAGAGGGAAGTTTGGTTCCTGGTGTTTCTGTTCATGTACATGGGAGCTATAAGATGAGGGGTTTACAATATTTATGCTTTTTCCATGATAAATTAGCCTTAAAACAAAAAACAATTTTGGTTTATCTATGTGGTACAGGCAATGCTACAGTTACAAGTCTCTCCACTTCATCAAATGTTTAATGTAGCCACCTTTCTTCCTGTTTCATAGGGTGACATTGGGCCAGCAGGACCAAGTGGACCGTCAGGAATTCCAGGTCCTATGGTATGGCGTTGAACATTCCCACAGCCAAGTGCCTGTGTTGCTTTCCAAGTAATTGGAATACACTGGAATTTTGTTTTCTTCCTTTTAATAGGGTCTCCCTGGGAGTATGGGACAGCCCGGAATGAAAGGTGATAAGGTGATTTAAATATTTCCATTATCCCAGAGATGTAGCTCTTTCAAACCCCTGTCATCAAATCTTGAAATAACCTTCTTCACAAAGCCTTCTAGTTTTCCTTTTGATTTCTCCCTTTCATTTCTTAAAAATACTTCAGGATCTGATACTTTGAACAAGCTTTTGGACAGAGCACTAGACATGAGAGTATCTCATTGCTGTGTCTGCAGGGTTTCATGGAGCAGGTGCTTTAGTGCCACACACTGCATTGTTATTCAAAGATCTGTGTTAGTTTTAAATACTAAATATTGAATTCATTTTTCTCCTTCTCTAATTCTGAGAACTACTCCATTCTAAACCACAAACATGTCTGTATAAAATATGTTGTTTAGGGTGAGTACGGCCTTGCAGGAGATCCAGGAGACCAGGGGTACCCAGGAGACAAGGTAACTTCCAGTTGCATTGTTTTAAAAAAAAATTGTCCCTTTTCAGACGTTTCTTTAGGTTTCTGAGTATTACAATACGATAACTCAGCTGCATAAAAGAAGAATGCAGTAGTTACTGTATGCTACTGAATTAACACTTTTTAAAGAAATGCTATGCTAATTAAAACAGTTGGGGAAAGCAATGAGCTAAGACAAGTAAAAGGCAGGGGCAGAATAATAGCTGCTATCTGAGATGCATCAAACAAGAAAATAATTATGGTGTAATATGAATCCTGCTAAGAAACTATTGTAAAAAATGCTTTTCCTTGAGCCTGGCTGTTCATCTGCACCTCACCTGGATCAACTGTGGTTAGCAGCTGTACGTGATCTGGTGTTCTCCTTCATATCATGAAACAGTATCTTCTTTCCTATGTCACTAGTACATCAAAAGTCATTGAAATAGCACATCCTGTGAGAACTCTTTCGTTAAGAGTTAAATGTTAGAAGTCACTTCTGATCCTACAGTTATTTTGGAGACTGTTTCAGGTGGCAAAGTGTAATGATTTATTCCTTCTAATGTAACAACAATATATTTTCGTTTGCATTTAATGGATTTCTTTTTTCAGGGTGCTCCTGGTTTACCAGGTCCCCCAGGGATCAGAGGAAAACCAGGACCCCCAGTAAGTTTAGACATTACGTTTTGCTTTCAATATATCACTACATATTATTATATTTGATACTTCTTTGTATCTTACGCTCACACTGCATCTAATCCTCTAGAAGCTACCTACATCAAAAAGCATGAAGAATAAGGTCTAAGCTGCTTTTATTTCTGTTTAGTGAATGAGTCAGATCGTAGCATGTACAATACCACAGAGTTTAGTATGTGTGTCAGATTTTAATATGGGAGTTCTTATTACGTTAGTTATTCTTTGACACTCATTTTGCTGGGGGAATAGACATGTTGGTAATGTTTGAAACAAATCCAGCTGAGAGTTTTGGGAGCTGCCAAGATGACCATTAGGGCTAGGTGGATTTGGAGAAAGTGTGAGAAATCTCATTAATACTGGTCAGTCACTTCTCACAGGGATGGGAGTAGTCATGAATTCAAGTATTTACTGATTTGTAGCAACTTTAAAAGCATCTGTGTAGTGCTGGCATTTCTGCTAGGTTTATAAGTGTTGAGGCATGAAAGGCTTACCTGCCTTTTCCTCACCTGTTTTTAGCACTATTAGCAGCCTCTTTTCTTATGTATAATTTAAAGCAGCCAATACCTAATGTTTTTAAAAGATTAATAACTCCAGTCCTAGTTTTTATCATGGTCCTTTAGACTCAATAAGAATAGCTTTTTGTTTCAGAGAATTTATAATATAAACTCTAATACTACAAAAAGACTTATGTGAGTTTACTTAACCTTATATGGGAAAACCTCGCCTATTTGCACTTAAAGAGAAACGTGTGCATCAGCCTTTTCCTGATTAGGTGTAGGTTTTAGGCACCAACTGAATGTGATCAGCATCTTGATTTCTGTTAAATTAAGATAAGAGACTTCAGTCCTTCGAGTAATGTAACATTTAACATTGTAGAATGCATTCACATTACAATCATTTTCATAAAAAATGAAAAAATGATTTTTCAAGGTCACGGTTTAATTTAGCTCAGTGAACACAGTTATGGCAGCAGCAGGAAATGTTCAAAAATGTGGAAGAAAAGGTAGACTTTGAGAAAAATTTTGGTCAATTTTTAGGTGTGTAAATATTTGTATATAATGGAGTCACAATAACACATAGGTAGGGCCCAATTTTGCTATTGGCTAAATAATAGTATTAATAATATTTGTATAATTAATAATAATTTTTCAATATTAATTGCCAGCTGCCATTAACTCTTGGGCATGAATGAACAGTTAAGCTAGAGAGGGAGGTTTATAAAACACTATCTGCAAGAATTATTTCCTTAACTTTTAAACAACATATGATTTTTATTCTGAAAACACCTATATATTTCAAGTTTTGCTATATACAACTGTGTGGACCATTCCAAAGCCCCCAGTTTTATTTTTCTAAAAATATTTTTTTTATTGTGACTTCAATGAGATATGAAGAACTAGAATTTATATCCAAATAGAAGAAGGTATAAAGTTTGTTTAAAATCTTAGTAACAATCTGTTCTTTAAAAAATACATATATCAAAAATCTGTTTGCCTTTTTTTAAGGGGAAAATTGGAGATCCTGGATCCCATGGACCATTGGGTCCACCAGGTCCTGAGGTAAGAAATTGCTTGATAGATATAAACTGAATGTTACTTAGTTCTGAATTACAGAAATCTGTGAAGCAGACACCTTTACCTCTGAGATTGTTGTCTTAATCGAATCGGAGAGTACTTCTTAATGCTTGTGTTCTACTCCCTAAAGTACAAAAGATTCTAGCTCATATTTTTTATGGAAAGTATTTGTATGTGCAGTTCTTGAATAAAGCAAGTGCCTCATTCACTTATTTGATTGGGATTAGTTCTTATCTGAAACCAGTTGTTATGACATACACCTTAAATGGGGCTCATGATATCTTGAACACATGAATTCTACACGATGTTTACAATTTGGATTCTTCAATATTTTTCTCTTACAAAAATAACTGTGTTTGGAAGGAATGCAAAGAATGAACACTGGATACATAGGAAGCATTGCCAAGCACTTTAGTCTGTCTCAGCAGTTGCCCAACAACAGGGCATAAAAATTAGTATTATGGAAGTGTACATAGAAATGAATTCTGTCCCTGAATCATTCAATTTGGGTGCTCTTTAGCATTTATTCCATGGGCTACTGGAAAAAATGCTGCTAGTCACCCACATGTATATAGTACATGTGTATACATGTATGTGCTGGAGAGATGAAAGGAAAAAATCAGATTTTTCTTTTTAATCAGATATATTTACTTTTTTAAAATACATTTAGACTACGTCTTAACAATAATAGCTGTCCTGCCTTCCAAGATTTAACTCTAGGAGTGTAGCTCAGAACAAATTATTCACAGAATTCACAGAACAAATTATTGGGTTTTATCACCTAATTTGCTATTATAGCTTCTCTAAGTCCTACATAACACAGATTTTCTTGTTGGATGTGACCCCTCATTGAGAGAAAACTCACTGGGAAATGCGTGCTAGTAAAACAAGACAGTCTTTTCAGGCAACGCCAACATGTTTTAGTCAATGGGGAGAGATTATTTTCATGCCATTCAGTTATAATGAAAAATGCACAAAGCCTGTGCATGCTGCCTAGAGCTGCCTCCTTGTGTGGCTCAGGATCTCATATTTCATGATCCTCTTTGCTGTTAGCATAAGAGGTTCCTGCATTATCCTGTTTGTATAGCTGCCAGCAAGGAAAACCTGTGACAGGTTAGTGTCCATCTGTTGGTCTTGAACCTTATTCCAACCCTAGCATGCTATTCCTTTAGGCCTGGGGAGAAAGTCATCACTCAAGGTTAGTACCCTCATGGCAGGTTGTGTGGGAAATCTTCCTGTCTGACAATCTCACCATTTCCTTTTCCTCAGGGGTGCAGAATTGCTTTAGACATTAGAAGGCAAATAAAGTGCTTCCTGTTAAGTAATCAAAGCATGTAATTAAAGCAGGTGTTTTCCTTTGAATATTTGTCTACAAAACATAAGGTTTAAAACTACAAAGCAGTATTTCTCTTGGTTTTAGTCACACAAGGCAGATCCATATAAAGTAAAATAAATAAATAAATATTTGCCTGTATTATGCACACACACAAAACATGGTCACCATATGGCAAAATAAAAGAAGGGAGATTGGACAGCAGTATACCAGGATCTTGAACAAACTGAAAATTTCAGAAGCTCTGTAATAATTTGGGTATATGAAATACAAGCGATTAGTGCAGGTTTTCCCACAAGAAAATCCTGCCGGCCAACAAGGCCAGGCTAGATGGGGCTTTGAGCAACCTGGACTAGTGGGAGGTGTCCCTGCCCATGGCAAGGAATCAGAACGAGATGGTCTTTAAGGTCCCTCCCAATGTAACGCATTCTATGATCACTATTTCCGTTTCTTCCAAAAAACAGGCAGGTCAAACAGGGCTCCTGCATTAGTTGGAGCAAGCCTGGCCAGCTTTGCTCATTCTCCCAGGGTCTTGGCTTTTTATATGCAGGTCAGCAGTGAATTGCTTTCTAAATCTTTCCTCTGTAGCTGTTCAGTCTGGGTACACCAAATTGGCATTGAAATAAGCCACCCACTCACAGCTCTGTTTGGGAACTGCAGTGCTGAGCAGCAGGAGCGAGTGGGGAAGGGACAGAGGTCTCTGCTCACTCTCTGGGTGGCTGTAGGAGGTAGGGCTGCCAAGTGTAAGATTGCTGCAGCGTCAAGCAAAATTCTTTTCTGGCTATATTGCCACAGAGCTCAGTTTGGTTGTATGCCTGAATGCTTGTTGCTCACACAGCACTGGATATCTTTAGTGAACACTTGACAGAGTGTATTCTTCATCTGTTTGCATGTTTTCCTGCTTTGTCATTCATTAAAAAACAAAACAAACCTGCAAAAATGCCAACTTTTAGAGAGCTGCTTTTTTTTTTGGGGGGGTGGGGGTTGGGAGGGTATAGCAACTAGAAGGTGCTGGTCTGACTTTAAACCCACAATTAGTCAAAGTTTCAACATGCTTCTCTGTGTATTCAGAATATTTTTATAGGTAAATTTTGCTCTACAAATCACATCAGATGTGATTCACCCATGAATGGTGGTGATACTTTCCGTCAGATGTGCCTTCAGATGTGCTTTGAGTATTATAAATAGGTTTCATCTGGAGAGGAGGGATCATTAGTTGTTGTCTTCAACAGAACTTTCTTCATCTGTGCATTGTTTTGATCTGAAGTTGTTAGCTTATTCTTTTGGGAAGGTGCTCATGTGGGATTCAGCTGCTTTGTTTCATGCTGAAGGCAGTAGCTTACAAAGGAAAAGAATGCATTCAAATCATAGTAAACAGTCAAGGGCACATGTTTTCTAAGTGAATCACTGGTTGCTTTGAGTTGTTCGTTTCAAAAGAGAGAAGTTTATTTTTAATTCTTGTTTTATCTTATCACATGATGTTTTGAGTTGTGCAGACAATGCCATGAATGCAGCAATAACAGTCTTCTCTTTCAATATTACATCAAACAAAATAAAGTGTAAATGACTTGGCAGGAATCTAGAAATAAAGACAATTTTATAGCTGAATTAATTGCATGTCCTGGCATATGTCTGAAGAGCTGTTCTTACTGTAGAACTGTTATATTTTATGCTTGCCTTTTGCACAGAGTCTTTAATGTGTCCTTTCATAAATTTACTTGACATAAATACCTCTCTGTTCTTTTTTTAAGGTGTATTACTTTTGCAGAAGTATTCAGTTTTCCTTGCCTTTTTAATGATATTCAACAATGTTTTTCCAGATGACCATCCCATATTCTGTATTTTCAGAGTGAAACAGTCTCTGTCTGTTAGGTCCTAGGCTATTTTCACAGACTTCCATAGGTGTTTTGCATTTGTCCTCTTGGAGACTTTCCTTTTTCAGGCAGGGCTGTCTTGAGACCCCCCTAGAAAGGAGGGGACATACAAATATACTCGGTTTGTGTTGCTTTACCAGGGCAATATATTTACTCTTCAAATTCTGAATCTGCCTAGTAAGGCAAGGAAATATTTAAATGTTTTTATTTGACTTTAAACACCTGTACTGCTTTGCATCTTGGGTTTTGCTGTTGATCTTAGAAGAAATAAATTTGAAATTTCTCCCTTTGGGAGTGGGGAAGGGCCTGGGTCTAGCTGTGGTCTGATCTGTGTGGGCATGCAGTTGACAGCATAGGTGCAACCTACAGCATGCAGCAGCACCGTACCCAACATCTCTGCTGATGAGTTAATATTGGCAGATGTCAGGATTGAATGTCCCATTAAGGAGTGCAGGCCATCTGGTAGAACGGTCTTGCTCAGCTCGAGTCTTTGCTCTTGCGTGAGGATTATTTCACCAACCATTAGTTAGTTACTATTCCCTCTAACCTTTAAAGGTAGTTGATCATAAAAATGCATGGATTTGTTCCTGGTGACTTTTCTTCTGCACTTAGGCTTTGCATAACCATGCTGACACATCATTAGAACGAAGACCCATTCCTCATATGGAATGAAGGCCTGAATGAAGACCCATTCCTCATATCTTAGATTTTTAACTGTTATTGGAAGACCTGTAACCCAAAAATGAGCCTGGCTATTTTAATAGTAGTATGTAAACTTATATTTGTTCCTTAAGAAATTCTCTCATTTGGTGTTTGTTTTCACCATCAGTCAGAAGAAAATGTAAAAGCATGCATCTACATGCTTAGTGTTGGAAAGCTTCATAAAAGTAGCTGTCCAGCTCTGTCTGGAAGTCCCGTCTGTCCCTCAGGGTAGGTTTGCACTGACGTTCTTGCCAAAGCTCATCCCTTTATGTGTTGTAGATTTACAGAATCCATTAAGCTTTCACCTTTAATATGCTGATCAGAGGCCGGTGCTGCTGTGCTGTCAGTCAGGTCACTTGCCAGCCACTTAGTCATAAAGCAGCCAACCAGGTCTGTGGAAGACGCGTGTTTGGAAGAGCCGCTCTAGGGTTTCCTCATGCTATGAAGCAGAATACACTAGATACGTTACACTTTGTGTCTCACATGAAAAGCAGTCACTACTGTCTTGCTGAGCATGACTGAACATATCTGCTATGTGCAATTAGCAAATGCACAAGCCAGCAGCATCACTCTGCTGACATCTCAGCAACAGTGAATTGTGAATCTTGCCTGCAATATCTACTGTAATCCATGATTGCTGTTTTTTCTGTTCTCTGACAAATTGCAGTTGTGTGGTTTTAATTTATACTGTTAGATTCCTTTCTTCACCCTTCACAAAATCAGGATTGAAGGTTTGTAGGAAAAAAAATAATAAGTTTTTGTCTCTGCCCTTTAAAAATGCTGGCATTAAGCTTTGGCTGGAATGGTACACATAGAGAAAAGCTCATTTCAAATCTTTTTTTTCCTTACTACTTTACTATTTGTACTTGGCACATTATTGACATCGTCACACAGTTGTACAAATGTCAGAGAGCAAAGTCCTGTAACTGTGTGAATAATGACATTTCTAAAATTGTGTGGAGAAAAAAAGCAGATTATTTGGATTGAATTGTCTCTGTCGATAGCCTGTCCTTTCAGCAGAAGAATGAGTACTTCTTACTTGAGAATATGAAATTAAAGCTTTCTCTTTCTCAATTATGAGAGATTTTAGTTTTAAGCAGAAATCTTTCTTTGGTAATTTGATAAGTTGTAATGAAGCTCTAATAAAGCTTCTTACTGAGGTTCAGTAGCAGCATAAAGTCAATACTGCTTCTGAAAATTCATTGTAAATTCTCATTCAAATGAAACAGCATGCAATTGAATTAAATTGCTTCTGAGAAGGGGCATTTGTCAACTGCAGGGACTAATGCAGTCCCCGGAGAGGTTTTTGCTCTGTGTTACTCTCACACCAGAGCTCTCATCCCGATCCCTCTGAGAGCTGCTGAGGGCACGAGGGCCAGTGACTAATAGTGATGCTGGCAAATGTCATGTGGAAACTGCTTGGAATGAGTGGGCTTCTGCAAATGCAAAAAAATTCCTAGCGGAAAGTGATTGTAATCTCCAAACATTTCTGATATTCTGCTCCCTCGTTAGCAGTCGCACAGGAAAACAAACAAAAGGAAAGCAACAGCATTTGCAGATCCCTCATCTCTGAGGCACTGATATCAGTACAAAAAGACGTAGCCTGATGTAGTAGCAGCCTGTTCATCTCTGCATTTTTGCTGGTTAAATATTATATAGATAAATGAGACCAATAAATGTATTATTTATAAAATAATCTCGTGTTCAAATGGTTGAGCACAAAAAGCAACTTTCACAACAAGATTAAACTACCTTTGTGTTGAGATAGGTGGTTACTGTAGTTATTTTCTGACAGTCTCTAGTATGATTAAACTGAGTGAACTCTAAAGTGCTTTGCTGGCAAAAGGCCGCCTCTCTCTGCAGCAAGGTTTTGAAAATAATTAGTAGTTTACAGGCTGTCAGGGTTCTGGCTGATAGCAAGACCAGAGTCTGCCCCTCACATTTCCCTTGGAGAAGCTATAATATCAAGTGATGCTTTGTTCCGCTTAATCTCTGCAGAAAACTATGTTGCGTCTGGAAGCTATGCATTGATCTCCCAGCCTTTCACTTATGGAAGAATGATAATTTATAATCTGGAGTGGCTTCCTACGGAACTGGCTGCTGAATAATTCTTAGCAAATTTAAGTGTAAATAGAAATGCATGCCATTTCACTGCTCAGAGTCTGAATGGCAAGTGTTATTGCTGAGGTATTGTAAGAGCTTCTTCATTCGTTTTCTCTAATTGTCTGAAGTGACTTTTCTATGTCATGGATTACTCTATAATCATCTCCTGGACTCTCACTGATATGAGACCAGTTTGGGTATAGTGCTCTAGGACTGCTGTAATGTCTGTGTTGCATTGGTGGTACTGCTCAAGAAAAATGGTAGACTATTCTTTAGAGCAAAGACAAAATGATCCAAGATTTTAGATGTTTAAATGCATTGCTAGTGTTGATGCTGTCAGGCCAGTAGAGATCTCATAAGATTTGGCTTGAAATTTCCAAATGTCACCAGTGTATCAAGATTTTTTTGTTGTTGTTGTTTAAATCTCTTACAATAGAAATTTTGATTGATACAACGAAGAAATTGAGCTATCCATCACGATGCCTTTGTCACGTGAATAATATGCCAAGTGCCACCTAGAGGCATGTTGGAGCTGTTGCATGGCTCTTCCAGTTGCTTTATGGCAAAAAAAAAAAAAAGCAATATCCAACGTGATGTTTGTGAAATGCTACCTGTTAGGGCTGTTCCAGTTATTCTGAACATTCAGCTCAGTTCTTTTTTCATTCTTTAGTGGGTTTTCTTAGTACTAACTAGTATTCAAGTGCTATAACACTAAGGTGTTGTTTTTTTTTTGTTTGTTTGATGTTTTAAACGTTTGTGTTTATTACATAAATGCACCTAAAATGTTTTCATCATATCTACATTTCTACATATAACTTCCTCTTTCTCTTTCTATCAGGTTAAAAACAGTTTATATAAATCAAAAGGAAGAAAGCCCTACAAATAAGAATAATAAAAAATAAAACATAAAAAGTGTAAACAAATATTTGTTTATATTTTATTATGATGTGACAGCTGTACTGCTCTAGTTTAGGGTGAAGGGATGTGTATCTTTTTTTCTAAACCTCTTGCTTTACTATGATTTCTCTTTACCTTTCTGGTAAGTTGTGTGTTGTTGTTGTTTTTGGTTATTAGCTGTATTTGAAGTTCAGTTATTTTGGAAGAATATAGTATGGCCAACTATTACCCACCTAGTCAGACATTTTTTTTAAACACCTTTTTCATGGCTAGAGAACCGAAAATGTTACTCTCGAAGCTGTGATGAAGCCCTGCATTATCCTGCATTAGTACAGAAATCTAAGACAGAATTTCACAGTAGAAGGTCTTTATGAGATACTGTTTAAGGTGTTCTGATCACTTAGGATGTTTTCACTTCCATTATTGGATAAGTATGTGTTCAAAGAGTGCTCGTTACAAGTTTTATTCTGCAATAATGTTCTGTTAAGAAGGAAACTAATTTTTCTGTTAGGCACTGTGTGCACACAGATGTAGTAGTAAATACATCACTCAGAAGAACTTCTCAGTGCCAGACTGCTATTTCAAATAGGCTAGGTTTAGTGAAATTTACAACTATATTTAAAAACAAAACAGATCTATCTAGGCCAGTGATGGAGTGACCTCTGCATTAGCTAATGAGTCAGTTACCAATGCTGTATCCTACAAATATAAAGATTTTATTTCTTCACAGGGCATTTATGAAATTTAACTCTCTGCTGTTTGCATTGTGTAAGGGTTAGCTGCATCATTTTTATTCCCTTAAAATGCGCTCATTCCATAAAGCAATCTAGTTGTAGCATTGGAGCCTTCTCACAAAGGCGTCTTCATGGTATCCAACTTAGGGTCTACTGGCCAGATGGTTTTAGGTAATAAATACATTTCCTTCACGTATACAGTTTTTCTGTATCAACAGCTGGACCTATGCCACACTCTACTTCACAAAAGCTTATTCTGGATAATGCTGCAAGCTGGTGACCTTCAGTTACTGCCAGCCAGAACTGGATTAGCACCTGCTGATTTGGAGGCAAAAGACTTTCTACTATGTTCTTAATCTTGCAGTGATCTTGTCCTTAAAGTGAGGCCAAGGATTAAAAGGCTTTAGTTGCTCTCTAAGGTTGTGTTTTGTTTGTTTGTTTGTTTGTTTTGTTGTTTGTTTTTTTTTTTCAAGAGGCTGAATTCATGAGTATAGGAGCTGGTGCTGGCTGCTTTGTGTGTATTTTGTGTATCAAGACCAGTCCAATGGCTTAATTATAAATGTTGCTCAGTGGTTAAAAAGTCTCATATTAAGAGAACTGAAAGCCATACTGACATCTGCTAAAATGAGTTTAATGAAAGCTGCCTAAAATCCGTCACTTATCCAAGCCTTTCAAGGGTACTTAATGTATTTTGACATTTGGGGAATGGTAGAACAAATTTAGTTCTTGCTTCTGTGATTCAAGTTTGTTAAATGAAAGGACAGAATCAGAACAAGTACATTGGAAACATTCCTAGGGTATAAATCATTTGTCTGTCTGATTTATTTAGGGTTTTCCAGGAGATATTGGTGTACCTGGATTAAACGGCCCTGAAGGTCCCAAGGTAAGACTGTATGAAAACTTATTCACAGTAATAGTTAATCAGCATAAGTCTGAGGAAAAACTGAGAGATGGACATTGGTGTTATGGTAAGATAATCTGTCAAAATACAAATACTTTGCCCCAGGTGTATGTATGAGGAAGTTAATGTTTAATGCTGTCCACACAGTTATGAGGGTAATTACTGTGTTAGATGGAAGCTTGTAATGGCAAGTTAAGTGCGAGGAAATTTGGAGAAAGCACTGTGTAGCTAGGAAGTAACATATATATCACAAGTATTAAAAATAGTCCTTGTCAAAGGCATGCAGACCTTTAAAATCTCAGCTAATATGATTTTTTTAAACAAATTTTGATAGAAATAGTAGCTAAGGTTACAGAAAAATGGACAAAGATCACATGCCAGGTTAAATAATATAGCGTTACTTAGCAGACTAATGTTGTAAACCAAGCTTAGCAAAAATTCATACAGAAGTTTCAATGAAGCTTTGAGTAAAAACACATTATTTTTTCCTAAAATGGAGGAGGTAGAGATGAATACCAAAAGATGCAGGTGGGTCAGAAATTAACCCAAAGGGGAGATGATTGCATAGTGCCTAAAGGTAGACTGCATCTTGTTGAAAGGACCAATAATGTTCCTAACTTAGTAGTTAATATAGTAGTAGGGAATATCCCTAAGTAATATTTTCATTAATAAATGGGCACAAGAGCGCTGGTATTAAATTTGTATATGAAACGAAGTTGAGCACTTTTAGATAATCTTAAAAACTGCACTTTGCACCAGTTCACCCTACTTCTGTTACTTAAGACTGATGCATGCAGGGATTAAAACAATAAATCCTACTGTAAACTTAGAGCTTTGCAGCTGGCAATAGAAGGAAAGCCACTGCCAGATCTCCTTGAAAGGAAAGCATTAAAAGACTGTTAAAAATGAGTGAAATTCTAGAATGCAGGAGGGAAGGTGTCATGTTAATGCTACTGTACAAAGCATGAGAAGGCTTTATCTAAGTAGTCCACAGAGTTCTGGGCATTTGTATTCCAGGACTCAAATGGGAATAGATGCCGAAAAGGTTACTCAGATTACTGTATTCTGAGACAGTTTGTTTATCCTACCAAAGCGAAGGGCCTTTCTGAGCTTTGTAAGTGAAGCAGAGGGCAGAATTTGTGGGGAGGCAGAAGAAGTATGCAGAACCATGGACATGAACCATTCTTGCTCCAAGAACAACATTAGAATTGTCCATAAATAAACAGATGAGAAGATCTGATAAACAGATGAGAAGATTTTTCATCAGCATAGTTGTGAAATTCTGCAGCAGGTTGCTTAAGACAATATAGAACATGGAGCTTTAAACGGCTTAATGATATAGTCTTTGTTTTGCCTGGAAAATAGTAGAATCATTCCATGACAAAATTGATCATTTTTGAGAACATCTCAAATAATCCAGTTGCCAGAGCCATGGCCAATCTTATCTGCATCTCATGTCTGTCAACTGTGTCAAGAGCCTTCTCCCAAAATAACCCAGACATGAAGCTAGTGGGAAGGCTGAAAAATAGTTTGATGCAGAAATGGGGAGAAGTTAAAATACATTTCCAGAGTCAGGTGCAGACTTTTACTTTCATTCTGTTTTATTGCTTTACTAACTTTTTTGTATGTGAAATGTTAACAGCCTTCTTTATAAGAGCGATTATCAGACCACTGCAGTAGCAGTTGGTCTTGTGTTTCTGGGAATGATGAAATATCAAGGGACTTAAAAATTTGGTGATAGATTGTGTCCAGAATCTAAAGGAGATAGAAGAGAGTCAACAGTTTTTGAGCTACAAATCAGATTTAATCCGCCACATTGATACATGAATGCTCTGAGACCTTATCCCTGCTCTGCTACCCAGATTCTTCAATAATTGAGATTGTATGTTTCCATGTTATATCCAACATGTTAAATTAGATGTTTTTGATAGAATTGGGTCAATATTTAACACACATCTTAGCAATCTATTAGTTTTTCATCCAAATTCCAACAAGGAAAAAAAAAAAAAGGTAGCCAACAATGTTTATTTAAGATTATGCATTCCAATGACAAAAGTTACATAGCAGAGTAGGATTCACTGGTCTCTTGCACATTTGCTCTTAGAGACAAATAGCTTACACAGTGTGTTCTAATCAGGGAGAATTGATGGCTTACATTTGAGATGGAATAACTGGAAAAATTCTTAAATTGCTCCTAGAAAATAAGAGAAAATCTGCACACTAGAAGTGTTTGTCTTTCAGGATTCCCAGCTGTCTTGTGTTGACTACAGCTTAAAAAAAAATCCTCAATCTTTCTATTTTTAGAAAACTGTTTTCACTATGCTGCTCTTTTCTGTTTTGTTTTGTTTATGCTTCCTCAGAAGCAATACCCATTTTTCATTTAAAAAAAAAAAAGCAGGGTAACCTTTTATTTCTTAGTAGTTGGTGTGGGAGAAATTCAGCTTCTTGCTGGAAAGTTTAAGCTCTATAAGCATGATCGGCCATCTCTAAATACCAGTAGAACTTCTGAATTATTGATTTTTCCCCAAATTGGTGCTGTAATCAGCAAAAATAACCTCTCTAAAATAATGTTCAAGTGATTTATTACACCATCTGGTCTACAGCACATTACTCAGTTTGGAAGCAATATTTTAGAAGGTGTTTGATCTCAATCCACTGCTTATTTAACAGGGGAAAAAAAAAAAAGTTTGAGAAGTTCTGAAACAATTTAGTTTGTTTTGTATGTTGTTATAAGTATTTATGCTCTGTAACTGAGAAAAATGGGAGGAAAAGACAGCATATGTTGACCACAGCTGTTGTTTCTCCAGTAATGTGCATTTGTACCATGGAAGTAGCTGAGAACTTCAGTCCTGCTCGCTTATGTTTGTTTGGATAGCATGCTTAATACAAGTGGCTATTAGGAGTTCCACTGTTTTTGGAAGAGATGATCATCTGCAAAGCTATGTATGTGAAATATGGAATACACTGTTTGACTCCACAGATTTTTTCCAGACGCTTTGGCACATGTCTGATAACTACCTTCAATTTCTGTTTGCTGTCTGAAACCTAAAAGGGGAGGTGGAAATTTCGTTTAGCCCTAATATCAGTTGTACAGTCTGTGACTTTTTTGCAGATCCAGTTAGTGCAGTGCAAGAGTAGCAGTGTTGTTAACATTTTCATGGTGCGACTACATTATACTGAAAATCATATCTCCTATTGTGCTTTGCTATTAGAATAAAATGACCATTTCTTGACTACCTACACAGAACTATTGCTTATGTGCTACTAAAAACCTTCCTGTCACGTTTTCTGTGGTACATCGAACAACAGCTCTTCACCCTCGTCTTTCCTAGTATGATGGTGGCCTATGGACCTTGAGGTGGCCTGTTCAGTTTTCTGTTCTGTTTTACTTTGTGTGCTAAGTAAACTGTTACTGCATGAATGCCTGCATCTTCAGTCTAGACTTCAGCTTTATTATTAAGCAATTAATAAGGCTTACACTTGGAACTTTCCCACCACGACTTTCTTCAGAGGCTAATCATCAGTGTCTTTCTTCTTGCTTTATCTGATATTGTTAATCCCTGCTTCCAAGAACATTAATAATATGTTTACACAGATGTATAGAGATATTAAAAAAAAAAAAATGTCCTATGCCTGGTCAACAAGTGCTATACCCAATTACTACCTTTGTAATTTGGATGACTGAGATTTTTTACACGCTGCTAACTGCTAATTCATTTTAACAAACTTTTGAAAACATTGCTGTAAACAGTCGTAAAAACTCAGAGTTGGCAGAGGCCAAGGTCCTTCATCTTTGAGAAGCTGAATATAATTCTGACAGAAAAGTAAGGGCTGAAAATCACAAGTAGTTTTGGACAAGATGGTAGTTTAAACTCACTTTCTAGTTCATTTCCATTGCAATGTTGTCATCAGATGTTATACTAAAGATTACATAAATTAAAGCAGAACCAATGCAACTCTTATAGATCTCTGATCTTAATATGATGGCATGCATTGTCCTCAAAAAGAGAAATTATTGATTTGAGAGCTCCAATATTTACTTTCCAGAAAGTCAAAATAATAATTTCAGAAAAATTAATATAGTTGAAGTTTGTAAGATACCCAGCTTTCCAGCACATAATAAAATTCTTCTGCATATTCTCTTGGCTTCCTAAGAAATGGACAGTAGTATTTAAGGAGGTCTGCTTACTCAGTTTTGCATATGTTTGTTAGTTGATGTAAGATCTCACTCTTTGTGTCTGTCTGTCTGTCTGTGTGTGTGTGTGTGTGTGTGTGTGTGTGTGTGTGTGTGTGTGTGTGTGTTCGGATTTTCAGGGACTTCTGGGTGACCGAGGGCCTCCAGGGCCACAGGGACCCAAAGGAGTTGAGGTAAGATTAAAAAAAAAAAAAAAAAAAAAAAACTAACAAACAAAAAAACCTATTTGATCAACAGATAGTTTAAAGTAAAATGTGAAGAGGAGGAGGAGGGGGGCTAAACAGTAATGGTTAAGTATTTATGGTGTTGTCATGCAAGATTTCAGTATTTTTATTTTTTTTTTGTATTTTCGCTGGTGTTGCAAAGAGACTTCAGTGGTGTTACAGGGCCATGCATCCATTTCATAATTTAAGTAATTTCAGTGGAGTCTCAAAGGGTTCAGAGTCTGGTATGCATCTTTTTGGTAAGCAGGCAGACAGCAGGGGTGTGTGTAGAGATAGCAAATATGAACTTAATGACAATATCTTAGATACATTTAAGTGATCATTGAGACCTTTATTAATTGAAGGGGAAGGAAGGCAACATTACAAGTTTATTAGGTATTCTTAATTCATCACAATAACAATGAGAACTCATGTCTGTTAGGCTGAAAATAGTTAACATTAGAAATTATTTAATCAACGAGTCTGATTAAAGTCTTCAGTCTTCATAACTAAGCAGGCTACTTATGACATTAATGACAGATATTGAATGATTAAAAGTTAGCAATCACAAAATGATCCATTCAGTTAGCAGCCAGGAAGCTGCAGATAGTGTTTCTTAATTCCTTTGCGATGTATTTTTTTTGGAATTGAGAAGGTTGTAAACCACTTCCTCCAAAAGCTGGAGAAAATCTTACGCATTCAGGATGATCAGATAACTGTTAAATAACAGCATGAGCTCCTGGTATGGCACTGATACAAATCCATGCTTTGATATACGTGTATAAGGAGTCAACCCTGAAGAATTAACACTGGAGTTCCTTATTATGTATAGCTATATCAGTGCACTATGCAGCACAGGCACAGTGTCTCATTTCTTCTACTATACACCTGACAAGCCTGACCCTCTAGTCTCCCTCCATTCCCAAGAAAAGATGGGGATAAGCCCTGCCTAAATGGCTTGACTAACTTAGTGGCTGTACCATAGCCAAGTGGAGGAAAAGAGCAAGAATGTTCCTACTGTTCTTGTAGTTAGGAAGTGTGAAATGTTGCTACAAGTAATCATATTGGGCAGACAGAGAGGTTGACCTATCGCTGCTGGGTCTCCCCTTGCTCAGAATCATGAAGATACTGCTGTGAAGGAAGATATCAGTAGTTCAATGGCCTTTCTGGCCACTTCTGGTGGTGACATACAGCATGGCTTTCTGGCTAAAGAATTTAAGTGAAATCAGATTAGTCTCTCTTACAGTGCTTCTGTCAGACTCAAAGACCCATGTGTATGCATATGAAGCAAACGTAATGTGACATAATAAGTAAAATCAGTTGTCTACAGATTTATTTATTTTTTAAGCTAGTCTTTGCATGAAGATTATTGAAGTCCTGATTTCTTGTAGGGACAAGTAGGACCAGATGGACCTATTGGAGGAGTCGGCCCAAGAGTAAGTAATTTTGTTATGGAAGACTTTTTTTTAGTAGAAGTACTGGTTTAAAAGCTTACTGTGCGAAGTGACTGTGTTGAAATGCAACCTCATGAATAAACTATTCTGTAAACCCGAATCAGCTGATCGACTGAAATATCAAAATCTAGGAAGAACCAAGCATGAGACTCACCTCTCAGGGAGAGATACAAGGGACTGATGCTTTAAGAAAACATTATCTAATTGATGTGGTAGACTGCTGAGAACACTAACGATGAAAATTGTCAATGCTGTTTGGGCTGATATATTTTAAAAGATAATTTACCTTCACCAGTTCCATTAATTAGGAATATTTATTAGCATCTAAGCATTCTAGGGGACTTTAAGCTTATTTAAAAAATCAAAATCAAAAGTGCAGTCTTTTCTACTGCTCCCCAGTTCTAGAGAGAATATACCTCTGTCATTTTTCCTGTTCATTAGCTAGTCAAAGCTGAGAATTTTCTTTCTGTTAGAAATAACATTAAAAAGCTTATTTGCCACATGAAATAAGTAAAATGAATAATAACATTAAAATAACACCTTTTTTTTTTTTTTTAGACAGAAAAAAAAACCACTTTGTGACTCAGTTCAATATTGTTTCATCTGCCTGAGCTTCTGCCAAAAGCCTCATGGAAATTTTTATTTTGGCTGCATCATGCTATGAATCTCTTCCTTGGGCAGGGCTTCGTGGCTGGACAGCATCTCCCATGTTGTGCTATGGCAATTGGGAAAGATGATGCAGCAGCGGGTGACTCACGGGCAGTCAGACACCAATGGTCACATTCTCTGCATCACCGTGCATGCACTGGCCACCATCAGCTGGTGTCAAAGTGACCTAAGAAGAAAACTTTCTGTGTAGCCCAGCAAGCAGAAATATATTTTTAATCTCTTTTGGGTCAGTTTGACCTAAATTAATTTGGTTTTGATTTCTCTCAATGGGAAATGTGTATACCGTTGGCGTGTCTTATGGTTCCGTGGTTTCTCTCTCACTACAAGCGGCTGAGAGAAGAATGTGTGGATCTGTGGTGGGCCCCTGGGTTGCTGTCTCCAGACATTTTTGAGTAGCTTCTTGGCTAATGTTCCCTCCTGAAATGAGAGGTAGGGGAAATGGGAATTTTGCTTGCTGTGGAGCCCTGCCTGTTTTCCCCTCATCCCGGGGCCCATCTGTTCTCGCCTGGATTCTATGGCTTCTGTTGGCTCGAGCTGTTTCACAATTCCAGGCCAGTTTCTCCTCACTGCCTCCCTGAATGCTGCTTGTCCTTGCTTCTTCCCTCCCACTTGTAACGCAGACAGCATGCTTGTTGGAGAAGAGAGTCCCAGTCATTAAGTTGTTCGATTATACATAGTTTAATGGGACCTAATCAGTTAACTCTGGAACACATCCGTCTTTCTAAGTCATGTTCGCTTGATTGCGATTGATTACATTCATTTGATTTACATAGGCTTAATTTCCAGGTTCATTGAAGGAAGTTTAAAACACGTTTGAAAGTAAATGCAGTAAAAGCTGTGTTGTGTTTGTCTTCAGTGAACTAATTACGTATCCAAGGAGGCAGGGGAGGTCTCAAAGAGGGACCTGAATGAACTGCTCAAGCCATGCTTGGGGCCCCAAGGCACTGTCAGCTGTCAGCTCTGCCTTTCTAGGCAGATGTTTCTTACTTATTATTTGCAGCCCCCAGGGGTCGGGGATTCCTCATTCTCTCTGGCAATCTGCTTCAGTGCTCTGCTTGTTTTACTGACACATTTTCTAATGTCTGGCCTTTTAGACAGAAAGTTTCGCCTGTTTTTCTCACTACGACCTGATTTCCTGTCCTACAGACATATAGGTACAGATATCAGTAGTTTACTCCCCCTTTCAGCAGCTGTTATCCTCACTTTCTTTGGTTTTCTCTGAACTCAGTAAAGTATCCATGTAGATTATATATTTTAAACCTCTGATTATCTTTATGAAAACTATTCCAGCTTTCTATTGAACAGTAATGGAGATAATTTCTAGTTTTTCTGGAATTCATCATCTCCTGACTGTGTAGTTTTCAGGTAAAAGTGTTCAGCCCCAAGGTCAGGTTTAGGCATGCACCAAGCAGGCAGCAATACAGTTTCTCCTCATTTCCCCTTCCCAGCCATCATTCCCACTTGTTCCTAACATTTACTTAAAAACAAACAAACAAAAAAAATGTACATGACACCAAAAACCTCTGTTCCCACCTGACAGGTGCTGCCAGCAAAATAGATCATTCTCTACTGGAGCAGAAGGTGAATATGAACCTGTGCTCCAGGTCCCAGGTTTGGAAAGAATTCGCATATGTCTCAAACAGCTGGAGTCAAAACTGAGGATGCTTCCCTGCTTACTTGGGATGTCTCAGGTTCCACAGAGTTCAGCCTGTTTGGCTGAAAGGGATTTTTGAGCTGAATTTGGTCACAGGACCTGTTCTACTCCAGTGTCAAATACTTGCATTCTCTTAAATGTATACTTATAAATCAAAATATGTTGTGTTTTTTTTAGCATTTGTTTATTTGTCCTGTGAAAATTCAGTAGATGCAACATTAAAGAAATGCCTGTGTTTATTAAGTACCTTGGTAATCAACTCTTTCTCAAAAGCTATCCAAATGTTAACACTGTAGTTGTCTGTAGTCAGCTGTTAGTGAAAGCGTTTTTTGTTATCTTCATCATAGGAGCAGAAAATGCTTTTGAAGAGGGGCAATTGTTATAAACCAGAATGTAAAACGTTGCTGCAAGTTGATATTTCTGAGATGTGTAGAACAGAAGCTGGTATCTTACAGTCATTAGATGAGCAGTTCTTCCTGAAGGCCGGGGAAGTGCTCTCAGAAGTACCCCGCTTCCCGGTGCAGTATTTCCTGAAAGCCACTTGTGTCTTCCTGAGGACTGAGGGCATGTGAGGAGCTTGTGGAGGAAGAATGGGAATGGAGTGATAATGAGAGAGATTTATATTCAAATACCCAAGCCTGTATTCAACCCATTGTGAGGTGAGAAGAAGCACAGGTGGTTGCTGTTTCCTGAAAGGAACTTTCAGTTAATATTTTAGGAAACACATTTCCTTTGGGACTACACTGCCCTGGAAGAGTAATTTTCTTAGGGGTTAGCAAGTGGAAAAGCAGCCATCCCTAGCCTAACCTTCTGTGTAATTTCCTCCACGTGTAATTTACAATTGTATTGCATTCCTGCTGAGAGCCAAATCTGTGCATTTCAAATGACTTTACCAGTTAAATCCACTTGTTCCATTCTCTGACCAACTTGCATCTGCCATGTGTCCTTCAAAGTTAGTATGTAATTGGGGCAGTACAGCCAAGAAAGCTTTACAAGCTGTAACTGCAATTCAGGTCTGACCGGACTGAAATAAATCATCTAGGTAAATAGTGGCCACTAGTTCTCTTTCTAGGAATTCCATTTAAAACATTCCTGTGTTACAGCCTGCTCACCACAGAGATCTTCACATTCTTTGCAGCGTAGTAGTAAAAGAGCATGTAGGAACCTGCAGAAGCACGTTGCTTGTTCTTTGCTAAGCCCTGTGGAAAGACATGACTTGCTTTACTGGAATCTCTCAGAATAAGTCTTCATGGTCTCCTCTCCCCAACTCCAGGATGTGTCATGTGCTAATCCATTGCTAAAACAAAAGCCTGTTCCTAACACACTGAGACTTGTTGGAACTTGGAGAACAAAATGAAGTCATTCGGGCATGAAATCACAGAGAGAATGGGAGAGAAATAGGATTAATATGAGAAGTCACAAAACCTACTAAGTTAATAACATTTTAATATTATTAAAATAATTAATAGAGAATTTCTGAGATGCCCAGAAGCTAACATTCTGCTCTGAAAAACAAGCACAAAGAAGCCAGAGCAAAGGAGCCAAATGCAAAAATCACATCTTTTTCGAAGGAACTTCTTTGGTGCCTGCTGCTTTGATCGCTTCTGTCTCAGGACACCCAATATGGAAAGGAAAGCTCTCATCACAGTCTGATTGGAAAAAAAAAAAAAAAAAAAAGTCTGCAGGAACAAACATATGGTCTAATGGCTGATAATTTCCTTTTAGCAGAAATCTGCATTTTCTTAATGCTGAATCATTAAAACGTGTTTATTTTCCTTCTCCAATTGTCACATTTCATCAGTTTCATTAACAGCTTGCTGAAGAGCCAACTCCAGCCTATTGGACCTTCACTTTTGGAGCAAGGCTTTTGCCTCAGAGCTGATGGAAAAAGTTTGTCTAGACAGGGCTACGCTGTTAATATACCAAATTTATAGGTCGTGTTTTAGATTGTATAGGAAATAAAGACTGCCTGAAATAAAAATAACCTCTTAAAAGTGAGACATAATAAGCTATAAACATCTAATTGAAAATTCAGGAGAAAAGTATTTCAATTTTTATGCCTTTGTGGTTCTGTCACAACAAAAGGAGGGATGTATTTTTGAAAATTCCTCAAGGATCTCTTCAATTCATGTCCTTCTGCTCAGATTGGTCTTGTTGTATTTTTTTCAGGTAATGTTATGTCATTGACAGAGTATCATAACACCCAGATCTACTAGCAGAGAAATGATAGTGGAGAGAAATGAGGTTTAAAATAATTAATTTGGTAAACATAGGAAAAGCTATTCGAGGTGACTGTCTCATTGAGGAAGGACAGTTACATGTATGACACCAGTCCCTAAATTCTAAAGATCAAATTGTGTTCTGTTACTCCCTGTTCTGCTGAAATTAGCCAGGACAGAACATGACCTTATCTTTTGTCTCCTTAATATGGTTTTAAAATTGAAATATGAAGTATTTGATTCTTGGATCGTGACTTTTTCTTAGTGTTAACTGAGAGTTAATACAGATTCTGCTTTCTGTGCTAATGTGGGCTGTAATAATTAATAGTGCTTTCAGACTTAAGTTTATAAATACACTGACTTCAAACAGAGGTATTAAATTTTACTAAACTGTACACTTTTTAATACATGTATTCTAGTAAACACAGAAATGAGGATGACATTAAATATTTTTAATATTTCTTTCTATTTATTTTAGGGAAGGCCAGGACAGAAAGGTTATGTAGGTGACCCTGGACCAGAAGGTTTAAAGGTAAATGCTGCTTTTATTTATGGAATGAACATGTGTTTGGAGTATCAGCTGTGTACACTTAAACAGTCCAATGTACAGCGATGTGCCAGTGAAAGAAAGAGAGTTATACGTGCTTTTATATAATACAAATGTATATCATACTGGTAACTCTGCTTTCTCACAAGATTCATTTTGGAAAAGAAAATTATGCACGTCTAAGAGACATATGTAAAAAGATAGCCCCTGATAAAGAGAGGTTTAGCTGCAGGAAGATTTAAGGGGTACTGGACCTGGGGGCATCAAGGGACCAAGGGCAGTTCCTGTGCTGGCAGAACTTGGGGAGGCAGGGAAAGGAGGAGTGCTACGATTCGAAAGAGGAGCTTGTGGTAGCAAAATTTCTCAATGCTGTGTGGCAATCTAAGCAAACAATTCCCAAATCACTTTAAAACACTTTTCATCAGGGCACCAGGATTATAGTCAAAGACAGGTAATTCATGCCACATACGCACCCAGCTTTCACCTGTAAAATGCATAGCAAAATGCTACTTGGCTGGCAGCATTATTAAGAACAGAATTAATTCATTTAATCCTTCAAGTTTGAATACAGAATTTCTGGAAGAAAAAAAAAAAAGCATTTGTTAAAAATACAATTAAAATGTTAATTTTCCTAATAGAATATTTTGTAAAGTAGTAAAAGTTATATACTACACAAGTAACATTTTTACTTCTGAAGCAACTGTAAATTAATGAAGGCAATTATATTTGCAAAGAAGAAGATTTCTATTAAAATTATATCTTTTGTTTACAGCATTTGCTGACTTAATGTGTTTAGTGAGCCCTTAATACACAGCTTTCATTTTTATGGGCAACTTATAAATACTGTAGGACAAAACTTACATCTTTTTATAAAATTAAAATTAGCCAATGGCAATATTTATTTATTTTTTTGCTGGTTGCTTAATTTTATTTTTTAAAGTTATAATTTGAAGCTGTAATTTAGAAAATAGAGGAAGACAAAGAACTTTAATATACACATATGAAAGAAATTACTTCACTAATGAACTGCATCATCTGTTTTTTCCATTTAACAGGGAGAACAAGGAGACCAAGGAAACACTGGAAAAACTGGTGAAGCAGTAAGCTTGAATTCTCTTTCAGATTTTAATTTTAATTCTATGTTCATTTGAGAGTTGAATGAGTAATTTTTTGCAGTAACTTTTTAATTTTTTTCTCAAAGTAAATGTTTGTTTTTCCTTTGAATCTATAAGATGTCAGGTATACCTTTTGTGGTCTTTCAGAATAATGCTATTTAAAAAAAAAAAAATTCCCCATTTGAAATATTTGCCAGAGTTATTTTTTTTTATTTTTTTTTGTCTTAATAGGTTGAGTGAACATTACAGGTAGTTGTAGTGATCTTCCAAAGCATGTTCAAGTAAATGAATGACCAATTCTTTTCCAGTGAAATGATTTGAGAGGCTACATTTAGCCTGAGATGTGTTTAGCAGACTGGTTTTGTCTGCCCTCTGTAAAATCACAGAGCTCAAGGTGACCTTGAGTTGATATGTAGTCCATGTACCTGGGCAGAATCAGTTATATCAAGTCTGACAAATGCTTGGCAAACCGGTTATTAGAAGTCTCCAAGGACAAAGGCTCCATGACCTGCAGGCAGCCTAGGGTTTCTCTGTTTTGAAGTTCCTCCAATTGTGTAAACTGACCCTCTTCTGCTTGAAACAACCTTTTGCAAAAGATAGCTCTTACTGCGTCTCTCCTTCATTCTCTCTCTTCAGGCTAAAGTGTCCTAAGTCACTTAGCCTTTCATGTTTTCCAGATAATTTAGATCACCTTACTCTCCTGTAACCTGTTTCTAGCTCATCTATGACTCCAGGGTATTGCCCAAGCTGTTGAGACAGCTGAGCAGAAAGGAAAAATTGCTTCTTATAAGCCATATGTTTGTGTATACACCCCACTTTTTGCAATAGTGTGTTGTTCAGCTTGTGATCCACAGTCTCCAATCTTTTTGTTTTGTGAAGTTATCTTTCTCAGTTTTTCCATTTTAGGTATGTTGTGTTTTTTTGTTTGTTGTTTTTTTTTTTAGTTAATTACCACTTACACATGCTGCTTTGCAATTCTCCCTGCTGAATTTCATCCCATGCCCTTTTGTATTTTTGACTTCTGTCTGGGAATTACTAGCAGGTGCGAGTTTGTTAACCCAATAGTTGAGTTACTGAGAGTTTGTGTGAATGTGACTAAATTGATTTTGTTTGTTGAGTTAATGCATCCCAAAGTGAGATACCATACGCTGGTTTGGACTCAGAACTGTCCTGTTCATGTAAACTGTTCAACTTAGACTGCAGTCAAAGTGAGCTCCCCATTGCCTGCAAAATACCAGGCAGACATACCTCCAAGCTCATGAAATGCTCGGTTAGTGCTGAAATTTTCAGAATTGCTTCTAAGTCAAGTCCCGGCTTCTCTGGACATATCCCAAGAAAGGGGTTTGAGAAACTTAACCCTCAGTCAGCATTTAAAATATCTGCTTAGACAGGTACTGATAATGTCATATAAGGTCCATTCGAAAGCCAGCATCTCTCTGAATGTGGCAAGTATACTGAGCAGCAGCTTGATCCATAGCTTTGTTCAGCAATTTACACACATAGCAAAACACTATCTTTTTTTAGATTGTAATTAGAGTTGGAAAACAGTGGCTTTCTTTCCTTGTGATACAATTTGGAAAATTGTTTGTTTAGTTTTTAATGTTGCTGAATGATTAGGGCAAACAGATGAGTATTGGGGATTGACAATGTTATGGTAGAGAAGAGTGGGTGGGACATCATGACACTATGTTGCTGTTATGGAGTGACTGTGTACTGAGACACAGTGATATAATCTGTCTGTATAAACAGCATTTCTCTGCCAACATTACACTTCATTTTTCCAACAGTGTGCAAAATGAAGGTTTTATTACACAAATTTGATTTTTTCAGCCTGTAAGAAGTTAGGAAAAATCAGTATCATTTACTTGGTTTTTCTGTGCCACGTGCATCAAAATCCTCAAAATAAAACAAAGCTAGACTAAATTCACTATCTAAATAGCACATAAAACAGTCACAGAAGTTACTTAACCTTAAGATTCTGAATTTGTCATAGGCTTTGTTTAGCTCCTCAGTGAACTTGAGTTCAGTGCACACATTTTCCACAACTCAGATATTTTGTGTGTACATAACAATCACTGCAAAGTGAGCTCCATTCTAATACAAATGTGAAATTGAGTAGACAAAATGTATAATCCATTATTATATGTTACGGTTATGAGTAATAAAATGACATACCTACCTAACTGCAGTCAGGAACAAGCTGCAAGAATAAAATAAAATATTCTTTATTCCCAAAGAAGGGTTATTGCAGCCCTGTACAGTGTTATAAATAAACATAATTACGGCCCATCATTTATACTTCCCATACTTGCTGTTTGGACAGTTTGCATATAATAGAGGATGATATGATACCTGCAAACTGACGTCATTGGCCAGCCATTGTCTCTTTACTTTTACTTGTGAATTTTAGAATGTCTTCTGTTTAATGTAAATGTATTTTACTCAAATGAGATTCATTGGCCCTTGATCCTGTTGTATTACCTTAATTAACTGGCAGCAGAGGACTAATGTCCACTTTGTATCTGTTCTTTTGGAGGGCAATATATACTATCTCTTTGTTAAGCTTATGATAAAACACCTAAGGCAGGAGAGAGCCCTTCAAACACATTCAGCACAACTCAAGAAAGGCCTTTCAAAATCCATTCACTTTATTCCCCACTGTAATCTATAATCGTTAAGCCTTGCCTAAGTAAATGAAAAGCACTAGCAGAAAATGTTTTTCCAGATGTGATTCCTGAAGCAAAATACTCACTTCTGTACGCTTTGGATGCAGTTTTTATTTCCAGTTTCTCACTAGCTTCTGTTTGCAGTAATTTTTTTTGTCCCTGGTGTGCAGAGAGAATCCAAACTCCCTAAATAGAGTAAGGCATCCATCCTTATTGATACCTTATCAAGCCTGTGTTATCAGATGCTTGGTGACACCAAATACAAACAAGATTTGTACAAATAACACTAAATAAATTGTATAGTAATTGGCTTTACTGTTAAATAATTTACAAAGGGAAAACGAGATTACTAAAAAGTTGGTAGTATGTTATTAGCCATTGGACTTACTGTGTTTATGGTTTCTTCCTTTTTTGGGGGGTTTATCTATTTATATTTATTCATGGTCTTCATTAACCGAGTTCGTCAAATTACAGAAAATTAAAGCCCACAGCTGAAGTATACTACAGTAGTTTTTAGTACTGGGAAATCCATCACAGCATTCCAATTCTCTAAAAGAAAACATGCATTTCATGAATATTCTGTCAAAAGAAACAATTTTGAAATAAGTCCTGTAAATGTTAAATTCCTAAGGAATTATGACAAGAAGCATGTGCCTGCTACTGGTACCAAATAGCTACACCAATATTTTTATTCTGTTTCTTTCTATTCTTCTGCTTTTCCCAGTAACATCCATCTTGTGTCTTTAACTAATCTGTCTGTTAATAGTCAAGTACTGCTTAATATCAGCTTGGAAGAATACAGATGGAAACTGTGCACAAGCAGGAAAGTTTCAACAGTGGGAGACTGGAGCATAATGCTTTATTGTTCAGTCTAGTGAGATGGGATATGTGCTGAAACGCACTCTGTCAATAGACTAGCTGTCATATTGTCCACCATCTGTTAGGTCACGTGAAGCTGCTGACTCTAGAGCATGCTTCTGCAGTAGTATTTCTGGATGCTTGTCCAGAGTGGAAACTGTGTAGACTAAATTTACAAAATGTTCAGTGTGCTCATAAGCTTAAAAACGACACATTTTAATACCAGCAGGAATGTTCCTAAGATCAGACTTCAGACACTAGTCTTAACTGAGTTCTACAGTTAAAATAAATAAATAAATAAATAAATAAATAAATAGTCTGACTACAGCATCTGCCCTGTTTCAAGGGGAGGGAAGGTGGGTGGGTTCAGGTGGTACTGCTTGGCTGAAGAGAGCCCAAAGCTGAGTGGGATCCAGAGCTTTCCTTTGCTGTAAGATACTCAGATACTTTACAATCAATAGGTGCAATTGAAGAGGAATCAGTTAAGATAGTGAAAAGTAACAGTCAGCAGTTAGAGCAAATTTACACTGCTGATGAGACAAAATCTTTTGGAAGCCATGCCAAAGGAAACAGCCACTTCAGCTACTAAGAAAATTGCCCTTAGGTCGGGGGGAGGAAAAGCTCACTTCACTGACATACGCAGTTGGATTTTATATTCTTTTATCAGTGATAGAGAGCAAGTATTTGAAACCATGTTGCTTTGAGCATCTCACACCAATGACCTGTCTGTGTTATACATGTAGAGTCAGGGATGATTTAAGAAAATGATTAATTGTGTAGTTTTTGTGGCACAAAACTGAATTCATCTGAACTTAAGAGTTGCTTGTCAGGGCCACATTACTGTTAGGTAATATTAGTGTTTACCCAGACCAGGGCACTCTGCATAACTAAGTGGAAGCTATTTCCAATTTTTCCATACCTACTCCATTACAGACATTCAGCCCTTGCTTGGCCATGGAGTTCTTGATTAGAAATCACAGACATTTCTACTCATATTGAGGCAAGGTACAAGTGCAGAATTTAGTTTTCCTGTGATGCAGTCAGTTTGTACCCAGGTTGTGCATGACATCAAAAAAAAAAAAAAAAAAAAAAAAAATTGGCTTAGAAGAAAACCCTCTTAAAACTGGACAGTAACTAGGTGGTGTTTTCAGAACTGTTTTCCCAGTTTATTGATTGGTTATAGCATTATTCACCTTTCTTAGTAGTCTTTCTTTTAAAATTTCAGGTTACTCTTACCTATAAGGAAGAGGATAACGCTTCTCTAAGGATATTAACAGCTCCTCCATTTAGTTCGTACCTGGTACAGGTACAGCAGTGAGCAGATGTTCTACACAAAGGCGTTATTGCAAGTCTTTTGGTTTCAAAAGCCTGTCTGTGGTTCGACAATATACTAATTTTGGTCAGATCACTAACAGAGCTGCATGAAAGCACTGGACCAATAGAAATTTACCAGAAACCTATGACTAACAAATGTTAGGATTTTTGGTTTTGTGTTGTTGTTTTTTTTAATCCCAGAGCTGGTATCAACTGTCCACAACACCTCCTTCCTGACAGATCAGCTACATTTTTTTCTACTACAGATTATATGAAGCCCAAATAGCAGCCAGCATAAACCCTTTGTCAGGCTTTCTTCCTCATCTGTGTCCAGGCCTAATCAAAGTCACAGCTGTTACAAGGGTGATCCAGAATTAGTGCGTATGGTACCAGGGTCCAGATAGGTCAGTTTTAAAAATACTTTTAAGTACTGTTACGTTTGGCTAGTAAAACTGAGCTTAGATTAATATTTATTTCTTAAAACTTATTTTTTATTTTGAGTTGTAGAGGTATTTTTCTATATATCAGCTGATTATGAACTAGTAGAAGCTGACTGTTAGAGCACCCATTCTTCCTTCTTCTTCCTATTGTTCTTGGCTTTTATTTTAACAGAGGTAGTTATGTGAATCTTCAAGCATTGTTAAATAAGTTTTGATCTGTTAAATTCAAACCTTAATGTTTGCTCATCTGCTTTTTTTGTATGTGTCATAAAGTCCCTCATGCAGTATGAAGCTGTTGGGCTCTCAAGAAATGTTTAAGTGGGAAATAAAATAAGCAGGCAGAGGTGATGACCTTGCTGGATATGGAGGGAAGTAGAATGCACAGGTTAAGGGTAGATTTTAATGAAAATTAATTAAAAATACTCAAAAGAATTTCAAAGAATAAAGTTAATGTGGAAAAATGAAATTTAAAATTTATTTGTGAAATCTCATTAAAAGAACACAGAATGAGGATATTTGAAAATGCTGAATTCTTCATGAAATGATGTTGGATTGGAAAGTTTTCGCTTAAGACAGAAGATTGTGTTAGCATACAACCTGATATGCAACTGCTTCCACAGGAACTTTTGGAATCAGCTAAATATTTGTTCCTCACTACCAAGCTTTTCAATGGATTACTCCAAACTTGGGTTTTCATTAAGTATTCTGTGTGTTTTCAATTATTCAGCTACAGTCCAGTTTCTAACATGGAGCATATGTGCTGGCAAGATGTTTTGTCTGTCTTAGACATGTGTTAATTGTGATATCTGTTCTCTGATTTTCCATGAAAATGCTTCTGTCAAGAAGGTTTCTAAAATGCTGTTATTGTCATTGTAGAGTTTTACATATATCTTTGTAAATGAAAGTTTGACTTTTTTTTTTTTTTTATTAGGTTTAAAACCATGATTTTTTAAACATTTCAAGGTTGTTTTTTTGGTTTACTTTTCTGTTGCCTAATACTTTTGATTTGATTTTCTGAGTCCACCACGGATTCACAAAGGATTGAAGGGATTCTGGAAGACACTGACTCAACAAATGTGCCTTGGAGTGTGTTCATCCTCTTACATAAGAAGGAAAGAGGGTTGAAACTTTAGCCCAGTCTTAGTGGCTTGTTTCTATAACAAACCAACCCAAAACTGAGATTTAAGGAGCCATGTGATCTTAAAGACAGTCCATAGGGAAAACATCACTTTATGGCTAATATATTAATGGAACAGGATGCTTTTCTTTCTGATTGCACTTTCTCTTCACTGTATGCTACTAATTGTTTTGAAAACTAAAATGATATTCCTAGGTAAACTTTTTTCCCTCTTGCTTCTGCTGGTACCTGCCCTAGCATTGTCTCAGTCTTGGGCACTTATCTCTGTTTTTGGATGGAGAAGTGAAAGAGGGTTTAGTTAATCTGTCATGAATTTTCTCCTTTATTCCTCCTGAAGTCCCTATTGCTTTTCCAATTTCTTTAGCTTCAGTTCTTGTTCAGTATTGTTTTGCTTTCCATATGTATCCACTTCCTGTCACACAACGTTTCTTTTCCTTCTTTTTATCACCACAAAAACCTACTTTCTCTTAGTGTTTGTACTGTGAATTTTCTTTATTTAATTAGTTTCTTTTGAGGGACAGCATGTAGAAAACTTTATGCTTCATAGCCAACTTTTGTCCTCGCTCTGGAAGGCATTGTAGGCTAAGGCTAATGTGCTGGGTAACAAAATAGCATGTTCACAGTTGCTGCTTCCTAGTCATTCCTTCCCTCTCACACCAGAGCAACTTATTGAGAAACACAATACTTCTGGATTGAAAAGGGGACTTGATCAGGGGCTTTATAGTAAATATTTCTCTGCACGCAAATGGGGCACAGCTACCCATCTTTCCAATTGGCATCTTCAGCCTTCTAAACAGCGTGGCATTGACTGGGCACTCAGGAGTGTCTCTGTGGAGAGAGAACAGGTCTTGAGTTACATCTTGGCTCTGATTACATCTTACTCCCTTTCTGGAATAAGAAAATCAAAGTGATTAGTCTTCAGCCTTTCGAAACCAGACCTTTACAGCCCTCATCTTGATGAGCAAGAGTACAGGGTAATTCTTTGTCTCACAGATCTATGCTTCGTATTAAGGCCCATTGTCAGTTGTGAGTCATGGCAGCAGTGGTAGCTCTCGTTCTCAAAGTTAGTCACAAAGTCCCTAATTTCTGCCAGTGACCTCTGAGCATTGCCTTAGTGCCAGTATCACCAGAACAAATCTTTAACAGCTGCCAAGAGACGTCTTAGACTGACACATAATACAAAAGTTCAGACATACAATACATTACTCCAACATCCATTGAGGTGCCTGTTTGTCTGTTTAGCTCTTCCACAAACTTACTTGTGCCAGTGTTATCAACCTCAAAGATGGCTATCTCAGTGGCTCATTGCAATAATTTAAACTATGAGATTTCCAGAGTAGCTAGTAGTCCAAAAAAAAAAAAAATTAAGAAAATAAAAAGCAATCCTGAAGCCTTAGTTACTTTGCACCTGTCATGCTAAAGTACTTGAGGCTGAACTGTGCTGAAATTATACAGATAAATAGCTGAAAAATGTATTTATTTTCAAAGACAATTCTCAGACTGAAATGTTGTCTTTCTGATATGAAATGAATTCTATGGGAAAAAAAAAACAAACAACACAAACACTATTATACTAGGCTTATGAAAAGAATATAACTGTTCTAGGGAACATAGGAGTCATGTAGGAGTTATATTAAAAACAAAAACAAACAAACAAACAACAACAACAACAACAAAAAAAAAACACAAAACAACTCACTTTAGTGCCAGTCCAGTGCTAGTTAAGCCAGTACATTTCTACACGTGTAGAGACAGCAATGCTAACGTGTGAATTGCTGTTTTGTTTGTACAGTGCCTTTCAGAGTGTTACAGACAAGCCAGTTGTGTATTATGGACTTCTAGGAGCTTCCACGTTTCTGTCATCTTTTGTGTGCATTCATTCAATATACTCTGGACACCTATTCAAGCTCAGCGTTCCATACTTTTTATAGCTGGGACCTTGCACTATAACTTATTTTCTATTTCTTAGTTTGATAATAGTGGAGTTATTGCAAGCACTGGGAATAAGATTGTTAAAGGTACTTCATACCTTGTTTCCCATTCCATGTGGTGGTTCTGTTCTACACAGTGGAAATTTGTGGGAGAGTCTCAGGAGAGAGTTTTATTCCCTTTTTAAAAGGGCTGGAAGGCTCTGATCTCAAAGGTGTTCAGGGCTATGACAGTTAAAGGGAAATTCTGGCAACACCTCCTCCAATATCGTTTTTCACTGTCTTTTACTTTGTTCTACTGAATTTATTCACCTTGAACTTTGTGGTTAGACTCAAGGGCTAGCAGAGCAATTACTACCTTTAATTTTATGTTTGCAAAGCTTCTAGCACTGTGAGATTGACTTCAGAGGCAGACCTAGGTGGTGGCATGGTATCATTAAATTAATGCAATGTCTATAAGTAGCCACTTATTGTTGATGAGTCTAAATGCAGTGATCCTCTTGCCTGGACTGTAAGCCAGGTTAGCTTGTGCAATCATCACTTCCTCCCATGAGCCCTTAGACAAATAGACCAGTAATTCTCAGGGATGAAGAACTGTACCATGCTCCATTGCCAGGTTTTTGGGGATGTGCCAGCCATGAACTTGGACATTGCACTAATAATTCTCCTTACTTTTTATCGCAGGGATCAGCAGGCTTTCCTGGAGAAACTGGGCCATCCGGAAACCTTGGTGAAAAGGTAGAAAAATGTATCTGACTGTTCAGCAGCAAAAATCAGAGTTAAAAATCATTGAGGAGATAAAATATTGGTGACAGATCATTTACTGTCCCCAGACAAAGCTAGCATTTGTGTGGCTATTTCAGAGAACAGGGATGTATTAAATGATAAGATATCAAATCTGACAGATTGTTGATAGATTCAATACCTTGTTCATGTCATGACACTTGCTTTACCATCCACTGCTGTTGGTTCACAAAACTGGCACAAATTATACTTGGTGTATTCGATAGTTGCTGATTAAGCCCTGCTATGTAGTTAAGAGATGAATGTAAAAAGATAAAATTTGGCTGTATGCATTAACTGAGTAATGAAGGCAACATTGTTAGTTTTGTCTGCTGTGCAGTAACAGTTGTGTTTATGAAAGCAAAGTTTGGCAGACAACCTGACTAGAACAGTATAAATAGCTTAAGCATATTTGACATGGTTTTATTTAGGTGAAATATTTTAAAACTCAAAAACAGGAAACTATTACGGGACTGCATGTCAGCTTCAATTATAATAAAAACATCATTGTTGGAATGATCCAGCACCATTTTTATTCCTGCCCTCCAGGGCTGAATTATTTCACCTGGACTGGTGGCTGCTATTTAAAGAGATCTCATTGTAAAAGTCTTTGCAATTTATTTGAGCACCCATGAAAATTTGATGATAATTTTTTATTGTCAGTTTATATAATATATGAACAGAAATACATCAGTGGAAAGCACTGTTTCTTTAAACTAAAAATTTAGAAAACTGTCATATGGTTTTAATCGCAATATCGTCTTAGAATTCAGCATCAAAGGATTCTTGTTCTTCGCAATTACATTTTACCCAACAAAGATTACCTTGGGATACTGCTGCTAGTTTAAGTAGGAGGGGGAGGGAAGAGAGAAAAAGGCTAATCTATCAGCAAATGGAAGCAATCTTCTTCGTGGTACAGTAATTATTTTCATTACCATGCTGGGTCTGTAGAATTGATCTTCCTCTTTTATGGATTAAATACTGTGGTGCAGAAGTGTTATGTGGTTTTAAATGATGAATGTACTTTGAGCACAGTTCTTTTAAAGAAATGTGCCTTTAAAGTATGTAATGAATACAGGTATTATATATGACATAGTGATAATGCTGTAATAGAAGTGTCATCTTTGCAATAGAAGAAATCTATGGGCATAGAACTTGGGCTGGATGCGAAGTGAATAACAAATGAAAACATTTGCAAGAATGAGACCATTTTTACTCCACCTACTCCAATTGATTCTGCTGCTGCCTTGCTCTTAAATCTCTGTTTTTCCCAATACATGTTGAAGAAATGAGGTAGACGGGAATGCATTTTTTTTGTTTTGTTTTCCATGGCAAGGTTTATGGGTTAAAGAATGTGGTATATGCAACAGAGACAAGGGATCTGCCAGCAGCAGTTTATGGAGACTGAAGTAGTACCGAATCTATTCTCTGGTCATCTAAGAAAATGGAAGACACACCAACTCAATTTTATCATTTATTGAAAAGAAAAAAAAAAAAAAGCTTCTGTTCCTGAAGAGCAGTCCCTAAACCAGTGGTGGTATTACGCTCAGCAAGTAGTTGTTTCCTTGAGCAATCAAGTTGCTTATAGATTATCGACTATAATCTGATACAAGTCTTTTTGCATCACTGTTATCACTGTTACATTGTTAGTGCAGGTTAGCCTTGTTGACAGTATATCCAACAAGAATATGTCCATAACAATGGACATGGGACAGAGCACTCACTGTTATTTTGTTTTTAATTTTTCATTAAAGGGAGAGCGAGGCAGTCCAGGACCAGTAGGTCCTCCTGGAGAGAAAGGTGTCACGGTAAGTCACAAGTAATGTAGAATCCATATTTACACTACTTACAGTGGCAATCTACTTTCCAAAACAGTGATAAATTCTCACCCTTCTGACTGTGCAAGCCTTATAGAAAAGAGTAGTATTTATGATGCATCATTCCCCAGGAGCTTCATTAGCAGCTTTAATGCCTTCTGAGTGATCTGTTGAATGAAGCAGCAAAACAACTGTTTTTGAAAATAGCTTTCAGCAGACTTGGAGTAAAAATAAAACACACTGTATTGAAAGGAGAGATAAATAAAGGAAGGAAAGTAAATGAACAATTTATTACATGTGCTGGGGTAATGCAAGTTATTCTAGTAGGCAGGCTAGTAACCTCTTAATTCTGCTGCACAGAAGTACCCAGACAGCCCATGGGTACCACCCTGGTGGGAGGACTGACTTTCTGACAGCACCACTGGTCCTAAATCAGGATGCAACATTTCATGCATCATTTGGCAGTCTAGAGGTCCACGGTCATATTAGGTGGGTTATCAGAACACTGAAGTATAAAGCTATACATGTGTGGCCATTGCCAAATGCACATGGAAGTTCTTGAGGAGATGTAGTTAGGATTTGACTGTGCATTTGTTTGCGAGTATCATGGTGGTTCCAGAATGAACAGAGAATGCTTACAGACCGAACTGTTTATAAGGAAACAAGAAGGGAGGTTGTAGGCAATGTGTAATGCTTAACCTTCCCCTCATGGTCATAGTGTTCCTTTATAAAAAATTTTTTGGTCTCAAAGCAATGTTACTGATGAGGCTCTGGGGTCATACCATGATTATGTGTTCTGTCAGGGATTATTTTGTACTTTTCTTTTATACAGTATTAAAGTCAGTGTAGAGCTGACATGCTGGTAGTTTGACATACTCATTATCTGTTGACTTAGCGTGGGTACTCTGCCCTGTGTTATCTGGCAGTAATGTGGTAGGCTATGGTGAAGCCTCAGTGGTTCTTTGTAGAGGCTGCAGATGTGGGTCTGTGTGCGATGGACAAGAGGTGTGCTTGGCGTTTTGTCTTGGCCAGTTCTGTCCACACCAGGTTGTTTCCACTTTCTGTTCCCATTGTCACAGCCTTGACACAAGGATTTTGGATGGGGTTAACAAACCCTATGGGATGCGTTGCCACAGTTAACTGACTCATTAGGTTTATATAATGACCACTGAAATGAGTGGTTAGTGTTATTCTAAGCCACTGACTTTAATCACATTTTTCCTCCCCAAAATCAGTAGTCCCACAAAAAGTTATTTCTAGAACCAGCTAACACTTTGTGAGTTTTAGACATTTCAAAAATTCTATTCATCAGGAGGAGCTCACATTGATATATTGTGGTACTGGAGAGGAAATTTTGCTTATTGGGATCTCTCTGAGAATTGTATGACTAATTTTGTGAATGTGACTCTAAAATAATTAAATCAATTAGAACTCAGCAGACTTTGTTTCAGGAAATCCCTGTCAGCCAGTGCCCATATGCAGGGAAAAACATTCTTAGGCTGTTTTTTTGTGATATATCCAATATCTGGATATTTTTGTGATATACCCAAATGGATCCAAATGGATCTCTGTTTTCTAAACAAAGTTTTGGGAATAAATTTTGCAAGATTAAACATTTTATTAATTTACCTCCAATTTTGCAGGTAACTAACTGGATTTATTACTGTTGTTGTAATAACAGTTTTGATAAAACTGTGTCCTTCTCTTTATTTATTTCATTTCTAGGGCTATCCAGGACCTCCAGGAGGCCCTGGGCCTGTGGGACCTGAAGGATTACCTGTAGGTATAAAATAGTGCTTTGGTTTGTTAAAAAATGTGCCATTATTAAGTTGCCTTTATGCTTTGCTGGAATTAAGAATGTTTTCCAGTTGGTGCTGCAGTCTGTAAAACTGTCATGAAAGTTTACCCATCCAGACACAAAGTCTGTTTACCTGCTATTTACCAGGATAATCCATGAGAGACAGGAAAAGTAATTATATCATTTACTCACTGATATAAAAACTACTCAGTTGAGAAAAGAAGAGGCTTACATTTTTTAAGGATGGTTTATTATTACACAGCAATCTTATTCATTGATGCTTAATATAATTTATGTATATCATATTTAGTTTCATTATTAATAAAAATATTTTCTGATTTACTTATGTAATTGTGTTGTAATTTGACTGTGGGTCATCAATACACAACTGTTAGGCTCTTTGAACATAATGTTGCTGAAATAAAAGTTGGAGGAATTTTTGGACGTTGGACAAAAGTAAGGTATCCAACAGTCAGTGTGCTTTCTTATTCAGAATAAAATTTTACATAGAGACTATTATTTAGATTTTAATAGATAAATTGTACTAACACAATTAGTTGAATTTGAACCATGAGTAGAGGTTAGTGATTTGTGTTGGCTGCATTAGCTATTACTAAGTGTGCATGAACACCATAGCTTCTAGAAATCTGTCTGTAGAAGACAATAATAAGTTTGTTTGACATGTAGGGACCTTCTGGGACAAGAGGACCACCAGGGCCACAGGGACCTAAGGGAAGAAGAGTAAGTAATACTGATGTATGAATCTGATGTGTGACCCACATACAGGTGTTTCCACTGAATTCTGTTCTGGACTCCAATCATTTGTACTGACATCAGACGGATGATACTTGTAATCCCATGTAGGAAGCAAAATGATTCTTCATTTCTTCTCACATTGCAGTTAAATAGGGGTTTGCCATTGATTTCAGCTAACAGGACCAGAACAAAAATTGCAAATAGCCTTGTTTTCTGTAGGCGTAAATATGCAAACGTTGCCATTTATGACTACCATTGGACTGTTACAGTGTTTTGGAAACTGTTTTGTTTATCAGTATGTCATTTATATCTTTGGAAATAAAATCGAAGTCCTCAGTGGCTGTGAAAGGAAAGAGCAAAGTCAGAAGAGGGTGTAGTCCAGCATCTCTGACTTTGAATTGGACTGTCATTTGCAATTGCTGCATTTTGAAAAAAAAAAAAAAAAAGAAATGGAAAGCTCTTTTCCATTTTATGCAAAGCCCAAATAAACCAAGAGGGAGTCTGTCCTAATCAAATTGTACGAGCATTTGATCACAGTGCATAAAACCAGTTCAGTGAAAGTATTCCAATTTATTACCTTGGTATTGATGGCTTCATGATTTTCATAAACACTTTCCTTAATAAACCCCACCAGTCATTTCCTGGGCTTGAATGCTCTTATTTTAGCAGTTTGAGCTCAAGATGCCTGCAGGAAGCACTGGTGGTGCTTCCTGCAGGCTTCCTGCAGGCATCTTGAACACCCTCTATACTCATTGTATAGAGGGTTCCGGTTACAGCATGAACGACCTTCTTCTGACTGGCTTTACAAAGTTTGTCAAAAATAGCAGTAAAGCCGCACCCTTCTAGCCATCAGGCTAGTGGCACGTGGAAGAGTAAATGTATGCAGACCCATTTTCACTGTAAAATGATGATGTTTGAGCTTCATTTGAAAAAGAAAAATCCTTTGGGCCTTATCTGTCTTTTGGAGTTTGTTTCACCAATCACCTGTAGGTTGCAGTGAGTTCAAAGGCCAACTGAAAAGTAACTTACTGTAAGCAGTTGTCTCTAAAATTGGAACTGATCTGCTGATGTATGTTTTAATTCCAGCAGACACAGCATTCCCCTAGAAACTCCCCTTTCGATTCTTCACTCTTGGCAGTCCATCTGCCAGCATCACCAGAGCTGGATTCAGAACCAAGCTGCTGACATGAATGTGAATCCTGTAGACTCTCCTCCCTCCCAGCATTATCTGCTACCTGGTGATTGTTTCTGTGGGGTGGAGGACAGACTCATTGTAATTTAGATTCTGTTTTGAAGGTAGGAGATATTTTATTTAAGGAGTATCACATCATCTGCCAACTGAGACAGGAATTTTTGAGGGAGTCTTTATTACTTTGGCAGCACATCATGGAGTACATTGCTTATAATTAAAGATCACTCAAAATAAATCCCAAACATCACAAGCTCTGTGGAAGTTCTGGTTCAGAATTGTGGTTTGTGCCTTTGCCTTCATCCAGCATGGATTGTGAATGCTTCATGTAAGCATGTATTGGAGATGATCCAGGTCTCCAGGCTCTGTGAACAAACTCCCAAGGAAACCATTGAGAACTTTTTCAGCTCTCAAGATCAAAATATCAGACCCGTAGTGGACACTAGCATAAGGAAAATATCTGGAGGCCCCTGAAATCTGGGATTTGTCATCACTGGATTCAGAATGACAAGTGTAAGAACCCTAAGCTCTGTGTGGCAGCCCTTGGAAAAATGCATACCACAGTCACATACAGAAGTTAAATAGAAGCATATGGAAATTCCCCTTCACTGTGACTCAAACAACTTACCCCGTCTTCATAGCAGCAATCTGCAGGAAGTCTTGGGAGTGCTGACCCTCCACTTCTGCACTGTCACAGAGTGGAATTCCTTCATCTCATAAATTTTGGACCTTTCAGCAACCAGTTCACATCCAAGATTACCCAGCAGCCTACTTCTGCCTGAAAGCATCCAGCTGCTCAGTCTCCAGTACGCTGGGGAGTTCTGGCCAGCTGAAGGGAGGCTGTCTGGTTTTGGGAGTCTATGGAGTAGGGAGTAGGGAGCCTCAGTCAGGGGGTTTTGGTGGATGTGCCCCTGAGCACAGAGGTTCCTCAGCTCACGTTCAAGACTCCTGGAAAACATGCTGGTAGCAATGTTGGCAGCCGTGAAGCCATTGATGCACTTTTTTTAGTTCTGTGTGTTAATGTAAGAAGAAAACTAGAATGCCAGAGACTGGTGCTGCTTTTTGTCCATATGATAACCTCCGATTAACACAACAATTATCTTTAATTTGAGAGGAAGAGTTCATGTATCATTAGATTCGCTTCATGAGTGAGACTGAAGCAAAAATCTTAATAGCTTCTGAGTTTCTGAGCAGTTAGTATTCTTCAGGGTGATGTTTGCTGTTTTAAAGCTTAAAAGCAATATTTTTTTTCTGCTCTTATTTTCCTGGAATTCTGCTCTTTAAGACAGATAAGTAGCTGCATAGTGCTCTTATAATGTGATTTTTACTCTTCTTATATCTAGGAAGTAGGATGAGAAAAACAAAAAGAGTTGATTGGCATTTCTTGCCTTCTTATATGAACTTTTTCTCATTTGATTATCCTTGAGTTTTCCATGCAATATGTTCCATTTTAGAAATAAAGCTGAACTCTTGCCAAAGAAAAACAGTAGTAGCAATCATTTGGCAGCCCTACTCCTCAGCTCAGCTGCAACCGAAATTAAATAACAGCAGGCAAATTATGTGCATCTCTCATTCTGTCCTAGTTATAGTAGGAAAAGATACAGATCCAACGCATCTGTGCCAATAATGAGTCACACTGTGCTATTTATAGGAATGTTATGGTGTACTTCTGATAGAATATTAAATTGGCTTTCCCTTGGATTCCAGCACTCTACTCTATGGCAGGCTAAGGGTAGGTTAAAAACAGGCATGAAGCTGAGCTTCATGTTGGTTTCTTTTACTTCATTTTCAATTCAAAATTATTTAAAGGTTGGTGTTTTGAATGATAGACCACTTGACTTGATTAGCAGTTTTTAAGTCAGTTGTCATTCTCTTCCTAATGACTGGGTTGCTCGTGCCATCACCACTCAAGTGGCAGTACCTGTATGACTTGCAGAAAGGCTTCAGTGCATAATACAGACAGAATCCTATGCAGTTTCCTGACAGGGCCATTTCTCGAACTATGGGCTATGAACCCTGTTATGACTAAAAGTAAGTCACAAGTGTTTAAAAAAGATCTATCTGTTAGTATTATTAGTGATAGAAGATAAAATTTCTTTATTACACAAATTCATACAATTAAAGTGTGTCCTCCTTGAATATTTCATCTTATCGGCCCTGTGGAGAATGCAAAGACAAATGAGAGGCCATGTATCTAAGAAGTCTGAGAAACACTTAAGGTTAGCAATTGCAGAATAATTTAACACTCTGAATTTTCCCCTCCCTATGTTCCCGAGGGGATTCCTTTGTAGCTTGTTCTTGAACTTCTATCTCCCCTTACCCCCAGCTCATTGACCCATCCTCATTTCATCTCAAGGCTTCCCACCTTCACTTTCCTTTCCATTATTGGAGAACTTTCTCTTGAAAGCAATGTCAGATCATAGGACTCTAAACCTGCTCAGTCCTCCTTGAGCTTTCATCACAATTCATTTGGTGTGCATTATAGGTATCAGTTACAGAAAAAGAGCAGATCAGTAACCTGAAATTAATTTAATCCATATATTTAGCTTTCTTTTAAGTAATGCTATATAATAATTCAGTAATTCGGCTTACACAATTACATAATCTCAACTTGAGGCCCAGTCCTGTTTCTCTTATCAAGGCCTCCATCACTCTTGAAAACACTGTTAGTCTTTTGGTCCTGATCGTTGAGTATGTTGAAGTCCCTAGGAGTTTCTCCATAGACTTTTAGTTGTCTTTGGATTGGTACCTTTCTCAGCAAGAGCCCTGCAGCAGCCAGGAGTGTTGTTGTCTCTTATAGCATCTGTTCTTTTCTCCTTTGGTTTATAAAAAAAAAAAAAAAAAAAGTGCCTGTAAATACTCAGTCATTATTTCATCAAAACGGAGAAGGTGGCCAAGATAACAAAAGGATTGCCTCACAAAAGCTGTGACCAAAACTGTCCAAGGTTTCAGAAGTATTCAGACAGCTTTCCCTGCCTGTTCCTTTTCCTCATCCTGCGTTTCCTGTGTTCTCCCTCATGCTGACCGGCAGCAGCAGTGCTGAAATGCTGGCAGATAAGCTTCTCATGGGATAATTATGGCTTGGCCAGGGGATGTAATGATACATCAACTCAAAGGAAGGACTTTTTCTTGAGACAATTCTGTTGCAAGAGCAAAACCTAACAGATTCTGGATTCCAAGTTACCGGCCAGCCCCTTCTTTTAGTGTAGCTCCAAAGAGGGGCAGGTGGGTGTTCATCACCTGTTCTGACATAGGTTTTGATGTTCATTGGTAAACCCAAGTTAGAGTGAACAGAATTCTGCCATTTTTTACCTCAGAAGCTCAAGAGGGACATGGAAGTCACAAACATTTTTTGAAGAGAAAGTAATATAAATAAAATCAGATGTATTTCCAGCACTTCCAACAAAGTCTTTTTATAAGCCCTGCATTATTGCTTAATAGAACACTTCCACATCTGATTCCAGAGAGTTGTATTGCATGCCCTGCACTATAAACCATGACCCAAGAAGTAAGGTTCTCCACAACTGAGTAGTTCACGCTGAAAATGCAGATCTATTTCCTCAAGGTAATGCCATAGCAGTGTACTAATTCCTTCTGCTTGGTACCAACACAGCCAAGAAGTCACCAGGAAAGCTGTCGTCTCTCATCCTCCCACAGCATACGGCTGTAAAGAGCCCAGCTCTGTTGTCTTGATATTCATCTAGCTCTTATTTAAAGCGGTCATTGGTTTCAGATTGTTGTTAACTGGTTTTAATTTTGTATTCTATATACAAACATTCATTGTGTTTAGAATTATGGAAATACCCTCCTGAGTCACTGTGGATAAAATGTTCTTTTCCTTTTTGCTTGTTACCTATTTTAAGGATTCTTTTATTTGCTTGTAAACTAATGGATTTGCATTACTAATCTTAAATAATCATATCTGAACATCTTGGCAATAAATATTTGCTATATTTGTAATAGCATAGCATAATGTAATAGTTTTTGTTCATATATTGATTGTAAAATATCAATTTACAGTAGACAGTTTAATAATACAGCAATTCACTCTGAGAGATTATAAATTGGTTTTAATCTTGCCTCAGATTGGTTTACTAATGGAAGAACTTTATCTGCCTGTTTTAAAGTCTTACAAGCTAACTGGATTTTTTTACATGTACAACATGCTCAAAAGCAAGCACCCCATATAACCAGTGTTCATCTAAATACTTCTAAATATGTGTTGCATGCTTAAAAAGTGGATGAAAATGAGTGGAAAATATTTGTCTGCAAGCTGGGTCCAACAGAGTCCCTAAACATCTTGTTTATATATTTAAAAACAAACAAAAAGAAAACCTTACATTTACATTATAGTAAGCCAGTAATTAAATTTATTATTTAAAGCTCTATTTTACACTTAACATATAGTGAAAGTTTTTCTTTGTCCTGTGGATTTTCAGAGTACATGCCAACAAAACATGTTTCCCTCTCCTATAGTTTATGTTTCATCTCCCTGCTGATAGCCCGAAATAACACGCAATTAATGTTCCTAATCACTTGTTCAATATTCAGGGACCTAGAGGTCTAGATGGTCCTCCAGGAGAACCAGGAACACAAGGCATTAAGGTGAGTGCTTGCATTGCTCAGTACTGTACAAAACGTTTAAATAGATCATGACTGGCAATACCCCCCCCCAAACCAACCAAAACAAACAAACAACAACAAAAACACTAAACACTACTGTGTTAGAAGCCATAACAAATTTCCATTTAGTCTAGGAGAAGCCTTGCAAATTTTTGCCTTTTTCAAATACTTCCTTATTATGGTATAAACTCATCTAAGCCTGAATCCGCGATTTCTGCACTTAACGCAACTTTTAAACTTGTAGCAGCTGTATGCAGTTTATCTAGCAAATGCACATAGAACTCACATGTTTTTGGTTATTTATCAGGGAGAAAGAGGAGATCCAGGAAAGAAAGGCACTCCTGGGCTCATTGTAAGTATTGGAGACAATCTTTGTATTAAGCCTTAATGCAGTTACCGCAAGTTTCTGAGCTGTGTTTGGAAGTTATCTGAAGCCAGCATCATCTTTCAATATTTCTCTTTGACCAGGGCAAAGCTGGAAATCCAGGACAAAGAGGAGATCAAGGTGCACCAGTGAGTATGAAATGCTCTAGTACTTCATCCCAAACACCAAATACCATACTTCTTTATCACTCATATAAGGGAATTTGTCTACTTTGGAGCAGCTGGAAAACTAACATAAGAGTTTGTATTTTTTCATGCAAAGAATCAGAAGCAGAAGTGAGAGTAAGTATGAACTTGGTAGTCTGCTACTAGACCAGTGTTCTCATGGATGATTGCCCATAGTGCATACCTACAGTATGTTAGCAAACTGCAGCAGAATGGCAACTATGTGTAGCTTGGGAGTGCTAGAAGTTGTTTTGGTAGTGGTTTTATTGTAGTTTTAAGGGAGAAATTCATTGTGACATAGAAAATAATTGACGGATTTTAGACTAGATGTGTGCCATCAGTGTTGGGATAAATAAAGAAAAATACATGAAATATATATATTGTGTAGGAGAAAATTTCTCTTTTAGGTCTTTTTTTTTTTTTAATGGAAATCTAACGTGTTCTGTTTAAGTTTTTCTTTTACAAAGGAGGTTATTGGTCAATCCTAATGGTATGGTATTTTTTTTAAAAAGAAGGAAGCAGAAAAGCAGAAGCAAAGCAGTAATGGTAGTGATGTTGTGCTGAAATTGAGACTCAGAACGCTGGTTGCCACTGCTTTTCTCTTGCCTCTTCTGGCCAGATTTAGGAGCCTGGTGCCTCTCACCTTTGACAATGGGTTTTCATTTCATGTTCCTTTACTGGGACTTGTGTGTGTCTGTATATACGCAGATGAATGGCAGTGCATATCATCCAGAAGAAAAAAGTTCTTAGGTATTCCTGAGCAAGTGATTGAGTGAGCAGAAATAAGAGAGGGAAGTCACTTTGCACAGAATGTGAAACAGCTTGTTTCCAACTGATTTTTTATTTTACTTCATTTTATTTTTAACTTTGAGGGTTTGCCTGGGCCTCCTGGAACCACAGGAGACAGAGGACCAATGGGAGAGACAGTAAGTCGATCCTTATGCCTGCTTTAAAATTTTTCCACATATTGTACTGAATTCCCTAGTAACTCAAGCTCCATTTTACCAAGATTTGTTGTTAGCAGCGGTTAGGTAGGAATTGTGGGGTAATTGTTTTAAAACTACAGGGCTAGAGTCTGCCTCCATTCCTTAGCCTAATTTGTAAATAAGGGGACCTGTTAATCATGTTGGGAAGCACTGAAGTAAGGCATGCACAACGTAAGACAGTGTGGCAGAATCTGGATTGCAATATTAGGAGGCTCTACTGTGTATTGAGGTAGACATCCAAGTTACGGATTATGTAAATGTATGTGCCAATACTGATGTTAGTGCATTTTTTCAGACAAATTTTAGGATTGTTACTCAGAAACTCAGGAACCACATCTATTTGGCAGGTTAAAGTTTCAATAAAAAAGAGACTGTTCTAATAAACCTCAGACATTCCTCTGCTGAATGGATTCTTGTTCTGATTATTATTATTTCAAAGCCACACTTGTTTTCATGTGGCTAATGTTGTAACAGATGAACATGAAGGATCTGCAGCAAATACATACAAAGTACTGAAATATGTAGCCGTGATAGGAATACTATTGCATCACCATCTCTGTGGGTAAATCAGATTATGTAAGTACAATGAAAGTATGTGCTTTCCTAGAAGGGGGACGTGGGGAAAGGCTGCCATTTAATAGTGCAGAAGTCTGAGTTGTCAAAATGCATGGTTTTGTTGCTTCTGAAATGTTATTTTGGACATCAAATAACATACAGTTAATTTAAATCTTGAAAGTGAAGTGTTGATATAAAGTATGTTATTTCTAATATTATTTCTATTATTAAAAATTATTTCTAGTAATCCTTAGGCTGACAGATGCTTACAGAAAGCCATTGCACAATGGGGAAGTGTGGTCTAGAAAAATTCCAACAGCCAACATTTTAGAAATGTTAGCAAATTTTATTTTGAAAATTGCCTGTTTATTTCAGTTGCCAACTTGTAGGAAAGGCAAAATGTGTCAACAGAAAATGTATTTTCTAACATCTGTTATTGGATTCATGTCACTTTTTGCTCTTCCATATAATCTAATCTATTTTACCTAATTACCTAATCTTAATGTTGTGACATCTGAGAGCCTTATACTGCAAGATGTATACATAAAATTCCTACTATTTTCTGGTCAATACTGAATTTTTATATATATTAAATGACAATCAGCCTTATCTAATTTAAGTGGTCTACTCTTGAGCAACCTACATTTCTGTTGTTCTCATCATTGTAGAATCGCACTGTCAGCTATGAAGGAAGCTATGAAAATGATGCAAGACATTTCAAATTAAACGCTTGGCTCTTTTTTTTGACTGCTTTTGCAAGCAAGTTGATTTCATCTTCTGACAGCTGGTCACTATACAGAAGCCAGCTGCCGAAACAGTTTCTCTTTCCCTGTCACTAGTTTTTGCACAGAACAGAAAAATGCAAATTATTGATGGAGGAGCAAAGAAACTAATGCAGTTAGAACTATTTGTGGTAGCAGGCTTGATCTAAATTGCATGTTATCTTTACCTATTGTCAGGCAATTCAGTGAAAATCTTCTTCGCAAATTATCTGCTGTTAATGGTTAAATATGCTGTTATATTGCCCTGTTTGGCGACCCTGGAAGTCACAGGGGAAAGATGTGTTACCAATCCAGCAAGTTTAGCTCTGTGTGAATATTACAACTTGACTCCTGAATCAGACTTGAGCTTTCTGTCAACTGTATTGTGGAATGTCATGGAACTGCTGCAAACCAAAACCCAATGGACATAGTGTAGCCCAAGTGAATTATCAACAGGAAATTAACTGCAGTTTCAGTCATTCTTCACACTTCAATGAATCTATAGGTTAAAATAGATGCATCTGCTGCAATGTTCTTGTTCACATGTAGTTTACATTGGTACTGCAAGGGAAGAACAGACTTCTGTGATCACTGCCAAGTCATCAGGAGGAGGAAAACCATATGCATAGTTTGTAAGGAGGAGGTGAAATTAAAAAGAGTAAATACTTGCTCAAAAGGCTTCTATCACCAATACAAGTGGCAACATCTTTACTTTACATGAGATTTTATACAGCAACAAAATGTTTTGAATGTAGAATCACCTTAAACTCAAATGAGTCCAAAAGAGGTAAATGGGTACGAACTTTCAGAGTTCAGATTGGATACATCTAGGGGGTTGATTTGTCTTGACATATGTTCATAGTGGCTCTAGAATCAGCTGTAAGCTGTTACAAGCAAACTCTGCTCCCCAGGCATGCAAATCCCAGTCCATATGCAGAGGTGGACAATCTAACATGCATAGAGTTTGAGCATGCGACTTTAGGAAGACATGTGTTACTGCAATCTATTATTTCTAGTAGGGCTTATAAAAAAAAATGATCATAGCATATTTACTGATGTTACTAAAAGGACTCCAGCCTTTACTCCATTACACCTCAGTGATTGTTCTCTATAAACATTGCTAAATCCACAGTGAAGTACACAGTAGTTGCTTTCAGTTAATTCTGTACCAGACTGTAGGCTTTTCCACAAAACAAACCAGACAGTCTAACAAACCTTAATTAAACAAAGTCTCAGTTAATCAAGGGGAGAGCTTAGTACAGATAACACTTTACTTTTGGTCTGTAAGAAGAGACATCTGTGTTATTCTTGGAAAACTGTTATTTTGGTGTGAAATCTGTTATTTCCCTGTGTCAGGACTGGCAATGAGGTCTTTGGTACTGTATGCTTTCATGGTACTTGCATACACTGTGGGATTCAGAAGGAAAGACAATGAAGTATACTTCTTTATGCCAGCTGGTAGTGTTCTGAAGAGACAAATTCAAGGCTGTGCAACATGATTTAATGTTAATTGCATGATGTAGCCAAAATTTTGTTTAATGCCAGGGTCCAAGAGGACAACCAGGGGATGTTGGCACTATTGGAGAAATGGGTTTGGAGGTGAGTTTTTCATCATCTATATACTAATTACAAACACTCAAGCAACAGAATATGCCTAGACAATGTGTTCAGAAATTATTTTTTGGATTACATGTAACTGACTTAAATACCATGAGCTGCTGAGAGTCTCTCTTACTTAAAGCATGTGCAAAGCAATAATGTCTGAACCAAGTACCTCTTTCTATTGTGAGCTGTTGTCAGGCATGCATTCACGACATCTGTAGTAAACAAGTTGTGGGGGGAAAAAGAAACATTTTCCTTGCAGTTAGACAGTTTATCCAAGGCTGGGGGTTTGAAACTGGAATGGTATTAATCAAATGTCCTTGCAAATGGTAGATGAAGAAAAGCAACTGCAGGCTGTCTTCTTCCTAACTTCTATTTTTTGCCTTGTTTTTAATATCTCTTTGAAAGAAGTATGACAGAATGCTTTAGACACATTTGCAATGAAGTAGCTGAGGGATGAGCTCACTTAGAACAAAAGGAATTTGGCTTCTTCAAATAAATGCACTTCCTCAGTCACCCAGAACCCAGTCTTATGACTGCCTGTTAAAAACCAAAGCAGGAAAGGGTTTAAATGTAAATTCTACAAGAAGTAATCTAATACCATTTACACTTTGAAAGCTGAAAACCTGTATATTTGTTTTCCAGTGTCTGTATTTACTTAACTCCAAGCCTAAACAGTGATGGAGTAGTCAGTAAGAATTCCAAAAGGTAGATTATTGCTTAGCTTGCTAGCAATTTATGATGAAAGGTAAATGCTTAGTGGTACTGCTGAGTCTTCAGTGTATTACTGCTCAATGGTACAGTTCTGAACGCCTTTATACTCTTCTTCTGTCAGTCTCTAGTAAGACCAACAACAGTTTTCTCTTATTTTTATTTTTCAGACATGCAGTTCTTTAAGTGTCTCATGTCATACTTTTGCTTCTATCTTGGCTGTGTTATTTGGTAGTAGCAAAACTATTATTGATGATCATGTGTAAGAATAGCTCTTGTACCATGCAGGGACCTCCTGGCCCTGAAGGAGAACCTGGACTGCAGGGGGAACCAGGCACAAAGGTAAATGTTGAAATTATTCACTTGGGCTTTTAAATTTTTCCAGTTTCCAAAAAAAAATGAAATCAGAGTGATCTGACTTATTAGCCAAGTAGATAATGATACAGTATGTGATCCATTAAGCAGTGTTGTCATGATGATTGCATTATCTGTAAACCCCATCATTGTTAGAAATATCAACTTCAAGATTTAATTTTCTTGTGATATTCCAGGGAGATGCTGGACCTGCTGGGAAGGTTGGAGAACCAGGCGACCAAGGTTTAAGGGTGAGCTCTGGGTGAATCTTTTCCAGAAAGAAAAGTATGTTACAAATGTGTCAGAAATGCAAGTCAGAAAACCTTGATTTGTCAGAAGATTTTAAAAGAATGTTTGTAATGCCATGACAAGTTAAAAAGAGTATTGATTGTGAAGTTGAAATTTTTCTAAGTGTCTCATGTCACAGAGACCCATGAATAAGTGGTTTGAGCACGAAACTAAATCCAAGGGTGTCTAGCCCAGCTGTTAAGATAACAGCACAGAATAACACTGTATACAGATTCCTATGAAATAACGGGAACATTATAGTCCCAGCAGAGCAAGCTATCCCTCTGTACCACTGTCTCATGCAGCTGATTTGCTTCTGGTGCTGTGAATAGCTCATTCACCAACTAGTTTTACCAAACACTTGTGCACCTGCTTATTCTTTCTGCATGTGTTACCTCTTTCATGTGACAGTTGCCTACCTTTGAAGGATGATAAAAGCTTTTAAAATGCTCAAGACAGGTTTTGTTCATGGCACTTGTAAAAGAGTATAAACCGTATCCTTTTAGATTCGAACCTTACCATTGAGCTACTCTCAAGATATGTTAGCTCCTTGCTGTTATCTTTTTCTCCTGCCCAAAATCTCCAGTAAGTTGCATTCAGCAATCCACTAGCCCTGGCAGAACAGTAATACCTGGTACTGGTACACAGTGGAAGCTCTAGACTTACCATATTTCTATGCCTGAAATACCGCGTTAGCAGTATAGGATAGCTTGTATTTGCTGTTTTACTATCTGCATCAAAAGTTGCAAGTTGCCACTGTCTTTGAATATCAGACCCTGAGAAATGCAAATGTTCTAAAAAGTCATAGTAGATAGTACTGTTGGTAAATGATGAGGTTTTCATGGCCCTAAACTAAGTCACTGAACATACCAATATAGTAGTTATTCACATAAACGTGGAAATTTTGGAACAAAACAGATGTATTCTTAAGGTTATTGTAATTACACGTCATGTACTCTGAAACTAAGCAATCTCAGTACCACTATTCAAACCTTCAGTGTTCCATGAGCATAGTATTGCCTCAATTTTGAAATGTAGATTGTCTTCTACATGTTCCAGTGTTCCAGATTCACAGGGCTGTAACTGTCACTGTAAATCTGTGAAAAATGAAAACAAATTATCACAACATAAAAGTAGTCCAAAATTCAAAAAGTCCAAAAATATGATAAGCATATGTAAGACCAGTTTTAGTTCTTGCAAGGCAATACTTTTATCTGGAGAAGTTCTGTTAGTGGCAATAACTTCGTTTTCAATTGTTCATTTCTGTAAGGGTGAACCAGGACCTCCAGGAGAAGATGGTGTTCAAGGAAAAGATGGCCCAAAGGTACATTCAGTTTTTATGGCAGATGTAAAGCAGTCAAATTAATTTAAAGACCAAAATATCTTTTTTCTCCCCCCTCTGTTTCACAAGTTCAGCAGAGCCCAGTTGAGTAAGCTCAGTTTTAACATGGGAGGCCCTATATATTATAGACTTTCCTGTGCCTTTTAGGCACAGATCTGCTCTGCAAGCTTAACAAAGTTGAATGGCTTGACAGAGAAAAGCAAACTGAAGAACTGAGTACATCTTATTTCCTTTATGACCATCATGCTGGACAGAGTGAGCCCAAAGTTGCTCCATGTCCTCTGCCAGATCAGTGCTATGCCAGAGACTGTGTCACATGCAAGGACAGGGGACGTCACATCCTCAAGGTAGATGGAGATGGATGAAGTAAAATCTGGCTGTAGGAGTGAATGAATGAGATAGAAAGGGCTTTACCCTAACTTGAAGCCTGATCTGAATTTGACTGGAAAAATTCCAGTCAGTTTTAATGTGGTGGTTTTTCAGTTGTCTTTTATGGTCAAACCTGAAGATTTTAAATTCACTCTTCTCAAGAATAATTAATTTTGGAACAGTAACTCGATTATTTATTTATTTGTTTGTTTGTTTTTGTTACCCTTAAGGGAGACCCTGGAGAACAAGGCTTACTTGGAGAAGATGGTGAAAAAGGAGAGATGGGAATACCAGGAATTGTCGGACCCCCTGGTGAAGCTGGCATAATGGGTGTTCCTGTAAGTGTTTTCAACTTTAAGTGGGCTTTTTGTGATTATTTCCTTTTTAATTTAGCTTACTTTTTTTTTTTTTTATTATTATTATTTTCTGTTTTGCTATTGTATTAAAGATTACCATCTTTAAACTAGTTTGTCTCCCCTTTCTATGTGGTTCTACTTTTCAGGGTTGGTAGAGCTTACAAGTGTTTTCCCCATCCTAAATCTGGGGTCTCTTAGCAGACAGTATTTCCTCACACTTGTCACCTAGACACATACACCACACAGCCTGGTGTCTCTCACTTCAGATCTCTCCCCTCCAGGCAACCTTCCATTGTTAGTCTCTATCCTCACCTTCATTTGGAGACGGTGGGCAATTTAACAGAATTAAATCATTCTATATATTTTTTTTAAATGCCTAAAGATGTTGGTGAGATAATATATCCTACCATAAATTGTGCTGTAAGATGTTTTATTGTTCTGTATCTTTCCCTACCTAATGGCTTTGTTTGCTGTTCCAGGGCTATTTAGTTTTTAGTTTAGATTAAAAGTTTGTCAGGACAATGAACTGCCATTTTGAGCAGTTTGCAAATAATAAAGCTCTAGAACTTAAAGCATCCACGTTCTAGCTCCAGTTGAAGGTTTTGTGGTGATGTTCTCACCAAATACATGTTTAGCTGTCATTCTTTTAAATACACTTTAACAACAAAAGCTACGTCTAAAAATAACATTTCTAGATGAAGTGATATCCTTAATGTTGAGGTGTCTTTCATTATAAAATGATTGCAGCACAGACACCAACAGCATGGGGTTTCTTAAAGTGTTGGATTATAGGGCCTTCTCTGGTGAGAGATACAAGACAGGTCAAATTGGCTTAAAACCAGTATCAAATGATAGTAGACACCACATAATCCAAACAACATCTGCTGGTGTGGTTCCTGATCAGTTGGCCTGTCTTTCCAAACAGTGGCCTTTCCGTATTGCTGACAAGGTGATGTAAAGACATCATTATGGATGCTGTCTATCCTATGCTGGAACTGACTTGCAGAAATGAAGGTGTGTCGTGCCAGGAAGCCTTGCTTCAGTTGATAGTTCTGTGCTGTGGTGTGAGGTCACATCTATGGTGGGCCTTCTCTTCTTCCTTTGTAAACGGCCCTGTAGTGAGGCAGATACTATAAAAAGCAAGGAGACAGAAGAAAGAATTTCATGATTCCATTTTGTTCTTAAAAGACACTTTTTCTTTAACTAACTTCATTTTGGTGCTTCTGTGAAAGGAATTAAATGAACATATATTTAAATGAACCTATTATCAATTGCCATAGATAACTAAACCAGAAACTGCAGATGGAGAGAAAGAGTAGTACACACACACAGGTCGAATAGCAAATGAGCGTTGGGATCCACAGTCCACATTGTTATATCAGTTTGCTTATTTGTTCTGGCATAATGCCTAGCACCTAAACTCCATCCATATAATCTGTTTTGCTGAAGTTTTATGCAAGTTCTTAATGTAAACTAATCTTTTAGAGCATGGTTTCCAAAGCAAGTACATAGTCCTAATTCAGACATCAGATTCCCTTAGCAAAAATTGTCTTGTTCTCATTCACAGTCCTCTGGCTGCCTTCGCTGTAGCTCTTATGTGATGATGGAGTCTGAGTAAACAGTAGTTCAGAGGGCCAGCTGTTAACGGCTGTGAGCACTATCCTCTCTGTCCTCTAAGCCTCAGTGATACAATTAGCTTTTTTAAGTCTTGGGTTCTTCACAGTGACCTACTCTCCTAGTAAAGGAAGAAAGTGCACTTCCAGCTCTCAGCGTGCTGTTAGCTCACAGTGTGCTGCAGAACAATTTTAGTTTCTCATTCAGTAATGTCACCCTGACTTCTTTTTTGGATTGGCAATTCTGGAAAAGCTGGAATGTTTTGTACATTAAAATTATAAAACAGCTTGGCCCTGGCATATCTGCAAAGTATGTAATTAACTTGTATAGAGTAAACAGCATCAACAGTGCTGCTGCACCTCAGAGAGACAGGCGGGTCTGGTGATTTGATGTTTGGAAGGATGTGGTTAGCAGGGTATTTTTCAAGTTTCTGTTCCATGCGTTCCAGAAGCGGCTGCAATCCCTCCTCACTCATCTTCCCCAGCATCTGGGAGTGTTCAGATCATGATTTTGGTTTGACCTCATTCTAGGGATGTGGACAGATCACCGTTCTAGTTTAAACAAGGAAATGGATTACCTATCATCAGTTGTCTGGTTGTCCTGTTGGGGATGAGATTAATACTACGTTTTACTTGAACAGATACATATGAAGCAACATATGTACTTCACAAATCAGTTTGAACTCTGTTTATCATAGCTCATCACCACAATATCTCTAAAAATATTATAGAAAGAGAGAGAGAGAGATCTCCCCTTACCCAAAACTGAAGCCTCCTTGCCTTCAAGGAGCTATCAGGTAACCTGAGGCCAGTGAGCTCCAGACACTTTGAGCCCTTCAGGAGAGTCATTTTTTGAAGTGACCGAGAGGACAGCGGGATTGTAGCTCTATACACTCCTCACCTGCAGGCAACTCACCCACTTACACCATCACCAGGAGGCTGGCGGTGGGAGGCACCATCACTAACTGAGTTAGGGCTCTCCTGCTGCAGTAAGTTGTGTCAGGGCCCTGCTCTTCACACTTGATAGTCCCAAAGTCTTGTTAATTTTCCCCTGACTGTGTATTGCATTTCTCTAAATCCAGTATTTATCTTGAAGCAACTTTATTACTAAAATAATATTTCCTGTCTGGACAAGATTTATTAGTTGGTGTGTTTTGTTTCTTCATTTCCAAAGCATTTTCAGTACTTTGATAAGTGATCCCTTATGTATGCCCATTTATTTCTGCTGTAACTTGAAAAAGTCCTACTCTACTGACTTTCTCACAGCAACGCTTAATGAGATTTTTCCTCCCACCTCTGTGTATTACAAAAGCCTGCTTAGTTATCCAATTTGGAGCACAATTTAAATATGTTTCCAGGGCTTTTCTCAATCATTTCTTTTTCTCTCCCTAATTAACATACAGGGTCCTGAAGGAACACCAGGAAATCCAGGTCAAAGGGGACGTGTAGGAAAGAAGGTAGTATTTTTCATCTCCCCAGATTCCCTTTTGTCTGAAATTTACATTACAAAATAATTTCATTCAATCACTTGACACTGTTGAGAGCCTGTCAGCACTGCAAAAGACGTCAGGTTTTATATGTTGTTAGACTGTAGTATGAAAACACCAATAAAGTGAACTAAACCTATCCGTATTTTCCATCACACTTCAAGCTTTTTTTTTTTTTCTTGTTAGCCATAGCAATTAGAATTGTCATTGTTCTGCACTTGATAACTTTTGAGACCTTAGGAAATTTAAATTTGGATCAAAATGCGCAACTCAGTTTCTGGTGCTATCAAAAATGTAAAGCTTTGGCTAAACCAAAGAAATTCTCTATCAAAATTATTTTTTTCCACTGAGGAGTTCTGGGTTCAGACATTCTAAAAACTACTGTAAATGACATGTAAATATAATAATCCTCTTAAATAATGCTGTTACATGCTTTCATTAGGCATTTAAACTGCATTTTAAACATAGTATCAATCTCTTATTATTTTTAATACAATAACACCAATAGGGGGAAAAAGGGCAGCTTGGACCTCCTGGAGAAATTGGACCTGCTGGTGACTCTGGCCAACCTGGAGAAATTGGTCCCAAAGGTGCAAGAGGAACTCAGGGCCCCTCGGTTTGTACAAAACATGATTATTTAAGAGCTGATATATTTATGATTTAGCAATGTCATGTCTCTCCATGGGAGGAGGCAAGTCACAGATATAGCATGTACAAATATCACCAGCTGGAGATGGAGATGCAGGCAGTGCTTAAACTATTTGGAAGTCCTTCTCAGCCCCTAGGTATCGATGTGTGCCCTGGCCTTTAAGTGTCAGCATGAGACCTATGCACCCATCCAGGCAGAAATTCATGGACCTTCAGGAAGCGATCTCATGCACCGGTCATGTTCCTGATCTGGTAATCAGAGGAGCAGGATGGCAGGGCTTGCCGTGGAGTACACATGCCCCACAATCCAGATATAATTTAGTGATATTGCTGTTCCTTAAACCTTTCTAGTTCCAAGAAAAGAAATTGTGGGGTTTGCTATTACATAAAGAAAGCCTTAGTCATGGCTGAAACAAAGCATTTCAGTTGAGGACTGCTTGTCCTATTGAATGGGAGTCTGGCAATGTTAACTGGTTTAAGGGTATTTTCATTAACTTTATGAATTTCTCTCATCGCAAGCTCTCTAAGCATGCTTCACATTGTGTAATAGCAGATGCAAAAACAAATGCACCCTCCATGCAACTGAGGCAATTTGCCCATCTCACAGCTCCAGCGTCCAATACTGTAACCACTGAATGCAGGATTGTTTCCCATAACACGTGAAGTTTAGAACTAAAGTACCTGTCTAATTTTCAAGAGAAGGACTTGAACTCTTTTGTTAGGACTGAAATTTTGACCATCATTTCCACAGCACAAGGAGAAGTCCAGTATTCTTTAATGAATGAAGTTGGAAGTAACAAGGAAGTAATCTGTGGTTCTCAAATCTCAGTATCTGAAGTTTTTTCCAAGTGATTACTTTATAAAGTGTATGTTGTTGTAACATTTTAAAAGGGAACTATTTTTTCTATCACTGATAATTGCTTTTAATAGGGCTATCTAGGAGGAATGGGACCAGAAGGAGAACTAGGAATTCCAGGTTATGGGGTGAGTTTTTTTTTTTTTTTAATGATTTTTTTTTAATGAATTTAACTCTGGTGCTCTAAATAATTTCAAATATCATGTGAGATCTGTATCTAGAATACACAAACGTATTGTGTTTCAGATACATACTTTTATATCACACCTGATTGCCTACTTAAAAGCATTAGCCTTAAGCAATGATGAGTTGTTTCTTTGTGAGTTCAACAGCAGTTGTTTTTTCCTTCAGATTTGAAACTTGTTTGTCCAGTGCTTCCCACTCTATTTGTTAATATAGTTCCTATGAAATTACTACAGCTATTCATTATAAAGAGAATTCAGCAAACCACCACTTCTGTTTACTGTCTGGCCAGGCAGCTTCCTTTTCAGTAACAAAACCAATGATTGAATGAGGTTACTTGAAGGGCATAAAAATATTGTGACTTTCACTGAAAAATAATCACTGTTCTCCAATGATCCCTGTAGATGGATTGAGTCTTGCTCTTACAGACCAGACTGCCATGTCTACTCCAAACAGAAATGTCCATCTGTGGCCCTAACCCTGAAGTAAGAACCAGCCCAGGTCCCCTCACTTGCATCAAGCCCTGCCAGAACTTCCGGTTTCTAACTGTGCACATAGGTTTTCCTGCACAGAGTAATTTTTCTGCCTGTGCCCATTAATTTTGCAAGCAGCAAAACATAATGACAACAAGCATCTAAAAAATGAATTCTTTCTTTTATTATTTTGTGTTGGAACTAATTTTTGTTTTGTTTTCTTCTTTAGGGCCATCAAGGTCCTCCAGGGCCTTCAGGGCCCCCAGGACCCAAAGGAGAGAAGGTATGAAGTTAGATTATACTTTTCTATCGTTTGAGTAGTCATAAAGGAAAGAAATATTACTGTAAGCTCACTGTTTTCCTCAGCATGCAGTGAAGCCACTATTTGGAGATATTAGTATTGTGAGAGAACAAGAAAAGAAATACAAACTGCAGAAACTGATCATTTGGATGCAAAGTTCTGAACTGTAGTTGAAATGTTTGAGGCTTTAAAACACAAGGTACCCATTGTAAAAAATATGTAATTGTATCAGATAGCACCACTGCCCTCAGTAAATGCTACTGACAGAAATAATCAGCGTGGGAACTGCTAAGTATTCACTAAACTTTAAACCTGTGAGTACTCCCATGGATTTTGCTGGAAGTTTAACTATGATGGTCAAAGCTCTATGCTTAATATAAAATGTTAGGGGCAGGATATTGCCTCAATGTTGCTATTTCAGTGTCAAATTCACTACTGTTCTTTCACTACTGCTCCAAGTCCTGCAAACAAATCTGAATGCTGAGAAATCTGTATAGCCCCAGGCAAGTACAGGGATTCCCTTCAGGAAGATTAATTTTGAGTTGAGCCTGACAAAGAAACCTATTCTTATGTTAGGGCCAGTTTTGCAATGAATACTGCTAATAGGCAATTAGTGAGGATTTTCTAAATAGCTTCTGAGAAAATCTTCATAAACAGTACCTGAAAACTGAATTGTTGGGAGGTAGGAGTCTAACTTGCTTAGTCACCTCTGAAATTTCAGTTTGATGCACTTTTGAAACTGGTAATCATGTTCAAAATATTTGCCTCTGCATTAAATATTTTGGTAAATATCATCTAGAATATGTAATTGTGTTGTCTATTATTTGGATTACTTGGATGATGGCTGTTTTGTATTTAGAATTAAAAACAGAATGATCCTATTTATGCTGATTGTTGGAATTTTCTGGACACTTGTTTACCTGTATTAAGTACGTATCTCAAGACAGTGGAAGAAATTTTGTTTTTTTTGCTCTTGTCAAATACCCTGTTTCTCCATTCCTAACAAATGACTATGTGGACTTTGTTCTAATACTAGTATTAGAAAAGTATTGGAACAGTATTGGGCACTAGAACAGTTAGAACAGTATTGGCCATTAGAACTAGTATCGGCCAATTGCCGAGGCGATCGGCTCCGGGGCAGATGCATTCTGTAGCGGAGCGGGGGATCGGACAGGCAGTGCTAATTTCTCCGGCACCGAGCCCACTCGAGGGAGCCCCCAGGACCCGGCAGCCCTCTCGAGGGAGGTGAACGAGGCGAGAACAAGGCGTAGGCGGAGCCAGCAGCGCCCCCGCCCCTGCCGTTCAAAAGCTGCCTCTAGGGAGCGCGAGCGCCCTGCCTGCGCCAACAGGACGGGCAAACAGGGCATAGCGCGTCAGTTGGCGCAGTAATTAGCGCAGGCAGGGCAGAGCGCTCCCCCCTGCCCATACGAACACCTCTTCTAACGGCGGTCTACTGCTAGCTCAGCTGCGATGGTGTACACCAGGCACAGTGCCCTCTCTAGGAAGCCTGTACATACCCAGACCGACTGTCCGTTCAAAAATGCGGCATTCAGGTCTCCGGATGCAGGGAGTGCCTGAGCCTGTTGCTACCACCTGCGGGGAACAGAGAGACTGTATGCATGAGGTGCGAGCAGGTGGATGACCTGGTCCGCCTCATGGCAGAACTCAAGGAGGAGGTCCAGAGGTTGAGGGATATCAGGGAGTGTGAACGGGAGATAGACTTGTGGAGCGACTCTCTGCACGGCCTGAAGGACAGGTACTGGGGTGAGGCACCCCAAATGGGGGTGGACCTCCTGCCCTGTAGCTGTCAGGCAGAGGCAGGGGACCTAGGAGTTGAGGAGGAATGGAAACAGGTCCCTGCTCGACATCGCAGGCGATGCCCTCCCCCACCGGCCCCACCTTCCCAGGTGCCCTTATGCAACAGGTTTGAGGCCCTGCAGCTTGAGAGACCGGTAGCTGAGGAACAGGTAGAAAGTCTACTCAGGAGGATGCCTAGGGCAAGGAAGTTGACTCCACACCTCAGGACTGTCTCCACCAGGACAGAAAGAAGGGTGATTGTTGTGGGTGACTCCCTTCTCAGGGGAACAGAGGGACCTATTTGTTGGCCTGACCCTACCCGTAGGGAAGTCTGCTGCCTCCCTGGGGCCAGGGTCAGGGACATTGCCAGAAAGCTTCTCAACCTGGTTCGCCCCTCTGACTATTACCCTCTTTTAATAGTCCAAGCTGGCAGTGATGACACTGAAGAGAGAAACCTGAAGACCATCAAATGGGACTTTAGGGGACTGGGATGGTTAGTGGATGGAGTGGGAGTACAGGTGGTGTTTTTGTCCATCCCTATGGTGGCAGGGAGGGGTACAGAGAGGACACGGAAAGCCCACCTGATAAACACGTGGCTCAGAGGCTGGTGCCAACACAGAAATGTACACCTGGGGCGCAATAACCCCAAGCAGAGCTACAGGCTGGGAGATGAGCGGTTGGAAAGCTGCCAGGCGGAGAAGGACCTGGGAGTATTGGTTGATAGTCGGCTGAATATGAGCCAGCAGTGTGCTCAGGTGGCCAAGAAGGCCAACAGCATCCTGGCTTGCATAAGAAGCAGTGTGGCCAGCAGGTCTAGGGAAGTGATTGTCCCCCTGTACTCGGCTCTGGTGAGGCCGTACCTCAAGTACTGTGTTCAGTTCAGTAGCCCCTCGCTAAAAGAAGGACATGGAGGTGCTTGAGTGAGTCCAGAGAAGGGCGACGAAGCTGGTGAGGGGTCTGGAGAACAAGTCCTACGAGGAGCGGCTGAGGGAGCTGGGTTTGTTCAGCCTGGAGAAAAGGAGGCTCAGGGGCAACCTTATTGCTCTGTATAAGTACATTAAAGAGGCTGTAGCGAGGTGGGGGTTGGTCTATTCTCCCACGTGCCTGGTGACAGGACGAGGGGGAACGGGCTAAAGTTGCGCCAGGGGTGTTTTAGGTTGGATATTAGGAAGAACTTCTTTACTGAGAGGGTTGTGAGGCATTGGAATGGGCTGCCCAAGGAAGTGGTGGAGTCACCATCCCTGGAGGTCTTTAAAAGGCATTTAGATGTAGAGCTTAGTGATTATGGTTTAGTGGAGGACTAGTTAGTGTTAGGTCAGAGGTTGGACTCGATGATCTTGAGGTCTCTTCCAACCTAGACGATTCTGTGATTATTTTTAATAGCTGCATTTAAAAGTAGAGCAAATACTTTTTTTTTTTTAATTCCTATATTTATTTCCTAAAACAAATGGTGCACATTGAAATGGAGTTACCACTTCCACTGTATTAAAAACATAAGCATCACATTCACTAGTACCATCTATACAGCATGCTTTGTCATGTATTACTAATATTTAAACATATATGCACTTTTTAACCCATATGTTTATTCTAGGGTTACCCAGGCGAAGACAATACAGTGCTTGGACCACCTGGGCCCATAGGTGAACCAGTAGGTCTTTGTTTCTCAAAAAAATTATATTGGTACCTCAATACAAGAGACAACGCAGGCTCTTTCTGAAACTTCTTATCACTGTCTAAGGAGTCAGTACCCCCTCGTACAAAACTGTGGAGTGATGGTCCTTTAATCAGTAATCTCTCTCTGAAAAATGCAATCATATGCGCTTTCCTGCTTTAGGAGTATGTGCCTAACATTTAATTATACTAATGACATCATTCTGTGTTTAGACTGGCAGATTTTGGAACAGAATTTTTATCCTCTATGTTTATACTGAATTATACCTAATTGCTTTACTAACCAGAAATATATTTTTACTTACTTCATTATCACTCCAAAGCTAATTTAGATGATTAAGCTTAATTTTGTAACCTTTCTGCTTACTAAATTTCTATACATTATTTTTTTGAGCATGTCCAAAAAACAAATGCAACCTCAAAATCTTATTAAAAGCATTTAATATTCAGGCTTTGTGCTAGAAAGTAGTGCTTGTACAGCCTACTCCTCTTCAGATTGACCTTAATATTTGTACCTCACCTCCCCAAAAAGCAGGGCCTATAAGACACAGATGTAACTGAAGACAGTCTGGACTAGGTTCTTAACTTAATTAGGGAAGGGCATGAGAGAGAAGACTTCAGCCAGTTCTGTTGTAGGTGAGCGGACTGCTGTGCTGACCGTTCAAACATTGCAAGCAGGGCCTTTGCAGATTCCCTTTAGGAAACATGCCATGAACGTGCTGAATCCTTGGAGAGTATAAAAGCAGTTGCGTAATAGTATCTATTGGTGGATATGCAGTAGATGCAGCTAACCTATTCATTTCTGAACTGTAAAGATGCACTGCAGTTAGTGATGCCAGGCCAATTTTTCACACTTCAGACATAGCAAGAAAAACACAGTTCTTATTTCATCCAACGAGTGGCTGGACGTCTTTTTGAAAGTCTTGGCTGCTGTTACAGCCAAGTGATTCCTTATCCCGCCATTTTTCTTATGAAAGCCGTAAGACAGTTTTCCTCACATGCCTTGAAAATAAAGTCTGGTCATTCACAGAGAGTCTTAATTCTGATACCATATATATATATGGGTGTAAACCTGGAGAACTTCTACTGAGGCCAGTATACCTATTTCATTTTTCCCCATAGAAGATTCATCTTTTATCTTCTGGTCTTCAGTTGCAAAATATGTTAAAAAGCGTGTCCTGCCTGGTTGTAATGCATTTTGTTTAGAAAAAAATGATGTTTATTCCTTTAGACAAGCTAACTTTAATATTAGTAATCCTCAATTCACTCTTGTTGGTCTGTCTGTTTTGAGAGAAATCCCAGCTTTCTTTTTTCACTGCACTGCAGCAGCATTTCAGTCCAGCTGTTACATTGTGCTCTGTGTTTTTCTCTCCAGGGGCCTAGTGGAGAGCGTGGAGATAGAGGAGAATCTGGTGATGAGGGCTACAAGGTAATACCTCTTGCTTTTTAATTCTTTGTATTTAAACATGGTGTGCTGTGTGTACACGTAATGCTGCAAAGTGATTCTGTGATTCTGTGAAAAGTTTCATTGCTAGTATGCTGAGATGCACTTGCTGGTGTGTCACTGCACTGATGAGTTCTTAGTATAGATTGGAGCATCTATCATGTGAAGAGAGTCTAGGAGAGCAGGGACTCTTTAGACTGGAGGAAAGAGGGCTCAGGCAGGGGATCTTAATGCGTATAAATGCCTGATGGGAAGGAATGAGGATGAAGGAACCAGACACGTCTCAGTAGTATGTAGTGACAAGCAAAGGGCACGCTTTGAGAGACATTAAATATTCCATTTGAACACAAGAAAACACTGTTTTGTTTTGTTTTGTTTTGTTTTGTTTTTAACTGTGAGGGTACCTGAGTACTGGAACAGGCAGCCCAGAGAGAGGTTTTGGAGTGCCTATCTTAAGTGGCCCTGCTTAAGCTTAGTTGCTCTAAATGATCTCAAAAGGTCCCTTCCAACCTAAATGATTCTGTAAGACAAAATCAATTAACATTTTTATTTGAAATGTAAGTGCTATTGCTTTGTAAAATACAATTTTAATAATCATTCATTAATTGTATGCAGTCTTTCAGCAAATATAAATGGCTGGTAACTCATTCTGTTTATTGAAAAACAGAAGAGACACCCCTTGACAGGGAATATCCTGTTTAAGTTACAGATAGACGTACTAATAAATCAATGAACCAAATATAGTCTGTGCACAGAAAAGTGCAGGACTGTTTAAAATATATATTTCCCTCTTGCACTGAGGTTGGAGTAGAGAGTTTAAAGAAGAAAAGCCCTAAGGTCTGGTGTCAGGAGAGCTGAGTGTACTTTATCCAGATGAAGTCAGTGAAGCTGAGGCCACTCAGCACTTCCCAAGATTGGCTTTCGAAGGAGATCTGTAGCTCACAGAGCATGACATCCTGAGTTATTTGTATTGCAATATATTATATTTTCTGCTTCCCAGGGTCACATAGGCCTTCCAGGGCTTAGAGGACCAACTGGACAGCAGGGGCCTCCAGTAAGTGTTGCAAACCGTGAGGTTTCTCTGCTGATTGCTGAAATTGCATTTTATTCTGCCTTCCTATGATGTGTTGTTAGTTATTTATTTAATATATGTTCTTTCCAAAGGGAGAGCCAGGTGGATTTGGGAAGCAAGGACCAAAAGGAGAAAGAGGCTCAGAAGTAAGTAGAAAAAAGTAAAGAAACAGTGCACTTAATTGGAGATTGTACGTTTTTACTGTTTGCTGACTATCCTTAGAAAAGAAGAAAGTTATAGGGTTTTGATACATAAGACTTGTTTCAAGAGTAAAACATGATTTCTAATGGATATTCTTAAAGATGTAGTATTTGCCTACATGTTCCAGCTTTACAAGAAGATTAGGGCTCTCCATCACTTGTTCTCAAGTTGCACATCCTGTGAAGTCTTCAGCAACTTGAACCAGCACGTTTGAGTTGAACTCTGTTTAAATTCTTATCATTGTCTGCCACTACAATTTGAATGATGCTGTAGACAGATTTGCTACAATATGTTTTAAGAAATCTCTGTGCTTGCTGGACATCTCTATACTAAAGATATTTAGGTTTCAAATCATCTCAAATCTAGATGCAAGCTGTTCTGTAGATTTATGCTGAATTCTTGCTAATTACTTAACTGAAGGTTCTTTTTGTACTGTTTTACATCCCCGAGCAATACATTTGAGTCACATAGTCTGAAGTGGGAACAGAGCAGTGCCCAGTGCTCACTGAAGCTCCAACAGTTTTTATGGTTGCTTCTACAGCTGGCAGTAGCCACCTGCATGTGGATCACAGTGTTCTCTGTTGCAGGCACAGTTTAGCTCATCTAAGATGCGTGTATATTGTCTTGGCATTGGTATGACAGTATCTATTAGTGGTGTTTTGCATTTCCCTGGAAATAGTTGGTTTTCATACTCAAATTCTCTTTTGAAACTATTGGGCTAGTTTTTCCACACATTAAGCTTGTAGGAACAGAGCAGCATGGAAATCATTTTGGTTTTTTTGTTTCTTTGGTTTTGTTTGTTTGGTTTTGGTTTGGTTTTTGTTTTACTGTTTTATAAGGTTGAAATTCAGTGTTTGGCTTTCATTTTCATAACTGAAGGGACAATAAATATATAGAACGGAAAATTGATTAATGATCTTAGTACGTATGTGTAATATGATAGATAAGTGGTTTTACTTTGGGGTAATAGAAAGCATTGAGAGGCTTTTTTGGAAAAATTTGAGTGATATTCAGTTATACCCTTAAACAGAGTTCCTTGTGACAAACTAGCTCTGAAAAACACACAGGATTTTACTGCTCTGGTTTGTAAATGAAGCCTCCTGGTACTGCACTGCACTGAATTTTCACTCAGACTTGGATGACTTTTTTTTTTTTTTTTGCTACAGAACAGTAGACTAAAAAGACAGAACAAGTCAAGAAAAAGAAAAAAGACTAAATATTTTCCTTTAGAAATAATAGTTCATCTTGGTGGTATATTGAAAGTTGCCAAAAATATTTTATATTCTACCATAGGGTGACTTTTTTATTTACCTTTGAGATTCCAAAAGATTTAGGCTAGAAGATTTCTTACAACTTGAATTGCCTTTGCAACTTCAATGAGGAATTTTCTTCAAAATGTTCCACAGATGATTGTTAAAATTACAAAATTTTCTAGGTGAATACAAGAATCTACAGTAGGTTAGGAATGGGGAGAAACAAAAAGGAAATATGATGTGTAAACATTGTCAGCGTGTACTATAACCATGTGCTCAGATATATTGCATTTAACAAACTATCACAGCAAAGGATAAAATCACTCATTCCTCTGCCTTTCCCTTGGGGAAAGTTTTTTTGATCTTGCAAATGGCCCTCAGATTAAAACTGCCATTGGCAAATATGGAACCAATATCCAGCCTGGAGCAAACCAAAAGAGTTTAAAGATTTATACAAAAAATAGTGGAAACATCCACAGAGTCTTAACTCCATTGGCATGCCTGGTGCTGCTATAACAAGCCTCACGAAGCTGATCCCATAAATTGCAATGCTGAATCATCTGGGTTTAGTTTACGTGTTCAGAAATTTTAATGAAAACAATATAGAGTTCTTTGGATACACAGGTTCCTGTTCTGATTGGTGGACTTTATGTATGCCTTTATTAACAAAAAGACATTAAATTAAAGAATAGAACACAATTTTGCTGATTTTATCATATTCATATTGTAAAGAAAAAACAAAAAACAAAACAAAACTTAAAATGACTTATTTTTTTCACTTTATTGCATGTTATGTAATATGGCAGTGTAATTATCATAGTTTTTGCTTTAATAGCACTCTTAAAAATGATTAATCCAGAAAATCTTGGAAGCTCTTTTCTATTTGATCAGTGCTTACAACTGTTATTTTTGTTTCTGCTGTCTGAGGGGTTATATCTGAGAGTTAAGATAAAATTAATGCCCGTGTTGTAATTTATGAATACTTCCTAATTTTTTCTGGTATGTTTGATATCTATATTCTATGAGGAATATCCCGTAAACAGAATTCGCAGATCCTTCCGACCTATTTCGAGCTTTTCTGCATTGGCACTTGGCTTCTGTGTAGCTAAACTACTTACAAGAATGCTATCTTCTGTCAGTATCACTCGGTTTTCTGAGACTACAGATTCCTAGATCAGTCAAGACAAACAACAACAACAAAAAAAAAAGTGGTTTTATGTAAATTTTATCTTTCTTTTTATCAAAAACGTAGAATAGTGTTCCCATTTGTGACACTGTTTTCTAGTACTTTCCTCCAGATACACTCAGTGCATCTACATTGCCAACTTTAAATGATTTCCATTTTTGAAAGGTATTGAAAGTGCTGTAAAAGCATACTTCCTTACAGTGGTGTAGTTTTCCACAAAATGTATTAACTTGTTGAAAAACTTTCTGCTGTCTCCTGAAGTGGAAATGATCTGGTCCAAAGCCAGGCAATGTGAACATTTGTTCTAGAGGGGAAAATGATTCTCAGCTCTTCTTAGAGGATTGGGTTTATAACACTTGTCAGTTCACCAGTGTTTGTAACTTTTAGGGACCCACAGGGAAGAAAGGAGCAACAGGTCAGGCGGGCAAACTTGGAATTCCTGTAAGTAAGAAAAGTTTAGTTTTATAATCTTCATGTTATAAATGAAACATATACATTAATTAATAAAACCAAAATCGGGTCATGCCAGAGTCACAGCAGAAAGTCTTCTGCTCACTCTAAAGAACCACCTCATTGTCCAGGAAGTGTAAAGGAGCCCCTGTGAAAGTAGAGGGATTTTTGAAACTCTATGACAGCATCCTGATTTACACTCAGTTACTCAGCACATTGAAGTGAAGTGCAGCTATTATAACAAGGTGCTTCCTACTTGTATAGTTACTTAAGTGATTTGTTTATGTGGCTCATAGTCAAGTTATCGCATTACACTGCACAGAGCTGTACTACTGTTCACTCCTGGCTCCCATCAGTTCCTTGAACAGCTGCAGCATAGAGAAGGCTGTATCCGTATGTCCATGATGCGTACAGCTGACAGATCTCTTGAGGTTATCTTCCTTCTCACTTGCCATGCGCTGAAATGTTTAATGCTCTTTCTGGAGAAGCTAACTGGGGAGAAAATAACTCGCATCCCTTTCTCCCTGAGGGAAGAGAAAGAGCAGGAAGTAGTAGGTGTTCTGTAAACATAACCAAGAACAAAATGCATCCAAGGCTATTTTGGTCCCCTAATAAATAATACCACACAAGCACGTATTGTAAATATATTTTACTCCCTCGCATCAAACCATTGTCAGTAACCAGAGAAATGCAGCTGCTTCGCAGAGCTTGTACCTTCTGGGCAGAGTGGAAGAATAGCCTTTTGAAGGCAAGCAAATTGTGTCTTTTGTAAATATTTGGCTCTTCCATCTGGAGGACTGCAGAGAGAGAATCGTTCTGCAAATGAAGGCAAAGAGAAAGGCAAGAAAAATGGAGAAGTGAGGAGGAAAAGACAGTAAAGAGGAAATCTCAAAGCACATCCCAAGAATGTGATTCTTCAGCAATCAGAAGTTAGAAATGAGATTAAGATGGCATGCTTCTCATAATCTGTAAGACAGTTCTTAAATACACTTCTTACAGTGAGCTGTGTTCTAGCTAGATTTTTTTAAATTTCTGAGAGATAAATTCATACAGAGATAATTGCAGAACTCCAAGCCCCCTAAGATCAAATGTGTCAGTCTAAAAGAAAATTATTAAGAAAAAATTACTGTTGATTTGGTGAATGTGACATAAGGCTTTTCAGTGCAAGTATAACAACAGTTAACACAAACTTGTCTAATTAGAAGTTTGTGTGTATTTTTAATGCGTACAAATTTGAACAGAATATGTTTGCAAGCATAAAAAATATGCTATCTAGTAAAATGAAGGCATATAGTCAATTTTTTAGAGTTGCTTAGATGACTTCATCAGGTTTCCTTGCTTCAGTTTAAGAATCAACACACTCAGCCATCTTCCAGGCCTTGCACAAAGAGCAGTCAGCCTCATGGTTTCAGCTGAATTTGCTTAGATCCCACAATACAACACATCTAAGGTTAAGCCAATAGCTATTTAAATCAAACATGCTAACTCAGAGCCATCTGTGTCACTGGATCTGTTTTTATTTAAGTTTTAAGAAATACTGTGACTATGATGTAGTTCTGTAATGGGGAAGCTAAAGAGAGCCAACCATCCTATATTTCGTTTGAATTTGTTTCAAGGGAAAACCAGGACCAGCAGGGCAGAAAGGAGCAGTGGGCTACCCTGGACCAGAAGGCATTCCTGGGAATCCTGGCAAGCCTGGGCTGCCAGGGAAACCTGGCCCTAAGGTAAATTGCTTTCCACATTGCCCCTCTTCTTGTCATTCTGCTTTACACATTTTCTGAGGCCAGAGTGTTTAAATAGAAGGAACAATTCCCAGTACTGTTGCCATCTTGAAAATTCGACCAATTCTTTGTTTTCTTTCTTACAAATATAAATTTGCCTATCTGACAGAAGATTAAACAAGAGGCCCATAGGGGGCAGGTGTACCCTCTTTGAGCCTCTCAGGTTTCAGATAATGGCCTGCTGAATCTCTTTCAAGTACTTGATTTTCGGGGAGTTAGATTTAGGAGAAACACCCTGAAGAATTCTTATATTTTGGCCTTTTCATTCAGAATGTCATCTTTCATATTTCAAGTTACTCCATTACTTCATATTAACTAGATGTAGTGGCATTATAACCTGGCATTGTAAAAGAGAGACTTTTAACTGATATTTCTGATTATGAATAAAAGAACACAACTTTTGCTATATAAGTTTATCATTCGATCAGTCTATAAGCCACAGTACCATATTCAGAAGTTCTGGAAATAACATTTAACATAAAAATCATGTTTCACATAACACTTCTATTTCTATGAATACTTAGTAGAATATCATATGAAATATAAGATAACTATCTATGTTCTTTCTACTAAACAACATCACAGCGATGTTCGTTTGGGTGGTGGCAAATTTCCATTTTGAGTTTTTTAACATGACAATTGGCTTAACTCCATGCATTCAATAACATATTTTTTCATTCAAAATTCTTGCTATTGTTTATAGTTTATCATACATTTTCATAACAACTGTTCTGATCTTCCTTGATGTGGTAAGCTTATTTTATATGTATATCTTCAGAGCGTACATAGTCATACTAATATTATTAGTGTGCCTAGTATTTATAAACAGACGTCGAATTTTGCATGCTTCTGCAGGAAGGGAGTCTCGTTTTTTTTCTTAATGCAGAGTCCCTTCATGAAAAATGAATAGTGTGAATCTCAACAGCATTTTCAGCTCATCCGCAGTAAATGAATTTAGCATCTTGTTTCTATCAGAAGGGGCTTCTTATTTTGAGCTCAGAATCCTCAGAGTTCTAGCTAAACAGATATCACACCATGCTCTTCCAAGAAACATTTCAAGGAGTTGTCTTCTATAAGTAACAGATATTAGTGCTCTGTTCTGCAGATTTCAAAATACCATTAGCAAAGAATGACATGTTTCAGCTGTAAAGACTATTAATTTGAATATGCAAATTTGCAGGTGTGGGTAAAGTTTTAAGTCTCATTAACTGTTCTGTATAATTCCCTGTGGAAGGTGAAAGCAGTCACTGGTATGTCCATAAAACTAACAAGTTCTGTGGACAGAAAAATGCTCAGGATTTGTAGGTCCCTGGTACCCAACCTGGTGATCCATCTGGGCCACTACTCCTATTTAGGAGTGTGCTAACAGGGGAGATGCCATGAGTCAACTCCAACAGACAATTGATTCTCTTGAAGGTGCTCAGAAGGTTCTCATCACAGATGACAGCAGGATATGTTTAGGTTACAACACAGCAAGGTTTGAGATGAACACTGATAATGAACGTTTGCAGTGGGCTTAAGCATGTTTAGCATTTACTTTGCTTGGCAATCAGTGACTTGTTAAGTTGCAATAATTTGACTCATCAGAATCTTCAGTCTAACCCACAGTTAAAACACAGAGCTATGTTGCTAAGTATCATGGGTTCTGATGAATTAACAGAAATACAGAAGAAATACTGCCCATAATTCTTTTCATATGTTTTGATGTACTCCAATGTGTCAGGTATACAGAAAAATATTAAGCAGCTTTACCTGACTGTATGTTACATGCCTGTTTTTGCATACAATGAAAATATATGTTTGGCCTTCTGCTTGTAATCAATTACTTTTCATTCACTAAGGGTAATAAGGGAAACCCAGGCTTAGCAGGTCTGGCAGGTTATCCTGGAGCTCGAGGTCCCAAGGGATTGCCAGGCATGCCAGGGCTTGTGGGAGCACCTGGACTAAAGGTAAGCATATAGGTCCTTGTTGTTTAAGTATTACTGATATTGCCCAGTCTTCATACTGCATGCAGTGATTGTGGAACCACCATGCTACTGTTAATTGTACAAGTAGTTGATATAAAAATTTATGTGAAAGGTGAAACTGCAGATTTTGCTGCCCTCCTCAGCTTCTACTGATAATATTAACTACTCATTTCAATGATAAAAGAAGCAAAGAATGGAAACATTACTGATAATTTACACCATTTGGAGTTGGATTTTTCGTTTCAAATGATCATATGCACTGCTCTGTGTGGTTTTATCAGTAAGCAGTTTTTAAAACCTCAAGTTAAGTGAAAACTGGAGAGGGAAATACTGTCTATCTTTGTTCTCTTTTCATGAAGATATTTTAGTATAAACTCTGTTCACTATTTGTAGTGTTTATTACCAGTGCTCCTAGTCTAGTTTATACGCCTTTGTCTAGACAATGAACCGTAGGAAGGTAGCTCCTGCTCAGAAAGGAATGAAATCTGAAAAAGGCAGGGAATAGGTGAGGTGAAGGAAAAGGGATACTAGATTGTGCAAAATAAATGTTAAGAGCAAATGTACTGAGTCAGACCAAAAGTCTGTCTTTGTTAGAGCTAAAAGGAAACACCAAAGAAACAGCATAAGTGCAAAACAGTCATGGAAGGTGACTAGTCCCTAATTACTTGCAGATTGGTAATCTCCTGAGCTAGATATGGTTTTTGTGTGTTTGATGGTCCTGAGAGGATTTCCCTAGCATGAACTCGCCTAGTTTCCATGTGAAATCACATGAACTTTTAATCTAACAACAAGGAGTTCTGCAGCTATACTGTGCCATGCTCAGGGGATTGCTTTTCTAATTTGATTCTAACCTGTCTATTGTGTATTTCATTTTGTGTACTTTAGCACTTTAATGGCGAGTACCATACTGGAAATGGCCTGAAATGTATGTTTTTATTTTTGTTATCAAATCAAGGAACAGTCAGGTCACATTTTCATTTTAATGAAAGAAATAATTATGGAAATGAAATGAATAGAGTATGTTTATTTCTTAAAACAGAGAGAAAGCATGTTCCACGCTTCTGACCAGAAACTAATATTTATAACTTCTACAATTATAACAAAATAAAGGATGTATTATCTTCCTTTTCATAGGGTGAGAAAGGGCTTCTGGGTCATCCAGGAAAACGAGGTAAAAGAGGCCATCCAGGATCACAAGGTGACCAAGGACCAGCAGGAGATGCTGGTCTGAAAGGACAGATTGTACGTAATTACAGCATTTGATGCAAAACAACTACTCCCAAGAGTTACCAATGTGAAATAAGTGAGGATGCCTGCCTCTATTGCAGGGAGAAGACGGAGATCAAGGTTTGATGGGTTTTCAAGGATTCCCAGGTCCAAAAGTATGTGTTCGTTCTTTTCTGTTAGATCTTAAGATGAAGATTTACAGAGTGAAAATATTTACAGAGTGAAAATGTTAGGAAAGCGTAGATTTAATCAGCTTTAACAATAATTTGTTTAGAATATATCTGCACTTGGGACATTTTAGGCAGAGCTATATACTCCACTTTCAAGGATGAACGGTCTGGGTCAGTGAGCTTGGTATTTTCACTGTTACTGCTCTTAGAAATTATCTTATTTCCCTTGTTTACAAGAGATTAATACATGTTGATAACTAATGTTCATGGTTGACTAAACTTCTTTGTATTTTCAGGGCCCTGCAGGGGATGTTGGATTAGTTGGAATTCTGGGCCCAAAAGGTCCAACAGGGCAAATTGTAAGTGTTTCACTCCATGGAAGTGCTTGTGAGGATAGCTTGCGGGTGGCACACATTTTTAATTTAGGGAATCTTCTTTTTCCTACTGGACAGGCTGGAGCCCTCTAGCTGAGCCTTTTTCTCTCAGACTGTGCCTACACTAGGAGCCCTTTGCCTATTCTTCTGCACTGGTCTGGTTACGATACACAAGCAGAACTGGCCTCTCAGTCTTAAAGGAAAAAAATAAAAAAACACCCTCAGCTGACAATTATACTCTTAGCAATAATTTCATATACAAGTCTCTTGATTGCTGTCATTTCATTGTCTGAGGGGGTTTAATGCTCTTTTTCTTCTTACTGGCAATAATGCTGGCTGTATAACTCTGTCCAGCAGTGAAACAAAAAAGGGTCAAACTTTACCTACAGTAAGAGAGGGTAGCACTCAAAAGCATTGTGAATTAATAGGTAGCCTTTTAAATATATATATTTCCTTGTTATCTATGGGGTTACTAGTCTGCATTAGCTCATTCTTCATGACGTCTTCTTCATGACATTCTACTTTCTTACTCTTCAAAAACGTGGAATAATTTTGTAATATTTGGGAGTGTGCATCCAGTTTACAGCATCAAGTTAAAGCAGGAAAGGGGGAAAGTTTGCAGTATGGGAAAACTTACTGCAAAATGCTCTGCTCTCACTGCTGCCATTGACATTGCAGAACTTACTCAGTTCAGTTAACCAGATGCAGAGCAAAGGCTTTAGTGGCCTGTTTTAATAGCTGTTTTCTTTTTCTAAACATTCCTATGCAAGATAAACACTGGAAATGAACAGTTTGCTCTGATTGAAACAGAATAGTAAAGTAACCTTTTAGCAGTATTTACTGGCAGCCTTACAAGAGCACTTCTGGGCAGTAATATAGTTCAAGATAATACTGATTGTAGCTCAATGAATATTTGGGTTTAATACTCAGAGTACTTAAGTTTCCACTATTTTTAGTGTATCACCTCTCACATAAAAGAATGTGTGTGGGCTTTCCAAACATAACTATTACTAATTATTAAAATAACTACCTTGTTGATTATGTAGTGATGTATTTTCAGTATTCAGAAAGAGAATATTTCCATGGTATTTGGGATATTTGCCAGTGCTGAGTGCTGAGCAACTTGAAACCAGGACATGTCATAAGGATTTTCTTCATTTTGAAAACATGGTGGACTAATAAATCACTTTGCTTTTTTACAGGGATATATTGGTCCTGTTGGTCAAGAAGGCATTACTGGCCCAACTGGCAGGCCTGTAAGTTTCCCTTCTCTTTTGGATAGTTTGGTTATTTCACCTACCTTTATTTTTAATAATCTGTTTTACAACTAGACGTATTTTGCCATTTGTCAACTGGTAGGACTGTCTTTGTAATATTACCATGCTGCCAAGCTAATATATGTGATTTCAGCATCTGATACAAACAAGATGATGAAAAAAAATCATAATGGCATTCTGCTGAAGTACAGTATACAAAGGACACCTCTACAGAAGCAGCGGACAAATCAAGGTGTAAACCAGCACCTTAATTGTCACCTCAGTATTCATATTCAGCCTTACATCTGCAATGTTTCTAGAAAAAAAATGTCTTGGCCTTTCTGATGACCCGTAGAGCTCCCTAGGTTCTCTGCTGTGGGACAGCTCTGCCCTCATCGCTTTCTCCATCCCTTGTCACATTCCCTATGCCAGAGACAGAGCAGCATTCTGCAGGAGCACCTGCTGGCTCTCTCTGCTATGTCCAGAGTGCCTGTCCACCCATGTAAGACACATAGAAGCTTTTATTATACCCCTCAAGTTCCTCTGCCTGATCAACAAAACTTGGAAAGAGAATGTTGAAAAATTTGTAATAATAATCTTCAAAATAACAGGAATGCATAATAAAAATAATAAATACGAATATTTAAAAGTGAAAAAGAAAGGAGAAGGAAAGTGTTCTTACTATAACTAGACTATTATTTCCACCTGTTGGGAAAAATACAGCATTTTAAGTCTTGCTGCATTCTTTTCTTTGCTACTCGGGAGGAAAACTTTACAGTTATGTATACCAGTATGAAGGCTTTTAATCGACTTCATATTGAATGTAATAGTTTGCCATTATCATTCAGAAAGCATTAAAAGTTGGAGATTATTTATATGTGATATGAAATGCTGCCATCAAGATACAACATTCTTCCAGGTAATTGTAAGATTGTTACTGACTTCAGAAACACAACATAAGTGCAAAACTAGCAAAAAATACCATGGAGATGGAAAACCAGAGTATACTGTGAGAGGAGAACTAATAGGCTAATAAAGCAGATATATAACTGATAGCTGTCTTCAGTGACAGAGTGCCATGTTTGGCTCTCAACTCTTCAATAGTGAAACACTTATCTCCTATTACAGTGGATCAAATTGAAGAGAGTACAGCTGATTGACAGTGAGAACGCTGACAGTTAAAATTACTAAGGAAAAAAACATATCTACAACCAGAAGAAAACAATCAGCTTTCCAAATCTAGGAATTACAAGTTGTTTTCAGTATTTTTTTCATTATTATTTTTCTAATAATGTAGAAAAATTAAAGCCCTAGGGCTGTAAATATTTCCACAGATGAGATTGGACTTTTCATGGGAGCAGTATCCCACGTAGTATCCCATTTAGTATCCCATCACATTAATTTGCTTATTTCAATCCTAGAAGCCGAGAAAGCATGCTGGCTTAACAACTTCTTTCTTACAGGGACCAAGAGGTGAAAAGGGCACAAGGGGTGAAATGGTAAGTTGAAACAACTTTTGTGCTTTTGTCCTCTTGGCTGTGTAAAAAGTATTCATGTGTTACACTTAATGTATTTCTGCATGCTCAGAATGCCAGACAGCCCTTTTGTGCTCCTGCAGAGTGCTGTCCAAGAAGGGTTGGACCATGAGTCCAAATTTGGACTTCTTTTTTGTACAAGCCAGTTCATACAGGCATGCCTGATAAGTGTATGCTGTCAGGCAATAGGGCCCTGATTGTGGAGCAGTCACATACTCCAGATCTGTTACAGTTCAGTTCTAAAAGCAAAATCCTCTGTCACATTTATTGTCAATTCTCTGGTATCTCACGGCACAATGTGTGTACAATGCCACGTTCATGACGTCTACACATCATCTCCTGTAGAGGAGAACAGGAAAAACCTGGAGTTGAAGGTTGGTGTCTATGCAACATATGCTGACTGCAGTAGCAGTAGGCAGCACAGATAGGTAATGAAGTTTCGCTCTGTTTTCAGTAAGAGTAGTACATTCGTTTTTGTATATTACTAAATGTTTGATTTTACTTAAAAATTGGTAGAGCTAGTAAGGCCTCCAATTACTGATGACTGTGCCAATTTATTGTATTTATAGCAAATGTGAATACAATGTTAGCTGGTATTTATGGCATTACTTTATATGACAGATTTATAATTGCTTCCTTTTATGGTAACTGGCCAACGTGATCTGGTTCCTGTTGCTCTTACCCTGCCTTTTATCCCGCCTCACTTTAAGTCATTCGGTTCCTCATCTTACTGTATTTTGGTTTAAGCATCCACCTGTGTACAATTCCAACCTAACTGCCTTATAAAAGCTTTGAAAAATAAATCATAAAAATCAAAATTAAAGAATTAAGGATTAGAATGAAGCTTGGTGTATGTGTCTTAAGGACCTTTCCTCATTGATTTTAAGGATCTTGAGGTGATTCTTATCTCAGAGTAAGAGGAAAACTAGGCTTGTAATTCATACTACTATTAAACATTTCAACTGTGTTTTTCTCATCTTTTGTTCATAAGAATTTCTATGACAGCATAGAACTAAATGCTGACATTAAAAAAAGAAAAAAAGAAAAAGAAAATCCTAAATCATTAATTCATCTCCTAAGACTGCTTTCAGAAGAAGGTTTAATTTTAAACTATACGTAGTAGCATTAGTTTACAATAGAGTTTACAATTACTTTACAATAGTTTACAATCTTCTAGCCAAGAAAAGGATGTATTCCCAAATATTTTCACAAACAAATATGAGAAAATGCTTTTCATGCAACTGTGTAATCTCCAATCTGAGATTAGATTTCCATTGTAAAAATTATATTATTCTTCCTAGACTTGCAAAGATTTTTACATTTCTGTAAGAGTCCAAGTTTTAGTTACAGGTTTTAGTCTGTCAGGGACATAGCGTTCATTACTAGAAAGGAATGTTCTCTTATCCCCTGAAAAACATGGAATGTAAAATTATGCCTCCTTGTTTAGGTTAATGGTGAACCAAAGTTCAGCTTCTGTAGGCTGTTTCTGGAGAAAAATTGATAGATCGAGATTTTTTTGGAAAAAAAAATAAAATTCCAAATATTCATATCACTTTGAAACATTTAGAAAATCATGGAATGCTTTTTAGAATATTGTTTCAGAATTCTGACATTTCTGAAAGTATTTTCATTTACCTAGGATTTTTTATTTTCTTCCATGTCATTAATAGTACATAATGGATGATGATATAGAATCATAGGAAAATCCAGGTTATTATGGATCTTGACGTATTCCATGTCCAACCTCCTGTTTAAAGTATAATTAGCTTTGAGATAAAACCACATTGCTTACCATCTTCAAAACCTCCAGGAACGGAGATTATATAGTCTTTCTTGGCAAGTGTTCCAGTGCTTGACTATCCTAAAAGTAAAATAATAATAATAATAATACTATATAAGCACAATATGATAAAGCACAATCTGTAATTTTCTATTATGAACTTTTATCTTAGGTTTACAGTAACTAAGAGCCGCTGCTACGCTGGATGGTATATCAGAGTATTGTATTGCAGGATGCTACTATGACTTACCCATTCTGAGACACAGTGAAATAACATCAAAGTGACAGAAGTGATCAGGGAAAGCTTAATTACTTGGGATGACATTTTTTTTCCTTTTTAAAATAATCGTTGATTTAAAATCATTATTTTACTTTGTTTCTTGGAAAATTTCAAAAGTTACGGAAAATATGGGAGTCCCTGGGATTGCTCATGTTTTCAAAGTTAAGCATGTGTACCATTGCATATAAAATCAGGGCCTTGTGGTTTTAGAAAAAGATTAGAATTTTGGCCTTTGAACTTCTGTACTAGCAATCAAATTGGGTGATTAAGGAATTAAAGAGCACACTAAAACTAACATTTCTATTGTCTGATTTTGTTATTATGAACTAGAATTATACTCAGTATACTGGAGTTATAATGGAACCTTTTCACTTAAATTCTAGTATGATCAAAGGGTAAATTAAGTGGATTTGTAAAGGTAATCCTGCACATTCCAATGAAACATTCTGCAATTAGCTTAATCCATGAAAAGTGTAATTTAACCTTATTCTGTTGCTCTATAACAAACAAAGAGAACATTTATAACATCTCTACAGGATTTTCAACACACTCGTGCTGTTTTGTTACATTTTAAAGGCTTGTAAAAGTAATTGATATAGACCTTTGAAGTTTTAATGCATTTAAGAAATCTAATATCTCCCCCAAAGAAGTTTACTACAGTTACCAAATAGCATTCACTATTTACCTTTTTTTCCACATGGATTTTATTGGCAAGGTGACAGTAAATCAAGACAAATCACATTTATCTTTTGCAAAATACTTTAAATTCATCGGTACAGTGCACTTTCTGATTTTTGAAGTATTCAGTTCTGTCTCAAGAACCACTATAATTTTTAGCTGTTCTAGTCCCAAAACGTTCGAAGTCTTAAAATTGTGGCATATGCCAAGAATATAGAATGTTAGATGAAGTATTCAGTAATCTGAAAAATCCACTGGAATTTCTAAATCTCAACACTCAGAGAACAAAGGCATCTATTCATCAGAGCAGTGGTTACTTAGGGACAAACTGCAGAAGACTTTGTGCCTTGCTTGACTCGATGTTTGCATAATCAAGTCCTGAACTAAGATAAATATGTCCACATGCTGCCAGATTCATCTGTCAAGTTTCCTTTTCACACTTTCTCTTTCATTTTATATTAAACATACTTCCCCAGGTATGATCATAGAGTTCAGGACTTGAACTTAGGATTTTAAAGAAAACTTCAAGCTGGACAATAATCAAAATCAGAGTAAAAAGGGAAATCTAGGTACTTGCCACAGAATCTACAAAGTTTTCTGTATTACTGCATATTCTAAAATGACTTATCCTCCGATTTCCATTTTTCAATACTAATCTAATCTAATACTAATTAATGCCTTAATTAAATATCAGTACAAATTTACCAACAAAATGACTTGGAGTCTCTTTTGTATGAAACACAACTGATGCATCCTGACCATATTTATTTTGAAAGTTGAATTTTAGTCTACTAGTGCTTATGCCATCAATGTCATCTTCACTGTCAGAAAGCCGTATCTCTAAACTCCCAGAAATAGCTTCAGTTTCAGTTCTCCCACAGAACTTGCACAAAACATGCATCTCGGCCTCAAAATCATTTGTGGTCCCTTATCATAGCCTTGTTGGTCTGGTGCTAGGAGTTACATGATGGCCTCTTCTTTTCACAGCCTTCACTCTCCAGCACCTGAGCCCCTCTGGCATGGCCAGGGCAGGTCATGTGCAGGCACACTCAACCTTGTGCAGTTGATGCACAAGTCATCATAATCCCCTGTCAGATTTATTCCCAGGTGGCTACCATATACTGTACTTCATGAGTATGTATAGCAATAGTAAAAAATGCAGCTGGTATTGTCTTAATATTGACAGATTTGGAGCCTCAGTGACTTAAATAAATTGCTCCTATATGCTTTGAAGTCTTCTTTATTTAAATATACATAAATCAATGTATAATTGAATCTGGTTTTATCCATCTGGTCATTTCCAGGTGAACCAGCTGCCTCAGCTGGTGGCAGGTTGAAGCACAGTCCAAGTTCAGCCGTTGTATCTTGCAGTGACACTCTCACAGATCTTGCTGTGAAATCTCACAGCAGGAATACTTCTTATTCCTATATTAAGTGATTTACAACTTGATACCTCTTTGACTAGATTAGCTTCACAATATTCGCCAGCATTAATTACCATGTCAAATAAGATTATTTCTCTTTTTACAGAGACTTAGCACTAGCATAACCATATTGGTATAAGAGTGTTTTTGCTCGAACAGCTCATTGTGCTTGAATAATAGGTACAATAAGTACAAACTAAAGAGTGTTTTGCTTATATAAACTCAGTTATGTTAAATGGTTTTACTAATACATAATGCAGATCTAGTCTGTGCCTTTCATTCCTTCTCTTTTTTTTTTTTGCATTAAGCCACTGCCACTTATTCTTTCCGTTGTCATTGTTCTTGCTATTGTTTATGTTACAGCAGCTCCTAGAGGATTTAAGCATATAGAGACTGAAGAAGAGAATCTTACAGAGACAAAAGTATTACTGAATATTTACAGATATTCATAATCATTCTATCTCAGCGTGAATAGTTGCTCAGAGAAAGGCTAAATCAGACAGACTTTACATTTCATCAAACTCTGAGGCAAGACTAAAACGCAGGTATAAGACTATGTGCGTTATAGGCACTATAAACTAGGGAGAAGCAGCTGTTCCTTCTCTTCTCCTCCCTACTGTATCTTCCTGCATGCTAAAATATTGTTTCTTAAGGTCAGGAGCATGGGTGTAACTTCATTAATATGAAGGAAGCCTGCAGTAACTATTAAAAATTAAAAATGAACCTAACATGTTCTGGCTGAAAAGTGGCACTGCTAATAAATGGAGCTAATAAATGCCTAGTAGATATCTGTGCAGTCAAACGGATCAGTTTTTTTATGATCATTCATCCACTGTAGTACTTGTATCGGCAACATGTGCATAATGCTGCCACATTGTATGTTAATAGCTTGTATAACTTCTATACCACAGGTGATTAAATAAATAAGTTTTGGTAAACAGACAACCCAGAAATGCTCACAGGAATAATTTCACATTAACAGAGCGTACTACTTTAAGAATAATAACTAATAATCTCGGTTTTACCGAGACCCGTATCACAAACATTTTCACTTCACTTTATGTACTGTGGCATTTTGTCATTAAAAACATACATAAATATAAAAGCTGAAATGTTCATCTATAACCACTGCATTTTATTTCCATTTCTTCCAGGGACCTCAGGGACCTCAGGGCCAGCCAGGGCCACCTGTAAGTGTAATAAAAATGCCTGTATTATTGTACTGTGAATTCATCAAATAAACATGTGAAGGACCTAATCTATGATTTCTCCCATTTTCCAGGGACCACCTGGACCACCAGGACCAAGAGTAAGTACTGTAACTACCCTAACTACAATATAATCCTCTGATGAAGGTGAAAATACAGGATCATCTTCAGTTGCTTATTCTGTCACTGTAAGTGAAATGCAAATACATTTTTCTACAGTTTCCATTGCTACAGTAATACGGTTTTGGACCTGCCATGTTACACTGTTGGCTCTGCTCTACCACACTGTTGAGTCCTTAACAGGCTGTGTTCATAGGCATGCTCATACTTTTAATACGGGTTAACTCTGTCGTACTCTAAAAGGGTTTTCTGCTGTTCTGTATTTGAACACACAAAGACAGCAACAGAAAAGTTTGTGTTATTTCTGGCCCTGCTGTTCTTCCTATATATGTATATGTGTGTGTGTGTATATATATGTGTGTGTGTGTATATGGATATATATATATATATACACAAATGCAATTAGTCTGTTAAGGGATTGTACCACTTAAGACAAACTCAGTATTTGAAGTGTTTTAAATCTGTGATGCTATATGTAACCTGAGAACCAGAACCAACTGCAAGACCTAGTTGTTTGTATGGGTTTCTTAGTCCTTTAAAAATAAATAAACCTGGTGTCTGCTATGTACATCACACAAACTGTGGAGAATGAAGATACTATTTTAAAAGCAACTTTTCACAATGAATTATTTTCTGAAGATGACAAAATAATGACCATGCTTCTACAAGAATACTGAAAAATTTACTTACCTGTAGTTTAGAATATTTCTATTTGTTTTTTATTTTCTGAAATATCTTTTTTTATTTTTCAGAAACTTGTGGATATCAATGCTGCTGTTCAAGCTTTGATTGAGTCAAATGCTGCACTGCAGACGGAGGTAATGAATCTCACTGTATTTACATTGTCATCTACATATACAATTATAAAGAGACTATTTGAGGAAATATCAGGGCTTCTTTAGAAAAACAATTTAAAACATGGGTTACAAGCAATTACTGTAGAATGTAATTAAACATGTTGAGATACCTAAGATACAATTTAAACAGAATTAAGGAAAAACAGCATTTCTATCTTTTTATCACAATTAGCAGTGATGGAAATTTATAAAATATCACACATAGTGGACTGTAACTGTTTAGCTACAGATTATAGTGACATTTAGGCCCTGTTCCAAAAAATACTGGCACACGTACTTAATGTTATGCAAGTATGTGGTCTCATTGGAAAAAAAAAAAAAAAAAAAAAAAATCCTTTCATGTGTGAAGTCAAATATATTTGCATTTATTTTCTAGGGTAAGTCTAAGAGTAGATTTCACTACTCAAAATCTAAAACTGATGCATATACTTGTATTTTTTTTCTTTTTCTCCCATACCCATATTTCTGTCAACGTGTTATGTTGTTGTATTTGCATGATCTTCAACTGCCTGTAACTTCACTGCTCTGATAATTTTAATAAAACGCACTAATATATTTATTGGAATATATTATTCTTACCCTGTTTTGTATGGCTGTTGGCATATGTTATAAATATTTTGCTTCTGTCTGGCTCTTCAATGGCCACTTGATGTTTACTGCATATACTGCTGTTGTGATACTTCTCTGTGGTAACACATTTGCTAATGGCCCCTGGCAGAGATACCAGAATACTGAAGTAACTTTACTAGATCACAGTACAGAGATATACAAAACGCTGCACTACCTTAGCAATTTACTGCACAGCATCAAGAACCCCCTTGGCACACGAGATAACCCAGCACGCATCTGCAGGGATTTGCTTAGCTGTGAACGTAAAGTGTCAGATGGTAAGTGTCCACTTTCATCAAAGCTTGAACACAGCTAGGCTTTGAAATGCATTGCTGCCAAATGATATGTTCTATATCCAGATTTGGATGAGTAGATTTTTTGTTAGATTCTGTTACAGTTTGTCAGTTATCTTTATTTTATCTTTATTTATGTTACAATTTCTGGATTTTAAAGATTGAAGTATGTAGCTACCTGGTATTATATAGATATTAGATAGAGATTATATATAAAAGCAAACAAAAGTGTCCAGAAATTTTTGAAAATTAATCTCATTTTGTGATCAAAAGTTTTCTGAATAGTTAGAGCCAACTTGGAATGAGTTTTATGTGGATCAGATTCTAGATTACTAATGAGAAAATTGTATACAATAGACTATGACTGTCAGATACACTGGTAGCTGTTGATATCTTAGAAGATGTTGAATCAATAATTCAAATCAAAAATAATTATTTAATGTGTAATGTCAATTCTGTGACATAATTCTCATTCTGAGTGGTTAATAAAATAAATACAACACCCCTATTATCAAGCGTGAGCATGAACTAAAGAGGAAATGAGAAATGAAATAAGAGATCACAGTGAAATCTCTGTTCCTTAACATAGGTAAGGACAGATCAGCTCTTCAAGATGAGCCTAATGCTTTTTAGAAGTTCATAGTTCTAATAAGATTTCCTGTAGGGCCACAGAGGTCACTGACATAGTCCTTCACTTCACAGGATAATACACCCATAAACCGGATGGCCCAGGCTAACCTATTTTCTAACCATAAATTCAGGGAAGCTAAATCCTACTCTAATTTATGTGTCCTCTTTCTTTTTGTGAAACAAACTCCATGGGTTCACAACAATAAATTCACCTTATTACTGTCACTAGCACATGTCATACAAAGTGCCTGGTGGCAGAAGGAGAGTGGAAAAATGCAAGATCTTCGAGTTGCTGTGAGAGGAAAAGAATTTAAATTTCTGAATATATTCTGGGTATAAAGCCAAGGCCAAGGAAATAGTTAAGTTTTCATACGTAAAGAGCAGACTGCAAATGCCATTTATTCTTACTACTTCGCTGTAGATAGAGAGGATGTTTTTGAAACCGTAACTGTATTCAGAAGTTATTGCATATGTAATGAGAGCTGATTGGCTATGATAATTTTGCTCAGCATTCATTATTAATAGAATTATGGTAGTGGAAAGATTTTCATGTTCCCTTTCTATTTCCCACTGAAGCTATGGTAATAATAAATATAATGCTTGCCAAAAAATATGAATATTTTAGCAAATTGTTTAGTAACAATTATAATTTGGGTTAATTTTCTATCTGGGATTATATACTAATAGGAAAATACTGGATTGACCCAAATATTGGCTGTCCTTCTGATGCCATTGAAGTTTTCTGCAACTTCACTGCAGGTGGTCAGACGTGCTTAACACCACCATCTGTGACAAAGGTATGCATTGTTTCCTGGAGGTTCTGTTTGTGCTGAAACTTCAAGCAAATGATTGCTTGTTGACTCAATGTGTGAGAAGATGTTAGATTTCAGGGGAGTGTGGGGTGTGGGGGGCTGAAGGACGTGTTATGTGCGTCTTTGTGAAGGACGTGTTATATGTTCTGGTAAGGAAGTTGCAGAATGTCTGGAGGCGATGTATGTTACTGTAACTGTCACTTTCTTCATTTACTCATCTTCCATGCTAAAGGAATTATTTCATTTTGCTTTACATCTTTCTAAAAACGGCATAAAAATAAGCCTGAAATGCTTCTAAGCTATGTTAGTAACTCATCACTTAGGGCGGCTAAGTGTGTAATGCTGACATCATTGCAATGGAAAGGAAAAAAAAATATCCTGTTCAACACCTAGCTACTGTTAAATGCCTTGTTAGGTGAAGACTGGTTTCCTTTATGTCGTTAGTCCATGCTGCCCATTGCATGTGGTCCTTAAACCACTGGGAGTAGACATTTTACATTTATGGAGTTTTGCGTATCTACTTCAGCCATCAAAGAGCATCAGAAATAACATAAAGCTCCATATGCATTCCTACATTTGGAAGATTCCTGAATATGACCTGGTCGTGGAGAAATTCTTGTTGAGGAATGCATAACTGTATTTTCTGTCTAAAATCAAAGTATGCTTATAATTTTCAGGCTATTAACAGGATGTAGGTATTGGCAGCCAGAACCTGTGGTCTAAGAAGACTAATTAGCAGAAAGGTGCAACTGCAGTTCAAGCACTGCTGCTGCTATTATCTTTCTTTGAATCACAAAATCCTTTGTCTCAGTTTTCTTATTTAAAAATAGTGTTTTCTGCCTAGCTATGTTTCAACAGTATTGTAAGCATTAGCAAATGTTTCTTTTTAAGCTTTGAAAATGTCCAGGGAAAGTTTCATTATGAAGTAAGCACTTTAACAGGACCTAATAGTTCTCCTGAAAAATACAAGTGATGCTCTTCGGCACTGATCCCCGTGTATAAACATGTGTACGTGCTCCTATGTGTAAATATTGCACTAGTATACGCATGTCACTTTGCGTTGTGGTGGCCATTTGGCATGGCCCAGCTGTAAGTCTAACTGTGTGTTTCTTTTGGAACTTAGCTGGAATTTGGCGTTGGAAAAGTGCAGATGAACTTTCTTCATTTACTGAGCTCAGAAGCAACCCACAGCATCACAGTTCACTGTCTCAACACACCAATGTGGGAATTAAATGAGGCAGGTGGCCATAAAACATCAGTTAGCTTCAAAGGTTGGAATGGACAAGTATTTAAAGCAAATACGCTGCTTGAACCGAAGGTGCTGATGGATGAATGCATGGTAAATACATTTTAGCATTTGCATCATTAAAACCATAATGGAGTCACTGTTTAGGCAAGATTAACTTTCAGCAAATAATCTTTGAGAACAATTTTTTCCTGCTGTTGTGACAATCTTAGATATATATGCCCTGAAGTTTATTTCTTACATTGTTCTGCATATGTAGGCATACACCAACCTTCTGATATTCAATACAACATCTACTCAAGTACAAAAGCAATTCCAGTAATATGGACCTGGTACTTGTTGTTCTCATTAAATAAAAAATATTTGAAGACCCTACTAAGACTCTGAAGAGAGATGGGAATAGAAGTAAGGAGGTCCTCAAGGGGATTTTAGGAATGGTTACTCTCAGAATGAAAATTCAGACTTCAATGATAGTTCGCTTGAGGTTATATAGCACAAAATCTCAGTTTTGAAGAAACTGGTAATTATTTTTGGACAGCTAATTATCATTAAAGTAATTGACTATGAGTAAATTATTTTTTTCGAGGTGATTTAGCAAGAGATCTAAGAAGCTGTATGAGCCCAGGGCTTCTTGCAAAGTGGCAGGCTCTCTCCCCTGAGCACTGTTGCCTTGCATCTGCATCCGCCCCAGCTGTATTCTGGAGTGGGCTGAGAAGTCACAGTTTTGCCATGAGTGCCTGTGATGTTCTGTGGGAGAAATAGCTTTTGTTACATTATAGAGTTTCTTTATGAACTGCTGGGAGAATAAATGTTTCTGTACATTTCTCCTCTCACTCCTTAAGCACAGCTTTCATTTGTGTTTCGAACCTCATCTTTGATGTGAATTTAATATTCTGCTTCTGTGTGTTGCAGATTCAAGATGGCAGCTGGCATAAGACACAGTTCTTTTTTCACACTCAGGACACGAATCAGCTTCCAGTTGTTCAAGTTAACACACTTCCTCATCTCAAACCAGGGCAGCAGCACTTCATAGAAAGTGGTTCAGTGTGCTTCCTTTAAAGGTTCTGTCCTGGTTCTTTTTGCATCAGCACAGAATTGCTGCACAGATTGAGTGCAAGAGTAATGACCTGTTATAGGCAAAATTGCTATGAAACTGAAGATTCATTTTGAACAGTGTTGGTTAAAGAATTTCAAGAAGGAAAGACTTCCCCCTAAGGAGAAATGGCATTTCAAAATAAAGAAAAGAAAGAAGACTGCAAGAATTTTCCTAAAGTATTCAAATCTCTTTTTAATACTGGTTGGTGCTTTCTTGCATAATTTCCTGAAATTGAATATCTGAGCATGGAATTTTTCAGGACCTCTAGTGTTCTTGGCAATTTGTTTAACAGCACTACAAAAAAACACCCTAAGGAAAGCTGGAGACATACAATACTAAGGAGCAATACTGGCTAATGCTCCTAAATGTGCAATAGCTTATATATGAAAAGTGAATTATGCCACAGTACAATACATTGTCTTTTCTTAAACATTAAGTTTTATTATAGTCCTTTGTGGACATATTCATCTTAACAGATGGCACACTACCTCTATGTGTTTCCTGTCCGCATTGCCTTGGTGCTCTTCATAACACAAGGTGCTGGTGGCCTTAGCAGAGATTGAATCCTTTTTTATCTTTCAGACTGTATGTGCTGGTTACATCAGGATATGTTTCTGTTGTCAAGGTACTTATTTTAAATCGTTGGTCACATACTTCACTACAATTAAAACATTATTTATGTGGATTTCTTGTTTTAAATATTTTTATGTACTGTTGCAGAAATGGTATATAAGACAGCACGTTGTATATGATGCATATAGTCCGAACAGTTAGCTTTGTAAAAGTTGTTTTTAGAAGAGCTACCTGCAGTAGTTTTGAGTTTTAGATTCTGAATGCCAAAGGCATCTTAAGATGATGATATATTGTGTATATATTTTGTAACTAGTTAAGCAAATTACTACAGCATGTCTTCTGAAAGACTACTGTTAAATTATAATCAATGTTTCATCAATTTAGAAATTTCATTTTTTTGCAATATTTTTAGATCATTTGTTTCCTTAAATTAAGCCTAAAATTTTCAACCATCTTTATTAAAAACAAACAAAAAACAATTTTACCATTAGGAAAAGCACTCTTTGATAACTCTCTTATAGTGACATATCTATTATCAATCCAAAGTCTACTGAGGAAGATGGCAGATAAGTGGAAAATGATACCAAACCATACTGCACAGCAGGGAAGTGTTCAAACAACTGGTTTAATTGTCTTGATCCACAGGAAAGCATACTTAAACTATAATAAAATAAGCTTCCAAACTGTCTGTTTGTCTTTTACTATTTTGTTTTAATACTGTATAGTTCATTCTCAGCAATGATGGAAATCCTCTAGAAAGGTACTTTTTAGGTGCTAGTGCTTTGTTTTCCAAGGGGAAATGCCATGGAATATTGCACAAATATTTACTTTTTACAAGGTAAAGTACATGTACATCTGATGTTTTTGATTAAAGCGTTTTTTTGTTCCCTGTGAGAAAATCTGATCAAAGACTCTGTAAGATCATTGAATGACAATAAAGGTTATAGAAAATTCCTTCCTGTCGTTTTTGCATTTTCAAGATTGCTAGTTCTGCCAGCATCACTTGATGTTTGCTCTTAGTTTGTCTTTGGAGTTGATGTGATAAATATATATATATTTTGTAAGAATGTTAGAAAATGTTCTGCTTCATGTGTATTTTTTTAATCTTATTGCCTTACTTTCGGAAATTATTTATAGCCTGTATTTGTTTTTTCTTAGTTTCTATCAGAAATCATCTATTTTAAAAGCTAATACCTTAAAGCATTATTAGTCTGCTCAGATGAAAATATCTTTATTTATGTGATTAAGTCAAAAATGTAAATTCCTTGCCCACAGCACAAAGTCCTTGTGCACCAGGCCACTACCAGACAGTACTGTAGTGTGGTGCTTGAAGTGGGAGGCTGCCAGAAACAGTTGGCAGAAAGTATCCTTTTTGACAGTGTGCTTTATACATAGCGCAGCATGAGTTTTGGAAAGCCGCTTGCCTACAGCCACCTGAGCTCTTCCGAGCATTCCCAGGAGCTCTGGCACAGCTCTGTCCCACAGGGTTGTGACGGTTCCTTCCCTCAGCTGTTAATTTCTGATGGTTTGAGGCAATCATCTGCTTTGTTACCCTGAAGTTTAGAGCAAGCCCTGAGCTAGGCTACGGCTGTGTGTCAGACCCCTGCTGAGGCAGGGACGTTTCCACCTGGTAGGGCCGCGGAGGCCGCCAGGCGGCGCCGCCGGCCGGGGGAAAGGCCTCGGCCGGGCTCTCCCCATCGGGCCCCGCGTGCGGAGGCGGCGCCGCGCAGCCATGGCGGGGCAGGGCGGCCCCGGGAGCCCCGGGCGGGCGGCCGGGGGGCGGAAGATGTCCCTGCAGAGGTAGGGCCGCGGGGATGGGGCGGCCTCGCTGCGCCCTCGGCTCCGCTCACGGCCGCGGCCCGGCCCGGCCTGGCCCGGCCCGGGGGGCGCCTCCGGGGGGCTCCGGGGCTGGCGGGGGGAGGCTGCGGCCCGCGGCGGCCTCTCCCCACCGCGAGGCCGCTGCTCGGGGCCGGGCCTGCCCAGCGGGGTCCGAGCCCTTCGGCGCCGCCCTGCCCCGGGCATCCTCGCTGCTGCCGCTGTGCCCGGCGAGGGAGGAGCGGCGGTGCCGGCCTGGCTGCCCGACGGGGTGCGGGGCGGCTGGGCTTGCGGGCAGGGGCTGCGGGGGAGGCACCGCGTGGGCTCTGCCCGCTCGCGTTGGATGCTGCGGAGGGTATTTAAGGTGTGGCAAAGGGATGGGAAGCTCAGGGTAACGGCTGCTTCAGGCTCTGTTTCGCAGCTCGTGCAGGAATCCTCATGCTCGCCCTCTCCTCGTAAAAAGAGGGGAGATGTCATTCTTGTACCGACCTAGTCAAAAAGCAGGAGGCCGTGGGTGTGGAGGAGAGCACAGCGAGGCTGTGTTCAGTAGCAGGGTTTGTAGGGCTTGCCCGTTGTGCCTGTGGTGGGTGCCCTCAATGCGGGCCTGCCCTGCTGGGGAAAGGGGGTGTTAGGTCGTAGTGTGAACCCCAGACACTAATGAGCCCGGTTTTGGACAGATGGGAAGTAATAATGCACATTAAGAGTAGTAATATAAATGCAGAAAGGCACTGATAGAGCAGGCTGCAAAGCACAAAGTGATGCAGCCTCACTGTGCTTCCAGCCCTGCATTAGCTTGGTGTTCCTCAAAGCATCTCTGTGGTGCATTTTAATAAAGGTTGGACCCCAGTATGTGTTTGGAGATGCTCACTGCAGCTCACGTTACCGTGTCTGCTAGTTTATCTAATCCAAGCTATCTGTGTTTTCCCTTCCTCCTTTCAAGGTCCAGGTAATGTTACCCAAACGTGACAGCCAATGGCACCGTGCCTGCCTGTTGGTTGGTGCCCTAAGAGATACTTTCTGCTTCTTTCAGATGTGAAACGTGTAGTGAAGAGGAAGCTAAGTACAGATGTCCGCGATGTATGAAATATTCGTGCAGGTATCTAATATCTAACTTAAACTGTTATGTTTCTTGTGCTGAACGTGGCATATTAATGGTTCTTTATTTGTGTCATTTCAGTCTGTTGTGTGTAAAGAAGCATAAGCTTGCACTGAGCTGTAATGGAATCAGGGATAAAACATCATTTATCTCTGTAAATGAATTTACCGACTTGAACCTTCTGAGCGGTAAGAATATTTCTTGTGCTTTTTAAAATTCACCATTTTTAGTAGGTTAGATAAATAAACTACGTTTTTTTTCTGTTCTGTTTTTGCTTTCAGATTACCGTTTCCTGGAAGATGTAGGAAGGACAGCTGATGCTGCGGCTCGAGATCTTTCTGTGCATAGGCCAACAACAAATAAATTTGTAAGTTTTAAATTAGCCACTTGGTCTGTTGGAGATAGGGTTGACTACCTTTACATTCCCACTGAGGCAGTCCCAGTCCAGATTTCAGAGCTGATAACCTCTACTGTGAAGGTATGGACGACCCTGGATATTAGAGCCAGAAATCAAGGAAGGTCTCCAGGTTTATGTAATAGTAGTATTGGTGGCTACATCCAGTTGCTTAGAAGAATAAACTGCTAACAGTCTATACATTCTCCAAATACTTGATGCGTGGCTGTTCTGGGTTGAGGGTGACAGATGTGTATTAAGAGAGACTGATTGCTCCTATCTACCTCTACAGCTTTTCTGAATTTTTACATGCAATATTCCCATGTAAACAACATGGGATTTTTTTGGCATGTTTTTGCCTAAAAATTATTACATGCTTCCCCATTTACCAAACCAAGATAACTAGAGTTCTGCAGAGAATAAGTCTAAGCAACTGTGAAGTAAAAGCTAACGTGCTTTTGAGAGGTGATTTTTCTTGAAATTCTTCCACTTCCAGTAGAGCATCAATGAGATCACAGAATTAGATGTCATTTCGTAAAAGCCATGTGACAGAGCAGGGAAGACCAAGATCAAGAAGTATGAACACCAAAGTGCACTCCAAAATATGTTGTCTCATTTGTGTGTCAGAAAAAGGTGTCAGGCCCCTGTTTCCAATCCTGTGAAGACACTTTTTAATACAGCACTCAACTCCTCAGTTGGAGAGAATTCATGTTGATTTTTTTAATGCCAAGTAGATTTAGAAGTCCTTGTCTGTCTCTTAAGCTGCTGTCATACTCTGTGTTATAATCATGATGTCTTGAAAATGTACATTGAAAATGGTGAGATGCTCCAGAGGTAGCAGTTTTTAGCGTGCAATACTAGGCGTGTTTGCAGGATGATATCCTTCACGCTACCTTTAGATAGGATTTTGTCAGAGTGGTTGAGGAGGTGCTTGTATATCCCATCCACTAGCAGGGTTGTAGCTCAAAAACCAGCTCAGTGAGTGGTTTTGCACCGATGGTGGGTGTTCGTGACTTTCACAGTATGTTGAAGAACTTTAAGTGGGAAGAGGTCATTGGCATGTTGTTTTTAACTGGAAGACTTCACCTGAAAATGTTTCAGGTAGTGTCCAGGCTTGCTTTATTGACTTGCTCACTCACAGTGTTTTGTTTATTCAAAAGTCAAAGTTCAACATTAAACGTGGCCTTTTCTTTAATGTTCCCATAATTCCTTTCGTGTTTACTCTTCATTTTTTGCTTTAATGTTCCAGCTTTGTGTATACAATTCAGATTCAAAAAAAAAATAATTTTATTTTTTGCTAGATAAATTACTTGAGAAACAGAGCTCGAAGGCATAATATCAACCTGAAGACACTGCCCATTGGATTTACAAAAAGAAGAGAAAATTCAACCATCTTCAATAAGAAGTGAGTCTTCAGTCGGTTAGTCAGCAATGTTTTGCTTTCACTGAACACAAAATGATGGGAATCTAAATTCATACTGACATGCTTGCTTTTAAAATCTGGTATGCTTTTTTTTTTTTTTTTTTTTACAAAAGCTATTTAGATTTAATATCTCCTGCAGCAGTTTTTTCATTTTTAGTCTCTTTGAGCTCAGTTTTATAGCTTATGCAATTCATACATTATTTTGAAAAATACCAACATTAAGTAGTAGGTGGACGAATTAGTACTGTTGTGATTTTCATCTGTTAAATGGCAGTCTGAAGGCTTTTGGGGGTTTTGTTGTTAGAAAAAAAAACTTTCCTTTAAACGTTTATGATAGAGGATTGATGTAGAATGGTTGCTGAAAATTCCTCTCTCTGAAAATAGCTGTCTTTAAGGCTGAAAGGGGTGCTTCCAGTCCAGTTACCTGCTGCATGTCATCTTAGGGTTGATGTATGTTGTAGCATGTGCACAGCTTAGACAAGTGCAGACAGACAGATGTGACGTCAGGAAAAAGGCTAAGATTAATAAGACTTACGGTGTTCTTTCTTTTTTTTCTACTCTTGTGAGTTTTCTCTGGTATCCAGACTTCGTGTTTTATTTTTGTTTGTTTTCAGTTTTGTGTTGTGTTTTTTTTACTATGAAAAAAGTACTGCAGAGAACTCTGTTATGACAGGAAACAGGTCACGTTCAGCTTGAAGATCTGTGCTTCTTGCAGTAATAAGATGTGGCTCCTCCTCTTCTCTTCATATCCTTAGTTCTGGTAGCAAGTTCTGGTTTCAATATGCATTTTTCCCTCTGTTCTTGTGACTTACAAACCACAATCTAAAGAGCGGTGGCTGGAAGTGGTGAGGTGCCTGTGGCTGGGGAGCTGCCACCAGGTGTCTCTCTCTAATAACCAACCTGAAAAGCTGCTCAGCACACTTCCCAGTATCATCCAGTATCATCTCCTCTCATCTGCTGTTCTGAGACACAAGCTTTTTTTTTTTTTTTTTTTTTTTTTAATACAAATATTTAGATTTTTTTAGCTGAACATAAGGCATAAAAATCTGTAGAAGTGTAACCTTTGAAAGTTGCATAATTTGCAAGCTCTGCCAGAGCAAATCCATGGCAGACCCATGGAAAGAAAGGAAATCTGGGGTGTTTTCTCCATCTCTCTTCAGAACAGAGTAGAGGATAGACCCAGACGTGGTAGATCCTAGCCATATGAGCAGAGGCTGCCTGCCTTTGTACTGCCTTCCTTTGCTTTGGCCATATGTTCAGCCTTCTACAGATATCTTGTGCAGGGCTTGTGCTACTGAAGTATCTCAGGCTTATGGCCGAGCTGGGGCATTTCCTCAATGTTGTAGATAAAACAAAATAGGCATCCCTGGCAGTACAGGGTAAGGGAGTAGTGTTATAGAGCCAGAGCAAGGGCAGAAGGCCCAGAGATAGTGGGATCAGCAGCTAGGTGTTTGGAGACAAAAGAACAGAAGAGACACACAGGCAGGGTTTTTGACCCTATTGGTAGGATCCTGGGCATGCTGCAACCCTGTGCTGACAGAAATTTGCCTCCACATAACACATTCGTCAGTTCTTTTTCTCTAGAAAGTCTTTTTGAGTACATACTGAAACATACCTTCTGTTGATAACAAATGAAGCTGTAAGCAGGTTACATTTTGACGTGTTTCTGTTGTTTAACAGAAGCAGATTTAAAACCTAAGAGGATGGGGCAACGAAAGTGACATTGGCAAACAGGCATGGAAGTATCTCACAGGCTGTCTGGGATGATGTCTTACTCTTTTGTCAATCATGAGGACCTGGGGTGGTTTTCTGTGGTTGTTCTGGACAGTTATCCTTTCCGGGGCTTTCAGATCCCAGCAGAAAGAACATGGTAACGTTCTAAGAGGACAGGAAGTAGCCCTCTACTTCCTGCACATGCTGCCCAAGGGTATGGGGCATGCTCCATGATAACTACAAGAAGGACATTTCCTCTCTTGTGCTGCTGCTGTTCACTCAGCAGTGGTCTGTTTGAATTCAGTGATGTAGATTAAAAACTAATTATTTTTATTTTTTGTAATTGGCATGTTTGCCTGCTCCCTCTGTGGGTGCCTGAGGAATCAAACCCAAGGTTTGATCGAACCAAAAAGTATCAGCCATTTGACACCTATCCCATGTGATTTCGTGGTATGACCTCTAACTTTTTGTTGAATGTTACATCCAAGTGGGGTAAAGCTGTGCAAATAGTTGCTTTCTATGAGCTTAACGCCTGGTTCTTGTCAGGCTCTGGTGTGTCTGCAGTTTGGTAGCTCTGAACCCCTTCTCACGCTGTTTGTCTGTCAGGGTTTGTGGAGGGGTTCCTCTGGAGGGTGCAGGTTGGAAGCTGCGCTGCATATGTGTGTGAAGAGCTGAGAACCTTCTCTGATGTCTTTTTCACACTCTCCATGTGAGCCAAGCTGTTAGGCTATACAAGGCAGGAATGAAAGTAATCCAAAACTAGGAAGTACAAGATGTATTCTTGTGTCATCCCCTACCCCTGCCAGCTCTGGAGGACAAATCAGTGGTTGTTTAGATGTGTTAACCAGACTCTTCATTTCCCAGTTTCCATTAGTTTGTTGTTTCCATTAGTATTGTGAAAGCATACGTGCCAGTGCTGGGTAACACACGGGTTAGATTAACTTGCAGTATCAAGCAATCCAGATACTGGAGGGTCAGCAGAGAATGGAGTTTGAGTCCAGTTTGTGAACTCCTTCCAGTGGGCCTTCTGTCTTGCAGGTGGTTTAGGACACCTTGCTTGCAAATTCTTTTTAATGCACTGCTTCACCATACAGTAGCTGTAGTGCCCTCATTTTCCAATAGAAGTGCTAGTTCCCCTTCTGTAAGAGGTGCTGCCATGGAATTAGGGTGTGCTGCCGTGATGGGGAGCCTTCGGGAGAGGGCTGCAGAGTGTGACCAGGCCGGGCAGCAAGAGGGAGCTCCAACCAGCAGGGGCTGTGCGAGGAAAAGGGGGAGCTCGCAGCTTGTGCCTCCTGCATCCTCAGCAGGAGCCTATTTCAGCAATGAGAAGCTGAACTGGGGCAGTGCAGCTCAGCTCCCTTGGTTCTGCAGTGTATGCAGCCCTGCTCAGCCCTGCTCTGCTGCTTATCTGCCTGGGCACCTCCACCCTGCCTCATCCCGTCTGTGCACAGCACCCGTGCATGGAACCCATGGAAGCTTGGAGGTGGGAAGGAGGGATGCAGCTCCCCCTGGGTGGGAGGCGTTCCTGCAGGTTGGGAACGTCTGATCACGTCATGTACTTTGGAGAAGAGGGGATCCTCTCCTTTGTCTCTCTTCTCCGGTTTAATAGTGTGAATAAAATCTGTTGTGGAGACGTGGGATTAGTAGTGGGTAAGTGATCATTAGTGCAATGGAAGTTACTTCTGAGGTACTTATGAAAACCCTAAAATGTCAAGTCTGTAATCCTTAATTAGGTAAAGATAATCAGTGTGAATTTTTTGAAGTGTTGCTGATCTTGAGAATTTACCAAGGAGTTACATGAGCAGGTTTTGGGGCTCATATTACACTGGTGGAGCCCTTAAGCTTGAATTTAGTTGTTACTGAGATCCTGCTTTCAGTACTATGTGTATTTCTGAAAATCAGTAGCTTTCCAAATATCCCCATGTTAAAATGAATAGCTACTGAGTTCTGTAGCTGACATTTTTTAACATTTCTTTATTTTAGCAACTAATTTTTTTTTATTCTCATAGTGAATCTGATGGCCATTTTGTTTATTTGCAGGAGTTAAAGAGGACAGTAGTTTTATTTTTTTTGAGAATTACAGTTTGGGTTACTCACTCAGCCTTAGCAGCATCCCCTTGCCTTACCCAGGACTCAGCTCAAGCCTGTCGTGTTTGATTATTGCAACACACACAGTTAGTAACATCTCCTGCTGTTGTGAGGCCCCTTGTAGGAGACCATATGTGCTACAGCGGAAGTGCACTTCAGTTTCTTCATCGATTGTCGTGCTGCTTACTGTAACTAGGAAATATTTGAACTTTCAGGAGAAATATTTCATTGTTTTATTGTTTATACATCAAATCCAGGAATAAGCTTAATGAAGTTTCAGCAAAATGGAGACATCCTCTTTTGTGTGCTGTTGTTAGAAGTACGGCAGCAGTCATTTTGGCACTAGGAGCACGTACGTGGTGGTGGAGGGGAGAAGGAAACCATCACACTTCTGCATGTTCTCATTTGTTAATGGTGTTTCGACTCCACAAGGGAATCTAGTCACTTAGTTGTGCTGAATCTGTGTTGCTTAAGTTGAGAAAAGTAACGTTATCCAAAGGAGTGGATAGTGAAGGCCCTGTGTTGCAGTTAAACTTCAGTGTGTTAGATGAGAGTGCAGGGTGTTATCAAGTTAAAGGTAACCGGTCCTTCATTAAACATTATTTCCTCTTCATCTCTTCTATCGATGTAAAATAATATAGATAGGAAATACTACAGTATTTGTGCTTGTACATCACACATACTTATTTAAAACATTTCAAGAATATTAGTTGCTAAATGGAAACAAAATTGTCTGAGATCTTTGATAGACCAACGCTTAGGTACTTCTGCAGAGCCAGAACTACAGTTGGTATCTTAAGATGTGATGAATTTGGAACTTTTTGTCATTATATATATATTTATATTTTACACATCTATAGAAATATACATGTGAAAAGTTTATATATATATATTAAGTGGGTTTTTAATATAGGTTTTCTCTATAAAAATAAATATATATGTATAAAGGTCTTTATATATATATATATATATGTACTACAGCAATCTAGGCAAAATTGACTGTTCGGAGGAACTAGGTAAAAATGTTAAGCTTCATGAAACATTTATATTATGTGAAACATTTATGTATGAAATTGTAACAATCTCAAATGTTTTGAGAAATATGTAGGCTTTGGACCCCTTTTACAAATCCTCCAAGGCACATATGGGAGGGCTCCAAGTCCTGAAATCCTTCTTAGCACCCTAGGCAGATGCAAGATTTGTCCTGTACCTCCAGCACCCGTACTGCGTACACCCACAGAGCTTGGAACATCTCCCTGGGTGCTGCATTAAATGTAAAAGGCAGTGAAGAAAATCTTTGCAGCTGTGCCCAGAGCTACTTGACAGTAACAGCCACGTTGTGTATGGCACTGCAGTCTTCGTGATACCAGAAATAAAAATCTCTCAGTTCTAGCTTTCAGAAATTGAAATATCACTTGCATGTGGTTCAGTGGAAAAAAAAATAGGGAGGAAAAATTAAGTTGATTATAAAAAATATTTTTTGAAAGTTTTAGGTAAAACGAGAGGGAGAGAGTTGTTTGTTTTAGAAGAGCAGTAATTGCAGAACAGCCTGTGCAGCTCTGAGCATAATTTGCAGCTACATATCACGCAAGGGAAGAGGTGCTTGGCTTCTCCTTCTCCTTCTGATCGGCTTGTATGGCTCTGAAGTAAGCAAAATAGGATGTGAAGCCAAGCAGTGCAGGGATGGGCGATGATGCTGCTATTACTGACATCAAGGATGTGCTGTGCCTCATCCAGATCCATGCAGTTTGGTAGTTTTGTAGTCAGTGCCTTGGTATTCAGGCAAACCATGGGTTGGCATTGCTCGGCAGTTGAGCTCCGTGGAGCACTTGAAGCAGCGAGCTGTTACTCAACTTCAGATGACTGACTCAATTAAGAGTTTCATTTAGAAAATGAACATGGTACATGACAGTTACATTTGAAGGAAATACTACCCCAGTGAGCCATAATGGAAAATGAAGTCAGTGAGATCTGGAGCCAGGATATCTAATTTTAATCTGAACTTTTTGTGAAGCAGCTTTGATAGCATCTACAGTTGACATCAAGTTCTCTAACTGGGCAGAAATCACTGATGGTGAGGGATGCTTTGCTTTAATAGGAGGCATCCAGCAGGTCGTTACAAATTTCTTCTACTTATGGAAACTTACCGTGTAAAAGTATTGCTGTTTTTCAAGACTTCATTTGACAGCAAAGCATGTGAGGCTATTCCAATTTTAAGCTTCTTTATCCCTTGCCTTCGTCTACCTAGTTCTCAATCTATCTTACCTCTTGTTTGCCATTTATGTTCAGGCAAGAATATTTTGAAGAGAGATGAAGTAATTAACACTGGTTGAGGTGTTAGCGTGCTGACAATATCAACATTTCTGTTTTTCCAGTGGAACCTTCTGACAAGGAATGATATTTTTAAAAGTAGTGTTCAGACATCTGATTCACTGCTCTTTCTGTGCACTAATCCATGGACTTAGGTTGTGCCTGGAAGGGGGAGGGAGGCTGGGTGAGAGTCTGAAAAGAGCCCTCTTAAGCTGATTATACAGCTGCAGCGATGGACTGAGTCTGCCTCAGTGAGCCCACAGGGAACTGGTCTTGCATGTGAAATCAGGATGTGCTGTGTGACTACGGTTTCTGCAGGCACAGAGTATTCCTAGCAACAGGTAGCAGATAGCTGGAAGTAGTTCTGGAACAGTTCTGTTTCAAGTGCCTGTGTTAGAGGCAGCCCAGCCCTACAGGCCACATCCATGCTGCTGTGACCTGTGTCACACCGTGCTGGGCCCAGCTGGGAGAGGCAGGTCTGCAGTGCTCCCACTGCTTTGCCCATCTTGATTAAAGGTTTGGCAGAAAGAAAGTTCACATCACTACAAGGCTTGGTCACACTCGAAGACACGAGCATGGCCTGTTTGAACAAGTCGGTGGTGAATTAAATGCAAAATTGCTAAAAAGCCCTGAGTTAGTGGACAGTATGTAACAAATGGTCCTGTAAGTATGTGTTTTAATAAGTGTACCTACCCATCATTAGTGGACACTGCAGCTAATGATAGTGAGCCTATTTCTGTTTAAAGTCTGCAAACCTTTACTGAAGCCTGCTTGGGAAGGTGCTTTGCATTAACACTGTGCCACGTTAAATGCCAGATATCACTGCAGCTTGCTCTGTGCACGTGCTGGTGTTGATGCTTCCTTCAGTTGTGAAGATAAAGAATTAGAAACTTTGTTTCATTCACCTTTCAAAATTCTTTCAAAATTCCATTTCAAAATTCCATTAAGCTCACTGATTTGGAGTTATCTCTGTCAGTTCAGTAGTTTAAGACAGCATCACAGCAATATGCAAAATAGCATAAAATCCATGAGGCAAGATGTCAGTGAGCTTGTTGCATGTTACTTTGTGGATGTTAGCCTTCCTTAGTTCATTGTATTTAATTAATAACTCCTTGGAGGGTGCTTCTTGCTTGCTGCTCCCCTCCAACCCCCCCCCCTTTTTTTTTTTTTTTTTTGGTAAAAGCTAAGACCACTGTACTTACACTGCAGGAAGCATAGTTCAGCTGTAAAGCTTAGCTTTAACCCAGAAATAACTAGATAAGGAAGTGAGTATTTGGTAAGTGCACTTCATAAAGAGCCTGCATTTAAAAATTGATTAGATAGTTAATTGAGCTTAGCAACACACTTGTTGACTGTTTTGCTGCTGGATACACATACCCTGTCTCCGCAGCTGACTAGACCCCGCTGGATGATGTTCCATCTGCCTGATAAGCAAATGAGAGAGCAAGTTGGAGCAACAATGTGTTTGGTTTTAGTTGTGGTACCAGAACCTTCGCATAACCGATGCTGATTATCTTGGATATAATGATTCATAGCTCTTAAGTAGTTTAAAAAAAAAAAAAAAAAAAAGTGCCACCACCACAGCTCAAAGTTCCTGTGCTGCAGTTAAATACCTGGCACCTGCTTTCTAAATGGCACTAGTCCGTCCCTCCTTCCTCTCCCAAATCTGTACTGTGTGTCACGAGTGTAACATTCAGAACCACAGCAAAGGGCCTTGCACCTACCTTTTAGACTGCTCTTTTTTTTTTTTAACGAGATTTCATTTAGAAAAAGATTGTTACACACACCATACAGAGTGGAAGAATTTGAAGCAATGAAAGGAAAAATGTCTGGTCTTAAGTCATTATTGGCTTCTGTAGATTCTCTGCAAATGAGAGGCAAAACCAGAAAGAGATTTTCTAGTCATAGGGGGGTGTCCTGTAGGCAGTACTGCCATTCTTGACATGATACTGCACTGGAACCATGCTCCAGGAATTTCTGTTCTCAGGTAATAATGGAGCTAGCTTTAAAGGGAAGATGGTTTTACAGCCCACAAAATGGAGAAGGGATGGTGGCATCAATTTTTGCGTTTACCAAGAGTTTCCTGATATTTCTGTAAAGCATTTATTCTTTCCAACTTTTGTTAACCCTGTTATGCCAAAACACAGCTCCCCTCCCTGCCCCAGCACCTTTTCTGGTCAGAAAGATGAGTCCTTCATTTTGTAGGGAGCCAGCCTCCGCTCAGACCTGTGGCTGTTGTGCTGGGTTGGCAGTCTGGCCTGGGTGATAGGCCAAAAAGTGTTTTCCTTTTCTCAAATGAAAGGGCAGCTGTGCACATAGAAACTCAGCTGGAAGATGTTCCCTTTTAAAACATGAAATGCTGCTGATCAGTTCGTTGGTGGTACCGTCCCCGTATTTGCAAGGAAGAGGTTTTCATCCCCATAAGGACTTGAAATTCAGCAGGGGCTGGGATTGTTGCCTCTTTCGAAGTGCCCCTCTCAGTTTCTGTGTGCTGCTTTACTCTTTGAAAATGCTATTCAAAATCTGAGCTATATATTGTATTCTGCAGTTGTGTCATAGGCTACCAAGCTTTATCATAGGAAAAAAAGCAGCAGTTACCAGGTAACAGTAGTAAGGCATTAACAGTATGCATTTCTTTTTCTTTTCAGGGAGCAGAAGTTCTACTGGCATTTGAAGCTTGTATTTCCTCACTGTCATGCTGAATACACTTTAAAAAGGTACAGTTTGGTAAACAGCTTTGTATAAAGTTTAAATTCTTCTTCTGGAATTAAACTGGAAAATATTTTAATTAGTTCTTAAATATTTCTATTATATAAGGTAAACTTGAATATTACTTTCTGCCTTAATTACAGGAGCATTTAAGTTAACGCTGTGTAGTATTTTAGTCCTTGAAAGCTAGTGGGCTTTTCAAATAAGGTGAAATATGTCATTGCTAGTCCTTCCTTGATATAAACAGAACAGCTTGTATATTCATGGTGGTGACATGCTGTACTGCTAATCTATTCTGCTCTCATGGAGCAGGGATTCAGCAGGATTTCACTTTCCCCTCCGCTTGCACGCTGGAGCTGACCTTCACATACAATGAAATGGTTGCATTGTTTCCTTCGTAGGAAAGCCCATAAGCACATTTTGCAAAATCCCCAAACTAAGCTTTTATTGACAAATCTTTCTTTCTCCTTTTTTCCTAGCCTGAAGGGGTATGAGAAGTACGCCCGCATCTACTTCTGGGCTGTACAAACAGCATGTTATACTGCAGGGTTTGAAACTAGAGATACTCATCTGTTTACTCCTTATAGATGCCAGTAAAGTCCCAGTGTTGAAACTGAGATAGAGCTGTCAATTACCTGTGCTGTATTGATACACATTTCTAATCCTCCTATAAAGTGCTCAGTTGTACCACTGTAGCATGCAAATACACAGTTTCCTTTAAATGACTCAGATAATAGATTTTTGTGTACACGATGAAGCATGTCTGATGTATTTGATTTTTATCTTCTGTGAAAGGGTGCCAGAGGATAAAACGCTCACCGATATCCTTAAGCCCTACATTGATCCAGTGGAGTCAGATCCTGTAGTTTGTCAAAGGTGTGTACTGAACAACTTTCTGTCTAATTCACTAATAAAAGAAAGGAGTCATCCTGAACAGATTGCTTAAAGTAGTTGCACTTTCAGTATGTAAAGTCGAGGTCCCTGTCAGCAGGACATCTTTAATTCCTGTGGCAAAAACCAGCCCAAGTTTCACAAATAAGTAACCCTGGAATATAGCCACAAAATTTAAATCAGTAGAAGATTAAGACATTGACTCATAGCATATAGATCAAATAAAGGAATTGTAATTCTAAAAAATATGACCATAATTATCTGCAGTGGGGGTGACAGTGAATGTTTTCTTTGGAGGAATTAGAAAAACACTAGTAATTTTACCCCTAATTTTTAGAAGGTGCTCAACATATGGCAAATGCTTGTTTTTTTATGAAGAAATAAATGCTTTTGCTTGTTGATGTACAAAAGATATCCATCTCTTACAGATGATAAGAGTGTGAAGTACATCATTGTCTCTTGATCTGTTGTTTATTCTTATTTTTCAGATTAAAAATCTATACAATGTCTCCTCAGTCAGATGTACAAATTTTAATGAAAATAGAAAACAGGAAGCAAAACTCTATCAGGTAAGGTGGTTCTTTAGACTGTGTGCCTCTTAAGGATAGAAAAAAAAAATACATATATATATACATTTCTTAGTCTTTAGTATCACAAGGACAAATCACGTATCTCATGGATTAAGCTTCGGTGAGTAATTACCAGCCATTTTAAGTGATTCTGCAAAAAACATTATTTCTTTGTCCTTTAGTATGTCAATATTGAAATTTCTGCACAATTACCGTGATTGGTAAATTCAGCTAAGTCATACTTGGACGATTTAAGAAGCTGTGGCACTCGCAGTTGCATTGGTGGACTGGTGTGTGTGCCTGTGCCTGAACTGCTTCAGCAGCAGTCCGTGAGAGTGTTTCAGTGTTTGCGCTGAAGTTAGGTTTGTGTTAAATGCTAAATTAATGCATTGACCAGCTGAAGCGTAGTGTCCATTCTCTTCTATAAGCTCATCTGTGGATATGTGAACCTCTCATGGGAGTCAGCTGGAGAGCTGTTTTTTTTAAACCACCATTGCAGCAAAAATGAGTTCCCAGCATCCAGTTGCTGAATTGGAAGTGACATATTTTTCTCAACATTACTAGCTCATTACTCTTCATGTTAAGATATTGCTGGGTGGGGGCTTTTAAATTTCCAGAGTTTTGACTTGTGAAAAATTGTTTTCTTTGTTTGCAGAACAGACAATTATAATTTAAAATTAAACTTTAAATAAATAGTTTTTGATGGTATAAATGCCATTTTAAAGACTCCACCCTGTTGTCATTGTTACTGAAAAGGATATGTACCAGCTTTAATATCATAGCTTATTGTGGTTGACCAGTGATTCCCAGTTAGGGTTCTTAAAGTACATTCTTTTCTTCAAATGTAACAAATGGAAATATACTTCTCTGAAGCGTGGTATGTTATTTCTAAGGGGAAGAAAAAAGGTATAGTAAAAGAACACCAGTTGTAACTGAACTTCATGTTTGTGCTATGTTTCTCTTTCCCAGTAAGTGTTATTCAGAAATGAGTAACATACTTCAGCATTCAAGCCACAAATATAAACTTCTCATGGTTTTGATTTTTTCCCCTCTTTGCAATCACTGCTTGAAATAAGGTTGTAAAATTTGCCATCAGAGTTCTCAGCTATAAACCTGTTGGGTTTGAGTGAAATGTGTGGACTGACTTCCGTTTAATTCAAGCATGGCCTAATTCTCTGCATTTAGGGGGGGAATTAAAAATGCTGGTATTGTGAGCTAACCTGAAGAGTTTCGTGTGGAAGGACACAGGCAGGTGAAGCTTTCTCAGGTTTCTCTGTCAACTGTATTTCCCAGTGCTCCATGAATTCAGTGCAGGCACTTCAGTCATGCAAGTTGTGTATGGTGTTATACCCAAGTAAAAAAGCCATTCTAGAACTTAGTGCAAGGAAACAGCATCAGAACAATTTCCCATTTTACAACACTTTATAGCAGACTTGGGTTCAGCTGTCAATAGTGGTATTCGGGACAGGTTTCCAGAGCATGAACAACTTCGGTCCCCTTTGCAGATTAACATAGGAAAAACTGAGAATGCGTTCAGTTTGTTAGTGCTGTACATCATTCTGCAGTGCATGGTTGGAAAGGCAGTATTCAGGTGATGGTGCTGAATATTCATTTGTATTTTTAAAATACAGTAATTTATACACAGATTTTTTTCAGTTATTTTAGTTTTAAGCTTTTGGCATCTTTTTCAGTTACAGAAGTGTTAATGACTGCTTAAACTGCTCCTTAAACTTTCAGATAGGTGCTTGGAAGAAAAAATTGCTTTTGTAATAGCAGGTTAAATTCATCTTTTAGTCATTTGATGTAGGATAGTAGCGTAGAAAGCTTGAGAAGGAAACCAATTTAATATCAAGTGGACAATTTCTCTTGCTCCTTGGTTCCTTTTGTTACTTAACCATTTTCATCTTCTGAAATTGGTATAATGCTTCCTTAGCTCATGTGTTTGTTGAGAGAAAACCCTTTTTCATGAAGCTTTTTAGAAGAATCGCAGAAGTTGTGCTATCTGCAAAATAAATATAACTAGCCTGAAATTGGAGTTTCACCCTGTACTTCCAGAATCATCTTTGTTTTCCAATATCAAAGTTATAGTAATTAGTATTTAATCAGTGAATTGTACATTTTAAGAAGAACTGTAGGAAGTTAACAAGAAGTCTTTTGGATAAGAAATACATCTCCTTGTCAGTAGAGCAGGCCCAGCTGTGGCAGCGTGGGCAGGTCACGGAAGTAGCACACTGAAAGAAAATCCTGCTTCTGAAAGGAAAGGACAAAGTTGGTTTGACATGATGGGACTGCCAGCTCAGCAGAAAAGCATCTTCTATCAACATGAGCTGGGGCTCTGCCAGCAGGCTCTTGGTGTAGTTATGCTAGCAGAGTTGTTGTGACAAAGGCTCTCAGAGGGAATTTAAGCTTTTACTGCAGTTGCATTATAGTTAAGGGAGAATTTATTTTGATTTTGTCTCCTTTGGGCTCCCCACCGTTAAATTAATTAGGGTGCGCGTTGTCTCATAGTAAAAAATCAGTACCTGGGGCTGCAGTGGGAATGCTTGATACTTGCTGTTGATACAGACCAGCTTCTGTCTTAGTGGGGAGCTGCTAGTTTGTGAAGTCAGTGGTGCCACTGTGAGCTCACTCATCCTGTGCCACCTCCTCTGCCTGGTTTTAGGCTGTGTGCTTCTGTAGGGCAGAACCCTCTTTGTTCCTCTTTGTCACTCGGGACAGCAGCCTGGAGGAATGCGGTTGGTGTAGTCTACGAATCATGCAAGTCTACATAAATACTCTGTTATCCAGCACTTCCTCTGGTCCACCAGAGAAATTACTTCTCCATAAGTAGTGGGTTAGTAGGAAGGCTGTAAAAATGTATTTGTTTGAGTGGATGTTGGTTTTAGGCTTAGCAGAACCATTTGAGAAAAATACTTTTCATAGCTGGGATTATGTATTACTGAGTCAGTGCAGTGGTGTTTCAGAGAACATCTAAGTAGGATTATTACGGGTTATAAAACGTTAGTCTGCTAGTTTTAAGTATGTTACAGAAGGATTTTAGTATTTCCTGCAAATGTTTATGAAACAGGAATTTGTGGTTTAGTTATGTCTGTTTTCTGTATTTTACAGCAAACAGTCCTTTCAGTTTTGGAAGTCCTTTGCAGAATGCTTTAAATTGGGGATGGAGGGAAAGAGGGGGGGCGAGGAGGAGGCTTTTTTTCTTTATCCAGAAGTATAAATTATCCACACAGAATAGATTTCTGCTTCGTCACAGGAATTGTGCAGAACTTGTGCATTGTGCAGCAGTTGTGCATTGTTGTGTGGTTCTCACGGAGAGCTGCCACGCAGCATGGTGCTGGCTTTCTCCCCACTAGGTGCTTTTTGTAATCCCTGGTGACAGTTCTTAGTGAACTCTCCCATCTGTGATAAGCTCTTGTGGGTTGCTGTTGTTGTTGTTCCTCATCCTGATCTCTAGCTCTTCTCTACTCTACAGGCAGCTTGTAAGAATTGCTTTCAGTTTGAGCTGGTAGCACCCTGCAGTTGTTCAGAGCAACCTAAAGCGTGATCTCCCCTCGTGTCCTCTTGTCCGCATCTGTCACCTAGTGCTCCATGGCACTACACCCGTTACACTACTCGATAGTCTCGTCATGTAATTGCACTTACTTTATAAGGAGTCTTGTGAAGGAGGGTTTAAAAACATGGGTGTTACACAACTCTTCTTTCTTTAAAACTTTGGTTTGGAAAAAATCTGCATTTGAATGGGTTGTTATAATAGTTTTCCGTTCTGTGGTGCTCGCCTCTATCACCTGTTACGCAATATTTAGTTGGTGTCCATTCTGTCCTTGGCTGAAAATATTCCAAGAAAGGTTTAGCTGCTGCCTCTTGGATGATTTTTACAGTCTACATTCTTTTATAAAATAGTCTTTTCTTTCTTCAGGATAAATTAATGTCCTGACTGTCTTCAGTCCTTTATTTGGGATGCCTTCAAAGTGACTTCATATGGTAAGAGCATTGCTTTTTCCACTAAGGAAAGAAAAAATGCAACTGCCAAATTATACAGTCTGGTTTGGGAAATACACCTTCTTTTTCTTCTGTTCCTGAGAATTGCCTTATTAGGTTTTGTGTAACCAAAAAAAAAGCAAAAACAAACAAAAGTCCGAAATCCAGCAGATCCTTGATATTTGTTACAGCTTAGTTAGTGGCCAGAGTTTTGGGGGGTTTTGTGACTGTAGATTTTAATGGCATCATTACTTACACTTGCTTATCATAGAAGATGATCTTATTTCTACATGAGAATGAACTGCAAAAGCCTAGGATTACAGTAGATGTTTTTCTTTCTGAGACTATTAAATAAAGGTCTCTCTTACTGGGTTCATAACATCTTACATGAAGCTAGTTGACATAGTTGTCTGTCTTTAGACACACTTGTTTAGTTTAATGGAATTAAAAATAATGCCTTCTTAAACAACATTGTTAGGTCCTTTATAGGTCATTTTTCTTCTTTGACCATTAGTGTATTCAGAATGACATGTAAACATTGTTTCGGCATTGTAGAACACTTTGGAGGCACTGCCAGAACATTTAGATGTGTGGAAAATTGAGGCTGCTTGGCCTTAGAAGCCTTGCAAAAGCCCACTACTTTTGGGGGACGATGTCCTCCAAGGAAGTCTAGCTTTCCTGTTGTAAACCAGCCACACCACACAGGGGTGTTGATGTATGGGATCGGTTGTAGCATTGGTGTTTGTATCAGTGGTACTGGTATAGCTCATGCCTCAATTACTCAGAAAGCCAAAAATACCCAAAGCATTCTTGTACTGGTTCCAGCATCAGGGGGCTTCTCGCTTTGTGTGGTGATATTGGCTGGTACACATGAGAATACTGGCATGGTTGCCACTTAATTCTTGTGGACCACTGGGAAGAAAATTTGCTAAACAAGTATCAGAGGCTCTCCTCTACTAAATGTCATTGCTTTATGGTGGTGAACGCTTATTTTGCTTCAACTGATCCAGTGCAGTTGCTTCCCAGAAGCCTGGATGATGTTAGTAATGTTGGAGCACATCCCTGTCTCAAGATCAGCTGGCAGAAATGAGAGTTATTTCCTTGGATGACTGAGTTCTGTGCTCAAAGAGAATTTTCTTTTGTAGTCCATTGTTTTTCAGCATCTGCGGGTTAGATCACATTAGTAGGTCGCAGTAGTCACAGTAATAGATTTAGGAAGATGAAGTCAGTCCTTTTTGCTTCAGTGCATGTGTGCCAACAGACTTTTAGAAAATTGCCTTGGAATTCCAAGAGTAATATAAATGCAATGGAATCAAATCTTTTTAAATGTAAAACTTACATAGAACTGATTATTTTTATTGTTGTTTGTTTGTTTATTTGTGTTTTGTGTTTTTTTTTTTTAAAGTCTGTTATACCTGATATTTTGTCAGTGATTACAGGAGTATCAAATACTGCTATCTTTAAACACATCAGAGCCTCAAATGTCAAGTGTCAGTGTCTTCCTTGGATTGTGTTAATTTTTCATACCGTCTTTCTAGGGCAATTCCTTCTGCATTATCATTTGTGAATAACTTCATGTGAAACCAGTAGAGCTTACAGTTGTTGCTTTCTGCTTTTTCATAGGTGATTTGGTTGCTTAAAAAAATCAGTGCTGCCAGTGTGGTGCACAGATCAGTTTTTATCATCGTGTTAAGAACTCATTTCAAAACTACTACTTCATTCATCTAGCAGAACAAAAGGCTGGAATGGGCCCTTCTCAGGCATTATTTCTTCCTCTGCATTTTTTGCAAGTGTTGAAAAGTGTGGGGTGGTTTATTTAATATTCCCTAGCCTTACTTAGGAAGCAATTTCTCTTCATGTTTATGTAGTGCTTGGTATACATGAGACAGGAATTACGGATACAAATCCCTGGCTGAACTGCTGGCCTTGGCATGAGTTGGAACAGACCCCAGGCTGGCTTTAGCCTATGCCAGCAGAAGATTGACAGTAGAATTCATTACTCTTCTCAAGCTCACAGCAGCTGGCACAAAAGCAGCTCTGCCTGCTTTACAAAGGCAGAGAGTTAGCTTACAATAGTTATTCTTCACTGCACAACTCTAGTCAGGCTCTGGCTACTTTGTCCTGTTCAAGGGGAAATCAAATTTGTCCTGTAGTCTGTTTCTTAAACACAGTGCTCCTGTGTATTACTTGCTGCTGTCTTTTCCCAGAGTGTTGGGTTTTGTTTTTTATTAAAACTTTTGATTTTCTTCCTAAATACTTTGCTATGTCTTCTTATAGGTCGCTTTCGTCTTCCCAGGTTTGTTACTCAGCCATTTCAGTGTCATCTTTCACTTGCTCCCTCTTTCTCTGAACAGCGGTCTCTTTGCTGACAAAAATGATGGAGAGTAACAGATTCCAGGATGTGCAACTTTTACTGTAAAAAGTAGTCAGTTTTCCTTCCTTTCTACTTATGTTCTTAATCGAAATCATCTTACACAACATAAAAGGAAAGCAGAAAACTAGTCATTGCTGACTATAAAAAGTACGTATGATGTGAATCTGTAGCATGCATAGCTAAACGTTTATGACGGTTGACTATAATTACTTGACCTTTGAGAAGATTTTTGGGATGATTCCAAAGAAAACAGAATTTGTCCATCTTACTATCTTGAGCAATCATTCATTTTTTCTTTTCCTGAAAAGAATTCCTTTATGAACCAGTATGGGCCTGTTTTTTAAAGTAACAATCCAGCATTTTGTAACCCATGCTGAATTCTTTTGGATGAACTGTTTTATAATTAATGGTATTGCATTAGGATTTCTGGAGTATCCCAGCTAGAGAGTCTCAGGCTGAGACATCTATTGCACAAAGATTTATTTGAAATTGCTCTCTCTGCTCAAAAATTCTGCAGTCTGTTGCGGCAAGTTAGGTCCAGACCACTTACAGAGGAAAAATGTGTGAGTAAGTAAAGAAGTGGAGGATAAGATAACAATAAAAGTGTTGGTGTTGGCTTCACCCGAGTGGTTTGCCCTGTCTAGTCATCTGGTGGTGATCTGCAGGCACCACAGGCAGGCTTAAAGACCTTCAGAGCCTTCATGCCTTCAAAGCAAGTAGGCAGACCCCAAATTGTGAAAGATGAGGAAAAGTGTACACCATAGCTTCTTTTCTGCATCATAACTAGGCTTATTAGCATGGGAGCAATGTGCCCAGCATATGTTCAAGCCGATTTTCTCACCTTTCTCTGAGCAAGTGTTCATCTAGGAATGGGTTTCCAGAACCACCTCTTCTGGGGGGAGAGAGGAACTTGTGCATATGGCCGTAACATGTAACATATGTATGGTGTGGAAAAAGCCTTCACTGAAGTTTGAGCACTGTTCACCATGCACACCTAGGGCATACCTAAAGGCAAGGAGACAGGCCACAGAGCCCGAGGGACAACTGCAGACTGAAACCTCCTGTTGAATAAAACACCGCCCCTCAGCTAGGGGACGGACTTGCTGAAGGTGGGTTGTAGACTGGAGAAAACGTTCAAACCATTTGTCCTGATGCAGCCTAGCTTAAGTATCGTGCTGTGAGACATACTGAGGGTTTAATTCAGCTGTAGCTACCTGGGTTGCTCTTCAGTGTCTTCCAGAAGGGGAGAGAGGCAATGCCCTGGAGTACGTTCAGCTCTGCCTTGGAAGGAAGAGGCACGGTGGGGCTCTGACTTGAAGCCAGACGAGTTTCTCAGGTTTGGGGACCAGGCAGCACAGGGAGGCTGGAGTAAAACGCTTCTAGAAGCAAAGATACAAACTTGTTTGTGTTTGAGAGCAGTCAAAGTGACAGACTGAACTTGGAAGCCACAGCGCTGTGAAAAATGGCAACTCACCCCTCGGTGTTTTCACAGAGGCGGAGGAAAGGGGAACCTCTCTGTGCTCCAGTGGGAAAGGCGAGATCCTGTTATTTCCTTGTGATGCTGCCAAAGGGGAATCCCTCTGTTTTTTCGCTTTCCTGACGGAAATGAGCGAGGACTGATTGTTTCGACCCCGCCAAAGAGGGAATTGACCTTCCTGCTTGTTTGCCAAGAAAATAATTTGTTTTCTTTATTTCATAGCTTTTCCTTTTCATTGTAAAGCGTTAGTAACCCCTTAATGGAAGGTTTGTTGTGTTGTGGTTTCCATGCAAATAAGTGTAAGTTTGTGGATACATTTCCAAAACTTAGTGCAGAGGGTTAGAGGTGTTCAGGCTGTCTTCATGGGAGCTAAATCGGAAAACTTAGAATTTGATATCAAGGGATCCCAAATTACAGAAGTATCAACTATGGTTTCTGAAGTAGCAGTTCATTAGACTAGCTCAAATGTAATAAGAAACTTATTGCCAACATACAAAGGGTAATTTCTCATCAGCTTTATATTTCTGTTAATTTTGTCAGTGCACTGCTGACTTGCATTAAGTTGTCTAAGAGATTTGACCTCTTAGTTTTCTGAAATTGCTATATCAGAATTTTTCATGTCCTTTGTTACTCCTTTGTAACACCTGCCCCACACCTCTAAGACTCCTTGCAGTAATGTTTCATGGGGCAGTGTAACAGAAGGACTGTAAAGCAGACCTCTGACATTTACTTTTCCTCCATGAACATGCCAGTATTTTGTTTATGGCACGAGTTACAGAACTCAACTTCCCTGGATTTTTGGGGAACCACCCACAGCTTTTGCTTGTACTTGAGATGCCACTAATATCTTTGCAGGTTTTGAAACTTCAGGAATTCGTCTTCAGTATTAAACCCACTCTCTTTCTAATAACTTTTCCCTTGTGCAATTTCATTTTCCCTTTAGCCTTCTGGCTATCATTAACTCATTAGGCTGGTTTGCTTCTTTATCTTGGGCATGTAGCAGCAGCATACGATCGCAGAGTACCCTTTTACAATGTATCTGCACTGCACAACTTAGATTTGTAAACCTTAAGCTCTTATTAGTCTGTGAAGCTCCATGGCAAATTTTTGTACATATCAAGGACTGCTTGTGGTGATGCACTTGAACCATAGTATCTTTACTTGTTGCTGGATTTTATTATTTGTTTTCATTACGTCTTAGGAGATGGGGAAAATATTTGCTTTCTTGAAATTCAGTATCACTATTTCTGTATTCTTTGAACCAAATTCTTCTGAATCCAAGAAAATGACATTAGTCAGCTTCATATTTTCCTCCTGTTTGTTTTGTTGTATTTTCTCCAATAACTAAAAGATTCATTATGGTTTGTACTTGAGTTAATCTTTAGATTGTTGTTTTGCATCGTGAGTCCTTTTACCACATCTCGCCTAATGCTCTGTCCACTTAGTTGTTGCAACAGATGCCTTATCTGCGTTGTTTGCCATGAATTGATATTTTTTTCCATGGTTGTCATTAAAGAACTTTCGCTGTGTTGTTTTTTTTTTGTTGTTGTTGTTTTTTTCCTTCATGCAATTGCCTCATTCTCAAGAGGTTTAGACAAGGACAGCCTTTGTGCTTCTGCAGTAACATACTTGTACTCTTACGTTGCTTATCTCTTCTTTCCATAAACTGCTTTGTATATTGGCTAGGGTGAAAGTGAACAAACCAATGAATCTTTCTGGACAGCTACTATGGTGCCTTTTAATTTAGGTGACAGTTAGTGTCCCTGTTATTGCTTGTCTTAAAAGGGTCTTTGTGTGAAGATGGTCTGGGGTAGAGATACAGCAAGGAAAAGGAGCAGTGTCGTGGTCTCCTCATTACTCTGAAGTGGCTTTATGCATTTGAAGTGTGTAGGTATAGTGAGGAGGTGGTGATGCAGTCTGAGATGCCTTCCTGGTGTGCTGGCAACGTGTCTTCCTCTGCTTTGTTAATTGTATCCTAATGGGACTGGTGGGCCAAATGCTGAAAATAGGTTGCTTGTCCTAATTTTCCTTTTTTTTCAGAAAAAAACAAAAAGGAAAAATGACTGTGTAGTGATGGAACTGTTGCTGAAAATGTGAAAATGACTATGATTCAAAAAGAGATTGGTCAGGCATCTGTTCTGCATTGGTGTAGGTTAAGCTGTGCAGGTTTCAACAGTAGGGAGTGTTTTGACAGGTCAGTGAGTGTTTGTCAAGGCAGGCTGTGGACGTCCTGCACTGGGAGAGAAACCATAAAGCAAAAGTGGAAGGAGGAGCCTCAGAAGTTTTAAAATATCTGTGTAAACTGTATTATAATTTTTGCATTAGAATATTAACTTAAACTTCGTTGGTCCCTCCTGTCTCTAAGAGTGGTCAAGCAAAGTAGAGACTTCCGTGTTCTTCAGCTGCTGTTATTAATTACGTTACAAAGGAAGAGTTACAGCAAGTAATTTCCTTTATTGTTTTCTTTTTTTTTCAAAGACACTGCCTTTTTGTTTACTGTGTTTCTGTAGTTCTTTTTCACACATAAGGACTAACAAAATTCACCATGTTCCAGATTTTTATGGTCAAAATTCTGGTGAGAAAGTTAAATTTTAAAAGTCTGCGTTGTTTTGGTACGTTGTGTTTACTTTCTGCCATATAAGCCTCCTTTCATATCTATTCAAGACTGAATTTCACTACTTCCATGTTCACCAAATCATAACCACACGACGAGGTTATTCACCACTTAGGAATGGAAGTCCATCTGTTAGTTATTATCTTTGCTATGCTGCAGCCCTTCACAAGGAGTGCTTGGGAGAGCCTTTAAATGCTGTACCCAGTCTTTGCTCTCTTCTGGGGAAACGCGGATAGCTGGAAAATGCTGCCTGCCTTACTTTGGGGTGTGGGAGAGAAATCCTTCTTTCCATAACTTAATAGAAGTTTGAGTGTGGATTTTAAGATTAGGCCCGAAATAGATACCATGATTTATTGTATCTGAGTTATGCCAACTGAATACCTAGATGTTTCCACTGAGTTCTAGGAAGAAAAAATGTCTTTGTTTCAAATATGAGTAAAAGCTTTAATTTATATCTCTCACAGGAAAACTATGAACATCATTACACAAGCATGCATCTTACTAATATTTGCAATTTTAGATTGGGAAAACTTTTTTGCTCTTTTCTTCCAGTAGCTAGAAGACTAAATGAGAGAAGTAACATGGTTACAACTTATCTTTAATTCCAGGTTGCAGATTTTTCTTTATTATTAAAATCAAAGTTCCTGTTGATGACATTCAGGAAAACCTGATCAGCAGGGAATTTCCTGCTGTCTGAAGCTGTGGAGACGAGTTACACCACTGCGATGACAGCCGTAGGCTCCATCTGAGGGAGGTTGCTGTGATGCAGTGACCTAATGGAGCATTCCTGTGGGGGGGAGACAGATTAGGAGGCCGAATTGTTGAATTCCTGGAAGGTAGCAGAATAACTATAGATAGTGAAACTGGCCTGTGCAGATACTCACAGATGATATCAGAAGTGCAGAGCCATGTGAATTTCAGCATTTGGGAAAGGTAACAAAGCAATTCATAGGGTAAATGTAAAAGATTATATGGGAACTGATGTGGGATTGCTGAATCTTGTTAAATTTTCTCAATTGTCTCAATTTTTGTAGGCTTTTAAACTGCCTGCTGGCACGCAAATTCTGCTTAATTTTTGTCCTTTAAAAAGCAGTTATTGTTATTTCATCCCAGCTAAAACCAAAAGCTGTTGTCTGCCAAGATTGTCTCTTTGTGGTCCTTATAAATGGAATCTTCTTATTAAGAAGAAATCCAGGCCCATTTCTTGCTTCATGACATGGGCGTAAAGCCTTGCCTGGGGCAAGATAACAATCTGGAAAATGTATTAGGCGGCGGGTGTAGGATGAGGAGACTAAGGAAATGTATGGAAGGGGCAGTAAATAGAAGTAAATACCAGGGAGGAAGGAAGAGTCAGAGAGAAGAGTGCAATGAGAAGTCCTGCCGAGTTTAGGAACTGGAAAGCTGAATGAGGCAAGGAGGGAAAACAGCGTGCGTTCAGTACCAGAACAGGATAGCTTCCCTGCAGCGGGATGCTTAACCACAACTTAAAAAAGAAAAACTCCATGCATTACTTTGTGTCGTACCAAATGTGCACTTCAGGGTTGTGATGAACACCAAGGTTTGAACTTGTACTACATGCTGGAGGATGGGCATGAAAAAAGGTGCTGTAGGTTCTTGCTGAGCAGGCTAGGCGATGCTAGTGATACAGGACTAGCAGGTAAAATGATGATCAAGGAGTATCTGCGCCAAGCTCTCATCACACCATCCCTGACCATGGTGAAACCACTTCCCTACAGCTCCTCATGGTGCTGAGCAGTCACAGGACTTGTAAGAAGCCATTCCATTTCTTTAGGATTCATGCTTCTTGGTTGCTCTTCAAACGGGTCTAGTAAAAACTGAAACTGGGGTGCATTTGGATTTCTAGAAATGCTGTACAGGGCGGTTATTTTTGGCCAGAGGCCTGTGGTGCTCTCCCCACTGGTGTACAGCTGTGTTCTGCTGCTGGGGTACAAAAAGGAAGGTTTTTCTCATGATGAAGTCCTTTAGAGAGAACCTGAAGTCAGCCTTGCTCTGTGAGCCATCCTGTATTTGAAATTGAATGACAAGTATTAGTTTTCTTTTCAGGTCTTTAAACATGCACAGTTGAGGAAGAGATTGACAGGTGGATTAGCAGAAAACATCAATTTGTACTTGTATATTGAGTAAGGAGTGTGGTAGACTGAGGTCTTCTGGATAGAATAGACACTAACAGCACTGAAGTTTGAAAAAGAGAGGCATTAAGCTCCTTTGCTATATTTTCCCTGTAGTTTACAGACCAGATTATGAACTAAACTTTGGGATTTTTTCTCTGTCATTGTCAAACAGTACCATTTACTAAACACAGAAAAAAAGATAAAGCTTTGACTATAGTGATCTAACGCTTCAGTAATTTACTATCATAAAATAGTTTTAAGTACAAATGTTTTATCTTATGCCAAGCTGGACACTAGAGATGTTTTGTCTAAAACATGAGATAATGGAAAGTGTATTGTGGCATGTGAATTAGTTTAGCCTCTTGGTGGTAAACGTTTGCTTAACCAGAAAAGAATGTGTTGAGGTCCTTGCCAAAGGAAAGGTATTGCCATGCTTTGCATTTAGAGTACTGTAAATAAAGCAGTAAATATGTTTCTATTCATGTGTTTTAATCCCCGAGTTATGAATGCATTCATTCAATGAGAAATGCAATATACTGTTATCCCTTCTAAAGGGTTTCAGAAAGAACAGATCATAATTACTTTGGGTTAAGAGAAACTTGAAACCAAATATTTTCATGATGATTGATGTCAAATACGAGAGAGAAATAGTTTTTGCTCAAACTAAGTTTCCCTTAAATCCCAAGAACTCAAATTCTGCTTTGCCTTCAATATTCTTCTTGTCTGCCGACTTCTCTGATGTACTGTTCCTAATCGTACATTACTGAAAATCATAAAGTGTACATTTCCTTCACCCCTCCAGGGTTGTTTTGTTGTTTTTTTTTGGTGAAAGAAAGTCCAAGTGCATAATATGTAACTGCTCAGAGAAGGTGAAGCAGCTGTGTGAAATACTCCCCCCATTGCCCACAGTGTATTTTGGTTTTGAACTTCCTTTGGCTTTAGCTGATACAGTAGCTTAGTGGTGATTTTATAATCCCGATTACAGAAAGAATTGCATAACTCAGATTGCAGTGTAATACTATCAGAGCATTTGTTGGATGCTGCGGTTGTATCAAGTGAAAGCAGCAGAGTTTCTCTTGTAGAGGGCTTTGAAACACCCTTCTGTTCCCCAAAATCCCACGTGCAGGCTTCTGATGAGAGAGCTGGGAGAGGACATTACAGTTTTAGGATATCATTGCAGGTTAGGAGAAAATGCTCAGTTTACTTTGTATTTGTATAACATATGGCTGTGTAACCGGCCTCAGCCTGCGGGGTGAAGGGGAGGGAGCCCTTCCATGGGAAGGGGCATCGAGCCACCTGCCTCCTGCAACACACACAGGTGCACCCTTAGCTGTAGGGAGTTTCTTGGAGGTGGTGCTGTAAGCAGAGCTTTGCTCGGCCATAAACAGGGATGTTGTACCACCTTCTAGAAATGATTGCTTATTGTTGTATGTTCTGGGTATCCAAGCCCTACAAAAATGGAGCTCTAAGCGCTTCCAACGTGCATTACTTAAGTGACAACTCATATGAAAACATGATAAGGTACACTACTAGGCATGTAAATTAAATCTGTAGTATTACAGGTCATAAGCATGAAAAATAACAAACGTATACATTTACTATGCACATACTGAGAGTGATTGGAAAAAACAAGCAGGACGTTGTCTTATTTTCAGCTTAGAATCTGATTTTGGTAAATATATCCATTTTGATATCCATATGTCCATTTCTGATTTTGTTAAAAATATTAATTAAAAGGTCTGAAAACATTTTGGCCTGTAATGAAACTAATTCCATTCTCGTCTTGTTCTTAAGCTTAGATGTTAGGAGGGTTTAAAAAGATGTAGTTGGATAATAAGGCCAGATACGTAATTTGAATCATAAGAGAGTTCTTCTAAACATTATATCATCTGAAAATCCTGTGAACTGCAAGAAGCTGTTTTTAGAAACTGTACATTATGTCCTCAGTAGTTTTAAAACCCAAAATAAACTTTCCTGTTATTTTTAAGGTACAATGAATTGGATGCCAGTAGAAGCCTCCTAGAAAATTTGAAAAACAAAGTAATAATTGAGTACCCAACGTTATTTGTTGTCTTAAAAAAATTGAAGAAGGACATGGTGGTTCTTGGCCAAGGTAAGCATATATTTATTTCCTGTTATTCTATACTTAGATATTTTAGTTGAATAAACAATAATTAAGGATACACCCATTGTTGATGCCAGGAATGCACAGTATGTCTTATATTTCTCTCAGACTCTAAAAGATTTATATCAAACTGTTATGAACGTTGTCTTAAATCTTCTGGTTGATGTTAACTTTAGTGTTACTGTATGTATTTCTCCTAACATTGTTTACTGGTACTTCATCTGTTTTTGTATAGTTTTAGCCACGAAGGTAAAACAATTCTTCAGATTTGTGCTAAATTTTGTACAGAGCAGTTGGACAGAGTTGCTTGTTTCTAAAAAGTCAAGCTGTCAGAGGGAGATTAGTTGTAAGTAAGCCTGCTACAGAAAAGGGAATCTTTGTCCGTGATTTCCCAGCATAACTCCTAAAATTGGTCAAATAATTCTGAATTAGATGGTGGTCATTAGAAATTGTAATGGCAAAGAAGCTTTTTGGGTGGGTTAAAAGCACTGTTGTCTTTTTGGAAAGTACCATCTTACTCCCTAATACAAAGGCTTCACTTTCTGTATTTCTGCATTTCCATATAAAAGCTTTGCTTTCTGCAGCTGCTGATAGAGGGAGCCAGTTCCTTGTCCCTTAGTCCCCAGCTAGTAACTATAGTTGTCAAAGAACATACTTTTCAGTGATGGGCCCGCCTGTTATTTTTACAGGTTTCTGAGGAAAAGCTTCGAAATAGGTTTGCTGTGGCTATTTCATTGCAGCAACCTAATCATGGCTCTGTATGTATATAATTAAACTGAGTAAATCTGAGACTAAAAATATCATACCAGTGATAGCAAATCTCCCTGGGTCTCTGATGTTCTGGCTGGATTTCACTAAGTGATCCGCTGGAGCAATCTGCTGTCAAGGAGCCGTATGCGGACGTTTCTTGTGCTGTATATTGCAGGAGAGGGGACACCATGCCAGGAGATAAGATCGTAGTCTTGTCTGAGCAACTGCATCTCCTGATGTTTGCCCTGGGAGTACTTGCAGATGTGCTACAGGACGAAGATATGAGATACCTTTAGTTTGTCCATTGTTTCTTGATCAGGGTCCCTTGGCTTCAGTAGTCAGCCCTGCCCCAATGATTTGGATGTCAGGAGGGAATTAGGACTGATTGACTCAAACTCCATCTGAGTAGCGTGGTTGTCATTACCGCCTCCTGAGCTGGCAGGGAGGCTGTCCTTCTAAGGGGGTAGTTACAGATCCGTTGACTGAACAACCGTATTTTGAGGTCATGCTGCTGCAGATACAGGCTGGCCCTGTAGGACCACAGGGCAGAGGGGCGAAGGGAAGGGAGCTGAGAGCAACTGGAAGTGCTGATAGCTGGTACAGGGACACAAGCGTGTGTCCTCAAGACAGTGACCTTCCTCTACTGCAGGCATCATTCAGTTAGCTGTCATCCCTGGAGCTGGTATTCGGGGAACACTGGCAGCTATTGCAGCTTTGGGGAACCATTACATTTTCTTTATCTTTGGTAATTGTTTCTTTAGATTCCATAAAAATCAGGTTCATAGCTCTTTGTTGTGGTGTTTTGTTTGTGACAGGAAGATTTTATAGCTAATGGCAAAAATAGGATGTAACGAGAGCAAAGAGAAATTGCCATACAGCATCTCTTCACACTTAAAGGGAGGTTGGAGGTAAGAGGGGTGAAGACAGTTTATAATCAGGTGATCTTTTTGAGATTCATATGCAGCCATCTTCAACAAATTGTCTGGAAGCAAACTGAAGACAGAGTAACTGAAATAAAACATGTATAGTTACGTATATAAGAGCTGCACAGTCTTCATACCGTGCTTGTCTAAATATTCCCAATACGTTAAAATGCAAAGTAGGGATACTTGTATAATGCAGGGGAGTAATGTCTCTTCATTTGGATACATGTAAGTTTCGATTTGGCCATAGCTCATCATATCCAAAATACTCTTCAGTGCCAATTCACTTCACTTGCATAAGAGTAGGAGCGTTCATTTACATTCTTGTGAAGGGGGTGAAGTACGTTGTTCACGTTGAAGTAGCATGGTCCTTTCCTTCCTTACTTAATACTTGCTGTAAGAGAATTTTGGAAAGTAAATAAAAAGCCAACTATTTCAATAGGTTTATATACTGAAAAGGAAAAAAAAAAAAAAGCCTTCTGAGTCTTTCCAATCTTTTTTTTTTCTTTCCTTTTATTACATTTTTTGTCTTTTTTCTCCCTAAAGCTTTAGGGTTTGAATTGTGAAGGATATTACTTTACTAACAGGCCAACAAAAATTGCACATCTGAAAGTTGACTTCACAAAACCAATTATATTTCTGGTACTTTGGTTAAGTAATATATATCTATATATGTAATATATAGATATTATATAAAGATATATAATGATAATAGGTACTCCTAAATGAATAGGAAAAGAATGAATCGTGACCTGCAAAATATTGCAAATTGTATGTTTTTATAAAGTCTTTACTGTAGGAATATTAAAGATGTTGAGTGTGTATTTGTACGCTTTCCCACTTCCCATTTGTGTTTCTTTTATGTATGGAAGCCAAGCACTGAACATTTTCATTGCTCTCTCTTGACTGCGCATTTAGGCATTTAGCATAGACTGGGCTTTGCAAACAAGCATGTTATTTTCTGGAGTTGAATTCGCCAAGTTTCCAGTCCTCCAGATTGTTTCAGGAAAAGCATGCTCAGAACTTAAAAATGGGAGGGCCTTTCAGTGCTGTTACTCCACTTGAAGACAAAAAAACACTTTTGTAGAAGTGTGTCACAGTCATCAAACTCTTCTCTTGCGTGCTGTAAAGAGCCTTACAGAAAAAAAGGAGAAACAAACAACGCTTAGCTTGCTTTACCAGTTACGTTCACAGATAACTGCTAAGAGTGGAAGTCATGGGTTCACCTCCAGCATGGCCAGGGAGAAGTACACTCTAACAGGAGAGAGCTAGCCTGCTCATCTCCCCAGAAGCCACCTTACTGCTGCAGCATTTGGCATGTTCCTTGCAGTCCAGCTTCTTCACCGAGTACGTCACCCTCACCCCCACAATGAGCTATTACTCTGAAAGACTAGGGAAGAGCTAGAACTGGACGCCTGCTAAGGGAGGCTGCTAGAAGTTAGTGAGGGAAAAACCCATTTTTCCTGTCCTCATTCTCAGAAATGGCTGAAGTATTTTGGCTGAAACTTCCAAAAAATATTCCAGTGAAGGAAGGTAACCAGCACTGAACAATTTAGACCAGGAGTTTAATTTTACATTATCAGTAAACTGCGGACAGCTTTATGGTGAGAGGGACTGGACAATCTTAATTTATAGGCAATGCCATTATGACTGTAAAAGCATGTTCTTTTTGAGTGAAGACAATCTCTAATACCTGTCAAACAAAACTTAACGAACTAAACTAGAGCTAACATTGGTCTGCTGACCTTCATGGTGAGTCAGGAGATGGCCACATTCTTTTATGGGATGTTTTGATGCTTGACTTGCTTATAGCAAAAAATACAGGTGTGCCGATTCCAGCAGGCAGGGTCAGTCATGGCTGAAGATAGGAGGGGATTACAGAAGTTTTCACAAGACTTAGAGGCAAAAACAATCCTTACTTTGTGCATTACTCGGTACATATCTGGCATATAAATGTTCATTGATTATACACTAGATTTAATATAGACAAAATGTGACCTCTGATGTTTCTGGGTGAAATCCTTCTATTTTCTTGAACAAATTCCATTGAAACTGTACAGGTGCACACTGTGTCCTATGTACTACCCGTGCTTGCCAGATGTAGAACTGAGCTTGACAGGACAGTAGCAATGCTTCACCAGCTCCCTTCTGGTAGTGTTTCTTTAATTGAGCATCTGACACTAAATGCTCAAAATCTCCTTTAAATTTGTGGTCAGATCAAACACTGAAAATATCAATGAGAGCAGTGTGCGAGTCATGTGCCTACTTTGCTATGGTTTATTTTTGTGCTGCTCAAGTGCCACCGACCAGCGGCATTTGGTGACCTCACCACGAGGTGACAGGGGTCGATGCTCGTTAAGGAAGGAGTCTCAGGATGTATGGCTGAAGACCGGTTTGGGAAATGAGTGCTTCATGATGTGATCTCAACAGAATGCAGTAGCCTGTCCTAAAGCACACGTTACTGTGAAGCTTTAGCCTCCTCAGCCTTAGCTCATGGATTCATGCAGCTTGACACCATCTTTGGGATGCGGGAATATGTGGAAGGAGCACATATGTGCCGCATCTTAATTTTCTGTTCAGAATTTCTCAATAGCTCCCCATCTTAACAGAAATGCTAACAGTGCTGCTAATGACCTATAATTCACTGCAGTTGTAATACACATATGTAGCAACCCAGAAAACAGCATTTAAAACAAACCAGGACAACAATTTGAAATTCTCAGTGGATGAAGAGGAAGAGCCTTGTATGGAATAAACATTCTGCTTACCTACCTGACCGAGAGACCAAGATTTTTTAAAAATTAAGAGATCCTAAACATTGTCTTGCTTTCTCCTTCAGCAACAAAGTACTTCGCAGGGCCGTATCCTACATTTTGAGACTTGTTAGGAAATAACTGTCCTCAAGGAAACTCTGATGAAAAGGAAAAGAAGATTCAAAACACTGCTTCTGTTTGAGCAAGCTGGAAAAGGGGGAAACGGCATTGCTGAGACTAACTGCTTGTTGTTTTGTTTGTGTCCTTCACCCTCAGATGCCAGCGAATCTGCAGAGGACTCGGACAGTGAAAGTTCGTCCCTTTCATCTGAGGAAGAAGGGGAAATTCGGGAGAGTTCATGACAGTTCTTTGTGAGAAGAGGGTGGGATGAGCCTTTTATATATTTTTTTTTAAATTTAATTAAATCTTTTTAATACAACAGATTTCTCTGGGGTTTGGTTTGGCTTGCTTCACTAAAGGCAGCACTTCCAAGCTGCCTCCCTAACTTTGGATTTAGTAGTGCATGTTTAGGTATGTAAATAAAGAGGTGGGCAACTAATGGTTCAAGAGAAATCTGGTATTATTGCATAGCACCCTTTTATCCATGTATCTTCACTAAACAGAGTAACCCAGATTTAAAGTTTCCAAGTTCATTTCAACAATATATTTTTTCCTTTTATCCTAGTATCTCAACGTCTGATTTGTCTGACCATAAATATCTTATTCCGTATTTGCATTCATCAATGGATATGTGCCATTATGCTTCAACTTACTGAAAAAAATCTGATGTTTCATCAGATCAGTTTTCTTTTAGGTTAGTTCTTTGTCATGTTGAGCTGCTGCACATGATCTTACTTTACTTTTTGGTTTTAATTTTCTTAAAGTTTTCTGACTTTAATTTTTGGTGGCATTTTGGATGTCCAGTGCAGTATCTTTTTCTTGTTTGGTTGTATCTTGCTTAGTATATCAAGAAAGGACCAAGCTGAGCCATGTTTTATGCACGGCATGTTAATCTTCTACCCTCATCTTCTAAATTAGCATTGGTTTAAAAAATAAATAAAAATAGATGCATGGAGTGTCACTAGTGCTAACGTATTGATCTTCTAAACAGTGCTGATGTTGTGCATCTAGTAATCCTGTGTTACTGCTTTACCTACTGAAGCCAGATACTGCAAATGTTTACTGGCATATCAGCTGAACTTACCTACTTAAAAGCAAATAAAGACAAAACAGAAAACTCCTGTACTGTATCAGCTACCAATGACAGCAATCTGTTGCTAACTGCCGATAGAGGACTCCACGATCCCCAACACTTGTGGAGGTGTCTGGTTCGAGCCCCCCATGCCTGTGGGGCTGGCTGGAGGAATCGGAGGGCACGGCTGTGAGTGGCAGATGGGTGGGTGGGTGAGCCCCTCGGAGCCCTCACGAGTCTCGGGAGTCAGCCCAGGCATCTGGGATTAGTTTGTGGCGGGGGCTATGGTTCACCTAAGGTCTAGCTGCAAGTCAGTGTTTGTAAAATCCTAAGCACGTGGTTACTCAGCTCAGTAAACAGCTCCGCCAGCTCCTTGTTGCCCTGCTCTGTCTGCTGCTGGAGATTATCACCTTCATGACCAAAGCTGGCGGCACGGGATGCACGCCGGTCAGCCACTTGAGTGCAGAGCTTGGTGTTTTGACCGCAAACTCCCGTGAAGGTGGTTTGTCGGTCACAAGTGCTCTTCCTGCCAGGGCTGACATGATAGAAAGATAGCACAAAGCAGTGAAGTTGCCTGTTGAGGTCACACAAGGCTGTGACAGCAGTGAAGGGCTCAGGCTTTCAGGCGCTCAATCCAGACTCCAGGGCGCCAGCTTGTCCGTTCCTGGCCAGCCATACTGCTTGGAGAGGATTGCTGAGATGTTCAAGGTTGTAGAAGTTATTTTTTCACGCTTTTGCAAACAAATTATCATTAATAAATTGTTTGCAGCAACATCCAACCAACGAAGTTTGGAAAGAGCATCAGACCTTGGTAGTGACATGCTGCTTCTCCTCACGGTGATTTTGTATGCCTTCTCCTTCATCTGTTTTGCAATCTGTAATAAAACAGGGAAATCTTTGTACTTGCCTGTCAGTAGCCACCTGTGCTCTATTTTCTTTTTTAATCATTGTTAGTTTTCTGCTCACCTCTCATTGCAATGTTTGTTTTCTTAACCCTCTTTAAAGGACCACAGTTCCTAGCTGTAGGTGTTGCTTTCATATTTTTTCAGTTCAGTGACAGTGAATAAGCTTTTCCTAATCAGTGATTACTGCATGCTCACTTGGTAGTCGCAAATTACTTTAAACCAGCATTGAACCCATTCATATTAACACCCATAGAAGAGCAGAACAGCAAAACTGCCACAGTTCATTTGCTAAGAACTGTTTCATCTGGAGTAAAAGCGTGGTAGTTCTGCCCGGAGTCAGAGCATGCGGTGGAGATGAGAGTGCCGCAGATACTAACGCTGCTCTGCGTGTGCGTGAGGTTGTGCTGCAGCTGAGGAACATGCATTTGTAATCAAAGGGATTTGCATTACTTTCCTGCTCTCTTGGAGGCTTTCATTAATTGACTGAGTGTTTCCCTGCATTGTGTTTTCTTGTAGAAATCTAATTTAAGCTCTTGTGGGAGTCAAAACCACAACCCTGGTTTGTTTTTAAATGAAGATGCTGTTAAATCTATCCTCTAGATGTAAATCTTTTCCTACCTTAAAGAAGGTTCTGAAAATTTTTAAAGGTTGTTCCTGTAGTTGTTACCAGAAAGGAGATTTACCAAACAAAGCTGTGAGCCATCATTCAGATCTCAGACAAATTGAGAGTGAAAGGCCTTGTTACTAGGTGTGTTTCCCATTCATTCCCAGGTTGCTGTCTAGTGAGTTTTATTTAGTGTTGTAACAGTCACCCTGGTCTGAGTGGTGGCAATTCATCAAAAGCAAGCCAAGGTGGAATTCAAATATTTAACTTAGCAAAACTTGTTGAATAATTTGTATATAAAAATGAATCGAAGTGATGGTCTTGGGCTAACAGCACTGTCTCACTGATGGTAGCTGGCTAGTGCAGGTCCTGCAGCAGTCATAACTGGTAACAATACTGAGGTTAGGGATCTAATCACAGCTGATGCAGTCTTTGGCTGTTAGTACTTTCACAGATGGTTAGGAGAAGTTCTTAATTCCTCTGAGTGATTTAACCCAGAATGAGCATCTCATATCGTAAACTGAGGAAAGAAAATACACCTTAAAAAGCCATATTTTTAAAATTCCGGTCAAGCACATGAAACTTAAGACACGGGGCTGAGGATGCCTGGAAGACTTCAGTTGAGTCCATTCTGAAAACATCCTCTCATAATCGCATTGTACTGGCATCCCAGTACAGGCCGCTGACTTGATTCAGCGCAGATGATGCCTGTGAATGAGAAACCCGTGCTGTTGTTTTAATCTTCATCCTTCAGCACCAGCTTGCGCTGAGTGCTTGATTCTATGCCTACTATGCTTACTCATTTGTTTTCCTCTATAAACGAGTTGTCAGAGAAGGAACAAGCCCTGTGTGCAGCGTTGTTACAGCACTTTTAATGTTTAGACTGTTCAGGTTTCAAACCCTGAACTCTAACAGCGTGCTTGAACTGAAGGACCAGCAGCTTACAAAGCAAAGAGTAAAGGCTCTTGTACTGAATGAACGTGCTAGTAAAAAAAAAAAAAAAAAAAAAAAAAAAAAGTAATGAAGTCATCCTTTTCACAAACTAAGGGACAAAAATAGAGCCTAGCTAAGAGCATAGCAATAGCTGAGAGCTGGGCTTGAGTCAGTCCTAGGAGAGAACTTGGTCTTTTCCTTTTTTGTACAGCTTCCTGGGGGGATGAGGCACAAGCTAGGGAACTGTCATGGGTAAACAACTGCCTGTCAGTATGACAGCAAGGTTTTGAATGAACACATCTGAATGCTAGGCTTTACCGTATTTATTCCACTTTAGGGATTGTTGATTTGTAGAGGAAAAGAGGATCATGCTGCAAAAAGAGTTGCTGCCCTAGCTCTTAGAGGCAGTCAGGGCTAGCGAGCTAACCAAAAGTTGTTGCTTCAGTAAAGCAGGGTGGATTTACTTTGTGTTAGGAGTAAACCTGCTCACAGTGCAGATCACCCTTTCTAGACTAAAAAAGTGCAGAAATGTCCAGGCTTAGTGCTGATAGGAAGCCCAACCTCTGCATTGAGCACAAGGACAGCTGTGGTTCGGGCCCTGCCCTGCCAGCTAGGGCTGTGCTCTGTTGACATCTGTAGGAGCTGGGAATGCATCGCACCTTGTCAGAGCAGGCTCTCAGAGAGTAAATATACAGCTGTGATGATGTAACGTCAGGCCCTGCTTGGTCACAAACATCTCATTCTGCTTTCTCAAGTCCCACACACTTTTCCTGAAAACATTTATTCTTCCTCCCTCCAAAGAAAAAATATCTTGAATTTGTGTTTGTGTTGTTGCTATGACATTCAGTTAAACTGTATGCGGATGCAGGTTCTCTTAATGAGAGGGAGAAAAAAACACAACTGTGTACTTCAGCGGACAAAGATTACCCTGTGTTTGTATTAGGATGTTGCTATGGCAGTGCATATGGTTTTATTTGGTGGAAATTTGTGGTGAGATGGAAGGAAGTCACATGTATGCGGGACAAACAAGAAGTGGCAGCAAAACCAACTCCAAATAAATACTGAAACTGAAAGGGGAGTTGCAGATGACACGTGAAACCTGGAAAAGACAGGGATAGGTGTTTTGCTGCCTGTCTCTGTGAACTGACAACAGAAACGTGCTCATGCCGTGTCCTGCTGGTCTCAGCAACCCCTTGGACAGTGCCATAGCTGTAATGATGCTTTCACTGCCTGTGCTTCTTGCCCTCCTTGGCTCTGCATGCTGTGACATATTTTGTTGTTGTTGTTTTGGAAGCAAAATTCCACTGCCTTGGCCTGATCTTCCCACCACTAACTTCTGCAGCCTATCCTAACCTAGTGGGCTTTTTGGCAGGTAAATTAACAGAGTGATAAAGTGTGGAAATCCACTAGTGCTTTGCCTACCTTTGGAGCAAAGTAAAGTCTTTCTGGACTGGTTGCCTCCTGCTTGTGATAGAAACGGGATTTTTCTTTAACTGGCACAGAAGTCCTCATATTTGTCTCGTCCTTTTGCATTGGACTGCTTTTTGCATCAGTTGCATCAGTACAGCTGTTGGTGGGGTTGCGTGACAAATGAGAGCAAGTTAAAAATAACCTGCCTGAGAAACAGGGATAGAAGTGAGGGAGGAGAGCGAGTCCTGGTTTGGAGAACAAATTGCCACACTGCGCTGGGAGCTGGCTGGTTCCAGCGTGATCCCAGCTTGCGGAGAAAGCAAAAGTGTTTTGAAAATCACATTGCCACTTTCTTCCTGGCATCCCATTTCAGCCACAAGGAGGAGGAAGAAATGACTGTGAAAGCTGCCTGTTGCTTCTGCTTTCAGCTGTGCTTGGGCATCCATGTTGGTTTTAATGGGATCGTTTCACTGCAGCACAAGTAAAACCTACTCTCTTATTTAAAGTCCTCATAAACAGCTTGCTGATTTTATAGCTGTGCTATCTTAAATGTCTGATGATGTTAGATTTTACGAGCCAATTTAGATCTAACCCGTTTGGTATGAGATGCTCAAGAAGCTCAGTAGCTTTGGAGAATCAGCTGCTTTGAGTCTGCAAACCCACGGCTATCTTTTTGGCCTCCTGTGGGACAGGTGCTCTCAGAATGTGGCTGGCCTGCCCTGCTGACTTCTACTGGTGCGTATAGCAGAGTCTTGTCACTCCTCTTACTAAAACTCTGGCTGCATTCAGCACGAGGTTGTTAGTGCCTATATCCTAGCCAGATTTCCATCTGCGCAAACCTGTGCGCCCTACCTTTACAAGTCTTCCTTCTGTCCAGTAAACAAAAACCTTACAAAAGCTTGTGTAACATTTTGTCCTGGATGGCTGCTGCATTCCATCTGGTAAGTGGCTGCACTTCAGGACAGATAAAGTTGCTTATGTGAGCGGTGCCTTGGGGTCTTCCAGGATGTTTTCCAATATAAATTGTGTATGTAGACCTTTTTTTGGAGGGGGTGTGGGGAGGTCATAGTGCACTGGATGCCATCTGCTCAGTTTCTTGGTGTTTGGTCTCTACTGGATAACACAGATAGGTGCTCATTGTATGGCTTTGTTGGCTAGATCTGTATTTTCTGGATACCAAGTCTCACTGCAGTTCTGTGTAGTTCAGTTGTTTGTGACCTGAAGTGCATTTACAGGTACCTCCAAAGTGAGCTGTATTTGCTGCTTTCTCTGTGGCCCCTTGACGTTTCTATGTGCTGTTTTCTATGTGGGTGTGTTACATGGAGAAAACAAACGTGAAGGTGAAAACAGGGACATGCCTACATGAAAAACAGGCATGAGGCAGAGTTGGTAAAACCACAGACCCAGCATTGCCTCGTTGGGTGCTGGGTGCTGCACATGCAGAGATCAAACAGGAGACAAGCTGTGCAGGGCTTCCCAGCTGGAGCAGGGAGCTGGGCCTGCTAGCCAGAAGGTGCCCACTGGCGGCCCTGCAGCCCTGCTGGGGCTCCCTGGTAGCTTCTGTATAGCATACAGAGGTTCCTGGGGCACAGCCCTGCTAGAGTTAATTACTGGCTGGGCTGTCCCTGTGTGAGGAAGGTGTTGGTGCTCCCTCCTCATCAGCTTCCCTGCTCACTGATGGCCATGCGAGCTGCTGCGTCCCACCGCAGGGGGTGGTGCAGTTACAGCAGCCCCTTTTCTGCATGCTCTTACTTTTGTTTTGTTTCTTGTGATGCAGCACTCAAGGAAGCGTAAACTGTGTCTTCACTGTGTTGCCTTCATTGGTAGGGAAGATTTTATGTGCACCCCTGATACCACAGTGGCTGCCTCCACCAGGCACTTGTAAATAACTGCGCCGAGTACAAGAGGCATTTCTTCCAGGCCTAAAGCTGTAGTTTGACAAGTGCTCCTTTTGGCGGCAGCAGCAGCTGCAGCAAACTGCCCCGTGCCACGCTTCCCATCCCCGGGTAACCCCACCGCTGGCAGCCCCTTCGCTGCTTGTTGCAGGGTGCATGACAGACGGAGCACCTCAAACGCAGCGCTGCAGGCACGGGTGGGCAGCAGCAGCCCTGCTGTGCGAGGACTCATGAAGAAGGATGTTGGTATTTTAGTTTTCCACCCAGATATCAAATAGTTATGCTCATGTATCTTATCTGTGAGCCCTCCTGGTTGCACTTAAAGGAACCTGTGTTTTTATCATTGATATTTTCATGCATGGTATCTGGGGTTCTTTTTCTGCTAGAAGAACAGGGACATAAAAATTTCAAAGCAAGCACAAAGGCAATATGCAAGATGTGATGCTGACTCCTTGTACGGTATTGTGGGGGTTAGTAGTTTTGCCATGCAATTGTGAAATGCAGCAAGTGAGAAGAGAACAGCGTGGTTGATGCTCGGTTGGTGTGAAGTCCCAGCTCTGGAAGACTAGCAGTTCTTTCTCGTGAGGTTCGTTTCCCCTCTCTATGACAGAGTAATTTTATTTAGTATATTTTGTTCTTATGTTTGCATGTTCTGCTCCTGCAGTCCTTATGCTCCCTCCGGTACGTTTTCCCAGTGAACAAAGATTACAGACCCACCCCTCTACTTGATGAGATGTGGAAAGCCCAAAGTGCAGGCTCTAAAAGCTAGGACCTGTGTGGAACCACACTTGGGACAGAAGTTGGAAGGGCCGTTTTTGCTTTCAGACTTACTCTGTGGATATGTAGTTATACCTATGTGGAATTTTTAGGAGAGCTGAGTTAGGTTACTCTAAAGTGGGTTCATTCAGGTATAGTTGAAAGTGGAAGTGGCCAAGAACAAGCAGGCAGCTCCTCCGTGTCTGCGAACTGTGTGTTCTTACTCGCCGTGCGGTAACCCGACATGCAGACCCAGTGATTCCTTGTTGCGAGGTTGATGTAATGAAGTGTTCGGTGCTAGATGTAAGTCAAAACCAAACAAAAGCGCTTCACTGCGTTTTACACTTTTACTGTCAACAAATATTGTACAGACAAGTTTAGGTACAGCTATGACTGGTGGCCAGGTGGTAAATTCCAAAACAGCTCAAGTTTTGAATGCCTTCGGGGAGAGAACTTGACTGAGCAGAAGAGAGACAGCTGTAATTTTTAAGGCAAAGCATTAGGTGCCAGAGATGAGCTCCTGAGATATTTGGCCATCTATTCTATTGAAATATTTATGTCTAATCAAATGAAAAGTGAACTCTTAACCACTTGCATGTCAAACCACATGACGATGGATGACAGTGCTACCAGTCTAAAACCCCACAATCGGTCTCTGCCTTTTCTGAGAAGTATTTTTCTCACTAAAGCCTACAGGAAGGCTTCTTGGCAGCGAACAAACTGGTGGTGATGAGGAGAAAAAATTATGTTGCAGGTTTCCTTTCAGCCTTATCTGTAGCGCAGCTTTATACTAACCAGTATAGTACAAATGTTTCATGCAGCTTTCTCATTCTTCCTCTAGGTCATTTTTTTAATGTCATTTTCTTAACGCATGCCAGCTAGCCTTCTTAGGGCTCCCTGGGTTTGCTAAATGTCATCCACATCCCTAAAGTGCAGTTACATATTTGAAAAGTGGGAAGGGGCAGCAAGGAAGAGAAAAGATTGGCTGCTTTGCCTTTTACTCTATTGGAAAAGTACTTGAAATTCCTCACATTCTTCTGCTGTTAACAGTATGTTTACTTTTCATCACTGGGTTATTAGGATTAACAAAAGTCATTGCTTCAAGCTCATTTAATTTGAATTTAGTGAAAGCAAACTACCTCCTGCAGACTGTAGGAAACATTCTTCTTCCACAGAACTCTATTAGTTTGCAAAAAGCAGCCACCAAAAAAAATGTGAGACCTAACGACCACATCACTGTGCATATACTGCATTCTAATGAAGTGCCTTATGTTGCAAATTCCAGGACAGTTTGAATAATCTGACACTCTAATTAACATTTCAGTCTCTCCATCAAACATTGGCTTTCATTGCCAGGAACCTTTTTCTGCACATGCTTTCTAGAGCATGGGGACAGATAGTATACACCACGCCAATATATTATTTACCCCAAGAATTAGACTCAGCTTACTGGAGTTCATGGCTGCATCTGCAGGAGAGCTTGCTTTAGTTTCCAGAGAATCTTGGTTCTTAGGATTCAGGGTATTCATAGAAAGGTCTTTCCTTTGCTGCAGTTAACCCTGCTATAAAGTTAAAGCTGTTGCCTTTTCAAATGCTTTACTGAGAATAGTTAGGTAAATATTTCTTTATTAAATGATTAATTCCATAAATAAATTCTTTTAATTCATTGAATATAAAATTAAAATCATTTACAACTTATTCCAGTATTACAGGGTCTGGAAGGGGTTAAAAAAAAAAAAAAACAAAAAAAGCTACAGTTTGATAAATAAAATACTCAGCTTTAAAACAACTGATTTCTGTTTGCCATTAAACTACAGTTGGTACATAATAGCTGCCACTGTGAGCACCTCACAAGTGCCCACCTCAGGAAGGAATGTAACTTCCAACTTGGTTGGGAAAGGAGGGAGAAGAGAGAGGGAGGGGGAAAAAGCACGGTGTTAAATCAAACAGGATAGTAAGAAGGTTTTTCATAACCAGAACAAAACACTTCTCAGATCACTTACAAACAGAAAACAGTATATAACATAAGGTGCTCCAAAAAGAAGCAGTGAAGTTGCTCCAGTACTATGAAGCTTTAAGTATGCTTAGATCTGTCACATTAGTGTCCAGTTGCACAGTGCACTCTTGTAACATCTCAATGTTGCCCTCCAACGGGCAAGGCACCACTTCCATCAAAGGTCCTTTCTCCATGGCTGGTTACTTCAGAACTCTGTTTAGTATCCCACCCCCACCACAGCTTAGTCCCTGAATTTGTGAATGTCATTGACCAGTCTGTAGTAGGGATAAGCTTCGTTCGCATGCGGACAGTTGTAGTTGCATCGGCACGACTGGATCATCATGACGCTCTTGGTGAAGGTTTCTCCATCATCGCAGCGGAACCTGATCTTGACAGTCCTGGTCTGCTGGGGCGTGCAGCACCTGCCATCCACGCAGGAGCCACAGTACTTGGGGCGGTACTTCTTCACACTGGAACATCCTGCGTAAGTGAACTTCACTGGGGATGGGGACTTCTTAGTCTTGGTACACTTCTTTCCCTTCTGTAAAGAGAAGGCAATAATGTTATTAGTGGGAGATTCTTGTGCAGCCTTGCCCCTCTACCCAAACCAGTTTGGAAAGAAGAGGAGCACCAGAGGAGTCTGTATTTACCTTTAGGGAGGCATAGCTTGGCTGGCCACATGGCCTCACTTCGCATATCCTGGTCTCTTTGATGAGCTTGCAGTCAGGATTATCATTGGTAACCCTCGTGGAGATGCCAGTTCCACATGTCTTGGAGCACTGGGACCAGGAAGTTGTTTGCACAATGCATTTGGGATTCTCAAAAGCTCGACTTTGTGGCTCGGATCCAAACACTGGAAGAGAAAAAGGAGGGCTCAGACTTAAGTGCATCTTCTCACTGGGCTTCTTTCTTTCCCCTGTGGTCTAAAGACCCACATATCTTTCCTCCCCACCTTAACTGTCACTGTTACCCATGCTGGGTCATACTCACCAGGTAGCATCTTCAGGCCTCCTTTCACAATGGCAATTAGCTCGTTGTTCCTGGTCAGTTCACCTTCAGAAGCATCCAGACCAAACTCTTTGCTGAAGAAACCCTCCAGCTCATCCAGCGCATCTTTGCTCTCGTCACAGACCCACTCTTCGCAGCACTGCCCAGGGACTTTGACCAGCCTGGGGCTGGGGCAGCCCAGGTTAGGAAGGGAGAGTTCTTGCGGGCAGAGCGGGATGCAGCCCACAGCTCCATCTATGCACGTACACTGGTGTTTACAGTTCGGCTGGAAGCTCTCGCCGTTCTGGTAGATTTTGGAGTTGTATTCACAGGGTCTCCCTTCGGACTGTGCTGTAGAGAGCAATGAGAGAGAGAAGAGGGAGTCAGCGGTGGGAGTCGCTCCTTTAAATGCACGCGTTTGCTGCTCTGTGAAATTCAGTTCGCGGTAAAGCTCCCTACAACCCCCCGGAGACGCGGGGCCAGAACAATAACTTAGTCAGGAATCACTTTTCCTTATGTGCTTTTAGCGGAGCCCAGACATACTGAATCGCATTCCAGACTGCTGAAGTCATGTGCCTTTCTGCCAAGCTACCAACAACAAAGCATAACCATACAAGGACTCAAAATTACTAAACTCCGGCGCTCCGGGGAGCACCGCTCGGCCGGGGGAGGCGGCGGCCGGCCCTTACCTCTGCAGATGCCCTTGGTCGCGACGGGGCTGGCGCCGAAGTTGCACTCCAGCCCCTTGGTGTGGTCGCAGGGCTGCGTCCGGCTGCAGTCCTCGTTGAGCTGCTTGGCGCAGACCTTGCAGCAGCCGCAGCCGTCGGGCACCAGCCCCACGCCGGGGGCGCACTGCGGCACGGCGGCCGGGCACTGGCAGACAGCGGGGCAGGGCGAGCCGAGAGCCTGCGGAGCGGAGACAGCGGCGGCCGGTCAGCGCCGGGGCTGCCGAGCCGCGAGCGGACAGCCGCGAGCCGAGCCGAGCCTCCCTCCCCGGACTTACCAGGCGGGCCAGGCACAGGAGGGCGGCCGCCAGAGCGGGGCGGGTACCCGCGGAGCCCATGTCGAGCGGCGGCGGCGTCGGGCACTGAGGGGAGGCTGCCGGCGGCGGGAGGCTGCGAGCGCAGAGCGGGGCCGGCGCGGTCTGAGGCGGCGGCGGGGCGCGGGCCGCCTTATATAGGGCGCGGGGCCGCCGCGTGCGCCGCGCCGCTGACGTCGCGCGTTCCGGGCCGCGGCCGCGGCCAGCGCTCGCGGCATCCCAGGAATGCGCCTGGCGCGCGCCGCGCGGCCGCCCCGCCCCGCCCCGCCCCTCCCGCCCCGCCCCGAGCCCGGCCGCCGGGGGCTCCCCGCGCCCGCGCGGCTCCGGCACCCCCGGCACCCCCACGGCCCCCCCCGGCCCCCCGCCCGCCGCCTCTGCCGGGCCGGGTCGGGCCGGGAGCCCGCTGCTCGGCCGTCCTTTCTCCCGGCCGCCCTGAGCGCTTCCAGCTGGGAGCGGGCACCAGACGTAACGATATCGCCTTATTTGGTAGAGCAGTAGCCCGCATTTTTCGCATTTTTGTGCTCTGTTATCCAGCCACAAAGCATTCTTGACAGCTTCGGAGGTTGTTAAATATAGCCCTCGCTTCTGTTCCCAGGGCAGGAAATTCTTTGGAATTCCTGTTTTTCACGCAATCTGTCCATCATGATTTAGGAGCGCCGTGCCGGAGGAGCCAACTGGCGCAGCGCTGCTGCTCCGCTGAGAGCAGCCCAGCGCCGTGTGCGACCCGGCGGCGGTGCAGCCACCCCATTCCTGGGATGCTTCCTGGCAAATGAGATTACTGTGCCTAACACAACTCGGGGGTGGGCTGGGGGGGATTTTTTTTTTTTCCTTACTTCTTCTTTTTTTTGATTGCCTTCAACGATGGAAGGTGGAGGAGCAGATGCAGAGGAGAGGAGAAACTTTGCAAAAAACCCTCGAGAGCCCAAAAACACAGAAGGGGAGGGGGAGGCAGAGCAGAGGGAGGGGATGCGGAGAGGAGGGGGACCCGGTTAACCTGCCCACATAGCGCTGCCAGGCACTGAGCCTCTGCCTGCTGCTCCCCGCGAGGGGCTCCAGCAGCACCCCAGCACCTCACTGCCGGCAGGGGTACGGCCAGGACGGCTTCACTGCGACGGACGGACGGTGCACATGGCTGGGTAAGTGCTGGGCAAGGGCTGCTCCCGGCGCTCAGCCCACCGAGGGGCTGGGGGCTGGCGTGCGCACACCCGTGCGCTTTGTTTTGCTTTGTATTTTAATACCAGCAGGAATAATAAGGCAGCCTTGTTGGACCTTGCCGGAGCCGCAGAAAAGGGGGCTCATTGTTGTCTTGGGAGCGCTACTCCTGGGCTTGGCTTTGGCCGGAGGAGTGCAGCGGGGGGACTTGGGCTGCCAGGGAGGCGCGGGCGACACAAGAGGGGTCCCACACAGTGGGGCCCCTCTCCTCGGCTGCACCACACCCCCATGGTGGGCTCACACGGACACACACTGAGCTGCAGTGCCTCTCCTGCACACATCCTTTCTGAGCAGGGGGCTGGTGAGGCAGCCCTGGTGTCATCCTCACGCAGAAAACACCCAGCGCGGTGTCCCCTGTGCCCTGGCACCCCACCTGGCCTCCCAGTGCCGGCCAGCCTCTCCCCACTGGGGAAGCCTCCACAGAGGTCCGAGCTGCCCCAATACACAGCGGCCAGGCTCGGGCCAGGAGCTGGCTGGCCCAGGCCAGGCCTTTGGAGCCCACCGCTGCCTGGGCAGCAAAAGGGCTGGTGCCCTGTGGTTGCTTTCCCCCACGGTTGAGTCTCATCATGTTTTTCTCTCCGGTTAGATCCCCGCTGTTATTTCGGGTGGTTTGGTGGTTCATGAAAGGTGGCAGGAGAAAAGCTTTGGGCCGGCTTTGCCCTCAGAGGGTGGCACTGGTTTTCTGTTTCCTTTGTACACCTCCAAACTTGACTGGAAAGGACGATAGATGAAAGGAAATTTGGTCTTTAATTATATGCAGCTATCTCCCGAGAATGCCAATATATACCAATTAGTGCCATTACTGGCGACAGGAATCACTTTATGTGTCCATGAAGAATTGGACAGAGACAGCTGGCGAACTCAGGCAGCTGCCAGTAACGGCGGTAGCAACTTTCCAGCCCCACCAATCTGGCCGGGCTCCAGCTGTGACGAGGAGGAGCTGCGTCGTCCTGCTTCCAGCCTCTGAGCTACCCAGTGCTCCAGGCTTCCCTGGTCTGGTAGGTGTGTGTGTACTATGGCACTTTTACAAAGCCTAATGTTGGCTTGTAGGTGGAGTACCTGACCAGCAATTTTTTTTCAAGGTAACATTGTGGTGGAGACGCTGTGATCAGGAGGAACGTTTTTTATGTTCAATGCGTTTTTGTTAGTGACAATTTTGAAAATGTTGAAGCAGAAAGAACTGCCACACCAACATGAGGTTAAATTGGACAGTTCTGCTTTTCAGGGATTTATGCAAACACTTGTTTGTTTAATTACATCTAATTTAAGGACACGCACCGAGCATTTTGCTTTGATCTATGACTTTCACAACATTCAACAAATGCCACAGGAACAGTCAATGAATGGCACCTTTTCTCGTTTGGTTTCATGTCTTACCACACATTCATACAACTTTGATGGGAAAGTGTAACCGAACCTGCATTTGCTCAGAAAAGGTCACTTCGAAAGCTTTGAAGCACCTTTTAACAAACCTGTCCTGAATTTCAAGTAGTTGACAACACTCGAGATCAGCTGCATTTCTCTGGAGCTCAGGTTAGACTGTGAACCTTTCATATGCTTCCACTGCACACATTTCCCTGTCACAAACTGTGACCCTGAGTTTACGTTCCAGGCTGTGCCTATGTCTTGTGGATGGATGTCAGGAAACAGGAAAAAGTTTTTAGCATCTTTCTTTTCTGAGGTTGTATTCAGTATAACATCAAGTTCCAGACCTGAGGGAAGTGTTCCCAGCTTTATGTAATGAAGGGTATTTTACTGTCTCCTGACTCTTTGTGCCATAGGCAATAATAGCTGGTTGTAAGGTAAAGTCTGCTGAGAGCTTGGCTAATGCAAGGCAGGAATTTGAAACAGTTGGCTTATACACCAGGTATTACAGATTTACTGTGTACACACTGTCATCTCCACAGGCCTTTATTTCTCCAGGAAAAGGAATTTCCAGAGAGACAATTCAAGAAAAAATAAATAAATAACTGAATGGTTGATCTTCCTTCCACGTGGTTTTCCACGGCTATGTGCAGGGACTCTGGAGCAGTGTAAGGGGATGTATAGGACAGACATTCCTCTGAGAGCTGCTATGTCCAGTGGCAGTAGGTATCCAGCACTGAACTAGGGAATATCAAAAATTCACAACCATGTGAATTCTGGGGAAGGTTCTTACTAAAACCAGCATACAGCCCTTTTTGTACTGTCTTTTATTTCCTCTTCCCCGTTCTCTTTTTCCTTCGCCCATCCTTTGCTGTGCATTTCTTCCATCTCTCCTTCTCCTTTTCCCTGTTCCAGTCTTTTTCCCTGCGGCCTTTCCTCTTCTAATGTTTACCTACCTTAGGTTGGGCCTCTCCTGCAGCTCCTGCCAGGCCGCTGGTTCCTGCTGCACTAAATCAGTTCTTCCAGTCAATGGCTCCTCTCAGTGACTCACAGGAGGTGCAAATCCAGTGGGGCAAATTAAGCATACCAACACACAGGCAGAGTAGCCAGAAGACTTCAGCAGCTAAAATTCAAGTGGGTTCAGATTTTTTTTTTCTTGCTTTGATTGCTCAGAGTTTATGCTGAATTCTTTGAGCATGGCATTTCCTATTTGTTTTCTTCCTTTTCCCTGCTACCTTCCCTGTAGCTATGCTCATGCCTGCCAGTTTTTGTATAGTATGTGCCTTGCCTGTGTTTTCTAATACTTGTGGGTTTGTGCTTTGCAATATTTGTGCACTGAGGCACTTTGCTTTGTAGGTGCACTGATTTTTCCTCTGGCTGCTCTCAAGATATGGTGAAGGTTCTGCTTCTGTGAAAGTGAAAAGGGAACTTGTGAGTTTCCTGAGCCTGCAAGGAAACCAGAGAGGTAAAATTTGCAGTAGTATTCAGTTGTGCCCATTGCTGTGTCAGCTTGTGAACTGGACCGCATGTAGGTAAAAGGGACATAACATCATAACAGAGGTGAGAAGCATCCCTGCTGATGGTCAGCGTGTTCCTGTTGAACCTCTGACTGGTAGTAGTTACTGAATGGCTTCTCACCCAAAGCTTGGATACAGAGAAGCAAAGCAGTTACAGTCATCTTCTGCATAGTTCCTGCTGTCCATTCAGAGAACTGAAAGCTCTTTGTTGCTGCTGCTCAAGGAGCTCACATTCAGTTTATTTTAGTACTAGCTATTGCTCTACTATGGGGAAGTTCAGTTTTCTCAGTGAGGCAGGTGGATTACTTAGTATGTATTAACCCACTCTCACGTGCATATGCTTCAACATTATGGTACACACAGAAGACAGAATTTGCAATCAGGCCCATCCCTGCATCTGAAGTTTGCAATGAAAAGACTGCTGGGGGCTTTGGCCTAAGCTTAGCACAAAAAGACCATCAGGTGGCCCTGGCTAGCACCTGGCTGTGCATGAATTCCAAGTCATGCCTATCACCTTGTGATGCAGGAATTTGACTTGAAATGTAGGCTGAAATCTCTCTTATGTATCATAGAAAAATTCTTTTCACAGCTGCATTTTGTGAATTTTGTTGAAGGAAGCCTAGGCACCAGGAGCATACACAGGTTCTTTCTCAGCATCAGAACACTTGCAGGCTGCAGCCCGTAATGGTTTTCAGCTGCTGTCTGCCTCAGTCTACATCATAGCTACACCTTGGGGACAGCTGCCTTCTGCATTTATCTGCATGTAGAAGTCTGGCCAGAACACATGCTCCTCAGTGCATTCAGGTTTGTTTTTACATTTCTGCATTTAAAATACCTGGCAAACTCTTCTTTCCCAAAAGGTGTTTTGTTACGTTATAGTTCTTAATCAAAGTTCTGTTTCCTTAAGGTTAGCCTGTATCTAAGCTGGCAGAACCTTCTGCCTTCGTTCTGGTGCTTTCACTCCCTCCCTCCTGCTAATGACCTGAGGAAATGTTTTCTTGTCACTGGGACGTCGACGTTCAAAGGACTTGCCTGGCCTTTGATTTTAAGAACACATTTTTTTTGTAGATTTTCAGTTGTTGTCGTTTGGTCTTGTGAAAAAAAAAAAATAAATAGCATTTCTGTAACTTTGTGCACATATATAAGGGAAGGCCTGATCTTGCAAGATACTGAAGATGCTTTGCCACACAGTGAATTCTGTCAGTTTTCAGGCTAGCTGCTGTAAATGTCACAGGATTAATTGCAGAATAGTGCCGAATCCCCTGAGGTGCCCGTTGGCATTGTCCAGAATCATTACTCATTCTCTGCTACATACACAAGGTTATTAAAACATGGTGAGATCGTAGTTGTGTTTGCTGTGTTACTGTTTATTTCCATTCTGCTCTCTCCGGGCTCTTACCCTTTGCCTACCAGTCTGTTATTGTGAGCACCTTTCAGTGGCAGCTAACCATGTTCTTTTCTTCTCCTGTGTGTGTCTGTCTTGTGACACACAGGAGCTAGCTGAAAGAAGGAAGCCAGCCCAGGGCTGGCCTGCTGGAGATCAGTTGCTTGCACTGCTCTCTGGCTTGTGCCCCTCACTTCTAGTCAGTGATAGTGGAGTGTAAAAAATCAGTGGCAGACAAGTAAGTAGACACGATGTCATCCTTGCAGATAGGGAGGACTTGCAGGCAGCCAACAGATCATGCATGTGCTTTGAGAATGTTTCTGGAGACAGAGTTACGGTCCAAGAATGTGCAAATGACTGCCCATCCCAGTCCTACGTGTCTGTGATTCAGAAGAAGTGCTAAACCATCTCTAGGCTTGAGTAGCATTCAAATCTACGTGTCTTGCTCTATTGAACTGGTTGGGGGGATTTTTTCTTGGGGAGTGAAGAAGAAACTATTTGAATGGAATCTTTTCCTCAATTTGTCTCTGCTGGAGACTGAAGGGAAGCTACTGAAGGGAAGCTGGAGGGAGCTGGCAGGCAAGACTAGGTGGGCAGCCTGGTGAGAGGCTGCTGCATTGCACTGGGTCCTCGCGTGGCTCCCTCCAGCGCCGCGCAGCCCATGGGGAGAGGACATCTCTTTGAGTCAGCCAGGAAGCGTGGCTGCTGCCCACTGTTTTCCCAGGGACTGGTGTCCTCAGGAAGTACGGGGTTAGCAGGGCTATCAGCAGACCGCTGTGGTGTGGAGACTTTTTTACGATTGCATTAACATATCTTTTCCTGTTGTTGTGCAGAAATTATGACTCCTAGTGTCAGTGTTGAGATGAAAGCAGAAACCTTTCCGCGTGGAGCAGGCACTAAAAGCTAGCTGTTACGTTAATCATAAACAAAAAAGTGCTGATTGGCAGCTATTTGATTTCAGAGATGTTTGCTCCTCATTTCTTTTAACTCTTTGCACTCTTCTGCATCGTACTGCACTCAGCTACCTGCATATTGATCACTGTCCTTTCCTGCTGCCTAACCGGGGGTCTGATTCTGAAACTCCCACAGACTCAACTTTTAATGGTACTGTTTGAGAACAATGTGGAGCAGCATGGGTCTGTCAGGTGAGCAATGTGTAATAACAATAATGTTTGTCAGCAGTTGTGAGAGGAGAGCCTCTGCTTGGAAGGAGTGGGCTTTTTCAGGATGTATCCATGCCATTTTTTAACAGTGCCATGTCAAAATAAAAATCAGTGATTAAAAGTGCACCCTCCTTGTGCTGCTAAAAACACTTTTAGATTATACACGCTGAAAACAGTAAATATTTAATGTACACATTTACTTTTCCTGGTTTATGCGGAGCTCCCTGGGTCTGACAGAGAAGCTAGACAGATCTGTTTATAGTGAGCTCCCCGGGCTGGCACAATGCTGCAGTGTTTGGTCTGCGAGCACCACAGGGGGATGTTTAAAAAAATAAAAGCGTTCCATTTACATTGGGGGAAAAAATCCTGAGAATGTTTCTATTAATATTAACTGGTATAAAACCCCAAATTCTACATTTCAGGCCTTAAATATTTCAAAAATAGAGGACTAGATTGTGGTCAGTGAGGATGTGGGGTAAGAAGCTTTCCCTTGCTCACATGGCCAGTGAAGGAGGCGGTCAGGATGGAGTTCTGGTTGAAGGAGAACAGAGTTATTATTGAGATGCTCCCGATGAATGGCCGGTGTGGGATGAGGAAGAAGAGCTCAGGAGCGAGCCACGCTGTACCAGCCCCCCTCCTGATAGTGGGTGCAGATGGATGCCTGCACGAGCCTGGCCAGAACGCTAAGAAATGCACTCCCAGATTCAGGAGGATTTCTTGAAGACCTGCTTCAGTCTTGACGGAGGTCTTACCTGAGCACTGGCTTCCCATCTCACTTATACTGACATTAAACCTGATTTGTCTGGTCAAAGTTAATGGCATTAATTAGCACGCATTAATTAACTTAAAATTAAAAAACAGCTGACACTGGAGTTTCTGGAAAGCTCCCAAGGATTGGGGGGCTGCATCAGTATCTCTCTCATTTCCTCTGAAGTTATCTCAGATAAGAAGTGAGTTCATTTTGATAGTCTGATTAAACAGCTGGCTGATTTGTAACTCTTGCAAGAGATTAAGGTAACGTTTAAAAAGAGATTCTTGGAGTGTCTGGCTAGTTTCTCAGGGACACGTTCTGTTGAAGAAAAGTAGAGTTAGGGAATGGGAGTCTGCATTGTGGTGGGCTAAGCACTGTGTGATTACATAGAGCCACCTATATATATATAAATATAAATGTAGTAGTCATCTCAGCACATGAATAAAGCTGGGAGATGAGGTGGGATTGTCCTGCTTTCCCACCACCCAAACCTGCAGAGAGGCACGTTTCCCAGCCACGTGTAGCCCCTGTCCTGCTGACAAGAAGGGCCAGGACACAGGGAGCAGCCCAGGCAGGGCAGCAGCCACTTGGTGCCCCAGCACGGGCACCCTGCCTGGTCCGTGAGCTCCTTCTCTGACAAGTGCTAGACAGGGTCTGGTTTTTCATCTTCCTCTGGGCTATGTATCACTGTTTTCTGTCACTAGTATTGTGGAAAGGTCGCACGTCCTTTAAGAGGAGGTGCTGCTGGGCTGGGTGGTGCAGGGACACGGCCCTTCCCTCATGGCAGAAGAAGAGATGTCAGAGAAGCAGCTGAGATGGATCCAGGGAGCAGTTGTCACCATGACCGCAGGCAGCAGCTCAGGTCGACGCAGAAAGCACTGGCAGGGCTCTGCCTGAGGGGCTCCAGCCCTGAAACTGGTGTCTGGGCATTGGCAGCATGGAACTGGCTAAGATGGGGGAATTAAACTGAGGAAGGCCTTGGAAGGAGGGTTGGGTGACTGCCCAGTAAGGGATGAAGGCAGGGAAGAGCCCAAGGTCGACCAGAGCAAACCTAGAGGTTTGCTGGTGTGAGGCTGCTGTGCTTATTTGGACTTCGGGATGGGAGAAATGACAACAAAGGGAGAGCAGGCTGGCCGATGCCCTTTGGAGGGGTGGTGCACAAGCAGGAGGGACTCTTGAATGTGATGGGCTGAAGTAACCATGGTCGAGGAAGGAGCTACTGAGATACTCTTACAATCCAGAGGAGGACAGACACGGGGCAGTAAGGCGAGGTGAAGCATTGTTTGGGTTGGGCTCTGCTCACCTTGGAAGGAGATGTTTGCTGGGCAGACTGGCTATATCCTGCCCCAGAATTGCCCAGCCACAGACCTCATGAAGCTGGGGTACCAAGAGGAGGAAACCTCTGCTAAGCACTGGTAGTACAGCCACAGCACTGGGGGCCATTGCCCATCCAGAGGGAGAAGTGGTGGAATAATGCAACTCTTTCTTTGCACACTGAGTTAGAGGCCACATTTTGGTATGGCCTGCTTGCACCTCCTCGTTGTGCCTTAGTTGCGAGCAGGGATCCACACATAACCAGCAGTCCTAGACCCAGACTGAGATTCATTGATTCCAGAAGCAGCCCTGGCCTGAGGCAGCCTGTGCTGCTGTGGCTACTCCCCTGTGCCCTGTTCCACCGCTTTTATGACCTCCCCTTTGCTGCTGGAGTGGCACACAGGTCTGCAGCAGAACAAAGAAGCCAGCCCAGGTCTCCAGGGGGTGGAAACCCAGCACATTAACCCACTGTGTGACCTGGCAAAGGCTTGTGACTCTGGATTTTATGGCAGGATACCTGTGCCCAAGTATTGCACATTTAGGAGCGAACACAGTTGATGCACAGTCAGCTCCTGAAGGGCAGCTGGCATAATGACAGTAGGCTTAAAAAATGAATGAATTGTCAGCTTCAGTCTGGATGTCACCATCATTTTAATGCTAATGTGCTTTTTCCTCAGCCAGCCTCCTGCCTGAATGTGGAGCACAGAAACATCGCAGTATTTATTGGATTTTAACTAGATTAGTTACAAACCTATAAAGCAAAGAAAGAGACAGTTCATCCAGTATTGGGGAGGGGAGTGTTAAAAATGCCACCTCAGATAAAATATTATGGGAGTTGAGTAACTGTAAATAAGAACCTTGCCTATGAAATAGCTTCTTATGTGAGCTTGGGATGAGGGCCAAGAGAATGTCTAGGGCTTGGGGAAATTTATTAGCCCAGATCAACAGGATTTCTGGGACTTGGGAGATGGGGTGGCAAAGAATTTGCTTGCTGGAGTCTGCACTTCCTCCATTCATGCCTACAGCAGGAGTTTTACTTATAAAACTTTCAAGATGGCTCATTTGCATTTTTTGAATTTTCTTGGTTCTCGTTAGCAGCTGCAGTTCTGGCCTGGGACCTGGGAGAGCTGGGTTCAAGCTCTGGGTTTCACAGCCTGCCAGTGTGGTCCTGGGCAAGGCAAGCATCCCTCTCTGCTTGAATGCCCCATCTGTACAGAGGAGACATTCTGTGCCCTGATTCACAGGGATGGTGTGGGGGTGTGCTGAAGACCGGAAGGCATTCAGATGCCTGAAGTAGGGCTGAGAGGACTGTGGATGCTTACTCACGGATCGCAGGAGCGTGTCCGGAGCAGCCACAGCACATGGGGTAATGACCTCTGTGGGAGGAATGGCATTTTGGGGATGACGGGTCTTCCCTTTCATCCCAGTCATTTCGTCTAATTGGTCGCAGCAGGGATTCTCCCTGCTCAGAGACTGCTCTGTTTTATACCCTCTGCTAGTGCAAGCCACCTGTCTGACAGTGTTGTTGGTGTCCAGATGATATTAGTGTCATCATGGCTATTTGTTTGCTTAAATAAAGGGTATGTGCACATCCAGGGGACCCACCACCTCTTGTCTCCCCTTTTCATCTCCCTTATTCCCACTGTCATCCTTCTGGTGTCCCAGCCTGGCTTCCTTATTCCTTACTTGCGTTCAGCTTTCTGTCTGGGTTCTTCTAGGTCCTGTCTCCCCTTCTGCATTCACTTGGGTATTTCTGTCTCGACCTCTTTTCTCACTCTCACGGTTTGTCCCTGTTTTATTTTTCTTGTCTTGTTTTCTGGAACTTGTCCTTAGCCTCTCCTATGTATTTCCCTTTTCCTCTCTCGTGTTCCAAGAGATTTTTAGTAAACAATATCTGTATCCTATTCTGACTCACTCTCCACTGATAGTGGAAAGATTTGATCACGCAAGCAATGCAAAGATCTTCCATTTGGGTGTGCGGGGCAGGTCAGGATGACCTCGCTTCTGCTGTCAAGTGAAGAGCCATAGGGTCTAATTCCTCAGTCCATGCTTAGTTGCCAGTTTATCTCACAGACAGCTAAGACTGTTCAGTCGTTCTTAGGGCACCCACCAGCAGACACACATCTATTCCTTGGCCATGCAGCCTGTGTGCTTTAGGGGTGTGCTGCATTGTGCCGTATGTCATCACGCTCCCGTGTGATCGCCGCGAGTAGCACATCAGTGGCTGTTGGTAATGTACTTAGCCAAAGTGTGGGAAAAGTCTCAGACTTGAACTTAGCTTTGTATTTCTATGCCATATGAAACTCCTTGAATGTTTATCCTTCCCTTCACGTGGCTGCTGCATTGACATATGTGAAACCTATTCTGTCCCCTTTTTAATATGCTGCTTACAGTATAAATGCAAAAGCAGACAGTGCTTCCAAAGAGAAATGAATGTAGTTGTGGTTGTTGTTATAAATAGTGCAAAGGATTTAGAAGCTATTTAATCTTTCAGGCAAGAATCACAAGTGTGCTGTGTAATATGATCTTAAAGCTCTCATATTTAGCATTGAAGTCTTCCTAGTTGAGATGGGCCAAGTTCACTCATTAGTTTGGCTTCAGTGCAGGATGAGGATGCTCTTCTCTTCATGGGAATGAGGCTTAACCTCCAAAAATGCGGTATGCTAGATGATGTGCCCAACCTGTACATGCATATAGTGCAGTTATTCAGGGAAGTCAGGAATTTGCAAGTGCAACTAACCCTTTTGCATGAAGAACTGTGGTATTTCAACACATGAATTTTTGAGGTTGGTTCCTAAAATCAGTACTGCATTTTTCCTCCGCTGGAATGAAATACAAATATTTATTTATTGACAGAGCTGGAGCTGATCGTTTTCCCTGTCCAGGTCTGAGTTGTCTGTTCCATCAGATGAAAACAAGTAGTATTCTGACTTCTTCTGAAAATGCGTTTCTTCATAACTGGCTTAAAAACAATTAGTGCCTGCTCTTTGCCAGCCCTGGTAAAGTGCTATATGTGTGTATGTGTATATGTATATCAAAAGGGGCTGAACGCCCAGAAATTCTCTTGGCAGCCCTGCTGTCTGGTTAGAAAAGGAAGTGAGCTACAAAATTTGAACATTCAGTTCTGAGACTTGAAAGCTTTCTGGATTTTATTACTGACTCAACAGGGTTTTCATTATGCATGTGGCCAAGAGGAGAGGTTTACGCAAGAGGAACATATTGTAGTTGAATATGTTTGTAATTTTACACATTGTTAAATAATTGAGATAACTAGATGTCTCCTAAATGAACAAAATAAATGAAGTGTTAGCAGCACTGTCACTGTGGCACAGACAAGGAAATACAAAAGAATGGCTTGCCCCCCATCTGAAAGCTGATTTCCAGTGCAGAGGGGTCCTGATGCAGATGCTGACTGACATTTTGCAGTAGATGTGAATGGGAGCCAACTTTCTCTGAGCATATCTGGAAGTGTCTTGCTGACTTTCAGTCTCTTCTACTCCAGCAACTTTCATCTACAGCTTGATTTTTTTTGTTTGTGATTTTTTTTTCCTGCTTTTTAGTAACAGTGCTATTTAAACAGCAGTTTGAGGCTAAGCTTTTTTTCTGCTCTCATTTTCATGTTACTTTTAGGAAGGAAAATATTTCAAGAAGCAGATTATCATGCAAGGAGAGAAGGTGTTGGGTGCAAGGACCAAGCTGTAAATGCAGATGGAGGCTCTGGCCTGATGTCCTTCTGGTTGCCTCCTTCAGCAGGGAATGTGCTCCGTCAGGTCGCACCCCGTGTCATGCAGCTCCGCCACAAACCAGCACCAGTGCTTGAAGTCACAGCAAAGTAAATTGTGTCCCACAAACAACATGCCCCTAGCTAATTTTGTGCTTGTTCATGTGGAGGGTATTTATTCCTCATTGTCTTAAAAGGGTATTTATATTTAAACCTCTGTGGTCACTGATGCCGCACAGTCTCTTTGGCCTGCTGGTTCCCCCTATGGTTTTTTAATCTATTGGATCAATTTCAACCCACCATAAACACAAGGGATTTGTTTCAGGGAGATGAAATCACAGGCAGAGTCCAGGAAGGTAAGCAGCCAGGGGGCTGAGGGAGGCCCTGCGGGAGAGGTGCTGAGCACCCCCACTGCAGAAAGTGCCTGCTTGGAGCTCCTGTGCGCCTGGGACACTGGAAAGCCCAACCGCACAACATGGGTCTGTAGGAATTAAGGTTTCATGAGTCCCACTGCTGACAGAAGTTGTTAGCTGCTCTACCAGGGCTTCCAAGCATTTGCTTTTGGTCAAAGGGACAGTGGGCAGATGTCTGCCCTGAGCCACCCCGAGCTTCCACCTCCCGAGGGCCTGGATGGGTCATGGGGCTGTGCCATCCCGCTGAGCCCAGTCTGCCCCTCGGGTGCCACCCTGGCTCCCATGCTGCGACATCCAGCTGGATCTTTTGTGCGTTTGCTGGAGATCTTACTGACCAGAAGAAATGTGGCATTATAACAGGGCTGTGCTGGTTTGTTTTCATGTCTCCTCCACAGAGGGAACAAGCCAGAGAGGATGTTTTAAATGTAGCACCTGGTCAGGGCAGTGTGGGGAGCGCTAGAAGCCAGGGATGGTCTGGCAGCAAAATAATTTCCCCTTTTAAAACCACTGAATAGCCCTTGTTTCTCCACGCTGCAGTGGGCTAGCCGGGCCATGCAGCCTGGGCTCAGAGACGTGGCCTGGTCCTGGCAGCGCTGGGCCCATGCTTACCACAGCCGCCTGTCGGCGTTGGAGGAGGCAGTACAGTGAAACACCCCCCTTTTTAATAAAGTAAAAAATAAAATTAAAAAGATAGCCTGTCGGGAACATTACTAGGGAAAAATCGTGTGAGTGCTCGAGCAGCTGCTGTTCAATGGGCAGTAAGGCTCGAAGTGCCGCCGGTACGAACAGACACACTGCATGAGGGTTTCATGGCGCCAGCCGTGCTGCCAGGCCTTGCTGCACAGCCTGCATCGCGCTGCACCCTGCCCGGCCCCCGCTAGCTCAGCAGCACCCAGACACGCATTTGTCCGAATATGGGATATGTCTCCAAAGCTGTGCTCGAGTGAGATCACCTAGCGAGGAGCCAAGCTCCTCTGGCCCGCAGGTCAGTGGGTGGGAGTCTCCTGGCATTCCTCCACAGCTGTGTTTCTGCTGTGGGGAGCTGCCACCTGCACCTGTGGTGCAGCAGGTTCCTGGGGATGGGGCATTTTGCGAAGCAGGCACTGGGTGCAAGCAAGGCAGCGGGCGGGTGTCCAAGCAAGGATGACTCGAAGGAATCCACAGAGCTGGGAGGAACTGGGACAAAATGCCAGCTCAGTCCTGCCGCGTTCCCTCCCCACCTCCTTCCTCCCTCCCGTCAATGGGCTCCTTCTTGCACCAGAGGGGAAGGCAGCACTTCTATATGAAGTCCAGTCTGTTAAAAATAAAACGATTAGGGAGAGCTTTACCTCCGCTAAGCCCACCTGTCAGTGCTGGTAGCTTTATTATCATAGTTTCCAACATCTTCCCAGTGTTTTTCTCTCCTCTGTTGCTTTACACAGAGGCAGAGGAAACTTGTCTGTGCAGAGGAAAAAGTGAAGCAGACTTTCTCAAATGTTCATAAACAGCCTGAAAAAGCTTTACACATTGATCTCTCTCCATTTTAGTCATCAGAGGTCTTATTTACAACTGCAGCTTGCTTAAAAAAACAAACCAACCACAAGCACTGTAGACCCTGCACCTTCTGTAAATATTGGTCATCTGTCTACCTGAAGAAAAATCGCCCCCGAAAAATAACTTCTAAATCATATTTTGTTTTCTTTGTTATTAAGTATTTCTTTAAATGTGCATATTGTCCTTTGGAGAAGATGGCACCATTTAAAAATGCCAGAGTAGTGTAATAACTGGACTAGTACACTGTGCACGTTGCCTGGCCTCATTCCATGATGCTCATAAATATTTGAACCCTTTGCTGCATTAATTCAGTATTCCTTCACAGAAAAGCTATTAGCCAAGAAGGGCTTCAGCCATCTGAAACCCCACGTGATAGGTTTGATGCTTCATGTAAGGATTGTAGGTTTGATTTTTACTTATTTTTGGCAAATGGAGACAAGTTGAGGTGAAGAAAGTGGTGCTGCCATGCCGGCACAGTGTTAGGTAACTGCCTCTCCTTGGCAGGGGCTGGCAGTGCTCTCCCCTCAGCCACTGCCAGCCACACTTGATATTTCTTGTTTACTTCCACTGTCTGAAGGCAGAAATTGAAACAATTTCACCGGAGAGGACTGAGGCAGGGTAAGGTGGGAGCCTGGAGCAGGACGCAGGCCTCTGATGGGCACTGCAACGGCACAGCAGGGAGGTTTACACAGCCTCAGCGTGATTTAGAGCAGGCTAAGGCTGCTCTCAGTTATTCAGGCTATTAACAACTCCTAGGAAGTACCATCCCGGCATTTGGGGTTCAGCCAAAGCTGCCTCCTGTCCAATGTGTTACTGGCACATCCCCTGCCCAACCGCAGTGTAGGGGCCCCTGTGGCAGAGCATCAGCCCCAGGCTGGCTGCACCAGCTCGTCCCTGAAACCCCCTGGTGGGGAGGAGGACACGTGTGTCCTCTGGAACAGATTTGTTCCAGTTGGAGGAAACAAAAAAGGTCAGAAGCCACATGGAAACGGAAACATAGCATCTCTTAAAAAAAAAAAAAAAAAAAAAGGTACAAGGGTGAGGTGATCACAACATGTTTGTAATCAGCAGTCACACTGAAAAAATCCATAGTTGGAGGCCCAGAGCAGAATTATATGCAAGTGTTTTATTTCATTAGGAAAATCAACATATAATCCATGTGGGAAATTGTAAACTTAGTTTCCACAGAAGTCCTGTTTTTTTTATTTATTTATTACTTTGTTTGTTTGCCATCATACTTTTATTTAACTAAAACAATGTGTATTTAAGTTAAAATATGACGCAGAAGATTCAGGGTGCCATTTTATAAACAATGGGCTGCAAGTTGTCAAAAAAAAATAAAAAGGCAAGTCTGGCACACACTGAATCCATTCCTTTCTGTGGAGGAAGAAAAATAATAATTTTTTTTCCCATACAACTGAACTCTTTCACAATCTGCATTGCTCAAAGCTGGAGTAATTGCCCTGAGCAGCAGGGCCATTGGTTTGAGACCTCGCCCTCCCCTCAGCAGGCTCCTACAGTCTCCTTGCCTTCACACAAACGGCTCCAGGAGCAGTGTCTGCCCAGGAAAGGAGCCCCTTGTGCCAGGCTGGGTCTGTGGCTCTGGCTGTGCAGGCAGTACGTGAGGCACAGGGTCTGTCCTGGCCTGGGTGGGAACATGCAGCTGAGGAGCGAGCATCCCTTGGGACTGCCTCAGAGGGCATCATGGGGTGGCTGGGGATGGCCCCATGGTCATGCGCTGGGCTAGCTTCAATACTGACTGAATCCTGATACAAGGATAACCATTTTTCCCTGCCAAATTATAGTGGGCAGCATCTTAAACACATGGAGTGCTTTTCCATTTGGGTGATGTAGGCTGCTCATGATGCTCTTTTGGCTGAAGGTTGCTTACATGCCTCAGATGCCTAAAATTAGTTGTTTTACAGCATTACCGATTACAGACTCAAGATGGTGATACAAACAGTACGAAGTTTGGCTCTCATCTTTCTGGCTCATGGTGGCTGACAAGTTAATCTTAAAATAGCAATTATCTAACGGGGAAAATCCCGCAGATCTAGGCAAGTGGATTATAAAAATAGCCACTGTTACTCGTAAGATTCCCAAAGTCATTTTTGGACTGTGCTCTTGCTAAGTGTCATGGACATATACCTGTTATCAAAAGAAGGAAGAAAAGGCTGGCAAGAATTTCCCTTTAATCTGCCTGGCATCAGTAAATATCTGCAGGTCAGCAAAAGATGTATTTTTAGTTGTAACCACATGAAGCAAGAAAGCCTACACTTGCCCTGTATTTTTCCATGAAAGAGGTGAAGTAATTCAGGGTTTGTGAATAGATCACTGTTCATGGACCTTCTTTTTTGACCCCAATTCCCTTTATATAACAGTCTTCTGTTCTTCCTGTGGATATGTTTTTTTGCCGGAAAGTTATTTTTGGAGTGATGGTTTATAATTGATGTTAAAACATGCAATAAGGCTTTTATACATATTCTGTATGCTCACACTTGCTTTATGTAATTGCCACCAAAATTCATCCCATTTGCTTTCAATTTGCTTTCCATGTTTATATCTACTTTTGTTTCCTTCCTATTACAAAGTTTTTTTTTAAGCCACATGATTGGAAAGCAAGGATTCACTGTCCCATTCAGATTCTAGCACTGCAATAATATCTATTATGTTAGTGCAAAAGAATTGATGTCTTAATAAGTGAATTGTCGTATTACATCATCTACATTGGCTTGCTCTTTTTTTTTTGGGGGGGGGGGGGGAATGCTAGTGAGCTATTTTAGAATATTTATATGTACTCAGAAAGACAACATAATGAATGTATATTTAGGACTTACGCCGTTTCCCATTAAACCCAAGAGAGGAGGGGTAGAGCAGGGAAAGAGAATTTTTTTCTGCTCAGTTTGTGGTGACCTAAATCTGGCCTTCCTACAAATAAAGATCAGCAATCCCAATCTTAAAATACCTATGTACTGTACAGCTGAAACTTGACCAGATAGTGACTTCATAGTATGATGCCACATTGTTATTACGTAAGAGTGCTCTGACTATCTGAGTTCCAAGACACTTTCAAAATCTAGGAGTGAAAATACTTTCTGTTAGAAGGATGGAGACACTGAAAACTTTTCTTGGGAGGGTGATGTTGAATAAGGAGTGGGTTTTTTTTTTTGCAACCTTTCTCTGCTTCACAAAAAAATCTATTAAGGCCAGTTTTGCTTAGGAAACACATATAAGATGTGTTCTTGCAAAGGTTCTTCTTCTTTACTGTAAACTGTACCCACACAGGGATGGCTGCCAGTGTTATCACATGTTCCTGAAATCTTTCTTAGGCATACAGTCAGGTTTGCCTTATGTTTTGGGGGTGTTGAGCGTGTAGGTTTTCTAAACCCAATATAGGCCCGATCCTGGAAATGAAATGCATGGAAGGCTCTGTCTTACTCCTAGTCAGAGGATTGCCTCATTTGAATAAAATTAGGTTCAGTAACCCACATTTGAAAAAGCCCTCAAAGTTTATGGCGTGGGTGACTCAGCCTGGGGGTAGATTGTGCTGGGGCTCGTGTTGGTTTTCTTTAAGGAGTATTTTTATCCTCATTTTGTTTCACAATTCATGAGCTTTTTTGTGAATGAGATAATCTGTTATTTTCAAAACTACAACTAGGTATTTTTTAGACGGCTGATTTTATGCCATTTTTGGTACCAATTATGTCTTTCCTGTAACCCATTCCAAGGTCTGAACAGATACTCTTGAACATGTGGTAAAGTAATTTTGTCTCTGAAGTGTATATAGATCATTGCAGACTGCATCCCAGAGCAGGTGTCCATGGATGGGGATGACCATTTTCCATCTGTTTGTTTTATTCTCTGGCTTATTTGTCACTTTTAAGTGATTACTTCAGTGACAGAACTCCCAAAGTATGCATTACTGAATTTCTATTTCAGCCGGAAAGCAAGATGATAGCTCTTTGGCACGCACACAGCTAAGGAAAGAAGAATATGAACAAAGTGAGGCTTTTAGTTCCGGTATCTTTGTGCCTTTTTTTTTTTTTTTTTTTTTTTTTTTTTTTTTTTTGTAAAATAGCCTTGTAAGGCTTAGTAAGGAGCCTCTACTAAGGCAGGCTCGGCTGTGAAGCCCTGAGGTGAGAGGCGAGGTGGGAAGAGGGACTGGGAGAGGGAGGGCTGGGTCAGCATTTGCCAGTGCCGAGCCCATCAAGGCGTGGGCTGGGGGCTTGAGGATGGCTGGGGGCTGTGTGGGGCTCTCCCCAGCCGGAGGAGCATGGAGCAGGGGAATGGAGGGGTTGCCAAAAACCCAAGGGAGGGCAGTGAGCGCTGTCTCAGACACCCCTCAGTTCAGCCCAACATGTGCATTCAGCTGGACTGACCACAGGGAACTGTGTTACTGAGCGCTGCTTCAGTCTTGGCTGCAGGTCCTGGGTCAGCTAATAGCATAAGCTTTGTAATGTATAAAACCTATATTTATTCCCCTGCTTGGTTCTGTTTAACTATAAATACTCCACAATGTTACATAAATCCCATCAGAAGCTGAAGTGCTGCTATAAAAACGCGGTGTTATCAGGGCACACCCCGATCTCTTGTCCCTAAAGGCATCTGGTGCTCCTGGGGCGTCGGTAAGAAAGAAGCAAGTGACCAAAACAAGCGTGTATCAGGTTTAAGGAGCGAGCTCTGGATGAAGCATGACACATCCCTGAAATTACCGGGCTGCGGGTTAAGGCAAGCCCAGGCAGGCCACCGGGCTGGCCGCTCAGTGCTGCATTTCCAGCATGTGTGTTAGAGCTGGGAGATCAAACGGCCAGGGACTGGAAAGGAGCCACTCTTATTTTTAGGGCCCTGACTCAGCGTGGCCTGGCACGGTGATGGCAGGAGGTGCCGCTCCGGGCCGTGGCCACAGCTGGTTTTGCACCAGGAGCAGAGCAGCCGAGAGGGGCACCAACTCGCCCTCTGTCCCGGCGCATCTCTTGCACCCGGGGTGGCGGTGCCGCTGTCACAGAGCGGTGGGGCTGCCGGTTTCTGCCCGTGACTGCATGCTCTACATCTGCTTACGGAGGTGTGATTTTTATAAATCTTAGAATTTGGAAATTGCAGTATAAAGGTCAGCCCCTGTTCAGCCACCTTCTGTGTGAGCCCCTCCAGTGCCCCGATGCAGCCCCAGAGCCAATGGTGATCCCCTGAGGTGGGAAGGAAGGAGACAGACCAGGACCTGGGCCTGGTGGCACACATCCAGAGCAGCCGCATCTTCTACTGGCAGAGCAGGGAAACGAAGAAGCTGTGTTCCTGGCACACTGCATGCTCTGAACGGATGGCACTGAGAGAAAATTCACCCAGAAAGGTGTTTGCACAAAACACCTCCGAGCCTTTCAGGCATTTTTTGAGGTGGGGACAGGAAGGCATTGGGGGAAAAACTGTGGGTTGGAAATGTATTTCCAACTATTTTTAAAGTAAACAAATTCCTTTTGAAGTTGTGAGCTTGTTGCATAAATTGTGCATTTGACAGAGTAAGTAGTGGGATGTTATGGTAATTACTAATGTCCCTTGAATATTTGGTTAACCACTGTATGTAATCCCACATGCAGTAGCCTTTCCAGGGAGAATTCAGATTTACCCTTTGGGCAGGATTAACTGTTAGTCTCTTGTTTCAGCATCTTTTCAATTATTTGATTCCAGCACAAGGAGTTTTCCATTTCGGGAGAAAAAAGAAGAAGAAAAAGGTGTCCTTTGGACATCTGAGTTTTTAAAAAGAAAAGAAAAAAGTTCCATTCTGTGCCTAGGCACGATGAGCTGTGAGGTGACTGCTTGGGCCCTGGGGAGGAGCAGTGGGAAGTCTGTCCGAAGGCTGGAGACCCCAGCTCTGTTGCAGAAATTGATTTTATTTCTCTCCCCCCTGGATCCAGTGAAACATACAGAAAATGCATTAGTGTAAGGCTGAACTCAGTGCTTCAGGTCAGATTCTTGCAGAGATATTAACATTTGAGAAGGTATACATCCCTAATCCTCTTCTCTGACCGGTATCCGAAACACCCATACTGCCCCACCCTGTCCCCAGATTTTTTTCTTCAGCCTGTTATTTTATCCTCGCTTTCCTTGTAAGCTCTTCCTGGTAAAGTCTCCCTTGATTTACACCCTGGAGAGTGCACACACGTGGCCACATAACATCACGACAGGAAGGTGACCCACAACCTCTCAGCTCAGTTTTCTCTGCAGGGAATGACACATCCTTGGGCTATCGCTTTGCAAGTTAGAAGAATTGCCAAGCGGTACAGGATCTCTGCTCCATCTTGTCACTTACCTTCATTCATCAGATACTTCTGAGAAGGGTGAATCCTTCCAACCCAAACAGTGTCTAGACAGATGGACACTGCTGGGCCGAGGAAGACTTCCTTCCCTAGGCAGGAAATTCTTCAAGCGTGTGTTTAAAGCCTTGTTGTCTTCTGTGGGATTTCAGCATGAGCTTGGAGATAGAAGCATATGCAACTAGTTGATCTCTTAAATCAGAGGGTTTTGTATATGTATAAAGTACAAAAGTACACCTGTGCTTTCTGAGGAATTTCTAGTCTGGGCCAGATTGGCTGGATAGGGTCTACAAGTGGTATCAGCACCTCTCTGCCTAGCTGCACAGCATGCTTTCATAAATTTTATTTGTATCCAGTTGTTATCCATTTTCAGCTCATTTTTGTCTGGTTGGGATGTTCGTCTAGTTCGTCATTACTGTGACAGAGCATGTCTTACAGTTCCTCTAGCCAGAGCTCCACGGTGGTGTGGTTTGTGTGGGCTTGGAGCACTCTTTGAATCCTGCCTCGCTCACTTTCCTACTGCTGATGCTTCTCCTTTCCTGATTTCCATCGCCGTGGTAGTTTCTCATACACACGCTCAGGCATCACTGGCTCTGCTCTGATATCAGAGTAGAAAGCAGACTCCGTAACTGCTATCTTCAATACCTTCTGTTTTAAAGACAGTAACTGCAAATAAAATCACAGAATCACAGAATTGTCTAGGTTGGAAGAGACCTCAAGATCATCGAGTCCAACCTCTGACCTAACACTAACTAGTCCTCCACTAAACCATTTCGCTAAGTTCAACATCTAAATGTCTTTTAAAGACCTCCAGGGATGGTGACTCCACCACTTCCCTGGGCAGCCCATTCCAATGCCTCACAAGCCTCTCAGTAAAGAAGTTTTTCCTAATATCCAACCTAAAACACCCCTGGCGCAACTTTAGCCCGTTCCCTCTCGTCCTGTCACCAGGCACGTGGGAGAATAGACCAACCCCCACCTTGCTACAGCCTCCTTTAATGTACTTATACAGAGCGATAAGGTCGCCCCTGAGCCTCCTTTTCTCCAGGCTGAACAAGCCCAGCTCCCTCAGCCGCTCCTCGTAGGACTTGTTCTCCAGACCCCTCACCAGCTTCGTCGCCCTTCTCTGGACTCGCTCAAGTACCTCGACGTCCTTCTTGTAGCGAGGGGCCCAAAACTGAACACAGTACTTGAGGTACAGCCTCACCAGAGCTGAGTACAGGGGGACAGTCACTTCCCTAGACCTGCTGGCCACACTGCTTCTTATGCAAGCCAGGATGCTGTTGGCCTTCTTGACCACCTGAGCACACTGCTGGCTATCAGCCGACTATCCACCATCACTCCCAGGTCCTTCTCTGCCTGGCAGCTCTCCAACCACTCATCTCCCAGCCTGTAGCTCTGCTTGGGGTTATTGCGCCCCAGGTGCAGGACCCGGCACTTGGCCTTGTTGAACTTCATACAGTTGACCTCAGCCCATTGGTGCAGCCTATCCAGATCCTCCTGCAGAGCCTTCTTACCCTCAAGCAGATCAACACATGCACCTAACTTGGTGTCTCTGTGAACTTCCTGAGGGTGCATTCGATCCCCTCATCCAGATCATCGATGAAGATATTAAAGAGGACCGGCCCCAGTACCGAGCCCTGGGGAATGCCACTAGTGACCGGCCTCCAGCTGGATTTGACTCCATTCACCACGACTCTTTGGGCCCGGCTATCCAGCCAGTTTTTAACCCAACGAAGCGTATGCCAGCCTGGACTATTAGAAGAGGGTAATAGTTAGAGGGGTGAACCAGGTTGAGAAGCTTTCTGGCAATGTCCCTGACCCTGGCCCCAGGGAGGCAGCAGACTTCCCTACGGGTAGGGTCAGGCCAACAAATAGGTCCCTCTGTTCCCCTGAGAAGGGAGTCACCCACAACAATCACCCTTCTTTCTGTCCTGGTGGAGACAGTCCTGAGGTATGGAGTCGACGTCCTCGCCCTAGGCATCCTTCTGGGTAGACTTTCTATCTCTTCTTCAGCTACTGGTCTCTCAAGCTGCAGGGCCTCAAACCTGTTGCGTAAGGGCACCTGGGAAGGTGGGGCTGGTGGGGGGTGGCATCGCCTGCGGTGTCAAGCAGGGACCTGTTTCCATTCCTCCTCAACTCCTAGGTCCTCTGCCTCTGCCTGACAGCAACAGGGCAGGGGGTCCACCCCTATTTGGGGTGTTTCACCCCAGTACCTGTCCTTCAGGCCTTGCAGAGAGTCGCTCCACAAGTCTATCTCCCGTTCACACTCCCTGATATCCCTCAACCTCTCAACCTCCTCCTTGAGTTCTGCCACGAGGCGGACCAGGTCATCCACCTGCTCACACCTCACGCACACAGTCTCTTTGCCCCCCGCAGGTGGTAGCAACAGGCTCAGGCACTCCCTGCACCCGGAGACCTGAACTGCCGCAGTTTTGAGCAGGCAGTCGGTCTGGGTGTGTACAGACTTCCTGGATTGCACGCTGTGCCTGGTGTACACTATTGCAGCTGAGCTAGCAGCAGACCGCCGTTAGAGGAGGTGTTCGTATGGGCAGGGGGGAGCGCTCTGCCCTGCCTGCTCGCCCTGCCTGTGCGAACTGCCGTGCCACGCCCTTCTAATGCACCACGCCCTAACTGCCGCGCCACGCCCTAAAATAACATGTCACAGCCAACAAGAATTTTTTTACCCACAGCAATCCTTATAAGCAAGTTAAAGTAAGATCTTAGCTCATTGGAGTACGATTTGAAGCTTAGGAAAATGTCAGACGTTAAGCCTTTGTGCTCTTCTGTATAAAATAAGTCTGGGTCTGGTTTCCAAAAATGACATTAAATACAAATTAAATACATATTTCACTAGAAATGGGCCTTTTTATAACTCACAGAAGTTACAAGAACAAACTTTGGCCAGCTCTCAAATGTAGAAACCATAACAATAGCTGCGATGCATTTTTGGATGTAGGAATGGGACAGCTACATGGCATGAGTCATTTTATTATTTAGATCTATGCAATACAAATCCAGTAGCATAAATATTTTGCAGTATGTATAATTTCTTGATTCATCTTCCATCTTTAGCTCTCATGAAGTCTACTAGCTTTGGCCTTTTAAGTTATTTACTACTAATCACACCGTAGAATAAACCAGACATAGGAATTTTGTAGTTCTCAATCCACATCAGTAAGCATTTATCAAACACTAGAAACAAACATTGCAAATTCCATTCATTTTCATACTGTTTGGCAATAGAAATGGCCTTCCCCGTGGTAAATTGGCACTGCCCATGGATTTGCTGGGTGCTCTAAGGGAAATTCTCTTATTGATGACAGCCCAAGTTTCCTGGTCAGGGATCTTAACAATCCAAACTTAAGCAAGGCCAAGAGCTGACTGTTCCCAGCAGGACTGGGGACAGGGAGGGACAGGGAGTGAGGGACAGCAGCTTCGAGGTGTACACAGGGGTGCAGAATGGGGTTATCGTGCACCAGGTGAGCAGGGCAGCTGTGGGCTGTGGCTTTTTCCTCCTCGCATCCCCGGTATGCAGGTCCGTCCTGCCGGACCTGGCTGCAAGCCCCTGGGAGAAGGGTTGGGTTGTTTCACAGTGTGACATGATGTCCTGAGAAGCTGTTGCAAATAACCGGGTATTACTTTGTTTGCATTGCGAGTGGTCTGGCGAGAGTGAGTTTGAGGAGGGATTTAAAAGAGAAGATGCAGTAAGCTGAGCAGAATTAGCAAAATATTTCCTTATGGAGAGGTGGCAGAAAATAAAGAGAAGAAAACATTGCTCTGAGAGGGCCTGAAAGGAGTATCAAAGATGTGTATATGAGAGCAGTACCGGAGTCTGAAGGGACGAGGAATGGGTTTTTAAAGTAAGGGCAAGGAGCAGATGTGCAGGTCAAAACATTGATCCTGAAGCCAGAGGGACCTAGGACGGCTCCCACCAGCTTTGGGTTGCTCCAAGAAGCCCAAACTTGACAAAGAAGTGTGAGGAGCTCCAGTTTTGAGGGATCCTTGAGTCAGACGACTTCAAAAGCAACGCTTTAGCAGGCTGTAGGGGTGGCTGAGTGCCAGGAGGGCAGGAGGGACGCTGCACTTGCAGCCCAGTGCAGATGACCAGGTCAGAGCTATCAGGAAAGTTGTAGAGAAAGAAATATCAGAGACTTGATGAATTTGGGGAGGACTGAAGGGGTAAGGAAATGAATGCACCAGAGGTCATGTGATGCTGAAGGCTTGTGTGGAAGGAGGAGCGGTGGCACTGCTGACATGGATAGGGCAGGAGGAAGGGGGTACAGAGGAAGGTGAGGATTGAGTCTGTCCTACTGCGAGCACTGCGCAGAGTCCAGTGCTACCCAGTGCCAGTTCGAGCGCTGCTCTTCATTCACTGCTGCCACCTTGGTGGGGAGCCCCCAGGACACAGAGACCTCTGCAAGGACCAGCATAGCTGTGGATGCTCTGCTGGGTAGGGAGGGAGGAGGACAGTACACAGGGATGTGGGCAGCTCCAGGGGCTGCTGCTGCAGCTGAGAGCATTGGTGAGAGTGACTGAGGGCTGCTGCTTCCCACTGCCTCCAGAGCAAGCTTTCTGCAGTGGTTGTTGGTTTCCGGCCATCAAGTTAAAGCACCAGCTCCAAAACCAGTCATAAATCTTTAAAATATATTACAGCTCTTACAAGGAAGCAACCCTGTGCTGCTCTTTCTATATAATTCTAACTTATTTCCATAAAAATCATAACTTTACAGTAAAACATTAGGGTTCAGGCACACTTGTAAAGGAATTGGTCTCACCTAAACTGGTGTGCACAAAACCCATCTGCGAAGGAGCTACACCTTTTGCAACAGACATCCATTTTGTTTAATATGAGACAGGCACATCCGTATGCCAGCACCAGGCTTATAGGCTCCTGGTCAGACAGTATGTTGAGCACCCAGATACTCAAAAGTTAGGAAGACTCAAAAGAAAATAATGCAATGATTTCTAAGCAGTTCTTGATTCCGGGTTGGGTGAAGTAAGCTCTTTTACATTTAAATGCCATAAGCTGCTGGAGGAGTTTGAACTTCCCATTATGTTTGGAAGAGAGCTTTTGCTTTTTTCTGTACTTCATGTTACTCTCTTATTTACAGCTGGCTCTTGTCTTTTCTCTGCAAGACCTCTCGTTCATGAGCTGATCCTTTGCGTGAGGTGCACTGGATGATGCTGAGTCTTTCCTAAGCCGACCTGTTTCAAAAGTCCCAGACTGTGCTGTAAGCTCCTGCACCAAGCTGTAGCTGTGAAAAGTACACCAGATGTTCGTAAACCTTTTCAAGAGCTTCTCATCACTTTTTCCTGTTTTGCTACCATTTGTTGTAGAGTAGCATTTTATGGGTGCAGTGTTTATCAAGGTGGTTCATTTGTGATATGTTAATTAAAGTTGCTATTTGTGTTTGCCAGGATGATTTTGTGTAACAGGTTTTTGTTATAAAAAACGCTGACCTTTAAAGTCCGAAGGCCATATTTATGAATGACTCATCTGCCCTCAGAGAGGCTGAAGATTACAGTACACAAACAAAAGATGAAACATACTTCTCCCATGTAACTTTTTGAGAAAGCAGTATTTGCCTATGGCATTCACCAAGGGAGCTTTCCCTTTGTGTGCAGGATGAAAATGGGGCAGGCTACAATAAAAGGCATTGTTGGTCCCAGCATGCAAAGAATGATGATCCAAGAACCAAAATAATAGAAAAGTGTTGGGAGGGAATTTAGTTCACAAACATGTCAGGATAGCTTCAGGCTTATTCAAGTTTTGATTCAAGCTTCTCATTCTTCTTAAATTCTTTCCAGGCCAAAATGAATTAAATAGTTGCTAATCCTCAATCACGCAGTGTTTCACTGGGCTCAGTGGCTGAGGACGGCCTTGCGGGGCAGCGATTTCAGGCTCCGATTCCTCGGTGACAGCAGACCCCAGGGAATGGTGTAGTGTGTACTTTTGTGCCATGATTGGGATCTGTCCCTTCAAACTCCACCGCTAAGTTCTCTGCAGGAGAGGCCTTTGTGCTGTTAGTCCTGGAGAGCATCTGTCATGATGGTCGGCAATATGACAAAGTTTTGCACCCGATGTGTATAATGGGGTATAAGCTATCGCCTCTACAGAGCTTGTTTCCAGACTAGAATATCGCCTGACATCTGCACTTTGGAAGCATTGAAAATATGAGAGGAAAACCAGTCTTGCTGTGCCGTACCTAGACAGATAGTGCCATCCCCAGACTCAACTCAGATACATAAATGTATAAATTGTCTTTTTTTTTTCTCTTGCTATCAGGATGTTGTCCAGTTGAAATGATAACTCTGTTAGCAGTGAAATAACAAGGATAACAGTAAAACCTTTCCACATAAGACTTTTTTCCCCCCTAAACTTCTTTTTAAAAATAATGTCTCCTAAAAAGTTCAGAACATGTCTTTTCCTCCTCTTCGTTATCCCTAGTGAAAACTCATAGGGTCTGATGCCAGGCAGGAATTTGCGGTAACAGCTCTGTGTAATAACTCTGTAATTTATGTCCTACGACCCTATCAAATATCACTACAAACCATGTTCACAGTGCTGCAAATTACACAGCATTCACCAGTGTGGGAGATGGCATGTTGCCTGTTGTGAGAGATGATCCCACACCTAGAAGTGACTGGCAGCTTTTATAAAATAGCCAGGCATCCCTTTTGTGCCTGGCTGGTGAAGGACAGATGGTCTTTTTCTTCTTCAAGGAGAATTCCCATCAGGCTTTATTTGCAATAGTTTTTGTGCATATGAATTATTTGTATTAAAGGAGAATGAATATAGTGTTTATTTGCAAACTAATGCATCTAGAATGAAGTGAAGTTATTAACTATTTCTTGTACCAAAAATAGTTCTGGTTGTTTGAGGTTTATTTTTTCTCTGACAATGGAGATAATTTTCATTATCTCTAAGGCACCCCAGTGTTTGTCTGGCAGCAGAAAGCCATTTATACCTGCCTCTAAGGCCTCACTGCCCTTCCAGAGGGTTGCAGCAGACACAGGATAAATGAGAAAAAAAAGGCATAGGATAAGTTAATATCCTTAAATGTTTGTAATGTTTGTAATAGTCAGCCTTCCTCCTCCTGGGAAGTTCGTATGTAGATAGGAACGGCCCAAGGGGAAGGACTGATTCCCTCTTACCCTTTCTTTTCTCTCCTCACCTTTGATGTATCTGGTAGCTTATTTGTTCTTTAGTGAATATAGTTGAACCCTGTTCAGCTAATCTTGTGGATTAATAAAAATGATCTAGCCTCTGTGCAAACACAAGGTGATTTACACAGCACAATGGCTTGAGCATTGTGGTCTTGAGCTGTCAGGCTAAGTGGGGTGGTATTTTATCTTTGACTTTTTAGAGCTTTTAGAGCCCGTGCTCTTGGCTCCACAGGTACTTAATGGGTGTTCCCACTTTAGTTCCTAATAAAGTGATAATCATGATGATAAAAGAAGAGGCCTGAGCTTTTAGTGGCTTTTTTTTTCAGTGTGCTTTGCACAGCTTCACTAATTGCATTAGATTCAGATCTGAATTATTGAAGGCTGTTAAAAAAAAAAAAAAAAAAAAAAAGAAAAGAAAACATGTTTTGGTCAAGGCCAATTAGGAGGCGTTCCTGGAAACTGCTTGCACCACTCAAGTTCAGCTGTCCATTAGGTACTATTATTTATACGGTACAAAAATGTGCCAGGAAAATTAAAGAGATTATAAAGAATTTTTTGCTGTATAGTTCCTAACAAGAGAAGTAAAATCTGCTCTTTCCTGTTAGAATCCCAACCTGCCTCGGCTCACAAAGGCGGTATGAACAAAGCAATGCCAAAACACATAAAAGACAGGGCTTCGTTTCCAAGAGAACTACGCAGGTCCCTGGATGTTGCAACGACAGAGCTTGCCACTCGCCTTGAGTGCTCTGCGCAGTATGCACAGCTGATGCTGCACTGTCCTGGAAAGCTGCTCACCTGCTCAGAGTGGGCAAAGGAGGCACCTGCAGGTGGTTTGCACGCACAGTCCCGCACGCAGGTGCAGCCTCACTTTTAAGCCATCGTTTTATCTCCACACTGGTCTGTGCTGCTTTTTGCTGGCTGTAAGTGCTGCTCTGGGGGGTGTGCAGTGCAGAGCCCAGGTGGCGAGAGGGACGGCCAGAGACAATCCAAGGTAGTTTGGTGCAATAAAACAAGTGGCTGGTCAACGAGCAGGCAGGAAAGCAATTCTTCTCGGAAATTCAGTAAGAGGTGAAAAACAGTAAAAATGGAGTGGGAGTGGGAAGTGGATGCCTGGGTGGGCCTGGTGAAAATCCCGTGTGATGGCTGCCTGGCCTCTGCAGGGGGGCTGGAGGCAATCGTGAAGCATCCACTGGCCTCTGAGTGGACTGCTCACTGGTGGAGCCAGGTGCAAGCGAGGATGTATTTAGATAGATAGATAGATATTAAAGAAAAAAATCAGTGCTAGCAACAGCAGTAGGTATGACTGTAACGGGCTTAATGAATGTGGCCCAAGGGATGTGTCAGGTAGAAGGAGATACGTGAAATTTCTTGTGTGTGTAATTAGGGCACTTGGCAGCTGGGTGAGCTTTAATTGCCATCCAACACTCCCGATCTTGCCAAAGAATGAAGAGAGCTATTGATTTCCATCTGGGCACACAATTTACTTCTTAGTGCTCACCAGCCGGATGTGTATCTTCAGTCTCTGTCACTGCTGTGTGCAAGCTAAAGCTGCTTTCATCTGCAGGTTTCAGGTGGGGGTTCAGCTGAATATGTGGATAGAATTGCAAGGAGTTAACTGTAAAACAGCCTTCCTAACCACACTACCAGTACACAATGTGCTGTCAGCTTTGGAGAATCTCCACGTCTCTAGGTCCTCAGATAAAGCATCTCATTGCTGTAGTGTCCAGTTGCTTCCCAATAATAAAACAGGTACAGAAAGATCTTGCCTCTCTCTAGTCAACAAGAGCAAGGCACTGTTTATTTTATGATGTGTGTTTTTTTATAAATGTGGTGTTACTGAGCAGAGAACTAGACAAAAGAAGTGGATTTTACATTTCACTTTGAAGACAGTAATGCCCATAGTCAACATGAGCCCTTCTGTGGGTGACTTCCAAATTTCATGGGCTGAATGCCACATTTTTGCCCTGTCGTTGACAGTTTCATTGTTCCAGGGGAGCACAGCTGGTGCAGGTCCTGATCTTGAAACAGAGACATGAGAAAACTCGTATGCAGGCACAAAGTGTAGCAATTTAACTTGGAAAAAAAATAAGGGGAATGTTACAGGAAAAGGTTGAGAAAGGAGCAGGAGGTAGAATTGCTTTTGCAAAGCTATTGAAAATATAGATTTGCTGTGATTTACAGTTCAATATGCAAATGGCATCATTATGCACAGTTTCAGATAACTAATCCAGCATTGTACGTGTAATGAAGATTGGTGTGCCTGTGCTGAGGGAATGTGCTTTCTGAAATTAAAAAAAAATAATAATAAAGGTTCAAATAATTAATTCCCTTCTGTTGAGGAACTGATAATTAGTAAAATGCTACATATTCAGCAGATACCCCTTACGCATATAAGGAATTCTGTTATATAGTGCCGCAGGCAATTTTGCTCTATACAGTAAAAATAAGCACGGTCAATAGTAAAAATTGTTAGATGTACCCAATTCTAGCAAAATGACTTGTACACCAAAAGGGAAGAAACAAATGCATAGATCTTCCTTTTGCCCATGTGTTCATCTGAAGTGACTTTACTGGAACAACTCTTCCCTGACAGCAATGATAAGGCAGAATCAGCCTCCAGATAGCTAAATACCAAGGAAGTGTGCCAAGGTTAAGTGATGGTTTAGAACTTACGATGAAAGCGGTACTCGACTTATACCTAAAAAGTAATCGTCTAAAAGTAATATTGTGTAATAAGGATTTTATGTTTTAATCTTTTTCTGACTTACCAGGAAAGAAATGCCTAACTTGGATTAGTATAGTCATTCACTGGTAATATCTCACTTTTTTTGTGTGTTTGCCTTTGTTTAAGAAAGATTTAATTTGAAGCAGTAGGGAAAAAATAATTCCCAAATTCAAACATTCTTGGAGACAGTGATTTATTTATGTTTGACTTTGATAACTAATCCCATTAAAATAGCCTGTAGTGGAAAGCAAACCATATACATGGACAAGATAGTGGAGATAAAAAAGGCAAGTTTTAGATCCATACTTGCCAACTTTAAAGTAAGAAAACGATGCATTTTCTGTTGGTTAGTTAGATCTTGAATTTCACCTTGTTCTATTGGAGTATTTTTAAATCATGATGTCACTGCTGCTTCACTTTCATGTATATATATCTGCCTTTCTAATCAGGAGATGACAGTATGCACAGCACAAGTCATCTGGTACCTCAGACAGCTGTTAGAATATAACAGATATTGATACATCTCCTTTGTTATTCAGTGTTGGATCATAGCCTCATTTTATACTCAGAGTAGTGCTACTGTTTGTAACAAAATACTTCCCACATGACACTGTCTTGTCATCTTCACTGTTTCTAGTGAGACTTTGAGAAATGACTCATGGTGTGGTGTGTCCTACTTAGGAGAGTTCAGATGTTGCTTTTACTGAAGCGCTTTCCCAGGCCTTTGCCTTTCAGGTCGTGAAAGAAGAGAACCCAGAAGTGTAAATGCTTAAAATAATTGGTTATTTTTAAAGATAGGTCTTTCTCTTGTAAAAAATAACTAAAAGAATACTTTTCCGTCTGCTATGAAAAAGATGTTTTAAATTGCTTTATACAGTTCCACTCCTGCTGTTTAATGCATCTGTGGAAGTGAGCAGATAATTATACTTCAGGTCTATATATCCTGTGAAACTACAACCATAATCATTAAATAATTATATTTTATTTAGATGCATAATAAAATTCCTTCCATTCCTACTTAATGTGGTCATTACCATATGGTATTTCTTCTCTGATCCTGAATGGATGAAGAATATGAGCATTTTGTGGTAGTAGTCTAGATATATTTATAGCAGTAAGGAGTAGAACTGGCAAAATACACCAAGTATACTTTTCTATTGCTGCTTTCAGAGAAATCAATATGAGAGCTATCTGCTTTCAGTGCTGCCTTTGTCTTTGCAGTTATGTTGTGAAAGGCATAACTGGTCCTCTCCACTTCATTTCACAAACCTTTCAAACAGAACAGAATTTATGTGGTCAGCAAAGCCATTGGCAAGCAGACTCAGTATGTGAACTGATCTCTTCTAGTTGTTTATTAAGACAACATTTATTCCTTTCAAATAACATGGCTGGCAATGTTTGTATGTCTGCCTAAAATTTTAATGGTTGAATTTCTGTAAAATATTGAATTGCTATCAAGTGTAAAAGGATAGAGATTCTGAAATGTCAAGAGATCAGGCCAAAATGTGAGCATCAGTACAGAATATTTGCAGCATGTTAATTTACATGTCATCAGAAGTCCTCAGGACTTGGGGAAGAAAAAGGGTTGTAATCATCAGTTTCAAGACATCATTAAGAAAACGTGAATGAGATCTTTTACAGGCGTACCTGCTTGTTCTTTGGAATATGCTGAAGTGCAAATCTTCAGTCTGGGTTGCACTGATCTGTGGGATAATTTGGACGGACCCTACAAACCCATCTTCATGAAGGTCAATAACAACACAGCTACTCAGCAGTGCTCTGGTGGTAGACCGTGCGTACAAACTGCTCGCAGGACAGGCAAGCAGGAAACATTTACTCAAGCGATGCGCATAAGGAGAAATGATCGTAGCAGTGAGTACAGTGAGATGGTTTCTGGTCTGGTTACTGCCTTTTGGAAAGAAGGTCTGGAAGTTCGGTAGGTGCTTCAGCTCAGCATTTCCTCAGAACCAGACATTAGGTGGTGTCAAGGATGCCTCAACTCCTGCTCATCTGTCAATTAATTGGCTTGAAGCCCGTGTTCCCAGCGCTGTGTCCAGACCCGGATGTGTGCAGTGGCACTGCTTGTCAGGGAACTTGTGTGCACTGGCAGTTATGTCCTTTTCTGAACTGCATCTTAACTGTTCTGTCTCTCCATTTTCAGCTGGCATATTAGAGGTATTCAGAAACCTCTAAATTAAGTGATAAAGAACAGCACAAATCAAAATGGAACAAACTGATTATCTTGTATCTCATCAGATCTTCCAACCAGTGTCACTCCCCTGTTTACTACCTGCTTCCCATGGAGGCACTACAGATTGTGCTGGTTTGGAGGGGCAAACAGCTATTGAATATTTCTCTTTGAAGAAGAAAAGATTCTTTTATGTCTATTCTATGACAGATTACACCAATGCTTATTGCCACAAGCCTGGATACATTAATACTGAAGCTAATCTGTGCATCTTTTCATGTTTTGTAGCTTAACTCTGACACTTAAGACAGTATATTAACAAATTCTTTTTAAAAAGCATATTGGAAATCTTCTACCTTCTCAGTTTAATTTGTGATGCATTAACCTGTTTGTCTCTAACACTAATCTTAGTGCCAAAGGAGCTGGCAAAAGACCTGCTTGTCCTTTGCAGGCATGCCAGAGAAACCACAAAGTTGTTGACTTATGTGAATACATTTATATATATGGATGTATATATAGGTGTGTCTGTTTACATATATACATACCCCCATATTTTCTTTTTTGAGGATACAAAAGCTAATTCCACTTTACCACGTTCATGTGAATGTACAGTTTTGTAGTTACATTTGCAGGTTATTGACCAAATCAACACCAAAAATGTACCAAGCATTTACAAACCAAGGTAAAAGATGCCAACATGACAAGAAAGGCTGGGAATTCATTCTCAGGCAGCTGGCCACTAGAAGGAATAAGAAATACAAACTAAGAAAAGCAAGAAATGCTACAGCCAAATGTCATTGCATCTTACTGCTGAGCTTGCGAGGGCTTTTCAGGCAATGAAATGGAAGGACAGCTTGCCACACCTGCAGGGTGCTGCCAACTGGTCAGCTGTCTCCATAGAAAAGGCAAATGGAGACTTAGGGTAAACATTAAAAAGCAACTCAAGTCACTTTGTAAAGGGCTTGGGTCCTTTAGAAAATATTAACCTGGATCAATCAGCATTTCTAGGCTCTTGGTTTTTTAGGGATTAGAGATGTATTTTTGCTGGAGGACTGACGGAAAGAAAACACAGCATGTGCATCACCCCTGTCATATAGTTGCTTCCCTATTTCAGCAGCTGTGACTTACCAAAGAGTTCATCCCACACTTACCTCTGGCAGCCTTTTTGCGCTGCCCTTCCCTGCCCATGGGGGCACCTGCAGTGCTGTCTGGGCAGCCACCCCACAGCAGGCATTTTGGGATCTGTGAGACCCATTGAAAATTAGCTGCGTAAGGGCGAATGGCATGAGCCATCCCTCTTTCTACTACTGGAGCTGATATTCCTTTGCTAAGCTGATAAAATAGCATACTTTATTAAAAATGCCATCTGATACCAGGAAAAAGTCTTATTGTCTAGTTTTCCCAGGGTAGCCACAATGAGAACAAATTGCAAAGCACTTGTCCTAGCCCTGTCTCCTCTTTCTTTCCTGGCTGGCGTAGTATTTCTGGCATATTGCTGGGAAGTATATCCATCAGGGAAACAAATGGTGTCTTTCTATTCCTTTCTGTAAGAGAGATGTCAAATATTGTAATTCTGCATAAATCCCCACAGATTACTAGTCTTGCTTTTTAGTCCTGGTCATCTGAAACTGTGGTACCTAACCCAGCCTTTTTTATTATTCTTATTAATTGAACAAGAGACTTTCCTCCTACAGAGGAAGAATGGCAGAAGTGCATGTAGATGGTGCAGGTGAGGAAACATGAGCATGGCACATGAACAGAATTGAGCAGCTCCCTCCCGAATGATCTGTTTGCTCAGCTGAGTAGCTGATCCTGGTGGTACCAGTGCAACCTATTGTAACGAAACCCGTGGGAAGGCTGTAAATGCTAAGAATGCCCTGAGCCTCCGAGTTTTGTCCAGGCTCTTTGGTGCCATGTGTCCTGGCAACAATGCTGCCAAAGCTGACTTTTAAAGAATCACCCTTTGACAGCATTGTCCCCCAACAACTGCTTAGCTGTCAGCTCAGGGAAATTCCTCCTTCTCCAGAGTATGCAAAATGCCAGCTGAGAACAGGCGCGCTTCATTAGCCCATACCAGACAAAATAAATATTGTGTTTGTCCTGAACCAGCTATATATAGAATTAATCTGACCGTAGTAGGGCTGTGAGATAGCTCGGGTTCAGCTCAGGCGAGGGAAAATGCTGCTCCTGCACACTGGCAGATGCACTGCTGCTTTACACCACCCAGAGACATTGGTACCTCTTCCAAGAGCAGCCTGTTACACTGAGAGCTAAGTCTGTTCAGCATTTGGAACACATGAACGGCTCTGGAGGTTGTCCATGTGCTGGGGCAAAGTTAAGGGAGGTGACATGTTGCCTCAGGCGCCCGGCCACTTAGTACAAAGACTGTTCAGTGGACTCATGGTGTTGTTTTGCACTATAGTACTAGAGCCGAAGTTGAAAGTTAGTGATCTAGGTGAAAAGCCCTTTCCATGACTTTTCATGTATCCAGAGGATGATTAAAATACCATTTTCTCTTTTATGGCTGTAAGACCCAATCCTGTACCTTTGCTAAGAGAATGAAAGACCCTTGGGTCATAATGGGAGCTTTTCCTGCAAAGTGTCTGCCTCTGTTCATAATGGCATTTGGCTGGGCAGTAGATGCACGGGTCCTGTACTGAGGTGAGGAATCCCTTAAACATGTACTCCTTTTAAAAAGTGAAGCTCGGCGTCTCTCCATCTCTCTGGTACAGCTTCAACCACCACAGTGGGAAGTGCTGGTGACTGAGGGGCTCGGTGGCCTTCTAGTCCTGGGTCTTCATTGTCTTGAGTTTGAGGTGGCATTCAGTTACAGTGTGAGAGATGGTCATTAAGGCTGTAGACCCAGAGGTGTCTTTGCAGCCTTCTGGCACATCCGAGCAATCAGCCCAAATCCAAATTCTTTGTTGTCATTGTCCCACAAACTGTTCAACAGCAGTGAAAAAAAGTATCAGTCATTTCCAGTGTAAAAGTGATAAGAAAAGCCCTGGACTGGAAAAGACCTCCTCTCATCCATCCTTCTTCCCCAGCTCAAGCTTTCTGCTCCTGACAGATATATTTTTAACTTCTTAAGAACAGCTGGTATGGCAGCTGCACAGTGTTCCCAGGCAATCTTTTCCTCTGCTCCTTATTGTTAGAAAGTTTTCCCTACTTTTTCTTGCAGTAATCTCAGTCCCATGCTTGTCTCCAACCTTGTGGGTAAGGACAAATTATTCCCGTCGTCTTTGCAGCAGCTTTTCACAGAGCTGCAGCCTGTTCTCAAGTTACAGCTGTAAAAAACTCTTATTGATATGCTGCTGATGATTTTGTCAAATGGATGAAATTTTTCTCTGTTTATTGATGACTTTTCTGTCATAACTTTTAAGCCATATCTTCATTCTCGATATCTAGTGCTTTCTCCTGCAAGTGAATGCACTGCTCACATGTGCTTCCTCAAGTGCATTTTGCAAGGCAATTTTCTTTTCACTGTCACTGCCAGCAGATGAGACTGTGTAGTGTCAGTCAAAAAAAAAAAAATCACATTTTTTTCTATATTTTCTGTATAGTGTTTTCTCCTTTCTACATGCAGCTTTCTATGATAGTGCTTGAGTGATCTGCATTATGTCTTATGCTATCAGCACGGTTTTCTCCTTTTGCCTGAATTCCATAAGGTGACACAGCTTTTTTCTTGCTGGGAGGCAGCTTTGTTCTTTAACAGCACTTGCTCCAGCAGGACAAAATTACCAGGAAAATACTGGCTATACAGCAAGGCAGACGAGAAATACTGTGTAGATGACTGTAGCTGACCCACTTTGTATTATTGCCTATGATGAATTTTAACGTAACTCCTGCAGGACTATGTGAATACATTCCATTATGTAACGCTAATTTGTGTGCAAACTGATATTTTGTTAATCTTATTACAAATATGCACAATCTTGCTCTGACTGCATCTGTTCCTAGATTGCTGCTGATGCCTTTCTGTTCAACATAAATAATAGAATGATCGCAATCAGCAAACAGTTTGTCATTTGTATGTACACTGCACCCTTTATAAATTGGTGGAGCCAGACAGGGCTTTGTCTTTCTACTGCCGTAATTATTTCTGTAACCTTGTCTAAATAGGTAATGTTTTATGTTTCCAAAACACGTTGCATTCTTTGCATGCTGCTGCCCGTAAAGAGATTATCTTTCCTGCAGCCCCGTCCCCCACAAGAGGAAGGCACCCAGCGGTGCTGGCTGTGATGCTAGGCCAGCTCCCACGAGCCACCTGGGGACAGCCCGGTCAGTGGCAATGCCTCCGGGGCAAACCGCACTGTCCCATCATTTAATATGCAGCCAAGATGACTGCACGGCATCTCTCATTGAGATCTAAAAATTGTCAGAGCATATAAATTCACAAGGTATTTATGAAAGTCAAAAAATCTGTATTGACTGGAACTCTCCGATTGAATGGCTGTAGAACCAAGTCTTTTCAATACTTTTTCAGGTAGGAACTCTGGCAATTTTTTAAATTGTGGAAAGATAGTAGTGTTTTTTCTTCTGGCTAAAAGTCATGCTAACAAAAATAAATAAATAAATAAATAAATAAATAAATAAAGACTGTCAATGGCCAAATCCTGAATCTGTAAGGTGTAAAAATCAGCCTTAATGATTGTGGGAGGAGCACACATTATATATACTCTGTGAGCTATTGAATCCTGTATACCAGAAATGGTATAGTACCATTTGTAGTTGTTTTTCAATAATTTAAATTGTCCTAAACGATAGCAGCTCAATTGCCTGACCGTTTGTTTAAGGAGAATGATGTTTGCACATTACTCAGTGAATCACAGTTATTCAAATAACTGTGCCTATGCACGTTAAATAAAGGCAGCTGATAGGGGGTATTTGGAGAACGTGTGAAAAATGTGGATGAAAATCTAGTCAGCTGCCATTTTAGAAACACTCTTTGATATTTCCTTCATGTTACTCATTAATCGTATCCCAAAAAGCTGAAATGTGCTTGTGTCCGCGATAGCACAACCAAGGCAGCTGCTCTGAGCACCAAAAGGGAGCATGGAGCCGTGTGCTGGGGGAGTTCAGTGATCAGAGGGGCAACCGAAACAGCCTCGCCAGGAAAAGAACAGCTGGAAGGGAAATTTATGTTCCTCCTCACTTCCCATCTGCTCTGATGAGGAGAGGCTTTGAGGTACCCGGGAGGGTGTCTCCCTTGATGCAAGGTCTGGCGCGGAGCCGAATTCGCTCCCTGGGAGCCAGAGGTGTGCAGCTGGAAGGACCGGAGAGGGCTGGGCCTCTTCCAGGGTGACCTCCTGTCAGGATGAAGCCTGGGGAAAATCCAACATGGGGAAGGGCTTCTTTTTAGGGGAAATGATGGAAGCTCCTCATTGTTTCAGTCTCCAAGGCAGAATTGGAGCAGAACTCTGGTTTCCCTACCACCCTGCAGAGGTGGAAACTTTGGTACCTTAAAGGAAGGGAAGAAGGTGGACAAGCTGTCCCAACAAATGGTCCTACAGAAAGGCATGAAGAGTGATTTGGGATTGCCTGGTTTTATTTGCTCTGGATTGTATCTGGAACTGCCTTCCTTCGTGGCAGATTCTCCGTTTGGCTTTACGGATCCATCTCCCAGCCATCCGGCCAGTCCCAGGGAAACAACACAGGGGGAGTGTGCTGACAGCACCCTGCTTGGGCATGACAGAGCAGCAAGTGGCCTCTCCGTGCTGAGCCTGTCTGAACGCGGAGGTGTGGGGAGATGCCGGAGAGATGCTGGGAGATGTTTGGGTACTGGTGGTGGTTGTCAGAGCACTGCACGCCTGGAGGCTGGGTCACAGGATGACCGTGTACCCCAGCAGCTCCCAGAACGGTGAGGAGCAGTCAGTGGGCGCCTTGTGCCTGACGTGAACAAACTGAGGGGCACTCGGGCTGAGATGCCGGCCGTGGTGAGGGGCAGAGCTCGAGGTCCCTCTCCCACACGCCGGGCATCGCCCAGCCGGCCTTGGGGGCTGCCGGCCCGGCACGGACCCCGCAGCGGGCGGGAGGGCTCGGGGCCGCGCGGCGGGGCCGGACCCGACCCCAGCCCCGTCCGTTGCGGGGCCGCCTCACGTCGAGGCGCGGCCTCGCCCCCAGCCCCAGCCGGGCCGGGCGGGTCCCATCCCAGGTAAGCGGCTCCCGGCGGGGGGCGGCCAATGGCGGGGCGCGGCCGCCGCCGCCAGCCAATGGCAGCGCGCTCGGCGGCGGCCCCGTGGCGCCGTGCCCGGTGGGCAGCCAATGGGGCGCGGCCGGGCCGCGGGCGGTGCTTTATCAGCGCCAGGGCCGGCGGCGGCACGGAGCCGGTCGCGGCGGTGCTGGTGGTCCCGGTGCGCGTCCCCGCGCCGCGGCCGCGCGCAGCATGGCCGGGCTGGGCGGCGGCCCCGGCGCCTTCGGGCGCTGCACGCACGCCGTGGTGCGGGCGCTGCCCGAGTCGCTGTGCCGCCAGGCGCTGCGCAGCGCCGCCGGCCCCGAGGTGGACTTCGCCCGCGCCGAGCGGGAGCACCAGCTGTACGTGGGCGTGCTTCGGGGCAAGCTGGGGCTGCGGGTGCTCGAGCTGCCGGCGGACGAGAGCCTGCCCGACTGCGTCTTCGTGGAGGACGCGGCCGTGGTGTGCGAGGAGACGGCGCTGCTCACCCGCCCGGGCGCGCCCAGCCGCAGGAAGGAGGTAGGGGCCGGCACCGCCTGCGCGACCCCCGGCCCCGGCCCGCAGGTGCTCGGTGCCGCCGGGCTCGGCCCTTCCCTTCCCTGCAGCCGCCGCCCGGGGGTCGCTGCCGCAGCGCGGCTCAGCCCCGGCCCCGCGGCAGCCGAGCGCGGCGCTTCGCGGAGCTGCCGCCCGTGGTCTCGGTGTCGGGCGCGGCGGGGTGGGCACGGCAGTGCGGGGGGCGGGCGGGGGCTGCAGCCGGGCTCCGGGTGCTCGCGGGGCGGCTGCCGGGCGCGGTCCGGGCGGGTGGCCGAGTGCTGCCCGGCTGCTGCATCGTCAGGGGCTGAGGGACCTCTCGTACCCAGCCCGGAGCTGCAGGGCTGTCCGGCTGGCCCCTTGCCTTCCCGCAGGTGTGTCCCAGTGCAGCCATCTCTCATCTCGCAGTGGCCGTCTTCCCCGTGGGCAGGACTCGCCCCGTGATCCGTGGGCACCTGCAGCCTGTTGCTGCCCGGGATCAGTGTGTGACCCTGGGCTGGCTGGCAAGTACAGCGGGGAGTGGTCTACGTGGCCTTAGCATGCTTGGTATGGGTATGGTGCCCTCGTTCTAGCAATAAGGCTTGCTTGAGTGTTGTCCTCCAGTGAGTCCTGGATGTCTCACAGCCCTTGCACACATGTACCTCCATGAGTGCACACACGTGTATGTGCTGCTTCAAGTGCATCCCAGCCCTCTTGGAGCCAACAGCACCAGCGTGAAGCTTCCAGCAGTGGATGTTGCTCAGCTGGAGCCCAGCTGAGCTTTCTGAGGCCCTATCCCATGAGTCACTGGTGTGTGTTGCCATGTGCGCTCCAGCGGCCTGCAGGAGAAATGCCACTGTCACTGGCTGGGCTTCGCAAGTAGACAGGAGTCTGCGTGTGGAGGTGGGGGTCAGCTCTGGGTGGGTATGCTTAGAAGGAGCCTGGAAAGCAAGGGGTGGTGGTGTGTGTTACCCAGCTGGTGGCAATTGGTGGCACTGGCAGGAGGTGGGAGACTCCAGTTGCCACCAGCTGAAAGTGAGAGGTGGTATTTCATTGCCTACTTTGAGGTCTCAGGTTATGCCAATGCACAGTGAGCATGAAGAGATGAGATATGGCAGCAGAACTGAATGTGATAGTGGCTGTAACTGTTTGCTCTGCTATTTGAGGTGCCATAAGGAAACTGAAAAGCATGAAACAAGGAAGCAAAGGATGTGGGATACTTCTTTGTTTAAAAAATCCCAAGTTATGTTTTCTTCTTTATTCCTTCCTCTTTGTTCTCCTCCCTTCAGTGTTGCTAGCTATTCTGGTTCCATGAAGGCAGTGCACAAAGATGCATAACCTGAGGCTGCAGGGCTAATGAGGGGTAGTCAGTGATGCTTGAGGCTGCTTGGCCCTTGAGTGAAGTACTGTTGAGTGCAAGTACCTGATGGCATTAGCCCTCTCCTGAGGGTTAAAAGCAGCGAATTAAGTTCCATGAGTTCTATCCTGCTTATTATAAGAATCAGTCAAGTAAAAGAATCAGTCAGGTAAAACAGTCTGTTTTCTACCTCATTAACAAAAAAACAAGACATGGCATTTACTTATGTAATTCTAAATATGTTAAATTGTTTTAAATCATAATTAGAAGTTGCTCCCCAGCATCCACAAAATAATTAAAAAGGATTGTGCTGGAGAGGATGCATATGGTAACAATTTATCATTGAATTATGTAGTGTATTGTCAGTTTGAGGGTAATACAAAACTTGTTCTGTTTATATTCCTTTTTGCTGGGCTAGATCTCCTATTGATCAGCACCAACTACTTTGCATGAAGTCGTAACTCAGCCATGATTTGAAATAAAGCCTGAACAGGGTAAACTCTTAGCAGAAGCAGCAGAGCAGATTTACTTCTTTCCTTGGATGGCTTGTCCAGGCGCTATCACAAATCAATGTAAGAGGAAGCTTTGAAGCACAACTTGAAACTTATTAGTTTCCTTGATTGAAGGGGCAATCACTCCCATGAGCTTTCTATGAATTAAAAAACAAACTATAAATATCCTTCAGCTCCTCAGCACCTATGTGGATGTTATTCAGAGCATGAAGCCAGGCTGTTCACTTGTGTGGCAGGAGGGCAGGAGACAACAGGCTCAGTGGAAGCAGTACATTTTAATGGGGTGTAAGGAGGCTGCTCACAGTGAGGGTGGCCGGGCAGTGAAATGGGGGCCTGGAGAAGCTGTGCAGTTGTCTGTGGAGGCTTTCAAGACCTGACTGGATAAAGCCCTGCATGACCCGATCTGTTCTCATAGCTGGCCCTATTTTGAGAGGGAGGATGGACTAGGAACCTCCTGAGGTCTCTTCTGACTTGAATTACTCTGGGCATGAAGCCTGTTGTAGGTTGGGGTACTTGGAGATGGGCATTGTCAGTTAATGGTCATGAAATTTGCCTGCCCAGGACATGAACAGTCACCAGATCTGGGTGGCTCCATGTCTGATGGATCCACTGCCAAAGTCAGAAGGACGAGGCCCTGTGAAATCACTTTTCTCATGCTTTCTGGAGGACTTAGCTCCTAGCCCAGCTGGCCTGTCCAGCCCGGCACAAACATGACTGGGGCTCGTACCGTCAGTGGGCGGCGGAGGGAAGGCAGTGGCTGCGGTCCACGTGCGGTAGGGGTTTCTCACAGTGCAGTCCTGCTCGCTTTATGTAACAGAGGCGTAGCCCCATGAGCACTGCAGCAGTGCGGCTGGCGCTCGGCTTAACCCAGTTAACGCGAGGGCCGTGCGCTGAGCACGCGCTGCGGCCCTGCCTCCCGTGAGGCTGGGAGTTGCTGCAGCCAGGCACGGCCTGCTGGTCTCAGCCCTGACCTGCGGGGCTGCTGGACACCGCTTCTGGGAAGTGTTAACAGAGGAGGGCTCATGTCCAGGCAGCTTGCCAGGAGGCCTGTGGTGGGCCAGGCTCTGAAGCCCCATCAGGACAAGGGGAAGATGAAGGGCCTGGGGGCTGCTGTGGTACAGCCTGGCTGGGCACAGCTGGAGCAGTGCACGGAGCCGCTCAGCCCTCCCGCCTGGCAGGCGGCTCATCAGGACACACCATCCCTGTCCTCCCCCACTTCATGTTACTGAAAACCATAATGCAATATTTAAGAACTGTCGCGGAGTGTTCTTTTGCTGACTAGACTCCTTATTAAGAAGGCTTGTTATCAATTACTGCAACGCTGTGTGTAGCAGGCACGCTTCTGCAGCAGTCTTTAATAGCACAGACTGAGCTTCCAGGCTGTACAGAGACTGGTGGTTCCCCTTCCAGCACCATTGGACTCTTTACTGGTTTTCTGCCTGGAACAAAACCCAACAAAAACCTCAACCCACAGATTGCTTGTTCTAGCTCCAAGTTATTGTAGGGAGGAAAAAGAGTTGAATTAAACTTGGTCATGTTCAGTCAGTACTGGGAAACAGACCAGTATTTTTTTTAGTAAAGCAGAAAAATTGGTCATGCATTTAATGATTTGTTTGCAAGAGGCAGAGGCTTATTTCAAGGCATTATATTTCTGTGTTATCAACTCCTGAACTTATTTTAAAATTCATAGTTTCTGGAGAGTTTTGGATTTAGCAGAAAGGTGAAAGCGTTTAGAGTAAGCCAGAGATAGATACCTAATGCGGATAAGCTGCTGTTTTGTTTAGCTGTGTGCAGTCACCAGTGCACTTAATGTTCAAGTTGAGTAACTCTAATGGAAATGTTGTGATCACTGATCAGGTTCCAGCACCTTTTGTTCCAGCAGCGTGTTCTCAATTGCTTATTCCTCTAGTATAAACATTTCACGTCACCTCCTGAACGCACCAGGGCTAGATGGGGAGAAGAGCCCCGATCAGCACATTGCTCGTACTGCCTAAGTTGTCTTAATGTGCTTGGGATAGCACAAACAGCACTTCTACCATTTCTGTGCTTATGCAGGCAGATGGAAATCCAAAAGCTCAGCGAAATATAGCCCCCGCTAACCTGGCCTCTTCTTTTCAGCTGCTGCATTGGGAAGGGGAGAATGTCTGGGATCTGCTGCAGAAGAGATCACCAAGTGATTCTTCCTTCAGAAGTCAAGAGGAAATCTTGATCCAAGAGCCCTCTCTCTTCCCACCAAAACCCATGGGGGACCAATCTGTGGGGCTGCATTCCTGCAGCATGGGGAGGGAGGAGAGGCAATGAGGATGGGGTGAATAACAAGGGAATATGTTTATCATGTGCTGTCTTCTCAACAAGTTTTGGAAGAGCCTCCCAGTTGCCCCTTGAGCATCTCTGGGTTCTTCCTGAATCTGCTCACTGGGTGGCAGGGCCCTGTGCACAGCTGTGGTCCTGCTGGGCCATGTAACCTGCTGCTCAGCACCAAGCACCCCCCTGCACAGCCACCCCATCCTGCTCCATGTGCTCCCATGGGGCTGCATGGAGAGGTTATCCTGGAGCTCATGCATGCGCTGGGCTGTGGACCTGACTGCAGCCTGGTGCTGCCAGGAGTGGTTCGTGGGCTGGGTGGCCAATGCCTCTGAGAAAGAAGAAAGCAAACAGGTGAGAAGTTGCCTGCATAGGCAGCTCTGGTTGTGGTGCAGCTGCCAAATGACAGACATCTCGTCCATTCCATCTGCAGACCTCAGTAGTTCTGTAGGATAATGCCTGTTGCAAAGTAATAAAAGAGCTTGACTCTGGAGAAATGTTTCAAGGCTCTGCTAGTTCCTGAACTTAAATGGGCTATGGGGGTTTATTTTATAGCACATGCTAGTATGCAAGAGCCTGTATTTGCTGACTAATCACTTAAACCAGCATTTTTCTGCACAACTGGCAGAGACCTGTCTCATTTCCATGGAGGATTAGCACTTGCTGATTGTTAGAGAGGCAAGAGATTAAAAAAATCCACCAACTTTAATTCATAGTTCTGTAAATTGTCATAACAGATCCTGGAGGTTGTCTTCAGTTGCACTGGCTGCTCTGCATTCACTTACTGTGCTTCACCCATGCTGTTACTGGTTAATGTTCTGCCTAGAAAGCTCGGGAGGGAGTCTCAGGGGTTACCCCTCTGTCATTACTTAGTGTTTAAACCAGCTGGCGAGTAAACAGGGGCAAAAGCTTTGAGGATTGACAAAACAATTAGAAATGGTGTTAGGCACCTTTCTGCCCTCAGGCTGTGTTTTTTTTTTTTTTTTTTCTTAAATGCCTTTCCAATTTTACACTGAGCCATACACAAGCTCCTTTGGCCTCTTCTTTTCAGTGTTCTCATTCTAACTTCAAAATCAGAAGTGTAAAAGATACTGTCGCTGGTTGTCACTGCTATCTGCAGCTGTGCTGAAAACAAGTCCAGAAGTCCTAGTCAGATGTAGGAGAAGATGGTTAAGATGGATGGATACCTGGGCTGTGCTTGTCTTTTGCAGAGACAGTGTGTTCTCAGTGCTCTCTACACAGAATGGATGCAGCTAAGTGCTATGATCTTCCCTCTCTGACCTGCAGGACAGAGTGTGTGCTGGGGCCTGTGCTGAGGGAAAGCAGCTTTCTCCAGGAGCAAACAGGTGCTGCCCATCTTGGGGTACAGAAGGCGACCAAGTGTATCTCCTCAGAATCTACATCAGTACTTTATGCAACTGGTTTCGTTAGCTGTCACTTCAGTGTTTTGGTGCTAGCATATAAAATAAAGGAAAAGCACCCAGTGGAGAAGTTCTGTCTTGTGTGCAGCTTTCCTCTTGAAGAGACCCTGAGGTGAGTTTTAAAAGAATCACTGACAGCATCAGACCTGTATCAGGAGCCTATGTAATTGCAGCCTCAGACATGTGGAAGGAACACTTTAGCCTCTTTAAGCAGCCTACTTCAAAAGCAGGTTGTGTTTGTTTCTGTGGCTCTGTTCCTCGTATCTTTCTGCAGCTGGAGTGTTGCTGTGTAGTTTGGGTGTGTTCTGCTTTGGTCTCCAGGTTCATTGCTGATGGAGCTCTGACCCTGCATTAATAGGGCTGACACTTCAGGCAAATGGGTCATGCCAAGAGCTGCATTCTTTGATTTTTCAATTTTGCTTCTGTAATCACAGATCTAATGAAAATATTAGGAAGCAGCTTCTAGTCAGATCAATATAAGTGGACTGTATTCATTATAATTGGTTTCTATCTATAGAACTGTAAAATGATCTTTAAGGATGGTCTAGGAGCAAGTCGAGTTCAATGCTCTTCTACAAGAGGCGATGTTTAGACTTTAATAAATTGCTACATCAAGTTTCTCAGCAATATGAGTTGCTGACCAAAAGATTCAAAGCAAGAAAGGCAGAAGCCAAATTAAATGCCTGCTTTTAATATCCTGTGAACACCAATTATTATTTTGCAAGCCTGATGTCAGCTGTTGTACCTCTTTAATCAACAATTCTTTAGCTGTGATAGTCGGTGAGCTTATGGTTCAGTGCAAATGCTAAGTGGTTAAAGGTTCCAAATAACCTTAAGCATTTCCATAAGAAAGTGAAAAGAGCCTTTTCTACTGTTCTGACTTATCCATATGGCTCGGAGCTACCCTGCTTCTTCCCCAAGGGATTCCTGCCCAACTGTCAGATTGAAGCTAAATCTTTCTCTTTGGCAGCTGCCTTACTTAAAAGCATCATAAAAATTGCTTTAACTCAGTCACTGCTGGAAGCTTTTTTGGAGTACAAAGGCGGGTTCCTGGCATCCCCAGTTGTTTGAGAGATTATTTTTTTAATCTCATACTCCCTACAGTTCTGCAGTACCCCGTGTACCCTGCCAAGGAGAGGGTTTATATGTGGGCTGCAGCACTGCCTTGCTTGTGGTGTGATCTGGCAGCACCTTCTGAGAGCTGAGTGGGATGCAGCGGAGCTGCTGTGTGCTCTGCTTCTGCCTGCTGGCTCTGAGACACTTCAGTGTGGGGAGCGCAGTCCCCAGCTGAGCTTCCCAAGCTGTACCAGTAGCACAGGCAGCAGCTGCTCCCAGTGCCGTGCCAGGACACACACAGGAAGAAGTGCGTGTCTTTGTTTCCCCCCTCTGCCGCTTGCATGCTTCCACTTGCAAATTCAGCTCTGGTTTGCTGGGAATACGTGTGCGGAGTGCCTGTCCTGCAGGTCAGAGAGGTGCCTGTCTGTCGCTTTGATAAAGCTTGTAAAACTGTTGGCTCACTGTAAAATATACATACTGCTGACTTAGGAGCATACATGTGGCAAAGGTAAGACCCTCTGGTTTGGTCAGGTGGGATTTGGGGAGAGTTAGTAATAGGTCCAGTTGTCCTTAACAAACTCAGTGCCTCCAGTTGTCCCTCTTGTGAGGGCAGCAGAGCATGCAGCATGTCAGCAAGCACGACTGGTGTAAACACTGACCTTCTTAATTAAAGCAAGCACACTTAGGCTTGCATTTCTGTCAATACTGTTCTTCTGCCCTTGCTGGTTTCCCAGGAGTGATTCTGGAGGATCAGGCTGGTCCTTGACCTTGGCTGCAGACACAGCAGGACTGCGCTGAGGATGCTACAGGAGGTGACCATATAGCAAGGTTTAATTTGCGTTACTCTGTTCTGTTGAATGAGTTGGTGAGCTTAGTGGTACAAATTAGTCCAAGAAAATGGTGTCTGTGCTTCTGTGTTCAGTTTTCAGAGGACTTCTTTGTTTTAAGTCTCCTGGTAAACAGTACTGGATGAGAAATATAGGCTAGATTAGTGGATGTCTGACCTGAAACATGAGTTGCCTATACAGAGCAGGAGTCTCCATCACCCAGAAGTTATCCCAGTGCATAGACATCTGTGTACAAGCCCTTGCTTTTGAAAGGCCTGCAGAGGTTAGTGCCTGCAGAGCATGTGCTTCTGTCAGAAACGTAATTACCATGGTCAGTAACTACTGATCAATTTTTGCTTAAACACACTATTTTTGTAGAGGAGCACATCTCTGTTCAGTCAAGTTTTATGCTGTAAGAGTTTCGATCTGGCCAGTGGTAGGAACTGGTTAGTCATAGCTCTAGAGTGAGATGAGCGATGTGCTCACAGCATTGGGTGACAGTATCTTTTTTGCTGCCTTTCTTTGTAGTAGTAGCAATACCTTCTTTTAAGGAAGTGTTTTATGGCTCAGATGTACCTGAGTCAGGCCTTGCTTCCATCTAACGCAGCTGATAGCACACAATCCGGCTGAGTCAGCTGGTGTATTCTTTCTGTTACTTCACACTGATAGCAAAACCAAACAACTACATCAAAAATAGCTTGTTTGAGACTTGCAGGATTCATTTTAATTTCAGTAGACATTCAATGCTTGGCACTGTCTTTAAAAAAAATAAAATAATTGTGCTAATTTGTTTTTGGAAGGGCTGTACGTGTTTATAGTAAAGGAGCTGGCGCTCTGCCTGCTTCTGAATGCCAGATGAAGTTCTATGGTAAAACCAAATTGTCTGTCTCAGCTCAGTCCCAGCTGGCCACTGCAGCAAGCTGAAACAAGACCTGCCACATAATTGGAAACTAGGAGCAGTGTTGTGATATCTTTCTGGATTTCTTTCCTTTTATCTGTGAAGAGGCTTAACCTAGAGTTGTCATGGGAGCTGGATGCTGTATGTTTGTTCCCACACCCCATGGGGGGGATGTTTCAGGACAAGAGCCCTGCACACACCAATGTCTCTGGGTGGTTGGTGTCCTTTGAGTTGCAGGCCAGCAGCCATGGAGGTGGTCAGCTCCTTCCAAGCACTCCTGTTCAGCTAACTTGAAAGGTGAGTGCTTTAGAGAGGGAGCCAGGTTGTGGCCTGCTGTCCAGAAGTAGCAAGCTGCTGTTTTAAAAGCACTTCAGATGTTTAGTACTAATTTCCAGGTTATGCCTCTTTATAAAGATGAGATGTTTACCAGTCCTTCAGGAGTTCATTTTGCAAACAATTTAAGTGATTTGGAGAGTTTCATCTACCCAGATGGCTGAGTGTCTGGCATCACTGTGCCTGAAACCACCAAGGTGGTGCCTCTCGAGCACCTCATGTTCTTCTAGCCCTGACTGTACAGAGGAGCAGAGCTGCAGCTCTTGCTAGCCACTAGGTTTCCCCAAGGCTTAATGCTAGTTTGTGGCTCATCTTATGTTGAAAGCCTCTGATGGGAATATTAATGCCTGTGCTGACAACATGTGGTAGTTAGAGCTGAAGTGAGCAGCGCTGTTGAGGGCCAAATAGAAACTGCTTAAAGATACTGCTGGAGGAGGATATGAGTTAGATAACTATTTCTAGAATTTCTTGACTGTATTAGGATGTTCCCTTCTGAATGAGCACTTCAGAAGAAGGGTCAGAAAGAAGACCCTAGCAATTACAGGCCTGTCAGTCTCACGTCAGTGCCTGGTAAAATCATGGAGAAGTTGGTTCTCGGACTCATTGAGGCGCACCTGGGGGACAAAGCAGTCATTGGTCCCAGCCAGCATGGGTTTGTGAAGGGTAGGTCCTGCCTAACTAACCTGATTTCCTTTTATGATAAGATCACCCGTATGGTGGACCAAGGGAAACCAGCTGATGTGATTTTTTTGGACTTCAGCAAGGCTTTTGACACGGTTTCCCATAGGATCCTACTGGACAAAATGTCCACCATACAGCTAAATAAAAACATCATACGATGGGTGAGCAATTGGCTAACGGGCAGGGCCCAAAGGGTTATGGTAAATGGAGCTGCGTCAGGCTGGCGGGCGGTCACCAGTGGGGTCCCTCAAGGCTCCATTTTAGGACCGGTACTTTTCAATATTTTTATAAACGATCTGGATGTAGGAATAGAGGGTATTTTGAGCAAGTTTGCTGATGACACCAAACTTGGAGGAGTTGTGGACTCAAATGAGGGCGTAAAGGCCTTGCAGAGGGATCTGGACAGGTTGGAGAGCTGGGCGATCACCAACCGCATGAAGTTCAATAAGAGCAAGTGCCGGGTCCTGCACCTGGGACGGGGAAACCCTGGCTGCATGTACAGACTGGGCGATGAGACGCTGGAGAGCAGCCTAGAAGAGAGGGATCTGGGGGTCGTGATAGACAGCAAGTTGAATATGAGCCAGCAGTGTGCCCTGGCAGCCAGGAGGGCCAATCGTATCCTGGGGTGCATCAAGAACGGCATCGCTAGTAGGTCAAGGGAGGTGATTGTCCCGCTCTACTCTGCGCTGGTGCGGCCTCACCTCGAGTACTGTGTGCAGTTCTGGGCACCACAGTATAAAAAGGACATGAAACTGTTGGAAAGTGTCCAGAGGAGGGCTACGAAGATGGTGAAAGGCCTTGAGGGGAAGACGTACGAGGAACGGCTGAGGTCACTGGGCCTGTTCAGCCTGGAGAAGAGGAGGCTGAGGGGAGACCTCATCACAGTCTACAACTTCCTCGTAAGGGGTTGTCAAGAGGCAGGAGACCTTTTCTCCATTAACACTAGTGACAGGACCCGTGGGAACGGGGTTAACCTGAGGCAGGGGAAATTTAGGCTGGACGTCAGGAGGGGGTTCTTCACAGAGAGGGTGGTTGCACACTGGAACAGGCTCCCCAGGGAAGTGGTCACTGCACCGAGCCTGTCTGAATTTAAGAAGAGATTGGACTGTGAACTTAGGCACATGGTCTGAACTTTTGGGTAGACCCGTGCGGTGTCGAGAGTTGGACTTGATGATCCTTAAGGGTCCCTTCCAACTCAGGATATTCTATGATTCTATGATTCTATGATTCTAAAACTTTCTTTTAAATACTGCATACATCCAGTATTGCTGAGAGGCCACTTTTTTTTTTTTTTGAACGGGGCTTAGATTATTCACCTGGATAAGAAATGCTGTGTGATGTTCTGGTTACCTGTCTTGGAAACACAGCATAAGCAGAAAAGGTAGGGGTGGCTGAGAAGACCTTGCTGTGGCACAGGACTGCTGTTGTGTGAAGTGGGGCTAATTAGATAAATGCCTTCATCTTAAAAAGCTATTCTGGGGAGGGGAGAAATAGGAGAGCTCTATAATATCTCAAATGGTACAGAGAAAATGAACTGGGAATGATAAAAACAACCTGATGACATCCAGAGCAATACCCACGCAGCAGACTCGTGCCGAAGGAAGTACTTCGTCATGCAATGCACAACTGAGCTGTCAAGTTCATTGCCAGGATGTTGTGGGGTTCAAAAGTGCAGCTGGGTGTAAGTTAACAAAAGAGATCCATCAATAGCTGTTCAACACTTTGATCCAGACACAATATCTGGTTTTGGAAATGTGTATGCTGCCTCTTACAATATAAGCTGAGAAAAAGTATACCGGAGACAGAATCACTCTATACTGTTATTCTTCCCTTAAGCTGCCAGTGCTGCTGGAGTCAGGCTACTTGGATATCCAGGTCCCTGTGACCCACTTAAGCAGCTGATGTATTATGAATAAGCTGTAATACTGATAGCTGGTTAGCAGCCTCATAATGAGTCACTCACTGTGATCCTGAAGGTTATGAGTGGTTCAAGGGCTGCAGTTTGGGACATGCATCTCCACTGCTGCCCTGTGTGAATCCTGCAGTCACCTTGCTGGTGTTCCTGTCCCGTGGGGCAGTGGGAACCTGTGCTCAGGCTTAGTTCGGGTGTCAGGTGGTGCTAGGTGGGCTGCTGTAGCACCACATGTGGATGCTCTGAGGTCAGGTGTTAACTTCTGTCTTCTCTGCCTCTATCCATCCTAGCACAGATACTAGAGAATTGCATGATTCCACTATTAAGACAGGCTGAGATATTTTATGTCAACAGTATGGAAGGATTTTTTCCCCCCTTCCAAGTCAGATTAACCCTAAGAAACAGTGCATACTTTGTAATGTGGAGATCTCTCATTGGGAAATGTTGTTTCTAGCTTTTCCACATCAGCTGTGAAAACACATAGCCATCCAAGCTCTGCAAAACGATTCTTAGAAAGGCCTAGCAATGAATGCTTGGCATACAGAGGTTTGATGTATTGACAGCCAGGCTTAGTGAAAGTGTCCTTGAGGAGGTCTGGAAAAAAGGTGCTGTGGGGAGGGTGGTCTCTTCTGGGCTTTGAGGTCAACATTGTCATGGGGGAACTGATGGCAGCTGATAATCTGCCACTGTTGGCTGTGGAGATCATGGTCAGGCTTTCCTGAATAGCATGATACAGATAGTAAGCCTGAAGGCATCAGCCTTGGTGGTAGGAAGCTCTTTCTCAGAGGAGCCTTTTGGAAAAGGTGTAGCTCTTTTCTGCACTTATACCTCTGCTTTACAGGTAATCAATTTTTTAAACATGTGCAGAGCAGAACTGATCTTATGCCTGCGAACAGCACTCACAGGAGGCATTTCCAGGTAGGTCTGATGAATGGCAGGGTGCCAGGAGTGGCATCCATCTTGTTATCTGAGATAATGCCACGAGCAGCCTAAAAGCCCTTTCTGACAGCAGAGCATCGAGCTTGGCCTGCAAAGCCTCCTGCTTGGCCTCCTCCCAGCTGTGAGCCCTTTCCACAGACACCTGGTGCAGCCCCATGGCCTCAGTGGTGGGCCCCTCAGATATGGGCTGCGTGAGCCTGGGACCTGGTGGTTTGCACCCAGGCCCTGCTGGGCAGGAGGAAGGGCTGGAGCTGCATCTCTGTCTGCTTCAGTGACACTCGTTTGGCTGCAGTGTGCTCCCTGGGGCTTGTCTGGCCTGCTAGCTGCAGCTTCCCTTCAGCACTTACTGCCATGGCACTGTGCAATGGCCATGCAGGATGACTGAGGAGCAGCAAGAATAAATGCCAGAGAATATGAAACCAGTATGAAGAAGAGTGCTGCTATCCAGCCTCTGACAAAGACAGTGAGTTTGTGGTACCAGTGGGGAAAATACTGCGCTGACTGTCCACAAGCAGTGAGCAGCTCAGGTCGGGGTGAGTGTCTTCTCTCTCCGTGGGCTGTCTGGTTCATGATCCAGTCTTGATACTTGCTGAACATGGCTTTATATTTCACATTTCTCCTTACATAAGGGAGCTTTGGCATAGATGTCAGCAGCCACCAGAAACTGCGGAAAGCTTATGAGCAGCTGAAATGCTATCGTGCTTGTTTTTTTTTTCTTTTAGGGACTAAAGGCTCTGATTGTAATCTTGCACCAGGCTTCTGATTTTAACCGAATTTCTGCTTTGAGTTTCTTTACCCTCTCTACAAGCTTGCTGCACCCAACCAGAGGCCTAGCGGGAGCCCATACAGGTCTGCCAGCCCTTCTAGTGGGCAGCAATACTCCCAAAGCTTCTGAAGAGATGAGTTTGTATTGCTCAGGGATAGAATGTAAACAGCTGTTAATAAAACAGTGTGTATGGTCCTATTGAGATCGTGTAAATATGAGGTCTGTGCCTAGAAATAGCTCTGGTTTGTGTTCCTGAAAGCAGATTCACCTACGTCGCTGCACGTGAGGTGCTGTGCTGCCAACAAACCCAACTTCCCTGGGCAGTGTGAGGGGTCGCAGGAGGCAACTTTAACTTTATTACCTTACAATGTGCATATTGACAGTCACTGAATATCTGAGTGCACAGAACAGAGCATGGCCTCGGTATCAGCAGGAGGGATCCAGGGTGGGAAGCAGCCCCCTGTGCCCATGGAAGCGTGAGGCTGACCAAGTGTGGGGGCTGCTGCAGCCTGCACCCAGGGTGGCTTTGGGACCTGAGTGTAGGCCCCACCCAAGGTAAAGACAAGCAATTGGTGCTTGTATGTAGCATTAGTGTTCAAGGAAGGGAACTCTTGGATTTTATGTCCTGTCTTATGTCTGTGACGCAGGTGTATAGGTAGCAAGGGCTTAGTCCTGCAGGGTGCAGTGCTTAACGCGCAGCCTGTAATCATTCTCCTTAGCTTAAAGCGCTTAAACTCTTTCCTGTGTTGTCTGCTTACTTACCCTCTCTCTGAGCTGATCTCATGACCGTGTTTTGCTGTAGTGGAAAGTCTGATGTAATGCAACATTTGTCAAAATGACATGGCTTTAGCTTGAAAGTGTTTCTTAGCCTGAAATGTTGACTAGGAGATCTTAGACTATAGCACAGTGCCTGCAAGTGTGGTTAATAGTACAATAGCTTGTAATAGTAATATTAAATGCTGTGTGTAGTAATATGTAATATATCCTGCAGTGGGTTTTATGAACCCATCCATGGGTTCATGGTTTTATCCATACGTAGCAAACATCTTTAAAGAACGCTCTGTCTGTGTCTGCTTTGTGTGTGCTCCCCTGGGGTGGGGAAAGCCGGCTCTTTGTTGGTGATGCATAAAGCACCTGATACATCTCCCCTGAGTGCTGGCTGCTTTAGTACTCAGCCTTCCTGTAGGCCTGTCCCTTCGCACTGAGCAGAGAACAGACACAGTCATGTAGCTTCAGGGGGAGTGCTCCAGAGCCCAGAGGGGCTGGGGGTGAGGAGGCTGCTGTAAGCCCCAGCTCCCCTTCAGGAGGAGCAGAGCTCACCTCGTGCTGCCTGGTGCAAGGCATTACCTCCACCCCTGCGCAGGCACCCGAGTAGGTGATAACTCTCACAGATGAGATCAACAGCAGGGTCTTTTAAAAAGTGCTTAAGCATGTCTGGATAACAGCTCATGGTGTGCTGAGTGTCCTCTGACCCCTGGCCAAAGCCTGGGATGGGAAGTCCAGGCGCAGCATCTCTGAAAGGCAGGGCTCATAGCTTCTGAGCTTAAAGGGGATTTAGGAGCCCAGCCCAGCTGTAGGAGCTTGTACTGAGGAGTTCTGGCTCCGGTTTCTAAACTGGTCCTTAACACTCTGCCAGTATGCTGGGAGTGTGCTGCCACAAAGGAACCCTCTCCAGTGTCCAGCATGGCCGTGTTACCTCCTGCCAGCAGCATGGGTGTATGTTCAGGCTGTTCTGCAAGGTGACACCTGACAGGAGGAGAGGAGATGGCTGAGAGCATCTGTACATGGTCTGAACTCTGCATTTCCAGCAAGGCTTTACCCAAGCCAATCAGTGGGAACTGTATTGTCCTACCAGTGATGCTTAGAAAGATGTTCCCTGAAGTACAGATGGGGGGTGCAACAGCCTGCAAGTATCCAAAGTGTTTACCGTGAGATTAGTAACACTGAGAAGTGTTGTCCAAGTGGGGTGCAGGCTTGCACAGTAACCTGGTAGAAGAGCTCTTCAGTCCTTCATGGGTTGCACTTCTTAGAAATGTGCATCTCTAGGTCTTGCTTGAGGCTTCTACGCAGTTTTCACCAGCTGGGTCATCTTGATCAAAGCACTTGCTGGAAATACCCACGGGCTCATGGAAACACAATTTACTGTGCTGGGAGGGTCAGCTGTTTGTTCTTCCCATAACACTTGTGTCTTAGTACTGAACTGCCATGATGTCCCACTGTGATGGTGCCTTACCAAGCTGGTTTCTGGGAAACACATTTTTTGGTGATACCTTCAGCACTGTAACTTCCAACTCAGTTCATTTCAGTGGAAGCCACCCAGACACCCACTGCAGCAGAGAGAAGAGCCAAGTTATTTTAAAATTCTAAAAATTATTTTTTTCACTTTGCATTCCTGGGTCTTGGCCTGAAGAAGAAATGGTAGTGCCAAAATACCGCGAGAACGTCTGTTGTTGCAGTATGTCTGGCTGAACCAGAAGCAGGAAATTCTTGTGAGAGCCTGTCTCATGAGATTGCCAGCCAGCTCCAAGGCTGGCCCTGTTGTTGGCTATTAGTGCAAAATGGGGAGGTGGGGATGTAGCTGAGAAGGAAATAGCTGAAGATGGGTGAAATGGCTAATTAGAAATGATGGCAGTGTTTGTATGGGGGGAGGCAATGGTTTTCTTTGTTTGGGGTGTAAAAGCAATGAATAAATGAAGCAAATGTGCATCATGTCCCTTCTTCCAGTGGAGGAGGACATGGGGAAGCTCCCTTAACAGTTTGAGAGCTCCTCTGCTGGAGCAGGTCTGGCACTACTCTTCCTTGGGGCCTCCCTCTGGTTCAAGGGGGGCCAAGCCCAGCATTTTGGTTCACAAGCCTTTTCTAACTTGTAGGTCAGGAATTTTTCCTTAACCTGGGCTAGACTCTGCTCTAAAACTTTCCGCGCTGTCGTGTGCAGGGCTGCCTGGGCAGAAGCCAAGATACCGGCACTGAAGGGAGGGAGCTGAGCTTTAACCTCCGTCCAGCAGACTTATTCCACCTTGGCTCCATTTCAAGACAATTTTAAAAGCTGTATCCAGCTTATGCTGCCATTTTCGGCATTATTGCTCCTGGTGGAGCTGTAACGGTGGGGAACTTTAAAGGAAAAGGGCATAATGGAAACTGATTAGAGAAGTGGGGAAAGTCTCGGGGTGCAATAAAGCCTTGCCCAAAGAAGGGAAGGGGACAAGGGGAGGCCTTAAAAGGCATGCATTCGATCACAGCAGGGCAGGAAATAGCTTTAGGAGAGTTTTTCTTTGGTCCATTCATAACCTGGTTTGTACCTCATTAACTTTCTGTTAGTGCATTTTTTCTTCTAAGGTCCAGGGTAGTTTATTCCCACAGAAGTCAATGTGAAAGAGTCATTCAGTGCCAAGTGTGATCTCTCCTGCGGATTAAACAAGAGAATCTCCCAGCATTGCTTTCATCCAAAAGAGATGAGAAGCGTGTTGAGGATGTGCTGATGATGCATGCTTTATTTACTCCATCTCCATGGAGCTACAATAAGCTTCCTGGAGGTGCTTTACTAAGGCTCTTGCACCTTTTTTTTGTAATACATTGAATGTGCAAGTGACAACCCCTGTGAAACCAGTTGCAAACTTGCTGCTGCCTCCATTAAGGTTGTTAGGCAGCTAGAAACTACTGATATGAAGGAATCTCTATAAAAGCTGCATGGATTAAGAAGATGCCTGTTTAAGACCCTGAAGATTTTCTTCTGTTTCAGATGCTCCCTGCTTACCTCAATTTCATCTTGCTAACTGTTGTTCTGCAGTGCTAAAATCAGATTCCAGGTATTTTCAACTCTTTCTTTATATTCTTTAGGAAAGACAAGTGGGGTTTTGTCTTGCTGATGAAGCCTAATTTGAATGACTTTATTCATCAAGTCCATTTAAAGATTCATTATGTTCTATCTAGTCCAACAGTAAAAATACAGAAGTATCCTTTGGGCAGCCAACTGCTGAAAGGGAGGAATTAGTTACAGGAGATAAGGTAAGATGATGTAGGATTAAAATGCAGCGAGCAAGATTCTGGTTTGATACTGGTGGAAAATGAGAGGGATGCTAAGGGAATTAGAATAGGCTGTGTGTCTGGGGCTTCCAGTCCTGGACAGCAGGGTAGGTGAGCATTTGGGATTAGCTCATCCTGCCCATGCCTCTTCCTGTGCTCTGTAGCCCTCTCCTTCTAAGAAGGCTTGCCATAGACAGCACAAAAAACAGAGGATGGGCTCTTGCAACCTTCTGCAAAGCCTGGATGGTTAGCAGTGCAGCGGGTCTGCATCCGTAGTGAGGAAACAGCAACCCAGAAGATGGGAAACCCATGAAACAACACACTAGGTCTGAGGTAGAGGTGCTGGCCTTTACCCCAGCTGCCATGGGGTGCCTGGATCCTATGGTGTGACGGTAGGCACCGAGCCTGGAGGATGGGTACCGGGTAGTCCAGGGCTATGGGCAGGTCTCTGAAACTTGGGGAGAATTAAAACTAGGTGCTGTAGGTTGGAAAGTGCTGAATGTTGTCCAGGCTGGGTGTATCTACTAAGTTATATTAAGGACCATTTGCTTACTCTTTAGAGTGTGAAATAAGCTGCAAAAAATAAAATGCCTTATGGACTTAGTTCGGCTTTGTCCCTGTATCACAACTGTGTGTTAAGCTGTTTCTCCAGTAGACGTGCAGCAGATCTTTGGAAGTGCTTGCTGCTAAAAAACACTAATGCCAGAAAACACTAATGCCAGGGTCCTTGGGGAAGGTCAGTTCTGGGCTGGAGGAGAAACACTTCGTATGGTTCCCCAGGTGGCCCAGGAGCATCCACGCAGACCAAGGTATAGCTCCAACTTCTGTTTCCTGGCAGAGATCAAGCTGTGTATTCATTTTTTATCTTGTTCCGGTTTTGCTTGAAACGAGGATGAGTTTGATGGGTTTTACTTCTATTTGTATGAATAGAGGATCTTTTCACTATAAATCTGAGATAAAAATTCAAGGCAAATCTCAGGAGTCTGGAAAACATTGCAGGCTGAACTTAAAGCATTTCTGTACTCTTTCTGAAGTGCTTGTTTATCTTGTTTGCTCTGATCAAGAGAACATCTGAAATGAACAAATAAGCTGCCTGAACATGTAGCATCTCAGGTCAGTTGCAAGGAGCCCGCTGAAAGCTGCTGCTTGTTTTTTCAGGTCTGAATTCTTCCTGTCTAAGTTCAGTCTTTGCTTATTCAGGTAGGATTTTCTGTACCCAGAGCAATTAAGTGGTGGGCACGGGTCCTTCTCTAGCATTTCCCTTTTCAGGGCTGAGGTGTGCTCTGAGCAGTGCTGGCTCTCATCCTGCTGTGGTGGTGCCTGGCCCCTTTCAGGCAGGGCTGTGTTGTATGCCTGTGGTGGGCAGCAAAACCCTGTGCTGCAGGGTGAGGGAAGCAATCGAGAGCTCCTGCAAGAATTCTTGAAAGCTGTTGTTCAACAGTTTGTTGATTCCACTCTAGGTTTCAGTTGCAAGCAAGAACAGATGTGTACTGCACTCCTAGTTCTGCAGCCTGAGACTCTAGGGTGGTGCTATCAGGGCTTCTCAGTTGAGCACTCCCACGTTTTTGGGGTGTACTCACACATGAGACTTGTTGGGCTGATTTGACAGTCTCTGCACTTAACCCCAGCAGGTGGCTAGGTACTGCTGGCAGTGGCTCCTGGCACCATGTGCCATTGCTTGTGCTTGGATGCATTTACAGATGTAAGTACTGCAGGGCCTGGTTCTGCTGTCCCATCATGTTAGCAGTGGCCCTTAAATCCTCCCTCAGAGGGGCAACATGAGTGCTTAGATCCTGCACTCCACTAGGTTTGGGTTCCCTTTGCAGGAAAGCTCACTGCACCAAGATTCATCCATGTAAATCCTCTGTGCCGTACAATGGATTAAAATAGATTTGGGGTTTAGCTTTGCTTCCTGTTGGATCCCAAGGTGCAGAGCAGCTGCTGTACCTGGTTTCTCTGGCAGAGCTGAAGGGTGTGCACAGCTTCAAAGAGGGCATTAGGGTCTTTGAATGTCTGCTGCTGTTGGTGTGAAATTCCTGTTCCAGAAGATATGAAAAGTAATGGGACTTTCTTTAGATTGCCCAAGTTTTCTCTTGACTGAAAACATGAATTTTTACCAAGAATGTCATGTACATGTGATATAGTTGCATATTAAGGGTACACAAATCTGTACAAGTTGCATACTCCTTCATAAAGGGAACTAGTTCCTTGTGAATGATGCTGCAGTTTTTATTACTGCAGGGAACAGCTATTACATGGCAATGTCTGCTGAGGGTTGGTTGAGTTCATCCCTGAGAAATATTTCCAGTCTTGATCTAACCAGCTTTTAAACCTGGCCCCCCAGAGGCAGAATGCAGAGCTAAATCATGACACCACTGAACACTCTGAAGTAGCACGGTGTGTTTGCTGCCCACCTTTCTCTTTCATCCTTCTCCCTGACTCTATTCCAGGACATCTTGTGGAAAAAGGAAAAGCAGTTTCCTTTAGAACTGGCTGTTTTTCTTCTTCCTGTAGACCTTTCCTCCCTCAAATGGGAAAACATATTATGCAGTATTTCTGCTGCAGAGTTAAATATTGATGAAGATTAAGATGCATTAAATGACTGAGGAAATTCATGGGACAGGAAGAAAAACAAACAAAGCCCAGAAAATTAAAAAATGTTCAAGTGTATGAATAGCTCTTTCTCTCTGCACCTTCTGCGTGACTTCCAAAGAAATGTTTCAGCATCTTGATGTGAATGTTCCAGCTTCCCGGAGCCGGGGACAAGGAAGTGCTGTACAGCAGCAGCTATGGGGGGGAAAATGTTCAGTGCTGTGTTGCTCTTGGACTTCCTTGGAGTATTTTTGTTCCAGATGTTAAACTTATTTTTTCAGAAGCCTTGCAGAATTGCCAGAATGCTGGATTTTTTTTGTGAAGGATTTTCCGAACCCCAGCTGATTATCACAACACATAAGAATCCAAACTCGGTCTTGGCTTCGCGGTGCTCCGGCAGCTGCAGAAAATCTGGGGGAAGGCGCAGGTTCACGGTGCTGTCGCCGGCTGCCCTTGGACGGTCACACCAGGAGCGTGCAGCCCTGCTCCCTGCCTCCTTGGCGTGGGCATCTTGTCAGCCCCTGAGCCATGCGCCCCAGGCAGGGTCACCGCTGCAGCGTGCTCCGAGGCTGCAGCAGGGCAGCTCAGGGTGCAAAAATTACTTCCATCTGCCTCCACTCCAGCAAAGGGTAGCTTGCTCAGAGGCAAAATCAGCCCCTAGCATGTTTTGTTTCTAGATGTGATGATATTTTTTTAGCCTGTGGTACACAGTGATGCTGGTGGTGCAGGCAGATCAAGCACTGCTGTTCCCCACCAGAGTGCCAGTGCTCTGGCTCTTCTGTGGCCCTGCTGCTCGCATTCTTCTGAGCCCTTTGGTCTAATCCTTATGGAAGCAGATGGAAAAAACTTCTGGGCTCTGGTTTGTCTATCGAGTGTATCCCACTGACTGTCAGTGAGACGTTCTCTCTACAAAAGAAATAACTGTAGAAGCACTTTCTGTACCTGCTTCTCTCTTCATCTGCCTGATTTTTGTCCTTGTATACTTACAGGAACTCTCAGCTGTGGCATTCTTGCACTTCATGCATCTCCCCAACACTTGCTGCACCTCCCCAGCTGCCTTCGCTGTGCTCTGAGGGGCTGTCAGCCAGTACAGGCAGAAGCCTGCAGCCAGCCTGGTGTTAAGGCAGCTGGGAGCTCTGTGCTCAAATTCCTTCCCCTGACCACAGCCCTCCTTCTAGAGGCAAAGTCTGCCAGCCAGCCTGGGTGCTCTGCTCTCCTCTGCCAAAGAGAGCTGCATATTTTGCCAAGCTCATCTGCTTTACCAGGAAGAGGGCTGCTGCGGGCAGTGTGAGAGCCATGGGCAGCTGAGGCAGATGGTGAGTGGGCTGGTGTGCTGCAGCTGGGGGTTCTGCCATAGGTCTTGGGCTAGAGCCTGGTCGGTAAGGACAGTTGTGGTGGTTCCCTGGGTGGCAGGGGGGCACCATGCTGCTGCTGTGCCTGAGCTGAGCGCTGGTGCCCTGTGGCAGCACAGCGCAGGAGGGCTGGAGGATGGGACCCACTGAACAGGTGAAGGAGAAAGGAGGCTGAGAGATGCCTTTTTTTAAAGGGTGTCTCTTCAGTTGGTACTAAGTGGGTGGCAGGAAAAGCTGTTCTCACTAATCGTGGCTGGAGCAGGAAGGGAAGGGGCCGTGACTTACCCTCTGTGCCTTGGTGCTCTTGCAGTGTGGGACTAATCCCAGCAGTGTTCTTCCTGTGTTGTTTGTGCTTTATAATATTTCGTAAAGATTTCTTCGAGTTTGTTCTTGTGTATTACAATTTCCACATGGAGCGTATACAGGAAACTCTTCCAAAGCAAGAGATGAAGTGTGGAGTAAAACCGGTCAGTGAAGGCAGAAGTTTGGCTGTAGAAATACAAACAGCCTTGTCTTTGCAGGAGCAATCCTCAGGAGGAATTGAGCTGGATCCCTGACTGTGCTTTGTGAGCAGTAAAGCAAATGCAGCAGTGCCTCAGGACAGCTGTTGGCACCCCTGTGCCACCTCCTGCTGCTCCGGTGGGGCTGGCGGGTTGCACAGGTCTCTGAATACGTGAGGCAACGCTGGGCCTGCAGCAGCAGGAGTGAGGGTAAGCCCGTCTCAGTCGGTGAGGCCTTGGGTAAGAACCTGGAGGACACTGACAGGGGTTGTTTCTCTTCCTGTTTTAGAACAACAGGAACGGAAATAGCAGCTCCCTGCTCACACACTGATGGGTTTTAGTGGTTCTCTTTGAAAGGTACCATTATTCCAATTAAGCAAAAATAACCCCAAAAAAGTATCGGTTATCATAAAATCAAGATGTTACAGTTCAATTGTATTTCCAGACTCCAACAAGCTGCTGGAATGCATGCAGTTTAACTTTCCTCTATGATATAATAGTTTAAAAGAGATCAGGGTACATTTTACCATAGTGTCTAGCAATGTGCGTTTATTCAGACTTTTGGCAGGCAGTTCTGCACACTCGCTAAAACTGTGAATCATCCATTGTTGGCCGATTGCACTCTAGTTGCTAAGAGATCTGTCAAGTGCATACTGAGGCTTAATTCTACATTTCTTCTAAGAAGGGCTAAATGTATTAAATTGGAACATGTCACATCCTTCCTAAACAAGTAATTAAGGCGCTGCTATGAGCCTGTCTGAGGGAGAGAAGAGAAGGAGCTGGGAACAGCTGGAAGACATAACTTGGGCTGGGGTCGGTCCCTCTGTCTGGGAACGCGGGGCTCACTGCATGTTGAGCTTTCACAACTTGATGCACAGTGGAAATGGAAAGAGAGGAGGGAGATGTGTTTAAAAAAAATTGCAAAATGACTTGTTTTTTAGTGTCCTTATATAAACCTCTTAAAATGACCTAATGCTGTTTCACACAGTGTAATTTTCAGTAATGGAAAGACAAGACGTCAGTGCTTCCCGGGCTGCCTTGCCCCCAACCCCTCCCAAGCCAGCTCCCTCTCAGTGCTGCTGCTCCCCGCTTGCCCAGGGCCTGCTGTGGGCATGGGGCGCTTTGATTGCGGGCCAGGCCCTGTAACATCTCTGCTTGCCAGCAGAAGTGCCAAGTAAGGGGTGCTGGCAGGTGTCTGTAACCACCTTGCCACTCCTGAATAGCCTCAAGGAGGCCTTTTACTACCCACAAGGAGAAAATTGATCTATGCGGTAGTGCATCAGCCTAGCACATCATCTGTTTCTGTGAACGCACTTCTGCCTGTGTGTGGATGTGGGGCAGTGATTAAAAAATGTTGGGGGGAAAAAAAAGTTCTGTAGTTGAGATGTTTGGACTCATCTGTTCCTCAGTTACCTCCTGGGCACTGGCAGCAATCTTGACAGGAGCCCCTGTCTTGCTTGCCAGGCTCAGCACCTGCCTCCCTCTCACTGAGTGGGGAGGAGGTGGTGCCCAGTCAGTTTGCCCATTGTGGTTTGTCACTACACAGGCATGCAGTGGGCTACCGGCTCCAGCCTCTTGTCCAGTATCTTCTCGCAGACTGGGCTGCCTGCCGCAAGTTACCTGAGCGATGGATTCCCCTCCTTTTTAAACATTTCCTTGTGAAGCTCTTTGTGAACACTGCTGAAGCCCTCTTTTAATCCTCTCTAGTCAGCAAAATAGACTGAGCTCTGACAACCCTGCTTTGACTGAGGTTTCCGAAATGGCGCCCTCCTCCCCAGCCCCTGGTGCTGGCTGGCCCCACTCTGAGGGCAGGGACACGGCCCTGTGGAGCGGCGGTGGCACCGTGGGCACTGGGCCAGTTGGCTTCCGCTGTTCCTGGGGGTGCCCCCACCTGTCTGCCCAAAGGCCCATCAGTCCTGGGGTCATGGGGAAAGGCCCCATGCAGGTGATGGTGCTCTTCTGCCATGGCTTGAGTTGCAGATTAAAGATGGTCCTAGCTGCTGGGCCACAGGGCCGCACACATGGGCTGTCCCTCCCTGCTTGTGGCCTGGTTTGTGTGCTGCTCCATGCTCCTGTGCTCTGAGCAGTGCTGGCTTTGTGCTTGTGTGCTGCTTGTGTAACCCCACCACAGTGGGCTTCCTTTTGAAACACTTGCTCTGCAAGGATTTCCATTAGCATTACATCTTGAGACAGACATGAGAACTTTACTTGTATACCTACAGCTGCACCCAGTCTTACACATCTCACCCTGCCATTCAGTGCTGTCACTCCTATTGATTAGAGTTATCTTCTTGCTTAAAACTGTACCAAACTAGGCAGGATTGATTTTATGTAAACACACGCTGATTGGTATCAATTGCTTTAACCTCCCGTAATTCCCTGTTACTCCCCTGTCAGTCACTTTGCAGTTTGTTCTGGCATCCCTGTTAGGCCACAAACACGGCGCAGATCCACTTTGGATGGAGATCACCCTGACCTGCTGTTTTCAAAATGACTTTTAGTATCTGCTCTTTAATGTCTTCCTGGGTTACAGCTGGATCAAAAGTGACTCTCCATGATGCAATCTGAATATTTAACTGACTTTTTCCCAAACACAGAGCAAAAATATTTATTTAATGCTCTATTTTTATATGAATATTGAAAAATTCACCCTTTCCAGCTAGTAATGAATCAGCACCGCTGTTGCTATTCCTTAGATGGAGAAGCAAAGCTGAAAAAAATGTCCTTCTGAATCTTGATTCTGCTGTCAAGAGGCTTTCACTACTGGGTCCTTTTGCTTTCAAAAGTTCCCGTAATTTCTGATATATTGCACTGTAACTTATTTCATACAATTGTTCTGGCTTTTTTAACTGACTTTAATTTTTCCTCTACGCCAGCTATAAACATCCATTATGTTTGCTTCTTAATCTTGTATGGTGCTTTCTCACATGTGAGTGCAGGCTTTCTGGACATTTAGTGACATTTTCATAAAACTGCTCCTGGGCATACTCATTTCTAGCATGTGGATTTGCTGCTTAATGATTTGTCTTACAACTATTTCAGCCTTGAGAAAATCGTGCTTGTGAACGTTACTCATTGTGTAGCTGCTTTTGCTTATTTGAGACATCTTGTCTATGAAATCTGTCACTCATTCAGTGAATTTTACCTTCATCACTTTCTATGTAACTGGAAGAGCATGGAGTATTATCCATATTCAGAACAAAATAACAGGCTTTATAAACTAATATCTGCTAACTGTGTGTTAGGTTTATCAGGAACGCCATCCTCCTGCTCACTGCAATGAGTGGTCTCTGGAGGGAGGAGAAGCTGTGTTTCTCCCCCTAGCTGAAGTGAGTATTGAAAAGATGTGGTACATCCCAGTGTGTTGCAGACATGCTTGATGCCTTCACTTTCTTTTTATCCTGTTCATCTGCTGAAGCTCAAGATAAACAAGCCGAAGAGAAGATCATATTCTTCCTGCTCTGACCCTTCAGACTATGCGTTTCTGTGCGTTTTCTCTTTGCTGTTCTGTAGCCACACTTAAAACTCTTCAACCAAAATGGGTAGGAAAACAGGTTTCCTACTTTTCTCTTCAAGCACTTACTGCTTGTAGGACATCAAAAGCATTCAGCAGTCAATGGAGACGAGTTTTAAAAACCCATCCTAACATCTACAAATAATATAGCCACTGTTATCTTTCTAAGCTTCCACTGTACTGCTTCACCCACATATCTGTAAATACGTGCAATGTGGAGATTCACCAGCAGCACCTTGTACTGTGGAAGCTAAAACATTTGCCATGTGACACATGCTTCTCTGGTTCTCCCTGGAAGTAACCCAGTGATGGTGAGAAGTGAATGAGGAACTCTGGAGCAGTTTAGCTTCTTGGTGGAACATAATGAGCAAGTTTTAGGGCATCTTTATTTTCTCTGGCAGGAGGTGCACTAAGGGCTTCATGCTACACTCACACACGATTGTCGTTAGGCCGGTCGATCCCAGCAATTCCCAAAATGCTTGCCCTGTGATGCAGGTGCTATTTCCCTCCTCCTAGTCTGGGCCGTGTGTGCATCCAGGGCTGTGGTTCTTGATGGGCTTAGCTGCCCAACGCAGCAGTGCTGCCCTCCCCTGGGACAGCAGCTGCTCCTGGGCCCATGGCTGAAACCAAAACACCCCCTGAGGAAACATGCTCTTAGCTCCTCTACAACAGAGCTCATGAAATGCTTTCCATTTAACTCTCGTGAATGACCCTGCTCCAGCACGAAGCTCGCTTTTTATTTGCTCCAGGTCCTGCAGGTACCTGTGGGCTCTGGCATCGTCTCTGTCTGGGCGTGCTGCAGTTACAAGCTGTCGGGTTGCTGCCGCACCTCACGCAGTTTTGATAACAGCTGGTGAGGTAATCGTTTCCATTTTGTTATGATTTTATAAATTTCAGCCTTCTCCTTTATTTCTAAGCAGCGGTGAGTTTATGTAGTGCTGCATGGGGAAAGGAAAAGCCATCAGGCAGTCTGCTGCATCATCACCTCCTGGCTGTTACTCCAGCAGATGTGCTCTCCCTTCTACCCAAGCCTGGACACAGGCTGTTCTGCCTTGGGTCCTTGTGCAGTGGTGGGCTCAAGCCGATCTCCTGGCACAGGCATAGCCCTGAGCAGGGGACATGTCAGGGGCTGAGGTGGTGGGAGGATAGGGCTGAGATGTGCTGGCACCCAAACGTTTGGGAATATCGTGGCCACTCAGCAAAGACAGAGTCTTGGATGCTGTGAAACTTGGGCACATGCTGCCTCAGGTACGGGGGTGTAATTAGGAAATGTGGGTCATCAGATTGTATGATCTGGCTATGAGTAGTTCTTTCTGGATCTGCTCCTCCTTCAAAGTAGCTCTTATTAAATAATACCTTAGCTTAAACCCCCCTAATTTCTAATATGCATTTAGAAGCCTGCACAGAGATATTTCCCTTCCTGAAGTAAATGCAAGACAAAGTGGTAGGGTGTCTAAGGAGCTGCATCTCCTGCAAAGTGCACAACAAATGGAATTGTTAAGTACGTGAAGGGAAATGGCTTTGCAAAGCACTTTCCTCTTTTAAGGAGTATGATTGGGTTAGGAGTCACATTTTTTTTTTTTTTAACTGAAAGAGCTTTTGATAAGTGGAATCTTTAATCTGTTCCTTTTTACTTTGTTGTCTTGCTTTTCTTTGTTTTCTGCTGTTCCTGTACATTTAAAACAGGTGTGGTGGTTTCCCTTTGTTTAAAATCCATTTGCATTTTATATTTGTACAATGCAGAGTTTATACAGCAGCACAGTGCAGCAGTAATCCAGTTGCAGACATGTCAAAGAAATTACTCCTATCAAAAACACAACAGCCCCCCCCATTTCCCTGCACTTTCTAGCAGAACGTGGTCTTTAGCGCTGTTAAAACAATATGGTCTTGCTTGGTGGGGAGCACCTGTTAGTGCCTGGAAAGTGGCTTCCTTACAGGAAGGATGAGATTTGCATTCCTGCAGTGATTGTATAAAACATTAAGGACAGCTTGGAGGGGGTTCTGACCTCAGTGGGGTCCGGGTTCACACTGCCACCTGCCCAGGGTTTGTGCCCCACGTTTGGGTCTGACCATGTGGGCTTACGCTGGTGGTGCTGGCAGGGCTCTGGGCAGTGTCAGCCTCTGGGATTTGACTCGGAATGACTCGGGCTTGCAGTCAGCTGCTGCCATGAGCGTCCCGTGGTGTGGCTCTGTGCCCGCAGCCTTCCTGAGCAAACGCCTCGGGAGGGCCAGGGGCATGGCGTAAGTGCGCTGCTTTGGAGGTGTGACCTCTGTCTTGTGTGTGTAACGCTCACATAGTGTTTGTTATGAAGTGCTGTAGTCTGCATGCGGGTGTTGGTGCTTTTAAACCAAGCCCTGCCTGTGCGCTGTACAGCTCGGCCCTGCAGGTGGCTGGAGGGATCTCTTAGCGAGATGCGTGGAGGTGCAGGGTGCTAAGCAGTGCCTGTGGGGCAGCACCGGGCAGCATCGTGCCTGCGGGGAGCACCGGCAGTGACTCGGAGAGCCCCGGGCTGTTCCCACACTGGTCTCAGCCTGCCAGGCAGTATCTGGCAGGCTCACAGGGAAGGGGGGTGTGTGTATGCATGGCTTCCTACCTCGTAAATACGTGCAGATGCGGAGAGAACGCACCAGTCGCTCTGTTTCCTCGTGTGCTCTGCTTCTGTGCTCCCTGCTCTGTTCTCCTCTCCTCTTGTTGCTGGCAGCCTGTAAAAGCAGCTCGTGTGAGGCAGGCTCTTCCTCCAGCTCGGTCGCGTTGAGCTGAATGCAGAGTAGCTAAAGATGGACAGTCACTTACATTTGCTGCAGATTTTCCTTTAGAGCCTAAGAATTTGTTAAAACCTGTCAGTATTGTATTAGAGTACTTCAGGTTATTTTCAGGTTGAGGTGTCACAGCTAGCGCTGTGATGGCCGATTTGTTCAGCGGATTGCTTCTTGTTTACTTGTTGGTACCGAGGTATATCGATTTTGACTACTCTGACTGTTGGTATGTCTTCAAGGATTTAATTCCGTTTTATGTGTTTCAGCACATTTCTGTATTCCTTCTTGGATGATACCTCTCAGACAGCAGAACCTTCCTGGAACTAGATGGGGGAAGAAAATGGTCAGAACTCGCATTTTCTGCTGTTACTGTGGTTATCTGTCTACACACTTCAGGGCACTCCTGCAGGATGCGTTAGCGCAGCTAAAATAAGACCGTCAACTTCTGTAAAAGCATGAATGAAACCTATTATTAGAGGGGGAAAAACACTGGTAGTATAACCTCTGCCTGTGGGGCCCTCGTTATAAAATAACAAGGGAGCAACCGGATGTTTCTCAGTGCAAGGTCAGTTATTGAGGGAATTTAACGCGAGCAAAAATATTCTCTTTGCCTGTGGCGATGGTCATTGCTCCTCCTGGGCTGGCTCCTGGGGACTCTGCTTCTCCTCGCTGCCCTCCGCAGCTTGTGGACCTGCTAGTGACCACTGTGTGTCCTTCATGGCTCCCCACCAGACAGGTGAGGTAGGGCCAGATCTTCCTGAAGATCCTCTGCCATTTGTGCAGCTGAAGTCCTTGGGTTGCTCAGTGCCCACCTTTGCTGGGCAGTGGGAAGAGAGTTCGGATCTGGATGGGAACAACTGCTCCAGGGCCCTGCTGGGACAGGGCTGGGTAGGAGCCGCCTCTCAGCAGAGTAATGTTAGCTAGTGTAAAGGGAAACTTCTCAACCCTGTTCTGAGAAGGAGGTTGATATGCTTTTAGAAGTTACAAAATTTGGAGACTTCTTGGTAAAATGACACGCACCCAGCAAGATCAGAAGGCAGTATGCCCGTGTCGTGACAATTAACTCTTAGGAATCTCAGCAAAATCTGCTTTAATGCAAAATTAACACTTTTGGAGTGTTTTTTTTTTTAGGAGTCTTTTATGTTTGTTTTGATTGTTAAAGCTAAGATTTGGTGAAGAGAGGAGGAAATGAGTTGTTGAAATGAAACTGCAGACAAGAGCAAACCTGATGGAGCACTTGGAAGCCCCAGAGGCCATTCCTCTGCAGGAAGCCCCAGCAGTATTTACTGCTGTGTCCAAACTGGGAGCACCTCATTCAAGAAGTTACTATATATATATATATATATATACACAATGTATGTTATCCTGCTTGAGGCATAATTATTTTTCACTTCTTTAGTGTAGATTTTCCTTTAAAAAGAGTTCCCTACCTACCTTAAAATAAGTGGAGTATTATCCTTGCCAGAGATCTTTCAGCCTCTTTAGAATAGGGCATTTAGATGGCTTGGGACAAAGTAAGCATGGTGAATGCTCGGTGTCAAGTCATGAACAAACGGCACAGAAACATTAGTACAGTACAGAGTGAAACCTGACAACTCGCCGTTAAAGGAAAGGAATGCTACTGTATGGTTCGATTGTGATCAACTTATCTTCAAGTGGGTTTATTAGCAATTTAATGGAATATTGGTTATTCAAGAGCCATAATAGCCCTGGCTGAAATGTCCCTTCTGCTCAGCTTTCCCATACCCTGTGGAATGAGCAGAATGTGACAGTCGAGCTTTCAACAGGCTTCATGAATTTTAAATACTTTTCAGCTGTGAAATGGGGCACATGGCGTGTGGTCAACAGTGGACAAGAAGCTGGCAGCCGCTGTGGGTATTATGGGATATTGAGTGTCTGGGAGATAATGAATGCTTGGCTTATCCAGGTGCATTCTTGGCCCACTGTGCATGTCCAGGCAGAGTAGAAGATATTTCTCTGTCCAACCTTTAACAATTGATCATTTTGTAATTGTAAGCAGAAAGTATTTAGAACGTTACTTTCTCAGCATGCCTGTGTACGACTTAAATTTCATGTCATCATCTTTATCCAGCAAAATCTTCGCTGTTTTTCTGTGGCAGTGCATTCACACTGCTTAAACTTTTCCACTAACCTTATTTTATGCTTAGTAGATCTTAGCGAGCCTTTTTTCTATAGTGACTTGAAATCTCCATCTTTTGAGCATTTTTTTTATTTTTTTTTTGCTGTCAACAATTTATACTTGATTGAAATTATTTCCACTTGCTGTGGGTTGAAATTTCAGCCTTTTTGTAGTAAGCAAGCAGATTGCTGGCTCCTGTCTTGTGGGAAATGGTGTCCCTACATTTCAAAGGCGAAGTGTTGTAAGAGAAAGGGGAAAGCCAGGCGTCCTTTACTACTGGTGAGCTATGTAGAGTTGTTCTTGTGTGCTTCTGTTCTGCTTAGCTGTTAAAACATGACACACTTCAAGGACATCCCGTTCAGTGGTGTTTTAACTGTGTACAAATCTAACTACAATGGATTTGTTGCAGATCAGTGGAATAACAGTGATCGAGGGTAGAATTTTTCCACAGTATGTTTTCTCTCTTGTCTATGTAGGAATTTGCTGAAGGATTTTTGGTCATTTTACGTCTACAAAAATGTATTTCTATAGGCATTATGAAAAACACTTACTAAAAACATGTTTGAGACTTAATTGTTTTAAGCTAAAGTTTTGAAATCACGTAATATCAGTGAGGATAGAAAATCCAGACTATTGTTTATTTGTTATCAGTTCATCCTCTTGCAGTTTCTCTGCCACAGGATGGGTGTGAGATTAGATGATGCCTTCTGCACTGCTGAAAGGTTGTGTGTGTCTGTGTGTGTGTACATGTGCATGAGCAGATGGGGCACCAGCATTTGGGGCACCTGCGGGAGGAGGTTGCCACAGGACCTCCTGAGATGTGCCAGGCTGGAGTTCTCCTGATGTGCAGCTGAAGAGACTTGCTCATAAAGACTTGACATGAAGCCCTGGAGGCCACCTTCTACTTTCTGCTCCTCCTCCTCAGCTGGTCCCTCCCTGTGTTTTCCATGGTCCAATTCTCTGGATCTTTCCTGTTCCCCAGCCGTTCCTAGTCATGCTGTGCTTGCCCTGATCTGTAAGGGCCATGGACATTGAGCACCAGTTACATCAGCTCTAGGCACAGTTTGAGACTATTTTAGTAGTAGTGGATTTGGATCCATAAGAAGCAGTGTGTGGGCAATAACGCACGGGGTAATTATCCGTGTGGCCCTTCCTGAACTCCATGGATCAGGAACTACCCAAACCCTGCCAAAAGCTGCACCTGTACCTGGTGGGCTTTGTGTATTGGGAACAATGGACGAGCTATTTTCTGCTTGAGGATGTGGCTTGGGAATACCTAGGTGTTCCTTCTTGTCCCCACTGTGGCCTTGTCCGTGTGAGGAGAAGTGATCACGGGTGAGCGGGAGGAGGGAGCCCCACTTGCAGGCCTGGCAGCACAGCTCCAGGTTGCTAGGGCACTGAAGGGGCAGGGTTCACTAAAACCCCTGGAAAGGGAACCCCTGAAAAAGGTTTTCTGGGTGTTCTGAAGCAGCACCGCGTTGTCCACACACAGCAAGGTGCAGTCTGATTTGGTCATGTTGTGCTCTGAGGGCTCTGAACTGAGTGGTTTGGGTGGGATCGGTAAGGGTACCTCGGGCACAAGTACCCCGTGTCACCCCGTAATGTGGTGCTGAGCAGCTTGCAGGTCTTCACCTTGCCTCCCCTGCCTGAAAGAGGAGGGGGTGGACACAAAGGCCCTGCGTGGGTGGAAAAGGGGAATCACTTGCCAAGGCAGACTGCAGTCCTTCAGCTGGCACAGGAGGCAATGGCAGGTACAGGGCGTCCGCACCAGGCTGTGCTGGAGCCTGTTTGCTGGGATGGAGCTGACGTTCCTTGTCTTGTACATAACTCTTCTGTGATTTGATCTGCTTCGAAGAGCAGCTATGGAGCGTCTTGTTCTTCCACTGCTTCCCAGCTGATGTCTCAAAGCTGGGGCTTTTTCTGGTGTCAACAGAGCTGCAAACAGGCATCAGAAACTCTGCCATAACCCACATCCCACTGAGATCAATGCACACTAGGGTGTGTATCTGACCTATTTAAAGAGAGAAAATAACCAGTACTGGGTTATTCTTAAAGGAAAAACAAAAAAAAAAGCTCAAAACTATTACAATGCTGCTTTATTTTCTTTGAAGCCTCTGCAAGCCCAGAATGGCAGTGCTTATCGTCAGGGGGAGACAGGCCTTCCTCATCTCCAAACAGCAGATTCAGACAGGCGAGCATCTGGACCAAGACCAACACTGGTATCTGTTTTTGCAGAACTGAAGTCTACCCTTCCCTGGCCCCGGATTTGTCCCTCTCTATTTATAGTCCTCACTCGGAGCCTTGCTGAAAAATGCATTATATATTGACAGTGGCACTTTGTGAACTCGGAACTAATGGCTCCAGAAATAGTCACCTCAGAGATATCATAGTCCAACTTTTGCATATATTGAGTCTGACATTTGCTTTGCATGGCTATAAATGACAGTTTAAAGCACAATGAAGTAGAGAGTGAAATCCAATAATTGTGATTTACCGTGCTGAAGAAATTGGTGGTGGACGTAAAATTTCAGGAGACAATACAGTAGTGTTTCTTGGGCTGCAAGTCCTTTTTGTTAGGGCTGTGGTCTCCAGAGAACCGAGCTGTTAGCACTTAAAGCTGAACTCTGCTGTTTCAGGAACCTAATTTAATCTCTGGTTCACTGGATGATCATCTGCTTTCTGAATCTCTTTGCATCCTTTCATTTGAAACGGATCTGCAGACATCTCCCTTTCACTGAGAGCTCGGAGACAAATGCAGACGGGTAATTGCAGTCATTAAGGAACACTTCATTTGGTACCATGCACAGCTTCTGCCCAGATCCAGCTGTGCCCCTGCACCCAGTGGCATTTTGGAGCCTCGGGCATGTGCTGCCGAAGTCCCAGCACCCAGCCCAGGTGTTAGCCCGGCAGCTTCTCTGCTGGCCTCTTCTTTGCCTGGAAGAGTCCGTGGTTCATAGCGGAGTGCTGGCTTCAGGCTCCTCTTGCATAATCATTTCCTTGTTTCCACTGTCCTTTGAAAAGATAGTTTCCTTCTTATTGTCAATAACATAAGTCTCATAATGTGGTTAGCACACAGAATACCAGTAAATAATTAAGGAAACGGCATCTGTTTGGAGTGCATCAAATAGTAATATAGAGAAGGAAAAATCCCAGCACATCAGTTACAGTAATTGGTGGAACCAGCAGTCCGGCGGGTAATGAGCTCCATTTGTAAAGCACAAGGAAATTAGATTCTTATAAATGTCAAACGCAGTTATTGTCCTCTTTCCTTGAAACAGAACCGAGCTGGCTGAAGTCCATTGTCTCTCCATCAGCTTTGTTATGGATTAGACACATCCCATCTCACACCAGGAATGTGCTTATTAGAAAAAATATCACCACACAAAGCATACAAGCTTTAACACTCATCTGATGTACTAATGGCTACGTTTACAATAAAACCCAATATTGTGTTACAAACCTTAAGCTGACCTTTGATATACGATATGAGAATCTTAAACGATACAGATGAGTGTTCTCTTTGTGTGATACAATTCTGACTACCTGGCGTTTTATTTTTCAAATAAAGGAGATAAAGTGAGGGAAGGTGACTTTCCTTTTTGGCTACTTTGAAAAAAGTAAATGATAATTCTTCCTCATAGTGAATACACTTGTAGTTGGTTCATGTCTAAATGCTTAATGTATTTTACAGCTGTCTCCTGGGTAACGTGGCTTTACAGAAGACTTAGTCCATCTACCTTTCTTCACTTCTTTCCTGGGAAAAAAAGCAAGAGGTGGTTATGCATTCAAAATCAAAGCTAGCTCTGTGAATTAGTCTTTAATTCATTGTAAAATCCCACCACTATGCATTAAGACTTTATGCCTCAGAAAATCTGGGGTTGGTTGCTTTGGGAGAACAAAACACAAGGATAGAGGGCTCTGTACAAACCCCTTTCCTGCATCCCTATTTTTAACTTTTCACTTGAGGATAGTGATCACTTGTCTCTCATCAGCTAGAGATGGCACCTTGTGTTCTCTCTGTGCAGGAGCTGCACTGAGTGACACAGTCCTTCCTCATTTGGAAACACTTTGACCAAGGCTCAAGGATGGAGCCAAGCTCTTGATTCCCTTTTGCAATGAGATACAGACTCAAGCAGCTTGTGTGGACTTTACCACCTATTAACCCTGTCGCTGAATGGTGCAGGTCGTGTGTCTTTGGTGGCAAGCACTGACACTGAACATGCTGTATTGGAGAGCCTGCTGGGGACTGCAGCGTTGCTTTGAATATGTCATTGTGGTGCGGATGATGCAAGTCTGCGCCCTCCCTGTGCGTGAAACTCAGCTCTATGCAAAAGCAGAAGGACTGGTCATTTTTGGTTTTGTTTTTCCAGAATCCTGTATTTACAAATCCTCTTCTCCCAGTAGTCTTTTTGATAATGCTAAGTCTTCCTTCCAATTTTCTGTCTCAGTTTGTGCTCCTTCTTCCATTTCTGCTTCTACTGAATGAAGCTCCTGGTGTTGTCCATATAACAAAATAAATAACAGTAACTTGAACCTTCTTTTTATTTTATGTAAGCTGCAGATATTGAAAGAGATTCCTAGCATATGTCACTAGATGTGTGAACAGCACTTTCTAATTAAAACTCTAGGAAATTCTACTGGTTGCTTAAAAACCTCACAAAACACGGAGCCATAGACTTGAATCCATAAACAACCATGATAGAAAAAAGATCCAGCTATTTACACAGCAGTCGTTTTATTTATTTAAATTTGGTTTTGTAAGTTAAAATGAACACAGCCCTGGGAGAAAAACATCTTGAGCGTTTTATGTATATCTGCAAGGATTGGAACAATTACAGAGCAAATTAAACTAGTTTTCAGTGATTTTGGACAACTTACAGATGTGATAACTTCCCTTAATGTCTGTGCCACAGCTGCATCAACCTCTGCAAATTAAATAAAGAAACAATTTGAGGCATCTCTGACATAGCCTGGTGGTTAAATTGTAATCGGCACCTGGTAATTAAAACACGTATGGCTGAAATGACAACTCTGAGGTCAGTATTTACTGTTCACTGTCCTCATTAGCTGGGCCCTTTGCTTAATTGGTTCTCTAGCAGAAGGGCTCCAAGCCCGTGCTGGCGCAGGGCCTGGGTGCTGCTGCCTGCCCCGGGGAGCTGTGGATGTGCTCCAGCCTCATTGCCTGCAGCCCACGCCCTGCTCACTTCTACCAAGGTGACTTTGCTGGCTTCAGGACTGCTTCTCAGGGCAGTGCAAGCATTTGCATTGCTGCAGTGCTCCGGTCAAATGCCTGGTGTAGTTGCGTGCAAGGGTATCCTCGTGCTCAGCCTTTAGTTTGTTGGTCTGCTTCGTTCTGGCACAATGCAGTGAGTCTGTGTGCTCTTGGACTGGGCATGGCACAATCGTATAATCCCCTGTAAGCCAATTGTTTTCTTCTTTGGGGGTCTTATGGTTTTCATAAGCACCAGAATGGTACAAACAGCTGGGCTGCACAGGCAAAAGAAATCTTGGTATCAGAGAGCACATGGATGTTAAGAAGCATTGTGGATTTTGTACAACAGGCAGTTTTTCAATTGTAACTCAGCTGCTTCCCATTGATTTTTGAAATACTACACAGGTCCACTCCTCCTTTTAAACCTAATTTTAAAGATCACTGGAGATGGAGCAGCAGGACCAAGAAAGGTGAAGCTTACTGCTACGCCTGGAGACTCGAGTGCAAAGACGCAGCCTGAAGTCATTCTAGCATCAAGTGAAAGACAGGATCAAAAAGAAACGTTAATAATTGTGAGGGATGTGCTTCAGGCTCGCTCCAGACTGCATCTCAAAGCAGGGAGGACAAGTCCCTTGGTCTGGGGAAGCTCCTGGGTGCAGCCCTGTGTTGCTGTTTAACCCGTGAGCATGCCGCAGGTGGCACAGAGACCTGCCTTCATCCCGCTCAGCCTCAAACCGAGCCATGTGCTTCAGCAGTGTGCTTGTGCTGTGTCTGTGAAGTGACTGGGCAGGGCAAATGGGCTAGAGGAAGGGGTACCCGCAAAGAGCACAGCGGATCTGTGGTAAGATGCTGACCCGGTGCATACCTTAGGTCCCTACGTCAGCTGCCCGGCGGTCCCTGCAGACCAGCCTGCTCTGCCTGTGCTTCAGGGCTGGGGCGGCGACACGGGTGCCATGTAACCGAGTCATGGAAAATGAGCAGCAAAAGTGGGCTTAGGTGGATTGTGTCTGCCCCTTCTCTTACTCCCTGAAGTCAGCACTGCTCTTATGAAGGCCTGACAGCTATGCAGTGTGCTGCCATTGCTCTGAGCCTGCTTTCCCTGCTGTGACAGGCCTGGCTTGGGGCGCCCACGTCGCTGTGCTGCCAGGGTAGCCCCTGTTGGTGCATGGTGCTGGAGGACAGGTACTGTGTCACCTACTTTAGCTCCCTGTGTTCTACCTAGAAATGCTTAATGTATCGTGTTAAAGAGGTAAAGGACATACAAAAATCAGTGCTGTCTAAAAGGCCCTTGCTGTGTCTTCCATGTGTTAATGCTCTGGTTAACCACAGCGAGGAGGGTTCGCCAAGCACAGAGGTGCTGCTGTGCGGGACCAGAGTTTGCACGTTCCTGTGGATGAGGCAGTACTCAGGTTGATATTGTGCAAGGTGTAGTCATAAGCTTTGGGGAGCAGTTGGTTGTGTGGGTGCTTCTTTTTGATTACAGGGCACCAAGACAGTGGTGCTTGAATGTAACGTGTGTTAACCCCTCATGCGGATGGCCAAAGACATGAAACTGTGGGAGCAGCCCTCTTGCAAAAGAAGAAAAATGGGAAAGCTGAATTTCCCAGTTCTGTCATGGACACTAGGCAGTGGGAAAAGGGCTGGGGCAGCCCTAGGCGTCCTGCCACACACACAGCCTCACAGCAAGAAGCCACACTGACAACATGTAGAAATGGAGATGCACACAGACACACCGAAATGACAGGTCTTGCAGTTCTCTGGTGTGGTAGCTCAGAAGTGCAGAGAGAACTAGTTCTCAGGAAAGCTGGAAAACTATAGAGAAAATGGACACAATGATTTCAGTTTTTTTCTCTGACTGAATGGAGGTTGACACATGGACACAAGGGGCTCTGCTGTCCATCTTTCTCTTGGTGTGTTAAAGAGCTTTGATTTTTATTAAAGATAGCATTTCAGGTAGGGTTTGAGTTGTGTGTGTTTGTTGTGGTTTTTTTTAAGTTTTCAGTGATACAGACAAAGTCTGATCAAAACAACTTTTTCTTACACAGGTTGAAGCCATGAAGAGAGTACTAGAAAGTCTTAACCTCAATATAGTAGAGATGGTTGATGAAAACGCGACCTTGGATGGTGGAGATGTCTTATTTACAGGTATAGTGGTAGTAAATTTGCTGTTTAAATATTCCAACTGCCTAGAAGACAGCATGTTATCTGTTGTCTGCATAACAAGATGTTGTTCATGTGGCTTGTTAAATCAGTTGTTTGCTAAATGTCACACAGGTAGCCGAGAGATTAATTTTCAGTGCAACCCTCAATGTCCTGCCTAATGTCTGAGTAAATGAAGTAGCAGTACACACAGTACAAAGAGCAGTACTGTGCATACAAATTTTATTTTAGCTTGTAAAACGCCAATAAGAAAAATGCTTTCAATAGTCAGCTGCCTGCAGTTGTTTCATATTTCTTATTACAAGCAGCTATGCTTACACAGACGCGTTTTCAGGAATCATGAGGGCTTGATGCAGACAATTGTCACTGGTTCAACGAATCAAATACAAAAAGTACATTTTAGTTTATGCAGAAAGTGGTGGAGTTGCCTGCCAGATGTCATGTGCTAGACAACTTATATGCATGGTTGACTTCAAGGATGAAGATCCTGACAGTGTTTTTTGTGTCATTAAGCCCATTAGGCATTTTCTCACATCAGCTGTGTATACGCTTGCTCCCCACCTGCGCTGAATGAGCCTGTTCATTTTGATCAGCATCACAGCAGACTGGCTGCTTGCCTCCGCTCATGGAGGGGAAGGAAGGGTCTCAGAAGAGGCAGGCCAAGAAGGAAGGCCTTTCTAACACAGCACAGCTCCAGCACCGATTGATTTCCTCTGGAGCTTGAGGGTGCCAGCATCTGCAGAGCTGCCTTGAGACCAGAGGAAATCTCAGAGGGAGGGGGAAATGGTCAATCAGTGCTGTACTAATCCAGCCCAGCTGTTCTCTTTCCTTACTCAATGACCATTGCAGGGCTTTAGGAGAGGAAGCTATTTATGCTTCTAGCAAAACACATCTTCTGGAAAAAATAATTGCTTTAAATTATCAGTTCACGATTGTAGGTTGCATGCGTTTAAGCTGAATTTTCAGTTTTACTATTCAACTTAAGAAGAGAAAGATAAGAAAATATATTAAAGGTTGCCTCAATATGTCTCTAAAGTTGGCCTGGTTTTGAAATCTGCTTGTTTGACAGAAGAGCTGATGTGATTTTTTTTTTTTATTCCAGGCAGAGAATTTTTTGTGGGTCTTTCCAAGCGGACAAATCAACGTGGTGCAGAAATTCTGGCTGACACATTTAAGGTTTGTGAATTCATTCATGCCACAGGAAATAGAAACTATCATCTGCTGGATCAGTTGAAAAATTATACTGGGCAAGACACTTGTCATATTCTTAAGTGGTTTGTTTAGAATTTCTTTGTAAAAAATGCTAAAGTTAATGAAAAGGTTTGAACATCCTTTAAAGAGACAGATAATGAAGTTAGATCTGAATTGTGGGATCACTGCATAAAAGTAATTTGGAGAGTGGGAGGCTGTTATTATCTGAAAGCATATTGATATGTTCTTAATGTTCTCATGTATCAGCACCGTGTTCTTAATGCTTGTCCCTGGGGAGTTTTTATGTACATACTGTTTAATTACGCATTTTAATGCATTGCTTTACAGTGGCAACAATAGTATTATGAAAATGTTCTGGATTTTACTCCAGTGCACAAGACACGCTGGTCCAGCGGGGTATGTTGTACTTAAACAGTTGACATTGTGCCCTGGGATATGTTGCTATCGCTAATATGCGGAGAGTACAATTAATTATGGAATGTCTCAATATAATTATGGAAATAGGACTAATTAAAAATAATTATAGCAACCATTCTTTGCTCTCGTACAGGATTATGCTGTCTCCACAGTCCCCGTTCATGATTCTTTGCACCTGAAGAGTTTTTGCAGCATGGCTGGACCAAACCTGATTGCTATTGGATCAAGTGAAGCTGCACAGAAAGCCCTCAAGGTAAAGCAGATAAGAAAATTTTCTTTAACGTGCAAACTTGGTTTGTTTGTTTTTAATCACTGCTCAGGGATGCTGGAATTTTAAAATAGATATAGATCAGTGAAATAGGAAATCAGTACATCTCCTGTGTGCGCAAGCTGTGAAGAATGTTTATATCAGGTAAGAGAACAGTGACATTAATTTAGCTTAAGCTATCTACATTGATTTATAAAATGGAATACACAGGTTATTATTTACATTTTTTTTGATTGAATGCAACGGGTTGGTGATAGGAGGGAGGAAAGAGATATTATCAAGGCAGTAGGAGATGTTTGAGCAACCTGGTCTAGTGGAAGGTGTCCCTGCCTGTGGCAAGGGGGTTGGAACTGGGGCTTTAAGGTTCCATCTAACCCAAACCATTCTGTGACTCTGTATTTACTTCAGATGTTGCTGTGAGAAATTGCCAGAAGATAAGTAAAAGGAGGAGGGAAAGGGGCATGGTCCCTGTCATGAAGGTGGCCTGTGTGTACATTTTTTTAGTGTAGGCTTTCTGGATAAAATCAGTACGGAACTCCAGCCACAGGGACATGGGTGCAGGACTCCCCATCCCTTCATCAGATGGCTACAGGGTCAGGTTCCTTTCTGTTCACTTTTTCCTCTCTGCTCGCATCAGGCTTTCATAGCAGGATGGCTTCAGCAGAAAGGGAGAGTTGTCATCCGAGCCTTGCCATTCTCTGAGCACTTCGCTTTAAAGGAGGAGGGGTGGGTTTGAGCCTTCAGGCTAGGGGGCCTTGTGAATCTGGGTCTCTTTGCTGGCAGACTTGCTTACCTGTTCTTAGGTTTTGCCAAAGCCTTCTTGATGCAATGTGATCACTCATGCATGGAGGAAGCCAGCAATAGATGGGGAGGGGTGGAGACAGCTCTACTTAACTATAGTGAGAAAAGCCTCTGAAGTCCCTTCAATTTAAATGCAGCTTATATCTCTTGCTCTGATCATAAAGCATAAATTATTTTAAGGAACAGCGCTGCTATTGGTGCCCATGGCTACTGATCTGTATCTGCAACATGCAATACATTTACTGTGAACGTAATAAATAACTCTGAAATCTTGTTCCAAAAGAGCTTTGGAACCCATCCTGCATGTCTTGAACACCTCCTTGGCTTCAGCAAGCTAGTGATACCAACTTGAAAATGTGACGCTGGCTTAAAAATGTCCTTAATTGCCCGCAAGATGGAAGCCTGTTCTCATTCTTACTGCCGTGCAGAGATGTTTCCTTGCACATTTGCTCTTCAGGTTTTTATAGATCCTCTTCATGGGCATAATCCCAGGACTTTACATTTCCCAACAGGATCATTTATTCTATCAGAGCTCAGCAGAGGTTTGTTGTTTGTTTGTTTGTTTTCCATCTTGTGATAGTTCAAGATTTAAAATGTCTCAGTGCCCAGCTGATATAAAACCAATGTTTCAAATCTGCTCAGGATCTCCCCTGCTGGACACTGCTTGAATTATGGAGGGGGAGAAAGGGAAGTGCAATCCTGGCTGGCTTAGATTTGTAGCCTGACAGCCACGGAGGGAATAGGGTAGCAGCCTAATTGCTTTGATGAGCAATGAGCATGAGCTTAGGGGAGCTGTGAAACAGGAGGATGGTCTCTTAGTTTTCTGCACAGCTCTGAGTGGCTGTTAAGTCTGCTCGTTCATTTGAATGACCTGGGGAAGTTACTGTCTCATTAGAAATCACTGCGTGGAGCTCTGGGAGCCACATCGCCCTCTGCTCTTCCCTGAGGAACTTATGACAAATGGCTTTGGTTGAAAAGGTCTGATGTTCCTGATGCCGTGAGATTGATTTAGTCTGGGATGGAAAGTGCTCTGTGTCTTTCCCTGTGAAATATGCACTATCCCAAATATTCAGGCTCAGACTCAAAATGCCTCGTGAGCTGCAGCCTGATGAAGTTTGCAGATATCCAGACAACCATACTCTTGTATAGAGTGTTTATAAACATGAGCAAAATTCAAGTACAATACTGGTTACTCAGAGCTGCAATTTGAACTTGAGCCAGGACTAATCTGAGAACTCATCAGTTTGATTAAAGCCTTTTGCACAGCTCGGCTAATCGTGTTGCAGTGCATAAATTTAGCTATTGTAGCCAAAAATATTTTTGTATAAGCTGATTAAATGATGCTGATAACTAGCCATTAAATAGAGCAGATACCACCATTAATCAAGGTGCAGTGAAAAGTGGATACATTTTGAAGAAAGTACACTAAATAACAAGGTAATCTAGCAGTTTGTTGTTTAAAAGAAAATCAATTTTGTCAGTTTTCAGTGTATTTCTGTGCATCAGAGACTGAGTAGCATGTTCACATGTGTGTAAGGGTTATATTTGCTCACGCTCTGCGAGCTGAGGTTCTCTTCAAAGAAATTATATGAAAAGAAAGAAGTATGTAAAGCATCTCCCCCAGAAACGATAGGAATGGTTGTGCTGCTTCTCCCCAACTTTGTCTAATGTTTGAATTCTTGCTTTTTGACCTAAGTGATTTTTGTATTTATTCGCTTCCCTCTGAAAAAAAAAATAATCAGTTGGTAATCAGTCTCACACACTGGTGGAAATAAAACCGCCTTAGGATCTCTATGAGGTGCTGATCCTCAGAATTAAAAGCTGCTGCCTGACTTTGGGCTGATTGATGGAGCAATAGCAGTGCCTGTCCACCAATCCCCGCAGCCTGTGCGGCCGTGCAGTCCCCTGAGCACCTACCAAGTCATTGCCTGTGGCAGCCCAGAGTGCTGCTCCCTTAGCTGGATGGCTCCTTGTGTTAAGCCTCGGCTTTGTTGTTGCCATTCTTCATGTCTGCTCTGGAAATGCTCTTGTACAAGAAAGCTGATGTTTCTGAGAAGCTATGGTAGTACAGTTGGTTTTGTTCTGTGGGCAACAGATGAGATGCTGTGTCATGCTAGACTAAGATTTTATAATTAAAATAGGATTATTTTTTTTTTCCTGTTAGCAGTCTTATTTGAAAGACAGCAGTTTTTCTTGATTGTTCTTGCTGGTGCAACTCATGTATCCATATGATTCCATAAAAACAGAAAAAGAAAGGACATCTGGTGCTCAAGTCTGGCAGAGTGCTGTTTATCAGGAGTGTAACGGAGAGCACTGCAAGTGAACTATAAAATGAGTGTACAGGGTTTAGGATTATAGAGCACATGCTAGAAGCAGATAATAAATCAGAAGTGACATTTTAACCATGAAATCCTCTTCAGACTCTGGCAAGGATAGAATATTTATTTGGGCTGCAGCTGAAAAGAGAAGCTTAAGGAAACTGGGTGAAAGAGAGAGACAAATTAACTACAGAAACTACCGTGGCCTGTCCTGGTTTCACATCTGAAATGTTAGCTTCCCTCTGCTGCTTGCAGCGTGCATTTAATTCCTTCTTGCAGTTAACCCCATTCATAATTCCATCGCTGAATGTTTGCCATAGTTGTTGGGCAGATAAAGCCTGGGGCGATTTTTTTTTTTCCAGTTCTCTCAGTGAGGCCAGGAGTTCTCCAAACGTGTCACCTTTGGGCTCTGATCCTGCATCTCTGGAGGCTCTGGCTGGGGCCCTGACCATGAGCATGAGGAGTCGATGTCCAGGCAGGTGCCAGGCGGTGCTGCTGGTGCACGCTCTGCTTCCTGCTGTCCACACCCAGGGGTGTAGTGTGGGCTCCTGCTGGGACAGCAGAGGAGCAGGAGCCGGCCGGGGGCCCAGTCAGGTCCACTTTCAGCAGCAAAGGCAAATGCTAGGATTGCAATGGGATCAGTGCCCCAGTGTGTGCTGACACTCCTGTCTGTGCTCTCTCTGTATGCTAAATCTTGAAAATTCTCCTGCTGGAAGTGAGGCTGCCCTCTGCCAAGCATGAGGCAGTGTGGCCAGGTGATGTCTGGGCTGTGAGCAGTGTGGCCAGGTGACAAGCCACTGCAGTGAACACGGCTGGGCTCACCTCCACTCGCTTCCCCCAGCAGTGCTGCCTGTGTGGGACCCAGTGTGCTGGAGACACCTGCATGTGGAGCTGCTCCCCAGTGCCCCAACCTCACTAGTCAGTGAGACTGATACTCTCCTGATCATAAAGAAGAGTACATACAGTACTGGAGTACTCTGACTTCAGCAAATACCTATCCTTTTTTCTGCCTTGAATAAAAGATTGGACATTATCGCTTTGCCTTGTTATCAACTCTTCTGTTCAGTATCTTCTGTGGGTAGTGGAGCTGTTCATCCATCTTCTGGAGCATTCCCTGGAGGACGCTATTACAAATGCAGCCCCTCTATTTTGACAGAGGTCAAGGAAGTCTTAAGAAAACCACATCGTAAGCACACAATAGAAAGAAATCTCTTTTGGGCAGCTAGGCCAACTAGTCTGTATCCAAAGCTACGATCACAGCCATGCTTTTAAAGACTTGGGCACAAGGAGCTGTTACAGCATTGGCAGAGTTGCCCCCATCCCTGTGATTAAATGCCTTTTTTTCTCACTGTGTCTTGGATAGCTCAAGTCCCTGCAGCGTGTGCCAGCTTTAAGGAACAGAATGCTGTTTGCCTGCACTACAGCAGGGACGTAATGCCTGCATAAAAGCTTTGGACTTCCCAGCTCACAGAAGTGTCTCCAGAATGGGCACCTAGAAGAAAAGGTCGTATATCCTGTGTGCTTACAAAGCAGCCCATACTCCCCGGGCAATACAAAAAGGCTAATCCGGAGCTGCTCCTGCTATTGTCTGTACAGTGGCTTTCTTTTCTAGTAATGCAGCAGTTTGCATGCACACATTATCTCTTATTCCTTAAGAATTCATCATTTGTGCCTCTGCTTATTCCCTGCATGAAGTCATAATCCTCTATTTACGATATCACAAAGGGTTGCTGTGGAAATGATTACTAATATTAATAACCCAAGGAGGATGACTTCAGGTAGGGAATTAGCAGAAAGTGCAGATGAATCCTGACTTGTGTAATGCAGCAGCAAAGAAGTTAGTGAAATCCAGAGAACAATTGACAACCTGCTCCTTAAAATAATTCAAAAAAAAAAAAAAAAAAAAAGCATGTGCTCTCAGCATTATAGGTAGGAAAATTAGTCAATTTATAGGATTCTGTGCACTTTCCTTTAGCACATATTTGCTTGCTCTGGATCAGGTCCTGTGAGACATTGCATGCTTTCAGCTCCTCCTGATTTTCCATTACTTCATGAATTAAGGGTGTGTGGCATCTCAGAGGACACAGGTCTTCACCGGGTACCAGATGACCTGCTGTTTTAAAAAGGCAACTACTTGTGCTTTTCTTTTAATTAAGGTTGGATGTTGTAATGAATCTGCTGCCCTGAACTGAGTGTCAGTGTTGTTCAGTTTGTATGTAGGCAGGAGAGCTGAGTCTTTTGTAAGATACAGACTCAGAAGTGTATTTATAGAATAAAGTGTTGTATTTGTTTTTGGTTTGTTTTGTTGCTTTTTTTGTTGCTGTTTTTTTTTTTTTGGTTTGTGTTTTGTTTTTATAAAAGGCGAGGCAAGTGTCACTTTACGTATGCATTTGTCATCACCAGGAGCTGGGTCAGAGGCTGACAGGCGATGTCATTCGACTTGCGTAAATGAGGGCTCACATTCCTGTGCCTTATTTTTCCTTTGCCTGCTCTCTCCCTGGGTTCCTGTCCCAAACGACAGGAAGTTCGTCCTGCAGGCGTCTGGCTGAGAGCAACAGCAAAGGCTAGCCGCTTCCTCTTCCCCACCTTGGGACACAGCGGCTGCTGTGGGCAGGGGCCGGTGAGGTGCTGTGAGGGGCCATGAGGCGCTGTGAGGGGCCGTGCAGTGCCACACATCTGTGGTGAAGGAAAGGGTGGCCTGAGCCCAGCCATGCCGTGGGCCGGGGTGGGAGAGGTGTCTTAGGGAACTCAGCGTTCTGGAAAAGATGACTGGGAGGGCGCAGGAGGGAGGAAAGGGCCCAAAGCCCAGCTGCCGAGGACATGTGGGGGCAGGCGGGGATTAAAGCCGCGCGCTGGCTGCATGCCCACTGCAGACTGGGTGCCGTGGCCATGGCCGACTGGGGGCAGCATGGCTGGTTTGGATTAGGTGTGGTGTGCGGTGTTTTGTTGTACTCGTGGGATCCTGTGCTTGCATCTGCAGGGTTTATTTTTATATTGTATTAAGTATATTATATCTTTAGGAGATGTCTGTGTTCCTTACAAAAACACTCAGATCATTCCTAGTGCTATTTGTGCTGCACAGACCGGCTGTGCTGTCCCCTTCCTACTGTTGTCCCTCCAGCTCCTCCACCTTACTGGCGTGATGCTCCTGACAGACCCTGGCATTCGATCAGGGCACTGGCTCTAACAGCTCCCCTCTCTTGTTCCCTCCTGCCCATCTGGTCGGGGTCGCTCTTGTCACTGCTGCGTTCAGGGAAGCTCTCAGAAAATGTCGCATGCTGTGGTGCATGTGCAGGCTGGGCACTGGCACCCAGGTGGGTAATACCACGGCACAGCTCCCCAGCCCCACTCTCCTGTTCAAGCCCAAGGCTGCTGCTTTCTTGCTCCAGTGTCAATTATTTCTTCCAAATGTGACAAAGCGAACTTAAGAGGCAGAGACAGGGCAACAAAACAGTGAATGAAATTCAGTGTAGATGAATGTTAAGTGATGGGGCTGGGAGAATGCTAATGTGAACTTCGTGTAAGAAATAATGTGCTCCAGCTGGTCGTTACCACAGAAATAAGATCTGATCAAGAAATTGAGATTGTCATCTGAGCTGAAAGACAAATGGAGAACATTATTACGCCACCAGTTAAAGCTGTGGTGTGTCTGTGTGCTGTGTGTTGGCTGTTACATGCCTTTTGCATGCACCATCCCTTCATTTAAAAAAAAAAAAAAATTTAAATGGAAAGACTTGGAAAAGGGTAATAGATGGACAGATACCCAGAAAAGTTTGCATAAAGAGACAAATTAAGCAAGCTATGACTATTACCTGGAAAAGAGACAGCTAAGAGGGGATGATAGATGCCTGTAACACCATGAATGGTGTGGAAAAGGAGTTTGGGTACTGATTGTTCTTTGTCTCTTCTGGTGCAAAAAGCAGAGGAATTCTAAGGGCCAGGAGCTTCATCTTGCTTCCTCCGAGTTATTTTCCTGATAGTGAGCAATAATTTATATTCCTAGACAAGTGCTCCTTCCTCCAAGCAGAAGAAAAGCACACTGTGCTTCCAGACTGCCCAGCCAAGCGAGGGAGATGTTACTGCCTATTGCTGGGTTACTCTTCTCATCGGCATAGGTCACCCTGCACCCCAAAAAGCCGTCATTTTCATCATTGCAGGCAGACCTGATGTAGCTTAATTTCTTCTCACAGCTTTCAATCTGTTGGGTTAAAATCTCCCAGTTTGCTCTGTAACCCAGGCCAAGTGTTTCTTACGCGTTAGTGTAAAACAGGCAAAACTTGGATATGCTTGGAAAGAATGAGGAGAGGAGGGATGGAAAAAATATCGTAAATAGTTTTTTATAAGAATACCATGACTAGAAGGGTTGAGGAAAGGTAACTGGATAGAATGTAGAAGGGGAATGATCCTGTGGGTATGGAGTTGCATGCACTTGCATGTTTGTTTTTTCTCTTAAATGCTAAGGGCTAGGAAAAGAGAGCTAATTAAAACTAAAATCGGAGCCTGAAAATTGAATTTTGTTTCTCTATCAACGTGATGCGGGCATTCTTACATACAGTGTTTGCTGTCATGTTGGAAGAAGAACAGGTGCTGTGTGTTTGTCTTTGCTTGTGGGGTGCTGGAGGTAAAAAGGCATGGGGCTGGTCACTGCATCCCATAGCTACCGGCATGTGAGCAGGTCCCAGATGGCAGCAGGGCTCCAGCTGGGGCCTTCCTTCTACAGGGACAAAGTGTCTGGGCCTGGCCTGCCTTAAATGTGCATGTGGTCAGCTCAGCTCAGCTTGTGATAATAGGCCCTGAACACATACGCATTTTTCCTTCATGCATAATGCTGCTTCATATTTAGGATTATTTAGCTTATCCATTACCTCAGTTGTCTGAGGACACACTGTAAAAACTATAGAAAAAGCATTTTAGGCTATGCAAATGACTTCAACATAAGGAAAGCATGACTAAGGGCTGAGAGAATGTGCAATGAAAATTACCCTCTCTGGGCTGAAGAAAATTCCCAGAAAAACTAGGCATGCGGGAAATGCCTGACTGTTAACATAGCTGGTCATATGTTTGTGGGCAGAAAGCCAGCCTGAACGCATTGTGCGAGGGCTATAGTCTTTGTAAACTTAACTTTTCCCAAAACAATACGTATTTGGGGTGTTATTTGATAGAAAATATGATCAAAGAACCTTGCTTTCTTGTTTTTCTCTGCCTTGTTGTCCTGTCTGGCCAGGTGCATGTGCTCAGTGACTCTATGTCATAGAAATATGTAAGACCATGGGTCAGGTTAAAATAACCTGATTACATCGTATCAGCATATTTCTGTTGGATCCACAGTCTCCCTGTGGCACAGGTCTGGGGTGTTTTTGCCTGTACACACTCTCAACAAATTGGTTTTTGGAATTTTATTTCAATGTGCAGACATAGTTATAACAGGGATGAAAGCTTGCAAATATGATTTCCTTCTTATCTTAAAAGCCAAGGAAGAGAGTAATTTTATATTGTCAAACCACCAGTTACTAGTAAATGCTATCTTGCAGCGGTGTTGTTGCTAACAGAACCCATCCCCACTGCCGCAGCCAGGTACTCAGACTCCCATGCTTCTCTTTCTCATTTTTTTACTCATTTTTTCTCTTCACTTGTTCCCAAATTAATTCATACACCACTTCTGTGCTTTTTATTTTTGAAATCAATCCTCCTAACGTGCCCTCACCATCATCTCCCAGGTTTCCTGAAGCTGGTTCGTGTCTGCTCAGTGAGGGCCTTGCACTTGTTCTTCATTTCTGCTCACTGTGGGTGTTCCAACTTGGAGCATTTTATGGAAGCAAATGAATGGCAGATGTGTCCATACCCTTCTGTTTGAGAATTAATTTATAATTTCTTATGGAAATGTTTCAGAGTGAGTCACAATGCATTTCTGATGAACGAACTGTTTCTACAGAAAACTGGTAATATAGGATTCTATTACCAACAAGGACTGGAGAAAGCACAACTGTTTGGGAGCTGAGCGAAAGCCAGACAGTGGCTTTTCCTCTGCCACTATGTGTGTTTCAGTGTGGATTTAATTAATACGTTTCCTTAATCCAGATTTAAAAAGATTATTTAGGAAAGGGAGGGTGTGGGTAGAGGACAAGTCTGCAGACTTGTTACCAGGGACAGCAGCAGCAGGGGGTGCAGGCGTGTCACCTGCTGCTGGATGCCTGCAGCATCAAGGAGAGCTTTAAAAAAATACATCATGGCAACGGAGCGGAAACAAATTCATAAATAGGGAAGTCAAACATGGTAAGTGCGGTAATAAAAATACATCCGGTAAAGTAAAGGCGCAAGGATTTTTCCCCAGCAAAACACATTAACCTTTTATGGAGGTAGATGTGACCTTGGGAGCTCAGCTGAGATTCATAACTTAAGTAGGAACAAGAAATAACAATCTGATAATGCTTCCTCAAGAATGCATTGCATTCTTCGCTATGAGTTTCCATGTTCTCCACGGGATGTGGATGACTCAGGCTGCAACATGAAAAATGCATCCAGGCCTATAAAGGAATTACTGTAGCTGTGGAAGTGTGAGTTGTTATGGTGCTTCACAATATGTTGGAGATGCAGTTGTTCTAATTCAGCTCCATATGGCATTTTTTATGAATGAGTAGCAGTACAAATGACCTTACCAGTAATTTGAAGATAACTGTGCCTAAGATCAAAGTTTGCTCTCTGCTACATGATGTAGATCTCCCCTGAGAAGGGAATTTAGTTGAAGAATTTTGTGAACAGAGTGCTAGTTTATTTTTAACATAATTCTAATATGAGTAATTTTAAGCTGAAAAAAAAGCTTAAAAATCTGTGTGGGAACACAGGAGGACTAGGAGAGAAACTGAAACACTTGAATTTGCTTAGGCTTTGGATAGGGCCAAAGCTTTGAGCTTTGTTTGCTTCTGCATTATTCTAGGTCTCTGTCAGAGACACTGGTATAAAGCTGGAGTGATACAAAGGGGAGCCAGGCTTCTCGTCTCCAGGCTTTTTCTATCTTTAGTAAAAAGTTGAGCCTAATCCAAAACTCGCGATCTCAGGCTTCTCGTGTGCTGAGAGTCTCTGTCTCGGAAATTCTGCCAGGATCCAAATTTGAGTATGAGCCCTATATTTATAAACCCAACTTCTGAAAGCCACCAGCTCTACTGTTCTGACAAGGTTATTGTGTTGTCCCCTTGGGAACGAGGATTAACTCAGACGTGCCTTCTCGCGCCCCGGCACAGGTGCCTAGTGAAAGAGTAACTGCTTGGAAAGCAGAAAGGAGGTCCTTGAAAAGAATTAAGATTGGGCTGATAGCCAAGCTGGGAACCGTTCCTGTCCTGTTTGTGTTAATTCACACTCGTTTTATAAATATTGAATGATGGCTGCTTTTCTCAAAGGTGCTGAACACCTATAGTTTCTGTCAAAGTGAGTGGGAGGTTTGCATACTCAATGTGCATTCCTTAAGGAAAAGTCCATGGACTACTCGTTGAGTACACTGCTTAATCCTGCCGTTTCCAGGAACTGTTTGACAGAGGTTTTCTACTGCTCTTTTTGGGTAGGGTTAGTAGATTCTTCCTTGAAGGCAGAGATAAAGACAGATCTCCTTACTTGCTGTATAGCAAAATGGCTCTTGGCTGACTTGGCAGCCGCAATTAGCACTTTTTTGAAGGCTCTGTTCTTGTATTTGTGTGGACCCCTCTAAAGCGTTTGGTCTAAGTAGCTGCACTTTTTGTCTCCTGGCAGACCATGCAACAGATGAGTGACCACCGCTACGACAAGCTGACAGTGCCCGATGATGCTGCCGCAAACTGCATCTACTTAAACATTCCCAGCAAAGGCCACGTCCTGCTGCACCGAGCCCCCGAGGAGTACCCAGAGAGCGCAAAGGTGAGAGAGGTGCTGAGCATGGCTGGGAGCCTGCCAGCATCCTGGCCTCTCCGGGAAGTCGCTGGGCACTGAAATTCGGTGCTTTCCAGAATGGGTTATATCCTGTCATGGAAAAAATCAGAGGGCAAAAGCACTGGCTTTTGAAAGGTGTCGGGCCTGGGCTCTATGTTCATCTCCACTATTGATTTAATTTTGTCTCTTGTGCGCCTGGTGCTTCTTCTGCACGACTGGGAGCAGTAACAGTTCCCCTTGCTGCACTATTGTTGGTTGTGAACCTTTTGAGAGCTGTAGGCAGAAGGCCACATACACCATAAATGTTAGCATTGATTACAAACCATGAGACAGCTTAGCACCCACTGAGCCAGCCATGCCTGTTCATTCTGTAAATAGTTAGAGAAAAGGGAAAATAGTAAGTGTAAAATGTAATGATTTCTGTTCTATTTTCTTTCCTAAATAGGTTTTTGAAAAACTGAAGGACCACATGCTGATTCCAATAGCCAACACAGAACTGGAGAAAGTAGATGGGGCACTCACCTGTTGCTCTGTGCTTATTAACAAAACTTCAGAATTATGAGTTTACAGAGTCCCTCCCTTGTAACTGGCAATAATGTTACACACAAGGTAGACGAATCTGTATCCACACTTCTATTGTTTTTATTGACAATCTACTGTACCACTGTGCTACTAACCCTTGTTTACAAATTTTTTGCTTTGTGTAATTTTATTATGTCCTTGCAGATGGTATTTAAGGTGGATGTATGCTTTTCTTGAGGGGTGCATAACTGAAGTATGTTAGTCCCGTGGGCTAGCAGAAGACGCTTATAATGGCTAACCCCTTATGTTAGTGATTTAACTTATCTGTGTGAAAATTTTATGAAAACCAACTAATTCTCAACACTTCAAGAACCTCTGTCTCTGTACTGTTGCCTTCTCCTGTCTTTTTCTCTTGCTTCCTTGATCTGTGTCTTTTTTTCCTTCTTCAGTCTTTCATCTCCTTTTTTCTCTTTTCTTTCAGTAATGCAAGGTGTCGGTGGGGACTAAAAGTTCAGGGGGCTCATGGACTTGGTATCTTGTGTGGTTGGGAAGCTGGAACAGTGGGCAATAGACTGCTCACTGTCTCAGCCATATCACATTGCTGCTGCTGGGCAGAATCATGCCTAGAATCAGTTTCAGACGCCAGGTAGCAATTTTGGGAAAAGCTTTCTCTGGCGGGTACATTCAAGGGCAATGTCTGCCTGGGAAACTTGGATGACAGAAAGAAATTGCAGTGCAGCCACATATGACATGTCCTGCAAGTTCAGGTCCTGGTTTGCTGCTCGTGCTTTGTATTCACTTTAGTGAGAAAGAGAGGGTTTTTTTCTTAAAGGCCAGATCCCAGGGAGCACCTGGACGACAAAAATGAGAAGTTCAGATGTTCTTGGAAAAGTTAAAACTCTGAAAGTAAGCAAAATTGTTTTTTTATTCTATTGTTTACTTTCCGTGTATTTGTCCCTTAGTTCTGCTGTTTTCTCTTCTTTTGGAGGCCACATACTAGCAAAATTCAAAAGGAAAGGCTGATAGAGTGAGTTGAAGGACAGTTATTCCTGGATTATGCTCATGAATAAGGGAAGCTATTGTTTCCTGAAAGATTGGCATGTGTACTTTATCTGCCCTTGGGGTAGTTTTCCTTGGAACAATGACCATCTTATTTTTTTAATTGCATGAATATTTACTGTGGTATTCATTTAAAACAAATACAGTTTTTGTAGCAAATTCCACTACATGTTTACCCACTGAGTCATACTTTTTTTCACCACAGTAAAGTGAAGCATTCCCCATTGTATTCACATGCTTCTTGGTAAACCATTTGTAAACTAAGGATGGAGAAATTCCCAAACAGAGGCAGCAGTGGGAACTCTCCGGAGACTGACGAATAGTCTGAACATGTTATCGACTTCCTAGGCACCTCCTCCACCTTTCCTGAACCACTTGTGGCATGTTTCTGAGGTACAGTCAGAAGCAAGCAGCAGCAGGGAGGTTAGCAATGCGTTCTGTAGCACAGCAAATAGTATTAACCAAGTGCACACTTTGGTGTCCTCTGGAAACCCACATGATTTTCCACACAACCATAAGGTTGGAAACACAAGTACATATATCTATAGGTTCTCCACAGGGCATCTCTCACCTCACATCAGTGGCTAATGTGGAGCAAACATCCTGGCAGCCATGGCAGGATGCATCTCATGTCTGGGCGCACTGTACGTTGTGATGACACGAGGCACCGTGAGGGAGAGAACAATGACGAGCAAATGAAATGTATCTGAAAAGGTGTGTCCCAAAGGAGGTCCTTCACCAGCCAAACAGCAGCTGTTTTTGTGGCTGTCCCAAAGGATTCTCCTGATGTTTCTCCCTTGTCTCCTCCATTTCCATGAGCTACCATTTCAGCTTGACCCACGTGATCAGGCTCTGAAGATGTAAATGTTGCAGTGGGAAATCTCTGTTCTCCCCTTCCCTCAGTGCTTTTTATGTATCTGGTACAGCGTCTTGCATTTTAAAATGAATTCATACTAAACAAAGATTTTGTGCCAAAAAATAACCCTTTAGTATTTAACTATAACTTCTAGAGCCAAGCTTTATGCTTAAAAACTTCTGTATCTGTGGAGGCTGTTGTAAAAAGCCTGAACAGAACCCCCTGACTTGTCTGTACTCTCCTGGCCTATCTGTTTCAGTCCCTCTCCATCATCTCAGTTGGGAGCGGGAGCATCCAGCTGGCTTGTGCCAGCTAGGCTGTGGGATTTCCATTCAATTCATGCCTCAAACTTCTAGTTGTATTTTTGCCCTCTCTTTCTCCGACTACAGCTTCTAGTTTATGGTACAATAAGCACTTTTCTCTTTTAACTCCAAGTGGAGTTTCCTTCTGCTGCCTCAGTTCTCCTACTTCAGTCTTCTTTTTCTGCACTCCCGTCTCCTTGCTGTTCATTCCACAGTGGACAGTCCTAAATTTTCTCCCTCCTTGACTAGGTGCGAGGTGGGAGGAGAAACCGAGGTGTCCATTTTTACTCTGAGGGACTTCTTTTGAGCTGGAAGGATGACTGTCAGCAAGGGCTGTACATCTAGAGAGTGACAAGGGAGGTGACTCCTCTTCAGGATTGCTCCAGAAAAGAGAAAAATGTGGTGGACATTGTTGATACCTTGTGTCTCTGAAAGCAACAGAATAGGTGATAATGGCTTTCCCAAGGGAGGGAGAGGGAAGAGCAGACCTCAGAGCTGAGAAACACCTCATTTTCCAGAGAGGTTGTTGGTATTATTGCCATTTAGGTTTCCTTGCCTTCAAGGCTGTATTTTGGCATACAGAAAGAGGAGAGGATTGGCTGAGGAATTTGAATTCCCTCAGGTGGTTATTTCAAATTGTACTCTAACTTTAGGTGCAGAATTTGGGTGCTCTAAATCATGTGTGCTTCGTTTCCATTTGACAGAGTTTGTCATAGGTGTGATAGGTTCTTAATATACATGCATCTTTGATGCCAAAAGTTACCTAAACTGGTTAATGGGATTGCCATCACTTCTCTGCTTTTAGCATTGCGCTTTGTTATAGCATTAAAAAACAAGCAACAACATTAAAAGCATTTCAGTTTGTGCATTTACAGTATGGTACTAAGAACTAGAGTCATGCCAAATGCTGCTACTTCTTGCTGTTTGCTACTTTTTCTACTGCCCAAACAAAGAATTCAGTTGCGAGGACATTTCTGCTGTAACACACATACATCTAATGGGTGTCCTGTGCATCTTGTCACTTGAACATTTCTCAAATGTCTGATGTGAATCATCATCCTTGATTAATATAAATAATAAGATGAGATCCCAAACCAAAAAAGGAGATGAGACACTGAACTGCCCACATAAAACATTTGATAACAGCTGTTAGGCTGTATGACATAGAAGGTCAGTGCAGAAGATATTGTGGTTAATAGCTCAGCAATGGGGTTTGAATTACTCATCAGTATTTTTTTTTTCTATGACCAAGCAGTTTAGCTTAGATCAAATGAAGGAGCGGCAATGTGCATTAAAGATCTTTCATGGTTATTATCTTTACTATGAGTTTAGAAAGATCTGTGTTATGTGGGTTTCTCTCTTTAACAATGTGAATACAGTATCTCTCTCTGCAATGAAAATGTGAATGCATACTGTACTTACAAGATAATCTTGAATTCTTCCATTTCTGCATTTTTGTCATTTCCACGCTAATATAATCCTTTTTTGTCTTAAATAGATGCCACTATGAAGCTGTTCTCTGACTTTTTGGGTGTTTTCCATGTAATAGGTACAGAGGTCATAGGCAGCATCATGTCCAGTTTTAAAAATAAACATTCAGTGAAATGCAGAACAAGGAATCTGCTTTTTCTGTTTGTTCACAGCAAATTGGGGATGAAATATGGAAAAAAAATAAGCTTTTGATTTCACTCATCTTCTTAAACATTTTATCAATGAAGTCAGAGCCAAATTACTTTAATACAAAATACTGGCATTCATGTAGAATCATTTTGGGAAAATAATTTACTATTTAAGATTCTCTATTTTTGTTTTTATCAGTAAGGAAGCTGAAAAGATAAGACTGCTTAAAGAATGGTATTTGTTAAGTGATTGTGAACAAAGTATCATTGGAGCTCGTGTATTTTCAGAAAAGTTTTAACTGGACGTATGATGTAACTTGTTTAGAGTTGCATGTGAATCGTGTTAGTCACTGTTTTACATTGTATTGTTCTGCAGTACACAAATATGACTACTGAACACAGAAGTGTTACATTTCATCAAACTTAAAATCTCGCTGCAGTATATAGTTTCCCACTTTTTGTGCCAAAAACATCAGTACATTCCATAATCTATTCTAATAGAGGTTTGCACTTTGATTTTTTTTCTTTTTGTGATCCTTGCAGTTTCATTACTATATATCCCTATCACAATGGAATAAAGTGTCAATTGTACTGTGAACTATGTAGTTCTTGCCTCTTATTTTGAAACTGCAAGCACATGCATTTAATTTAATACTGTGTCATGACATCTTTTTATTGGGAAGCTTGCTACATATCTAGAAATAAAGCAAGTAATAGACACAAGTACTAAACCTTCAATCCTGTTAGAAGAAATCTTGACTCTTTAAAAACAAATCATGATTTTAGATTTACCTTTAAGAATAACGTAGATAGAGGAGGTATTGGCTAAGTATGCTTAGCCAAGATAACTAAACAGATGTTATTATAGTACAGCATTTTTCTGTAGTGTGTGTATTTACTGCAAGTTACAACAAATGAAACAACAAAGGTACAGTGGCATGATCATTGTTTTAATTCTTTCTGTAGCTCTTGCACCTTTCCCTCCTGCAAGATGTCAAGAGAGTTGACAGCGTTTCAGACGTTGCTGTGTGGTAATATGACAGATGGCTGCGTGTTTTATATCTAAATACCACTTGTTGCGTGCTGCAGATGATGCAGTGGTGCTAATCTCTGCTTGTACTCTCGTGCGCTAATATGACTAGACTGGTATTAGGAGTAATGATACTAGAAGACAACTCAGTTGTCTCCTAATATCATTACAACAACCCACCTCCACGGAGCCTAGGGTAAGCGCTTGTAGGCCTTCAGTGCCACCATGTGGCAGTCAAAGTTTTAATTGTCTAAGGCCTCAATATTGTTGCTGCAACTCTATATTTAGGAAATGCAACATAAAATAACAGTACTGAAGCGAAAGAATTACATAAATTCCAAACTGTACAGTTTGGCTACTAATAGGACTTTAAATAGACTATAATGTAATAGAGCCTCCTGCTGGAGAAGCAAGGCTAAGGAAATATTTTGTTACAGCTGATGTAAATATAGCCATTGTACTAATTTACAGGAGTTAAAAGTAAGATTTTTATAATACTGTATTTAAATTGGTGATACCTACTGTGGTAGCTTGGCACAATTACTTCATGTAGTAAACTGCATCATTTACACACATCTTTGTGTACCTATTTCTACAGAAGAGAGTTGGTACCAGTTTACTTGAATTTGTTTCAAAATGGCAAACTTCTTTGACTGAGAAATTTATTCTATATGAACATGACACATGTACGTAATCATGTAAACCAATGTAGTGTCCAAAATCGTTCCACCTCCCTTGAAAAATGTTGTAACTCACTCCCCATTGAAGCTCACTTCTCAATACTGAACTACTGATGCTAACCTCCTGAAATTAATTACATACCGAGCGTAGTCTTCTTCCAGTTGCCTGGACCATTCTTTTTTTTTTTTTTTTTTTTTTTTTTTTTTTTTTTTTTAGCAAATCTGCTAAATCTATTCTATTCTCATATTCTCTAACCACACGCCCTTCTCCCTGATTGCTCGAGTTAATTCCTTTCAGTTTGCCTCACGCTGGCCTACATGGCTGAGGAATCCAGAAGCCAGACATTGCGTGGCTTTTAACTGCACCTCTCGCTGAGCGAGGTTATTAATAACTACCCTATGTTATATATGGAGTGGTAATTCGTGTCGAGAAAATGGTTGATATTAATAAAGAAGGGGGAGATTTGGGAGCGTGGCCATGGGAGTGGGCAAGCCCCGTGGTTGATGAAAACATCAGACTCTTAACGATGAGGCCATCAGGAATGTAAAAGAGTTTAGAGGGAACAAAGAAGGGTGATTCAGGAGACTCCATGCAGTCTCGGGTTGTTCCCCAGCCGTTAAGGCATGGAAGTTTCTGGGTGTTTGCTGTTGCTGTTATTTGCAAAGTTGTTTAACCAATGAAAAGTTGTTTTTGAAAAGGCCTGATGTGGAGAAAAGGGTATAAGAGGGGAGCCTGCCCTCAAGATAAAAAAAGGCAGCACGATGTAATGAAGTTGTCATCAATAAAGAAGCAGAAAGAAGGAATGAAAAGGGGAACAGGCAAGCAAAATGGAGACCAGGACGGGAACAGGCACATTGATCGCCTCATGAAGATGGGTTCGGCCTGTTATATATGGAGTGGTTATTCGTGTCGAGAAAATGGTTGATATTAATAAAGAAGGGGGAGATGTGGGAGTGTGGCCATGGGGGTTGGAAAGCCCCATCGTTGATGATAACATCAGACTCTTAACGATGAGGCCATCAGGAATATAAAAGAGTTTAGAGGGAGCAAAGAAGGGTGATTCAGGAGACTCCATGCACTCTCCGGTTTCTTGTTCTCCATCTGGTTACTTGTTCTCTAGCCGTTAAGGCATGGAAGTTTCTGGGTGTTTGCTGTTGCTGTTTAATGCAAAGTTCTTTGACCAATGAAAAGTTATTTGGAAAACAACTGCTGTGGAGAGAAGGAAAAGGCAACACGATGTAATGAAGTTATGTCATCAATGGGGAGGCAGAAAGAAGGAATGAAGAGGAACAGGCTAGTGGAACGGACACCAGGACGGGAGCAGGCACATTGATTGCCTCATGAAGATAGGTTCAGCCAGACTCAGCAAACCACTCAGAGAAGCTTGTACTGAAAGTCACTGGAAATAGGCACACCGGAGCTGGGAAGAAGCTCAAGCTGAGAGAAGCAGACCCACGCACACAACTGCCCCTCGCTGGTAAGCAGCCGGGCATTATGGGGAATCATACGTCCTTAGAAACAAAGACTGTCCTGGTAACCTTACAGTTTATTCTCTTTATTAACAGTCGGACAGTTTGCGATCCTGAATTATGGGACCAAATTGAGGTCAAGGTGTGGGACTCTGCAACTAAAAATGACAAGGTTGCAGTGGAATTTCTCGGCACCTGGCGAGCAGTTTCTGAGGCCTTAAAGAGCCCTGTGGGACCACAGTCAGAAACGTGTGGTTTGCCAGACAGTGAGGGAGCTGCGGGCTCCTTTACTGATCCAACTGCTACACCATCGGCCCCTCTGCTGCTACAGCCATCGAAGGCTTTTGCTGTTACGCCCCCTGGTGACCTGGACGTGCCTTTTGACCCAGGATTATTGGCCTTGAAAAGGAGACGGGTATGTTTTTCTTCGATTCGGGAAGAACGGGATACATAAGGCCCAAAGACCAAGTAAAGCAAGACATATTGTTCAAAAGGAATGGAAAATGGAGACTTGTTTGTAATTAAGAAAAGGAACGGAAAATAGAGACAACATGTTAAGTCATGGAACTTAAAGGATTGTTTGTTACCTTTCCTGATTGTACGTATGTGTAGGCATACTCGGGTTTAGTATGTAAAAGCAATGTTCTATATATTTAGAATGTTTCATGTTCATGTGTGTGTGTTGGTGGAGCGTAGACTCCCCGCACACCCAGCACTGTTTACTTGCCTTTTATACCTTTCATAAATACGTCTTTTATAAATATTACTAAATTCAGATTGAATTGAGACTTCATTTATAACATCTAGGTCCAGAATGCACAACAGTTATTTTTATCAGAGTGTTGTAGGGAGCCAGCGAAGCCTACAGTAACATTCGCCTTGGAGAGAAGGAAGGAGCCAGAAGGCATTTGGTTTAATGGACAAGGATAGAGCCGGGAGCTGGGGGGCACTGGCCTCTGCCTCAGCTGTGCCACAGCCACCTCACTGGGAGCTCCACACACCTGAAACCTTGCTGAGCCATTTTGGGACTGATGTTAACGCTCTGGGCCAGGTAAGAAGGGTGAACATCCCCTGTGTGTGTGTAAGTGTTACGAGCAGAACCAACGTGCTTTTTAGGGAGCCGGATCAACCGGCAGCGTGAGGCAAACACCAGCACGGTCACACCTCGCGTAGCACGGCACTGGCAAGGCAGAGCGGGGCCGGGGCGAGCCGTCCCGGGGGTGCCGCAGCCGAGAGCAGCGGGCGGGCAACCCTCAGCCCCTGCTCCCTGAGGCGGCCCGGCGCGCGGCCGCCATCTCGTGCGGGCGGGGCGGTGACTGCGGCCGCGCCCCCTGCCCCTGCCCGGCCGCCATCAGCCGCGGGGCGCTGCCACCGCGCACGCCCGGCGGGGCGGGGAGCCTGGGTCGGAAGCGGTGCCGGGGGCGGCTTCCCGCGGCAGCGGCTTCCGCGATGGAGGCCGCGGGGTCGGGGCCGGCCTCGGCGGCGGCGGGGCGGCCGCTGACGGAGGATGAGATGGCCGACGTGAAAAAGGAGGTGAGCGGCGGCACGGCACCGGGCGGCGCGGGCGGCGGGGAGCGGGAGGCGCGGCCCGAGCAGGGCCGAGCCGCTGAGGGCAGGGTGAGGCCGGGCCTCCCCTCACGGCCCCGCCGCCCCCCGGGCCTTTTGTGTGATTTATTTTGCTGTCACGTCGTCTGCCAACTCGTTACAGAGCTGAGCTGAGTTCTGGCTTCTTGGTACCATTACGTGTATGGAATTTTCTGTAAAAGCTTTGTCACGGCTCTGTGAGGTGTGTTTTGCAAGTTACTGCTTGCTTCTGTAGAGCCGCGGGGTAACGCTGCAGTAGGCAGCATCCCGATGTTACAGGGAAAAAAAAATGTTAAATCAGACCATCTGTGTAACGTTATCTAAATCAGTCTGAGCTACTGACTGTATTCATAGCTGATGCTCACAAAAGTCCATCTGTGTCACTTCAGGCTCCAATCTTACAGTCTCCCACAGTAATCTGAGGACTTGGTGGTAACATACTGGGTAGTAACAAATAACACTAGGTTTGTCATCAAAACACAGTACAATAAACCTGACTGCAGAGATCCTCGTCTCAGGGAGGTTCATTGCTCACTGTAAGCTCTTGTAGCTGCTCCAAAGCTGTGCAGGTGGCTTTGGCCAAGTAACCTTGTCAGGATGAGCTGGAGATCCAGCCAGGCATTGGTTTCTTCTTGCAGTCTGCACAACACTGCTGTACATTGCATGGCAAGATGTGTGAGCATAACTGAACGAACAGTTGTCTGTGCCTCCAGTGGATTAAACAACGAACAAGGCAGCTAGGGTATCGGATATGGTGTAGACCCAACTAATCATTATGAAGGCATAGCTGTAACAAAAGTTTAACTGCTAATTAGCATCAATAAGCAATCTTCTTGTAGGTTACACTTAAAATAAGAGGGTGGATTGCTTCAAGTCACTCAAACTGATGCTTTTGTTAAAATAAAATGCAAATCTCTGTATCCTAGGTTTAAAAAAGTCAGGTAGTTAAATATATTTGTGCATAATTTCTTTTGTGCTTGTATTTCATCACGTGCATTGTCAGGTGGTTATTGCTCATCACTGACAGCTGTGTCACATAGATGGCTAGGTTAAATGAAATATTTTAGCACCACAGGCTAGGTTAAAATGTTTTATATTCTGTCTGCATTGCTACTTATATTCTGCTCTGTGCACCAATCTTAAAGCCATCAAAACCAGGGTGCTGTGTTAAAGCTTTATTTCTTCTTGGATATAGGTGTTATCTTTGTGAAACTGAAGGCATGCTTGCTTAGGGTTGAGTATGTTAAAGTAATTAAAACATGGTATGTTTTTTGTAGGGTATGCAGGCAGTTTCTGCTGTCTTTTGCTACAACCACACAAGTACTGTCAGGATTTGCTTTGGTATCTGAGATCAAGTAAACTAGCACTGAAATATTTTTCCCCAAAACTTTCTGTACCCTCTCCCTACTGTTTTGTCACATCAGGGAAGAGTTGAGGTGACCTTACCCTGTGTTACCTCCTTCTATTCCTTACAAAGTGGACTGCGGAAGGGAAGTGATGCAAGAGCAGGAATTCTCAGTGTGTGGTGTGGCAGCATACCTCAGCTGGCTTGCAGGGGTGGTCTGCTCTGGGTAAACTTGTCTTGAGGAGAAATTGTAAAGGTTGGAATCTCACCTCCTCCAGCTGGGAAGGGGGCAGTGAGCCCTGCAAACACATCCATACAGAGCAAAGGGTTCTTAATGCTTGTGCTCTGTCCTTCCTGTCCTTGACAAACTGTTACCCTCTGAGGACAGTGCAGAGGGGAATTCAGGACTGGTGCACTTCATGCAGCGTAAGACTCATTGCAGAGCAATGTTAGTCAAAACACTGTAGTCGTTCAATTGAGTAACAGCTTGCTATATTCTTCTAATGCTGAAAAACATACTGACTCTTCTGCTTTTGAGTTGGTTGTGACTGATCCCCCTTGGTGGTAGGAAGAGGTTTATGGGAAGTGAAAGAATGCCGCACTGCTCCCAACACTCATAGCCAAGCAAGCACGGGCCTGTTCCACTTGGATACTTGATGGCAGAGAAAAATGGTGGGAGTTGTGCTGTTGCCCTTTTCTGTTCCTCCCAGTCCGCTGCACCAGCACGGGGGCAGGTAACTAACCCGCTCCGTTGATGGATCCTCTCAGCTGCCAGAGCTGGAGTGAGGGTGGGAACAGGGAGCTGCCCACAGCCTGAATTAGGCACCCTGCAGCCGCGCCCTTGGGGTTCGGGTTTTGTGTTGTATTCATTGGTGGTGGTCTGCTGCCAGCAGCTTTCCTTTCTCTTCCTTGCATGCCCTCCTGATTATTCCTTTAACTGCATAACCACAGGCTGTTTATTGATGGCTTGCTTTTGTTGGACCTCTAGGAGCAGAAAACTACAAGAGCACATTCCATTCTTCCTTTGCCGTGCTTAGTGAAGCAGTCCAGAAATTTTTTCTTTAATTGAGTTATTGGTGTTTTCCACAGCACAGGATGCCAGGCAGTTCTATTGAGCTAGTAAATTCCTTTAAAGCAAAGTTGTCTTCATGCTGCTTTCATGGGATATAATTGAAAAGCAAGAGGATATTGGAAGACTTTCTTTGGGAAAAAAGTTGTGATTGTTTCTTTTCATCTTACCGCATCTCTCAAATGTAAAGGTGTTTTTTTTCCTTGTAGCTCTCAAATAATTTACCTTTGTTGAATCAAATGAGGCAACTTCAGGAGGAGAGGAGAGAATGTTTTTTCACATCAATAATTTTCAGCCAGTGTGTATCTGACTTGTGTATTTCTTCACAGGGAAAATTGTTGGCAAGGGAACCTGCTGATTCTGCAGTGTTACACAGAGTGTGCTTTTCAAGTAAAAAGATACTTGTGACTCTCATCTTCATAGAGCAGTTGATTGGTTATTGAAAGCAGAGTTGTGAAGGCAGGCATTAGTTCTGTTAAACTGCTGGCACCAAGCAGGCCTCTTAATGTGCAGATTGAAATACGGTGAATGTCATTGACGCTTCGGAGGTGCTTGTGCGGACCCTTTGAACAAGGGGGGTGGAGGTCACTGCTTTCTTTGCCAGATGTCTGAATAAACCCGTCAGTGTAAGAGAGGACACAGGATCTTACAAAGAAGAATTCAAAGTGGTGACTTTGCTCCTCTAAATTACCTCCAAAATAAACTGGTAATCACATTCTACCTGCATGCGGTTAGAAGGATGGCACATCTCTGCAGGGAGAAACAGAGGGAATGGGACGGGATACAACGTGTTGCAGTTCCTGAGGATGTGAAGGGCTTGGAACAGACTTCTCTGCTTTATCGTGCCCCGTGGTAACTGACTGCATGCGAGGGTCTGTAGACAATGGATGGAATCCGCTCCCAGGGCAGATTGTTGCCGCTTTTTTCCTTTTTTTTCTTTTTCTGGTTACAGAGAGGATTAAGCAACCAGCTGACACTTGGTAGCTGAAGTTATGCTGCAGGGGGGAGGCATTTTACTTCTGCCAGAGTCCTCAGAGATGTGCTAATTCTCAGGAGTCATTGCAGTGTGTCATAAGCGTACAGGGTGCTGCAGGTGTTCAATATAAAATCTTAAACCATCAGAAAGCAGATTGATAAAGAAAAAGCAGCCAGTAAAGTTGTTGAGAGTAGGTACATCTGTGAAAGAAAGCACAGGTATTGTGGATGCTGGTGAACTCAAATAGAGGTGTCTGTCTAATAAAACTTTTAAACAGTGAGTATACATGCTGTTGCTCTGAGACTGCTCTGCTCAATGTACAGAAAACATCAATAACAGCAGTGCCATGGAGTTGGGCCTCTGGGATACAGATAATATGAAAATGTTGCAGTTGGGTAGTAAAATGGGGAGAGTGGGTATGCATGTAGGCAAAATAAGTAGTTGCTGTTGTGTTTAATTTCATTTTTACTTGGTGGCTGTTCTGAAATGTGATAATCATAGACCTAATGTAATATTTTCAGTAAATATCTGCCTTAATTACTTAAGATGCATTAAAACCTCACAGGTCACTCAAAGGAAAACTCCTGAAAAGGATAGGTAAATTAAAATGCTTTGATTTTATTTATTTATTTTTTTTTTTACACAGCTGCACTGAGAAAATTCTCCCCTAGGTAACGTGGTGGCAGCTTTAAAAACTGCTTGACTAACTTGTAAAAAAAATCATAAAGATTTTTAATAAAGGCTTCTAAATGAATTGAAAGATCGGCTGATACTGGTTTGTTTTGTTTTTTTCAGGCTTTAGAAAGGATGCGACCTTACTTGTGTGACAAGATTATAGCTGAGAGACACTTTGATTACCTACGTTCAAAGAAAATACTCACCAGAGAGGACACAGAAGAGATCTCTTCTCGATCTTCCAGCAGGAAAAAAACTGGGAAGTTGTTGGACTACTTAGCAGAAAACCCAAAGGGACTGGATGCTTTGATTGAGTCTATCAGGCGAGAAAGAACACAAAACTTTCTGTTACAAAAGATAACTGACGTAGTGTTGAAAGTCAAAAATGAAAAACTTGAAGCTCTCAAAGGTAAGAAGTTTATAATAAAATCATCTAAGATAAAAATTTTATTTTGAGGGTCTGCAAAATAAAACTCGCACTGTTCAATCCGTGTTTCTTATTACATATTTTTTTCCTTTCTCTAGTGTTTGGGACAGTGTTCTTGGAAACTGCCTCAGTTTGGGTTTAAAATCTCAGGACGATACCTCGGGCATATCAGGCAAATATCAGGCAGATAGCTCTGCCTCTTTACTATCTGAACACAAATAACAAAATGGGGAGAGGGGGGGAAAACCGCAAACATACTGTTTTGTTCTGATGGATAAGTCTTTTTTCACACTTCAGTTTTGCTTTCTATGAGGTTCTAATTCAGAACGCAAAATAAGTGGTTATCTTCCATCTTGTGTTTCTCTTTACTGCAGTGGCAGGATGCTTGGGTTTTGTTCAACTCTGCACCTCAGCAGAGGATAAGCCCACAAATGCAATATTGAGGGGAATTTTCCCCAAATGCTTTCAGTGCAAAAATTAAAAATAGACTCTGAATGTATTGCTTCATACAATCAGAAGTTTTGCTGACACAGAAAACTGAAGTTGCTCTATGTATTCACATCTGAAGGCGGAAAAAGAAAGCATAAGCTTTCTAAACCAAAAACCTTACTTCCCCTTCCACACCCACCTAAAGAGAAATAAAGAAGGAAGAAGGTACGTTTTTGACCCTAGTCATGAAAGGTCTGAAGTTTTCTCTGGCTTCAAGTGGAGCAGCCTTCAAAAGCAGTCCAGTTTGGAGCAGAACAATGTGGCTGAAGCTTTTAAAAGGTTCTTTGAAGAATACAGTGAGAAAAGTCTATTGAAAGATAGTTCAGGCTGCCTATAGAAATGACATCCTAAAGCGAAGCTTAAGTTACAGTGTGCTTTGTCAACTAGTAGCTGACATAGAGAAATCATTCCCGTGGCTGATGAGATGACCTGCATGTATTTTCTAATTTGTCACAACTACTTGGACGTCACAGGTGAGATGAAAAGGATGGTTGGTTCAAATTATAGACAACTGATCTTTGACAATGTTACTGATGCTAAATCAGTTTTAAGAGTGCATCATATTGTAATTAAATTGTTTGTTTGTTTGTTTTTGTCTTAGGTCTGAGCTGCAGCACCTGCATGACCTCGCTGTATGAAGGAACAAATAATCTTTCTAGATCATATTCTGATGAATCTAATTTTTTTGATAAAACAAAAGATAAAGAATCAACCCAGATGCATCACCCAGAAGAAGATTATAGCACTGCTGCGTTTATGTCTGCTGTCTCTCTTCATTCCATGAATTTGCCAATTGCAGAGACGGGAAATGCAGAGAGTGTGGTTTTCTCAGCCACCCTTCCAGGCCCTGGAGACCCCGGAGCACCCCCTCTCCCACCAGAGCTCCAGTCAGAACAGCAAGAACCATCTAACAGTTCAAGTGACAATTGCTTTTTGCCTCTGAGATCACGTTCTCTTCAACCTTAGTGAACTTAGTGACTTTTGTCTATTCATCCGAAGGGTACTGAAACAGCATGTGATGTCTTATAAGGGTAAAAAAAAAGTTTTGAAACTGTTAGTTTGTGAAATCAGAGGAAACAGTCCATGCTATTTACTGTTTTAACATATTTTTTTTTGTAATCAGGTGACTCTAGCTGCTTGATTTCATGTTACTTAGGAAGCTTTTATTAGAAAAAAAAAATCATGATACTACACCAGCAAAGTTTTGTGGGTTTTTTTTTTTTTTTTTTTTTTTTTTTAACCAATATATTTAAGATTTTGTGTTTAGTTGCAGACACTTAAGCTGCAGTTTACAGAACAGTAAGTAACAAACCTGGTGTTCTTAGCCTTTCTGTGACAGGTGAAAAGCAAAGGTGGTTAGGAAAAGTACTGAGTATTGAAAGTATTGAAGTTAGCTTCCTGAACTAAAAGCTTTAGCTCGCTTGCAGAAAAGCTTGACCTCATTTGCCAAATTAAATACTTCTCTGTAGGATAAAGTCTGTCCTCCATGTATGTATGTTATGTGCAAAAAGTATTTCCATTTGCAAATAACACATCTGACCAAATCTGTTGCTATGCGTATTTGCAAGAAGTCTCTTATTTTTTTAACTTTTTGTCTACCAGTACATTGAAAGGCACTCAGCATCACAGTGATGCGAGCTAGCGAGTATACTTCCACAAGCCTTAGCATATTATTCTTGTATATTATTTAGAGATTTGTGATTTGAGATGCACTTTAAATATAAATTCTCATTAATATTGGAAAAGGAAAGTAAACTGCTGTAACCACATCATGTGGGCTATGAGAAACTGCTGTTGTATAATACTGTTAAGGACTAATGCTTCTATATTTTGTCCCAGTAGGTAAGTAGAGGAGTCGTGTAGCAGGAAAGCATCCTTAACTGCAGGATTCTTGGAAATGTTGCACTTAAGATATCTACTCCTCGAGGCAGATAGACACGTTTACATTTCAAATTGCTTAGTCAAAGGTATTTTAACCATTTGAGCATGGGAAGGTTCTCATATAGCATGTTATATTGTGTCAAGAAATATTGCTCTCATACTCTGCTCTTGAGTTGAAATCTTTTTATGAAAGTGGCCTTTAATCACTTTAAAATTACTAGACAAAGACAAACTCTTCCTTGGAAATGTGTACAGTTATGTTCTGCAAAACTACACTTCAGTATTTTTAGTATATCAAAAGTTAGGTTTGTATTTAAGGTTTAAATTATTTGGGCTCTTATGCAGTTCTGTAACTGTATCATTCCATTCAAATTCAAAGCCAGGTTAATAATTTAGGGCAATAACCCTAAATTGTGCTCTTGTTTTGGGGTCCTGCAGAAGGCCTCTCTAAATTTTTATTTCATGATTGCTATGGTTTTGGAAGGTTAAAATAAACTCCACTGTTCAATTATACTCTGTATTCAGAATGTAAATAGCTTACATTTGCTAAAGATGTGGGCTTCTGTTTAGTGTTTAAAATCCTTGATTTTCTGGTATGCATCTAAGGTGATAGACTGTCAGGATGGTGCAAATGCTTTTAAATGAAACTTCAGTACAGAAGGCACTCTGGGATTTAGGTACCTAAATGCAAGCAAAATCTTGCTCTCTAACATGAATTGGAGGGTAGGCGTAAATCTCTCTTTCACTAACTTGAACTGTAGTTGCATGTACTCTGGATGTATATAAATTTGTTTAAATGTCCCTTTGTTCACTGTAAACCACTTGAATTGCATTTGTGTTCTCAAACATTTTTTCCCCTCCTTGTTTTAACCTCCTTAGAAGCTTAGTTTTGGGTTTGTTCTTGGATCCTTGTAAATAGAGGGGAGAGAGGGAGGGAGAGCAAACTTGGCCTTAACAGAAAGAGCATCAGCTCAAGGTAAAAACTGCATTGCAGTTCTAAATCAGAACTTCCACTGCTGCCTGCCACACAGCACAGTGTGCAGTAGGCCTGCCTGTACAGGGATTACTCCTGCAACGGAGCCTGTTAACCTGAGACTTTAAATGAATGTATTATCTTACCAATGTTTGCAAGGTGCATTTTTTAAAAAAATATATTTTTATCACAACTTTTGGAATAAACTCTTTTGTATAATTGCTTGTTTTCTGTCTGCCTTTATCATTGTTAAAATGTATAGGTTCTAAGTGCAGTTCATGCCAGTGTCTGGATGTGGGGTTTTGGTTTTGTATGTGAAGGGAGGCTTTTGTTCTCTTTTTAGAGAGGTTTGTCTCTGGGGGAAAGACAGACAGTGTGAAACACTGGTGTCTGTAGTACTGCATTCAAGAGCAGTGTGTAGGGAAGATGTGCGTATGGGATGAAGACCTCGTTCTCCTTAACTACAGATTCTGTGGTTCATGACTAGTATTGCTAACCAGATTCTTGTGATTTTTTTAAAAAATTATTTGATTGCTCCACTTTGTAAAGATGTGAGAAGTGTTGCTTCTGACCATGCATATAGTTACTTCAGTCTCAAGACATCTTTGATTAGTGAGGGAGAAGAAAACCTTTGTGCACTGAGCAGCGTAACTCAAAAGGATTCTTAAGTGTTGTGGGGACTTCAGTGCTTGTTATCCTTGTACTGTGTGTAGGGTTTCTTATGTTCCATGGTATTTAAGGCGAGAGATCAGCTGGACACAGTTTAATAATTCCCAGCGAGGAATTTTATCGTATTATACTCAAAGGCTGCTTCCTAGCCCTCTGCTCTTTTAGAAGAAACCGCTGGTTGTCGGTCGGTCAGTCTGTCAGTCAGGGCCGTGCCCGCCGCCCGCCGCCTCAGGCCGGAACCCCGGGCGCGGGCCCGGTTTCCGTGCGGGCCGTGCGGCGGCGCAGGCCCCGCCATGGCGGCGGAGGGAGGGGACCCGCTGGGTTTCTTCGCGGCCTACGGCAGCTCCAGCTCCGACTCGGAGGCCGACGAGGCCCCGGCCGACGAGAGCCCGGCGGGGGCCGGCGCGGCGCCGGCGGAAGGCAGCCCGGGGAGCCGGCCGCGGCTGCCGCCGCCCGACGAGCTGTTCCGGGAGGTGTCGCAGCCGCCCGCCTTCCTCTACAACCCGCTCAACAAGCAGATCGACTGGGAGAGCCGCGTCCTCAGGGCGCCCGAGGAGGTACGGGCGGGGCCGGGCCGGGCCGGGCGGGGAGCCCGGGGCTGCTGGGGGCCGGCGGGGTCCCGCCGCAGCCCCGGGCGCCGTGTTTCTCTCCGCAGCCCCCCCGGGAGTTCAAGGTGTGGAGGAACAACGCCGTGCCCCCGCCGGAGGTGTACAGCCCGCCCGAGAAGAAGCCCCCGCCGCCACCTGCCGTCGACATGGCCATAAAGTGGTCCAACATCTATGAGGACAACGGCGACGATGCGCCCCGGCAGGCCGGCAAGGCCAGGTTCTTACCGGACGAGGAGCAGGAGCCCCCCGAGTCAGGTAGGGCGCATGTAGGACACCCTGCTGGTGGCCCTCGGGTGTGCCAGTGCTCTCCTACCCCTCCCTGAGGCACTGTCATAATGCAGGGAGCTGGTGCAGAAAGCCTTGGCAAAAATTCCCTTTGTCTGCAGAAATGTAAGGTAACTTAATAAGTACGTAGCTTCAGAGAGGTTAACTGAAACCATAGTGTTACGTACAGTACTGAGAACTGAACTTGACAGGAGATGGTTTGAAACTGTTAACGTCTGAAGGCTTCCATGGTTAAAACTTGCAAGTTCTTGGAGGCTTATTCAAAACGTGCTATCTCCTGTCGTAAACACGTAACAAGTGATGCTCTTGCATGGTTTGCAATCTGTTCCTTTCCTGTGCAGACCTGGTGTGCTTTGCACAGACACGTGCTTCAAATTTGTGTGCATAAAGAGCAGAATTGCCGGCACGTGGTTTCTGTGAGTAGCCTGTGACCGGAGCTGTTCCTGACTAATTCAGAGAAAATTCTGCTGGCCTGTTCTACGTCTGCAGCTGCTCAAGGGCAGAGCAGTAACTGGCTGCAGTGATGGTAACCGAGTTCAGTGTGTGTACAGCATATTCTGGGGTTCCTGGAACCAACGAAGACCCATCAGGAATTTCTCTGATCCCCTTCCATTGTCGTTAGTGGTAGCAGGGAATGATTAAAAGGCATTATAGAGCAGCAGTTATGAGAGACCAAGAGGCTCAGGACTTCCTGGAATACAAAGAGGAGTGAGAGCTGCTTTTAATACTTTTGTCTCAACCCTAGATGCAGATGCATTTGAGCAGCAGGTCAGATTATTTTTATAATGTTTGCAAAACTTGGGGTCCAAGGTGGAAATTAAAAAAAAATAAATAAAATGCAAGTGACAGATTACTGAAGAAAATACTTACCGTCCTTTTCACTGTTAATCGTGGAACAAACACTAGTGGTAATCTAGGAAATACAGAAAGAAATATTTGAGAGATGGAAGAAATTATTTTATTTAACAAAAATAGAACAAAACAACAAACTAATGGAGAAAGAGAACAGCCAATGACAAACAAGAGAACAAAACTAGAAGAAGAAGTTTTGGACTTCTAGAACGTACAATAGTGTTTTGATTGACCAGTTAAGTTTTCAGCAAACCTTTTGCAAACAAATTTTGTTCTTTTTGCTTTCTTGCACTTTTTCGTTCTCTACATTCCTTTGTTATTTTATCTCTGTCTTGCTCTATTTGTTCTCTATGCTGTTATTTTTCCTCCACGCTTCTTTTCTCTTAGGCTTCACCCAGAAACTAAAAAGATAAATTATTAATTTACCTTGACTTTACTTTCTGCTTCTAAAATGTATTTCCTAGCTTTTTACCACATCTATTCAAATAATATTTTTTTAGAAGCAGGTACTGCAGAGCATATTATCTAGCATAACAAGGCCTTTTCTTAGTTATACTCTGTGATCCTTGGTAGTTAAAGCAGCAAATCAATCCTATTCTGACCACGTCTTGTCCACATTCCAAAAATGAGGATGTTGTCAGTTAATATTACTGTGTCTCTTTTCCAGGCATCTTGGGTGTGGCTAAGTCAGTTGCTCTGCGATGAGTATGGTGTTTAAGACAAAAATACTGGTTTTGCTGACTTGGATTAATTCTGTCTTTTTATTTAAAGATGATGAAAAAGACGACGAACCAGCTTCTGCTAAGAAACGTAAACTAGACTCTGGGGAGCACACAAAGAGGAAGAAGGTATAAGCAGAGTATGCTTGATTTCACTATAATGAGAATTTCAATGAACTTGGACTCCTCTGTTGGAATGGGAAACAAATACATGTTTACTGAATTCCTCTCTCCTGTTGGGTAGGGAATCGTATTTCAGCAGTATGCTTGCCTTTTGGAAAGCACAAAACTCCATGGACAGTGTTGCAATAGGAACTCAGCTACTAAACAAAATTTAAACCAGTTTATTTAAAAGAGGCGTCTTAAAGCATTGTGGTGGGTACTTGTGCAGGTTACAGGGTTTCCTGGTATTTCATTTGTCAAGAAACCTGGTAAGGTGAGCTTTTCTTAATTGATCTTTCCATTGTGTCAAAGCCTTTCATAAAGGAGCGTATACTAAAGATTCTTTGGGTATTATACTGTGACATGTTTTAATAAGGCTGTTTTGGAATTTGTGTAAAGACTGTAAATAAGCCACTGGAATAAATCTTATGTTTGAAAACATCTGTGGTATAAGTATTGCACTGCATGCTTGATGAATAGGAGGGATGGATTCCGCATTGTATGCTTTTTGGTGCTGTATCTCTAATGTCTCAACAGGTTCCTCACAGTTTTGTTTGTAATAAAAATACAACTGCAAACTGCAACGTGGACCTAAAAATAGAGTTTAATATCGGATGATTGATTGTGATGTTATGTGATCTGCATCAGTGAAACATGAATCTAAGCGATAAAAGAATTGAGGCATCTGAAGTATTATTCCTAAAACTGAAAATAGCAACTGTATATTTACATGAAAAATATTAAGGCAAAGCTGTGACAGTCTCTGCTGTCAAATTGTATCTACTTCAGTCCTAGCTGTAGTTAAGCTTCTTAAAGTATTACAGACTGCATGTTGCATTTGTGATGTGCTGCCACGTGAAGTTTTGGGTCTGTATATGAAAAAGTAACAGCAAACTTGTGGAGGAAAGGGAGGGTTACCATGGATTTGATGTCAACTAAAGCATCTGTACCTTGGGAAGTGTCTAGTGAGATTAGGCCTACTGACTGAAATGTATGTAATTAAGCAATCAGTATAAACACTGATATTTTTTATTTTCCTAATTGCTGCAAGGAGAAACCTTGCTTAATAATGATCTTGCTGAGTTCCAGGTGGAGTCAAGAGCCCTGCACAGCAGTCACATTTATCCTCTGCTGAAATGGAGTTTGTACTAGGTGGGGAGCCAGCACAGGGCATCTGTTCAGGAACTGCAGATATCTGTTCAGTTCTGTTCAGATATTTTGGTCAGTTGAGGGACTATACTCATATGTCCATACTTCATTTTTTCCTAGAAAGCTACTGTAAATTTCTCAATATCCTAGTAATTGTGCATGAAATTTTATCTAAAAGTTACCATCTATTGCATACCAGTTCTCTTAAATGAATACCTGTCCCCATGCTTGTAATGCAGGTTTAGGTCATCATAGCAGATTGCCATAAGCTACTAACGCAGCTGCTCTCTAGCTTTTGTTTGAGATCAAGCATTTGAGTGTTGAGTACGACCTCTCTGAATGAAAAGGCTCTCTGTGATCTGTTTTTTTCTGTATCTGCTGTCCTGATATTGCTAGCTTGAAGGCGCTAGAGTCCTCAGAGAATGCAGTAAAAAATAGTGTTTATGCTCCTTTGTTAGTGGAAATGAATTTATGCTATAGTTGATGTAGAGACCTAAGAGCAGGGAATAATAGCAAGCTCCCTTTGGCATAAGCAAATCAGTTACTAGGTCAATTTCTCAAAGGTTCAGCTTGTGGCCAGGCAGCAAATTGCATGTTACCTTGTCTAGTCAGATACTTTTGGAGAAATCTGCCTGTATGTACCAAACATATTCCAGGTTTATGTGGGTTGAGTGGAAAAAAATATTGATATCTGAGGGATTTGATGTAAGTAAAGGGTTTAATGGACTGCCCAATTCAAAAAACTTCTAGTAGTAATGTCTGCTACTGATGTGCTACTTGAAGAGTGTTACAGCTGGAGGTTAATGCCATTGCCTCTGGAAATAGGATGCATTCCCACAATTGCCATGACCAAGGAGGCTTTTGTCCTTGCATTGTGTGCTCTGCTATTCTACATCGCAGCTCAGGAAGTTACCATGCTAATCACGCCATTTGTTTTCAGATAACATGATACATGGGGTATCCGGTTGTCTTGAAGCTAGCACCATCTGATACTCAGTTTCCATGGAGAAAACCAGCATGGCTAATCTAGGAGAAGAATGATGAATTGTATTATTTACACGCTTAGGGAAACTCCATTGTAAGCAGTGACCATGGCAGCATCCCTATTCAGGACACGTGGTAAAAGCAACTATTTGTCTTTTTCTTAAGACATCTGAAACAAGGCTGAGAGCCTGAATGAGGTGGAGTTACCTGGGTGAACTTCTGTTGCTGGAGGGCTTTTATGGTAGAGATGCTTCTGTCCAGGGAAGTTCTGGAGTTGCAGCTACTGAAGCAAGTCAGAAGTGTTCTTGGGTGTACAGAAAAGCCTAGAGCAGAGAGTGGACTGTTTCCTGTGTGTCCTTTTTGGATGATTAGGAGGAGTGACATTGATTTGCAAAACACGAAAGTTTGGTAATGATACAGTGCTTGAGAGAAGCAGATCGGGCAAGTGCAAAGAAATGAGCAATGAGATTTCCCCATTTGATTCAAAAGTTGAAGAGGGGAAGATGAAAAGCTGAAAAGCAAAGCTAGCTTTGGGCAGCTCATAATGAAAATTTGGCTACTCTGCAACAGGATCTGTGAAGTGCATAAGTGAACACTTACTAAACTTAAACTGATAGCTCAGTACAAAAAATGTCTAGAGAACACTTTATCCCAGATCCTCTTTCAAGAGGAGACAGTGACAGGGAACAGACATTCCTGCTTACAAATGTGTTTTCTTGGCTTTAAACATTAGCCCACTATTAACTCATCATTTGCATTGTTTTTACCATGAATCAAATGTGATGAGGATCATTACGTGTAACAGGGAAGGAAGGCAGTGAAAAGTCCCTACAAGTTTGATTTGAATTCTCTCTAAAAAAATTATCAAGAGTAGAAAAATGGTGGCTGGAAGGCAATTTATGTGCAATGAACACATGTTGCCTCCAGATGCTGGCATAATAGCAGCCACATAATGTAGCTCTCCAAGACAGGCAGGATGATCCAGAGAAGAAATATTCAAGGCAGTATAAAATGACAGCTGTTTAGGATAATGGCTTTCATGGCAGGCAGTGTGTCCTCTGAGAAGTGCTGATGGAGAGATTGCTGCAAGGCATCCCTCTGTCAGTCTGCTTGTTGTTCCGCTGTGAGGGCTCGATGCGTGTGAACACTGTTGAAGAACTGATTCATTTACAAATGGTTTGTGATAAGCCTCAGGCTGCCAATCTGAAATTGAAGCCAGGGAGATGCAGTGTGTTCCACAAAGAGTAATTTATCTTGAACCTGTAATCAGCAAAGGAGGAGGATTTTTTATCAACAGAGAGAAATGGGAGCTGTGTGGAGCTGGCCGACCCTTATTTCTCTGATGACAGGAAGCTCATTTGCTGGTTTGCCAATCTTGCAAAATCTTGGCAGAATTTGGATGAAAAGTTGTAATGCTTTCAGTCACCAGCAGGATTCAATTTGGGGTTTCTTTTCAGACTTGAAAGGCTCTTGTGACTGTTTCTGTCTTAGCTTGCAGTTTTTTTCCACAATCCTTTTACTGTTGGACACAGACGTTTGTGCTTTTGGTTTGGGTATAGGTTTGATGTTAGAATGACACAGAACTGTCCAGAAGGCATGTTGCAGACTTCTCAAAAAGAGGACTCCAATGGGATGTGTTCAGAAAACACCTTGGCGAATGGAGGCACCTTGTTAAGGAATCTAACTATCTCCGTTAACTGCCAAAGGCGTTTTCTGGGTGCACTGACTAAGGTCAAATGTACAGGGTGATGCAACCAGAGGCAGAGAGTAACTAGACATTCTGTGAGCTTGATGAACTTTCAAAATGGAAATGTAAGCAGTGTTTCTGTATAGCAGGTGGTTGGCAAAATACAGAAAATTGCCAAGAGAAATGCCATGCTGTTGTTGTACATGAGGCTTCCAGTGAGACACCGGAATCTCAGTGAATGATTCTCTTCTTGAGACAAACCTTCTGGTAGCAGTGGGCTATTTATCAGAGCTTGTGTAGTCATATAATTAGGAACCAAGAAATAGTGGGAATAACAGAGGAATGGAGATTAAATGTGAAGAACTAGATCATAATAGAGTCCCTGAGGTATCACAGGTCAAAGGGAGTATTCATATGAGTGCACTGAATTTGTGTTGCTGATAGACATGTAGACTTGGATCAGTTTGACTCGGAGGGGGGAGTTGCATCAGGGATTGGAATGGGTTTATGCTCTGGTTCCTTTGAACTATTTTCTTCAGGGCACCTCTGAAAAATCAGGAATTTTCAGGGAAGCCAGGACCTGTGGAGCTGGATTGACAGAAGAATGCAATGAATTCAATGAATGGAGATAAGCATTTTTGATCCTTATCAAATACTTTTATCAGTCCTCTTCATTTAGAAGATGAAGTGCTCTTCATCTTTAGAATGCTTTCATCTTGGTAGTTTCAAAAGATAAATCACACCTTTGCTCTGCTGCGGCTGTTAGCAACAACACAAGTGCTCTGTGTTGTGCTGCCTTCTGACAAGGTGAGCTTGTTCTTGGGTGCAAACACTGATTTGCCATCCCTTTGCTTAACTTCTCCAACTGTCTGTTTCTGCTGTAGATGGATTGATAGAAAAAGAAATACAGAATGGATTAACACAGAGTAACCCCAGGAAAGTATAATGGGGAGTGAAAGCGAAGCCACAGGATTAACGTCTCCTCAAAACAAACCAAACAAACAACACCCTCCGACAGCAGGCTCCTAGTGAGAGTACTCATGATCCTTTTAGTTGGGAAGCAAAGTATGGGCCAGTTTTGTTAAAGTTCTCCACCACACTGTGATAAGAGGCGTTTGAGGAACCAGACCTGGTGCTGTGAGGGACTTTGTTCATTCCTTTTGTAGGAAGGAACACCGTTACTTAAAGAGATAAAGAAGTTTTTTTGTTTTGATCCCTGTCTGGTATGATAAGATTCCTAAAACAAATGCACAAATCCCTTCCTTGGGATTGATAAATCCTAATGTATATTGTGAGACTAACTAAGAGCTTTATATATGTCTGAAACGTTTCAAAGACTAATAGTATTTAATGTGATTGTAACAGGGGTGATGGCAAAAGGCTGTTTATAAACATAGTGTTCAATAGTTTGGCATACTGATTTTTATACAAGGTCCGAGTTTTTACTTGCCATTAGTGACTTGAAAGTGGCATGGTCTCAAAGGAACCTTGGTGCCCACCTCTGGGATGATTGTAAATTTACTTTGTCTCTGAGACAGCTTCAATATGCTGTGTCTTCATGATCTTTGACATTGTAATGAAATACTGTATACATCTCTCAAACAGAAAAAAATTAAAGTATCTGTATAAGTATGTATCCAGTAGAGGGTGCTTTTGTTCGCTTAGCAGTACTGCTTTATGCTGTAGAGCCTGGTTTGCTTTGATTCAGCCTGAATTAAGTGTTTCTTGAAAGAGTACACAGCTATTTTGGTTGCTTTCTTGATACTTGCTCTAGATTGTCTTTGTCACAACAAAGGCTTTTCAAACTGTAGTTATTTGGGAAACAATTTTAGCCAGGTGTGTTTGTCTGCCACAAAGCAGTGAAAATCAGTATCAAAATAATGGATGGTTAAAACCATACCAAACTTCTTCTGAGGGCAAACGAATTAGTGGGTTTCAAAGTTTCTAACTTAAAAAAAAAGACCAAGAAGAAGGATTTTATCATTCTGTAATTGAAATAATAATGGTTGGATTAAATTTAAGACCACTCGAAAAGCTGATTTCTTGGAAATAAGAAAGTGAGGAGGAATTGCCTTTTAAAAGTTTTAGTTACGTAATTTCCCATGCAATCATAAGCTGCTTGTTTTATTAGGAAAACAGGCATGCTTGTAACCTCAGTATTAGGCAGCTGTTTTACAGATCTTTTTTCCCTTCTTTCATAGAACTTACAAAAATAAAGCTGTCATGTGCCTTCGCAAAGGCCATCCAGCCCATCCGCCTGCCCCAGGCCAGGCCAGCCATACCCACGCCATTCCTGGCAGACGTCTCCATTGGAAAACAATGCTTCCATGGAAGGCAGCAGTGCAGTGAGCACCACCAGCACGGCTCTCAGTTTCGGCAAGTCAGTACTTTCATGAATCTGTAGGAATCAGCAAAAACATGCAGTTGAGTAACGGAATTGACACCCTTCTTCTCCATTTTGGGGAATCGTATAACCCTCTCACGCAGCTCCGGGGTTAGTCTTGTGTTTGCTCAGAGCAAGGCCTCCTTTGTGAGCACAGGTGTACGTGGCTCAGGATGACACATTCAGAGCTACCAAATGTGATTTACCTCAGGTTACGCTTGGTTCTCTGGTGGCACAGACATGAGAAAAACATTTTTTATGTCAATGAACCAATTCTAAGCTCAATGACAGAATTTTAGCAAAGTACACAATTTCTGAGAGCATTTTGTCTGGTCAAAACAACCTGGTAATGCACTGCTACCACGTTCCCTTGGAGCAGGCTTCTGCTGACTGTGTTGCTGATGAAATGGAGCTTCTAGAGGTTGGAACTGATCTACTTTATGTATTTAGTTTTTTAATTTAAAGACCTCATTTAATATTTAACTGGATTTTGGTTCTATACTGGAAGTTAATGATCTTGTTTGCTGTGAAAATACCTAATATGATGGGCTTAAAAGGCACAGGTTACCATGAGCTGAATGTGTCCCCTGGTAGGTGGAAGTTCCTCTTGAACTACAGCTCCACGCGTGCCTTTGCTATTTTCTGCTGGGTGCAACACAGGTGTTTTCATTGACAGCTCTGAAATTCAGCCTTCAGTAGGTAACATGGAGGGGCATAAATGAAACAGTCATATTTATGATGGGAATGTTTTGCAGACCTTGTTTTTTGTTTTTCCTTCTCATTCTGCAGAAGTCCCACATTTAAACAGTGTTCCAAAGAAATTATCCTGAAGAGCTCTCACATTTAGTAACAGTAACACTAATTCCCAGGAAGCTCTCTACAATTTTCCATCAGTGCTGTGTTTATATGCCAGACTGGGACATAGCACTTGAACATTTAGGACCAGAGGGAAAAGTTGTTGGGAAATTGTCTCTCCTGGTACTTGCTAATCTGTTTCAGAAAGTCAGTTCCATCTTGCAAAGCTGTTTGTTTTCCTCAGTTATATTGCATATGAGTTTTGCTTGTTGAATAAGTAGCTCTTCTGTTTTTATTGCAAAATCAGCAGGTTTACTGACCCTCCTTGTCAATACTATAGGGTTGCTGGGAAGCTATATGTGGTATAACCACTTTAATTCTATTTCTGATATCATGCTACAATGATGCTTTTCAGTCTGTGGCTACATTTCTTTCAGTAAATCATTTGGCACAAAAGGAGAGTATCTATAATGTGAAACTGTGCTGCAGGCTAGCTCTGCTCTGCTCCCATAGCCTCACCACCCAGGCGCAGCTGGAGGGCATTAACTGCACTCCTGCAATGCATCTTCTGGTTTGGGTTTCACCCGAAAGGAATCCAGCTGGTGCACTCTGAAACCAAAGCATGATCTGTGAGGACGATGGGGAGAGTCACATCAGAAGCATGCTCCTGACCCAAACCAGAATGCTTCTGCTGCCACAGCCAGCCCCTGCGAGCAGCCCTGTCTCTGGGACACGCCTCCTTGCCCAAAATAAGCCTTGCTGGGACAAACACAACTGTATGCAGATTGGATTCAAGGCTTATGCTTTTATGCATGCCAATACTGCCTTCTAAACTTAGCTTTTTCCATGCTTTAGATTATGGTGCTTTTTTGTTGTTGTCGTTGTTGGTTTTGTTCTTTTCCTATTAGTGGTTCTGATATTAATTAAGCACAGGGAATGCTGGAGAAAGAGAACTAGAGTAAGTTTAAGCACTTATCCTTGCTTCATTGTACCCAGACTGGTAACACTTCTCCTCAGAGATGCAGCATTTGTTGCTGCAGCACTTGACGTGTCTCTGAAGCTCAGCTATGCATGAATCCCACCACAGGCAATGGAAAATCTTTGTATATGAAATAAATCACATGTGAATTTATGCTGCCAGGGGTCATAGCACTGATCATCTAATCCTTGATAGGGACTGAAGCCTTGTTATATATCTTGCAGTAGAGTAAGGAAAGCAATTTGTGTTTTTATTCCTCCTTGAAAGAATGGATCCCTTTCTCCTCCCTATGCTTTCTTCTCTAGAAAACTTACTAGCATCTGAATTTTGCAAGCTTGCAAAAACATTTTTTTTATTGCAATAGAGTTGTCTTAAAAGATAAATTTCTCCCTGAGGATGTTTGGGCAAGGTGGAGAGAGAGATTGATCATTTCCAGATGCTCTTTGCTGGCAGGCAAACAAAAACTCTGCTTCAGGTAACATTTGTGAATGTATTTAAAAAATATCCATGTTGTATGCAAACCTGGCAGGGAGAGTATAGGCCAGTACAATGGGCATCCCAACAGTGCCTGAGATGCACACATTTGCATTGCCATGGCTGTGTTGGTATGATGGGGCTCACCCCTGCTGACTGGGCTAAAAGTCTTTGGAGCTTCCCTCCCTTTCTCCTATTTCTGTATGGATGGATGTATCTTTCATAGAGAAATACAGAGGTCACATTCAGTATGCTTTTTGTTAGACGAGTGACCCCGCACTGCTTGCTCAAAAGTGGAAAAGGTCAGATGAGGATACATCATTCACCTTTTCTTTGATGCTCTGGGTACCTTTCCTGGTAGGCTTCCTGAGTACTGCATGCCCACAGGACTTGGTGCAGCGAATGACAAGGAATTTCCCAAGGGCCTTCTGGGGAGTTCCCTGAGATACAGAGGCAGGGAGAGCGCATGTCTTCCGTGTCATCAGAGATGGGAGACAAGGAGAGTGACTGAGTGACCGCATTTGCATCCTCTTCTTCGTACGCTCCGTTTCACTTCCCTGCAGAGCACAAGCAGGCCTCGCACAGCAGCAGCTGCATCGCTGCTGCTTTTGCCTGTGCACAAGAAGTCGATATTTCCTTTGTTGCTGACTCTTCCCAGGCAGCAGTGTCCTGTCTCTAACAGCTACAGTATGCTGATGTCTAAATGGTGAAAACTGAGAATCAACCAGGTCTGAAAGAGACACTGATAGCTGGAAATGAGGTTCTCCTCCCATCTGTGCCTGTCTCTGAGGTAACAGCAGCCGTGGCTCTGAGCAGTGGGAGTGGTGAGGCTCACGTCTGTCAGAAGTGAAGGAAGTGCCTCCTTAGTGAGCAGTCCTTCACGTCCCCCCATAACCTCTGTTGTCCTCCTCAAAGGGTGTGTGGGACCAGGAGAGCCGGTGCAGACCGAGTGCCTTCATGAGCCATGGGCTGGTTGGTGACTCAGCGGGCAATGGGACGTGCTGCCTGCTTGTGCGCACCCAGTCGAATGGGCAGCTGCTGTAGGCCTACCTACAGCATTTTAGCACGTGCCCTGAGGCAGGGCCAGAAGACCCTGTCCAGTATGGGGGAGAGGGAGTGCCAGGAGCAGCAGCACCGCAGCTTGTACCTCGTCTACCCAAGAGTAGGCAGCAAGACAGGGCTCAGCTCCTCTGCAGTGGCAAAACCCAGGGCCCTGGCAGCATCACTGAAGAACCCTTTTATGGTCAGAGAAACTGATACATGAGGTCTGCAGAGGGAAAGCCATCTAGAGCTGGTGAAGTCCCACTTCAGGCAAACAAATTGGTGGAGCTCTGTCCTGGTACTCATCCCAAAACTGAGCAGCAAACTCAGCTATGGTGTAGTAACTGAGGAGAATGAAGTAAAGAGGGAGAAAAGAGAGGGAGAAAAGCTGGGGGTAAAGTTCTCTGGGGTTGTATAGGTAAAGTAGGTATATGCATAAGGTTCTTCATTAAGCCCATTTATTGTTTAGAAATTTAAAAAAAAAAAAAAAAAGTGGCTTAGAACAAAGCTTCATTTGGCGTGTTTCAGAAGCAGGCAAAGTAGAGGGGGAAGATGCCTACTAATAGGTTTTTAGAGTGTTTGCTGTGAGAGCAGGAGAGCAGTAGGAAGAAGGGCAGGACTGCGAAAGCAGTTGAACCTCGCAGTTTCTTTCGCTAAAGAAGGGACATGTGCTGTAGGAAAGGGCACTTTGAATCCTAAGACAAGGCACTAACAGTTCTGAGGGATTGCAGCTCTGAGACTTGATGCTCTAGTTGGTGAGGTGCCAGCTGTACTCCTCCAGCAGTAGTGCTTAAATGTGTCATCAGCTTGGGGAGATTCTATAGAGGGATTATTTGGTCCTTTTTTAGAGTTATTGTTTTTCCCTTAAATATTTGATAGCAAACATGTATGAAGCTCTGAAGAACCACACGCATGATCCCATGATCAGAATGTGCTGGGTAGAGAGACCTGTTCCAAAGGATGCTAAAACTGGAGGCTTTACAATGGGACCTGCGTTTTCTGTGTTGTTGTTCATAAAGATAGAAGCCTCTGTGTGGTTAAAATCTCTTCTGTTGTGTTTGTTTGGTGATTTTTATTTTGAGGAGGAGGGAGGTAATTTTAGGTCTTCAGAAGTAAAAGTTAGATCAAAAAGCTGGCAACTGTTCAAGACAAATGAGCAACCTCACCATAAAGGCTTTTCGGTCACCTTGGAAACACCGTTTCAAAAAATGAGTTGGAGTAATTTTAGTTTCAGACTTCCCTCTGCCCTCCTCCCTCCCATGCAAGTTCTGTTTTTACACTTGGCATATCCTGTTTAGCTGTGTTTCTTTTCTATATAAACAAGGGAATTTGCCAGACAAAGCGGGAAGAACACTGAAAATGACCTTGCATATGATGTTTCAGAGCATGAAACCAGTGTTTGGAAACAAAGTTAAACCCTTCTAAGAATAGATTAAAAAAAAAAAAAAAAAGACATTTTTAGATCTTACAGATAAATGTAAAAAAAAAAAAAAAGTTTAATTTTAAATGCTTATTTCAAGTCTTTTTATTCTGCAGAAGAATGTGGCATTTAGGAAATGAGTTTTAGTGATGAAAATAAAGGCTGGGAGGGGATTAAACAAGGAATAACCTAATTTGAAATACGGATGTGATGCAGCAGACACACAGGGTCTGTGAGCATCACCAGTGCTGCGCTCTGCTGTACCGCAGCGCTGAGTCTGGGCGGGTGTTACCCAGATTACGCTGTGGCATGGCTGGAGACTCAAAGTAATTAGAGAGGAGATTAGGATAAAGTAGTACTTCTATCCACTAAAGAATGTAAATATTTTGAATATTTTCAGCAGCTCACGCTTCTCAGTAACAGACCTCATCTGAAGAGCACCTTCACTGTGAGGGCCCACTACAGAAAGCACAGAAGCCTTCATAGCCTTCCCTGTGCACTTGAAATGAACTGAGGTGCATGGACCACTCCCACTCAGAAAATATTTAAAAGTCAAAAGCAAATTGTTTTTAAATTATTTGAAAGATTAAATTGCTTTTAAATATCTATTTTATTGCCCAGGCAATATTCTTGGAATCTCAGAGGAACCCGTGCAGGACTGACTGACAGTGTGCAGGCTGTGCAGGGTAGGAAGAGACGCCATGCAGGGCCATGCCATAGGTGTCACAGCGCAGCAGCAAATGAAAGCCAAATGCATCTCGCTCCGTGCAACACATTTTACAAGAATATTATCCTATCATTTCCATATATAATATTGCTGTGCACCTCAAGAGATATGGGGTTTGTGATTACAGTTCTACTGCAGGTATTCCTGACTGCAGGCAGCTGGGTCAAGAGTTTTCTCTGCTGGCTCGGTGTTTGTCCTGTGTCCTAGCAGTGCCCGGAGAGCACCTGGGCTGGCCACCCCATCAGTCACTGCTTGTGTACTTTCTGCCTGGCAGTGACCACTGACTCGTAACTGCAGACTGAACAGCGAGCCTGCACCTCGCAGCCAAGTGCACGAGTTGTTAACACAGCTTACTTAGTATATTTAATATGTTGTTTGATTCTTACATAATTTTAAACAGTGACTATGTACTGTCTTTTGCTCAAATGCTATGAATAGACTAATGACTGACATCTAGTTTCCCCTCCTGGTTGCTGTTTTCTTGCTGTTGCTAGTGATAATTCCATATTTATTCAAAGCCTGCTCCTCATTCTGGCAGCACTTATTGTACATGTCATGCCGTAATGCACGCTTCACATCAGGAAAGATAAGGTGGCATTTAAGATATGCGTAGAGCCATAGGGTGCCTACTGCTTGGGATCAGGGGCAGGGGCGACTGTCAGCACTTCATCCCAGGAGCCTTTTTTTAGTAGTGGCAGTGGGTGAAGCTAAAGAAGTAAAGCACCAAGCTGAATTTGGACAAAGTGCAATGTCCACATTTGGCGATGATGTTAGTGGCAGGAGGCAAGAGCCTGTGGTCTAGAGAAGGGGCCACACTGAGGTGTTGTTCTGAATCGGGTCTTGCAGCTCACTTTGAGTCAGTGAAATTTCACTGAGTTTAATCCAAAATAGAATTTGAGTCTAAAAATAGCCAAACAAACCCTGGCAGCACACAGAAAAGGGTGGGACAGTCTTGTACAAGTGAGACCAGTGAGGAAGCACAGAACACTAGTAGGCCGTTACACTGATGTATCACGAGATGTGACTGGGCACAACAGCAGACTAACATTTGGTTTACATTTTTGGAAGTGTTTCCTAACCACGTGACTGGTTAGGCCGTTGAGATGCTGGTAGAACCATGAATCTTGAGATACTTGTAACTCGATTGGTATGAATATGAGCAAACAAGGAGATTTATGATTAAGGGAACACAAATGTATTTTTTCACCTTTCTTTTCTTGGATTCTGTTGTCTCTTCCTGGGGTGAGTAAACATTATAATGGCCACAAACAAAAGAAACTTGACCATGGAGCCTCCCCATCAGCTGCTGTGCTTTTGCCATTCCATGTTATCACAGGAATGAAGAAGAGCTGGGAGCGAGCTGTCAGCAGATGGTAAGCAGCAACCCTGGCAAGTTTGCAAATGAGGGAATTTCCCTGCGTCAGCCGGTAGGATCAAGTACTAGTCTTCTTTGCTGGATTGTTCTTTACAAGTCAAGAAAGCTCATCAGGTCAAAACATGTGCTTCACCATGGCTGGCCTAAACAGGAAAGATTTTTTTCTCGTGTGAAATACTAATTTTTCTCTGTTCCACTTGGTAGGTACACTCCAGGAGATTAAAAAAACAAAACAAAAAAAAAAAAAAAAAAACAAAAAAAAACAAGCTCACCACCCAGACCCAGGGTTCATCTGCATAGGTAGACAAGAATGCTTTTCTAGTTTTCAGTCACCGTACTGAAGCAGTGCTGTTCACATTCTGCAAACAAATAGGTGTGAGCACGTTAATGCATGCACAGACTTCATTGCAATAGTTTCTTACTAACAGCTTCTCTGACTGCTCCCTTTGCTGCAGACACAGTGAAGAGACAGAAGAGGATGGTTCACATTTAAAACTGTGCAGGTCTTGTAGCAGCTTGAGGTGGTATGCTGGGTTTCTCTAACTTTTTTTAATTCATTTTTTGGCTTTGCAACATCAAAGTAGCTATTGTGAAATGATCACATGCAAATATATAAAGCTATTTGAATAATAAAAGTATTTAACTTAAGAGAAAAATAAAGTAGGTGCTTTCAATATGTGAAAGCCATTGGCAGAATTTGCCTACAGGAACAGCATCAGTTGCTTAAAATGAAAGACTGAAATGCGTCTTTGAAGCGTCTTGTGATTATCTTAAGTAAAGTACTTTGAGCACAGCACGGTATATTCAGTTCCTAAAAACGATCAGTGTTCCAATTTAAGGACCTTTCCATTTTTCTTTTTAAGTATTGCCTATCCTTCTACGGCATTTGGGTCCTTTACGCTTTGCTCAGTCTTGAAACTCAGAGTTCTGAGGCTGATGATTAAAGAAAAATTCCAATTCCTAAATGGTAGAAATGAAGGAAAGGAACTTTAAGGAAGTGGAGTCTCCTCAGAGCACGTTCATTAAATGTTTTCCCAATCTGATGCACTGTTGGTTATTAATAGATAATTAATTGGAAACCATTCAAAATATTGTTCTTACAGTGTTTAAGTTCTGCAGGATTTTAAATTAAATGCATATTGCATATGGGAGAGTTTTTAGGACCCTATGCATAAGAGGATTTATGGTAGGTGCACCTGGCAACATCTCATGGACATCACTGTGTAGGCTGGCAGGAAGAACAGTGGCTGTGCTGAGGGTCTGCCAGCCGGTCTCATGTTCCGAGAACGCTGACAGGCACTGCTGCAGGACACAGCTCAAAAACGCCATGGCTCCAGCTAGTTACAAGATGAGTTTCTAAATTTGGGCTAATAGGCAAATGCAGTGAGAAACTGGATGAAGGCAATGACTTTGGAAAGTCATAAGGCTGAGGAGAAAGACCACAGACACACTGGTGAGAATCCTGCTCTTTCTTGTCCTCCTTGGGCAGAAATAGCAGGAAAATGCTTTCTCGTGACTTGTAAATATGGTTCTGGCCAGAAGCAGGTAGGACAGAGTAGACAGAGAAAGGTTACTTGGTATTTTCAGTTCCTTTGAAGAGTATCTTCTGATGTTTTAAGCATAGATTTGAATCTGTTATTCTTCTGTCTAAACATATTACATTCTTGTTTGTGGTGTTTACGTTCACTTCAGCCAAGGTGGAGTGTCACTGATCTGTTGTTTTTGTCTCCGTGTTAGGAGGAGGTAATGGTAATGATGGTCATTACACCAACTATTTTTACTGTGTGGGTAATGCTTTGGCTTCTTGGTAGCCAAAATACTTTGGTATTTTTAGCATATCTTTAGGGAGACTGGCATCCTACAATAGTACTCTCACGCTGCAAGATTGCAGAGGTGGTAATGACAGCACTGAAGTTCAGCAGCATGGTTTGAAAAGCTCATTGGGATGTTAGCTTGCATTCCTTAAAAAGACAATCACCAGCTTAAAAAGCTAAGTACAAGATACCAAAAAGAGCACGAGCTACTTATTTCTGCTTAAACAAAGCACAGAAGGCAGAGCCATGAGTACACTTGCTGCCTAACTTAGTTATGAACAGAAGTATTTCCATCACACTGCTCATTTGAATCTATACTTACCTTAGATAGTTTTTTAAACTCTCTCCTGTTTAATTTTAAATTCAGTTTAACAGAGCAAGTAGACCATTGGCAGCTGTATGAACATCCCAGGGTGGGCTGTCACACCACGTGCCACACCTCTTGGGAGTGCCCAGAAGTTCATGGCTGCTGTCCAAAACCTGCACTGGGCATAAGTTTCAGCAGCGGTGCTTCTTAGAGCAGTTTTGGATTAAGGGGGCTTTTGGCAAGGATGTGCTGGAGAAAGTAGTCACTGGTCTGAGCCAAACACTTGACTGCTCTAAAAGTCTTTAAGAATTGCTTTTAAATGGCGTGACCTCAACTGCAAGTGGGGCCAGAGACCAGGGAGTTGATGGTGGAGCCACTTTGGTAATGAACACCTTCGGTTTTGTCCGGCCTCTTGTCTAGCAGCCTCCATAGGTCTAGAATACAAATGGCTTATTCTCCCATTGGTTTGTCTTTGCAAGCAGATAAACAGCTGTATTACAAACTGTTGGAGCCACTGGGGTGCCTCGTCTGGCCCATTCAAAATAGGGTCTGGGGGTAACAAAGATGTGGGTGGCTGGAGTAGTGTCTGCATACGCAAGAGATCAGTCGCTCGGCGGGCTGGAGATAATGCACGCTGCCATTAGCTGGCAGGTGTGGCCGATAGAATTTCATGAGACTCCTGTTTCAGTCCATTTGGATGTCAGCAAGGCAGACGCTTTCAATAACAAGAGTGCTCAAAGATTTTATTGGGTCATTCAGCTGCGTCCGGTTCCCAGCTGTCATCAGCTCCACTTTACTCGTATGATTTTCGCTTTGTCCCCCTGCCTGTGACAGATCTTGAGAGAAGAAAGATACTGATTTGCTAGGCTTTAATGGAAAGAGGACTCACGCCTGTTTCCAGACACTTTTATTCACATGAATGAATCCCACTGAAGTAAAGTTAAGTGCATCTTTGCACAGTTACATCCTAAGTTAAAGATTAACTTTCAGTTCAGGTACACCTGAGGACAGCTTACATGCTAGGAGAGATGGAATTTTCCAAAATCACACTAGAGCAGTTCAAAACCAGCCACTGAGCCCATGTAGAAATGGAAGCCTGTGTAATTAGGAAAGCACAAACACTTAAAGGTGTTTGCTGAGGCAAAGCTGATCTCTGAAGCTGCCAGGGGTGTTGTAGAAGTTCTCAGTCTTTTATTAGGAGCTATTTATTTGTATTATGTCATCTTTCGGACATATCAGTGCCCAAATATTGCCACCTACGTGTCAGCTTCTTCACCAGGGACATCCTACTCACCAGTGTGGTTTCTTTCCAACTTGAAATCGACCTTTTTGCTTGTGCAATCATTTACAATTCTTATGTCCTCAACTCACAAAAGATTAAGTAATTAATTGGCAAAATCTTGGTCTGGTGATGGAGAAAAAAAAAAAAAAAAAAAAAAAGCTTGTAAAAACATTTCTTATGTACAGGAAAATACTGCTTGCTATTTGTTTAAAGTCATACTGTATTTAACCAGTCCTAAATATTTGTCAGTCTCCTAGTAAGTCTCTTCTATTCCCGTTCTGTTGAAGTCACTTCTGCATTTTGTGGAAGGCCTGGTAACGCAAATCACATTCTGCACTGTGTGCTTTGCAGCTCCTGAACAAAACAGGCTGAGCTGAAAACAAAAGCTCAGCTTTGATTCTTACTCCACTGGCTCAAGTTAGTTCCAGCCAGATCCTTAATGTTATTTTATCTGCAGGTTTTTTTTTTTTTTTTTTTTTTCTTTCTGTGATCAATGCCAACTCTGTTGGGCAAATACAGGATGCATAGGGATTTAAAAAAAAAAAAAATCCATCTGCCAACAAGAAAAAGTGCTTTGTAACCACAGTTTGGAATGGAAACAGTTTTCTAAGATACGGATCAAACTGTGTTTATAGACTCAACTATTGGCAGCTTTTCACCGAGCCATTTCCTGTGTGCCTACTGCAGAGAGGAATCATTTAAATGCTTAAACTAACATTTAAGACCATAGAGAACACGAGGAAAACTCTGTGTGAAGCAGCACAGAAAACACAATATTGAATTTTCTTTTGTTTCCATAGGTAATACTTATGGGAGAATGCAGTGCTGCAAATCAAACATGGGTAGTCCACTTCTTTATGGGATTTGGTCCTTACTCTGGCTAGTAGGTACTTTCTAATATTATTCTAATTGCTAAAGGAAAGTATCCAAGTTACAAAAACTTCCCAAAAATGGCATCTGAAGAGGGACTTTTAGAGGAACTAGCAACGTACAGCTAGTTGCCATGCAGTAAGTTGTTACTCATTAGGGAGCTGATTTAGACAGCCTAACGCACGGGTAGGCAGGCAGGAAGCTGATTTGCTGTGAGAGCAGGTGGGGAATCTGCAGGTATGAAGGTCACAGTGGAGGGAGGTTAGGACTTAGTATGTTTGCTCCACTTGAAGTGGTTGCATTCACTTTTTCTCTCAGAAAAAGCATAGTTAACCTACAAGATATTTTGAATCCTTTCAGCGTTCTCCTCCAGCCATCAAATGCCTGCCCTTTGTGTTAGGCACACATCTGCTGGTGGCACAGCTGACCTGATAGCATCAGCAAGGTCAGTGCTGTGGTGCCTGTGCAGGGTTTTACCCAGGAAATCACTGTTGTTCTGCTTGGCTGGAGCTCCTTGTATCCGAGCCATGCCTTGGCCAGGGAGGGCAGCAGCACAGATGTGAGGGGAAATTTGGGGTCAAGGGAGTGACTGAGGTTGGCTGAGGCCTCTGCAGCTCTTCCACATCATGTGTGTACGGGTCTTACTGGCCTATTGCGATTGGTGTTTTACATATTAAGACTTAAAATTTGAATCTAATGTTGTTCTTCAGAAAGATTCAGCTTTAAAGGTTATTAAATTCCCCTCAGAACTTAGTAAGCAAGAAAATCTGCGAATGCACACTACGCTCACGAGCTGTGGTGGTTTTCTCCAGAAACTAGGGAGCAGTTTCTGCAGCCCAGTATTTGGCCGTTTGTAGGGTACGGCACATGGATACTGTCCTGGAGTTATCTGTAATGCAATGAAGGGCATGAGGTGTAAGCCTGTGTGGATGTTAATTAACAAAAGCCATCTGAGGATTTTATCTTGGTAGCAAATCGGAGGTGTACCTTTTCCCAAGGTTGGTGGGGAAGGGATGCACACTCACTAATGGAACTGGTCTGAGGTGTGTGAGCAACATACACACCAAACCAAAGATGTGCCCAGTGAAGCAGCCTCAGTATGTTATTTTCGCTGTCCAAATGTCATTTGTCTTTTACCTCTATGGCATTTGGCTGGAATACCGAAGGCTCACTGGCATCACTGTGCCGAGGAGCTGCGGCCAGGGCCCAGACAACCACCTGAAGACTTTCTGGGGAGCAAGCACCACCGCGCGCACAGCCTGAGCCCGTGGGCAGCACTCATTTGCAGCCCACGGCTTTGTTTCTTTGGGGTGAGGGAAATGCTTAGCATCGAGGGAGAAGAGGCATTTAAAACGCGCAGCGAGCCCCCAGCCGCGCACGGGAAAGCTCGGGGCCGGAGGCGGCCCGGGCCCCCCTCACCTCAGGGGGCCGCGCGCCGCGGCGGGGAGCGGCCCCGGGGCGGGCGGGCAGGAGGGCGCGGGGCGGGGGCATGCGCAGTGCGGGCGGCCTCTCACCCCGCTCAGCTATGCCAAGTATGTGCGCGGCGGCAGCGCCGCGGCAGCCGGGGGCGCGGAGCCGGAGACACGCCGCCATGGGGCAGCGCGGCCGGGGGCCGTCGGCGCCGCTGCCGCTCCTCCCGGGGGCCGCCGGCAGCCGCACGCCGCCGGGCAGCGGGCGCTGAGGGCGGGCAGGCATGGCCGAGCCGCTCCGCAGGACCCTCTCCAAGCTCCGCGGCAGGAGGTCCCAGCGCGGGGCGGCGGGCGGCGGGCACCGCCACGGCGGGACCTGCGCCCCGCAGGGTAAGCGAGAAGCCGGGGAGGGGGGGGCGGGCTCGGGCTCCCGCAGCCGCTCCGTGCCGCCTGCTGGGGGTACTGCCCGCGGCTCGCAGCTGGCAGCAGCCGCAGCACGGGGAGCTCCGGCCGCCGCCGGCTCGCCCGGCCCCAAAGCTGCCTGATCGGCACCGCGCCGTGTCGGCTCCTGTAACCGCAGGCAAACCAAAACAGCCCTGAAGCCGAGGGGGGTTAAACTGGAGCTGGCAGCACCCGGGGGGATGGAGAAGTGAGTTATTTACTGCAGCTCGGAAGCGTCTGTTGTGCTTGCAGACCTTGGGAAAGCTCCAGCTCTGTCCAGAGCAGAGGTAATCCACTTCGGCACGTCCAAGTTCGGGTCTTGAACCAGTCCTCAGCGATAGCATCTTCACGTCAGGCGTTCTTCATCTCAGGAGTAAAATTTCTTTGTAATAATTGGTTCTTGAGTGCAGCCTGCCGTTCTGTGTGGGTCCCCACACACTTTCTTATCATATGACTGTTTGCTGTTCTCTGGCTTGTGGCTGTTTGTCATTCTTTGGCTTTTGTTGTCTCCATTTTTTTTATATTACACAATGCGTTTGAAAGCTAACAAATAAAACTTTAGTCTCACTGCTGTACCATTTAAATCCATAATAACTTTGTGCTGTGGTTTTACTGAGAGGTTCGGGGAGGAGAGCACGTTCCTGTGGCTGTTGCTCCAAGCCGAGGGGCTGCAGGTTGTCCTGACCTGTGTATGGGGAGGCTGGGACCAGCCGCTCCCAGCGCGTTACAGCCTAAAAAGCAACCCAAAAAGCCCAGCATCGTGCCGAAATGTTTCATGTGTGCACGTAATAGGCAGAGCATTTATCCTGACCTCAGCTGAGCTGAAACGCCGCGGCTCTAGTTCTGAAAGTGTGGTGGAGTTACCATAATGCTTGAGCTTTAACTAGTGACTTATTTAATCTTCTGCAGAAATTGTGGAAGGTGAATTGAACCTCCAACTCCTACTTATTTATGTATTTTCAGTGCCATGTCAAAGCCTTTGGGGAGGAGCTGTTGTCTTGTTCTGTATTTGTACTGGGTTGGCCTGCTCAGCTTTTGGGATGCCCTACAGCCTGGGAGCAGAGCTCTATCACAGGGCAGGTGGTGTCCCTCCAAATGAAGGTTTGCTCTGGAGCAAAAAGTGTATTCCTCGCTTGCATAGCTCCGAAAGCTTCCTATTTATGTGAATTTGTCTCGTTACTACAACAGCTCGTGATGTTTAGAGCTCACTCTGTTCCATGGAACCGCTGGTTGTGCAGATACTTGCATGCGAAACAGTTTGTTACTAAAATAAATAGGCATAAGGGCTTTCAGGATCAGGGCCAAGCTTGAATAAAGGGAAAGCAGTACTTGCAAACACAGCTATTGGTTGCGAGAGCTGCTCTTGGAAGACTTAAATGCAAGTGTATCATTTGGATGGGATTCAGTGAACATTTGCAATCGATGTCTCTTGGCAGCGCGCGGGCTGGTTGGGAGATGCGAGTGGGTAGCTGTGTGCAGGCGCGATACGCAGCGTGCCTCTGCAAGCAGGAGGGTTACGTGAGTGCTCCAAAGCTGCCGGCTTATTAACAAGTCTGCAGTGAGTTGTGCAGGTAGCTTCTTCCCGAAATGCCCAGGTTCGCATTGAGAACAGCTGCGGTGGAGCGCGCTGCCGAGCTCGCTCTGCGTGCCTGCTGCTCCTAGCACAGGGGACAGCACGTGGCTCCAGCTGTGCCGTCGGTGCGTACTTGGGCACGCGTGCTCTTTTTAAGGGTGCCGTAAGAAGCGCAGGCTTTCTGGTTTAGAGAATTGCAGGCTTGCTTAGCCCGTGCAGAAGGGCCTGCATTTCCCTGGAAGAGCAGGAAGTGGCAGATATTTTTGTTTGTGGGAACACAGTTCTTGCACGCTGCGCCTATTTGTATTGCCTGCAGAGTTCCTTGGGCTTTTTGGGGAAGGTGAGGGCCTTGAAGTAGTCATCAGGGGCAGGGAGGAGCCTGCCCAGTGGTGCACTATTAAAAGCTTACCCACTGTTTTAATGCAGCTGTGTCAAGTTGGGAGTTGTGAATGGACTTTGATCGGTTATTAGATGAAAATTTACTTGTAAAATGGCTTATTTAAAAACTTTTCTAGATTTCTCTTTTCACCTTTGATTCTTTTGCGATTGTGTGTTTCATGTTCCCCACAAATCAGAGGATGCTCCTGTCTTCTGTGTAGCCTGCAGCTGGTAAGGACAGTCCTTTCTGGAGGGTTCTGCACAGCAGAGGTCTTCACCTTCGTTTTGTACTTATATGTAGCAGTGAATCTACATGGTTTTGGTAGCTAGTTGAGCAGTACATTATACCAAAAGCATGGGCTGCTCTTCAGTGGCAGAAACAGACTGTAGAACTAGTAGGTAGCAGCTTGTCAAACCCCCTGTACCTGAACTTACCAGAGCAAAAGGCAGCCGTTTCTGTCTAAGTATGCGTGACCTTTCCACAGAGCTGTCTCTCTGCCATTTATCTAAATTACATGGTGTTAAAAATACAGCCCGACTAGTCTGACTTTTTATTAATTATACGAGCATTCTGTTTTGGCAGGCTGAGGTATAATTTTATGATGGTATCAACTTGTCTTTTGCCCTCTTGGATGGGGTCTACGGCAAATGTAGCATGACGGGTTATGTCTTTGTCCTGTTAAAAACAAAATGATATTCTAAGTCTTCCATTCTTTCTGCCTTTCTTTCTGACAGCAGATTTAATTGAAAATGTTTACATAGCTCCACGGAGCAGAAAAGAACCCAAGTCTCCGAAGGCAAGCGAGGTCCCTGAGCACCGGCCACAGATGAACAGCATTACTGTTTCCAAGAAACGCAACTGGCTGCACCAGAGCACCCACAGAGCCCCTTGCCCGGAGGGAGAAAGCACATGTAAGAAAATGCAGGGAGCTGTCACCCAGGTACCCAAGTCTCCCAGCCCGCAGCCTACACCTAAAACTCAGAAGGCTCCTGCCAAGTCCCCGGGAGGGCAGGAGCACCCTGTACCTGGCTGCAGTGCTGTGAGCGCCCTTCCAAGCACCGCGGGCTCCACTGTGCTGAGACGCTGTCCCTTTGACTTCGGTGAGGATAATGATGCAGACGATGAAGGAGAAATATGGTACAATCCCATCCCTGAAGACGACGAGCCAGACATCGTGCGGATCCTCCGTCCTGCTGCGAATCACCCTGTCACCACGGACTGCCCCTCGGGCTGCTGCAAAAGCGTGCCCAGCAGGGACTTAGGGCGGGAGCTGGGGCCCCGCGCTGGCCCCCCAGGCTCCCCAGAGCGTGCAGGAGACGCTCAGCCTGGCGAGCTGGGTCCAGCCGATGCTGTGCACCCTGCGGAGCAGCTGCAGCAGCAGCGGCAGAGGTTTGCCAGCAAGACCCAGGGCGTGCCGGCAGCAGAAGACAATCCTGCGTTCAGGTGCCTTTCAACAGGTAAGAGGGTTCAGGAAGACAAAAGTGTTGTATCTTCTCTTCTCTTCTAAAGGAATAATGAGGCTTTCTTATGTCTCTTTTCTCTTTCTCTCTCTTTTGCATGTATTGAGCAAATTTCCAGTGGAAGTGCATGTTAAGTTCATTTGAAGGAAAAAAAAAGACTCAAGTAGTGATATTGATACCTACTAAATGTAGAGCTGCACAGTGATTTTTCAGTCAGTTTGCTCACCTGGTATGCCTGGATGTGGTTTTCCTCTGCCCTGCTTGCCAGCCCTCTGCAACCAGCTCTGAACTCAAAACAGTCCTTGTTCGTTTTGGCTCCCACCTGGCTGAAAACAAAGGTTTTATAAAGAGAGCTTACTTAAGCCTGTTAATGAGAAGACACACTTGGTTTCCTTTCTGTTAGCTAGTGTCTGATTCAGGTCTTGGGTTCCAGCCTTGAAACTGCTTAATATCTTCAGAAGTTGCTAGGATTTTTAATAAAAACTTTTTGGAAGACTATAAATGCCATTCATCATGTCACTTTCTGTAATTGCTTTCTTGTTGAATCTCTCAGGTTAATCTAATAGACTGGAGAGGAATGGTTTTAACTGGCTTGTTACTTCTGGCTGAGGGTTTGATAGTCTCATTTTAATAATTCCATTGGTATATGAGTTCAGCATCTTATTAAAGACTTTTTCCCAGTCTATTTAAAAAAAAAAAAAAAAGAAAAACAAACAAAACCCAAACAGAAATAACTGAACAAAAGGAAGCAAAAAAAAAAAATCCAAAAAGGTATTTTTTTTTAATTACGGACATTTCTTATATTTTGATCTTAACTCCAGTATCCTGTTGAGAGAGTTACAGTCTTAGCATAAAAATCAGGAGACAGGCAATTCCAGGCTCCACTCCTGGCACCAATTTGGTTTCTTGACAGAGCAGCTCATCTGCCAGCACTCTCTGTATTTCATGTACAAAGCAGATGCATTAGTAATCATCTGCTTCATGTGGATATACAATATTTTTATAATCAAAAGCTGAGAGGGTTCATGTTACACCATGTAGACACCTGGATGCCTGAATTTTGAAGACTGTTCCCCTTGGCTTGCTTTGCAGGCAGTGGAGAGATGTGAGATGATCTGCTTTGTGTATTTTGGGGTTGGTTTAAATGCCTACTTGCACTGAGAGGCAGGTCACTGGCGTCTCTTCCTGGGCCAGCAGAGGACCTGAATCTTGGGTACCAGGCTCCTGTTCTGCATTATCCTCTGGAGGAGCCCTGTCCCTGTGGTGCTCACTCCTGGAAAATTTGCCCCAAATCTGTAAATGCCAGAAGTTATTTTGCCTGGATTTCCAGCGCAGAGATGGCTTCTGGGAATGGGAGATGTTTTCAGAGGCACCAAAGCAACTTCTGTAAACAGCGGAAGAAAAAGCACTCTGTCCTCTCTTTTGGGAGCTCACATTTTGTTCTTTTTGTGGAAATACTGAGATCTGAATGTACTTTAGTCACAAAGTATACTGAGAACATTTATTTAGAAATAGTTCACTTTATAGCCTGCATTGAATACTTAGACCAATTATATTTGCTTGCAAGATAGGGGAAATAGGATATTTTTTCATGGTGAAAGTTTAAGGCACTTTGGAGTGGTCATTATTAAGCATGGTTATTGAGGAAGGGCATGAGCACATCCTACAGGCTGTTTGACCCCCTTTGATTAATTTGGTGATTAATCTCTTGATGTATGACTTTTTAAAAAATAAAACTCTTTATGAAAGAAGGAAAACTTTTTTTTCCATGCAGAAGAAACAATTATTCATAAGAGCACAATTGCCCATTTAAAGAGTCCTTCATTAAACCAGGAAAAAAGTGTTACGAATTTGTCCTGATTGGTTTGGTGTGCACTGAGTTAATTAAGCTATTTTAAATGCAGCTATGCTTTTGCATGCTTTCAATAGTGATCAGGCTGAATAGATTAGTTGGTGATGAAGAGAATCCCTGCTGCTCAGTAATTGGCTTTATCATGGAGAAGTGGTTTCATTCTCCTTTTCAGTCCAGTTAAGGTGTCTACAGTTATTTTCAGTCAAATTTAAAATGACAGCTCATCCATACACAATTACTGCATGAAGGGCAACATGGCCAATTTAACTTTATTTGTGTTGGAACCTTGTTTGAATTGCACTCACAATTGCTACGAAATAGATGTCTATATTCTGAGAGAGCTGCGTACATCATCAAGCAGTAACTCCTGAGAAATACACAGTTACTGCTTTGGGGAAGAGTCTGCTTAACTTTCTTATGAATATAATTTCATATATGTCAGTTTTGGTTAGTGCTAGAACCAAAACCATTAGGTTAGTGCTAGAACCATTTTGAGAAGCAAAGGAAGAAAAAAGTGGTATACTCTTAAAGCCAACAAAATCTTTATTTTGTTTATAATTCGTTGTTTTCTTCTTTGGACAGTTTAACCTTTACAGCTTCAAACAATGCTGCCTTGTTTGGATTTCAAACTTTTGTACAGAGAATGTGGTCATGTATTTTCTTTTTATTATTTTTTGGAAAAGTTTATATTGAAATATAAGGAAAAAATCTAAAAGAATTAATTTATTTGAGGTCTTCCCCAAAAAAGTAGCAAACATATGTCCTGTAAATGTTATTTTTAAATGGGACGTAATTGTAGGGGTGCTAATTTGACCATAGTCATAACTTACATCATGAGTTCCTGGTGTTGTTCAGGTTACTTTCTTCAGTAAATGCCATTTATGTTAATAGGATTTGTCAGGTAATTCCTCATTTAATAATTTTAGCCATGCTGGTTTTTAGAAAGGAAACTGACTAAAAATAAATTGACCCTGTAGCAGAGCTTGAGAAAACACTTAATGTATTTTGTTTATGACAAACACAAAGGGCAGCAGTAAGAAACTAATTTGGTTCTGAGTCAGTAGTGTAGAAACATGGCATCATCTCATGCTTTTAGGTCCCTGGGAGAATTTAGCTGGAAATGTAAGCGGACTGTGGAGCTCGTTTTTAGTTCAGTGTGTACTTGCACAGGCAAAATGGTCGTGGTTGGAAGTAAAGGACATTTTCTTACTCAGTGAACTTCTCATATTGTAGTTAGTTTTTCATATATGCAAAATTTCAAGGTAAATTTTCTTTACAACTGTTTAAGATTGTACTCGGTATGTTTTGCTAGATGTGTGTATCACTTGCAAAATGTTGAACAATAGCACCCCTTTGTAGTGTCTGCTCTTGTGAAAGGTTTACATTGTGGAGCTCCAAATAGGACTTTTTGGAGAATTTGTAATGTTTTAGTTTTTGGGAAGGTTTATTGTTGGGATTAGTGTCCAACTAATTGGGAATCATTTCATGTGTGTCTGTATCTCAGAGGCGTTCTGGTAGGACTTGCTCAGTGTAGCTTGTGAGGACCTTGGCAGGAACCAAAGGTTGGTACTGTGCATTACAGCTCCAGTTGGTGTGTGTTGGGGTTGATTTAAATCAAATTAAAACTACAGTGCTCTTTTTTTCGCTTATGCCATGACCGCTATCCTGCCTTACAAATGCATCTTTTGGGGCCAGTGAGGGCAAATATTTCTCATGCTTGCATGTTGCAAATGAGCTTCCAGCAGTATACATAGATCATTCTGGGCAGCAGATCACGTTTGCTGACTTCCATATGTTGCAAATCCTCTTTGCTTAAATTTTTTCAGATGAAGACATTTTGTGATTTTACTATTTTTCAAGTGCAAGGAGCTGTGGTTACATAAGGCAAAAAAGCATTCACGTGGAATATTTGTGTCACGTCTGTGGTACCAGAAGGATGTGGTATACAGAGGAGAGGTCAGTGACAAAATGTCACCACGTGCAACGAAGCTGCCGTGCGAGGTCATGGGGCAGCGCATCCTGAGCTCCGGCTGGGCTGGTGCTGGAGCCTCGGGCAGGGTGGGTGAGGGCTGCGCTATGCTGACTGCTGCAGGCCGAGGGGGCTCCTGCCTGTGTGGGGCCGCAGCAGTGGGCCAGTAGGGCACCACATGCGCGTCTCGGGCTGAGGCCTCCTCACGGGCATGTCTCTGATCCATCCAGCAACCGTACCTTAAGGACCTGCTGGTGAAAGAGGCAAAGAGGCAAGGGGATGTAGCCACCAAGGACTAAAAGCACTTAATTTAAAGTTGTTATAGCCCTTCTCAGCTCCAGATTTGTACTGAATAACTGATTTTATCCTCTTACTGGGGAAATAGAGCCAAAGCTGCTTTTTGTGCCATGAAAGAAACCTTGAAGGGAGGAGAACTTGGTGCAAGTGGCCCAAATGAGTCGTGCCTGGTACTGAGGCCAGTGGAGTTTGGTCCAATGCCAGCATTCGAATGAAGCCTGCTGTGCTCTGGGTGACATGGAGAATCATTAACATTTAGAATATTTGCAAGGAATTCATTCTTGTTTGCAGATGCTGAACTCTTAAGCCTGGTCAGTGATGCAGAGTGCTGTTAAACGTGTTTGTTCTCCCCTGGGATGGGGTGGCCTCGCAGAGGATGCTCTGAGGCCCGCTGTGGTGCAGAGCAGGCGGCGGTCGGCCTGTTGGCCTCTGCTGCTTTGTAGTCACGTCCTGCTGCCATCAGTGGTCTGTTCAAAGTAGTTCAGCATTTCTGTTCCAGAAAACGTGATCCCAGAGCTGGGTTTGTCACAGCCTAGTTAACATCAGTATACGTTTGACAGGAAGAAAATAAGATACCATTACAGAGTTCTTAGAGATTTTTTTTAATACTTCTAATAATTTCGCCATTGTTTGACCTTGAAGCCTTGAAGCATTATGTGGGTTTGCACACAGGACTGAATTTGTCAAAACAGTAGTTTTCATAGAGTTTAAAAAAAAATTTTTTTTTTGCAGGTTAAAAGAGTGCCTTGGTGTGTACCTCAGCGCATTGCTGGCCTTAGTGGGCCAGTGTGTGGTGTGACCCTGCTGGGAATACTGACCCACACAGCCCTGTATTTCATGTTAACTGTCTGGCGCTGCAGGCAGCAGAAGTTGGACCCAAAGAAGTCACAATGTCAATTGGCTTTTCAGCTATAATGAGATGGAGGGAAGTTCAACTTGCTGGCCTGCTTTTCTAAGCCTGTGCTAGAGATGTGGCAGAAAGGGAAGGTGAATGCCAGCGGGCTGGAGTGTGCCACCAACTGCTACGGGGTGCCTCAGGCCAGCCCACCAGCGCGGCCAGGATGCGAGTCGCAGCACAAGCAGGGCTTTGTCCAGCTTTATCAAACAGCACGTTCCTAACTAGCTGCTTGCCAGAAAAGCACAGCAGACGTGCTGGAAATGGCCCGTGCCCTCCGAGGGCACACCTTTGTGAGATGCAGGGCTAGGTGCGTCTTACTCTGTTGCGCTGGAGAACCCATTCTAAGGTGTTATTCTTCTTAAATGAAACTTTCTGTTACAGAGGTGCTCTTTTAAGCAATTACCTGCAAAAGTTATTAAAGCCAAACTTCTGGTGGGAAACTAGTCTTTGTAGGTGTTTTTTGAGGGGAAAAAGAAAAGGCATCGCATCAGTTTGATCAAAGGCTAGATTGCCTGTTACGCTATTTAAGCTAAGTGAAGTATTAAAAAGTTGTAGTTAAATGGTGAAAACATAATTTGGATGAGCAGGAGAATTGTAAATATCACTAGTAGTATGGTGATTTGGACTTAGTTATTAGGCTTTATACAGTAAGTGTTAGGAAAAACTGTAGAAGCAACTGCTGTAAAGTATCATTTCCTGAGTATCTCAAAGAAGTCTCTTCTTTCTTTCCTTCTACATGCCGTGAATAGATTCTGCCTTCCCCTGGTTAGCAGGGGGGATGGATAGCTGGTAGGTACAGCCATGTGGTCTCCAGCTGCACAAGCAGGGATTAGCCTGCCTGGGGGCTCCCTGGTGCTTCAGCCTTTTGCTCACAGCTACACAAGTCTGGCTGGAGCTACTAGAGTTTGCCAAGGGATGAGTGGATGGGGTGAATATTGCTATCAGGAACCACTATCAGTTTCTTGATGGATAGAAAAGTGGCTCTAGATGAATGCACTTCAGAAATTTTATTTGTATCTATCATTCTGGCCTCAATTCTCCTCTTGCATGCTCCAGCAATTCATGTAAATACCATTGCCTTTCCTGCAGTCATCACTGCCTCATGCTGGTGACAGTGAGAAAGGCTTGAATTGTAACTTAGTTTTTGTATTTCCTTGAAAAAATGAGTGATTTGCCACAAAGATGTCACTTGGGAACTGTATAACTAAGCCCTGTTGTGGGATGGTTGTGCCAGGAAAGGGAAAATTGCTGGCATGCGGCACTGCACGATGCAGCTTTCAGAAGAAAGAAATCCTTGTGTTCCTCTTCCTCCTTCCTGCAGCAGAAAAGGGTAGCTGAAAGCAATGGCAGAAGAGGTGTGAGACACTGCCTGCATCTACAGGGGGAGGGATTTAGTGCACTTTTTTTTAGGGCTGTGCAAAAGAAGTAGTGTTTTTTACCAGGGATGAGCCTGCTTCCTTTAGACTTGAGAGGGCAATGCTAATGTGTTGTCTTCATAACTAACTTCTTTGCAGACAGGAGTGCATGTCATAATCCAGTGTTTTCCCCTTTGATACTGGCCTCGTTGCACCTGTGCCCCAGGAATGCAGTTGTCTGCTTGGATGAAGGGGGATATAACACAAATGGGCCGAGCTGAATGCAGTGGTGAAATAGCTCATTTGTTTATCTGTAGTTTCTGGCCCTTTCATCTCCATAAAGCAGAACAGATCAGGGCTCTGACTATGAACTGCCAAATTTGGCTGAACAAGTCAGCAGAATACAGCTTTCTGTATGCTTGTGAACATTTGATCATCTGACTGATGATTGTCTGAATTGCATTTATAAAGTTAGGACAAATCAACTTATTTTCCCCTAGTTCTATATTTTATTTCCATAGCTGTAAACTGCGATTACCAAATGGTTCAAAACTATATATATGTTCTTTTTTTCCTAAAGGGTCTGGAGTTATACCTGCACACAAGGCTGATATACCATCAACAGAAATTTCTCCTCCAAGTCCCAGTCCCTTGAAAAAAAGTGGATCCATCAACTGGCCCTTCCCTGATAGAATTAAATCTCCCAGAACTGTGAGGAAACTTTCCATGAAAATGAAAAAGCTGCCAGAGCTCAGCAGGAAGCTGAGTGTCAAGGGAACTTCAAGCCATAATAGTTCAGATAATCCTTCTTCCCTGTTGAAAGGGAACTGTCGGGATACAAGCCATACAACCTCTTTGCCATCTTCTGGAAACTCGACTGCAGCTGCCAGCAGGAACGTGATAAGTCGTTACCATCTTGACAGCAGCGTGTCGTCGCAGCACACCTACAAAAAGAAAAGCTCGAGGAGTTCCAAGTCCTCCAGCAAAGGTGGTTACCTCAGCGATGGTGACTCTCCTGAACTCATAACGAAATCAGGTAAACACGGACCTGAAACTAAGTGTGGGAAAGGAAAGGAGAGCCTTCCGAGTAACAGTGGTAAAACTGAGATAGATATTGATGCTTTCAGGCACTACAACTTTTCTGATCAACCCAAGTGTTCTCAGTACATCTCCGGACTCATGAGCATTCACTTTTATGGTGCCGAAGACTTGAAACCACCAAGAATAGACTCTAAAGATGTCTTTTGTGCAATACAGGTTGATTCGGTAAACAAAGCAAGAACAGCCCTGCTTACCTGCAGGACAGCGTTTCTAGATATGGACCACACATTCAACATAGAAATTGAAAATGCTCAGCACTTAAAGCTAGTGGTGTTCAGCTGGGAACCCACCCCGCGGAAAAACCGTGTGTGTTGTCACGGCACTGTGGCTCTTCCCACTCTCTTTCGAGTGACAAAGACACATCAGCTGGCTGTCAGACTGGAGCCAAGGGGACTTATTTACGTCAAGCTGTCGCTTATGGAACAGTGGGAGAACTCCCTCGATGGTCTGGATGCAGATCGGGAGCCAGTGATGTTCGGCGTAGATGCTCGAAAAGTTGTGGAGAAGGAGAACACGGGCTTGATGGTACCACTTCTAATTCAGAAATGCATTATGGAGATTGAAAAGAGAGGCTGTCAGGTACTGTGCATATTTACATCTGTTTTGTGCTGTTAATATTGCTGTGCCAGGATCTCTGCTGTTACAGATCTTTGCATTGTTACTTCAGGAGCATAAGCAGTGAGTGGAAAAGGGGTAATTAAAAAAAAACTTTCCGTGTTTAAATTTTAATTTTTTTTTGCTGCTCCTATTGTTTGTTGAACACTTGTCATTGTATTGTGGGAACAATAACAGGACTGTGATATCAATGCTTCCAACTTGGCCTTTGTAAAGAAATACACTCGCTTGCAGTAGTGTTCTAGGACTGGGCGTAGTTAAATGAACCTGCAGCCTAGCATGTAGGGTCACTGTCAAAATAAGGCACGGCCTTATTAATAAGCCTTTATTAATAAGTCACAGCACTACTAATAAATGAATGTCTTATTAAATAAGAGATTGGGATTTGGCAATGTCTTGTTCTAGAGGCACAGATCATTCAATGAAGACGTAAGTCAAGACAGACAAATCTGTTAGACAGGAAGATGCACAGTCCTAAGGATGGATGATTCCCCTTGGCAACTCACCTGAAATTGGTGAGAGGACTTCAGCACACTGCTCCGTAGCACGTGTGAGCCCTTGGTTTCTTTTACACATGTTCCTGCTCAGGTGAAATTGAGAAGTGATCACACCTACCACTGTTGCTATTCTAAATTGCTGGCAGTTTGGCTGTAAGTCCAGGTGTAGCCAGGTAACGTGGCTACTTAGGTCATGCAATACAGACAGTAATAGTATTTCTATGTAATTACTTATTGAAAGTAATTGCTGATAACAACTGTGATTTTCATTGTGAGTGCTTCTCCTAACATGCAAATCAGTGAAAGAAAGAAGTTGTATTCTTTACAGTATATGTGTCCCATGGTTTCAGCATTTTATTCTGGGCTTATTAGAACCTAGTCATGCAAATGATATTGGGTAATCAAGGCATCACTGGTAATGAGACGACTGGGATCTGAGCTGTCTGCATGCACCTGGTGCTTTTGAGCATGAAATCTGATTTGTGCATTTGCACAGGGAGTACCAAAAATGCAAAATATACTGTTAACTTCTTGTTCTAACCGTGTGCCCGTCTGACGTTTTTCATTTTCTTATAGGCTGCAGACTGCTGTCATGGTATGTCATTTCCACCTGAATTTCAGACATGGCATTAGGAAACTTCAGAGTTAAAAGAAATTCTCTTCGGCAAATACTAGGTCATTCAGTCTTGGGAAAGAGGGAGTACAAATTCCATGAGTAACTTTCCACTTATTTAAACAGGAATTAATATATGGCCAGACAAATACTCTTCTTTGCAAACCTGGATATGTGTGTTCTAAGTCTGTGCGGTCTGCATTAGGTTTTGGGGCTTTTTGTTTGCCAAAGTCCACAGCAGTTCTGGTCTAGCCATTTACAGCTCAGTACACCTGCCTGCAGAGTCCATAAAAATAATGTATTTAAGATTTATTTCCTTTCACTCATGGAAGTGCTTTGTACAAATGATGTTGATGAAAAGTACAGTAATGATAAAATGCAAAATTTGTGTGAAAGCATGTTAAATTAGTAACTCAGTCCAGGTGTGTTGTGGACTTCAGTCCTGTCACCTTGAACATCTGAAGTAACCCCTGCTTTGCATAAAACTTACCATGTAATTTGAAACATGCAAGTCAACATCTTGTCATCTTTCAAAAAGCATCTTGTGGATGTCATAACGGAGCATTCATAGTTCTCTTGAAATTCTTTTTACTGGCATCAAATATAGTTTAGTTTTAGTTATGTCTAGCTTATTCATGCGGAAAAATGTTAAGGATTTTTAAAAGAGGATTTATAGCATTTCTTGGTGTTAGTAGGTAGTCAGTAGTGTGGCTACTTTTTTTCTGCTAATGATGAATAACTATTTTGGTATAGTGTACTTTGGTGTATTTAAAGTTCAAAATGCTCTCTGTCCTCATTTATTTCTGCTGAAGGTCCAGTTTTACGTTGTATAACTAAACAGTTACACCAGGAAAAACAGTGGTGACCTGAATGAATAGGATAAAGGGAGAATCAATGTTTCATCTGTATTTCTATTTACTAAGTTTTGTGTAAAAGTACTAAATGATCTTGAATTACTTGATGGCGTGCTTCTGACTTAAAACTTCGCTTCTGTCAGTGAAGTACTGCTCAGGATGTCTGCTGTTACGGAAAACTAACGTTATTCCCTTACGGATCAACAGTGCCTTGTGTGATGAGTGCTAACTGATGTGGGGCTGTTGTTTTTGCCTCTAGGTTGTAGGTCTGTATCGGTTGTGTGGCTCAGCAGCAGTTAAGAAAGAGCTTCGAGAGGCATTTGAGAGGGACAGCAAGGCAGTTACCCTTTCTGAAAGCCAGTACCCAGACATTAATGTGATAACAGGTAAGACATTTACTTTACTTGTAATATATAATCTGGACATGTGCATAATGTGTTTTCAAAAAGGTGCAATTGGGCTCTGAACTAGTTTTCTGTTGTCATTTAACAAGCTATTAATTACTTCCCTGTATTGCTAAAAGTCAAGTGAAAATGTGTGTTGGAGATGTACAAACCTAGGAGATGTACAAATACCAGGTAGCTGGGCTTGGGAGGGAGGAGGACGTGGAATTCAGCTAACACAGCATTTGGTGCAGGAAGGTAACGGTGCGCAAGGCTGGGGGCTTTCACAGCAAGATCCTGGCAAGCGTAGGAAGGACTGGGAGTGGAGGAACAGAAGGTCTTACAAACCTTATCTTCGTTTGCACCAGTTTTTTAAGTGAGCCTTTTCACAGGAGCTGCACAGTACAATTGAAGTTGTTGAGGTGTTTTTTTGTCATTGTTGAAAGGTGGAACAATTCTAAAACTGTTGATGATATTTGTTATGTAAACAAAAGTTGATCTAATTTAAGGGATCACAGAGTAAACTAACTGCTCCAGGCAGTCAGGCAATAACATTCATTTCCTATGCATCCAGTGATGGAAAAGCATCACGTAACAGTAGTGGATATAAATTTTCTGTGCCAGAGCACTTTGGGACATTCAGACATATTGGAAGGTTCTGTCCTGTTGACTTCTGATTTCATTCCAGCATGTTGGGAATTCATTTTGTGTTCAGTACATTTCATAATTATGCGAAGTAGTGTCAGGAGATATTACTTTGTGACATTTACTTTGTTTAATAGACCTTTTGGTAAAGAACATCCAGCTAGTCAGTTCACCTGACTCACCTTGGCTGGCTTTGCTGTTGGATTTGATGTTGCTCTCGAGCACAAGCATTTGCAGCAGTGGAATCTTGTGTTTATGCTTCACTCTGGTATGAGACATCCTTTTTTAAGAGAAGGTGTATGGTAAAAGTAAATAATACAGACAATCTTATGACTTAATATTTTCTTCTCTTTACATATAAGTTCATGAAAAAGGGCAGCAATGGTTTCTAAAATCATGTTGTTATTATTGAAAACCTCTTTCTTCCCCATTCTAGTAAATCAACTCAGAAGGGGGAGAAACAATCTTTGCCAAACAGAAGAAGCTGTCTGGTGTTGACTTGTAAGCAGATGTCATGTATTTGCCAATGTCAGGCAGATATTTGGTTGATGCAGATTTTTGGCTGATGTGAAATTTGACGCATTTAATTTTGCAATAATAAAAACGTCATTGCACTCCCATGGTCCAAGAAATGATCTGCAATAAAACTGTTTGCAGAATTGATTCAGAATTTTTCTGGGAAAGGTTATAGGAGTTTCCTCCTATCTGTATACAAAAGAACTTGTAATATTTTGTGAACATTTTATATCCCTGACCACATTGTGCACTCAAAAACCACCATAATTGGTTGAAACTGAAGTTTGTACTGCAGGAGTGCTCAGTACAGATACAGAGCCCTGGAAGGGCAGCAGCACTGGTCTGACTGTTGTTTTGTCATGAGCCTAGGATGTGATGGTTAAATTGCAAAGTGCGCTTTAGGGTCACAGTACCATTGCTGAAAGCCTCGTTGATGCTGGTGAGCTTGTGGTGACTGTGCAGGACATCCTGGACAATGAGTCCTCCTTTTGCTACATCCTGCTGTAGTGTAATTTTTTTATATCCAGAGTTAGGGTCATATGAGTGAAAAGCCTTGATGTCTTTCTTACACAAAGCCTACTGGCTATGCTTTTTGTATGCTACATTGCAAGAATGTACCTACCTGATGCTTTACCTATGAGGAAAATTGTTTTAAGAAATGACTTCTTAAAAACGATTCCCCCTGGAAGCCCTGCATCTGTGCCATGTAATGGCCTGTAGTGCCCGTGTTGGTGTTGTATTGAGAAGCCTCGACGCGGTGATGCTGTGCATGTTGCAGGGAGCAGGCAGGGCAGGGCCAAAATATGAGCTGTCCTCTGGTTAGCTGCGAGCACTGGGGGCTGGACATAAAGGTGAGCGTGCGACTTCTGCTGACAGACCTGAGGTACCTGCTGTGCTTAGCACTAGGAATGAAAATGCCCACAGTACAAAATCTCACGTATGCCTGCAGAGTCTGGCTGATGGGGGTGTTTGCCCTGGTGCTTTGCGGCTGCACTTGCAGTGCCGAGGCTGGTGCACGTGATTCATGCTTCTCTAAGCCAAAACATGTGCTCCGTGCAGTGCAGATTCTCAGAGTAACTCCTGGCAGGTTTGAAGAGGCGTGCTTTCTTGTGTCCTGTTTGAAATTTGAGTAGCACTGTTTTTCTATAAGATTATAAAGATATTTTTTTGACAGCTATCCAGAGACCAAAGAATGAACATTTAATGATTAAATCTCGACTGAAAACTGCTTCTGGGATTGGCAGAGGCTTACACACAATTAAGTGTGCTCATGGCCCAAAATGAAGCAGGCTGCCAATTTTAGGAACTGACTGGTAGCAGTGTTTTTGCATCATGTCTGTTCTCATCCGTGTGAACTCATAGCTCTGAGTAAAGCGTGTATTACTGTTAACAGCTCAGTGGGTCAGAAAAATGAGGAATTAATGAAGTGGATGGCAATTTCAGCTTGCCATCTAAATTTGTTCTGTGGGGTGAGGGGTTGTGTCAAGGAGAATGTGCTAGGGGGTTGGCAGCCAGCAGTGGGAAGCGTAGGTTCCTGGAAAATAACAGCAGCCTCCTACAGGGCTAATTTGGCAGAGTGAATAGCAGAAAGATTTCGAAAGGTCAGGGGGCATTTGTGGCTCCCAAATGAGCCTCCTATCCGTGGTTAAACGGGAAAAACTCTTCCAGCAGGTAGAAGTCCTGTGGTTGTGGATGCGTTTGCAGGAATTCCTCCTAGGTTATTGGTAAGAGACGGCTACAAATGTTGCATCAGTGTAAGCTGATGTGATTAAGCCATACCTTTTTACTCATTTCCTGCTGTAAGCTGATTCTGATGTCAGCCTCCTCAGCCTCCCCTGCCAAATCCTGATAAAGTCAGCACCTCTTGCTAGTGTTCTGCCTACGGAAAGGGGAAAAGCACCCCAACCTATGACACGCTGCTCCAGCTCCTGCCACATTTGTCTCAGACATATTTTGACCAGTTAACCCACATGTGGGACATGGGCCTCTAAAATGAGAGGAAGAAATAAAATTTGGTGGAGGAATGTGAGTTACTAAACAGAAACTTAAGAATCTGCCACTTCTGTAACTGCTATCCATTTAAACAAAGCCATCATCAAAAAAAAAAAAAAAAAAAAGCAAACAAAGGCCCAGAAGAATATGTTTTCAGGAAAATACAGATGGTTATTCCGGGTTTTTATGTTCCTGCTGGAATGTTCCTGTTTTAAGCTCAGGGCGGGCTGCTGTGTGCTGGGTGTTGCTCTGCAGAGATGCAAGTTTTGTTTGGCTGCCCCACTCCTCAAACTGCAGGGAAGGATGGTCTGACCGCTCCAGTGCAGCCCAGTTAGCCACTGCTCATGCAGTGCGACATGGATGTCTGCATTGATAGAGGTGCAGCCTTTCTTCATTTTGGGAGTAAAAACATTTATACAGAGAGAAGCCAACTTTTACTTGTATTCTGCATGTAAACGTGGCTGTGAAGGGGAAGGTGTTAACTCCTTCCCTGTATTTCTTTTTTAGAAACAGGCTCATGAGAAAGCCCGCTGCGATACAGTTCAGTTTGCAGCTAAGTTATAAAGACTGAGCTCATCCAAACTTGTGCTTTGTTAAATATCAGAATGTGGTAGTGTTTGCTGCCTCTGATAGCATCATGTTCATGTGTGTTCCAGGGCCTGCTGCTGGTTGGAGTCTTGTGTTGGGTTTTCTTCGTACAGTTGCTGAAACCCCACAGACACTGAAGTACCGCCCAGCCTTTAAAACCAACTTACAGAAGTGCAAATGTTCAGTTCTCAGCATCCCCCTAGCTGTGGCCAGTGCCTGTGCTAGTCCCTCACAGCTGTTCCCCTGTCCCTTTCTCCCAGATTTGTCATGAGCATGGAGGATTTTCTCATGAGATGGGTGAATTTTGTATGCCTTAGTGCTCCCAGCCAATTCTGATCGGTGAACATGCAGCTTGCTAACAGCAGCTATCATTGTGTCTTTTCTGAAGGCGTCCTAAAGGATTACCTGCGAGAGCTACCCTCGCCCCTCATAACTAAGCAGCTCTATGAAGCAGTGGTGGATGGCATGGTAAAAAATCCCCTGAAAATGGCAGCGAATGGTTGTGAAAATGACCCAAGTGACTCTGAGCACACAGTGGCCCTTCTAGATTGCCTGCCAGATGTTGAGAAGGTGAGTGGTATTAACAAGGTCAAGTGATGGTAAATGACTTGCTCCAGAAAATAAAGTAGCATTTTCACTCTGTATTTAGAACATGTCAAAAAGCGTACATCAGTTTTCTGACTTAACAGTCCACATCGACTTTTGATGCTCCAAGTCTTTGAAAATGCTTCCTTTGGTAAAGATACATGAGAGCTTTACAGCTGAAAGTGAAGGTACCTGGACGTAACTTTAATTAAAATGTACCTTTGTGAATTGTCTCTGCAAGCTAAGCAGTTAAAATTACACTGCTTTATGGATTTCACGTAAGGCATTCCCATTTACAGCAGGAGGGGGTTGCCAGACAGTTAGCAACAGGTCATTTTTTATTAAAGCAAGTAGACTTCTGGAAGCTTGTTCTGATGCTGAAGTCTTATTGAGGGTTTCTTTATTTTCTAATGTATCTGGATTGCCTGTAATGCTTCTGCAGTCTCTCCCTGCCGTCACACCCTCTCTCCACTGTGAGAAAACTCATCCACATAAAACTGAGATCAGGTAAAAAGCGAGATGAATTTTACCTGAAATTTGCTCTTAACTAGGAGACTTAATACAATTTTTTAATTCAGCACTTAGGTGTGCCACTGAGGGGTGTTGGTAGCAAATCCTCAGCTTTGAGTCTTGGTCTTATCCCTCTAGAGCAATGATGTTAGGATGTCAGCACTGCCTCATCTAATATTTTGTTCTTTCAGGCTACCCTGAGGATGCTGTTGGATCACCTGAAACTGGTGGCTTCTTACCACGAAGTGAATAAGATGACGTGCCAGAACTTAGCTGTGTGTTTTGGGCCAGTTTTACTGAGCCAGAAGCAGGAGACCACCAACCATAACAACAGAGTCTTCACAGACTCAGAGGAGCTTGCTAGTGCCCTGGACTTCAAAAAACACATAGAAGTTCTTCACTATTTACTCCAGCTATGGCCAGGTACTGTTTCATGAGCCTGATCAGAGGAAAATGTCAAGTCACTGCTGTATGTTTTTACTGTGTGTCAATGTAGATTAAGTCGCGGGATAATTAAGCGGCATCAGGATTCTTAAAATATAAGGTACTGTGGCATCACCTATAAACGTAAAGAAATCATGACAAGTATATAATCTACTCTTTGTGCTCAGTCACTTCGCTTAATGGGAAGTTTGTTGTTTTAATTACTTTCTAACCAAATGGGAGTGTTTGAGTGTAACATAAGAAGCAGTGAAAAGTGCTTTATGTAAGTCAGGGCACCAGAGAAAGCAGACCCAGTAATAATAATGTCTCCGCATCTGAATTACAGTGTTTTTCTTTCTTTCCGTTGCTTTTATGCTTCTACTATTCAGGATTCTGAGTGTATGGGATTCATTAGTTGTTTCAATGGTTTGCTTTATTTCTGCATTTGTAATTTGGCAGAGTTGCTCCTTACAGTAGGAGCTATGCAGGTTCTGGTAGTTTCTCCAGAGCTTTGCATAAGGAAGAATGTTGCGTGTGGTGATTTCTGTTGTTTGTTTTGTTTGCTTTTTTTGTCTTTTTGTTTTATTTATAAAAAGGTAAGTACCTTTTATCTCCCCCTTCAAACTTAAGAGGTCGTATGGTTTTGCCCAATTTGGGGTGTGTTCCCAATAAGAAAGGAAATGAAATTCCAGTCTTAATTAACTACTGAAGTTCCAGTGAAGGCAATTATTTCTGCTAAGATCTTCCTTTCAAATGGGCAATGACTATTCAGTGTTCAAATTTCCCTGACGATTAGGGGAGACATAAGTGGAAATGCAGTGGCATCAGTGAGCCTTGTATTTCAGCCCACAGTGAATTCCTTAGCATTTCTTCTGTTGTTGAATCGCACTAAACACTGCTCCAAGGCAAGAGCAGATGAAGGTATTGGAGCTTCTCAGTTAAGTTTGAGGGTAACGCTGTGAAACAACTCAACATTAGATCCAATGGGCTTAATTTTGTTTTCAGATACTCATTGGCCAAATAGTTGTTGAAAGTTTCCTTTCTATACAGATGATGGATCTGTTGATCTGTGCTGTAGTAGCTTCCTTTTTCACAGTGGTTTCACTGATGGTGTGGAGAACTGGTGGCTTGGTTTTTTTTGTTTGTTTGTTTGTTTTTTGTTTTGTGTGTGTGTGTGGTTTTTTTTTTGGTACTCTGAGTATTTTAACATTTGTTTCTCAAACATGAACAGTGTAAACCCTTAAATGCTTGAGACTAAGAGAAGATGCATCTCGTCTTAGCAGCTTCTTAATTGTTCCCTTTTAGAACGTAGTAACTGCTCTTAGGAAACTGCTGATTTTCTGCACCAATGAAACAATTACAGTTAATCTAAAGGAATAATGTGTCTGATGCTATGTGTTCTTAAACTTATTTTTACATGAGGAGGAGGAGGTCTGCTTGTTAGTACCTTCTGGGTGAGACGATAACTGCAGCTATCATGATCTTTGTTCCTATTACGAACAGTCTGCATGCTGGGTGCATCACAGGGCTCCATCCCCTGCCGAAAACCTCTTGCCAAGAGTGCCAGCAGCAGTTGGCTGGCTGGAAGCACCTGCTTCTGCCTCCATTTCTTAGCAATGGGAGAGATGAGTTTGGCAAAAAAGTCAGTGTGGATAGTAAATGCCCTGAGGGAAGAACAAATACTGTCTCCATTGTGTGTTGTTTTTTTTTTTTCTTCCTCCCCCTGGAAGTCTGATTTCCTAATGGACTGCTTCCATTAGAAAGCAGCTTGGAGACAAAGTAAATGGCAGTGCTTTTGTACTTCTTTCTTCACACTCTGCTGACCTGACAGTGACTGTGTCCTGGAGTTGCCTTGGGTGAAAGCTCACCGGGCAGCTGTGCCAAGCATGCACCAACCATGTTCTGGGTCAAAACCTCTGGGAAGCTGCCTGGTGTCTGGTCTTCTCAGTGCAGCCCCACAGAAACCTGCCTCTGGCTGAAAAAAGAGCCAGAGGAAGCTGGCTCTATGTATGTGCCCTTGTCAGCAGTGGCTGGCAGCCCCAGAGCCACCGGGCACCAGTTTTCAGTCACATCCATGAGGCAGTGCAAGAGAGGTGGGAAATGTGGCTGGAAAAAGGGATAAAGAGCTGCTTAGGCAGCAAATACTGCACAGAAACTCATCGTGACACTTTGGGGATAGTTCATGGCATGGCTGCTGTGGGGAACAAAGGCACATAGATGCAGCTTTGTCTGTAGGAGTACGCACTACTGTCGAGGAGGTGAGAGTAAGGTAAGTAGTAGAGCTCTTCACCTTGAAGAAAAGGCTGAATCCTATGGCTTGAAAGAAAAAGGTGTGCAGGACACTGTGCTAAAATTGAGGTAAATACGACTGCAGAGATGTGAGTGAGCAAACACCTGGTGTGATGTGAACAGAGCACCTGGACCTGAGGGAGAGATTGCAGTCTGGTCTCTTCCATTTAATCTCCAGGAGCTTGGGACAGCTTGATAACCAACATGTTGTGCAATACTTCAATTTCCGTATTTTTCCAACCGAAAACAAGTAAGTCCTTGTTTGGTTAGAACATGCAATACTGGCAAGTTATTGTTAACCCATGCCCCTTCGTCTTAATGGAGCATAGCCTAAACAGAAGGGCTTTTGTTACGGGAGAGGCAGGAAAAAAAAAAAAAAAAAAGCAGTGATAGTTATTGCACGTTACCATGCAAGACGTAAAGCAAGGCTAAAGTCTCCCTAAGAAACCTGTAGTGTGGCCCAGAGAGAAACATTTGGCAGGTCTCGGGGCTGAGGCTGTGCCTGTGAGGAGTCTGAGGGAAAATGGGTCAGATGCTGAACGAGGTGTGTTTGTGCACGCTGTGTGTTCAGCAGTGAGCACACGTAGGGAGTCTCTGCATTTAATGACAGGAGGCAGTGGTCTGTTTAAAACCAAAAAAAAAAAAAAAAAAAAAGAAGTTTTGCAGCTCAGACATTTAATAGGCACAGGCCAGTAAAAATATTTGTGCTGTTTACTGTAGGAGGCCGGTAACAGTGGAGGAGACTGTTAGTAACTTGTGCTGTGTAATTATGAGCTCAGGTAATGCTGCCAGCAAACCTGCCTGAGTGTGCCTCTGATTGTGGCTGCTTAGAAAAATTAATGCAAATGAGCTTCTATTAATAGTGCAAAACATTAGGGCAAGAGAGAAACACCAGAGTTCAGCTCTAGTGCATCTCTAGCTTCTCTAGGTGTTTCTCAGTGTTGGTATTTTTGTTGTGTTTTAACCTCTTCTGCTGTGCCTGCTTTCTGTTACTTCTTTTAGCCTGGATGAAGCGTGTGAGCTGAGCTGTTTGCTTTTCTTTGACCCGTAGCTGAATGGTGTTTGACTAATGCAGTGAATTTAATTAGTGCTCCTCTGGGAGTTTCTCCTAAAGAGGGTTTCTCTGTTGCAGTTTGATTCTGGCATGACCCTTCAAAACAGCTTTTACAGTAGTTTTCCTATAGTATTTTGTATCAAGGGGTGGCAGAAGACGTGACAGTGCTGGCTGTGAGTGAGCACGTGTCCCTGCATGCTGTCAGCCTGCACTGCAAAGGGGAGCCTGGGCACTCTGCGATGCACTCTGTGTTGCAGCGTGAATTCAGCCACATCTGGTTTAACTTATCCTTTTTTCCAGTACATCACTCAGCTGCCCAAGAACCGGCACATCCGAACATGCTTCCAGAGCACCCCTCGTCCCTGAACTACCTGAGGCTCAGGAGGCCCCGGCCTCAAATGCTGAATCTGAGCGGTGCTGACATGGCTGGGGTGCTCAGGCTGAGGCCAGCCGGCCTGGACAGCCCATCGAGCAACCGCTACGCCGGCGACTGGAGCAGTTGTGGGGAGAGCTACTTCTCAGACCCAAAAGACTGTCTGGGTGAAGCAGACTATGATTACGTCCCCTCGGAAGATGCAGAAAGCGGGGATGACAGTGGCAGGGTGGATGACTTGGACGGGCTCACGACGTGCTCGCAGCCTGTCCCTGGGGAGCATGCGTTTCAGAGCTACCTGACAATGCAAGCGATAGATTCGGCAGTGGACCAAAGAGCAAACCTCAAAGACCTACAGGAAAGTATTGATACCCTGATAGGAAACCTGGAAAGGGAACTCAACAAAAACAAACTAAACATGAGTTTCTAAGCCCTGGCCTGCATGATGCCGCCTCACAGTGCCTCTGCCCCTTGCTGGGATCTCCCTGCAGTGCTGAGAGGGGTGCCGGTGCCCTTGGACGAGCTGCCACGAGACTGTGGCCCACCTTGTGTTAATGAGTCTGTTTCAAGGCATTCCGTTATATTTCTGCCTTCTCGGTAGAATGTGTTGGCCTGATCCTGGTGTTTAAGGCTTGGAAACCGTCAAGTGATTCCATGTAGTGGCATTTCTCCCTGAAAATGCTATGCACTTAGGCGGTTTGGGCAATGTCTGACAGAGGAGAAATCAACATTTCTGCTGTCTGTAACAGCAGGAATCTTGTTCCTGAAACTTTAGCTCTGGTACAGAAGTTCCTCTTGGAAGAGGATTTATGCTGCTTCGCCTGAGTTTTGCAGCATGAACTTTAGATAGACTCATTTTACTATATATGCAATGGCTGCTATGAAAAATGCTTTATATATATATATATATATATATATATATAATATTTATATATAAAGTTTTAATTGTACAAATATTAATGTATTCATGTATTAACACTTTTCAATAATTATTTAAACAAGCTATAATTAAATATTTTTCTAACCTTGTATACATCTGTGTATAAACATGCATGTCTCTGTAGCAGCCTTTTGAAAGGAAAGGTCTCCGAATTTTGAAACAGCCCTGTTTCTGAGATGACTTGTTCAGTGAAGCCGAGATGAAGCTACCCCTGGAGTAGCACAGCATGATGAAACTACCCCTGGAGTAGCACAGCATTTGATTTATGCACAGAAACGTGTTCAGAGAGAAGGCACGGTGAATGATTAATATCAATGACTTTGTGTTGCAGGGCATTGATTTGCAGGTGTTGACTGTTAACCTCTCCTCCCCCCAAATCTCCAAATCAAAACCCTACAACCCTTTCAGATTAATTTTAAGGATTTTTTAGGATTTCTGGCAGTGAACTTTTCTACTGTCTTTAAGGGTGACCAGCATGCACAGCAAGGAGATTAAGGCATGATTATTTATTTTTTGTTCTTCAGATTTTTCTGTATTTTTTTTCATGTAAAGAAGGTCTGAAAGGTGCTGACTTTAAAATAGAAAGACTTTTGGTTTGTCCCTCTAACCTCTTCCCATATTCTTGATGCTTTGACACTTCTTTTTGCTCCAGAGTTTCCTGTGTCTTTGTTGAGCTACCACTGTCTGTCTGCTGGTAGCAGTGTTTAAGCCCTTTGGAGATGCGAGCACAGCAGCAGTTATTTTTTCGGAGCCTTTAGTTAATCTCCCCCAGATGGAAACCTGGGCTGTCCTACAGGGCCGAGTGGGCAGAGTGGTGTTACTCCCGGGGAACTGCAGAGGGATCGCAGTTCGCTGCGTTAGATTCAGCTGTCAGCGTGCTGTCAGAGCAACTTTTATCCTTAGTCATTGGTGTGTGGTGAGTAATTAAATATTTGATGGTAACCAAACACAATCTTTGTTTAATTAAGAATAATTACCAAATTACATACAGTTACTGTGATAGCCCCTCTAACAAACAGGAGACAAACAGGTGTCAATCCTTGTCCTTTACAGGTCACCCTTGGTGAGGAGTGGGGGATTTGGGGAAGAGGTGTGAAGTGGTTATTTGTTCTGAGATGTCAAGTCTTTGTCAACTGGCAGGTTAGAATTATTTTCATGTTTTCGGTACAATGTTGGCATTCCGCCATGGCTTTCTAATCTCCGTGTGGGTAAGTGCTTTTCTGCCAACCCATACTTCCTTATATTGCTTAGCTGAAGAGTTATTTATTTACAACAGCAAGGAATTAAGGATTGTTATGACAAACTTTATCCCTCTTTTCTAAGGAGTTATTTTAAAATGGTTTCAAATGGTTTATTCAATCTCATTAATTTATTTTTTGTAAGTGTTAAAAGATGCAAAACAATTATTGCAATATGATGATAATGTATGAAAATGTAAATTTAACCTGAAGCATTTATCAATAAATCAATGTATTTTTTTAAACTTTTATACCTACAGAATGTGCATACATTTTAAACTACAAATTTTAATTCCAAATAAAATTTGAATTAAGAACAAAATTTGACTATGCATGGTTACTGATTATTTGAATCTGCCTAAGGTGATACCATACCTTTGTGCTAGCTGCAGATATGAATTACTTCCATAAAGACATTTAACTTTGTGGAAGTATTTTTTGTCTTCTCTAGGTTGATCAGCATTTCAGTTACACAATTTAAAAAAAAAAAGAAAAAAAAAAAAAGAGAGAGAGAGAGAAAGAAAATGTTCTTAAATCCAGAAGGAATAATATTCCGAAGAAGTCACCAAACTAGTATTTTAGCAGCAGTTCTGTCTTTATATGTTTTATTGCAGGATGCTGCAGCTTTTGATTGTACCCTGTCTTGCACTGGGTATGTAAATTTATTAGCACTAGTTAAAAGGTGTTTGTGTTTTTTAAAGCTATTTGATAAATGGTACATTCATTTTTAATTGTTTTTAGTAATCAAGATGATGCAAATGAGTGCCTTTGAATATATCAGAGCTTTTCCTGCAGGAAGACGTCACTCGGTACAGCACTGTGCTGTTCTGTCAACTTTTAATACGGTAATCTTGCAATGGGAAATAATGACCTGATAAAACTGTATTACCATTAATCTAATGAGATAATTAAAATATAGTCAAGCAAAGACAATTTAGTATTGGTATTATTGAAATGAAACATTTGATTTGTTATTTGTTCTAGTTATAGCAACTTGTACAACACACTTTGTATCCTAGAAACCCCTCTTTTAATGAGATTTCCTGAGTGGTATTTTTGTTTTATGTTGTACTTTATATGAGGTATATGCACTCTTAGATACTATTATATTTATATAGTTGCTTATATAATCTTATATAAGTCAGGTTGCATCCTTTTTAGGATTGTTGCAGATTCTTAAGGAACAAGATTAGTGTGGGAATTACCCTAATCTAGAAACACCAAGTGAGGAAATTAAAATAATTTGCTTCTACCAAGATAGTAACAAGCATTGTGTATAGAAAAGGACAGCCTTGGGCTGTTGGGCTTTGCAGGGCAGAGCTTCTACTGAACCCTGTGGGCATGGGCAGAAATTTTTCACTACTAATGGTTGTTGTTGACTCCTTGGTGTAACTTGGTTTGACATCAAAGAGCAGCTTCTGTTCTGCAGGGGTTCCTACTGCGACTGGAAGAGGTTAAGTGCAGTGGGCAGAGCCTGCAGCTGAGTTCAGAGCTGATGTCCTTGGGGCGCGTGGACTTCCTTCAGGTGCAAGCTCCCAGGTGAAGAGAATGAACGCAGGTGTTCTCACAGAAACAGTTCCAAGATTTGCACCTAAATCACAGAGACAAATTGTTATACACAGGTAGTGTTTTTTCTGGTGTTTTTGGGTCTGGCCAGTGATGTACATGTGCTGGCCTGGGTGGCAGCCAAGAATCTTAGTTTGTAGGATTTGGCTAAGATAGTAAGTTTGTAAGGTTTCCCCAGGGAAAAGAGGAAATGGGTCTGTAGGTCTGTGCAACTCTGTTGCCAAATGTTAAAGATATAATACACTTAACACAGGTTCAGATATACTAGGGTAACTCATAGTATTTTAATCCATTGCTGTTTGTTTAAACAGGATTGTCCAAATGCTGCTTGACAGTTAGGGAAGACTTCACATCTGTGACTGGAGAAGGCTGTGAGGCTGTAACAGGAAAAGGACTTGCTGGACTTAACTGCTCTTCTACTATTTCCCTCCAACCACAGTTACTGGCTGCTCCTGGGGAGTTGTTGGTAAGCTAGATGGATCTTCGTGACTGTCTGTGGTCGTCAGTACTTGTTGTAATGCCCAGAAAATGGTTTATAATTGATTACGTGGTTTAGCCTCCCTGCTAGGTCTCTAACATGCCAATTTCTGCAGTGCTGTGCTGCAGCAGCCCTGGCCCTGTGGTACAGCCGAGTCCCGTGTGCCGGTGCTGTAAAGGGTGTGCAGGGCTGTGTGGCTGCTCCAGCTGGCACCGAATCGCTTCTCCAACCTTTTCCAGCTTCCCAAACTGGCTTCTTACGGGAGTGGGCAAGGGATGGGTACAGGTTGTATGGGATGTCAAGGGGGTGGCAGTGTAGCCTGGGGTTGGCTTCAATCAGGGGTTCAGGTCTTCAATCTGTTTTTCCCAGATGCATAATGCATATGGGTTTTTATTAATGCACAGGCAAGAAACATAGCTGCAGTTATTCAGACATGTTCTAAAAATAAAGGGGAACATCCCTAGCAGAAGTAGGTATTCAGGGATTTTACAGAATAAATCTATAAATCTGATAAGCCAGAGACACATCTGCTATTTCTGTTGCCAGGTCTTAACCCCCTCACCCTCTTCCCAGTTTGAAGGTACAGGGTTTTCTTAACAATGAGACCGTCTTTTGGAATAAGAAGTCTTTATCTAGGTCCATGGAGCTAGAAACAGTTGAAAGGTGGTTATTTGGTGTGTGGGACATCTTACTTTTAATTGTAACTAGAATGTATTGGTTTCACTGCATTGTGCAGAATGACATTTAAACTGTTTTCACTTTTTTGGCTTTTTCAGAGCCATGCAGGAAATCTTGTATATTGTCACAACAACAGCATTGGCTAGGCAGAATTTGTCTGTGTAACAGCCTCCACAAGATAATGCAAAGCATACCCTACAGATATTTTTATCCTTTTATCCTCTCTAATGTAATCCTGGATGTTCAAAGATCACGATGGGATGTTTAATCTCATGTCTCTCGTATTATTTGCTAGCATAGATTAGGAGGAAAATGCCTCTCCGGGAAGCTGCTCGATTTCCGTTGTGGGGTTGATCTGCTACCTCCTTTTTGCTGCCTCCTTTATCTCATTGTTAGGAAAACTCAGCTGAAATGTGGCTGTCTTCCAACTTGCAAAACAAGGCTTTATTTTGCTGTGTTCATTTAACTTTTGCTGGGTTTTGCACTGAAGTCTGGCTGGCCATGGTAGTGCTTCAGGTTGTCCACGGACTGTAGTTAATGCTGGGAGTGAGGGAGCCACCTGGGCTGCCAGCCAGTGCCTGGGTGTAGTCCTGAAGGGAATAAGCCTGAGCCTCGCTTGACGACCTCAGGGTTGCATGCCCAGAACAGGGCCTGAGGGTCTTGGGTTCTTTTAGAATAACTGCAAGACTCTTAACATTCAGGAGTACCTGATAATCAAAACTGTAAAGAGGGCACCTGTGCCAGGTTAATGCTGTGGTGCTGTTTAACAAAGTACCTCTTTCTGCACCTTTTTTTTTTTTTTTTTTAATGTAAAATGTGTGAAGGGCAGTGAGACTTGGTTGTTCCTGCCCAGCTCCCACAGAGGTTAATTAGGATTGCACTCTCAGCTGGTGTGAGCAGGTTTGGGATATCTCTTGTCTGGAAACATGGGAAAATGTTTCCAGACAAGAGATATGCACTTACAGCAGCCTCTTCTGAAATCTGGGAGGGCTGGGTGCAACGTGCTGGCCATGGCCAGCCTGTGCTGATAACAGGGCGGTGGAAGGCAGCTCAGGTGACAAGGAAGACAGGTTTTGCTCTTCTTGCACGGGAGGAATAGGGACGCGCTGAGGCTGCTGTGTGTAAGTGGCAGTTACAGAGCTGTGAAGGAGTGGAGACAACTGGGGCTTTCCAGGCAAGTCAAGGCCATATGGCTGACTTTAATGTATATGCAGTTGGCAGCCCTGTTAATCAAAAACCTGTGAAAGATGATCCGCGGAGGTGTTCTAGAGAAATCCCGATCTTATAACCAAGAGCAGAGCTTTGTGATTAGTCAGCTGTGGGATATTTACATGTCTGTATGAATCAGATTGTTAGTTAAATATTGGTTTAGCAGGGGAACTGTGCTCTCTTCCTGTTTGAACTCCGACTACAAACACTGTTGCAGGTGTTAGGGACAGGCTTGTTGAATTTTCTTTGGTTTTAATTTACAGGTAGTTTAATATGAGGGGCAAGATATATTATTATAATATTTAAACGTCAAATTAACAAAAGACTATTTTTCAAACCAAATCCAATCCATTGGCTCCAAATCTACCTTAAATCTGACTGAAGTTCCAAGTGAGAAAAGTATTGTGGGAGAGAAAGCCTGGCCTTTAGGAAATTCAGGGGGGACGTTTTTAACACTACCTAAAACCAATCTGCAGAGTTGATTTTGGGACACAAGAGGCTCACAGTGCTCCTGTTCTGTGACTGGCCACGTTTTGCTCTGATGAAGCACAGCACTGGATCTGGTGATTGCTTGTCAGCTGCTGTTCCTCTCTGCAAATCCCTTGTGTGTCAGTTTTCTTTTGTGCTTTGGTTTCTGCTTTGACCATATGGATGTTTGTTTGACAGGAGTCTTTGACCCTCAAACAGTTGGGTGAGTCATGGAAAGAGTGAATTTGCCCGTATAGAGTTTAATCTGTCCTCCTCTGATGGATTTAATTTCCACTTGACAGGCTGTACTAAGTTACGTGCTGTCTGACCTGGCTATTGGATACCAAACAGCAACCAGAGCACTGTGTGTGGAAAGAGTCAGCTCTGTGGATGGTGGACGAACATCAATATTAATGAGCAGTTACTCATTTACACTGGTAAGTAACAAAACTGCTCTATAACACAGTTCAGTCTCCCTCAAGAATAATTCTTTTGACGGAAGTACAAGCACACAACAGCTGCAGCGTGCTTAGTAAAAGCTGTTCTAAACTGTACTGATTCCAGTCACATAACAATGTATTTTATAGTTTTGGTTTTCTGTTTTTGAAGTATTACCCAGGCTTAAATAGCATTCATTTTGTAATTCAATGATAGTGAGTAAAAGTGGTTCAGGCCGCAAAATTTGTCATGCTTATGACAGCATGTTCAGATCACAGAATCACAGAATGGCTGACCTGACCTGGCAGGGACCTCTGGAGATCATCCAGTCCAACTCCCCTGCTGAGCAGCATCACCTAGAGCACATTGCGCAGGATGGCATCCAGGTAGGTTTTGAGTATCTGTCACTGTATCTCCAGAGCAGGTGATGTCCTGGACACCTCAGAAAACTACTGCTTGTATGTAATTATCCAAGAGGAGTACTTTGGGGATGAGGGAGATCCTTGGGGGAGGAGAGTAGCAGAATTTGGATGGCCTATGTGTGTGTAACTACTGAAACAGAATCAATTCCCTTCTGACGGGAGCAAGTGGATATTGGATTGCAGGGGTGAATACTGGCATGTTGATTTGATCAGTTAACTTGTTTAAGATTACTATAGTTTATTGAGTCCTGATGGACACAGAACTTAAACAAACAAAAACCCTACTACTTAAACAGATGGAATATTCATAATAACTATTTTAATGAAGATAGTGGAAGAATTATGCCCAGAGCAGTTGCTCTCTAACCACTTTGTGAGTAAAAAATTAATGGAACAATAACCTCCAAGTGTGAGATGCTTTATTTCTGAAGCTAAAAATGTTCTACTGAAACAAAGAGGCCTTGAAATAAAAAGGTTACTATTTTTCAAATTGATAATGAGCATTAAGCATCTTGTGAGTAAGGTATTTCTGGTTCATTTACTCTTCCTAAATCCATTAGTATCTGCTTCTCCAGCTCCAGAAACACCTTATCTGCATTTTCTTGCTCCTCCGTCTATTTTAGTTTTCTGTTTAGTAGCCACACTCTGAAGGAAGAACAGAAACAAGGCAATAATTCACTGTTCAGCTTTGAAATACAAAAGCAAACACTCCATTGCCTTCCAGTGGATAGTATTAAATGCAATCACAAATTACTGGACAGGGCTATGTTAACTGAATTGTCGTTTTCTTGGTTTGTTAGCTGGTACTATAAAACCATCTACCAAAGAATGCATAGGCAAAATCCTTATTGGAAGAAAAAAAAAAAGTGAACCAGGACTGTCTATTCTAATCCTAACCATGACAAATAAGAAATAAGGAGCTGCTAAATCATTCTGAATATATACATCCTGATTTTTGAAAATACTGTGGGAAATAGCCTAGGCAAAAGAGGTGCATTTTAAAGATCTAAGGAAACAAAGGAAGTTTTCTTAATTCCAAATATAACATACTGTTTTCTCCATCTGTGTCTGTTCCTTTTCTGTTCTTTCTTTGGCTTGAAACTCTTGGTATTTTTCGTAATTCTTCAGGTATTTGACTTCTCTCTCAAAATAATCAAGTACGTTGGCCTGCTATTAACACAATGACAAACAAGTCTTGTTACAAACCTAAAGACTTGGAATTACTGCTGATGATCTGCATGGCATTAACAAATTATCTATTTTAGGAATATAGATCTCTATTCATCCAAATGATTTGTTGCAAAATAATGTGAAGATATGGATAGAAACCAGTTAATTTTGGATACAAATAGGCATAGGGTTAAGTGATTTTTATTACACTGAATTAACTTTATTTACACTGAATTTTATTACACAGAATTCATAATTCTGTGGCCTAAGTTGTGTAGATCCAAAACACTCATAATTTGGGCAGAAGCAATGTTTTTCAGTAGTTATAGCATGTAGCCCACTCCTACTTTACTTTGGAAAGGTTCTACTAAAATTTGGCGGCTCACCTGGTTTTACATTGCAACATACTGTAGCTCTGTACACAGCAAACTGTTGTGGGCTGCTTATAAACTACTTCAACATCTATATGGAAGATTTAGAACTGGGATAAGATGAGCTGAAAGTTTTGTGTATAAAAATAACAGACTTGGTAGCAGGTAAGACTGATAGACTAGGTAATACAAAGACCCTAGCTTGCTCTAGGGCTGGGAAGATTAAAGAAAGAGAAACTCAGTATATTTGTATTACTATGCACCACATAACATTACTTTAATGTATGAAAGCAGGTGTCATTTTATGCACAAAGCATTTGTCACCGTGTTTTCATGTAGGCAGGTTGGAGCTGTGGAATTCTGCCAGCTGTCACCTGGGTTTCCTTTAGGTGTCTCTTAAGGGACCTGTGCAGTCAGCTTTGTTATGAATGATCCTTGGAGAATATGGCCTACTTATCTCAAACTAATCATGACACGTTTGAAGGCAAGATTTTTCAGCCAGGCCTGTTTCTGTTTTGGAATTTTCAGGATAAGTTGTCACAGAGATAAATTAAAATCATTACCAACCTCATTGCTGGAAGACTGGCTTAATATCGGACAGATTTCTAAAACATGCAGTACTCCAGAATCATCAGAAACAGCAAGAAATTGCTGCTTTGCTGAAAGATATTTAACAAAAACATAATCTGAATTCCAACAGTAATACATACCTCCACCTAACCATGAAATGTCTAGTTTTTAATATGAGAACTGATGTCTCCTAATATGGATAGTGCAAAGAACTACAAAGAATTATTTTGTGGTCTTCTTGGTTTATTGGTCACTGAGGCAAAAGCACAGCTTTATTGCTCTTAATTTGTTAACAAATTAAATTCCCTTTAAAGCTTATACTTTTTCAAATTATTTTGTTGTTGTTGATTTTTTTTAATTAAAATTTTTAGTTGCTTTATGCCTTCCTAATACACTTAATATGCTTAAAATGTGGTGTATGCACTTCTGTGTACAGTGCAGCATACAACTAGTGGAAGTATGTACTTATCTGCTGTATAGGATGTAGCAAGAGTAATGTGCTTTGGAGTAATGGGCCATTTTACATACATAAAACAAAGCACAATAAAGTGTGATCAACACCAACATACGTGAGGCAATCCAGGGGCTGATGCAGGTGATTGTTGATTCAGAGATGTTCTGGAAATGAGATGGCTCATGAGTTTTCTTCAGTAAGTCCCAGATATCTATATTTCCATCATCTCTGCCAATGAAGAAAACTCCTGGTCTTGTTAAGGACCAGTGTCCTGTAGTGTATCTTTGTGTCATGCAGCTTGACTCGAGAATAGGTCCATCCTTAATTTTTTTCAAAACAAAGATGAGACCCAGCAATCAAACAATACTGTCCATTCACTACCTTAAATTTCCTATAATTTGAGAACATTCATAATTTAAATGATCCTATTACAAAATAATACAGGTGGCAAAATCTGTATCACCTGTGATTAGGAGAAATATGGGGGATTAAAAAAAACACCTGGTATCTCACTTTGTCTATTAAGATAATTTGTCTATCTGCTGTTAAAGTCTGTGGTCTTGAGATTTTGCCAAGTGCAGATAACCTGGATCCCCTACACAACAAAAACAAACAAAAAAGCCCATGTTTTTATGTTTTCAGCTGACGAAAAGACTGCATCCTAAATAAGTGCTCTTCAGACTTGCTTAGCATACCTTGCCTATATTCTTTGATTTTCTAGCAGCAGAAATAATTTGTCGAGAAGCTATGGCTTTTACGAAGTTAGTATTAAAGGTCACTCCATTCTGTCTGTAAATGTCAAGATTACAAAGCTATTTCTAAAACAGCTTTTCTGATGTGAAGAAAAGGGAAAAGCTTTTCTTATACCTAATTTATTTCTAAGCTATCAAGCTTTGTGATATACAAACAGTTCTGAAAGTGGTCTGTGAAGCTATTATTATAGGTATCTTTTGTACCTCTATCAATTACGTTACAGACATTTTAAAGTAACTTACTGTAACACCTTCTTTCCAAATGGCAAAATTCCAGCCTCCAACACTTAGAACAATGTCTTTAAAAAAGGGAGATATCTGGACGGTGTTCACAGCTTCGTCATGGATGAAGTATTTATGAGAGGGCTTCTTACCTAACAGAATGAAAAAGATATTTGCTTATAACTAGTGCTTTCCATGATTGTCAACACAACGAGAGTTAAGTGGGGGGGATATGGAGATGTAGCATTCAGCACAGGCCTCAAAGATACTAGCCTTGTTTCTTTTGCTTACATGGTATAGAAATTGGAATTGCAGCAAATCTAGTTACTGTGAAGTAAGACTTCCCTGATTTGTGCCAGTAGGTACATAGCAACACACCTATGACACTGGAGAGAGTTTTCGCTATTCTGTTGCGACAACTAAACTGCATGCAGTCTTGAGCATGTCCTGCTGAACCCTGGTGTCGTCACTGAGACCACCTCAGTAGAACGGAAGAATGAGCAAGAACCTTAAGAAGACAGCGTATATGGGCAAAGACTTTAAATTTAGCAGTATATTAAGGTTTAAACAGGTGTTGAGAAACATGAACTTACTAACTGGTTTTCCTGAGTTGCTATCGATTTTTATTTTCCAGTCAGAATAGATCATTTCTCCATCCTGTAATGCCAGAAAAATCAAGTAAATACTAACTTTAGAGCTTGATGTCATAGAGCAAAATGGTTTGTTTTTAAGCTGTGACTTAATTATAGCCATTATTAAATATGTTCTTGGTAAGTTAAAACAAAAAGTTGCAGCCAATGAGTGAAAAAACGCTAAACTTTTGGATCACCATTTCTCACTTTTGTGTTACCAAAACAGCTTTACTTATGATGTATGTAGGCAGTCCTTCCTGCAGAACTGGGCACCCAAGTATTTGGGGAAATGGTGGTGGAAACAAGAAGGGTAGGTGAAAGATTAATGTTTGTTTCCACATGAACTTAAAAGTGGGATAAATTTTTGGAATTTTAGATAGATAGGGTAGGTACAGAGCTATGAGTAGCTAGGGCTTCCTAGAATAAAATTTAAGTTCTGGAGGAAATTGTAGTATTGTTTCTATCAGATATTTGAGGAAACACTAGAAAAAGTATTACTAATCTGGGTTTTGGAATAAGGAAGTACTGTTTGGTTCTTGATGTCAGGTAGTTAAATTCAATGCACTCTGGAAATGTCTTCTAACTCTGCCCTTGAAGTAAGGGTTCACAGTCTAGCAAACACGGGCTTTTATTATTGTTTTAATCATGTCCCTAAATGTATTAAAGTGAGAGTTAAATATGGCATGTCCAGAACGATCTTTTTAGTTAACACCTGAAGAAAACATGTAGGTATGTACATTTCTGTAAGCCCTGAAAGACTGAAAAACTAAACAACAGAGATCTTTTATTAACATTTTCTTAGTAACTTACTACTTTCACTTACTTTAGTTCCAACAAAAAAGTTGTTGGAGATACTCTCTAGTGCTTTCAGAGGTTTCTTTGAAGGAACACTCATCTTTGCATATGGTTTCTCTTTGGCAAATGCCTTTTGTTTGTTCGTAGATTGTGCCTTATCTGGGAAACAATATAGATACATTTATTTATTTTACCGGAAAAGTTACCAGATCAAACAATTCCTTTGTCTTATAAAGGTAGTTTATAGATAAGGGGAGTTCCAGGAGCAGAGAGAAAGAACAACTGCCAAGTAAAGCAGCAGTCCTGCAGGCTAGCTGCTTCCCTGGAAAATCTTTCCCTGATACTGGGGCTGCAGCTGATGGGAATGCTAGAATAGCTCAGTTCTCTCTGTCAGAGCAGGACTTGTGGTCTAATCCTGCCATGCCGGTACTTTAAGCGTGACCCTTTCTGCAGTGACAATTTCCAGCAGGAGGTTAGACACCCATTGGGCAGGAGCAGATGGTCTCTCAATTCCTTTGCACAGGGAAACAGGAGGTCTGTGCTTCCAGTAGTGAGACAAGTACTTAGGATAGTACTTCTGTTCTTCATCATCAGTGTTAATCAGCTTCTCTGATACCCCTGCACCTTCCCTTGTCAGCTCCTGTTTGCAGCAGCCATCTCTGACTGGTGCCAGCTGCCTCCAGCACTCCGTGGGTAGCGGCACACACTGAGCACTGAACCTCCAGGAAGGTTTGTTAAAACCTCTGGCATGGTTTGCAGTCTGTGTTTTAGCTGGGCAGCCTCTCATGCTGTGTGTCAGCAAGCCAGCTTTACAGTGGGATCAGGAGTGTGTCCTTACTGCAAAGTAACACAGTGAGAACTGATCTATTACAGAATGTGAAGTGCTAGGATACCTCTATCCAAATGCATACAATATATGCTGTTACTTCAGGAATTTGTTTCCTAAAGGTACTTTTCTGCATGGACTGAAAAGGACGTACTATTTCAAGAGTTAAGAGACTGGAAGACTTGCATGGGCTATTGAGCAAAATGCAGCAGTTACTGTGGATACAGAACTGCTCTTATGTAGTCAATATGTGGATATGTTTTCATAGTCAATATATGTATATTCCACTTTGAATACCAGTATATTTAAGAAACCTTTTTCTCCAGATGCTGTAGAAGATTTTGTTGCTTTGCTTTCATTATATACATACTGAAATACAAGTTTATTAAAATCATTTTTTCCAATAAGGTGTAATAAAAATATTACCTAAGATTTTGTAATGATGATGCTGTTCCAGTAGACAAATTTTGATGGGACTGTATTCCATTCTGGTATCACTCTTGCACAGGTTTATCTGTTCAGAAAAAAAGTATTTGATAATTTGTTTTGTCAGATGGTTTGTACCTACAGGACTAAATTACTTTCTGCCATAATGAAAGAGGTCTTTTCAGTCTGTGGTATGTTTGTAATACTGCACAAACAGCATTTGTTGCCTCACTTGCAAGTGCATACAACTGCAAATTTGCAGTTTCTCTTGTGTTAGCTTTTCCTTATAAGACTTCTGCTATGTTTCTAAGAAACAAACAAAAAATGGTTCTAGTGGTCCTGCTTTTTCAGTGACTGTACTAGCTGCAGCTATTCGGAGCAGAACAGGTCATCAGTTTCTCTTTTTTTCCTTTTTGTTTTTAAATGTTATTATTTTCATCCTTCATTTACTTTCCCACACAAACTGCTATGACCACTTTCATCAGACTTTGATTGTTGGGTTACCAGTAATTAAGATCCTGTTGATCATGACATGTTTCACAGTTTGTGACCCCCGCGATAGTGGTTGAAAGGGCTGACAACAACATGCGATGTTACTACAACTGCTTTTGCATTAACACAGTTTTTAAGACATCATCATGCTAACGTTACAGAACACTTTGTATTGAAGTTTCAGAGGAACTTTGAAGCCTTTCATCATTAGAAGGAAATCCAGAGGAACCTTGCAATGTTGTGGAAAACATAAAGGGTTGGGAAGCAAAATAATACATTCCTATGGAGTACTGGCTATATCTACAGTTTGGTTTGGTCCTACTGTTCTATATTAGTGTACACTACCTTTAGGAGAGGTTTCCAGCTGAGAGCTAGGTGCTTAAAGGTATCTGGAACTCCAGGAGGCATATCAAAAATTTTCTTCTCTTTTGCTTTTTCAAACAAAGGCTTGCCGGGAATTTTGGTGACTCGAATATCCCAAAACAATATTAAGCTGCAAAATGACTGTATAGTATTATATTCTGTTTCTGTTTTAAAGTCAGGGGTAACTTTCAATGCATTTTTAAAATGTTTTTTTTTTACCCTTTCATCTTCAAACTTAGCAATAGAGACCCTGAAATGCTGGCAAATGCTAAATACTTAAGCCATCGTTTAAAAAAAAAGGTAATTATTCATTTATTCAACATTTTATCAGTTGTAACTCTACCAGGGCAGCCAAATGGCATTCATACAGTTTGCTTATGAAAAGTTACTGGGTGAAGTTAATGGCATTACCTAGGTGAAATTCTTATCTGTTGACCAGTGTGATTACTTGGGCTCTCCACAGTTAGTTAAAAGAATGGTTAGGAAGCTGAAATCCATTCCTGGTCGAGATCATGAGGCTGTTACACAACTGTGATGGGCCTAGTTTGCTGTAATAGCAGGCACATGCTAATATAGCCTAAAAATACAGATATCATATTTGCTGATCAAAATCAATATTCTGTCTCTGACTGGGCCAGTACTGGAGGCTCAGAGGAATGGGCAGAACCCTCTATCAGGTAATACAGTAATGCAGATCAAACCTCATCACCAATTATTGTATGTGCCAGTTTATTTGCTGATATTTAAGACAAATGGCCCTACTTGCTTGAATGTACCATACCATTGGAGTTTTCAGCCCTGTAATTGTTCCTTCTGTTCTCCTCTGGGCATTGACTCACTGAATTGGCATAGATGATAATTTGCCTCATCACTGATACCTTTGCTTTGCTTACAGAAGTTGCCCAGGGACCCATGCTCTTCAAGGACCATATTACAGTGACTCCCCTGCTCTTTAGGTGCATACTATTAATGTGGAGACCTGTTACGTGAGTAGTTTACAATTATTTCTTCCACATGCACTACCAGCATTGCATTACAGTGCAAGCTTATGGACAGTTGTATTTGCAATCATTCTTCCAACTTAATTCTTTGAAGCCTTTTCTGATTTTGATTAGGAAAAATAACTCCTATTATTAGCAAATTTTGCTGTCTTTTTACAGATCCTCCTTTTGATATAACTAGCAAATACTTGATTGAGCCTAGCTGTAAGCCTTTCACCATCATGAAAGCTATACACGTATTTCCACTTCTTGCTTTCTGTCCCCCTGCCTTTCACATAAGGTAATATTTGCTCATAACCTTCATGATTATGTCGTTGACAAAAGAGGAGTTTCATTCCAAATAATTTTGCCAGTTGAGTCTCCATCTTTAAATATAGTTTACGCTATTTATGTGGCCTCAAAATCTTTGACAGTTTTTTGTGCAAGATTCCCAATCTTATGTGACTCATACGTACAAAATATATAAATGTGGTGATTTGGCTCTCCGGGCATGTGCAGCCAGCACCTGGTAAGCACAGAATATAGAGGTGTACATGTGAGGTTGTTCAGTTAATGAACCCTTAATACCATCACTGAAAAGGGCTTAAACTTGGTGTGTTTGTGTACCACTATGTTTTAACTATTTAGGACAGGCTGACAGGAATCCAGAATTGTGCTAGTATCATGGAGTATGTTCCATAAAGCTTTCCAAAGGAATTTGGAAGACATCTGGTAAAGAAAGTAGGCATTGCATATACCAATCAGGGGAGCAGGTCACAAGCTGGACGCAAATTTCAGCTCTGTTTTCAAAAGTGATGCCCATTCGGTTGACCTAAAAGCAATAATAATAATTACAGGGGAGAAGAAGGTGAGCTATGAAAGTCATACTCTGCTAAGGATATAGTTCAATACATAAAATGGTCTTCTAGGAATTAAGTCACTGTTTCAGCTTGGTTGAAGTTTGGAAATCAGGGCTCAGTAACCTGTAGTTTTAAAATAATAGTCAAGGTATTTTTACAAATGTACTTCAGGTGAAATGATGTCAGCTTTGCCTCCTAGACGCCTAAATTTCGAAGAAATCAACAGGATAAAAACTTGCTGCAACCATTGAGAGTCAGGCCCTCCTTATATTACCATGTTTGTAACTTTTCATCCAGCTTAACCAAAGAGCAAATTTATCTCAAGTGTTGGGAACCCCGTTCACACCGTGGTCATCTCTCTTAAGTTATCACTACATATGTGGGATACTGCAGGTTTTGTAGTAATTATGTACTGAGTAGTCATTGTTTTATACAGAAGAACGGTTGGAGAGGGAACAACTGATGACAGGCCCTAATCAAACACGATCTTCAGTGTAGGCAAAAAAAACATTTATTTCTGGCTTAAACTCTACTTATCAACTGTGCAGCAAAGTTTCAGCTATGTTTTTTTGGTTGGTTGGTTGGTTTTTAGGCCTATTTCTACTGTTGTTTTCATTCATGAGGGCCAACCTGGAGTTTAAGTGGTAGTCTTATAACCATGCAAAGATGGATTATGTTCTGCATATAATCTTGATTTTTTTTTTTTATATGTACTAACAAACTGCAGATTTTAGGAACTGCAGTGCTGTGGAAAGGCTGACATACATCTCAAATTTGTTTATGTAATAAGAAGTATGGTCCACTGTATACGCCTACATAATGACAAAGAAAGGGATTTCTTTATAACTATTATTTATAAAGCCCAGTTTTCCTGCATCTGTTATCCCAGATGAACTTGAAAACAGCTTTCTGAGTCTAAACTTTGGCAAAACAAACAAACAAAAGTAAAATAAAACTAGCATTCTTATATTCAATCCCTTTCTTCATGTTTTATATCCGGTACCATTTAGAACCCATGGGTACTGCTGTATCATTGTTTAATTGTATCAGCTTTCTTTTTGTGATATATGTGCACTGTTTTCCTCTCTGGACATGTTGTGAAGGACTGTAGTATCTACTAAGTCTTAAATATTTGGTCACAAAAAATGTTGATAGATTAATTTGCATAAACCCTTCAAAGATGTCAGTTTTCTTCCTCTTGACCTGCTTTTCCACTGCCATTTTGCATTTGATTACTTTTGCTTTTCAAGTTAATTTGTACAACAAATTGCAGAACTCTGATAGCAAATGAACATCTGATACTCCTGTAATAGACTTGGACCCTTTAACTACATTGAGCCTGTGTACCATGGAGCTTTAAAAAATCACAGAAAATACAAGAGTTGAGTACACAGCAGCTAGAGAAACTAAGTTAACTACTATAGCAATCTTTTTAGGTGCCTAAGTACTTAGGTAATTGAAATTACTTTTCTGAATTCTTGGTGGCAGACTGGGATTACCCATAGTAGAAATTCAGCACGTTTTAGGTACAGAAAGCTTACAGTTAGCCTTGTAATTCTGAATTGCATTTTTTGTAAAACTACAGGTTTTTTTTCCAGTACTGACAGAATCATATCAGCGTGAAAACACAGCACAGTTGTAAAACACAATGATCAGGACAAGCAGCAACAGATTATTTAGCATTTTAAAATGCACCCAGAAGTAATGAGAGTTGTTACAAATAATTGAACCTTTAATATTTCATCTTGAGCTTACACTATGAAGATCTGAAGTAAGTAGGAAAACAGTAAAAAGTGGAAAAATAAGTATTTAAACTCACCTCAAAATGATCTGGCAGCCAATGTATATCTGTAATCACTGTTTTATGGCTACACTCTATGGAAGAGCATGCGCAGTATCTTACTAAAGGTGGCTCTGTATCATTCTCATCGTCTTCCATATATGATGGCTAGAAATGTTTTAAAAAGAGTTATCTTAGTGTATTTCCAAAATAAAATTGTAAACCTGTCAGAGAAAAAACTTACTTTACATACAGATTAATGGTTCTTCACACATTTCAAAACTGTCTAAAATTTTCTTGGGGTCTAATGTACAACCATCTAAAAATGGAAAGCCTTGAAACAGGCATTTGAATATGAAGCTCTGAAGAGAATTCCAGTGTGGCTCTACAGGCACATATCCAGTAAGGTATTAGATTTTCCTCTGCTTTTAGGTCTTTCCCCTTTATAGTTTTATTCCACTGAAATGTGTTTGTCATCTTCCAAGCTACCTTTTGTTTTCTGTCCATACATTTTCATTTTCAGTGAAATACTGAGTCATTTTCAGTATTATATAAAGCAATAAATGCTATACATATTTGATGGACTTCATATGGTAAGGGTTGAGTATATGTTGATGCGCGATAAAGAGCAGTCTTAGTGAAGCCAAAGGCTGCACAAAACATAGTGAAGCTATTAAGCTGCACTAATCAGGTGGAAATGATATTGTGATATTGGGTTTATTTCGTGAACCCATCAGGTTTCTTATCCTGCTTAGTATCCCATTGCAAAGATTATCTACTCCCTTATTTTGAGCCAGGACACCTTCACCCATTTTTCCTACGAACTTGTATTCTAAGTTTCATTGTCTTCACCTCAGATGTATCGTTGTTCTCCGATGGATTTACAACGGAAGCACTGTCCATATTAACAACTGACTTTTTGACTCCAACAGTAATGCTTTTTGCATTTTGCAGCCTTTCTTCATTTTTAGAAGTATCCCACAGTACAAGCTATAATGAGAAATGAGTGTATTATGATTTTTTTCATTCTTTGTATTAATATGCATTTTCCAAATACATTTTTTTTTTTTGGGGGGGGGCGAGGGGAGTGGAATGAGAAATTTACTGTGTACTAGAATTTAAGTCTTCTGAAGTATTGCCTCTTCAGTGTGATGCAATCAGTTGAAAGGCCACACTTACATCAAAAAAAAAGTCTTCACAGTTTGACCTATACCTGATTTTTATCCTTTTTTACTGATGAACTGCAAAGAACCATTTTGAAGTAATGGCTGAACTTTGGAATAATCAGACAACTTAACAGAATTCAGTACAGGATTAAATAATTTCTTTAATTCATTTCACAGTGAAAATAATAAGATAAATAATGTGATGGAATTTTGGCTTACAGTATTTTAATTCTGTAAGAAAATACAGAGATATCTAACTTTATTCTTATACAGAGAATTAATACCTGTCCATTGAAGCAGCCACCAGCAATGATATTTGGATCACTTGGACTGAACTGAAAGCAGTAAATGTCATGAGGACATTCTAATATTAACTAAAAAGCAGAAGAAAACAGTAGTTGAGAAATACAGCATTTATTGTTCTCTTGTTATTTGAACACTTGGAATTTTTGAAAGTCCTGATTAAATACCTGAGGGCGGGTAGGGTCAGAAAAGCTCCAAAAAATAATGACTGAATCCTGTAACAATAATTTGTCAGAAGGGTTAATTCTTTCTTCATCAGAATACCTCTGTGTTGCTGACTCTGCTATTATCCCTGATTGAGAGAAAACAAATTTTCTCAGAAGAGACAAATCAAAAATCAAATTTCAACATTCTATTAATTATGCTAAGTGACTTATATTTATCCCTTGCCAATACAGTGGTAAATAAAAAAGTGCATATATTTATATTTTTCTTTTTATAGATTGACTTTGAAGAAATTACTTCTGTTAGAATTATCTATCAATGTGTTGTGGAAGCTCAGGATCAGGATAAAACTCAACTTTTCTGCTACTAATCTGTGATCATGTAATGCTGAACCTGAAATGATAAGACAGGCATGTAGACCTGGCTACCCATCATGAAATCAAATCTTTCATAGTTTAATTAATTTCCTATGCAGGCAGCAATGTTTGCTGTTAGTATGCTGTGCAAGTAAGACATTCATATGAAAATTAATAGTGCTTTCAAACATGGCTTTTTAGAGTAGTAATACCAAGTAGGGAGCAGGAGGAGACATTTAATATGGCTCGTGATGCTCCCTGGCACTCGGTAGAGCCACATGCTAGGGTAGCTGTAACATTCCTCAAAAATATTAGGTATGCTACGAGACCCAGCCATGGGGAGAACAGTGAATACAGAGAACTGTGCCACAAGTACCTGGCACAGTTGCAGCCCTGCTTAAATGAGCCTCATAAGGGAGAAATTTCCCCCTCCTATAAAGTCCAGTTCTATGCTAGTGTGATAGGCTTTGCATGACCTATCTGACCTACATAAACAATGTCTGTATTATTTTTCACTTTATCTTAAATGGCAATTTAGACATACAAAATTGTGTTTATTATTATTTTTTTAATTTAAAGGTCAATGGCTACGAAAGATGCACATTTTACATTTTATAGCAGTCATGCAATACATGTCATTCGAGATTCAGATCATTACCATGGATGGTCGGATGCCAACGGACGCAGCTAATACTTCTGTCCTTGAGATAATGTGGATCTGTGAATGATTGGTATGCTTGAAGATAGACATCTGACTTGTCACCAGAACTGCTTTCATCTTCTGCTAGGGCCTTCCAGTCATCAAAAAAGGCATTCATAATTTCATTCTGCTGCAATGCAATTTCCATTCTGTTTTGTAAAAAGAACAGTTAATACTTTGAAGAATCCAGATAGGACTACTCAGTAGTAGAATCACAAATATGTCTGTAAAGAGACAGCTTTTGTTTTACACAAAATTATGACCATATTATTAAGAAGAAAAATTCCTCAGTGATACATCTCAACTGTAAGGAGACTATTCCCCGTTTAAAAAATAATTATACCAAGAATTTGACTCCAGTTGTGTGCGCATCAAGTACTGTGCAGTTGTCCAATTCTTGTGCAAAAAGCGTTAGTAAGTGGGACTTGTCCCATGACTTGGGCCTGTAGAACAGCACCTTGTCTCTTCTGCATAACTCTCTGCTTGAGTGAGCAGTGTTTGAAAGATAAGCTTTGCAGCTTGTTTGAAAAGATGTATTGCTATCAACTGTAACAGGTGTAATTCCAATTTAAGCTATAATTCAAATTAATGTGGTATAGATTTCATGTTCATTTTAATTAGGCACAAATATCAAGTTAGTATTTGTTAATATTAAAATAATAAGCAAGAGAAAGAATAAAAGCAAGATGATAAGAAAGAACAAGCAAGAGAAAAAAAAACACTTCAGTGTTTGACTAGATTGATGGTCCACTCAGCCAAGAGTTCTGACTCCACTCACTTTGATTTTACATGTATATCATTTCATGCAGCCTTTAAAGTATATCACTGCAGTAACTTTACCTTAAATGTACTGATGTGACAAATTCTTTCAGTTTTTCAGATGACAGACTCTCTTCCAGCTCTTCATTTGACAGCTGTCTAGGAGAATACTGCATGGCTGCATTTTTTGGATAGGTCCTAACCAATTGAAATAAATTTGAAAATGAGTATGCATATAAACAACTTCAAAGGCAGAAACCCATGTAATATGTAATATGTAAAACTAAAAGCTAAAAAATAAATATGTAAAACTAAAAGCTTCTTTTTTTTCTAGAATCTCTTTGGAAAGGAGTGCAAGAAGATACAGACAGAGCATCCAATTCTCTTCTCTTAATTTGTAACAGAGCATGTCCAGAAGAGTTGAGTTAACCTGCATAACATTAGGGGAGATCAGAAACGGTTCATAGCTTAGTAAACAAGCTGAAAAATATATCTCACACTTACCATTTTGTCTGAGTACTAGCTTCTTTTACTTTTGGAACCATTTGTACACCCACATCTCTTTCAAGCAGTTTAATGCTGAAAGTTTTGTCTTGGTAGGAAGTGCATTCAACATAACTGTCTTTCACATGTGAAGCATTCCTATCAGTAAATCTAATTGGTGCACCAAACTTCCCGCGTGCTCGAGAAAACATGTACTTAATCTGCAAAAAATATTTCTGAAGTTAGCAAAGGAGAGAGTTCTTGGAAGGTCCATTCTGTAAAATGGCAGTACTCATAATAGTAGAACTAGTTCTGTTGATGGTTGAATTTACTTATATTTCTGCATTGTGAAATTTCCAAGTGTTTATATAAATCAGCTATGTACAAGTGCCTCCGTACCTGGAGGTGTTCAACACCAGGTTAGATGAGACCCTTAAAAGGAAAAGAGTCATAAAAAATAGTTTCTGCAGCACTTTGTTTTTGGTGACAGTTGATGGTTCTCTTTTTTGTGTGTTTTGTGTTTTTTGTTTTTGAAAGACTCCAAGCAAAAACTAGGATTGCAAGCTTCAATTTCCAACTTTTTCTTTTTAAGGAACTTATAAATTTGTTTTTGTGATATTTGATTGTTACATTTGTTATTTCTGACCTTTGTAACACAGCCTTTAACAGATTCTTCTTCAACTTCCTTTTCGCTGCCAAGGGAAACCCATGGTTTGTGGACAGAACGCTTATAGGCATGGACTTCCAGAGTCCTTTCTTTTTCTTCTTCACTTTTTTCTTCTTTTTCTTCTGCAGTGTCTGGAGGCTGTGACATCAAGCAGTGAAAAATAACGTTTTTTTGAAAGTGTGTTTCTGAAAGATAAGTATGATCTAGATACCTGAAATTCAGTTTTCATTCGCACATTCTTTTGTCTCAGTGCAATAAATCTGGCTATGCTGTGCCCCTGCATTCAATTGGGTTAGGTCCCATTTATCCATTTGTGCATTAGAATTTTCCAATAAATGTTACATATTTAATATTTAAATACTAAGGAGTGTTATGTTATATTCAAGAGTTGTCTTGAAAGCAAATCACTGTTACATAAAAAGAATTTATAGTGATTTTCTACATTAGGCCTTCCTGTCTGGAATTGCAATTTGCTTTTCTGTTAATTGTTACTTCTAATGCTGGGTGAGAAACTCATGTTGAAAAATTATATAATCTGACCATAAACCTTCTCCTGTGATGTAAAGCACAAGGGGAAATCTATATATCTTCTGCTATTATTTGACTTGCCCGGGCGATCGGCTCCGGGCAGACGTGTTCTGCAGCGGAGCGGGGAATCGGACAGGCAGGGCAAATTTTTTCCAGCACCGAGCCCACTTGAGGGAGCTGCCAGGACCTGGCAGCCCTCACGAGGGAGCGCGAGCGACCAGGAGTGCAGCAAACAGGATGGGCAGTTAGGGCGTGGCGCGGCAGTTCGCACAGGCAGAGCAGAGCAATTCCCCCCGCCTATACGAAAACCTCCTCTAACGGCGATCTACCGCTAGCTCTTGCACAATGGTGTACACCACGCACAGCATGGGTAACAAACAGGAGGCGCTGGAAGCCATCGTGGGGCAGGCAGGGTTTGACTTGGTTGCCATCACGGAAATGTGGTGGGACCACTCTCATGACTGGAGTGCTGCAATGTCTGGCTATAGGCTCTTCAGAAGGGACAGGCAGCATGGAAGGGGTGGTGGTGTGGCTCTCTATATCAGAGAGGGTTTTGATGTTGCAGAACTTGAGGCTGGGAATGATAAGGTTGAGTCCTTATGGGTTAGGATCAGCGGGAAGGCCAACAAGGCAAGCATCCTGGTGGGAGTCTGTTACAGACCGCCGGATCAGGATGAGGAGACGGATGAGGAGTTCTACAGGCAGCTGACAAAAGTTGCGAAATTGTCAGCGCTTGTTCTCGTGGGGGACTTCAACTTCCCAGACATCCTGGAAGCACAACACAGCCCAGAGAAAGCAGTCTAGGAGGTTTCTGGAGAGCGTGGAAGATAGCTTCCTGACGCAGCTGGTTAGTGAGCCTACCAGGGGAGGTGCCTCACTAGACCTTCTCTTCACAAACAGAGAAGGACTGGTGGGAGATGCGGTGGTTGGAAACTGTCTTGGGCAGAGTGACCATGAAATGGTAGAGTTCTCCATTCTTGGAGAAGCCAGGAAGGGGACCAGTAAAACCGCTGTATTGGACTTCTGGAGGGCTGACTTTGAACTGTTCAGGACACTGGTTGGTAGAGTCCCTTGGGAGGCGGTTCTGAAGGGCAGAGGAGTCCAGGAAGGCTGGGCGCTCTTCAAGAAAGAAATCTTAATGGTGCAGGAGCGGTCTGTCCCCACGTGCCCAAAGACGAGCTGGCAGGGAAGAAGACCAGCCTGGCTCAACAGAGAGTTGTGGCTTGAGCTTAGGAGGAAAAAGAGGGTTTACAATCTTTGGAAAAGAGGGCGGGCCACTCAGGAGGACTATAAGGATGTTGCGAGGCAGTGCAGGGACAAAATTAGAAAGGCCAAAGCTCATCTGGAGCTCAATCTGGTGACTGCCGTCAAAGACAACAAAAAATGTTTCTACAAATACATTAAAGCAAAATGGAGGACTAAGGAGAACCTTCAGCCTTTACTAGATGCCGCAGGAACTTAGTTACAAGAGATGAGGAAAAGGCGGAGGTGCTTAATGCCTTCTTTGCCTCATTCTTTAGCAGCAAAACCAGTTGCTCTCTGGATACCTAGTACCTTGAACTGGTGGAAGGGGATGCGGAGCAGGATGTGACCCTCACTATCCATGAGGAAATGGTTGGCAACCTGCTACAGCACTTGGATGTATGCAAGTTGATGGGGCTGGATGGGATCCACCTGAGGATACTGAGAGAACTGGCAGAGGAGCTGGCCAAGCCACTTTCTATCATTTATCAACAGTCCTGGCTATCGGGGGAGGTCCCAGTCAACTGGCAGCTAGCAAACATGACGCCCATCTACAAGAAGGGCAGGAGGGCAGACTCGGGAAACTATAGGCCTGTCAGTTTGACCTCAGTGCCAGGGAAACTCATGGAGCAGATTATCTTGAGTGTCATCACGCAGCACTTAAAGGGCAACCAGGTGATCAGGCCCAGTCAGCATGGGTTTATGAAAGGCGGGTCCTGCTTGATGAAGCTGATCTCCTTCTATGACAAAGTGATGCACTTGGTGGATGAGGGAAAGGCAATGGATGTGGTCTACCTTGACTTCAGCAAGGCTTTTGACACCGTTTCCCACAGCATTCTCCTCAAGAAACTGTCTGCTTGTGGCCTGGACTGGTGTACGCTTCGTTGGGTTAAAAACTGGCTGGATAGCCGGGCCCAAAGAGTCGTGGTGAATGGAGTCAAATCCAGTTAGAGGCCGGTCAGCAGTGGCGTTCCCCAGGGCTCGGTACTGGGGCCGGTCCTCTTTAATATCTTCATCGATGATCTGGATGAGGGGATCGAGTGCACCCTCAGGAAGTTCACAGATGACACCAAGTTAGGTGCGTGTGTCGATCTGCTTGAGGGTAGGAAGGCTCTGCAGGAGGATCTGGATAGGCTGCACCGATGGGCTGAGGTCAACTGTATGAAGTTCAACAAGGCCAAGTGCCGGGTCCTGCACCTGGGGTGCAATAACCCCAAGCAGAGCTACAGGCTGGGAAATGAGTGGTTGGAAAGCTGCCAGGCAGAGAAGGACCTGGGAGTATTGGTGGATAGTCGGCTGGATATGAGCCAGCAGTGTGCTCAGGTGGCCAAGAAGGCCAACAGCATCCTGGCTTGCATAAGAAGCAGTGTGGCCAGCAGGTCTAGGGAAGTGATCATCCCCCTGTACTCAGCTCTGGTGAGGCCGTACCTCAAGTACTGTGTTCAGTTTTGGGCCCCTTGCTACAAGAAGGACATGGAGGTGCTTGAGCGAGTCCAGAGAAGGGCGATGAAGCTGGTGAGGGGTCTGGAGAACAAGTCTTACGAGGAGCGGCTGAGGGAGCTGGGCTTGTTCAGCCTGGAGAAAAGGAGGCTCAGGGGCGACCTTATCGCTCTGTATAAGTACCTTAAAGGAGGCTGTAGCGAGGTGGGGGTTAGTCTGTTCTCCCACGTGCCTGGTGACAGGATGAGGGGGAATGGGCTAAAGTTGCTCCAGGGGTGTTTTAGGTTGGATATTAGGAAAAACTTCTTTACTGAGAGGGTTGTGAGGCATTGGAGTGGGCTGCCCAGGGAAGTGGTGGAGTCACCATCCCTGGAGGTCTTTAAAAGACATTTAGATGTTGAACTTTAGCGATATGGTTTAGTGTTAGGTCAGAGGTTGGACTTGATGATCTTGAGGTCTCTTCCAACCTAGACAATTCTGTGATTCTATGATCTGTTACTCTGTGATTTAGAGCTACAGAACATTCGAAGTATTATTTGAAGACTATATATGTATATTGTGAAAAATAAATACAATACTTACTTGAAGGTACCAAATATATTATTATAATCTTTTAATTGTATGTCTTGTAAACCTGGGTCTTGGCAGAGGAAATTAACACATGATAAAAATTCAGCACTCAGTTATGCTAGCCATCTGAAGTCAAATACAAAGTCTGCAGAAGGTATATTCACAGTGATACATCTATTTTTCATGATCAGATTAACCTTCGGAGAAACATTCTGGATTACCAAGCATATCAGATGTTTATGAATACAACATCAATCCTGAAGTATATATTTCAGACAAGATTCTGAATTACTGATAGATAGAGCAATGCTGTGGTATATTTCCTTACCTTCAGAAAGTTTTCCTTGGCTTCCTCAGAAGCAACAAGGTAAAAGTTTTGTCCATACTGGAAATTTGCATCAAAAACTACCAGAAGTTCCTCCCCTGGATATTCCTATTTTAATTAAAACAAACATTGGAGAAGTGAAAACAAATAGCATGCAAAAAGACGTAAGACTATGACTGCTAAAACTACCATTAATGAGATTATGTAAACTCAGAATCTTTGGTTAATCTTGTGATTTTAACACAGAATTTCACGTGTCAAATTAAACAACAAACTGTTTCAATAGTTTTCAGTAAGTAGGCTATGAATCAGAGAAAGCCAAAATATGTTCAGCTCTATTCACAGAATCAAAATTAGTATGACTTACTTTACTTTTAGCCTATTTTCAATCTAAAATTGTTGTTGTTGTTGTTATTTAGTGCATGGTGGTTTAACCCGGCTGGCAGCTAAACACCACGCAGCCGTTCGCTCACCCTCCCCCCTCCCTCTCTGGGACGGGGGAGAGAAATGGAAAGTGAAGCCCGTGAGTTGAGATAAAGACAGTTTAATAAGACAGGAAAATAATAATAATAATAATAATAATGATGATACAATGGTGATAATACGAAAGTAATAATAGTATGTACAAACAAGTGATGCACAATGCAATTGCTCACCACCCGCTGACCGATGCCCAGCCTAACCCCGAGCAGTCCGGCCCCCTCCCCCCGGCTAGCCACCCCTATATATTGTTTAGCATGACGTCAGATGGTATGGAATACCCCTTTGGCTAGTTTGGGTCACCTGTCCTGGGTCTGTCCCCTCCCAGCTCTTACTGCACCCCCCAGCCTGCCCGTTGGCAGGACAGAGCAAAGGCTGAGATGTCCTTGGCTTAGTATAAGCACTGCTCTGCAACAATTAAAGCATCGGGGTGTTATCAGCACTCTTCTCATTCTAAGCCAAAACACAGCATTCCACCAGCTACTAGGAAGAAAATTAATTCTGTGCTAACTGAAACCAGGACATCTATCCACCCCTTATTCCATACCATTTATGTCATGCTCAGGTTACACTCTTTTCCATACATTCTAATTAGTCACCTATAGTAATCATGGTAGTGATAATATACAGTATAATATACTATTTAACATGGTGCAATTCAGTTCATGGGCTATTCTCACCCAGTATTAAATCTCCTTGAGGTACACACCGGACCTCTCCGTTCTTTTGCATTACCCACCAAGTATATCCAGGTCCCTGAGCGAAAACAATTCCACGAATAGGTTTGCCTTTTCCTGAGGCAGGAGTAGCCCAGACTGTTTTACCCAGCATATTTTTTACATGCACTACAGGAACTTTATCCCCATCTACAGTACGTAACAGGTTTGATTGGGCAGGTCCAGCTCGGTTGGTAGATCCCCTAGTATTGACTAACCAGGTGGCCTTTGCCAAATGCGTATCCCAGTTTTTGAACGTCCCAGCGCCCATTGCTTTCAAGGTAGTCTTTAACAGGCCATTGTATCGTTCAACTTTCCCGGAGGCTGGTGCATGATAGGGGATGTGATACACCCATTCAATACCATGTTCTTTGGCCCAAGTGTCTATAAGGTTGTTTCGGAAGTGAGTCCCATTGTCTGATTCTATTCTTTCTGGGGTGCCATGTCGCCATAGGACTTGCTTTTCAAGGCCCAGGATGGTGTTCCGGGCGGTAGCATGAGGCACAGGATATGTTTCCAGCCATCCGGTGGTTGCTTCCACCATTGTAAGTACGTGGCGCTTGCCATTGCGAGTTTGAGGGAGTGTGATGTAATCGATCTGCCAGGCCTCTCCATATTTATATTTCAGCCATCGTCCTCCATACCAAAGAGGCTTTGACCGTTTGGCTTGCTTGATTGCAGCACATGTTTCACAGTCATGAATAACCTGTGCTATAGCGTCCATGGTCAAGTCCACCCCTCGATCACGAGCCCATCTGTATGTTGCATCTCTACCTTGATGGCCTGAGGTGTCATGGGCCCATCGGGCTATAAATAATTCACCTTTATGCTGCCAATCCAGGTCCACCTGAGCTACTTCAATCTTAGCAGCCTGATCCACCTGCTGGTTGTTTTGATGTTCTTCAGTAGCCCGATTCTTGGGCACATGAGCATCTACGTGGCGTACTTTCACAGCCAGGTTCTCTACCCGAGCAGCAATATCTTGCCACAATGCAGCAGCCCAGATAGGTTTGCCCCTACGCTGCCAGTTGTTTTGCTTCCATTGCTGTAACCATCCCCACAGGGCATTTGCTACCATCCATGAATCGGTGTAGAGATAGAGAACTGGCCATTTTTCTCGTTCAGCAATGTCTAAAGCCAGCTGAATGGCTTTCACTTCTGCAAACTGACTCGATTCACCTTCTCCCTCAGCAGCTTCTGCAACTCGTCGCGTAGGACTCCATACAGCAGCCTTCCATCTCCGATGCTTCCCCACAATACGACAGGACCCATCAGTGAACAGGGCATATTTCTTTTCATTCTCTGGCAACTGGTTGTACAGTGGGGCTTCTTCAGCACGACCCACCTCCTCCTCTGATGATATCCCAAAGTATTTGCCTTCTGGCCAGTCCATGATCACTTCCAATATTCCTGGGCGACTGGGGTTTCCTATTCGAGCCCGCTGAGTAATCAGTGCAACCCACTTGCTCCATGTAGCATCAGTTGCATGATGCGTAGAGGGGACCCTTCCCTTGAACATCCAGCCTAGTACCGGTAATCGGGGTGCTAGGAGGAGCTGCGCTTCAGTACCAACCACCTCCGAAACAGATCGAACTCCTTCATATGCTGCCAATATCTCCTTTTCAGTTGGAGTATAGCGGGCCTCAGATCCTCTGTATCCCCGACTCCAAAACCCCAGAGGCCGACCTCGAGTTTCCCCAGGTTCTTTCTGCCAGAGGCTCCAGGTGGGGCCGTTCTCCCCGGCTGCAGTGTAGAGCACATTCTTTACATCTGGTCCTGTTCGAACTGGCCCAAGGGCTACTGCATGGACTATTTCCTGCTTGATTTGTTCAAAGGCTTGTCGTTGTTCAGGGCCCCATTCAAACTCATTCTTCTTACGAGTTACTTGGTAGAGTGGGTTTACAATCAGACTGTAATTTGGGATGTGCATTCTCCAAAACCCCACAACACCTAGGAAAGTCTGTGTTTCTTTTTTGTTAGTTGGTGGAGACATAGCTGTTATTTTGTTGATCACATCCATTGGGATTTGACGACGTCCATCTTGCCATTTTATTCCTAAAAACTGGATCTCCCGTGCAGGTCCTTTGACTTTATTTTGTTTTATGGCAAAACCGGCTTTCAGAAGGATTTGGACTATTTTCTTCCCTTTCTCGGAAACTTCCTCTGCTGTGTCACCCCACACAATAATGTCATCGATGTACTGCAGGTGTTCAGGAGCTTCCCCCTGCTCTAGTGCAGACTGGATCAGCCCATGGCAAATGGTAGGGCTGTGTTTCCACCCCTGGGGCAGCCTATTCCAGGTATATTGGACTCCCCTCCAAGTGAAGGCAAATTGTGGCCTGCACTCTGCTGCTAGAGGGATGGAGAAAAATGCATTAGCGATATCAATTGTGGCGTACCACTTGGCTGCCTTCGATTCAAGTTCATACTGAAGTTCCAGCATGTCCGGCACTGCAGCACTCAGTGGTGGCGTGACTTCGTTCAGGCCGCGATAGTCCACTGTTAGTCTCCACTCGCCATTAGACTTTCGCACTGGCCATATGGGACTATTGAAAGGTGAATGAGTCTTGCTGATCACTCCTTGGCTCTCCAATTGACGAATTAGCTTATGGATGGGAATCAGGGAGTCTCGGTTGGTGCGATATTGCCGCCGGTGCACAGTTGTGGTAGCAATTGGCACTTGCTGTTCTTCGACCCTCAGCAACCCCACAACAGAAGGGTCCTCTGAGAGACCAGGCAAGGTAGATAATTGTTTAATGCCCTCTGTCTCTAAGGCAGCAATACCAAAAGCCCACCGGAACCCTTTTGGGTCCTTGCAGTATCCTCTTCTAAGATAGTCTATGCCAAGGATACATGGAGCATCCGGACCAGTCACAATGCGGTGCTTTTCCCACTCATTCCCAGTCAGACTCACTTCAGCCTCCAATACAGTCAACTGCTGAGATCCCCCTGTCACTCCACAAATATAGATGGGCTCTGGTCCTTTATAGCTCGATGGCATTATAGTACATTGTGCACCGGTGTCTACTAAAGCCTTATACTTCTGTGCGCGTGATGTGCCAGGCCATCGAATCCACACAGTCCAATAAACTCGATTGTCCCTTTCCTCCCCCTGGCTGGAGGCAGGGCCCCCCTAATCCTGGTCAGAATCTTCCTCGTTTCTGTGTTTGAAGGACTGTCTGCTGGAAGTTGGAGCAGCAAACTTTTCGGAGAATCCCTTTTTCCTGATTGTTTTCTTTTGCAACTCACGTACCCGTGCCTCTAGGGTCGCGGTAGATTTTCCATCCCACTTTCTCATGTCCTCTCCATGGTCTCGTAAGTAAAACCACAGGGTGGCACGGGGTGAGTACCCACCATATCGTCTTCCTTGTGTGGGTGAACGCCTACCCCTGACAGCTGAGACACTGCTTTGTACAGGTGCGAAGGAGAATAATCTCTCTTCAAGTTGGTGAACCTTTTCAGAAAGTTTCTCCCAAGTGTTCTCCTTTGGTCGGTGGGCACTGGTTGGTTCAGGTGGGGAGGACAATAGATTCTCTTCAAGTTGGTGAACCTTTTCAGAAAGTTTCTCCACAGCTGAGACGCAGGCCTGTAAGGAAGAGGAGAGACTTTCTTCGTACTGCCGGAGTTGTTTAGCCGCTTCACCCACTGTGGGTTCCTCATCCTCTTTCCAGGCCATTATTGCCAATGAGCTGGCATATGATGATGGTGCACTCCGTACAAACTTCCGCCACATGGGTCGTGTACACTTGACTTCATCTGGATCTGTGGATGTTTGTTTGAGGTCTGGATCCTCATAAATCACTTCCCGTACGGCTAATTCCCTCAGGTACTGGATTCCCTTCTCCATAGTGGTCCACTTGCCTGGTAGACATAAAATATCTTCCTTGAAGGGATACCTTTCCCTCACAGCTGAGAGGAGACGCCTCCAGAGGCTGGTGGGTCGTGCTCCATCTGCAATTGCTTTGTCAATGCCGGCGTCTCGAGCAAGGGATCCCAGCCGCTTGGCTTCCCTGCCGTCTAATTCCACACAATTGGCTCCAGAGTCCCAGCACCGGAGCAGCCAGGTGACAAGCTGCTCACCTATACAGCGACCAAAATCTTTTCGCACATCTCGTAGCTCGCGCTCGTTTAGGCTTCGGGTAGTTACTGTTGCTCTTTCGGCATCCTCATCTTCCTCCTCCTGAATCCTTGACGGCCCAGCGTCGTCATCATCTTCGTCATCTCTATACTTAGTTTTGGCAGAAGCCTTACCTGGATTGGCAGAAGACTCTCTGCGTTCTAAACGACTTGAATTTCTATACCATATTTTCACCTTCTCTACAGGGGCAGCTTGCACTGCTACTGCTCGTTTCTCTGACTTTGTTACAGGGTCTGCCACAGGGGTTGGAATGCCCTCTGCAGGGTCAACTTGCACTGCTACAGCTCGTTTCTCTGACACGGCCACAGGAGCTGGAGCGGCTACAGGAGCTGGAGCAGTTGCAGGAACCGGAGCTGTAGCGGCTACAGGAGCTGGAGTTGGAGCTGGAGCAGTTGCAGGAGCTGGGACTGGAGCAGCAGTAGGAGCTGGAGCTGGAGCGGCTTCAGGAGCTGGAGCTGGAGCGACTTCAGGAGCTGGGACTGGAGCAGTTGCAGGAACTGGGACTGGAGTAGCGGCCGGAGCTGGAACTGGAGCGACTGCAGGAACTGGGACTGGAGCAGCTGCAGGAGCTGGAGCTGGAGCGGCTTCAGGAGCTGGAGCTGGAGCAGCTTCAGGAGCTGGGACTGGAGCAGTTGCAGGAACTGGGACTGGAGTAGCGGCCGGAGCTGGAACTGGAGCGACTGCAGGAACTGGGACTGGGGCGGCTTCAGGAGCTGGGACTGGGGCGGCTTCAGGAACTGGGACTGGAGCGGCTGCAGGAGCTGGGACTGGAGCGGCTGCAGGAGCTGGGACTGGAGTGGCTGCAGGAGCTGGGACTGGAGCATCTGCAGAAGCTGGGACTGGAGCATCTGCAGAAGCTGGGACTGGAGCGGCTGCAGAGTCCACCGTAGGGGTCACAGTGGCTGTTGGATCTGTCACGGGACTTGGAGTGGCCGCAGGGTCTGTCACTAAGTTGATAGCAGTATCCATGGCAGCTCGATAGGCGTAAGCCAGGCCCCAGCATGTTACAATGATTTGTGTTACTTTGGAACTTCCCGAATCGCGACACCTTTTATTCAAGCATTCTGCCAGTTTTTGAGGATTTTGCACTTGTTCAGGGGTGAATTTCCAAAACACTGGGGGTGCCAACTGGTCTAGATGCCTGCCCATATCCTCCCATACTCCCTGCCACCCACAACTATACTGCCTCCGGGCAGATCTCCGGATGAGCTTCCTAAGTAGTTGTTTAACTTTAAGCAGAACCTGAAGTGCATTCAGGAGGCAGAACAACAGGACTATGCTGGTCTGAGTATCCCAAGGATATTCAATATCTTGGAGAGCTATTGTAATAAACTCGGAGGATAAGAGGGTGGTGAAGGAGGAAGGGAGAGTGATCAAGGAGGGTACAGGGGTGGTGAAGGAGAAAGGGAGAGTGATCAAGTAAGAAAAATTATCTTCCCCTTTCCCCTCCACAGATTGACTCCCTAATGAAAAAAGGCAACAGATACAATTGCTAATAGTTTCCAAAATACAGTTTCCAAAGTATAGAATCGAAGATGTTACTGAGTACAAATACCAGGTTAGAGTCATGGCCAGATATTTCATCATCTCATAAGCCACTGATACAACACACAGTACCATAATGGTCTGAAACCAGGGCCCGGAGAGGATAAACAACATGACAGAGAGCACATACGGAAAATAACGTGCTATAATACTCAATTTGGAAAACAGGCGCAGCACAGTTGAGATTAAAGCAATCAGCATTATGACAAGTGACTATTAAGCAGGTCTAATACTTATACCAATTTTAGTTTAACACACTCTGGTCAGATCTGCCGTTATCTCAACCTTTCGTGCCCCACGTTGGGCGCCAAAAAGACTGTCGTGGTTTAACCCGGCTGGCAGCTAAACACCACGCAGCCGTTCGCTCACCCTCCCCCCTCCCTCTCTGGGACGGGGGAGAGAAATGGAAAGTGAAGCCCGTGAGTTGAGATAAAGACAGTTTAATAAGACAGGAAAATAATAATAATAATAATAATAATGATGATACAATGGTGATAATACGAAAGTAATAATAGTATGTACAAACAAGTGATGCACAATGCAATTGCTCACCACCCGCTGACCGATGCCCAGCCTAACCCCGAGCAGTCCGGCCCCCTCCCCCCGGCTAGCCACCCCTATATATTGTTTAGCATGACGTCAGATGGTATGGAATACCCCTTTGGCTAGTTTGGGTCACCTGTCCTGGGTCTGTCCCCTCCCAGCTCTTACTGCACCCCCCAGCCTGCCCGTTGGCAGGACAGAGCAAAGGCTGAGATGTCCTTGGCTTAGTATAAGCACTGCTCTGCAACAATTAAAGCATCGGGGTGTTATCAGCACTCTTCTCATTCTAAGCCAAAACACAGCATTCCACCAGCTACTAGGAAGAAAATTAATTCTGTGCTAACTGAAACCAGGACAGTTTTCAGTAAGTAGGCTATGAATCAGAGAAAGCCAAAATATGTTCAGCTCTATTCACAGAATCAAAATTAGTATGACTTACTTTACTTTTAGCCTATTTTCAATCTAAAATTGTTGTTGTTGTTGTTATTTAGTGCATGGTGGGCCATGACAAACTTCTAGAGTTGACAGTGGTCCATGACCTTTGGATATAAGTGTTAATGTTTTTACAGAGTCAAACAAGGACAGAACTTATCATTAAAAGAATATATGCTCTGAGAGTTTGAAGTGGGAATGAAATAAGCTACATACTAGAATAACTCTTTTGACAGGGTGGAAATCGGAAATAGCAGCTCTTGTTTTCAGGTCCTGAATTATGTCTTCTTTTTTAATAAGTTTGAAACAATTTTCTTCTGTGACATCCTCATCAACTCGGCAATTAAAGATTTCTTGGGTTTTTGTAGTGAAGACTAAGGGAAAAATTTCTGGGTGGCCTATGAAGGAAAGCAAAATTGCATGATAAACAAATTTAGAGTGTTCTTTAAATGTAAACGTATCCATTAATAACTCCAGGTCTTTACTGTTTCCTAGCAGAATGCCTTTGAATCTTGCAGCTTAGTTTTTGGTATTTTTGAAGGTGTGGAATACAAATTATATTACATTTTGCTTATCTCGGAAATGACTGTACCTAACATTTTCTACTTAATGAATATGTGTTAGTCCTAGTATGAGTGTTTTTCTTTTGATCAACAGGTGGTTATGAATTTTATGAATATATATTAAGGACACAAGAGCGTTTGATTATATACTTTAGTCCTTCCCTGTAGAGCAACGCCATGTTAAGCCACTGTTCAATCTAAATACAGCTTCAATACCACCCCAAATAAGGACGCCTCTCTGATTTTGGATTTAGGCCTTCCTCTCATTCAGTTCTGACTGTCATTGAGTCTATTTTTGAGCTAGTAGGTGAGACTGAAGTGCAGTCACTAAGATTCAAACCAGGTACAAGAGGTTTTTTTTTTAAGCTTGGCTGGAGAATATATAGTATAGTACAGAATATATAGAAGGAGGCTCAGGGGAGATCTTATCTCTCTGTATAAGTACCTTAAAGGAGGCTGTAGCAAGGTGGGGGTTGGTCTATTCTCCCACATGCCTGGTGACAGGACGAGGGGAAACGGGCTAAAGTTGCACCAGGGGTGTTTTAGGTTGGATATTAGGAAGAACTTCTTTACTGAGAGGGTTGTGAGGCATTGGAATGGGCTGCCCAGGGAAGTGGTGGAGTCACCATCCCTGGAGGTCTTTAAAAGATGTTTAGATGTTGAACTTAGCGATATGGTTTAGTGGAGGACTTATTAGTGTTAGGTCAGAGGTTGGACTCAATGATCTTGAGGTCTCTTCCAACCTAGACAGTTCTGTGATTCTGTAATGAGGCCAAGATCTGGATTCTACTTTTGCTTATCAATTTTGGCAATGAGACCGGACTCAGAAAAAGTGCATAGTCTGTGTTGATTTAAAAAATTTCATCTTTTTAAGAAACTGCAAAAGTTGATCTAGAGGACTCCCAGGTCATCCTAACCAAAGACATGAGGCCTCATAAGGAAATGGACTGAAACCGAAGTACAAATTACAACAGAACAGATAGACTTTACATTTTGATATATTGGAGCCATAAATTAAATCTCGTTTTGCAAACTGCGTTTCTTAAAGCATATCTGATAAATTAGTAAAAAGGGGTGCAGAAAAAAAATAATGCAAAGACAAAACACAAAAACAGTACTGGGAGGTGAAACAGTCCCCTCTTGCTTACAGTGGGAAACCTTCCATCTGAAAGTATGAATAAGAAGGTATGACTATCCCTTTGCTGTGCTCTTGACATAAGCCAGGAGGATAGAAACCTAGAGTTGCCTACAAAAAAGAATGCAATTTCCATCTCTGCCATACACAACTGGCTCACAGGACGGTATGGACAGGAAAGGCTATGGAAGAGCAGATTTGTATGTATCACAGTCTTCAGAGTTGGTTATGTGGCTAGTGCAATTTAGAGGAGTAGAAATTAAAAATTTAGAAGCATAATTTGTTGATTGTTTTGTGAATTTCTAGTAGAAGATTATTCCCATGGCTCGAAGTATATTAAAGTAAAATCGAACAATTAAATTTTTGATACATAAAAAAAAGTTAAGTAGACATAACTTTTTTTCATGAAGCTTGTATGATGACTTTTTTTTTAATGCTGAATCAGATGCAAACAGTCTTGTCCACAAACACTAAAGTTAAAATCTTCTCAAAGAGATGGAGGTTTCAATGTCAAGAGAAACAATACAAGCATGCATTAAAGTTAAAAGTTAAAGTTAAGCAAAATACAATAGACATCATTATGAGAGAGAGCAGAGTAGGACAGATAGTCTAAGTGGTGTTTTTTCACTGTTCAACTGCTGTAGGTTCAAGTTAAAAACAAAGCAGGCATCAGATTTAAAATGTGAATATCTTTTAGTCAAAAGTACTAATATTCTGTATTATAGAATTGTACTGTACAACATTCTATATTATAGGTCACATGTTACAGATTCTTGGGATCTATATGTAGATCTATATTGTAGATTCATAAGGAGCTGTTATTGGAATTCTTACCAGTATGAACATTTTTATTGAATGCTGTTTTCCAGTAAAAAGTATGTAGCATATATACTTCATATTTTATTCCAATAGTAAATTGTATTCATGTACTTTGAAAAGACCATAGCTCTTTGTGGTGTCAGCACTTCACAAAGGGCCAAAAACTCTACAAGAAGTAAAGAACATTTGGAGGTCTTGCACTAAGGAGATACGGTGGATACAGTTTAAATCCTGCACAGACAGTGACTAAAGAGCATCATTTTTTCATTTCTACTGTCAGATTAGGTATTACAGATCTAACCTTATTTGCCACTAGGTGGAGCTAACATTCTCTCAGTGACAAAACAAAGAATCTCCAGGAACACCATGATTTTAATTTTAAAAGTACCACTTTCATGATCTGAGCAATCACTTGTCCATTTTCTTTAATTGCAGATTACCCATTTTGGTGAAGTTAGTCAGAGTGCACTTTTCACTTTCACCTACATTTGGATTTCACCTACATATAGGATTGTGTACGAAGGCAAGTGATATACGAAGTCTTTAATAATTACCAGGTTTGTATATTCCTAGCTTGTCATGTAATATTAAATAATCAGACTTAATAATGATTTGACAAAATCAAAGATTAAAAAATGATTAAAATGCCTTTTTTTCTTACAATTACTACCTATTATTAAATGCAAACATTTTGTATCCCATAATTCTGTTGCAATGCTCTTTATTTCCCCTGATCACAGCTCCTCTCAATCCAAGATAAAAACATCTACAGACCCTTATCTGCTTCTTTTCTCACTGCGCTAGTGCTACTCAGAGAATGGTACTGTTTGTAATCACTATTGTAATAGACATGCTTCTTCACAGTTTCTATTTTTTCCCATTCATATATTATTTTTTTCCTTTTCATTCCATGGCATTAGTAACACTGAAACTTCAAAATGCTGAAAATATTCCAAAACTATTACTTTAAAGCCCAGTCATCATAGCACTTACCTATTCCTTCCATAGAAAGATCAACTTCATCTTTTTTATCTGAAATACAACGACATGATGTTATCAGTAATTTTTCTTCCTTAAAAAACAAAACAAAACAAACAAAAAAAAAAACACACAAACATGAATAACAGTCTTTTCCTTGTTTGGACAATGTTTATAATCTTAAAATTGTGGGGCAATCATCATGCAAATCGTGTCATGTGAGGAGGTGATAAACAGACAAGGCTGGCTAATGTGGTACAGTAGCAGAACTGGCAGGTGTGCGGGTAGGAGTAGATGTTCCTCCTCCTAACAGTGGAGAAGTCAGGCTTGCTCTGAGTGGCAGGGTACTGCAGGAGTTGGACATTCATCAGCTCCTGAGAGAGAACCTACAAACTCCATGGAGGGGTAGGATAGGAGGAGATTACCACTGATGAGCAGAATATTCTCTGCAGCACAACAGCTATTAATCAAATGGTGGCAAAAAGGTGATTAGAAGGGAAAACCAACTTATGGAAGTTGGCTGTTGTGGCCAAAAAAAACAACGAACTACCAACAAGAGATTTGTATTTAGCAAGGCCTTTTTCTAGCCTTATGCTTCCTTAACTGCACTGTAAATGACACAAGTGGTGTAGTCTCTCATCGCATCTCAGAAAAATACAATAAAATGCACTGCAATTAAATTGCGAGTCTTTGGTTTATTTTCAAAGTGGTGTTGTTGATCACTTTAGCGTGTGATTCTGAGCATCTAAACTCCAGCTGTGGGGGCACCTTTCTCCGCCATGTGTTCTGTACCTGGACTAAGTTAGCTCTTGTAAATTTCCACCCTTAAATGTATGAAGTCTCCCCATTTCCCATTCAATACTGGTTTTATGATGCAACAAGCTATTACATCTAAACTACGAAGTGTAAATAGACACAAAGTGTACAAAGTGTAATAGACACAAAGACAAAGTGTAAATATTGTAATGTGGCTTTATGTTCCATATTTTGGTTACAAAGACATTATCTGTAATCATAGATCGTTCAGTTGTTTATAAAAATAGTATATTCTAATTTATCTCATGTTTACTTAAATGCCTGGGCCCAAAATAATTAAGGTAGCTGTTACGCAAAATCAGATAACTGCTTTCTTTATATCTGCAGTACCTTACATACCAAGCTGTTTTTGTTTTCCTTTTGAGGACCGCTTAGCTTTGTCACCTTTCTGTTTCTTTGGTGAGGTTTTTGGACTTTTCGAGGTGGTCTTGCTGGATCTGAGATTTCCTGACATGTTTTCAGATTTTCTAGAGAAAAATATGTATCATCAATAAACAGTAGACAGGCAGTGGCATGCACTGTGTATGAGTGAAAATTTGGCCCTTTATGTAGTTTATTATTATAATTGAAATTTTAGCCACAGCCAAAGGTATGCTCCAGAATTTTAAATCATAATCTTTATTTTTATATGATATGTGATAGTTGGAAATACTCCTTCTGTCCAGGGTCATTAAGGATGGAAACTGATTTTCCAAAACAGTAGGAAGTTAAAATAGAATAGGCATTGCCCTTAAAGAAAGCTAAAGAACCTGAGCCACAGTGTGAAAAATATAGGTGAAAATTCTACAGCTGCACATATTTGTCCCGGTGTCCTCAAGTATAAAATCATTGCACAGCTGCACAAACTATTTTTGTGCTTCTGCATTTCCATTTCATTTTTCAGTGTAAGTCTGTGGAAGACAAACTTGGAAAGAAATTGTATGCATGAGTACATGCAGCAATCACACAGCTGGAGACTATACTGCATAGAAAGTTACTTTTATTTCATTTACTCCCCTTCTTCCAAGTATCTAGAATAAGCATAAGAACAACAGTGCGGAAAAGACTCCATTCCATTGCAAAGAAGAAAACGAAACATAGCCTGCCCACACCCTACAGACTGGACAACACACCACCAAAAAATAGAGCTCCAGCACCATCATGTGGAAGATGTACTTGTAGCATCTGGTAAAGCTACACCAGAATGCTCCAGAATTTGTTATGAAAAGTATTGAAAATTGATACTGTTGCTGAACAGCTGGAGGTATTCACCTGGGATAAGGACAATGGGACTCCCAGTTTTTGTGCTCCAACTATCCCTGGTGACAGGAAAGAAATTTGAACCCTCTCCCCACTCCCATGTCCCCACTTTTTCTTAATACTGTAAACTGACAGGCAGAGGAACTGTTTCTTAATATATACAGAGCAAATACAGTATTTGGGTGCTACTATCATTCTGGGTTGGTCATTCACTCCCAGACTGTGAAACATGGTGTTTATCTGTTTTATAACACAGCTCTCAAATCCTTGAGAAGCTAGCAATATAATTTTAGCTTCCAAATTATTTTTTTTTAGTTTGAAAATAACCACTGAGGGCAAGATGGAGGTCACAGATTATAGCCTGGTGGTATAGCCTGTATTTGGGACCTATGTTAACTTCACATGAATTCAGGATAAGTTTTGCTACTGACTTTAATGGCAGCAAGATTTAAACTCTTATTACAGTTATGCATTTTTATCCTGCTCCAATTAAAATAGAAAAATACTTTCTAAATCCCTGTGCTCCTTTCTCTGGATCTTGCAGATCACAGGTGATAAGTTGCAGGCATTTCTCTGTTGTCTATTTATTAACACAAATACAATCTCCTTGCTTACTCCATCTGAAGACCTGTAGCAATTTAATCTTCTGTTTTTGCCAAAAAAGCAAGATAATAACAACACAACAAGTTATTGCTTCAGAATTCTGAAACTTTTGACTTGCAGTAGCTGATGGTTTTGGAAGTTTTTTTTTAAAAAAAAGTATGTACTGTAAGGAGAAACTTAGGAGGTTTTTTCTGCCCTCATTCTTACAGTCTTTTTGTCAAGTACAGGATTACAAACATTGACAGTATATTTGTTATGTTCAACATTCAATATATTTTCTCAGTTATAACCTTTTAAAGGTGCTTCTACACTGGACAATGCCTAGTTTACAGTTCGGAAACACTTGGGGCTGCCTAACTTAGAGGGCATGCTACTTCAGATGGTTAAGAGAGGCTAATTTTCTCATTTAATGAAAAAAAAGGGTATTTTCTATCCATTTCTTTGTATATTTTAAGTAAAATCTGTTACACATTTTACAGAGGGATTTTGTGTCTATTCTAACTTGAAACCAACCTTGGTACTTCTGAATAAAAGAGACAGTGGCCTCCAGGATAGGAGAGGACAGTTGTTTTAGAAATTATTTGAAGGGCACTACGAACCATCTCATATGCATTACAGTCACAGCGTCTTACTTTCCTGTTTCCTGATTATACTCTGAAACAAAGCCACTTTGGAAAATTTGAGTTCTTCTGAGTAACCTAAACCCTAAGTCACATGCATGGAGGAAACATTGAAAGGGCAGAGATAAATCACATGGCTATTTTTAGTAGAATAACTTGCAAGTAAAAACAACCCTTTTCCTTTGAATTACTTCAAGAATATTATACCTAGAAAAACAGTTAAAATTTTTGGAAGTTGTCTCCAAGTAATGCAGTTCTTCTTCCTTTAACTGAAAGAATCAGCTGTATTATGGAGATATGGGGACCGTTGGTGAAGGCAGGGAGGGTGACCGTGTATCTATCCTATATGTTAACGGCTGCAAACGAATACAGCAATCAATAAGGACTGCTTATGGTTCCATCTGTGGTGACAGAACCTCACCAACTGGAAAGCAGATATATCCAAAACAGTTAGAAAAATACAAGTAAGTAAAATACAAAGTAATTATCTCTTTTTACAATATCCCTAATAACACATTGCATCTGCCTGTTTGTCATCTTGTGGGCATATGATTATGGTTAGGAAACATTTACAGTCTCCAATGAAAGCCAAAGCAGAACTTCTGAAAATTTCTCTGGAAGATTATCTAGGCTATATCCATTTACAAACTGTACATGCACATTTTTTAAACTTTTTTTTTTTTAAGTTAAAAAGCAAACAGACAAAACCAAGAATTATGCTACTAATCAATAGGTGCTCCCTGTGGGAAACTGGCACCAGCAGAGAACTGTAAAATATGAGCTGACCAGCAATCTTCTACTCCCCAGCTCTTCCAAAAAGAGTGAGCACATGGGGAACCCGCGGCCAGGTGCTACAGCAGACCATGCTGCCAGGCAGGGCTGGGCCTCGGTAATTTTTTGCATCAGCACACCAGGCACTGGCACCGTTGCTCCTATTCAATGTTGTGTTTTACTTCATGGGAAAAAAAACGTGTTTGGAAAAAAAGCACTTGCATACAATGTGCTGATTTACCTCTTGTTAAGTGTTTAGACTGTGAGACACGAGAAAATCAGTTGTTTGGCTGGTGGAAATCTTACAATCTATATTGATTTCATACAATATAAGGTCTTAAATGTGAAGAGAATTTTTTAAATCCGTGGTTAGCTCCTATCCTGTTAGGGATATTGCTGTGTTGCTTCTTTAGAAAGAACTCTATAATACAAATATTTATCCACAAACAGGCAAGAAAACATTATACTTTCGATTAATGCTTACATAAATCTATGATGCTGTGATTGAAAGTGAGGTTAGAAACAGCGTTTACATTAACAAATTTTGAAAAATTTAAAAGTGCAAAAACTACTAAAAATAAACCTTGAAAATCAGTTGTCATGTACACTACCCTATATTTTATTTTTTTAAGGTAACGTGTTATTAAAATGCTTCATTAAATATGTTCAAACTAATTTTTCAGTAAATTTTCAGTGGAACACGGTGTCACACTTTAATTGGTAATGCCCAATTAAAGCTGCAAATGTTTGACAACATCCTTTGACATTTTGTAGCCTCATTTATTTTTCGTTGGATTTCATATCCTGATCTGCAGGGTCAAGAGAAACAGCCGGCTCAGAATGTTCTCTGGTGTGTAATGGGCTGAGACAGTCACAGTTACAAAACAGGTCCACAAAGTTGCTAGGTACGGCAAAAGGGGAAAGTTAATTAGCTACCGGTAACACAAAAGCTGCTGTCAGAATTGAGGTTGGAGTGATTCATTGCTTGCCTAATTGGATGATTTAAGATCCAGCTTGTGTGCATTACTAATTTAGGCCTGTAATTTGCTACGGTTTGGAAATGACAAAACGTGAGTCCATTTGACAAAAGCACTGCGAGGAAATTATTAAAAACATGCTCTATTTTTGTGGCTTTATGGGGGGTTCTTTAGATTGTGGGACTGTCAAGCTAAAAACCACGCTTCTGTCTGTCAACATTTGGGAACCCGTTAAAAATACCATCTTATGATCCAGTCTCCACGTAGGTTCTTGTACAGAATACATACGCAGCCTGGTCTCTACAGCAGTTCACGTTCAGTACACGCAGCGCAGCACACGGCGCTGTGCCAGTTGTCGGGAGGCACACCGCGTTCTGCTCTGCCCTACGGCGCTAACGCTACATTGACTGAACGCCTGAAGCTTGCGTTACGCAGCGCTCGTACATATTTGGACACGACTTCTGTGTGGGTGTTGAGGGGAGCAGAGCCGGCGTTTGGGTCTCTGGTTTAGTTACGTCCTGTACACACGCACAGCGGGGCCCCGCACCGCCCCGCGCCCCCTCACAGGGCGCCTCAGCCCCTCGCCCGCCCCGCTCGCCGCTACCTGCGCGGCCCGGCCCCGCCGCGTCCCTGGCGTCCCGCGGTTGTCACGGCAACGGGGCGGGTCAAGATTGACGCACCCAGCGGCCAATCAGTGCTCCGCCTCCGCGGGAGGAAGGCGCTATTGGTTATTCCGCGCGGCCGGCTAGAAAAACTACGCGTCCCACCATGCCGTGCGCGCAACGGCTTGCTGCCGGCGGGGCGAGCGGGGAGCAGAGCATCATGGGGGCTGTAGTAGGCGACCGCTCCGCGCTGCGGGCTCCGCGGACAGGGCGCTGCCGTGCCGGTCCCCGCTGCCCGTGCCGCCGAGGCGCGGCCGTAGCGGGGCGCCCGGCCGCCCGCCGCCATTAGGGCGCTGCAGCGCTGGGACCGGCTGCGTGCAGTGAGGTGACGGCAGCCCCCGAGCCGCATCCCTGGGCGGGGGGACGGAGGCGGGAGCGGGGGTGGCTGCGCTCGGAGCCGGTGCGTGCCCCTCGGGGGTGCCGAGCGGCGGGAGGCTCTCGGGGCGTGCCGGGGGGACGCGTGTGCTGTGACAGTGCTCGGGGGCAGCGGGGGCAGCCGTGCCTTGGGGGTTTACCGGGTGGTGATTTCTGTTTGAGTTACGTAGGAAACTTTTATTAAGCAAATTGAAGAAACAAGCCTAATCTGGCACGTCTGTAAGTCCATTCGTGACCTGGGCTGCCTGCTCTGTGCCTACTGCCAGCAGCCTTCCTCTCCGCGAAGCGGCCCCGGCTGCCTACTGACAGAGCCGGCAGCATCTGTCAAACGCTTGGGACGCAGGGAACCGTGCTCCTGAGGGGCTCTGCCCACCGCTGCCTCAGAGCTCGTCCAGCCCTGCCTCTGCCCCGCCGGTGCTCGCCGCCCCAAGGTGCCATGGTGCCCGTGCCCGACAGCGGCGGGCTCGGGGCCGGGGAGGAGGCACCGCCGGGGCAGATCGGTCTCCAGGGAGTGCTGCCGGAGGCCTCGGTGCTCTGCCGGGCAGAAGGAAGAGAGTCAGGGCGCCCTGCGTGCGTGGTGTTGGTGCTGGGCAGCGAGAGGGGAAGAGGTTTTCCACAAGTGACTTTATAATTCCCCGGGGCAGAAATTCCATTGCTAAATAGGTGCTCTGAGCTCCGGGCTGTGAGGCTGCCGATATGGGCTCTGTAGAACACTGCACCGTGACGGGTTGGGTCCCCCGTTCAGGGTGACGTGCAGGTACCTTCACAGAAGACAAACACCTCGGAACCCAGGTGCTCAGTGCAGACCAGCCTGATGCTGCTGTATTCCTGCTTGCACCTTTTCCAACTGCTGTGCACCTTTGTCATTTCAGAAATGGAAAATCCTGAAGTGGCCATAAGCAGCTGCATTGCTTATGATGATGAAGGGCTCTGCAGTTACAAACAACACCCGTCAGCATCACAGGAGCTGCTGGTGGAAGACCAGCTCAGAAGGAAGTTGAAGTTCTTCTTTATGAACCCGTGTGAAAAATTCTGGGCTCGGGGCAGGAAGCCTTGGAAATTTGGGATTCAGCTACTCAAAATAGCAATGGTTACTATTCAGGTGAGTAAGTATGGAAGCAGGGACTCTTCTTAGTCCAGGGGAATTCAAAAGGGGGGTGTAGATGACAGATGCTTTTCTTGGTCTGGTGTGGAGACTGGGAGAGGATAAACTGCAAAACTGTCTTAGTTACATACATGTAGCTTACGTCTCAGGATCTCATTAGGCATAGTTTTTTTCTCAAACTGTTGACTGAAAAAGCTTTACTGAGAGTGGATATGAAAGGAACCATCTTCAAGGGCTTTCTTTTTCCCCTTTTCCACTTCCTCTCCTTTTTTGAAGGATGGCATCCTTACGTGTCTATTACCCCCAGTACCATTTTCACTCTGTGTGTGTGTGTGGCTAGGAGAAGGAACAGTGGCATGCATTACAATAGTGATAGGAACTGTAATTGATACCTGTTTTGTGTCCATAGCTTGTGCCTTGCATACAAACGCTTGTATCCAATAAAGCAAAAATTCTGCCCCATTCTTCTTCTCACCCAGCCTTGCACAGCAGATTTCTTGTAACAAAGTTATCTGTTCCTGAGATGCAATGGTTTTCTCAGAGCAACGTGGGTAGAGAGTTAGGAAGTTTTCCATGTAACATTTCTAATGCCTTGGGTGATCATCCTTCAGGGTTGCCCACGTGATTTACACTCATGGTGGTGTTAGTATGAAAATACAAGTATGGAGAAGAATGCTTTCCACAGTTACCTGAAAGATGGGAAAAAGTATAGGAACATTAGTTTTTTTACTACTCATCTAGAAGTATGTTTGTATTCCCCACTTTGTGCTTTAGTTTCAAATATATCCTCATCCTCTGATGGTCATTTGTCCCATTTTGCAATTAGAAATAAAATTTGATGGTTCAAGAACCTAAGTAAGAAAGAAACTAGTGGTAATTTACCCTAGACTTTTCAGAGAAAATCTGCCAATAGTTAATTAAATCTTAGTGCTGTTGATTAGCCAATGTATTTGTCTGTGCCTTGAATACCAAGCTTGCTCACAGACTATTTTAGTATCTCTGTAACTGAGTTATCCTTATCAAAAAGTATACATACAGTTTGCATCATGGCCATAAAGCTAATCTATAGACTGTTGATTCAGACTTATCTCTGATGAGTTTCTTCACAATAGTCCCAACACTAGATATGAAACAATAGTCACTGAAGAGAATTGTGAGGTCCTGCAAACAATAGAGCATGTTTTTTCGGAAACCTTTCCCAGCCTGGATGTTAGCTAGCAGGGTTTTATGCTAACTCTTCATGAACTGATGCAGTATCATTTTTTGACGGCTTTGAAGGTTATCCTATTACAAACACAGTTTTCATCAATTACTGTCAAAGCACCTTCTACCCAAACCTGAGGGAGAGATGTTTGCTTTCTTTTGACTTGTCCTCAGTTTGCCTTTTCTGCCCTGGAGTCAGGACTTCCAAGGTGGGTCTGGTTACGTCCAGTCCTGCCTTTTGGCTGAGGAACACTGATATTCCTCAAGGCAAGTTATATTAATGTCAGACTGAACTAAGAAATCACACATAATAGTATAGGGGTAGCTTGAATTTGGGTTGGTGTACTGTTCTTTGTGAAAATGTGAGTCCTTAGCCAAGACACTGGTAACCATGTTAAAAGAACACTCTTGAAAGCCATTATTTCCTTATAGTCAGACTTGACCAGCTGCAAAATGGAGTAGCCTGCATGTAAGTGCTGTGTTTACCAGCATGATGAGAGTAGCTGTTTGTAGGACAGGATTTATCTACTAGTCCAGAAGCCAAATTTGCCTTTAAACAGGAAATACGAATGTCTTTTCAGCTTGTGCTTTTTGGACTAAGCAATCAAATGGTGGTTGCCTTCAAAGAAGAGAACACTGTTGCATTCAAACATCTCTTCTTGAAAGGGTACATGGACAGAACAGATGACACCTATGCTGTTTACACACAGACAGATGTCTATGACCAGATATTCTTTGCAATTAACCAGGTAAGGGTTGTTACTGCAATGTATACAATATACATGCTTTTTACCTGTCTGCCTTTTCTCCCTCCTCCTTCCCTTGTCTGAGATTTCATGTGTGCACCTGTTACTTAGCACTCAAATATTGACTTGTTCAGGGTTTTTTTGAAAGAGGAGAAGGTTTGTGTCCCATCTATCAAATGCAAATTAAGATGTGACATACACATGGTAAAGTGTTTTGAGTTAATGTTGCCCTGGAAACCTACTTTTCACGGAAAGATGAGGACCCAAACACAGCTCTTCCTCTGTTTACAGGCGCTTTATGATGAGGTAACAAATTTTAATTGCTGAATATCAAAGGTTTTTTATTGGGTGGCAGACTCCCCTGCTAGATTTCCCTAAATACTTTGCCTTAAATCTGCCACTTCTTTCCTAATGGATTCAATAACTGCTTTTTGAAAAAAAAAAATATATTGTAGGCACACATTTTTTTATTGTTTGGAGAAATATCTGCTTTCCAGCTATCACTGAATGTGAGGCAAACTCAAAAGACTGGTTTCAGTCTGGAAACCTGCAAAGCAGTTGGGATGGGATGATTGCTTTTCTGCTTTCCCTGCCCTGTGGGCATGATTGCTGCATGGGGGACTGAAGCCTCCAGATTGGGATTAAGCTAACAAGGAGTTAAATGAAACTGGATTAATGGAAGACTAGGAAAAAACTGAAGAAACTTTGATCTCACTGCTCTTCCTATATTAGACGTCTTTAAGAAATCAACTGGTACAATATTAGTTGAATATAGTTAACACTGTGAGTAAGCCATTTCTGGAATGAACTGGTGGAGAAATCCATTGATTTGTCAAGAAGAGAAACAGACTCATCAGTATACTAATTCTGCACTCGATGCACTCCTTGGGTTTGAGCCAGAATGCTTTGCAAACAGTGAATTAAATTTTCTAATAAGGACTGTAAGGAGAAAACAATACGAAGCAAAAAGGCATTTAGACCCAAATTCTACACTTCTTGCTTTTGTCAGATTCCTTCAGGTATTTGAGGACTGAGCTGTAGTGTGGTGTACATTGCCAAGTTCTTTAGGTAACCTTTTAAATACGAAGATGGGTTATGGCACAGATCCAAACATTTGTTTGTGATTTTTGCTTGTTTCATTGTTTTTTTGTTTGTTTTTGTTGTTTTTGTTTGTTTGTTTGTTTTTGTTGTTTTTTTTGTTTGTTTCTTTTTTTGTTTGTTTCTTTTTTGTTTCTTTTGTTGTTGTTTCTTTTTCTTTGTTTGTTTAAGAGACCAATAGTTTTGGTGCAATCTGACTTGTTTTGTCTGTTCTGAACTTTAGTACTTACAGCTGCCCAATATCTCTGTTGGAAACCACGCTTATGAGAAGAGGGGAGCAGAAGAGACAGCCCTAGCTGTATGTCAGCAGTTCTACAAGCGAGGAACCATCTGTCCTGGAAATGACACCTTTGATATAGACCCAGAGATTGTGACTGGTAATGGATCTCATCTATTGTATTGTTTCTCTGGGAGGAGGGACCCTATATTTACATGGTAAATTCTTAATGAACATCCAGTACTATGTTGTCTATTCAAATGATGTGTACTGAAGTTAGTACCAGCCAAAACCCACAAGAAAAATACTGTGTAACTAATCTCACTTCCAGAAAAACTGTCCTTTATAACTATTGACACAAAAAAAGGGGTGCTGTTATGATGACCATCTAATACAGTTATTTGAGGCTAATTTCAGGAGCCTTCCCAATGAATTCATGCTCAATGTCTTGGCTGGTGTTCAGCAAGCCAACATATTTGTATCCTAGCCTCCAAAACAACTCATCACTTAAGCATGCTATCTTGGCTACTGTAGCCAGCTGCTCTTTACAGCCTTCGGAATGGGAAAGGCAGATTACAGCTAAAGAGCATGATAACCCATGAGATTTTTTTGTGAGTACTTATCCATTGCAGACTGCTTGTACATTGAGCCGATGATGCCTTTAGACAACAGAACAGTGGGAAAGCACAATTTGAATTTCACTCTGGATTTCCACAGGTGAGGAGGAGTAAGTACTTCCCACATTGGTGTATTTGTGTGTTTCCCCTGCAAAAAGTTAATGTGAGACTCTGTTCCAGGCTAGTGGCAGTGCAGCTCATGTTCAATCTGAAGGCAATCAACCTCCAGACTGTTCGTCACCACGAGCTCCCTGACTGTTATGATTTCACTCTGACGGTACGTGGGAGCCTGCCATGCATCTTTCAGTTTGAAATGAGAATCCATTCTTGCTGATTTACTATACACAGTCAGCACAGATATTTCTGAGCTGTGTTGGGCACCATTCAGTGGTCCCCACCAGTGTCTGGATTACTCTGCCTTGAGTTGGTACCCTGTAAACCACCATCAGGTGTGATTGTAGAAGGTTAAGCTTTGAGTACTCCTGATGCAGTCCTCACACACTTGTTCAGTTTTCTGCTTTTTGTAATCTAATCCATCTGAAGTATGGGGAAAGCACAAATCTCTCCTCTTTAGAGAGGTGCTTCTAGCAATGTGTTTTTTTTTCCTATTTTGGAAATAGGGGGCTATAGTTTAAAAGAATTTCACCTATATTTCAGTATCTAGTTGATCAACCAATTTGTGGCAGATATTTGCTTCTTTCATTTTGACCATGTTTATTTGAATAAACAAAAATTACTGTAAGATTAAACAAGTTTAATAACTTCTGCCCTAGCAGAATTATTCTGCATCATTGTGCAATCTTAGCAGTACAGTATGCTGTATATTTATGGTTTTACTTTAAGAAGACATGTGCTTTTAATTAATTTATTTTGTTAATACAGATACTGTTCGATAATAAAGCACATAGTGGAAGAATTAAAATAAGTCTAGACAACGACATAGAGATCAGGGAATGTAAAGACTGGCATGTTTCTGGATCAAGTAAGTGACATAAATGTGATCTAATTTTCATGCTAAACTTTCATCGTACTAACGTAATGTTCATTAATCTTTTAATGTATTTAAAGATGATGCACTATGGACATACATTATCTAGGGGATACACTTGAAATTCTGATTTTTTTCCTAAAGAATTGTTCTTCTTAAACTCTTGAAGTGAAGTCTTGGAACCTAGCCACATCATTACTTTTCTTAACAGCTCTCAAACCTTGTACCACTGATGCAAACTTTTTCCATCCTTCTTGTTTTGGCTACTGAGCTTAAGCCACTCGCTGGTTAAGGCAGGGTTTTGCAGTATTGCTGTAGCACTGGGCAACAGAAGGACATGTGATAGTGGTGGAAAGTTGAAACTGATTCACTCTTATTTCAGGACTTAACACCAGGCAGATAAGGAAGCATTGTTGCTAAGGGCTGCTAGAGTGCGAGGGCTAGAAATGCTTCTGATTGCTGTTTAAATGATCTTTGGTGTGTATTTGAGTGTAACTGAGATGCATGGTATGGTTAAATATCTGTTTTAGATAGTTACTGACAAGAACACCCTTCGTTGTCACCTACTGTCTCCAGTCCAAATTTTGCCTGAGATCTTTTAAGATTTGAGGAAGTAATCTCTTTGAATGCCAGAAGCTTTCCAGGACTCCAAATTCCACTTGGTTTTCATTTTTTTGCTGATGTAAGCAATATGATGAAAGAAGTCCGTTTTTATATTTGGCGTTTTCTCTTATGCTGTGCCTACATTAGGAAATTCCATTATGAACAGCTAATAGTAAGAAATGAGTGTTTTGTTTGCTTTTTAAGATCCAGACTGGAATTAATTTTGCTAATTTATTGAAATGCATCACAGAGGACAAGACATACCACTTAAGCAAACACACATTCTGCTAAACAGTCTTTATCAACTGGCTTCACTAGATGCCGTGTTACAAATGCACACCAGATGGCATACTACTGCAAACAGATTGCCTGTGCAGCAGTAGAAGGTTCTGATACCAGGCTTCTACAATAATCCAAATTTCACATTTATGTAGATTGCCTATGTTACAGTTTTCAAAACCATCTCCAGAAGTACCCTATATTAATTTTTGATAGTCAAGGAAAAATACAAAGGCAGCAATGGCAAATGGATAATAACAAGCTGCTGCTGTTCTGGACTAGACTGTAAAACCAACTTAAATGGCACCAGTACCTGTGTTAGTGGCTTTTGTATAAGTAAGAGGTAGGTAAGCTTTTTCTGGGTAGTTCTGCAGTTATCTTTGTAAAGCCAACTAGAACTTCAGCATTCCATTTTGGAGACTTGCTGCCTATTCTCAAAGCATTAGCATTAATTTGCTGCTTTTTTTTTCTTCCTCAAACAGTAATAGTTTCAGCATTAAAAATCTAATCCTTATACTAACTTGATCTATTTTCTTCTGTATGATAAGGATAGAAAGGAAAAAGATGCCTAATGGTAGTTCTGGTACAAAATTTGACCTTATTTGAACTGATAAAGAATGAGATTTTTAGTAATAAAAGAGATGGAGATCTCATGTCCAGCTCAATGTTGGTCTTAGCTATGTGAGCAGCAGTGCAAATTATCTACATGGCTGTAGGACAGAAAACCCATCTAACAGTCAAATACTGTTCTGGAAGAGAAGTTAAATATTTTGTAAATATTTAACTAAGATATTTTTTTAGTCAAATGTTGTGGCTCCAGTGCTTGTAAAATGGACAACCCCCACTTTTGCAGCATTGTAAGATGCATTCACACTCTGATACGATATTTTTGATATGGCATCAACTTTCTTAAATTAACTGGTGCTATCAGCAGTGCAGATATACTTGTGTCTCTCTTGAAAATGTTAGGCAAGCTTTTGTGGGGAAAATACTGAGTTTTTTTGTAATTGTCATGTAAATGTAAACATCAAAACTTGATCCTTACTTCAATATTCAAGATGAAATGCATATGATTATAAACACATGCATTTTTGTTCCTGCAGTACAAAAGAATACTCATTACATGATGATCTTCGATGCTTTTGTCATATTGACTTGTCTCACCTCATTGATCCTTTGCACACGATCAGTGGTTAAAGGAATTCAACTCCAAAGGGTGGGTATAACTCTTCCTTTGGAAAATATTCACGTCTTGTGTACATCTAATTATCTTTTTCTGTTCCACTAGGAATTTGTAAGCTTTTTCCTATATTATTATAAGAAAGAAGTATCTTTCAATGCTCAGATGGAATTTGTCAATGGGTGGTACATCCTGATTATAGTTAGTGATGTCCTAACTATTGTTGGATCAACTCTCAAGATGGAAATACAAGCCAAGGTAAGATATTTGCGCTGTTAGGTGGAAGCAATGCTTTTTATTTCTATCCCAACTAGGTTTCAATCTCTGAGGGCTCTAGGCTGGCTATCAGTTCTGACTGGTATGGAATTTTAAAACTTTGTCATCTCTTCCACATTTATAACTGAGGTGTGTTGTTTCCAAATATCACTAGATATTATAATTCTATTTCTCTTTGCTCCTTTTGGATATCTGCAAGGAATAAAGTTAATTTCACCTCTGAAAGCTTAAGACTGTTGTCTTCCTCTCTTTACCATTTAGGACCAGTTACACTTTTTTTTTTTTTTTGCTTTGTTTTGTTTTTATTTTGTTTTAGATTTAGCATTTAACTTTCTGTTCCCCATTTAACAAGTGCTTAAGTGGCGTAGGGACTCTCCTTAAGCATCACATTGCTGCTTTCCCATCTTCTGCTTTCCAGCATGTACATAACAGTCACAGCCTGGTTTTAGGCCTTCAATTTCTAAAATAACCTTGCTGTAGAAAAAATATATATTTGATAATACATTTTTTTTTAACATCGGGGAACAAAAATTGCAATATGCTGTCCTGAAACACATTAATATTCAGATAATGTTGTTCTTCACTGAATCGGTAGCAGACTTTTGAAACATCATTGCAACACAACAGACTTTGGACAGTAGTGATAAAAGAACAGTGCTGAAATCCATCTGGTGACAGCTTCACTGTCATAAACACCCTGCACAAATTGCTTTGTCTTACCTTTGGAGACGTATACTTCTTTTTTAGAAGTAGAAAGAAGCTAAGGGGAGTTAGTTACGATAAAAGAGAGGTCTATCCCACTTGGGGAAAAGCAAAGACAGGAACAAGACTGAAGTAAGATCCTGTGTTTAGCATTCTTGTATCTCATAAGTATAAATACATATATTTATATATGTATATTTTCTAAGGCAATATTTTACTTAAACTGTTATCTACAGGTACATTTCACTTTCTTTTACAAGCTGTGTGGGTCACGATAACAAGATCTTTTTCCATGTTACTGCGTGAAAGTTAATGGCTGAATAAGAAACAAGTTTACATTAAAGTAGTCCATATTTGCTTTTTATCAAGCTGTAAGTGAGTTATGCAAATATGCAAGATTAGTCAGCTGTAAGAGGAATAAAAACAGAAAATAGTGGAAGCTTCTTATTCAAGTAAACTGTCCAGATGTGAGCATTCCAGAGAAGAGCTGCAGTTCAGGGAACAGAGTATCAGCTCACTTGGATGAAAATGAGCCAGTATGTATAGGTGGAAAGAAAAACAGCCAAGTGCCAATAAAATATAAATGAAGCTCTGGTTAGAATTAATGTAAAGCTAATTATTCTTCTCACTGTAACTTTCTGCACCTTGCAGGTCCTTGCTATATATCAAAATCCTCCTTATTATTTATCTAAACTCTGCTGACAAGTCATGATATTTTTTTTTTTTTTAAATGCTTTGCCAGCGTGCTGGAAGAACTGTTTTTGCTCTGCAGTTCTAAAATCAGGTCTATACTGTATGTTGAGATGTGGCTGAGAGATTCCCAAGCTGGTGCAGGGAATCTGCCAATGCAGTTGGCATTGGAGAGCCGGGCATTGGTAAGGGGGTCTCTGCATCTGCAGTCCAGCTGTGCTTTTGGCCTTGCAAAAGAAACTTAGCTCATTGTCAGAATTTGTTTTGTAAACAGTCATATGTAAAGGCATGTGAAATGAATAACACTTGAAAGTTCCCTTGATCTTTGGTGGCACTTCTGCTCTCTGCTGTATATTGCCCCAAACAAACTTCTAATGGGAGAGATTTCCAAGGAAAACAATGCTCCTTATCAGATCTTTGTAGTAATGAGAGTCACAATTTAGAGCCTGTCAGTTGTTATAATATTTTATTCTGTTTTGTTTTATTTTTGTTGATGTTGTTTTTTTCCTTTAGAGTCTGACAAGTTACGATGTGTGTAGCATACTCCTAGGAACATCCACTATGCTTGTGTGGCTTGGAGTCATTCGCTACCTAGGTTTCTTTCAGAAGTATAATGTAAGGATCTCCTGAGATCTTCATGCTGTTGGTATTTATTCTGTTTGTTGCTATAAGACAACTGGGAGAAATAGCTGGTTGAATTCTTACTGTTTGTATTGCTTTCTGCAGCTTCTCATTCTAACACTGCGAGCAGCATTACCCAACGTAATGAGGTTCTGCTGTTGTGCTGCTATGATCTATCTGGGCTATTGCTTCTGTGGATGGATTGTACTGGGGCCGTACCATGTGAAGGTAACATACTCCATGTGAAAAAGACAACTTGAGTAATAGAATGGATTCCATATAAATGAGAGTTTACTACTGTTCTAAGTTTCCATGTCAAGGCTTTTCTAATATAAGAATAGTGCATGTGTCAATAGTCAACATGATACTGCTCTGCTTGAGGAGCCTGGCTGTCATGACACAGTCAGACTTTCCTCTGGTTGTGAAAGCTCTGAGTCAGGAGTGGAAGCTGCTCTGACTCCCAGTCATATGCTGGGAGTCCTGCCTGGTGTTCTGAGAAACAGTTTTCATCTTGCAGAACTCTGATGTCAGACTAAAGCTTTGGAGATGTTATCCCTTTTAAAAGTGAAATTGCCTTATCAACTCTAGAAAGTGTTCACAGGAGAATGAATCGAGTCTGCATGGGTATAGGAGGTGACAAACTTTGCTCATTCCTGTGATGTTTTACTGTTAGCACTGCGTGTTGTCATACTGTGGGCATACAAAGAGATCAGAGGAGCCAGTCAACAGTTATATATCTCCTTCATGGTATGTACAGGCTTTGGCCCCAAACAAAGTGGCAATGGATGTCCTTGTCTTTTTCCCTCCTCTCTAGTTCCGTTCTCTGAACACAGTTTCTGAATGCCTTTTTTCATTGATAAATGGAGATGACATGTTTGCCACCTTTGCAAAAATGCAGCAGAAAAGCTACTTGGTTTGGTTATTCAGTAGGATCTACCTCTATTCCTTCATCAGTCTGTTCATCTACATGGTTTTAAGTCTTTTCATTGCGCTCATTACAGATACGTATGAAACTATAAAGGTAAGCACGAACTCCTACTCTTTGTTTGGAATAAAAAGGCAAGATTGGTGTTATGTAGGCTCTCATTTCCCTTGATATTTTGACTTGCAGTGCATGACATTTTTAGGAATTAATATAATGGCTAATTTTGAGGGCATAGGGTGATTACAAGAGACTTATTTTTCTGTACTCTGGTTTACTTACCTACAAGCTATTGCATGTTTTATTGTGTTTTTGTTGTTCTGCTTTAGGCTATTGTATGTTTTAGCCTTGTTAAAGTATTAACTAAATATCAATTTTTAGCACTACCAACAAGATGGCTTTCCAGAGACAGAACTTCAGCGTTTTATATCGCAGTGCAAAGACTTACCAAACTCTGGCAGGTACAGGTTAGAAGAGGAGAGTTCTGCGTCTCTATTTTGTTGTTGCAACAGTAAGTACCTAACTTAAAATTATACATTAATGTATGTGCAAAAGCAACACACCACAAAAGATCCCTGATATAATGTTCATGAAGTGTAATTAATTTCTGGGGAGCAAGGGGAAAAAAACAAACACAAAAATCAGAAACTATTTGTTATGCTGTATGGAACATTTGAATGAAATGTCTGCATCCACTAAACTTTCTTAGGAGAGGTGAGGAAAATTTTAAATTAAGAATCTCTTATACAAAAAATGGTACAAAAAGTTAGATAAAACAGGGTTCCCAAGTTACTGTGTGTATGTATCATGTGCAAGCATTAACTCTTCCTGTACCTGGTGCAATAGTTGGGACTTACTGAAATCATTCCTGGTCTTCTTATCCACTTTTTAATGATACCTTATGCAGCAAGGTGTCTTAATTTAAATGTTAGCAGTTCTGAAACTTTTTGAAAAAATTAGCTTGCAAAGGGTTTAAGATAGCATGCACTTTGAGGTACTATCATAGCACTAGGAAAAGGATTGCCTAACTTCTATGGAGAGCGTAATGCTTCAGTTAAAGTTTTGTTTCTTTAGGAGTACAGACTGCAGGATATGTGGTTTATATTTAACCTGGCTGGCGGCAGCTCTGCATCTTGCTTGCTGAAGGGTCCCTTGGTGCAGGAGCCGTAAATACTTGCAGCTCGCTAAAAAGATCAAAGAAATTTAAAGCTCCTTGATATGGGCTTTTCTGGTGCAATATATTGTTAATTGTCACTTATTTATGAAGGAGAGGAGATGGGAGCATATTTTGGAGCCAGGACAGAACAGAGCCTGCAGTGAGGCTGTCTAGAGCTGAGAGCCCTTGTTCCAACTGATTGCTTGACTTGAGATGAAAGTGTGGGATGGAGCAGAGCAGGCCATCTTGCTCCTGGGGAAAGGGTGCTGGTGTTAATGTTTCCTTTCCTGCACACACCTCTCAGTTTAATCAAGTAAGAAACCCAATATGAGGCAGGACACGGTGGGGACATGGTACTTTTCCCACTGAGTTGGAGGACTCTAGAAAAGCATTTGCAAATAAAAACCTTGTTGCTCTCAAGCAACTTATTCTTCAGGAGTATTGGGCAGTCCACAGAGCCCTGAATGTGAACGGAGTTGTGGCCACTGAAGTGCCTGGTTTTGCAGCCCTGTTTCCTAAACTGATTCTTTAATTATTTTTCATGGTGGCAAATGTTGTGATCCACATGTGCTCCTCATGCCATGCATGTTAGTGTTCCAAAACATTTTTTATCTGGAGGTGTTGTGGTTTAACCCTGGCGGGCAGCTCAGCACCACCCAGCCACTTGCTCACTCTGCCCAGCTGGTATATGGGAGAGAATCAGTAAATGTGAAAGTGTGAGAACTGATGGGTTGAGATAAAGACAGTTTACTAGACAAAACAAAAGCTTTGCACGCAAGCCAAGCAAACCCAGGAATTCCTTCACTACTTCCCGTCGGCAGGCAGGTGTCAGCCACTCCCAGGAAAGCAGGGCTCATCACGTGTAATGGTATCTTGAGAAGACAAATGTCATTGCTCCAAATGGACATTGCTCCTTCAGCTCAGTACTGTGGCCTTCTGGTTTTAATTGGAAACAAACGGTCCGTAGGAATAAACAAGTATCTCAGGTGGTAAAGGTTATATAGCTTATGTTCCTTAAATAGTCACATGGTCCTACACAACGTACGAAGCTCCTCTTAATTCTTTCACATGTTCAAAATGTTTTTGTTGTGGTTCATGGTAGTTTCTTATCAGTATATGTCAAATAACTAATTAGCTAGTTCAGATGCCATTTTAAGGCTCCTTGTACAGTGAAATTATAATTTTGATGCCTGCAGCTGACAACATTTTATTCGCCTCTCCTGTATAGGTCCCAGGGAATGTATCTGATGGTTTGTGGGAGCTTATCTTGGAGGCTTTGAAGCAGCACATGTTGCAAGAACTGAATAGTGGAGTCAGCAGAAAATGTTACACCTTAAGTCTGAGTGCTTTTCTCCATAAACAGCATGAGCCTGTGGCAGAAGCTTGTGGTAAACTTAACAGTCTTTCTGATTAGGCACTCTCACTTCTAGTTCAGGTTTGTTTGTTTGTTTTTTAGCTTTGTTCTATTTGTTTCCTCAGTAAATAGTGCTGGACTGCAAAGGGCATTATCAAGCTGTCTATGGTCAGACACTTGGCTAGATTGTACAAGGGTCTAGGAAGGCAGGAACTTTAAACTGCAAGAAATGGTGCTGGACAACTGTGACTTTGAACACCGAGCTGGCCCTCAGTACTGCAGGCATTCTCTCTCACTCACTGAATGAACTAAGGCAGACTAGTGCCCTCAGCATTTTTGTTTATCTGCAGTCATAGTGAAAATAAACTCCACCTATGAAATTTGGTGGAACTTGTTTCTGGAGACGTTATAGTGAATTGGTGCATAAGCCATTCAAATACGGCTGTGAGCACAAACCAAATACTTGTCTACAGAGAAGCGCCACACAATGTCAGTGGCAGCCTCTTCTCAGGGAGGATACGACTGAAGTCAGAGGACAAGGGGAGAGGAGGGATGTAGACCATCTACATCCAGCTCCAGTAAGGGTCAGTTGCGGTCTTCAGCTTAGCAGTCTGCTTACCTTATGTTTTTAAAGGAAAATTCTGACAGAAGCACTTTCAAAGCATCTATTTTCTTAAGATGAGAACTTCCCTTGGTACACTGGTCTGCAAACCTGGAGTATAAACTAAAGTGAACACACAGACTCTGAGAGTCATCTCACCACACTATACAAACTGATGTTTCCTATCAACCTAATAACCTGGTACTGTCTGTGGCTGTCTAAAATATTAGATCTTATAGAATTTCAATTCTGGCAACTTGGATGATGTACTTTGCTCATTGTGATATCACTTAATGGATGCCTTATTTTCTATAGTCTATTCACTCTGGGAGCACAGGAGAAAAACAAAGGGAAGCATATTTTAGATAATTTACATTTGTAAGCAACAATTTAGTAGGTGTGTGTGCAAATATGTAATGAAATTCTGTATGCTGTGCACCAATATGAAGGACACTAAACATATTTTGTCTCAATGTTTACATATTGTAAATGTGCTACAATAAACACTTGTGGTTGCAGTAAGTATTGGTTGTATTACTATTCATTTCAAGAGTAAAAATTTAATGTTTTGCTGGGTTAGCATAGGAGCTTTTTTGCTTATTTTTTTTTTTTTTTTTTTTTAGTAACAATGTGTAACTTCTGGCATGCAGCAATACATAGTGTGTGCAAACTTGTATTTCCTGCAGTCAGGCTAGTTCTTGTGGATCAGGGTGAGCAGCTGGTCTCAGTTTGATCCTGATAACAGCTTTGCCTGTTTGTCATAAAAACAAATAAGCAACTGTTAAACCTTATACTAAGAATGCTTTTGTGTATTACATGAAGTTCAAATTCAGCAAAGGCAAACCAAATGCCATGCGGAGGCAGAACAGATTATTCAAGGTATCTAAAAGATTCCTGTACTGAGATACTTGCCCTCTAACAGCCACCTAAGACTGCAGACTCTTGAAGCAGTTTAAGGAAGTTAAAGGCATCCTTGCCTTGAAAAGCAAATATTAAGCAACTGTGTGTTCTGGTGACACATTAAACTCCTTATGGATCTTTGAAAACACACAACATAATAATGTGCACATCGCTATTTTGTAAAGCAGTTTATGTAAGGAATTCTGCATTTTAAAACCACTGAAATGCGGAAGGCTGGCTTCTTAGCAAGGCTTTTTCATACCAAGTTAAGAGAAAGCTAAATTTTAATAGAAAATGTGAGGCTTGCATTGAGAACAACACTCATTCAAAGTTTGTACCCAAAACAAAGCTGTCCCAATAGTTGTTTGTTTGTTTATTTGTTTTTTCTCCCTGAATTAATAACTTGCTCAAAATGCAGATGCATTTTGTAAACCAATATGGAATACTTTGTTTTCCATTACATTTATAAGGGAAGTAGTAGTCTAATTTCATTTAGAAGCAAGGCAGAATGTATGCCTCATCTCTGTTAATTTACAAAGTTGGCAACAGATTTCAGCAGAATTTGACAGCTTTGAAGTATCAAATTCTTGCAAAGTTTCATAGAAGTAGGGAGAGATCACGTTAATAGAACCCTGCAGCATGAGAATAAGGCATAGAAAACTATAGTGAATGACACAAAAGCAGGACAAGATACTGTATACAGATTATTTTAATTCCTAGGAGGAGAAATCTTCTACTCGATTAGTTTCTGTTGTCTAAAGAGTAAACCTCATGGTGAAGTTTGTTCCACAGCAAGATTCCAGTTACAGCCTTTAAGTACAACCCTGTACTTGTGCTGCAGCTAAATGGCAATCATTTGAGACACAGGGCACCGCTGCAACACCAGGCTGTGTTAGTGCTGCTTCTAATCTAGCACTGCTGATAGCTGTGTGGGTTGGGGGAGGCAAGACGCAATGCAACTTCCATTTAGACAATGATGGGAAGGGCCACAGTGTGAAGCCAGAAAAGAAGGGTTATCTGAAATTAGGAGACAGCTATGTGAAGCAGTGGGTAGGCTGGGGTGGGAGGAAAAGGAGGGACAAACTGCTCAGAAGGTTAGCAGAGCAACACTTGCATATTTCTGGCTAGGGGTACAGGCTAGCATATGAGAGAAAGAGCAGTACTTTGAAGGGTTACTGGCTGACACCTGCTCAAATTGTCCAGTTGTGGCTACAAACAAATGCTCTTTGTATTACATATCTGTTTATTTATTTATTAAGAGAAAGATGCTCAAATGTTTATTTTTCTCTGTGGTGGTGGTGCTGCCAATCCAAGTGTTTGCTGTCCAGATTTATGACCTGCTCAGTTGCTGGTGTTCAGGACCCTCCTGTGCCAGAGCACTTGGCTCACCTGAGAAGCAGCCAGGCGGTTCCATGCTTTCTGGTCTGCTGGCTGCAACCAAGACAAAGGGCAGCTCTGCCAGGAGCCCCACAGCTGCTGCCGTTGCATGTGATGAGGCTTTTTACTCTTATTTCTTGTCAACATATGATGTGCTGACTATAGCCTTGTAGAGACAACGATCTCAGTTAAAAAAAAAAAGTCTTGACCTCAGTATCAGTGACCTCAACATCAGCAACACTAGTGACACATGTAAAGCTGCATCCTGGAGACATCGCTATCTTCATGCCGATACAGCCACCAGGCAGGCACAGATAGCACTGTGAAGTGTAGGTGGTGAGAGCAAATAAGCAAATTAAGCACCAGACGAAATCATTGTGCTCAGAAATGCCCTCTGAAAGAAAACGGGGCTCTAAGCACTGTCCACGAAGGTTTGGAGGGGTAAGAGTTGCTTAGTGGAGGTTTTTGCAGTCGGTATTCCCTCATGAAAACAAGCAGCAGGGTGCCAAACGTGGTAACAGCAGTGCTGACCCTGAAGCTCGTCTCAGTACCGTGGTTTTGCATATGGCTGGGCAGCAAAAACTTCTTGTTTTTAGCAGAGCTCCTGGGTATTCACAAAATGAAGTTAGACTGAGGGGAATAGGGGCTTCTGGACACTGCTGCCCATGCCATACATCCCTGAGGGAAGGGGTAGGTGTGCATGCAAAGAGGGGAAAATCACTCCCCGTTAGGCTCACACCTTCCCAATTAAAAACCGGTGCATAAGCCGTGCAGGCGGCTGAGGGGCTCGCGGCTGCACTGGTGAAGTCCCCGCCAGCCCTCCCCGTTTGGAGGGGCACAAAACGCCGCTTCTCCAGCACTGAGGTGCCGCCGGGCCGGCCTCTGCTTGGGGGTACCGGGGCCGGGCTGGCACCGCTGGGCCTGGGGCCCCGTCCGGTGCCGTCCCGTCCCGCCGGGCCTCGGGCACGTGCCCGCCCTCCTCCGCCCGCGCCCCTTAAAGCCAGCGGGGCCGCGGCCCGGCGGGACGGCGCTGCGCAGCCCCGGCCGCTCGGGAGGCGGCGCCGGCTCCCTCCCCGCCGCGGGCTGCCCATGGAGATCTCCCTCAAGTACCTGCCCGGCGGCCGGGCCGCCGCCAGCGGGTGAGCGGGGCGGGGAGGGGAGGCGGCGGGGCTGGGGCTGGGGCTGGGGCGGCAGCCCCCGGTGTTCCCCCGAGCTGGGCTGCGGGAGGTCGGTCCCCGCCGCGGGGCAGGTAACGCCGCGGTGCCGGCTCCCCTGGGCGCAGCCCGCTCGTGTCGGTGCCCCCGGGGCCGGGACCGTGCCGGGATGGAGCCGTGCCCCGAGCTGGGGGCTCGGAGCCGCGCGATGATCACAACATGCGGTCCCCCGCTGGTCTCTCAGAGTGCTCTAACCACCGCTTTTCACGTTTATTTCCTAATATTTTAGTTGGAAGTTGCAGTTCTGCAGTTTAACGCCGCTTATTTGAATGGTACTTTGCATCTATTCTAGAAATTAACGGGTTAGCAAGCAGTTGCTGCGTATTACCTGTTGCTGAGGGCATTATTTCTGAAATATCACACCAGAGCACTCCTGCCTGTTGGCTGCTGGAAGCAGAAGTCTAGCAGTGATGCAGGCTTGAGTCTCACCTCTTCTTCTGTAAGTCAGAACGTGCGCTGCTTTCCGTGGCCGAGTTTTCTTCCGAGAGTTTCTGCAGCTGGTTAGCGAAGGAAGCCGAAGGCATCATTGAAGATGATCCCTCGCAGCGCAGATAAGCGAGGGCTAGGTAGAAGTGAAAGTACTGCTATTAGTCAGCTCTGAGCTGCTAGAGTAGCTGTACAGGCTTGAGAGGCAGCTTCGGGGGGAAAAACAAAACGAAAACGAAAAAAAACACCGTGATTTCCATGGTATGTACTCGAATATCTGAGGAAATAGTCTTTCTCAGAAAGCTTGCTGTTCGGTTTAACATCTGCCCTTTCAGATATGATTTACTTGTAATTTAAGGGAGGATTTTGCTTATATCTTGGGGTTCTTTTTGTCATGCTTCTATGCTTTACATATCAATCAGATCCAGCTTAAACCTGCTCAGTTTCCTCTTTCTTTCCCTGCTCCTGTTCGATTCAGTCTGGGGCAGGTCTTGTTCATTGTGTACCACACAGGTGCTTCTGCCTGTTCGTGGGCAGCTGGGACAGGAGAAGCTCTTTCCTGGGGTGTCAGTGCTGGGTTGAAATGCACACATATCTCCTTCCTTAGAGACTACTCACAGTTATAATTATTATATGTTTTTCTTCCTTTTTTTTTTTTTTTCTTTCAAGTTTGTATTTCATACTGGGCTAATTTTAATGGCACTTGTTTTTTCTTAAAAATCCAAATAGAAATGTATTTTACAAGTTTTCATTTTAAAGCCATTCCTGTGTTTTCCTTATCTCAAAACCAAAATCCCCCCCCCCCCCCCCCCCCCCACTTTGTGAATGATTGATTTAATGTGTAATAAAGATAACCTTTGAGATTCTGATGCTGAAATAGATTTTCACTTCCTCTTATGGAGGAATGGTACTGCGCTGCCTTTGCGTTTAGCTCTCGCTTCTCATGTTTGCCTGCTCTAGCAAGCCAAATGCACCTCATGGTCTACAGTTCGGGCAGGAATACCTGTACTCCTCAGACAGGTGGGGACAGAAGAACTAAGACTGTATCTGAGAACTTGGAATTGGTGGTTTTGGGTTTGACCTTGATAGAAAATTTCCTTTATAAAATTCAGAAGGTGGGAGCAGTTTTGTGGATGGTTAACGGGACAGATAATCAGCTGATGTAGCCCTTTCAGATGTGCTTGCTCTGCCTTAACAACTGGAGGGGGGGGAAAAATTACATGCTTGGTTCTGACCTTTGTCTGAGGCAGGGAAACTCTGACAACTGCAGAACCGGAGAACGAGGTTAGAAAGACTGAGAGAAGGGGAAAGCTTTCAATACCATGTTCAGCTGAGAGGAAGAAACTTCCAGTGGTTTAAGACATCTACAACAGCAGTCCTCTGTGCTTGTTCTTCTATTTTTTTTAATGTATTTTATTTCTTTTTTCCTCAATTATTTAAATATGTATGACTTTAGCCCTTAAAGAGGTGTGCTCATGACGGCAGTGTGCTCTGAAGCCTGCTTGGGTAGTTTAGTCTTAAAAACACCTTTTTCTGGTGGTGGAATGTGGGTTGTTCAGTGAAGCGTGAACAGTGGCCTCTTCTTGTTTCAGAGCTTCAGTTTTAAGAGAGAGATAAAACTAGACTCCTAATTGCTATTACAGGTCCTATTTAACAAATGCTTCCTGAGAAATAGCTGTTTAATTATGTTATGGTTGAATGATTTTAATTATGTGATTGTATGTTAATATTTCTTAAATCTTACAGTTTAAAAAGGAACTGCAGACCTTTTAAGATCTGAGGTGAAACTGCAATATGAGGGAATCATTTGCTGAAGTGTTCTGTTGGGTTCTAATTAACATTATTTGTATGGCAGAAATATGATGGCTCAGTCAGATTTAGACCTAAAAGAGACGGCTCTAAAAGAGGATTTGAAATTTTACTTCATGAACCCATGTGAAAAATACAGAGCAAGACATCAGATACCATGGAAACTGGCTTTGCAGATTTTGAAGATCCTTATGGTGACTACACAGGTAACCTTTCTTCTGTTTTTACTCATAGAAAAGCAATGATATGCAGGAGAAGGAGGTATGTGGTCTTGCTCTCTGCAATCTCTGAGTATTCTTCTTTGGCTTTGACTTCCTGCTTCAGTCCAGAAAGAAAAAAAAGATTCTATGAAAGCTGTATGTTGAAGGGGAAGAATAACAAACTAAATTACAAAAGCCTCCTAGAGGTTTTGCAGCAGTGTTTGACCTAATAACTTGCTGTTTCTAAGATAGCAAATTACTCATCCCTTCCTCTAAATCCAACACCATCTTAAGAAGTGCTTGTGTCACAGTGCTGCTGCATGTTCTGCTTCCTGCTGCATTCAAATATCACTGCTTCACTAGGTCATGTCAAAAGTGGTCCTCAAAATCCAGTCAGTAACTTCAAATGTATGTGTTCAGTGTGAAAACACTAGGCAGTCTGTCTGGGGATGATCGGGCTGTGGGAATCAGGCGTGCCCCTCGCTTCTGTCACTGAGTGATGCATTTCAAACCGGCTGTGGAGAGCTGGACAGGTAGGGGCAGAGAAGAGGAGGCTGTTAAACACACTGCTGCATGGTGTGGTTGGTTACCTTACTATCCACTGGCAAATGCTGACTGGCAAGTCCCTCCACAGCCCTCTGTGAGCAGAAGGGTGCTCTGCTGCTTTGCTTTCTAAGGCCATAAGATTTCCTGGATCAATTCCTAAGACTTCTTTCAGGTTGACCTTCGGCCTTGCTCTGACACCTGTCAGGTAGTCAGCAAGGGAAGGAAAACAAACTGTGAAGGATCAGGACAGTCTTGAATAGGAGATAATATCAGGTAGACAGATTCTCGTAGGTGTCTGTATGTTTCACAGATCCCAAATGATGTTCTGGAAGTTGTTAAGCCTTCTTGTAGCTGCTTCTGCCTCATGTCAGCCTATCACCAAGGCTCCTGTTGCAGCTCCTTAGGTGTGGCATAGCAGCTGGACATCTATGCCTTACTGAAAAGCAGAAGAGGCATCTGTCCCAGCGTGGGGAGTAAGTTTTACTCCAACTCTGTGCAGAAATCCCCTAGACAGTTCCCTGAGGAAATCCTGCTCTTTGATTTCTCTGTATTGCAGTTGGAAGACCCCTGTGGATTTGTTTTTGTTTGTTTTTGTTTTTATTCTTCTGGAGTTCCTAACTAGAGTGCCGCAGATTCATTTGTAGCACAGTTAACAATTTTGTAGCCAACTGAAGATGTAATTGATTTAGAACTTGGCTAGAAGCATGAATATCTTTAATCAAAAGATAGTGCATAACAGGCACAGCTGGCATCTCCTTTTTCTTTGTTCTGGCTGCAGTTCTGCTGTGCAACCAAAACGTCTTTCTCTAAATAGTACTGCTGCATGCATCCTTTTAGCCTAGCCCAGATCGAAGCAATTACTGCCTAGGACAAACAAAGTGCCCCAGTGAAGGGGAAAAAATAGGTGTGCTTTTCAGCTTCCATTGTTTTCAGTGAAGACACCTGAATGTTGGGGAGCCTGCCTGCTTGCTTTGGGGGACTTCTAAGTCTGTGGTTCCCCTGCAGTTTCTCCCTCCGTCTAGTTCCCTGCTTCTACCAGTTTCTTGCAGGGCTTGGAAACTTGATGCAGTAATGAGACAGTTTCACATTTACTATTAGTAAACAATGGAAGCCTGGGATGAAGGGTTAGCCATTTGGGGCCTGGGATATGCTCCAGCTACAATGTTCATGAAGAAACTCCTGCTGCTTGATTTCAGCATCTAGGGGCATCCATACAGGTGGTTAGCACAAATCCTGGGAAATAACTCTGTCTTCTGCTGCTGCTTGTTATAGCCTCCTTAAGCAGCACCTGTGGCCCCAGGTGATGCTTTTTGTTGCCCTGGGGTCCCACATATCTTTGCTGTAGCTCTGTGCCATGCCAAGGATCTGCTGGAATTTGTCCCATAGCAAAGCAGGATGTTTCTGGGGTAGTAGTCTGTGCTGTTAGGTGAGCTCTTCTGCCCCTTGCACCCTCTACAAAATTTTTGGCAAACTTCAGTTAGAGCTGCTGGTTTTGGGTGTGTAAAAGGCAGCAGTGACCTAGCTCTCAGTGTAGTTGTTGCACTGTAAGTTTTGGAATCAGTAGCAAACTTTGATTTGCTGTTTCTTTTGCCATGCATGTGGTAACCTTGACTTTAGTACTCTTGTGGTGTTCATTAGCATTGTAAAGAGGCAGATACTCTGCTCCTATTGTAGCAGGATCACAGTAACAGGCACCTTTCTATTTTGTATTTATTGTGCTTCAGAGCTGTTCCCAAAATGTTGCTGCTTGAACAGTACTCAAAACTCTGTTTCTCTTGTCAGCTTATCTTCTTTGGTTTGAGTAACCAATTGGTGGTTTCATTCAAAGAGGAAAACACTGTCGCTTTTAAACACCTCTTCCTGAAAGGCTATTCTGGTGTGGATGAAGATGACTACAGCTGCAGCATATACACACAGCAGGATGCTTACGATAGTATTTTTTATGTTATTAATCAGGTAAGTGCATTTCTTCATAATGAAGAGTGTTGAAGCTGAATATAGAGCTAGTAGACTTCTGCTAAGCCTCTATTTTTCTGTCTCTATTTGAATTTCAACTTTGTTTTAGTGAATCCACTTAGGTGGGATGTTCTGAAGCTTGTGTGTAGATTTCTGCATTTTTGTCTCCTGGACATAAATCTAAGACAAATTTTATTCTGTTAGTGGATAGTACTGAAATCCAGAAAACCTGAAAAATCAGTCATCTCGCATGAACTGGAACCTTTGTTTAGGTCTTGCTTTGAAGAGCCATGGGCCTGAGTATACCTATGTGTGGTATTCAAAAAATTTTGTGCTTACAGCTATACTGAATTGCAGCTTTGTAGTGAGTGCCAGAGGCCTCAAAATGGGGAATACGGTACTCCCAGGAATGTAGGGGCACTGGCCCTGGCTAAGGATGGCATTTTATGGAACCTCCCCTTTATAACTGAGGGAGGAGGGTGAATAAATCTAGAATGAAAATTCAGTACGTATTTTTATGTTTAATTTTAATACATTCAGAAGTCATGAGATGAAAGAGGATGTGTGTGTGTAAAGTGGGATGTGTTGTCTGTGTTCAAGAATGGCAATAGGCTCGGGAACAGTTCAGGTGGGATGAACAGCAAGTGGCTTTAAACCACCTCCCTTCCTGGACCTCAGGACGTTAGCTCTGACACAGTCAGAGCAGTGCTGCCCACTGTCAGCTGTGCCCAGCAGCATCTGGGGATGCTGTGGTGTGAGGCCATGCCTCCTCTTTAAATGTGTGTTTGTTCTAGGGCTTGCTGCTTCTCAGACATCTCCTCTACACTACAGCAGAGCCCTCTGCAGATCAAACACACTTCTACTGTGCAGGGCAAGGTCAAGAGTCTGGCTGTTAAAATAAGTGCTGAGATAGTTTTCTCTGTCTTCCTGCTGAGTTCTCAATATTGCTACTATTTCTGCTCCAAAACGTCCTTTTTTCTTCCTTGCTTGCTTTCTCTCTTTCCTTCTTTTGTAGGCACTAATGCTGAGGTGAAGTCCAGATAGAAGACAGTAGAGAAATAGTAGCTCATATTCTCAAGAATGAGCCGATGTGTGATACAGGCATCAGGAAAAGGTCTCTTCATAAAATGTCTGTGTTGTATAAATGTAGACATATTGTTTAAGAAGGATAAATTTGTGTAATCTGGGTGCTGGTGCTGAGCTGGGCTGGCACACAGGCTTGTCACTGAGCTGCTCTGCTGCTGGGCAGCCGAGAGGCATAGCAGGAGCTGTGCCCCAGGTGCCAGCATCACCAATGCACATCTGCAAGGTGTGACTCCACGGTCAGAGCATGTACCTGGCTTCCAGCCCTGGGGCTGTGTGGGCGGCAGGTCAGGATAGGATCAGCCTTGAAACTGAGCTTTTCAGTGGATCCATGTGTGGAGAATGCTTGACTTGACATTCATTATCAGCTTGCATTTCTAGCCCTTGTTTTTAAGCACATATGAAGAGGCTAGCACAGTGATGCTTTCCAGGTGACTTGCAGTGTATTTAATGTAAGTGGAAACTAAAGTACCTTCTTCACAGGCACACTCTGAGTTGCCTCTGTGCTTGTGTAAAGCAGACAGGTTAAATTACTTTTGGATGCTGCCCAAGCTGTGTGTGTGCTCCTTGGTTGCTAGCTGTAGATATGTGGCTTCACTCTTCTGTAGTCACAGGGAGCAGCATTGATTTTGGGGTAGGCTTTACAGACGAACATAAAACCTGTGACTTGGACTGTATGTACTTCCAACCTAAACCTCTTCATGGAGGCAGTAATAATCTGGGTACACTTATCTTCTGCCTGCTGTGAGATGACTACTTTAGGGGAGGGATTGCTGTAGAAAACTAGTAGAACTTTGCGAATCACTTACTAATGTTTCCAGGCCTAACACTAAACCCAAAACAGCTCATGCAAGTCCTAAGCTTTCCTAGTATTGTGCTTTTAACCGTTTCAACCAACATCTCAGTTCAAGACAGAGTTTAATTTATACAGCCCAGGATTTTTTAAAATTGTGCTGAATTTTAAACCAAAGATCTTAATGTTTCAAGTGGTTTGAAAATGAACACCTTCATGAGTTAAATACATAAGATGTCCCCAGAGTGTGTGTGGTTAGTAGCAGGACTGCATTGACGTCCCTGCCATGCATCTCATTAAAACTTGTCTGCTGGCTTGCTGAACAGCACATGGGTAATCATTTGCTGGCAGCCCAGTAGGTATGGGGCACCTAGTCACTGTGTAACCAGGATGTCAAGCACTGCTCATTAGTGGCCAGCACCCTGCTTACCCTGCTTAGCTTTCCGTGAGATGCCCCAAAATCTTTACTTTCACATAGTCTGCAAGTTGAGAGTTTTTTTTTTTTTTTAATGCAAAAGTTGTATTGACGCAAGTAATTCTGAGACAGCAAGTTACTGTCTCTTGCAGAAAGAGGAGTGTCTGTTAACTTCTAGTTCTGTTTTGCTTTTAAACTAGTACAAACAATTAAAGAACATCTCCTTGGGGACACTTGGTTATGAACATGATGGATCAGGTTTAAAAATTTGTAAACAACAATACAAGAAAGGTGCAATGCTTCCTTCCAATGACACACTGAACATAGACATTTCTACTGAAACAGGTATGGTACTGTTGCACTAAAAAGTATCTTGAACTGTGGAGTATTTAAATTCTAATGCTGAATCAGTAAAGTTTAAAACTAAGGGCTTTTTTTCTGTGGTGCTCATGTTCTTTGCTTCTTTCCCTCTTGCTGACCTACCTAAAAATGACAACTGTGTAGACTATAGGAAACTATTCAGCTGTTGTCATTAGTGGGTTGTGGTTTTGTGTGTGTGTGGTTTGTTTTTTTTTTTTTTTTTTTTTTTTTCTTCTCCATTCCATGCAGATTTCTGAATGCTGATAAGGCTGGAACTTCAGTAGGTGGGTGTCCTTACCACCTCTCAGAGCAGAGAGCTGGCTGCAGCTTCTCCTCAGCTGCTTACATAATACCCTAGCTGGGGCTCTGTATGAATATTTGCTTGATTAGGACTTATGATTGAAGCCAATTATCTGAATTTTATGCTGCTTTCTATGTGAAATTTTTAGCATTACATCTTTTCCTCTTCTCTTTGCAGAATGTATCGTTTTAAAGCCACAGGAGCTGGCCAGTAAAAAGGCTGAACTGAAGCTGAACTCTTCATTCTTCAATCTTGAGTTTTATAGGTAAAGTAGTGTGGGATTTGGTTTTGCATTTTTTTTCACTTTCATATGGTTATGATGGATTTGGATTTGTACAGTTTCTATGCTTTTTATATGCATGTATTTGTGTATATTTATACACTTTTTAAAACATTCAGGCTTATACAGGTTGAAATCTCCTTCAAGCTGAAAGGCATTGCCCTACAAACAATCCATGCCCGTGAATTGCCCGACTGCTATGCATTTCAAAATACTGTAAGTGACTATGGGGTATGGCACTTCCAACACTGTACATATAATAAGAGCTTAAGGGCCCACAGTCATCATCCTTGTATCTAGACTGGAAGGGAAAAGCAGTTGAGTCCTGTCCCTTACCCCTTCTTGCCAAAGGTTCCTGAAACTCTTTCCATGGGCCAATGTTGTTTCCAGCTGTTAACTTCATAGCCTGAGAAGGAGGTAAGTAATCGTTAGTCTACTAAAGGTTAAACTTGAAGTTTGGCTTCTTGGAATACTGCCTTTAATGCTATAAGATATGTGTTCTCAAACTATTTCTGTACCACTGTTTATGGTAACAGCTTTCTTAAAACTTACCTAAATAACAAATACTGACTCATATTATGTCAAAGCAGTTACCAAAATTTGTTTTAGAAATAAATTTTTGCTGGTCTTGCTTCTGATATACTTTTGTGTTTCCAGATCACTTTCAATAACAGAGCTCACAGTGGAAAAATCAAAATCTATTTTGATAGTGATACTGATATTCAAGAATGCAAGGACTGGCACATACTTGGTTCTGGTAAGTATAGCACACACTTCTATAGCACAATGGCAGTATTACACGTCTCCTCCTGTCATTTCACCTGCTCTGTAAGAGTCTGTCTAACAAGACTTTCCCTGTCCTGTTCATCCTACCCACTCCCTGCTCTGACAACAAAAAGCTTTGCCTGATGCAACTCATTACCTCTTTGTAATTAGGTGTTTGGGAAATAATCCCCTTTCTCAGAAGAGATTGAGATAACACGGGCATCTCTGTACAGTGGTGTGTGTTAGCAGTAGGCTCTATCTGAAAGGAGAGTGGATTTTTCTCTTAGAGATTTTAATTGTTCTATTGATCTGAGATTTCTCAAACAATTCCAGTTCATGTACTAACAATGGGATATTCCTGACTCAATCCTTTTTACAGCTTTCAAAAGTGTTTATGAGCAGCTGAAGCATGTTATTTCTGGAAGAGTTTAGAGTTGTTTTTTCCTTTAATTTTTTTCCCCCACTGATAAATTTCACGATGTGCATGAACAAGGGATGGTATTTACTTTTTTTTTCCTATTGTTAAGGCTTAATCTAATGGTTGAGGATTGTGTACTAAAGACTTCTTCGCAGGAATAGTCACTGTACTGAACAGTATGTGACTACCTCTGTATGTCGACTTACTGTAAAGGACTATGTCAGAGTAATAATAGTTTTGTGTCCTACATAGGATCTCAATTAATGATTATGTTAAATAGCCTGTCTTTGGCCAAAGCCAACTTTTCTCTGATAATAGCATGTGGTACTGTTATTAAGGAGGTATTACAGTGTGTTCTGGCTTGCATCTATTTACAATAATTTCTTGGTGGCTGTCTTTCAGCTAGCTGTTCTTGAGTAGTTTATTTACATGTAATGACCAACTGAGGGACCACATGTAATTTTGCAATAAAGCTGAAGTGCTGTTTACAATGGTAAAGAGTGTTTTACTATATTTCATATAGTTAAATACATGTTGTGAAACTATGTGTTGTGATAGGGACAACTGATAAAACATCTGTTTTAGGTTTACAGAAATGCTTCTAAATCTGTGCATGAAAAGAGTACAATGCAAAAGTCAGACAAGTTTCTGATTGCAGGTCAGGGAATGAGAAATGAGGTGTGATTTTTGTTGGTTGGTTGGTTTTAAAGTTGATAGAGATGTTGACTCATATCAACATCACTTCTTTTACGCTATGTAGTTCTAGCACTGTTGGAGCACAGATGTAGATGGAGAGATGAACTTAGTGGGAAAAAGGGGACACCTGTATTAATATTCCCACTCTTGTTTTAATTTTGAAAAACTCAAGCATGCTTAGAACTCTTGATACCCATATAATTCTCTGGTCAATTGTACTTAAGACATACTTACTCAAAAATGAGTAGTTTCATACCTTCTTTCTTCATGGGGTAAGAGTTTAAATGCAATATGTCTGACCATTTTGTAACAATATGTGCTCAAAGAGATGTGAAGACTAACTCTTTCTTTTCCTTGGCTTTTTACAGTTCTCCAGAAAAACAGTCAGTATATTCTAGTTTTTGATGGATTTGTCATCTTAAGTTGCTTAGCATCTCTCATCCTCTGCACACGATCCATTGTTCTTGCCTTGAGGCTACAAAAAGTAAGCACAGTACTCATAATCTCAATGTTTATTTTGTCTCTATCATGTTTTATGCTGGTTTTGTGACATGGGATGTCTTGAAATATTGGCTGGCAAATCACTTGCAAGGATGTTGCTTTTCTCTTACATCCTTTCTAGCAAGAGATACAGTGTAAGTGTCTGTGATGAACAGTTGCTGGCAGAAATGGGTTCTAGTTCTCGTTGTGTTGTACTGTAACATGAAATATTTCATTTTATCTCTTGAGGGTGCTAAGAGGGCACATTTTTGGGTGCGCGTCCAGGACTTAATGTTGTTCAGGTTCTTATACAAAATAAAAACAAACAAAACCATCAAAACCTCCACAAACAAAATAATACTTCTGAGTCTTTGAGCTGCTAACAGCCAACACATCTTACACCTTAAAAGTATGAACTCTCTTTCACTGACTTCAGAGCAGAAGTCCCATACAGATCATATTGTAAATTAATACTTTAATGAACATCCCTCGAAGCCAACAGTAGCTGGAGAACAGAAAGCATAGCATATATTTTAATTCTAGCTGTTTGTTGGTCTTTCTGAGACTGGAACAGATCTTTTCAGCTCCTCCTTCTCCCTCTATTATCCCTGGTCAGCCCACTGTCAGATTGCTCTTGCTTACCCTCCTTTGCAGACTCTGAGACTGACTTCATCTTGAGCTGCTTGTAGAGCCTTGTGTAAGCAGACTTGGCTCTTCTGGGCCAAAGGCAGATACAGAGACACAAGCTGGGCCCTGAGGTGTAACAATTAATTGGCACAGACTACGTAAGCATATGGCTTACGGGAGCTGGAAAATAAATGCAGGTTATGTATGATATGAAAGCACAGATACTTGTTTATCTTATTCAGTATATCCTTTTTGTAGTTTGTTGTCCTCACTCTTGTGTGGTTTACAAAATTCAGCAAAGGTGTTATGAAACTGCTGCCAGGAGTATGGACACTGTCATTTGTTTATGAGCAAAAAGAACAAGTGAGAGCAGATAGGCCACGTTGGCTCTGTCAGAAGTGAGAGCTCTTGCCTTACAGCCATGTTTGAGTTGTAGTTATCAATTATTCTTGTCTCATTCCTGTTGGGGGTGGATAGGAACCTCCTGTGAAGGCGGTTGACAAGGGGATAACAAGCCATGGCTAGGTTAGTGGGGATCAGTTAGGAAGTCAGCTGTTCTGTGGAAAGTTGGTTTTCACTGGTCTAAACTTTTTTTTCTTTCAATTTATTTCTCTTGCTATTGCCAATGACTTTTAGGCTATTATTCCAGCAAATACAATGGGAAAAGTGGGTATGTGAATCTTGAGCGTTACTACAGTACTGGGGCATCCATACATATTTTTCATCTAAGGTGACCTGTAACTAAACATCTAAATGCTTGTCAATAGAGATTTGTGAACTTCTTCTTGGAGAAATATAAACGTCATGTCTGTCATGCTGATCGCCTGGAGTTCATAAATGGATGGTATGTCCTAGTAATTATCAGTGATGTGATGACAATCATTGGGTCAATCCTAAAAATGGAAATAAAAGCCAAGGTGAGAGTTTATTTTTTTCAGGTTAAATACGTGTCTTGATTACAATCAGGTGTAATGTGTTTTTAACTTGGAGACAAATGAAAGTGAGCTACAATAGTTAAGTTATCTTGTTTGCTTCTTGCTAGTTCTTATTTCTCTTATGTCATTGTCCTCTGTACTGGAACACAGGCAGTTGCCTGAGAAATTGTGCATTTGTTCATCATTGAGGCTTATTTTGTATATCACATCAAACTCTTGGGCTTGCTCTTCCATATGAGCAGTGCTCAGAAAGGTGGTGGTGGGATTCTTGCATCCATCAAAAAGGACATGCATGCATCATCTATTAAAATGAAGGCTGTGCTGGACTATTCTTACTAATTGCTTTCAGTTCCCTTTCCCCAGTGTCGTTCAATAAAACCTTGCAAGCTGTTTAAACATCTAGTTTCCACAGTGCTAAATCCCCTAATCCCTGGTTTAGAACCTGTGGGTAGACGGTTCCTAACTAAAATCCCTGGGTTATGTTATTCCTGTAAGCAGTGGTAGTGCATGTTGCACAGGAAAGTCAGGAGTCATCCCCTTGGATAAAACAGGGGCCTCTGGCTCCAGGGGCTGGAAAAATAGCTATTAAATAGCTGTTGCTGTCCCAGCCTGCCCAAACTGCAGGCACAATCAGTGTCGGCTGCTAGTCCTTGACCTCCTCGTCTGGGCTTGCTGAAATCAATGTGTCTTGTCCAGCTGGCAGCTCTTAGTGGTGTGGTTTTTTTTTTTTTGTTTTTTTTTTTTTTTTTTAATTTCAATAGAGCTGTGTGTCAACAATTTGTATGTTCACAAAACTTTGTATTCTGGGAAAAGCAGAATAGGTGGTGTGCTGCTGCTGTTTCATGTGTACTAATGCTCAAAGAGCAAATGCCCAGGGTGGCTTTCAGAGGAAGCACTTACCAATGTCCAGTTGTATGGTGAGGCTGGGGGGAGATGTGGGTGGGAAATTGTGAACTAAATGAGTATCTCACACTTACTGTCACCAGTTCTAGCCATCTGCTCAAGCAGAATGCAAGTAGAATTGGTTACAAATGTCCTGGTAGTGAAAATTGTGTTCTACTTCAAACAACTGGCAACCTCTTCAAAGCTGTTAATGCTTGTAGTACAGACAAGGCTGTGGTCCTGAGGCTAACTTGTCATTTAAATGATGGCTCACATTATACTAAATAGTGAATGAAAGCTTGTTGGCCTAACAACAGCATATGTTAACTTTCTCATTTTAAAAAACAAAAACAAAAACTTGTAAGATCAAATTGAATATATCTTCAACTATATAGTAACTAAAGTAAGGGCCTTAGTTCTTCCAGGCTGTGTGAAAAACTTCAGGAATGTCCATGTAGATATGCTTCCATTTGCAGCACTAGTGCATTTGTGTCATCTTGCTAAATAAGTGCAGCACAGCATGGTCTGATTTTTGTGATGTAGCAATATCCTTTGGATATCAGACTGTCCTGCTTTGTTTGTTTGACCTGCTGAAACTTGATCAGCTCTCAAGCTGACATACTTCTTGCTTGGTAACCTGACCACTTGCTCTCTTTGGATCCCTCAGAATCTTACAAGTTACGATGTCTGCAGCATTTTACTTGGAACATCAACTTTATTTGTGTGGGTCGGAGTCATCAGATACCTGGGATATTTTCAAACCTACAATGTAAGGCTGGAGTCAAATATTCAACAATTATATGTTTACATCTGTCACTCCTTTTCAGGTCTTTTTTAAATTTGTGACCTCTTTTCCTTTCCTCCATGCTTTTTGTAGGTGCTCATTTTAACTATGCAAGCTTCATTGCCCAAAGTGCTAAGGTTTTGTTGTTGTGCCGGGATGATTTATCTTGGGTATACTTTCTGTGGCTGGATTGTATTGGGACCTTACCATGAAAAGGTATGTCAGCAGTGTTACTCCTTTTCTTGTCAACTGTGTAATGTCTGTATGTAGCTCCCAATTATAAATTTAGGGCTTGTTTCTGGTATTTATTTTTTTGTTTATTTAAAAGCTCCAACACAAAATAACATGGGAGCGTTTCTCCTTCCACATACACTTCTTGTCGCCTGCTTCTTCTAACAAAATAACTATTCTTGCTTTCGCTGTCTGAACTGTACTGACCTGTAATCTGAGTGTCTGTATTGTTTGGATGAGGTTAGAGTTGCTTTGCTCTGTTCTCTGTTGCCCTCTTCTGGCAATCCCGGTGCAACTGGAATGAAGTTCACTTAGCATTTGTGGGTATCACATCCACTGACTTTGTTTTCCAAATCTTTTCCGTGACATGTAACATCAACCACTAAACCTTGACTCAGATGGGAGGATGAGTGGTTGTCTTCTCTGTTTACTTTGCTTTGTCTGGGTGTGTTGTGGCTTCTTTTATTATGTTTTGTTTGTGGAAGCTTGATATCAAAATGTTTGCCTGGTGTGTTCCTCTTCTCAGAAACCTGTGTACAGAAGTAAAGCTTTATATATTGCAAAATGCACACGAAAACAACTCTAAATTTTGCTTTCTTTTCATAATGGATGCTGTATCTGACTTTTTGGGGGGGGGAGGGGGGAAGCAAGCAGGTTCCTGATGTTATGCATGAATGGACATTCAGAATTTATGACAAACATGGCTTCTTGTGCTTGATTTCTGATTACACACCCTATATACAGTAACAAAGATGCATGCTGAAGTGCTTGTTTTAGCTTTTGTTACCCCTAGGGTTTGGACTCAAACTCGTAACTCCCTCTGAAATGTAGGTGCTCAGTCTACTACATATGTTTTAAATTGAGGGTAGTTAATTTCTCTGAGATGCTGTATGCTGTGAGATCCTCTGCCATAATAGAAGCTAAATTCTTTTAAGAATCACAACATGAATACCGTTCCCTGAAATCTTCCCTGAAATCCTTGTAGCAAGTGCACTGATGAGCTGAGCAGAAGGAAATGTAGTCAACAACGTGCTTATCTATTTCCATATTAATTCATGCTAATATTACAGATTGATATCAGGGAAAACAACTGTAGTTCTGTAGGGGTTTTTGTCATTGTTGCTGTTTCTGAACACTTCCCCTGTGCCCCACTGGAAGGCAGTGTGTCGCTGTGCAGAGCACTCGGAGCCCAGTGCTGGGCTGGCAGCCTGCCCCCTGCGCTGGGAAAGGGAAGAGCCTTCCCTGCTGGGCAGGTACAGAGGAGAGAAGTCCTTATTCTCAGATATTTTGAAAAACCTTAGTTGGAAATCATAACTATGCTGTTTTTTTCCTTATTTTTTATTTTCCTGCAGGTTTAGAATAAGTTAAAATTTAAGAACTTAAATTTTATATGGTGGTCACTTATTAACAACACAAATGTAAGAAGATTTATGATCACAAAATAGACCTGTGATGCTCAACAGGCAAAAGAACCAATGTAAAATGCTCAGAAATGTGTAGAAATATAAGCATGGCTACTACTGATATGTATGTTTCAGTTTGAATGTGCAGAAAATAAGAAGGATGGTAGCGCTTCAGTTGGCTTTTTTTTTCTGCTGAGTTAAACTGTAAGGGGAAGAAATACTTGTCTTGTAGTTATGATTTCCATGTTCCCTTTAATATGGATGAGTGATTGAAATTCTAATAGTATTTGTACTCATTATTTTCTAGTTTGAAGATCTGAACACGGTGGCTGAGTGTTTGTTTTCTTTGGTCAACGGTGATGATATGTTCGCAACATTTGCTCAAATCCAGCAGAAAAGCACGTTGGTGTGGGTGTTCAGTCGGTTATATCTCTATTCCTTCATTAGTCTGTTTATATACATGATCCTCAGCCTTTTTATTGCACTCATCACTGACTCCTATGACACTATAAAGGTAAAACATTAGTCTTCCGTTGCACTTCTGACCAGTTTTATATTTACTCGTGTTCATCGCTCAGCGCCATAATATCTGGTACTCATTATGATGACTGATTAGAATATTAAAATATCGTATACTGAACTGGTGTTCTGGAGAGCATTTCCTCTGCCTGGCTGGGGCCTTTGGAATCCAGAATTGTTGTTCCTAATGAAAATGAACCTAGGGCAATCACAGTGAGCACAGTAGCTAACTGGAACAAGGGAGGATTGATGCAAGCATGATTCAAGACTGCTTGCTTGTTCTCACAGTCAGTCAACTAGATGTAAAAGAATCTGGACAATATGAATTTTATGTCACTTTTAGTTTGCTCTGGTCCCACTGCGTGTATGGTGTGTCTGGGATGGGATTGTATTTTTTTTCTTATAGATATATTGAATGAATGAAAGAAATCATTAAATCAGTTTTTTAACTTTTGTACTCTAGAGGAGACTTGAAAAAACTTAATGCCCAGTAATTTCTGATGTGTTGTAATAACATGCTTTATTTTTCAGAAATACCAGCAAAGTGGGTTTCCAGTAACAGATCTACATGAATTTCTGAAAGACTGTGGCAATGTTTCTTACAGAAAAGAACAGGCTTCCATGCCATCCATTTGTTGCTGTAGAAGGTTAGTAGGGTGTTTCTGGTGAATGTTATTCTCAGAAGTACACCAGCTAGCTTCTCACTATGAAGTGGAGCTTCACAGATGTTGGAGCACCCAGAATTCTGCCCATGGACTACTTGGGCTCTGTTATCCCTCTCATGTTTTACTTGGTGTTAGATCTTCAGTCTGCTTGTGGTGAAGGGGAACTTTTCTAAGTTTAAACACACCTTAAGTGTTTTGCTCATGTAAAAGCTACCATGCAAAAACTGGTGGAAGTTGACAGAAGGATGGCAAAGTATAATGTGGAGCTGCCAAAAAGTCAGGAGAAGATTACGTCTCTGCAGCTTAGGGTTTAAGTCTTCTGTTTCTAAATAGCTTTTCCACTAGGCTGTGGGAAGTAAGAGACAGCAAGAGGATGTGATTCAGCAAGGGACCTGTGCTTAATTCCACAGCCATGTTGTATCTGTGAGGCAAACCAGTCCAATCTAATCTGTCACAATACCAGAAACACTTCTAAATGGGTGGTTGCCACTAAATTCAAAGCTTTGGAGATCCAAGCTGTGGTCCTTCTTAAGCTGGTCTTGGTGAGGTATGAAGATCTCATCTGGTGTTGATATGGTTTGGAATTCTAAGAACAGAATTCTGTTTCTGAGGAAACCTAATAAACCTCTGAGTGAGTGACTGAAGATAGGCAGCTTCTTGTCACTGTCACTAGGCAGTCCAGGAGAATTTGTGCTTGTGCACAGAATGATTGTGGGCACATGGTAGGGAAGCCAAGGCTATGGGAGAAGGAATAGTGCTGACTGTGAATTCCTTTTTAATCCCAATTGGTGTAATGAATCCTTGTTATATACTGAGGCTTTTGTGAAATGCAACCTTATACTTTTGATGTACTCTGGCAGAAAGAAACCCCTTTGCCAAAAAGGAGCAAGTGAGATGATGATGGCAGGTATCCCAGCAGTTGCTGTGGGCACTTGAGGGTTGACTAGTTCATGAGAAAGCCAGCCAGATACAGCTGCAGGTTTCACGTCTGACTTTCCATGCAAGCTAAGAGATTCTTGTCTGCTTGAGCATAATAGATATACTTTACTGTAATATGCTGCGGAGTGTGGTGAGGACAGAAGCTTAGTAGCTGGAATGCAAATCTGTAGGTCTTATTACTAAAACAGTTTCTGCTTGATTGTCCCAGTGCAGGTGTTGAAAGCTCTATCCTGAAATGGGAGAGCACAGGGCAGAATGATAAAAATTCATTGTAGTTTTGTATTGCTTCCTATTCCTTGCTGAATGAAAAATTGTAAATTTTCTTTTGCAGGCGACTGAGTGATGACAACTTAATACTCATTAACTGATGATTCTGCATTGAAATTCACCACTAATGTATGCAAAGAAAGCACAGTTGTATGGAGAATAATAATTCTCCAAATTGCAACAAAACCCACTATCTGGACCTGCTTCGTTGTGAACAGACTAATTGTACCTAATTAAGGTGTTGGGGAAGAAAAGCTGCTAATGTGACCGCAGCTGGCTGACCAGGAAGAGAGCCTAGCTTGGTCTGGAGAAGAGCTGTGAAGAACTGTGTTCTTGCCCCAGGTTTTGTCACGTTACAGAAGGCTGATCCTTGAGAACTGTCTATAGGAGCTCTGTTTGCTAATCACCTCCAGGAAGAAGAAAAGTGATGCTGAACCAGCAGTTCTTAATAAGAAATACATGAATGACATTTAAAAATAATTCCACAGTAAAAACAAAAACACATGTACACAAAAATAAATAAAAAGCAGAGTATTACAACTGTTGGCAAGGAAAAGGGAGGAGGCTTTCATTTCACTTCAAGTGATGCATTTAGCATTGAGACTAACTTCTACTTGGCACAATTCGTTTCCTTAGAATAAACTTATGTAAAACTACAGAGCTGCAAAAAAGTGCAAAATAATTACCGTTCTCCTTGTATATCAGTTTTAACATAAGCCATTTTTAGATCATTTTTCTGTTTGACAGCTTTACTAAAAACAAAAGCGATTTGTTATCCTTTTTTGGTTGTGAGTCTTCTCTATCATGCTCACAGTATTTGATGTATATATTCTGTCCAAATTAAACTTATTGCTTTACCTATAGATAAACACATTTTTCGCGTAGTTGGAAACTTCCATGGCAAGCATAATGTAAGGAATGATGAAAAGACTTTATTTTTTTTCTTTTACAGGCAATTTGAAATCCTGTCCTTGTATGAGTAAGGTGGGTGGCAGCTTAGTTTGGGGTAAAAAGGAAATGATGCTGGTAAAACTTGTACAAGATCCTGACTTACTGACAGCTGTTCTTACAGAAGACTCATCCTTGCAATACTGCATATACTTCCCCCTACAATCTGTCAGGAAGAAGAATCTCAGAGAGAACCAGGAATTGTTGGTAGCAGATAACTGTTGTGTGGGAAAATTGTGGTTAAGAATTAGAATCTGGCAAATTCATGCTCCAGTATTGCCTGGTTGTCAGGAGAAAAAAGTTCAACCTTTTGAAAAGGTAAAGCCTTACTAACAGTGTTGTCCAAAGCTCCTGCTCTTGTTAACAGCACTACTTGTTTACCTAAAGTAATTCATAGATATAAAAGCCTGACTTGCTGCCCTTGAGCAAAGGTATGAAAAGTTCAGTTACATTTCTCCAATACCTTTGGTAGCGCTTGGTAGTGGTACCTATTGCTTTGGTTGTGTTATCCTTCTTCTGTGCGTCTCTACTGACAGAACAACAAAAAGCATTTTACAGATGTTTATAAACGTCTTGTTGGGGATGGTTGTTGCCTGTCTCCAAGCTTATAGCTGTCCCAGGTCTCGGCCAGTGCTGGGTATCAACCAGCCATGCCCAGTGCCTGAGCTGTGGCGCAGGACCTCCAGCGCTCTCACCCGGGCTGCTTCTCACTGACTTGGTCGGGCATTGAGTGTGACCTGCTGGAGCCACAGCCCAGGTAAATAGTTGTTTGTGAGGGAATCCTCAGGGAATGAGGGTACGTATTATCAACTGAAGGAATATAGAAAATGCTTATTGTTCTTACTGTTGCTGCTCAGATTTAATTTCTATAATGGAATCACAAAGCTTTCTTGTCCTGTATTGATGTCTTTTTTAATCATATGAGCTGCTTGCTAGCTGGACCGCTGCTTCAGCCCTGCCTTATTAGAACAGGTCACTAATGTATTTTAGAAACCAATTTGTGTCTTCACCATCTGGTGGTTTTTCATTTTTAGTTTTTCTCTTGGAAGAAAGATAAGAGCCAGTTGCTGGAGCTCCTCATTGGCTTTCTGTTCCACCAAGGTTGAACTTAAGAGGAAATCTAGCATATGGTGGCCCTTTCTTCTGTGCATTAGTGCGGGCTTGAATGCAGTTGCTGATTGATAGGTGGTCCCTCCTCAGCTGTTAATGAAGCAATGCACTGTAATGGAAGCAAGACCTGAATATAAGCTTTTGCGAAGTGTCCTGAAAGCAAGCTGTTACTTTTGCTTGTCTTGTTCCCTGGGAATAAAAAACTAATTGCATGTAAGGCTCAACAGGAGAGAAATAGGCAGGAAGGCAGTGAGAAGGCTGCACTAAAGAAAAGGGCAGGAAGGAGTAGAAGGTAGCTTCTTGAGTCGTCTTCAAGGTGAGCATTCAGGGGAGGGAGGATGGTGTGGGATAAGACTCAGGGCTCTTAGTTTGGGGCTCCTTTATTCATGGATAAAATGGGGGAAAAGCTGTGGCAGCAGAGGTTGCATGCAGTTCTGCATGTGAAGTTAACATGTAAGGCTCCACCCAGTCTTGAACACTAGGATTTGTGTTGTACTTGTGACTGGGTTTTCTGCAGAGTGGGGCAGAGACTTTCTGCCGAGATTTTCTTCTGCCAGTTCTCCTCCAGCTGGGAGCAGACACATGAGTAGCTCTGCACAGCACACACTAGCCTGGCCTCGGTAACCTGTCCAGGTAGGTAGCACTGGACAGACCGAGCAGCTTGCAGTCCTCAGGTACATTTCATCTTGTAGCTTTGTAACTTTCACCTTCTGCACTTGAGCTTGGTTCGTCCTTTGTGGCAAAGCTGTGTGGGCCAGGTCCTGCCCTTGGGAGCTGACTGAGCCTCATGCTTTCTGTATTGCCGTACAGATACAGGGTGTTTCTGTTTGCCCGTTTGCCTAAATACGGGCACATGTGAGGCGGGGGGCAGCAGCCGTGCACCTGTCCCGGCCTACTCTGAGCTGCTTTCCTCTAGCTCCCCGCGGCCAGGGGCTGTCTCGACGCCCCCACAAGGGGCTCTTGGGGCTCCGCGTCCCTCAGCCGCCTCCCTGGGAGCCAACCCCGGCCAACCCTCGCTGTCCGCGCCTCAGCAGGGCCCCTCCAGGAGGGGGGGCCGGGCCGTGCCGGGCCGCGCGGGCAGCGCCGTACGGGTTAAGGCGGCGCGGGGCGGGCAGCGGGCGGGCCGGCTCGGGGCGGCGGGCGCGGCGCTCCGGAGGCTGCCGGTGGGTGAGTTTCGGCGGGGCTGCGGGCACGGGGGGCAGCGGCGGGGTGGCTCCGTCTCAGGCTGGACCGACGTCGTGATTTATGAACTTTTTATTTTTCATTTATTCGGTCAAAACCGCCCTGTCTGCAGCTTTATTAAACTCGCGCTTATGCCGCAGCCTCTCCTGTTTGCGAGCGTCCGCCCCGTGCCGCCGGGCAGGAGCCGGGGGCGCCCCGGTCCCCTCGGGTTACCGGAGGTGAAGCGGCCGGGGGCCGCCCGCTGCTGCTGCACACCCCCGGGGCTGCGCCTCTGCCCCGTGCCGCTGGCAGCAGGCACGCCGTGCGGGTGGTTCCTTAGCACCTGGTTTGTAAGGTAGGGTCCTAACCCGTGTGCAGCTCTGAAAAACGCGGAGACGCGACTTTGTGGTGTGTGTTCCGATCGCTTTTTCCTCAAGGAAAAAGAACGAGTGCCTTTATACCTCGGTGTCGCGCAGGTAGGTCTGTGCTGCCGCCCGCGATGCCGATCTGGAAACCAGCGCTTTTTGTTACGGGCTGGGAACGTGCGCTGCTGGAGCTCGTTTCGCCAGCCTACCAACGGTTTGTGGTTTCTTCCGTGCTTTTAAAGTCTTCTAAAAGCTTTAGCAGAAAGCACAACTCAAATCCAGTTATGTGGGGAAATATTTGAATTCGCGAAGTTGATCTGTGTGCTGAAAAGAGAAGAAGCTAATGTGCACAGTGGGAAAGGTCGTGGCTTTTATCAGCAGAAAAGCTGAAGGATGCATTTGGCTCTCTGCAGAATGCCGGGCTGTAGTTTTGGACGAGCTGAACTGGTTGTATCCTCCTCTGCTGCTATGACCACTTCAAAGCCCCCTCCGGCACAGTCCTTATGCTATCAGGGAATGAAATAAGGTCTCTGAAGGGTAAGACAGCATAAAGAATATATTCCATAAAAGTGATTTCTCAGGTAGTTGCTCTTCAAGGTTCTCATGCCTGGATTAATTCTACATTTTTATTTATTTATTTTTTTTAAGCAATTAAGTCAACTTTCATGTGCCTAGCAAAGTGTTTCTTGGAACCCACCGTTTCTTACCACTTCCACTGAAGTGAATGCTTGCAAACCACATCTCTGAATCTGTTAATAAATCAGATGCGGGCAGGTGGCTTTTTCTAATGAGCAGTGTTCTGAAAATGAGAAATGAAAGTCCACTTGCTTGTGAATGTGCTGAAGGGGTCTGTACTTCCAGTGTACGAGTTTTGTGAAAGACTGGTGATGTGTTGGGCTGCAGAAATAGATCTGTTGGTGATCAATGAGTTGATGGGAAGGTTCTGGAGAAACGACGAACTTAGTTTATAAGCAGAACAGGTATTTTCTTCCAGGCATGTTTCACAATGTAAAGGCTGTTTGAATGGCTTTGAAATACTTTAAATACTGTGTCTGTTTCCGCATTATAGGATGACCTGCCAGCTCCTTCCAGAACCACACTTAAAGGAGGCTCTAAATGAAAGCTTTGCAGTGAAGTTTTTAGTTTGGACTCCATATATAGATTTAGTAAACCATAATTTCAGAAAGTCTTAAATTACCAAAGTCTGAAGTCTAAACTTGTGGTAACTAGTGAGTTACTTAGTAGCTGCCCCAAACAACTTCTTGTAGTGGATGGGAGCTTTAAAAAGACCTCTGGTGCAGTGGGGTAGCTGTGCATTAAAAGGGATGCCAGGAGCTGGAGCCTGAGCCTTTTCAGGACTTGGTGTAGGTGACCCTGTGCTTTACAGCCAAGTTGCCCGCACTAGGCTGCCACGGCTCGCTGGGGACCAGCACTGTCACAGACTTGCACAGGGTGCCCCCATAACGATTTTTAAGCCTCTTGTCAGTCTTTATGTACAAGGCACTGTGGTCTGTGGAAGCAGGTACTGTTTCCTGACCTTACAATTTAAATATTTAGTTCAGAGCTCCTAAAATTTTGGAAGGTTTAATACTTTAAGACCCTTTGTCTGTACTCCCTATCCTGTGTACAGTACCAGGGCTATCTGATGAGTAATGAAGCCTTAGATGTTTCCACCACCAATATGTAGGAGTTGACAAATATAGAAGTAATTCAAAGAGATATGATTTATGCTTCTCAGAAATATAACATGCTTAGAGAATCATCTTGACTTCCCTCCTCCTGGCCCCTGCCTCTTTTATTCCAACCTATGCTGTCACTAAAATGGACTGTTACTGGAAGTGGCCAGAACCCTGGTGGAAGCCTGAGCATTTCCATCAAGTTAACGTTATGTGGATGAAGCTGGCTTGGAGTGGAAATGGATGTGGCACTCTGTTCTTATTCTAAAAAGAGCTGAAGACCAAGATAACAAGATAATGCTGCTTGTGCATACTTGATTTGAGTTCACAGTCAATTATCTAAAATGGGGGATACTTATGTTATGAAGAAAAATAAATATGGCCAACCACAGACAGAAATGGATTTCTGTAATAATAAATTCTCTGGATTCAAGAGCTTACTCATTAAGCCTTATACCTTTATTTATAATCTTTTATTATTATTATTACTATTATTATACTTTTAACACTGAATTAAAAAGAACTTTTAAAAAGTACATTCTTAGTGCCTGGAAAAGTGGGCCATGTAGCAGCTGTTCCAAGTACAAGCAGTGCCCACAGAATTTCCCTAATAAACCAAATGTAAAACAGTTACTTCTGAGATAATTTTTCTCCGTTAAACCTGCCAAATGAATGTTGGTTTCCATTGCATCCTCTAATGGTACCAGATAAAGTCTTTGATTTAGAGCCTGAGGACTCAGGAATAACATTGTTCTTTATGCAGCAGAAACTGAGGACTAAGAATGAGGATTTAGGGAAAAATTTCTTTTGTCTGTTTCTCTGAACTGACTTTTGTATAATACTAATTAACTACTGAAGACAATTCAAAGTGAACCTAAGAGCTTACCTCACCAAATTCCTTCTTACAGTTACATATTAACATTTTTGGCTTCGGCTCTGATACACACCCTTTTCAGCATTGGTATTTCTTTCTCTTTAAGCTGAGGCAACCTGAATGGGTTTCTTGGGTTACTGTGCAATCATTTGGCTGTGTTGTTTTCCTCCATGGCCATGCATGTGTTCAGGGTGTGGAGGGGAACAAGGAACCGATTCCCTTTCTGGACTGGTAAACTGGCACTACTGGTACGCGTAGCCTGGCTGCCAAGTGCTGGCCCCCTTCTGCTGCCATCGCTGCCTCTGTGGATCCAGGTGAGAAGGAGCTTCAGTGGCTCGGAAAGCAAGAGGGCAGGGACACTGGCTGTCCAGAACAGAGGAGGGGGCTGGAGGTGCCCTCATGGGCCCATGGGGCAGGCAGGAGTACAGCTAATGGGGTCATCTGTGAGTGTCCGGGCCCTCCTGGACTAGTGCTGCTGCACAGCCACCTGCTGCCAGTGGGACTTGTGTTTTAACGTGTCCTCAGCTGGATCTACAGTAGAGTGTTTCTCTGCAGTAACAGACCAGGTGCAGGACCCAGAGTGGGGGATTTCAAGCAGCTTGCCTCCTTGTTCCGCCAGAGGTGCTTGTGACAAGTCGGCCATACAACCCCTGCACCCTGCAGAGGTGCTGCGTGACAGGCCCGAGGTGCCTGGCAGAGGTCTGCCTGCTGCTGGGGCCAGGGTTGGGGCCAGGCTGCCCTGCCTGGTGCATGGCCCTCGCTGCCCACCCAGTCCTGGCCTGAAGCTGAAGTTCAGCTCCTGTCCTCTCCCCACAGCTCACATGCTCCCACCCTGGTGCATCCTGCAGCATCCGGCCAGCAGCCACTCTGAATCCCCCAAACCAATGCCAGCTTTGCAATAAGGTTGTGGCAAACACGTTGAAACAGCTTGGCTTTTAATGGACAGGAAAGGCAGTGAGGCAGTGGTGTGTGCTGTGAATCACGCTGTGGCTTGCAGGCTAAATGTTATAATGACCCTCTCATTAAAATCTCTCACTGAAATGCTATCTGAGTTTTCCCTTCAGAACAGGCTGCATTAATGATGAGAATCTCCTTGGGAGTGACCTACAGGCCGAGCTAGTTTTGAGTCAAAGTGATTTAAAAGGTGATTTTAATCACAGTTTGAATCGGCAAAATCATTGATTTAAATAACCGGTACTAATTTTTCTGTAAATATGCATGATTTTTGTAACTTTCTTGATGCAAACCCTTTTCTAATTGGATAATGACTCTTAAAGTGTGTTGATTGGCAACCAGCTGAAGCTTTTGTCTGAAGCTTCCACGTGATAGTTTATTTTAGTAACCCTTTGTTTAAGTAGCTAGCATGCTATAGTAGTAGAGACTCAGGCAAATTCTTGGGAACAGTGAAGGATATTTTCTGGCTCAGGGTGTCCCTGTCTCTGGCAGGGGGGTTGGAACTAAGCAGTCCTTAAGGGTCCCTTCCCACCCAAACCATTTTTTCATATGATAAAAGTTGTGTTCACATTTAAAAAAAAAAAAAAAAAAAAAAGTAAAATCAATTCAAATATGCAAGCTGTCTTGAAGACAAGAGAGCTGAAGGTGCACTGGAATGAGAAGCATGTATGCTTTTTCATTTGCAAGCTGTTTAACTGAACCAAATCCTTTGAGATTTTTTGAAGCAGACGACTTCTCTCCCTCACTACCTCTAGCACTTTGAGTAAGAATAGGAAGAAATAGTTCGTCAGCTCCTGGTATTTGTAGTCACAATTAGCTGAACTGAACTAATTAAATAGACTGACAGAAGGAAAAGAACCTTTATGACAAGGGCAAAAAGGCACTGGCATTGGCGAAGTTTTGATGTCTTCACTTGCGACTGACTTGGAACAAGCAAAGAGTGTAACCCACCTGTGGAATATAGGATAGATGGTTACTGTCACTGAGTTTTTGGAGATCTATATGGAGCTCTATAAAGCCACGAGTGGCACAGAGGTGGTGAGTGGAGGTAGTTTGTCCTCTCCCATAAAAGCAAGAAGTATCAAGCTGGTGAGAGCCACTTCAAAAATAAAAGGTCTAGCTGTTTTTCTACTACTTCAGTTTCTATTAATTTTATAACTTTGGCAAACTATATTATGCCTGATTTTTTCAAATATTTGTTTAAAAAACTTAATAAACAAATCTGAGCTTTGTTTTTCTTCTCAATTTTAAACCTGCTGTAAGGAAAAAGGTCTTCAATTTGACTGTGGAAGTGAAGACCTGGAGAGTAAAGTCTTGCAATGTGTTGATCTATGCCACGCTGGGAAATACGGGATCTCCTCTTGCACATTCGTTGTGCCTGGTGTGGATTGGTGCAGGGCTATTGAGGATACAGCTGCCCTGAGGCTGTGCCAGTTCTGCTGTAAGGATACAGATGTAAAATGAAGGTGTGAGATAGTCATGCTCTGGATGAGCCCTGGAGTGAGGAGTAGTGCTCGCTTTATGTAGGCCAGTACAGACAGTCCTGTGCTCTGCAGTACTGGGATGCAAGCTAGCTCCAGTTCAGCTACTGCTTGGATGCAGCCTCTGTCCGGACATCTCCAGAGTCGACCCTGTGACCTTCAGACCTTAGCCAAATGCTTTCCTACTCCCTTCCTGCCTTATCTCAGCATCACAAGACATCACTTTCAAAGTCATTTGCCGTTTGAGCTCTGCTGAGTGACAGTGTACTGTGATTATTTTGGAGGAGAATTACTGATAGGTGATTTTTATTCTTTTTGGGGGTACTATTTCAAATGAGTATGGCATTTCAGTAAACTGAAGTATTCAGAATAAGTTCACAGTTGATAATATTGATTTCTTTAAGCTTGTTGCCCAAATAAAGTGTAATAATGTGTCTGCAGATGTCTTTGCTCTCTTGTCACTGCAAGCAAGAGATTCATCTCTTGAGATGATTACACAGTAAGATACATGTTCAGAAAACCTTCCCTGTAATTTTCACAGATTTTTTTTCTTTTTCTCCTGCTACTCTTGCCCAAAATGCTACTTCTATATGCAGGCACTTGGGTTGTTCTTTAAAAGCTTCCTGCCAAGCTCAGCAAGTCCTTTACTGCCTCGGTGGGTAAGACCAGAGCTGCCTGGGCTGGGCAGGGTTCCCAGCTTGAGTAGCTGTCGTCCACAGCTGCTTAGGGACTTCTGGTTGCTTACAGATTTAATTGCATCGTGTTCTTCTGAATACTTTAAGTGAAAATGGGGAATTTACTGATTGCCCAACTTTACTGTGCTGCTTTGAGCTGGGAGAGGTAGGTACCAATCTCTAGTTGACTCCTGATGGTGGTTCTGAGTTCCTGAGGCTTCTTTATTTTTAGACAAAGGGATGCTCTGTAATACTTCAGTACAAGGGATGATTTACTTGTTTCCTTCCACTTCTTATCCTTAAACAGCTGTTCTTACTTCTGGCTATATACTTGAATTTGATGCTTTAAATAAGAGATTCTTGTATAAAAGAAGCAGTTGCCTAGGCTCTTGAGGGTAAAAAAAAAAAAAAAAAAAAAAGACATCAACATCAAGTAGCCTGCCCCTTCATGCTGATTACTAGATGTAGGGTGGAAACCAGGAAAGGCTAAAAAGCCAGTTCAGAAAAATGAAGTATGCAACAAATTTTCACTTAGCTGCAAATACTAATCACAGAATAGTATGAGTTGATCTGAAGTTAGATGATATGAATACTGTGTGAGGGAAATAACAACGGTAGCATAACGTAAATCACAGAAGACAAACCTTTTATCTTGAAGCTCAGAAAGAATCTTTAACATAAATGTGGATTTTTAGCCAGCCTGCTGGGGGTTGCTTAATTTGCTTCTCACTCTCCAGAGAGATGAGATACCACTGCTAGTCCATTATTAGCCTGTGGTTACCTAAGTGTACCTGATCTTTATCTGCGATCAGTCTTAGCTGTAGAGGTGAGAAGCGTATGGCTTTTCTTGCATGTGCCCATTTTCTGCCTGTGCCCATTGCATCTGTTCTTTCCATCCTTTCAGCCCCGCTCAGCCTGCTGCTCTGGCACTCACAGTGCCCTGAGACTGTGAGAAAGTTGCCAAAGCTGGCAGCCTTGTTCCTCCAACAGTACTGCATCCCCAGCCACCTCCTGTCCTCAGGCAGGCATGGATTTGATGCTCTGTGTGGTGTCTGCCATGCCTAGGGCCTTGCGCCATGGTTGGGATCCTGGGTTTGGCAAAAATTATACAGTATTTGTTTGCAAAGTCATGGTTAAAACACTTAGGTCCTGGCAGTGAATGTGAGGGGTCGTGGTGATCAAACACACACGCCTGCTACTGGGCTGTGAGACCCTGCACAGGGCCTGCTCTCCCTGAGCAGCTGCTGTCAGAGATTGCTGACGTTCTCCTTGTGGAGAAGCTGCAGTGTGCTGTCTTCTGGTCACCAGAGCTGCCCCTCTGTCATGTCTAATAGCCCCATGTCCACAGCAGTGCTGAGCAGATGTCAGAAAACAACCCTGTGCTGCTGCTCTTCCTGGGCCATTCTTTATCCTGTGGTTGGGTATGGAGCTGCGTTTTGGTTTTGAAGATAATTGGTGTGTGTGTGCTGCTCATAGCGCTCTGGGTTGAAAGCCCAATAAAACAATCTGTGGCTTCAGCGAAGACAAATATGCACAGTGTTTTTTTCACTCTTCAGCACATTTATTTGAATCCTGTAGCAGTAAATAATAGGCATGTGTTCAGAATATATATATCCTTAGCATTTTATATACATACGTTATTGCATTCATTAAAATATAATTTTTAAAAAAGCTTTTTTTTTTCCCCAGTAATAAGCTTTTCATTGCTTAGTCAGTAAAATGGAAGAGTTATGATTTATGCTCCGCTGTCCTGACTGGATGCACTGAGAAATGGAAATAATGATGGGGCTGTGGCTCAAACATGGGATTTCACAGTAAGAAAGGCCTGGCTGTAGCTCAGGCTTTCTTTGTGACCTCCACTTTTAACCTCATAACTTCCACATTGTTGCCTGCACAATATGACTGCTCGTGCAAATGGACTGCTGGCTGTTTGTAAGCGGGTAAGACTTGCAAAAAATCCTCATTCATGGAAGCATCATTAATTGCAGTCCTTTGGAGGACAGAATATCTCCTTCTGCACTAATAAATTGTACAATGTGAATTTTTACTTCCAAAAAGTTTCCAAATTCATGCCCCCCTCCACCACCCCCCTCCTCACCCCCAAGGGAAAAAAAATTACCCCAACATGTTAAGTATGGTAATCTGAGCAAGGACCAATAGTTAACTTTAATTCTTTCTCTTTTCCCCTTTCACCCTTCCTAGGATGCAGGGGTTGTAATCCAGGATGAACGAATGCTACTATGATAAGCGCATGGACTTTTTTTATAACAGGACAAATACTGACACAGCAGATGAGTGGACAGGGCCAACGCTTATTGTTGTTCTGTGTTTTGGGACATTTTTCTGCCTCTTCATTTTCATTTCAAACTCATTGGTCATAGCAGCTGTGGTCAAGAACAAGAGGTTTCATTTTCCATTTTATTATCTGCTGGCCAATTTGGCAGCTGCAGACTTTTTTGCTGGAATTGCTTATGTCTTCTTGATGTTCAACACTGGCCCAGTGTCTAAGACATTAACTGTAAATCGCTGGTTTCTGCGCCAGGGTCTTCTGGATACCAGCCTTACAGCTTCCCTGGTGAATCTCCTCGTCATAGCTGTTGAGCGGCACATGTCAATCATGCGGATGAAGATCCACAGTAATCTCACAAAGAAGAGAGTCACTTTTTTAATTATATCTATTTGGGCCATTGCTATTTTTATGGGCGCTGTTCCTTCCCTGGGTTGGAACTGCCTCTGTGACATTACTGCCTGCTCTTCCCTGGCACCTATTTACAGCAGAAGTTACTTGGTGTTCTGGAGTGTCCTAAACCTCGTTGTTTTCTTCATTATGGTGGTGGTTTACATAAGAATCTACATGTATGTCCAGCGGAAAACTAATGTTTTATCATCGCACACTAGTGGATCCATTAGCCGCAGGAGAACCCCTGTGAAGCTTATGAAGACCGTCATGACTCTCTTAGGTAAGAGGCTACCAACCATATGGAGCAAGGCTGGCAATGCCAATCAGTGTTTATTAAAAAATAAAACTCCCTAAACTTGTAAGTGGTGAAGTCACTTAACCTTCTGTCTAGCTTAAACAGTGAAATCAATGTTGTACGAAACAGAAATGCAAAGCAGAGGGCCAGTTGGCAGCATGTGGAAGAGATGTGTCTCTGGTAAATGCTCACACAGCTTGTTAAAAATGCGAGCTGTCCCTCGTTTGTTGCAGGGGACTGGGAGGTTACAGAATGGCTGTAGAAGACTTATGAAGGTTCACTGCTACCTAGTAAAACTCTTTCAAAATAATGTTCTTTAATATGTGCACAAGGCCCTGAATCCTGTGGCTGTATGTGAGTAGCTTTGTCTGTACTTCTTCCTCTTGTCTGTTTCCTGAATTTACTGAACATTTACCTTCACTGGGGAAAAGAAGGATGCCTGGTGGATCTGTAACGTTTTCCTGTGGATCTGTATCGTTTTGCTTTGTAGGAGGAGAATTTGCCTCTGTTTTGTAAAGATTGCATACTGCAAAGTACTTTCAGATGGTGATATGGTACAGCCTTAGATCTTTAGATCAGAAAATGAGATGTGACCTAGATTTCACCCTAAGGAAACTTCGGTTATCTGAGCAGCTCAGATCACTTCAGTTAGTTGTGATGTAGCTGCTTATTAAATAGAGGCGCACAGAGTGGATGGTTGATCGCTGGAAGAAAGCACTAGCTGGTGAATTTTCAGGCGGTATGGGCAGTGAACATCTCCTAGTGGAGTAGTGAGCACCTGTAGGATAAAGTCCAAGGACCAGAACAAAGCCCTTCTCCAGATGTAGTTACTTACACTTGTTTCTTGAGGCAGCATGAATCTGTTCCTGTTCCTCCTTAGGCATTGAGAAAAGAAATAAACCCAACTTCAAGTTTCATGTTCTTCCTTTCAAATCATTTCTTTCTTTTGGTGGGGACAGGGGCCTTTGGGCTGATCTAAAGATTGGGTTTTTAGCCACCAGATTAAACTATAATTCAGGCAAAGCATTTGATGATAATACTTCCTGGATCAGGCAAATTTAACTTAGTCTGGGTGCTGCTTTGGAGGTTATAATTTTGTATTTTTCTTTTGCCAGTCAGAAATAAAATCAGAACGGTCTGCTTTCATAGAAGTCGAATGAGTGCATATGTCAATGGGTACAAGATGTACCCCAAACTCCCATGTCAGATGAATTGTCTCTTGGCTTGTTTCTTCTCATCAATTTTACAGATATTGACTCTGTGAGGCTTTTTGTAAATATTTATTTATAGGAATGAAAATTTATTTCATAGAACAGCTTGAAATGTGTATTCCTGGCCTAGTCATTCAAGCGCAATATGCAAAAAGCATTAGAAACTGGATTGTCATGTTTTATGGCCTTCTTGATTACCAAAGGAACCCCCAAGTGACCACACTGGTGCTTACAAACTGCTCTTACATCCACTTATGCAACAGCCTATAGCTATATGCAGCAAGTGGGCATGGGGTTTTCAGCTCAAGGCAGTTACTTTCAGTGGCTTATTCTTAACCATCTGAAGATGCTTTGCAGTAAATGGCCAGTATGGTCTCAACTAAAAGCTATTACAGGAAGCGCTGTTGCTGGAGGAAGCACGATGAGAACGAGAGTGCTTGTTAACTTGCTGTATTGATGTCATGGTAGGTTCATAGTGTTGGCATACTGAGAGACAGCTTTGATGTGGATTTTTAAGGCATGGTGCCACCAAAGCATCAGTAGTATGTCCAGGTACGCAGGAAGCCATTAATTTTTAAGTAGAGATGATGTAATCTACAAGAAAATCCATGTTTGAAACTAGTGGTAAATCCTCAAATTGACCTTGAGGCTCTCTGATTCCTGATGTCCCATAATCTGGTGTGAAGTCTCAGTGCTGTTCTTCTGATTCATGTTGCAGCCAGGCTGTACTTCATGTCACTCACTGAATTGTAGAGTCCCAGAAATGAAATTATTTTTAAAGCATGGCACTTTATCAGAGAGAGGAGCTCCTACAGGATAATAAAAAGTCTGCAAAGAAGATTGCCGAAGGGCTGAGACAAAGGTTTATATTTATGTTTAACCATGGGTCCCTCTCAAAGTTCTGTGGTAAAAATAGCAAAATCCTAGAAAGACTGCAAGTCTGAGCCATGGCTTGCTTTCATCAGTGCCACACTGTGAGTAGGGTGTGAATTGCTTGGTGACAGCGAAATGTGTTTTGGATGGAGTTGAACAGCCCTGTGAACTGCAGCACTGCCCCCTCCTCATTGTTGCCTGTGGAGTGGGTGCAGCCTCCCAGCAGGGGAAACTAAAGGGTTCTGTGTGCAGTCCTCTGGGTGCCAGAGAGGCCTGCAGATGTTATCCCACCATACTTTTGCCTTTGCAACCTTGATAGGGCTCCCACAATGTCTCCTGAGAGTTCGTGGACTAATCCTGCTTGTGAGGTCAGGGTTTTGTTTGCAGGAAAGATTTCTTTGTGGTTTTTGTTAAATGTGGTTGTGGGGTCCCTTTCCTGTCCTGCTGACCTCCATGAAAGCCGTGTTGGACCTTGCATGCTTTGGTAGAATTAAAAACTAATAATATTAAAAAAGGCAGGTGATCAGAATGCTTTCTGTGCGTATTCTGAGGAGGGTTTGTTACCAGTTTAATTTCTGCATGGAGGTGGTATGTTGACAACTTTGTCAGTGACCTTTGGTGGCCGGCAAAAGCATCCTTTCCAAATTCTTGCTGAGGCACTCATGTAGACACAGCCATGTCTGGGTGGTCTGGTTCCAGCGCTTGTTACAGTGGGTGGGATTTGCCCTTGAACTCCAGGGCCATAAATCAGTAGGATGTTTTCTCCTGCAGCCTGTAGGAGGGAGCTGGTGTCACAACTGCTTACTCAGCGTGGTGGAGCCAAATCAGCGTGCAGCATAGCGCGGAGGCTGGCCAGGGAGAGCGTGTGCTGTGGTCGCAGCTTGCCACTCCTGGTGCCAGTGGGTATTGGAGGAATGTCACTGATGTTGACCATTAACTCAAAACTAACACCATGAAATTGGTACTTAGCATCACAGACATCTTGCTACAAAAGAAAATGTAAAAAATGCATTTCCTGAAGGAGGTGGTCTCTCACCTTTCCATTCTGTGTAATTCTTCCTGGAATGCAGTAAATGCATCAGTTGGATTTATTCTGGACTCCTTACGAAGCTCTTTGTAAAAGAGGCATCATTTTGCAACAAGGTCTGTGGGGTGTTGTACCAGATATGTTTCGCAGCAGCCAGTGTCACATTGATTTGTTTTGTATCCTGTTAGGGCCTGGGGTAGGTGGGCACCATGACCCCTGAGCTTCTTAGCAGGGGTAAGTGTGTGTGCCCCTGAACCTGGGCCAGGCACACACAGCCAAGGGGATGCCCGTGGTGCTGCCCAGCTGGTGTCCTGCTGCTAACCAAGCTCTCCCGCCGGGCTGGGCATGGCTTGGACATGGGAAAATCAGCGGCCTCAAGAAAAGGAGCACAACCAAAACTGTTGAACAGATACCAAGACTCCCAGGAGAGCTTTATAGCATGTAGCTGCTGCCATCCTTATGTGTTTGATTATTTTTCAAGCCCCAAAAAGGGGTGCTATGCTCCTGTAAATGATTGGAATTTGCTCAGTACGTTGTTTGAAATGTGACTGCTGCACAGAGTTGTAATTTTCTATTTCAGTACGTCAGGCAGCAATTGTGGCTTGTGCTAAGTTAGCATTATCGTGCGCTGGGCTGCATTCTCCATGGGCTCCCAGGCGAGGACTGAGAGGCTGGTGGTGCCACGGGGGGCAGCTGGGGCCGGGAACCTCCCAAACCCGGGGCTGTGATCGAACACCCCAGTGTTGTCCTCCCACCAGCCTCGCTCACACTCAAGGAGATGAGAGCCCTGTGGCTCTAGGGCTAGTCCTTTGTCTTATTCCCCAAACCACTACTTTCCTACTTCCTCATCTTTTTGTTTTTTCTTTTTATTATGCACTTTGCTGCATTTCTTTGCCCTGGCTGCCACAGCCTTGTTTTATCTTCACTGCCTCATCTTTTTCTTTCTCTGTTCTCCTTTACAAGCGGTGGCAGTGATGGCCACACAGTGATGCCACAAGGGTGGACATCCTCCCCTCCAGCATATGAGATACATGAAAAGAGGACATCTTCTCTGTTCAAAGTGCTAGCTGTGTGCTCCAGAGATCCTGTTTATTTACCAGAGTGGACAAATTGTTGTGAGGACTTTTCCCGACTTGTGTTTGAGGTGATGCTGACAGCAGCTGGATTCTCATTCCCTGCCTGCTTCTGAGGGCTTTGTGCTCTGGGCCTGGCAGAGAAGCTGTAGCAGACGCCATTTTGCTACTGTCACTAGTATTTTGTCCTCTCTGGCTTTCTTAATTTTTGAGTAATTTTTTGATGAACAAACTAGTAAGATGTTTAAAAATCAACAAAGCCAGAAGTCTGTTTTTTTAATTTTTTTTTTTTCTCCTTTTCTCTGTCTCCTTTGTTTCCAGGTGCCTTTGTTGTCTGCTGGACTCCTGGACTGGTCGTCTTACTGGTTGATGGTCTAAACTGCACCTACTGTGGGGTTCAGAATGTGAAAAGGTGGTTTCTTCTTCTGGCCCTGATGAACTCCGTCATGAATCCTGTAATTTATTCGTACAAAGATGATGAGATGTGGAGCACCATGAAAAAGATGCTTTGCTGCTCGTCTGATGATAAGAGCCAAGAGAGACGCTCGTCACGGATTCCCTCCACTGTGCTTGGCAGGAGCACGGACACCACAGGGCAGTACATTGAAGATGGTATTATTCAAGGGACGATTTGTGGGAAAGGAGATCTTAATGATAAAGGAAACTCCTGAGTAATTCAAGGGCCTGAGCTGGCTAAGAAAAGGAGGGGGAAGGGAGAAGTTTTGTAAGAGAAGATTGACTAGCAAAACTGGTAAACAATATATCCACTTCATTCCAGAGCCTCAACTCCAGTGTTAATAAAAGTTCTTATAAGTAATTGCCTAATGGAAAAACACTTTGTAATGAAGAAAACTTTCTGTGCTTCTTTTTCTTTTAAGTGCCTGAAATTATCTTTTTTGTGAATGGAACAAGTATATCTGAGAGACTTTCTGTGTGTGGAAACAAAACGTAAACAGCATAGTGAGGTCCTCCAGTGAATGGCATTTGTGCTTTGAACAGTTTCTTGAGGAGGATTGTAGGCTTGGTTAGATGGGATTGTGGCCTCTTCGCTTTCCCTGTTTACAAGTTCATACTTCTCTTGTCCTTCTCCTTCTCTTGCTTTCAGGATAAGTAGTTTTATGGTTTATTAAAGCTGTGCCAGAAACTCAGCTGTGATGGGAAGACCAAATACCAATGTGTGTGTATAAAATTCAGCCATAAATCGTCAGGATCTGACATTACAAAGTGTACAAAAGCCATTATTACAGGCCGATGAGTGCTGCAAGGAGACACGTTGCACACTTTGCTGCTGTCACGTAGGCAGCTGTGGAGGGTGGACTAAGAGCAAGGCAGTGCTTATTAAGCCTGTTTCTTACTTTCCCAGATAATATCAAATGGGTGGCTCATCCTTCTTTGTGACTGCTGTGCCGCTGAGCAAAATGATGCCTGAAACCATGTTGTAAGATAGCAAACTTATAAGGGGTATTTAAATGTACATATGATATATACAGGCTCAATTAATTAATTTAAAATATAAATTAATTAAAGAAAAAAGCCTGAAAACAACTTAAACTCCTACAAGAATACAATATGAATTGATCATCTGACCTCGTCTGGACCACATTTAACCTCTGATTTGCAAGCAAGTCTTAAGGGAAGATGCTTGAAGAGGCTATGAAACAGCAAGTGATGAAGGACTTTCAGCATTGTGACTGATCATGTGCAGTGTGCGTGCGGTCGCAGCCATCCAAAAAATGAAGTTTAGACTTATGGACTATGCTCTAATGGAGGATCCAGCAATTTAAAGCTCCAGGGTAATGTTTTTAAATCATAAACTTTTAATTTAAAAATTTGAATGTGGATTTCTCAGTGGTCTAAGAACCTATCTCTTGATGTCTGATTTCAACAGCAGTGAGCTCCCTGCTCCCCCTTCCTAAATTCAACAGGAGTTACCTGTGTTGTCCTACAGAAAACTTGATCCCTGGTACTAAATCAGGCAATCACATGCAGAGACCATGTGGAATTGTTGGAGAACATCAAGAGCATATTGTACAAGGCCAGAAGATAATCTGTGGTTTGGTTTGGGCAAATTCTTTTGGCACAATTTGCTTGCAGATCATCTGGATCATGCTGGTTGAAGTAGAACCAGTGCATGGCTTAAAGGCCAAGTTGCAGTTTTATAGAAGTCACTGGGGGATTTGGGAGCTGGCCTTGGTTTACGAGCACAGTAAGCCCAGAGAGTTCCCCTGTAACACAAGTTAGGTAGCATGGGTATGGCCTAACATTTCACAGTAAATGCTGTATTTATGAGTAATGCTGGAAAGGTTTACACATGTGGTATTGTTGTTGGTTTTGGTTTTGGCCATTATAATGCAATGTTCTTGTGCAATTACTACTTCATTAGTCTGGTGTCTTGAAAATTACGTAAAGTTGTGCTTTGTAAAGCCAGTGACATTGCAAAGGCATATCATGCAAATGTTTGTGTCCCTAGAGCTACCTGCAGTGCACAGTTTGTGTTAACCAGGCCAAAACTCAGTATACAAAGCCAACGGAAAATAAAATGCTACTTCAAAATAAAATACTTGTTTTGTTTCCTGTTTGGGTGGTGACTGAATGTTACCTGGCACCACAGCCAGCAGTAAATGGCTGCTGCTGCTCATACTTGTTTCCATGGAGCCACCAGAGCTGAGACTGATTGAGCTGCAAGTAAAAATAAAGATGGGAAAGCCTTGTTTTATGTTATCACAGAGGGATTTTTGTTTTAATAAAATTGCTATGTTTATTGGCAACACTAGCCGGTGTAATACTTGGTTGGTCAGGGTCTTGAAGACAACTTCCATGAAGGCCTGGGACACCTGCAGCAGTGGAGAAAGCACTAGATTTCTCCTGCAGTCCTTGGGATTTGAACTGCAAAACAGTAATGTGTGGACAGTTTCTCCAGATAAGCAGGAAAAGGTGAATCCCGTAAAAAGGTAAAGGACAGCATTGCTTGTAGTATTCCTTCGACAGTAGATTCGCATTCTGGGTGAAGTCCTGAGAGGTATTAACAACTGTTCTGTAAGTGAAAGGATTTGAGGTCTGCACTTCTAGTCTTCGTGTCGTCTCATTTAAAAACAAAACCAAACAACCAAAATATGCCCCCATGCTTCTCCCTGTGTGTGTGTGTGGGGGGGGGGGGGGGGGAAGCTCTGTAAACTGGTGTTCTGTGAATAGCACTTCTTGCACTGTGCCATGGCCTCTGTTCTGGCATGATGCTTCCCTTGGAGAGCTATCAAACTGTCTAAACATCCAGCTACTCATATAAGGGAATTTCTTTTTAACTCTGTAAATATTTATCATAAGAGTTTGTCTCAAGGAAAACATTATTTGTACTTGAGTTATATTAAAAGAAGATGGAAAAGGCATGTTCTATGGGGTTTCCCTGTTTCCCTTTTCAGTAATAACCCTAAAAAAGGTATGAGTATCCTCTGACTTTGCATGTGTCTGCTCCTACTTACATATGGCAGTGTACTGATGTATGAGATGAAACATGTTTTTGGGGAGGGCTTTAGACTGAACACGCACAGGAACTCTAGGAGGTTAATTCCTAGGAGAGCGAGGAAGGCAAGTGTAGAGTTGGCACAACATTGCGTAGCTACAAGACTTTGTGTGTTCCTGGTGATGCTGGAGGCCTTTCTGTCTCTGGGAGACCCTTGAGAGCTGCTGTATTGTTTTAAGTAGTGAGCAGGTATTTTTAATTCAATGTGTTCACAGAAATTATTGAGAATCTTTGTGATGTCTCCTCCTGTACCTTTCCCAGCTGCTTGTCTCCCAGACCAAAGTTGCTCTTCCAGTTGGTTAATAGGTGTAGGAAGAAACATTCCGTGGCTTTTCTCAGGCTGAAGAGAGGCTGGGAGAGTCCTCCATGGTTAGCTCTCCCATGAAGTCTGCGTGGTCATGCTCGTTATAGATCGTTATAGAGATGCCTTTCAGAGAATAGCAATCAAAAGCTCAAGCAATGTGGCTTTATTTTACATGGTAGATCTTTTGAATCTTTCTGCATAAGCAGCTAGACTGGTCATCGTTTACTAACTGTGCGTGGGAGAGATGTTTCTCTGCCAGGATCTGCACTGTCACTTTGACCGAGGTGGGGTGGGTGATGGGGCTGTCTGGGAGAGCAGCCAGACTGCTGCAGCCTGCGTGGCACTGCTTCTGCGGCTCTTTTACCATGGCTGTTTTTTCTTTCTTTGTACTTCTGTGGTTAATTTTTTTTTGGTTGTTTTATTTATTTATTGTAGTAATCATTGTGAAATGGTGAAATACAACAGAATTTGTATGTATGGCAGTTTGTGCATGTATTTGTGAACTGCAATAACTACTGCAGCTCTGTGAAGTTATGCTGCCCTTCCCTGATCATATACATACTATAAATAGTTATACATAGCTTTTTTAAAAAACAAACAAACAAACAAACAAAAAAACTCTTCTGAGTAGCAGTTAAAAATGTGAGCAATGACACTACTATGATTCTTCCATGGTTTTAGTGAACAAAACCGTTTGCTAAAACGGCTAGGTTTAGGTTTTAGGTCTAAACTGCAGGTTAATGGAAGCTGGTGGGGAAGGGTCAGTTTAGGCTTGCGGTATTTTTTACACTTCTTCCCTAGAGTTCTGGCTATTTTGGCTGCTATCCTAGAGAGGATGCAGTGTGGGGTAAGGCCCTGGTCTAGCCCAAAGCAACTGCTGCTTGCAAGACTAGACCCCAAAAGTGGAAATACTGAAAAGAAGAAGGCAGGTAAATTTTGTTTGTTAGTATGTAAGTCTAAAGAATACTTATAACTTACATGAAAGAAGTAATTTCACTTTCCCCCTTGCACCCACTCCCCACTTATGCTGGTGCAGCCATTTGTGAGGCCAGATGGCGAAGTGCAGCAGGTAACCAATCCAGCTGAAAAATAACTCTGATGTATGCTGGTAGTAACTAGAGAAGAGTTTCTGCTTGCCATTACCTAGCAGCTGAATTATTTCATTGGCCTGTTATATAGTCACACAGATGACTTGTTTTCTGGAATTCTTTTTAAAACAATCCTCCTTGAATTCTGTGTTTTGCAGCGAATATGCATGCTTGTCAGGAGAAAGGGGGAGAAAATCCCTCATGAAATAAGGAATTAGGTCATGTTAGGCTTCCTAACCCCCTCCCCACCAAGGCCTTTCAGAAGATAAGGAATTTAAACACCTCTGTGCTTTGAGCCGTTCTTCAAAACACCCTGCTTAGCTTTCAAGTAGTAATTGGTCCCTGTGCTTCTTTTATGCTTCTTTTTATATGATGAGGGTGCTTTTTCACTGCAGCAGGCAGAAGCATCTGCTTTCTCCCAACCTATTTAGAAGTGCTGTTTTACAGCCTGTAAATATGGTAGTTTGGATCATCTTCTGTAAGTATCTAAGTGCGTTTTTCTGTGTATATTGAAATAAATTATTTTCAAACTAACCAGTGCTATGTTTACCAGATAGTTATGTTAGAATTTTATTTTATTTTATTTTATTTTATTTTATTTTATTTTATTTTATTTTATTTTATTTTATTTTATTTTATTTTATTTTATTTTATTTTATTTTATTTTATTTTATTTTATTTTATTTTATTTTATTTTATTTTTTTCTGAACTAGACTTCACGCATTTCTCTACTTGTGCACTTAGGGCTTTGATGTAAAACACTCTCAGGAAATCAACATGCACAATAACAAAAGCACAAATCACTTATTAATCGGTTTACACTAATGTCTGTCTTTTAATTTAAACAGTAGCTTCACTGAAACCATGGATACAGTCTAACTTCTCCAAAAAATACTCCCCTGCATATCTGTAGGCCAGGAGTAAGTCAGCCTACTTAACTTCCCTGACCTTTTTAGTTTTGCTCGCTTGCTCTGATATATATATATGAAAATAAGGAGGTGATGTTTCTGAGCAAAAGTGGATTGCTTAGTGTTTCGGACGGTGATGATCTGGGCATGTACTTTTCATTTAGGGAGGTCCTTTCACTTTTCTCCTAAACTTCCTGTGGAGGAGATGAGACTGTGGCTTGGAAGAGCTGGTGCTCTCACCAAGTATTGCATTTTGTACATGTAATGGTTAAGAATATGTATCTACTATCTTCACCCCAAATGTTCTTCACCCAAGATTCTCCTGCATATGCTAGACTCTCACAGTACTGCAGAGTTAATTTTATCTCCATCTTCCATTTGTGTTTACACAAACAAACACTTTGGTGTGTTGGCTTTAATTAGGTCTCTATTAGAAATACGTTATGTTACTAATGGATGTCAAAATGCAGGGAAGTAAAAAGGCTTGACCTCCAGAGATGGAAATATTATTAATGCTTAAATGATTCTATTCAAATTGTGGTTAACGCATCAGTTGTTATGAATGTCAGTGTGTTTGTGCAGTGTACTTTGTGATACTGGACTGTGATTTTTCCCACAGGTATAAATGAGTTAATTTAATTAGAAATGCAAGGGTTTGTGCCTGTAGGGATAAAGGGCCCATAGACTGTGAATTCATAACTGCTCACACATGTGCTTAGCTGTAATTTTTGCACAGTTGTGTTGCTTCCAGGAGACCTTTCATGTGAAAGGAGCCAAGCATGTGTCAGCATTTGTGAGATCAAGACGTTTAATGTCTGGTTTGGGCTGTAAGTTTCTGCTATATGACAAACGTTCCCATTGCATTGTTACCAACAGGCGCAGCAGTAGAAGGCTGGATTGGCCCGTGCACTAATCCCACCCTCAGACACAACTGTTGACTTTAAGGAGGAAATATTTGGGCCCATAAAGCAGAAACTTGCAATGTTGGATTATGTCCAAAATTTGACCTACACTGTTTTGTCCCATTTTCTCCTGTATAATCTCTTTGCACAGTCTATGTAATTTTTTGTGTTCTGCTTTGTTCTTCAAAGCACAGATTAAACCACGCTTTTCTCTAAACAGATAAATTCCAGCAGTACTAGATCCTAAAGCAACCCTCCAATTTCACAGACCAGAGAGCCACAAGAAGAAATAGATATGGTTGAGCAGACATTTTCATCGTGTTTTTTTTTTTTGCAAGGTCAGAATACTGACAATAACAACAAAAAAGTAATGTTTGCGTACATTAGTTAGATGCTGGAGAACAATAAATACTTTGGCTAAACAAAAGTAGACCCCAGGCATATGATTGATTTCTACAATTAACACATTGGGAGTCTTAGGCTGTCAACCAGGGAGTTATCTGGAGAGGAGAACTGAAGAAATCTTTTTTCTGATCAACTTCTCTGAACCGCACTGTGACTGCAGTATGTATGCAGCCCCTCTTGGGCATGAGAACCCAGCGTGGGGCACAACATGCTGAGCCCTTGCCCTGGCGAAGCTCCCACCCACATCCATGGGCTCACAGGACCTCTGCTGAGTCCCAGGAATGGGGCAAAGCCTGGGGCCGGAGCTATGGTAGCTGGGCCCTGCAGGAGCTCCGACCAAAGGCTTTCTTGCAAGTGTTTGGTTATATACGTGAATTCTGAAAGCTCTGTGTCCAGCAGGAGAGATTTGAGTGAGCCAGTGATCACACCTTTGTTGACATGAGGGAACTGTAGGGACTGCAGCCAGTCACAGGAGATTCCCAGTACACAGGGCTACTCATCTTATTAACTAAACCTGATGCTATTGACTTTTCTTTGGGTTCTGCTGCTAAGCTGTTCAGCTGACAGTTGTAGTTTCCAGCTCTTTTTCTCTGAATGGGAGTGGAGTGGGCCAGCCCATGATGCTGGTGGGATTTCACAGCCTTGGGTGCCATGTCCAGGGGCAGCAGGACCAGGGCATTCAGTGCCCATGTACCAGGGTTGTAAGCAGGGCAAAAGAAGTCATGAATATTTATGTTAACAGATGGCCATCTATCTTAGTGACATCTACAGTTGTCTTCTTCACTGAGTTATCAAAGCACTTTATAACTCTGTCAATAACTGTCAGACAAGAATTAATTCCAGGTCCACTTCTTTTTATGTAGGAGGGAGGCTGGAGGTTCATCTTCCCTGGTATTCAGGTATGGTATTTAGGCTGGCATCCTCTTTGGTTCAAGCTCAAAGGAATAGTAAGACATGACATATCAATATCACAAGGGATTTAACCCAAACGACAGGCTGGGGGTTGCCAGACAGAAGTGTCTGATGGATGAGAACTCAATTCTCTGTCCCCTTTGCTCTTGCCCCCTGTCCGTTTGTGGCGACAGCAGTGCGAGCTTCAGGCTCGAGGCAGAGAGCTTTCAGGGAGCAAAGACGAATATTGATTAGAAGAGGTGCAGGGGTTGAGGTAACAATTGGATTTGGTATGAGCAGTTCTTACTTCCCTGCAGCATTCACACTGAATATTTTGACTTGCTACAATAATTTCCTGAGGGCTGATATCCACTGATGTGATACAAATGGTAGGAGCAGGCTCCATCAGGAACTGCCCTGAAGGGCTGTTGATTCACTTAATCCTACAATGAAGACTGAAGGAGTTATTATGTCAAAAGGCAAACTGGGTGCAAATATTTACATCGACATGCCAAAGATGACACACCCAGCCCAGCAGATTGGGTTTTTGCTAATGCTTTATTTGATCCCTATATTTGGCTGGGAGACAAGCAATGCTTTTGTGATGTGCTACTTTTATGAACAATAAACAAAAAACATTCTCTGTGAGGAGCTGGCACTGCTGTGTTTTGCACCTCTTTCTGTGCACCTGCCTTCTGCATAGGTTAAAGAGGGAGACATCGCTGTGAAAGTAAGGATCTTGGGGTTCCTCAGATGTGGCAGTGGTTGGGGCTGCCTGTGCACCAAATGCAGCTGGAAGCTTCTTACATTTCTTTATTTTTTTATTTTATTTTATTTTTTATTATTATTTTTTGGAAGGGAGGAGCAGAGCCGGGCAGGCAGCCTCGCTGACAGAGTCCTGGTGGTACCGCTCAGCCAGGGCACAGCAACAGCTTGCACCCCTGCTGGGGGTTCCTCAGGTTCTCCATCTCCATCCTCTCTGGAGAGCTCACTGGCACTTATATGTCTTCCAGGTATGAGGTTTAAAAGTTGTCCCAGTAGTTTTTAAGGACCGTTTTTGACATTGTCAAAGTTGAAGCAACTGGAGCTTTCTTTGATCCAGGAGCTGCAGTTGACTCAGCTCTGCTTTGCCCAGTTTTATTTAAAGCCCATGACTACCACTTCTGAAATGTTATTTGTGAATGCTATAGCATTACATTATCTGCTTTTCCATCTGTTAAATGCCATGCTTCCAGCAGCAAAAATACTACTGCCTGACAGTAGCAGCTGCGAAAGGTCTTATTTAGCAGTCTTCTTCAAAGAATAGTAAAACCCGATTGTCAGTAAAGATAAGCCAAGTTTTGTTACAATAGAGCTTTCTTGGGATGTGATTTTAGGAATGTTGCTATTTATAGCAGCTCTGGATTGTTGCTGATGCATGCTAGGGAGGCTGTACATATCTATGCTTGTAAACACAATTATTTGCTTATTCCTGATTTAAACAATGCTATGTTAGTGTTTACAACCCACGTACAAATATACACCCTCTGCATAAATCTGGCCTCGGCATCCCTCGTGCTTGTTCCCAGCCCTGGCCCACAGCACCTCGGACCAGGCCGCTTCACACGGGATGTATGAAAGCAGTGCCTGGGCCAAACCTGCCTCCTGAGCAACTTCATGGCACACCCGAAGCCAGACAACAAGCAGGGCTCGGGAGCCCGGTGCTGCCCTGAGCCACGTCCTGGGCAAGCTGTGGCCCAGCATGGCCTAGCCTGGCCTGCGGCCCTCCCCTGGCCATGGCATTGTTGGGCCTTTGGCAGGGGCAGGCGGGCGTGGGGAGATCTGGCTTTTGGTGAGGACTCTGGGCACCGAAATGCTGTCAGAGCTCATGGTGACCTGACCCAGCACCAAGGAGGATCAATGAGGAGCTGCCAGCTATGGCACTGGGCTTTGACAACCATAATCTTGGGGCAGAGGTGGAGGGTGGGAGAGTGAGGGGGGCAGAGGTTTGTTATGCGTATGGGAGAAAGTGCTACCGCATGGAGCAGCAGTTGTGAATCGAGGGTCAAAGGAGTGCATTAAAGCAGACCTGTGAAAGGCTAGTGATTCCTTTGTCTGGGCATGGTAGGAGACTTTTTTTAAAAAAACAAAACAAAACAAAACAAAAAACAAAACAAACAAACAAACAAACAAAAACACCTGAACTTGGATCTGGGAGAACAGCTTTTTTTTTTTTTTTTTTTTTCCAGTGTCTCATGGCAATCTGAGAGGAGTTTCTTTTTCTGAAGGCTGATGGTAAAGCATGTTTTCAGGCCATTTTCTATCCTATCCTTGTAAGAATTGAACACTAGTGCTGGGCTGTTGCAGACAGAAGAGAAATACCAGTGCCCTTCAGTGGGACATTACTGGGACTCTTGCACAAGCAGGACGGGAGGCAGTTTTCTGATGTGGCTTGGCAGTGGCAGGCTGCACGCAGGACACTGGGCTGAACTTTCCGGACAAACTGGGAAGTGTCTGGAGGACAGCAGCACAGCTGGTGGCTGTACAAAACCTGACCTCCCAGGAAGGCTGAGGAACCTTGCTGGACAGTAGACCTGCGTGATGAGGGAGGACAAACACCACTGATGGGTGGTTTGAGAGGAGAGGAGATGAGTGTGTGGGGGGGCCTCCAGGTAGGGATGGTCTGTCCATTTAGCAGCATCTTCCACTTCTTCCAGCATTGTGTTCTGGGGTTTGCCTGCATTAGTGCAGATACCTGGTCAGGGCTGTGAAACCTTCACTCTCCTTGCTTTGCAGGCTCCGGCAGAGGAAGCCAGTCTGGCAGCGGCAACACAAGTCTTCACAAACACCATTTCCAAACTCCACCTCTAGTTTTGCTTCTGGTCCTGAGCAGGTAACCTCTGCAGACAGTAAGGTGACGACTCCTGTCCCCCTCAAATGGATTAACAGCTAATTCTCTTTCCGGAAGCAGGCTGAGGCTTCCGTGAATGGGGCTGAAGATCTGCGAGGGATGGTATGTTGCTATTAAAAAAAGGCTACTTGAGGGATAAACTATCCTGGCCCACATGTAAATATTTGCAGTTACAGACAGGATCAAGACTAACTGGAGAAAAATGTGAAAGACTCATGAATTGATGTTGTCTGTTAGAGTTTGCTTTAGTGGGATGAAACAACTTTTAAAATAATTTCTATGGCAACTGCAGCACAACAAAACCAACTCAGTAACTGACCCGTGCTGTAAGGCAGGCTAGTGTTTGAGCCTCAGTTGCTGCAGGCATTTTTGCCAAAGTCCAGCTCTCCAGGAGCTGGTCCCAGCTCTTTCTTTGCCCAAGAATTAAAAAAATAGAAAGTTATGGAAATGAAAAAGTAGTTACAGCAGGAGGAATACAGAAATAACCTGTTTTATTATTAAAAGATATCTCTGAGCATTCAACCAGTTCTAGGCCACCCATCAATTAAAAATCACCTCAGGACCATGAAGCAAGCTGTGCACTACACACTCCCATTTCAGGCAGTGCAATCATCACAGAAAACAGCTTAAAACAGATATTAAAAATAGTGGGCATCTGGTTAATAACCATCAGGCTTGGGTACATCAGGAAATGAATGGTTTGCCTGTATATTTGCTATTTGTTGGCACAAGGAAGCAACACAGCTCATCAGCCCCTCCTTTTGGGGCTGCGGGTGCTGATCAGCGAATCTTGAGACTGAAGTGGGCCCAGGGGCTGCCTCCCTCCAGGGCAGGGCCACTCCAGCAGTCTGTTCCTGAGCACTTTGTTTGGTTTAATTTTAAATAACTCTGTCAGTGTGGCTGCCCCTGGGAGGCTCGGTTCATTAGGTCCATTAGTGCAATTAGGGATTTGACACAGCAGGCCACTTGAAAAACATTAGTCTAAAGGGCGCTTCGCTGGCAGCTGATGTGGCTCCTCCGTTACTTGCAGACTCCGCAGGGAAGGCTGCAAGAGCAAAATGGGGATGCTGGAAAATGTGCTGGAACCTGGAGGGATGACCTCCACCATGAGAAGACCAGGCCATGCTGGTAGGAGGGGAGGTGCTCCTGTGCTTACCTATTTTGAAAGCTGTCACGTCTCCCCGTGGCGTCAGGCTGAGCCATTGCACCATGGGGAAAGGTACAGTCTCCACACTGTCCAGAGAGTAACCTGCTGCTGCATCAGAGGGCAGTCGGTGCAGCGAGAGGGAAAATTGCTTCTAGGGGAAAGATTGATGGTGTACACTAAAGCTGTTATGGGAATGTTGACTGGCTTCGGACAACTAGTTTTTGCTTGATGATGTGGGAGATGATCATGATCCTCTTTTAAATTTCAGTATGCAATAATGTAAGACAGCATCTCTCGATGTCAGTGAGAAATGAGCCTATTTATGCTAGATAGAATTTGGGCGTGGAAAACCAGAATATCCATATGCTGCACAGTATTATGCCACACTCCCTACGTACTTTTCTAGTTAGCTCCTTATAATTCAATATGCTCCAAGCAGGGGCAGGCTGTGCTACATTTCTGGTGTTTGTGCAGACAGAAAATTCTGTTACAGGTATAAAGCTGCCAAAGCCATGACTTGCTCATCACACGTGCCACACCATCCATTGCTGCATGCTGGGGAGGCATGAGGTGTGCCAGGAGTGTTTTGGCAAAGTTCCCTGCAGGGGGCTTTTGGACACTGGGGAAGGGACAGGAGAGCCACATCCAGCTGCACCTGTGGGTTATTTTGGGGGCTAAGGTACCCCAGGTTGGGTTGGCAGTACCCAACAATGTGCTGTTGCCCTTGTGTCAGCCCTGCCAGGGCAGAGGGGAGTAGCTCAGCATCCCTGACTGCTGATTTGGGGCTTGCCACTGATGGCAAGAGGGTGACTCTAGCTGTCAGCCAGAATCAGAGGGAGCTACAAAAATACTGCATGATCTCAAAAAAGAAAAAAAAAAAAAAAAAAAAAAAAAGAGAGCTCTCTTGCCTGCAGGTGTGAGCCCCCTGGTTTGCAGCCAGTGCCTCATGAGCATGGCTGCTGCCCCTGCACACAGGCACCTGAAAGATCAGGTGACGTATCTGACTGCAAATGTTTGTGCTATAATTAAAATGTAAATATTAGTATTTCCTAGTCAATAAAAATTCCTTAGGAAGACTTGTCTTATGAAATAACTTTAAAAAGAAGTTGCGTGCACACACACAAACACATGCAAAGTCTGACAACGCATTAATAGGATATTTATTTCTCTGTTTCACTTAGTTGAAAATACTGCAGTAAAGCTTAGTTTCTAAAAATGTGTGGACTGCTGCTGTTGGATTGCCAGGCTCGCGGAGTGGATGGTCAAAGCCAGCTGCATCTCCAGTTGCCATGGGAAAGGGCCTCAGCTCTGCGAGTGCTGGATAATGGCTTCTGAACTCATCCCCCTTCATACTGGAAAAATGCTGGGGGACAGAAGGTTAAATAATAACAGCATCAGAGCTTGTGGGATATAGTCTTTGTTGTTTTTATTTTACAGCTGTGTGACATCCATGTTTGTCTTTGAATTTTTTGGTCAGATGTAACCCTTCCATTTATATTGCACTTCTGACCACAGTGATGCTGGGATGGGCAGTGAATAGATTCTGCCCAGATCCAGCAACAGGGAGAGCATCGCCAAGAAAATGGGTTTGATGAGACAGTTGTTTGCTGCAACTAAGCAGGCATGTGGACATAACTTCTATCTTTAATCCAGAAGCATTTCCTTGAGCCAGTGCCAGTATAGTATACGATAAAGTTCAGCATCATTATGTCGCACATTTATGTCCTTTCATTTTGCTGTGTTCAGCAATCTCCAGCTTTGCCCTAGTTTCACAGGGTTCTTAGCTGTACCGAAAATGTTTGCCTCTAGCATCATAGTAACATCTTGCTAAGCGAACAGTAATGACAAGGAAAATTACGCTCTGCAGATAAACTTGACCATGAGAGTTTAAACTGCATAAAAATTAAAGTTTTGAGGTAAAATTGACTGTAATCACAGTTGAAATGCAGGGCTGCAAAGAAAGAAAATAAGAGTTTGGAGCCATCTTCGCAGCCTATGTTTTTGTGGAAAAAAAACTTCTACAATTATCAAAGATTCCAGGAAAACAAGCTGTTCATATGCCAGTCTTAACTTTGGGATATTTTACTAGGTTGCTATTAAATTATTTATCTTTATCAAATTAGTAGAAGAGTACGTTTTACTCTAATACCAGCTCTTGAGAAACAGTATGCTATATGAGAAACTATTTATTTTAATTGCTGTGGCTTATTAAGATATGATCTTAAAATGCTTTTAAATATGAAGAGTGTGTACATCGATGTATTATAGCAGCAGGATGATGTGTATGCTTTTAATTCTTGGAAAAGTTTGGTCATCTTCTAGGATCTGCATACACCTCTGAAATAATGCTAAAATTAATTTGTATACTGATGGACTGCTCATTTTTTTATTTGCGTATCAGCTGTTTTGTGGGTAAATATATATATATTTTTGAGGCTATTTACTCTCTAGATGCCTTTCATCAGTCCTCTATAGAGTTAGAGAGAAAATTCTGTAACCATTTTAATCTGTTTCCCCAAATCTGACTTACCTATGGTATCTAAAAATGTTATTCAGCACTATTTAGAATTATCCAGAAGTCTGTGCAGAGCTATGGCTATACCTGTTTAAAAGGATGCCTAAACTTCAATCTCTATACTTAGAAGGTGCTCTGTGGCAGCAGAGGGGATGCTGGTAATGAAGAAAGTCATAGCTTCTGTAGGAGTCATTAGGCACAGAGCCAAACTCAAATCTTACAGTCCTCCAGGCTATGCTTGTGAAACTCAGAGTTATTTTAATTATAGTGTTTCTTTCAGTAGATTCTAGAGGGAGAGAATTGTGCTGTTTTTCTTCATTGACTACTTTTTCAGTCTTGGAGGCCAAGTAAAGAATCACTGATGGTTAATTAATTTCTGCAGAATCTTCTACCCACTTTCATGTGTTTTTTGTATGTACCCATTTTAGGGCTAGGACTGCGATTCAGAGCACTGAGCTGGCACAGACTGATGTTTCCAGAATGGGGTTAAAGTTCTCCAAGCTACTGTCGATTTAACAGTCATTTCGGTTACTATTTACTGCCACTGCCAAACTCACACAACCTTTTGCTGCTCAAGAGATACTCAGGACAGGATTAGGCAGGGATGATCTTCAGGAGAGGAAAGCCAGTGGCAGAGTTCTTTGAAGGGTCTTTCACAAAACTTGTCCTTTTTTTCTGAATGATCTGAAACCTGCATCACCAGTTTTAGGCAGAACTAAGTCAATGGCAGATCTCCCACTGACTTCAAAGCAGCAAGTTTTGGTATTTAGGGGAAAATCACTGTGAAGAATAATGACACAATATAAATACTTCTGTTACAAATGCAGAATGTAAATAAACTCTTTTATAGTATTTATTTAAATCCCCAGGCACGGGTGGAAAACAGGTCTCCAAATAACCTAAATAGTTTGGCACATTAAACTCTCAGCCTTTACAAATATTGGTAGTGTTTCAAAGAATGCATTTTTAAGTGAGCAGTAAAGAGCAATTAGGCATGTAATTGTTGTTTTAGAGACTTAATCCAATTTCCACTGCAGTCAGTGGGAGGCTTTACATTTACTTCAGTGTGGACCAGCTTTGGACATTTGAAGAGAAGGAAGGACAAAGAAGGGTGTGTGTGTGTGGGAAATTTGTACAAAATCAGCATTCAGAATTTAAGTCTACATAAAATACGTACATTTGAGGTAGCAGCAGACATCTTTTATTAGCAGAAAGCATATACTAACCACAACAGAATAAGATTCTCCCACCCCTCCATCCTATGTCCATTCTATCACTTGACAGCCAATGTAATTAAATTAAAGGGCTGAAACCTCTTCTGAACTTCCTGAAAAAGTTTACTCAGTTTTTCTCCATCAGATGTCACAGCATACAATTTTAATCCATTGTATTTTGTTTGCTGCAGAAATGAGACTGCTGAAGGTGCCTTTGTCATTAGCAGGTTAGGGTCAGGTTCATTGCTTTAGCTGAAATCCAAATGGAATAGCAGAAGATGGATGTAAATGAGCTCCTTAGAGGTCTGCTGGAGTAAACATCCCCCTTCTTTCTCTCTTCTCTCTTTTCTTTTTCTTTTCTTTGATTTCCTGTGTTCTTCAGGCCTGTAAGTTGCCGGTGAGCCAGCAGCAGCAGGCTGTCAGGGACTGGCCTCCATGTAAGGGGTATTATGGTGATGAGCCCAATGTGAACAGAAGCGCGCCATTCATTGTCCTTTAAATGCATTATTTAAGGGTGAACGTCTAAAACCAAACATGAAAAAACACTTCTTAAATCTTCAGTTAAGCTGGGAAGAAGTGATATAAATCTACCCAATCCAGTGATAATTTCACTAATATAAATGATAGCTCGTACAGACGCATGATGCAACTCACTTCAGTGATATGGCAAAGACACGTGTGCAAGGCTTTGCAGCAGCCATAGCATTACATCTGGTGGTGCACACAGCAGCATCCAGACCTTCCTCCGGCCACTCAGGGGAACTACACACACCATAGCTGCCATGCCATGTTCCAGCGGGCTGGACCTCACCTCAAGAAGGCCTTCAGACCAAGTGTAATTTGTGCCACGGCCCACAAATCCCTCTCCCTAGTTTCTTCATGCCAGCGCCAACACAGCCGAAGGGGTTAACCTTTCAACTACTGAATTACTGCAGCTCACAAATTGTATTTTGCTGTGTTGGCTTAGCAGCAATGACACCCCGTCCTCAGGGAGATGCGCTGCGGGCAGGGAAATGGCGGCGGCGGAGCGCGGTGCCCGGCGGGCCCCCAGCTCGCCGCCTTGCCGCTGGATGCCGCTCTTGTTCCACCGAAAGGCAAGGGCCCCGGCCGGGCTGGCTCTCGGCCCCAGGCGAGAGCAGCTTCCCTAACGCCAGCACGCGCAACTCACTGCGGAAAAGAGGTTATATTTGAAATTATTTATGGCTTTTACTGCGCCTGCCCACCAGGGCTCGCAGCACCGAGCCCTCCCTTCGCAGCCCGGGCAGCCTGGCCCCAGCTGCTGACTTCAGAGAAGCGATCTCAAATCCCGCAGGGTGCTGAGGAGACAGTCAGAAGATCTAATGTAGTCCAAAAGCAGGGAAAAACAACACTAACGCTGGCTCCCCGTACCCCCAGGCCTCTCACGTCCCACCAGCCGAGGGCCTCTTTTGGCATTGAGTCGTGTGTCTCCTCGCTGGGAGAAAGTAGTGTTGGAAAAACCGTTTCTTTAAACGCATGTTTTTGTGTTATCTTGCTTTTAAAGCCTTTTACTGTTCTTAACGTGTAGGAATGTGTGTGTGTGTTTGACACCAGGCCAGTTCTGCCTGTATGCAGAGTCATGGATACAGATTGCTGAAGTCCTTGCTCTCTGCACGGCCGAGCCTGCAGCTCCTCAAGATTTGCAATGTCTCCGAGCCCCCAAAATGACACTGCAGATGCAGGACCTGGTGCTGAGGTGTTCCCAGGGGTGCACCGCAGTCCCCTGGAAAGCAAGGGATTTTCTTCCACCTTTGTGTTACATTGCAGGGTGTAGCACAACCCCAAAGCTGACATCCTTTTGTGTCCTGTGACACTGAACCTGTGTATTATTACACACAGGTGCTTTCCGTAATTAAGTTCCCATGCTTTTCCCTGTCCTGGAGACAGCTCTCCTCCTGCTGGTGCTGGGGGAAGAGTTGTTCCTCGCTCAGGTTCTCTAGCAGTGATCCCAGAGGCCATCAGCCCTAGCAAGAGGTGAAGATGGTGACTGCAGGCAGTGGTGCCTTGAATTGTCTGCTCTAAAACTTTGCACTAAATCAGACAGTTATTTTATATACCAGCACCTTGAAGTAGCACTCTTAAAATAAGTTTTTCCCTTTCCTGCAGGCAGTTTTTTTTTTTCTTCTCCTTTCCCTCATGAAATGCACACACATCTCTATTCCTTCATTTGGCAATTTCACACATGCACATGCTAGATGTCTGAAATTAAAATCAACCTTACTTTATTCCAGATGAGGGGTCCATAACCTCATTTTATAATTGCCTTTCAAAATCCAGTAAGTGTACTTCAGTCACCAGGGAAAGGTGACTATGTGATCTCTGTGGGGACAGATAAAAATGATAATATAATTTCTGATCAAGTCTAAAACAAGTCTCCCATGGTTCATATTTTTTCTTTTTCAATTTCTTCAAGTTCAAGTAATTTTGATATGAAAACAAAACCTTTTCTCTCATGTTTCCTGATATTAGTTCTTTTTTTAAATTATTTAAAAAAAAGTATTTTTTTTTCTTCTTCTTGTTTTTTTCACTGTGCGTTCCTTCTAGGCTCAACCAAAGCTGTTTAAACAGGTTTCTTTGGCTTCATTTTGAGAGAACTCTAGCTGTTTGTAAACCTGAGTGTACAGTGTAGAATGCCAGTGACCAAAGGCGTGTATAAGGCAGCTATTACCATCCCCATCCCACAACACCCTACCTAAGATACTGCTTCTCTGGCCTTTCAAAAAATAAAGCTTTGAGTGGGCTGTTGTGTTTGCTGGAATGCAACCCCTGACACCAGTTTTACAAAAATGACTTCACTTAAGGATGTTTTTCAAGGTCTGCTTGTTTGTCTCAATCTGGTTTTAAAGCAGTTCATTCTATATCTTCAAATAACAGAAAACCTTTCTTAAGCTATTACCCAAGAGAGCATTAAGAACAAGTAACTCACAGTTGTCTTTCCAGTTACAGACAGAGAGCTATTATACTAGCAGCATTTGTGATGCTTAAACTGTGTAGGTATGAGTGAATGAGAAGTTTCCTTGAGTAGGTTTCAGATTATGAACTAAGGAGAAAACAACTCACAGTACAAGGATTTTGTCATTATCTTTAAACATTTAAAGTATTTTGCTTCCCTTTTGGTTTTGTCCTTGCTTCTCTTGGAGGCACAGCGTGCAGGAGGCATGTCACCTCCTTTCAGCAGTGGCAGCATGTCTTGGCAGAGTTAAGAGATACTGCTCATTCCCATATTTTTTCCCTTAAAACTTTTATCAGTAAGGTATTTTATTTTAAAATATTAATTTAAATATGGCATTTTTGCAAATTAGTTTCCTTTCAGCTGTTGATATCTTGACATTTTTTTTTTCCTATCTGGATAACAGTACTTCTGCATGTGAAGTTTGGTGTAGGTACTCATGTACATCACCATTGCTACACTGAGCACCATTGATAAAATTGTTTTCTTATACTTTTGCCGAGCTCATCCTGAAATGAAAAAAGGGATTTTGATTTAAGTGACTTCAAGTGGTAAACTCTCTCTAACTCAGACTACACTTCAGTAGCATGACATGAAGCACCCCTCTCCAGAGAGGCATCATTTGAAACTAGTTGCAGCTGAGGACACTTAAAAACAGGAGTATCAGCTGTGTTCACAGTGGATAACTGCTGTTTAATTACTCTGCAAGCAAGTCACAGACCAGCTGAAGAGACACAGGACCAAAATTGTTACATTATGTTGGCTTACTGACATTTTGAATTACTTTGTGGGCCTCACACTGAAAAGACTGTACTGCAGTGAAATATGATTCTAGAAATTTTATTTTCCTGAATCTTTTCACTGCATGGTTGGTAGTGACACTAGGTAAAAGCTTTAATTCTTCTTTTCTGACATTTGTGTAATACTTTTGCAGTCAATAAATGATGCTGCAGTTAATTTCCTCATTGTAGTAGGACATTTGTACTTGCATGCAGCTTCACTCCTGGTAGCTCCTAGGTCATGCTGCTTCATAGGAGTGGAAAATGAATGGTAAGTTTGTGTGAGAGAGTTAAGAGCGTATTTCTACTGGCATTTAATTTTTTATGATCTGAAATTGGAGCCAAGAAAATAAATTACCCCTCTTGGTTGTGAAATGGACTGCCCTGAAAATGCACTCAATACTTTTGTGCCTCAATTCCCATATGTTTAATATTATAATCAAGCTCCTGCTCCTTTTTCATCTGATAATCCATTGGAGTTTGGGTTTCTGCATGCTACTTTGGGGGCTGAACAATGACACAGACATGTTTATTCGCTGACAGTAAGTCTTGTTTTCATGACTGGGGAGGAGGCAGGTAAACCAGAGACTGATTCTATGGATGCCATAATTCATTCTTCATTCACCGCTTTCCCCCCAAATGCTATTTTGCTGCTTTTCACAAACCATGTGGGAGCTTCTCTTCACTTTCCCAGTGCTACTTCTTGTTCTTCCTCTTTACAAACACGTTACAACAATTACAAGCATTCTGGCTACCACAGTATTTGGCAATGTCATTTGCTCAAATATCTCAGCAGCTATCCCAGTGAAGAAGAACAGTTAACTGTGCCAGATTCAGTGATGTTTAGCACTACCTATAGTAATATTTAATAAGTATAAGGTGTTGAACGAATGTTTGCAAAGCTTTTTCAAATAGAGATTGAAGCAGGCATGCAAAAATACTGAGCACATTCTCTGAAGGTGGTGTACGTATAGCAGAGGAAAGGGTGTAAAGAAGAATAACTCTTTCATGGTATGAGTTGCTATTAGGTGCTATGATCAACATTTTTCGTGAAGTGTCTCTGCATCACTGTAGCCCTTCAACATAGTTGAATTGAGTGGCATCATCTGTGCTGCTCCTTACTTCACAGAAATAGTCCCTTAGACTAGAAATAATCTAAAAGATTTCAGAAGTGAGCCTGTTACTGCAGGCATTGTAGCCATGTGCTGTTTTCTTCTCCTCCAAAGGACTTTGGGATAAATCCAATAAAAGGCTTTGATGACTGCAAGCAAGGTGCTTAATGCAGCTTACCTGGTATCCATCTCCCAGAACGGAAAGCAAAATTTGGGTGCCTCTATCATATATCATAGATGAGGTGGGTGTCTACTCTCCTATATTTATCTGAGATGTCATTAAATAGAAACCAGAAGCAATGCTGCAGAGAGAAATATGAGGGTGAGCTCCATGAAAGAGATGAGTGATGTAATGCCTCACTGATACTGAAACTGGGAAGTCCCATTCCCCTCCCTTTTTTCTTTGCTCCCTCTCCTCCCTGGGTTATCTTGTACCAGCTTTAGCATATGCAAACCCTCTGTGAGCCACCTCACTCACTAAGCTGTTGGCACACTAGTCCAGGAAAAAAAAAAAAAAAGTGGATGTTTTTCTGTAGAATTAGTGAGCTGATCTAACTCAGCTGAGGGTGCAATCAAAAATGGGGCAAGCACGAAAGTGTAGACAAATTTGTGGAGGATGAGTGAATTTTGGGAGCAGTTGGCTAAGTGACGTTGTACCATACCATGAGGTGCTGTGGAGTTAGCATCCCTCTTGTGTTGCACCTTCTTGGATCCCTGATGCATAGTTTGCTCTCTGTGGTACTGCTTCAGCACAAAGGCTTAGGGGAGGATGCTATCACCAGGCAGCAACAGCTCATCCCGTGGATATTTTTGTGAATGTTGGTGTGTGCTAAGTCGGTCAGCCCCCTGGGGAAGGATAGGCATCTTCTTATCAGGCTTTTATTATCTAACAGGGATTAGCCTGAAATCTCACAGTCCAAGTGCAAGAGGCAGAGGGACACTGAATATCATTCAGACACTGGGCGAAGTTGCTGTCATGCTAGTGGGGCAGGGAGAGAGAGGACAGTCTGGATCACATAGGTGGACTGCAGCATGTAAAGTCCACCTAAAATCCTGCTGTAGGTGTCTGCATCTTCAGAGTGGTCTGTGAGCACTGTGCCTCTAATGAGCCCTGTGCAGGTAGATGTACCTGGTATCTCATTGCATGACCGGAGCTTTTAATATGTGAACAGCAACCAGGGGCAGAACTTGAAACGCTTGCCAGTGCACAGCACAACCCAAAGCCTGGCTTATGAGGTTATTTTTGTGCATCTCCACAAAAGAGATGTAAAAGCCCTGTGAGCTGGGCTTTGTTGAGACGCACAGTTCTTACACTGAGGGACAATAAAGGAGACGCAGGCTGCCACTGGCCTGTTGCATAACAGGATCAGACATTTTAATGAGCTTCTGGTAGTCAATGGTTCATCAGCCCTCCTGACTTGTAATGAAGCAGGACACTGCTATAGAAACCGCTCTAGCAAACAGCATTTTTGAATGTACTTAAGATGATGAGTTTGAATTGAAATGCAAACACAATGTGGATCAGTCCATCTCTTTCTGAATTGTAGGAACCTCTTTGCTCTCTTATGCATGTTACAGTTTAATCCTGCTTGAATTTAAGTTTATAGAGGCACTTTTTGTATTCCATTTCGCAAAGCATCCATTTTCCCCTGGTTCTTTAATATCTTTCCCATTATAATTCTTAATCCCATTTCTTTTTAAGCAAAGTGTTACAAGGAAGAAAGGATAAATACATTTTATATTTTTTTCTAATATTTTTTTCTATAAGCTATATTTATAAAAGAAACAGGCCTAAAATAAATTCTAAGGATGGTCTATATCATGGAGAGGAATAGTGATGTAATAAAAGGTGTTTTTTTTTAAGCTGCTAAATTATAAAGCGAGTCTTCAGATCACTCCATCAATTAGATTCAAGCAAACCTAAGTAAAGCAACTGTAAATAGGAAAACAAAAAATTGTTTAAGGAGTTGCAATCTTAAAATTTGGCTTACTGCCAAAGACCAGAAATCCATTACAGGATATTTATGATAAGTGTACTCAAGAGAGCACAAGAAATACTTCTTGTTATCCTCTACCCTATCTCTTATGGATGAAAATCTCCAAGGAGACCATACTTCACCTACACCAAAATCCTACCTAAATGCCACCTTGGTAATGAACGGCTTAAAAAAAAAAAAAAAAAAAAAAAAAAAAGTGTTTTGATTCTTCTTCCTGTGGTTTAGGTAGACTGTGTTACACCAAATCCGTGCATTACAAATAAAAAAAGTGCTGGGCTATGAAAGGTTTTTCATAAAGTAAACCTTGCTCTGACACTTGTCTGAAAGTATCCCACAAAGACTTCTCTTTTCCTGGCCAACCCTTTAAAAAAAAACAAAAACAAAACTCAACCCATGATGCACAACCAAGTGCTTGGGGAGTTCTCTTTTGAATAGCATCAACTTAGGAACAGCTGCTATGATCAAATGGACAAAGGGAATTCAGCAACACCCACACCATCTTTTATCTTTTAAAGCTACAGGAGCTTAATCCTTCCCATCGACAATGTCTGTTGTCCCACTTGCCATTTTGACTAACGTATATTTGGTGTAAGTCTGCTTCCTCCTAAGAGTGCACCTGCAGCAAAGCTGCAGTGTAAAAGTCCAAAGTCTCTGCAATTAACCTGAGTCACAAAATAAGACATTTTTTTCTGCACTGCAAGGACTGATTTAGTATGAACTAAACATTAAAAAGAACAAGTTGTTATTAAAAATATTTATTACTATCATTGCTAAGGTAGTAAAAGCCAAATCAACAACTGTTATTTCTGGAAGCACTGGGAGCATGCTTCCTACACAGCAAGAATCAGTCAGTTTACTAGCCCTATAATAATTCTTTTTCATCTGCCTGGAAAAGTAATTATGGTCTGCCTCTCAGCAAGAGAAATGGCCTTAATTCCAGTTCAGATGACAAGAGTAAATTTCATCCCCGAGAGTTAAATTTTGATGAGAACTTTGAAAGAATGGTTTTGACCTTATTCAGCATTTTTTCATTCTCAAGTTAAACTTTGAAAACCTGAAATATTGAATGCAAAAGAATCTGAAATCAGAACAAGCAGTGTGTAAGAGATGTAATGGGGTTTGTCAAAGCTGTATTTGTTGCAGGAAAACCTACAGGGCTCATTTTCTTCTGAGATTCCATCCCTTGCTGTATACCACAGGTCATCACTGTTACGATCGTATCAAGGAAAATGAAATTTTTATTGATACAGCCAGTATTCTGCATTACCTCCTCCTTACATTGAAAATACATTATAGTAGTCAATCTTTGTCAGCTTAGGTGAATAACTGAATTTATAAAAGAATATATAGATATATAATCTATATAGATATATAGAAATAAATCTTGTTCGTCCTAATTGCTGCTATTTCTTTTTGATGGTAGCTTTCTAATTGAGAATTAGCTATTGCAGGTATAAACATGCGTGATCACAGAATTTGGTGTAGTTGGATACAGAGGTGGTAGATAGGAAGAAAAATCAATGAGGATGTGAGTGAAGGCTGCAGTCTTGCAAATCCAATAACAAAGGTAATCAAATGCTATTCTATTATTCAATAGATCATGTCAATTCAATTAATTTTACTGAGTTCTATCAGGTAATTTTTGTTGAGATCCTCACAGATTTGGTGAGGTAATGCTAGATAATGTCACCTGAACAATCTCTTTGAGGGGGTCGAAGGGGAGGTGTGTAGGTGTTGTAGGCTGTAAAATTGGAGATGTGACTCCTTAAAAATCCCCTCCCACTCCTAGAATCTTTTAAAATATTTTATATTTGAAAACAAAGAAAAAATCTGGTCAAAGCAAAATATGTGGAAGATACGTAGGATTTGCTCATTCCCTTAAATAATGTTATAAGCTTATCATTCTTACAAGATAGCAATAGTATACGGCAGGATGAGATATGTGCTTAGATTTGTGGTTTACTGACGTTTTTCATTTGTAGTGGTGTAATATATATATATTTAAATGCATGATTGAGTTGTGCCAGGGGATGTTTAGATTGGACATTAAGAATAATTTCTTCATAGAGAGGGTGTTTGAGCATGGAGGTATTTAAGGGACATGGGCAAAGCACTAAGGGCCATACTTTCGTGGTGGGATGCAGTAGGTCAGGCTGGTGGTTGGACTTGGTGGGCCTGAAGGACTTTCCTGACACGGTGACTGATCTCTGGGCAGCAAGGTGCTGCCAGACTGGCACTTTTGGTGCTGCCTGCCACCCCTCATGCCAGTGGGGCTGTCAGATGTGGGGTGTCTCCCACTGGGAGACATTTTTGTGGTGTCTGGACAAAATTTGCTCTTGGCGAGAGCCAGGAACTCCTGGTGTATGCTCATTGCTCATCAGCAATGCCTTTGCTTGGGACAGCGCTGAGCAACTCCTGAGATCAATGTGAAGCTTGAAATGCGATTTCGAGCCCTCCAGAAGAACGGCACGTCACGGCGAGGTGCTCTGACGCTTTGACATGCAGCTGCTGACATCAGCCGCGGGGACAAAGCGCAGCGGCACGCAGCCAAAGGTAAGGGCCAGCATTCAGCGAAAGGCTGCCCAGAGCCGGGGGCCTGTGCGCGAGGACCGCGTCCCGGGCCGGGCGCCGGGGAGGCGCAGCCCCGGGGGTCCCTCCGCGAGACTCCCTCAGGTGCCGCCATAGCGCGGCCGGGGCTGCGCGGGCCGTTGGTGGGGGTCTCCTAGCAACCGCGCGGCCAATGGGAGCGGCGGGGGCGCGTTAAGCCCGCGGGGCCCGGCCCGTTCCGACCCGTGCCGTGCGGGAGCCAGCTCCCCCCGGCCTCCTCCTCCTCCTCCTCCTCCTCCGCCCCGCCGCAGCAGGTGGTGCTCCGGCGGGCCCCTCCTCCTGCCCTGCCGCTCCTCGCCGGCCGGAACGGGTGCTCTGCGGCCGTTGGCGAGGCGGGGGCGGCGGTCCCGGTGCCCTGCTGGGTTCTGTGGAGCTGCGAGCAGCCGGTGCCTGCAGGGTGAGAGCCGCGTCAGGTACGAGAAGAGGCTGGCTGCGGTACCTTGCTTGTTTGAAACGTCTTTATTTGCAGCAAAGCTCGGGGTGAGGGTGGAACCGAAAGGCGAGCTCTGCTTGTCGTGTGGCTGCGCCCCTTATTTACGTGCCTACTGGGCTGGCCGCGGAGCAGTCGCGCAGGGCGCTGCGAAACTATGGTAGGAATTCGGGAGTTTCGGGGCAATGACTTAAAATGGGAGGTATGCGGTGTAAAATGTGAACGCATGAGGTAATCCCTAATAGTAAACTTGGAAAGGAGACCTGGGAAGTATTTGGTGCCGTTAATGGAGATTTCAGATGATAGCTGTTAAGGAGAAAAACGTGCTTTATATTTCAGGAGGGGAACGCCGTAGCGTTGATATCGGTCATCGTTGGTTGGAGAGGGTATAGGAGAGGGGATTACAGGTTCCTTGGGGTCAGTGCCTTGTCTCTGCAAGCGGCTGGCAGCAGATGCTGAAGGAAAGATCACCGTAGGTTGGCTGCACAGCGATGCTCCCATCAGGGCATCCTCCTAGCGTACTGCAGCCTGGAACCGAAGGGTTTCTGAGCAGAGCTCATACCTCTCTTAAATTTTGTAGCTTTTGAAGGATATTTTCCAGCAGATTTCAGCCAGTTTATGTATTTAGCATTCACAACACTTCGTGGTGATGTAAGTCCGCAATTTAACAGTGCTTTATGTGGAAAGATTTATTTTCTAGCTTTCAAGTTGAATATTCTATTTCATTTTGCATGGCTGTTATGTTAAAATAAACAATAAATACCATCCTGTACCTGTTCTTCATGGTCTTGTCCTATTTCTCTAGCTGTTTCTTCTTCTACCTGAAAAGTCACAGGTTATTAATTTTTTGTATGGAAGCATTGTTTGACCCTCTTGCACTGTTTTCAGGTCTTTTTCTGTCTTTTGTACCCCAGAGGTTGTAATGGTGTGTGATAGGTAAGCTGAGAAAGCTGTTTATGCAGAGACCTTATGATGTTTGGTTTTCTGTCCTAGGCTTCAGTATTTTGATAACTGCCTGTGAGCTGTTACTTCCAGAGGAGTAATCACAGTGACCCTGAGATGTCTTCCTGCATGATAATGCTTAGCATAGAGCCTGTTGGTTTAAGTACATGGCTGTGTGGTGGTGTTTTTTTTTTTTTTTTTTTTTTTTTTTTTTTTTTTTTGTGTGTGTGTGTGTGTTATGTGTTAGCTTGTGTTTAAGAACGTGGAATTTCAGCTGCTGATTTTTATCATCCATTTGTGTAGCATGTAAACAACCTTCTGGGGTTCTTGTCGTTCAATCTTAGTGTTTATTTTTTCTGAATAACTCTTTACCGTAAGTGAACTGTCTCATTGACCTGCTCATCGCATCTTTAAATTCTCTGAGTAACATAAATATGTCCACAAACCCCTTTTTGACGCTAAATTTTTGGTCTCTTTGGGACTTCCATGTGATATTTTCATGTACTCCCCCTCTTTTTAACTTTTTTTTCCCCTACTCTTTCCTCCTCTCCATCTACAGTCAGTCATTAATAATTTCCCTGACATCTTAGTTTAAGAGCTTTTAGTAGGAAACATTGTGAGAAGTGTCTGGAAATCCAGTTACCCTGCCTTGCCAGGTACACTGGCTCCTCCTTCAAGAGCCCTATAGCAGGCTTGTTAGTGTTTCTTCTACAGAAGTTATGGTCACATTTCACCAGTCATATTTGTTGGTGGCTAACAAGGCTGTGCTTGACTCTTCCTTTCTGCTCTGTACAAACCTGGATTTTACTGGACAACCATTCCTTGAATCCCCTGGCATTTGTTAGAGAAATCAGGTGCGCTTACCGTCTTCTGCTCACCTTCCCTGATGCCTGTGTTAACTTCCAGGTTATGTGATTCTGAGCCTTGTGAGTTTATCATTCCTGAGATCTAGAACACTAGTTCTTGCTCTGCCCAGTAAATACTACCGATTTTAGGAGCTACTGAGACTATTTTTTTCATTTTAAGTCTTCTGCTTGCAGGGAGAGCAAAGCTATAAAATTTAGCTAAATTTGAGATCAGACAAAGGAGGAACTATGGAAGACGGAGTTCCTAAAGCTCTCTTTTCCCAAATTTGCGACATGGGGAGGTTTGGTAGCAAGATGTTCTGTTCCATCTAAGTGTAGCAAGTGGTTTGTGAATGCAGAAAAAAAGAATTTTTAATATCATCAGAAATAGTGCTATTCTTTAGCAATAGGAAAATGCTGATGTGAAGATCCATAGCGTTAGTTCAAAGTAGGGTAGGAATTTAGGAGCCAGATAAAACATTTTCATGTGTTACAATTTTTTCAGTGGCTGCATTAACAAAATTTATCAGTCATCTGTGTTTAACAAAGGTAGAGCTGAATCTTGAGGTGCTGGGTTACGAGGACTATAATCTGATCTGAGTGTTTGGGAGGGAGCAAGGACAATTGTCAACAATTGTCAAACATGAGATTTTTATCAGGTGTAAGGGTGTATTTTGTGTGGTTGTACTTGTTGAGAAGATCAAATGTTTGATCATATTTTTTTTTGTTAAACTCTTGACGTTCTTTTAAAGTAAAATGGATTTGACAAGTATAGATGGGGGTTTTCTGAACATAGTATGCTCATAATGAAGTGAAGGGTACTTGGCAGGCAGTACCCATAGGCTGAGTGGTTTGACTTGCTTTTTCAGGTTACTTTTGACCACACTGAGTTTAGTTGGAAATTGGGCATGACTTAAAGAAATGTGCCCATGGAATGTAGACAAGTGGAAGGAAGCCCTCTCTTGTACATCCTCTTCCCTCCTTCCCCCCTCCCCCCCACCCCCCCCTTTTTATTCCAGTTATTAGAATTTTTATTCCAGTTAATAGAATAGTGATTAAATTGCCACAGTATTGTAAAAGTAGGGAGGAAATACCTGGGATCTGCTTTGATTTCAAGGCCTGTCATTAAAATTACAATATTAAAGAAAGTCCACTAAAACTGCAACAGGTTCTTTATAGAGGAAGGAGTTCTTCCAAATATACAGTTATCACTGAATATGAGCTATGTTCTAGTGCTAATTGCGACCTTTGTTATTAAAACTGCTGTAGAGAGAAAATAATTGTCAAAACTCTAGGGAGGAAACGTATGGACTTCCATGGTGATTACATGAATAAAAGAAATCTGTTTCTGGTGACCTTACCAGGGATATTTGTAAACCTACAATGTGATGACTGGTGTGTACCCTAAATTTACATGGACTGGTGTCTTTGTTTTATCCGGATAAAAGCCATCTGTTGGGCATCTCTGGATTACTAGACAAATGTAAAAAGCTTTAAGCAGATTCACAGCTACTCTTGGGATATAATTTTTGTAGAAGGAATTATGTTGCCTGTTAAGAAAATGTTTAATAACTAACCTTTTGATATATTTTTTTCCTCAAATTTATAAGCCAAAATCTGTGTACATGTTGCAACTTTTGTACAAGTACTTAATATATAGAGAAGGCATTGGACTCTTCTCTTTTTTTCTGAGATGTTGTGACATTGGGGAGTGGGGGAGGATGCTCCCCCAAAATTGCCCCTCCCTATCTGAGGGGAGGAAAAAGTTTTCTGGGTTACCAGATCCTGCAGTTCCCATTTAAGTCACGCCCTGTGTAGGTTAGAAATGACCAGATGGTGTAATGTGATCACAGTACAATGCTATAACATGCTATTCACTTCTTCTAACACAGGGTTGTCTGAATTATTTTTATCAGCTCAGAGCTACTCATTTTTAAAGTTAAATACAATATTCAGAAATTTTAAATATACTGTGTTGTGTGAAGTTTATAATCCTAGTGCTTATTGCTCATGATTCTTCAGTTGTGACACAGTCTAAACTCAGCCTTATGAGGTTGGATTTGACTTGAGTTCTGGCACAGTCATTATCAATCCTTCCCCTGTTCCCCAAACCACAGAACAGTTGTTTCAAGAACAGCTCCTTTCACCTCTGTGCTTGTGACGTGGTTTTACTCTTGAAGTTTAGAGTAAACTTCTATCGAAAAGGAAAATAAATGTTAGTGTATTATGTAGGAGTTTGTGGGGCTAGTCCTGTAGGTTTTTGTTTAAATGAATAAATAAATAACTCTTCAGGTGACTTTCAAGGAGTTGAGTTATCATCACAATGGCTTTTTATTTATTTTTTTTTTTTCTTTTGTACTTGTTCTGACTTCTTTGGTTTGATTATTGATGTTAATCAAGCTCTCTGTTATTTTTAGTATGCATATCTTTTTGGGGTGGGGTTTTTGTTAGATTTTTTTTTTTTTTTAGTTGCAATGAGATGGCTCTGCTGTTATGTTCACTCATGTGAAGTTGGGCCCCAGAGGCTTTTTTTTTTTTTTTTTAACAATCCTCCTAGGTTTTGTTCACCCAATTTCTTGACTGGAACAAAAGTGATGCTGCCAATGGGCAGAGAACTGCCTGGCAAGCATTGGATCATTACAGATTTTTGGGTGAGTCATCAGATCTATTGGTGAAATGGCTGCAACAAATCCCTGTATGCTGGAATGGGCACAGAAAGAAAATCATTAAGTAGTTACAGCAGATTTGGCTGTTCAGAGACTTGTTCTTTTCTCCCCCCTGCCACCGATGGTCAGTCAGATTTTTGGAGTTAGTAAGAAGTGCTGGGAAACAGCAAGTGTTGATTTAGCTTCCTACTGCCTGTTTTCCCAGCCAGGATTTAAAGGGGGTGGGAATCACAACAGGAGGAATAAAAAAACCAACAAAACCGAAACCAAAACAACAAATCTTTAACTAAAAAAAGGTTAACAAGACTTTGTGTTAACTTCGGATAGCTTAGGGAGATCCCTAAAATACTTTTAAATCTTGTTTATTATTTTATTATACTTCCATAATTACAGAAAATGCAGCTTCAAAAAATACAGTTCTTTGATATGGTGGTTAAAAGGGTGTTAGAGTCCCTTATAAATACAGTTTAGATAAATTAATTTTGCATCTCCTCTGTCTTGATCAGGGATGCTCATCTTTAGGTCTTGCATACTTCACTGAGGCTATTTTGGGCTGCGTTGCTCCAGGGGAGCTGCCTAGATTGGTGAGGAAATGTAGCTGATGGATCTTAATCACTAGATAGCTTCAAAAGTCATGGCTAAGGTCCTGAACTGGCAGCAGAAGCCATGTGGAACTGATGAGTTGATCTTAGCATGGGACTAAAGGCTTGTGGCATTCCTTTTTGCAGCTGACACAGGGATTGTCTCGTTCTGCGCATCTGAGTTTAATTCTAAATACAGCGTGCAAAGATGGTGCATGTACAAAATAGTGACCGCTCTCTGAAATGATCACTGCTTCAAAGCTAGTGCATTCTGCCAATGCCATATAGCAATCTGAATTACTTTTAGTGTGTTGGTTTAACAGTTGGAGGAAGTTTTTGAGTTTAGCACTCACCAGATCTTCATTTTTATTTTTAATTCTGTTGTATTGACCAATATGCAGTGTACTGCTAGTTGCCCTTTCACGACAAAAGGCTCTAGATCCTTCATGGCTGACTGATGTGAGAAGAATATAGTTGTATTATCTGGACTTTACTGTACTGCCTGAGTATTCTTGCATTCTGTATCTTTGCTAGACATCCTTTTGAACCTGTGTTTTTCTTTTTTTTTTTTTTTTTTTTTTGTTGTTTGTTTGTTTGTTTGTTTGTTTTGTTATTTTTCATTTTATCTTCTTGCTGGTATATGTAGAAACAATGTGTCACCAGAAAGTAGTCTTCAGAAAATATCTACGCTGAATAACATGGCATGCAGGTTACAGGACTAAAATTTAGAGAATTATTGTATTCCCTCATGTGGATTAGTCCAGTCAAGCATTATTCTGATGCAGACCTCTCAACCCAAACAGTGTTTGCACTGTAGAGACCTGTGGACTGGTGATGTACTTAGAGAGAATGAGGGTGGAAAGATCTCATAATGGTTATGCAGTCTCTTAAAGAATAAATGCCAATCTATTTGAAATTAATTGCATCTATGAAATGTGAGTAGTGTTTTTGTAGAATTTCCAATAGTTCTTAGTGGAATTTGTGTTTTGAGTTTCTTAAGAACCTTTTGAAATACATTATTAGAATGCAGGATTACAACGACACCAATAATGAGAATATACTTGTTTAATTTGACTTTTTATCCGCCCTTTTATTTGCAGGTTTCTCTATCTGATGGATCCAACAGAAGCCAAATAAGAATGTAAGTAGACCCGTGTGGAGCTATGAATTGGATTTGATGATCCTCACAGGTCCCTTCCAACTTGGGATATTCTATGAAATGTGTCCTCCTAATCTTTATTTTGATTTTGAATTACATTTTTAAAAGCACCGTTGACTTGGGTGGTGGGGAAAAACAAAGAAGAGATTGCCTTACAGACCTGCCGTGAAGTCAGTCATTGCCTTTAGAGTCTGAATGTTCACTTAGTTCATTTCTGTTCATCTTAGTTCTGCAGGAAGAAAACACTGAAAAATGTGAATGGGCAAGGAGAAAAGAATCAATTTCTTAATAAACAACAGCCTCTAGATTGTTACTATGTTTACTGTTTTCTCCCTGCCTTATGTGTGCTTTCTGATGTGCAGTTTAGTAGTTGCTGCAATGTTTCAACTCATCTGAGGAATAATTGTTTATCTTTTTATACAAGTACGTGAACCTGCAGAAGTATTCATCCAGGTGGATACCTTATTTTCTAGTGCTGAACACTCTGTGATGTGGCTGTGTACCAATAGGATTTCTTTAAAACTTGGTATTACTCTGGGCATTATGTTGTGTGCTTTGAAATATCAGTAAGGGTTCTTATTGTCTCTTTTTTGTTCTCAAGGGACCTTATGGATAGCAGACCACCCACAAACATCTGGTGTCTTAAATAGACAGCAGATTGGTTTTCCAAACGATAGCTTTTCCCACAATGATAAAAATACAAGGTTTTAGTGTCAGAGCTTCAGAAGTTCCTTTTCCCTGAGTGCACGTTAGGAGGAATTAGTGGCAAACATGGCTGTACTGCAAAAGCCTATGGAGTCCATCTTAAATTGACTTGAGATTTTGATCTGAAGTATTAATGAAGTAAATGAAAGCCTTCTTTCCTGTCACATGAATAGTTTCCCTGAAGTGTCATTGTTCACCCAACAGCTGATGGCTTACACTGGCCGGATCTTCAACATCCAAGTTGGGCTTTAATTTTCCAGCAGTGTGTCAACTCTAACACTATTGCATGCCTTCAGACTGGGAGGTGGAGGTAGGGTGAGGGGACAATCAGCTGCTTCTTTCTTATGAATGAGTTTTGGTTGGCTTCCAGAGAGCCAGTACTGTACTCAGTGGCTGTGCCAATGGAGTAAGGCTTTGCCTTTTCCTTCAGCAGTTTTGGAGATTTTGCAAATAAGCAAGCAGCTTGCCAGGGAAAGGCAGTATAACTGTGTATACGTAGTATATTAAGGTACATAGGTTAAGTTTAAATCTATATAGTTAAATATTTAATACATTATTTATATATACATATATATATATATAAAAAAATATATAAAAGTTCCTTTGCTCTGTTGGCCAATAAATCTTTTCTAGAGTCTTTGTCACCTGTTAATAATTTCATTAAGACAGATTTATGTTAAAACTTCACATAAATTTATCTTGCTTCCTGGTTATATTGCAGAAAAATATTAAATATTTGGCTTGCTGTGCTTTCTCTGATGTATGATGACAGAAACAAGTGGGTTATCTAAAATGTCTTTATACTTTCCATGTGTGCATGGTGTTTTAGTTGATGGTTTACAAGACTTGGTTAAGTTCACGTCTAACTAAATACAGATACATCGTTTCTACAGTATAATTTTTGGTGTGCTTATGGTGTTCTACACTGTGTGAAGAAGTAGACAAATGTCATGTGGCTTAAGTTCAGTAGTCTCTCTCTCCTATGCCTCCTTTAATCTCCTAGCTGTATTAGATGCTACTGTTAATCTAAAATGCTCTTGCTATTTTAGGAGATGCCTACGTAACACCCATTGTCGGGAATTCTACTAAATACTTCACTGCTGAACCAGTTGCTCAGGTACCCTGCCTGCCCTTGTTGCTATGGGAGATTGGAAGACTGTTACTGTGCCAGTGCTGTCATCAGGTAAACTAGTAATATTTTGAATTTAGTGGATTTGCTAGCTCTTCCGGTGGTATTATAGCTGCTTAAGAGTGAGTGGGGTTTTATGAATGAGATGCTTCATGTTATTTAACATGCTGTTAACTGGTCTAGTAGATACAAAGCTTTTTTTTTTTTTTTTTTTTTTGGATCAAGTCCTTGTAGAAATGCTGCTTTAAAATACTATTCTTTCATATATATATATATATATATATATATGAATGAAAGTTCTAATCAATTTTTTAAATATACTTTTCAGATTATCTTGCACTTTCAGAGAATTCTTAATTTGTTCTACGTTCTCATGCCTTATAAAATGATGACAAATTTATTAAAAGAGATTTTTTTTTTTGCCTGCTTCTACCTAGTGGAAGATTTAATTATAGTACACACTTGCTTTGACTAAGGATATCATATTTTTGGAGGAATTTGTAACTAAATTTACAGCTTTTGCACCTGTATAAATAAAGCACATATGTTTTTTAGCAAGGCAATTACGAAAAAAGGTAGGAGAGCTCTTTCATGGAGGCAGGAATAGTAAAAGTTGAAAGATACAACACCTGAAAATGTTGTGAAATCTTTAGATTTTCTGTAGAAGTTTAGCTATCCTTCTTTTTATTGTGAGTTGTTTAATATGTTACGTTGTAATATTTCATTATAGATGACATTCTAAGCTCTAGACTTGTAAGTGTCTATAAAGAATAATTTTGGTATTTAAGGGATTTGTTTTTAAAATTTTTTTTTTGTATATGATGTCTTAAACTATCATCCCTGACTTGTTTCTTAATATTTTTAACTTTTAGATAGCAAAAATATTTTTCAGTATACCTCAGAAAAAAAGATATCACCCCCAAGCATGAACTCACAAGTGCTACGCTTGCCACTGCCTTCATCCAAAAGCATGCACAGCTTTTTCAGTGCCTTTTGCACAGAAGAGAATATTGAACAGAGTATATCCTATCTCAATAGGGTAAGCCAGATCTTCTTGTTTATTCGCCGTTGTTTGAAGATGACATTAAACCAGTTTTGGTAGTGAAGAAGCACTGGATTAGGAAGGCTTCTTTCTTAATGCTAAAGTTGGTGTGGAATATATATTTTTCTTCATATAGGATTTCATCTGTTATTGTTTATCTGAGAGATTGAACCCCTTATTTATCCCCTCTCCCCTCTGTTTTTCACCAGGAATTGACAACATTGGGCTTCCCTTCTATTTATGTGGAGCCGAAAGGAAAAGAATTAAACTTAATATCCATCATAAATTGCATGAATGAATTACTTGTACAGCAGCACAAGAACCTTCGAGCTCAGGAAGAAGTAGAAATGCAGCACCTGAAACTGGGTAGTGATATGGATCACTTACAGAACTCCTATGCTAAATTAAAGGTAGAAAACAAGATAATTCCACCAATATAATGCAGCACTTGTGTTTAACAGATACTGTACGTTCTTAACAGTGAGTGAATTTTTTTGTTTTCCTCCCCAGTTCTAATCTGTGTTTGTATTTGTATGTGCATTCTTGTTTTTGATCTTTTTTTTTTTTTTTTTTTTGGAAGTGGAAGATTTGTTAATGAAATGTGAATTAGTGAAAGAATGGAAAACCTGCTTAGATCTTTCCTCAAGGAAGAGGGAAGACTGTTCAGTTTGGAAGTGTTGCATGGAAATGCATGCTGTAGGTGAAAATGCTGAACGCATCAGTTCAGCTCATTGAATATCATCTAATAGGGCATACCCTGTTCTAAAAGATAAATTCACAGTATTATTGTAATCAGTGATAGTGACATGTACTAGGAAAAGCAACCTACACAGGCCTTTTACCGCTCGTTCTCCATATGTGTAGCTTTTTTTTTTTTTTTTTTTTGTTAAATTCCTTGAATAGCTGACCACATAGCCTTTTCATAAAGACTGCTCAGAAGCTTGCTGCCAAAAATGAGATTGTGGGTATTTATCCTGTGGTGTAAAATGAAACAGGTCTGCTACTGTTGAAAAGCTGTGAACTTCTAATGCATCAGCTAATGCTACTTCATGGGTACTCATGTGCAGTCATATCAGAAGACTGTTGTTTCCTTTGATTCTTCATGGAGAAGAAAAAATAAAAATCCAGTGCATGACTAAGGGCCTCATAAGTTTGTTTTTCAGTAAGACTGTCCAGCACTCTCCTTGTCAAATAGTGCTATAGCTTCTCAAAATCACAGGAGCCCTTCTGCTGAGATTAGTCAGCCACACAGGAGTGTTTTGATGTGACCTTAAAAATCAAGTGTAACTATAGTCATTTTAATACACTATGTATGATACTTTTCCTAGACAAATGGCTTTTAAGTTGAGAATGCAAAAAAACTTGCTAGCACTGCTTCAATGTCAGGACATTTAATTTATCTGTCCCCATACAAGGTTTCTTATGTAAACTCTTTCAGATATCGTGCGGCAATCCTCTTGACATATGCTATTGTGTTAAATGTGTTCCGATGTGATTTGCTGCTTAGAAACTTTTGATGCTTACATAACTTTACTCACTTCTAGCTCGCTGCACACGCAAGAAAAGAGTTTGTATGTAGTGTTTTCTTCTGACCATTCAAGGTGGCATTTTCAGGTTTGAGTCACATGTTTGTGGAAGAAAGTTCTTAAATGCCAGTTGTGCATAATCTGTTACAATGGGATCATTTGTCCAGCCTTACTCTATATATGTGAAATGTCCTATTTGTTTTGCTATGGTCACAATTTACATATCTATGTTAATTGTTCCCTGGATTATTTAAGAGAAACACTCCAGTAAAATGGTAGTCCCAAATTAAAACAGGTTGCTAAGTATCCACCTTCAATCCTGTGGTAGAGATACGCTTACAGAATCCTGACTTATTGAAAAAGCAGTAATTGTATAAGATAAGATATGTTAAATACCAAGCTAAATATTTTTTTTAATTTTTTTTGTGGATGGGAGTGTTTCTTTGTACTGGAGAATCATACTTGCTCCAGAAGATAGAACTAATTTGTCACTGAAAGTGCAAAGTGATCAAGAAACATCAGAGGTCAAATATAAGAAGACTTAACTCAAATGAGGTGACTTTGCAGTTTGTTTTTTTGTATTGATACTGAACTATCAACATTCCTTTTTCTAGGAACAGCTGGAATTATCTAAAAGGGAAATAGTTGGACTTCAGGAAAGGGACAGACAACTGCAAAGCAAGAACAGAAACTTGCACCAGTTACTTAAAAATGAGAAGGATGAAGTGAGTTATGTACATCAACACAGATTATTACATAGGTTTTCAGTAGTATGATGTTTGCATGGTATCTGGTAGCTGTTTACTTTGATTTCTTTTTTTTTCTAATGAATGTTGTATTTCAGCAAAGAAATTGACACATCACATAAATTAAATAGGTTCTGGAAGGCGTAGGTCCAAGTTATAGTAATGGTAGATAGTACTATAGAAACACGTGCAGTTTTCTCATACTTTTTGATTTTAACTTTATTTTGTAATGTTTAAATATTAAGATATTAATATTTAATATCTTATATTAAGGATATAAGAGGATACAGTGTGATTCAGTTGCTTCCTCAAGCCTATATGTATAGGAGCACTTATTTTTTTGTTATATTGTAGAGGAGAGTGGGGGCAGGGGATGGACCACAAAACCCACACTCATTAAACTTTAGATTCTTAGAAGAACCAAGATCAGAAAACACTTTGTTTAGTTTGGAATTTGTTTCCACGTTCTCCCCAGCCCTCTGTACTTACATGGCTCCTAAATTTCCATGAATGTTCTCCGCATTCATAAACATGTTCATGTAGTTAGCAATCATAGTAGTATCTGTTTATAATGAACTTCATAAAGTTCTAGCTTAAAATGTTGAATGTTCTACATGTTGTTAAAGTTAAAACTGATGCTTTGGGGAAAAAAAAAAAAACACTAATGATAGTATGGGTCTAGAATGTGCTTTATGATACGTTTGTTCTTATAGACTAAATAAAATAGTCTTTCTTTTCAATTCTGCTATCCAAAAGGAGCAATGTGTTTATTATTTTTTAGTGTAAAGCTAATAAACCTACTTTAGAGTTAATCAAATCCCAAACATTAATTACTGAAGCCAGAGAAGGTTATCACTTGAATCACTAAAAAATGTGCTTAGTTGTACTGACGAACTGTAGCATATGTTGCTTGTGGTGTTGGTTTGTGCGTAAAAGCAACAAAACTTCCTGAGACAGGTCAGAACCTATTTGTTAGGAGAGTACTCCTGATTTCTGTTGTCAATTCCTTTAACCAGAAGCAGTTTTAATAAATGTTATTTCACTTCTCCTCTTTGTTTTGGTTTTCTGAAGAAATGTTTCCTTATATGCATTAGATGAAATCTGTTTTTTATGTGGTTGTTTTTAGGTACAGAAGTTGCAAAACATAATTTCAAGTAGAGCTACACAGTACAATCATGATATGAAGAGGAAAGAGAGAGAATATAACAAATTAAAGGAACGCTTACATCAATTAGTCATGAACAAAAAGGACAAAAAAATTGGTAAGTAGAGTACCAGAACAAAATAGTTTGTTCTGTATGTTTAAAAATGCTTAAATTTGGTTCGGAGTGTATTCATATCGCTTTCCCAAGTGTTTAACTTGTGGATCAGTGAATGTGTTGTGAAATTCCTATCTCAGACAAAGCATGGAGACTGTCATTGGAAAGGAAGTCCTGATCTTCCTTTCTTATCCCTTCTGCTACTCTCCAAATGCTCTCAGTTGTTTGCCATTTGTAGCATGTTATATTTTTACTGAACAAAAATGGTTCACTAAACCAGAAAAAAATAATGTTGCTGAGTTGGTTTTTCTGCTGGTCTAGTTCGACACTGCATGTGGGTAAGCCAGGTTGGATTACGATGCCGTAGCAGGAACACCTATTTTGACAGTAGAAAATCACTAGATATCAGCACAGTAATCTCTAGAAGCCTCACCCTAAGGTGAACAAATCTTAACTTGTATCATGTTGCTGACTCTGGTTAGATAATGCTAGTTGAAGTATCAGCAAGGTCAAAATAATCAGCTTTTAAATCTAGTTCCTGTTTCCTTGAGAGCTAACTAGAATTGAACTTTGACTCCTAACCTGATATGATTTCAAAATAATTGATTTATATAAAAGCTGAAATATGGATGAAAGTGCTGTTAAGAAATGTATAAAATAAGAGACAGGATGAGAACACGCCCACCCCAGGTTTCCAAACACAAGAAGTTATTTATTTTTCTTGATTATCTTACTCTTGTTCAGGAGGGCAATGTGGTCTCATCTGGGTCTTAAGACTGAGGGAAACATTTAGGTAATGTGGTCTCTTGACAATAATTATGTGTAAAAGCAAACAAGTAAATGTAGTGTTATCTGAGTATTCATATACTTGCATATTTTTTCATGCTTTGAAATATCCTTTTCACTTGCAGCTATGGAAGTTCTAAATTATGTTGGTAGAGCTGATGGGAAGAGAGGTGCATGGAGGACTGATAAGACAGAAGCCAGGTGAACTTCTAGTTGTTATAGAACAACATTAATTGACACATATGCTGTATTTGTTGTCTTGTTACTGTAAGATTTCTGCTTCTAGAAATGAAGAAGAAATGTACAAAGTTCTGTTAAGTGACTATGAGCAACGCCAGAAGCAGCTTCTAGTGGAAAATGCTGAGCTGAAAAAAGTTCTTCAGCAAATGAAGAAAGAGATTATTTCACTTCTCCCACCACAGAAACAAAAACCTAAAGAAAGGTCTGAAGATGGGCCAGTAAGTACCCTTCAGTTAAAATTAAATGTGTGATAGTTTGCAGTGCTGGAGCCATTTGATCATCAAAAAGGTAAACTTTCTCTTGTAGGACTTGCTGTGGATTACATACCCTGTGCTGTACTTGAAATCACCCATGTTTAAATGGTCTAATTCTGTCCATGAACAATAGCAAGTCTGTTCTTCCTAGTCAATACGTGGGAAGCTTGAAAGTATACTTCAGATAAATGTTAGATGTAGTTACCTGTATGTAATTCTCTATAACGATGCAGTTTGGATTTCGTCTGCCTTTCATAGTAGGAAGCTGAAACTGGCTTCCAAGGTGCTTATGCAAGTATTTCCATAAAAGGTGGAAATGTGGTTAAGATAGATGTTTTAATGCCCAGACACATAGAACTACTGTACCAGTACTCAGTAAATGAAAAAAATGAAGTGCTGAACACTATGTGTGTAAAAATGTATATAGAAAAGCAACATAATATTAAGGAAAAAAGAATCAACTGTTGTGAAATTTCAGTTCAGCTGAGCACACAGGCACTGACTTCAACACTATGACAAATGAGGGACAAAGTACAAAAAGGGAAGCCGTATGAACTTTTCTAAACTGTTAAAGCTTTCCATAGAAACCACAGAGGGTGAGGGTAGAGGAAATGTAATTAGTGTGTGTTCTGTTTAGTCCATGGGTTAGACCAGTTAGTTCATTTTGCAGAACTGCTGGTACATTGGAGGAATATGTTTTTTCCCAAGTGAGATGGCTTAGTGTTTTTTCTCCAGTCCTAAGTATTTTTTTTTTTTTTACACAGGATATTTTGTGGCTACTCCAGACTAGGATTTCATGAGGTTAGCATGCATACATACACATACATGTATGTATACGTATATAAATGAATGTTTTTATATAAAATGACAAAAACCTCTAAAAAAAAATACTGTTTTTTTTTCTTACAATTCTTGCTTTGTTCCTTAAGATCTTAAATGATACAGGTTTGAAAGAAAGTACTTACTTCATATGTAAATGAATTATTTAGATGCCTTTGAACTTAATTTGGAATTTACCATCACATTTTTCTTATGTACTTGTAGCTAAAGAGGCTTGTATAGAATGGTTTAGATGCTTGAGAGGAGTGGGGTATTCATGTCAGGTGTTTAAATAGCTATAGCTTATTAATTTATATCCACTAAGTTGTTGCGGGCTAGTCCTCTCAGACTTTTCTGTCTCATCTCTTTGAGATGGCATTCAGGTTTGGTATTTGAACAATAGGGTGAAATGCAACTGAATGGGCTACTTCCATTGTACCATAGGGTGTGTTCTGGATTTACTTAGTTCTCAAAAGGAAAAAAATAGTCTTTATAGATAATGGAAACACTGTCTTTACCATCTAAAATCCTGCTCGTTCTGTGTAGTGAGCCTGTAACAATGGAACTTCTCAGCAATCTGAACTTCTTTTGTGGAGATTTGTGATGCTAAGTTAGAGTCTTGCTACCTTTATAAATTGTCTTCGTGTCACGGTTTTGGGGAGTGCCACATTACTTCTCTTTCTTCATCATTATGCCATCAGGGAATTACTCTCTAACAGACAAATTTTCCCTGGAAGAAAAATCTTTTCTATATATATTAATTTTACTTTGGTTTGGTAAATTAAACCTGTATACATATTTAAATAAACAAATATGTCTACTTGGAATGGTAAGGTGGTTTGCATCACACTTCGCTTCTACTTTTACAGGTGTTGTCAGACCTGGAGGAGGACATCGGAGAATTAAATAAAGAGAATATGTGGGAACTGTCATGTGAAACTGTGCGAGAGCAGCTTACCAACAGCATTAGAAAACAATGGAGAATGTTGAAAAATCATGTTGAAAAGCTGGACAACCAAGGTGATGATTAACACAATTACATGTACATATAAAATGCTGCTAACTTCATTTGGTATCATAATCTTTGAATTTACTTTAGTCTGTCTAAACTACATAAAAGCTAAAATAGAAGGGATTGTGACCTGGTAGACTTCCTGAAAAAGCTTGTGATTTACATTTTTGGTATGAGTTTTAACTGAATGAAGTTAGGAAAGCAATTGCATAGCAAGCCTGTTATCCTGAAAACAGACATGATTAATCGTTTGGCACAGTAAGCAACGATTTTCTGAAGAAATAATTATCTTTTGTTTGGAAATACATGCCCTGTAATAAATGTTTGTTTTCTTTTCCCACCTTTTTGAGCTGTTTGAATAATGCAGATATAACAATTTGAATCAAACGGATGCAAAATATGTAAATCCTTCCTGGAGCTTAGCCTTGCCACATCCATACCTCTAAGTCTTCTGCTGGCATTCTAAAGTGAACTGGTTGATGGAATGGTGCTGGACTCTTCTCATTTCCAGCTGTTAAACAGCATTAAAAGACAGCTAAAAATATATAAAATTCTTTCCTAGTATTACTTTTCCCATGTAAGCAAATGCTGCTGCTACCACAGGGATGTTTGCAGACAGGAATAATACTGAGAAGGTCATGCATTCAGTTGCAAATAAAAGAGCAGATGGTCTATAAGAACATGTTTATGCCATAGAAAGGATTTTAAGATTACTTGTTCTGAGTAATAGTTCATTTTGTATAGCTAACTGAGAAGTAATTGTAAGCATCAGGAAAAAATGCTTTGTGTATTTGTGCTTTTCTTGGAGTCACCTTTCTTTTTTTTTTTTTTTTTTTTTTTCTTTAATTTACAGAGATGACTGTTCTAGTTCCTTAGCATTCAGTTAATGTTCAATCGCTGTCACCAGGGGATCAAAATTTGGCTTATTATGATCACTATGATAGTTGTGCATGAAATAAAATTCTGCATTATATGATTGTACAAAAATACATTTTATTCCTCTAATTGATTCCTTTGCTGGGGTAAAAATACGCACACAATGTTCTGGCTGTAAGCTCTGTTTCTCCTTCACAGAACTTGAGGGAAAGTCTTTCTTTTTTTGTCTGTGATATATATAGTTACTGTCATATTTTATGAACACCCAAGCCCTTCAAAAATTGGCTCAGAAGAATAGGCTAACAACATATCAGTGAAGAGAAGTCTTCATTTGTCTTGATTTTCATTAAATAACTGCTGAAGCAAGTGTTTTTTGTGTGTGACACTTCCGTTGCAGTGCAGACTTGTAATTTACCCAGGGAAATGTAAAACAGATACGTTGTAATTTTTTTCTGAACTGGTTATTGTGCCAGTTACTGGTTACTGTGTGTGTAGCACCAGTTTTGGTGCTCTTGTTCTGATAGAAGTAATTTTGAATATGTACGTGTCTTTTGGGATAAAACAAATACAGATTAAAAACCTTTGCTATTACTCTGAGCCCCCAGTGCTGTGAGGGATTTTTGTCCTAAGTAGCTTTTTTCTTCCCTTAGTGTCACGTGTGCATTTAAGAGCTTTGGATGACAAAGATGTAATTTCAAGGGAAGACCACGAGCTGGAAACTGAAAAGCTAGAATTAGAAATTCAGCAGTGTAAAGAAATGATCAAAACTCAGCAACAATTGTTACAGGTAGCAGGCTTTAATTTTTTTCTCAATTGAGTGTGTGTGTGTGTGTGTGTGTGTTTAATATGTCACTTCTCACCTCTGAACCTTTTTCCTTTATTTGATTATTCTTTTTAATAGGAAGTCTTAGTGGTTGGTCTGAGTATGCATGCTAGTTAGTTGGTTAGTAATCTAATGAGTTTGTAATTCTGATAAGAATAATTTTGGGGGGGTGGGGTAGGGGGGTGGTGGTGGGACGGGGGAGGGTGAACAAATACGAGGGAGGAGGCTGGGGTCAGCTGCCTGAACAGAGATGTTTTGTTACCTGCCTGAAACTCTGGCCCCATCAACTGTGTTGTTTGTATATCAAACTTCAACTTTTTTTTTTTTTTAATAAAACTGAATTTATGGAAATCCTGCACATCTTTATAGGCCTTCCCAAATTAATATTAGTCTTTCGTTGCTTTATATTTGCAGCAGCAGCTTATGTCTCCATGTGATGATGACACCACTCTGTTACTACAGGACTGCTATTTGTTGGAAGAAAGAGAACGTCTTCAGGAAGAATGGAGGCTATTTCGAGAACAAAAAAAGAATTTTGAGAAGGAACGAAGAAGTTTTACAGAAGCTGCTATTAGATTAGGACTTGAGGTATTAGAAAAATGGAAAGGTATTAGAAAAGGAATTGCTATGAAAGATGGGTTGCTATTATTAGAATAAAACTATTTAACACACACTGAAGTGCAGCCATCTAACAATTTCTGTATGGAGATGTTAACAAGCAGCTTATTCTCATACTGTATAAAACATCTTTTGGCAATTGTGGCAGGTCATTTAGTTGGCACTTCAAAAAAAAAAAAAATTCAGGTGTACTGGAAAATGCAGTTACTGCAACTGGAATGACCCATTTTTCTTGCAGCTTTTGAAATTTCTAAGCACTTCTGAAAAATCAGTCTGCTTATTTATTAAATGCTTTATTAAATCCTGTGCTTATGCAAATTTTTGTCAGATTTGGCTATGGTGTTGAGTTCTCAAAGACTTCTAAACATTTCTAAACCAATGACTATTGCAGATAGACAAAATAACTGCTGTCTTTGTTTTAGTAGGGTCACTTTCTGTTCTTGTAGTTAAGCCGTCCAGTAAACATGCATACTGGAATGGAATGGGGGTAGATATGTCTATAAATGAGCTCTAGCATGTGTCCTTTTCTCTAGTCAGTAGTTAAGGTCAAAACATGAAGGGGATTACAAGTGAGCAGGAGGGAACATAAAATGTCAAGAACTGAATATTTTGGATTTTCCTTGAGATGTTGGCACAACAGTAGTTCATGCAGTGACAAATATTGGTACAAGCCACTACATATATAGATACATGTTCTTCAAGTTTTTCATTTAGTGTTGAGAGATGAGAAATACTAATAGTTCGTGCAGAAATGTTTAAGACTACATTGCAGCAAAAACGTTAACTACCTATGCTTCTGCTTGTTAAAATAATACAATTCGAAAGGAGAAACAAGGAAGTAGAAGCAGTACTCCAAGTTTCATAGTTATCTGTGGAAAAAGTAAGCTTGTTCTATTTTCTGCTGATACAGTAAAAAAAATATATATATATATAATGGGAACATCCCATTTCACTGATGGTTTTGGAGATACAATAGCTTGTCTCTTGATTGCACAGCCTTTAGACCTCTTGAAGATTGTCTTTAGCCAGTGTTTTCCTCTTCTGTGCTCATAGAGGAGTTGGAAAAGGAAACATCCCCTTTCTGCCTCAGTTTTGGATGGAAATAATCAGTGTTATTTTCAGTCACCTTCATCTGTTTATGAAAAAGCTGAAGGTTGAGGTTTAAGTAGTAATCCTTATTGGCAGCTGCTCAGAAATAAGGGGTACTTGCAGGAGGTAGTGCTGCACTGTGGGGGCAGGAGAGCACAGGAGGCAGTGATAGGAGATTGTGTCACTGGAGTGGAGAACAGTAAAATGAAGGGATTATTCAGACCTCTGTGAAACAAGCCATGGGGTTTGGCTTGTAAATAAATACCTCCTCAGCTAATCCTTGTAGGATTTAAAGGCTTGCTCTCATGACTGTAATTCTGTGTTAAACTGCTGGCTCACTTTAGTTGCATGTACATGCCATGACTTCTGATTTTTAGATGGAATAACATCAGTGTAATGCAGACTAAGCTTGTTTGTGTGGTCCTAAGTGTAAACTGACATTTCTTTTCCTAGAGAAAGGCATTTGAAGAAGATAGAGGAGCATGGTTGAAGCAACAGTTCTTAAGTATGTCTACTGATCACAAGCACTCTGAAAATGTGACAACTTCAAGTGCCTTCTTAGGAAGCAAGTATTTGGTTCAAATTATGTTACTGTAGTATGATTTTCTTCCCCTTTTAACTAGAAGATGTAAAACTACTTAAAACAAATAAACCTACCCAAAACAAACATACAGGAAAAGCAAATAAAAAAACTTTCCAGGAGAAACTTTACCAATTTCACTTACTGTATGCCTTTACCTGTCAGGCTAACTGATAGTTCAAAAAGGGAATCTTGGTAATTCCCTGCCTGATAATTACCTATGTAATGAACTTAGATCTGAGAAGGGATCAGGTGAATGTTAAGTACCTGACAGCTTAGCTCGTAAGAACAGAGAACTCTTGGAATTACCAAATTAATTAAAATGTGGGCATATTCATTATCAAGGCTGTTGCAAAAACTCATGACATGTAGAGATCTTCATAGATCAGAAACAAGCTCTGAAGAACGCAGCATTTGCTCTTTGAGATGAGGCAATACTAAACATTCATTCCCATATAAATTCAGTAAAACAGAATCCTTTGTAAAAATACTGTAAATAATGATAAAATAACTTATATAATAAGGTAATTATAATTATCTATTATAGGTAAAGTATGATTATAATATAAATATAATGATAAAATAAATTTGAGTGATAAACAATAGGATTTAAAGATTCAAATCTTTGAAGAATCATTTCCTCAAAAAAGATAATATGGCTATATGAGTGTTTTATAACATGTTCGTAGTTTGGAATATTGTTTTCATTTAAAATATTTTTGAATTCCTCTTTCCCATGTTTTTTTTTTTTTTCTTTCAAACTGATAAATTGATTTCCCACCCCTCCTTATGGCTGAATACGCAAATTCGGTGTTTTGGTCTTTACTGCTGAGTTTTTGATAATTCCCCTGCCCTGTTTCTTAGAAAGTAACAGCAATCTTTGTTAAACTGATTCTTGTTGTGGGAGTCAGCATTTTTAGATAAATGCATAAAAGAACTAGCAAGTAAAGATAAAACAGTTGAATTTGTATTCTTGTTAGGTAACTAGTTTGCCTCTTGTATTCTGTGTCCTCCTTGTTTCTCCTCCATGCAATTCCTGTAGTGCTTTTGTAAGTGTATCTTCCATAGTAAGAAAATGTTTTTATTTTTAGAAACAGATTTTAAATGTTATGGCTTGTTTCTCGTGAAGAATGACTTGATTTTAATGATGTGTGAGCAGCTTCATTTTTTTTAAGGCTGTATACCAAAGCTTTTGATTTGCAATTAACTTTTTAAAGTTCCAGTGGCTGTATTTATTATTATAGACATGCAAAAAGTTGGGAGGGGGAGTGTTTGTGCTTGGTTTTGGTTTTGCTTTTTTTGTTTGTATTTTTACTGCAGAAGACACAAAGGATGTAGTCCTTCAAATGTTTTCTATTGTAGTGTATTTTAAATGATATGTATGCCTTCTAGGTTCTGACCAAGACGGTCGGTTACTGAATTCCACATCTCAGCAAAGAAAACCTCACTGTACACTGAGTGGACCTGTTTCAGCTGAACCCTGCCAGACATCTCAGTACATTTCACGTAACAGGTATCTGAAATCATGTGGATATTTTTTTTCTTAGTGCTGAACTCTATGTAGAACAGAGGCTAAGTTGTGATAATTTACAGAAAGTCTAATCTAGGTCTTATGATTGATAGCAAAATATCAATATCGTAAAAACAGCATTGTGATTCTCTCTGAAGTGTAATTTGTAAATGAATATGTAGTTATTTACACTAACTTTCTTTTATACCAGTTCCAATGCGGCATCAAAGAAACCTGCTGGAGACAGCAAGCCAAATCAGTGGGAGGAAAGTGACGAAGGAGAAATTGAGTAATGCACAAAGTCACAGGAAGACTGGAGTTGGCACTCTTTGCTATGTAGAAACTTGCACATAGAACAACTGCCTTAGATTTCCTAGGGTTGCCTGCTGTTCTGTTAGCGATGTGTTCATAAACACCATTCTAAAGTGAAACTGAATGCTGTGAGTTTGTTCATTCTTGGAAGATTATGTGGTGATCTGAATTGTGATGTATGTAGGTGTGCGCACACATGGCTTATTTTTTTTGGACCATTTCTTGCAACTCTTGGAAGATGTTTATTAAAAATATATAAAAGCTTTGATATTTTTCTAGTAACAAGCTGTGATTCTGTGAATGAAGCAGTGGTCTGAAACTTTGGCTGTAACAAAATATTGGATCCTAATCCTTTCATCATGGACAGAGCACTTTTAGGAATTGTTTAATTATTGCAAACACTCATTTATGTCTGAAGTCTAACTGGCATTAAAACTTCTTTTGCCTCAACTTGAATGTACAGTATACTGTAGATTTTTAACAAAACAAGTTATATATTTATTAAGTTGTGTGATTTGAAAATACCTCTTTGATATTTCAGGTGACCTAAAGCGCAAAATCTTTATATATTTGTAAATAGACAAAGTGATTATGCTAAGAAACCATGAAATGAAATACATGCATCCATAATATTATTTTACATGGTATTTTAAATTGTTTTATAGTGATACTCAGTTTACAGATGCATTAGGACTTTCAATGGTTAAGTCAGGAATCAAATTATTTCAAATGTGAACAATAAATGTTTAAGTCTATTCTAAGAAACCGTTGTTCTGTGTTTCATGAGCACTGCACTTTTAAGCCATCAGGGTTGTAGGGCCAAGGTTCACTATGTTACCAAATCTGTCTGATGCTGATTTTGTTTTGTTTCTTTTTAGTGGACTCCAGAATTTTTGGGGTAGTCCTAGGGAAATCTGCTTTGTTTATAACTTCCTAAAAAATAGCCATGTAGATAAAATGTTTCAAGTGTCCTTCAACTGAATACAAAGCATGCGCTTTTCCTTGCCCATTACACATTCCCTTGCCCATTACACATTCATCTCTTGTCTTTTGAATGTTCATGTATTTGTTAATGCACGGGTGTTGCTCCAGCCCTAGTCCAATTGACCTTTTGGAAGGTGTCTAAGAAACTTTTGCTCTTCTCAGCATCATAGGAAGGAAAAACTCTAAAGCTTAGAACCCTATACTGAAAATACATTGCTGCTGTGCCCCTTATCTTCACAACTGGTTGTAATAGAGCAACTGGACTACCTGAAAAAAAAGTAACAATAGAATAATGAGAAAGAAAGGAAACTGGAATTCATGGAGCTAAGATAGAAAACACTGAAGTTTTTGCTGGTTAGTTCAGTGCCTTCAGTTACAGCTCAAAATGAGGTAGCAGTCAATGCAAGCTGCAGAAGATGCTGTGTAAGAACTGTACTCAACCTTAAAGAAGCAGAATTGTATATATTGATCTGGTTGGTCATATCTTTCTGCTGAAATATTTTTTTTTTTTAGTAGTCTTTTAAAACGTTTCTCCAGTTCCTTCACAATAAGTGAACACTACTCGTATCATCTGTATAGGTATTGCTGAGCTTACACCTTCCACTCAATGCTGAACAGAGCTTATGTGACTTTTAGTTATGGAAGAGTAGAAATAGTATCCAAAAGCATACTCAAAGATGTAAACTGAAAATTTTCGTATAGTGACAAATGAGAGAAGAGCAGTTTTCATGCAATTTACCAGCAAGATTCTTATTTTCAGACTATTAGTTTACTCAATATCATGGAATTGTAGAATGGTTTGGGTTGGAAGGGACCTTAAAGATCATCTAATTCCAACCCCTCTGTGTGGGCAGGGACACCTTCTACTATATCTGTAAATCCATGGTTGAGGCAATTAACAGGATGCCACTAGGGGCTGCTGCTGTTCTGAAGTAATTAAGGTATGTTCTTCGGTGCTTTCTTGTAACACTTAAACATGTTCTTGCTGGATAATTTAGTTGGATTTTTGACTAGATATCTTTTCATGACAGTCACTTTTAATACAATAATGCCTCTGAAGAGCAAAGTAATTTACTTATTTAATCTTTTGTGCTTATTGAATGATTAGGAACTGATAAATATTTTATACTAACTTTTTGCTTTAACTTTCTGTAACCCATGCCATGGAAGTGGAAATTCAGTTTAATGCTTATACGGAAGAACCAGCTGTGTTAGAAGTATGTATGTGAGTGAGCCCTGAGCCAACCTTGGGGTACAGAGTCAGTCCTGTCTCTGTAAAGAAGGCAAGCATGCCTAGAGTTTTCGGATTACCATACCTAGTGATCAGGAAGCTTCTAAAACTGCAGCTACTGCTAATAATGTCCTGGTTGGTAGGTGGTGACATTATTTCCAACACAGCAAAGTATATAACCTTTAGGATCTTACATAATCATAGACTGTTGAGGAGCAGAGGGGAAGGCTACTCAGGAATGCCATACACGTGTGTTACCACACATAGGCACCTATTTGAGATAACGAAGCATGTGGCCGATTAAGAAGGAACAAGAAGTGCTAGCTGTAGTGCAATGACATGTAAAGTTATTGTTTGCTAGCTATGCATGATATTGAAAAGATGAGTGATTCTCTTACGCTCTATGGTGTTTTATTTCACATGATCTTTAAACATGGCATGCTTTGTATGTGCTATCTAGGTTTCTTTTTCAGTCTATGTGGTGGGAGGGTGCTTTTACTATAAATGTAAGTCTGATTAGGTAGGAGACCTTACTTTCCAGGGTTAGTTTGCAGTTGTTAAGCTTTTCTTTCTTTTTTTTTTTTTTTTTTCCTTTAAGGATGATACAAAATAGCTTTTGTAAAACAGGCTGTATAGCAAACAATAATAAAAGATTTACTTATGAAAAATTTCTCCCTACAAACCAGCCCCCATCCTAATTTGAAGTACTGCTTCCAGTAGCTTCTGCAGACTTGCTCTGCTTAGTTGCAGCAGAATGAAAATGCTCCAATGTGTATTAAAAAAATCAGACCATATCCTTTCTTTTCTCTGGGATTACTGTATGTACACTTCAACTGGACCAAGGTAACTATTTAGTAAATTTCCTAAATAATATCCATTTAAAGAGTAAACAAAAAATTAGTATTTCCAGGATAATGGGAATACTTTGTGTTGCATGCTACTATTTGTGCTTTCTTTTTTTTCTGATCCCTGGGAAAAATATTCATGTTGTTTGATAGTTTATTATTATTTGTTACAATACATCTGTTCTCCAAAGTTCACTACTCCCAGCAAGGTTGTGCTGTACTTGCACAAAAAGCAGCAACCCATAACAGATATTCTAGTTTTCACATTGATGCTGTACTCATGTACATGCACAACTCAAAACAAAACATGACTACGAGACTTGCAACTAACTGTAATGCATAACATGTAAGTTTGTTATAAAGAAATGGTCAGCTATTTAAAAAAAAAAAAAAAAAGTTATAGGGAAGAGCTGGCTGTGCATCATTATGAGAAGGTTATAACCATGGCACAGTGTGCTTGTCTGCTTAAACTTAATAACAGGTTGATAATCATGTAATCGTGCCATTTCTGGCAAATTTCTGCAACAACACTGTAGTATTCTGGAGTGAATTCTATGGCAGTTTCCAAAATAGAGGCTGCACGACACCAGGTGGATTTAAAATTCAGATGAAATCCATTTGAAAAAGTCAAAACTCGTGGGATAACAGTCTCAGAAGAGCATTTACTAGAAAATGCTGGAATAGAAAATGTGTAGTTCATTTGTGGTCATTAAAACATTGTTTGCCACAAACTACTCTCTTGTGGTAAATCTTGTAGGTACTGTGGGAACAGAAATAAAGTGACTGAATAACCAGTATGTTGTAGATTTTGAATTAGAGTAGAATTAAAGAGTTTTTGTGTGATTTGAAGCTTTCTGCATTGCTTGAAGTTGCCCCTCCAGAGCTAACCTTAAACTTGGAAGATCCTGCACGTTTTTTTTGGTCTTTGTTGTTGATCCAGCTGCCACCCAGCTCACTTTGGAAGGCTAACTTTTTTGTTTGTGGCTGACAAGAACTTGTTTGTCCTTTTTCATGATTATCTATCACCATGTTCAAAAAGGGCAAGAACTTTTTGTGCATCTCCCATTTCTGAAGACACCTGGCCCAATGCAGAAGTTCTAGTTGACCTGCACTTCTATCCTCCCTGCTTGCTGCTGAGAATCCCTGTGGGTTTTAATTGTTCACGTTTAGCTGTCGTTTACCTTGGAAGACAAACTATTTACAGAATGCTTATGAAACCTTCACTCATTTAAAAAATATTCCTGGTCAGTGTGACCGGAGCTGAAAGGACACATTGGTCCTGTGATTTAAACAGATTTTTTTTTTTTTTCTCAGTTGGATGTTAAGCGTGCTTTGGTGCATATGTATATATAAGAATAGCAAGGGTTTATCTACCCTTGTCTCCTGTCCACAGGGGTGGCCATAAACCAAAGCTGAGGAAAGAGAGAGGACACAGTCAACGTATATGAAGCTGACTCTACTTTGTTAATTGGGTTACTATCAGTTAGATAACAGCTTGTGTCAGGTGCCAGGTCAACATAACCTGGGCAAAATCAATCTCACCTGTGGCAGGACCACGTACCAGCAGCCAGCCATGGCTCAGTCTAGGAATCAAGTAACATGTCTATTGTAAATTTATTGCAAGTGACCTAGTAAGAATTTTTTAATAAGATAAGTGGAAACTTTTGGAAAATCCAACAAAAGTTTTATACAAACAAACAAACAACAGCGGGATACCAAGGTATGGCTTGATTTTCATTTTTCTGTGTGAAGAAAAGGTACGATTGCAAAAAGGGAAGTGTTTACACAAACTGATAAAAAACTTGAGAATTCAGCAGAATGCAACCACGTGTTCCTGAGCATTCTTCCATAAAAGTCTCGCCATGCCTGGCAGAGCCCCATTCACCTTCACTATGAGGGGAATCATACTAGCCCTAGTGCTCACCCTTGTAGGTAAGCGTACACATCCCTTCTTCAATCCTCTTTCCTGGAATTTTTTTGGGTTCACTGAAAACAATTAGGTTTAGACTAAATGTTACTTACGTGGTTTTCCATCTATTTTTGCAGGTAGCCAGAAGTTTGATATCGGTAAGTGAATTTCTGTCTATAAGCTTTTATCAGTGATTTTGTTATGATGACTATTTATTAGAACGTGCTTGCAGCTATTGTGAAAATGGCTGTTATTTCCCACAGACCCAGGATTCAGTAGCAGAAAGAGTTACCTGTACAGCTATGAAGGCTTTATGTTGAATGGGCTTCAAGAAAGAAGTTTGGCAAAAGCTGGTGTGCGCTTGAGCAGCAAGCTAGAGATCAGTGGACTATCAGAGAACACTTACCTCCTCAAGGTATCACATCTTGTTCCAAACATACCAGTCAATACTGAGGTGCAAATCACGTTCATTTCATTGCATTTTGCTCACTTGTGTTCTAAGAAAGATGTAGGGTACAGATCTAGAGACTTAGCACTGTAGATTTCAGAGAATGATCTGCAAACTGAAGTTAAATGAGGAGTGATTTAGCATCCAATCGCTTACAGGTGCTTGTTGTGAAAATTTTTCATAGCAGGTGCTTCTCATGACTTACTATCAGAAATAGAGGTGCCAAAATCAGGAGTTCTGTTAGAAAATGTTTAATTGTAATTCAAGGCACTCAAGTATGCTCTGATTTTAAGATTCAATTCAATTCTCAACAAATGTTTCCAACTTTGGTGGGGAGCCTGGACTTGGGTAGGTAAAATCATGGTCATGCAGGCAATTAATAAGTGTAGATTATGTTTACACACTCAGGGGAAAAAAAAAAAAAAAAGGCATCAAAAAGTAGCACGTAGCAATTATTAGTGTCTGAATAATGCAAGAAAAGATCTGTACATGTGAAAGCATACCTCTTAGAGATGGGTTTTGACATGTCCAAAATAAACATTTAAGACAAATATTTTGTCTGTTTAATTTATTTACAAAGAAGAGCATCTTTCTGGGCACAGAGTTTAATGACAAGAGCTTTAGCAGAGCAGTAGATCTTGTTTCATTAATGAAAACAAGATGTCAAAACGATAAGCTAGGAATTGTATTTCTCATCATAGTCCTCATCCTGAAATTGTTACGTTGTGCATACCAGGCTGTGCTTGGAGAGACATCTGAATTAGCAGTGACCTTCCCAAAACTAGTGAAATTGCTTCTGATTTGTATGGTGCTGTATGGGGAATAAAAGGTTTATAAACACATTTCTAATTATGAAGAAACGAACAAATGAGTTGTTTTAAGCAATTCACAACTATCAAATATGACCAGTAGCTTAGTCAAAGCAACAAGCATTTTGGGAGGGCGGGAATTAAAATGAAACATTCTAAGACTTTAAAATAAATAGAATGATTTTACCTTTTTATGATAGATTTAATCTAAAGCAGAACCTGGTACAGCTATTTTAATTTAAGGCTGAAAAATAGGGATAAATTTATTTGAATCTATTTTTATAATTTTTTTGAATAATATTTTTACCTATATAGTTGATGTTTAAAATCTTCCTGAGAGATAATGGGGGTATGTTAATTGCTTCTGTACTACAAAAGAACACTGCTTTGCACCTTGGACTTGGACGGGCTAAGCAAGAGATGGAAGAATCAACTGCTGTATGGCTATCTAAGCCTATATTTGGAAGGAAAGAGTATATAACTAGTCATTATGTTAATTTCTTCCAATCTGTTTACATATTTAGTACCGAAGTAATTCTATTCATATAAATGTCCTTCTTAAAATTCCTCTCAGGTCCGCTCCCCACAAGTGGAGGAATACAATGGAGTCTGGCCCAGGGATCCATTCACTAGATCTTCCAAAATCACACAAATGGTCTCATCATGTTTCAGCCGGCCTTTCAAATTTGAATACAGTACTGGACGGATCGGAAACATTTATGCCCCAGAAGACTGCCCTGATACGTGTGTTAACATAGTGAGAGGAATCCTGAACATGATGCAGATAACCATTAAAAAATCACAGAATGTCTATGAATTGCAAGAGGTTTGTTTTTCCCATTCTAAAACTACTTTATTGAAAGGATGTGTTCTGTTTAGGTGCACTTCCTCCACGTTCCTGTTTATTTTAATCTATTTTCAGCCATCTGTCATGAAAAAAGTTGATTTTCATTCACAAGAAAGAAAATGTGTGTGTATGTGTTGAAGGAATTACTTTTGCTGGATCTTTTAAAGACATTTGTAGAATTGCTTTATGTAAAATGTAATACTTTCAAGAAAAAGGAAGTATTAGCTATGAATGTATTTGTTATATTGCTTCCCTGATACAGCTATTTGATCCATTTATTTGTTCATTGTTGATATTAATTAATTGATTACTTTTTCTCAGTTCTTTGACTGAGTTTAAAATATCCATTTCTGTTCAGTTTTTTAGTTCAATAGGGTAACTAGTGAGTAAAGTTAACAGGTTTCAAAACATTATTCAGTATATTCTTATCCAAACATAGCTTATCCTTACCCAAAACATTGTTCAGAATATATTTACTCTCCTACTGCTCCTTCAGAAGCAGTAAAGCTTCCTCTCATGTGGTGAAATCCTGCTATAATTAGGAAGTCTTGTTATCTCTTCTCATCTATACAGTCTGGAATTGGAGGTGTTTGCCATACAAGGTATGTCATCCAGGAAGACAGGAAGAATAGCCGAGTGTCTGTTACCAAAACTGTAGACCAAAATAATTGCCAGGAGAAGGTGAAGAAGAGCATTGGAATGGCTTACATCTATCCCTGTCCTGTCGACACGATGGTATGTGAGACGTGAAAAGACCTTCCTCACAACAAGCACGGCCGTTCTGTCCCCACTTACTATTTGGGTCTCTCTGTCCTTCTCTAGAAAGAAAGGCTGGTAAAAGGGACTGCGGCCTTCTCCTACAAGCTCAAGCAGTTGGACGGTGGCACCCTGATCACAGAGGTTGCGTCACAGCAGGTGTATCAGATCTCGCCATTCAGTGAACCTACTGGGGTTGCTGTCATGGAAGCAAGGTAGGCAGGCTGTGGGGCTGCCTCTCAAAGCAAGAATAACAACTGTTTATACCAATCTGAGGACTTTATCCATTAGAAAACTGTAAGATTTTACTGTGATTGGAAAAATCAGTAAAGACTAAAAGAGATAATGTCTCAGTATCATCAAACCAACAAACAGATGAGGCAGATGGGGGGAGAGAAAAAGAGAGAGGTAATTCACTCCTTACCTGACACTTTTTCGTTCCTCTCTGTCTCTTGACAGACAACAGCTTACCTTGCTGGAAGTGAGAAGTGAGCGGGGGAGCGCCCCAGACATTCCCATGCAGAGCTATGGAAGCCTTCGCTACCAGTTCCCAGACGTACTGCCACAGATGCCCCTTCAGCTAGTCAAAACGAAAAACCCCGAGCAACGGGTACAGAATTTTTAAGTCTTCGAATTGCTTTCCTACGATTCCTCCTGAAATACGATCAGAAGTACCAAAGGAATTAACTATGTGTTCACTTTCTCTTGTTGTTCAGGTAGTAGAAACACTGCAGCACATAGTCCTGAATAACCAACAAGATTTCCATGATGATGTTCCACAAAGATTCCTAGAACTTGTCCAGCTCTGCCGAATAGCAAGCGCTGACACTCTTGAGTCTATCTGGAGACAAGTTTCAGACAAACCTCGTTACAGGTATTTATGTGTACGATTTTCTAAGGAACTTTACTTTTTTGAGAATTGAGAGCTAAAATTAAGGACTTTTTCTAACCTACTTGCAGGCGATGGCTACTGAGTGCAGTTTCTGCAAGTGGCACCACAGAAGCACTAAAATTCATTAAGACCAGAATTCGCAATGATGAACTTAACTACATTCAGACTCTTCTAACTGTTTCTTTGGCTTTCCATTTAATGAAAGTTGATGAACACACTCTTCCAATAGCAGCAGTGAGTAAATCCACATGAATCTTTCCTATTTGATAACAGAAGGAATGATAATTGATGACATCCATTGGTTACAAAGTTTATTATAAAGAAGATTCTCCCCTCATGTATAACGATTTTGTACAAATCATCATCTGTGAATTTCTTTTGGCATTATCTATATGTGAGAAGAGTATGTTTCTGTTTTGCTACAGTAATATAAAAGTCTTTCTCCCTTAACAACTTCTGAGAATAATTCCCGTTTTAGTTTGCTGGAGTCATGTCTCATGCTGTCTACAGACAAACCTTTGTGCATGTTATTTCTTACTTCTGAAACATAAATGGTGGCTTGTGTGTTACATCATTTAAATAGCTCTTTTAATTGCAAAATATTCCTATAAACCAGAAAGAGCCACAAGTTAAAATGCTAATACAAACCCTAGATATTTTGACACTATGATTAGTGTAAGCATTTATTCTGGGCAGGATTCTCACCATCTCTAGTCAGTATTCCTCTTCTTAAATAGGAAAAAAAGAATGTTAAGTAAAAATGCATAATTGATATACATTTTGTTTTAAAAATTTCCTTCAGGATTTAATGACCAGCTCTAGAATTCAGAGAAGTCCAATGCTTCAACAAGTTGCCTGCTTGGGATACAGTTCTGTGGTCAATAGATACTGTTCTCAGACATCAGCATGTCCTAAAGAAGCTCTTCAGGTACGTGTCTTTTTCTCAGATTCTTCTTAGTAGCTTATTAATGTGCTTTAGTTTAACTCTTTTCAGCTACAGTATGAAAATGTCAGCTATACATGTTTCAATTGACTATTAACAATCAATTGGACAAATATATTTCATAGCTCTCCTTCAGAACAACAGCAATTAATCATTTTACTAATGTAGATGATAAATGAAAACAGTTTTCCCATCCTTTTTTTTTTTTCTCAGCCATCACTGAATACCTGTATTAAAACAATTTGCTTTATTGTGATAGGCTTTTTAGTGTCTAAAGAGAGTATTGTGGCCAATGTATACATTAGGCAGAATAGGTTGAACTGTGATTCTTCCATAGCCTGTCCATGACCTGGCAGATGAAGCAATCAGCAAGGGCCGTGAAGACAAAATGAAATTAGCTCTGAAGTGCATCGGTAACATGGGAGAACCAGCCAGCTTAAAGCGCATCCTGAAGTTCCTTCCCATATCTTCATCCAGTGCTTCTGATATCCCAACCCACATTCAGATTGATGCCATCATGGCCTTGAGAAAAATAGCTTGGAAGGACCCCAGAACTGTAAGTACCACCTAAAATAGTAAAGCACATTCACTGTGTCAGTTGGATTACTCCAAAGAACAAATCTGTTGTATTATCTACAGTTGTTTCTTCCAATTTTATTCACTGATCTCTGAATGTCAGCCTCTGAATGCAAAAAGCCATGCTGATGTTTTTTTGATATGTGGACATTTATTTCAGATCAGTGCCATCCCTTCTTGGGGCTGTTCTCATGTGGCCCCATTCAGTTGTGTTAATAAAACAATATGGAACGATACAGTAAACCAGACTGGGAAGCTTTTCTGCAGGGACAGTGAAGGGTTATATGTAGATCCATTCTGCAAAAAAAGTCTAAATTATTGGTAATTCTCAATGATGTATTACCTCTCTACAGGTGCAGGGATATCTCATCCAGATCCTTGCAGACCAGTCACTTCTCCCTGAAGTGCGAATGATGGCTTGTGCTGTTATCTTTGAGACAAGGCCTGCACTTCCTTTAATAACAACGATAGCTAATGTAGTGATGAAGGAGAGCAGTTTGCAAGTGGCCAGTTTTGTGTATTCCCACATGAAGGCTTTGTCGAAGAGCAGATTACCGTATATGTACAACATGTAAGTAGAGACAGGAATAAAGTGTGTTTTTTCTGCAGATAATATATTCTGCTATATTCTTGTTAGTAATTACGCATATGCTAACAAATTGAATTCAGTTTCATATTCTGGTGGAGTGCAGTTTATTTCTGGATATTATTACCTTTCTTATTTTGTTCAGATCTTCAGCTTGCAATATTGCCCTTAAGCTGCTGGCCCCCAAACTGGACAGGCTGAGCTATCGGTACAGTAAGGTCATTCGTGTTGGTGGTTACTTTGGTGAGTAAAACATTTCAGTGACTGGGAAATTTTCACTTCAGAAATCTCTTAAGAGATACTAAGTCCTTTGGAAAAATACATGTACAACATTGCCAGTCCCTGTGCGAGTTATGTCTAGGAAAGTTCTTTCCTTTAACACTGCTGCTGGATGCAAAAAGAGATTCAGTAAGATACTTGATAAGTTTAGTTTCTGAAACAATTAGTTTATTTCTTCCTGAAAAATTGATCTCTTTCTTCTCAAAAATTATGGTGGAAGCTTTCCTCTTTTGCTGCAGTAATGTGTATTTAGCATACTTCATGTCAGTTAAATGATCTCTCATTTCATTTCCCTGCTGTTACAGCCTCCTGTAATACTGTAAAAGATGCTGCATTGGAAAAAGAAATTGGATTAAATGCAACAGTCACATATTTAAAAATATAGGAGTAACTATTTATTAAATCGAGCCTATACAATTAAAGCTTATGTCATGACATATCTTAAAGTCAGTAATTGAAAAAGATGCAGAAATACAATCTCGAATGCTAAGCAGAAGGTTAAAAAAAGATGTGTCTTTTGTTTACTTCTACCACAGATAACTATAGAGTTGGTGTTGCTGGCGATGTCTTTGTTATGAACAGCCCAGGAACAATGTTCCCATCAGCAATAATTTCCAAGTTGATGGCAAATTCTGCAGGTTCAGTGGCTGATTTGGTGGAGGTAAATATTTACTTAAATCAATAATAAAACAAATAAAGCGAATTTCATATTAAAAATTTCACTACTAAGTTTCCACTCTGTAAGTATGTTTCAGACCACTCCTTCTCATGCTGTTTTGGTAGGTTGGTGTCCGAGTGGAAGGCCTCACAGATGTTATAATGAAGCGAAATATTCCGTTTGCTGAATATCCTACATACAAGAAGATAAAGGAGCTTGGAAAAACTGTAGGTGGTTTCAGTAATGTAATGTCTGAGTTATATGAAGTGGTATTTAATGAGGCTTGTCATAGTAGTTAAGCCCGTCTTGGAGGGTGTTACCCATGTAGCAGCCAGCTTGAATATCTCGGTGAGAGAGGGATTTGCAGTGGGACTGCAGAAGATATTGCTCCTGTAAAGTCTATGATAGCTTTCACCAATTTTACTGCTGCCCTGCTTCCTCCCTACCTCAGGTATGACTGCAGGAACAGGGAGGCAAGCAGGAAGGTGGATGTTGCTGCACAAAACATCTCTCATGACTGGCAGGTTTTCTCCTCCCTCCCTTCGTTTATCTAGCTTAGTTTACAAGAAGATCTCTCTGTCTGGTGCTGTGCTTTCAAACTGCGTTTAATGGTACAAATGTCCCAGACCCTCTGTATTAGAGTAAATGTTATTTCACCAGAATACCTGTGGATTGAAGGCTATTTGTGGGCACCCCAATGATACTGAGTAAATCTGAAATAGTGACACCAAGCTATTAACAAAAAAGTAAAGAAATGCAAGGGGCAAAGGAAAATTGGAGGTTTGTCATTAACAGTCTTCATCGCCTTGCTAAATTGTCATTTATAAAGTGTTTCATTAAGGAACTTTGACTGTTTCCTTATCTGTTCCCTAGCTGCTGGGATGGAAAGAGCTGCCAACAGAGACCCCCTTGATATCGGCCTACTTGAAAATATTTGGCCAAGAGGTAGCCTATGTCAACATCAATAAGGAAGTCCTGCAACAAGCTATGAAGGTACCAGGGGCTACTACTTCTCTTTGCAAGATTTGACACCACTGTAATTTAATGTCCTCACCTCTTGGATCTCTATTTGCTGGCAGACGATAGTAGAACCTGCTGACAGAAACACAGCGATGAAGAGAATTACCAACCAGATCCGCAATGGCATTTCAGGACAGTGGACACAGCCGGTGTGGATGGGAGAGCTGCGATATATTGTTCCCAGCTGCCTCGGCCTGCCGCTGGAATACGGGTCATACACCACTGCCCTGGCACGTGCTGCAGCCAATGGTGAGTCGGGGAGTATGAAATGTGCTTTGCTAGCTCCGAACAGGGGCTGGGAGGGACAGGCTGAGAGAGGCTGGAGAAGGACGTAGAAGAAAAAAACTGATTTTTGTAGTGTTTTGAAACACAGGAGGGGAGGTAGTAAAGATGTTTGAAGAGAAGCTGGTCACAGTTGATTTCTGCCTCATATTTGAATGCATTGAAGACAGAGGAAATGAGGTGAGAATCTGGGAAACCAGAGGGAAAGGTCACAGCATTCAAAGCCAGAAGACATGAATGCTGTGTGGGGAGCTGACTGCAGGAATGAGCGGAAGGGAGTAGCTCCTGAGGGAAGCAGGCACAAACTAACCAGGATTCTGTGATGACTGACAATCAAAAAACAGCTAACTGTAGCATTAGAGAAGGCAGGAAGAGAAGAAGGCTTGGAAAAGGGAGAGTTCTGTTTTAGCAGAATGAATATGCAAGTATGAGTTGTCATGAAGAGAATTCACTGATCATATGGTTGTGCTAGGTTGTGCTACAGACTTTTAATTGAGGTGATAGTCACCCTTCCTTCTGCTGACACCACATAAGGGTGAAGAATTAAATATAAATACGCGTGCTCTTTTTACACTCTCTATGCATCCTCTCTTGGCTGCTCTTGTTTTTTGTTAGTTTGCTTTAATAACATCTTTGATACTGCGCCCCACCTCCTTGCTGTGGTGTTTTTTGGTTTGGTTTGGTTTATGTTTTGTTTTGAATAACATCCTTGTAGCCAAAGTAGGGAGGTATGGACTGGATGGATGGACTACAGAGTGAGTGACAGCTGTCTGGACTGCTGGTCTCAAAAAACAGTTAACAGATGAGGGTCTAATTAGTGGCTTGCTAGGAGCAACGCTCCTCAGTTGTCAGCACTTGATCATTGTCTCTATTAACAATCTGAACTTTGGAAGAGAAGCCACCCTCGGCACATCTGCGAATGAGATCAACGTGGGCAGAGGTCACCACGCTGGGGGTCAGGCTGCCATTCCCTGGGACACTGACAGGCCCAAGGGATGGCCCAGCACAAGTGTGCTGGAATTTGACATAGGCCATGAAATGTCCTTCACCTGGGATGGGTTAACCCATGCAAGTGTATATAGACTGGGCATCACCCAGACAGACAGCAGCTCTCTAGAAAAGGGCCTGGGAGGCCTGGTGGACAAGCTGATAGTGAATCGGCAGTGTGCCCTTGTGGTGATGAAGGCCAACTGCATCCGTGGCTGCCAAAGCAAGAGCAGAGCAAGCACCAAAATAGTTTTCTCCCTTTACTTATCACATTTGAAGCTGCGCCAGGAGTTCTGTGTTCATTTTGGGGTCCTTACAGCAAGACTGGAGGAAGTCCAGCAGCAGATCACCAAAATCCTTGTGGGCTGAAGCACTTGAACACAGAACAAGTTTTCTGCACAGTTTCTCTATTTTTCGGACTTGAGAAAGATCTCATCTGTCTTGTTTTTCAGCCTTTTTAGCTGTGTTAACAGAAGAGATTACCTCTTCCTGAAAACAGTGGCTTGCTTATATTCAAGTCCTTTCAGTTTTACCATTTTTAAATGTTGTTTTGTTGGTTGCAGTTGATGGAAAGATGACCCCACCTTTAACTGGAGATTTTAGACCTTCTCAGTTGCTTGAATCCACCATGCAAATTCGGTCTGACATAAACCCAAGGTAGGGTAGGTTTCTAAGTCTGTAGATATTAATGGAAGTCTTTTATGAAAGGGGGGAACCTCAAGCTAAAAAAAGAACACCTGTCTTACACATAGCCACCTTGCTCTGTTTCAGCTTATATGTGCATACAGTCGCAACAATGGGTGTCAACACAGAATACTTTCAACATGCTGTTGAAATTCAAGGCAAGGTCCAGATGAGAGTGCCAATGAAGTTTGATGCCAAGATAGACATGAAATTGAAAAATATTAAGATTGAAACAAATCCATGCCGTGAGGAAACTGAGATATTGGTTGGAAGGTACTTCATTACTTCATGATTTTCTGCAGCAAAAAGTAGCCTGAAGTTCACAATTCACTGACCTCTTATGGAGGTTTCTACATATACAGTATGATTTTTTCAGTGTGTAGCATAAACTTTACTGTAAAAAGCAAGGGATAGAAATAAGGGAAATAAAGGTCACAAGATGCCTAAATTATTTAGGAGCTTTTTTTTTTTTTTTTTTAATTTCTCATTTTATTTTATTTTTAAGTACATGTCTCTCATGTTTTTGAAATTTGTTTAAATTTGCCTTACTTTGGAAACTTCCAGTGATGTGTCTCATATTTCTCTCTTATTTGTCTTTAACAATACTTCTACATATGGTTGTGTATGAAATTCCTATGTTCAAACAACATATTTCTGTGATGTCATGTGACACTGACAGGACATCATTCATTTAATCCAAAAACATGGCTTTGGAATTATTTGCCATTTTCTGTGCATATTTCCACAGGCATAAGGCTTTTGCTGTATCAAGAAACATAGGAGAACTGGGTGTTGAAAAGAAGACCTCAATTCTCCCAGGAGATTCTTCATCAAATATCGTGGAAGAACCTTTCAATCCAACAGAGGGAGCTTCCAGGGAAAGTTTCACAATGGTAATCTATTCCCTTTTTCTTATATAATAACATTAACCCCTTCTGTGCTGCTGTCTGCAGCTTTATTCTTGCCTATGATATGCTCCCAGTGGTATTCACATGCTCATCTCCACTGCAGCAGGGACCTGACAGCATTCCAAGGAAACATTCCCATGACTCTCAAGAGGATCTTCTCCGTGGCACCAGAAGAAAAACACATAAACGAGATATTTGCATCAAACTGCATCGTCTTGGTTGTCAGCTCTGCTTTTTCAGAAGGTCACGAGATGCCAGTTTCATAAAAAATACATATTTGCACAGATTAATTGGAGAACATGAAGCTAAAATTGTTTTGATGCCAGGTACAGTACTGAGCACGAACCTTTTCTTATTAGGTTTGTTAGTACTATTTGAAGAGGTATAACATCATCCATGCAATTGCTGTGCAGTTCAAACAGATGCTGACATTGACAAAATTCAGCTGGAGATTCAGGCAGGATCCAGAGCAGCTTCCAAAATAATTCACGAAGTAAACTCAGAGTCTGAGGAAGAGGATGAGACATCTCCATACGAGGACATTCAAGCTAAACTGAAGAAGATTCTAGGCATTGACAATGTGTTCAAGGTAAGAGATTTTGAGCATGAGGGGAGATGTTTTCAGATAAATGAAGTCAGGGGTTGAAGGCTAGTGTGGAAAACTGAGTCAGGAAAGCAAGAATGGGGCTAGTTTGAAGGGTGCTGGGACTGTCAGCCTGTGTCATGTCAGCAGGGTTTGATTCTAAGTGGTGCATCCAGCTGGGGCTGGTCCTCGATGCCAGGGCAAATATCAGCTGGGAAAAGTGGATCTAAGTGCAGCTTCTGTGGTGAGTGAGGCCAGGAAGTTTTACCAAAAGACTGTGGTGAGCATTTCATCTGACACACAGGGATATTTTATTTTGTAATATAGAAGCAGATGTATCCCCTGTCTTGCACTTCCCTTTGAACTGTTCTGCAGGTTGCAAACAAAACACGACACCAGAAAAAGCGACCTTCTAAGAAAGAAAACACTATGCTAACAGAGCTTGGGACAGACCCCAATGCAAAAACTCCCTCCAGCTCATCTTCTGCCTCCTCAGCTCTTTCCTCTTCCTCATCATCGGCTTCCTCTCCTGATCATAGAAAGCCCATGGATGAAGATGACAATGATCAAGTAAAGCAAACTAGAAACAGAGACACAAGCCGCAAGAGCAGTAGCAGTAGTGGTAGTGGCAGGAGCAGCAGGAGCAGCAGCAGCAGTAGCAGCAGCAAGAGCAGCAGTAGTAGCAGCAGGAGCAGCAGCAGTAGCAGGAGCAGCAGGAGCAGCAGCAGTAGCAGCAGCAGTAGTAGCAGCAGGAGCAGCAGTAGTAGCAGCAGGAGCAGCAGTAGTAGCAGCAGGAGCAGCAGCAGCAAGAGCAGCAGCAGCAGCAGTAAGAGCAGTAGCAGCAAGAGCAGCAGCAGCAAAGGTAGCAGTAGTAGTACTAGCAGCAGTAGCAGCAAGTCAGTGAATCACCACAGCCATAGGCATCACTCAAGATATCTGAATGGCAGCAGCAGCAGCAGCAGCAGCAGTAGCAGTAAGTCAGTGAGTCACCACAGCCATGGGCATCACTCAGGACATCTGGAAGATGGCGGCAGCAGCAGCAGCAGCAGCGGCGTGTATTCCAAAATATGGGTAACTCATGTTTGTCAGTAAATTGATGCTGCTAATATTTGTGAATCACAATCCTGATGGCAGTTGGCTTTGCATCAAATTATGAGTTGACACAGTAAATTTTAGCAACATAAAATTTCAAAATCTGTTCTGCTAACACACCTGCAATTGTTGGTCAGATGACTCCTTTGAAACATCTCAAAAGTCACAAGACTGCTGAAACTTTTGTTATAGGCAGGGAAGCATTTTTGGCCAATTTACTGCTTTCTGTCAATACACACTGTTTCTGTCTTAATTTTGCAGTAGGAACATTAATGCTTTATATAAAGTATTTCAAGTCTCGCATTATGTGCTTGTGACTAAGCATACAGAACTATGCATGAATGATAATTAGTAAAATTCTTACTTAGTTCCCAGTGCTCAGATTTCAACGTAATTGCAGCATTTATTTTCTTCTGAGGCTTTTCATCTTGTTCTTGTTATTTTCAAAGGGAGGTCATGAGATTTATCAGTACCGCTTTAGATCAGCACATAGACAAGAGGTGAGTTTTCTTTCTTCAGTAAATTAAGTTTGCAATCTGTCGTGAGTCAAATGAAAAACCTTAAAGACTACTTGTTGTCTTTGTTGAGGAAAATTACAGTACTGATAACATTTAGAACACTAAATTGACCATGATGGTTCTTCTGAGACTCAAAAAGATACTCCTTTGTGTTGTGTGCATGATGCCATTTGTGGTTCTGCAAAGTAGACACAAAGCCTCTACCAAAGCTTGGGACATTTGCCTGGCTTTGATCGTTTGGTGTCTTGGGTTGGAATAATTGTTGACACACACTGGGGTAGGTGTGTTGACAAATGTGGGAGGATATCTTAATTTATGGTACTTTAGTTCAGCAGAAGATACCTCACTAGGGTATGATACAGCCAGGGGCAGTGAAATTGTTTTGAGTGTTCCTTGAAAAGTAGAACATTTGGCTGTGTGTCTCTATTCATTTTATCCTTTCCAGTCATTTGGTTCATTCAGTATATCCTCCAGGTGATCAGGCCCTTCCAGATATAAAATGAATCAGTTCTGATCTTTTGTATTGAAACAAGAGGCTGGTTCAGTTTGGCTTGATCTGGTTCCTTGCTTTTGCACAAAGGGGAATTCTCATCTAGATGTGTTCCTTATTTGTCTCTTCTGAGAGGTCACATATACTTGACTAAACAAGATTTTTCAGAGCATATATTAAGCAGAATGAAGCACATTATATTGCAAGTCATTGAGCTGCTCAGTGTTGGAATGCAAGTTTATCACTAATAAGTGTCATGACAGATAATATTCTGCAGCACCTTCTGGTGCAATTTCCTCAACTGTGGTTTTTACATTACCTCCTTAATGTATTTTCATGACGTATTTTCTTCTTGCAGTTCCCAAAAAGGAAACTCCCAGCTGACCAATACAGCAGCACATATTCCTCTACAAGATCCAGTCGTGACACATCCCGAGCTGCTTCCCGGGTTAGTTGCATCATTTTTAGGGTTTTTGACAGTTTGGAAAAATGGCAGATTGGCCCTGCATTTGCAGTAATTGTACAGCTAGGACAATCTTGCAATGAGGAGGGAAGTTGAAGTGGTGCAGTGCCAAGGCGTTGGTAGTAGTGACCAAGGCTAAGAGGAGCATCAGAAGAAGGCACTCTCCAGAGATGGCGTGTATCACCTTGGCTCCTCACCAGCACCCAGACTGATGCATGCAGGCTTGCTGCCTGGGGAGTAATGCAGTGAAGGAATTGCAAGTCATAGCATGCTTATGGTCCTGCTGTCAAGGGGAGGGGTTCTTAATGAAGAAATGTACCAGGTTATATTTAGTGTTGAGGTGTTGTTCAGGCACCTGCTTGTCCCACAGAGCCCACAGCTGAAGTGTGAGGTGAAAGCCAGCAGACCAACCAGGCAGGTAAAGAGAGGGACAGCTGCTGGTGGATGGTATTGTGAGAAAGATTGGTGAATACAACTGACAGCTGATGTTAGTTACATTTAACAACTTTTTTTTTTTTTATTATTCATGGGCAAATATACGGGTGTTAACGATAAAGCCTAAATCATATAGGCATTACTGTATCATAATGTTATGAACATTTCCATGGTATCAGCTCAGTAAAAGGCACAAATTTTGGCTCATGTCAAATACAGTGATAAAATCCATCTGTGCTTGCAGAGGCACATGCACGCTAAGACATGTGCAGGAGAATTTATAGGCATCTATAGGTATGGTACATATGCTGGTATATATTTGCAGTTCAGTTTTTTATTTTTTATTTATCCATCCAGATCTTGCATCTAAAATGTTCCATAGTAACTCCTTTATAATGACATTCTTTGCATACTTTGTTCCCCTTCTTCTTAGCCTAAATTTTTGGGTGATGTCAAAACACCAGTGTTAGCTGTTTTTCTGAATGGCATTAGTAACAATAAGAAGACAGGAGGCCTCCAGCTCGTGGTGTATGCTGATATCGATTCCATCAGGCCCCGGATGCAGGTATTTGTGTCAAACCTCACAGATTCAAGCAAGTGGAAGCTCTGTGCTGATGCTTCAGTCCTCAATGCTCACAAGGCAGTGGTAAGGCTCAAAAAATAGTTATATACAGTTATATGCATCACAGGAAAATCGTGTTCCATGTGTTTAAAAACAGACCATTTCTCCACTGTAGGGTTACCTGAAATGGGGCCGGAATTGCCAGGACTACAAGGTTTCTACTGAGCTGGTAACTGGGCGGTTTGCTGGCCACCCCGCTGTACAAGTGAAATTGGAGTGGCCTAAGGTTCCTTCAAGTGTCAGATCAATGGCAGAATGGTGAGGTTTTAGTCTCACTCATTTATGATATTGTTCAACTGTGAAAAATCAGCATCCACCCATGCAATTCTAGTGGTTAAAGTACCAGCTATTTTAAATTCTGTGATCTGCCTGAGTACTGTCTTTGGACATAAAAGTTGAATGGGAGATCATAGCCATCCTGTAGTAATGTTCAGTAATTCCTCATGCTGGACAAAATTACTGAAAACTGAGGAACAGATTCTTCCTTTCAGTGAACACTTGATCAGTAAAGCAGAGAATGGTTATGGGGACACAAACAATGATCCTGAATATGCCACTTACACATAGATGTGAGGCAGACGGGTTTGGATGTACCTCTTTTTGCCTCACTGTTTCACCAGATCTTTCTCTCTTGAATTTTTGAAGGTTTTACAATTTTGTCCCTGGGGCTGCATTTATGCTGGGGTTCTCTGAGAGAATGGACAAGAATCCTTCTCGACAAGCCAGGCTGGTCGTAGCTCTAACTTCTCCAAGGACATGTGATGTTGTTATCAAGCTTCCTGACGTAAATATGAAACATTATCCTCACTCTCTCTTTCTCTTTTTTTCCTTTTCGTTTTTTTTTTTTTTTTTTTTTTTTTTTCCTGGTAGAAAAATGAGATTTATTTATTTTTTTAAATTACATTGGGTGAATTCTGAGAAAGAAAAGTTAAGTAAAGTAAGCCTCAGTTTGGGTGTAAATGATGAAAACAGCTTTTGTTTATTTTTGACCTTTTGTGTGTGTGTATATATATATATATATATTCATATATATATATTATTATATATATATATTATTATATATATATTATTATTATTATATATATTATATATATATATATTATTCACACATATATATATATTCATATATATATATATATTCACACATATATATTCATAGAGTGATTTTGCTCATGCAAAAAAATGGGTACTCATGAAGAAGTGCATTTCCATCTCTAGTACTCCATAAATGTTCCCCAAACCACCTTTGACGGGAAGTAATTCATTCTCTCCAAAATGCTATCTGAATGACACACACCACGAGAGAAAACAGAACCAAAAAAGCAGAAGCAAAAAACTCGTGGACAGTGAGTCAGATGATTTGTGTTTATGTAAATTCTTTGTCAGCCAAGGTAGAACAGACTGAAATCAATTTCAAAATAGGAGAAAAGGCTATTTTAGCTGTTTGCTGTGAATACCCATCACAAGCGTGTTTTGACTGTTCTTTGAATTCCTTTTTAGATGATCCTCTATGAAAAAGCCATGAGACTTCCCCTGCCACTCCCTGTAGGTCCAAGGATACCAGCTTCAGAGCTGCAGCCTCCAATCTGGAATGTCTTTGCTGAAGCCCCCTCTGCAGTGCTTGAGAATTTGAAAGGTTGGGATTTAATCTGGTTTGGAAGCAGGACATCTTCAGTCTCTGGAATGACTTGAAAATCTTCTGTTTTTTTTTTTTCTTTTTTTTTTTTTTTTTCTGGCATTATTTGTCTCCAGTTAATTAAGAAATAGACTGTAATAATGCAGGGATGATTCAATTGGTAGAGAATATTGTGCTTGTAGTACAGAAATCAGCAAGGACATTTCAGGAAAATCAAGGTTGACAATTATCTGACCTGGTAACATATAAATTTCTGGCAATTATTTTGTTAGATAGACTATATTTTTCATGCCTTTTTTTTTTTTTTTCTTGGTAGGCAAAAGCCCCTGTAATCCATATAAAAATATCGCATAGTAAAAAAAAAAAATAAAGCTAGAATAATATAGCACTAAAAATAAAACATTCCATTTAATGAGTTTCTTTTATGGCAAAGCAAATATTCACTGGCTTTCTATTTAAACAGCTCGCTGCTCAGTTTCGCACAACAAGATCACAACCTTTAATGAAGTCCGGTTTAACTACACGATGCCAGCAAACTGCTATCACATCTTGGCTCAGGATTGTAGCCCTGACCTTAAGTTCCTGGTGATGATGAGGAATGCTGAAGAAGCTATGAACCTTAAAGCCATCAACATCAAGCTTGGCAGCCAGTAAGTAACTCCTGCCAGATGCTGGGATTGTGAGGGACTACACTGTCCACATTTAACAGGGGAGAAGCTTAGATCTAAGCTATACTGACATTGTTCTGCAGCACATGAGATTTCAGCATTTTCCTTATTTACTTTCCATACGTATTGAATGTGATTCCTGTGACGTCATCCTGCATTTTAGGTGACAAGAATACCCCTGAAGTAATTTAAGCAGTTGAAATGAGTTCATGTTTTGACCAGTGATATTTAGAAAGCAGTAAAATCATTTTGTCAATCTATGTTTATGAATGTGGTACAAACAGGGTATGAATGCTCTTCTTCTTAACAGCGAAATTGATATGCATCCTGCAAACGGACAGCTGAAACTGCTGGTGGACGGGGTTGAAAGCCCCTCAACAAATGTTTCACTCATATCTGCTGGTAGGTGATGCAGAATCTGTTTTGTTTCATTTTCATGTATATGTTAGGAGAAAGAAAGAAAGAGAAGACAAAAAAATATCTAACAAAGATTTCCCCAGTTTGTGTTCACTGACTATTTACACCTTTTGCTGTAAGATTATTATTTAAGAATTTCACTTAGTTGCATGTGAATATTTATAAAGACAGATTAGAATGTAGAACTCCTGAAGTAGCCAAACTGAGCAAAATATAACCACCGCTTCATACATCACTGTGGCTCCCATTGGAGTTACAAATTTAAGAATTGTATCAGATATACTATAAAGCCTCGCTTGGTAAAACTTTTTGAAGTAAAGCTTTTCTAAAATTCACCACCCTTATATATAATAGGCTTTCCTATTTTGATTTGTAGGTATAAATTCGGTTAGCATTCTGAAATCTGCTAGGAATAAATATGGACTACTGTGTGTATACAGAAAAAATAGCCTGCTTTCTTCTCTCAAAGCAGGAATATTTTTTCTGTGAAAGGACACAGGAGGACCTTGCCTCATTCTGTACAGTGCAGTCAGGGGCAAAATATAATGCAGGTGTTTCCTGACTGTATATCTGTAGTATTCAAATCAGGCTAAATCTTGCTGAAACTGGGTTAGCATCTGCCAGTCTGAGCTCTGTCCTAATTATTATGCACTTCGTAAGTGATAATTATGCTAAAAATGGCTCCAGTGACAATCATGTTGTTTTCTGTGTTTTCTTACTCCTATATAATATAGTCAGGGCCTTGTATTATGTGCAGAACTGCACAGATGATATAGGTAGCTCTGTAATTGTTTCTAGAAATAAATATGATATGCTAATAACCCAAAGAGAAATAATAAATCTGTGATAATTAAATTGTTTTCCAACTTTTTACATACAGCTATTTTCTATATATACACTTTTCTGTATTGTTTTTCTATCTTTTTTGCTTCTTGAGAACAAATGAGGAATTTAAAGCAAAAGAGGCAAAAGAGCATTTTGAAAACATGACAGCAACTTTTTCTTAAAGAAGATAGATTGGGTTTGTTTTAGTGTTGGTTTTGGTGGGCTTTGATTCTTTTTATTCCTTTTTTTTTTTTTTTCTAGGTGCTTCTTTGGGAATCCACAGTGAAAAGCAAGGCCTTGTACTTGTTGCCCCAGCCTATGGCATTGATAGATTATACTTTGATGGGCACACATTCATGGTAAAGTTCTTCCTCTTCATAAGTTTTGATGTTGAGAAATTTCTGTTAAGATTCCATTAAAATTGTGTATGAGTGCAAGAGTGTTATAGTGGCAAAGCCAAATTTGTCCAGAGCCCCCCAAAAAACAAAACTAAGAAGATACTTCAGCCAGCATTGCAGAGTGCTGCTCTTTATTCCTGAACAGGAGATCTGAGAATCTTTCACCAACGGTAATTCCTTATCCCTATAGTACAGGTGTGTGCTGGAAAATGGGCCTGTGAGTATGCACAGACTGAGTCAGCAGCACATTTGCAAGAAAAAAAAAAAAAAAAAAGAAAGAGTTTTCAACTCTTGTCTATGTTTTAAAGGCTGTACTAGAAAAAATGTGAAACAGAAATATAAGAAAACAATATTATCATACTGTATCCATCGCCTACTGGGAAAACATCCATCACACAAAAACTTCAGCATATTAATAGTCTGGACTATTAATAACTTAATACTCTAGACAGGCAGAGTAGATTTTAAAGGCTCTAATACAGTTAGACACCAGTGTCATGGGAGTTTGGCATCTGTTGTGAGAAGCTTTTTAATTCTCAGCAAAGAAAGCAAGCATTTTAAATGTTTGTGCATTAACTTATACTGGAATGCATCTATATAGAAAAACTCTACTACATAGTGATTTTGTTCATTTGTTTGTTAATTTGAAACGCTTTTGACTTTTTTTTTTTTTTTTCTTGAAGATTCAAGTTGCTTTATGGATGGCAGGGAAAACATGTGGAATGTGTGGAAAATATGATGCAGAATGTGAACAGGAATATCGGATGCCCAATGGATATCTAGCTAAAGATGCTGTGACTTTTGGTCATTCTTGGATTTTGGAAGAAACGCCTTGTAGAGGAGGTATGCAAGCTGTAATGCATTTAATATAGTATCACTGCAGTAGTTTCAGTAGATTAGGATTTTATGTGGTACTCCATTCCCTCAGCTGAGGTTATGATGCAACAGCATACCATAGTGGAAGTAGGAAAACGAGCATGTTGCTTTTGTAAACCTGATGGGAAGGACTTACTTGCTACCTGGAGATGACTTTTACATGTTTAGCTGTACAATAACGGTTACTCTTCTGTGTGTCTCTGTAAAGAATACTGGGCACCAAACTTGCTTTAGATATATATGCATTACATGGCCATGTACACAATAAAATTCACACAGTCGGTAGCAACTACACTGTGTTTCCATTCAGCCTATGGAAGAAATTGCTGAAATTTTAGAGAATAAAGCTTATAGTCAGGAATAAATTGTGGTTTGTTTAGCTTCTCACATGCTTCTAACTGCTTGTCCTGGGAAACCAAAATGAGACTGGTATTACTGGCTGGCAGCAATGACTTTTGCTTGCTCTCTGTAGCAGTTTTGAGTCTGAATAACAATGGTAATGGTGTAAATCTTTATTGATTATTTTTATTTGTTCAGAAATACCCCCTTTCTTTCCACTGATGAATACTCAAAGCTTTTGAATGTGAGCCAGTTTACTTTGCAAAATGTTTATTGGAATGTATATCAGACTATGTTTCTACATCCTAATCTAGAAATTAAACCACTTACACTGGAAATTAACTTTTTGTAGCTCCGTATCTAATTAGCCAATTTGAAAAGCTTATCAGTCAGTGGTACTGCTTTACTTATGAACAACATACAATTTTTATAGACACAATTTGGTTGCTAATGTGAAACATCATTGGCAGATGGGTCAGTCTGGGGAGATCTGAAGATGTTGTACGTAAGAATGTAAACTACCATCAGTGATTCTGTTGCAGCTTGTAAACTGCATCGTTCATTTGTGAAACTTGAAAAGACAGTTCAGCTTGCGGGTATAGAGTCCAAGTGCTACTCTACAGAGCCTGTGCTACGCTGTAGGAAAGGATGCTCCGTCACCCAGACGACTCCAGTAACTGTTGGTTTCCACTGTCTTCCAGCTGGTAAGTCAACAGAAATCTTGCTGAATTGGAGCTGCACAAAAGCCCAAATGGTGCCTTGACTCATCAGTTATTACACTTGAAACATGGGATTGGTCTGACTGAAGACCTTTACCTGTTTTCATTAATAAGTAAAACTTTCTTTAGTGACATACAGATGTTTTTTCTGTAATTTTACAGAAATTAATTAAATGCAACAATAAAAGATTGTTGCATTTAAAATCTAAACTGGATGCCCCTTCATGGAGCTTTGATCTAACAGAGTGAGGGCAGGGTAAGAGCACGCTCAACATTGTGATTCTGCAGAAAACCTGCGTCCTGAAGCATGTGGTGATTCAGGTTTATATACAGAACCCTGAAACAGGGGTCCTCATCTTTTATAATTTTATATATCTCTGCCTTTGGGAAATAATCCTATTTCCCTCAGCTGATTTGGGCAATAGATGGATAGGTGTGGACAGGATTCCTGCCCCCATGTACAGAAATACTGGAGTATGTCTCTTTCATAAGTACATAGTAGATATTAAGAGATCAGATTAGGTGGATATAGATTACAGAGATTATAGGTTCATGTCTGTTTCCTTCAAGGCCACAATATCCTTTCCTAAATGTATTATTAATAAAACTCTGCATGGAAGAGTAGTTATCAATGTAGAAATTACTTACTACTTAAGTGGATTTCCTTGAACATCTCTGCTTGAGTTAGTCAGATAGAAATATGTGTAACAGCTAGGAGAAGCCAAGCCTGGTGTAATCAATGACTAGTGCAAGATAAGTGCTGTATCTTGCAAAACTGCTTCTGAAGTGTACTATTTACTTTTCATTTCTTATTCACCATCAGATTCAGCTACTAGCATGACTGACAAACAGATGAAATTCGACCAGAAGTCAGAAGATATGCAGGATACTGTTGATGCACACACAGCATGTTCATGTGAAAATGAAGAATGCAGTACATGAAGCTGTACACTGCAGCGCAGGAGAAAACAGAAACATGTTAATGTTCTTACTGTGTGGTCTAAGAAGACTTGTCTTAAGAAACAATAGAAATACTAAATTAAATACTTAAAGATGTGTGGAATTTTCCTAAGTAATTTAAAGTATTAAACTTTATTATTGTAGAAGCGGTTCTAATTGCTTATAAATATCTGATTTCGTAATAAATACGTGCATGGAAAGATTGATGAAGGCTTTTTTATTTCACTGGATGTAGAAAGAGGAAATCCACATTGCTTCTCTTTGACCTGCATTTTGTAGACTTCTTGAGTCTGTGACAGCCATCTGTGTAGACATGCATCAGGCAAGTGTCTGTGTCTTGCCCCACCGGGGTATGTGTTAGGTTGAGCAGCAGAAGCTGCATGCCAGGCTCCTGCTTGTTTCCCCCACTGCTTTCTTCTCTGGTGTGCACCACAGCGGGAACTGATCAGCTCTGAGTGATGCAGCATCCTCTGCTGCAGCAGCACAATGTGGTGCTCCACAATAACGAGGTGATGAGCCAGTGCTGCCATAGGGAACAGCAGGATCAGGGAATAAGCCTGAACCTCAGGCCTCTGGACAAGGCTGCCCTGAGGGAAGCAAGAGTACCATATGTTCCTGAGACTCCCCACACAGAAGCTGGTACAAATCAGGGGGTCTCCAAACAGCCCCTGGGTGTGATGCCCACCCTCAGCAGGTTTGTGTGGTCACGGGGACAGACGTGCTCCTCTGTCCTGAGTGCCAGAGGGTGCCTGGGGGCTTCCAGCCCTATGTCCCAGGTTAGTGTTTCATGTGTGACCCTGGGGCCGTGCTGGCAGGCTGAATGTGCACACTGGGTGGGTTTTCTGTGAGAGAACCACCTCAAGAGGCAGTGCAGACACAACCACTGATGTCAGTAAGCTCCTTAGTAGCTTAAGTCATCAGGATTATTGCACTATTTCAATAGAAATAGCATTGTTCCCTTTTATATTTATCAGTCCTAACTCATTAGTGTTCTCCCAATTCATACGTGCATAGCCAGCCATTTTTATAACTGACCACATTTGCTTCTACATTGAACTCTGTTAAGCAAAGCAGAATATGATCCTACTGAGGTGTTAAAAATGTAACTCTTCAGTAAATTAACTAAAAGAGAGCAAGTAACTCAATTCTTAAAAAATCAGCAGCAATGAAGACAAAATGGCGCTTACCAGTGAACATGTGGAGCATAGAGTTGATTGTTGGGTAAAAGATCTGAGAAAGTTCTGTAAGAATTGTGCCATTTTGCTTTCCCCTGCAGCTTTGGCACCTTCAAGCGTATGCATGTGTATGCATTTTATAGTTTGGAAAGGTAATGTCGTTAGAACTGAAAGGAAACTGAAAGGCATGAGAGGCAGACACAGTTCAAACGTTGTCACTCATGGGCGGTGGCAGTAATGCTGTGAGGTGCCTTCCCTCCAAGCTGCAGGATTTACTGAGGCTTGTAACACTCGTGGAAGCATGGACTTGACCAAGGCCACAGCCAGCAGGACCCGGGGCTCAGCACCAGGCTGGCTGGCTGGCTCCCTGGTTCCCAGCCAGGGATGGAGCATGGCTCGTGGGAGGCCATGGCCTCGTCCTGCCTCTGTCTCTTTACCTGACACTGCAGACGTCGAGCAGAGCTCTGGGGAAATGCTGTCCAGGGCCACTCCTGGGCACAGCAAAATTGGTCATTACCTCAAAGTTGTCTTACTTTTTGTTTGTTTGTTTGTTTGTTTTGTTGTGTTGTTTCATTTTTCTTTTTTTCTTTCCCCCCTCCCCCCCCCCCTCCTTTTAATCAGGCTATTTTTTCTGGAGAAATATGAACTGTGAAGGGGTGTGAATATGTTTGGGGGACAGAATGGGAGATGAAATTGTACTTGACAGACTGAAGAAATGGCCCAGAAAATTTAAAGGATTCGGTTCTACAAAGATGAGGTAAGGTGAAGTCTTCATGAGCAGGCTGTGGAGCAGCAGCAGAGATGATCCTGCCCCAATGTGCAGCATTTGCTGCCCAGCATGCTGGGGTGGAGTGGTCAAATCTGATGGTAAAAAGAAATGAAAAGTAAATGGCTCTTCCTGGGAGCAGGGGCCCTGCTGACAAAGGACTCAGCTGTAGCTAAGAGAGGCTTTCCTTGCTGTCGGGGCCCCATAGGATTTGGAAACTGCATCCAAGGCTAGGAGGGATTTGATTGCAAACTCCCTTTGCATCGCACTTTGGACTGCTGCACCACAGCAGTCCCAGAAGTCCAGACATGGCTATTTTACAGATATAGTGTTTTGTAAAAACAAACAAACAAACAAACAAAAAAAACAAACTTGTGCAGCTGCATATAAATATGCTATATTATGTTAGCTTTTGAACCTCTCACCAGTTGCTAATAGTTACATACTCAAATCCATTAGCTATATTCACCAAACCTCAGAAGACATGATAAAACTCCCTAGTGTTGCTCATAGCATGAATGGCTTAGCTTTTCTGTCAGTCTATCAATTTTACTAGGGATGACATTAAAGCAAACAGGTCCAGAATATAGCACCAGTAAAAACATGGTGAAGTACTTGCTATATTTCAAAATATTTTGAAAGTAAGATATTTTTTTTTTAATCCTACAGTTGCCATCCTTGATCTAGAAACAAAATCCACACTTTGTCAGCTATTATAAATTACATCTCAGCTGCTCAATTATAAAAATATCAGCTGGAGAGAATTAAGAAAACTAAACTGTCTTGGCTAGGAGTCCCTGTTCTTTTGATGAGAAGCTGGTGGAGCTGAGTGCCCTGTGACCTCGGCAGTGATTAAGCAGTAACTCTGTTCCCTACCCCCAGAGAGGTTTGGCTACACATGGGCAGCCCCAGTGGGAAAACCCCCGTCCTGGTGCTGCTGGGCCACCACTCCCTGCAGGTCTCTGGTGGGAGTGGTGCTGGTGGCTGTCTGGGAGCCGAGGGACCCAGTTAAGTCCTGGAGCCACAAGCAGCCTCTTGGACCTGTGGGGTTGCAGGAAAGGGACAGGGAAAATGGCAGCAGGTGGCTGGCTACTGACTGGTGGGAGAAGGGGTCTACCCTGGAGGGAGATTGCTGCCTCCTGTTGCTTGATATGAAATGAGTTTGGGCAAACCGGACTTTGTACATCTTTGTAGCCCAAGAGGTTTGTGTCCGTAATGCCTGGCAGCCTCACCATGTCCCACCTCACCAAAAGCCATCTGTGGCTAACGACACTGGCCAAAGACACTGATGTGATATCCTAGTAAGAAAAGGCAGGTGAGGGAAATGTGAGCCCTTTTTGCTGTGGTCTTCATGACCGAGGTCTGTGTTGCTGGGTGAGTTCCCCAACCTCAGAGGGCAGCGCTGTGGGTGACAGCAGGTACAGCTGGCATGGGGGCATCAGCATGGTGTCACAGGAGCCCTGCCCGGGGCATTGCACAATCCTTTTGAAGCACTATCAGTTAGATAAGATATGTGCCTTATGTTCAGGTCAGGATAACCTGGGCAAAGTTAGCGCAGGCTGCAATAGCACCAGATGCTTCCAGTGAATAAGGATAATTAGTACTTTTTCTTACACAATAAATAATTTAGTTTTAATGATATTTTAATACTTTTAAGCACCTGTTCCAAAAGATACTTTCAGAGCATTTAGGTGGTGAGGTGAAAACAAGATTGTCTGTGATGATTTTGGCACAGCAGTAGCAGATGGCACCTTGTACCCAACCCCTTCACCCTCGATGGGTTACAGTGGTTGATAAAAAATTGATAACTCAACAAAATTTCCCATGCCTGTTAATAATTCTTCTATAAAAGCTGCACATTTTGCCCTGTGTCATTCAGTCACTTTTAGCATGAAGGGACTCATCCTGGCCCTGGTGCTCGCCCTTGTGGGTAAGTCTAAGCGTTACTGGCACTTCTGAGCTGTGATGGCCACCTCAGGAAGCTGCATCTCCTCGGGGACTTTCAGGGACATTCACGGCACAATCTGCTGAAGCCTTTTAATGAGTTTGGCTGTAAACTGTTAGATTTCTGTGCCTAAGTGTAGGAGCAGGGGAAAAGCAAACAGCAGCCAGTGAGGGGGGCTGGGGCAAGCTTGCTGTCCCACAGTATGTGAGGTTTGCCCCAGGAGTGCATTACTCTCTGTCTGCCAGCCATTGGCACACTCAGTAAATGAATAATAAATGTAGTCTCTGCAGAAGTTTGGGTTTTCTCATGCATCCTTCTCTCTCCTCCCATGCAGGGGCTCAGAAGCGTGACCTTGGTAAGTGTGCTCCCACCAGCCAGCGGCTCCAACACTGGCCTCCCTGGCAGCCCTGCTGTGCCCTCTGCTTGTGCCCAGCCTGCTGGGGCAGCCAGCCTCACTATTCTTTACCGGGACGGTTCCTGTGAGTAGCACCACAACAAAGGAGGCATTTCTGTTTTTTATTATTTAATAGAGCCCATTTTTCATACCGGCAAGACCTACCTGTATGGCTATGAGGGACTCATCCTGCATGGGCTGCAGGGCAGGGGGCTGGTGATAGCAGGGGTGAAGCTGACCTGCAAGCTGCAGATCAGCCGCGTGTCCCGCAGTGACCACCTTCTCCAGGTAAGTCGCAAGGGACGTGGGAACCCATCCATCTGCCTACATAACGCAGAAGTCTGGGTCATACCTCCAGGTTGGTAAAATAAACAAGAAAAAGATGCAAACCTGGCACAAAAGCTTAGGACCCTTCCTGGTGCCGAGATGACTGCAAGTCCAATGTCAGACTCCGGCAGAGATGTTCACCCTCGCATCCTTCAGTGCCATGGGCGGGAGCCAGAGCTGCCCAAGCTCTGTGGCCATCAGCACCTGCACCTCTTGATAAATCTGCCTTAGGTTCAGGTCCAGGCAAAGACATTGCAGGCAGCTGCTTTAAAGCAATGTCCTCGTGATAGTTTAAGTAAGGCAACACTAAACTTGAGTATGAAAATGATGCAAATTCAAGCACGAAATATCAATGTTTCAGCCTGGTCCATGGCTTGAGAAAAGCTCAGTGCTGAAATTCCTTCATCACATGGGAAATTCAAGTCTGTCTCCATTATCTTCCTTTTGATATTCTTCACATAGGCATTAATTCAAATGTGAAGAATGATAACAGTAATGTTTTCACTTGATATAATGATATCAGATCTGGAAGTGCTGTTACACATAGAAAAGATGAAACCAAACATCTTAAAAGACTGGCATGGAACAAAAGATGATAGAAAAGGGATGCCACCATGGCAGGGAGGAGAGCTGTAAGAGGGCACTCAGCATTCATCCTAGGAGTTTACTGAATCTGCTGTATTACTGAAGCAGTTACTGAAACAGTGAGAGGGAACACCTATTATCAAATATAATACAATTCTGCAACTGCATGATTGTTGTAACCTCTCAGATAGTGCTATGACTTTAGCAACTACAGACAAAAGTCAAGTAGGATTTACTCTGAGAAGGAGGCAAGACACTGTTGCTGCATTGATTAAAAAACAGGGCCACTAAAACCAGTTCCCTCTGCACAGGAACACATACTTTTATGGAGGAAGGTGGGAGGCATGTGTATGTATATGTGACTATGTGTGTGCATGCAGGCACACATTTCCCACTAGGTAGCAGTCAAGGACTTGCAAGCAAGCTGTACAGCTTGATAAGCTGGAAGCAATGACAGCCGCTTGCAAAGAAGGCGACATTCGCCCCACTGGCCCATCCAATGTGAGGTCCTGTGGCCATCTCTGCCTCCCCATCAGCTGTGCTGCAGCCTTGGTGCTCTGGGATGTGCTGGACAGGAGCAAACACAGCCCCTGTGAGTCTACGTAGGCTGCTTGACGGATAACTTGGCTGATTTTCAGGCTGAAGGGAGATCACACTGAAAATTTGGGGAAAATAAGTGAGTATCCTTTCCATACAGACAGTTGACAGCCAGTTTCACTCACCCTGCAAGCTTCACCACATTTGCTGAACTTTTGCATGACCCTTTCCTGGCAGAAATCCTTTAAGGAAATTGCATTTTTGAGGCCATGCCCTAGCCCCAAAACAAGAGTCTGAGGAGGAAAACATTTCTTGCAGTGTTGAACAAGTGACTTGTGTCTGTCTGTGGACTAGAAAAGTCCAGTTTCCCCGTTACTGCACTGTGGTGAACAGGATGAATATTCTCCTAATTCTGTTCACAGGTTCAATCGCCAAAGCTGGAGGAATACCACGGCTTATGGCCCCTTGACTCCTTCACTCCATCTTCAAAGCTCACAGAGACCATTGCTGCATGTTTCAGCCAAGCCTTTAAGTTCGAGTACAATGAGGGCAGGGTGGGAAGTATTTATGCCCCTGAAGACTGCCCCGTCCTGTGCACGAACATAGTGAGAGGGATTCTGAACATGATGCAGATAACGATCAAAAAGTCACAAAATGTGTATGAACTACAAGAGGTTGGTTTCTTTTCCATTCTGACTTTACTTTTATTCTCGTTATACTGTTCCATAGAGGCTTGCCTGAACATAATGCTTTCCAGGCAATTTTCATTGACCAATTTATTGCTGTAATGAAAGGCCATTTCCAGCGAAAAGTTCATTGTGTTTAATCAACACACAGGCTGGGATTGAAGGCATCTGCCAAACCAGATACGTTATCCAGGACGACAGCAAGAATAACCGTGCCACCATTTCCAAAAGCAAGGACCTGACTGACTGCCAGGACAGAGCAGTGAAGAACACGGGCATGGCTTACATCCGCCCCTGTCCCACCTGCCCCCTGGTAGGACCAGCATGAATCCTGCTTTGCGCTGGCACCAGCAGGGAATTTGGCTTGTCTGTGATAAATTAACTGGTTCCTGTTCACATTTATGAGTGGGTCTCTTTGCAATTTTAGAAAGTCAGAAATGTGAAGGGCACGGTGATGTCCACTTACAAGATGAAGTATGATGACAGCGGGGTTTTGATAACATTTGCTACGTCGGAGCAAGTGTACCAGGTTTCTCCGTTCAATGAGCCTGATGGCACAGCAGGCATGGAGGCAAGGTAGGTGCTGTGCATGTTGGTAGTGTGGCAACACTATAATGAAAGCTCTTGCCAGTCCTATAACATTTTCAGTTAATCCTAAGCAATGCGCAAACCTGAGAAGTGTGTAATCTATGTGTGGTCAGTGCAGCTCCCTGCTGGGCACCCCTCAATCTGCCCCAGCAGCTGTACGTGCCCAACTCTCATGTACAATGCTACTGAAGCATTTTTTTCTTTCTCTTGAAGACAAGCACTGGTTTTGGTCGACATCAAAAGCACTCCCATAAATGTACCAGAAGCTCAACTGCAAAACCAGGGAAGTCTCCGTTATCATTTCTCAGAAGAGCTGCTCCAGATGCCAATTCCTCTCATAAGGATAAAAAATGCAGATGGGCAGGTATTGGAGGCTTATTCTTCATTCCTTTTCATTATTTATAAGGTTAACAAGTCATCACAATATTATTTTAGACATGGCACCTTTCAACTTTATGTGTTGTTTTTTTTTTTTTTTTTTTCTTTTTTCCCTACAGTTAACAGAAACTCTGCGACAATTAGTTAAGAATAATGAGGAAGGAGACACTAAAGAATCTTCAGCCAAGTTCTTACAAATGGTTCAGCTGTTCCGTCTAGTGACCCTTGATCAAATCAACTCTTTGTGGGAGCAGTTTGCCAGTGAACCTCCATACAGGTAACTGTACTGCTGTCAGCCAGGATTTCCCACCAGAGGAGCACTGGGCAATGGGGGTAATTGTCCTCCCCTCCCTGGCAGGCACTGGTTCCTGAGTGCTGTCTGTGCTGCTGGAGCTACTGACACATTCCAGTTCCTTAAACAAAAAATCCATGATAAGAAGCTGAACATCTGGGAAGCACCTGTTGTTCTCCCTCTTGCCTTCCATTTCGTTATGCCCAACAAGCAAACCCTAGAAGTTGCCTCAGTGAGTACAGATAATTCTTCCTTCTCTTACCCTGTCATTCATTTCTGAAGGTGAATTCACAGGATTACAATCAAATGATGCAACATACTTCCTTGATATTTTGTAAAATGTAAAGTATTAACAAACATGGGAATGGTCTAGAAAATGTTTCCAAACACTTGCTGCCAAAAATTTTTCAATGGCTTTGATATTTAATGCTGTTAAAACCCACAGATTCCAGGGAAATTGCTGTTTTCTTTTTGCCAAATACAAATAAAAAACAACAACAAAAAAGAGGAACTGTAGAAAATAATGCAGTGTAACCAAAATATAAAGTACATACCTTGTAACTGAAGCAATGCTATTTGCTTTAATTTTACCTCAATCACTAGCATTTTATTTAACTTCTAAAAATATTTAGAAAAAATCCAACGCAATTTTGTCTATTTGCTTTTCAGATATAAGATAAGTTTTCACTAAATACCATCTCTAATAAGTTGAAACATTTACGACTCTGGTTCTTTCTTCTGCAGTCTTTTCTGACCTGTCCCCAAATTCAGAAAGCACCAATGCTTCGAATACTTGTTTACCTGGGGTATGGTAGCATGGTAAATAAATACTGTGCTCAGCCTTCATTTTGTCCTAATGAACTTCTTCAGGTAGGTGACTCTCATTTCTTATTTCATAAGGGGTGAAGAAATTATTTTAATGACTCTAATTTACCTCTCACAATGCTGGCAATTAGGTAACTAGGTGTTTACATGCCTCACTCTTAGCTGTGATCACCTGCAAAATTGCTAAGATAAAATGAAATGCTGAGCTGATGCCTTTGAAAAATCTGGTCTTAACAGTTCAGAATTTCAAATGTAAGTGGTAGAAGCCTGTGGGTATGACAAGTGCCGTAAACAACTTGGAATTTATGTATGACAATTCAGGATTAAAGCAAAATAATTATGATTCTTCTCTCTACTTTTACATTAGGTAGATCAAACTTAAAAATACGTATTAAAAAGGCATTGAAGTGTGAATATAAGCAAAGATATGTCTAGATATGTCATAGATTAGGGCTTCCAAAGAGGCCCTGCTACATACTTGCATATCACCATCAGAAATATTCAGGTCGTTGTCCTTGGACTATGCAGCTCAGGTTCCTTAGTCAGCAGGACTACAGTTCTGAGACAGCCTGCTGCTGCTTGGAATGGGTTTAAATCTTCCAAAAAAAGACTGAAACAAAGGTCAGGCTTAGGGACAAATTACTCTCAGTTACAACACTGCAAGGAGAAAATGAAGTTTGTGCGTATGTTCTGTGTTAATGATGTCCTGATAATGATGGTGAGATTCTTCCTGGGAGAAAAATCTGAACATCTTTACTCAGGGCTTTGCACCAGTAGTTGTTTTATTTGCTTTGGAAATGAGTATTTTTATACGCTATTACAAGATTGCTGCCTGACATGATTAACCACTGTCTGATGTGTTTTCAGCCACTCCATGACCTTGCTGCTGAAGCTGCCAGCAGAAGCCATGCTGAAGACATGGCCTTGGCCCTGAAAGCTATAGGCAATGCAGGAGAGCCGGCCAGTATCAAACGCATCCTGAAGTTTTTGCCAACATTTTCACCTGCTGCTACTTCATTACCAAGCAGAATTCATGCTGATGCCGTACTGGCCTTGAGGAAAATTGCCAGAAAAGACCCTGCAAAAGTAACTGAAATTATTATTTAGAAAAATATTTTATAGGGTGTAATTTGGGTTGACTTAGCAATGCAGGGATAATAAAGCCATCAGGTAATGTTAGCAACTCTGGGCAGATATAGTTACAGGTCTTGTCTTTTCCTATGTTGTGAATTCCTGACATCACCCTATCCTGGCTGACATTCTGGGAAAGAGACTGCTTCAGTTGCGGTAATGTTGGGCGCCTTACTAATGGCTGTTTCTTCCATCCCTGTTCGCTGTGCAGCCAGCAGCATCTTCATTTCCAGTGACAGGCCCCATGCTCAAGTCTCTGTTCCGGGTTTTGTTCTCTGTTCACAGCACATCAGACATGCACAGTTTAAAAAATATTTCTTCCCAAGGAGTTATGTGGTATTCATAGGTTGTATCTTCCTCCTCCAGGTAAGGGAGATCTCTCTCCAGATCTTTATGGACAATACACTTGCTCCTAATGTCCGCATGATGGCTTGTGTTGTCCTCTTTGAAACAAAGCCTGCTCTTCCAATTGTAGCAGCTATGGCCACCTCGCTGCTGTCGGAGACCAGCCTACAAGTAGCCAGCTTCACGTACTCACACATGAAGGCTTTGGCAGTAGGCAGGATCCCACAGCTCTACAATCTGTAAGTAAAGAAAAAAGTACATTTTTTAGTTGCAAGTGGTGATTTTTCTTGCAGTTTTCTAAGAAATTGGTCACAGTTGACTACCTTCATATGATTTTAACTCTTTATTACTCAGATCTGCTGCGTGCAACATTGCCATTAAACTACTGAGCCCCAGACTTGACAGGCTGAGCTATCGTTACAGCAAGGTCATTCATGCTGGTGGTTATTCCCGTGAGTACCAGATGCCATGTTCCCTGCTTTGGCTTGCTTATCTGAAGGCATCTATTGTGTTCCACAATTTCCACACAAAATCCTGTCATGGGCTGTGGGCTTAGTGCACTCCTGAAACAGAATAAAGCACAAGAGTCTCTTGAAATGCAAAATCCCCTGAAGGTGTTCTACTACTCTTTGGGTATCTACTGGGGAAAGAGGTGTCTTATCTGCACATGGATTTAGGCCTCCTTCTTCAGTCACTGTGATCCTGTTGACTCTGCCCTAGAACAAAGATTCCCTCTTGGGGTTACAAGCTTGAGGACCTACGGGGCTGAATACTGACAGAATCATTTGAGATCTAGTAAAGCATGCACCTAAGGTAACTTACAGGCACCAGTCACCTCGGAGACCCTAAGAAAAATCTCTGCTGCTTTTTGTTCCTGTTATAGATGTGTATAAGGCTGGTGCAATTTGGAGGGTCTATCTAATGAACAGTCCCAACACTATGTTTCCATCTGATATAATCACAAAAGTAAGAGGATATTATGCAAATACTGCAACAGACATTATAGAGGTAAGTATTTCATGAAAACAACCAGATAGATACAACCTAGCTACACATAGCATTACTTGTTAAGCCACTTGGACTGCAATGTAGTGTTTGCCTCTATCTCTGTCTGTAAGGACTGGAGTGGAAGGGAAAATTTAGATAATGGTTATGATTTTACTTGTATTTGGGCTTTTTGACATGTAGATTTAGCAATGAAAACATTCAGTATAGGCATGAAAATCTAAGAGAGCAAAGGAAAGCTTACATAGCAGAGCATTTGTCTGCCTAACTAACGTCACATGATGTGTGGGGCATTTTGCCTAAGTACAGGGAATAAGCAGCTGAAATTAAACTTCAGCCAGCAGTACAGCCCCAGCAGATTGAAACTCCATGTAACAGCATGCAGGCATTTACTCAGCTTCTTGGGCAAGCTTTGCAGCCGGGGCTGATCTTTGAGCTGCCCTAAAATTATCCCTGCTGACTAGTTCAAAGCTCAGCACATCCTCAGCATCTGCAGTCATAGCCTCCAGTCATCTGCCTTATAAGTGCTATGGCTTCATGAAGTATGTATTTAGAGTGGCCTCCGTGAGTGTAATACCTGGTAGAAAGGTATGAGAAAGGTATACCTGCGCTCTCTGGCATTTGGGCTGTGATGTTCAATGCTGTTTCCTACAGGTGGCTCTACGATCACAAAGCCTAATCAATATTATCAGGCAGCAGAATATTCCCTTTGCTGAATATGACACATACAAGACACTGAAGGAACTCGGTAAAACGGTACGTCTTTATGCACCTTCCTGATTTGTTTGCAATATGTAGTTCCCACCAGCCCAGGGTTGCATCAGCTACCCTCCTAGCCATCCCTTTGATGTTCCAGTGAGAAAGGAGTTGGCCATCCTGTTTGGTCACAGAAAGATGTTCTTACTTATATTGTACTTAGACTGTGAACAAATACCATTTTTTTCACTGACCATGTGTCAGCACACCACGCAAAGCTGCCCTTAATGTACAGTACAAAAGATGATGATGATGCTGGTAGCCAAAATTCATCTGTTTTAAAGTGTATGTTAAAACATAGTAAGTGGTTGCTCTTCTCTCTTAAAATGGTTATTGAATAAGACTTTTGTTCATGAGCCCTTGGGTGCCACCCACTACTTAGAGCAGCAAAAATTACAGAGTCCTTACTTCATCCTTATGTGGGGAAACTCCCACTGAAGTCAGTTATGCAACATAAGGAAGGCCACATCAGTTCAGACTTGTAAGATGTGTACTACTTTTTTTGGCTAAGGAACCATAGTTAGCATCCTTCAAATGTGATCTACATTTTGTTAATACAATAATGTATTTTAAGAAAATGTATCTGCTTCTTCCCTTTCTCCTCCTTAACACTGCAGTTTCTGGGATGGAAAGAATTGCCTCCAGAAGACCCTCTGGTGTCCACTTACATCAAAATATTGGGACAGGAGATTGCCTTTGTTGACATTGATAACAAAGTCATTCAGCAGACCATAATGGTACTGACAAGGCTGTTGCCTTTTTTGTTTGTGATGCAGAATAATTTTCCCTTTCCATCTCATCTTCCCTGATTATTTAACCAATTTCTCTGTATTCAGAGTCTGACTGGATCATCAAACTGGCAGCCAGTGGTGAAAAAAGCAGTGGAAGAGGTCCAGCGAGGCATTTCAGGCCAATGGACCCTGCCGGTGATGGTGGCTGAGCTGCGACACGTTGTCCCCACAGTGGTTGGCATGCCACTGGAGCTCAGCCTGAGCGGCACCATGCTGGCCCAGGCTGTGGCCTATGGTGAGCTTGGGACACCTTATTGAGCAATTTCCTCACAATAATTGTGGTTCCAATCCCTCTGCTGAAAGTAAATCCCTCTGTAGTCTCAAAAAATACTCTGTAATGGGGAAACACTGTCCAGACACCTCCACAGGGGCAGATAAGTAATCACAGTGTTTCATCTGGGACATACTTCTGTAACTGTTTCAGAGTAATAATCATGAAGTAATCCTGTGAAGTATTTCAAAATGTAAAAGCGATGCCCATGCATTAACTACTATGCTTATTGAAAAAATAGTATCCCCAGCATTTTTATTTTTTTGCCTTGTTCATATAATTTCTCTCTGTCTCTTGCAGTTGATATTCAGCTGTCACCACCATTATCTGACAATTTTAGACCATCACAGTTGTTGGAAACCAACACAGATATTCATGCCGATATCCAACCAAAGTAAAAATGATATATTTTCATATATACACACACCTTCGTTTATATTTATATTTATATTTGAAATAGTTATATTAAATAAGTATCTTATTTGTCCCAGATTTGGGATGACTGTGCTAGTCTCGAGCAGTGAATCTGTAAGAAAGTAAGACAATCATGTGATGCTTTCAGACCATGCAAGCCTAGCACAGTGCACTGAATCAAAGAGAAATGTGGCGATGTTCTGCCATTGCTGAAAATGCTCATGTTTCTACCTGCTCAGTGACTAAAGCTACTAAGCTGTGAAGGCATTTTTGATTACATATGAGAAAGTTTTTCAGAAGGCACAAGCTGGGGGGATTTCAGGCAGAAAAGGAAAACACTTGTGGATCCACAAAAGCAACATCACTAATAACAATAATGATGATAATAACATAATAATGATATATGATATGATATAATAATGATAATAATAAAAATAGTGAAAAAAATAGACAAAATCTGAAGCTATAGGAAGATTCTGACATTAGCTTATTATCAAGCAATGTATCAGTGATTAGGCTGCGAGAGGATCCATGCAAGTTTTATCAGATAAATCCCTTCATTTTTTTCAGTGGCACTTTAGCTTTTTTATCCTGTTACATATCTTTTTAAGCTGTTAGTAGTGGTTTTTAAAATAAACAGAACACTAAGAAAATGCAATTCTGCCTTTCAAAGATAAGTACATGCATGTTAATTTGTACTTTGTAATTGCATGTTTTTATTTTCACTCTTTCAGAGTATATTTCCATATGATTGCAACAATGGGGATTAATATGCAATACTTTCAGAGTGGTCTTGAATTTCACGCAGAGTTCAGTGCCAACACTACAATGAAATTTGATGCCACGGTTAATATGAAAGAGAAAAATTTGAAGATTGAAACCCTTCCTTGCCACCAGGAGGTTGAGCTTGCAGCTGTAAGGTACAGAAGTTAGCCACATTTCACTTGTTATTTGTTACTGATTGTGAGCTCCCTGTTATAAGATCATGAGCCTACAACTCTTGTCAGGCTCTGCTGTAGTTTGGTAGCCATATGAAGCTTAATATTCTCTTTTGTATTGCCCGTAGCTCTCTGGTATTAAAGACAATTGGGGTTAAGCAAAATCAGATGTTACTTGTTTGCCATTTGTCACCTCCACAGGAGTGAAGCTTATGCTATTTCAAGAAACATGGAAGAAGTAGATTCTGAAAAGAAGACCCATATTCTCCCCGAAGGAGAAATAACAAGTATCTTCAATCAGAAGTTTCAGTCATCAGAAATATCTTCAAGAGCTGAAAGCTGGAAGGTAATGAGGCCTCACATCGCCTTCACTGCAGGCAGGTAGAGAACAGAACAGATCTCACTGGGGCTGAGCACCCCCAACACAGCAGCTGCCTAATCAGATCACAAACAAGGAAACTGTGAGACACAGCAGGTGCCTGTTGTATCCCAAACCAGGCCTAACAATAAGTCTCAATATGTTCAAGCCACTTTCATTCAGGGCCTGCTGGCTCTTGTCATCTCATGCAGACAGGTTGCTCTGACAGCATGTCTTCCTTTTGCTTCATAGTCATGGGGAGGGGGTGTGAAAGCCACGTCCTTTGTACAGTACCCTGTTTTTCAGAGCCAAAGCAGTCTGGAAAGGATGGCTCAGGCATCCTTTATTGGGAAACAAACTGTATATCCAGTTTCCAAGGATTCCAGGGATTTCCAAGGGAATCCCTGCAGGGGTCTGCCCATTCTCCGATGTGCTCTTCAGCTTCTGAGGCCTACTGCTGGCATGGAAAGGATATACTAACTGCAAATACAGCTGAGGAATAGTATCCCAAAACTGGTTCAGAGAAATAGCACCTCTAAAGAGTCCTGGAGGTTCTCATTGGGAAGTTTGTTTGTGAAACACCTCCTGGGAAAGGCTGGCTAGGAGACCTGACCTCTTCCACAGAGCACTTTGGAAAAAATCCCACTTCTTCCAGTGCTTGAATTTCTAATTTTAAGCAGTGCTTCCTTTCTTAGCCAGGACTGTCATCATTCTCATAATTAATAGGAATACAGCAAAGATTTTATGGGCTGTGACTTTTTTTTTTTTCTTTTTTTTTTTCTTTTTTCTTTTTTCTTTTTTTTAGTATTTTCATTTACCATATTTTTGTTTAATACAGCAAAGACATATCCCTAGTGTGATATCCAAGGGACACCAGCAAGCCTCAGAAGAGGAACATCGCCACAGTGTAGGACAAAGATCTTATGCACGTGTTTTCTGTAGAGAATTATCCAGTTTGGGATGTTCTGCTTGTCTCAGCCTAAAGTCCCGAAATTCTGCTTTCTTAAGAAATACTTATCTGCATAAATTAGTTGGAGAACTTGAAGCCAAGATAGTTTTGAAGCCAGGTACAGTAATGAAAGAAATCTTTTTTTCAATCTCTGTGAATGATGCTCATGTAGCACTGTACTGAACTAAAAGTATCTTGACTCTAGTTCATACAGATGCTGATATTGAAAAAATACAGCTGGAGATTCAGGTTGGGCCCAAAGCTGCTTCCAAAATAATCAATGTAGCAAGTTCAGGGTCTAAAGAAGAGGAGGAGACATCTCTGTATGAGAACATTAAAGCTAAACTGAAGAAGATCCTAGGCATTGAAAATGTGTTCAAGGTAAGAGATTGAGCATTGGATGGGGGAATATTTTCCCATGAACAAAACCAAGGGTTTGAAGTCCAATGTGGAAAACTGGCATGGGAAAGCAAGGATTTTTGTTTGGGAGGGGTGGGTCTTGGTGAGTTCTGATGCAGCTTCTGAAGTGTGGGAGGCAAGGAAGTGCTATTTCCTTGAAAAGCTGTGGTAAGCTGCTTGTCTGACATCTAGAGAAATGTTACAGAGCTGTAAATTCATAACTCTTTGAACTGTTTTGGAGGTTGCAAATAAGACACGGCACCATAAGAAACAGATTCACAGCAAAGTAAAGACTGCTGTTACAGACCTCTGGGTAGAGCCCAGTGCAAACCCCCTCTCCAGTTCGTCTTCTTCTTCCACTGCTTCCTCTGCTGATGGTAATGAGCCTGAAGATAAACATGAGAATGAAGAAATAAGGCAATTTGGGAAGAAGCATGGCAGCAGCAGCAGGAGCAGCAAGGGCAGTAGCAGCAGCAGCAGCAGCAGTGCAGGCTCTGACAGCAGTACAATCTGCAGCAGCAGCAGGGAGAACAGCTCTGGAGACAAGCACTGTAGTGGGGACAGTGAATATCCCAACCAACAGGTAATTCACCCTGACTGGATTCTTTATACTTCTTCTAGTGAATGTTTTTGTACTAGAAATCAGGAAATTGTGCCCAATGGGCAGGTACCGAAGAAAGAGAAAACAGACTGTTTGTTGCAGCATGGATGAGGTAACCTAGCAGAGCTCTTTCCTGTTTTTAACCTCTGGTTCTCTGAAGCATTTCAGTTCAGAATTTCATATTCCAGAAGGTTTCAGTTTAAAACGTTTAAACATTTGCATCTTGTTTCACCTTTTTTTTTTTCCATATTCAATACTGAACTTATTAAAGCATTTGTCAAAAGTTAGTTGTTTTTCTTCTCTTGGATCTTCTTACATACTGTCTATCTTCACAGGCATATCTACCCATTTACCAGTTTTGGTTCAAGCCAGCAGATGAACAGGTACATTTTCTGCTTATGCTGTGGGGGGCCTATAATTGCTCTCACTAGCTTGACTGGAACTTAGTTCAATCAAAATAAAAATATGAAAAATTAGTTCTGTGATTAATTACAATGGTAAACAACTTGCTTCAGAGTGACTTTCTGTTGTTGCAGGACTCACAAAGGGAAGTTCTGAATAGCAGCAGCAGCAGCAGCAGCAGCTCCTCTTCTTCTTCAGTTAGTGATGAAGGCATCTCTACAGCTATGTCTCAGGTGAGTGTCTTCATACACAAGAAAAAAAAACATTTACCATGGATTTCGAATGAATGCATGTTTATAATAACATTACTGTGGTACTTACAAAGGTTGTAAGAGCACTCCCTTGAAAGACTGGCAAAACCACACATGCACTGAATAGCTAGAGTGATGATCTATGATACTGTCATGTACTTTATATAAAAAGACTTGAATGAAGCTTTTCCTTTACAAATACTTTTTATTTCTGTTCTTATACAGTAATTCTAATGCTTTGACTTTGGTCTCTATTTCCTCCCTACTGACTTAAGCCTAAATTCTTGGGAGACAGCAAGCCACCAATACTGGCTGCAATTCTTCGTGCCATCAGAAGAAACGAGCAGCCGACAGGATTCCAGCTCGTACTGTATGCTGACAGACAGCCTGTCAGATTCAGGATACAGATTTTTGTTTCAAGCATCACAGAATCAAATAGATGGAAACTCTGTGCTGATGCTTCAGTAATAAATTCCCATAAAGCTTCGGTGAGTTTAAAATGTGATCAGTTCAAATGCAAATGAAATATAACAGTGTTACTATGCTTTGTACAAAAAAATATGTATTCCCTTCTACTAGGGTTCCCTTAAATGGGGTACAGATTGCCAGGACTACCACATTGCTACTCAAATTGCAACAGGGAAGTTTGCTTCTCATCCAGCTATGCAGATGAAGCTGGTGTGGCCAAAAGTACCTTCAAGTGTCCGAAGAACTGCAAGATGGTGAGATTATACTTCAGTTTTTGAAAAAGTCACCCATGTCAATGCTTCAGATAATTAGATTCAGTTCTGCAGTTTCTGATCCAGAAGAATTTCCCCTCATCAACAAAATTTTACGTCAGATTATTTTTTTCAGTCTCTTTTTTTTTTTTTTTCTGTGCATTCATTTCCTCAAAATTTAGTGCATTTCTGTTTGCAGGAAAACTGCTTGAAATAAAGTGGATGTCAGGATTGACATAATTTATTGTAAGCTTTTAATTTAAAGTGCCTGAATTAGGAACTTGGTCTCCTGATGCTTCCTAATCCCTGGAGGCTCTAAGTAGAAGCCTAAACTTAGTTCTCTGAAGGAGTCTGTCTCTTTTTGACTGTACAGGGTGCCTTAAGAGAGTTATTTCCTAATGCGGGCACCTTACCTCTGGCATCTGAAGAAGATGATGTGAATACTTCCGCAAGATTTATTGAACACTAAACAGCAAATGTTGCATGATGCTTAGTATAAGAAAACTAACTTCTGTATTCAGTTCATATACACAACTATCCACATATATATCCATATTCTATATATTATCATTGTATTAATTCATTCATTGTACTTGTACATGCATTTACCCACAAAAGCACTGAGACCTGTATCTAAGCCTCTTTTATTTTTTTTCTTCACAGCAATACCAAAATATTGACACCTCAGTTATAGATACAGCTCAGGCTTTCATGTTTAAAGGGATACAAGTGATTTGATTAACAAATGTCTGCTGGAGAGCAGGCATTTAATTTTTATATGGGATTGTATTACCTTGATGTCCCCTTATTATACTGGATGAAACCATCGAATTGACTATCCCGGAACAAAGCTACAGAATTCAGCTTTGTTCTTCTTTAAGACTATGCCTTTATATATATATATATATATATATATTATGATTTATCTGTCTATCTATCTATCTATATATTTCTTTCTGTATTTCTCTATTTAAATACAAAGACTTTGTAATGGAACCTGATCATAGAGGCTCCTCTGTCACCTCATTGACAATCTTAGTGGGCAATGGATCCTTGCTAAAACAAAATCCTTGGATACAATGGATCCTTGCTAAAAATGTGTATTGAAGGACTGAAACATTAATAAAAAGTCATCTATTTTTTGGTAATTTTGTATTTTAGTTTTTATGTAATCGCTGCCTATTTTTTAACTCTGAATGTCTTTAGAAAAAGGTGGTTATACTTTTCTTCTCAGGTCATGCTGCTATCCAGTCTGCTGAAGACTGTTTCACCCATTAACACTGTTAAAATCTGCCTGTTCCTCTTCCCATAGACAACACCAAGTTACAAACCCTACTATAAAACATCTATCTAACAGAGAGTGCATATTGCTTTATGGGGGTGCTTCAGCCGGAACAAATGTTGAAAAAAAAATTTCAGAGATAGATGGTTTTAATCAGTTACTTTGTTTTTCAGGTTCTACAGATATCTTCCAGGGGCTGCATATATGCTTGGGTACTCCCAAAGGCAACAGCGTGGTCCTTCTCGCCAGACAACCATGGTTATGGCTCTGACATCTCCAAGAACCTGCGATGTGGTCCTCAGGCTACCTGAGGTAAATATTTCCACTATCTTTTATTCTGGAGCAATACATATGTATGAAATTGAAGATTAATAGTGTTTTTTATCCCACTTTTTTTTTTATTTAATTTTTATTCTATTAAACCATAAGGAAGTTCCCCCGTCACAAGGGCCTTGTGTTCACATAGTTGATTCTGAGAATATCTTACAGCATATTTCTTTCTCATGTAGCGTGTTGACACTTGAAATAAAAAAGAGGTTGTAATACAACAATCATGATTGATAACACATAAGTAATTATTGATTAAAAAGACCACTCCTCCAAAAATCTTCAGGGAGGTGATAGGTTTTGCTATGTCTTGGAAGAGATAATAATACCAGGCCGTAGAGAATCATGATGGATAAATATTAGCCCTCAGCATACAGGCAAGAAAAGGATGAGCATCTCAAGTAAGCAAGCTGTTTGTACTGTGAGCAAGTGGTATGTACAGCTCAGGAAAAAAATGTGAATTCGCAAATATCAAACTTATTTGATAATATTGCTATTCTGTAGATTGCAGATGTGTCAAATTGTAGACCTCTTTCATTCTGTAGATAAAAGACTTAATTTATTTTTAGGTTTGACCTAAATCTAGAGTCTAATTTAGATTTCAGTCAATACAGGCCTCTTTGAATGTTATAGGAAAATGCTACAACATCTCCACACTGTATTTGGCATTTATGTTCATGTTTGTTTTCTGACTCATTTTCAGCTCACAATTTACAATAGAGCCATCAGGCTTCCCCTGCCATTCCCTTCAAGTCCAGGTACTCTGACTTCAGTGCTACCATCTCCTGACTGGGACATCTTTTCTCAAACAACCTTTTCAATCATCGAAAACCTTAAAGGTCAGCAATTAACTACGTGCAGAAGTACCTACTTTGCAGATTTTTGTAAATATGACTCATATTTTTAAAGTAACTTAAAAGTGTTTTATGCTCACTTGAAAAATCAGTTGGACTTCACATAGAAGTAAACCTGTCAGTAATGAAAATCTTTGAGGCTGCAAAGATGTAAGGAAATGAAGCATGTTAGCAACATTAAGTACCACGACAAACAGTGATTCAGACATATGCTCTCCCCCAGTATATCCATTTGAACTTCATTGCAGAGACTGCTCCAGGAGAAAAAAAAGCAATACAAAATTTATGAGAAGGACACTTAAGTGACCTCAGGTTTGTGGTGTTCTGCTTGAATTGTACTGCTACAAAGAAGCTGAAACAGCTTAAAAAATATACGCATTAATTTCCCATTGCACCTGATTTGAAAGGTTTATTTATTCATTCTTGCTGTATTAAGACATAATCATAAGATACTTAGGTTAAATTATTAGTGGAAAGGCTTTATGTAATTCTGGGATAAGGAGACACATTTTGCCTGAAATCAGTGGTCTAATATCATGCCTATGTATATTTCTTTGCATTTCATATTTCTTTGCTAAAAACGCAATATTAATTAAACATCTGTCTGTTAATTAAAATTGTTGTAAAATAATTTCTAATTGGAACTGGTAAGATTTCCAACAAAATACAATAACAGTGAAAAAAGGAGAATTTTACTTGTTTCATTTTCCCCTTCCCACTTAAAATAGAGTAACTGTCTTGAAGTATAAAAGGTTTACTTTCAACTTATTTTTTTTCAGCTCATTGTTCAGTCTCCCAAAATGTGATCACAACCTTCAATGGAGTTGAGTTTAACTATTCAATGCCTGTGAATTGCTTCCACATCTTGGCACAGGATTGTAGTCCAGAACTCAAATTCCTGGTTATGATGAAAAGACTTGAAGAAGCTGCTGACCTTATGGCAATAAATGTCAGACTCGCCAGTCAGTAAGTAATTGCAAACATAATGACAGATAGATGTCAAGCTGATATAAATGTGAAGACCAGACTGTAAGAGCAGAGTGGTACTTCATAAGACTCATGGAAAAGTTACTGACATCAATGGAAAGATTTCTAGGAATGACACTGAGATTTGGGTCTTTGCCTTTGAGAAGTCCTTTATTTCTGAAATACATCTGAGGTTCACAGTAACCTAAAGTCTTTACTGCCTGAAACTCTTCATTAATTTGTAAGCATTTAACCGTCTCATTTTAGTTCTCAGTAATTAGGTAGAAACATATACTATAAATCCAAAAGGGACTACTGTAATAATTTAGTCTGACCTCCTATGCTAAACTCATAATTAGGACTAGTTAGCACCTGCAATCATCTCAGCAGAGATGTTGAGAAGTGGACATACCTAAAAAGGGAATTACTTATCCCAGATTAGATGAACTCTCTTAGGTCATCCTTTAGTTGGTACATGATGTACTAAATCTATTTGAAACTAATTTAAGACATGCTTTGTTTCGTCTTGGAGCAACCATAGGTTCTTTAAAAATATAGTCTGATATTCTAAGTAGTATAGGATTATGCATACCAAAATCATTGTAGGGAATGTTCTTCAAAGTGCATAAATAGGCTTTGATATGTAAGGTTTCATTACAAGTAATTATTTATTTTTGAAGATTGTGTGCCCATCTGTTCCATAATCTTAGAGAAACAGAGAGAAACTAGTATTCCCTGCACCTGTTTTGTGGAAGAACTAAAGGATGGTTATTTCATAGACCATATCTTTCGTGATACATTCCTTGCCACTGTATCATTTCTCATTGTTAAATACAGCATTCATGTGCTTTTGAAGTGCTTATGTGTCATATTTCTTCATTAGAGCAAACACTGCTATCAAGAAAATAATACACAGGCTATTCAAGCTGTAAGAGATCATAACTGCTGTACAGAACCCAATCTTCCTCTGAAATGTAAAGCACCTTGAATATATGTGAACATATAAGAGGAATTATATTGTTTTGTAGCAAGGGTTTCTGTAGCCTGGTGTCTTACTGCTTGAACTGTGACACAAAGATGCTCAGAAAACTGGGGAAAGGGGTATTGTGAGTACTCCTTTTCTGGCACACTTTTCTGGGCTCTTTTAATCTTCTTCCCAAAGGGTAACAGGTAATTATTCACAAAATGATATCAGCATCCTGCAGTTCTACCAGGACTAGAAACTGTGATATGAATAGTGAGAAGGACAAACATTTATTTATACTCATTTCCTTTACTTAAAGTAAGGTTGACATGTATGTTTCCAATGGACGCATCCAGTTGAAGATTAATGGTGTTCAAACCCCAACAGATGTTCCGTACACACCCAGTTCTGGTAGGAGACTCATCTTTCTATTTCACTTAATCTTTTCTGCTCTTTTGAAGAAGGACATAATCCTGAAAATCCCTCTCAAGGTGAAGATCACCCTAAAATGAGAAACAATTGGATGATTTTAATATAACTTCATAGTTGCTTTCATGGGGGTGATAGGAAAGCTGAGCAAAGAAAGAGGTGCCAATCTTGTGTGTCCACAAACCAAATAATGCAGGGCTAAGGCACCTTGTGCTGTCCATGGAGACGCCCAGAACAGGCAAACAGGTCTCCCCTGCCATGGCCACGCTAGTCACAGGGCTTTGGCTTAGTCCAAGGCAGGATGGGATCTGATTTTTCTCATTTCCACCATTTCTTTTAATTTCCACCATACGTCACAGTATGCATTGTCTCCATGAATTTAACAGGGGTTCAGGTTGGACCCTAAAACAATAACCTCATTTGCAAAGGTATCTTTTTGCTTTGTTGTTACAGATGCAAGCATGCTGATCAGCAGTGAAAAGGAAGGCTTGTCACTAAAAGCCCCTGAATATGGTATAGATAAGCTGTATTATGATGGACATAGGTTTGAGGTATTATTTTTTTCCCCGTGGTTTTATTTTTAGAAAAAAAATATCTAAGTGCTTTTTAAAAATTATTATTTATTTATTATTTCCATAAAGATTCGGGTTGCTTTCTGGATGGCTGGGAAAACATGTGGTATTTGTGGAAAATATGATGCTGAGAAGGAAAGGGAATATCAAACGCCCAGTGGATACTTAGCTAAAGATGCAGTGAGTTTTGCTCAGTCTTGGATCGTCTCAGAAGATGCTTGTGCTGGAGGTATTTGGATTCTAACATATATTAGTATCATTGTCTTTGACTTATTCATTAGTCACATGAATAGTCATAAGATTTACATATCTGATTTATATTAATTGTACAATGATCGTATTATTGTTCATTATTTTGTGATTAATTTCCTTAGACTGAAACACAGTCCGTTCTCCTGAGTTTAGTAGTTCTCTGCAAAGTCTGTTTTTATTGCATTTTTATATCATCTTCTTATACATTACCTAACTACCTGAAGTTTGTGCATTCTAGATAAAATTATAAATCTAAATTTCCCCAAGCTGATAATTTAGTATGAAAAGTAGATAGTTTAACTGCTAACAAAAGACATTTTATCTTGTACTTAAAAGTTTCATGCTTTATTTCCATTCTGTTGTTTTCAGGCTTTTAAATCCCAGAAAGAAAAACAAAAACAAAAACAAAACAAAACAAAACAAAACAACAACAACAACAAAACTAGCATTGGCTAACAAAACAGAGGGCACTTATGTGGGAAATAGATGTTTTAATTTACTCAGGCTGAAGATGGAATTAATCTGAAATTGTCAGACAGGGAATGACTGTTCTTACCATTTAGCTCCTGTATAAAAACAACATGAGCATAACTGAACACGGTAGGGTGCACCACAACTCATGGGCAAGGGGTGGCATTCTGGAACATGCTCTCAGGGTCAAGCTCCCCTGCTGAGACTGGTCTAGGGGAAGCCCAGATCATAGAGTCGTAAGGCCTAAGCTGCTCAGCCATGGCAAGGTGGCTGCGATGCAGAAGTGGATATATGGATATAGAGGAGCCACTACTGACCCAAAATGAAGTGCTGTTGTAGTTTGGGTAAATTTGAGTGCCAGCAGAGCAAGGGTTGCACAGGTATCTTTTTGGATTTCCACACCTGTGCCCAACCTAGATCTGACTTAACATGCCTCCGTCCTGGGGATTGTTCTCCAAATGCCTTACAGTCCAAGTCTTTGATAGAAAATAGCACTCCCTTGAGTGAGATTAGTTTCACGTATCTTGTGTTTGTCAGTATGGCCATTGGTCTTAGTTGTTGCTAATCCTACGCACTAAATTCAGAAGTTATTTATATAAACTATAGATTATTTAAAATAATTCATTTTTTTTATAGCTTGCAAGCTGCAGCATAGATTTGTCAAAGTTGAGAAGCCAGTTGCATTTGACAAAAAGGTCTCAAAATGCTTTTCCATGGAGCCAGTTTTACACTGTGCAGAAGGCTGCTCAGCAACCAGAACCATTCCCATCTCTGTGGGTTTCCACTGCGTACCAGCTGGTGAGTCTAAAACAGTGTACTTGTGCACAATGCAAGGTGCATGTTGGATTGTGATTCTTACTCTTACGCAGCTCCCTACTCTTACTCTTTCCTCTTCTCCATAGTGAGACACAGAGCTACAGCCCAGGCTTCATCTGTCTGTTTAAGTTGCTCTGCTTGTTAGGATGCTAGCATAGGAAAAAAAGCTCTTTCTCAGGCAGGGACACTGCATTTCACCTTTTCCTCTTCTGTAAATTAAAAAAAAAAAAAGGAAGAAAAAAAAAAAAAGGATGAAATATATTAATAACTTTGCATACCAGAAAATAAGCCATATTAGCAAGCATCATAGCTAGAGTTCGCACTACCTAAATATGAATGATGGGAAAAGTGAACTTTTCTAAAAATTACATCAGTTCAACAGTGGTACACACTAAACCCACAAGAACGAGCCTCAACACTTAGATTCAGATGTCTTACTGTTTTCACCAAGAGTTGTACCTATATAATGGTTTTGTGATTAATTTTTATATGGCTTTGGGTTACGCCCTGTTGCACACACGTGCTGATGTGAAAAACTGTTGATGCTGATCATACCAGCACTGAGCCAGTACCTCAATGTAATAAAAAACAAAAACTAGTCACGTGGCTTCTTTTTCCTCTTTTCTCATTTACAGACTCCACTCTCAACCCAGAGGAGGCACAGATGAGGTTAGACCAGAAGTCTGAGGATGTAGTGAGCACGGTGGATGCTCACACGGCATGTTCCTGTGAACAGCAGTCGTGCTCAGCATGATGCTCCACTTCACAGCACTCACGCCTCTCTGCACTTCAGCGTTATTGCTGACAGGCTGTGGAACTGGGGACACGGTTGTGCAACCCAGCGAGGCCAAGGCCGTGCCTGCTTCACAGAATTGTTTTCCCCACAGTTATTTTGAGATCTCCGAAGTAATTCTGGGTTCCCTTAAGCGGGTTGGCTCTCTCAATAAACCATTTCTCTCTAAAAGCGTTTCGTCGAGCTTATTTCCCTCTGTGCATCTGCTCCCCTGAACTTGGACTTCCACGCGAGGCTCCTGAGGCAGGCCGCGGGCCCTTCCCCACCTCCCAGCGGCGCCCAGCCCCGGCCTCCCCCGGCCTCTCACCGCGGACCCAGCCCCGGCCCCGCGGCCTCCGGGGCGGAGCTGCTCGGCCGGACCCGCCCTGCCGCGGGGCGCGGCGCGGAAGCGGAGGCCGCAGGCATGGGGCGGCCGCCGGGCGGTTGGTTGCTGCCCCTCGGCCTTCTGCAGCTGCTGGGGGGTCCCGGAGCCGCAGCCTGCCCCTGCCAGGAGCCGCGGCTCTGTCAGCCCGTCGCGGGCACCGGCGGCCCCGAGGTTGGCGAGGCTGGCCGTGGCCGGAGGGCCGGCTGCGGGGAGGGAGGCTGCGGTGCTGGGAGCTGCCCCGGTGCGGGGTGAGCCGCGCTGGGCGCACCCAGGGGGCTTGATTCAGCTCTGGGCCGTGAGTTCGCCACCTGCAGCAGTGCCACAGCCACGCCATAGGGCTTCGTGTGAGGGGTGGGGAAGGGAGAGCTTGAGAAGGGTCCCGTGGAGAAGGGTTGGGAACTGATGGGACGACTTCTTCCTGCCTCTAGGTCTTTGTGTTCGATGTGGGGAAGAATGCCTGGAAATCCTATGACTGGTCGAAAGTTACAACTGTGGCAGCTTTTGGGAAGTATGATCCAGAGCTTATGTGCTACGCTCATTCCCAAGGTGCCAGGGTAGTGCTAAAAGGTGGGCTAACTCATCAAAATATGGGTATTTCTAAGTAAATAGGAGCATAACGTGCATAGGACTAGAATACCTTGACGTTTTACAGCCACAGCTATGTGAAGTGTTAAAATAAGTAAGGATTAAGTAATAAGAGGATAATGCACACAGGGCTATAATACCTTGGCATTTTGCATGTGCTGGTATGCAGGGTATTAAAAAGAAAACCAGTGATGGCTTGTGTCACAGTAATAACAAAACCATTCTGGTGATGTCCAAATAAAATCTCCCCTAACGGAGCTTCACAGCCATAGGAGAGCTGCGAGGAAGGGAGGAAAGAGTAAAGCTGTAGAAGACAATTATTTGGGTCTGTGTTCTGAATGTTATGCACAATACCCAAAAGACAGGGTAAGGAAAGGGATTGTAAGCAATTTTTAGTATTTTTCACTTCAGTTAATCCCTGTGTTCTAGGACGTGATGGAGTTTGAAAATGTGAATGCTCAGGAGCTTTGTGTACAAATACTGATGAGAAAGACAAAGTCCATTGGGTCAACCTATGCATATGTTCTGTAATCAGGTCTTGGATTTGATGAGGCATAAACAGAATCAAAGACCACAATGTGGAGAACAACAAAGGTTAAATGTAAAAGTATGTTTATTTTGAGCAGTAAGACACAGTCTCTGGCTCCGTGGAAATACTGGAAGCCAACTGACTTCAAGGAAGGAAACTTAGAGTGGCTAAAAGTATTAAGTAGAAGGAAGGAGATGCTTCAAACTGTAGAAAACAAATTCCAAAAGAAACTTTGTTTTAAAGACTGTCTCAAATAAGTTTGGTAATCTCTCCTGGTATGGATTCTCAAAATTATGCTTGGAAAAAAAATAAATTAAGCCCTTTCTATTTTTCACATATGGTGTCAGGATTAAGTAGATGCCATTATAGTTGTGGGGATGTTTTATTTTCTGGTTATATTACTTGGCTTGGTAAAGACAAATCTTTCCTCCTTATTGTGATGCAAATACATGTTACGTTGACTCTTGAACACCTCTTATCTAGGTGACGTACCTCTTAAGGAAATTGTTGATCCTGCTAAAAGAGCAGCCTGGATATCCCAACAGGTGGACCTTGCCAAAAAACAGTATATGGATGGAATTAATATAGATATAGAGCAAGAAGTTAATGAAACCTCCCCTGAATATTATGCGTTGACAGAGCTTGTTAAAGAAACTACAGATGCTTTTCACAGAGAGATTCCAGGATCACAGGTAATAAAAATGTACTTCATACAAACATTGAGTTTAACTTCATGAAACATATGGAGTTTTGAGAATGCTGTTTAGCATATGAATATGAAAATAAATGCCAAATCTAAAGCATGATACTATCATCAGTGATTAATTATGAATGTTAGCTATGATATATATATATTTCTATCATAAAATGATATATATCACAATATAGTCTATATGACTATATAGTCTCTTTCTCTCTCTCTTTCTCTCTCTATATATACATATATATATATTTCTATCATAAAAATCACTCTCTTTGACTTACATTAATTTAAATGGCAGAAGGGTTTCGTTGAGATTTGCAGGTACAGTGTTACTGCCCTGTTGGGGGAGCTGCCAGTTACTAGTATGGCTTAAGGACTCTTTCAAAGCAGGGCCTTCTGGTGAAAAAGCTTCCTAATGTTGTCGTAAGCTGGTTATTGATGTTTTAAAAGTTTGCATCATGCTTCTTGTTTTTGATCAGATGGTTTTCATGTTACAATTTCTTTGGTGTTTTAAAATTATATGGTAAATGGTGAAATAACTCAGGAAAACAGCATCTTGGGCCTTGAATTCACTAACAATGGCAGCTTATTACCTAATGTTTGCTTTATCAGCTGAGCAGCTGATACATATATACTTCATTGGTATCACCATGTGAACATTCTGCAACCTTAGGGAAATACTCTTTAAAAGTTACAGCTCTGTAACCATAAATCAAGAGTGCCTAAGTGCTGTACACGATACTAACATGCATTTTTCTTTCAGGTAACATTTGATGTGGCTTGGTCCCCTGCATGCATTGATAAAAGATGCTACAACTACACTGGGATTGCAGATGCCTGTGATTTCTTATTTGTGATGTCTTATGATGAACAGAGCCAGATCTGGACTGATTGTGTTGCAAAAGCCAATGCTCCTTACCTCCAGACTTTAGTTGGTAAGGACAGATGCCTCTTCAGAAATTGGAATATTGCTGTTTGTTTGTATGAATGGTTAGAAACAATCGCCTTTTCTTAGATGTGTTTTTTGTTTTATTGAGGTTTTCTAGTAGCCTCAAATAATGTGTTGTTCTAGTGGGAAACCAGTATTGCAGATCCCTATGAGACACCGTGGATAGACTTTTAGCAGTTGTGTGTTCCTACTTGTAAAGTTGTTGTCTCGCCCTTATGATTGTGAAAAACACTGTTAGAATGACAAAAGGCAGCCAAAGCAAAGGTGTCTGCCTGGGCTTGCAAAGAACCTGCAACATTTGTCTCATCCTTGTGTACTGTGCGGGTCCCTTTGAAGCTGTAGCTTCCTTTGGCAAATGTGGGTTTAAACAGTCTCTTGTGTGCATTCCCATCTTTCTTTTCGGCTGGTACAGCTGTTCATGCACATTCACAGTGAGTTGGATTAGGGAACTGACAGTCTTAAAAGTAAGACAAGAGGGAGGTTAATTTAAATTTGGATCAGTTCTCTGATTTGCTTTCCTACATAGACCCACAAGGAGCTGTCAGCACAGGTGAGCTGAGAGGCAAATGAGAATGAATGCTGATTAAAACAGCGCTTTCTTAGTGTTTTGTCTTGTTTTGTCTTCCTTGCTTTCTAAGAAATACCTACTGATGAAGTTTGAATTAGTGTAAATATGTCAGTGCTTATTGGCACTGTCGCAAAAGCTGCTATAGACAACTGAAGGTGTGAGCAAATCTATAGGATGTGAATAGAGCAAATATAGGACTGTGGGTGGGAGGTAAAGAACTTAAATATAAATATAAAGAATATAAAACATGGAAAAATGCAATAAGTAATTTTATTTCCTACAAAACTAGGATATGAAGAGTACATTACTATGGGCATTGATCCTAAGAAGCTTGTGATGGGCGTCCCCTGGTATGGCTATGATTATGTCTGCCTAAATTTATCTGAGGTAAGATAAAGATTATTCATTTACAGTCATACTGTTAATCTTTTTTTTTCCTTAGAAGGAGCCAGCTACATGTTAGTGATCCTGTTTGTGGATTAGGAAATTCTGTGGTCTGATGGTTAAGAGCTTAAAACTGGTACTCAAGACTTTTCTTTGGCTGATAACTGATAAGCAGTGTGTTACCAAACAGGGCTTTTTATCTCCCCCTGGGCAACCTGAACCCTATAATATACCCAAGCACCATATTTCACTGAGGAGCTATAGATGTTATCTGTACGGGAAGAGGTGATATCTAAAGGCACTACGACACTTTTACCTGCCTTCTCAACAGTGATTAAGCTCACTGCTTAAAGATCAGGTGTAACAAACAATAGCAAAACTAGGACTTAAAGTACAGCAGTTTATGGATAAATCATGGAGTCTTAAAAAACATTATACTTAAGAAAAATGTAAGGAATTAAAATGTAAGGAATTAGAAGTGGAAGGGGAAAAGATGAGACAAATGTGTAGGTTGAATGACGACAATCCAATCCTGTGGTACTACAATTTGAACAAAATCTGTTTAATTTACTTCTGTTTGGAAGTAACATGACTAGCACAGATAGTTGAAGATTTGGGGGTTTTGTGACTTTATTATTGGCTGTACTGCTATTTTGGAGTTCAGTAAATCTATGTAACGTTAAACTCCTGCACTCTGCTTTTTTTTTTTCCCCCCAGGATCATGTTTGTTCCCTTTCCAAAATACCTTTCCGTGGGGCTCCGTGCAGTGATGCTGCAGGGCGTCAGGTCCCCTACGGAGCAATAATGAAGCAGGTGAACAGTTCTATTTCAGGGGTGCTATGGGATGAGGTACAGAAGTCTCCGTTTTATGAATACAAGGTATGTATCCCTTTACAAGATGCCATGCATGTTGTGGACATGTTTATGAACCATAGTTCTTTGATTATAAAGTTTTCAGGGTTAGATTTTTCAGTTTGTTTCCTATTTTTTTTTTCACGTAGTAAAGGATGGGCAGATTTTCATCTCTTGAATTTCTTCTTCTGAAAATGGGGTGCAGTGGCTGAACGCTACAGGCATAATACAGGTTTTCATTTCTCCACAATCTTATTGAGGGGAAATTTGTAATGTCAAAAAGGGTGTTTTGGCCAAAGAAATCCTATAGCTTCATTCTTCACTGTTACAGTTTTCTGATGTTGATGACTGATCTAAACTAAGATAGATGCTGCACTGAATAGAAGGTGTAAGCAAAACTCAACAGACTTTAATGTATCATATTACTGTCAGTATCAGCCTATCTACAGAAGTGTTTGTGTTTTCGTAGGATTCTCTTGGTCAGTTCCACCAAGTATGGTTTGATGACCCTCGCAGCATCTCTCTTAAAGCAGCCTATGTGAAGAACAGAGGCCTAAGGGGCATTGGCATGTGGAATGGAAATAGTCTTGACTATTCCAGGGAAGCTGCAGCAGAACAACAAACTGAAGCAATGTGGCAAGCCTTGACACCGTAAGAAGTACATAAAATTGTGAATCACTTGATATAGAACTATGAAAATCAGATTTTTTTTTTATTATGACACATAATGTGTAACAGAATTATTTATAAACATACCATGATTACAATCAAAACTTTGAGAGCTGGTCAAATTCACCTTGTTATTTTGTATGCAAAGCTGTATCTTCATTCTTCATAAAGTTCCAGTATTGCTTCAGCAGTGCTCTTTAAGAGACTTATCACCCTTTTAGTTTTTCACTACCATAGTAAGTTGGTTAAAGCTTCAACTTAGAACGTATCTAGTAACAAGTAAGACCAAGTGAATTTACAGGGGTCATCTAATAACGGTCCTCTGCTGAGGCTGCCTAATGCATGGAGAGATGGACTGCTGTCTACAGGACTTTTTTGTTGTTCAGTAAAACATTGTTTTTGTTAAGGTTGATAAAGTGTTGTCTGTTTATGCATTACTTGTTCCGTGGTTTACAGCCTACATTGTTTCTCAGAACTGTTTCACAATCAGACTGAAGTGCAACTATGCCCTGCTTAAGTGACTCCATTAATTAAACTATTTAATTAGACATATGTAGTCAGTTTTCTGTTTTTGTTTTTTCTTGCTAAATAGTTACAGGGAAACCAACATAGAGTAATAGCACAGAACCAGAAGCACTACCATGATGATGCCGAGGAGAAGATCTGAGCATCTGACTGCTTGATACTACAGGTGATGAAAAGCAGGCGAAACCTACTAAGGTTGCATCATCCTTTTTTTTTTTCCCTTGGTAAATCAGAGGGCTCTCCACTAGAATTCTAGTCTGTAGCTTTTGTGGAAAACCTGATGAATTTATAAGACATAAATACTATTTATGTTTATATGCTAGACTGCAAGATAGGTATTGAGACATCAAAAAAGTTAACTTTAAAAAAAGTTGGTTCGGATTTTCCAGTAGCCAATTGCCTGCTCTTGTGTCTTAAAACAATTATGAACTACAAGACACAGGATTCATTATTGAAATGAGCAAAAGCAGTTGTTCTTTTAATACTAAATTTAATACTTAACACTAAAATCTATGCAAATCCTCTGTTTAAAAAATGAATTGTAAAAAGGGTGGTTTGACTCAAGACATTTGGAAGTCAGTCCTCTGAGAAGTGGCATAAGTTTCTTCCAGTATTACTGATTTCCCGTCAGGGTTTCACTTGCAGTAACAAATACAGCTTTGTCAGCTTTTTAGCTGACATGAATTCCTAGCACATTATTGTTCTACTTAACGTAATAACATCTTGAACTTCAAAGTAGCAAACAGATCTAGAAAAAAATGACTAAGAAGAGTTTCTGATTATTTTTAGAGAATTGTTATGTAAGTACATGCACATGCATGAACATAAAGAAAAGCAGAGCATACAGTACTGGAAATAGCACCAAGATCATCATTAGAACTTAGTCAAAACAAAGCTTGCATCTTCCACTAATTATAGAATAAAGCTAATGTTGATGCAGCTTTCTTGTGAGGGAGGAAACAAAACTAACTAGATATGAAAGAACTAGAGATTTTTTTTCCATAATTAATAAAGGTAATAATACACCAATTTATAGATAAGTATACTTGTAATGACAAAAATAGACTTCAGTAAATAGCTAAATAAAAATTACTTTTGCTAGAGTTCCAAAAAAGATGCATTTTAATCATGTATCAAAAAATTGAATAGCTGCTCCAACAATCTGAATGGGAAGTTTTAGATTATGGGTTTACGTGCTTAATAGGTATTTTGTTAATGAAGGAACATCAGCATACTGAAATTGCATGATTGACTAATTTGCACTTTTAAAATAACTTAGTGAAATGTTTATCAGCTACTTGAACATACAGATTAACTTAGTTTGGTTTTACTAACAGATTTTAAAAGTGATATGCAGTCCCCTAGTGGGCTAGTATACGAATTCCACATTTAAACAGTTAATGTCTTTTTATAAGAGAACTTTAAGAACATATAAACAAATGCTCTGAATTTCCAAGTTTCTATATACATTATAGGACTTTTATAGACTTTACAGATGTTACAGTTGAGTCATCCTCTTAAATACCTGATTTCCCAGACTGGAGAATTAAAGCTGAATGAATCTTCTTCTGTGTCAGTTCTGCTCTCAGTGCTCGTAAATCAGATGCTGCCTGCTTTCTCATCTGCAGAAGAACCAGTCATTTAAGGAATTGTAATTTAATGAAGCTTTTGGAGTTGACATGCATATGAATTTATGTAACTAAGATTGAATTTTATACAGGATTGCTGAATACACGATACATCTTTCATCTTTGAAATCTTACATGTCTAATTAGATAGCTTAGTTCTAGCACTATGCCTTGGTGCTTTTAAGAGACAACCATGGAATTCATTGTTCTTTTCATTCCTTGTTATACAATGGAGGAAGTGTACCCACCCTAGGTTAGACAGTAAACAGGATCACGGGCAATCTGTTTGATGCAGAAGACTCAGGTTTCAAACATTCATATCTAAGTGTCTATCCAGCGTGAAGGCCTGTATCATCACCTTCCTTTCTAAGGAAGCCACAGGTAGCAATGGTATGGAATAAAGCAGGTGAAGAGAACTGCTGTCTGCTCGGAGAACCATTCCCTCCTTTTTTTTCCTTTATACCTTTTTTCTTTTTTTCTTAGCTATGGTGTGCAACTCACCAGTATGTCGCCTAGTATGCTCCTTCAATTACCATCAGAGTGGAATAGGAATTTCATGAAAAAGATTGCAACATAGTACCTTGAAAATGTAAGTAAGTACTTGAATGCCATACATTCAAAAATAATCCTATGAACTAATTCTCCGGAGTAATTTGGCTCAAATGCTAAATTATGATAACTAATACCATGAAACTTGAAAATAAGAACTGTACAACAAATGTATTTTGAACACCTGGAGGTGTTCAAGACCAGGTTGGATGAGGCCCTGGGCAGCCTGATCTAGTGGGCAGCAGCCTTGAATATGGCAGGGGCTTGGAATGAGATGATCTTTAAGGTCATTTCTAACCCAAGCGATTCTATGATTTAAATTATCTAATATTTAGAAAGATTAATTTATACCATGTAAGATTTTGACACTTTATAACTAGGATAAATGCAGAGTACCTTAATTTCTATTATGAGCTTCATTTTTGTATCATCCAGCTTCCTCCTCAGTTGATCGAGTTCATGCTGCACTGTAGTAATCTGGATGATTTTGTTATTCTGTATGAAACAACAACAAAAACTTTAGTTGAGCATTAAGATATCTCTTCATTCATTCAGTATTACTTCACCACTCAGAAACAATTCTCTAAACTCTTTCCAGCTCTTCGACTCTCTTCCAGTCTTCAGTGCTTGCCTGGCATCTCGTTCTGCAAACAGCCTGCTCCCCAACAGAGGGCAGCTCTCCTCAACAACCATCCAGCCCTTCCACTTCCCCTAGGTGTGGAAGTTCTTCCACTCCCTCTTTGGGAAGCTGAGGTCCAGATCCGATCTCCTGAGTTAACAGGAAGTTGTTTTGCAATTAACTTTTACAACTACCCCCCACATAAAATAAAAAGGCACGCTTCAAATATATATATATATTTTTTCCTCACAGACTTAGCATCACTTTCTCCCCTAGGCAGTACACTTACTTGTTGATAAGATTGCTACACTACAGAAACCCTAGCTTCCTGGTTGAAACCACAGAGAAAACGTGGAAAGGTACAGAGTCACAAAGAAAAAAAGCAGGCTGGACAGTCGGACAAGCTGGGGGCTCCGAAGGAATGACCCGTCATTGCATTCAGTCACCAGCGTGGACAAAGCTGGTGGAGGACAGAGCTCAGCAGCAGCAGGATCTGCTCCCTGGAGCCCCAGCACCCAGCTCTTCCTGCCTGACTGGCCAGCAGCAATTCCTCACCTTACTTGTGAGGGGTGGAGATCACAGTTCTCCTTAATGAGCCTCATAGCTCATTAAGTCCTGTCTCTCATCTCTGCATGCTAGCCAATACATAACTGCATTTGAAGTTATGCACATTCTTTGTACAGAGGCACCTTGTGCCCTGCCAAGGAGGTCTAAAAACCCTGACACCCAAAAAGAAGCATTAACATACTTGAACGTAGCTCGTAATAGAAATGTAATATGAACACTTCATATTCTGTTATTTTAGATACATTATCTCAAATAATCCACAGTTGTATATAATGTACAATCTTAGATTGTCTCCCCCCTTTCAGGTACAAGCATAAGACACTACATGTACTTCCACCAGCTTATAAATTTCGTAGTCTAGCTTCAGATTTGCAACTAGACTTGCTTCTATGAATACATTTTAAAAAAAACAGCAGCTGTAACTCTTGGGAAGGGTGTTTTCCCCTTTTATCTTTTTTTTTTTTTTTAATTCCTCTTTGAACTTCCCTAATTTGACACCAGCAATGTAACACAAGACTCACAGTTGCACAATAATTCAGGTGTAACCACTCCAAGAGCTTCAGAGGTGCCTCTTCCCCAAAAACAATTAGAATTCATCACCTCTGTACATGAAATTTTAGATGCGAATAATGTAGAACTGAACAATTCATTAATCATATGAAACAAAAGGGGAGTTTGTAATGAGAAGGTATTGTACAAACACAAAGCAGAAAGATTAAAATGCTTAGACTCAAGCATTTCTTCAGTCTTTTTGAGAAGAATGGAATGTGGTAATTCTGTAGTGGCCACACCTTGGATTATTGAGAGATACTTGGCTATTAAAGCTAGTTTAGAAGTCATCAATGATGAATTTGTTAGTTTCATTTATGTTTTTTACAAAAAAAGTAAATTGTGTAAAAAAAATAGTTTAGGTACATACCTTCAAGTTTGTCTTACTGTTCAGTTGTTTTCGGCTATCTCTGGCTTCTAATTGCAAGAGTAATTTCTGGTGGTAAAGCTCCAAATCTTGTTGCAGTTTGTTTAAAACATCCTCCAGTGAAGCCGTAGCCTTCTTAGTTTCAAAGTATTTCTTTTTCCATTCCTCACGAACTACAAAGGAAAACAGTAATACAGTTTGGTCTCATTCATCTTATTCTAAGGTCTCTTGAAGACAGAAATGATGATACCGATCTCACAAGACTCATTTGGCCAACGCACACATTAAACATTAGCAGTAGGTTTCTTAAAAAAAATCACGAAAATCTTTTTCAAATGACATTCTCTATACATGCAGTAGAATTTTCACACAATCACCTGCAGCATAAGGTTCTCTCTGTCTACTGAGACAAAACACAAGGTCCAAACCCCGAATTTCATTTGGCCTGGCAGTTCTGCAGCCTTCAGCTGCACAGGTGCTCCAGACCTGTTAAGGCTGGTGCTCACCAGTCCGAAGTCCACAGCCTCCTTGTAGCAGCAGCATTAATGTCTTTATGCAGAATTTGAGCTCTGCACAGCCAGAAATTTTGATCAGAAGTCCCAAGATCATGAGAAACACTTACTTAAAATTTAACCATGATTCCTTGAGCTATGTTGTTATGTGTTATCAGTGGCTGGCACATACATATCCCATATGTGGTGTGGCAGTCTTATTGCCACACACATTTGTTACTCTGTGATGTATCTTAAATTATTCCTTTTTTCCAGACACATTTTAAGAAAGCAGGATAACTGCTCCTTAAAAACTTACTCCCCCCCCCCCCCAAAAAAAAAAAAAAAAGAAAGAAAGAAAAGCCCGGCTGTTGGAGCACTATACAGCATGTAACCAAGAGTGACCATCAGCACAGCAATCCTCAGATGAAATTAAATATGGAATATTGCTGGGCCTCCAGAATATGCTCTTCCCTTCATACCTTGGGAAGAAGCATGTTTGTGAATGCATTCACTTCTGAAATTGTACAGTCTCATTAAAATAATTCAGAGGTACAAATACTCCTGAAAGAACCTGCAGAAGCTGTTTAAATTCTTGTGAAATAACCTTTTATTTACCTAACTGAACAGCATAATTTAAGACAACATAAGAGCAGTTCAGGACTTAATCTCAGCAGGGTAACATAGCTTGCGTTGCAGCTCCACGCTACTGCAGATTCACTCCTTCAAGTGGCCAAGTTCCCTTTTTAAGATACAACTTCACTCCACTGCAGAGCACAGTGTAGCCATGCCCTCAGAGAATAACTGGGAGAATTGGCATGTCTTCTCCTTTTGACAAAGCTACAGATAATAGTTGAGATTGCCAGTGATTCAGCTGTATTTATGTACAAAGAGTGCTCTCAAAATGTCAATGTAATTAAATCTCATCTCTGTATAACTGGAATGTGACATCAGGAGGATAGCTTAAGTATAAACTTGAAAATAATTTTACAAAGAAAATCTGAGTGAGATTTCAATTAAATACTCCCTTTGTTAAAAAACAAGGTTTGTCAAGCTTGCCGTGAAAGGCTTCTACCTTCCATGCCATGTGCTGAATTATTAGATATTATTAGAAATAAAAAAATGCTATGTTGGCAATTGGAACATAAGCCCTGTTAACACAGTAAAACCTCAGTAAGCACCAACTATAGGCAATTTTAGAGTATGTCAATTGTCTCAAGGCTCAAACAGCAAAATGGCCAGTAATAGCTCTTTGGGTGCTGTATATACACAGGAAAAAACTTGGACAGTTTATAAAAGCCAGCATATTTTTAGACTTACAAAACTGCACCCCAAAAAAAAAAAAACAAACTAGAAGGAGACTTTTCAACCTTTCTACCGTATTATTACACAAATAAGTCTTCTCAGAGCTACTGCTTAGCCAACTGCACTCTCTGTAATTAAGCTCACTGACAAAGAGACAAACATTTTCACATTAGTTTCAGTGTTTCTCAATCATTCCAAACTCCAAAATAAATTAAAAATGTACCATGGCATCTCCTCAGCTTATTTTGTTCCAGTAGCCCTTTAGCTTTTTTGACAAGTTCTTCTCTATTTTTTTCCATGTGCCTTCTGTCTTTCTTCATTTGTTCCAATTGTTCTACCATCTTGTTTTCTAAAGATATTATAATTATATTTATCAAGCATCTGGATACTGTAAGTAGGAAGGATCAATCAAAATTTTTGTAATGCACCCGTCATAAATCATGCCAAGAACTCTGTCAGAACAGGCAGTAGGAATTCTTCTATTTTAATAAACTATTCTGACTTTTTTCAGAATATAAACTATTCCTGACTTTTGGAAATGGCTGACACATTAGAAGAAAATGAGAATCCCAGCATGCATCCAGGCATTTATACACACACACAAACAAGTAAACACACTTTTAAATGCCTAGGCAGCATGTCAGTAGAATCAGCTTCAGAATCTATTCAGATGTATATAGCATAAACTGAAAACTCTTGCAACATCAAGCGAAAAAAGCCTCCAGAGGATTTCTTCTTACTTCAAAATACTTTGTGATATAAATCTTTCTTTAAACTATAGGCATCAATAAGCCTATATAGGTGTTAATAAGCCTGTAATAGCTCAAACTTTTAACTAGACTGCAACAAGTCAGTCACCTCCCTTTTCACTATTCTGCTACACACTAGCTGAGGATCCTCTGCAAGTTAGCATCTTTGCTTCATTCTCACGTGAGCCAACAGTATTTCCCCCTAAACTCCCTCCTTTTCTCCTTCCACACCCAAGTCCATGAGACCAATCTTCTAGCAATGGGAACTTCTGCCATACTCTATGAACAACTCAGGCAACATTAGATGCCTGCAATTTTCCAAATACAAATTAAAATTTTTAACAATCCTGGGAATAAATATATGTACAAATTCTTTCATAAAGTATTTCTGTCTTCATCAGCTGTTCAGTCTTGATTAAATGTTAACTCCCCACGCATTTCTTGGAAGCACATACTTACTTTCTGCCTGAAATGCAGGAACCTGAGCCGGGTTTACAGAAAGTGACAGAAAAGGCAGACTAGGAGGTGAAATATGTTCTTTTGGACAAGTAGAATTGTTTTGCTTGTTCTCATCTTCCTAGAGGGTCAAAAGACAAAACTACATGTACATAATTTATAACCCTGAACAGTCACATTAAACATGCTTTGAAAGTGGTCTGAGTGAATGGGGAGGATGTATTGGAACTCTGAATATAATCTCTTTTATTCATTACAAACTTCCAAACAGATGGACATCTGCAAACAGCATCAGAACACTGAAATTGCAGAGGATAATACATGGACCAAAAGACAGACTATTGCTAAATATTCTTGTCCATGTCTGTAACTCCACAGACTACTGACACTCCCATGTAAGACCAAGAATGACCGGCCTGAAAACTGCTGTCAGGCATATTGATTAACAAAAGCTGGATTGCTCATTTCTAAACCAAAGTTTATAATAGCTCACAGATGACAGTAGTGACAGTGGTTATGCTGTATGACGGCATGTGGGTGCTCTGTCTTCCTAACATGTTCTTATTCGGATACTATGACTATACTGTATGTATGTTTTAAATAATTTTTTTTTTCTCAGAAGTTTTACTTGAGATTAGGATTTATCCCATATAAGACTAAGATTTATCCCATAGGAAATACGAAATTATAAAAACATCACTGATACAGCCAATACAATGCTGCTGTCAAGAAACTAAAAAATAAATTTAAAAAGGCTGATGTTAATAAGACTGAGAAAGATACAACATACATAGTTCCTATTAAATGATAACCAGAGGTATAGCTTCTGATTTATCATTGTTTAGATATACAGCTGATTTATCATTAGCAAATCTCCAAAGCAGCATTGCATAAATTAACTTTGCTCAATTACTCTAAAATCTACATTGCATGTTTCGTATTTCTAATGAGTTACCTGTCTTACAAAATTAGTCAGTTTCTAGGTGGAGGACTATATTTATTGCTCCACATTAAAAAGAATATGCTATCCTGAAAAACATACCTGATTATCCAGTTTTTCACCAGGACCAGTTACAGACTTGCTAGTTCTGTACTGCAGCAAACTAAAGAGAAATTCAAAGAAGCAAGTGAAAATTCATGCAATGATATTGTTTTATTTCTCCATTTTCTTTCATTTATTTGAAGTATGTAAAATCAGTTTTTTGTTATTATTATTATCCATTCTTTTATCAGAATTACCATTTACTAACCTTTGGTTTCTGTCTATATATTCTGTGGTTTGATCTTCTAATATTTCAAGATTTCCAGAATCCCGTGTTCTGTCTCTTTTTAGTTTGGTATCTTTTTTGTGGTCATTATTTTCCATGTTTGTAACTAGGAGTTTGGTGTTTAGTTCTGTGACAGGATAACGATGATCAAAATACACAGATTACACTCACAAGATTTACACTTTTTTTTGACTGTCAACACCTGAACTTTCCAGCCTGTATTAGAAATTCAGTGAGTCAATACAATAAATAGGATTACATCTGGGGTAACGAAAGGTTTTCTGAATAACAGAGGAAAGAAATAAGGGGGAAAAAATCTACTTCTGTTTCAAGAATTTGCATCTAACTAATTCTGGTAACGAGTAGAGGAAATGTGACAACAGGTAATGAAATCATTTAATTATTTCTCCTTTCCTAAAATAATTCTCTAACATTTTCTGCCTTTGAGACCCTGGAGATCTCCTACAAACTGGAGCCAGCAAAGAAAGTGACAGCAAAATGTTTTGCATTTGAATGTTATCTCCTTTAAATTATACAGGCTAAACATTTCAAAAGAAAACTGATGACAGAATTTGCCTGTACTTTAAATTACAAAATTCTACATCCCTCATCATTCAAAATAAAGTTCTGGAAAACTTCTCAATTGTATAAATATGCCCATATATATGCATATATGTATTATATATATTATATTAGATATACATACATATATATATATATGGTCTCAGGCTTCAGTTAACATGATGATAGAGGGACAAAGCTAGTTTTGACAGATTATCAATGGAAATTGAAATTATGGAAAAGTCATCTGTGAAGGCTCTTCTAGTACACTCTTCAGACACATCTAAGATCACAATATCACATTTTTTGTTTTCTTACTCAAAGTACTGGATATCCAGAAAATCAATAAGGTGCCCATATGTATGAAAAAATGAATATTGCCTCATTTAATAATTCCTCATTAGAAATTTGCAGTAGAACAAGGGTCATCCCCTTTACAATTAATGTAAAATTATACTCAAATATTAAGATTTGTCTTTCAAAAGTATTTCCTGAAAAACATTTTATGTTATCATTTTGATGCTAATTTAACAGTGGTCAATCCAATTTAAATGCTTCAGTCATTTCTTTATTTGTAATTACTAGAAATTTAGCAATATTAAGAACACTAGAGAACTGTTCAGGACTTGGCCCCCAGTATCCCTAAGATACTTCATTTTAAAGGAAGTAGTAGTTAACAGATGTCTTTCAAACTACATTTTCTATTTTGGCACAGAATTATTAGCTAGTTTGTGTGTTCTTTAAACCTCTCCATTCTTTTCTAACAGTTTCACTGTAATCTGTTCAAAGAATACTCTTACCTCTCAGTTTTAGGAATGCCACTGTTCAATAGTACATAAATAAATCAGCAGTATATAGGAAGGAGGGGAGGAAGCACTTTCTTTTCATTAGTAATGTAGGTATGCATAAGATAACCATGGAAGTTGAAGTGAATAAATTGCATTCCCCAATTTCCTAATCATTTTTTTTTTTTTCATTTAAAATTGATGTTGAATTATGGGATCCTTATCTTCCAATCTTTACAGCAGCTGCTCAGTAATTTGCTTCCATATAAATAAGATCAGACAAAGGCATTGACTATATTAAAGTGCTTCCCTACAACAGTACATAATTATAATGAATGACTCATCCAAAGTAAAAACTATGGTTCTTTGAAAGGTATTATTTTAAAAATTAGAATACTGTTCTAACAGCAATATTCCAACTTACGTTGCAACTACAGATTTTTTTTAAACTTAGCTTTACTCTGCCAACTTTCTAAAAATTTTGGCTTAGCACCAAGATGACAATAAACAGTGTACCTGTTTGGTATTTCATGCGATTTTGGTGTGGTTGGTTAGTCTGGCGTTGTTCATCACCGTGGTTTATGTGAAGAGTAAGAGCATTTCCTTTGGCTTTGTCATTCCTCTTCGGAGTATTATGCTCTTCTTGATCTTCGCTATGGTGGTTTTGCTGGGATTTCTGTAACAGCATATAGCTCTTTCCAGACCCTCGATCTGTAGAATTTGAATGACGTGGTGTGAAGAGAGATCCACTGGATCTATTTTGATCTGCATAATAATTGATTTGAGAAAAAAATAATATTATTTTATTGTAAATGTTAACCATAATAGTTATTTTACTCCATCACTCTTCTTTGCGATCTTTGTTAAACTTACCTTTCACTCTGAATTGTGCCTGTTTTAATGCAGTCCTGTTGTAGTCTTGCTCATGATTTGTGTTCAAAACTGGAACAGATTCTTTATCAGTCCATTCTGCAGGACTGTGCACTTCCTTATTTTCTAGCTGATGACTGCTCTGTATGCTTTCTAAAAATGGTCTGCTTTTTTCACTTTGCTGGGGAAGATTGGGTAGTCTCGATCCATGACCATACCTATTAGCTTCTGCATTAAAGTGGCATCTTTGTTTAGTTGATGATGATAACGGATAAACATCTTCAAAGTATGCCACTCCAGGTAATAAATATAATTCAGGATACAGTGCCTAAAATATGCAGTATATTAACCAGACACAAAAGAAGAAACTACCAACATAAAAAGCTTCTGAAAATGATAGCTTAAAAGCCATAAAATACATACATAAGGGGGAGCAAATGACTTCAGTTCCAGTTCTGTTTCTTGCTTTGCTTTTACCTTAGAAGATAAAGAACCGAAGTGTAAACAGTAAAATACTTTCTTAAAAATAATGTTGTCACTTAATTTATGTATTCTATCATCATCTTTACATACAACATTTTTCTTCTGTAATAGCTTGATGGGGAAGAAGGAACATAGAATGCTGTTCTATTTTCCAACATAGCACTGAAACTACTTTGTCTATTTTTCAAAATTTAAATCAGACACACAAAAGTATATGGATGTACTGAATACACTTCTTTATCCTTTGCACTTTCTCCTATGGTTCAAAGGACCTGATCTAACAATCACAGCAGAACAAAATCTTACACTGCCTTTGCCAGAAGTTGTTTCAAGTCAAATCTGAATAGAGATGACGAGTCTAACATAATTTTCTCTATTAATCTAACAAAACATCACAAAATATTTGATGTATATAGAGAAAAAAAATCTATGACTGTCCTATGTCATCTAGTACTTATCATCTTGCTATTCTTTTTGTGCACTTATACACTTTCAGATTTCAACAGTCATCCTAAAATACAAAATCTATGATAATCAATGTATATTTGAAAGATGTGTTCCAGTAGAAAATAATAATAATCTGAGTTTACATTTAAGTAATGAAATTGGAGTAAACATGGGGCCAAAAGCTGCTCTCAATAATGGCCACACAATGACATCGATTCACACTTAGAGACATGGGCTATGTGAAAGAAAAGGAAGAGCAAATGAACTTGGTTTTGGTTTATGTTTTTCATTTAAAGACCCTCACTTGCAAGCAGGCTACAGCTCTTAGTACTGTTTACATTGTCAGTGTTGTGAAACAGGACACTGAGAAAAAAACACAAACTCAACAAATATTTGGTCATGGAGATTTAATTCAATTAGGTTACCACGACCCTAAACAACGAATAAACGAGTTATTTGCTTGCTTACATTACCCTTTATCACAAAATACATAACACTACAACACTAAATCCCCAAAATTAAAATTATATCTTTGTTTCTAAAAATCTTCACTTGTATATACTAATGTATTTCATCTACTATTAAACGCAAAATACTTTATTAAATTCCTGCTATTCTCAAGGGAGCTTGAAATTTTATCCATTTACCTCAGAACTATCAGTGGGGAAGAAAATCTACCATCTCACTATCATCCAGTTAAAAACATCTTTTTTTTTTTTTTTTTTTTGAAGACTTGCATATCTTGTCAGATTTAGATTGCATCACAGTCTTTAAATTCCTGTCTATGTTTCTCTACCTGCTTTTCCTAGTTTTCTGCACAGGCAATTTTAGTGATATTGTCTACAAATGAAATAAAAAACAACACCAATTTTCTGCCTTGTATTTGGAAATCCATGAAAAACAGGAGAAAAAAGTCTTCTGTATATCACTTAAATCTTTGTCTATTACACAAATGCACTTTCAATCAGTCTGATTTTCAGATTTATTTAATCTTTATAGTGTGTAAGATAGCTAAGTATATAGAGAATCAGACCAAGGAACAGTTATGATTAAGAGATGCAGTTTTTTGATTACATAAACCTCCTCAGGCTCTATTACTGGACTGATTCATGGAACAGAAATGTACATCAGAGAAGCTTTCATTCAGAGACTGATCTTTAAAGGCTATTGGACATGTCACAGCAGGACCATTTACAGGAATTCTGGCTTACTCAGCTCCCAGTGCAAATTCTTCAAGTGCCATATTCCTAATCATGTCCTGACAATAATGACCTCAGGGGATTTTTTTAATGCAACTAGAATTGTCATATTTAATTTACTGTCCTATCAAAGCTTGCATCTTTCCACTGAATGGCAACTAATTACATCTGATGCTTTAAAGGACGTTTCTAATATACCTATCCAGCTGTGCATTTGTATTTGGGGAAGTAGATGTTCTGACAAGAGCTCCTTCTCCAACATGATTCAAAACAATAAGTGTGCACCTAAATTCATCTCTATTTTCTTGTGATATTTTCAAATCCACAAGGACTAGATCTGTAGTTTGTATTATAAAGCAGAACAGCACTAAAGAATAATAAAAAAATCAACTTACCACTGCTAGTTTTTTCCCAATGCATTTTAAAAATTTGAATTTATCTGCAACTGCAACTCCACCCAGGTATTCTCCAAGCTTCTCCCGTAGCGCTCTTAATGTGATGTGAGGAGACACCCTAGAATGTTGTTATTCATTAATACATCTGCAAGATCAAATAACGTTGGCTAGTTAGTAAGAGGGGGAAGATTATGCTATATAAATGCTGGCTTGTATGGCAAGAATGAACAAAAAAGGGAACTATGAACTATTTCCTGGAATGGAACCCAATTACAGATAGGTCAGAGATTTTTGGTGTGGTAGAGTCAGAACATTGTATCACACTATGGCAGACCGCATTACAAAGGCTGCCGTATCATTAGGTAGCAATATTTATGTTTTAGGAATCCCAAACAAAGGGAGAATATGAAAGTACCTGAAATTTGAAAAAGACTCTTGCTCATCTGCAGATGAATTACATAATTCATGTACAATTATGTTGTAAACTACAGTCATGCATTTCCGTCCAGGTGACAGAGTTTCAGAGAGCCAGGCCAGGACTGTAGAACATACTCCTTCAAGCAGTAAGGAGGCTTCATCACGCTCTACTTTTAACTGCCAAGCACATTCCTTTGGTTTTGTTTTCTCGAACACAAATTTGTAAACAGGGTGTGTGCATGCGTACATGCAAATGTGTTTTAAATCAAAACCAAATACTGTAGTGTGAACATTTTTACCATAGTTTGGGGATGAGAGAGCTGACACAAACATGAATGACATCGTTTAATCTGCTTCTGGAAAGCACGCAAATATCAAAGTCATAAGCTCAGAATAAAAATCATCATAGACTAAAGCATCTCTGCAGAATAAAATCGAATGTTCAAGAGTCACACAAAAGCTCTGTATCTCAACATAAACTGTTCTGATTGCTCCTATGCTGTCATTTAAAATAAACCAGGGAACAAACTCAGGCCTGAGACTGTTAATCACCCACGCTGCTTAAGTGTAAGTACACTACCTCGCAGGGTTTTGGCCCAGGCCAGCTATCATTCTTCAAACAATGCAGAGACATAGCTTGGGGCACATAGCATGGCACATGCCATTGTCAGTAACTAGTATGGACAAGGTCATGCTGTCCCTTCAACTTGGGCAGGTCTTCACCATTAACCTAAAAGGGTTTGCACACTCACATGGCCTCATATGCCTTCATTTCATACCCCAGATATGTGAAATACCCCCATTTTTTTCTGATAAAAACTGTATTTCAGTGGGCTATAATGCTTTCCTTGCATTATTTCACACACTTGGGACTTAGAGGACCCTCCTCCCTAAGGTCATAATTCTGTCTTGGGGAAAGGCATGGGACAGAGGAATACCGAAGCCAAGCAGTGTGCGGAGTAGACACGTCTAGGCCTCGCTGCTTGGTCCCTGAGCATTTAACTTCTGTTTATTTCTTTGCCATACGCTTTTTGCCCACACTTGCTACAGATGTTAGTCCTAATGTCATCTATTTATTTCAAGTGTATAAAGAAATACGTGAAAGATGGATACATAATTCAATACACATCCTTCCAGGGTCTTATCTGATAAGAGAGATGATCTGTAATTCAACTATATCTCATTCACCATAATTTTTTCAAGCTTATGCCACAGAGAAGGCACAGAGAAGTCCCTTGAACTGTTTTCTGAAACCCAATAAATGCAAGCTTTTTCAGTAGCAATTCTAAAACTGCACGTCCTTCACACCCTTCCAAACCAGCAAAGAAATTTGAATCTAAGGTACATATGAGCAGCAGGGAAAACATCTATGTAGCTATGAGGATGTATCACGGGAGAAAATCATTTAGGTACACAGAACCTGAAATGCACAACAGAAATTTATCTGAAAATTGTTTGCTAGAGCAGCTGCTAGGAACATATAATAACATATTCCTTGGTTGTTGCCACGGGCCAACAGAAGACTAGTCACATCCAGTCATTCGCTTCAGGGTGTTCCTTTAAAAGTAATGCAAACTACAGTTCATTGCAGCCATCTCATCTAGAAGTAACAAAAGTATGGGTTCTGTGGTGAGGAATGAGGAGTAAATAAAAGATCACAGAGGCTGAGAAATCAAGTTCATGGGAACAAGAACCCAGGGCTGCAGATGATTACGTACTTAATATTTTCCTCTAATTCCATGATTAATGGAAGTGGCCTGTATTTACATCGAGGAATCCTTTGTTCAGCTGACTCACAGAGTACTAGGACTGCCAAGCTGGATGGATGGTGCTATCAACAACATCCAGACATGGTTAGTAGCAGCAAGGCTGCTGTTCACTCAGGTTAAAAGAAGAGAAGATTCTTAAAATGTATTTTGTTTTTAAAGACAGTGATACACTGGCCCAGTGTTAGTTATTGTTAATGTTAATGCGATGCAACACTGCATAGCACCCACAGAATAATTAATTACCTAACACTCATTAGCAAGCAAAAATTACCCATCCAGGCATGGAATAATAGAATCACAGAATGGTTCGGGTTGGAAGGGACCATTAAAGATTATATAGTGCAACTCCTCTGACATGGGCAGGGACACCTTTCACTAGATCACGTTGCCCGAAGTCCTTACCAGATTGACCGCCCACAATTTCTTTGGGCAACCTGTTCCAGTCCCTCACCATCTTCACTGTGAAGAATTTCTTCCTAGTATCTATTTAAATCTGCCCTCTTTAAGTTTAAAACCATTACCCCTTGTCCTATGACTACAGGCTCTGGTAAAAAGCCTTTCCTGATCTTAAAAGACCCCATTAAGTACTGAAAGGCTATAATAAGGTCTCCCCAGAGCCTTCTCCCTTCCAGGCTGAACAACCTCAACTATCTCCACCTGTCTTCACAGAAGAGGTGCCTGAGCCCGCTGATCATTTCTATGTCCCTTCTCTGGATGCACTCTAACAGATGCATGTCTTTCTTGAGCAATAAAACCCATTGCAATCAGTATGAATCCTAATTTAAGTTGATGTCTCAGAACTGAGTCTTAGCAAAATAAACTTACACCTGAGAGCAACAGGCAGTGACTGATGTCTAGTCATATGAAACAATTTAAAGTTACCATCCAGCTATGTATTTTGCACCTCTGCTGGTGACAAGTACAGCAAACAGAATAGATGCATGAACTTACTTTATCTGGTTTTGTGCAGTCTTTCAAGAACAACAAAAAAAAGCTGCAAGAACGAATGCATTCTTCCATAAATGCTTATATCCAGCTGCTGTCAATTTTTTCAGCTACATGATATATTGTCTTACGGGGACAATACAAGCATAAATTTAAGTGAGTTAAAACCTACAGTTTAAGCTGACAAGCTTTGCACAGAAGCAAATGAGATGCATATAAAACCCCAGTTTCAACACACATCTTTACATTATTATTTTTTTTTTTCTGTAAATTATTACCTTACCAAATACACACAGGTTTTGTGAGTCAAGCATTTAGGTGTATGAACCAAACTTCTAAAGTTATCAAAGATAAAAACTGCAGCTCTCTGTGCCAAGTTTGGCCCTTTGGGTAGTTTTCCACAAAGTGCTGACAGCTACCTGAGAGCCCACATAGCATGTGTTGTAGACAACCTTTCAGAAATATTGTAGAAGAAGAAAGAAGATATGCTGGCAATTGCATGGACATAATGTTTCTGTTTTAGATCTATGGCTCAGTGACAGGCTTTCCCATTTTCATTGAGCCACTCTATCTCAAAGTTGGCCCACTGTGGAAAAGAATTGAAGATTTTCATAATCAGGCTCAAGGAAACAGAAAAAAATATGACTGATTTTACAACATGAATCGTTCTGCAGCAATACTAGCAGCGCTCTGGAAAAGTGCATTACAGCGGTTCAGATCAAGGGCGGCACTGGCCTGATACAGCCCAAAGAGACATGGGCACCACTTACCCTCTGGAGTTGATTGGAGAAGAATATTTTCTGACAGATGTAATTATGCAACAGCTAGACTAAATGACTGAAGGACAATATGAAGGTGATACCAGGTAAGTATTTTATAGGTGTTATCACATTTGGGCCTAAGACTATACTCACCTTATAAATCCAGCTGAGATGAACTTGCTAGTAAGAGCCACAGGAACTGTATTCAGCTTGAAGTTCCACACTTCCTCTGGGACATAAAAAACATGGAGCTCCACCAGCTAAATAAAGAACAGATTATCATAACAATTTGTGATTGAATGCCAGCTGACAGCATAGAAATAAATCACATCAGAACAAGCTTAACAATTGAAATGAGCGAAAAGAGAGCCTGTGCTCCCTGCTGTATGTCAATGTGTTAGCAACAGATATAGCTTAAGAAAAAACAGTCATTCCTCTGGAGCATATGTCATGCATACAAGAATACTTCAGCTAAAAGCCTACCTTGTTTCACCTCCTAAGAACTGCTACGCCATAAAAGCTTGATGCAAACATAGCAGAAAGCACAAGCAATAAAATAATATCAAAGTATTTCTGACAGTCAATAATATTAATGACCTTGGAGCACAGAAGTGCACTTGGAAACATCTACAAGAAAAGCTAAGCCTGCTCTGAATAGTTTACTAAGACTGTGTTCGAACCAGTGGTCATTGTGGGACTCTTCATGCTGGGGTCTTGTTATTGTTAGTGGAAATCAAATGGTATTGAGAAGGATGATACACACTTCTGAAAAGCACTGCCAATAACTGGAAGCCATGCAAATAAAGCTGTATTAAGTATTTCTTCAATTGTTCAGATACTAAACTAGAAAAGCAGAATTTTTATACATACTAGGCTAAATGTACATTCTTCCTCTCAGATCTCCTAGATACAGTACAGTGGCAGCCACTTTAACATATATTTTTTAATTTTTATTTAAGAAATATAAAAAAATTGCTATGCAAAAGTATATAAACTCTCACCTGGGATGTCTGAGGTCTCATTTGACTGAATGACATACCGGTCGCTGTACGTGATCACAGTGAGTGCCAGATGGGCTTTCTAATTTTCTTTTTGATTGAAACATTATTTGAGAATGAGTTTCATGACAATCTGTCACTGAAGAAGTTACTCTATTAATTTCTTTTATTATCTTCTTTCCATTTATGGAAGTCTCAGAGCTGTCACTGTGCTGTCTCCCAGCTCGCTGTAGACAAACAGACTCTGCCACACCTTTCTACACAAGCAGTGTCACCTAAGTAACTTGGTGACTTGCTAAATCACTGCCTTGCAGCTCCAACAGAGCTGCCCTGGAGTACTTCCTCTTAACACTTCTGTCCTTCCATAGAAGTACTTCAGCTGTATATAACTTTCTGCATGTTTTTTCTGTGAACCTAAAGATCCAAAATGGGATTCTTGCAGGGTCTGGATTTATCTTTGACAAAGGGACAGTTCTTGTGAGCTGAAGTCAAGACACCCATGCACGGAACATTCCACATTGCACTACCCAAACACAGCACGCCACAGAAACTTGGTGGTGGCAGGCAACCGCATCAGAGAAACCCTTCCATAAACTACCTGGGCTCTGCCCTAACACTGCTATGGGAACAATGAGATCTCAGCAATGGCCTGACTAGACCTTCCTATCACTTCTCCTCGGTTACTCCCAAGCAAAGATGAGGCAGGTTACAGCCCAGGTTCCTCCCTGTATTCCGTACACATAGGCAAGACGTCGCACTTTGTACCGCTATGTGCCACCTATGCCATTCCAGGCTTGGTGGTCACTCTTGGGTGCTCTCTGCAGAGAATATTGAGCTCCTCCTAGACTGTAGTCAAGAGCCAAACAAGTTCACAAAAGTAAAGCTAACAACATCATTTGTTAGTTCTAAACATCAGTTTCGAGCTCGTATTTGGCTTGATACTATCACTAAGACTTGCCACCTTAGAACGAACATTACTTTCTCATAGAATCCATTGTACACGTAAATAGATAAGCATATATATGTTGTTTGTTTCCCGGACCGCAGGGTCTCTCCGCAGACACCCGGACACCTCAGCGACGCCGCCCCAGCCGCACAGGCCGGACTAGCGGTGGTCCCCGCAGGGGTGCGGCTGGCACCCAGCTCCCCGGCGGGCCCCGAGCCAGCACCCTGCGGGCAGCCCCCGGTGCTTCTCGCTCCCCACCCCGCGGCTGCCGGCGGCCCCGCAGCGCCCCCCGCGGCTGCCGGCGGCCCCGGTTGCGCAGGCGCTGCGGGGCAGGAGTTTGGGACGCGCCGGAAAGTTGGTGCTGGGTGTGCCGCGGCCGCTGCCACCATGTCGGGCTCCTCCAACGTGGCGGCCATGAAGAAGGTGGTGCAGCAGCTGCGCCTGGAGGCCAGCGTCACGCGCGTCAAGGTGAGGCGCGGGGCCGCGCCGCCATTACCGCCCGGGGACCGCGCCCCGCCGCGCTCCGAGGGGGCGGCCGGGCCGGCGGCGCAGTCCCCGGGGCAGGGCGGGGGCCGGAGCCGCCCGCTCCCCTCCGGCCCTCCTGGGCGGCGGCCGAGCTTCGGCCCGGGGGCTCCGCTGCCCCGGGGCTCGGGCCGGGCCCTGTGGCTTCCTACAGCTGCCCTTGGCCCCCCGAGTGCCGCGGAGGGGCCTTGCTGCCCCTTTCATGGCCTGCCGCTGGGAAGGGGCTGCTCCCAGCACAGCGCTGGCCGGGCGGGCCGCTCCGCTGGGGTTTGCAACAGGTTGCCTCGGCTGGGCTGGGAAATGGAGGCTTCGCTGCCAGGCGTACGGAGTGCGCCGCGTTGGGCGTTCTCGGGGCTCCACCGGGCCGTGCCGAACCAGAGGAGCTCTGAGCAAACCGCACGGACAGGATACCAGCGGGGATGCTGCTGTTGAGAGTTTGTAATTGCTTCTTCCAAGTTCGGAGTTACATCAAAGAAAAGCAAGGAAGTTTTTGCGCTTTTCTGTTGTTAGGTGCAGCCTATGAAAAATAAAATACGTACGCTATCTCAGCCTGAGGATAGCCTTCCAAGGGAGGATAAAATGCCAGCTTATTCAGTAGAGGGTCTTAAACTACAGGCCCCATTTAAAAACAATTTAAACTAGAATACGGGTCTTTGTGTATTTAACAAAGCAATCTTCAAGACCGCTCATCTTTCAGGCTTCACACTTAGGCATAACATCAGTTTTCCAAATTATTTCTATAATACCACAAAACTTCTTGACTGACAAACCAAAAAAGTACAGTGAAGTTACCGTAAAACACCTACTTATGCGGTATTGCCAAATCATTTAACAGCACTGTATTTTTGATGCAGTTACATCCTCTGTAAAGAGGATGTTCAGTGAATCCTAATTAATACCTGCTTTTATTATGACTAGGTTTCTCAGGCCGCAGCGGACTTGAAGCAGTTCTGCCTGCAGAATGCACAACATGATCCCCTACTGACAGGAGTGTCATCAAGTACAAATCCATTCAGACCCCAGAAAGTTTGTTCATTTTTGTAATTATGTGGACTACTTTAGTATCTTTCAGTGGTAAGTTCTTGAATTATGAGCAATACACTTTGTTCTGTCATTAAAAATAGCTGGCTTTAAGTGAGACTGCCTTTGTTAAAAGTATTCAGAAGTCATCTGACTTCTGCAGCTGGTATTGGTCTAGATCCCCATTTTGGGTCTCTCTTCCCATATTGTGGGAGGTAGCTCTATACTAGACATGCTGTTCACAGGTATTGAGAGTAGTACTTAAGTGTTGCAGGGCTTCGACCAGTTTCTGTTGCTGCAGCAGCAGGAGTGGGGGCTAGCTACTATAGAGCTGCTATATGGTCTGACCTGACTGTAAAGTAGTTCTGCTGCAACTTCCTTCTGTGTTATGGGTGTTATTTCCTTCTTCTCACATAGGATTACTTTCCTGAAGAAATATGTGGTGAACGCTGATTGTAGTAGGTAAAGCAGACTTTAGTTCTTAGGACTTAGTTTTTAAACTCTCAGACAGCTCTTTCAAAGATAGGTTAGTGATTGTCTCAAAGAAGGGTCCCTATCCCCTCTAGAACATGCCCTGACATCTAAACCAAGAAGCATTGGGTCCAAAAACTTGATCACCGCCCATATGCTTCTCAAGTGACTCATATATGACTAAACCAAGAACAGCAGTTTAAATAACTAGAAACGGTTGAATACACATTTGGATTTTCATTCCTAAACTTTTTACAGGTTCGCTAACATTGCTGCTATCATTGTGAAAATGACTACTCTGTCATTGTTTGAAAAATCTGATTACATTTTAGACTAAAGTTTATAGAGATTAGATTTTGCTCCACATGTCTTACTGAGACTCTGAGTCACAATGATTTGATATGTTGCACATAGGAAATGCATGGAAATCATCATGTCCCTCTTTCCTATTGCCTCAACTTCCATCTACCAGGGTGTGACAGTAAATGTTATTTTCAGATCACTTGATATGCAGTTGACCACAGCTTATGAGATTTCTAAGGATTATGAATCTTAAGGTTTAACAATTCTGTTTTTGCTGTGGACCTACATCACCCAAAGAACTGTAGTTTGTTAGGCTGTGTTATGTAGGTAGCTTTGAAGAAAGGCGATCACAATCTGATTAAGTTGTTAGTCTTTCTTTCTTGTTTGGCAGCTATTCACTACTCTCAAGCAGACTATAAAAACTTCCAAATAGTCTGTGTACAAACAAGGTGGCTCATGCTAGTAAAGCTAGCAGAGTAATAACAATATTGAGGTCTATACTTAATGATTTAAAAAAAAATCCATTACACATTCCATCCATTGTCTTGAATGATTTACAGCAGTGTCACTGAAATGTGTTTTAGAGTTCATGTAGCTTTTGAAGTTGTTTCTATCATGCATTTTATAAACTGTTCTTAGATAGTATTCCGGGACTGAGTTGTGCCTCCAGTATTGTCGCTTCAGCTTTAAGCAGTAATTCAAGAAAGACAAAATCATTACAAGCATTATGGACTGCTGTCCTATAAAAAGCCAAATATGCTAGGGTTGAATCAGTGCCACATACCGTTCCCCCTGAGTTTTGCCACATAGTATGGATGTCAGGAAATAACTTTGTTTTCACGTGCACACAATGGGCAGAACAGATTTAATATTTTTTTCTTAATTATAGCCCTTGTTTTCAGATACTGCAATGGAACAATTGTTTCTGCTGATGTTATGGGCCAAAAGTCATTAGAACAGCAATTTTAGTTACGCTACCTACATGGAAATTTTTATTCCTTCACTCTTTAAGCACTTCCTCAAAGTAGGTAATTTCTTAGTTGTAATCCTTGTGTTTACAAGATGAACCAAGAGGAAGTGTAATTTGTTAGTTACCCAGACTCCCCCTGCTTTTCAATGGTGAAGTAGATGCTCAATATTTCTGTAGGCATCAAGTGACAGGGAACAACTTATTTTGCCTTACTAAAGATTTAGCTTCCAGGAGACACTACAGTTCAGTTCCTTTGTAATAGCTTTATATTCTTGTACCCCTGGGGCTAGCTTTATTTTTTTAAAAGCTTATTTTGTAATTTAAAGTTCTGTGAAATAGCTTTAGATTTTTTTTTTCTACCTAGCTGCTTATGACATACTTTAAAGGTACATGTTCTTAGACATTTGCTTCATTTAGGCTTCATACATCTCTAACTACCTCATTTTGGTTTTGTTTTTCAGATCTTTTAGCATCTTTACCTAGCTGCTGATGTCTGTAGGGGCAGAGTGCCTCAAGGAGTGGCCTGGTTTGAAGTCCATACAAAAGCTTAGCTTTAATGTGCCAAATCTAACTGTAAAATTGCTACTGTTATCAAACCTCTTACCATCTACCTCTCCGAATGAACTGTATGCTAGTTACAATATTTCTGTTTCATGTGGGAATCAGTTTTATATACCAAGCAAAAAATAAAAATGTTTTGACAAAAAATGAAAGTGTTTGGCATTGACATTACTGTAAGAAATTGATTCACTTCTAGATAAATTGATACCTCACCAGTTACTACATCACTGTGCAGCAGCTAGAGAGCATATCAGTCTAAATATTCTGTGCTGCTGCAAGTTTGCCTTGGGTTGATATTCTTATAAAACAATGAGGCTTCTTAGAAGCATGATAGAAATAGAACAGGAAAAAAATAATTAGCTATACAGCATACACATTAAATAAAGACGAAGAGTAATAAAACCATGATTTTCTTTAAAGAGCAATTCTATTGAGCAGATAGCTTACTTTGGGCTCTTCAGGTTAATACTAAAAAGCACTTGCTATAGCTACATATTGGAAAGAAAATAATTCAAAGAAAACTGAGCTTTTAAGCTGCCAGTGAATGTGCAAACTTAAGGCAGAACAGTAAGTTCACTCTGCAGGTAATACCCACTCAAATACAGCTATCAAGGCTGAAAAAAAAACCATTAAAATTTTACTGAGAAAAACCCTGTTCGGAAATCTCACCTGCTCAATGCTGGCTTTATGAATTCTTTCCCATCAGAATTTCTTAGATGGATTGTTCGGAGTATGCATTTCTTCTAAGTATCACAGTATTTAGAAGAGTGATACCCGTAATAGTCAAGCCCCTCACTCCCCCCCCATTTAAGCAATGTAGTTATTTTATGCAAGATGTTAAAGAATTAAATACTGTTAAGACTTCCCACATTGCATACATCTTTCTCAATGTTCTCTATGCAGGCAACCATTTTTTGAGAAGTAACACTGCACTGTCAAAGAACAGCATACTGTAAGTTAGCATCTCAAAATATTTCTCTCTTACCTTAGTAAGATGTGCAACACCTCAGTTTAGCTGCTTAACAGAAAAAAAAAAACTGTTAAGTGAAAAATAGTTTATTCTGATAATATTTTTTTAACAAAATACTTTGTCTTCAGCACAGTAAAGTATAATTTAACTCCACAGCACAGCAGCAGTCATGACAAAGTTTCAGTGATAGCAAAATTACAGGCTACTGATTACCATAGATCTTCCCGCTAAACTGGAAAAAGCAGCAGTCTTTTTGTCACGTCTGATTTAGTTGCAACCATAGGACGAAAAAAATATGCTGTCCTACTTGAACTGTTCCTGTAGAAAGTTTTAATGTTTACAGTTTGTCTTTCTGTAGCCAGATACTGTTCATTATCATTACTAGTTTTGAGTTTGAGATGATCCATAGTTCAAAGACACATTTCTGGTCATCAACAACTGGCAGGTAGCTGTCTGTTATAAGTGAAATTTTCTTCTACTTGTGTCCATTTCTCGACGCTGAAATTTAAAAGAAAAAATATTAATCAACAAATTCAAGCAATGATATACAAAGATGACTGCTCCAATTTAGACTAGTGTAGGCAGTGAAATACATCACAGAGTAGGTGAGTCTCTATACTCAGCTTTTCAGGACTAATAAGGGAGAGAAATTGGAGATCAGTTGCTTAGAGAAGTCTTTACACACAGTAGACTCAGTGTCTTTAAAACAAAGATTATACATATCGTGGACTACAGCAGAAACACTGGAATTTTCCTTCTGATAAAGCTTGAATACTCACTTTCTTCTAAGTTTTTACCATGCAATTGCAGTTGATAGGCAAAATGACTGGAAAAGCCATTTATCATTAGATAATACTTCCACTTTACTTGAAGATTTTGAAAAGTCAGCATTAATACCAAACAGAATATAAGAATTAATGTTCATACAAACTGCTTTAATTGTTTTTAGATAAAAATTCTTGCACTAACCTTGCACAAAAAATGCCTTTAATCAAGCTTATTAGGCTTCCAGTAATAACTTACACCAGAGGAACATTTTTCACTTTTGTTTGTATCTGTATATTTTAAAGAATTTACATGCTGCAAGGAAGTTGTCTTGGAATATTGGCACTTACCATCCTTGCTATATAGCAGAATGCTTCTACTTCAGATATTTGTCAAAAATACCTCTCAATGTTAAATCTGTTTTGAGAAGTGCATTTATACATATACTGTTTTTTTTTTTAGGCTGAGATTTCTGGTTACATTTAATGTCAGATTCATTATCCCCTCCCAAGCAGGCGTAGTATTACTTAGACATACCTTATGAACCCATTCGTATTCTCCAAATTTGGAATCAAAGGTTCCTTTTTGAAGGGACCTCAACTTTAATGTAAAACGTGGCCCAAGTTCTTGAATTCCCACTTTCTTTTCACTCTTGAAGATATACCTTGAGAGAAAAAAGCATGATTAGGTGCTGAGTTATAAGAACATTATTTCCCATTCAAGAGTTTTGGGCCAAATGTCACCTGTGGAATCTGAAAAAGATGTAGTCTCGCTGGTTGTGAAATGTCGCTACTTGTCTTCCGATGAACTGAGGATCATGTGGGAAGAGAGAAGCAAACATGCGACCAACAGAATGGCCAAGTCGTGTTGTAAAATTATTCAGGATGACTTCAGGTACATGTTCTGTAGGCTGCTTCCCTTTTCGCTGGAAAGACAATAATAGATTAGAATGCAAATAATACATCGTATGCAAAACTATTTTAATACATTATCAAATAAAAGTTTGAAATAAAACAGGGTGAAGACAAGCAGGACCTGGTAACATTCCTAATTGTTTCTTGGAACAGTTTGTATGCAAGTAAAGCAGAAGGTGGTAACATAAGGATCTCTGGTTTAACACTAAAAATTTAAAGAAAAATCACAAATAAATAATTTTTTATTTCCTCTCTCCTGCACCAACTTCCACTCCTGACTGCACCCACTACAGCAAAGAATCAGTGTGTAAGCGGACTACCTATAACAGGATGCTGAAAATCTCTGTACATACCAACTAGCAGTATATGGGACAGTCCTTAATAAATACAGATTACATTTAAAAAGTACTTAATTCAAAAAAGGAGGAAAAGAAACACTTTCCTGCAAGTTATTTGGGTTAAGTAAGCAATACTTACTTCAGAAGAGGTGACAAGGCTGTAAGAATAAGAAAGACTACATTTTATTCAAGACTAGGAACTGCATCTATTGAAATCTTGCATACAAGTTACTTCTATATATATATATATCCTATCTTGTATTTACACTGGGTATATGCTTTCCCTGGTATTTATTGATATGGCTATAAAAATACTTGGCAGACAGCTAAGTTCAGCACGTAACTATGAAATTTGAAGTAAGCTGCCTACAGAAGTAGAATATACTGCTCTTTGGCCCCCTGTTAGCTTATGAAAAAGCAACTTTTCAAGATCAGCTAAATCTTGCAAAAATTGCAATCCATTTGGACAGTGCAAGTAGACTGAACATATTTATTTTTAAACCACAGACTATAATTTGATTTTTTTAGAGCCTCACCTTTATTTCTTTACGCAAGCGGACGCTACTCATTTTAAAATGAGCAGTAGGACCATCAGGCAAGTGACTTAAAACAAGACCGTCTGTTCACAGAGTTAAGAAAAAAAAGCTGGTAAAATTTGACATGTAGTTAACAGAGGAACATGTTCTGTAAAACGCAAAATGACACTAGAGTACTATATCCATAATCTATGCCACATTAACAAGGTTCCATTATGTTCTCCAAAATACATTCATTAACTAGTTAGCTAGGGTTCTGACACATGGATATTAAGTTCTGTTTCAAAAGCTAACCAGAGGTAACTTCTATTACCTTCTCAGTAATTATTTATCAAGTCAGCAAAACTAAACTTCCTGATCAAAAAGGAAGATTATTAAAAAACTCTTAAGTTTACTGCAACAGCAACATTTATCCATACACTACAAACTAAAACAAAAAGCACTTTAATAATCTGAAGTTCCATTAGCCATCAAATACTCAAGTTGACACAGTGATTTTTAACTCTGCAGTTACCCTGTAAACTGCACAGTGAAGAAAAATCCAGAAAAATGTAGATCTTAGACACACACTAATTAGAAAGTTTCTCTCCTAGCAGGCCTAGAGCTATTTAACAATATCTTAGTATTTACACAAAGGATACTTGGTATTTTACGATCTTCATTAATGACGATTAAATCTGTGAAGTCCCTCGCAATACATTGTGGAATAATCCTTTTCAAAGCTAATCCTCTTCGATAGTAGACATGCGAGTTAGGTATAACCGTAGACAACTGTTCACAGAACCTCACTGTTCTCTGTAAAAGATGAGTTAAATTGCAATGTGGTAAATACAATGCCAAATTCAAATACCAGGGGAGATGGAGGATTCTTTATTCTGACTGCCCTCCTTGATGCTTACAGAGATATTAGAAATAATAAACCATTTGAAGATAAGCTACCAAGTTATTTTTTTGAGTCACTGGAAAATTTATTTGTAGTCAAGACTACAGAACATGAGGGACTTATTTTTTTTGTAATGTACTATTTTCTTCTCAATCACAGTAAAACAGGAGAATTATGAAAGCATAACCCCTATGAGTTATGCTCAAGTTTCTCTAGAAACTGCTCGAGGCGTACTGCTTCCAGTTTTTAAAACCACTTCTTTTACAAGTTTTCACAGGTGTCAGAAATCTCCCTAATTAGGAGATGTACCTAATGCACATCATCTGCATACAAAAACATAAACACAAGGGTTTTTTTAATGAAGGAAACAATCAGTGCTAAAGAAACTAATAGACTGCATACACACAAAGGCTCTTGAGAATCACTAAATTAAACAGAAAAAACAAATGCACGGAAGCTATAGTTTTCAGTTTGGTGGTTTTTCTATATAAGATTGTATGGAGTCATCACGGGCTTATACATCATACCATAGTCGGGAGACAAAAAACTCAATCTTCCCAGTTAAATTACACCCATCTTGAACAGTGCTAGAACCAAAAGCATGGCACTGGTGACCAAAAAGAATCTAACATTAAAGTATATCCTGGCCATCAAGTTTTCTTTGTCTACTCACAGAACCTACAAAAAGTTTTTAAAAGTAATTTCTATACCAAAAATGTCATTGACCAATCACAGTATTTATAACTTGGTATCGTATAACCAATTCATTGCCCAGAACACTCCAAGTAAAGCATACAAACCCCACGAGGTCTGTCTGACGTTGTAATAAGAATCTTGGGAACTGTCTGTCTGTTGAAGTATGGTGCAAATTCATCAGTTGCTTCATCGAATGCAACCTGCAAGAATAGAAGTCTTGTAAATCTACCGTATATGAAATAACTGAAGAACAATTGTTCAATCTAACCTAACTAATCTAATCTAACTTTTGATGAAACTGAATTTAATCGGAAAAATCCCAATTCAACAAGATTATCATGTAACTATTCATTGCAACACATGGTTTTTACATTCAGAAGAGTCTAGCGTAACAGAAGTTGTCAGGTTTTGCTATCAATAGCAGTAATGCAAAAGGCGATTATCTACTGGAGATAATGAAAGAAGGACATCACCTCTTAGTGAACCCATCATGTGAAAATTAATTCATTAACACCTTAGTAGGAGAATAAAGAATAATAAATTTTATCAATGCATTTTAAGTTGCTTCTTTGGAAAAAAAATGTTAATAGCATATGCAAAACTCAAGCAGTTACCTCTTCATCATTGGGATCTACAGTTGTCTCATCATAAACTCTCTGATTTTCAATAGTCTTCGGAACGGCTTTTGGAGGTGCCTAAAATAAATGTAGGTTTATTAATGTGACACATTCACGTACCTTTAAAGTTCTATGCATAAACCTTGCTACCATGGGATTGCTTTTTACATGGAATTACAAATATTTTTTAATTTTGTGCCAACTTTTAAAAAAAGAAGTTACAACGTCAATAGGCATCACTAGCAACATCATTTGATTAAAAATACTCCTAAGTATTGGAATGCCTGAGAGCATCACATGGAGGGAGAGCATCACGCAGATGAAAAGCATCACTAGAACAGCAACACTGCTTAATTCCACTGTAATGAATGAAACACAATTCCAAAGCAAACAAAATAAAACAAGATGTGAGAGATTTGTCTATCTTTTGTAGTGTGGAAGAAAAAAAAAATCCACTTCCAACAGCAATACATTATATCCTTGACACCTACAGTTTAATAATAAAGAGGATACATTGTTTGCCCCATTTATTATTGTAAAATTATGGTAATACAGGACCTCACAACTTATTTAAACTCATTATGCTTGAGAAGTAGTTTAGGAAGAGATGCCAAACCCTTGTTTAAAGCTGAAAAAAGCAGACAACTGGTCTGGGCAGGGGCTGGGCAGATCGGTTGCTCTGGTTTATAAGGATATTGCTTACGAGAGTGCAACTCCTAGCTATGGTTTATAAGGGTATTGCTTATGAGAGTGTAACTCCCAGCTATACCTACACGAACCCGCGCCGAGAGGCTTGGACGGGTCGGGGAACAGCCGGGCAGCGGCTCAGCTCGCTCCCGCAGCCGCTCACCGCAGCTCTCACCTTGTCTCCGAGGGCTTCTCGCTCCTTCCTCCGCTTCTTCCTGAGGGCCAGCTTCTCCTGCGGGGGCACAGCGGCGTTAGCGCGGCCCAAGCCTTCCCGCCCGCCCTCCGCGCCCGCCCGCCCGCCTACCCCACCTTCCTCTGCTGCTGCTTCCAGCGGACGAACATGAAGTGCCGCCGCTGCTTGTTCTTGATCTCGGACACGCTGAACGTCGGCGGGAAGAGGACTCGCTCCGGGGCCGGCGGCTCCGCACCGCGCTCCCCGCCTGCCCCGCCGACCGCCATGTTACCGCCACCCGGCGCCTGCCCGCCGGCCGCCATCTTGCCTCGCTGCCGGGACCCCGCGCTGTGCGCTTGCGCGGACTCCCAGCACGCAGGGATCGGGGGGCGCGTGCGCGGCGGGGCCGGTGCTTACGGTCTAGCTGCGCCCCCAGAGGCTGCTTGCAGGGGCCGGCGGCTGTGTGGGGCCGGCGGCGGGCAGCGGGACCGGGCTGGCCGGCAAGGGCATTGGCCTGTTGTTGTTTCACTTGGGGTACCTGCACAACAGCCCAGCTCAGTGCTCGGCAGGGAAGAGACCCTGCGATAAGATGAGAGGTGTTTAATACAAATTAGCACCGCAGCGCACCTTATAATCAGGCTTAACAACATGGAGATGGGAAGCCTTCAACAAACACGATACGCTGGCGGGTTTACATACATTACATATATTATATCCTGAGCCTGCTGTGCTTTCCCGCATGCACATGTTCTAGGCGTTTGGTCACAGAGCACGAATAAATTAACTCATGGCGAGCATCTGCTTGGAAGCTGCTATGGCATTTTGTCATAGAATTACAGAATGGCTTGGGTTGGCAGGATCCGTAAGAGATCATGTACTGCAACCCCCTAATACGTGCAGGGGCTTCTTTCCTGAGGTCAGGTTGCCCAAAGCCCTATCCAACAACATAAAATGAAGGGGCATCCATAGCTTCCCTGTGTAACGTGCCAGGGTTTTTTATCATAACTTCACTGCAAATTACTTTTAGTCCATTAAAAGCTCTTAAAACATTTTATTGGAATGAGAACCCCTACAACTAATTAGAGATTTAATATATATAAAACTGGAAATGAGGATTTCTGTTCCTGACCTAATTTTCCAGCTTAAACTCAGCACCTCAGTGGAACGGATTAGTCCTCTAATTGTCTCCAGACTTGTTTCCAGAATTGTCTCAAAACTTGGAATATGTCCACTAATTTTATTTACAAATAATATTTTGCACTACTGGGTTTCTTTTACTAGAAAACTTAAATGTGTTAACATAAATTCATGAAGCTAATGGAAGAAGACCTAGAAAAAAAGATGAACTAGACAACATCTCAAATCTGCTTCTCCTGTCCTGTAAACTAATTAAACTGTGTAACTTGATTTGCTTCATTGAGGTTATATCTAATTAACACAGAAGTAAATGAAAGATCAAAGGCCTCTTTACGTACAGTCCCATATTTTTTTGGCCTCACTCCCGTTTTTGTCAAGAGAAAATATTTCAGCTATCCATAGAGCCTTAAGGATAAGTAGTTTCCATGGTAATTAAGGTTCAGGGAATTTAGTTGGGACTATGTTAACCAAAGACTTCCTGTAATTTTATCTTACCAGCTGATTCAAATATTGCAAGTGTATCTCTAAAAGTCATTAGTAGAGATTTTAATCACTGCTGTTATTAGAACTATTAGGGAATTCTGAGTTATTTGTAGTTTCAGATTCAGTTGGAATCACTGCAGACATGTATGGATGGCATGATTGTGTGAAGCTCAGTGAGTGCTTACATGTGGAAAAAAAGCCACATATTTCTCTCAACAAGAAGGAAGACAACTTCCTAATATTATTCATAGGCTTTTGTTCTAAGGACTCACAGGAACAAAATAATGATACACAATAATACAAAAGCTTCCTAAGGCAGTGGAGGGACCATAAAAATATACCAGAGACACATTTTGGGTCTGGTAACAGTAAGATCACTAAAAAGGAACAACTATAACTTGAGTTGAAGGCCTAACTAATAAATGCATGTGTATTATTGATTTAATTTTTTCATAGAGACACTGTGGGTCCCAGGGTATTTTGCTTATTTAGCTATGAATTCTGTTTAAAATAATAACAGTTTAACCAAGAAAACACCAGTAGCTTAGGTTTGTGTAAACCAGCAAGTAATTTCTCCACTGGAAAGTAATCAAGGGAGACATTTATTCCATGTCAGAACTATGGAATTTTTGAGGAAACCTTTCTGTAAAGGCTGACTGAGTTGCAGCAGTGGAAGCATTGTTTTGGTTTGTATTGGTAGAGCACTGTTGTTTTTTTTTTCTTTTTCTCTCCCCCCCCCCCCCTTTTTTTTTTTTTTGTCATTTTGTCATTTTAAACAGTAGAAAAGTATTTTGTGATTAAACTGAAAGGACAAAAATTAAGTTGGAGAACAGAAATTAGAAAATACTTATGGAAGGATAAGAAGAAAGAGGCTAAAGTGCCCCTGGTTCCAAAAATGTATTAGAAAGAGATTTATTTTTTTTTTAAATCTTGCTATTTTTGTTTTCTCTTAATTTCATTACCTCAAGGTAGACAAGATGTCTTCAAGATTCACTATACTGAAAAAAAAGCCCCAGAAAATGCAGTGCTCCAAACCTGCATTGTCTATGTGACACAGACAGGATTTTTTCTTTCTTCATAACAAGTGTTCTAATTGTTGTTTTACCTGGAAAATAAAAAGCTGTTTTATATGTTTTTAAAATTGATTCATTTAGACTATATGTTACCTCATTAATGGGGCAAAGCAGTGAGGTTAAGGGAGAAGTGACTGTTTTTTCCCCCAGGACAAAATTCTCCAAGGTTACACATTTGGAAACAGTATTGTCATGGATCTAGACCTGGCTGGGAGAGGGGAAACAAGGAACGTGGGGTCACCGCAAAGCACCCATAAGCTGTGAGGTGGCTCAAGGTTCCTTCAAGGACAGCTTTGCTGAGGCCTACACTTAGGGCTTGTAAAACCTTCTACAAAACCTGAGATTTCCGTTGGTGGTGAAGAATCTATCTAAACGAAGTTAGTGCTATGTACAGGTAGCCAAGCTGAGGCACGGAGGCTAACAAACTGAGGTGGAACAAGGCGGTGCGAAGTGGAACTATTTGCTGGGCCTTGGGGTGTGGCTGGTTGCGTACTGCAGCGGCAGGTGTCCTCTTCAGCTACCCAGAGGGCTAACTGGCAGGAGCAGATTGCTGAACTACATGACTGTGCTCTTCTCATTCTTGCTTATTTAAAGCAAGTTCTCCCATGCCCTCATGGTGCCGTGTGGCTAACGTAGTTGTACCCCAAAGGTCTGTTTTTTTGTTTGTTTGTTTGTTAGGCCTGTAAGCACCTCAGATTTCAGACTGCAGAGCAGTTAGTACAGGAGCTTTGATCATGTTGAGCCATACCAGGCCCCTCAAACAAGACATTCTTTACACTCTGGCTTGCAGCCTCTGCCTGCTGGCCGTATAGCAAAGCTAGATACAGTAGTTTTCTTCAACTGGTAGTTCAGAAGTCAAAGTATTCACATATGATATAGGAGACAGGACTTTCCAGCCTCTGGAGATTGAGAATCACGTCCTTATTTTCAATGGAACAATAAAACCACAAGCCCTCAGGTTTTTCTGGGCTGAGAACTTTCTTCATTCTTCCAATTCAAGCTATTGCTGCAATGTGTCATATGAAAGATGGGCATCAATACCATCACTTTTTGAGAGAAAGCCTGAATTGTATTTTTAGAGAGCCTAGGCTTGTGATGGTTGTTACATGGTTCCAAGAACCTCTGCTGTAGAAAGCCTCTTGTTCATCTAACTATGCATAAGCATTAAATAAATATTCAGCTGCTTAGTTCCTTCCAGACTGTTGCCAGACTAGGGCATACCCAGGGCTGTTTCTCTAGGGGAACATTACTTAGGGAAGCAAAGTAAAATTACAAGGTGCGCGTGCTGGAACTGCATGGGTAGTTTTCAGGATCATGTGTTTGGGACTTACAGGCTTACATTCCTTAGTAGATCTTGTTTACAGTCTTTAATTTCACCATTTTCAATCACCCAGGGCAATCTCTCTAATGGATAAATGGGGATCATGCTCAGTGAAGTTGGGTATTATTTAACGTTTCATGATGAACACTGGATCTTATTATGTGCTCCAAATACCTGTACTAATCCCATAACTCAACACAGAAATTAATTATTTTCATGTGCTTTTCTGGGTTACTTTTCTTTACAGTATCTGGGATTGGCATTTGGGGAAGAAGGTATTAGATCTGTTATACAAATGGGAAAATGAAACAAATTGGCCAAAAGAAAATTTATCTTACATATCTACGAATTCAGAATACCCAGTGTGAGACACCCAAAGCTGGATATTTTGAGAATACGTACCATCATACATTCAAACTACAATTATGTTCAATTAGTTTCACAGTTAACTTCACCATGTTCAGGATCATATCAGATTCCAGAAGTCTGAAGTCCAGGACTCAGTAAATGAGGAATGTAGGCTTTGTGTCTGTCCCTAAAATTAAAGTCTGTGTTATACTCTTACTGGTGTGTAAGAAGACCACATGAAAGCTTCTTGGTCAATTTTCATTCTGTAATGCCCTAGCTTTTGAGAGTTTCTTTAGTCTTCCTGTTTTTTGTAGCTTTTTTGTAAAAAAGTTCTTGGTATAAGAAAGAAAACAATGGTAAAAAAGGAAAGGCCCCTTTGAATAGAAGGCTTGATATTCCAGATTCTATGACACCACCACCACCCTTCAAATAGGTATTACAAGGACTTGCTGAGAGTGCACTGCCACTAGTCACCTTTTTGGTGGACCTTGTACTGCTGATCACCATCTATTGTACCCAAGAGCCCAGCCAACTACCCAACGCACCCTATGCACCGCTCCATATTTTACCTCTGTGACTACAAAGACGTTGTGGGAGACAATATCAAATGCCTCCCTAAAGTCAAGGTAAACAGCATCCACTGCTCTTTCCTTTTCTGCTGAGCCAATCTTCTCATCAAATCTTTGTCCTTGGTAATAGCACATTACACTGGCTGTTCCCAGCCACCTTCATGTCCTGCAAGTGCTTGGAAATGGCTTCCAGGCGTATTTGGTCAACAGTCAATCTAGGGACAGAGCTAAGGCTGACAGACCTATGGGTCCCTGGGTCGTCCTTCTTGCTCTTCTCAAAGTTGCAGCAATTCAGCCTACTGTAACCTTCTTGCTATACCGTGCGAAGAGAAGTGATTAATTATGCATTTCAATGGTTGTCCAACATTGCAGAATACGTAGGCATGTGCGTGTGAGAAAGGAGAAGAGGTCAAATGTTTGGAAGTCTGAGACAGCAAAACTTAATGAAGCAAAGGAGAGTCTTTAAAAATAGGGTATTTTATGTGGTTTTCTTGCAAAAGTCTTGCAAATGTATCATTTAAAATTATGGAAACTATTGTCTGCTGTATCTGTGTCCAACTTTAAAGCTCATTAGAGTTAAAAAAAAAAAAGACTTAAGACATGCTTTATATATGTATTTCAACACAATCTTAAACATGCAGCTATAACAGACATAAAAATAATTCCTTCCTGCAGGACCTATCAAGATGGTATAGCTGTGCATTATCTTAATCTGGGCAAATCATCCCAAAGAAAAATGAGTGTTTGATTTAATACAAATCTGTCAGCACTTGGGAAGGGAAGGGAAGGGAAGGGAAGGGAAGGGAAGGGAAGGGAAGGGAAGGGAAGGGAAGGGAAGGGAAGGGAAAGCTCCAGTTGGCTGGAGCCTCAAGTGTACAGGGCAGAAAAGAGGAGTATTTCTCCAACTACAACTCCTATAAACCAGAAAATTGTAATTTGATGCATTTAGACTTTTTGAGAAGTTTAATCCACTAACTACTTGTGACAAAGAATTGAAGAAGCATCAAAGCGTCTACTGTCTTCAGCCTGATATTTTGCTGAAATCACTTTGCTCCTTCTGAAGATCACTGTACTTTTCTAGGGTCTTGTCCTGTAAGAGGGAAGGTAGTCATTGGCAATGTTTCATCAACTTTGTGGGTATGTAGAAAAACTTGTGTTTCCTGGGGTTGTGTGGTCCTCTTTGTAGGAAGTAATCTTAGTATCTCTCTCCTAGTGGCAATTATAGCTGGCTTAGGCTACCTTAATAAAACATTCCTTTACGTACTGAAGAAGAAAGAGTTTATTAGAATTATGACTCCTTTCTAAAAGATGTATTTCAGAATATGCTGCCTCCTGTTTTCATCCTATGTACTGACTTCCTGTTATTTTATATTAGTGCTGTAGTGTAATATTTTCTCTGTAGTAAACAGAATTGGATACAGCAAATAGTTTTGCTTGTTTTTCTGCTTGCAGATTACACAGAGATATCCAAGAATTTTCTCCCTGTTCAAAATTGCTGTAGAGTGATTTGTAGATGTTACCATAGAAACAATGAGACTATTTTGTTACAGGGTAAAATACCTCAAGTGAAATTGGTTTTCCCCTTGTAAATCTCTCCTACATCCATGGTATCAACACGTTATCAACAATTAAACAAAGTATATTGCTTAATTATACTTCTATTTTACTACATTTCAGTGTCTGGTTATATTACTCTTTAGCTCTTAGTAGAAACTTCACATTTTCAATTGTGAAAAAATAGACTCAGGAATATTTTCTACTTGGCATTATTAATAAGTCAGAAGTATTTATAAATGGCCAGTAACACATATTAGTTAGTTGAGAAAATTATATTTGTATAAGAAACAGAAATTGTGAAGTGATATATAATAAGGATTTATTCCTCAGTGTTACCAGAATATTAGGTAAGATGAGCTGACTTGAACAAGGTGCAAGGTGATATAGTTAAATGCAAGCTAATATTTCTAGGAAAGAAATATGTTGATCAGGTATCTGGTGGAGGACTGCAATATGAAAGGTAGCACTACATAAAAGCATTTAAGAGTGCACAGAAATGCAGTCTTTGGGTGTAAAAACATGGGGAGCACACGACAGCAACAGGAATTCTGTTGGTGACGCAGCATGTCTTGGTCTGGTATCCGTGCTAAAGCTGGCAAACTGGAAGTGGTTAAACAGACCTGAATGGTTGACCTGAATGGTCTAGAAACCCTCTTCACAGAAGAGACTTAAAAAACTTAGTATCTTTAGTCCATCAGTGAATCACAGAAGAGCTAATTAACCTGGAATTACATCAGTAAAGAGAATAATTGTCATCATAGTAATCTTCAGTTAGCAGATGAACCTTTTAAAAGATGTAGTGCTTGAAAGGTGAGATGAGATATTCTTGGATTAAAAACCACTTGTGAAGTACTGCTTGTCACCTTAAGTCTTTAAATAGAGAAGGTGAATTTTTTTTTCCAAAGGAAGTGTTCTAGCTCCCGCAGAAATTACACAGAAATCACTTGAGTTAATTCTATCACCTGTAGTGTGCAAAAGGTCAGACAGGAGAATCAGTGCTTTCTTCTGGCCTAAAACCCCATGATGCTATGAAACATCAGAACGGAGAAAAAAAAAATAAAACTTTAATAAAAATTTTAGAGTATCTGCCATAATATTCCAGTAGTACCTGATTAGAGACAGCAATTAATGGATTTTTAAATAAATCAGGATAAAAGACATTTCTAGCCAGATTACTTTTTTTTTTTTTTTCTTTTCTGTTTTTATTGCCCAATTTTGGAGAATATTCACTCAAACACTTAAAATATTCACTCAGTCTAGCATCTAGCAACTCTTTTAAGGCTACCCAGCACCTTTCTCGTGATACAATTCTGTTTCTTTTCTTTTATCAGTTTATGAAATCTTTTAAGACTGGTATTTCCATGTTGGGTGTTCACCTCAGGATAACTTTCTGGAAGGTGTATTTCTGTATTTGGTAGTAATTGTAAACAAGGTGGCTGTCAAAAGCAAAATGACTAAGGCTAGTAAAAACAAATAGTAATGCAAGGAGAAGCAGTTCCAAACTATTAGGTTGGCGGTATAATTTGGAGATGCATCAGGAGATACTCTTCTCTTTTAGATTATAAACTGTCTGTGGCAGAACTTTTTTTCTTACGTGTTGGTAAAATATGAACATGTTTTTGGGCGTTTATAAAGTGCTAATCACAAAATAACAAAGGTAATGAACACTGTAAGACATTTAGCTGGCAACATGTAATAAACCGTGTCAGATAAACTTTTTTTTTTTTTTCCCAGTATGCATATGTAGCTCCTATTAATGAAACTCAAGCTGCACATAATTACTAGTAACAGAAAATCACTGGCGTTTACCTCCCACATACAGAGCCACACCTTGCCCTCCAGGAAATCCTGAGAGCTTCCCAAGAACTATCCCTAGCTCTGGCCTAGATTTCAGCCTGTTTTATAGCATTTTACAACAGAAACTTGTCGGATCCAATCCTATCTGATGTACAGGATTTGGCTGAATGAAGAAATGAAACTCATCATGAAATCTGGTCTTAAGTTAGACCTTGTATGACAATTGCTCTGTTGCTTAGTCTACGTTGTTCAGCAACTTTGGTGCTCTACCTGACACTCACAGACTGATGTGGAGGACCATTGCTATTCAGACTGGAGACAGTGGACAGAATCAAAACCACCATTTCAGTAAAGTTGCTGTACAAGATGACAATGATGAATTAGCTAAGATATTTTCTTTTGTCTATAATTCCAATTCAATTGTATTTTCATCCTGCTTGGGACAATCAAATACTTATATTTCTTGAGTGTGATTATTAATAAAAGAGAAGATACAACATGGTTACCTTTGATAGAAGGTTAGGCGTAATGCTTGAGCCTTATTATTTTATTTCACCAGCAGAATGAGATCAGTTTTAAATGCACCTGAAAAGTAATGACAGCATTCAGTCTGATACCAGGATTGTAAACCTCAGCTGACAATGCCTCTGCATCACCTCTGAATTGACCTCTGCAATTCAACTTCAAATGTCAATGCGCACTGCTAGTGCCAGTATGGGACTCAAGAGTCCCATTCTGCTCTTCTTCACAAATACTTCATGAATAACCTCCTTTGTACCTTATTCTTGTACAAAATTAATGAGAAAGCATTTTTGCCTTACTGGGATAAATAAGCATAACATATTCTAGAAAGAAGGACAAGGGCCCAGCAAATCTTGCACAGAGTGCTCTCCTGGGAAGCAGTCACTGAAAAGTAGCTGGAGTCTGTAGTGGACCACAGCAGTTATTTCTTTGATACAGTGACTAAAACAGAAAATCTAACTCCTGATTGCCCAAGTGAGAAAATATTGAGAAACAGGGGGGAGGTTTATACTTCCTCTGTATCTGGCACTGATGAAAACCATGTGGGTTTTGTTGTATGTGGGTTTTGTGTTCTAAACTTGAAAAGAGAAATGAAAAATCAGGGATTTCATAGGATAGACATGAAATATGATTAAAGGATTAGGACACTCTCCTTCTAATGCGGGGCTCAGGGATTTCCACCTATTTATCCCTTCAAAGAGAAGGCAAATGAGGGCCCTTCACATACCTTTCTATGCAGTGAATATGCCTTTAAAAATGCATGGCTTTGCTCTAGGAGACAAAGATCCAAGAGCTGCAATCTTAATATATAATTAACCGTAACTAGCTATCAAGAGGGTTACCCAGCATTATGGTAAGCTTTTTGTTAATATTTATATCAAGACGTGATGTTTCCTCCTTAAAATGATACATTGAGGAGCTAGTTTGGGATAATCTGCTGTCCATTATACAGGAAATTAGACTAGAAGATCACGGAAGTCACTTCAGGCTTTTTAATCTATTTAAATAATTTATATAAACTTAGTTTAATTGGTCCTTTTGATTGTTAATAAACAGTATTTTTAATGTTTCATGTCTGACTGCAGCCTCACCTAATCTCAATTATTTCTTACTGTATGTGGGTGGTGGGACTTTGTCATCCTACCAGCACCTCCACCTTCATCCCTAAGGCTTGTATCATTATGCTGTTACACAACCTGCAGGGTTGATATTGTTGATATGATGCCAACCACAGTCATTGGAAGATGGAGTGATGGTGTTGCTGGAGGTCCCAACAAAGCTGCTCTTGATCCTGCACACAAGTTGTTTATCAAGCCCAAGTTGTATTCCACTTTTTTAAAAACTTAAGTAGAATAAAGTGCTCAGGTGATTGTAATCTCTTCACAGATCTCTGTTGAGGATTTTTAACACATCATTCTCCTGGATTTTTTTATAGCTAAATATATAATTTTACAGCCTGCACTTTTATCCAGGTTGAGGCTGATATTTACAATTTTCTTCTCACTTGTTCATTGAGCTGTATTTTGCTTGGTAGTCCTGGGAACAGACTGCCACCCTGACAAGGATGAACATCGCTGCACCCACTGACTATGCTGTTGTTTCTCTGTGCACCTGTCCAGCTTTGCATGGAGAGGAGCTTGTCCTTAACAGCTCCTCGTGAGGAAGCAGTCCATCTTGTCTTGGGAGCAATGATTTGCTTTCCTTTGGGCTCAGGATCTTTAATTTCATTATGCCTGCTGGCAGAGATGAAACACGATAATGCTGTTGTTTCAGGCAAGATGTTAATTTGGTACCCTCACTCACTAGTTGTTTCCCTAGGTATGATTCTGCCTTAGGAAGAGGCAGGCACTTCACTGCTCTGTGCAGTTCAAAGCTCCTTCATGTTTGCGTGTATGAATTGTCCCCATTTGTCTTCTTTCCAAAAGCAAGCTGCAGGAGACAATCCTCTTTACTTCTTTTGTTATCCCACATTTTGGTGCCAGTTTATCTCCTGTTGCCTTCCTGAACTGTCTGTCCTTTAAATACTGCTCACATTTCCAAGAACTTTTTAGCAATCGTGACATAAATGTCAATGCTACTGGGCATCCTAGTGTGTTCTCAAACCAAGCTTCCACCTACAGGGATTTGGAAAAATCATTACATTATAGTACTAGCAGGGGACTGCCTGGCAGAAACCAAACTACGTACTTAGGGTGAAAATTATTTCAGTAGGTTTTAAGAAAGCTTTCCTACTAGGTAAAGCCTTTGCATGAAGCCAAGATAATCCTGTGACTACTAATAAATTTAGAAAATTTGTTTTGGAGCAGAACTTGCTATAGTATACCAGAAGTGAACCCACAAAAGGAAGGAAATGAACAGTTTGAGTCTGTTAACAGTAAATACTCTTTATCACTCCACCCATAAACATACATTTTACTTGCACCACTACTACAGTATCCTAGATCAAATGTAAGAACCATAATACTTCAGGGAGTTAAACATATTAAACTCCAGGATGGAGTTAGGTTATGGGAATGAACTCGCTAATGGGCAATAAATAGTACCACAAGACTATACACTTAATAAAAAGGATTTAAATCCAGCAAAACTCCCCTACCCATTATCTGAGCATGCTGAAGATCTTGCACACTAAATGAAGGACTGTCCAGTGAGTGATTAGAGACAGTTGTAAAGGATAGCCATACGTAGGGCAAATCAAAGTTGCAGTAGTTTCTATATTTCCTCACTTTTGAATACTTTATTTTACAATATTAGATCTCTTTAGCTGTACCTTTCTTTTTATAAGTGGCATATTTGTACATCCATATACACAACTTACTGGAATACTCCTCAGTGTTAAGCCGTCTGGGACGTTATGATATCGGTGTTTGGAGTAGAAGGAATCCAAGGATCTGTTCTGATGCATGTACTTTCCTTTCAGCCCACAAGATGGTTTTTATAAGCCTGCAGAAGAAAACAACAACAACAACAACAAACATGGAATTGAAGTTAAAATGGAGTAAACTGGGATGTCTAAAACATGCAATGGAGGTAAATGGCTGAGCTGCAGAGAAAGCTGATTATCTGGCAGAGTCTGGGGCATCTGCAGGGACAACTTCCTTCTGGGAATATTCTAAACAGAAAATTCAAACCTCGCTGAGATACAAAACTGTATCAGTAATCAAAGAAACACTACGTGTTTTTTCTTTAAGAGGAAAACCAAGAGTTCTAACTGAGAGCATCAACAAAAAATGCCTATGTGCAAAATAGGTTACTAGCTTATACATTTATTATCACTTTGACTACATTAGGTCCAGTTTTCAAGGCTGTTGAGCATTTGCCAATTACATAATTTTCAATTGTAATTATGAAAGATCACTTTCAGAAAAGCTGACTTTAATTTTTGAAGCCCAATCCAAAAGGATACTGGAAAACGAGGACTCACCCTTCTGATTGTCCTTTAACAGTTTCTTCTGATGGAGTGATGCTGGTAACATAAGAGCTTTGCTAGATAGCTTTTGAAAACTGGTCTCTCAAGCTTAGAAAATCTGTGTGAAGAAAGCAATAGTTATCATTCAAACTTGACGCCAGACTCTAATTATTACTTTAAATAAACAGCATCAACAGGATTTATTTTTTTTTAATATCTTTGGTAAACAGTAGTAGCCACACCTTCATCCTCTTAGAAGAAATATATTTCTCTTCTGCTCAATACCTTGCACAAGTACATATAACATTTTTGCAGTACATTTGTAAAATTGTCAACAGTTTAGCTCTTCTAGTTTTTTACTTAGCTGATCTTACTGTCATGCTTCATCCAATACTGCATTCAAATTACATTGGACTTGCTTCAAATGCTGTTAGCCTTAACACGTGAAATTTCCCTTGCGTTGGGAAGAAATCATGCTTAGGTTATACTTGGTAAGGGCTATGAAGCTGCTCAGTTTCACTCTGCCTTTACCACATTGGTTTAACTAATCTAATCATGTTGGTTGTGCTCAGCAGCTGTATGTTGGTGTATGTCACTTGATCCCACAAAGTGCTGTGCTCATATACTGAGAAAAGTCTCGGGCCATGAGATAAAGATTACTTTTTTTATCAGCGATACTGTGTTTCACCTTTATTGCACTATCTGTCTAGCTGATAGTTATTTTCCTTGGACTATCAAACTAATCCCACAAACTAATAGCATTACTACATGAGTTTAAAAGCAGCCAAACCACACGCTTCATTCTTTATTTCATACATGGTGATTTTTATACCTGGTGGTAGTTAGATGTGAGGGCGCTGGAAACCAAAGGAATTTGGTATGAAATAAATATTGCATTTTCTTGAAAAAAAAAGAAAAAAAAAAAAAAGATAAGTTATCTGTTCCTGCAGGATCTTTCGCAATGCTCTCAATAAACAGACAAGCAAACAAACAAATAAAAATCTTGAACCTTCCCAGAGAAGATTCTTAATGTCTACACTGCTCATCTTCCTCAATAGTAACAACCGTAGGACTGAGGCGATACAGACAGCTTTCAGTCTTCATTCTGTCAGAGACGGTCTTTGAGAGGCTCTGAAATTACTGATGTGTGAAAAAATATAGCTGTGAAGGTGGGGATATTACTGCTTATGGACTAGGGCACTGAAATCAAACCCATAAGCAGTGAGAGGGTCAGCATTCACCACAAGGAGAAGCATCCATCCCTTCTTGCCTGCCTAGCCTCTGCCGAAGAAACTGCCTGCACCAGTGGCTGCTCTGATGCCCGTCCCAGTGCTGGCAGTGCTGTGGACAAGGCTATGGTCAAGCCAGGCTGTGAAAATCCTGCTGGAGACATTTCCAGTGTGTTGGGACTATGGTACCATCCTCTGAAGATGGTTTGTGTCATAGACCGTGGAAGGTTCAGATTTTATCCTACGGTTTGTATGTGTGATTCCTGTGTCTTTGAAGTTCTGTTCCCACTGAAGATGAAGGCAAACTCCCACTGGCATTAATGGACTTAGGATGTGTCCTTGTCTCAATTTTTGCTGTTGTTTCCTTTGTTGCAGTAGACCTATTCCTTTATTAAAGCTTTTGCCTAGGGGGATAAACAAGCCATGTTACTAAATAAATTATGAAATATTTACATTTATGGAGCCAACCCCTTATGCCTAGCTCCTCCTCTGATATTACAATGACAGTTTTTATAGAGCTACTGCTTCTGCACTGCCATTACTCCTCTGTGGGATACAAGACTGGGAAGCTAGCACACAGCGGGCCACCATGAGCCAAGTGACAGTAAGTAAAATGCTTGCTGGCTTTGACTCAGTGCAGGGCAAAACTATGGTGCTAGACCACTGGTGGCTTGTTCCTGCTGGAGAACCAAGCAGGATCAGGATGTAGGAAGATATGAACCCACAGAAAATATAAAGCTGGGGAGCTTTCTAAAGTAAACTTTATTTTTATCTGAGAATAAAATGCTACAAGTTGTAGAGGTACATGTGATAATCCAAAGAGTGAAGTGTTAAAGGCATCAGTTTGCTTATCACTGTTTATGTTATTTTGTACTTGTACTTAATTTCTTTTTTTGCCTGCAGTTTTCTTAATGAGATGAGAATGGTTTTAGTGTCATGGTCCATAACAAAATGGTCTGCAGTTACTCTTTTCATGTTTTGCACCTCGTGTATACGTTGTACTTTTATTGGTTTGAAATCTTATTAGTAGCTTCCTTTAAAAAAAAAAAAAGTTGTAGCATGTTGCTCAAATGTGTGTGGTTCGAACTGTTTAGTTTAGCTTATAAATTTCTCCCTCCTACTTTTATATATTTAGTGTGTTTGCCTTTGACTTGCCCCACCTCTTGTAGGTTTGGTTACAAACAGGTAGCAGCTTCCTCTGTGGGTGTTTGGTTTGTTTGTTTTTTAATACTTGGCTAAGTCACTTCAGTTTGTGCCTTTTTTTTTTTTTTTTTTTTTTTTCTCTCTGTGGCATAGCCTATGGAGGCTACATTTGTAAAATGGATAAATGTTAAGTAAGTGAAACAAGCTGCAAATGGGATTTGTGCACGATTAACTCCTAATGGTTCTCTGATCAAACTTGAGGTCTCTGACCCCCCCCCCCCCCCAGTGTATCTCCCACCCTAACGCTCCTTCTGCTCTCCCCTTCCTTTGTCTCTCTTGATCACTTTCAGTAGTCTTGTTCCCTCTTCTGAGTTTTTTCTCCTAGTTCTCTGCTTCGATTTCTCTGGTACTTCACATCCTTTGGCAGTAATGAGGAGGGCAGGTTGGTGGGCAGCAGGGAGCACAGCTGTAGTAACTGTCCCTATTTGCTGTGCAGCATTTCTTACCTGCTTTTTCCTTGCAAAATGGCTCATGCAAAATTGTCAGTTCACTCACCTTGAAAATCTTACTTTAATGCAACAAATAATCAGAGCAGTTTGAAAGCAAGAGAGGAAAAGGTGCAGATTTCATGTGCACAGTGCCCAGGATTTCTAAGGTCAGAATGAGCAATGGAGAAGTTTCCAGGGCAAGGAAAGAAACAGTTCCTGAAAAGCGCACTGAGCTCAGTGTTCTTAATCCTCAACATGAAGCAGTGGGCACTGGAGCTAAGCAGAAGCATCCTAGTGCAAAAGATACATTTTTGAAAGTGCACTATGGAAAAAGAAATACTGATTTTTGGCTGATAGAACCTTAACCCAAATAGGAAACCTAAAAAAAGCCAGATACAGAAAAGCCCTGGAGCTAAATACTTTCAAACTTTGGCAAGTCAGAAGTACAGGAACAACAACAAGAAACAACACACTTGATGACATGGCTTTTAGTGAGCTTTTGACAGTTTTTGGAAGGTGATGCATAAAATGTGTACTGCTGTAATGCGACATGATTATTTGAGGGCATTAATACATGTGAAGACAAATCTTCTGGTTAATACATGATGATGCAGAACTGTTTGGCTAATTTGCATGCACAATTTCTATGATTAATAAATTATGCAATGCTAGCACAAGTGTACTACTGTGAACCACTTGTAGCAACTGCCAGCAATCCAGCAGGCGACATTGAATACTATGCTCTACTCTAGTAAAGCTTTGAATATTTGAATACCAGCTTGCAGTTCCCAAACCGCAAAGTGATGAAAGGAGTAGAAGAATGTTTCTCCCTTTTATCTGTCTTACAGGAGATTTGGAATAGTCACTAGTTACCTTGTGTAGAAATGCCAAATGATCTCAACTGAAAAAAATAAAATCAAGGAGATTTACAAAAATCACTTGAGTGAAAATGTAACAGCTGTTTTAGAGCTAAGATTTATTTTTCAAGTCCTAGTGTTTCTCATTTAACACTTTGAGTAAAATTAAGGTATCAAATATGCATAGGATATGCTAGATATGCATATATATATGCATAAATATGCTGGAATAACATGCTCTTTACACTGGAATAAATCAATTAAAAACAGTAGATAAGCATATAATGGGCCTGCAAAATAAATAAATAAATAAATAAATAAATAAATAAATATGTATTATGAACTACCTCCTATCTGAGACCAAGATCTGAAAGTGCTACAACTGGTTTCTGAGGTCATATGCAGCAGCTATTACTGCTGAAGGATTCTGAGAATATTCAACAGAGTAGGCCTTTAATCTGGTATTTTTGATCTAAGTAGGAAAATGTTAGATATGGCTAATCTGCTTGGGGTATCAGAGTATCTATAATATACTGATATTGATAGCCTAGCTTGAAATCTCAGATCTAGCTCCCTGCCTTGCACTATGGAAAGTTTATTTGCTGCTACAAGATTTTATTTTCCATGCTTTGCCTAGCATAAGTTCCTATTCCTATACATTCTCATTTTTAATTTTCTGCCTTTTAAAGAAATCTCTTGTGAAATACAAGAGGCGCATCATATTCTTGCATCATGTTCTGAGCACAGTTAGGCTTTGGCTTGCACTGAGATTCTAGCAGACACTGCCAGCGTGGCTCTGTCTCCTGAACGTTTTACCCAGGGCATAGAGAGATTACATGTTTGGAAGCAATTACTGTGCTAAGAACCCAGTGATGTATCTTTCCCAGAAGCTGAAAATGAAGGTATAAAAGACGTCCACACAGTAATTTATGGGTGTTAACTTATGGATGTGAGTTTCTCTGGGGATAATTATGTGACTACACTAATAATGCAAAGGATGCTTTGATACATAAAAAATAATAATAATAATAAAAAAATCTCACAGTGTTCTTCTTTAGCATTTCATTACTCTCAGGAGTCAGGGGTGTATATATTTAAAGAGAAGAAAGGGACAATAGAGGCCCATATGCCTTCTCAAAAATAGTGCTGTCTTTTCACACCCCAGGCACGCTGAGAAAGCACTTGTTTGACATAAGAGATTGCATTAGAGGTGTTTGCTGGAAACCTCCCGCTCCAAGAGCAGAAAGCTGCACACAGTGCGCTGCTGGTGCAGCAGCTGGTCTGGGCTGCTGGGGAGGCAAGAGAGGCACTGCTGGCAGAACGGGCATTGCTGGCTGCTGGATGGGCAAAACCTGCACGGCTCTGCAGGACTTGGGTACTTTTAAAAATGCCCACTTCGAAGCAAATTTTGTTTCAGAAATAGATCTGCAAACCTCTGTGACAAGGCCAGTGGCAGGCTATGTTAGCATACCTCGAAGAAGGGAAGGCTCCCAGCTAAGTCAGAGAAATTTCTCCTCAGACTTCCCTTCACTTGCTGGCAGATGGCTGGCATGGACTCCCTGAGAAGTTCCCCAGCACACTGTTGGAAGGGGTGACTCCCACTGCTAGCTCTCAGGATATTTTCAGTCATCATGAAGACACCTGGAGCAATCCCCCTTTAAAGGCCACCATGTGAAATGGCCTCTGACTGGATGCCTCTGCCTGTTTTCCAGTGGAGTGAGTACCCAGCTGGAACAAAATTTCACACAGCTTAAGTTTCCACACCTTCACAGTCTTTTAGTTTTTGTCCCAACAAAGCTGATGTCTAATCTTTTAGGCGGCCTTCTACATTTAAGTCTGTGTAAAACCGCCCATTTCCAGCCACTACCCAAAGGATCCCCAGCTACTGGTGCTGCAGGAGAATCCTTGGGGGTTCAGAGGAAAACCATTGGGCCTGGTTTTCCAGAGAGGAGGGGAAGAGAGGCATGCTGCCTGCTCTGCAGGGCAGCGGCGGTGGCGAGAGTGGGAGATGCTGGGGCGGGCGGGCATTGCGAGAGGCTGCGTTCGCCTTCCCTGTTGCTTGGGCGCTTGCGATGCGTGCTGGGACAGGGCCCAGTCTTGCCTGAATAATTACAAGGCAATTCCTACCAAACAATGATCCCTGCTTTTGAGTTTGTTGCAAACTCATCTGCATTACAGCAACGTTTAGTGGATTAATAATGTGTGCTTTTGGCCTCTCCTACTCCCTCAGCAAACAATTTTCATGCGTAATAAATGTTCACATTTAGTCTAACCAGAACAGAGCCCAAGGGTCAGAATAGCCATACCTGCATGCTGAGGGGAAGAGACGCGGGGTTTCCAGGAGGGAAAACAGCTTTCTGCCCTCGTCAGGCTGGGTCCAAGACTTCTGTCCTTTGGCAGCCTCAGCTTGGCTCAGTAGGTCCCCCCAAAATCGCTGGGTGGGCTGCGCTGGATGTCCCCCTCCACAGGAGCAGCCCAGCCAGAGGGGTCACCATGGGCAGCGAAGGGAGCATGGGGTGGATAGAATGTCAAGCATTTGACATTTTGACAAAAAGCAGCATATTTAAAAATTCAAACCTTGTAAAAATATGCAAAAATACTTATCTCACACCAGCAATTGATCACAATGCATGCTATGAGGGCATATGAGGTTGAGTTTTACAATGTGTGTAGTGGAAATACTGGGATATGTAAATATGGACGTTACACAATGTGAGGAAAACTGCATTAAAACTGATTACAGTCAAAAAAAAAGAGAACCAGAACTGCAGCCTTTGTATTGCTACACCAGTGAAATGAGCCTGTACCCAGCCTGTCTATTTAGGTGACTGTCATGTAATGTTTCTCCCCATCTTCCCACTGCCGTTTATGCCTCTATAGCAGCAACTAACATGGAGGTGACCAGTCTTGGGCCTATTGGAAGAGAAATGCTGTGAATAATCTTGCTCTATGATAGCTATCAGTTGATCAAATCATTAAGAATAACAATTAGCACTTAAAGCCCAGTGATAGGCTGTTGACTTGTAGCCTGGGGAGCGGGACTGTGACACAGCACTGTGTCAGCCTGAGGTGGAGACTCCTTGCTGTCGAGCTTCGTGACCCAAATGCTGTGGCTGAGCATCTCCCATAGGAAATACAGGTGGAGGAGCCAGTCCGGTGCTCTGATGCCTGATGGAGCACCTCACCAGAGCTGTCCCCAGTGAAGTGTTCTGGCCATTCCTATGCAGTGAGGTCACGCACATGCAGTGCTGTGGGCAAGATACAAGGGTTCAGGCAGATTAGGCCAGCGTCTGCCATGGAAATGGGGAAAAGACAAATGAATTTTATCATGGCTAATCCAACCAGTGTCCTGTCCATCCCACTGCTGAGCATTCTGCCTCACTGGCAATTTTTACTGCAACAAATAGTTGTTACTTGACCACAGCTAGTAAAAAATGAAAAATATATACGTAAATAATTTGACAAGCTTCAGAGGAAAACATAATTAAAAACATAATCAAATTTATCAATTTTTTGTTCATGTGCAAGGATAAGAACAAAGTTTATCTCATGCAGAATATCTAAACTATCTATCATTAATAATTATCTAAATATCTAAACATTATTTTCACTGAGCTATGAGAATTGGGTTTTCCTTCAATTCAGATCAACTAAATAAAAAAATCCACTCCTGCACAATTCCCATTGTTAAACAGGCCAGATACAGTCATTTTATTTCTTCAATGCCAGATTAAATAATTTTATTTCTTCAAGCAGTATGAACAAATGTGATCTGATGTTAATTTATTTGGTACTTTGAACACTTCATTGCTTGGTTGATTTTTCATGATGGAAAGAGAAGGAAATCTTCAACAACTTCTTGTGGTTGTGGGGTATTTCTTTATATCTACTTCCTTTTAAGATGTAGATAGTCAGGGGTATGGACTATAAACACAGCTAAACACAGAAATATTAGCAGGACAGCCAAACCTTCAGACAGGAGTTCATAGCACCAATTTGGGAAAAAAAAAACAGTACAAGTGAGATATACACCTATAATATTTATATATATATAATATACAATATATATAATACATATAAAAATATATATTTATTATATATATACTATAATATACTTAGGAACATAATAAAAGCAGATAAATTTTTGTAATTTGAATCCAAAAATGTATCAGGAGCTTGTAAGGTAGCTCTGTCTTTATAAAAAATCCATGCAAACTTCAAATGCTAAGCCTGAGACTGCAGGTATTGAAAATTAATAGCCGCATTAGTCCTAGTGTGAAAATGTAGGTGACATAATATCTTCCTTCAAATATTTTCTTATTTTATTTTTTTCCCAATTTTCTCCATTTTTCCTTTGGCAGCTATAAAACATTGTAATAAACCACAAATGGCTATAGAGGGAAGAGAGAGACCATAAACAGACCATTTTCTCTCTTAATTTATTTCACTCATTCATAATTCGGACATGTTTATTTGTTTATATGATTACTGCACATGAATAAAAGCACTAGAAATACTCCCAAGATAGTGGTTACAAATTATTTAAAGCTCATTTCTTCCCTAAAAATTAATCATAAAAATGAAGCCTTCTTGTCCACAGACTACTTGTCTTCCTGTCTGCATCCAATTATGCCTGTTCTTTAAAAGATTCAGCCCAGCCTACTCCCAAACTCAGCAGACATGCTCTGATTGATCTCAACAGCACATGTAACAGGAGGTGATTTTGAAGCATTTTAAGGTATTTTTCTCCTGTTAACTGCCCAGACAACCTAGCTAGCAAGGCAGGTTTTTGTTCCTCCTCACATCCCACGTCCAGCATCACTCACTGCGGTCCCCTGTGCACCATCACTGACAGCAGCATGTTTTGCCGTGGCATTACTGTGCAGAGAGAAAAACAGATGTGTTTTACCCATAAACCAGCTGCTTTTATAGCTAACAATGCGAAGATCTAGCACATCTGGCAACTCACAGGACTGTTCTTCAGAGCGAAAATATGATTTAAGGGAGATATTTCCTATGCTTTTTATGTAATAAGGGGCTATGCTGTTTGGGAGGAATGGTCCATTTATATCTAGGTGGAAGCATCATTGCAACTTTCATACTGGATTACCAAATTTCTAAAAGCATTATAGATGTGTTCATTCTGTGTGCACATGAACCCACCACTCCTCCAAGCTTGCTCAACAGCACGGTTTAGGTCTCCAATGCAGGTCCACTGATCTTCATTCTTCTTTGAAACAGACCATTTGGAATGATCCTCGATGGAATGGAAGGTGGAGTTCAGTGGTGTCCCTATGAGATTTATGTTGTAGACATGGTACTGCAGAGAGCAGTTGGAGGGAAGTTTTTGGCCAGAGTGTTGCCAGGATTCAGCCAGCAAATCAGTCTTCAGCTCCTGAGCTACCCAGGCCACGTAGATATCTGCGGGATAGAGGGTGGGAGAAATCAGCCCTTCATTTAAGTGGGGATCAGAAAGGATCATCTAAACTGGGCTTGTTTAATTCTAATGCATGAAGTGAACCAGAAGAGATTTTGCCCCCAACCTTCTCTTATTTCGATTTTTGTTTCAGAAGTTCATTCCTGTTTTCCCTTCTTTTCCTGGAAATCCTGTTACAAATAATCAGCAGGAGGAAAAAAATAAAGGAAAGGAAAAAGAATTTTTAATCCTTCATAACAAAAAAGCTGATGATTCAAACCCTATTTTTGTCCTTTGTTGTTACAGCCAAATAACTGGAAAGAAATTTTCAGACAATCCCATTAATGTACATTTTAAAACATTTGAACGATCAGACAGCTTTTCACTTAGTGGAGCTGACAGAATATTGTGATGGAAGACCATTCCCAGTACTCCATTACATTTATTTCTGAAACTGAAATTCTTCTTTTTTCCCTTCAAAGTAAATACTGTCAAAGAATACACTGACTGCTTACTACTTGCTTGATCATGTGTGGTAGGTGACAGCAGTTTTTCTTACCATCCACAAATGAGTGGGACTTTACAAAGTGGAGAAAGGCCTCCCCGCGAGCTGACTGCAGCTTTGAGAGGCGGTGCAATGGGGCTGAGGGCAGCCTAGAGTGTGCACAGAGCTTTTGCAGATTTGGGAGATCAGCCTGAAAGGCACTAGGGAGGGAACAGCTGTAGATTTGTGGATTAGAGCTCAGCATCTGTTGGTCTGAAAAAAAAAAAAAAAAGAAAAAACACAAAGAAATGAACACATGCAAAATGAAAACAGGTTAAAGCAAAGCAACCAAGAAGGTAAAGTTCTGTCTGGGAAGGAAAACCTGAATCCTTTTTAATCTTCACAGGTTATCTCTGGAGCAGTTCAGTCTCAAAGTAGCTTTGGTTTTAGCAACCAAAACCAAACATGTTTATTTGCTTTGTGTTATGACTGACCCAGCATCTCATAATCCGGCTGAGAGAGTATGCTCCCTTTTATCCATGTGTACCTCCCTGTTCTTAGCAGGACTGCCAGTCTGTGGTCTTAGTCCATGCCACAGCCCTCCATGGTCACCTTCAAGCCTCTGAGCGGTCACATGGCACTCAGACAGCATGTGTGAATTCAAGCCTGTGCTTACAGGAGTCGTTTCCAGTCAGTGACACTTGCCAAGCCAAAGCCAAACAGGAGAGCTGCCAAGCAACCCAGCTGAGTTTTATGCAGAACAAAGCTTGACTTTCAAAGTCGGGATTCAATCTGCAAACTACTTCTCTGAACACGGTGCAATTTAACTGTGAAAGTCCTTGCCGCCGATGTTGTAAGGAGCAAGGGAACAAATGGGCTCCACAACTGATGAGTTCATGAAGATGAGTCCATTAGGAACTTTCCAGTCTTTCCAGCTTAGGAAATCCTTAAACCACAGATTACCAGAAGCTGGGAGGATAGAGCAGGAAAGCATTACTGTATGCTTCTCATTTTCTTGTCTTCTTTCCTAAGCACATGCAAAGATGTGCTTCCGCAAGCAGGAACTTGGTTTTGATGGCTTTGTGGTGTGACCAGCCTGCACATTTGCACAGTCTTACGCATTTATTTAATATGATTTGGGAGTTGGAGCTCAGCAAAGAGTAAAAAGCAATGTGAAAAGTGTTATGTAACGTGTGACTTCTTATAATGCCCTTGACAGTCAGCCTTCAGGACTCCAGTGTCAGGTAATTCTGAGTCTTACGGATATGAATTTCATTTTTCTTATTTTTAGGATTTGTATTTTATGTGGCAAAAAAATACCTTTGGAAATCTGGGAATATTTATTCCGTACTTTGTATTTCTGATGTGTCAAGGCCACCACTCCAGCTCAAGTAATGATTGCCTTGCACTTTTAGAATGGCAGACTATTGCAGCTGAATGAGCTATTACTGTTAAAAATGATTCACCATCCTCCTTTATATTTCCAAAGCACGTGGTATGCATGGGCTGACTTTACCCTCAGCATGCTCTTGTGACTATTATTATCCCAATAGTCCTCATGGGGGGATGGAGGCAGAGTGGAAGAGTGAATTTCCCACATTCCCACAGGAAATTGTTGGATAAACAGAACTGAAAGCCAAGGGTGCGGCTTCCAGGCCCCACTTGGTTTCCAAGTGTGACAATGAAGGACAAGAGCAATCAGTTTTGGAGGCACAACCCAAAGGAAAGAAGTCAGAGAGGTGCACCGAAGCAAAGGCATTCTTGGGAAGAAGCTTTCCATACCTATTTCTGTGAACTGGTCATATTTGAAGGTTATGCAGATGGCTGTCTGTCCGTAGGACTGCCCACTCGCTGGGTACCCATAACCATCCTCAGGGAAGGGAGGGAACAGAGGCACACTGTGAATCACCCAGAAGCCTTGTGATTTGTCCAAGAGCAGAAATCCTGTCAAAAGAAAGTTATGGCAAATGAATTAAGGGGGGGGGGGGGGGGGGGAAGCCCTGAGACATCACAGCAGTGTGCTTCTTTGGATTTGCTGCTGCAGACACCATGCTTCAGCGTGGTAATGGCTACAGCAGTCTGGCACTGGAGTATATTAATGGGTTGTAGAAGACACCGATATTGTGCTAGAATTGCATTAATTCTCTCCTGCATAGCCTAACTTCAATTGTCATCACTGTTCCTTTGAAAAAATACCTTTGCAAAACATTTTTTCTTTATCTGCTCAAATGCTGTCTTTGAAAAATCTGATGATTTAATGGCTGCAACTCTTCACCCACTACTCCTTTCCCTTCCTTTAATTTCATTGCTGTATAAGGGAAAATGGACTCTGTCAGCACTATGCCTTCTTCCCCAGACCAAAATGTGCTTGGGGCAGATGGGGTACACCTCCCCTGCTGCAGATGGCTCAGGAAGTAGTCACCCATGGCTCTGCAGCTTGAAAACACAGCCCTGGAAAGCCTCTCCATCCCAGAGCTGGGCTGGGCAAACCCTGCTTCCTCAAGGGACCAATTAGACCTCTACAGAGGTTTTGTTTATTTAAAATCATGCTGTACCGTCACTGCACATTTAGTGCTTCCATGATTCTGCCCTCAGAGAGAGATCTGGGAGGCTTTCAAGGTCAATTCTGTCATGTAGGGTGCCTCTCCCTTTGCACCCTGTGCTGCTGTTGCCAGGCAGCTCAGGACGACGTGGTCTGTACTTGCTGAAAGGAGAGACAGGAGTTTCCACTCTTGAATACTAAGGGTCCATAATCATTAAGAGTTCTTCAACAGAGCACAGGCACAGCAGTACCAGAACAGAAGCTACCACGGATATCACTATACATCAAACCATGCATCATGCAAATCATTCTCCAGTTTTGCTTTAGGCAGGATTTTTAGATATGCAGATTGACAAAAAGACAAATAGATGTTATGCACAGCTTTAAAAAGGAGGAAACAGCAGCTGGGGACTCTCCCTGTACCTTTGGTGTGTCCTCTTTTCCAGCTGGTGGAGTCTGAATGAGGGACCTCATCGTTATAGATTGCATATGCAGTGTTGTTGCTCTGCAGGGAAAGACACATTTCTGAAACGTGACATTTGGTAAGAGGAAAGCATTTAAGCAAACAAATTTTGTTGAGAACAGAAGACTTTAGAAGTTCTCTGTGTATATGATGAACTTCATTCTTCTCCCATGTCAGCTGGCATTATCCACACAGACTTTACACCAAAATAAACCTGAAGACTCAGCATTAGGGTTCCAGTTAATATAAATGAAGTTCTCTCAGTCATTGCAACAGCCCGTCCTTTGAGCATGTCTCTGATTTAGCTACCAGATCCTGTGAAAATGTTTGCTCAGGAAAAATAACCATGACAAGTGTTCTTACAAAGGACAAGCGATTAATACTTTTTTTTTTTTTTTTTTCAAAATATTTGCGTACAGCCACACCTTATTTCCTCCTGAACAGAGAACTTTCCCCAGCTGGTGTACAGTTTGCAATGATAGCAGGGTAGGAAAATGGCATCAGCGTGGCTCAACACTGAGTTTGTAAAGGTTGTTTGTATTGCAACTATGGTATGACATGGGATAGGAAAGTTGTGGGGTTTGCCAGTATTTGACTGACTTCTGGGAGTCTTTTTTACATATAAATTTAATGACACCCTACCACTAAGCCGCAGTAGAAATGCAAAGACACACCCAGACTCCCAAGAATGTGAGCACATAGACTATGTGGATGGTAAAAAATAACCATAGGCAGATCCTGTGGTATTTTATAATCATTTCATACAAATATAAATGAGGTTTCTGACTGGAAAAAATAATACTGCTGAAGCAGTAATGGGGGAACAGCAAAACCCAAATGTGATCAGAGATGGAGCTTGAAACACATGCACCTGGGAGGACTTAGGATGGAGGTCAGTGGTAGTCACCACCAGCCCTGGGCTGTTGACAGCCAGTTCACCACTTCGGCCATTGCTCAAGAGGAATTGCAGAAAAGAAGCCACAGGGTCTACGTACCAATGTTCATTTACTTGATGGGCCATACTTCAAGTGTGTGAAAGGCTTGACTAGAAATTTCTAGGGTAACTTCTAAGTGTAGCCAAAACTGCAAATAATCTGCTGAGCTGCCAGCACAGTCACCTTGATGCATTTTAGCAGATCAAGTCAGTCAGGTCTGGCCATAGCTCTACGTGCTTATTTTTGGCTGGTTTCATTTCATTTGCATGTAATATCAAGTAAACATACTAGCAAAATGGTAATTAAACATCACTTGCCTTAGACTCATATGCTTCATAGAGCTGCCCCAGTGTCTGTCCCAGCGCGCCCTGCGTCATGTTGACGAGGTATTTGCCGAGCTGCCAGTCCTGCATTAGGGCATCCATGTACAGGTACTGCAGCCCCAGCCCTGCATCCTCTCCTCTGGTGTATTTTGGCAGCTTGTACAGAGCAAACCTGCAACAGAGAGGAACAAGTTTTGTTTTTCTTGCAAACCGCCCTATCTGAATACGTAGGTCAGTCTCTCCTGCCCACCCTGAGGGTTTGAAGACTGGGGTGACCACAGGGATGCCCGTGCTAGGCTCACCTTCACTCTGCTTTTCCACAGGCTGAGCTGGCACCAAGCTCCTCTTGCTGTGCCCATGCTGCTATTTGTACCCCAAAAGAGCTGGTTTTGAGCTACCTCTGGTTTGTCCCTGCTGCACCAATGCCCTTGCTGTGGCGAAAATGTGGATGTGAACCTTTTTGAGCAGAGCTTTGTGTCATGGGGTTTTCACCCTCAGCAAGAAGGCTGCTGAGGAGACGAGGCTGAATCTGCTCTGCCTGGCACTTCAGTGAACAAACTGCCTGCTCAGCATTGGGGAGGTACACCAGGGAAACCTGTGCAGGGACAGAGATTTCAGGGAAGTCCTCTGGAGCCCTGCATAGCCACCAAATCCCTGTTACTCCTGGTTCTGGTAGACAGCAGGAGACATGCCTGAACCTCAGCTCCCAAGGTCAGTTTGGCATTCCCTTGGTCAACATGGGCACCTCCTACCAGTAATTTCTTATTCTATACAAATATAATTTTATATTTAAATTAATTATGTTAAATGGAGTACTAAATGATAAAATTACACAACTCAGTATTTTCATATATACATATATACAAATGAGTATGAAACTATGTAATAATGTTGTTACAATCCTACTTTTCATAGCCAACTCATGTGGAACTGCTGCAAACTGAATATTTACAATTAGCCAGAGATACAAATCTTTTCAAAATTGCAGAGTACTAAATACTGTTGGTAAATTGTTCAGTTCCTACTAATGTCCCTGATGAAGTAAACAGATTTTCCTAGTGCACAAGTCCATGGGATTAACTGCAATGTAATTAATCGAGCCACTTTCCTTGAGTGCTGTACTTAAGTAATTTGTTATTTATGTCAATAGTAAGAACTGAGTGGCCTTATTTTCGATACTATGGTTCTTAACAAAAATGCAGCTTGACTGCTTAACACCATATGTATGTCAGGAGGAGTAGGACTCGCCCAGTTAATTTACAGTTGGTTGGTTGGTTAAAAAAAATGCATTTCGGAAAGCAGGTTAAAGTGCCAGGAAAGCATTTTGAAAGAGGAACATTTAGTCCATGGGAAGGGCACATGTACAGGAAGAAGGGAAGCACAGAGGTGATCCCGGTAATCCACCTGTATCACCACTAGCTGAGTGATGCTCCTTAAATCTCTCAGGACAAATTGTAGCTGATGACAGATTCTAGAGAAGACAAGGAAGTGATTTGTATGGGAGGTCTGGTGAGAGCATTCCCTGCACCAGGAGCTGCAACAATCCCTTTATTTGCAACGAAGATTTGGAAAGACAAGTAGTAGTAGTAGTAGTAGTAGTTATAAGAGTAGGAGCTGAGCCAAGAATTAATATCTGAAGCATTTCCAAACTGCTTTGAAATGTGCTGGGAGGTTTATGCTCTGCCAGTGTTTACAGCCTTGCAGCTGACAAACACGCGTTAGCAGATGTGCTGGAGGGAATGCTTGTAGCTGAGTTATCAGTGAATTGCCTGCTGATTCCCAGGAGATAAATGTTTTGGACCTGCACAGAAAGCCAGTTGAGTGCATTAGCAATTTAAACTGTATAAAAGTCTTCACTGCTATTTTGCACAGGGGAAGTTTCCCAAGGGCTTAAGTGGCTAAAGTATTTGTGGGAGTGGACTGAAAGTTACTTTGCTGAGAACTGAGGAAAAGCAAAGGCATTAATTTCAGGAATCCAATTAGCACGGTCACAGTGTTAGCTTGTGTCTGAACACTAAGGCACTAGAAGTAATCACATTTTTTTATTTTTTTATTTTTCCCTCCAATAAAAGGGCATCAACATCTTTTGGTTAAGAGGAAGCTTTTCTCAGCAGTTTCAGTTCTGCTTCTTCAATCAGCTTCATAGCAACTGAATCCAGAATGAGGCAAAAGTTCACTATTTCTTGTCAATAAGCTAGCATGACCCATGCTGACAGATAAGTTTCTCTTCCTTTGGATCATGGCACATTTGAAAGAAAATCCCCCCCATCTTCCCTGCTATGCCTGTCAGAAGCAACCAGTGCCTGCACCAGGCCCTTCAGGAGACCTGGAATCCCTCAGGAACTGCCTGTATTTTGTTATTGGCAGTTCATTGCTTTTTGTTTGTTTTATAGCTTTAGCACATGCAGACTCATTCTGCAAGGAATAATTACACTTTGCAGATAAATTAAACTTCTCTTATCACCGAGTTTTTGCCTGGCAGCACCACCTAAGGGATTGATTTCTGAAAAATGACATGATCTGGATGTGCCTTGGCAAGGGTGAGGGCTGACAGGGCCGGGCTGGACCCTTGGACGCTTGATGCTGAGCCGACACAGTGCGGCGTGGGCCTGGTGGCCGTGATGGCCCTGGCCTGCCTGCAGCCAGCTCTGTGCATGAGGGGAGGGATGAGGGACACCCTTCTGTTGTTACAGGAACAGCACCTGCTCCTTTATTGCTTGTATACAAACTAATCGCTGTTCAGTGAGACTCTTTAAATTGGTTGATATTTATCTTTGAGATGCTTCAGTACTCTTTTTTTTTTTATATATATATATATTATTTTTTTTTAAGAGGCCTCGTTTCACTTTTTAAACCTAGGTTGCCTATTATGTAATTACACTTTGCATCTTTCATCTTCAAAGTGCATTAATCCAATTAATCATTTAGCACCCAAACCCGGGCTGGGTGCTGGCAGCGCGATGCTACCAGACGGCGCTTTCCCACACCACCACATCCACCCACGCTCCTCGCACCTCTCCTGCATCGCTGCCAGAGGCAGCCCGGCCTCGGCTCCCCCTCCACAGCCACAGCGAGGGGACAAATCCTGCCACGCTGCTGGTTGGGGATGGGCAGCAAGGTTCATGGCAGGATGCAGACATTTCCCCCCAGACAGGTTCCTGCAGGCAGCGAGGCCCTGTGCAGGAGCCCTTGCTGCGACCCGGCGCCGTGGGGGCTGCTGCAGGCAGTCGCAGCCTTGGCATTCGAACACAGGTTAGGCTGGCTTTGATCATCAGACACAAACGCTGCGTAAACCTGTCATTATTTTGCAGTTACTCATAATGCAGCAGCGTGGTTGGTTCTGTGGAATGAAATCACCTTTCAATAATTTACCCTAGGTTTTCCAAATGCAAAATTCAGCTACTACTCACAGGCAAACAGGATTAAACCAGTGATTGCTATGTGTTACTTCCCAGCGACCCACCTACTTCATGCAGAGTAATCTTAGGTGTTATTTACTCATCCAACATTCCTCCCATGAGCGGCATTTACTTACCAATCGACTGCCTCCCCATCTTCATTTCTGCAAGAAATTTGCGCTGCCCATAGTGACGGGGAAGAGAGCAGCAGCAGCACAGCAGGGCTACACCATGCAGACCCCACGGTCATCTTGGTGCCTCAGCTGCACAGTGTGAGCGTGGGGCAGAGACTAAAAGCAGAAGTTGGCCGTTGTTTCCTCAGCCACCGGCCCTGGCTGCTGTGTGGTGAACACCCACAGGGAGCGGCTGGCAGCTTCCCCAGATCAATCTGGGCAACAAAATGGCAAAATGACATTTGTCAGATTTTACTTTTGAGAAAAATTACAGCTGCATCTTCAGAGGAATTATTTTGAATATTTAAAACACGTTAGGTAGTCTGCTTTCAAAGCAAGCTGCAGATACTACAGACTTTTTTTTTTTTCTTTTTTAATGCTTTATGAAAGCATTAAAAAGGAAAGCATTTTTTTTATTTTTATTTTTTTTACAACGACATGAAAAACCTCAGTTTTCAGACAAGCAAACCAAAACAGCTTTCACCTCTCTATTTTTTCCATCCAGCCCATGCAGTGAGCTCAGACTTTGCACCATTCCTGCAAAGTGGGTTCCCAGTGCAGTGCTGAGCCCCTCTTTCCTGATTTTGCTAATGGGGAGCCTTATTTTGCCTGTGGGAATTGAGCCTGCAGAAACCAACAGCAAGAAAAAGACTCTGATCCACAGTGATTTACTTACAATTAGATAATATATATATATTAATTTTCTTTTAAACACATTAGCATTTCTCTTAGGAACAAACAAGTCTGAATTGAGCTATTTTACATCTGATAATGTTTTCAGCAAGTCATGAATAAAAAGTTTCAATTTATATTTTAGTGTTGAAAATATTATTTTTTTCCCTCCCCATTATACTTACACTGAAATAAATTAATATCAGGTACAAGATATTTCAGCCTCAGGGAAAGTCTAGTGCAATAAGTGCTAGGTATTTTAGCATAAAAGAAATCCCCACAAGCTCCCCAGTATTTTTGTCTGTTGCAGTGCCTCCAGCACCATAATAGCTGTGCAAGTTGGGCTGTGTTTGACCAAAGCAGGATAAAAGTAATTAGGGCTTAATGCAAACCAAAACAATGATCCCAGAAAGCGAAGATTTTGGAGTTGTGAATCAAGAGCTGAATTTTGCTGCTCAGACTTGCTTCTGTTCCATTTCAGGAGCAATCAGGGCTGTAAACTACATGCAACAAAATACTTTCAACCAGCCCAGTTTGGCCTTTCTTTCCTTCTTTCTCTGGGGAACCTCAATGTGCACAGATAGGGTAATAGAAAACAAAAACCCACCAGGAACATCACACCTGTTTTCATCTTCTGTTCGGGACTTGTGCCTGCTTACAAAGCAACCTTTCCTCACCAAAACACCACTTTGACGCCCCTGCCTGGTGCATCGCATGCTGGGGGGGGGGCAGTGGGCAGCTGTTAGTGTGGCTGGGGAAAACAGGAGCTGTGCCAAGGAAGGTGAGCACTGCCGATGGGACGGTGGTGGGGCACACAGACCCAACAGATGGGGATACCCCTGCCTCAGGAAGAGATGATGGGGAAGACTCAGTGAAGGGCCACAGCCAGGACTAATCCAAAGGCGATGAAAGAGAGAGAATTGTTCACTGCTACTTGTGTTAAATGGTCTGCCCCCCAATAAAAGTTTTAAATTCCATCACAGCTATGACTTGTAATGACATCTTCTTAAAACATTTTTTCTTCGTATCAGGACTTGGTGATTTGTAACAAATATTTACATTACCACAGGTAACCACAGAAATAAAACAATAAGTGTTGTTTATGTTTCACTAACTAATGGTAACTGATGCTTCTGCTGAGTTCTTTCATGACTGTAACATGTTTTCTCCGCAGATTAAGGATATAGAAGTCCTCAACTGTGAATATGGCAAAAACACAATTAAGTTCCTTCGCCTCCATAGAGAAGGGAAGAAGCACTTCGTTAAAGAAGTAGAAGTGTGCACCCACCTCCGTCTGACTTCTGCTCATGAGTACCTGGATGGAAACAACTCCTTTGTGATACCTACAGACACCATAAAGAATATCGTCCTGGTGTTGGCCAAAAAAAATGGGGTATCTTTTATTTTTTAACTAGCCTTGCTTTTTTTATCACTTCATTTGGAAGCATTTATTATGCTGACTTTTTATTTTCAAAATGAATCAGAAGAATCTCTCCCCCATCTCCACATCAGGTTGGCACTAAAATCACCATCAAAGATTTGGGAGAGAATTTTCCTCCTCTAGTGCTCATCCTGCATACAGGGGTTACTGACGCCCTTCCTCCTGGTCTAACAATTTTAGTTATTATTTTAGTTATTTTAACTTTAGAACATAGAAACCTTTCACATCTGATTAACCACAGTGATGAAAATGGCTTGGTCTCCTGGGTTTGAGAACCGAATTCCCTTGCTCAGTTCCTCTATTGTAAGGACAATCTGCAGATCAAGTTCTCTCTCTCAGTAATGAAATCCTATCTTTAGCCTGCAAAGCTGAGCCAGAGCATCACTATGATTATTTCAATATTACATCCTCGAAGCCTAAGGCTTCTGTAGCTGTTCCTCAGCCCAGAGGCTCTAGCTCCCTATACTGCAGAACGGGAGATTTTGGATATGAATCTGTAGCTGCTATTTGCAGCATATGCTGCAAGCTGATCAAATGACTAGCCTCACTGTGTGCACAGCCAGAATCTAAAGAAATCTGTATTTTTAACAACATTGATCCTTCCCAAATATTTATAATTAGAACAATCTACTTTTGTAGATGAGGTAATTGCTTCATTCTAATAATATTCTTTGCTGCCTTAGATCCCAACTTTAGAACAATTTGCTATAGATATCTGCAAACACTTCATGACAACGTTTTGCCAAGTGGCCTACGTCAAAACCTACGTTCAGGAAGTTCCATGGCAACGTCTACACGAGGTATCTGAAATACTAATGCATTCACTTGGTTCAGTCTGGAGCTAGTCCTTACTCTCTTAGCTCCTGTTTCCCAGTTAAGGTGTTGTTTGCTGCACTTACATGTCTGCTCTGAATTGTAGAACGGCGTTCCCCACATCCACTCGTTTATATGTGTTCCTGATGGGATTCGCTTTTGTGAAGCTGAGCAGTGCCGGAATGGTGAGAAAAGACTCTGTAGCTTCCCCTATTTCTCTGTAAATATTTCTGCTGATGACAGATAAAGATGGCTTTAGAGAGAGCAAAAGCTATTACAGGGCTTACAGCACAGCCAAACCTCTCTAAAGGCCTAAACCGAAGAGTACTTTTATGGTCTAATCTTGCAGTCCTTGATCTCTGAGACAAGGCTGAAAATCCAATATAGTTTACATCTGTATGTGTGCCCTAAACACTTACTGGTTACAATGGCACATTCACCACAACTGTTACATATTGTCATGGAGTTAATAGCCTTCTGAGAATGCCCTGCTTACTTTTTAACATTATACTGTATTCTCAAGTTTCATTATTATCATTACCCTATAGAGAAATACATCACAAAGCCACCTTACCATAGGACAATTGCCTAGTTAGCAGTCATTTTCAAAACCCTGTCAACATGCTTTGCTTTTATTTCTAAAGATGCAGTTTCATTGCTGCAAGTCAGGCTGGCCTGAACATCATAGGCATTCAGGTCTATGTGCAAACTGTTTTTCACATGACACTTCAGAGCATACTTACTGTTTTTGCACACCATGACAGAAAAAGCACCATTTAATTTCACTAAGAGTTTTGGGCTGTTGGATGCCTTGCCATTCCAGAATGAATGTAAAAAAATCTCTCTTCTCGCTATGCTTCACAACAAAAGCATCAGTTCAATCTCTTGGCCTTGGTGTTTCATATAACATCCATCAGACCTCTGGGAACAGAGCTGAGTCCACCACATTGTTTCACACAATGCGTTCGGAGTTTTTAGGCATTAGTTCAGATTCTATTACTGTCCTAATTACTGTCAGATCTGTCTTAGGGCAGTAACTTAGAGGTATTCCCTATCCTACCCTCTCTCCTTATTTTCCTAACATGTCAGCATTAGGACCAGTGGCAGGACCAGTTTTGTTTGCAGCTTGGACACAGGTTCTGAAAAGTTCAGGTCAGCATTGTCCCCACGTTCCTGCTGAAAGAGAAGAAAGAGCCCAATGTCTTTTGGAACAATCAGTTTTAATGTTCATAGTAACATTGACTACTTCTGTATTTTTGGCAGCCTCAATATAATTCCTTTTGGCTTCTGGAAAATGTTAAGAAAGAGCCCCCCCTCTCAAAAAAAAAAAAAAAAAAAAAGACAAAGAATAGGAGTTTACACTTTCTTGAAGAACATCTACTCCTAATGTACAGATTGAACCTAAATTTTTAATCATCCTGATAATTCAGTATGAAATTTTGCAATTCCAGGTTCTATGTAAACAAGAAGCCTTCACTGAGGCTTTCTGAAGACACTGCCTTTCCTTCTTAGCCTTCAGTTCATATAGCCTTTCATCTATTTCTTTATGATTCCGTGCTTGGGTGAACAATAATCAAAGAGAGGATTTTCAAATCCCTTTTATTTTTCTTATAGGAGAACCTTGTCTATCTTTAGCATCCTCCTATGCACCTAGCAGACAGACACAGAAATGTATTTCTGAGTTAATCCTATGTTTCAAAACCTTACTCATCATTAAAAGAAACCTGGTGAGACTTAATAGAATTACAGCCTCCCCCCCCCCCCCCCCCCCCCAGTATATCAACTGATAAGAGGCTCAGAGTTTTTCAGAAACTGAAAACATCATAAGTAATTTAATGGAGTTGCCCTTAGACTATTGAAAAGACAGCATAAGCACAAAACATACTGAACGCACAAGGTGGGCTGTTCACTAATTTGAAAGCTTTTCCTAGGCATTATATTTCTTCAGTGTAAGATCCAGACAGACAGCTAGATAGCCAGCCAGCAATCATGCATTGCAAGCAGCTCTTTCAAACAAGACTATGCATTTGAATAGGAGATAAATATATTTCAAGGTTCACTGATAGTATCTGCACTACTTTAATACCCATGTATTACTATTTTATATCTAAGCTATGAATTCATCAAGATCTGAACAAAATCCAGAATAACCTGTCCAAGAACATTGGACAGATAAGATAAATCTTAAGCTTTAGTAAATAACATGGGAAAGTAGCCAAAATAATAGTACATTTCTTTGGACTCATTCAAAAACAAACAAACAAAAACAATAATGAATTTAAACAAGAAAATAAATAGATGAAATATAGTTCTAATCATATCCAGTGAGAATGTATGAAAAAAAAAATACTCTAAACAATCACGTCATTTGGGAATATCCATCACAGTGGAATTATTTCTAATATGACTTCCTGCAAAGATACAGTTTAAAGACAAGGTGTGTCAAAGGCAGGATTACTACAGCCAGGCTTATTCAAGGAGTAATTTTGGACTAGCTAGCATGAGTACCACTAGCAGAACAAAGCAGCAGCATGGGCTTCAGCCACTGAGCATCTATGCAGACTCCGGATAAGCCTGTGTGGAGTAAAGTTTCTCCTTTCTGAATCTGCTTTTTTGGCGGGTCTGGTCAGTGAAATTTTCAGTTATCAGTTTGGTGTAATCTAAGTGATTGACCAATTGAAGTTTTATAGCTTCCATCCAAAAGGATGGAAGAAAATGTTCAGGACACAACTGTCTGGTCTTTAGAAAATGATAATCCACCCATACAGCAATGATCTGCAACGGCACATTTTATAAATAGTGTCTAAGAGCAAAAACACTGTCAGTTTGAACCTGTGGGTGGCATTTGTATCAGTGCCAGTTCCTGCTAATTAGCTGAACTTTGCGCATTTGCATTGGCTCCTTGCCCTCTTGTTCTAATGGATGCAAAACTAACAACAGGACAGATATGTAAAGTGAATTTCTGGCTGAGGCTCCCAGTCTTGTTACAGCGTTTCTACACTCTACACATTATTAGAAAAGTTCCACCTTACCTCTTCTATGTACCACAGCACCAGTAGCCTATTTCGTTTCACTTTCAAGCAATTAGTGGTCTCTGAAGTGACACCAGTGAGAGCCAACCCAATGCATGTCCCAGCTCCAAGGAAGTGAGGTAAGGGGTGTCCTAAACTCTCTGTGACTGACATTGCAGATCACTTGATAGATTCTCTTCTTTCTAGATTGAGCTCTGCTTTCAGTGGTTTCTATCTTATTTCCTAACTTTCTGATAACATCAGTGTGCAGAAAATAATTTTTAAAAGTAGCTAGACTTACAGAAGAAGCATGAGTGTTGGAGTTGCTGCTTGATGGTCCTAAAGCTGCTGCTGCAAGTGCACATCCAGAAATCCTTTCTGTCCACCTGAAAAGGGCTCACACTATCATGTATTTTTGGTTCACAGGTCCTCTGGTTGTTTTTGCTGGAATTAAAGATCTGAAACTTATGAAGACAACACAGTCTGGATTTGAAGGCTTCTATAAGAATGAACACACCACGCTACCTGAAAGGCATGACAGGATTTTATGTGGAGAGCTCTTCTGCAAATGGTCATATGGCGAATGCAGAGACTTTGACTTCGATTGCATATGGTATATGTCAAATCAAATAATATTTACCACCCAATCTATGATCTCAAAGTTCCTCTGTACAGCACAGCAAGTGTAAGGGCCAGACCTGCAGTTGCTGAGCACAGATCTCAGTAGAGGCTCTAAGCACTCAGTGCTGGGGGCGAAAGGCAAGCCTTGGGGGTAAATCAACTTCTCTCCCTGATGGTGCATCAGCCAACAGCATTTAAATGGACAGTTTGTAGTTCAATACAGAACACTTCAGGAGAACAAATTTGTAACTCATTTGTTAGATAATTTTAACAGAACATTTGCTGATGAAATATAGACTTGGGGAGAGGGAGTTTGGAGGAGACAGGACATTGTTCTTCCATGAAATCTCACATGCCATCTATTTGTCAGAAAAGACAGGGAAAAGTAGAAATAAAATAAGCACAGTAAAACATGATGGATCTAGACAAAGATTTTGTAAGAACCTGTGTTACCTCTAGGAACAAAGTCCGGGAATGTATCCTTGAGGCCTTTTCAGGGCCACCTGACCGTGGGGAGTATTCACCCTCTTACCAGAAGACTGTCAACTCTATCCAGATGTGCGTCCTTTCCAAAGTGTCACAGGTAACTTCTTTCCTCCTGCTGATGTTTTACTTTAACAATAGTGAACATCAATTGGTCCTCTAAGAAGACCCAAATGAACCCATCTCCACTGGCAGTTCTAAGACTGGAAACTGGTGGTGTACGGCTTGATGGTCTGAAAAACCATAAGTGCACTCACAAGTTCAGTCCTGAGCACTGCTTCTTATCAGCCATGAACATAATGGAGGAGAATATCACTCAGTGCTCGGCAGGACATGAGCAAAAGTGAAAGGAGTGCTCTCAGATTGGCTACATGTTCAATGTATTGCATTTTATCAACTGTACATATTTTTGTGAAGGGAGGTGTTGCTCTGTTTTTCCTCGCACTGAGGGAAAATGTTGGTAGGCTGTTGGCTGAGAAAGTGTGTTAGTTCATTGCCCTGTTTTCCTGGTTTCAGGTACAGGTCATAGAAGTCATCTTGAACAACACGTTTTACAATGTGGTAGACATGAAGAATCTAGGCTTGACCAATGACAAAGAAGTAAGTAAATGCTCCAAACACAACTTACCTGGATTCTCTATAAACTCCCAGCCTTAAAGTATAGCAATAGCTATACTTTAATGCAAAAGAACAGCCAAAGTGAACAAACTTTCTCCTCCAGCCCCAGTGAAGGCTCCACCCTACCTCCAAAGGAAATCTACACTAATTATAGCAGAAGGATGATTGCCTTCTTATGTTCCTGATAAGAAATAAATGAGCACAGGGGAGAGCTTTGGAGATCACTGGGGTTTGTAGCAGAAATACTAGGTTAGCTAAGGCCATAGGCTTTACCTCTAGGTGACAGAAGACCAACACTGTAAGAGAGCAGTGAAAAGATTGTTCTGCAGCCATTTGGAGTCAAAGCAACCAGGTCCAACAGTGGACAAGGTATAAGCCTGGGACCAGGCAGAGGGTGAGAGATGGAACAGCTGTGATGTATTTGCCCCTCCCTCCACAGCTGCTCTAGCTGTCAGCTGGGTCAAGCCAAAAGTCTGTTATCCTTGCATGACAGAAACTGGGTTATTCCATTTTGCAGTTGCCATTTTGACCGACCAACAGTTTATAGTCTGTTTAGACTCTAGTGTCCCTCCCAAATTCCTGTGATTCTCCTGCCATCCTGTCCTACCTTTGTCCTCTTTTGGGTGGACATTACAGAGCCACTTTCACTTGAGATAACAACAAAATTTACCATTGATGTCTGTAAGGGAAGGAAAAGACCCAGGCATGATTTTGAAAGGGGGTCAATAGCTGCAGTTTCTGCTATGATGGCAATGGCACATCCTTGTTCCAGGAATGATACCTGTGTTTCTACTCATTCTCCTCAGGTTCTGGTTCCAGTGGAAACTCCCTATGGCTCTTGTGCTTGCACGCTTGGCCGGAAGAAGTTCTTAGAAGTTCAAGGCCACATGTTAAGAGATGAGAAGCAAAGTCAGTTTGGACTGGTAGCATCCCAGGGAAACTAAACCTCTCGGCTCCACTCACACATTCCTGATAAACTTGCAGTATGGCTTTCCTATCCACGTGTATTCATTACCGGCCTCTCCCATTGCTGACTACTTTTCCCTTTATGAACTCATATGTTGGGATTTCTAAAGAAGCCTCAGAAATTCAGATATCAAAGTCTCTCCCTGAATCTCAGTGTGATTTACATATTGAAACCCCCTAAATTCTTTTAAAAATCCCTGCTGGAAACATTATAGTCAATTTTTAAACCAGCTATTTCCAGACTTCTTAATGAAACAATTAATTTGATAATCTTTAACATGCTTTTGACACACAAAATCAGCAAATCTGTATATTCTATTTATTCATGTTCCTTCAGTAAAATGAATATACAGGTGTGAGACCAGATATTTCATTGCCATAAGCTATCCTGACCCCTTGATGCTGCACTGTGCTACAGAGCTGAGGTTCTGACCCAATAACTGAGTGGGGAATCAGTCAGACATTGATTTGTGAAGGAAGTGAAAAAAAAAATCTATTATATCTTCTTTGCAGTATGACTAGTTAACAGCTGTTTACTAATTTCTCTGCATGTGTTCTGACTGCATAGCTGCTGCTGCTATTCATCAGACTATACAGTTACTTTATAATTAATTTTATATTAACCACTGAGGTGTCTGTGGTTTTGGGCTATCTCTGTAATTTTAATTAAATAGTTTTCTTAGGTTTATTAATCTCACCATGACTTTTGAGCAGGCAGAAATCAACCTAAGTAACCGTATTATTTCTGGGAGGGGCAGGGAGATAGAAAGACAATGCATATCTTACTTTAGTTACCCAAGTCATAGCTTTGAACATTAAGATAAAACTACAAGACCAGCAGTTTTCATCTCACAAACTGCCTCACTTGCAACAGGAATCCTGCTCAACTTCTAACAGCTTCTGACTGCTGCCCTCATTTTCTCTGAGTGTCATTGTGACAGAACTCCATGTGACAGAGTGTAAATCCAATGGGAAGTGCCCAAAGTTATTTCCAAAAACTGCAATTTGGTTGCCTTTGTGCCTTCTCAGTTTAGACCTGCAGCATTCCTCTGGGTACAACTGGTACAACTCACAGTCACTGAAAATGAAGAACATGTCCTGCACCATGTTCCAAGAGAGGAACTTGCCTTGGTGAGCAGGACATAACAGACAAATGGAAGGCACTGTTCAGAGTCCTGTTGTAACTTCTTAAACACAACAGGAAAATGATACCACAGAGTGAATCAGTCCCAGATTTGCCCATAGAAGCCGTGGATGCCCCGTCCCTGGAAGTCCTCAAGGCCAGGCTGGATGGGGCCTTGGCCAACCTGATCTAGTGGGAGCTGTCCTTGCACATGGCAGGGGGGTTGGAGCTAGGTGATCTTTAAGGTCGTCTCCAACCCAAGCCATTCTATGATTCTGTGATCTGTTAGGCTCTGGTCGCTAGTTGATTCTCAAAGTTTCATTTATGACACTACTAAGTTTTACTGGGGATATTCTTTCTTACCTTGTTCAGCGTGTGTTGTATTGTCTTTCTGGGCTTATGGCTTGCTACTTCTGCTATTTTTAGGTGCTTATAATTTATTAATGTATCTTTCAAGGGCAAATAAAGAGCAATATCAAAAACCAAACTAGTATTTGACTATTTGACTCTTTACCAAATAAGAAATTAAAACATTTCCTACTTGTACATACAGGCAAACATCATACAGAATAACATTTTAGTTCTGACAATTTTGCCTCAAAAAGTGACCAGTATTGTTCTCACTAGCAATTGTTAAAAACATAAGGAAAAAAAGATCTTACTGAACATTTCAATCTTTACCTCTTTCTAAGCAAAGCAGACCAGTTATTCTGCTGTTCACAAACCATTTTCTTTCCACCTGGTGAGAAGCATATTGCACTGGGTGGAAGGTTGCCTGTCATTACTATTTGTGTATCATCTGCAGGCTTATAAAGTAGTAACTTTATTCACAGCAGAGTGAGGACGCAAAGAAGCAACCAGTTGTTGATTTAGACTTTTCTGTGGCTCCAAGCACAAATGTACACTCCTTCAATGTGGTTTCTATAGACCTCCGCAGACAGGAGGAGCAGAGCCTCATCCAGCACTGCAAACCTGAGTCATGCATGTGGGCATTTTCCTTCAAGCGTCAGCACTTGGGCAATCGGAAGGAGTCTGAATCTTCCACATGGCAAATAGATTCAGATCACAATGGGATAAATCATTCCTGAAAATTGGACTTAGCCATGCTACTTGGGCCTGAACCCTGGCCAAATTCTTATTTTCTTTACATTTGGTCTCCATGATGGACTTTACATAGTTTTAATTGAGATAATTTTGTGTGTGTGGTTCCTGCCATGAGCAGCCCTCAGCCTCCTAGCAAGACACAGGGCATTTCAAGTACACAAACAACTTCCTATTGTTTTAGCATCTGATCCTTTCACATCCTCTTTCTGTTCAATTCTCACAGATGCCCAGACAGTCCAACCATAATCCTCAGCTGCTGGTCATGTTCCATGCTTAAGCAGTGTCACATGAAGATAAAATGCAGTAACAAAACTTACTAACCAGTACCTAAAACAGAGATGAAATGTCACTGACAGGGGTAGTACAAATTAGCTGTTTTCACTGTCTGTCTTATTCTCTCTATATACTCAATCCAACTGCTTTATAATACACATTTAAACCTGACGGTCTTGATTAACTATTGCAGTTACTATTTTTTATTCTTTATTTTATTATTATTATTATTATTACTATTATTATTTTTTAATTTGCTTTTTACCAGGAGTATAGAACCCTGATTCTAAGTTGAACTGAGCTGATCTAAGTAACGAAAAATCTCCTCCAATATTTCTGAGTTTTCTAGGTTACACATATTTCCAGAGGCCTGGGCAAACTGGCACATAGTGTTTATACAAAAGGGAGTAGGGAGTAGAAGTCGAGTATCCTTGTGAAAGACGGTTGTTACATTCTGACACAAACCCACTTCCACACTTGTCCCTGTGCTTTGTCCACCTGCTGGAACACAAACTCAGCTGTATGATGCCTCATCTTTGCTCCCTCCTGCTGCAATCCAGCAGTATAAGACAATGCAACATTACATTTTAATCAGAAACCAGTGCCATTGAAGAGCCTTCCCCCCACTTTTCATACATTTCAACTGTTGCAAAGTCAGGGGCATCCTCAACATATTGAGTATTGCTGAGTGTTTATAGAGAGGCAGCTGGATTATAGCAATCAGTTGAAAAGGTGAAGAGAACATCATGAGATGAGTGCAAGCCTGCCAAATCCAAGGCATTTGTTGCTGCCTTATCAGCAGATCAACTGCTGATACAGCAGCTACAACTACTGATTGTTTCTTTATTAAAGATAACTCGTGCGTGCAGCACATAAACACAACAGTGGTCTCCAGTACTCACCAGCAACCTTCAATAGTGATGAAACTCTCACATGGAGATTAAGGGCTGCTTACAGTCATTGTGGTGGCCCCCTCAGGCTCTCCAGGTGCTTGATGTTAGTCATGTTCTCCAACTTTACAGTGTCTACTAGCTAATGTTATTCTGGGAGGAAACTGAACATACAGCTGGGATCCAAACATCACTAAATCCAACAATTCCCTAATTATAAGGGCTAAGCAAAAAATGGGCTTAATGACATTGTTACATTAGTATATTTAAAGAACACAGCATTTCTCAACACAAATTAAAGCTACTTGTTAAATCTGCCTGCCCATTATTCCCATGGAGACTGCACATGAGCTAATGACAGCCACTGCCCTCTGCAAGCCCCTAGGGGAAGCTGCTGTTGCAACTGAGCAACTTCAGGGTATACGCAGATGTGAAGGTGAGTGGAGGCCTCCAGCGAGATGGAGTACAACAAGGATGGGCTCTCCAGGCTGACGTCCCCAAGCACCAAGTCCTCTTGTTCTGCTAGAAGGACAAAGACAATCCTTTGCAATCGTCCCCAAGGTGGAGGTGAGAGTAGAGCAGACCCTCCTCAATAACTGCTCTGTTCATCCTGCTTCCTGCTGAGCCACGTACGGTTACACTCTTCACATGCACACTTAGAGCCAATTTACTTCATACATCACTTTTGAGCCAAAATCCATTCCTGGAAGGGAAGGAACTGCTGTTTTGACTTGGAAGTAAAGAACAGGAAAGGAGTCAAAGGGAGATGTTTTCCTGCTTCTGCTCAGTCTCAACCTTCAAATTTTCAATAATTATAAATATTGGCATAAGAAAATGAGAAATAAGGTTGTAGTTTCCCTTAATTCACATAAAGTAGGACCCTCTGCTTTTCAAATAACTGTGATTGTTTGCTTTAATAACACAGTATATGGAGATAGAGCATTACAGGTAACAGACCAATTAAATGCTGATTTTTGAAAAGAGAAGCTGGTAAGGGGCGTGGTAGAAAGTGAATACACTGAAAAAGCAGGAAAGGGAGAGAAGAGGTCATTCAGCAAGTAACTGCTGACAGCAAGGGCCTAAGGTGACATTTTGCCTGGGCCATTCATAGCAGGAGTGACGCATGGGTAGCTACTCCCTTCGCTACAGCTGCTGAGCCTTGTCCTGTAATTGTAAGAAAAGAGAATTCGTACTAACTGATAAAAACAAAGCAGAACACATTAGAACAAACTGTTTTAAAGGGAACAATTGAACACAAAGATAGGAGAGATCAGCAGGCAGAACTGTTTTCTCTGGACTGAGAAAGTGACCTGGGCGGACGGGCCCATGCACAGCCTTCATGCTTTGCTGGCAGTTGTCTTACACACGGTGTGTGGTACTTTGTGCGGTCCCTGGGTGCAAAGAGAACGACCTATGCACTGTGCACGTACAGCTTCAGAAAAGAAAATGGTCAAGAGGCAGGACAGTAAACAGGAGGACCTCAGCTGCAGCACGTCTCTGTTCCTCTGCTGGCTGGCAGTAGGGTAAGGGAGCTGACTGCTGCTTTACTCCTTTGAGCTGCCTCTACCAGAGGGAGGACATATTCTAAATTGCTCAGTGTGAAAGCAAGGAGACCTGCAGCATTGAGACCACTATCACTCTCACATCCAGTATCAGCTGAGCAGACAGACACCTAGCAGCTTAACCACCACCAAAGCACAGCATTGACTTTTAAACTGGACTTCTGCACAGCTCTGCCACTATTAGAACTGCAGTATTGACAGGGTATCCAGCAACGCCCATCAGCTGCTTCCCCATTTCAACAGCAGCTGTGTTTTCGGCAAGAGGAATGGTAGCTAAAAATAATCTGGCTTTGACTTCTTCTTTCAGACCCTCCATTCTCTTTTTAAAAGCTTTTTTCTCTCCCAGAAACAGCAAGGAGAACGTAACAAAAAAAAAAAAAAACAGGACAGTCACCTGCACAAAGGGAATGGCAGCATTGGAAAGCTCAGAGAACAGTAGGAAACTATAATAAAGATCAGGGACAGTAATAAATAAATAAATAAATAAATAAATAAAGTACAATTCCAAGTAACATCCTCCAAATTGCCTTTCATGCCTGAAGTGAGCTTTCTGTTATGCCTCTACTTGTATGAACAAGTTAGCAGTGCTGATCAAAAGAGAAGTACAATCTGGATGTTTTTGAATCTAATTCATTTGCACAGTAAAATGCATTAAAAGGAAAGCGGAGTACTCAGTAATCACTGAATGAGCCCTCCCAGCTGTACAGTGAAGATTTTTACTTCCTAATGGAATAAACATCTTTTACTTTCAATTCTACATCATCCACAGATCTCCAAAATGAGTCAATCACACCCAAAAAAAATGCAAATGTAGAAAAAGAGAATATTCAGTTCATCTTTCAGTAACATAGCATTATGTATTTCTCCAACAATAATTCCACAAATAAAGGGCCGGTAGGGATCTTCAGACTGCTAGAGGCAGCTGCTTCTCATAATCCTTTTCATAAACTCATCTAATTCTTCATTAAAATATTGAGGAGTTTCACATATAATTTTTCAGTTGCAGCCTCTAACCAGCCTGATACAGACTGTACCTGAAAACGCCCAAGGGCAGGGATGATTCTCTCTATTTGAAAAAAGATCCCTACTCTCAGTAGGTATTCCTCGATGCTACCAAATCATAAACAATTAAGTTGCAAGCAAAATTCAGGCTGCAACTTACAAACCTATTGCTAAAACAGACCGATACCTACAGTACACAGCACAGTACAAGGGAAACAAAGAGAAACAGTTAATGCACCCCAATATCCTATCATGCATCTAAAATTCTAAATACATATTTTGTACAGTGTAAAGGTTAGAAACTATACAAGAAAGCATGCTGCTGTATGGTGTAGGTATCACATCGCATACCGTGAGCTTTACCTGTAGTGCAGATATACATGTGGTGTTAACCCCTCTCAAACCTCAATACCAGAAATCACAAGCAGCTCCCTTACCACTGCAGCATCCACAGCCACCTTGCACTTGGCCAAATCAGAAGTGAAGGCAGGTCAACCACTAGGCAGGAGCTTCTCCTGTCCCCACTGGGCTGAAATCACCACACTCTTACTACTTTCTCCCTTCTGAGCTGCATCCGCTCACCATTGCCTCCCACACCATTTCCACTTAAACCACGCTCTCCTGGTAATTTACTCCTTCCCAAGTTCTTTTGCTCAGCCATACTGATGTAACCTCATGGCCCATTTTAGGGGTCAACACAAAGCTCTCTGGGCCAGGGAAGATGAGGAGCCTGGACAGTGCTTAGCACCATCTGTGGGTTATCTTCCAGGCACTGCAGGGTGATTCACCCTGCTATACCAGTGCCAAGTGTTGCACCTCTGCACCACTGACAGCTCTAAACAAGGGGAACAAAAGCTCAGATGTTACTGGTGAACATGACCACTGCTTCAAATTCTCTCCTTCAGCAGTATGCAACATGGGACAAAAAAAAAAAGCAAAAATAATGAAATCTTTAAGTATCTTAGTAGGTGGTGTTAAAAATAATCAGAAGACCATTGAATATTAAGTATTTTTTTTGTATCGTTTTAATGGGGGAATGGAAAAAGACAAGTGCTCCAGTATACCACAACAAAGAAACAAGAAAGTAAAACAAAAAATCTGTAAAGTAAACTGAATCCAAACATAAGCAATGCTTTATTGGGATATAGCAAGCAACCTATCAAATAGGGAACTGGTACAAACAGTTTGAACAAGATTCTCTTTTAACAGAGATGTATGGTGACAAGACAGCTTCTTTCAGTTTTTAAAACAAGTATTCAAACCGTTAAGTAAAGCATTAAAAGAAAATCATCAACCATTACAACACCAATGACAGACAATATTAAAAATGTGCAGAATTTCACTTTTTTTTTTTTTTTTTTTTTACAAACTTCTGCATAATGTTAGAAAACAAATTATCATAAATTAAAAAAAATAAAAAGATTTTTTTTTTGTTTGCAAAGCAACACAAACTTTTAAAAATCAACTATACTTTACATAGAACTACTATTAAAAACAAGTGAAAACAAGCTGAAAATTTAAAGGAGAGCAAAAAAATACACAACCCAGTTTCACTTGTCAGCAACGCCTTCTGCTATCGAAGGGGTTATGTTAGTTTTATGTACAGCTTTGAACATTGCAGCATACCACAAATAAACCTTAATAAGGTCAAAATAGGACCCTCTGCAAAAAAGGGTGAGTTGGCAAGTGTCAGTCCCATCCCAGAATTACAAGTAGCAATAATTTTCGTAGGTCTTTAATGTAAATCAAAACCTACTTCTATTGGTTTATCTCTCCCAAAGATGCATGTAAACTTTATTTATATATATATATATATTATTTTTTTTTTGGTATTTTAATTCATGAAATCAAGTACACGTCTGGCTCAAAAACGAGAATGACATGCCTCCCTTTTGTTCTGGATATAGCGATATAGCTATCTCAGCATGCTCACTGACAAATCCTAAAAGACAAAATCATGTACTATGTAAAAAATACACACCACCTCTCTCAGTTCAGACTCAGTATATAGTATATTGCCAACTCTATCCAATAGGATATATATCTTAATTTGGTTTAAATTCTTTATATATTCTCTCTTTACAAAGTTCCATCACATGAAACCAAATTGCTTATATACTGTTTGAGGCACAACATGACCCCAATTAGACAATTTGCTATAAAGAGTTGTTCTTTAGATGTTGTGTCTGTAGAGGTTTTACGTGATATTCATAGATTTTCAGCGCAGGCCCCAGTTTTAATGAAAGTCCAGTCAGTACATCATTTCTTGTCATCAACAGTAATGATTTGCCATCAATTTCCTGAAAGAAGAATTAAAGAATTGATAAAGATGATATACAAATCAAACAGTTGAGAACAATCATGTAACAAATGGAAGACTATTACAGAGAATCAATGACAAAACAAATAATAGCCTTTAATTTCCCGAAACAACGTTTATAGCTGCTAAATTCTGCTGTCTGGTTTTTCAAGTGCTCACCTGTGCTGACTGAAGCATAAATGGTAGTTAGTTAAGCACAACATCCAAATCAACCTCATTTCAAAATTCCCTCCTTGTACATCTGTTTAAAATTAATAGGTACATGTACAGCTTGCCTAATTAACAGCCATTAAGAGAAGGGTACACTTATGGAGAAGGCAGTGAAACGCATTTCAGAATTATCACTGACAGCAACGTGCAAGTTTGGACTAGTCAGTATCTGCTAATAACTTCAGGTGCCAGCTTTAAAGGGCCAACTTCTCATGTAGGGGAAAAGGATTCCTGCAATCAAAAATTTGAAAAGGGTCTAACTGCAGAGATCAACACTCTGAGCGAACTTTTGTGGATTTTTTCTTCCACCTCAAAACCTTGTCTTATGTTTGCAAGTTAACTGTAAAACATTTTTTCATGAGTCAAAAAGCAAAAGAAAGAATTCACACATCACAACTCCCATCTTCATTTCAGACAAAGGACCATCCTTTTACTTGCACAGTTCTACAGCTCAACCACAGTGCACTACCCAGGAGACATGACCTACACCTACAGAGCTGTGACTGGTGTCTCACAGCACTGCCAGACCTTGCAGGGTCTTCATAGCCCAAAGAAATCTTCAACCTTATGGCGTATACCTGCACTGGAATTCACTTCGTTGCTGTCTTTTCTACTGTCAATTAAAAATAATAATAGATTTTAAGTTTGGTATCAACAGCCAACAACAAGTTCAGATGCCTGCATACACTGTTGTCCATGATTATATATTGCCAAAATTGTGCATTTTTGTAAGTAATATATACTATACATTAATTTATCCCACTGCAGTATCTTCCTTACAAATATTAAATGTTGTATTCAGAATGTCACAAATCACAGCCTTGGTTACAACTGAACATGAAAAAAAGGGAAGATATATTAGAGTTCAACAGCAATTTGTCCATTGATCTCTCTCATGATTTGACAGATTTTAAAAATACTAAATACAAGAAAAAAGCACAACATAGTCAAACGTCAGCTGAAAGTGAAATCTCACTGAGAGATATCAACTGCTAATCCCTCCCAAGGCACACAGTGTGACAGCATTTCTAGAAAATAAGGATTACAGTAACTTTTTACCAAATTATAGCAGGTGCTTCCTTCCAATTACTGCTGAAAATGTTAATGGTTAAAAACAGTTTCTATTTTCTCATTTCCATTTGTCACAATTCTTTTTTTGTGGGAATTCTGACACCACTGAGTGTAAGTTGCCTTTTCGACTGCTGGTCAATGGCGCTACTTCGTAAGAACAGTCTTGGAGGGATGCAAATGAAGTAAATCCAGCACCCGGAGTAGGACAAACTCCAGGAACAGACAGCATTTACTTCCCTTCCCTTCTTCTTCCACAAGGTTCCCTGTGGATTCAATAAACGCTAGATCTAGATCATCTAAGGCTTTCACTGAATAGAAAACTGATTCTCTATGCTTACCTGGGTACGTGTGAATATATATTCAAGTATATTACATCTCTGTGTTTATTGCAAGCTTTACTTCTTCCACCTCTTTTTGGTTTTCCCATTAAAACTGCTTCCATAGATTTGTCGTCACCATTCTGTTTTGTTTTTTTTTGGCATCAGGTAAGACTTTGTATGCTTTGGAGAACTGTATAAATTTCTTCTCTGCTACTCCTCTATATTCTGCATTTTTTTTGTGATGCAACTTCAATGCCAGCTTTTGGTATGCCTTTCTAGTGCTGTCTAGAGAGGCATCTCTCTGCATGTCAAGAGCTAACAGCAAATCTCCACTGTGGCAGGGTGTTTCCTAGCAGATTTACCTGTTCTTGGAAAGCACTGGCTTGTTCTTCAAATCCAGCTGTTCTAAAATAATTCACAACATCAATAACAGCCCAGTCAGCAGGATCCAGAGGTCTTCCATTTTCTACTGAACTGCAAAGCACAAATCCAGACAAGTAATCACTAAATATCTATAGTATCTGCTGCTTCTTTACAGACAACCCATGTACATTCCCTTCTTCTCTGTAACTCCAGGAAAAGTACCTTTCAACACACCTCCCACCACTCCGATACAGAACAGGCACTCCTGTTCTGTTCCTCTGTACCTGTTCTGTACCTCTCTCGCTTCAGAAAAGAAGAAAGTACATGAATATTCACATCCGCCAAAGGTAGTCAGCCAGGATCTTTTCCTGTTGAGTGTGCCGCCTTTGCAGCTGGAGAACAAAGACTACCATGTCCGAACTACATAGTCTTTCAAGACTGCAGGCTGTTCTCAACTACCAAATATTTATAAAGAATTGCAGTTTGCAGATTACTCTTTTCCAAGATGAGATTATGCTTTCTTGTAACATAGATAAAAACTACTGGAAACCATCTTTACCTTGTAAAACGAGAATGAGAGGTACCAGCAATTGCTCAATATAGAATATCCTCTAAAGTTTGTTTTTGATTCAACTTTGGACAAATCTAGGGACATTCTAAATAACTATGAATCACACTGTATGCTGCAGTTGGCCTTTTAAAAGCAGTTTATTTCACTTATCACATAGAATATACACATATTTCAGAGCAAGAAGCAGAAGGCCAGAGTTTCTTACTCTTGCTCATCACATAATAACTTACTTCATGAATTGCTCTGCTGATTGGGAATAGAGAAAAGCAACCCTCAGCAAAATTTAAAATGAGACTATCTGGCCAGCTTATCAAAACAACACTTTTTTTTTCCTTTTTTTTTTTCAGCCCAAATGTACTGGTTTTCATAAAGCTCTTCTTTTACTGCTAGGGAACATACAGCTTGGTCCAGCCCCATCCCAGGCCCAACTGCAATGGCTTCAAGGGCACCACGTTCATCGTTAACTAATCTCAGGAAATAATTGCAAGTTCCTCCCTCAAGGAGTAGCATGGCATGTGGCAGACTGTTGGAGACTGGCTGGATTTTAGCCCATCTACCCGCACAGATGCTCATTTGCCTTCTAGACAGCCTCCTCCTCGGCCTGCCGTTGTGCATGGCTGGATTCTTTAGATAAGAAAGGGGAATATATAACAGCCATGGCTCAGCCATACACCAGCTTATGCCAGGCATCCTGGATGCTGTAAAACCTTAAGAGGGCTTGCATTTTAGGCTTCATAACCAGATACCAATTGTATGAACAATGAATAAAGATTTAGCTTGTCTGCTTTTCACCACTGTCCCTGTGGCTTTATTGCCATCATGTGGCAGAAGCAGCAAGGCCTGAAAGGACATAGCTGTGAACAGATTTTATCCAATCTATTTATAACGACTTCAGGAAAGTGCCAAATACCTCCTTTGTAGATATGCACATGCTACTATATGCTTTCATTTAGAAGCCACAGCTTCTGATCAGTTTAATTACAATCACCATCAGTTTAAAAAAACAAAACAAAACAAAACAACAACAACAAAAACACTACTGCAATTAGTAGTTGAACATTTATCACGCAAGCCTTGGAGGAAAACAATTAAATGTAAACGGTCTTTGCTTTGCTGCCCTTCTCCTGCCTGCCACGGAGTCCTGGTTGTAGAAGAAAAACAGGTAACTGGAGGTGGCTTCTGAGGGACACGCACAGTATAACCTACACATAGTCACTAAGTAGGGAAGTGCATTTTGTATTGGTGTGGTGTAGCCAATGTCTCAAATGAAGAGGAAGGATACCCATATTAATGGCCACCAACAGATCTTTTGATGCTGTGTCATAATGAGGTGTTTCAACAGCATTCTTAAGTGACCATTATTATTGCTATTGCTTATATTATTTAGTGCCAGGGAACGTAAGCATTGGCATGTTTTTGTGGAAGGCTTGTAGCAAAGAGATATGAAGGAAAAGAACAAGGTGCAGCTTTGTAAAGTGTTGCAATCTGAAAGGACAGATGATGAACTCTATCCAGTTCCTTTCTTTGTGTTATATATCACCACAGCATCTGTAAGCCTAACACAGCCCAGCCAATTTTTCCGCACAGAAATGCACTTTTCAGGTCATAACTTAAATTAGGACTAATAATTCTAACTGAAAAACTGATGACCTTTAGGAATATGGAAATGCCTCTAGAACAGATCCTATCCCTTAGTTTGCAGTCCACCACACTGAATAAAATTGTAGAGCTGTGCCCACCATGTCTCTGTCTTATTTGCACCCTAGGTCTGTAGTAGTAACATAGCAGTTTAGGGCTTCTTCGGCAAACAGTTCAAAATATCTATTTTCAGAACCGAAACCAAAGACACGTGCTGTTGCTACTACTTCTCAGCTCAGGGTGGCTGGGTAGTCAGCAGAGTAATATGCATGCCTCTTTCAAAGAGAGGAGACATATTCCACATGGGACACTTTTTCCCATCAGGCATTGGTTCTGAAAAAGCCACTAGCTGAAAGTACAAAGACTCCCGTGGGCATCGTTTCCTGCTTTGACTTTTGCAAGTCCTTCCTCAGGAGTTTCACTGTTTCAGTCACAATGGGTGGTGAAAAAAGTAAAAACTGACAGATGAGCAAAGGTAGAGTATTGGTTACAGGGCTACTACTTGCTCTGATCTCTGGTTGAAATGAGAAATCAATGGAAAAAGGGACACTCCCAACTTACTAGTTTCTGCATCTCTCCATTGTGGTATGTCCTCCCACATACCACTTTTAATTACATCAATGCCTGAGACTCTTCAATTTCAAAGCAGAAATAAAAGTAATGGAGAATACAGAAGGTTTGAAACAAACAAAGATGGAGATTCCCCACCCTTGCCAACCACATTAAGTCAATGAAAAACTACAATGAAAACTGATGTGCTGTTTACATAAACTAAACACTACGGAATCACTTACTTTTTGACATCCAGAGAGCCATTTTCCTTGTTTTCCATGTCAACGGTTAGCATGGGGAGGAGATTTCTTCAGCAACTATCAACAGGAGGGGAAAAAGCTACATTCAATTATTGGTGGTATGAACAGCGCAACATAACGCTAACAGAAACAAGCAGTATACAGACACAACCATTTCCACCTGAGAGCAAAAGCACTGTCAAAGACTGCTTTCGTCAGAAGCCTGGCAAAGCCAGTAATAGCTAATGAACTAGGAAAAGTTTACTCGTGCTTTTAACACAAATGTTTCCTGCCTGAAAATCAAGGAAGGTAATACCACATTTGATTTTTTTTAAGCTAATAAAATTTTGATGTACACTATATCTAGAGAGATTGACCTGCGATACGTACATAGCTAGAGCCCGTATGTGCTTACAATGCCTTTGGTCACCCTGCTATGCTGAGCATCCCGAATTGGTGTGCAGTCCTATCCCTAGTGAGGTTTAAGTCCATGTCTTTGTTTTACAAACGGGCAACCTGCGGCACAGATGAGCGTCGTGATTTCTACCCAAGTCACACATAACGCTGGAAAGCCAAGTTACTGACCGAGCCCAAAACTCCTGAGGCCTAATCCCATACCTTATCCGTAAGACCATCCTTCCTGCACTAGCACAGCCTCTTCTGTAGGTACGCTGAACTCTGAAAAGGAAAGGACCGTACAAAGGACACAGGAGACAACCTGGTTTCCCTCCTCGTGTCGTGCCAGAGCGCTTTCACTGCACAGCGTTTTCCACCGCTCCAAGGAACAGGCAGAAACGACCCCAGCCCTTCCTTTCTGCTCTCAGGGAAGACATTCCTATTGCCGAGAGCACCACGAACTAACCAAGGGCTCAGGACGCTCCTGCTGTTGCGCTAATGGACGCCAGCGAAATGTCACAGCGCTCGGGGAAGTACCCAACAGGGAAACCATGCTCTTCAGCCACAACTTTACAAACACAGCCGATAGTAATTAACACCGCTCGACAAAAAAAAAAAAAAGAAAAAAAAAAGAAAAAAAAAGAAAAAAAAAGAAAAAAAAAAAGAAAAAAAAAGAGAAAAAGAAAATAAAGGACCCTTTATTACACAGGCACCGGCGCAAAAAGCACCGAGGAGGGAGGCAGCGACGAAGTGATGGCGGGGGCTCTCCCGTGCCGCTGCCCGAGGAGCTCGCCCGGTTCACCCGAGGTGACCGCGGGCTGACAGCCGCGGCCCCACCGCCCACGGCTGCCCCCGCCCGGCCGGGGCTCCCCGCCCGCTCCCGGACCGCGGGGGGCTCCCGGCGCTGCCCCGCTGCCGGCGGGGAGGGCTCCGCACACCATTTTGGGAGCATCTCCGAGCCCTCTCCCGCCGGCGTCGTCGGGGATCCCGGCCGGGGGAAGCGAAGACGGAGACACCTACCTAGGAGCCACTAAACCAAAGCATCGCTACGCGCTGCTCCGGCCCGGCGGAGCATCCCCCCCCCCCCACCCCGCCGCCCCCGGCCGCCCCCCCGCCGGCAGCGGGGCGCTGGGAGGCGGCTCCGGGTGACACCGGGCGGCGGCCCCGCCTGGCTCCCGGCCCGCCTCACGCCGCCGCCACACGCGGCCCGCAGCGGCCGCCGCCCGCGACATGGCGGCCGCGTTAAAGGCGCCGCGCCTACCCGCGGGCAGGAGAAGGGCTTCAAATTCCTGTCAGAAAGGAGTTCGGCGGCCTGCGGGGGGGGGGGCGGGGGGAGACACGGAGGGTGCCGGGCTTCCTCTGGAAGCGGAGCGTCGCGGGGTCGGGGTGGGGAGAAAGAGGTGACAAAGGACAGCGCGGCCCGGCCACCGCAGCCGTAGCACGGCGGGGACCCCGGGCAGAGAGGAGGTGCAGACAAGGATGCCCGAAGAAGGGCCGCGGCTCTCCCCTGTAGGCACCGCACTTCGCGGGGACACTCACGGATTCCCAGGGGAGCCGTTGTACGGCGAGGTGTAACTTCAAGTGCCTACAAATGGCGAAGGCTGGACTACCGAGTATAAAATTTCACCCAGAGATTAAAAAATTTTTGGCAAATTTCTCCAGCAATTGCTTTTTTTTTTTTTTTTTTTCTTCCCTGTAATATACTCATTTTTTATTTATTCTCCCAAATTTCCCTTGATTCGGGTATGCACCTTCTAATTGTATACAAGTGTTGCACGATGACACGCTACCAGTGCTTGGGAAATCCAGTGAGCAATACTAAGCGACGCACCACCTCACCTGCCTTGCCCTTACGGTAGCTTCGCAGAGTAGTGCCCCAGCCACAGCTCAGATGCAATGACCATTAACCAGTGACCATCCTTAACAGTCAGGTTCTGGACAGATCTGTAGGATGTTTCACTTGCAGAATTTCCTTTCAAATCAAACCACTCCCAGTCACACCCTTGTTTGCTTGGAGGAAAGGGGGACATGACAAAGTACCTGGGAGTTCGTGCAGAACAGACAGGTGACTTCAGCCTGCTCCTGCAGAGTTGGTCTGGGCTCCGTGACACAGCTGATACCATTGCACTGACAGCCTGCTGGCTGTCCAAATGCAGGGCTGTCCCAGGCACTGCATGCCTGTCTCACCCCCAGAAGCAGTCAAGTGCATCCTGGCTGCAATCTGTGCCATCAAACTGTTAACAGGACACAGCTACAAGTACAAAAAATCACAGTGGTAGTTTAGCACAAAGGACTGTAGACATGACCCCCCTGTGCATTTCATTTTGCCTTAACTTATATGCTGCCAAATTGATAACTGAAATACACAAAAGCTATGCAAATAAAGTGATGAATATTGATAGGTGCGTTGAAAACTAGTAACTGTGTGAGTCTTCACTGCTTTGGACTTTAAATAAATGCAGATAAACAAGTTATATAAAGTATTAAACATACTGCACCCTAAAGAAAATGCTCTTTACTTCACATCCCAGTGCATACGGTAAAATCTGGCATATTTGTCTTGGACAAGTCACACATGGCAACTCTTTTTTGTTTCTTGAGAAATAAGCATTCTAAATGAGGCCATAATGAGTTTTCTACATCAGCTGATTTCTAACTTTGGTAACGAACTGACATTTGAGGATACAAATATAAACCATTCCTTTTACTCACACTCTCCCATTCCTTCCATCATGTTCTTCAATTAATCCTTAGAGTATTTGATGTGAGGCTCACAGCGTATATGTTCCATCTAAAAGACCTTGAACAGCAGAGAGAGGAATTTTAAGAAAACAGGCTGTGGAAAAAATTCAATGTGGAACACGATCTGTGGCTTGCATTTTCATTCATTGGAGTAATGTGATTTAATTAAAGCAAGATTATATCTAGAGGGAGACCATGCAGGAAACTGAATTAGGGGTTTTGTCTGACTACCTGCATCTAACTTCTGGCAAAAGCTATTTCCAGGCCATGTGAGAACAAAGTGAGACCAGAGCTTGCTGATCGGGGCCAAGGGGTCAGCCCTGCATGGCTCTCAGTCTCTGCCATTTCATACATTCAAGTAGGTGTGGATTATTGGAAACTGCTTGATCCTGTCTCCTGGGTATTGGAAAATGCCAGTTTTCTGCTGAAAAGCTTTTTTTTTTTTTTTTTTTTTTGATGTCCCTGGCAGTGATAGCAGGACATGCAGACAAATACATCACATGGCTGGCATGGGAAAGTGCCATGGACACCAAATTCCAGCTCACCCAGAGCAAAACAAAGCCCTTTAGACCCTTATTCATCCTTTTTTAAAAATGGGGCTAAACGTGTTCATTGGGAAAGTTAAAAACAATGAAGGACTTTTGTGCTTTCAGGCAGAGGGAAGCCAAGAGCGCCCCCCTACATAAACTAGCCCTACACAACGCAGAGTGGGCGATATGCCCGTGTACAACACATCTCTCTCTGTCAGCAAGGAACACAAAGCTTGGAGATGCCCTGTGAGATGCCTGGAGATGCCCTCATGGAGCAGTGGGGGCCTGGCACCCCCTGCGGCAGTGGGGATGTGGCTGTGGCCTAGTGCCAGAGGGGAAGCAGGCTGGCCCAACCTTACTGCCCACTGGCAGCTGGGGGGGCTACTGGGAGCTGAAGTCCTGCTACCACTGCAAGGGCAGACAGGCGTGTTGGGCCTGGCACCTGCTGTCCAGAACCTGCGATATGGCTTCTGGCAGAGCCTCTGGCACCGGAGACATTGCCGAGGAGCCGGGATGTGGGGAGAGCTGTTGTTTCTAAGTGATTCCTGTCATAGGTGTGGAAGTGGCAGGGGTTTACACTGGCTGCTTACCACCCAAACTAGTTTACAGTTATTTCTAGCCTCTTAATAACAGCAGTCTAAAAATAGTCTAGAAATCCCCTTTGCATCATTTCCTTCTGAGCAAAGTAGGACTTGGAAGGGACCTTCCAGGCTATGTAGGCTGATCTGCCCCAAGAGCAAGCCCCCATGCAGCCACCTCCACACTTAGCCTTCTCCAGTCAGAAAGCCTGAGCCATGGTCTCCCCCCACCAGTGGTTAGGAAATTTTAATTTACTGTCTGGGTGACCAACCCCTTTAACACACCCCATGATAAGCTTTCCATTTTCTGAGCTCATTCCCCTTTCCTCCTTGAGTACATTCACCTTGCATGAGCAGACATTTGGAGCTGCACTCATGGGTGCAGTAGTATCTCAAAAGTACCTTCCACTTTCCTGTCTACTCTGAATAGTCCTGCATCCATGCTACACTTAGAACAGTCTTTTATTACATACACATCACACCCATATGGCACTCATGCTCCTGGTCATCCTGTAACTGGAAGTACCTCAGGGTTCTTTCCACAGTCACTGGTATCTGTTGTGCACCCAGAAAGAAAAGTCCTTGTTACTGGCCCTGGCTTTGTCTTTCCAACACTTTGTTCCTAGAAAACTCTTTCCTCAGGTAAAGATGGGGTCTTTTCCACTCCAATCTATTCTGACTTGCTTGCATGGAGTTTTGCCACTCACCTTGATGCTCAGCATCAACTGCTGAGTACCCATCCTCCTGCTCTCCCCTCACTCCTTGGGCATTTTGTGGAGGCACAAGGAACAGTTCCCAGCAAGGTTCCCCAATCCACCCACCAAGTCCAGCAGTGAAGCTTCTCTCTTCAATTCATGTACCGGCTGGGAAGGTCATCCAAGAGCCTTGCCATGTCTTCCTCACGGACCCCTTCTGAACCACGCAGGGTTCTCTGCATGGCCAAGCATTTCCATGTTGCTCTGAAGTCCTGCGTAAAGCCTAGACAAAAGGCCAAAGTTAGAACTAGTGACAAGCAGGTGTGGGAAGGCAGGCAGAAAACCTGTAGCAAGAATATGCCAGAGTGTCTCGTACCATACCAATCTGGCACTCATTTCTAATGTACTTAAGCTGAAGTGCATGTTTAAGTACTAGGTCAGAGCACAGGAGCCACTCAGCCTTGGTTTATGATCCATGCGGTTACCTGGGTAGACTCTTGCAAGGTAAAAACCAGGGTCCATAGATGTGCAAAATCTTTTACAATAGCTCTGGGTTTCAGGATCAGCACACGGGTTAGGGAGCCTTGCAGGTACATAATGCTGAATCAGCAACACAGCTCCCTTGCGGCACATCTGTGGGGGAGGATGGCAAAGACCCTCTGTTTTGTCCTGTTGGAGAATCCCTTAAATTTTTTTGATTGTATTTTATTGATTATATAGTGGGGATTTCAATGAAAACAAAGCTGAGCAAGAGTGACTAAGAACGTCCTTTTTACAGCTTCTTAAAATAAGATAAATGTTTACCATAGGTAGGGGAAGGTTTAATTAGAGCGTTTACATGATAAATTACATACTCTGCTTTTCCTGTTTTACACTGGATTTGTAACTGTAGTAAATTGGAGCATTTTCAGAGATGGACAAAGAGTACCAGCTCTTGGATGCTTTCTAATAAAAGGCCTTGTGCTTGCACTGCCTTCACCTTGAGGGTTTTACAACTGACTTCTCTTTTGGAAACTGTGTTCCCTCTGCCTGTTCTGTGTGATGCAGTGTTAGTAGAAAGCTCACTCCTTCATTGAGTTACAGCATTTTAACTCCATCAGTACAGTTTATGAACACATTCTGCAAATACCCAGTGTTATTATGCTAGGATCCTTTTTACACAATAAATATTGTTCAATCTTTTTCCTAAGCATGTGAATCTCCAGTAAGATGACTGGAATTGTATCCTCCGCAGATGAGGCTAAAAAAGAAAGGTCACTGCAATGCAAGGCCAGGGGGTACCATTCTGCTTTTTTTTTTTTTTTTTTTTTTTTTTTTCCTGTGGTGTGCAAGACTGAATTGCTCAAGCAAATCTTCCTGCATGTGAATTATATCCACTTCACTTAGAATTTCCTGCCCTACTTGTTTTGTTGTGCTCCTTCTTATCCTGGTGATTACCCTATATTTAACAAAGCTACTGTCTGGACATAAATACTTGTTAATTAAGCACATACTTTATATCAATAAATCAGCGTATAAAACAAGTCATCCTGCCAGTGCTAACAGTAGCAACTGCCACATAATTGCATAGCTAGTGATAGTGTAGCAAGCAGCTTTTTAAGAGTATTCATATGAAGCACCAATATTGTAAAGCAATCTAGTTTAATAAGAATATTTTATACAAGGATGGCTCAGATATTATCTCCATGAAATAGAAGTTAAATCTATGGGAAATCTGAGTGGTAGCAGTTGGGTTCTATGAAATGAGGCAAATCAAAAAGCACAACATGCTCATGCACAGAAGAATGGAAAAAATCAGTTACAGGCAGAAAATGTCAATAAAACAGTCAGAAATCTCAACTATATTTTAAATGCTACATTAGGAAATCAGCACTAGTTGTTTTTTTTTGTTTGTTTTTTTCTCTTCCCACTTTGCTGGGAAGCTTTGTTGCCCCAGGAGCAAGAAAGCCATCTATCACTGGAAAACCATCAAAAGCCTAATTCTGATGTCTTGCAGTCCCACTGACCCACTTGGGGATGAGTGGTGACAGGGCAATTTGTATGTCCTTCTGCTGCAGAGGAGGCAGAAACCCAACTGCTGCCAGATGGCTTTCCCCTGCAGTGGTCTCAGTCAGCTCTGTGTATTTCTGTTGCTTCTCCAGACAATATTTACGGGAGTAAAGGCTGTCATCATCTTCATAACAAGTCCTGGCTGTTAAGTCTACTTCAGATACACAGCCAGTCTACTGTATGAGCTCTCACTTGCCTGGACGCTATACATCTGAACTGGGCCCAGTATAAAAACATTGAAGCTGTCGTACCTACAAATCCATGTAGCTCTCACAGGACACTTATTTAAGAGACAGAAGAGACCTCTGACAACAACCCACCTAGACTGAGGGAACATCCATCACAGATACTTCGTTGACAAGCTGGAAAATATATCCTTAAAACAAACAAACAAACAAACAAACAACAAAAAAAAACTAAATACCTCCTCCATTTCTAAAAATCCTAACTTCATTATTTTTGCAGCAGGTACGACTAACATCTAGGTCCTTCAGTAGCCACCTGACAGCAGCAATCAAAACGTTCCAATGCAGCTGTGCTGAGCCTGCCTCTGTTTTCAACACAGGGCCTTTAAGAGCCTTCTCCATACCTGCCCATTAAGGTTTTTGCTCAATCCTACACAGGCTTTCTGAGGTGTCATAGATTTTCCCTTAAAAGCACTGTTGTAGCTTTCATATATCACCTTCCCATCAAGAGGTTTTCTTAGAAGCCCAAATCAGTAAGATTCAGGACCAGGTATACACTTGAAGAAAAGAAGAGCAGATCCTTAAGTCACAAACACAAAAGTCCATCTGAACCACTCCATTACTTTATGGTTAGCTTCTAAAGAAATGCTCTGAGCATACACAGAACCCCAACCTAACACTTGGATTGGGGCAAGCTCCTGAAAGGTGTCCATCTTTGCTAACCATAGTCATTCTGGGGAATGACCATATTTCAGAGATATTTGGGTTGATTATTCAGTGAACTTTTAGGGTGGTGAAGTTTTTGCACCAGATAGGTAGCAAAGTAGTATGCAGGCAGAAACAGCCAGAAGCAGACAGTCCTAGCCTGCTTCAGAAACATCCAGATTTCCAAGATTTGTAAAGCACGCATGTCCTGGTAAGCACTGGCATCATCTTAACACATTGCAATTCTGATGTAACTGCCAGCACTGACACCAGGTGTGGAAGACCAGAGTACTGCATTTATTCCACTGATCAGCCAGAGGGGATGCTGCTCCTCAGCCTGAATGCACCCAGAGAAGGATGTTTTCTGTAGTCCTCAGGCACTGCTGCCAGTGGTAGTCTGTGGGTTCTCTACCCTCTCTCACCTGTCTCTGTAGGCACTGAACTATGAGGAGAGCAAAAGAAACCATGACAACCCTACACTTTGTGTGTAAATAGAATTATCAAAAGGTGGATGTACCACTGACTGCAAGAAAGGAACCACAGTTACAGCAGGGTGCTCCAGCTGCACAGTAGATGACCCTGTTTCCCCTCCCTACCCTCCTTTGATATAAAACAAAACCAAAAAAACAAGTCACGTGTGAACATGAGCAGACGTGACATTCAAAAGTCATGCGTTAAGGTTACAGCAGTGAAGCTGACCTTTTAAATACATACATCTGATGAGCTATAAATTGTTTGATGTGGCTCTGACCAGAGACGCTCTCAAGAACTTGTTTGCTGTAACTTTTGTTTCTCTCCAGCAGCTCTGGTGCTCACATCATTCAGAAAAAGTACTGAACTTTTTTTTTTTTCCCTGTAAGTATTATCACTATAATTAGTAGTAAAGATAACACAGAGATACATATAAACTTGATCAGCGCCCAACTATCTAAATATATATATATATATATATATATATATATATATATATATATATATATATATACCCTCTCTACTATTAATACTGAAATGAACTAGTTTAGAAGCACTGTTCAATTAATTTCTGTGAAAAGTCCTTGGTTAAAAGCAGAGGACTTCTGAAATTTCAAGTGCACATAATACTGAAATGGGATTGTATGCTACTAAAATAGAAAAAAAAAAATCTGGCCCCAATTAAAATAGAATTTATCAGTCAGGGATTTTTATGAAAATTTTTGTACAACTAGTACAATTACACATAAAAGGAAAAAATACTTTTGTTCAAATTAGTGTCAAAACCTTCTTTTTGTTACTGATATAAAAACTAGTAAAAATATGACAAGTATTATTTATTAATTCATAAGAGATTTAGAGGCAAAAACTACTAATAAATAAGCAAGAAATACTCATGGTTGGTATTGCATATATTATCTCGCTACAGTCCAAAATTCTTACTTGCTACTGCTCTTAAATGAATATTTTGCAAGTCTCTTGTTCCTCCTACATGCTGCAGCTGGCATTTCTTACACATCCTGATCCCTGCCTTATCAGCGTGCCATCTACTGGCAAACGAATGCAAATATAGCATTTTGTTTTGGAGAAGCAATGTTAAGGTGGATTTGTGATTCATTTTAATTTACAGATTTTCTTAGTAATCTGGAACATAAAAGAAAGTTCAAGAAAAGTCAGAGTTGAATTCTGTTAATCAACAAGCAGTCACAGAATTAAGACCAGCTCAATAACTTCAGACATCATTCTAACAGTGACCTAAAACATAGCTTTGGGTTATACAAATTCTGAGTAAAAAAGCATTTGTGCCAGTATTTCAAATGAAGTTTCCTTGCATGACTTTACAAATCAGGCTAACTGCTTTATGAGACATTCAGGAGTTATTTTACCCTAGCATTCTCTGCAATACACGTCTCAGCTGGAGAGATGTCCTGTCCCATCCTGAAACTCCCTTCCAGAGTGAATAAGCTATGGGTGGTTTTGGCCATGGGAGGTGAACCTCTGATTCAAGTGTCCTGCTGGAGCCAAGTCCCTGTGTTATGACCTACATCACTTGCAGGAACGTGCAGAGCAGATGCTTCTTTAGAGATCTATATGATAAATCTAGGACCCCTTGACCTCTAGAAGAAATGCAGCGCCTTGACCAGTCTAAGAGCACATAGTCAGAAAGCCAAATGGACTGGCTTCATTCAAGTGCAGCAAATTACCACACCTTGTGATGCCAGCCATAAATTGATGTTAATTGGTCCAAGGATTTAGCTTATTTTTCTGAAATAATGTAGCCACCAGGATATATAGATGCACTTACCAGAATAGGAAGGCAAAGACTGGGCTCCAACAGTTCACATGGTGCTGTAAGTCAGAAATGTCTCACATGGGATGGCCATTACGAAGGTTTATTTACCAGCAATCTTCACTGCAATTTCACTGAAGCTGCTCTCCATTGGGCTGAAAGCAAGACACAAAATTTTAGGGTTCTCTCTGTCCCTGTGTAGTGACTGGAGAAGTAAGGAGGAGTTGAACCACAGCCCACTACTAGGATGAATTTTTTTTTTGACACATGTCCAAAGCTGGGTTTCATGTAATCACCAGCTGCATTTGAAACTTCAAGTTTAGCTAATCCTGTGAAAACTCATTCTTGAGGGTGTATTTTGTAACACCATACATACTGTTTCTCCCTGAAGTGCTGCCATTATTTTTCCCAAGCAGTTACCATGAATCTCCACAGGAGAGCAGTGGGCCAGGACGGTCCTGATTGTGTTTGGGTAGTTTCTTTTCAGCTTTCCTCAGATAACATGGAACTGCTGAAAAGGGGCAAGCACAAAGGGCACAAAATTTTCTGGTAAGAACAGAAACAAACCCTCTCAGGCAGTTACCTGCCTCTTTTAATCCTGAAGCGGACTGAGATCTTGCAGACCTATCTTTGCCGTATCTGCTATAGGTAGACATGTAGGGTACCCATCATGGGCCTGCTCACCTGCAGGCACACGAACACAGCTGTTTTCAGCTCCTTCTTGGCAGCATGGCTCTCTCAGGCAGTTGAGGATGTCTGCTGTAGCCTCAGGGCAATGAGAGCTTTGGGAGCCCTGGCACTGAACAACGCCTTGTCTATGAGTAGGCTGGACAACCCAAAGATTCTGGGAGCATCTCGACATACTGACCAGCCTTCCTGCTATAACTGCGTCCGGAGGGGTCTCACCTGTGCTAAGCTGCAGTCTTGCAGAGGTGCAGCAGTCTCTAACACACCAGCCACTTCCTGATTAAAAATACCTGTGATATTACAGTGTTCTCTAGCAAGGCATTAAAAGCTGCAACAAACCTTTCTACAGATTCATCCTGTTCTTTGAACCAGCAAAAAAAGCCTTTATACTGTATGCAAGTTATGTTTATGGCAAGTATACATCAAATATATTGAGGACAGCATAATAGGTTTTTGTTTCTTCAGTCACTGGGGTAAAAAGCAAAAAAGCAACATAAATTTAGGTCATGGCCCCATTAAATACAAGTGTATCACTGCTACCCTACTGCCTTCCCCTCCGCTTATTTTTGGCTTCCTGCTTGGCAGAACCAAATGGGCTACCAGGTCTACGTTCATTAGCAATCATTGTGGCCCAATAGATGTTGAATTACAGACCAAAACAGACCAAAACACATAACATCCATATAAAAAAAGATTTTAAGGGCTTTATTTTGCATTAGCCATAGTCTAACCTGACCCAAGACCGTCTAGTAGCAGCTGAAGCATCTTGGAAGTGCTCCTGAAGCACATCTTGCTGTTTAACTTCACCCAAAAGAAATCCAGTTTGTAAACTCCAGATCATGCCACAGTAACTGGAACTGACTGTGCTGTTTACCTCAGAACCACACTCCTGACGTGAAACAATGTGCTAATGCTAACAAATTATATTATTACATTATATGCACATTATATCACGTAGCCCTTGGACTGGTTCTGCTGCCACGATCTTGTTTCTGGTATAACACAGTCTTTTTACTAATGCAACCTGTTCAGCTCCTCTCTTAATTTTTTCCACCACTAAGCAAGCCTGTCAGACACCTGGCTCTTGACAGACACTGTAGGAGATGGGGAACAAAGACAACTTATTTCCTGGAGACGCACAGTATAATTTTTGTTTTGGGTGACAGTTGAAAAAGACTGTTTTATAAACTCTGGGCATTTGTGAAATAACTAAAAGTTGATTTAATTGTTACATATTGCACAACTAATTTCTAAGCACTGACAACTTGCTTAACCTCAATTAACACACAGCTAATGGCTAGGTAACACCCGGGATGAGCAAAACAACATAATAAACCTACCTTTAATAGCTTGAGTCCTGACACCTAGATCCCTGCTTTATGCAATACATCAAGTAGAAAGATGAAAGTAAAGATGAAAGAAATTGAAAGTACATCCCAATAAAGCATGAATTTTGTTCAACAGTTACTTACATAGCTATGTATCATCAGTCCTTCTCCCAAGCACCAAGTGATAAGACAAGAGGATGTGGCCATAAGTTGTGTTGGGGGAAATTTAAGTTGGGTATTAGGAAAAACATTCTTCACTGAAAGGGCTGTAAAGTTCTGAAACAGGCTGCTCAGGGAAGTGGTTGTGTCACCGTCCCTGGAGGTCTTCAAAAAATGTGTAGATGTAGTGCTTAGTGACATAGTTTAATGGTGGACTTTGCAGTGCTAGGTTAAAGATCGGACTAGATGATCCTAGAGGCCTTTTCCAACTTGAATTATTCTATGATATATATATTTTTCAAAGTGACAATATAGATACACAGTAAAAAACAATACTTCCCACAGAAGGTTCTTGTGGTACAGCCGTGTAGACCGAAGTGTTGATACACCACTAGATGTTAGAGCTGTATTTTTATTTTTTAATTATTGTGATGGCAGAAAATTTCAGGAAGTGATTTTAACCCAACTGGAGAGTAGAGAGGAAGAAAAGTAAGGAGCAAATTCCCTTGACAGTATCTTTCTAAAGAGGGAATTAGAGAGGACTGACAAACTGGCTGTAGCAGTAGGATTATTGTTTTTTTATAGAAGATTCCTTTCCACAAAGGTTAAACATCATATTTAGAAAAATATACACATGTAAGATATAGGTATTTTATAAGCCATTTAAAGTATTCACTATTTACAAGACATTTACGTAATATAAATGCTTTAATTTCATCCCTTTTCATTATGTATGATCTTACGGTGAAGAAAGCAACTGAAAAAGCCTCAAATTTTGGACATGAAGCTCACTTTTTTTTTTTTTTTAATAAATAAAAAAATTTAAAAATCAAAACAAGTATCTCTGGTGCTTTTCATATACATGAAAAGAGAATCCTAAAATCAAGGACTTATAACTAAGAACAGGCTACCCACAAGTAGATTTCACAGTTGGCTGAGTGTGATTCTGACAAAGAGGTAGTACACAGCCCCTGAATCTATCAATATTTTAAGGGATATCACCTAAACGTAGCTTTTGAGTAAGCTAAATTGCTTCTCTTTCCCTCTCCCCACCAGTTACCAGAAATCCTGCTGCTTCTCTTTCGTCAAAATAGTCCTTTGCAATGACTAGGAATGATTTTGACTGAATAAAAGTTACTGGGTTGGCAAACCTGTACTACCTTGGCAGAGACAAACCTGTAAGCAAAGAGGATGAGAACTATCACTCAGCCTCGCTTCTGAATGAAGAATTTAATTGTTGAATGAAGTAACATATTGCAGACACTCAACTCTGAAAATACTGAACAATCTCCTACAGTTTAAATGGTGACTTTCCAATCATCAGGAAATTTACAGTAAATATGTAAACTGAGCATGAAAGGCCTGCTGAATTACTGCTGAAGCAACAATACTTTTTTACCTCCTGCATCCAGTACTTGGGGTGGCGATATTGGGGGGTGAAGAATCAATCTGTTTTCTCTTTATTGTTCTACTCACCATTATTTTTTTCTGGAGTTTTCAAACTGACTGAACTGACTCAAAACATACTACACTACCCACCAGGCTGCTGAGACCTTGCTCCACTTGGTAATTGTACCCCTGGCAGCGTCCTTTCCAGTCTTCCCAGCATCTTGGAAGCAAAGGCAAAGCAAGAAGATTCTATAACTTCTCTCTCAGCACAGGAAAGCAACTGCTACTGTGGGAACAGATCACTGACCTCTGCCATCAGACTCCTTCCTAATAGAAAGACTTTTCATCCCAAGGAGCTTTTGTGCTGCAGTAATGTCCATGTGCTGAATGAAGTGTTTTCTCTGTGCTGTCCTTAGCAAAGATGTCTCATTCTCAGACAGGCTACTTCTCAACACAAAGAAGAGAATTTGTAATTAGATATTGGATTTCTGTCACGTTACCTATAAAAATTGAAATCCTGTAACCTGAGCACTAATTAGGAATGTGCAAATCCGCCACTGGGTCTTTCTCACATGCTTCATTGACCATGAACTAATGCAAATAAACATGGTAAATATACTGCTTTAAAAAATACAAAGCCAAGAGCCAAGTAAAAACAGTTTTTGGACATACATTTTTGCAAAGACGTTTGTATTTGGCCTGCTGAGGGAGTGAACAGCACATCTGGACTGGAAAAGCTTCTAAAGGAAGTTTTACTAACTTTGAAATAGTGTCTAGGGAACTCATCCAAATGGTTTCAAGGAAGGCTCAAACTGCTATTATCCCACTTTGTGTAGTAGGGAATTATAAGAATAAACCACATATTCAATATATACAAGTCATTTTCAGGCAGGCATCCCTTTTTGTAGGCTAGAAAAGCAACAACAACAAAAGGTAAAAACATGACTAGACCTCAGATTTAACCAAACTTTTATTCATTCATCATCAACTTCAAAAGCCAGGAAGGGACGCTATCTTGAGATCATATCTTGGCTTGAGATACCTGTCTTATCCTTCTAAAAAAATTAAACACTTGAGATAATTCCTACGTAAGAAGAATATTTACCTAGACATTTGAACATTCTCGTGGAACCCTTTTGGGCACATACATTTAACCCCTTCTGTCAGATGCCTCAAATGAGTTGATTCCTCAAGCTGTCAAAAACATTTTCAAAATGCATTCTACATCTATAAAACTATGGTCGTAATACAACCTCCCCCCTACCCCACCCCACACCCCCAAACACATCCGTATCGGCTATACATATCCCAGTCTAAGAATGAAATCACGTTTTTACCAGTTTATTATTGAATGGTTCTTTCCAAATTCCTATTTGGGGTAACTCCTCAAGTGCAGCAAATTATAAGAACAGATTTTAATGACACCTTCAAATCTGCTGCTTGACATGCTGTGTTTGCATGTGAGTTTTAGTAAAAGCAGATGATCTAAGAACTGTAAAATGATTATCTTTAGAAAAAGTACAAAGGTCTTTAAAATGTAATATTGCATTTAGACTACGAAACCAAGAAAACCACAAAACCACAGTAAGTAGGCGCACAACAGCATAAGCAAAGAGTTGAAGCTCTGCTCACAAAGCAGGAAGAGGAGGAGCTGCGTTACAGACAGCAGGTATTGGAGCCTCTCAGTACAACACTTGCAGAAAAAGCCTCAAGACAGACAATGCCAAGACCATTAACAGTCTTTACTTCTATCAATTGTTTCACAGCACAATGAGACAGCACAAATTTGTACAGTGGGATCTGCAGACAATTTTAAAACAAGCAAAATTATCTTTTAATAAAAAGCATCAAGTCTGAATGTGAAAATATGAAGACAAACAATATTGCAGATAATCATCACCTTGCTTCCTTTTGATTGTCTAAGAAGTCCAACTCACTGACTTCTCATAGTGCCTTTAATCCACACCATGTTCTCCAAACATCCTAGTTAGTGTAAAGCTTAACGGGTCCCAACTAATATGTGCAGTGTTTCCTAACCTTTCATCTTGCTTTCAAACCCTGTTTGCAGTGTGTGGTGAGATGCAACAACTCATCATACAACATTTTGATTCACAAAGAAGCAGCATGGGTGTTGTACATAATTTAATTTGCACTTCTGTATATAAATGTTTACTATATTGCACACTATTGCAGCACTTAAAAACATCTAATTATTTGCAAAAATTAGTAAAATACTTTAAAGGATTTAAAAATAAGGGTTTTAATGCAACTGACAAGATAATAAAAAAGCAATTTACTTAATGAGATACAATCCTTTATGTTGGAAATGAAAGTTACATACAACTAGAGTACAATTAAAATATACCATATAGTTCAACACTTAATTCCTCAAATGTGTAAAATTAACAAGCTTCTACTGTCATAGATATACAATTTTTCCATATTGTGAAAAGGATTTTTCAAATTAAATACAGGTAACATAATATTCTGTAGTTATATTTTATGACTGTGTTTAAATGAGAGGGTTGTATAATACTCACATTGTCAAATGTATGCACTAATGCCTTGGAAATTGCACACTTCCCCTCCTTTTCCAAAATAGAATCTCATTTCCATACTGAAGTCTATTATGCCATATTGGAAAAACATTTTACTTTCTAACAGGATTTTTATAAAATTAAAAAATAGCATAATATCATGGCATTAAGATGACTTTTCCACATATGCCCACGTAGAATTTAATCTGGATATCAGACAGACATGTCAGAACCAATTTCCTAGACTTTTGTCTTATTGTACACGCAAGATGAATGATTACAGTATTTTACAAAACAGAAAAATCTCCGAATCTTATTAGAATTATGCAATGATTAAAAATTAAAATCATAACAGAATCAAATTGTGATCTCCAACATTTATTAAAATCTTTTAAAGTTCATAAACGACAACAAAGTTACTGTAGAATTTATCGCATACAGCTAGCATACAGCAGCATGTCCTTGGTCTAAATGAAATACAAAAGTTTTTTTTTTTTGACATTTTCATACAAAGGATTTTTTTAAATTTATTAATGTGACGATATATCTTTGTTACATAAAATTTGCTACAGCGAAGTATCTTATACTTTCCTTGCACGTATGTAAATATGGGTGGACAAAGACTGCATTCAGTGTCAGCCTCCTAATGACGTTGTGCAAAAATGCTCAACAACCTAAACATACAGAATGTTTGATGGTACGTTTCATACTCTTTTGTAAAATGTCTACAAAGGCTTTTCTTAAAGGAGTTTCATACAGTTTAAAAGGAAGGAGTGTCAGTGGTTTATTTGCACTGACATTCAAACAAATACAATGGCTATGTATCAATATAGCTCAGTTTTATTAAAAACAATTCATCCGTGTACGCACGTAAATTTATCATAAAATATGAGTTTAAACTGTTTAGATGTGCTGTTTTAAGACAGGTCATTGAGATAGCCAGAATCAAGTGTACAAATAAAACTACTATGAATAAGTTTAAAAGCAACCCTCAAAAAAGTGCTGAGCCACTGATTATTAACATTGAAATAAATGTGTAAAAGTGCCCAAAGCTAGCACATGGTAGCAATATCTTTTAAGTCAGTTGGTGAGAGTATACAAAACATAATTAAGCCCAAATACTTATACCTGTGTGACCATACATTCTGTTTGATTGAAAGAAAGTAGGTTAGAAATGAAGACACAACGCAACTAAAATAAACCCAGCTGTTGCAGTTTTTAAACTTTGTCTCTTTTCTTGCGAATGAAGTGCTGTAGTTAAAAAGAAAATGATTGTAGCAGTACTCCATCCTCAGTTTACTAATATAGTATACCAGAATAAAAACTTGGCAATAACCTCTTATTCTTAACAGCTAACAAAAAATAACCGTGTTCATCCAGCAATGCACCTAGAACATTATTTTGCATTTGCTAAACCATTTGCTTTTCATAAGCCAATGGCAGAGCACGTTTTCCTTTTTGCGTTGTTTTATTTATTTTTTATTTTCTAAATGGATGCCTTTTTTTTTTAAAAAAAAAAATCAAAAAAGGCATGAAACAAAGGATACTTTTGGAGCCCAAACATTAGCTTAAAAGGAAAAAAAAATCAAAATGAGTCTACAATACTGACCAAAACTTCCTTTAAGAGTTTAGGGTTAAAGTTCTTAAAAAAGCCATTTCATACCGGCCAACTGAAATGCTGGTAAGTTGACTTGGTTAAACATGGTCCAAAATCCAGACCAGGTGGAATTACTCCCTCTCTTGAGACTGTAAGCTTTCCATGGTACAGTCTGGTTATGGCAATTGACCTACTGCCTAGGTGGGAAATAAGAAGGAAGGAGGCAGTGACGAAAACTGCAGGGATGTAGAAAACCAAGGCACGGGGTCTAGCTACTGTCCCCTACTTAAGCCATCCAATTGATTCTACTTAATTTTGGTCAGTCTCCAGGAAGAAATGTTTTTAAGTTAATTTAGCAGACATTTATATGGCGATAAATACTACCTTCAAAAATGCTAAAAATGTTGGCTAGGTTTAGTCTGAGCTACTAAAAAAATATTATAAATTGTAGCATCAGACACTAGACAGACAAGAATTATTGGCTGGCACAGACTAGAAGCAACATTTATCTTTCACTTCAGTCTAAATCACACTAGCCGCAACACCTTCCATTTCACTCACACAAATAATACATTATTCAAAATTAAATGGAGCATTCTTGGGTAAAAAACTACTTCATTTTAAAGGGGGAAAATGAACAATACACAGAAACAAAGAACGACAGAAACCAAAGTTAAGTAGGAAAGTGGTCTATTATTCTGTGTTACTGCACAAACAGTGCTTGCTTAATTGTGCCTAGTTAGAAGGGTTGGTGCAAACTGCACACATGGAAGATGGCAATAAAGACCTCAGTCAGCTTTGTGGAATGAAGTAACTAGGTAACTGTTTTGACATATGATGGTCTCAGCTCCACCTCATCTATTAAGAGTGCAAAGATCCCAATGTGAGCCCTGATGTCATCTTGTCCTCTTACTCCTACTAAAAATCAGCAAATTCTTTTGCACATTTTTCTGTTAGAGACGCACGAATATCTTCTTCTTCATAGTCATCAAAGTTGCTTGTATCTCCAGGGCCTCTGCACTTTGGTATGAATGGAGCTTCTACCTGTATTTGTGAAGAAAAAAGCACACAAAATGTAATCACCAAAACACCTTCACATTTAGCAGTGTGATAACAGGCATAACAATATTCCCGTTACTTCTCAAATCCTGCCAAGAAAGCAGATAATACAGTGAATCAGCTTACAGTTAAGGCACATAAATAAAATCAGCCCAAGAATGTGCAGACCTAGATGTATGAATATAAGTTTAAAAGCCCTAATATCTCATTGACAAATGTGGATCAAATGTTAATTTCACTTCAGAACAAAGTTTAGTTCGCTCCCTCCTACTTCCAATCATATGTAACTTAAGCCTCTTCTCTCACAGGAAGGTAAAAATCCTCCTGGTAAAGACAGCGCATCCTGTCAAATCCACAGATATACTCAGGCTTGAGAAAGTAGTTTTCTACAGCAGTACACTAGCAATGCCAAATTCTGCTTTAATATTATGGGGCCCGGGTGTCTCAAAACAGCATACCCAGGAACAAAATCTATTGCATTTAAAACTGTCTTGTAAACAGGCATTAAGACAGCAGAGAAAATTACAATGCTGCAATGGGGAATCTTTTCTTAAAAGATCTATACTTAATACAAAGAACATCAGATGTGTTAATTGTACCCTCTCTTCTAGTAATTAATACATTAGTGAATACTATAACAACTGCACTGTCAGTTTGTGTAGCCAAACAACTAGTTTCTTTTTATAAACTATTGTTAGTATTTAGGTTTGGCCTTTAAAATACTTCTGTTAGAGCAGCAAGTTCATGCCTGTATAGTCCAGACTTAGCATTTCAGTGATGGTAACCAGTTCCTTGAAGTGTTTGTATTGCTCAACTCTAACCTTTTTACCAATATCTGAACACAAAATGATCTCTCCACATGATTCTTCTGGGGCAGCACTAATGAAGTTATTTTAGCCTTTTCTGTTGTTTATTGAAAAAAAAAAAAAAAAAAAAAAAAAAAGAATTCAGAAGTTGCCCTTAAGAATGTAAATAATTTCTTATGAATCTGTTTTTAATAACTCACTAATCTTCAGATATTCGACTTTGACTCTGCCAAGGGGAGAGGGAGCTTTGGAGCTACTAGGAGACAGAGCCAGGCTGCATTGTGGTCATCCCCATCCCTTTCCCCAGCTTCCTCTCCCAGCTCTGCTTCACTCATCCAAGCAGGAGCTAGTGCGCTCTCTGATTTGGCAATGGCTCCTCCTGTTCGGAAAACATTCCCAATTCTCTGTTTAACTTTCATTGTTTTGCAGGTCTGTAGTTCATAGTGCAGACTGAGCATGGACTTTTTAAAAGCCACATTACAATTCATGTTGGTGAGTCAGGTCTCGAGAACCATTCTAAAAATGCCAGAAAACAGCATTTAGCAGGGTTCTTACCATTGCCACAGCTTATGAAACTGAAGTCAATTACAATGCAGCATCAGGAAAAAAAAAGGATTCCTCAATAGACACACTCTACATCTGATCCTGACCCAATCACAGATAGAGCAAGAGGGAGGGAGGATGCCACTTCAGCAGAAAAAGCAGTACTCTAGGGTTTGGTTAATTTCTCCACACTGAAGCACAGTCTGACTGCTAAGAACTACTTGCAAAGGAAAACAGATTCCTCTCTGCTGTGGAGGAGTATTTATAGATGCCATTATAGCAGGGGTTAAATAAAAAGGCAGTAGATGGCTCACTCCGAGATATTCCAGAAATAGATCAGTGCACAACACAAGAGAACATGCACATACAGAGGTCCAGGATAAAATGCCAAAAAGAAACTATCATAATTCAATCAATATATATTCTTCAGCATCTTTAATATTGAGCTGCTTTCACCTTTTCTCAGTTCATTTAAAATTCACAGATTTAGTAAGGCAAAAATAAACAAAATAAATAAAAATTTGACTTCAACCTCTTATAGATTCATAATAGTTTGATCAGGAAGTGTCTCACCTTTCTCTGATAAATGGCAATCCAATCTGTAGTTGCAAACCACTTGTGATTCTTTATGTCATTTACACCATTCTTGAGATTTCCATATCGTTTGGTCAAATCTACCTGGAGTAAATTTCTTAGAAGATCCTTCAGGTCTGAACTGAAGTGTGATGGGAACCTTACCTAAAATATACATCCACAACATTAATATACAAATTTGATCCTTCACTTCTGTGAGGTAAAACCTTGTTCACACAAAAGGAAACACCGGTCTCATTTTCTAGTCTTTTTCTAAACACAAATAAAGTAGGAATATATGGAAAAAGATTATTGTTGTTGCACATGTTAATCTGTTTCACAGAGCTTTTATCAATAGCATTGCTTTGTCCATTTATAATTTTTTGAAGTGAAAGTTTCTAGATTTGATTGATTTGGGGAAATTATTAGTTTTATATAATAATGATATAAAAGCTAAACTTAAATTTTACTGATATCACACCAATACAATCAGTTTTCAAGGTATTCTCACACCTTGTGTACATATACACAATGCATATATAAATTTAAAAATATATATACACGTGCACACACAGAGGAGGTATAGTATAGAATGACACATATATAGAGCATATAAAGATGCGAATATGCTCTGAAATAACTGAACATCCTATTTGATAATTCAATCTGGAACGTTACACTATACTGTAAACTGTTTCCAATAACTAACTAAACCAGCATCAAAAAATTTAGATAAATAATACAGCACTACTTGAAGATAGCACACAAATGAGTCACTTGCCAATACAATTTATTCTAACCTGGCTACAACATATTTGTGAATGAATCAACGGATGTAATTACATAGGGTTTTACTAGCAAAAAATCTGCTGACACCATTTGACATGGGAGAGAGGAGAAAGGGGAAAAGAACAGACACAAGTCTGTTTTTGTCATAACCACAGCTCCAGCATTTGACGCTTTTTTGTTCAGCCAATCAGTTATGATGTAAATGTGGAACACAAAATTATTTAGCATAAAAAATGCTGTGAAACCAAGAGATCTGATAATCAAGGATACTGCTTCTGTTTACATATCAATATGGCTTTATTGTAATACATGAAAAATTAACAGGCTTTAATGAATTTATTACCTAGACAGCTGAGAAGTAGGGAAATAAAAACTCCAGTTTCTAGTAAAGAACTAAGTGCATGACAGATTAAATGATTAATTTAAGATTATAAAGAAAAAATTCTGCAAGCTGAGAACTGAATGTTAGTTTCCACAGTTCATATCCAGTGCCGTTTCCACAACCATTCATCCATAGAGTCAACAAGAGATTAACAAAAAGACCAACAGTAAAAACAAAAGCAAAATAGATGAATTATTTATTTATTTATTTATTTATTTTTTAAGAAGAATAGAAGATAAGTATATCTTTAAAGGTGTATCTTAGTAAATTATCATATGTTCAGGTGGAACAGCATGTCTGGATGTAGAAACAAGGTAGCGAACCACCATAACAAATCAAGTGAGCACAAAGAAACAAAGAGATAACACTGGCTGGCAGGAGAAACAACAGAATCATCACCTTATCACGCTTCCTGACACACTAAGAGATACTCATAAAGAATATGAGGGAAAAATTAGAAACAATTTCTAAAAATGTATATAACAATCAAAGTTGAACATTAGACATTTTTTGATCTACAAGACTTTGTTGCTGCAGAAGTAAAGAAACCTAGTATGAATTATGGAAACTCTTTAGAGCTTCTCAAAAGCTACCAGGACATTTCTGTAAAGAAAATAGCTTGGCAAATTGAATATACAGGTAAGTAGCTGTTAATAGTTATTGAATCATTTTCATCCAAGCATAAAAGAATATTAAATTTACAGACATTGTGGTATTATAGCTTGCATTTTAAATTTAAAGGCAGGGAACTGTACAGGTACTAAACATGGATTTTTAAAGCTTTGATTTTATTATTACTGTAACAATGTCTGTACTTAAGAAATATTAATTACAAACTCTTACCATATTCTTTCCAAATTGCTTAAAGTCTAGCAGCCAGTGAATTCTGCATCAACTCCACATAAAGTCACGTTCTGCAAACACAGTGAGAAACAATCCATGCTTGCAAAAACAGAGTTTTCACTTACCTTGCCAGACACAATCTTTTCATAAATTTGAATTGGCTGATCTGCAAAGAATGGGGGATATCCAGCTGCCATTTCATAGATTAACACTCCTAATGCCCACCAATCCACTGCCTTGTTGTAACCCTGGGTAAAATGAGAAATACCACTGTAGTACCGTTTGTAACATAGTTTAAGATTTTCTGTACATGTAGCTATGGAATATGAAGAAAGCAAATACGTTTTTGTTTAACACAGAGCTTACACCCTAATTCAAAACAAACTGAAGGTCTCATATTCCAACAGCAATACAGTTGATGAAAGTGAAACGTTTTGCACACATTGCTGTGCTGAGTCTCAGTTATGTCTTTATAGTGATGTGTGGCAAGACTCGTTAATTGACAAATGGGGACTTTTTTTTTTTTTTAATTTTTATTTAGTAACTCTTAAAAATCAAAATAATCTTGCTACCAAACAACTGAAGCTTTTTTCAAAGCTTAGGAGGGATACTTCATTAAGTGTAACAGTACTTCCTATAGGAAGTACTCTTGACATGATTAAACATATATCAGAACATTCATTTTCATGTTCAGTAAACTAGCTGCCTACTACTTGAGCTTAAAAGTTTAATAAGCTGTTATAGACATTTATGATCTGATCTTTAAAGCCTGAACACATAATAATTACTAACTCCCATTTAGTATTAAAAAAATACAGAAAACCCCACCAACCCAACCAATTTTATGCGTGTTCTCTGAGATCTTTTACAAAGCTCAAAGTTGAGACTCATTTTTTTCCTGAAAAATCAACTACAGAGAATTCATAGTAGAGACATTGCAATTTCCTCTGCTGTTTTAACTATATAGGGCCAAAAAAGCTGCAAATAACCAACATTTTCTCCTAAAACAGAAGAATTTTCTGTTTACTTTTAAAGACCTGCAAAGGGTACTTAGTTAAAACATACAAAAATGCATAATTTAACATGATTATGAATATCATAAGCAGTTCCATGAACTATAAGGATTTTTCCTTATACAGCTTTATTATAAATGAGATTTCTTCCATGTTCAAACACAACGCAAGTATTAGACTGCATGTACTTTTTGTGCAAAACCAGTGTTTTTTCATGCTTGATTTCATGTATAGTATTTTAAACATGAAACACTGCAAATATTTTTGAATTGACCACTGATTCCTCCAATACACACTTCTTGTTACCTCTGGAGATCCTCTTATAGTCTGTTAACACTTGCAATACAACATTTGCATTCCATGTACTTCACTAGGAGTTGACTTGTCAAGATTTGATTTTTGAGCTACCAGCAATTATTCACCCCTCCAAGACTAATAATTAGGTGACACCTTTTAACTACATCAAATGCATGGCTGGCAATTATTATTCATAGAACTGAAGAAGTACCTTGCTGAGAATTATTTCAGGTGCCAGATATTCTGGAGTCCCACATAACGTCCAAGTTCTTCCTTTTACTCTTTTTGCAAAGCCAAAGTCCGTGACCTGGTAGCAGAATTTAAAATTAAGTACTTTTGAAATATTCTGGAAAGAAATTTTATATATAGGAATAGTATGTGGCGTGAGATGCAAATTATTACAGTCAGATAAATATAACATAGCAACTTCTTCTGATGCGTTTATTTCAGATAAAATCTGTTTCTCATGATAAAATAAATAACTAATACAAGACAGGTATTCCCTCCCTTGAAAAAGCTTCCATTTAGAATTTCAGATATCAGTGGGAACTACAACTTGCTTATCTTCTGTATGTACTGTGACTGTATTAATCATTTTTTCTTATACTTTTCATATCAGACTGTTTATACTACTAAAAGTTTAAAGAATGTGAATAGGAACAAGATATTTATCTTTTCCTTTAGTTGACAAACAAATTAATCAAAAAAAAGGGTCAGGAGATCAGTAAGTTTTGTAAATTCAGAAGTTTTTAATTTCATAAGTGTTATAGAGACATATAAGGAGTATAAAGGTTATATGGAAGAACAGTGTGCAAATAAGACAACATAAGAGATCTTCCAGTAGCTTTTGTTTCTGATATCTTTGAAAGCATCACCAGTGCCCAGCTTATTTATCTGAGGAGTTTGGGGGAAATATAGCAGTAACTGTAGTTACAAATGACAAGTTCTTGGCCATTACAGGTTCTTCATTCCACTTGTCATGTTTCCTGCAGTAAGTTCTCAGCAGTTTGCATGCTTTTTCATCATTCTCTGAGTTTTCTCCAGGACCATATTGTGGAATACATATGGAAACCAGCAGGTTACATGTGAAATTCTGGGATCAGTTTCAACCTATCAAGTCTACGCTTGCTTGACAATCCATTTCTTTTGTTTCTTCTTTCTTGGTATCATTTTCAAATCATTCACTGTGAAAACATACTGTATCGTAATGATAATCCATTGCTAATTATGCAATGGCCAGTGCCAATGTTGCTGATACACTAAGGTCACACAGACAGTTAAACTAGCCAAATACCAGACAATCAAAGCAGATTTTGCTTTTATTTACTTTTTTTTTTTTTTTTAAAAAGAAATAACAGCAATCACACCTGCAGCTGAATGGAGAAGGCAACATGCTGACTAGACAGACCTGTTGCTGCCAGCAAAGAATTGTTTCTGTGTTTATGAATGTGTGTCAGTCTATGTAAGAAAAATACATTGCAGGCATGGAACAAACAGAAATGGTTTTAAAATTCAAAAATAAAATGAAGAGTTTCTAAACAAAATTTAATTGGAGCTGCAGCATGAACTTATGAACACAAACTCCCTCTCCGGTCAGAAGCAGAAACTAAGGTACCTCACATGGGAGGACTGACTGCTGCACCTATTACCATTTGCTGTTTGTCCACCACCATAAAATGTATTGTTGCATCCAGAGAGTTGCCAGTTTTAGTAATATAAACAAGACAAGATGCGAATCCTTTCTACTTCTCTCAATAAACATTTTTATTATGTATACTCCTGTTAGATTTTGCCATGCCTAAACGTGACACAATGAGGAAAGAAGAGTTTCCATAGTATAAGGACTGCAGGGCAGAGTGCCTGTTGCTATATACCACCTTCCCATTTGTCTTTTTGATCACAAACAGAAAAACTAAAAGGAAGACGACAAGGTAACAAGAAGCTACCATAAAACCAAAGAAGTCATTTGCAGCACTGCAATTCTGATTTGATCTGCTGAGAAGGTTAGGACTCTCCAAGGGTGGGATTCATCTACCTGGAATTAAGTACTATACTGTAGATGTTGACATCTAATCTGGTCACCCTCAACTACTTACACAGGCAATGCAAAGAACAAGACATTTTAGGACACCTTTCTTCTTGTTCTAGGGCGGACATGATATAGGTCAGATGAACAGAGCCATATAATCACCTCCTCCTCACCACAGTCCCCAGGGGAAATCTTGACAACTTGTTCAAAGTGCAGAGAGTGAAATTGTGCATACTTCATAGTCATAAAAAAGTTAAATCCATTGATTTTAACTGTTATTAAGCAGTAGAGCATTTTAATGCCCCCCTGAGTATATGCTAACATATCAACCATCGTTAGATCATTTATTCTAAACGCATTTGCTAGAATTAACTAACCCTGCACTGTGAAACAAGAGTCCACACCCTAAATATATGAAAAATATTATACCTGGATGTATCCTTGCTGATCAATTAAAAGATTTTCAGGCTTTAGATCTCTGTAGATGAGGTCTAACGAATGGAGGTACTCAAATGTTAGCACTATCTGAGCTGCATAAAACCGTGCATGTGGTTCACTGTGAAGAATTAAAAGAATATTAAGCAATCCGGTGCTATGAAACAAACGTGATTGAAAAGAACAGATAATTTATGCATCTTTTAACTGGTTCTTTTACTGTGTAACACCCCCCCCCCCCCCAAAAAAAAGAAAAAAAAAAAGACCAAAAAACCACCACAAAACTACCACAAAAACAAACCAAACCAAAACAGCAAATGTTTTAGAATTGATACATTCATTCCCTAACTTTAATTTCTTAACTTTTGCATTTAAAATACACATGCAAACCCACACACAGAACTTAGAAAAACTTAGACTTTAAATATCAATTTTTAGAAACTATGATCAATTTCGGTGACAATGTGCATATCAGTTCCAAAATTCTATTGTGCCTAGATTCTAAGTGCCTGCATTAGCTAACTGCAAAATAATTATAAATTGTTCATTGCCTATTTTAGCCTACTATCAGAGGAGAAAATTAAATGCACTTACCCCTTCAGAATTTTTTAATTTATAGTAACAAATTTTATGAAACCCTTTTCCCAAATTAACAGCATAATGCTTTTTAAATAAATAATTTCACTAAGATTCTTACCTAAACCTTCCAATTCTTCTTAGATGTGAGAACATTTCACCACCAGGAACATACTCCATTACCATGTATAAATTAGAATTGTCCTAAGGAAGCAAGTAAACACACACAAATATTTACCAGGCATGCTACAGTGTCTACAATTTCCAGGCCCAGTATATTTCATTAAAGAATGAAAAACTGTAGCCATCAAATTACCTTAATAAATCAAAAGTAACACACACAGAAATTCTGGAAAAAAATGCATAATCAGTGAGTTCCTGACAGAAGGAGCAGAAAATGCCTGCTATAAGACAAAAACTTGCACCCTTAGGAGTTCAGAATTGACAGCCTAGAGTATTCTTGTCTCCCATAGACCCATCACAAACCTCAAAACCATAAAGATTAAGAGATCATGTTTGTTCATTTTAAATGGTGTTATTAAAAATATATATATATATATTTATAGGACACATATCACTATTATTTAGGAAAATACTCAATTTCTTTGCAGACCAGCTAGGACATACTGTCTTAGAGTTAGATGCTGATCTCAAAATTCTTTGCTCCATCGTCATGATTGTCATTAAGACCTGCCTCATGTATCAATCTCATACAAAAAATCTGCAGAACAATTACAATTTTTCCTAAAATTTGATCACGTACTTCCCTGAAACTCTAACAGCTACTTTCAAAATAATGATTACCTTAAAAGAATACTCCAGTTTTACAAGGAAAGGAAAGTTCACCGCTTGTAATATCCTCTTTTCATTCAGTGTGTGTTCTATTTGCTTCAGTTTGACAACCTAGTAGAGAAAAAATAATCTTCAGTCTAATTATGCCATTTCTTAATTGTTGATAATTTTTTTAGTGTAGCACAGCTACTTGAAAGCAAGCTCATAAATTTACAGATAGCCAAAAACCCCAGTTTTACTGTTACTGCACTTATTACTAGGTACAGTAGCAGTAATAAGAATGAATTAAAAAAAATTTAACCATTCTAAAGAGTAATATTCATGAAATATGGTTTGCAGATAACTGGAGAAATAGTGTTTCTTACTACATGCTTAGTATAAGAAACACTAAAGAAAACACCTCTCTACATTTTCTCAATAATTGCTTGCTATTGTAACAGAGATACTTCTGCAGCAAGATGACAGTTCAATAAATTCCATTAATTCCGGCTTAGCTAAGAAAGGCAGGAATGTGTGTCAGACATTAACCATGAATTTTGTTATGTGTGAACAGGAGTAACCTAACTTATTTTATAGGGTTTGTACATTAGTAAGGAGAAGACTAAGGAAAATACACACTCAAAGTTTCTATTCTTATAAACAGTTACTTCTGCCAGACCTTTCAGTGGATTTTGCTTTTCTGCTTTATACCAAACTGCTCAGTGAAAGAATTAAAAAAAAATAAATGCTATCTTCTTGGAATACATTACAATGTTAATATACTGACAAAACTGTGAGCAGCACATTTCTGATCTCTACTCTTTCTCAGGAATTAACAATTTGTTTCCTGGTGTTAAACCCCAACATTGTGTAATTAATTCTTTCCATTTTACTTAATCCCTATTGCCCAATTTATCTGCATCTTGTTTTGAGAATGGCACGATTCCCAACTTTTTTTTTTTTTTTTTTACATAGGAAACATGAAGAAAATGTACAAGACTAATCAAAACAAGCAAATCTAACTGCTATAAATAACAGAAAAGCATGACGTGCCAACTCTGACTGAAACCGAGTTTAAATTTAACTATCCTTTAGATGCAAAAGGTAATAGCTACAAGTAATAAGAAAAGAAAACTTTCTTGAAAGGAATTTTATACAAAAGAAATTGCAAATTGAAAATAGATTTAATATTTGCAATCACAGATCTTTGTGGACCAAATCCAGATTTTGCACTGAGGCACAGGAATACACTACTGCAGCAAAAAAAAACACCCCAACAACAAAACAATGAATCAGCTCATTTGTGGGAAGTGTTCCCTTTGTCCCTAAAAAACTATGGTATTGGAATTACTCCGGCCCTCAAAAATAGCAAGCTAAGGTTATAGTTTGGTATTGTGAAGTGTTCAGCTTCTAGAAAAGATTTTACCACCCTTCCTGCAACTTCTGCTTCTTAGATTGTGAAGGGTGATTGGCAACAATATCGCAGGCTGAAACTGCTGTTTAACACTTCATGCTGTTGAACTGGAGCTTCAGATAACAGAACTTTGCTCACATTTAAACTCAGGCTAAGGGTATGTCCAACGAGAGCTTCCTGTAGATCAAATGATATCCACCAACGGAAGATTCTCCCATAACTTGCTTGCGACTGAGCTTTTGTTAACAAAATTTTATTTCCAAAAACAGTTGTGTGATGAAATGAAGCAAGCAATGTTGCTTTGCTAAATCAAGGCAGGCAAATAAAGGAATAACAACCCTACACACAAAAAAATGGCTAGATCGTGTAACACTAACTTTTATATTTTGTTTCATGTCTATAGGAACCAGACATAAGATTAGATAAAAAAAAGGGACATTGATTTGGTCCATCCATTATGTAATACGGTTTAATATCTTCCTTTAAGTTGCTTCCTTTATGATGAAGAACTAGTGAATTCTCCAGAAAATGTACTTACTGAAATTATTAGACATTTTTGAAAAGAAATATAACTGTGTATTTGATATAGGAACGATTGACAGGAAGCCAACACCAAAGAATAGCTCTCACAATTAAATAAAGTAAACTCTTTCCTCAAATGACAGAGCTCCTAGCAATTTTCCGTGTTTATAAAATAGCAGCTGGACTTTCCTGTGGCCTCCTACAGCCAAACAGAGCTGCCAAGCAACCACTCCAGAACCAGGAAGCAAGCAGGGACCGATTGCTCAGGTGTATTTGCCCTGTGGCTAAAGACCCCAAGGACAAGCTAGCTGGGCCTGAGAGGCAGCGCTTCCTCAGGCCACACTTGGTTAATGTGCCTTGAGAATTAGAAGAGTTGAACACTGTGATCAGGCTTCTTAGCAAAACTGCTTCCCAGTTCAAAAGCAGTGGGCTGCCACCCAGCCAGGCTGCGAACAGCTCTGCAGCAGGCCCACATCTCCTGAGGTGGCAAGACCCAAGCACTATGGGGTCAGCGGCTGATGCCAGGGCTCGTGCTCTGGACCCTTGCAGATGCCTAAGCGTTGGTCTCAGCCCAAGTACTGTGAGAACCAACCTGATAATTGGCACGTGTACTTCATAAAGGAACACTTCAGACTTGTGCTCACAGACATAGAGACATCTAGTTTACTAATAGAAGACTGTCACCTTGATGCAAAAATCTTCAAATATCTTTAACCCTGTGAATGTTTTACTGAAAGTCCACTGTAATCATTCAAGATGTGAATTTATGTCTTTACCAGGTAGTTTTAAAGCAACAGCTAGTTAGTAGTAATCAGTTTTTTGTTTTTTTTTTAAATCTTCAGACTGTTTTTATGGCAGTTTTCTGAAGAAAGATGTAATCTTCTAAATTGCTCTAGTGTGCTCTAGTGACAAAGGCTCAGCTAATCCTGTGAGAGGTTTCAAAGAGAAATAAATTAAATAAATCAAAAGCTTGCCAATGGGCTCTCCCCACACACATGGGATGCTCATGCTCATCATGCCTTGCTTTACAGTAAAGCTTCCTGCAGAATTCATCAGCCATACTGAGGGAACAAGGGGTGGAAATGGTCTGGGATGGTCAGGTATACGAAGTTGGAAAGCCTTTTAAATTTAACTGGATGATTTCTGCATTTTTTATTTTAAATAAACATTATAAAAAGAAGTTATAGGAAAATGCTAAAGTTGTAACTAAAAAAAAAAAGAGCTTTGTCAAATCAAAAAATGCCAAAATTAACACTATAAAGATAACTACTTTAGCTTTTTCTTCACTAACCATTATAGAGGAGTCTTTAATTACACCTTTAATTACACCTTATTTAAGGTCAAGGACACCAAATCACATGTAAAGAACACTGGAATTGCAACTCACAGAAAATGGTTTGCTTGTGCCTCTGCCATGGTACCATTGCATAAAATTACTTGAGAATGTAATAAAGCTTGAGTGCAAGAGTCCACATTGTAGCAGTGTTGACTTTCATTTGATCATTTTCTTGTTTTTAAATTCTCTTTACTAGATTAAGGTGTTCTTAACATGACTTTTTAATTTGTTATATAAAAGCAAAGGTAAGTATGGTGCCTTATAAAGTAACAGAAGTTGTTATTTTGAGGATCTTAGAAGCCAAGTTCTAAATAATGTACTTCTGTAAAAGATGTCAAACCATTAAAAATTAACTATATTGATAACTTGCTTAAGATACCATTTAGTGTTACAGTAAAAATACAGATTCAGACTACGGAATTGAAGTTTTCAACACAGAATTTTTACTGTATGACAGCTGTTCTAAGGGACCGATTACTGTTGTATCTATGCAGTTAATATAGATGCAACAGGAATATTATATAATTATGCATACAAAAACTAATTTGGATCCCATTGCATCAAGAATGGAGAACAAATGATTCAAACAAATTATTAAATTATATTTCACAAATTTTGAAAAATTCCTAGCCTTCTAGAATTCCCAAGCTACCACGCAAAACTGTAAAACAAAGTTTTTTTCCCTTTCAATACAGTACTACATTTGCTATTGCCAAAGAGTATGTAGATCATATTACAAAAGGTAAGCAAAGAATCACATTTACTAATGCCTTGAACACTACTAATTCTCTTTAGCCAGCCATTAGTGGTAAGGGATGTTGTAAGAATTCTACACATTCCTCAAAACAAACTGCTGGCTAAAAAGCTCAGTCAGCTGCTTGAAGTATCACCAGTATTCAAATGCAGTAAGCAAAAGCACAAATACGTGCAATGCAGTTTAGTCACAGTTACCAGACCTTTATCTACTTCAAACTCTTGTACTGCAAAAGACACTAAAATTTACACCAACCTTCTGTTTGTCCAGTATCTTCATAGCATAATACTGTTCTGTGGCTTTATGTTTCACCATCATAACTCTCCCGAATGATCCTGTTCCTAGGGTTTTTTGCCTCTCAAAATCATCTAGGCCAGCAGTATTCTACATATACAAGGATATAATGGTATTATTTACAATTTAATACCCAGAGACAATTTTAATTATATGAATTGAAATCATTTATTAAAGACAACTGAGTAAAATTAAATTTATCAAAGACAATAAGCTATAGGCAACTTGGAGTTATGTCACGACTGACAAATTTGAATAAGAGATTTTATATTGCACTCATTGAAACAAAGAAACTTAATTGAATTGTGTGAACATTTCTATAATTTGTTCATACAGATGACACAAGCTTAGTAAGAAGAACTTGGCTGTAAACAAATTATGTACGTAATAATCAGATAAAGCCCTCATGCTCCACAAGCAAGAACATAAGAGCCTGCAAAATTCTAGAACCAAGCTCTTGACAAAGTGCTACAGGAGAGCTGTCTGGAAACAATATCACAGCTATTCATTCAAAGCATTTGAGATGCTGCTTCAACAAACAAATGACCATCCTCTTCCACTCTCCCCATCCCTCCCCTCCAAGAAAAAGTCCACCCCTTCAGCTTTTGGAAGATTCCTCTTGAGCTCCTTAACCTGTCCCCAAGCTCTAGGCAGCATATTCTTTCTTAATAGCATGGGATAATGATTAGCACGGTAAATTACAGATCCATGTAATGTTTAGTGTTATAAAAGCCAGCTAAAATATGATCACAGATTTTGAATCATGCTGATCACAAACAATTTTCTGTAAGAGAAAGTGGCAATTCAGCATGACCATTTCATCAGCTCATACCTAGAGAAGACCTGAGCATCTCCGCTGATGAATATCAGTGAGAAAACTGACTTCCAAAATGGAAACTCTTTTGAAAATTGCATTAAACTTTCTTCAGTTTTCTGTGCTGCTCATTACAAACTGACAACACACTTAAAACATGCTATGAAAAAAATGCAGTAAAGAAAATTATTCGATTCTTAAATGATTGATACCTGAGGGGGGCTTTCCCATTTTCTTAAAAAGTCTTCTTTGGCTTTGGCTAGGAACTCTTTCACTGAAAACACACACAAAAAATTGTTCATTAATGAGAGTCATTATGGATGTGATAGAGACGCTTTGTTAACAAAATATATAATCTTCATTATCAACTTTATTCTCCAGTTCATAAGGTACTATATTTACCTTTATGAAAGTGAGCACCAATATCTCAAATTTCTACAATGATCTCCAGGGGATCTGTAAGCTTTCTGGAGTAACTACACAACTCTACACACGTTACTTAAACTACACCAGCTCTAATAACTCACAACACTGTATATGCAAGCAGGCTTTAAGGTGATGCAAAACTTTCTTAATTTGACTGGGGAAGAAAAGAAAACAAACACCTGACATTTAAATTACCATTCCGCAAAGAGAAAGATTTTATCATTTTTTAAAATAAATATACATTGTCTTTCAGCTGATTAGCATAATGTCAAGCTCACTGCTCCCCCCATCACCTTCAAAAAAAGGCTGTTTGCAAGCTCAAGAACCAAATGCACAGCATTACTGCAAGCAGACAAAACACAACAGGGCTACAACAACACTGCACATAGATATGCCCACAGTCAAAGAATAAGTATTTTTAATATTAATTTTTCATTGAAATTGAAGGAATTAATAACTGCAAAATTCTGGATGACTGTTTAAAATGTGCACTAACATATTTTGTTCGGATAATATTTCAGCTGTTCTATTTTTTGAACACCAATTGTCAGCCAGATCAAAGTAGATTACTTAAGGCACAGCCATAAACGAAAGGCATTTCAGACATTGCTGTGATTCTGAAAAAGTCACAGAATTAGAAGAAAATATCATACTGGTTTTGTGTTTTCTGAATCAATTCACATAACACAACGTTAATAACAGCGGATTTTCTGTACTATGTTCTGCCATAAGCAATTTCTAACAATACTCAGTAATATGCCAATATTATTCTGGTCAATGACTAGAAATATATGGTTTAGGAACTGTATTTTACCTTCAGATGCTCACAGAAAATTAGGTTTATGAGTGGCCATAAACAATCATCTGATGAATCAGAACAATTTTGTGCTTTTCCTTTCAGAGAATACTGATGTCTACACAGAGAACTTTTCTCCTACCATACTTCTGTTACTGGCACAGTATCAGCAGTGGTAAAAACAGTGGCAGCCCTGGAATAGACTGGTCCTGATTTTTTTGTTTGGTTGTTTTTGTTTTCCTTTTTGTTTTCATATGGGATTCAACTGTAGAAAAATACTCAAAGGAGCCTTACAGTTCCTACCATCGCTGGCTCTGATGGAACAGCATCAAAACAACAGAAATTTCAGAAAAATTGTCAAAAGGTCTGGCAGGCAACAACATTAGAAGGGTGATTAAACCATGACATTCCCTCAGTACTTTTAAGAGAAACAGAGAAGAGGGACATATTTATTACTTTAAATTTATGTGTAAGTAGAATAAGAAAGCAGTTTATGTCAAATGAATTATAGAAATTAATTGGCATTTAAACTCACTGAAAGTTAAAAAAAATATATATATTTAAATGGGTAGTCAGTAAAATGTTTGACACGTTTATCCTAAGTGGGGAAAATATTTCCATTGTTTTCAAATTATGTGGGCTACTTATTTAATGACTTTTAATGATTCTCATTTGAGAAAAAGACAGGATTTCCTGTGACATGAAGTAAATTCAACATAAAAAGGGAATGTAATAACGTCCAAATTCATGTACGATGATCCCTCTTCTACTAGGAAAACAGAGATGGCTATTGATAAAGCGATAATAATTTATAATTTTCTTTTGGACATAAATTGACGTCAAAATAACATGAGCATTATTTTCTCTTAATGCCAAGAAAAAAAAATTAAGATGATCATTAAGATTACCAGAGAGCCAAGCTTCAAACTTAAACTACTGTAGTTAAGAAACAAACATTAACTTTGCTTTAACATGATACATCACAAAACATGAAATATATATATATATGTATATCTTGGTACAACATCTTAAATATCCCTCACACAATTTATGTTGTTCATATAATGGTATTTTAAGTTTCCATATCTCTCGTACTGAAATAGGATTTTCAGTATTTATGAGAAATATACCATTATATTTACATGTAATCATCTTTTTCTCAGTTCTGCTTATGGAATAAAGAACGTGTATGACAAAATTGTAATCCATCTGCAAATATTCAAACTGGGGAATCATGGAAAAAATGAGCCTCTATTCTAAAAATATCAGGAAGCCACAAGCTCTCCTTCAATACAGAATGTCTAACTTACACTTCTTTACTTTTGTTCTTTTCTTGGAAAGTGGCACTGAGCACATATTTTCAAAATCAAGCTACCAAATGGCATTAATTCACTCTTAAAACCCTCATATTTTAAAAACAATTTCATATTTTGATGGGTGTTATTAGAGAAAGTGTGTTAAATTTTGCTTGGTTCTTATTTTCAGAGGTCCCCTGGGCTCCTACACCACAGTGAAATTCAGGAAGTGATTTCAAATCGAATTTAGGCAACTTAAGGGCGTCACTTCAGTCACTTCTGAAAACAGGACTTAGAATTGGAAATAGCACAGGTTCTTTTGACAACTGAAATCACGAACCATTAGCTCTTGCTGTAGGAGAACACATTTTATTTCTACAGTTTGAGTGCTGAATCAGTATTTCTGCTAATTAGTTATGGTTTGTAGTGGCCATTGGTATTATTTTCATGATGCAAACGAACAGGTTTATCAGACAATGACTTTGAAGTTTTCTTCACGTGCACATTTTTAGCCACTTTACATTGCTACAGTATGACTTTTTCAATTTATTATTATTTTTGTTTGTTTTTGTTTTTCAGATCTTTTAACTGTTCCTAGTATCTGTGACTTTGGGCACTAATGAAAGAATGAGCATACCAAAGGTCTCTATAGGTCCCCAAAGGGTTTGCAGGAACATTCACCCACACAGATGAGATGATGAAGAGAGGAAAGAAAGAGAAAAAAAAAAGTTTTATGCATTTCCACAACAAACACATAGAAAACACAAATACATTCCACCCATTCCCCTCCCCACTCAAGGATGGACCCTGTAACAAACCAGCCCTTTCCCACACAGACAGAATGACTCATGCTACACCACAGAATGTTTGAGCAAAGATTACCAAATGAAAAAAAGAGGAAAAAAAAAAAAAAGAAAACACACCAAAGGCAGCTAAATTCAGTATGAGAAAAGATGATGCATCACAGAAATAAGCACAGCTTATAAAACTTCAGGAGATCAAGTTGGCATCTTTAATAAATAACCTGTTCTGATACAAACACATCCAAGGAACCGTTGCTAACAAAAGTGTATCTATCTTCATCGCAGCATGCAGGATCACAATAAAACCTGTAATCAGGTGATCTTCCCACTACTTATCATTTTGTTCCAAAAGACGGCATGTGTGAATTGCATAGCATGTGGTGGGTAGCACAGAAATGGAAAACAGTCTCCAAAAATTTCACAACCAAATTTCAGTCCCGTTACCCAACAACAGCAACAAAACCACACAAAAAGCACAGATGAAATTACTGTATACAATCTGGAATGAATACTTGAATTATTTGTGGTACCTTTACAATTACAATTTAATTTTCTAAAACTTCCAAAAAAAACACAAAAAAGATTTTTATATACGTGTTCCCATAAGCACCGAAAAACTAATGCAAGGATCAATCATGAATTCACAAATGGCTAAGTGAAGTGAAGATTTTGATGATGCAAGGAGTGTTAGCAAAGACCAGCAAACAGACACTATTCATACTGATTTCACTGACACAGTACCAGATTGAGTGAAGGAGGTTGAAACTAAAGGAGGAAAAGCTGTTGTTCAAGAAAGGAAGGTGCTGGAAGGCAAGGGCAAAGCACAAGTGAAAACAGCGGCACAAGAGCCATGCATAGGATCAAACTATGGGAGCACCAGTAAGGACACCAGCTGGAACTGGAAGGGCTGCACAAGTGACCCAAAGGTTAGGTGGGCACAAACACACTTCGTTAACCTCCGATAATCTAGTTCTTCATCACCAGCAAGCCCAATTATTAGTGGGAAATGCAAGTTTCACACAAGGTAAACACACAAGGTGTGTAGAAGAAACTGGGGGAGATTCAGAAAAGCGTATTAAGAAGTGGGATGATGGCCAAGGAGATAATTTTTTTTTTTTTTTTTTTTTACAAAACTGAAAGTTTGTAACTTCTGCCTGCACCAGTTAAAAATCTGTTCAGAAGAAATCCTACAGGTGCACACAGCTGGACAAGAAATATGTAAGCTATTACTTGTATATCGCAGATGACATGAGACTTGGCCTATGGATATCTGTATTCAGAACAAAAGAAAAATGGTGATACGCAGGAGAGCCTGCTAAAAGAGACTTTTAAGGGAAGTGGAGAGTAGGATAGAAGTATGTTATGTAACAAAATCCAGCCACTTCAGTGCACAGTACAACACAACGATATGGAATTAGCTATCAGGTTTCTTAATTGTCCCTGGTCATATGAATCCAAGAGTTTCCTGTTCAAATAAGCTTAGTTTTCAAGTGACAAAACCCATCTGGTCACAATGAAAAAGTGTTTGTAGCTGGCACTTGCAGTTCAGAGAGGCCACTGCTCCTCAGCTGCTCTCCGTCAGGAAGAATCGGAATGCTTAAAATTTGAGCTCAAGATCCTGAGGTTCCCAGGTAGCACTAGCATACAAAGAGATACTTAAAGGAAAAAAAAAAAAAAAAAGAAAGAAAGAAATGAACACCACCTACCCCTCCCCAACCTGCCTCCCCCCCAGTCCCTAAACACGCCTCCAAATAACAGGGGAAACGTAGCGAATAGATGTTATCTAACAGTGCCTTGACACAGAACACAGTATTTTCCTTTAATTGTTTTGTGGATTAACTTTTGTATGAAAAGTTAGCAGGGCTATAGAAAAAAAAAGGTATTACAAAGAGCACTCTGGCCTGAAACAAGCAAAGCCTTGGAAAGCTCCTGAAACAACTAAGCGGGTTAGGACCTCTCAGCTGCAGGGGTGCAATTAGAGCACAGGGGAAAGGGGTCACAGATGGAGGAGTCCTGAAGAGTTAACATAAATCGCATTGCCTTTCTCCCACCTCCCACGTGCACTGTATTTGTTATTCTCAAGCACATCTCCCACAAGAGACAGTGAGCCAGAATTTTTTTTGGAAAAACAAAACAAACAAACAAACAAACAAAAAAACCCCACAAAACTATTTGGATAGGATTTATGGCAAGAAAGCAAGAACTAAACTGATTAAGACCAAACATTGGGCACCACTACAAACCCCCATCTGCTGTGCTAAATGCCAATCTCTGCTTGGTATTTAGAATGCCCTTTATCAAAATACAATTCAATTTATGTTCCAAAACTGTAATATAATCACTTGAAAACTGGAATTAAATGGGATATTTAATTAAAATCTCCGAATTTCATTTAATGGAAAAATGAATATGTATCTGATAAATATAATTGTATATTATGGTTTAGGCTTAAACATTATCGAGACATACAGGGAATCCTGTGGTTACAATACCGCATTTCAGAAACGAGAGAAGCACTCAAGTCAAGAGTTCCAAGCCTAATTCTTGCACCATTAACCTTAAATCTTTTTCAATTTCTTGTAACTTTCATTAGGAAGAATACTATCACAAGGCTTACAAGTTTTCTTTTTACCCTGGTATATCTTTAAAAATGAACACAACTGTGTATTAAATATTACGCGTTCAAAGGAAGTAGTGTGAACAAGAGTTAACATTTTAATAGCTAGAACGCACTTCCAAACAGAAGCTGAAGTGGTATCATTGAAACACCATCGACAAAAACAAAAGGCTTTGTTTCTCACAATGTGAAAACAATGGAGAAAAAAAGTCCAATGTGATATTAAGGCTGTAATATGAGGCCCAGTCAATCCTTTCTTAATACTGTGGTGAAAAGCACTTATTGGCTCTGTTGTCACAAACTGCCCACTGATAACTTTGTCTTGTTCCTGCTCTAAAAGTTGTAAGGTCACTAAGGCTAGATCAATAAACTCTGTACCAATTTAATATCTCATCTATCAACTTTCTGACTTTAAGAGCAAAGTTTTGATCTTATATTTCCACTGCAATTTTAATTACGATAAAAACTGGTGTTGAAGATCATACTACTAACTTAGCAACTGCAATAGATAAGAATTTAACATCAAATATATATACATGGAACACTTTTGAAATACAAAAACTAAAACTTCTTAGTAAATGAAGGTTCATGTAAGAATTATTAAATGCATACAAGTTTGCTATTAGAATGCAACTGCTATTAATTAAAGTGCATACTGTAAACACTTCTATGGAATATTGGGAATGACTGGTAAGAAGCAGAGAACAAAAGGGTATGGAAAAGCCATGGAGAAAAAGGGAGAGGAACAGGATAGAGTAAATTAGGAGTAATTACAGCCGCAGTGGCTGAAGACTAGGAAATAGCAATAGAATCTGATTTCAGGGGGAGCTTATTCAGGAATTAACGTTACTGCACATTGCAAATTAAGAGATAAGAAAAACTTGTGTTTTACACCTCCAGATATTGAACACAGGCGATTTTAAATTTATTTTTATTTATTTATTTATTTTAAGTCTTGAGCTAGACTGTATTTTGTCAGTCTTGTAAGAGAAAATGAATCCCTCCTCCAACCCCCTGGGGCTGCATGCTACAATTTTAAGCTGTAAATTAAACAAAGCTGAAGTCTTATTGTTCACCTCTTTACTTGGCTGGTATGAAAGCAGACAGACTGTGCAAGAGATGCGACAGATTTAGACAAACCAAAACAGGAGGTGAATTTTCAGCTATCAGAGATAATGGCTATCTTTCTTGAATGCTGAGGGGATGATACTCTACTGCATACAACTGCCACAGTCAGACTGACTTTCTTCTTCCTTCTATTTTTACCAGAAATAAAATTGGTTTTATTTCCAAATCTCACTGTTAATCTTTTGTTTGCCCTTATTTATCATTTTAAATCATAAAGCACTGGTCCAAGCAGAGGCAGCAAACCCCACTAATGCCAAACATGCAACACAATAGAAACCGATCCAGAGAGACTGGATGAAACCCAACCAGCACCGAGTCACTTAAAATGTGAATCCCTGAAGTCTTGCTAAAATGAAACCTCACCAAAATTTGTAATTGAATATACTTCACTAAACAAACAACAACAAAGTGACTCCTCCCTCAAGACACACAGATAAATGCTATGCATTCCAGTTATACCAAAAGCCTTTCTTCCTCTCTGCCAAAACCAACCAAACAAAATCCATGAACCAAGCTGGGATTTATTATTCAAATCCTAAATTGTTGATTATATACAAGATTTCCTCAATGCTGACAAGCAGAATAGCTCCATCCATACATCCAAGCATGGGATGTGACCCAAAATCTCTGGCAGATCCCTGCCGAACATGAGAGGCCCTCTAGGCATTTAGGGTGGCACCTTTTTTTCTTGCCCAACCTTCCCTTCCAAATGAAAGCATTCTAGCAACCTGTCTCTGATTAAAGTGGGTGGTATATATTTTTTTCCTCCTTTTCTCTAAAAAAAAAGTTACAACTGCCGTACAGTTTCTTCTGTAATGCCTTAAAACTAATCTTTAGCCTAAGGAAAGGAGTCTCTCATGTACCTTGTTCCTGTCCTTGAAGTGTTCACTGAAGGGAGTTACTCCAGACTGCCAAGATGACACACTCCTATATATGCTTCCTTTCTTGCAACAATCCACATGCGTTGAGGCTTGGAAGTCCATGAAACAGCAATTTGATTTGTAAGGCTGCAGTTTACTGTTCAGTAAAGACTAGTACATATATATAAGCACTACTTCAAAGAACAAACAAACAAACAAACAACCCATCCTGTCCTCCCACAATCATTTATTCCCTGCCTCAATATCATGAGTTTCCATGAAATAGGAAAAGCACCCTGTGGCTGCCTGCCAAGCCAGGTTGGGGAGTTAGGCCAGATTAGAGAATAATGGGCAGAAGACAGGGGAGAACAAGGGAAGCTCATTTTAATCCAAAGCAACTCTCAGTTCTTTTCATGGCATGAATGCCTCCCCCAGGGTGAGGGAAAGACAAGTCAGGGGGAACAGGCAAATGTATGGGACAGAAAACATCACAGAATGGTTTGGGTTGGAAGGGACCTTAAAGACCATCTGGTTCCAACCCCCCATGATGGGCAGGGACACCTACCACCAGCCCAGACTGCCCAAAGCCCCATCCAGCCTGGCCTTGGGCACTGCCAGTGATGGGGCATCCACAGCTTCTCTGGGCAGCCTGCGTCAGGGCCTCACCACCCTCTGAGTAAAGAATTTCTTCCTTATATCTAAGCTAAAACCTACCCTCTTTTAGGTTAAAGCCATCACCACTTGTCTTATCCGCACCCCCTGAGAAAGAGTCCCTCTCCCGCAGGCCCCCCTTGGGTACTGGCAGGCTGCTATAAGGTCTCCCTGGAGCCTTCTCTTCTCCAGGCTGAACAACCTCAGCTCCCTCAGCCTGTCTGCATAGGAGAGGTGCTCCAGCCCAAGAACTGCACGTTTTCTGAAGTACTGCCAGTTTGTGCTAGTTTAACACAACCTGAACGAATTGCACTGGACTACTGGAAAGGTTTGAGTAATAATTCTATTTTTAAGTTATTAATCTCCACTTATTCTATAAGTTCTCTTAATGTAAAATTTTAAATTAATAAATTATAAGTTTAATACAATTACTTTCAAGTGCAGTGCTTAACACTCCCTATGTATAAAATTTGATCATACATCTAATTTAACAAAAGGTTATGTAAAGAAGTGTTAACATATGACATCCTCAATTATTGTACATTGATATGCTTTGCAAGGAACTGGGAATTATCTATGCAGTACCACTCTCTACAGTTGTAGCTGAACTTAACCAGTAATCAAAAACACTGCAACTATCACAGAATCTGTAGTGTCAAAGACCTCCTTCCTCTGTCAAACATAATAGGTATTACTTCACAAAGAAAACTGAAAACTGTGGTAAAATTGCAAAATTTTAAGCAGCTCTTTTTCTGCAGTGCATATATTTCCATGGTTACCATGTGGGGAAAAAAAAAAAAAAGAATAAATTTTAAGAATGAGTTCCAAGAACAAAATTTTCTAGGGCACTACTAGAAAATATGTTATAACTCTATCTACATTCCTGGGTAAAGGTTGTTAGTAAATTCTGCTAAATATAAATTCAAAAACACTAAGCAAAATGTTTACAGCATCTCCTACAGTTTTACTCCAGCTAAGCTTCCCACCCCTCTGCAGTGTAAGTACTGATGGGCTAGCACCAACTTTCCTCTCTATACTACTGCCCCACCTTCCCTCCTCATAAAAGTTCCTTGACTGAAGAGAGTCACATAGTACTGGGCAGCTATCACTGAGAGTGTTTTATGGTTAGATAGCTAAAAACTGTATGCAAAAATCTGCAGGTAGCTACTTGGTCTGCATATTGACCGATACATTTCCTGCAAAATATCCTTCATAAAAATAGATGTACTCATGCACAAATAAATACCCTTTTCTTTAGAAGTAGCCCAAGTTTTATTAAACTCATTTTTTCCTTGTATTCCAAACTAAGCGCCTTCAGGGGCTGTTCACGGTTTGGGTGCATTTTACAAGTTACTCAAGAAGAGTAGCTCTAGTGTTGCTTTTATTTTTTTCTGAATATTTCATACAAGGCATCAAAATAGTAGATATGCCAATCTTGGTTTAACTGTGCTCATTTCAAAGTCTACTTCCTGCAACACGACTTTGTCCCAGCCCTTACATTAACAAAACCATACACACTCCCATATGCATGCACTTGAATCAATAACTTCACAACTGTCAGAGTATATCAGCAAAATAGCTCTTCATCTCTTTGCAAGACTTGGGAATCTGACACATCACAACACTGACATATCTCCTGCAGATCATATTTCAATATTCATTTTCAATATTTACAGGAAATGGTTGCCTCCAGTAGCTAGCCAATTAGTAGAGGTTCGTTTATAACCTTAGATAGCAGAGACTTCCTGAATAAGGAAGTAAGTCTTATGTAAATAAACATAATTCACTATTCAACACATCAAGTGAACAACAAATTCTTGTTCACCTTAGGGTTAGGGTAGGTGAAAAGTAGATAAGAGTGTTCACTATCCATTCTGATAATGAATGGAACTTCAGAGAAAACAGGTTTATGGTCAGTACTTTGATAAAAAGCAGGCACAAAATTTGCACAGAATTTAGTCGTAAACCCTACAAAAATGTAAATATTAATAATAATAATAAAGCAAAGAAAATACAAGTTCTTAATGAGCTTTCAGAAACAAGAATGAATAAAGGAAAGTACCAAACCCATTGGTCAGGTTATAAAACGCCTCTTAATGACCTCGACAATTAAAGATGTGAAATGCATGCTGCAAACTTTGGCTTACAGCAGCAATACCAGCAGCAATTTTTTGAGGAACTAACAAGAAATAATTACATAAACTATTTGAGATATAAAGTAAAAAACAAGAAGAAAATCTGTTAAAATATATATATATATATATATATGGAAGAATCATAACAGAAAAGTAAGCCACAGTTCACCTGAGATGCAAGATTACAATGTACCAGGTACCCATTCCTTTGGAAGCAACCCAAATTTTATTAAATTCATTTTTTTGCCCATACTCTAAACTAAGCACCCGAGGGACTGTTCTCTGTAGGGATGCGTTTTAAGAACTACATCAAAGCAGCTCATGTTGCTTTTTCTTTTTTCAGATATTTTATATGAAAACCAGAACAAAACATGAACCCAGCTCAACATCTAAGAACTTAACCTAGTCTATGGTCAGAGGCTAACTAGTACCTTTGGGTAAGTTTTGCAAGGAAGATACAATTAATCCTATGAGATGCATTCTTCACAGTCTCTTCGGCAGGGGGACAAATTGTTCCTTTGTCTTTCTCAACAACTACCCATGTCAATGGGAAAATAAATAACTGTAGCTTGGTAGCAGTACTGATGTGTAACACCTCTAGATTCCTCATTAATCTTACAATTTTCTAAAACATTATTTTTAGAAATAATTCTTTTAACTAATGACAAACACAGTTCTGTCCCCTGATCTTCATAATGAATTTCTAAATTCAGTCAGTCCAAATTGTACTTTTATAAATTAGTCCAAACGTACAGCAGATCTTCAACTTCAAGGCTCCTTTGTTACATATTCCCATCTTTTCTTCCATTACCTCACAATGGGAACCTTCACTCAACCCTATTTTGCTGTGATGTCACTCCCCAGTGCTCAACTGCTGTAGTTTCAAATACTTCTGCGAGCTGGTTGTACCCCGCTCTTAAAAGATGGCTGCAACACACACAGGTAAGATATTAATACTATGCCCTTACTCCTGAAATGCTCCTCTTCTCCAGTGCCTCCAAAGCTTGACAGTAACTCGGCGGATGGAGGCTATTAGCATTGCTCACACTCCTCATACTGCTCCATCTGTCTACGCACATATGGCAACTACTATCCTAAAAGTATCATTTCTGGATCAGCAATTTCCTCTTTATTGCCAGTTTTTGAAAGTACTACCCAACTGTAGACATAATGTTACTAAGAGCATTAAGGCTATTACTACTGAAACACAAGATCTGCCAGAACAATACCTGTCCTTTATCTGTTATGAAATGTCCTGCTCTTCAAACCAAAACAAACTGTAAACCAAGGAAAACAAGAAACAAGGCCCGTGAAAGGCAAATAGTTCTTCATTCTCCCCAGTCTTCCCAGAAAAAAAAAAAAAATTATCTCTTGGAATTTTTATCTCTTGGAGAGGAGAGGAAAAAAAAAAAGCAAGCAAGCCATTTTTGTTTAGAATTAGTTTCACCTGCATCCACCCTTTACAAAGACAGCATCTAGTTTTAACCACTTAAAGGGTGTAAAACTGCTGCAGCAAGGATAACCACAAAGGTGCACTAAACAGCAAAAGTACTTGAAATGGGGAAATGTTTGTACTGAAGACAATATAATTCTCACTCAAGGGAGCATGAGATATTCACCTTTCCCTTGTCAAAATTACTCTTCTAATTTGTAGATATTTTCGATTGGGAACAGACACTTGTAAAAAATTGCATCTATTTGTTTTTATTTTTAATGGACCTAGGAGCATGGATGTCAAGATGAATATAATCTACAGATGCAAATTGTGGAATAAAGCTCCTGGGGTAAAAGCAAATAAACAAAATGAACCCCTGTAACCTCTTTTTCACCTATTTTTTTTGTGAAAAGAAAAAATATTCCCATAAAATTGCTCCATCATAACACAATAAAAAAGGAAGGAAAAAAACACTTAAGCAGCAAAATCTAAAATTGCTATAGCTGACTTCCACAAATCTTAATTCTGGTGGAAGCTGCAACTGTAAGAGAAACAGACAAAAAGCTGAGGAAAAAGCCAGCATCGTGATGGTGATCAGTGAAAAAACAGAGAGCCTTCCTGACTCTAAAATAAAGACCTCTTCACACGTGGAATAACGTGGCTGTGTGATGCTGAGGAAATGCATGACTATAGTTTGCCCCTTGCTTGGAAGAGAGCCACAAAGGGGTGAAGCTGCCTTCTTGGCCCTGCCATGTGCTTGTGCTGGCTCGCAGGTGCTCGACAGGGCTCCATCAGCTCCCTGCCCAGCTCCTGTCAGCATCCATACAGGGCAGAGGCTGGACCACCTCTTTCCAGGACAGCCTGCGTTTAGGTTTACTTACACGGTCATGATGCTGTAACACAGATTTTCATAACGTATATGCAAAGTTCTTGTAATTTGTCTTGTAACTGTACCGGTTTTGACACTTGCATATTGTTGTACTTCGTATGCTGAGGAAATGACGGCAACACTTTCCTTTTCAGGGAAGATGACCTCAAAACATTTGTATGAGATAAGTACATATAAACTGGTATTAGATAAGGCAGTGGGATGACTCCTCCCACTCTATCTCATGCCTTGTACAAAAGTGAAATCTTCGTAAAAATAGTCCTTTAAATTTGTAGGACAAAGCGAAACCACACAGGCATATATAAACCCTGTATGCATGATTATTTTTTTCTTTTTAAGCAATCTCTAAACTTAAGTCATTTTGCAAAGCTCCAGATTATCCACATGAAACAATAAGGCATCATGCCAGATACTATTGCATTTGTGCTTTCTGCAAACCATTTTCACGGACATCTTGTTCTAAAAAATTGCATATAAGTAATTTAAATATTTAGATGCAACTTTCATTAATATTCCAAGGAAGAATAAAGCACTTCATAATTGCATTAAGTACTTTATAATAATCAATCACGCTGTTTTTAGAAAGCAACTACCTGCCTGATAAGTTTCCTGGGTATATTATAATATCTCATTTTTAATGAGGCTCCCCTTCCCTACTTCCATGAATGACCGGAACTATTCTGCTATTCCATCATTTAGAAAGAATAAAGACCAAAAAAGAATAAGCTGGTTCAGATGAAAAAGAACAAAAGCTAGTTCCGAATTTTAGGTGATAATTACAATAATTTCAGAAGTTTTCTTATTAATTTGTATCAATTAACATAAAATAATTTAATATGAGTGGCACAGAAAATTAAGTAAACTGACATACACAGCATTCAATTATAAAATTCACCATATCTCATTCTGTGTCTTATTCAATGATTTGGAACAGTTATTTCTAAGATAAAGCTTTAAAATATTTAATATTTAAAATATTAAATACTAATTATGCAAAACAAGATGTTTAATAAGAATACTAATCTTTAAGACTAGTAATTTTTAATAGAAATCCACAGTAAGTAGATTACAAAAACAAAGAGATCAGTGCTCGATGTAGCTATGCAGACAAGAAAGGGAAACCTGGTAGATTTTTCCTGATTGTGAAGACAGAACAAAAAATAGTGTCAAAGGTAATAGAAAAGACTTACCATTCATGCTGAATAGCTTATTTTCAGAAACATATTGCTCCTAATATTAATCCAACAGTTGATAAAGTATGTTAATCCCTACAAAAAATCAGTGCTTCAATCTCTAAACACAACTATACACTAACTGGAAAGAGAAAGCACACAGAATCCAGACCTTCTCTTCCTTACGAGCTCCTTCTGATGCAAAAATCTGCGAAGCACAAGATAGCAGTAGTAAACTAAAATCAATATTCAGCACACGGATATTTGGTTTTGCTCATTAACTACTTCTGTTCTGACCAGTGCTACCTATTCATGCCCAAAGCAACTCAAAATGGCAGGGGAAAAAAAGCATGCAAACACCAGGAGGTTTTAAGATGTTCTCAATTATATCAAGCACTGGTTGTTTCCATGGCAACCTTAGACCAGAATTATCTGTTGACTTGTACCCAACTAGTAGTTATTCTAAAGCTTTAATCAATTCACACAATGTAGTCTGTACATTATTTCATATTTCGGATATATTTTTCCCTACATATACATATATCTAGCAATTATTTATCTAAATCTGTAAGACATTCCATAGCATTTAAAAGTGTATCGATATGTTGAATCAGTTAGAGAGCAAACAGAATTCCTTTGACTATTCACCATCCATCCATTTATAATTTAGAGACTACACGAATTTGAAGATGACAGAAAGATGCAATAGTGGTGACTCTCCTGACCATTGCTGTCACTTCAAGTTGTTATTATGATCTCTTATTTTGCACAGATTTGGAAAACACCCGTATCAGCTTAAGAACAAAAGCTTTACACTGATTTTGCTGCCTCTACATTCAAAACCGAGCAGCCTCATTGTCCTTTCTGTTCCCACTTCACTCAAAAAAAAAAAAAAACACAAAAAAAACAAATCAAAACATAGGTTTTGCATAGTTGCTATTGGTAGAAATCAAGACGTCTGAAACTGAGAGTGAAATATATCCTTCTGCTGACTACCATCAGCATATCCCTTTCATCTTCTGGCTGTGCAGCACAACTGACCTGATTACTACTAGCTCAATGTGTACACTCACACATGCACTCAGTCAAGTTTTTAAAATAGATTCAAAGGCCTGTGGTATCCCATACCATCTCTGCCCCTACTGGATTCTAAGGATTTTACACAGCAAATCTATTTCATATATTAACTAAGAATGCAAGGCATGTTCGAAAAAAAATGTATGCTCTATAATAACAAAACAATGAAACAAAGGAATTAAATAAATTTCAAAATCAACAACTAAAAAAAACCCTGAGGCCTTAGGCAACATTTGAAAGCACGCTAGGCCACAACACTTGATGACTGACAACACTTAGCGAAGTCCACCTGATAACAAGCAACTCCTTCACCTTCAACAAACCCAGAGCTTTAGCAGTAACTGCTTGTACAAAGACATACACAGAAACAGACCTGTTATAATACTGCTTTACAGCAGTGTTAATATATTAACTTTCTGTTCAAATCAATTCAACTTCAAACCTAGAGCCACAACAAAAATCTCCTTTCCAAACTTTTTTTTTTTTTTTAAGGAATGTAAAGGAGTGTTTTTGCCTTGAACTCAGGAGTAATTCACACTAAGCATCTGCTATTTAGCTTCACCTAAAACCTAACAAGAACATCCCCTAAGTTGCAGTTACACGTGCAGAACAGTTGAGAATATCCAAATATCCTTACAAAACAAACACCAGTATCTTTCCAGAGCACTGCTTATTCATTAAACTCTGTGAAATTAATCAGCAACCTGATTTCAGGTGACCCAACATGATTCTATGACATTGAATTGTCAGGTAGAAAATAACTGTTTCTCTTACATTTTTCCTTTGTAATGATGCAAAGAATCATCACAGATGATGCATTTTTCTGCAGACACAACTGCGAGTCAGTAGCAGACAGACATAAAAGCGCCCTTTACTTCCTGTCACTCCTTAAGCCACGGTGGTAGTGAAACGAGAATCCTAAAATGCAGGCTTAGTCCATGTGTACCAACAATTATTATTATTTTTTAATCTTTTACTAATCATCAAATAGAGAGTTAGGATTCAGGATAAATATCCAAAATGTCATCCTGAAACTAAAGCTACAAGATAACCAATATTCAGCTACCAGCTCAGTAAGTTTTCTTCAGAAAAATTACATCCAGCCACTGTGTTTAATTATTACTCAAAATGGCATTCAAAGTACAACTATTTTCACCATGTTTATCATCGAAAGACACGACAGTCCATTTCCTCATCACGCATGTCATACAAGGAAGCTTGCCTTAAATAGACAGAGAAAAAAAACAGCAGAGACTTGTACACAAACAGGTCACAATTTGTGAATGTCAGTAGGTCAATACCATTTTTTTCTCCATTATATAAACAAAAGTGCTTCAATGTTATTTTTTCAAATAGCTATTTACATAAAAAAGAGCTTCTACATAAACAGAAGTTAGAATCTATTTTTACTGAGCTGAAAATATTTTGGAGAAGTGGAAGCTCGGAGTTTATGTACTTTCAACATTTATCTTCCTAACAAAACTAGTCAATCCTTTTCCATCTCATTCTGAAGACCTAGATTTCATCTATTTTAGGTCAATGCATTAACACTTTTTTGTTTCCATGTTTACTGCTTATCCTCTGAGAACAGATTCATTCCAAGCTCATAAACCGTTTCAAACTGAAAGCAAGGAGATGTATAAATGCTGATTTTCTTCATGCTAACACTGATGTTAGGCATTTCAAATAAGGCCTATTTTCGACTGAAATAACTGTGCTATCCCAAATCCATCAATGAATCTGAAATTTGGAACAGAATTATCATCAATTACCATACTGCAACATTTTAAAATGAGGATTTAACCATAGAGATAATTACTTTGCAAAAAATGCATTGCTGTACAAGGAAAAAATAATCAAATGGCAATTTACTTACATTGTGATATTTCTGAAATCTCTTTTATTAGCCAAAATGCAATCATGGAAAGTTTTAGTCCATACAAATGCATATTGTTAACTAATAACTAATTCAACTGTTAACTAATTAAGAAATTACAGCTAATGCTATTCATCATATTTGAAACTAAACACAATTTTGTTTACTACTGTATAGAGCATTCTGATATATCATTCACAATAAAAATGAAAAAAATAAAAACCCTATAATAAGTATAATCTGTGCAGCCATGTCTGCACACTCCAAAGTTCAAACATTATAATTTTAAACAAGTTTTCTATTTCTGCTGAACTAGCAGATTTAATTTGAAAATAAAGGAAGTAATTTAGAAGTAAAAATTGGGGTGAGGGCTTGCTAAAACAAGTCATCTGTGCTTTAACAGAACGGGACCAGCCATAAATTCTAGTGCCAGCCACCCAGCCCATGAAACAGCCCCCCACTTCTCTGTGCATGATGCAGTATGTTACTCTTCAAATTAATGCCTTTAGATAATGAATTGCAAAGTCGTCCCTGGAATGTATCGCAGAGCAACGTTCGTATTCAATCACTAACATGCACGCTCTTCAATTGCTATGCAAATTGAAGACAGAATATCTATAAAATAAACAAAGGAACCTACTTACTTGATTTGTCCCATAGGACAGCAAGTTCAGAGAAATGGCTCTCATTTTCCAGAGGCACTCTCTGTTCATGTGTACCACCCTTTGAGTGCCTATGGAAGAGGCGGTTAGCGAAACCTTCCAGTCTCTGGAGCGCGGTGGCAGTCCCTGTGCACTGGTTACAAGGTACCTCCTTCTGAGCTGCCATCTATACGCACTGGCGACTTTTAGAAAAGCAAAACAGAAAATATCTAAAAGGAGCTGGACAAGTCAGAAACACTAAGACCTACGCATGTGTCAAACTTCCTGTATGCAGTGTTTTCTAACCACTGCTCTGGTCTACTTCCTGTTAAGAAAACCTGTATAATGCACTGTTTTATACTGTTAAGTCTCTTTTCATGTCAATTGAAAACTGTTTTTTTTAATTATTATAATTTTAAACCAAACAACTGCAATAACTGCTGTAGATTTTCACAGCTTTTTAGTGCACGTATTTTATAGTAAAATACATTTAAAAAAAATTAAAATACCATAAACAACTTATTCTGAAGATCAGAAGCCAGATATGTATATATTTTTAACTTACCGCAACCATGCATGAAAAAAAAAGTGACTATTCTGCAGTTCATACCCTGTTAGTAAAATGGAGTACTAACATCACTGTCACAGCTTAACCAGCTGTAATCTAATCATTAACAATTCCATGTTTTCAACTAAGCAACTTTCTAAACAACGTGGTTGCTTGCAGAAACTGCTGAAGAAACCATTACCGCAAAAAATATATTGTTTTCCTCCTTTGAGGAAAATCAGACAATTTGAATTCTAATGTTCATGCAAACAAGAGTACATTATACTTACCCATACTGAGTTCTACTTACTCCAAGAATGAACCAAATGATTTTAGCTTTTTCAGTAATAAGCTCCCAGAACAGCACTGGCAGACCCTTATCTAGCCGCATACTCACTCTCCCAGCTCCAGAGGCAGCTGGAAGGAGTCACAAAGTCACGGTCACTGGCTCCTGACATTGCTTATGTCAAAGCCTTGAGTGCAGTCTTGTGGAATTACACAAGGAGGATTTTTCATTCACAAGAAATTTGAATGTTTTCAACTGCAGACTAAGTCTAGAGAGCGTCATTCTTAATGGTTCAGAACATTGGGAAAATAAATTGAAAGTGGTATTTAATGCTAAATTATATTAACTTTTAAAATTATGTAATGTTGCATGCTTACAATGAGTAATACTAAAAATCCATTTTTGTGAAAATGGAAATACATACATTGGGCAACTTTCCCAGTGTATCTTCAGCACATATAAGACGTGGTTTCTTAAAAATTTAGAACTATTCTTAAGTAAGATTGAAATAACTTTTCACAATCTGTCTCCTGTCTTACAGTCAACATGTTGATGATACACCTCTTATTTTTCACCACCATACTTCTCACTGAATAGTTTCCAAATGCAGCAGATATCCATCCTTGGACATTACATAACTATTTCATAACAGCTCTGCATTTTCAGAAAAAAAAAAACTATGACAAGAAAACCACCTATATTAATGATGAAACAATAAAAATGCTGAAGAACAGACTTTACAGATCGGGCTGCATTCCTCAAAATAGTAACTTAGAGTTGTCACCATTGACCCCAGTCAGGGGAACAGTTTAAATTTCTAGCCCCTGCACAAAGCACAGAAATGCAGGCTCTAGATATACTCTAGATTTTTTTTTTCTTCCAGCACCTGTTCAAAATTCAGGACCAACTTGTCTAAATACTGACACTTTACACATTGCTTTGCAAATCTGGATGAGAACCCGTTGTCTTGTGGGTCACCAGGCTGCTCTCTCCTATTAGGTTCTGGTGCTGCAGCCTCCCCTGGATCCCAGCCCACCAAAGGTAATTTTTTATCTTAAGCCTTCCTGGCTTTTACCTACTTTGTCTCAGGATCATTGCTGACTTCCATGACACCTCCCAGGTTCAAGGCTTTGCTGCCGAAAACAGGAACTAGTGATGACCGTGAGGGTTAGCTTACCTTACTGGGGGCATGAATAGGCAGAGAGCAGATAGCTTATACACCACATATAACCAATCACTTTATGGTGGAGCAATGCTATGCCAGCTTCCATATAAGAAATATTTACAAAAGTTAAAGACAACAGCATGCTTGTTTTCCCATCCAGTGAACATTTTAGAACTGGAAGAGCCCCTCTGGATTTGCACAGCCATACTCCCCTGTAGTTTACAGTAAGTGTCTGTGCGTCCAGGGAATCCTTCCAAGCAACTTTATTTTCTCTGACCTTTACTGCTTCCTCTAGTACTCATCATTTTCCCCTCCCCTGATTCCGCACCTTTTTTTTCACAGTACTGTCACCTTATCTTTTGCACAAGTGTCTTTCACACATTTAGCTCCCCTGATCTCAGGAAAGGTAATTTACAAAATTCACATCACTTCACATTATGTGTGTTAGAGTCTACCAACCCTCTAGTGTCAAATCAAGAGATGTGAGAACTGCTGAAGAGCATCTCTGCCCACCAAAATTAAGAGTTTTGAATACACCCAAGTGACTAACCCGGACACTTGAATGAGGTGTCAAAACTAGGGAGCAGAAACAGCCAGCCTCTGAGACGACAGAAGTGAACTGGTTTAAGTGAAAACAGGCTATCAAAAATAGATTATTAAAAGATAGCCTAGGAGGAAACTTGGGTTTACTAGTGTTTTTTTTTTTAAGAATACTACCAATAGATACCATCACAGACATTCTGGTCCACAAGCAAAATATGAAAAAAAAAAAAGTACCGGTCACACTCATAATTTATTATTCAAGCACTGATAGAACAGATAGCAATGTGCTTTTGTAATAGAGGAATTTTTTTGGCATTGATCAGCATTACCCAAGGACAACACAAAACACTACCGCACTGACTTTCTTTGATGCCCACATCCCATGTGGACTTCAGGGTCTTTATATGACATCCACAGTTTTCAGAGGTGGAACCTCCTATTTCCTTTTAGCTAATCTTTCATCTTATCGACAGACCAATACTTCCAAACCAATTCAGCATTGATTTATTCACACCAAGTATTATTATTTTTTTTAAATATTATATATGGTAAGCATGGAGTACACCAGCTCTGACATAGTATTTTACTCCCCAAAAGCTCAGTAATCAGCAACAAATGATTCTTTGTCAGAGACAAAATTCTGTACCTGTGCTTGTCTTAGGATTTTCACTCGCTAGCCAATAGTGCTTTTCCTTAGAACACTTTGTAAATCTTTAAATACAATTAAACATTTACACAGACATCTGCAAACAGACCTCAGGTCATCTTACTCATGCTGCTCCGAGCTGGAAGAACCAGGGCCAGCTTTGATCTAGAGCCGTGCAGTGCCTGTCGTTAAGGTGGTATGCCCTCCAAGAAAGGAAGAAGGCTGTGCCCCATCCACACCACCACCATCCCCATGTTCTACCACCTCAGTACAACCAAAGTCAGCTCAGGTGTATGTCAACCCACGTGCACAGGTGTGACCCATGTAATGCCAGGCCTGATGAAGATGCATTTAACTCTCACTGAATGATTTTTACACTACAGTCTGTGACCTAGGAAACTTTTCTGTTAAAAAAGAAACAAACAAACAAACAAACAAAAAAAACAAACCGCTTTATTTCCTAAAATATGTAATGTTTGAAGACCTTACAGCTGGCCAGTTGCAGTCCATAATTTCCTAGAGCTGAGCACCATTGAAAATTGCTCTTTGTTCGCACACCAAGACTGAGCTGCCCAGACACAGCTCCTGGCAGGGTGCTCGCAGCTCTGGTGTGTGACAGGACACCAGCCATGTGCACATGGAACTACTGACACCTCTTCCTGAGTACCAGTCGGCTCAAGCAGGCTAGGGGTACAATTTAAGGAATGTGTTAGTCACATTGGAAAAGTAGAAGCACTGAAGCAGCTCCTTTCTAACAGGTATCTGAAGTGCCTGTTCTATAAGAGATAATGAAGATCCAACTTCTCTCCATCTTGCAACCCAAACCAACAATGAAATGGTAAAAAACTTCCTTTAGGTAGAAATTTTATTTTCACTTAACTCTAGTCACTAAGCCTTGGAAGTTTTAAAACACACTAAAAAAACAGATGTGGGTAAGAGATTGAGCTATGAATATTTATATTACATGTGTAAATTATAGTATTTTGATAAAGAAAAGTAAAAATTCTTAATGTACCATCCTGTAGCTTTATAAAAAAAAAACAAAAAACGAACAGAACATAACAGTGACAGCCATAGAAACAGGCTAGCACTGTGGTGCGTTAATCTGTAAAAGGCAACAAATCCATCTGCACTTTTCCTGACTGCCAGCCCATAGCCTAGTGTGCATTTCCCAGCAGCCGAAACCCAGAGTACATATTTCAGACACTGGTAACAAAGCACAGCAGTATAACCCAGCCAGAGACTTTCAGCTTCTTACTGAAAAAAAAGTCAAAAATAACATAACAAGATAGACTATTTCTTTTTTAATCATTTCTGCTACCACATCATTTCTGTTTCTAGGAAGTTTCTAGGAAGCAATTCCACCCCTACCATTCAAGTCTTAAAAATGAACAGTCAAGGAAGAGCACCCTCCTTTCCTCCAAGAACATAGAGATGGCTGAGTAACAGTATCATCTGTACATTCCTGCTTAGTGCGCATTTTTCTATATTCACTTCTTATAGCTTTAAAGTATTTAAAGTGTTCCCCCATAAGAGTTACTATGATCTCCCTGAACTTTATAGTACTAAGTGAAATAATATGAAAAACTACAGCACAACTATATGTTGCTGAAATGCATTTATCTCACTCCTAGGAACTAATGCCATTCACAGAACTGAAGCTCCCTTACAGTGTCAGAACTGGAACATCTTCCCATCAATTGTATGAAGGCTAACCAGGAATATCTTACAATAAAAACCACAGAGAAGATAAGTTTTTAAGACAATGAACTATATTCCTTGACAGGATCTTGAAAACTAGAACTATGATGTAAGAAATTCCAGATCACTCCCAGGTAACTAATATTTAGGTCTTAATTCTAATCTGCCAATTTAGTGTTTTCCCAGTTAGCTACAGAGCTGAGTCAACTTGCCTGCTTAAGCATATTTTTTTCCTAGAGGTTAAAGACAATTTATTTGCTTTTAAAATAGATGGCTTCATCTTTCCCTTTACGCACCACTTATTTCTACAAAGGTCCAACTTTATTATTATTTATAAATCAGGAGCAAGCAATTATTTGACACAAATTGTTAGGGAGGGTTTCTCAATTTTTAAGAACTTGTAGATATTGCTGAATATAGCAGCTCTCCTGTTGGCCAATAAATTATTTGTAAGTTGAAAGATAGTGCCAACATATATTAAAAAGGAAAATAACTTCATTGTCTAATTTTCAATTAGAAAACAGAAAATTGTTTAGTTCTACAATCTTTTAAATAATATGTACTAAAGAACCTAGAGTGTTTTGTTGTATAAATTGGAGAAGACATGTATAATCTGTCTCAAGTTATATAAAACTTAATCGTTTATATCCTTTTCTATCAAGTGTGTACTGTAACAACTAAAAATAAGAATTTTATCAGAAATTGTTATTAACCACAGTTCATTTTGAGTCTTGCCAGGCACGCATATTTCAGAAAGAATTATGGGTAGAAATAGAGGCAGAAAAAGGCTTCTTGAAAAAGCAGATGTATTTTGATTTTCACTGTGCATCCAGCACTATGTCACTAGCTTGCATTTCTTTTTAAATGCATGAAAGGAAGAGCAGTATTTGCTAGTGCCTTGCAGATTTAATGGCTTTCCTCTTCAAAACAAAGATGTTTTAAAATTTATATATGAAACTTCAACAGAAATGTACACCCATGCCGTCTTAGTGTACCTTCATATGTGCATTGTTTCAAACAAGGCTAACCCTTATTAGAGAGCCCCTCTGAGAGCAGTACTAAAGCTGGGACTGCAGCACGGCTATAAATAGGACTGCCAAGAGGAAGTTGTTGCTATGGCAATGCTGGTCTTATTTCTATTTTGACTCAGTAGACCTCTACTGGCATCTACTGTATGCAGGCCTAATTGCATCAGACATCTTATACCTTCATCTCTCACCAGGAAGCATAAATTAAGGCTTGCGTTCTCCACCAACATCGTTTATTCTTTTTCCATGATCATACAAAAGGAAAAAAAATTACACACGAAAAAGAAAAAAGCCAAACACTCCTTGTATTCAGCATCTGACTTTTAATAGGTAAACTAAAAATTCTCATTTTTCCTGTCAGTTTTCTTTTCAAATTTTGACAAATTCATCATTCAAGACAACATGGTTTTCCACTTGCATATTGGCAGCAGATCAAGTTTCCTCAGTTCTATTGACACATATCTGTGTTATTTTTAAGTCAAATAGCTTGTATTCTGTAGTCATAATCCCAGATCTAGTCCTGACAAGTTAGAGGACAGAAAACTCTTGTTACAAGCCAAATCTTCCACAGAACTGACAAACTTGCTTTGAAAAGATGGCCACTCCTGCCAAAGAGAATCGCATTCCTCTCCTTTCTAACTTGGCTCCTTCCTCCTCACTTCTCTGACAGCTTCCTTCGAGGTGATGTGGTCACCGGTGCTTGCCGTCTGCACTGATCAGTAGCGGTCACACTGCCAGACAGAGGTTTCAGAATATGAATAGATTACACAATCATTCTGTAAAAAAACCAAACTTTAGCGAATATCCACCTTTGAAGTATCAGCTTTCACTTAAGTACAAGATATCTTCTGAAAGAACTTGCGGAATCCTGCTTAGTACAGGCCCTTCCAGATCGTAATTGTATGGAGTTATTCAAGCAGCTCATTTCCTAGCACAAGTTAAGATAGTTTGACATACTCACAATTCTCTAAAACCCTCTTAGTTTTCAGCAAAAGAGAAAGTACCCCAATACCTGCATAGGTATTTTTTGTTATACTTGCATAAAACAGTTGTCTGCCAAGACATAATCCCTAGAGGAAAACAAAACAAAACAAACTGACCCCATTTTGAGCTAAATATGTTAAGTTACTTCATCAGAAAGGATAATGCTTTTTAATAAAGTCAAGGAGTACAGAATGCAAACTAGAACACAATAGTGGCCTTTAGAAAGCATGGTCTAAAGTACAAAACGTTTGGTCACATGATGTGGCGATACAGACACCTTTACTCGTATTAGAAACAGATCCCATGTTCCTCTGCCTTACCAAGGGGATTACAGACAGCCCTGGAGAGCATTCTGCTCCCTCTGCTCCTGCCAGCTGGCTCAATGGCAGCAGATATTCTACAGAAAAGGAGAAAAACTGAACCAATGTACATCTACCGGTATCATCCACATCAGAGTGAAAAAAATGGTATTTAATTAACTAGAAGTGGAGGGGATGCCACTGAACCCTAAACTGCAGAATATGTAAGCAGGGATTTCAAAGATTCTTACATGCTCTTAATAAATCATCGAGCTTTACAGAAACATGCAGGCACCCCAAATACAGCTAAAATATAGAGAAATCTTGCTGTTTGAAAGTTACTAATATTGTGTTTACAAAATTTAATTCATGCCTGCATTTAAGTGCAGTAGCAAATGCCACCTGCTGGTCAAGGATCAAAGTGTGAGATACCAAAGCTGTAATACTAAACAGTGAATTTTTAAAAAGTACTTTATTATTTATGTGTAGCATAAACGACTAAATAACTCAGATTTTTCAGAAGATAAATAATCTACACCACCAACTTTCTAATTACAGAATATTTTTCCTAGTGAGGCAGTAGCAACGGGTACATATCTTCATTTATTACCAGTCTAAATATATTCTTAAATAGCATCTGTTTCGAATTCAAGACAGTTTTAAGAATAAAAAATTGTAAAAAAAAATAAAAAAATAAATAAATTTAAAAACATTCCTACATGTATGGAATAAAGACTTCAGGCAACAGAGACCCTGGAAAAAAGCTTCAGAAGTGAGTATAGATAAAATATGCCATTACTTGTAATTCTCTGAACAAAATGAAGCAACTCATACTGCATGTCAGTTTAGCATACAATAACATGAGTGACAATAGGTAAAAAGACATCATTCCTTAAAACTGTATCCTCAAGAAGCCACAGCCCTGCAACTGTATTTTACTGTCCTTGAAGCTAGTTTTCTAAAATTAGATACACTAACATGAGTACTTGTAGTTGTATTTATCTTTAACTTGATTTAAAGAGAAATAGGAGCAAGCAATAATTAAAAATTTATCCTGAAAATCACTGTATTTTATGTTGTGAAATACCACCAAGAGCAGCTTCTCATAATAGGTCACCTCAAAGCATTGTCACTACCCCATTTTTCAATACCACTGTTATACAAGAAATCACTAAACTCTTATTCAAGTACAATTTGACCATGCAATTATCTTTCCCTTTGCCAACTGAGATAATGAACACGCTCATAGGTAAAGACATTTTTATGGTATAGATCCAATCCATTTGATACTGAGCAGTATTAGGTATTGAAATTCATTCTATATTTCCCCACCACCACTGATTTCTATTTCTGATATTTACAGAAATGAGATGTTTACAGCAACGGAGGTCATCTCAACACTCACACACCTTTAATTCCATTCTCACCTTAGTCTCAAAAGGTGAGAGACCTACCTGACAAGAAAATGTTGTGACAGATCCATAACCTAAGATTTCCAAGCCAAAAAGCTTTGGGAGTCTTGGTCTGATCTTCTACTGACTAATTACAAATTAGGCTTAGGCTTATTGAGTGATGACCTTGTATGAAAACAAAGCAAATAAAACAAATACCCAATAATGACAGGGCTTTTTTGTTCATTTTTTAAGAGATGCCATTCATATTTCTTTTGATTTCTCCTGAGCAGCGGAACTCTTGCTAGGAAAAAAGCACAAACCACACACAGAAAACCTACACAGGTCAGAATTTGGTTATTGTGACAAATGACATATGTCCAAATATTTTCATCCTTAAAAGAGAGATCTCTGCCAAAAAGCCTGGAGTTGCAGAAATGCTCACGCCTGCAAAAACAGAGAGCTTCAGTGCACACCTCCACTGCAGACTGCATTCTGCCAGGGGGAACACAGAATTAAACTAAAAAGACCTCTACCATTGAAGGGTGTGCATGTGTCGGGGAGCATTCCTGCCAATAACTGGGCATGCTGCTCTTAATTTTAGAGGGATATGGTCATCCTATTCATGAATACTACTACTACCACAAAGAAGAATATTTTGGATATTCCCATTTTGAATTGGCAAAAAAGTCTTATGATAGCATCACGTGGGCTCTTCTAATTTCTGGGAAGCAAAAGTCCCTCTGATTTGGTAAAGCAGGAAGATACACTATCTTGAATTCATCATCTTAATTTACTTGAAACTTTTTGAGAAAAAAAAGGACTAAAATTTTGTAATTAGCCAGAGACTTCTTTTCCTCCTCCTGGAAGAACAAACGTGTTTCACTCACAGCCATTCTCAGATGTTCATAACTTTTCCTAACAACCTCAACACAGAACTGTTATTTCTGGGAGTCACATGGCATGTGGGAAGATTCTGGTTTTCCTCCAATTCCGCTCAAGTTAAATCCTACTCAAGAAAACTGCCAAAATGAGGTGCCAGTTGCAATACATTGTATGAATTTTTAAACTGATTTCCACAATAGGAACCATGTTCCCACACTTTTGGGGGTGACAGGGAGGAAACAGTATTATTTAACTGGAATATCAAAATAATAAAGATACTTACTGAGTAACTGCAGTTACTGAGCCCTCTCCTCACCTTCCTATTATGATAGAAAAACAATACTTCATTTAGGTTTTCATTTCTGCATAACTTAATACGTATCTGAAGTGAACTGCTTATATGTTAGCAAATAACCTACTTCAATGTTTCCATTCCTTTGCCTCTATAAAGATGACACTTCCAGAAGAAAAAATATCAACTGATTCATCTGCCAATTAAGGCAAACTATGTATTATTTTAACTTCTGAAAACACTGCTGGTACCTATTTTTTCTGAAAAACTGTGAGAGGTTAACAACACTAATGTATTGTCTAATGTATCTGTGCATAGCTCCTGGTGGGCTTCTGGGCATTCAGGATGTCAAACACAACCAAGTTCTGCAGATGAACAGCTTTGGGGACTCCGAGCTGAATGTATTTATAAGTTCTAGTTGGCCTGAAATCTAAATTTGAATTACCTTTCCAAGTAAGTCTTATATCAATGCAGCCTGTATTGTACTAATGAAAGTAAAAATAATACTTCTGCACACCATACACAGTTTCTTACAGAACTTTTCAGAGGTTGCTGAATAGATAGGTCGTGGTGGGTGGGAGGGTAATATCAGAATGGGATCATACTACATTAATCCTTAATGATCACATTGATTTGCACTAACAGATTGTGCTGCTCTTTCCTTAGTTAAAAGGAGACAAGTATTAGAAGATTCTTTACTCATCTGGATTTTGCTGACAGTTTAGAAACTGGCCACTTTGATGGTTCTGGAGATTCATTTGTCACAATTACTAGATTAACTACTTCTCTGCACCCTCATTATCTTTGGGTATACGTTCAGTAAGATGTCTGACCATGGCGCAATTAACAGCAGAATAAATACAATTGTAGTCTATACTCCATTAACCATAACAGCTTCAGTAACTTGAAATTATGTCCAGCTCCAGCAACTAGACTAGCCTCTGTGCAAAAATGTAACGCACAAGATACATTTAAAGCTTAACAACTATCTCCAGGCTTTGTGTAGGATAACACACCTCATGAACTCTAGGAACTGAGCAGCATATTCCACTTATATCAGTAGTTCAGATTCAAGAACTTTATTAAAGCACCTCATTAATGTTCATCACCACCCTCCCCCAAGACTGTAGCATTAAGTTGTACTTAGTTTGTTAATCTGTTATTTCTCAGAATTAACAAAAGCACACATGGCAAGTTGTTCAGAACAGGACACCAAATTTGTTTCTATCTTCTTAAGCTTGCTGCACAACCACTCACTTGCATGTACCTTAAATTCCTTCGTAACACTCTACGCGGCCTACATAGAAAAGATTGTCAAACCTAACCTAAAATAAGCTCATCTTACTCTTTAATTACAAGAACTTCAGCTAGAAGACCAGAACTTTATACTTCGCTGGAAAAGTTGCATCATCATAGTCATTCATGTTGAAATACAAAGTTTTTTTGAAGAAAAACAGCTTCCTCCAAGAAATAGAATAGGTACATATATATTATCCCTATGAGAAAGGAAAGAAAAGCTGATATCCTGGGTACAAATTCTGTTTTACTTAAAGCAACCAGCTCAGCAAATTCACATAAGAAAAGTGTATTTTCAGTAGAGCTTCAAACAAGCCCATAACTAATCTAATAACACTAATAAAATACTGGCAGTCACCTAGAACAGACACAAAAATAACAAAGCAACAAACTCAGAATCAACCTTTAAATCTTTTCCTTGTCTACAAAGACCAACTTCTCTCAACGCTATCTAACAACCCCGCTCATGTTTCTTGGTAAATATTTCAAGCATAAGATTCTGAACGCCAAATTATGAGTAGCGTTTTAAGTGAATATATGCTATGCACTTTTTTTGAAACAGGAATATGAGTTACTTTAAGTCACTTGTTTCACTCCCTGAACAGAGTGAACTGACATCCAGAGATACACAGACAAGTGACAGCCAGAGCCACACGGGAAAACAAGAGGTCACAGTCACACCCCATACAGTGCGCAAGGGGGGCAACCCCAGATGTTCTCTCTGCTTCTCCTTTCAGCATCGTTTTGCACCCCTTGTTTTGCAATCAAATAGCTCTTTGCGGTAATTTTGTCCCACAAATTACATGTTCAAATATTTCTAATTTCAACCCGACTGCTCAATATACTGAGTTTTCTACCATACATTTCACCTGTTTTCATTAATCTATAAGTGTGGTCTAAAAATAATTGGTGACCTGAAATATAATACTAAGGCTTAAATCTGAAAACAATTTCCAAAAAATCTGACTAATTTTTAAATCAAAAATGATAGTACTCATATTAGTGTTTGACATGCTTAAATCAGCATCCTCAAATTCAAAAGTGTCATTGCTAAAAAAAAAAAGTGTTGCATCAGCCAAGAAAATGGATTAACATCACACTTCTGAACAATAAACACTTTTAATTGGCTGGCATATTACAAGTTAAGAGAATAAGTAGTATATAGAAACAAAAGGCACATTTAGGAAGGCCTGCTTTTTGTCCTAAATCAAATGAAGCACAACTCAGGGCCTCCCAGGATATGTTGATTCAAAAGATTGTAATAGGTCTGATAAAGATATGATAGCAACCTAGAGATCAATTACTGATGCAACAGGCTGAAATAAAAAAGATAAAGGAAACTATGCCTTCTTCCTTGCTTACTGATAACTAGTGAACTGTTAATACATAGCTTAAAGTAAAAATATTTTCCTATGCTCTGTCATTAACTGTGTACTTTGGGAACAGCCATGATACCAAGTCAGGGAACATACGATATGAGAGCATACCAGAATCCCTGCTACTCAGTCAAAAACGAGAATTTTGCAATAGAACTGTAAGAAATGAAGCAGAGGAAGGGCTAACAGGCAAGAAAACAAGTCCTGGTGCACGACAGGGATCTGAATTAGGGATCTGACGTAGGACAGAGGTAAAACAAACAAGGGGCTAAGGAAGGACATGATGAGCTCCATGTCTGAAACAAGTACTGTGAGCAGAGGCAAAACCTTACTTTGAGCATAAGATATAGAGCAATAAAACACAGGTTCACCTGTATTCTCCCAAACAAAGAGACTAACTGTATTCTTTCACACTAAAAGGGGTAAGAAGTGCCAGGTATCACTATGGCCTCATTAAAAAAATAATGAAAAGCAAATCAGACAAAAAGCAAAAGATGATGTACAGACAAGTCTCCAAGTATGTAGTTAAAATTTGCCTAGATTAAAAAAAAGAAAGTCTATCCTACCACTGTTCATGGAGTAAGGGAAGAAATGCCCAACTTCTCCCTGTTATAATTATTCAGCCATTTAAACTTAAAGGACACTTTAAGACTCATGTCTATAAACAATTCCAGCCTTAATTCCTTAATTTGGACAATAATTTTAGAGGGCTGCAGCCCCATACAGATTCAACACAATCTCATTATCTCAGCTTTTTTCACTTCAGTTCCTAAACTGAAATGTAAACTGAATTTAGTTACTGACTGCCAACTGTGCATAACTGAAGGACAAAACACCCACTTTAATATTCTTCAATATTTTAGTTACTTCAGACTTAGGAATAACTGACTCAAGATATGAATACCAAGCTACGGACAGACTTTGGGCATGCTGAGAGAAACAATACATCAAACATAAGTTTTTGTTAAATCTTTTTTGCTATTGTCCTTAATTTATACCTGATGTTGCTAAGGATACTGGTTGAGATGTTAAAGTTATAAAACTCACTGGTTGCAGCACCACTAACGTGTTGATCTCTACATGAAATTAAAAAAAATGTCTTCCAACTTCAGAGTGTTCTCTTCAGCTATATCCAAGACTGCAGCATGAAGAGTGACCAGACCAAAAAAAAACAAACACAAGCATGTAGAACTAATGCTATTTGGAACACAGGCTAAGCAATAAAAACACCCAGTCTGTTGTGGATTGTGTTTGTCTATGTTTGTGACCTAACAGTACTCTTCTAGTTCCCAAATTATGATGTAGTTTGGGCTGCAAAGACAATTAGTGTTCTTTTTATCAGGCTTTGTTAAAATGCTGGTGTCACCCCTGTGGTGCTGCTTGTTGGAGTTACAAAGACAAAAATACCAACAACTGAATGACTACAAGTGGTAACTACACACATTTACGCCGGTAAGCCACTCACACTCCAGTGAGCGTACAACACAATCGCACACTCAGATACAGCCATGGAACCAGGCATTCCAGTAACGCTTCCTCTGCTCTCCCTAGATTCATCTGTCTTATTTTACAGCTGCCTGCAACCTAAGGAAAAAATGAAATCCTTGGCTGCCTTAGAGATTTATTCACTTTCATGGCTTTGATGATCTGGGGAGGTGAGATCCTGTTAGCTAAATCCTAATATTTAAGTTGGACCACATCCTGTGGGGACAGAAGAGATCCCAATTGATCATTATAAAGAAAATACTAATCTTTATATAACTTTTGAGTTGTTTTTCTATGACTCCATAATTACAGAGTAAGAAGGGCAAAGATTTTACTTTCCATCAGCCAATATATTTTAATAGGCACTTGAGACATTTAATACATTTTGAAAAGCCTATAACATAGAGGGAAGCAATATTTCTTTTATGTTGATGTAAATTCACAGAGAAAACGTTAACAAACCAAAATACCATAAAATAATTGAGCTCACAACTTTCAGTATACATCTCATTTTCCTTTACAATATCAGATCATTCCAATGTAGGGCTGAAATGAAGATTGAGTCTCCCTGGCTTGCTCATTTTAAGAGAGGATTTACACAATTTGCTTCAGTTTTGCTTCAGCTTTTTATGAATAATAAACATAAAAGCCTTGAAACATGGCCAGAAAGGCCAATGGATAATACACGACCCCATTAGGAGGCACTCTACCCAGAAATACGTAGAAAACCTGCTCTGCCGTAGAAGCCAAAAGTTTGCAAAGTACTTTCCCAGAGTCCATTTAGATTTAAAAATAGATAAGTAGTATTATGATACAGCAGTCACATGTGGTACATTTGATCTATTTTGAGCTAAAATTAATAAGCACTTCAAGAACGTGAAGTAAATTGATATACTAATTGCCATAAAATAAGGTATAGTTTTCTCTCTGTAACAGACTTGCCAATTCAAAAGCATGACTGGCAAAAAATGAAGATACACATTATTTTAAGTTACCAGAAGCGTTACTACAAGCCTCCAATAATTATGAGAGGACACAGTATAACCCTGTATGCCTAAGTCTTCTAAGAAGTTAATTGTTTAACAAACACTTGCAGTTAGTTACCAGTTTTCAGATGAAAGGTGCTTAATAGTGACAACTAGTTTTCAAAAACTAGTCATTTTCCTAGAGGATATCCTCTCCCCAGCAAAATTCAGAAATGGTTAAAAGCGATAGGACTCTTAAGCCTGATTGCCTTGCCTCTGCCTTGTTTTTCTGGAACATCACGACTGAGAAGTGAGGATTTAGACAATCACATGATTCCCAAGTTTAACAGCCCAGATTTTCAGTGCATCGAGCCTACGTAGGAAGGTCAACAAATACTGTGGTTTGACCTCGGTTAAGAGCTGAATCGCATCTACAAACAGTTTTATATTGGAATGCCATAGCAGGACACATTTCTGTTCTTACAGCACAGAAGGGTGTGCTTTTAACTGTGATTTTAAGAGTACTTATAAACAAGTACTTGTTTGTGTAACTTATTTCAAACAGAAAGCTACATTTAAAGCACGTTTAAATTTCATATTTTGGTATTCAAAAGTAAAAGAAAGACTGAACTAGAATTGTTTTAGTAACATCCCCTCTTTTACACGTGCATTATAACAATCATGTATACCTTTTTCCACAGACTCATACCTCAAGCAGCACAGTGTACTGAACTGCTCTGGCACTTGTTCAGCACTACGCAGTGAAGGAAACTTCTCTGTAAGGCTCTTTAGCACAAGGTGGAAAGACACACAGCTCCAGAAAGCTGCAGGGCACTCCGATGATGGCTACTGAATGCCACCCTTGCAATGGAGATGTTATCCTGCCTTGTGACAGGTTCCTTAAACCAAATTATTTTCACCTGCATGTACTGCTGCTTTTCTATCCATCCTATGATGACCAAAAAGTGTTTGGACACCTGTTTCCCGAAGAAGAATTAACATTTGTAACTGCCACAGAAAGCTATATAATCAGCACCTATATACTTCAGAGGATTTCATGTATTATATGCCCTGAAAAATAAACCTTTATCACATCTGGCAGAGCTCCCTAAAAGAAAGGTAAACATTTTACCTTCATCTCTTCATGCTTCAGTTCCCTGCTAGTAAAATGGAAACACCAGAAGCTCATTTAATGAGATATTGTAAAGGTAATTTCAATGTTTGCAAAGCAGCTGTATACTAAACTTATTTTTGTAAAAAGCTCACAAGGAGAAGAATAACGTGCAGTAAAAAGAAGACTGATATGTACTGCAAACAAAATGTAAGAAAAAAATTCTTCATGAGTACAGCTCAGTGTCCTGTGCAACAAAGTTAACAAGATCCTTTCAGGGGATGAGGGATAAGCCAGTGGGAGAAGGAGCATATGATCTTGTAATTTTCTCTATTATGACACATCTGCACAAAGGAGCTGCAGTGGTCATCCAGGTAATTTTAATTCTGCATTGCCTACTTTTTTAAAATTGATATTGCAACATAAGCAGTTTCTTTCTCATTTTGACTGAAGAAGCTTAAAGTTTTATTTTTTAGAAAAGAAATCTATGAGCCAAGTATCACCTTATGGCATTATCTAGATCAAGAGGTCATTCATCAGCTGTGAAGGGAGGTCTCTCTCTCTCTAACATACTTTCAGAGAAGTTTTTTATCAGAAGAATGGCAGATTTTGAAGATACTTGGTTCCTTTCATATTTCCAATTGCAAACAATTATTTGTATCTCCTTGCCTTCTTTTCAGGTTTCTTTCTAATCCTTACATTTACTTTACCTGTACTACGACTCGGAAGAACACCTGCACTCACAGATCCAGAATCTTATCATCCCTTAACTGCTTAAGTACCCTGGAATATAAAACAGCCAAGATTTCAAAGGCTACTTAATCATTTCACTTTTTAATACAATGAAGAAAATTGGTGTAATACTGCATTGAAGATTTTTTCTCCATAACGTGATTAGAATTGTAAAAACATAAAACCATGTTTGTTTTATTCTCTATCATATTGCTAAGCTTTGTTAACATATTAAATCAAATATCTTCACATCGAACTTCAATAGAAAATAGTTTGAGGTATTGCTATAAAAATCCTAATCTGAACAAAAACATCATAAACATAAAACTAATCTGGCTGAAACAGAACTAAAGAAAAAGACACTTAAAAAGAGTTCACCAAAAAAAGAGTCTGTGTGTATGCTAAATACATCTGAAAATTCCAAGAAGAATTATATTAAGAATGCACAAGAATAACAGAAACAAATTCAATTCCCTATAAATTAATAAATTACTTGCGCTCAGAATAATAATGCTTATTTTACATTGTGCAGGCAAGGAATCCTCTGATTGTTATCAGAGCTCTAAGAGCATAGAGTTCATTTTTAAGCTGACTCTTGATGAACCATAAAGGTCTGACAGAACTGATTTTTTTTTAAAACCTGATTTAAAAAAGTTACTCAATTTATAAGAATTGCAAACTTTCTTAGTAGCAAGAAAGCACCAATTTTGCAACATAAACTGAGACACTGTATACAGGCCTGGTGGTGTGTAATCACAGAATCTCAGAAGCACTTTCTGTACAGAAAGCATATATTGTTATTTAACTGCCCATGAAAGGAAACTTCTGTGCCAGTTGGTAAGTCGTGTTTTTACTTGTCGGTATAAATAATGAACTGTAAGTCAAAAGTAAAGGAATATGACTAGATAGCACAGCAAAGTAATCCTCAGGACATTGCATATCACTAAAGCCGTGAGTCAGGAAAGGCAAGGACTGCAAGCCTACATTGCTGCCTACCTGACCTGAGCTGTTGTCTACCTGTTTCCATCATCCACTCCACCACTGGAGCAGAGTAGGCAAGATGCTCTTCTGCAGTTTATCTTGCGTACTTACAAGGAGCATACCTAAATCTTACCTATACCAGCAAAGAAGAAATGAAACTGAGATGTCCACAATAAGTCTCCTTCAGCTACACTCAGCCAGGTTTTCCACAGGCCATATTCCACGGTTTGTGCAAATTGTAACTGAGGCTGTCTTGCTATGCCTTTGATTTCCCTTTCAGAAGCACACACACCTTAACCAAATGAGACGCAGGTACACTCCCCCACTCCTACACTTCTCCTGGCTGAAAAACCGCACCTGGGCACTGCATGTGGTTTGATTTGAAAACATTAATTTGATCAGTTTGAGTTTGGGTTTTTTTTTTATTTCCTTTACCAAAAACAGGAAAGCTGCATTTCCATCCTTCACTTTCACTAAAAATATGTCCCACCATAATACCACAAATGTGATAGCAAAAAGGGGCAGCAAAAGAAATGTATGTCCTAAGGGTCTGAATCATTCTGTTCTTATCAGACAAGATACTGAAAACTACCCTGAAATAACATCAACTTTACTGTAAGCAAATCAAATTATATCTGATACATAGCTCATCATTAGAAGTACTCAAACGCAAGTGCTTCATCCAAAATAGGCACTAATGTTTATCATGTACAATTTCCCTGTTATCCTAAAATATAAGGAGATACCTTCATGAAAGTACCTTCATGAGATTCAAAGAGTTAAAAAGTACCCTATGACAGTGAAATCAGGTGTACACAATTTCAGAAGTGTCTTCCTGATGATCTGAGCAGATTAAGTATTTGAGGGGTAAAATTCAGCACGAACAACATTCTTAACAGCCCGTGGTAATTTCTATACTAAATTGTAGAAGATCAAACAAGTAAGACAGATACATGGTGTACAAACACCCGTTTGCAGGAAAGAAATCCCCAACTCAATTATATATATGTGTGTGTATGTATTTTTTAAGTGACAATAATAATAATGCTTATGATTAAAACCACTTTATTGAAAAATATTTTCTGTTCTTTCCATTAAGATATTCACGTTTTTGATGTTGCTACATGTACTAAAATAGAAACAAAGAATTAAGACAAATCGTCTTGATATTCATAATTTGTTCCCAAGCTAGACTCTTTGTTAATAAATAACCAAGTAACACTGCATCATGCAACTTGAATTAATGGAAATTTTAAACTTGTATTGTCTAACAGAACACCACAGTATCTGGTTTCATTGTAAAAATCTTCAGTTTCTTAAAGTGAAAATGACTTGTCAAAAATGCTTTTTGGGGAGGGGTGCTAAAAATCTAGATTAACTGTACCGTACTACTATGAATAAATGGTGGTAGGAGGAAAGCAGACCACTTACTCATTAATCAGTTCCAAAAATCCAGCTTTGAACATATATATCCAATTTTTTTCTACCTTTAACCGGACACCCCAATCACAGAATATAACAAGCTCATCACCATCACTACTAGGCTGCCAGTGATTTATGGCCTATTTGTAAGGAGGTTACGCAGACTGATCCCTGATCTCTTCTAGTATCTCATGTAACTCTACAAAATATTAATGCATATTACAGACTAAAAATTAAGTATACAAGAATGCTACGCATAACTTTTGGAATATTAACTATATATTTCTTTTCCATTTTTTAATTACAAGTCAAACGTACCACTCAACAATATCATATTTGCAAACATGTTTGAACATAAAATGCTGTTCTTGTTCAGGATGTAAATTTGGTTTGCTGAAATAGAAGTTACCTTTGTCCTCACCTTCTCTGACCTGAAACATTCATGGAGTAGGGGGTATAAAAAAAAAAAAAAAAAAAAAAAAAAAAAAAAAGTCTTCTTCCACTTGTTCAAACTGATTTTCCTTCAGTTATATGATTTTACTGAAGTATGTCTATAGAGACGGCATTCACATAAGATGTAAACATCAGGATCCTGTTACGACTACGTATTTGCTTTCTGAAGTTGTAACAACTTGAAGGACCGGATTTATATCTGCTTGTATGTCATCTTTCATAGCTGTTTTAATTTTGCTGTCCCTTCTTAAATACCATCACCACTGACAAAGCTCTTAAGAAGACCTATTAGCCAGAAGTACTTTTTAATAGCAACAATGTCTACACAGTATTTTGGTACTTCACATAGCAGCCATCTAAGTTAAGTTCTAAAATATCCAGTGCTGTGACAATTAAGCTGTGTTTAGACCACAAAACCACACCAGTAAGAACAGGCAGCTATAAAACTGAAGTACTGTTTTTGTTTGTGGTTCAAGAATTGTCTATCAAAGGATACTGCAAAGTTGCTGTTGCTGCAGCAGACAATCGAGTACATTTCAGATAACCGTCCTCCAACCTGCAATTTAATCTTTCATGAAAAAATATGCTCTGCCATATGATGAAATACTGGGGGGGGGGGAAAAGGAAAAGCATTGCTATTTTTTATTCAATAGCTCTTGATGTAACCACAAATAGGGAGATTCCCTCTTTGGTCATATTCTTGGAGCATGAGTTGAAGTCCAGCAGCCTCTTGTAAGCAAGGAGGCAAGAGTCCCAAAGAGCAGCCTCCAGAGACTTTTGGATGCTCAGAGCATGATCAGACTCTTTTTCTACCACGTCAGAAATTTAATGCTCCTCAATAACAATGCAGGAAAACCGGGCTTTTACACCCAACTGTGTCAATCGTCTTTTATTTTTATACATAACTCCAGTGTACTTCTGCATTCTGCATGAGGGAAAACATTCCTCATGCTATAATGCTACTGCTGCTACCGGTACAGCACCAAGTGCTTCACAGGGACTAGTGCCACTACTACTTCACTGTCTTGCATATTCCTTCCTCAGTATTTACCACTACACTTTGACTCTCAGAAAGCCACCAATACTGTATCTTACGCCCATAATGCTGCATGTATCCCATGTTTGCAGCTACAGTGTACATTTTCCCCAAACCCACTAGATGTCACTTCCTCACGATTCAATGTACATTCAACAGGAAATCTAAACTTTCGCATAATTCTTTCCCTCCTCAGTTTATTCAAGCAACCCCACACCATTTGAGAGAAACCCCGATTCTATCCACTGCTCTGCTTCTTGTAAACGTGGCTGATCTCAACTCTGATCTCACAACTTGCAGTCAGCTTCTATAAATCTCTCTCAAGGGCTGCACAAGTATCAAGCAGGATCTCAAGATCAACAGATTTGCTTTGCTGCTCAGCTTCTTCATAACACATCTGAAGGGACTGTGTATGAAAGGCTTCTATTTATGTGCTTTCCATACTGAACTCTACTGTTTTCCCAGACTCCGTATTTTGGGCTAGTCTTCTCAACTAGAAGACTGGCAGTAGAACAAACAAGTTTGTATGCATTAGTGGAAATGAATGAGTCAATTTAGTTGGTGGAGAAAATTACCATGTTCTGAATATAAGTGTGGAAAAGCAGCCAACCACTATTTTCTGTTTGGCGTTTTCACACAAAGGAAGGCAGAGCTACCTCAAGTTATCTTTTGAAATAAAAGGCACTAAGGCTACAAACTGTATTTCTGCTTCACACAGAAAACAAACAAACAACCCCGTAGAAAATCAGTGTCTTCACCAGTGACTGGAAAATTCAACTCAGCTGCAGAAGATGAAAATGCAGGAGATCTTTCGTTCTTCTTGTAAAAGACTACACTACATTTACAGTTCTCATACCACTAGCCCTATTTCATCAGTTAGGTAGCTTCAGCAGCTGGTTTCTTCGCATCTCTTGTACTACAACACTGGGCTGCATGTCTCGTCTTCCTCCTGTCACTCCCTACCTACATGCTGTATCTAAAATGCCCATCCATGCATTAGTCATCTTCCAGTTTTATTTGTCCTAAAAAATTCTTGAGCACATTCTGGAGTAATTAAAAATATAGAGAGGAAAGCTGGTGACCCTCTCACTAACTGTCAAAATAGATCATGCTCTGATGACCACAAAGGCAGTCACACTTAACAGAACTAAAATATCACAATTACTACTTAATCACAGCAGTAAGCAAAAATAGGGCAAACGCTACTGATAGCATTTGAGAGGGGCATGTCAATGTGTACCTTTAGAAAAATCAGTCAGCAGCATTGCTGGTTGAAGGAAAGGCTGATCCTCTCAAATTAACAACCACCTCAGGTTAACACACCTAAGAGGTGAGGCAATCAGCACCATGTGATGGCTAGCCTCTGCTCCCTCCCGTCAGAGAAAGCTTAGTGTGCTCTCTGCAGTGGCAAAACCCCCTCACCTTTTCTGCATCCCCTCTTCGTGTCACTGCAATACAAGGTAGGGCCACAGTTTAAAACAGCTCCATGAACTGAATGAGTTGAACAGGAGAGCTAGGGGAAGCAGAGGTTTTAACCCAGGTACTTCAGTGACTTTTTCAGAGCCATCCTCAAAACCACCGTATCAGGATAGGGTGAGTAGCAAACTGTAGCGCAGTGCACAACAGCAGGGGCGATCCGGGAGCTTCCACGGCAGCTTTGCTGCCAAAGAAAATCAGTCATGGAACTGCTTCTTAAGCAGCACGTTGAAGAAAACTTTGTAATTAGAGTCTCAAACAACAATCCGGAGACAATATGACCATGTTGTTTTTTTTTGTTTTGTTTTTAAAAAGTTGTCATACTGGCAAAAATCGGGATCTGATCTGAAAACACAACTCTCACCCAGCAGAAACTCTAAAGTTGCTCCAACGGGCCTTCTGGAAAGGCATTTTAAGTAGTACCAACAAGTAATTGTGGCTATAACTGGTTTAGACATTAAACCAAACCATCACACAACACTGTCTTGAGGTTGAAAAGCACAATGGCTACTTGGCTAAATTATATTCTATATTCTCACTGTAAATTACTTAGCAAATGCTTTTCTTTAATAAATGGCGTGCTTTCAAACATCTGCTAAAAACAAAGAAAAGTCCTCTTCTGAAGGAAACAGTTTTAAAATAGCAGTTCAGGTCCTGAAAATAGCAAACTTCTAAAGAGACACTGTCCCTTAAAGACATATTCCCATTTGAAGGCATAGAAGTAGCACCAACAGTTATCATGATAAAAAGATCAGGCCAGAAGCACCACTTTGGTGCAGAAAACAATGGACTTCTGCAGCGCAATGGAAAACTGCCTTATGTCAGACCGCAGGAAAACAGCCCAGAACAGTTCAGAATACAGGCAGTGCATAAAGGTCGGGCTGTGGGTAAATAAGGGACTCAACAAGTATCAAAGTAAAACACTAAAGATAGCTGAAGCTACACAATATGCCTAGCACACCTGCCTTCTGTGGCAGAAGCAAAATAAGCAACTGGGCTTTGTGTACCTGGAGTACTGCAGCTGTCTGCTTGCAGACTCTGTGTCTGGTTCTGCCCCCCCCAAGTACAAGAGAGATGTGGGCATACTGGAAAGAGCCCAATGTAAGGCCACCGAGCTGATAAAAGGAACGGAGCACTTTTCCTATGAGAGAATTGGGACTGTTCAGCACAGAGGAGAGGAGATTGGGGCACAGGCTTGCAAAGATGGAGCCAGGCTCTTTTCAGTTGTGCCTAGCAGCAGGACAAGAGGTACTGGGCACAAACTGGAACTCAGGAGGTTCCATCTAAACATCAGCAAGCACTTCTTTCTGTGTGGGTGAGGAGCATTGGCACAGGCTGCCCAGAGAGGCTGCGGGGTCTCCTCCTCAGCGATCTTTAAAAGCTACCTGGACATGGTCCTGGGCACCCTCCTCGAGCAGGGGTGGGACCAGACGACCCTCTTACCTCACCCTTACATTTATACACCTGCCCTCTGAGGCTCTACCTGATGCAGGACCCCTCCATCAGCTCTGACCCAGGAGGAAGTTCTGCAGAATGACCCTGACCCCCTGGGATCTACTCCCACTCCTTCAGGCTGAGCACCTCTGGCCAGCCATCGTCAGCTCCCTCTGCAGGGAGGGAAGAACATGGACAAAACCCAGACCACGCTCTGCTTAGCACTCCCCTTGCCTCCATACCTTTACATTTCTTGACCCACGTTCCTCCTTTTATCAGCAGTTGCCCTGCAAATTATCTGGTGCCTCACCATTCTCTTTTCCTTTAGTTGCTCATTCGCAAGGAGGGCTCTAATGTTTTATCAGGGATAAACTGGTATCGGTCCAAAAGGAAAGAGACAACAGAAACACCGGCTGCTTAAGAAAAGCAAGAACAGGCCACGCACAGGGCACTTCTCCCTTCCTGTGGCACACACAGTTGTACAAATCGTATCCTCCCACAGCTGTTCTATTCTAGACCGGGGAGTTGTCACTCAGAGCGATTCTTCACATGGAAACCATTCAGGACCTTTTACCATCCTTGCTGCCCTTCTGTGAACCTGTTCCTGGGTGTTCAGCTTGCATGGGACACGTTTGATACAATTAACTGAAAAGTCAATACATTTATTATGCCAAAGGGAAAGCTACCAAAGGTAACAAATGTTACCCAACAACAAAAACAGAAGGGAAAAAAAAAAAAAAACAGGGGCTTGAAATTCAAGAATGTTCTAGCACAAAGTTCAACATTAAAAAAAACTAAGTTAATATGCAAATTAAAGGTATCTTGTGTATGAATAGTAAACATGCAATAATTCTGTAGGCAGAATAAAAAAAGCAATTGTCTGGCAAAAAATAATGTCATAAGAATAGGCAAAAATTAGACAAACTACATGGTTCTTGGTATCAGAGCAGTCTGAGTGAAAAACTGAAGCTAATCTTGTTTCCCTACCAGTTTTACATTTGATCCTCAGTCCAAAAGAAAATCAAAGATGAAAGAAATCTGCTAATTTGCAAAAGAACCACCAGACACCCCAAAAAAACATTAAGAAGCACTACACATCCTGAACTTCCCCATTAATCCCACATCACATGAAGCTGTTGTAGACCTACACTAATTGCAAAACCAGTTTGCAATTTCAGATTCATAGAAGCCATTACATTATTCAGCACCTTATTGCTGAATAACGGTGCTGCAGCCCAGCAGTGCAGGACCTTGTAACCCATCATCCACACAGCTGAGTGCCGGTGCTGGGACGTGGGGACATGCACTGTGCCCTTAGTCCTCGATTTCATGGGATGTCTCCTTTCCATCACACAGCTTTTCATATGGACCAAATGTGACTCTAGGTTCCAATTTTAAAAGCCTGCCCAGTACAAAGCAGTCTTCCAGCAGTCAGTGAGGATACACCTCTGTTCATCACAATACCATCTCCTATTAGGAAATACCAAGCTCTTTCAGATCAGTATGGCATGATTTTAGCCACGTAATGCTTTGTCTCTCACCACATTGCCCATTTTTCAATGAGAAATCCTGACTAAAAATCCAAGCTTCCTATTAATTAATTTATGGATCAGTTAATAATAAAATGTTTGAATACAGGTAATTTGCATTAAAAATGATAGATCTGGTGCAGTTAAATCACACTTTTCCCAGTGAAAGGCTAGATTATCATATGCTTAACAATTAGAATTTAAATATACAATAAAGCTATCACTGTTACCTGCTGTAAGACAAACAAAGAATTTCAAACTGCCTAATATCACATTAATCAAAACTAACCTTAATTACTATTACAGCGTACCTGCTGATTTATCTGAGTACATACACCCTTAATTATGTCACTTTACACGAGGGAAGAGCAAATGGATTCCAGATAGAGGCAAAATAGCAATCTTTTTTTTGTCTTTAAAGTCACCTTCTTTGTGCCAGAAACGCAGCTTCCTTTGTTTTAATTCCTTGAATCATGTTGCGACTGTGGAAGTCTGAGGGTTTATAGACCAGCAGTAACAGCAAGTGCAGTAGGTTATCAAGTACGCACTTGCTGCAAGCAGCTTAAATTGAATGAAATAAACTAGAGTTCACCATGTCTTCTCTTTACACATTCCAGTATTTTAACAAAGGGATAAACAAGAGGCAGACATAACAAAACTAACCTTTACATACCACCCAGATGAGACATACCTTCATCTACTATGTGGAAGGCAGATTTCTAGGCTTCTCATTTTAACATCACGGGTAAGCTATTTTACTATTTCACTTAGTCCATCAAACAGACACTACCTGTCAAGAAACCATCAGGGCAAGGTAGAAGAGTAATTCTCTGCCATTTGTAAGGAGCAAACTTAGCTCAAAACACTCATCAGGCTTTCGCTAGTAGAAAACAGCCATGTCATGGAAAATACTTTTGTTTTCTCATAGTCTAGAGACCCATTTATCTCTAATACGTAGAGCATATTTACATAACTCTTCTGAAAGACTTTCTGAAACCCTCAAAACTATGGCTCAAAACTATGAATAGGCCAAAGTACAGAAACTGAAAACAAATTGTCTAGTCTCAAGTTATTAAAAAAATGTGGCTGTTTTTTGTTTCTATTGTTTGTTTAAACACACACATGCAAAGTGCTTCCAACCCTTCACTACATTTGAAAACAGTACACAACACACACGGCAAGTCCTCACACCCTAACCCTTACTACGCAAACACTTACACAGAAACACATTAATTAATACACGTGTCCACTAATGTACACGAGAACTCATTATACTATAAGCTACCAAGCTGTCTATGATTGTAGATGAACCCCTCTTATCAAAGAACAGCTGAAAACAGTTTAATGAATGAACAAGTGAACGAATGAAACAAAAAACTTCGGTACACTTGTTTGAACATCAAATTGGCAAAAGACAACTGAAGTTAAATACAAAATTAAGTTAAAAAAAATATTGTTTTAAAGATTTATACGTGTGGACATGGAAAGAAGCGATGTTTTACTATATCTTCTCAACCCTTTTAGCTCTAAATGCTTGAGTAAACCAAGCCCAACTGCTAGGTGCTAACACCTCTCACTAAAAACTGAGCTGTGAGACAAAGTAATTTGTTACATGAACACAGGCAGACAGCAAAGAGGTGGTTTGGAGTAATCATTTTAGCAAGAAGTTAGCAGGGTGAGGTCTTAGGAGACTGTTGAGTTAATCTAAGAGCTCAGCACTGAGAAGAGAGCCCTTCTTCCTTGCCACCTCACCATTTCATTGCCAGAAGCACTTTCACTGCTTCCTTTGAATCTGTCTGTTGCCATCTGACACCTCAGCAAAGTGATTTGGCTTGCAAAATAATTGTAGATAACGTAAAGGAATAAAAGCCAGTTTTTTGCCTATGTAAAGCAGCTTAACAATGGATTGGAAAAACATTGGAATTGTGACATGTGAAGGGACTAGGAATAAAAACATGCTTCTGCACAGCACAAGCCACCAGATGGGCTCAGCTGTTTTGTGAAACCTTACCCTTTAGTGGACGTTGCTCTGCTGTGACGCTGAAGGAACAGCTAACAGGATGCCAAACGGCAGGCTCAATAAAGCAGCATAGATTGCCATCCACTTGTGCTGACCCCTAACACAACAGGCAGAGCTACCTCAGCGTCTTCCTTTTAGTTCCCCGTAGGGCAACACACACGAACACACCCTGAGAGCGCTTTGTCCCGATTCTCCAGCTGCACAGACCACTAGCCCCACTTTTATCTTCTATTTCCTATCTGTCTGTATTCACCTTACTATCCAGAACTGATCTTGTATGCTTTGGAGAATAAATTCTGTTTGGTGTTTTTACCAAGCGGGATCGTAATTCACAGCCAGCCCGCCTGACCCCTAGGATAACACAAATAAATAATGCTACACACAGGAATGAAAGTAATCCTCTCCCAATGTACCAGGAAAAAAATGGAGGAGGGCAAACATTTCTTCAGTTTGCAGTTCCTAAAACAACACATTTCTCACTTCACTTACCTCCACCGAGCTCCACCGCTACTCTGCCCTGTCCCCCAATCCCCAGGAAACGTTTCTACATCAGAAGATAAAACCCACGTGGGGCCAAGGGGACGTGCAGGTTAGCTCAGCCCCAGCATCACGGCTCCCCTTGCAGCACCTGCAGGCTCTCACCTCAATGCTGGTGCCGGTACCTGCACTGGTGCCACCACCATCCTAGCTCCAGGCACTGGGATCAGGCAGCTGCTCCAGGTTAACCTAAGTCCCTCCCGCTTTCCCTTTTTTTGCAGGGTTATTTTTAACCTAGATCAATCTCAGATTCAGTTCACCTTGTTGTCTCATAAATAGTTGTTCCAGCACACTCGAGGACACAGAGGCTGGAAAAAAAGTGGCAGGGGGACAGAAAAGCAGAACTGCAACCTAAAGAAATGCTTATAAAATAACACCTAACACCTGTAACAAAGACGGAGCCTGAGAGCAATGCTGCAGAGCAGTCTCCTTGCCAAGTTCCAGCCCTAAGTTTCACCAGTTTATAAGAAAAATCCCCTGTGACTTGAGGTTTCTAACACTGAAAACTCTACAAGTTTAAATGACCAGAAACACTGATTAAAAAAATACTGTACGTGTCTCTGATCTGCACCCCACATGCTGTGTAGCATAGACAATACCCTTTATTAAACTAACTACTCTAGTTAAAATTAAAAAAAAAAAAAAAAAAAAAAGGCTTCTGGGCAAGCAAGCCCTTCATGATGTCTTCAGTAAGGATGCAGGCAAAACACACAAAATCTGACAATCATCCAAAGCCCTTTCCACAGCTCTGTCCAAAGGAGAGATGTGTCAATTACGGAAGAACTGAACTAACTGGAAAAGAATCCCAGACAACCTCATACACAGCGGGGGAATACGCCCCTCCACACAGGCAGGGGAGCCCACGAAACTAACTTCCAGTATTGCGTCCTTACAGTTTTTCCACTTATTGCTCTGCCCACATTTCACTCCCTATACCAATGAGGTGGTCTGCAGCAAAGACACAGGCTTCATCACACTAAGGAAAAAGGGAACTCTTCCCCAAAAACGAGAATTCTGACTGTTTTTTGTGGTACTTGATTCCATTATTTCTACGAATGTGGGTATACGGTTAAATGAATGAATTCAAAGAAACCTAGCAGCAAGGGAACGCCGAGTAATTGAAAATATTCTGTCTAAAGGCCTAACTACAACAGCTAAATACATAAACTAATTTATCACTTGGGGGTCCTTCTGACCTTTTGTTATGCTCCTAGGTGGCAATCATTTACTGAATAATAGCCTTTTTCTTTGCTAGTCCAAGCTGTGAACAAGCATTTTGTTTTTAATTAAAGAAGAATTCTAAAGTAATAGCGTGCCTCTTTTGATGGCATATACCAACAGTCTTACATTGGTGATTCCATCAAACACATTTTTATGTATTGGTTCAGCAAGTGATTGTAACTACCTCTGACTTTCAGATGATAGGATCCTACATTGCTGAAATCTAATCAATCAATGGTGAAACAATTCAAGTCCAAAAATATAAGGGAAGAAGCTTTAAAAACACTTGAAATGGATTCTGTGGATAACATCACTACGATATATATATTTTAATTGCCCTGTATACAATAAATACTGATTGTTGATAAATAGCTGATGTTCTAAAATGTGTAAACAAGGCTCCAAAAGCTATCTATTTCAGTATCAGAAAGCACAAACAAAATAAGCAAAAAAAAGACAAAAAGCTGATGAACAAGAACACTGAAATGAGGGTCCCTGGAAGAGTGACAAGGAATCAGCAAGCTTGGAATAATAATGGACATGGAGCTTTTCACCTCTAGTTCACTGATTTTAATCTAATCAAGGTCAGCAGTGACAGAGCTTTGCCTCAGCCAGTCTTCACGTGAAATGAACTTGTGGTCTCTTAGTTCTCAATGAGTAAATACAGCAGACTGACCCAGCACCAAACACACGTGAAAAATAAGAAAAAAAGGAGGGTAAGATCTACTGGCAAAGGAAAATTAAGAAGGCTGAATATTCCTGTCAAACACACTTCAAAAGAACACTACTTTCAGAATAATTATAAGAGTTAAAAAGGGAAAAATCAACTATAATGGGAACTCTGTCAAAATGAAGATACTGTAGAGGGAACACTCTGAGGAGGAGTGAATGAACATAAAACTCACATGCAGAGTCCACATCCATACCACATTCATATCGCTTAGAGACTTAAAGACCCCAGAAGGTGAAGCTACTAAAGACATGAGATTACCAAAACCCTTGTATACGGGAAGCTGGAGATCTGGCTAGCAGATAAAAAGCAATGTGTACAGAATTATGATTTGAAAATCTTGGATAGTGTAATTTTAAACATGTTTTAAGAGCAGTTTACTGTTACATACTGCTACAGAAAAAAATGCCAAGGACCATCAGAATCCTGCACAGCACAACTCAGAAGTCCAAGCAGTGTAGTTTCAATAGCTATGGAGAGAAGATATACAAGCCTTCCAGTCAGCAAAGAGTGCACTCTAATCACCTGGTCTCTAATCCAGTTTGGCGATTAAAAAGAAAGAAACTGATAATATCTAAGCTAATTATTTTTGAACATCACTACCCCCAAATATTTTCCAAGTGATTGAAAGAGAGATTACTGTTAGCTTCTAAAGAAATTTTTTGTTGCCAGGTATGACACTCCCTTAGATATTTAAAAGGACAAATAAATCGGAGCTGTACATAGCAATTACTTTAAAAGGCTGTATTAACAAGTTATCTGAAGAAAAAAAGATATATATTTTCAATGAACTTTACAATTTGCAGAGCTGACATTCATTTCTGTTTAGAAAACTGCCCTAGTAAACGTAAAACATTTCTGTTTTATATAAAATCAATGACAATCTTTAAACAGATCCACTTAGTAGATTAAGTAAAATACTCTGTGACCTTTTTTTAAGCTCAGAGATGTGTTGTAGCTGTTTCTTTTATTTTGTGTTACTTCAATATATTATTCCAAGATAATGAATGTTAGAGTCAACATTCTCCTACACTAATTGCAACAAGTTAAGGTAAGCTCCTAGTGACTCTTTTTTTTAAATGCAATTAAAAAGTCAACACGTGGTAAACGCATAGGTGGTTAAAGAAAATTTCTCAGCTACTGAGAGCAGCTGAAGAAAAAAACAACAGAACAGATCAATGAAAGGCAAAATTAGGATCAGGGATCAGACTTAGAGAAACTTTTAAGATGACTGACAAATGTGTCTCTTAGATTACTTTTATTATTCTAAAAAACTCTCAAAATCTGTAGGCTGTTTTGCCCTGTAGATACCCAGGGAACCCGACAAACCCATTTAAAGCAGGTACAGAGTCAGAGCCTTAGGCTTCTCTTTAGTAAAGGATCACTTTAATTTTGGTCCTTAAAATCTACTGCACATTAAGAGAGCCTGGAACAGAAAGGCATAGGAAAAAAAACAGAAAAGCCTATACTGAAACATTCCACCTTCTGTATACGCATATATACGTCTTGCCCTCTGACCTATGTAAGCCTGAGTTGATTTTTGGTAGCTGAGCTTAAGAAACTTAACCAGCATTCAGATTTCATTCACTTTCAACTTCTGCCTAGAAATCCTATGAAATGTTTGCCTCATCCTACTATTGGCATTCACATACAACTATTTTTATTCCTCTAGGCAGCTCAAGTGAAGTAACAAGAACTGAAGAAGTTCAAAAATACGTGGAAAGCTGAAACAAATAAGAGGAGCGTAAAGGCCACAGTTAGGCGAACAGCATTCGCCTGTGCTGACCACAGATAGGGAAGGGCTCTCAAATTACACTTGATGAACTAGCAAGTGTAGTTATCAGAGGAAGCCAAGTTACCCTTCATTGTTCTCTCGGGGACCTTAGCATGCCCTTGATCCACACAATGCCATAAGCTGTAGGCATGGATCAAGGGCATAACATCACTTTCACTAGGCATACCCGGGTATTTTTCTGTCACCGCTTCAAACTACTTCATTCTAAGTGCCCTGAAGTTTGGGATACATGCAATTAAGGACACATACCAGGAAAAAACAGCAGGAAAACTGTCTTGGCAGTGTGAATATGTATTAGAAACATTAAAGCTTTATCACACTTCATGTTTCTCTAGTTTTCAGATACAACGCATTATATGAATAGATTACATATCAGCTTCCACTGCCAGTAAAATAAATTATCAGAAGCAATGTTTAGTATGTGTATAGTACTCATCTACTATTGATCCTCATAGTAAATGAATCCTCATCTTTCCCAGCAGCATGTCAATGATGATCAATTTCTTCTCTCTGTTACAAAGTTGTATCATTACAGAGCCCCTGGCTGCTAAATATACTGAGTAATTGAACATCTGAACTTGATGTCTCTAGCAGCATTTCATTTTCACATGTTAACTCTTCAGCAAAGGGAGAGAGAGGAGTTTTGAGCCAAACTATTTCTGCAACTTAAAATCACTGCATTTAGTAATACAGGAAAAATAATTAAAAAGGAAGTAAACGCTCTCTGTGGTGTAGCATTATTTAACTGCAAATAGCGATACAGCCACTGCTAGGTGCAAAATACAGTGTTTTGCTGTCTGAAGTACTTTGAGCAATCCAACCCACCCCCATTTTCATAGGCTAAAACGCTTCCCGTGAAAAATAACTGTCCTCAGCCAAACAATACAAACACCAATGGTCACACACACAGAACGTGTGTGTTGTGAAACCCGTAATAACCAGACGGCACGTGAGAACCAGAAGGAGAAGCCGCACAGCGGGACTGGATCGGCCAAGCCGAGTCCCTTGTCCTGCATCAGGATGTGGGGTGCGGGTGGAGGGCGCGCTGTGTGGGCAGCTGCTGCCCCGTGTACGGTGGGTTACCCGCTCCTACCCCAGCCCTGGGTGGTGGGTATGAAGAGTAAACAGAGTGCAGAAAGACACCAAGGCGTAACTGGGAGGTTTAAGCTCCTGTCCGTGCTCAGACCGCCCGTGGCATTTCCCATAACAAAGGGCATTGTTGTGGAGAGCGCTGCGCTTGCACAACGGGCTGCTCTCTGCGCCTTGCCTCTTCTCCCATCCACAACAAACAGACCCAAAGTTTCCAACTGGAAAGCGTGCCAGGAAGTTAACTTTCTGCAAATAACGCCCGCCGCTCTTTCCCCCACCGACCGGATCGCCTCTGCACCACTTAGACACCGTGCCAGGGCGGCGAGGGGAACCGAGCGGGAAGCCCACTGAGGGCGGCGAGTGCCCACCCGTGCCTTTGTCTGCCATTTTACGGCGGCTCGGGAGAAGAGAGGGCCACGGGCGGGCGGTGAGGAGAGAAGAGGAGAGGAGCGGAGCACGCAGGGCACGGCCGCAGCCCCGGGCCGACCCCCCCGGCAGATGAGCGGGGCCGCGGCGCTGCCTCCCGGCGGCGGGCTGCCACCTGCCCGCGGCTCCCCCGCCGGTGCCAGCCACCTGCCGCGGGACAGCCGGGCGGCACGGCTCGGCACGGCTCGGCACGGCTCGGCTCCCGGGGCGGGGCGGGGCGGGGGCCGGGCCGGGGGCTCGCTGGGCGCCTCCGCCGCTAGGCCGCGGGGCCTGCGGGCGGCGCGGGGCGGGCGGGCAGGGCCCGGCCCCTCCTCGGGGCGGCGGGGCCGGGCGGCGGGGCCGGGCGGCGGCAGCGGCCCCCCCTCACTCACCGCTCTCGATCTCGTTGCCCTTCTTGGCGGTGGCTGCGTTCCCCATGGCCGAGCCGGGGCGGCGACGGCGGAGGAGGGAGAGGGAGGGAAGGGGAGGGGGGAAGCGGGACGGATGCCGGGCGGGCGGCGGCGAGGCGGCGGCGGGCGGGCCCGGGGCTCGTGTGGCGGCGCGGCCTGCGGCTGGCTCCCGGCGGCCCCGGCCCCGCGCTGGCTCCCTGTGGCTCCGGCCGCCGCGGAGGAGGAGACGAGCGCTCTGCCCCCCTCCCCCACGCCGACACCCGGCGGAAATGACGACCGGGGCGGCGCCTCCGCCCTGCTGCGCCGCGCGGCGGGCGGCCGGGGGCGCGCGGCACGCGGGGACCCGGCGCCGGCAGCACCGGGGCCAGGACCGGCGCTGCCCTCTTCCCCCCCCCCCATCCCGCCCCGACCGCCCGGCGGCCCGAGGGAGCGGCACCGGGCACCGCAGGGCACCGCGGGCGGCCGCCTGCCCCCGGCCCCACTCGGCCCCGCCTCGCCCAAGGTGACCCCGCGGCCGCCCCCGGTGCGGTTACGGGGCTCGGCGTCGCACCCCCGGCAGCGTTGCGAAAGGGAGCGGGCTGCCGGGGAGGAGTTGTTGTTTTTTTGGCTTCTCCCTTTTGCCGCCGCTCGTGGCAGAAATAGCTCCGGCTACGCTTTTTCGAATGGTATTGTGACTTTCGAGTCGGTGATAGCTCTCTAAATAGATGTATTGGAGCGTTTCTGCGGTGGAAGGAAATGCTTATCAAAAGGAAGGCTCTAGCTTGTTGTGCCTTGCAGTGGTGAGAGCAGAGAGCCGACGTGGTAATCCTGTGGCTCACAAGCCGCGTGTATTTACTAGGACAATTTAGGCGATACCGAGCCCCTTCTGGCAGCGTTCCTGCCCCAGGGCTACAGGCTGCCCCCACTGTGCTGGCGGCAGCAGTCCCAGCTACCATCTTTCTATCAACATTCCCGCTTGACACCCTGGGCCACCTCCCTGCACCCCACACCTCCTCTCTCAGCCTAACACTGAATGACCTTACCCTTTGCAGGACAGTGCTTGACATGCACACACCAGTGTGCAATCAAACCAAACCAGGTACCTCTGGAAACCAATGTCAGGTGTCCTGAGGCTGTACAGTACATTTATGTACACTACATAAACACCGGACAGATCAAGCCAGCACGGAGCTCTGCCTTGACAGGTACAAGCTGCCTGGACTACCTGGTTGCAAGGTTCCGGGAACACTTATCTGAATTATCCTGATGTTTTGTACATTGAAGACCCACCAATGAACCCTTCAGTTAAGGGATTTTCTCCTACATTTTCACCTTTTCATTTTCATTATCCTGATCTGTGTGATGCTGCTTGCTTCACGTGAGTATCTGTGTTTTTATGATTAAAGAAGCAGTCTCTGAGGAAGCTGGGTCTTTATTGGTTTGAAGAACAGAAACAAGACAAACACAGTGAGGAAATAACCTGCAAACCACTGGGGGCAGTGATGCCACTACTGTTGAGGAGGACTGTCACATTTTGCCACAGCTGGAATCTCTTAATTCTTTAGGCACCTCACCTAGAGGTTCAGGGAGGTCCTGGTAATTCATTCTGGCAGGGAAGAGCAAGTAGATTGCAATGGCCAGATCTGCACGAGCAAAAGTTAGGTTTGGGAAAAGAAAAAGGTACTTTTGCAATCAACCATCATGATCACTCAGACAATGACAAAAAATCCAAACCAAAACAAAACGTGAGGCACTGTTAACATTTAGATAGATGAGCGTCCGATGATATTGTCACAGATAAAGATGTTACCCCGGTTTTAAACATTTTCCCCACTCCAGCCATCCTAATTTTCATCACAGACAGATTGAATCTGAGTCAGCTGATTTTCATCCAGGTGCTGACAGGCATTTTGATATCCTTGAGAAGACAGCAGCAGCACTGCTAACAAATGAGATATGCTGCAGCATCTTTAACATATTCTTGGCATTAGAGCTCATCCCTCCACTAGCAAATTATGCTGCATAGGCTCCATATGTGAGGATCCACCAAGGTCCAATAGCCATTATTACCCTCTGGGATTTGCTGGACAAGGATTGGCTGGTCAGAGCACATCTTTCAGCAAAATCCTATATAGGCACACAGAGCACGCATATATACATGCGGCAATGCATTATGCTAGTTCTCAAATAAGCACATGCCCGGAATACACATGCAGCACTGATACATTTGCATAAATGTTTACACCCAAGCACTCTCATAATCAAAAACATAACATATAACACATCAACAGTGCTGTGAAACATTAAATGAACCACTTCCACGATCTCAGTATTACGTGTCTAAATGAAGATATACAGACTCAGAGCTGGACATTCTCATTCACTCTGCATACACAACTGATGCTATCTTAATAGGTTAGTATTAATGAATTAATTGCACAACTTATCAATGTTTTGTTGTAGTATATTATACATGAGTATATATAGTTAGCATTCAAAGCATTGACTCTAATTCTAGCCCTTAGCCCTAATTCTCAGTCTGCCTTACTTAACTTCCTTATATAAAATCCTTTGACACCGAAGTGCCTCATGTCACCGCTCACACAGGAGTAATCTCTTCTTTAAGTTTCTTTCAACACAATTGGTTAAACAATGAAATCATGCAAATATGAAAAATGCTCTGTTCATACGTTAGAATTACTCAGTAATGGCACAATCTAAAAATTTTAGATTTCATTTGTTTTGCTGATTTGTGTAAGATTAAAAAAAAAAAAAAAAAAAAGCTATGCTGCAAGAAGTTCAGCCCAGCAGTTTTAGAGCTATACACATTTAATGATGTAGTTTCAGTGACTCACAGTGGGTTTTAATCCATTTTTCTACATATTCGTTGGGTACTATTGATTAGGAATATCCTACGAAGACCAATCTTTTTCCCTGATAAAGCCTAAAGCTCTGTAGAAGATGTATAGTTCCCTAATGAAACTTGGAAATTCAACTCTACGTAAACTCAGAACTAAAAATGAGAGGGTCATTTCAGGACAGGGAAGATGAATTTCTGGTAGATAGGAGGCTCTCACATGTGCTTTTAATGGAAATCACTTTTTCATACAGTAATTACTTCTGGAGCCACATTTCATTTTACTCAGTAATCACACCAATTTCTAGATGAGATAGCAGCATTGCTGCAGCAACTACAACAGTTGATTTCAATACGGATTTGAAACAAATCACTACATTTAAAGCATTACACACCTTAACTTGTTTCCCTTGCATGTAAGGTGGGCCTGCATTGCAAGGGATTGGCATATGGAGTCTGATAGCTTTGTACATTCATACTGGTAATTCTTACTCTGAGGATATGGGCTCTGCTCAAGTAATGGATATGCACCTGCCTATGTTGGTATTCTCTTGATGTGGCTTTAGGATTGCAGCAGTACTTGTAAATTGCATGGTTTGAACACTCGTCTTTGACCACTTTTCCCTAAATCCCACATTCCTGCATCTCTGAATGCCACTGCCAGCTTCCTTCTCTACTCCTAAACAGACCGATATATTTGGCATTTAACTCTTTGTTTTCCTTTCATGTTGTTCCAGACTACTGGCACGTTCCCTGCTGCCAGCTAGCCCAGTGTGGGATGTTTTTCTAGCAGGTTGTTGAAGTGTCAAGAAGCATGTGTATCTCTTGGTGAATACAGAAGCTATTTTCCAAATTTTACAGCTCCTGACCCAGAAACAGGAATATTCATTGCTGCAGCATAATTTCAGATGTGCCAAGAAAATATCAACTATGTCATGTAGATATGCTAGGGGAAAGGATGAAAGCTCAAGTAATTGAGCTTTTCTTCTCACAGAGAAGACCAAAAGAAAGGTCTTACACTGTGTTTCTACAATATCTGAAATTACCAGCCCCTGAATCCAAATGAAACCAGAGCAACTTGGTACAACAACTTGCTCTATCAAATGCCCTGAAAAATGCTCATTGATGCACTCTGTGAATCCAGGAGGAATCTGGAGCCTCAGGAAAGCATACTACCCACGTGTGACAGTTGCAATTTTGTAAGACATTTTAGTTCAAAGTGGGAGGCTTTTTAATTAAGAATAACTTGAGGTTCCTTCAGTGTGATTAGGTACACTTAAAGGAAGATGTTCCAAAGGAATTTTACACTTGCAGTCAACACTTTTCCACTTCCATCCTTCCCTTCTTGATGCTAGACATTTCCCAGGATAGCCACTGGTCAGAGAAATTATTTAAACACAGAAGCAAAGGGTTTATATATTTTCTTACTGCTTTTAGCTATACCTATTTCACAACAAACCTCTCAAAAGTCATAAAGTTGCAAGGTGGTGATTTATTTCCTTTTCCCTGGTGTTTTAAATATAGATTAAAAAAGGTAAGTTTGAGCTGTGCTTCTGCCTTCCTTTAGTATCGCCTCTTGACAAGATACCATTTGTCAATTTTACTATGGATAGTAGATATATTCATTCATTGGAGGTACTAGGTGCTGTCTTGTGATCAATGTCCTACTGATTAGACATGTTTTTTTGCAGAGATAAATTACAGACGTCCTTAATGGGTAAGTCCATCTGCTCAGTTTTTGCCCTTTATCTTATATGATCATTTGGGAGAAGAGGCGTAGTCTCTCACTATCAGTCAAACAACACTTCTTTCAGTTGCGTATTACTGTTCTGCAGATTCTTCCATGTTTGTAGAAGACACTGCCTGCACATTTGTGATTCAGAATGAATTACTAATAACTGTTAAGGAAAATTCACTGACTGACTTCTATAACTGACTGTGTTCCTTTTGTGTATCCTGCTGCCATCAGGCTCATTTTAAAATTTTCCTTATCCACATCAAGAGAAGTCCTTCACTTTTCTACACAGGTGTCCAAACATTTTGAATCCATGATAGATTGCCTAGCCAAGAAAAGCAAGATAGTAAAAAAAAATCTTGATTTGTTTCACTCTGAACAGTTGATTGTGTACAAAATATAAGAGTAGAGAAGAACACTGAAGAAATTAATCGCATGCCTTGTTCTTGCACTTTAAGTAGTTCAGCAACATATTTGGTTTGTAGTACACAAACTATAGAAAGAACAAAACTTAAATAAAAATGAATGGTATAGTTGTCTAACATAGTTCCAGTCTAGTCACAAAGTTTGAATAACTTTGAGTACACAATGAGTATTTCTATTCAAAATGTGTAGGTGTTTAATAAACTATATACTAAAACATTTTCAGTGCACTTGAATCTTCATTATTTGCATGCTTACTGTAATTTAGAGGTGATCAATATTATACTAATGTTTGTTCTTACTGTATATTGAGACTCTGTATCACTTTTCTTTTGCAGAATAAAAAAAAAAAAAAATAGTAGTGTTATTAAATTTCTCTTTTAGGCCTTTTCTATGGAGATCTCCAAGTTAATTACACTTGTTAATTTAAAGTACACTAAGCTACATTGAATGCCTCTGTACATATTTTTATTCAGAATTAAAAATGACCTTAATTCAATTTAGTTTAACTTACTTTAGAAGTGAAATAGGCTACCTTAAATGAAGGTCACTTTAATCCTAACTAAAAGAGTTCACACAAAGAGTTTGTGAGGCTTGACTACTGCATCCAAAAATATTAATTTAGATTATTTCACAGTATTACCACACAGAGAATCCCCCATTCTAGTTTACAAGCTTATTTTTCACTTTCTAAGAGGTATTCTGATAATTTTGTTTAGATGACAGAAGGGAAAATACATTAGAATCATGCCCAAATGGAGTGGATGTCAAGAAAAAAATAGTATTGCTAAATACTAGAGCACAAGAAAACTATTTATTTATTTATTTATTTAGAATATATCTCTTACCTGCTTTTCCTTTTCTTCTTGATGTCCTGTCATCACACAGTGATGTCATGCTGTGTCATCTCTTGGTATGAAGACTTATAACAAAAAACACCAGTTTTTGAGCTTGTTATCAGCACTTGATTTCTTTTAACTGCTAGAATGAGTTAGAAGGAAAAAATTCTGGTCAGAACTCTAGTACAGATATCTTTGTGTATTGTATACCAAAGACATTGACTTCAGTCTGATCATAGTTATATGATGTAAGAAGAGTCTTCTAAAAGAGAGCTTCTTTTACTTAGCATTACAGAAGCAGACTTAAAAAATTATTTGTATTCATCTCACAAACAGTGTCACCTAATTAACAAAAAAATACATAAGCATGGCTTTTAAGATATGCTTTCACCTTCAGAGCTTACATAGCTAAGTAGAAATTTGAATAGAGTCAGTGCAGACTGTAGCATTAATAGAACATAAAGCAAAATATATTCAAAGTATACTTTACTGAAATGCTCCTGATAAGTAGAAAGCCCAAAATAAATTCTTCTGTAGTCCAGTGTGTTCAGTGATTACTCTGGAGCCAAGGTGCTCTAAAGAGATCCTCTTTATTTCACGATACAGTTTCAAATGCTTCTGTTTGACAGAGCATATATGTCTGCAGAACTTCTAAGACTAGAAAAATTATGCCTCTTTCAAAATACTAAACAATTCCTAGCATCACATATACCTTTCCCAACAAGTTTAATAACAACTCTTAAACAATTTGAATATCACACAGAATTCCTTATGCTTATAAACAAAGTATTATCAATATCATTAACGTTTAGCTGACCTTAGAGATATTCATATCATGGCTTATGTCTGCTTGAAATATCAGTGATACTTCTGCTGGAGGCAGAAAATTCACATTTTCATTAAGTGCTAGGTCCCAAAATTTGATCTTTCAAACCTTTTTTTTTTTTTTGCTTCCAACCAAGTGATTGTTTTTTTTTCCAAGCAAAAAATGAGTCTTTGTCCTTTCTTTCCTCTCTTTTGTTATTTAGAAAGTGTTTATGTTTTCTGTTTGCTTTTTTTTCTTTTTTTTTTTTTTTCCAAAGATGCGATATATAAGATACAAAAACACCAACTTTGCTGCTCAGCAAATGCTAGTCCGACTTCAAAGTTTCACTAGCATTTGTGTTGATTTGCATCATATATTTTTACTGGATCGTATTCACTCCTTGCTGACAGCAGCTTCCAGTATCCCATTCACTTTAAATAGAGATGGGATCACTCAGCTTTATTTATATTTTTGTAGCTATTCACATCCCAGTTCTTTTCAAATGTTACTGTTACCAGCTCTCTAGGTGTGTGGGTTTTGTTACTATTTCTCCATGAGATTGTTGGAAATAACAACTGGCTTCTTTTGTATATACTCTGCAAATCTTGTTACTGCTTTAGTATCATAACATCATTGCAAACAACCCAATAAACTAGGAATAATAACAATTAGTAGTGACATAACTAAATCCAAGCTTCACTGTATTCTACTCAAGTGCCTGTCCTGTAACTTGTGTCCCACAGTCATATATCACTACTGGGTAAAGAAGTATAGCTAAGAAGCTTTTTTAATGCAGAATCAGCTCTTCAGCTGTAATATATTTAGTAGTGCTCTCTCAGAATAGAAAACCTGTGTAGGATAGTTCTCCTGGTTTATTATTTCTACCTAGAAGCAGATTTTTAAACAGAATCAATACATTTTCTGGGGAAACACAAACCCTGAATTTTACCTGTTTATCTTTCTCCAAGCAGTTGATTTTCTCAGAGGGTTATAACACAGGTCCTAGAAATAATGGGATATGTATTACATTCAATTAGATGTGCATAACTACTATTTGCTCTCATGGTTACATAATACTGTTGTTTCTTTTGGACACACCATCTTCTGCAAACGTCCGTAGTTCATATGAGAATGATCATCTCAGCCAGAGGTGTTAACAACATGCAGTTTGCTCATGGTTTACCATCCTGGTGCTTGAAGAGTCTGTCAAATTAATACATGCTTTTGCTTAACTTTCAGCTTCTCCTATTTGCTTAATTTGCGTTGTTATTCCTTGTTTATGATTTCAAGCTCTGCATACTTTTTAAAATCTACCATCTTTGTCTTACAATATTTTGAGCCCTTGGTCACATCTAAGGTGCAGTCCAATGCTTTATTCAAGTACCATTTCCTTGGCACATTCTAAATTGCCTCATCTGGGGGTCTACTTCTCCCAGCAATCTACTACTGTACTATTCCCTCTCCACTTTATTGCAAACCAGGAGCTAATTAGCTTTATAGAACTGGAAGGTTTTCTTAAATATAAAAATCTTCAGTAGTTCTTACCCTAAAACAGGCTAATGCCATGCTTATTATAATACCTGTAACAGACAAAAATATACTGAGCTAAAATTTGTCACCCCAAATGTATAAACTACAAAATACTTTCAAACCTTCAGGTTCAAATATGTAACTTTCATATGCTTTCATTATTATTATTATTATTATTTAGAATATAATACTCCTCGTTTTTGTAACAGTTCTGTGACTATCCTGTTTTGCCTGGATTGCTGAAAACTGCTAAATATGCCAAATGCATCAGCACTTGCTATTTTCAGAAGGAAAACCTTCTGGTTGACTTGCTTTTAAATAACACCTAGTGCTTCCAGATGTACATTGGAGTGTTCTTTTATTCTTTTCCAGTAGTTTCTGGTATTTCCAGAATTTGAGTCTTTAAATGCTCTGATTTCTTCAATGTCTTTCATTTCTTGTTACTGCCAGTGCCATAAATGAGGAGTTATTCTAGGTTCAGATGATTACAGACATTTGTTGATCATGTGTGTCCATAGTGCCTTTTCCTCACACTTATAAGACAGAAATCTAAAACTCTAAAGGAACATTTACACCAGTAACCTTTCATCATGAAAAATTATAAAGAAAATTACAGTATTGCATTTATAGGTGTGAATCGATTGAAAAGACTCATGCAATAAACAAACAGTAAAAGACACTTTCCATCTTAAAAAAAAAAACACAACAAAAACACTACCACCACCAACAACAAAAAACACAAACAACAAAAACAAGCCAAGAAACAAACTTAGAAATTATTGAAGATCTATTTTTTGTTTGTATTTCTCCTTCTAGCTTTGTCAGACAAGTATCTATAGTGTTAGCCAAGAAGAACTTAATCCTCAGCAACATAAAGTGGCTATTCCAAGTGGCTGTAATGCAAATACTGATGTAAAAGCTTTTCCTTCCCAACTCTAGAACCTAAGATGTCATTGGCAGAATGTGGTTTGATATCAAATGTTCTGTACTTTCGATAGTTGCATGACCAATCCTGCAAGAGAATGTTTTCAAGCACGTTCTTTTAATCTCAGAGATCTTTGACTTCTACTCACATTTAATCCAAGACAGATTTACAGATTTTCTTCAAACTCAATTTAACATCTAAAATGTTGAACTCATTTTGTAATAATAGTTGACATAAATATGTTGCTTCTGGTGAAATGGTGAAACTTTTTTAAAATCCATGTTAAAAGATTATAAACATGAAATACAGGTTTTTCACAGGAATGTGAAAGGTTGTTTTTGTTTGTTTGTTTTTTGTTTGTTTGTTTGTTTGTTTTTGCACAAAGGGCAGATCTATTCCAAAGGAATATATGAATCAATAAATGTCTACATATAGAAATTAACTTACAGCACTGGAAACCAAAGAAATGCTTGAACTACTTTTAAATAATTTCTGGCAAAGACAATTGAGGCCTAATAGAGAATGTATAACCATACAGATACCTGACCCTGTTAGGGATAATGTTGACACTTATTTATGTTATGGCCAGATGCAATATTTTAACTTGGGGTGATGCAATTTTGTGTGGGTTACTTAAAACAGATACCTTTGAATATCCTCTCTATCTTTCCACAGAGATCTAAGAAGTGTCCTTTTCCTAATGCTAAAGACTTCAAGAGCTTTTAAAGAAGCCTTTAAATATGCTAATGCATCTTATCACTCTACCTTTATTCCTTTTTTATCCCTTTTTGTCTCCCTTCCTCTCCTTTCCCATTCCATTCAGTTTACTTACTTTTTTCCACTCTGTTGTACTGCAAATTTACTTACAAAGTAGTTATTTTTTAATAGTTGAAAGCTAATGAAATTCAGCATCACACTTGGATGATGGTTAGCACCCCTGCTTCGTCCAAATAACAGGGACATTAGATCTCGTTTTCACTGATAGATTTGAACATAAATATGCATGCATGTCTAAATGAGTTGGGGCCCTACCTGGTCATTATTAAAAAGGCAAACCACAGTTGAGATTTCTAATCCCTTAAGTGCACACACACAGAGGCAAAGACCATAAAAGCCTTTGTTGAAGATAGAAGTATTTTTCCTTAAAGTCTAAAACGAAACCCTACTTCATACTCAAAAGAAGCTTTGTCATCAGTGGCATCAGGATATTATCTGTAGTGCTTGGCCTGGGTTATTCTATTTTTGCAGCTGTTCCTTCTTATAAAGCATCTTATAGAAAATACTTTGCTTACATGCTGCCATAACATTCCACCAATGTATTGCAGGAAAAGGAGCATAACTAGCCATATTTGTTCCATCAAGGTTCCATAGGACAGAATCTGATTGGGTAAAAAAGTCATTAACAATGGTTCTCCTAGGTAAGTAATTTATTCCTATAATTTCTTAGGTACGTTAATTATGATAAATACAGGTTACTTCATCCTTCATTTAAAAGTACTTGCTTAATGGAAGATAGGGGAGGGATATTTCTTTTCTAATCTGCTACCTGTTTGAAGGGGGAGCTAAATGTTTTAAATAATGATCCTTTTACATACAAATAATACAATCAGTGCCAATACTTATCAGTTATGCAGTGCTTTTTCATACATAAGTCTGAGGATGAGACAGACAAATGATGTCAAGGGCTTCTGGAAGTTCCTGTGCTGTTAGAGTGTGGCAGTCCCCTGGCTGCTGGGATTTCTAGGGAGGGGAGGAGAGAAAGGCTGGAGGAAGCATGGGGAAAGCAGCAGAACCCCTTGTGAAGGGCATCTTAACCCTGCTCCAAGAGAGGATAACATTGTAACCATAGTAAAGGAATAAAATAGTGCAGAACAGAAGAGGTTTTGAAAACAGTAAAGGGAGAGAGTAAAGAAGCCAGAAGAATTACAGCACACACATGCAGAAAAAACAGAGAACACAAAACAGGTAAAATTGTTACAGAGAAGAACTTTTAGAACTTGCCTCATTCAACAGGAAAACATACTACATTCTTTTAAGACACGAAATTGCAGGGGAGACAGTATGTGCAGCTTGGGAAGAAAGAGTGCTGCTTATGTCTGGGAGAACCTGTGCTTTTGTTACGATCTCAGCAACGTGTGAGCAGTCCAGGTTTGTCCTTGGCTGTGTGGCTGTTCTGCGCACAGAGCTTTCTAGTCACTTTCCAACAGTTCCAGGTAAAATAAATTGCAGACCTTTGGTCTGAACAAACTATTTTAATGTATGTTTGGACATTCAAAATGATGTCTTAACTTTGAGTAGGGCCTTCATTTTCTGTCCTAGTTGATACAACAAGTCATAACCACTTAATGAAATCACTATTGCTTCTTGGACAAATCAGTCCTCCAATTTCATGGGATTTTTCCTATAAAATAAGGAAATTTAAACTACATTAATATTACCTATTGTATTCATAGAATGGTTCAGGTTGGAAGGGACCTTAAAGATCATCCAGTTCCAACCTCTCTGCCATGGGCAGGGAAAAAAAATCACAGAAGTATGTTCTCCCATCTGAACCAAACCCAAACTTTGTCATGATTATGTAAAGTATGGTTGTAGCAGTCTTGCTGCTTTTCTACAGAAAGCAGTTGTGAATGAATTCAAATATGCTTCTACATCAGGCTGGGCATTTCTGCATAAGCAGGGCACTCTGAAGTTCGTTGTCTTTCTGTGATTTGGATACTACAGCACAAACAGGATAGGCCCCTTTAAATGTCTCTGGTTCATCTGGTTGCTTAGGAAAACCCCTGTAAACATCAGAAAAAAAAAAAAAAGCTGGGGACCTTGAGGAAAAAAATAGGTCATTTTGGAACAGCCAAACTCTGTATCTGTACCTGTATGAGGAGATAGTCTCTGCAGAAACATATTGCACACTTCTCTTGGAACATTTTATACTTCTACAGTCTGTACTTGTTTTATTTTCTGATATATAGCAAAAATATTTTCTGACAGCTTTCCTTCTCATTTTCTACATTGCTTGTAATATATATAAGTATTAAATCAGTAAATATGTGTATAATGAAATGAGATTATAACAAAGAAAACTAACTATACAGAAATTACAACTCTGCTTATCATTTTAATTTGACAGTGTGGTTTTATTTTTAAGGTAGCAGCTTTAGAAAAGTGAAGAGCATGTCAGAAAGCTAATTAAAAATAGTTCTGGGAAAATTAGAGAGTTACTCTTTCCAATATTGCTATATCTAATAAATAGATGGATTAAGTATTAGCTAGATGGTAGGTATTTCAAAGCTTACTCTTACTGATAGGAATTTATGCTGTTTCAACCTTACACACAGTTCCATAAAGTTAAATAAAACCAGCTTGACAATTGTGTCCCTGATATTTTGGAACTCAAGTGTTTTTTTGTTTGTTTGTTTGTTGTTTTTTTTCCCCCTTCAGATAACACTTTAGAAGTGAGATTAAAGGTTTTTCTAGCTTGTGTCCTCTCCTGGCCATATTTCACTACAAAGAGTTGCTTCAGAAAATGATTAGTATTACTGCTCTACAGTATTACACTTCTATTCTGAATTTAAAGTGTAGTATTCTTTCAATATATGTACCCCTGTCATTGTTGTCTGTGAGGGATAGATAGACAAGTGAGCTTGAACATTAATATACATGAACAGCACATTAATTTTGAACTCTATATTATGCCTGTAATTAAGAAAGAAATCTCCACTTACTTCTTGTGAATGTTGTAGCTCTCTAACTTGTACTTAGTATAAAAATACACCCCAAACTAGCTTATGGAAAATCCATGACAGTGTCATTATCTCATGTATAAAGCCTATGTTTTTGTGGTTAGATAACAAAGAGTCTTCAGGAATAAAGTTACTAAGGTAACTGAGCCTCACAAATGAAATATTAAATAAGAGTTTTTGATTAAATCCTGGGAATGTTGCTCTTCTTTTCATTTTTCTGAGAGAGAAGAAGGAAATTAAAGAATTTCTTGTTCAAGTAATTCAAGTTCATATTGTCTTAAGTTTCTGGCAGTCTTTAAATGAGGACAAAATAAGAGGAAAATATGAGTGAGAAAGAAAGAGCAAAACAATTTAAATCTCCCACAATTGTCAGAGCTTTGAATAGTAAAAATCTTATCAAGTTTCCATCGTCCTGCTAATTTTGGTGTGCTTTTTATAAAGCAAAGTTATCCTGAGTCAACATTTCTCTTCCACCTACTTTATTGCAATAGACATTTAGTCTGCTATAGAAGTAGGATGGGACATGGAGAGTAGCAAACCCACAGTCTGCCACCACCTGCTTCAAGTTATCAGCTGAAAGAATCTTTCCTTTTTAAGTAGAAACACAGTCCTTTAAAGGAATTAGGACTGCTATTAAGTTGTCTTTTTTTACATTCAAATCCTATTCATTTTAAAAGAATAAAGCATTTTTCATAATGATGCAAGTTCCCCCCCCCCCAAGAAAATCCACATTAAACACAATAAAATGATTTCATAGCATACTGTTCCACAAGTCCTCAGTTTATTGTATAACCTCTGTTAATAAATCATTTTAGTGAGTATTTTACAGTAAAGGTAAATTCAAAGCTTCTAAAAGTAATAGGACAAAACCAAGTAAACATTGTTCAGCTTATAGAAAATATTACCTATGCCTACGCATCCTTGCTCTCCTATGAGTTGATCCCTACGCTGTTTACCTTCCTAGAACCAGAAGTTTTCATTACAAAGAGCAAGTAAAATTCAATGGAAAAGATTAAGCAAACAATGTTGTATTGTTATATAGTGAGATTCCCTCCGTTCAACAGATCAAATTAAGTTTCACATACCCATCCATATAAACATAGATTAAACTCATATAAGACATAAAAAACAAAAACACATTACAAAAGGTAACATAAAATAAAAAATTTTATACACAGAGCTTCAAAGGAAAAATACCCCCCATATCCCTCTTATTATGAAAAACTATTATATCAGGCTACAGAAGGCACTAATAAACCTTAGTGGCTCTGATCAGCCCCACCTGGAGGCTCCCCCACACCCTTCAGAGCTCTATTTAAGTTCTGCCCTGAGCACTCACCTCCTTTGGCTTGACTTTTTATTAGCTTGGCTTTGTACTTGTCTCATCACCATGATATTGCCCCATGATAGGGGCTCTTGATTGGTTCTAGTTGCTGTCCCAGGTCTGTTGTGCTTACCTTGCTAAGGTAATGTAAAATAGGGTCCGGAGGTTCTTGTTCTGCGGCAGGGGATCTCTCTTAGCTTGTGTTCCCATAATGAGCAGTCATACTCTTGCTGCCCCATAGTATGTTGTATTTCTGTAATATAAATTTAAACTTTGTTAAGCTTATGTAACTTACAGAAGATTTAGAGTGCTGCCCACAGCACAGATGCAGTGAGTGCTTTCACTCAGTGCTGTTTCTTGCATGCAGAGCTGTCCCATGTAAACAGATAATGGTTCTGTTTTATTTTCTTTGTAGCACAAATTTAGTGCTGGTAGGGCTTTACCACATCTTGCTAAAGAGGGTGCTATGTTTCTATTCTTAACTATTCTTATAAATGTAGATTGTTAGACCTTGACCCCAGTACACGACCTTCTAGTTTTTTCTCCAAAAATACTTTGCTGCTTTTATTACCTCTATGTCTTCTGCTGCTAATTTGAATGGGTGAGAGGCAGTGCATGATGAGTCCAAGGAGCCCACCTGGCCAGGCTAAGAGGTATTCGAGGAAACCAAATTGCAGTGCAGAAGTATCTGAGCTTCTGACCCTGTGCATAAATAAGCTCTGCCAAATCAGAGTTCAGTATGTGTAGTTTAGATGGCTTTGCATTGTGCAGCACAGTGCACCTTGTGGTATGGACATTAGAAAAAAATTTTCACTGTTCATGAAACTTCTCCATCTTACTACACTAGGTAAGGTAGTATTGATTCTGTTGTCACTTCACTATGCTGCTTTCTTTTAAAACTAGTAAGAAAATGACTTTGAGTACAGAAATGCTTTATCCCCTCTTCCATGTGCTGCATGGCTACAGACACAACTAATGCGCTCTTTAGTGAGAGGACAATAGTATTTATATAGGTGAAGAAAACATATACTAGTAAATGTTTAAAAGGATTCTATAGTTCTGTCTTGGTCTTTAGAAGATGCTTGTTACCGTTGAAAAATTTTACAGCTGGGGAAAGCATTTTGCTTTTATTTAACAACCCCAAAACTGATCTATTCATGCAGCTAGAAACTGCTTTGAGGTACAATGGTAGACCCATGAAAAGAGGTCTTTGTATCATCCAGGATTTCCAAAATCTTAACTTCAGAGGATTTTTTATTTGTGTGGAAACAGTGAATCCCGACCATACTGCTTAAGTAATGGTTTATTCCCAATGTCCAACTGAGAAGGATAAGCTGCTCACACATCTACTTGGGCCTGCAGGCCAGCAGTAACATAGACAGCCTATGATAGTATTGTATGATCTTATCCTAGTTTGTGAATATTTATGGAAACTATCTCCTGGATTACCACATCAGCTTAGTTGACCAACAGATATGATTTCTCATTTTCTTTCAATATACCTCATTTTGTTTTACAACTTCCACGCAGTGGAAATTTTTTACTGGTTGATGGCTGTTCAGTATAAAGAAATGTCTTTCCAAACTGCTTAAGTTCCGAGACTCCCTTTTTCTCAGGGCAGACAACAGATGGGAATTTGACAAGATTACTTGAAAAAGTACCTCCAAGCTTTGATTACTAAACAGATAAAGACACCCTGAAATAATATTTTGCATGGCTAAAAATAAAGAGCTCATGTCTTAAAGCCATTCAAAACCATGCCTGAACTGAAGGGGCCCCATTAAGTTTGTGTAATTGACTGCAGTCTGCAGATGCCCTTGGTACTATGGTATCTGCTTACATCAGTACTGAATTTCACCCAGAGCATGTCTGGAGTGATGAGGACTATAAAAAGTTATTGTATGAAATACTGTGTTATGTCAATATTATACTGCTACAGCTTGTAAAGTTGCCTTGATCTGTATAATAAAAGATGTTTACAGTGGCAATGAACTCAATCAGACACATGGCACATGTTCGGTGATGTATGGTTTAAAAAGCTGTCTTGCTGGGCATTTGATTTCTAGGAGATAATCCCAGGCAGCACTCTGAAGATTAGAGCAATGGGAGATAAGAAGCTGTGATGGGCTGGCAGTGTCTGCCTGAACACCATGCCCTATTAGCAGGTGTTGGTGCTGCTGGGAAATTGTTGTGTGGATTTTAACACAAAGCAGATGGCTTATCTAAAAGAAATGGGTGCTGCTCTTCAAAGCCAAGAATATGAATGGGCTGAAGAGTCTTGTAGACAGAATCCTAAGGCAATATAAAGTGTAGGATGAGAGCTTGAGCTGAACCTTCTTTTTTGATCGATAATGCTTTTTGAAGTCAGACTCCAGGACAGAGGAGAGTTTTGACTGAGCAGACTGTTTGGATATAGTTTTATAGCAAGCTAGAAAATGCACCTGTTCAGAAAAGCATAATTAACTACTTAATGTATTCAGAGAGGAATGTTGTGCAAACAGAAGAAAACACTTGGAGTTATAAAATTTCTTATACATCCACATGCTGATTTGTTTCAAAGCTATTGGACTTCATGATTGTTATCTCATATGGTTTGAAACTCTGGCTTTCTGGTATTCCACAGCACAAACAACTGCACGAAGATAAAACCTGGTCCAACTGCAGAGGCAAAATGCAGTGTCAAGTTTTTCGGACCGTATCAGATTGTGCATCCCACTGCACCTCCATAAGGTGATGATTGAGTGGATAGGAGAAATGTGTTCATTTCAAAGCCTACTTTGTCGCTATTCAAACATGAGTAGTTTTTGAAGTACTTTATCCCCTGTGTAATTCGAAGAAATATTTACTGACTTTGACATGGCTTACAAATATTCAGCATTACAGTGCAGATAATTATTCAGGGAGTAAGTTACCAGTAACCAGAAAGGCAAAATAGGAATGGTGTTCAAATAGTCTTCTCCTAAAAAATAGGACTGGTCTGATTGCCTCACTCATTCCTCTACTGTAACACTTTAAGGCCATAAAAGTACCCACTATTCCTGTGTGTAATTGTAGAAAAATAATTTTAATAGAAATAGGTAGATTTCTGATAGCACATTCATTCCTGGTCTCTAGGATTTTTCTGTCTTTATCTGCTTCTTTGTGAAATTCATCAGATGATCTTCATGCCCTAAAAGATATTTCTTTCTGTTAGTTCTGTTTACAACAATCATCTAGGCACATGTTATCTTGAGGGCATCAATGTTCAGACTGGCTCAATATTCAAACTAAAACTCAATTTAATGTTCCTAATCAAGCATCTGTGTATTTAATACCCAGTTGCAATTTCTTACTAAATTGTTAGTTCTAACACTTTAACTTGGAGGTAGTGAGTACCACTTACTTTGAGTTATTCAAAATGCAGATCACATTAAAAAAAAATCTGATCTGCTTCTGGGAAACAACAGCTAAAAGCACCTTTTGGAAGAGATTAATGCCTGTTCCTTCTCAGTAATGAAGATGAGAAAAAGCATTTGTGTGGTCAGACTCCAGCCTTTGCTGGGAGCTGTGTCACAGACTGTGATTTCCCAGCTAAGACCAGCATCCATTTGTAGCAGTCATCCTCGGCAGAGCAGAAGCATTAGCTGTACCTTGGAAGTGAGGCTGCCGGAAAATGTCTCCTGGGAGCAGAGCAGGGAGGGGGCACGGTGATATTTTCAGGCTCTAATTTTGCCTGGGAAGTATAAACCAACAGCTGGGTACAATCTCTCATCAGAACCTGCTTACGTAACATGTTTCAGCTCAGCATGGGGGCACGCCTCAGGCTTGGGTTTAGGGTACAGAATGGGGACATACAGCTAAAAACAAATACAGGATCTAATGCAGGCCCACAGCAAGCTCTGACCTGGAGATTACATGCAATGCATGTCAACCTTTTAAATCATTTTATCTGCAGTTGATGGTGTAAGTCCAAATGACTCCAACAGGAAGAAAATCAGACCTTTCCCTACAAGCATCCTGTAGCACAGCTGTGAGAAAAATGAAAAATGCTTACGTGGGGACAGACCTGGATCACATTGCCTCTGCTTTGGCATGTGATTTTTCATTAACATTTAGGTCTGTTCCTATGAACACTAACCTACATAAACTAGCACATGAACTTCAACGAAACTACGAATTTGTGGACAAAAATTATACCTCTGCTTCTATTTTTTGACAAGCGTAACCAAGGTTTGAGCAGTAAAGAAATGGTAATTTCTGCATATCTGTAAAAACCACAATGTAAACTGTAAGGAAAACCAATTAAAAATGCCCATGAAGTATGGATTTCTTCAGATTCACGAGCTATGCATCTGTACTGCACAGGAAAAGTCTCCCATCTCTTTTGTATCCCCTGAAGGATTCCTCGTGTTGCTTTCTGTCCTTAGCAGCCAGCCTGGTGTCTGCAAGACCCCCCAGCCTGTTCCTGTTATGCTAGCAGCTTACCTTGCAGGGTGTTAAAGCAGGAGGAAAAAAAAAATACTGCTGACAGACTCACAAGTACATTTTCAACCAACTTTATGTGCTCCACATTATTTTATCAGGTTTCAAATTGTCATCTTTCTTCGTTGCTGGGCATTAAAAATATTAAAAATCTTTATTTGATGAGTGTTTCTTCTTTTTGTTTTCTAATTTTTTCCTGAACCATTTATGTCATTAGGTCACGCGCCTTATGCTAGGATGCAAAACATTGTAGAAAAAGCCTGAAAGGGCTCTCTCGGAGTTGCCTACAGAACGCAGAGGTTAAAACACTGGTTGTAAAACCAAACGGGAAGGGGAAAAATAAAAAATAATTAAAAAGGAAAACTGGCGGAAATCAGCATAGATCCAGGAATTGCAGCGGCGGCCCGAGCTGTCGCCCGCGGTACCGTCAGCACCCGGAGCCTCCTCCAACGCCCCCCGGCCCCGAGGCAGGGCTCGGGAGCACCCCAGCTGCCGGGTCCGGCCCCGGGGAGGGCCGAAGCGGGCGGTGAGGGCGGCTCTGGTGGCAGGGGCGGCCCCGTCCCCTCCTGAGGCGCGGTGGCTGCGTCCCGCTCGCATTCCCGGGCAGGGACATGGCGTGGTCCGCTCCCATTGCCGGCCCCGGCGGGGGAGGCAGAGGGACACTGGCGGCTCCACGGGGCTGGCCTCGCTCTCAGTTCCACCTTACCCCGCTCCGGATACACCGTGCGGCTCGGTGCGGGCACGTCCCCGTGTGGGCGGGCTCGGTCTGCTCGGCTCCGCCCGGCCGGCCGCCGGCGGTGTCCCCCGCGCAGGGAATGGTTTGTCCCTGACTCTCAGCCCTACGCTCCCGCTCCACCTCCCGCTAGTGCCCGGCTCGGCGGGCGGCGGAGCGGGTTGCGCTGCTTGGGGGGGGGAGCTCCGCCGCACCGCCCCTCACATCACCGCGCCGCCCGTGGGGCGCCCCCCGAGAGGAGCCCCCCGAGAGGAGCGCGGTGCCGGGGCCGCCCCGCCAGGTAACGGTGAGGGGAGCGGCGGGGCGCCTGCATCCCCCCCTCCGCCCGTGCCGCCCCTGCCGGCGGCCGTTTGCCCGCCGCCTCTCCTCAGCCCCCTGCCCGTCGGCAGGCGGGGGGGCTCCGCCGACAGCTGGGCTGCTGTCCCCGGGGAGAGGCGGCGGAGCCGCGAGGCTGCCCGCCGTGATTCAGCATCGCCGCCTGAGCGGGAGGATGAGGAAGAGGAGAAGGAGGGCGGTGGGGAAGGAGAGGGGAGCGGGCGTCAGGGGTGAGAGCGTGGGGGGACCGGGGAGCGAGCGGCGGAGCGGGGGGTGTGCCCTCGGGGTTGGTGCCCTCGGGGTTTGCAGCCGCAGTCCGGCATCTCTAGCGGGGGGCTGGCTGGCTGGGGCCAAATAGTACCGAATGGTACCGAAATCTGCGGGCAGAGGTGCCTGGTGGAGGCTGGATGTAGGGCAAGTTGGAGCTCTGGCCGTGTCAGTGTCCTCGTCCTGTGCTCGCTGCCGGCGGCTGAAGGTCCGTGCTGGGTCAGTTTCTGCGTTTGAAGCGTCACAGAACTGTGAGCAAACGGGGAGGCGGTTGGTGCTGCGTCTGAACGTGTTGCTGAGCTCAAAAAACGGTGTAGCGTCTCAGTTCTGATCATGCTTGTGCCTTTCTCATGTATTTGCGTTTTGATTACCGAAATCCAAATGTATTGCTTCTCAAAAATACCCAAACCAGCCATGCAGAAAATAGCTGATACGGTATTCCTTTCTGCCCCAGCACTTAACTGATTGTTAGCACCTGCAGGTGCTGCCTATCCAGCTAACACTCACAGAAATCTCACTGGCTGTTCTCACAGCCGAAAGATGAGAAGTGCTTTTGTGTGCAGGAATTGGTTGTCACCCAATTTCTGTAACGTTATCTCAAAATCTACAGAGTGGTTTGGCATCGGTAGTTTTTGCCCCCGTTTCAAGTACAAGGATGTAGTTTTTCAGCCTAGAAATCCTGTTTCCCAGAACAGAAAATATGAAAAGAATACCTATCAATATTACTTTGAACAAAGGTATGACAGAAACAGTTGTAGTGCCAGGGATTTTTCCTGTGTGGTGAGCAAACATATCATCTATGCTAATATAAGAAATTATTAAGTTTGAAGCCAGCTTTTCTGAAGACAAATGCTGCAATGTTTCAGGAAATGATGTGAGCTGCCTGGGAATTCTTCCCTGAGGAAAGAATGTTTTTTTACCTGTAGGTATCAGTAATATTATGCAAGAAAGTCTAGACTACTGGTTGTCAGTTTTTTGCTTGTTTCTTTTTGAAAGATGCCCCCTTTCTATATTTCTGATAGTTTGGGTACGTGCCACGTACTTCCAAAGAGGTCTGCCCATCAATTTGGAAGTGTTAAAGAGGCCAGGACATCAGGCCCATCAGCAGCTATTTGGTAATTATACTGGCAACTTAGGAACCATTTCAGCAGTCTGAGGCTCAGGTTTGCAATTAACTAATGGTTTGTTCCCTATCTCTTCTGAAGTGACCAGTGTTAAATGGGCAGTGTAGATTAGATTGTGGACAAGTCTGAAGAACTGGGATGTGAATTGGTCAACAAGCAGTTGGACAATAAACCATCTTGAAATCTTTTTGTATAAATATGATTTATTCTAAGATCTTTTTTCATGCTGTATGTTTATAATGAAAGCCATAAATATTTATTTTGAAAATTAAATGTGGCATACTTACGCTGACTGCTGAAAGTGCCCGCTTTGAGCTGTCAGCACCAAGAAAGACTGAAGCATGATTTCTTGATTTAAATCATCTCCATCTGTGGGTATTTATTATATGGTTTAAAAATGTCTGCAGCACACATATGGCAAATGAGTCATTTTTGTAATTCCATGCTTTCTAATGTTCTGCTTTTTCCTTTTTTTTTTTTTTTTTTCTGTTATAATGTTGCATTAATAGATTCTTTTACATGTATTCATTCATATAAATTAAGAACATGTTGTTAAAGGATGGAAATCCTTGGAAAAGCAAGAAAATTGAAATGAAATTTTGATGTCTGAAAAAGTGAAATTAATGATAACATTTCCCCAGCTACTTTGTATCTACTTGCGTAAAACTTCTGTCTTGTCTTCAAAAATGAGTGTGACAACATGTTGCAATGTGAACCACTAACGTTTTTTGATTTTGTGCATCAATTTTATTGGTGTAAAGAAAAAACATTGACATCAACAATGCTTATTTTCCATGTCTTCAAGTTTCTGCAGACCTGCAGAGCACTTGGAGAGTTATCATTGCCCTGAAGTATTGTGACTTTTGGGCCAACCATAAATCATAAAAGCACTAAAATCATATTGATAGGCTTTATATCAGTCCATGAAGAAAAAAAAAAAAGAGTGCTTGTCAGTCTTTTACTTTTTTCCTGAGGTATTTCCATCATCCAGAGTTGACACAGAGACTCTATAATGGTCTGAGGGGGGAGGGATTAGTCTTTTCCCAAAAGAGGGCAAGAGTCTGTGTGTAGATAGTGGGAGTTCATTTTATTTGGAAAGATGCATACAAACTGTCAAAGTTAATAAATAAATAAATAAATAAAAATAATAGTAAATAAATTGTAAGTACCACAGCATATTTTTCAGATGATATTTTCTGGATTTTGGTTTTCCCTTATGAACTTCAGAATATCTGGCAAGAGGTTCACTTTTATTTTCCATACACTTTAGAAGTTAAATGGGGCTGTTTGACTTCCAGCAGTATGATTTAAATTGGACCTTATTAATTAGGAGGAAGCTCTTTAGAGCTCCATTAAGACTCAACTAAAGCCTTGCCAGAATGGTAATTCACAGTTATTCCTTCTGCAGACATTATGAGCTGCCTTTAAAGTTTACTGGAACCTTTTCTAATGTTAATATTTAAAATATTAATATATTTTTGATTTAGAACTGATTTCATTGATCTTGACTATGCTGGTGGGTAAGAGAAGCATCTGTAACTGAGTGGATGTGGGAGGAAAAACCTGTGACATGCTGAAGTGGTCAACGTTTTCGTTGGTTGGATATTTGAGCAAATCTGTGTTCCACAGTAGTTACCCTTATGATTGGAACCTTTTCAAGCCAAGGAGGCTTCATGCTGCCTTGCTCTATCAGATACTGTTTTTTTGTGGTGGTAGTTGTAGGAATCCTCAGACTCTGTAGCACCTAAAATATTTGATATTTTGCCTGTTCCCAAAGTTATTGCTTGCAAAGGAGTTTCAATTGCCTTCTGTCTTACGTGTTCATACACCTATACAAAGCCATATACAAATTACCATACTAATTTATACGTTTATAGATGCTTTTGCTCTTGCCTTGAATTCTATATACCAGGAAACAAGGTCTTGCCTAATAGAATAATTTCTTGGTTTTGCATTTTAAAGGATTAAATATATAATAATAGTCCTTGCCTTCAGTATCAGTTTTAGTCTGAATATGGTATCTCCAAAATGAAGATGTACATATATAGTTGCAACGTTTCTTTTCATGTGCTAAAGGTATACGTTTCAGTAGTTTAAAATGTTAAAAACATAGGTATTCCTTTTTTTTAAAAAAAAAAAAGAAAAAAAGTTTTGCTTCAAAGGTAATATTTCAGAATATATTCACGTGTCTTATTATCAACATTAACTTCTGGGAACAAGGAAACAGTATTCTTAATGGTGAGCACCAGTTAATAATAATGGAAGAAATATAAAAGAAAGCTCCTTTCTGATTTAGGACCTTTTTTTTCCTTTTTTTTTTTTTTTTTTTTTTTCTCCCTTTTCTTTTCTTTCTGTGGATTAAGTGGCATGGCAACTCCCACTTATGTTTGAATTTGGTCTTGGAAGGATTCCAGAAAGAAGCCTCATATGTACCACTGCTCAAATGCACTTTGGATGGTTACATTACTGTTAATTGATAGAAAAACTGATGCCTAAAAGGATGAAGTGCTTTATGCTGCAATTTAGAAGCCTCTTCTGGCCAGCAGGACTCACAGAGAGAACCAACAGTCACTTTTAAGAAGAAAGAAAAACTAAACCCACTTCTCATCTATAATAAATGCTACAGAAAGAATTAAGTGGGTTGTGGGCTTTGGAGTTAGACGCAGCTATGTGTTGACAAGTTTATTTTCATCCTTGCTTAGTAGCAAAATGCTAAATATATTCTTCTTTAGTTACATTAAAGCATGTTTCCTTCCAACTTTGTCCTTCAGTTGACATGTGTTTGTTTTATTTTTAGCACTTGAAATCCAGCACAGTAATATCCCTATAGGGTGCAAATGAAGTATAGCATGAGAAAATGGAATCAGATGCTTAATTGTGAATTTATGCAGTTGAAAAGGCAAAGATCTAAATCCTGGTTATGAACACCCAAAAAAAGTGGACTGTCAGGGCAAAAGATTGTGAGATTTGTTGGGGAAATTGTGCTTATTTACCTGCTCAGAATGGGCTTCTGAAGAATACATAGGAGAGCCATGTTATGGGAGTCTCTGCGTTTTCTTGGATTATTTATTTATTTATTTATTTATTTTGTAGGCAGTTCTCATGTATTTAGTGTTCATTGAATGTGAAATTTCTGTGAATTTGTTCTATTGTTGTATCCTTCCAAGCTTTTCTGGGCTGGGGGTGGTGGTATTCTAAAGCGCGTGATACTAATCTTTGCTGGAAGAGGTCTGAAAAATGTGCAACTTATTCATCTGGACAAAACACCCATAAAATAGCATTTTATGTCATGTGGCTTTTTAGAGGAATATAATATTATTGTAATTTTTGATCTTTCTGTTAACTGAAGTTTTTGCAAGACTATGAAACACTAGCAAGTATTAACAATTAGGCATTAATTTGAATAAAAGATTTTATTGAAAAATCAAAAAGTGATCTGAGAACATGACTTAGTTTGGTATATTTTGTACCATTTTAAAAATGGAAGCATATGCTGAAAAGAAGATTTCTAAGGCTGGATAGGATATGTTCAGTGAGTAAAGTAAGGCGTTACTGCATGACGGAACAGGAATCGGTGCTATTTTTGGAGTGCTGCAAGGACTTTCTTAGAGTCAAGCATCTTGCAGATGCTGCTCTACATCAATATCCTGCAAGTAAAGAAACAGAAGAAAAATAAAGGAATAATATGGAGCTGGATTTAAAAATTTGGACACTCGTTGAGAATTGATCCAGTTAATGACCCCAAGCAGGCACTGAAGGCCTGTGTATTACTTTCTACTGTTGCCTCCTGGTCTGAAGAGAAAATGAAAGGGCTTTACAGTCTTTTTGCCCAAAATAGCATTTATGAACACAAAAAAATATAGAAAGCAAGTATTTGGTATTTTCTAGGAAAATGAAATAAAATTTATCAGAAATGAAAATAAAAGTAGATATAATGAGGGTGTGGGAATGTCTGCTGCAGGTAGCCAGCACACCATTTAGCTTCATCGATAAAGAAGATTCAAATTCCAGTCAGTCATGGGTACGCATAGGTAGTGCTGCTCCGGCTACTGGCAGATGACAGATCAATAGTCCAGTTGAGGCAGGCTGTCTGCAACAGTTTGATGGAAGAAAATGGGGACTGTGACAATATGTAGAGCTACTGGGAGAAGTCCTCTGCGAGCAGTAACTTCAGGGAAGATTCCTAAAGAAGGCACTTGACTGTCAGAGTGCTAAGGGTGCTTGGAGATCCTACCAGCAGTAGATCCAGTTCTGCCTGGATCCTCCTGCTGTGTCCCTACCCATGCATCTAGGGACACTGTAGGGCTTCAGCTGCTCTCTGAGGTACGTCACAGGAGCGCTGATCTCCAGCTCAGCCACAGCCGTGCACACGGTCCCCTTGATCTGGACCCTGGCCCGTGGGCTGACCTCCCAGCTCCACCTCAGACCTGCCATGTCACGAAGGACCTGCTCAGTGACACTGCACTGTGTCTGACTGTGGTTGTTGTCACTGCACGTGGTGCTGCCCTTGACTTGTGGATCAACTTCACACCTTGACCGTGGATCTGCCTCATCACCACAAGCTTGTCTGTAGATCTGACTTGACTGAAGCAGGCTCTCATCCCTGGGGCTCACCTTCTCATCTGGCTTGGGTCCTGGCTGGCAAGGCTCCTGCCCTGCTCGCCTTTTATTGCCCTTGGTTCCTGGTCCATCATTTTTCAGGGAGTAGCTGGCCCTTGTCACTCCGTGACTCAAATTTTTCATCAGGTGTTCTGGCAGTGAAACAGAAGTAGTTTGAGAAGAGTACAGAGTTTTAGCACATAGGTTCACTGAAGACTGGGTTTTGACCAGCTTCTACAAGCAAAAGCTTATGGAGTCTGTGATCAACGGGAGCTTTCCTGAGGAAAAGAGGCTGCGTGGAGACAGGGCTGTTAAGCTAAGTAGCAGTCATCCTACTGAATGGAGAATGGTTGTCAGAGCTAAGTGGGCAGGGAAGTGGAGGCTGGATCGTATTAGCTCTATGCAAAGCCACCAGAATGCGTCACGAAGCGAAAACAAGACTTGACACAAACCCTCAAACTGCATTGAAAACTTTAAAACTTTTTTTTTTTTTTTTTATAACTGCAATTAACTTTGAAATTAGTGGATTGCTAAAGAGTTCGGACATTTTACGACATTTGGGAAGATTGTATGCGTATGATTATTATCAAAAATACCTTGAAGTTGTACCAAGCATCATGCTCTGTTGAGAATACAGAGTATATTACACAAGAAGTTCTGCAATAAAATATTTAGATAAACAACTGAGGAAGAATTGGAGAGTGTCTTCATTTGTTGGAAGTCTGACTTGGTTTTATTAACTGCAAAGAACTGGAAGCATGTTAGCGCCAATCAAAAGAACTGTTGTTGAAAGCATCTCGGGATTCACCAACATGACATAAACAGCTGGATTCTAAATAGGAAAGAAAAATAATAACGTGGATTGACCCAGAAAGAAAAAGCTGACTTAAACAATGTAAACTAGAGTCATTCCTAAAGCAGTTTTGTAAAGCAGTTTTTTTTTTTCTTTTTCTTTTTTTTTTTTTTTTTTCCCCAGCATTGAAATCTGTGCAGATTTCACTGTTGATTCTGTGCTTCCACAGGTAATTGTGTCACAGTTGGTTGTGCTGAGTTTCTTCTGATAACTTCCCCACCATTTCAAAGTTCTTGAAGTCATTTCTTCTTCACTTTTGGAAGATGTACCTGTCAAACCATGTGCCAAGTAGAAGTCTTAATTCTTCTGTTCTGTTGTTATTATTATTATTATTTTATTATTTTTTTTTCTGGAGAAACATTTCCATGCAGAGCAACTTGGATGGGATTCATTTTATCAATGTTTATACAGCTTCAGTGCTGATACCTGCATCTGCCAACCCTGACTGCCTGTAGGCTGATTGAAGGCAGCCAAGAGAAATTAGCTCAAACATCTACACTGTAGATGAATCCACCATTCTTCTTTATGTTTAAGGAATAAATGTTATTGCAGTGTCACCTGTGGGATTTCATTGTAGTGTTTTTTACCTACTGGTTGATGTGAAGGGGAGAGCCATACATACTTCTCGTGAGTTGGGGAAATGGCAACAAACTGTAGTAGAGCTGTGGAATTTTCAGAGCCTTATTTCTTTGCATATTTTCACTATAGGTGCGTAAGTATTTGATTTTCTATTGAACTTGAATGTGCAAGCAAGAAAGGCATTCCCTGTGGTGTAGAGAGAATGTGTACTCTTACAGATCATAAATGAAGCAGGAGGAAGCAAGAGGAAATGTCTTTTATGTGTGTTGTAGCCTTTGCACATTTTGTTCCCAGCTTTGTTCTGCCTGATTGTGGTTCTTGAAGGATGGCACCACAACTAGAAGCACTGAGAGCACTTTATGTGTATATATCCCTCTCAATCTCACTAGAATCTGACTCACTACAATGCTTCGTCTTTGTAGGGCAGATGTGACAGTAGCGGTGCAGTCGGCTTTGTCTAGTACTGCTTCCTCTGCAGAATCTGTGTAAGGGAGTTGAATGCTCTGAAACTGGTTCAAACTTGACGTCACATAGAGATGTGCCGCCATTTCCAAAATATCTGTTACCGCATCGCTTAAAGAACTCAGAATTTTCTCACTTGAAAGGTCCTGTGTGAAAGCTGTAGTTCGCTGCATGTTCATATATGTGCACTGCTTGTAATGCAATGCCAGTACTTGGAAAAAATGTCAGTTCTTCTACTGGTAGCTTTAGAAATCTGTCAGTATGAACCAGGAAGAGAATCATAACTGTTTTTCTTAGAGCAATTTATGAACTGTTCATCTTAGCTTACTTCTGTGCTACTATTTTATGTTATTGTGGTCTTGACCTCTTAATTCAATTCTACATCTAGAGAAATCATTGTTCTTGTTATAGTGCCTAATGCCTTTGGTATAACTCCTTCCCAATCACTGAGTCATTTTCTGTTTTTAGATTTCACTTCACTTTAGCTTATTGTTATGACTAATCCCACTGACTTTCTTCCCACAGCTCTTGTCACACTCTAAGTAAAGTGGAAAAATAATGTATTCTTTTCTTATAGCATGTATCATGCCTTTCTCTTTTTTGCCTGAAACAGAGAAAATACCTAGAAAGGGTTAAGGAAGAGATCTAAAAAGTGCTAGGGCTAGGCTAAATGGGAAGGAGCTGCTGCTGCAGCATGTCTTTCCCTGGTCTATGAGTGCTGCCTAAAACTGTATCATCTGTCAATTATTGATAGAAAAATCTGTTTCCGCAGGGCTGACTCTTTTGACAGTCTCAGCAATGCAACACTAGCAGGTAAGTGAATTCATTTTGCTACTTCTACTGTGGAATTATTTTAAATCTGTTTCCATATCAGTAGGAGGTCTTGGTATGACTATTTATTCTGTGGGATGTAATCTTGTCAGTTAAATTCATAATAAATAAAAAATTTGCACTCTCATCAGTAATTTGTGTGCAGAAGAATTTGGTATATCATACTGCCACATGCTGCTACCATTTTTTTTTTTTTGAATATTGCTTTTTATTGCAGGCTATGTTAAGTAAAATACACCAGCTTCAATTTGAATGCCTATGTGTTCTGTACTTCTCTACATATTTTGGAATGAGTTCTTTTCTGAGAATCTTGCTCCTATTCTTAGTTTCTCTCTTTTTATTTTTCTTTTCCTCCTCATACATCCTGGAGCTCACAGTTTATCTTTCCTTATAATAAAGAGAGCTAGATTAAGGAGCATCTTCTGAATACAGTAATACAGTAAATCTTTCTCTATTAGCAAGGTAAAACATGCTTGTGGAGAGCAACATGGAACTTTTCCTATAGATATATGAATATATCTATATACTGCTTGCAGAGTAACTCCTGTTTCTGAACTTGTGAATATTTCATGAGCTGTGAAATAAGAAGCACTGCATCTAGACTGTCAACCAATTATAAAAGCGATACGTGAAGCTTATAATCTTTGTCAAGAAAGACAGAAATTCAGAGGCAACTCAGTTATTTTTAGCTGTAATTGCTACTGTGCTGAAGATTTGATTTAAATAGACTATAGTTTTGACCTGTGTTTTAATTATATTCCTGAACTGTGCCACCATCAGGGCTGTTCTGGAGCTGAAACGCTGTGATTTTAAGCCCACAAAAATCAATAGAAATGTCTACATTTGCTTTATTGGGCTATGGAGAATATCCTGTGACATATAGCTTGTTTGCATTTACCCTCCAGACTTGAGACAAATTTTGTCAGAAGCACAGAAGAATAAACATTGTAATATTCTGCCTAACATAATTCATTGAAAAAAAATGTGGACCATGTCATCCATGTTTTAGGTTGTGGGGGGGTGGTTTATTATAGCATAATAAGAAATGAGTGTGTTTGTTTCTTTTGACTATTTGTAAAACAGTTAATTCTGCAGCCAGCATGTATTTGCCTGTGTAAGTTTATGCCCTTCTCTTTCACTGAGAGTGTAGTTTCAAAAATTAAGATAAAAGCAGTGAAAAATCAAGTTGAGACCTGTAAATGATTTAAATATCCCATGGCTCTCTAGCCTCAGGCTGAGGACTGTTATTTCAGTACATTTCTTGAGTATAGCTCTTACCTAACAGACAATGCCTTTTTGCTATTAAAAACAAACAAGCAAACATGCCAGAGCCAATTGCTTTTAAGTGTTGCTTTTTGGGAGCTGACCAAGATAGATGAGTACAGGGCTAACTGTGATATTGTTCCACATTTGGATCTGTGCTACTGCTGTGATTCAAGTTGTGAAGGGAAACAGGCATACTAGGTCACTTATCCCTCAGATTTTGGAGTTATTTTAACTACAAAAAAACCCACAATGCCATTGTCAATATGGTCTCTGACCTGATAAATAAACTTTTCAATACTACAGGGTTGCATCAGTAAGGCTGAGGTTATGATTCAGAAAGTACATTATTCTGATCCTCTGAGTTCAAACATATCCTGGAAAACTACTTTTTGGTAGACTATTCTCATGCTTTTTTTTCTTCGAAGCAAAAAGTAAAGCTGGTGTGTAGAAGGTCTGGTGTACGTCATTTTACTTTCTTGTTTTGGACCTTCTAAGAAATAAGTTTATATTCAGCATTTAAGGCATGTTATTTTTCTAAGCTTTTCAACTACATGGTATATTTCTCTATAGGTGAGCAATATATATCCTATTATAGGAATATTTTGTATATTAGAGTCACGTCTCATTACTGATGAAGACAGACTCTCTATTTAGATCCCCTAAAATGGATTAAAATAGCAAAACACAGGGGGTTTGAAACCAATTCAGTCTTTAAAGGAATTTTTGCAAATTGGGTCAATCCAGTTAGAGAGGCTTTTGAGGACTCGCATCCTTTTGAAGCTGCTCATTTTCTCCTGTTTTCATTTGTAAAAACTATTTTCAAATTGATGGCACCACGTTAAGCCCCAAATATTAAACTGTGGGGAGGAAAGCTTGTTTTTGTTGTAGTGTTTTGTAGCCGCTGGAGTTTCTGGCTAGCTTTTTCAGTTATTTGTAAAATATTACTACCACTGAGTGCTGTTGCAGTAGTGTTTTACTTAGAGTATATCAGCATGTAATCTGGTCATCACAATATTAGGAGTCAGGTACCAGCCCTCATACATGCATGCGGGCGTTTCCAGTGAAGCTGAGCAAATTGATTGATAGTAGGAAGTATCCATATAATATGATAAACAATTCAGTGATCATGCAAGAGCACCTTTCTTGTACTATCATGGTCAAAGAGAGCTTGAATAGATGTTTCTTTAAGTGCTCTTGGTACCATATTCAAGCCATTATTTTTCTTTCTTTTTGCATTAGGTGCTGAAATTGCAGGCTAATGTCTGCCAATTTATATTTCAGGCAGCAGTGGGAGTCTCATCCTTATTGCTAAACTAGCAAACGTTCTTATGTTGACAGCATAACAGCTTTACACTGTTGACAGTGTAAAGCAGGATGATGTAATCCTCAACCAGAGCCTTCGTGGGCCATGTGTGATGATTGCAGTTTGTGTTCAGGAACGCTGAAATAGGTCCATGAAGTACAGGCCTGTCAAATATAAGATGTAATGGACAGACTTCACGCGGGACTAAGGTGTGGAGGTGTGGATCTTGAAATACAGAGATCTCTAGAAATGATATGTGCTCATGGATCCCTGAACTTGAGGCCATTTTCACACCAAGCCAATGCCACCAACTGGAAGTGAGGAGGAGGAATTTGATGAGTGAGGGGGAGCTTTCTAAAGACTTTCTTCCTCCTCCCCCAGGATCCCTAGTAAATCCCCCCACGTGGCCTACTTATAAATTAAGGAGCTATTGCAAATACAGCAGCTTCATTAAAGGAATAGCACTATTTCTGTTATACTGAGATAAATAAGTTGATGTATGTAAGACATTGAAATGTCCTGAATTGTAGGTCCCTATGATCCCTAGCTCTTCCTAGAGAAATAAATAGTTTGAGAAGTGAATGAGAGAAAAAGAAATAAATAGTTCAATGCCATCAGTGATTGTGTGGTGTACACAACTTAAAATGCCCTGCGATAGGTGGTGCTATGTGTTGACAGGCTGTAATGAAGAGCATGGATGGTGCACCACAAAGTCAAACGCAGAGCAGGGATCATCCCACAGGTGCCACAGCTCTATTCCTTTCCTAACTCGCTCTCATTTACCCTTTCCTCTACTGAAAGCACATTTTTAATTATCAGAATTTTAGTATTGCACATAATCATTTTGGCCCATTATTATAATAGGACTCTTCCATCGTTTCTTTCATTAGTGGCAGTAGCTATCTCGCCACAAAGCGCGTTGGGCAGTCTGACATTCCATACAGCTTCCTACACTTGTGGTCCCTAAGACAAACAAACAAAGGTCCTTCAGCTGTCTCTTCTAAAGGGAATGCTTCCTTTGGGGTGATTGGGGTCCAGCCTCCCTGTGGCTGCTGGATGTAATGCCAGCCACCTGTTGCTTGCAGAGAAAATGTGGCCAATGCACACTAGTGTGGTTTGTAGGCTGAAAATACGTATGACACTCCAATGCTAGTTTAAATGACAGTAGGATTATTGCTGCTACTACTGAGGTAGGTAGTTACAATAAATTAAGATAGGTTTGTATTCAGCAGTGTTCAGTGGGACTTATTGGGATCGTGGAGCAGGAATATGTTCTGTTGTGGAGTTAGTAAACTGTTCTCCTGCTGATGGATGTAGTGTTGAAGACTGTGCAATCAACACTTAACTGAAGTGATGTACAGTAGTAGGAGACCTAGGCATTATCCATGCTTTTTTTTTTTTTTTTTTTTGTTAGTAGTGACTGATGCAGAAGTATGCTTTCTGAACCTAAAATATTACTACACAAAAACTGGCATTCTAGTTATCTGATCTAATTTGTCGGTATTTTTCCTTGCTATTGTGAATGTTACATGAATTTGCGGTTTTTCAAGCTATTGATTTCTAAGTCATACAGGTCTGTTTCACATGCATTTTCATTAATATACTTCCTATGTTCTACGGAACAGGAAATAGGTACAAATATTGTCCTTTTTTTTATTGTAGTTTACTGATTCTATCTTACTTTCTTTTTCCTCTTTTTTTCCAATATACAGAACGTATGAAACTATATTTTGCTAACAGTTTGAAATATGTTATCACTTTAAAAAGGGCTTTTGAAGGGTGAGAATGAACCAACAGACAGTCATATTGTGTGCTGTGCTATGAAAGACACTTTGAAGGTCATTTTTTTAAGCTGAAAATCAATCTTCAACTTGCTGATTCAGGTCTCAGATGTGAAATGGCAGTTATAAACTTTAGCTCTCATTAAAGTAACTGTAACTTCTGGATTCAGAGGTAGTGCTGTTACTTCAGCTGCTGTTTGGTAGTTCAGTTGTAAGTTTTAAAAATGCTGGCCATTTGGATAAACTACTTGAAAGTTTACAGAACTGCACAGGATTCAAAAAAGTTTAAGCTGTGTTGAATCATGCCCCCCATTTTTTTTTTTTCTTATATAGCTTTTAGCTAACCAAGCACCTGAGCACTTTGTACATTCGCTTCATCTGAAAGAACTGGTGAATAAACATCTCATCTCATTTAATGTTGAGAACAAATGCTTTTGAAATTAATATAGTTTTGCTTTGACTTCAGAATGTCAAAGGAAAACAATTGCTAACGTGTATGCATTTTGAAGCCAGCTGACTGATAGCCTTTTTAAAACAAGTTGATCACTTTGATAACACACAGAGCCTCAAAATGAGGATTGCTTTTTGCATCTAGAATTTCTCTGTAGGAGTGAGAACTTGCCACCAAATTGTTCTGTTAGCGTGTTAAATCAGACTGCTTAGCTCTGCTCACATTTTGTCAAGACATATTAAAAAAAATTGGGAAAGGCTATGATGTTTTTAATTCAGTGGTTTAATGGCTGCAAATTGTTACTTTGCTATTTCAGGATGATAGTGAAGATGGCATTTGTCTCTATTATAGTTTTTGGTCATGTTTCAATCTCATTTTGCAGTTGCATTTTATAGCTTAATTCCAGGTCAACAGATTATTATAGTTTTGTGTAACTGAACAATTTCACATGGTATCTTTTTTTTTTTTTTTTTCCTATTGATGAAGATTTTTTATTCTTTTTTTCCTGGTCTTCAGAATTTTTTTTCATCTCAGAGTTCAATACACAGAGGAAGTACTTTGTGCATATTTCAGAAGAATAGATAGTATTGATAGTGCTAGATGTATCACTAATATATTGAGAAGTTCTGATCAGTGTTTGTGAATTTCTTGTTGGATGAAAATAACGGCCTTTCTGTAATAAGTAGCAAAGCCTTCCCTACTACAGTGGATATAGGCTTTCACATCCTGAGATGTAAGGGAGCAGAAATCTTTGTTATTTAGGTCAGACTGACAGTACAGAACTCTGATATTTGCTGGGTCCCTGCTCTGAAGACTGCTTTCACTTCTTTCTTTTCATGTTTCTGTGAAACTGTTGTTATTTTAATTTTCCAGGTAACTGGGGAGGGGAGTACTGGGATGCTGCCCTTCCATCCCCGTGGTCAGCTGCCAAGTTATGTAACTGTATCTTAAGCGTGTCTCCATCGCAGGGTGAAAGCTCCTTATGTCGGGAGCTTTGTGGATTTCTTCCTAGCTACTGTGCATTTCCAGACACTTTTGACAGCAGTGGGTAAATAGCACTAATGAACTCAGAGGAAAGCAGTCTGCTAGTTTAAAAATCTATATACTAAAATATTCTACCGTTGCTGAGTGATTACTTGTCACAAAGAAGCCAATTTAATTCAAATAAAATTGACAATCCAATTTTTGTAGCATTTCACCTAAGTAAATATAGAAATAGGATACAATGGGAAGAAACTTAAGAAATGCCAGTTGTCATTGAGAGCTACTATCATATATACCATTGGTTAAGCTCTGAAATCGAATTTTCAGTTCATACATGTAAAGTTAAGCCTATGAGTGGCCAATGTAGCTTTTCAAACTGGTTACCAAGCTTAGAGTGATTTGTTAGTAAATGAATCTATCATTCTTAATGCTCAAATCTGTTAAATTACATCTACATGTATTTTAAATGTACATGTGCAAAGCAATCTCTTGTTGTTAGGTTATGCAGCAGTGGTTTGATAGTCACTGGTATGATCCTGGGAGAACCTTCTTGACTTGAGTAACTCTCTGGAACAGATTCTCAAGTTGCTGTGTTTTATTTTAAGTTTGAATTTGATTCCCCCAGTCTTTGTTTTGATCTGATTAAGTCAACCATTTTCTTGGATGCTTACTCCTAGGGGAAAAAAAGGACTAGATGGCATGCAAGTTAGTATTTAGAGACTAAAAATAACCTTTTCAGCTCCACACTGCATCAGGATTGAAAATGAAAGATCATGAAAGGCAGAGGTCGCTCGGAAGCAGTGTGGAGCAAATAACTTGGGAAATGAAAGAGTGATTTGTTCAAAAATGCTTTTATATAATCTAGGCCAGAAGAATATTTTTCAGGCACTTGAATAGCTTTTTCTGATTAAGTTTGTGTAACAGCATTTTTTTTTTCTACAATGAATTACAACTTGTTAACAAGGAAACATGGATTATTCCATTAACTACGAAACCTGTTCTTCACACTGCTCTTCACCCAGGCACCCTCTCAGCCTCTGTCACTATTACCTTTGTCTAATTGCTTCTGCTGAACCTTGCTCAGACTGTTCCCTTTGGATTCAAGTATCTGCCTATGTTCCTGTTCATGTGTGACCCTGTGCCTCTCTAGCAAGAGTGCCTGACCTCTGATGTCCCTGGAAAATAAAAGTTTCTGCTTCTTTGATTCCCTGGTCTCTGCACTTGGTGTTTTTGTGCAGGTGTTTTGACTTCTGGCTCTGTAGGACAGGATTGCGTGCAATGTAGCTCTCCTGCTGGTGCTCTTACACCTTGCCAGGCAACTGTAAAGGTAATAGATCATCTTTTATTCTCCCTAGATTGCTTCTATTCAAAGTATTCATTTGTATAAGAATGTGCTAACCTGACAAAAGATGCATTAATTTCTTGTTCACAAGTCTCTCTCCATTTGTAGGTTAATCATTTTCATTCAGTTGCTTTTGAATCAATATGGGAGAGCAACAAACCTTCATTAATTTATGTGCATCTTGATTTCAGGTGGGAAATTGTATATGCTGGGAATTGCAGTCCTTTTCTGTCTGAGGGTGAGTGCAGATTCCTGATAGCTGAGTTGCCAAGGTTAAACAAGTCCCGGTTTGGAAATATAATAGTTTCTTCCATGTTATTAAAAGCAATCTCTTAGAAACAGGTCTTTCAGGTGGGTTACTGGGAAGAGGTGCCTCTACGTTGTTGTAGCTGAACACAGGTTTTGGGTAACGCTTATTTTATAAGTAAAATCTTATCATAGTTACAGGAATTGACTCAGATTGTAACGTAATCACAACCCAACAGTACTGCTGCAGTTATGTGTGCATGATCCAGTGGGCAAACGCTCTGCCCGGTAATTGGAAATTCAGCCAGAGCAGCGGGATGCAGAATGGACTGCATCCTATGTAAAATGTTTTGGAAAATCAACTCAGGGTTACTATTATGGCTTTAGGCTTTGTGCCTGTGTATAAAACATTCTCGCCTGGGTGTTTGTGCTCCGTATTAAACAATCTAAAGAGTATTCTACTCTGAAGAGTAGAATGGTTTATTTATAAAGAAAAGTAGCAGGTCAACAACATACTGTAGTTTCGAACTTTATGGCCCAGCTTCAGAAAACCAAGGCACTGCAGTAACTCTGATTTGTCTATGAGTATAAACTGAATGAAAGCAATGTGAGCTGCTGGATTTTTATTGCCACGCCATAGCTCGTAAATCATGGCGTGTTAGTGAGGACTGGCATTTCTCACAGGGAAACGTTAGTCGTCTTGACATTTTTCCAAATTCATTAAAAGTTTTTAGCCAGTACTGCTGAGGAACAACTGCTAGGAATTTGTATATATACATACAAATCCTTAATTGGCAAACAGGCATACTTCAGTGTTATTCCCAGGAACTAAACATGTCTTGTACTCTGGTGGTATTCTTAGCCTGAGAAACAGATAACGTGCAGTGAGTCACTGTGTCCAGTGCTGCTCTTCCTTAGCAGCGCTTGTGGAGAGGATGCACGCTTCATTTTCCCACCTTTGTGTCTGATGTTGGGAGGCCAGCGGGCAGCAGGACTTTCAGGCACCCTTCTTGGCTGAGGGTGTCCAAAACATTAAAACTTCAAATGGACCTGCCAGTTACAGTTCAGTTTGAGAGAACGTTCTGAGGCAGTTCTGGTACAGCAAAGGATGCTGTGAGTAGGAAAGGCTGAGAGTAAATGGTAGGATGTCAAACACTGTATCTGTGTCATAGCCTGTGCCTACCTCCTGGATAAATAATTAAATGTTGCAGTGTTAATTTGCAGAACTCCTCTGAACAGTCATGAGGACAATCTTTTTGTCTTCTTTCATAGCAGAATTTGGCACCCAGTATGTTGGTTACAGTCATAAGAGAACCATAATCTTTTTTTTTTTTTTTTTTTTCTTTCATGTTAATTAGCTTTTAAGGATAGGTTTCTGTCTTAAAATGAAAAAAAAGATCTTACAGCTCAGGGTATCTGCTTTTATGTTTTCTTAACAAAAATGTGACATGTACAGGATATAATCATCACTCCTTCTTCCCTCTTTCTCTCTCTGAGACATGCACATGTGCATGCATGCACCCACCCACCCACCTGGAATATTTATAAGTAATGTTGTGATAACTTTGCCAATGTGCATCTATGTACAGCTTGTCCAGACTTATAACCAAATTCATTTCCCATCATAAGTCATGGCTAACTTTGATTTTTACTGCAATTTTCTGCTATATATAGCAGAAGAAATTCCTCTGTGTGAAGCTATTTTAAGCAAGTTTTGCAAACACCACAAGCAACAATAAGAACTGATTTAGAGCTAGGGTGAGGAACTTTAGCCACATGCACAATTGTAGAAAAGAAAACAAAGCATTTTAAAAACAATAAATTATATGGTATATGTTTCGAAAACTACTAGACTTGTTTGAGGCAACCTTCCAAAGATGGCCTTTGCCTTCTTGCAGATGTTGTTATAACAGATGCTGCACACCCAAAGTCGTGTAGTGGTGTGTTTAGAGCAGTCTTATTCCTGAGGGGTTTTGTCTTTTTTTTTTTTTTTTCCCCCTAATGTTTTAGCCTGTTCTCATATGCTTAAGCTGTTTTTTCAAGACATTTTTAATTTGTGGTATTTTCACATATAGTAGTGTGTTCTGAGATTACTAATAAAAAAAATATATATATTTTTTAATGTATACATGAAAAATAGCATTTCATAGAAATACTTCCTTTAGAAACGGATGTTTAGATACTTGACAACCCAAAGTGCCTTTCAATTTTCATCAGTTGTGTCTCAGAGTACTGTGAACTGTGAAGCTGAGGTCACATATTAGCAAGTGATTATTGGACAGTCATTGAAAAAAATGTTGAAAAATGAAAAAGTGGAAAAAAGGTTATTAAAATAACTTCAATTATTTCCCATTTGGTGCCTTAAAACCCATAATGTATGGTGTCTGATTTTGAATTTTAAATTAAAAAATTGTTTAAAATTCCTATAAATTCATTTAGCTTTTTGGAGATAAAAAGTTGCAGAATTAATTGAATTTGGTATTACCTATTTGCATGCCCCAAATCTTCCCTACAGAAATAAAAATAACACAATGACAATGAGGTAGTATAATTTTTTTTATTTTTTTTTTGCAAATGAATACTGCATTTTTTCCCAGAAACAACATGATTGAACTGTATTAAACAAAGTTTTATATTTACAATAACTTGTTTTATCCTTTAAGTGTCACTTTTGACTTACTAAATACGGGTAGTTTGTTCTCTACTGTTTATGTATTTTTTCAGGTTTTATCTGTAACAGTTTCTCTTACATTTTTGACACAGATACCTATCTGTTCCAGAACTAGTATTTGCTACAACCAGAGACTGAAATGGTCTGAATAGAGTGTTAAATAACTTGGCTTTGACAGCTCCATCGTTTCCTCAGAACTTGGAACAGAATTTGAGCTCTGCTTCTACGCTATCTTAGATTATAATGCCATCCTTGCCTAATGAGGGAGGTATGCAAGTCTTGTGTTTTTAATATAGCCTATTATTTCTGTGGGCTTGTACTTGTAAGTTGCAGTGAAGTAAATGTTTGTAACTGACTAGCTCAGATGTTGCATGATGGATGGTATGGTAATTTTAGTTCATTTGTATACATTATTTGAGATATAAATGTGTTGTTGACAGATAAAACATTATTTTTCAAAGATAACCATGGAACTGCTTCTGTGACTTTGCGGTCGGAACTACCCTATCAAAGCCCAATTAAAAGAAAGGTCAGAAAGAAGAAGAACGGAGTCATCACTGCAAATGTTGCTGGCACAAAATATGAAATTGGTAGGAAGCTATAGATCTTGTTGTTATCATAATAGCAATTGATGTGAATGGATTACTAACTAATGGGGTGAATTAATGGATTTTGCATCAAGCTGACAGTGAGTCATTTTGAAAGGGTTTTATGTTCTGAGAAACCTTTTTTTTTTTTTTTTTTTGTAACATTGCATTGGTAGCTTTGAATGCTGTACAAACATGTATTACTCCCCACTCCTTACTCAGGGAAGGGCCTTGATATGCAAAAAAATAATTAATAAAGATAGCTGTGGAAAAAAATATTAATCATGATTTACATATGAATTCAGATGTATACTTAAAACCTTAAATGATGAACAGTTTAAGTGCAATATTAAATACCCTTACTATTATGCAGAGATTTCTCAATTAAAAAGTAATAATGTTTTGCATTTTGATGAGGCTACTATCACACTAAATCTATAGTTTTTATTCTGTTGTAGAAGAAAAGATGTAGAAAACTAGAATCATGTAATTTGGCCTCAGCCTTTTAGTGTGTTTGTGGGAACGAAACAACAGCGTATTTCTTCTAGCTTTTGGTGTAGTAACAGAAGAGAATCTGGGAGTTGCCACTAATGCTGATTCTTGATTAACAGCAAATAATGACAATAAATATGTACTCCTATTCAGCCTGTGATATATACAATAGGTTTGTTCTGATAGCTCTCCAAAACAAAAACAAATGGCTCAGTATCGAGACAGGTGCATTATCCTCCTCAATGGAGTAGTTATTGGTAACTTTAGAATGACTCTCTCTACCCTAATCTCCTTCCAACTATGGAAATGGTTCAACAAGTTTTCCAAAGACTTCAGGGCTAGTAAGTATTTCAGAGACTTTCTGTGGCATCTGTGAAGTTTCAAAATGAACTGTTTACACTGGAAGCCAACTGATGACTTTTCTCAGGTTCAGGCTTTGAACCAGGAATAGTGACAAACTTTCGAACTCCAAACTCACAGCATACTTGAGTAGACCTTGCTGATTTTTACCAGGTGGGGAAGACTTCAAATCCAGAGATGTCTTCTCTAGAGAGGTGATATCAGAACAAATTTATTACACAGATAGCAATATGAATAGCTTAAGGAAAAAGAATATTTCTTTTTGTTTCTTCTCTTTTTTCTTTACAAAAATCTTTTATCCAAGAACCTGTGTTATGCCTGGAACATAATCAGTATTTTTTTTCTCTCTCTCTTTTTTTTTTTTTTTTTTTTTAATCTTAAAATAATGTATGCATTTGTTTTTGTAACTACCATACTAAATAAACTGTGGAACTATATGATCTTTAAGGTCCTTTCCAACCTGAGCCATTCTATAATATCTGGACTAAAGAGGCTTTGTTCCCTGTGTGCAGTGACACTTATATTTATCATAGTTTTAAAATTAAAGTATGTAATGGCCAAAATTTGCTCTAATAGCTGTGCAAGTGGACACTTACTAGGTCAGCGTGGAATGCCTTGAAGCTATTTACAGCTCCCATCAGTGATTGTACACTGCTTCCAGACTGGTACAAGGTGCTATACCATTGTAATGACAGATTTGCAATAGACTGATGGAAATCTTGCAAGTTAAATAAGAACTTGCATACTAATATTGTTCTCAGGCAAAGGAATGAATATTTAAAATGTTCAACATCTTGATTAATTTTTTAAATTTTGAAAATTAATCTATTTTTAGATATTCAAAAAATTCCTTAAGTATGTAATTTCTCTGTAGTACGTGTGGTAATACGAGAAATGGGATTCGTGAAAACACGTGATGAAGATGAAACAGCTAATCTTATATGGAGTGATTCTGCTGTGCAACAAGAAAAGATTGCTGAACTTCGGAACTATCAGGTAGAGTGATACTATTTTAGACATGGTTCAGTAAATTGTTTCACTCTGAGAAATTCAGTAATGTGTCACTTTTGGTTACACATATATGGAGAGGAAAAAAAAAACACAATAAAACAATACCATCCAGATTGCAACAAGGCTATACCACTACATATTTTTAAATACCGTTCTGTTTTTTGGAGTTATCTGTTCATACCATTTGGAAATATTTGGGTGCTGTTCTTTCATGCTTTTGTCTGCCAGTTCATTGTTATGAATTATCACAGTTTTAAAGAAGAGGCAAAACATCATTTATAAGTTGCTCATAAATTTTAAGCAGTAAATTAGGCAGAACTCTCTCCCCAAATAATAAATATTTTATTTTCCATGTTTTTTTTTTTTTTCCTCCCTGGGAGGAGAATACAGCTTACTGCATCTTTAGTTAAGACCACATAGATAAGTTAAGACCACATGAGATACTTTCTTGAATGATATATAAGTAACACTATGTTTGCCTGAGCATGTAGTTGAATGTTTTGAATGATTGTATTAGTTATGACAGAAAAATTAAAGAAGTACCAACTTAATTTCTTTTTTGCTCCTCCCTCAGAGAATCAACCATTTTCCAGGAATGGGAGAGATCTGCAGAAAGGATTTTCTGGCAAGAAACATGACGAAGTAATCTTTTATTATTAAGAAGATTTTCAGCCATGGCGTTTAGTGCAGTACAATGCTGAATTATTGCCTTTTAGGTTTGTTTATTTTTAAGAAGAGGCTACAAGAGGACCAAGAATAATTTCCAAAGTTACTGTGTCTCTCCAGTTTATATCAGTGGAAAATGATGTGGGTTCAGTTCTGTGTCTACATGCTGCAGAATGCCTGAGGCAGCCTTAAGTTGTTATAATACATGTAATGTATAATATACCCAAGCATACATCATTTAAGAGTTGGAAAGGATAAATGACTAGTATGTGAATGGATATTACTTATTTTAAAATAATTAATGACAATATTTTTGTATATATCACATGAAAAATGTGAAGCATCTTACTGTTTATGTCAGAAATAAGTCAGACAAATTTGATTTTGTTATAAACTATCCTTCCTCTAGTGAAATAGATGGGTTTTGAAGAATTATATTAGCTAAGAATCTGTGAGTAAGAACTGAGAAAACAATAGTAAATAATGATTCATCAGCCTGGTAATAAGGAAGAGTTTTCAGAGAAATACATGTGAATTTTTTATTATAGATTAAACTATAATAAATTATTAAACTATAATAGGCTAGATTAAACTGATCTAGCCTAGATCAGTTTAAACAACAGTTAAAAAGAGTTAATCTTTTGGCCCCAAATTTTACCTACACTGCATTTGCCATTACCAAAATACAAATTGTTTTTATGTATTTATGTAATGTGATATCTCATTTCTCTTGTTCTCTTTCTTTTTTTATTTCGTAAATACTACACATAATATGTAGAATGCATGCAAATATTATGTGCATTGCCATGGTGTCTACATGTCCTACTTATGGACCAGAATCCTCTTGTTCTGGTCCATAAGTATATAACTGCTGTACAAGCACTTCACTGCCCCTTCCAGACTTAATTCTAAGTAAAAACATAGAGATAGCACATGGATGTAAGCAGCTATTTGGAAAGATCTCAGAAAAAATGGAACAATTTTGGTCAGCTTGGTAGGCAGTGCTATCCTTGTGTATTGGTGCAGGTATGTGATTTAAAACAAATATGCAAGATGAGCAAAAGATTCATGCACATTGCATTCAAATACAGTCTTTCTCTCAACCTACTGAATTCTGAGATTGAAACAGTTTAAAGATGCTGAATGTCGAGATTGCACATATTACAGATAAAATTAGGATAATTTCTCTGGTATGATAACCCTGGGTTAAATATATCTATGTTGTGATATCAGCACTTAAACTCTGTTCTATCTGCTGATGTTTAATCAGTCTCTTTTTTGCAGTACTAGCCTCACAATTCAATATTTGGAATTCATAATTTACAAAACTCAGACATATATCTTGAGACTGCTTGTGAAAACACAAGTCAGTTCTGGTACGTGGTTGGACAGACTTCTGTATTTAGAATGGAGGAATTTACAGAATCACAGAATCACAGAATTTTCTAGGTTGGAAGAGACCTCAAGGTCATCGAGTCCAACCTCTGACCTAACGCTAACAGTCCCCCACTAAACCATTTCCCTAAGCTCTACATCTAAACGTCTTTTAAAGACCTCCAGGGATGGTGACTCCACCACTTCCCTGGGCAGCCTGTTCCAATGCCTCACAACCCTCTCAGTAAAGAAGTTCTTCCTAACATCTAACCTAAAACTCCCCTGGCTCAACTTAAGCCCATTCCACCTCGTCCTGTCACCAGGCACGTGGGAGAACAGGCCAACCCCCACCTCGCTACAGCCTCCCTTGAGGTACCTATAAAGAGCGATAAGGTCGCCCCTGAGCCTCCTCTTCTCCAGGCTGAACAAGCCCAGCTCCCTCAGCCGCTCCTCGTAGGACTTTTTCTCCAGGCCCCTCACCAGCTTTGTTGCCCTTCTCTGCACCCGCTCAAGCACCTCCATGTCCTTCTTGTAGCGAGGGGCCCAAAACTGAACACAGTACTCGAGGTGCGGCCTCACCAGAGCTGAGTACAGGGGGACGATCACCTCCTTAGCCCTGCTGGTCACACCGTTCCTGATACAAGCCAGGATGCCGTTGGCCTTCTTGGCCACCTGAGCACACTGCTGGCTCATATTCAGACGACTATCCACCATCACTCCCAGGTCCTTCTCTGGGAGTGAAACAGCAGCTATTTGTTCCATATAGCTGCTGTTCTGTCTTAAAATTTATTTGGAGAGAATAATGCAGAAACACTAATCATGTTTTGTTGCTTTTCTGCTGCATGCAGTCCTTTCTATTCACTTGGATCCTTACCTATTCCTAGCATATTCTGCTTGCTATTTTTCCCCCCTGCTGCATTTGAACTATGCAAATGCTCCTTGTGTGTACTAGACTTGGATTGCTGATGAGAAGGAAAAAGACAAACAAAACCCCCACCCAGTTGTATTTAAAATAAATAAATAGACATTTTTTTACACCCTGAAAGAGCTCCTTTGGTAACAGTGAATTTTCAGTAAGATCAGGTAAAACTCTTTGATTCCGCGACAATGAAATAAGGGATAACCCAAGAACAGAGTTATGAAAATTTTAATTTTTTTCAAAGACAAGATACAAATGCCCAGAATTAATTTATTTATTTATCTCTGCATTCATTTGTTGTGAGAAGTAAGCAAACAGCATAAAGAAGAAAGTGAGAAGGAAAAGATATAGAACAAAATTGAATACTTAGAGTGTATGAAGAATTACATGTCCTGGGTGATGGTGAGGAGATGTTCCTTTGGAAAATCTCCTGCAAATTCTTATTTCAAAACTTGTAACTGAATGTCAACACTTGAATTTGTGTGTCCATAAACGCTAAATTTCTTTTGCCACATAACAGGCATCATGAGATCAGTTTACTTAGTAAGTCATATTTGACTAGTGTATATACAGGGAAAATATTATGCTGAGGTAAAATGCCCTCTCAGTAAACTGAAATGTTAATAATGATTTTTTTTTTTTTTTTTTTATTACATGCCAGAGGTTACTTACATTTATTGGCAAGTTTCAAATTGCTATTTGTGAAAAAGTCACATGCTTTATTCAAGTAGCTGTGACCTGTTTACTCAGATAGTTGCATAGTTCAGAATTATGACAGAAAAAATGTCCTGCACATGTTTAAATCATGTTTTCTGTAAATAGATGCAATCTCCTCATGAGTAATAAGTGTGATTACAGATTGTATGCAATAAGTAGGGGAAAAGGTGTACAGGATGAACAGAGGGAATAGATATGAGATGTTTTTTGTTTACATTTAAAAGGTTTGTGAACTGGTCATGGATGAAGAGTCATTCTCATCTATCTCATCCACTAACCTCCTTTCATATCTGAAAAGTCAGAGGATCTTGAAACATAGGCAGTAGAACCTGTGCTACTCAACTGACAAGTCATTTCTTAAATAACCTACAGCCTGTACAAAACACCTTTGGTTCTTTTGCACAGAAAGTACTCAGAAATGAGAGCAGGGGCTGACTGGATCTGGGAGCTAAAATAGCACTCAGAGGAACAATAACTTGCTTTTTAGTTCTCAGGCCTCCTGGTAAGGACTGTAAAGGCTAAAGGACAGAGCAGCAGAGTGAAGAAGCGGTTACCCACAGTAGTAGATAACATGTGCTGGAAAATGGGGCTATTGTAATGGAATAGGTCTTCATTCAGGAAGCTGCTTGATGATGTTCCTACACCATTTGTGAATAGGGCCATGCAGGGAAGAACAGAGATGAATTCTTTTGTTGAAAGTTTTAGCAAGCATCTGAACTGGTAACAAGTAGTAAGTATTCAGCTTTATGTTATTGCTTGTAGTCTACCCAGCTATGCATAAGGTAAAAGAAGGCATAAAGAGCAGATATAATTGCAGTCAGAAAATAAGATGTCTATAATATCAAGTTATATTTGTTAAATAGGGATATGAGTATTGAAATCTGTGAGTTAAATCGCAAGTTTCTGTCATGCAACACTTCAGGATGCATTTGAGACATAATTTGGAGAGGGACGTAAACTAACACAGAAGTTAATTTTTTTTGGCCTAAATATAGGATATTTTATGGCTAATAAATTACGGCTAACTTATAGGATAATTTAAGATATGCTCTTCAGTTAGCAAGGTAGTAACATCTCTAAACGTATAGTAGATGGACAGTTTAAAAATTATGCCTTAATGATGAATTATATCAACTCATTTTTTTGTCTCCTGAATATTGAATGGCTTTCATCAAACTAGATTTTTAAAAATGACAATTGTGATGAAGCTGCAGGAACACTGAGCCTCATGCAGTACTCCAAGAGTACTATAGCTATTGTGGCTTCTGTAGAGTGTTTGTTGGGTAGTTGGCTAACGGTTTGGTAACAGTGTATCTATTATACCAGTAGATCCTGGCTGCAGTCCTAGTCTTACAGATGCGGTTGGCAGTTCTGCTTCTTCTGTTAGTATTTGAGGCACTTAAAGTAAGAGTGTCTTATAGTGCATGGGGATCATCATGTAGGCTCATAGTAAAAATGAAATATTGAAATTATATTGTTTGTCTGTCTTACATGTAAGTTATCCTGATGATATTAGTTTCCATTAGAAAAGTAGAAGTATAGCTAAATCTTTAATTAAAAAAATAAAAAAATTCACCAAATTTTTTTTTTTTTTTTAATTAAAGTCTGGGTAGCTTGCTATGTCAGTTCATTTCTTTTTAAGCATTCAGCTTTCTGTTGATCTGTGGCTATTTGTATTCCAGACGTGTCCAACCTGAATGCTAGTGTAGAGTTACCCAAACTGAGTTCATACAAAGTTACATGTGAAGTTCCGGGAGTTCTGCATACCTGAAACAAGCTAGCTGCTTCAGGATTTAACTCAGCAAAGACTAAATTTGTCTTGCTGGGAACCATGCTATGCTAGTCCATGTAGTACTACAAAGTATACAAAGCTTACATAACTTGGCTGCTACCAGTATTAAAGCTACCTCACTTAAAGCTAACCTGTATGTATCTAGCCAGCGCTGTCAGTGTGGTGTGGGTATATGCTTCCTATCTACCAGAGATAGGGCTTTGAGTGATGGAAACTTCTATTAACTAAATTCTCTACTGTCCTTTTAGGAGAATTAGAGGAGTTAGATGAATGCCAAAAAATGAGATGAATGCCAATAAGATAATAAATACAATATGATGATAAGCAAAAATGCACAAAATGGTCTGCTTTTGTTGTTCCTAAAGTATGCATGTGAATATGTCAGAGGTCTAACTATTCTAAATGAACTACAGACATCCGCTCTCCTTTTTTTATACAAAATATAAATTTTATACAAAAATACAAAAAAGTATTCTGCTAATGAAATTTTCTTGAAGATTATTGTAAATGATGTTTAATCCAGAGGATTGATCCATCAAATCAGTTTATTATTAAAAAAAATAAATAAAGTAAAAACTAACAACATTCTATTGTACTTTTTTGCAGAATGATCAAGTGTCAGCCTCAGGAGTATACTTTTATTCCTCGAACATGGATCTTCCCTGCAGAGTACACACAGTTTCAGAACTATGTAAAAGAACTGAAGAAGAAGCGTCGACAGAAAACATTTATAGTCAAACCAGCTAATGGGGCAATGGGACATGGGTAAGTTTCATGTTAATTCAGTCTTCTTACCCAGAAAGGGCAAAATCTAGTGCTATTTACATCATTAACAGAAGCTGTTTCTTAATAAGAAGTTTGTCGTACAAGTGGTACAATCAGTACAAAAAAGGTTATGTATTGGACAAAGAATTAACAAGGAAAAACAGCTAAAACACTAAAGTAACTGGAAGTGGTATTTTAATGTTGTTCTAAATGTGACTTAATTAAATAATACATTTTCTGATGATGATCAGGTAAGTCTTAAGATCGGTATTATTTTTATTGTAGAATTACCCAAACGATATATTTATGAATCTCTTGTGCTTAGAATTAGAGGGTGAGATTGCATGGGGCACAAATGGCAGGGTATCAGTAGTTGCAGGCGTGTTGCTTGGAAGACCAGGATATTCCACAGCTCTGAAAACAACCCAAGTACCCTATTGCATGCTAAAACTGCAGCACAAACATATTTAAGATCAGCAACCTCAAGGTGAAGGAGAAATAGAGGAGATATCGTTGGGGATGCAGCTGGAGGCACAGTCTTGGAAGGAGACTTGACTCTCATACTGGAGAAGAGACACTGCTGAAAATACTGTGACCTGCAGTTGGGTTGAAACTGTTTTGCCTGTGACAGGAATTGTCAGTAAAAAACAAATGAGATTTAAATATTTTTATTTATTATTTGTCTTCTTATTTTTGAATATTTCCATTTCAACTTTTATAGCTTTTAATATCAATTTGGATTATATACTATAGTAAAGCTCTTGTTTTTTTAAATTTTTTTTGTTTTTAATTTTTTAATATTGGCATTACTGTAAAAGTAAAGGCCCTGAAATTTTTCCATTTTGTTAGTTTTCATTCCTCTTGGAATGAAACAGAAATTTTGAGATATTTCACAGAAAAAATGGGGAAGAATAATCACGGATGCTAGAGGCTGCAAATTCTGCCAAACAATTTCTAAGTGAAAAGGGAATCCATTATCACCATTTGTTGAATCAAAGGAAGCAGAAAGTTATTTTGAAATGGCTTGTTGCCTTTTTTTCCATCAAGTGAAGTATTATAAAAGACAGAAAACTAAAAGCCATATAAGTAAATGGCAATTTTTCTCTACCCTATGAATAGGCTGTGTAAGCTCTTTCCACGTAGTCTTTAGCCTAACTACCTGACTGAAAGACCATGAAAAATTATTTCAGAGTTATGTCAAAGTCCTACATTTTTTAAATAACTTTTGTTTGTAACTAGGATCTCTTTAATAAGAAATGGAGAAAAGTTACAAGCTCAGGATCACTTGATTGTTCAGGAATATCTTGACAAACCATTTCTTATGGAAGGCTACAAGTTTGATTTACGTGTATATATCCTTGTAACCTCATGCGATCCATTAAAAGTATTTTTATATCATGATGGACTGGTGAGAATGGGCACAGAAAAGTACCATCCCCCCAGTGACTCAAATTTGGTAAGTTGGAGTTTATTCTAATTCATTGCTTATGCATGTAGAATTTTACCTGTGTAGTGTCCAGGCATCAGTGGATTTGAATTTCTTATACCTCACTCTGTACTCTATTGGTGCTATATCTTTCCTTTTCCTTTTCTATGTGCTTTTAGAGCTGCTTCAGTGTAATTATGCAATAGAAAATGCCTGGTGAGCCATTTACTCTACTGTCACTTAAATACTGTCACTTATATACTGTTCTCTTGAAGAATGCCGGTATAATTTTGATCTTAGTAGAAATTGTATGTTTTAGAAAAATTCCAGTATTATATTTGGAATAGCTTGCTTTTAATGTTTTATTTATTTATTTTTATTGTTACTATTCTCAGCATTATCAGCACTGAAATATGCTATGAGTGGATAAACAGAGCAGCAGGATAAGCAGTTTTCTCTGTGTTCTTGCAACTGTTCATGTTATAGTCTGTTTATTGTATGAAATAACCTGGCTTATCACTAATGACATTGTTCTTCAGATGACACTGTTCCACAGTGATATTGTTCTGGATAACTTCAGACTAAAGATTAGTTCAGATATTTATATAATGTTCTAAAAACAGTTTCATTTTTTGTAGTCTGAAAAATCATTTAATTGTCTGAAATAATTTAATTTGATGGAAAGATGACATTTACAACTACTCAGAAACACAACAGGTTTCATAATCATTCTCAAAGCAGTAATTGAAAGCCATAGGAGAAATTCATTACTTGTAGTGCTAATACAATGTGTTGTTAACTAGCCTGCAATTAAGGTGCTTGGTTTTGTTAATTTCATTTATTTTTTTAACCATAAGTGTAGTGAGATAAATGACAGCAGAAGGCTTGTGTTGTCTATTGGCTGTCTTTTCAAAAATGAATTGGAACAGAAAGCCCACGGCCAGCTTAGAACTTCAACTAGCATTCAAACAAGGAATGAAATATGACAAAGACCTCTCACTGTGATAAGGACTGTCATCATGGTAGTGCAGGTGAAGAGCTGAATTAATACCTGTACTGGAAGATACATAAATTTATAAATAATGATTTATAAGTTAGCCTTTAAAGTGTTTTTTTTTTTTTTTTTTGTTTGTTTGTTTGTTTGTTTGTTTTTAATGTAACTGATAACATAAATTGCTGTTTAAATTTTCTTACCTGTGAAGGAATCATAGCACTCACTTGTTTCTGTAATACATCTTGAAATTTACCACCCTCTAATGTATGGCTACCAGCCGTTCAAAAATGAGCAATTCTGGTAGATAGCAACAAGGCAGATGAATTTATATGTAAAAGATACTTTAAAGTATCACTATCATGAAAACATTTCTCATAAATAAACTAGAGCGACAACTGAAATGTGGGATTGTCTATAAAATGGTTGCTAAAGTGTTTTTTGCACTTTTAAAGTAGCAATTCAAAATACCATCTTTATTGTTTGCTTCTTGTGCGATGTAATTGTTCTGTAAGTTATGATTGCTTTTCACATTTTTATGTAGTTGTTTACATACAGACCTGTAAAAATGGCAGATATATTTCCTAACCAGATGTTGATCGCAACTGGTTTAAATGCAAGCCCAGATTTTGTTATAACATGGCTAGACTGTTCAGTATGTGAAAATTCCAAGAATTAGAGACATCAGAAACAACAGAACATCTGCTCACAATATATTTTCAAATTGTTTGACTGTCATTATTAACATTTTTAAAAAATTATTTTGAATTGACTATTCTAGAACTGTATTTAAAGTGTTGTTCTTTTGTTGTTGGTGGTGGTTTTTTGCTTTTTGTTTTTTTTTTGTTTATTGTGTTGATCTCTTCTCTCTCTTCTTAGAGCCAACTGTATATGCATCTGACTAACTACTCTGTGAATAAACATAATGAACATTTTGGACGGGATGAAACAGAAGACAAAGGAAGTAAACGCTCCATTAAATGGTTTACTGAGTTTCTAGAAACAAATAATCTTGATGTCTCCAAATTCTGGAATGATATTTCAGTAAGATAAAACTAATATGCTTTTCTTTATTTTGTCTATGTATATTGTTAAATAATGATTTGCTTCTGTCATCCATTGCTTTACTTGAATATTATTTTTGAAACTTTATTAATCCAAATTCTCAGCAATGCATGCCACAAGTGACGTGCTATTAATGATGATTATATTTTAAAAAGGTGATATTCAGAGTGTGATCATAAATTTAATGTTAAACTTTGTCTGAGGCACCAAAGCCCTTTCAACCAGTTAGTTATTCACATAAGTAATATCATACACAGGAACAATCCCATTTAAACTCTCAAAAACCTTTTTAGCACTTAAAGTGAATTTTATGTGAGAACATTTACAAAACCGCAGTCAGTGCTGTGTATATCAGTGGATTGGAACCTGCACCATTAAAGTCAGTGGATATGTTACAGGCATCTTCAGGTGAGGAATAGGACAAAGACTGATAGAGCTGAGGCACAATCTGCAATTATGATTCCTAGTATATTTATTGAAAACGATATTATGAAGTGAAACGGGCAAAATTTGGCTCTACTATGCATTGTTCCCAGTATACCTTTAGTATTTAGGCTATCATGTATCTAAAAAAAAGTATGTACTATGGAATGTATAATAATACAATAGCTATTAAATATCTGTAAATAGATAAGAAAAAGTCTGTTACTTTGAACATTTATTTGCTATTTTAAGTCTCAAAAAAATAATTTCACTAAAGCGTTTATGAAAGTATGAAACACATTAGTTCAATATATACTGGTGTCTTCTCTGCTGATAAATTTTTCTGAAAACATCCCTACAGGAGTTAGTAGTGAAGACTCTCATAGTTGCAGAACCACACGTTCTTCATGCTTATCGCATGTGCAGGCCAGGGCAAGCACCAGGAAGTGACAGTGTCTGCTTTGAAGTCCTGGGATTTGATATTCTGCTGGACAGAAAACTAAAACCATGGCTCCTAGAGGTAAACATCTTTAAACAAATGCAAACTTTATTCTTAAAAGTTAAGCGAGCCCCAGCTGAATCCATATCTGCGTAAGAAAACTTCCACAGAAAATCTGTGTGTTACAGGAGGTACTGTTTTTGAGTCTTAAAAAAATAATGGTACCTTTATGGTACCTTAATGGTCTAGATGGTACCTTTTCTGCAGCAGCCATATAGAAACACTGTCTGTCAGTGATTTTAGAGACTCAGGTAAGGTTAATTGGAGGAATTGTTGCATTTGAGGAATGTTGCATTTTAGACATTTGTGAAAGTTTTAATGAGAAATGTAATGTTAATCCAATTGTTCTGGGTGCATTGTATCTGGAGGATCTTTTTATGGAAAATGGGTAAGGGATGGGCTTCCTTCATGAGTATGGTTCAGTATATAGCTCTGGCAGCTTGAGTGAATGTGTGGTCCTAATAATTTTTTTTTTGTTTTTTGAATATGAGTTCTTTTCCTTTCCTATGCCTTTTAAAAGCACCCACATACACAGAGGAAAATACCAGCAATGTTGGAGGATTGTCTACTTTGTTCTTTTAATTACTCTATTATTAATATATACATATGGAATTTACTTACCTTTTCTTTTCCAGATTGTCTTATTTCATTATGTTAACTGTCTGGGATGCTGTACAGCTGGAGGAAAAAAGCAAACTGCATTAAAAATGTGTCTGCTGACAATAATTCATGAATATGATTGGCTACTGATGAGCAAAATGTACGCAATTAACTTACTGAATTACAGCCATGTTCTCAGGTCTTTAATACTGTCAACAGTTGTTTTGTTGTTCTTATTTCTCTCCAGGGTTCAGTATAATTTTAATTAGAAAAATACAAATTCCTTCACTGTCCTCCATGCTAGCTTTGATGTCCTAGCCAAAAACAGTTTCTGACAGGAACTTGATCTGCACTTACATCTATGTCTTCCCTTTTTGTCAAGTAAAGCCTATTAATCCCTTTGATTTAGCTCTACACTTCCAGATTATCATCTGTAGGTTGCCTATAGCTTGCATATAGGTTGTTTAAATACAGACTGAATTTACCATTTATGGTAGGGTAGTCCCAGAGGATAGTCTCTATTTCTAGATTCCTTGTTTGTGAGGGAGGGATCCGGAAAAGTTATAAATGCTGCTTTCGTATTTGCTAGAGAATACTTCAGGACTTGAGGAGTTGTGTACTAGGTTATTATTATTTTTTTAACATAGAAGTTTATTTCTTCTATTTTTGATGATACAATTATCCTTTAATTTATTTTGCCAGATGTTGAACTTAAACTTGCAGAAATTTCAAACTTTAAAACTTAGCAAACTGGTTTCTACACTCATCCACAGATTTTCACTGCGCTTGTTCATGCTTTTCGCAGCACTCTCAGTACAAACATGTAGTGTGTGTGTGTATAAATGTATATACCATATACAGTGTAGTATAGAACAACCTTACAGTGCATATGTATGTACTAGATAAAATAATGTGCATCTAGTGTGTGTATGCACACGCTGTATGTAATAATAGTATATATACGTATATTTCTTTCTAAAACAGTTCTGGCTTCTTCGCCAGCTTTCCACTCTTATCTCTTTCCACCGTTTCCCTCTTGCCAAAACCCTCTCCAGGGAGTGAATCATTCTTTCTAACAGTGGTAACAAGCACTAATCACAAGGCCCTGAATGTTCCCAGCGTTATGGGAAAATTGCCAAAATAGGATTAGGATAGTAAATCTAGTTTCTTATTTCCATAGCTCATGTAGCTTTTCTGTTATAAAGATAGCTTAATAAACTATTGTAAGAAATAAATTGTCCAACATTATAATAACTCTGCTTTCCTGAGATGACTTTTATTTATATTCCACATTATACAACGTAGCTTTCCTTCTCCTTGATGCTACTGAACTTCCAGAACTTTCTATCAAAGTGAGAGCTGAGGGAAATGCATGATTGCCATCTTGTGGCACCAAATGTCTCTGGCAAGCATCTGTACAATCCTAGCAGTTTCCATCTGAGGAGCACCAGCTACCTAGATCTCTCTTCTGTTCCCAGAAAATTCAATTTTACTGCTTTTGACCAAAATTTCCAAACTAGATTATTTTATGTAAATTTCAAAGATATACAGTTGAAATTCTTGGATTTTAATAACTTATTTTTCTCCCTTTTCCTAAACTAAGACCAAGCTGCCTGCTTTTTGGTTTTGCATCCGCATTGCAACCAAGCCTCAAGTGCAGGGTACCAAACTTCTCTTGTGATTTATGTGACTGAGACAAACTTGCCTTATATACAATTCCACGTTTTTTATTTGCTATAATTGAACTACTAGCAAAATATTTGCATGACTTTATCAGTCCTGTTAAAATGTCATTGGACCTATTAGGCTAAAATTTCCAATTATTGCTAATTTCTATTAATGAAGTAGTTAAAATTCACATACGCAAGTTTTCTAGTGTCTACTCTTTTCTTTTGTGTTATGCTTACCCTGCCTGTACCCCTGGAGATCCAAAAGGCCAGCAAGAAACAGGAGAGGTCTAGTTCTACATAACAAGGTGGGTAGGTTGTTATGGCAAGTTGCCAGTGTCCTGTGTTTTTCACCAGGAAGAATACGCTGTTGATGGTGATGGTTTCTTCTTTGCTCTTAGCTTGACTTAGCATTAGTTTTAATCTTTTGCTGACACTGTCTACTTACTCACTGTTCAGTCACTGGCCAGCAATTCCAAATGATCTCCAAGTTTTACTGTTACTGGTTTGTTTTACACTTTCTGGATTGTGTTCTGTATTCTGTTTGTTTTCCCTAAGCTCAGTTTTATCCAGTTCACAAGGTTGCATTCCTGTAGTGAACACTATTTGGCCACGGCAATTGGCACATATCTGTGCCTCTAGGTTTTCAAGGGCTTTGCTGTCATCATCTGCTTGCACTTTTGGGGCCCTGTATGTAATTCTCTTTTGTCAAGTCATCAAGATGTAGCTTCCTGATAAAACTACTAGTGTCTTTTAGCACAAGCTGGTCATTTGTACATCGTGGTTCTTGGGTCATTGGATGCTAAATAATCATCTCTTAGAAGACATACATATGCAATGCTTTGGTAGCTAGTCATTATTGTGGTGGTATCGCTGGTACGTTATCAAGATTGCTTTAGAGCACTGATGTCTTACAGATTAGTCAGCAACCATTTTTCCTGTCTGGAAACATGGGATAGACACATGAAAATAAGGGACAGTGTATTCTTGCTAGGAAAAAGTAATTTTCTTAACATAGCATCTTTCCCCAAGGCTTCTTGAGACTTCTCACCAATGATCACATGTGACAAAGCAAGACACTTTGTTCAGTATAGATTTTTTTTTTTTATTATTATTATAAAAGTTATATAAAATAACATGCAGATACCAAAAAGCTGAGTATATAGAGTAATGGTATTTGCGTTGCTTGTACTGAGCCATGAGTAGAGTCATGTGGAAATACGTCTCATTGCGTTTCATTGACACTTGAATTGTTTCTGGGCTACCATAGTTCATAAACTTCCTGCATAAATCTAATCTTTTTGTTTGAGATCAAGTTCTGCATGTCAATCAACACAAAGTTTGTGGAAAATGACCAACTTCCAGCAAAATAAAAAAACAGATTCGGTCATACCACATCTCTCAAAGTGTGAGTGATATTCAGAGTTGAACGTGGGCCAGCAATGTGCACTAAGTGATGTAGACTGATCCATCTGGCACCTGTGAGGCCCCATCCAGAATACTTTGTCCAGCTTTGTGCCCCAGAGTAACAGAGAAACACTGATAAACTGGAGTGAGTTCAGCAGAAAGCTGCTGAGGTGATTAGAGGACTAGTGCACTGGTGTAGACGCTTTGTGCGTGATCTTTTGGGATTTCTGTTACTATCTTGAAATAGGGAATACATTCCTTGTGGATGCTCTGATAAATGCATGTAGATGACCGTGCAAAGTAAATGTGCTGCAGGGTACTTATGAAGGGGAAAAAGCTCAAACTTTTCTTCGTACAGAGAACTTAAGATTCTCCTCCATAAAGTAACGGAACTGGCATTGTGGGCATCCAAATATGGTATGCATCTGTGATTTCCTTGCAGGTTTTTGCATGGAAAAAGAACTTGAGTTTTGCTGTGAAGTTATTCACTGTTCTTTAAGCTTGTAACATCAAGCAGAATTTTTACTTTTTTAGTTCAGTGAGTTTGTTATTATCTTACCAGTTTAATATCTGGTTGCCCTGAAACTAGTTCTTTGTGATACAGCTCTGCAGAACAGCCATCTAAGGGGATCCCATTTTTCTCTGAGTGTGCTGTGAGAGGCACAAATGAGTGCATTGGAGTGATTTTGAACTGCTGTAGCAGCAAGGGCTGTTGAGGCTCTCTGACATACCCCTGCCCTTGGGGAAGCCTGGGCCTCACAGTTTGTGTCCTCTCTGTACTTGCACAGCATGAACTCTGGAGTCAGGTGATGTTCTCTCATGAATTCAGTGGGTTCAGAAAGATACTGCTGAGCCAGAACTTGGGCAGCAGTTGTTTGGAAGGTATGGTAGAGAAAGCAGAAATAAGTTCTTTGCTATGCTGGCTTCACAGGATTGGAAAACTGCAATCATTTTGACTAAAAGAAGGCAGCAGATTAGGAGGAACATAGAGCTCCTAGCTGACCTTGTGCTCAAGTGCCTTGCTAAAATGAAGTCAGTGAGCTATTTACTGAGAAAAAGATGCATTTTTTTTTTTCCAATTTAGTCATTTTAAAGGAGAAATCTCAATCTGCAAAGAAATAGACAAGTATTGTAAATACTAAAAATAGATTAAGCTGTAGCTTTAAACTTTGTTTAACTTGATGCTTCAAAGTGATAAGATATTTTCAAAATTGAGAAGAATGAATCATAGGGTAAAAATAGCAACAGGAGACCCAGAGTAGAATTTTGGGAAGACAACAAGTAAAAAACAATTTAAGAAAGATGGAAATTATTAAATTATACGTAGCTTGAAAAGCCTTATTGTATCAGATATTGCTCATAAATATAGCTGGTAAATATTAGTTTAAGTAGAGGACACAAAGAAAGGGAAACAAGGCTGCATGGTCGGTGATGGAACTTGGTGTGGAACCCAGGATTACCAAGTACGTCAAGTACGTTTTCCAGTGGACAAAGTATCTGACAGATATTTTCTAGTTATCTACTTATTTATGTCCATAAAAATATACATAATATCACTTCAAATTTCTTTTTGGATTTGGCTGAAAGCAATCAGACTCAGCTGTCAGAATGACTGTGCTACACTTTACAAGTGATACACAAATGTGTGTGATTTTGCTTGTATTCTTCAGTAAAACCTGTATCTAAGACGCATAACAAAGCACTTCCATAGCAGTCAATGAGGCTGTGTTAATAAAGCAGTGGTGTGTGGGCATTAACCATCATTTAGGTGAGCACAGAGTGCCATTAATGCGGTCCCCCTGTGGCCTTCAGCAAGGTCAGCATTTCAATTAAGAGATGAATGAGTATATAAAAAAGTTGTAAAAGCTCAGTTGTCCCTTGGCCCAAGAACCTAGAAGTATTTAGAATCTATCTGGTTACCATTACAAAGAACAATTGATGAGACTACTCATCTAGCTCTTTCCTTCAATTCTTTCCTTCTTCTTAATTTTCTTTTTATAACAAAAAAAGATTAACTTTCAGTGACTTGTGCCAAGCATCCTCTCCCTCTTTTGCCTTGGAGAGCCAGTCTTGTGTTTCTTTCTCTTGCTGTCTGCTGGCTTTTCCTGTCTTGCACTTGTACATGAGCTTTCTTTACTCTCAGGCATTGGCATGGAATCTACTAAGTGTACATGACTTTAGCTGTCTCAAGATTTGCCTTCAGTGATAACTCCTAATTTTTCTACCTTTCAAGTGAATGAAGAATGAAAAAGATTTAACAATATGGCATTACAGTGGGCAGTTGTCCAAAGTGCTTGTCTGACAACCTGCATCTATGTGGTAGTCGTGGCTATTGGATGAACTTTTAAAATTGTTTGGATGAAAACTTAATTCAACATCCAAAGAAACCATATTTTTACACTAAATCAGCCTGCAGAATTTCCTTACCCAGGGGCTTCACAACACTTAGTTTGATGCAAGGAATGGGAATGTAATGTGAAGGAAGGATGAAGAGGGTGGCAGCAGCAGTCCTTTGTGGCAGCCTGCAGTCACACCGCATTAGGTAAAATGCACCTGTAGAGGGTAGTTCTGTGGTGCTTAAACTGATGGATGCGCTAGCTACAAAATCTCTGCTCTCCTCCTCTCCTTTGTTGAATGTATGTTCCCTGCCCCCTTCCTTGTGATGGCAGTGGTACTTATATGATTGAGGAGCAACGCAAAATAATTTGTGCAGAGGGTAATCTACATATGGATCATTGGGATCAGCTTCTTCACTCACTGTGGACCTAGGTGCTACTGTGAAGACAATGAAGTGGGTAGGGTAGGACAGGTTAAATTTGTATTAAGCTGCCATGGAAAAACAGTCTTCTGCTTAAGCTAAAAAAAAAGGTGACAAGCACTCCCACAACTTGTGAGGCTTATAAACAAGAGATTAGAATGAACTTCATAATCATCTCTAATCAAGGATCTGCTCAATGATGGCCTTTAGCAGCGTTCTGTGTAATAGCATCTTTATGGCTTACAGGTTTCTTGTTTTTTTCTTGTTTCTTTTTAAATTCTATTGTTAGAGTCACTTTAGTAAAGAATGGGATCTTTTCCAAAACACTCATGTTGTTTTACAGGTTGAATGAAGACTAAATCCCTGTTATTTAAAGGATGTAATATTTTATTCAATTGATTTTAGATTTATGAAGTCTTTTTTGTTATGTCATGTCTTTATATTTGAATGGTCTTCTCAATAGTTGAGTATTTCAAATTTATACTAATAAGCTGCAGCAGTGAGAGGTGAGAATGCTCTCTTTGGCTGTTTCCATAAAGGGGTAAAATTCCAGGCTGAAATTTTCTCAACATATTGGTGAAAGAATATGGTGAAGTAGTATCTTAAGCATTTACAGAGTTTCAGTTCTGTAAAATCAGAATCTTTTGCAAATGTAGATGGGGATGGGAGCCTTACATGGTTCAACTTACACTGCTTAATTTAAGTATTACAGGTATGAAGTCCTTTACTGACAAGTGTGTAATTATGAAACACAGTGAGCTCTACAACTGCCATGCTCACAAGTAGTTTGATTAATTGTACGTGCTGTATTAATTGAAATTCTAATTATGAAGCAAAAGTTGAAGATTTCAGTTGGAGGAATTAAAAACATGTTGATAATTTAGTTCTATACCTACTGAAATAACAGCATTTCAAATTCTTCTTACATCTTTTCTATCCCTACCTTAATTTGCTGCTTAATATACATAGTCAATATGGTTTTGTTTGTTCATAAGTGCCAGAAGTAGATTTTTGGGAAAATTCACCCTGTAGGAGTGAAAATGTAAATAATTTTATGCTATTCAGAGTGCTAATTTCCACTGGTACTCACATAAGTAATATATATTTATAACATCTTTACTAATGCAGACTTTATGCCCAATATTGTACTTAAATTGTTGTCAGCCTAGGAATAAATAAAATAAATTGAAATACAACAGTGCACTTATGTACGCTTCTAAATTGGAAACTTCAGGGTTGTGTAAGGATGTGTGTGTAACTGGGAATTCTGTGCATTCAGTATTGAAATAACATAACATTTACATGTTTCAAACAAGTCCTCATATCTAACTGTATTCTCACCAGATTTAAGGATTCAGTACATTGACTCTAATAAAATATTGGGAATTAATTTACCAGATTTTTGGAAATTTTAATAACTATGTTAAACTATATTAACTATAAATTTCTGTCTGCTCAGCTGTTTTTAATGTATGCAGAACTGGTACTTCAAAGTACAATTTTATCATTTGCTGTATGTTACTATGGAGTCAAAAATTCAATACAGAATATCATATTGTTCAATATCTCCTAAATTTCTCCTAAATAAGGAGCTGGGGCTTGATTTTACATCTCTGTTTTCAGTTCAGTGAGCTTTTTATGTATTCAAGTATTTGTTGGACTGAAACATAAAGCTCTACATTGGATCTCACTTTTTATGTGCATAGGGTACAAAGTATTAGTTTTCACTTCTGAAACTCTTTAATGTCTGTTCCTTCCTAGCCAGCACTGCTCATTCACAGTCGGCATGATTTCTGCCTCTTATTAGCACTTGTTGCTCATGTATAAATTTTTACACAGGGCTGGAGGGCATTCCTGGAGATGTTGATGCATTTACTTCATCCTCTATCAAAGCTTTTCTGTAAGCTGTTCTCCTGCAGGTGCTGCAAAGCTTGGCTGTGGTTATATGATAGTTGGTGGGGGCTGTTAAGTGTGTGATTTGGTCTCATTGATTTCCAGATTAATTTCCCTTGTTCCTCTGTGTTTATAGTAACATAATCTTGTCCTATACTTAGGTTATAAGTTTTTGTTATTGATACAGTTATGTTTTATGTTTTCTTACTATGTACTGATTTAATAAGTTAGACCTCAAGGTTTTGCTTTAAGGCGTATCAGAATAGTTATTTAAATGTACTTGAGAAGACCTTGAATTAGAACTTTCTGTTCTTACAAGCTACTTTTCAGAGAAGAACCATATTCAAAATTGATGTCAGACTGGGAACTAAGAAAGAGTTTAACTCTTCCTGTACTGGACTCCTACAGTATTGTAAATAAATGGTTATAATGAATTTAGCAGCATTTTTCCTGGTAAATTTCTTGTCTCAGCCACCAAGAATACATTAGGCTGAATTTACAGTGCCAATACTTGAATCATGTTCATTGTGACTGGATGAATTGGTGGCTGAAAGATACATCTCACTCCTTAGTATCTGTGATATTTAATGCTCTAATTATTTCAAAAATACAAACCAAAATGAGCTTATCAACATGTATCATCTTACTCTTTGCTATGTGTGAAAGAATGGCTTCTCCAAAGCCTGTTACAATAGATGCATGTCCATTGAAGCTGAACATTCCTGAGTATTATGCATCTCGTTTTTTTTTTTTGTTTTTTTTTTTTTTTTTTCAGATTAATCGTGCTCCAAGCTTTGGAACTGATCAAAAAATAGACTACGATGTAAAAAAGGGTGTTCTTCTAAATGCGTTAAAGCTTCTCAACATACGGTAAACTTGTTCTCTTTTTTTCAGTCTGGCTGTCCTTCTGGCTTTAAATGTGTTGTTTTGTTTTGTATGTGAACTTATTTATTTATTCTTTGCATTGGACTAATAGAACATGAAAACATTTTTTTCCACCTTCGTATTTAAAAAAAAGTAAATGCTTCCATTGCTGTCAGTTTTGCTATTGAAATTAATCCAAATTTAACTTTTATTCTTGTTTGTGCTTCCCAAAAACGAAGTGATAATGGTCATTTTCATACCTTTTAAATGGTTTCTCAAACAGGTCTCTAAGTGAGAATGTGAGCGCAGTTGTAGGAAATTTGCTTTGGCAATAGTTTAATACACAATCAAAAGCTATACTGCTCTATAAGAAAGCCTGGTAGTTGGGATATGCTGAAGAAAATCTGAACTTCAGGAACAGTAGTGAGCGGGTGCAGAGAAGGGTGACGAAGCTGGTGAGGGGCCTGGAGAAAAAGTCCTACGAGGAGCGGCTGAGGGAGCTGGGCTTGTTCAGCCTGGAGAAGAGGAGGCTCAGGGGCGACCTTATCGCTCTGTATAGGTACCTCAAGGGAGGCTGTAGCGAGGTGGGGGTTGGCCTGTTCTCCCACGTGCCTGGTGACAGGACGAGGTGGAATGGGCTTAAGTTGAGCCAGGGGAGTTTTAGGTTAGATGTTAGGAAGAACTTCTTCACTGAGAGGGTTGTGAGGCATTGGAACAGGCTGCCCAGGGAAGTGGTGGAGTCACCATCCCTGGAAGTCTTCAAAAGACGTTTAGATGTAGAGCTTAGGGAAATGGTTTAGTGGGGGACTGTTAGCGTTAGGTCAGAGGTTGGACTCGATGATCTTGAGGTCTCTTCCAACCTAGAAAATTCTGTGATTCTGTGAACATAGCTGCAACCTTATTTGTACATTATGTTATAGTACAGAATTATTATAGTACAATTTAAGGTGTGAAGATATTGTAGCCATAAAAGTTAATACTAAAAAAAAAAAAAAATCTTAATGAGCATTTGACTACTAATTTGTATGTTGTAAACCACGTGACTGACTGAAAATTACAGATGATTTACTTCAGATGAAAGTGCATCTCAGTTGTATTGGGTCAGTTTAAGATGCTTAATTCAGTAAATCTTGATACACCAATTTGAGTTCTGAAAATTGATGTCTGAATTCCTCTTCCTGTTATGTAGCTATCAAAACCTGCATTATGTGAGGGCCTGTGGGAATGAATGTGCTAGATATATTTTGCAATATATTTCATTATAAAAGGTCTTTAACATATCCAGTAGCATAAAGAAACCTTTCCTAATTTTTACTGAGGAATACTTCTCTTTGGACTGACATGCCATATAATATATTTGTGTTTCAGGACAAGTGATAAAAGAAGAAACTTAGCCCAGCAGAAAGCTGAAGCTCAAAAAAGACTGTATGGTCAAGGCTCAATGAAAAAACTGTTGCCAGGTTCCTCAGATTGGGAAAAGCAGCGCCACACACTGGAAAGGAGAAAAGAAGAACTGGTATGATGAAAAAGCGCTATTTCTTGCCCATGGCTTATGGTCTCTTTGTGTTAATTGCCTTACTTTCTTGATTTGTAGAAGGAAAGACTTGCACAAGTCCGTAAACAGATTTCCAAAGAAGAGCATGAAAATAGGCACATGGGGAACTACAGGTAACTGTATTGATTGTATTGGTGGGAAGAATTCAGTTCATTGATTAGGAATATTGGAAACAAGTATTTGTGGTATATGATACATGTATGACAAAAATAAGTAGGCATTTATAGAAAATATAAAATGTAAACCAGGCAGTATGATTTCTTTCGGATAGCACTTTCTCTGATTCCAAATTTTTGTATGCACTTAAGAATTTAAATGACATCAATCACTCTAGTGTTTGTGCAAGAGATTTGCTTGAAAGATGTGATTGTTCAGTTCTATAATCATGTATGACAATTCTTTTCTCTGGGGTGGAGGACAATATTGTGGTGTTAATATTCCTGCATTATTGTACAGAGAATGAAAAATCAAATCTGAATGTTCTCTGTGATGCTTCAGAAACCTTACATTTGGTAATGGCATTTCAAATACCATATTCATATTTCTACGCTTTGATTTTGGATCTCAGTAGACTTAAAATTATATATCTTCAGTTTTTGTGGTAAAATATGTTCAAAAGCCTGTTTTAACTTGTTGGTTATAATTGGCATTGGCCAGAAAACAGTTTTTTTTTTTTTTTGATGTTTTTACTTTATTTCTTGACATTAGCTTCAATGAGAAGTAAAAGAAAGGCCAATGGATATTTGGTGAAAGGGTGCAGGGTACTGCTGAGAAGAGATGTTGGGAACATTCACCCAATCTTTACAACATTCATACAGGATGTAGGAGGTCTAGGCTTCTATCTTTCATTTTGAATTAGTCAGAATGCCTTTACTGCTGTTCTTCTTCTGCTTTTTGAGCAGATGTTCTATATTTCCCAGTAAACTCCTTATTTAAACACACAGATTTGTTTTTGTTTTTTCCTTTTTTTGATGAATTAACATCTTGCTAACAGAGACTGTTTGTAACATTCCCAGTTTTAATTACATTCTTTCTTGACGTATATAGAGCTGAACTAGTATATCAAAAAAACAACACAATGAAGGAGTTATTTTCATATTAGTTGGACTAGAAGAAAGAGAAACATGATGCTTAAAAATGTCTTGGTTTTTCTTTAACTTTAAAGTCTAACTTTTTAACTGATCCTGTTTGAGGTTGCTAATTCAGTTGCGGAATGAAAGTGAGCCAAATGTTCTCTTTATTTAGTCTTTTGGTCGATCTAAATCAATAAAATGCAAACATTTTGTTTTTTTTCTCTGTAAAAAAATGTCACTTAATGAGAAACGTGCAGATGTAAATAGGCAGAACAGCTGTGTGTTTTCTTAATACCACATGTTTGCAAAAAGGCTGAAGAGTCAGCAGAGCCTGAGAAGTAAAGGAATTTTGGCTAGAGATACAGATTTTATCTAAGCATTCTTCAGGCTTTTCTCCTTGTGATGTCCTTCTGCAGAGCAGGACTAGCTTGTCTCAGGTATTGCCAATCTATTGCCATAGATCATGGAAATTTTGGGTCCTAGTATTGCTGTATGGATTAGTGCTTCCTGTGAAGCACTTCCAAAGAAACCTTTATGTCTACACAACTTTTGAATCCTAATCCTATGAACAGTTTTTTTTCCATCAACCTCAGTAGGTTTTGATGTAGGCACTATGCCTATGGATGTTGATTCATCAAGTAGCTTAGTCAAGCGTCTGTCTGCAAGTGCAGCTAGCCCATTGATTTCATTAGGATCCTGTGGTGTTCAGAATAGGATGCTTTCAAATGCCTCCAAGCACTTGTAAATTTATGAGGAACTGAAAAGTATGTATATGTCTTTGAAATAGCCTTTAACTGTAGTCTATTTCTACGTATATTTGAATGTGCTTTCTTTAAAGTAATTGTTCTACAGTACTTTTTTAGCAGTAGAATCAACACCATTAAATAGTGTTGACAGCTACTAGATTAGTTTGTGTATGTATGCGAACTGGAGCCACCTTCAGGTTGTAGAACCAATGTGAGTTAAATAGGATCGTGTTCAACCTTTTTCCATTGTGACAAAATCATAATGAAAGATACCTTTTCAAGAAAGAAAAGACTAAAAATGAAAAGGAGAGTCTTGTAAAAAGTTCACACATACAAAAAAAACCACAACAAAACACAACACCAACCACAACAAACCAAACATACAAGTCACATAATGCCAGTTAATATATAAATGGCACCTATGTTTTACACAGTGCAGGCAGAATTATCTTATACTCATTACAGTAAGTTAGAAATCAGTCTCCCATCTCCACCATTTCTGACTGTTTCAGGCATTCATCGCATGGATTGGAGCGGGTTTCTTCAAAGCCCATTGTTACTTGATGAGCATGAATAAACCACTGAGTCCTGTTTCTTAGATGCTCATAATCTTCCCTGTGATTTTAGAGAAAAATAGCATAGCTGCTCTAATGGAAAACCAGAGTCACCCTGTATGTGCATGTACTAGGAAAAAATAAATTCTTACAACATGTATTTCCTCCTTTTTTTTGTTTTTGAAGATTTAACATTCAAGTGCAGTACATATTGAATCTTTAATGTATTTCATGTCCATTAACTCAAAGCAATTGTTCAGATTTTCAGTTTTGTGTCCTTTCACTGCTAATAAAAATTATTCTGTGGCACTGAATTTTACAAGCAATATTTTGTAATCGTTCATGAATCTTTTACACTTGGGTGTACTGTTCAGACCCACCCTGAAATTTCAGAGTATTGCAAAGCCATATTTGCTTACCTCTCAGGAATGACCTGATTGCATTACTTTTTGGCTAAATGTTGGTTTAAATCACGTATGTGTTCACTGAGTTAAATCTAGATTTAGAGAGCATCATTCAGAGTGTATGTTTCATGATATGATATGTATTCCATCTATAGTTATAATGTAATATGCATTACAGAAGACTCTGAATTAGGTGCATTTTGTTCCTATTTGATAAGGAACTCATCTTCTATCTTCCACTTAAACTCAGTTTAATTTTGTTTCCCAACAGGCGAATTTACCCTCCTGATGATAAAACATTACTTGAAAAGTATGAGAGTTTGTTAGCCACTGCTTTCCAGACATTTCTTGCTGGGAGAGCAGCTTCACTTCAGCGGGAAATGAATAACCCTTTAACAAGAATGAAGGTACTGAAGCACAGAAATTGGCTTTAAGTTATTTATCTTGGAATTTATGACCTTGCATATTAGTTTCACAATAATCATGTGTGATGGCTAATAAATAGCATTTGATAATGTTTCCATCATTTTATTATTATTCTTTGTGCAGCTTGTGGGCCAGATCCTTGAATCTGGATGAACTGCAGTGGACCCAGGGTGGAGACAGGCTAGCTGGCTTTAAGCTACTTTTCAATTTCCCTGATCCTCAGCCTTACCCCTGGCCAAACCAGAGGTTGGCAGAAACTGCTTATGAGCTGGTAATTGCCTCCTTCTTCCTCCAGTATTGTCCCCAGCCTACTCATCCACTTGTACAGACTGGAATGAGCGATATCTTAAAACCAGCTCTGCTAGTTTAAGGAATCCAAAAATTCTGCCTGATTGCCTTTTTACGCAGGCAACGATAGAAAGCAGGAGAGTGGCTATATTTAAAATAACCCAATAATGTGATTTAATTTGAAATCTAAGAAATAATTTCCCGTCTTTGTAATTGGCATCATTCAGCAGTTTTGCAGGAATCTTTTGTTCAGCCCTTTCTTCAGACTTTAATAAATGTTAAAACTTGATTTTAACTTTTGATTTTGTGATGATTGTAAAGAGAGATGCATGTGTCAGAAGAAATACTGTTATATCCTCCTTTGGAGGCATTCATAGTCTTATTTTAGGAATCAATAATAAAAGTAATTTCAAATTCCTACCAGTTGGCTCTTGAAGTTCGGAAGAATAGGATAATGCCTTGCTTTGAATTAATCATATTGAAATTCCTGTTTCTAGGAGGAGGACATTTTGGATCTTCTGGAGCAATGTGAAATAGATGATGAAAAACTAATGGGAAAATGTACCAGGCAGCGAGGGCCTAAGGTATTTTACTTTTAGATGCCATATTTTTTAAATTCTATTCCAGTCTGAGAATTTTAAGTGAGCAAATTAGTTAGCTGATTCTGGTGGAAGTTTTGTTCCTCATATTGCCGTTAGCTTGTTTTTTGTTTTTTAAGTATGAAGAGAAGCATAATTACCTTTTGTCCAGCCAAATCCCATTAAAATTTTAACTGGATGTGGGATTCTTTTCCTCTCTAAGCTGTTTTGAGGAATCGGTGTGCATGGCAACAACTGTTCTACAAGAGACTGCTTCATTTCAGTGTGTGAAATGATCTTTTATATCCATAGATTATCTCAGAAGAATGCTTTGATCTTTAATCGATTAGTGCTACTAAGGAATTTTGAGATCATGGGATAAAAGGCACTATGGAAGCTCAAAGGATTAATTATGATTATGATGTATCTGCAGCTTGCTTACTAGCTAAAAGGGTCATACGATATATCTTGAAGCCAGTTTCATATCCAAAATCTGATTTTAAAGTGAATGCACTTTATTTTTAGCTTAATACTTTCTGCTTGTGCACATAGTTCATGTGAGTTTTTGCCTTAAATACACTGTGTCCCTCTGCAAGCCAGTAAAGATGAATAGTTTGGGCTTAGCTTAAAGAGGTGTGTTTACTATATCCTGTAAACATTTTATGTCAAGTCTGCTTAGAGGAGCCTGCTTTTAAGTTCCTGACCTTTAACAGATTTAAGTATGCATGTAAATTTTTTTTACAGCATTTTATGTTTCTGAGAACATGGTATACAAGTCTTGGAACAGGTGAATTTCCTTACAAAATGAATACTGACAATTGTCCCGGGCTTGCAGGGCTACTAAATATGTGTGCAAGAATCTACATTTTTATACAGGTGTGCATACTAGAAAGATAATTGGTATATCCATTCTAGAGTTTTGTGAGCCAGTGCTCTAACAGTTGCCGACTCATTTAAATAAGACAAAACAAAAATGAACAAACAAAACAAAACAAACAAACAAAAAACCACATCCGGTCCACCCTGGCAACACACTCAACCCACATTCTTCAGGGCTTGGTTTTCAGTTCTTTAAAATAGGGTCACTTAATTCAAGCTTAACATCCCAATCACATTCCTGTTTCCAGAAGCCTGTCTTTTCCCAGCAGCCCTCAAAGAGCATCTATCTGGTTGACTGTATGCACACACAGATGATAAGCTCTACACTGGTTGCACAGAAACCATTTCCAAGCTGGAGGCCATAAACATTAATAGAGTACTGAACTCAAACTGAAAAACTTCTTTTAAGTAGTTTTAAGTTGAAGTCTCAATTTCTGAGTGAGATTATATGATGTGGTCTTCTTTTATAGTAGACAAATTAATTCTGTAGCTTAGAAGCTGTTACATCAGATCAACATTGCATTAATAGGACAGAGAAAAAATTCTGCATATTGCAGAATTCCCACTTGTTGCCTTAAAATTTATGAGATCAAATGAAAGGGAAATGAAACTAGCGTATCGAAGGAGGTTGTTTCTTTTCTTTGCAGAGTGCAGACTCCATGCTGTACAGGATATGCATTCCTGCATCTTTTTCTTAGGGTCCTGGTATACTTCTCAATCCTTTAAGCCATACACACAGTGAAGGCATGTGACTGGGGACTTCTCTAGTTGTGTAATATCCTATGCAGTCTCTTTGAAATACGGGTGTCTGTTTCGGATGGTCCTTGTATCTTGCACTGAAAGAGTATCACCCCTTTCCTTTAAGGAGTAAGGTGAATATAGGTAATAATGTGCATTTGATTGGCTACCTCTTTGTAAAGGTCTACTGTGATATACATGGTGTCTAATATCTGTCTCTATATAAATCTGGTGAGGTAGGCAGTATAATTTACTATTGCCTGTCAATCTATCAGGTAAAAGAGTAATCTAGTAGTAAAACTAATATTTTTTAAGCATGAAATACTACAAATAAAGATCCATTTGGGTATCCAAAAAGTAACACATGCAAGATCTGATAGTCAAAACAAACCAGTACATCTCACCTCAAGTCCTGTTAAATGAAAGGTTCTTTGGGAAGGTCATAACATGCTGCCCTCATTTAACCTTTAGTGGCTGGCCTGCTGACAGAGGCTACTGTTTAGGAAGTCAGATGCTTTGCCTTGGGCACACTCTCTTCCTTGGAAAAATGAACAGTTAGGACTCTGTGCAGCATAGTTGGAAAAATAGGAAGAGAGAAGAACGTTTTCCTCTTGATCTTCCTCCATACACATACATATATTTGAAGGGTAGAGGGTGTGTGTTTGTGTATATTTTGCATGTAAAAACAATTCCATATTTGCTTGGAGGCAATTTTTGTTTGCAAGTAAAATATTACTGAATTCTACCTAAACTGAGAAATTATTTCTGGAAATGTCTGGTTTATTTGTAGCCTCTAGAGGGCACCTTATACTCGCACACTGTAAGGTTTACTCTGCCATGTTTATTAAATTGCACCCGTTCTTTGTGTAGGAAAAAGAAGTAAGGAAATAAAATAACATAGGTATTTTAGAGGAAACAAGTAATTAATTTTATTTTATTCTTCTTATATAAAATCAGATGAGTCTAATCAAACAAAAACGAGGTTAGCATAAGGGGAAAATCAAGGTGATTAGAATTGTTATGGATGTGAATATTAAACTTTTAAGTGGTCAGTTTAAACCCAGATCTGGCTATTATTTGTCATCATTGCTTTCTGTAATTTCTTTGACTTTTCTTTTTATTCTTCTTGGTTAAGTGATGCAAAGTCTTAGTCAGTCTGTTCTTATTGTTCATTGTAAAAAGTGTTAGAAACATGCATGTGATAAGAGGAAATAAGATCTGCTTTAAAGCCCCTGTGATTTTTAATTGAAATTATTCATTATTTCATGTATAACTCATCTGGAATGTCTAATCAATATATTATTTCTCCATGATATATACCATTTTGGGATTGGGATACCTAGTTTTGAGAAAGCAGTAGGTGTTGAGGCACCTTCATTTGTCTTTTTGGCAGGTAGATAGACATCAAAATACTATTTTTGTAATTTGAACATTGCCAGGGAATTGCCAGGGAAAACAAACAAACAAACAAAAACAATTGCCACAGTGGAATATACTTCTTTAACTCGTCCTTATCCAGTTTGAGAGCTTGTGCTTGCATAACCATACTATCACTGTTAAGTTAGTGGGAGAAATCTCTTTCCTTCCTTGCCTGGAGTAGAAGTTTTTGTAGGATATGTTTATTTGTAAAATATCGCCCTTCGCAGTAAATCTTTGTGCATTATATTAAAATAATGAGGCAATTTAAATTCATCCTCAGAGTTTCTTCTATTTCAGACTGATCCAAAAGATGTTCAGAAATTACAGTATTTCTTTAATGTGAGACTTAATTTAATTAGGCAACTGGAAGATGAAGCCATTGTCATAGCTTCTTACAGCTGACCATTACTGGAATGAAAACTTAGGAAAAATAATTACCATATGAGACCTCTTAGGTTGATAGATATAATGGTGGACACTGCATTTTACTTGTCTGTCTCGTTGATGTAAGAAAAAAACCCCACGTCATTTCTGTTCTTGCATCAGTTTCTCTGTCTCCTACTTTTTGCTTTTTATCTTACATTGCTTTTTATCTTACATTACTCTTGGTAATAGCATGAGATTAATTACCTGATGAGACTGAATCCCATGTACATATGGGATGCCAAAGGTATCTAGCATAGCTTTCTATATCCCTCCAGATTCTGCCTTCTACAGGATGTGGATTAATCACTTTCTCTTTCAGAAGTGTACCAGACAAAGTTCCCTGATGATTACTTCACAGTGATCACTGTTACAGAACACCTTCAGTTATTGCAAATATCAGTTAGGGATTGCAACTGATTGCAAATGGTGTTCTGTATAATTTGATTCACTGTTTTAAACTATAATATATATCAGGTAGTGTAAATCCTACTTGAAATAAACTAACATTTTTGCCTTACTATATTATGCTGATATTTTTATGAGAAAGTTTGGAATTATTGTGTCATTAGTTTAATAAGGTACTAAAAAATTTGAGACAGTCTTAATGTTTATAAATGAACCTCTCTGAATCAGAGACATAATGTGATAGTAAAGTGTTCTTTTGGGATTATGAAGGAATTTATTTTTTTTTCATTTATTTATTTTGCTTTAGCCCTTGTATTCTATGCCAGAAAGTGCACAGCCCTTAAGAAAACTTAAGAACTACAATAGTGATAGCAGCTGTTATAGTGGTAGCAGTATGTCAGAGTCGGGAGAAGAAACTGAAAAGGAAGATCATAATGAAAAAAAAGAGAAAAAAGTATCATATGATCTTGAAGAAAATAAATATAAGTCCTTGGAACGATCAGGTAAGTTAAGTTTTACCACATTTTTAAGTCTGGTCTTACATGGTGAGTTATATAGAATGCTTGAGTATTTCAGAATATATCAACAGTCATAGCTCAGAGTTAAACAGTGGTTTGTTCATTTAATCTTCTTTAAAATCTTTTCTAAAATAATTAAAAAAAAAAAAAGGAAAAAAATATGAATATTTTTGACAAGAATGCCAAAGGGAAAAAATAGATTTGGATGACAGTTGAAAATGGTGTGAATTTACTCTTAGTTTTTTTTTTTTTATAAGATTGTTATTTTTTCCTTGTAAAATAAAGTTTCATTAAGCTTGAATTTGCTGGAATATAGAACGGATACAGAAATATATCCGTGTATATATGTTTCTGATGAGATATTTTCTTGCTTACTGTAGAGTGCTAGTGTGACTGTGTTCTGTTGAACATGGTAGATATGCTTTTTTTTTTTAAAAAAAAAATACTTCTAAAGTTTTATTTTTCATAGGAATGTCCTTTATTTAGCAGGAGGCTGAATTGAAAAACTTTACAGCTGGACAGGAGCAGATGAGTTAGATCAGGTCTACAGATACGTGTTCCTTCAACTACATTTTCTCTTTCTTCCATATTCTTCTAGTCAAGAAGACTAACATAGTAGCCACATGCTTTTTGACCCATAGGGAATATGTACTCTGTCTCAAATCTGATGCATGGATCGGAGTCCACCTGATTAAAGCTGACTATGAGGGAGAAATAAAAGTTCTTATAGAATATATATAATGTGTGTTATTAGAGGATCTGACATGAATGACTACGACATATAAAATTGTTAGTCAATGTAAGTTATTGTACAATGGATGTAAATGTGATAGTCATGTGTGTTGTTAGTTACAAAGACTGAAAAATGGGTGTAAAAAGACTAATAAGTAATTGCATCATTTCTTTAATTTGTCTGCAGGTAGAATGAACTGGAAACCTTCAATTAAAAATATAAAATCTCCATCATATTCACCCTCCACATCATCTGCAGGTCCAATAAGGCGTTCTGTAAGCTGCCCTCGTTCTATATCGACCATGCAGTCACATGAGCAGCGTCCCTTCTCGGCCAAAGCATCTCTGCAAGTCCAGCGTGCATCCTCAGTGAATAGGGCCCGTTCTTTAAATTGTAGCCCATCTTCATCCAGAGCCTCTCAGACATCCAGCCTGTGCACTATGAATTCTTTGGGGGTGAGTTAGCAGAGCAGTTACATTCAAAAAGTGTTTAATTTCTCTAAGGCTTTATAAATGCCTTAATAATTTTTACAATGTCAAAAATCCTGATGTACAGGATTTCGATGTATAATCAATTCTATTTTAACAGAAACTCAGGAATGTAAGATCTCCACATCTCTACATGTCTTACAGTGAGTGCTAGCTGTGATGTTTCAGTGTTTCTGGTGCAGCTATACAGATACCACATTTTATGAAAATGGAAATCTTAGCTAGGGCCTTTGTGGCTTAGAAACCCTCTCTCCTAGACAGTTTGTTTGTTTGTTTGTTTGTTTTGTTTTCTGCTTAAATGGTAGAAAGTTATTACTTTAGCATGAAACTCTTAAAAAGTTTCTGTGGTCTGTTTGGGGACTGATGGTTTCTTAAATAAGGATCTGCCTACCTTCAGAATTTTTACAGTGATGAAAACACATCAGTGCTTGAAAAACAGTGTATAATCCTAGGATAAATGCATAGTATCAGATCAAAACATTAGTAAGGTTTTGTATGGCTCTTCATTGAAGATGTAATTACTTTGCAGCCTACTGTACCTAATTCAAATCAACTGTACCACTGCTCTACTTCCAGAGTTAACAATTTAAAATTTATAGGCAGTTCCATGTCTTCCTTAGGATTTACTGATTTGCTGTTGGAATAACAGTGTCAGAAGCCTATTTTTATTTTTTTAAGTGAAGGTAAAACTACTTTCATTTTGAAGCCTGTCCCTGAGGAAGGCAAACATTTAGATTTGCATGGTCCAACTAAGTAATTAATAGAAAAAGCAGATCTTATTAAATAAAGATTTTTAGCTGTTTAGAATCTGTGTGCTAATATTTTACAGGTGTATTTCTGGAATATACCTTTTTTTTTTTTTTTTTTTTTTTCATTGCTTGCATGGTGGACCACTTGCCCCCAGGCAGTGTTTGCTGAATCTGTATCCAGCCTAATTCAGTATAGTATTGAGTGTTTGTGCCAGTGCGTTTCAATTCGTCCTTTGGTGGCTGAACCGTATATTTCATCACCCAAACAATTCATCTGGAGAGAGGGCAAAACAAATTGGCACTTCTAACCCACACTTGCAGCCTTTCTCCATTGTGTTGAGTTTTGATTTTGAGAAATCCTTTTGTAATGCTAATTAACATGCTTCATAGTATTTACTATCTCTAATCATCATTTTTATCCGGTAGAACACACATTGTCTGTTTTGCCTGTGAGGCTTTGTCTAAATGATGAAAAAGAACCCTTTCAAAATTGCATGCTGACATCTTGCAAAATACTTCTTAACATGGTTTTCCATCTTTAAAGTCAGCTAATTGAATTGAGAAGACATTAAGATTGTGTCTTCACCACAACAAGTTAAAGGTATTTTTTATCACACTAGCTTTCTCAAATTTAAAAAGTACCCTTTCATCATCAAGATGTATTCCGAGAGTTTAATGAGACAGACTTAATATAGATTTTTCTACTCACATTAACTCTATATCAAATACAAATTACTGAAAGATTAAAACCAGTCTCTTACCGTATGACATTAAAAATGGGCTGCTCACTTAAATTAACATTAGTAAGAAACTGTACTTACTTTTTCATTGAGAAAGCTGTACTACAGAAGTGATCTTGATATGCAGATCTATTATGTTGGGTGATAGAGCTTGGGTCATGTTTCTTAAAATAATGTGAATAAAATTACTTACAAAATTGATAAGAACTACTCATAATTTAGCACTGTATTGTGAATGGAACTCTTCATAATTATTTTTGCAACTAAGAATAATATACTATATATTACTGCTAGAATAAAATTGAAATTGATAAACTATAACTTACTAAGAAGAAATAATTTGTACATGCTAAAGTGTTAGTTTTTCAATCCTTTAGGCAAGCAAAAAGGGAGTGTATTGCCACTTTTGGAGGCTGGTAAGATCCAAATATACTAAAGGCATGGAAACTAAGTTTAGAATGAGCCATCTCATGAGACCCAACCTGGAATAACACATTGAGCTCTGGGGCCCCCAGCGTAAGGACACAGACGTCTTAGAGGAGGTCCAGAAGTGGGACACAGAGGGGACACAGATTATCAGAGGCTGGAGCACCTCTCCTATGAAGACAGGCTGAGGGAGTTGGGGTTCTTCATCCTGGAGAAGAGAAGGCTCTAGGGAGACCTTGTAGCACCCTGGCAGTACCTAAAGGGGGCCTACAGGAAAGCTTGTGAGGGACTCTTACCTGGGAGTGTAGTGATAGGACAAGAGGTAATAATTTCTAACTGAAAAGAGGGTAGATTTATACTAGACATTTGAAATAAATTCTTTACTATAAAGGTGGAGAGAGACTGGAACAGGTTGCCCAGAGAAGCAGCGAATGCCTCATCCCCGGAAGTGGCCAGGCTGGATGAGGTTTGTCAACCTTGTCTGGTGTGAGGTGTCTCTGCCCAGGGCAGGGGGTTGGAACCAGATGATCTTTAAGGTCCCTTCCAACCCATGTGATTCTATGATTTACATTTGGGAATTACAGACACATTTTACAGCAGTTATAATCAAAAATGGATTTGTAAATATTTGCTACCTTATCATTTCAGCTGCATTATTCTATCAAAATATTTTGTTATGTTTAAAAATATTCTTCATCTACTTAAGCAAAAGTATCCTTAAGTAATGAAGTTCTTACGATATACAAAGATTTAGAAATGCGTAACAATTCTGAATTTAATTCTTGGAAAAAAAACAACCAACACTTAAAATTAAGCCCACGTAATTTTGTATGGACAACAATATGCAAAAGTAAAGAAAAAGGATCAGAAATACTTCTAACTATGTTCTAGATTTTAAAAAGCAAACCCCAAATCCTCCAGACATGGTCTAATCTCAATACTTTATGGTTTCAGGTTGCTGTTGGCATGAAAAACACTGATATTTTAACCAGTACCCTGAAAAATTGAAAGCAATGTGTGAACCCCACTTAGCAGAATTGGAGCAAAATGTCCCTACTTCTCATATAACTGGCATTTTCCGTTAAACCATAAATCAAATTTGTCACAGTGCAGAACTGAAATGAAGTTTATTATTATTAATAATTTCTGTTCATTATATTGAATTTAATTTCCAAATTTGTTGTCCACATTTCAAGTGTATATTTTAAATGGTGGCATCATGAATATCTAATATATATTTGCTTATCTTTTATCAAACAAATATGCATTCAAACTCTGATTTTCTTGCATTTATTGAGAACTAAGAGTAACTCTGGTGGATTAATGTGCAAAGCATACTTGTGTATATTAGGTATGTATTAGATACTACATTTATACACTTTATAAATGCATTTTATACTACCCTGTTTAGAGGTGTTTATGTTTTTTTTTTTTATTTATCAAGGAAATATCTTTGTTCCTATTATGTGATCTAATAGCACTCCTGGATTTTTCATCTATTTCATATCTTTAGAATGAGTCTTTGCTGCAACAGAAAACGAAAGAGCAAGAAGTTGCTCTGACAAAAGAGACTCTACTCATTTTCAATGACATGAGAATGAAGTTCCCAGGCAAAACTGATGAAGAATCAGAATTAATTATAGAAGATGTAAGTATCTATAAATAAGAAAGAAGAATTACAAGCTAGATAGTGCTTAAGCCACTAAAACGAAGGAAAGTAGAAAGTTCAATTTATGATACATGAGCTCCTGTGGCCTTAAAATGTCCATAACTCAGGATAATTGAAAAGATTTCAAAAGCTTGGAGCTTTGCATGCTTTTGAGCTTTAAAGAGCAGCACTGAAAACATTCTTATGTCTCTATAACATATATGAGAAACAATCAGAAAGGTTAGGAAAATACAGTTTATCATTGTACGGAAAGTTCAAACTTTTAAGTAAGCTAAGAATAATGTTACAATTCATTAACAGTTTATATTTCATCTGATACTGTTAGTGCAGATCCTGATGTGTTTAATTTGCTTTTGAATAGGCATACTGGAGAACTCAAAACAGTATGCTGGAAGATTGCTGATCATAAGGAACACCATTCATACTTTTTGGCTCTTCTAGTCTTCCAGCTTGTGTTTTCTCATATCCAACATTGTTCTGAGCCTCATCACGTCAAAGAAATGTGAAACAATCCCTGATCTAAAGTGGAATTAATAAGCGATGCCTAATATACAGATACATAAGCAAAATATATATGGTATTTAAGTACCTTATAAATATCTAGTGCAAAGAAACTAACATCAGCTTGTGAAAGAAGAAAACAGAGTTCTTTTCTCAATCTAGTAGAAATATAGAGGGATCTAGTAATTTAAATTAACACCTGTATTCTGATGTAGTAAGCACAGTCCATTGTGTTAGAATTCATCAAATTAATTCATTATCCAGTTGGAAATGCCCTTTGTTCTGCAAGCTTGCAAAATCTTAGAAATGTGTTGATTGTCTCCAGTAGTCTGTGTGACTACATCACAGTGGAAAGGAATTGTATTGTCCTATGTTAATGGTTGATTTAGGTGATTCTAGGAGACAGCATTCATAAGTAGCATGTTTAGTTTCTTCTTCCTAGAAGTAGAAATAAAATCCTTCATTAAATTTTCTCTCTCTGAAATGGGGAGCGTGTGTGTGTGTGTTTATTTATATATGGGAGCATGTGCGTTTGTATATGCACTCCATCTAGTGGTGCTTTTTAACACAACAGTAGCATGATTATAAATGCACTTTCTTATTGTAGAATTCTCTTATGGCTTTAACCAATTTTTGTTGGTAAATAATGTTTCATCATGGAAGGAAACAATCGTATATTAGTTGTCATGCAGAACTTGTCATAGGTCTAGAATACAATAGAAAGAAAAAATGAAATTTAAAATTTATGTTAACAGCTCAACCTATTTTGTTATCAGACATCATAAAAGAAGAATATTTCTCAATCACAATATTGCAGTTCACATGATTATTTATAGAAATATTGAATTGTTTTCAAGATATGTCTAATGTCCTTTATGAAGCAAAAAAAATATTATTTGATTAGATAAATGGTTATGCGTTATTAAACTCCTATTGCTGTACTGAAGGAACCACAACTGTGTCAGTCAAGATGAGCTTTCTGCTTTGTAGTGTAGGACTTTCAAAATCAGGTAGAAAAGATGGTAGGATTAATTACAAATGGTCCCCTATATAAATTTGCAAATCTTTTCTTTTTCTCTTAGAGAAAACTTCTTTTCCCAGGCATCTTTTAAATACTCACACTTTTTAGCATGAGGAATGTCTGTGAATGAAATGCCAGATTTTGATTGTTTCTATGCGTATTTTTTTTATCTTGTGTTTTGCAATGACTACAGATAATGGATAATTGGAAGCATCATAAAACAAAAGTGGCATCGTATTGGTTGGTAAAACTGGATTCTGTAAAGCAACGAAAAGTAAGTGATACAGATTTCATTTTCTCAAGATTATCTGATGTAGACAAATGGCTGTGTGTCTACTGGTGTTTAGCAGTAGCTGGGAGTGATTTGACATTACAATATTGGCTAGTATCACTAACATGATGCTCCATGTTTAGACATGCATAATTATCCTGAAATGTAATTGCAAATAAAAATCTTTAAAAATAAGGCTGGTGAAAGAAGAGCAAACAATGAACAATTACTGCTGATACAAATATTTCTGGTCTGAAATTATGGACTGGTTTATTAACACTCCTTTAGAGTTAGTATTATTGAACTTGATTGTTTGGATCTTTGACCCACAGTATTAGAACAGGTCACGTTAAAAAAAAAAAAAAAAGTACTTGCCAAGCAAAGATTATTATCATTGTTAGTGTTCAACTACCTGGTTTAGTCTTTCAAAAGCTAATTAGATTTGCTTACCATTCTGTCTTTGCATTTCTGCTATCTAGTAGTTGGCATTGTGCATAGTACCTAAACGATTTTTAATCTGTTTAAAAATTGACATGCTGTAGTATGTCATTCATATCTATATGTCATAACATACATCAGTCAAAATGATCTTCCCAGTGTAACAGTCATTTTCCTTAATGTAGAAAAAAATTTATTTGAGAGTACTGTTAATACTTTGGTGACCCTAAAGCAGTATTTGGGTCTTTGTCTCAGTCACTGCCACATTATGTGGATTAGCATATCTGTTCCAGGCATTTAATCTCTGTATTTCTCAGTTTCACAATCTATTTTTATAGACCATAAAAGAAAGCAACTTAATAAAAATGCTGCACACACGATAAATATTATTGTTGGAAAAGGTTGGTTGATTATTATAGAAGAAGAGAAGAAAAATTTTGGGTCCTCATCTCAACTGTTATAAAATCAGCATTATGATCCTCAGTCTTTCGAATTGTATCTTATTCAACATGGCATTAAATGCTTTTATTTTCATACTGGACAGAGAAAATGTTAATTTAATTTGATGTCATATGATAGAAAAATATTTGACTATTTCAATTAAATTATCAAGTTCAGATATTAAAGGGAATATGTATCTACATGGTCTTTTAAAACTAAATTAGACATGATAAACTTGACCATGTAAGAGGCTATAACTTCACCAAAATTATTCTTTAACTGTGTCGAGTGGCAACAGTATAACAGCAGAATTCTTTCTTGTGCCATTGACTGGAATCAGTAGAGCAACCATCTTCATTGGCTGAAATTGTGTAATTTTTTGATTCATACCTAGAAATTTTCTGGCTAATAGTCCTTTGCTTAAAATGATCTAATTTTAATTACAGGAAAGAGTGTCGCAATCCCAATATACATGCACATAGGTCCTTATTACTGTGTGCATGTGGCAGCTGTAGCCTTTAGTCCAAATCCGGAGAGAGGCTTAGTGAGGGCTTTTAGAAAACGGTCGTGTGGAGGAAGAGCTGCTGGGAAGAGGGAGGGAGGAGACATTGGAGGGAGGGCCAGAGAGACAAATGCATAGCTAACAGGGCCAACAGGGCCCAAAATGCACACTGTGGATATGCAGTGAGGATCTCATTTTCAGCAGAAACCATTTTCAGCAGAATTGCCTCCTTTAATCTATGCAGCCGTGAGTGTAGGTAGAGGTTGCCGGATAGGGCCCCTCACTGCAGCTAAGATACAGGACTTTCAGAGAGGACTGGTTAAGGTATCTTGTTTGTTATTTCTTTTTTTTTTTTTTCTTCTTCTTTTTTGCCCCTCCTTTTCTCTTCTTTCTTCCCCCTTTCTCTCCTCTTTCTACCCTTTTCTCTCATTCCTGTTTTCCCTTTTTCTCCTCTTTTTTTCTTCTCTTGCTATATATTTTTTTCTTTTTCCTTCTTGTCAGAATTTTCTCCTGTAAGCATTATTTCAGAAAGTCTGCAATAAAATGGTAGTGTTGTCCTTTATTTGACTGACAGTCATGTATAGCCAAGGGCACATTAACAAAGTCAAGATCATACAGGTTGATATGCCAAGTCATTAGTAAAAACTTACTTTAGTAAAAACTACACAACCAGAAATGTGGATTTCTTTGCCGTTTTTGTGAGGACATCTTTTACAACTTGTGAGACTTAATAGTTCCTGAAGCGCTAATGGGCTCTTCATCTTTGGTTGCACTGGTAATAATTTTTTTTAAAACTGTTTTTAACCTCAATCCTTTCAAGCATTTAGATAGTTATTCTTAGAAGGGTAGTTTTTAAAAATGGATTAACTTTGACAATGACATTGCAGCTCAGGACTGTCAAATGTGTAAGCTTTTGTTGATTTGGAAGAAGCATGTTTTATATTCCAGTGGGGTGGGCAAAGCAGAAGAAAGCTCAAGGTGAAGAATATTTATGCAAGTAAGGAATCTATCTCAAAGGTACTTTCTTTAACTTTGTGAAATACAAAACAGAAACTCAATCCCCTTCACTCTACTTTAGAATAACTGTGAAACTCTAAAACATGAGGAGAAAATACCTGGGCAATGTACTAGATTTCACAGTGTTCGTACCTGACAGCTCTATTTTCTAAAGTATTATTGTACATGATGTAGAAAAATTAAACTCCTGCTCATATTCTCAGTGTCTAACGTTACAACATTACAGCAGAGGTAAAGGACGCATTTAGAAGAAAGTTGAGAGTATTCCAATAAAATCAATGCATTCTAAAATGAAATTTAGACTCCCAAGACTTCTAGGAAAAGGAGACTTCTGTATGGGAGGAGTTGTGACTGTTTTGTTTTGCATCACTTTACATAATTTCTTTCAAATCTGTTTTGATGGTTACCAGAGGGTCTGTACATCTTGTTTTGAATGTACTCTTTTATAACATCCTGTTCTGTTATGTCTAAATAATCGGTTATGTTGATGATGCAAATTAACGTAAACAGAAAAATGAAGGCAATCTAGGGATATTAGCTCAGAAAAGGGGGGATGTAGGTTCCATAAGTTCCAGCCCTTGTGCAATGCCTTGTCTCTTTTTCTTAAATGGATGATCGAGGCTGTGTTTGCAAATTAAGAACAATTAACTGAGATGATTTCCCCTCTGGCATGCTGGCAATGTCAACACAGTAAAAACAGAACAGAAGATTTTTTTTTTCCCCATGTTACCTGGCAGTCTGCAGCTTTGCTCAAAGATGCAAGGCTCTGTCTTTAGTTTTTGTTAACTCCAGGTGCTAAAGTAAAATAAAGAGGTCTGCACATTTAATATTGTACTTCATAGTATGTGTCTTCTACACTAGTGAGTTAGAGAGTTATATTCCATGGAATTGTTCTGTTTTCCCCGTGGAGACAAATGACAATTAGTCAATGTAGCATTGCAAAGAAAGGTATAGTTGACTCTTTATGTAATTAGGGACTTTAGTGGCCATTTTTTTGGGTAAGCCTTAGGCAGGTGAGGGGAGGCACAAAGGAAAGGCTGCATGATGAGCATTAAGGCAAGTAGGGTCATGCTGTTAAGAGAATGTTCTGAAAATCCAGTTTCTTCCTACAAGTGGGGAGCAGTCCAAAAATGGTTATAGCTCCTGCAGTCACTAAATGGGATCACTATCCTTAGTGTATAATTTACTACTCTTTCCAACTCACTCTTTGGGAGGAAGAGATCATAGGCATGCTTTTAGTGTTAGACACCTGCATTCATAAAGATTCCCAACAGAGTGGACAGCATTATATTCCCATTGAGTAATTGCATGCATGGAGTTAGCAGAAGGCCTATACATGCAGGCAATCCTAGATCTCGAAAAAAGAGCTTAAATAAAATGTAAATGATGTATTTCATTATTAATCATTTACAGGTTTTCTGCCCACTAAGCTCTGTACTGTAAACTGTTACTGTGTTCCTGCAAGCATTTTGCTTATTTTTTTGCTTTGTTTTGTTAGTTTGGTCTAATAATTCTGTTTATGAACAACAATTTGCTATGCAGGACCAAACAAATTGAAATTCTACACTACTGTTTTTACTAAATCTCCTTCACCTTTTGAGAGTCAGATATTCAACCATATGAATCCATTTGTCATACGCATCTGACAGTTTCCTGGGAAAATACTGAGTGAATAAAGTATAGAGTGCCAGTGAGGGGCCTAAAATACTACTTCAGTATTTGGGAAAGGACTACTTTTTTCATGACAGTATCTAAATAAACAGAAGTCAAGGTGTTCTGCAGCCTGTTTCCCCCCAGGGACTATGGAGGGAACTTAAAAGACTGACTTAAGAGAATTTACAGATGTAAAAACAAGTGTGGTGAATCCCACCTTTGTGTTCCAGTTCAGTGGGGTGTGCAAAGGTATATCAAATAAGAGCCTGGTGAGTTGGATGTACGGCTGCCTATGAGTGTCTGAGTAGCTAAGACTTCCTGGGTAAAAACTCTGCTCCACTGAATGCAGCTTAGAAGCTGCTTTTCTTTGCTCAACATCTTTACACATTTGCATGTAAATATATTAAAATATATTAAATGTATATAATAAATCTATTTAATTTCTATGCACAATAATGTTTATAAAATCTTCCTGTTTCTTTTTCCTTATTTATTTATTTTACTACCCTGTTTACTGCTAAACCAAAATAGTTTGATCTAGGGTAATGCTGAGTTTCAATGGGTATTAAACCAAAAGCAGCTTTAGCTTTTCAGGACATTCTAGTTCTTATAAAGTAGCTGGTATGTTAAAAAGGGAGGGGGAAAAGAAGAAGAGATAATCTTCAAGTATATAATATTTGGGTTGTTAATTATGTTGCTTTTAGTCTCTAATTGCATCCATTTTTGTTTCCTTTTAAATGTTTTTTGTCATTTAAATTAGCTAGTATTCAACGGACTAAAAAAATAGGAAAGCAATAAAAATAAAATATTTTGATTTAGTTTTCCAAAATGTTATTGACAGAAAAAACGTCTCATAAAAATTTGCTGATGAATTCACAGAAATGAAATGTAGACATGTGAGAATTTATAGCTATGCAGTCAGCTGTGTGTGCAGTGAATCAGAGAACAGTTGGTTTTAGGTTTTGCAATCTGCCTTTGCTTTGACTTGATTCAAGTACTCTTTCTTAGCTTTTGGATATAGTCAAGACAAGCGTTCGTGCAGTCCTCCAGCATGTCTGGAAGGCTCCAGACATTGAAAACTTACATCTGTACCGTCTCTTTAACCGTGTATTTAATCGCTTACTTTGGAGCCATGGTCAAGGCCTGTGGAACTGTTTCTGTAATTCAGGGTAAGCCCGTTTTACTTATTATTTTAATCTTCATAATTTCACAGCTACAAAGACTGATGGCATACTTTGTTGCTCATTTTCATTTAAAAGAACGCTGTAATACATTGAACTTGTTTTAAAACAACATAAAGACCCAGTTAATCAGAAATCTAATAATCTAGGCTAACCGTTTCAGTAATGGAATAGGACGTTTAGTAAAGTTTTTACAAAGATAATAATCTAAGGAAATAAACTAATTTTCAAAACAGCTGAGCTTTTGTTTGACTCTTTCAATTGGATACTCCACAATTTTTAGGCATCTGGCCTGCAATGTGAAATGTAGATTTACCCTGTACAAAATCATAATCATCTTCAGACTTGCAAGTGAAAAATTCTGTCACAGGTGCAGCTGTTATCTCTTGCCAAAAGCAATATCAGTTCTGTGATTTACAAATAATGAGTTTGAATTTTTGTGCTTGATTACATTTGCTGTTTTACACGCTGGTGGGAATTTAAGTATATGCAGACTAGGAAACATACACATTGAGGTAAGCAGATGGTTTTGGTTTGGGTTGCAAATAAAAATTTTCAATGGAGAGAAAAAGGATGAGGCCATATTTTAAAAGTCCAGTATCCTATACTTCAAAATGGACATTCCTGAAATCAGTGACATTCATGTAAGGACAGATCTAGAGAAACAGATATGAAGCAATCTCCCCTCTGAACTTCTTGATAAAATGAAAACAGCAATGTGTAAATATGAAATATATTGCATACAAAAAGACATTTTCTCTGTAAGTATATACAATGTATAAAGTACAGAAGGGATTTTGAGTAGCTTTAATAAATTATTTTACGAGATTTATTAAAAATTAACTGCAGGAAACACACATAGTATGCTGATGGCTATTGTATGTACAAAGGAATCAGTTCAACATATTCTTCACTTATAGTCATTTGTCATAGGTAGAGAATGAGCGTAGTGCACTTGTCAGTTGTCTCCCAGCAGAACAGAAAAATGTGCTAACAATGAGGGATCTGAGAGTATCCAAAGGGTCATCAGTTTGTTTGTTTGTTTCTTTTACTATTACCTTCTTCATTGTGAAAGGTTTGTTTTTGTGTGAGCTGTTGTCATCTTTTTTTTTTTTTTTTTTTTTTTTTTCATTGACATGGGCTGTGGGAACATGCAGATAATGTCAGTCCTAAGACTTGCTAGAGGTAGCTATTGGGTATGCTGCATGTTCCAACAGTTTTAAAACTCGAGTGAGAAAAGGCTGTGTTTCCAATTGAAAGTTTCTGTGTTTCCAATCTAAAATGTTTCCTTTGCATAATCCTCTACAGCTGCAAGGGCTGTTCTTCATGCCGAAAGAGGTGTGTGAATTCTTGAGTCAAAGTTCAATTTCTGTTGTCATAAAATATTATAAATACCTTCTCTTTCAATAATGCTGTTACTATTTTGAATCTTACTTCTAGTGTGCCCTTTTGCAGATCTTCTAATATGCATGAAAATTTTCAGTTTTTTTTTCCTCTACAACTATTTTTTTTTTGTTAAAAACATTTAAACAATTCTATTATTCACTTGGCTCAGAAGAACAGTCTTTGAGCCAGCAGAAGAGTTCAATGAAGAGTAGGATTTCACATCTAGCAATGCCTTGGTACATGCAGAACAAGACTCAGCTGACTACAGAATGGAGCTTAATTTTAAATATCAAATTCCATATAAAAGGAGTTGTCTGTAAAATTTCTAAAAAATGCTGTAAAAATAATATACAAATACTCAGTATGTGTAGAGATCACTCTACAAGTAATATACCTACTACAAAATTCACAGAAGTAAGCAAACCAAAAGGACATTTGTACCTCGTCAGTAGGCTGTTTATTCAGTTGCAAGCATCACTCTTGCCATGTGATCCTCAACACAGACCTTAAGACAACTCTGTAGCAGAGGCCAGCTTCTCATCAGTCGTCCTTAGCATTAATTGTGTCATTTGAAAGAACAGATTGGAATAAACATAGGGCACATGTAGATTCTGGGGACGGGTGTTGGGAAGGAGTATTAGCGTGCTAATTAAGAAACAACATATGTATGTGAAAATACATCAAGCAATATGGCGCTTTCACTATTAATAATAATATCTGGAGAACGGAGGTCATAGCCTCTTGCAGTTAGTTCTTTGCTAGGCACATAGTATTTTAGTAAAAAGAACAGACAAAGAAACAAAGGAAACGTCGGTGAAATAACCTTGATGTAGATGGTTTCATATAGCTACAGTTGTTTTACTGTATAGTAAACAATTAAAATTAATAATAGAAAACTGGTAGAACCAGATCACTTCAGATGGTTTTAAAAAGAATGAGATGTAATTGACAGTATTGCACAACCAAGCCTAATACTGTCCTCTGGATCTAGCGAGAGCTCGATTTCTTACTCATGTATGGAAACTAAAGCTGCAGCATAACAAACAGCTTCCTTGGGTAACTATACTCCAGTCCTTATTGATTGCAGGATAACAGAGTATGAACTGCATCTGTGTAGCATATAGAGGAGATTGCACAGACACACATATGTGTGAATTTTAATGAGATTTCATATAAATTTCCAAATATCAATCTTTATTCTTGGGGTAATTGTATATCACTGTGGTCATAATCAGCCATAATTATAGCAGGTCACATATTACTCTTCACTGGTAAAATCCCTCGTAACTGTCAGAAAGTGATTATAGACCTCAAAGCCCAGAGTTTAAGAAATTTATCAGGAGAGTTTCTAGCAAGAGATTTGGGAGATTTTTAGGTTAAATTAGAATATAATTATGTGCAACACTGTGAATCTGGTGAATGAATGTAATACTTAGAACTTCATCTTGCTGCTTTCCACCAGATGTCACATTGTAGAGGAAAGAATGAAGACAGTAGATTAATTTTCACATAATAGCAAATATGAAAATTTCATGGACAGGAAACAATATTGAGAAAAATACATTAAAGAAGGCAGTAATTCTTGAAGTAGTATAATTATTCTGCTTATTAAATAAACAGACTTGATGCCTTAGAAACTATATTACTTAATTCATTATATGGATAAGAATTAAAGAGAAAAATGCTTCTCTAAAATTATGTGTGTGGTAGCAATTCTATAGAACTGAACGGTTTCAGCTCAAACATACTACTTAGACTAGGGATCCAGGCTGAAAAATCAGTTAGATATACATACAACTTGTGTTTTGGACATTAATATTCACAATTGCATCATAATACAGTGTAATTTTAAAAATCTCATTAGGATGAAGTAGACATGCTGGTTCTTTGATATGTACTAAAATTCAGTGTTTTAAGAACAAACTTCTTACCTCAGGGATGCAAAATCTACTACTGATCTCAGTGGGACAGGACTAAATCATCCTGGATGCTATGCTGAACCCCAAAAATGGATGCAGCAAATTTTCCTCACTCTGTGAAGTGGCTCTTTCATAACCAAATAAAAAACCTCAAGCTTACAAGCCATCTGTGCTACTAGATAATGTTTTGATGGAAAAAAAGGTCTTCACAGGGACCATGTTGCCTTTAGAACATATATTATGACCTGTAATCTGGTAAGATTTCACATATGAAGATTAACTTTTTAACATGTGTTTTGGACTCTCTTTTCCTGTAAACAGGCAAGTTCATGCATTTTCTTTTGTTCCTTTATTGCTAAAACTGATATAAAGCAGTAAAGCTCTCAGATTGCAGTCTGTGGAAGAAAACATGGAGTCGTGTCTGTTTCCATAACAGGAGCTCTTGGGAAACCATATTCAGTAAAAGTGCAGAGGTGGTGACTCCTGAGCAACTCCAGTGTTGCCAACGGATAGTACAGCTTTGTAAACACTGCCTGCTAGTGGTTTACAAATATTCATCCAGCTCCAGAGGATCGCTGACTGGAATTAGCCCCAGCTGGGATGATACAAGGTATGTATTTCAATGTTCTCACTCAAAATTATAATGATGAAAGATAATATTGCTGTTACTGCTACACTTCCCTTTAAGCCTCATTCACTAAGTATTAAAAAAAAGGGAGGGGCAATAAACCCCAACATTTCCCCTGATCCTTGATTCTTTCATTCTAAGCTCTCTAGCTCACTCATGAAATACAGTGAAAAAATTTGCTATGTACCATTTGTGTGAAACTACCCTTACTAAAGTCTTGATTGCCTACTGCCTAAGTAGCTGCAGCAGAGGCTTTCTGTAAAGCGAACTGAAAATTTCCTTTCTTCCGCTTCTCAGATCCCTCAAAGTCAGTGATTCCAGATTTGCATTCTTAGAGGTATCCTAACATGTATGATACTTCTGGCTTCACATTCGCAGTGGGATGCTATAGGGGCACAACTCCAGCCAAGGGTCAGGTAAGTGCCATCTGATTTACTGTATTGCACAGTTTTGCAAAGTTGACTTCCAAAACCTACAGTTTTAAAGCTTTATTATTTCATCTCACAGAGCACAAATATATTTTCAAACCTTGCAAAACAGCATCATATAGTAAAAAAGAAAAAAAATATTTGGCACTTACCTGATTCTGCATTGGCTGGTTTAGTTCTCCTACCGGATACAATAAGGATTATATTGTCAGTGTAGGGATTACTGAAAATGCTCCAACTGTGGGAGTCGATGATCTCTAATTCAGCACTCTTAGATGGAAAATTAAATGTACGTTTCAAATTACTTAGGTTCCAATTTCTATCCATAACGGCAATTTGAATTATTATGTATATAAACTTACAAATGCTTTATTTATATAAAGTATCTTACAGACCCTATATCATAGAAGGGCTTTATGAGGTAAATAGCATGTGAAAAGTGAACCTTTGATATATTATCTGTTAAATTTATTTTATGACTTAATTGTGTACTTGGTATATCTCAGGCTGGTTATTTGATACATTGAACTCTCATTTGTTACTGTCATATGAATCTTAAGGCGATCTAACATAATTTAAAACCACCTAGAAACTGAATTTGGTCATAGCAAAAGTAGAAGTATCTAAAACAAAACAAATCATATTCAATATTAACAACTACTGAGCTGTTGCAGGAATATGGTAAAGTCATTTAGTGTAGTAAAGAGTAGAAAATCTTCAGGCTTGAAGTTTTTATTACTTTTACTGTTAATACTGCAGAAAATTTTTCGTCATAACCAACTGCAAACTATTCAAACTGATCAGATGAGATTACTATTATGTACTGCAGCTAGCAATCTTGCATTTGGAAAGCAGTGAAGTGAATGATCCAACAGGACTTTTTCATCTCTGGTTTCTGTGTTTATTTTGACACTGAACGGAAGTTTATTCATAACTTTCACAGGCGAGAGGAATCTAGGATCTGTTATGTCCTAGATAATGATATTTCTTCAGCAGTGTGGTAGCATGACAACTCTGACTGAAGTTAATGGCTTTATATTAATATCCATCTCTACTATGTATAAAGCAATATGCTAGTTAACCATGATATTCTGGATCTGTGAAATGAAAGTATGTGTGGAAATAAATGCTCTTGCCCATGGTGCCTGCCCCACAATATGTAAGGTAATAAATTTTTTTTTCTAGAAATGGGAGAACCACAGTATTAATTCTCTTCCCATCATCTAGGTTTCTGTTTCTAAATTATGTAAGAAACTATGCTACTACCAACAGTTTTCTTGAGTGACAGGAAAATTTTGTGAAGTGCAAGAGATAATAATATAGTTTAATAAATGTACAACAAGTTAATTTTTTTCAAGACTTTATAAAATTTAATTTGAAGAACTTACTTTGGTTTTTGTTTTTGTTTTTTGACCAGAAAACTTTTTTTAAGTTTTGCATTGATGACTAAAGGCTTCACAGTTATCAAATAGATACATCTTTATTTAGGAAAATAGATTTCTATGTGGAGAGGGAAAAAAGCTAGAGTTCTTTTTTCACTTTCTGGATTTGTTCTCAGTTCCAGCTCCTAACTGTAAATCCACTGTATATGATGAAGAGATTAAAGTATTAACATGAATGTGCATTAATGTATTTTTTTCTCACAAAATTTAGTGTAAATAAAACAGCAGACCTCAAAAAAAAAAAACTCATTTAAATAATAGCTATAAAATAAACTGTGCAAAAAGCTGGACCTTTCTCATTTTTGATAAATTCACCCATGTTTCAAAATTTAAGAAATGACGAAAAGTACCATCCACTGCTAGATCCTTACAGCTTGCTAAGTAATCTTATGGCGTATTCTTAGAGAAGCATCAGAGCTGTTCACTTTAAGATCAAGCAAATGTAGGACTCAGTCTGCTGAGGCAGTGAACTGTCAAGCTCACCACCAACCCATACCAAATCAAACTTTTTTTGGTAACTTGTTGAAAAACTGAATTGGTGATAATAACATTTGATAATAACGTGATTAGTAGGATCAGTGTTTTAACTTATTCATCATTAATCAATATGATTCACTAGAATGATGCAACATTTTTAAAGCAATAATTTATACAATGTGTTACGCTAATCCATCTTAACACTGACATCATTCTTTAGGAAACTCTGATTTAGTGTGGATGTTATTTCTGCACACGTACTGTACTCATATGTACTCATATTTCTGCAACTATTAGGAAATGATAACATGAAACAGATTTAAGAATATATATTAGACATGATAAATGTTTTTTGTAGTATTGTGTAAGATACGTGCTATATAATTGCCTGAATTTTAAAGGATAAATAGTCACAAGTGATAAATAGTCACAGACTTACTATGCTGTAGCATCATTGTTTCTTGCTTTACTAGAGTGGTGATGATAGCATGAGTACTTTTAGGGAATTAGAATAGGAAACCAAAACTGAATAATTCTATTTTTTTTTCCTCTAATAAATGTTTTCTTACAACTTTACTTTTAATAACATAGTTAACAATAACTGCAGTTTTTACCTAATTTAAATTGAGCAAGTAGTACTATAATAACAGAGCATGAAATGTTAATTTTTAATAGTGTCATTGCACAGAATGCCATTGTTAATTTACCTTCTTGCTTAAAGAAGACTGGCAAGATACTTGGTCGTCATACAACATCCTGAAATTTTGCTAAGACTCTCTCTGACCTTAAGATCTGTTTTCTGAGTCAGTTAATGCCTAGTGCTCTGTATGTGGTGTATAAGTAGTGCTTATTGCACATATTTTCCTGTGTGAAACAATTACAAGGTATGGCTCTTAATTCTTTCACCCTTGAATGTTATCTTATGTGTAAATTTGGCTGTATTTTCTATATCATTTCTAGGTGTTTGTTGCCAGGACCTTCACAGTTCATCACGAAATCATCCTCGTCCAACCTTAGCTGCAGTTCATCCGGAATGCCTCGCCCTAACATTTTGTTCACACACAGATATAGTCACTTGTGAAGCAAATGAAAAGTTACTTTCCATTGTAAATAATGGCACTCCATATATACATTTTTTTTCAAATTAAAATTTGTCATGGAGCTAAATGCAAGCACTGTTATAATATGGTAGTAAGTATATATCATATAGATGAAAACCTACTGTAAAAGCATAGCTTTTCTGGAAGCATAATAAACCTTGTTAAGCTGGTTACACACATTTGAATGTGTAGATCTTGCTAGGTTTATAAGTAATTCCTACTAGAAATGTTATTTTTGCTGCAGAATATAGAAATGAAATTGATCTGGAAGATCCTATTACAGTGTTACATTATTTTGTATGTACAATACTTTGACTTGAATATTATTTATTGTAAAGTATACTATTTATTGTCTCAGATGTAATTGATCCTTTAACTAGACAGATGATTAAAAAAAACTGTAGTGGAACACTAAAACTGTAATAATCATTAAAAATAATCTGATAATTTCTTGCACATGTTTAAAGTAATGCCCCAAATCCTGTAAGCCAAACCTGAAGCAGGTATCTTTTCATTTCTCCTCTGAAATTATGAGTCTTGGTTAGTGCTTTTACTTTTCTTAAAGGACATGGTATAGTATCTTTTAGTCAAAGTGGAGGCATTCTATATGCAGATAGTAAAAATATCAGTTCATGCATTCAGTTTCTAATTGGATTTTTTTAATAAAACAGAAGCCAATATTTGTTAACTAGCTTTCATTCACATTACCTTACCTATGGCCTGTGCCTTTAAGTTTCCTTTGGGAGCAAGCAGTCACCTACAACTTGTGCAAGCATGCATAGTGCATAGTTTTTCTGTTTTACTACACAAGTGGTAAAGCAGACATTTTTAGGAAATACTGCAGCTATAATTTATTATTTCAACCTTATACTAATTGGTTTGCTGTAGTTTTTAGCATACAATCCAGTACATACTGTAGAATGTGTTGTTTAGCTAGACAGTATTTTCTAGACTTACTGACACCTTTAAATGTTGGAAATATAATTCAGTAGGAAGCTCTCATTCAGATTCAGCTTCCTCAGCCTGGCTGAGGGGCACAAAAGAAACCGAGCCAGAACAGGAACACAATTAACAGGACTTGTAACCTGAAAGCATCATTCAGGTTTTGTACTTATACCCTTCCATCTCATTCAGCGTTGTGCCATGTAAGCCTTATTTGTTATATAAATAATTATTAAAAAAAAAAACAAAACACAGCTAATCTAGATTTTTTTGTTTGTTTGTTTAACTGAGTGAAGAACAGAGTAGTAGGTATTTACCAAAGACTTGTTTACTTTCTAATAATGCAATCTTAAAACTTGTTTGTAAATTACCGATGTATTTTAGGTATACGTTAAAAATAATTTATGGGGGGGTTAATTGTCCTCAGGAGAAGTATATTAGAGGTTTTTGATATCCAGAAATTTATGAGAAATTTAAGAGACTTAAGAGATTTGAGACTGAAGTTGTCTGGAATTTAATTATTATTTTTTTTTTTTAATTTTAGTATATATATCAAATTGGGAATTCTGGTGAGATTTTTGATGCCTGTGCTGTAGTGCCTCAGCTCTAGAACTGCAAGATACAAGATAGGAAGACTATTTGTAAACAAATAATAATAATAATAATAAAAAGACAAAACAACAACACAAAACATAGATTAGCCAGATATAAACAGTCTTCTTGTCTGGTAAAAATATTTTTCATTCTCATGGTAATACTGATTTAGTAATACAATATGTTCACATTAATTGTGTATATTTCCTTTGATCCATATTGATAAAGCATATTATGATTATCTGTAACACCTAATAAAAGCTGTAAATCCTTTCTTCTTGGGGCAGCTTCCACTGTATTCTGCTTTTGGCATGACGGGGGAAACAGCTTCAGCCTACTTTACCCAACTCAAACAGAATCCTATGACAGCGGGTTCACATGGCTTTGTCTTTTTCTTTTTAAACTGCTTTTGATAAGTATTCTCAGAGGCCAGTGCTGGGACAGGTCAATCTGTACAGAGCAGTCTGCCAGCTGAAAGAGGACTACCAAGGATACCTGTGTGGTACAGACATACAGAAAAAAGGTATTTAGTATGTACAAAAGTGGACCAGATGGTTGATTTATGTCTGATGCTGTTTAATTTATTTCTGATAACCTTTCCTAGAGTAGTACTGCATTCCTAATAATGTGTGAATCAGTACTTACAGCATCTAAGAATGTTAATTTGAGTACGTTAAGTATATTCAAGGATGTCACCCCAGCTGAGGTGCAGGCTGGTTTCCTGTCACGCCCTGTGGGGAACGTCAGGCTGCGATTCACTTCCCTACCTGTCATTAATGACCCAACCCTCACAAACCGACTGATATTTATACAAAAATATTGGCATTTGGTGGGAATTTTTATTTAGTGTTATTTTTTGTCGTTGTTTGGAGCCGGCTGGAGGCAGGGGCAGCGGCAGTTGCAGGGCGCGGAGGACGCCGTGCCGGCAGAACCGGCGGCGAGGAGGCGCAGCCGTCGCTGCGCGGCCTCAGGGTGCCGCAGCTCCCGGGGGATTCCCGCCCTGGCTCTCCACAAGCCCGGGGCCGCTGCGGGGGCCGCCCGCCGGAGGGCGGCAGCAGGCAGGGCGCAGCCCCCCGGTGTCTCGGCAGGGCGCTGCGCCCCCAGAGGCGCTGCTGGGGGGACCTCTGCCCGCAGCTCCTTGGGCTGCACCGAGGCGTGAGGCGCAGGGCTGGGGTTTTAAGCACAAGCACCACGACAGGTGCCTGTCCCGCTGGCTGGTTGTCGAAATCAGCTCCTGTCGCTAACGGCACAATCAGGGTAAGCTCACACACAGTGGGTGTTTGAAAGCAGCCAGCACCTGGCGTGATTTAGGTGGAAACCTCTCACGGTTTCCCCAGCAGCCACACAGGCTCTGTCCCCCGGGGCCTGGCCGGAGGGCTGGGCTGCGGGCGGCACGCAGACCGGCTTGGCTGTGTTGTTCCCTGCCGCCTAGTACTGCGCTGGGTAAACGCTGTCACTTCAAAGCAGGATGAACAGCTGTAGGGTTGGGCTCAGAAATACCAATTATGAAACCTTAAAAAGATTTCACACCTTATTTGTGCTGTGAAACAGTTCTTACCCTGTGAGAGCGCAGCCTGATGGCATCTGCTCTTTTAGGCTTTACTGGAGAAAAATACCGACTGAAATCTGTGGGAGCTCAGTTCGTACGGGCTATGAGGCGGGCTTCCAGGGGCTGACCAGAAAGGTTGCTGCTTTCTGTGGCAGAAAGCTTTTGCTGGTGCAAAGCTATTATTTGTCTCTGGTCTGCAAACAGCTATACCTCTTCTGTTCCCAGGAACTGAATTTTCTGGTAAGAGAAAGTGCATATAAATGTGCTTCTTTAGTTTTGGTAATACACTTGGACTTCCAAATGCAAAGTCACAGGAGCAAAGAAAATACATTTTTGAAAGCATCTGTTTGCCAAAGTAATATGAAAGGAAACAGAGTATTTCACAAAGATACCCTTTTGGTAGACCTTTGCCTTGGGTTAATGGTCCGCCTAGAAATAAATGTTTTATTCTCTATGTGAAAACCAGTCACTAAGTGTCAATTCTCTATCCAGGAACATAAATAAATTCACATCAGCTTTTAAAACTACATCTGAATGACCTTTTAGCTAGGCTAGGAGTTCTAGGGCAAATTCATTTTTAAATACACAAACACAAATTTACAGTTTTTGACTTTCCCCGAATCTTCAAGTGGAAGGATCGAATTACATTGACAGTCATATAACATCTAATTTAGGTGTTAGCAAATGTGAATATTTGCAAGTTAGCTTTGCATGCAGTGTTAAAACAGTTAACTTGAAGCTGTTGCGTTTATTCCCATTTTCAGGAGAAGATAATTTGCTGTTAAATGGTGTAGCTATTGGAAAATCTTTCACTATGGCATTTGCTAAAAACATTTGTAATTTTTTTTCTGTACGTGGTAAAATTCTCATGCATTAGTTGTTATTCTGCTTCTGTGTTCTTTGTTCTCTGTCAGCCACCTCTGTGCAGTTTCCTACATTGTGCAAATGTTTTGTTAATGCAGAAGAGTCTTTGTTGGTATGTAAATAGCTGTAGCACTTAGGACGCAAGGAAATCAGTGGTAATTTTACCATTTATGTATATGGAGCAGGAGCAGATTGTGCTTGTGGGGGAGCAAGACAGATACAGTCTTAGTGTTTTTGTCTTTTTTTTTTTTTTTTTTCTTTCTACGTTCTTGTTTCTTCTTTTAAAACAAAAGGCAGCATTCACTCAGTAAGGAAAACCCTTAATACTGCACTTAGAGCTCCCCTCCTTTCACAATAAATGATATTAACCATACCACAAAATTGTACATTTAAAACTGGTTTGCGTGGCCTTTAAATGCCCTCTGAAAGGGTCTATCTGTTCTTAGTGACACAGAGCAAAATGGAGCCTGCCCCTGGCTGAAATGGTGGCTGACACCGATCCCCAGAATCTACTTTGTATTCCACGTCGGCTCAAATGGCTGCACAGCGGTCGGTCACCCTCTGCGCCTATCCCTGTCAAGAGTTATCAGCCACATCACGGAGGGTAGAGGAGCGCAAGGAAGTGACCCGTACCCGCCTTTGCTGCTGTGCTGTGATCAAACAACTGCTCATGGCTACTGCAGCGCAGTTTTGCCAAGCATTGTTACGCAGCTTGCTGCAGCGGTGTTTGACAGGATATGCACTTCACTTGCTGCAAAGGTCTGACTTTGAAAGCTGAGGGTGGCAGTCATGGAGTACAGTGGAGCCCGGAAGGGCTAAAAGGAGTCAGGACATCTGGTAAGACAATTCATTATCCCGGAGCAGGTTTTGCATTAAAGGTTTTTTCCTTGTGCCCATTCTTGTGGAAATTATTTGCTCTGTTGCAGCAGAACAAAATATTGCCTCATCAAATGCTATCTATGAATTTTAACTGAGTGGAATTGTGTCATCTGACCATCCACACCCTTGGTTGTTCCTGCCAGAATTCCCCGCAATCCACTCTTTCAGAAGTTTTTCAGAAGGGTGTAGAGGGCCCTGTTTTCCAAACAGGAGATTTCCATAGCAAGATAAAGGAAAAAATGTCACGGTATACCTGTATTGCAAGCTTCTGAGTAGCACATAGATTTCTTGATCTGACTGAGATCTCAGAAGCTGTCTGGTTGTCATTGTGTAAGAGCCTGCCATAGGGCTAATTTGCTTTGTGAAGAGAAATACAGCTCTGAGTGGCAAATGTGTGGACTCAGCAATACCTCGAATAAAACATCCAAGACGGGACAAAGGTGGAAATTCAGTGTATTTTTCCAGCAGCACGCACCTGCACCCCAAGCCACCCCTGTGCGTAGGTGTGGCTCTGCTGAGTGCTGAGCGCTCACAGCTTTTGCTGCAGTCACTACATCCTTTCAGCTCTGACACTGCTTACTCTGCCAGAGCCGCCCTGTGCCATGTGCAGCTGCAGATTTCAGCACTACAAATCTGTGTTTGGTAAGATAACCAGAATGCAATATCCCTTACAAATGAAGTGAATTAGTCAAACGACAGCATTGCTGATGAGAAGTAGGGTGGACTGACCTGTGCAGAGATCTGTACTTTCTCTGGTACCCAGATTAGTAGGGGACCGTGTGCAGTGTAGATTTATTTGTAGTAATAAACTATATTCATAAATGGCCAGCAATCTCAGGAATATGGCAGGTTTGAAGGAGTTGCCCTTTTTTTCCAGCCACATCTACCCTTTCTGGCCTACTGGGTGTTTGCAGGCATTCTGCTAAGCAGGGTAATTGGGAATACAACTGCTGCTTGCGGGATTTTTGCTGTTGATAGGAGTAATCTCTTCTTTTTCAAAATCATGTAGGATTCCTGCCATCTGACTTCTTTTATTCTAATTCAGAGAATGAATAAAGCACCTGCATCAAAATGACATGGTACTAGACAAATAAGCTATAGGGCAGTTAAAGTTCAGTCACATTATTGTCACTTGCTTCGGTGTATAGTACATTATGGAACCAGAGACAACTGAGAAAGCTTACTGGCATAGTGAAAAATAAGGTCTTCTGACACTTAAAATTTCTACCAGTGTCGGGAAGCTAGACCTGACAGCATCTTCCCAATCATTAATTTACTTAGCTTGTGGAAAGGTTTCTCAGAATACTCAGCATGAGCTCTTGCGGCTGTGTGGTTTGCACTATGTAAATGCACCACATAATATATAAACTCACAGGATTGCACACCAAGCACAGAGTTTGTGTACACCTTTAGTTTTGTCTGCAGTTGTTTCAGACTATGTGTTCCTTGCCTGTCACCACATCCCCTGGTTTTGTTTTGAAACATGACATGAACCAGAGACAGCTCTCTTACTTCCTTCAGCCGTGACATGGCTTTTGACATACCGAGAAACTAAATGCTTTGCTCCACAGATATGCCACTGAGTATGACAGTGCTGGTCACAGTTGCTGAATAATGGAAACATAGGTAGTCAGAGATTTTTTTTTGGAAAAGCAGTGTGGAGTGCAGCAGTTTTATACTTATGCACTTACAAGCTATTGGTATCTTGCTAGCTCATGTTATTACAGCTTTCAGAGTAGTGTGATAGAGGAAGGCATTGCTAACGCCGAGCATTCTTTCTGAAATGGAAAGGTTTGCAGTTTTTCCTTCCTTCTTTCAATCTCTCCCCCCACCCTGATCAAGTTGAGGAAACAGTAAGTACTGTATGTCTTATAGCTTCCAACCGCTAACAAGTCTGTGTGTGAGTAAAGGCTTAATAGCGATATCAATTAACAGCTAATGTGTATCATTGTTCAAACCATCCTAGTATGTGTTCTAATCTGCATTTGAATACAAATGTTCCTATACAAAATGCGTTTGAATTGTCCAAACAGTATCCAATTAATGTACTTTGTAACATCCCTGGATGTTATATATTCATGGGAATCTTCTTTCAAGTACACAAATACGTGTATTATTAGTGGTAATAGAAAACCTATTCAGGATTAGAAAGCTGAAGTAATTGGACGGCTACTCTTACCTTAGAAACAGCCACATTTGGAAAAAGCTTGGCTCTCAATCAAGCTTTTGGAATGATGGGATCTATTTCACAGTAATTTTCTTCTCCTGTGCAGATTGCTGCAACATGATGGGGATAGCTTTACTGGCTATTGCAGTCAACTCAAGTAAATAAAATTGGTGTACACTTTTGTTTTAGTTGGTTGCCACATAACCTCTTCTAAGACTCTAGGAGGGCAATTGCATATCTTCTTTTGTATCAATGATGATAACATCCAGTAATGCTAATATGCATATTGTCCTGTCAGCATTTTTATTCTTTAAGAATTTCTATCTCACTTCAGTTGCAGCTTAGCTTGCAGAGCATCAGCAGGAAGTATAATACTGTACTGTAATTATTTAATCAACAATAAATCGTACTTCTGCATTGTACCATTGTGCCGTATTTTTCTAAAGAAACTATATCATTCAGAAGCAACTTTGCTTTCATTGCACATCTACTGGTGAACCATCACTCTTTAAAATAGTCTAGTAATTGGACTCTTGCAATGCTCCCTTCATGTGTCCTTATCCCTATAAAATTTAATACACAGTTTTGTTATTCTGCAGAGAGAAGTGGTTTCACGGGTTGGTTGTGTTGGCTGTAGACTACTGAGAGTTGAGAATATTTTTAGTTCTGGGAAGTGTATGTGGAAATCTGAAAGCAACTGAGCCATATGACAAAGCAGATATGCTGCAGAGACACTGCAGATCGCGCGCTCTCATACTTAATATGCAGCGTTCGGTGTCGTCGCAGTTCCTCAGCAGATTTTGGTAATGTCACCAGTTACAGTGCGTTCAGTAATCAGCATTTACAATAGCAAAGATACCAATAACAGGGTCTGCATCAGGCAGAATTTGCAGCTGTTAAACAGAGGAGGGTAAATTTTCCTGGTCTGTCTTTGAAGCTGGTAGTGACTTGGAGACTGTCTGTGCTACACTTGCACAAATGTCTTCTCTTTGACATTAATACATTTTTTTCCATTTTGCCTTGCTTATGGTTCAGCCTACTCATTTTTGCTTTTTGAGGACAAGTTACACTGGTGATTCTTGAAGCTGGTCATAAGCGAGCCTTATCAGGGAAGATGTGGACAGTCTTTACGAGGGTGAGGCACTGCTGCTATCAGGTGTTGTCAGCCAGGGATGTCATGTTCCTGTACTGGAATTTCTAGAAAACAAATTTGGCTGTTATCTGAACGCTTCAAGCGCTACATGGCCAGCATCATTTAAAACGACAGGCAGTGTAGCATTGGTGTCTTTCAGGCACCATTCTGTTTCCCTCAAACCAGCCTGGCCAAGGGCTAAGTGCTTTCTCTGAGGGATAGTGCCAGGCCTCCCAGCCGAGTGGGCTCACCCACTGAATGCAAGTCTAGCCAAAATCTATTAAAGTTAGAAATGGGAAAATCTAGAGATACTTCAGCAGAGACATAACTAATATATATATATATATATATATTTCTTCAGCCACAGCATACTTTTTTTTTTTCTTTATACTCAGGGAATCTATGAAACACCCAGTACAAGCACTCCAGCCAGTTCCTGACCAGAATCCCAGGGACAGTCTGGAGGGCTCTTAAAACAACCAGTCTCGGCTGTCAGTCTTGAGAGGTTTGTCATCTGCAGGAAGGCTGCTCCCTCCAGCCCCCTGCTGCTGGCCATGATTTGTGCCTCAGTTCTGTAACTGCATGGGCAAGCTTACAAAAAAGTCTTCTCCTTCCTGACAAGCGAGGTGTAGCTTGGTCTGCAGGATGTGCTTGTTCAAAACACAAGCTAAATAATCATAAATCAGCATAAAGCACTGAGGTTTTGTGGTGCCATAGCAATAAAGGAATTATTTCAGCACTACTGATGATGATTTTTCTGAATTATTATGACTCCACAAAACTGCTGGGGAAGGGAGGGACATTTTTCACAACTTAACTTCTTCTTGTTGCCAAGGTCGAGCAAGAGAGCAGTGTAGACATAATTGCCCTTTCCTTTTTGTGCTGCTCATTATTAGTTAGGGGGGATTTCATTCCTTTATTTATTTATTTTTACAGAAGCTTTAATTCCCATGGACATTCTTTCTTTCTATTCGAATGGCACAAAATACCCTACCTACCTAAGGAGCAGTTCTTAAGATAACATCAGGTTTCTTTCCTACAAATTAGTACCAAACATCTACTTTTCTATCTTACATTTTTTCTAGTAGGTGCAGAGACAGCAGTACTGGTGCAACTACCTGGTGCACCACCAGGCAGCCCTTTGGGAAGCGTTTGTCCATGGGCTGCAGACGGGGACAGGCGTGCACCGGCCCCCATGAGCAGTGCCCCTGGGGCTGGTGGTCCTGCCCCTGTGCCCCCCACAAACTGGTGCCACCAGGAGGAGCCCAGTTCGGTCAGGAGGAGTGGGAGGGTGCAAGCCGTTGGTATCAGCCGGGAAGGTTGCAAGGAAAAATGTCGTGATAGTTACTGGAAAAGCCACATGCTTCGAGTCAAGGTTAGTCTCTGCTGGGTTGTAATGTTTCTGTGGCTGGGTAGTTGCTGGTGTTAGGGCTTCCTGTCTAAGGACACGGAACTGCACTCGGTAGAAAACACTGTCAGGATCGAGCCTCTAATTGTCACATACAAAAAGCACAAATCAAAGATGGCATCCTGAAGTGTCCTTATTTTCAAAAGTGGTTTGCTTTTCCGGCATATTTAGGGTTGTGTGGCATCACAAGAAAATTACATTTTGAATATCTTTTGGTATGACAGCACAGAGTATTAGTGTTATTGAGGAGTCTAAAATGTCACTGGTGTGGGAAAAGTTTGTATGAACTAAGTATATCATCGATAATTGCAGGATTAGCTTGCAATATAATTCACGTAACTTTGAGACAGAGGAAACTTGTGGATGTTTGGAACAGAAAGAGACAGATTATCAGATGTATAGAAAAGCCAAGTATTTTCTAATTACTGTGAGAGTTAAAGAAGAAAAACCCAAACTCCCCCCAAAGGAGTTCTCTAGTTTAAACCAGTAATTGCAATTAAGAACATCAAGTAAAAGAATTATATAACGCTGCTCCATTTTGCTATTAAAAGCTTAAACTTTTTCTTGCTTAAAATTGAAAGAGGAAAAAGAATTGAAAACAGGTTTAATTAACTGGTAAACTTGAATGTTTATCAGCTATAAAAATATGTCATTTCCTTAGCAATAGGAAATAAATAAATTGAGAGATTTTAAAGATCAAGGTTAAAATAATTAAGAAAATGGTGATTGACTATTTATTTATATTATTATTATTTTTTAAGCTTATATTTTCAAGATCCCCACCCCCCTCCCCCCCGGGTTATTGCACTTGGTATTTAACCTTGCATTTATTCTGTAAGCTGTAAATTAAAAGGCTAAATAATCTGTGTGACCTTTCATAAAGCCTCAGTGGGAAAAAGTTGCTCTCTGATTTATCAGCTGTATCCAGGGTCTGTAACCAGCGGATTTCTGCCTTCAGTTCATGTTTGGGCTCAAGTGTAACTGAAATTGTTTCAGTTCAGGTGAAGTTCAGCTCAGCAGCAGCGTATTAACCAGTCTGAACCATGTCTGCAAGAGGCCCACCTGGCTGCAGGGAGCTCTGACCACAGGGTGAGCCCGATTTTTGCCTTCCTGCATGCTCCTGGCTGTGGCAACTGCTCTCCTGCTCTCCAGGGCTGGTTGATGGGGTGCTGAGCTGCTCATAGTGCTACAGGTGGATCCCCGGGGATCAGGAGACAATTATTGAGTAGAAAATTGAAAATTGCCTTGCAGTTTTTTAGGGCTGGTTTCCAGAGAGATGCAGCAGTGGTGGTATGCTGTGGAACAAGCAATTTTACAAGCGTTGGGCAGCCTGAATGGGCATCACTGGGACTGTTCCCATGCTCACAAGTGTTAGACCTAATGTTCTGGCAAGTCTTTGAAAGATCCAGACCTCACATGTAGCAGTGGAGTTTTGGAACATGCTTGCTGGTGTTGTAGGTGATTTTGCAAATGGTGAGTCTGTATCTGAGGGTAGCAGAAAGCCAAAAATGTTTGTTCTGCAATTAGCTTGTGGGAATTCTTCAGAGCAGCACCTGTGTTCTGTGTGACTCATGGTGATCGCATAACCCCAGCAAGGTGCTGGCAGGCGCTACTCAGGTGTGAGACGGCTATGGCTCTGCAGGGGACTGCAGCAGTGCCTAGCAAAAGCTCTGAACAGGGAGGCTGCCTAACAGACCGTCAGTTGTCACCCACAGGGTTCATCCTTGCACTGGCCTGTGCCTATTTATCTCTTCCTTGCTGCTTGCCCCAATGTACTCTGTCTGAAGCAGCAGCAAGCTGACACTAGAGTTGAGTCAAATGTTTACTCAGTGTGCTTTGCTGTCCAAGATGTTTTCCTATGGTTGTGTCCTTGTGAACAGAGAGATGCCCCGGAAGAGAGCACTGAAACAGCCTGGAGAAGGAGAGCTGCAGCAGTCCTATAACACTGCACTGTGAAGGTTATTGATTTGGGGCCAGTTTTAAGTTTCTCGTTAGATGTGCTTGTGTGATCCCTGACTCAAACTTGAATGATCAGTAACTGATTTTGTTATTTTTATTTAATGCATATAGTACTTTAAATATGCAGTAGTTAGATCTCAATTTTATCTTTTGCTGTGATATTAGTTCTTTCTTTGTGTTACTGTTGATCATCTTTTGTCTTCTCTTCAGTAATGTTATAGCCTTAGTTGTTCACATCATCAGATTTTTATTCTGGTGCTCTTGACATCGCACAGTCAGTTTCCACTCTTATAGCTTATTTTATATCCCTTCCTCTGAAATACACTGTTTATTTATTTATGTTGTAAAGATACACATAGTGCCATTATTTGAAGCCACTAAATTGCTGCTTGAGAGGCGTGGTGCTGTGTATATATTACTCCGTTTATGTTCTCACCATTCATGACTGGTAGAACCATTTGACTGGAGTATGGCTCCATTAATCTCTCTTCACTATTTATATGTATTAATTAGTTTAAAATTTCACTCATCAGGGTAGCTGTGTTAAGTATAACATCTTCTGGTTACTCCTGGGGCAGCAGCTGTAGTGGGAATACTAATCAAGTGGCTTGGTCACAACAGTTCTCCTGTGCTCACTCTGTTCTGTGTGTAGATGCAGCAGTTTAGCTAAGCAAGTTACATCATAATTTTTTAGGGAAGTTTTAAAGACGTTCAGAAACTCTCACCTCCTGATGTGATTTCCATTGTTTTACAGAGTAGGCAGGTACATCTGTATCATGCAACATAAACAGCTTCCTGAACAATATTAAAAGATAAGATTTTGCTAAATAATGGTCAGTTTTTCAGTAGCTACTTGTTGTATGCTTATGCAAAATGTATGCTTCTTCTTTGTTTGTTGCTCTCAGAAAAAGAACAAAGCTTTCAGACTGTGGTGGCTAAAATTACAGCCCAAACCATACTAATATATCTCCAAAAAAGAGAAAGGGTTAAAGTTGCAAAGCATTTTGAAATTGCTACTGAAGTCCAGCAGAAGTGCTGGTGTCCTCCTGCATGGAGAAATGTCTCATCCATTTTTACAAGCCGGTTTGAATGCTTTATATTATGATAAGATGCTTATTTTAAGAAGACTGTCTGCTGTTGAGTAGACTGCTGTTGAGTAGAAAAGTATTTGTCCTCCTTTAGTACATACAAGCCCATGCGTACCCTAAGCATTAATCTCTTTAATTTAGATTATTTGCCCCAAATGAGAAATAGCCCAAAGGTTACTTGGCCTGCACTTCTCCCATGTGGGATTCGTTAAAAAACATTATTGACTGCAGTTCTGTGCAGCCCAGGTGGAAAGAACAAGGATTATTATTAAACATTTTATAGCACAACAGATGTACCTGCAAACACACTGACACAGAGGAGACAAAATAGGACAACAGTTGAGGAAAACAAGGATCCAGTGATATCACCGGTGAGAACGTGTGGGGAAAGGAAGAATTTAAACCAGGTGGTTTGGGGGTGTAGGAGGGCCCTCTGAGGGCCAGATGCAGGGATCCTACAAGGGGCAGAGCCATGCTAGGATGCATGCTTGGTCTCTTCTCTAGGAACAGTGGTGGGAGTCTTTTGATGAGCTAGAACAGGAAGCGAATGGATCACTTTGTTTTAGTTGTTTTCTGCCCTGCTTATCTTGCTACTACACAAAAATAGCTGTATTTATGTTGAAATTTACAGCAGATACTTTACTGTTTGCTGGTCTTTGCTTTTCCTGCCTTAACTTCAAGATTAGTAAAGTACAACTGCCATTGCCATACGAAAGAAGCAATGTAATTCATCATAATTTTTTTTTTTTTTTTTTTTTTTAATAAAATTATATACCCCTTCCAACATACATAGCTTTTGATCAAGAATTTTGTATGTGTAGGTATGATATAGATTATTTTGATAAAGTTGCTTGTAATATATAAGACATGAACAATGAAGAAGCAGGGACAAAGGCAGCAAATTTCTTGCATTATTGTCCATTTCTTAGCTGCAATAATAATGAAAAATAATCAGCCTTTTAAAGTATTTAAAATCAGAAGCTAAGTGTTATTTGTAAGCTCAGTTCGAGAATTAGTGTTGAAAAAATGTTTTAAGAGCTGGAATTGTTGCAGAGAAATGTGTGTCAGTACTACACATTCACCAAAAGAGAGCAACATTGGCACACTGTAGGTGCCTCAGGCAAGTAGCCATTTTAAGTGGTGAGCAGGAACACATTGTCCTCTGCTTTAGAGACTGTGTTTTACCTGCCTCTGGATGTGATGGATGTGGTGCATTTATTAGTTAGCTTTATGGCTGCTGATGATGTACGGTTTACGGACCATATTTTTGTCTTTCAGTTGTTTATGTACAGTATGTTTCCTCATTCATTATGATTGCTTTTAGCATACATGTTTATACATTTGCTGAAACATTGGTGCTGTTTTTCCTCTTAGAAAGTTTTTTTTTCAACATCAGACTTTGCATTCATGAATTTTCTTTGGCTAAAGTCATTAAAATGCACTTAATGTTTTCAGTTTTATCAAATGCTTTGGAATGGTATCAGCTATATTTTTGATTGATTTGAAAAAATGATCTCAGAAGCCTGGATTTCTTATTTTTATTTTTTAATATTAATGATCTCCAACATCTTGAGCATATCGATTGTTTTCTTTTACATTGTTTCATTCCTCTGAACACTCTTATTAGCCCCAAAGCTAATGATGCACTCAGATATGCCAAGATACTTATTTAGCAAAGTGTGTTGCAGTTCCTGAAGTTTCTTGGCTCAAATACTATATCCAGCATAAATTGGTAACTGTGACTTTTAAAGGAAAAAAAGTGGTTCTCAGAATAAAAGTACAAAGGATTTAATGCCCAAGGTTGTTTTCAGACAACATACTCATCTGCAGTGTCCTGACCCTACCAGTTCTTGAACTGGGAGTGGCTATTAGCCAGTTGGTTGCTGACAGCGTCTGCAGATACCACTATGCCCTGCAGGCCTCTGCTGGCATGGAGGTGTTGAGGGCATGGCCTTGTGTCCTCCTTTAGAGCAGTGCTGGACCCGTTTTTGCTCCTTAGGCTGCACAAGGATAGCTCTTACTGCCTGGGACAAGGGGAGTGGGCAGAGGAACAAAATCTGGCCTGTGTCCAGCTGAGAAGGGCAGTTTTCTCCTCCCTTTTGTAAGCAGAGCAGGGTGGATGGCTTTGGCTCCTTCCTCTTTATTTTCTTTTTAGTCTGGAGGTTGGAATAAACCAAGATGGGATAATGAAGTGCTGTAAACTTTCCAGTCATTCGCAGTGTTCCAGTAATAGACACCTTTCCAGTGCAGTAACACAGCTGGTCTGTGTTGTTGAGGATGTGCTGTGAAGTTGGGCCTTGGGCTGTGAGGGTGCCCAAGGGCCAACGTGCCCACATCCACGGCCCAGCTGCATACAGGTGCCTCAGGCAGGTCCCTGACCCCCAAGAGACTCTTGAAAAGGTCCCATAGTCCAAGTGGCTTCCCTGGGATCCCCCTGAAGGGGTCTGACAAAGCATCAGCCGAGTGTGCATAAGGACAGAGCACATGGAGGCACTCTGGGCCTGCTGCTGCCCTCCGCTGGGCAGGGCCAGCCTGGGGTTGCAGAGTGAGAAGACAGGGAGAGCAGGGGCCTGAAGAAACGCTGCAGCAACCCCAGCAGTTCGTCCTGCTTACTGGGGATGTTTTGTAACGCGGATGATTCACAGTGACAGAAAGGAAGCACAGGACATATGTAAAATAGGAGTGAGCTTGAATCCAAATGTGGCCAGAGGCAGCACAAACGGCAGTATGTTTCTAAGAGTTAGAAAACTCACTTCCAGGGTTGCTGGAGTCAAGAAGTGCTGGGTGTGGGGGTTACCAGGAAGGAAATCTTGTTCTTTTGTAGCCTGGAATTTTCAATGTGTGTGCCTCTATTTACTCCTATTTAAAAATAAAATAAATACTTAATTTCCAAGTTGAGTATTCTGTGACGGTTCCCTGTGAAGAACAAAAGGGCAGCTCCGTTAGATGCTTGTTGTTGGAGTGAGAGCAGGTTTGGACCCTGGAGAGCTAAGCAAGGGTACAGCAAGTAGATTTGGCTGTGCCTGAGGCTTTGAGCCTGTGCTTGTTTGTTGTGGCGTGTCTGCTGGAATAAGGAGCTCTTCATCTGAGACCTCCACGCACAGAGTGCGACCCTGTCTGTGCCAGGCGGGCTCTGCCCCTGAAGAGCCACTCTCACATCTCTCTGCCAGCTGTGCATAAACATGAGACTGAACCTGCTTTTCACTCCCACCAGAAGAGTCGTCTGCATCAGCAGCCCGAAGTCTAAGTGTAGGGGTTGCATGTAAATAAGATGAATAAAGTGTGTATGTGTGTACTTTTAGTGATCTACATGCATACACATACACAAATTTTGCTCAAACCCCAGAAGTCTGAAAGAATTGTCTGAGAAATATATTTTTATTTAACAATCTACTAGCCAAGACCTCACCCCTTTTCCAAATGTTTTCCAGTTAAATAAGCATTTGAAATAAACTGTTGGCTAGTCTTCAGCAGAGGGGGTTATGCTGATTCTGTCCAAATGACAGGCGTTAAGCATAGCTTAAAAAGGTTTAATTCGGAAGGACTACTGCAGGACCTTGTGGGTCACTTCTCTTTGTAGACCAAACTCACTCTCCTAATGCCAACTCTCAGTATGTGACGAGAGCATTCCCTCTTTCTGAATTACTGAGGTTCATCGCAGTTACACAGCCAGGTTAGGGAGGCCATCTGAGGGAGGAGAATTTGCATTGGACATGTCCCCACATGGTTTTTTACACCTGTGTTTTTGTGCATAGTTCTTGACCAAATGATGGATATCTCCTAGAAACGTATTTTGTGGAAAATATGAATCATTGAGCTGACTCTTCTTTTGACTCACTGTGGTGGTTGTCTGTGTACACAAACAATCAGGAGTGGTATTCTAACTATTAAGTTGTGTGAATTTATCAATGTCAGCTAAACTGACTTCAGTGTGAATGTCAGTTGTACACACAGAGGCAAAATATGGCTCTTAGTTTGCAGACAAAGTTTGTATGGTTCCTGTGAACAAAAGGTGCTAAACTGTTCTGAATAAGTAAGATGTATTAGTCAATGAAATCAGCAGTGTTGTTACTGAACCTTTCCTATGCAACAGTAAGGGAGTGAAACTGCCAGTTCTAGGCCAGAAGTTCCGGGGAGGCTTGGTGAGACGAGTCTGCGTGGCCTTTAGGCTCCCACTGGCTGACAGTGGGGGAACCTGAGAAATGGGGTCTACTGTGTGGGTGGGATAAGGTTTCTCAGGTGGAAGCAACCGAGCACCTGCCCTGCCAGCTTCGTGTGCTCAGTAAGTGCCCTAAGAGATGCTGCAGCTCCGCACGGGTTTCTTGCTTCAGACTGTAGCCTTTGAGAGTCACGGGCTAGTGCTTGAAGCCAGAGCCTTGCTGCTCCAATTGTGGTCATGTCAGTGTAAAAAAAAAAATAGCTGAACCTTGAGCAGGGAATGCTTTTCATGGTCATACTGTGCTCCCGTGAAGGTCAGGTTTGGGAGACAAATGTACTATTTATGTTTATTTAAAAATAAAACAACAAAAAAGGCATCAACTAATCTGCCATCTGTTCCCCCATATTTGGCCATATTTATTATTGATCCAAATTTATGGAGGTGTTCCAGAGCTTTGCTGATTTTTAGTTTGCCTCTTTCTAGTTTCCATCTATTGATGACTATTTTCTGCTCATTGGTCTATGCAAAGCAGAGCCTAAAATGCTTTATGCAGTTGGTAGCAGAATTTCTGGAAAGGCTAAATTGCAGCTGCTAAGAGAGAGAAATTATTGGAATGGGAGAAGCTTCCAATTCAAGTCTTGCTGTGTGTGCTTCTGTGATTTGTTTGCATAACGCAGTACTGTAGCTCTTACCACCTAAACAGCTCTGCATCATCTGGTCTCCTGCTGTAAGGGTGAGATGTCTAAAAGCACAGCAGGGGCATGAAAATTACAGAACTTGGAGATCAGAATTGACCAATACAGAAGTTACAGTAATTGTTTGAATCTGTAGTATCCAACTGGTGGAGGATGATGGCTTCAAACTTCTGCTTCTCATAATTATTTTAACAAAGCTGCAGCTTTTAGCCATGTCTGATGTGAATCCAGAGATCAGTCGTTGCTCTGCAGTGCTCTCAGCAACTGGATGTGGACGCTTCTGCCTCGCCGCTGACAAGCATACGTCTTCTACAGTAAGGTTCGAGGTGTGCCTGTGTTGCCAAAATAAAATATGTGAGCAGTAGAATGATATTAGATATTTTTCCTTAAATCATTCAGGCTTTTGTTTTAACCCAGACAGGCTTCCTAGGATTAGCAGTCATTTAAAATCTCTTAAGCATATAACTGAAACCTAACATGAATTATCATTTCATATTTCATTGCTGCTGTTTACATGCTGCCAGTGATTCCCGGGTCTGTAAATTGCAGCCAAGTTAGTCCGACCTACAAATCCTGATGTTTTTGCACAATCTCTGTTGTGAACAGCAAGGTCATGTGTATTCTGCTAATCCGGATTCAGATAGAAGTGTGCAGTCTGGGCACTAAATATAACTTGTTTTTAGGAAAAATAAGTTGTTTATTTTCTTAAACACACCTTGAAGCAAATGAAATATTGCCTATTCTGTGTGTTTTTGTTTTTAAAACTATTTTAAAATATTCCACAGCAGACATTCTACCCACAGAAAACAGCAGGGGAGTTTTCTTACATAATAATCTGACAGATGTGTCATGGTATCTAATCCCTTAAACCTCCAAAGCCCTCTGATAGTAGATGTTTTAAAAGGACAGATTGAAAAAGCATGCTGCTCTTTTTTAGAGTCTTTGCCTTCGGTGCCCATTCCACATTCAATTGCTTTATTTTGCTAAAGCAGCGTACGTGATAACTTGAAGTCAAGAGGAAAAAAAAAGAAAAAGGTAAAAATAGAATAATAAATGCCATTAATATAATTAACGCCAAATGAGAACACCATTTTAAATCTGTGTTTAGATCTGGATCTTATTCAGATCTCTCTGTTCCATGTTTTCTCTGAGATTCTATCAAGAAGTAAATCAATAATAATTACACACACAAAATGACCGGCAGACTTGCAACTGAACCATCAAGATTTTCACATTCCTTAACTATGCAACCGTGTAATCATATTACTGTAACTCTTGTGCTCTTTCTTCTCGGGCATTTCTGTTCTGTAGTGCACCGTATCTGTGAGTACAGCATTGGCCATTCAAAGCTGGCGACTCTCTTCTGTTTGTCTGGTTAAGCACCTGGCATACTTCTTAAAATAACAAAGTCTTCAGAAAAGTCTTTGCCTCCTAGCTCATTTTAGCCTTTTCTTTTTCAGGGCAGTTATGGCTTTAATAATGCAAATGCCACATGAAATGTCGAACATGAATTCAGAGGATCAGGGTTTCAGTTAATGACATTAAATAAGTTCCCTTGATAGTTAGCTACCACAGCATACAAGCTTATTTCAGGAATTTTGAGTATCTGAGGCTTGGATAATCAACAGCACAATACATGTGACTCCTGCTTCATTTGCTGTAAATTTGTGCTCTAAATGTTTTTAAATATTGTATCATGTACTGTCACAGTGGAGTTGGATCTGAACCAGTATCCAAACTTAAAAGAAGCAAAGGTTCAGAAAAGAAAGCTGACATTGGAGATTTTTGACATTTGCGGAAGTGCAATATTGTGTTAATGTGCAGATGAAAAAAGATTCTTTAAAATAAATGAGAACATGTTCTATAATTTCTTTCAAAGATGTTGGTGTTTGTTTTGATAAAATCATAACTTTCTAGTCATAATCCTTATTGCTTTTAGCGAGGCAATTATTTAGGTCTCGTTTGTTGAAATGTGAACTGACTTGAGATGTCTCACCTGATGAGGTTATCAAAGATTTGTGAAATGACACTGAGACTGAGAAACTAATCATCTCTTCTCTGGTGACACAAAGGAGTCTTTCTTTTCCATGAATGCAGCAACTGACCTTGACTTTACACATGGTCAGTTTCTACATTTTTTTCAGCTTTAAGAAAAAGCATTTTTCAACAGACTAATCCTATAATGCAGTGATTTCTTTTTCAGTGAGGATTTCTCAGTGATTTTTAGTTCTGTTCGGGCTAAGGTTCTTTATAAACCAGCTGTACACACATTAAATGCAAGATAAAAACAAGAGGATAGACTAGAAATGAAGATTATACACAAAGACTTCTAGGTTAAAGTGATTCTGCCAGTCTAGCAAATGTGAAATGCAAGGTTAAGAAAAAGACTTTGTTATTTAAGTGGCACATCTTGCATTATGGACAAGAGACTTATTTATTTATTTGTTTGTGTTTGTGTGGATTACAGTGTTATCTGAGAATGGTCTCTATTCATTGCACACCCCTTCATATGGAGACAGGCATCTTCTGTACTTCCTCAGTTTTCCTTGTACAGAATTGACAATTTTCAAATTACCACCTTTCTATTTTGTATTTTTATTTCTTAATTATTGCTGTGTGTATATTGAGAGCAGCTTGATGCCTCAAATTAACATTTAGGCTTAGTAGCATAATATCTTATGTGTCTGTTTATTCCTCCTATACTGAGGAAATGATGTACAAAACATAGCAACCAAAACTGAGAGAAACTTGCTGAAATGTTCTTTTGTTCAGAATAATCACCTCAAACAGTAAGGAAAAAAAAAAAAAGTTTTAGTTTTGAACTTTGGAGTAGGAGTTTAAATTTTGGTCTCTGGTACCTAGGATAATATCCTGGTACCGAGCTGTAGGTATGAAGAGTCTTTTCTCATTATGAGTATTGTTTATATCAAGCAGAGGAGTTTCCATAGGAAAGAAACCCCTCCCATTACCCATATTTTGGTGGAGCAGGGCATTTCATGGATCGCCTCAATGGCTGGAATACTCATTCAAGGCTGCTCCAGGGCATTACTTTTTTGTCGCTGCTTGGAGGAATAGGGCTTTTTAATGTAAATATGTGGTGCGCTTTTGCAGCTGGAAAAATGGAGCTTAGACCTGCACTTAGGAGGTGATCAGTGGTAACTAATTGCCTGCTGACCAAATCAGGTGCTTGGTCACCTGTGCCTGCCCTTTCCCCAGCGTCCCACCTGTGCTGCGTTGCACTGAGCGGCCAGTGCCTGGCAGTGGGGCAGCCCTGGGTTTGATATGCCTGCTGCGCTTCTGGATCGAGCTCTTTGTTCCCTGGCATCTCTCCATTTGAAAAATCACAGGATCAGCATCACCACGTGAGTGTTGTGCAGAAAAGATTAGGAGGTGTTCAGATGCTGGATTGTTTTGGTAGGGACCAAGCAGGCATTTCAGTCAAGTGTGAAATGGATTCCTTAAGCCAGCTGCAGAGGGGCACTAAACTGGTGCATTTCCACAGAAGTTAGTTTTGGTTTTATCTATGGTTTCTGTTTGGATCTTTATTCAAAATCCATTTCTGCTTGCTGAATGCCTAGCTTTCCCAAATGGCCTGTGTTTCATGTGAAAGACCTCCTCTGTTCAACATACACCATCAGATTATTTCTGTCTCAGTACATAGTTGCTTGGGAAAGATGTTCTTAAATTAATAATTTTTACCCAGGTAATTATCACGTTAATTACACAGATATTTTTCTCTTATTTTTAGAAGATATTCCTCTCTTAATTTTGATATACATTTTATGAAATGACTTATGTAATGTACGTGACCTTACCTTTGTGATTAAGGGTTTCAGCTTTGGAAAAAATCAGGGCCTGATTTTTTCAGGTTCTGTGTCCTAATATATATGTGTATACTTCTTACTTTTAAGTGAAGCTTACACCAAACTACATTAGTTTGCAAGCATGGAAGAGAGAGTTAGTCTAATTGAGTATTATTTATGCTTTTTGTGGACTGTTTGCTACATTGTTGAAGCTGTGCATTCAGAAAATAAAATACAGCCCCCTGATTCTCAAATCCTATTTCCTCACTTCCAGATGTTAGCACATGCAATATTTTACAACACAGCTAAGCCTTCTGTTTCGTTGCTTGGTACAGTGAAGGGGCCTTCTAGATCAAGGCATAAAACAAAGGTTTCTAGAACAGAAGAAAATTGAAGGACGTGAAGATGGCTAGGCAGTGTCTTCAGAAAACTTATTATCCTGTTCCTGTGAAAAAGGGGCAAAAGATGCCCTATGCCTACCTGACCTTTCAGGAAAATTATAGGCAAGATGTACATAGGCTGCTTTTCTGCCTTTATTCCACTGGATATATAACCACTTCTTATTTTTAAGAACCTTCACAGGTTTACTGCTATTTATTAGTAAAAGGGTTACAATTGCTCAGAAACCATTGAAATGTGCCACGGCCCATATGCCTGTGATTAGATTTACTGTTATCTTTCTAAATCTAAAATTTAGATGCTTGGAAATCATGCAGTCAGCTGGCTGGCTATAAGATGTTGTGGGAGAGCATACATACAATTTCTTATGTTGAAACTTTGTCTTTTAACAAGTGGATGAATTGTTCCTAGGGCCAAAAAGGAAGACTTGATGGTGGCTGTTGGAGCAGCTATCTAGAAGAGGAAGAGCTATGTTCCTGGTCTAATAGTTAATTGAAAGAGATATTTTACATAGAGCATTTTATTTTTTTTTTAATATTAAATTATGTTCCTAATCTCGAGCTGTGGATTCCTGCAGGTACCTGCGATTAGATGGCCTGATGGTAGGAACGTGGTGCAGCAAGAGGTGGTTGCCTTCAGAGGAAGGAAGGTGCCGCAGCCAGGCACGTCCTTCTGAACTGGCAGCTCTGCAGAACTCTGCCCATGCCACCGCCAGCACTGAAGGTTCAGCAGGCCAAATTGTGATATTGCTTGCTTCTATGAAGAGCCCTTGGGCTTGTGCAGGTGTAATGGGCTGGAAATTAGTGAAATGAGTCAATAATTCTGCTGGTAGTTGAGAAGAAGGAATAAAATCCGCAGTTGTGTGTAGCTGGCTGAGGTGAATACCTGCACAGGGGTAACAGGGATAAGGGTAGAAAAAACTTATATCCCAACAGACTCTTTTGCAAATGAAGATATTGGTTAAAGCTGAGACAACTGAGATATTGGTTAAAACAAGACAATTTCTTGTGAAATATTAATCGGGAAAACCAGAAATGCTAGGTTTTGTTTTGCTATGTGACTCTTCCTTGTTACCTAATTGTCATGTAATTACCATGCTGTTTATTGGGAAGGCATACTGTGTGACAGCTGTCTATTTCTTTAAAAAATAAAAACCCACCACATCCTATGTTGAATGCAGGATTTACACTATGATGCTTTAGGGAGGGGCTGTTTGAAGATGCGTTGTAGCTTGAAATCAGAAGGGATAAGAAGTGTTAGAAGCCGGGTAGTATGGAAACTTCTATACCACAGAGGAGTTACAGAGGCTCTTGACTTTGTGGAGAGGGGCTTTGTATTGCTGTCGTTCTGCTTGGTGACTGCAGCATGTTCAGAGAGACCCGGAGCAGTGGGCACTGCTATTTTGGCTGCTGTTGTACAATGGCAGGATAGCTGAGGTGGGCTGGGACCTCTGGAGATGCTCTAGGCCACTCGAGAGGATTCTCAAAGCAGGGTCAACTAGAACAGTCTGCTCACAGCTGTGCCCAGCTGAGTTTTGAACATCTCCAGGGATGAGATGAGGAACACAAATTTAGTAACGAAACCCAATATCAACAAACATGTACTGAGCAAACCTGCCTCCTGCTGCAGCTCTTTGGAGGAGGTCTCCTGTGCGGCGAGCTTCTGAGGGAATGCAGCTTTCTAGCCAGGCAGAGTTGAAGCTCAAGGCCTCCATTAATTTAACTGCAGAAGGATAAAGTGGCTCTAGTTCCCATTTTGGGATGTGTAATGTGATGGATGTAAATCACTTCAGCACATGAACTCTGTTGAAATGAATGGAGCAGTTGTGATTTGTAATATTGGGTGGTTTCCTCTCCTGTTATTAGCAGCCTTGTTCTCAAATTTCAGATTGCAGTAGAGCTGCTAATGTTGGAAGTTCAAATGCTGATATTTTCTGAAGGTAACCCTGGATGTCTCCACATATATTTTCCACAATTTCAACTGGCATACAGTTGCAGCTGCTCCTTAATGGTTTATTCCAGGGGTCATTGTTGTTTTTTATTTCTGAAGCAGTGCTCTGAGTGTGCTCCTTCTCTCACAGTTCACGTGGAGAGAACCTGTTGCAGTATCAGGATCTTATCTGGAACCAGTGGTCTGTGCTTATTAGCAAATTTGCTTAGCAAGTGCAGATAGGTTAATTGAAGTTAGTTGTGTGTGACCAGGTTGGTTTGTCTTTAATCTCTTATGTTTAAATTTTATGTGCGTGAAAACAATTAATCCTCTTAACTGCTGTAGACTTTGAATGCTTAGTAAATAAGTGGCCTCTTTAATTGACGCTATGGTGTTTGCCTGTATAAGCCAAAATAAAAGTAAAGCGCTACACACTGGGCCTTGAGGGAATCTTCATCAGTGCAGTGAGAGGTTCTATTATGTAAAAGGCTTAAGAGTCTTCCCAGCTCATTATTTTTATAGTACTGTCTGCTTTGCTCTTTTAAGACAATGCTCCTTTTTTAGCATCAACAATTTTGAGATCAGAGATCACTTCCTGAGTCAAGGCAAATTGAGCAAGATATTTCAGCACTTGACAATCAAAGATGCACTTCTCCTGCATGCAGGTTAACACTGCTTTCATTTTTTTTTTTTTTTAACTGAAACCCAAAAAGGTGTTCCTCTTCAAGTGAAGGGCTTGTTATCTTCACACTGCATGCAGTAAAAGAATAGTCCAGAGCTTATTTCTTCACAGAGAAACATAAGTGCTTTGCACAGTTAATCTAGGGATTACTCACTGGCCAACCATCCAAAATACTGGTATTCCCTACCAGTAAATCTGTATAACAGTTTGCATGAGATGAAATACCTTCTTTGCTTTTAATTAGGAATCAAATTTTATGCTGGCAAAATGCAATTTTTTTTCCCCATTTAAACTCCTAACTCTACTGGGTGCCATGTTAGTGTCAGTTAGTACATCCTCGTGCATACCAGGTTTCAGATCATACCTGTGTTTCTTAAGTCACTGCTCAAGTGATATTTTGGCCTACACAGTGAATTGATTAGGAGTAGTAAGGGAGAGGGGGAAGAATCACAGAATCTCATGTGACAGTCTGGTGTAATTTGTCATATGTGAGGTATAATGGAGAAAGGGATTATCATCTCACTTATACTGAAGTCTACACTGAGACAAGTTTGACAATAAATATTTTGCCAGGCTGCAAATGTCCTCAGTATAATGCCAGACATCAGCCGAGCACAGATTAGAGTTGTTAGTGCCGCAGCCAGGCTTCTTCTGTAGGTGTCACACTTGCTCGCTGCCTCAGCTTGATGCTGCATAGCTCTGCTCTGAAGTTCTCAGATCTTATCACATTTACTTACACATGTAATTGTGTTCATACATAATTTGTTATTAAATTCAGTCATATGTAATGATTTTGGGAACTAATAACCTATTTAAAGTACAGTCTGTATTTTTGAATAACTTTTCTTTGAGGTTCTTAATTTTTTAACACAACTTTTAAGGTCAGTGGTCCGACTGTGTAAATTATTAAATACTTCTAAATTTTTTATAACTTTCCCCAGCAATGTAGACTGGATTTTCCCTTCTCTTTGCTGTTCCTGGATGTGCAGCATGGAGGGTGATACTGTACATCTTTGTTTTTTTGTTTCAGATCATAGTCATTAATGTGAAATCTAAGCTCTCATTTTACTAATTGTAATGGTAACATAGAGAATATTTTGCGCCCTCACAGTGAAAATTGACCTGCTTCTTTAATCTGTATGAGGTTGCACAGTGAGTATCACGTTCATCCCTTGATTTGGATCAGTTCTCAAGGCAAGGGCCAACACTACCCCAGCACAGCACTGCAGCAGCAGCAGAATTTGACAGTATGCATTTCTGCCACCTCTGACCCTGAAGATCCTGTCTGTCCTAGGACAGATTTTTGTCCTTTGAAACTGTGGAGTAAAGCGATACTGCTCATTTTAGCTGAGTAACAGTACAGAGGAAAATTTTGCAAGGCAAGAAGAATTCAAATTGAGATCCATTTGCACTAGCTGGTGAATTACTCCAAAGAATTACCCACATGGAGATTTTTCTGCTAGCAAGTAGAGAAAGAAGCTTCTAGTAAATGTCTGGGACAGTTCAAAAAGTTCTCAGTTGGAGACCACTGTTGGAGGATTTGGTGTTTCCTTTCCCACTCGGGGTCAATTTTAACGTTGTACCTGCATCACTATAGACAAAAAGTAAAAATGGAGTCGATTAATTGCAAACACTTACATTGAGTCATGAATTCAAATCTTTGCAACCATCACATCTTTTTGTTTGGGTCAGCTGTCTGGTGCTGATAAAAAATCAGTGCGACATCTTCCTATCAGTGGCAATCACATCAGCTGCATAACCAGTAGCTATAAAAGAAGCTGCAAAGCAAAAATACCATTTGTTGGACTTTCAAAAGCAAAATAAATAAATAAAAAATCCCTCCCACCAGGAAAAAGTCCCTGCAATGTCCTAAGCACGTTGTTCTTACACTTGTCTAGGTCTAGAAATTTTGGTGATGCAAATATTCTATCTATACTGTAGAACTCTATAAGTAAAGAAAATGTGGCCAGTTATGTCCTCTGATCCATCCGAGTCTTCTTAACACCTTTTCCTGGTGAAAAAAAGAAAGATAAAACATCTGTTTCTTTTACTTCATAAAGTACTTCTACTTCATCCCTGCTTTCAAGTAGTTCCTGAATGTGCTTATGATTGCAAAATGAGAATTCTATACATAAGAAATTTTAGGGAAAGAAATAGACATCAAGGACAATTTACAGTGAAGAGAATATACATCTAGATAAATGAGTTTGCGTATGGGGTGGTGCTCCTGCTGAACTCTGCAACAAATATGTACCAGTAGATACTGCGATCTTCCAAAAAAAGCCATTCAAATGCAAAACAGGGATTTCCTTTATGTTTTGCTTGTCTGTAAACAAGCAGCCTAATTTTATGCTGATGGAATCAGGTAATATGTAATGTTTTCTGATGATACTGGGCATGTGTACAAACCGAAGTGACCACCCATTATGTGCCTTGTAGTGCCTGGTCTCGTGAAACATCTCTGGCTTTTCAGGCTGAGCTACCTTCTGTGGTTGCTGGTATCAGTGGGAGCTATGAATGTTCAGCATTTCTGGAAATCAGACACAGATTGTCTCAAGTTGGGTGCCCCAAATCTTCAGAAAATACTGCTAATTAGGCATTTTGCTGGAGGGTGCTCTCTGAAACCACCATGAGATAGGGTTACTGTGATTGAAGTCTCTTCTATTTTGGAATCTAATTTCAAAATGACTGACAATAAACACAGTGCCTGATCAAAAGACATGCAAAGCATGGGGTCCCCTCCTGCTGCATATTTATACGCTGCAATGTGTTATAAATACATTAAACTCAGTAGAAACCATTGTAGTTTATATAAATCAACTGTTATTGAAGAGCTAGCCAGTTCATTAGTGTGTGTGCTCCTGCGTATGTACGTGGTTTGCTGGGCTGCTGGAGGGAGACAGTTCCTGGGGTGTCAGACCTGTGGTGGTCCTCTGTCATCCCTCTCCACTTGAAGGTATCAGCAATTAATTGTGAGGAGTTGTGCAATAGATTTTGCAAATTAAATACCTGAACCTCTGTCTTCTTAAAATATTTTTAAGTTAGTTACAGTAGTTACAGTTAAGCGATGAAACAGATATTAAACACAAGTGACCTGGGGAAAACAACTCCACCTTTCAGAAACAGGTTGTTTTCCCTTTTGATGATGGAACACTTTGTGTCAATGCTGAAGAAGGAAGCTTTGTCTCTGTGGCTTTATCTAAATCAACATTCCTATGTCAGGAGAAAATAGAACCCAGTGATTCATATGTATTTTGACCTCGTAGATAAATATTACTGCATTGTGAGAGGAAAGAGAGAAGGACCATGACGTTTATTTGTACTCCTTGGCATTAAGATCATTGTGGAACAGATGAGGTTTTCTGTGGACCAAGTTAAATCCATATACGCACAGCTTTACTGGAGATGTGTGTAAGAGTCAGAGTGGTACTGTTGGAACTAGGTATGAATTCTACTTTCTTCATGTTCTTGCACGTCTGTGTTTGAGAACAAAAATGGGAAAGTCTGGAATGTATGAGTACCAAATATATATAAAATACAGTTTAATCTGTCATCTAATGTACAGTAATGAGTACATTATAGTCCAGTGCAAACATGGACCAGACGTGTCTCTACCATTAGCAGGCTTCCCAGAGGACAAAAAATACACAAAGCTAGAAGGCAGCAAGGATACATACGTAACTTCCAAATCCAGAATTTTCTCTTTTCGTAAGGTGTTAATTTCTCCTGTGTATACGTATTCCTATTTGTATACGTATTTATTTGTCCAGTGCACACCAAGACTTTTTTTCATTTTATGAAGTTAAATGCTAATGGTGGGAAAACATTTGTCAAAGTGGAGAAGCCACTTCTTTGGGAGGGGTGACGGTAAGGGGAAGGAATGTTCTCACCATCTGTTTTCCCTAGAAGGTGGCCCATGTGGAAAATTGCATGTGTAACTGCAAAGTCAACTGCTAATGAGCCACTGGGGGTGATCTTGGAGTAGGAACAGTAAGTCTTATCAGTCTCTTGCTCATTGTGCTTTATGACATTAACATTTGCAATATTCTGCAAGTTAGTGAACGTTATGCAAGTATCAGTTTCTTTTATGTGCAGGCAATAGAGCCTAGAAACAAAGTGATTTCCTCACAGTCATGGAGAAAATCACTGCTGAGCCTGCAGTAATTCTTGGGGATCCTGTTTCACAAATGTATCAGGAGGATCCTTCCGAGTTCTCTGTTGGTGTGCAGCATGTGTGTGTAGCAGTGCACCAGCGTGCCAACACCAGCGTGCTGTACATGCAGCATTCTGTGCCTCTGCTGTAAGCTGTCTCTGTTCTCAGCCATGCCACCGGTCTGGAGAACTACAAAAAGAAGCAACTATTGAGCAGGGTTCTCAAACACATATTTAACTTCAAGTCCCCAACCTTTGTTTTTGATGGGGGCTGTTGCCCTTTATAAAAAAGCTTATGGATCTGAGCACTTTGTTGAAGCAAGGTACGGTCATAGGGAAGAAACTCTAAAGATCCAGCTTTAACAAAGCTGCCACAAAGAGGCTTGCACCTCTGCAGAAGTACAGAGCCAGAGGGCAGCTGCTGCCTCTGTGCCTCATTATCAAGAGTTGTGTGTTGGCTCAGGAGGTAGTACGGATTCGCTAAACCAGAGAATCTGTGGACTTACATAATTATCAGCTTCCACTGAGCCCTGATTCGGCCACCTGGTTCCCTTTCTAGCTGGAGAGTTAGCATGTCAATAATAGCTGCTAGTGTTACAGAAGAGAGGTGAAGCCTGGAGGAGAAGATAGAGTTCATACTGGCAGTGTTTGTGAAAGCCTGGTGGAATGGGGCTGATAGTTGTCTCAGCCACAGACAACGGGGTGGGATGTTATTTGTGGGAAAACGTAAGCAGCTCTTTTTTCCTTTCTCTTTTTTCCTGTTTACTGACTCATATTAGTCTGATGGATTTGATAAACTAGTGCAGCTCAAAGTATTTAAGTTTAGGAAAGTATTTACTCTCTGCTCATTTTGTTTAGTTATGCTCATTAGAAGATAACCAGATTGACCCAAACCGCAGCGTAGTTAGTGACTTTCAGCTGGTTTGGTCCTTGGGCCTTGTTTATTTAATGGCCTCACTACACTGTTCTTAATAATTTTAAGTATGTTGTGATCTCAAAAAAAGATTAGTCAACTCTTTGTTGATTATGATAAAGAGAATATTTTTGTCCAGATGTGTGTGACAAGCATTGCGTGGGGAATATTTTCTCATGTCGGGCAGATGTTTAGTGAACTGAATGCTGTTGCAGAGCCTTGATCAGAAGTTTGTGGTGTCGTGCTGAAGGGTTGGTGACATTGCTGCTCAGGAAGTAAGTAAATCCTAACGTGTTAATGCCACCCTAAAATAACAGTTTGGGACAGTGATAGTTTAAGTGTAGGTAGAGCGGGGGAAAAAGACCCTGAGCAGGAAGGATTTTTGACAGCAAAGACCTTGCCAAGGAGCACCGTGCTTTGTTTATATATTCCCTTTCTGTTGTAGATTTCTCTTCCCCGGCAGATGAAAGGAGGATGTGTTTTCTCTCTGTTTTAAACCTAGTGATACTATATGAAGAAACTTCTTACCCACACACTGATTTAATGAATCTGTAATTTTAGGCTTGTCTTTTTGGAGAGAAGGGATTTTCCAACATTTCCTAAGGAGAGTTTCTGAAAAGCAATAACTATAATATTAAAAACCTCCAAGTCACCTTTTCTCCTCACAGGAAATAACACAGCTTTCCTCGCATCTCTAGCAGTATTTAATTATACCCAAATTCTTACAGAATGACAAATGGCAGGTTGTCTCAGTGGTAGAAGATTTGAATTTTTAGATGTGAAATGCAGATTACGTGGGTCCTGGATTATCTGGGCTTTGCCTATGTATTGGATCTCTGTCAGATTTTTCACTCTCCTTTGTACTTTAGAAGACACCAAAAGAAAAGCTGCAAAGAGACGTGAAGTTAGCAGCATGTCTGTAGCATTTGTTACATGCTCCTGAAACGTCAGCCTGATTTATTGTCTGGTGCTGGGCAATGCCTGTGCCCCACGGGGGGAGCGTGCTGCGTGGAAGGCAGTGGTGGGCACATGTTTATTTGCAGAGAGCCTCCTCATTCCTTCTCTTCTTTTTGCTGCCTTGGTGAACGGATGCAGAACCTTCCTCATGAAGGAGAGATCTGTGCATCTTGTTGGGCTGCCCTTCTTTTGGATGTCCTGCAGCTGAAGGTCCTTTTTCAGATAGCTGCTGAAGGAGGGAGGATTTGCTGCCCAGAGCATTCTTCAGCAGCTGTGTCAGAGGCAGGTTTTTGCCATGGCAGAAAGTTCCTTGTAACTTGAAGCCCCAGTTCTGACCTTTGCTGATACAGTCTCAGCACGGCACCAAAATAAAATTGTGAGGTGAATGTTTACATCATCAGTTGGGCGAGTTAATGGTTTGGATCCAACAACCTATTTTTTACCCCACAACAAGCCATTGTGAGCAGCGCTGGAGTTCCAGCTTGGATGTGATGTGCTGCATCTCACAGAGGTTGTGGTGGCTCAAAGCAGAAACACACATTGCTCTGCACCCTATGGGCTTTGCCATGTAGGATATCTCATCATAGTACTGACCTCATCCTATATAGCAAAGCAAAATAAATTTTGGGGGCCATTCTGCTGTAGAGAATTTTGTTGGCATTAGCTCCCTATTTGAGATATTTCGCTAGCTTGTGCTGCACGTGTTGAGACAAAGCCTGTACATGAAACAGGGTCAAAATGTCAGCTTTTTCTTTCTGCCCCTCTTGTTCCAGCTGTGGAAAGAAGGGGCTGTGCAGCCCAAACCTGCTGTCCAGCCATGCCTCCCATGCATCCCATCCCTAGAGCAGCGGCCCCTTGCAGCAGTGCTGCTAGCCAGTGGCCACCCCAGAGCCCCAGCCATGGCTTCTCCAACTGCTCTTGGCAAACATAAATCTCACGACTGCCAGAGCATCCATCATTTCAGGTCCATGCCAATGCTGTTTGCCCCTGGGGGTTGCACCCCCGCCAGCAGGGAGCTGGGGAGCCCTAGGGGGGCTGCAAGTCACAGCAGGTGGCGCTCCAAAACTGCCAGAATTTCTCACTTCTCTTCCTGTGTATTTTTTTTTTTTTTTGTCTCGTTTTGATTATCGGTTTCACATAGCGAATTTAGCCACCCTGTTTTGAAACAGAATAATTTCAAGACTGCCTAACCTCTCCTCAGCTGAAATTCACTGTGCACTTACCACTTGGCAGATGCCAGAAACAGCTCAGTGGGTGCTTTTTATAGTCATCATCGAAAAAAAAAAAAATCACCACCCCATTAATACACTTCTTTTTGTTGTAACTGCTGGTAAATGCAAGTGTCTGCGCAGATCGGGGCTGGCTGGAACTCCAATCATTATACTGCAAGAATATTTTTGATAGATTTTCAGCAGCTCCAGAGTTTCTGTCAACATCACTTTGGCTTTTTAATAGGTCCCAGGACCCATGAAAACATTCAGGTCAGTTTAGTACCTGAATCTTCCCAAGTAATTAGCAGGTAGAATTACCCGGTAGCAGTCAGTGTTTTTCCCTGTAATCCGTCCACAGAAGCTGCAGCACAGTAATTGCTATCTCTGGCAGCCCTGCAAACATGTCTAATTTAATGTGTCAATAGGGATTTTTCTTTCTGTTTTTTCATTCCTGATGCCAGGCAGTGAATTTTCCTTTCAGAAGGACAGACTCAAAGTGAGATGGATATATTGAACATGTGAATTTCAAGGAAATGTATTTCCCAGCAACTGTAAACGTGTAAAAGCATTCAGAGCTCATTCTCCTTTCCACATGACTTTTCAACAGGTTAAATGAATGTATGTAACAGAAAGATACTCAGCTGTATGGTCCACATTTCGTGGAGCAGAGAAATGCTAAGCTGCCCGTGGTGTTTCCTAGCTGGCTGTGCAGCATTTCAGCGCTTCTGGCTTCTTTGGGGATGCTCTGGTGTTTTCTGAAGTTGACTTGATGATGTCAACTACTGGTGAGACACATGTAGCTTTTTAGTTTCCCCTCAGTCAACATTTGCCAGTAGTGAATGAACAGATGGGCTCAGATCTGCTTTGAGACCAGATGTGGCATGTGCATATTTCCAGGGTACTGCACAGGCAGGTTTTCTGTCAGCAAGCTCTGCATCGTGGCTGGCTCTGTGGTACTTGTGCGGCTGCGCTGGGACAAGTGGTGGGCCAGAGGGCTGCACTTTCCTTAGCTGCTTCATTTGCCTAAATACCCCTTTCTTACGGGTTAGATTGTGGGGCGCTGTGAGTTTTTGTTCTGTATTAAAAAACAAGATCCTATTCTGTGTGAGGGAAAGAATATATTATAATGATAAAAGTGGTTATTCCCAAAAGAAAGAGAGATATACATTATATATTCTCTACAGATCTATAAGCAGTCCTTTGAGTCTGTTCACATCACACTGTGAGTCACTGATATTTCCTGTTTAGTTTTCAGTGAAGTCTCTAGCATCTCTGTTGTGAAGAAAAAGTAAAAATAATCCATCATGAACAAACCCATTGGGCATGTTTCTGAGCAGTCCTGGATACACAAAAAACAATATTCTTCTTTATTAAAGGAGAGCATCCCAGAGAATCACAGTTGTGTTGTGTCAGGGATTGCGGGCATACAGAATAAAACTGTCCTTCCTGAGAGCACGAGCAAGGCTGGATCCTCAGGTGACCTAATTGGCATTGCTAAACTGGAGGCAGCAGACCCATAGTACGTTAGCCACTTGATAGTGGCTTGATCTTTTAGTCCTTTCCATTTAAAAAATTCCCTTTTGAAAGAGTAAATAGGACAGACTTGTAGCAGTAAATGACTGTGGTGTGCTACTCAAGTTCTTGTTCTGTTCCTTTTCTTAATTTGAATTTCCCAGCTTAAAAATTGAACCTTTGAAATTCAAAATACTGGTTTCGCTGGCTAGCATTCACATATGTAAGTACTGCAATTATTGAGCAAATGGATATCAAGATTAAGTAACTGTGGCAAAATCCATAGTGAGCATGAACAGCAAAATTTTATTAATGAATTAAGACCATAATTTCATACAAAACAAAACAAGTTATGTAAATTGAAGGATTCTGCTCCTTTAAATACAAGCAAAATTTCATGTCACCACAGAATACATTTTTAGTATAAAAAGTTACTTGTAATTTGTATTGTTTTTGGTCCTGAAATTATGCAATATCTATAGTATAGTTATGCTTCAATGTGGGCCTTTTTAGGAGGAAGCCCTAGAAGTTTCATAGACAACTCACTCACTCCAAACTGCTTCTCTATTCAGCAGATTAAAAATTGAGGCCCTTCTCTGGTTTAAATGGCAGTCAGTAAATCCACAGGTAATCCCTGTAACTTTTCATATAAATTTGATAACGAAAGAAAGTGTGCTACTAGCATCTCTATAACATAACTAAGCTTCATTGCATAACTCAAACCATGATGGAGATTTTGACGTGCTCAGTGGCAATCTGACAGATGTGTCGTAGTGTCTAATCCCCAAAAGCCCCAAAGCTCTCTGAAAATGGGTGTTTCTGAAAGACCAGATTGGCAAACATACTGCATTTTTATTAAGCTTTTTCTCTCAGTGCCTGTATTACTTCCAGCGTCATCTTGTTGCCAGCTTGACTGTACAGCTATGCACTAACTAGTCTGGCAGTTCTGCTTTGTTAGCAAAGAGACTATATATATATATATATATATATATATATATATATACACAAACATACATGCATGTATATATATAATGTATACTTAAATTATGTATGTAAATTTTATATAATTGTAATTGTCTTTATTTATGGTTTTAAAACACTAAAATAGTGAATTTAGGACTTTTATTCCACATTTTCCTGTTCTGCAAGGTGCAACTATAGCATATTGGTGTGTCCCAGCCTAAATATTTCTGGCATTATATAAAAAAAAAAAAAAAAAGGAACATAAATATGTGTTTGTGATAAGTTCAGAATGTATAGTGAAGCAATATTTGAAATGCCAGTTGTAGGGGGGAAAGTAAACGATGTGCTTGGAAGAGATTTTGATAAAATGACCCCCAAGTTTAAATGCAGACAATGTTCCTAGTCCTGGAATTTGCCAGCAAATCTCTAGGCCAGACTCATGGGAGACTGAAAGGAGTCTCAGTGAAACATCTCTGTGTCCTATACATCATGCTCAGCAGCATCTCTGGTGTTTGGATGACATCCACCGTTGGTAACGAGAAAATTGGGCCAGTTTACGTTCTGTTACAGAGGAGCTTCCTGGATGACAGAATAATTTCCAATCTAAGTGCCCTGGATTACTCCCTGCTGTGAGCTAATAGGGTGCTAATTAGCATATTTCATTTATTTACTTAACTGGGATAAAAACAATTGGGCACAGGTCCCATTTACAATGGTTTCCCAGGGAAGCTGCAAACTACTGTAAGTGTAACGGTGCCACATTAAAAAGGTATAAGCTCACATAAACACAATGTGCAGGCTGAGCACACACCGCCAGGCCGTCCAATCTCCTCATACAGCAAGAGTGGTTTGGAACATTCAATGAAGCCGTATCTCCATTTCCTTTAAGTCTTACATGGGATAAATTAAATTAGAGCAGTATTTTTCTGATCTTTGCAGGTCCACTGGTGACAGTATTGAAGAAGCACTGTGCTGGGGACAGCATCTTGCTTTGCCTTGTGTTCTCTTGTGATGGCTGCTACCTTAATTTCTCATGACCATAACCCGCACTAAGGCTTGTGCAAGCATTTGGTTACCCCTGAAACATGAGTTGGAAATTGCTGTCTTACAACTTTTTCCTCAGTTGCAGTGAAAGCAGTAGCAAAGAGTATTTTGGTTAAAATAAGTAGTTCCAGCACAGGGCTGCTCTGAGGTTCCTTGAGGCTCCTGTGGTCCCTGAGGTTCTTTAAGGCAGCCTGGAGCTGCTTGGAGTTGGAGCTCATTCCTAGTGTGGGACACACCTGCCCAGTGGTTCGTGCTGTTCTTGAAGATCTAGAGAACAAGTCTTACAAGGAGCGGCTGAGGGGCCTGGGGTTGTTTAGCTTGGAAGAAAGAAGGCTTAGGGAGATCTTATTGTACTTTACTATGATCTCAAAAGAGGTTGTAGTGAGGTGGGGATCAGGCTCTTCTCCCAAGCACCAAGTGATAAGGGAAAATGGCCTGAAGTTGTACCAGGGAAGGTTTAGGTTGGAAATTAAGAGAAATTTATTTACTGAAAGGTTTGTGCGGTATTGGAATAAGCTACTGAGGGAAGTGGTTGAGTCACCATGGAGGTCTTCAATAAATGTGTAGGTATAGAACTTTAAAGCATGGTTTAATGGTGGACTTGTCAGTACTAGGTTGAGCTGGATGATCTTAGAGGTCTTTTCCAACCTGAATGATGATTTGATGATATTTCTAGTTGCATAAATGTTGAAAATGCCCTTTTATTTATTGGCTTGCTTGTTACTCATCCTCAACCTCCCCATGATCCTGGTGTCCTGCATATCGTAAGGGGTATAAAATTGCAAGCACCCCACTTAGTAGCTGATCTGGGGAAATTTCGAATATTTGTTCTGTGAGTTTGTAGAGGGTGAGGCAGGAAGGAAAAACTCATCCCCTGCTTTGTTGAACACAAGTCTCTTTCCAAACTGCTTGACATTTTAAAACACACCTTTGCATTTTTATATCTTAAGCAAGACTTTTACTTAGGATGAAATTCCTTATCCATTTTAATTCACATTCTGCTTAGTTATGAAAATCTGGGTTTGCCCTGAGGCACTATAATATCTCTCTGCATCTGCGAGGCAAGTTCATTAAATGGTATGGAGAGATTTTGAGATCAGGAGACCTGGGGTCTGTTTCTGCCCTTCTTCACATCTCATTGCGTGACACTGAGTAATCTGCTTTTCCAATCTTCAGTTTCCTTTTCCATAAACTGGAGAGGAAAATGCTTAATCTTGCCCTTTTAAGCACCTGTTAATATTAGAAGATGCTTTGTGACAAAGATCCATTAGCCCCCAGACCTCTTCCCTCCTGTCCCAAACCTAGCTCACCATTTCAGTACACAGTGACCTACCTACTTGGGTATTTGTATCACGATCTGCTTTTTACCACTTGTCTTGCTTCCAAAGTGAGCTGTTGCTGCAGTTACCAGTGTCTATTTACAGTTGTCGTTCTGGTTTGTAGGATCAGCCATCCCTCCTCTCCAGCTAACCTGGGATGCCCTCATAACTGTATCTGTGGGAGAATCTTGCTCTTGTTTTTCCTGGCCCAGAAAGCTCTTGAGCTGGAAAAGAGCAAACGTGGAGTGTATGTTTTCTGTGCTGTACTGAGTAAATACCACTGAAAGAATATTGCTCTTTTGCATTTTCCAAGGTTGTAAAACAGATTTAGAGCATCCAAGTATAAAAAATTATAAACTAATTAGAATAACTAGAGCTCTGAGACTCAGCACCTTATTTTCAGACTAGCAAGACTTGTTCCAAGGAGGTATGTTTTCTGTGTTGTTCATGTTGAAGTTGTCATATATCCCAAAAAAGCATAATCTCCACCATTCGTTACCTTTCCTCTACTTGGTTATAGAAATCCCATTCCTCTTTTCTGCTGCAGTGAAATATCTTGCAGAAATGAAGACGTTTCTGCTTTGGGGTTTTAAGAGTAAGCCTAATTATTATGAACTATATACCTAATAGAATTTAAATATGAAATATATTATTTGTTTTATTTTTCCCAGACCCACCTGAACATAGTGAAGGAGTGAATGGAACCACCAATAGAGCGTTAGCCCCCAGATTTGAGAGCATTCACTAGTCAATCTCATAGCTACAATACACTGGCACAATTTAGAAAAAAAGTAAAAAATAAAAATGCATTTCCCGAAGGCTCATGAATTCATGACTGTGGACCCAGAAATTCTACTGCGAGCAGAAGAAACTTCTGGTTGTGTTTCCAGGGCCATTTGGATTCCATCAGGGGCCAAAAATCTGGATGATAGTTCTGTACAATTTTAGTGTGTTCCATGTTGGAGACCTCATCATTGGTGAGTGAACCAATTTTTCAGTAATCTTTGTCACAGCAGGCAAGATAGAAATTGGTCTGTAATTTGTAATCATTACTTCTTTTGCCTGAGATTAATCGTGGATCACCCACAGTGAAAAAAGATGCCTCCTAACCTCGGGAAGGACCATTCTCCATTCAGAAGGCCACCGAGGCTTTCTGTTCACAAAGCACACTTTGTCTTGACCATCCTTCTTTTTGTATGTCAGATGAACTTTTATCTATGTTCTGCTTTTCTCTACAAGAATGAATACTCCAGACTTTTTACATAAAGCGATTTTCTCAATTCTTAGTACTGTGAAAGAGATGGGAGAGTAGGGGGGGGGAGAGCTTTGGAGTTTTCCTATTGATATTTTTTTTCAGAAGGGACAAAAAAGTGTTACAGTGCATGCAAGTAGATGTGGGCAATGAACAGAAATAACCTTTACGTAAAAATATAGAAAGGCTCTAGTTACTACCAGGAAGTTAATATGAGGAATTTGGGCTAGAGGATACTGTGATTCTAAAGATCTGAGTTGGTCTATGAAAGCAAAGCATTCACAAAGCAACCCAGCTAGTCCAGCACTGTGCTATATATAGTGAGGTCTGTGCCTTGGAAAGCTTCAGATATTCAAAATGATGCCTTAACTGACCTCTTTAAGGTATTACCGAAGTTTCTTATATAATGTTCCCCCGCCCCCCCATTTTATTTATTTATTTATCCCTAGTTAAAAGCCAGCTTGATTTGTCCCTGATTTTACCCCTTCCACTCCTGGTTTTCCTTACATGGTCTAAAGGAAGCCTTGGCCTAGAGTTTGTCATTCTCATATGAAATGCTTTCCAGTTGAAATTGGATTGTTTGCTTTAATATTGATGGGTTTCAAAATAGGAGATATCAGAAAAAAAAATCTGAATAGGGTGCGGGGATGACTATAGGATATCAATATTGATAACAGTAAATGTGGTCATGGTATTCATCAGGCATTATGTTTCCAATAAGGCAGGGAGATGCTAAAACCACTGTACATTTTTGATCACCCCTGTTCAAGAATCATAAATTCAGGCAAGGATGGGTGAGAAAAACCTTCTGGAGTGCTTAGGGCAGTGGAGAGCCTATTGTACCACAACCACCACAAAGAAAAAAGTTATGGAAGTTGAAGGATGATGTTAGAATATCAAGAAATAGATATGAATAGCCTGAAATTAAATTGGAAATGAAAAGGTTTCTAAACATCATATACCATCTTTGGTTAATGCATATAGCCATATGGTGGTATAAACCATATGGTGGTGTAACCATCACTGAAGAATCTAGGAGGTCCTTTCAGGAATGTTTCCTACAGTGATGTGTTCCTACATATGTATTCATGTAATTTTCTTGGATGGGTATAAAATGTCAGAATAATGTTTTGAGATCTCAGTTTTCAAATAGTGAGCATGTGAATTGAGATACATAACTTAAAACAAGCTGTAGAACTATGATTTTTTTGAATACCTTGTTTTGGTTAGCTTTCCTCTTAATCTGTAAACACCAAAGTTACTGAGTCTACTTTATAGAGAACAGCGTGAAGTACTGGAAAAAATGTCACACAGAAATTACCGGTTGTATCTTAATGACTACTTGTATTTAATTGAGAAGTCAGATTCATCTGTGTTGTACTTCAGATTCAAGATAATTCCAGGAAAGAAACATTGGCAAATTATGAATTTTCTAATATATCCAGTGAGCCCATTAATTTTAAATGAAGATTGTTGGAGCTTCCCTGGAGGGCTGTAGCTTGCTTTTAATTTTCATTGGTGTTTGTGTTTCATGTGGGACATGTATATTAACTGAACTGAGCTCCGTGCAGAAGTTGGGGGAAACTTTGCATTGCTTTACGTATTTTAGAGGCATTCTTCTTTGTCTAACTGGGAAGTCTCTGGTTCGGAGACTTTCCAAGGTGACCTTTATTTACCAGTGTGATATGATATTCTGTTAGGGGTTTCTCATAGTCCCTCCTGACAGATCTGTTTTATTTGGTTGTGCACCAAGACAATGAAGAAGAAGGAAAGTGCTTCTCCAGCTGGGTGGTTCAGGGTGTTCCTTCTCTGCTGATTGTTATTCTTGGTACAAATCATTTAAGCATGTCAATAAAAAGAGTGAAACTGTGTGCATGTTTGTCTGGGATATCCTATTGCATACTCTATTTGGAATATGTCCTGTGTGGACTCATATTCTCTTGTCCACAGGAGGGAGCTGAAATTGGTTTTTCCTCTGCTGGGTGAGTGCTATAGGCAATGGTCACTGAATGAAAGAAAGATGTTTGTATCTAGAGTGCTTTCCAAATTTTAAGCCGAAATTTTTTAGTAAATCTCAGATTGGGATAAATGTTTGCTCAGGACTGAAATAGGATTTTCTTTTGGGAGTCTATCTTGCTATCTCATTTCTCCAAATATTTCTGAAGTGCATTGGTTTTGCATGCCACAGGCCTTGCTGCCCATTATGTCTGCACATTGTTACTCCGGGATGCATAGCTGAGAGAAACTGAAAAGCTCCTCCTGGCTCTAGGTGATTTGTAAATTGAATATTTATACACAAAAATGGGGGGTGGGTTTATTGTGCCAGTAGGATAACTGCTCGAAGGAGACAACTGGACATTTGTGAACTAATGAAGTTTGCCTGTTTCTGCTTCTATGCACACAAGGGATGTACTCAGATATATTTACTTAATTAATTTTTTGCTATTGTCTCATTTTCTGTGTTCCTTTGTTGCCTGATCCATCTTCTTGTTATTTGAAATTGCTCCTTTTCTTCTGCTGAAACTGATAGATGCACAAACTGTAGCAAAATGCTGAATGTTCAAGATTTTGAATCTGTGATTCATTCTACTGTGAACCAAATATATTATTTTCTCAGCATCTTCACCCTTTCAGAAAGTATTGTGATACATATTTACATTCCCTTGAATGAACAAACCCCACCTCTTTTTAAGATATGTTTAAAAATTTCCATGGGTTATTTTTTATATTTCGAAATTTGGTCATTTGAGTGCATTAGTGGTAGGCTTTTTTTTTTTTTTTCCTCCTGCATACATCCTCTTAAAAATCCAGCTGAGAACCCCAACTGGTCTACTCTGTAGCAACAACAAAAGAAAGAAACTCAGTATAAATATAAAATAAGCATGCCAAATTTAAGTTTTGGATTTGAAAAAGTATTCTCAATCTGCATAGGTTTGTACTTTGCAGTGTCTGTGGGGCTACATTTTCTTTCTGTCCATCGGAGATGTCTCATGTTATCTCTGTGGACTCTAGGAGAGGCTGTGTGTCCTGCTGGGCTGGGCTCCCCCTTGTCAGCCCCAAGCAAATCCCCATGCTCTGCTCATGGGGTGGGGAGGTGCTGGAAGCAGCGACTGGCTCCTGACGGTTCTCCGTAGAGGGTGTCCCTCGGTGGGGCCCTGTTCTCTGTCACAGCTCCAGGTCACTGCTGTCCAACCTGTAACTGTTGTTCTGCTTATGGATGTTAGTAACTGGGGGTGCTTCCATAATAACATGTGAGGGGCTGACAATATATAAATTGTCGTAGTTACGACTTTAAGTAGTTAATGCAAGAAACTCACTCGGCTTTCTGGATACCAGCCTTTACTTTTGCACTGTTTGTTGAAGAGCTAAATGCTTCCTTTCTTAACGCAAAATAAGTTTTGTGTCTTTGCCTTAGTAAAGTAAATGACCCTTGCTTATAAAGTGCTAGTAGCTGACATTGTCATGACTTTGATATGTAGAGAGATTTTTGTAACTCATACCTTTTATTTACACTGTTTTCTTCATAAGATGATGACTCACAATTGTATACAAAGACGCATAGTAATTGCCATTTTCTTGATACCGTATCAGAAGTCTTCATGCATCTATCCTTTTGTAAATATATGAAGCTGTAGAGAGAAAAGCAAAGCCACAAAGAGAATTGTTAAACCAGACTTGATGTGCTTTGCCAAACAAAGGAAAAGTTCAAACTGCATTGTAGATATAGTGCAAATGAATTTCTTTGCAGCCATAGACACTCATCCGTGGTCTAATAAAGACTATTCTAATTCGTTCCTTTCTTCAAGACTTTACAGCCCTATCTGTCTGTATGGGAATCCTTATCAGAATCGAAGCAGATGGGTGAGAACACAGATCGCCCTGGGAATTTGATCAGGATCTGAACAGAGCCCAGAAAGAGTGCTAATCACAGGCTATTTCAAATAGCCTACCAAAAATGTGCTGGATTAAAGAATAATATTTTAAATAAGGATTCAAATGTTCCTCTTTATGTGAACTCTTCGTTTGAAAATCATCAAACAATTTAGACAGTTACAATATATTTGAAAGTGGTGGGGGAAGAAAAAAAGATAGTGTTCACAAAGACTAATTGAAGCATAGAGATAGGTATCTTTCTTTATGTTCCCTTTATTATTTTTCACCACTTGTTTTATTAACATGCATCTACAGTTACATGTTGCTTTAATCTCCTTGATTAAGACTCGCTGAAAGGTTCTGTCACTATTTATTGTCTGAGTGCCTCAGGTCCCACTTTTTGTTTTACATTAGCTGTGCCGCTACCTCTGCTGACTTGAAAACAAAATGTTGTTTTAGTAAAGTTCAGTAGGACTGATGCTCTTTTTAAAAAGCAACAACCACAAAAAAACAACAAAAAACAAACAAACAACAACAACAACAACAACAACAAAAACAAAAAAAAAAAAACAAAAAACAAACAAACAACAACAAAAAACAAACACTGAAAATCAGTTGCATTGGTAAATGCTATGTTCAGAGAGAAAAACACCATTTTACTACAACAGACTGTAAATATTATTTTGAGCAGCTTTTCAGGACCCTTTTCCACCTTCTTTCCTTACCACAGGTTTGCTATGAATATCATTTTGCTGTGAAATGTCGAGTTTTCTTTCCTCTAATGTGCTGATGCATTGTCTCTTCAGCCAGAAAGAGTTAACTCTGCTTGCCAGCGCTTTGCTGCTGAGCCACATTTAAGTAGTTCATTGGGGCATTGTGACTGTAAATGAGATACAGCATCCTGACAACTGTTCATGATTTTTTTCATAAATAAATAAAACTGCATCAGAAGACATCCTACTTCTAAGGAATAGATGGTTAAAGATAGTGCCTCTCCCCACTAGTCCCTAGAATCAAATTCACTAGAGTTTACTATTATTTCAGCCCAAAAGGAGAAAATATGTTTTTAATCTACAAATTTTTTCACTGTCAGTGAGTTCAGGAAGATACTTAACAGTAGAATGAAATAAAGGTCCATTGTAAAGGTAACTAGCTCATCATTACCACATGCATGGTGTTCACAAAACACATGCTACTATTTCTGCTGTACTGTTGTCTTTGATATTATAAACTTGATTTTTTTTTTTTTTTTTCCCTAAACTGACTTTTAGATTCAAGAGTATATCTGGAGCTGTATAATCTAAAAAATATTTCTAACATATGGTAAAAGTATTTGCATGCATGTAGATACCACCCTCGATCTGAAATCTAGCCATTAGATACTGTATTTTGTTTTTTCTTTTTTTTTTTATGTGTTTGTGTATAGGAAAGAGAGAGACTCCAGTTATGAAAGAACCCAGTCATAATACCTTCTGGTTAGAGAACATAAGATCTGCTTGGAGAATTGGTAGCTAAAAACACCATTTAAATATTCTGCTCTGTTAATGCTTCAGGTTAATAAAAACTGCTGTAAGAAAATATTTTAGGATATAGATATTTAGAGCAGTTGGATTACTTTTGACAACAGTGCAAGGAATCCATTCAAAGCTGATTTCCCCCTTTTGTTCACTGAGGACCTGCAGAATCTAAGATAAAAATGGCAGTTGTCCTCAGGGCACCCTGAGGCATGTCATTAAAATTGGAATTTGATCCTCTTTTCATGGTTACTTGGGACAATCAACCACAGCAAACCTGAAAACTCATCAGTTTTCAAAAATATGACATGCCCTTGACTTTGTCAGTTTGGATTCAGTGTGCAAGATTTGAGTGTTTCAAAATCCCTTTAGATGTCACTCTGTCTTCAAGAATGCAAACATTGTGTCTTGTGCTATATAAAAGATACAGTGCTTCTAAATATTTCCGAGTGCTTACCCTATGTATGACAAGGGAAAAACTAAATTATAGTCATATAAACATGCTTTTATTTTTATTAAAAGAAAAATGCTTTATTAATTGAGAATTTTGAACACTGCTAATTGTAATAAATAACATACAAAGTCCAGTTCTTTTTAACCATTAAAACATTTTTAAACAGAAAAATAGACTGTTGGAAGTAATTTGGAGCTTTCCAAAGCTGTAGAAAACTATCCATTCTACCTGTTTATTTTATTTCTATTTGGTAACTGCAACTTTAAAAACTACCTGGAAAAGAGATGCAGCACCGTGTTTTGCCATTCCTTCCTCTGTACCTGGCCTCTTACTGCTTTGAAGAACACTTCCCGCCACCCTTCCTAGCTCTCAGATTTTAAGAATTTGCACATGCTTTTGTGTGTATTTTTTATAAATATCAGGATTATCACGTTTCTGTTTTCTGCAAGTGGGCTGACAGAAAATTGTATTTTGTCTACATGGCAGAGAAACCACAAGCTGGCCATTTTGCTGTCACCTCAGCTTGCCATCAGGATCTCACTGGTGGCTGATGTGCTCGAAAGCATTTGGCCTCCCTTCTCTGCTCTTCTTTGTTGTGAAAGTGGAGGAGGAGCTGCTGCACCAAAGTATTTTCTTCAAGAGAGGAACAGTGACTGCAAGACACCTTTGGGTGTACCTTGACTTCTCCCCAAGGCATTTTCCTCCCAGCTATCTCATATCCTTAGGCTTTCTGTGATATGCACGTGCTAGTTCCTTCTGTTTTTCACATGTTTCTTTTTACTTAGTCTGTAAACTGAAGTTCCTAGTTAATATGCAGATTAAATGAACTGGTTTGCAGTTACAAATAATAATTGGCATAAAAGCGTTACACATGGAGCAGCACAAAACTTGGCAGCACTAGGCAGGAGGAGGTTTCTGTTCCTAATCCTCACAAGGCACACTGGTTAAGGTGTTTACTTGCACCATTTGTGTGGGAAGGAGAAACCTTGTCTGTTCATGTGGAAATTCCTAATTGCTTTCTTCATTTTGACAGATTTATGGGTTACAGTGAAACGTAATTGCAAGTAACATAACAAAGCAACACTCTCATGAGCACCTGTAGCGCTGCTATTATAAACAGTACAACTAACATCCAGTATTGATTATTGTATGAGTACGTTCTTCTGAAGGTCTCAATTTTTCTTGCTGTGTGGGTTGCTGCTTTTTCTTTCCTGCTTCTGTTTGCAGGAGAGTTCCTTCACTCTTCAGCCCAGAAGGGCAATAGCTGTTACCTCATTTTTCAGATCTGTTGCTCAACATTGAAATAGTTAATAGGATGTGCTAAGGGCACCCAAAAGCTGAGACTTGTCCTGAATTTTCACTTTCACAATTTAAATCCCTGGGTTTTTATAGAATGCTCAGCTTTGTAAAGTCATCGTCTATGGAAAAGTGCTGAACTTCCTAAGAAGGAATAAAATGTGTAAAATGGAGTTGTGTGTTTGACAGCTGAGGAAGTCACACACTTACCCACTCTGCAACATGCTGGCAAAAAAACAGATCCTCAGAGTACCTTCATGCTCGACTGTGATGTCTGCCTCATTGATGTGACTATTGAGGGGCTTAAGGTGGATAAATGAGGGAAGGAACCACAGCCTAAGGTTAGAAGAGGTCGTGAAGGTTGGTATTTAGGACACCTCTGTCATCTGCCTAATTCCTGTACTGTCTTTTCTTTTGCAACAGCTGATAAACTATCCTATATCTTTGGGCCTTGGTATCTCCTCTCTAAATTAAAAACATTTCTGCATTAAGAAAATAAAAATGACTGGCAAAGTGTAGTAGGAACACAAAGGTTTTGCAGACACTGAAAATCTCCTCAGATTAGTTATTATGATGACTTACAATGAATATATATTGCATCTGTAATAAAAGAATATGGCCTATCAAGTAACTGATGAATAGCTGTCTTTAATACAGAGAAAGAAAGAGGACCTTCTCATGAAAGCAAAGCAGTTCTCCAATTTAGACCTCTCCTGTTTCCCATCTCCAGGAAATCACATCACTGTAGGCTGCAGTGGGAAGCCTCCCACAGCCGGCTGAGCCCTTCCTTGTTCCAGAGACACCGCGCACTTCGTGGATTGCAGCCAGCTCTCATGCCATCTTAGCCGTTACAGTAGCCTCTGTTTCTTTGTTGTTGGTTCAAAGACCTGTAGAGGGCATGTGAAGTCCTTATTCAAACTTTGAGACAGAGCAGTATGCTACAGGACTTTTTTTTCCAGGGTTTTGAAGTCAAGCCTGTTGTATATACAGGGAAGAAGAGTAAAACTCTGAGTCTGGGCATATTGGTCTAATACAAGCAAAAGGAAAAGTAACAGTGTGCCTGGTGTTGACACAAGTCAGAAATTATTTTGTTGGAGCCAGTTCTGGTGAGAGGAATGTCAGAACTTTGAACTTCAGTTTTCCAAATCCTTCCAAAAATTCTGCTCGCAGACTGGCCACTGGCATGTTCATTGTCTGCCTGTGTTGAATTTTAAAATCTGTTGACATGAGGGGTTTGTAAGGAATGTAGCTGCAATGATGCAATTGGATGCAGTAAGATTTTTAGGAATTAGAAGGATACCTACAGGTTCATAACTGGTTTTGTTTCCATTGGAACATGACTTCATGTTGGATTGAAGAGTTCTGCTGAAATGTAATTTTATGTTGACTTCTTAAAATTAACGATCAAGTACTCTTTATTGCATTTGATGGGAAAAAGAATATTCTTAGGGATTGTTTGAGAACTGTTTCCTGATTTTTAAAATTGAGTATTGTGACTGTAGATAAAATTAGAGAGGCAGGTGAGAGGAATGGAGATTAATTAAACTTGCATTTTTGCACAAATTCAAGATTTTGATCACCAAAGATTATTTACATGTGTACCTTTTAGATATTCTCTAAATTTACTTACAAAGCTATGAGAGAGAGTGTCATAAACTACCATCAAAAAATCTGACTTAAATAAGAAGAAAACATACAACTTGTAAAAGAATTTAAACATTCTATGTTTTCTCAGACAGCAGCTGAGTGGCAGCCCTGGAGAATCAAAAAGCAAATTGGCTGTCAAAGCCAACTGGGGAAAAATAAGTGAGTGTTGGAAGTTATCGGAAGTGATCACCTTTTTAATTAAAGGCTGACTTTTCAACAGAAAATGCACTTCCACTGCCTGATTGCTTGCCTCATTCTATCTTTTTTGTTTTCTAAAATCTCACCTCTTGAGCTTATGGTATTATTAGAGAAATTAAAATTGCATTATGTGCAAAGAAAATTTCTCGTTTATGAAGGAAAACTTGAAAAATAATGCTTAAAAGTTAAAAATGAACATGGAAAATAGTTCAGAACTGGGAGACATTTAAAAGAAGCTATACATAAGTAATGTTTAAGTACAAATTTTTAAAGCCAGCTCATCATTAATTTTTCAACTTTTTAATTTATAAATCTTTTACTGAGTAGCGCTACTATTAAACATTAATTTTCAAAAGGATTTGAATTAATTTGTTGTCAGAATTTGTTAGATTTGTTTTCATTACACTAAAGTAAATGTGCCATAAGTCCATCAACCTGGAATTAAGGGATAGCAAGTAGATTCTACCTCATTCTGTTTTGTTGTGCCTTTTCCCACTTAAATTCGTTTAAAGGACTGTCTTGTCTTTTTTTTTTTTTTTTTTTTGAACATGTAGAATTTTTCATTCTAATAGTTTTGTATCGTCCTAAATTCCTTATGAGAGTTAGCAAAGGTACAAGCATGATAGTATACTGAGTCTGTATACTTTATACCATACATTGAAAAATGAATCATACTAGTATTGAAAATTGTATGTTGAAAATATAATACAAAATTCTGCTGCTACATATCATGTATTTGGATTGCAGTTGCCGTGAGACTGAGCCCTTACAGATTCTTAAACTTTCCTTGGGATAATTTTAAAGCTTCACTCAGCCTAGGATTTTAGCTTAAATCTGTTAAACAGAAAGGTCTTAAGACTGTCTGTCAGAATTTTCTGTAGATAGTAACATAAGTACTGGGCTTACTCAAATGCTGGCCTCACTGGAATCTGAGTACCTTGAGCAAGGTGCTTCATAGCAAGAGCTGAATCTAATATTAAGCATAAAATATTGATTGTTTAGATTTCTTGCTGAGAAAACTCATTAACATTTTAATATCAGCGCATGTGTATTTTCATATGACATTCTATTAATCTATGTTTGGTCAATATGAAAAAGCCCTTCTCCTGAGCCTCAGACATTCCTATCCTTAAAGAGACATAGTTTTAGTTCTGTGACCTTTTTCATAGAAACAGTGAAGAGTAAATCTCATTCAAAGCATTTAAATGAGATCAAACATAACCTGCAGAGTGGATAGAATGGAGACTCTGCTCTTTTTGTAATGCTTCTGATAGAAAAAAATTGCCTTTATCCCTTTGTTGTTGAAGTACAACTTAAATGTGATCGCATACTAGACTAAATCAGGATTAATGCAAGTTGCTGTGCTCTGAAATCATTGCAAATGAAATCCAAATCAGACGCATAAAAATTAGTGCTCTATTTAAGTTTTAGTGGAAGCATTTTCTTCATATCCTAATGGCGGAAGCATTTTATTGTTGGAGTACCAGTTCTCTGCTGCAAAGAAAGTGTTGGTAATACACGCTAATACTGGTTACATATGGAAGTTTTAAAGTCACGCTGTCTATCTGTGATACACCTCAGCAAATAGCACCAATTAATCATCACTGCTATGCCTTAGTGTTTTGGTCCATTTAGTTTTCTGTAGACTTAAAGATGTTTAATTATAAATATGTATGGGATATTTTACTAATAATATTGAAAAAACTTTTTTTTTTTTTTTTTTTTTTTTTCCAGTAGAACATTTGTGAATTCGGAAGTTGTAGAAAATGTTTGTTTTAACTTCTGTATTGTACTTCTCTCTTAGTTAAGGATTTCAGGACGGAAGGAAATAGCCTGGTATCTCAGCTAAAAATTGTGTTGTAGAGCACATGATGTGAATATGGCAATTGGGTAATGAGGGGTTTGTAAACTTAGTAAAGTATATAATTCTCTTCCTAGGTTCTTATCTATCTGGATTTTTATGTCTTTAAGTACTTCATGATCAGTAAATAATAAATTCAATTTACTGAATAGAAGTTTTGTCACTTAGAAATACTCACTTGGAATATATATTTTTAATTGGCATCAATGGCACATTTCCCAGGGAGCATAACAAAATGGATCATTTAATAGATGCCCAATCTCTCCATCCATCTATCTATCAGCACAGCACATGATGTTTTGACTTTAATATGGTAATTATCTCAGGCTGACTTCAGAGGAGGAAGCTGCCACCCACACAGCAGTGCTTAATTACTTTAGACTTCAGTTTGCCAAGAGAAAAATTGACTTTTTTTTTGCACATTGCATGGAATTGAAATGATTTCATTGTCATTTTATTTGAAATGCAGCCTGACATCACCATGGCATCATGGGAAAGAAAATGCAAAATTTCTCTGAAATTCTTAAAATAGGCTGAAAGCTGCCTTATATTTTAATGGTTTTCTATGAAGCCTGTGTTCACATTCCTTGAATGTTAATGATGAGCTGCTTCTGCTTATGGGAGGATTTTTTTTTCTGTGAATACATTTCATTTGCAAGCCAATGAATGCAGTTTTTTTTAAAGTTGCCAAAACCTGATACAAACTCTGGCATTTTAAGGGCAGGTGACTGTTCAAATTAATGTTTGCACAGTGTATAGTTTAAGCACATAACTAATAAGATGAAAGAGATAATGAATTAATGGTAGCGTACAGGCAGCTTAGGAATCAAAGAAGTAATTTTTTGTCATTGACAATCACAGTTATTATCACAAAATGAGATAAAGTTGCGTATGTGTGTTTTCAGCAACTGAAAGCTAAATTTAATATCTATGAAAATTAGCACAAGGTTTTATATGTATGTTGTTAAACATGCTGCTAATTGATTTGCCATACAAATACAGGGTGTAACCTGCTTGAATTAAATGCTGTAGACAGATTTTTGTGCTCAGAAGAGGAAAACTTGATTCCTAGATGTCTTACCCTGAAGTCTGCTGAAGACAAAGGGCCATTTTGGGATTGATTTCAAAGGCTTTATTGGGTCTCTTGCAACTGCTAATGCTGGCAGTGTTAAAATCATCCAAGCCTAGAGGAAAGGAGGAGATTGAGCAGACCAGTAGCAGGAAGGCTCCCATGGAGAAAAAGCTCTTTGCTATCAAAGCAGAAAACACAGGCCTGAGTCTCAGCTCCAGTGCCTTCCAGTGGGTGGATGGCTGTTGGTGCGAGCGTGAGTAATGAAGATGACTCCTGGAAAGTATTTAGTGCAGTCTCTCTAGCTGCAGCTACACAGTGCACTGCTGCCTGGGAGCAGTGGTTGGGGTTGGTTGGTGTCTGGGCAGTTTCCCCTGGCCCCATGTGCAAGACTGAGGGAGGGAGAAGTACGTGCGTTTCTCTGTGGCACAGTCTATAATAAATCTTCACACAGTGAATGCTGCCAGTCTTGCTGTTATAATTTTACCCTCAACAAGAAAATTCAATACACTGTCCTCCCAAATGGCAAATAAATAATATCAATACTTTCCTTTTTAAGGTTAGATATATCTTCTTCTCTTGGTTTAGACAGCTATATAGCAAAGACCCACTGAAATTATTATTTCATTGTCACATAAACTTTTCACAAAAGAAGAATACAGAGAAGCCTTTTGAAATAAATCTGGTGACACTAGAGAGTTTACAAATACTAGCATATTAATATACAACTAAAATAATAATAAAAAACACCATGCTGCTAAAGATGTTTAGTATTATCTGCTCGCTGCGGGAGTTTATTAGAAACTCCAGCTTTCTTTTATTAAAATTTCAATTGGCTTGGTGAATGAGATCCTATGTTAGTGTCATAAAGTGAGAAGCCAGAAGGAGAGGATATTGGCATTTAAGTTCAGATTTCATTTTGAAATAGTGTATAGTATAGCAGAGTATTACATATCACAAATAATACATATTAGTGGTGTTAGAAATAGTTGCACTGATTCCTATATTCATCAAATTGTCATTGGTTTCTGTGCCATCTGTTAGTTTATATGTGTCATTTTTAAATATATTCTAAGAGTTTTTTAATATAACTGTAAATGAGAAGCAAATCCTGCATAGTTCTGGTAGCCCAGATGATCTCCCAGAAGTGGCTTCAGTGTCAAGGAGTGAACTTTGAACCAAAAGCCTTTGTGAACCAGTATAGGGAGGCCCATGGATTTAGATTTGAACTGTATCTTTTTAGGTTCATGCTTTAATAGCCATTTTGATTTGAGCCTGCTGAGGTTTTCTTCACCTCCATTCACACTTGTGTAAAATGGCAGTGTGAATAGGATTGTTTACCTCAATTGGGAACTGAGTTTTTTTTGTTTGTTTGTTTGTTTGTTTTTGTTTGTTTTTGTTTTTGTTTTTGGCCCTTTTGAAAAATGATCACAGGGTTCTCCACTTAACTATTCCTACTGCACTGAGCTGTGGTGGATAGTTTTGTATAATTATGCTAAAAACATTGGCAAAGATTTTTTGCTGCATATCAGTCCCCATATTTCCTGGCATCTTCAAAAAGGGTGAGCTGGTAAAGAATAGATGACCAGGTGGCATGCAGGAACATGGGGTTGTGGGAAGTAGGATGTACTTAACGCTCCTCTTTGGCCTTTCCAGGATTATCCTCCTTGTAGGCTTACAGTGGTAATACTTTCTGCACTGGTCTTCTCAAACATGGTGGGTAGAGCTGAATAGGGGTACAGTGTCTAACACCCAAGAATGTAGGGTTAGAAGGGAGGAACATGACTCTCCCATTTCTCTGCAATGACTTGGCTGAAGTGGTGGTCAAAGCTTTATTCCACCTAAGATTGCACAGGAGGAGTCTAAGGTGTGTGTATGTAGATATACATACGTATATGTATGTATACGTGTGTGTGTGTAGATATACATACATGCAGAATATAAATACATGTATTTCAAAACTCAGTTTCATGCCTTTGCTTTTCAAGAGCATCTCTGGACTGCTGTTAAATTCTGAATAGATGTTTTTACTTTTTTTTTTTTTTTTTTTTTCCCCTCATTACTTTGGTGGTCTCAGCACAGTGACATCTGGACATGTTGCAAAATGGTCATAAATTAGCTCACAGCCGGTTTGAAAGACTGCTGTAATTAACTTAAGATTTTTAAAATTTCATTTTTGAAGAGATTCCTCTGTTCTGCTGTTTGTGGTTGGATAATCAGTGTTTCATTACTGGGTGAAGTGTTGCTTTAGAAGTTGATGGCACCACCAACTCAGTCCAGCTGGAACCCTCCACGATGGGGAAAAAAATCTCACATCCCCCCATCTGGATTCTTCAAGACGTAGCGAGAAGTTTGCACTTCTGCAGCTGCAGTTCTTTCATGACAGGTTCTGTAAATTTTACACGTGGCTGTCTGCTTGGAAAATATTTTCCAGATTTACATGTTTACAGCATTGACATGTGAAGCTGAAGAGCCTTCCTTCTCGATTATGGCACAAGTATTCACAGATTGCACACTAACTTTATAAAATCTGGAAATGGATCATTTACAACTTTCAAACAAATCAAAGTGCCCTTTGATCTTGACTCCAAGTTTCCTTAAGAGCAACAAATAAAAATAACTTTTTTTTTTTTGGTGTTTTTCCCTAAATATGGTCACTATTAATGTAGCTGTTATATCTTTCTGGAAACTTGAGCAACACATTTAATCCATTTTTGTTTCAAAGTGTTTGTCCTCAGTGGAGAAATATTAATTCAGCATAAGTAGGCACCAAAGAGAACACTGTATGGCTGTGAAGTGTGTCTGTAGAGGCTGTACAAACTCAGCAAGAGATATCCTGGTCCTTCGTTTACTCTCTCCTACTTCTGTGGTTTTGTATTCATGAATGTTATCGCAAAATGGGAATAGCTTTGTTGGGGCGGAGGGGGGAGCAAATGCCATGGAAATCTGTAGTTACTTTGATGCAAATTAATTTATCCCATAAACTTCAATTACATTTCTGATTCCTACATAACCACTAAACACTTTTAGTGGTTATAAACATTTTTTCAATGTAGCATTAAAAATGTATGCTGTTGGAAGTGTGAAAAATCTGTAACAATTAAAGAACTCTTGGGTTTTAAAATATTGCATTTGGGCAGTAATCATCCCTGATGAGCTTCAGGTCACCAGATTGTCTATATTTATTATTTTCTTTTGACCTTTATTTATTAGTACCTTGAGTTATGTTTTAAGGTATCTTTTGGATGCTATAAAACTTTAAGAGGAAACAATACAGCTTGCTGACAAAAGAAATACACATCATTTATGAATTCTGGTGGCAAAGATCCTTTATATTTGTTAGACCTTGCCATTTTCACAAGCGTATATTTCTGCCGCTTGAAACTAGTCTGACAGCCATCCATGGTCCACTATCCTAAGTATTTTCTTAATGTTAGTCACAGCATTGTCTGAAATATTTTACCTTTATAACAGATAAACTGTGGCACAAAAGACATTAAAAACCCATTTTCTGTATTAAGGGTAGACCTTAGGAGGGAAAGGCTGGGCATTTCGAAACCAAAAACTGCTCTGGAGAACAGTGAAGTTGCATGGCTTAGCCGAGCAGGTGTCAGGTAGCTCATTTACAAGGGAGGAATGAAACACGTGCGGGCAGTTTGAACATTTATGACCTGCTTTCAAAGACCTGAGCTCAGACACAATTTTAGCAGAGCCCCACATGGTCTAAGGCAGCTTTTCATTCTGTGATGTGTACTAAGATGGGTAAGGGCTTCGAAAGTCTTTGTTGTGTGTGTGGTGTGGGAAGTCCCTGAGGTAAGACTGTGATCCTGGAAGCCCAGGCCTGAGGCAGGCCTGCATGGCCCAGCCCCAGCCCTGCGGGCCTTGTGGCAATGGGCCACAGAAATGTTTCATAGGTGGAAATCCAACATCTGCTGCTTTAGACTGTCTTCTTTTCATAATTCTGTCATATATGTACAAGACTCTTGCAAACGAGCGAGCAAAAACCTTAAAATATTTGATGCTTCCCATTCAGGCGAAGGATAACGAAGGATTTGAATAAAACAGAAGTAAGTCTATGTCCTTCCAGTCCCTTAACAGTTAAAAAAGTCCTCTCATGCTTTGTGTTGGGAGCTGGGCAAATATGAGAGAGAAGGCAGCAAGTCAGATGAATTTGGGATTCATTTTTGCATGTAGTTCCAGGTGGTGAATAGCTAGGATAACCTAAAGGAACAAGATGAGCTAAAGACAAGTTGACGTAAAATGTGAGTCAACCCTTTTTCAGTAAGTTGCACCATCACTGTATACAAATGAAAACTATTGCTTTGTATCTAGTTATACAGTACCCTCCATAGGCCACAATGCTGCTTAAAAAATGAACAAAGCAACAGGTGCAGAAGGAAAATGAGTGTCTGCTTTTCTTCAAGAAAAAAAATCAGCTTTCTAACAGCATTGGAGTGCTCATAAAACACTTAATGATGGTCTGTAAATACAAAAAGCCACACAGTATACATGCACTGTACTAAACTGTACACAAACAAGGCAATGTTTCTGTAACTTGCTTCTACTATGAATTTCTTCCCAATATTCATTCATCTCTACATAGCTTTCTGATAGTTGGATAATTTTGTTTGAAAAAGAGCTTTACTGTCTTCTGTGTATCTGAAACAAACAGCCCTAACTGTAATACTATAATCCAAAATTCAACAGTATAGGGTTCATAAAGATTTGTGTTACTTTATCAAGCTAAAACCAAAAATCTGTAGTGGAGTTGCAAATGATTGTTATTTGAAACAGCTGCTATACAGCTTCTAAATCCTTTCCCCTGATGCTTTAATACAGAATTTCTTTACAATTTTTCCACAAAATAACTTTTTTTTTTTTTTTTTTTTTTTTTTTCCTATGTAGTTCATTACTCCTGCAGCAAAAAATCTATAGTGTTGTACTCTTGCTATGCTAATGCCTGGAAGAGTAGCTGTTAATAAAACTCATAGTTGGTTGGCTAATTGATTTTTGGAAGAAAGAAAATGGACTTTAACAGGCCTTAATAGCTAATAGGCATTAATATGTTAAAGTTGCTTTTTGAGATTATAAGTGCTTGTTTGCTCATAATTAGGATTAAACCTAAATGTAGTGAGTGGTGATTATGTGAATGACAATGCTGAGTGGAGAGAAAAGAACATTTTAAAACTGTTTTTTAATCTTTGTATTCCATACACCAACAATCACAGAGCGGGAATAGATGAGGTTCACATGCTCAGGGTTATCCCCAGTTGGGATACGGTGGGGGTAGTGGTGTTTGCAGCACCGTGTCTGCAGACTTCTCCTGCTCCTCCTCTTGGAGCGAGGTCTGAGATCAAAAAAGGAAGCTATTTTCTAAAAGCTGAAAATTAAAATCTATGCTGTACTTCTGCACTGTTTAAAAAACACCTACAGTGTTCCTGACCTCTGCAGTTGGGCACCACTGGAGGCAAGTGAGGAAAAGAGGTATTTCATTATGTATTTCATTACATATTTCATTATGAATAGTTTACACTGAAAATTATCTTGGTGCCATGGTGGCTGCTGGTGACCTTGCCTTCTCCTCCTTTCCCAGCTGAAGGCCTTGAGAACCAGTCCTCCAGCAATGGCAGGGATGGTGGCAAGCCAACATCGGCTTTAGAATTTGGCATTCCCATGTGGCCATTGGGGCCAACAGCTTCTATTTGGTATTTTGTTCTTCTACTTACTGAAGCAATGAGTGGTATTTGGTCTACTAAATGGTTGTTAACAGTACATACATGCTTTTTGAAATTTTCCTGCCCAATGTGAAAACATTTTAGATCTATTTCATTTAATAATTAACCATGTGATGCATTTTATCAAGAAGGGGTCATAATTCTTTGTGTAATATCTCTTTAAAATTTTACATAGACAGAACTTGTCCAATGATTTTGTTTGTGTTCCCCGAGAGCTAAATCTTCAGACATAAGGAACAGTCTCAAAGTTTTTTGGTGGTTAACTATCATAATGACAAAGTAAGAAAATGTATTTCTTTACGTAGAGCTTACACCATTGCTTGGTGTTATGCACCTAAGTGGCTTCTTTTGCATAATGGAAGTGTCAGTGTGTGCCATTATGCACAGGTGATTGCAAGCCCGTAGGTATAATAGTTTTCTTTGCTAGTACTTTTAAAAGCTTTGCATTTAAGTGTTGTAATTTGGAAGTGTCTTCCTAGTGGAAAGAATTTCTGGTATAAATGTTTTCATTAAGATATTTAATGCAATTTAATGCAATTAGTTGTTTTTGTTGATTCATCACTCACAAAACCTTTGGGTTACCTTGCTAAAATGTCTTGCTTCAGAATGGTGAAGAATGTAAGCTGAGTAATTGGACAACAAACTATTTGCATTTTCAGTAAACTGTTTATGAGATATAGACAGTGTCCAAGGTAGTTGGTAGTGAGAAATTAAATGAGAAGATGGTTTAAAATTCCTTCCACATAGCATAGGATGTGGAATGTTATTAATTTAACCATAATGTGAGTCGAAGTGCTTTAGCTTTGTTGTGAGGAACATGTTTACCTCACTCACTGCAAGCCTTTCAACAGTAACTTCTGACTGCCTGCTTGCTCTTTGAGTGGAACCAACTACAGCAAGTGCAGTGCTGTAACTCTGGCCATGTCAGCCATGGAAAGTGAGTGACTATACTGAGCACCAGGTGATGTTCTCACAGGAAAGTGTTATCACAGACACATGATGTGCTTCCATTTTGCTGCAGCTGTTGTAAGTTTCTGCAGGGGAGCCTTATTTGTCATGTAGATGTTAAAATTTCAACTGGAGCCCTTCCACTTTTAGTTTCTGGTCTTCTGTTTGCATGGCTTCATGGATGGTGGATCCTGGCATCCTGAATTAACTTCCACCAAAGTGTGGGTTAGAGGCAGTGAATCCAGACAAGTTTGATTTTCAGTTCTTCTGGATTTCCATCTTTCACTTGCATTTTCCAAATATTATGACATAAACATTTTCAGAAATATTGTTATACATGTAAATGAGACTAGAGGAGGATGATGATGATGATGATTTTCCTGGTGAATAAGATTCTTCATGTTGTATGACAGCAAGAGATTCTTTCAAAACACATTTTGGGAGAAATTTCAGTTGATTCTATTCTGTTGGGGATGAATTCTTCATGCACTTTTTAGTGCCTGGGGAACAGAGCACAGAAATCCCAGTGAGCAGTCATTTCATAGAAAGGAGTCACGAATCAAGGCTTTTTGAAGGTTAAATCTTATGGAGTGTGGTATCTGTTTTTAATACCTTTCTTACCAAATAAGAAAGAATTCTCTCTCACTTCTCCATTTTGTTTCCAAACAGGAAAATCTTGAGCGTAGTGTGCCCCAACCAGGAAGTGCTCTGGGAATTTTCACAGATAATACTAAGTAAGGAGTTAACTTGCAGATTCAACTTCTGCTGACTGAAGTAAGAGATGACCCAGCTTGACTCTCAGATTTGAAACTGTACTTGCATGTTGGCAGGCAGAAAAGTAAACAACATTTAACTTGTAAACTTAAAACTTAATTAATGTTATTAAAATAATTGAGATAACATGAATATAAAATGACAAGATGCTGTTTTTATAGTACAAATATACAAAGCAGAACTGTAGTAAAAGTAAGTCATTCCACAGCATATAAGAGCATGCATTATTAGTACATTAATATTTGTGTTTATGGGAGCTTTTAATAGTTTATAGGGCAATTGAAAAACTAAAATAATAATCCTGGAGGCTGCCAAAAATCACAAAGGACAACAAATATGTTAGCGTATAATCTATAATCCAGAGTATTTCTAGAATATCCCGAAGGACAGACAAAGCCATACTGGCATGGATGTGACACTACCAATTGCCTGTGCAAAGCCCAGGCTTTCTTAAAGTAATGGCAAAGCAGAGTCAGGCACAACGTTATTTGTGTAAACTTGTACTGGGGTAGAGCTGGCAGGAGATCTTAAAAGTGGATGCTGAACACGTTGTCCTCTGGCAGCCATCTAGAGCAGTTCTCAAGGTCACTGCTGCCCGAGGAACTGCTTTGGTGGAGATGAGTCACTCAGACCTTCATGTAACACGTGGTGGTAACACCACTAACTGTATCTGAGCTGGTGTTTCTGGGAGAGATCAGGATTAGTTTGGTTCAAGGAGGTGTAATTTCAATTACACAGCATTGGTGTTAGTAATCAAGAGCCAGGGAAAAGAGAGAATTAAATCTCCTATGTTTATTTCTGTAAGAATAGGGGCATGCAGGAATATGATTTTGATGGGAATTAATGGTTAATACAGTGTAATTAAATAACCTCTAATATTTTCCAATGTAACATTTCTGACAGCAGTAATATAATGGCAGCGCTATTAATTAAGTGGGTATGTAGAAAAGTATGGATAGATTATCCTGGAGGGTAATTGAGTCAAGTAAAGACGCAATGAGAAATTTGAGTGTAAAAGTGAAGGAGAGGGAGAGGAAGGAGCAAAACAAATCTGCATTAAAGACATAGTCACATAGTTGGAATGATGTTCATTAGAGAGTATTGAATTTGTGTACAACTATTATGTGTTCCAGGTTACGTTATGTTAGCAAACCAACTCTTAAAATGAACAAACAAAAACCCCCTTCATTGATTAATTCATCTATTCACTGGAAAAAAATGCCATGCTTGGTACTGAATTCTATCAGCAGTTTAATAATGATACAGAAAACAGATTTGAATTTACATTATAGACTGTAGAATGTTTTAAAATTCCTATTAATTTTCTTAGGCTTTTTTCCAGGAGATCTATATTTTTCTTAGAAAAGAAAAGACTTTTTTTTTTTTTTTTTTTTTTTAGTCATGTACAACACATCTGACCCTGGTGTTACTCACTGATTTTAGTATCTGAAAGAGAGAAAATGTATTTGCTAGTTTTGTACCCTATAACTAAATTAATAGACTCAGAGACCAATTCATTAAAATTTTATATCTGATTTGTTTGGGTCATAGCTCTGTTATAACTTATTATAAATATCTTATATTCCTTAATATTGCAATCTCTGTGAACTTAACAGACATTAACAACAATACCCCATTTGGAGTTAGAGGGGAAAAAGCAATCCTTTAACTCACCAGCTGAAAAATGACACAAAACACTTATGTGCTACAAAAGTGATTTGACCCCTCTTGCTTGTAATCAAGGAAATTATAAATAATTGTGACCTTGGGAGGATCAATAGGAACTGTCCACCTTCCTCCCCTAATGATCTGATCCTTTTATTTACCTATTCAGGAATTCACTGAACGGTATGCTGGGCTAAGGCTCTTTTATTTTCATGATCTTTCATATAAGATATTGAACGGTTCTTGCTACTTTATGAAAAGATTAAGGAAACACTGAGTCTCCAGCTTTTCTATTGAAATTATTTCATGTATGGTTCTTTAAAAGTATTGACTGACTCAGAACCTCAGAAAAGGTTTCATTACACAAGTTAAACTGGAGGAGTGTTTTACTCCCTCCATTTCACTGGTCAGGGTGGAGGAGTAGGGAGGGGAACCGAACACTTAACCATCACTTAATTCCTCTGTGGTTGATTACTGTACATCTTGTTCTTTTTGATTTTTTTTTCAGTTGTTCCATGGCAACATCTTTGTTAAAGAGAGGAGAAGCAGTCATGCTGGCAATAGAAAGGTAAGGTTTACAGAAAGAAAAAAAAAAAGAAGTCCTTCTGGAAAAAAGGATCAGAGATGAACTGACATTATTAGAAAAGCTATCAAACACTGATCATAAAGACAAGTCTGTATGGACTCTGATGGACATATTAAGGGAGAACTACAGATGGTTTCCTGAACCAGAGGGGACCATTCATAAGAAAGATTTATGAAAATACAGGAAACCAAGGAGAGAAGTCTTGTCCTCATGGTAGAGTAGCTCCTTGTGACAGAGTCTGAAATGCTGCATTTTAAGTATGTGTACTCAGTGCCATTAGAGGAGGACACTGGATATCTCTTTCTCTCTACTCAAGTAGAATTCCCCTGTTAGTGCCCAGTGCAGTCTTTCTCTGCATGACTGATGGATCCAGCTACACCTGTCACTATGTGCTTGTGCTTGGTCATTTCGAAGTTATTGAGGGGTGGGTCATCTCAGCACACCAGAGAGAGAGACTATCTTCTGTCAGCTTTGGAAGGTCTGCTACTTGATGGTAAACCCACAAAGTGGGAAATGGCACTGGACTAATAGAAAGGACCTTTGCAGGTAATTATGGAGGAGCAGTACTGGCTCTTGGGTAGGCACACAAAGCCTTCCTGTTCTGATTTGCAGAACTCTTCTATTTTTACTGTATTCAGAAGGAGTGTCTGATATGCTGTTTAGTATTATGTGTATGACAGTGCTCCTGGAGTCATCATTTTTCAAATCCAAAGGCTTTTGACAGATTTAACAAGACTTTTTCTCCTTCTTCAAGCAGGGAAAGTAGTTTTATTTTTTATAAATATTCATTTTTATATCCAACCAAAACTACTTTCTCTTTTCTAGGCCTTTAAAAGCCAAGGACTCTAAAAGCTGTGTGGACACATTGTGAAAACTCTCACAGTAAAACAAACACTGTGGTGCAATTGCTGATGGATGATATTTCCATGAGATATTACATAAAACAAAAAAGGAAGTGTTAAGCTCTTTGCTTTTCTTCCTGGAAGCCATGAATCTGGATACCCTGTTTATAGTTCTTTCATCACTGTGTAACTCTGATACTTTGAAATTTCATGGTATAAAAAGTATTGCTCATGATACAGCTTGTGGCTAATTGCTGGAATAGGTGGAAATGACAGGCCACTGATTTTTTCTCTCTCCTGTCCTCTGAATCTGCTTTAGATCTCATATTTCTTCTGGCATAAACCAGAGTGGGATGTATGGGGTTGTTGACCAGGGTAGTCTGTGTGTGTTCATGTAAAGGAGAGCTGCTTTTGATCTTTGTACTTGCATGCTAAACTAGGCATATTGTAGCCCTCACATTTTGGACTTGGATCAGCAAGCCAAACTTAGGAGAGAGGAGCTGAACAGAATTGAGAACAAAGACTGCCTAAGGTTGCAAAAATGCTACATTTCACTCATCTGCTACTAAATATCTGACTTGGTTTTTGAGTTCTTCCTGATGGTTGTGAGAGAGATAGCTGATAGCGTTCTGCCCATCTCAGGCAGCCTCCAGTTAATAGAAGACTGCCAATAATTGTCAAAATGTCAGAAAACCATTTAAAGATTTACAGCTTCAAAGGAAAAAAAAAAAAAAAAAAAAGGATAACTGCCCTTTTTGCTCCTTTAGTAAATTGAGAAAGTCAGGGTAAAAAACTGTCTGTATTAACTAGAATAAGTGTTAGTTCAGAGTCCAGGAGTCCAAATTTTCTTTGACTGTGTAAGATGACAATCTCTAAAGACTCTAAAGAATGACAGAGTTGCAGATTCCTACTTTCATCAACTGTTTTTCTGTCAGCACTGTGCAAATGCTAAACTTGATTTGTCAAGTTGTTGAACTGCACTGACTAGAGTTTTGTGCGTTAAAGAAAGGATAAATCATTACTAGTAGTAGCATTAGGGAAATGCAGGAACCTTTAAAATGTGTGTTAGCATAATTGTGCCATCAGAAGTTTCTAGATTCTAAGTAGATTAACTCAATGAAATCACAGATGAGTACAGTTTTTACTTCAGGTAAACTGGAGGAAAAAGTCCCATTTAATTTATGTGTTTATAGGTGGATAGTTTGGAGACCCAATGCCTTCCATTCTTCTATCATAAATATTATTTAAATTCTCTTTCCTTTAAAACTCAGGTGAAATTAATTAATCAGGGAAGATGGGGATTAACCTTCATTTTTACTAATCCATCGTAATGTTAAACATGTGAAATGGAAGGCATAGATCTTGCAGGACATTGTAATACGGTAAAAGATTGCAAATACTTCCATGCAATACAATAATTTTAGGGTGGGCTTTGTGACATATTCTTTGAAAACATATTTCAAACCTTTGTGATATGCATTTAAAGACTGGTGAAATATTTGTGTAGAATAATATGTTTAATTCTAGTTACAAGATTTTGTCATTTTTGTCATTAATCACAATGACAGACTTTTCTCTTTAGGCCAAGGGCAAAAGTTCCTGGTTGTTGATCTAGCCAGAAAGTACTCTAAAGTTTGCAGTGGCATGTCATTAATATTTATGCTGCACAGGTAATAGAGTAAATATTAGACCCATGAATTATTGAAAGTGAAAGAAAAGTGATGAAATACTGTTTGTTAGTTTGGTTGTTTTGTAGTTTTGCATGCTTGTGAGAAATGGCGGACCCCTGAAAGAGAGAATCACTTTGATTACTGCTTATGATTTCTACATTAATGGGAATTTTTGTTGTCAAATCATATTAATATTAAAAATAATTCTAAATGTAATTCTTGTGGTGCATTGTAGTATAAGAAAGAATGGAAGTAGTTTAATACAGCTAATTTAGAGAGGCTACAGGAGTACCCTTTACAAATGACTATACCCTCAAGAAAGTGTTTCCCAGAGTACTGTCAGTCTTTACCATGATTTCCTGAATGACACAGGGCAAGTGCTTTAGCCCAACTTTTCCCTTCTGTTAGAGGATGAACACAGACCTGCTTGCATCAGGCTTTCTGGATTATTGTCCCACAGCTGCTGTTCAAGGGGTTGGTCAATGGACTTAAGTCTTTGATAGATTTTCATAAATTTCCCTTTTAGCTTTGGGGGTGGATTGTAAGAAAATTATGCACATGTAAACTGTGGGAGTAGTGCCAGTGGTATTCATGTCTGCCAGACTGTGAAACAGGTAAACAGGTAAGGAGTTTCTTTTTGGGGATTCTGTGGTGAGTTTGTAGCAGTTTGCAGCTATTCCTGTATTTAGCAGAAGGAGCAATGAAGGTCAGCAAGGTCAACGTATTAAGTAGAAAGCATATGAGATAAAGGTTTGCACCAGCTATTGGACTTCTGACTTGAATATTACTTTGTTGGTGTATAGATGTTAATTAAGTGGTGAGGCATTGTACAGCAGCCTGACCATAATACTGGAGAGGATCTTGCAAAGAGTTGGACTTGATGATCCTTAAGGGTCCCTTCCAACTCAGGATATTCTATGATTCTATGATTAATCCTCAGTCACTTAAGGACAAGCAAATCGTCCAGCTGATGGTACTGTACTTTGAGTTGGCTGACAGTGAATTGATTTCCCAGATCACATTCTTGTTTGTAGAATACTTTCTCTGCCTTACTATCATTTTTTTTTCATGGATGGTTTCAAAGCTTCCTGATGTCATAGATATGTTGTATCCTCTCTGCAGAGTCAGCTCCCTTTCCTAGCAGTGTGTATTCACGCCATATGTGGCTGTCATCTTACTCTGTTCTGCCAGTTCCTTCTCCTTCTTAGCGTAGCAGCTCCGTGGGACCGCACGATGGCTGAGGGGTGCTAGCTGATAGCTCTCCTTTCCTCAGAGAGGCATATTCCATTGCTGACAAGCCCATGCCCTGCTGCTGTCATGGAGCTGGCTTGGAGGCCTGAGCTCATGTGGCAGCAGGAAAGGGTTTCTCCTTGAGGTTGTGACTGTTTGCTCACACTAACCTGCTGCCCTAGACAGCTATCATGCTTGTGTCGTAAGTTTGTGTGTGTACTTGTTATTTCTCACTCTTTTAAGAGAGACTGTATTGCACTTTGTTATGAATACTTAGAAATAGATTAATGTAATCCACTTTGGCATACACTGACATGATTGCAAGATTGGTCAGAGAGATTACATAATGGTAAGGAGAGGTACTTCTGTAGTGATCCGTGCAAAATGTTATCTAACATTGTCCAAATTTTCTTCTAAAGCCATAGCACTTGCCAACTAATAGCACAGTGTTATGAAAGTGATCTGAGCCACTTTCTGTGTCATGTGTATCTGTCTTTATCATGTTTCTTTCTTCTCCTTCTGTGGTACTTATTAGCTAAACCTGACCATGCAGGAGCAAGCATTGTATGGGAGATTGAATCAAGCCTAATATAGCTGTCTTTTGTGCTGATGCTCAAAGCTTGTAAGCAGGAGAGATGTGATGAGGCCCTCTCTGCTTTAGTATTGACTTGCCATGGAATTCAAAGGAACTCTGGCCTGAGGAACTGAATCCTGCCATGACCTGGATAGGATGATCATGCTTGTGGGGTAGGCCAGGTAGATGATACAGCAAATCAGTACTGTATTCATAAAGAAGGACCCACAGTAATAAACAAACAAACAAAAACAAAACAAAACAAAAAAACATCAACTCATTGTTGAGGGAATCACTTAAGTCAGAGAGAGGCTGCCAAAGACAACAAGCAGTGAGGCAAAAGTCAGCAGGTGGTGCTAGAGCTGGTCAAGCAAGCTGTAATGCAGAGACAGCAGAGGTCAGGATTAAGAAAATGCAAGAGGAATGAGGGCTGAGTAGGTAGGAAGCAGAATCAAGGACCACAGTCAGGAATCAAGGTGTGAAACATGATATTGAGGCAGTGTGCAAATTCCCACAGGGTTGCTTGTACAGGGAGTGGTTTGACGTCTCATGTCATTAAGCACATGTGCTGAGAATGGTCTTTGTTTTCTGTTATCTCAGTCACTATTGACCAGTGACCACGGGAGCCTCACTCCAGCTAGGCAGCAAGTTCATTAGGTACTTGTGTTTTTGACACTGGCTCTAGTATGGCAGGAACTGCAGTCCCCTTGTCCTAGTGTTTTTTTACTGTCTACAGAGTCTGTAGTTCTTTATCAGACTGGTACTGAAGCTGTTTACCAGAAATTTACATTCTGACAAACCAAGCTGCTTGGGCCTGGGAAACTACAGGCATATTCCTTGTTGGCCTATTAGGCTAGTATCTGCCTCACCTTTGCTCCTCACATTGAGTCTCTCTGATTGCTTGAGGATGGAGAGGCTGTGATTTTGCTGACTGTGCTGCTTTGGTTCAGCTGTGAAGCAGTTACTTATAATTGGTGCCAAGGAGTAGCAATCAACTGGAAAAAAACACACAGGGAAAAGTTTTTTTTTTTTTTTTTCCCCCCATAAGATGTTTCTGTGAGCTGAGGCTTGAAATGAAAATGTGGATGGAAGGAAAGAAGACATAGTAGAGTCTGGTTTTCTGTGGTTTACAGTCAAAATTTACTTCTGGAATGGTGAAGGGAAAGGAAAACACAATAATTAGCACATAAGCTGCTTGTGCCCAGCTCTCAATGGCAATTTTTATGATGTCTCAGGAGGGTGTAGGGTATGCATAGTAAGAAAAGACACATGTTCAGAAGACCAGAAGCCCAGGTTATAGGAAGACTTCATTTGGATTAAAAAAAAAATAAATAAATATAAGGACCTTGACAATGACCAAAAATAAAGATCAGTGTTTCAGATACCTGTTGGGAAAATGTAGTTTCCAAATGCCAACAAAAATGGGAATTGAATTTCTCCTCATAATTATATATTCTTTGTTGGTAAATCTCAGAGTCATTTTCACAAAGTGGATTTCACAGTACAGTGGTTTTTTTTTTGATCACAAACTATTCACTAGTATGGTTTTATGCTTTTAAAATGGTGCTGAATGTTCTACATTAAAAGTACAAAAAATAAATTCTGATGTCACCTGCTTCCAAATATTCAGGAGCAAAACAGAATGTCAATTATTTGCATTTTGCCTTTTTTTTTTTTTTTTTTTTTTAAACAAGCCTTATTCTGGTGCTTGAATAGTGGAAGTACATGCTCAGTGTTGCAGCACAGTATTTTTGCTTAACTTTACCATGGGTCATATGTTGGTTTTGGTCATTCTTAATTATTATTTTTTAAGCTTTTAGCTTAATAACAGCTTGTTATCCAATTTCATCTCTTTCTTGCTACTTGAGTTCTTAAGGTCATCTAGTTCTTATTAAATTTTCATCTCTTAATTTTTTCATGTCTTACATCTTTATGCTCTGATTGCCCTCATCAAATTCAACAATATCTTATTTTGTAATCCCTAAAATCAATACTAGCATTTTCATATCCTTGATCCTATTTTGTCTAACAGGCTCAATTATTATCAACACTTCAACTTACATTTAAATGGAGTAAGTATCTTGCAATTTGAGTAAAAACTGCTTAAATAAAAATTATAGTGATGAAAATGATGTATCCAGCTCACCCACTGACTTCTACACCTTATCTGGCTAGTGTTTTTGTGAAAAGTCCTCTCTTCCTGAAAGGGCTATTTATTTTATTTTTATTTTATTTTATTTTTTATATATAAAGAGTTGCTTTTGTTACTCCTGTTGTTTTATATACGTACTCATGCAAGTGCAATGGAAACCAGATTTACCTAATCTGAAGATTCCTGAAGCTCCTGCTCCCTCAAGAAATGGTGTATCCATTTTTATTTTTTTTTTAGCTGTATGGGTGAATCTGGGACTCATGCATATTTGTAAACATTTTTTGGCTGTTAAATCACTTTTGCTGCATGTGTAATCACGAGAGTGTAGTGTGAATGTTACACTTGTTCAGGTAGAGCTATTAACAAAAGAGCCACTGAAGCAACGAGCATTTCTTAGCTCTGTGCCATTGTATTTGTTGTAGGCTTGGATCCTGAATGAAGCAGTGGGAAGGTGTGCTGACATACCATCTGAGCAATACTTTACATTTTGAATTTCAATGACTATTCTAGGGTCTTTTAAAGGACCTGTTAAAGAGTTAACACCGATTCAATTTGTTATCTGTGGTTACACAAATAGGTAGTGAAACTTTGTGTGGAAACTAGTAGGGATTTCTAACAACATAATTGCTTTGTCAAGCAGACTGAGCCTGAGACCTGTCACCCCAAAGCACAGACCTCTGCTGCTGAGCGGAAGGACTGATCTGCTCGCTGGGAGCACTAACAGTTGGCTGTTCTCTTTGGGTCAGCCACAGCAGGAGGCAGGAACACAATGTGTTAGTGTTTAAGAGAGTTTCTTTTTGAATTTTTACTTTTGGAGATTGGAATTATGTAAGCCAGCTACAGAGAGCCCCTCTGCTTAGCTACAGCCGGTGTCATGCTGGTCACACTGAGCCAATTAGGCTTCCAGAAGTCTACTGTGAAACTTATACCAGTGACTCTGCAACAGCCACAGCATTCAGTCTGGAGAGGGGGGAATAAAAGTGAAATAATTAGCCTCTAGAAATGTGTACAGTTCCAGATAGTGCTAAAAATTACTTTTCTGATTTTAATGAAAGGTACTCTGGCTCAATAAAATTTAGAGCAAAGCCCTGCTGGTTCAAATTATTAGTGCACACCTTAGACCTGGTGAGTTTTATATAGTTTCATGTGGCTCTTTGAACATTTTGCACAGCTTTAGTTCAACTCTATTGACCTCCATGTAAGAACCCTTTTATAGACTTACATAGAGATGAAATTAATTCCTAAGGAAAAGTATTAATGGGATGGGATTTCTTATAATATTCCATGGAGATGGGGAAGTTTTCCAAAACAGCAGTATGCTTTTGAGTGGGAGAGAAATTATAGAGCTGGGGTCCTTCTCGCTTAATTTAAGAATAGCAATATTCCTATAAAATGAAACACTACCGGGTCAGAACTATAACTGCCGTGTATCAGTTACAGCAGAGTGTATTGAGAAAGGGAGTTCTGGCTGTCCAGCTGGCAGACACTTTGCCCCTCTGTAATGTGCGTGTTTTTTTTTTTTTTTTTTTTTTTCTATCGAGTTTCGCTTAGTATTGCTATTGGCTCATTATCATTTTCTGTCATTCTGTGTCACACTATTGCATCCTAAATATAGTTGCAGTAATCACGTGGAACAGTTTGACCTGGCAGGTATTGATGCAGTTGACTTTTTTGCTTCTAGGTCATGGAATTCAACAGGTGGGAGGAGGAAGCACAATTGCAGTTCATTTAACCCTCTCAATTTAAAGCCTGTTCAGGACTGCCTTCATGACACATTAGAAGGGAGACTTTCAAAGCAGTGCTGAAGTGGGATGAGTTTTTTTTCATTCCTATCATTAAAGGAGATGGAAGTCTTATTATCTGCTACCTTAATGGCAATAAGTTACGCAAGCACAAGATGAAGGAAAAAGTCTTCCCTATCTTCTATTAACAACAACAAAAAATAGTCAACATGTAGTTTTCTGCAGGCAACCGCAGAAGAATACATTAGACACCCTGTATATTTATTTCCTGCAGAAAATCTAGTCATGGATTCAAAGGGAAAATAAATATTTTTTTTTGTTGTTTGTTTGAACAGTAAAATTATTTTTGCTTTTTATTCTTCTTTCTAATTACTGATTATAAGTATGAAAGAAAGGAATATACACCATTTAGCTATCACACCTCTGATGAACAAAACAGAGATGTTACAAGAGATCTTCACAGTATGAGTCATTTTACGGGCAAAGCTCTTTCTCCTTTACCTGTTCCATTCATGGTTTCCAGAAACTGTTTTAGTAATGCTTTTCTCATTATGAAATGATTGCATGTTACAGTAAATAGTCCTGTCAGTTTGTTCTGTGTAATCTCAACATGCTGCATGGAAAGAGACACTGGTTCTCCTAGAGACCTTTGTCATAGAGTAGTGTAGTACAAGTGAAGTCCTGGGTGAGTAGGAATGATTTAGGAATTTGTTCATGTAATGCAGGTATTGGGTTACTGACACTTTCTGCCTGCTGTTTATAGTGCATAGGCCAGCAATCCCTTTTAAAGGGAGTATGCAAGAGAAGTTTCTGGAAAGGACCAAGACCTACATCAAAGTAATACACATCAGTCATCCTGTTAAGTCATCTAGTTGCTAATCACCATATATATTAAATCTTGTATTTTACAGAGCATTTCTAACCACTCATATCTTGGTAGCAGTAACTTACAAAATGTACCCAGTGGATGAATTTATCAAAATGACAAGATTCATTCTAGCCAGTATGTGGGAGTAGTGGATGTGACATTTCCTTCTTTTTCATGAACCAGCTGGCTGGACTTGACACTGTAACTTCTAGTGGTTGTGGTGGTGACACTACTGAATGATCCTAATTACTACTGCATGCTTTCTTTGCACTTTGCTCATCCTCTACATCTGCTTGAACCATGACACATTGCTTGAGGAAACAAGGAAGCATATTAGAGTGGCCTGAACTGCTGTTCAGTTCTGACAAAACCCAAACTGTCAGGTGAAAAGTTAGGTGTCTTCTTACTGCTGAAAATGACAAAGATACACTATTCTGCTCAATTTTCCACGTATTGAGCATGCTAACATTCTGTTCATCAGAAGCCTCTTCATTATACAGTACTCAATGGAGTCAGTATATAACTATATTACAGAAAACAGAAGGATAATTTATATTTCTACATTTTTTCCTGTATGGATGTGATGAATAACTCCTAGCTGACAGTATTCTCGAACCTTTTGAAATACACAATCACTTCAATGTCCATCTGACTGATGGCACTATTAAAATTGTAAGCTCAAGTTGATTGAGAAATGTGACTTCTGCAAAGTTATTCTTTCCTCATATCTGGTTGTCACGAGGCACTGTATAATGATGTCATTTCAAAAAAAAAAAAAAGCACACCACATTTGACAATAATTCTGGAGATATTTCATTATTGAAGCAACGGTGGATAAGGAACAAAAAAAATATTTTCTATCTAGAGGTGGACAGAGATTGGAATATTTTAAGAGTAAATTAGCTATTGTTGAAAATGTAATAATGATTATATGTCTGTGGAACTGAGGTAGGATGACAAAACTAAATTGAAAGTAGTCAGCACATAGATGCAGCTATGAAAAAAAAAAGTACTACCAAACATTATCAATATTATAGAAGTATAGATCTTGTGAAAGACAGGCTTGCATTTACCTTTATGCATATGTTTTTTTTCATTTTGAAAAAAAAAACAAAAACAACCAATTTATTTCAATATAGAAAGCTCAGCTTGAACTTCCAGTGTGTAGAACTGATGAGTTGGTGAATGTGAGATGATTTGTGAAGTTATTCCTGTCTCTGGTGTTATTCTTGCCAATTTTCTGTGTGTATATTTAATTCTGGTTATTATGCTTCCCCTTGAAGAGTGTCTGCAGTGAGTGTCACTGCTTCTTTTTGTTCTATGAAAGAGAGGAGAGAGATGGAAACAGAAAACAAGGAAAAGGGCCCTGTGTTTCTAAATGAGGCATGTGAGAGATTAAATGAAATTTCCTGAAATTTGGGTGCATTATAGATACAGATTATAATCAATCTGCTAGAGTGTATCTTAACCATAAAGCTGTTCTTACTTTCTTAATCCATCTGCCTAATATAGATCTTTGATCTCTAAATCTCAGAGTGCTCAAAAAGTGCATATCTTACTGCCTTTCAAATCAAAGCACACAGAAGTGAACCCACTTTACTCTTGGGGAACAGAGAGACGAGAATTCAGCACTGGCTGTGGCTGGTGGTCAACATATTAAAGTTAGCTATTATTGGGCTAATATTTGATGTACTAGCCCAATACAATTCGTATTACATTTGAAAACAAAAAGGTTTCTGTATGCTCATACTTTTATTGAACAGGTTATGTAGCGGCAGTAAATACAGTATCTTGCAGAGAACTATCCAGGTTCTGCTTCAAGAGGTGCAGTAGCACTCACGTGCCTCGCTTATTAGTAACTCAGATGAAAAACAGTTGACTTGATATGTGAAGATTAGCATCACCTCTGAGTTATCAATCTGTGATGAAAAATAGCAAGTGTAAATGAAGAACAAAGAGGCAGTAGCAATATTTGGAGGTGAGAGGTTAGCAGCAGGTGCAGTCTCCTTAGTCATGATGCTTCACTGCAAAGAAATTACATGAAAATATAGCCTTCTGAAAATCAGATATATCACATATATCAGTTTATATTCTATTTGTAAAAATGAGATGGTATGAATGTTGTTTGAAATTTATGTATGAACTTCAGGAATCTAGAAAATGACATGACAGATTACTGTCTCATTACAGTTTACTTAATGGAGCAGTTTTTTTTCATGGGTGTGCACTAGGAACTGTCAAATTAAGTTGTATGTGCATGATTATTTCTCAGTTTCCCATACTAGGAAAGAGTTAAATATTTAAAATATATTTCATTCATCTGAAAAGAACACATACCATTATCAGACCCATGGGGGTTCCACAGGTTACAGGATTCTGAACTTAGGTTCAGGAGAAGAATTCAACATTTGTGTGCTTGTCCTTGCCTCAGCGGAATTTTCTTGTTTGCTTCTCCTCTGTCCTTACCTAGTCTGCATCATTCCCCATGGATTCCTGTCCCCTCTGTTCATAGCTGCCACATGTTGATAGACAGCTACTTCTTTAACTTCTGCAGTCCAGCAGATCCTGAAATTCAGCAGTTTTGATTTTTATTTTTTATTTTTTTTTCCCATTTAAAAATGTAATCATCCTGTCACTTGTACTGTCCTCATGTTCTAGTTCGGGTTCAGACACTCTAACAGATTCAGAGATATCAGGTGGAGACATTTCCTATTTCATTTCTAAGCTTCTGTATCTGCTTTAATTTGCTTAAGGCAAAATATTTTTACAGTATGATTTGGAAATAGAATTTAATAATTAGACGGTTCTGGTGCATGTTGCAATCATTCATAGAGCTTAGGGGTGTAGCTGGCAATTGGCATCTATACGCGCACATACAAGCATACACATACATGCATTTTAACACCCGCCTTCCCTGCAATCTGCTAGAATATACACCCCATTATGCACACACAGGCTGTTCTGTTGCACAGTGAGACAGAGACACTAATGTGTCAGTAAAGAAGCTGAAAAGAAGTCTTGCTTTGTCTTCAGAAAACATCTTGGAGAGAGAGGGTGAGAAAAAATTACTTCATAGAGAAATTCTGCAGCAGGGAGAGATGAAGGTGCAGGAAAGAAAAAACATATTGTGAAAAAGAGATAAGGAGGGGGAAAAAAAGGGAACCTCCTAAATGCGCTAAATGTGCTGTTGAATATGTGTGAATATTGGAGTTGTAAAGACTATCACAGACAAAAAGAGGAAAAGATTCAAGATGGTGGAAGAAGGAGGGGAGGAGAGACTGAATTGTCATGAAATAGATTGGAAAAATGACCTGCAGGGAGGAGAAACAGAGCAGAAGGGGCTTAAAAGCATGAAAATAATTGGGTGGGGAGGGGTTGCAGTGGTATCTGTGCAGAAAATGATGTAGGGGTGGAGTAAAAATGAATACAAAATAAAAGGCAATGACTGCAAAGGGAAAAGCAATAGTGCACAGACTACTAAAATTTAGGCACTTTTGGCTTTATTCTATCACCTGTATTTCATACTCTAAAGCAAGAATCTGGTAAAAGTGAGAAAAGTAAGTTAATGTAAATTAAGGAAGTGGAACGTTAAATGAGAGAAGGGTTGTAGAACTGGCTGAAGTCCAGCAGACCACTGTCTTGTTATTCTTTGAAAAGGTGATTAAATACAGAAAACTAAAAGCTGTATTGTCGTCTTCTCCTCCCACCCTTTTTAAAAAAAAAAAAAAAAAAAGAAGTAAGGAAAGTAAAGGAAAGTAATAACTTGTTGGATTTATTTTGTGAAATGTCTTTGTCCTTTTCATGTTTGTTTGAAAATTTTCAGTACAAATTATTTACAAATAATAAAACAATCCTACTTATTTTCATAAGCGTCTGTACTAATAACATTCTTACTTAGTAAAATGAATTAAACATGACCTGCATAATAGCTAAATATTTGTCATGGTAATGTCTTTTTGTGAGAGATGAATTATTCTGAAGCACTCAAATCTTCCAAAATAAATCCCAGAATGTGTTATTAGGAGGTAGAATAAAAAAATGGATAGGACTGTTGCGTTTATGCAGAGGCACCATAAGAAAAGTAGAACATTCCCCCATCCTAATCACACACAGTTTCTTTGCAAAAAGCTTGCACATAATTTTGTGAACAAGAAAGCTTATGCATCGTAGGGGGCTTATATTTTTGAATGCTTACCAGAACTGGCCAGGAAAGTCAGGTATGTTGCTGTATAAACTGTGAGCTAGATATGGTTTGGTTTTTCAGGCATGCTGAATTTTGTGTTCAACTATATTAATACATGTACACAGACTTTGAAAACTAGGTCATCAGTGGGACAGCATCTTTTTATTATGATAGATAGTCTGAATGTATGAACAACCAAAATAATTTCCATGCATACTGTGAATCATATCCCTATTTTATCCCCAGTTTTCACTTTTTCCTTATATAAGCAAACTCCTATTGATTTCAAGCAGATTTTACTTGAATAAGGACTGGGGAGGGACTGTGGTATTTGGCCCTGAGGATTTTATAAGCTAGTATGAATCACAAGAATTTGGAGACAATATATTTTAAAATGATTTCCTCTCAAGTGCATTGCTACATACTGTGTGTTACTAGGAGCCATGTGAATGTTGTTACCATATGGATGGATAAACATCCTTTTTCTCCCATTCCCTGTTCAGTCATTTTTCAGAGCCTCCCTAGTTTTCTTGGCAGGTTGTTGTTGCAGAACTACTATTGATGGGACTCTTCAGCCCATGCACCTTGATTCTCATGCTCCATCTGAAGAGCCCGGTATCCAGCTTTTCATTTATCCACAGCCTTCTTTTGAAGACAGCCCCCCTCGGTATAAATTCTGACAGTCTGCATCAAGGCCTCAATCTTCTTTCTCTTGCCATGGAGCTTGTGATCAACAGCAAGAAGTCAGTTCTGTCTCCCTTATGTCTCTAGAGCTTTTAGAGCTCTGAAAATACAAAGAGCATGACCCTAGGATTTTTTTTTTCTTTTTCTTTTTTTTTTTTTTTTTTTTTTTCCAGGAAACGAACAAAGAGGAACTTGTCAGTCAGTCTTTTTGAAAGCAAATTCTGGCAGAGATGCTTCAGTCTGCAGCTGTCATTGGGCTAAAGGTATAAATATGGCCCAAACGTGAGGCACAGTGTAAAGCAGGGCTCAAATTAATGCAAGAAGTTGGTCAAAAAGTTTCTGACCTTGAAGAGTAGCTTCTGTGAATCAGGACGTATGCGTACTGCCAGTTACACTGTACTGCTCACAAACCTTTCCAACAGAGACCATATGCCTTGGGATTTTGGTGACTATGTGCTATAGTGCTGTACGTGGGAAAATAGGTATTTTTGTCTCTCAGCCAGAGCCTAATGTATTTGAGCAGTTTTATGCTGATTTCAGGAAAAAGCCAAATGAGATAACAAGCTGCATTTTAAATTACCAGATACATGAAGGTGTTTTTGACACTTACAGGTTTACTTTTTCTTAAATAGATTAAAGTGAAAATTCAGATAGTTTTTTTCCAAAAATGCTGTGATTTTTGTTGATTTTTTTTGTGACATTTTTGAAACCACATAAATTATAGATGTAGATATGTTTGTCCAAATGGATTCTTTTAATTTCCAATAGAAATTTAATATACCTTACCTGGTAATATATTAAGAAATGATTGAGAAGCAAAGTCAAATAAAGAAATGAATGAAAAAACAACCCGCTTTTTTAGCCTTGTCACTTGGATGTCAGTGTAAAAATAGGGTGAATACCAGAAATTTACAAATACAGGTAGAAAAAACAATGTTACTCAGACAAGTGTTCTTGAAAAAAGTAATTACTATTCAAGAAGTGAGAAGGGAATATAGTATGCTGCTTACTAATCAAGTATTGCGTATTTGTACACCACTCAAATTATTTTCTTTAATGCCTGTGCAAAATATATCTTCTCAGATGTTATCAAATATGCAAAACAATATATTAAAAAAAATCCTCCAACCTTTTGCATAATTATTTCTGATAGCAGATGTAGATACTGTATCTGCATAAATTACAGCATTGTTCCACAGTGCTTCTGCATTTAAATTATGTCAGTCAAGGGCAATATTAAAGGTTGCTTGGCTCCCAGTCCATTGGGTAGGGTTATTTCTAGAGATACATCCTTTTTGATATAGCTAAATTATTTTCTAAGTGCTTGTTTTTTAGCTATAATTAATCCTTTGCACTTCTATAGCTGTTCCATTAAGAATCTTATAACTAATGAATTAAATCTGACAAAATCCCATTGGAGTTGCGTTTACTTTATTAGCTTTAAAATTCTAATGGAAATAGCTATAGATGGTGCAAAGGATTCAGGATTATTAAACTAGAAGGTCAATAAATATCACATCCATTTTACAGATGAGTAAACTGAGGCAGTGGGAGGTTAAATGATTAGTGTTGTAAAGGAAAGTATGTTAGGAAGACAAAAATAGAAGCATGAACTTCAATAGTGCAGTTGCACTAGATGGAAATACTATAGAATTTTACTGTTTCGTATACACCAGAATTTATTTCTACTTGATTCATGACCTGTAGTTAATTGGTTTTGTCTATAATTGCAAGAATGGCATTATCCTATTGAGAAGTGCCAACACTACATCTGAACTGTTCTTTTACTAAGTTTGTTTCCTTCTCCTTCCTTTTCCCTAGTTTGTGTGACATTTTAGAGCAGATGTATTCTCTTCCTTTAGAAAAAATGGAAGTATTAATTCAATCTATAGCTTCAGAGATGGAAAAGAGTTAATAGAAACACTAATAAGTACAACCTTAATAGGATTTGAACTCACAACCTTTGAAATATGAATTAGAAATTTATCTGGTAGTCTACACAGTCTTTCATTAGCAACCATGGGAATTTACAGGTGTTAAATTAGTTATGGAATAGTGGAGCATTTCTCTGAATGCAATAAAAACATAATGAGAACTACAAGGAAATAAATTAATTCTAAAAAAGAAATCTAATATAAGGGCAACAAAGTTCAAATAAAGCCTGCTCCCTAGTTTCTAACAAGATCTGTGAAATGTCACCAATATTAGACTTAATATTGCATTGTTATGTTTCACTTGTTGAAATATTTTCATTATATGCAAACCTCACTGAATTTTTAGCCTTCTTTTTTATTTTTTTTCTTTTTCTGAGTATTTAATATTTCCATTTAGTAGTTTGCCTATTGAAAAAATACTGTACTTTAATAGACTAGAATTACAGCTTGGTCTGAAGCTGCAGGTAATTGCAGGTAATGGGAAACTCACTGTTCACAGGTGTTGATGAGCCAGGAAAGGAGTAGCACAGAGCTGCTGGAAGTAGATGGAGCACAAAGCCCTGCAACTGCCTTTGGTGGGGAGGAAGGGAAAAGGGATCAGCCAAATATCTTTATGTTTGAGGTATGTGACAGCATTAGAAATCTTGTGTAAAAGCATGCTTTTACTTCAAGGGCATTAAAATATTGTTATCCCAGTTGGCTAATGCAGGAATTGAGAAACACGACCAAAAGTACAAAAGCTTAAACTTTACAGTGGGAATGCATTGGGCTGTGCTATGGGATTTCATTTTATTAGCTTACCTTTAGCTCTTATGCTCCATTTCTTCCTTCTGATTTTAGAAAACAAAAACGCAGGTGTAAAGTGTTTTCAGTCAAGAAATACAACATTACAAGCTCAGTGAAGGAAGAACAAAGAAACTTGTTACAGAGACTTATAGATGATAGCTCAGGAAACAGCTCTGTTACATCAGCAGATCTATGCAATACACGTCCATGTAGGACATTTTGCTCCATTATTCCCTGAAGGGTCTTCTCCAGTGTGTTACAGTCTGTGTATGTTGCTAACACAGTTGTAATGAATGAAACAAATTGTTCTTCTTAGTGGAAAGAGCAGTTCCTAGGCACACAGGAATAGTTGCTACTGAGAGATTAGCATAGAGTGCCAAAAATCAGATCAGTATAGATGCGTTATCAGTTACTGGGGTCTCTCTGTATCTTTTGACATAGCAAAGGCTGAGCAGTGAGGGAGAATGCAGTACAACATGTAGGGTTACCAGAGGGAGAGGCATGGACAAGACATAACTCGTGTAATGGAGCTTAAGCTTCACATTTCTTTATTAAAACTGCCTGTGTCATGTACTAGCTCTAGATGCTAGTATATTGCTTGCAAAAATGGATGTACCCAGTTTTAAGCTCAAGAGCTTATGAATCATAAGCTGCTATGTTATCTCTGTTCCTCATTTTCATACATCCTATACAAACCTAAACGATGTTGGGAAAAAAAATTAATAAGACATTCTACACAGACTGCTGTCAGGTGAAGAGTGAGAAAATGACCAAACACAAAATAATGCCTGGCTTTCTCTTTCTTCTTGGTTGAGAGAGGTGGAGAAAACTCCTGGATGTGGTAACCTCTTTTTTTTTTTCTTTTTTTTCTTCTTTCTTCTCTGAATTACTTCCAAAGTAGCTCTGATCATTAGGGAGTAGATAATAATTTCAAAGCTTTATCCCTTGAATATTCTGGAATACTTAATCAACTAGATGAAAATAAGTTAAGTTCAGCTTCTCTAAATTTATCCTGCAAGTTTCCTCTCTCCAAGAATTCTCGATCATCATTTACAGTAACTGGGTTGAGCAGAGTGAAGGTCTCCAACCCCTGAAACAAAGCAGGGAGGAATACCCAGCTGTGTTAGGTAACTTTTACCTAGTGAGTTAAGGTAGCCTCTTCTGCCAGGAAGCTCTGCTTGTTGTGAGCAAAGTGTGCTGGTGACAGTACTGTCTCACCTCTCCTCATAGTGCTTACTTAGACCAGTGAATCCTGCTGGATTTGTTCTGGGACGTTTACATTGCGGGGATTTGAACTGATTGTCAAGTTAAACTCTATGGCTGTGTTGCTTTTCCTTCATTCTGTGGTAGTCATTGTTCTTTTCTAGCCTTTTCTACTTGCTAACATTCATTTTATACCGTGCTGTATCTTCAGTGTGGCATCCTGTAGTAAATACAGTGAAACTATGATTGTTGGCAGAGAACACTACTTAGGGTAAAGTAGTTATTAACCTTGAATTCAATCGTATTGAATGACTTCAAATGGATTAGAAGTCTCTTTGGGTCCCTTAGAATTACATTATTTATATAGAAATATATTGTTTTTATATATTTATATATATGCATAAATATATGCATTATTTATATGGAACATATGGAGTATATTCAATGTAATACATTTTGGGAAAATACTTGGGAAAATGACATTTTGTGAGTTCTCAATAATTACGGATGAAATACGCACCGCTGTTTCCTATATTATTTAATAAAATATACTGTTTTCATTTGTTATATCAGTCAGGCAGTGGCGTTCAGATAATTCAGTATTCATAGGCCTTGCATATAAAATATTTTTAATTTGGAGATTTAAGACTGTATAGCTTCATTACTTTAAAAGCAAAGCTATAGGCACACACATCACTGTGTAGCTTTATGTCAAAAACCAAAGGAACAAGTTATATTATTTTAATTATTAGGAAAAAATGGTCATACAAACCACAGTAATTTGAAAAATCCTACAAGTCCCGTCTGATAATAGTTAAGACTATTTTCTCTGTAAAAGCCTAGTAGTCACTTTAAACCTATAGGATGGTTCACACTTTGTAGAATTAAAATAAGCAGCTAGAGAAGTCAAGAACAACAACAGAAATTGTTTTCAAACACTTCCGATATTTCCCATGTTTCTGGAATGCCTTTTTTACTCCAAACTTTGAGTTAGTCTCTGCTACTCTGCTTCACTGCATTTCATCATTTGGAAAGATATTTTTACGTCCTTTAAAATTATTTTTCTAGTTTCTTGCACAGTAGATCTTTCTGTTAGATAGGTGAGGGGCTTTTTTTTTTCTTCTTTTTTTTTGGAGAGGAGTGAGGCAGGAGACTTGAGAAGAAGCAAGTCACTCAGGGGCCTGCGGTACCTCTACAGGAGGGCTTAATTCCCTCCTCAGTGCTGTCTGCCAGCAGGCCGCTGGCTTTAAATTTGTCTTTAGCCTTCAAAATTTTGGCTAAATGATTTCTCCTGGTTCTAGATGTATCTGACTCCTTTCTGTTCTTCTAACTGTAACTGTTTGCAAGTCTTGTTTCAAACTGGGTATGTGGGGAAAGCTCTGTCCTGATGTTCTGACTCGTCAGTGTAAAGTATGAGCCCCCACTTCCTCTTTGTTTTTTCCCCTCAGGCTTTTACCAAATGATAGAAACTGTTCCAGGTGACCTTGTGTCCACTATGAGGTCATCCCTTTAAAAAGCAGTGCTTTTTTTTTTTTTTTTTTTTTTTTTTTGTAATGTTTTTCTCAGCAATGTGTTTCTAAGCAGTCTGCTAAATAACCTGTAACACTTAAAAACTTATATCTGAATTATCCGCTCAGTTACAGTGGTGCAAACCCAATGATTTCTGTCCTTGTTTCTGTGGTTAAGTGAGTGGGACAAGCAGCTATTCACCGTGCTCTGTTTTTTCCCTGCTGATCTCCTTTAATTGAGCTGGTTCCTTCTCCCACGTACTCTGTCATGCAGGTACATTAATTCAATTCATATAGAATGAGCTTTTTTCCCTGATCCTCCAGATGAGCTCAGCTCTGCCTTCTGAACTCAACCTATTATTCAGCGTGTCTTGCAACCTGGCAAATCTCTGATTTTAGTGATTCCTCCTATACTCTGCTTTCTGTCTCATGCATTCATTTTATTCTTTCCTGATTTTTTTAATGTGGCTTTCTTTTATAGATAATGTTCCTGTCCTTCACATACACAAGTTTTGATTGATTTTTTTAAAACATTTTTCTCTTCTCACATTTTTATGCCTCCATCTTCATTTCAAGGTCCCCTAACCTGTTACCTTTATATAAGAGAATGCTAATTCATTTTTTCCTTGCAATATTTTCTGCTCTTTATTTGCTTTGTTCCAGTTTGATATAGCACTGTGTTTTGATCTGTCAGTGATTTGTATATTTTTATTTATGTTCCTGAGGCGAGCAAAATTTCACTGGGGTAGTAGTATTGTGAATGATCGGTGCAGCCATTAATCACCTGCTTTCTGGAATCACAGGAAAACATGTCTCTCTCTAAATTTTGGAGCAGCAGCCTTGTAGAACTGAGCTCAGAGGTCGAGGTGCATGCCCCTTATCCAAATGAGTGAATTTGAATAATGCTAGATAGGCTTTTCTCTAGTATTTATTGTGGTGGAGTCAGTCTTGAAATGCGTATGAAATGTGGCAGAAAAGTAATGAAATCACCTAACTAGAACAAAAAGGGAATGGAAACAACAAGTTTAAACATTTCCTATCTTTCTTTTTTGACTGGAATTTGTATGCATTGAGAACATCTCTCAATATTTTTCCTGAAATCAGGAAAATTTTCATATAGCCACCTGCTATTCTGTTTTGTTCGGTTCTCTCAGAATGATGACTTAATGGTTTGAACAGTGGTATTGCACACTGTATCTTGGGCTACTGTAAGGATGTCTTTTAAATATAGCAGTGCTTTCCAGACTGAAAAGTTAATATTTTAGCATGACATACAGCACTGATGAATGGCAGTCTGTAAGCTCAGTACTGATTTTTTTTTTTTTTTTTTTTCCTGGCAAATATACTCCTCCTTTTGTAAAGGCCAAGAAATTAATGAATGATTTTATTCTTCCCTCTTGCAGCCTGCACAGGGTAATTATATATTATTAATAATGCAGCAGTACAAATGATATTAAATGAACTACATTTGTTAATGTAGATTTTATCCAACTGCTTTTTTCATTGGTGAACTGTTTCTCATCAGGGGGTACTAATTAGCTGTAATATGTGGAAAGATGGGACAGAAACCCAAACTGATAAATAAGAGATTCAGAAAAATCCATGAAGGAAGAACACCATTTAAGAGTGTGAACAGATTACTAAGAGGAGACATGAGATTTTTTTTTTTTCTTTTTCATATACTTCATGATCATTTGAAAGCTGGGAAGTATCAACTCTTGTTCTCCTATTGCTATAAAGACCCCACAGAATATTCCGTTTGTCAGATTTGTAATGCTTTTTCCTTTGCAGTAACAAAAGTGAATATAAAAGCTATCAGAGTCTTTACTATGCTTGCTCTTGCATTTAAAATAATGTATTAATGAAAATCAGTGATTATTTATTGCTGTTAAAAATATATTTAAAAAAATCACTAGCCTCCTGATAAAGTTTATTCTCCATGTGTTTGAATAATAATCTCTTAATTTTTATTTATGTTGTCATACATTTAATGTGGTTGTATGATATATATACGTGCACAATGCATAAATGCAAAGGAATTGATCTGATTTCTACTAAAATCAATTGAAGGGTTGTTGTAGGCTTCTGAGGGTGTATTATGAGCCCAAATAACCGTTCTTACAGCTAACGTACAGTTGAGACCCAGACCATATCAAAATGAAACCAACATAATCTCATTTGAAAGCAGTTGTTTTCACCTGTGTTCACAGGATGGAAATTAATTTAATCTCATTCGTTAAGAGGCTTACTACACATTTTCATTGTATTTCTTATTACCAGAGTCCAGCGGTTCTTGTATGCCGTGGGACCATTCCCATTGGCTAGGCAGTTTTCTTTTGCTGCCCTTTTTACAGGTATTCTGTTTCTAGAAATCTTCACAAAAATATCCTTCCATCTAGAGCACTGTGAAAACAGAAACTTGCTTGAGAACTCATGGCAGCAAACTTGACCACGTGGCACGCAGAGATGTGTAAAGCACCGCAGCAGGCACTGTTCAAAGTCCTCAAGCAAGTGTGATTGCCTCATACATTTTTAAAAATGATCAATTATAGGACTCTACGTTCCCCTCTGAAGTGATAGAATTTCTCCTTTTCCTTAAATTCCCCACCCTTGTTTCTTACTGGTGGTGTGTATGATCACTGGCCACTCCATAACAGGCGGTAGCATATCCCACTGCCGTTGGGTGGTGCTGTGTATGGTGTGCACACGGGCAGTGTGTGCAGTGATGTGCTCATGGAGCCAGGCTGTGTGGTCCTGCCAGGCTGGGTGGCTGGTGGAAGCCATCGGTACAGGATTCATTATTGCTGCTGGCAGTCTCAGCATCCAGGAAGCTGTGCCTCTTAAAAACCCTTCACGGAAACACATAGATTCAGAACTGTTTACATTTTAATACAACTATTTCATGTAATTAAAGCAAACAGATAAACAGATCAATATGTTGAAACAGATGTATAAATATATAGATAGACATATTGCACAGAAACCTTAATATTTCATCCAAATGAAATACTCTATTCCAAATATGCCCCGTAGGAGTTTTGCTCAAGGCTATGCTTAGGTATACTCAAAAACTCCTGATAGCTAGTCACGAGGGAAAATATGTTCTCTTACAGATAATTGCTACTGGCAGCTAGAGACCTAGAGAATTTGATGTGCAATAATGTGACCTGACTACGTATTAAACTTTTTTGAAGGACATGTGTAAAGAAATTTTATATGCTTCTCACACTCCTTAGTTTTTTTGGATTTCACTTGTGTTAGCACATTTTTAACAACTTCCCTATGTTTAATTCTTTTAGGGTTCATCATAATAGTTCTCAGCCATAAGAGATTCTAGTATTTTTTTTTTTCCCCCAGTTTTTGTCTTTTTTTTTTTTTTTGGTTCCCTCCTACCTGCCCCCCACCCCTCACCCCCCAAAAAAATAAGGTTTAGAAATGTAGAATGGAGAGGAGATGGGAAGAAGAATAAAGCCCAAGTGACTTGTAAGGAATATGTAAACAAAGCAGAATTGCATTATTGATGATAGAACTTGAAAAAAAAAATGAAACCAGTAAATAGTTTTTCTTTAAAAAATACATGAGATTAACTATTCAGCTGCTGCTTGTTTTTCTGCTTTAAATTTCAATGTTGTCTTGTAAGTGTCTACATCGTATCTTGATATGTGTTATTTACTGCCCTGTTATCTCTTAGGAAAGCTTATGATTGCCTTTCTGTATTCAAAAGGGTATATGTTTGACACCAATTTTTGTCCCATTGGAAAGCACATAGTAATTACAGGAAAAAACAAAACAAAACAAAACTTATAACAAACAGTTCTGACATTGGCTTTTTAGACTTACCTTTTCCTTTAGTGCTGGTTTGTAATATTTGTTTCCCAACATTCAGTATTATCACTAAGCTAAATTTGTTTTTTCATAAACCACCAGAAACAGAAAACGAAATTCCGAAAGATACAAATTGATGCAATGACTCCAATAAATATCTTTACATAGCATATAAAAATACTTGAATCATATTATTTTCTTGTTGGCAGATGTTAACAGGCCATAAATATATATATTGTTGTTCACTGTCCAAACAAAGATAAAAGACAAGTAACTGTTTCCCATCACTATGAAATCTTTCTATTCCTCTTATTTAATAATAAAAAACAAACACAAAAAAAATCACAAATTCCATATTTATATCTGTAGTCAATATAACTGACTGAAATATTTTCTTTTTAATTTCTATTATCATTTCTATTTTTACTGTGAAACTTTATATATGAATATAGATGGGAAAGTAGTGTTTGTATATAGGTAGTGATAATATTTTGACATAACATGGAAGTTTAAGTGCAAAAACATTTGACTTTATTTCTATAAAATAAACCTGTCTTATTCTCGTTAAAAAGACAACGATATAATAAAAAAAAATCACAACGTGGATTTGCTTTAATTTAGATTTTACTAAGTGGTAGTTGTGGAAAATAGTAGAGTGTATAATATAATAACTAATTAGAAAAATGAATTACACTCCTGTTCCTTGAAACTCCTTGATTTGGACAGTTTGACACATTTCTCAGCTTCCTTTGGTACCTCACAGCTTTATGGAGATGAGGTCAGTACAGATGTCTTTGCTGGGGTAGTTCAGTAAGTCTTAATTCTTGACCATACTTCCTTCTGAAGATCCCTTTGTGCATTGTTGCCAAGCAAAAAATATGGCCTTTGATTATCAGGGTTATAATGAGGAATTACAAAATTGTCACACAGTTTTGTCAGGAAGGAAATCCCATCGCTCAGTTGTCAGTGGGGTGCATGTAATTTAGCCTTTGTATCTCTCCTATAATATGCTGCACAACCACCACCTTTCTGAAGATACTTGAATTAAAAGCCATTCCAATGGAGCTCTGACAGGTTTGGTACAGTGCTCCTTCAGCAAAGAAAGACCTTACTATTGTATCAGTGGAGTTATGACCACACTGGGAGGGAAATTTATTTCCAGCTTTCCATGTCATGGAGATGATCTGGTCCAAATTGCTGTATCATGTGAGGTAGACAGGTGGCATCAGGCAGTTAGCAAATAAAAGATGAAGGCAGCAGCAGCAGGTTACAGCCTCAGGCTCAGCAAACACTCAAATCAGCTGCAGCAGGTTGAGGCCTGAGGCAGGACAGCATGGCTGACTCCTGTGGAAACAAAGCCAGACCTGTCACCAGCGCAGCTCGTCCATGAATGCCTGCAACTGAGATGCTACAGAAGCTGTGCAGAACCTCGCAGTTACAGGTCAGCCATGCCGTGTGTGACATCTGGCTCACTCCTGAAACCAAGAAGTCCTCCAAATATCTGAATCAGGTAAAGCCTGCTGCTGCAAGGAAAGTACTTATTGAAAGGTGCATTACAAAATTTATGCATTTCAGTACTTAGAGGATTTTAAAAGTTGTATTAATGTAATGTAAAAAGGGAGATGGGTATAAGCCAAGAAAGTGTAAACACAGATGTACTGGGTGTCCCAGACCTGTGTACCTGCTGCTACTGCTGAGTGGTGAATGCTTCCCATTGGATCTGTGGTTAAAAACTGAGGAGCATGGGAGATGAGAGTACACAGGATAAGGAGAATTAGTCACTTTTTAGGGTAAAGCATAAAAGAAAAAATTCTTTGTATATGCCTTTAAGGGTTTCTCTATTCAAGCAATTGTATATTTATTTCCCATATGCATATGCCTCTGATAAAAAGTTTTTAGCTGAAGACCTTGTTCATTTTTCCAGTATTTGTCGAACAATTATTTTCTTTCTCTCTGTAACCTATGCCTGTCTTGGACTCTTATGACTAATGTTGGTGGTAATAGCTTTACTACTACTTTTTTCAAAAAGAAAAACAAATAAACAAACCTCTTCTTTCTTAAAAAACAAACAAACAAAACAAAAAAACATAAAACCTAATAAGACAAACAGAGTTTTCCATCTTCTAATATTCAAATCACAAGATGTGAATTACAGCAAGTAGAAAAAAAGTCCCAGTTTTTTAATTTTGAAAAAAACAAGGCAAGCTCTTAACATCAAAACAAGGAAAATAATATCTGAATAAAAGTTCAAGTCCAGGTGAAGCTGTGACGTAAATTACATGAGGAAATAAGCAGTTACCTGTAAGATAATGGTTCACAAAGAGTGTAGATAGGTACAGACCCTTAACAAGTCCCTCAGCCACAACGGGCTCTCACTGCACACTGCTGGCCCTTCATGAAAGCTAATAGGGTTCTCCTCTGGCTTGGCCTCTCCCAGCAGAGCTAACTGTGGTTCACCTGGCAGTCGCCCTCTGGGGAAGGAAGCAAATGAGTAAAGTAAGCAGTAAAACAGTCACTGCAACCGCACCAAGCTCAATGGTAAGAGTTGTTCTTCAGAGAAACACAGTGGTGCATACAAGGTATCTCAGGTACTAGTAGAGGTGGCTTCTAACTGGACTGTTTGATGCTGTGCTGAGTGCAAGCTAATATCTGAAATATTAGCTTGAGCTCAGTGGTATTTTAACTGTGATAATGGAACTTTTAATCACTTTAGAGTGGAGGCAGAATGAGCTCTTACCTACCTGTGGTTACATTACATAGTCATAACCATTCAGACTTGTTATTTCTGGCACTGAGTGTCTGAAGTCAATGAGAATATTTCCATTAATATGACGCTACGGATCAATCCTGAGAGCACAAGTTTTGTTCACTGTAAGCTAGACAACAACAACAGTGAAATATAATTCATAGAAATCAGCTGATGTATTGATCTTCATTTGCTGATAGCAAAAAAAAAAAAAAAAAAAAAAAAGTTTGCTGTTTTTTACAGTATCCTCTTATAAAGTCTTCAAGTGAATCAAGAATCAGAAGAAAGAGTCTGGCATTGTGCCTTCTTTACACATGAAGTTCTTTTGAAATCAGCAGCAGTAAAGCCTGTAAAACTACTAAACTAAGAACTGCATCCAGATAATCTCTGGGTCAGCGTACCAAATTTTGTCTTTTGCCAAGCACGCTTGCACTGGCTGGAAATGGGATAAATTTGCATTGCTGGAAATGTGGTTGTCCTTTTTACAGAGGAGAGAATTGAGGAATTCCTGGTCTCATCAATGACCTCAAAATATTTGGGCAAAGAAAAGGAATAAACTTCTGGTGTAACTGCATAATGTTTTGCATCAGTGACAGAAACTCTGCCTGTCTGAACTGATCAGTGGCTATGCTTTACTGTGATTTCTAAAGCAAATGCTGAGGTCTAAGAATTCAGGGTGGCAGTTATGAAATATTAAGAAATCCACAGGGGACAAAAATCTGTACTACTAAACACCAGTAAAGAACTACATAATTACTGAATAATCATTTTTCTTGCAATGAAAAGTATCTTAACTTTTTTAAATAATGCACATTTAACATAGATTGGTATCTCTGAAGCAGATGTCTCCTTGACATGTGCATTCAAGCTGTTGGTGGTGACCTTGTAGGGTGAAGCGGCTTTGAAAATTTGCTTTTCCTCCCAATCTGTGAAAATAATGCTGTACTGAAGACTTAATAAAAGTCATAGCTTCTCATAGAAGCTTATTTCAGCAAAGTAAACTATTAATTAAAATAACAAATGTCAGCTATTTCTCAGCTTGACAGTTAACACAACACAGCTTTTGCCTAGCATGATGTACAGAATGTATGGGAGGTATACCTATAATTCATTTTATCTATGTATGGTTCACTTCTTATATTTTAATACAGTGATAAATTAACAAAAAATGCTGCACTTTTCTTAGTGGTGTGAGAGCTTGGGGAAAACCCATCTGGCATGTAAACAGCGTATGGCTAAAATGGGGAGAAAAATTATATTAGGGAATTTCTGAAGGACTTAAGCTTTAGAAAACAAAGAACAACATTTTTAACGCTGTCACTTGCCCTTTATGTTCCATTACCCCCTCAGGTGGAGCAGATGTGGAGGGATGGGAGAGGAAGGTGTGTGCTATTGCTGTAATGTGGTTTTTTTTTGGTGCGTTAAATGAAAAAAAAAAAAAAAAGCAAGGGCAGGGCATTATGGCTTTGAGTTACATGTATATTCCACTGTGAAGGTAAACGCCTCTCAGGAATTAAGGCAGAAGACATCTGCTGTTGCCTTCTTTTGGAAGTTTAGGTCTGGCAAAAGGGCCTGCTGGACCTTACCACAACTTAAAGCAACACTGGGGGTTTGGTGTTGCTGCTCTGTGTGCTGGGGGTATGGCCAGCACAGGAGGAACTGGCGTACAGATGTGTCTTGCCTTGCCTTGCCTATACATGGGAATTTTTTAGATGAACTGATGTGGGCATTTTTGTGGATGCTGTCTTCTTTTGCTGTGCTGATGGTCTGGTCTAAAAACACAGATAATGAACATCCAAGGGTTTTGTTCTTGACTTGCATCTGAGCAACTTTGTTAGGCCTATGTGTGAGAGAAACAGGTCAAAAGTAACCTCTTACCTTGTGGCTCTGTGTTTCCGTGAGCCCAACTTGAGCTGTCCATGCACTTGTAATTTCAGCTACAGGCACTACTCATTTGTATGCTCCTAACTTCCTGCCCTCTCCTGTTGAATTCCCAGAACTAGAGATGACTCTTTGAAAAGCTTGTCCTTTACTTCTGCCACTGGTTTCCTGTAAACAAGGTGTATGGAATATTTTTTTTTCTTTTTCTGTCTGAATGTTTTGAGAAATACAGGTAACTCAGCATACGATGTTTTTGTAGAATTAACTGCCCCTGGTGGCTGAGAAAGCAAATCACAAAGACAGGCAGAAAGCCATTAGCCAAAGTAAATAAGGCAAAGGATTCAGAGAATTAAAAGTACAGGTTCAAAAGCAGTCAAAAAACTTACTAACCCTCATTTATAAAGTTAGCATTTCAGAAAATTTGATGGCCAGTGACTAGGAAGTTGAAAAGGCAAAAGCAATGTACACAGTGTGCTTTGTTAGGAGCAAAGGGTGTTACTTGCTAGAAAACTGTGACTTAACGTGTATTTGTTTGACTGAGGGGCTGCTTTCCTTTTGGGATGTGGTTAGGAAAAACTTTTATTTATATAGTTAAGCATTTGAACAATTGAATTCTGCTGTGTCTGACTTTTATCTGTTTATTTTAATCCTGTATTCTGTGGCACAATGCTTATTGGTCAAGGGAAGGAACATCTTATATGAGCACATCGTCAAAATACTGATTTTGCAGCTCTGAAATTTCTCCATAAATAGTTAAAAATGCAGCAGCCACAAAAGAGGAGGAAAACAAAACAAACTATTCCTGCTGCTTTTCTCTCTCTCTGTCTCTCTCTCTCTCATTTTTTTTTCTTCTTCATGGAGAGAAGCTGAACCTATGCAGAAATTCTGAATAATTTGCTATAGTGTTTAAGCTGTGTTGCACTTAAAACTGACCTGATAAAGCATGAAGATTTTTTTTTTTCCAGTTGTGATTCGAAGACCAAATTCTTTCCTGTTTCGAACTCAGTGTTTAATAAGAAAACAAATTAGGAGTTAGATGTTATAGGGCTGCCCATGAAAAAACCCTTCATCTGGCCTTCAGAAAGACATTGAATGAATTGCAACTTCTATGATATAATTTTATTCACATAGATGTGGTAGCACTGTTTAGCATTTAAAGTTGGGCAGGTTCTGTCCTTGATGCCATGCTGTGCATTGCATTAAGTAGAGTAACTGGCATAGAGTAAGAATACAGCCCTTTCACATTAGCTTTCTTGCATTTCTCTGATTTTCTTCCATTTCTCTTATTAAACCTGAAATCTTGTGTAAAGTGCTGGATATTGGGCATTGTTAAAGATAAGTAGTGCTTGGAGTAAAAACAAATTTTTTAGTCATTAAAAATGGCTTTTATTGCTCTAAAACCTTGCAATCTTGAGTAAACGGATCTTTTTCTCACTCTGATCAATGTAGCTGTAGCTGACATACTTCATACAGCAACGCTGACTGCAACAAAGCAATGGGAAGGAGTCACTGTGCTAGCTGCTAGAGTCTGTCTGCAGAGCAGTTCTGCAAGAGGAGGCCAGGAGCAGCATATAGCAGTATGTGGTAGATACGAGGCTTGTGTGGCCAAAGTTGTTGACATTCTCACATTCACAGAGGGAATTTTTGCCTTGTGGGTCTACAGTCTGTCAGACTTCAGGAAAGGATGTGCTCAAGGTACTGAAGTTAACAAATACAAACATTAAAGGCCAGCCTGAGAACTCAGTATCAAGGGATGTGTCTGTGGAGAGAGTTGCATCCTAATACTTGTATTTCTCCGGATATAAATGACTGTTATTGCATCTCTGTTCTCAAAGGAAGGCCTTCATAAGGTGAATATCTGGTCCTCCACTGCAGACTTTTTGGATTTGATAGGGGAACATTTCTTGAAAGCAAAACAACCCATGAAACTTTCACTTAACTAACAATTCATTATTTAATTATGATAATTGTTATAATTGTTTTAATTATGAAAAATTAAAGCTATGACAAATGAAGATTATGACATTAAAATGGCAATTAATTTCAAATTAACTCATGGAGTAAGATTTGCTGAGGTAGAGATCTGGAAATGTTTAGCAAACAAGTGCATTTACAGTAAAGAGGTATATTGTGTGGATGATCCCATCTTTCCAAATTGCTATGTCCCATCTAAGCAGCAGGAATTGTGTGTCCTCCCAACAAATGTGAGGTAAAACACGTTGGTCTACATTAAGGTAATATTTATTTTTTTTTGAGAAGCTACCTGGAAAATAGCAGAAGACAGTACGTTTAATTTCACATTTGTATAGTGCATGCACAATGTTAGTTACTATGGTTCAACTGTGTGCTTCACCATAGGTCACAATCAACTAGACATGTATAGGCCCCAATGTTATGCATCATATCAAAAGCATACCATTAGGCCAAAACAAACAAAGAAAACAGTTGCAAGAAGATGAGAATAGAATGCATTTATGAGTGTATTATCTTAAAACATCATGACTTAGGGAATTATCACAGACAGATTATTTGCAGTAACTGATCATGTGGACATGCACTGTAGAACATCTGATATCAGTAGTGTCAGGTTGTAAAGAATCTGGTGTATGGACCTTAACTTAACAAAAGCTTCAGACAATAAATTTGTTTCAGATTTACTCCAATTATCCCCAGAACTGCACAGGTCCAAGTATTACATAACTTTGGCTAGGTGATTCTTTGTCTACACTGGATGCAAACAGAAATAAATATGCAGATGACTGGGACAGAGGTACTATTGGAACCAGGGGGCCAAATCTGAGACAGCTCTGGCAACTCTGTGTATCCTCACAGAGTAGAGCCAGTGCTATGAGCTTTGCGCTGCTGAGGACCAAACCAGCTATCAGACTTCAGTGCTGCATCATGTAGTGCATGTGCTTTGTACTAGCCACCACCAGGCACTTCAGTGCATTTTCCCCACTATAGTTAAAGTACAAGTTGAAGTTTTTCAAACCTTAACTCTCATAAAATCTCATATTTGAAGCATACATAGAATTTGTAAATAAAAATACTATTGTACTTCAAGTACATGTTTGATTTAATAGTGTGTTTTTTGTATTTATTCAGTTACAGATTTGCAAAGAAAATATGGTTCTCCTTGGAATCAATTAGAAAGTGCTGTCTTTGGCTGATCAGAATGCTGCCTAAGACAGGTCTGTTCTAATTGTGTAATGCTTTTCATAAAGAGGAAAAAGAGGAAGCTGGCCATTTCAAAGAGGGTGTTAAGCTGCAAGAAGGGAGCTATAATACAGAAATGTCGAATGCTGCTTTTGCTGTGCCCTGTATCAATATATGCGTGTCGGAGTGGGTCAGACAGAATAAGAACTAGCTCAAACATTTGTCTTTGACATAAATAGAATAAGGTTGTCGTGTTATTTTACAGGTTTTAAAATACTGAGTTAATAATGGCTATTGCAGTGCCTGCTTTCACTTGATATGTTCAATTACCTTTGCTGTGAGGGAGTAAGGAGCTTATATTCCATTTTCCTTTCAAGGTGTTTGTCATATGCTTTCAGTGCTGAAATTTTGGGTGCTTCTGAGGAGTAACTTTTTTGCCATATGTTTTTCCCCTTTTCATGTGAATAAAAGCTGAATGAATGGGTCTCATCATTTTTTATCTGCTTTCTACCCTAGAAGGCAGACAGTTCTACTGCAGCAGGGTCTCCAAATATTCTTTTTAAATGTTTTGATTTATAAAGTTTTGCACTTGTCATAAACAATCCTAATATGTAATTCCTCTGTATGAAAGTAATATAGCCAGAACTGAAGTTGGTGGCAAACTGTTTTTATGCATAAAACTGTTATTACAGGAAAAATTTACTCCATGTATATCCTGCAGGAGAATTTCCCTATATTTAGTTGATTTTGAGGAGAAGTGGAATGTGTTCATTAAGTCATAGTTTCTTTGTACTACGTGGTATCAAAAAACTAAAATGTATATGGTATTGGTAAATATTTATCTGAGAAATAGTAATCTCCTGACACCAGATCCATATTATATCATAAATTGACACAAAATATATTAATATTTTGGAAAAAAACTGTGAATGTACCATTTGCTTTAGCTTTTTAACAAGAGTGTAGTCAATTACATGAGAGAGAAAAGTTGTTTTTCCCAAAGGTGGGTTTGCAAGGCATTGGTAAAATCAGAACCAACCCGTTTTATAAGTAACCTGACTCATTTTGTGTTCAATCAGAAACCCAACATGACAAGCAGTGATCAGCTTTCATCTCTTTTTATCTCTATATACAAATATGTTTATTTCCAACTCTTTTTAATTCTCGTGAAGTAGTGCTTAGATCCACTTGTGAAGAGGAGACTGGCTTTAGAAACTGTCATCAGATGTCCCCTTAGGGGAGGACATTAACCACTTATTTCCTATAACTGTTTCTAGAAATCAGTCACGGTTTTTAGTGTGATGTAGCAGAGGAGGATTCTGGAGAGAACTGTTTAAAGTTGAAACAAAACGTTCTTTATGGAATGTTTTTATAGCCACGGTGGTTAAGACTCAAACTTTCGAAAGTGGCACTTGGAACTCAATATGAACTATCTGTGATCTCTGGAGATTTTAGTTTGGTATTCCAGGCTTGGATTACAAGCATTTCTTAGTATCTCTGAAAACCAGGCTGTTATTGATGTATTAGTGCATAGCACATATTTAGGTGCTTCTAAGGAGGGACAGAATGTGTTCTTCCCCATTTTATTTATTTATTTATTTTTTTATTTTTACCCATGATATTATGGTTTCTTAAAGGTGCTCCCAGTAAAACCAATAGGATCTGCAGGTACTCTGCACTTTTAAAATCAGTCTAGGTCCTGATTTTCTAGGGTGTTAAACACCCTTTGTGCTCAGTGAGTCAGAGGCTGTTGTGCTTGCTCAGCAACTCACAAATTTCAGTCCTTATTGCTGATAGGTGCAATTGGAAACACTGGCTCTTTTCCTAGAATGAATCAGGTTTAACACTATGCAGAAAAGGAGAGCTTGTCCTACCCACCCTTTGTCCTCATGCTCACAGATTACTTATATTTTGCTGATATTGCTGGTACAGAATAACTCATTTGGATGCAAGAGCCCACTCTTCATGCTTCAATCACTCTAAAGGCTTCCCGAGCAAGCAATGTTGTAGCTCTTCTGTAGTGAAGAGAGCCTTGAAAACTATTTAAAGCATATATGAAGTGTCTTTCTTGAGAAACGCATCTTATAATGCTGAGTAAGTGCTGCTCAGTTGTGTTTGGTGAAGCAGTATCAGTAGTGCTTGACAGATGAGTACTTTTAGAAACTAAAAGAAAAATCTCACTTCTTTCTCTGTCTTTGATGTGGATAAAAAATATTTCTAATGCAACTCCACTAAACTAGAGAAATGGGGAAAGTCCTGCTATAGGTAGGCTTCTATCCTGACTAGTGGATTTAGGACTGTATTTTTGAGAGGGTGAATAATGACAGCCATAGCTCCTGGCTTGTTCTGTCTCTGCTGCTGTCACTGATGCGATTAATACCATCTCAACATTTTTGTTACAAAACACCAGAGGAAGCAATGCTAATAATCTAAAATTAGAGGACCAATCCATCTCCCAGGAAAATCGAGCACCATACCTTGGCCATGTCACAAATAGGGATCGTTATTTTTTGTAGCCAGTTACTTTATCTCCTATTCTAGAACACACTTTAGGAGCGTCATAAACATCTCATGCTGAAATTACATAATTTATGTTTATAGAGGGAACTGAGATGCTCGTAGGGAGGCTGATCACTTTGTGGAATAGCTGTCTCCCTAAAAGTAATGAATTTCTGCGGTCAGCATATATTGTTGATTTCACAGCTTTTATAGATTTCTCTTGCTCTAAAGATTAAATCTTTCCAGCTACTAGACAAATCATTCATTCATTTAATGGATTGCTTATCTTGACAATGACTATTCCTATTTCATGAATATATATATATATATATAAAATCTGATAATTGGCTCTATTTACTGGCATTTTTCTAGTGAAGTTTAATATATCTTCTATAGATATTGATTTCAAATGGTGCACACGTATCGATTGAAATTAAAGTTCTATGTACTCTGCAGTCATGGCTCTCTGACTAGAAATGATGATAGTGGATCTAGGCAAAATATACTGTTTTAAACGAAACTGACATTACTTAGTTTCAGACAAATGTATTTGCAACTTCACTTACCACAGGATGGTATTGGTAGACAGACTGTCTGAAAAGAGACATGCATCTTTCTCCTGTGAGGGCAATATCAGGACAATTTTGTTCATCTTCCTGTAAGTGCAGGGAAGTCAGCTATTAATGGACTTAATTATAAAAGACACTGTTGTTTTTTGTTTAGCATTATGCAGCAGCAGTAAGAACATTGTATTTTGGTCATCCAGAGGCAATTTAGACTCTGGGTAATACTGTAATAGAATGATAAAACAAAGCTCAGTATTTCTTTCCTGTTAAAATAAAACCATATAGCATAAATATGTCTTGGAAACCCTGTCAGTATTTATCACAATCTCTGTCAAGAAATGTATAACCAATTTTTGCTAAATGATAAAGCATGAAACATCTAGCTTTTACTTTGTTAGTCATAAGAGTCTATCTGGGTCAATTTCCATTGCCTGGCACGGGGGCATAGTTAGTGTGGTGGTAGTTTATAAGTTGGCTAGAATAAATCAGAATTATCTGTAATTTGTCTCTCCTGTTACGTGTGATCTTATACTGTGCTTAAATTTGTATGGAAACAAAATACAATTGCCTCTGTTGATTTGTTCCCAACATGAAGGGTATTTCTCTTCTCCCTTTGGTAATTACTAAATAGGATTTAATGTTTAGCCTGAGCTTTGGGGTATGGCCAGATACCCCATAACCCACTCTGAACCCACTCTGTTCCATGCCTCTGTCCTAGCACAGTTCTCTAGAGAAGGCAGCTGCTAGTGGCATTGTTGCCTATCTGAAACTGGGCATTCCTTCCTTCCATTAATGGTGAGATGGGACCTCTGGTCTCAGGGGAAAAAGTCTCCTTTCACGTCTCCTTTTAGAGCACCAAAGCTAGCTGCTTCAGTGTGCCACCTCCTCTTGCTCCCTGAGGATTGGCAGGTATTCTTACAGGCTACAAACGGCTGTGTTTATTTGCTGCCTTCCAGGAACAGGGAGAAGCATGCCAACAGGTACTTCTGGTCTCAGGGGGGATTCATGTGGCTATTAATACATAAGGGGCACTAGGAAATAGCTCTATAAACTGCTCTAAGTTTTTATTTGGCTTTCATTGAAACAGTAGTAGACCAGTTGTCTATTTCTTCTTCCTTTCGATAAAGATTGGAAGGTTTAGGATAACATATAGCATTTAATTTTTACCAATAGAGTGCTGAGGACTGTCTCCAGTTTTGCTCAGCATTCTGTTTAGATGCTGGCTCGTTACTGAAAGCCTGTTGTTGTTGAAGAACAGACTCCATTTACTACCTGAATATTGACTCTAACTTAAGTTTGATCTAGCATGAAACCTTCATGTAGAACAGCCTGATAATTCTTATTTTGAATTGGTTAACCAAAAGGGAGTAACACTGCAGCAATAGGTGGCAGAATTTAGCAGCTTGTAAAATAATTATTTTTTTTCTTTTTTTTTTTTTTTTTTGCTGGTACATTAGTTCCTCTAATAATTGAACAATCTGATTCTTCAGCCTTTGATAATAACGTTTATTTTTAATAAGTATTTTAGAAAATTAGCAGTGTTGTGTATCTTGGATAAGAATAATTAATTTAAGAAGAGATGACTCAGATATGGTTAGCTTACTGTGAACACATAACCTGAATTGAAGGAAAGATCTCTGTTATGAATTGAATCACAGTAACACTTCTGCAACTCTTGCATTCTTCTGAAGGTGTTTGATTCAAACACTGATATAAGCTGACCTGGCTTAGTTTGTGTGACCTGATGGGAACATAGTTGGAGGTGGTATGGCTGCAGGCATATTGAACATTATTATTTCACTATCAGAGCACTTCACTTAATATTTCATCCACCAGTTTATAAATGAAGCATTTATCATGGGGAGGCTGTTGTGCTTCAAAAGATTATGGAGCTCAGTTTTCTTCTACCTCAGGCAAGAATCCTATTTGTTGCAGTGTATTTTTACCAACGGACCATGAGTCTAGAGTTTTATTTCATGTCTACTTAATAACTAACAATTTGAACTGTAGAGCACAAAACAGGTGCTGCTGACTTTCCTTTGCTAGATGCCATTACTTCTAAAAAACCTTCAACAGAGAAAATAGTATCTAGGCTTTTAGAAACTTTTTTTTTTTTTTTTTTTTTTGGTCATAAGAATAAGACAGTTCCTGCCATTGTGTTTTTGGTATATGCAAGAGGTTCCATTAAAGCATGTCAATATTCACCCTAGTATGGCTGGCAGCATTTTTTGCTTTTAATGGGGCATAGATTGTTTGCAGAATCTAAGGACTGGAGGACTGCATATACCCTCGTCTTCCTTAATTCTTGGAGGTGGACAAGACTTCAGACCAGGAGTCAATAGAGTTTGAACTAATAGAACTACTAGCCTTGGGATAATGTGTAAAGAAACATTGATTTTTATGCTAGAAAAATGCACATACAAGATAGATTTCTACATTTGTCCTTTACTATTGCATTGACAAAAAAAATAAATAAATAAAAGAATAATAAAAAAAAAAATCCACACCTGTTTGTTTTTCATCAGGCAGAATTGTGTAGTACACACAAATATTTGCCACCTTGCCTGACCTTGTCCTGAGGTATTTACATTTTGGAACCCATTTAAATTTTCTTGTTGTGTTGGACTTTGAAGTATTTGACAGTGAAAGAGATTTTGTTGACATACCAAATACTAAATATTACTCTTAGTTTTAACTGCTTATCATACTGTATATGCTGCATGGAAATGAGAAACATTTCAACAACTTGACTTCATCTCCTGCTTGTTTCAAGGTAGGAGTATATTTATTTAAGGAAAAGAATAAACCACCAAGGTTCAAAATATCAAGCTTAGTATACCTGAGCAAAATAACAACAAGCCCCTTCCTAGGCAGATTTCAAAGACCTCTGTGTTTGTCACTTAACACTCCTTGTTAACAGAAAAAAGAAACAAAGAAAAAAATGGCAAAACCCAACTGACTCATGTCAGTCGAGGCATGGACATTTTGCAAGATGAGGGCACATTGGTGCAGCCACTCCTAGCTGGTACTAGCCACGACAAACGTCACAGACACAGGTGTAAAACTTCAGAATGGATCCCTTATCTTAGATTCAGTGAAAGAATAACACTTTCTGTGTTTTCTAGGGTAGCAGGATTGCATCTACTGCCTCTGTTGCACCTCGAAGTTCTCTCTATTTGTCCTGAGATGGAAAACAAATAAGAACCCACTTAAACCTCTGGATAAAAATGAGTGTCATACATATACCTCCCTCACTGTGGCTGCTTGTTTCCTCAAGTGGAGGCAGCTGCCTTTCTGGGTTCTTAAGAGGCCCTCATGCTCCATTTTAATTCCCACAGGATAAGAGATGAATTCATACTGGTTTATTTTAATATGTTGAAACTCCAAAGTAAAAGCGCAACATAAAATAAGACAACTGAAAGGAAAGGTCCCAGATGAAAATCGGGGAGAGAAGGGAAGAGATTAAGCTGAAAGATAGTAATAACTGCAATAATAAACATCTTAACGGAAGTGCAACCCAAGTGAGTTTTGCCATAATCCTACTGAACTCATAGCTGACCAACTACTTACCTAAGTTACAATGTCTGCCAGAGATCCTCAGCAAGGCTGCAGCTCCACTGTGTTGGGCTGTGAACATGCATACAGTTAAGAGAAGTTTCTGTCTTCAAAAGTTCATTTTCTAAATCAACCTGGAGGGACACATTGGCCCAGATTTACTAAAAGACAGTGAATGATGCACTGAATCCTTAAGGGTGTGGGTTTTGTGTTGGTAAAATTTTGCATACTTTACAGTCTCTGTGGTAGCTTTTTCTAATTGATATACATGAAAAGATGATGAAGAAAAGTGCTGAAGATCAACATTTAAATATTGTGGATCCTGCTGCTTCATTCATTACAATAGTGATAACAAAATTATCTTCTGAGGTCATCTGCTTCTCATTGTAAAATATATGCTTGTTTTTGTCTTTTTTTCGGGATATTTTCTGATAAGTCTTATTAAGTATTTGAAGTCAACTGTCTCTCATTTGGTGTTTCAGTGCATGCTTTCTCAATGCTTTAGTTAATTGCTTGAAGTTTTGCATTTCAACATCTAAAAATTTTTAACAGAAATTAAATTAAAAAGCTAATGTTGAATAACAGCAAAACAAAGTGAAAAATCACACTGGTCTTGTGAGGTTTTTCATAGAAAGAATATTCTACTACAGGCATAAAATATGCTTTTTATTTATTTATTTTTTCCTTAGTTGGTTCAGTGCTTTAGCCTCCTGTCTTTAAAATGAGGATAATTTAGTTTGTTTTATTTTGCTACCTATTTTGCATGTTTGGTCCATGGGACAGGGGTGCTCCTCCATGCTGAGCAGAAATACCAGCAGCAGTGCTGAGTTTTACTGTGCAGAACCTGTTCAAATGTCACAGGACAGGGATTTCTGAGCAGAATCAAGCTGTTTGATGTTCATATTCTGTTTAGAGGTTCTGCTTGATGGTTTGTGTGGGGATAAAGGAAGTATAAATAACATTTGCTTGAGCATCTGTTTTAATTTCCCCTTTTTCTCTGTCTATGGGTGAGAAATTTCTTAAAATACAGGCTGGAGGCAGTGGGAAAGGGATGTGAAGATGACAGAGGCTGTGAGAAAGGGGAAAGCAATTAAGAGTTCTGTGGGCTAGGGATAAGGCTTACAGCAATTCAGGGACTGGGAAAGGTGAAGGGGTGGGAATAGGTTTAATTTAGATTACAGGACTTCCAGGCAGGATAAAGATTCAAGACAAACCCTTGAGGCTTACTAGCATGTCAGGAAGGGAATGTTAGCATCCCTGAATATAGATGCTCTCTTAAAGAAGAACAGTCCATTAGCAAAGGAGTTGTGGAGTCAGTAATGGAACCACAAAGGTCAGGTGCAGTGCAAACCATCCAGCTACAAAGCATCTCTGTGTGATCAGTGTTGGGGTAAGAGCTTGAATAAACCAACAAAAGAGCTGCATACTGTGATGGCCTTGTCCTTTACATGGTTCCCACAGGACACGTTAAAAGCCATGAATCCTTGCTTAGGGGAAGCTGGTAAGGCTATTATAGGAACTGTTTGGAGCTCAGAAGTGATGTGTGAGGACTGGGTACCTGATTAATAGCTTTCTTGCACTGCACGGGCATTGAAAGCCAACACTCTCTGGCCTTCCCTGGGTGTCAGTCCAGGTTTATCCAATAAGATGCTGACTCCTCTCTTTCCTTCATTCTTCCCTAAATGTCATCAGGAGGGAATTAGTATAAATATTCATGCCTAGGAAATAATAATTGCTCATTTGCCTTTCTGAAATGTAACTTACTGTAAAGCAAACCAGATTACTGCAGATTCAGAATAATACTGTTTTGTTCTAGGATGTTGAAGAGGAACAGCACAAGTCCATTTTGAAAGTTAACCAAAGTCATTCAGTGTTTCGGTAGTTACTTTTCATGCGTTGTTTTTTACTGAGGTAGGCACATAGTAGTGCTCCCGTCCCAGATACATAGACGTTGGTAACCAAAATATAATGAAGGTGCTGTAGCCACCGAAATAGTAATGAGAAGTGGTTTTTTTTTTTTTTTTTTTTTTTTTTTTTTTTTTTTTCCCTCCCATTCTTACTAGTAAGAAGAAAGAGTTTTTCTAACCAAGTAAAAGTGGGCAATGTGGTCGCTGTTTTGTAGTTAGGAAGAAGAACATCTTTTGAGGTTAAGTATAATAACATGTCTAAATTTTAAACTCTTGCCTAGGCTTAGTTTGGGAATAACAACAAGAAAAAAACAAAATCCAAAAACAACAAAACCAACCAACCAAAACTAACTCAAAAACCCATTACTATTTCTGAAAACTCATGGATGTTACAAATGTCCTCCCTCTCTGGTAATAATTAGTCTGTGTGTGATACTTTCTGCTTCAAAATTCAAGACAAAACGCAACCAACTATTCAAAAAGAAGTTGCCTATTTAGACATACGAAATATGCAAGATATCAGATATGTGAATTACTGTTGAATTGATCTAGGGAAGGCAACTAGCCTGTAAATGAAATTTTCAGATGATACTGAATTAGTGATAGTTGCAAGCAACACTCAGAGTGGAAGAATAATTTAAATCATTCTAAGGCAATTAGAATTAAAGGAAAAAAATAAAGTGAGATTTATCTGGAGAGAGGGGAGGAAAAGCAAATTATAAAAAGAAAGGAGTATGGGAAGATGGGAAGAAAACAATGTGAGAGAAGGGTGGGAATGAAAAATCCTAATATACAAGGGAAAATGGCTTTTTGATTGGATGTAAATCAATAAAATATGAGGCAAAGGTGGTAGAAATACAGGTAATAGGTCTTAGTGTCAAGAAAATAATTTAGCCTAGTGGTTAAAAATAATGTCACGTAACTTAAATTTCTGTGATACCAGAAGAGCCTATAAAAGTGGCAAAATATCCAGTGCTAGAGATTTTAAAAAGTAAACTGAAGAAAGTACTAGAAGACTGCAGGAAGCAAGCTTGCATTGGCAGAGGAATACTCTGTAGATGACCTAACAGGTCTTTGTCATCTCCAGCCTAGGTTGTATATTACATGATTTGATTCATAACAGTCTGGAAAGCAGACGTTTATTTGTCACACAAAAAATAACCTCTAAGCATCAAATTAGAAGTTTATTACTGAAGATTATAATAGCTCCTTTGAGAGAGGACATGGAAGTGCATTCTGCTATGTTGACATCATATTTATTGGCAAAAAAGGTAGATGCCCCTTTCTCTCTGCATCCTGCCATCTCCTCGTATATATTAATTTCATCTGTACAGTTGCAATAAAGGCCTTGTCCCTGTATATTCAAAAGTGCATGTCAAATTTAAATTGGCCCATATCATTTCGGATTATGGAAAAGTGTAGTTCTTTATCAACACCTGGAGGCTACTGAATTTGAAATCTCGCATACGATTCAGTGCAGTTCTAGTTGAGCGTAGCCAGCCAGACTTCATTACCATTTTGTACCTTGAAGATAACTTGGAGTGTGGTCCCAAATGGAGCTACATCTTGGCAGTCTGCTGCTATGGGAGTTCAAATGGGGCATACAGAAAGATACTTCCACCCCAGACCCCCAGCCCTGTGTAGTGTATTTTATCAAGAAAGAAAGTACTCTCCCCAGAACATGTATGATCATGACCAAATGAAAAATAAAAATCATGCTAAGTGTATTTTCAGTATCTGGGGAGTTGTCTGTATAACAGCTTATGCAGTCATACCAAAAAGGAAAATTTAGCAGAAAAAAAAAATACTAGAAATTTGAAATAATTATTTGGATAGCTGTGTAGACATTCATTATGTTTTATTTCAATTTTTAATGATTAGCCTTTGTACTTAGTAAAAAAGGTTTGCAGAACTCTTGGACCCATGTTTCAATCAAGTAATAAAAATTATATCAATTAGCTAGAATGTGATGCCCTGTTACAATACTATTGGAGAAATATTTACTCCATGTTTGAAAACTGGCATGCTGAGATTCTGAATGCTTTGGTCTCTTCTCAATCAAACTTTTTAAAAAATAACAAGTCATTTATATTTACTTTCCTCCAGAGGAATTTAGAAAGTCTGCCTTTATGTTGGGTACAGAAAGGAATAATACATTGCTGTTCCTCATCTGCAACAGAAAATAAGTGCAGTATGACTGTTAATGTTAGTAAGGTTGAGTAAGGACATCGTTCATACTATTCTGAAATTTCCCAATACCATGCATGGATCAATTTGAACCAATTTGGTAAGTTCTGTAGTTTCTTATGGGGCAGGAAGGCAGATTATTCAGCCTTAAAAGCTCCCAACTTTTGACCAAGTCAGTCATAAGCAATGGTTAGGAGTAGTCCACACATTCTATTCAGTATAGGAACTTGTTCCATGATTAGCGCTCCAAAGCAGTATATGCTATGCTTAAATTTGCTGCTAATGTTACTTTACATGTCTTTTCACCATAGTTTTAATGGATTTTAGTAAGCTCTGTAACTAGTATGTTTTTCTGACAATAAACTTTTTTTTTTTTACACAGCTGGCATTAACATACCCTCTCTTCTGTGCTAAAAAAGTTCTTTGTAGGCATATCTTTAATTATGAGACCCTTGACTACTCAGTTTACAGCTCTTTGTTTCTCTGTACTAGCAGTTCTGGTGTAGAGACAGACAAGAATGTTAGCCGTGGTTTTAAACCCATGTGTGCTTGTCAGCTTTTGCTGTCTTCAGCCATGTCTCCAAGTACTCTTCAGTGCCACTAAAAACTACTGTACACCAGCTGGATTATGAATTTTCTGGTCTGTTTCAATCATAGAATCATAGAATATCTGAGTTGGAAGGTACTCACAAGGATTGAGTCCAACTCCTGGGTCCCCAAAGAACTACCCAAAAAATCAGACCATGTGTCTGAGAGCATTGTCCAAACACTTCTTGAACTCCAGCTAGGTTGGTGCCATGGCAACTTTCCTGGGGTGTCTGTTCCATGGCTCAATCACCCTTTTGATGAAGAACCTTTTCCTGATGTCTAGCTTGAATCTCCTCTGTCAGAGCCTCAACCCATTCTCTTGGGTCTTATTGATGGTCACCAGAGAGAAGAGATCAGTGCCTGTCTCTCCGCTCCCCCTCGTGAGGAAGTTGTAGACTGCGATGAGGTCTCCCATCAGTCTTTTCTTCTCTAGCCAACAATCCAAGTGACTTTCAGCCTCTCCTCATACATCTTTCCCTCTAAACCCTTTAGTATCTTTGTATCACTCTCTAACAGCTTTATGTCTTTCTTATATTGTGGTGTCAAAAACTGCACACAATACTCAAGGTGAGGCTGCACCAATGCAGAGTAGAGGGAGACAATCACTTCCCTCACCTGGCTGGCAGTGCTGTGTCTGATGCACCCCAGGGTACAGTTGGCCCTCCTGGCTGCCAAGGCACATTGCTGTCTCATGTTCAGCTTGCTGTTGATAAAAACCCCCAGATCCTTTTCTGTGGGGCTGCTCTTCAGCATCTTGTCCCACAGTCTGTACGTATAACCAAGGTTGTCCCTCCCTAGGTGCAGAACTGACACTTGCTCTTGTTAAACTTCATATTGTTGGTGATTATCAAGCTCTTCAACTTGTTCAGATCTCTTTGGAAAGCCTCACCACACTTGACAGATCAACAGCTCCGCCCAATTTGGTATCATCCACAAACTTGCACAAAAAAGCTTCAAGTCTTTCATTCAAATTGTTTATGAAAACATTGAAGAGGACTGGTCATAAAATGGAGCCCTGGGGAGTCCCACGAGTGACAGATTGCCAGTCTGATGTAACTCTGTTTACAAGAATCCTCTGGGCCCTACCCATCAACCAATTGTTCAGCCATCTTACTATACTTTTATCTAACTGTGTTCTGGTCATTTTGTCCAGAAGGATACTGTGAGAGTCAGTATTGAAAGCTTTACTGAAATCCAGAAAGATTACATCGACTGGCTTCCTTTTGTCAACTAGATGGGTGATCTTGTCATAGAAGGAAATTAATTTTTTTTTTTTTTTTTTTTTTTTTTTAAGACGTGAATGGTGTAGGCCTGGTGACAGTCCTCTGCATTGGCACTCAGGGAGGGAAAAAGTCGACTTAGGTGACTTCAGGAGGGCCCAGCTGGGCCCAAGGGTGCCTACTGATAGAGCTGAGATCAAATCGCAGCCTCTGTGAGGAGAGTCAGCTCTGCTAATGAGGCCCTTCCTTGCACAGGTGCTTTATAAGTACAAGTAATAGCAGACTTCTTAAAAAATATCTCACTTAGTGGAGAGCAAAACAGCTGCTGCCTAAAAATAAGTAAAGAAGGAATGTACTTGAAACATTTCAAGTGAGGGTCTGTAATGATCAACTGTATTTAATATGTGTGGAATATGCAATATGCCATACTTACCAATGTTCCCCACGTACTATTTTTGTTCTTAGTTTGATAGGGTACTTTAAAAAGTTTGTATATATTTATATATATATATTTGTTTAGGTATTTAATGTATGTTTATTATTTATTTACCTTTTTTTTTTTTTCCCCCACAGAATTATGAAAGATTTGTCTTTCTTTCCCCTATGTGGTACTGTGTGTGTGTGTATTTCACTTATGTAACTATGATCCATGTTTACTTTTATTTTGTTTATTTAAATTTTATTTTATTGTTTTACAATAGGTGCTGTTCCTGTTAGGAGCACTAACTGTGGAGTTTTATTTGTAGGTGGCATGAATTGATGCCGCTCTGTCTGTAGAAGGATGAAGAATAATTTGTCCCAGCTTCTGGGCATTTTGGGGCTGTTTTATGTTTTTGTGTATATTTGTGTGTGCTTCGTGCTTCCAAGTTAAATTTTAAATTAAAAGAGAAACCTGGAGCAATTTAATGTCCCCAGTATTTATTTATTTATTTATATGTATTATTTTCAGTAAATGAAAAGGTCTGGTAATGCCTCTGCTGGGCTGGCTATTGCTGTTTTGATCCATCGTTTGGCAACCTGTCTCATGTGATGCTCTAGGCATGTGCCATATTAACAGTTGTATAAAATATGCCCTGTAATTTTGCCTGTACTAGACAGATTCCAAACAGCTGTAAGGATTACCCCATGACCCAGGAATATGTGAATCAGATTCTTCTGATATGAAATTGGAGACCCAAAATTATGCTTTTCCATAATCAATTGTATTTGTGATACGCAGAATGTTTTAAAATCTGCAATCATGTTGTGACATCAAAATGTGAATCTTGTTTTAAGCAAGTGAATAATATTGTATAACAAAATCTGTGATGCATATGGTGGTTACATATTTCATGAAAAATCGATCACTTTAGAAGTCCGTGGAAACAGGTCCACCTACCTCACAGAGCTTATCTGTACTTTAAATGTCCAACAGTAGTGATAAGAATTTGCACATTAGCCTGTTGGTGTATATAAGTCCTCAGTTTAGGACACCACAGAAATACCTTCAAAACTAAGTATTACTTAATGGGTGCAAACATACTAGAATGTGATACAGAAGAAGCTGAACACTATTGTCTATTTCTGTAAGAGTTTGAGTGCTCTAAGCTGTCAAAATGGCATTGCAACTGTTTGATTTCTACCAAATCACTCAAAATTAGTGTAACTAGAGTACGGAAATGGAAACATCCTCTGAAAGTGCATTGTGTGCACCTTTATTATTAAAAAAAATATATATATATGTTTGCAACTTTTCTTTTTGAATGCCTGTATTTAAATTGTTCTGCGTCAACAGAATTGCTGCTCATTCTGTCTTTGAAAGGTATTCAGATAATTTTAGTTGTATTTATTGTTTGAATGATCTGCTTCAATGGTGCTGGCTGCTTGCTTTGTAATTCATTGCTGCAGGTGGCTCCGACTTTAAATTGCATCAGTCTTTATTTGAAGATAATCTTTTTGAGCAATCTGAAACAACATTCAGCCATTCCAACTATGCCCCTCATATTTAAAACAACAGATTCCTGAGCTGCTTTGTCTGTTCTTCAGTGTAAGCCTCATCATATGTGCTTCTTTATATTATACCTCTTATAGTTGCTTATAGTTGCTGTGTATCAACTACATGTAGCTTGTCCACACAGTTCTAGCTATGGTTTTAAGTTTATAACGCATTTATGTTAAGAAAGCCAGAACCTCAGCTGGTGCAAGTTAGTATAGCTCTCCTGAAATCAATAGTTCTCTGCCAGTTTCCACCATTTGATGATCTGGCTATAATAATGTAATATTACTAAAGAGATAACGCAGTGAAAAGGAAGCATTATACTGATTCAGCTGGGGCGGCGATTAGATTGGAGTACTGCTGAGCTCATATTGTCTAATATTCACCTAATGGTTGATATCTATTTCATGGGACCCAATTTTTAAATCTCTACTAAGCAGAATTAATGAAGTTAGCTTTTCAGTGTAGTAGGGGGATTTTTTATTTTTTATTTTTTTTTTAAACTCCAAATCTTTACCAAAATACATGGTCTTCTGTTAGAATAAGATTAACACACAAAAGCAAGTTTTGCCCATTTGTCTGCTTAGGATCTGGCACCAAGGCTCTGGGTTTTATTAGTGTGATTGGAATTGAAAAGGTAATTTTATGAATGCTTTTTGAAAAATCCCAAAATGTCTTTCTAGCAACTTTTTTTTTGTGTCTGTTTGTGAACAGCCATTTTCAGGGTGTGATTCAGTATAAAATGCATCTGGTTTACATTGTGAAGAAAACATATGCAATGTTTCCTGACTGGTCTGTAAAATAACACATACCTTTCGTTCCATTTCTAAATGCAAATAAGCTCTCTCACTCAGTGTAAATTGAGATTGCTTTGAAGAAAATGTTATTAGGAATAAAATGTGTATGAAAACAGAATAACAAGTTTCACTTCTGAATGTGCAAAGATTCATAATATATTGGTCTAACTGTATTACGTCCATATTTTTCTCCTGTTCAATAGAGAAGATTAACTAAAGTGGTGCTTTTTTCAGGTAACTTTTCACAGCACTGTGATATCAAGTGCAGATAGTATTATTGTCTCTTCTTTGGTATGATTTTATATCATTTTTAATCTTTTCCATTTCTACATTCAAATTAAAAAAGTCATAAAGTAAATTATTAATTAAAGTCATTTTTTTTCTTGCTCAGTTCACTTCTAATTTAATGTCAGTCAAAAAGATGATTTAATTTTCTTGCTTTTATCTTTTAGTACATGCTAATACTGAAGCCAGTGCTTTTATTTTAAGATCTAATGTCTTAACATGACTACAATATATGCACAGTGCTATGCATAAGCACTTAGGCAAATTGCTGCCAGCAGGAGCACACATAATGTCCAGGCTTGCATGTGGGGTACTGGATAAAAGTCTTAGGAATACCATCTGTGATTGCTTAGATGTATCTTATTTTCAGAATTTGTTCCATAAGTCTTTTCCTGAAGTTATAGTAAAACATGAAGTGTTGAGTCTCTGTGTTTACTGGATGCCATAGCTCTGTGATGTTTTATTTATTTATTTATTTATGCTATTCTTTTTTCCCCCTTTTTTAAGTTGAGCAGCAAAAAAACAATTCATAAAATTAAACTTTTGAAAATAATATGAATTTTCAGATCTCTTTTCCTCAGAGTTGGAAATGACACTATCTCCTGGCCAAGTATACTTGCTGAAAAAACATTTCACAACTTGATCAGTTTTGCTTGAAATTATTTTTTTCCTTTTTGTAATTAATTTCAAAATTAAAGAGGTGTATTTTTTTGATTACAACTTCGTCTTTTTAATATTAGAGATTTACTTTATATTCACTACTTTCAGAAGAGCATACATGGCTGGATGAGCATCTGGCAGTATAGTCAGTTTAGGTGTGGCATGCAGTCTAACAGCTGAAGTTCACCCATACTTCCCCTTACTCTGTGGAGAAATAAACTGGACTATGCTTCTCCTGTCTCAGCTAAATTCATGTTTCTAATTCTGCCTTGCTCAGCTCACATGCAGGGAGAACAGCCACTCATTCACATTTCGTACTGCTTTACTTTCATGTAACAAAGAGATAGCTAGTAGCTTAACTTTTTTGTTCTTTATCCTTGATAGTTATTTCTACATATAGCATGTTTCCACATAGTTGCACTAATAATAATGAAGCTTGGATGGACATATGGATGAAATCACAGTGGAATAGGCAAGAAAACTCAACTGAATGTTTTATTGGCCCTTGACACTCACTTCATCTGCATAGAGTGTGCTTATGCATATGACTGAAATTTCACCTTCTACTGGCTGCTTTGAACATAGTTGCTGGACTTTAATCTGTCAGAAGTTTTCAGATGCATTTTTCCTGGGTCTCAGAAAAAGTTAGTAAAACATAAATCGGTTATCTACACAATCAAAGAACAGAAATGTATGAAGGCATTTGTAGTATAAATACTACCTGTTAACATGTTCTATCTTGATAAAAAGAGGATGATTTTATTTTCTTGCACCCTAGGTAGTAAAATGGTAACTACAAAAGAGTCTTCACACTTCCTAATACTTCACAACAATTGCATATAACAACTGATGCGATAGCATATCAAACCAAGATGGTGTGATCCCCCATCCCTTGGTTTGATATACTTTCGGCTTCTTTAAAGGCTCTTGAGATCAGGACCCCTACAGAGCCTTTGAAGTTTGTGTTTTTCTTTCACTAGAAAGTGAAGCCTTGGCTTTTAATGGCAGCTCAGCAAATATCTCATCAATATTTAAAGTGTCAAGTGTACCTCTGTTAAAGGTACCAATCACAGATCAAAGATACTAGCACTGAGATGCAGCATTTCCTTCAAAGGTCTTTGCAGTTTAGCTTTTCCTTTTGTTGGAAAAGAACTTCTCCTTTTAACATTCATTGCTTGCATGAGTCTTAAACACGTTGTTTGACAACAGTGGGGAATTAAATGTTTTGTTACCAAAGCCAGAGAGGATGATGCAGTAGTTTTTGAAGAGTCCATCGTGGTTGTTTAAGAAAGGAGAATGCTTGGAAACGCCTTTTGCACACTCTTTCCACCTTTCCTGAGTTGACCAAAATCTATTGCAGTTAAAGGTAGCAATGCCATAGTTTTCAATGTGGTCAGGAAGAACCCAAGATGAATGAAAGTTTAGTGACATGAACAAATAAACTGTGAATGGTTCTGTTGGGGACTTTTCTCTTTTAGCGAGGAGTTAGGATGTTTCTTCTCCAATTTTTTATATCCCCTGCTTCCTTCCTTCCACTCATTATTTAAGGCTTATGACTATGGCTGTGAAATCTAATCCCTTTATTACTCTTCCAGCTCTTACTGTGTTTTTATTTTTTAACATCTGTTAAAACAATTACAACAGTAATTACAGTAACAAGGATTCTGAATATTTTGTACTTGTGGTTTATCTATTCCAAGGTGTCAGAGTTTCGCTTCAGTCATGATGAATGACTGAAGTGATGGAGAAAACTTGATCAAAGTTGATCATTTTTAGAAAAAAAGAGGGAAGTTTGGATTAGGAATGCTTCATAATTATGTGAAGGAAAACAAACAACAAAAAACAGCAACTAGAAGGTTAGAATGAAGAGGCTTATCAGATGACTCTTGTAAAACATACAATATTTTGATTCCATCAGTTGGTACCTCTTCAGAATGCCCTGGGAATAACAGCAAGGTCTACAATGTGTGTCACTAGAGTCTTTTTACTCTCAAGGCTGAATTTCACTGAATTATACTTGTCTCCCTGTAAAACAAACAAAAATTTGCTTTCCTCCACCAATTTGTAAACTTCCCAGCTCAGTGCCTCAGAATACAAGTAAACATTACAGTGGGATAGATGTCAATTTATACTTTTCAAAGTTGGTTGCAGAGCAGAGTCTAATGCTGGTATTGTGTAGTGGAAGCTTAATACAGTGGAAAAGGTCACTCTACTGTCCTACCATGCGAAAGGCTCTTTGTTCATCACTGTTCAAATGTGACATGTATGTATTGCATTTCAGATTTTTTACATTTGGATATTTGTTTTCTATTCATGTGGATTACAGATAGCAAGAGGTATTACCAGGTGACCAATTTGCTTCGAAAAAATCTGTGAGCATTAAGGTAGTAATGTGTTTTTAAATTCTTGTTCTTCCTGCAAATGAGGCCTGGATCTGCAACAATCCTTATTCACATCTGTATTTCTGCTATACTGTTGTGACTTGTATCAGTTTGTGTTCTTGGTGACTGAATATAAACTATCAACTCTTGTTCGTCTTTACAGACGTTTTTCCCAGGACCCTGTCTCAGTGAGGAACAAATAGAGATGGCAAGATTTTGCTCTTGCTTGGCAGTACCAGACAAAATATTGCAACCATTTGAATATAAACTTTGAGACTGATAGTGGCTAACATTTAGTTCTTCTGCCCCTTTCCCTTGTGCCGGAGTTGTTCACTGGCTATGTTAAATCAACATGGCAAGGCTGTAAATAAAACTGGCAGTGGAAATGCTGGCCCAATGCTGTTAGCAGCACACCATTTATATCCTATCAAAACCATTGAATTGGCTGTATGCCCAGGAATAGTAAGGAGTATTCCTGCTCATGGCTTCTCCTTGCATTTGGAGGAAGATTATATGTAAACTGACAGCCCAGTGTAAAAGTTCCCTAATTTCATTTTCATTTAGACTCTACTTCTAAAAGCAAAGTGTCCAGCTGTGATCTGACTACTTCTAGCAATGGAAAATCCAACGTCACTGGTGGAAGGTTGCTACCCCATTTTTATTTATTTATTTATTTTTTACCTGGTAGTTGAAATCTGCACTTTATTTTGAATTATTTGTCTTTCCTCAGCTTCCAGCTTTGGAACGCATTTTACCTCTGTCTGCTAGACAGAAATAGGCAAAGATATCTTACAATTACTTGTTCATAGATTTGTTGCTTGGTAGGAACACAGATATAATGAAGACTCTCCATCTCCAGTTGTGTTTTGAGATCTATCAATTAATAAATCTTGAACCTTCCATTAAACTCTTCTGATTTTTTATTAAGTGACAAACAAGCAGCTCTACCATTACCTGTAACTGTGACTGAGGTCATATCCAGTCATCCATTTAGGTCATGCTGTTGAATTTTTAAAGATATATAAAAACTAATACTGTATTCATATTTTTTTTCCTAGGTAGTTCCCTGAGTTTCATGAGCCATCAACAACAGAAGAAGCTTTTCTCTGTTTCTTAGATTTTAGTTTTCTACCTGTGCTGTTCTGGGGGGAGAGGCGGGGGGAGGGAAGAGAAAAAAAAAAGTATTACCGTGGTAACTACTTTGTATTATTTCCTTAAATAACTTCTAGATCGTACTGTATTTTCTTGATGGTATCAACTTATATTGGAATTCTCCCAAATTCAGAGTGGAAGTAGGGGGCCTTTTTGTGTTGCCTGGATTTTAATGACCATCCTACTATATTAATCTATTACTGTACTAATACTACTGTTGGAATGCATTTTGTTGCTAATGTACTTTGAAAAATCCTTATTGTCCTTAATTGTGCTGGCCATTGATTTCTCACTGATGTTAGCCTCAAGCATTCTAGCAGTCTCCTGGCTCCTAATTTATATTAATTGCTATCAGTGTTCCCTTTTTTTGGTTTCAGTATTTATTTTTATACTTGCCTTTACTTCTCTCGTAGGTCTCTTTCCTCTAAGGATGGTTAATTTTTCCTTGATTGTGGATTTTGTGGCATTTCTTTACAATATTCTTAACTCTTAGCAGTTATCATAGATCTTGTTTCATAGATTTGAAGGTGGTTTCAATTGCATTATGTTACACTGTATTTTGAATTTCAGCCTCAAGATAATTTTAACTTAGAGCATTCAACTCTTGGTCAATATTAAACTATGTATTGTTCTATAAGAAAGAAAAAAAATTAGAATCAGTCAGTATATTGTTTCCATAAAGGTCTATAGATGTGTTCAGTATTTTAAAAAGACCGAAGTTTAAATTGGACATAGATGAATAGTTGTCTTCAGAAAAGCATTATTCTTGTCACCTTTTTAAACTCAAATATTTAAATGATCCTGTCAGGAAAACACTGAACCAAATTTACATTTTAAGCCCTCTTGAGAGAAGAAAGCTTAAATCCTTTGAATAATCCAGCTGTCACAAAGAGAGACTAACATATTTAGGAAAGGTCAAACAATGGTGTCTAAATATGCAAGATATTTTCTTACTTGAAACATGAAATTTGGAGAGAATCTTTATTTTCTTCTCCTCTTCCAAAAACGTGGTCCAGTGGACTTTTTTTTTTTTTTTTCTTTCTTTTTCTTTTTTTTTTTTTTTTCTGAAACAGTAGAAGAAGCAGGGTTCTCACTCCCTGGCAAGGTACCTCAGACCCTTGAGACTTCAGAGCTCTCTTAACTCTGATGGATGGTTGGATAAATCCAGCAGTGCCACACACTTTACAGCTGTGCACCAGCAGTACGTGGCACTACAATAAAAGATAATACAAGATAAGAAAAAAGATCATGAAATTCACTGTAAGCAGCATAACTGTATTGCAGCCTTGAGGAGACACCTGTGTATGTCTCAGGGATATATGAATTCATGCTGAGCTCTGTGGTAACTGCAGCTAAACTAGTTTTGATGAGTGTGTAATTAACAAAAACAAGTAATTTTGTATTGCTACTCAACTGCAGTAAAAGCAACACATGCTATGAACTGGTACAAATGCACTCAAGTTTTTAATCTTTTAGCTATAAAAATTGACATATTCTAGTCAGTGACTATGGTGGAAGCAGAGTGAGCATTTGCTTGCCTTTGAACTTCTGAGTGATCTTCCTGTGGTCAAAGATGCTACATAAAGCACATTTATCATAACTGAACAAACACTAAATGCATCACTTAGTATAAAGAAGCATCTGTATGTACAGCTTTCAGAAAAAGGATAGTTTTTAATCAAGAGCCGGTAATAATTCTGCCAGAAGCACTTTGCACGTACTTATATACTTAGTATTAAAGGTGAACTTGACTAAAACTAACTTCTGCCCTAGGAAGCTTGCAGAAGACAATGACAAAAACAGGTCGGGATTCAGCTTTTTCTCACAGTAACTGTGTCACCAGCACTGAATAAGCATGAATAAGCAATTGGATAAGCATGCAATTTTTAAAGATAATCTAATACAGGATCAGATTAGATGTAAGCATGAATGGGTCTATGACTCCTTTGCTGTGTCTCTGTCAAATTGATTGCCACTGTTAGGTTATTGAAAAAGAGTTGAGGATCTAGAATGGAAATTTTAATGTAAAGGACAAATGTTGCGAGCAGAAAGCTCTCAAAAAAAAAAAAAAAGAGTCAAATTTCAATATAATGTGGCTGATTCATAGGGCCCAAGAGCATGCCCATATCACCCTTGGCAATGTAAAAATCCCAAGTGATTTTAAAAGTGAGATAAGCAAGGAATGACATTCTTATACTGGGGCAGTATTTTAGACAAGGTGTTGAAATGACAAGCAACATGCAATAAAAACCCTGATGAATGTGCACAGACTATTTCATATAATTAATTTTTATTTTAAAAACATTTATTTCTAAACATGAGGTATTCTGAATTGAAAAGTAAACCAAATTTTCATGCTGAAAATGTTGGAATAGGACAGCCTATCTGAAACATGTTTAAAGTAACAAACTTCTTAAAGCTAACTGTATATGCTTTTGGTTTTGATTTACTGATATTCTTTGACGTAGAAAAAAACAACCCTCACATTTTATTGGAAAATTCCTAGAGAACTCTCAGTTGTAAATGTTGTTGAATAACAGAGTTCTGTATTACCAAATGCTTATTTGCCATCAATTTATTCACCAAAATCAATTTCCTGTATACCATCTTTATGCATTTACCTTATAGGGCTTTTATAGGGTAAGTCAGGAAATGCTACTGTAGTACTTTGAGCTGTTTTTGTTTTTCTTTTCTAAGTAATAAAGTGTTAGCTTCTGGTTCCTTTTGTTCTTCTCCCTGCCTATCAAATATACATAAGCAGAACATTTTGTTAACGCCAAGGTCACTGGCTACTTTAGCTAATAAGAGGACAAAATAGAACTATTGAGAAATCTTTGCACTGATGGCTTCTTAGTATCTATTAATCTGTAGAAACATATCTTTTCCTCAGAAGATCGAAATACTGTTTCTGCATCTACCACTGTGCTTCAATATTTATTAAAAAAGAATTTTTGTTCACAATGAAGTGCTACAGATTTCTTTAATTAATAGAAAGTAAAGAACATTCAAATTGGAGAACTGTTATTAAACGAGATGCATTTGAGCGAGGGAAGTCTTTTCCCCTCCTTGAAAGCTATTCATTATTTTATTTCTATGTTATTTTTATACTGAAGTAAAGTTGCATTACCTTAATAACCAATAACTCAGCAGGACGTCCAAATAGGTAGAGATCACCTGAAGTTGAACTCCAGCTGAAGTGGTAGAAGACCACTGAATGCCTGTGGACTGTAATTAGAATACCATAAAACTAGAAGGTAAATGGTGGTAGAACATATTAGCAGTAAAATGCTAGCGTGCAAGTTGGAAGTCTGAATTCTTTCATTTCTGTGGGAGTGTTACTCATTCAGGAGCAAATGAAATGTTATGCTAAAGAATAAATTTGCATTTAGAATCCCTAAAGCTTAAGGAGTGGTGAAAGTTAGTATGACAATGGAAAAACAAGTGCATACAAATCTGCAGAGCTTTTGATACCTTTCTTTCCTGCTCCTGTCCCGCCTTTTTTTTGGTGTTTGTTTCCATTCATTTTCTCCCTAGTCTGCCTTTAGAGAAAAACATTACAGAATTTATACACAAGAAACTAATATTAAAAATCTTTCATGCAAAGAAACACTGCATCTGTTCTTACATTGTTTCTATTCATGGCTGGCTAGTTTTACATTTTCTGATCAGTGACTGGCACTGCGACCAGTAAACCAGTTACTTCTAAGATCAGCAGTGGACTGTCTAGAGGTCCTGCGTTATTGATTTTCTGCTTGTACATTCTAGTTGCTCTGTCAATCAGTGGGCTGAAATGCAAGATGACAGTCAATAAGCAAAAGGACTGAGCTCCCACAGATAGAACAAAATAGTTCAGAAGCTTCAGATGCACGCAGAAAACGCCAAAATCCTTAGGAAGAAGCAAATCTGATAACCATTCTAAAAGAACAACACAAAGTATGTTCTTCTTAACGCATCTTTTGTTAACATTCATTGAGTCTGTTGGCTACAAAACCAGTGTGAAAATCTGGCAAGTCCTAAATGGAAAGCATATGGAATTGAGTAAAAAAAATCAAGAAGTATTTAGAAAAAACTTATCCTGTCAGGCCACATTGTTAAAAACAGGTTCTGTACAAGGCAGTTATGTGGCTGATTTTTTCCCTAGCATCTTCCTTTACCACTTGCATTTGTTCAAGTGAATCATTACCCAGGTTAGGCTACTGCAAGGTATTTCTTCTGTTGTATCATCTCCTTCCACAAGTAACAAGATACGCTGGTAAGGATATCTGCTTTCTATAGATTGCATTAATACAGATCAAAATTAATTCCTAGTATTACAAAATGAAAAAAAAAGAAAAAGTGACCATTATTAAAGAAGTTACTGAAAACTTGTGATCTAAAATTGAATCTCTAATTACATCGACAGCAATTGAACTATGATATTATCTGTTCATCTTGCTCCACAGCACAATTTAGTACCCAAGTTTATTTTAAACAAGCCAAACTGCATACCAGAAGCAGTCTATCTGTGACAGCACTGAGTTTAGCATAGTCTAATCAATTTTTCTAAGAAATGGAATACATTAGCCTGTATGGAACTTACACTGTCATGTTTAGACTACTTTTGATGCCCAAGCTAATTCCCACAGATATCTGATAGCAGGTCAGGTGTCCTTCTATTACACTGAAGTGTATTGTGCATGTAGCCCTGTTGGTTAATCTCACTCCTGCAGGGTTAGAATATAGATGAGGATTACTCATAGAAAATTGAGATGAAATAGTAGTAATGTTAAGAGTTCGGTAGCTTCTACTCTTTTCTCTGAGTCAGTAACTAATCCTGTGCTTGGTTAAAAGATGTTTGCAGAGGGTATGGAGTTCCCCTTTGATATTTGCTAATGAGAATACCCACTTGATGTGCTTAGGGGCATTCTTCAACAAACTCCCAATTCATTTAAAAAAATTTGTGAAAAACAGCAGGGAATCTTTGCTAGGCGAGACTTGAGCTGACTAGGCGAGAGGAGCTGCCCTAAGGATAGAAATGACAGTTGCTATCACATAACTTCATGACCATTAGTAATGTTTATACTTTGCATGATAAATGCAGGGGCAATCAAATAACTTTCTTTAGAATATAGGCTGTTCACTCCAGCAACTAAAAAAAATTTCCCCCAGTATAAACACTACCTCTTTGGGATCTCTTTATCCTTTCATGCAGTTCCCTTTTTCTCAGAGTAGTGTGGGTCTTGGATATACTGGATAATGGAAGAATTCAGAGAGTACCAGTGCTGGAAAATAGATCCTGAGAAGCTTTGTATGAACCAAGTTTCCTTCTGGCATGCCTGTCACTGATTTGGCCTGATATCCAGAGAGCCATTCAGAAACTTCTTCAGAGAGGTTTATTAACTGGACCTCAGCCAAACCAGAGCTAAATTAGTGCATTTGGGCTGGTAAAAAAATACACCAGAGTTCTGAACAGCTCTACTTCTGTCAAAATGGGTTGGGGCTATTTCGCTGCAGCTCAGTTCTGGTTCTGGTTCCCAGTTCTGGTTCTTACTCACACCATTGCTGACTCGGTTCAATCTACACTAAGACACTAATTTCTGAACAAGTTGGTGACAGGAAGACAACTGTTGAGCTCTATATAAGAAACAATGTTTGCAGGCTGACATAGGCATATATTTAGTATTTGTGTTATCCTAAGCAGAGATTTAAAGATTTTTACAGACAGATTTCCCAAATCTGTGACACAAGAATCTCTTAATTAGCAAGGATTTTCAGCAATGGATTGTAACTCCTCTATGAAACAGTGGGGCTTTAAAAGAGAGAAACAGAATTCTAGTATCAACCTCACATCGCTTTTATTTGCAACTATTTTTTCACTACTTATTTAAAATTTGTAGAGAGAATTAAACTGTATCCAGAGTTTTTGAAGTTGAGGAGGCTAAGACTTAGTGTTTCAATTCACTGCTGGAGAGATATTGTAAATTACAGGTTTCCAATCTCAATTTAGATTATTATTATTATTTTTTTTCAATTCAGTCCTCTTCTAGTGACAGTAGAGTTTTCCATTATATTGTTGAAGTGGAACTCAGTATGGAAATTGGAGCAGAGTTTACCAAGACCATGATAAATATATTCTTTGGATTAGAATAATTTTCATGTTAAAATCATAGAAATCAAGTCTCGGTTGGTTCATTGCCTTCACTTTGAGTCTCCACATGAGTAAGATGAGCACATTTGGAGCTGGAGAATAACAGCTAAATCCGGTATGCAATAAATCTTGTTTTTCAGCAACTTCTCTGTGGTCACAGAAGGTGCAGCGTGGTTTGTAGACTTACATAGTTACATACACCATTGATTCTAGATTTCTTACAGTAAAGCTTAGCATCTGTTTTGTGATTTGATGAATGGGTTTGATCTGTGAATTTAATTGCTTCCTGGTAAGACACTAATGACCTTTTTTGTTCCAATAAACACTGTTTTGCTTAGTTGTAAATTAAATTTAACTAAACACTTGGAGCTTTATTACTTGTTTCTGTTGATGGCTAGTCAGGCAATGTGCTAACTCAGTATGCAAATACTTTCATGTTATCTTTGTGATAAATCCCTAGTATTCTAAAACCCAAGTAGCAAATGGAGTGAAGCTTTTTTACTTCATCGACTTCATTTTATGGTAAAATAAGAAAAAAATGATGTGAGGCAAAAAGAAGAGGGCATGTCCATATGAATAAAGAAACCAACAAAACAGATTTTAAACAGCTGACCTTTTGAATACCCTTTGTTGTGATTTGTGGCATGATTATGTATTGTGGGCAGAGGCTCTAGGGCTCTCATGGAAGACAGATTCTTAAAACATTTTGTATAGTGACCTAAGAAGTGTATAACGAAAGCCAGTTCTGCATTGTCAGCTCATAATACTACCGTTTTGCTCAAAGCTGCTATGAAATCATTAAGGATCCCTTGGGAATGAAGGCACACAGATTTCACTGTTTATAATATGTTTTGTTCCATCTCATATTAATAATCCACCCAGATGTCCAGTGTAGGGTGCTGTTTGATGGTAAGTTCAAGCAGATCCCAGTCTGGGCTGCATGTGCTGACCGTATTGCCAGCTGTCTGTTTCTGCCTCTTCTCTAGTGCCATTCTGTTTGTTGTCATGCCGTGACTTGGCCTGGTAAATGATCTGACTAAAAACTATCCCAGCGAACAAGAGATACTCAGTTACACTAACTCATTGCATAGCCTGCTAGGCACAGAAGTAGGATTGTCTGTTTGGCAGTGGTCCACAGTTAGATCAATTTAAATTGATCATCAAACCACACCCTTAGAGTCTGAAAGGCCAAAAGTAATGTGAGCTACTCAGGGAGAGGGTCTGCCATTTGAGATTTCAAGTTGATAATAGGTCTCTTGAAAGAGTGCATTAACAGAGTTTGCTGCCCTTGAGGTACAAGTGCTGACTGCAGTTTTGCTTAAAGAAGATTAATCAGAGGCTCAGAAAGCATTAGCAGCAGCTAAGAAATGTAGTTCATCCAAGAACAATTTAGAAGCTTTGTCTTTGGCCTACCAGGTTCTTGCGGAGTCCCTACCAATGTGTCTGGGAGTATAAAAGCCTGCTCTGTTTACAGAGAAAAATGGAGCGAACTGCAAGACTATAAAAGGTGCTGTGTTAGCAGGCATAGGGAGAGCAGACAGAGGTTTCCTTAGTGATGATGGATAAAAAGAGATCTTGAAGAATAACTTTAGCATTCACCTGCCATGGCTGCTTTTCATAGTAAATCTTGTGTGAAATGACCCAGCTTTGTAATTTTCATTAGTCTCAAGGGGAGGAGACTTTTTCAGTAGATTAACTGCCATTGCAATATTTCTCTGTCAGAACTGGTGGTATTGTAGCTTGCTTACTTTAAAATTTTCTTCTTATTTATTATAACCTTTGGTGCCATTTTGTTACTGTTCTTGAATCTTTGACTTTTCATATACCTTCTTGCTTCCCCAGAATTACAGCTCTTTTCATTGAAGAAAAAATGGTTGGCATTTCTTCTACTTGCAAAATGAGTCATGTTTCTGTTGTTTTTTATTTGATGTGAAATATATACTAACATTCCCAATGTCTGACTGTGATAAGTTTAAAATACTCATGGAGGATTATGAAAATTGCCAGTCTCAGTTTAGCTGAATTTTCATATCTTATTCTTCAGGAGTATTAAACAAACAAGCTAGATAATGTATTTCAGTCATAACTCAAAAAATGCCTTTTTTACTCTGGGCTGTTTATATTGAACTTCACAAGAGAAGTTTTCCAGTGGACTGAAAGGGGAGTGGCCTGGTTTTCTCTGGGACTTACAGGTCCACACTTTGAGTGACTTCTCCAACACAGATAATTAGGAATCTCAGGAAGATGCTCACAGAGCAAATTTCTGAATCAGCATTCTGCAGAAAAACAGGTTAATGCAGAGCTGTTGCAAAAGGCATGGTGTGAGCTTTTGCCTGAGATGGAGATACTGAGAATTCAGGAGTTGGCTGGCTGGTTGGTAAATGCAGACAAAGCTAATGTCACTTCAGGGAGAAAATAAGAGCTAAGTACAAATCTGTACAAGCTGAAAGTGAGAAAACATTCAGCTCCTTTCAGCAGCAAGAAGAATACATGCATGTTGCAGACGTTTTGACTATGTTACAATCTAGAGGAAAAATATTTTTTAAAGTGAAAAAGAGAGGGCTAAAAGAATAACATGGTGAAATGTTTCAGCTATAATGATCTGTTTCAAGATTTCTTCCAGCTTGCAATGATGAGCAGGAAGAGTGAAGGCTAGAAGCACAGTAGAGATCTATTGATACTCTTGTAGTTTATTATTACACTGCTGGTAAAGATTAAGGAGCAAGTTGCATAGTGGTGACACTAGGAATCCATTGTAATTAAAAAGAAATTTTATCTTTTCTTTTTTTAATTTTTTTTTTTGCTCCTCCCCCTCCCCCCTTTTTTTTTCAGGTTTACTATCTCTTTGGTTATCGTTACCTTCACTGCCACTCAATTAGAGTTGACACAATGCAAAGTTTTTAAAAATATTCTGTCTGTAACGAGTCTGTATAGTTTTATGTTGAAGACAGATGCGAAATATTTCTGCAGTGTTTTATCTTCCACCTTACCGCTAATTCTGAGATTTCTCTGTTTTTAATTTATTCATTCATTCATCTGTAGTTCCTCTTTCAAAGATAGATTCCATTCATTCTTACCTTCTAATCTCTCTTGCCTCAGTCTTGGTCAGCCTTCTTCCTCCAGAGCCCTTGCTTTATTTTGGATTGTTCCCTGTCATAAAGTAGGCACAGTCTGCTCTCCTGCATTCTTAAAATAAATATAAAGTCCCTCTTCTATCTTCCTAATTATCACTGTTGCTTCTCTTTTGTGATGCAATTCCAAACTCACTGGGCATGAAGTTCACAGCTCAAACTCCTCTCTGGTAATTGAACCTGGATCCATTCTGGCTCACCTTCAGACTGTGGTGTCCAGCCCTTTTGCCTGACTGAAATTGCTTCTTCTAAGATCTGAAATGTCTTTTCCTAGTGGGACTTCAGGGCTTTTGCTCTCATCTTGGTCTTATAGCTACTTATGACATTTAGAATTGTCCAATTGTCCATTTTAAAATCTTGTGTTGGGTTTGCTTTCAGATGCTCTCCTTTCCAGGCACTCCAGTGTAACTGTAGGTGAGTGGTTTATTTTTCCAAATCCATGGGATTTTCATCAGTTATATTTACAGTACTTTGACAATTGATGTTTTTGACTAAGTCAAGAATGGGAACAGTCATAGGATCTGCTGTGACAAGCAACATGGAGTTACTCACTAAATTCTGCCCTGGTACACCTCTCTTTCCTTTTCTTCCAGACCTTGTTGATCTGATCTGGCATTTGGACATTAGTGACTCTTAGATTTATTACCCTGCTCCTGAGCCCTGCCTTGTCATGCTCTGTAAGCTCTGTTTTTCAGCTTGTTTTGCTGATAACCCTCTCTCCAGTTGTGTGTGGTGCTGGTTTTCTGAAACATTTTGTGTGATGATCAAAGTAGGAGTTAGGTTGTTGGTATGGGAGAAGTAGAAGTGGAGCCTGTTCAGAGCAGATGAGGACTCCAGTAATGTAAAAGTGAAATAATTATCTCAAAAAGGGAGTGGTGGGTCTGACATGCCACTAGTTATGGTGCTTCATTATTTCATAGAATCATAGAATATCCCTAGTTGGAAGGGTATGGGTTATTGAGTCCAACTCCTGTGTCCACACAGGTCTAACCCAAAAATTTAGACCATATGACAAAAAGCACAGTCCAAACATTTCTTAAACTCCGACAGGCTTGGTGCCATGACTACATCCCTGGGGAGCCTGCTCCAGTGTGCGACAACCCTCTTAGTGAAGAACCTCTTCCTGATATCCAGCCTGACCATCCCCTGTTGCAGCTTGACTCTGTTCCCTCAGGACCTACCACTGGTCTCTAAATAGAATAGATCAATGCCTGCCCCTCCACTCCCCCTCCTGAGGAAGCTGCAGGCCGTGATGAGGTCTCACCTCAGCCTCCTCTTTTCCAGGCTGAACAGGCCAAGTGACCTAAACTGCTCCTCATACGTTTTCCCCTCTGGCCCTTCACCATCTTTGTAACCCTTTTCTGGACACTGTCCAATAATTTCACATCTTTTTTGGACTGTGGTGCCCAGAACTGTACATGGTACTCAGGTGAGGCCACACCAGTGCAGAGTAGAGTGGGATAATCACCTTCCCTTGACCGACTAGCAATGCCGTGCTTGATGCTTGATTCCAAACAGGTGTTGTCTTGCCTCTGTTCTGGTATTTGGAGAGAGACATCTGTGCAGTCGGACGCAGACCACATGCCAGCTGAGGTAAATCCCATTTGTCTTCCCACAGAGAAATTCATCCAACTGAGCAGAACTCCCTGAGGCTTCTAGTGCTGCTCCAAGGATGGTTTCCTCAGCTTTCCTTAACTTTCTATTTTCTGGTCAAGGCAAATAAATGCTACTTGTTCTCTCAGGTTTGTGTGGAAGGGGGGATTCATGACTGCTAATTCCTACTGACTCCTGCTCAGGCCAAATGCTGCTGCGGGGCCAACTGCTCTGTTGAGGTCAGGAAGCAAACCGTCTGTCTCTGCACTGGCAGGATCTGTGCTGTGCTGTGTAGTTACTGGGTGCCATTGGGGCTGGGGAACCAGAAGCTGTGGGGGCCGTCTGGGGGTGGCAAGACAGGGTCTAGCAGCCAGGGCCTGTCCCACCATCCCAGCCATGGAGCAGGACAGGCTGGGGCAGCCAGGAATCTCTCAGGTAGGTTCATAGGTCAGAGTCAGTGGGGTCTGTGGTCAGGCAGTGGCACTGCTGAGGTGTTGTGGGTGCAGGGATGTAAGACCCAGGGCTGGGCCAAAATGGGGCCAGGATCCATGATCAGGGCAAGGCACTGATCAGGGCCCTTAAGGCTTATGAATGCCTTCACGGCCTGGGTGCTAAGCGTGGCTGAATGGAGAAGCACAGCGGTGGGTCGTGTGTGGACTCTCCTTGGTCCCTGCTGAACACTGGACTGTTGTGGTGGCACGGCTCAGGTGGGCTTCAGGAAGAACAGCACCCGAGTAGAGCAAATGGATTAATTTGTTCCCCTCTGCTCATTCTTAAGCAGATGGGAGACATGCTGGCTAATAAAATTAATGAATGTGATGAGAAGTTGGCACATATGGATGCACAGAGAGGAATGGTTTGGGGAATTTTTTCAAGTCTTTGGAAAAAAGTAATCATTTCTTTGTTTAGAAAATGGGACACTTTACCCCTCAATACCACCTCTAATACTTCAGTCTTAATTATATGATGTAGCAAGTAGAACTTTCTTTTCTGCTATGAATTATATGTATTTCTCTTTTTAGCCCACATATTTACTTAACGTTTGAAGAATGGGGAAGAGAAAAGTCTTTGATCACATATTGCACAAATGACAAAAGGATTACAAGAAAAAAATCCAGCTTAAAACTTCTTAATCAACATTCATTTCTGAACATTTTAGTTTTAATTTGTCAGCTTTTCCTATGAATATATTTAACGATTTTGTAAATAAAGGAAATATAAGATGAAACTTTTCCTAAGCACTGGGCTACAAGGGTATTTTTTTTCATGTGTTTCACTTTCCTTTATGTTATAGAGGATTAAACTCCATGTCAGCCCTCCTTTTTTTTTTTTTTTTTTCTCAAATGGACGAGCGATGGACGTAGAACCCAAAGTCACTAATACTTTGACTTCTGAGATGCTGTATTTTGTTATTTATTAAATATTTATTAAAGTAAATGTGATTTCTTTGATTCCTTTATTAAAATCTCTTTACTTATTTTGCTTTTGTGTTGGAGGAAAATTACTTTTTTCCTCACTTTGAATAGCTTTACTTCTAATATACGTGTTATGTTACGTCGAAGAAAAGTTAGTTCTTTGCCAAACCAAGTTGATCACAGAATCACAGAATTTCTAGGTTGGAAGAGACCTCAAGATCATCGAGTCCAACCTCTGACCTAATGCTAACAGTCCCCACTAAACCATATCCCTAAGCTCTACATCTAAACGTCTTTTAAAGACTTCCAGGGATGGTGACTCCACCACTTCCCTGGGCAGCCTGTTCCAATGCCTAACAACCCTTTCAGTAAAGAAGTTCTAGTATAGTATCTAGTATAGATCTAGTATTGATCTAGTATCTAGTATTGATCTAGTATAGAACTGCATTAAATAAATATTTAAAGCAAGATTAGTGGAAATTTATAGCTACTGAAAAGTTTCCATTGGAAAAGTCTGCTTTTCATAGGGTACCATGGAATATGTGCCTTTCTGATCATTGGGCCTTTTGAAGAGGTCATGGAGCATATTCACTGTGGTCAGTTGAATGCCAGTATGTTTCTCAGATGAGTTCATTCTATTCTCAATAGTCTCAGAAGAGGGTCTTTAAATGGGTGGGAATGTAGGCACATACCTCCCAAATTATTCTATAGACATGGGATGGATATTGGTAAAAAAAGGGTAAAAGTGAACATTTAGTTACCTATATTTTTCATATCCTACTTTTGTCTTGAGTTCCAGCAAATGGTTTCCTGAATCATACAAAATATTTTTAATCTTAATACCAGTCCTGTTGACATCAGTGTAGTTACCTATGTGAATTTTCCTTACAGGATAAGGGGAAGGGTCTCAAGAACAGAGCTGATTGTATAGTATAAGAAAAAATCCTGGCATTGTTCTTCTGGATTGCAGTATGTTGAATATCACTCTTTTAAAAATCATCCTCAAGTTAATTGGTCAGTTATGGAATCCTGTACTGTAGTGACCCAGTGTTAAAAAATTCAGTGATTTTAAAGGAAAGCTTGACTTAGTTTTTGTGCTTTCTAGCATCTGCAGTACTAAGTAATGACCAGTGAGAACAGCAAGGCCATGAGCATCTTAAAATGGTCAAGAAAACTGAAAATCTAAGTTCCAGAATGATAGATTTTGATTGTTTTTGTTGTTAAATGCAAGTAATCACAGACAGGGGTCTGGATTACAGGGTTACAGAGGAATAATCTTAACTATGTTTAAAGGCATTGTTGATCAGTTGTCAAATGAAATCCTCATTTCTTTGTATGGATCTTATTCCAATATAGTTATTACATTGACATGGTACTGATTCCTTGAGAAGAACAAAAGAACTACAGAAACCACCAAAAATCTGTTTTTGTTTGTCTTCTTAGCCAAACCTTCTGACTCTCCAAGAAGACAGCTGAACTGATTTTTCTCTAATTAAAATATAAATCCCTTTTGGAATGAGCTTGTTTGCTACATTTTTTTTTTTTTTTTTCCATGAAGACATTTTTGTAATGGAGTTTTAATTGTAAACTTCTGAAAACAGGACTGTAGTGCTATCAGTACTGTTGCAACAGAGTAGCCAGTATAGCACTGTGATAGAAGCTGCATATTCAGTCTGCTCTCCTCACTTCCTGTTTCTCCCCAAGTCTGGCAGGCTGAAACAGAAATGGCCCTTCATTGCATTTTGCTGTAGGGCTCACTATATTAAGAAAACTGTCTCATACAAAGCCTTGAGACATAGCAGACCTACTAGACTGTAGCATGGAATATTGTTTGAAAAAAAAAAAAAAAGGGTTTACTGTGTCTGGATACTAAGCTAATCAATCCAGTATGGCTGTTTCATATGTTTAAGCCCATTACAACTTTGTTTGACCTCTTTCATCTTTGTTGAGGATATAGAGTATCATTAATGTTACCAGCTGCATTGTTTTCTCCTAATATCAACAACAGAGGGAAAAAAATGGTTCTCTTGTTTTCCACTTATATAGCCCTAGTATTGCCAAACAAATGTGAAACAGGCTTTTACAATAATAGTATTTTCCCAAATGCCCTGTTAATTTTCAGTAAACCAAAATAAAATGTGTTGTTGTTTATTAAGACAGTGTGACCCATATGGATTCCAGATGATAAAAGTTTCAATAAAATACTGCAATTAGATGCAAGTAACTTGAGTTTTCTTTTAGTTCATGTGTTTATATGTTGCTCAGGACAAGAATGGTCATTTAAGTTGTGTCAGTGATTAGATTTTACTTAGAATGATGATAGTTCTTTTCACTTGTATGACACTTTTCACTTGAAACTTTCCAAGGAGTCTTGAGCTGTCTAGGAGTAACTTTAATGAGGGAACGTTGTAGGCACATTGATCTAAGTGTATGTTGAAACCTACATCTTCTGGCTTCAGAGGGGGATTTAGAGGCTTTATAGGCTATAACTTTTGGGAAAGATGCATGTGTAAGAAGGCTCATAAAGGCAGCTTTGTGTTGGCTATACCACCACATATTGAGTTGAATCTCAATAACTGGATATTTTGGTAAACTTAGTATAATAAATCAGCATGACTTTCTGCTCATTAACATCAAAATAATACTTTCCTCTTACTATGACAAATTTGTCTTTTTGTGAATAACTGTCATTTTCAAAAATTTTGAAAGTGATTCAGATATTTTGTGTAGAGAAATAGGATATCTCAGAGTCATAATCAAATCCTACATATGTGTTTTCATACAACAGTGTACTATAATCATAATCTGATTTGTGTTCTGTCTTCATATTAATCATCTGAAAAAGCTGTGGATTCTTAACAGTGCATAAAAAGTTGTCTTATGCACAAAACAGGAGCTGAAGAAATATCTTCTTCCCTGAAAATATTAAGTTATTAACATTTTTATAATATCTATAAGATTTTTTCAATTTGCACATATAACTGGAAGGTTATTTTTCAGTATTTGTACATCTGCATGGTATTTGCAAGCAAATAATTGACCTACAGGGCCATGAAAAAATATGCATTTGAACTGAACTACATGGTTTCTGTAATGCAAATCTTATAGAATGTATGTCATCTCATGGCCTCTTAGTCTAAGCGATGAATAATAATGCTTTTCTGGATAGTATCTATCTGAAGATGTTTTTCAAAGGAAAAAAATCTTTCTGTTTTTCTGATAACAGCTTGGGCAAATTTTACACTAGATCTTGTTACATACCATACAAACTTGCGAATGCCACCTACTGCTGTTGAAGAAAGTACTTGCATGCCAGAAGTATCACAGAACCATATCTGCACTATCAGTTGAGCTCTGTAAAAACCTTTTCTAACATTTTTTGTTATATCTTTGCTTTCTCCTTTTTGCTTTTCTTTTAGTACAGCAAAGATTTGAGTAATTTTGATATTGATAATTCAGTTGTAAATTGCCACACTGCACTCATTCTTAGCTGTTTTCAATTTCCACGTCAGCAAGGCCAGTAAGCCATTGTAATATCATCAAGTTCTTTGCAGTCTTACCTGCATAGTCAAAGAAGAATTGTATGGTCAATATCTAGCTTCCTGGGTATTATTTCATGCTATCTAATATTCATAAATTATAATTTTCACATTCAGTGACTTCCAGAAATTAACTACATTATCCTATGAACATTTCTTTAGCAGTGCTTTCCTGTAGTCCTTTAAAACATCTGAGGGAGATATTTGATGAAACATAACTAAATTTAATGAAGACAACTATCTAAAACATCAAGAGCCAAAAGTCTGTCAGAAGTTCATTCATGGATAAAGGTGAACATTGTAATGAGGAAAATCATGTTTTACTGAATTCTCTACTTCAAAAAAGGATCTGGCATGATTAGGATTTGATATCTAAGAGGAGGTTAATCAACCTGTTAGATATGTTGATTTATTGCAATGCTGACCCATCCCACTGTGGTTAATAAAGCTGACAGTTAAAAATATGTAGGTATTTCTTACATTTCTACCATCCTACCACTGTTTGTCTTAGCAATGACACAACTTGTGCTGTGATCTTTATGTTGCTTACTCTATATGTGGCATTTTAGGCTAATACTGTACAAGAACAGTAGGCTTTTACGTGTGTACAAAAAACATTAATGAAATTAGCCACATAAACTTAAGCAAGATATGGTTTGCACATGTCGACGGTGTGACAAGATTGTCTGAAATGTTTTGATTGCATCAGAGACAGTTTCATGCTGCATTTCCAAGTTAGGAATTTTACAGCAAGATCTGGAATGCTTAAGCTGGTTTGTCTTGGCACCAGTGTGTTTACAATTCGTTAAGGTAATTCTCACTTTCGTTATTAGCATTAAATATTACAATAAATTATTTTTTGCTCAAAATGCTAGACCAGTTAAGGTTCACAGGTACCAATACACTGTGCTTGAATTTACTTGCATGTTTATGCTTCCTCACTGGCTTGCAAAGATCCCAATTTTTCACAACACACATTTATTAATTCTCTGCTTTTGTTCCCAAATCTGTTCATTCATTTCTGATGCTGAGTTTGGCAAGTTACTGTTTAGAGGGTGGTAGAGTTTGAGGGAAATTGTTTTCAGAGTGTAATCTTTATGTAGTTTTAGCTTATTTCATGATTTTCTGTCTAAATTTTGGGATATTTTGTGACAACCAGGTGTTTTGGTCAGTCAAGAATAGTTTTAGTGTAGAAAGGTCATATGTCATCTTTCGGTTGGCGAAGGTGATGTGACTGGTATTTTCTTCAGAGAAAATGTGTTTTCTGAGTACTTGCTTATGTATCATGGGTTTCTTTACACCCTTCATGTTTAAAAAGATGAATAAATTAGGCTATGATTTTCTATATACTGAGTAGGCATTATATCCTTTTGTTGTGGTTTAACCCCAGTAGGCAGCTAAGCACTTCTCCCACTCCCAGCTGGGTGGGTTGGGAGAGAATTGGAAGTGCAAAAGTTAGGAAACTCATTGGTTGAGATGAGGATGTTTTAATAAAAAAGAAAAACGAGCAAACAAACAAACCATAACCAAAGGAAAACAAAACAAAACAAGTGATGCAAAACACAATTACTCATCAGTGACTGACGCCTAGCCAATCCCTGAGTGATGGCAAACCCCTGGCCGTTTCCCCGTGGTTTTATTGTTGAACATACGCCACATGCTATGGGACATCCCTTTGGTCCGCTTGGGTCAGCTGTCCTGCCTCCCAGCTCCTTGTGCACCTGCAGCCTCTTTGCTGGCCTGGCAGCACCAGAAGCAGACAAGTCCTTTATCTGTGTAACAACTCCTTAGCAACAATTAAAATCTTGGTGTGTTATCAGCACTATTTTTGTTCCAAAACCAAAATCATAGACTCACAGAATCATTAATGTTGGAAGAAAACTTTGAGATCATTAAGACCAATCATTAACCTGACCTCATCACTAAACTATTTCCCTTAGTGCCTTGTCCATGCATCTCTGAAATACCTCTAGGAATAGGGATTCCACCTCTTCCCTGGGAAGCCCATTCCAATGCTCAACCAACCTTTCTGTGAAGAAATTCTTCCTAATGTCCAACCTTGAGGCTGTTTCCTTGTGCCCTATCACTTCTCACCTGAGAAAAGTGACCAACTCCTTCCTTGCTGCAACCTTTCAGGTAGTGGTAGACTGCAATGATGTCCCCTTAGCCTCTTCTTCTCCAGACTAAACAACCCCAGTTCCCTCAGTTGCTTTTAATGAGTCTAGTTTTCTAGTCCCTTTACATGGTACCATGAGCTACTATGAATGAAATTAGCTCTATCCCAATTAAACCAGCATATATATATATATATATATATATATATTTTTTGTTGTTGTTGTTGTTGTTAGATGCTGTTGATATTAAAGTAACTGTGATTTTGATGAAGGGTACTGGACACCAGTTATGAATTTATGCTACAAATGAGTAAAGCCTTCATTTTTTGTCCCAATGTTAGAGGTATTATCATATGTCTTTGGTACACAAGAATTTATATGGTGCAAGCACGTAGATATTTTTCTTGCCAGAGTCATGAGTAGAATGCAGTTTTGATGCATAAATTTGTTTACGAGATTTAGAGGAAACACAGGCAGCTGAAGGTGATGCCTTGGATGAAAGTAGGGTATATGGTTTTGATAATGCATTGAGGTTAGAAGTTGCTCTTGCCTTTGTTCTTGTACGTACTTCAGGCTGGCCATCATGTGGGATGGCACTGTGCAGAGTGGTGTCCATGGAGACAGGGATAGTGTTGTTCAAAGGTGGATTATGTTGTTTAGTTTGTAAAGTGAGTACATCTTTCTTCATATTGTACTTCTAGAGTGCACTGCTTGGAAGAAATTCTTTGTGGTGGAACATATGAGTTTTTATAGCCTCTTTCATTGGGAGTCTACAAGCAGGTTTAAATAAAATTAATCTTTCTTCTTTTAACTCACCTGCATTTTTGTTATGCAGGAGATAGCTTTGCTATTCCCTTTAAAAAATGGATCATTTTTTACTTCCTTACAAATGTAATGTCACAGTAAGCCGTAGCTTATGCATTGACTCGACACTGCACTGCCAAAAGGTGATCCTTCATTTCCTGAGCTAGGTGCTGCTACTGCTCCCTGCATTTGCTGTACTGGTCGTGTTATTGCTGAGTGGACTAGATCACAACCCATGGATCCATCAGAGAAATAATTGTGCCAAAAATAAGGAAAAAACTTTTTCAGCAAATTTCACTGACGTCATGGCTATGTGCAGTGGCACTTATAGAAGAAAAGGGTCAGGGAAAGGTAGGGATGGTGACTGGCCCATTGGGAACCCATACACAGATTGACTTTTGTGAAACAGCAGAGTTGGTGTGTGTTATTTCTAGCCATTGAGCAATATAGGAATTCTTGTGTTAACATACGTTAAGCATAAATCTAAATGGTGCAGATTTCTGTACTGCATTATTTACTCTTTATTTAAATGAGACATGAGAGTTATAGCATGAGAATGGCCCTAGAGGAGATTGACACCCCCTATTTTTTTCTTTTAATTCTACCCTAATTACTCCAGAAAGGAATTTCACAATTACGTTATTGTTACAGGTTTATTAGTTGCATGTTGTCTTTCAAATGTTACATTTAAATAAGCAAATTATCTGCTTGTAACAGAAACTCAGGGCATATAGAGAAATGTTGCTATTTTTCTCCTGAGTGCTGAAAGAACTTTACTGAAGAAAAATTCTGCTTCAATCAAGCAAAACTTCTTTTTCTGCTTATTTATAAAAGTGGAACTTAGAGAAGGAAGTGATTATTATGTACTCCGAAGCAAATGTGAAACAAGTACATTGTCAAAATGAGCAAGGTATATCAGATACTGAAAGAAGGGCCTTGCAGACCCTCAAATTAAACAATTTTATTAATATGACAGTGCACAGAACCAGAAAAGCAATAGCTGGTTGTGTTCCTCACCTGGTAATTGAGTCAAGAGAGCTCACAGCCTCCTAGTACTTTATCTCCAGTCTTTCTAATTCCATGTGACTTTACTGTGTTAAAACTAGCAAAAACATGTTAGTATATATATCGTTATTTAGACATTCTGACAGTGATGAATAACTGACAAAATCACAAGTCAAACCTGCATCTCAGAACGGTAACTGCTAATGAAATACATGATGGTAAAAAGACCAACATACAGGGAAATATGTATGACAACAGGGCAATCCTCTGGAGTCATCTATATCACTTGCTGATGTAGTCTTCTAAAACAAAATGTGCAAGAATTCTTCAACCAAGTGATGCATTTTCTAGTTAGGAACAAGGTGAGGGAATGGAGAACTCTGGTTTGAAAACTGGGGCTTCTGGTGAAGGAGGTTGTTGCTGTGAAGGAGCATCTGATTGTGAGTTCCTAGATCAGTACTGAGGCAAAGAGCCTAGTGTTGTCCATGGAACTACAAGCTAGATATAGAGAGGTTTGTATATTATCTGCAAGATGGCATTAGTAGAATCCTGGATACAGTTTTAATATTACTTAGTTACAAAATATTGAGAGGCAGAAGACAAGAACAGAACTACCAAGATTATACTAGCAGTGAAGAAAATGCCCAGGGTAAGAACTGTAGAAAGCCTGATTTGGATAATTTTAAGAAAAAGGAGGGACTTAGAAGAAGCCAACACTGCAGAAGAAAGTATAACATTATAAAGCTATAGTGAGAATGAAGGACTGCAGGCTGAAGTGAGACAAATGTTAAATGGTGCTTACTATACAAAGGAACATGATAGACCACGAAAAAGCTAAGTGGAGTGGTATCTCTGTATTTAAATCATGATCAAATGCTTTTTTGCAAAAATGTGCTCTAGCAAAATATAAATTATTCTGCTAAATATAGAAGTGACTGGACAAAATTGAATAGCTTATTATAATAATACAGCTCAAACTGGTGTAATAGAAACTAGATAACTAGGTGTCCCTCCTGGTAGTTTATTCTATGGCTTTCAGGTCCTGGGTCACATTCTCCTTTGCTGTGTATCATGTGCACTTACTTAACACTGTGGAGTGAATTCACTATTATCATTTCTTTTCTGATTAACCTTTGGAGCCTTCCTGCTAGTGCCAGCTGATGCATTAATGGAGTGGCAGCGATGACATCCTGCTGATGGATCACAGTCTCAAATATACATGAAGATTAAATATAGTTTAACTTCACCAGTTGTCTTACAGTGTATCTGGCAATAGCGAGACTGTTTGGAGATAGTAACCTGTCTTGGGAGGGAAGACAGTTATCTCCAAAGAGACCTCATGGTGACCTCACAGTATGTTCTGACCTGCTTCCTGGCTGTCAGGATAGATGGACAGTATTTCCAGGGGAGGGCACAAGACCAAATGCTTTTTTTTTGCCCTTGTGTTTATTTGGTCAATTGTATATGGATCTACTTCTTTGGATGAAGGGAAATTTCTATCTGCATGCCACTTCTATTCATTATAGTTCATCTCATATTCCTAGAGTGAGAGGCATTGGATTTCCAAAGAATATACTAAGACATTTTGCAAGTAGATTTTTATAACACCATTAATAATACATACTTTACTGTTCATTGTACTATATCTGTTTATTGTAAAGTAATACTGGTAGAAAACAAATATATTGGAGAAAATACTTTGCTTTGTAATTTCAACACTGGGCTTGTTATTGCAGATGTAGTAACATCAACATTTGAGGATCTGGTAGCATTTCCATTGGAAATCCCTTGAGTATCCTTTTCAGGGATTTTACCAGTGGCTGGAGAAAATATTTGTAAACTTAACAAAAGGAACCTTAACAAAAGGAGATAAATTTCTTTTGAATTTAGATTTTGACTTTCTTATTACTTGTGAATTTTCAGAATGAAATAAAGAAAAAAAAATCCCTTTAATAGTTCACACTTCCAATATTTTTTTTTTTTTTGAGGGATATCTTTTTAAAAAGTATATTTTTATTTTTTAAGCTCTTAAATTTTTGACTACCCAATATTGTTTAACCAGTGGCCTGCCAATGTGAGATGGATATTTTTCATTATAAGACGTTTTTTCTACTGTTATTGGAGTCAAGCCTGAATTCATTTTTAAAACATAGATCAAATATAGAAAATCATACTAATATAAATAAGAATTCAAACTTGATAAATAATGCTAAATTTTTAGTACACAAATCTTGTGAAATTCAGTGGATGTCTTTACAATTTAAAAGTTCTTCTATTTAAAAAAGCGTCTAGCTAGATTTGACAAAACAGATGGGGTTTGAAAAGCCAATTGTATGCTTTTAGATTAATAAGATGTGGAGTTGTCTGTTCAAGTGTCAAGTTTTAGAGTGAAGGAGCTATTAGACTGTATTGTGTTATTGACCTGTAAAGCGTAAGAGGTTGTGTAGTAGAGCATATTCCTTGCTGTGCTAACTCCTTGTGTAAATCTATAACAACTGCTTTAGTTACAGTTTCCTAATTGCGTGCCCTATTATGCACTTTTCTAGTATTTGGAATGGCTTTGGGAAGTATGTGCCTGATGTGAAACCTCTTTAAAGTGTCCATAGTCTTTTAGTGGGTTTTAGAATTTAAGTGCCACCCAATCTTCACCCTCGCCCCCTTCTCTGCCAACATTTTTTTGCATGCCTTAATTATTTTATTTTATTTTATTTTATTTTATTTTATTTTATTTTATTTTATTTTATTTTATTTTATTTTATTTTATTTTATTTTATTTTATTTTATTTTATTTTATTTTATTTTATTTTTATTCCCAGTTAATAGTGAAAATATAGTCTTCCAATACTCAATTATGCATGAGCCTTGCCCTGGGAAAACTACCCTTCAGATCAGGATGTCTCCTCACCACAAGCAGCTTGAAAGGTAATTTGTTGCTTGAAAACTTCAGCTGGAATTTATAGTTCCATCTACCTCTCTTTCATCATTACTGCCTACCCATATGATGTCCTCCCCCCTCACCTTTTTTTTTTGGCATTGCATAATGCTTGATGGCCATTCATGATTTGCAGCCCAGATTCTGTTTTCTCTGCAGTTACTTTGTTATTAAAACTTCAATATATTAATATTTTTTTCTAATTCACCATACAAAAATCCACAATTAAAACTATTCTTCAAGTAAAAATATGGTATGTCATTCCATGTTTTCACATACCTGTTGAAATGTCAGAAAATGTCAAAAAGTGCTTGCTAGTTAGAGAGCTCCTTGAATAATTTTTGTTATTGATCAATATCATCGAGTTAATATAAAATACTAGATGAAGCTAGTGATAGCAAGATACTTAGAATATTTGACACCTGTGTTGTTGCCCTTTATGTTGGTTTCTCTTCCCAAAATGGGAATTACTAATTACTGACAGCAATGATCAGTAATAAATTTCAGGTTTATATTAGATTTAAATGAAGCAACTCAGAACTTCATGGAGGCATGTTGTTGTGTTTTACGTAATGTTTTTCACAATATACTGAATTTAAGTTTGCTTTTTTCCCCCGTGTACTCTTGGCATTATCATGTTTGGCTTTACACTCAGAGAGTCACTTCTGTAGTAATGTTTTTTTTTAATTTTGATATAACAATTGATTCGTGACTGAAAATTGTGTCTCATACAAACTTGCATAATAGCACAGATGATTGCAAAGGACAACTTTTATGGCATTGGGTCACTTAGGTTACTCTTATGTATTTTATTTTATTTTATTTTATTTTATTTTATTTTATTTTATTTTATTTTATTTTATTTTATTTTATTTTATTTTATTTTATTTTATTTTATTTTATTTTATTTTATTTTATTTTTCCAGATACAAAAAAAGGACTTAAAATAAATCAAGAGGGGCTGATTTTAAACTAAAATTAAGAGTTATGAGTTAAAAATGGTTTAGTCATTCTTGTTCCTGTTTGTTCATGGATTTGGCCTAACTTTCTCCACTCTCTCCATTTAAAAAAGTGCATGGGTGTGATAGTAATTCCATATTCAGAACTGGTGTAGTAGTTGAATTACGGACAGAAAAGATTGTTGTAACAAATATTCTTTTTCTTTTTTAACATTCTCTCTCTCTCTCTCTCTCTCTCTCTCTCTCTCTCTCTCTCTCTCTTTTTTTTTTTTTTTTTTTTTTTTTAATCAATAAAGTGTTCTGAGTTGTCATGAAAAGAAACCAAGAATTCCATGAATTGGAAAAAAAAAAAAAGGTAAGAAAGAGGTTGCAAAATATTTAAAAACCTATTTTTTCCCTCCCAGATTGATTCCATGTTTGAAAAGTAGTTTTAACATTTGCCTTCCTTACATACTTTAAATGCAAGTTTCTCCCACAAGAAAATAACAGTTACTGATCCTATTTACAAATACTAGAGGCAGAAAAACTGATATGTTTCTACTATTTTGCCCACCTCTAAAACTAGTGTTTAATTATATGCTGCTTCTGAGATCAGTTAAATATTGTTTAAAGGCACAGGAAATAATCTTGCATTGACCCATACTTTCTGATGCTCTTAGTGGAGCACAGACCCTCATTTGCATGTTTAGATTTAGCAAAACTATTAAATATGAAAAGTCTTATAGTTTTTCCCTCTAGTGCCAAGGGGATGTAGTCCCCTTGTTTTTTCTTAAATGCTTTGCTGGTATAAAGTTATGCATTTCATACAGTTCATTTCAAACACCTATTTTTAGTTTGTTTGTTTGCTTTTAAACCAAAAATTGTTTTCGAGGTCATCTTTTATGAAATATTCTGTCCACTGAATGAGTTCACTTGCACAGTCTGCAGAGAGATATTCTGGTCTGCTCTTTGTATCCAGACGTAGTTAATTGTTTTAACATAAAGGCATATGCTGAGATTTAGAAAGGACTCCCTTCAGAACTCAATAGTATCATTATGTGCCAGTTAAAGAGTATCAATGATAAACTAGAGATCTTTGTTGCCCTTCACTTAAAACATGCTAGGTGTGTGGGATACAGTAAACCAGATGTAATAATTAGGCGAATAGTTCAATAGTTCACTCTGCATGCTGTTTGCTATCACATGACCATTGAACAAGAAGTAAAGCCAACTCATAAAAATTCTATTTGGCTTGAAAGTACAGTAACACTTAATGTTAAACACACATAAAAAAGTACATAGGCATGGGTAAACTGTGTTGACAGTTTAGCAGAGGAAACAGATTCAAACAACTTAATAGAGGAAATGGAACACTGTCAAAGTAAAGAAAAGATTTTTCAACCTAATGACAAAGTAAAAGGAAAGCACACATTCCACCCTGAGTAGTTTTGTTTGGAATCTCTAATTAATATGCATTATAGCAAAGATGAGAAGAAAACAGGTATTTGATAGTTTTATTATAAAATGGCAAGAAAAAATCTTTGAAAGGTAAATATTTGATGTAAAGATTTGTTGAATGGTATTGTTAGAGTCAGCTGAAATATCATATTCTCAGATACTACATCACAGCCTTTCTTTCCTCTTCTTAGGAAAACAATTGCAAATATTTTCCCTGAAAAAATGAAAATGATCTTTCTCTACATTCAAGTCAATCCTTTGTAAGCATTTGTAAGAATAGAGGCACAGTTTCTCCAGGAAACAATTCTATGATCACTTCTGTAGTGAAACAGAGCAAGAAAACAATTACTGGAGTTGTTAGTGACTCTCACACTATGTTTGTTGGTGGTCTCTCAGAAGCTTTATGTTGATAGGATGTTGCTATATTCTAAATGCTAATTCAAAGGAAAAAAAATGCTTTTAATACTGCTTCTCTTCATATATATTTCATTTAAAGGTATTGTGGAAGAAGAGCAGAAAGTTTTTGTAAATGGAGGAGGAAGGAGGGGAGCAAAAAAAAAAAAAATTTTTTTTGGAAACAGTAAACAGTAAGTAAAAGTTTGAGAATACTTGCAAGGTATAGAAAAGACAGATGGTTGACCAAAAAGCTGTGGCTTGCATTAAAGGTTGGAAAAGTTGGTGATTTAGAGCTCTTCTAATTGTAGATGTAGTCAGCTGCTGAGTAGATGATGTCTAGGAGGCCTTTCTTCTCTAGGTTATCTGATTTTGTAAAGTCTTTGCGTCTTTGTAAAGTATTCCTTCAAGACAGGTGGTCTGTATTTGTAAAGTCTTTGTATCTTTGTAAGGCATCCCTTCAAGACAGATGATCTCTATTCCCTTATCTAATACACTAAGAGAACCTTTAAAATAGGCCTGTCTGGTCTTTTGAAAAGTGATTATGGCAAAAAAAGGAAGTATTACAGTTTGTTAGTAAAGTCTTTTTTAGAAACTCTAGATAGGGGAACTTTGGCTGGGCTCCTTTGTTTATTAATTGTTGTTTAAAAGTGGTTATGGCAAAAAACGGAAGTATTACAGTTGTTAAAGTCTTCTTTCATAAACTCTAGGTAAGTGAACTTTGGTTGGGCTCAGTTGTTTATTAATTGTATTTGTTAGTGATACAGATGACTTTTTTTCATTCAGTTTTCTGATAGTGAGTTCTCATTATCAAAAGTAATGTAAATATCAATGGTTAATAAAAAACATCTGTTCTAACGAAGTAAATTGTGTATACTCATGCACATACATGTGTGTGCATGCTCATCTCATGTCTTTTGTAGGTTGAGGGCAGGTGATGGGCAGAGGCTCTGTCCTCAAGCAGTGTACTGTATCTGTGGAAGTAGACAAATACCTACAAAACAAACTTTGTGTCAAAGTAGAATTTGCAGTGGGTCTCCTGTACATTTTGTTGTTTCTTTTCATCCCGCTCTAAAGCTGCAGATATATTGTTTCCTGACTTTCTGCCAGAGCCCAGCATAGAGTCTCTGGCTACAAAGTGTAAGAGATTAAAAGAGAATGACTTTTGAATGAGGAGGCTGCTTTAAATTATTCAGAGATCCTCCCTCTTCCTCTGTTCCTTTTCTTGATGTTTTGGATCAGCAGCACATTTCTAGCTGTAAATGTCTTTAGAAAATATGTTTTAAAGGAACAACTTCAGTTTATAAGAGACTTTGAAACTAAAGCATAAAGACGTCATTTTTGCTTCATTGCATGTAATATAATAGACAACTGTCTTTGTCTCATTTGGCAATATGAAGAGTCACTAAATGCACAAGTTCCACATAATCTCTTAAAATCCTTTCTAAGGAAAAAAAATCCTTTTTAAGGAACAAATATGCAAGTGAGACTTCCACAGTAACTGGTTTAACTTCAAACTTTTGGCATCAGGGTCCATTTGCTGATCCTTTTGTCAGTGAAAAAATATGCTTTTCTAAGAGCTCTCTAGGAAGAGAATACTCCCTGAGGGTGCTGAGGCATTTTGAAGAAAATAAAAAATGAGTTAAGTCTTCACCCAAAACTTGAACTGGACCCAAACTTAACATTTCTTTAGGCTTGACAAGTTTGGAATGTCTCCTTCCTCTCCACCCTCATTACTTTTCATTTTCATGCTCTTCTGCATTTCCAGTTTCTGGCCAAGAAGTGAGCTATGTGTTGCCGGAATTCTGCACCAAAAAGGGCCAATATTTCTGTGGTATATTTTGGCCTGCTTATAAGAAAAAGAATTTCCCACAGAACTGAAGGGGAACTTATCCTTGTTGGAATGCTGGATTTTTTATTTATTTATTTTTTTTTTTCAAAAATCAAAAGGCTTAGGTAATAACTTAGTAATAATGGTAATAGTTGATAATTTAAGAAAATAGTTTACAACAATTTCCCCTTCTTTCCCTTGCCAGCTCTAATGCTGTTAACATAATTACCTAAATATAATAATATTATTTTACATATTTAGAATTTATGTAAATAACTGAAATGAACTCTAACTAGAAATGAAGATTTAAAACAAAACAGGATGAAAAAAATCCATATTTAAAAAGAAAAAAAATTGAACCTTTTATATTTATCACTACCCTGAATATCACTAACACTAGATTGAACTGAAAGTTAAGAATTCTGCATACTTGACAGAGATGTGCAAGTACTATTCTTGTAACCTTAAATGAACTAAGAATCTGACAACACACTTTCTACTTGCCTCTTACACATTTTTCTCAGTATGTGTTCTGCCAGTTTCTGAATGCAATAAAATCTTCAACGTGTCAGACACTGAGTGTAAACCTAAATAGCTTTGGCTTGCAGATACCAAACCAGTGAACTAAACCCTTGAGAAATCCACCCTATAAAACTTGCCTTGATACCTGGAGCTTTTTGCTTCTGAGATTCAGTAAAGTGAGTTATTACCACTAAGGACTTACACAGTTATGTTGTGATGATACATTGCTGTTCTAATGAAAGATAAAAAACAAAACCAAGCAAACAAATAAAAAAACACCTACAAAAAAAAATGACTTCTGTCTCAGATTTAAATAATTTTTGAAACATGGCTTCCTTAGGGACAAGCATTCTTCACAGCCAGAAGGTACATTTACTTTCTGACAGCCTGTCTGATTCTTTTTGACAGCAGCTACCCGGAAATTGCTGTGGGCCTTTGGAAAAATTAACTGGTTTTGTTTTATTTGTTTTTAAATAGTTTTTCAAACAGCCTTTATTATTATTATTACTTTCCTTCTGATTAGAGATGATTGCCCATGTTTCTGTTGCTCCAGAAATTGTGTTATGTTAGGAATGGAAATACACTTCCAAAAGGCAAGAATTTAACTTTAAAAGAAAAGAAAAAAAAAGAGGAAAAAAGGGGGGAAAAAAAAAAAAAAAGAAGGTTGTTGGAGGTGGAAAATAGCTTTCTGGGTTACTTAGTTTGATCCTGTGCCATTGCATTATTGTGCAGGATGGGTGAAGTTTTGGGGAGAGGGCGAGCATTTCCATTGTGCTAACTGATAATATCTGGATAAGACATTTTACTTGCTGGGATTTTCCTGCTCTTATGAAGTTTGCTTTGGCATCATGTACAAGAATATTTCGTCTTTGCACTGTTAGGTATACTACTTAAATAAGGTATTCAAAAATAAAGGTATGGATATATACCTAAATGAGCAAGCATAGTTTGCTCATTTTCTGTTTCTGATGCTTTAGTGTGGGTAAGATGGAGCCCACACAAAATTTTTCCTTTGAGCCTTTTCAGTTTAGGAATAGATGCAGGATGACAGTGTATGAGGTCCAGCAGCCAAATGCCCTTCTTTTGGCTGGATATGCACATTGAACATATGTAGAAAAGTCACATGCAATGGCACTCCCAAAACCACTGTCTGGTTCTCACTGCTAAAAATGTTGAACTAATTTAATCTTAAACATGAACAATTTAGAATTTACCTTCAGTGTGTCTGCCTTCTTTATGGGCGCTTCCTCTTTCAGATAGCTACTTTCCTAGAGTAACTGTTAACCATAGTTTTTCCTAACAGTGTATATAGCCAGAATCCTAGGTTTCATACATTTGCAGAGCTCTGTGAAGGAGTAAGTGGTATGTTAATTTAGGCGAGTTGACAGTTTTGCCTGCAGTGTCAAAATTGCTCTTCCCAGGCCATTGCCATTAAACATTTTTCTTGCCTTCCTCCTGATCTCTTAAACAAACAAATAAACAAAACAAAGGAAGTTTTCTTTTAATCAAATTCTAAACATATTTGTTTAGAATTTGTTTAGAAGAGAAATTCACACAACCCAATGTGAGCCATCTAATTAACCTGTGCAGGTATGTGCCCTGGGGGCCCATTACCATCAGCTGAGAGCCATGGGTTGTCTCCAGGGTGCACACCAGTGTCTTCATATTCACTGCACAGAAGCCAAGGAGTCTTGCTGGCTAAAGCAGGTGCCTAATCATTAGCAGCGTGCTGTAACTCTCCCTGTCATCATTCTGGTTTATGGTATGATGCTTCTGTCACTGCCATTTAAGAAATTCCACTTGATGTAAGGGTTTATACTGAGTCATCTCAGAGCCCTTAAATGAAGCCCCAAACCTCTGTGGAATTCATTAGGTTTGACTATAGAACCCTAGAAGGAAAGTCCTGGTCCACTTTTTAATGAAAAACAACTTGGACTTGCTGCTTTCTTAGTAGATGACCAGAGGGTTTTTTGTTTGTTTGTTTGTTTGTAATTGTTGCAGTGTATTGTAGGCTTTGGGATGTTGATTTGGTACCCTTGGGCTACTTAGATGTTTGCCACACCAAAGCTCATTATTCCTGGGCTAGGTTCTGTACTGTGAGTAGTGCTGAGCTCTGAAAGAGAAAAGCAGCACAGAGCATAGCTCATGGAGAGTTCTTGTGAGTATCGTGCACTGAAGATAGATATAGAGTTTACTTTATGTTGGGATATTTTTGAACTGGAAATCAGAATTACTGTATTGTCAGTTATAATATTTAATAAGGAATTAAGATTGTATAATGCAATTGATTTTTAACAATTGACAGGTGTAGTTACTGCTAGTTACTATAATGACTGTTATACCTGCACGTTTCCTGAAGTGGGGTATATAGAATGCCTGCTATATTTACGAACCAGTCCGAATATATCTTCTATACCATTTATTAAATGATAATAAAGTTTTTATAAATAGGAGAACAATATAAAATGTTACCATATGCTCAAAGTAATGATGAGGCACTTACCCTCACTCATGAGAAAATGTTTTGGATCCAAGCTTGTTGTACCGTATGGACATGGATGAGAAAAGAAAACAATTGTGTGTTGCATAGGAGTGTAGATTTTTTCACTTCATTGTGGACAAAAAGAAAGGAAAAAGTAATCATATAATCGGGTTTCTCAAAAGTATTTCTCAAACTGAAAAGCCTCATTGCATTTATTACAATGCAAATTTTTCACCTCTGACACAGATACCTTGCCAATAATGTACTTCAGGTGCAGTTACTGTTAAATAAGTACACTATGTCACATGGTTTTAAATTTATTTGGATAGAAGACTTTTGTTTCTTTGAGGCTGCATTATTCAGGGAGAGAGAATTTGCAATTTATTCCTTTCTTATTTTATAATAAAGGTTTAAGGTCCAAAGTCTCAGCCAATGTGGAAATTGGCAGAACTCCACTGGAGTCAGAAGAGCTTTGCCAGTTCACACCATCTGAGATGTCACCATTTATTTTATTTTTTGCTAATGATATTGAATAAAAATGTCATGATTGAATGCAGATAAATTATTTGTAATATAATCCCAAAGTTTGGTGCAGAAAATGTTTCTTTTATATCACACAAAGTCTGTCTTAAATTGCTCAAGTTAAGCTGAGAATGAAAAAACATGAAATGGAAAACCCTAGAAATAGAATTATTCTGTTTTATTATCTGAGTGCTTAGCACTTTGCCTGAATGATAATGTTTTTCTTAATATATAAGGCATAGTTTCTGCATGATTTCAGTTTTCTTTTTCTTCTTAAAAGAGAAATGAATATTTGGATAAGTTAGTGAAGCGGTAAGGGGAACAAAAGAGGTATTTTTTTTCTTCAGAGATAATGAGGGAAAGCAAGTGCCCAGAACCAAGTGTTTCTGCCAAACAGTCAGTCTTTTTGGGTCCCAGGAAATAATAAAGAGGAAAAACAAACAAAACAACTTAATGAAACAAAACCATCCCCCAAACCTTGCCTGCCTATAATAATAAATAAATTTAAATCCCAGGTAGTATTATAATGTTCCCAACTTTCCTATCTGAATGAGATGTGAAGTTTCATATTTCTATAAGGCAGTGATAAAAATTCAAATACATGATTTTGGGAAGATGTACGGAAGTAGCATAGGAGAATTAGGAAGTTCCATTTGATATTTATACAACAACATCCTTTTTCCAAAGATGAGTTAGTGAAAATCACTGATAAGGACTGAGTTGAAGTCCTAAGTAAGACCTTTAAAATGGTCTACTAGGAAAGCAGAAAGTACTTCTAGCACTAACATTGCTCCCACAGAACACAATGATGAGGCTGTAAGCTCTCATCTTTACCATAAATAAGTAGGTAGAGTAGGAGCATCTTTACAGATTAATTTGTAGTTTAAATTTAACCAAACTTTAGAGCAGAGATTTCCTTATGGATTCAACAGATACTATGATAGCCACTCCCTAAACTGCAAATCACTTAGCACTGTAAATATATATATTATTTTATACATACAGGCATGCATTCTTCGCACTCTACCATGTGTTAACACATCATATATATTTTCTCTGCACTGAATAATGCAGCTACCACTCATTTCCCCTCACACCTGCCTGTAAATTCCATGCTTTTTCCATATGTATTTTGTTATGGCAACAAAAGAATAGCCTTACCTTTATACTTCAAGGTTTCATCTTCCCTGGGAAGTGTGGTGTATTCTTGGTTTAGCCTTCTTGAGTTAATTAGCAAGAGATACAGTTCCAGTCAAGATGAAGCAGTTTTTTTTTTAATTATTATTATTATTTTATTTTATTATTATTATTATTATTTTTTTATCAGTTTGCTAGTCAAATCCGTGTTAATATTTCATAGTTTTGTGGCAGGCTGTAAATCTCATCAAGGAAGATGTTAGTTACTGGAGGGTCAGCCAGTGGTTCTGTAGCTGTACTCTTAGCAATTCCTGAGCTAGGTAGTTTATACCTAGCTCTAGTATACTTAGACTATCCTACAGACACATGACGTATAGACATGACTTACGTTTTTAAACATAACTCAAACAAGTTATTCCAGTCAAGAAGAATTTTTCCAATGAATTTCAGTTTCTGTGCAGCCTGAAAGCATCCCCAGACAGCCAGAGCTGCCAGCTTTGGAGCATGAAATCTGAAAGCTCTGCCAGCACGGTTAGATGAGGTTCTCAGGGCTGCGTTGTGCATTGCTGAGGTACAAGCGCTGTGCTGGTTTTGAGGCTGGTGTTGTCCTGCTTTCCAGGCTCCTGGCTCCACAGCATTTAGTCTGGAGTCTCTGATAGCTTCAGTATAGCTGTAGTTCAAGGGTTTGGCACTTTTCTGTGGGAAGAACTCTTGTGACACAGGGTTCCAAGTGTTTTCAGCCTCCTGACTCTTAGAAAAAAAAACCCCACGTAGAATGGCTGGCTGGAGCTGCAGGGCCTGGGTCCTAGCCAGGAACCAGGTGAGCCCTGGTGGGTGCTCTGCCAGCACACTGATGAAAGTTTGTTGAATCACTGACATTTCTGCAAAACACTTCAAATTTGACAAATTGTCATTCTCAATTTAGTCATAAAATTACTCAACAGTTCTATTTATGAATGTCTTGTGAGTATATTTAGGTTTCTTTTGGACTATAATTCAAATGAAGGTTTTGATGAATAATTTTACTTATTAAAAGAAAAGATGAGTTAAGTACTTTCAACTTTAGCTTCATTACGATAGTTCTGAATGTGCACATCTGCTGGAGGAATGCCTAACAGAATGTTTTCAGCTACTCATTAACAGCAACTTAGATCAATTGCTGTCTTAACAGGAATGTTTACCTAAAACATTGGAAAAAATCAAATTGCTGATTCCTTCTGATTGAAATAACCTTATTTGACTTTTTATTTTTATTTATTTATTTATTTTTTAATCCTTGTTTTAGAGACTCACTAAAAAATGAATAAATACAAAAGAAACAGCAGGAACACTAGGGATGTTTTTAACTCAAGAGATATCAAGCCTATAACTTTTGATTACTCAGAAATACACAGAAAATAAATCCAGATAAGATTAAAGAAGCCCCAGAGGAAGTGAAAGAATATTGTTTGCACTAATATGTTGGATAAGTAATGAATAACTTTAGCTTTGAATCACAATAAACATATTTTAAAACTTAAATTTAGAATGTTAGTTTCTGTGGTCTCTTCTACTGCACGCTTTGCAAACTCATTCATGAGAGTTGCTCACTGTGAATGTGTGTGATCTGTAAATCATTCTCAAGTACCCTTTGTGCAAGTTTGCATTCTTTTATCTTAGTTTCTAAATGGAAGCACATTCAATAATTTGAACATTCACATCTTAGTGCAAATTTTAAAATCTAAATTACTTTAAAATTCTTTAGTCTGACACCTGTATCATACTTTAAGGCTGATTGCATGTAATTTTATCTACACCTGACTTTTAAGAACGATTTTGTTAGGTTTGAATTTGGTCTCACATGTTAATCTTTCTGGGCTATATCTATGCATTTCATATTTGGCATTCTTGCATAAAGAGGTTTTTCTGCACAAAGAATGCTTGATGTTTTGTGACTCATTCCTCAGAGTATTTTATTTCATAGAAGACCTAATTCTTATTACTCTTACACCACTTCAGTTATAATTATTGTGATTTTTTTCCTGGTTAATAACTTCCATACTGTCTTCTGTCTCTAAATCTTCAGCTAGCTGAACCCCCTAAAAATAGAGGAAAGATTTGGAATTCTGTTTCATTTAGAGAATCTCTAAATAGATAAGGTTTTCATTATTACTATTTATAAAGAAATTCAGTCTCTGTATCATTCTGTTATGAGCCATTCTTTTTAAGAATAACACGAGTATGCTACGCAAACACAAGTATACATGTGTGTAATGGTAAAGGATATGTGTTGTATACTATGGTTTGTTTCAGGTTCTTTGAGGTGAATGCCCCATGCTTCTTTCCAAGGAAGTGTTGAAAGGGTTCACATATTTTATTAAATTTCACTTTTTACATTTACCGTTTATACATTCACTTTATACATTTACTGCAAAAGAATACTTACACCTTTGCTTTTTGTCTACAGTTATATTTCCAATAGCAGCACTCTACGTGTATAGACATGTTAACAGAAGGTGTGTATGGCCTCATGAGTGGAGTCCTATGGTAGTCATCAAAGAACTTGCAGTTCTCTCGAGAGAACTTATGACTTCCCTAAAAAAAGGAAGAAATTATCCTATCTTCATTGGTTTCTTCACTGGTACCTCTGTTGTCAGTTTATATTGGTCTGTAGAACTGCACTACTGTCAAGCCTTTCCTGGCTTTATATGAGCTTAAAACTTCTTGCACCTCTAAATCGTTGTTTCTTTGTCTTTTCTGTGTCATCCTTTCCAGAAAAGTATAGTCTAATAGAATGGTGGTAGACATCAAGAACTTGGATCTTCACCTACCCTATTCAGTGGTGTAAAAACAACTTGGTGGCCATCTTTGTTGTTGTTTTTAGAGTCCTCAGACATCTTAGGTTTTGTACTGTGGAGGAACTGAAGAAAAGTTCCTGCTTCTTTTTCCTCTGTGGTCTTGTTTGGGAACACTGTGAAGCTTGTGACAAAAGTCACAGTCTTAAAGGGGAGTCTTGCTGAAAACCAGCTGGCTTGATTTATATCTGGAAGTACATTTGGATGACATTACAAGTCATATTGAAGACTGTGAAATATTCACAGAGTTTAGGCAATTCACTGTTTGATTTTTTCTTTTTTTTTTTTTTTTTTTTTCCTCATTAATTCCTGGCATGTTAAAAAAAAAAAAAAATCAATACTGACAGTGATTATTAATGCCCAATAAATAGGCTAGTACCGTTATTATATTTGCTCTAAAAGTAAAAATAGAATGTAAAGCTATTCATTTTGTGACTTTCTTGTTTGAAAACAACTGTTTTTCCATGATGATACCAGTTTGTAAAATGGAGACAAATCCCTTATTGTGATGAGTAGTACTACTGACTGCTTGCCTGAGAGAGGTAAGTAACATTTTGTTTGTGTAAGTAATGAGCTGTTGGAACCAAGTCCTGAGACATATTGGAAGTGACAGATGTACTGTAAATATACCACAGGTTTTAAGATTTTGCTTGACGTCTCAAAATATGCTTCAAGACCAAGACAACATTAGTGCTTTATGGCAATGTAAGTAAAGCAATATACATAAGGAGATGTTCTATATATTTTTGAAGGAAAGCTGACTCATTGTACCATTCATAATTACTGTAACAAAAGCTTACAGGAAAATAAACTGAGAATCAATATTAAATCACATTATAATGCAGAAGTCTCAAAACTTTTAGGTTCAGGTCTTAGGAATATGCATACCAATTACATGTTTGTGTTTACTTTACTAGAAACTAAATTATGGACTCGTGGCCAGGATTAATCAAATTGCAGAAGAAATGTCATATTTCCTTAGTTTTAAACATTTAACAGTATTCTCTTAATTTGTCCTAGCATGTTTTAGCATGGCATTGGTCATAACTAAAGATGTTACCATTCAATTTTTAAGTAAATCCCATTTCCCTAAGGTATGTCTGTGTGGATGTCAAAAAGTGAGTTCTGTGGGTGTTGATAGTTGTGAAGAGATTATTACTATGATTCTGAAAATCCTTCCTTATGTTAGATATATTATCCTGGCAACTGGAGCTGTCAAATCTGCTAGCAGATGTAGAAAGGGTCACTTCTAGCACAGAAACAATTATTTGGACTGTTTTGCAGAGATTTGGTCCTCTTTTTGAAATTGTGATTCACATATATCCTTCTTGACATATATTTACAGCATGCATTTCAGTGTGTTTCTTTTCTGGTATAGATTGCTTGTCACCATTAGTCTTGTGTTATGACAGCAGAGATTATACATCTTCTGACCAAGCTCTCTATCTAGGCTTCAGTTCTGATAGAAACATCTTTTTTGTCTTCCTGTATATTTCCACTATGAATTCTGTAAGGTTTATTCTCTTTCATCATTAAAACAAAGCAACCAAACAACAAAAACAAAACAAAACAAAACAAAAACAACAAGCAAGAATATTAAGCTTAGTATTTATTAATCCCCACTGTCGTGTTTTTTGTCTGTAATTTCCATTTTATATTAGGTATACCTCAATTATGTGCCACATAAATTGTGTAACAGAAAGGAAAGAATTTTAAGTCCTCTGAAATTCTTTCATATTTTAATGCAGCATTTAAAGATCCTTATCTATGCTCTCTATTTTAGTATAATATAAATAACAGTCCCATAGGCCCTCTTGTTGACCTTTTAAACCCATCAACACCACTGAGGTCCAAATAAAGTTGCTTGTATTTCCTTGCTATTATATGAGATTTAGATTTCAGTTTCCTCTTCTATTACAGTTAATGAGCACCAGGCAGTGTTGTCCGTCGGTGTGCAATGTGTTCTGTTTGGTGCTCTGTCTACAGAGGCTTTATGTATGTATTTATTTATTTATTTATTTGGAAGCCAAGCCTACAGAGGTGCAGCTTTTCATTCAAGCTTTTGTCCGTTTTTGGTACTGTAAGGCTCTATCTAGATGTTTGGTATGTCTCTAAGGACAGTAGCCATCACACAAAAAAAGTAACACTATCTTCCTGATTTGCCAGCTCATGAAACTTCTGAGGCCATGGAAAATACATATCTCACAGGGCTCAGAGACTTAACATAGTTGTTAAAACAGTCATTTTCATATTAGCACCATGTCATTAGCATGGGCACTCCCTTTTATAACACACTTCTGAAAACTGCTGATGCCAAAAGTTGCCTTATTTTTATGAAGAGTGACTAAATATCCATTCTCTTCTGAGAGAAGCCAGGAGACTGAAGATGCTGTTTCATATATGTTGTTCCCCATGCTTGAAGAGGAAGTACCTTTCTGACATCCATGGGTAATTAATAGTTTAAAGAAAATCGGTTACATTTTACTGAGGTTTTATAGAGGGCATCATTTTGAAAACTTTTTGCTAAATAATAAATACACAGGCAAATGAGACTAATCAACAAGTAAATGTTAGATTTTTCATAGGCAGTGAGTGATCATTTTTGTAATGTATGTTAGAAGATGCATCTATTCATCCATTAAAGTCCATGTTACTATCTAAATGGATTTACAAACATTAAATACATCTTCCCATCAAACATAAATAACGTAGCCTCATTTTTACCTTTCTGAAAGTCCCAATGAAACTGAAGAATGTTCATTAATAGTATTTTTGGCCAGCTTCCACATGTAGGCTGAAAGATTTTAAACAAGGTTAACTTCTTTTTGCAAGGTTATGCATTCCCACCAAACACCGTTGCTTTGCCACTGTTCAAGTTTCTAAATTTAAAAATTCTGTGATCATGAGGGGTTGAAGTTTACCTGCGAGGTGAAAGCATTGACTATTAGAGCAGAGATGTGTGACGTGGCGTTCAGTCTGCAAGCATGGAAATCAGTGATGATGATCTAGAGAGTCTCTGGGTAGCTCTGTGAGTCTGGTTGTATAGAGAGTGACAGTCTACTCCTAGCCAAATTTTAAAATATAATTTGGTGGACAGATTGTGGAAATACCCAGCGTCTTGTCTTCAGTGTAAGAGATGATCTATTTCCTGCCAAACCATTTCTAGCTCTCTAGAAAATGCTTCCAGCTTCTCTGTGTGTGCTAATCTCACAGAGAAAGAAAAAATGAGAAGAAAAAAGCTTATAATTTTTGAATGATTGTTCCACTTATGAAAATGAATATAAAAGGAGCATTCTAAATGTTCTTTGTTGAGCAGAAAATAAAAAGGCAAAATACCAATGTTCAGCAAAGAATGAAGTGGTGGGGTGGTACTATTATGGTTGTGTTAGAGGTGGGAAGAAACATTGGTGCAGCTGCTAAGACTAACAGCCACCTTCTCATTAAGCTGAATGAGGGAACATTTAATGCATATATGGTTAGAGATAGCTGAAAATATTGCAAAACCCCTAAAAAATGACTTCATGTATAAAGCTGTTCATTATTATTCTGTGATTATGTTGGATAAGTCTCTTGGTGGGCTGGAAGTTGGATGCAGAAGTAGCAGAAGGGCTTTGGCTGCAGCTGGGTGTCAGTACGTGTGAGAAAAAGGTCATATGCTACAGGAGCACACAGGAAAGGAACAGGAAAAGCTCCAGGTGCAACCAAAGAAGCAGTTATACTGTGATCTTAAGAAAGAGCTAAGTGAGTTTTACGTAAAGTGCTTGCTAAAAAGAGGCATGAAGCTGGGAGCAAGAAAACTATCTCCTGCTGCTTGATGCCTGTTGTGTTCAAGGAAAATGGGCTTTAATATACAGTTCTCTGTAGATTGCACTGATGAAATTCTTGACTCCATCATAAGTTTTTCCTCTTGAGAAAACAAGGATTTTGGATGAATTTTGGATGGACATGTAGGTCAAAAGAGTCACACCATTTTGTTTCAATAATGGTTTGCTTATTATGCTCTTGATAAAAGAATAAACAGGACACTCACTTTTTCTAGGCAATATAACTATCAAGAGATGGCCCCTGTTCCAAAACACAGCTGTACATGAGTGAGAAAAACAGAAGGTATGAGGAGGTATATGATGTACAAGTGAAGTGAGCACTACAGCTTTTGCAGCCTTTCTGACTGCCCAGAATCTCTTCTGCCCCTCTTTTTTCTTCAAAACCTCTGCTTTGCATTCCAAACTTTTTTTTTTTTTTTTTTTTTTTTTCCCCCTAAAAGTCCATTTATGGACTGAGGGTTGCTACCTGGCTCCTGATATTCAGAAAACAGTCAGCAACTGTAGTTGCTGTATTTCAAGTTTGAATTTATTGAAATAAATGAATTGATAACATAATACACTGCAGCATCTTTCCACTGATATGGTGCTTTTAATTATTTAATACATTCCAAAATAATTTATTAGCTATTCTCAATATATTCTCAAAATAATGAAAAATGTAAAAAGAGCCCTTTATTATGGCAACACATTTCAGATACTTGGAAAACCCCTAGGTGGAGTGGTTCAATCCCTCCTTATAGGTATGATTTCAAATGTACGATAATGTGAAGCTTACTTGTTGCCAGCTTGAGAAGTGGACATAATTACAACTTTGCAGCTGCTTCTCCTAAAGAAAACAAGCAAATAAGAAGACTCACACTTTTTATTACAACTAGAAGAGAATATTTTCAAAGGGAATATACTTATGCCAGAAAGAAGAAGCCATAACCAAGATAATACTATCTTATCCAACTCATTCCAAGCACATTAACAGCTATAGTATGAAACTGCGAGAATTAAAAAAAAAATAAAATAAAATAAAATAAAATAATAAAAGAAAAAACACTTTCTCAGCATCCGTTACCAATATAGACTAAGCTGGAAAATAACAGGGGAAAGAGTTTTGTCTATGACAAGTCTGTGTAGGTATTTAGGTACAGGTAGTAGTGTACTAGTACTACAGGCCAGCGCTAGAATGAGCACTCACACCAAACAAAAATAAACAACTCCCCCAAATCAAACAACACAAACACCCACCCCCCCCCAAATCTAAAAAAAATCTCATCAGTCATTAAAAAGAGCTCAGCTGGTTTTTGGTTTAACTCAATAATTTATCATCTGTCCATCTTGTTTTGTTGTCTTGTTATTTGTTTTTGTTGCCTATCTTTGTGGCTCACTAAGATGTGTTCACTTGATTACTTCTCAAAGAAAATTTCTTGGAGGGCAGATTAATACCTTGCTGATACAAAGCTGTCAATATTTCATTTTCTTATGTGCCTATGTGATGTACAACAGTAAAGTATTGATATTGCAGGTCAAAACAGTTGGGACAAGTAGTAAGCCACAGTGTAGTTTGTGCTGAGAGTCTTGGGAAGACTCCTGTGGTGAATAAAGGCTTGCCAGGTTGGTTTCAGACGACCTGGATTAATCGTTAAGTCAGAATAATTCACTATCTTGATTTGAAGTATGCTGTGTACATAAATTCCTTCTTCTTTTTTTTTTTTTATATGCTTGTTGTTCAGCATAACAGCACCACTCAAAATGCCCAGTCAGCCTGTATATAATGTGATGTCAAGAGGTACATATAAGTCAGAAAAAAATATGAAGAATATTAATTTTCTTGACTCATTCATAAAATATATATTTTATTACCTTTTTTTTTTTTTTTTTTAATAAAAAAGCACTTACCAGAGAAGTAGCAGAGACAAATATTTATGTCTTCTGATGAAGATCTTTTAACCCTTATTAAAGTCACCTGCAGTTCATGATCTGTTATCATTAAACACCCAGAAACAAAACATGTACAGTACAACAACAAAACATTCTTTATTTGTAAAACGTCTCACATTGCTTCTATCCTGCTTCCCACAGATCAGAGCTTTAATAGGGATATAAATAAGAAACTTAACATATGTGACCTTTTGACCACAGAGTGTTAAATTCCAGGGACTATACTGCTCTACCAGTTTTTTCTTCTATTTCAATGTGTATTCATCATAGTTCTGTCGGAAATTGTGTGATTTACAATTGATATTAGGTTATGATATGAATTATATTCAGATACATGGAGAGAAAAATAGTGGAGGAGCAATTCTTGCTAAGGATGTTGAAAACAGTTTCCACTTAACCTTTAAATGTAGTGGAAATGACACGATTGCACTGAGGTACAGTTTTATCTTTGGGAAACATCTGCTTCTGTACAAAAACTTGATCTTTTTCTGTCCAATACAATACTTCGTGTTAACATTTGGATCTTGAAATGTGCAATTCCACAAATGTATGACCAGCATGAATTGACTCATGAAGTCTGCCAATGCAAATATTGTGTATTCTGGGCAAAGAGACTTAAAATAAACCCACAGAAGATTCTATTGTGATGTAGATCCAAATAATATTTTTGTGACTTGGAAATATTAAGATACTTATTTTTAAAATATACTTTTAGCTTGACAATATCTGCACTTCAAACAGGCAAATTCTGTCAACAGAATAGTTTGCTCTGCTTGACTATTTGTAAAAGACTGATTTTATCTCATTTTTAATAAAACATTTATATGAAAATGAACAAACAAAATGCATTTGTGTTTCAAGCCTAAAATCAAGATGTACTGAAAATCTGTTCAGAGAAACAATCATCTGAAATTTCTAGTTTCATCCTGCAAAGCTGCAAGTTCCAGCTACTCAGGAAAAAGTTCTTAGTGTTTTATGAGCTGCTTCTTGAACCTATAGATTTTTGGCTTTTCATCCAAAGCTTCTCCAGACAAAAAAGCACTTCCAAATTTCAGAAGGCTTTTTCAGTTTTGACACAACTATTGTGATCACCAGAAATCATACTAGCCATAAGATCCTAAAATATGCTTCAACATCCCTAATCAATTACTACTGTTAAATAAAGCTAAGACCAACATAAAAACTGATTTATTATAGGAGGTATCTTTCAATCAGTTTATTTTCTGTGCTTAGATAGTCATGATATCACTTCAGATGCACTGGTCGGTGCAATTTCAAATACATTTTTGACAACAATCATAGTGTCTTCTGAGGTCCATTCAGAATAGCGTGTTGAACACTGCTTCAAAATAGACTGAAGATATGAACCAGAAAAACCACTAATCTTATGGCTGTGTTCTTTCTATGTATGGAAAGAAAAGGAAGACCTAAGGACTGGAAACAAAGTGGTATAAATTGTCTGAAAGGGAGTGTAAGATACTGCTGTTAGCTGGGCAAGGCCCAGAGGATATAGGATTTACTATTATGTTTGCTTGTAAATGGAAGCTTACATTAGGATACATGTTTTGGAATCAAAATCATAAAGCTCAAAGTCTGCTTACCAGATGACTTCTAATTCTCCTAATGATTGTCTGCAGTGTATAAAATGTGTGCAGGAATACAAAACTATAACAGTTAACATTAAGTAAAACAGCTTATCAACGGCCTTAAATATTTGCAGAACAGTCAGGAATGGAGGTGTTCAAAATTTGTTTACTTTTTCAAAACCCTTTGGACAATCTCTGTGATTTTGCTATCTGTGGAAAAAGTATGGCAAGAGATATCAATTTGAATACCTTATAATTTTAATATTTTTATATAATTTTATAAATTATATTTAAATTATATTTATTTTTTATAATGTATAAAATATTTTTATAAAATTTTGCAATTTTTAACTTCTATATTTTATATAAATTTTTATAATATTTCAAAAGTAATTCTTACTGGGAGTATGTAAACCTAGAGTTGAATGCTTCAGAATATTTTTTTTGCTAGTTAAATTTTATACCTCTGTTCTATATAAGCATATCACTTTTTCTGCCATATAAAGAGAGGCTAGGGTTTTTGTTCATTAGTTTAAAAAAATGTTTTACAGTTGGGTTGACTGAATTTTGTAGTGAAAAGACTCACAGTAGACTACTTGTATCACTGGAGAACACTATTGCCTTTGCTATGTGTAGCATTTGAAAGAGGGGTGAAAAACCCACTCAGAGGATTTTCCTTTGTGCCTAAGTTTATTTTAGGTGAAACTAAAGTTACAGCATTCTGTTGTTGTGTAGCAAGGTGGCTCAGGAGCATCTCTAGTTTCTGGTGTATTGAGAGAGCAGTCCAAATGAAAGTGGGCTCAAGCTGAGCTCATCTCTGGTCTTCTAGAAAGCAGAATGAAGGCATGGCTCCTTGATCATACCACGATCATTAGAAAGTGGTGCACAGGGAGGGAGGAAGAAGGATATATTTTTCAGTGTCAGAGGGACTGGCTCAGTTCTACTCATGCTGCTCTCTTAACTTATCCATAATATTTCTATCCTGTGGGGATCCCAAAGTTTTATTAGGTATTCTGTGGTTCAGTTCATAATCTTAAAATTGCCTTTTGCACTTGACCTGTCCTGACATCAATCTGAAGAACCAAGAGGTAACCCCAATCACATTGCTTAAAACAATATAATCATACTTTAATCTAAGAGAAAGTTCTTTCACGTTATTTGGGAGTATATTCCTCTAGGACATTGTATAGGCACATCTTTCCCTGCAGTAACAACATGTTCTTAACTCCCAGTGTCTAAATATGCAGATTAATAGCTCATCTGGGTCTGACTTTCCTTATCCTGAAGAGCAAGAACTTGTCATTCACTGTTGTCACTGATATTTGCACATGCACTTTCTGTTCACTGGAGCCTGGAGTCATCTTCCTGTTGCATGAGCTGCTATTGCTGTGTTAGTCTTCCCGTTTTTTGGATGCTGTCTGTACAGTTAAGGTGAACAGTGTAGAGTCATTTCCTTGTCTAGGTGCCATTTTAATGCAGCAATCCCTGCTCTCCATATGTGGACTGAACACTTTGTGTTGCAGCAGCATATTGTTCAGTCTTCTCTAGGATTCAAGTAGCCCAGCATCATCAAGATGATACCCTAATACAAACTCTTCTCTAGGTATTTACTTGGCATTGAAGTGTAAATAACCATTTGTCACTTTTATCTTGACATTTCCTAATGCAATTTCCTATTAGTTTCTTCAAGTCTATCCACATAAAAAGCCTGGGGTGTTGTTTCCCTTACCTTACTCTAACCAATCTTTTTTTTTTTTTTTTTTTTTTTTCGGTCGGGGAGGGTGAGAAGATGGGAGGAGGGACTGAAGTTCATCTTAAGGTTTGCTTTAGTTGAGTAGAAAAAAAAATGTCTGGAAAAGCTGGTCTTCAATAATTGGTCAAATGCTGAATTTTTGAAAAGAAATTTTCACATGTAGTATTGCTAAATTCAGTAAGTCAAAATTTGTCTGTATAAAATTGTTTTATTTCATTACTTTATTTGAATGGCCTTTTTCTTGAGCTTTTCAGTGTATGTGTTTGGCATTTAAGGCTGCCTACATCCACCTCCTTTGAGAAAGGTGACTTTAACTCTTGTATCCTGAAGATGCTGTCTCTGACTATTCTCCTGACTATCTTTACTTCTTTGCTATCTGTGCTTGCCTCCAGCTATCTACATTTTAACTTCTTTATCAAGTTTTCTTATTTATTGAACAACTGCTATATAAATAATTTATGAAAACTTTCAGATCTTTGAGGATACATTCAGTTATATATGAATAAACTAAATGTTTATTCCAATAAAGGTACATTTATGATTTTATATAGTTATATAGTTCTGTAAGAATATCATTATTTTCTGGGCTTCATCACCTTACGCAGATCTGGAGAAACCTTTGAAATGGAAAATTATTCTTTATGGTATTATTTTCTAAATATATTATAGAAATTCTTCCAATGGTGTATCAAACTCTTTTACAGATGCCTTGGCTATTATTGGTTATAAAATATTATTCATGAGCTGTTGACATTAGAAAAAAATGGGTATAAGTACTCTTGAGCAGTTTTTAATCCTCCCCTTTTGAGAGATTATAAGAGTGATTGCTTGTTTACCCTGAAGATTCTTCAGTGGAGGACTTAGAAAATTTCTGACCTATTGTCTCTTTTCTGCCAAGACAGGCATGTAGCTATGCTTCTGGGTAGATAAGTCATACCACTGGTAGGTATTAGTCTTTCCAGCCTCTCCTCTTAATATAAGGTTTGGAACATTTCACTTGTTTTTCGCTTTGCTAATAAATACCTGTAAATTTGTCGTCTAAAAGCTGGACATCAGCAACACGTCTGAACATGGAGAATTTAAATTAATATTCACTTAGAGAGATTAGTATTGTCCACTTGAATGCATGTAATTGTGTGATTGTACAGTGCAGTCACATGCACACAGCTGTGTGGGAGGGCTCAGTTAAAGGGAGAGCATCTGCTCTTCATCTCCCTTCTCCCACTCGTTTCTGTCCCTAAGTCAATGTCGAGGTTGTGTGGTTATTGGTGCTACTCAGCACTGCTGCATTACATCTGTACTCAGGGATCTGTACTGGTTGCTGGTATTGAACTCAAATACGTTAAGAAGTGTTAATTTTTATGTAAAAACTCAAATCAATTTTTGATCACCCTGCTTTTGTTCCAATAAAATGCTCATTCATGCAGCCTTCTAGCTTAAATATGAAGGAGCCAAGGACAAAGAGGAATTTAGCAGGAGCTGCTGGCTTGAAAATACCTAGTTTTTTAGAAGCCAAAGCCTGCATATTTCCAGACTCACTGTGAAGCTCAATGTGGTAGTTAGAAAGAGGCTGAGGGTTCAGAACTGGTGGTGGATTACTGGTTTTGACAAGCTAGAATGAGGGAGAATTATAATTCATATGTAACTATTAAATATTGCCATTTAAACATTTTATGTACTTGCAGTGGACAGCTGAAAACAGGCAGAACTGTTAATAAAGTCAGGAACTTAAAGGATAGTAGACCGTTATCCTTAGAAGTTTAAAGAAAGCGAACTGTTTTTGAAAAAGCAGAGACAGGATGCATTGAAATGGTGTGTAGCTCAGATCCAAGGAGGAGCAGAGTTGTACTGCATGGCAGGTAATTGAAGAAACCCTTTGAAAGGGGCAGAGAGGAGATGGTGCTTGACCCTGGATTGTCTGGAACTCACAGCAATGCACAGGGACTTTGCCATCATGATAAATGATTTTGAGTTTTCACTAAGTGAGTGTCTGAGTATTGTTTATGCTGACTCCCTGATATTTCACCGCCAAGAGGTCAGCTGCTGTATTTGAGCACAGATGAGAGTCACTTGAAGATGAAGCCAGGTCTGGACACCTTGCAGAGAGCAGCACTTAAGGACTGTGTTAGCAGAACTGGGTGTTTTTTGCTGGATATTAGATGGATGACTGTGATTGAAACTGCCACAGAATTGGACATCAGTGATGTCTGAGTAGAACCAATCCTGCCTGAAAATCAGAGCATGAATCAGTGATTTCTTTGCTCTTGACAAAGGACGTGATAATGACCAGACTGGATAACAACCATCAGCTTCTGACTCGTTAGGATTCCAATCTGCAAATGTTACCTGGGGGCTGATTGAATAAAAAAATACTTTTATGACTAAGAGAGGCTGGAATTAAGCAGTGCCTAGTGCTCTGAATTCATGGTGTCTTGAAAACCCAAAAAACTGTTTGGTCAGGCATCAGAGAATAAAATTATGATGATCTGTAATACAAAGGGTATTATAATTGACTCTAAACAAATCTCTAATACTGGGGATTATGACAACAAATTAATGCACAGCAAAAGACTGTTTGTGAGGAGAACACAGGCAAATCCCAGCATTTCTGTGAGCTGCTTCTAAACCCACTAACACAGAATGCTATAAAATGTGCGAATCCCAAATGTTCTCCGAGTCTGTGCACATCTTGTTTTAACCAGTTGCCACTTAATTAGCCATTGAAATTAGAGATGAAGCCAAACCTCTGGGTTTCATTGCAAAATTAGATAATTTTTCCAGTCAATCAAGGATGTTTTGGCCATGCATATAGGCCTGGGCCAAATTTAAATGTAAGAATAGATTTGGGCTAAATAAATACACTGGGATTTAGGGTTCAGCTTGTTTCTGTGCATTTGCATTCTTGCTAAGATACCCCAAAACTTTCTACTCCAGTTTTTCAACTGAAAAATGGATGTAATAATGATTCTTTCTTTTTCTCACTTTTTAGAAAATATTTATTTTACTCAAAACAGATCTAAGTAACATAAACCATTTAAGAGAAAAGTACATGCTATCAAAAGCTGAAAAAGCTTGCATGCACTATGAACTGAAACTACTAAAATTTTCTTTTGACTTCTTTTTGTTTCCATCACAAGGGATTTTACAGGAAGGTATCAGTTTCCTACACATGATAATTAAGATTCATATGACTAACTTGACTTAAAATTCAGTAGAATGCTCATATAACCCTCTAGTGGTCCCCAAATCCTAGGTTATTAGTCTGAAACTGGCAAGTAGAGAATAGTAGAGAGGAAACTGGGACAGATATGTTCAATATTAATGCAAAAAGAACTATACTGAAAAATAAAAATAAACTTTCTTTTCCAATGCAGTGGAAGTACCTCAGGCAAAAATAGTTATTATAATACACATTGAACTTACCTGAAATATAGATCTAAACCTTTAAACATATTCCCCTGTTTTTAATGATATAAAATTTTCACTGTAGTCAGTAAATTAGGCAATGATTGAAGAAGCAGTGGCTATGAAATTTATTTTATAAATAAAATTTCTATATATAGAATATATTTCTATATAAGTAGAGGAATAAAAGCTTTTTTTCTTTTCTTTTTTTTTTTTTTTTCTCTCTTCTGCTAGGTTAAAATAGTTAATAAATAACTAGTAGGAGTATTTCTTATTTCTTATTTAAAGATAGAGAGGCACTTTCAACAAATGAATGTCTAAAATAAGTAATTTACATGTTTTAATTATCCTTATTTTTGTGTTACTTCTTAACAGAGAAATGTAAGAAAAATGATGTTAATGTGTCCATTCCAAAATTAGCTGTCCACCTTTGAGCATTATAATGTTTTAAATTCCCTGCTTACAGATACAATACAGCCAAAGTAATAAATGTATTTGTCTGAATTTTATTTATATTTGAAGGCAATTGTTGACATAAGTAAAATTGGAATCCTTTTAATTTCTTTCTGCCTCTATTCCTGATATCCAGACCTTTATGAGTGGTTTTGTTGTTACTAACCATTCCACTCATTTATAAATGTATATATATGTCAGTTTCTGATTTTTTTTTTCTGATTATTATTTTGCTCTGTTGACTATATGCACAGCAAAAATAATTCAGTAAGTTTGTGAAAATTCTTTGCCAGAAAAAGAATTTCAGTGCTATTACCATAGAAAAGTTTTGTTTGTTTGTTTGTTTGTTTGTTTGTTTTGCTGGTTTCTTTTTCTTCTCTCCAATGCTCTGTTTTCCATTTAATATGTGCTCCCCATAAAAAACACAACCTCTAGCAGTTTTAAAATTTGGGCTGCATAGTGATTATGAAGTCATACAAAGAAGGAACATATACTGGGGGGAAGAAGAGGATATGAAAGCATATGTAGCATTTTCATGTTTAGTTCAAATTAGTTTCTCAATTCAATTCATAATTTTAAAGTTTGTAAAATTTGCTGTAAATGACTTTGAGGAATTAAAAAACCAAAAAAGTCTCTTTCCTTTTTTGTTTGATGCTGAGACAGGAATAAGAATACCTGAATATTGCCCACAGATTTTTTTTCCTAACGGTATTTGTAAATCCTGCCTTGAGTATTTTTTTTTGTTTGCTTGTTTTGTGTTCTACCCCTTCACCCACCTTCCAAGTTGTATATAGATCAAAGGTGGCTGAAAAATTCAGTTAAACATTTAATCTGTATTTTGATGACCAAGACGGTGAACCATTTTGAGGAATGCTTGGAGTGGTTCAACATTCTTTGAATCTGTGTTATAAAATGATGGTTTCTCTTTGGTTACAACTTCTCATTGGATGATAGCCAGTTCTCCTGGTTTTTTTTTTTTTTTTTTTTTTTTTTTTTTTTAATCTGGAATATCTAATTCTGTCTTGGGATATCCAGAATAAAATAATAATAATAATAAAAAAATGTAAATGAAGAAGTTCCAAGCATAAGCCTGTAGAAAATACGAGTTAAAGGACAGTGTGTTTTGTACTGAATAGATGCATATGGTAATGGCTTTGAGTCAAGTCAGGACTAAGAGGATATGATCTGCAGTCCTCTGCTTGAGCGCATGTTTAGAGGAGATTTTTTTTATTAAAAAAAAAAATGAAAGAAAGAAAGGGAAACCAGATTTAAAAGCTTTATTAGACCTCAAAGTGGGAAGCAGATGTAAAGTTTAAGGGTAGTAATGCTTAAATTCTCATGTAACTGCTCAGAAACAGACATGTAATATATGACAAACAGTCATCTTTGAAATTAAATGCCATTATGATTTCAGTGTTGCCACAAAATCAATATCATTTGGCCTAATTCACCAAAGCCACATTAAAGAAAATAGAAAGAAATAACAAAAATCTCTTCACAAGGTCAACCTGTCAAAGAAACTTATAGTACAATATGATTTTACATTGTTCAGTGGCTTGCTGAACAATAGGTTTCTTTTATCTTTAGAAGTCTACAGTAGGTCCCAAGAGAAGTGAAACACCGACAGCACAAAGCCCCTGTTATCGGCATGTGTCACTGAGGAAAAGTAAAATGAACTTTTAACAATGGATTATTTATTTATTTATTTATTTTTTCTAGAGTAGTTTCTCTCTTTTTAATTTAAAATGATGAAGCTACGGTAACCTCTTAAACTCTGTTCTGTCCCTTTTTGAAGGAGGAGACATTTTGATTTCAAGTATGTCAACATCTTATCTCCTTTTGGAAGAAAGGCACTTCTAAGAGGAACCATCTTCTTTGTCTCATCTCATACACATTAGGGGGAGAGGACATAGTTATGAGCATCTACCCATAGTGCACGAGGTATTTGCCAGATTTTTGTGATGGCATGGCTACAGAAGATGATCTTCAGTGCCTTTAGCAAATGTAAAGCATTCTATACAAGGAAGATGGTCTGCCGGGGTACATGCACATGTGCTCAGTTACAGAATATCCTTAATGGTCTATTTAATACAGGGCTTTAAATAGTGTCCTTGGTAAAAATAGTTTTGTAGTTGTTGATGCTGGACAAATCTGAATCGTAATTTTAGGACTAATTTAGCTATCAAGAATTGATTGCACTTAGTTACTTAGCAACTTAGGTTGCTAGAGATTTAGGAAGTAGCTATTACAAGATTGCCAAACTTTACCTTTCTAAAAGTGTGGGATTTGCTTATGAAATTCTACTTGAAGTTGCATTAGAGAAATGGTTTGAGTCTAAACTCTGAAACAAACGAAAATCATTAGCTCAACACCTCATTCATCACTTTCAGCAGATCAGGATCTGCCTATCAAAATTGCTATACAGAGCAATACAATATTTACAACGTAAAAATATAGCAGTTACCTCTTTTCAGTTGAATAAATTAGATTCAGTGGAACACTACACTAATCTAGATGTACTGTTTATAAAAAGCTAGTTTGAGCATCTTTACATGGCAGTGCATTGTGCTTACAGTTGTCTATTGTCAGGAATCTGATTTGTCAAACACTCTCAGCCAAGTGATGCTGCTTTTACTTCTCTGCAATGCTGATAATGAATGCTGATAAATAATTCTTTAGTATCCCTGCAAGAATACCATCAGCAATTGCTTAGAAGTACAATATTGATAGTCGTGACTATGGTTGATTAAAAGGTAGGGTATTTTCTTCTGTTACATATTCATAAATGAGGAGGAAATTTACAGCCCTTTACATTTAAAGCCTCACCTAAAGGCTGCTAACATCAGTAAAAGTTTTCCTGTTGATTTCAGTGATAAGTGGATTGTATTTAATGGGTAGTTCTGGCTGTAGAAAAGAAGTTGAAAGATTTACCATGGATTAGAAAAATGCAGTCTGATTAGAAACCAGACATTTCTAGCTATTAGTACAGAATGAAAAAGGAAACAGCTTAGTGTTGGGGTAATCATGATGACGGCTTTCCCAAGTCAAGATAGGGAAACACTGTGGAAAGGGTTGTCCATAAATGCATCCAATTGGCAGGGAGCCATTTCTAGATGATTTGTGGCATGCAGTGCATTTGTACAAAAAGTGGATGAATAGAAAGGAAATCTGTTTTAGAAAAAGAACAGAAATTCCCATATGCTACCATTTCTAGGAAACACCGATTTTCTGCATAAACATAAGGTAAGGAGTATGTCTTGTATTATTTATTTCTGACTGGGAGTGTTTCGCAGGGTGAAGTACTTTATGTTGGCTGGCATACATGAGTAAGTCAGGCTCAGATCCCATTGTTTTGTTCTTCTGAAGCAAATGAATGGCAGAGGGTACAGGCATTAGGATGTTACAAAAGCAGTTTCATATAATCCCTGACTAAAGGGATACAAACATAACCAGTCACTTTTGAAGATCTAAAAATGAACAGAGAGAACTTTAAAAACTCACCAATAATAGGAAGGTTATTTGACAAGTCATAGTTAGAACCACAAAGATCTCTCCCATAATGTTTGAGAAAATGAAACCTACTTGGTACTCCTTCATCACTGTGCATGCACCCTCAATTAAAGCAGTGCCCCTGATAGCAGGCAGTATAATCTGCATTTTATTTCACTCATGAGCAAAATAACAAGTTACTCAGGCCTGCGGCACTCATGAGAGATATGGCCCGTGTAATATCCTCTCCACTGAGTTTCCTATTATTAAGCTTGAAATAAGGAGTTCAAAATTAACTGTGACAATGATTTTATCTAGTGTTGGCATCACCATTAGCTTTTGCAGTTTACTGCTAATAAAACTTTAAATTTGCTATTACTTGTAATAACCTTTTTGCCACCTTAGCTGTAGAAATTAGACAAAGAACCCTGCCAAAATGTAGCTAATGATATTTTCTAGACGCATGGAAGAATTGACTAGAAACAGTGGCTGTTATTTGTAATGTGTTAATACAATAAGGTACAATATTTGGGATTTCAGCTGATTAATTTGAAGCACATGCTTCTTTTAACAGTCATTAGTGTTTCATGGTTTACATACTTAGCTGACCAACATTGCATGTAGTGTGTCAAATGGATAAGCATTCTCTCTGCAGCTGTTAGTCTGCTTTTTTTTTTTTTAATTAATTTAATTTAAATTAATTAATTAATTTTAAAATTAATTTAATTAAAAAAAAAAAAAAGAAACACAAGTGAGTGCAGGTAATTTCATATTTCTGAAGTACTGCCAGGATCTTGTACTGGAACTGATGTTAATGAGGAGGAATCCTGAAAAAGTTTCAGATCCTAAAAGTATCACCCCAAGAGAACTTTTTTAAGGTGCTATCCTGATCTTTCAAGAACAACTGCACTCAAGTCATTGGATTTGTACTGCAATATAAGTTGTGGAACTGAAATCTGCAGCTCAAAAAGCACTTTATTATCCATACAATCTTTGTTTATCCTTCTGACATCTTTTCAGAGCTATTGGCTTTCAAGCTTTGTAGGTGCAATTTGCATTGATTTCACTGAGGTAATGGTTTCAGCCTGTGTCTTTCTTCTGACATAATGCCATCCAGAAATACAGATTGTTAAATATCAGTGAAAATCACAAAAGAATTAAGCACAGGCATATCAATGAGAAGGTAAAAGCAAACCAATCAGGCTGAAATGCAAAAGTGCTTTAATATCCTTAGCTAGAGACTTGTATGTAGGTATGCAAATTCTGTATGGCTACAGAATCAGACAGGTCCTAATAGGATGCAGAGGAAACAAGAAGCCATGTAAAGTAACCAGCAGGGGAAATGGCTGATGGTAAGTGTATGTCAAATATCTCTTTTCACACAGTTTTCACAGCTTGGAATACTGACTTTATATGCCTATGCTTTTCTTTTAAGATGTATTTTCTATTTTAAAAGTAGGTGATCACTTTTAAATAATATTTCATTGGTTAGAGCACTTATCTGGGATATGCATCTGCATTCACATCCTTGTCCCTTCACATGCCTGGAACTTGATCCAGCTTTCAGACTATATGCTGTTCTAGACGGATACTTAATAAGGCTGTTATAGTAAGTAGAAAAACAGAGTTAAAGACTGACTAAATAGGAGGGAGTCTAGGAGATAAGAGCCCTGTAGCCTAGGGATTTGGATGTTACCAGAAAGAGGGGGAATTCTTTTCAGCCACTGCTCCATGGCCTATTCATGTGTCCCGTGTGACCATTGTTAAATGTAATTTTTGAGGCATGGACTGGTAGCTAGGATCTCAGCTTCCAAAACTAAGAGTATTAAGTGAATATTGTAGCCACAAGAAGGCCATGCTCTTTCCTGTGGCCTTGCTCTGACGTAAGTGATCTTTAATTCTTCATTTTACACATGAAACAACTTCTGCAGAAGAGGTAAAAATTGTTCATTTCCCTTTCCTCTCTGCATTGCCTTCCTCCATCACAGTTGACAAATGCTACAGGGAGCTGGGTGAAATAAATATGAATTCCATAAAGGACGAAAATGAATGGAACCACAGTTTTCCAAAACTTCAGTGGCCTCAGCGCTAGCTGGATGTGCATCTTTTTGATTATCCAGTGGAATTAGAACAGTTACAGCAGAGATTTGTTGGGAAAGCAAGAAGAGAGATCTTACTGATGCTCATCACGTGCCTGCAGTTCTAATTTTGTTTGCTTATTTTCTCTTTCCCCACTGTCTCATCATTACTTCATAGGAACCGGGCAGAAAGTAATGGACCATGTGAATAGCAAAAAGAAGTTAATTTAATGGAAGCTAGGACTGAAGCATGATCGTATGAGTCAGGCAGGAGAATTCAGGTGATTGCATGAAAGCTGGTAGAGATATAGGAGTGAGAGGACTGAGGAAGAGATAGGCAGTGCAGGGCTGAGATATTCTTTCTCTCTCAATTTGTTTTATTATCCTAGAACTTGTAGTGTAGGTTTTGGCTACCAAGGCAGTTCAAGAGAGAAAAATTATACCTAGATGATCAAAATCAGTTTTATTTTGAAGAAAATAAATCATTTGAGGTAGTATTTATTCCTCTTTCATTTATTTTTTTTTTCTAGTTGTCTGTCTGTCCTTTTCTATTACCTGCCTGTCCCACAGCTTAGGCTCCCCATTGGGATTTTGAAAATGATATTAAGCTCCTTTCATTAATAGCAGCTCAGCTTACTCTGATTATAATACCACCTCTTTAGAGTGCTTGGCCAGCAAGGATATTATTTTAATAATGATGCACTACACATCTTACAAATATACAGTTTCAGTTCTTTGAGGAGGATTTGTCATTCTTAGTCTGTTTTTTCTCCTACATTTTAAATTAGGTTTTTATTTTAAATAATTTAACTACCTTGCTTGAAAACATCACTGTGTGGAGACATAGGCTCATTACCTTGATGCAGCATCTGAGAGAAATCCTAGCAGTGAGGATGACGATGAAGGGTGTAATATACTATCTTACAAAAGGTCATTCTGATGTTGCTCTACTCAGTGCTGCCGTCAAGAAGTCAGTGCTCCCAGCAATATGCTGATAGCATGTGGGTGTAGGTGTTGATAGATAGGGTTGGATGCTTTCTCAGATTTCTGGAGCAGTGAAGAAAATATTTTTAATTGGAGGGGCACCAATGCTAATCTTGAAGCTCTGTTGACACTAATTCTTGAAATAATAATATGTTGAATACATTGTGAAGTATTTCTAACTGGCCTTAGACAATGCACTTGCTGAACTTCCCTGTTCAAGGGACTGCTCTTCATTTCCATGTGAAAATGCTGTAGGTGTACTTGCATGTGATGCCTGACAAAGTATCAAGTAGAGGATAAAAATCTCTGTCCCTAAGTACGTTGTACATGCAAAATGTGGTTTGTTCTGTCTGCTGCTTCCTCCCTAGAGGAGAATAATGTGGGGGGGAGGATGGGACGGGACGGGACAGAATGATGACACATGACATTAACATTAATTTAGCACCAAAATGATGGCTTTCCAACAGCTTGGTTTTATGATATCTTGATACTTTATTTATTTATTTATCTGTTTGTTTATTTTTATTAAAGTTAGATGATTATTCAGATCCCATTCCCAAAATGTTTCCCCAAAAGTTTGTTTTTAGTTCTGCCTATATTCTGAGCTCTCAAGACAGCGGCACCTCTGTCATAAATAAAATGCTAAAAATTAAATATTTGTGTAATCATTTGCAACAGTGGGATAGGCAACAGCAACACGTTCCTTAGTTGTTTTGCAACTGCAGAGAAGCCAGATCAGTCAGATATTTCATTTTAATTGAGAGTTTTTTTTTAGACCTGGTCAGAGAAGCAAAGAAAATTGCATCTATGCCACTTTTGATATGTCAGGTCATACCAAAAGATGTTGTCCAGCAATTTTTGCAAAATATATTTTGACCTTTACAAGCTTTGTCTGACTGACACTGTAGATCATACAGTAGTCCTGCCTATGTAATTAAATACAGTTGTTGCAAATATATTATGATCTAGTATGTTTTGGTCATGGTTTTATCTATTTCATTGCCTCACCTTCAGAAGGGCCAATCACCTCATTAAAATTTTTGTTTAAAGTTTTTCTTCTTTCTCTGAGCAAGAGAAATTCTTATCCTTAAATTATACTGCCTTCTTCTCCCCCCCCCCCCCCCTTTTTTTTTCCTTTTGTTCTTTTCAACCAGATCAGCACGTGTTGGATTAGGTGGAATGAGTATACTTAGGGACTAAAAGTTATCTACATGATCGTCTCGTGATACAACTATTAAAAAAGGATTCTGGGTTTTGAGTTTAAAGGCATGCCCAGCCTAACTGACTGGCAAACATATTAGGCAGTTAATGTCAAAATTGGGAAAATTTTTGACTGAGGTGTACTGTAAAGAGAGGATTGGACATGGAGCAGCTTGAAATTCAAATTGAGTCAGTATGCAAAATAAATGAGAATCCAAATTTATGAGAGCCTCTCTTTTAGAGAAAAGGAACTGCTTGAAGTCTCCAAGTCTGTCAAACAGTCCTTCTCAGTGGGTACTTCTGTCATTTATTTCGGAGTCAGTGCAGTGGGGAAAGCAGCAGAGGAGGGCAGTGCAGTTTGCTGATGTATTCGGCATACAAAATGGCTGCTGTGCAGGGAGAGCGCTGCAGTGCCGTGTTGGTCACCAGTTCTCTTGCTTTGAACTTTGTTTCCCTTCCGTGGCTCTAGCTGGCCCGACCAGCTGTCTGGTTTCTGCATTGTCTTTCTCAGGCCAAACAGAGCTATGTGAACTGTCTTGTCTTCATGTGTAGCTTTTATCAAGAGCAATTCAATTTTGTGGTACAAGTGGAAAGAAATTGAGGAGGAGGAGGAAAAATACAAAACAAAACAAAAACCCACCTCCTTACAGTGCGGCATTTGTTTTGGTTAAATTAAAGTAGCCATGGTTGTAGAAGCAGTAAATTTTGAGATAATGATAGAAACAATTGTTTTTAGTCTAACTTTATTATGTTAATTGATTTGATGACTTGAGAGGAAGGGGTTTTTGGATGGATAGGTGTTAGCTGGAGAGAATTCCTGTGGAGCTGAGACAGAAACTGCTGTTTAGCATCAGTAAATGGAGAGAGATCAGTAGGATGTACAGTAAGAAGGTTGTAATGGGCCATAAAACTAATGTCTTTATTGAGTCCATGATTTTTAGTATCCATTAGTTACTGAGTTCCTGGATTAACTCTGGAAGGTATTCTATAAATCTTGTGTAGGAATGAAGGCTGAAAGGTCACTGGGGAGGGGCTGTTTGGTGAAAATACTTTCTTGTTATTAGCTTTTTATTAGATTTATTATATTTTTATTGATTATCTGAATTCAGTTTAACACAAAATATCTGAATTGTTTTTTAAATGGTTGCCATGAGGATCCTGTCCTCCTCAATATAGAGTTCACTAGATGGTAAAATAACATCCCATACTCTAACAGCATCACAGTGTACCTTAGAAGTGTATAAACCCCAGGATGACTCTGAGAGGCATTTGGCATGGGTTTATATTTCCTCTTTCTACTATCAGGTGCTAAATTTGCTCTGATAGCTAAAGTTCCCGGTTATCCAGACATCCAGATATACTCTGGAGAAATAAAAGTTTTAAGGAAAGTTAGTAGGTTTTATTTGGTCTGAAAATGAAGAAATAAACTCCCAAGTGAATCATCATCAGACAAAGCTGTTGGCACAGTGACTATTACAACTCTGCTGCTGACACATCACCTTTCCCCTGCTGGCTTTGTGGCCTTACCTCTTTCCCTGGCCCAGCTTGTCTGAGTCCCTCAGTCAGCTGAGGCAGCTTACGATAATGATTATTTTTTCCAATTCAATATTTATGAGTTTCAGTTTCTATTAACATCTTTAAATGGTATTTTATAGTGTCTACTCTGGTGAGTAGAAGTGAGAGTAAAGGGCTTGAATATTTATGAATGCTGAAGAGTGATTAAGCCACCAGAACAAGAGCTATAAAAATATTTGGTTGTGAAGCCTACAAAGAGCTTAACAGATAGCCCTCTGTCTTTGCTAGCAGGAACTGAGGGAAACTCTCTCTCTCTTTTAACTTTAAAACACAATTTGTTGTTAACACTCTTCCTTAGCTTCAAGAGAAATTGCACTCTTTAACTCTCCAGGAGCTTTTAGTTTGCTCTTTAAGGTCCACAAGGCAAGAAATGCTGGCAGACCTACCACAATGAACAATCCTTCAAGAAATACCAAGAGAAATTGTCCTCAAACATTTTATCTTTCGAGAAGCCAGCTTTCCTCTCAGAGAGGACAGGCATTCTATTAGCTATAAAATATAACTGGCTCAGGTATTGCAACAAATCAGGTGTCTGCTGGTAGGCATAGAAAACACAAGCTTGTATATACAGTCTCAGCCCTTGGAGTAATTCTTGTTCTTGTAAGCATGTAAGGCAGGCTGCACTGCTGTCATGACATGAGATGTTATTTTGCTGGTTAGTGACACTCACAGTATGCTTTTTATTTAAAAGAAAACAAGTTAAGTATGGTTAAATAGAAATATAGTAAGTGTCAGGAGAGTGTAGTGTTTGAAACTGTAAAGCAACGATAACAAATTAGGTTATATTTTTTTTGGCTCTTCAGATAACCTGAAATAGGAATCCTGAAAAACAGAGTTTGTATGGGGCAGCTCAGAACTAATTGCAAATTCCCATTTATTGAGTGCCTCTGTTCAACACAGGGCTTTAGAGACTTTGCTGTGGAGAGGCAGAGGCAGACAGCACCTTTTGACACAGGTAGGCATTTCACAGCGAGTAACAGTCAGGTCCCTTCTGTAAACGTCATTTCAATTTATAAAAAGAGAAAGAAAAGTAACTCTTCAAAATAGATGTATGGTCCTAGAAGCAAAATGCTGCAGGGGAGGCTGTTTGTGTTTATATTGCTTAAGAAAGGCCATTGGTCATAACCCTGAAAAATCTTAAAATCATGTTTTTATAATGCACAGGGAAACTATTTTAACTAGGCTTCAGGATCTTCCTAACATATTTTCCTCTTCATATTGCTGCTAGAATTATAATATTTTAAGCTACCAGAACAACCAATGTTTCTGTGATTAAAATATAAATTTTGAAGTGTAATGACTTACCACTAAATCCTAATGTATTTTTGTTTTGTTTTGTTCCATTTCATTTTGTGGCTCATTTCTTGCTGTGCACTCCCAAAAATCTTCAACTCTCCACTTTCTTTCTGAGTCACGAATGAATTTTTAAAATAAGCACTTGTACTGTGAACCATAAAGCAAAATATAGAGATGGAATCAAAAGAAGAAGGTAAATTACTTTTAGTGTTCTGCAAAGAAACTTTCACTTGGCTTTTCCTGTTGTTCTGAAACTGTGGAAATCAATATAGAAACATATATTCTGAAGGCAGGTCATCTGTGCACTGGATGTTTGTAACAGTGAGCTTTGAAGGCGATACTTAAGCCCCACCTGACATGAATCTACAGTTCTTTGCTCTAAGCGTCCCCATGAAACTACATTTTAGCTGTGGCTATCCATCTCAATGGCTATTACTTTTTACTGTCAATATGACACAAGCAAGATAAAAGTCAGTTAGCTGTACATGTCTATTATAAACTTGAAACCTCAGAAAGCCTTTTTTCACGATAGAATGGATGTCACCCACCAGAAGACCCACAAATGCTACTTTCCTGGTATGTAAACCGAAGTTGCCTTTTAGTTTCCCTCCAATCAATCCATTCCTGAGTATCTTTACTTTGAGATCCTCTTGGCCATTCAACTTCACTGAGCTGAGGAAAACAGACTTGAAAAGTGAGAGTAGAACTTATTTGCCAGGAGAAAGAAGCAGTAGATGGGAGTGCTGACATGCTTCAGATCCTAACATGAGAAAATGGCAGTATGTGTGCTCTGTTTTAAACTGTTATAAGCCCAGGTAAAACTTAACAGTTTTAAACTGACAGCATGAAAATAAAGAAGAGAATCATGGGTTCTGTGGGGAGACTTCAAAGCATGTAAGGATAGGTGGAAATTACTGTAAAAAAATCCCCATTTGGAAGGTGCCAAGCAAAGTAAAGAAATAACCTGGGGCCACTTTGTGCGCTGGATAAGAGAGAATGCCAGTGGGTCCGTGAGGCCTGGCATGGGCAGGAGCAGATTGCTGGGTGCACCACAGACTGCACCTGCCTGGGGCTGCGGGCACAGCCAATGAAATCTATTCTCCTACAGGCTTTTGGATGTCCTCGGGCTCAAAAAATGCAGGGTGAATTTTGAAGCTTTTCCTGAAATTAGGGTGTGTGTGAACATCTTCTTTAATGTCTGTTCCTTCACAGTACTTTTCTGTGCTGAAGCATGTGGCTTCATGAAATATTTAGGAAATCACATTTTTGTCAAATTGCTAGAAATTGGCAACAGGTAGAAAAATGATTAACAGAGAACACAGATATGTGTTCATAGCACCTTCTATGATAAAATTGTTGTGCTAATATGCGTTCTATTAACCCTCAGTGAACAGTTTCCAGTTTTTCACAGGCTTGTCATCAGTTTTTAATGTATGCTTCTTCCCTTGTATTTTGCATCTGTTTATGATGAACCCCATTAATGACTTGTGGACTCACAGATGAAGAATATGTGAGGAACTAGATGCTTATGTATTTTCTTTTAATTTATATCCTTACTGGAATTTAGTGCTTTACTGGAATTGTAAACCTAAAATAATGCATTAGTATTAGGGCAATAAATACATGCTGAACATACTTGCAGAAAATACGTTACTCTGGAAAAAAAAATATACTTAGGAGTTTGTTGGCTAATACAGCAAATGTTCATGTTGAGTGAGTTCCGAGAAGAATTGTGAATGAAAAGAAATTATTATTATTGTTATTATTATTATTATTATTTTTTTTTTTCCCAGAGGTGCTCTCCTTTCTTGAGATTTTTTTTCTTAAATGCCTGTCATCAAATACAATCTGCTATATTTCCAAAGCAAAGCAATAGTATTTTTAAAAGTCAAAGTGTAACTTGTCATCTTTCTGTTTTAGGTAGCACCTCAGAAGGGACCTAACTTTATCAGCAAGGAAGTACCCAAGTCTTCTGTAACTTAACTAACTTCATAAAAATGAATGTCTTACAGAATGGTCCTTGCTTCCAAAGGCATCACGTTCCCACCTTCTTGCTTCATTGGTACTTCCAATGCACCTTCTGGAAGCAGTAATGCTTTTGCAAGAAGGATGTGTAAAAGAAAGGGGCTATGTTTCTTCATGTCTGTACATGGGAGTGTGTGCAGGGAGGCTGCTGAGCTGCTGTCTGGCCGTTAGCAGGCAGGACAGAAGGGCAAAACGCTTGCTGCTCTGGGAGTTAGCTTGCTGTGTCCAGTGTTGGAGCCTGTGGACTGCTGCTGGTGTTTGTTTTTAATGGTTCCTTTTTTAATAAAGGTCTTGAAAGAGAATAACTGAGGTCCTGAAATACTGTGGGAGAGATTCCTGTGACTCTGTTAAGCCTTTTTTCAGTTACCAGAATTATGATTTCAACAATGGTAATAGCAATGCAAAAGTCTATCCTGGAAGGACTTTCAGAAGTATTTCAACTGTCAGTTCTTATAGGTGCCGTTACCTGCTCTGTCCTTTATGTGCAGCTGAGATTAAGTGTGAATGTATGTGCGTGTTAAAGGTAAATTTGGGTGACTCTTCTGAGGAGCTTATGGAGTATGCTTTCACAGAATAAAACAAAACTCAGTTGACATCAGTTGATACTATTGGTTTATAAATGTCCAGATTTTTCTTTCTTTCTTTGGTTTTGTTTTTAAAGTCAAATGGTTTATTTATTATTATTGTTATTGTTGTTGTTGTTGTTATTATTATTATTATTATTATTATTATTATTATTATTATTATTATTATGGGGCAAAGTCATGTTTTTGACATGACCCTTAATGCAGAATTTTGTTGGAGAGGCAAATTACTGTACTCAAACTGTTCTCGCATTGGGTGGCCTGGAAAGACGGTGTTAGCTTCCAACTGTGGGCTCAGTCTTGGCTTGGTATTTCTGAATTGCATACTGCCATGTGTATGGAGGTGTGTGCTAATGTAGGGAACTATGCAGCTGAGGGAAAACAAGTAATAATTACTTGTGTAAGAAAAAGAAATTGAAGTAATGGAGTACTAGACTCTTTTTCAGTGACTCACAGTACCAATGTCTTACATGTTCCAAAGAGTTAGTTATACTTTAAGAGGAGCCATCAACATCTTTTCTGTATTCAGTCCCTCATATTAATGGTAATTGCTGATGCATCTTTTATTTTATTTATTTGTTTTAAGGAAAAATAGAATCTTTTGTCTGAATATTTTTAAGATGGCAAATGAAAAGTGGCATTGTTTGAAAATCCCAGTGGTGTCATAATGAGACTTCACATAAACATTAGATCAAGCAACCACAAGCAGTCTGTGAATTATTCTGGGAAGTTTTTAAACATGGGATATATGACATTATTTAAGTATTTATAAATGTCATCTCATCTGTTATAAGGAAAGCTAATAGACTGTTTTGCAGACATTTCAGCTCTAAAAAGCAATTGCTTCTGTAATCTATTTCTATAAAATGGGCAAAAGTGGAAGCAGACGTACTATGGGTCAATACCAGTGAAAGGCCTTTCTGCAGACAAAAGATTCACAGTCCATTAAGTTTCAGGTCTGCCCTGATATGGATTCCTCTGATGTATTACTATTATATCCTATTTTTGTTGACTCAGTTACTATGTCAGCAAAACCAAACGTTTTGGCTTGTGTCCCAGCATCAGGCTGTCTATGGAGGATATGTTTTTGCCTCCACCACCATGACAGTAATGAGAAACTGGCATTAGTTTGATTTGCATAATTGTACGCTTCTAACTTAGTCTCTATGTCAGTAGGAGACAACTTATTGTGATGATACTCACCGCACATTATTCATTTTGTGCAATCAGCATTTATTTATGCAAATTTCATCATTACAAGAGGTCATTTTCCAACCTTCTACCATGAAATCACTTTCTCTGCCCATGAATAGTAAGAAAACACCATAGGAGAGCAGCCAGGTGTATTTGTCATTCACACTCATTGGCCAAGACACTGCAAAGGGCTTATTGTGTGTGTGCGCATATGTTTTTAAAATTACGTTTTATGAAAGATTGACAGCTATGATGACAAAACTAAAATTTGATAGACCACATGTGATTATTTTAGACAAATGCTGTCAAAAAGGCGCACACAAAACCCCAAACAAAACCAACCCGCTGTCTCACTAGTTCTGAGAGTTTCTTTAAGAATAATTTATAGACTGAAAAAAAATATTTTGTGTTCCCCAGATGATCAGTGGAATGTTTTCTGTGATAAGAAGCAGAACCCTGTAATTTATTCATGTGAGAGATAAAAAGACAGAATAACAAACTAGGATGTCCCACTTGTAGCAGCAACCTGAAATAGCAATAAATGTTGAAAAAGCTTATCAGGATCATTTGGATATTAAGGATTCATGAACTAACCTTCAAGACTCTCTTGACAAAAATGTTTCCAAGGTCTCATTGTTTATCTTACCATTAGTGGTAGAGGACCCTCTTAAGGTTTAGTTTGCAAGTAACTGAAATGACACCAGAAATTACACTGTTCCCAAGACAATCACTTCTAAGTTCAAAAAGAGTTAGAATATGTCAGTGCTTAAAAGGTAGCAGGAAATTACACAGAGCAGGTAATTTGGGGGCTAGCTGACTGACAGAGCGATGAGTACTTAACAGATTGCATCTTGACAAGGGGCACAGACAGTTCACTGGACTTGCTACCATGCAAACTATTGCTGAAAATAAAAGAACAAAAGCCCAAACATGGCTTTATCTTTTATCTTCCCAAGAATAATGAATAGGAATCCTGCAATTCCAAGCAGAAAAAATGGCTGTGATATACCAGCAGTTAGACTAAAATCATATTATAAGTATGCAGAAAACAAACCCACAGGTGGGCCACATTTATAAGGAATGATTGGGTTTCTAATGGCCCTTTTTATGCCAAAAAATCTATAAATCAGATGTTGTACCACACACAAAAAAAGTCCGTTTTTCAGGAATGTAGTTTAAATCTGTTTATATGCTTGCTAAGAAAGAAGCTTTCTAATTGACAAGTATGTACATCTGGAAGGGAAATTTCTATCCACAGGTGTGCATCGATGGATTATTTTTACAGTCCTTGCTTAATGTGCAAATATAATCATCTCTCCCAACATATCCTGTTCTATGCTTCTTGAGTGAAAAGGTTTTTAAGGAAAACTCAGCTGGGCAACCAATGCTGTATGATCCTCAGGTGGTAAATGAAAGTATGTGAGTACAGAGATAGTAAGAATCTCTGTATCATTTACCCACAGTAAACTGACACGCTGGATTAAGATTAAAAACGGTATAGTTAGGAGTTTCTGATATTTCTTTGATTTTTTTTTTTAATTTATTTTATTTTTTTTATTTTTATTTTTTTTTTGTGGTTATAAGCTAATTTGGAAAGAAGTAAGGGGAGATGAATCGAAAGAGCCATAATAAAACTATTCAAGAACAGAATGAGAAAGGGAGTCCCAAAAGAAAAAGATGAAAAATACTATGGAAGAAAAGTGAAGAAAAAGGTTAGAAAAAAATGCTGCGAGATATGAAAAGTCTCAGTGAAGCAGAAGAATAAAAAAAATGAATTTCACAATAAGAGCCAGTGGACTTAGAAGAAATGACCAAAATCCCAAATTACTCAGAGTAAAAGATGGCCAAATGATATGGACCTGTTGGATGCATACAAAAGATGGAAATACAGAAGGTGGGACTAAAGCAGGTATTCATCTACGATATTTGTGGAGTGTTTATGCTAGGCAAAACACAGGAGTTACAGCCTTGAACTAGCAACAAGATGAACTCTGAGTAAGTACTATGAATGGATGATTAAGAATGGAAAATGTAGATGTATGATAATGCAAAGAGCTATTTGGAGACTGCAAAAAGTACAGTATATTTAAGCTTTGAGGGAAAGTATTTGGAAAACCTGAGACATGGAATGAAATACTCATAAGAGGCATATTTGCAGGACTTGAGAGACCCCAATAGGATAGCTGAAGGGCAGAGGCAAGAAAAATTGACAATAGCAGCCCAAAGAGCAAACAGTTGCATCTGGAAGAAATGAAGGGCAGATTTCTCTCTAAAACTTCACTTTGAAAATAGCTTTCTTCAAACAGAACAAAAACCCCAACAGTATTCTTTCTAATTTCACTTTTATGTTACAGAACTGGTTTAAGTAACAAACAAGAATTTCCTCCCTTTGTTAATTAGATGGATATATCATATGCAAAACGATTCCTTATGGACCCTTTGATTTCATGAGGTCTTACTTCAGTTATGAGCAGCCCCAGGCATGGCAATGATAGCTAATGAATGCTTTTTCTTCATTGCCTCTGAATGGTTATTTTGTCTATTCACCCTTCTTGGACAGAAGAAATCATAATGGAAGGAACTGGAGAAATTCAAGTGTGCCCTTTGCTGGTAGAAGACAAAGACTTCTTGTAGTTTATCCTGAAACTAATAGATAGTCCGTAACTCTCAGATTTTAATCTCGTGTCACACTGCAGCTAATACAAGTAGAAGGTGAATTATATAACCTAACTTCCAACTGTCATATCTCTAGCCCAATTAAAATAGTCAGTCTCAGGTTTTAGCATGGTTCTCATCTGTCAGGCGTGGCACCAGACTTGCTTGTCAGAATTCATGAGAAACATTTCTATAGAAGACATGACATATCTGAGTACAAAATTCCAAAGGTTAGTCTGTTATATTCTAAGTCTTTGTTTCCTTCCATTGTACCTGAATTAGTGGAGTTTTACTGACTCACGGAACAAGCTCTTCTATAAGAATTCAAGTACTTCCTGACTGTGGTTAATCCAAAATAGAGTAAAAATGGTTTGTCAAAAAAAATTAGAGATTACGAAGTGGGTAAATCACAGAGAACAGATTTTTTTTCAGATGTGCTGTTCACTGATATGTACAAAAATATATATCAAATTCTGATGCTGTATTTATGCCAGAAATCCTTGCATTCACTGCTTAGATTCTCTGATAACTGGGTATGGATTGTCAGACAAATATATGGAGAGCTGTAGAAGACTGTGGGGTCTTGAAGTTGGAGTTTGATGGTTGAAGTTGTGTGAACTCTGATTATGGTCTAGTGTTTCAGCCCCAGTCTGTCTCTAATTTTATACCTGCTCTGTGTATATGTAATATGGAGTGCTCTTTCTGTTAAACGGCATCACGTGAGGTACATATTGCTTAGCAGTCATCCAAACTGTGCCAGTGGGTTTCTTTTATCTAAATCAACAGCATGTGTGGATGCTTGTTGCAGATTTCAACTACACTATGCCAATGATTCACACAAGGCAAAGGCCTGTTTGTTGAAAAGAAATGTATGGCCATGGCAATTATGATGTAGCTGAACTGTTCTAGTGGTGAAGTGTCTTTGATTCTATATAATAAAAACCATGCAGCCTTGAAAATATTTATTAAAATGTTTTAAAATGTATTATAACTATTGATTTGTGGATGGGCAGAATGAAAAATGCAGAAACATTATACAAGGTTCAGGAGAATGCCAGCTGCTTTGAAGTTGTGTTTTAACTTCTGCAGTTACCTTTCCAAACTCTGCTGGCACCCTTCTGGATTTGATTCAGATGCTGAGGGTTGAATTCACCTTACCTGTCTTCAGTCATCATAAGGTAGCATTTTATCAATGTTTATCACCAGGGCATGTTTTATGGTCAATGGAGAGAGGAAGTCATGTTCACAGGGGAATTCTGCTGAACTTTTGTTGTCACCTACCTGGTCCTCTGGTCCTCCAGAGGTGCTTGCTTTTTCCATTTTTTTATTTTTATTTTTTTTAAGTTTTATTTTTCACAGAGGAGACCTGGATGATTAGCTTACAGGAGGTTCTTCACATTTATATGACTGATGTTAGCACAGGTAAATGTGTGCCAAAGTGGACAGTACCACACATACACAGTATATGTCATACATTTCACCTTTGCAGAAAAGGTATAAAAAATACTCATAAGTTTCAAAATGCTAGGATTGAGCCCCAAGGTTACTCAGGTGGATGAACTAATGTAAAAGCCATGTGTTAAGTACTTAGATCATTTGTAACATTTCTTTTAAAACAAACAAACAAACAAACAAAAAACCCTTTGCCTTTTTGGTAGACCCTTTTAACTTTTTTACCTTTTTGGTAAAAAAAAAAAAAAAAAAATCAGAAAAAAAATAATTCAGAAAAAAATAATTCAGAAAATACCTACCATAAACTGGATTTAGGAACTGAATGTTAAATTTTGCTCTTTTGACTTCTCTTGATTTGTTTGACTCCAGTAGAACACTATCAGATAATTGAAAATATGACTTAAAAAACCGTAAGCTTAATAACAACCTTTTTTTTTTTTTTTTTTTTTTCAGAATAATCCCTGTAATGTTTACATATATCCAGATGATTGAGGAATTAATTCACATTATCACTTAACTTCTGTCATTTAATGCTTACAGGCAGCAAAACGTGGTGGTCCTTGGTACAGAGTGCATCACCACAAACTCTGACAGATTAAGTGCCCACTTTATAACTGGTATCTTCACTGGATCATGACAGATCACTGTGCTTTGGAAACACTTGCTTAATGACGTGATTTACAGCTCACTGAGGGGAGCAGAGGAAGAGACAAAGGGTTGTTATGGAACATGCTGCTGCAAATGAGTAATGCAGTGTAAATGTGGGCTGTTATGAAACTACATTGTCATGGGCATTTGTAAAGTTGTCAATATCCGTCAGTGAACAACCAATGTTTCTGGTTCACTGAGCGCTGGTAAATGAGACACCTTACACATTGATTCTGTACCTTCAGTAAAAGGTATGTTTATGTTGTGTAGTGTCACTGAACAGAGTATCCTGTATGTTTGCTGACCTTTCAACTAACACAAAAATGTAGTCATGTTAATGCAGAAAAAAGGAAGATTTTTACAGAGAGAAAACTTAGGTGAAGGACTCAAGCTCCTGGCTGATGACATGTTTTCATTGCCCCAAACATGCACAGGCTGCACGATGCAGAATTTATGAAACTTTTAAGTAATCAGTTGTAAAAATGGCTATTTAAATTGGTATCTTAATAAATCTTTCAATCTTAAATTTGCAGGGAACTAAAAGACATTACAGAAGCATTCCTGAATTCTGTTACCTTGACTGTAAGTTCAGTTTGAGCAATATTTCCTTTTAAAAACTTAATCCTTTTTCAAAAGAGGTTCAATATGGCTGTTTACATAGAAAAATATAATGATTTAATTCATGAAATGTCAGAGGTTGTATGGGTTTTGGCTTTTCAAACTTTTTGCAGTCCTGCAGGTATTGAACATTGTTCAATGTGTGCCTAAGTTACTGTAGCAGACCATTCCTTGTAATCTTCAACTCCTCTTTTGCCTTCAACCCGCAAACCATGGGGAAAAGCCCCCATTTAAAGGGGAAATAGCTGATAGAATTTATGGAAAATGTGGGATAATTTGCAACACTTTGCATGAGTTTGCAGCATGTCTTTCCTCCCATGTATTTACCTTGAATATTGTTTCAAGTCCCAGAAGCATTGGCAGAAGCTTTCTTTATTCACTGGTCCTTGGTTCTGTTAAATGCTCTAGCAATTCCTCCAGTGTTTTGGTTGCTGAGAAGGACCAAACAAGATGTTGTCTGTGTTATCGTGACAGCTTCTGCCTTGAATAAACAGTTTCAGTATGAGAACTTAATGTTCTTAACAATTTACTTTCCAAGACCATGAATGTTACTGGATATCCTAGGACAAGGGCATCATCTTACATCCAAAGGCAACTTTCCTTCATCTCATATTATAGATGGATATCAGAAGAGATCATATTCTTCAAATGTTAGACATTAGTGCTGATACAAACCTGCATTGCTAAGTGTAAAAGATTGTAACTTCATAAGAGCAACATTAATTCTATCCTATTACTGCATAGAGTCTTTTTTTTTTTTTTTTCCTATATATATATATTCCCTCTTATCAGCTGTTTGGTACTTTCATTAGGTCTCTATTAGTGCTGTATATTCATCTCAAAGGCTAATTCATACCTTCTTAACTCTCTTGACTTTAAAAGGTTTTACAAGAATTTTTCCACCACCAGTGCAGATACCTCCCCATTCTCATTTCCTCCTTGCTATATTGAACCATCTGAACAGCTAGTAATTCATTTGCTGTTCATATTCATAGGATACCTTGTTAGGTAGCAGTTCCAAAGCCTGCTGGAGATGATCATGGCAGAACCTCCCTCTATAGTAATTTGAGAGGAATACCTTAGGTCATAACTCAAGCCCTTAAACCTGTATAATTTCATGCTCCACTTACTGTAGTAGTAATACTGTAGTAGTCCATTTCTAGAATTTTATCTTAAGCTACCAGCTAACCACAATTTTTCTTGAAATAAGATTTAGCATTTCCTTGATGGTTGAAATGTCATCCTAGTTCAGCACAAAGATTATCTAGTCAGATAGCAGGTTGTGTTAAAGTTTGTAATAATGTAGTAATTTAGGTTTCCCAGCTATTATATTCATTATAATTAAAGTGGAGTCTTCTGCAGCACATCCTGCTATTTCTATTTTCTTTTCTACTTATGTTAGTGTGTACAATGTGGTTACTTGTCGATCAGACCATACTGTATTACTATGCTCTTTAAACATTGATGTTTGTGGTTTAATTCAGCAGAGATACAAAACAAATTTCCTTGGATTAGACTGCCATCCACTGCAATGACCACTGTATCACTTGGGAATCATAGAGCGTTCCTAGTTCTTTTAATACCTACTCCAGTTCTTGGTGTTGTGGGGTTCTAATACATGGAATATCGTGTAGCAAAGAAAATAAGGACCTTAGTGACAGGCAGCTACATCCTTAAAACACACAGATAGCCTGTTCTGAGCCTGTCTGCAGTATTTACCTGCCCCTTTTCAGGCTTATGGAATTCCTCTAGGTATTGACCTAGTTTTGGTTTAGAGCGTTTATACTGAATTTCTCATTCCCATTAGTGGTACATTCTTACACCTACTATTACTTCTTACTTATTAGGTCACTTCCAATAGGGGCTTAGTTATTCCATGTCATGGAAGCATGACAAACAGCACTCATTTCCAACCCCATGTAGGAAAAATGAATTCCTATGCTTTAAGAGTCTGCATAGAAGTCAGCAGTTTTAGCTTGAATTTATTGTTCTTTATGCACAAATTTATTCTTTTTATCATTAATAAACACAGTTTAGAAGGATTCTAATCCAACCAAAATCTTGTGATTTTTCTTACTTTTCCCAATCTGCTGTCCATCCTCCCTTGAGCCACTGCTGGTAACAAAATATGATTTGAGAAACTGCTGTGGTAGATTCTGTGACCTACAAAAACTACTGGCCAAAATTATTCTTGTTCCATCAACAAGAAGATCTTACCTGATTAATAGAGGAAATTAGGAATGGTTATTTATGTCAAAGATTTTTGAGATTTTCTTCAGTACCCTTCAGGGCCTGAGAATGGGCCTATCCTCCAGAAAAATTGCATTTGTCTGTGATGAACAAAGTGTACAATGCACAAAAAGTGTTTAATGCTGGTCCCATGAATAGCAGAGAATTTATTCCCTCAAAAGGTTTTTAACACAGGAGGCACTCAGCATCTCACAGAATCGTACGGAAGGGAATGCGGAAGTCTTTTATAGGACACAGCGTACTTTACATAGGAATTTCACACAGTACTTACTGGAATATCAATATGAAATTATAAATATCTGGCTCTGATTTAAATATAGAATTTCAAACATGCTCTGCTCTTGGTTGAGGAAAGGAGGCTCTTGGACTGGTTGTGGGGAAGGTGATGGAAGATATGATGCAGTAAGAATGGACAGAAGTAACAGAAATTTGAGCCCCAGATGAGCATGATGTTTAAGCTATCTGAATTTGAATGTCTGAAGGAAAGCTTGCACTGAGAATGAAATCATAGAGCAACCCCCCCAAAAGGGCTATTACATGTATGAGGGCATTAAAGAATACTGATTATGTAGCTGATTGAATGTACAGTCAATTTAAGAGATTTGATCCTGAGTTTATCTTAAGGCCCATTTTTGACCACAATAGAAAATGAGTACTCTCTGAGATGTGTTTTTCTTTTTTTTTTTTTTTTTTTTTTTTTCCTCCATACTGGGCATCCTAGGGAAATGTTTCTCTTCCTGAAGGTGCTTCAGGCTCAGTACTCCTGTGCCCTGCTAATGCCTGTGAAGTGTTTAGAATACATTTTTTTGAAATTAATTGAATACACAAAATCAAAAAGAGTTGAAAAAATGTTAAAAAATTTATGAATACTGGTGACTGATCAGAGCACACAAAACCTTAGAAGCTTTCCATCTTATCTTACGTAGGAGCCGTCTTTGATCTTCTTCCTCTCAACCTTTTACATGGCTTTCTTGTGCTATTATAATTGTTCTCCTAATATTGTAGGGGAATGAAAGAATCAGTCAAATTCCATCTAGGAGGTGGCACATTGCAAAAATTAGAACATCTTAATTTTATATACAAGTGTAATTTTTTTTAAGTCTACAACAATTTATTGGTATTAAGGTAAATGGTTTGTATAACTTAAGAGAGTAAAACCTTACACAGTTTTTGGGTAAGGAAAAGTTCGTGTGACTGTCTCTGTAGGCATTTCTTCTTATGATTAAACAAAATGTTAAGGATTAAAAATGTATTGAACTTAAAAAAAAGAGATTATTATCCACTTTAAGAAAGTAACTTGTAAGTTTAATGTCATTTATCACTTGGTTAATTAAAAATAGACTGAAAACCACTAGTTATTAAAATGTTATATATGAATGTAGTAATTCAATCATTGCTGTATAAAAAAGTAGGACTGAAATCTATTTGCATAGAACAAAACTATGCGTATAAGATCTGAATGGACTAGCATCCCTTGCTGTATGCTTTCTCGTGTTTCGACCTTTACCTCAATATAAAACTAAACGGATAGATCATGGGCTTGTATGTGAGGTGTGCGGCTTATCCTAGTAATCCATTTAACATACTCAGGAAGTGTGGTTTGTTAACATCTGACCTAATTCCTTATGGAACTTCTAGAGAGACTCTAAGGGAGTATGAAATGATGGCTTTCAAAGTCAGTAGTTTCCTCTTATTTTTACTAAATGCACTAGAAACTTCTCAAGATAAGGTTATATGAGAGTTTCCATTCTATGTCCCTCTTCACTTGTGTATTAAATATTAAAATTTTCTCTTTAAAATTTTCAGTGTCTTCATAAACACAGTACATATACATTAGAGTATACATTAGATTGTGATCAATATTAAGAAAAACAATCTCATAAAAAGTATTCCTAAAGTAGAAGTTGAAGGCTGCAATTTGTAAGAGATGCTACTCTTCAGTGACTGGAAAGCAGCACCTGCCTTTATCCTGCAATATATCTGGTTTGCTATTTTTTCCTCTTAGTAACATCTTACTAGAACTACTGTGGTCATGAAGAAGTGCACACTGCTAAGTGCTACATAGGCATAGCACCTCAAGCTGGTCCCAGAAAGTTTATGATTTTCCTGATTATCTCCACTTGCTGTGTTTTGGTTCACATCACAGAACTCAATGTGTGTGTGCAAGATTCCTTTTCAATGAGACTAAACCACAGGATACATTCCACAAGTAAGCCTTGTACCCTCCAGCCACTAACAGATATTCATCCCATGGCACAGGTATAAAGGCAGTGAAGTAACCTTCTTCTCTTGTATCTAATGCATCGACAACCTAGTGTTGACAACACTTTCAATCATTTATTTTTCCCTGCATTACAAGACCTTTGGGATCAAAAGTATAAGAGGAACAGAGAGAGCATATGGGGTGTGCAAATAAGGCAGGATTGGTCCCTTTAATATTGAGGGCATACCAGCTTATCGTCAAATTTCTTTTAATATTGTGAGAAAAAAAAAAAAAAAAAGCTTTTTCTAAATCCAGTAGGCAATGAGTGGGGAATACTACTGAGTGCTGTTTTATCTTATGTACTGTGCATAGAGTAGGTTTGTGCATGGATCATCTAAAGAAACAGCTGAAGAAGTTGTCTGTGCTTGCATGCATATAAATGTATTGCAACAGTCTCTCAAAGATGCCTCTACAAATTGCAGGGACACTGAGAAAAACTCTAGTGGACTTACCCAGTGACACCCAAATATTGACGGTACTGCTCCTTCAGTCAGCCATGGAGTTTCTATATCAAATAAGAAGCTTTTGGAATGCTTAGGAGATCTGCCATGGACTCTGTGGGAGGATGTCAGGGAACACATGCATGGGTTACTGAAGGGTTATTGACATTCCTTAGTGTTTGATTGGTATTAAACTGGTGCTTAGCACCTACAAATCATCAGAGGAAGAGGTAAGAATAGTTCCCTGAAGATCTGGGGATCCAGCAGAGATGCTACACAAAGTCTTCCAGTGTACTTTGGAAACTCAGCAGCTCGGAAACATGCTGAAGAAGTTTTATTTTGAGGAGAGTATTTTAATTAATTGCACAATTACAGTATTGTCATGAAACAGCTGAACAGTCCTCTTGAGCCTTGCCAGGTTTCCAAAGAACTAATCTCAGAAGCAGTTTCTGTTAAATACCATAGGAAATGCTGCAATAATAGAAAGTTTAGCTTTCACGTTAAAATATGCAGGCAGTGTCCTGATCTGCAAATTTAGCTCTGCATCCTTGTATGCATGCATTGCAAAAACAGAGTATTTAGTTATGTGGTTCTGTGCTTTTTCTGAAGGTGAGGGGCAGGGGCATGTGTATACCGGCACAGAAAGGCACACCCTGTTTTTTCCTACAACCTTAGATGCTGAGCATCTTATGAAGGACCAATGTATATATAATGTGATTATGCAGTCTCATAAATTGCTACATAATTATAGTTCATTTTGAATTTGCCATATAGTAGTGCTTCAGAATCTAAGCTTTCATTGCAAAAGTAATTAAGCCTCTAGCCCTTATGGTTACAAAGATAACCTTCAAAATGTCAAATGAACATAAGCAGATGAGTTGATGTCTGTCTGCCTTTGCAGACAGCTTGAAACAGTAGCTTCAAGAAAATGATACTGCCTACTGCCCCTTCATTGGAATGGGTCTCCGAAGGGAGCCTAGCACAAGCAATACTGTTAACTACTTCAGAGGTGATAGGTTTAGCAGAAACAGCCAACCAAAGAGAACTTCTCTGCCATTTTTAGAGATATCGAAAATGAAATATAGGTTCCATTGGAACCACTGATTTTTAAGCTTATCTTAGGAAGGAAGAAATGATGGATTTGTTTGCTATGAATTTAAAATCACCCTTGTCATGCCCAAAATATTGAAAGAAGGCAATTGTCCTGGTTTCAGTTAGCACAGAATTAATTTTCTTCCTAGTAGCTGGTGGAATGCTGTGTTTTGGCTTAGAATGAGAAGAGTGCTGATAACACCCCGATGCTTTAATTGTTGCAGAGCAGTGCTTATACTAAGCCAAGGACATCTCAGCCTTTGCTCTGTCCTGCCAACGGGCAGGCTGGGGGGTGCAGTAAGAGCTGGGAGGGGACAGACCCAGGACAGGTGACCCAAACTAGCCAAAGGGGTATTCCATACCATCTGACGTCATGCTAAACAATATATAGGGGTGGCTAGCCGGGGGGAGGGGGCCGGACTGCTCGGGGTTAGGCTGGGCATCGGTCAGCGGGTGGTGAGCAATTGCATTGTGCATCACTTGTTTGTACATACTATTATTACTTTCGTATTATCACCATTGTATCATCATTATTATTATTGTTATTATTATTTTTGTTATTTTTTTTCCTGTCTTATTAAACTGTCTTTATCTCAACTCACGGGCTTCACTTTCCATTTCTCTCCCCCGTCCCAGAGAGGGAGGGGGGAGGGTGAGCGAACGGCTGCGTGGTGTTTAGCTGCCGGTCGGGTTAAACCACGACAGTCTTTTTGGCGCCCAACGTGGGGCCCGAAAGGTTGAGATAACGGCAGATCTGATCAGAGTGTGTTAAACTAAAATTGGTGGAAGGATTAGACCTGCTTAATAGTCACTTGTCATGATGCTGATTGCTTTAATCACAACTCTGCTGCGCCTGTTTTCCAAATTGAGTATTATAGTACATTATTTTCCGTATTTGCTCTCTGTAGTGTTGTTTCTCCTCTCCGGGCCCTGGTTTCAGACCATTATGGTACTAAGTGTTATAGCAATGGCTTATGAGACGATAAGATATCTGGTCATGACTCTAACTTGGTATTTATACTCAGTAACATCGTGGACTCTGTACTTTGGAAACAGCATCTTGGGAACTATTAGCAATTATACCTATTGTTTTTCTCCATTAGAGAGTCAATCTGTGGAGGGGAAAGGGGAGGATATTTTTCCTTACTTGCTTACTCTCCCTTTCTCCTTCACCACCCCTGTATCCTCCTGGGTCACTCTGCCTTCCTCCTTCACCACCCTCTTATCCCCTGAGCTTGTCACAATAGCTCTCCAAGATATTGAATATTTCTGGAATACTCAGAATACCATAGTCTTGTTGTTCTGCCTCATGAATGCACTTCAGATTCTGCTTAAAGTTAAACAACTACTTATGAAGCTCATCCGGAGATCTGCCCGGAGGCAGTATAGTTGTGGGTGGCAGGGAGTATGGGTGGATATGGGCAGGCATCTAGAGCAGTTGGCACCCCCAGTGTGTTGGAAATTCACCCCTGAACAATGGCAAAATCCTCAAAAACTGGCAGAATGCTTGAAAAAAAGGTGTAATGATTCTGGCAGTTCCAAAGTAACACAAATCATTGTAACGTGCTGGGGCCTGGCTCATGCCTATCGAGCTGCCATTGATACTGCTGTCAACTTAGTGACAGACCCTGCGGCCACTCCAAACCCTGTGACAGATCCAACGGCCACTGTGACCCCTACGGTGGATTCTGCAGCCGCTCCAGTCCCAGCTCCTGCAGCCGCTCCAGTCCCAGTTCCTGCAGTCGCTCCAGTTCCAGCTCCGGCCGCTACTCCAGTCCCAGTTCCTGCAACTGCTCCAGTCCCAGCTCCTGAAGCTGCTCCAGCTCCAGCTCCTGAAGCCGCTCCAGCTCCAGCTCCTGCAGCTGCTCCAGTCCCAGTTCCTGCAGTCGCTCCAGTTCCAGCTCCGGCCGCTACTCCAGTCCCAGTTCCTGCAACTGCTCCAGTCCCAGCTCCTGAAGCCGCTCCAGCTCCAGCTCCTGAAGCCGCTCCAGCTCCAGCTCCTACTGCTGCTCCAGTCCCAGCTCCTGCAACTGCTCCAGCTCCAGCTCCAGCTCCTGTAGCCGCTACAGCTCCGGTTCCTGCAACTGCTCCAGCTCCTGTGGCCGTGTCAGAGAAACGAGCTGTAGCAGTGCAAGTTGACCCTGCAGAGGGCATTCCAACCCCTGTGGCAGACCCTGTAACAAAGTCAGAGAAACGAGCAGTAGCAGTGCAAGCTGCCCCTGTAGAGAAGGTGAAAATATGGTATAGAAATTCAAGTCGTTTAGAACGCAGAGAGTCTTCTGCCAATCCAGGTAAGGCTTCTGCCAAAACTAAGTATAGAGATGACGAAGATGATGACGACGCTGGGCCGTCAAGGATTCAGGAGGAGGAAGATGAGGATGCCGAAAGAGCAACAGTAACTACCCGAAGCCTAAACGAGCGCGAGCTACGAGATGTGCGAAAAGATTTTGGTCGCTGTATAGGTGAGCAGCTTGTCACCTGGCTGCTCCGGTGCTGGGACTCTGGAGCCAATTGTGTGGAATTAGACGGCAGGGAAGCCAAGCGGCTGGGATCCCTTGCTCGAGACGCCGGCATTGACAAAGCAATTGCAGATGGAGCACGACCCACCAGCCTCTGGAGGCGTCTCCTCTCAGCTGTGAGGGAAAGGTATCCCTTCAAGGAAGATATTTTATGTCTACCAGGCAAGTGGACCACTATGGAGAAGGGAATCCAGTACCTGAGGGAATTAGCCGTACGGGAAGTGATTTATGAGGATCCAGACCTCAAACAAACATCCACAGATCCAGATGAAGTCAAGTGTACACGACCCATGTGGTGGAAGTTTGTACGGAGTGCACCATCATCATATGCCAGCTCATTGGCAATAATGGCCTGGAAAGAGGATGAGGAACCCACAGTGGGTGAAGCGGCTAAACAACTCCGGCAGTACGAAGAAAGTCTCTCCTCTTCCTTACAGGCCTGCGTCTCAGCTGTGGAGAAACTTTCTGAAAAGGTTCACCAACTTGAAGAGAATCTATTGTCCTCCCCACCTGAACCAACCAGTGCCCACCGACCAAAGGAGAACACTTGGGAGAAACTTTCTGAAAAGGTTCACCAACTTGAAGAGAGATTATTCTCCTTCGCACCTGTACAAAGCAGTGTCTCAGCTGTCAGGGGTAGGCGTTCACCCACACAAGGAAGACGATATGGTGGGTACTCACCCCGTGCCACCCTGTGGTTTTACTTACGAGACCATGGAGAGGACATGAGAAAGTGGGATGGAAAATCTACCGCGACCCTAGAGGCACGGGTACATGAGTTGCAAAAGAAAACAATCAGGAAAAAGGGATTCTCCGAAAAGTTTGCTGCTCCAACTTCCAGCAGACAGTCCTTCAAACACAGAAACGAGGAAGATTCTGACCAGGATTAGGGGGGCCCTGCCTCCAGCCAGGGGGAGGAAAGGGACAATCGAGTTTATTGGACTGTGTGGATTCGATGGCCTGGCACATCACGCGCACAGAAGTATAAGGCTTTAGTAGACACCGGTGCACAATGTACTATAATGCCATCGAGCTATAAAGGACCAGAGCCCATCTATATTTGTGGAGTGACAGGGGGATCTCAGCAGTTGACTGTATTGGAGGCTGAAGTGAGTCTGACTGGGAATGAGTGGGAAAAGCACCGCATTGTGACTGGTCCGGATGCTCCATGTATCCTTGGCATAGACTATCTTAGAAGAGGATACTGCAAGGACCCAAAAGGGTTCCGGTGGGCTTTTGGTATAGCTGCCTTAGAGACAGAGGGCATTAAACAATTATCTACCTTGCCTGGTCTCTCAGAGGACCCCTCTGTTGTGGGGTTGCTGAGGGTCGAAGAACAGCAAGTGCCAATTGCTACCACAACTGTGCACCGGCGGCAATATCGCACCAACCGAGACTCCCTGATTCCCATCCATAAGCTAATTCGTCAATTGGAGAGCCAAGGAGTGATCAGCAAGACTCATTCACCTTTCAATAGTCCCATATGGCCAGTGCGAAAGTCTAATGGCGAGTGGAGACTAACAGTGGACTATCTCGGCCTGAACGAAGTCACGCCACCACTGAGTGCTGCAGTGCCAGACATGCTGGAACTTCAGTATGAACTTGAATCGAAGGCAGCCAAGTGGTACGCCACAATTGATATCGCTAATGCATTTTTCTCCATCCCTCTAGCAGCAGAGTGCAGGCCACAATTTGCCTTCACTTGGAGGGGAGTTCAATATACTTGGAATCGGCTGCCCCAGGGGTGGAAACACAGCCCTACCATTTGCCATGGGCTGATCCAGTCTGCACTAGAGCAGGGGGAAGCTCCTGAACACCTGCAGTACATCGATGACATTATTGTGTGGGGTGACACAGCAGAGGAAGTTTTCGAGAAAGGGAAGAAAATAGTCCAAATCCTTCTGAAAGCCGGTTTTGCCATAAAACAAAATAAAGTCAAAGGACCTGCACGGGAGATCCAGTTTTTAGGAATAAAATGGCAAGATGGACGTCGTCAAATCCCAATGGATGTGATCAACAAAATAACAGCTATGTCTCCACCAACTAACAAAAAAGAAACACAGACTTTCCTAGGTGTTGTGGGGTTTTGGAGAATGCACATCCCAAATTACAGTCTGATTGTAAACCCACTCTACCAAGTCACTCGTAAGAAGAATGAGTTTGAATGGGGCCCTGAACAACGACAAGCCTTTGAACAAATCAAGCAGGAAATAGTCCATGCAGTAGCCCTTGGGCCAGTTCGAACAGGACCAGATGTAAAGAATGTGCTCTACACTGCAGCCGGGGAGAACGGCCCCACCTGGAGCCTCTGGCAGAAAGAACCTGGGGAAACTCGAGGTCGGCCTCTGGGGTTTTGGAGTCGGGGATACAGAGGATCTGAGGCCCGCTATACTCCAACTGAAAAGGAGATATTGGCAGCATATGAAGGAGTTCGATCTGCTTCGGAGGTGGTCGGTACTGAAGCGCAGCTCCTCCTAGCACCCCGATTACCGGTACTAGGCTGGATGTTCAAGGGAAGGGTCCCCTCTACGCATCATGCAACTGATGCTACATGGAGCAAGTGGGTTGCACTGATTACTCAGCGGGCTCGAATAGGAAACCCCAGTCGCCCAGGAATATTGGAAGTGATCATGGACTGGCCAGAAGGCAAATACTTTGGGATATCATCAGAGGAGGAGGTGGGTCGTGCTGAAGAAGCCCCACTGTACAACCAGTTGCCAGAGAATGAAAAGAAATATGCCCTGTTCACTGATGGGTCCTGTCGTATTGTGGGGAAGCATCGGAGATGGAAGGCTGCTGTATGGAGTCCTACGCGACGAGTTGCAGAAGCTGCTGAGGGAGAAGGTGAATCGAGTCAGTTTGCAGAAGTGAAAGCCATTCAGCTGGCTTTAGACATTGCTGAACGAGAAAAATGGCCAGTTCTCTATCTCTACACCGATTCATGGATGGTAGCAAATGCCCTGTGGGGATGGTTACAGCAATGGAAGCAAAACAACTGGCAGCGTAGGGGCAAACCTATCTGGGCTGCTGCATTGTGGCAAGATATTGCTGCTCGGGTAGAGAACCTGGCTGTGAAAGTACGCCACGTAGATGCTCATGTGCCCAAGAATCGGGCTACTGAAGAACATCAAAACAACCAGCAGGTGGATCAGGCTGCTAAGATTGAAGTAGCTCAGGTGGACCTGGATTGGCAGCATAAAGGTGAATTATTTATAGCCCGATGGGCCCATGACACCTCAGGCCATCAAGGTAGAGATGCAACATACAGATGGGCTCGTGATCGAGGGGTGGACTTGACCATGGACGCTATAGCACAGGTTATTCATGACTGTGAAACATGTGCTGCAATCAAGCAAGCCAAACGGTCAAAGCCTCTTTGGTATGGAGGACGATGGCTGAAATATAAATATGGAGAGGCCTGGCAGATTGATTACATCACACTCCCTCAAACTCGCAATGGCAAGCGCCACGTACTTACAATGGTGGAAGCAACCACCGGATGGCTGGAAACATATCCTGTGCCTCATGCTACCGCCCGGAACACCATCCTGGGCCTTGAAAAGCAAGTCCTATGGCGACATGGCACCCCAGAAAGAATAGAATCAGACAATGGGACTCACTTCCGAAACAACCTTATAGACACTTGGGCCAAAGAACATGGTATTGAATGGGTGTATCACATCCCCTATCATGCACCAGCCTCCGGGAAAGTTGAACGATACAATGGCCTGTTAAAGACTACCTTGAAAGCAATGGGCGCTGGGACGTTCAAAAACTGGGATACGCATTTGGCAAAGGCCACCTGGTTAGTCAATACTAGGGGATCTACCAACCGAGCTGGACCTGCCCAATCAAACCTGTTACGTACTGTAGATGGGGATAAAGTTCCTGTAGTGCATGTAAAAAATATGCTGGGTAAAACAGTCTGGGCTACTCCTGCCTCAGGAAAAGGCAAACCTATTCGTGGAATTGTTTTCGCTCAGGGACCTGGATATACTTGGTGGGTGATGCAAAAGAACGGAGAGGTCCGGTGTGTACCTCAAGGAGATTTAATACTGGGTGAGAATAGCCCATGAACTGAATTGCACCATGTTAAATAGTATATTATACTGTATGTTATCACTACCATGATTACTATAGGTGACTAATTAGAATGTATGGAAAAGAGTGTAACCTGAGCATGACATAAATGGTATGGAATAAGGGGTGGATAGATGTCCTGGTTTCAGTTAGCACAGAATTAATTTTCTTCCTAGTAGCTGGTGGAATGCTGTGTTTTGGCTTAGAATGAGAAGAGTGCTGATAACACCCCGATGCTTTAATTGTTGCAGAGCAGTGCTTATACTAAGCCAAGGACATCTCAGCCTTTGCTCTGTCCTGCCAACGGGCAGGCTGGGGGGTGCAGTAAGAGCTGGGAGGGGACAGACCCAGGACAGGTGACCCAAACTAGCCAAAGGGGTATTCCATACCATCTGACGTCATGCTAAACAATATATAGGGGTGGCTAGCCGGGGGGAGGGGGCCGGACTGCTCGGGGTTAGGCTGGGCATCGGTCAGCGGGTGGTGAGCAATTGCATTGTGCATCACTTGTTTGTACATACTATTATTACTTTCGTATTATCACCATTGTATCATCATTATTATTATTGTTATTATTATTTTTGTTATTTTTTTTCCTGTCTTATTAAACTGTCTTTATCTCAACTCACGGGCTTCACTTTCCATTTCTCTCCCCCGTCCCAGAGAGGGAGGGGGGAGGGTGAGCGAACGGCTGCGTGGTGTTTAGCTGCCGGTCGGGTTAAACCACGACAGCAATGAAACAATCTTCCCCACACCCTTCACAAAAATACCAAGTAGTGAATTACCATCTTTGCTGTTTCCCATCCAGCTGCCCAAAGTCCTTACTTCTCATCAGCATCTTCTGTCACACAGTTGATGTAACTGATTTGGGTTTCTTTGGAATAAATGCTCTTCTGTCTCCCTTTGCCATCCAGTAGTGTTCTACATCCAATAACAAAACAATTATAATAGATGGATGTTAAAAAACAAGTGGCAAAAAATACTTGTGGTAAAGAAGAGGGCATATAGTCAGGAAAAGAATATAAATCTAAAAGTTATTTTGGGAATTATTATAGCGTAGCTAGAGAAAATTCACTGTAATACAACATGTCTGGGCATTGCTTGTAACCAGATTTATATTTTTAAATATAGTATACCTTTACAGGGAAAATACTGTATTGTTACTTGTCTATAATGCATGTAGAAAAGATCCAGGTTAACAGTCTGCTTGCAGCCTGTGCTTGGCTTTTACAAATTGCTGGCAGGTAACACTACAAGCAGGATGCACTGCTGGGCTGTGAGTTCTAAGAAACTGAGTAGAGGCACTGAAGATCCAAAAGCTTCTGCTTGACACTGCTGCTTTGGAAGCCTAGAGAGGACTCATGAGAACTATTCATCTGTTTCATGACAATACTTTAATCTTGCAATTAATTAAAATCTTTTCCCAGTAAACAAGCCTTCCTTCATCAGCTTGACATGCCATGCATGGAGAATAACAAGAATTGGCAAAGAATCTAACAGATTTGTGACAGAATTCCAAACAATGCAGCAGTGATTATTTAGATCAGCACAGGGCTAAGCTTTCAGGTAATGCAATGATTAACTGAAAAAGGAGGATCCACCCTTGAGAAATCCCCAGGATAGAATTCTAAGTCTGCATTTTTATCCTGACAGAAATTATACCAGTTGCATGAGACTTTATGAGACATACAAAGATCACTACAATACCAGAAAGCTTTCCCACGGACTTTTAAATGAGATTGCATGTTCTTTGAGCTATCCAACATATTGTTCTTCAGTGCAGTGTACTCAGTTCATTTGAGCTAACTTCAAAATTTTTCTTCAATGAAATAAACTAGCTGATATGATAGCTTAGTATCAGACTGGTACTACCTTAGACTGTACTTTTTTCATTTTAATGTAAGGAAAAGTAATTTTTAATGCTTTCCTATGTTTACATAGATGCTTTGGATGAAAATAAGCCTGCTCATACAGTCCAAATCTTACTTTAACTGCCAGTCAAGAGTGCAGTTCTTAATTTCAATTTTAACATCACTTCTACTGGTACTTCTAATGTCAGGAAAGGAGGCATTCCCTAGCACTGTATTTTGTAGAATCATCGAAAGAACAAAATTCACTGTGGGGAAAGGTACTGAACAACGTAATACAGATAAAATCCCAAAATATTAAATTATAATATGATATATTGTATTATAATTTCAGGCACTTCCTTCTAAAGTGCATTTTCAAATAGAGATACAATCTAGGTAGGTATGTCTTCTTTTAATATATTACATTTCCACAATGTGGTATCATTTCTTTCAATGAAAACCTCAAGTGAGCAAATAATTTTTCATGTGTGTTGGGGAATGGTTATATTTCCCATAGGAACTCTATGACCATGAAAACACTTTGACAAATATTAGCAGTATTAGTCAGACTCTAAGAGTGATGGGTGCTGTCTTTTGGGTATTTTCTTTTTACAAGCTTAAGGCAAGACCAGATGCAGTAGAGTCTTAGCTGATGCCGTTGAACTGCACAGTTGCTTGTGTTGTGCCGTAGGAGGTGGGCACAACATCTGGCTGTCTTAGTAGGGGGAATGTTGCAAAGCAAGTTTGTACCTACATAAAAACATATGAATTTTTCTCAGGTGATCTCCCCTTTTTTCATCTTCAATGTTGAAATAAGACTGCATAAGTTTTTGAGAAGAGTCCAATAGGTATCACTTTTGGGTTACGCAATACCATGACTCTATTATTCATAGTGGAATTCGCTCACTGTGGGGATTTACTTGATCAGTTAACCTCTGCCTGCTTCATTTCCCCCCTCTGCATGATCAGAACACAAATACTTGCTTTCCTTTGTAAAGTGCTTTGACATCTGTGGCCATAAAGCACTTCACAAATGTTTTCTCTAAAGACACACCTCATTTGTGTAAGAAACATATTTGGAAGGCATGTAGAGAATGCTATGAGGGCAAAGCAGAGAGATGAAAGAAATACAGAGGAAAAGAAAACAAAGAATAAAATGAGTAGATTTGGTAAACTTGCAGTGGTGTTCATTGGTGACTGAATTGTTCCATCTGTAAACCTGTATTACATTGCTGAAATATGATTTCATTAGATTATCTCTGATCCACACAAAACATTCAGTGTTTTGCAGTTTGCTAGATCAGACTTTACTGTTTAATGTGCTTTTCAGAAACTTTGATATGTTTTGCTTAAGTAAATCAACTATAGCAGTTTTCACTTCTTCCCTCTCATCTTTCACTGAAGTATGATAAATGTTGCTTTCCAGTAATAAAGAGAAAATGCTTGGAGGACAACAAACAAACAAACAAACAAAACAAAACAAAAACAAAACAAACAAAAAAAACAAACCACACATGTATAATAAATTTTGCCATGACAGATAAATATAATTTCACTAACCATTGATACTATCTTTTAAAATGTATTATATTGTTACATCACTTCACAAACTATGGAATGAAAGAACAGGTGAAAAACAGTGTATTACAGACCGGAAAATTGGATGGGGTTAAGTGGGTTACCAAAGGTCTCATTGTAGTAGTTACTGGGTTTTCTTCATTTGTAAAAAAGGAGGAGTTAGAAACGTGTTACAAAGACCATCAGTCTCTGGGTTAGCAATATTTTCTCTTCCAGGGTGTAAATTCAAACACTATAAAACCATCCTTGTTGAGCAAATATTTTTCCTATGGACATTTAGTTCAAAAACAATATTTTTCTACATCATTTCAATGACTATAAAAAATCTTTTTGTAGATGTACATTTACTAATAAATTCTTTAGTACAGTATTGTAAACATACATGCTTTTCTACAAGGATATAAAATAACTAAGCTTTGTAATATAAAAGCATGTTAATGAGGGTATATACTCTGGATATTATCCATTTTTCCAACAAAAATTTCTACTTTTTGTTGCTCCTTGTCATCTGTTTGTGAATTTAATTCCTTCACATAAGTCTTATTTTCATGTAAATAGCCCAAAAGGCTTGCATGATATGGTGCTTTTTCTTTTTTTTCAGTAACTGATATAAATGCCTTAGAGTCATCCTTGAAAGTGTCTTGCTGTGCTAATGGACATTGCCATGATTTGTATTTGATAGGAGATTATGCTGTGAGAGGAAAAACAAGAAAGCAATGGGATAAAAACAACTGCTTACCCATATTCACCCAGGGAAAGCTTAAAAAAAAATAAAAAGAAAAAGGTCACAATAAACAAGTTAACTTATGTTTTACAGATTCATCTTGCATTACTTGCATGGCACATACCAAAAATCTTACGGACTTTCCTGTGATATTGACAAATTGATATGAATGAAAAAACATTATACTTCGTTTTCACTGGAAGGTAAAAGTACATCCTCAGTGCTAATTGCTACGTCTACCTTTCCTTCTTACTTTTTTGGTGGTTGAGATATATTAATCCTTTTATCCTTTTGTCTTTCTTTCAGTGTTTGACTTTAATTCACCACACTTGCAGGTGCATTCACATACTCAGCTTTCTTATTTTCAGTAGTAAAGTCTTTTATTACCATTTGTTCCAAGCACTGAAACTGATGTTTTTCACTTTATTTTCTGAGGATCTTCAGTATGCAAATTTGTCAAGAGAATATTTAACCAGTAATGAAGATGTGAATTTAAATGTGTCATGAATTGAAAGCAATGTCTCTGAAATGCAGTTGAAACCATGGAACATACATGAATTACTTATTCATGTTGTTTAAGTATGAAGTTACAAAGAGATGATAGAAATCCCAAGAAAGGAAGATACCTGAAGTTGGGTTTTGTGCCTCCAAATATACCATACATAGAATACTGATAATCTTTGAGGTACTTTTGTATGAGATAAGAATTTATATTTTTGTATGAAAGAAGAGATACATATTATGACATGAAAACATCTCTGTTTTTTGATGGTACAGAGAAAAGTTCTTCTTGAGCAGAGGAATTTGCTATCTTATATTAGGTGAGAAGAAGAGTAGATCAGAATTTATTTTTCAGATCTCAGGCTGCAAGATTTTATTTCTATGGATATATGGGTTTAACTAATACAGGTTGTCTGGACAAAAAGTGCAGGTAAATCCTAACCCTCTTCTGTCGTAGCTAACCTCAGGTTTAACACTCCATTCTATCCTGTGGACCTAGATAAGGATTGCTCATGTGTGTACTGTGGGATTGATTGCCCAGGGTCCTAATTAGAAAGAGGTCATTGAGGGGCAGTGTATAGATGCCCTGGAGACTTGAGTTTTTACTTCAAGATCACAAAGGCTGGATCTTGAAGCATGTAACTGGCAAATGAACAGGTGAGCCCTTAAAAATTCAGTTGTAGGATCAAGACAAACTTAATACAGATGTAGTAAATGGGTGGAAGAATGGTAGGAGGAAATTAGGAAAGTGAGAATGAGGGAATTCATTATAGAAACATGGGCCTGTAAAGACAACTTATTGTACAATTTGAAGGTCATAAAAGCATGTTAGTTAAAGGCAGCTTGCTTTTACTTCTTCAGTGAATTTCTTTCTGCTACCCAAGTATAAGCATAGAAGACTTAATTTTTGTTCATTTTTTTTCCTAATTTCTTCCCTTATCTGCATAGTAACTTTCTACATGTCGCTATTCTTTATTTTATCATTTTCTATTATTTACCTTTTCGATGTAAGTGTATGTGAGAGATTATGACATTATTACAGTACTTACCTTTATTTGCTATCACCATCATATTGCTTCGTGTGAATTGGAGCTGGGACATTTTCTCAGTAAAGTCTGATTAATTGTTAGTGACTTGTGGAGACTCCAAGGCAAGGTCTACAAGAGCAAAGCAGAACTTTGTACTGTAAGTATTACCATGAGTACCAGATTTCAGGTGCATTATTTGTCAAGATTTTTGTTTTATTTTAAGAGAGGCAGAAAGAGGGATGGAGCAGAAATGATCTCTGTTCTTTTTTGCCTCCCTCAAAAAAACAAGCAACAGTGAGCTGCCCAAATACAATAAAATTAATGTTCCAGAAAGGTACATTAAATTGTCTGTAGTAATAGTGTATTGCAATAGAATAATACTGAAGCAGGGAAATGACAAAACATCAAACCAAAATATCACAGATTATCATTACTGTAGAATCTCTGAAACTTGTCTTACTTCATTTTCCATGGGATAGATTCAGGATGTAAATCCTACAGGACATAAATTTTCCTTTTGAAATCAGTAGCAATTTGTGCTTAAATCACACAGGAAGACTTCTCTCTCAATAGGCGTCAGTGTCTAAACTAACAAAAAGATGGAATTTTACTTCTATCTCTGGATTTCCTGGCTTCTTTCATTTAGCAGAAGATCCTTAAAATAATGGATTGTAGCTCTTTGCATCAGAAAGCTTCCTCCATTTTCATGAGCTTCTATTGCAAATATGTATTCTAGTTATCCATAAACTGTAAGTATCCACTTGTGGGCCATTATATTTTTTGCTCTTCCTCACAAATGTCATAAATGGGTGTATGCTTTGATAGGTTTAAATGACAAAAAAATATTATTGTAGGGTATAGTACAGCAACATCATTGTAATTAAACTTGTCTGAGATTAGGCCAAAGGCGTGAGAGGATTTATGACTCGTGTTTTGCATTCTCTTTCCAAGTTATTTTATTAACATAGGGTGTCTTTAATTATGCAGAACTGCAAACTGCATTATTGGTATTCTATAAACGTTAACTACTAGTGTCTCTAATGAAGCAGGAAGAAAACATGCTTTCTTGTTATTTGTCAGGACTTGCAAAACACTAAGTGTTTCAGATGCTGTTGCTACATTGCATAAAGTACAAGAGATCTGAGACTTATGACCTACCAGCTCAGTATTTACACTTGGCAATATCTGCATACATCTACATACATACAAACACGTATATGCATACATCTCTCTTTATACTTATATAAACACATATATACATACATACACATATTTATATTTGTGTGTATGTATATATACACATATAGTGATTTCTAAAGTTGATTTCATTCTTGTAAGTGGATGCTACACTTTTTTAACCTTCAGTATCTTTCACTGAGCTTGTTTTTTGTTTATATTGCCATAATGTATGGACACCAGAAAGATAAGAACCCAGACTGCATGATGGTACTGTAAAATATTAAATAATGGAAATAGCAATGTATGTCAGAAAGAAACAAATGACTTACTCAAACAAATTCAGTTATGAGCCTTTTTCTTTGATATGAATTCAAATATATTCAGAATCCCTGCATTCAAAAAAGCAGACCAAACTTCTATGACTGTGTAGTCATAGCCTGTATCGGGAAGAGTTGGAGGAACCATTTAAGAGACTCATATCTTCCCAAATACACGAAAACAAATGTTGCATCCTAGCTGAATGAATCCTGCTTGGTTGGTTGGCCTAAGTAAATTGAGGTTGCAACAAGGCATATTGAGCCCCAAACTTGTAGCAGAAGGAATGGGTAGTGCTACATCTGAAGTTTTATTTTTATTTTTTCCCTTTTTGCTTTTTTTCCCTGTTTATTAATTTAATAATTAAGCAGCTCAAAACTTACCTAAGAAGTTAAGAACAAAAGAGACTTCTGGAGAAGATACAATTCCACTTCCAACCTCATTCAGTATGGTACTGCATTGACCAGCCTGAGATAAAAAATGCATGATGTGGAGAATATGAGCTAATTCTGGCTCTGTTATATGAATTCAAATCTATTTTATTAATGGGAGTGAGAGTTACAACTGAGGGCAGAACCTGCTAATGAAAACTTAACGTAATTTGAATGATCTGAGTTGTCCAAGTTCTCAGTGTTAGGAATCTGTGTTGAACTGCTGAATTGCTCTGAAGATGAAAACAATTTTTAAAAAAGATTCTGCACTAATAATTAATACTGGTAGAAGTCTGTGCTGCTTCATACATGTCCCAGGTGTTTGCATTTGCACCTCAAAATCTGAAATTTTCATCTAGCTTCTAAAATTTTAGATAGAAAAAGACTTCCATACACATGAAATGAACAAGGACAGACAATTTCAGCTAACTGAGAAGTAATGTACTTTGGAAGTTATCTACAGGCTTTTGTCTTTGCAACAAATACAATTTGGGCCTTTTTTGGATATTTTCAATATTGTGACAGTTTTGGACATTTGGGTCTTTTGGAAATTGTCAACATTCTGACAGCGAACAGCTAAAAAAAGATTGCAGAACACAGGTTAGGAGATAGAAATTTATGAGGAATTTCACTAATGAGAAGAAAATCATCTTTCGTGAGTTTATCCATGTTCATTTCCTGCTGAAGGTAAAGGCCAAGGAGAATTTATATGTAGGGATAAAAAGGTACCTATCACTGGTGTGATTAGATCCTACCTCTGTGGGTAAGTTCCAGTACTGTTAATGATGGAAGTTCAGTTCTTTTTCTGGATCTGTTGTAACTTTTTGCCTTCTGTTAGAATCTTCAGTGCAATTGATTGACTAATTGATGAGTGGCTAATTGGTGAAATTTAGTGAAAATGCAACAGCAAGTTGTCAATGTAAATGACAACTTGTAAATGATGATCATCAGCCAAAAGTAAAGATAGAGATAAGGAATACTTTCACATGGAAAAACTTAAAGCTACAGACAGAAAAGAGATTTTTAAACTGAATTATGATGTTGGCAGAGGAATGGGTGTACATAAAGAAGCCATGAGCAGGTGGAAAGTAAGAGGTTTTTAACTATCAGATGTGCAAGAAATAGGCTACAGTGCAGCAGTGGAGGAAAGAAATCTTACTGCTTCCAAGAAGGAACAAAAGAGAAATTTTATTGAAGGGATTAGATTATGTGACTGCAAGGAGACAGACCTAGGAGTTCTTTGTGCCCTACTTCATATGTTATGGCAACTTTTGGAGATTTTTTTGTTGTTTTTGTATTGTATTTGTTGAACTTAAGGGTAATGAGGGAAAGTATAGCAAAGAGAACAAGCAGAACATGTCAGTGTTGGTGCACGAGGATACTAAATATGCTAGTGAAATAGGACAAACACCTCTGTTCTATAAAATCTGCTGACTACAAAGCCTGTGTCTTTCCTTAGTTGCTACAAAATTTAAGGAAAAGCAAGAGAAGCCTGACCACTTTGTTGCTGCATATTGTGACAGAAAGATTTTTGGGAGGTAAACAGCTCATTTTCCTATGGAAATGAGTTTGAAAACAATCTAGATGTAGTTACATCTGCTGTATTCCCCAGAAAAAAAGAAACATATGGAAGATATCAGTCCTTAATTTGTGCTGAACAACCTCTGAGACATTAGCTCAGGGTAAATTGCATCTTAACAATGTAACACACTTGTGTTTTGGGCATGGCTAAAATAGTCTTACCTGTCCCTGGCTCACACAACATGTCCTGACTATGTTGAGATTCATTTTGAAATCTGGATGTGTTACTTTTATTTCATATAACTCAGATGGAACAGGGTAAGAAGACCTGTGTGATCGCAGTTCATTAAGGGTGATATCTCCTAGGAAGAGATCAGTGTAGATGTTGAGATGATCCCCACTGGCTTCATATGAAGGCATTTGAAAATTAATTGCCAGTAAACTGACTGTAACTTCAAAAGTATTTAAAATAGGCTGCACAGACATATTGAAGGGTCGACTTTTATAGATACCATTTAAAGCCTGAATGAGAGTGAGTTTTAAATAGAATTGAAAATCCTTACCGTAAGGAACTTTTTATACTACTGGTTTAGCTGAGATGTGAAGGTTCACCATCAACATTTCATAATGTCAAACTTTATGTATCCAGAATTGAAGTAACCAAATACTGTCAGAACTGAATATTGTGACTGTTGCATGCCACTGATGGGCTAGCTCTTCATGTCCTCTGTCTTCCACAAAATAGGGTCCGAGAGTCCCTATTAGTGAATAGTGAAATAGTGAAGGGCTTATTCACATGAAAATAAACGCTGCCAGTATCCACAGTTGTTTGGCCCTGGAGCTTTCAAAGAGGAACTTACAAAGAAGTACAAAGCTGGATCAAGAGCCTGCAGTCTGTCAATGAACTGCTGAGGGATGCAACACGACAACATAATCAAATCTGATGTGTCTTTGCAATGACATACCAAGCCTGCAGAATTCAAAATGGCTTAGCTTGCTGAAAGCCATGGCTAAAACATGTTTTCTCTTAGCTGCAAATACTTGGAAGATTTTAAAGACTTTTTTTTTTTTTTTTTTTTTTTTTTTTTAATGAAATACTTTGCTATAAAGAAAAAAAATATCCTGTGATCCATTTATTTTTTTTTTTAGCTGAACAGAGCTTGAACTGAAAAAAATCTGACTCAACCAGATGTCTTCTTGAATTTCCTACCAGTGCCTGAAGCTGTGGGAAAGATATGACACCTATGGTATATTAATAAAAATCCAAATTCCTAGTTCCTGATTTTGTAAGAAACGTCCAAGAAGTCCATTAAAAGGATCTGCATACTTCCAGTGTGGTGTCACACTCTGAACATGTTAGAGAAAAGACAGTCTGGTTAGCAAATTAGAGGTAATAACAGCAAATCTCAAATGCACTAGTTATTATGTTTATTATGTAGTCAGATTTCACAAACTAGTTCCTGTTTGTTCTTCCTTGGTCTGTTCAGTGTGCTGTCTTAAGAAAACAACATTTGATTACATACTTCTGGTGTATATTTTGCTCTCTGTAGGTGTACATATTAAAATGTTTCTCATACTTTCTAGCGCTTCATTTTCATTTGGTTTTATCCCTCTTACATGCCTCGTAGTAAGTACTTCTCCTGTAATTGCCATATCACAGTGTATGCTTTTATGTAGACCGACTAATTGGTAAATGCTGGCTTTTTATGCCACTGTTTGTTCTCTGTAGTGTCATTTATGCCATTCAGTATTCTGCTGTATATGGTATTAACAGTACTTTCTGGAGGTTTAAAAGTAATGACTTGCTGATTGTCCTTCAAAAAACAATCTCTAAAATGATATTTTTTCTTCCACAGGCTTGTGTTACTGTACTCATTCAGAACTTTTTTTTTTTTTTTCTTTTTTTGTATCAAAAGTGTGAATATTTACTTGGCTTTCCACAAGTATTTTGTTACATTCATTTAATACAGATCAAATATATATTTGAAGGACAATAATAACATTTTTTTTTTTTTTTTTTTAACGTAAGAAAGATGTCCTGTCTGTGAATAATCTTATGCAGATGTGCCCATGGTAAATACCATGCTGACATTCTTTGAAAATGGCCAGAGCTGTTTTTAGACCTACACCAGACAGATTTAAATTACAGAATGGTATTTTTCAAAACTTTCCCTATTTGCTGTTGCTCCATCTTCTGAACATGCTAAGTAAAGTTCTCAGTTTTGAGACAAGAATGTCTGATTTCTGCTAATCCCCCAACTTTACCATATTCCAAGCCTGCAGCAGAACCACAAACAGGGATTCATTCACTCATAGCTTGGAGGGGAGGCCCCAAGTGAATTTACTCTCTTTTTCAGTTTTTCCTTTGCATTCCCAGGGAAATGTCATATAAGCTGTCTGGAATTGCTTGCTGAGGGAGGTGGTCTTTTAAACAATTTCTCATCAGCCTTTTTGTTCTGTAGGGAAATAAGATGGAATTTTGCTAAATAGTGAGTCATAATTCAAGGCAGATATTGATACAAGTCTTAATAACAAGCAAATATCAAATGATCATGAAAATCATTACTAGATGTAATGCTGGCATCTTTAACAAGGAGGATTTTCTCCTTCAGATTCCTATATCTAAAATTTGAATATATTTGTGTTTACAGGATCAAGACTGGGCACAGCTGCTTTGTTTTAACACACTGGTTGTTCTGTGGAGCAAAGAACAAGTTGGGTGCTTGGGTGCAAGATCTCAGGTGCTCGTATATGTTTTATTTTGTATAATTTAACAGCTACATTTTCATGTCTTAATATAATTTTTAGGTTAAAGAGATTTTGTTGATTTTGTACAAATACCACATTTAGGCCTTGCTTACTTACAGTAGGTATGTTGCTAAAACAGCCCAGCTCTGTGAGTAAAGGAACACTTTGATGGAAAGGTTTATGCAGCTGTAGTTAATTTTCCGTTAGAAAGGTTAAAAGGGCATACCTCTAAGATAGCTTGATAGAAGCATGTAAGTGCAAGTGAGAATGCCAGTGCCAGCTGTGCCCTAGTGTAGGCTGTGTGCTGAAAGACCACAGCACAGGTGCAGGGGTTGTGTGCGCAGGTAAGCAAGAAGATGATGGCTCAGTAACTGGGCTGCTCTGCATGGGTGCCTGAGGGGGCAGATGGGACACGAGCATGCAGTGGTAGTGATTGTAAATGTACGAGAGTGCAGTGGTAGAAGATGTGAAATGTCCAGGTGAGGAGGTAACTAGTGGGTAGTGTGCAACTTGTGGCCAGTGGCTTGCAAAATCCTGCTGAGTTAGTGTGTCCTGATGGACCTAAACTGACTCCGTAGGGCTGAGGTATGCTGGCTGCGTTCTGTGTTATAGTTTGGGTGTTACATGGGTCTTTTGGGGATAATGGGAGGCTTTGTATATATTGTGGTAATTCAGCTACCACACAACTCACTGGAGGAGAGAAAAGCAGCACCACCTACGTGTACAACAGCTGGCTGTCCATAGCCTCAGGTAACCTGGGACCTGATCAAAATCAGGATCAGAAGTCTGTAGCCTCCTATTTAAAGAAATATCTTCTTTATGAGTTTTGTAATATTTTTATTTTTTTTTTAAAAAAGAAGGGTTATGTATTTGGCAATTTTAGCCATGCAGTCGCTGCATTTACATGAGCAATGAGACCTCAGCACACAGATCTCTTAGTTCAGTTATTCATTTAGTTCAGTCCCCTGTGAAAATAGCCTTAATCTGTGACAACATATACTGCAGTATGGTTATGTCCTTCAGCTTTCTGTCTGTGTAGCAGTCAGTCACTTCATCTTGGGCAGTCTGTGACTGTGGAAAGCGGCTGAATTTTCTGCCTTAACATGAATGCAAACGTCCTTTGAAAGTGCTCCCTCTGGGAATGTGCACAATAATATCAGAACATGGGCTAGCCTCAAGTCACAGACATTTACAGTCACTGCCTTTGGGGACAGAGAGTTGGTGGGGGTATCCTGACAAATGCTATACTAGCCTTTTGTCTTTATCCTTTTGCAGGACAAGTGTGGCACAAGGGATTACAAAGTCAATGGCTAGTTCCTATTTAAATACCAAATATATTTAGAGTCAGTCCCACGATGCTGGGAATCAATCACCTGCTAATGCTTTAACTGGCTCAGCCAGCAGTTAGAAATATGTACTGTCATAGAAGTCATGTTTAAATTACTTTTTTTTTTTTTTTTTTTTTTTTAATGTTTAAAATAAAATGAAATTGACATACTGAAGAAACATTGCACAGGTATTAAAGGCAAAAAAGAGCAATAGTGAAAGTTATTGGTTGCTACAATATAGGGTTAGGACACTTTTTTGAATAAAGAAAAGATTTTAAGAGAAAGATAGAGTTCTTTTTTAGTGACTATACATATTTGTTTTTTAGTTGGAAGGCATTATTCACAACAAGTTGGTGTAGTGTTTTTGTGATTTACCAGCATGACAGCTCAGGTTCGTAAAGCTACTCCACGTTGCTAACTTCACATCACGTGGTTTGCCAGAGAGAAGCTGGCAGATGATGCTTTTTCATTTTATTGGGATTTGATCAACTGCTCATACTTTCCTTGAAGTTTTTTTGTGATTATGTTTTAATTGTATTCTTGATCTCATTCAAAGTGCTTTTTTGCACTTTGCAAGAAAAAAGAAGCAATGTCATAAAGTGTTTTTTTATTATTATTTATTTATTTATTTATTTATTTTTTATCTGCAGCCTTCCAGCCTCAATGAAGTGCTGTTGCTCAGAGGCTTAAGTTAAGGCTTCTGCTGTGACTCTGCTTATTTTAAAGGGGTATTTGTGCACTAGATAGAAAATTTCTGTTGTCTATTCATTGTTTAACATTTGTTACTCTCCAGGCTGTTTTCTAAGCCAAACCAAGCTATCACATATCTGGTCTTTCTAAGATCTGTACTTTTTTCTTGGAAAATTTGTCGAGATAGACAGGAATAACAAGAAGTGAGTACCAAAGGAAATGCTTTTTTATTCAGCAAATGATTGTAAATAATTAATATTTTCATTGAAACCAGAACTTGCTAACTGATGTCTTACCAAAACAAAACCGTGCTGCCTGTTTACAATGAACGGGTCTTATGAAGACCAAAGCTCAATGGACCTGGCGTTCCTTTCCAGAATTGAGTTCCAGTCTTTCCTAAATCTCTCAGGGTCTAGTATGCAAGCATAAAATTTAAACAATTGTCTTATGAGAAAAGCATCTCAATTTATAAAAACTAATGGCTTACAAATTTCTTGCAGAAAAAAAAAAAAAAGATGTGGTAAGTTTTATTTTTCTTCAGGCATATTTTGAAGTTTATAGCATTTAGAAGCCTAAGAAAATACTTGGCATATGTTTCAAAATGAGCTGTTTTTGTGCCTGTATATAATTTTGTTTATTTGTCTCATGGCAAGAAAAATCTTTTACTCAACAATATTAGAATTAGGCCATATTATATTTTAGATCCAATATAACTCTCTATCAGGAGTCTATTCCTAAATCGGTATTCTACTTTTTCCCATGCTTCAGTCACTGAAGCCATAATGAGTAAATGCTGTAGCTTTCAATTCTTACCTCTGGGATGAATTATAAAAAAAAAAAAAACCTCTCAAACAGATGGAGTGGGCTTTCTCTTTCTCATACATGTTATCCATTTATGTCAAACAACTAGCTATAGAAAATGTTTCTCATACACAGGTGAAAAGAAGATAATAGTATCACCTGTTTTCAGTAGTGTCTAAGTTCACACAGTTTAAATTTCACTTTGTCCCTGTGCCTTATGTTACCTATTGGTTCTTATCTAGACGTTAAAAGGCACTGAGTCCATGGGAAATTGTAGACACAGTGACTTAAAAGGAGTTTAGGCAATGTGAATACAGGGCTATCCATATTACGTACATAGTGGAGACACAATGTTCTCCTTGTATACAATTCTGCCAAAACAGTATTTCTTGTTTTGTGAGATGGAATTACCATCTTACAGTATTAAGGGCTTGATCCTACATAGTCACTGGCATAATTTCAGTGATGTCACAGAGCTTATGGCAGTCAAATATTTTTACTTTAGCTTGTCTGTTGTTGAACAAAGCAATAGTACATTGGGCTGCATGTTACAGATACATGTCTACATTTTTTGTGCTTTCGACTCCTATGTACGTAGTATGCAATCTGTATCTTTTTAATGATAAATGAGTAGCTAAACATTTTATTTTAAACACTTACAAATACTGCTATGAAGTATCATTGTTTCAATACCTGTGTAGAAATTGATGACACTTTTATTAAGGAGTGAAAGTTTACTCTTGCATATCTGAATGCTCTTTGACTGCGTTTCTTTTAGACATGCAAATTTCAAAAGATGAAAACATTTTAAACTGCCATGTAGTTAAATTAATGGTCAAATATACTGTCCCTTGGCAAGCTTTCTTACTTAGATGAAACATTACCTAGGTTCATTACCACGAGACTTATTCATGTTATCAAATGTGTTGAGATTCAGTAATTCTGATGATGATTAGATAAAGTAGAAATAGCAATTAAAGTGTGTATTTAAAAGCACTTTAGAACAAATGCACTACTTGCAGTGGTACTTTGCATGTTGTACGTTGGAACACTTAGCAATATAAAGGAACGTCTTAATCTAATGGAACTGTGATCCTGTTTTAAACTTATCATCATTTTGATGGATGGTCTTTAACCACGCTATATATTACTGCAATGGGTAAATTCACAAGAGCCAGGGTTAATGAAACTGCATGGGTTTCAAATCTGTCAGAGAGACTGGTTTAGCCTTTGTTCTTAATGAATGCCACAACAAAAAGCATTCCTGTGGGCACTTCCCCCCCCCCTTTTTTTTTTTTTTTTTTTTTAATGACTAAACATGCTTAACATAAAAAGACCATCCTGCTCTCTTGTGGTGTTTCCTTGTAGGGGTCTTTTTCATAGTATGAGCTTATTCATGAAACCTGGCCCCAAAAATACCGAAGAAAAAGATATTGAAAAAAAATCCTAAGATAACTGCAGATGTAAATAATATATGCTTGTCTTTTGGAAATTCCATAAGACAACTTTCTTATGTTACAAAATGGAGTGTGAGACTTGGAGACAGAAGACTTAAAAATAGGAAGAGAAAGAAATTAAGAAGCTTAGAGCATGAGAACCCAAAAGATGCTCTTTAATGCCTTTTTTCTAGTCTCCCTGTATTTGATTAACATGGTGGTTATTATTATTAAATAATTAACAAAATATCAGTGAAAAGTTTCCTGACTACATGTTTTTTTGTTTTGTTTTTTTTTTCTCCTTTTCTTATTGTCTGTCTGTTTTTTCCTTATGCTGATATTATAGTTAACGATCAGGTAGATTTTCACTCATACGCAACTAATTCTCTCCTCTAAATCTCAAAACTAAATTTTTTTCACCATTAGATAACTTTTGATCATACATATATTCTTGGGAAACTCCTGTGTACAACACTACCTATCACACTACCCCCAAAAGAATTCTGTTCTTGTAGGGTAGGATACTGAAGCTTCTGAAGAAATTATTTCTGAACCTGCAAAACTCATAAACTGCAAATCTGTTCTGCCCCATAGAAGATAAACTAGGATCTCTGGAGGACTGTTGCCAACATTTCCACTTTTCTACTTTTCAACTGATATTGGTTTCTAATATATATATGTATTTTAAGATGACACAATAAAAAGATAAAACTTTGGAAAAGTGCACACAAAGCCTTATCACTGGGAAAATGTTGACTGTCTGAGGTAATTTTGTCATTGCTAAGTTTCCAGAACATCTCAGTAAAGAAGGAGACTTGAAAAAGTTATTAGAATAATAAAATACTGTCCTTCCAGTAAAAGTACTGAACAAAAGTTGATCCAAGTTGTTGGAGCAATTGCAAAGGTGTTGCAATTCTTTCAGTTACGATTTTTTTTTTTTTGTAATCCCATCTTGAACTACGAGAAACAATTCAAGAGACGTTAAGGGAAGATATATTGGACTTCAGACCAGAAAATCATTTTAGTCAACTTTCACTCTAAGAACAATACTGCAAGGAGCCCTGAGAGACAGGATATACCCATACATTTCATAGATCTAAAAAAAATATTTCACAGTTGTCATAACTGAACTTAAAAAATTGTGTTACATAAAAGAGAAATAAAATACATGATCAGGAATTCACTTGAGCATGTAAGAGCCCATCTTTCAGGGTCATGGTAGTGTCCAATAGGAATGTCTTCTGTCACCCCTACTATGTAGGATGGCCCTCAATTTGTTACAAGAGAGAACAATGGCATTTGGTTAAGCCCTGTTGATTTCACTTATTTCAGTGCAAAAAATCATGATTGTTTCCTTTTTTTTTTTTTTCCTTTTGTCCCCCGCCCCCACCTTCTCCTCTTATATGTTTACTGGTTTCATACGTTTATTGGTTTTCATTCAGAGCTCATCCTGTTTAAGTACAAGTGTTACTGTCAGGGTCCAGATTAATTCCCTAAAACAAGGAAGCAAAACAAAGGACTTCTGTTTTCCTATGTTTAATACTGGTCTCTCATGAACTTCAGGGCAAAAGTGTCCTTTCTGCCCCGGTTACACTGCTGTCTGGTCAATGTTTCTCTGCATGCTCAGAGCTTCTCACTGAAGACAGGCAATACTTGCCACACGCCGCTGGCCACACCAGGACCTGCAGAGACCCCCCAGTCCCTTTGAAGCAGTAGCAGTGTGCAGAATGTCCATTGCTTTACAATTTCAGGCTTCACATTGGTTCCTTGGTAAGTAAAAGTTTGTCCTGCTGTAGTGATGGGGTAGGTAGGTAATCTAAATAACAGAGAGAAGTAATCAGAGCTTTCACGTTAAAATTGCGAAGTCTTTTTTCTGCATTCTTGCTTTTGTTTTACATACAAGTTTCCAAGACTTTCCTGATCTACTGGCAGAATTCTTCTAGCACAGAAGTTAAACTTAGTCTCTCAGCTTTAGAAAATCCACAGCAATTTTATTATCCCTCTGATTGGATGTGGTTTGGAGGAAATCCAGCTGTGTGTCAGTAATGTAATGCTGTCAGGTACCATAGAAGAAGCACTATTGTCCTCCTTAACCCAGAAAGTCACCTGTGCATGACAGTAATTTGTATTACCCATGCTTCTGGAAGGACCATGGCAGGTGAGCAGTAGTTCTTTCAAAAGCAAGTCAAATGAGGGGGACAAGACAACAAGAACAGTGCCTTCTCTACAGGCTGGAAAATATCTGAAACCATTCCAGTAAAGTTATACTTGGTTAGTGAAGTAAATTCTGGGGTTCCTCCCTACTGTCAGGAACTATTCTCCCAGTCACCCAGGGAGAACACGCAGGGAGTCTATGTTATAGGGGGATGGGGGAGAGTATGCTTCAAGACTCTTCTGCCTACACAGTTGCTGTTGCAACATTGCTATAGCCCTTGTAGAGGAATAAACCATGGATCCAGCCGAGGCGACTGGTGGGACTGGATCACTGAATGCTCTGCCATAAGATCTGTTCTTAGGAACTAGTATTCTCTAATTTCTCTGACTGTTGTGGGTGCTACTGAGTATGTATGTATTTTTCTCCTGCCACACGTGCCTTTTCTAAATGCCTACGACGGCAGCATTCTATCGAGTGCACATTTCTTCTTTTAATTTATGCATGTGTATGTACATTGCTTTTCTCCTGCAGTTCTCTAAGAGTTTTATGGCCCATTACTGAGTGAGTAAAATGTGTGCAGATTTTGCAAGCCTCTGCCAGAAGATGTTTATTACTCTCATCATTCTTACGAAAATCATGTTCCAGCAGGTTCAGGCAATGTGCAAAACATGGTACATGTGTGAATTGGCCATTTCACACTATACTTACAATATCAGCAGCAGTAATAAAGCCAGGAAAGGGTCCTTAGGGAAGGGGTTAGACCTCAAGTTAGTTAATTTGGTCATGAAGCTCTGATATGTGATATTTCCTAAACCCAAAGGTATAAGGAACAGTTAGCTTATCTTCAAAAGTTACTATCAATTGCTGAGGGAGGCAACAAGCCAAAATATTAGTGCAGAAAACTTTGCCAGCTTGTCCATATGTTGCCTGTTTTGAAGTAAGATTTTACTTTGTCTCAGGGGTCAGCTTTTTGAGTGAGTGACCAACAGTGCTTTAAAGAAATGTTTGGTGTTGCATTGACAGTGATGCAAAATATACCCCAGACAGTATTTTAAGCTTCTCTTGTATAGCAATAAGTATTGCTGGTAAGTGTAACACAGTCATATGGCTGGTGTGAATGTTTCAGGCATGCTGATAGAATACTTTTATGTAGTAAAAGATCCAAGATACATCTTCTCCTCTTTTCTGTGTTAATGGTAACAGCACTGGAGGCACCCCTATTGTTTATCTCCTTCATTCTGTTCACAGTTACTGCTGCTTGCTCCCACTTACTTTTCATTTGTCTTTGCATTTCCTGTACAGCTCTTTTCTTCCCCTGATATTTGTGTGCAGTAAGTACACCTGTGTTCTGTGTGTTCTGCCTGAGACCCAAAAGACTAGAGTTTATGATGACTTTTTATGTTTCAGTATGATTTTCCTAGATTTTTTTTTTAATTTATTTTATTTTAAGGAAATTTAAGTTTCTGGTATTTATAGGAATGAATGGATAGATGGTAAGGGGATGAAGTGATTGATTAGTGTAAATGGCCAACTATATTATCAGACACCATAGTACTGGCACACAGCTTTTTGTCGCCTCACTATTCTGATTCATAATCAAAAATGGGGAAGCTTACAACAGCATGGAGAGATTTTTTACTTCTGCTGTTCCCTCATGCAAGTATTTATAACTTTCTTCACAAAGGCCTTTGGCCAGTATGTGTGTAAGCAGACACTTAGGGCAGTCTGAAAACAAATAAAATCATCAGATTAGCAAAATAGTCAAAAACAAACAAAAAGCCAAACTCTGTCTCCACCATTGCTCTTACCTGAACATTTGTCTTCCCCTTAATGTTCAAGATTAGAATCAATGTGGAAACTCCTTTTCTAGTGTTCACTTGGCTTCTGATCAGCAGCATTCCTTCAACTTTCCTTCTGCTCCCCTTCACATACTTAGTTTTAAAAGGTGTCACCACTGTGCTTTGAGATAAAGGAAGGTAACTTCCATAGTTCTAGAAGCTTTCTTCTTCCCAGCACAAAAAACTTTAACCCTAACATTCTAAACCCTAGCATTCTTCCTCATTCAATTTTGTTTACAATCCCCAAATGGATGACAGTGACACATCTTCCTTTGTAGGAGCTGTGCTTTTCTGTCCCTAACATGTTTAATTCATTCTGGTTGCAGTTCAGTTGTTTCAGCATTTTTTAATTTTATTTTCAAAAATCTTACTGGTGTCTTGTTTTCAGAATCACCCCTATAACTTTTTGAAGGATAAACATAAATTAACTGTGCCCCCTAGTCCCTTGGTATTGTAGATAATTTTAGGTTGATAACTTTTTTTGTATTCAGCTCAGTCATTTCATTCTGAAGTTCCCTTAGGATAGCTGCATGAAGATTAACCTCTCTCCATGTATGTTTGCACTTCATATACATTTCTTCCTGTATCCAACCCTAGTTTATGGATATGGCTAGTTATTAGAGGATGTTCCAATTCCCAGATGCAGAAGCCTAGCTGACTGTGTCCTAGCTGGAGCAGGTGTGCACCATCCCAAGTCCTATAGGGAGGAAACGTGAGGAACATGGGGACCAGAGCTGTGGGACGTGCTGCAGAATGCATTGGCACCATACTCCAAAAATAACTGTTAGGAGCGTCATGTGTACAATACAGAAAGCTAATGAAATAAGTCATGAACCAAACAGGAAGTATGTATTATCAATCTCATGGTATTCCATATATATGAATCAATGATTCGTATATAATGAACAGATTAAACTGAGGAGAAGCAGCCAATTGGCATGAATAAAGCAGGAATTCCCTGCTTATAGGGAATTCCCTATTTCCCAAAATTTTCTAGAAGAAGCCATTAAAAGCTTTTTTTGAGAGCCTGTATATCTTTTGGCTGATGGGTGTGATAAGGTAGAGATGGTATCAAAGACAGCTAGCTGGTCGGTAGAGACATTGAGAATTATTTGCATCTCAGAGTAGAATTTAAAATGAACATACACTTGGGTCCAGTACGATAAAAGTGCTGATTACTGAAAATGGCATTCAGGAGACAGGTTATGTTTGTTAACCTTGAACCTTTGTCTCAAGTGTGTCAAATATATCCTGAAATCCCATGTAAGAGTTAGCAATTAGAAAAGTATTCCATTGGTAAATATGAAACTTTAATCGAAGAAAGATTAGACTAAAATTGGGTTTTCTGGGTGACCTTTTGTATCCAATGCTATAGCTAACAGTCTGATCTTGAGACTAGGCAATAAATTTCTTCTTTGTTTTACTGCAAAGATTCCCTCATTTTCTGATAAGCTTTATCAGAGTGAAAGTTGCAAGCTTGGGGTGGTCTTGTCTCCAGGGAGGAAGGAAATCCATGAAGGCACTTAGGGTTATCTTTCTCATCAAGGTGCTAAGGAGCACCAAAAGGGTCTGTGTTTTCAAATACCTGCTCTGCAGAAGGAGAAAAGGAGAAACAGCCCCAGACACGCTTTATTTTTTTTATTTATTTTTATTTATTTTTTTTTGACATGCATACATTAGGTGCATCCTGGTGCCGTTACTCCAAAGAGAAAAAGTTGAGCTAGGTGTTATCATCCTAACACAGAGGCTCCTGCCAAAAGTAATTCAATTCTTTAACTTCTGTCACTTTCTTTTGCCCTTTATCTTCCATTATTCTAGTGCATCATCCTCTGTTTTGTTATTTCTTTGTTGTTTCTTAGAACTAAATAATTTATTTATTCATTATTTATTGCACCTTTAGCTATTCAGTATTCAAATTTAATCTTAGTTTGCTTTGAGTCCTTCTTTCTCTAGCTTTTTTTTTTTTTTTTTTTTTTTTTTTTTAACCTTATTTTTTGCTCCTTTTGCTGACCATGAATGAAGACAGTAGGCAGTTGAAAAATCCTTCTTCTAAACTCTCTTAAGCTCTCAGAACACTTGGTTGGATTTGTCCAAATTTGTTAGCCACAGGGGCTGCCTCCCAGTTCTTGGGTCTCTCTGGTAGGCTACACTGCTCCCAGCTGGTCCTCCCTGCTGCAGGAAGGCAACAAATGATGTCTCAGGCTTTAAGCACCTGGTCAAACACAAATGCAGAAAGCCATGCACAGATGGAGTTCTACTCATCTTGAGGCTGTAACAATATTAAGCTATCTAATTTATATACAAAGGGCTGAAGTTGCCTGTTACTGCTGTTTTATTAGACGTGGTTTTCTCAGTGGGGTCCTGCTCCATGACTAGGGATCATGGATGTTAGAACAATGCTCAGAATAAATAATGTCTAGGAGAAGCATTCCAACTACAGTAGTAATGCACAGCAGCCTTATTTGCAGACCATGCTGTCATTGTACTAGTCAGTGTTTAAACACATAAGGAAAAAGACCTTAAATAAAGTACCCTGTGCAGTCAGAGTTCATTCCCTGATCAAGAAGTGATTAACACAGTGATGCTTCTAACATCTTTGTTTTCTGCCATTTGGGCCTTTATCCATGTGGGTACAATAGATCTAAATAGATCTTACAGTGTAGTCTTTTTTCTCTATTATATTCTATATCATTAAAATAGCGACCTTCCCCATCCCAGCTCCGTGTGTGTATCCTGTGTTCCCTGCTACATGGTAAGGACAGCCAGCTCTGATGTAGGACCGCTTTGCTATTTCTGTAGAGACATCTGTATTTCCCTGCTCCTTCAGTTCATCAACTCTGGCCTCAAGGTGCTATATGAGTGCTTTGAGGGCCATTAACTGCTTGCACCACATTTGGATCAGACACATATATCTAACCTTATCTTTGAAAGGTCTGGAGAAAATAACATTGAAAAAGAGATCTTCTGTTCAAGTTCGTGCCCTCTTGACTAGTTTGAATTAACACTCACTCAGAGGGGGTAAGAAGTCAAAAATATGCCTGGAAGGTTAAACATTAAGTATGTAAAGCTAGACTTCCAAACTTCCATAATGCATGAAAATGTGTATGTAAAAATGTCTGAACAAAACCAAAGTTTAACAGCTAATACATTTTAAAGTATAAGGATTTTAAAGCCTTTTTTGAGGTTCCCTTTTGCTGGTTGCCTTCAGGGGAGGTGAGACAATGTTCTAACCTTTGCAGCCAGCTCAATGGAAAAGAGGGAAAGAAGAACACACAGGCAGAAAGAAATCTCAAATTTCAGCTTGTTGTGTGATCTTAGACAGGCTTCAGGAATGAAAATCTGTAAAGAGAACCCCATAGGTGCTACATGATCTGCATTTTGTCAGTCAGGCTCCCAGTCATCACAGGACACAGAAGCCACAGATCTACTGCATAGACAGACACTCCTCTTTACAGCTGCTGTCTTTCCCTTCCCAGCTCTTATACCTGAAGGTTAGTAATTGACAGCTCTTCCAAACAGCTCTTTGTGGTGTTTGGGTACCCATTCTGGATGCTTTTAATGACAGAATGGGCACCAACCATATCCTGTGTTATTTTGTACAGGCTCAGCAGCTTTGGCATGGTGAAAGAGTCTCATGGCTCATCTGCTCCCTCCCTCTGTTTAGGGAGAACTTGTATGGTTTACCAAAATACTCCTTGCCCTTCATTTTTTTTCTTTTTTTTTTTTTTTTCCCCTTTCTTTTTCCTAGGTGGGGTTTGTTAAAGTCAAGTCAGATTCCTGATTCAGTTCACAGCATGGCTGTGTTTCAGTTGACTTGGTAAAATGGGGAAAACCGTGAGATGTGCGATGTCAACAAATAGGGGCTATGGGTTTAGTGGGAACTTGGTAATCTGCACAAGCCTGCCTATTGTTAAGTCATAGCCTCAGTCTCAGCAGTTAACATAAAAATCTCCAATGAACCAACAGTGCTGTGCAGGAATGCAAATTGGTTTTTATTTGTGCTGAGTTATGGAGATATTTTTCTTTGTCTATATACCATAAAATGCAAAATCTTTGCCTTTGACTTTGGTCAAAGATGTTTAAAGAACCCTCCTGATTGCAATGTACCCTAATGGCACTAGTTCAATATGTGTTCAGTAGTTTATACAAATAGTTCTGGAGTGTTCAAACCATTTGTCATTTAAAAATTTTTCTATCTGTCCAGCCCTTCTTATGTCACTTTGTGAATTTCAAAAGTTAAGAGCACTAGTGAGAAAGAGGCAGTTAAACATTAGCCAGTGGAGTAAATAAATAAAATAAAATAAAATCAACTAATGCTGCTTTAGATTTGGGATATTTTATTTTTATTTTTATTTTATTTATTTTTTTCCTGAATTTATCAGGCCAGTTATCGCTTGGTCCTTTGATTCCGAATAAAATTGAAAACTCATACATGCATCTTGCTGCCCGGTGTCAGCACTGGCAAGCTTGTGTGATCATATTTGAGCTGAATATTTCAGCAAATAGCATGGCCCAGCAGCAATTGTTGAGCCCTGTCTACATTCTCTCTTTGCAGTGAGCAGGGATTTTTCATTTCATACATCATTTACAGCTTGCCACAGTGATTCTAGTCAGCCAGGATATATTTTCAACACAAAGAGAAGAAAGAGAAATATATATCATTTGTTGCAGAAGTTGGACACATTGGGTTGAAATTTAATTACACTATAAAATCAAAGCTACACTAATAGACAAAAAGTCAACTATCCTTAACTCAGAGTAAAAGATTATTAGGTTTTTTTGTTTGTTTGTTTGTTTGTTTTTGTTTTTGTTTTTTTCCCCCTCAAGAGTTCTGCCTAGGCTTATCGGGCAATAATTTTGCTACTTTTATACATCATGGATTAAATACATAAGAGTCAATATGTACACTTAAGCAGATACAATGCATATGTCATTCAGCTAAGTATTTTACAAAATAACATAGGCCTTCATCCTCTTGAGACAGTGGTTTTGTTAATGACACATTAATGCTAAAAAGTGCATCTACCATTCCTTTAGATCCTGGAGAGTCTGCAGGTCACTGCTGGGCAAGACGATCAATTAGGAAGGGGGGGTTTCAGCAGGGATCCACTGCCCGCAGGATCCATGTGACCAAGGCAGGCTTGCTTCTATTTTTCTCTTTTTTTCTTCTTTTCTTTTTTTTTCCTGCCCAGCGTCCTACCAACATGTCTGGATTCTGATCTGCAATAGCTAAGGTTAGCAGGATTGATTGTGCTAGTAAGGTGAGCTGATTTGAAACAAAAGCAAAACCAAACCCAACAAAGCCAAAATAACAACAAAAACCCGTTGTTGTTTCTGGAAATTTTTGTGGCTTCTGTAAAACTCAGAGGATCCCTAGTATTGCCCCTTGGGATCAGATCCACAGATAAAGTATGTGAGAAAAAGAAACATAGGCCTTATGCTTTGATACCTTCTTTTCCTTTCTCATTGGAGCTTCAGAAGAATTTCTCATTAGAGATTAAAATGATTCTTTACATTTCTAAATGCACCAGAGTCACTGAGATCTCCAAGCACGGTTTCATTTCTGAGACTTATAGGAAGCTTCATTTATTGAACTGCCATGATTTCTGGGAACCATATAACAAGAATATCTTTGATTGAAATGCGTTAAAAGTTGAATTTGTGGAAAGTTGAAGGTATGAAAGGTATACAAAATCTGTCAAATTGGTATTAAATGATGGTGTGAAGTAGGATGCATGATACTAATTAATAGAGTTTCTGGGGTAGTAAACAGAGCAGTAATCAATCACAGCCATGACAGTTTTGCCAGTCTGGGGATTGGAAAGTAACTTCAAAGAGGGGAGAAGTCTTTCATATTTTTCACTCCCTGACTTCCTTGCATTGTCCCTTGTAATGCTCTCCATAAGTTTCAAGGATTGATAAATTTGCCATTATGCCTTTACTATTGCTGAAGCAAGTATGGAGAGGTTGGAGGGTGGATAATGACGTAAGTGAAATTAAGCTCTGTTATTTAAGGAAAAAAATGAGCATAAAAAGATAGAGGGATTAGAGTATGGAAGCAGCTTACCTGCTTCCAAGGTTGTCCAGAAGCAGAGCCCAGAAGCAGCAATACAAGGAGCAATACACTTTCTTTAACAAAGTTGGCAGAGCACTGATGGGGCACTGCGTGGCATAACAGAATGTTATTTCCATTCTTCAAATGACAATAAGAAGAAAAACAAGATGGCAAAGGCCTTGTGCCTTTTCTGGGATCATCTGTGGTTGTCAGACTTGATGAGGGCTTTGTCTATGTGCTTTTGACACCTTCTTTAAAGCCAGAAAAGCAGAGAAAGCTATATGCCTATAGTCTTGACCTTGCTTCCTTGTTAAGAAACTGATCTGATGAGCTGTGTTTGTTCTTTCAAGTTTCATTTGTCAAAATATATAAGGTCATCGCAATTGCATGTATTTGACTTTAGGAGATGAACTGCTATAATTAGTAACAATACACTTATTTTATTACACTTGCTTTGATAGAAGCCAGGGGTGTTTAAAAAAAAAAATAAATCTTAATTTCAGAGTGAATTATATTAGTTTTTTGTTGTTGCCTGCATTTGTTAAACCTTTTTTTTCCTTTTTTTTTTTTTGTGTGTAATTAGCAAGCAGTAAATTACTTTATTTCTCTTTTGTTTAATTGAGTTAATGATGTCTACAAAGAAACATGATACCAAGGATTTTTTTTTTTTGCTCATCTCAAGGGGCTCTTAAGAGTTTCAGCTTTTGCCAGACTCAAAGCCGTAAGGCGTGCATCAAGAGTTGTCCCGACTTCATTCACTTCATTGCTGCATAAAGGTGAACATAAGTAGTACAGAAGACAGCTTGAACAGAGGCAGCTAGGCTTGAGCTAGCAGAGGGAGTGTGCCTCGCAGGTTGACCCCTCTGTGTAAGTGAGTGTGTGTTTTTTCCTTGCTGAGAGGGCGAGACTGGTACATTAATGAGCCATCTGCCTTGCTGGGCCACAGTTTTAAGAACAACATGCCTTCATGTCCTTTTCATACTCTGCCCTCTAGAAAACTTAGATCTGTCATTATTTATGACAGGAGACTCCATCATATCAAAGGATAAAGAAATCAGTGATGAAGAGAGAATTAGGGAAATGAGAGGAGTTACAGGACAGAGAGCTTCATTAGAGGGGGAAAAAAAAAAGGGAAGAGGAAGATATAATGAGGCTCTTGTTTATTACTTTTGCTAATTTAGGAAATCTTGCTGCTGGCTGTGGCACTGGAAGGTTAAATTGTACAGATACTTTCAAAATGAATATTATAGCGGGCCAGAATACAGGACTAAAGTATTCACTTACATTTAATGGGTAGGTCTTGGTCTCAGACTGTGGCCATCTTGTGTTTCGAAAGTTAGGGGATAAAATTTTGCTTAGCCCTGTATACAACAGATTTGTCAAGATTAAGGATACCCTGTATAAAGTGGCCTCATTTGCAGGTTGCTATAGGCTGTTTTTCCTCTTCTTTCATCATTTTCCTATTAATCCCATCTCTTCTTGGACACTAGTTCTGAACTTAACCAGGAGGGACAGAAAGTGCTAATATCAGTCACCTTCTGCAAGAACTACAACTACATTTATTAGATGTTTATAGATTCTTACTAGTAGCCGTATGACCTTTGCTGACTGTAACCGCTCCGCATACAGTCAGCTTTGGACAAAGGATGCCTGCATCAACTCTGCTGGCAAGTTAGAGTCAGAAGTGCCCATTGTGGGCTGGGGATGCAGGAGTGATGTATTAGCCTGTGACTGAGCTCCCATGTCTTGGAATGGCAGAAATTACATTCCCCAAAATTAACTTCTTTCTTGACTTCATATAGTTTTTCTATACATAAATTATTATTTAGTGCTGTTTCTCAGCTAAAATTGTAATATTGCATTTTTACCATGTGATGCTTTTTTTTTTTTTTTTTTTTTTTTTTTTTTTTTTTTTTTTGTCACAGGCTAACCTAGGAAAATGCGTAGTTTTAGGAGTCCTCCATGGCTGTACTTGTTGTCATTGTATTTTTCTTCCTATTTTTCCTATTTTTAGCATCTCCGTTATTCCATCTGGAAATGAAAAGCATGATACATTTATTGAGCATTATTTGGGAACCAATATTAAATACTTGTCTGTTAACAGATGTGGCGTTTTTAATCAAGTTCTTTCCGTTACTGTGATGCATTTTCTTTGTGAGTAGCTCTACCAGTTCTAGGGATTATTAAGAGCAATCATTATTTACATGATTGGACTTCTGAAGGAATTCAGTTTTATTTTCTTTAGTGAATAGAGTTATTTTACTCATGGTGATTGTTTTTAAACTGAAATTTTGTGGCTCCCCTAAAGTAGATGTTGCTTTACTACCATAAGGGTAGTTTGTCCTAAGATACAGCATTGGTTTTGTTTTCTATAATTTTATGCTGATGACAGCAGACCGGCGAAATCCAATTCATACTGTGTGAGATACTGTGCAGCCTAGAGGTGCAGATACCTCAGTGTGACCTCCTAACCAGCAGTACATATGGAGGGGGTTCTCAGCTCTGGGGGAGAGGCTGCCATGCCACGTGACAGCTGAGAACTGGGTGCTGCTCAGCTGTAGCCTCGTGCCACGCACCACTGTGGGACCCAGCCTCCAGGTGAGCCTGTCCCCTTGACGTGGTTCAAGTGGAGGCTGGGTCTTTTCCTGACTGTCTGGATCAGGAACAGTGGAAGGGCTGATAAAATGTTACTCCTCAGTAGAGACAGATGTGCTATCCTGGCTGTATTAATAGAGTTCAAGGGAGGCAATTTCAGTTATTAGACACTAACTGAAGCTAAGTTTTTCTTTTTCAATACAGACCATCCTTGCTTGCTGTTATTGATACAGCAGATAGTGTTTTGTGATAACAATATCATCAGGGAGAACCATGGCATGTCAAGAAAGATTTTTTAATATGATCTATTACAAGAGCAATAACAGAAGCAGAAAAATATGGAAACAGCTGTGTCATTTCAACAGAAAGCTACCTTTTGCAGATTTACAACTCTGGAAGAAAAGGTGCCCTTTGAAATTCTTACACCTAGTGAAAGCTTTTCCCCCAGCTTTCCAGCCAAGTAGATAGTAGTGTGACATCATGCTTCTTAGCAGACATTATTAACTCAATTAAACTGAAGAGATGTAAAGTAAATTACTATGTCCTAATTATACAAAAAGAATCAAGAAACAGACAACAAAAACAATTATATAATTCACTTAGAAATTAAGATGTTTAAACCACTAACAATTTAAATCAAAGCAATGGTGATAAAACAAGTGTAATGTTGCTAATTGCATCATTTCATCTTCTGAAGTCAAATACATACATTTTTGTTGACTTGGTGTATTTTGGCATTTATAAGTACAGCAATGGAACCTGAATGGGTTCAACTTACTCAGCAGTGTAGAAAAGTACATCTTTTGTAGAAGCTGAGCCTGCAGTGATGGGGAAATATATGCTTGTAAGAAAGCTTCAGTCAGGCCGGTAGGCAGTGCTGAGGCAGGAATCAGGCACTCCGCATCCGTTGCCTGCAACCTCTTTCTCCTTCCTAACCCCTCTTGACTAAAACTCCCAGTTGCTATACTCAGGCTGTGTTTGATAATTGCTGGTGTTTTCAACATCAACAAGACTGACAATAGCAGAATTGAAGCTTAGTGATGTTAAAGCTTGTCTGTGACAGCTTTGGCTTCAAATAGAGCACAATATTCTTTTAGATAAATAGTAGAGGGAAGTTTTCTTTCTTTGTCTCCTTTCTTTCTCTCCCTCTCCCTCTTTCTCCCTCCCTCCTTTCCTCCTTCCTTCCTTCCTAAAAAACTCAAGATTGTGCAATCCATGGAAGTTTGGGGTTATTACTCTGATTAGTGAGCCAAACCTCTCAAATAAATGAGAACAATTCTGATACTGATGGTGAAAAGAAAGAAAAAAAACAGTGAGTTACTACCTACAGAGTAAGATTGGGTTTGTTTGTTTGTTTTGACGTTTTGGCCTGGCCTTTTTGACACATAGGAGAGCTTCTGTGGACTATTCACACTGGATTGGAGGGCTAACTCACTTCTGTGGGGTAGTGCCATTGACTGAGGGCTGAATTTGCCCCAAACACAGTAAACATTTAAAAAGTAGATGTTTCATTCTGACACACCAAATGTACTGTTTCAGAGTAATGTGAAGCAAGGTTATATACAAAGGAAGACTGATTATAATATCTTATACAAAAGAACCACTCTGTAAACCTCAGAAAGAAAATGACTTGTACCTTTTATAGAGTAAGAAGCTGAGCTTGCAGTGATGGAAAAAATGCAAGGGTGTGTAATAATCAGTGCCCAAAATGACCCCAGGTTTTCTAACAAAATCAGCTGTCAGAAGATCTGACCCATCCAAATATAAGCTGTGGAAATGCACCCTTCTACACCATTGCCTCATACCAATCAATAACAATTCAATCCTGGCAGAATTCAGGCAGAGCCTATTATAAGCTATCTAAAACTGAATTGCTGTCAAAGAATTAGACATCAAGGGGATTGCCACAGTACTATCTGATGGGAAAAAATACTGCCTTAGTTTAGTACAGCGGGACAGTTTCAGATATTGCTCAGTGCCAACTGCTTACAAAGTCCAGAATTATATTGACAATATTTTAAGTATCTATAAATAAATGGAAATTTCAAACCTTGGCTTTGATCCTAGCAGAAACTGGGGCAAGCAGAAATACAGTAGTAATTGTTTCCTGTTGGTTAGAACCCTGCCTGACTTTTTTTTTTTTTTCTCCATTGCAGGACACCTATATGGTAGCTTTCCACCACAAGGTGACTCTGAATTGTTTTCTTCTAATCTGAGTGCAAACACAGGGATTACCAAGTCTTTTTTTCCACTAATGGGTATGTGCTGTGATATGATATAGTAGAAAGAAGAATGAAGATTCTCATTTGCTTCTGGTTCCCTTTATAATGGTGTTATTGTGAATAGACATTTTATTATTAGCTGTCTGTCAAAACAGAGAGTTAAATGTTTTTAATGTCTGAACAGTAAAATTTTCATTTTATATACTGTAGGAGAACTGCCCTAAGAATAAGAATATTCCTTTGGTTAGATGGAGGTACCTTGAAAATATTGTTCCTTGAGCTTACTGGTGTTTTCAGGACAGGGTTGGGAGTACAGTACAGATGGGCTTATTATTCAGTACCCCTGCTGACTGGTTAAGTGCACTGTTACCGATTGCTTGTGTGGATGTGCTATGAAGCAGCTCTTAATACCCAGGGAGATGAAATGGGGCCCATTACGGGAAACAAGTAAATGTGAAGTAACAACTGGTTAATATCTTTGGGTATGAGGGTAGAAGGTGTTTGTTCTTGAACCATGCCTATCAATGAGTGAAGAGGTAATTTCTGTATCCTCTTGGACTAGTGTCCAAGGAAGCAATTTAGGATTGATGGGTATAATCAAACGTTGTACTAATTAATGTGCTGTGTGCATGTTTGTAAGTCATCGGCCGTCTTACTCCTGTTGCGTTACTCCCAAGGCACTCCTGTCCACAGAGTGGCTCACTGGTTTCTCCTCCTGCCTGCGTTTTTCTTTACCTCCTGTGGTTGACATCTTTCCTGCCAGCTGTGCCTTTTCTGCAAGGTAATTCTCTTCACTGCTGACTGCGATCCTGAGGGACTCGAAAGCTGTCAGCCACACTTTTACCTTCTGCGCTTCCTTCTCCTTTCCTTACATGTTTTTCTTCCTTCACTTCTCTCCTGCTGCCTTCTTCTGCTTTCTTTCTTAATTTGGACTTCACTGCAACCTGTAAAACAAGGGGGAAGGCTCAGCCCCAGCTAAGAGTCATAGAAAGGGATGGTAACAGTTAAAAATTGTTCTGTGAGGAGTATCTTCTGAACCAGAAAGCCAGAGATTAAAGTTTTAACTAGTCAAAGAGGACAAAATTGCCTTTGTGGTTATAAATAGCCTTCAAAAGGAAACATTAAATGTGTTTTTGATGGAGAATAAAATACTTGAGCTTTGCATATATTGAAGAGCTACATAGTTCTCAGTTATTGAGCTTGCGGTTTTTGCTTAGTGGTGACAGTACCTAATGGTCTACAGAAACCTTTGACAGATAGCGTAGTATGAACCAGTATTCACCCCATATGTTTTCTCTGGTTAACATACAGAAATCAGAACCACAAAAATCACAAATAATTAGACACTGCTACAGACTTGCTGAGACATGAGATAACTGCTTTCATGTTGTCAATTTTCGTTTCTCAGAGTTCCTTTCTTGCTGCTGCATTCAGGTACATATCCTGATTTTATGTTAAATCCCCACGTACTCTACATTTTTTGTTTGATAAAACATGCAAAGAAAGATATTTCAATGCCTCATTGAGAGCACACAAAATATTGTTTTCATATTGTTACCCAAGAACACAGTGAAGTAATAAAACTTCTAGATTTTCTTTAAATATATCTATGTAGTTATGTAGATATCAATTCAAGAGCAAGAGAAATTTCCTTGAAAATAATGAATAGTTTTGCCAAATAATATTTATGGTAGGATATATAGTGGTAGGTCACTGTAAACTTCTGTGATCAGCCCATCAAACAACTTCACTCCTAACACATTGGGTATGTTATTGATGCAGAATAGCTTTTACATCTTGCTTTTAATTTACCATTCTACTAATGGTATTATCTTCCTGCTACAGCTATTTATCAGGGTGGCAATTAAGTAGAGTCTACTTTTCATTATATCTTTTGAAAAATATCTAAATTAGGATGATCTAAAACTACAACAAATTATGGGTACTTGAGTTGCTTATATTTTTGTTCCATGGGCAGCAATTTACCCAGTGTTTTTCCCATTCAAGTAAATGGGAGACAGCTGGGGGCTAGCAAGACTCATCTTACCAAATCATAGATATTTTAAACAGCTGGCAATAAACTATAATTTATATCTGTAAAATAAAATATTTACCCATATTCAACCTTTAGAATATGCTTGAGAGCTGCATCCAAGCTGATATGAAGGAAAGCTTTGTATCACATTGCTATGGGCTAGGGCTTCAGTTTATGGTTAATTTATATGCTGTTCTTCTGAAATGCTGTAACTTTTATTATGAATCAATTTAAATTGAAAGAAGTAGTAGTTCTCAGAATTAAAAACAGACTTCCTTCAGTAATTGAATTCATCAGACCAGGTTCATAAGAAGTAAATGCAACTGAACTCTACAATGAGAGCATCAGTGGAGCTGAATTCATGTACATCATGTGCTTCAAGAAGTCTGTATTTCACTCACAGTCTTTTCTAAACCGTTGTAAGTGATGCTCTGAACAGGGCTGAACAAATGTCTTTTCTAGTACACTGAGAGTTATATTTCTCAAAAATTCCAACTTAGATTTTTTATTTATTTATTTATTTATTTTAATCAGGTTCTCATGGTTGAAAGTTTTAGCTTTATTGCTTTGTAAAATCTGTCCTGTCATTCTGTCTAAAACTTGAAGATACACTCTTTCCTAAAACACACACATAGTGTTACGGGGCTTCCAAACCATTCTGTTCCTGCTCTTCTGTAATTCTTAGAATATCTAAGATGTCACATCTCCATTGGACTCAGTAGGCCAACACAGTTTTATCCCCTACTTTGATTTGGCACTAGGGTCTGTGACATAAATGTAGTGGGAGCTGTGTTAAGTGCTTAGAACATCTGAGGGCTCATTGTGGTTCAGTGACATTTAATAAAAACAAGGTGATTCTGTGGTGTGTTTTTTTTTTTTTCTTCTTTTTTTTTTTCCCCCAAACAAAGGCAGTACATGTATGGAGATGAATGGGATGCGGTGAAGAGCTGGGAATTTGAGCAGTCTTCAGGTAAAAAGAGATTAAAATATAATAGCTTGGAGTTACCCAAAGCAGTAAATGTGGTAACATCAAGAAGTAACATCATTGCTAACTTCATGTATATAGGTAAGAGCATATTTTCCCTGACGCTTCTAGCAGCGTTACAGCTAACTTTGTAATATTACAGTGTTTGTTCTGATGTGATAACGTTTATTCAGAGGGGAAGGATGCTGTTGATAGAGTTTGCCGCTTCACGTAATACTTCAAGAAATAAGAAATAGAAGCAGACTTTAAGTAGAATTTATATTCTTTGCTCTCTGATGAGAAGATAAGTAACTGCTATTATCTGTTTTCCTCAAACACTTGCTCAGTAAAATTCAGTTCTTGTAACAGGAGTGCCATACTCACCAAAGAGCTGAACTGCTAAGGCTGTGTAGTAAGTGGCAGTTCGTTTCTAAAGGCTCGTCTTCCTGTGACTTAAGTATCTGCACCGTGGCATTAGTGTGCAAGAGACTAGAAATTAGAAAATAAAAGCATTTGGTGTGCTGTTTGGGGCACTTGGCCTTCATCATAACGTTCTGGATCTCTGTAATACAGTCCCAGCCATCTGCTAAGGAGCAGTAAAGCGACTACTGAAGAACAGTGCTTTTGAGCTAGCCCAGTTTTCAAATTAGCTAAATTGCTCTTTTTCACTTCTGAGTTACTTTGAATAATGATTTTGCCCTGTGACATGTTTCGCTATTAGATTTCACTCAAAATTTTAGTTTTCTCTTTTGTTCAGTAATTCCTACTGTAAGTTTGGAATATGATGTTAGATGGTAGATTATGCACATATGCTGTTTAAGTTGGATTGGAAGCTCTCATGACCATTGCTTTTGTTACACTTTCAAGCCTTTTAGTGTGGGGAACCTTCTCTTCACTATACATGTACACATTATTATCAGAGCATAGATTTGGCATAGGTACATTTCTAGAATTCTAAAATACTTAATGTTTTCTATTTTCTATTTCTTGATTTAAACTTTTAAAAGCTGTGAACTCTGTGGTGAACTCTGTCTCATATCTTGCAATTTCTTGCAATATCTTGCAATCTGAATATAAGGTAGCAGGAGAGTGAAGTTTTGCCTAGATAAATAGGGCAATCTACTGAAAATAGTTCAGTGCAACATCTAAATACCTTTCTGATATACTTAAATATTTTTCTTGTAACTGGAATTTTACAAAAGACATAACAATAATACATTTTCATATTGTTTTCCCCTAATTCACAGTCTAAAATCATGATGTGTTTTAAAATATCACTTATAATTAGGCTTAAGTGGGGCTTGCTGATGAAACTTTTATTTTTTTCCTGAGAATACTGATTCATCAAAAGCATAGCTTCTCATTTTATCACATATTTGTTTACTTAAGTTTCTACTGGGGAATTTCTTGGGTCCAGAAAAGAAGAAAGAGGAAACAGCAGTGTAGGGATTAGTTGCCTAATTGGATCAAGCGAAATGTTGGATGACCCAGCTAATGAGCTATTTGGCTGTCTTCATTTACGTTTCTCTTCCTCTGGTTTTTGATTTCTGTTGTCTGTTTGTTCCCAAATGTAGCAAAGTTTTAATCTGTTTGTTTGTTTGTTTCAAAGAAGTTTAGATCTTGTTTTTGGCAAGTCCTATCCTACTTATGTTAAACCTCTCTGGCACATATCTAGAGTCTAGAAAAAATTTATTGAAACTGCATGGGTTCTACAGTATGTAGATCCAAATGAGAAACAAACACATGATAACACAAATAATGGTTTTATTAGAAGGTGGTATATGGCTCAGTAGTGTTTGGGAGCTTTTGTATTTGTCTGCTTGTATATCTAAAGATTACATTTGCTGTGCATTAGCTAAAGCATCATCGCATTCTGTTGGTTATCTGTCAAGGCCTCAAAGCTCTCCCTCTGTCTCTGCTTTTCAAGATGCAGTATCTCATCCTATAAGTATGACTTGCATTCATGGTTCCTTTCCCCTGTCTTTATATATTCTGCACTGAATAGTCCAGAATATATAATATATATATGGACTGAAAAGAATATGACAGTTAAGCTCTCTTCTGTGAAGTGACTATGGTGGTTCTAGCACTAGGATTGCAATGTCGACTGTAGTCTGAGATTTACTTGTGATTTATTTGCAGCATTCTCTAGCTTCAGACATAAATACATATCAAACAGTATCATCCTATTGTCTCCAAACATTTCATTGTGATCAATTTTTTTCAGTGTCTCTGCTGAAGATAAAGGTTATATCTAAATGGATTAATGAGTAAATGTTGCATAGCAAAATTCTTATAAAACATGCATATCACCAGTGTCTTCTGGTGCAAACAACACTTTCAGAATGATGGGAAATGATCTCTTGGCTTTAAACTTTCTCTGATACTTTAACTCTGAGATCTTTGTTTTTATTTTGTGCATACAGAACTGAAATGTAATACACCTTGTAATCAATATGGGAGTTGAATTTTGGACTCTGGTACCATAAAATATTTACTTTAAGAAGCAGAGTTGCACCAGCTTTTTCACAGGGATATGAATAAACTAATGAAAGAAGGGAGTATATTATAGATGCTGTTTATGTGGTAACAACTGCAGACTTGAAAAGCAAATGCTAATAGCATCTTCTGTATTAGTTATGCAAGAAAAGTACTTTAAAATGCACCTTTACACTTTAGTTTACCAGTATGTTAAATTTTGCAAGTTTCTAATCTTTGTTTTATTTATAAATTTCAAAAAGTAGTGAGCCATGACTTTGTGAATTGTAGATAATGAAGAAAAGGCCAAATGTGTTCTAATCAATCAGTGTCCATACTAGAAGCACATAAAAGTAGACTTCTGCAAAACGTCTCCAAGCTAATTCTGCTTTCTACAGGTAGCTTCTGTAAAAACAGAAATATCTTCATTGTATTTATTTATTTATTTTTTAATGTTTATTCTTGTTGAATTGTATATTGCACACTTTCCTTTGCACTTCTGACCATAACTGTGTTGCTGCCTCTTCAGGTGATTTTATTGCAGGAAAAAAAATGGAATTGAAAGACTGTATCCACATTTTAATGTGAATAAAATCTTCAAGCCAGAAATGAGAGAGATGGTGTTTGAAAATTCCTTAAATGGACTTTTTTATTCTAAAGTTTGAGTACACTTTCTTGTGAGCCATGAAGAAAATAAGTGAAGTTTATTCAACATCTTTCTGTTTTGCTTGGACTGGCAGTTCTACAATTTGAATTTAATTAACCATTAGACCTGGTTAAAATGTTAATCAGAGGCTAGTTCTGTTTTGTTGTTGTTTGTTTTGTTTTATTTTCTCTTCCAGAAAAGAGAAATAAAATCTTATGTTTCTGTCTTTCTTTTTATTTATTTATTTTTAAATTTCTTTTCTTTTAGGGATGAATTCTTTCTCTTCATATCACAGTCTGCAAATGCTGTTCCCAAGCATCCCCAGCAGGCAGTGTTTCTAGGACTATAGGTCTAATCCAGCTACTGGAACATCAACTACAAAGTGCTGTGGATCCAGCCATGAAGTAGTATGGTCTACTACTTCAAGGACTACTCTCTTTTCCCACTTCTAGTTACTTGGGTTGAGCATTGGGAATGTCATAGATCCCTAATGGCTGAGTACAGAGTTTTTGTATTAAACTTTTTTTTTTTTTTTTTAAAGATTTCATCCACTCCATTGGTTTTCAAAATAAAAATTAAACCACCAGTGAAAGTTTTTGTTTTGTTTTGTCCTCCCCCCAAAAATAAAGGTGTCTAGAAAGTACTTACTAACTTTCCAGTTTTCACCATGGTAACTTTTATGATCCTTTGATTCAACAGCAAGAAGAGAAAGCACATATACGCTTCTCTTACTAATGATGTTTGTGTGGTCTTATGTAAGACACTGCCATTTCAGTCTTTACATCTCATTATCAGTTGGTTATGTCTGCTAGCTAATTTTCAAGTATGAGAGTGAAGAATTAAAAAATTGAGGGTATTTCTAAACAATCCTTTCAACACTGGGTTAGCTTTTTTCACGTGGGCTTTACTGCTTCCCTTGCGAATCAAGATGTGCAAAGGAACATTTGTTGTGTCTTCTGTTAGAGTAAATAATATGGCTTCAGGAATGAATGGATTAATGGGGAAATATGAATTTGTAACATTTGTTCATTTAAATATCTTAGTTATCATTGGAAATAGCATCTTGGTTTTAGTTGTCTGTTTTCTGCTTTTGGGAATTTCAGTTCTCAGAACTGACTGAGGGTATCTGTTCTCCACTGCTCTCTCATGGTGCTGCTCTTTTCTCCATCTTGTGCTGCTGCATGTTTCAGTGAGAGACTTTGCCTTGGTTTCTTGGAACTCCTGTATTTACACGAGTAATTACTTCCTTTTCTTTTGAGATTTTTTTTCTCTGAACATGCAGGAGTTGGTGTTATATACATAATTTCTGAAATGGTAACAGTCTTTTTTCTTACAATAAAAATCCCTCATTTCAAATGTCCTTTCATTTTTGAGTGCTTGTAAAGAAAAATTTTCCATTTCATCACTTGAAATGATCCCTAATCTTGGACTGAAGGTCTATCAGTCCCATTTTTATTTTATTTTATTTGTTGTTGTTTTTTTTCCCAGGGTTACCTTCATAAATGTTGCCACCTTGTACCAGAATGCCAGGGATGCCCTGCAAATGCTGACCATGTAAATGGCAAAGAAAAGGTAGCCCAACGTGGCACCCCAGAGAAAGACACTCCCACCATGCAACAAGTGTCAAACTGCTGCCCACTGAGACCTGTTCTCATACAAACTACTAGAATTCTTTCTGTGCCCAAACAAACTAAACCAAAATTCATCTGGGTTCAGATGCAGACACCACTTTTTAGTGCTGATTTTTTTTTTTATTTTTTTTTTTTTAAATAATCCCTGTACCTCACCACCCCTGGTGGGTACAGGCCTCAGGCAGGCCACAGGCCTCACTGTGAGGAAAAGGCTCGGCAGCGCTACCAGGGCTGGCTCCTTGTGAGCTGCTCCTGCCTGAGCTGAAGGGGGCTTGCAGGTGTTATAGATATCTGTGTCATTCCAGGCCTGTCCTGGGGAGACAGTACGGGGGGAATCTTGTGCAAGGCCATGGCAGCAGTGCCATGTGATGGTGTGTGTCTGTGTGTAGCTCTGAGAATTCATTCCCCTGCATGCTGAAAGGAGAATTGTGCAGCTATGTGCAGAAGAGAATTTATTTTTTGTTGTTGCTGTTGTTGTTGGCTTAGTGTAAACAGATGTTTGAGGCATTCTGACATTAATGAGGAATTTCTACCCCCACATACGGCATTATGATTGCCCGCAGAATCCTGCAGGCCTCGTGTGTTTTAAGCTGCAGCAGTACTGTGACAGTCATCATTCTGTGTCAGGACAAAATTATCTCGTAGGAACGATGCATAATGTCTGGTATATTAATCATTAGCGATATTTTTGCAGCACTCAATTATATTATGAATGCTGGGTTATGTTCTGATCTTCTTAATGGTCATGTAAAGTACTGAAGCCTCTATTATTTTATAATAAGTAACGCATATCCGACAGAATAATGCATTATGCACATCCTCTCCTATATGACTGTAAAGGTTAGCTGGTAACTTGAATATTTTTGTCCTCCAGAACATTTCTTCAAAGGTTGATTAGAAAGAATGTCTTCTCTTTTCAATATGTTCTACCAGCAGGCTATCACAGTACCAAGTTTTGACTATTTTATTTTATACAAAGCAAAATTGCGTCAGCATGGCCATTGCTCTCATTCACTTACAGTTATCAATTTAAAAGCATTTCAGGATCAAACTAAGCCAGCTTTTACTGTGAGGTATGACAAAGAAAGCAGCCCAAATGCTGCAATTTACTTTAGGTAGATGTTTCAAATTCAAATGTAATAACTGAGACGCCAACAGATACTGCCCTAATTTACAGATTCTGGCATTGCTAACAGGTGCTCAGTTCATAGTCTCATTGCAGTTTCTTGCAAAAAATGTACATGTAGACCTTTATTTTTAAAGTCTGCAACCCTGCAATAAGCTTTAGTGATTGTCCAAATCTGTATCTCATTTCAAATATATAAAACTCTTCTGTTTAATGGTGAAAAATACTCTGTCAAAAGGTATTTATTTAAAGTTATATATCCTATCCTGTTTGAATTCCCTTGAACATTTACTCGTTTTCAGAAATCCAAACTTACAGTTTAATTTCTGCTTGTCTTGTTACTATCCTATTCAGAAAAACATATGCAGAAAACAAGCATGTTTTGCTTGTTTTCAGTGACCATGTGCATTACGTTTGTGAGACACAGAAGACTTATCTAAAACTGCTTTGCCTGCTAACAGCTGACGGGAGCCATGCACATGAGGTCCAACTATGCTTAAAGAATCAGCCTAGCTTTGAACATACAGATGCTACTCATATGTGCAAAAGATAATCCCTTTGCTAAAGCTTTGGTCTAGAAGAGTTATTGGCAAATTGAAGAAGAAAATAAAATCTGTATCTTAACAGGCCAGCCTAGTAAGATGAATAAAAATATTGGATTGGACCTGATATAGTTTTCTCGTGGTAAGAGGTATGCCTATGACCTTTGCTTTCTCAAATGTTTAGTGTTTAGATCTGAAGTGGCCGTTTCAAATGCTGTACACTTTCTAGGTTGTTGTTGGGAAGTTTCTATTTGATAGCAGTGAATTATTGTGATGGGTTAGTCTGGCAGAAAACTGTCTGGAGGATTTTGTGATAGCTTTGGGGCCAGACCCCAATCAACAGGCCATATGTTTAGATCCTTCTCCATAACAGATGACTGTGCATACGCGCTCCCAGGTGCAATGTCATTGAGATTGTATTTACAAACATAAACTAGTGACATTCAATTATGTTTATAGGCAATGTTGTAAAAGCCACAGAGGAAGTAATTTACAACACCAGCACAGTATGCAATTCTTTGCTTATAATCAATTTTTCATTATAAAGGAATAAGGTATACTATGTTCTTATTTGTTTTTCTAATCTTATGAAAGTTGGTAATGTGTAAAGTTTGCCCCTTTCAAATAACTGACATTTGAGAAAGTATTGGGACAAAAGAAATTGCTAATAAAGCAACATCAATATATTTTTATGAAGTTTTTAATTAGAAATGAAAACCTGCACCATCAGTGTTTGGGCCAGTTCCTGAAATGTATCTTACTCTTTGTTTCTGTTTAGTCATCAGCTACTGAAATAAAACATTTATTGCTAATTTTCATATACCACTTTCTGAGACACCACAAGTTGTTTTCTACTATGACCATAAAAGAGCTCAACTTGTATCTCATGAGAACAAATACTGACAAATGTATTCTTAAGTAAGAACTACTCTGCCATGTAAATATCAATGTATACCACGTGACAGGTGTTCTAATTTTGGAAGTGTAATTACTGTCAGTGACTTGAAAATACCACAGTCCCAGTGCTTAGAAGCTTAAAAGCTGTTTTCAGAACTACAGTTTGCAAAGTTTGGTTTTAATTGGTTGGCTTGTTCTCCTGAGATAAGAAGATAGGAGGTATTGCCAATTCATGGTGATTATAGTTCCATTGAAACTAGCAAATAATTTGGGGGGGGGGGGGGGGGGGAGAGGGGCTAGTGGACAATCATCAGCAGATGGTATTATTTCTATGGTTATTCAGGTAAGGACCAGTTTTTAGAGACTAATGACTCAGTGGGCTTTCCAGTGTTGTTTTCAGCTTGCCCAGGGACTAAAGTACAATTTTTCCTTTAAACTTGGAAGGAAGTCTTAGGTACTGACTTTCATTGTGGGTGATGAATTAATATGTATGTTAAATCAAGAATAGTTTTTGAGCAGTATTTTCTGCCATTGTTCACTTCGTATTTTATAACAAATTAATAAAAGAACTGCATTACTAATAGAATGATTAATTTAGTGGGTAGTGAATTAATTCCGCTATTCTGACTTTATTTAACAAGTGGATTTTATCTCTCTGCTCTTTTAACTTGGACGACTCATGTGGCCCTTTAGAAGATAATGGTGTTCAAGCATGCATTGTATGCCTTTAAAGAATTAATTTCTGGGAGAGTCCATTTATAAGAACTGAGATTGCATTAGGAGTCCATATTCTGAAAATGACTTTAGCTGAAAGTTTGGATGTGATATTATATGAAACAAGGAGATTTTCTAAGGAAGAAATATCGCATATTGTATTCCATCTTGAGGGTAACAAATGGCTAGTCTGATCTTGAAAAGTGAATATGCTCATTTAGACAGTAGAGCACACTCACTTTTCTGCTGTTACAGGGTGACTATTAAACCCAACTAAATCTAAATATTATGAAGAAATATTGGTCAAGTAATTAGTCACAACTAATTTCACATTTCACATTCTGGAGACAATGTTGTATTGAATGTTCTCTCTCTTCTTCCACTCCTGATACATTTTTTTCAGAAGACATTTCTATAAAAATCAGTACATTTTTACCAGGTATTTGTAGTTTTGAATCTAGTTATATTAGATAAACTATCCAATTTAATTCTTCCAATTCATATATTTTCCTGCAACATTTAACCTAATTTTCAGTAGCAGCAAAATATATAGTTACCATTTTCTGTCTTTTTGTTTGATGGAATGACAGAATTGAGTATTTGATTAAAAATAGGTAGAGTTGTCAGAACAGCTTAAATAAGATATGAAAATTGTAGAGATATATAAGGTAATATTTTTATTATACCTAAAAAGTAATACCTTTCATACAAGGTAATGCTATAATGTAAAAACATGAGGGTAATTTATTAACAGAAAATAATAGGAATTTATATATGGCCATCTACTTATGGTCTGTACAGGTTACAATTTGACCTTTGCTTCTCTATACATTATCTTTTAGATTATTTCAGGGTGAAGTTTGCTTTTGCAAGAAACAGCGTATGATTTTTACAACACTTCTTAGATTCAACAAGATGATGATCTTTTCTATATATTCATGTTGGAAAGCTCTTTACCCTGGAATAATTTTCTTACATCAAAAGGTAAGTATAATCTCAGGAAAAAATGTTATTTCACATCTTGCTTGTCTGATTTCAGATACTGCAATTAAAAGCAATGAATATAAGCAAATTTTTACCCCTTGAATAATTAATGTGCCAGCATTGATTGTAGTGTACTATGTTGATCCTGTGAGGTGTGTTCATCCTGATAGATAAAATGGGACACAAACGTATAATGGCAACTGTACAGTAATCACTGAAACAAGTATTAGACATGAACTGGACATACAATATCAAACACACTAGTTCTCATCAGAAAAGTAACAGTTAAAACTGGAACAGCAGACATATTTTTTGGGACACACACAAATATATATTACCTGTACTTCTGTTGTATTTATAAGTTGGAATATATTCTCTGTCAGTTTTAAGACAGTGGCTGTAAAGCTCAGAGTGACTGAAATAAAGCATCATGCCTTGATAAAAGAGTTTTCTACCCTGCAGCTTCTGAGTGAACAGACGACAACTATATTTAGTAGAGCTGAGTCTTTATTTTCCAGTTTTAGTCTAGAAATTGGACAAGGCCAGAGAAACACAGGTTGAAAGCTAAGAGTAATTCAGTCCTTGCTTATGCTACTGAAATCTTGCTAGTCTGATTGCCATCTTCGAGTATTTGAACTGTTCACTTAGGAAATTATATGTAGTAAAGCAAATTGAAGGCAGGTGCAGCTACTTATCATGTACAGGCATAGGCACCTCTTTGCTGAAAACATGCAAATCAAATTTGGAAGTAATAGTAGTGGCTCTGCAAACCACAGGATCAGTTAGATGTTTGACAGGGAAGAATGTATGTTAGCAACATTACTTGACCCGTGTTCCAAGGGCAACCGTAATTCTACTCAGTGGAGCCATAGATCATTGAGAAGATGGTCTCATAAAGAAATTGTGTCAGGCAAGGTCATCTTCCTCTTGTCCAACTTCCTGGCCAAATAAAATGCATCTCATAAAATGCTCACTGCAGGTGCTCTTTAAATGTCTCTTTGCAAAAGACACTGATGACTAAAAAATTAATCACAGCAGTTTACTCAATGAGTAGATGCTGAATAAATCTTTCTGCTTGTAGAATGACCATGAACAAATAGCAAAGTCTTTAAAGTTAGTCTTTATTTGATATTTTTCTGAATAATTTTAATAACAGCAAATCTATTCCTTTCTCACTGCTTCATGTACCAGATTGAAGCTGTGCTGAAGATTACTTGCAAGTGAAACGTCTGTTATTGATTCCCCTTCAGGTGAAGAATAACATGTTGAGTCAGATGGGATTATCATACTTTAGTGCTGTGATAGATCTGCTGTTTACAGTATCCTTAATGCTAAAACCATCTGCTTGGGAGGGCTTCACCAGCAGAAAAACTACAGCATGCTTGGGGTGTCAAGTGCCTCTCTTGTGTTGAGACTTGCTCCTGTGACTTGTTGTGTGTTGGAGCACCCCACTGCCCTCTGCCCTGGTGATAGCAGCACTGCCAGGGCTTGGCAGGGGCTGCATCCCCCAGACGCCTCTGCTCCACGCAGCCTGGAGGCTGGGAGGGCACATGGGGTGTCCTCCTCCTGTGCAATGCTACTTGATGCTATGAGATCCTTCAGTGCACACCTGGCCACGCATGGGCTGTGTGTGCAAGGCATCTGCTATTGCTCCTCCAGCCAGGTCTGGCCTGGGGGTACAAGAGCAAGCAGCTAGGAAAAGAGTAAAGAAGTCTGTTTATTTTGGATACATCTTTTGGCCCATTGGACCAACTTGGAGGCACCCTCACTGAAAATGTGTGTTGTTATAAGACCACACAGAAAAGTTTATATTTAATTTTCACTTTGCTATGCATTCTTTAGAACATGCACCCCTGTCCTGTTTGACTGTCCTTCATGTCAGCTCTGGCCAGAGGGTTTGGAAATTCTGTCCATCGGTGTTCTTTTTTGTCTATTTCATCAAATGCTTATGTAGGCAGGTTTAAATCCATTTTAATTCCATTTATTTTGATATTTTAGCACAAAGAGTTGTCCAGCTGATACTATGGCTTCTGTTTTAGTCTATGAGCATAATGGTCAAGCAGGGTAGAGAGTAGTCCTGTACCTGAATGTCAGTGAGGCAGGGTTTTTTCTTTCCTGTCTGTTCTTCAGGTGCCTAACCCAGTCTGGAATGATTGTAAAAAGTTAAATTCTAATTGAATAAAATAATAATACCACCAGATATTTAATTTTGCTAACATAATCATCTGTGTAGTTTGTATTCATTAAGAGATCATAAACTCAAAAAACCCTCCTTCAGGTATTCTCACAGTTAGAAGGGCTACTTCAGCACCCATCTTTACATTTTTGTTATAGAACAGGTCTCAGAGTCTCCAATAGGTAAATAATACATGATAAAATCTACTGATGTTATGGAACCCTTGACTAGTACTTTTCTTTAAATATTAAACATTATTTTTTGAAGTTGTTTGAACTGTGTACGGTTTTGCACAACAATTTTCCTGTTAGAAGGGAAATATGCCATCCTCAGCCAGTTTTTTGTTTGATGTCCATGAATACTAATATTATGTAGAATCTCTTATTAACAGTAGTATTTCAGAATAAACTATATGCAAGTTCTGTAATTATTTAAACCTGAATGAAGGTAAAGGAAAAACTTTTGAGCCTGAGTTGCAAACTTCATGCTTGTTACTTGCTAATGCAACTTGCAAAATCATCTGCTTTTTTTTCTTTTTTTTTTTTTTTTCGATTGCTTAGGCCCCCCCCCCCCCCCCCCCCCCCAAAGTTAAGTGCTTTAAACATAAGCAGGCAAATAGACCTTCTGCAAGTAGTTTTCCTCTGCACATTTTCATTAAATGCTGCAGAAATTCCCAACTACAAAGCTTGATTTGATTTTGGTAAAGGAACATGTAATGCTTTCTGTATTCCCCCACCTAGCAGTCTGTCACAGCCTCTGAAATTTGAGCATATGTTCTTCTGAAAAACAGAGTTAGGACAAAGGAAAAATAATTGCTAGAAAGAAACTTTCCGTTAAGATATGTGGCTTAATAAAGGCTGCATTTCAGCAGAGTGCTACAGCAAACACATGCTGGGCCTCCAACCATCCCCTGTTTCCGAGAGCTTCAGTGACACAGTCATTTAACTCAGGGATTTTATGTGCATCCAGCAGAGGCTGTCTGTTATATTGATCTTAGAAGTTTCCTGGTACAATATTAATTCGCTCTTGTGTCAGATCAAAATGGCTGGTTCTTCAACCATTTCTTAGACAAAATTTTTATGCTTTGGAAACTCTGGAAAAACTCCTGAGTGTAGTTTATTCATAGTTTGGAGCTGGATTCATTATTAGTTATATTTATAATGAACTTACATTATTTATGCAATGAGATTTATGGAAAACAGATTAATGAATGAATGGGGAGGGTTGCCATTCCAAATATAGCCCAAAGCCTTGGTTGAATGCAGTACATAGTGAAAATTAAGTTATTTTGTCTGTCAGATTTCCACAAAATTAGGCTTAATGCCAGCTACAGGGAATATGGTGTACTTGGTTTCAGAAAAAGGAAAGAGGGATTGATTTAACTGATAGGAAGAAAGATTGCTATTTAATAAGACTGTAGATACACCATAATGGGATATTTGTATGCACACTTATATATTTAACAACTATTAATGTGTTCTGTGTGGGATGGGTTTTGCAGTTATGCTTCAGGATATTTTTCTGTGCTGATTACTGGACTCATACTTGACAAAAGATTTATTCCATATGCCAGTTGTGTGGCGCTCAGATGCTGCACTGCTTGTGCATTATAAATGCTTACAGTCTGTAGGAGTAGCAACTAAGTGGACTCTGTGTCAGGGGATCCAGTACTAATGAAATTTGGCTTGCTGAACTAAAATCCCAAAGAGAAATAGGAAGTAAGTTCCAGCTTGCAGCAGTGCATGCTTCTACATATCTCGTACACCAGCAACAAAGTTTTTATCACAGCTTCCAGGTTGCAGATGAGCAAAAGGAAAAATCACTATAAACAGGCATTGACTCCCTCATTCACATTGTCCAGCAGAGTTGACCCAAGTAGCTTGGCAGAAGCACGTGCACACCACCCATCTTTAGATCTCTATATGAAATTAATACCAGAAAAGAGATGATATTTTGATTTCCAACACAATAATTAATGATAACAAGGGTAAGGGAGCAGAGGGACACCAAATATGTGTTTTATTTTAATAAATTATACTACCAGATCCCAAGCTCTTGGAACAACTTCCAGAATGCGTTGTCAGTACAACTATCTGGGAATGTGACCTGTAGCATTTGAATTATGAACAGGAATTGAAATTTGCGTGATAGGACTGTCATCATCTGCCTCTGATGTGTACATTTACGTACTTATTCTCTGTGTATTCAGATTTTTTTTTTCTTTTCTTTTTTAACAGGGACAGTAAATGTAAAAGGGATGGGATCATTCCTCTTCCACCGCTGTCTTCTTCCCTTAATAATCACAGGGGATCGGTGTCTTTCATGGAAGCAAAGGAAAGTGAAACTTCTGTGACTACAAGGAGTGGACACAGGTAAAAAGGCCTCATATCTCTGCAGAAAGATATATTTATTTGAGAAACACCCAGGAAGTTTATCAAAGGGAATGTGATCTCAAGTTAAAGTATGATTAATTTGCATTATTTTAAGACCGAATTACAGAACGGAAGTATTTGTGCAACTTTATTACAAACATTTGAAATTAATCTTTTGGTAAAGCACTATTAATTCTCTTTTGTTCTCATTATTCAGCCTGCTATCCCCCTCTGTGCCTCCTTGGCCTAGAAATTGCTTGCAGTGTCTATTCCTCTTGCTGCTGCTGTACTGTTGAGTAGTACATTTGCTGCCTCTCTTGTATAGTCTCTTCACAGCTCTTTTCATAACCAGTTCAATTATAGCATGCAGAGATTTTTTTTTTTTTCCTTGAGTAGCTTTTCTAATTTCGGAACTTTCAATCCCCAGCCAGTAAAGTAATGAACACTCCTTGGTCTTGTAACCGATATTCAAAGTAAAAGAGTTTGCTAGTTATTTTATGTATTCACTATGGGCAAAAACTCTTCCCAAGCCAAAAGGCCTGCAAAAAGGCCCCATCATTCCTAAAGCCCTCAGGGCCTAATTCGCCACTTCATTTTGTGTCAGTGTAACTCACACTGGAGAAATACAACTGTGGATCAGTGAATTTAATTCAAATACTAAATCTTTACTGAGAGGGCTTTATGTGGGTCAAGCACAAGGAAAATGGGGAAACAAATTCTATCCTGTGAACCTACATCCAAAGGGTGGTACTTTTGCATTACTTGCTAGTCTGGACTAGCAGGGACTGTTCCACTTGCATGGAAATTCTTGTCATTACATATTTAATGTAGAATCTCTGACCTATTTCTAGCCGTTAACACAAGGCTGTGCAGGGCCACCTTGATTACGTGTGGACAAAAAACATCCTCTGTGGTACGCAAAGGTAGAGAAGCTCCTTTCATCACTCTGTATTAGGTCTTTATTTAGGTACATCATATATCAAGGTGAATATTGAAGTATGGCTAATGTATACACTTAATTGATGCCATCCTGCAAACGGGCTCTCCAAGTAAGAGGTGACTTTTTTCCTAGATGAATGCCTGGACCACTTTCTCTGATAGATTTATTTCTAAATCTATTTGCACAGACGTCAATAGACAAGAATTTGGTCATATAAAAAGTTGCAGTATTGCTATGGCAACACCATTGAATGCTCTGATTAAGGGAAATGAATAGCAGAGTAATATAACAGAATGGTGAATAAGCACTTTAAATAAAGCTAAATAAAATAATAAGAAGCAACGCCAAATTGATGCAGATAATAAACATTTTGAGTCCTTTTAAGGTAATTCAGGGTGGACTAGGCTTGTAAAGATCAAAATCCTTTTATTTAGGATTGTGACATATGGGAAAGAATATATATCAAAATTTGTTGCTGTCAAGGCTTTACAAGAAGTCTATTGCACTTCTGATTAGATGTTGCAGTGTTTTATAAGCTGGATGGAAAGACGTTACTTTTTTCTTTCCCAAATATTTTTCATAAATGGTGCAGAATATCTTGACAATTTGCATTAAATCATCAGCTGCAGTGGAGAGTGAGTTTCTAATGCAGTTTTAGTTTACGAAACTGTTTCTGAAAAATTGGGACTGAGCAATCTGCAGAACACAGAGCTCCATGAATAACCAAACAGCGTGTCCTCACAGGATGCTTTTTACAGCAGCCTGGGGCAATAAGTCAATGTAAGTTATCAGGCAGGTACCAGTTAATGCTCTAATGGGAATTATGGGTGAAATTAATAAACCGTATATAAAAAAAAAAAAGAAAAAAGGCAACTGAACTAGAAAATCTGGAAATAGTGATAAACTAGGGAAAAGTTATATCTGTATAATCAAAAAGGTATATTAAAGAATTTAAATCTTCAAACACAGTGGACACAAGATCACCAAGAATGCTAATCAGTTGGTACTGAGGTAAGGAGTGTTACAGAAAACATATGGAAACAACTGAGCAGTCATGAAGTTTCTGTGAACTGAATGAACTAGAATTTAGCAACCATACAGGATGTCAGCATCCTGTATACTGTCCATGATGGGATACCTGGAGGGAAGCATTGTCTGTTCAAAGGAGAAAGTAAGGAACTTGGAAAACAGGAGCAGCCAACAGCTGCCATCAGGCTGTTTGGATTTCCTGAGTCAAGAAGACTCAGACTCTGTGGGGTAGTTTGGAAAATGTATCCCAGCTGAGCCTTCAAATTACACTCTCTCTCTCCTCTAATTAAGAAAGCCAAGTGTAACACAACAATAGATAAATTTAGGGCAGATGTTAAAAGGTAGGGAAAAAACTATCATTAATTTGGCATGGAAATAAATGACCATCTGTACACCAGAAACAACATATTTCATTCGTTTCAAGACCTGCAAAGTAAACACAGCATGCAGAACTTGGGTGCTGCTTCCTTATAAATGTGAAAATATGCCCCATGATATTCAAATTTAATATCAAAATCAGAGACTATTTTGCCAATTAACACCCTCCTACTTAATCTAAGACAAACATCTGAACATTCTTTATCTAAAGCTGTCCTGCTTAACACTGTACTGAAAATGCATCAAATAGATAAAAGACTAATTGCAAAATCTAGTTTGGGTGAGACTTCACAATTAAAATCATGAAATAATGCAAAATGTGTGTGCATAATCTGCAATGTCCACTAATTGCTGTGAATTTTCCCATATATTGGATTTCATCAAGAATAACTTCTCATAAAGACAGTCACAATTAACTTTCAGGGCTAATACTTTTTTAAATGGTTGAGGTGATGGCACTTTTCAGAATTAAGGTAGCCCAAACATTTTAGATCCTTAGTCTGTTTATAGAGCATCAAATCTCTGCCTGTTTTCTCGGTAGAAATTGGAAGTTATTCATGTGAGAAGTTTGACTAAATCCAAAGCTATGTATTCCAATTTATTTCCATCAATCTGCTTGTATTCTTGTCTTAGAACTTCCTTTTATTGAGTGGTGCCTCAAGCATGTTGTGCTAAGCAGATGAAATAGTTTCAGTGTACTTATCAATGAGCGAGTCAGTCTAAAGAGTTGCCACATCTTAACTACAGTGACAGTATAAAACTGTAACCTCAACATCATCAGGTAAAAAAACCTTCTTTGGTTTCACAGATAGGGGTGACTGGAGAAAAGAAAAATCACTCCACAGGTAGACAGCGTCAATGTTGTTCTTAAAACCACAGGTACAGAGGAAATGAGAAAAGACAGGAGAATGTACAAAGAGATAGTGGAAACTATGAACAGGAAAAAGTAGAGTGTGTTTTTGTAACAGGAATGCCCAGCCATGGACAGGAGAAACCAGCCTGAGTAGAGAGAAAGAGTGGAAATTTTATAATTAGCCCTGATCTTGAGCTACAGAAAGAATATTTGTATTCCTTATAGGATGTGTAAATAAACATCAGAGATCTTTTCAAGATAAGTGGGGAAAATAGGCAGGGATGTGGTGTGGGTGAATTCATTTGATTTGAGTGGGTCTGTGTTCTCTCATTTGCTATCTAAGACTAGATGTATTGGAATGAAGAACTTCTGCAGGGCACGTGTGTGTCTGCACTTGGTTCAGAGAGATATAAAAAAGCAATAACTTCTGTGGTACTGATTTTCTCAGAATGGGCTTGTTTAAGTTTGTGCAACATCTTGGAGAACAGTACTGATCCTCTCTCTGACCTGAGAATAGACAGCAATCTCAGCAGTGGAGCCCAGGGCTCTGGCAGTGTGCAGGAGAGACTAGGGTCAGACGCAGTGGCTAGAGGCAAGAAGACTTCAAAAAGTACAGGACTGTAGTGCCAGCTCCCAAATGTAGACACCTGGGGGGTGTTTAGGCAGGCAGAGGCTCTGCAAGCCCAAGCATGATAATTCTTCCTGGACCTTTGCTGCCCCTGCTTTCATAGTCTTATTGAGCAGCAATACCAGAGAAATCTTGCGTTATTTTGGCAAATCTCTAATTCTGGAGCCATCTAGATGTTAATTCACCTCTGGAAGTGATAACCTACTTTGACTCTTTCCATCATCTGAATACTATTAGTAAAAAACTGGTACTACAGCCTTGCAACTCTCCTGCTTATGAAAGCATCACATGCTTTCTGCTGTTGCCATTGCATCTTTGTTGACAGGGAAGGTGAATTCAGCCCTTAGTTAAAGTAGGATCCTGCACAGCTGTGTATTTGCATGGCCTAACATAATGGAAGATAAAATGCTTGAAATTCCTTTAAATCCCCATTGCTCCACTAAATTCTTGCCTATTCAGGTGGCTAAAGGTGTGACATAAAGCTGAGTGTGCAGCACTTAAGGTCTGTTGGTTCTGGGCAAAAGATAAAATGCTAGAAGAGTGATTAACAATGCAAAAGAACCAGGTCATGACCATGGATGTAGTTGCCAGTATGGCTCCAGGGGAGGAGAATTATGTGTAGAAGGCAGCTCCAAGGTGCAAGTGTGAGCTTTGCTCATGTTGCAGGGAGGTTCATGACTTTGTGGATCTTTTAACATTTCAAGCATTGTATTTGCTGGGATCACAGAATCACAGAATTTCTAGGTTGGAAGAGACCTCAAGATCTTCAAGTCCATAAAAGACTCCTCACCTTCCCTCTTGTCATTCTTGGTTTTCCTGTTCAGGAAAAGCCTTTGCATTTAGCCAAAAGAGAGCAATTGCCAATATGGTAAGAATTATCCTAAATCCTAGATTTTAGTATTTCTCTGTCTTTGGATTTATAGCACGTTTTTCTGTGTCCACATAAAATGATTAAGTTGAACTGCTATTTAAAAGTGAGAAGAAAAATCTTATTTCTTAGTTAAAGGCTTAGTCACAATGAATCAAAAAAGTAAAAATCTTATTTTTCATTCCATTCTCTCACTTGCTTTCCCTGCTGCTCCTCATTATCCAGATTGCTGAACTCTTATTTGATGATAGAAAGACCTGTGACCTCACCAAAACAATTTTTGTTAACTCAAATCATTATCTTCTGACACAAGGACTGAGACACATCTGTCATTGCTCATATTCTGGGTCACCCTGCAAACATCTGATTATGATTTGATAAACAAAACCATTCCTCCAGTGAATTTTTGACAAAGAGTCTATGAAGAAAGTCGGACAAAACAGTGGAATTTAACTACTTTGTAATACCCCTTTTGGCGCTGGATTATGGTACTAATGAAGGGCCAATCACTTAAAAACTGGATTAAGAAATAAGCAATTAAAAGTGTGAGTCTCTATTTTATTGTTAAACTAATGTTAGAATGTCTGTAAAGATATTCTTATGTTGTCTTTCACATTGGCAAAGAACCAATTGAATATACTGACTTTCTTCATGGGAGCAAATACGATGATGTGATATTCCCTGATCTTCTTTAAAAGAAAGGTGATTCCTTTAATTTAAATATAATTCATATTAGGATGAATGGTTTTTGTTTGTTTGTTTGTTTTCTTCAGTATAACCTCTATATGAATTTCTAGAAAATTGCTGTATTCTGAAGCAGAATTTTATTCCATGCATTTTTCTTAAGATTCAGTCCCCTCAGACATCTTTATGTTGTTTGTTTATTTGGTTTCTGAAACTTCTCTGTTTCCCTCCTAAATGTGAACCTTGATGATTTTATCTCTTCCCTTACCTTTTTCCTCCATTTAGTTTTGTATTAGCATTTTTGTTAAGATCATAGGAATGGCAACAGTAGAGCATGTGTCTTTCATTTCTTGTGGGTGCCCTTCATGTGGGATCAGACCGTCTTAAGGATGCATTCATAGTATGTAATGAATTTGTTTGTCGTGATCTGTAGGCAAGAATTTACATGCTACATGTGCTTTATTCTGAAAGCTTTCAATCCTGTTTTTACTGTGGCTTCCAGTATTTAAGTACAAGATATCCACACAGACGCATTGTCTAGAATTGACCAAAGAGGCAAATACATAGCACACACAAAAGTACATAACAGATTTTTTATTTTTTTTCCTGTTCATTGAGAGCAGTCGTAGGCTTACTTGCAGTGAAGTAGTTGCTTATCTGGACTTTGTGACTTGGGTGACTATGTCCCTTAGCATGTTAATGTGTACAACAGGCATAGCCCAACAGATGAAAATTAAGCAGAATTACCTGTGCTTTTGCTGTGGGAATTGCAGAAGCATTTCTTTGCTGTTGCTTTCTTCATTCTTTTCTGTTACCATAGGGTGGTAACTGCAAGCAGTTAGTACTTGCAAAATGACTCAAATGGCAGTTTTTTCCATACAACACACTACCTCTTTGCGGCTCTGTAGAATATGTTACACCAGCTAGAATGCTGGTGCTATGGCTGAGAGTGTAAGCAGTTTTATAGGTTTTCTGTAGACTTTTATTACAGCTGTGACACTAGATTGATGGACTATTTCCATCTTGTTCTCTGTCAATTGTACTCTGAAAGGAGAAGTGACAATGTGATGGATGCATGATAGTGCCACAGTATGGAGAGAGCTACTGCAATAACAATGGTTTAAACCCTAAGGTGACTTTAACCTCATGCAGTTGCCTTTAATTTATTTTAATCTAAAACCTAACAAAATCTAACACCACTGAACAGAGAGGTGGGAAGGACAGTGGGCTTGTAAAGTATTGTGAAAAAAGATGACAGTCGTTCTTGGAGGTCCAATTAGGGCAATTCTCTGCTTTAAAGGAAAAAGTCCTCCAGGAAGCTTTCAAAGGAGAGAATATTGTTATGCTCTAGACAAAGTCAAAGGTTAGCCTGGCTAGAAAGAAGATGTACTTTCCACTGAGGGAAAAGGGGAAGAAGGGCTTGCTCTTTCACAGCAGGGAATACCCAGGTCTTGCCTGAGGAACAGGATGAACTTGCCAGGGAGCAGGCTTTTGGAGGCTGTGTCAAAAGGAATGGTCTCTGAGACAAGCCAGCGTTTCCTTTGAACACGTAAAGGTTTAAGGTTTATTTACTGTTTCAAAGAACTACTGGTGTCTTCTCTAGAGAGATGAGAGAAAGTAAGAGGGAATACTTGCAGCGCTGCTTTAACCTTTGAAATGCCATCAGTGATTTTATGAAGTTGATGGCTTATCTTTTCAGCACAAAGGGAGAGGTCCATGGTCCAGGACCGATGCCAAGGCTGTGTCTGCAGTCTTGTATGTGCTTCAGCTGTGTTGTGGTGTATGTGGTGATAAAGCAAGAAGGCTAATGTGGGAGTGAAAAGCGAGGGGCTGCCTGCCTGCAAAAGGTCTCTAGCATGGAAGTTCAGCTCTCAGCCTCACATCTTCTGTTACCGTCAGAGTGGGATAGACCAGAACCAGGCTGGTGCAGAACAAAGCCCATGAAATTAACAGCAGCCTTGTATGAAGATCCTAAGGGCCCATCCCTATCTAACTGCATTATTAAATCCCTCTGTTTGTTACAGTTTCAGAGCACATTGTTCTCAGGTGTGATCCTGAGAGTTTGTTGCTAGAACTGAGCAAATGCTGCAAGACAGTGCCACTTGAATTTTAAAACCGGGTTTGTTCTGTTTCTTTGTTGTTCTTTTGACGTACTTGCTGCTCTTATTGCAGGGCATAATTTACCCCCTGCTGAAAGGCAGTGGGACAGCAAAAGTGCTCTCTAGCAGGAAGAACAAAGTGGCCAATTTGAAGTGAATGCTGGGGATGATGTTGCAGTTGGGATTGTGAGCATGTGCTGAGAATTTTACTCTTGGGTTCTCTAATAAGAAAACTCAGATTTAGTGTTTGACTAAGTGTTTAGTCAAAATCATCTTGACCAATTCTCATTCTGCATATTAAGCAAGCATGGTAAATACAAACCTTCAACACCCATGAGCATTTGAAACTGGTGAGTAATACAGAACATTAGATTTTTTTTTTTTTTTAATTTATTTGTGATCAGCTTATAAATAGAAAAGGACATGAATTAAAGGGATATGCCAATAATTAAAGAATATGAAGTCAAATGATTAAGTAACTTGTTTTAGGAGAAGGTCCTCTAATTGTTAGTAGTATTTTTTTTTCCTCTAATAAAAATATATTTGATGACATATTAAGAGAAGAAAATGGAATAAACATAAATTTTATGCATATGAGTGGACCCTTATTTGAAAGACAACTGACTGAGTTCAGTTCTTGTTTTAGTAGGTTCAGTTCAGCCAAAGTTGATAGAATTGTACCTGCTTTTATCAGACCTGTACTTAGCTCCGTATGATTAAGTACATAGAGGCCTTAAATAAAAGATGAGATGCACATCCAGAGTCTTTGAATAATATTGACAAAAAGTAGAATCGATCCTGAACCAAGTTGATGCTGAAGTGAGATCTCGAAGTCATGCAGGAATCATAAGCCTTTGATAGCACAGTTAATAAAGGAACAGAGGGTAATGAATCTTAGTCTCTCAGAGCTGATTACATGGAAAACAAAGCTAAGGTGTACAGATGCTAAACTAGTGTGAATCCTTAAATCCTCAAAGTCTTTTTTTCTTTCTGGATCATAGTCCTATGCCATAAATCATCCAGGAAGCCATTTTTGATCTAGAGAACTACCAAAACTCATTCTAGTTGTGGATTACTAGAAGAGGCCTTGTCACAGGGTTTAGGATTTTACTTGATAATGAAGATTTTCATATGCACAGTTTCAGGATTAGAATACAGCTATTTCCCTGAGCAAGTATTTTCATTCATCCAGTTGGCTTCTCTTATTTCTGCTTTTTAAATTTAAGTGTAATGCCTTTGATATTGTAACAGGATAAAACAGAATGCTGTGATCAATTTTAAATGAGATTCCAAAAGAGTGATAATATTTTACTTTCCCAGAAGTTATTTGTACTACTTTTCTATATGCAATGCTATGGTATTTACTGAACAATTATAAGCATATTTTGTGTCACTGTTCACAACAATAAAAAGTTAATTGGAAGGGAATAAAGGAGGTGCTGAGTCATTAGTGAGAGAGAGAAGCAGATAATAAAAATTATCTCAATTAACGGATGAAAAGGGAATATGGGGAAACCTCTAGACTAATAATGTATTAAAACCAACAGAATTTGAATACTTACTTAGCCAGCCTAAGCTTAAGTGAGCTGGTGTAGCACCGCTGAAGTCAGCAGCAGTATTACAGTGTACAATAGCTGAGAAACTGAAACAGTGTTCATAAAGTAAGGAAGGATTTAATATAATCTTAGTTCATCATAATCTGAGTAAAGCAGGTATGAGTTTTAATGGATAGGATAAAAGCAACCCTACTGGAAATACTCTGTCATTGGTAAACTACATATTCTTTCCATCCAGTCTTACACTCCTGAGGACTGCTGTGTAGCCTTTAACTCCCAAACTAGTGCCTTCAATAATGAATGTAACTCATCTGATGATTTAAATCTTCCTGTTCCTTAGGGATTTATCTTCTGGAAAATGCTATGTATTCTGAGAGTTTTCTTTAGTGTTTTAATTTCAGGTATGTGACAGCGATAAACAGTGCTGAGGTGATAGAAATACTGATGTAGGTCGATCTTATCTGCATATTTTGGCCAGATCTTATCTGCATATTTTGGCCTGCAAAATTTCCTTTTCTTTAGATTCAGCTGTTACATAAACATTTTTATCTTTAAAATGCCAATAAACAATCTTGACTTGTCTGAGAATTTCTTTATGTTCTCAGAAAAAACATAAAGATCATCAGACTGTACTTGCATAGTACTGATGTCTTACTTGTATAAAATTCTGTGTCTCCTTGCACATCAGAGATATCTGGCACTCATGTTAATTGGCACGTTAAGGAGTGTAAAACCCTACAAAATTAAGCTGAACAAGTTTAAGGATCATCCACTTAACCAGGAAATGGTGCACCTGAGAAGTTTAGTTACCTGTACACATCATTATTCAAAAATCAGACAACATATGGGGTAGCTTTATAAAACGAATAGTCAAAGAATTATCTTCTTTGCCACAGAGATTTGACTAGAGTTAACAGGACTCTACAGACATGGGGACAGAAAAAGATTAGTCACTATTTTTATTTATTTTTTTATTGTGTTTGAATATTTGTTTTACAATCCAAGACACAGAGGTCTGCTAAGCTATGTCACTGAGTTTTTAACAGAAATTGATTGGGTTGCTTTTTCTTTACTAAGAGTCTAAATTATAAAAATTGAAAAGTGCATTGAGAGTATCAAAGAGATTGAGATACTTAAGTTCTTAAAAGAATATGGTCTTTTGTACTAGAAAGATAGACTCTAGAGAATAATCTTCTTCTGAATAGAAAACTGGGGGTCTTGTGTGTGCTAAGAAGTCTAGTGCAGTCTAGGACAGACTGAGTCAAATCTGTTTGCCAAGGGAAGAGATATTTACTATATATGTAAATGAAGTACTTTAGCTTTGTCCAAATAGTAAGCAAATCATTAAATATAGATAAGATGTAGTTATCAAGGACAGATCTAGAGTCATTTATAGTGTAAATTCAGTTGGCACTGTTTTTCTTGTTTGTATGCCAAACAAGGTAGCTTGCTGCCCTAGTGATCTGCTGTCCCAAAATACAGTTTTGATTTGTTTTCTTACAATTTTCAATTATCACAATAGCAGGGTGAAAAAGCATGCTTTTTTCCTTTGTATAACCAGAATTTGGCTATTTAAAAATCTTCTCTCCAAGAAAATTACAGTGAAAGGTTTGTAATGAAGCTTTTTCCTCTTGATGTTTCTGTCTTTAGCCCCAACCTTTTTCCTTTTCCACTAGGGACTAGTGAAGTGTCTGAGGTAAAAAAAAAAAAAAAAGTGGCTCAAACATTTTCTCCACATATACCTATGAATACTCATTGAAAAGACTGTATTTTAAAAATAGTCTTTAGATCCCTGCATTGCATTTAGACCTCAGCTTTTGCTCCAGAGAAGAGAGAGCAGCAGAATAAGCACACTTAAAAAATTCTCATGTAATTTGGAAATCAGAAGAGGAATCAGACAAGGTTGGAAAAAAATGGGGCGGTTTGAAAGCACAGGTGAAGAAGACAGACCTGCAATTCTGTGGAATCCCCCTTAACTGTGAATTTGCTTATGTCTTAAATAGCCATCAATAGCACAAAACATCCTTTACTTGCCTAAAAACTTTCTAAGAAACTCCCCCACCTTTGTAGCTACCTCTCTTAGTTACTACAATGTTTGGTGTTTTCTGACTCCACAAGTCACAGTGAAGTTAATTGCATCTGCCTGCTCAAGAATACAAATAAACTATTTTCTGAAAGGATTTTTAAGGTATGGAGTATAAGCTGTTCTTTCTGTTGCATCATCAAGAAATAATACTGATAGATTGCACATTTCCTAAACAATAGTGCCATCCCAATTAATGATGTATCAAAATATAGAACTAACCCATAGAATTCTTAAAAAGGGGAGCCTCTTGACTTTTTGGAACTACAATGAATTTGAAGAACTGACAATAAGAAAGAAAGTAATCTTTTTAACTTTGAACTGGAACAGATTTGATACCAAAATCACTAAGAAACAATAAACATCAAACCGTCCTATCTTTTGAAGCTATTTTTCAGAGTTGTGGCATTTTAACAGAACACAGTAAAACCTCCAACATTCAAATACACTTTAGAGTAAGCAAATACACAGGAAATGTCACCCAAATACTAAAGGCATAGAGCATGTCCAGACCGTACAGACACTTAGTGTTCACATTATTTATTTTTGAATTGAAAGGATTTTTTGAAAGTGAACTATATTTTTTCCTTGTAAATACAAAGTTCCCACAGTCATAACAAACTTGCTTTAGAGGTAAGAATTTGCAAGCTGAACTTCCTCCACAAATGTTTGTCATATATCTTGCAAGGCTAAAAATCCTGTTTGGTGTTTGTAGGTGAAATCCTTTCGGAAATGTGAGAAGTCAAATGCTATGATTCTAATTTTAAGCCTCGTCACTCAAATACACTTTTACTTGACTTTACTCAAAGTTTTTACAGAAAGGTTCTGGCATAAGCTGTGAAATGTTCAATTTTATGTGTGTTGATTTCATTTTGCTGGAAAGTGTGAAAATTGGAATTAGCGTTAGGAATTATTCAAGAGATAATGAATGAAGAGACAAAAAAGTGCTGATCATCAACTCCCACTGGCCTTAACATGAAAATGCTGAATTTTCTGACATGTTTTAACTACACAGCAAGTTAATCACTGTTTTACAGGCACCTTATTACACTGCAATGATCAAGACAGTTTGTGTGGTAGTTATGAGACACACTCTCTTGCACTAAGAGAAGACAAAGATTGTACGGTTTAATTTATAGCATCTGAAAACATTGCAATCCTGATATCATTTTTCTTTAGCAGAAACATAACACACTGCTAGTATATTCCTTGAATTCCAATGGTGTTTAAAATAGCCAAATAAGGTAAGTGGTTTGTTATCACTGACATAAATGTTTATATCTCATGGTGACAAATGTATAAGGAGTGCAGAGTGACTGTATAATTTTTAGCTGCTACCCACAAGCATGTCAGTAGTTCCCTTATCTCTTGAAGGGTCCTAATAAATGACTCCTGCTGGTTGAGGGAGAACCCACACTTAAGTTGTTTACTTTCCTCTAATTGGCCATTTCTAAGACATTCCTCACCAAAGGGATCTGTCCCAAATTCCACATCTCAGTAAAGGAACCATTTTTCTGTTTTAGGCTCCATTTATTGGATATATATGAAAATATATTGAATTATCTTTTAATCGACATTATATTACATGGCTAAACTTAAGAGAATGGTAGTTCCTGTGCATTGAGGCAAGCATTAACATTTTTTTCCTGGGTTCTCTTTGATGCCATGAACAGAGACTCCATGAATGCTTGCTACTAATAGGTATCAAGTGAATATTTGGTAAAAGGCTTTTAAAAGGAAAAGGTGGTTGTTTACTCAGCCAGTCAATTAGCCATATGCTATTTTTTCTTTTAACATTTCTGTTGCTCTAATTCATGTTCTAGGCAGAAAAATGATCTCTGATCAAAATTAAATCATTATCTCAGTTCTGAATACTGTCAGCAAATAAAGCATGCTGCTTTAGTTCAAATGTGTAACAGTGTGATAAGGATCATTAATTCAGATGGGTCAGTTCTTTAAAGCCATCAATTCTGACACACTGACTATATTACGAAAATGCAGTACTATGAATCTGATCTATTCTAGGAAAATGAAATGGACAGTTTGTTTTGTACAAGCATCACAAATATCATGAGATTCATATCATCTGTGCATTTACTACATTCTAACCTTTTGACTTTTCTGAAACCATTGTGTGTTGCTAATCTAATTCCTCCATTAGCAAATATGTCTGCTTTGAAACAGCTTTTCTCACTAGCTTAGGAACAGAGCTAGACAGAAGTTTTCAACTCTAGCTCTTCCAGTAAGAAATATGATTTTGGCTACGCCAAAATATTAAATAATACCATGTTGATTTTTCACTAAGTTGTTAATTAAAAAATATAAAAAAGTTCTTTTAATATAATATATTTCAACTTCTCTTTTAATAAGCTTTTCAAGACTTACTTTTCTTTAGTAAATTGATAACATGTTCTGAGCACTTAAAAACACTATTCAACCTGAAGCAATTTTTGGTTTTTCAGAATTTTCAGTGATCTGTACTTTTTTTTTTTTTTTTTTTTTTTTTTTTTTTTTTAATCATCCTTAATGTATATAAATTCCTGCCTCTTCCACTAAGTTACGCTCTTAGGAAAAATAGTTTTATGGTTGAGAATTCAACCGAAGGGTTAACCATATCCCCCAGTGCTAGAGCATACAATCAATTGCCAGGAGAATGCCTCCAAAAATCTTAGTGACAGGAAAAAAAATCATGTTGTACTGTCTTCTTTTGCCTAAAACACTTCATTATTCATAGTGGTGTATGGACTGCATATAGAACTTGGCTTAGGTATGCTCCTTCCACACTTAGGTCTCTAGTGAGCTGTTAAAATCTTCTTAGCACATTCACAAGGCTTTTCATTACAGTCTAGTCCAGTAATAGAAATGATCCATCAATATCATGATCAAATGACAGGGCATGGAGAGCCTGCCTCTGTTTAACCAGTCTGTGTAATGTATAGAGTCTTATCTGCTAACTACATCTTGAATAAGTTTGTGTTGGGGCATGCTGCATTCTTCTTGGAAGTTTTTCAGAAGTTCTCTTTCTTTTATAAGTCTAAAGAAATAGGAACAGATTTTTCCTTTTCCTTTTGAAATGATGCTGGACACATTTTGCTTTCTTCCTATTGGACCTTAAGCATGTGAAGGTTAAATGTGTATGCAAAGCTGTCATTTACTATATTAAGTTGATTGTCTATGTCAGTCATGCCTATACCCTGTTTGTTGATATGTGTTTAATTTTTTTTGTGTGTTGACATTTATCGTCTGCTTCATATTAATGGATTATGATTACCTTCTAATAGTGTTATGTGTGACTTTGTCCTCCAAAGGTACTACTTCTATGATTATGTTGGTTTTGCAGATTCCTGTGCTTGCTGAGGAAGACATGACTAATGATTGAAAATTATGTATAGCCTGATAAGCTGTCAGTGACAGATATACATTACATGTGCTAGCAGCAGTCCAGATGTCAGTGTTATAGGATACTATTACCCCTTCAGCAGTCCTTAATTAAGATTCAGCATTGTTTTCTAGTTTTTTTGAAAGTCTTCAAAATTATAGGAAAAGAGTTATATCAGACTGGAAGCTGGATTTTTGATGTTGCACTTTCTCTTCTAAACTCATTTTTATTTATGTAGGAGTTGTGTAGAATAATGTAAGTGATTTCTAATTCTTCATTATTGGGAAAGGTGTATTTTGGCAGCTTGATGAAAGTGGTTCAGCCTCCCAAGACTATAGTAGTGATGATTTTTATTTTTTATTTTTATAATTTCTTAAAATTTACTCTGGAGAAGGTATGAGGTCTGTGAAGGGAGAATTAAATAAACACTCATGCAAAATGGCTTACTTAATATTTTAACTAATGCCTTACCTCTCTTTTTGGCTCTGTTCTTCTTCCTCCCTGAAGCTTAAAATTAGGGGATGTGTTCTGCTTGTGAAGGCACTGCTCTGAAGTGTGGGAAGACTGGATTTCCTACCCAGTTTTTCCAAAGGCTTTGGGGATAATTTGGGAATATCAATTAATTTGGTGTTTTCATCTCTGTACCAAACAAACCCCTTTTCTCTCTCAAGAATCATATTGTACACAAACCGCCAGTAAACTCCAGCTGAATTTCATATTTAGTGATGAAATTTATGATACAAATGGGAAGTATTACCTGCTTTTCCAAATCATTGCCAAATACAAAGTATCATTTGCTAAAAAGAGAGCTTTGTCTGAGTTAAAAGAACTTGATAGCAATCTTGTAATGTGATTTCTGTGTCACAATGCTGAACATGTGTAACTGGTTCTACCGTTTCCTGTGAAGTGATTCTCTTTTTCGACAGTAAAAATAACAAGAGGCTTTATAGTCATGAAGAAAGTGAATTGGTTCTTATTTATATGAGACTTCATTGCCTTTTCACTGTGAAAAAATATCATAATGATGAGATTGCAAGATAATACACCTATATACCCAGTGTTTAGTACGCTAGTAGTTTATTCTGTATTTTTTTCTGTACTATTCTGTAGTTTATGTAAACTATTTGCATTTATTTAATTTTGTGCTTTTTATTACTTGGTTCTGGTCAGGTTGAATTATAGCTATATTTGAAAATCGATTTGCATTTGGGTACCTAAATGGGGTTTCAGTTAAAGTACAAAAGTTTGAAAACTATTCAGTCTTCATAATACTATGTTGTAACTCTAAATGTGAAGAAAACAGCTTTGATTTGTAGAAAGGCATAATCTCTAATGGCAGCAATACATCAAAGTATACTATATCTGCTATAACATTCATTAAAGCAGAAATTGTAGGATTAAAGCTGGCACCTGTTTTCTGCTGGCAAGGGAATTCACTCAGACTTGAGTAGAAAGGTGGCTGTTGATCCTTAGAATATGAAACCAACTGACTATTTGAGATTTGGTCCTCTTCTGATTTTCCTAGAAAGGAAATTCACAAAGGAGGCTAGAGGTGCCTTGGAGAGAACAAACCAACAGGCATCCTACAGGCAAACACCAGCTTCTCTTTCTCGGTTAATCTTCCTATGGAAAAACAAAACACATTTGATGTTTTAGATCACTAAAACTAATATTAAAATCTTCCAGAAACAGTTTTTTCCTCATCTGATTACTTTGCTCACAGAAGACTGTTGTTTTGTTTTAGATATAAATATTTTTAACAGCATAATGCAAATGTGGTTATGCCAAAAATAAGGTGTGTCATTAATATTCTTCTTCATTTACAAGCTAGATGTGTACTACCAATGAGAAACATAGTGGGGGAAAAAATCCTGACATTATTCAACTGCAAAGTTGGTTCAAAAAGATTCAAAGCAAGTAACTTCTTGTAGTCCCCTTTGGTGATGCATCTGGGTCACAGGCAAGTTAGCGATGAAGGAGCAATAACTTCTTCAGATCAGCAGAAGCTGAAGAGAAACCATATTCAAACAGCCTGGTAACAAAAATTGCACGATCTACATCTTGGCAGAGTCCTTTTGTAGTGTCTAGCCAAGACATTGAGAGAGGATTAGCTTAAATTTAATGTTTTCATTTCTAATGTGCTTCTATATATTTTACTTGTGCCTTCCTTATACTGCTGTCTGTGGGGCAGACATACCATGAGATAAAACTATCAATTTTCACATTCTAAAGCATGACTGGAATAAATAAATGCATTTTGATTTGGTATTTCTTATAGTCAAAGCTGATACTCAGCTTTTGATACTCAGCTGAAATCTAAACTCAATTGTTTTATCTTGAAAACTCATTATCTCATTGTTTTATCTTGAAAACTATCATGAATTTATCGATGGTACTCATCCTGGGAGTGCTTGATAGTTTTTTTGTACTAGAAGAGAATGAATTTTACCAAGTTGGGGGTAAAAAAAAAAAAAAAAAAACATCATCTTTCCTATACTCTGCCTATCATCATGATATCTAATTGTTTTTGCAGGCCAAAGGGAAGGGAAAAAAAAGTGATTCAATTGATAAAATTAGGAACTTGACTCTGCCAGCTGAAAACTCAAGGAGAATAAAATATTGTCTGGAGTCATGGAAACTAATAAATCCTCCCATGACAATATTTAACAGGTTGGCAGAGGGGATAAAATTACCTTTCATAAAAATGCTGTGCAGACGGTAAAGCTATGGGAATTAAGACAGGATCAAAATTCTCTAAATACAGCAAATCAAGGAAATCATGGCAGGGGTTGATTAAGTTCATGTGGAAATTGCTTCTGCCTTAAGATTCTCCAAGGACTTATTCAGATATTTTGGTTAGTTGATAAATCATCTAGTGATTTTCAACATGTGCTGTGTTTTGATACTTTGACTTAAAAACACACATTTTAGGAGTTAGCTCTTTATAATATACGTTGCCTGTTTTTGCAGGTATTATGCATGCAGTGTTTAAAGGAAACTCAACAGCTGGGTGGTTTCTTAGAGTGCAATCTTTATAGTAACTAGACACATATTCTGATTCCTGTGTCCACTTGTGTGGAAGAGCTCCAGAGAAGATGTCATGTGGTCTTCTCTGCTTCTGTACCAAGAGGTTGAGGGGCACAGGCAAAAGTTTTTTTACCAAGCATGCTTCTCTCACCACACAATGTATCCTAGACAAACCTTGATCCTAATTTATGCCAGCCTTCCTGCATAGTCAGTTTAACTGTAATTGCATAGGTAGAATTCTTGTTTGAACAAAAGATCTCTGGATTATTAACAAATTTAGAGACTGTGACACTCCATATAACAAGAGGTACAAAGGAAAATGGTTAAAGGGAATAAGGAAGGGACTTCACATTAAAATTGTACTGGGGGGAGGGGGGAGGACCTCACTGCTACTGTGATAGATGCCCTAAAACTTTATCAGCTACTTCCTCAGTGGCAACTTCATACCTTATGCTCATTCAGTTTTCTGTTGAGTGGCAGAAAAATGGGAACAGCTGAGGGTATTCAGTGTCTGGCTTTACAAGACAAATGAGGTACAACTGTAGACCAAATCCATGTTCTTTTGATACTGCACTCTTTCTCTTCTCTTTCTTCAATACGTCTCTGAACATACTTCAAAAATAATGTTATGCCTTTCTAAAAGACCAAATATATATTGACGTTTGATTTGGGATGAAGTCAGTCTCAAATATAAACAATTTGGAACTGTTAAGATGCTTGGAGGCATTTTCATTACAGTGCTTTAAAATTTGGGCCACATAAAGGTCAGCAGAGAAAAATAATAGAAAACAAAAGAGCAGAAGTTTATTTCAAGGAAAGAAAAAGAAAATTAATACTTTTCTGTAAGATACAGATTTGCAGAGGGTCTGATTTAAAAATAAATGTATTTTTTCAAAAACATTGCCTAGTCTACCAAAATGTTGCGTAACATGAAATGAAACTTGCACAAATCAAAGTTTTCATGATTTATGGTGTTTACTTTTTGCATATCTCAGCTCAACAATGAAAGGAGTCTGTACAGTTTGGTTGAATTTAAAGTCAGCTCTTATTGAGTATCAACAGTCTATCAACTAATAAAAGCTACAATGTTTGATTTACAAACCCTCCAGGAGAAAGATTTTGTTTGTTAAAAAGGACCTTTTCCAGTGCCATTAGAAGAATCACAGAAATATTTGGTGTTTGTTTTAGGTTTATACATCTGGCCTCAGTTTCCTATCAAATATTTGTACTTTCAAGATAAAAATTGCTGGTTTCTGTCAGCAGTGCACATATCAACAAAGGAAAACAAGAACAGTAGTGGGAGTGGAAAACTTTGATCTTTGACATTTTTCCCTCCAACTGCTGATGGTGATTTTTGACCCTGATGTGTTAAAAAGGTCAAAGAATCTGCTGCTAAGTTCATTCCAGGTGTCCTCGGATTGATAACAGATTTGTTCTATGGGGCGCTGAAATGGAAGAGACAAAAGATGTTTGGTCTGTGGTAGTGCAAGAGAGGGAGAGCAAAGAAAAAAGTACTTGTGTGGACAGCCTGGTGAAAACTGTGGTAGAGCACTAGAGGAATCTGGTAACACCAGCTTTGGTAGGCTGTGTAGAATCCCAGTGAAACAGAAATTCAGTTTTTTGAATAGGTGTTATTTAATAAATGCCACATATTGTTTAATAATAAGGTTTTGGACTGTTTACAAACTAAGCATGTTTATTATAACAAAAGAAGAGAAAATATACCTATTAAAGCCATGCTTCTGCCTACTTAGAGCCCATGTAACTTTGCTACACTGTGTGATGCCAATGAAACCACTCAGAGTCAACTTCAGATTACTTTTAAAATATCACAGAGTTGCTCAGTTGTAATCCTAAACTGCTTGCATATTTTTTTTAAATAAGTTCTGTATAAAAGTCAGGATGTGATAACCGTGGGGTGGGTGTGTGTGTGTGTTAAGGAGCTATTGTTTATATATCACAGTGTTTTTGAAGGTTCTTTGTGGTGCAATGCAGTAGGTTGTTTTAAATGTGTGTAATAGCAAATACATGGGTAATTCTGCTAAAGTGTGAGCACTCCTTCAGGACTGATGTCAAAGTGGAAAACATGCCTTGCTGGAGAATACCCAAAGGCAATTGAGACGAAGAATAAAGGAAATATTGCTATTATACTCATTTTAGTTATAGTAAGCAGATACATAGAGGTTAAGCTATTTGCCGTGGGCCATAAGGAAAGACTGTGAAATAGTCAGGAACTAGCCCAAACTGTTTTATCAATCTAGACTTAACAATGAGATATCACTCTTTTGGGGGTAAAATTGTCTTATGCATTTTTTGGCAATATCAGAGTAGGATATCTGCTTGGTATTGAGTCTCATGAGTTCTGTTCTGGAAGATTGATAAGAACTCACTGCTACTCAGAAATTATGGAAAAGTTGATTAGTGTCTAAATAAAATAATTAGTCTGGAGCAACTACTAAGATGTAATGACTCAAAGCTATCAAGAACTGTGTGTGTTGAAGTATAAATGTATGTGTACATAAAAGAAGGAAACAGCTTTCAAGTTTTAGTCTTACTTTCTTTAGGCTTATTAATTTTAAGCACTTAAATATAAATGTGGCTTGTGTAATGTGATTTTATAAGAAAACAAATCATACTGTTCACTGTCTTATTTACTTGTTTTCCTAATGTTTGTCAATAAGACATAAGGTTACCTAATGGTTAGTTAAAAGGAGAAAAAAAGGCATAAAGAACAAACCCAGAAATCCCTTCAAATATAAAAATAAATGGGACAAGCAGGAAGAATAAGAAGGAATTCTTCTGCTTGTTAGCAAGAGTGCTATTCTAACTTATATCCATTTTAGAGTTTGGTACTCACGCTCCCACTCACCGCTCTCCTGCTTGTTACCTGTAAAATGCTTGATTTCACTTAAGCAGATTCAGTCTGTGTCACTGCTGTAATGATTCTTGCTCACACCCCCATGGGGCATTTTCAAAGAAGTGGCTTTCTCAAGCTCAAGACCACCTACTCATAGTGGTCATTGGCACTTCTTTTCTTTCATGAGAATTAAGAGAAATTGTGCCTCTTCTGGTGTGCCAATCAGTTAATTAAGTCTCCTTCAAATTCTGCCTGGGTACTAAATGTTATAAATGTTTTATTGGCAATGCACAGAGAAAGAAAATGGGAAGATAGTGTGTCCTGAAAAGTAATGTTAGGTTGTCGCTAAGCCCTTTACAAGCTTGAATTCCTGAAATATGATTACCTTGTCTTAATATTGTCCCAAACAGTGGTTTTTGTTTTTTTTTGTTTTTTTTTTTTCCTCTCTCATTTAGTTTTTTTGATCTCTGTGCTCAGCCCTTTGTCCAACAATAATAGGTATATGCTCTCTGAGTTCCTAATTTTGAAAACTGAAAACTAAAAATAAAATCAGTTTCATTAGCAGATACTCACCAATCTAGTTATTTAAAATAAAGGACTTTGTAATTAATTAGCCCATGTTAGACTTAAAATAAAAGCTATCATTGAAAAATCTGCCTTTGAATGTAAAAACAAAACAAAACTCTGTATTTATCATAGAATCATAGAATATCCTGAGTTGGAAGGGACCCTTAAGGAACATCAAGTCCAACTCTTGACACCGCACAGGTCTACCCAAAAGTTCAGACCATGTGCCTAAGTTCACAGTCCAATCTCTTCTTAAATTCAGACAGGCTCGGTGCAGTGACCACTTCCCTGGGGAGCCTGTTCCAGTGTGCAACCACCCTCTCTGTGAAGAACCCCCTCCTGACGTCCAGCCTAAATTTCCCCTGCCTCAGCTTAACCCTGTTCCCGCGGGTCCTGTCACTGGTGTTAATGGAGAAAAGGTCTCCTGCCTCTCGACACCCCCTTACGAGGAAGTTGTAGACTGTGATGAGGTCTCCCCTCAGCCTCCTCTTCTCCAGGCTGAACAGGCCTAGTGACCTCAGCCGTTCCTCATACGTCTTCCCCTCCAGGCCTTTCACCATCTTCGTAGCCCTCCTCTGGACACTCTCCAACAGTTTCATATCCTTTTTATACTGTGGTGCCCAGAACTGCACACAGTACTCGAGGTGAGGCCGCACCAGCGCAGAGTAGAGCGGGACAATCACCTCCCTTGACCTACTAGCGATGCCGTGCTTGATGCACCCCAGGACACGGTTGGCCCTCCTGGCTGCCAGGGCACACTGCTGGCTCATATTCAACTTGCTGTCTACCACGACCCCCAGATCCCTCTCTTCTAGGCTGCTCTCCAGCGTCTCATCGCCCAGTCTGTACATGCAGCCAGGGTTTCCCCGTCCCAGGTGCAGGACCCGGCACTTGCTCTTATTGAACTTCATGCGGTTGGTGATCGCCCAGCTCTCCAACCTGTCCAGATCCCTCTGTAAGGCCTTTACGCCCTCATTTGAGTCCACAACTCCTCCAAGTTTGGTGTCATCAGCAAACTTGCTCAAAATACCCTCTATTCCTACATCCAGATCGTTTATAAAAATATTGAAAAGTACCGGCCCTAAAATGGAGCCTTGAGGGACCCCACTGGTGACCGCCCGCCAGCCTGACGCAGCCCCATTTACCATAACCCTTTGGGCCCTGCCCGTTAGCCAATTGCTCACCCATTGTATGATGTTTTTATTTAGCTGTATGGTGGACATTTTGTCCAGTAGGATCCTATGGGAAACCGTGTCAAAAGCCTTGCTGAAGTCCAAAAAAATCACATCAGCTGGTTTCCCTTGGTCCACCATACGGGTGATATTATCATAAAAGGAAATCAGGTTAGTTAGGCAGGACCTACCCTTCACAAACCCATGCTGGCTGGGACCAATGACTGCTTTGTCCCCCAGGTGCGCCTCAATAAGTCCGAGAACCAACTTCTCCATGATTTTACCAGGCACTGACGTGAGACTGACAGGCCTGTAATTGCTAGGGTCTTCTTTCTGACCCTTCTTGAAAATCGGCACAACATTTACCAGCTTCCAGTCTACCGGGACCTCTCCAAATTCCCAGGATCGTTGAAAAATAATTGAAAGAGGTTCCGCGATGACATCTGCCAGCTCTTTCAGCACCCGGGGATGAATCCCATCCGGACCCATGGACTTGTAGGGATCCAGATGGAGTAGCAAATCCCGCACACGTTCAGGGTCAGTTGGGAGTTTGTCATCCCCACCGTCCCGGCCCTCCAGCTCAGGGCACCCTGGGTCCCGAAGCCCATCATCGGCATTGAAGACAGAGGCAAAGAAGGCGTTAAGCGTCTCTGCTTTGCCTACGTCATCGTCTGTGAGGAGACCTTCCCTATCAAGGAGCGGCCCTATGTATTCTTTAGTTCTCCTTTTTCCATTTACGTATCTAAAAAAAACCTTTTTATTTTCTCTCACAGACACAGCCAGCTTCAACTCTAGCTGTGCTTTGGCCACTCGAACTTTCTCCCTACAAACACGAACAGCATCCCTGTATTCTTTCCATGACGCCTGGCCCTCCTTCCAGTAGCGAAACGCTCTCTGTTTCCGCCTAATCTCCATTAGAACATTCCTGGTCAGCCACGCCGGCCTCCTGCCCCGTCTGCCTGACTTGCGATATTTAGGAATTGCCTTATCTTGTGCTTCTAGGAGGCATCGCTTAAAGAGTGACCAGCACTGGTGGACATCGAGGCCTTCAAGAGCAGTTTCCCAGGGGACCTTGCTGACTAGTTCCCTGAGCAGCCTGAAGTCCGCTTTCCCCATATCTAGGGATGAGGTTTTGGTGGCACTTTTCCTTCTGTCACCATAAATTTTGAACTCAACCACTTCATGGTCGCTATGACCGAGGCGGCCACCAATCACCACATCTCCCACCAGACCCTCTCTGTTTTCTAGCAACAGGTCTAGGAGGGCACCTTTCCTAGTTGGCTCCGTTAGCACCTGCACCAAAAAGTTATCATCTAGGTGCTTCATGAACCTCCTGGACTTGCTCGTGTCAGCCATGTGGCACTCCCAGTTAACATCCGGCAAGTTGAAGTCCCCCATAAGGACAAGGGGAGTTAATCTCGAGGCCTCTCTTAGTTCTGTAAAGAATAATTTATCGGCGCTATCGTCCTGGCCAGGCGGTCTGTAATAGACTCCCACAACGACATCCCCTTTATTCGTTCGTCCCTTGATCCTTACCCAGAGGCTTTCAACTTTGCCATCGCCGACCTGAAGTTGCACACAGTCCAGACCCTGCTTCACATACATCGCCACCCCACCACCTCGCCTACCCTGCCTGTCCCTCCTGAAGAGCCTGTAACCATCTATCGCAACACCCCAGTCACAGGACTCATCCCACCAGGTTTCGCTTATGCCGATGATGTCGTAGTTGCGGGACTGGGCCAGGACTTCTAGCTCATCTATTTTATTCCTCATACTGCGTGCGTTTGTGTAAAAGCATTTCAAGTGCGTCTCCTTACACTCAGCACCTTGTGGATCTGACCAAAGGACCTCACTGGCACACAGCCCCTCTGATTCTAGCGTACCATCCCTTAGGTCTTCACCGGCGCGCCTGGTTTTAGCCCCTTCCCCCTTCGACTCTAGTTTAAAGCCCTATCTATCAGCCCTGCCAACTCCTGACCAAAGATCCTTACCCCTCTCCGAGAGAGGCGCATCCCATCCGGTGCCATCAGGCCCGGTGATTTATTTTTGATGCTTGGTCAATAGACACATACCATGGATTTTCTTTTAAAGAAAACAAATCCAGCATGTGAGACAAAGCTGCTTTTTCAATATAAGTAAGTGAAAGGCCTTTGAAGTCAATGACTGTGTGTAGTTTCTGCTCATCTATTAAAAACTTTTGCTAAGAACATTTTCGTAATACAAACAGAGGCATTTTGCCTCTTGACAAATCTAAATTAATTTTGTTGTGCAACTGGTTCAAGCTGGAACATTTATATTTAACTGTGGTGTGTTTTTTTTTTTTTTTTTTTTTTTTTCTTTTCTGTGAAATGAACATGAACTAGTTATATTTGTGAGACTTAATGATTCTTATTAAATGTATTAATGAAATGGTCTTTGGCAGTCCTTTGGCAGGCTTTTGAAAGTGAAAGGTTGTTTAGACAAAGTGAATATTGGTGAGAAAAAATCAATATGAACTTAATATGAAATATGAATTAAGTCTGTTGAACTTGCCTATTGTGTTAAATTTTCACATTCAAAGTGCTTCAGATCTTTTCTCCATAAAAACAAAATGAAAGCAGGCTATCTTAATAGTTTTACCAAACTGTCACACAGTTTGTTTTCTTTTTTAACTTCTTTCCCTTGTCATCCAGATATTAGCACTGATAGAGTGTTTAGAGCACAGGAGACCCTAAAATATATCACCATCTCTCTCAGGAAACAAAGTAGTTGAGATAAATAAAGAGATCAATTCCAACTGCCTGTAAATAATGGAACATAGAGCTTCGATCTTTGTCTTATTCACTAATTTCTTGTCCCCAAACTGTGTTTGTTTAGAGTTCAATTTCCTGCAACCATGTACTAAGTAGGAGGGTTTTTGATTCCTACAGAGAAAATGAAGGCAAACAACTTGCTGTCTTGGATTAGGTTTGCATTCAGGTCATGTTTCAGATCATTTCTAGAAATACTTTTATTTGGTTACAATTGAAGCTGAACTTCTAATACCAGTATTTGGCTATAGGAACTGTGGTCCTCTTGTGCTTGTTGTGTTTTTGCCTTAACCTGGAGTGGAAATACTCCAGATGACTTTAATGGAAGTGGCTTTAATTAGATCAGACCATACTAAATGTGCAGATGCATTCAGAAAGGAGAATGCTTTCCTGTAATTGCTCTATACTCGGCAGTTACATAAGTATGTTCATAAAATAGCTTAGGCTGATGGAAGCTGATGAGATTCTGAGCGATGTAATTATATACTTTTGCCATATAGTAGAACCAAAAAAATGTTTATCTGCTTTTTTTTTTTTTCTTGTCTGTATTAATATGCTGTAGAATTAAATAAAAATCCCTGCAGCAGTGCAAAGCATAATCATCCTGATTGTTTATTTTGAAAATCCCATTCACTTAAAGGGCAGGCAGTCTTGTCTTGAGCAGCAACACTGAACAGATGCTTTTGTTGTAATAACCAGAGAGGAATTTGGACTGTAAAAAATGTATTTTTAAAAGCAATGTAGTAATTTTGGCATAAGAAACCTCATATTGCTATCTATGCGTGCGTATTCCTCGACAGCTCATGGTACAATCCTTAAATGTACTATTTTACAATGATCTAGGTGCTATCTGTACATAATAACACTTCTGAGTCTTATGTGCAGCCATATGCCCCTGCCCCCATTTAAGAATCACATAATGGTTGTGACTGGTCCTATCAAGCACAACACACACTGATATTAATCATCATTCTTTTGCTTGTCTTACTCAGTGGATATTTCTCTGCATCTCAGCTTGTTTGCTCCTTAATTGTATTTGGGGGTCCCAGATTTTTCTCGTACTTCTCAGTTTTAGCCATTACACCATTACTTTACTGCAGGCAGCCAGCCTGGGTTACCTTTGTTGTTTTTTTCCAGGCACGTGTTATTATTGTTTAGATAATATTCAAGAAACCCATACTAAACACTGTTTTGCCAGAGCTTGGTCTAAAAGCAATTTTAGAAAGTCACTCAAGATCTCTGGCCAGCTAAATGGAAAAAACAAAACAACAACAGCAACAACAACAGAAACACTAAAACATCACCTTCTATAAATAATTATAACTGTCATTTGAAATTCATGGACAAATGTGGCAACAAATAGAAATAATCTAATCCTAGAAAAACACCCTAAATGACTGTCAGGTGTACAGCGAGACAGTGATCAGGATAAACTTATAAACTTACTGACCTGAAACTATCTAATGTAACTCTCTTCAACAAGACGTGTTGTACCAGATGAGTAGAAGAGGGGAAAAAGATGACTTCAGGAAACATTTTTTCCCCTAAACTTTGTATGAATCAAACTATTTTTTTTTCATTCTGGCTGCTGAGGAGTGTCCTTCCTTTCTTTTCTCACAGTCCATAGGGAAAAAGATCTGTGCTCGTTGTGACAGATTATAAACAGTCTTTGAAAGGAGTTTGCCCAGGCAGCCTAGCTGAAGTGCCCACGGGGATAGGGAGCAGTCCCTGCTTGACAGAGGATGGCTAGAAGCACTCACTGCAATCTTCTGCCATCATGGGCTACTTCTTTCCCAAAGAATAATGAAAATAGTCTTCCCCACATCCCAGCATCTAAGGATCATGTCAAGTAATAGAAACTGTTAACCTGTGCGTTACTTGCTGACCAATTGCCAAATTGTTACTGAGGCACTTGATTTTCTCATGCTAGCTAGATTTATAGTGAACAACTGTAACATAAGAAAGCTTTCATGAAGGCAAACTAAGAACCAACCAGTTCTTGAGTCTATAAATCATGCCTCAGGTAAACTGCACAGAGCCAGTCGGGGGGAGGCCACTGAAGGAGTGCAAGTAGCTTGCAGGGCAACAGAGGGTTGTAGAAGGTAGGGATAAACTTCCTCTGTGCAATTCACACTGTGTACAACCACATAAATGGAGTGTGCTGGGACTTGGCATGCGAAGGTATCCTGGTGTCTATTGTTTGTGCCTGAGGTTTGAGTGATACCCTCGTCACCCCCACGTGTCTTCCAGGCCACTGCCAGGTGGGGATTTTGTGCAGATTATTAAGCCCTTGGGGTGCACTGGCTGAAAACGGAAATAATAAATAGAGATAATTTTACAACTAGACCACTTCTCTCTACCTATTAAAGGTAGAGAGTTTTCATTATAATCTTTTCCAGCCTCCTTCTTCTCCCTTGTCTTTTATCTCATGAAAGAACCAAGCTCCAAAAATTCAGATCAAGTTTCCTGAAGCTCAGAAGCTCAATTCATGTTTAGCTAAAAGTGAACTGACTTTCAGAAATGTTGAGCACCTGTAGCTCCCACTAGCTTCACTGGGAGCTCTTTGTACACATAATTTAGGATAACTGGGCCCTCTGAGATTTTAGCATCCTGTAGGAGCATCTTTTTCTTCCAAACAAAAGGCCAAGTAAAATGGTACAGACATGGCTGGTAGATGCACCTGTGGCGCAGTCTCAGCCTACAATTTCAAGCATCTTCTGTGTCCATTAAACTCTAACGATGAATCAAGAGAGTGAAATTTTACCCCCAAAGGTTGTTCTTGTTGTTTTTATTTTTAAGTATTTTTCCCTTTTGTTTTCCAGTCAGACATATTTTGTGCCGATGTTTTCTCAAAGCAGCTTCCCATTGTATGGAAATTGATCCTGTAGATGTGCTTCCAAACCTTGTGTGCTAGAGGAAGAAAAACCTGCAATTCTGCAGATTTACAGCAATTTCAGGCTGCTTCATTCAGTCACAACCAAATCACATCACCAGCTTATCTCACTCTCCCCTCACTTAATGCAGAATACTTAGTCATTTTCCCAACGTAATGCCTTAGCTAACCTGTTAATATTATTATACCTTCTCTGTGGTTCACTTTAATTTGCAGTTAATATTATTTCTATTTTGTGGACTCTTCTCTCTGAATTTAGAAAATTAAAAAGGCTTTCAAATGCAGCTTGATAAGGATTGGCAGTAAACCTGAACATAACACTAAAGAGAAAATTATTAAATTAACAATGACTGATAGTTATTGTCATATCTCAGGGAGATTTTAAGTCTTTTACGGGGACTTTTTAGTAGCATAATGTTGTCTGTTCTCAACTGTCAAGGTATTTAATGGGATTTTCCAGTGTAACTTTAAATTATTGTATTGTTAGTGAAACAAGATTACCGCACAGGGAGAGAGTAGCAGAGAAGTCTATTTCACATCCAGGAGGCTATGAAAAATCTACTGCTGTATTTAGAGATAAACAAAAGGTGGCAAGCAGAGAGAAAAGAGGATCTTTAATGTCACAGCTAAAGAGCCATCAAAAGACAATGAGTACGTGGACCCTCCTGTGCACCAAAGCAGAAAATACATACACTTTGAAAGGTGCCATCCTGGGCTCTCTGAATTAGGCCTCCCTTCAAATACACACTAATTATGATTTTGAACAACAGGGCAATCAAGATTAATGTATTTTGTCAGGAGGTTAAGAGAACTCATACTCCTAGGTTGTGCTACTATGACAGAGGATTTTGAGAATTGAGCTGCATTACTCTTTAAAAACAAAACCAAAAAATTCTATAAAATTCTCAGTCTTAAAATCTGGATACTGTCTATGAATTAATTTTATGTGATTTTTAGGGGAGGACAAGTGGCAATTTTTGCTGGATAAGAGAAGTAGCAAGCACTAGGTCAGTTACAAGAACTGACGAATGAGATCCCTGCATTGAATGGGGTTGCAGTCAAAGGCCATAGCTGCATTGTGAGCCAGTGTGTCTTGATTAAACTCCACACAGACAGTAACTTGACTGGGCTCTCCAGACAAAATTTCAGAAGGGAGAGAATGTGCCTTTCCCTTCTTTTTTCCTTACAAGGAGTTAAATTTTTATTCCCATACATTTTAAAAAAGATAGGTCTTAAGACAGAGGCTGGCGTGGCAGTTTTGTACTCTGTTGGATCAATTGTTAGAATGGTGTGCTGATTTTTCAGAGAATCTAGAGCACTGGCTGACGTGAAAGGATCAATATCAGATGGTTGGATGATGAGGTTTTGACAATTGTTTTTATATCAACACTTCCCTTAAAGCAGGGGATGGAAATGCTTTTTTCCTTGGCAAGGTCTGAATAAGCCACCAGACACTTGTGGCAGATTGCATGTTGATCCGTGCTTTAACGTTATCCACTGCTGACTCTTTGAGGTGAGGGAAGACCTGTCTCCATCTCTCCATCTTTTCCTCTTCTTCTACAGTGCAAACACCTTGTCAAAACATCATGACAGTTTCTGTGCTGGTTCACAACAAGTATGTGGACTTCTAACTAGCAGGATAGAAATTGTAGTGCAGGGAAGCTGACACTGGGTGCTTGAATTCTAGATGCTCTGCCTGGAAGGTGCCCTGAGCAAAATCACACAAGCTACCCATGGGAAGAGTGCAATGGGGTTCAGACTCACCCAGGGGGGCTGCATCTGCCTTCCAGTGACACCCAGTTATTTCAGAACAACGCACATGGCTGTGGGCCTTGTGAAATGGAGTCAAAGGCCACCTCTTCCAATATTACAAACAATTATATACAAAATAAATAAAAGACAATACACGATGACTGACAGTCACTATTAAACTTTTATACTTAAGATTCTGGTGTAGATTACTGCACTGTTTTTTATAGGAAAAAGACGGGAAGCAGCTTCATCTAGGGTATAAAAAATGGCAGAAGACTGACTAATTAAAAGCAAGGTGAGGAAGTGATACTAGGTCAGTGATGGGCCTGATTTTCATCAAAGAAACAGAACGAAGTGTAATCACTAGGAGAATTTAGTAAGGATGTGCAGAACACTTCTCACTGCTAAGCTGAGGCAGGAGGCATAGAGACTGAATAACAAATAGCTGGACTAAAAAAGAGATCTAGTGTTGCAGAGTGGGAGATGATGCCCACTCCCCAGGAAATCTCAGGTGAGACACAAAACTATGAAATGAACTTTGGAAAACATATGACAAATGGAAAATGTGACTGCTCTTAAATTTCTGTTATCTTAGTAGCTAGAAGAAGAATTAGGTCAAGAATATACTAACAGTTGAATGAGATTGTAAATAGTTTGGGGGGAATTTCAGTCTAAAATTATATTGTCCTTATAATTTCAGCAGTTTATTTAGGTTTGAGAACCCCGTCAATGAAAGAGGTAAGAAAGTGAAATATTATTGTCATCAGTGATGTTAAAGTTTAGAACCTCAGTGAACTTGAAGAATGGTTATATTAAATGAAGTTAAAGCTTTAAAGGGAATGAGGCAAGAAAGGCAATTTATAATCACTAGTAGCCAGCCTAAAGAAGACAGAACCAACAAGCAATCACAGAAAAATGCTATTTTACTTTACTTTTCTTTTCTTTACTTTACTTTTCTTTACTTTACTTTTCTTTACTTTACTTTACTTTAGCTTTGAGCTAGAGAACTTCTGAAAGGGGAAAAGAAAACAGCAGAAATCTCTGAGATCCAGACAGCTGCAATAATCAGTGAAGATCAGCATATCTTCCATTTTCTCCAACTAAATGCTTTGGAGTAAATTATATCAAGAAAGCTCTGGTATAGCTGAAAACCAGGCTTCCATGCATCCAAAAATATAGAATGAACACCATGTCATTGAAACCAGAACTGAACACTAAAAATTAGAAAGTCTTTCTGTCTAACATCATGATAGGAATCTAAAAAGTGTTTCCATATGATTCTTTTCACTTAAGATAAAAATGTCCTGAAGTTTGAAAGGAAAATTTAAATATTTGGAATATCTCTATGTTTATCCAATTTTTACCTGCTTGACTAAATATTACATAAATGTAGGCACGAACTATAAAGCCTAGGAACTTTCCTATTTATTTTTTCCATAAGTAAAATCTTAACAAAATAAAGATTAGTAGTTTGACATGAGAACTTTGACATGTTGAGAAATCTGTGGGACTTCTCAGATACACAAAGTGCAACAAATGTGTAAACTGTTATATAGTGTAAGGAATTTACATCTCAATCCTTTTATCCGAGTCAAAATATGTACTGAAAGCCAGATTCTAAATTTTTAGAAGGCAAAGTCATTATCATCTGAGTCATTCTTTAAATAGTGTTGTGACTGAAATGATTGTGATGGTTAGAAAAACAAACGTGACTGATTTCCAGAATTTTTCCAAGATACAACATCCTTATAATAGGGGGAGAATTTGGCAGGGAGAAAAAAGTTTTATAATACAGAGCTAGCTTCAGCTAGCTATGAAGAAGCTACCAACATACCATTATTAACTACCATTAGACACAAGAATTTTCAAAAAATTCAACTACCTGTAAGCAGATAGAGAAGTATGCAGGAATTGATGATCTGCATAGTTAATATATCTGTATTCATAATGTTTTTGTTGTTGTTGTTTTTAGTTTAGCAGCCAAACCAAATAAATGGTTAATTAAAAAAACAAAAACAACAAAACAAAACACAAAACAAACAAACAACCAAAAGACAAACAACAAAAAAGCAAACAAAGAAAACAGAAGTAGATTATTGAGGTGATGAGCTTTTCTACTGATATTTCAGTAACTCCTCAGCACAATGTTAGAGACAGACTTACTCTCCTTTCCCACGTGAGCAGAAGAAGGAATTGAATTTACTTTGTCCTAGAGGAGGAGACTAAGCCTGGATAAGGCTAACAATGGAGGATGCCTAGCTGGATTTTCCAGAGAAAATTGGGTCAAACGCAATTTTGGGTTTGGGTCAAACCCAAAATCTTCAATGCAAGTAAAATCTCATTTTAAAGTATTTTGGGGGGCAGTTACCATCTCCACATAAGCAGGAGCCATAGTTGCCAATCAATATTAAAATGAACAACGAAAAAAGATGAAACCATCCCAATCTGTATTTACTAGAACTCCAAACTACTTTTAGGAACATGGTAGCCAGCTGCCATTATGTTCACATTGATGGGCCGGGATTTGTAATGTTCGTGTCAGTTTGTCATTTATTATTTTTGAAAAAATTTGGGGGGAGCAGAAGCAGCGACTATTTTTAAGAGCTGCTGTTTTTCGTGTTTTTGCCAGGGTGAACACTGAATTGGGATGATCCTTAGCTCTCAAACCATTTGATTTCAGGCTGTTCATTTTTCATACTCTCCAATACGATTGTCTAAATACAGTGATTATCCTGTTGAAACGCCTGCACTGGTCAGCAAAAGAAAACTTCTGAATTGATCTCTCTGCTGTCCCTGTGACACAGCTCATGCAAGCATGTATATTTGCAGGGAGCAAACTGTCTCAGACACAGTACTCCTAAAAATATACTGCCTTTTCAGAGGTGGGGTACACAAGGATGCATGGTTGAGGAAGCTGATAGATTTCAATTTTTGTAGAAGAGAGGTGTTAGGGAGCTATTTCACTCTGCTTTTCATATATACAAAATCAGCAAAAAATGACTAATAATGGAAGTGAAATTCTGGAAAGGAAGTGCAAAAGTCATCTATTCAATCTCATCCTCCTCCTGTAAAGTGAAAATCTCTTGAGATGTGGTTGTCGTGCTGCTTCTTAAAATCCTGCCAGTTGCAAGGGTTTCAGAGCTTTCACAGGTAAGCTGTTCCAGTGCCTAAATGTCCAGGGCTTGACTATTGAGAAAGATTTCCTAAAATATTAAGTCCCCACTGCTGTCAGTAAGTGTTCATAACTCCTTAGGGAAGTGTGGAGAAAATTAGTCATTATACTTCTCATTGCAATATTTTATGTATTCGAAGTATTTACTACACACTTTTCAGATATTTACTCTCTAAATGGAACAATTATCTTTTTTTTTTTTTTTTCAGTCTTTCTTCAAAGTTCACAATTTCCAGACATCCTTAACATTTTTGTTGTTTTACTCTAGATTCTCTCTTATTCCTCCAGCTTTTCTAATGAAGCACTACAGCTCTGTCATTGTAGAGGAGGGCAGAATTACTGCTTGTACTTATAGGTGACATCCTAGAAAATTTTGCTTTTCTTGAAGCACCTGCATATGATTAATTTCACTGATTTTGTTTCTATGTTGTAACTTTGAAACCTCTTTTCAGTCCTGCTGCCATCCCAGTTACTCCAACTTTGTATTTGTACATATTATATTTTTCCTTTCTAAATGAATTACTTGTTTGATGCTGTTAAAAACAAACACCCAGACTTGCTAGAATTATGTCTTGCTTATGAAAGCTTCCCATAAAACATAACCTGATTCTTAGCTTTAAATATCATTAATGTTTATTTACCAATACCTTGTTATTTTATTTATTAAATTTGTCACTATGCTCTGTTTTGCATACACTCATGCTTGCTCATGCATAGTTTATGAATATAGAAATTAGTATCTCATTAACTTGGTAATTAGGCCAATGATAAACAGCTGTTTGTTTACTGTGCAGGGCAAGATTTCTACTGAAGTTTCTTATCTTTCATGCACGGTTGTTGTTTGGAATCTCTGTCATAGAAAAAAAAACGTATATGGATTAGTAATATCTACTCTTACTTGTTATTGCCAGCTCAGTGAAATCTCAGTTATAAGAGTTCTGACAGACAGACAGAAATAAATTGCTGTATGCTTTGGATATCCAAGGAGCCATAGTATTAGTTGTGTTAATTAAACACCCAGATGTTCCAGCCATAGACCAGGATCCCAGTGTGTAATCTATCTGCTGTACAAACATGCCAAAAAAACTTACAAAGAGAGAAAAAGGATACAGACACAGGGATGCAAAGCGATGATGGGACTATATTATTTACAGAGTTTTCATACTTTAAAAGTAGAGCTTTACATTACATGTCCTTTCTGCATCTTGTGTTAGATTGAATTTTAATAGCATGTAGAAACCTATAATAGGTTTCCAGAAGTTCTACCTGACCTTAGATTTCAAGCCACTTTTGTCTTTAAACCTGCCAACATTCTCCCTCCCCCATTTTTGGGGGTTTCTTTGCCTCTGTGGTTGTGGGTTAACCGATGCCTATCAGAGAGGAATTCTTCAGAAGAATTAATGCGATGCCTCTGGAAGGGGCAAACAGTGTATGTGATAACCAGAGTTTTTTAAATATCAGCATTGCAACTCCAGCACTGCAACATCTCTGTAGAGATAAAGGCAGGAGACCTGTGATGATACCCATAGTGCCCTGAAAAATCCTCCAACAAGGTGAAACTATTCCTATTTATGGAGCAGAGGAGTGCACTGGGACCTGCAAAAGGATGAACTCACCCTTACTGTCATCTCCCCAGAACAACACATGCTGGTTGAAATAACCTCTTCTTCCTGTAATGTTTGGTGATTATCAAATTAGGAGGGAGTCCTTGTATGTAGTGGTGATTTCCTGTGCAGAGAAGTGGGGGTTACAGTCAGATCCTTTCCTTTCTATCTCCAGGAGAGTGCATCCGGGTAGGATGCAGAACTGTCAGAGCAGGGGAATGCAGGAAATCCTCACAGAAAAGGCTAGGTGAATTAAATCACCTTCTCACATAAGGCAAGATGGGGAAAAGATCAACTTGTTCCCAAAGCAAAACCCATCTGTAAGTTTTCTTAATGGCTAATGACATATAACCAACATCTCACTTGGACAGAGAGGGAATTTCTAGTATGTTATACTTTATGATTTTGCATAAAGTATAATATATATATATATTATAGTATAGTATATATAGTATAAAATATATATATTTTTGCCATAGAAATGGCAGTGTTAGGCAGGAATTAAGCCTTACCCATATGATTACTATTTGCTATAACGTTTATCAGAATCAGGTAATTAGCTGGCTATCTCATTAGTCACATTGTCAACATGTAATTGGTATTCTGTGTTTTGTGCTGTTTTAGCAGCATTTTTTTTTTCATTGATTTCTCTGGCCTTTCATTTTATTTTTAGAAAGAGAAAATGTGTCATTCTGGCTGCTTTTTTTTTTATTCCTGAGAAAACAGAATGTCCCACAGTGGGAGAGTTTTCAGGTATTCATCAGCTATTCTTGAAAAAAGTATAATCACACCATGGCTGCTCTGAATCTCAGTAGATGAAAGTGGGGAAATAAATTGCAGAATGCTTTAAGATGTGAGGAGTTGAGAAGAATACGTATATTTGAGCCCTTTTTTTTTTTTTTTTTTTATAAATGATAGTTGTCTTTTCTGAAAAACTTTATCGATAGCACAGGAAAAGTCTGTGCTGAGTGATGTAGAATATTCTTATTCAAAATAAAAACTGATTGAAACCTGTAGTTTTTCTAAATCTCCAAATGCTGCTGAGTATTCTCAAATGTAAACAGAATACAAAACATCATCAGTATTGACATTTTTATTTAAATCTTGGAACAAGTCAAATACTTGGCAAAGTGGACTGTGATTGCAAGACTTTATATTTCTGAAGTGTTTGTGCTCTGGATGCTGTGTATTTGACTTTTTCTTTGAAACCAGTGGCAGTCTTAGATACTGTATTCCCATTCCCTCCTTCAGTTTTTCCCATCTGCAAGTCCAATGGACACTTTTCTGGGAAGTCTTCAGGACTTTCCACATTCATTGGACTCTGCAGTCCAAGTATGGGGAGAGGCCAGTCATTGAGCAAGAGGAGAAGAAAAAGAAATACAAATTCTCTTCTGAATGAGGTCTGCTAGGAAATTTAATGCAACATAAGGCTTTAATGGATTTCCAAGTCCTGACTGAAATAATGGCATTGGTTTCAGCATAATTAGACAACAATGTTCAATTCAGTTACAAAATCCGTAGTGTGAATCTCATGGGGATATGTTGTCTATTAGCAAATGATAGGGACCAAGAACTTGCCTGAAAATAAGGGGCTTCTCTGCCTCAGGCTTCTCTGCGACATCTAGGATTCACTGGCAGGACTTCAGAGGTTGTGAAAAACCTTGTATTTCTCAGCAAAACAATTGGAAAACACTGTTTTGCAAGTATTTCCTTTCTTTGACAGTTTAATTTTTGTTCATCACAATATGGTTAAAATTGGTACTATTAAATGTAATCAAAATTTCCTCAAAATGTTTCACAGCATTTTAGAGCATTGCTTTTATTCATATCATTCTGTTTTTTGTGCATTTTTCCCAAAATATGTGTGTGCAGACGTTCACAGAATGTTCATTTTAATCCTGAAAGCTCCTGTTCTCCCAATAAACTCATTTAAAACTTGTTTTCTGTGAGTTATTTATAATATACAAAGCAAAATTAAAAGAGAAGATGTTTTTAAATGATCTCTGTGACAAACCACAATTAATTAAGAAACAATTCCAACACTAGTTAGCTGGCATGAAAGTATATATTCTGTAAAATAATGAAAAATTATAAATTTAGGAGAGCAGTGACATTTGCAAAATATGTGGAACTCGTGAAATGAATTCTTTGTTAAGAGCTGCTTCCTCAGCTCTAATTAATGTTGATATTGGGTAGCTATGTTGTGTCTTGATTTGCTATGTATCTAACAGTTGATTACATGCTGCAGGAGAAGGAGGGCTCATTTTTCCTGAAAGCATAATTGTGTGGTAACTATCATTGATTTTTCTGTGCTAGAAACTCTCATCTATTATTTTCAGGTTACGCTCTTATTTCCAAAGTAATATTTAATTCCAAACTCTCAGACTTAAACTCATAAATAGCTTGGGATGAAGTCTGACTTGTGTTCTTGACTGCATGTAAATTAGTAAGTTCCTTAGCTTTTACTGTCTATGGCATATGTCTTTTCATTATAAATGTTGTAGTCTAGAACAATGAGTTTGGACGATCTCCCTCCTTTGTGGTACCAGTTTGTGTATAGTAGAGATGTTGGCCCACCAGAGAAACTCCTATCTCAGTAGGTCTGTGGTAGCAGACAATCTTTTGCATTGGAGGAAATTCTGGGAAATTCTAAGCTGGTGCTGATGGAGCTCTTTTAGCCCTGGCAATTGGCTAGGAGAACAATCTCCAAATTTAAGCTAGGATAGGAAGAGCAGAATTTTTCTTTGCTTGCTGTTTCACCTAGGAAACCATGATGGACAGAAGTCAGTGAAAATTGCTTGTACCACAAATTCTCGATTCAAAAGCAGTCAGCAGTCAAAGAAAAGCTCAAATTTAGAGCACTCTGTCATACATCAAAAACAAGGTTAAATTAATTCAAATTTTACTATGAAATGGTATGTGCTGCAGCTGATTGTATCAAGACTTCAGTCCTTATGGTCTTCACCAAGACCTGCTGCATGTGGGCATAATTTCAAACGAATTTATTCAGACTTCTGCTTTCTTGTATCTTGTAAGAGGTGAGTTTGAGAAGTCAGGATTCCTGCTATTACTTGACTGTTGATGATAGATACTGGGTACAACACAATGAACACTTGCCATTAATTCAGAATAATCAATGAGGAAGAAACCTAGTCATCGGGAACAGATATGGAATCAAACCAATAATAATAATAATAATAATAATAATAATAAAAATAAAAAAAAAAAGAACAAGGAAGGAGCATTATGCAGTCGTCATCTTAGGAGGTGAATGTTGGTCCAAAGAAGAACACAGCAGGTGAAAGAAAAGAAGATGCAGGAGCTGTTAATGTGGTCTTTTGGACAGCTTGACTTTGAAGGAAGTACATAATTTATATGTAATTACAAGGAAAGCTGTGAAAAGCCTCTGCTGGAAAGAATGGGAAATTGGGACATTTTCATTACTGGTCTTTCTTCTACCGTAGAAACTGACAGGTCATATTCCAGGGGGAGCATTGCGATTTCTGCTAGAAGATCTATAGCCCCTCCAGAAAGTTTATGGCCAAATGCAAGAACTTTGAAATTTCCCTTTGTTCTCTCATTGCAAACTTATAACCTGAGACATGATCCTGTACTGTGCTGTGGGTGAGATGAGCATTGCAGGCATTTTGCAAGGCAGAAAGTTTTCACTTGTTTGTCAGGATTGTGATTCCTTCATGCAATGATCCTCCACCTGAGAATGACCCTGAAAAAGTATAAAAGATTTTTCTTTCAATACTTCCTAGTTTGGCTAATGATTCTGTGCATTTTATGTCCTGCATTACTGTCTGCCTGATGGAATTTGATAAAGCTCCCAAATTTTTATGACAGAATAGGAGGTGAGGCCTCATGTATTTTCATTCCTGCTTTCACTGGTCTGCATTTGTTTGAGAATGAAATATTTCTTGGTGTGCTGACTTTATGGTCTCTTCATGATTAAAGTACATGGGAAAGTAGAAGTGTCCTTGGATATGAGTTTGAAAAAGAACAAATGATGAATTTTCTAATTGTGAAGCAAATGCAATTTCAGAAAGTGTTGGGTGGCTTTAGGGAAAATCCAGGTTAGTGTCTTTGGCAGGCTCTGCTTTTACAAAGGCACCCTGAAAAAAAGAGAAAGTCCCTAAACAAAGTAATTACTTGGCACATATTTCTAGCAGGCATTGTCTCTTTATTTGCTGAGAGGGCAAAATGGGTACCTGATCCTTGACTGAGGTCTGAAGGCAAGTACAAGAATATAAATAAAATGTTAATAGTTCTGTTCAAAAGAGATGATTGTATACATTATACAAAGTAATTAGTTCCATAAATTTACTTTTACTTTTTAACAAATGACTGAATGACAAGAATGTCTTTTGTGAAATGTTCTGGTTTTGTTGTTGTTTTTAATGAAGAAATATCTTGATATTCTCTAATATTGCCTATAAATAAACATTACCTTGGTGTTTTTTTTGTATTAATTATTAACCTTGTGTTTTTGTATTTGCCAGGTTTGTGCCACATCCTGTAGGATGTTAGAATGAGCTGCTTAGAACACCAAGATGGGAAGTTGGTCCTGCCCTGAAAAGCCAGCAAGTTATATCTACCAGTAAAAATGTTTGTAGACCACAGAGCACGGGGCAGCCTCCAAGAAAGACAACATGCCTCAGACTGTTGGAGAACTCTGCCACTGCAGCCAGCCTCTGTGGAAGATGAGTGGAGATTCCAGGTGAGAGATGGTGTGGCTGCACTGTGGAAGTTGTTTCTGTACTACAATATTAGTGCATGTAGAGGAAGGGAAAAGTGATTTTATTTTTAGTTAATGTTGGATGGTACAATACTTGTGAAGAATGTTGAAAGGTCTTGAAAGTGAGTTTAGAGAATGGGATGACAGCCTTGAAATACATTTCAAAAAAGGTGTTCTGTATGGGATATTTGTAGTGGAAGGAGAAAGGAACATTGCAGTGGAAGAAAACAGCAAATCCTTTCTTCTCCTGCAGTTCCTTCTCAGATACCACTGTTTTTCAGCAGCTGGTAAAGCTACTCCTATATAGATAATTTTGAAAGAGCTTTAGAAAATTTCAAGGTGAAAGGTGTTAAAAATGAGAGTAGATTATTACGACTATTATTGTCTCCCTATGTTCTTTGTTTGGAATTATCTTCTGCAGTTTTTTCTTCATTTTCACAGTAATTTTCAGTCTCAAACAACCCCCTACTTTCTCTGCTTAGACCAAGACAGGGCTGAGGGCTGTTCTGGCTTGGAAAATGCTAACAGACTCACGATGAGAATTATGATAGCACTGGAATGTGCTATCATCAGTGGAGAAAGTCAACAAATTAAGGACTACTTGATTTCCCTTGTGAATTCTACTATCATTTATGTGAGATGTAATTAATTCATTGTTGAAAATCTATGCAGTGGAATAAGTAAAACTTGTATTACACTGTGCTTTCCACAGGATAGGGGAATCTCAGCTTCATGTAGGATTTTGGTTTGGTTTTGTGTTTCTGAGAATCAAAGTGTACTCCTGAGTTTTAAAGTATTCTTCATACTGTGAAACTAACCTTCATAGCAACAACAATAATCAATAGTTTATTTTATGTATGAATATATTTATCACCATTCTTCCTAGAATATCCAAAAGGACTTGATAAACAGATGGGTGTATTTATATCCTATGTTCCATGTTAGAGCTGCTGTTCACCTGAGACACATCACTATGCTATGCTCTACAGATGGACAAACATACCAACTGACAAAAAGGGTGGAGAAAGGATAGTTGTAGACCTAGCTCCTACTTACCACTCACTTGCCCTGTGGCTGCTTTATTCTTTACAGAATCATTTAGGTTGGATAGGACCTTTTAGGTTATCAAGTCCAACTGTTAACCTAGCACTGCCAAGTCTACCAATAAACTATGTCCCTAAGCACCACATCTACGGGACTTTTAAACATCTCCAGGGATGGTGACTCAACCAGTTCTCTGGGCAGCCTGTTCCAATGCTTCACAACCCTTTCAGTGAAGAAAATTTTCCTAAAATCCAACCTAAACCTCCCCTGGTGCAACTTGAGTCCATTACCTCTACCTCTTGCTTTATTGCTTGTTTCTTGGGAGAAGAAATCCCCCACCTTGCTACAACCTCCTTAGAGGTAACTGTAGAGAGTAAGAAGTTCTCCCTTGAGCTTCCTTTTCTATAGGCTAAATAACCACAGATCCCTCAGCCATTCTTCGTAAGACTTGTGATCTAGACCCTTCACCAGCTGTGTTGCTCTTCTCTGAACATGCACAGTATTCAAGGTGCAGCCTCACTAGAGCCAAGTACAGAGGGACAATCACTTCCCTGGTCCTACTGGCCATACTATTTCTTATACAAGTGAGGACGCTGTTGGACTTCTTGGCCAAATGAGCACACTGTTGGACTTCTTGGCCAAATGAGCACACTGCTGGCTTATATTCAACTGGCTATTGACCACTTCCCCCAGGTCCTTTCAAACATAGTAGTGAGAGCTGGCAAAGGACAAGTAAAGAGGGTATCTGTATTTATATGCATACAAGCATGTCTGTCTAGCAATTAAGTGATACTATGAATCCCAGTTATTCAGAAATTGTTCTTCAGATTATGATATTGTAGAAATAGTGGCTTGTGGTTCTTTTAGTTTGCCTTTTCTTTAAGCTTTCTATCTAACCAAAAAAGCTAAAAAGTTATACACATAGAATAATAATAGTAATCCCAATAATAAAATTCCTAGGATTTTCTCCTTGAGGGGGAAGCAGACAGTACTCAGTCTCAATGAATTTGTCTGGGTATCAGGTGCCTGACTGGTTAGTACTTGCATATCCAGAGTAGTCTCAGTATTGTTATCTCTTCCTCAGTCATGCTTTCAAGTTTAAAGGGAAAAATGAGATTATTGTAGGTTTTGTGAGGTAGGAATTAAACAAAGGATACAAATCTGTAGGAAATTAGTTTTGTGTATAGTAGTTGAAAACTGAGATCATCCCATGGTCGCTTAATCCCAGATGCTGGGGATATTAAAATATTTCATAGCATGATATTCACAATATAATAGCAATGAAAGTTAGACAGAGAATGGGAAGGAGAAACAAAAAGAGACAAAACAATATAGACAAAGGAAGAAAAGAAGTAAAGTAAAGAAGAGGAATGTAATACTACAGGGAAAAATCTGTGCTATAAAATCATTAAAAAAAAACACTGAAACTTTTCAGTCAAATAAATGTAAATAAAAACTTGTTTCAGTAAGATCATAATTACACAGCGGAGGTGGAGCAGAAATATTTTTTTTTTTTTGCATCTGTGTCAATTTATCCTCTTCTCTGAAAACACCAGAGAAATCTCTTCAAAGAATCACTTTAGTTCATAGATGGCACATATGTATTTTGTTGCTGTATACTCCAGACTGTATCAATAACTGTATACTTCAATAAAAATATGTCTTCAGAGAATTGCTCAGTCCCCTCCATCTCCTTCCTCAGAGGGTTTTATTTCCTTCTTAACTCTCCTCCTATTTTACTTGGCAGTTTATGGACTGCTAGAAAGATGATGCCTAAGCTGTTTCCTTCTTGTAGTTCAGCCTTTCTGATTGAAAGAGCATGAAAAAATGTAGGTGAGCACAGCAGAGTCATCTGCTCGTATACTAGCCTACGTGCCAGAACAGTCAATACTGCTACAGTCAAGAACAATGGAAGTTTTGATATTGAAATTCACAGGGGAAAAATTGAGTTCTGTGCTAGACCTTAGACATCCCCTCAGAGAGCTGATGTTTCCAGTAGCACACTGTACCAAACACCAGTATGCAATATAGTTTTGTGCAAGCTCTTCCTAAAGTAGAGTCATCAGCTTAACTTCTGTATTTTTGTAATAGTCTAGATTTTCACCAGAAATCTATATATTAATTTCTGTGGAACAAATAAGCCAGATAGTCAAAAACAAGAATATTGTACATAGGGCATTACAATAAGATTGAATGATTCTAGCACAGGCATCTTTACCCACTTAGTTCCACAGTAAGTAACCATCATTAAATCTCTTTCCACCTCTTTAAAAAAGACTGAGGAAAAGAAGAAAGACTATGAAAAATGCCTAAAAGCCTGTTTCAGGCACAGGTGCTAGACAGACTAGGATCATCCACTTAATTAAGATAGGTCATTTTAATTCAGAATAGTTGTTCTTAATGTGCGCATGAGCTACTTATATTTCAAGTCTGAAAAGGGCCTTCTATTTTCTCCTCAACTATATCAGTAGAAAGATGGTGTTTTTCTCTGCAAAAACTCTGTGTTGCTTATATCCTTCACTCATGATGGTAATAGTATCAGTGCTACTTGAAGTGTAAATACCAGATAAAAATGAAAATACCTTTTTGTTCTACTTTTCCTTCAGCAGAAAATAGTTTTTTGTTTGTTTGTTTGTTTGTTTTAATATGATGTTGGGAATGATATTTTCATTTCTGAGAATAAATATAAATTTAATTGTAAAGGGGTGAGGCTGATTTTACTGCCCATGTTAATGTCTGATCTTCTTTCCTTGAAGAGAAGAAAATACAAACAAACAAAATTGTAAACAAAGGAACCACATAGATAGGAAATAGGGCATGTATGTTCCAGCTTTTACTTCTATTCTTACAAGTGGAAAAAGGCAGCAGTGCTCATAGTCTCTTGTCTGCTGGAAATGTGACAAACCGTGGTAGCATGGGGTTTAGCTGCCTCTCTGCCCACAGCACTGTTTTGCATCAACAATAATGTATCTGGCCAATCAGTGTCAGATAAGGATCTTTGCTGGCTAAGCCAGGCTTTCTTTTTAGTAGAAGGCAATGGAAGCCAATGATGAAGAAAAGGACAGCAGTAAGGAATGGAAAAGAGAGGCCGGATGCAGGAAGCTAGGCTGAAGCTGGTAAAGTTGTCTGTGCTTGCTTAGTTCTCCTCCCTAACTCAATTGGGAACATCTCCTGGGATCTGTGGATTGCATTTGTCAGGAGGGGATGGATGGATGGATAGGCTGCAGAAAACTTTGCTGAGGCCAAATGAAAGAGAAATGTACCCTTTGAATGTATTTAGTGGAAGATATGATAGTATGTGTGTGGAAGATTATTTTCAACAAATGAAGTAGTGAAATGGAGAACGTTAGATATGGGTAGCTGTGAGAAATGAGCTGATATGAAGATGCTGTGCCTGTAAATGAGAGGCAGGGAGAAAATGGAAAAACTCTGGTAGGGACCAACATGCAGCCCCAGAGACTTGGAATTTGATGCAATTGCTGGTGATCTGGTCTTCTGAAATTTGGGAGATGGTGCTGATTGCAGTCAGTAAGGATTAATTTAAACATCCCTCTTGAATTTTCTGTGTTTGTTTAAATCCTGGTGAAACTAGGTGAAACATTGATAGTGCTGTATTGTGAGGCACTGGTACCTCAGCTTGTGCTGGGCTGTTCCAGAAATCTGTGTTGCTCTAAACTTAAAGTTATGGAAGGAGGAAGATGCCAGCAAGCCTACATTTTACTGAAACAGCTAGTGTTAATCACTTTTTTTTTGTCTCCATTTCTGTTTTTAAGTGAATATCACTTCTTCTAAATCACTTACCTTCACCTTCATTGTCATCTAAGGTTCCTTTGTGGTGCTAGGTATTTGGTGTGTGGTTCCAAAGTTTAATTCATATTGATGCTAGTTCCTGCAAGCTCCCATATTTCTCCTCCCACTTCACAAGAAAACTAGACAAGTGGAATTCCTTTTAACTACTCCATGGGTTGACACGTGGTATTAATGTGTGCAGATTGGTGGTATAGCAAGTGATCTTCATTATTTTAGGAACAATTCTACCCAATTTTAGAAATATTTAGGAATAATTCTCTATAGGACACCTTTTAAGGGATATATATATGTGAATATATTTTGGGGTGTTCCCTCCTGCCAACCTTGTTTTTAGCTCTAGCGTTTACATAGCCTTTCAGAGCTGTGGATTTTGGAGAACATCAATAGCTGACCTTTAAAGTGTATGAGTTTTAAGGTTAACTGTATTAGAGCAGTGACTGAGTAGAAAAGCTGTTCAGAATATTTTATTTTTGGTTTAATTTATTGTCCAAAATCCCATGTCTTCCTCTGAAAAACAATTTTTGAGCACACTTAAGCTGCCTTTTCTGTCAGAGAAGGTTCTGATTTACAGGTGGATGAATTTTCTACGGAGAGGTATGGTAAAGCTTGTGAGCTTTCTCCACCTACAAAAAGACACTCAAAAAAACTTTGTGAAACAATAATATTGCAGAAAATTTGTCAAAATATTAAAGCTTCTGTATCTTATATAACTACCAATACCCCAATAGCATACTTGTACATACCCTGAATTTTTAATATGAGAGAGATTACTCTGTAAGAGATCAAATGAGGAGTGCAGTTTTAGTTCGTGGTGGCAGTGGTATGAGGCATGGGAATTTCCTGCTAATGTGACAAGGAAACTAACAAGAAAAAGAAAAGTGGAACAAGAATAATTTCAGGGTGGATTTAAGGAACTAAATGCAGAAGTATGAATATAATTTGTTAAATACAATTACTCCTTGCATAGCTTCTTCAGAGATCCATAAGCTCTGCAGCTCTGATGTCATACAAAAGTCTTTTTTGTACTTTTAGCTGAAAACCAAGTCCCAAGTTTGAGCTGAGTTTCACAAAGTCTTTAAATCTATGGAAACTTAAAATTGTGCAGAAGTTGTGAAAGTGCATCATTTATATAAGAAAACAAACACTAATTTTCAGAGAACCTTGAATGATGACAGAACCTGTGCAGGCTTGTTGAGCTCTGTCCAGGCATTCGGGTGTTCCTCACGCTGTGCTTGCAACATCAGCGGTGCATATGTGGCTTCTGGGAAAGTGCGCACAAGTGTTAGGACCTTTGTGGACCTTCTGTGACTGGATGTGACTTTTTCAGTCACTAGGGCTCTTTTTATGAACAGGCATGGTAACACCCTCCTTTTTATAAGATAGCAGCCTCTCCCATACTCCCAAGTATTCCCTCTTCATGTGTCTCTGCAGTCCATGCAGGTTAGGATTCTATTAGACATTAGTGGGGTCTCATGTTGCATGATTACAGGAACAATTATTTTAAAATATGGCCTTCACTGAGAAAGTAACCTTGTTTTAAAACAGAGAACTTCAGTTTGTAATTCAGCACCACACCTGTGAATGAAGCAAATACTGAAAATCAACAAAATACAATGAAAAAGATGGACATTGACAAATGACAAAGCTTCATTCAATTACAAACAGGAAAAAGCAAACAACCTTCTGAAAAAAAACCCTAAAACGGTCCTTCTGCAATGTCAAATACAGGTTTCAGTTTCCAAATGAATGTAGAATGGGTTATACATAAATGCCTGTGGCAGTGGAGGTGAAGGTAGCATAAGCGATGCTTTGGAGAGAAAACAAACTGGCAACATCACATGAAAGGGCTTTCTTTCTCTCTCTCAGTCTCTCTCTCTCTCTCTTTTTTTTTTTTTTTTTTTTTTAAATAAGATATTTGTATTTCAATATATTTGGTTATTATATTGGTGTTTGTGTGTAGCGAAGTAGGCAGCCCTTCTCAGTGGAGAGTGGACTGATGGGACATATCAGTGTTTTTTCCTCATACTCACCACCTCCTGTGTGTACTGTGCATCAAGGGAAGCAGTGGTAGGCCCATAACTGCACCAGGTTTTTGGGCTCTGGTAAGTTACCAGGAACAAGGAAAGATGATAAAATAGACCTGGAAGAGCTGTAGATGAACTTTGTTTTGCTAGATTGAACAGTTAAAAATCATAAATTTCTGGCTTTGCCTGGTGTGAGCCAGCCGAGGCCTAGTTACCCTCCATCAGTCTGTTCTGCCACGCAAGGCGAGCAGGCTCTGCCAGCTGGGGCACGGTGCTGGGGTGTCTCGAGGGGCTGCCCCAGCCCTGAGAACGGTGCCATGGCACTGTGTACACAGTGTGCAGGGTCCTGGACAGGGCTTTATCTTCAATCCTGCTAATACCATGCAGTAGGACACATTTCCCCGATCTCTGCGTCTGTCCCTTTCTGAAGGTCTGCCCCACTCCAGAGTTGACAGCTCCTTCTAGCAGCTGCTCCAGGATTGTTTGGCCTCCCCCAAATAATCTGTCTCTTGATGACATGTGACCCCTAGATAGAACCAACAACTTCATTCCTCACACTGTCCCTGGTGACCTGTGACTGCTCTGCTGATTCATCACAATATATTATATGAGACAATTGTTTCCATGTTTAAACTAGTAATTAGCTTTTTTTTTTTTCCTTTTTTTTTTTTTTTTTCTTTGCCATAAATCTGACTGATTTCAGTTTCAACTTCTCTATACAGCCAAGACATTTCTCAAGTGCTCCCCTCTGCTGCAGGAGAGCTTATTTGTTTGAGTGGATGGTGAGAAAAAAGAATTGGACAAGGTGTTTATGAGACATGCCAGTCTAAAAAATGCAGTGTTTTACATTGTTTGAATATTGTTTGATTTACTACTTTATTTACCACATAGCAGTTGAAAAAACAATCTGACCCAGCAACCTTTGGACTGTTTTTCATATAGCTATGATGGGTGCCTTTTGCTATATCTAGAAAAAATATCTGGCTGTTCTCAGAGTTGTTCAGTGTGAAGTTTATAACCAGAAGATAACTGCGCAGAGAAAGCAGTGCTGCTAGTGCTGGGACTTGGAAGAAAGCAGAGAATTGTGTGACAGGGTGAAAGAAGGGAGGGAGAAAAGCTCTTATTTTAGCTCTTATTTTAAAGGTCCTCAGAAGCCTCAGCTAGGTGGTTATCTGATTGTAGCAGCTGCAAGTTTTATTCACTATATAATATCCTGCTTTACCAACAGTAAAATTTTACTAATGCTATCAGCCAAATAGCAGCATACATTCATCAGTTTGTGTTGCTGAACATCTAAACAACAAGATCTCTCTAACTAGTTAACCCAGCTCTGATAAACCTCCCAAGTCTTATGTGACATTTCAGATAGTGTTGTATAACTTGGTGCTCAGCTGTGGGAATGTATTTGGGGACTGGAAAGAAACCTTCGAATTAGACAACTGACTAACACTGCTTGCTTACATGACAGGACTGGGCAGAGCTACTTAATATCTTCAAAACACGTGTAATGGGTGTGTAGTCTCACTGCTTCAGAACGGCTAGTGAGATGCTGGGGTGACAGCATCACCACACTGTATCTATTCTGAGGATGAGACAGGAAGGGGAGAATCCACCTTAGATTTGCAGTTTTGGCTAGAGCTAGTAGCAATCACCATAGGAGATTTTCAGGCTGAGCTATATGAATTATCTCAGAAAGGTGTAGGACAAAGCTGGGTGTCTGTTTCTATCTTCTAGCGTCTCATGTGCTTGAGCAGTCAGAAATCAGGAACTATCTCCACTATCTCCTGCCTCTGTTATTCTGCAGGCAGTGACAGGAGCTGGCGTGAAGGTTTGTGACCTTGTCACAACCTGCAGGCAGTGATAAGACCTGGAAGCTGGCTTGTGACCACTTGCAGGCAGGCAAAGCTATGGATAGCAAGGTGTTTGGCTACAGCTCTGGATATAAGGGGGACAGGGACAGATAGAAGCATTCTTTCTGTGGTGGGTGCAGTGCTGGATGGAGCTGAAAAAAATTATCATTGCCATGGGAACTGGTGAATGAGAAAACTGTTTTTGGGAATGACTGGACTGGGTTGAGTGCTTCATGGAGGTTAGCTTGAGGTAGAATTATTTATTATCAGCAATGTTTAGTGACATCTAGAGATCTGGAGGCAGAAACAGACAGACACGTTTACCACTATTTTATCAAATTTGGAATTGGGTGATATTTTTTTCCTGCAAAGAAAAAGGAAACAAAAGGTGAATTTTGGTCCATCATGAAGATCATCTCCTAAAATAAATGCCTAGTAGGCTTATTATATATGTTAATAATAATAGGACCTCTACCGGAACTTTGTTCCTTTCTTAGAGAGAAGGAGGGAGGGGAAGAGGGAGAAAGCCACGTTGACACTTCTGCGAGCAAATGCAGAGAATGAAGCAGAAAATATTTGGCTGCAAAAACTGTTGCAAAGCACACCATGGCACTCCATATCATATGTGCAGATTTGCTGTTGATGTATATAGAGAAGGTGATGACACTTGCTCTTTGAAAGGAAACCAGATATTTCTCAGGCTGGTGAAAGAATAAGAAAAGCCTGAGAAAAGGCATGAATACCAGTAGCTGTGAATGCCATGTTTTAGATGATATCTAAATCTTTTTCCCCTGTCTCTGCTAGAGACACATGAATTAAGCTATCGCAGATTGTGTTGAATTTTTATTGCCTTTTCCTAGCATAAGTAAGGTTGGTGGGCTACAGTGTAGGGCATACAGACAATCTTAGAGAGCTTCAGATTTCAGCATGCGTTGTTACACCTGTTATTGGTCATATGGGTAATTACTGGATTTTAATTTAACCTTGTGGATGGCCAGAGTAGATTGCAGCCAATTCAGGGTTTTTTTTTTTTTTTTTTTTTTTTTCCCCTAAGGCAGAACAGAAACAGCTTGCAGGATTCTTCTCAGCTGACTTTTCAATCAGTTGTTTCCAACTCCTGCAGTTGTTTCAACTTTTGGTTTCAAAACCCAGGATCTCTTTATATGGCTTTCTTTACTGGCTGAGCTTCCGTTAGGGTCACTACCTTTTGTTCAAGAATCTCATCCAGTTTTCTGCAGGATTTCTCAGTGGGTAGTTCTGCTATGTCAAGCTTATCCCACCTTTTGGCTACCAGAACTGCATTCAGACGAGCTTTGCCCATGATGCAAGTTAAATATATTTATTTTCTACTTCATGGCCTGCAGTAAATGGTTTCTCTTGCCTTGTCACTCAAATTTGGTAAAATGAGTACTTAAAATAGCTTCCACCATATGCTTTTTCTAAAATGTGGAACCTCTTGATTGTGAGGGTAATAGCACCAAATTCATCATTAAGTAAACAAGCTTAGATGATACTTTACAATACTTTACAGCCCTCCTGCCAGTAATGCAGATATTTCTGACGTGAACTCATGTGTTTGTTGAATCTGCTGTTACATCCAGGCTATTTCTGTTTGAAAATGGCAAGTCTCATCAACCAGCTCTGTTCTCTGAAACGTATAAGCAGTTGTCCTGGGCTGTGAGCTCACAACTTGTAGCCAGATATCCAAATAAATTCTGGTTCCTCAAGGACAGGCAGCAGAATAGAATGAGACATTTCTAATGACAAAGTGCTTCTGCGTGACCACAATCTGACTTCTACATTTGCCAAATGTTTCCTTTGCAGCAGCATTTCATTTTTTGGGTAACATTGCAGTTCAGTTAACTGCAGATCAGTATCTCAGCTCTCTTGTTTCATGTTATAAAACTTAGCACAAGAAACAGCTACTTAATAGGAGCAGAGGAAGGAGAATAACTTCTGTTCACATGAATAGGACAATTATCTCCTTAACAAGAAGAGGAATTTTGTGTTCAGTTTTACAAATATGGTAACAATTATTTATAATCATGAAACTGATTTGAAATGCTTACGAGTGGTAGATGGCTTCATATTCATTGCCATTATTGTGCTGTCTAGTCCATGAATCAAAGCAGACTTTCAGTGCTGTCTTTTCTGCCTGGTTCATTATCTACAAACTGTAGCATATCAAGAGAATATGCTTACTTTCAAGTAAAGTACAAAGAAATCAAACTTCAAGCTGTTTCCATTTTGATGATTTAGAAAAAGGGCCCAATTCTTAATTTCACTATTTTTCCAATGTGTTTTACAATATTTAATAAGGATTTCTGATAAAGTGTTGCTACTGATATTGCCAGAAACAGCTGGTGAAATGTCATTAAATTCTTCATGGAATTACTTTAGAAAAAATATGTGTAAGAAAATTATTTGTGGAAGAAGCAGCTTTTTGACAGAGGCTATTTCTTGTCAGGGAATATTTTGGTGTTTCTGGATATGATCAATTTTTTTTTCTGGTGTGGCCAAGGAAAGAGTTAATGCTCATCTGCAATACACCGTATGTTCTCTTTAATAGAGGTAAAAGTGAATGTAGGTGGTGCCCACTGAATTTGCTGGTCCTACTGTGGCAGAAATTTCCTCAAAGAATCCCAGTGCGTTAGCGAGCCATGAACCCACATCTCTCTCCTCTCTCTACACTCATACTGTCAATCCTTAATCAAGCTGTGCTTCTTCAAGTGTTTTCCCATTTGATATTCTAGGACTTTCTCCCCACTTTATATCATGCTAACTGGTCTATGGTTTCCTGTTATGTCTCCAGGCACTTTTAAAATAACTTTGTAATGTTAGCCACTTTCCAGTCCCCAGGGGTCTCTTCTAAACTAAATGAACTTCTGAATGTGTCTGCTAATTCCTTAGTTTGTTTCCCTACTTCCTTAGCACATTTGGATATTTGCGTGGCCATGTTTTTCAAGATAGTCTAACCATTTTAATAATTCTACTATCACTGCAGAGTTAAAAAGGAAACAAACAAACAAAAAACACAAACAAAAACAAACAAAAAAACTTTTCTCCTTCAGAAACAAACTTCTGACCTCTTCACAGAAGAAATAAATGCAGCACAGGCTTCCCTTTCACTTTGTTTATACATCATAGTATTAAAAAGGATTTGCACTCCCATACAATCAGTCCTGGCCCCCTGCACTGTAAATCTGTTGTGTGCAAGGAAAGACTGGCTAGAATAGGGTAGTTTTAACATCTTTCATTGTTCCTTGTTGTTATTATTTTTTTTTTCTCTCTGCCATTAGCAGGAGCGGTTGGTAATACCCTCTGCCAGCCCAGCCTTGTCCCTGTTGCGGAGCTGCTGCTCAGCAAGGGTGAGGCAGTCTCCTCTCAGTGATGAGCAAGGATGAGGCCAGGGTGTGCACTGGAGGTCAGGATGAGGGGCAGACCATGGGGTGGCCTGTCTCATCCACTGAGGCAGGTTTTATCCTGTTAAACTCTGTCTAGTTTTTAATTTAAGCTCATGAATATTTTTGTTTGGATTTTCTGTTGTCACTTGAATCCTATTTAGATGTTCTGTCTTTTTATGAGGACTGTATTCCTCTTAATTTTTATGAGGAGTACATCATGACCAATTTAAAAGTCAAAATTATAGTGTAAAAATCAATGTTAGTTGCCTGTGAAAAGTATACTGGCATAAGAGTCACTGTCACAGGTTCTTGCAATAAACAGCTGGGCTTTTTTTTGGATTAAAATGTGGGGGAAGCAACATTTTGGTGAGAAAAAACATAACTGGTGAGAAGGAGTAAATACAATCTGTCTGTAATTCAAGAAAAATCTGTTTTCTTTTACTGAATACCATTTAGATGTAAGGGAAAATGTATGTTCTTATGTGGCTATGGTCAAGATATTCTTAACTATGGTTTGTTTTATATAAGCTATTTCTCATACCCATTAAAAGCTGTTAAGTGTTCTTTTTACTGATACTTGTATGATTATACTTTTGTAATATGATGACGTTCATTCTTGCAAGAACACATTCGACATCTTTATTCATCAAAGAAATGAGGGAATAAATATACATTTTCTTATTCAATTTGAGGAGGATACTAAAATGGAAAGAAGAAACACATACAAGAAAGACAGGGAAATAATGAAATAGCATCTACGGAAAATCAAACTGTGCCCCGTAAATACCAAAATGAGTTTCAGCCTGGAAGTATGCAAGCAATATGTTTGGAAGAATAAGTATTTTGAAAAGCAGAAACTTTCCTGCAGTGGTTGGGGGAGGGGGGAGTGGATAAAAATGTGGTGCAATGGTGGACAGATGATTTTGTGTAAGTGTGCAGTGAACACCAGGAACAGACACAATCCTTTGAGTTTCAGTCAGAATATCTAAAAACACTCCATCACAGAAGGAGCAAGTCAGTCATTCCTGCCTGTGGTGCAGCTACATCTGGAAAAGTGGTTTATGTTCTGAGACATGCAATGTACAAAAAATACTGAAAAATTAGAAATTGCATATGCCCCTCATGTTATACCTCCATATGTAAGAGGAAACTTCTAGGCAGGTATAAGAATTGGATCTGCTTAGAATGGTTATCTGGGTCCTGAAAAACTTTTGAATTTGCTTTAATTGCTTTCATGTTTTGTTTGTTTTAAGTTGAAAAAAATCTTTGACCATCACAGGACTGATTACATTATATACTTTCAGATATATATTTTTTTCTACTAATGGGACAAACGGGCCAGAATTGCCTTATTCCCCACATTTTAAAGTGGGAATTGGGCCCCCCACCCCATTTCCTACCCAGGGGCAAGACAAAGATAAGAGGGCAGCCAGCCCTGCCTTTTCCTGAGTTGCTGGCTTCAGCCTGAAGCCTCATGTTCCTGCACTGTGCTTGGTACAGGTCAGGTCCTCCCACTGCCACAGGCAGGGCCTGAGGTAGCTTTCTGCTGTGACTGCAGGATGCTTTGGCACCCCTCACCTTCACCCTGTCATAGGATGTCCCACACTGCTGTCACCCCCATGTCTCTACAGTCACAGCCAGTAGCTCTTGTGCAGGCAGGGTGCCTCTACAGCCCTGGCAGTGAGCCCAGTGCGGGCTCCAGCTGGGTTAATTTTTATAATTTCACTGTCTGTGTTACTTGACTGTCCTTTGCAGCAGGGATATGGCCCCTAAGCTGCCAAGTGAAAAGCCCTGACATTCCCATTTAAGCACACTTTACAGGATTTCAGGCAAAAGGGAGACTGAGGCCTGCTTGCTGTAAATTACAAGATAAGATTTTTCCAGCAGCTGCAAATGTAGCACCACAACCCAAGAGAACACAATTTATCACTTTACCTAAACAAGTAAGAAATTGACCTTGAACTTCGAAAGGAAAAGGACACGTAACAAATAAACCAGTTGCATTATTTCAGATCAGTGCAGAATTGACCTTCTTTTAGTACTTGCAACTGGATTCTTTCTTTACTTCTTATGCTTTGGTTCCTTGATTTTTTCCATCTTAGGATTTCATTATCCTTTCCTCATCCAAAAAAACAGGTGTGCAGGCCCGGAGATGCTGCAGCATTCTCCCTGTACTAGCCAGGTGTCCATCTGAACTGAAAAGGAAGCTCAGTGCCTCAGCTAATGGTCTTGGAACAGTTTATGAAATGAGGACCTTCGCCAGAGATGGAGAACCAGTGCACCAGCCAGAGAAAATGTTATTTGATAGTTCTTGATTTTTTAAATTTCTGATCATCTTTTCTCCTCGATGGATTTTTTTTTTTTGTCTTTGCCAGCTCACCTAATGTGCAGCCAAAGACCACAACAAAACAATTTTCTTAGGGAGAAGAGTTAGAGAGAAATGTATACAATTTATCCAAGCTGTGGATAGGAGACATAAATCAATAACTACTCAATTTGAAGTTAAAATATGAACATTTAAAGTGCTATTTGAGGTAATAAATAGGAAAAGGAAGGGAAAAGGGTAACTGATGCTGATAATTAGGGAAAACTTGCCAGTTGGGCTCGCCAGTAATTTTCAGCAGAAATATTGCATGTTTGATTTGTGTCCAAATATAGTATAATTCTGGAAAGTGTGAACAGGACTGATTTATTCAGGGTGAAAATGGGACAAAGAGTGTGTGTGTGGAGGGTAGGAGCGTGAGTAAAGAGTGGACTACTTGTATCTATGTGTGAAGAAGGAAAACATAACTTGGATCTCCTGGAGATGTTGAACTGAGTTTTAGAAATACCCATGAAATGTAGACTGTTGTGAATGTTTACTAGGATAGCTGAAAGAAATTACTGGTCCTTCACTGCAATTTAGCACCCCTTGGCTCAGGTGCTGCATCACATGAATGCTCCTAAATCCTTTAGTGTTAGGTCATCTAATTCATCTTAGATCATGGCCTTTAGTTAAGATGTTAATATGTTATTTGTAGTATTATAAAGGTTGGAGCTCTCAGGAGCCCATTGGGATTATCTAGACAGAGTGAAGTTACACACTTAAATCTTTAAAGGACTGAGACGTTTGAGCAGTGGCATCTTCCATTCATTTATTTTAGCACTGAAAGACTGGTAGCACAGCTTTAATGTTGCTGAAGAGTATAAGGTATTAAAGGTTTTTCAGTGTTAATGTGTTGTTTCTGCCTTAAGCAAAATACTGTATCAGGGATGAGTACAAATGAAAGCAGAGTACAGATTACAAGCTATCTTGTAGCTGAAATGCACTTGATTTCACTGGGCTTGAAAGTAAACTTGACCTATGAATTGCTTTAAGTTACTTAATCTGCACAAATATTTCATATTTTTATCTGATAAAATTTTACTATTTATGTACTGTTAAGTTTGAGGGGTTTTAGCCATGTGTCCTTCAAACTTAGTTCTCAACATGAAACTGTAGATGTTTACCCATTTTATTAATTTTATTTGGTTTAATTCCTTAAACAAGCCCCAGAATGGCTTTCGAAACCTGTTGACTCTGTCTCAGCTCCAGGAAAATGAATACTTTCTCTGTAATCCCACTGTCCTTCAATTTTGAGAAGTAATTGAAACCTCTCCTGGGCAATTGACCAGCCATTTTACATACCTCCCTTATCTAGGTAAACATTTCCTGATCTCCTTTCTTCTCCATCCCTTGAGGTCAATAACAGTTTCCTATGATCTCTTTATTTTCAAACTGCCTGTTCTCTTCCTCCCTCCCTTCCAAAATTGTGAGTAGAATTAATGAATATTTTCTTTACTGCTCATTTTTCACTCCCTTCCTTTTCCTTACATTGTACCCTGTTCTCCCACTCCTACAACAACTGCTAACTGCTTTTTTTTTTTTTTTTTTTTTTTTTTCCTTTTGGACAGATGTTACCTTTAACTTGTATAACCTGTAAGTGAAATTCTTTTCACTTTCATAATGAAACTGTCATTGCTGTTTTTATCGATTTTTGCCCCAGAATACTAGAATATCTTAGAGAATTAATATAAAGAAAACAGACCACATTCACAGAAGCCATGAGGTTAATTTATTCTCAGTAGGCATTTGTAATGGATAGGGACTTATGTTCTTCCACACCAAGGATGTGTGTGCAGGTATCATGTGACGCTGATTTTTGAATATTGATTCCTGGTGCTCAGTTGCTTATGAGCAAGCTATAGGTCACACCAGTCTGACAGCAGCAATGAATAAAATGGTTACCACACTGAGCTATGTGAAGAATTTCTGAATTGACAGAGATAAATATTTTGACAAAGATAAATTTGAGTTACTGGCTTAGCCTGTGGTTTGTTTAGGGTTTGTCATTCTTCTGGAAGCTATAATCAATTTAAGTTTGTCTGGCTCGCCTGGCTCCAAGCAGAGGGTTTTCTGTGCTTGCATGCAACTCCACACCTTGTCTCCCAGAGATGAAACTCACAGGGTTTCCATCGAGCTTTGCTGGTTTGCTACTTCCTTCCTCCTCTCCTAGCAACTTGCTTTCATATTAGGATGCAATTTGGGATGCCAAGGAGGTGCATAGAGCATGAAATCTTGTGGCCAACCTCCAATTTCATCTGCTCCTTCTGACAACAAGAGCATGCCACGGGTGCTGCCATCCAGCCTCAGCCCCGCAGAGGCAGCCCCCGTGCGACACCGAGGAAGGATAACTCCTGGAGTCAGCCAGTCCTTCTGGTGCTGCTGTTGTCAGTTGCATGCTTTTGAGATATCATTCAAATTATTAGTGCACGAGATCAGAGTTGGCTTGTGTTACAACACAGCGTTAGGATTATTTGTAAATCACGTTAATGGCTAAACCAATGGAATAACTCCCCTCCCTCAGAACTGTTGGTTGGAAACTAAAGTAAGGCCGTGTGTCAATAATATGGAGTGTAAATGTTAAGAGTCTCAGATGCTTTCTTCAAGAATAGAATGGACAAGTCACTTACTTATATTGGTCAAGCCATATTTTATCGAGAACATCAAAACGTTTATTGATTCTCAGTTAACTACAGATTTCATTAAAGCAATTAGACATTAAAGGATATTCTGAACTTCTTGCATACGTTCAGCTTTACGGCAGTACAGTTGATAGCTTTTGCAGCTTTCCAGTAGCATGTTGGACTGGAAGATGAGCTGGGAGGAAGACAGTGCTTTGAACTGTGGTCTGATTTTTATCGACATTCACAGCTATGCTGTGTGGATGGAAGCACAGCCAGACCTGAACATGGGCTTTACACCTGCCTTGTGCAGGTGTGAATAGCTATGAGAAATGAGGAGTTAAGAATCAGGCTCCAAGAGTCTGTGTGCAGACATTTTTCAGGCGTTTAGCACAAATTGCATTAACCACACAGATTCTTTTTTTGCACATCCTCTGAGTTTGACCAACTTCATAATTACTTCTAACAGCCCTTGTGTATATAGAGATTATTTTTATTGGCTGCAAAGTTTAATTGCTGGTTCAGTTGACAGCAAGAATACTGAATCACAGACATCAGATGTTTTATTTCCAACATTTTTATGCTGGTAGGAAATAATACTGGGTGTGAGGAGAACTAAAAGAAATTCACTTGCCAGCCATGAGCTTTAAGTTTGTTCTTGTGTATGTGTGGTTTTTGTGTTTTATGCCCCCCCAAAAAAAAGCTGTTAGGGGTTACTAATGGTGGGAGGCACTGTATTTTTAAGATTTGCTCCAGTTCATAAGGAGTAGGAAAAGACTGCATTTCTGCTAGGGAAGGATTGTGGGAAGCTCTCTGGATTATAAAGACCAAAGATAAACCTAATGGCTCAACTGTACAGTGCTGAGACTGCCTGCTTCAGGGCAGGAGGGGAAGGGAAGGGAAGAAGTTAAACATGCATTCAAGCTCAAAATGATACTTAATAGCTTTCATGCCAAAAGCTGCAAGATTCATTCTGTAATTCTTTATTTCTATTTTGTAAAATTTACCCTTATTTCAGTATAATAAAACTGAGAGTTGTTTCACCATAAACTGCTTAAATTTGCAGACTCTACACTTTATTGTAAAGTGAGTTATTTTTTCAGCTGCTCTTCAGTTTTGCATCAAACATGGAATAACTAGGAGAAAATGTTGTGAATATAAAGCTGAAGTTCTGATTTATTCAGTCATTAACAAAAAAGCCCCATGCCATTTCAATGATAATAGAATGAAAATCCAACTGGTGTTTTCTTTTTCAAACTTGTTTTCCATAGAGATTGCTGCTCTTAGGCAAACACCTATTTAAACCTTTGAAATGTATAATCTTAACTTCATACAGCTCTAGTAGCCTAGATTTGTTAATGTTTCATCCCTACTTGCAACAGTATTACCATCTAAGTTTCAGTAATATAAAATGCATTTGTGGAGCAAACACTAGGAAAATATCTTTCTGGGAAAGATGTTGCAGGTATGAAATAAGGTTTATTTATTTTATTTTATTTTTTTATTATTATTATTATCATCAAAGCTTTTCTTTGCTGCTGCTTTTTAGTGTGTTAATAGAAGTACTGGATACAAATCTTAAGTGATATAGCAGTAGGTGGTCAGAAATCATTCCAATGTGTTGGTTCTACATGTAATTAGGAAAAAAAGGAAATCAAACACTCAAGCTGCAGCCATGGACTAGTTAACCTTGAGAAAGAGTTCTGATTATTGAACGCACAAACAGTCAACACTGTAAGCTTAGTGTAGTAATGCTGATAAACCTGTGAAATATAACTAGTTCCAGAACTGGTTATTTGGTTACTTGAGGATTGTCTATGTGGGATTGACTTGAATATAGTGTGAAATGTGAAGGCTGTTTTATTTGTTTCCCATTCAATAAGCCTGCAATATGTACTTGGTTGTGTTTTCCCCTAAGATTTCTCTTAGACTTGGTGGTTTCACTGAAGTTTCTAAGCCCTTAATTAGGCTACTAGGACCCAGTGGCACTTAAAAAGTGTCAGAAGAGATGGAGAAAACCTTCCCCATGGATCGTAGAACCAATGTCCAAGCACTTTTCTAGGGCAAGAGTGTAAAATACTGCTGTGGTGCCACTTGCAAGGTATGGGGCAGACAGGCCCCTGCATAAAGGGCCTCTTGCTTCTTTCTGCGTGTCAGGGCAGCACCTGTTGTTGCTGTCCTGCTGGGCACTGCTGCATGGGACTCTTGCCAGCAGATGAGTTGTCTGCTCCAGGATAAACAGGCTATTGAAAATTCCATTTAGTGTATGCTGAGGTCTTTCCGTTCTTATGTTCTATGCAAGACTCTTGCTCAATTAGCTTTGTCGCAATTCCTTACCGTGTACCTCACCCTTTAGCAAGGACTCCAGCCTCTTCCCCACAGCAGCAACCCCATGCACGGTGCACAGCTGTTGCCCTGCCTGGCAGCTCACTACAACTCACGGGATGTGTTGCTGACCAGGAGGCAGCCACCGTGCTATGCGTGAGCTGGTGCATGGGCTGAGAAACCTCCTGAGATGGTGAAATCCCCACCTGCACACCCTCTGAGTCATGACCCACCAGCATGCAGCTTGGGAACCCTTCAGAATGCTTTTCTGGGGAGAGGAAACATATGTTTGTGAAAACTGAGGCAGGTGAGAAAAGACTCAGCGTCATGAGCCACAGTTGACGTTTTAGGTGACTGCACACTGTGGATGGGATGAATAGGATGAATAGGATGGGATGAATACAGCTACCTACTAACAGCTATCACACACACTCTTACATAGACAGGCTCAGCTATGGATGGGGTTTATATATTTTAGTCTGCATTTGTGCTGTGATGTTTTTTCACTAACAATATATGACTATAAAAGTCCCATATCCTCTGCCTAAAATAACACTAGAATTTTGATTTATTTCTCTGATTCTTTTTCAAGTGCTGTAAATCATATTTTTGTGTTCATTTACCTATGCATTTTTGTTTGAGCCACTGGCACTGAAGCTGACGGATGAGAATCAAATGAAGTGTGCTAAGTGTCGCTGCTGTAGGCTTTCATCTCCCTACATTCTGTGGTATGATTTATCTCAGTAATACATCATCTGCCTCATTTTCTTTTGCTTATTTTATTTAGTGTTGTCACAAATAATATCATTTGACCATCTACCATGAGCACTAAGCAGTTGTAAATTAATGAAATAAACTGAATCTATAGAACTCATCTGTCCCAAATTTGATTAGAGATGCCAGCGTTGTACCAAGCCATTTACTACAGATGAACCTCATTTATTAAGGACAGCTTTGCAGGGTCTTAGCTAACTACAGTAAATTGTTATGCATAGTATTTGATTTTAATGAAAGTTAAGTGACTTTTTTATATCTCAATGATGATTGGTGTTTTAAGTCCCTAAAAATGGGTGGTTTCAGTTACTTTGCAGCTTTGTTCTGAGTCACTGGCATTCATCTGCATAAGTACCTCTCCTCTCTGACTCTCCAAAATGGAGTAGTCAGTTTTACCTATTTATAAAATAAACTAAATAAAGGTAACTAAAATACTAACTCAGTGTCTCCCATTGTGGTGTTGGAGATTCCTTTAATTCCTTTACTGCTAACTGTAGTACCTAAGGTTTGTTGTTTTTTATTTTTTCTTGGTATGTCATTACAGAATAATGTGATAATATAATATTGAAGTACGTGCTTGAGACAAACCCCAGAATGGGGAGCTATTCTAGGATACTGGGGATTGTGGAGTTAGTAAGAAGACAGCAAATACTACCATTCAGCTGGAATCTAGCTTGTATAAAAAATAAAAACAAATAAACATGTTGGTTCACTCAGATAAAGAAAGCTAATAGTATGGTATTTTAATGGTACATAAAACACTGATATGTATTGAGACTTATGTCCTAACAGTTAGAGCTGAACAAAGAAAGGTTAAAATGATTCAAGTTCTGAAATGTGTATGCTGGGAAGTGGTTCAGTTAGATATAAAACACCCAAATCTTCTGGACTAGCAATCACATTTTGAAAGAGAAAAGCAACAGAAGGGATATATTGCAGGAACAGACAGGACAAAGCAGGGGAAACATTGCTTTCTGAACAGACAGAAAACATTGGGGAAACAATAACTGAGAAGAAGAAAATAGTGTAGAGGCAGAGAGTAGTTTAAAGCAGGTAGATAGAAAGTTCCTTGGAAATATGAATGACATGGACACAAATTAAGAGCATCTAAAGCAAGCTTATTTTTTGTAGTATTGATCGGCAAAGGATGGTGGTGAAAATCTTGTATACAATTCTGTATCAGTGTTTCATAAGCCCACTTCATGATTTGATTATGATCAGACAGCTATAATGAAGGTCTGCTAGGGTAATGGTAATGCATGATGAGAATCATAGTGTCAAAGGCAAAATGAAAACACAGTACTCTAGCTGAACAAATATATCATCAATGTCTAAAACAATTCATTTTATTTTTTTTTTCCTGTGTCATTTTCCTCCTACTGAATTCTCATCTTAAACCATTTTATGGTCGGCTTCCACACTTGGTCTGGGCTGGTAGGTTGCATATGTTCTCTAAACACAGTCATCTTGCAGTTGTAATGTTTTTTCTCCTATCCAAATGTGTGTTAAATGAACTGGAGAGAACATTGGTACATGTGGGTTGTAAATAGCACATGCAAATAAAACTGCATTCAGCACAGTTGCCTAATGGAATATTAAGAGGAATTATATGTGCAACTCATTTTAATAATGTTTTATTATTAAAGTATGAAAATTTATGAATTGCAAAAAGCTCTAATTTTGGATTCCAGAAGAAATATAAAAGGAGTAGTCTTTTATTTCTCTAATTCAACTAGCTTAATGTTACATTCTTCAAGAGCAAAAACAAAATTGTTTTTCTCATAGATGGGTGAGATCAACATTATCCAAAGCAAACCAAGTCTTCCTGTCTTGAATTTCACCATAAAAAGATTTTGGAATCAGAAGTAACCAAAAATGTTAGAAATGAGGTAACAAGCAGAATAGAAGTGCTTGTTGCAGAGGTGCGCTAACAGCTCTGCTGTATGGATGGTATATGTGATTTATTTTAATTATCATCAGTGCATTAACAGATAAGAAAAGATACAGACACTAAACTACATTTAAGAAACTGTCCCTTGACACATTTGAAATCCTACTGATGATGATTCCCAACACAGGGATGGATTGCTGTTCAGCTGAATTCCTGCTTGGTGGTGTACTTGGTCCAATATGTGTGTGTGCACGTGGGTGTGCATGCATACATGTGCACAGACAGGCCATATGACTGGAGGTTGTGTCTCTATTTATGGATACAGATAGAATGTGTTGGCATAATTTGTATTAAATCATAAGGAAATATCTGAAGCTGAATGGTGGATTCTGTAGTTCTGAGCTCTGTTACTGGAACATCCCGAGACACAATCTGTGCCCTGGAGACCTCATGTTTTGGTCTGATGAGACTTAATGACAGACTGAAGTTGAATAACTAGAAAGAAACGGCTGGATTTTCTTGGCCCCCCACTTGTTACTGGAGTAAGGAGTTATGATGTGGTAACATTGGGCATGGTGAGTTCTGTCTCGAAAAGCCAGTTCCAGCTCTCAACAAGGGTTTTTCTTTTTATGAAGAGTGACTCCAGCCCCATATTCTATTATGTTAAAGTAAGGTCTTTGATTGCTGTATTGAGGGTTTGGAACAGTACCACTAGACTGATCTTGAGTAGAACAGAAATGGTTTTAGCAGATTTCAGTGTTTTTAGGTTGTGTCTGTGGTTATAAAGGAATGTTTTGCTCTGATATATTTTTCCCAGCACATCTGTATTGAATCGCACTGTTTAGACAATTCCTTAAAGAGAAGAATTTGGTTTCAGAGTCTGAGATTTAGATTTTCTGAAAGTTGCTTGACATATGTATAAGCTTTAGAAAAACAAAAAACAAACAAACAAACAAAAAAACACATATAAACCTGGCTAATGAACCTTACATGAAAAAATTAATCCTGCTTCCTACCAAATATTCAGCATCTGAAAGTATTGACTCCCACAAAACACCTTGCTGAAAACAGTTAGAATTATGATGCATACTCAGCATGCTAGCACTAAAACACAATTTTCTTCACTGAAGTCTTTTGCATAACACCCTAGAGACAACTCTAATACAGTCTCTGCCACCTATGGTTCACATCAAGATGGAGGTCAAGGTGTAGAACCATTTAACTTAAATCCCTACCCCAAGTTATTAACTAGGAAGAGAAAAGGAGGAAAACATGCAAGGGAGATCTGTTCTACATGACCAACATAAAATAACTTTGTACTTATAGGTGGTGATAGGTAAAACAGAAAATGTCAGCATCTGACAAGCCACTCGAGTGTTTTAGCAGAGCTTCAGGCTTTCCTTATAACCTAGGTAAGTTCATATTTTTTAAGGGAAAAAAAAGTTAGAGATGCTGCAAAAGGGAGTGTGTGTGGAGACAGTATTGGTAACTACAGGTAAGGGTCTGTGAAGATTTTTATATTAAACCCCTAATTTCACAGGTTTCTTCATGAGAATATTAAAAAAAAATTCCTGCTGGGAGTTTAGTACTGTGTAGTGGTGCAGTACTTCAAACTACACTTTGTAACTACCTTACTTGCTATTTTTGTTATTGTGCTGTTTAGCTTCTCTTTACTCCTCTCTATAACTAATAATAAATTAATTATAAATAGAAAACTAAAAGAGTAGCATAGATAATGGAGGATGATGGTGTGGCGAAGGGAAACAGGAGCAATTATCCTTTTCTTGCACAGAGTTGCAAGGTCTGTATTCTGAATTAGCAAAATTGACTTCCAGAGGTGAAGCATCAAAACTTTTGGCACCTTTCATGCTATCTTCCTTCCCCATGTAATCTTCCCCAGCAAATTATAATGAAAGGAAAACTGAACTTTTTAATGGGACTCTGTGACCACGATGACAGTGCTGCCTAGCATGGAAGTTAAAATAATACTTTCCATTTTAGCTACATTGCTGAATACCAATAAAGGATTGGACTTAAGTGGCCCAGCTGCAACTTAAGTAGTACTGCTGGGCAATTTCCAGTTCAAAACTAGCATATTTTTGAAAAGTTCAGTGCCTCTAAAGAATCAATTAAAAAGATCTTGTATGCATCAGTCTGCTAGTATATTCGCCTTCAGTGCAATGTTTGATTAACAGCATGTTTGCTTACATGTGGCTATGATGTTATATTTGAGGTCTTTAAATGGCAGGTTTACTGAAGAAGCAGTTTCAAGTGTAACACCTGAGTAGTTCATATGAAGAGGGATCTGTGTGTGAAGGTGGAATTTGGCTGCTGGTCTGGGGAAACACAAGTTTCTCTAGAGGAAAGTTTTCCTAGAATTTGTTTCCTCCAAATTATGTAGTATTGAAATGGAGGAACCCGTTTCTGGATAGGCTGCACCGATGGGCTGAGGTCAACTGCATGAAGTTCAACAAGGCCAAGTGCCGGGTCCTGCACCTGGGGTGCAATAACCCCAAGCAGAGCTACAGGCTGGGAGATGAGTGGTTGGAGAGCTGCCAGGCAGAGAAGGACCTGGGAGTGATGGTGGATAGTCGTCTGAATATGAGCCAGCAGTGTGCTCAGGTGGCCAAGAAGGCCAACAGCATCCTGGCTTGTATCAGGAACAGTGTGACCAGCAGGGCTAGGGAGGTGATCGTCCCCCTGTACTCAGCTCTGGTGAGGCCGCACCTCGAGTACTGTGTTCAGTTTTGGGCCCCTCGCTACAAGAAGGACATGGAGGTGCTTGAGCGGGTGCAGAGAAGGGCGACGAAGCTGGTGAGGGGCCTGGAGAACAAGTCCTACGAGGAGCGGCTGAGGGAGCTGGGCTTGTTCAGCCTGGAGAAAAGGAGGCTCAGGGGTGATCTTATTGCTCTCTACAGGTACCTCAAGGGAGGCTGTAGCAAGGTGGGGGTTGGCCTGTTCTCCCACGTGCCTGGTGACAGGACGAGGGGGAATGGGCTAAAGTTGCGCCAGGGGAGTTTTAGGTTAGATGTTAGGAAGAACTTCTTTACTGAAAGGGTTGTTAGGCATTGGAACAGGCTGCCCAGGGAAGTGGTGGAGTCACCATCCCTGGAAGTCTTCAAAAGACGTTTAGATGTAGAGCTTAGGGATATGGTTTAGTGGGGACTGCTAGCATTAGGTTAGAGGTTGGACTCGATGATCTTGAGGTCTCTTCCAACCTAGAAATTCTGTGATTCTGTGATTCTGTGATTTTTTGGTAGGGTCATGAGCTATAGGGTCATGGGCACTGTACTGCAGTTTCTCACTTCTCCCAGTAAACACTTTGATGCACAAATCTTCCCATTGCACTCCATATGTGGGAACCTTACAGATACCTGCTACTGCTTCATTTCTTTAAAGAAAAAGGAGAATAGGTACTTTGGGATGGAAAGTCCATTTGAGGTAAAGAGGCAAGCCTGAAGAAAGAGATAGCCTAGCTTTAGTCCTTGATGTATACAAGAAGGGGATGAAGAGGTTGTTATTTCAAACTCATGAAAGTCATTACTTCTCTAAGTGACGCAGCAGCAGAGTAAACCTAGCTTCCCAGGGTTCCGGCACAGACAAAATAGGAGTACTAGGGCAAATTTGCTGCCCTTATAACCTTCTGTCTTAAAAATCTGTTGTGTTGCTTGAAAGATGGACTATTTTGCCTCATTCTCATCCACCAAAATGAGTTAAGAATGGTGAATCCTATATGAATTAGTTAGGTCCTCCTTTATGCAGCCTCCTTCTCTGCTCCTTCAGACATCTGGTGCAGATCTAACAGGTTGGACATTCTCCGTTCCTCACTGTCTGCTCTTCCATGGCAGCTCCAGTTTGATCGTATCAAACAACTGAGCATATCAATGCCTATAAATACAGGGCACAAGGACTTTCTCTGACCATCTGTATCAATGTAAATATTACTTCATTGATCTGTCTTCTAGGTGGTATGAAAACTGTCATTCTGGGCTAGAATTATCCCATGGGCCAAGAACTGCGAGAGGTTCACAGCATTAGTCTCAGCCAGAGGTGACAATTTTTCATTTTTCCTGGGCACATAAAATTATTTTTAATCGACCTTGGCAAGTTTACACAGTTAACTGATTGAAATAAAATCCCAACCTACAGCCCAGCCCTTTAAGGATTTATATGTGTATTTGCGTATGCAGGGAGCAGCAGTTTCATTGAGATGAATGGCTTTTCTCACAGTGCAGAAAGCTAAGCACGTCTAAGTCTTTGCAGAATCAGGGCTTCGGAGTCTTTCCACTCCTGAGACGTAATTACAACCTTGCACTGCAGTTACTGTTGAAAGCTCACTTACTGAAATCAAACTAAATGAAGACATGCTGCTAGTGCCAAAAGGAACCCAGTTGTCTAGTTAGAGATACTTTTGTCTGTCCTTAGGCAGCAACAACTATAGGTATGAGCTGTGCACACCCCTGGCTTCACTGCTTTATAATTTTGTAAGCAGATGTGCAAGGAGATAGATTATTTTTATTCCAATACTGGACACTATATGGGTCACCTTACCTGTTCAAGCTATGTATCTGTGTATGTAATAGGATGCATGTTGTGTAAATTACAAGCAAAAAAGAATAAAATCTTATTCAATGGCTGCAAATGGTAATTGGCTGGGATTTTTTTTTATTTTTTTTAAAGCTGTGATTTAGCAGCCATGATGGGTTTCCTTTAAAATATTTTGGATGATGCATCAGGTCAGTTGCCTTGATCATATAATGAGTCATGATTGATACCCTGATATGATTTGTCAGCGTTATAAATTTACTGATTATATCACTGTTTCACCTATTAATTTTAACCTCCTTCTATTTTTCATCTTGCTTAAAAATAATAATGGGGAGAGACATCATCAAAGGCTTTTTGTTCAACTCTTCCTTTTGATTCTGCCTTCAGTCTCTTGCAGAACTGTGCCTGCATAACTAGTGTGCCAGGCAGATACTGTCTCAGGAGTCAAATGAATATGGAGTTTGTTTAAATTTGGAGAAAGTGTCTTTCTAAGAGATGTGATGCCTCCTGTTGCAATTATAAATGCCTTTTCCATGAAGAAGAGTGAACTACTCCCATCATACAATCAATATATGACTGCAGACTTAGAAAACAATAGAAACATACAGGAGAAGCAAAAATGAATGAGCTGTATCCCATCTGTTTGTCCTTTTACTACATGTGGTAATGGTCACTTATCTGACTACCTGTGGATATGAAAATGCATTTGAAATGATGAAGAACTCTCTCTTCCATGGTAATGACAACAACCCGTGACATTTCTAACCTTACCAGCAGGTCAGAAACTATTTGTGTTCTCTTCTATTAAGAATTTTACCCCTTCTGACACATCTATTTAGTTCTATTTGAAAGAGAAAATCACATTAGTATGACCTAAAACCACAAATGAAGACTATCTTCTACCAAGTAATCTGCATATGGTTAAGTATTTATGAGCCACCTGCAGGGGATATGAGTTGGTTATCAATCTAATAATACCCAATGTTCCTTAGAACTCTTTGTAAGCACCAGAGCCTATATGCATTAACATGAAATGAAACCAAGCAGCTGATAGTACAATATTGAATGCTCAATGTTTCTCTCTCTCTCTTTTCCCCTTTAATATGAGTTCTTGAAAGTATCTGAAAGTAGTAAGAAATAAACAGTCTTTATGGATCTCCAGCCTGGAACAAGTGTATAATATATTTATCTCAGCATGGTCTAATATTTTGCATCAGAAATGTCATTCTTCCTTCATACACAGGGCTACAATCTAGCTGTATTTTTAAGGCTTACAGGTTTTTTCATTTAAGTGTTTCAGTAGACTCACAAACACTTCTACGTATCTTCTGGATGTTCAGAGTTAATTTTGGTCATGTTGTTCTTCCTTTACTTTTTTTTTTTTTTCCCCTATTGTTTTCAATTTCAAGAGTAAGAGGCATTGCTTGATAACAAAAGCAGAAGTTAATACTGTTGTATTTAATATCCCTTCAGTGCCTACAATGTAAAGACTGCAATCTAGATGAAATTACTGTTGATGCTAGTGAATAAGTTATTCATAGTTTTGCAGAAGGAGTTGTGCTTCCAACTTGAATGCCTCATGCTTTGTTTATTTTACATCTTTGGATGTAAATTACCAGCTATTTTAATCTAAGAATATATCAGAAACAGAGCTGTAGCACAGTCTGTTTTACTACAGCTTTGTCAAACTTACAGTGTTCAGCCTATTTTCTGAAATTACATGGGTCAAATAGCAAGAAGATTGTTTAGAATATATAAAGAAAAATATATTGGGAGATCTAATTTAGTTTCTGACCACTAATGACAAGTGGGGCCTTTAGTTCACCAAAATACTGTTACAGATGTCCTAAGCAATCAGCCTTTATTTTTCTGTAGGAAAAATATAATGGATTTAGGGCTTTATTTCAGAATCCTATAAATTCTCTTATATCCAGGAACACACTGATCGTGGTAACCACAAGACATTTTTCAGTGCATCATTAAAGTTGAATTTACATTACTGTGCATCAGATTTCTTGCACTCTGTATTTAGTAATAAGCAGTGTGGGATTTTAATGGGAGGAAAAATGGAAAAATAGACCTCTCAAAATGTTTTGTTCAAGTTCTTATTGCTGGATTTTTTCTGCATTTTTCACTGCTGCAGCCCCAACATGAGAGTGCCCAAGTAAGTTATCTCATAAGCTATTCGTGGACTAGATTGTAGTCTTCCATACTCCTGGCTTTGAATGCAAATAACTGCAGATGGCAAATAACTGCAGATGGCAAACAACTGAGAAGTTTATATTGGATTAACTGCTGAATTTTTGTTACTTGACCCATTGTCCTCCAACAGATAAAAATGTCCTGGGAGAAGAAGAAGAAAAACAACACATACACCCAGAAAAAAAAAATAAAATAAAAAAATCACAGATTCTAAACCCTTATGGAAGAGATTTGCATGTGTAGTACTGTCATATCACAGCTTTGCAAATCTTGCTAATAGAATGGTGTTATCTATCTTCTGAAATGTCTTAAGATGCAGAAATATGACTTAAGAAATGAAAGTTTATTATTTTTTCTATATTTAGCACAGATCTGGCAAAAATCTTTTAGGAAAGAAATTCTTTCCCAGTTAAAATTGTTAGTAACCTGATAGAACTTGCCATCTTGTACAAAAGCATACAAAAAGTCCCTGGTGTGATTTGATATCCCATATTGCTCTAAAGTCAAAATTGTATTTAAAGTCCTTACAATATCCTACTTAAAAAGTAGAAGTATAAATAAATAAAATTGATTATTTTCCTAAGTATTTCTCTAATATTTCATAGGTTTTCTACATCCTTGAAAATTTTTAAGTATATATAAACTAGTAAAATAGTAGTTGAGCAAGAGAGAAAAAAGGTTGTTTTGTTATAAATAGATATGAAACTGTGCAATAAGAACATGAAAGGAAAAAAGCAACACGAGCTATACACATAAATGAAACGTTGTCTCTCTGATTTACACCCTCAAATATTTAACTTCTAATGTGTAGCTGATAAGTTTTCCAAGGACTTTTTGCTTCTGGATCTATTTGGTGTCTTACATAAACAATAGCAGGACTTAAAGTCCTACTGCTGGAAAGAACAGCTGTCCTGGTAAGGTTTGAGTATATTTTAATGTTAATTCTCAAATGTCTGTGTGTTGTTTTTTTTTTGGTTGGTTGGTTTTTGTTTTTTGTTTTTCTGTATGTATATGTTTTAAATGTATCTTGATTTTTTTTTTTTTGTAAAATTCAAATAAAATTATTTTTATATATACATAATGCACTGGAATAGAATGTACATAAGTTTTATTTTGGCCTTTCAGAGAATTATTGTGCTTCTGGAGATAGAATTGAAATTTAAGATTTAGATTCATGGTATATAGTTATGCCTTAGTTCAGCAAAGCTTTACATTTACAAGTACATTACTTCACTGATAACAGCAGAACAAAATTTAAGTAGTTAAGTGCTTTGTGGAATAGAAACACAATTTCTTTAAATGCCAACATACCAGACAAATGTCACAAAAAATGTAGGGGAAGGAGGCTACTAGTAACAAACAGTGGGTAAATCAGTATATTTCTTTATGGAAAAAATAGCTTGGTGTATTACATGAGGGAGGAGAGGGGAATAATTAGTATAGTACTTCAGTAGGGTAGGAAAGAAAGAAGGTTAAGATGCTATTTAAGCCTCAAACCAGGTATATTCAAAATTGCAGATCCTATACACTAAAGTGTTTTGCGGGTCTTACAATATAAATACATATATATAAAAAGAGCTAGCCTTAATTGTAACTAAGCACTCCTGTGTTACGAGCCACTGCCAGTTGTTAATAAGTGAAGAGGCTTTGTGGTGCCTTAAGCTGCTTGTGCTTCGAAGTTCAGAATATGTATTGCTGAATTACTGTGGGGTAACTCAGGGAGTAATTAGCAGTCTGCCAGCTGCTCTGACCCCAGTGCATAAGCTGTGAGTAATTGTGCCCACCTGTATTTGCAAGGTAACTCACTTCACTTTCACTAAGGGTGTAAGAATGCTCACCTCATGTTTACTCAGGAGTAACACCATGTACAGGGGCAAATTGGCTATGAGTTCAAAATATCATTTGCCTTATGTTGGCACTTTATATATTCATCACGTGGAGTCATTCATCATCTTTTCTATGACAACTGATAAGTTGGTTGGTATTTTTATTTTATTTAATTCAAAAAAAGTAATTTTAAATGCATGTATTTAAATGTTTAAGGACGTTTTATACAGTAGAAAGTGCACATTGCTTTTTGCTAGTGGAAACTTTACTTTCCTACCATACTGCTTTGTAGAGCACGGGGCTGACTATGAAAATGTAAATAAAATGTAAATAAAATATTACTAAGCAATAAGTATTAATTGTATGATGTTTATGTTCCAATGTGCTGTTGCTCCTAACAGGTTCCACCTGCGAGGTGCACTTGTTAAATGAGCATTGCTATTGGAAAACACCTAGTGGGAGTTCACTAGAGAAAATGCTTTCATCTGTGGTATACGTGTACAGCTTTTTGGCTCCAGCTTGAACCAAACAGAATTTTTAAGTTAGAGCTTCTTCCTCAAAAGTCTGGTACAACTGAATTGATAACTGATTCAAGGTATTCTGCATGCAAGCGTATGAACAAATTACTGGTTGGTTAGTATTTAAACCACACTCAGAGAAGAAAGTTAGTGTAGGAAAAGGTCATCCACATGTACTTCTCAGGTGTGATCATGTATGTCACCCCCTGTACCTATAGCCAGCTCTTTCATTTTACTTCTGTGTCTCTAACAGCGGATGTGTTATGGGCTAGCTGGGACTGTATGCAGGTTATGGGTTATGGGGAGCAGTGAGATGGCTGAAAGGGCTGTAATAATCCATTAGCATTTTCCTGGTCATCATGACTAGATCTAGGTGGGACATAGGTATATTCCATCATGAAATCTGTCTGTCTCAGGACTTCTATTATATTACAGAATATAATTTTGGCAATTAAAAGAAGATAATTCTTAAAAAAAAAAGGAAAATAAATCTCACTGATTTCCAGAGCTTTAGTGTACTAAGGGAAAAGCTAAAAAAAAAAAAAAAACTTTATATATATATTTATATATATATATATATATATATATATATATATATATATTTGTTTACAGGATTATCGGCTAGCTCAGGACTCCTCCTAAGCAGGGGACAAATTGCAGACTGTTTCTTGGATTTACACTGAGTGAAGGGTTACTGTGCTGTCCCATCTCCAACCTGCAGTGCAAAGAATATGACTCTGCTTTGAGAAAGTCTAGTGTTGATTTTGTCCCTTGGCCAAAACAAATCTCAGGAGTGTTAAGTTATGACCAGAAGCCAGCAAGGCCACAATAAGAGGCAGTAAGGTTAAAAAAAAAAGAACCAAAACCTATAAGGGGTCCAAGAACATCCTTATGTAGCTAAAAAAGTTTAGTGAGCTAATGTTAAATCAAAACAAATTAAGATATAAACATTGTGCTTTCACTGAGGAAAAGAAATATTAGACGTGTAGACATGGAACAAAACAAAAGACAGGATACTCTGAATATTGTATAGGGAGTCTGAAAGATGCCTCCTCCAACACTGCTTGATATCTGGCAAGTTATATAAATGCTGTGATGTTTCTTTATTTTATTTTTTTTTTTCTCAAAAATGAGGGCATGCCTGCCAAGCTGTTTTCTTCCCAGAGCTCTCATGGCTCTACCTTTTTCAAACCTTTGTACTTATGATTAATACTTGCTTATTTCTGGTAAAGTACTAAGGATCATAATTCAATAAAGATGGCATTTACTGCCATCTGTCTTGACAGTCTTTGAATAGAAAATGTGAAAGGTGAAAGGTTTACTGGTAGGGCTTATTGCCTCAAGCATACAGATGGAATAAGAAGCATTAGGTATGGTACACAGTAATCCAAAGAAAAAATGATCTTATATTCCCCATCTTCTCCATACCTTCTTTACCAAAACAGCTTTCACTAAAGAGAAAAGCTTGACAATGCCAGGCCTCCAGCTGCCAAAGCAGCTGTTTGTCAAAACCAGTACAATAATTCAGACTTGCAGAGCACTTAGATTCCACCATGATTCTGAACTGTTCAACCACTGGTACTCATTACAAGGAAAACAAAGAAATATTGTGTATTGCTTTAATGGTTATCCTGAAAGGTGGGCAGATTGAATTCCACAACTGACCTTAATGCATAATTGTCTCCTTCTGGCAATTAACTGCAACAACATAGTGCTTGTTCTTATTTAGAATATGCTTTTATCTTATTTATTTATCAAACTCATTGAAACTGAATCTTAGGATTCTTCCTGTAACAGGGAAGGATTGTGGATGCCATGATAAATTAGCCTTGTAATTTTGGTGCTATACTGTATATGGAAATAGCATTATAGTTTGAAAGAGATGGGAAGATTTATTTTCTACTAGTTTTAAAACTTAAAAATCATAGTCGAGATTTTTTTTTTCCCTTACTTGACTTTTTTTCTCTACCACCACCTGCTTTATGTATTAGTCTGGTATGAGGCAAGTCTGGTTTTAAACTGCCTGGAGTTTTTTCAAAATGCATGACACACTGTTCTCAAAAGATGTTATATAAAGTCTTATGTTATTACTTCACTAAAAATAAGAAAATCAGAAAAATCAAATTGTGATGTTTTAAAACCAAAATGAAAAGATAGCATACCACAATAAAAACAATAAAAAAGACATGATATCAAGTACCTTGTTCTTCATTGCCCATTACTGAACATGGTTAATAGCAGTTGGAAAAAAACACCATCCTCTTTTTAGTGGCCTTGTTTCCCACAATGGGGAAAAATAATTATTTTGTTGTGTCTTGTTTTATTTTATTTTTTCATAAAGTTCAAGACACTATTAGTATGATTTACTGCTCAGAATCACTGATATAGCCGTCATTTGTATTAGCTTCATTCTAGGTATAGGGTCTTTGCTTTCCGAAGTACTCTCCAGTAGGAGATTGAAATCAGATCAAATGCTCAGGCAGTGAATCTTGAGTACACACTTTTAATGTATGACCCCCCTCCCCTCACCCAATAGACTTTTTTCTTGTCACTTTTAAGTATTCATCTGTCCAAGTTATCTGAGAGGCCTTTTACTTAATGTGAATTGGTGCCTCTCCTGAGTCTCAGTGCTACAGGAATGCTTATAAAATCTCATTGTGAAACCAGATCCCTTCTTGAGGCGTATTTACCCATTTAGTTTCACTGACCAGGGGGAAGATGTTCACTAGCACAGTGACCTGAATGCAGGGTTAGGGTATCAGATGATAGCATGTTGCATGTAATGTGGAATTGCCTTCCTCCTCATTTGCCACTTAAAATCCAGTTTAATTTCATCTGAAAATGCAGCTAAAGTATTTTCAGGTCATTGGATGACCAATTCTATTTATTAAATATGCTCCATGATACATTTCAGTAGTACAGCCTACAACTATTTAACGGGGGGATAATACAGAGGGCAGGGACACATATGCAGTGCAGAGGCTGTGATGTGTGCTCCGTTATACAGAAGAATGGAATGCTTAAAGCCATTTATCAGCTCTCTTTAATACTTAACTGTTTTATTGCATTGTGATCTCTTGAAAGTTAAATTTTTAAGACTCCAAGTTGAGCTGCTTTAGGACAGGGTGAAGCAAAGGCAGACTTCTGCATTGCATTAGTCTTCTTTTCCAAGTAGCTTGTGTGTCTAGAGTTCTGGATCAGATCTAGACAATTATTATTAAATTACAAAGGCTTCTCTGGTTAGAGTAGGCTATGTACAAACCGTGCACAGCTGTGTTTAGACCATGTTGAGGCCTGATGTAAGTGCAGCTCTGCTGATGTCAGTGGAGTTGCATCTGCTTGCAGTAGGTCTTAATATAGTCTTCAGACTGCAGGAAGCCTTATGGATGTATGGAGTGCTGCATGGTAGCAATAAATAATGGAATTCACTCGTACAAAGTGTCTTCCATCTGAGAATCTGAAAGTGCTTGGCAAGCCTGAATTTCTTCTTGTGGGAGGGGAAAGAATCTGAATGGCTACCCAGATATGTATCCTTTATCCACTTGGGAATAGGACTGATTATGTATTGCCAAGGGTAGGTGGGAGGTGGGCTTGTTATTTTCTTTTCTTTTAAAAAGTAATGGTATATTTAGACATTAATGGTATAATTTTGTACCATCAAGAGCTGGAAATTTTATGTCCTGCCCAAATGTATTTTGGAAAGATGATCTGTGGTATACATCAGTTTGCAAACAGCATGAATATGTTAGCCTTTGCTGCTTTATCCTCTGCCAAAAATGTAGAGACGATAGCATCTGTTTCCACTACCCACGCTATCCAAATCATTAAAAACTCACAAGAGTTGGAAGAGAAGTTCTGAAAGCTTTCACATGTCTGTGTTTGCTAGGAAAATCATTCTCTTGTAACCATGTGTTCAGTCTTCCTTGCTCTTGGTCCTGAATTTCAGGTGATAATGAGTGAGGCCTGGAAAGGGAAGATTAAAATTTATGAAATGACATTTCAAATACAAATAAGTAATGAGTGCATGATTTAATAAGTGCTGCTTCATCCAATTTTGAAATCATAAGTATACTTTTTTGATGCAATAAACTATGGAAAACACTTTAGAAACATAGCTAGCCAAAGCTGTGTAACAGAATTCATGGTTGGGTCTCAGTCATATGGATCTTGGATGCTAAACAACTGAGTCGTTCTCTCCAGTGCTGAAAACCCTCTATTACAAGTTGCGTTCAGAACATATTAGGGTTTGGAACTGGTTTACTTTTTTATTATTATTATTATTATTATTTTTTATTTATTCTGGGTAGTTTGCTAGTGGCTTTTAAGAGCCTTCTAAAATAACCAATGTGCATTTTCCTTTCCCATCTCTTTCCCACACTCTTTATTTTTCTCATATGCCACTATTGGATTATAGGTAGAAAGAACTCTATGTACAGAACTGACCAAACTACAGGAAATAGTGGTCTCTTACTTGTCTTTTTCATTACTTTTTTAAAGCCATATTGCTCCTCTGCAATGCAGAAAAAAATGAAAATGTAAAAAAATCAAATTCAAAGTGACATCCGTTTATTTCACTTTCACATCTCTGCCACAGATTCTGCATTCTGCTCTCGCAGAATCTGATCCATTACTTGCTGGTATCAATAACAGTGCAGATGATGATTTCTGAGCAGGAAGAACTGGCTTCTTTGTTGTGGTCTGAAGCACAGATTTAAAGATATTAAATGGCAAAGATGCACACCATTGGTACTTGTACAATTAGATGTACAATAAACTTCTTAGAGTTGTCTCAGTAGAAAGGGAATTTTGAGCCTAGTGAAAAATAGCTACAAAGGAGACCAAAGTGGAAAAATGCTTAAGAATTTGAGAAGCACAGAGATGAATCAAAAATAACATTACACAACAGCTTGAAATCATCACCAATGCTTGGGGAAATTAGGGTTCTTTAAGACTTTAGAACAAGAAAAGCTATTGTATTATCTCCATATTGTATTTAAAAAAGAGAGAAATTTTGGTTTTGTTTTGCTTTACTTTTATGCCTAGAGAAAGGTTTGAACCCCTCTATAATCCTTAGTGATATTTAATCTGTCCTTTTCCAAAACTGTCAAAACTTGCAGATGCATATGAAGATTTTACTTTCTACCTTTTTGTAGCTCTTTTCTGTGTCAGAAACTTGGTGATAAAAATTGGTTATGTGGACATGTTAACTTTGTTATTTTAAGCTATTTTATCACAACCTCTATATTTTGATTGATTAACAGACCAAGTGATTTTCCACAACAAATAACGAGAAGTTCCTTGCAATCTGGACTAAAAAAAACAACAAAAAACCCTGTTTTGCACAGCAGTGTGGCCTAGAATGCATGGATATGCTGACTCCAGCCATTAGAGCCAGTGCTTAGTATTACAAACAAGTATATTTTGTCAGGTCGGAAGCAACTTCTGGTGTGAGGGTTTAAAGCTCCCAGTGTGTCTTGGGGCTGAGCTCATTTCTGTACAGTGCGAGAAAGTCATTGTTTTTTCAGTTCCAATTTCATGAGTAAGAGGAAAATACTGCAAGAGTGCTTGTGATTTGTGGTGGGAAAACAGAAACAGTATGTTGTGCTGTGTGTGTATGTGGCCTCAGGGCTTCCAGACTTCCTAGTCAATTAAAAAGTTTTAAGTTGAGTAAGTTCTATCCCTATCAACGACAATACAGGCTATCCCTGAATATTCAAAGAGCAATATTTCTCCAGATGAGTCACATTTTTAACTTAAATTTTGGTTACTGGCGTGGCTATGTCACATGATAAAAAAGTATTTTCTGTTGCTTGTTGTACTAAGTTAGGAGACAGAAGCATAGGAAGGATGCAGCACTGGTCTAGCTGTGGCACTGCTCCTGGTCTCAGCTGTGGAACTTTTCAGTCCTCTGTGGAAGCGTCTTCTAGGTAATTTCCTCGGTTATAGAGCAAACTCACCTTTCACCCAGCCCCAAATCAGGAGCCTCTGGGGGCTTTTAACCATGAGACATGGCAAGAAGCTGGCTTGAATGTTGGCTTCCTTGTTTCTTGTGATTTTTTTTTGCTATGACAAATGGTTATATCCATTTATCACACGTTGCACAGCAAAGCAGGAGCCCTTAGTCTGGCAATGACAATTCACATTCTTCTTGCCTGTCTCAAGAAATTTTTAAATAATGTCCTGCTGCAATGTCTGCTACTATGTTTGAAAACAGTATAATGATAGAGAAACACCAAGTGGGTGAACTTATAATTGTATGGTAAATGTAGACAACAATGCTGATATTTTAATTGCTAGAGGTAGGCTTCAGGGTTAATAATCCTTTGATATCCTATTATGTGATAATGTGTTCATAATGAATAAACTTGCCCATTTAGAGTGAATAAAAAGTCAGAAGATGTTATACTGATGAAATTAAAAACAGCACAATGTTTACCTGTGTTTTCTTCAGTTAGACACTGAATGGATGTTATCTCACAGGTTTCAGAGCTGATTTTCTATTCAGTATGTGGGCACTCTTGCATAGTTTATTCTGAATTTCTGCCTGTGGAGATTGCATACAGACACCCAACATTTCCTGAGGCTCATTGGCAAAGCAATTCTTATTGTGCACATACCCAATGGGAAAATTCAGCCTACCTTTTGTGTGGTTCTAAATCTGCAAGATAGTTATGACAGAGAGAATATAGCATTGGATAGAATTATGGAAGCAATTGGAACAACTGGCATTACTTGTTTGATGGTTTAGGCAAAAGGTACAATATCTTATGATATATAAATGGTGTGGAGAGGGACCTCTGCACCTCTCAGTGAGTCCTTGCCCATGGACTGCAGCAGAGAATGCCTGTTGCAAGCAAGCATTTCAGAAATGCAAAAGTGAAATATGTAGGCAAAATTCAGAAAATTCTTTTTCAACTTGCAAATAGCTATAGATCCTAGAAGAGGTAAAATAATGATTGAAAATATTTTTTCCTGCTATTGGGAGTTGCCGTTATACTCACGTGTTTTTCTCTGCCAAAGCAATAGGAAAAAGAACATGAACAAAATTTTTCTTTTTCATATTGAGAAATTAACATAATGTGTATGTCAAATGAGGTTAAGGTATAGAAAATATGTACATGGTCTTTTGAAAAATACCAGACATGCCCATGACTTATTGGTGTGAAAAGCTGTGTGTGTCTAGTATGGTGATGTAGTAGGCTCAGAGACAGCATGCAATGTGGCAGTTGCTATGGTAACAAGATGTTTTTCATTGAAGAGCCATTAAAATGGTGGCATATAAATAACATATGTACAGTACATTGTCTTTGAGAGAGCAGTTCTTGTCCAGGGATTGTAAGCACATGCTTTCATTCCCTTTTCCCCTTTCCTTTTTTTTTTTTTTCCCACCTCCTTCCCCAAATTCTTATGTTTTTGATCTCAGATGATCAGCCTGCCTCATTTTTAACACATTGCCTCTTTGATGCTGTACGGCTCACAGACCTGATGTGGGGCAATTAGAGGTGACTGAATAATGTACTTGTTGTTAAGGGAAAGAATTGATGGACCGAAGACAGAAGGAAGTAAAGCATGTGAGGCTCATTCCATGATTCCTAAGCATAAGACTCAGCCAAGACTTACTCAGTTCAGAGTATGATCTTCAAAAGTGCAGAAGAGTTTATCCCAGTCCATTTTTAATTGCTTTATTGTGCTTAACTTTAGGTACAATAATTCTATGTACTTCAGCTAGGTGACTTCCAGTATTAAAGTTTATCAAGTGTTGAAACATTTTCCTGAACTGGAGCTTGGCAGTTTCTTGCAAATTCTTGCAAGATCAAGACAGTATATATTTGTAGAGACCAAATATTACAGAGACTTTGTTCCCACTTCTCCACCTGTTTAGAGAAGTCAGCAGTGCTAAGGCAGCAACGAAAAGATAGGTAATTCCACTGTGGTGCAATCAGCAAAGAAGACAAATGTCTCAATTTTCCTACTGTCCTGCTATCCAGATTTGTATAGTGCAGAAGATATAGTCTGTATACCTAAGACTTAAGATTTGTGATTTATATGGGAAATTTCCAAAGCTGTACAATTTACAAAACTGAATGAAAATTTCCTGAGGTTACTATGATGTGTTTTCATTAAAACAGTCATTCCTCAGTTGGGTGAAGTAGCTGGTACTACGAAAAGGGGATTTTAAACCACTCAGTATTGTTCACTGCCCTGAAACAGGAGTGAAATATACTGTGGGGAGAAGAGGTGCGTTTCGGCATTATTACACAATTGCAAAGGAAAACATAAAAACAAACAAACAAACAAAAAACATTAACTGTTGGAAGGTGAAATGTTTTAATAAGAATGATGTCCTAATTCTGTTTATGAGAGTAAAATAACTGAAATTGAAGAACACATTTGCTGAGACTGACATCCCCTGGGTTAGAAGGCCAGTAGCAAGAGTCTTTGCTGTGCTGTGATGTAGGTTTATGCAAGCACCTACGCCGTGGGGATGCATTCATAGAGATGGGTGTAGCAAACCTAATTGGTAAAGCTATATACAATACCAGCCCCTCTACCATCTAATGGCAAAGTTACCCTTTGTCCACAAAGGGAAAAACAGTGGAAGTCTCCTGGGAAAGTGTAGGAGAAAGTTAAGCAGGAACTGAAATTTAATACAAAGTAACAGCACAGTCCTTGAACTCAGTAGTGTGTGCAGCCAAATACCAACTGCTTCCCCTGTTTCTCTTACTACCACAAAAATTCTTGTGTTTACTGTTTATTGTTATTTTTCCCTTTTTGTCATTTTTCCAAACATTTATTTTCAGATAAAACCCCCTAGTAGCATATCTGAAGAATATAAACACTTGTGCTGGCAGTCACTAATTTGCAGTAGGAACATTCACTAATCTGAAACGATTCCGTCCTAAAGTTCAGGTTAGCAAAATTCCACTGTCAATTATTTCAAATTACTTCAGTGAAGCAGAGAATGTAAATGAAAGAAAAGAAAGAGTGGTGGTAAAAATCTTGTACATGCGAGCACTCACGGAGATGGTATGTGAATTGTCTGCCTACTGTGTTTGTAACACAAGGCACTGAAGAACAAATGGTCTTCTTGCAGCTGCAAAGAGGATTTAGCCACTGCTAGTGAGAGGCACGTAATTCCCAGAGGACAGCCCTCACTGGAGACAGGAGCCTGCTGTTGTGTTTTGCTGTCCTGTATTAGAAATTAAAGCTAGCCTGAATAATAATCAGATATGGAGTTGACTTGAAAAGGCTGATCAGGTTCATTGGTTCAAGAGCAGAAATATCTGTGTTTACTCCAAGGAATGATCAATCTAAGTATTCATATAGAAAGTAGTTTCTATTTCAAATTATATTCTTAGTAATAGTTTTATTTCCAGTTCTAAGAACAGAAGGCTATGAAACTTCCATGACAGTGTGTGATGAATACAGGCAAATGTTGAATTTCTATGATGGTTCTATGTACATGCAGTCAAAACAAGGCTACACGTTAAAAAAAAAATAAATCTCAGGCATTAAGGTTGTAAATTAAGAGCTGAAACCCAAGGCTTGGAGGACAACCTTAATTTGATACCTTTCTATGAATTATATCTATCTATTATATTTATCTATTATATATCTATATATATATAGTGTATCTATCTATGTATGATAGTGTTCTTAACTTAATGACCCTGTTTTTTTCCTGAGGTTCCTCCTTTGGATAATTGCATAAATTTAGTCCTACTAGTAGTGCATTCCTGGACTAAGGAAGAAGCTAAAGCTGCACAACACTTTCTTTTAACAGAGAGATGGATAATTTTCATTGATCTCAGTCTCAGGAAAACTGTAGATGGACATGTGTAAGGTATGTTTCCATCCCCCCTAGATGAACAAGTCAACTTCTGTGACAGAAGAGTAAGTCAGTAGCGTTTGAGTGAAGTGGGTTAACTCTTGAATATGCCACAGCTTTCCTCAGTGACAGTGGGTAGTTCAGCCAGCTGAGGTCTCTATCTGTCAAAAGGATGATAGGTAATAAGAAATATTGTGAAAGAAGTCTTCCTATGCAAAATATGCTTCAAAATGGTAAAAGCAGAAACCATTAACTGGTGAAGTTGCACTGTGAAATATATATATATGTATGTATGTATATTTATTTTTTTTTGTAATGGCATGTAGTAGAAAATAAAAAGTAAAATATTCAGTTAGATTAATTAGGAGGCATGTCTTCATAATCCCCTATGAAACCTAGTTGTGATTAAAAAAAAAAAAAAAAATTGTTGAGAAATGAATATTTTTCTAGAGGAGACATTTCACAAAAGTGTCTTTGGTAACATCTGTGCAAATTCTGTTACAGTTAACCCAGCCTGTAGCTGAGATCAGCAGCTATGAGATCCCAACAGTCTCATTCCCACATCCCATGTTTTTAAGGCAAAATAAACAAGTAATATGAAACAGAAATAGATGTTAAAGATTGAAATTTTTAAAATAAAAAATAAAAATAAAAACCACAAAATAAGTAGCTAGCTACCAGCTAACAATGTATCAGTTACCTAGGGCAACAAACAATGGGTGGATATTGTGAAGCTACTGTCTGCTCTTGGCCTTGTACTAAACAAGTTGTCTCTGCTGTTCCACACCATCAGGTGAAGCTGGTGGGATTCAGCTTGAATGCCAGAGGTATGTGTGCGCAGGTGCTTGTGTGGGATCTGTACTGAGATTGGGAGTGCCACAGGAGCAACAGGAGAAGCCCATGAAGAGGAGGTGGTGGTGCTCCATGAGGGTGCAGCCATGGCTTGCCTCTCCTCCGTTGCTCCTTGGCTGTGTTGTGCCTGCGTCCGCTACTTCTGTGTGTGCCTTTTCTGACTCTGCTGTGCTTCTGTATTGGTGCTTCTTAATCCAGGCATAGGTTTTAAATAAGTAGGGGCTAGTGGAACACCAGTCACCTATGGGAATTGGTTGATGAGTGGTACAGCACATGAAGTGATGTGGCTGAGCTGCTTGCTGTCTTAGAAAGAGTCTTGGTCTCTCCATTTATACTCTGGACAGGTTTTCCCTTTTGCTGCTTGTGGATGTATTTCATTGTTTCCAATAGCAGTAAAAATATGTATATTGGACTTTATAACCTAGAGCTTGATATCAGTCCTTGCTAAATTGTTGCCATGTACCTCCTGTCCCTGTTGTAAGTACATATTCACACTCATTTCTGTAGTTAATGGCAAAACTATCCCAGGATTCTGCTGCTGATTTCACATTTTTGCTCTGAGGCTTTCTTTCTAAAGTCTCATTTGTATTGATCCTTTCAACTTTTAAAAAAATAATTTCCCTTCCATTTCCTCCGTCTACAAGCTTGCATTTTTTTTTAAATTTATTTATTATTATATATAACCAGTTTTAATAGAAAATCTTAAAAATCTAGACGAGGGAAGTCTGTCATTTATTTTTGAAGTGTGCATATCATACTTCTCCAATAACTAGCGTTAAGAACTTTACGTTGATGGTGACTCTTTAAGCTTCCCAGGAAATGCATAAGCTTCATAGAAGGTGTTTGTGTTTGGAAGTGATGCACTTTGTGTGGTGAGAGCTTTCATTTGCCTATCATCTAAAGATGTGTCCAGTTTCAGTTGCACAAAGCAATGAGGAACGAGAACAAAGTTTTTCATTTCTAATGTTTTTGTTTCAATATAAGCAGCCATGACTTCTTTTGTATAACTAATGCAAGGCAAGCTAGTTAAAAGTTGTGCATGCTAAACACACTTATGCTTTACATGCCCATGGTGGCTGAATCAAAGGGAGAGCTACCTTGGAGGAAGGATAAAGAATTACATTATATGCAGACTTTAAAAATGAAACAAAACAACAACAACAAAAAACCTGCATATACTTTGGTATCCTATGAATAGGAAAGCATAAATAAGATGTTTGAACAGGGTGCAATCCTTGAACCTGAGATATACAGGAAAAAGAACTTCAAGTTACATCTTTAGAGCAAGGCAGGAAAGGTGTTTCTCTGTGGCATGGCTCTGCTTAATGGAATAATTTAAACTCAACTTCAGCTTCATATATTCCAGTTATTTGAGACCGATGAGAGAAATTTATCTTTTTTATACAAGTTTGCTGCTGCTGGTTATGGAAAAAAAGAAGTGATATGCTGTTTATATAAATAGATAGTATTTAACTTTATTTTCTTTAGTCTTTTTACTTCTTTCTTGCCAACAGAAATATATGGTGTACCAGGCTTTTTCTGGTCTAAATTGGACTTTTTTCTTTAGCTGCATGCTCGTTGTAATGCAAAACAGTAGGCAGTGATCCATGCAGGCTTCCATTTATAATATTAATACAAGCCATGTTCCATGCTAATACATCTCATTAATATTAAAGCAAGAAGTGTAAGACTAGTGAGTGCTTAATCATTTGCAATTAGCACCTAACAGCTAATTCAGTGGAGGGCTTTTAGGAGGAAAGAAGTGTGTATATGGAAGGGGGAAAAGGGGGGCAGCAGCAGTTTGCTAAATGCTGGTTGATTTAACTTAAAGTATTTAATGCTGTGAGAACTTAGTAATTAGAAGAATTCTTGTCACCAGACAACTTTCCCATAATTGATTGTATAAATATAAAATAAAACCTTATTCTCCTTAGAAAAGAGAGCAATGACAGGGTAAACCATAAAGGCCCTTTACTAATTTAATTGAGGATTGTTCTTACCAATAATTTTATTGTTTAGAATTGTGTGAAGTTCAATCTGCTCAAGGCAAGAATCTTGTCTTTTCTCAAATGCAAAATACCATGCTCAACTTGTAGAAGTTGACTCAACTGAAGTCTCCAAATCATGTTGTTAGACTACTGAGATACAAAATCTAGTGAGGTAAAAGGGGTTGTTGGATATCTAGTTGAAGCAACTTTCTGGAATTCTTTACATGTATCCGTGTAGTGTTTTGCTGTATGGCAACTCTTCTGGTTTTGCAGTGGCTTGTGACCGCTAGCTAATTTGTGGTTGTCTGCTTGGGAAACTTAACACAGATATAAACTCACACAGTCATTTCTGTCCTTTTACTTACACCTACATGATTCTTCATGAATATGCAGTATTGCTTTTGTGAATGGCAATGACTTTGGTGGGATGTATGTGATTTTGGAAGAGAACACAGAACTGAAAGAAAGCTTTTCTTGTATACCTTATTTGTAAGAAAAATGGTAACACTTCCCCAGCCAGACAACCACACAGTTAAGATTCAGAGTGCCTATACTTTTAGTATTGAGGAAAAATTATATCTAGTGATTATCAAGTAAATATTGATGAAATATCTGCCTTGTCTCCCAACTATCTGCATTTCAAGGCCTCTAATACTACTTGTCCGTTTGTGTTAGTGTCTACTTCAACTTGAATCTCCTCTTCAGAAGAGGTCTTTTGAGGAAAAGGGTGAATGGTGCTCAGAGCAAGGCTTTAATAGCAGAACACTTATCTCTTTTCCTGGCTTTGCTTCCAATTTTCTGTGCTGCCTTGTATGAGACAAAACTTTCAGTTGAAAGCACCTGTGTATGTAATTAGAGAGGGAAAATGTATTGCCTCTAACCGGGGAGTTGAGTGTTTACTCTTAAGAACTGCTTACATTATTTTTTTTTGGATAAGGGTGCTGTATGCATATATACATTATATTATAAATTTATGAATCATAGAGAAAAACTGTTGCTCTTTGTAGAGGTCAGTGTCTAGCAAAACACAACAGAATAGAGGAAGCTTTACTGTCAACAATTTTGAGGAGAATTATGTCCTGTTTCCCACATTATGAGAAGTCTGAGGAGATTTACATGGAGATGGGAATTAAGATGTCATACCTCCCACCTCTGTCCTCTTTTTAATCTCCATCCCCTGAGATAGCCTGGCCTGATAGTTGGCATTTTGTTCTTTTGCTTTCTATTTTCCTTTTTGTCATGACAGTTTGCATTTCATTCCTTTTCATTTTATGTCTCATCTGTATAACCACTTCAGGGCTCTCTACTGATCTTCCTTCATGCAGTACTCCCCACATTCACGAGTCTTCATGTCTGAGAAGAAACTGCAGCTCAGAGCTCATTGAACCTGGCAGATAAGAACAAGCTTTACCATGGAGATTGGAAACCATTTCGTCTCTGGACCTACTTATGCTGACTATTTCCAAACAGTTCTTGTTCATGTTTTGGCCAATTTTCACCCATATCATAATGGCTGAAGAAAACTAGTGACTCTTAGATGTTATGTGTTACTCATCAGGAAACGGAGGTCTACACTTCTGTTTCTCCCACAAGCCTTCCAGTGTAGAGATGCTGAGCAATGTTTTCCAAATACTCAACTCTCTCCAGCTTTGACAGTTAAGAAGTGAAAAACAAACAATCAAACAAAAAAACTAAAAGGGGCAGGGAAAGGGGAACTTGCAAATAAAGCTGTGCAGAAAATATTTCCAGATTATTGCTATATTTAAAAAAAAAAAAAAAAAAAAAAAAAAGTTGGAGAGCCTCAAAATGATGGGAGCAGTAAAAGGCTGTAACCTGACTCATTGGGAAGTTTCAAGTAAAAGTCTTTAGTAATTCAGGGGTGCGTTAAACCCAGTTTAACCAGCTGGTCAAAATAGGTGATTATCCCACTGTATTTAGCATTGGTACAGCCCCACCTGGAGTATTTTGTGCAGTTCTGGGCTCCATAATTTTAAAAGGACGTTGAGGTACCTGAATGTGACCAGAAAAGGGCAATAAAGCTGGAGAGAAGGAGGTTGATGAGAGGTCCTCATTGCTGTCTACAGCTTCCTGTGGAGGTGAAATGGAGACAGAGGTGCTTGTCTCTTCTTCCTGGTATCTAGTGACAAGATTGATGGGAATGGCTCAAAGCCACATTGGGGGATGTTCAGACCAGACATTAGGAAAAGCTTCCAGCAAGAGGGTAGTTGGATACTGGAACAGTCTTCCTAGGGAGATGCTTGATGCCCTATGCCTGTCCATGTTTAAGATGTGTTTGGCTTATGCTTATAATGATGATTTAATTTTGGGTCACTCCAAAGTAGTCTGACAGTTGGACTTGATGATTTTTTAAAGTCCCTTCTAAATGGAACTGCTGTATTCAGCAATTAATTAGATAGCAGATGTAAAAAAAAAAAAAAAGGAAATGGCAAGCATTGTGAGAGCTTCAGAAGAGCATGATCCTTTTTCTGTTTCCTGTCTACCCCACCTTGACCAGCAAAATCTGTCTATCCTTACTTTGAGAAATAAAGAAGGGAGTGGGGTAATCAAGAAAAGAATAATGCTAAAAAGGTGCTAGATTAAATTAACAAAATCCTGTAATTTTCTAATTTTCTTGTGTTAATGTATTTCAGAGAAGGGTTGGAAAAGCTGTTTAGAAAAAAAAAAAAAAAAAAAAGAGGAGACAGGGTTTCTCACAAGAAGAGCAACTGTGTAGAGGGAAAAGAGCCACAAAAGATGAAACAAATAATAGTAGACCTGACTAGAGAGAAGATGAAACAAAAGAAAACAAAGGAGAATCAAAGCAGGGGAAAATATAGAAGAGGGACATACAAGGGGAAAAGATTCAAAGATGCTTTTGAGAATATCTCAATAACAGGAAGAGAGGGGTGAGCAGAGGCTTTTACTGGAGGGAAAAGAGAGGAAAGAACAGAGGAAGTATGAGCGTAGTAAAGAGATGACCAATGACCAATATTAAAATTCCTCTGTGTAATCTCTTTGCACCTCTGCAAACCTTTGTCTAGGCACTCTCCTGTTCCGGCCCCTTTCTGACAGATGAGAAAGCAGCCAGAGAGCCTGGGCCACACTGATAGGCAAGGTGAGAAAATCTCATTGGAAAGGAAAGGACAGACCTCTCAAAAAGAAGCCCTTCACTTGTCAAATTAGTGTCTTTAATGAAAGGTTAAACCTGTAAATTACAATCTAACAAATGGGTTCACAGAAGACAGATCTCTTTTTATAGTAAGAAAAGAACTAATACTGACAAAATATTATTACCTTGGAGAGACCATGACCAAGTTGCAAATCCCTCAGACAGCAGCATGCTCTCCTGCTGTTCTGCTGAGCTGGGCACTCCTGCTTCTCCTGAAGGATTGACAGTCAAACAGCTCCTCATTGATCGCTGTACTTTGAGTGGGCTTTGATCGTTACACTGAGTCTTCAGGAATATATACTATAACGATAGCTCTGCCAGAACCCAGGCAGCTCAAAATAGAATCATTAAGTTCAGTCAAAAGGTTTATGTTTACATATTGTGAAGGATTTTTGAATTATATAAGAGGTGAACTTACACAGCAGAATGCTTAAGACAAAATTACAACAAAAGCATAAAAAGAAGATTGGGATCTGTTTTTTTTTTTTTTTTTTTTTCTCTTCTATTCTGTTTTGATCTTCTGTGTGTTTTTCTTTTTTTATGGTTTTGGTTGTTGTTTTGTGGGGTGGGTTACTCAGGTGAAGCCTGACAGGTGTGTTTATAACATTTATAACAGGTGCAAGTGTGTAAATATAAGATTGCACTGGAGAGTTTACAAGATACGTGCTGTGGTTGATTTTAGCTGCATTTTTCCTTTGCAATTTACCCTTCATCTCTTCTAGAGACTTTTTTTTGTATGTGTTTTGTGTTTCCTTTGGCCTTCCAGATTCCATTCTGCAAATTCTGCCCATCTTGCAAGCTGTTTGCTACTGAGGCCGGTTCCACCAGTGCTGGTCTCACATCACAAGGAAGTAATAAGATTTCCACTTTCAAGTTCTTTGGGATGATAAGCTTTTGCTTTTGCTCACTGTTGGTGAAGGGCCCTTTTGATAATTAGAAATAATAAAAATCAAGTTGTTCAGGTGGGAAAGACTGGTCTCAAGAAATTACACTCTATGTAATTATTTCATTTCATCATGCACCACCAACTGTTTGCACATGATGTGTCTTCCTTAAAGTTTGGTTATGTTGCTGTTCAAAAGTTTCAGGCAAATCAAGAAGCTTCCTTTCCAATCTGTAGAAGAGGTCATGAATATTCTTTTCTTCCAAATAAGATGCAGTTTTTAGTAGGACATGAATATAATAAATATGTCATGCAAGGGTTATACTCCTAATTTTTCAGCAGTTCAGAATATTTAGTAATTTGTTGTCACATCAGGAAGTTTTAATTTGAGTGTTTTATTGTGCCATACATTTAGTAGCAATCTGATACTGGAGAGAGGAAATTGCTGCAGTCTCTATTTTTCATGGTTTGTTTGAATGAATAATTAACTATCACACATGATTAATTTAAAATATTTAATAATAAAGCATTTCAGTGCACCTCATGTAACATCCTGTATCACTTTCACAGTGTGCTGCATATAAAAAATATGGTAGTAAAAAGTGGATGTAGAAAGCATAAGTGCTAGAACTGTGGAACTGGCAGGAGTGACACTGAAGGCAGCAAGTTCTGTCCCTTTCATACCTGGCTGAAGGACCACTAAATCATATGGTGGGGCAGAGGAAATGATTTAGTGAGAGCAATTTCCAATAGTGGGGAAAAAGTCTTTAAAAAAAAAAAAAAAAAAAAAGAGGAAGATATACAGATATTTTAAATGGAACCAGAAGGAATGAGATGATTAATCAATTATATTTTTTTAGAAAGGAAAGATTGATCTGGTTACTTTAGGGGGTATCAGATGTATTGCTAGTTGGGTGATCAGTAAATAGCTTTGTCACTGAATGGATGTATACTCTAAGTCATTTAATGTTCTTTTGTCCCTGATTTTCCATGTGCAGAAGGAATAATGGTACATCTAACCATTCTGAGATCACAGAAAAGAAGCTGTAAGAACTTAAGTGTATTGAGTAATATTTCCAGTTTGCACCAAGGGAATTGCAGCTTGTAGAAATCAGTGTATTTTAGGAAATGAAGTTTGAAGCTGGTGTCAAACACAGAACAACAATAAGAAACAGAGCATGGCTTAGCAAACTTGTGGGGTCTGGTGTTCTTCACTTGTAGAGAAATCTGAAAAGAAGGTAATAGAGAAAGAGAGTAGGAAGATGTAGAAAAGAGAAAGGAAAAATGACACAACTGCAGAAACTGCCTGGAAGATGCAGCTTTATGGAATTTTCTGTGTGCTCCCTGAGAGGAACTCAGGAAGCACACCATCAGCACCACCTCTCCCACAGGCTGGCTGTCTCAGGGTCTTCCACCTCCTTTCTCAGATGTAAAATTGCAGAAGCCAGGGGAAGTACCTTCTCAAAATATTTGTTAAATTATGATATGACATGTCTTTCCAGTATTGATGAGTACTTCCTGAAACCTTACTGTAGATAAATTTATCACAGACTTTCTGGGCAAGGAAATCAGACTTTTCAAGCATAACCAACATTAATATACAAAAATCTGATGCTGTAAAAGTCTGAGTTGCTAAAACCCTGCAAAGCTTTTTTTTTTTTTTTTTTTTTTTTTTTTTTTTTATGAGAGGTGCACAGCAGCTTGCAGTACTGAACCAAAGCTGTGCTGTAGCACAGTCTGTGCTGTGTGGAATACGTCTGCTTGGCTCTTGCTGCTGGCTAGCTGGGCGAGTTTTATCTGGAAAAGAACCAGCTGCAGTTTTGTTTTCTTATAACTGTTTTATCATTAAACTTTTCCCTCTTTGTATCACTGAAATTTATTTTTAATTGGTCATTTTAACTGAGGCATTAAGTTCACTTTTCTTTAATTCTGAGAATTCAGTGTTCTAGGCAGTGTGGTTTCTCCCAAGGCCGTTCTTGTTCCTGGCTTGTGAACAAGAAGTTAGTGTGTCCAAAAAAACTCATTCCATTAGTCTGGTTGCAGTTTCTGAATAAGCAAACTATTTTTAAATATCTTTTGATATTTCTAAGTAGACCAACTAGAAACAAAGTTAGCCAAGGCTAGAGGCATTTAACCAGTTACATGCAGCTTGTCTGTCTTTCCTGCTGACCTCAAATTTGGGTCTATTTCCCAGTCAGTGTGGGCAGGACAGAGCCCGCAGTGTAATGATCTTTGGTTTATGAGAAGACATGCAAAATGTGAGGTTGATCAAAATCTCATGAGAGGTTAAGGAGTCTTTCCATTTACTTCAGTCAACTTAGGAACAGGCAGTATGCAGAGAATGGAGAATATATCTAAGCTGTTGCTGCTGGAAAGTAGCTGAAGGACAGCTAGTCCATAATAAAGTTTTGCTATCAGGCAGGCAGAGTATAGCCAGAATCTCTGGGAAACCTGAACAAATTCAAGACAGTATCTGTTAATGGAGAAATCTCTAGATTTCTGTTCTTATTCCTTGGTGTCTTGTATCCATCCTTAACTCCCTGTTAATGTAGTAAGTACAACTGTCAGTTTGTCACAGAGCAAGCCAGGTTGAAATGGCCGTATTAAGATTTTGTGAGGGTTGGATATGATGATACATACAAGGACAGAAAGAAGGGTTTTAGCCACTTTTATCAGCAAGAACAAGGATGGATTCCAAATAAAACAACTTTTTTTTGGTGGAAATTCCACATTGGGTAAATATAGTTAAAATGCAATTTTATTTTTTATTCTGGCAATATTTCTGCTTTTTAGTGTACGTTAAGAATAAAAAGCCATATTATGCATTTCTAATAACATTTAAAGGACTAAACTGCTTTGTGTTGTATGGAATAGAGTGTTTCTCTACTGAATATCAAAGTTTTCTACGAGTCTTGAGAAGAAAAGTCTCTAAAAGGCAAAGTACAATTTCCATTATAGCACATTTTTATTCTCATACTATCTGTTTATACAGTGTGGGTTTTTTAAAATAAATTATACAAATATTTATGCAAATGTTGATTTATTATTCAGTAATCAATCTTTGTTGGATACATTATAGCATAATCAGTTGTATGTTAAAAAGCATTCAATTTCATGCCTAATTAACATATTATAAATTGTGGAGAGAAAATTAAATTATTATGGACAGTTTGCAAATGTAATACATAGTGTTCTTCAATAATTGCATGAATATTGGATGTAATGTGTTGTGTTACTTCCACTCTCTTTTGTGCTCACTCTTTGCTGCTAGAGAGGAATGAATGGGCTCCAAGGGACATGTACTGCACTGCCCCTAAGCAGCATCAGATTCCCATTAACATCAAAGCAAACCGCGTGGAGGCACAGAGAACCGAATATGACCCAGAGTGTGTAAATTAGATCAGCTCCGTGTAGGCATCTGGAATTTTGAAACACGTCTACCTTTTGAGGGGCAATTTCCTGTAACTTGATTATTTTGGCAAATAGCTGAATAGTTTGGGCCCAATCCTCTGCTTTGTTTAGTCAGTGGCAAACTTCCCAGTGACTTCAATGAGAACAGGACAAGATGCCAAAAAACATGTGTGTGGAGTGTAGCTATGCCTAATTTGACAGTGCTGTGAATTTTGCAAAAATTCCTGCTGTAGAGTACTGTTGCCTTATTTTGTGCTATCTTTGCACTTCACATAATAAATTTCTGCTTTCTGTAAAGAGAGTAATGATTTCTTGAGCAACTGCAGAGCCGTTATATATTGGTTCATAATATTTTCTTTGGGATCCCTCACTCCCTGGGAATTTGAAGCCAGCTGTTTGCATTGCATTTACAGTGCTTAGGACCCAGGATTGCTGAAGATGGTAGAAGCTTGACTTTTGTCTAATTAAATGTAGCTTGCAATGGAAAACTTGATACAGTATTCATAGCTGGGGTCAAAAAATGAAGGGCAGAATGGAACTGCTTAGTTCTTTCAGCTGAACCATGCAAATTGGCTCCCAACTGAATTATTACTGTTAGCTGAATAACTGAGTAATCTTTGTTGTTTAGAGATAAATAATAATACATGTTACTGAAGTTCACTGACAAATAAACCATCTAATGATTGAGATTATATAAATAATCATATTGGGGAAAAAAAAAAAAAAAAACACAACTTGAAAGGAAAGCTCCCTTCAGACGATAACAGGACAGTTTTGTAAACCACTTAAAGCTGTGATAAAATCCTACTTGACTGGCCCATGAGCAGATGTGACAAGTTGAATTTATTTCCTCTCTTACCAGGAAGCTTTGCAGGAAACTCTTAACATATGGTGCTTTTCACTTCCATCTAGAGCTATAAATGTTATTGGAAAAGGATGTTCCCAGGAGCAGCAAGTTTCTGACGTTTCTGCCAAATGGACTCCAAATGATCCTTCTGTGGTTCTGAATTCCCTGAGTTCTTAGGAGCTGGCAGCCAAGAATCTCTGATCTAAACACAACTCACTAATTTAATTATTTTATTATAGATCTGTGGAAGGCTCTTGCAGACCAGTAACTTTGCATCTGTATTGTATCTGCCTAGGCAAGAAGCACAAGTTAGGAAAATATAAATATTTTGTTTCTTAACTGCTTTTTGCTTGAAAACTTGGAAACCATTTCACACTCAAACCAGTCATACAAGTGTGAATACAAATTAACAAGAAAGAGATAAAAGTAAAATAAATTTTTGTTTTATTTTGAGGACCTGTACATGTATTTCCTAGGCAGACCAAGTAGTGTGTCCAGTAGGTAGGAGCAACAACAAAAATTACAGCATAACATTCTGCATGTGAGTCCTTCCTAAACTCCTTCCTAAATGAAGGTAAATTACCTTCCTAAATTAAGCTGAGTTAAGTACTTGTACAGAGAGTAAAGCATGGAATCTCTTGTATCTGTCTTGAACAACAAGTTCAGAAGAAACACTGGAGTGTATGTTTTCGTATAATGTTATTACAGAATATATCACTTTAAGAAATTAAATGGCTAAATTCTCCATCTTTTCTTTTGGAAGATAAGTTACTGGCTAGAGAATAACATTTATTCTTTGATTATGAATTAGTCTCTGTGGTGCTTACTGCAGGAGAGTTTCATTTGTAACTTTAGCTGGAAGACTTGAAGAGAAGGGAGGTGTTGTGTTTCAGACAGAACCTGGTAACTCAGCAAACTATGAACAAACCTCCAGCCATTACCAGAACCTGGTCCATGCCTGTTGGAAGTGTTTGCCTTGACCCTGAGCAAGTCCTTAGGCTCTGGGGTGAGCCCAGGGGATTTTTTAGTCAGTCAGCTCAGCTGTGGGTAAAATTTAGACAGAGCAATGCTGACAGGAATGCTTTGAGTTCCTTGCACATGGGCATTTTTCCATGAAAGAGAAAGGATAAAGATATGGCTGTCTGACACAGATATAGTGTTTGATGAAAGAAAGGATATTGAATTAAAATCCAACTTTGTCTTGGGTGTGACAGCGTGATTTAGCTTTTAGGTGAGATGACATCCAGAGGTACCTAGACTGGATTGCTCTGACTCTACTATCAGTGAGCTTAAGCTTATGTGAGTGTCTATGAGAGAAAAGTGGGACTCCCATGAAAAATGAGGAAAAAACAGTGGAGCTAAGTGCCAAACACCTTTTCCTGATAACTACCTTTTCAAACAAAATGAGAAATAGAAGTCCATGCACTGAATAGAATGATGATTTATCTGAGATCACAAGACTGAAGTCCAAGGATTTTAAGAACACACTCCAGAAAAATATTTCCAGTTTGTGAAGGATGGAAATAAAAAATGGCAACAAGCACTTTTGCTGAAATTTGTGCTAGCGCTCAGGAAGAGTTGGAGCTGCTAAAAGACAGCAGATAAATTGATGATTAACAGGGGTGCTAAAAATGTTGAAATCAGGAATAATCACTGAATATGACTGTTTAGACTAACGTTTGTGTATATTTATCTCAGCAATCACACTGAGAAAGGGGAATTTTACCCAAGGCACTTTGCAAAAATCAGTACTTTTGTTGGTCATTGTTTCAAGAGAAGAACTGTCTTGAGAGGGAAGAACTGGATAAGAATATAAAACAGGGATAAAAATAATAAAAATCAGTTGTGCTCTTACTGTGTGTCTTGGTATGGCTTCAAAATGTTTTTCTCTTCCCTAAAGGTGCCAATGTCTGAAACAGAGATTGGAAAAAATATATATGTATCCATAAACAGTTAGATTCTGACAGGGTGATATTAATAAAATTGTATTGCTTTACCCTGCAATTGTGATTTGTGAAAAATCTCCATCAATTATGCTAATTTGTCCTGAATATTGTGGAACAAACTATAGCATCTCCGTTTGGGTACACTCAGATGCAGAAGGAGAACCCAAGCTATGCTCATCATGAGGGTACCTGCTTAGTGTTACGTCTGAACATCATGCAACAGCGTGAAAGAGTTCTTTCCTCTCTTTGCTGAAGGGGAACAGAATCCAGTTCCATCCTTGATTTCCAGTTCAGATTCCCACATTGTTATTGCTGGATTGCTATTTATCACATTAAATTATACCTTATATGTCTGATGACATACTTAAGTTCAGAGATATGAATGGTATTTGATATTTTTCTGAACTAAAGATTATTTTGGCACTTAAATACTGTTAGACATTTACTGTCATGCTTTGCAGCTTCTTAACATATGATATAATATTTCTTAACATTTTAACTATCCTAAAAATCTGTAACTAAGCACTTGATTTAGATTCAATAAGTTACTGTATGTTAAATAAATGCTAACTCAAGAGAAAACAATTATTTAGTCAAATTTTATTTTCATTTGCATCTGTGCAACCTCACTGAACTCACTGCAGTACATCCAGAGACACAATTTGGACAGTAAGTTAGCAAATCTTCTTATGTAGTGGAGCTGTTAAACCTCAGTAAAAATATTTTAATAATCAATTGCGATTTAATTAACATGCGATTGCTGTCTTAGTAAATCTAAATTAAATCCCCATTTTAGCCACTTAATTCAAAGCGTGAATTAACATTCTGTATTGATAAGTAGTATTATAATAGGCTTTCAACCCTGAGTTGAAGAAAAAAATCAATTGTAACATTAGGTTGGATTCAGTAGGAAATTCATCACATATTTCTAGTGCAGTGTAAATTCCTTCTTGTGCCTTGTCTTGCTGTGATGTATTTCTTTTGGTCAGAACATCACCGCAAGGGGACAGATTGCATTTCCTGTTCCCAGCTTTCACAAGGAGGACAGCAGAACCTCTTCATCGCCTGCAAAAAATCAGGCATACTGTGGAAAAGATGGAGTAATAAAGAGGACAGAATCTGAATTTGGGCTGCTTTGGACAGGTGTTCTGAGAGAGCTCTTTCACCTCACCTTCCCTACTGTTCACATGTCAGCTTGATAAAGAGATGGCTTAGCAGGATGCTGTTGGCACCTGAGGTTTGTTTTGAGCCATCTCTCTGCTTTCACAACAGCCAGGAGTTGTGGCTACCTTAGAAGAACCAGATCAAAAGGGTACTGTTGTATCAGAGCAACTACATAGGACCACAGGAGTCAGTGGATGCAACAAAGTACCAGGAGCAGCTATGAGGGTGGTTTAGGAGTAAAGGAGATCTGATGAGGATCACAGTGGGTGAACAGAGAGGCTGAGATGAGCGATGAGAGTGAGAAAGAGAAGGAAGTATATTTAGACAGGAAGAACAGAAAGATGTGTAAAAGGAACAATAATTAATGAGATGTAAGACAGGATTTTTATTTATTATTTATTTATTTACTGAGAGAGAGAGAGAGAGAGAGAGAGAGAATAAAGGGCCAGGATAAACTTGTGCAGAAGGAGACTTGAGTTTGGTGCATGTGGTGGGAAGGTAGGAATGTCATGCACTTTACCTCACCAATGGAGCTCATAATGTGAACTAGTCATTGACGTTAAGGAATGCAATGACCACAATTACTGTGTCCTACCCACCCCCGTGGATTTCAACCAAAGCCTGAGTAATGTTAGAGAGTCGCATATATCAGCTGTAGCCAATACTTTCTGCTAAATCTGTCTCTCATAATGATGTCTCAGCAGGACTGGGCCTCGTTCTTCTGTCACTGATCGGAGCAAATCCAATCGAAGCAAATTGGAGCCAATTGGTGTTTCCATTATGCAGTGGCAGGAGAATTGAACTCATTGTCACTAAGGATATATCAGTACTTCCTATTAATGTCAGTTTTCAGTTTTATAACATTTTGTTAAAAGTTCCCTCGGGCTATATTTGCTATACGGATTTTCAGAGAAGGAAGACATTTTATATTGAGAGCTCATTTGGTTTATTGTTAGAGGATGCTTGTGCTCAGAACTTAAATGGATATTACTTTCAACAAGTGAAGACGTTGTAGCTTTATTGTAGCTACTGGTCTGCAAATGGACAAAATTTTCATTGGATAGCTTTATAGGGTTTTGGACCAATTTAAGCAAAATTAATATTTCTTTGCTAAGCTCAATACTTGGCAACACAGTTATGCCTTACATCTTTTATAATGGATGGATTTTTTAATATTACATATTCTGTACTAATGCACACTTCCATGTTTTTCTAGAAAAGGACTATATTTTGCCATCGGGTATGAACATGCAACTTTTGCTAATCTAAGTAAAGGTTAAAAGGACAATTTCAAGCATTCTAAGAGATTTTAGTTTGGTATTTTTTCTCTTTATTATTCTCAATGGATCTTTAAATGTATTAGCTAGCTTTATTTAGATAATTTTGAAGACTTATTACTTTGCCACAGTTCTACTTTTTTTTTTTTTTTTTTTTATCTGTCTTGATTGTTGTCATTATTACTATTGCTTGCACTGTTTATTTATGATGTCATTTTAGCTCAAGGCTAGCATGGTGTAATCATTCTGCCTTAAGCATCATTTTTCCCTGTGGCATGAAGATGAACATAGTGAACAGTACAAATTGCAGATTGGAACTCTTGTTGCTGACATTCTGTTTAGCAACAATAAAAATAAGCTTATGACTACTCTCATGGTGCGCTCTTCCAGGTGTTATTCTCCTCTCAGAATTTCTGATGTAAATCAGGAGTAATACTACAAATTACAACTAAATACTGTCATTTTAAGTGAGGAGAATTGGCTGTCAAGAAAAGTAGTCTGTCCAGACCTTCAAAGGGCTTGTGCTATATTGTTAGTCACAGAAATATACTTGCTGGAAATGTTCCCTGTTGCCTATGATTTTACCCATATTTGAGTGTGTTTGGCATATTGCAAGGTCCTGTTGTTCTCAGGAAACACAAGTCTAGCCAAAAATGTGGCACACAAGTGAAACAAAGCACTGTTGTTTATTGTCTTTGCTACCATCTTTCTTGTCTGTCTTTAAAGGTTGAGATAATAAGCCATAATGTCTGTTATTAAAGCAGGAGTGGAATTTGAGTCTGTTGTACGTGTTTACACATTAAAAACTATCAGCTCAGCTGTGTAGCTATAACCACATAGCTCGTTTCCTGCTTGCAGCAAAAGTCACTCAGTTTTCAGAAGCTGATTCTTCACTTTCTATGACCCATTTCACCCTATTTTGATTGCATTCTTTTGGAAATCGAGAGATCTGTTGCAGAGAATACAAAATTGCATTGTTGACTATGAAACTGGGAGGAGCAGCTGATACATGAGGAGGTTGCATTGTCATTCAGAGGGACCTTGACAGGCTGGAGAAATGAACTGGCCTTATGAAATTCAACAATGGTGAATGCAGATCCTGCACCTCGGCATGAATTAACCCCATGATCCAGTAAAGGCTAGGTGTCACCAGCTGGAAAGTGGCTTCACAGCACAGTCTTGGGGTGGGTCCTGGTGGGTACCAAGTTGTTCACCAGCCAGCCATGTACCCTTGTGGCAAAGAAGGCTGACAGCCTCCTGGGCTTCAAGCTGAACGTTGCTGGCACACTGAGGGAGGTGATCGTTCTCCTCTACTTAGTCTTGCTGAGACATGCCTGGAGTACTGGGTTTAATTCTGGGTTCTCCAGTACAAGAGAGAAATGGAATTACTGGGGTGAGACCAGTGAAGGGCTGCAAAGATGATTTAAGAGTGGAATGTGTCATATGAGGAGAGATTGAGAGAGCTGGGATTGCTCAGCATGGAAGAGAGAAAGCTTGAAAAAAGAAACCTGAAAAAGAGAGAAGAGAGAGTCTTATCACTGTGTACAAATACTTGATGGAAGTCAATGAAGAAGATAGAGCAACGCTTCTCAGTGGTGCCTGGTGAAACAACAAGAGGCAGTGGGCACAAACTGAAATACAGAAAGGTTCACACAACCATTTAAAAACAAGCAAGCAAAAATTTTACTGTGAGTTTGGTTAAACACCAGAACAGGTTGCCCAGAGAAGTTGAGATATTCAAAATATTCAAAATTTTATGCAGATGCCCCTGAGAAATCTGCTCTAGTTAACCCTGCTTTTAGCAGGGGTATTGGACACTGATCTCCAAAGGTCCCTTGCAAGCTCAGTGGTTCTGAGAACCTCTTACCCTCTACTCCTGCTTAGCAGATCCCAAGTTTTGTTTCAAATCGTTTTTTTGCAAAATACCCCAGCATGAGAATAAATTGCCTACATGCAGTATCATCTTCAACCCTCTGTCCCAGCTAGAGATACCCATATATGACAGAAATGCTACAGCACTAATGGCATATGATAAATATTAGTATGAAATGATATAATTACCATGCTCCTGCCCCAGTATTCCTGCTGGGAGTATTGTAGTTTTGCAGATTTTTGGATGTCAGCCTTACATAAAATATATTACCTTAAACTTAAAAATATTGCTAGCATGCACTAGATACATTCACTTGGAGGTACATTTGCAAGATAACTGTATTTATTCATATGTTCCGTTTTAGGAACATGAGCCCTGTAAATACTTCTGCTAGATTTTGTAGTCTCATTTACACCAGTCTGTGATTTTTATCCCTGGTCATACTGTCACACTGACTTCACACACTGGTTTTTGTTCCGCTTCTGCAGAGGCTTAAATTCCTCATTCTCACTTCCAACAGGTTTCAGCTGATCCAAAATATTAAGTTATTAAGGCATCACATATTTATTATGTCTCTTTTTCTCCTTCACTCTTTAACTTGTAAGATGGTTTTCTGTGAATACTTTTTGTAAATAACTGTCGTTGTGTGGTTTTGTTGAAAACACTTCATTTATGCATACCTGATTCACAAATTGAAGTTGTTTGTTTAGTTTTGACCAGGCATGGGGACCACACAGTCTCCAAGTCATATTTTAATGGATTTCATTTAATGGATTTTAAAAGGCAGAATCCTAAGAAATAGATCTCTTTTTCCAGTGCAAATGCTTGTTTTCATAAAATCAGGATTTGCTTTCCATGAGCATTTGCTTATACATCTTCTAAATTCACAGACATTCCTCCTCCTAGACTTGTTTGTTAAAATATTAAGGTAGAAAACAAAAGTTTAAGCATACTAATTTTAAAAAGTGAAATCTTTTTTTTTTTTTTTTTTTTTTTTTTCCAAAGACATTTCTTCATTATTTGCTCAGTTCTAATTTGGACTCTTTACCACTAAGAAGTGAGCTGGACCCCTAACTCATTTTAAATAAATTACTGAACAAATGATAATGACTTTTGGTCATTATCAGCATGGGCTAAATTCATGCTGGTTTTCATCAGATGAAAGACTGTGTCACACTATGATTCCCTTGAGCCATCCAGTCCCTCAGCTATCAGCAGCACTTTAATTTTCTCTTAGAGACAGTATAATGTGAGCACTCAGCCTGGTTCACTCAGAAAATGTGGTAATTTTTCATACTTTCAAACACAGATGTTCTACCAAGTTTCATCCAGAGAGGCTAAATCTACATTTTAAAGCAAGGACACTCTAGATGTTACTTTTGAAATAACATACAACATGGCACAAAGAAATGAATGAATATAATTGTGTAACAAAAGTTATAAATCAGACCCAGGAGACAAGAATAACAAAACAAAAGTGAAAAATTCACCTTTTAATTACAGTGGTGGAGCCTCTGAGATAGTGAAAACATTCATTTGTAGAATTCTGGTTTACATAATCATTGCAGGAGAACTTGCTAACCATCTCTCTTGAGTATAATCTTGCAGATGACAAAAAAGGTTCATTATTTTTATTCTCAAAAATTAGATAATATAATTCTAGGAATTGTCATGAATACATTTTACCTGCAGAAATCATGATTAAACACCTTTGAAGAAAAACATACAGTAAGATACGTTTTACCAAAGGTCACTGTTAAATCTCTCTATTCTGTTTTTCATTATTAGAACCTCATTGTTCTTTGTCTGTTAGACTTGGTTTATTATCAGTACACCTTAGAAGTTCTTAGTGTTCCACTAAAAAAAAAATGAAGATTTCCTGAAGATTTGTGCACTTTTTTTTTTTTTTTTTTTTTTTTTTTTTTTTTTTTTTTTAAATCTGAAACTAAGCAGATGTGCTAAGAAATGTCAAGCTGTTTGCATGACAGTTGCCAATGAAACCAAGCAGGGGCATGTTCCCAGGGCCCATTTCATCATTTCCTTACAACCTGTAAGGTAAACAGTAGGCGCAGTACTTGTAGAGAGTGAGCTGCAGAATTTTTTTTTCCTGAAGAAAATAAGCAAAACCATAGGGGGCAGACCTGAACTAAGAATATTTGGGTCTCTTACTGTATTAATAGGCCTACAGATAATGAATGTGCCTACCAGCTTAGGGAGTTGTACTTAAACATTATGAATTTTAACGATGGATGTAGACAGACTTAATAGAGAAGTTTGGCTCTTTAAGTTAATGTTTGGTATCCTCACTATCCTCCATAATTTCACTGCTGAACTTCTCACAATTCTTTGTAGATACAGCTCTGAAATGTTGCCAGCAGTTAGAAAAAAAATTAATCTCTTCTTCTTCTCTGCGTGAATTTTCTTGAGAAAAGCGGTTAACATATTTGCTTTCTTTCAAGTTGATGTTATCTTGCCCAATATAGAAATACCATGAGATTTTAGCAAAGGATATCTATATACCATATAACAAACACATATCACTTTAATATTGTGCTTGTGAATATATGGTGCTTTAAAACTAGTAGATAGTAGATTCAGTTTGTCGAAAGAAAATGATTCAAGGTAGCGGGCCATGATACATTCTTCTGTGCAGAAATACCAGCAGGTGAGGGGGACGTATGGATTCCCACATAACTCCTGAGATCCTTAGCTCAATGAGTTTGGCTTACATGCTCTCCTCCAAGGTTGGGGAGTGCAAAGGAAGCTAAAGTGTGATGTAGGCTGGGGAGCCCAGTGGGCTTCTTACTGCAGCCTTTTCATTTCTCCTACCTGTCCCTCTTGGCCTGCAGACTCCACCTTCTTCAGAACCAGTGTGTCTGTCTCTGGCAAACCTGGCTACAACAGTGCCTAGCCTAAAGCAGAGACTGGCCTGCAGAGACCCTCTAAAACAGAGAGACAGGGTTTGAAACCTTACCAGGCTCACTCTGACCATTGCTCAGTAAGCACAATGAATGTAATTAACATCTGGTAAGATATGGAACAGTGTCTTAAAACCAGAATTATGTACAAGGTCTCATGCTAGGTTGATCCTAAAACACCATATAGAAACTTGTGTGGCTTTTGGGTAGGATTGGATGGAAAAAGATAAAGATAAATGAAGATAAAGGATAAAACAATAAAGGATAAAGAGAAATGCGGAGGTCAAAATCACTCGTGATGGGTGCCATGCCAGACAAACATGTACATGACATGTTTAGTCATTCTTCTCTCACTTTGTGAGTAAATTTACCTTTTGTACTGAACTTTACTGAAGTCTGTCATTAAAAATAAAATTATTGTTTGAAAAATGACAAAGATGGAAAGCAAGGGTTTCCATCGTTTGTAGCACCCATTTTATTTATTTATTTATTTATTGTGAACAGTTTTCCATAATTCTTTTAGAATATATATATATATTTTTTACTGTAGATAGAGGCAATAACAGGAAAAAATATCAGAACATTCAGTTAGACAATATTTATATATTTTTTCATTGAACTTAAATACAGGAAGTAAGATTTTATATTCTTTATTATATGCTCTGTTATTTTGTATTATTCTAATATACAATAAATTAATATATTAATAGTCTATAATATATTTGTGTATATTATATTAAATTTTTATTTGTAGTCTCATCTGAAAATGCAGAAAATTCTAAGCTTTCTTAAAAAAAAAACAAACTACATTATTTAAATGCATAAATTTGCTTAAGCCTCAATGGGTTGCTCTGACTTGTAGACTATTACTTTTCCAGTTGCAAGCAATAATGATACTGCAAAGATATTCCATTTGAGAAAATATTTAAATAAACTTTCTTCATCCAAAAATGAGATGCAGCATATTTACATTTTTATTTGATGAAGCCTGTTCCTGCTATCTTTGTTCTTAATTTGGTCTCAAAAGAATTAGTAGTAAGAGGAAAAATAGTCTGTAAATATGTATGAAATCAAATTTAGAGGGTAGGCTAAAAGGTATTGACTGCCAGCAGTGCTAAACGGCAGGAGGCAAAATTTCCTCCATAGTTTTCTTCTTGGCTGGAAACACATTGCCTTCCATCTAGATTATTTAATCCTCAAAATGCACATCAAAGCCTCTCATCAGGTGGTGTATGTCTTTATAGGCAGTTGAATGTCAAAGATCTAGCTTAAAGATTTTTGAAAAATGTAAAACATAATAGATCCCAGATAATAACACAGCAGTGAAGCTCCTGTGCTATTCCTTCCAGCAAAGCACTGGTATCACAGGTTGTAGCTAATCTTTGTGGCAAAAGGAAGAGCCAGTTTCCTACATGAGAATTTGTGACATCCATCCAACAGACAGAAATAAAATGATCAAGTCATGTTACTGGACTAATATTAGCTTGTTAACAATTCCCTTCTCTCTTTACGCTTGTGGCTTGCAAGAACAATAGGCTATGAGTTATCTCACTCCTCCAGCCCAATTAGACAGTGGAAAAATGTATGCAAAATATGTATGAGACATTTTCCTCTTGCATATTCTTAACAGGATGCAGGCTTCAGCACTGTCCCTCCTTCCAGAACTAATCTATTTCCATCTTTGGCAAGAGCTGATTACTTGTAATGATTGCATCAATTCTCATGAATGATTATCTCATTCTCAGGGAGTATCTTAAAAGCCTTTTAAACAAGTTTGTTTTGTTTTTCTGAGCATGAATTCTGACCTGACATGAGTATGTAAAATAGTCAGGCATTTGTAAGGAGCCCCTCAAGGAGTTTTTCTTTTTAGTGTTACATCTGCCACAGGAGCACGACAATGAAGCTGCCAAAATAGAAGGGGAAAAAATGAAAAAGAGTGAGAATTATAAAGAACGTCTTAATTCTGCAGTGAAGATCTCCTGTTCTTTCTTTTTACATTAAACTCTCCTTCATTTCTTTTTTTTTTAAATTTTTTTTTTTTTTTAAATACCAGCAATACAATATTTCCTATAGATGGCTCAGCTGTGACACTGGATAAGCTATCTGTGCTGAATACTCAGGGGTTTCATTTCACATTTGTTTAAGACAGCCTTATTTTTTTTTAAACCCTGAGAAGTCTTGTTCCTACCTCTCCTCTCCTCTCCTCTCCTCTCCTCTCCTCTCCTCTCCTCTCCTCTCCTCTCCTCTCCTCTCCTCTCCTCTCCTCTCCTCTCCTCTCCTCTCCTCTCCTCTCCTCTCCTCTCCTCTCCTCTCCTCTCCTCTCCTCTCCTCTCCTCTCCTCTCCTCTCCTCTCCTCTCCTCTCCTCTCCTCTCCTCTCCTCTCCTCTCCTCTCCTCTCCTCTCCTCTCCTCTCCTCCCCTCTCCTCCCCTCTCCTCCCCTCTTCTCATTATCCTCTTCTTGTATTACCTTTTTCTTGCCAATAACCCCTCTATACTGGCGTAAAAGCTCCCTCTCTCTTTCTGCTAGTTGGAATTTCCACTTTATCATCTGTCTTTCCAGATGTCATTATTCTTTTTTTAACTTTCCATTTCAAGGCATACCCTATAGCAGCCGATATATTTTCCTCTGTGAAGATACTTGTCCATTCACCATGCCCTTAGTTTCTCCCTTCTCCTTTTGTATTTTAAGTAATACTCTCTTGTTAACTGCTATATTCAAACCCATTTTCTATTTCTATTAAAGCAAGACCTTGCCTAGCTTTCTATCTCATCAGAATTTTATTGGCCTTTTGGTAACTGTAAGGGAAAGTCAACATAATTCAGAGTGAAAGATTTGACAGTCAAAGGCCCTCTCCCTTCTTTGCCCAACCTCATTTACGTTTGGTGTGATTCAAATTGTGGAGCAGCTTTGTAGCCCTCTCACCCATTAAATAGCTGCTTCTTGCCTTACTTCTGTTACGGTGTTTTTGTCTTACTTCTCCATACAAGAAATAGTAGTTCAGAAATTCAGGAGGACTTCCAAACATATCCTCACTCTGTTTCACTTTTGCATTCCTCTTCCTCCAATTTCACTTGTGGTGTTCAGCAACACCTTCAGCACACCATGCAGCATTTCAAGAACATCCCAGGTCATTTTGAGAGTAGCATTTGTTGGATTCCTCTGTGTGGCTTATGGGATTTAGAAAGAACTGTAGTTACCCTTTCTTTTCTGTGTTCTTCTATTTCTCATTTATTTGAGTAGAAAGAATTATCCTGTTTTAGTTGATAAGAGAGGTAAGACATTGGTGTCTAAAATGTCCACAGATGGAAGTGTGGACAACTAAAATGACAGGGCTGCAGAGATAGCCAGCAGCCTGGCTTTATGCTGGGGCTCAGTGCTTGGGGCAGTCTTGGGAATCAATGTCCAACAGGTATAAAATATTGTTAAGGTGTGACTTTGCTATAGCTTCTGCTTTGCTTCTGGTTTGGTAGGCAAATGAATCAGCAGTCACTCTGCTCTCAGAGTAGACTAGTTAAACATCATCCTCTATACACAACCTTTGACTTGAATGTGAGAAATGCTCATTAAAGTCAAAGAATGCTTTAGTGCAATATGTGGCCTTTCACTTTTAATTGAAAAACTGAGCTTATGAAATGCAAAGAAGCTACAAATTCTGTTGAACTCATTGGCTGATTTAAGATCTCATTGCATCTTAAGAGATGTTCACTACTCAGGGTTAGGCTATAATAGGGATATTACTTTATTGTCAAGCTTGTGCAGTAAGTGTATAAAATCAGCAGCAGTGCCCAATGAACTCAACACTTGTGAAATAGTAATCCATCTTGCAAGTAATCCTACCCTAATTATTTACAATAAAAGTCAGATATAACATCAAAGAAATGCATCACTGAAGGCATTATGTAATTAACTAAAGATGTACTTGTATTGCATCCAAACAATGGGGAATGTGCATTTATTGCCTTGAAGCATTTTTTTCCCCAATGTTCTTTAAAGTATTTTAAGTGGTTTTGACTCTTCTTTTTTCATTTATTACTCATTTGTCTTAAAAAAAACACATCGTACCATCACTGTTCTTCTTATGATTACAAGCAAAGCTTACAAGAAAAAATACAGCTGACTGTAAGTTTAATGTATAAGTTTAGTTCCATTTTTTATTTCTGCACACTGAAAAAAGAATTTATGGTGCAAAAAACCTTGATGATTTAAAGGTTACTTATATGAATTACATTTTATTAGATAATGTTGTGCCTCAGTTTCTTTTTTGTACACAGTATCTTGGTTTCATTTTACAGACTAATGACTTGTAAAGGGATGAATCATTTTAATTCAATGATTTTAACATGTTACAGTCAACCCACTGTTTATCATAGTAACACATGTATACTGTACTGAAAACACATGAGACAAGCCCTATAATGAAATTGATTATATTAAACAGTCAGTACATAGTAAGCAAATTTTCATATGCATACTAGGACTTGCTTCAGAGGTCATTTTAAGTGTGTGTTTCTTGGTTCTTTACCACTGAATGGTGCTTGAGGACTATAGTACATTTATTTTAGATTTTAATAAAGTTTGGAGAAAAGAAAAAAAAAAACAACTTTCTGTTTTGTTTCAAATTAGAGCTGTTGCCTCGTCCCCCATAGATCTTTTTGACAGACACAGCTTTCTATATAGGATAGCATTCCTCTGCCTGTATGGTACTTAAAACTCATGTCTTGTGATAGAAATTCTTCAGTCTTAGGATTTCCCTTCACAAAATTTCCTAAAGGCCTCTCCCTCCACTCAAATAGCCCACAAGTAGCAATGCATACAGACCACAAACAAAAAGATCTTTGTGTATTAACGCAGTTGTATCTATGACAATAGTTAAGGTCTTTGGAATGTCTTGTAGTTAACCCACATGTTTGGGATTTAGAAGAACAAGGCTTAAGATTTGATAAATGATTATCATTAAAATAATCCCAATTTCAAAGTCTGGAAAAAGTCCCAGGAGTCAGCTCACTATAGTGATACAGACCAGACACCAAATGTCAAGATGATGTTCAGACAATACCAGCCCACTGGTTTTAGGCTAAGTAGGACATGCCTCCATGCAGCATTCTCCTGTTTTTCCTTATTCCCTAAATTTGCAGATATGCCCCATGCATGTAAGCAGAGAAAGCAAAAGTGGAAACAAGAAAAGAAGATTGGTGGCTGTAGCACCGTGTTAGGTCTCAGAAGAATGTACTGCCCAATGTTGTTAACTCCGTATTACAGCATCTGCTGGTGTTAAGCCACCATGCTGTTGGGTTCAAAGGCCAACTTTCATTCCTGAGATTGCACAAGTTTGAGTGAGAATGGAGGCTTAATTACTTTCTTCCATCAATTGAACGGGATTCTCCAGATCAGGCTTATGGTATACTGGTGGGACAAGAAACCACAGAGAGCACTGTCTGGCAAGGTATTATATTTACAAGTATCTAGAAGAAATGTCATCTTTCTTACATTTCCCATGGTATACGTTTCAGGAGCAATGATCTCAAAAAGATTGATCTCCCTCATGAATGGGGAGAACAGAGAATAATACAGAATTATAAAGGAAACCAGCTAGCAGTTACTTTGCTGAAATAATTTTCTGGAGCAAAATCTGATCTAAATCAATAGCTGCATCTACCAAGGTTAAAGCATTACATACTTAATTAAATTTGCTTTATTATGGAAGGGTGTACTTGTAAGTATGTATCTACATCTCAGAACAGAAATCTTGCTTCTTATAATCACATTCTTTGTTTTTTCGATAAGTGTGATTGTTTAGTCATAAAAGTGATTTGTTTGGAAAAGCCTCTTTTTGTCCTGTTCACTAAGTATCGCTAAATACAGAATAAATTTAGAGGTTGTAGAAGTTAATGATAGATTTTTATTTTTTTTTCTGTGAAAAATAATTACAAAGTTAAGTGTAAAGCCTTGAAACACAATGGAAGGGAAGAGAGTTTTCTACTAAATTACAAATTGATGTTGATTTCAGTGGGAAACTACAGCCCCTGAATCTTTTTGTTTTTGCATCCTGCATGAACAGATATTATAACAGTTCTGTATGTTCTGAAGACAGAAATTTGATGTCAGGGCCTTGTCATCTCTGGTCAGCAGAGTAGTTTGTCAGGAGAGTTTTCAACTATAAAGGCATCAGTAACTCATCAGAGCATTTGTTGAGCTATTCTGACAAAAGAGGAAAGTGTCTGTCAAGAAAAATGTGGAGTTTTCCTTGACTTCCCTTAGGAACATGTAACCTAGTTCCCCTAGGCCAGTTACCAAAACCTTCTGTGCACAGTGGAGAGACATTTCCTCTAGACTCTGGCTATTTGTAGCATGGAGCAACATGACTTCGCCTATTTCTTCCCATGTGTGAAACAGATTGAGTGACATCCATTAATGAAACACATACTGAGGCTTGAACAGACATCTCACTGAGTGTGGCAAAAGGGAATTTCCCAAACAAAAATTCACAAATGGTATTGCTGATTGGGAACCTAGCTTTGTAAGTGGTTAAAGACCAATAGGCTGTGAACCCATATGGGGAAGTAAGGAATAACACCAAGATACCTAGTAGATCATAACCATGCATGTAAACAAACAATCCAGTTGCTTAAGGGTTATAGAAATTTAAATGCAAATAGCACTTGGTAATGATACCCTGGAGACTGACATTGTAGTCATTTTCTGGAGGATGCAGCATTGTAAACTTAGTTTTTGCTGCTGGTTTCCGTAGAAACTGGAACAAGATATTGTTCAGGACACAAAATAATATCCTGTTTCAGTGACTGAGGATCTTGAACTAAAAAGTAATTGATTTTGCATGAGACACTGGATTGTCATGTACTCTTTCTAGGAAATAATATAGAACAAAACATATATATGTTGACATGATTTAAATCTGCCATTTTAATTCCAGTATTCTTGCTGTGTAAGTCTTAAAACTTGAAAAATTAGCTTTTAAGCTATTCAGGGTGTCAGTTTGCTCACAGTGCCTATGTGCTTTAAGTTTTAAATTATTTACTAATCACATTTAATCACTGCCAAAACACACCTAGTATTGTACTCTTTATCAGAAATAAATTTTAATACATTAAAAAAATTAAAGGATGCATTTAATATGTTTAGGAAGTGAATGTGTGTAAAGTACATCACAGAATAATGAATAACCCTACTTGGAATAACTGATAAATACAGATTAGGAGCTAAAGAAATTCAAATAGAGGGAGGACATGAAGGTAATCTCAAGATTTTGTTAATGAGAAGAAGCTACAGTATTTCTGAAGGAAACATTTCTGAAGATATTTGGCCAAGCTGTATTACAAGTGGGCACTTTTTCCCTTATTTATGCTTGTATTTGAATGTTGAATTTATATATGGATTTCTAGAACACATCTAAATGTGAATGCCAAAATAGAATGGGCATTGGGTTGTATTTACATGACCTTAATATGGACAGCTGAAAGACACTAGGTTTTCTAGCAGAATTTCAGTGAAACCTAGTTTATACTCCTCCAGAGGGCAGTTCACAGCAACTACCTTTACAGACTATGTAGAGAACTTTTGACATTAGGCTTAGCTTTTGACTTTGTGAAAGAAATGTGTTGCTTATGCTTTGGTACCTTTGGTACCTCAAACAGCATCAGCTGGTGTTCCTTCATCATGGATAAAAAATATGTTCCAAGTTGCAGCTTAACTATTCACCAACATGTGTTTAATGTAGTTTTGACCAAGAAAAGCTTCAGCTCAAATGTAGGTAACAGATGCTATCGTCAGTCTCCCCATATTATATTTTTGACAACGAATCCTTCTTTGGTGCAATGCAATTGATGAATTCATTTGCTACTTTAAAATTTTCGTCAAGGTTGCACAATATGGATGGAGAATACAATACAGACAACAAACAAATGAGAAAAAAAATAGAAAAAAGGAAACAGTATGAAATCATTTTTATATCTCGAATTTTCTGAGTTTAGTTCCACGCAAAGGGTAGTCTTTTGAGTTGAGGGGATCTAGTTTTTGGCTCGTACATTAACTCAGTTCTTTAAAAATATTAATGCTCACTCTCTGAAAATAAAGTCCATGGTACCCTGCTCTGGGCACACAGAAAATAAGTTTTTTTGTTTTGTTTTGTTTTGTTTTGTTTTGTTTTTGTTTGTTTGTTTGTTGTTTTTGTTTGGTTTGTTTTGTTTTGTTTTTAATAATGATCCATTTTCTCAAGCAGATCTTAAAGAATATTAGTTTATCTTTCTAACTTCAGGTTAAAAAATAAAAATAAAAAAAATATATATATCCTGTGAATTTATTCTATCATTTTATGAATCCTATCAGAGATATTACTAGTGAGCACACATTGCTTCCTAGTTGAACTTCCAAAGAGTTATTTGTTAAAAGAATTTTTTTTTTGTTGATTGTTTTTGTTTTGTTTTGTTTAGTTTTTAATATTCTCAAATATGTGATACATTTCTGTTTTGTCTGTTCTTGATAAAACAGATACAAGACAGTTATTGTTGGCACAATTAAATTCCATGCTTCATATAAATCTTTTTATGATTTTATTTTTTTTGTGGAAATCAGTATTTTATGGATGTTAAATAATGATGAAAGCTTATTCACAATTCATTCTGCAAAATATGATTTATAAAAGGCACTTCCCTAAATTTTCTTTAATATGTTACAGTTTTTCTTTTGTTTATGTGAATACACTTTCATGTCAGCTTGGAACAGTGTATCTTTCCCCTCTCTCCCTCCTACTGTATGTCATTTTTACCAAAGGATATTTTTTTTTTATTTTTATTTTTTTTTGTAATCTCAAATGTTCTCTACACCTGGAAGTTTATTGTTTATTGTCCAACAGTTTTCTTGCAAGGACATTGCAGAAGAATCAATAAGCTACAAATACACCATTATACATTCAGACACTGTTCAGGTATTAATGTTATGGCAAAGAAAAGTGGGAGCATTCATGAATTTAAATATTTTTCATATAAGCTATGTAAATATAATGATTAACAATCAGCTGCATTCACAATTCAGAACATGCAATGTAGCATTTTCCTAATTACACTTACCAGTGTGGGAGGATATGACTGCAGAAGAAGATTAAACTATTTGTATTTATTCAGTGTTACTTTATATCATTAACTAGGAAACTCCGTTTTGCTATATTGAATGCAAGAATCTAGAATAACCTGAAGAATTTGATTAGGGCAGCAGCAGCCTGCGCCAGTTCTGGGCAGGGATGGCAAACTCAACTCATTCTGCATCAGCAGTCATTTGAACTGCCTCTCTCATATGTAATTTCACTGTTGATAGGGTGATTTAAAACACAGGCAAAATTGCTGCTTAATATTATGGCTTTATCTAAAGCTCTGCAAGTAAACAAAACAAAAATAACTGGCAGGCAGGCTTCTGTTTTCAGTTATTCATGTTTTATTAAAATAAACAAGTAGTTTGCAAGAGGTGGAACTAATGAAACCTGGTGTGGGCTAGCTCTGCATCTAGCGATGGAATTCTGTGAAGATTAATAAGGAGCAAATTCAAACATAAGATTTCCCTGAAATTAGGACGTGTGTAATGTCCCTTCTGTCCCCTGGAATCTCTGGTGCCTATGGAAAGATGAGCTCATATTGCAGTCTTTCCCAGAGCGGACGCCCTATTTTTTTTTCTTTTAACAGCAGCCTAGTCACACAACACTTGAAGCTCAGTATCTGTATTGCTTCGTAAAATTTTGTGGAAATAGGAAAACAGGTTGACAAGTTACTGGGGGCAGGAAAATGGTGTAAATGAAGGAGCACTTCTTTACCTTGCCTGGTTGTGAAACAAGGCTACAAAGTTTCCCAATAGGCCTACAGTGATGTCCTAATGAAAGGCTGTCTCACTTGGCTGGGTTGTTATAGGGGGCAGCTGTTACAGGGGGCCTATCCCAGAAATATCAGAGCTGGGACTGGCATTATTTTAATGGCCACTGAAGTACTGGAGTTGAAGGGGAGATTGGTGGTGTTTAATGGGGTTGTAACAGCTGCCAGCTCACTCAGAGAGTTGCTCCACCTTGTCACCTCCATCTTTCTGTACCCTGATGTCAAAGGTGCCACTCTGGCACTGTTTGTCTCCCGTACTGTTCAGAGTAGGGTTTGAGAAATGTGGTACTTATGATTTGTTATGTTCTTGAGAAAATTCATTAAGCTATTTTGTTAGTTTCTGTAACAGGTTGAAATGTTTCAGTTTTTCAGAAAAGTGCTGGAATTAGGTCATATGTATAATGGCTTCCAGTCATATGAGAAAGTATGCATGTTTTCTGTTTGCAGTGTAAAATGAGCAACAGATTTTGTCATGTATGAATTTGATAATTCATAGTGCATTTACACTGTTTAGCAAGGAAATTTTAGTCCAAGTACGTGGATGATCTGTTAGTGTAGTAGTGATGTAAAGAGAGACAAACATGACTTCATCAACTGGGTGTAATGCTTCAAGCATATTATATTGAACATTTGTTTTAGAGGCCAAAGAGGGAGCCCTGGTATCCCCAAACCTATCATTTGTTGTGTGCTGGCTGCACCAGCGAGTTGCGAGAGTAAAGGACTGTTTCCAGTAGAACTTGGAGAGAATGGTTGTTTGATTTGGTAGTGAAGATTACTACATATTTATCTCATGTTTATTCTAGACTCTCATAATAAGTACACATAAAAGCATTGTTGTTTTTTTTTGTTTTGTTTTGTTTTTTTTTTTTTTTTTTTGTTATATAACTGCATTGTGGTTTGTTTTGTTGTTGCATAACTGCAACAGCTTGTATATGACTTCATTAGAAAGACATTTAAAGAAAATTTACTTTATGACCTTGTGTTGGGTTTACATGGCAAGGTTTTAGTAGTGGGGAGCTGCAGGGATGGCCTCTGTGAGAGAGTCCAGCAGCTGCCCTGTGTCAGATAAGGGCCAGTTTCAGCCTGCTCCAAAGGGAACTGCTGCCGCCCAGAGACAAGCCAATAAGCAATGTTGTTTGCACCTCTGTGACAGCAGAATTAAGAGAAGGGGAAAACAAAGAACAAACAAGCAAACAAACAAAAATGCTGCACCACAACAGCTGGGAGAGTGAGGAGTGAGAAGTAGCTCTTCAGCCACCAAGGTCAGTGCAGAAGGTGAGCAGGAGATGCTCCAGTCTCCCTGTGGCCCTTGGAGAGGCCCCTGGTGGAGCAGGTGGATGTGGCCTAGAGGAGGCTGCAGCCCATGGAGAACCCCTGCAGGAGCAGGCCCCGGGCCAGAGCTGCAGCCCGTGGAGAGGAGCCCACACAGGAGCAAGGGGCCTGGGGGGAGCTGCTGCCCATGGGAGACCCGTGCTGTAGCAGTTTGCTCCTGACAGATGGACCCTATGGTACAGAGCCATGCTGGAGCAGTTCTTGAAGAGGTGTTGCCTATGGGAAGTCCCTGCGGGATCAGTTTGTGAAGGACGGCATCCCATGTGAGGGACGTCATGCTGAGCAGGGGCAGAGAGTGACCACGAGTGGTAGAGACGCAGTGTTATGGGCTGACCACAGCCCCCTTTCCCCATTCCACTGTGCCTCCTGGGGGGAAGACGTAGAAGAGGGTGGGTAGGGGGAAGGTGTTTTAGTTTATATTTCAGTTTCTCACTGCTCTAGCTTGTTAGCAGTAGCTACTAAGTTACTCTAATTTCCCTATGCTGAGTCTGTTTTGATTGTGATGATAATTATTGAGTGATCTCCTGTCCTTATTTCAACTCTTGAGCCCTTTTCATTGTATTTTCTCCCCCTTTCCCTTTGAGGAGGGTGAGTGAGAGAGCAGTTGTGGAGTTCAGCTGCCTAGCTGAGTAAAACCACCACAGTCTTACTTAGTCTTACTTAGCAGTCAAACATAGGTTCAGATGGGAGGAAAAATTATGACTGAGACAGAAGATGGTAAAAAGTGAAAATACATGGTAAGTACTTGAATCCAGGTATCTGCTGCAGTTCCACTTTTGTTTAAGGGGGAGTGGTTGTTTGGTTATGTGATTTTTTTTCTTTTTTTCCTAAAGCTCATTGTTTCCATTAAGAAGTCTGCCAAAGCCACATTCTGCCTTTCTTACTTGTTTGGAATTTAACTTTATTCTAAAACCAGCCTCAGTGTTTTTGGCACCAGAGATTCACCAACTGAATTTTCAGATATTCTAGTGCAAAGACAAAGAAAGGAAAACAACGCCAGAATAAGAACAATACTTGGAAATTATATAAAAACATTATAGCAAGACCATCAAAGTGCTTTAAAGCCTACACAAATGTAAGAAGCAAAGTATTATGTTTGCATAGTTTGGCATATTGTTCTCTAGGACAACTTGCAATCATTGTATGCAGAACAGATTTCTGCGTATTTGAACATTATGGTTCCTGTGTAATTCACAGTCATATTCTTTTGTTTCTCTCCTTGTATTTAGATGGTAAATTGTCTGGACTATGGACTTTCTGAAGTCAAAATACCAGGGCCATTTATTTTATTTTATTTTAGTCTCTGTTAAGATTTTCATGCAATTAAATTCTAAACAGAGGTCTTATTTAGCTTGTACAATCCTGGCTGTAACTCCATCAGAGGGTTACAACATCAGACAAAAATGCTTCTGTATCACTGTGGTTACATCAGCTCCTCTTCACTGTTCATACGTTTGTTCTGATGTGTGTTCTGATGCCCTGAACATCTTTCTTATTGTGTCTGTATCTTGTACCCTTACTATTGAGAAAATATTGCTTGTGATTTGTAGATGGATGAACTGTTAGTCCTAAAGAGTGTTCTGAAAACTTAATGGAGTGACTAATTGGCTACAAATTTTATAAGCCTCTACTCAAAATAACTTTAGCAATGTCAATAGTTGAAAAGAATAATATGATTTTTGATGATAGAAGACATAGGTTGCTCGTAACAACCCATCTTGTGCTTTCTCTATTTCTACATTCAGTACACTAGCAAGTCTTGTAGATCTCAGCAGGTTTTAACTTGGAAATTTTTAATGATGTGATTGGTTTCTAGTCACTTTCTCTATATTGCGAGATGATGTGGAAATAGCTGCTGGAAGAAGAATAATAAGGTAATGAGAAAGGTATTAAATTGTGAGAGTTGTACAGGACAATGTCATTTTCTGGGATGATGGAAGTTGTGACTGTAAGTGTAAGCTTCTATTCTTGATAAAGGGGGGAAGGGAATCCTCAAAAAGATGGTGTATTTCTCAGAGAAGATGGTTTTAGAAATGAATGCATCATCTGGTTTTGCTTAATAATCTGTTTTTAAAAAAGAGTCTCATTAGAGCCTACATTTCCATACAACATTTTATATAAAACAGTATGATATGAGATTAAAGATATGTTCTTTTTTCATGTTTCATTTTAACTATGGCATATGTGCAGAACAAAGGTCAGGTTGCCCTTGGCCATGAACAGAAGCTTGGTTTTGGTTGTATTTGTTAATTCAAACCTTGTAGGGCATGTATGAGAGAGCCTTAAAGAGAGTATTAATTTTGATATTTTGATTGGTCAGAAAATGGATTGGAGAGAAGAGGGACAGGGGATTTCTCTTTTTTTTTTTTTTTTTTTTTTTCCTAATATTCTCCTTTACTTCCAGTCATATTCTGCAAGAAAAAGAACATCTGGCCTTGTGCCTTGTGACTTCTCACAGATACATCTGTAGCTCATCAGACACTGTTTGTTATTTAATCACTTGAAGCTGGACAAAGAAAATGTCACAAGTAAAATTAATATCTTCTGGCCTAAATGAATTTTAGCTCCATGTCTATGCCAAGTCACAGTGAGAGAAGCCTATCTAGCTCCAGAGCATCAATCCTTTACTTTCAAGGGTAGCATCGTGTGAAATTCTAGCAGTCTGTTAAGGAAATGCCTGTTTTTACATCTTTATCTAAAGTTTCAAAGCAGAAGTCCTGCTACAGACTGAACAGTACCTCTAAAGACATTTCTTTTCCTTTTCTGTCTTTCTAGTCTGGTGAACTAACTTGTTTTTTAAAAAAACATTTCCAGCCTCGTGAAAACAAACAAAAATCTTGCGCAGCTGAATTACAGGAGGTTTACCTGATGAAAAGTTGCCGCAAGAAAAAAACTTGCAGCTAAGCTCTTTTCCCCAGAAATATTTACAGATACCTGTCAAAGATTGGAATTGTGAGGGAATGAAGAAGGGGAGAGCTAACAGCTCCCACTCCACTGCTGCAATTCTCTTCATGGCTCAAGAACTCTCATGCAGCTGAAGAGTATCCAGATCAGGGATGGCCCTACTGTCAACCATAACTTAACAGGCTATTGAAATACTTTGTAGTAATTTAACAAAAAGATTACATATCTTCATTTTTGAAGTTTGCATTTAAACACATTCCTTGCAGTAGTTTCCAAAACATTCATACTTAGAGGAATATGATTCCCAAATTTCCTGCCAAGACAAAGCATTGCAATAATATGCCAACAGAGCTATTGGTAATCTGTGCTAAGCCTTCTGTATGAGTATTAATTTCTGTTTGACTCAGGCTGCAGAAAGCATCTGCTTTCTTTGCGATGTCCTGGAATATTTTTCTCTTTAAGCCTGAAGGCCTCTTTTCCCAGAGGAGGGAAGAGAGGGAGTTGAGGGAGTTTGTAAACATGTGGCATCTTCAATTCTGTATTTCCTATTTGCTTTAGGTATTTTAACACCTTCTGTAAAATTTTAATGTAGGCGTTTTTCCCCTGCATTTATATACTGTTTTCAGTATGGCTCATAGATCTTTTCTGCACAAATTAAAAGAGGAACATCTTCAAATAAAGGTTACTATAGCTTCTGATGTAGTGGTGGTATGATGATTTCCTTTGCAGATCTGCTGTCTACTAAGCCTGTGCTACATAAGCTGCATCTACCTCTACTGAAGTTTCATGCTCAGCTTCCTGAACAGCTTGTTCATGCATTTGTCACTGCACATCTTGAGTCTTCTCTAATCTTTCAAAGTCACTCACCTATGTAACTCTGTTGGGCAGGCTGTCTGTATATACAAGTATACCCATGTTACCCTGAAAGTCTTCCTTCGCCTTCTGATAGCCATTGACTTTGAAAGGGTGTTCTTCTCAATTTCAATGAATTTTCTTGGTCTTGGTCCTTGGTTTTGGCACTTTGTCCTCTCTTCTCCCTTCTCCTTTTCCCATAGCATCTGCTGCTCTGATTTCCTGAAAAAAAAAAAAAAAAAAATCCCTCATTACCATTTGATAAATGTTTCCTCCTACTCCTTTTAAAATACAGTAAAGTGTTACTATTTTTCCAATCAGATTTTGATTTTCCTTACCTATACTAGACATTGAGTCTTATATTGCTTGTTTTCTTTTCCCCTACTTTTTCCTTATTCAGTAGCCTTTGTGGAGCAAACCACTCTACAGCAAATTAAATTTTCTTCCACAGTCCATTTCAACATAGTTAATGTACATCACTTCGGTTTTCTCAGACTGCATGGGGCTGTCAGACCACAAAGTGAAATCCTCCGTATACTCTGCAATAAATCAAGTTAATTTATCAGCTCAAACCTACAAAACTTGAATTTCCTGCCCCAGTTCCAGGAGAAAAGCCCACATGAGGGCAGGTTAAGTAGCCCCTTGCTAGTGGGAAACCACTACAAACCCAAAGCTAAAGAAGGTGAAGGCTGCTCAACAGGAGGCAAGTCAAGAGCCCCTGTCTCAACCCTGCCACAGTGTTTGGCTTAAAGGACAGCAGTGTTTCTTATACTTAAGCTGCATGTTGAGTATGCTTTGACCATTTTGGATATTCTCTTTTTTTCCCCAAAACAGTTTACAGATTCCTAGATAGTTTTCAAAATAAGATTTCTGTGTGTTCATGTGTGTTTAATGCTGAAGTAAGGGAAAACACTTGCAGTTGCTATGTATGTGTAGCTATTTCTAATGCAACCAATTCACTTGTGTGTAGAGCCCAAGATAAAATTCCATGGGGGATTTTAGATTTTCAGTCATGTACAACATTTTTTATTTAGAGTTGATACTGAAAAGAATTGCCATTTTCTTTGTGCCTTTTAATTCTGTACAGTTAAAATTTGCATAGGTGCAACCTTCTAAGAAGGCTGACATAAAAGGGTGAAGTCTCAATGAGGTGAACAGGGAATTACATGAATAACTCCTATTATTAATAATGGGACTTGTGTTCCTTTTCCCTACGTACTCTGTTGAAAATCGTATCCCTGAAGTAGTTGACAACAAATATGCTTTTCCTGTTTAAGTTGCAAAGCACACTAACATCAAGGTCACTTGCTCCATTTGACGGAAGAAAAAAAGCACCATATAAAATATGGATAGAGTGTCAATCAAAACCAGTTTTACAGTATACGCTATGGTAATGTGAGTCATATCGCTTTTTTATTTTTAAACACAACTAGATATGGTAGTTTGGCAGCACTGTTTTTACAAAGACAGTGCCTTCAAACTCTTTCATAGCAAGACTGGAAATCCTGCCAGGTAAAAAAAAAAAAAAAAATATTGAAAACCTTTCTTCCCGTATAGGCCCGTTTTGACAGGAAATCTTTGAGAGGCAGCAGCAATGAAGTGCCCAGAGATTTCATCTGTCTTCTTTTGCTCCAGGAAATGCTGAGCACAGGCTCCCCTATTAGGCAAAATACATGAAGTACCAAATCCCCTTAACAATCATCTACAGTCTACTCTTAGGTTGACGGCTTTCTGTGTCCTAGTCTGTCAAACAGGGCCTGTTACTGAGACTCATATTACTGGGACCAATGTGGAAGTTTTTGACAGTACTTTGAGGAAAAAAATCATATTGTCAGTGTTTACAAGTTATCTTGGCCAATAAGTTTTGCATGGGCTTAATCAGAATAAAATATATCATACTAGAAAGTTGTTAATTCACAGTGATTCTTCCTCTGCTCCATAGTTCTAACATAAAGATCCAGTTTGAAGGCATTGTCTATCATTCTGTAAGAGTGAGTCAAACTCAGTAAATAATAGGTGCTGTATTATAATAACAAATAGTATTTTTGTTTGTTTTTGTTAGATGCCAAATCTAAAATTTAAATAATGTTTCACAAATGAAAGTGACAGCTTGCAGTAATTCTGCAGGTGTCCAAGCAGATGTACTTCCAAAAATAATTAGACAAAACATGTACAGATTGCAAGAAATATGAAAAAATTGTCATCAAATTTTCATGAGTAAATACTCTGTGTATTTTTTTGGACATTTTAGCTACTGTAAAACTAATAGCTATAAAGAAACTTGCAAACACTTGAAGAACAATGAATGCACTTAAATTGTAAAAATGATTTAAGCCATAAAAAGCCAGTCTTGTCTTTGAACATGGAGTTGCAAAAGAAAAAGAAAGTAAACAACAAAAAAAGAAATACAGGTGTCTTAAACAAATATAGTCTTTCTCCAAGTTTTGTTGGAGAGTTTTGTCAACTGTACAAGTAGTAAGTTGTAAAAAAGTTTGAAACATGGATTCTGTCCTCAAACTACTATTTAGCACGGTGATTTCCCTGACTTTGCTGAATGTATTCATGATTTCTATTAGAGTTAGTTAAAAGAGAATGGGAAACAGAGTATCTGTATTTATTTCACATCAGCTGCATACATTTTGTTGAGTATGGAAGTAAAAATGGGATGGAAAGCAGATTTCTGAAGTTTCTCCTGCTTGAAATATGCATGGTGTCTATGTCTTTGCTATTCCTGAAGAAAATGTATTCTAGGAATAACCTTGGATATTAAATATCCCGCTCCTCTTTTCACCTAATGCTTTATTTCAGAGGTCAACACAACAAAAGGTGAATGGAGATGGTGGAAAACTGGAAAGTGAAATAATAAAGGCATAAGCCAGGAATGCTTAAAATAGACCAAAATAAGGTGTGTATTTCCCTATATTTCCTAAATGGTTAAATCATTATTGTATAAAATAAGTATCCTAAGTATAAGGATAGGAAATTAGGTCTCTTGTTCACCATATGAATATAACCACTTTTCTTAACTTGTTCGAATTTACAATCTTGTTCTTTCAGTTCTGTGTTTATGGCCCAAGTAATCTGTTTCTTTTCCCAGTACAGTGACAGAGTTTAACAAAAGATGTTGCTGACGTCTTGCCATCAAGCAGTCTATGGTAGATTACATGTCTCTTGGGAAATAGAAGATGTGATTCTGAATATAGTAAAGCAGAAGAAGGAATTTAATCTGGATTTCCAATTTGCTGGGCAAGATCTCTAATCAACAAGCTATCATATGAAGTAGAAGGCAGACCTTCTTCCTACAGCAGTTATCTAACAAAAAAGTTGTGCTTCCATCCCCTCTCTCCTTATGGAGTGTATAAAGAATTTTAACAACTAATCAAGGAACACAGTTAACAAGGGTTAGTGAAAAGCAACCCACACCATGGATTCCCTACCTCTTCTCTTCCTCCTACTCCATCAGTTTTTAAAAGCAAAACCATTCTGGAGAGAGTTCTGCTATATTTGAAGTGTACAAAGACATGCCCTTGCAGTAAAGTATGGGGCAAAAGATTTGGTTTAAATTCCTTCCCTTAGGACTGAATCCCTCACAGCTGTAGGAAATCCGTTTGCTACTGTCCATGGAGGTCCCTGAAGCATACATTCCCTGGGTGGAGTGGCAAGAGGCGAGATGTGGTGATTGCAGCATTGCTGGGGGAGGCTGCTGGCCATTCAAATGAGAGAAGGAAGGGAGAGCACTGTTTATTCTCCTTTATCTTTCTTTTCATTTCTTACTTTGATTATAGGCAGTAAAGATTTGTTAGTCATTTTGGCCACCCTCCAGCCCATTTCCTACAGCATTTCCCGTGGATTTTTTTTTCAAGTCTCTGTTATCTTAAGCTATAGGATATCTGACATAGTGCTTGGCAAATGATTCTGCAATTTAATCAGCACCAGCTAGAGTACTGTTATGGTATTGGTTTGTGTTGCTTTTTGTAATTTTACTTATTTAAGTCTCAAAACCAGAACCAATTTATTTGCCTGTGTTTTTTACTAAGTAGCATGTGAATATGTTAAATATATTAATTTTCCAGGCATCTTTTTAATAAGTTCTTTCACAAGTACACCTCTGATTTGTATGACTTCACCCTGGTAACAAAGCTGTGCATAAAACCGTCAGCATGGCAGTGTTTATAACCTTAGTTCTTCCTATCTCTCAGTGGAGCAAACTGCTATCCCAATTGTTCTGTGCAGGAATTTTCCCATTTCCTCATTGTTTAAATATACAAAATTGAATAGTTTAAAACCTTTAAATGTAAAACTTCACATGCTCTTCCATCACAGTATATTTGTTTGCCTAAGAGTCTTGGCTTGAGTATTCTAGCTTTTACTTTCTATTCTTTTCATCTTTTTCCATAAGCATCGTAGTTCCTTTTTCTCCAGCCTATTCATTTCCAATTAAACCCTTTCATGTGATGTGTTTATATGTTTCCATTGTATCTTCTATTTTATTTGAACATTTTAATTTAAATATTTGAATTAACTTAAAAACAATAATAATGTAACTTTACTGTGCAGATTGCACATTGCAAAACTGATATTTGTGCTTCCTTTTTCATTGTGTCCTGTGATGGGATGGAACATTTTTTACGACCATGAAAACGATGGGAAAGGTTTCAAACAGTGGAAAATTTAAACAAAGATTTGGGGGTATTTGAACATTTCCCTCTCCTTTCGTCCTGTCCCTGGAGATATGTCTGTGATGCTTTTGAAACTGTAGAGATGTGAAACAAATCTTATGGCAGATGCTATCATTCCTAGTTGAGTTGAGTCATTTTCAGTCCACTAACTTAAATGATTTTTGGATTAGACCCTACAGAAAAGGATGTCATCTCTGAGATGTGAAATGGTTCTTCACAACATCCAAGGATAAGTATTGCAAACAGAATTGATTTCATATAGAATCTTTCTTTTCTCATTACAATGGATTTAGCTAAACTGTCAGAAAATGTCAGATCTTTTATTTGTGCCCCACAGGACTTTTTTTTTTCTCTATTATTCTTTTTTTTAGTTTCTTCCTTGCTGAAATACCTAGTATTCTGCTAGAATTTTAGGCACTTTCACTAACATCCTTGGCTTCTGCAAACACTAGCTACCTTCTCATTATTTTCAGATAATACACTATTTACAGAAAACTCCTTTCTGTGTTCTGAAATAGACTTGCAAGTGCATGTTAAAAGGAGAGTTTTGCTGTAATCCTCAACATTTCTAACATGAAATATTCCATCAATTCGATCTGGTGTCCAGGTAAACAAAGTTTACAGATGCCAACTGTTCCTCACTGATGTTAAAATGAATGTGGTGCCACAAGGGGACTGCTGTTACTCATTCAACTGCAGACTTCTCTGCAAATAAAGGTGGGAACCTTTGTCACTGCTCTCTCTACACTTGTCAGCTATTTATTCGTACTTCCTTCTATCCCACACCTCTCTTGCCACAGCATACAGGGTGTCCTTGTTGCAGAATCCTAAATAATGAAATGCTTTTTGAAACCTGTACTAATAGTGCTGATGGCACAGTATCAACTTTGAAGTGGGTGAGAATGGCTTGAAAAAGCAAGAGACTTCAGTCAGTGCTGTGCATATATAATAGCATGTTTTCTGTGCAGAAGCAGCTGACAGCAGGATAATCCAGGAGGATAATGCAGGTGCAAAAATAGGAGAGGCAGTCCAGGCAGAATCTCTCTCTACTTCTCAATCTTACGAAAAATGATTTAAGTTCTCTGAGGTTTTGAAGATGAAAATGTTGCATTGTTTGCTATGGAGAGATGAGATTTTCCTGATGGTGATTAAAAGCTGGAGGGAAAGAAAACAATGAAATGAATAGATATGTGCAAAATGAATTTTCAGTTCTCTGTCAATGACTGGGAAAGGAGTGAAACTGTACTGTGAAACAATAATCCTTTAATTCAAAGAATAAAAGGTGTTCTAAAAACAATAAATTCTGACAGAAAATTGTGAAACTTTATTTTTAGATTCACAGAAATGGCAATCATTTGGGTAAAAGGGATGGGTTCCTTATAAAACACCACATCCACTGGCTTTTTGATGTTTTTATTGTCTGTAATAAGTTGGCGTTCAAAAATAGTATGTCGTAATGAAATATTGGCAATTCTGTCTCATGTTGGGTTCTGCTGTCCTGGTGCAAACTTTATTCTTTCACTTTCTCTACTCTTTCTGTGACGTAGGCATGGAGCATCTTCCCTATGAAGAAAAGCTGAGAGACCTGGGTCTGTTCAACCTGGAGAAAAGAAGACTGAGAGGGGATCTTATCAATGTGTATAAATACCCGAAGTGTGGGAGACAGAGGGATTTGGCCAACCTCTTTTCAGTGGTTTGTGGGGACAGGACAAAGGGTAATGGCCACAAGAAGGAGCACAGGAAGTACCGCACCAGCGTGAGAAAGAACTTCAAGGTGAGGAGCACTGAAACAGGCTGCCCACAGAGGTTGTGGAGTCTCCTTCTCTGGAGATATTCAAGGCCCGTCTGGACGCCTACCTGGGCAGCCCGCTCTAAGGAACCTGCTTTGGCAGGGGGGTTGGATCTTATGATCTGTCGAGGTCCCTTCCCTTCAATACCCCTACAATTCTGTGATAGGCCTCTTTTAATTTGCGTGGTGTGAGATCTGATTAGCCACCCCCAAGAGTTTTGCTGCTGATTTCAGTGAAACGGGATTTAATCCTTATTTCTGTTACTCTGTTCATGGAACTCTGCCTTCTACCTAATTTTTCTTTATATTTTGGTAGCAGGCCTACTGTCTCATTAGGTCTTTTTTCTTCCCGCTACATTTTATAGATGATTGCCTGTATCTTGTTGGTGTTACAGATGAGGATTTACCGACATTGTTGTTTGTACCCTTCCGTTATTACTGTTCAGTATTTCATTCATGGCAAATTGACTTGAACTGAAATGTTCAATGTGTCAGCTGCTTCTTAATTAAAATAGGTGTTCAAAGTCACCAGGTGACATAAAATATCAGGTAAAGATATTTTATTGTATTGATGTATTAAGACTGTTAGTTAGTTATCAAAAGGAAGAATGTCAAGATTTCTCATTCTTACAGGACAGCTTCTGGATGGGATACATCACCAGGAAAGGAATTGTAACTATGCTAAAGAAATACTCATTAGTTGCATATCAGTCTGGCATTTAAGTAGCTTGGGGCACTACTGTATGCAATGTATAAAGGCTCTCTTCCCAGCACTGTGTTTAGTACCATTCTCAAGTTTTTATAACTGTTAATCTTGTGCTTTGTGACAGTTGAAACTTGTAACCTGGAGAGAAACAAGCTGTGATCCTGGCTTTTGAGTAGAAACTCTTAGGATGAGGTATTGCTTCACTAGGAACTTGCCCCCAGCAACTTTTTTCTTTCTTTTTTATTTTTTTTCCCCACCAATTTATTTTTTTTTTTCTGATGTACAAGTGAGTAAATCTTTGTGAGACTCTAAAACATAGACACTATACAAAGGTACAGAAGTTTAAAAGAGAAGAATTGGGGTGAATAGTGCAGTGTACACAGACTGTCAATCTGAGCGAGCTCACAGATCCCATGAAACCACTGCTTTTGCTTGAACCTGCAATAGGCATTGCTTACCTTTTATGCTTCTGAATGTGAGGTAAACTCTCTGATGCGGAATATTTGTCAGTCAACTACATAAAACAGAATCACATTTTCTCCATTCTTTTTTATTTTATTCATAGCTTTTTACAAATTCCCTGAGAAGAAACTGAATTAACTTAAATCTGAATGTTTTTTATTTATTATCTGGTTGTGCCTTTGTGCCAGATTCCACTTTCCAGGGAGAGTGTATATTGACTTCAAACTCAGATAACTGTAGATTAGTCAATAGCTATATCAAAAGCGCCAATAACTTTGTCCTGTACAGATGTCCTTTTTCTTTACCTGGTAAAAAAAATAAAAATAATGAAAAATAATAATAAATAATAATAATAATAAAAAGCATTGGAAGACTGCCACATTAAGGTTAGTCTTGAAGAAAAGAAAGAAAAGAAAAAACTAATTTGTTATTGAGACAGATTTGCCAATATCATTAAAAATGCTCTCATAGCTTATACATATTTTGCAATAGCAGAAATACATACAAGAAATGTAAAGTACTTTGAAGAAATATAAATAAAGGTTATTAGTCTGGATATAGAGGCCAAAAGAGGCACAGACAGTCAGAACTTTTGCATGATTATTTAGCTAGAGAAATTACTACAGTCAATAAAAGTAATCCCATGGAGAGGTGCAGCTGATGTAACTGCAAAAATCAGGCCTTCTGTACAAGCTGTGGTGGGTTGAACTTGGCTGACTGTCCAGGTGCTCACTCAGCTGCTCTCACTCCCCCTCTTCAACAGGACAAAGGAGAAAATAAGATGAAAAAGCTCATGGGGTTAAGATAAAGACAGGGAGAGATCACTTACCAATTACCATCACAGGCAAAACAGGCTTGACTTGAGGAAAATACATGTAATTAATTGCTAATTAAAATAGATTTGGATAGTGAGAAACAAAGCCAATTCAAAAACAATACCTTTGCCCTGGCATCTACCCATGCTCAAATCCATTTTTTCATTGCTGTCTCCTTTACCCATCCTATGCCCAGAGCTGCACATGGGGGAGCAGGAGAGGAGGATTAAGCTTAGTCCATCACTACTCGTCTCTGCTGCTCCCTCCTCACACTTTTCCCCCATTCCAGTGTGAGCCCTTCCCATGGGCTGCAGTGCTTCAAAAATTGCTCCAACATGGGCTCTCTGTGGGCCACAGTTCCTGTCAGGACAGCCTGCTTTTGTGTGGTGTCCTCCACAGGCTGCAGTGTGGATGTCTGCTCTGGTGTGGGCCTCTCCTTGGCTGCAGGGGGGGGTTCTCTGCGCTGGTGCCTGGAGTATCTCTACCCCCTTCTCCTTCTCTCCCCTCATTATTCCCAAACTGTTTCTTACACCTTTTTTCTCATTCCTCACTCTCTTCTGCAGCATTTTGCTCTTTCTTAAACATGTTTTCACAGAGGCGCCACCACCTTTGCTGATGGGCTCAGCTATGTCTTGCGGTGGGCCCACTGCAGAGCCGGCTGGATTCAGTTGTGTCTGGCATCTCCTCCCAGAGACCGGTCTGCAGCCCTCGCTGCAGCACCTTCCTATAGACACCTGACACACAGCCATGACAAAAAGTAGTTCAAAGAAAGTTTCATAAAATATTATGGAGAGAACTCAAAGGTAATTTAAAAGCTTTGATATGTCTTAAAAGTTCTAGTTTTTTTGTCATATAAATTTACTTCCTTTTCACAAGTGCATTAAGAGGGATCTCTCTTAAATCTTCCAGTTGTCTAAAGGAGTTTGAAGCCTGTTATTCTCCTGCTACATAGGGTCTGCCCTCCCACAGAGCTGTATGCTATTTTTTAAAAGTGCATTGGTGTTCAAACACTTACATCTCAAAGGCTATTTTGAAGGTACCGATTCTTTTCTATATATTGATTTCTGGAAATTGAGACTGTTTTAAATAGAAGGGTGTTTTTGACTCTCAGTTGCAGGTCTTTGCACATAGCCTTTGAATCTTAAAAATACCACTACTCTCATTATTTTCAGGGCTAAATCCAAAGAGGTTTGGACATCTCAATTTTGTTTAAATTCATAGTGTCAGAGCCACTTCCAACCTAAAGCTGTGGCTCACCATGATGCTTAAGTTTCTTCTGGTAGGCTACTACATAACTACCAAATGGCATTAGGCGGCTTATCCTTTGCTCCCAGGCTGAACTGAGAGAGGATGCATTCCCTTGCCTGCTCAGTCCTTGGGGCTGGATTATTACAAGTTTATAAAACACAAAATTTACTGAGGGTTACCTACCTTCCTTCCTCTTCTGTATCCTTTGAAAGGTGTTGTAGCCTCATCTGTGATGCACAGGACACCAGGACACCCATGTTCAAAACTCTGCTTTGCTCAAGCTGAACAAGGACTTCTATTAATAACTAGCCTGAAAGTTCTTTATATTCAGCTGTTGAGGATGCTTACCGTGGAGCTGCAGTCCTGAATTCAAGTACTTCCTTCAAAAGTGGTGTGAAAGGTATTTTATTCAAGATCTCCCAGGAAATGCTCTACCAATTACATTTAACAGAATAAATGGAGGGACAATGAGATTATTTTTTTTCCTTTTCCTTTATTTTTATTTTTTAACCTTGTTTTCCTTCATCTAAAACTGCAAGAAAAATAGAAAAAAAAATCATCATAGTTGCAACCCATAGTTGCAATTGAGTTGCATTGAGTTGCAACTTAATTGAGTCATTGAGTTGCAACCCATGCAACTCAAGCATTCATTATTGTAAATTCTGAGTGGAGTCAAGATTTTGTAATCTGGAGTTAATGGTTTAATTTCCTGAGAAAGGATCATACTCACTTTTCCATGTTTGCCATCAGCTGGTTAGTGTTGTCTTTGTCAGGTTTGTGAAGCTCATTCTTGGTTCTCTTTCATGTTTTCTGAATGCTGGGTCCATTTTTAATGCTTAGGTGTCTAGATACCACCAATAGTGGTATGATTAATGTTATGATACCTAGATCATTTTGTGGATTTAATCCTTCCTGCAAACTTTTTATGATTGAAAGCACACAATTATTATCTAGAATGAAAGAATAATCACATAGACACTCATCAGTTAGATGCTGAATATAAAATGAGTACATCCTAAATACATGTTTTTTTCAGCTAAGACTTTTGAGTGTAAATGTAAAATTTTCTATATCATCTGACTCAGAATATAAAAGATCAATGAAAATTGTGAATGCAGGTATATCTACCTTTTCAAAAATAGACAATATTTGAGATTATGTACATTAAATTGTTTGAGCTTATGCATATAGATCATACTAAATTATAAGGTACAGTGATACTAATCGATATTGTGTATGAAAGCAGATGCAGGACTATTATTATTGCTGGTGTGTATTCCAAGAGAATATATTTGATATTTGAGAATTTGATATGTAAGCATGCTGTCTGTTTTCACATAGTAGGTTCATAGAGGTCTTTCAATATAGATCTATTTCTGATTAAAGGGAAATAATGTTGGTTGCTTTGGGAAACATTCTTGCTCAGAATATTTATTGAACATGTGGGTCTTACCCATTATGAGAGGTTGTATAATATATAATATTCATTAATAAAGCTCAGATATAGATTGCTGATTGTGCCTGGGATCCCATTATACAAAGACAATTCAGCTATAATATCTTCCAAAAGCATGCAAGTTTCATATCGGAGTAAAATGCCATAAAATTGCAAATACAAAATTACCACTGCTCCTGGAATTCCATGAGATGCATCTGAACTACACATCTGTATGTGTAACCCTCAACCGTATGAGGCATGCAAATTTTCCTGAAGCCCAGCACAGACAGTATTCCAGGATGTCAGATCTAACCTTTATATAGTCAAATCTCTCAAAAAGACACTGAAAATGTTCATCTCTCATCCCACTTCTTGCCTTGTTCTAACAGCTACCTTTTGCTCTAATCGCCTTGTGTTCTCTAAGAGCAGGTCAAAAATAGCTAAGCAGGTCATGAAGAGACATGGAAAACATCCTACAGAACTAGTTTGTATGGTCTGCTCATCTTACCTGTAATGTGCTGTCTTTTTATGATAAGGTGTACTTTATCGGTGGGTTAACACCACCCTTGAGAATTACCACCACTTATCAAATGCCTCTGCTATTTTAAGTGACTACTGCTGTGGTGCTTACAGACTGGAAATTTGACTCTGCATCCTTCTATTGATGTTCATTCTAAATCTGATATACAAAGAGTAAAAGGGGAAAACAGAGATAAGCCAATCTTGAGAAAATCTGTGATGTAAATAAGCAGTTTCCCCACTGGGCTTGCTGACGGTAAGAAACTGAAATATTCAACCACCCAGTTAAGTCAGTCAGGCCTTCTTTTTGGTGGTACTGAATTCCCCAGATAAATTCCATATGATCTTTTTTCATTACCAAAAGGAAGATATTAGTCAGTGAAATTAGTTCTGTTTTTATTTTCTTTAATATATGCATATTTAATGCCTACTTAGCAAAGAAAACTCCAGAATTATCTTCTCAAAACTTTTACACACACTGCAAGGTTAGAAATCATAACTATAGGAAGCTCAACTTCTGTGCTTAAGTCACCGAAGGTCACAGGTTGCATGTTACCTTTAAGTCTGCAATTTCAATGTGAAGAGCATGAAGAGATTTTTATTTATTTATTTATTTATTTATTTATTTATTTTGTGACAAAGCACAACAGCTATGATTTTATTGTACTTTGACTGCTTCTTTGATAGCTTAATGAACTGCTTTCCTGTAAGGAGATATTCAGTATCCATGCTTGGTGTTTTAAATAACATCTGTCTAAAACACATAGACGGTGGTATGGCACATTAAAGACTAAACACTAAGCATTCATTAAAAGATGAATCATATTCATTGTTGTCTCCTCCAATAGAACTTATAGCTCTGCCCTGTACAAACCCAAATAATCTTTTTGATGAATAGGACAGAAACTGTCTTAACAAATTCCCAACTTGGTTATTTTACTACGAGTTCATTTGCTCTATTTTTCTGTTTTATGTTCTCATCCCAGTGAGATCTTGCCTTGCAATATTCATGTCCCTGCAGCAACATCTCTTTGAGTGATGCTACTACAGCCAAGACTTCCCTTGCTCTCTTCTCAAAAGTATTGTATAATCCCCTTCCATAATGACTTTTCTTAGCTGACTTCTATTCCTGTGCTATCACCTACCTATCAAATCTCACTTTCCTTAGCTTATTTTTGATATACCAAATGTTTCAATTCATGAGCTATAGCAGTGTAAAATCACTCAAGTTATCTTGGTCTCTGTATTCATTTCTGCTTTCATTTTCTAACTAAAACTTTTATTAGATGAGTTTAAAAGTTATAACAGTAGAGAACTGTTTACCAATAACATGCTGTTAGAAACCACAGAAATCCTGTAACAGTCCACTTTGTAGAGGACTCCACACAGCAGAACACTTTGGGCCTACAGTCCTTGGAAACTTACTAGGCAGCATCACAAAATGCTTTTTGTGATGTATTTTGTGAAGCCAAATGTATTTGGCTTTTTTTTTTTTTTCTTGAAATACCAGAACTATTGGTGCTAGACAAATATTCAGTTAGAAACATGTTTAAATCCAGTCCCCAAATGGTGCTTTCTCCCCTACTCCTTTTCTACTGTCAGTTTAAAAACAGATGGAAGGATTTTTATTTATTAATCTGATTGATTGATTGAGGCCTTGACATGGTTGAAATGTTTGATCTATCATAAATTCTTGTTTCCAAATAATAAATTTAATGATATGGAGCTTTTAATAGAAACTCTACTAGATCCTTACAGATCAAAGGACTGCCTTTTATTGCAAATGTTGCCCTGTAAGTACAACTATTATCTTTTATTTTTGACCACAGAGGATGGACACAGTTGCTATTGAGTCATAGACTTGAAGTTCCAAAATGAACAGTGAGGAAAAGTGCATAAATCCTCAGCTAGTCTCTGTGCTTAATAGAAATAGGTCAGGAAACAAACAGTAAGGCAGATGTCCTAGGCAGCCAGGGCAACATATACTGTGGTCATTGGAAGCAAAGATATTCCAAAGGAAAGGACTTGCCTGTTTAAGATTACTAGGTGACCATGGCAGAAATAGAACTTCAGGTGTTAATGTATTCAGAGCATGAAATGGGCATGATAGCTGAAAATATTGGTGAGGAAAAAAAAAAAAAAAAAAAGGAATAGTATGTTTAAGAGTGAGAAAAAATAATTATTTGGCTGTTAATCAGATTTGCTTGGTTGTAAAGTGGCTAAAGAAATGCAAATTGACTGTAGTTTCACAGGAAAAAAGTTCCCATAGAAACTGAAACGTGCATGTCCTACAGTAGGAGACACAGGGAGGCAAGAAATGACAACAAATTTTGGTTTTGGCACTTCAGAAGGTGGTGAAACTTAAATATGTATGTAGACTGTGGGCAGTGTGAAACAACTCAGAAATTTCAGATGTCTCTCAGCTGTATCTGTCTTAAGAATCATTGTGTTCTTTTAAGTATTGAGAAGTGAGAATGGACTATCATGTATTAACTTATTTCCCATCATTGGGTATCACGACCATGAGATGGCCCATGAGATGGCGTATGAAAGGACGTATATAGGCTCCAGATACTTGCTGCTGACAATGACTGTAGGATAAAGAATTAGTCAAGAGTAGGGGCAGGGCTGTGATAAATTCAGGGGTTCATCTTCATTTTTCCCAAATTCAACAGTGTTGAGATCTAGGATTCTACTTTGGGCCTGACTCCAGGATGAAAGGGCTGCCAGAGGCTGTAACAGAAAACGAAACAAATAGCAATAAAAATAATAAATAAATAAATAAAGAAGAACCTGCTGCTTCTTAATTAGCATGTAAAATATTTAATATCCCAAAGTTCATGTGTCTCCTCCCCTTTGTATCTCCTGTGCTTTGGAGCCTTGACTAAATGCATGTTTTTACACCACCATTACCACAGCATCCACTTGTCTTGACGTCTTCCCTCCAGCCAAGAGAGCAAACAAGTGTTTTCTTCATTTGACTGCTGCGGTGCTTGGCAGGAGATGCTGCATTTACAAGGCCTGTAGTTTTTTATGGGAATAAATGAGTAGATTAAATCAGTTGAGCAATCATCTGTCACATCTAGCAGACCATCAGGTACTCATTCTTTTTCTTTTTCTTTTTCTTTTTCTTTTTCTTTTTCTTTTTCTTTTTCTTTTTCTTTTTCTTTTTCTTTTTCTTTTTCTTTTTCTTTTTCTTTTTTTTTCTTCTGCCTGTGAAAATTGTAGGTAGTTATATGTCATTGTACTAATATGACTAATTTTTTAAAGTAAAGGTACTTGGGGTGAGAGAGGAAAACCATCTTGTGACAGCACTAAAACTGTGAGCTGCCAGCAGGCCTTGTTGCTGTAAGATTTGCAGTCCTGCTCTGATGCGGACAGATTTTCTCTCTCCTCCCATTGAGATGAAGGCTATAGCAATTGCATGGTTTTTACATGTGTGTTTTTGTGTTTTTTTTTGATTCATCTTGGACTGAAAGAAACTGATCTCATCAGGCCTTCCAAAACTGGGCCAGGTGGCCAGTTTATATGGGTGCTGCAGGTCCTAGCCCAGGTGTTGGGATAGCGCAGTTTGTGTGTACAGCAGCACAGATGCCAATTGAGAAAAAGAACTTCAGATGGAGTCTGTGCTGATGTGGTAGATGGGATCAAAATATTTGCTTAAAATGTCCTTTATAGAGATAGTTTGTGAAGTGTATTTGTTTGCTTCCAACCACTGAAACTTACTTTTTTCACAGAAAGATGTGTGTGCTCAGAAAGACAAGATTTTTTTTTCCATGGGTGTTTTTTTTTTTTTTTTGTTGTTTTGTTTTGTTTTGTTTTAAGTGGTTTCACATGGGGAAATAAGCTGCTTCCTCAGTAGTGGCTGACCTTGGTTTTGCATATTAATTTTGCATCTTGAAGATGATAGAGACCATATTTGCTTTCCTGTATTCTCTGGAACAGACAAGTCATTTATTTTTGTTATGAAAGACTTTACCTTTCTGCCTACCGTGCCGAGGCAGGCTGAGGAGGCCTCATATCCTTTATCTCATTCTAAGGCAAAACTCCCAGTGACTTAAATACCAAATGCACAGAGCACACATTCACTTTTACATGATATATCACTCCAATGACTTTACTGAAGATTTGTATCAGATCCCTGCTCTACCCTGTCTCCTACTGCAATTTGTATTACAATACTGTAAAATATTTAGCTATGCGTTGTGGGGTCTAATGCAAACCTACTCATGTCAGTGCAGACTCTCATTGATTTGAGTGGACTTAGGAATCAAGCCATGAAGAATAGGTAGTGTTTTGGTAGTGTTTTGCCGCAATAGAATATTGCGGCAGTATGCTACAGACAAAACATGTTTTCCACTCTAGTGAGTCTTGAGAAAAATATGAAATAGGGATTGTGCTCTGGGAGGGACTACATTTGGACCTCCATTGGGGTAGCAATTAACCACCTTGTTCATTTAAAAGATAATCTCTCTAACTTGTCTACCTTCTTCTTAAGTTTAATTATAGCTAAAATAATTTACTGCATAAGGTCTTGTACAAACGTATGCCTTTGAAACATGGTTTCTGAATACTTAAAAATATTTTATCTGCTAACACTGTCGTATAGATTCTCTCTTTCATGTTCATAAGAGATCTACTGTTGCTCATGTTTGTGTACAAGTGTGGCCACTAACCTTGGCCCACTTTCACAGATTTGCTCATCTCATGAGACACTTTATATGCTGTAAACTGAAAAAAGATACACAATTAAAACTTGTTAAAGATAATTAAACTGAAGTGGAGGGGAAAAAAACTGCCTCACTGCTTTGTTCATAATAATAGTCTCTGAACTATAATTAAATTCTTCCTTCCAATAATTGTATACGTACAAAGGAATTTTCCAGATAGCAAAACAATACAATGATTAAAAATGATTAAGAAGCTGATTCCAAAAGCAAAGATGAGCCAGGGAGGGTTGGAAAGATTTTAGGTGCCTCTAAATATACTATACCAGCTGGGTACCAGATGGTGTTTGGCTACTTGCACCCAGCAACTGAAAATATCAGAGGAGCAACTACACTATTGCCAGAATCAGTTCCCCTCCCTTAAATAAAAGTAGGACTCCTGGGAATGACTTGGCAACGCACAAAAATTTCTTGACAGTGAGATCTATTAGATTGTGGAATAGTCTCCCAAAAGCAGAAGTAGAAGCCAAATTGCTTGGCATGTTAGAGAGACTGGACAAAATGCTAGAGAACATACCGTAGAGACATGTTGCTCTAGTGAGGTGGTGACTAACTCTGTTAAATAAGATCTTTAAGAAAATATTCTTAAATTCTTTATAACAAAACAAAACAACAACAACAACAACAAAAAAAAAACAAACAAAAAACAAACAAGGAATTAGGGTATTCGATGGGAATGTCACTGTTTTCTTGAGGGTAACTTTATAATGTCTAACCCTAGCTTTCACGTTATGAGAGTTTGTATGGGGCATCAAGGAAAGATTAAAGAACCAATGTTGGCTGAAGATAATTTTTGTTTGACTTGTCTCTAATCAAAAAATCAATCAGTCATCTCATGGATATAGCGTGCTTCTATGGTTGTGTGCTGTTTTAAAAGATATTTTGCACTAGGGTTATGTAGATACTTTTCTCCCAAAATGTTGTCAACGCATCTTGCAGAAACAGTAAGCATCACCAATATGTTATAGTAGACGTGCAGACATCATCAGCTTTTGTGGATAATGAAAAAAACTCTTGTAATTTGTTCCTCTTATCTGTGATCAAAAGATAATTAGAAAGAAAGGAAAGATAATTAAAAAGAAATTAACTTAACTTTAAACTCCCATTTCTGTTGGCTGTTTGAGAGGCAAGCCAGAAATAGGAAGTGCATTGCTGTATGTAGCAGTTTGCTAGCAAGAAATCATCTCCAAATTGTTAGAAGTGTGATTACATTAATTGTGTCCAAACTGAAAGGTTAAAGAAATCAGTAGAAGCACTGTATTATGGAATACAAAAAAGGGAATGATCTGATTAACTAATGAAGGCTCTAGCCTGTACGGATGTTGTTGGAACTTGTTTGCTATTTCAGACTAGCTGAATCATTATGTCTGAGGAAAGTGTAGCAGGAAAAAAAGGAAAATATTTTTATTTTCTGTTTTGTTATTATTTATTTATTCATTTAAATGAATGAAAAACCTTGGGGACCTAAAGCCTCCGGTGTCATTTGAAAGTAGCATTTTCAATTTGAGCCTCAGCTGCGGACTCCTTTGTCTTTGAACTAAATGCAGCTGGGGCTGAAGGCACCCTTGGCAGAGAAAAAACAGTTGTTTTCAGTGATTTGATTCTGTGTACTTCCTTGTTGCCACTACAGACTAATTTTTGCCTGTAAGTAGAATTTAAGTCTATTTTTTAAAACCATACATCTGTTTTGGGTGGCATCCTGGTAGGCTGCACACAGAGGGTATAGCCTTCTCCTCGGACTCTCCTATCTTTTGAAAACTTTGAAGTATCCCCACAGGAGCTCTTCTCAGTGCCAGAAAATTTAGAGTTTTAAAAACACAGCTTACAGTCCAGTGTTAGTTTGTAATGACAGACAGAAGAAAGTAGAAGTTCAGTGGAGTCTTTTCCAAGTGTGTTGCTACTCATCACCCAGAGCTTGCTTCTCAGTCTCATGCAGTTCAGAGACAGCAGGACAAAGTCACAAGATGGCTAAAGCCTGTTTTTGTGTTAATTTGCTTCAAATTTTTTTTTTATTTTTATTGAATATATGTATGTATATTATTTAATCACAGTAGCACACAACTCCTTTGTTGTTGTTGGGCATTTGCCAGTCAGCACTTACTAGAAAAGCACTGCTTGGGACAGTTTGCACATGTTGTAAGGGTCTGCTGTGCTTCAGATGTTGCTAGAGTTGGGTTTAAGCTCTATGACCATGAAAGAGTGAATGATGCTGACCAAAAAATTGTTCATCCAGGGTCCGAGTCTCACCAACTTTTCCCAAAGCCAGATCACAGAGGGGTATGAGAAACTAGTAATACGTTAGTGAGTTTATTTTGAACTGGCAATTTCAACAATTAATCCCTGTCCACAGCAGCAGTAAATGTTAACTGTATTCTGCTACCAGCATCCCACTGCTGTCACCTCTCTGAAAATGCTAGATGAAGTTTTGGTAGGAGACTGTAAAGCCACAGCAATATAAAGAATAAGTATTCAACCAGAGTCAAGTCCTGGTCCTTCTTGGGGAACAGAGTGATGCAGTGAACAAAAACCAAATGCTAACCCTGGCCAGCTGAAATTTTTCTTTTCTCTGAGGAGGATGCCAGTGTAATAAGAAGCTGACGTAGAGGTCCTATGAGATCCCTACTCTTATGCCTCTGCAGGATGATACAAATACTGCTCTTACTCTCTTCCTGGCTTTGGAAATGCTCTGAGGGTCCCAGAAAAATAAATAACAGAATTTAGGGAATGCTTGAAGATACTCTGAATAGACAACAGACAAAAATGTTTTTTGCAATGCCATTATTGGTGAGGTGAGAAAATGCACCCCAAATCATTTTCTAACTCACCACTTATCTAGATCACTGTATATTTACTGTAAAATGTACATCAGTATACAAACAAACACTGTAGTGTGAACCCAGAGATAGATACGTCTAAATTGTTTCTCTGCAAAAATGTGTGTACTTAGACACACATGATTTTGAAAATGTGCATTCCTTTGTTTACTAGTTCTTCCAAGTGGGACTGTTCCCTTACACAGGTCAGAAGGAAAAAACGTTGCTTTGCTATAACTATGCTGACTTCTGTAAAGACTGAACTTGGCATTTGATGTGTTCATGGGGGAAGAACATGTCTTTTGCTTTGCAGACTTCTAAGAAATTTGTTATTTTAGGAGTGTATAGAGTCCACGTGTTTCAGTTTGCTTCCTGATGAACTGTACTGTTTATGGAAACAGAACTTTTCTGAGTTTATTTCTTTTCTTTCTACTGGCCCATAGAAAGCAACAAAACCCAAATTAAGATAATCATTCTTAGCTTTCTAACATGTAATACCTATCAGCCTATTTTAGAAGTCAAGTGTCAGCAGAATACTTGTCATGTATTCATAAGACTGAAATAATTGCACTTTATATTTCTACAAAATGAACTTCCACTTTCTTTGTAACCCAAACCTACTTGCAAATTAGTGATCTGTAAACTGCTAAATGCTCAATAATTTAATTTCAGCAGTGATATTTTTCATTAGACAGTTTCCTTTTTTTCTACAGCAAGCATGTGCAACATGCATGAAATAGTCGAGAAAATCTTGGGAGCTCAGGAAACAGAACTGACCCATTTCAATGAACAGCTTTTCTTTTTTGGGCTTGTGTATACTGCACATCCTTTCGGAACACAGTCCCAGATTGTAATGATGTCCCAAATCACAGGATTAATGTGTCTATGAACAGACCTCTTATGCCTCCAGAATGAAGTACTCCTTGCTAATTTCTCTTCAAGACACCAGCTTAATTGCATTTTAAACAAATGGGCTGCTTTGCTGGCCAACTTTTAAATGAGATAACAGCAATGTTCACTCTCCAGCAGTGATGAGTGCCTTGCAGTAGATTCAAAACTCTGTTCAATAACAGGTTTAATCTCACACCAGCAGATTTACTGCAGAATAAACTGCCACTGAGCTCATAATTAGTAAAACAAAAAAAAACCAACCTACTAAATATTATTTTCCAAAGCAGCAGGCTATGTTTTAGTGGAAATTTTTAGTCCTATTCTTTGTGTGTTTTATTGATTTTATGTATGATATTGGGAATTCATGCTATGATTTAAGATAATGGTCTTTATCGATCACTTAAGCAGTTGTTTAGCTACATAGTAACAAAATGATGCTCCCATTCATGGAATATGTGATACTGACAGCGGGGAGACCACAGTGCTTCCCTTCTTAATGTTTATTTCTTTTTTCCAAAAGCATATTCGCTGCTGGAAAACAGCAACTGCAAACATTTGTGCTTTAGAAACAATCTTCCCATAATTTTCTTTGTTGCAGCTATTAGTGGCCAATTGTGATTCAGTGATACCCAGTTCAACAAACAGATGTTCCAAAGTATATTCTCTGTAGCATGAAAACAAATATTAATGAGGTAATTGAAACTATTGAAGAAAAGAAAATAGTGAGTATGTAGTTTCTAATGTTTGAAGTCGTGCCCTTCAGTGTTTTCTTGTATTTAGTGATGATGTTAATTTTCAGTATCTAACTGTGTTTAAACACAAGAGGGCAAGTTTTCAAAGGGGCTTCATCCCAGGTTTAGGTTTGTATGTGCCCACTGAATTTCTACTCAGGAAGGATAAAGTCACAGAATGTAATTGAAAAAATTGGTCTCAGATAATTAAAAAAAAAAAAAAAAAACCAAAAAAAAAACTCCCAAGTGATGTAAAGCAGTTGGAAGGAGGGGGAATGAAATCTAGCCTACAGTATACTTTTCAACTGTTTGGATATATGTTGATTGTTTCCATTTATAAAAAAAAGAGATTTTTTTTTTTTTAAAGTATAATTCATTAGTCTAATATCTAAACTATAGATTAATGATATCTATCACACTTCCACAACGTATGTGTACTATTGAGATAGATAGAATTACCAGTTTAATTAATTTCAAAACTTCTTAAAAAACTATTCAAGCCACAGCACATCCCATAAAGCCTCCTATCCAACAGATCATTTTCCCATGATGAAGATATGTACTAGAGTATCAAAAGGCTCAGTTAAATAATACATTGCTTTTACACTAGAAATAGCTTATTTCAATAGGATTGTGACAGTTATTGTGATACTGTGCAATATAGTCTATGCACAGCAAAGGTGTTATCAAATAGAACCTGTTTGCTGTGCTAAAATGAGTATGTAATGATTGCTTTGTTTTGTTTTTTCCACATTTTGAGGCAGGTGTGCTCCAGAGGAGTCAGTGCTGCCCTGGGGCTCTGATTGCCTATATGGGTGGAGCTCCAAAGGAAATAAGAATGCACAAGTGTGAGGCCCAGATATATCCCGTTAGAGGTCACAGTGCCCCGGTGGCTAGCACTCGGGGAACCTTACAGAATGGGATTGTTCCACAATTTAGGCAAAGACAGTGAGTTTCATCTCAACCCATATATGTACAATGTATCATTTTTTTTAATTAACTGCCTTTCAGATTTTATAAAATTATATTATGTCCTTACTAAGTTAAGGTATGTATTGTGCAAGGCTACCAAAAACATTCCACCTCACTCTATGTGAAATACTTCTCCTATTTCTATACATGCAAGTTTTTATAACTAAATATGAAGGATTCTAGCAAAGTCCTTCACAAAGGTCTTTGTCTCCTTGTTTGTCAAATCCCATGAAAACAATGATCAGTGACAGCAGAAGGTTGCCACAGCACCAATGTTTCTTGATATAAAAAAAATTCTAAATGTTTTTTTCAAAGGAATCTGCACTTAGATATATGAGATAGTGGGAATACTCCCCTTCATCTGAACAGTCTTTCTGCAGCTGTAAGTCTGCTAATGTACTGTAAGTTCATTCATTAGTTGTTGTGCCTGAAGGTTCTAAAAGGAACAGTAGCATTGGCTTCCCTAGCCTGACAAAATGGAAGCATTTTTAGTGTCATTTTCAGTTTCCCTCTCTTGGCCAAACATAAGAACTTTTGTTGAAATTAATCCAGAAACCACAGTAGTGGAGATGAAGTGAATTTTAGGGAAGAGGGTTATTAAGAGTGGAGAATGTTTGGTGTCCTTCCATTCAGAATAGCACTCCAAATTCTCATAGCATATCAGTTAGTATCAATAGACTTTTTTTCATATAAAATTCAAATAGTGTCCAATAGACTATCATCTGGAAGAAGGCTGAGTAGAATATGTGTGTAGAACACAACAGCTCAGTATTTCATCAAAATTTCAGAGGTCTATCAAAATTGTGTAATGTAAACATGTAAAAATGAACAGCTAGGGTTTTGGTCCTATATAAGTGTACCTCATGAAAGACACTAAAGATTTTAGTCTTCACCCTGCATTGTAGTAATACCCATAGTGTTCTTGATTTGATGCTGGGTCTTCTCTGATTTTCTGGTGATTGCTGCTACAGTAGTAGACTGATTTATATAAATCTTTTGTGTAATTTGGACAGGAGGCAAGGACTCAGAAAATCTGGTTTTATTTCTTGGCTCCAAAACAGGCTTCCTTGATACCTGTAATATTTTTATGCCTCCATAAAATAGAACTAATAATATATTTCCCTACCTGTGGGTTATGAGGATAGACTTGTAAATTATGGAGAGTCACAAAAAATCTGTAAAACTCATGATCACAGTATGTAGATGTTTTTACTGATAATGTATAATAAGTTCTCTTTTTGTAATATTTCTAAGTGTTAATCTAGTATATTGTACCTTAATGATATTCGGACTCCAGCTAGGGAAAACTACTTGTTTTGGAACTGATAGCTCATTGCTCTTGTCAGTGGAATGTATTTTTCTGACTAATTAGTTATTTTCAAACTATAGTCCCAAATATAAAAAATGCTTTTTAATGTCTGCTTGTTTTTGCATTGTCAGCACTATTGCCATGGCTGTATTTTGGGCCTCCCCTATAGTCCAGAAAAAATACATACAAGCTCAAGAGGAAATGATTGAAGGTTATTAATGCTATTTAGTGTGTTTATGGGATGGCCCACAATTTTTATTGTAAAAAAGACAAGATTCTGGATGCTATTAAAAAGGCCTTTGAAAGATGTAAAAGAAAGAAAGAAGGAAGAGTAGTGTTAAGAAATTTGGAGACAGATAAGGGAAGTTTCCCAAGAAACAAGATGACTGACTACTGGAAGTATGGGAAACATTAGTAGGAAAGGTATGGAACGTGAATGACTTGGCAGTAGTTTTAAACAGAAGGTCTGAACTGAAATTAGAGGAGTGGAAAGTATTGATAAAAACTAAATTGTGTTTTTACAAAAAACACTGTATTCCACCATAATATTTCCAATAACATAAATATGAGCAATGCAAATATAAACAATATAAAATGTAAACTGTAATTTGGAGTACACAATATGACAACGTGAATTTGTAAAAAAATGCTGCATAGAATATGTGTTAGCTTTAAAAGGACTACATATGCTAACATCTGCTCAGTCTTTTCTTCATGTAGCAGGCCTCTAGCTGTAGCACACTTGCAGTTCTGAAAAAGAAAACTGATGAAGTTCACCCCATTTGCCTCTGAACTCTGATTTAATCTCCCTGCTAATTATTAACTGGGCCTCAGTTCCATTTTGACCATGCAGATCAGAAATGCTTGCATTCTGTCTGTACCTTGAAGCTGAGGTATCGTTCCATTCGCTCCAAGAAAACCTTAAGGAAAGCCTATATCATCACTCGCATATTTTCTGTGTACGGGTTACTGAGGGTGCCATTTCATTAGACATGGTGTTGTAAACCTGTGCAAAAGCCCATTTAGTAGTGGCTGACTGTTGAGCAAATTAATTCGTGGAAGAGATTAATATTTATTTTGTTTTCCCAGCACAGCACAAATGTTAAATATGTTGTGCAAAATCTATTAAGTATCAACAAATACTTTAAGCTACAAGAAACTTACCTGTTGTTAACATCATGTTTTATATGTTACAAGTAAATACTTTTTTGTGTGTGTATACAAAAATAAATAAATATTTTTAATTCATCCTTAGAGAATAAATATCAAACATAATAGTTTTGAAATATTTCTATAGTTGAAAAAGTGGTTTTCCCAAGGAAAAGTTCCTTTTGTTGATAATTTCACAAGACCTCTCTTGTTCTGTCACAAAAACAAACAACAAAAAAAAAATCAGAAAAAGCAACTGCAAGGCTTCATGCTGTCATCTGAAATCTTTTGATGAAAATATTTGCTAAGGATTTACAATGAATATTTTTCCTATTGTGTTACATGATTCCATGGATTGAAGCCTCCTCAGAGCTGCATTTTGCTTTGACCGAGAAATATATCTTACATATGAAATTTTCAGTAGCTGAATTGGAAATAAGGTAAAAAAGCATCGCAGATGGAATGTTAGGAGATAGGATTCAGCAGCAGGAGATATATTAATGGCTGGTGGATAATTAGCAACCACTTCATGTCTCAGTGTCACTTTTGCCATGGGATTGATGCAATGAGCCTGTTAATACTTGTTCACAGTTGGATTTTAGTAGGTATTTTGCTACAGCTGCAGCTGCAACTGCTACAGAGTGCGTGCATATGCAATCCCATATATGCAATGTGTATTTGGATTTGGCTGAAATGTTTTGGCTCTGTGTGAGTTTTTGTTTCTCTTATCATTTGTTATTTGCCATCGAGTAGTTGGTATATTTCCACCTTTCCTGCTCATTCTCAGATTTGCTTGGAACAGCCTTGGCTGATAGTATGAGAAGTTTCTAATCGTAGGGAAAAAGAGACGATTTCCCTGTAAAGAAGTCAGCAATTGGAGTGTCAGTGAATATGAATAAAGCTATTGATTCTTTGCAATATGTTCCCCTTCCTCCATCATTTCTTCTATTAGGAAAACATTCAGAAGATAAAGTGCAAATGATAAGACAACAAAAAAACAAACAAACAAAAAAAACCTTGATAAATATAAAGAAAAGCATTTGTAGATCCAAGATCCACTGGGAATACTAAACCATTGCAATGGATGGACGAATTACTCAAGCAATATGTAATAACTTAATATGTGATGTTATAAGATTTTTTTATGTACACCAGAAGGTAATATTTGCCTGGTTCATTAACATAATTGAGTTTAACTCTGGGGTGTGTTGCAGAAGCCTATACTTCCACTTCTGATGTACTAGAATCTGAATAAGTCTAGTGTGTTTCGCTATTCACTTTTTTTGGAAAGAAAGAGTAGGTAAAAATAAGAATTAAAATACTCATATGGTATAAAGCTGAACTATTTTTCCCCAATATAAGGCAGAAGGGAGCAGCAAAACCACATAAAACTGAAAGAAAATAAATAAAAAAATCCCATTAATTGATGTAGTAAATATGATATTTGGGATACTTACCAAAGATATTTCAATAAAAATATCTTTGAGTAGAACTGTGAAGAGTACAATTGTAGTTTACAAAGTAACAAATTTCTTCAATTTCTCCATCTTGAATTCTTCCTGTAAATTTAAAGGTAATGATATATCAATACTTCTTTTGCTTATTTGTTTTAATTTTGCATAAACTAGAGAGGCAGACACTTAAAAACTCAATACAAAAGCTAGGTTAAAAAAACAAGATGTTCAATATACTGAACATTGACTAGTCTAATTGCTGATGGTCTTGAGTATCAGCTGTTTATGGCAAATTTTTGTTATCATCAATTAATCAGATTAAGTTAAAACTGTCCTTAAAAAGTTTTTTTTTGTTGTTTTGTTTTGTTTTGTTTTTGGTCTGTGTGTTTTGTTATTGTTTCTTGTTCGTTTTTAAGTTGTACAGAAGGTTAGTATAAATGATAGACACTCATATATCAGGTTCCATTGTAGAGCAATATGTTTCAGAGTTTACATGTATATCCCTTTTCTCAAGGATTTCTAGCTCAACTTAAAAACATCCTTTGGGATGAAAATTTCAGGGAAGGTCAAAATTTCTAAATTCATTCCCTTAATTCCAACCATTTAAAATATGTGTTAAGATATTATTTAAAGCTACCTTAGAAGTCTAGGGAGAGTTGTCTTAGATTTCGTACTTTTAATATGTTTTTTGGATACCAAGCTTGTTTTCTATAATGAAAACATCCTAAATCAAGGTGGACTGAGTGTAGATTTTAATATATTTATTATCTTTTTTGATGACAGAATAAAAAACATTTCACATATATAAGAATACCTCTTTAGCCAAAATTTCATAAGGACTTGTAGTATGTAAAGTTATTGAGCATGCAGGGCTCTGTGGATGAAGAGCTCCCCAGGTACACAATGATGGGGGGACTGGAGCTGTTAGTGTCAATGGTTTGCAAATAATGGGTCTCTAGGAGAATTTAAAATTGCAGTTTTCACTCCAGACTATGGTGCTTTTTAGGATGAGCTGAGTTGCTATGAGGCTTGGCACTCTTCAGTGCACCTTAGGCAGCAGTTCTTATACTTCCATTGAGATTGTAACAGCTGGCCATTACAATCAATCAAGTGATATTTCAGTGGTATTTTTTCTTTAATATTAAGGGAAGAAAAGGAAAAATAAAAGATATTACAATTGTAACTTGTCCCAGAAAAAGGAAAGAAATTAAAGATTTACCTTTGACGTTAAAAAGCAGGCACTTGCAAGTAAATCACAAACCAATCATGCATTTCTTTGTCTTTAGGACACTGCAGTATTTTCTATTAATATATAAACACTCTCTCAATATTTTAGTATTATTAATTTTGTGTGGGTGTTATTTATGTGTTACAACAGCCTTCTCTACATATGAGTGCAGAGTACTCAACTATAGAGTGTATGTAAACTTCTGGGTCTGATCAAAACTTCATTAGTCAAATATCATGTAGATTTTCCTAGCTTTAAAACAAACCTTCAAAGTGAAATTAAGGTGTTGAAGAAACGGGTGAAGAGATGGGGATTCTGAAGTGTAGACAGGCCAGAAATTGACCTTGAATGTTGGCCAAAAAGTCAACTTAGTGAAGTCTAGAACTGTAAGTTTCTGAATTCCTGAGACCGAATAGGAAGGAAGAGAGATGTGATTCACTTCAATGCACAGTTCAGATAGAGTCACAGCTTGTGCATAAGATGTTTCCACTTTTCACAAAGTACAGTTTAAATAAGTTAAATTATTATTTTTGCATAGTATCATATGTGTGACTAGTCGTAGTGTTTTAATGCTCTACATTGACTGGAACAGCTAATTCTATATTAACATAATCATATGTTCATTGTATAAACATGTAATTATTCTATATATAATTAAAAAAAGTTATTAATGAAGCATTCTTACTGGGTATTAGCAATTTGCTTATCAGCAACAAAGAAAATCCTGAATGCGGCAGTTATAATCACAGTTCTTAATGCAAAGAACATCCTACCTGGGGAGTACCTTGGTAACTACATATTTAGCTATTTTGTTACTTAATGTCTTCAGGGGAATTTAACAACTAAAGCATCTTTATGTTAAAGACTGGGACAGGGAAAATTACAGAGAAGCTCTAGTATGATGCAGCAACAGTGGTAGCAGCATGTTTAGACAGGTGGCAATTTCAGTCAGTTGGGTGCACATTCTACATAATACCAAATTTTGCATTTGTTTTTGAAGTAATGCAATTGACACTAATTTAAATAAGAGTTAAGGAACAGTAGGTTCAGAAAGTAATGCGAACCATTTAAACATCCCTCTGTTATCAGCTCCTGCTCTTCAGGGTTAATTCTTAACATGTGCAACCATGTTGTTTTTCCTCATATGTATTAACTGAGGGGACAAGAAAACCTCCTCCTAGGTGAAAGATCAGTGAAAATGGTATGTTGAAAGAAATGGGATCAAAGCATACTAGGAGGGCTGCATGGAGGAATCTGTTTCCTCCGTCATACTGTAGTGGTCAGTCCTTTGGTAACAATTTTTTTTTTTCTTCCACTACTAATGAAATGAATTCTATTCACCTCTTCCTTTTCATTTCCTTTACAGGTCATCACAGATGACCTCCAGAGTGACCAATCTCATCAGAAATCAGTTATGCTGACTTTGATTGAAAGCAATGAGAAAAGTTCAAGATGTTTTATGACTTGTGTGATTGAGGCAAAGAATCACGGACAGAGGAGGATTGTATCCTGCATCAAATGAAGTCTGGGAGTTAACTTTCTTGCTTAGAGGTTTAAAACTGAATGAAGCTCAGAAAGCTACCAGGTACTTTTAGTACAAGTTCTGTCATCTCTGCAGTTTCATGCTAAATTTCTCACAAGAAATATCCCATCGTAAGTGATGAAGGTCTTACCTATACAATGATATGTCATTATCATAAATAACTAAGTAGGGCAGAAAATCAATTTGTTTGGCATATAGTGGTATTATTGTATATTAAAATATTTTCCTATGGCTTTAAGAGAAAATGGCTTCAGAGTAAGCAGTTATAAACTTGATTTATCTACCAATCTGCCAAATCTCCCCTTCCAAAGGGAAGGATATTACATATGGTCAGCTTCTAAAAAGTACACTGTAATATTGTAATAATTAACATATTGATTGACATATTTTGCATAGCATCATCTTTTGCTCACCTGATTTTAGGAAAACTACTAAGCAGTGGAGAAAGTAGAAAAAAGTATTCTCCACCCTCTGCCTTAGTACAAGAGTAAGTGTGCTGACCATTTCTGTAATTATTAATTATTAATGTCTATATTACCATTGGTAATATATATTTATTAATTTTTACTTAAAACAGCACAGTAGTCATATATGCAAACTGATTCAGCTACCATCTCTAAACTACCGAATCCCAGATCTAAAGAATGTCACCTGTGAACTTTTTTCTATCCTTTCATAATGATATATTTGGTTGCAGTAGCGATCTCCTTTAAATTAATGGAGTTGACTGATAGAGCTGTACATGACATTCTTCCCTGTCCTGAGACATCTTCTGCCACGTGGCCTTTCATGGAGGCCCAGATCCATCACCATCACTTCAGACCTCCTTATAGCTAAGTTTCATCTTAGTCCTGTCATTCATTTACGAGTAGCATCTTTCAGATGATTCTTTGGATGGTTAGGAAAACATTTCATGTTCTTGTCTAAGCTCTTAACCTCATGTCTCAATTGCCATAACACTATTTCTTCTCACTTTGGCAAGTTTATCATGTGTCTTCACTTTTTTGCCTTCCTCCATGTTGACCCTTTACTTGAAACTTATGGAAAACATTTAAAAGGTGACATCATTAAATTAAAATCCTTGAAATTCTGTCTTGTTATAAAGCCTATAAAAGAAATGAGAAGGAATATTAGGCTGGGGTTGTTCTATGGATGTTGCCTTTCTTTCATGCTTTCTTTGCGTACCTGTCTCTACTTACATCTCTCTGTTCTCTCCAGCCTGATGCTTTGTTGTGCAGTTTGGGAATTGAGTGTTTTTGTCCTTTTGCACAGTAGACTCCCAGTCTATGATATGGGATCCCACACTGTGGTTAAAAAAAAATCTTTAACAAATAATTCAGTTAGGAGTCAAGTTGTGAATATACAGACTGGTTCATTTTTTACATGTTTAAACTTGTCATTTTGTTTTTGTCTTGCATAGAATTGGTGACTGTGATAGCATTTGACTTTTTAACTTGTTTTGTCTGTTTTAGGCATGCAAAGCTAGATTTAAGAGGTTAGACAGAGGAAGGGCTTAAATTATGAGATTCACCTGGCATAAAGACACCTAATCAGTGATCCCTAACCTGACACACACAACAGTAATCAGACATTAGCTGCAGTAAGCATCTAAACTTTTTCCTTTGAGACCTGCCTTTGTTTCTCTGGATGTGAGGTTTTGGAGATGTTCTCTTTAGCTGTCTTTTTTTACATCAGTCAAAGTAGATCACTCCTTGAGGTGCAAGCTGTCACTACAGCTTACATTATACCTTCAAGCATGGATTCTGCTCTGTAAGCCAGACATGTAGAAGGTAAGTGCTGTAATGATCTTATTCTACTACAAAGGCTAGATTTTGGGTTTAAAATTAAAATCCTTGTCACTTCTTTTCCAGTTGTTTTTTCCAGGAGTTGCTTACCATTTTGATTTGATTTTTACGTTTTTCCCCTAATCTGGGGAAAGTCATCTTTAAGAGCATAAAGGTATCCAGATAGCTGTCAATAAAGTTGCTGTTGTATGACACAGAGGGGAGTATTAAGCATATGTTCACACTTCTTGCATATTCACTCTGCAGTTATATTTGGGGTTTAGTAGTATGAAGATAGGGGTGTGAAGGTGGGGTGACCTATAGCACATAAAGAAGGGGTTGAATGTTATTCTATCAAGCCTATGGATGTTTAATGCATATACATATCTGATTTTTTTGCTAGGAAAAAATGTATTGCACTTAGATATTAAGCCTCCATCTCTCCAGCCTGATCCACTGATTGCTGTCCTTTTCATTTTGTCAGTAATATGCGAGCTTTCTTTTAATTCTGCTGTAATTTGCAGGGACTCAAAGCATGCTTGAAATTACTTACCTGACTGCACTTCGTGTGAAGAACTCTATCCTCTCAGCTGTTTTAGATTAACAGTGAATTACAGTTCACTTCAATGCAATTAGACCTAATGAGGTGCGTATGGAGGCTATTGGGCCACCATGTAACCACATTATATGGACTTGCTAGTTGCCATTTTAATCAATTGTTTTGACCTTTGAATGCAAAGTACTGCAAAGTACAAAGAAGTTCATGGCCCAGATACCTATTTATTCAAATGCAGAGAGAGATGATAAAAATTAGCCTTTGCTCAGGAAAACTGTTTCTCTGGGTAATCTTTAAAAAAGAAATCCTGTTTGCAAAAGGCTGCTTAAAATGATTTGTCATACCACAAGTGCAGTTGAAATATTGTCATCACTATTTTACTTTCTCTTCTGTGACTTGATTTTAAACTTGTCTTGCATCATTGGCTATTTAGGAACCAAGGCTAAATTTCAAGAAACAATTCCATTTTATCAGATTGCTTTGTGGTAATGAAAATCAAACACAACCTCATGTGAGATTGTTGGAAGTAGGAAGACTTCAACTAAGGCAGCTTTGTTTACCTGTGTGTGTGCCAGATTCTAATTTACAGAATTGAATTTTCGTACGAAGTTGTTGTTCAGGGCAGGGAGTTAAATGTAGAGTTAAAGCTGTGAGAGATGATGTTTTGTTTTTCAGGGAAACTTTCTGAGTGTAGCAAAATGAAAAGCAGTAGGACTATTTCTACAGGTTTTACATAGATACAAATCTGTTGCTCCCTACATAATTATAGCTCTTCCATTAGTTTGTTCCCTGTTTTGCTTCTTGCTGGCAGGCAGCTAAGTACCACAAAGCCCCTGGATGTGTTTTGTGTTTGTCTTAATGGAGAATATTAAAAAAAAAAAAAAAAAAAGTTTGGTGCTCCTTAGAAATTCAAAGTGATTTTTAAGTTAATTAGAAATATATTTATATAAGTTGCCATGAGGTCTTGCCTTGTCTTTATACCACATAATATAGATCAGCCTAAAATGTTTTGTAAACGTACCTACCCAGTATTTCTGCTGTTAAAACCTTCCTAAGTATGGACTTCTATCTTTGAGAGCAAATATTTGCAAGTAATGGCTAAAATAATTCTTATCAGTCACTTCAAGGAGACTGAGAAATCTCCTTGGAATGTTTGAAAATTAGTGTCTTACAACTTTCAAGATAGCTTTTGAACCACACCTCCTGAGAGGACATGAGTCAGATGTGTGACCTAACAGGAATCGAGATATGAATTCCTGGTTATGAGTCATACTAAGGAACAATGTCTTGATGTGTCCTTGAAACTACAAGCATGTAAACTTCCTTCTTCCTATTGTGCTTAGCTTCTAAACGAGAAATATTTTGTACTTTAATTTAAGTAATATCACAAGAAATCATGCTTTATTCTAACTGCATGTAAGGTGACAAGGTAATTAAGTGAAATAACAAACATTTTATAGAAGACTCCAAATTAGATAGGAGTCTCTTTATCTCCATATATGTATACACATATAAGTAGTGTTAAAAGCTGTCTTATACTCACCTAAATGTGTTCAAACCACTTTTCTGTCTCTAACATGTTAATGATTTTGCATTTCCAAAATAAATACCTAAATACATGGAAAATGTGTGGAAATCCTATCAGTTAATTACAGTTGTAATTATCAATGGACTATATGACCCACTGGTAATTGCTTAATATATTAAGCTTGTAGACCTTTTATTCCTGTACTTTAACGTCACCCAATCTTCCCACTATTGTATGTGTCTACTATAGTAACAAATGTTATATTTCAAACATTTGTCCATACTAATGAAGTATGCATGGTGTTAAAATAAAAATGAGAACATACTGAATTATATGAACTCGGCAAAAAATACTGATAGCCCAAGAAAAAAGTATCTTCAGGATCAATACTGGCTACTATGCAATGAGATGAAATGCTTTTCCTCTAAGACATAATTTATATTACAAATGTTTTCAATGATCTGTTCTATGGATCTTCCAGCTGTGCTATGAAGTAACTGATATTGGTGACAGCACCAAAACTGATCTCATCTGAAGTAGCTTTTCCTGTACAATAGAAGCACATGTCTATCTTGTATATGCGGTATGTAAGCTTCTTCCGTTGTTTTCCAATTGAGGATTTAAGTGTGAGTGAATGTAGAATAGATATTCCTTCTAAATGGACTGAGATGTATGCTTGTAAAGGAGTTATGGACAACCTGAAATGCATATTGACTTGACTTGTATTTGAATTCCTTTCCTTTTTCTTTGCAAAGGTTCGTTGATGTTAAAGGCCATCTGTTTCCTGTAGTGCAGAAACATAGACATTAAGAGAACAGAATTTTAATCCGTTCAGTGAACTACAATTTAAATGTTTGTTTCAAGAATCTCAATAGTTTCAGCACTGGAATTTTGAGTGCAGTGATTTTGTGCTTGTTTGTATATTTAATGTCTGAGTGTTATGATATTTCTCATAGTAATGAAGCCTGGCATAGTACTGCTATGTCTGTCGTGGCACAATTTCAAACTTGAGGATACTTAAATCTCACATACTTGACTGAATGAGCTGGATCTGATGTGAACCATACTTTACTGAGTAGGAGTACCTTCTTAGTAGAAGGTAAGAAATGTTCAACTGAGGCTCTTTCTACAGTTTAATGGTACAGGTGTATATACAGACTTGATGTCATAGCTAGCTGTCTCGGTGTAGAAGACATGTAAAACCTAGACCATCTTGAGAATTCAGGTGGTTAATGCTCCATCTCTCACATCAGCTGAGTGTTTGTTGCCTTAGTCCTTCAATCTGTAAGGAGCTGCTCCTGTATTTAAATATGCTTTGTTAAATTTTGAACTTTCAAGAAACAAACTTCAGAGGAAATATTTAATAACTTAATACAAGTATGATGTTAAACAGGATATTTATACGTATAAACACTACTTTCCTGTTGTTTGATTTAGCTGTGTAGAGTGGACCTAGGGAGGCACAAGAAAGTGAAAAAAGGATGCTTTGAAACTAAGTAATTGGAGAAGTTTCGTGATGAAAATGATTGTAAAATACATCAATTTATGGTTGTATTAAAACAAACGTAAGGGCCAAATTTGGCTTATGAAAGCCATGGAGGAAATATGTGACTTTCTAATTCATTATGATGAACAAGAACAGAACCTCCTTTTTTAATCTCCAGAAAACCTAATGAGCTATTAATTATATCTAATGTGTACTTAAGGTTGATGAGCTGTTGCTTTAGTAATTTTTACAACTCAGAAGCCTATGGACACTTTAAGTACTGATGGTGTAACTTTAAAAGATATAGATTTTGTTTAGTTTGTTTTGTTTTATGAAAATATCTATTGCCCATGTAAGTCTCCTTTACATACAGAGAGCTTATGATAAATGGTAACCAGGTGTCATTCTTAAAAAGGGAAACGTTTTAACAAAGTTCTAAATTAATATAAGGTAATTACTAGGTCAACTTTCAGTCTCAAAAGATTAAATCTCAAAGATGAAAGAGTTTTTACAATTAAAAGAATCTGTGACAATACTTTTATTATTTGTATTGTTCCTTTGTATGTTCCTTTAAGAATATACAGCAGCCTCATATTGTTATGTCAAAAATCCTAATCCTGAATGAATAACTCTACATTTATATTTGAATCTAATATAACTTAGTGCTGTACAGAAGAAGAAAAATACTCAACTGTAGCGTATATCAAAGAAGATTTAAATGTCCACAAATGTTCTTGAGAAGATTCTCTGATTAAAAAAACAGTGCACTTAGGCTTCTCATATCTCAGCTGCTTTCACTGTGTTGAATAGCATTAAATAATAGCATTTTAACAGTACTGAAGTGAAAAGTAGTTGTATAAATGTGCTGACAAAATTATGTGCCCTTTATTGACATACACAGTTTTCTTAATCATATCCATTTTTTGAGGCTAAGCTAAGGATTTTAAAATAAAACACTATCCTATGAGACACTTAGTTATAGTAATTGTATCAGATGTTACCTGTTAATATACTTAGTCATAAATATTAAAGCTGATTACTTGTATGTGACATAAAACTATATAATTAAATAATATATCTAATGGATGTACAATTTTTCCAAATAGCTATTGTTCTTGTTCTATTTGTTATGCTGTTTATTTGTTTGTATGTGAAAATAATAACAGAATAATACTTCAGGAACATTTTCAAAACAACTAACGTTTTGGCTTCAAACACAATTAGAACAAAAAGCACAAAAACACATTATAATATAAATCTGACATGTAGTTTTCCTTCAGGAGATATTCAGTTTTTAGTTTTAAACAAGTCCCTTAGAAGCTTTAGGGTTCTTAGGATGCCTAGAGTCAATTTTGAACAATTTTGCAACTTACTACAGGGAATCTTAATTCAAATTCAACAAAACACTGGAAGAGGTAGTGCTTTGGAGTATTTAATTTTCTCAAAGGACCATCATCGGTGTGAAGCATCAGATGGGGAGAAGCAACATGTAAATAAAATGTCAACCTGAAAACATGGTAAATAGCAAGAATAAGTCTCTCATTTTAGATGGGAAGAAAAAATGCATCTTTTCACATTATCAAGACATATAACAGTAGTCACTGTGATAAAAAGCAATCTTACACATTGTTTCACTATTAGAGTATGAGATTAGTGTTTTCTGTATTAGAAGTTGTTAGTTGCAAATATAAAATATAGGATCTAATTATGGGATTGTCATTTGAGAGAAACAGAGAAATTCTACTAAACTTGGGCTTCAAGTTTCTTGAAGTTTCCTTTTCTGAATATGTTTTTTCTTTAGTACCTCTGAAGAAGTTACTCAATAACAGGGGCAAATAATTTTCATTTTTTGTTTTGTTTTTGTTGTTTCAGATTTTTTTTAGCATTGGTTGCTAATGATGAGATGTGTCTTACTGCTTATGTTTTATTATGGTGTTTCATCTATGACAAACTGAGAGCGTTTAAGCTGGAAAACCACAAACGATCTTACTGAGTGCTTTCATGATGATTTTAGGCAGGGGAAAAAAAAGAGAAAATTCATGTCTCATGTAAAGTTTGTCAGTATTACAGTGTTTTTGGCTCTATGTTCATAATTAACAAATTATTTCAAACTAAAATTAACAGTAGAACCACCTCAATAAATGTATCTAGAAAACCAAGGACCATATTTTTATTAATATTAAACAGTTCTACTCTTTTGTGAATGCTTGTCTTTAATACCATTCTCCAAATGATATGTGCATATCTCACTCTCTTCTGTTAGCAGATTAAGGCTTCAGAGTTTATCACATTAATTATGGTAATTTAATAGAATAACGTTTGATGTAGAAAAAAATCTGAAAATAATTTATTTCATCAGAATCTACCAAATCTACCTAATCTATTCTGATAGATCAGAATCTATCATCCCATACTGTCTTTGTATATTAGTCATAATTACAAAGCTTTTAGACACTATTACTAAGATTCTTAAATGCCCTTTTCTTATTGTTGACTGATATGCCTAGAAGTTAACAAAGGCATTACAATATAAACTAAAAATATGAATGTAGTTCTTTTTAAAGTATTTTCACTTCAATGGTATCAAGGAGCCTGTAATCACATACATCCTGTCTTTAATGCATTTTAACTCTAATGTTACTTTTTGTTTGTTTGTTTGTTTGTTTGTTTTTCTGCTTTATTTAATCTGCTGAAGTGGGAATAACAATGAAATATGCAGAATTTTGACTTCCAGTGCTCTGGAAGAGTAGGAATATAGAGGAATGAAGACATGTGATCAGGTAGGCTTGTGTTGTGTATTGTCAAGGCTTGTTATCAGATAGGCTTCTGTTGTGTATTGTCAAGGAAACAGCTTTGTGATTTTCTTTGCGAACTATGCACCAGTGCTTTGTTGTTGTTGTTTTATGTTTTTTTTTTTTGTTTTTTTTTTTTCTTCCCCCCTCTGGCAATTAGTGTATCTAACAGTCCTTGTCAAATGATTCTTTATTACTTACAAAAATAAATAAATCTTTAAGTTTACATATCCTTTATCTGCTATAAAAATAAAAGCTATTACTATTAACTAAATAATTTGTGTATTTCTGAAAGGAATAGACTGATATTTTAGAATTGAAGTATTAATACTAATGGCTTTCTCTGCCAGTATATAACAGAACATATACATAAACAGGGCCACTCATACGTACAGCAGAAGGTATTGCTGCTGGCAAGCCTTAGCAGAAAAAATGATAACACTTGTATCTCATCACCACAGCAGAGTGCTGTGAGGTCAAAACATTTGTCCCATGTTACTTTCCCTATCTTCTTCAGTTTGACACACTGCACTAAAAAGATATAGACCTGCTGTCACAATCCCAGTAGATCAAGTTGTTGGTGTCAAATATTTTCAGCCCCTTCAGGCCAAAGCACTATGCTGGCAGCCTCACCAGAGAGCCAGATGAGCCCTCAGTACATCATATAGTCACTTTATTACCTCTGTCTAGTGCTGACTGAATAACATCAAGCATAGAAAAGGTGACTGTGCATAGTTACTTCACCATATTTTCCTTCCCTAAGGAGGTATGGCAGACCGGACAGGCTTGTATACTGAGAGTATGCTGGTCTGCCAGTTGTTTTCTATAATACTATTCATTCTTTGCCTTTCTGAAAACACCTAGAAAAATAGTAATCTCTCCTATCCTTTTCAAAATTCATTGATAAATTATACAATACACTAAATAATATGAACAAAAATAATAAGTTTTCTTGTGTAGCTCCTCACAGCTGCAGTTTAATGATAGCATTTCTTACAGTGCTAATTCATGCCAGGTTTTCTGAATTCTCTCATCTTCATCTTGCCCATTTTCTGGGAATTATCTTGTGTATTTCTTTTAATGCAAGAGATTGGCACAGCTATCTTTGTCACTTTCTTTCTATGATCACTATTGACAGCTTTTTTATAACCACTCTGACTTTTGATATTTTCAATAATCACAGAGATTAAATTGTCTTTAATTCCAAATTACAATCTGTTTTTAACTTATGTGGAAATACACTGATAGTTCCTTATCTTGATTAGCATTGTGCAGTGTATCTTGGAGTGAGGAAAATATTGCTGTAACATAAAGGAAAAGATGAACAGCACAGCACAGAATAATGAAATGGGTTGGGTTGGAGGGGACCTTTAAATACCATCTAGTCTAACCACCCTGTTATGAGCAGAGATCGGATTTCATTAGATCAGGTTACTTAATGCCCTGTCCAATGTGACTACCATAAAACAGGTTAGACAGAGCTTCAGTACCTCATTAAATAAAATTAATTTTAAAAATGGTTCGGATTAATTTGAAATACATGTATATATACAGATCTGGCTCGCATTCACCAAGGCACTAAGTTTCAGTTTGAATTTTGACCTTTTTTTTTTTTTTTTTTTTTTTTTTTACTCTAAGGCTAATATAGATATCCAACTATAGATATTTAAAACCTATCTTTTAAAACCTATCTTTTAAAACCTAATTTAATAGTAGCAATCTTAAAACAAAACCACAATCAGTACTGAAGCAAAACTTAGAAGTCTTTTCTGCCACTAACTAGATAATACATGTATATGTAGAAGATGGCATCACAGTGAGAAATTTATAGTGACAATACGCTTTTGTTAGTCTTATCTTTCATGCAGTGAAAAAGCTTCTAATGATCATCTGGCCGTAGTAGTTTTTAGTAAAATGCTCAAATTTGACCAGACTGCATGCTTACCATTTGACATACGCTAGGAGAATCCTTCAGAGTGCTGGAGAGGGGTTTATTGAATACTTTTTTATTATTATTATTTAACATTTATTTTAAAATGAAACATCTCATCCTTTTGTTCTCTTGATAATGGTGTAAATATATTATGGAAGTGAAATTAGTTACTATTAGTGATAACAGTGTAAACTAAAGTTGTTTGTCCAGTCCAGAAGGTGTTAACTAGGTACCTGTAATACTTTTTCCTTTTTTCCTCCTGCCATTCTATGTATCCCAATGACTCATTCTTTTAGATAATAGAGTTGATGGAATTTACTTCAGAGAGATAGTTTTATAAAAACACACACAAATGTACAGTTTTCCAAGCCAAGGGAAAAATGTGTTTTCTGAAACAAATCAACAGCTTACCATTTCTCAGAACTGAGGGGAGGTGATATAAGTATGGCAAGTGATCTTTGTTTTTTGTTTCATTTGAAAGAGAAATAATGCCATCTTTAATAATAAAAACAACAGCAACAACAGAAAAAAAAATGGTTACATTTCTTATTTTAACAACTCTTCTGATAGGTCCTCATCATCTGTCATAGGAGCATGCATAGTTTAAGAGAAAGAAATCCAGGTTTGATACATGATTTCATAATAAAATTGGGTTTCTTTTACTGTCATTGAGCTCTTTAGTTGGAACTTTGGAATCTAAAATCTCTTAATGGCAAATGAGTCTAGGGGGTGGAAACCTAAGTACTCATAAAGACATTGTTTCACAGACAGGGATTTTACATTATTTTGAGTTTGCTGATTTTGCTGGAGTAATCCAAAGCCAAAACAGGCCTGTGGGTAAGAGCTATAAGGGTTTTCTAGTAGCTTTCATTCATTCATTCATTCATTCATTCATTCATTCATTCATTCATTCATTATTTTCATTATTTTAGTTATTAGAATTGGTGACCAGTAAAAACAGGTTAAGATTTACATTGAAATGAAAGTAACCTATTGTCATGTAGATTATGCTTATGAAAAGATTCCTCATGTTAAATCCAGTATTAAGAAAAAAATATTAATACACAAAGTTTGCAGGAGTTACAAATAATTGGACGCTGTTAACTTTGCTCTCAATTGAATTGTTTTTTTATTAATAACCCTGTCAACACATGTAACATTTTACTATCAAAGCTTTATTTCTTTTGTAATTCTGTTCTTTATTAAAAACTAGTTAAATGTTTGAGGTGTTAGGATGTGTAATCAGACTGCCTGTTGTGCTCCATTTCTGGACCTGCATACTACCGGAGAAATGGAGAATGATCTCCTGCAGTAACATTCAGAGGGGCTGTGAACTCTGTTGGAGAAGGACACCTATTTGAGCCTCTTGCTTTTGATAATAGAATTGTGTTCTTCTGTTTGGTGGCCATTAGGCAGCTAACTACTTTGGTAACAAGATTATAATATAAAAGATTTTACTATATATATTTATAGCTGATTTAGTTTCTGAAGGGCAGATCTGTAACTGAAGTAGACATAGGAACCTTTCTGGAGACTGCAATGAAGAAAAGGATGGAACGTGAGATGAAAGGATCTGTATTATATTTCAGGGATCAGTTATCTGAAAGATATATGTTGTTAGATGCCTAAGGTCCTTACAGGGTCAAATTTTCAGATGGGGCCCATGAATACTTTAGGGTTTTGATAATACTTAAGGGTTTCAGATCCCTTAAAGGCACCTGGGAAAGACAGTAGTATACATAACAGATTGTGGAATGGATGTCCATATAAGGATCTTTGGGCTTTTAAATATAATGCTAATTAACATTTAGATTAAGATTGGCAAGAATTTTGCTTTATCTGAACATTCTGAAAAACAAAATATTACTCCTATACTCTTTAGTCATGATTGCCATGAAATGAAGAATGATGGACAGAGGTCTGTTGAATCTAGCTTTAAAAAAATGAGGAGAAAGGAAAAGGTGTAGAATGAAATAATATGGCCATGATAAGCACAAAGAACAATTTCCTTATTTTTGACATCCCATTAAGTTGTGGTGTACAAGAAGTCTTGATACTGATTTTTGTACACAGACACACAGCAAAAAAAAAAAAGGGAAGGCACTATGCTTTTCTATATTATCCATACAGTACCAGTTATGTTTAACCTTTAAGAAAGCCTAACAGCTGCAGTGCAGTAAAGAGCAGGAAAAAAAAAAAAAAATCTGAAGGCACAATTAGAGTGGTACAAACTATTAGCTAGAATTAGCTTTTAATATAGCAACCTATTTATTTTGTTGGAAGTAAACACAGAAAGTTTGCTAATATATTCTGTAGGTATGTTTCTGTCTTTGGCATAGTGTCCATGCAAGTGGAGTTATTGGAGTGTACCTTATAGATATATAGATATATATAGGTATAGAGATATATAGAGAGAGAGAGAGAGAGAATTGGGTATGGAAACAATCAGAAGTACACTGTAAGATTCATACAAATATACTTTTTTTTTTTTTAAATCTTGGAGGAACCAGCCTGTAAAGAATATGCAGAGCCAGTTCAAAGTTACAGAAAGTAGTATAGATTTTTTTTTTTTTTCCTGTGAAAAACAATGGTTCTGTACAGACATGTAACCTAAAAGACAAGTAACATTACCTCTCAGTTTCATTTCATATGAAAGCAACACAGTATGTGGAACACTTAATTTGTCTAAACATTCTGGCAGCTCTCATCAAGAGGCCAGTATAAACTTTACTAGTTTGGCTCATTAAATTGAAAATGGGCTTGGAAAAGGTCATAGGGAATTAGAGGTTACAGAACCAATAATCAAAGCAATTAGCTATAACTTGAGTCTTCTGAGCTGCCTAAAAGAGAAAGCAGACCTGACCTTGTCAAAGAGAGAAGGATATTAAAATTATATGCCAAGAAGTAACACAGAACGGCTATTACAACCATGTAGAGCATTGCAGAACTGTGGGGGTTTTTTTGCTTTTTTTTTTTTTTTTTTTCTCAAGAGTTAATATGATGCTATTTCTGGAGTAAGCTCTCTATCTGTTTTAAAAGTTTCTGATTCACTGTGAGGATTCATATGCTTTTTTCTATTGTGATAGTACAGACATCAAAGTCTCAGGATCTGATCCTTCTCAATTATTATACTGTAAATCAGAAATCATTGAACTTAATTGAGTTCTGTCAGTGTAAAAGTGATGTGAGAGTAGAAACAGGCTGTTAATGTCCAGATGAATTTTGATTAAAATAATCTATTCTGTGAAATCTGAAAACTTATATCAAATATACTAAGTTGTTAAATGCTTTTTATTTTAACGCACTTTCACATAAAATTCTTTGTTCCTGTAGCAGTTACTCATTTCTCTGAATTTTCATAGAATCATACACTATCCTGAGTTGGAAGGAACCCACAAGGATCATCAAGTCCTGGCTGCATGCATGGCAACCCAAAAATCAGACCATATGTCTGAGAGTGTTGTCCAAATGCTTCTTGAATTTTATTATTTTTATTTGTCCCGAGGAAAAAGGCTTCCCATTTAGAGTTTCCTAAAAGGTTTCGGAGTTTATTCATTTTTATTTATTTATTTATCTATTTATTTATTTATTTTAAAGTTGCAGGCACATATCAGATAAAAGTCTATTCAAGATATGAAGTTAGAATAACATTTAGAATCATAGAATATCCCAAGTTGTAAGGAACCCATCAAGTCCATCTCCTGGGTCCATAAAGGACCACCCAATTATTTGTTTTGCATTAACACCCTGAAGATTATTACTGAGCTTCCATGTTAGTCCACTTGACACAGTAATATCCGTCTCCTGAGTTCCCTGCATCTCACATTGGCTGATATTACCTACGGTGTTCAACAGCTCTGTCAATAACTGTAAAAATGTGTTTCAAGACCACTCTGTTAACCACTGTGACTAGTTTATATTTTCCCATGTGGGCGAGCTTTAAGTCATGCTTTGCATTACTTCTTAGAGTGATTGCTGTAGTCTGAGCAAGATGGATACTTAAAGTTGTAGCTTCTCTCTCAGTTGAGATTAGGCTCCATTGGCTTCAGTGTAGAGCAAAGAGGCTATGTAACTCAGTACTTATCAGCTCAGTACTTAGCTACTTTTCCTTACAGTTCTTGGGGAACTATAATGTAGCATGTGAAAGTGTTCAGTTGTTGAGAAAGGCATTCTACTATACTGTAATGCAAAGAAGACTCAAGATTGGAAGCTTTCCTAAAGATCTAAGAACTGGTATGTTTTGAAGTTCACTTAAAAAATCACAGGTAAAATATTTAAGAAATGCAATCAGAGAGAGAAAAAAAAAATCAGTAGGGAAATACCAGAAGTTTACAGTGAACTGGAGTAACTCTAAGGCTGATTAAATTAAATGTAATGCAGCAGTCACAGAAGGAAACTTTAGTTTGAAAATGGCCATCACATTGTGAAAGATGAACTAAGTTGATGAAGAAAGTAGGGAAGTGGAAGGCTAATATTGCAATGTACATGTACAGCACTTGTTTAGAATTAGACCATATTGAATAGAGCTGCTCAGAAATCTGGAAAGAAAACTGAGTAATGGCATGCAAAGACAAAAGGTTTGCCAGAAGGCAACATTTGTAATAAGTGCTTTCAAAGCGCTAAACTATCTTTTTGGATGTCATAGGAGAGAGTTGATGAGTTGAAGGTGACAAAGAGTCATCTTTTAGAAGACCATAAACAACAGGGAAAATACATAATTTTCAGAATCAGCAATCTATCAAAATTATAACCCATCATCATGGTATGCTGAGCAGTCATGGAAAAAAAATCAGACCACTGGACTATGCTTAATAGCAATGATATATTTATAAATTTCCTAAAGCCTACTAAAATATTTCATTTCAGGACCTACTCTGCTTCTGATCTACTCATGTTAGAGATAAAAGGAGATCTCAATGGTTTACAAAGCTGCATTTCCCCCACAGTCCAAATACATTCTATGTTTTGGGGAAATCTGAATGAAATAACAGCAATATTAAGCAGAAAAATTCTTTATAACAGTCTGAACTGTGATTGCATCATGCTGACTAATGTAGCTTGACATATGGGAAGATTCCTGGTTGAAATTTTCCCCTAAGTTGTAAAGCAAAGATGAAGATTTTTAATAAAAGATCTATCCTCTAATTGACATATTACTATACAATGTTTCTCTGGAGGTTAAATGTTCTTCACTTCTAACTTTTTAAAATCTGTTTATCATTTAAAAAAATGAAGAATAGAACATTCCCTAAGATTAACTAGCGTAGCTAGCAAAGCAAACTTATGTAATAGAAACAAATTACATTAGACCACAGTAGCTGACATGAGAAAAAAAATATATAATTTCAAATAAGGTTTTTGAACTGTCAGAATCGATGAAAATTGGTGGTATTTGTGTACTTATGTCAACTTTTCCCTGTGGACTATATGGACTATATAGCCCCCATTTTAAAAGTGTTATGGCTCACTAAAAGATACTTCAAGCCCTTTATATTTGTCCTCTGAGTTATTTTGGATCTGGGTTATAGAAATTATCTTCATCTTTAAAGAAAAAAGTCCTATTTTCTTTAAAGCTCACATCTTATACCATATTTCTAAATGCACTGCTCTAAATTTTAAGCAGAAATGTCATATGTGACCATCTCTGACAGTAGAGTTAAAAACAAAGCACAAAATACTACAAAAATTTTAATCTTGAAATATATCAAGGAACAGTTTCTTAGTTTATATATTATAATTTTATATCCTTTTTTGAGCAAACTGTAGACAGATGTCTTAGCAGGAAGCAGATGTTGTAGGGAGAGATTTATAGTGGAAGCAAAGATACTTGTAGAAAAAAAAAATCTTTTATAGAATTAAATTCAGGCTAAAATAGAGAATTATATATGTAAATGAAGGTAAGAAATTATATTTTAACATGCACTGTAAGTATACTAGTATCCATAGGAGGGCTTTGGATAAGCAACGTTTCCAGGAAAGAAGCACAGTTTGGGGCTATAGTAAATGTTGAAGTGTGAGGAATGATGAACTTTTAGTGAAAATTTTGAGTTAGAAGTTTGTGGAAGACAAGAATGAGGGTAACTCACCAGCTATGCCCACTGTCTAACTTTCTTCATGGATAGTATTTATTTAAACAGATAAATAATGTCTCTTAAGTCATCATTCTTAATTGGGAAAAGTTTAGGTTCAGCTGCATGTCTACAAAGGGCTAGGGACAAGATAAGGCTAAATTTCTGTCCTCTTTCCTTTAGAGGTTCTACAAATGTCCTTTGTTATTAGATGTAATGAAAATTAGGTTTCTGGACCTTCCTCATTTTTTAGGTTATCTGGAGAAATCAGCTTTTGCTGATATTGATCTTGAGATGAACTCATATCCAAAATGACATTATAGATGATAAAGTTTTGTTTAGCTGGTAAAAACACAGTTCAAAGATGAAGACAATTTTCTGTCCCCACCTCCAAAACGGGGGAGAGAAAAAAAAAAAGTGGAGATTAATCCTTTGCTTTGTATAAAATATCAATGTAGTTGTAAAGTGCCTGGCACTGTATACGTAATATTATATTACGTATAAGTTTCTACTACAGTAGTAGTAGAAAATTAAATTTCCGAGTAAAAAACACCAGGCATTTTTTTGGAAGACCAAACTATGTTACATATTTGCATATAGGAAAGTAGCATAATGAAATATCAGGTTTTATAAACATACATACAATCATACATACAAATCCTTTATTTTTCAGTGATTAAGTTCTAGCCAGTATAGCAAAATTCTGAAATTTTAAAGGAGGAGCTATCAGGTCATCTGAAATATTTCCTTTTTTTAAAAAAAAAAAAAAATAATAATAAAAGGCTGTTTTATTTTCCATTAGTCACACTTTCTGTACTGACGTTTTCATCACCCTCATGTTGTAGATGTGTAGAACTTGTTATCCTCATAATCTGAATATTTCCCAAGATTTTTCTGAGTGAGACAGGACAATTCTATTTATTTGTTTGTCTGCTTATTTATTTATTTTTAAAGCGTGTTTTCAGAAGACTACAGAATATTTGAAATTTTACTTTTTTTTTTTTTTTATTTCGTAACTTTTAATACTTTAATATTACACTGACTAATAGAACACAGTATTATTCTAGCAGAAATTTATCTAAAATTAATATTTTAAAGTAACATCGCATCTTATCAACAGTTATTCAAAGTTCTACTGTATAATCTTATTCTGACTTGGAACCCAGTCAATGTTTTTGATCACCATTAAGTCCTACTCAAAAGGCTACAACAAACAACAAAGTTTTTTGTTGTTCGTTTGTTTTTTGAGTAGGATGGTCTTACTGCAGTTATAAAAATATAATATCTAACATGTTCAGCTTCATAGAAAACATTGTTGTAGAGAGGAATTTCATAAAAAATGATGGTCGAGTGTCCTGGTTTCAGTTAGAACAGAAGTTTCAGATACAAAAATATGCACTTAAGTGTTTACATCCCTTGTGAGAAATACTACACTATGACTATCTCTAGCCTGTGAATAGCTTTATGTAATTAAAAAATAAATATCTCACAACTGTATTGGCTTCTAAAGTTTGAATTAGGATATCAAAATTTGGGAGAGGGAGACTTAAAGGAGTCATCTTGAAAAAATTACCTCTTGGTGAAGCTGGAAGTTACCAAGCATTAGTCATGCTCAGTTTTCTGATAATATACCTTCATTAAGTTTGAAAGATAAATGCATTTTATGATCAGGGTAACTTGTTGATAAATTAAACCAATTCACACTTTGAAATTGCATTATTATAATCTGTGGTATACTGCACAGGTCAGGACAGTGGTAAAAGGGAAGTTTCTAGCCGTTTTCTGAAGTAGCCTGGTTACTTTATATTGAACAGGTTTCACAAGCCTGGAAGGGAGAAAAAGAAGAAATACTATCTAACTCTGCCCAATAACGGCATGTGACAGATGGGATTTATGAATCTCATGACTTGGTCTTTATTGATCAGAAGCTGATCATAACAATTGAGATAATAAAAATAGAGTTAAAACCATTCACAAATAATGCTTGGACTTAATAAAGAATAGGCTTTATTGATTTGTAATGTCAACTGTGTTTGAAAGAGACATACCATATGCTCAGCATATGAAAATAGCAGAAATAAAAATCAAAAGAAATCTCTACAACCCTTTCAACCAATAAAGTTTTAAATGTGTTTGTAAAGAATTGAGTGGGCTTACTGCAGCAACCCATGTGTGTTTCATAATATCCCATTGTCTACATGAACAGTACAAAAAAATCAGTTAAAATCAATTAAGTATGCTTTTGCTGGTAACTTGTGTAAAACTGTTTTACTATTTTACCAATATTTTTCTGGCTTCTGATCTATCTTAAGTATATTTCCAATAGGAAAAAAAAAAAAAAAAGAAAAATATTTTTGTCAGTGTCTTTTCTATGTAACGTACCTGCCATGGATGCACAACATTCCAATGTGAAAACAATCATAACCTGATTTGGCATGCCTTCATCTTCCAAAAATATTTTTTAAGCATTTTATATGTCTCTTATAAATCTCCTGCATCCCATCATGTCAAATTCTGGTCATAGGCCAAAGAACCTCTGGCTTCATGCACTATTTTAAGATAGCATGCCAAAAATGCATATTTGAGAAATCAAAGAAATAATGCAGTGTAGATATATGATGTGTAAAGTAAGACTTGATGTTGTTACAAAGGATTTTAATGTGGAACCTACAGCCTTTGGAATCTGGCATATGAAAAAGATGTTTATGTTTATTTACTACCTAATCCATAAGAATTGTAAGAATATGAACATTGTTTCATTCACTACAGGATTAGGAGTAGTTGCCTCCTACAGTACGTGTTCATGTTAAACTCATACCCTACTGCCATTAGGTGAGATGGGTTTTCTCATCTGTTTTTTGCCAAAATTGATTTCACACAGATGTGGAAGCTCACAGTTCTCATATCTAGACTTTTTGCAAGGTATATGTATGAACATTGATCGTACATGTAATTACTCCACTGGTCAATTCAATGTAAGTTTTGAGAACTTGTAGGTTTTTTTTTTGTTTGTTTGTTTGTTAAGTGATTGACAGTTTTTTGAATTGCAAAACTGTTTAATTATAATAGAAGCAATGAAAATTAATTTAAGGAAGAAAATAAACTAGAAAATATACTGCCGAAAACATACTACTTCTTTTATTAGCTATTTCTTTAAGAATCTTTCCACTGGAACTTATCTTTGTTCTAGTCTACCCCCAATCTTCCTCTTCTCTTTTAGAAAATGTCTTGTAAATGTTTAAGATGGTCTGTGCCTAGCTGTTCCTTATGTTATGTAGCTTTGGAAAAGAGCAAAATAATGGGACTTCTCAGTGTCAAGATTGTTTACTAACCTTTTATCTCCTTCTTGGTCAAAATTTATTGTAGATTGAGACTTTTCTCATGTCCTATTTGAGAGTCAGCAATTAATCTAGAACTTCATTCTATAACTTTGTTACATCATTTGACCAAGAACTTAAATTAGTACAGATCAGCATTTCTGAATTGTTAATTGTCAAGTGTTAGCCTTGGCTAGCAGCCAAATACATCCTTCCCTCCCCTCCCCCAGTAGCTTGTCCCCTCTCCCATGGGAGGGTAAGAAAACAGAATGAAGGTGTGAACACTCATGGATCAAGATAACATCAATTTAACTCGGGAAACAATAGCTGTGTGTACAAGCAAAGCAAAAAAAGCTTGCATTTGCTACTACCCATTTACAGGTCACTTTCCATCCACTTCGTGTAGGACCTCAGTATGTGAAACGGTTGTTTGAGTATCTAATACCTTACTTTCTTCCTCTTCCTTTCCTTGAGCATTTATTACTGAGCGTAACATCATATGGCATAATATATCCCTCTGGTCAATTTGTGTTAGCAATCCCAGCTACATCCCCTCAAAGATTTTGCCCATCAAGAGCCTGCTTGGTGGAGAAAAAGAAAGCACTGATGCTGTGCAAGTACTCTTCAGCAATTTTTGAACAATCAGTACTTTTTTAGCCAGAAATCCAAAGTGCAGTAACATAGCACTGCTATGAAGAAAGTTTACTCCATCCCAGCCAGACTCAGTACATTAATATTGACCAAATAATTCTTCAAAAAGATGAACAAAACAATGCATAGTAGAGGACTTCTAATGATGAACTCTTTTCCAGCAACTCCTACCAGGTCAGGCTTCTTGCATCAGGGGAAAAAGCTTGGCATGCCAGAGCAAGAGGAAAGTAAACAGTGTGATTATCAATATATCTCTCAAACTCTTTGCCTTCATTGTTATTGATTCATCTGTCACATGTCTATTTAAAAAGAATATATTTAAGAAAATCATTTATTTAGGAAATAATACGTTTAGTTGCTAACAAACATGAAGGTCTTGAAAAGCAAAAAGAAATGAAATAGGACAGGCTTTTAGCACTGGCTTTTAATAACAACTTCTATGTTCATCCTGAAAGAGTTAAAGTACTTTGTAGTGTGAAATGTGCAGTTGAGCTACTTGCTGAGGTGATCGGCTCCGGGGCAGATGTGTTCTGCAGCAGAGTGGGGCATTGGGCAGGCAGGGCTAATTTTTCCAGCACCAAGCCCACTCGAGGGAGCTGCCAGGACACGGCAGCCTTCACAAAGGAGGTGAACGAGGCGAGAATGAGGCATAGGTGGAGCCAGCAGCAAAGGCGGAGACAACAGATCCCCCCCCCCCCCCCACAGACTGTTCATAAGCTGCTCCTAGAGAGCAGGGAGTGTGGCGCGTCAGAAGGGTGAGGTGTGACAGTTAACAGGAAGGGCAAATAGTGTTGTGCGTTAGAAGGGTGAGGTGCGGCAGTTAGCCTAGGCAGGGCGAGCAGGAAGGGCAGAGCATTCCCCCTGCCCATACGAACACCTCTTCTCACGGTGGTCTACCGCTAGCTCAGCTGCAATGGTGTACACCAGGTACAGCACGCTCTCCAGGAAGTCAGTACACACCCAGGCTGACTGCCCGCTCAAAACTGCGGCAGTTCAGGACTCCAGGTGCAGGGAGTGACTGAGGCTGTTGCTACCACCTGCAGGGGGCAAAGAGACTGTGTGCGTGAGGTGTGAGCAGGTGGACGACCTGGCCCGCCTCATGGCAGAACTCAAGGAGGAGGACAGGTACTGGGGTGAGACACCCCAAATGGTGTTGCTGTTGGGCAGAGGCAGGGGACCTAGGAGTTGAGGAGGAATGGAAACAGGTCCCTGCTTGACATCGCAGGCGATGCCCCCCCTACCGGCCCCACCTTCCCAGGTGCCCTTACGCAACAGGTTTGAGGCCCTGGAGCTTGAGAGACCGGTAGCTGAGGAAGAGATAATAAGTCTACCCAGGAGGATGCCTAGGGCGAGGAAGTCGACTCCACGCCTCAGGACTGTCTCCACCAGGACAGAAAGAAGGGTGATTGTTGTGGGTGACTCCCCTTCTCAGGGGAACGGAGGACCCTATTTGTCGGCCTGACCCTACCTGGAGGGAAGTCTGCTGCCTCCCTGGGGCCAGGGTCATGGACATTGCCAGAAAGCTTCCCAACCTGGTTCACCCCTCTGACTATTACCCTCTTTTAACAGTCCAGGCTGGCAGTGATGACATTGAAGAGAGAAGCCTGAAGACCATCAAACGGGACTATAGGGGACTGGGACGGTTAGTGGATGGAGCTGGTGTACAGGTGGTGTTTTCGTCCATCCCTACGGTGGCAGGGAGGGGTACAGAGAGGACACGGAAAGCCCCCCTGATAAACACGTGGCTCAGAGGCTGGTGCCAACACAGAAATTTTGTGGGTTTTTTTGACCGTGGGGCGCTTTTCTCGGCACCCGGACTGATGGCTGCAGATGGGTCCCTATCTCTAAGGGGAAAACAGATCCTAGGCCAAGAGCATGCGGGGCTCATTGAGAGGGCTTTAAGCTAGGTAAGAAGGGGGTCGGGGCTGAAACAAGGCTTGTTAGAGCTGTGCCAGGGGGAACAATGGCAAGGCTGGGAGAGGAGGCAATGGCCCAACTGAAGTGCATCTACATGAATGCACGCAGCATGGGTAACAAACAGGAGGAGCTAGAAGCCATCGTGTGGAAGTGGAAGATAGCTTCCTGACGCAGCTGGTTAGTGAGTCTACCAGGGGAGATGCCCCGTTAGACCTTCTCTTCACAAAGAGAGAATGACTGGTGGGAGATGTGGTGTTTGGAAACTGTCTTGGGCAGAGTGACCATAGAATGGTAGAGTTCTTCATTCTCGGAGAAGCCAGGAAGGGGACCAGTAAAACCGCTTTATTGGACTTCTGGAGGGCCGACTTTGAACTGTTCAGGACACTGGTTGGTGGAGTCCCTTGGGAGGCGGTTCTGAAGGGCAGAGGAGTCCAGGAAGGCTGGGCACTCTTCAAGAAGGAAATCTTAATGGCGCAGGAGCGGTCTGTCCCCACGTGCCCAAAGACGAGCTGTCGGGGAAGACTGGCCTGGCTGAACAGAGAGTTGTGGCTTGAGTTTAGGAGGAAAAAGACGGTTTACAACCTTTGGAAAAGAGGGTGGGCCACTCGGGAGGACTATAAGGATGTTGCGAGGCCCAAAATTAGAAAGGCCAAAGCTCATCTGGAGCTTGTTTGGCGACCTGCTATGACACTTGGATGTACGCAAGTCGATGGGGCCGGATGGGGTCCACCCGAGGATACTAAGAGAACTGGTGGAGGAGCTGGCCAAGCCACTTACCATCATTTATCAACAGTCCTATCTATTGGGGGAGGTCCCAGTCGACTGGCGACTAGCAAACGTGACGCCAATCTACAAGAAGGGCCGGAGGGCAGACCTGGGAAACTATAGGCCTGTCAGTTTGACCTCAGTGCCAGGGAAACTCATGGAGCAGATTATCTTGAGTGTCATCACGCAGCACTTACAGGGCAACCAGGTAATCAGGCCCAGTCAGCATGGGTTTATGAAAGGCAGGTCCTGCTTGACGAACCTGATCTCCTTCTATGACAAAGTGACGCACTTGGTGGACAAGGGAAAGGCTGTGGATGTGGTCTACCTTGACTTCAGCAAGGCTTTTGACACCATTACCCACAGCATTCTCCTCAAGGAACTGTCTGCTCGTGGCTTGGGCTGGCGTACACTTCGTTGGGTTAAAAACTGGCTGGATAGCCGGACCCAAAGAGTCGTGGTGAATGGAGTCAAATCCAGCTGGAGGCTGGTCACTAGTGGCATTGCCCAGGGCTCGGTGCTGGGGCCGGTCCTGTTTAATATCTTTATTGATGATCTGGATGAGGGGATCGAGTGCATCCTCAGGAAGTTCGCAGATGACACCAAGTTAGGTGCGTGTGTTGATCTGCTCGAGGGTAGGAAGGCTCTGCAGGAGCATCTGGATAGGCTGCACCAATGGGCTGAGGTCAACTGCATGAAGTTCAACAAGGCCAAGTGCCGGGTCCTGCACCTGGGGCGCAATAACCCCAAGCAGAGCTACAGGCTGGGAGATGAGTGGTTGGAGAGCTGCCAGGCAGAGAAAGACCTGGGAGTATCGTCGGATAGTTGGCTGAATATGAGCCAGCAGTGTGCTCAGGTGGCCAAGAAGGCCAACAGCATCCTGGCTTGCATAAGAAGCAGTGTGACCAGCAAGTCTAGAGAAGTGATTGTCCCCCTGTACTCAGCTCTGGTGAGGCTGCACCTCGAGTACTGTGTTCAGTTTTGGGCCCCTCACTACAAGAAGGACATGGAGGTGCTTGAATGAGTCCAGAAAAGGGCGACGAAGCTGGTGAGGGGTCTGGAGATCAAGTCTTACGAGGTGCAGCTGAGGGAGTTGGGTTTGTTCAGCCTGGAGAAAAGGAGGCTCAGGGGTGACCTTATTGCTCTTTACAGGTACCTTAAAGGAGGCTGTAGAGAGGTGGGGGTTGGTATGTTCTCCCACGTGCCTGGTGACAGGATGAGGGGGAATGGGCTAAAGTTGCTCCAGGGGTGTTTTAGGTTGGATATTAGGAAGAACTTCTTTACTGAGAGGGTTGTGAGGCGTTGGAATGGGCTGCCCAGGGAAGTGGTGGAGTCACCATCCCTGGAGGTCTTTAAGAGGCGTTTAGATGTTGAACTTAGCGATGTGGTTTAGTGGAGGACTTATTAGTGTTAGGTCAGAGGTTGGAGTCAATGATCTTGAGGTCTCTTCCAACCTAGACAATTCTGTGATTCTGCTTTATTGTGATATTGTTATTCTATGTGAAATCTAAGTTAGACTTGGTAATAGCATAAGCAATTATTTTTTAATGATTTTTTTTTTTTTTCAACATAAGATATACCACTTAAAGTTTAGAAAACAACTATGTCAATGAATAGTGTAAGATGCATACAATGAGGGAAGCCCTGAAGAACCTCTTAAAAGATAAAAACTCAAAATAGTTTGCACTTACATACACTGAATTTCTAACATACATCTAACATCCATACTAATCTGAGACAGTGTATATGCAATGTTGATCTAAAGACTACATCTGAGAAACCTTGCAATAGTATACACCATAAAATACAGCTAATACATCTAATAAAGTTGTAGAGTTGCAACAACACAATCAAGATTTGAATATAGGGTCTTATGGAATGCAAATGTTCCTCTTTTAGTGTGTTAGTGGTTTAAGCCACTAATGCAAAGACTTCAACAAATAACACTGTAAGTAACTGAGAAGCCTGTCTGCCCTGATCATCTGGATAGACTTTCACATTCTGTGTTGGATGGGCATGTGCCACTCTTCAGCAAATGCTTTGCTAGACTAGTTTAGGTGATACTCTTCAGAGTATTTGAGAGTATTTGAGAGTATTCAAGAAAAAAGGGGTGCTTAGCAAGTGTTTGTAAATTGGCCAAAATATGTATTTCTACTATTTCTTTTAATGTAGCACATTTCTTCAAACACAGTGGTTTTCATTTCTAGATCCTAAACAAAATAATGAATTTGTCCCCAAGAGCACTTTATCAGTCTGGGGAGGAATTTATGAAAGTCTTTGCAACAGGACTCCCATTACCAGAACTAAAAAATGTAATTGCTTGATTTTTTTTCAAAATCTCTCTTTGCTAGAGACTATAATTTTGAGTGGAAATCAGCTACTTGAAACATCCTGTAGTCGTCAACTTAAGCCAAAATAATATCTTTGTAAATTCCAAGCAGGTTGTAGAAAAACATATGTCTCAGCAAATACAACAAATCTTCACAGCAGAAATCATACACATGAACCAGATCTCCATCTGAAGTAGTAACAAAGATCATAGAGGCAGCCCTTGCATAGGCATCTCACAGTTTAATGAAAGAAATTGCAGTTGAAAACTAAAAGATTAAAGAACCACAACCAAAAAATATCCAAAGTTATAACATTTATAATTACAAGCAGTTTCCAGATGCAAAAGTGCTCAGTTGTTTCTACTACAAGCTCACAATTCAAGCTATATCTTTCATTGATCTACAGATGCCCTTCAGGTTGACTTTTGTGTATAGTTCTGCCTGAGTATTAAAAGTCCAGTCACTTCACTGGGATAGTCCAGATGTAGAAGAAGGCAATATATAGCAGTTTACAGCATCAACTGCATCTTTCTTCTCAAATTTATATATTTCAAATCTGTTCTCATCTATTATATTTGATGTGCATGATGATTAATAAAATATATAAAAATAAACAAGTAAAAAATACAGTAAACAAATGAACCTCTTATTTTTATGATAGCAAAATAAAACATTTAACATACATTTGAAATTCCACTGGTAAAAACAAACAAATACACACAAAAAAAGACAAAAACTATCGGAATAGAGACCTTCATATTATTTGTTTTGTAATGAATGCAAACTTGCTGCTGACTGCAACAATGATCTCATAGTTATTTTTAATATCCAGGACATAGGGAAAGGGAAGAATGTATGATTGGCTGTGTAAAGTAAGTAAATTGGTTCTTTCTGTACAACCAGGGGTTCCCAAATTGAGGAATAACCTAAATTCATAATTTGAACTTGAGAATGTTTGATCACTAATGGCCATCTTACTAATAAGTTATTTAACAACAACAGATGGAATTGTATAGTTTAGTGAGATGCAAAAATATTAATATCCTTCTTAGTGCATCTGATGTAATCTCCTCCTTTGATTAGAAATTACAAAGGAAAGGGATACAGAAGGGAGGGAAAGGAGACCAGGAAAATGAAAGAAACATCTAAGTTACAGTTGAGTGTTGATAGGGATGAGTAATGTGGTCAGTTATGAATGTAGTTTGAAAATTACAGGACCATCAGAGTAGTGAATTTCTGAGAGAAATTTCAAAAAGGGTACTAACATCCAAAATATCTAGAAAGATTTTATGCTATGGTGGCTTCAGTGATTAAGCACCAGGCTCAAAGATCCAAACAGTCCATTTAATCTTCTGTTCTGCTGTTGTTATAGTATAAGACATACAGAATGCCTTTCTTCAAGAAGAGGCATAATGTAAGAAAATATCTAGTTTATTATGTTCTATCGTTTCACATTATAAAGGTACATGGTACAGCATACTGAAAAGCTTTTCACAAAAGCTGAAGAATGCATATTTCACTTAGAGTTATTAGTCTTTGGCACTTAATGGCAGACAACCAGACACCACTGCTTAGAACGTACCTGTGTGTGTTCCTATGAATATCTATATGTACTTCAGTATTTCATTACTTACAGCTTACTTCACTAAAGATGTCTATCTTCTAACTTAGTATATGGTTTACATCTACTTCATTTCCATAAGGCATTATCCAGTAGATTACTACTAGACTCCAAAATGTTAATATCTCTTCTTAGAATTTTAGTCTCATTTTTTACTGCCAAACTCCCAAAATAAAGAATAGAATTCACATAGTAATTTCAAAGTAAAGTTAACCTAGTTTGAAAATCTTTCTGTCAGCCTTAACTGGTGCTGGCCAAAGGCCAAGTGTTTGTCAGACAGGTTTTGGCAGTGGCTTAAAAATTAAATCTATTTCTGTTTCTCTTTTTATTTGTATTTATTTTTATATCAAGCAGACATACATTTTTCACCTTTTTTTTTTTTTTTTTTTTGGACACAGATTCAAACTACTAAGTGGCATTTTGTAAGACTGCAGAACTCCATGAAAGATATCTTCTCAAAAACATTTTAGCAACCATAAAACCAAAAAGGGATGCTGAATTGAAAATATGTGATTGAGTTTAATTCTTGGTTTCTATTTTTTTTGTCTGTTGTCATGCTAGTTAGTGTCCATTTTGCATTTGAGTTTTATGTACCCTCCTAAATGATGATGCAGGTTTATAAAAGATGTTTGTTTATTTGTTTTTGTTTTTATGGGATTAAAATAATGAATAACACTTGCTTCCTCTTCAGGATAGCCATTCTTACTTTTTCGGTGAACTCCTAGATAATTCAAACAGGAAGCATGCTTTCCAGTTCCAGTAGATTGCCCCTTTTTGCATCAGTACCATGTTTGAGATGATGGAGGAAATGTTTTACAAAGTTTCACAAATACATAATTTTACTACTTGACAACAGGGAAGGAAAAAGGGTTTGCCTGTCAGGAATGCTGTCTGCTGTAAAGAAAATAGCCAACTGATAACTGCCTAAAAATTGGTCAATTAAAGTTGAATGGCCAATGAACAGTTATGGTGGAATAAGTCTCATTTTAGGACAAAGCATAAGCATATCTGAACACTGTCCGTTAAGAGATTTATTCTCTATTTCGGCAGAGAGAACTGGAAATTAAATCTGTCACTGAAGTTGCTAAACCATACAGTACAAAAACTATTCTCATCTAATAAGTTGTACGAAATGGAACTCGAATGAAGTTTGAATCTCAAAAAGGTTATTTCCTTTAGGAATATGATCTGTTACTTTTGCGGTAGTTAGTTGACCAATATACACTCAAATTGGAAAAACCAAGAGTGATCAGTATTAAGAACTGTCCTCATCTCTATTAAAACCTGAACTCAGCAATGAAGTGAAGCATGTGACTTATGTTGGGCACCTATACTCTCATTAACAAAAGTGCTAAGGATGCAACTAGAGACATTAATTATTTTTTGTAAATTTTGGAAAAATACAAATGAATATAGAATGTCTTTGACAGGGTAATATGACTTATTTTTAAAATGTAATAATTACTTTCCTAAGATTTCAGATGCTTTTTGAAATTATTATTGCTAGTAATAAAATAGAATTGTATTCCCATGTAAAATGCTAAGAACTGTGAAAAGCCCTTCATGTTAGAGCTTTCATAGTTTCGTCTGAAAATTCTGTCAAGTCAATTCTATTCCACAAAATTGTCTTGATTTATTAAAAAACAATGTTTTTTAATAAACATATGTTTAGTTGTATATTTTCTTTCCAGGTCTCTTGTGTAGGTCATGCACGATGATTAATTTAGTAGTAGACAACAGATGAACTACACTTATCTTTTTAGCTAATGTTTAAGTTTTGATTTTTTTTTTTTTCATGTTTTATTCAAAGGTCCATTGATGTCAGTTGGGAGTCTCTCACATTACATTTTGGATCAGGTTGCTAATTTTTACCCATTGGGGAAATTCTTTCTAGGTGGTAATTTAAACAAAGGTGATCAAAAGTGATGAAGAAGTACCAGAAAATTCATGAGACAATTTTTTTTTACCACACAATTTGTAACCACTTTATTTTAAATCCCTAGGATTTAGACATTCATGTGGGTTGCCAGATTAAGTATCTGTGTTTTTTTATAACCTTTGGTTATAACAAGATGTCTGGAATGTTTGAAGTCTATAGGAATGAAAAAAAAAAAAAGAAAGAAAGAAAGAAAAAAAAGACTTTTGTTACTAAGGCATAAGTGTTAGTTTAAAATTTTGCTTGCACTCAGGGTATCAATACAGTAGCTTAAATCTTGGTTTGCCTTCTGTCATATGGCATGTGCAACCTGAATACTTGTTTTAATGCTGCTTAAAGAGGTCTGCTTATTCTTGGCCTAGACTCTTGCACTGGAAGTTCATTGAAGGAAACTAAGTGAGGAAGCTCCTTGCTGTTAAATTCAGTCTTAAAAATATGAACATTTAATTTAGAGCACTGTTATTTTTTTTGCAGAGACTTTATTGGAGTAGGATAATGGATTGGATTTTGTGATTCTGTGATTTTTAGATCCTGTCTTTTGAAAATACTCGTATTTCTCCAGTGTTTCTCAGTGGCTCTGGAGAAGGAGCCTCAGAGAGCCATCAAAAGGGAAGCAGACAAACAAACAAATTTTGAAAAGACAGGTCTGTCCGGAAAGTCTGTGGTCTAAATGAAATCTGTATGTTGAGATATTCTAGTTCCTCCAGCCTTCTCCAATAAATCTCTGCAAATCAGCTTTCACTTAATGTATGTACTTCTCTGGGGAGTTTATGCATCAAGTATAAACTTCAGAGATTTTATTAAGTATATTATTAAGTATAAACTTTCAGAAATTTTATTTTATTTTATTTTATTTTATTTTATTTTATTTTATTTTATTTTATTTTATTTTATTTTATTTTATTTTATTTTATTTTATTTTATTTTATTTTATTTTATTTTATTTTATTTTATTTTATTTTATTTTATTTTATTTTATTTTATTTATTTTATTTTATTTATTTTATTTTATTTATTTTATTTTATTTATTTTATTTTATTTATTTTATTTTATTTATTTTATTTTATTTATTTTATTTTATTTTATTTTATTTTATTTTATTTTATTTTATTTTATTTTATTTTATTTTATTTTATTTTATTTTATTTTATTTTATTTTATTTTATTTTATTTTATTTTATTTTATTTTATTTTATTTTATTTTATTTTATTTTATTTTATTTTATTTTATTTTATTTTATTTTATTTTATTTTATTTTATTTTATTTTATTTTATTTTATTTTATTTTATTTTATTTTATTTTATTTTATTTTATTTTATTTTATTTTATTTTATTTTATTTTATTTTATTTTATTTTATTTTATTTTATTTTATTTTATTTTATTTTATTTTATTTTATTTTATTTTATTTTATTTTATTTTATTCTGTGAAAGATCTATCGTGCCAAATGGGATTTTACTGTCTCTCACAACTCTAACCATTACTATACCACAAAGCACATACCACAAAATGATGCTAAAAGTACATCAATGTGCCTGGTGGATATTTGTTCACATCACACGGTTTGGCTCAATTCAACGCACTTGGCAGTCTTTAGTCAAGAAAGGCCAAGAACTGGAATAGCAGGAGGGTTGCAGGTCAAAACAGATGCTCACTGGTGAAGTTTTGTGGTTAAGTTTGCATAGTGCCTGTCTACATTATGCTTGGCTCTAGTGTTGTCAGTCCTTCATTTTCATGAGCATGCAACTCATCGCAAACGTAAAATATATATATATTATGTGTGAATGTCTATATTATATTTGATGGACATTTTCTAGTAGAGTGCCAGATACTGAAATACTTATATAGCTGCAGAGAGGGGATTACTTATGATGCAAAGTGCCTGTTATTACAGCTGTTTTTCGTGGCATTTCATGGGATTTATTATTTATTTATTTATTTCATTATATATATATATATATATAAATATATATATATTTCATTATATATATAAAATATATATTGTCGATGAAGCTCAAGTAGCTTATGTAGTCTTTTACATTTATAACTGAAGCCATGGAAATTTATAGCATAATTAGGTACAATTCAATATATAAGTGTGATGTAGATTTCTACTTTGTCAATGTACCAGAAAACAATTGTTTTATCTTAGTGCTTTAAAGAGAATGAATGCTTTAAAAAGAGCTTCACTAAAAGCTAAAAGGATACATCTAAAATCACCTGTTTTTTATTTTTTATTTATTTATATTTTTAAAGTTTCTCAAAAGCTAATATATTTTCAAGACAAATACTAGACTGTTGGGGTAACTGACTAGATACATCTACCATCAGTTGTAATGATACGTATATTATGACATCATGACTGATATAGCCTGAAGAAATTACAACTCTTTTTATCAAATATATAAAAAAAAAAAATAAGTAATACACGTTACCACAAGAAACTGTTTTGTCCTCACTGTTTTATATAATTATCCTGTATCTATCTGAAAATAGAAGTTGGATTTTTGCATGCTTATCAGTTAGAGACAATATTTATATTGAAACTGACTGACAATATTTCTATTCAGAGGAAAATGTTATCTTGAGTTTCCTTGAAATGCTTTTTGTGGCGTTTATTCACACTCAAATAGCACCTCTGGGGATTAATATTTTTGTTTTAATAAACTAATGCAACCTTAGTATAAAAAGATATACATTCAATATGATTATAACGTGTACCTGGATATTTTAATTATTCTAAACTGAATACGACACTCCAAATTTATAGTGATCAATATTTAAACTACCTCTGGAATTCTCAGAATGCTACTTGCCCGTTTTGTTAGTGGACACTCTTTTGTTCAGCAACCTAGTTGCTAGCAAACCCTATTAATCCTAATGGCAGACAAAGCAAAGGAAAAATCTGTATTTTAACACAGTGATGGAGTCGAAAACACACCAGTTAATTATAACAAATATACTAGGTATAACTAATGATTTAACTCAACTAGACTAAGTCCAAGCAAGATTGAATGAATGCTTTTGATATATTTTGTCAATTGTTTGTTTAATTTATTTTTTTTTCTTTACAATGAAATTTTTTATGTAGGTGAGAAAAGTGCAAAGAACATTGTTAACATTTGTGTCACAGAATTTAAAAATTTTCAGAACCATTGAAGGAATACTTCAAGTATGTCTCCAAAGAGCTTTTCAGACTTGCCTTATTGTACCTTTACATCTTATACAAAGTACTCTGTATAAGAGATTCTTCTTGCTCTCCACTCCATTATTGCCAGTCCTTTTTACTTTTATCCATTGCATCTTATTCAGATGATTTCAATAGATTAAATATCTTTGTAGATATCACTCTTTCTTCTTCACAAATATATTGTTTCTTTGCATCTGTTTTCTCTTTTCTACTGAGTGTAGGCTTAATTTCATATCTATTTTGAAATAGCTAAAAACCTTGAGTCCTACTATGAGCCTAGATTTCCCTCATTCAAACCCTGGCAGTTTTTATAACAGCTTTTTGTTACTAATACATGTATGATTTGCTTAGGCTATGACTCACAACATCCACATATTCCTTGAGATTTATACATATATATATATATATATATATATATATATATTTATATTTATATTTATATTTATATTTATATTTATATGTACACACATTTTATAAGCAAGGTAAGGTCCGAGTTGCATTGCAGATAAAAGTTCTGTTGGAATCAAGCAAGGATATTTTGACTCCTTTCTTTTCCAGGTCAGCCATGTTCCCTTTCATCACAGACTGTCTATGTTAACAAGTAGTGAAGCACAATAGTTGCAGATCTTGCAGTTCTGAAAGTTTAAGATAACTCTTATCCTTTCAACAGTCTTCCTTTTCTGCATGCCTGTTGTCTGTCTATGAACTTGATTCAACAAACGCTGTCTGGAATATATTGGTATCCTTTGGTTTTGTCTCACTAGCAAAATAAATCACTGTATTTGATGTTCATTCTGATATCTGACTGGTCATTCCAGCACTGATTGTCATAGCATTTTGCTAATAATTTCCCTTTGTTTTGACCTGTTAGTTTGTAAATTTTATGATACCCTTTCTAGTCATTGGCCATAGGCATAGTGTCACAGAATCATAGAATCAATGAAGTTGGCAGAGACTTCTGGGGATCATCTTGTCAAAGAGCCCTGCTCAAAGTTGGGCCAGCTGCAGCAGCTTGCCCAGAGCCACATCCAGTTGAGTTCTGAATATTGCCAGTGTCTCTGGGTGACCTGTTGTGGTGTTTGCACCATACAGGGTGTGTGTGCGGGTTGTCTTATGTTCTGATGGAATTTCCTGTATTTCATTTTGTGCCTATTGCCTCATATTCTTTCACTGTGTACTAAAGGAAAGACAGTTTCCATTTTCTTTACTCCCTCCTATCAGGTGCACATTGACAAGATCCCTCCTGAGTCTATGCCTAAGTCTAAGGGATCAAGGTGAGGCTGACTGGTCTGTTATTCTTTGGATCATCCTTTCTTCCACCATGAATATAGGAGTGATGTTTGCTTTCTTCTAGTTCTCAGGAACCTATTGCAATTGTCATGACCTCTCATCCTTCTCTTGATTCAACTCCTAATGAGCTTTAGTTTTCCTGACCCATCCCTGCATGCTCAAACAGTGTCTCTGTATGCCTTCTGGGTGACATGTCCCTGATTCTACCTCTTGTGTGCCTGCTTTTTATGTCTGAGATTTGTCAGATCTAGCTTCTTCATCCATACAAGCTTCCTTTCTTTGATTTCTTGTATTCATAGGGATGAAACATTCTTGAGCTTGGAAGAGGTGCTCTTTGAAATTCAACCAGCTCTTCTGTGCCCCTCTTCTCTCCAGGACCATCTCAATGAGATTCTTTCAAGCAGACTGCTGAAAAGACTAAAGCCTGCTCCTGAAGTTCAGGATTGTGATTCTGTAGTTTCCCTTGTTCCCTCCTTTTGGGATCCTGAGCTCTTCCGTCTTACGGTTACTGTAGTCAAGGCTGCTCTCAACCTTCACATGCTTGTGCAGCTCTTCTTTCTTTGTAAATATGAGGTCCAGCAGAGCATGTTCCTTCACCAGCTCCTCAACCACCTTTGCCAGGAAATTATCATCAATGCACTCTGGAAACCACCTGGATTGTTTGTGCTCTGCTGTGCTGCCCTTCCAGCAGCTTTACGGATGGTTGAAGTCCCTTAGGACCAGGGCCTGTGAACATGAACCTTCTTCCAGTTACCTGTAGAAGGACTAATCTACTTCTACCTGATGAGGCACTCTGTTAACAGACACCATCACATCACCCACATTGGTCTGACCTCTAATCTTAATATATAAGTAAGTTTGCAGATGACACCAAGTTAGGTGCGTGTGTTGATCTGCTCGAGGGTAGGAAGGCTCTGCAGGAGCATCTGGATAGGCTGCACCAATGGGCTGAGGTCAACTGCATGAAGTTCAATAAGGCCAAGTGCCGGGTCCTGCACCTGGGGCGCAATAACCCCAAGCAGAGCTACAGGCTGGGAGAGGAATGGTTGGAGAGCTGCCAGGCAGAGAAAGACCTGGGAGTGATGGTTGATAGTCGGTTGAATATGAGCCAGCAGTGTGCTCAGGTGGCCAAGAAGGCCAACAGCATCCTGGCTTGCATAAGAAGCAGTGTGGCCAGCAGGTCTAGAGAAGTGATTGTCCCCCTGTACTCAGCTCTGGTGAGGCTGCACCTCGAGTACTGTGTTCAGTTTTGGGCCCCTCACTACAAGAAGGACATGGAGGTGCTTGAAAGAGTCCAGAAAAGGGCGATGAAGCTGGTGAGGGGTCTGGAGAACAAGTCTTACGAGGTGCAGCTGAGGGAGTTGGGTTTGTTCAGCCTGGAGAAAAGGAGGCTCAGGGGCGACCTTATCGCTCTTTGTAAGTACATTAAAGGAGGCTGTATAGAGGCGGGGGTTGGTCTGTTCTCCCACGTGCCTGGTGACAGGATGAGGGGGAATGGGTTAAAGTTGCTCCAGGGGTGTTTTAGGTTGGATATTAGGAAGAACTTCTTTACTGAGAGGGTTGTGAGGCATTGGAATGGGCTGCCCAGGGAAGTGGTGGAGTCACCATCCCTGGAGGTCTTTAAGAGGCGTTTAGATGTTGAACTTAGCGATGTGGTTTAGTGGAGGACTTATTAGTGTTAGGTCAGAGGTTGGAGTCAATGATCTTGAGGTCTCTTCCAACCTAGACAATTTTGTGATTCTGTGGTTCTATGTTTCACCTTGTTTTCTAGGCAGCTCTTTGCTGGTGTGCTGTATCAGCTCTCATTAGCAAAGGATGTTTCTCCTATTCCAGTCTGAAGGCTCAACCCTTAATGTTTCTTCCAACATCTTATAATAAGTATAGGCCTAACGTTCCTTATTCATATTCTTATCACTCAGTGTTTTAGTGTATGAGATTTGAATGCTAGGAATTGTGATTTTCCTAATTGCTCAGTCTGTGGAAAGTCATCCTTAACACTCCTCAGCTATAATTTTAGCTATCTTTTCTGTAATTTAAACACATTTTATTTCATTTGTGTTTTATGGAGTATATATAAAACAGAGCTGTGTGGTATTATCTTGTTAGGAAAAGTATGTTGTGAAGTGTATTCAGTTAGCTTAGTTATGAATATCAAGTGATAGTAGGATATCTGTTTTAAAATATCATTTCATTTGGACACTGTGCATTTTGTTTTATGGCAAAGCAGCAATAGTAACTAGGTATGAAGCAAATACTGATAGAAATGATCAGGTAGGGACCAAATTTTGATTACTTTGTTACCATAAGTTCTTTTTAAAGCTTTCCATTTCAGTTGGCTTGCTCTGAATTTGTCATGAAGTAGCTGGAATCCAAATTTATCCCTCGAAATCTGTCTATTCTGTGATGCTTGAAGTTGTGGTCCAGAGATGCTCATCTTTTAACTGAAACACAAGAAGCACAATTTAATTGCAATTTTATGCACAAAGAGCAATAATTTTCTTCCTGACTGACAGGTTCTAAATGGTTGTCACTTGTAAAGTACATAACTATCACTTTCAGGTAATTTTGTTTGAGTTATGTGAGTGTCGCAGTTTCTTGTGAAAGTTCGACAAAAAAATGTTATTTGCCTTAACAAAGAAACAACATGTAGCTCTATCATGGTGGGGAAAGGGGCATCAAACAATGTGACACTGCTAAGTTCAATTTATTAAGTGAACCGAGTGAGGAGTAGGTGATATCAAGGAAAGCTTTTCTCACAAGCACACACACAAGTGCACACACACACAGATGCACATACTTATTGTCACCTGAGGTTCACCCCAGTTACTGGTGCCAGCAGTCACAATAGTCAAGCCATGAAGAAGGCAATGTTCCCTCTGATGAGTTTCAGGGATGGTGGCCTGGTTCCACTTTGGGGAGAGTGCTTCATTCCTACACAGACATAAATGTTACAGTGCCCCTCTGTTCTGCTTCTCTACTGCCACCAGTCTTATAACCAAATGTTGGCACAGGACGTTAGTCAGATCCATCCATGATTACATCACTCTGTCCCTTTTCCAGCCATTTCAGATATCATTTTCCTTTCCATGGTCTGTAGGAAGGCCCACTACAGTCAGTTCCTGCATCCAGTTGGTGATGGCTTACCACACTCCACCCTTTTCTGCATTGCACTCAGCCTTTCACACAGCAAGACACAAATACCTCCACCCCCACTGTCAAAACTCAAATATTGCATTAGTGAATTAAGTCATTCAGGACTGAGCATGTCATATGCTTCCTAAGCAAATGGTTAAAAATATATTTATAGCTGGATTTCTTGGTCTGTGATGTAAAACTTCAACATGCTTCAAGATCGTGTCTGTATTTGTCATGAGACACAATAATTGGTTCTTGAACTAAGTAACAATCTTGTGGCAACTTAAATAACTGAAATAAAACATGCCACTGTGACGCAAGTTCAACTTTGATAGCTTATACTAGAATAAATTCTTCAGTTTCTCATGGACAATCACAAGCATAATGCCTAACTGGCCTAATAAAACTGCAAGAATAGAAAAGATAATGACATCATGATTAACTTCACTACAAGAAATAGTTATGAAAAGTGATGCCACCCAGTTCATTATACCAAAAACAAACAAACAAACAAACAAAAAAAATGTATTTGCACAAAAAGTGCAAAAAGAAAGGTCACTACTTTAAATATTCAGTATGTCAGATAATAAATAGTTCAGGAAAAATTCAAAAATGTTATTTCATGTTTTCAAGATGACCTTGCTACCAATTTATTAATTCTCATTTGGAAATAATGATTAACATTAAAAATATTAAGATCCTGACATTGCTTGTCAGGATTCTCAGCTAAGTAAATGGTCCTATATGCAATGATGGAGTTTCAATTTTATTTTTTTTTTTTTTTCTGCCTTCAAAGTGCAACCAAAAGTACATTGTACTAGCACATTTTATTGAAGTCTGTATTGTCCAGCACCAATTGGATACATTAGTTAAAATACAGCTTTGGATATACTGTAGTTCTGTAAAACAGAAGTATAGCAAAACTTTGTTATGATTATCTTATTTTTTAAAATTAAATTTAATGTTTGTATTTATGTGAAGAACCATAATTAGACCCTTCAAGCGTGATCCTTTCTAGTGTAGCTAGCTGAAAAATAAGAAGGAAATGAAAGAAATTTCTCAATGCTTTCCACCTTCAAATGTTAACATGGACAATGCTTTTTTCTTTGTATGAAAGGAATGTAGAAACACAAAGTTGAAGTCATATAGTGATTATGGGGATTTGAAAGTAGCAGAAGACAACTTGTAAGATTTTTGTGCCCAATTCACTGTACTTAGATCAGGTTATATGAACACAGTTGTGAAATAGCAGTGTAAATTAAGGTCCAGATGCAGTGGATTAAGCCGTGTGCAAGTAATTTTCCTGATAGGAACAATCGCTTTGACTTTATTCAGCCAAGTAATGAGCCTGTTTTAAAATTCACTAAAGAAAATGGGAATTTTAGGGTTTCCAGCACTAGGCAAAAAATAATTATTGGTGTGAAAAGGGAAGTCAAGAAAAATTGCTTTTGTGTATTAAAAATATGAGACTTTTGGGGAAGTAAGAGTTCATGGTACGTTCTTGTACTTCATACTGTGCAATATACTGAAAGTTTTAGTTCTCTGACATTATACATCTACCAGGTTGGGATCTCTTTATTATTACTTATTTTATCATGTAGGTCATCTATAGATAATACAGGGAGTAAGAGAGCACTTGCAGGTGTAGGCTGTAGGCTGTATGACAGTCACTGTTTTGAAAAGGTCATGGACAGCATGTAAAGCAGACAAAAAAAAAAAAAAGAAAAAAAAGAAAAAACAGATATTATCTTCATTTGATCAATGAAGAACAGAGGCACAAAGAAGACAAGCTGAAGCTAGAATTTCAAGCACGATGCCAAACTGATATATTCTAATTTCCCAGTATCAAGTGCTTTGGGTAAAAATATTTGTAATGTGACTGACTCTTAAACCTTTTCACTTGAACTTGCATGTCTTCTCTCAGAGAACATACCATTTCTCAATGACAATTTTATAATGTGAATTCAGAAAAATCTCTATGACTTCTTTGTAAAACAAGCCATAGTCAGCAGTTAGATACACCATCAATGTTCAGGTTATTTTATATACAGATACAACAATCTTTTAACTTTTATCCAGACCTGCCTTCTACTTCAACGAAAGATGTGTACATCTTTATTGAGTTACATTTTTCCAGAGATTAAAATCGTTTTTTGAATGCCTACTTTTAAAGCAGCAAATTTGAATGGATCTGTCATTCCCAAGTCAACAGATTTTGAGGATATTAATTTTCTGTTGATTTTTTAAAGGAGATTAATATTGTTTAATCTGGTTATCTACACAAATGGCCTCCTTGTTGCATCTAGCATGGACATTTGGAGTATCAGAGTTCAAGTTTATCAGAATTTCTGAAGCTGTGATGAAAGAGATACCATCTGTCTACGAAACGGTTGATTTTCAGAGTGAAGTTCACTAGCTAGTGTATTTTGTTCAAAATGATTGGGATAAAAATCTACTTACCTTTATGTTAAGAAACTTGAACCAAATTTCCCCAAATGACTGAAGTTCTCTCAATAGTAGTGTGCTGTGAGCTGAACTTGAAAATGCTGCTGTGGTGAGGAAAAACCTACTTTTTTTTTTTTCTCATCTAGATTTGTATGTCTCATTACCTGTGCATTTGCTTTATTTCAGACTTCAGTAACATATATAACAACAAACATCCCCTACCCTAAAGAGAAAGGTTTGGTAGTTATTGTTTGGTTGTTGTTTTTAATTCATGAATAAGCAAGTCAGTACTCTGAAAGTTTGAAAAATAGGACTTGACTAAAAGAATCTGAGTAGCATCATGGAAATGACTCATTGTTTTTGGCTAGTGAAGCAATTTTAACCCTTGAATTGCTTATGCTAGGAACCTGGTTATGAGAGTTTTTATTTATTTATTTATTTATGAATTATTGTGCATTTGTTTTGATAGACTTCTGGGACAGGCTACTGAATACAGTACAGTATATTTGGAAGTTTGGGATTTTTTGTTTGTTGTTGTTTTGATGTTAAAAAGAGATTCATAACATCCACAGGCAAAATTAGCTATTATGTAAAGTTAACTATTACTCTTTATATTTTCATCCTAAATTTAGAAGAAGGATAATGTTAAAAGGATGGGGACAAGAAGTTTATATCTTCAACTGTAACTGCTGAGCATGCACAAGGCAATAAAGGTCAATGACAAGACTTGAAGTACAGTTTAACTTCTGACCAATTGGAAACATAATGTAAGGATATGTACCAAGTATGGATACATACCAAGTATATAATGACACTATTAAAGGAAAAGGTAGACAGAATGTAATCCAAGCTTTCTTGTTCATCACAATAGTTATTGTTAATTTCAGCATTAAAGTTGTTAATAACATTAATGTCCTTCACCACTTATGAGATTGCTTTTAGATGTTTCATTATTTTTGGCCCTACGTCTTTTAAATAGGCATGTAATCAGTTACACACATGTGTTTCTCACGCAGACAGTGAGTTGGTATTTTGATGTAATGTGTTATGTTAAACACATATCCATGTTTGTCTGAAACAATGAAAGGCCTTGAAGCTGTTCACCAGTTTGAATTAAAATTTGTAAAGCTATTGGTTTTATAGCTTTTTAAAGCTATTGGTTCTGTAATTCTAAGTTTAAATTTATACTTTAAAATGCTTCCTGTTACTGCTTTCCCGTAAACTCAAATATAGAACTCAAGGATCCTAGGACAGTCTTAGACAGCACACTTGGGTCTTCCTTCCTTGGTAGAAATGTATGCTTAAAAAAACTTCCTTGGTAGAAGTAGATGCTTTTTGGGGGGGCCATCAGCACAAGAAAGATGTGGACCAGTTAAAGCTAGTCCAGAGGAGGACTACAAAAATGATTAGAGGGCTGGAGCACCTCTTGTATAAAGAAAGGCTGAGAGAGCTGGGTCTGTTCAGCCTGGAGAAGAGAAGGCTCCGGGGAGATCCGGGGATTTCATTGTGGCCTTTCCTTGGGTAGAAAATGATAGGACAAGGGGGAATGGTCTTAAACCAAAAGAAGATAGATTTTTAGTCATTAGAAGGAAATTCTTCACTGTAAGAGTAATGAGGCAATGGAACAGGTTGCCAAGAGAAGTTGTAGATGCCCCATTCCTGGAGGTGTTCAAGATGAAACTGATCTAGTGGGTGGCATCCCTGCCTGTGGCAGGGGGGTTGGAGTTAGATGATCTTTAAGGTCCCTTCCAACCCAAGCCCTTCTATTCTATGATTCTAAAACCTACTTGCTCTGGATTTACTCCTTCTCCTGATGGTCCAACAGGGCTTATAAAAACATGGGCAGTAACCCATGAGTGTGTAAAGATGTGTGTTTATCTGGTACTCCTCAAACACAAAGCATGTGAAATTCAGTCCACTTCTATGCGGGAAATACCATCTTACTGCTTTTATGATACTTGCAAAGGAAGTTACTGCTTTTGTGGCACCCTGTTTGAGAAGAAAGCATTCAAAGAAAAAGAAGGAAGTATTACAACACACAGCACAACCTGACGTAAAAATCTATAGCCATCAACTGTGTCATTGCCTTTTCTTCTGATAAGATGATGCAAATGATGCCATTGACATTATAGCTAATATGGAAAAGCTATATATAAAAGCTATATATAAATATATAAAGAATCTTGAATGGCTGCATTAAAAATGAACCTGTAACTGTTTCTTCTAAAGCTGTATCTTCTCCTGAGAAAAGGCAACTTTCCTCGTATGTTAGGTCAGTAGACAAAAATTTGTCTATGCACAGAAGTTTTAGAAGCATCATCATTGTCTTGATTGTAAGGAAACTGCTTGTGAGTTGATACCTTATATTTATTTTTTATACATCAAGTCAATAACATATTCTATCCAACTTCAACAAGCAGGGTAAACCTAAGTTATACTGTAGTTATACCTTGAAGACTTCATATTAACTGGCTAAGCCTAAATTCCAGAATTTTTATCATTATATTTTTCCTATTGTCAATGGTCATCTGATGAAATCAAAGCAAGTAAGTCTAGTTCTTTAGTAGGATTTAAAGCCTCTGCTGTCTACTTTCTTGTCTAGTGCCCCTTTGAGCTCAAAACAAGCAAACAAAACCCCCTAGACAGTTAGCAGGAATAGCCTCTAAGTCAGTAGCGCTGCTAAGCTTCTACTTTACAGCAGCTATTTTCTTTTGAAACAGAAAAAGACAAGAAGATGCTCCATGAAAGACTATATTCTTTCAACCACTCTAGACAGAAAATAAAATAAACCTACTTTTAGTCTAATACAGACTGAAGGAAAGAAAGAGACAATGTCACTGTTAGAATTCTCTAACTAATTGCCCAGAAGGTAAGAAAAAGAATGAGATGGTTGCACTGGGAAAAAAAAAAAAAAATCTCAGGAAGCTAATGAGGAGATAGAGAAATATTTTCTAATCATGCTCACTCAAGAAATCTGGCTCTCTGACATATCCCAGTGTCTCCTGCATTATTAGGGAGATTCAAGAGGGACAGCTTCATAGAAGGAAAACTATACTGTAATTGTATTTATTGAAAAAATAAATACATTTCTGCACAGCAAAGGCTGTTAGACAGGACAACATTTATCATGCCATGATACTTCATCTTTTCTACTGTAATTTTTGTTCCCTTCATATATTTGGAGGGGAAAATTCCACCAATATTACAATATATAACAACTTCCACTATTCTTGCGATGGCACTTGCTGAATACAGTGGAAGAAAATTTCTGAATAAATGAGAACTCCTAAACAAGTTATATCAACATTTTGCTTTGGGGAAACGATTATAATAAGAGCAATAAAATAACCTCAGATACACTTTGGGAGGCTTATATCAGCTGTATTCAGTTTTTATACAGCAGTGAAAAACAATCTTCTGTCCAACAACTTCCCCTATTGTCAGTCTGCAGTGATGACAGCTACTGCCAGCTGAACTCCTGTCTCCTAGTATCCTGATCCACAGTGACCAGTGTTGTTCCACACCGGTCAGTTTACACAGGCTTCTGAATTCCAAATTAAAAAAAAAAAAAAAAAAAAAAAAAAAAAAAAAAAAAAAAGAGAGAGAGAGAGGGAGAGAAGAGAGAAAGACAAGAATTTCATCAATTTCAAGAATACCCTTGAAGATAATGGAGGTTATATAGAATATCAGACAAGGATCGGAAGGGTTGCCTCTTGTTTTACAGAGGAAACGTGAGCAAAGAGCTTTCCAGGCTTGCATCATGAAGGACCATATCATTAACTAATCAAGGAGTCAATCTTTGTTTATATGAAATCCCAAATACTTCTAAGGTTTGATCAAAATTCTAATGTTACCTTTGAATTCCTTCTCTAGGGAAATACTGTCTTCCACATTAAGCATTTTAACTAATTAAACATATTATAAATTCCAGTGTAGGGAAGGGAAGAATCAGTCCAGTTACAGCTTTCTTAAATGTAAAAATGTCTCTAAATCTGGGTAATATGAGTCCACAAGTTTACAAACTGAAGTTTCATTCATGGGGATGATTTCCAACCCCTTAATGTATCCAGGAACTTTTTTTTTCCAGCAGACTGCACTACTGAGACATGTGAGTTTTGATTGTAATGTACTTATGGATAAAAAGTATTTTTAATAAGGACTAAAAAGTCTAAAAGAATGGTCAGCATTCTACAGGCAGAAAAATTCAAGCTATAATGTTGGTCAATATATTTTGAAAATCCTTTCAGTTACTGTTTTGAAGGTTTTCTCTATCATATCACAGTATAGTGCATCTCAGAGCTGTTATGTGTAAGATTTTATTGGCAATTAAAGAACCACTTTTGTAACAGACTTTTGATTTTGTAATGAGGCAGTTATCTTGAACTTGGGCACATGATGGATGTCACAGAAATCTATGTGTATTGCTCTATAGGAAATACGTAGTTTGTTAATAAATCTGCATACATGACTAGAATAAATATTGTAGTAATTAAGAGATCGTAACAATTCATTTGTTTGTATAGAGGTAAATGGACATTTGCCAGTGATTTTGTTTAAAATGTATGAGCGGATTAAGCTAGGGAACAGATCTCTCTCTCCATAATTGCAACTCACTGTATTTACTATTTTCTCATATTGCCTTTCTGTCTCCCATCTTCAAAGGTAACATGATCACACTGCCTTTATATGATATTTTCAATTATTTTTCCCCTCCAACATAGCCTGTTTTGGTGTGGACATTATTCTGTCACCATTATGTTTTTTTAAACTATATGATGTGAGTTTGAGGAATTCTAAAATTTCTTGCATATTTTACCCATCTGAAATATGCTCCAGTTTAAGTCGTTAAACTCATAAGAGTCTTGATTCATGGGCAGAGAGACAGGGGAGGCACAAAAAAAAAAAAAAAAAAAAGATTTCAATAAATGCTAGGATATGTGAAAACTTGAAAGAACAGTAAGTCTATATATTTGCAGTTCCTATGTCCAGGCCTTACTCTGCATCCCAGGAAACAGATGCTGTATAAAAATTGTGCAAGTTAAAAATAGTGATATAGACTTAGCTTTTGCCTTGCCTAGCATTCTGTGATATTAATTGTTAAATATTAATTTTTCTTAGCATAGAGTTTTGAATGTTGCACATACACACATACGCTACAGCAGATGTCTGAACAAGTTACTTCCAACTATTTCTTCTTTAGCTCTCCTTCCAGTATCAAGGACATTTTGTTGTACTCCATGGCCAATCCCACATAAATAAGAAAAAAAATAGTAACTGCAGCTGGACTGAACTACCAGCTGCAAATTCATTACTTCATCTGGTTTCCAGGGTCTTTCGTATGACTCTGGTTCTTGCCTGAAAAAATGTTTTTAATCCTTTAAACCATAAAGAAATAAATAATCACTAGTATATCAGCACTGGTTCAAAACCTTTTTTATTATGTAGAACAGTTGTTTTGCAGAATGTCTTTAATAAAAAGAAAGTTTGCTTAGGCATGGAAAGGATGCTTGCAGACTTGATATAAAAAGAATGTGGAGTGATAACAGTATTAAGCATGCTTTCAGCAAACAGAATTGCAGTGGGTGAATTCTAATGTGTCCTGAAGTTTGTCTAGTAAATAATTGAAAAGAAAAGTAACAATAAGATGAAAAATCAGTAACTTATACTCTCTAGCTCCATGAAACTGCCTGTACAGCGACCTTCATAATTCTAACTGAAATCAAAATGTTGCCTTTGTTTGTTTTATCCATATGCAATAGCTTTTGTAATAACAGCGTAGACACACTTGTATACCTTCTAAAGAAATGCGTGAAGAATTAATTGGCTAACTTTGACTAAGAGTTGAGGCTGCCAAGTTTAAGTCATGACACTGCTACACTCTTGTTTAAACAGAATACAACAATGAACCTTATGGGCTGCAGGATAGGACCTGTAGGTTAAATTTGGATACCTTTTCAAGTCCACCAGCTATCAAAGTATGTACATTGTAAGTGAACGTGGAAAAGATGCCTTGGGTTTAATTTTATGGGTTTAAAATTCATTATTTTTATGTTATTTCAAATGGATTGGTTATAAGCATTGAATCTGAGTTAAATTGAGGATAAAGTACAATTAGTAACATATTTAAAAATAAAAAATAAACTTTTCTCAGCTTGCTATTATACAGAATTATCAGCAGAAACTGCATTACTGAAGTCAAGAGTATTCACAGTCCAGATCTATGCTGTTGAGTTTTTCTACAGTATTTTATGTTTAGATATGCTTACCCCACTCTATTCTATTACATTAAATTCAGAGAAAGAGAGGGTGGACTGTATACTATTCCAAAAGATGTATAACTCAAGGACTTAATTATTTAAAAGCTATTTATTTAATATAAGATACCCAATTAATTTATGATGCATGTACATTGTTCCAAAAAAAGTACTTTGCAGTGCTGTAAACTTTGGCAATAAATTTAATATCATTGGGAGAATAATGAAACACTATAGTGAAGAATATTTAAAGAGAGTTGGAAAATGAGAATATAAGAATTGTAAAATCAAAAGAAGGTCAGTTAAGATTTCAATTTCTTATTAGGCTTACAGCTCTCATTGTTATTAGCAGATCTGTGAAGCTGGCCCCAGTCTTGTCTCATTTACTGTGCATAGTACTGGATAAATGCTCTGACACCCTTGCTTCTTTATTCCCTACTGTATAATTTTTATTTTAATCCAATAAAAGGGTAAAAAAAAAGCAGAACAAAAGAGTAAGTTTTCCTAACAATGTTGATCTCAGTTTTAAAATGTTATAGTGAGATATGCTGCAGATCCATTCGCTGTCCCAAGCCATTCAGAAATAGTGCTGTAAAAATGCAAATTATGTTTAATAAAGATTAATGCAAAGTTATGTATCCTTCTGCTAAAATATTAAATACTGCAAAACTGAAGGGCACAACATGCTAGTGAATGGTCTGTGAATTGCATGTTAAGTTAATGATAGTTCTTGTCTCAAATGCACTTTGCAGTATAAAACAGCAATGATGGTACATTAACTTTGAAGGGAGTATGATGAAGGTTCTGAAACAGTGTGAGATGTTTAATTGCATATGTATCGAAAGCAAATCTAACCATGAAATCATGGGCCCTGAAGAAATGACTGACAATATGAATTGTCACTGAATCCTCATCAAAGGGTTATGCCCATACAAGCTAATAGGCAAGAAACAAAGGTTAAGCTGTGCTTAAAAAAAAAGGAAGTGCTTACAAAAAAGCACAGGTTCTATTATTGAAAACAGAAAGTTTTTTTTTTTTTTGTTTTTGTTTTTGTTTTCTCTTTCTTCTTATATTCACCTGTCTAAAGGAGAAAAAGAAAATCTTTTGTGTGTAGATGGAGATAAAATTTTAGCTGAAATAACTTGAAAACTGACCTAGGTACATCTATCAAAGGAATTTATACTGTATGATACAATCAAAACAAAATATCAACTTGTAAAGATAACAGCCTATTCTTTATAACAGAGTCAAATTTTCAAATAGGCCTCACTTCAGCCTCAAAAATTGCTGGTACTGCTTTTATATACCATCTGACTTGTGCCAGAAAAATTCATCCTGAATGCAGGAAGTTGGATGTTTAACTACCCACTTTTGTATACAATTTATGGGTGTGAATTGTTGTTTTTGAAAATTTTCATGCAGAAAAACATGGCATGCATAGCTATTATAAAATAGCTTTTGAAAATCTATTACCTGTTAGTATATCTCAGCTTTCTGAGAGGCTCAGAGGCAGACAGACATTCCCAGTGTGGGAAGTGAAGATCTGATGTAAGATAAAGTTACTGAAAGACGACTGAGCTCCTATCTGTGCTTCAGCAGCTTCATTGTAATCTGCTCAGACCAACTTGAATTTTTGATAGAAATAATCAACTTTTAAAGCTTAGTGATGGCATTCAGTGGTAAGGTGGATGACGAAGAAACAATAGCCTTCAGTGTGAAATGCAAAAAATTAGTAATGCCTCCCAATGACATGCAGAACTAAATTGGTCCAAAAAGCCTACATTTTAAACACTTTTGACTAAGATTTTTCATAGTGGAAGAGTCCAACTATCTTATTAGAAACTCTTATATCATTGATACATATTTAATTAGGGATTAGGATGCCATAACAGCAAGAAGTAGGAAAGTTTTCCTACAGAATGTAGGAATTATGAGAACTGCAGAAGAAAGATAAATATTTTCTTTTATTGTTAGTCTTTGCGTAATATACATAATGCTTCTGAGGATGAAAACTTATCTGTAGGGCAAATGCATTTTCATGTTGAAACTGCTCATTTCTGAGAAATAAACGTAATTTTATAAGAACATTTTTGTTCTGCAGGATGAAGTCCTGTTACTTTTGGTATGGTACACTATATTATGTGCCATATACGCACATCTTCCTAAATTACCTTAATAATGACATACTCAATATGCATATCAAAAAATATTAAAAGAGACTAGATCATTGGCATTTCGCAAAATCCTAATGCTCTGATTCAACAGACGTTGAGGGGAAAAAAATGTGCTGTTGAGGTAACTATCACTTTGTTTTCTGATACCAGAAGGAAAATTTATAATCAGGCTCTAAAAAGAAAGGCACAGCCTCTCACTCACCTTAAAGACTGTTAGCAATTAAGGGTCCTCTGGAAAGGATATTCTATCCTATAAGAAATGTATGTTATCTGCAAGTACTCCATTTTCTTCTCCTATTCTTTTTTTAAGCCTGTCTGATTGACATTGAGTACCCTCTATTTGTGTTGGCTTTGAATGATATTAAATGCATGGTACCTCTCAATTCCCAATCACTCACTGCACAATGTACATTGTACATTCACATCCTGGTACTGTAAATGACAACAGGAAAAGGAAAAATATTCTTTTCTTGTGCATCTGCTCTGAAATTGGAGGAAAAGACACACGAAGCAGTGGTAGATTTTGCTAATAGGCCAGCTGTAGCATAGATACTGTTAGACTCAAAATAATGTCTGGCTACCTAATTAACCTCCCTTCACCATCCAGATATGAAGCAAAAAGTAAAATTAACAAATGATTTAGGTCAGGTGTGCCCTATTAGTCTCTCTTGGTATAGGTCAGGTACAACTGAATAATTGTGAAAAATGGGCTTTAATTGCTGTCAGTCTAGTTAGATAGCTTTGCAATAAATCAACCATTTCTGTCAGACTTCCATGTTTTAATACCGTCTATTCCATCATTAGCTCTCATTACTGGCCCTTGTTGTAGCCAGGCATTTCTGTTTCTGGCTGAATTTAAACTTGTAAAAAAAAAGAACAGTGCTAGCAAGCAATTCTACAGGTAACTCTCATGAGATCATCAGGGTACATTATACTTCTGGTCAGTAAGATAAAGCATTTTTTGCAAGCAGACCCCTGTCTCACATATAAGTGTTAGCTGCTGATCCCTAGCTGCAGACAAACTAAAGACCCGCTTCAAACCAAGCAGCCGTGTGAGTGCTTGCTTTCCACTGCACCCTGTCACTCGCTGGAAAGACAAAGGGGGAGCACCAGAGCTGATGTGAGAAACACGCTGCAGGGGTGCCAGAGCAGGGGTGCCAATGTTACATGTAGTATCCCTGATACCTTCATCCCAAACCTGCAAGGGAATGGAAATATTCAATACAGTATTCAATATGCCACCTCTTAAAAGGTGGGTGAGGACAGAAGGGTTTGGACGTATTATGGACACGTGATAATTGATTTGATCTGATGAGAGCAATAGCAGCAACAGAAATCTGAATTAGTATGGGCTGAGGGACCACTGTGGCCATAGCAAGTCTTGTTCCTCAAATGTTACAACTGTTTACTCTTAGCTTTCACACTGTTTGGCATTTGTTTTGATTTTCCTTTAAGTAGGAGCCTCATCCTGTCTTCATAGTTATAAACAAGAATAAAAATTAGATAATTAGATTTTAAATGCAGTTTCTTTTTGAAAAGAGCCTGGATATGTCATTTTTTTCTTACAGCTAAAGGTGCTCTCAGCCTCTGCACACACAAACAGGTACAGCTAATGTAACAGCAATGTATTTATATATAAACATATATATAAATATATATTCCTGGATTACTTAATTGTCAGGGCTTAGACAAAGATGTTAGTGTTTTTTGTTCAGTCCTTAGCTTCTTTGCTGAGTTTGACAACAGGATCTCATGCTAAAGCTGGTTTTAGTACCTCTTTTAATCTTCTCATGATAGGGCAGGGATAAAGACTGACAAAAGAATTCAACAGTACGTGTGAAATGAATAGCTAATTCTGTGATCTGGATACAAGTCAGTAAATTGGTCAAGACCTAAGGTACTGCTCTTACTTTCTTGAGCGTACCTATATGCCTGCAGAGTGACTTTGTTTTCCAAAGCTGTCTTTTTAACCTGCTCCACTTGCTTTCTGTAGGAAACAACAGCCATTTTGTGTTCAATTCAGGTGCAGCCTGTTATTGCTGAAGAGATATTCTTATTCCTTTGTCCATTTGGTCTTGCTTTGTCCCCTCTCTCTTAAATATGGGAACCCGAAAATATGCATTTTCCTTTGTAAAGGGCAAACATAATACTTTCCTGGTTTAGTAATTCTGTCATCATTTTATTGCTAACAAAATGGCCTTCATATTTCTGCAGAAGGTAATATGCTAAATGTGAATATAGAGCTGTTTTTCTTTTTTATACATGTATTTTACTTCAAAAGCTCCTTAACAATTGGTTAAGCTTTTATGGTGCTGATTTGACTATTTATGTTTTAAGAAAGAAACAGAAAACTACAGTGAAAAACTTGATTGTGAGTTATAGTATATCCCAGAAAGTAGAACAAAAATCTTCTTGTTATTTTGGGGAAAATATTTGTTATTTAGAATCAATTTTTCCTTTAGTTTTTCCTTTATTATGTGTAATTATTAATTATGTGTATTTGGTAATTTGCATGTTCAGGTTTTGATATTTGCTAGTATATTTATTACTATATTAATATATTTATTATATATTTAAGAAAAGGTGGGGGGTCTATTAAAAAGCTTTTGGCAGTTTACAATCTGATTTAAAAACAACAAACCCAACAACAAAAAAAGCAATATTGTGTTCATTTAAGGTGCAGACCCAAATTCTAATGGGATATAATTTTCTGATTTTTATATATGTACTCATTGTTATGCTTACTACAAACAAGTAGAGGCATGAAATGAATAGATGCTTGAAATAAGACATCATTCAGACAGTAGTGTTATTTTAGTATCGACCAAGTAATACTGTTCTCAGTAAATATTTTAAGGTGAAGTTTAAACTCCTTATGAAAAAGAAGTTAGCATGTGCTTTCAAGAGCATTGAAGTCTTACTTTGAGACTTATTTCAATTCTAACATAGAATCACTTTCATATGATTAGATAAGGACTGTAAAGAACAAAAGTTGTTTGTTTTTTTTTCTTTTTCCCACCTAGTATTTTATCCCTTATTACTTACAGCATCACATCATTATCTTTAAAATATGTTAGATATAATCTTTATTTATTTATTTACTTACTTACTTACAGGTCTGTTCCTCCCAAATGAGCATAATATTCTGCAAGACTGAGTTTGTTTTCAATGTCAGCTTCTAATTTAATCACATTTAACCATTTTATCCCTAGAAATCTTAAAATAAACCAAATCTAGAAAGATGTTTTTGCCTTGAATATTCTATTAAGCTTATCTCCTGGCTTTATTCCTTAAAAATATGTTTTAAGCAGACAGTTAAAATGAACCTATCAATTTTATTTTTATTTAGAATTAAAAACATGTATTACATCTCTGAGTGCAGTCTTATTTCAGTAGCTCACAGTGATAGGCTAATACTCAGGAAGAGATCACATCTCAGGAAGAGATCCCTGGCTGCACGTACAGACTGGGCGATGAGACGCTGGAGAGCAGCCTAGAAGAGAGGGATCTGGGGGTCGTGGTAGACAGCAAGTTGAATATGAGCCAGCAGTGTGCCCTGGCAGCCAGGAGGGCCAATCGTGTCCTGGGGTGCATCAAGCACGGCATCGCTAGTAGGTCAAGGGAGGTGATTGTCCCGCTCTACTCTGCGCTGGTGCGGCCTCACCTCGAGTACTGTGTGCAGTTCTGGGCACCTGTCCTGGTTTCAGTTAGAACAGAATTAATTTTCTTCCTAGTAGCTGGTGGAATGCTGTGTTTTGGCTTAGAATGAGAAGAGTGCTGATAACACCCCGATGTTTTAATTGTTGCAGAGCAGTGCTTATACCAAGCCAAGGACACCTCAGACTTTTGCTCTGTCCTGCCAACAGGCAGGCTGGGGGTGCAGTAAGAGCTGGGAGGGGACAGACCCAGGACAGGTGACCCGAACTAGCCAAAGGGGTATTCCATACCATCTGACGTCATGCTAAACAATATATAGGGGTGGCTAGCCGGGGGGAGGGGGCCGGACTGCTCGGGGTTAAGCTGGGCATCGGTCAGCGGGTGGTGAGCAATTGCATTGTGCATCACTTGTTTGTACATATTATTATTAGTAGTACTATTATCATCATTGTATTATTATTATTATTATTATTTTCCTGTCTTATTAAACTGTCTTTATCTCAACTCACGGGCTTCACTTTCCATTTCTCTCCCCCGTCCCAGAGAGGGAGGGGGGAGGGTGAGCGAACGGCTGCGTGGTGTTTAGCTGCCAGCCGGGTTAAACCACGACAGCACCACAGTATAAAAAGGACATGAAACTGTTGGAAAGTGTCCAGAGGAGGGCTACGAAGATGGTGAAAGGCCTGGAGGGGAAGACATACGAAGAACGGCTGAGGTCACTGGGCCTGTTCAGCCTGGAGAAGAGGAGGCTGAGGGGAGACCTCATCACAGTCTACAACTTCCTCGTAAGGGGGTGTCGAGAGGCAGGAGACCTTTTCTCCATTAACACTAGTGACAGGACCCGCGGGAACGGGGTTAAGCTGAGGCAGGGGAAATTTAGGCTTGACATCAGGAGGGGGTTCTTCACGGAGAGGGTGGTTGCACACTGGAACAGGCTCCCCAGGGAGGTGGTCACTGCACCGAGCCTGTCTGAATTTAAGAAGAGATTGGACTGTGCACTTAGTCACATGGTCTGAACTTTTGGGTAGACCTGTGCGGTGTCAAGAGTTGGACTTGATGATCCTTAAGGGTCCCTTCCAACTCAGGATATTCTATGATTCTATGATTCTATTCAGAAATGTCAAGCATAATGGAAAAAAGAAAACTCAAAGGAGAGAAAGTTGACCAGAGGTATTACGCTGGAGGGCAGACCCGGGAAACTATAGGCCTGTCAGTTTGACCTCAGTGCCAGGGAAACTCATGGAGCAGATTATCTTGAGTGTCATCACGCAGCACTTACAGGGCAACCAGGTAATCAGGCCCACTCAGCATGGGTTTACGAACGGCAGGTCCTGCTTGACGAACCTGATCTCCTTCTATGACAAAGTGATGCACGTGGCAGATGAGGGAAAGGCAATGGATGTGGTCTACCTTGACTTCAGCAAGGCTTTTGACACCATTACCCACAGCATTCTCCTCAAGAAACCGTCTGCTCGTGGCTTGGACTGGCGTACGCTTCGTTGGGTTAAAAACTGGCTGGATATCCGGGCCCAAAGAGTTGTGGTGAATGGAGTCAAATCCAGCTGGAGGCCAGTCACTAGTGGCATTGCCCAGGGCTCGGTACTGGGGCAGGTCCTCTTTAGTATCTTTATAGATGATCTGGATGAGGGGATCGAGTGCACCCTCAGGAAGTTCGCAGATGACACCAAGTTAGGTGCGTGTGTTGATCTGCTCGAGGGTAGGAAGGCTCTGCAGGAGGATCTGAATAGGCTGCACCAATGGGCTGAGGTCAACTGTATGAAGTTTAACAAGGCCAAGTGCCGGGTCCTGCACCTGGGGCGTAATAACCCCAAGCAGAGCTACAGGCTGGGAGATGAGCAGTTGGAGAGCTGCCAGGCAGAGAAAGACCTGGGAGTATCGTCGGATAGTTGGCTGAATATGAGCCAGCAGTGTGCTCAGGTGGCCAAGAAGGCCAACAGCATCCTGGCTTGCATAAGAAACAGTGTGGCCAGCAGGTCTAGAGAAGTGATTGTCCCCCTGTATTCAGCTCTGGTGAGGCTGCACCTCAAGTACTGTGTTCAGTTTTGGGCCCCTCACTACAAGAAGGACATGGAGGTGCTTGAAAGAGTCCAGAGAAGGGCGACGAAGCTGGTGAGGGGTCTGGAGAACAAATCCTACGAGGAGCGGCTGAGGGAGTTGGGTTTGTTCAGCCTGGAGAAAAGGAGGCTCAGGGGCGACCTTATCGCTCTTTGTAAGTACATTAAAGGAGGCTGTAGAGAGGTGGGGGTTGGTCTATTCTCCCACGTGCCTGGTGACAGGACGAGGGGGAATGGGCTAAAGTTGCTCCAGGGGAGTTTCAGGTTGGATCTTAGGAAGAACTTCTTTACCGAAAGGGTTGTTAGACATTGGAATGGGCTGCCCAGGGAAGTGGTGGAGTCACCATCCCTGGAGGTCTTTAAAAGGCGTTTAGATGTTGAACTTAGCGATATGGTTTAGTGGAGGACTTGTTAGTGTTAGGTCAGAGGTTGGAGTCAATGATCTTGAGGTCTCTTCCAACCTAGACAATTCTGTGATTTTGTGATTCTATGAACAGTCATATACACTACAGGTTCTTCTGCAGCAGCCAGACCTGAGGTAGGAGCATCATGCTGCTCTCAGGCGTCTGTTCTGTGTCACTTCCTTGCAATTCATCAGAAATAAACCTCCAGATAAACAGCATAACACCAGTTCTTTTTGCCTGCCTAAGATAACATTTTTTTATTACTGGAACTCTGCTGGAATGCTATTTGTTCCTTCTTTTCTAACAGTCTAAAATGTTAGAGGATCTAGTCTAAAAGTTATTTAAGTTTTGCAGCAGGGGATACCACCTATGTGTCCCCTCTTCTTCTGGCAAAACCCTTCTGATGCATCTGTTCAAAGGTTCAAAAATATACCTTTTTTTTTTTTTTTTTTTTTTTTTTTTCTCCTATCTCATTGCTTGTCAGTCAGAGACAAAAAGAGATTAGTAAACAGTAACTTTTTACATGGAAATTGGAATTTAAATCTCACATTGGTTGCTATAGTTGTTAATCTGCATTTTGGGGAGTGGTAGTGAGTTTCTGGTGAAGTAATTGTGCAATTTTACATGAAAATATTTATAATAACTGTTAAGAACTCATCTAATGTCATTATCTAGAATTAGAAAAATGGCATATTCTGCATTACTGTAAATAGCTATGAGTCCTGAGTCCACCTAGACTCTCTTGTGTGTGTGAAAAGGTAGTTTGCCAGGCAATTCAGTAGGAAGGCTTGGGGAAGCTCTACTTGCTTGTGTGTGTGAGTGTATTTATGAAACCGTGTACTGTGTCACACCCTGTTTGCCTTTGAAACTAAGCCACTCTGCTTTTGCAAAAGGTACTGTAAAAGGTGGATTCTAATGAATTCCAAGAATTATAGATATAGAATCCAAGTGTGTGTTTAATGCAGGTTACAATGTCTACAATCTTGGCCCCAACATGACACGTATATCTCGTGAGGATAGATGGTCATTCAGCTGACCTGCACTGGAACTACAGTTTTGAGGTCAGTCAGTCAGGAAGTAATCACTGACAGTTGTTTTGGAGAAAGAGGGATGCTATCTGCCTTGATGAGTGACAATCAGGAGGCTACTTACAGGTTGACACTACAGGGATACCTTGTTGACTTACACAAATATTGAAGTATAGAAATACTTAGGTAACATGCAACACTTCGTTCCTTGCCTTTTTTTTTTTTTTTTTTTTTTTTTTTACTAGTACAACTGTCTGAAAAGTATTAGTTATACAATGCTTTATTGCTTTAAATATTTTTAAACCTTTCATAAACTATGTTAAGCAAGCACTATGCAATGAAAACGATTATTTCACAAGTGCTTTATTGTTCATCAGATTAATTTACAGTACTTGCTTTGTGTAGTTATTTAAGAAAGACTGATGCTTTACTTTCAACTATCTTGGATATATGTGATGTTTTTGCTGCTCCTGCTTTTATTTTATTCTAACTTCACATAACTGATATCTTCAGTGATCACCTAAACCTTTAGGAACTGCATCTAAATTAAATAATCTTCCTTAATAAGACAGTTCTTGTGTGGTATTGGGTGAGCATATGAACAAGTTGAGAATATACACAATAGTTTCATTAATGTAGGCATTGGTATAGTGTAAATTCTAATTTGAAGTTCTTGTTTTGAAGTTTCTTGTTAACTGTGATTGGGAGGCTATAAAGAGTTGCTCTAAATGATCCAAGTAGTAGATCTAAGCAGAAGCAGCATGCTTCCCTGATGCAAAATTTAATCTAGATTGAGCACAGGTTATAATATTAATTTGCAGAGAGAGGTTTTAAAATATAGTGTAGTTAAACTCATTGAACTTTATTCTTGCAACTGTAAAATCTTTCCCTACCTTAAAAAAATAATAATAAAAAAAAAAGATATGCTTTGTGGAACCAAATCTTTGGATTGGCTTGCCAAATTGATTGATATTTGGATATTTGGGTTGTGTTCGGAAAAATTATATTAAGTTTCAGTATTCAGAAAAGTTTGTGCCTCAAGTCTTTTCTTTCCCGTTGTTGTTCTCTTTCGTGCTCTCTTCCCCTTTTAATGGGAAGGCAATTGCACTGCACTGAAGGCATGCTAGGAGGTGCCACTCTCTAATTGCTGTAAAAATAGCAGGAAACTGGTTGTCTAACCTTGATTATTATGTTAGGGATCAGAAAGAATATATTAAATAGTTAAAATTGTGTGTAGATACAGCAATTTGGGTAATTAGCAATTCTGGCATATAGATATGGTTTGGGTATGTATGTGGTAGTGTAGACTATTAATAGGCATTCTTCTCTATTTATTTTTTTATTAATTTTTTTTTCCTCTCCTAATGGAGGAAGTGGTTCCTACACTGTACCCGGCAGGTAACATTTGGTAGGTTAACCAATTCTATCAAGTTAGGGAAATGAGATGCTTTTAGTGATTTTACAGTATGTGCACATAACCTGATTTTCTGTTAATTGGGGACAGGAAAGGTAATCAGAATTCAAATTTGCTGAAATTCACTACTGGGACTTGCACTTAAAAGCCCTAAAACTTCCATACGCATATACTGTTCTGCCTTTAAAATGGTTCGCAAGTTTAATCACCAACTAGAATTGATTTTGCAGCTCAAACGGGAGCAACACATGGTTGGAAGTTCTTGTCAAATCTGTCTGCGAACAAAGGCACTGTAGCTGTAAGTTTTAACAGAGAGCAGAAGATGGGTCTGAACTAAGTCTTCAAGATGAGTTCCTCTGTCCTAGAGACATGGCTTTTATGTAGGCACATGTAATTCAAACTGTTCTATTGTAAATTCATTGACATGGTTAGTTCAGTTCCTCAGTCTTTGTGAAAACGTGGCAATAACAAAATTGTCCAATGTGTGAATCTGATTATAACAACAAAGTAGATTTCCTGTAACATCTTGTCCTGGTGCAAGCTTCTTGTTTACTACATGTCCCATTTTTAAGTGGATGGGACTAATCTAAAACACTACAGCCTTTCAGGAAAGTACATCTTACACGAGATACAAGAAACATTTTTTTTGACTACAGCTGATGAGTCTTAGTCCATTTGATGTCACTATTAGTTGTTTCTTGGGTAGTTCACAGAAACAGTTGAAGGCATAAGCTATAAGTATGATTTATCAGTAACCTGTTAGCAGTTGGCTTATCTAATATTCTTATATCTCTGTCATACTTTTCCCCTAAAAGAACGGAAGAGAATACTATTTGGTCAAACCCTGATAAATCAATAACTTAATGCAGTTAGTTACACTTACTTAGTGCAGTTAATATTAAGAGCTTGTAGGAGTTCCTTTGTATTTACTTCTTTATTCCCCCATCAGCCATTAAAGAACATTCTCATTTTCCACATGAAAGCCTCAGGAGCCATTTCACAGCACAGACCCAACAAACTGAACGCCACAAGATTAACTGAGTATACTACCTAGCATTGCTTGTTTGGCTTTGCCTGTAGGATTTAAATTTGCACTACCCTTCTGAACAAGCAAAAACAATTTAACTACATCCCAAATGCTTCATAGAGAAATTCTGTTCAATTTCTTCCTTTCTTAAGATTGCACGTTCAAAGTAATTTCTCCTAAATTAAATGTCATTTGGCTTATTAGAATAATCAGGACAACTTCAGATTTTAACAAGCAGTTATTGTAGACTAAAACAATTGAAATGGGTTTAAAAAAAACAACTGTTAAGTCTCAAGGCAGAGTTAATGAAGATAATAGCATTATAAACATATAATCACATCCAAACATTTTAAAATTTTAGCCTCAGTAAAAAAAAAAAATCAAAAATCAAAATTGACGATTTCAATGGGCGATAAAAACTTGAATTATGTGTCACATCAGACTGTGTTTCTTTTTTCACACCTATGCAAGAAGGTGGTTAGTTTTAAGAAAGCTTATTTTTAATGTAATCAAGCACTATAAATGTAAACAATGCATGAAGGCATTGAAGAACCATGGGCAGGCTCTGTGTGCTGTTGAATATATGGTAACTTTCATCAGATGGTCCAGATAGTTCTAATGTATTTATTTCTTCTAGAAAATCTTTTTAAATTTAATACAGCTGATAATAGATAGAGCAGTTGCTCAACCTTCCTAACTTCGTTTGGTCAAATAACAGCCTGGAACATAATTACTTTTTTTTTTTTTTTAAACTTGTCCTCATGTTGTCATTTCTTGCTCCTGTTTTCTGTGGAACAAATGGTTTTAAATAAAATGATATTGCACTTAGTATTTAACCTACAGACCAAGGCTTTTTTTTTTTTTTTTTTTTTTTTTTTTTTTTCCCTCTAAGTTAACAATTGTGACTTCCAACATCACAGTATTGTTTTTGTTTCTGCTGTGCTACTTTGATATTGGCAGGAATCAGTTCAAAAGAATGCTATGAAGCCTTCATTAGGGGACTGTGATACTCAGACTCTGGGAATTTAGCCAGGAGGAATCAATTGGTGAAATATTCAAACAGAAAAGTGAACCACCTCGTTTATATTCACATACACCAGAGAAGACAGCTGAGACATGCAGATTGAGAGACTGGCCCTAGATTCTGTGTTAAATACGTCCTCATATATCCTTAAGACTTGAATGCTATTTGTATTAGCATATACTCCAAGGGTGATAAACTGTGATGTATTGTGGTTTCATGCCAAGGCTTTGGAAACTTTGTTGTGTGTTTATTTATATAATATAATGGAAGTAGGGCACAAGTGAGAGCAGGGAATAGCCTGTGAATATGACAGGCCTAAACAGAGAACGCTTCAGGTCACTGGGCCTGTGGAAGTGCCCTGTGTTGAAGAAGTTGAATGTGTGATTTGCAGGGCATTCCTGAATACAAAGAACAGTAAGAAATACTGAAAACAAAACAAACAAACAAACAAAAACCACAACAATTCATAATAAAGCATATTGCCAGAAACTTAAATGATTATCCTACATAATTCAGGTTCCATGTTTCAATGAATTATGCCTAAATGACATCTTACAAAGGATATAGTAGTAATCAAAGGATCAAGAAGTAATAATCCTATGGCAATATTTTAACTGACTAAACAGCTTGCTGTAGCTAAACTTATTAGTAACCTGATAAACGTGCAGGTAACTAATTGTAGGTACTTAATTATGAAAGGTAAATGTTAGAATTTGTCTCAGTTATCTTTTAAACTGAGGGGATTTCTCTCATCAACCTGGGACTAAGCAGAGGGGGAAAAGAACCCTCTATAATCCACTATCTGTATTTGCTTATAATTTTATCTGATTTAATCTTGTTCTAAACACTGGTACTGCATACATTGAAAACTAGTTACTTAGAAACAGTTTCTTCAAAAGCTGTAGTAAATACACATCAAACTTGCACACTTTCGTAAGCACTCTTTTGTCAGTGTTTTTTTTTTTTTTTTTTTTTTTTTTGTGTATTTGGTTTTTGTTTGTTTGTTTGTTCATTTTTGGTCCATTAAGATCCAGGATGCTAAAAAGAAGGGGTTTGTTTGTATTTTTTCTCTTTCAACTCTGATTTCTTTTGTTATCTAATAAAAATCATTGGGTACCTGGTGAAAAAATAACAATGAAAGCCTGTATGTTATCAGTTTGATTCTGTTAAATGTGACTTCCCCAACAACATCAATTCCCTCTGTCATTTTCCATGGTACCTGGTTCTAGCTTCTGGTTCAGTTTAAAAATAAACAGACCTTCCTTAAAGGAAAGACCTAAAAGAACCAGGTTGTTCTTTGTTTATACTTTTTACTTACATGTTGTGTTTTCATTTAGTCCTTTTATAGGCTTGGCAAAATATCTTGTAGGCTAAGTAAATGTACAAGCAACAGAAAAACAAGGGAAATTGCTTGGGGTGGAGGAGGAGGGAGAAAGAGTGTTCTGTTTTAACAGATTTGACATCAGAGATTCTTGTCTATGGTCACTGGTTAGATGATGATAGAGCAGTGCTCCAGCATCCCAATCTACTGTCCAATAAGTTATAATTATACTAGTCTGGTAAGCTTATACCTAACCTATGATATTTTTCTCCTTTGTACCTTCACCATCAGAAGATATGGATGATGGTGCACATTAGAGAACATGAACCAAAGTTTCATGAAGCACGTGGACTGAAGTAGGGAACATAAAAAGTGTGTATACTGGAGTATAATATGAAAGCATAGGCATGTATGTGAGCAATACAGCAAAGCAAACAGACACTTCTGTAAAAGTAGCCCATGGGAGGAGAAGATCTAGGTGGGTCATAAGAAAAGCAGACACAGCGGAAGAACTGTGATAATGCTTTGAATTCTGGTGCCATGACACTTAGAAGACAAAAAATATGTATTTACTCTAATTTTGATTCTGGTTGGTAAATAATTGTTTGAAGTTTAGACAGAATTGTGTTATTCAAGACTTTAGTAAAGTAATACAAATTACATCTATTTCTGTGTTCAGATATCTATATTATCTACATTGGCTGATTAGTTTTATAGCACCCAAGTATTACAAAGTGCAGTGGCATATCTGAGGAGCAAGTCAATAGAAAATTTGCTTTCAGGAGTGGACTATGCTGCCAGTTTTTCACAGGATATTTCTATATGTGGGTCAAGAGTACTTACAGGACTTCAGTCTTTTCTGCTAGTGAAATGGAACAGAAGTTGGTCATTATGGATGTCATTCAAAGCTTCTAAAGCTTCCTCAATGAAATATGAAGTATTCTACCACAAATGTGATTTCTCTATCTGGAAAGTCTGCAAGGTTATTTGCTACATCCATTAAAAATAAATTATGACCAACTTTATAATGCTGTTCTCATTGTGGAAAATTTTGAAATCTTTTTTTTTTTATATACTTTGTAGAGGAATGTAAAACAGTTTTTGATGGATATTACTGTTTAAAACAAACAAACAAACAAGATATTGATGGCCAATATTCACTCTTTCATCTTTTACTGGAGTCCAGCTGTACAGCACGCATCCCGCATAACTTCACTTTTGAACTTGATCTCTCAATTCTTGATTTGTATGAAGAATATATTTTTAATAACTCATTGAAACTGCTGGGCTTAACCATTGCCCTTCTGATGATACCTTACACAAAGCTCTCAGATTTTCAGCTTTCTTTATCATATATTGTCCAATAAATCCATAGGTGGTTTTGCAGAAATATTACTGGGGGAATGAGGTGGGAGGGGGGGAGCCTTCAGAAGGAAAGTGGGGAAAAAGCTTTAAAATAGTAAAGTTTTATTTTAAGACTTAAGTTTCTAAGTTTTATTGTGAACAAGAAATACTCCACTTCTTTCTTGTCCCAGCCTGTGTATTGGATATATTTATAAATATTATTTTGGGGGATCCAAGAACATAGATCTTGCCTTGGATCAACAATGAGATCTCATTGCTACTTTATTTTTGCACAAGTCAGCATTGGTTGTATATTTTTTCTCTCTGAACTTGCTCCAATTATCTTTAATAAATACATGCGTATGTGCAATATACAAGCCATAAATACAGAAATACAGTAGTCTTCATATTGTACACATTTTTTTATGTAGACTTTCTGTGAAATAACTGTTGAACGCTACTAAATATTGTGAAGGTTTATGTTCAAGAAAAAGCACTGGTCAGTAATGTCCTCTGCTTCCTGCAACTTAAGATTCAGCAAAGTATGAGTTTGTAAATGCTGCTGCACAAACACCAGCAACAACCAATGATTGTCAAACGTGGAATGGTGAAATTATTGGTTATTTCCTCAGATGTCTCTAAAGCTTGAAGTGTTGAAGGATTTTTCCATTTCATATTGTTATAGCATACATAATTTTTGTATTAGTGTACCCTATTTTTACTTAGGCAGGGTATTTTGCTGAGATTTTTTTCTCTGCACAATATTAGAAACAAGTGCCTGTTACCCATATATTGTTTATATGTATTTTTTGCCTCTGTACTAACACAAGCTTTGGGCATGCTACAACATTACTTGGCCTGTGTTCACCTAGCCTTAGGGTCTCCAATTCTAGCAGTTTCTGCTGTTTTGGTGGTTGCCGTTAAATGGTGTATAATTATACTGGTGGTTGGGAAATTGATTATTTCTGTTTGGCTCATGTAGCCAGATCCCTAAAGAATAAATTCTTGTTTTCTGTGATTATGTACTTAAACATTTCAAGGGTAAATTGTGCCTTAGCAACGCGATTATTTTTGATAATGTAATTACTGTCCCTTTAGGAGAACAGTAAACATCATATATAGTAAATTCAGAAAGGCTTTCAATACAATCTCCTATAATATCATGGCATCCAAACTGAGGATGAATGGATCAGAAAGGGAACTATATGGGAAAATCTGACTGATCAGTCTATTGCCATTTCTTCCAAACAAAATGCTTATGCTTCAATGGTTAATATATTAAAGGGCCAACACTTTTCCATGGTATAGAAGGAGAAAAGTATGCATCTTAGTATTTGCTGCATTTGAAAGTGCTGTCTTAGACTTGCCTAACTATTATTGGAGATCACGAGAATCCTGGTAATGTTTGATTTCTTTAGCTGAGAGCTGACATTTCAAATAAGATTCTGAAAGATATATAAGCAAATTACATCTGGAGAACATAGTTGAAAACAAAAACATTGCTATAGTTTTGGAAACCGACAAAATCAATTTAAGAACTGTATCTGACTTTTGTTAACTGTGTATCCTGTAAATTTGGGTAATGATATTCTGTTTAACTAAGTGTGAAGATGTTAACACTGCTCACCATTTTTATAGAGTATTTGCTGGTGAAATTGCTGGTGTTTTCAAATAAATACATCAGGATATCTGAGGTGCTAAACTATTACTGCCTGTATACACATCTGTTAGTTTCAGTAGTTTGGCGACTGTTGCAAAATGCCGGTTCTTTAAATGCCTAACTTAATGCCTAATGAAAGGTTACAAAGGCCAAGTCTGTGGATTTTAGACCTAGTTCATGCACTTTCCATTATTAGCACTACCTAACAGTATGCAAAACCCTATGCCACAGTAAAAGTGTGGCTTATCAAACTGTGGGGAGAAGGGGAAGGGAGTACACAGACCACAAATCACAAATGTAGTTGACAGCTGAATCAGATGCATAGTTCTTGTTTTGAGAAATCATGGACTCAGTTTATAAAAAGCATCTGTAACTTTCAATAGGCTTACATTTTGCAAGGTAATTTTATATTTAGTGGAAATATCTGATTTTGATTTCTTTTTAAATTTTGGATTTGTGTGGGGTGTGTAGGATGAATGTCAACATAAGGTCTATATAATGTATTCTGGAGATAATCCCTATGCCCACTCTTTAAGAGTAGGGCTGTAGTCTATGCTACAACCACACATAGACCATATAAATAGATGCAGCAGTGTTTGAGTAACAGTAATGTACCGTTTAGTAGGGAAGCAAATCTACTTTCCAGGGAGACACAGCAACGTGAATGTTCATTTCTGCTGTCATTTGCCAAGAATGTAAATATTTTTATATAGTGATATACAATATTAGATCATCCCCTATATTCTTCCCCCATGCTTTTCACACAAAGCATGTGCAATTTTCAAGTGCTCGTACAACATACTGAGATGCACCCTAGTTTCTGTGTTTCAACTACTGGCCCTGAAGAGAGATGCAACCAAGTATTTTACACTGAGAAATATCATATGTTGGTGTTGTAGACCATGCATGTGAGAAATTCCAAATTCCCTTTTTTTTTTTTTTTTTAATCCTAAAATCTTATACCCCATATGTTCCCTCTTCCTGATAAGTGTTCAGATTCTGATGAACTGACATATTCCTGTTCAAATCTTTTTTATTTTCAAGGATGAATTGTAAAACATTGAAACATGGTGTACTGTCATCTTACCTAAGGAAAAAGAAATTAATAGTACTGTTGTACTTACATCACTGTGAATGTGGAGTAAAAAGAGCTTACTGAATGGAGAGGGCAACTAGACAAATAGGCAAGATAAGCATAAAATCAGCTTAATAAATGATTTCATTTCATTGCCTGATGTATTGCTTTATGATAATGTCAAGTCATGGCCCTTTAAAATGAGGTTCCTGTCTTGACTTCTGCAGATGGATGGCTTGTTGATGTATGGAACTGTAAGAATCAAAGCATTTACACAACAGCAAAGCAGTAAAATGTGTGGGCCTCAGTGTAACTGGAGAAACACAGCTAGCAAGTACTTGTTTGTTGTAGAAGACCCAGGAATGTGTCATGAATTAGGTGTGGATGGCAAATGTGTATTGAATTAGAGGGAGGACCAGTGCATAAGCAGTCCCCAGATTTCTGAATTTGTGCCTGGGATCCTGCCTCACCACTGCTATCTCCACATCATTTTATGTTATACTGAGCTGCTGTTTGCTAAGGCACATTTGTCCTCTCTTCTATTTCTTAAAAGGATGGGAATGAAAGTGGAAGTCAATAGTGTACGTTTAGTACAGCTTTACATCCTCTGTGCTTACAGGGATAGTAGGTGGCTACCCAGGATGCCTTTTGTGGCATGCTTACTAGAGGTCCATGGATAAAGAGTTAGTTATGTGATGCAATCTCATCTCATTGTTTGTTCTTCTTCAGTTGCATCAGAAGCTAAAAAGCAATATTAAGTAAAATAGATGTTCCATGTAAGAAATTGGTGTCCTTGCCCCAGGGACACTGAAGGACTCTAAGTGGAAAAGAAGATCATGTCTCTGATACAGAAGGGAGGAGAGATGTGCATCTCTTTATTAAGATATCATCGAGAATATGGGAAAAGTTTGGGGACTAGTGCACTATAATGAACTTGCTTTCACTAAATTTCTGAAAGCATCTATTTACTGAGGATATCAGTTACAGCCCTCTGGAATTGAGGGTCAGGCAAAGCTGATTATTGCCAGCCCAGAATTAGGATTCTCAATAACTTTGCAGCATTGCTGAGCACCTGCTATTTAACCCTAAATGACATTTATTAAGTTTGCGCAGCCAGTGGACTGACGGAGTCACTTCCTCATTATTAAATGTGCGTTTTTCTAATCTTGCATCACTGCAGTGCTTTATTTAAAACTAGAATCAATATTCATGGTGCAGAGGGCTTTTTTCCCCAACTCTTTCATAAGTCTCCTGAGTACTTCTTAGTTTTCAAGCACCTTCAGTGAATGCAGTGAGTATAATACATCTATGACAATAAAGTCTCAAAGAAATTGCTTTAAGTTCTTTAAAATCAAAAAGCTAAGGCTTTCACAAAAAAGGGGATTTGTCTTCTATATGAAAATAAATAATTACAGATTTATTTTTTTTACTATGCCACAATATATGTTGTAATATTAAAAGGATAAAATGAACAATACTGATATTTTGATTGCTGATGTAGCAGATAGTTATTGTGTAATGTTGTTATTAAGTAATTGCTGAGTTAATCGGTGGAGTAACATCTGAACTTCTGAAATCCCCGTTAAATTCTTTTTGAATGAGATTAAGCATAATATTTAAGCATATAGATTATGTCAGTTGTGTATTGCCCCCAAATTGCCACATGTGATAAAGCATTCTAACATTAAAGGTAGCAAAGGGGTTCTGAAGTTGGAGAAGAGGCCCTTATGTGGAGGAAAAATCTTTCTGTCTTTGTTTCTCTAAAACATCAGCAAATGCCAAACCAGATGAAATAGAGGAAAATGATAAATATATGAAGAAGTAATAGAAGCAGCCAGTCTGGTTACAGGCTGGAAGACAGGAGTTTCAGTGGTATTAGAAACCTGTAAAAGTAATGTATATAGGTGGGAGTTGGGGGAAATTGGTGTTCTGGAAGTGACACTGAGGGGAGATGAAGGAAGTTAAGAAACAGGAGGGATGAATAGACACCAGCACTTACCATAGCAATCTGGAATCTTTATATTCTACTATAAAGAATTTGGAAAGGTTCAGCTGACAGAATAAGAAAGTCCTTGCTAGGCCCTCCTCTTATAAAACAAATTTGGGAAGGTTTTTCACAAAAAAATGAAGAAAGGTGAAAGTAAACAATCTGATCAGAAGGGTAGAACACTTCCTAGCATAAACAAACTATACAGATCATGTTTTCTAGTCTTCCAAAGACATCTTCATTGAACACTGCTAGAAACAGCATAAGATCTGGTCTGATCCAACCGACTTATTAGCTTATTGGAAACCTCACCGTAAAATGTTCTGTAGGGAGACAGGACATGTCAAATTATCCATGAATCTTATTGCACAGCAGGAAAACATTGAAATAGTTATGATATATTTGTAGAAAAATACTTGAGGAGCACTGTATACCCAAAAATGTTATTGAATAATGTAAAATGTTGTCAGCACAGCATCTCCTTAATATGTCCTACTGTGCTTATTTATTTATTTATTTATTTATTTTTATTTTTAATACAGTAATTACAGGTAAGCTGGTGGTTTTCTAGCAGCAATCTTTATTCTTACTAGTCACAAAATCAGTATTTCTTTTCCAAGTCTGGCTTTATTTTAAATTTATTTTAAATCATTTTATAAAAGCAAGTAGCTGTTTTTAATCCTGTTTTTCATCTGGGGAAAAAGTGAGTCATGTGTTTATTCAGTGAACCACAGAATATACCTGGCAGTGAGGAATGGGTAAAGTCAGGGACAGAACACATGCCCAGATCCCTTTCCTCTTTTCTACTTTGTAAGATTATTTCACACCTGACTTGTGAATGCAACTTGCAACAAACAGTCCTATTTGGAATATAATGGAGACTTGTTTAGGATGTTTAATGGCACAACATGACATGGCAAGGATGCTTTTCAAAAACAAGGGCCATGCTTGTGGCTTGCAGGGCATGAGTGCAGCTGTTCAGCGGAGCGGCAGTGAGATGTTCACCATAGCTTTGAGTTCTGTCTAGCAGATCCCCTCCAAACCTGTAAGCTCCTGCGGTGTGTCCATTATGTTCCTGTTTGGCAGAAAGGCGATTGCTGCTGTGCTGACATTCATCACTAAGCATTTTACTGTGGGTCTGGTGTTCTTATGCTGACACACTTAGCTAAAGTCAGCATGGGGGTGTATGAGACCCTGTTCAGCCTGCTGCAGTTCACGGGGAGAGCTTTTTTTCCCCAAATGCTTTTTCTTCTCTAATATTATATTCTTTTCTGTCTCTGAAACAAGGTAATAAGTGTAACAAAATACATCTTTGCAGCCTTTTCCTTACTTGTGTTATAGATAGATTTTATATATATGTGTGTGTATGTAAATATCCTCCCTCCCGTTATGTAGTCAATTTAAATAGTGACAGCAGTATATGATACTGCAGGAGGAACAGTAGCCCACTGCCACCTTCTTTAAGCAGTCAGTCAGTTTTATGAAGTGACGTGTTTTGTTGTGTACCCACAGCAGCAGTCCTTTGCTTTTGGAGGGGGGTGGTTTTAGTTGCTTGCAGGGAAGTGAGTTATTCTTCTGGAGGCAAGGCAATTTTAGTAGTATGGCAGTTTTGCATTATGATTTCTATATCACCAATTGTCATGTAACAGATTAGAAAATGCTGGGAAGTAGGATAGCTGTTTCTGTATGTAGAGCACAGACACTAAAGGTACCTCTGCTGATGAAAAGTGATTTTTGCATATCTCTTGAATCTTCATACTCCTTTCAGAAGGAATGACATTTGAAAAAAAGACCGGATTTAATTTTCAGTCATGCTAAATATCTAGTGTCTGCTAACTTCATGTTATCCTGGGGCTGTTCAGAACTGCTGAATATGAGGACCAACACTGTGTAGGGTGTTTCTTTTCAGTAGCAGCTGAGAAAAACTGTCTGCAAATAAGCTTATTTTAATATGCTAATTATATGTACTAGTACTGTGTTTAACTACTTTTAAAAAGTTTATTTCCTTTACAAAGGTATTATCAGATGATCAGTCTAATTATTAAATGAATTTTGATTCATGGTGCAATTAAACTACCTTGCATGTTCAGACAGTGGCAGTATTTATGCTTACTCTCTATGCTGTGTAACTAACATCCTGTATTATCTATAATATCCTATAATAACTATAGTAGTAGGTCCAAAGACTGTAGGTATGTATAGTAAGTAGGAAGGTAGTATAGTTCCACAGTATAAAAACCAACATTCAGGGCCTTTTATGTTCTGCATTTCATGCTCACTGAATTTGGTGCAGAATTATTCTCCTTTGAGTTGAGCCCTAGAAACCATTTAAAGAGAAATGCCCCTAAATTTCTGGCTATGAACAATGGCAGTGTTAGCTTGTTATGCAAAATGAAGAGATAACTGATGTATTGTTGTCCCAACCTGTAATAGTTGTCTGAGCTGAATGCAGCAGCTCTTTGAGAATTGGGAAGTATGCTTTTTATCACAATGTTCCCTCTTAGTCAAACTACTAAGGATAAATGTCTGAGTGTTTATATTCATTTTTGTTGCTGATGAGACATCTACTGCTCTTTCAAATCTGTTTTCAGGAACAATTACAGGAATTGCTATTTTATTCTCAATACATTGACATAAATCTTAATAATGTACGTAAAAAACAGAGTTGGAGTTTAATGGGACTGACTTCCTTCTTCCTGCTTTATAAAAGGTTGTATATTCAATCAGGAAGAACAACAACACTACTTGGGATCACATGTCATAAGCAGTGTTTTAAATATTACAAGAAATACTTAAGGGAGAAGGATTTGAAAACAACTTACACTAAAATGTAGTTGGATGAAGTATTAATTTAGCAAATTGGTATTCCTGTAGGAAATGTTTTTGAAGAATTAAGTATAAGCTGTTTGCCTCAATCTAGCTGTAGTTAGCAGCCATGAGTTGTCTTGTTCTTTTATATCCTCGTGTCAATTCAAGTAACCATAGCTAAATCTCTGCAGGTGGTTGATCTATTTTCCATAGCTGTTCAGTGTAATTGATTTCTGTATCAGTGAAAAATAATAATCCTGGATACATCAGCTAATATGACATGAAAGAGAGGTGATAAAAATTTAAAGGAGATGATGTGTTCTCTGCAAACTGCTCTATCCCATTGCTAAAGATATTTTACGTTATATCCTTTGGAGATATATCCATACTGCAGATGTGGAAGCCTGCTTTCTGCTCTTAAGGCTATAAATAAAATATAAATAATAATAATTTATAATTTTATTTAAGGCCAATTAAAATAGAATCTAAATATGTCCAGGTAGTTGTTACAAAATTGTGGTGACTCTGTTTGTATGGGTAACTATTGCATTCAGATAGTTGCTAGGTGTAATTTTAACCAAAAATGACTTTGAAATTAGAATTTAAATAGTTATGGAATTATAAGAGAAGATATACCATTTCTGTGTAAATCAGGTTAATAAAAATCAACCTCCTACTATTTATTAGAAATAATTTGACTACGCATAGGGTACCAGAGCCTAGAAATAAAACAGTACAGATACCAGACCTGTTCATGTTAACTTCTGTCAATTCAAATTTACACCTTCCTTTTGGATATGTGCTGCAGCCTGAAACAAGAACTTTGTGATTGAGGCCCTGTATTTCTTTGATAAAAGAACAGAAAGGAATACATAAGAGAAATGATAGAAAAAACATGAGCACCAACAAACCTTAATATAAATGTTCAGTCTATCTAAGATAATGCACTTGAATACATATTTGGACACAGGAAGATGATCTTATGCTAAAATGAAATATTGTATAGTCAGATTTCCATTTTTATTTATTTATTTATTTTTCTATGAAGGACAAGATACATAGAAAATTTTGTTTTATGATATCAAGTTACAAAAAAAAAAAATAAAATCTAGGTAAACTTCAGCCTGTCTCTCCCTATAGTAGTGCTGTGTTGAAGGCTTTCCAGCACAACTAAAGCACAGTTAGTTCTTGGGTAGTAAAGGTAGATAAGGGGAGTTGTGATGAATATCATAACATTTTATTATTGATGTAACAGTTTGAAGGATAGTGAGAAATGTAGTTGAGTAAAATTGTTGAAAAGCCATCTATTTTCTGTCTAAGACTGGAACATTTTCTAGGAAGGAGAAAGAGGTGTTGAAAAATGTGGCCAAAAATGGCAACCAAAATGATTTATAGCCTGGATTCACCTATAGAAAGAACAGAACAAAAGAAAAAAAAAAAAAAAAAGAATAAATAAATAAATTGATAGTTGTGTTCAGGAAGAAAATGAATGAAAAGATTCATGACAGGTTAGTGCAAACTAACAGTATGACTGTGGATAAGGTACACTGGGTGCTTCTGTTTACACTTTCTAATGTTAAAATAAATACAAGTGATTAAAAATTTGCGCTTTTTCTGCATGGTATTTAATGAGCTCAAGAAACTTGCTGTAATGCATAATTAAATTCAAGAGCTAAATAGGTATGGGGTTTGATTTGTTTGTCTACACTTTATAAAGAAAAGAAAAATTGTTAATATGGATATTCACCTTAACATAGATGGAAAAGAAATTAGAATATAAAACTTAATGCATTCTTCCTGAATCACTTTTAAAGGTGCTTTTCTGATCAAGTGTGAAATAATGCATGACAGTGGAAGGCCTGTGAGCTAATGTGTTAACTTAGCAGGTTAGGCAGTAGACACGTTAATATTTTTTTTCTTTGACACCTGTAGTTACCTTTGCTTTTTCCACATTAAGGAACTGGAACAAGGAAGATCTCACATTAGCTTAGTGTCTGAGAGACACTAAACAGTCAAGACCTGGTGTGTGACCAGGACTCCCTTTATTTCTGGGCTAACATCTGCAACCTTTGTTGCAGGCTTCTCTCTGATTAGTTTTACAGCCACTCTGTTAGTTGTCTTAACAGCTCGTGCAGTGCGGAGAGGGGCAGTGTTGTTCAGCAGTATACAGTGCAAGTTGTATTGACTTGGTTTGAATATGCTTGCCTATGACACTGAATACGTTGTTTTATTGCAAGAGCAGTACATACACTTTTAGGGAGTTGGGGTGGGGTGTTTAAAAAAAAAAAAAAAAAAAGGTCAGGGCTGTGCAATCAAGTGGAAAATGTTCTGCCTGCACTAACACTATAATGATCCTTGGGTAGGAAGAGAAACCTTAATGTCAAAGTAATGTCAAAAATTTTATATGTACAGTGGCTCCATAGAATCTACTGTTCTATGTTTATAAAATGTGCAGTCTCACAGTGCAGGAGAAGATGTGTAGAAAGCTAGCACTTGCATCTGTGCAGTTATGATATAACAGTGGGTTCTGAAGGCAGGCAGGCAGAAGCACAGGGCTGGTCTTAGCAGTCAGTATGGGGAAACAGGTTGTTGGGCTTTGAGAAAGGGCTGCAGGCTTTCAGCATTGTGTCTCCTTACTACACTCCACAGCTCTTAAATGGCATTTAATCCACATAGTTTTGGTTGATGCATTTTTAGAGTGGTGGTTAAATGAAGTGGGTGAATGTGCTGATGTGATCACCGTAGATTCAAGCAAGTGCTTTCAGCTCATGCCACAGTACTAAGCTTCCTGTTGAAGGGAGTGGGGTATGAGCATAGTGGTTTTGCATATTCAGTAGCACATTTGCAAGTGTAAGAAAACAATCATACTTTCTCCAATCTCAAGTTTATAGGTTTTGTCTGCAGCTTAGACTATGAGAAAACAGCTTGAATTGGACTATACTTCTTAGTTTCTATGCCAATATAAATATTTTTGAATGTTCAATTTGTTTGAGCTCAGTACAGTTTAAAGTTGCTTAGGTATCAAAGTAAATATAGGCATGTGTAATAAGTTCTTTACACAACACTATCTAAATGATGTGGAAAACATTTTTTAATCAAGAAAGGAATCATCACTGTATTGCTCATTGCACTCCTGTTTTTGTTTATTAAAGACTATCAGGAACACACACAAATATGTTCTCTACATAGTGGAAATATTGTTTACAGTTGTCTTTGGGATCTAAATCTCATATTTTATATCATTTGTATTGACTATTAATTTTCATGACCATTAATTTACACCTGCTTATGACTATTATGAAACTACTGTCAAACACGATTAAGGAGCAACATCAGAGTAATTATTTTTCGGGGTATGAGGCTAAATGTTCCCATTTTGTCCTCTTTATTTCCTTGGAACCTGGCATAGAAATCTGAGGCTTCCCCTCTCAGGAGCAGTCTTTCCCTTCTGGGGTTAGGCAGAACAGCTAATTCAAGCATTTCCAAGGGCAAGAACACTGAAGGCAAGTCAAAGTGGTTGTCTAGGACCAGATAGGGTATGGCCAAACAGCTGTAGCCCATTGCCCAATTTGTCCATGCTGAAGCTGGGCTAATGGCTGCTGCAGGAGGGGCTGACTTTTCTTCCCCTTCAGCTCCTCACTGTACCCACTCCTCCTGCTTCTCCTGTAATAACAGGAAAGAGACTCTCAGTCTGTCCTGTTTCCATCTCTTCCTTTTCCAAGCAGTAGTTGTCCAGCCTTGCTCATAGTTTATTCTGTGAGAAGCCTTGAGCCAGCTGTGTCCTGGAAGATTTATGACTGCATTTTTAGACACCAGTTTATCTCTTGATCTTCTGCAGTCTTGAACTGAGCTCAAGAATTTGGAGTGAGAGAAGGAACATCTGTGCTTTCATCCTGCAAGGCATCTACAGTCTTTCTGTATCGTCAGTAACATCTCTTTACCAGTGCAAGTGCTTTTCCTAAGGAGCAGAGAGACCTATTGATAAGGGAGAGATTCAGTTTGTTTAAGTGTTGCTCTTCCGGATGGTAAACTGGTTCATGGGTGAATGTTAATAAATTGTGCTCATAATGCCAGGAAAGAGGTATTTTGTCTGCTGCCAACTCTGAAGTCCAGAGCTGGTAAATACCCCACAGTAGTCCATGGAGTACTGTGGTCAGCTGTTCCCATCTTTTCTGTGCACCATTGTAGTAGTGGTTTCTTAATAGGATGACACAATGTGACCAATTCATGCTTTTATGTCATGCAGTAATAAGTGAAAACTCCTATTGGAGCAGATAGCTGCTTTCCCACCAACCTATGAACACCCAATTCAAATTGGAATGAGTATCTTCATGCAGAGACAGCACCTGGCAGCCCAGACAGAATGGAGATTTTAATGTATATTTAGTGGAAGATATGAGGTAATGTTTTACCAGAGATTATCACTAAATAAATTCAAGATTGAGAATTTAACTTTGCTTTCAACGGAAGATAGTAAGAGTTGCATTCTTCCACTATGGCATTGGTTGCAAAAAATCCTTTTAGTATAAATTGTATTCTGGCACAAGAGAAATGTGTCCCACACTATTAGTTTCATGTTATTGATTAGAGAGCACCAGTGTGCAGAAGTGACAGCTATACCATTAGGGTATGCTCTTGACTAAGAAAAAATAAATAGATCTTCATATTAATATTGTATTTTCCTGTAATTCACATAAAGAATGCACTCAGCAAAATGTCTTATCTCTTAGCGATACAATGCAGAAGTCTAATAAAACTATATTTTTTTACTGTTGCTGGATTACAAAGGAGCATTTTTAAAAGCACGTGTCCATGTAACATGTGCACCTGTAATGATTTACTGTAGATGTGTGACATTTATCACCTCTTACACTGACCTGCTAAAGTAGTGAATGTCATTATACCCATTTCACAGATAAGGAATCTGTGGAAGCCACTTAGCTTCAGAGTTAAGTGGCTGATCAGTCACATGGCAGATTTACAGAGAAGGTGGAAGAGACTAAACCCAAAGATAATCCTTCCTTCCAAAACAAGATATTTGTAAGCAGCAGTTCTTAACATATTATGATTAAGGTAGAATATATGTGTGTGTGTGTGTGTGTGACCAAAAAAGCCCTAGAGTTACCAAATGGTAAGTCAAAATGATATTAAAAAACATATATATTTATTATTGTTTTTTTGTTTGTTTTTTGCCCTACAATCAATGAATCATAGAATCATTTATGTTGAAAAAGACCTTTAAGATCATAAATTCCAACCATCAACTTGACCTACTGAATCCCATTGCTAAGCTGTGTCCCTTAGTGCTTCATCCACACATCTCTTAAGCATCTCCAGGGATGGGGTCTCCACCACTTCTCTGAGTAGCCCATTCCAATGCTTGACCACTCTCTCCATGAAGAAATTCTTCCTGATACCTAATCTAAACATCCCATGGTGCAACTTGAGGCCATTTATTCGCATTCTATTGCTTGTCACCTGAGAAAATATTGACACCTGCCTCGCTGCAACCTCCTTTCAGGATTTTGCTCCGTTTGCTACAACTCTCTGGCCTGGCCCTACAGCCAGCTCTTCACCCAGTGAACTGTACGTCTGTGCAAGCCGTGAGCAGACAGTTTCCACAGGAGAGTACTGCGGGAAACAGTGTCAAATGCTTTACTAAAATCCAGGTAAACAACATCCCCAGCCTTTCCCTCATCTACCAAGCAGGTCATCTTGTCATAGAAGGAGATCAGGTTAGTCAGGCAGCACCTGCCTTTCATAAACCCGTGCTGGCTGATTCTGATCGCTTGATTGTAATAATATTCAGGATGATGTGCTTCATAACCTTCCCTGGTACCGAGGTCAGACAGACAGGCCTGTAATTCCCTGGATCCTTGGTACTGCAATAACAACCATAGTATAGAGACAGAGGCACCAGCCTGTGTTTAAAGTATTTCTAAAACTTATGACTTACTGTGACTCCTTTGGTTTTTGCTAGAGTAAAACTGGAAAACCTGAACTGGGGGTGTGTCTAAAACAGAAAGGAAGTTTTACTAATGTTTTAAAAGTAAACCTTTCAATTAGCTTTGTGACCTATATATTTGAGTGCTTGAAGTTACCAAAAGTCTTGTATCTTACATGGGGAATAAATGGAAGAATTTCAGATATTTGTTGTGAATACCAAGATACAGTCACCAACTCTCATTCAGCAGGTACATACCTCACAAATCCTGGGGAGGATGACTAAGAGGGCAGTCCTGTTTTCTGCCATTGCTGTGTGACTTACAGCTTTGTATGCCAACCAAGCAAAATCTTGCAGCACATTCAGTGATCTGTAAGCAGTCACAGCAAATCACTGTGTGGATGTCACTGAAGAGTCTGGACAAAAGCCTTTGATCAGCTATACTGCTTGTTCTACAGTAATTGCAGTGTCTGAGTGTTTTTCAGGGGAATACACAAATAAAGCACATTATTGAAATCCACAGATAACGGTGCCATTGTCATGGTATGAATGCTTAAACCCTGCATTTAAGAAAGCATGTGATTTATAAGGTGTACTACTTTAGCTATTTAAAAAATAATAATCACAACCACATTGGTAAATCTGGATTCATCAAATTTAAGGATCAAAATATGCAGAACAGAATCAGAAATGCAGACATATCAGTTAAGGAAATACATGCAACCAAATAAATATTCATTCTGTAGCTGCTTTAAAAGTCATATGACAGGAATGGCATCTCTGTTGCACATGTGCCTGGCTTCCCATGCACTATCTTCTGAAAATTATACTTGACACTGAAGAGAATTGGAAGCTAAGGAAGTTATAATGTTGAGGTAGGAAGCAATGAAGGAAAAAAAGATTTGCTGTTTCTCCTCCTAGCATTAGAAAGAGGATAGTTTGTAATGATGAGGGATGGACACCTTGTTGTCTTTTTTTTTTGCTTTGTTTGCTTTGTTTTTTTTTTTTTTTTTGTTTTGTTTTGTTTTGGTGTTTTTGTTTGTTTTGTTTTGTTTGTTTTGAAAGAGTGATTAATAAGAGAGCCCAAGAGTACAAAACACTATGTATTGGTAGTGAGTCAGTCGATTGCAAAGGACAGCACACGTGGAAGAAAAAAGCTACTTTTTTTTTTTTTTTTCTTCTCTTCACCACTAAAAAGCTTGAGAGAGAAGAAAAGTTCCTTTATCTAAAAAGAAAAGAAACGTTTGCAGTTTCTGGGTCAGCACAAAGGTCTTTCCTTGACATTCCAGGCAGAGGTACTGCAGCCTGGAAGGAAGAGGTTTGCTTTCTGCAGTCCCACAGCCTGTGTGGGAATCCTACAGGCTTTGAGACAAAAGTGGACACCCTATAAGGAGATTGTTTGCTTTTCTGTTTGCAGATGACCCATATGTGGCTTGATAATGCTGGATTGGATTGATAATGCTGACTTTAAAAACTGGAAAGATAAGCATTTGTTTGGATTAACTAACTGCAGCAGCAGGAACAAAGAGGGGGAGCGCTCACAGCTTCGTTCCTCTGAATATCTAGTATTTTATGACTAGTGTTGGTCAAGTTAATTGATTAGTATAAAATAAAATGCTCTGCAAACAATGGTCTCCTCTGTTAAGCATGCAGTAATCCTTACTGTAGCTCTATGGCAGAGGAAAGATGTGATTTAGCCTATATTCATGCTTCTGAACTTCAAGGAAGTTGTGACCTTATGTTCTTCTATTTCCAGCTTCTATTGGTCAGCAGATTAAAAAGCTAAATTTGAGCCATGTGAAGGAAAAATAAGATCAGGAAAACAAGATGTCATGGTTGAGTTCAAACTGGGTGCTTAAATACTGAAATGCTTACTGAAATTAAAAGAATATATGCTGAGCAAACTAAGGTTCTACTATTATAGTCATTTCTGGGAAACTTCATCTTTGTAGCTATTTTGCCAACTTCCTCAAAATCTAACATTGCAACGGTACAGTGAAGTGAAATAATTATAACACCTGCTGGGGATGGGAGAGTAGCTCTAACAGACCATTTTATCTTGCTATATTTAGGATGGTTGCACCTTTCACAAAATCATAAATTTTGCAGGGATGTTTGTGAAAATACAACACAAAAAGACCAATCTTTACATCTTAAGTATTACATAAAGCAGAAAATGACCCAAAAAAACAGCAAGGAAGTTACTTTTTATATTGACCATACAGACTGAACAGAGTCTGAGATTTTGTATGTGGAGCAGGAACTACTCATTGTGCTGAACATCAGCCATTTTATATTATGACACAGTTTGTGTCACTCTTGCCTTCTTGTCAGGGTCCTGACTGAAGGTCATGTCTTTGCTTAGCATTTGGAAACAATCTGTCCTAATGTTCTCATGCAGAATCAGTGCCAGAACAGAACCTTTTTATAAGTTCTGAGTCTTGTTGTACTACATCAAAAGGAAAATACACATCTGGCTTTTTTTTTTTTTTTTTTTCTCTCTGTTTTGGGGACCAAAATTGAAAGTCAAATTATTTTAACATAAGTGTTTTTAAACTAGATTATGTAGTGCATCTCCAACTGCTTGGCTGGTAGGTTGTTGTCTGTTCTTCTACCACATACACACACACACAAGCATTAGAGTATAGGTGGCAGAGATGGTTTTTGCACGCTACAGACATGTACTAGTTAATGAGAGCTACCAGACAATGACAAGGAACACTCCATTAGATTGACATCTTAGGAACAGGCATCCACTGGGCACCTATAAAAATTCAAGAAAATAGAAATCTCCGTCTAAACCAGTTGATTATTTTTTTCCACAAAATAATTATTTACCACCATTACAGTTGCTGTCAGTGCAGATTTTCTGCCCAGCTTTCTGTCCAGACTCTTTGGAATTCTCAGCAGCATAGGCTTAGCATTGTGAGGATAACTGAGCAAAGTTATCCTAGCCTTTATTTCCTCTCATATGGGAACATAAGGACCAGAATGTACAAGCATAGCTCTGCTGAATGCTGGTGCTGCCAGGAAAGCATGTGTTGTGTGCATGTGCCTCGCAGACTTGTACAATAGGATACACATGGAGTACATCTTGAAGTATCAGAGCTATTGTAGGATAAGTAATTGCCTCATCTTAAGCTGAGTCCAGATGCGCAACCCATAGTCCTGGCCAGGAGTTCACTCTTTCACCATAGCCTAGTGAGAAGAATAAAATTTTGCTGTACAAATGTTGCCACATTTAGCCACATTTTTCTCACTTGAAACAAGATTGCTCTAATCCATTTTGCATGTGGCTACAGCCTGAGATCATTTAGAAATGGAAACCAATACAGAATGTCACAACTCAATATGTCATTCCACAGTGAGATCTCATTACACTGGTGCTCAGGGGTCCATTCTGGTTGCCAGTAACTTTTTGAATAGAGTTGTTGGTTTTAAGTTCCCCATGTTGAACTGTTGCTATTAATATTCATGGATGTGGTTGCTCAGAGGTACTGTTTGTGAAAGGGCTACAGCTGTGGTGTTCAGTCCCTATCTTTGGGAAAGGAGGGGGAAAAATCCCCAGGACTTGTCATAAACATAGTGTCAGGTGTATTTATTCCTGTTTGTTCCTCATAACCTTCTATGAGGTATGGAAATGTTCTGCTTTGTATCATGCCGACAGTGTGTTTGCTATCTACATATAATCAGCGATGAAAGTGAAATTATCTGTTGTAGTTGATATTGAGTCATCTTCTCTGAGGGTGTGCTCTGTCACTTTGCCTAATGGCATGTCCTTTCACCTCTTTCCCCTGTCTCTAGGGGTTTGTTCAGGAGTTCATTTAGCTAGCTCTTTTTCTCCATGTTAAAAATTCTGGCCAACTTTAACAAAAACACAGCCTTGTGTTTAAAAATAATAACAAAAAGTATAGGTTTTACCAAGGAGAAAAAGCACATAGCAGCATGGGGGAATTATGAATACTGCTCTCAAGCACTCCAATAAATTGTGCATTTTTCCCCTTTTCTGATATTTAAAACAAATGGCAGTCTGTCAGGGGACACAGGTGGCAGATGTTGGCTCTGCTCAAAGACAAAAGAAACCTTGTGGTCTGGAATCTAAGGAGTGGGCATGTCTCAAAGAGAAAGATTTTAACTTCATAATACATTACCACTGCCACTGAAATTAAGTAGTTTTTTGTTGTTGTTGTTTTGTTTTGTTTTTAATATATCCTCTTATTAAAAGCACTCCCTCAAACTTTTGGTGAATGTAATGAGTTGCCAATCTGTAGGAACACCAAAACAGGTAAAGAGAAAGTAGAAATTTCTCTCCTCAGGTCTCCTTGGCACTGCAGATCCACAGAGTGGGTTTTCTTTCAAAGCTCCATAGGGCTAACAGGAAGGAGAGGTAGCAGTCAAAGTCCAGTCCTGATTACTTCATTATATTTTTTTGACCCTTGTATTAGATTGCATTTATCGTCATCAATTTTCATATTTTTGATCCCTGTGCTCTGTGCCTCATCACATCTCTCTTTCTGCAGTTTAATTTTAGTAAAAGTGTATAACAAAGCTCAAGATACATGCCAACACTATGTAAAGAGATAGCTTATCCCATTAAATGTATTTGTTTATTTGAAACCTTCTGCTTTACTGATATTTATTTTTCCATAATAGGGTCAATGCATCTTGTCCTTCTGTTGGAGAATTAGGTAACATTTAATTGCCATTCACCTGAAACATTGTTTTGACATAATTCAATTAACATTAAATGCAATTTATAAAATTTGCGTTTATCATATTTACCTCAGTTCATAAATTTAACATTTATGATCTGAGGTACATATCTTTTTATATATATATATATATATATTATTTTTTTTTTCTGCAGAATTATGGAGATGCTATTAAATGCTTGATCACCTTTGATAAGTGTTGTTATCAATTATATCCTTACTTATTATTATCTGTCAAGATACGCATTATGAATAAGTATAAGTTAGGGTTGAGAGGTTATGGTTCTGAGTCATTAATTCAAACTTGCATATATTCAGTAGTGTTTGGAAAATTGGTCTGTGATTGTGCATTTCTTCCAAAACAATTTATCTGAACTGATTAAGGAGAGAAGTAGCAATTGGTTTAATGATAAAAAGTGGAGTCCTTTTAAAATCCTCTAATTGAGAATAAATGTTTCAAAAGTATTTGGTCTGAAAGTAGTGAATGTAAATGAGACATCATTTGTACATCTGAAGATATATCTTTACACTTACGAATCTGAGGAAAACATAAGGAACAGAATCAGATCAAAAGTACCAGGCAGGAGCCCAGGTTTTGACTTCCATAATTTCAAAAGATATGCAACTGGCAATGTTTGTGCATGCTGTCTGATCATTTATGCTAGTAAGGAAGAGACTGGCAAGATCAAAAGCTAACAGGTAAAGTCCACCTATGCTCAGTTAAAACCACCTGCCTAGAGCTAGGAGGACAGATAGATAAGCAATTTCAGCTTTCCATCTTTACCCGAGGAAACTCCTCCAAAAATTCAGATGATCCTTTGGTTTAGAATTGTCCCTTTTAAAATGTAAACTAAATCTTTACTAAAATTTGTCCATAATAAAATTAAGGAATAGCTCCTTTCTGCTACTTTCTGCTGTTCTAATCAGAGGAAACTTTATGTTGAGCCAAAGTATGTTTGTTTGAATTTTATCCCATTGCAAAGGCTACCTAGGCAAGTCCATGTCGTATGTCAGTGAATCAACATCATTCCACTGGAAATTATTCACTGTGTTGTGGATTTGGCCAGTTCTTTACACTGAGCAGATGTCTGCAGTTATAGATTAGAAGAAAACCACTGAAATAAACTGTGAAATGCATCTGATTCACAGCTCCTTTGCAGCTGTTGCAAAATGTTACTTTGGAATCCGCTGTATAGTACTGTCAATTCAGGCAGTTCATGTATCTGATGTATACAATTCATGCATCTGAAATATACTGATGTAAAATGGTTCACTAAAACTCTTGACACTGTAAGGCAAGACAATGCTATTGTTTCAATTTATGCTTAATGGTAATTGAATTATTAATCTTGAATTTACCATACGGAACATTTAAAATCATCATGTTTCTCTAGAGTTAAAGCAAGTGAAAGAGAGAGAAAAGATTAAATGCTTGGTCACTTTCAATAAGTATTAGTATCAATTATATTCAACAATTATTATCTGTCAAGATTGTCTTTGCAAATATGGAGACTTTGTAGTGTTAATATGCATACGCACATTAAAATATATGAAAAGTTGCAATCCATGAGCAGTAGCTGGTTTTCTATATTTATAATTCAAACATTTCCATTAAAAACACAGCTCTGTGGTTCATAATAAGAGTTAACTGTCAGAAGAAAAGTAATGTTTTGAACCAGTAGGTGTTAGGAAGAATCTACAGTTAGCAGTGTTTTAAAATAGCCAAATGGACTCCTGTAAGTATGAGCAAATTAAAACATTCAATTATTTCTGAAACATATAATTTCTTCTCCAGATGGCATTACCAGGGCCCAACTTAATATGGTGCTGAAGATGATCTGTTTAAAATATCTAAAGCAATTGCAGTGCAGCTACCTGATCATTTCTGAAAGCATTTTTATCCACATTCTGTAGAATTCAGGTGACCATGACCATATGAAATCAAAATGCTCACTGTCTGAGAAAACACAACACAACTACATTGATAAAATTAATGAATAAATGGGGATTTTATACAATGGTCCTGCTAGTTTTGTTTATCTCTAACCTGAACCATGTTTCACTTCACTAGCAATGTATTCCAAACTTTTTTTTTTTTTAAGATAGTCTTTGTAAGCATTAAATCCATTAAAAATAATGATATAAGATCTTTCTCATGTGCAGTTTGACTGCATCCAATTCAAATGTTCTTTTGCAGCAGTCCCTTAGGCAAACATATGCCTATCTAACCTTGCCATTTTGCTCCAGTGTCCCTCAGACCACAGAGATCCTTGTAGCCTTGTGTTTAGTCCTATGAATAACTGTTTAGTCATCAACAAAATTATCTTCTGAGAAATGACTCCAAACAAAAATAAAAGTAATACTATTAAGAACGCGTAGCATAATTCTGTTCAAGGGTATTGAACGCAAATCCCTTAACTGAAATGTAGTTATGAGAGATTAATGGTTTCTGAAGAAGTGAGTGTCATATCCCATCTCTTGAATCTACATTACTGTTGGGCTGGAAATATTAAGATTAAGCTTCAAGAAAGCAACAGCTTGCTGACAAAGCTCCTGCTCTTATATGCATGTTCTTAAAGGGAAGAAATAAAGGGATTAGTAATTTATTTATTTTTTAATTGGTTATATTTTTCAGCCTACCCATTCACTAAGCATGAAAGATTACTTAGGTGATAGCCAACAGAAGACATACCTTTCTTTTGAATGTTGAAGTCACTAGATGAGATTTCTACACATAATTTAAATTTCCATTCAAAAAAAAAAAAAATAAAGAAAAACATACCTGTGGCTGTATTCCATATTTTGTTGGCTACGTCATTTTCACAAAAATAAAACCGCAAGCAAGAGAACACTTAACTAAAGTTGCAGTACTGCATTATAAGTTGTTAATAAACATAAGCTCTGCATGTACATGTATATTGAAAATGTATTGTTTGGTTACATCAGTACAGGAGACCTTGGATACCCAAGTGTGTTGTTAGAACTCTGAATTTGTGCCTGTGATATACTACATCAGTTCAAGTACTGCGCTGCATTGGAAAGAGCTTTTAAGAATTTAGCAATCATTTGTGTCCAATTTTGTGATATGCTATCAATGCTGCATGAACTCCTCAGGGCTAAATGGCACCTCTGTAGTAGGAAGATATGTAACCCATTTTTCTTTTGTTTTGCTTATGTATCTGTGAACAACTCTAGTTTTGGGTTTCTGAGTTTCCCTTTTGTCTTCCTCTGTACATAAGGTAATGCTGGTCTTTTAAAAGACCAGACCATATGTCAGATAGCTCTAGGCTATATCAACAGTGTTCTTTTCTTTTGTGTGTGGTTTGTTTTTTTTTGTTTGTTTGTTTGTTCGTTTGTTTGATTGATTGATGTTTTAAACTAGTCTTTCCTATCATGGCTCTATCTTTTTTAACAAAGAAGTTGAGGAAAGGTAATAAATAAATAAAAATTGCTTGATATACTCCATGTATTGAGGAAATAAAATGAATCTTGTTAAATGTATAGTTCACAGGCCCCCTTTCACTTTATGAATTGATCACTTGCTGATTTTAGAAAAGGAGCTGGTATTTCAGAAGTAACAGTCTTACTTGGAGATGCATTAAGTTCTTAGATTCTGCAGTACTCAAACTAGTCTAGTCTTAGTAACTGCACTTTATGATTACCTCATCTATCTCATGACATTTCATGTCAGATCTGAAAGTACAGCTATTGTAAGTTTCTTGCTCACTAGCATTAACCTTAGAACTGAAGATGACAGACTGTGTAACCTCTTACGTACTTTGGAGCCCTCGTTACACCAGTTTTCTGTCCATGCACAGAAGTAGTTCATTTTCCTTAGCAGCACTAGACACAGCTTTAATATTCCTGAGTGATTACAGCTAGTGAGATAAGACACAAAAGACTCTTCTGAAGTGACATTGTCAAGTGCGTTTTAGTACTTTAAAAATATGTTCATAGAAGGACACGTACATAAAAGAATGAGAAGACAAAGTCAGAAGCAATCAATTATGAAGATTATGAAAAATCTCAAGCACATGCTGTATTTCAAATAACCTATCAAGTATTTGAAAACTTAATTCATAGTCAACAATAATAGACCATGATGTGTAGAATATACAAAAAAATTACATATTATACGAGTAAATCAAAGAGGGTTTTTGACAGTTACAGTAAAGGAAGATGGTGGTTAATATTTCCTGTGAAGATGCCTAAAAATATTTCACTCCAATTGGAAAATGGAAGAGACACAGATGTTCAAAAAATACAATAAATTAATAGTATATTAAAAAGGATTATGCCTTTCTATAATCCTATTAAAATGTTGCCTCAGTAATCTGCACATTTATGTATCTTATAGCATGAAAAGTCCTTTGAAATTCATTTAGCCCATGTTTAGCCCATGATGTATGTTACAGTTTGGTACTCCAACTTCCCCCAGATTTTATTTTATATTTGAGGAACTGTACTACTCCTTAGAAAGAGCTGCTTTTTTTTTTTTTTTTTTTTTTTTTTTTTTTTTTTCCCCTAACTAGAGTTAGGAACATATTTGCTGTGCATTATAGCTTAAAATAGTTCTGCGAACACTGGATGTTAGGCAGTGTTTACAGATTGTTTGAAGCAAGTAGATTATTGATCATTTTGCTCTCTAAGTCTGCTTTCGAAGTGTTTGATAGCTCAACCAAAAACACAGAGTGCGTTGTTTTCCCTCTATAAGAGTATAAGAGGAGTACTTCAGAAAATTGGTTGGTTATGCTTCCGTGCCTATTAATTCATAAAGGTACTATTGACTTATATAACTTCCTGGAAATTCTAATGAAAGTGTATATAAAAGTGGTTGAAATATACAGTAATGTTGAATTTTCAGGCATATCTGTGAATACTTTTATTTTTGCTATGAATCAGTTCCAAAACAGTATGAAGTCAGTAGGAACACTCCAATGGACATTTGGACAAGGGCCTACTTGTCCAAATACATTATGTTGACCTTCATAAAAGCTTAATCCAAAGACAGAAATTCAATAATATTTTTATATCTGTTAGATACTGCTACTGATTCCTTTCATTTTTACAACACTCATTACTCTCCTTCAACATGGGTACTGTCAAAGAGAGGGTCCAAACAGAGATTTAAAATCTCTGGTGGACTTCTCGATTTACTGCCAGTATCTTTTTCTACTGGTGTAGTGAAAATCTTGTCTTAATGATCTTCCTGCTAATTTCTAAACTGACTCAGGAATTACCCAGCTATAAAATGCACATCTATATGAAACAAAAATGAAATTGAAAAGGCAGTAACAGTTTGTCCTTTGGTCACTTTAGACAAAGGTGTTCACAGTTTATTGTACTACTTAGAATAATAATAAGTTTTGTTATGTATCTCCTGAATCCGTGTAAGTGTAAAAAGGGCCATTGAATTGCCATTTGACAAAAATTCCCCCATCTAAAGAATCTGGCTTTTCAAAAGATCTCAGATCTTCAGCTATTTTGCACACTCAGTCTGGGTTTAATCTAAGAACCGGAGAGCTCGTCTTGGAAAATAAACAAAAAATGTTGTTTCTTGAAATGTGGGTTTCTTGCTCTTCAGTTCAAGTGTCAGTTTGGGTTGCTGTTTTTCTCTTTGTATGGAAAGATGAGTAAAGGTCACTGATGAAATTAGTTTTGTTTATTTTTTATTTATCCTCCTTATGGAATTCATCATCCTGGAGATCTCTCACAAGCTCTCTGGTTTTGTCTTTGAGTTGTGCTTAGTGCAGAATGCAGGTAGCTTATGATCACAGGATCACAGAATGGTTGAGGCTGGGAGGGGTCTGTGGGGGCCATCTGTTTCCACCCCTACTCAAGCAGGGACACCTGGAGCAGGGTGCCCAGGGCCACATCCAGGCAGCTTTTGAAGGTCCCTGAGGAGGAGACCCCGCAGCCTCTCTGGGCAGCCTGTGACAGTGCTCCTCACACGCACAGTAAGAGGTGCTTCCTGATGTTTAGATGGAACCTTCTGAGTTCCAGTTTGTGCCCAGTGCCTCTTGTCTTGCTACTGGGCATGACTGAAAAGAGCCTGGCTTCATGGCTCCGTCTTTGCAACCCCCTGCCCTAAACCTCCTCTTCTCCAGGCTGAACAGTCCCAGTTGTCCCATAGGAGAGGTGCTCCTTTCCCTTGATCCTCCTGGTAGCCCTCTGTTGGACTCTTCCCAGTATTTCTAGGTCTCCCCTGTATATTGGGGACCCAGAACTGGGCACAGGACTCTAGGTGCAGCCTTATCAATATTGAATAGAGCAGAAGGATTGCCTGCCTCTCTTGATGTGCTGCTTGATGGGTCAGTTCTTTCCAAGGAGCAAGCTTAGAAGCCCCTCAGTAGGACTGAAACTAAGCAGCACAACTATAAAGCAACAGTAATCAAATGTTGGCACGTGTGACATGCAAGTAATTAACACTGCCTTAAAATCCCTGCACTGTATATTAAAATGAAATTTTAAATATTTTAAAGGTGACTAATGTAGCACAGCAAACTTAACGTAGGACTGCCAGCTGCTGTAGAAATCTGGCAAAAGCTGTGAGGACTGCTATAATCTGCTAACATTTGATATTTCAGTTCATCAGATTATACAAATTCTTGCAGCTTTATTACAGTACAGTAAAATACCATAAATTTGCTTCCATAAACTGTCTTGCCATTCTGATAATCTCATGGACAATAACACATTCTCATCAGCTGTTTGTCTGATTATTACTCTTATGTTGCTCTTATTTTAGCTGATTTAATGGGAGAGTTAGCTACATCAAATATAAACACTCACCATCTCATTCTTGTAATGACAGAACATTATACCAGACAAGGCAGTGCTACTTTAGAACAACCAGAAGTGGGACTTAATCATCAACAACCTCCATGCACTATTATAGAGAAGGAAGAAAAGTAGTCTGAGAGGGTTCTTTTGCCTAGCATACAAAGATGTAACAACGCCCAGTAGTAACTGATGAAAAAAACAAATTTGTGTTCAAAAGAGCACACATTTAATATTACAGTGATGAAAGTGCCTAGATGTGATGGGTTGCCCATCACTGGCATAAAAATTGGATCTTTTCTTGTAAATATTCTGCCTCAAACAGGAAGTCCCACGTCTTGTGTTGCACATTTGAAATCTCTGTAATTTGTGCTAAGTTCCTTGTAAGATAGGGTTTGCTGGTTCATTTAGCAGCCCTGTTTGTATTAACACATAGGGCAGTCAGTTACAATCTTTTAATCTTTATTTTTTAAGATTTAGCCATTAATTTTCCCTTCATTTTTTTTAATATTTTAAATAATGTATTTTAAAAAATGAATATATTATTTATAATGTATTACATTCTCTGATTCTCCATCATTTTCATCCAATAACTTGTACTGCTGAGACTTAATATCTTCAATCTTATAGCTAGTTCTAGCTATGTGAGATTTGACGAGTGAAATGATACTCAAGTGCAACTATTCTCCTATCTTGTCTCTGAAGCTGCAAAATCCTAGCCCCGTGTTTGCTCTAGTAGGCACAGTATAGGGCCTTCTCTCAATGCACCTGTCAGCCCTATCTATAAAACTCATGATAATCTTAACTATGAAATATGTTTCATGAAAAATAAGTAACAAAGTTGAATCCTTTTTGAAGTCTCTCTGCATTTTTGCATTGTTTCACCGATGTACATCAAAGTTGCATATTCTTCAAGTAAAAGGAGAGTCTGGTCAAAGTCCTTTGAATGAGGTATTGGTGTTGACTCACTAAAAGTATTTAACAACAATTAAGCTTCCAGACTCCACTGAATTTGCATTTACACATTTAAATTCAATTGAAATTTGGTAGCCTCAGACTGAAAGATTTTTTGTATGTACTCAAAGTAAGAAAAAGCATACTTTCTTAGTCACAAAACTACTGACAGTGTATTTATTAAGATGATAAGGTACAGAGATCACAGTTTGTCTGTGTACTGCAGGTAGACCAGAATGTGGGCTATGCTCATAGTGGTTTAAGGGAGAAACAATCTAAACACAAAAGGTAATATAGACAATTTTTTATGAAAAGAAGTTTCAAACTGGAAACAATACTGAAAATATAATAAACAGATAAAATAAATTATGTCACAAAGTTATCCTTCTAATGAGTGATGCAGATAAGTGAGTGACAAAACTGATAACACTTAAAATTTCCTAACACTTTTTTTCTTAATTAAATTTTTTTCTAAATATATTTTTTTTTTCCATTCTTGCCACCTCATGACTCATAACAGTCTGGATGCATTTTTAACATACCACATATGAAAAAAGAAATTGCTGGCCAGCTGAGACCATGTAGACTGAATTTCAGCCTGGAGTGAATTTGACAGCTGAGTTATTGCAGACAGTGCTGTAATAACAACATTACCACCCTGACTGGATACATACATGGAATATTCTTTACACAGGAACTTATTTGCAATTCAGAAAACTCAGCTTGAACTTTAAGCACCACTGAAATGGATTATAGCTTCACAGTGATATGCTGGAACAGGTTTTCAGTGGTTCAGGCAACCTCTTGCTTAGTCCTGTGCTAAAACTTCTGGGGAAATCACCCCTCCCTTTGATATTATAAAAATCACCCTTGCCTGTGATTACCTGAAGAGATGCTTTTTGCCTTCAGAATGTAGCTCACTGAACTAAATGGAGCAAATGCACTGACTGACTCTCATAAGTTCCTGGGGAAGAAGCCCAAACTACCTTCAAAAAAGTCATCTTTCTCTCTCACACATATACTTGCACGCTGGGCAAAATGCTTCAGATTATACACATTGAAAAAAAGTACTTTATTACAGTAAAAAAGTACTTTTACAGAAAATGGACTGAATTTGATAAAAGTCATTCCTCTATTACTGCCATCTTGTCCCTTCCCTTCACCTCCCTCCCAACCTCTCTACCACTGGTTGTGAAAGGTTATTTCTGGAAAACTGTTACGTCTTTTTTACCCTTTACTTCATAGAATATGGAATTTTACCACAGGCCAAGTCAGTTATTGAACTGGTGCTGGGAGCCCCTTGCACTGTCCTTAATTGTAGCTACACCGTGAGAGAAGTTCCTGCATTCAGTTAATGCAAGCATGTATTACACATTCGCTTCTATGGATGAGTAGAATACCTTTGTCATGTTGAAACATTGCCAGGAAGAAGAATCATATGGGATTTGCTCTCATCAATTGCTTAGCAATATCTGTCTTTATTTTAAGATCAACATATATGATAGTAATGCTTTAATGCAAAGAAAAGTGCATACTGCTTCCTTTTATTTACATATTTGTTTATTTATTTAGAGCGCAAAATAAATAGTTTAAAGGATTTCATTCACAAAACTTTTTTTCAATCATTTTGGGATTAGGGAGGGGGTGTGTGTGAGAAGTCACCCTCTTTGAATAGTCTCTATACGTTTGTTGTGGTTTTTTTTTTTGAAATAACTATTATCTTGGAATGTGTGTGAAACTTATGATGAAACTTTGAATAGACTCCTGTCATTAGAGTAAATGTTACTCTTGGTTTCATAACTTTGACTCTGTTATTCTCACTGCATGTGTTACATGGGTCTGATGCTCAAGTTATGTGACAGTGCAAGCTGCTTGGCAATAGAGGCAACATCACTCCTTCCAGAGAGGTTGGTGGTATTACAGTGTATGCTTGAAGGACAGAAAAATGTTGGATCTCATATACACGCATACACAAACAAATCCACAAAAACTGTGTGGCCAAAACAGCCAAAATGTTTAATTTATCATAACTATATTCTTCTTTTTGGAAATATGAACAAATAACCAGGTGCTGGCATTTAAGTGACAACTGCCTCCAGGCTGATCTAATTTGCAAAGTGAGCCTGCACTGCTATCATAAACACCACATCACAGGAAACCACCAACACTAATGCTGACCAAAACAGTTGTGTCTTTCCAAAATTTACAGTATAATCACTTGAAAGAACTCATGCTGCATTAAAAAAGTTTCCAGTGTACAGTAATTCACTGTTAAAATCATTTGCTCTATACAATAGGGTTCTCTGTCTACTCATGTTATTAGGAGCTCTTTACATGACTGTTTGGGTTGTAACATTGCCTGCAGTAAGTGACAATGCCTTCCAGGGGACAGTTTTCTGTGGTTAACTGTAAAATATAGCACACCATTGGTTGTGGGAGATTAAAACTAAATGAACCCAGAGGAAACCAAAATCTCAGACCATTTTGGAAGTTTTTTCCTTCCCTGTTACCTGAGACAGAACCCTCCATACCTGAGTCCATCTTCTAATGTTCTGTGAAAACCTGGTGAGGTATCATGTGAGATCACTGTGGTATTGTCATACAATACTGCCTTTTATATGCTTTTTGCTTCTTGTTGGGAATGATGGTTATGGCTACGCTTTGGGTTGCCTAATATATTCTTTATAACATCCTTCTAACTAATTTAACTTAGGATTCTCTCTGTGACTCTCACTGTAACACCTGTAATATTTTGATGCTTTTGAATTATTTTCAGCAAAAACAATTGTTTCTAAAAGCAAGAATTAAAGGTAAATTGTTCTCAATAAGAATTTGTTTGTTTGTTTGTTTTTTAAAATGTAGCCTTTTCTGGAAGGATTCTATGTATTTCTGTGCTTTTGAATAACATCTGACAGAATTGTTCATGATACCACACATATTTTTGCTGCCTCTCTGAAAGAGCTTCCAAGCTGGATATTCTAAAAGCAAAAAATCCAGCTTGAAAGGAGTTGAAGGCATTGGAGCTGAAGTCCTCAAAGACATGATCTGTATGGTTCATGCTGGTCATTACCAGGCTTCTGTGTGAAAATGCTGCAAATTGCGGCAGCTGGGTCCCCGCTTTCCAGTGGCTGTTGAGACACTATGAACAGTCAGTTTAGGAGATGACTGGAGGCAGTGGAGTTTCTTTGGCTTAATGAGTTAGCATTCATCTACTGAATGGCTTCAGTTCATTGTGTTTTTGTGCTCCTACCATTGGATATGGAAGGTAAATGGTTACAGAAGTGACAATCAGCTAATGAGTTGTAATTTGCTGTGTCATCATTTAGTGGTTTATACACCCAATAGCTGACTGCCTTCCATGCTCTCCAGTTTCTTATTGAAGGGAAGGCAGGGTTGATGATACTTGCACCTTTTGAGCTGCAATATATAAATTCACAATGTGCAGGTGTTAGGTCAAAAGATCACAATACAATTTAAAAGTAATACTTAACTTTGTGGATGGTGCTTGGAGTATGTTTTATAGTACAGCAGCTTGGGTAGAAAAAACATTTTTAAAAAACAGTGACCTTAAGTTTGTATCTAACTTATTCCAATCACAAGTAATTTGTCAGAATTTTGTGCTTTTGTTGCAAATGTTACAAGAACCAATTGAAAAGAAAACAGTATCTGATGGTTTAAAAAAAATAAAATAAAATAAAAATCAAATACTCATTTAACGCGGTCCAGTTCCCTCTAGAAATACTATGGAGAAATTTTCCTCTAGATAAATTACTATCATCAACTTATGCAATGTAGTTGATAGGCCCATTTGTTTCTGAGATAACATTAAATCATTATCTTTTTCTATGCACATGCTGAACTGAATTTGTATCATTATTCTCCCTTTTTGTTCTCCTGCTATGAAAGGACTCTCCAATTAAAGGCAGTGGTAAATTCAAGCCAAATGGCAACTTCTTGTCATTAACAAAAAGATGCATTTGGCAAGCTTAGAGCTCATTTCAAATTTTATTTAATTTTTGAAGTTATACTATGATCATTGCATAGGTGATACACTTGGGAGTATTAGTACACAAATTATAATCCCTTGTGCATCCTTTTATGCCAGCTACATGTGACTAGAGTTAAATAGCAAATATTGCTACAAATCAATTACTACTTAACTGTATTTTGTGAGTGGTCTTCAATTGAGAACTATTGATTTTCTTTATAAACTGTGCTTTTGAACTAATTCATCCATGGAAATTCATTCATAGAAAAATAAATGATAAAATTATACATATTGACAGAAGCATTATTTCAAGATTCTGCTGAAAAGTGGATTAAAATATTTATTTTGGGATTAGCAGTATAGTGTTTGGGACTCTCCTGGGTTTAGTTAAATACTTGATATTAATTATCCATAAATTTAAATTCCCTGATGTTTCTAATAAATCATAACCATAAAAATACACTTTAGAAAACAGTAACCTACTTTGTCTCAAAATTGTCTGTATTCACATTGAATCATAAAAAAAAAAAATAACCTTTTCTTTTACAATTTAAATAGGAAGAAATTATACCTAATATTAACAGATACTGATGTAATTTGTAATACCAGCTAGTTATCAGAACTAAAAAGAGGAGTTTAAATACCCATTATAGCTATACGTAATATTATAATAAGTTCCTGTATATATTAATTATGTAACAACCAAAATCCTTAATCCCTTCCTTCTGGTAACAGTAATCTGCATAACTTCACTGAAGTCAATAAGATTACATACAATTAACTTTGGAATTTCTACCTGGACTTTCGTAATTCAACAAGATTAAAAATAAAAGTAGGCTTACTGCATATCTTAACTACCTGGAACAGTAACTAACTTAACAGCTTTCAAAAAATTTGCATGGTTATAAAAGACTCTCCTTCCTGAACCACACTGTCTTCAGTAATTTGACTGAAAAGTAATAAAGCTTAGGAAAACCTAGATAAAGTATTGTAAACCCTTTGTGATTTTCTTCAGTTATTAAGGGTAGTCATTACCCTTTTTTGTAGTCTGTTGGTCTTTCATTTTGGAAGTGGATATGTATCTATGTACTTGTGTTCAGTAGTTTTAAAATAAGGCCAGAAAATCAGGCCTGTGCATACTGGCTGTGATTCATTTTCTATTTGGACCTCCCATTGTGTTCACAATGAAGACAATTTAACTGCTCAGTTCTTGTGGCACTACTGTTTCAACAAAAAACAAGTATCAAAGTTATGCAGAAGAGTATCACAAAAAAAAATAAAAAATGAAGTTCACTCAGGGATTGTTAGAACTACAAGTATTTGATAAGTCACAGGATCAGTAAGATGATTTAGATGATCAGCCATAATCAGTGAAAACTGCTTTTGGAGGCACAGTATTCAAAATGCATATGAGACTATATTCATTTCTTAGGACCCTAAATAGTAGTTTTCCTACTTTCTACTACTTTCTATACAGTGCATGACCAGTTCTGAGGGATGCTCTGCACAATTTATGTGTTTTTGGCTGGACATACATTTAAAACTTTTTAAGAAAAATTATTTTGAGTTAATATAAGTATCTATATAAAAGCATATATATATCTATAATATCTCTCTATATAGATATATAAGTATATATAAGTTAATATAAGTATCTGTAAGTAATCTAAGTAATATAGCTGAGGAATTAAATCTACTTATAAATATTCTGTAGTCAGAATTGTCTCTCATACAAGTGTTGTATTTGAAGTTTTTAGTAGAAAAGAGACAAATGAGCAAACCCAAGCAAAGAATGTTGCAAATGTTAATGCATACTCTTAATAATGCAAAGGTTAGATAGTCCCACCAGTTTTGGATTCACATTCTCCTGGTTAAACCCATGAATCACTACCAAAAAGACTATGACTAAAATATTATCTGGTAAGGGGTCCAAGGTTAAAATCCAGTAACAACAAAATACTGAAATCTGTGGTACAAGACGTTGCTTCTCAAGTGGTAGAAGTTTTGTAGGAATAGAATTCAGTTTTTCAGGTTTTGGTGCCATTTAAACTGGAAAGCAAGATGGTCTATCATTTTAGCCATCTAAGAATAAAAGTACAGGAGATGGGAAGGCAGACAATGAAGAACTTAAAACCTGAGACAAAAAATTAGACATTAGGGACTTTGTTAAGTCCCTGTCTTAATTAATTTAGTACAAAAATATATTTGAGTGTGGAATGCATAGATGCATCCTGTATGTTGAGTCATTATCAGATAACAGAACAGTAGTTATTCCCACAAAAACTCTAGTTATTCCCACAATTTCGTATTGTGTCAAGATATGTACACATGACTCTTAAAGGGATAGATGCTTCTCTAAAAGTTTATGGTTTAATGTTGTCAATTATTGGTGGGACTGGTAAATCCCATGAGACAAGTCTAGAAGATCTATAGAGAGATCATAGTTTGCGGCACTGCTGCAGTAATTAGAAACAGCTGACAAAGTTAAGCTACACAGGCAGTCTGTCACTGCTCTGCAAGCACCAACAGAATAGCTAGCGAGGCTGGGGGACAAAGCATACCTGAAGGGTATTTAAGGGATCCTAAAGGAGGATCAATTGTAATATCTATTGCTTCTTGTCTATTCAAAATACTGGAAAATATTCTTTGAAAAAGGCTGCAAGCTTTTTCTGTTAGACCACTAGTTTCTGCAAGAGAGTTGCTTTAAAAAGTGGAGGTGATGAGGATGATAATAAGAAAAAAAAATGATATTGAATAAAGCAATGAAAAACAGTCTATTCTCAATGTAGCAGCAAAGAGTGTGAACATATTGCAAAAACATAAAACTATTCTGGACCTTGCCTGGAATTCTTGACATTCATATTTATTTATGCAAACTACATTAATTTAAATTCTTTGCAGACAGGGCACATGAAAATTTTTGGAATTAGGTTTACTTTTGCAAGTGAATGAATTTACTGTTCAATATTAACATATAAATTTACTGGCCTTCACTGGTGGCTAGGAGAGTGGGAACATCATTATTATTGGGAAAAGACTTTAAGCACAGAGAACTTATATGTGTTAAAGTTGTTCAGTAACTAAAGATAGTTACATGCTTTATTTTACATAGGAATATGCTGTTGATCTCTAGAACTGCTATGGTATCTGTTAAATTTTCCTTTTCTTCTTATAACCAAAAGTATAATATATGCAACCTTTGACATGTTTTAAATTTAAATTCAGCAGATAGAAGCATGTAGACCTATGATGAGTGCATCTGAATTCAGACAATGCTAATTCAAGCTTTGAGCATGGATTTTTTTCCCTTCCTCCAAATGCAGCTTGGATATTAATATTATTTTTTTGTTCACCCAAAATGTCAGAAAGCCTGCAAGAGGAAGATCCCTTGCTTTTGCATTCCCTTCTTTTGTTGTTAAGTAAGGTCCTCACTAGTAGAAGTAATTGGAGGAATCAAGGACCCTCCAGCTCTGTCTTATATTTAATTCTTTAATTTTAATGGATTTGAGGACTTTAAATGGAATGGGTCTGTATTGGGTGAAGAGAAATTAGGTGAACGAGGGCCTAAATAACTCTAAGACAGATTTTTCAGCATGAGAGATTGAACCTCTTACTCTCTGGTCGTACTGATTATGGTCAACATTATGTGGTGAATGTCAGAGACTTCCTGAGGAAGGAGATGCTGGTGTGGAAACCAGTGAACTATGTGGGAAATAGTGGGATCAGGGAATAAAACTTGCAACAGATAGTATTCGGTGAAAACGTCAGGCTCTCAGTTGGCGTACAAAGTATTTGTCTTTCCTCAGTCCCGCAGTGCTGGCCTTCAGAAGCTCTTTAAAGTCCCATTCCTTTCCAGAGGGTGCAACACTGAAGGACTGGTATAAGGATCAAAAGTGTGTGATGTCGTGGTTAATTAGACCTGTCACAATTAGCAGGGTGATGATAAAAGGGGGGGGATTAATGATTTCCCAGCCCAAGTCCCTGAGTTACAGGGTCCTTCTTCCCCAGTCTGCTCAGAAGCTGGACTCTCATGGCAGGCATTCATCCCACTGTTCTCAACACCTCAGGAAAAAAAGGTAAAATCTTTGTACAAGAACTAGAAAAGCTTTATCAGCATTTTCTTAGCAAGAGATATGATCGTACATTCCTAAAAAACAATGCTAACATACTAAAAAGGAAATTCTTTTAGTTTCAGTATGACCAGATAAAGTGACAGTAATGCTTTCTGCTGCAGATATTGATCAGTATGGACATTAGAGCTCATTAAAAGCAACTGTTCAGTATGAAGAACAAGAGTTTGAAAAAAAAATTGCCTAGGGGTAGTTCTCTTAATGGATTAATTCCTATAGACTCACACCCACAGGCACTGCCTTTTTCATACTGCTCATCCCACCTTCATTGCTGTTCAGAAAGCCCACAGCAAGGATGGGACAAGTCCTCTCTTGCCTGTAGCTTTACAGAAAGAAGGACACCATTTGAGAGAGCTGTATGGGATGAGTAAGCTCTATAAATGAGTATTGAGCATTGGTAGGCAATCAGGGGCTTCCAGCAATGACTGTTTAATGTAAAAATGGTGGTTCAATCCATGCTTGCATTGAATGTGACCTTACATATAATGGTATTTGATGTGCCAGAGTGTAGCCTCCATGTAATTTGCAATTTGTGTATGCTTGAAAATCCTTGTGTATGCAAGGCTGTACATTGTGTACACATCTACGTACATATGTGCAGTTACCTCTGTGAATATGATGAAGAAAAAGTGAAAATAAAGTCCAGGCAGCTAGCAAATTTGATTTAATATCTGTTCTTATAGTCAAGAAGAGGTCCCTATTCAATTCTAGAATTTTAAATACATCATTAAGCTTGATCCATCTAAAGAAAAGAATTAATAAAACATAGAAATTCCTGGGCTTGCCATGTTTTCATCCCTAAAATGCTCTCATCTGTCGCTGGTAACCAGCAATTTTCAAAGGTGCTTAAATACATCTTTTCTCATTCTTCCTGTTTACAAATATTACAAATATACCTACCAGGGAAACTAAAATCCTCCACCTCGATTAGAAAATGCAGACAAAGCATCAAAACATAAACTCAGTACTGTTTTTTTATTTTTGTTTTACTTTTCTCAACGATACTCATTGCCACAGTATGTGTATGCCTCATGCATTCAATTGAATCCTCAAAACTTGTCTGTACAGAAAGAGAAAACTCCTATCAAGGATTCACAGGGAAGTAAAATAAATGTATTCCTAAATAATGTAGAACATCTATGCTAAACACAGGAAAAAAAAAGCTGCCTCATGTAAGAACTATCTTTTTGTCATGTATAAAAATCCATTTTTCATTTTCACAGTGTGAGTGAAAAGAAACCCTGACACTGAAACTGGCTCAGGCGTATTTTCAAAGCACAAGTAAAATTTTGACCCACACCATCCATTTTTTTCTTTTGGGTGGGCGTTGTTGAAGTGGTATTTTTATTTGTTTTGTTGATTTTTTTTAAGTTATCACTACTTAAATCATTACTTACATTCTGCTGTTATACATCCATTTGTTTCTAATGAGCTTAATCATTAGGGTCTTTGTTGGTCACTAACCTAATATTAGCATTGTCCCTCCATGACCATGTACAGGATCCATCACTTTTTTCAAACTCAGATTTGTAGAGCTGTTCTGACTTTTGTCACTTTTAACAACTCTAGAAGGACATAAAATATTTTAAAAGGTATAATTCCAATGGTGGTACAGTACAGCACAAGTCTGTAAGATGGCTCTTGAAAACCAAGGTATTGTTACAGTATATCATTATCTGGACATTTGTCATAGAACAGGTTTTCATAATAAGCTTCAAAGAAGGTGGAAGCCCAGATCTAAGCTTCAGTTTTTTTCAGAAGTACTTCTATAACAGGAGCTTTATATTCTCTGCACTTTGACCAGTAATCTCCACATGACCATTAAGGTAGAAATAAAGCTGGTTTCTCTATCTAACAATATAAGATGAAACTAAAAAAACTGAATTTTAAATCTTTTATTCTATTTCATGCCATTTAAATCCCTATTGCTCCCCTGAATTTCCCTTAATCTATCTGTTATAATGTACTGAAATTAGAGGTGGGGCATAATTATCTGTGAAACACTGAATCCCTTTCACTGGGTTTATTAAAGATAAAAGGATATCAAACCTGAAACAGGTTAAGGAGATCATGGAGAATGCTGGACCAGCAAACCACTTTTGTAGTCTGGATTCCAAATGAAATGTCATTAAAATAGCCTTTTTCACAGCATTATAACATGAAGAAGGACCATGGTTGTTCACAAAATACAGGCTGAGTGAAGAGTCTCTCTACTCATAATGAAATTAACTCATATATTTCATAGGTACACAAGTTTTAAGATTTCCTCTTATTGCTTCTGATTGCCTCAGTATGCCTCTAGGAGCTTTAACTCCAGTTCTTGAATTCCTCAGATCTCCAGACAATCTGGATAAGTAATAAATAGAGGGTACATTACAATTAATAACCTTATATTTCTGTATACAAATTGACACATATATAAAGCATTAAACAGGAAGAAGATGAGATTTTTTTGCCTCACTTATTTTTTGTTGCTCAATTTTTGTAGAGACAACCAGAAGGATTTGTGCAAGTTTTTATGTAAAATTTATAGTCTAAGACTAAGTCTAAATGACTGTCTTCCCAGTAATTTTTATATTCTCCAGACACTTTCAAGAGAAGAACTCTAATGGGATAAAATTCCTCATTTTTTTCAGGAAAAGACATCTTCCTCTAGTTATTGTATAGCTACAGCATGACTTTGGATCACCACCAAAGTGACATTGCAGGTTCTAGTTCTCTCATTCTTCTTTTCCTCTTTGGAATGTATATCCCTCTTAGTTCTACAAATCTTAACTGAAATACATTGCAGAGATATTATTATTAGAAATATTTACTGCCTACTATTATGTATTTCATCTTTCACATTTATTTGAAGTCTTGGTTTTGCACTTTTTTTTTTCCTGGAGAATATCGTAAGCAGTTTTAGAGATATGCAACTGCAGTATCAGGTGGTCTTGCAACCAAGAGGTCAGACGAGTGAACTGACATAGCATTTTTAAATATGCTGCTTTGTCAAGACGGCTGACAGTTCTCCTGTTATGTACATAAAATCGCATATTGCTGTGAATGCTAACTTGGTTGTCAGGAGCAGTTTCGCCATTCTTTTTAGCCTGTGTCATGTAAGATTCCTTTGAGCAACTAAAAAAACAGCCATAATCCATTTGATTTTCTGTCTTCCCAAGAGGAAAACTTTTGACAGATGATAAATAGCAACTGCTGACAATCATCAACATGAAGCTATCATGCTTTTACATTAAATACAAAAACAGAGTTGTAATGTCACTAGGGATAAGACTTTTGACACATAAGAGACAAATATATAATCCTCAGAACTAAATCACTATTGGGATCTAAGGAAGTGCAACAAAGCACAGCTGCTTTTAGAATCTCACAGAGTCAAACTAAAGCTAACTGTGATTTCTGGAATCATATGCATGTTCCCATCCAGACTATCTTGCTGTTGCACCATAAGCTGCTGTTACACATACAAATATCAGTGGATGTATGTGCACGAAGTAGAAAGACATTTTACAGTGCTGTCTTATTTAATTAGGGCCAGAAAGGGAAGAAAGAATGGTGTTTTCAGAGCCAGTTCAAAACTAAAATGCCAGCTTTTCCTATGGTAAAAAAAAAAAAAAAAAAAAAAAAAAAAGAGTCATACTAGTCATATTTAAGTATTCTATTTTATACAACTTCATGTCTGTATTTTACCCATTTACTCATAAAGTAATTGTTAAAAATATAAATAGTAACTTAAATTACATTCTGCTGGCTGGAAGTTTTAGTAATAAAATCTGAATTAGACTTTTGTCTGACTAAACATTTCTAAATTTTTTCATCTCTACAAATGGGAAAGTATTATCTACATAGTAGTACTTTTAGCCTAGTATCTCTCCTAATGAAAACCAAAACCTGGTACTTTACAGCAATTTTGAAAACAAAAGTATTTCTGTTTTATACTGCTATATAACCCTGCTCCTACAATTGGCATTTGAGTGTGTTTATTTCTAGTATACACTGTACAGTTTTTGTTCCATTCTTCTTAAATATGGAAATTTAAGTAGAAGTAGAACTTTAAGTAAAGTCTCCTCCTTTTTAGCAGTCTCCTCCATTTTAACAGTGTGGCTTGGAACACTACAATTCTCTCAATGTAGATGTCAGTTCATTGAGGCTCATTTAGCAGACAAACTGTGGGGCTGAGCTAGTGAGATCTTTGAGACTGAGATGTCTGAGACTGATGCCTTTTAGACTGAGACTGTAAGATGCCTTAACACTTCATAATCCTCACTTGGTGCTAGAGAAGCACCTTTATACACTAGCCGTAAGAGGAAATTTCTTTCTTTTAATCCACAGGTTTCAAAGGCATAACTACTATCCTATGCTGAGACAAAATTTATTATAACATGGATTTGCTTTTAGCCATTCTGGCTAACATAAAGGAAATTTTATTAGCTGATCTACATCTCTTTACCAAGAATCACTGTTGTCCTGACAATACCTGTTTCCCATTCAGGATCAGGACCTGATTGATATGCACAGTCTTCAATGCAAAATCTTGTGCATTAAATTCAGTGACCTATCTTATATAGAAACTAATATTAGGAGATTTCAATATTCTTTTTGCTTTTAATATCTGGGAATGTAAATGGTCTGTGTATTCACTTCAGAAATGTATTTTATATCTATGATTTCCTAGATGTTTTAACTGGAAATGTTTACATTAAGCCAATAGAAAAGGAAGTTTAGGGAGATAGCAGTCAATACCATTTGTATCTGTTAGATAAAAATTGCTTGCATTAGTGTTCCATCATGTCTTAATGTGACAAGCTTCAAGTTAAGACAAGAAGGAATCTATGGAATGGATAATTTAAGCAGAAGTACCCAAGTATAACAGACAGCAGAGAAACTGTGTTTCCAGCTTGTGAAGTCTCAGAGGAGGAGAAGGTTTTTAATATAATAAACAGAACATCCTCCAGCAAACATACTGTTTCATCCTTCAGGGACACTGACCATTCACTTTTTAAGAGAGTATGGGATCCTAATAGCATGTTCTTTCTTAAAATATCCTTTTCCTGTCACAGTGTCTGTCTTGAAGATCTTATAAATTAAATTTTGAAATCTAGAGTTTTAGAAGGCAGAGTATGGAGAATGACACATAGTGAAAATTCATTCTGCTGCTTAGGAATTTCTCAAAATGTCTGGAACCTTGGAGACTTAGAATTATGTAATGTAACACTTTAATGAACACATCAAATACAGTTGACAAATTTGCAGCTGAAATAGGGTCCTCCTTTGAGCTTCTAGTTTAGTACATTATTTTTCTCAGGAGTGGATCCCTTAAAAAAAGCTTTTTTTTTTTTTTTTTTTGTTTCAGTAAAGCAAACTAAAGCAAATTATATGGTCTGCATGTTATTTCATCCTATTCTAATATATGTGTTGTATGCATTGCTACTGTCATTTAAGTTTATGGGAGAAAAGATTTAAATTCTTATCAGCTCTGCTAGATTCATGAGCTCCAGGTTTTCATAACTGTTTATGTTTTTCAGTTTTACAGCCTGCCAAACATTTTCTTCCTTTCAGCCTCTTAAGTAACTCTAAACAAACAAAAACCTCAATGGATCTATCTGATGAGGGACTCTGATCCCACTTATAAAGAGTTTTGCTTCCTTCTGTAACAACCATGACTCCATTTAGCTAGTATCAGACAGCTCTGTTGTGATACTGTTACAGGAAATAGCTCTTGTAGGGGAGAAATCAATCTTTGTGAAGTCAGTCAAAACGGCATCATACATATCTATAACAATAACATAACTGTATTAATTGTCTAGTTTACTAGGAACTGAGTAGCACAGTGTAATGCCTTGAAAGAATACCTAGGAAATCTATGGGACATTTGTGGGCATGTTAACAATTTATCTACTCGGTATACTGTAACCACTTCCGCTTCTTCTGTCCAAGAGCTGATGAATGACCTGAACTGTCTTTTCTTATATCTAATGCATTCCTTCTTTAAAATACATATCTCGGTTTAGTTATTTCTATCCTTCATGTGCATACAGTTGCTAAAATATTTAGCATAGCTGATGTTACATTCCTCAAAGATCATAAATATCCAAGAAGTACTCGAGAAGAAATGATTTGGTAGCTACAGCTATAATATATTTTCATGAGGAAATGCTGGCTTATCACACATAGAAGTTTCATATATTCATCTATTTGCTGAACTTTTGTAGTAGCCTTTTAGCTTATAGCCAAAAACAAAAGAGCGTTCCAGACTACACGATAGTTTTGTAGTTAAAATGTTTTCTGGGATGTAGGTAATTGGATATGAGTTCTGAGTCAGAAAGCAGAGAGAAGTATCCAAATGAGTGTGTTACAGCTCTCCCTTGATTTTCCTTGGAAAGGTTTGGGAAGTCTTTGTGGTAGAGAAAAACAAATTCCTGTTGAACTCTGATGACAAGTACTTAAGACTAATCTTTAAGCATGTAGGATTGTCTTTCTGAAAAGTCATTCAATAGAGAAATTGTTTTCTGTGGGTTGTTGTTTTGTTGTTTTTTTCTTTAGTGCTCATGCACTATCCATTACTACATATATGTATAGGACCTAGAGAGCTTGCAAGTCCAAACTGATAGGAAAGCAAAAAATGGGAAAAACTATTCTACTATCCACAATATTTTTAATGATTGTAAGAGAAGTCAGTACATCGTGCCTTTCTGAGCAAAAAAGAGGAGAAACAATTTCATTTATGAAAACAGGTTCTTCAGAAAAGCAAGATAATGTTTTCCTTGCTTGCAAAACTGTCCCACTGCTATCAAGTTTGTTTGTTTGTTTGTTTGTTTTGTTTTGTTTTATTTCCAGCATGTTTTACAACTGTACTGATAAGGCATTCTGTAGATTGTGTTAGACATAGCACTGTCTATCTGTGATGTTTAGGAGAAGCTGAATGGGAGGCAAAGGGCTGTAAATGTATTTGAGAGAAAAGCTTTAAAGACATATCTTGTCACATAGGGGCTAATTCTTGGGGACTTTGACCACCTGTAAATTTCCCCACTAGAAGTTCTGAATTCTAAACCATCAAGTATTCAAGCAAAGCAGCCTCATAGCTTGTCAGCAATCTGCTTGAGAATTCAGACTTCTAATTTTTGTATATGAAGATGGAAGTTTAAGATAGAAACAGATTTTACACTTATTTCCATCATAGTCCAATCTTCCTTTTTTGTTGTTTTTGTTTTTGAGAGAGAGCTATAAGTGAAAGAATGTTTTTAGAGGACAAATATATACGGGGAAAGGTAGGAAGAAAATGCTTTCTTTGTGTTTTTTGTTTTTGCACTGTATAGCTTTTGTGCATGCTCTGCTTTCTCGTTACTCACTACCTTCTTCTTTTGCCTTTCCCCTTTATTCTTCTCCTTTATTACACTCCCATGGAATTATTTTTCTGGAGGCTTCCCCCTGGCTACCCTGGATCTCCAGAAAATTCTGTTCCCTTTCATTTGCATACTCCCATTTATTTGATTCTCTCCTTATATCTTTTATATAATCTGCATCTGTTTCACTTCTAGTTCAGCTTCTTGGATTTGGTTTGTTTGTTTATTTGCTTTTATTCCACTCCTAGATTTTAGGAGCTTATGGGGTTTCATTTGTCCCTGTATCTCTACGATGTTTTGCTGTTCTCACAGAATTTCTGTTGGATAAAGTGTCAAAAATACCAGACAGTGACATTTTTTAATCCAGGTTTTATTGACAGAAGATTTTGGTGTGCCCTGACTGAGCAGAAACTACTTATAAACTCTCAAAATACATTTATTTATACATATTGATTGTATACAGCATCTCAATATTAGTTTGTAAAAAGAAATAAAATCTGCTCTTTGTACACTATTTGATTTACTAGCATTTTCCCATGCAGTGAATGTCATAAAAACAGCTTTGCATTTATCTGTGTATTTTTTTACAAGTTATTTATTTTATGGGTGTTTGTAAATAGAACATCTCTTCACTAATATAACTGTGTAGTAATTTAATAGAAAAGTGCATGTGATAGTATCTTTAACTTGTTCTTTATTTCTAAACAAAAAGAAAACCTTAAAATTTCTAAATTCATAAAGACTGAACTTAAAGTTGAAGGTATGATCAAAGTTATTTTTAGCAACTTTGGTATGTAGTTACTTGTATTAGAACGTGGAATGTTTTATATCATTTATATTTTATCATAATGTATGCATGTCTATTTATATATATCATATACCAAATACTTTGGTACAGCATCTCACCACCAAGCAGTGCCTTCAGATTTTTTGAGAGATTTTGTCTGCAGTGTCCAGATGTTGAAAGATACCCATAGATAAAGTAAATGAAATTTCAGAAGTTGTTTAGGTAGCTAATATTTTTTATATCAGTTGGTGATTTTTTTTTCTTGAAGACTTAGGTATTTAAGTACCTATTGCTAACCATTGTCAATCCATACTAGGTGGTGTACTTTGAATGCTTAAAAGTCTGTCTTTGAAGACTTAGTTGAATTATCATGCATATTTTGGCACATTTTCAACTTTAAAATTTGAATTTTTTGCGTATAGGAACATAAATATGTGTGTATTATGCCTTCCTGTATCTGGGCCTATACGTGTTATAGAATACATGAGAAGTTTGTAGTATGCAAACAAATAACAGTAAAAACTGGCAAGGGGTTATAAATTTTTATTTATTTATTTATTTGTTTGTTTGTTTTACCTGCAGTCCACCATATTACCTAAGCACGTGTTTACCTTTAATTAAATGAGTGCTTTCCCTGACCATATCTCTATGTCTACTGACTGTGTCAAATTAAGCCTATACTCAATTAAAGTCACAGCCGCTTAGAACTACATTTCTAATAATTTGTGCAGGAATTTTAGCTACAAAGTTGCCCTTGATGTCAGTATGAACTATATCTCTTAACTCAGTTCAACCCCTTAAAAATCTAATGAGTTATTCTAAATATTTCTCATGCAGAACTCTTGCTAAGTTAGTAGAATGTTTGCCTTTTTAAAAGTTGCAGAATCAGACTAAATTAATCTAGTCTGCTTTTGAGTACCTAAAATAAACTGAAATGCTCCAGTCTGCTGTTGCAATGTATCTTATTGTCTAGCTGAATGATTCTTCATGTTCTAATATCTAATTTAACATTTTACTTTCATTCATTATCAGTCTGTCATCAATCCTTGCCCTTCCTCTTAGGATGAGATATAACACTATCATGATTTGTAAATCATCTTTCTGAAAACCTGCAAATGTTGAAGCTGGCTAATTATTCTTCAGAATGAATAACCCTTCCTCCCACAATGCAAGACATTTTGATGTCCATCCAGTGCTTTATTTCATCCTAGTAATGTCCTTTCTGCAGTGTAATGCAGTGATTAGAATGGCACACAATATTCCACATATAGCCTCAGAAATCTTTCATGTAGTGCCAGAATGCCTTCCATTGATAAAATATAATTCTCTCTTTGTTCTTTCCCATCTACCTTATCCAATTTCCTGTTCCAAACTTTTGTTTGCCTTTTTATTCCTGCCAAATATTGTGTAAAACACTTTAAACTATCTTATTCCCACTTCCTTTTCCTGGTCTGTACTCTGTGTTGTGCTTTAATTTAGACTTCAGTCTCAGTGATTATTTTTGGTCCCTAGTCTCATTACCTTTTACTTCTTTACATGGAACTGCATAACTGCTTAGCATCCCATAAGCCTAATTCTATCCAAATCATTATGACTTTGTTTGCTCTGTTCCTCTGTATTTACTACTTCTTAGCTCTGTGTCATCAGCAGATTTAGCTACTTTTGAAAGGATGTCTTCCCACAAGGTCATTTCTCTATTAGCCCAATAAAAGTGATCCAGCTGAAATTTTCTTATTTTGTGGAGTCTTTTTCTTGGACAGCCCATTGTCAGAGGCATGGATAGTAAGGCTACTCTTTAATATATGTGTAATGTCGATACCCTGGTCTCAGGATTTCACCTAATACGTCTCCATGGTCAAGCGGCAGTGGAGACTTGCAGTAGAATGGAGGGACAGACACATAATTCTGCAGTTATTGGGACACAACTTGTAACTTGCCCAATAAGGACCAAGTACTGTTTTCATTATTGGTTGGATGGCCACAGACAGACAGTTGCATTAAATGGCTCTATGTCCAGGTGGAGGCTAGTGATGAGTGGTGTCCCTCAGGGATCTATCTTGGGATTGGTCCTGTTAATGTCTTTATCAATGACATAGACAATGGGATTGAGGGCACCTTCAGCAAGTTTGCAGATGACACCAAGCTGAGTGGTGCGATTGATACAACAGAAGGAAGGGGATGGCATCCAACATGACCTGGACAAGCTTGAGAAGTGGGACCACATGAACCTAATGAGGTTCAACAAGGCCAAGTGCAGGGTGCTGCACCTGGGTCAGGGCAATCCCAGACATGAGCATAGACTGGGAGACGAATTCATTGAGAGCATTTCTGCAGAGGGGCTTGAGGATTCTGGTGGTTCTAAAGCTTCACATGAACCAGCAGTGTGCACTTGCAGCCTGGAAGGCTGACTGCATCCTGGTTTGCATCTTGGCCAGCAAGTAGAGGGAGGTGATTGTCCCCCTCTAACTCTGCCCTCATGAGGTCCCATTTGGAGTGCTGTATCCAAGTCTAGGAACCCCATCACTAGAAGGATGTGAACCTGTTAGAGCAGGTCCAGAGGAGGGCCACAAAGATCATGAGAGGGCTGGAGCACCTCTCTTATGAAGAAAAGCTAAAAGAGATGGGGCTGTTCAGCCTGGAGAATAGAAGGTTCCGGGGAGACCTCATTGCAGTTTGCAGTACTTAAAGGGGACTTATAAAAAGACTTTTTACATGAGTAGATAGTGATAGGGCAAAGGGAAAAGATTTTAAACTAAAAGAGAGGAGATTTAGATTAAATGTTTGAAGGAAATCCTTTACTCTGAGGGTGGTTAGGCACTGGAACAGGTTGTCCAGAGAAGTTGTGCATGCCCCACCCCTGGAGGTGTTCAAGGGTTGAAGTAGGTGACTTCACAAGAGCAAGGTGGTGAAGCTTCTAGCCTAGATGTATCAGGACTGTGTTCAGTTCACCTACAGTGACCACTCCTTGGTAGCTTAGATGAGAAGTTATCTCCTGGTACAGTTAAGAGCCATCACAGGCCTCCTCTCTTTTCAGTAGCCTTGACAATACAACCTCAGCACGTATAGGGGCTGAATCTGAAGGACTTTACAGCATTGAAACATGGTACAGCAACAGTAATTCTGATTAGCTCAACAAAGTGACTTACATTGCGATTACATCACTGTAAGTGAGAGGGAAATCTGTCAAACAGAGCATGGTAATGAATCTCATGTATCTCCATATACATGTATATACTTCCAATAAAACAGCCAGGCAAAGAGACAGTATGGCTACAGAGGGAGAGCATAAGGTTCATTTAGCTGAGAGCAAAATGAATTCTTTGCCTAAGTATTCCCAAAAGAAGGGTAAGGCAGCATTCCAGAAACTGCAATACACTCTCCTTGGGGAAAAGTGAAATGTTAAAAGGTTTTACCATCATACTAAAGCAGATAATTAGGCAATTATGACTATTAACTTTGACAGAGCACCAGGCTTAAATGCATTAGATTCCAGAGTTTTGATGTAGATAGCTAGGGAAATAGTAGGGTCTTTCTGAGAGCTCACTGAAGACAGGTTAGTACTGAAAAGCTAGAAGGTGTGAAAATAATTCCTATGTATGTGTAAGAAACAAAGAATGATTCTGGAAAAGACAGGGTAGTAAATTTGTCTTCAGCAAAAATGTGGGTATTATTAGAAACATTGGTAAGAATTGCCTCAAAATCTACTTAGCAGTGCATAATTTTAGCAGTGTAGAATCAAGTTGGATTCTTAAAACCATTGTCAGATTGTTAACTTAATCTGATTTCCTCATGTTACTGTGAGATTTCAGGAGCTATTTAATACTGTCAAATAAGACAAAAAAAAAAGTCTTGGAAATTCTGACATTTCTCCTCAGCAGTTGATTGCTGCATGGACGTGTACTGGGTTCATTTCTACTTTTCCTGGAGGGCACACCTGATCAGGTGTATGGATGATGTGAAAAGCTTCAACCAAACTACTAATGTGATAGATAAGCAGGAAGTGGAGGAAGTGGTTAGAAGTTAAAGGAGGGAGGAAGAGATATAAACTCCATCCAGACTTTGTGCTAGAACTGTATGTGTGAATAGGAAAGATTATTTATGAAATGCAGGTGTCTTCTGCCACATGGCTCAATGCAGTTGTTTAAGAAAACCTGAGCAAAGAGATGCATTTGTTGTGCTCTATCTCTAGTAAAAATTAAGACAAGATCTCAAACTTCTGGTTTTGCAGCAAAAGTCAAAACTCATGCTCAGTTTATTCACCTTTATGTCATGTTTTTTGAGTAGAATATATGACCCTATGATAGAATCTATGATTCTAATCATAGAATCTATGATTCTATGCTATGTTTTTTGAGTCTGTCCATTGATTTGAATAACTGTAATTTACAGTTGCTTATATCTGTGTTTGGTAAAATTATAGGAGGAAGTTTATTTCTGCAAGTAATATACAAAGTCATGAGAAATTGATGAGATGTAGATCCAAAGCAAAACTCTGTCCCAGTTCCAGAATTAACTAGCAATTCTTGGCATTTCTGATAGCTCCTTTCACTAGAGAGCTACAAGAAATTGTATCTGAGACTGTGTTCCAGATTTAGTGGCTTCGTAATAATTTGAATCAGCTGTGAATTGATCTCATCACTTCTTCCTGTATCTTGCTCCTATGCATACTCTTGAGAAAAACTAGGTCAACCTCTACTCCTAAATGGCACCTATTTAAAATGAGCAAGAATTATGCACAATCCACATGCAAAATTTGGCTTATACTTAATCAAATGAGCAGTGTTGACAGCTAACAGAAATGTTTTCTCAGCTATAGAGGGAAATCCTATTTTCTTAGGTTTGTGGGGAAAAAAAGAAAAAAGAAAAATAACATTTTTTCTTTTCACCTTGGGTTTATAAAGAAAATGCAAAGCGGTTTTCAGAGGTGGAAAAGAGTTATTTTTACATGAAAATATTTGTGAGATGAAAAATAGTTTCCTACATGGATTCACATTGTACTTCGCATCCTACAGCTGCATGCAAGATTCATGGTCACTTGAGGTGATACCAACTTACATAACAAATTGTCCAACCTAGGCTTGTATGAAAGTTCTGCAAGTGCATCAGCAGAGCCCAGGATGCAGAATTAGTGTGCTTATGTAAGGTATTTTTGGAACTTTCAGCTGTGTCATTGTACACTTACATTTGAGTACTGGGGCTATAGATCTAAAAGGTTAGAAGCATACAGAGCAAACAAAAAGAGACATTGATGCACTGAGACAGGATTGAAAGTATGTGTCTTTGTAATAGCCTGCTTGCAGCATCATCAAATTTACTCTGTGTAAGTTTAACTAACTTGGATCTTTTCTCCTCTGCTGAGTTCTGTCTGCACTAGAGTTCTGGGCTATGCTGATACTGAAAATATATACAGGATACACATGCTCTGACAAGCAGACGACTTGGATATTTTTCTCAGATTGCTTACAGATCCACTGTAGCACTGTACCTTTTTATGAATTATTTTTCTCAGTATCAAATTAGTTTTGTATTTTTGAAGATATATTAAGATTTGTGGATAAATAACACATCAGTGCTAAGCATTTTTGCTGTTGTACTTTAACTAAAGCAACTAAATCAGAAAATACAACACATAAAGCACAGAGGTCTATTAAGGGGCTTTACTCCACAGTGGGCAATGTGACTACAAACACTGCAGTCACTCTTAAAGACAAGCACACTATACACAAACACACACCTAATAATAATAATAATAATAATAATAATAATAATAATAATAAACTAATAACCAGTTTAATTGTACTGTTAAAATAGCTAATTATGAGAGTTCTTGAGTTCACTGACACTTGATCTGTTTTTAAGATGTTTTGTTTTTACAGTTCAACTCTACCTTCTCTCTAGATACACCTAGGTGGACAAATGTAAATGAGGCTCCGTCACTTGAGAGGTTACTTACTCTCACTTGGTCATGCACGTGTCAGCCCCAATCCCAAACCTGCATAGCTGCTTAAGCATGGCATTATGACAAATATAATGGTACAGGGTGACTGTACTCTGATTGTTTTACACCTTTTGAAACCAAAGTTAGCTTATGTCACTTTGAGTTCATGTAGAATATGTGTTGATCTCACCATTATGAAGAAATTTCTCTTGCCACCTTGTTTCTGGGGACGTCAATTTTAGTTCTTAAAAAAGAGCAGTTAGAAGCAGAAACAGATTGATGAAGAGAAATCTTCATACATTTAATGCCAGGAAACTGATTTGTTTCCACAGATTCCAGATAATAGATCAATACCTCTGAATGGATTCCAAGTCATCTCAGTCCAGATTCTAGTACTGAGGGCTTCTCATAGAAATCACTGTGTTTGATTTTCATTCCTCCTGCTAAATCTATTCATAACATGATCATTATTAATCAAGAACTATTTCCAGGCTCTGCCCTGTGTTCATGCAATCAGAAATTCATTCATACTTGTCTGGAACTGAACTTTGAATTCACTTACTCCTGGTACTTATTCTTTTGCATTCTTTGCACCGTTTCTGATTAAATTGAAGACAGAAGCTCATCTAAGCTTTTCTGTTGCAATAAATCACCAGAAAAAGGAGACTAAGTGTAAATCCAGGGATCTTTGAGAGCAGAACAGCATGCCGAACTAAATCTTGGACCTGACATATGCCAGACCTTCCTATCTCCTCTCTTGCACTGTCTAGCCCCCAAATTAGATGAGCAATAGTTTAAAGTGTGTATCATCATGTTCCTGTTAATGCAGCCAGTATGTCTAGCAATGGATACAGGGAAGTGGAAAGATTTGGCAATCTCAGATTCTCATTTTCATTCATTCTGGGAATGCACTGAGGGAATGAGGCAGCAGCCACTAATCTTTTACCATCCTGACCCATTTTTTTCCCTGTGAAGACTCTCACATGAGCAATGCTCAAGATATACCTATAAAGAACATGTTAAACACTTCTTCACTTTCTTCAGTATCATGAAGATGTCATTTCTCTCCTTTAATATATTCTTTATTGGCTCAGTTAGATCAGATGTCCTTCTGTATCTTCAGGTCACTGTAGAGGTGCTTTATTTATTTTTTCATGTAATAAGGTGTTCCATCCATTTGTCTGCAGAAAAGTGTTATGTGGTATGTTTATTTCCATCTAATGTTTTGGTTTTTGTAGCTTTTTGGGACCATTTCACTTAAAGTACTATATGTAATGCTATTATATGTAGTACTTTAAGTATGTAAAAATGAGATCATTGAGATGAAAACTTTTTTTTTTTTTTTTTTTTTTTTTTTTTTACTTTTAAAGGAGAAAAATAGGGAAATTTGAAATCTTTGCCATTATTAGAAATGTATATGTACTGAAAGGAATGTGATTTCAAGGCTACTTAAGATATACTTTTAGTCTTAAAGGAGGAAATATGATGTCTTAGTTGAAATCACAGGCTGGCAATCATGCTTTTCAACATTTTACCTGAAATATTTTTTTGAAGACAGTTTCCAGGTCTCACTTATGAAGGGTAAATACATGCAGTGATGATGACAAGCAAAAATCCCCAAAGGAGAAGATGAAAAATGAGTGTGCCTAGTTTACATTGTTTCTTCTATTGCAAAATCCTAGCAGAGAGACTGTTACTGGTTGTTGGATGAGATAAGGAGTATTGAAAACTTTAGTTGATTATGTCTGCCTCCACCATCAGTTGTCTTTGTGACATCAGGTCCATAATAATAAATGTTTTAAAGAAGACAGTATCAGTCCAAGAAAACTAAAATATGTTGCTTAAAAAACACATTTCCATCTAATGGTGTTATATCGCTTCTACATGAAAATATATAAGTTGATTATGACTGTGTGGGTGTTGTAAAATATGCCTTTCTAAACCACCTACAGGTGGTAATATATCACCCATGTCTCCAGGTCTCCTGAGAATTTCACTAATTACTTTTCCAGAAATATATAGGAGGTCAGTTGTCTGCTACCTTTTATTACTATTTACTCTATCAACAGCTTTGAATAGTTCTCTGGAAAAAGAAGAAGAAGAAGAAAAAAAAAAAAAAAAAAGTGAAAAAAAAAAAGGTAAAAAACTTTAAAACCTGGAGGGAAATATGCTTTTTAAGTATGTGATCCATGGTTCAAAATGTAAGCCATAAATGCTGCAGGAAACAATATGGAAAATGTGGTAATTGAGAGAAAATGAGAAAAGACAGGCTGGGGTGGAGGGGGGAATAAAATTAAGTTTTACCTCCAGTTATCCTGCGTGCTATGTAATAACTTGTTTGTGTAGTGGATAGGCAAATCTAGCAATAAAATGTTGATGCTTGTGGTTATACACACTACCAGTGACAAAAGATATGGAGTTTCTGTTACACAACTTCTGTTTCAGGCTGCCTTAGTAATTTTTAGCTTTACATTTGCACCTCATCCAGTACTGAAAAGCAAGCCCAGGTACTGATGCATGCCAGTGTGTTTGTTTGTTTGTTTGTTTAAAATAGTTTTAAAATAACCATGTAAAACTAATTTACATGTAGGAATAGACTGATGTGATTTTTACACTAGATAACTTTACCAAAGCTCTTCACACAAAGGTAAACACTTCCCTCTTTTGACCAAAAAGCTCTCCAGTCTCTCCTGTTTGAGAAACCCACTCGATGCTGGTATAATGTTCTGCCAAACTGTGGGATCCCCATCAGGCTGCTGAGTGAATCCTGTGAGGTTTTGAGTATTCTGACCAGCTCCTGAAGTGCTTCCCAGGAAGTGCTCAGAGGTATACCATGGGTCTGTGCTATATATACACACTACACTGTACACTTACATTTGTGTGACTGTTCATATAAATAAGGGTTTACAAGGTAAAATAGTAGCTTTTCTCTTGGTTTCTATGAAAATATCAGGGGTACAACATTGGTCTTAAATCCATATATGAGATATAAAAAATATACTACCATTAAATGATAGCACTGTGCAAAGCACAAGTAGGGGAATGATTCTGTAAACACCTTCAACCTGTAGAGTGGATTGACCAACCTATGGGTGGTTATTACCAGGGTAAATCCTATCCATATGAATGGGTCCCTAATGTAATAAATATGACACGCTGGAGCCTCAGCTAATGTAAATGAGTTTGGTGGTTCTGTTGATTTACACCAGCTGAACATTCACCCATATGTTCGGTAGTAAATATTTGCAAGATCAGCCCGTAAATAATATTTTATTTGCAAGTGAACATGGACACGGCTAGCCAGGCTCTAAATGAAGCTTAACACATGAATGCTGAAAAGGTTTCTCCTGCAGGAGCAAATATGAAATATATATTCTGGAAAACAATTTGATGTTACTGCCAGCTCCCCTTCTTTGTCTTCTCCTGTCATGCTGTTACTTCAGTATGTCTTCTGTATTATAAGAAACTCCTGTAAGCTTACTCTACCCCATTTTCTTGTTTGACTTTTTTGGTAATTTAATGTTTGTGACTGTTAAGCTCAGGATCACTTAGAGTGAATGCAGTTTCCAAAGAATTGATGCTGGATTGTGATGGGAATGCCAACTTATTATCCATGTCACTTGTCAGACACTGTTACCACTCCTGTCTCCCTCTCCTCGGCAGTTGTGATAGAGTGGGATGTGCAGGCAGCTAACAGCCACATGTGCTTACATCAGCCTCGTCAGGTGGGGCCTGCTTTTACCCACCTGTGGGCAGGGGAGCGAGACACAGAGTGTCACAACCCACATATGGCACAGTTCTGCACGGGTACTTGTCTGGGTCTCAGAAGCAGTACAAGCCTGGTACAAGAGGTACAAGCCTGCCTTCTCCAATTAAATTGGACCTGCATCCCAAACCATTTGTGATTTGGTGTGAGTTTTCAGTAGTGCTTGTTTAGCCTCAGTGGTTACCTCTCTGAAATAGCTGGGCTTATTCTGTTATGGACAGTGAGTTTGTGTGGGCCTCAGCCAGGTACCTTTCAGGCACAAATCCTTCACTTGTCCAGTGTAACATCAGATCTGATCGTGGAGAAATTAGCTGAAACTTGGGAGCAGTAAATCAAGCCTTAGCTCTAGAATTTAAAATAATCAAGTTAACAACTATTGAAGATGGAAAATGGTGTAGTTATTTTACTTTACTAGCTTTTTCTGTTCTGAAATTGTTTCTGGCCTTCTGCTTGCAAAGGACATGATTATGAATGTGAACAGTTCAGCACTTTGTTAGTGACACTGCAGATTGTCAGTCAAACTGTAGCTCAGAGATAAAAAGTGTTTCTGTTTTTTGCCAACTAAAAGCATTGCAACAGCAGTTTGAATGTTAACTATTTAGATGCCACTCCTTTTAGCAGAGTGCTTCAGCTGTTACAAAATTCTAAGTGAAGTACAATTAGCACCAGTGCTGACAAAGAAAATAAAGATCCAAGAATACTGATAAAAAGGACATTGCCAGACCAGATACTTGCAGGTAGTTAGGATGTACCCACTGGAAAGGCCAGTTAGGGGACATAAAGCTTCTTTTGAAGCTTCCAAATTTTTTCCACAATTACATTATTTAAAAATACAGCACCCATTGCATCTCTTAGGATTTAATTTGAGACTGGATGCAAAACAGCAAAATGGCATAGTGATCTTAACCTCCCTTGTCCAGGAGCATTTGATTCCTGTACTCTGGCCTCAAATACTTCTTATTATTAAATAAATATTTTTAATTTATTTGTTTTTGTTTGTTTGTTTGTTTATTTTATTTTATTTTATTTAGATTTCAAAGGTTTACCTCACCACTCCCTTGTGTAGGCTTTTGCATGTGTGAAAAACAGGAGAAAAATGAGTATGAAGGATTTCTTTTCCAATCTGACTGTATTCCAACTCTTTCTGTACAGATGTAAGATGACACCAAGATTTGGAAGGTTATACAATAGTAGAGGGCAGTGGCCCAATTCTTATTTAAATTTGGGCTGCTGTATATTACTTGGCAGTAAAGGGACTTTAAATTGGGTGCAAATCATTTCTTCTCTTTAACCTGTATTGGCATAACTTAGGTAAAAGAAATGTAAATGACAGTGCATCCACTAATAGTAAAATACAAATAATATTCATCTTAAATATGATACCTTAGAATGAGAATATATATTTTTTGGCTTTCCTCCATGATTGTAATATATCTTTTCTAAATTTTGTATTTATAGTTATTGGTAAAGGGGGAGACTTTTCACCATGTAATGCAATAAATGCCAGTGGTAAAACACCTACCAATAGCTTTGTATATCATGTTGTTTTTTTTTTGCCAAGTAAATTTATTTTTCTGTGCTCTGTGCGACATCATGCAGGTAGATATCAACTGGTGTGTTGTCTCTTATTTGGTCTGCAAGTAGGAAGTCTGCATTTTCCATCAACATACAGTTACTACAGGAACAACCTTAAAATATATGGGGATGGATATGCAAATAAGGTGGAGTTGTGTTTGCATAATCTACACTGCTAATAATATGGAAAGCAGATATGCATGCCTAATATGGAAAATAAATGTTTCCAGAAACATGAGCCATTCAGATCAAGATGCATACTTCTTTAGTTAATAAAAAGTGTTGTGGATTTTCTACTAACTAATGTGTCTCCTGAGTACTGCCTAAATGTTATAAACTGGAGCTGATTTCATTTCACACAATCTACTAAGCAGCCATCAGATGGTTATCTGTGCTGTAGTTAAAATTTGTAAGTGAACTATTTTCAAAGTGAAAATATCAAAGGGTTTTTCACAGCCTTCAGAGAGATCTAAACTTCAAGTATTATTTTATTTTTGCTAGCCTTGAAGTGGATCCAGAACCTCAGTTGTTAACTTGAAACTGGTTTCTGTAGTTCAGAAATGTTTCTGAAACTTTACATGGTAATAAAAATGTCTTACAACCTCAAATATTAAATAAAACACTTTTTTTTTTTTTTTTCTGTTGGTCTGGACCATATACAAAACCTTATGCCATATGCTGAAAATGGTTCCTTCAATTTGAAGTGTAATACTATTCTATTGTTTGTAGCATTTAATTAAAATGATTGCATTCATTAGAATCAAAAAGGTTACAGATGGAAAACCTATTATATCACTGAGCACATCTCCCTGTTAAAACATAAATGTTATGTAAGACCAAGGTGGTCCATATTATTCTGTTCTATTTCTGAGATTAAAGGAGAGAATATTACAGTAATAGTTTATATGTTAATCTGTGTTATAAGATTGCTGTGCTTTGATTACTAACTTTATTGAGGGTTGTGAACGTATTTTTTCTTTTTTTATTATTTTATTGCTGTTGTTCTGTTTTGTTTTGTTTTACCAAACTGCTAGGATATAAGAATGTAGTCCATCCTCAAAAAATACATTTCATCATTTCATGATGTCTGCTGTGCAAATGGTTGGCTCCAAATGGCATTTTAACAGATATTATCAGAGACCAGTTACATACCTCAAAGATGGTCCCAGGCTACAGAATCAGTATAAAAAAAAGGGTCTCTTTTGAAGTATGTGGATTTTTAGATTTTTGGCTTTGGTTAATGTCTAAAGTGAATGTAAAAATGTTTAAGTATAGTTTTAAATATGTTTCATCAAATAACCTACATGTTTATTACCTGATATTTTCTAATAGACAGTATATTTTGAATAGAAACTCCTATAACTTTAAATGAAGCATAAATAAAACATTAATGTCATGATATACTTTGTTTCATCATAGATATCTTTAGTGATATGTGAATAAATTATGGGCAAATAATTTTCTTTACTCTTATGACCACCGGAGAAACTTCCCTACTTCATTCAATTCCTTTACATCTGTACATGTGGAGCTGAAAAGAGAACAGGGAACTTTTGCACTTTGCATTGTATCTTTTGATTACATTTGTAATATGCTATTGTGAATCACATATTTTCCAGGGGGAAAAAAAATCAGACAAATAATTCCTACATTAAGTTAAAACAGATGGATATGATCTAGAAAGCCTTGCAGTGAGAATCTGCTTATGGGGGCCAGCTTTACCCTACCACAAGCAGGCTCAGTCCTAGGGACTGGTCTAATACAAGGGATATAGAAATATATCTCCTTCAAACATACGGTTGCCTTCCTTGTCTTGTGTCATGCAAGCCCAAAATTAGACTGTTCTGCTGTGGTCTTGTCCTCTAACTAAAGTATTACTGAGGTGATTTATGGTGATTTAGACCTGCCATTGCACTGCTTTGCTACCATCTGCGCTGTACAAAGGGTACCTTTGGTTTGAGCACTTGCTGCTCACATGAGCCACAAACTGGAAAGAGCTCATAGCTAAGAGCCATCAAATGTACATGGTCATCCACAGGGGTCCACAGGTAGGTGATGGTGGTAGCTCTGCACTGGGTGACCACCAAGGTCCCAAGATGAATTGGCAGCACTGACCTCAATGCTCCCAGTCTGTGGGCTTGTTTATGCCCTGTTGGCCTGAGGGTTTGCATTTCCCAGCAGTTCCCATTCTGCTGCTGATTACATGGGATCTGGGCTGGGACCACATGAACTGTTTATAAATTCTGCATGGTTCTAGATCAATGGGTGTATGAACCCTTTTCTGCTGCTTAGGCCACAAGGAAATAATCATTTAATATTAAAATACTTCCAGATATCTTATTTTAAGGCATAAGCAAATTATTATTTAACTGAAACAAGTGTACACAAATATGTTTGTGTAGAGCTGTGGTGCTTGTTTTGTTAGGGATCCAAAATGATTGTATGTGCAGTAGAGTCTCGTGGAAGGCATATAATGTACAGTAAGGTGGTGTTTGAGCTCGCTTTGTTATTGTGAAATTTACCTATGTCACACTGGAGGGACTTGAGCAAGGGAGAGATTACCCACAGTGTTTGAAGAAAAGAAAAGGTAATACATTTTGCAAATAACACCTCTCTGTGGGGGGGTTTAAGTGCATCCTACATATTGGTTAGATAATACAAACTAAAAGTAACTTTTCTGATCTATGTGAACAAGGTAAAAGTGAGCTGGGGAGTCTGTGGAAGAAAACTGTAAGAAGGGAATAAACATTTTCTATGAAATTAAACCCAATACAACTGAAGCTGCAGGGAAAATCACCAGTTAAAATATAATAAACAGTCTTGAAGTCTTTAAATTCCCACAGGAAGGAATTGTTCTGTTACAGGAATCCAGTATTATTAAGTGGAATTCACCCGACAGGGCAGGAAATCCCCTGTAGGACATGCAGAAGTTTAAAGCTTAATGCTCTGTATTGAACTTCTACTGTGTGCTTTTCAGTTAAAAAGAGGGTATTCAAATGAGAGAAAGAAAAGGCAACAACACTTCTCCCATTATCCGGGCATGCTATGCATCCCGCTTCTGCCCTTCATTAGTGGACTTGTCACTTCTTTAGCCTCTGTGGGACTGGAAATATTTCCTTCTTCGTGGATGAAATGGAAAAAAAAAGAGGGGGGGGGAGGAGGGGAGAGAGAGAGAGTTCCTGATGAGGAAATATTGCAGGATTGATTAAGAAGCAGACCAAGATAAGTTTTTGTGTGATTGTCCAGGTGCAAAGCCAATGTTGATATAAAGCAGGGATGGGACACAGGTGTGTTTGTTGGGCTTCCTTGGCCCTACCTCAGTGGCAGTCACGAATATTTGGAGTAGGGATAGCTGCCAGGGCACATATCACACATGCCTGTACACGTGTGGTACGTTCTTGTTAGCACATGAAATGGGATTAATATTGGTAGAAGAAGATGTCAGAGACTTAAAAATGACAGGGTAAAAATGTCCCAGTGGAAGCAAGGGGCTTTGCGACAGGAAGAAGCAAAGGCCAGAGGAAACATCTGTTGCCAACAGTGATACAGGGATGGAGAAAATAGTGTGGGAGGCAGAAGCACATATGCCTTGCTGCCAAGCATACTGAAAAGAAGCTAATACATTGGGTTTTACCACCCCCCCGCCCCCCCCCCCCCCACCCTTCAATAGAAAAGAAAAAAACTGATGCAATCTGCCACAGCTGTAGAAAGTATCAGTAGAAGGAAAACAGGTATAGGAATGGTGCTTCAAATAGCTGACATACAGAAGCCTGAGACAGATAGCTGCAGAGGAAGGAAGGGAAGAGTTGGTAAAACACAAATTAAGTCCATGTCTGTAGAAGGACTTAGGAAGGTTAAGGCAAATCAACTGAAATTGATTCAGCTGTGTGGATTATCTCATTCTGGAGCAAAGCAGCCATAAAGCTTAGCTGCAGTTCACACAAGGGTGGGAAGATTGTATCTTATGCATACGGACTTCAGATTTTCAGCTGAGCTGCCTTTCTTGAGTGTCCTGTAGTCAGAAATTATAACGTGAGTATAACTTACACTTTCAAGTCACTCCTGGAGGAAGTGTCGCAGGTAGCAATGTGACAGGCATAAAGTGTATGCAAATTGCCCAATTAGATATAACCTGCTATTGAAGAAACAGTTGTAACAGCAACAAAATGCAGCACAAACCATTGTGCAATATAGGAATGCCAATTCAAAATCTGTCCTATGAATATATATATATAATGTACTTGACTTTTCTGTTTATTTATTGGGGCATTGAAATTCTTCTGAATCTTGTGAAACAAGCAGTTCTGAAACATAAAGTACCCTCTCTAATAAGGTGTGATGGATAGGGATGTAGGTAAGAAAAGTGTCTTTATTTCTCAGCCCCAGTCACACAAACCATACAGGGATTAGTTATAGATTTTCACCCTGAACTGCAGCTCAGGTCAGTGTCAGTTCAGTAGAGACTTATACCATGCATTGTCTGCTTTTTCATCAGCATGGTTCTGAAAGCAGTATATAACTATGGGAGTGTATTTGAAAATTAAAAGTCACTGGTCTCTAAATAACAAGTGTAAGTGCATTAGATTATAAGCACTCTTCTCTCCCCCAGGTTTTCTTTGAATATCAGAGGGAAATGACAACATGCAGCATATTTCTAAGGTGTGGAGCGTCATTTGGTTTCAGATGGAGTATCTTTATTTTATTCTGTCTAGCAAGTTGCAGCTAGATTTATCTCCTGTGCTCTGGCCATTAGGAAGAGCGAGTGAATGTGCTCCTTCTCTCCTCTGGAGAAATCTCACCCACCCACTGGTGTGAGAAGTAAATTGTTCCTTCTCTTGGAAGCCTTCTGTCTTTTAATGTTGTATTCACCACTGTGGTATCTGGACACTTTCTGGAAGTGAATTAAGTGTTGTAACTAAAATCTGGCATGTATGCTTCCTCTGGCGTTTTTGCTTTTTTCAGCAATGTGCCTTTAAGAAACAAGTACCAAGGCTGTATCCCCCATTCTGATAGGTTTTCAGAGAAAAGTTCTGTGCTGAAAGAGGTGAACTGGTGTTCCTTTTAGTGTTAAACGTCTCACTGGTGTGTCTTACTCACATCCTGAGGGTTAAAATGGTTCCTAAATTTGACATCAAGTAATTTTGCCAGAGATCACACTGCTCTGGACAGGTGTGGGGATTTATTGTGCTTGCCTTGCTCACCAGCAGCAGGCAAGGTTCTCATCCTGAAATCACACGGCAGATCCAGCAAGTAGATTCCTTCCTATCATGGCAATTTAGGATGCCTGTTCTCTGAATCACCTTTCCATCAGAGCATAATAGATTAATCTTTTTTGCCTTTTAAATTGCAAATCTTGTATTTCTCTCAAGTTGGGAAGAAGTTTGTGATGCACAAATGCGGAGTAATTTTTCCACGGATCGCTTCCAAACTAAGCAGCTGTTATTACATGATTGTCTGAGATTTGGGGGGACTATTTGATGATCTGTGTGACCTCTTCTAATCTTATTATAATCATTGTTGCTCTCTGCTTTTCCTTGCTTTCTGATGGTTGCTATGGAGACATCGTACTCTCCCTTCCTTCTTAAGTGGGAGAGCGAGCCAAGGCAGCATCTCCAATCTCCCTCTCTTTCTCACCTTTCTCCCTCTCTCACACTTTCTGGCTGTCACTGGGAATCATGTCAGCTCTTTTTCTTCATCTCCAAAAGAAGCATTGATGGCCTCTTAGCACCAGCATGTTCATTCAGCATTTTTTGCTGCTCCCTGGGGAGAAGTGTGGCAACACAGGCTGCATCCAGAGTGCATGAGATCTGCCGGAGCCAGGCTCACCCTTTTCAGACTTGCAGATCCCTCAGCAGCTGTGGTGCATGCCCTGCAGAGGCACAGTTTGACCAGCAGCAATCTGGTCTGGGTGTGTGCCCATGGAGTACCCCGTGCTGGCCATTCAGCAGCATGAAGAGAGGATGCTGTATTCTGTTTACCACAGCAGTAATGAGGGACTGAAGCAGAATAATATTAGAACGTTTATGGTTGATTCAGAATGAGAAAATCAGATGCTTTTAAACAGTGCAGATTAGGTGTGAGATGTTTCCAGGGGATGTGTATGGATTGCATTTAAATTTGGTTTTTATTGTCTATTTCATAAATTATATTCCTTTATGGGATAAATTGAGTGGATTAGGTATGGAATCATCTGTAATTAACTGGGTGCTAGCTACTTAGGAGGGCACATACAGCTTGTGTTATTAAACAGCATCATGTCAGATTTAATGGATGTCATTACAGAAGTACCTCGGGGATCTATCCTTGGACCATTGTTATTTATGATCTCTATAAATGAACCGACAAGTCAGTGCACTGAGTACAACATTCATTTTTATTCTGATGACACAGTCATGTCCTGAGCTCCTAGTTGCTAACTGAACTTGAAATTTATCTGTGCGTATTTTTGAGAGTTCAGCAATGGTTAATTCTCAATGAAGTTGTTTTAAGCAATGCTACAGCAGATGTTCTGATTAAAGTAAGTAATTCCATGTTGGGTCAGGCCTACTAGTAGCCAGATACTGGTAGGTAAGCAGATCTAAACCTTCACGCAGAAGGAAAAAAAATAGTAATCCTGTACTAATCCCCTAGTCTATCAAAAATTAACATTTTTTTGCAGAACACTCCTTTACTACAAATATAGATTTTCAATTTCTTTGATAGTATGATATATCTTATTGATTGTATGAGGCAGATACAACTGCTAAATATGGATGTGCAAAAGGATTCAGAAGTGAGTTAATGCAAACATTTCTATGTGCATTGTGCTGATGTGTAATTTTCTGTTCATTTGGTACTTTGGCTTTTTTTTTTTTTTTTGTTCTCTTCTACCCCCCCCTCCCCACCCCCCCCCCCCCCACACATACATTTTGTAAGGAAAAAAACAGTGTGTGCCCTTTTTCAGGTTTCTTTGTGAATCTCTCCATGCTGGAAATCTGCTTTTTATAGTGCAAATTGCTTTTCATTCAATGACAGTGATATGATTTATATGGATCATCTGCTGATATATCAACTCTTGGGAGAAAAAAACTGGAGATTAGGCCCGGATTCTGCCCTAGGGTTTGGATTAAGATTACCCATGGGGGAAGGAGACAAGTTCCAACAAGTCTTTATTTCCGCCTATAAATTGAACTACAAGGCACCAGAGACAAAATGAGGAAGCTGAGCTAATGCTGCTGCTCTGGAAAATTGTGTTAGTGGCTCTGATAAAATTGAGGGTCTGACATGGCAAACGGAATTTAGTGTACAATGAAAATGACTGAGGGGAACAGGTCAGAAGGTGATTCATTCAATAGAAAGTAATCAGCAGAGTATCATCATAAGTTGCCTGTCCATAAGCAAATGAAAAATGACTGGTGTTTCTTTTATTGTCTCTGCTCTGCCTGATTGTCTGTTAGTGGGTTGCTGTACTTAGCTTAGTGCTGGAAGGTAGAAAGGTAAGGATCATCTCGTCCCTGACATGGGTCTCCCCTCCTTGGGGTGCACTGACTCAGGACGGCTTCCATGTGGGAAGCACAGGGGCTGTGGAGCCCAGGAGCCAGCTGGATACATCTTTTCCCATCAGGTGTTCTGTACAATTCTTCTCTTCCACATGCATACACCCATCCCTGAGCATGTCAACAGAGCCTTACAAAAGGCCTTTTTACTGGTTCCCACCTACTGGGGTAATCTTCTTGCCTTTAGCTTTTACCAGTCTCAGAAACATATTTCTGTTTGTTTACAGTTTCACTGGATTTCAGCACTTCATCTGTCAAGTGAAAAATTAAAGTGCTAAGCTACCTGGAAGTACCAGTCCTGTGACAAAGCAAGGGTTTTCCATTCAAATTTCTACCCAGAAAAAATATATTCTCAGCTTTAGTTACAGTATTGTCTGGTGCTCATTCAGACAAATCCATTCTACATTTTAAGTTTCCCAGGCCCTAAGTGATGTCACTATTTAAAAGAGATATATTGTCCTGATTCATTTTCCTATACCAGTTTAGCATCAGTGTAAACTTGACTTTTTAAGTCACCAGTGCAGTCAAGAGATCCAGGTCGCTGAAAGGAAGATGATTTACTGTTCAGTTAATAACATGTGTCATGTTCTTTTGTTACCTGCAACACATCATTGCACCCCTTTAGAAAAGCCAAAAAAGGATGCACTTAAATTATTTTTAAACTGTCAAAGGAATACATAATTCTCTTAGCTGGTTCTATTGGGCTTTAATCATGAACTGGCCTTCCCTTACCTACATAAAATGTAGAAACTGGAATTGATTCCTTTTTTTCTTAGTTCCAAATGACTGCAGTAGACTTTTCCTTATGCTTAATCAGTAAATACAATAATATCTTCCAAACGTGGCTCATAAGGTTATTTAAAGCAGAACTATGGCTGTTTTAATATGGTTATTGTAGCCATACATTTTGTTTTCATGAGTTTTTATATAGCACTATTACTTATATGCTAATCTTAAGGATATTGTTATAATTTGTTTTATGTGTTAAGTATTATAGAGGCAGTTGCTAGTATCACTACAGTTAAGGGTCTTATGAACATCACAGCTGACAAACAATTGCTTGCTGCCAGAAGCCCAATGAAACAGTTACACACAGGGATACAAATCACCTTTGCAGACAGTTTGCATAGATTTTCTTCAAGCAGGAAACCCATCTAAAATGCATTATGTAGGAATATTTGCAGTTCTCTACACACACATGCTTGCGTGCTTACAAAATTCCCAGGCTAATGGTGCTTCCCTAGCAGGATGGTCACAGGCATATTCTTCATAGTCACTTTGCCTTGCCTTTTATCAAACATCTGTGTCATTTGATCCCTTTCTGTACAAGTCTCATGGAAGGGATATGAAACCCTATGCATGCTTTAGAGGTTCTTTGTTTTCTTTCTGTGTCATGCTCGGTGCTTTATTTTATTTGTCTCGTTCTAAAAGCAAAGTGATACATTTCCTTTGAGAGGGACACTCAGAGGCAGCAGTGACAACTCGCTTTTCTAGGCAAACTCCTACAGGAGCATTAATGCCAGTAAGTTCTGCAACAGGAATACATTCCTTATCCTGGATGTTAATGACATATGTGCTTTGTCAAGTGTTGTCATCAGGCTCACCAGGGACCCATATGACAATGACTTCTTAATTTTTGCTTCTGTCTCTGGGAGTGACAATGTGGATTTCTGCTTTCCTTTGCCACCTGGAGTTCTGTGAGGAAAGCTTAAAGGACTCATTCCTTATACTGACTGGCTGGGAATTTGCTGTTGTAAGAATCGTTGTTGATGGATTTTATTTACAAAGATGGTAGATCTTGAGTCCCTGTGCAAAAATGAAGGGCTCATTTATTGAAACACAGTGCATTCAGGCAGAAAAGCCTTGAGGATGAAAGGCCTGTTTCAAAGAGACCATCTCATCAGCAGCACCTGGAGCAGTATTTTAATATTAAACTGGTAGGGTTTTCTCTTGGTGAATGAATATGTAAGCCTACATGACACAGATGTTGTTTGAATGCTAGAGGAAGTCCACTAAGAATGAGGCATTTCTTAGGACAAATGATTTAAATTCCCATGTGCAAGAGGACATTAAATCGTATGATCCTATGATAATGCCCTCATCACTGAATTAATAGTTTAAAAGCATGAGGGGAAAGATGAGCACTACTTATTCCACCTGTGAGGTTATATTTTGAAGGCAGGCTGATCTAGAAAACATTTACTGGAACAGGGCAGAGAGTTGACATAGATAGAAAATTATCTTGGCAGGCTTTATACATGAGAGAAGCAACCAGACAGGCCTGGCTCCCAAATCTGTTAGCACTGGCGTGCCTGTTACGTGGTTTTGGAACTTTGATTTTGAAGAATGAAGCACCAAAATTCAGCGTTTTCAGGCTGAGTGTCATGGTGGGGTGAGGTTTGAAGATTATAGTCTCATTCTACAGAAACTGGCAGTTTCACATTCATACCCTGCTGAAGGCCCCTGGGACACAGTGCTAAGCTTTTAGGCCCTAGGCACTATGTGGTGTGTAGTCCTTTTGGCTAATAGTCTCAGTGATTTCAAAGCATTTGTGTGTGTATCATTGAAAATAAATTAAATTGAATTATAATTATCACAGCCATTTATTCCCTAAATTAGTTATCTAGCTGTTTGCAGAGAGGTCAATAAGCCAATGGACTATATAGTAACTGGCAGTGAATGCCTTACGCGGGTAAATGATAATTGCTTGCAATGTTGTGGAGCCTGCAGACACGAGGACAGGAATGCTACACAGCTGGCATCATTTCTGTGTAGGGAATGAGCCGTAAGAACAGTGGTAGTTCTTGATCTATAACAGGAAATTGGCAAAGCATAACAGACCCATTATGATACACTGGGTACTTGAGACAGAGCACAGATTCCACTTTTTTAAGTTTAAAAGACAAATAAATGAGGCAATATTTCATAATAAATTTTGGTGATCTTCTCTGAAATACTGTCTCATAGAGCCAGACACAAAAACAAGACAAGTTTCTATGTAAGTATAGGTACCAAGGGAATGCTTTCCCTAGTGATGATCCTCCTCTGTAATAAGCACCCAGCTCTAATTTATTGTACAAGCTAGACAATGACTGCATGTTGAAGTACCTAGATTATTACTTTTGGATGGCTTGTAACGTTTTTACATCTCTCTGATGAAAATACTTGACAAAAGACAGCTCTTCTTATTTGGAAGAACTATGCTATTGCTAAGTGGAATGTCTGTGCTTTGTAGCCTGGGAAGGCATGAATCTAAAATACTGATACTATGTAAAACAGCCCTGTCACCCATATGACATGGATGCCACTACATGTTCTCCACCAATGATTGATGTGACAAACTCCATATGTTAAAAGGAGACTGAGGAATTTTTTTTTTCCCAGATGGAAAAAATATGTAACTGTGGTACACAAACACTCTTTGCAGAGTTTCTCCATCCCCTGAGCAGTAATAATGTATCTAAAAATACAACTTGGATCTGGAACAAGAAAAATATCATAGCCTACCACCGCCCTAGTTTTCTGCACAGAAGAAATGTAGACATTTAAGGGCGTCAAGGGAAAGTTGATTTTTATTTATAGTGGCCATGTTTATTATTATTCACTACAATTATCTGGAGAGAGAATAAGAAAGAGTGCTTAAGGTGTTGCTTTCCAAGTAATTAACGAAAATATTTCAAATGTACACAAGGACTGGCAGATCATTCATCAGTGCTTATTTAGGGAAACAACTCTCAGTAGTTTAGCCACGTGGGTTTGTGACTGCATCTTAAGGGAGCCTCATAATTAAAGAAAAGGAGAATAATTACAATTGTTAGCTATGAATATTTTATTATTACTGGGAGAAATAATACAAGTCAAGATAGATAAAACCTGTAGTTAAGAGATCAACAATGATATCTTTAGATACAAAGTCTTATACATGGTTCTGGTTTGGGGATTTATTTTTTTCTAACTTTCCAAAGGGATTATTCCTGTCAGGGACACTGCTTCTACATGAAACTGCAAACAGAATAGAGATTTCTAAAACTAATATTAATATGTGTGTTTTCTATAGTTTGTTTGGGCAAAGAAATCTTATTCAAGGTTTGATGAATGGTAGGTTACTAATTTATGTTATTGTGTAAGATAAGGCAGGAACATGTGATAATTAAGCCTTTAAAGCTGAAAAATATCTCAGTTTAAAGAATGTATTTAAGGAACAATTTTGAGATAGAAAACTTAATAAACATTAACACATTCTGTATTTCAGTTAAATCCCAATACTTCTATCTGTGCACATAAGGTGAGCTGATGAAAGTTCATTTGTTTCTATTTGATTCATTGAATACAGACATCTCTGAGGTTATGCAACAGTGTTATTGTGCAGCTGTATATTCAACCAACATCGTAAAGAAAGTTTGCATTTTTTTTAAACATCTAAGGCAGCAAAGGTTTTTATCATTGAGGAATAAAATATTCTGGAAACATTTTTTCAGCTCTAGGCATTCTCCACAGTATTTGAGAATATGGAACATATTTAAGATGTTTCAAGAATTATTTCTTAAGTTTAAAACTAAAAGTTTGCAAGAAGAGTACCACTACTGATTTAAAACACCAATAACAAATTGATGGACAGTTATCCTTACTTTGTCTTTGCACTGTTTTACATATCCATGTTTCCTTTTACAGCATAAATGTTTTAAAGAATTTGTTTTCTGTAAATAAAGGTCATGATAACAACAGCTGCTACCTTGTAAAAAGAGATAATGTCTTGGTCTCTAGAAGTTATTTTTGTTGATAGTTTGCCTGCAGCCAATCTTTCCCTGTTTCACAATTCATAATATGTTTATAGTTTAGAGTGAAAGACTACTGTCAAGTAGTCTGCAGAGTGCACAAGTCCGTGTATAATACATATGCACGTTCTCCCAAAAGAAATAATAAAGTATAGAGTAAGTTAGAAAGCTGTTTCCTGGATTCTGTGTAAATGCATTTGGCAGTAATAAGCTTGTTTTTATGGCTATGATTATTTTATACTTTTGGTGCTACTACTTTCTTATCAAGCACTGGAGCTCTCTGGGAATTTTCTTACTTGCATTTTGTTAAATAAGTAAGCACTTAGTGTAAACATGTTAAATCTGTTATCTTCAAGGAATTCAAGCATAAAGTAATTGTAGGTATCACCTTAAATTAAAGATAGGTAAAACTGTAATAATCTAAGATTAGAATAGGAACATCATTCACATCAATATTGAGGCTAATTCCTGGTTAAGAAAGAAGGGACAATATTGTTAGATTGAACAGAAGAACATGTATTAATATACAAACAAAACAGTTCTCATGAAGAAATATCCCAGAGAAATATCAAATTTGCAAAGGTGAGAAGGTACCATCTACGTCAAGAGGCCAAGTGATTTGGGATGAAAATCTTTATTAAATATTAACTCTGAATTACCCGCGTGGTCTTCTATTTCTTTTTATAAATAGTACTACACATTTTTTCCCTTGTCACTATGCTCATTTGCATTGGTTTCACTCTCTTTCACTCCTATCCTAACTTATTTTACAGTTTGTGCATTTCTCACAGCTGGATAACAAGCAGAAATCCCACTGCACGACATATAGCCCATGCTGATGAACACTAATTCTATGCATGGATCGTGTAGTGAAGCGTACAAGAAGAAAATTTCAATAACATTCTAGTTTTTCAACTAACCACCACACAACTGGAGAAGATTTTCAGGTGGATACAGATCTTATTTGAGGACTCACAAAGGGGACAGATTTTCCAAGTGGTCCAGTCCCAACGGATTTCCCTTAGAAATTATTGCATTTATGGCCACATTTTGAAGATAGCTCATCCTCCAATGGGCTCACAAAATTCCAAGATCACAGTTTAAATCTTTTTTTTCTTCCATAAACAAAAATATGTTTAAATCTAAAATTCTGAAGGTAGACTGATTTGATTGGTAGAGAATATGGCATTCGAATTTCCTATAATACATTAAACACAAACTATTGTAAAGCTAAGTATTTGGCCCCTGCATTTGTCATCCAATTTTCACTTTTAAATTCCCAGGTAACTAATAGCTGTTGCAAATTTGTTCAAAAAGCACCCATATGTATGAATAAATATTGAATTTATAAACTTCCCACTTGTCCACAAAGAAAGGTAACCATGCTGTGCCCTTCCCTATGTAAACAGCAAAGTTTCCTGAGTACAAGGAACCCAGTACATTTTGAAATAAAGGAGAAAGCAGCCTATTGCTTTCAGCCACCAGAAAACGTGTGAGTGAAGATGTGAAAAGGTTGATACTGCCATGGCAGTGTAGAACAAACACAGGTTTTCAGTATAACTTTGCCAGAGTTCTTATGCTGGGCTTTTTGAGTAGGTAGTTCTCCCAGACTTTGATGTTACCTTGTGTTTGGTTTCCATTTAATAAACCTGGAAAAAAAAAGTAGGGGACTTACCTGGAGTTGATTTCCCCATTGTTAACCTTCTGTGATGCAAGCAACATGGACCCAAGTCTTTTGAAGGTCTGATGGCATTTTCCCTTCTGACGTTGCCCGGAGGGAGATTCCCCAGAGTCCTGTTTGCACTCTGCCTCAGCATGCTTATGGAACTGTGAGGTGCAGAGACTTGGTCCTCTCCTTTTTGAAAGACCATATTTTGAAAATAGAGCTCCTTAACCTGACAGTAGTTGGGCTAGTGCTGTATCCAGTGTGGTTTTAAACTTACATCAGAATACATTGAGAAGAATCAGACTTTGGAGGTTGACAGCTCAAGAAATCTTTGCAGGGTTGGTGAGGCTAAGTTTGGAGTTGTTCAATGCTAGCATGTCACAACAGTGTATTAGGCTGTTCAAAGAAATTGTTCTGCTCAGTATGTTAATGTTTGTTAGCATGAGTGTATAGCCTTTTGGATGGTCTGATATGCAAGATGCTGTAGGGAAATACTATTTTCCAAAGAGGTACATGAAAGGAAAGGAAAAAAGACTAGTTATTTGTGTCTGCTGGGAACAGTTAGTCCTACGAAATACAATTCACTGGCTATGTGAATCACAGCATATTACAATAAGGTAATATACATTTAATGATGGTAAAGTCTCGTGCTAATGCCCCTAAAGGTCTAAAAGAGCAGTGAAGTCCAATCGATTGTAGGAATATAAGAAAGAACTAAAGTCCTTCCTCAAAGCTTGGCTCACAAATAACCTGAAAAAATTTAGTGAGGGTGTGTAAGATCATTTTGAATGTTATGTATCTTGCCTTCATTTAAGAAGTGCTTTAAAAGCTTGATCTGGAAGAACTCAGACTAATTTTCAGACTGCTGAAGTTTAAATCAGCATTATGTAAAACAATATGCACTCAACCCAGATTTCAGTGCTTTAAATAACTATGCTGCTGGCAAAAATATCAGGCTGAAGACTTGGTCTCTGATTTCTACATGACCGTGTTTCCCATTTGTTGCCGCAACCTCTTTTAACAGGAGTCCAGGAGAGGCTGCTATTCTACAGCAAGGGGGTGGTTCATTTGCTGTGACTATTAAGGGCAGAAAATACTCCAGACCATTAGTTGCCAAGGGCAGAATATGATCAGGCAGGGTGGGGACATCCCCTTGTTCTGTCAAGTCAAGGAAAGGTGTTGCTGCTGCTGTGGGCAGGGCCCAGTGTGGGGCAGAGGCTACCAGTGCCTTTGTTCCCCAGCTTTTCTCCAGCAGCTGCTCAGCAGCAGGAATGGCAGCTCTGCCTCACTGACTCCTCTTCTAGCTCCTAGGATTTACTTAATTGTGCCATGTTAATGGTCTTGGCTAAAGTGAAAATGATTAAACCACATTTGACTTTAATTTGTTGAGCTGACATGCACTTTTTTTTTTTTCCTCCCAGTGTGACAAATTACTAAAACAGCAAACCAAATAAAGTGTAATTTACAGTTAGTCCGCTGTTGCGTGAACATAGAATTAAAAGCAAAATAATTTAAGAATTTCACAGTACTTTAATTAGAAAAATTACTTGTTCCAAGTCCCCCATGTTCTGTGTTCCAACCTACATTCAAATTTGGTCTTCACAGAGTTTCTCAGAGTTGGACCCCATATTGTGAGACAACTTATCAGGGAGACATAGGTCAGGTAAAAAAAATGATGATCGTTTGTGGAATTTCAGCATAGCACTGTATACGTGCAAATATAGATTTGCCTAGCAAAGCAAGTAAATCCAATGCTGATTTTGAGTTCCTGTTCTAGGAAACTTCGTTTTAAAAGTACTGTTGGAGATGTAGACTGGCACATCTATTTGGTTGTATTTGGTGGTAGCTGGGATTTTCTCTGTTAGGGCCAATTAAGAAGACTTGAAAGAGAGTGAGAAGCTCATACAGAGAAAGAAAAGGAATATTTTGTGAATGTTGAGTAAAGGAGCTTAAACAGGATCTAAATATAATCAGCTGTAGGTTTGTAAAGCATAATATTGAAAGACAGCATTTTTCTCAAGTCATCTAAGTTTCATGGAGTGCAACAAAGCTTATTAATATTACAGTGAAGAGAAGGACAGGGGCAGCCAGTGAATGAAACATCCTAGTTTGGCATTGGTAGGAAAAGGAAACAGGAGTCCAAAGACAAGATCACTCAGTGATTCAGATATGTTTGGATGTCAGTCATTCTAGCTGATTGTTTTACAATTTGTCTGTGCCTGCAGGTGTGTGATGAAAATCTGCCAATGATACAGCCTTTGCACAGAGCATTTGTTAGGAAACCCTAAAATATAAAATAAAATAAAATAAAATAAGATTTTAAAGACAACCCACAGCAAGGGAAACAACTCAATCTAGAGTCTGACAGGACTTTTTCTGTTATACTTGAATTACCCAAATCTCGTATAAAAACAGTAAAAATACAATTTTGTCTGCTAGAAGCTCTCTTCAGGCATTAGACCTTGCCTCCTTAGTGCCAAGGAGGATGCAGGCTGATATTCATCTGGCTATGTAGCTGTGTCTAAATTCCTCTTTGGAGAGTTGTGGTGGGGGAAGGAGCATACTCATTGTGTGAGTACCAGCATTAGTCTGGTACCAGCATCAGCTGGCCTCCAAAACATCTCATGCTTAATTTTCTGAAACATTATTAAAGAGGGTAGAAAAATCTGAAGTGGTTGTGTACAGCTGTGATTCCCCTTATGACCATGGTTCCCAAATGACTGTGGTTTATACCCAGAAATCAAAGCATTTAACAGGCAGCAGTGCTGTTACTCTTACCAAATCATGTGCTTAGGAACATCTTCCCGATTATAACTGAGTTAAAGCAAGGCCTGGAGACAAAATGGAAAGAAAAGAGGTGATATTGAACATTAAAAAAATGGGCAGCATCAGTGCCAGCTGGGTCTATAACCTTTACTGGGAGCATAAATGAGAAAAGATGTCATTATGATGCAAAAAGCACTATCAAGATCTTGGCTGTATCTGATAAGCCATTGATCAACCATTTTGTGATGTGAATTTCTTGTTCTTTCTCTTGCTAGAGATTGGAGCACACACAAATGACCTAGTGGTGAGACAGTCTTTGTTCAGTTGTTTCAGTTCAATGAATGATTTGCCACAAACTCTGTTTCTAATAAAGTATAGACTTTTTCCCTGCATGCAGTCAGCATGATCATATTACATCCTTGAACCTAGCCAGTCTGCAAAAGTATTTGAATGCTACTTGTTAGCACATAAATCTGTTTTGATTGGTTACCAGCAGTTGTCTGCTTTCTGTACTTATTCCTCATGATATATTGGTTAATTGTGATTGGTCAAGAAATCTCCAAATTTTTTCTCTTCCTTAGCTGAGTGAGAATCATTTGTCCTGTGCAAATATAAATTCACTGACACACTTCAGTTCATTTTAAAAGCCTTTTTTGATCCTAATACCTCTGGCTACATCTTTGGAATTTACTTCAGTAAACATTCAAGCTAGCAAAACCCAAATGAATATTTTTTCTTTTCTTTTCTTTTTTTTTTTTCCTTCCAGAAAGCAAATACACAAATGACATTAATATGGCTTAAGTAAATTCATTTATAAATACAAGCAAATATTCATGGAAAATGTAGCCCCATTAGCAGTCCCCAGAGCTTGTCAGTCTCAGATAGGGTCAAGGGCAGGGGGATATAACGGTGTTAAAGAAAAACAGATGCAGGCAGATAACTCTTGTGTGATTCAGAGATATAATTCACCTGAAGTAAGAAATGGGATCTGAAATGCAGCCCCACTCTCTTAAATAGAAGGCACTCAAGCTTGTTTTTGTAGCAGGTTGCAATTTTCTTAAATAGTCTGTTCTACGTGTTCTTTTTCCAGCCAAAATATATTATATGTTTCTGTACTTTTTGAAGTGGGTAGTGTAGAGTGGTGTGATTACAGCTTTTAGCAGCCGCTTTTTGGCTGTCTGGGTGTCCTTTGGTAATTGAAAACTTGTTTATTGGCATCATTTGTTGGACTTTATTTAATCACTGCTTCTCCTCTAGGAGCTGCTTTATCCCTTCTGAGGGCTGACTCTTTGCATAGGCTTTGTCTGCTTTCTGGCACCGGGCAGGCTCCGTTTCATGCAAGTGGATTTGTAATTTAGACGTGGTGAGTAGCCACCAGCTATCTTGTCAGGGGCTGTGGTGGGGATCTGCTTGTCCAGGGCTCAGCGGTGCCGGCCTCGCTGCTGGTGGCCCTGATAAGTACCTGGGCAAGGAGAGACGCCTTGCCCTGTGCCGTGCTGGTTGGTTGCCAGCTGCTGCCGCAGCCGTTCCCACCAAGGCCACCCTGGTTCTACCGAGTGCAGCAGCAGGCAGTCTGGCTGCATTTTTAATTGGGAAGAGTTTGCTTAACAGTGCTCTGTTTATCAAAGTGGACCCTTGTTAACACTGATCACTTAGATTTCTGTTTAATCAAATTACATACAGTGTAGACTAGGTTTTGCTCTAATTTAAATATTGCCTTTTCATCCTTGTCAGCACAGTGCTGCTGCTTTGCTTCCTATTAATCCTGAGAGGAAAGAAGGGGTTTTTATCTTAGATTACTGTTTCTTTATGGCACCTGACAGAGGCTGGTGCTTGCTGGCAGGGTGAGAGGGATGCTGCTGTAAGTGACCAACGAGCTTGTTTGCTGTTGTGAAAGAGATTCAAATGCTGTGTTTGCCCCAGTCTAATCACACTAAATTTCTTTGTGACCCCTTAGGAAAAACTGCAGGCAAGGTTCCTCTAATGGGATAGTTATAGGAAGGGGAAAGAGTCATCAAGTTTAGAGTCCTAAGTGTCTGTTGCATCTGAATTTTAAGCTTATCAACTAGGGGAGAGGGCTTGCAGATCAATATTGAATTGCTTCTTTTACTACCTCTGTGGAAAGGATAGCTAAGAGTTGCTGAATATTTTTGCTTGGTTTATAGTGTTTTGTTGTTAGTGTTTTTGTTTTTGTTTTAAATAATTTATTAGTGCTTCCTGCAGAGGAGCATCATTCTTATACTGATGCCTATACATAAGGATGTGCTTTCGTATATATGTGGTGAGTATCTTCTTATATATGTGGTAAGCACATGTATTCTTTCTTTCTGTCAGTCAAGGTGGAGGCTCAGAATACAAGAAACCCATTCCTGCTGTTGGGGGTAATATGGACAGGGAGTGACTAGCTGCCAGGTGTACATGAACCATGAAAATGGGAAACAAAAGAATGTAATGCATGTATTTTTTATTCTTGTGAACAGAATGTGCCTGTATGTTCTCCTGTCCTTGTGTTGTTTGAGAACTGCCAACAATTAATTGTTGGAAAGGCTCAGGAGTGTTTTTTTAAATGCGCTTGTTTATTTGCACTAGAAAATGAAATACACGGAGACATGCCCATACATATACATACGTGTCTATTTATAGATGTGTGACACAGGATAGACTTCACTTTTACTGTTCAATGACAGATTCTTCAGAGCCCTGGCGCAGACCCAGTTAAGCAGGCCAGACAGAGGAACTGCCTTATTCTGAGTTTATAACAAGCCCACCTACTCAATTAGGTTGTGTTGGTGACAGAAGATTAGAATACATGCAGAGTGGATGCTTATGTATTTGTTTCAAGAAATAACATTATTCCTAATGCAGCAGCAGGAAACGGTTCTTAACATTTCTCCCTGAAAAATCATGCTTTCTGGGTGGAATCTTGGAATTGACCTGTTTGTTTTGTCCAAAATCACACCCTGTACACCTGCTTTTCATCAGTTTATTCTAAGACTTTTAAAAATTATGCTGTTTTAGCCAGTAAATTTTAGTCTATCTCTGTTTTGTAAAATAATGAAGACAAAATTTGTTTGTTTACTTCTCTATGGCAAGTTCTCTAATATCAAAAGAAAAAATCCCTGATCCTGCTTATCAGCTAAATCTCCCTCAGGTTTGCCTCTCTCAGACAGTTAAAGCCATAGTGCTTTAAAATAGACTTGAAATTATAAAAAATAGACTAATACTGTTTATGAAGTGACATGGCCCTACATAATTCTTAATCATTTTGAATTTTTCATGCTAAGTATTAACAGTTTTTAATAAAAATACTTCTTTTAATAAAAATAATTAAAATAAATTCATTGTCAATATGAATGCATTTGTAAAAACAGTCTGCTGACAGTCTATGGAAGCAGGGGAAGTTACATTGGCTGAGCATATTGCTGACTATGTTTTATTGTATTGTATTTGTTCTCCATGTTTTTCTTTTTTCTTGTTACTGTTTTCTCTTGTAATATTAAATGATTGTATTAAAGCTTCATGAGAGTTTACCAATTTTATTCTTAATTTCTGTTTTGCAATCTCTGCTATTATCAGCAAGTTGCTAGTTTTCCTTTGCATAATACCAAAACTTTCTAGGTTTGAAATACTATTATATCTTCTTTATTGGGAAAATCGTTCTGCAGATGTTATGAATCCTGACAGAAGAAGAAAAGGGGAATGAGGCCATACTACTGAATGACCTTAGATGCAGAGCTATAAAGATGGTAAAATGGTTGCTGTTGTAAAATACCTAATTACAAGTATTAAGATGAATGAGAAGTAGATCAAGTAGACAGAGTTGTGTGTTTTTTTTTTTTGTTTGTTTGTTTGTTTTTGTTTGTTTGTATTTTTGTGTGTGTGTTTTTTTTTTTTTTCCTCCTCCGCCCCCCCCTCCCCCCATCCCTTTAAGGAAAAGCTGGTATCTATCCTTTTTTGCACAGTACAGCTAACTGAATATTAGTCCCACTAAAGTTGGTGGGAATGGTGACAAGCCCCATCACCTTTGTGAGGAGAATTTAATACAAACATCAAAATATGTGCGAGTCTGTAAACATATATGTATATATTCATAGTGCATATGCATAGATGAATACAAAAATATATAGAGGGAGTTTGTGATGTTTTTCCTTCCTACTTTTTTTCCCCTTATTCTCTTGGAAAAGTTAAGTGGCTACTTTTGATAGTGGTTTGCTGTATTTTAGTGAGATCTTCAATACCTTGGAAATAGAGCTCCCTTATGTACCTTATGAAATATCCAGTAGTGTCTCTCTCTTATGTCTCTAGACTGTATCTGAAAAGCTGCTTTGCCAGATGGCACTGTAGATCTGTAACATTTAAACATATTTTTGGCAGCCCTGTGCATGCATAATATCCTGGGTGAAATATTTTTGCTTGCCAGGCTAAAAAAGTGTGTAAACTTCAAAACTGCATCCAATTACACCTGAATATCTTTCTATATCTTCTTGTCCAAGTACCTACAGAGAACTTGGCTTAACTAGTAATAAGCAGATTAAACAAAAGTGTAATCCTCCACTACAGCTGTTATCTGCCTCTCACCAAAAGATATGACAAAAGTAGTGACTTATTTTAAAAGTTCTTCTGATGTCTTGGATCTGGTACTGCTGAGCAAATCTTACCTTTAACATGTTGATACCTACATATACTTCTGTTGGTATCCTGGTTAACTTTTAGGACAGGTTATGACCATATCTGTCTATAATTCATAGAGCTGTTTTCCCCATTGTTTTAGTACAAGCAGTCTCCTCTTTACCACATGTGATAAACAGTTTAAGACTCGTGTCAATTGTGTGACCTCTTTATTTAGCTGGGGCACACAAATAATGTTGTTTACCAAATACGTGACACTTGATGATATTTACTAAATAGATGACATTCACCAAAAAGAGTAACATTATTAACCCAATGGAAACTCACAAAACATTTTTGAATATTGAGAGCAGACGTGTAAGGAAAAGTGGAAAATGCTGACTGAAATTTCAAAACCTATCAAGTTCCAGATATGGCCATAAACTTGTATTCATTTGTCTAATCAGAAATTAAGAGCAACAGTAGGGGCAGCTTGGAGAAGGTTGAATTTGGAAGTCTGTTTTTTCTCAGGTTTATTGAGATCTTGAGTCAGTCCTTTGGGTTAATTTTGCTACTTGAAATTCAAGTTTTAATCTTATGCAAGTAAATTTGAAGCACTAGTAAACGGCACTACCATCTCTTAGCTTACTATACTTTTAGCTTACTATACTTACTATTACTTATAAGCATGCTCATATTTACATGTAGACTTATCCAGATTTTAGCAGCAAATAACATTATTCAATTTATGAGTGCTGAGGCATACACTGTCAAAGGCTAAATTCCCTGAGAGGCAAGCGTTGCGCTGTCTGACTTTAAGCCGTTAGACATCCAGTGTGAATCCAGAAGCTGGGTGGCAAGGCTGCCAGCATGAGTGCAAGGGGGAGTTAAAAACCTCAGCATGGGATTCAAAGCTGCCATCCTGGGTTCACTCATAGGAAACTAAAGAATGCTCAATAAGGGCTTTGAGGTGTCAGTTTTGTCTCCACAGATAGGTGTATATACTACCATATCTCTTCCCCTTTTGTTTCAGGCATTGCTGTCTTTTAGAACATGCATAAAAGGGGAAGAACTTCTTACAGTCTAACACTTGGTATGCAGGCGTATACTTGATTCTTGGCTTCTTTAAGTACTTTCCAGTGCTTCAGTCCCTTTTATTTTAGTGAAACAAATTTAAGTAGGAATTTCTACCTCTTCAGAACATGCCTACCAAACCAGGTAGGCAGTAGTGTCATTCTCTCATTCGGGTACAGCTGTACCATTATACAGAAAGCTGGTGAGCAGAGAAACATAAGTTTGTAGTTTAGTGATCGGGACACTTTTCAGGAGGAGTGCATTCCTGGGTTGTGTTTCCTCTCTATTCAGTTAGATATCTGCTTCTGTATTTTATATTAAGCAGCTTAGTTTCTAGATTCCCGTCATGACATTCTGCTAATTGTAAAGCTGTTGAGCCTTGTCAAGACTAAAATGTTCAGTTGACTCCTAAGTTTTCAATTCTAAATGTCTTGTGAAAATTGAAGTGGAGTCAATGCAGCTTAAACACCTCCAGGATTAAACAGAAGCTGAATGGTCATAGCACGTGTATAAATGCCTTATCCACAGCTGTGTGCTTAAAAACTCTGTCATCCAATGACCATTTCTGCTTTTCATATCTACTTTTAGTGTTCCTCCGAAAGCTCCTTGATCCCAATATTTTCTGTGCAACTCTTCCATAAACGCTACTTCAACCAATTCATTTCAGGCATGAAATGAAATTAAAAGACATGGTTAAGAAAGATATGAAAATCTTAAGCAGCAGCTGGAGAAGAAAAAAAAAATGTAAAGTAGTATGAAAAGATTAAAAAAAAAAAAAAGAGGCAAAATGTAAAACTGCAGGGAGGAGTGAAGAGAAAGCAACAACAACAGTGAGGACATGAAAGAATTCTCAGGATTTCAGTTGAAGTACAGTTAATTCATACAGAGTATGGAACTTATAAGAATTAATATAAATATTACAGATAAAAAGATTTGAGGACAAGATGATCAAGTATTTAATCTTTTTGTTGTGGTGGTTGGTTTGTTTGTTTTTTACTGTTTGAATCTTGTCTGATTTTTTTACTGTAAAGACCCAAGCACTAAATTTTTTTTATTCTGTGGTTATTTCCAAGTCCATAGAGATTTAGGGATGTAGGGAACCAGTAACCATTTTGGCCAAAGATGGCATTATAAGTGTTGTAGTGATTGATACGCATGTGAGCCATGCTTAGGTTTCTGGATTTGTTTTTAAAGATGAGCAAGCCACAAACATTTTGTAATAGAACATGTCCCCTGGATGCCTTCCAACTCTCTCCTTTGTATTCAGATCTTGGAGTAGAGCTTCTTTTTGTTGAGGCTCTTTGACACTACTGACTGGATAGATGATTAGGCTAATCATTTATATGACCTGTTTTACAGGTCATATGAATTATGACATGACATTACATCCACATCAGACTGTTGCCCCCAAAATAAAGGAAAATCTGTCCTCTGTGATATTCCTTTGGATTATGGGACTTCTATATTCACCAAGGGGATCAACAGTATTATGCCTCATGCCTGTCCAATTTAGCACTTACTAGTAGATCTTGGAGGATCTTTCAAATAATGTCAGGGTCCTGGCACATCTAGACTTTTACCTTAAGATAACTGTGTGGAACAGTGAGGTCTTTTATCGTCCACTGAATTCAAAATTAAAAGCCAGATGTAGCTAGTTTTCTCCAAAGCAAGAGCTGTGTGCTTTATAGTAGTTGTGTGCTCTCTGCTTACCTGAGACCTTGACAGAAACTGAGAGGCAAGAGCCACTCGTTTTCAGGAGAGGGTTTTTGCTTCTTGAGCATGCACCGATTTTTTTTTTTGTTCTCATTTCAGGCATTTGGTGGCTATGAGGCTGTGCCTTGTAAATATGGTCTCTCTCTCTGTCTTTTGTAGCAGTGAATTTGGACTGTGATAAGCAAAAATTTATCATCCTCTTGCCCTGTGGTTTATAACTAAAGCAAGAAAAAAAAAAAAAAAAAAAAGATAATAAAAAAAATAAAACTGTAAATAGACGGAAGAATGGAGGAAAGACAATTCTGAGAGAACAGAATTGTTTCCTGCCAAGTGGAGATAGAGAGACTAGAGTAGTGTTGATGAACCCAAATCTTTGAGACCCTTTCTCTCTCACATTTCTCAGTCTATGACCTAAGTAGTCTTGGTCTTCTTTTGGGAATCCTTAAAAATACATTGTGTTGTAAATGATAGGTATATTATATAGCTATCACGTTTTCCATAATATTACTGCAGATTTCTGATTAACCATGGCTTCAAAATCTCTATTTCTATTTGTAACATATTACTGTGCAAATGTATAATTCGGTCTCGGGAGCACAGATGTTGCAGTGGTGGTTTCTGACCTCCAGATGTGTTTATTATAATCCATTCATTGTAAAGAAAAATCAAATAATGATAAAAATTCGAAATGGTAAAAGTTGCAAGCAACTGAAAATATCACTCTTCTGTTCTGCATTCCATTCAGGCTCTCCAGTGAATATGTGTTGTAGATTGTATTATTCCCTGATATTCAGATCCCCGTATATTTAAATATAGTCCTTGCTATAAGCTCTGACAGCTGCATTCCACTGGAATCATGAAGCTGTGACCAGAAGAAGAAATCTCACTAGCACGGATAGGAAAACTAAGCTTATGAAACTTACCACAGGAATAAATAAAAGTGACTCACAACATCACACTATTCAGCAAAACTCAGCTCATTCGGTTGACTTTCCCTCATTAAATTTCTTATGTGCAGACACACATTTTTCTATCTTCTTTTCATGATCTCTGGAGAAGAGAGATGTTTTTTAAATTCTTGGGTGGAGTCTGCTTATCATGGTGATAATCAACTTGTAAGAAAATAGAAATCCAGCAGCTAAACAATACCATCTTGATTAGATACAGAGAAGAAGAAGAGAAGAAAGAGGGGAGAAAAAAAAAAAAAAGTACCTACCTGCCTTTTGAGCCCCCAGGGGAAGTAGAAGGGAACATGAGAGCATGAGAGTATTGTGAAGTCCTTTAGTTTGGTGTTATATTCATAGGTTTTGAGAGGGAGTATAACAGCTGGAGACAGTATGGAAAACGTGTAAAATTGGCTTAATCCTGTTTCATTGAACGTGGATCAACATTTTTAATATCTAGAAAGAGTCACATCCTGGTCTTTTCAAAGGCTGCATGAGATTAACCCTTTGATCATTGTTGGGAAGAATCCTAGAGCTTTTTTATCTGCTGTTTGGAAAATTAGGCATGGTATGAATATTGATTCTCTGACATTGGTGAGCAAAAGAACTTACCTCAATTTTCTACTGAGAGTTTGACTCAAAATCAGAAACTGTCATTGGAAACAAAGATTGATGTAGCCTGCGACTGTGGTTTTGAGCTTCTTATTTTTTATTACACTTCCTGATGTGTCACTCAACTAAGATTTCCTTTTTGAAGTGGGGCTATAGATCACTGTCTGAAGTTGTTTCCATTTGTACAGTTTTATTTCACACTATTGTGTACTTAGTGGTATTATTGGTATCTGGCCACAGCTAGATACCAGCTGCTGCTTCACATGCATCACTTTTTTTTTTTTTTTTTTTTTTTTCATAATGCCTGAAAAGACATTGTTTGTGGAAAGATGTAGTGACAGAATACCTGAATATTTACTTTTAGAATACTTCTAGTTACTAGAATCCATGCTACTACAGTGACTTCACATGTTCTGAAAGTCCTTCACATGTTCTGAAAGTAATCTTTATTCCATTTAGACTTAGTAAATCTTTTATAGAGGGGGGAAAAAATATATATTCTGTGTAGAATGTGCGTGGTTTAAAATTTATTGGACATGTTATAAAACACTATGCATTTTTACTTGGCTTTGGCTCTGATGATTTGCTTATGATGTATCTGATTCCAGAGTACAGGTAGCTTCATAATCTTAATTCAACTACATATTTATTCCTAATTTCTTTCTCCTTTAATTGTGATTTAAATCCCACTTTTACTCCATTCTTAGACTCAGAGACCTTTTCAGATTTTTCTTGTTCTCTTGTCTGGTAACATACAAAAGCACAGGAATCACTTCACACCTCATCACGCAGATACAGGGAACAGAAATAGGAATTATGATAAGTTCCTCCAGTTGTACGTGTTTTTCACCTTGGTATGTATCTTAATTCCAGACCATATCCTCACGTTTATGGTTTCATCTGACTTGATTATGCTTCAAAGAAAGGTCTTACTAGTTTTATATCTGAAATAGATTATGTAAAGATAAATCATTTAGAGTTTTACATACAGCTCTGTCAAAAATGAATAGTATTTCTCTTTTTTCTTATCCCTATGATGCTCATTTGAAGGATCCTCCAGTTGATCATGTTCTTAAGTATTGGGGGGGGAGAATGGGGGGTGACATTTTCTTGCTCTTTTTCTTACCCTTTCTGCATGTTCTTATTCCAGTGGAAAACATCAAGGACTATGACACTTGTTTCTGAAATAGTTCAGGATAAAGACAAAGAAAAGATAACTTCTGATTTCAGAACTTTCATTCATATTGCTGCAAAGAGCTCTTCCATTTATATTTATTCACAGTACTTTCCTTATGCCAAAGTATTAGTTATCAAAGACTGGCACTTGAACAAAGTTACCCATTCAGTTTGGTTACCTTTTAACAAACAAGTCTGTTTTTACATATTACTTTTTTTTTAAGTACTAATAATGGAACTTGAGGTTTGAAGATCAAGTCAGATCAGCATCCAAAAAAATAAAATTGCAGTCCATCTGTCAAGTTATTTCATTTCATTTGTAATCTGTTACCTACATTTCATGTAGTAGTTAGTTCCTGTCCCAAGAACAAAATCTGCCTATATAAAATTAACCAATAAAACGATTACTTTAGGGAAATGGAAGAGATCCACACTTTTGGCATTTGAAAATCCACATTCAGTGTTTGGCTGAATGTCCCTGTATATTTATCACCAGAATATACTTAACTACCTGATGCTCTCTTGTGTGAACATTTGTGAAGATGGAACAAAAATATTAGAGGTGTATTGGAACTCCTTAGAAAAGTGCAGGCTGTAGAAGGAATATCTTATATAACTCCAGCTTAAATAAACAGACAACTTGTGTTACAGACGTCTCAACCAAAACAAAAGGACCCTGGTCACAGTGATAAAAGATAACGCACTTCTGTAGACTTGTCGAAGACAAAATTTTATAACAAACAATCAAAATAGCAGAAAGGCATTTAAATGTCTCTCCAGAATTCTCACATCAGTTAAAAGCCTTTGGTTGTAAATCTGAATAATGCTAAATAAATCAAATCTGACAGTCATTTCTACTAAATACCTTCTGCTGTGATCTGAATACCAGCTGTCTGATACTTTCAAATATGAAGCAGGTTATGGAGTTGGATTGACTTCATCCCACCTAGAAAGGTGAAAATGGTATTCTCACTTCCAGTTCTGTTTAGGTGATAATTAACTAGGAATAAAATAGTAAAGATGATGCAGCTGTTATATCAAATTATGAACCTGCCCTTAGTCTGCAGGCTGTATTGAAATCAATAATAGTTTAAAGTCAATAGGATCTATAAGATGAGGAGAATTTGATTCTCATTAGACACTTTCTTATGCTCATAATCCTTGAAAATTTTCCCAAGTAATCTGTTAAATTAGACCCTGAGTTATTTACTGGAGAAAAATAGAGCAATCACAACCTCTGCAATAGCTTTTGAACAAGGACGTGGAAACATTCTTTCTAGGGCAGAAATAATATTCATAAAGACATCTGGATTATCCACTCTATCCTTGTAGATCGTCAATGGATCCCTAAATTTCCAAGCTGCTCATAATTTCTTCCCAGGCTACCTCTCCATCTTCCATGAATCACTGATTTAGAAACAGTTTTGAACAATATTTTACCCTAATCAGTAATATAGGACTAAGGCACAAAATTTTGGGAAAGCAAAACTTATTAGTATTAATGTATTTATTGGATACTTATTATTTATTACTTGTTATTTATTATTATTATGCTAGTACTAGAAGCAGTATATTTTTCTTCAAATAGCTGATTATGTTAATAAGTAAAGATATCAGTTATGAAAGCTAGACTTCATTAAATATTGATTCAGAAGTCACAAAGCCTGTCCATACTTTATTACACAAATAAATGAAAAATTCCAGAAGCTGTTAGTCTGTATGAACCATTCATGATTTTGATAATAATTTTCAGGAACACTGCTGCTGACATGCCACCTTGGGGGCAACCTCAGTCATTTATTTACTTTGTGATGTGCTTGATATAACATTGTCAGAACAGAAAAGATGCAAACCAATTAAAAATCCTCCCTTTGCCCAACTGGAGTAATTTACCAACACAGAGGCCCTTTGATGCATTCAGTTTTATTGTGAAATAAAACACTGTGTATTTCTTACAGCTTTTGACGAGATTCATTTTGAGTCTTTGTGTCAGGAGATGTACAAGTGTTATCTGTAAATGAGAAATGTATGCAAGGTACTCAACTACTGCTGAATTTCAATGAACTTTGTGGTTCTAATGCCATGAAGCTCTGTCAAGTGTTAACAGAAATTAAAGGTAAAATTCATATGGAGCTTTCACAAATCACAGTCTTATCTGTCAACATTTTATAATAACCTAACAGTTATGATCTATCAAGGTATTAAAGTGCAATTCTGAGCCCCAAAGGAAAAATCATGACATTCTCAGACCAGTAAAATAACAATAAATATTTTTATTGAACAGCATTGTCAAGCTTTCCTTTCAGACTTTTCTCACTAATTGCATTTCAAACAACTTCTATTACAAACTCTGAAAATAGACTGGAAAAAACACTGAGACTGTTATAACTTTGAAACACTTTAGATAACACCAGTTCATGTTTATGTAACATTTCTTTTCTCTTGTATTTTTAAAAATAAAGCCAATTTTAAATTTTTAATAAGGAGTTTTCTTTACAAGCACATTAAACTGTGGAACTACACTTCCCATTTAGCAGGGCTGGAGGGACATTAAATACATGAAAGCATTCCATCTTATCTGTCAACACTTACATTTCTGTAAAGATGTCTGTTATATAAATCCAGACACTGTACAGAAACACATAGCATTACATTCAACTATTTGGCCCTAACTTTGAAAATCTATCAGGCCTCTAAAGTTCATTATGCTTATTCAAAACTGTATTAATCTTATTTTCTGCTGCTGAAAACATAAAGGATTAGAGCCAGATTCTGGTCTGTGTTACAGCCTGGTTTTGCTGCTCCAAGGTTCAAAGGGCCAGAAAGCCAATCATAACAGTCAGTGAAAGGTTGGATCAACTTAATCTGACTCCACCTTAGTTTTCCAATTCAAAGTTGTGCAGAATTTCAAGTATTCCCTGTTGTAACAACATCTGCTTGGTATTATCTGAATAAAAAGCTATCCATGAAGATTGTATCTTAATTAGTTATCAGTTTGCTGTTGCCTTTTCACTGAATGGTTTGGAAGTTGCCTGTTTGTTCAAGGTGTGGAAAAATCAAAGTTCAGTTCTTATATGTGTTTACCACATGCACACCTGTCTGAGGGGTTAGAACTTATATGCCAAGTTTTCTGATATCTAAGGTGTACACAAGTCACTCTCCAATATTGAAACTATATTTTCTTACCTGCAGTAGTTCAACTTTCAAAAGATCAGGGACAGGATAAAGAACCTTTGGCCCCATCTGAGTGCTCTAATGATCAAAAGATCATTGTCATTATTTTGGTCTATTAATTACTAAATGCTCTATACAAAGTCAAGCAGAAGGGGGCTACCTTCAAATGCCTATTTTTCTTAGATGCAAAGAACACTCAAGTTGAAACCTAATTTTTTTTTTTCATCTTGTTACTGCATTCTAGTTTCTAGGCAGGAACATTGGGACAGAGGGAATTTGCATTAGCTCAATACTTGTACTGTCTTTCTTTGCTAAAGAGCTCTTGGTGAAGTTGGTAGAAGAAAGGAGATTGCTTTCATGCTGTGATATCTTTTTTTTTGTCTAAGAACTGGCTGAGTACTGCAAAAGCACTAAGAACTGCAGAAATAACACTACAAATGTATTCCAAAACCCATTATTTCAGATGGGTTTTCATACTATATCATACCAGATTTACCTAAAGATCTTCTAAAACTGGTGAGTTTTGGAGAAAACAGTGTCAGGCATATTTTGAGTCCCTTTCCTCCTGGAGAGTTTTTGTCCTGAGATTTCTCCATTTGAACAAGAGGTATATTGTAATTGGAGTCTTTCCTGGACTCTATATCCTATTCAATTCTAAAAAATTCTAAAAAAATTAATAGGATATAGAGTCTAGGAAAGACTACAAAAATACAATTCTTTGCATGTAAGAACTTTGAGTAATCGAGAAAATTATATTTTTCAACTGAAATATTAAATCCCAATTTTAAAACCCTCTTTTGCTTTTGTGGAATAAGTATTTCAATTACAGTTAGGGTCTTCAAAGCTTGAGATCTCTGTCTTGAGATCACATAAAATTTGTTGAATTTGTATGGGTTAAAAAGTCAAGAGTGTGCTCTGGAACAGTAGTCTAGAGCTTTGCTTTTAGTCAACAGAAATGTGTTTGGAGGTGTTGTGGTATACAGGGTTTCATTCACAGTCTTTAGGCTTCAGTAAATTGAAGAGAGTTTTAGGTTTGTAAATATAAAACCAGGTGAATTTTATATGTCCTAAAGATTTTGTTTCTGTGTAATCCTCTCTGTTTCCTCTAGATCATAGCAAGTTTGCTACTTCATCTAAAAGTTTATCCTTTAACTACCTGCCTGAACTTAGACTCCATATAACAAAACTAGGAAATCAGATTTGGTACATGGTTGGAACCATGACCAATTCACTTTCATTTGCTCTAGTATTGCCTTTCCAAATTAATTTATAGGAGTAGTTTCATTTTAATTTCCTGATTCATATCACTGCATTCTACTGAATAAGGTTTCAATGAGCTTGAACGCAAAAGATAAACAATAAACATTTCTTTATTTTCATACAGCTTTTCAAGCTTGTTTGGTAGTACCAGTCCTTACTTTCAGTGAGGTAGCCACTGCGTCTGCAAAAGCCCTTAAGGAAAATGAAAGTAAAAACCAGGTAACATGAGGACTGCATTAAAGTGTGAGAAATATTTCAAGATCCAAATTGAACTAGTAGTGTCAAAGATACATAATGAGGAGACAATAAAGAAAAACTTGAAGGAATAAAGTATCAGACTGTCTTTTGAACAGATGGGGACATAAATAGTCTAACATGTACCGGTACTACTAGTACATTGTGTTTAGGAATGTTACTTTACTGTGCTCCTAAAAGCTTACTTAACGTGATACAAATCAAACAAACAACGACAACAAAGCATGTGTGTATATACATGTTCATCTGTGTGTGTGTACATATATATATAAAGTTTTCACGAAAACTTAATATTAGAGATCTTTAATTTTTCTGTTTAGATAAACTGAAAAAAAATAGCCCTAGTGATTTTGGTGCCCCAACTATCAAAGCTAGACAGCTTTGAAATCTCAGCTGTATAGCTGTACAAGAAAAACAAAGCATTAATTCCTGGTGAAGTTCTAGTACCTGGTCATTCCCTGAAGCCCTCTTGCTGTTGTTAGCTAAAGTCTTTCTCCATTGCAGCCAGATTCTCTCTTTGAAGCAGGGAAACTTCCACCCTGGCTAACATCATCCTGTCTCTATGGAAACAAGTGCACTGCTACAATTTCTGCACTGGGGGGAACCAGGTAAGCCTCTAACATTGCAATATTACTGGAATCATTCCGTTGATTCCAGGGCTAAACCTGAAATTGTTTATTTCACTGCTAGATGGACAGAAAATCACAGAATTTCTAGGTTGGAAGAGACCTCAAGGTCATCGAGTCCAACCTCCAACCTAACGCTAACAGCCCTCCACTAAACCATATCCCTAAGCTCTACATCTAAACGTCTTTTGAAGACTTCCAAGGATGGTGACTCCACCACTTCCCTGGGCAGCCTGTTCCAATGCCTCACAACCCTTTCAGTGAAGAAGTTCTTCCTAACATCTAGCCTAAAACTCCCCTGGCTCAACTTAAACCCATTCCCCCTCGTCCTGTCACCAGGCACGTGGGAGAACAGGCCAACCCCCACCTCGCTACAGCCTCCCTTGAGGTACCTAAAAAGAGCGATAAGGTCGCCCCTGAGCCTCCTCTTCTCCAGGCTGAACAAGCCCAGCTCCCTCAGCCGCTCCTCGTAGGACTTGTTCTCCAGGCCCCTCACCAGCTTCGTCGCCCTTCTCTGCACCCGCTCAAGCACCTCGATGTCCTTCTTGTAGCGAGGGGCCCAAAACTGAACACAGTACTCGAGGTGCGGCCTCACCAGAGCTGAGTACAGGGGGACGATCACCTCCCTAGCCCTGCTGGTCACGCTGTTCCTAATACAAGCCAGGATGCCGTTGGCCTTCTTGGCCACCTGAGCACACTGCTGGCTCATATTCAGCCGACTGTCCACCATCACTCCCAGGTCCTTCTCTGCCTGGCAGCTTTCCAACCATTCCTCTCCCAGCCTGTAGCTCTGCTTGGGGTTATTGCGCCCCAGGTGCAGGACCCGGCACTTGGCCTTGTTAAACTTCATGCAGTTGACCTCAGCCCATCGGTCCAGCCTATCCAGATCCTCCTGCAGAGCTTTCCTACCCTCAAGCAGATCGACACACGCACCTAACTTGGTGTCATCTGCGAACTTACTGAGGGTGCACTCGATGCCCTCGTCCAGATCATCGATGAAGATATTAAAGAGGACCGGCCCCAGCACCGAGCCCTGGGGGACGCCACTAGTGACTGGCCTCCAACTGGACTTGGCTCCATTCACCACGACTCTTTGGGCCCGGCTATCCAGCCAGTTTCTAACCCAACGAAGCGTGCGCCAGTCCAAGCCAAGAGCAGCCAGTTTCTTGAGGAGAATGCTGTGGGAGACGGTGTCAAAAGCCTTGCTGAAGTCAAGGTAGACCACATCCACAGCCTTTCCCTCATCCACCCAGCGCGTCACTCTGTCATAGAAGGAGATCAGGTTCGTCAGGCATGACCTGCCTTTCATAAAGCCATGCTGACTGGGCCTGATCGCCTGCTTCCCCTTCAAGTGCTGCATGATGACTCTCAGGAGGATCTGCTCCATGAGCTTTCCTGGCACTGAGGTCAAACTGACAGGCCTGTAGTTTCCTGGGTCAGCCCTCCAGCCCTTCTTGTAGATGGGCGTCACGTTTGCTAGCCGCCAGTCGATTGGGACCTCCCCCGATAGCCAGGACTGTTGATAAATGATGGACAGCGGCTTGGCCAGCTCCTCTGCCAGTTCCCTCAGTACCCTTGGGTGGATCCCATCTGGCCCCATCGACTTGTGCACATCTAAGTGCCGTAGTAGGTCACCAACCAGTTCTTCATGGATAATGAGGGCCACATCCTGCTCCCCATCCCCTTCCACCAGCTCAGGGTACTGAGTATCCAGAGAACAACCGGTATTGCCGCTAAAGACTGAGGCAAAGAAGGCATTGAGCACCTCCGCCTTTTCCTCATCTCTTGTAACTAAGTTTCCCCCCGCATCCAGTAAAGGATGGAGATTCTCCTTAGTCCTCCTTTTTGTGTTGATGTATTTATAGAAACGTTTTTTGTTATCTTTAACGGCAGTAGCCAGATTGAGCTCCAGATGAGCTTTGGCCTTCCTAATTTTGTCCCTGCACAGCCTCGCTACTTCTTTAAAGTCCTCCTTAGTGGCCTGCCCACTTTTCCAAAGCTTATAAACCCTCTTTTTCCTCCTAAGATCAAGCCACAATTCTCTGTTGAGCCAGGCCGGTCTTCTTCCCCGCCAGCTCGTCTTTGGGCACGTGGGAACAGACCGTTCCTGCGCCATTAAGACTTCCCTCTTGAAGAGCGCCCAGCCTTCCTGGACCCCTCTGCCCTTCAGAACCGCCTCCCAAGGGACTCCACCAACCAGTGTCCTGAGCAGCTCAAAGTCAGCCCTCCGAAAGTCCAATACAGCGGTTTTACTGGTCCCCTTCCTGGCCTCGCCAAGAATAGTGAACTCCACCATTGCGTGGTCACTCTGCCCTAGACAGCTCCCGACGATCACGTCCTCCACCAGTCCTTCTCTGTTTGTGAAGAGAAGGTCTAGCGGGGCACCTCCCCTGGTAGGCTCACTAACCAGCTGCGTCAGGAAGCTATCTTCCACGCTCTCCAGAAACCTCCTAGACTGCTTTCTCAGGGCTGTGTTGTGCTTCCAGGATATGTCAGGGAAGTTGAAGTCCCCCACGAGTACAAGAGCTGATGATTTTGCAACCTCTGTCAGCTGCCTGTAGAATTCCTCATCCGTCTCCTCATCCTGGTTCGGCGGTCTATAGCAGACCCCGACCAGGACACTAGCCTTGTTGTCCCTGCCGATCCTAACCCAAAGGGACTCGACCTTGTCATTCCCAACCTCGAGTTCTACAGCCTCGAAAGACTCTCTAATATAGAGAGCCACACCACCACCCCTTCTATGCTGCCTGTCCCTTCTATAGAGCTTATAGCCAGGCATTGCAGCACTCCAGTCATGAGACTGGTCCCACCACGTCTCCGTGATGGCAACCAAGTCGTAGCCTGCCTGCCGCACGATGGCTTCCAGCTCCTCCTGTTTGTTACCCATGCTGCGTGCATTGGTGTAGATGCACTTCAGCTGGGCCATTGCCTTATCCTCCGGCCTTGCCATTGTTCCCCCTGGAAAAACAGTAAAGGCTGTGTTTAAACATAAACATCTCCAATATTTAGTAAACATCTTTTGGAAAACTGTGCAGGAAAGGGAAATGTTTGGTTTGTGGCACTCTGGGTTTGTACCAGCTGTAGATTTTTATTTTATTTTATTTTATTTTATTTTATTTTATTTTATTTTATTTTATTTATTTTATTTTTGATTTTGAATCTCTAAGTCAAACTCAACCTGCACCTAAAGGAGTGTGCATAAGCAAATCCATATGTTACCTGTTACACAGAAAGAAAGGGCAAGGTGAACATTTGACATGAGTCACTGAAAACATTTTTTGGACAAAACTGGTCTGAGTCTCAGGTTTATGACAAAAAGTGAAATAACGTAAAATCTCATCTGGTTCTGCTGAAATTTTTTGTTCATTTTCCTAGTCCTCTTGCAAACCATTGGCAGTAGTGTCAGTGTTAATGTCAGTCAGAGATCTGGACTGGCACACAACGGCATTTACTTTCCAAAGTAAACATGACACCAGACACCAAATCTGTTCATCATTGCTCCAGAACCTTGTCCTGAACCTTTTGAGGTTTTCCATGTGAGGAACATGTGCTGTTTCCCTGGGCTAGCAGATAAAGCTTCTCAATCTGAGCTATGAACAGGGAAGAGGCGTTCAACAGACTCTGTATTCTCTTTGGAAACAAGTCTGTTTTATTTTTTCTGTAGCCTCTGCCTCACATTGACTTGTTTAAATAACTCTAAAAGCAACAGTTTTCACTGCACTTTTCTTTCTACCACTTGTATTTAATCATTTCATTTCTGATACTTTTCTTTGCTTCCTCTTGCAGTCTTCATCCTCTTTTGCTATTTCCTTTAGTTGTTTTGTGAAGAGAATATATAAAATATAGTTCAGTTCTTTCTCAACAGCTATTCATAGCACACACAAAAATGGAATGACATGAGTTTATTGTGCATGGAAACTGCCTCTCCATTGCTTAACCACCATCTGCCAGAGGGACACTAGCTGATACATAGCAGTATGTGTGTCTCCTGAGATTCTCCAGTCTTAGAGTAGCCCTAGGGTTTTGTCTGCACGCACAGAGCTTCATTTTTTTTTTCTGTTTGTTTTTTTTTTTGCCTCCAAAGAAATAGTGTGGTTTGGGCATATTCCCCTATCATTCCTAATCTTAGCATTGAAAACAAACTTTTTCTAGCAAAACATTAATCTTTTGAAAAACAAATTTGGAAACCAAGGTACAAAGGAGAAAATTGCATCAAATAATAGAATTCTAGACTGTACTTAAGAGCAAGATGGAATTCTAGATTCTCCTTTGCCACTCCTAATCTGATGTGCTGGTAACTCAGCCACCAAAACTCTGATTCCATATGTCTGACCAAAATGCAATGCAATTCATATTAAAGCCCTGTCTTTGGCTACTGACTTCAGTCTTTTGCTAAGCCATTTTCTCTCTGGTTCTTCTGTTGCACTTTATTTCTCAAGATTTGGTGTCAAGGTTCTTCACCTTTCTTCCATTCAGTCAGTCCTTGCATAGGCTGCTGTTAAAGTTTACATCCTGAACAGTATTAGGAAATTGTAATCCCCAGCTATCCTGGCCAAAATTCCTACAGTAAACCATCTTTATAAATCAACATATGCTTTTTGTAGTCAATGGGAAAAATAACCAGGCCAAACCTCTTGTGCTCCTAACAGACTTGCCTAAATAATACAGTTCATGACACCACTGAATATTCTGAGGAAACTAATATTGCTTAAATATTTCTCTCATAGTGCTATTGTTGCTTTGACAGCTTTGATTTTATAGCAACTTTAATCATGTGTATCCTGTTCCTTCATCTCTGGCATTTTGCAAATATTCCATTTCTCAGTTCCTGCTACCATAACTACCTTCATCAAATTATAATTCATCAATCTCTTTCTCCCACACCTACAGAGGAAACCCCAAAAGAGACACATCAGCTAAACAAGAAAATGCTAAATTGTATACATGTAAGAAAATCTATTAATTAAAAAACAAAAAAAAAATGGAAGGGGGCAGAAGAAAAATTAGGTGCAGAAGTTAATGTGGCCTCAAGGCAACATTGGCAGTAAGTTATCTGCTGACAGTTTAAGCAATCTTTATGTACCTGTTTATTCTATGCTCAACCATACGTGGGGAAGGAAAAAAACAAACAAACAAACAAACAAAAAAAAAACAGGGTCATCAAGTAGAAGAACAAAATGGGCCAGTGTTATACTGAAGATACAAAATAGTAATAAATCATATCAGAAACACCAACATTTCCTATATTCCTCATTGATAATTTATTTTAAAAACATTTTGTAAATGTGAATGAAAAGAAACTGAAATCAAGTTTTGAGTGTTTCTGCAGCACCTAACACATATCCAATTATTGTCCCAGAAGACACCCAATAATAAATGTTGTTAGGGAAGACAGTAGTTCCAGTCAGACAGGACTGGACTGGTTCTGTCCAGGCAGAAGACAGTAGCTAGAGATGGATGTCTGTTGTACTGAATATGAAAAAGCCAGGAAGAACCAAACTGACACTTTGCAGCACAAAATCTGCCAGAAGAAAGTGAGGACAGTGAATATGGGAGTCTGATTTTGTGACATGTGCTGCTACATGTCATTTACCTGCAGAAATAGATTAATTTCTAGTGGAAAAAGATCCAGAGTTGAATTCTTTGAGAAGTCAGATTCCCCAGTGACTCTGTTGTTATGGGTAATGTAAGCACTTGAAACTCAAGAGTTAGTACTGAAAAATGTGAGATTGGCTTTTAAGCACAATAGCAGCTGGATTAATTTCATTCATCTTCTGGCTTCTGACCCAGGCTAGTACTACTGGTTCTCTTTTTATATTATGATTTGCAGTCTGATTCTTCTCGAGTCAAAAGGGAGTCTGGTTTGGTCCAAGACAGTTCTTTTGATGGTAGGCCTGACTTTATTCTAATAAAGCACATTGTGACCATGACAGCTGCATTCAAAATGTCTAGAAAGTATTGACTAGAACCAAAGCTTTTGACTCAAGAAGGACCAAACATAAAATTGCTCAAAAAAAAAAAAAAAGTATGAAAGCTTCCTTTTAAACTTGTCCCATATATCAGAAATAGGATTAGATATTTCTATAAATGTAAAGGCATAACATTCACTTGCTAAAGTTCTGTCTATAAGTGTGAATTGTGAGATTCTAAAAATTTCTGAATAACTGAGTACTGTGGATCCTGACCCATCAAAAGGATAACCTATATAGATTATTGCCCACATAAGAGATCTCAGCAGATGCACAATTTCCAGAGAAAGCAGAAAAGCAATCACTATTTGAAAAGACAACTTCAATCTGAGATGTAAAATGAACAGATATTTTTCTAAGCAATGTCTATTTCAAACCTGAACAGACCACAAATACACACAAGGTAATGTGAAACTTAATTTTGTTCATTAGTAAATCATTAATAACAGAAATCTGTTGAATAACACACCTTCTGCTGAGAATCTTCTGCATCTCACCTCAAGCATAATCAACAGAGAGAAGGGGATCCATTAAATCCTTAATAATAGATGAAAGCATCAATTGATCTTCGTAATTTAAAATGCACAGAAAACTTAGAAATGGAGAGAAAGAGCATGACTCCCTGTCTTTACCCAGACCGTTATCCCTTAGAACTGATGTCATCCCTACATGAGATACATAGAATTGCCTTGCAATTAGTAAGAGACCTTAAGCAGCTCAATATGCAGTGATGACATTCAAGAAAGTGTGTTATAATTACATAATATAGTTAGTGGAAGAAAGATGTAATAGGAAAATTTTGCTATATAGCAGCTCATAAATACTAGTGATGCTGCTCCTTATGCTTGACCATTTGGTCTGTTATATTGTATGTAATTAATTTTTCTTAAGGTGTTGAAAGCTTGTATGTCATTTCCCTGCAGACATAACTATGATAACACACAAAACATAGTGTTTTTTCTCAACGTTCATTTAATATGGGGCTATTGTTGTAAATTGTAATGCACTTTCAAAGTAAAATAGCTCTTATGTTCATGATGTAATACATTCTCTCTACTCAAATGCAAAAATTACTAAACTGATTTAAATTGACATTTTAGTTTTCACTGAACTACCTACTATCACATACCAAAATTGACAGATGATTTTTTTCTTAGTATAGTGTCAAACAAATGACAAGAAAAAGTATGCACTGTGCATCTCTCTTTTCCCTCCAGAATCCTTTATCTCAGCTATGGGTCTCTATTGCTAGGTACATACCTCCATGCCATAGCACAATATTAAGTAATAATACCCCAGCTGGGCATGACAGTGTAATTTGCCCAATAAGCTATCTGAAACGCAGGGAATAAGGACTGTCTTTATTGTGCTATTGGAGGTACACAGTTTCAATAGCATCTGAGTTGTAGCATCTCTCTTACAGAATCACACACTGCCAATGAGACAAACTTTGGGACCATCATTCAGTGATAGTCTGTGCATCAAATCCTTCCTGTTTTTTGCAGGTAGACACACTGAATGTAATCAGTGGGCTTGATACAGTAGGGCAAGTGTTACAGGAATTACAAAACAATAATGTTCTTACTAATGGCCCATGAAGGAAGGGGGCAAATAACAGGTGTTAAAAAAAAAAAAAAAAAAAAAAAAAAAAAAAAAAACAGTAAAAACTTATTTTTCTACTCCAAGTAAGGAAATACTTCTCTGAAACACACAGGTAACTGATTTTCTGAACAAGAAGTTTCCATTATGCACAGGCATTTTGTAATCATTAAATTAGCAGTTTGGTCCTAAAGACTATTATAATAATTACATGGCTGCAGGTGACTTCTTATATTTAATTTTCTGTGAATGCCCAAAACCCATGTTGAACAGGATACCTTTCAGAGATAGTTCATTCCCTTGCTTGTCAATTTTAATTTCTACTGTTGTGTGTTGATTACCATGCTTTTGTTAGCTGTTTTTGTAGGACAGCCATCCAGATTCTAAAGAGGCAACTTTTCAGACTTTGTTGCTCTTCATGCTCTTTGTTGCTCCATTTTAGTCTGTTTTAGAAAAATCCTTTATTTACCAGTGCAGTTAAGCATAAGCACTTGTAAATGTAGTTTCCACTATGTGCAATGCTAGCGTATGCTCTCACTGCCCTCTCTAGAACATCAGAATACCATTCTCTGCTCTTTTTACTTGCATTGCTAAACTGAGCAGGGGTCTTCTATTACATACACTGCTTTGTTTAAATCTAAAAATCTTAGGCAGCAAATTCTTAGTAGCTTTTCTGGAAAGATCTCAATAGCTATGGGAACAAGTTGCTACAAGAAGGACTTCGAGGTGCTTGAGCGGGTGCAGAGAAGGGCGATGAAGCTGGTGAGGGGCCTGGAGAACAAGTCCTATGAGGAGCGGCTGAGGGAGCTGGGCTTGTTCAGCCTGGAGAAGAGGAGGCTCAGGGGCGACCTTATCGGTCTCTATAGGTACCTCAAAGGAGGCTGTAGTGAGGTGGGGGTTGGCCTGTTCTCCCACGTGCCTGGTGACAGGACGAGGGGGAATGGGCTAAAGTTGTGCCAGGGGAGTTTTAGGTTAGATGTTAGGAAGAACTTCTTTACCGAAAGGGTTGTGAGGCATTGGAACAGGCTGCCCAGGGAAGTGGTGGAGTCACCATCCCTGGAAGTCTTCAAAAGACGTTTAGATGTAGAGCTTAGGGATATGGTTTAGTGGGGACTGTTAGCGTTAGGTCAGAGGTTGGACTCGATGATCTTGAGGTCTCTTCCAACCTAGAAATTCTGTGATTCTGTGAAGTCCTGACTTTTCTTAATAATCCTTCGCTCTCAACTATAGTTGGAGGAAAAAAAAAAAAAAGTATAGTTGAGGAGAATAAAAAAAAAAAAAAAAGCGAGAGAAGGAAGTAAATTAATAGCTGTTTTATCTACTTTGTCTATAATCTGCTCCTAGTCTCTGCTGCTTTTACTGCAATTGCTCTGCAATTACTGGCACCCAGTCCCTCCATCTTCTGAGCTATGTACAGCCCAGGGTAGGGGACAGTATTTCTTTTTCCTTCCACTTCCCAATACTGCCCTGCAGCTTTCCCCTCTTCCTCCCAGTGATCCAGCCAAATTAAATTCCTAATGCCAGTGAGCCCTCTTGAGCTGTGAAGAATTAAATTTCCTCTGGTCTTTTCATTTATCTCTGAAATATTATGTACCAGGATACAATAAGTTCCAGTATGGAACATATGGCAGTGGGATTCAGCAATAAATCCATGCTAAGTGAGACCTGTTATACAACTCACTAATCTCATATATTCTCTTGTGCTACATCTTGCTTCTCATCTGAGATCTATCAATAGAAAGAAGATCCATGTTTAATAATGTATTATAGAATTTATTTCTCCATGCTGGTCCAGAAGGTGTGTAAAATATAGACTGTTTATATATACTCTGCAATTTAAAGAGTCATAGAAATTCCAGGAAAAAAAAAAAAAGTTATAGATTCACGAACAGAAAGACAACTACTAATAAATTTGCTGTCAAGAGTGTGAGTTCAACAAGAACATAGAACTGAAAAGTCTATCAAGACCACTGAATTCTGTCCTTTGCATTTCTCACCACAGACTTAATTTATATGATATAGTCAAAGGAGTGACTCAAAGTTATTGTTAACTTATTCTATGTTACCCTTATATGCTTATATACCCTTATAATATGTGATATTATGTGGTATTAGACATTACTGTTTTCTCAGTTACATTTGTCCCAAACCAATCAGATGCAGAGTCCATAGCTGTGATTTGACTTGTTTGTGTTTTGTTTTGTTGTTTGTTCGTTTTTTTAATGGAAATTTGTGTCTGCAAGGAAATGAGAAGATGAAAGAAACTGATGAAAAGCTAGCACACACACATCAACAACAAAAAACACCAAAACTTTCAGTGTACTTTTAGTTTGGCCATAGATAAAAAAATATATGAACAAAACAGGAGCAGAATTTTGTGCATGTCTTTGAAAAATAAATTGCATCAATTACTTCAGAGAAGAGGAACAGAGAATTTCATCTCCTGACAAAGACCTGAGATTCAACTAAATGCTTAGGTCAAGAAGAGGCAGTAATTCGAAGAGCTTATCCTTAGTCAGTATCATCCTGAATGATTAAAGAAGTTTACCTCATATACTTAAATAACAACTGCTGAAATTCAGATATTTTGCATGGTGTGTTTCACATAATGTTGCTTTTTCTAGACCATATGTATGGTGTTTCTGTGATGTTCCTCAATTTTCTTCTGAGCTTTTCTTTGTTGGAAGGAAGAGATATGAACTATAAAGTGCCAGATCCCTATTTCAAACCTTCCTGCATCAGAAATATTCAGAAATGAGGGTTTTGTTTTGGCTCATTTCTCACCATATTAAACAATATTGGCCTTGCTTCTAGTCCGTAGGATATCCCACTGTTAATCTTTTCTAAACTGAGAGTGGGCTATTCATTCCTACTCCTTGCTTCCCACCTATTAACCAGTTTTTAATCACTGACAAGAATTTACCGTTTACACTGTGGTTACTAAATTTCCTTAATAGTCTCTTGTGAGGAACTTTATCAAAAGCCTTTCAAAAGTCATAAGTATATCATACATGTAGTCATTGCTTCTTCTTTATCCACTGTTTTGTTCACCATTTCAGATAATCCTAGTGGGTTTGAGGCATATAATTCATCCTAGTCAAAGCAAGGTTCTCTTTCTTTATTGTATTATGCTATATAATACAGCCTTCTTTCTTTTAAATTATTGCTGTACTTTTATTATGGTGTGAAAGAATGTTTGTAAAGTAACAAGAAATAAACCATACCATCTTTAGTTATATGATGTTATGATTCTCATACTCAAGAAAGCTTTCCTTCCTACATTACTTTTCAAGTGCCCACTGTCCCATAATTCATCCTAAACCAAAATCCGTTTCTATTTTGTTTGTACACTGGTTTCAGTAAGGGGATCTAACACATAGTTTGGATGCTGGTTTGGTTGGGAATATGTCACATCAGGATTCTGGAAAATAAAAATACTTTTCTAAAGATTAGTATAGCATAGAACACGGCCATATGTGATTCAGTATAGCATGGTCTTAGCTTGGAGCACAAGCTAAGTAAAAATAGCTTTATATAAATATAAATATATATATATAAAGTAAAAATAGCTTTATATAAAATAATAAGTAACTTTATATAAAAATATAAGTCACATAGAAAATGTCCTTCATCTCAGCCATTAACTCTGAAGATGAATTAAGATCAGGATTTCAAGTAATATCTGCAGATAGCTGTGTGTCTCAACTATATGAGTATGAAATCAGGTATCTGTCCATGCCAATGGACAAATATCCAATGGGGAGAAAGATGGATGCGACTTAAAAAGAGGGGACATGAATTATCTTTTCATTGCTGAAAAACCCAGCATAACTCAGGAAATTTCATCAGTCAGTCTCAGAAATCTTCATTCTGCTCATTGAGTGAAAGTCAACTCTTGTTATCCTCATGATCAGAAAGTGACTAGCATTTCCAACTCTAACTCTATCCAACTCACCAGAGTCCTTGAGTTAACTGATCCTTGTCTGTAGAAAACAGAACTAAGTGTGCATTTGGGATACAGTGCAGCCCTGATTCTGAATAGTTTCTTTAATTAAAAATATAATTTGTACCTCTTCTCATAATGTTTTGATGGCCTTGGGCAAGAATTACAAAAGTAATTAATTAAACAAAAGCCTAACTACTATTACATAGTATTATAAAATATCAGAGAACAAATACAGTATAACCCTTCTTTTGCATTTTCTGGTAGGTGGTTTGTATGCTAAAGAGTAATTGGCATGGCATATAAAATACACCAGATAAAATTAGATGGTGATACCACCCTTAACAAAAATGTTGCCAAAGAGCCCTCTGCAACAGGGCATTGATCCCTGATTATGGTACTTAGGTATGACCATAGTATGAATAAATAATGATAGAAAGAAATTTCCCACTGCTGACTGTAGTAATTCTCAGGCTCTTTCAGCTTTCTTGGCATCCCCTCTCACTCCACCCTCCCCTTAACACTTCCATGGTGCTTTTCTCTTCCTTCCGTCAATTCCAATGGTTCAAGCGACAAAATTTCTGTCTCTCAGTACTTTTCCAGACTACAGGTTGGAAAAAGTATACCATTAGTCACTTCATGAAATCCTCCTTTGTGCAACCAGGCTGAGAGCAGTTGCACCTTTATGCATATTTTATGCACGTTTATGGGCTGCATTTCACAGTGCTGTATTTAGTTCCATTACAGTTTTCCATCATATTGCTCTTTTATTATGGCATTAATTATGTATTGTTTTTACTTTATCTTACAGTATTTTTTAACCTCATTTTCGTATTTGTGTTTTATAATGTTTATAAAGTTAATTTGTAACAATAAGGCTAATGTTATCCTGGCACTTTGCATTTGCCAAGTTGTTATTTTCTGATTGCTTTTGTTTGGGTACCTCTTAAATTCCCTCTTAAAATAAAAAGTCTGAGACACTAAATAATTCATAAGCTAGGGGAATTTTTATAAAAATGCAAGGGCTTTTTTAGGAGGCTGTGTTTCCACCGTTACCATTCCAGGTCATATGAAACAGCCATGTTGAAAGCGGGCCACAGTCAACCTCAAAGATGTGGTGAAACGATAGCTAAGGAAAGCAATCTTAATGCAAATAGCATATACATTTATACTCGTAAGGATATTAAGTCTTTTTGGAAACTGTCATTACCCTATATTTACCTGTATTTCCCTTTATATGGACTTTTACCGTTATATTATTTACTACTGAAATACTCCTTTGCTCAATCTCCTGAGTAGTTTGGGTGGCTGTAGGAGTTCTGGGGCCTGGGCCTGGGCCTCTGAACTCCTGGAAGTGGCTGTTAAATTGCTTTGCATCTGATGATGCAACCTGCAGAAGCCCTGTGGCTTCTACAGCCACCATAGCCTGGAGGCTTTTCTCGTTACAGATAGTTCTGGTTCCCCACACATGAGGGCATGCAGTAAGCCTCTGACATGACAAGAACTACACCGTGCAGTGAATAAGCCAATTACAAGTGAGTTTTTGTTTTGTTTTGTTTTTTGTTTTTTGTTTTTTTTTGTCAGAGGTTATTCAAGGCACTGAGAGAATACTGTTGCCTTTGGATATGAGTCTATAGCACAGAATATGCTGTTTTTTCAAAAGTACTAGTAGAAGGGTTACCTGTGCCAAATAATAGTAATGCAGATAAAAGTGAAACATCACCATGAATTGTTGGCATATGTTGTGACTTGTGAAAATAATAAAATCATTGAGGAGATGAGCATGCATCCAATATTTTCTTTAAACTATCCTACGGGGGAAAAAAAAAAAAAATGTTGTGGTGTTTATAGGGTCTGATAGGGCTTCTTTGAGTAACATCACCCCAGACTTCAGAATTGTAATTATGAATATCAATCTGCAGGTATCACCAAGTAATGACTCTATTGCCATGGAAGTAATTTCAGTGATGCTGTCTGTATTATACTTAAGCTGGCAGGTCCCAGCGGAAGCCAGAAGTCCAGAAATGTAGCACCCCTTTGCAGACAGAATTTTTCATAGCAGGAGATTCTTATAGCAAACAATTCCCACACTGTGTTAGAAACGTGAGCTACAGAATGTGCTAGTGAGAGTACTGCAATAGTTCAGATTATTTTACTCAGAAATACAAAGTGATTTGGTTGTGATGCCAGAGATGCTTCTGAAGGACATGGGTATAGAAGGCCAATTTGAATCTGCCACACTCCACAGTGGAGACACAGCTGACAAAAACTAACCCTGTAAGAGAACTCACCTGCAGCTGTAAATTTGCCTCTGTTCAAGGAGTACTCCTCAGCCCTGAGAGTGGGAAGTTACTGCAGTGATAGCTAGCCTGGCACCACATAGTTTGGAAAACAGTGAGGACAGCTCAGGGTTTACAAGCCTAGGGTATATCTGCCTGTAATTGTGTTTCAATGAAATAATGTTATGAAGTCCTACCGTCTCCTTCACTCTCTCATGATTTGTTTTGTTTTGTTTTATTTTGTTTTCCTATGCAGTCACATACCAGTTGTTCTTAAATTTTGGTGGGAAGATTTATTCAAATCTGTCTTGATTTATAAGATACTCAAATATTGGCCAAGTCCATACCAAAGGTAAGAAAGTGATAAGCCCAGAAGAAAATGTGATATGATTGACAGAAGCTTTAACTATATTTTTCATCTTACTTCTGTACATTCCAGCTCTTTTAGTTTATTAATTTATAATTTAATTATTTTTTAAAATATAACAACTAGGTTAACAAGGCTGAGTGAGGTTTTATACTTAATTGCTAAACAGCTGCAGGTCTCAGAAGTTGTGACAGCTGACAGTTTTTGAAAATCAGACCATGTTACATTTCATATTGAGCTTTTCCATGTATTTTCTTCTGTTTTCAGTGGACAGAATAAATCTTGTGAGTCTGGTGATTGTTTGAGAACAGTCATTTTGAAGTGATTTGCCCATTTGAAACAAAGATTGAAAAAGGAAGGCAAAGGGAAAAGGTTATTTTGTCCTTTGTTACTGTTTTGCTGGTTTTTAGAGCACAAGAATTCTTTTGCCTCTTTCATACTGTTTTTCTAGCTGAGGGCACAGCTGGAGATCCAGCTTCTTTTCCTACCTGAACATTGGCTCTTTTTTCCTATCTAATTTGTGAGGGGGGAGGGGAGGGGGAAGGAAAAATATCTATATGTAAACAGAGAAAACAAATATTTAAAGATAATGTGTAAAGTGATCGTGGATGTGCTTTCTCCCTCATTAGATTTGTCATTTGCATCCTTTACTTAATTATAAGGGTCATGTTGCACACTTATTCTGCTGTTCGTGCTTCAGTGTTATTATTCATTCCTGGCTTTTCTATGGCAAAAGAAAAAGTCATAAATCTTTCTGACAGAAAAAATTTGGTAATTTGTTCTCAGTTACACTTCCTTCTTTTATACTCAGGCACTGTGCTACTTAAGGTCAAACTCTGGCCCTTGCAGAGGCTGCATGAATTCCTTCTCTTTCCATACTCTCTTGTTTGCATTTTCTCATTCAGGGCCATAGTGCAGGTACAGGTGTGAGGAGGGCAAAGGGAAGGGTATTTAAGTGAAGGCTAGGAGCCCAGCTGTTCTTGGTACAGCATGCAGACGTGGAGGGCTGGGATCAACTGAACTTGGCTCCTTTTGCTCAGTGTCCCTGCGTGTTTGTTTGAGGTTGTGCCTCTCCTCCAAGGAGAAGGTGGCTGAGGCGAGGCAGGAGCAAAGCCAATAAATGCCCTAGTGGAAGTGGGTCTCAGATGGCTTGGAGGAGCCTTGGAGGAAACCCCAGGTCAAGATTGTGCAAGTATGGCAGGGAAGTGTGAGTGTCCTTCCCCTGCTGCCTCGTCAGGGTGACTTAGTGATATGCTGTTGGAGAAAGACTGAGCTTTCTTTCTCTCTTTGTCCTGCTCTTTACTTTGATTTTGTACTACTGTGTGCTGTGCTTGGCAGCTCTGGTGTACAAATCAGGCATATTAGCAGCTTTCAATGAGCAGCACAACAGGTATGATGTGAGTACAAGCGACACACTGTATGCCTGCACAGAGCCTCCAGCTCTCCAGAGCAACAACAAGCTTCTGTCGGGACTCATATCCACACTGAAGGCAGAGCAGAAATTATGAGTTGTCCCATTAATTTACTAAAAGTAATGGATGTAAGTATCATAACACTAACGTATGAAGCTGAAAGTAGTACGTTAAGCAGACATCAATTCTTAAAGAAGGATTGTATAAAACAGCATTAAGTTCACTACTAATTAGGTAACTGTTTAGAATTCATGTACCTTTTAGCATAATTAATTACACTCAAAATAGTAGTATATAATGTATCATTTTAAATTACTCTTACAAATTTTTATATATCATTGGAATGAAAATAAATATTAGACTGATAATTTGATAGTTGTGAAAGAAACTGGAGTTATATATTTGTGCCTTGTGAATATAATAGAAAACAAGGGAAAATAATTTCATATTAAAATCGAGGTAACTGCAGGGCATTTACTAACACTAATATTATTTTAGTTAACTTTCAAATATAAAAAGGGCTGCGTAAATAGCTCTGTATGAAATCTGGAGTATAATTTATAATGAATTTGTACTAATGATATCTAATGTGCCTAGTTAAAATGAAAGCTTTATAGAGAATAAATGTTACTCATTTACTTCAAAGGGAGTTACCAAACATATGTAATTTGACGGTAATTTAAAATATAGAATAATATTGGCTAATAAATGCATGATTTACAAATTTCCCATATGAAAATGAGATACATACAGTATAAAATTTTATTTAATTGTGTAATATTGAAAAAAAAAAAAAAAACTCCTCTTCAGAATATTTTAGGCTGCAAAATATCTAAAAAGGCAATTCCTGAAAAGGCCTCTTTATGATGAATTCTTAAATAATAAAAATTGTTACTAAAATCAGTAGATGAATAATGTTTTAATGAAATGTTAAGTTTACTATTATGCTGGTACTATCAGGTATAGCTTTCTGGTAGTGTTCAAGAATTAGTATTTTAAGTTAAGTTAACTTGTATGACCAAAACATACACGGGTCCTAGTTCTGTAGTCAGTGGCAAATAATTTAAAGAAAAGCAGGCTTGTGACCCGTATATATTTTATTCCTAATTCTCATGCATAAAACATTAAGATTAACGTTAGATCTGTTTGGATTCATTAAGAGACATATGCAGCAGAAAGAATCATGTTTTACAAAACAGTCATTGTTTTAATGAACATATAATTAGTTCTACTGTAATAAAGTGAAAAACTATCCTGTGGATAGATTTTACTCAGATTTTCTTCACAGACGTGAAACTCCTAATTTAGTATGGCATCTTCTAAAATATTTTCCCCCATATCTCTTTTCACATTTTACAGAGGAACCATTCAATCACCCTTATGGCTTGCAATATAAAGATTTGTTCCATCATTAAGGGACACATGGAGACCTTTGCTCGTATTACTTGTTCCATGAGGAATGTTGACTTTTTTTTTGTTTCATTTAAAGAGAAGCAGTCTTTAGTGAGCCATTTCTGTTTAGAATTCACAAAATGGGAAGTCCTCCATTCCCACACAGACTTACCGTCTTATTTCATTTACATTAAAGATTCTTTTGCCAAACAAAAATAATAATTTCATACTTACCTAAGCTAGTATATTTTATATGTTTAGTAGCAAATCCTTCGACATATTTACTTTTAAATGAGTGTTATAACATAGCTTCCTTCGTCATTCAAGGAATTGCACAGAAATGTCTATGAAGTGTTTTCAACTTCTGCAGGTGGTGAAAGGACATTGTGGACATTGTGGTTTGTCTGATTCGGTTTGTCTGATTCTGAGTTTGTTTGTTGTTGTGTTTTTTTTTTGTTTGTTTGGTTTTTGTTTTGTTTGTTTGTTTTTTGTAGAAAATTATCAGGAAGTTATCAGGATTGGTAGGAATCATATTACATCTTATTCTGCAGGGGTACCTGGTGAAAGTCTTACAAAAACTTCATTGAAATTATTATTATTATTATTTTTAATATAATCTGCTCTGTAGGTTATATCCTAGGGCAGTATGTTGACTTCATTTAATTTTATATCATTGACAACTGATTCCAGCAGGTTGGAGCCCTTCTCTAGTGAACTGAAGCCATTTGTGATCCACAAAGAATGAAAAGGAGCTCTTCCAAAGGCAGAACTTTGCTGCTCTAAGAACAGTTACATCCAGGCCAGCAAAGACAAGGCAGCTCTATTATTTCACCCAATTCATTAGCACATATTAGGTATAAAATTATAAAAGTCCTTTGACGAGGAATTCTTTTTATTTATTGAATACATAGACTTCTGAAGACAAGAGAGGTGTCTTACCTACTGCCCCATGCAGTGAGAAGAGCAATAAAGCATGGTTGTCCTGGATCTTGTCAGAAGGGGAATAACGTCTCCTGATTATCTGACTGCCACTTTTCTACCTACCTTTACATTTTTGTACCTTGGCATCTGGATCTTTGAGGCACTTGGTTCCATTATGTTTGAGGCACTTGGCCCTTTGTAAATGTTTTAGCAAAGGCTGAGGTTATTATTATGGCAGTATTGCTGTGTCTAATTATGATTAATAAAAGCATTTCCTTCTTCACAATAACAGCCCTTCTCCCACACCTGCTGTTACCAATCATTTGGACTGAAGCAGTTTAGTGGCATCTCGGGGTAGCCATACACTCATCTACTAGGCTGACCTGTGATGGAGATGTCATCTACCTTGTTCATGTAGTACCAGTGGGACACAGCAATGAACTCAAAGAAAAGGAAATTAAGGGAACACACTACTATTTTGTTAGATAAGTCCCATGTATGGGGGTCAGTATCACTTGCCTGGACAAAATTATCCAATTTCTTCCCATACATATGCTCATTCCAAAGAAAAAGACCTCTTTTAAGGGAGACACCTCTGATTTATCTGCATATCAGCAAAACTGATATTCAGTAATGGTACTTTAACACTGAAGCTTTAACAGCAGTCCACTTCCAAGCAGATTGAAAGAGGTTCTTTCCTTCCACATCTTGTGACATGTGAAAACTGTTCTGCCATTGTCTGTTAATTTTTTTTTTCTCACATGGAAGAAAAAACTGTAAGACATTGGGACGAGCATTCCAAAAAATCTCAGCATATCCTCTTTTGCCAAAATCTGAACTTACCTAGAAAGTTGACTTTGGGATACTGTAGGGAATTTTCACAGGGAAGTCCAGAATACTGTCTCACAATATTTTGATTCAAATCCTGTCTACCATTGAAAAATAAAGCCCCAAAATGTCAGGTGAGTGCTGAGAATATGGATACCGATTCTATGGTCTATGGAGCTGTCAGGCATCTTTTTTTTTTTTTTTTTTTTTCTCCTACAGATTTGGGATAGTTTGTTCCTTATTTTATTCTTCCTCACTTATTTTCATGCTCCAAGCTAAAGGGGAAGCATGATTAGTACCTGCACTATGTTGTATACTGTGGGCTTAGGAAGGCTGCAGACCTTTTCATCTAATCAGCACTCATGTCAACTAATGCAAGTGTAACACTAAACATGTTCTGATCATCCCCTAGAGAAATGACATTTCATCTCTAGATGTACATTGTGAGGAATTCTAAATGTTTTTCTCATTGGGTTGAACACTGGGTGAATATCAAGAAAACCAGCTAACTTCAAAAGGTCAAATTAGACAATTCTGAGGTGAACAGATGTGACTGTATAAGGTTACAGCTAGGTACTTCATGTGCACTTTTTAGACTTGTGTTGGGATTGCATTTCTGAAACAGTCTCATAGGTGCTATTATGTAAATTTAACTGTAAATCACCAGGAGACCAAAAACCAAGCAAGTCTAAACCTTCAGTAATACATTTATTGCACATTAGAAGAGTCAAAGCAAAGCCCAAGACATACCCTTTTGTGGAGTAAAACCTTAATTAGATGAGAAACGTAGTGCTATGACCTGATAAGTTATCTTCAGATTTTTTTTGAATGACGGTTTTTTTTTAGTTAATAGGAAATTATCTAAGGAAAAATACTCTTAGGTGTCATGTTCTACTGAGTGAAATGTAAGCCTTTCTCTAATGAATACCCACTGTTCTCATAGCCATTAACCACAGGTGTCATTGTAGAGTGCGTAGACCTCTGTGTGTATGGGGATAAGCAGAAGTGTATTGCAGTAAACAAAATTTAAGGTAATGTATTTTCATTGTGGGATTAGAAAAAGGACTAGTATCATTTGATACAGATATTGTATGATGAGGTAAGAATGTTGTCTAAGTGAAAAATCCTGAAAAAAAATAATTACATCCTCATTCCAACAGTTCAGAGCTATCAGATACACTGTATTTTCACTAACGCTCAAACTAAAAAGTTTTGGGTATCCATGTTGACTATACTGATAATGAATGACACACAAACTTTTCTAGCATCCTTTGAATTAATGGATGCAGTGCATGAATATCTAACTAGTTGGATTTTGCTGCAATTCACAAGTCCAAAAGCTGTGTTTTTTCCTCGCTTCTGCACTCTGCAGACTCAACAAGTTCTCTGACTATACAGAATTGATTAGAGATCCCAATGAGAAAAAAGTTTTTAGATTATATTCATTTAATTTTGTAGTTCCTGCATTGGAAATAAGCTCAATGAGATAGTTTGTAAAGACAAAATACAGAGAACAAAAGTTAATGTAAGAAGAAAACTAAATATAGCAAATGGTCCCATATTTATATCTCAGTAGTCAGAATACAAATAAACATCCTTGGTGAAAACACATCAGTGCTTCCAATTAAGGTAATATAATTGTATGCTTTGAAGTGGAACAATGGAAAAATCTGACAATCCATTGTATTAATGTGAGGCACAGACTTCAGAGACATATAAAAATAACATTTAATCTGTATAAAGCATCTGTTACTATATACTTTTTGTATAAAATTCATAATTTGTGTAAACACAAACATTAGTTCAATAAATAGATACCTACATCATATATATATATATATTTATATATACATCATATATTTATATATATATATATATATATATGAAATCTGGTCAAATATTTCAATGCTTTCCAGAGCTCATAGCTTAAAAAAGTCTGAAGTTTATATACATTAAATTTAAGTGCATTTTTAGTATGCAAAAGAGCTACAGTGACAACATGTGGGACTAAGACCATTTACCAAAGAAAGAGTCATCATGGCCATAACTGGTAGAATTTTTAATCATGGCCATAACTGGTAAAATTTTTCCAAACTGAGAAGCCAGTCTTCATGTACATTTAGTCATTGTAAATTATTCTTGGACTACCAGCAAGGGTGAAAATTGTCCTAGTGGGTGTTCTGACATTGATATTTTTTCATTAGGAGTACAGCATGGCAAGAAGCTTATCGTAGACAAATATATATATGACGTGTTTGCTAAGATTTTCTGTTTGATGCATACTGTGAAAGTTTTTTAAGATACTAGTATAATATTGCGACTCTTTTGAGGTCACACAGTGTTGCTATTCCTAGTTTAAAAAAAATTTTCTCAAAGAAAGAAAAGCAGAAATCAAATTATATTTATATATTACTAAAATGCTTAGGGTTTAGTCATGGATCAGGACCTTTCCTGTGCTACATTTTGTAAATCTATAGATCATGGAGTACCATAACATCATCCATGGTTCCTGTGGCAGAGAAGGAAAACAAAATAATAACATTTCAGTGCTAGCCTTTTGCTAAGAACCCTCTTAGTTTCACCCTCTGGGTATTACTTGGCATTAAATGCAACAGTGACCAGCTTGAGTCACAGGTGAGCAGGTGGCCTGATCATGACAGTATCTGTTTAGGCAGTTTCCATATGTAGGCAGAGGTGGAAAATCTCAAATTCTCAGCTGGATCAATCTGATCATGCCCTAGAATGCTGCTGAAGAAGCAACATTTGACTCACAGAAGGACTCTGTGACACATTAGAGCCTAAAAAGCCTGGAATAAGATACTGATGGAAGTATTCAGTCATGAATAAAGTGAATGAATAAGATGTATGCATCTTTCTTCAACTGAAATTTTCCATTGGCTGTTGTAGTTATTGGTAAGTACAGATTACCAACGCTTCACCACTTATACTGATGATTGAAAAACATAAATTACTGGTGATTTTTCTCATCATATTACATACTTTTTTCTTTCTTGTTTGGAATTTTGTGGTATAGCATTCTCCAGTCAGAATCACCAAAATGAGTACTTACATTTCAGACTGTTCTCGTGGGACTTGTTTGCCTTGATTATAAAATTGGAATCTTATAAGTTAAACATCTACAAAATGACTAAAACAGCTGTTTTGTCATAAATATGTATTTATGGGCAGAGGTATACATTAGTCATTTTTTAAAAGGTATGAGCTGCCGTCATCTTCTTTGCATGCACTCCCACAGTAAAGTGTTCTGTACAGCTAGTTTGGGTCTGCTCACATTGTAATGCACCAGCTGTCTGGGGAAAGGGAGGGCAGCTTTACGACAATGAGTAAGAGTTGTTGACTCTGTCTCTGTAACACCAATGTCTGACCATTGGAGCAGTTTCTTTAAAATACTATTTGGTTACCAGTAGGAAACTGGGTCAGGATGCAACTCCAGGCATGTAGATTTCACGTCAGGAAGGCTGAGGGAGATAAAGTGGATATAACCCTAGAAGAGGTCATTTAGATCATTGATACAACTTCTAAAGGGAACAGGATAGATTCTTTATGCCAGCTGGGGAAAAGGGGCCTGTAAAACACTTCCTCTCCCATTTGGAAATGTTTCAGACTCTCTGAGCATTTAATGGCAGGCTACAAAATGCCAGGGCAAAGAATAAGAAGAGTGGGATGATGCTGACATCAGGTGCTTGTGATTGCATCTGTTTGCTGCTCCCTACACCTGGGATTTGAGTATGTGGCCATCCACCAAAGCTCTCTGCTTAGCTAGCCTACTCCTGAGAGTGCAGGAAAAAGGAAGGTTTCTTCTGACCATGCCCCCTGACATGCAGTTCTTCACGGCTGTCCACAGAGAGCACTGGCACTGCTGGCTTCCTGGCCAAGGGCCTGGAGCAAGTTTCCAAGCTGAGTCTAGAAAGGCTTTGTGTGCTTTCCACAGTCCTTCTTTGAAAGAATGGCCAGAGACAAAGTAGTTGAGTAAATTGAAAGTTTTGTCAGTGGGGATAAACTAAATGAGAATACATTAAGTGTGGGTGTACAGAGCAAGGAATAACAGCATCAGTGGCTCCTCTTGCTGGTTTGAAGACTGCAGAACCTGCTATTGCATTTGCTGCTGTCTCTGTCTCTGCTTTCGTGTATCCCAGCTGCAATGTATTGCCACAATTATAAAAGTTGTCCTTGCTTTTTGTTCTGGGTTTATTGATGTAAGGGGATTTTTACTGAAGCTAGTGTGAATTTTGCTGCTGCTGTGTATGCCAGCTGTATTTTAAAGCATTTTGTATTTGAAAGTCTCTTGTAACACCTGAACTAGCCAGGCCTGAAGCTACAAACCAAAGACATTGTAATGATATAATGTTAGAAGGAGTTGTTCTACATCTCCCTCTTTTTTTTTTCTTTTCTTTTTTTTTTTTTTTTGGTACAAATTCCTGTTGCCAGCCCTTTTTGTAGTCTGGCATTCATTTACTCCCATTTTTGCACGTGATCTAAGGCCACCATAGCTGCTGAGGGAAGACACAATAGCAGAGTCTGACAGTAATTCAAGTAGTATGTTCTTCTGGTCTAATAGGATCACAGAATAATTCAGCTTGGAGGGGACATCATGAGGTCTTTAGTCCATCCGCCAGCTCAAAGCAGAGCCAGCTCAGAGGTCAGACAAGATTGTTTAGGGCTCAAAACCTGTAAGGAAAAGATTACACAGCCTCTATGGCTGCTCCACTGCTCAGCTGGCCTTCAGGGTGCTCTCACTAAGCAGCTCCCCACACAGCCAGCCTGGTGGCAGAGTGGCAGATGGGGCCACCTCCCCTGCAGTGGGAAGTCTCACTCTTCTGTCACTTCTGCTTCCTCTCTGTGCTGACTGATGGTTCAGATTTAGCCAGCTCTGACAATACCCAGGACAGAGGTTTCTTCTCCTCACCTTCTGCCAGGGCACTGAAACTGTTTTGCAATTGCAGATCAGGCAGAGAAGGAGCCTTCTGGTTGTTGCCAGAAGCTGCAAGCCTCCAGCCTTCCTTGTCTTGGGAGTCAAAACGATTGTGTGGTTTTTTTTTTGTTCCCGTGGATTCTATGTATTTTTAAGGAATTTTTAGTGTTTGTGAAAAGGACACAACTGAATAACCCAGTAATGAATTCCTAGGATAATAGTATCTTTACTTTTCCCCATTGGTACACTATTTCAATCCTGATCTTCAAAAATCTTAGCTTGTGGGGTAAGGCAGTAGTTCAGAGTCTATGGCCCTAGGATAGCACCATCATGACAGACGCTTATCATATAGCGCATGTGTCTGACTTTAAGAGAGTGTTTAAACACAGGCTCCTACTACATTACATAGAGAATGCCTGGGGGTGATAGTGATTGTTCACTACTCAGTATTACAATATGGTGGTTTTTTTTTTTTTTTTGTTTTGTTTTGTTTTGTTTTGTTTTGTTTTTTTTCAGTAGCTGCTATCTGAAGAAAAAGAAAGAAAAAGAGAATACAGATTTTTAAATAGAAAGTGCTTATAAAGAATTTATTCCTTACAATATTTTGTCAGTGCTACACTGCCATACCAACACATTCAGAATTCAAGAAAATGAGAAACAAGGATTTATTTATTCTGTGCACTCCTCACGTGTTTGAGAGTTAAAAACTAAGTACTGGAGCCAAAGTATAGCTATGCTTTAAGTGTGGAGTGTCACCCCTGAAGTTAATAGAATTATTTCACATATACTTCATTTTAAATGAAATGATAATCTTATTTTTATCAGAAGTAATTATATGGTAATAAACCTGTAGTTCAGAAATGAGAATGAGTTTGTGAATATGTAGAAAAATATTGGAAGTATTGTAAAGTAGTGGCAGAATAATAATTTTGAGTGCAAAAGTCTACTAAGAAACATTTTTTTATGCTCTGGCAAAAGGATTAAATACAATCATGAAGGTGTCTTCATCAGTTATTTCCTATGAACACAAGGCAATGATTTGAGCACAGGAAAACAATGATCTTAAAGTACCTTTGCAATACCACTTGACAAATTGTAACAGAAGCCTGCAAGTACCTGTTATTACTTTGCTGTTTATGGGGGCTATTTAAAATGTATATGAAGAAAGAAGTGGTGGGAATAATAACTATAGTTGATCATGTTACTGCATAAAAAACTGTATGCACTATATGCTGTATTGCTACAGAATTCAGGTCATCAAGCACCTTAGAATTGTTGCAGCAACAAAAATATTCTATGTTTGAAGGTTTATATTTATACCTTTTGAGCCACATGCGTATTTATGTATTTCCCACAGCTTTTGAGCCAAGAAACTTAAGAGATTTTTATATTCTTTGTTAAATAAAACACCAATTAATTTGAGGTGAATTCACCTGAAAACTTCATTGTATTCTGCTAACTCAACTGCTGTCCTTCAAATGAAAAGACGGCTATGTTTCTGACTGTCAGTTGATCCATTAGTGAGAGTGAGCAAAGTCCTGTTTCTCAGTTCAGCTGCACAGCAAGCTTTTTTCTTTCCTTCACAAATCAGTCATCTTACTAGGAAAACTATGCTTTAAAAATAATTGGGAAAATGACTGCATAAAAAAAAATGGCCTGTGTTTGAAGGGGAGTGTGGAAGAAAGCATAGTTTGTTAGATAGGGGCTGCTAGATATTAGTTAAAAACAAAATGATGGCACTTCCAAAAATAAATATTGAAGTAGTTGACATTTTGTTTCTTGTCTCCTCCTGAGGTATTTTTGTACCGCTTCCTTTTGTTCTTGAATAATATAATCTTTGTTTCCTTTACAAAGTACTTTCATTGTTTTCCACCATACTTAACTTTCAGGATGGAAACATGACCTAAGGAGAGTATTGTTGTCTGTCAAGATAAAGCACAATGCGTTCTTATGCAATCTTTCTGTTCTGTCCCCATTTCTAGACAGTTATTTGTGGTCCTTTTCAGCCCTGTAAGTAGTAAGACAATGGAAATCTGTGAGGAAGAATAAAAAAAAAAAAAAAAAATTTAGCTGCAAAGAATAAATACCTTAAACATAGTCACAGTTGGGATTATAGGTAACAAGAGTGTCAGCATCCATAATTAAAAAGAAAGTAAGGAAAACAGAAATATAGTAAATTAACAGTCTGGACCAGCAAATGGATGGGGAAAATCCCCACCGTTTCTCTTTCCAGCATAAAGGCTAAGTAGATAACTTGTGTTTTAATACAAGACTAAGCAGATAACTTGTGTTTTAATACTTTTTGTTGTTGTTGTTGTTTTCTCTTAGTTTGAATTTGCTCTACCTACTATACCTACTGCTATTAGGTACCAGTTAATTTCATTCTCAATTTTATTAACTTCTCCTTATCATAAAATGCTCAGCTTGGCTCCCACTGAACTTTTCCATGAGCTCTGCCATAGTTCAGGGCCTGAAGTCACAGATATCTCTTACGCCGTTCCGCAGACTATTCCTACACATTGCAGGGTGTGCGTAGGGTAAGTCTGTCTGTCAGCAGTAATCTCATATTACCTCCTCTAGATTCTTTTCATTTCCTCACTGTCTTTACTCTTCTTTGTGGTCAGTCCACATGTGTGTGTAGCTGTATTTGTCAGGCCCAGCTAAGTGGGTGGTTGGGCCAGTTGCATCCTGATAAATGTGCAAAGAGTGCACAGAGGTCAACCACAGGCACGTTTTGCAGTGCAAGCAGCACAGGGCCAGATTGCTGTACAGACAGAGGATTAACTATGTGAAAATACAATTCAGACAAGACCCTTGACAAATTTTATGAAAATGATCTGCAATGAGGAATTTGAGGAGGCACTCAGTGCTGCAGTCAGCACTAAATCCCTTGTATTTTACAACCCAATAATCAACCTGCTGCTGTGATTATCAGAGTGGAAGAGGATGAGTGGCGAGAGTAAGTGGCTGTTGGTATGGTGCCCAGACCTACCAGGGCCCTGAAGCAGCTCCAGCAGGAAGCTATCCCCATTTGATATCCTTGCAGTCTAAGCAGACAATGAAGATTCGGGGAAGGCGAGATGCATGTAGAAGGTCTTAATTTGCTTGCCTTTGTCCTGCATTCATTCTGATCCGAATCCTTTCGTCACTCTTTTTTTACTGTCCCAAAGCCAATGAAAAGATAATAACGTCAGGAGACGTAGTTGAACACTGTCTCCTAAGAAAAATGTCATCTAACACTCTGCAGTTTTACCAGCATTGATTTATTCCCCCAGACATAATTTTCACCAACTTCTAGGGCTGCAAACAATTTCAGTAAATTCTCCTTAAGAAAATTTCTTAAGCTCCAGTGGTTTGTCTTTTCTTTTCTCCCCACCCCTCTCTCTTCCCACCCTTCCCCCCGCCCCCCCCCCACTTAAGTCCCATTTCTCCCTAGCAGAAGACAAAGTTTACTGACAGATTAAAAGGCCCACATCAGTAAAAATAGCAATAGTAGCAAACTTGGGTGAAAATATCACTGAACTCTCTTTTTCAATTTTAGTTAAAGAAAATTTTATTCCAGTTGATACTCAGTTTGTGTGAGATCTTTGGCATTTTTAATAAATCAAACTCTCCCTGGGAGGTGTGAAATCCTACAGGTGGGAATTCATTCAATAAGAATTGCCCAGATAATTACTATACCAAAATCATACTTGATATCTGAGACCTGCCGAGACTTACTCGTGCTTTTTGTCTGTATCATGCCTGAACTACTGTGGTCTCATGAGCCCTTACCCACCCCAAACCTGCAGGGAAAAAAGCAGGCAATGCCTTGGAGAGCTAGTCATTGCATAGTAATGGGACGAATGGTTCCCAAGCCAAACAGGATATTAAATACTACAGATAGGTTAGTTCAGTCAGTTCACCCTGACTGCAAAAAGAGATGAGGACTGAAAGGAGATGAGACTGGAAGTTCCTTTGTGGCCTCCCAGAGTAGCAGCACGTGATAAAGAGGTACAGTGCAGTCTACCTGCTTTTAAGCTTGTAAGTGACTGTCTCCCTAGAGTGAGACTGAAGCTAGCAACTCAAGTCTTCCCTCAACTCTGTCTTCATCTGCTTGCAATCTCCAGTAAGCCCAGCTCAGCTGGAATGGAGGCTCCAGCTCACTCTTGTTGACAAGGTGTCACTCTTGTTGACACGTGTTGCTTTCATCAACTGTGGAGCCCTCTGCTCCAAGAAACACTGATCACAAATTATTGAATAAGAGCCCCAAGAAAATCACATTTTGTATGGATAAGCAAAGTACAGGTGTTTGCTGTAGGCAACTTTCAAGGTCATAAAGATTAGATGTGCTCTTTTATCAGCATAGAAGTTGGGGAGTGGAGTGAATGGAAGAAATAAATATATTCAAAGGACAGGCTACTCTATGCGCATCATGGAATCCCAGTGTTTCCTTTGAGTTATCTAATACAGCCTCTATGTGGCAGGAGAGTGGTTTGTTTGTAATGAAATTCAGCTTCTCAGATTCTAGAAAAAGTTGAACTCTTGCTGTTTCAGTAACTTCAGAAAGATTTAAGGATGTCTGATCAATTGTAGTGCTTTCTTGTATGAGGGGGATGATTGCTGATTAATGACCTATGACACAAGCTTCACCTGTCCAATGGAAACTGCATACCAGCTAAATACCAAGATGACAGATTAACAAAGAATTTTGTACATTCCTTGTTGAAAAATTGTATGTGGTCTGGATGTCACTTTAGTAAGTGCAAATACAGTCATTTTTAATTACACATAAGCCTATTTTATCCTCTAGAATAGCACAGAGGACTGGGAGGAAGTTTTGCCATCAAGTCTGGAGTGGGGACACACTGGTTCTTGTTTATTTTATTGGTCTGGAGCTTTTCCCAAATGTTAATCCTTTTAGAACTCAACTCTACAGCTTCTTTTTATTTTTACTTTTTACTTAAAAAAAAAAAAAAAAAAAAAAAAAAGAATGTGCCACAACTGACTCATTTGTAAGCTTGAATCAAGTCTTTTGTTTAGTGAGGACAGACAGATTAGACACACATCTGCACATCTGAATGACCTATTATGCATTGTAAGGGCTGTGTTTAATTGAAAAAAAAAAAATAACAGCTGCTTAATTTATGGATATGCACAACAGGACGAACAATTTCAACATGGCAAGCAGAACACTCATCATTCATAGAGTTGGCACTGTTTCCTCACGCATTGCAGTTGCAACAGGAATCTCTTTCTTTCGGAGTTAATTTAGTGCTTTTGAAAGGTGCCGGCTGGTAACCCTGAAGACTGCAGCCCTGCACTCAGTGCGGAACAGGTGCAGTGCAGGCAGCACCCAGGCAGTGACCTCAGCCTCTGCTCAGGCACCAACTCGAACTTGCTCACCGCACTGGGAGGGAAAATCATCAAGGGAGACAAAACCACAGTGCCATATCCCGTGGCCTGTTCCGAGATGCTCTGCACTGGTGTCAATTTGGAGATAGGCATCTGCCTGCCAGGAGCTGGGCTTTTCTTAGAAAGGTGATAGTGAAGCTTTAGTCAAGGCACAAGCACCCTTTCTTTTACAGAACCATAGAATCATTTAGGTTGGAAATGACCACTAAGATCATCAGCAATAATATCCCCTTTAACCTATAGATGTGATATGTGCAGGAAGAAGAACAAGTAAATGACTAGAGGCATGACAGCATGGTCAGGTAGTCCATGCTCTCAGTTCTGTACAGGCATTGTGCTTTGTGCTGCACTCATTAATCTTTTGTGAGTGCTTTTCAGTATGTTATTAGGAAACATCTGTTTAATTTTTCTTATTTCCTTATTGCATTTTCTTGTTTATTCTCAAAATATTCTCCCTAGGGGCAAGAAAACATGTGTAGTGGAGGCTGTGAGTTTGGCAGTATTATTGTTGATGATTGCTTCTTGTTTTTTTCTTTTTTTTTCTTTTTTTGGGGGGTGGCGTGGTGGGTGGGGGGGGAAGGGGAACAGTGAGTATTTGGTAAAGACATTAGGGTAATAGAAGAGAGCACTGAATTAGTTTTTGTCTTCAGTCACTGGGGATGTTCTGTCTTCTGTCTAGACAATCTGTAACTCTGTTACCAAACAGGTAAAGCTGTTTTTTAAGGTTCTGGATCCCAGACTTTTATTTAGTCCTTTAAAAATCTTGCGCCCAGGCTACTGTTTGTCTTAAAAGTAGTAACTGAGAATTTTACTTGATATAAGAGTCAATAAGGAGCCAACATAGGAGAGAATAGATTTGCTCAGGGCAGCTCATGTATTACAGCATTTTGTTCTAATTGGAGTTTCCTAAGGTGTGATGGCTTCATGCCCAGGAATTATATGGATGTAATCCAGCTGAGAGGTGACACATGTAAATAACCAAAGGCTGGGCTTCGTCTGCCAAGATGGGATGGAGCCTTGTAGCAGCCAGTGATAATAGAAACTGCTGCTTATGGATACTGCTATATAAATGTAGCTGCATCGAGAAATCCAAGTACCCTTAAGCTTTGGACTGAACTGGCTAATTTGTTGCCAATATTTTCAATCAAAGACAAATGTCCCTTCCTGCAAATTCTTCATAATACCTTCCTCTGCCCCTCAGCACTCTCTTTTTTAGATTCAAGTGCAGCCAGGTGTTTTTATAGATGGACTGATCTTATCTAAATACTTTGTATAGTGGAGTTGTGGGAAAAAATAGGAAAAGCTGAATACCCTCATTGTTTTATTGAGACACAAGTCTAGCTAATCCAAGAAATTCACCTAGGTGGTTGAGAATACTATAGAGAAGGACTGGAGAAACAATTGGCTTTTGTATGATACCACAAATGAAGTAAAACTCCTCATTATTACTCTTTGACAAGGACTGAACTGAAATCCATGTACTCGCCTTTTTTTTTTTCTTTTTTTTTTTTTTTTTTTTTTTTTAAGAGAAATCTTCTCACAAACAAATGTTGAATGCATTTGGACAATAAACGTGTATGTCTTCCACCTATTTATGATCAAAGATCCATTGCTATTTCTAAGCTGTTTCAATTTCGTGGTTCAGGTTTACTTAAGGTTGTTTAAGGTGTATAATATTAGGAACTCTTTCATTTATTAATGGTTAAATTTTGTCCATCTTGTTTATGAGCATTTTAAAGCATGCGTGGATTATCACTAGACAATGGTTGAAATGATCTGGATATGCAGGGTGGTCTTATCATTAAGGCTGGAGAAATTATGGCATATTTGAAGAAGAAAGAGAACAATCACAGTTTTTCTGGATGGCTGGCATGAACTCTCATGCCAGGATTCAAAGGGTTTTCTGTCCTCTTTAACCATCTACCCACCACTCTTCCACTTGAGGGTGTGCAATAAGGTTCTTTATTTAGTCTGCATGCTGGTCAACCCCGCTACAGCTGCACTGCTTGAATTCTTCATAGCTAGACCACAAGGATAGTCCTTGCTACAACGATGCATTGATTAGGTCTGTCGGGGATGTTCTAAGGTTGTGGGTTTTTTTCTTTTTATTTATTTATTTTTGCTCTTTTTTCTTAAGCTAGAAAAGACACTGAATTCAAAAGCGCTACAATGCAGGTTGTGATGAAACACCTGGATTGATGGTATAATGTTGCTTAACAGCTCTGGGCCAAGCAGCCCATAAGATTTGGGAAGGCTTTCCAGTGGTTGTCTTCTTTTCATATAAAAAGGTGGTAAGTGTCTCAAGTCCTTGCCATTGCTGTTTCAAAACAAATCTTTGCTATAATCAATAACATCTGAATAACAGCATTTGGTACTGCAGAATTTCAAGCATAGCTTGTAGGCTTAGAAAATGAGAATCAACAATGGATCTAATTATATAAGCTGTGATCTTGGCACATCTCATCTGGATAGAAGTAAGCAGAACTGGGCATTTTTTAAAAGCCTGGTCTCACAAGATTTCTAGCTTCATTGGGGAGGTCCATTAAGTATTTAAAAGTTGAGGAAGTTACTGAACCTCACAGCCCTCTGAGACTAACTCTTCACCAGCTGCAGAGACCGTTAAATATCTGTATCATATGTTGCATTTTATGAGAAAATAACTACAGCTTTTTTTGCAATCTGAGGGCACTTAACCTCTGGGCAGGATAATGTAGCCTGTGAATTAGGCTGCCAAGGCAGTATAGCCTTTCTTTTTTGGTCTTTAATTTTCAGGCAAAGCCTATGTATCCACAACTCCAGATCAGTGTAGGTATTATTGTTGCAAAATCTGATGTGTGAGTCTTAGCATTCGTTGAGGTCAACTGCAAAACTTCCCTTGATTTCAGTGTCAGGTCTGCCTTACACTTAGAGGGACGCAATAGGCTAAAACTTGTAAGTAGATTTTCTTATTGTTAATTACTCCCTAAGTTAGTAAATTGATGTATTTTTTCTAAATGTTTTTTATTTTTCACCACCTATTGCTGCTAGTCCATATACTGTTTAATTTGGACAAAAAGGAAAGGCTGTTCTTTTATTTTCTGAACTGCACTGCATTGTACTGTTTGGGTTCACATATAATGCAAAGAAATGTTAAAAACCTAACAAATGTTGCTCTGACTAGTATCATTACCTGTGATCCTATATTTTTTGCACATTGATTAGCATGACAATCATGAACAGCTAGATCAAACTCAGCTCATTTCTTTCTGTGTGAAATTCCCTATTATGTAGTGGACAGCGTTGCCCATTATCATTCAAGTATCCTGCCTGCCCTACTCTCAGAAGTATTTTCATAGTGTTGAGAAAGAACAGTGCCATGGAATATTTACCTTCAACAGAAGGGAAAAAATATTTTAAAAACCCTGATACAGACCTGATCATGATCTTTGGACATAATCCATTTCAAATTTTTCATTATTATTTTTTATTTAACACTTTAAAAAAAAAAAAATCAAATTTAAAGTATGGTCCGAAAAAATTAAATGTAGAGTACATGCTTATGCAGTACTGCCCTGAAGAAAAAAATGAAGACAATGGAAGTCTGCGGCATAGTAATATCTGATAAGCTAGAAAAAAATGCATATATCAAGCAGACTGCAGTTTACAAGAGGCAGACTTCTTTTCATGCATGTGCATAAGGAACTAAGAACAGGCTCATGCTTGAACATAAATGAGAATTTAATTGACAACTCCCAATTGACAACTGGGTAACAATACAGTCACATAATTAGTAATAAAATAAATGAGGAAGCCAAAAATTATTTTAGAAAATGCAGTTTTACTGCAAGAAAGGCTAGTGACAGGAAGATACTAAACTACAGAAATGTGCTTTAAGTCTGTTTAATCATTCTCAAAAGATACACATTTTACTCATAGTGAAATCTGTGATTTGTTTTAGCAGTGTTAGAGTGGGAAAAGCAGTAGCTGGAGGGCACATCTTGAAAATGGTCACTAATATGATAATAATTGTGTAAGCAACCAAATGCTACATCCTAATATGATGGGTAGATGAACACAGTACGTGTTATGAAGATACCACTTTTCTCAACTTTGGCTGTAGCTGTATCTGACATAGCAGTCTGCCAATGCAACCAAAATAATTGGCAGCCAAACTTGCCTGTTCGTACAAGGTTGTCCTGTTTCCCAGTTCTTAATTCATTTCTACACCTGTGACATACAAATACATATTGGAAATAACTATATCCACCTGCCAGTCTAATCGAAAAGGAACTTCTTGGCTTAATTATAGGAAGGAAAGAGCCTGGTTATTTTAAGATCAGTCTAGAAATTGTCATCTTACTGCTAATTTCTGCTCTCCACCTAATTGGTATAACAATGCTTCTATGTTGTGGGGACTTGCAATGGCCCTGAAGCTATCGTCCATCATTAAGGTAAAAGTTGGAGCGATATAGTTTTAAGGGAGATAAGAATTAATCCCTTATCTATAAAGATGTGCTTAGTAGCTCTAACCTGTATTTTGAAATGTTCACTTGTCTAAACTTGCAACTTATATCACTTTATCACTGATATCCCATATATCTGGGTCACTTATAGCTGTGACATGCAAACTCACCACCTACACAACTGCTACTTACTATCCTCAAGTTAAATGAAACATTCCAGGGAATGTCTGATTCTATGAAATCTGTGTGCAAAAAAGTTTGGGATTTCATAGATGCTACTGTTTACTGTTCTTAGATTTTGTGCTTTTGCTTGTTGTATTCACGTTTACTTATTTCCTATTCTTTGCTTTCACTTTTGTGGCATACCAGTATGTTGTCAGGTTATTGAAGTAACACCTCTGCACTAAAATAAAAATAAAAGGTAAGGGACACAAAGCTTCTGAACAATGCAGTTCTATTTCCACATTAAATGTTCAGATTTTACCTACAAAAAAAAATGAAAAATATAGACTTTTTGTACAGTATCTTTGGCTCAGTGTTTAGAAAACAATTTTTTTGAAGAACAAAGATATTCTTCCTACTCCCTGCAAAGCTGATCTCCCCCATCTCCTTTCTGTTTTTCTGTTACCTGCCATAGAATTGAGATTAATTGAAGTTAACAGAAGTAAACTGGGGGGGGGGGGGGGAAGAAAAGGAAAGGAAAGGAAAGGAAAGGAAAGGAAAGAAAAGAAAAGAAAAGAAAAGAAAAGAAAAGAAAAGAAAAGAAAAGAAAAGAAAAGAAAAGAAAAGAAAAGAAAAGAAAAGAAAAGAAAAGAAAAGAAAAGAAAAGAAAAGAAAAGAAACACACACATTTTAAATTTTAAACCATCTTGAAGAAAAACCTCAGAATTAAAGCACTAGAATGGTGTCAGCATTCTGCTGGAAACCTTCCTCTGCTCCATCTAAATTCTTTTGTAAACCAAAAGTCTTTTTGCGGATGTCCTGCCAAATGCATCTTTTGGCTTTTCTGAGCAGACAGCTGATCTGGTTACTGTCTTGAAGTCCCATGCACTGTGGGTGTGTTGTTGGCATTGATCAGCTACATGCTGGGTTGCCATTACAGTAACTCTGGCAATCATTTGCATAGAGGAAGATCATGAGCCACTGAGTCTGCTAGACTTAAAGAGACTTGGAAGACCCTCACCGTTTGGTAGATGAGGGAGGGGGGTTTACTCAGCAAAGGAAAATGGAAGTTCCTTATTCCTGCCAGGAGATCTGGTAAAGATATTTGTGCTATATGATGCAGGACTTTTCATGAGGTGAAAAGTTCTTTATATTTTTAGATTCTCTTTAAAAAATTTTGTTCAAACAAAAAGCTTTCCTTGAAGCAAGGCAGGTTTTTTGACCTCTAAAGTCAGAAGAAAATCTCCCTGCTGAAACAACAAACACAGTATTTCATTTCGTAAAGCCTTTGCTAATTGTAATGCTATTTAATTTAATGTTTCTTTTTTTTTTTTCCCCTCCATTTTACTCTTGTGATTGGTCTTTATGCTAAAGAAGAAATCTTGAGAAAATAAATGGCAACTGCTGTTTTCTGTAAGTGGTTTTAATTCATTACATTTCTTTATCCCTCACTCACCCCCTCCCTCTCCTATTACAACAGCTTCTATCTTATGCCACAAGCAAATATAATTTCTGTTGTTGCTTCTTTGCAAAATCCAATTTGTTATGATGTATTATGCATGCCAGTATAATTGCAGAGGAGGAGTTAAACTGAATGACAGTTTAAAGAGGTGCATTCCTTTGGCTGTGTCACTCACAAAGAGCAGCAAAAAGAAAAGTGGGACAAATTGATGCTCTGATGAAAGTATTAATCTGCTGAGATTTCAGATGAAACAATGGGACTGTCCTAATCAAGCCATATCCTCTAGAGAACAAAATGACACCATGGACTCCTGATACAGAGAAAATTACTATGGCCTCAGCAGCACTATCAGTTATAATATGTACTGTAGTCTTTGTGTATACATTACTAACAATTAAAAAGGGGCTTGTCAGTACCAATCTTAGCATAAAACATTTTTTCTAAGAAATGTGAGAGCTTTATGAGATAGCATATAATGAGTTAGTCTTTTGCCATTTATTTTCCTAGAAAGAATAGAATAAAATGTGTAATAATCATAAAAAAGAGCAAAATAGCAAGGTAGGTAAGTATTCCAAGTGAAATCTCTTTACAGAAAATGTGTAAGATTTTCACTGCAAGTGAGGATAGAGGTTATAAATACAACAAATTACACCTTTGTAATTCTGATGCTGGGGAACATGATGTATCCATTAAAATAATGGTAAAGTGTTTTATACTTTTTATTTTCTTCAACAAATTGTAGCGGGGAAAAAAAAAAAAAAAAAAAAAAAAACAGCTTTTAAAGTCAAGGGTTTTGTTTTGTTTTGTTTTGTTTTTCATTCTTTTATACCACTATGATACAATTCTTTTGTAACGTTTTATAGATAACTGCTCTAAGTATGTTTTTGTCATTTGTTTCTGCAGTATTTCCCGAGACTGTCCCAGACAGCCTGGTCAGATGGTAACCGTTGTCTCAGGCAGGAAGACTTAAGCAGTAACCTTTAATGCATTGAAGAATACTTCACACTTGAACTTTCAAAGTTACCCAGCTGTCTACTATGGGAAAGGACCTCCCCCAATTCAGGGTGATTCTTTTCCCCAGCTGCCATGCATTTTCCTACCCCAGGTCTTCAAAAACATTTGGAGAGCACCTTGTGGTCCTTGAGCAGAGGTAAAAATTTAGTGTTTAACTAAACTAGTTACAAGTCTCTGCAGTACAGATAACGTTCCACACACAACAGGAAAGTAAGAGAAATCTTTCACAGCCTTGCATATTGGGAGAATCAGATTAGATAAACAAGCTCTTCAAATGAACAAGCAAAAATTTTGCTGATTGAGTGGGAATGGGGCTGCAGAGTTCAATTTTCCAGTAGTAGTATCATATCAGCTCTGTCTTCTTCTGGGGTGTTGCATTTTAGAAGAAAGAAAATGTCCTGTCTGAACATTTCTACTGGACATCATGAACTAGGCACTGGCAACTTGACTGTCACTCTTAGAGCCTCTGCTCATTCAATATCTAAATATTTGTATGTGCAAATCACCAATAAGCTCAGTCAATCATGCTAAGCTATTTTTTTTTTTTTTTGGAAGCTTGTGCTTCCCATAATTGTGAAAGTAAGCCCACTAACCCCCTGAAACCTTCCCCTCTCAGTATATAAATTCAATAAACCTTAATAAGGACAACAGGAGATCTAAGAAAAGTAGGCTAGGTCCTCATTCATTGGTAAACAGGTTAGGTATGAATATTACCAGATGATAAACTATTCTGACATTGTAGGTACAACATTATGATGTCTCTCCAAGAATCCTGAAATGGAGAAAAGTGTCACTTAGTTTTCAAAATATTATTTTTAATGGAAACACCAGTATGCTAACATCACCCACTGTTCCAAGAAGCATTGAATTTTCTCCTTAGATCTGTTTTCAGACAGAATCAAATCCCTGCATACTTATGGACTGAGCAGGATCCTATGATAATAGTTTTATCCCAGTGAAGATCAATTCAAAGTAAAGACCTCACCCATAAAAGCCTTTTCTGAGTGCTAGTTAGCAAGTCCATTATAAATAGAATCTGTTTATTATTTCCTCAGAGTTGTCTTATCAAATCCTCATAGAAATGAGATCTATCTAAAAGCTTCTTTAGAAATTGCAAATAGACATATAAATTGAAGCAAAGTGATGCTATTCATGAAAATAATCTTTTTACAGGATATTTTTGTACAAAGAAAATATTATGTTTGGTAATTTCTTTTCAAAGAGACACTTTAGGCTTCTGTAATAAATAGTACTGTTATCAACACACACACACAGAAGTCAAGTGTCTGCAAATTCTTATAGGAATGTCATGTACTTCAGTAACAATTATTTCTTACAGTCATAGAATTGTATGGCCATGAATAGAATGGAAGTCCTCAGAAAACAAAATAAAACAAAGCAAAACCCTTCCAAGTTGCAAGCCTTTTTTTGTGCTGGCTACCCCAGCTGGCAAAAAAAAAAAAAAAAAAAAAAAAAAAAAAAAGTAAGGTAACAATATAAATATTGCACATGATTTCAAAGCAAATGGCTGAATTTTTGACAGCACTCGTGTTTCTCACTGCTTTCAGTGGGTATGTGGATGCCCAGTGCTTGGAGCAGTCAGACCACAAGCCTGGGAGAGAGCAGTCTAGTCCAGGCAGCCTCACAAAATGCGTCACACCCAGAGGAAAGGTGAATCAGTCAGATGGATTCAGATGGATTTCTGAAATATTCAGCTTCTGAAAGCATGAGACATGAGCCTCCTTGAGATAGTTTGAGCATCTGTGTGGCCACCAGCATCAGGATCACAGATCTGCAGAAGGCAACACTGCACACAGTGTTTCAGATCTGACAGAAGCATAGCTGCGGTTAATACTAAATGTAAAGCTGAACAAGAACAACAACAAAAAGGTTGTCATCACCTTCTATTTCATAGTGGATAAGGGCCTGCATCAGCACTGACTTCTGAGCAAGAAATCCTGGTGAATGTATTTCCTGAGTAAAGAATCTAGCATGCCTAGTATACATCAAGTAATTGATTTTAGAAATCAGTAGCAAAATAACAGAAATCAATCAGTGGCCATTTAGCCTCAGATTGATCACAGTATTATCTTTGGGTATTTTTATTTTTCTGTTCTTTTGTTTGAATGTATGCTTGGACAATGTAATTATAACAAATTTCTCTATGCAGGTCATTCTTTTGCCCTCATTATGAGTGAACCACTTTGGATCAAATAGCTCATCATACATGGAAGTAAACAGATGTGAAAGAATTTTGGGAAACCCCTCAACTCACACTGATTTAGGTTTTGGAACTGTTTTATGCTGCTCTAAATTGTTCCTGGTAACCAGTAGTCCAAAGACATACAGGTTAGCTGGGATCATGAGTTAATCAATATGATGAATGTCAGCGTTTATTAGGAAAAGTCTCTCTGTGGAAGATGGCAGGAAAGAAAAAAAAAAAAAAAGATACAGCAGCTTAGCAGTAGGCTCTCCATAGAATAATCCCGACAATTCAGTTAACTCACTTCAAAGCTGTTTACTGCTACCTTGTAAGTCTGGCATAACAAGAACAGACCCCACACGTTATTATAGGAGAGTGAATCATTCAATCTAAGGAGCCTTTCCTTTATTGCTCTACATATTTTAGCTCAAAGAGGAGTAGAAAGCACCTTTCTTTTAAGGTATTGCATTCCAGTCAGTACTCAGAGTAGGTCATCCAAAAATAGCTGCTGGCATTGTTTTTTCATCTGCTATTTGGATGGATAGGTCAGTTTGAAAAAGGTTCCTTCCCTGACTCTTAAACGACTCTTCCCTGACTCTAGAAATGTCATAGCAACCCTATTTTTGTAATAATTCCATCCACATTGTTTGGTGATACAAGTGAGCATGATTACAAATAGGGTCTTGATATATATTAATCACAAGTTAAAAATAAATAAATAAACAGCATCAAGGATTTAGTTTGGAGTATTTAATGTACAAAAATCTTTTCTCATATTAGAAGCATCTGGTAGAATTCTTTACCTTTTCAAGTACTGGAACTTCCCAAACAAGATGTTTTTATCATCCTGTAATAGAGGTTGTCCAGGAAAATAACAGAATCACTCTTATTACAGATTAAGCAAAGATCTCTTCATTGAGTCAGTGCCCTTTTCAACCAAAACTATGTTGTTTTTTACAGACTGTTTTATAGAGCATTTACTAATGTTTTATCACAAGAAACTTCAGCATTAGGGCACTGCCCATTTCAGGCAAAAAAATGGGGGGGGGGGGGGGGAGGGGTGGATGGCAGATAAACTATGCCTGTGGAGTATTCAGCTGTGTAAGGGAATGAGCCCACATATACAGCAACTTCTTCAGCTCCATTCCTCCTTGCTATACAGCACATATTTCACTGGTGGGGTTTAAATCTGCACCTGCTATGACATTAATGTGGTTTCACTGAACAGCCCTGGCAACAACACATTAAAGACTTTCAGAAGTCAAATATGTGTTTCAGTGAATCACAGCTTCTTACCTAGACTTTGACCTGGAATCACCTCGTACAAAGTCAAGAGCAGACAAGGACAGAATAGTCCCATTGCTTTCACTTGCAGGTGTTTTGTGCAACTTGGAGTAGTTTTGAATGTGCCATGAATTTTATAGGGCCTTTTAAGTCACCTTCAGGCCTGTGTAATTCTGAGAAAAGCATTCAAACGCTGGGCTCAGGATGGCTGGCAGCCTGAAGGACTCATGCAGAGTTAGTTCATGGTCCGGCTCTTGGCCTGGCATTCACTCCCTGAGCAGTTAGCAATGTAAGCACATAAGATCTTCTCAGAGGCAGTGATTCCATAAGAAGATTAAACACGAATCCTACTCAAAGTTCCATCACGTCACACAGAATTGGGCCCTGATTCAAGACTGAAGACTTTTTCTTCTATTTTCTGTGCCTTTATGATTCATCTAAGTTTATTGCTTTGTTCTGAAATTTGTTAAAAGAAGAAGTGCATATCAAAAGGGAAACAGGTTTCACAATGTTAGCTTTGAAGCCAGAAAACCAACTGAAACTTCCAACATGGTTTGCCCCACACAGTGAAGGTGAAAACATGATTTGGAACAGTGTGACAATGTCTTTCAGCTCCAAATGCATCAATTAAAATGAAAATCTTTCTGCCCGCAAATTCTGTCTGTATTCAATTAGAATGAAAATGTAACAGAAAACTAGATGGATTAAAGAGTACTTGTGTTTCTTTCTCTCCAGAAGCCTAAATTCAATATACTGCAACTTTGTTGTTTTCTTTGTGCAGATCTCCTTGTTTGTTTGGTCAGGCATTTTGGTCCCAGCCTTCTTTAGCTGGTGAGGCTGCATGTGCTGCTTGCATTCTTTTTATATCATATATACAATGAATTTGTATTATCTATTGTTTGTTCTAAACTTCTGACTTTATTTTGCCAAGGCTATCTGTTTTTAAATTAGTAATTTTCACTCCCTCATACAATTCTTCTAAATTACTTTTTGGAGTACTGGCTATTAATATTTTAGGTAGCTTTGATGTTTTACTTTATAGTCTTCAATTTTATTTTACATTTCACAGGTTCTAGTTGCAAATAATCCTACAGGCAATTTTCTCACATTGCAACTATTCCTTGAAAGATATGCTAATGTAGCAAGGCACTTGCAATACTGGGGGTTAAGTTAATCACCCAAAATGAGTCATATTACTGTCAGTGGTATATAAAGACATCCCATAGTGAATTACTAGGCAGACTAGCATTAAAGTTCCTTTATAAATACCAGAAGCTGAAGATGTGCAGAAATAAGCATTCGTTTCAGAATCCATTGAGCAAAGGATTTTTTTGTTGTTGTTGTTGTTTCTGGACTCAAAAATACCAAAGAAATACAATGTTTGTCTTCCCCTTAAAAAATCTGCATTATTATTTGGAAAGCTCTGGTAAATCAAAAAAAAAAAAAAAAAGAAAGAAAGAAAAGAGGAAAGAAAAAAGTAGCAATTACTCTCTTTATGTTAATGTCTTTGCACAGATAAAGGAATTGTCTTTTTCTCAAGAGAAACAGTAAGAAATTCAGGGCACCTAAGTGCTAAATTGATACATGAGATTATGTCATTTAAAATTAAACTTGGAACAATTCTTATAACTTTAGACTTGTTTAGAAGTAGCCAGAAGATATGTGTGGTAGAAACATATGTTTATGTATTCTTTATACATTATTTTCCCATAATAAATAGTTTAAATAGTCCTTTAAATAGATACAACATTTTAGTCTCCTACATAGTAAACACCTGACAAATATTTCTACATCTCCTGTAATTCAAAATGAAATAAACTTCAGCTAGAATCCACTGGGATGCAAGTGATGAACATTTTATCCAGGAAAGTTGAACACTATAGTGAAAATGTACCCCTGTACTTAGAACTAACCAGCTGCTATCAAACAAATTGTTCCTGTGGTCTTGCTGAGCACAAAGAAACATTTAGCTAGGAAGGCTGAAGAACATAGTTAGGATTTGCTGCCAGGTCTGATTTTTATTGGTTGCATCAGTTGCAATAGTACAGCACAGTTCTGTATGGGCAGTAGATTAAGGAGTTTTGGATAGCCTTAATCTCTTCTGTCAGAAGGGTACTTTCTCACCAGACTGACTGTTTAGAGGGAGGCAGAGGTACAGTTCAGGGCTGCGTTTTAAAGCATCAGTGAAGCAGCACTTATAATGATCTAGATTTCTGTTTCTTGTCTGGGAAAAAAATTAAAATAAGATTTAGTTACATTGTACTGATATGCATTTTTATGAGAACAAATACATTTCAAAGCAGAAAGGATAGGGAGTGTGTGGGAAAGGTTTACATGGAACACAGTATTTATTTGCCATGCATATTTGATATGCGTTCATTAAATACGCAATAGAAATGTCAACATAATGTGCTGTTTAGATCCTCCAATAAAAACAAACTGCATTGGTATTAAAATTGGAATGCACTAATCTTTGGTTAAATACAAACCTTATTTGCTATCCAGCAAAGAAATGTTTGGTTGACTGTTGTTAAATAACCATATATTTAATGTAATTTAATTTGCCCTGCATTTATAAAGTCTGATAGAGTGATACTGTGTCAGTGTAACCAGCATTTTCACATACCATCATCTGCCGTTATATGTTGCTTTTTTTTTCCAACTCTCACCCATTGACATTCAATCACTAACAATTATCACCAGTTCATGCCTAATTCGAGAGTATTTTCACAGTCCCACTGAACCATTGCCAATCCTTCTTACAAAGAGAAAAAAGCATATATTCTCTTCAAGGAATATTTTTGTGTAACATACGTTCATCTGACACAACCACAACAGCTAAATCTATTCACTACCGAATTAACATATGAGATAGATGGCAGCATTTGATAGTGGAGATTTAGAACTAAATGCTAAACATTCCTAAGCTAGGGTATTTTGGCTTGTTTATTTGCTTTGTTGGTGTGTGTGTGTGTGTGTGTTTTTGTTTGGTTGTTTGTATGTTAGTTTTTTCCTGGTATAACCACATTGACTTAGAAAGTTATCCCTTTCACCAAATTACACTTAGGCTTTTAGCTGTTTATAATGATGGCTTATACTTACTTCCACATCATAGCAAAGGTACTTTTAATTATGATATCCAATTAGGAATATAAAATACACCATATGGGATTGTCATCCAGTCTTTACATGGACCAGCAGTTTAAAAGGAGGTTTAAACTGGGGTTTATGCCCTGAAGCATAATAATATCTCTTGCTTATAGCCTTTGCAATTTCCTTCTCTGTGAGGCTCCCTTGAACGTTCCTACTGCCTCTGCAGCTAGTATTTGGAGCAGAGTCTTACTGCACTATACTGTTAACTAAATAATATTTTTAGAAGGAGTTCCATAGGTGTACAATTTATCTAAAAACTGTCTTTCTACAAGTCTTTTGGTAGCTTTACCCAGCAATCAGTCAAGTGCCTGCAGTGTAATGCAGAGAAACCTGAGCTAGATTTAAATTCAAACACTGGTAACAATCTAACCAAGGCAGCACTGAGCTCAGCACAGCCAATTTACTTTGCTGAGAAGCTGGGTAAATTAGCTCATGCTGAGATCTGCACTGCCGTAGCTGACTGCTGGCAGTGCCCTGGCTCGCTAGTTTAAAGCTGGTGTGGGTATCTCTCTGGTGTACTGCAGTCACTGCTGATGTACTCTCACAGTACAGTATATGCGTATATTTAATTTATGGCTTTTCTGTTTCAGTGGGTGTCTTTCTGTTGGGTATGTTCCATGTAGGAATTTCCCAATATTCTTGTTCTGCCATTATTGTTCCAATTTTTCATCATAAATTTCATCATTCACCCACCCTCTTTTCTTTCTCTCTCTCTCTCTCTCTCTTTTTTTTTTTTTTTTTTTTTTTTTTTTTTTCCAATCCTGCCAAATGTTTTGAGCTGGGAGTGACCAGAGTAAGAAGGATGTCACCTCCTTCCATATGCTTCATACTGCTGTCTATATATGAATGTCTGCTGTCTAAAATAAATATCACTACAACATCCCTAGGAGACTTTAGGGAGATTTAGTTAATGCAATGCCATTCATACTGCTTCCTCTCTATAGCATGTCTGGGCCCATTGTCCTGAGGAGTGCACATAGTAGATTTACAACAGACCAGAATCCTGAAGTATGTACATACCACATGTTTCAGAACTACAAAGGCATTGGAGTGTGTACTAGATATGCTGGCAAAATTAAGTTGATGAGGGTAATCAGATATATATATTAATGAAAAATATCAATAACTGATATTCAGTCATTTTTATATTCCCTCTCCAGATGTTGGTATGCTTTTTCTTTCTCTCCTCTTCCTGTTTCCACTTCTTTGTCCTCTTGTACTCTGTCCACTGTGAGTCTGACTCCTTAAAAATATGCTTTGACTGATACAGCATCCTCTCAGCTCATTAAAAGAATACAAAGGTCATGCACTGGTTGTGATAAAGTAATTCAGCACATATCTTGGTATTTGTATAATACAAAGGAAAAAATAATGCAGAATTTGTGTTTTACCTCATAAGACAATACTCATTTAAAAGGCTTATTTCTTAAACAGCTAGTAAAATAGATGAAGGAAGACAGACAGGAAGACAGATGAGCAAGTAGGTTTTGGTATATTATTGTTTTGGAAGATTGGTGAAAAATTGTTATCCTTGGCAAAAAAAAAAAAAAAAAAAATCTGAACTTTATGAGAACAGATGACATCAGGGGAAAAAAATAAAAAGTAAAAAAAAAAAAAAAAAAGCTGTACTGTATTTAGGGATTTCATTACATCCTTCATTAAAGATCAGAGTGAAAAAACAGGATTTCAATAATGAGGTAGAATTCAAAATAATTAGACAATTAGAATGAATGACTCATTAAAATAATGAGGTCTGTGTGCTATATAACAATGCTTGTATTTTTCCTTCTTCCAAAATGTGTAAGTTTTGGTCAAGATGCTGAACTCCCCAAAATGCTGTCCTGCTGGGGGGGGGTTCATCACAGCCCTGGCCCAGACAGCATGGCCCCAGTGAGCACAGCAAGCTCCTGGCAGAGAGGGTCGCAGGATGTCCTTTGGAGCACACCCCTCAACTCTCCTAAACATCTTTTGGAAATAATGATGTGAATTTTGTCACTTTAAAATGATCTTTTTGGGGAAATAGCTAAGAGTAAAATGGGTGCTAGAATGACAGGAACATCCTGCCCTCTGGGCTCTTTCACAAAACAAAGGTACTTCAGTGCCATTTCAAACCACCGGAGACATATATTTGTTTGCATTCCCGTATCACAAATACCTAATCAAAATGGTCTGAGGAGACAGGGAAAGCCATTACCAACCTGAGCCCAAATATGCCAGGTTTCAGCCTGAGAGAAATTTGTAGCCTGAAGTTAAAAGCCACTGAAAATAGGTGTTTATAATGGAAGTGCCATCTTAACCTTATCTGTAGTGGCACTACTGCTTTCCTATAATATCTCCTTTCCTAGCATCTGTGAAATTGTAATCTGTCCTATGGCTAGTAACTGAGGAGATGATGAAACCAGGGGATACACTCTGCACTACCTTAATTTATCTGTACTAGGTTTTTACTGACACATAAAAAGGGAAGGTGAGCAGGGGGGTGAGGGGCTGATGTCAGACAGTTGAGTGCCTCAGACATACTTGGGAGAAAGAAAAACAGGGCACTGGATGATTGTCTGCATCAGTCACCAGATTATTATTTTTTTATGCTTCAACATTTTTCCTTTCTTTACAGCAAACATGGAACAAAATTGTTCAGGATATCGAAAGGTTTCCTCCATAGTATTTGCATTGCAGCCTAGTGGGCCTAAAAGCAAGCCAGTGTAGGACCCCTGTAGTCCTGCTATAATGAAGATGCTACCTCTGGAAACTTTCTGCATTACTCAGCATTAATGCCATCCAGCTGCCAAACAGTAGTATGTTCTACACTGGTGTGTTGTAACGAACACAGATCTTCCCTTACTGAATGTAACAGGTAGGCCTGATGAGAGAGACCTGTAATGCTATCTTAAAAAACAAAAACAAAACCAAGTCATAGTAAATATTTTTGTTGTGTAAGTATTTAGTTATGTTTGTTTCCTGAATCGTTTGTTGCATTGCTTGACTTTGTAAATTTGACCAACTGTATCTCTACCCATACAAATTCTCTTTAATGGCCCAACAAATGTGCTTCTTTTTGAGACTGTTAAGTTTCTACCCATTAGCTTACAGTAACATTCAAGGACATAGGATTTGACTCCTTTGAAGTTTTCTTACAACATTAAACATTTGTTTGAACTAGAGCACTTAAATATTGGGGTACAGGTGATGTGAGCCCTGAAATTATTCAGGATTTTAACCTTTGACAGGGAAAACTTTGCTTATTATTTGTCAGTAGTAGCAGTATCTCATGTCCTCACCTGGGATGAGGACCAAATAATATCCTGCTATCAGTCTGCAAGGCTGTTCAGGAAAATCTGATGAAGCTTTGGATTTGATTCTCTAGGAGAGAAAGCAATTGGCACGCATTTTTGTTATCCAAACCCACAAAGTTTGAACAGCTCAACCTTCTGTAGCCAATTTTCATGTATTTCATATGCATAACACAGAACTACTAGATTGAAGGGCCGGAAGAAGTCTCTTCTGGGTGCTATGGCAATGTAGCATTTACCTAGCCCTCTGGCCTCATTCTCTCAGAAATTACCCTTGTTAATACTCTGCTTTACCTTGCCTTATCTTCTGATTTACAGCTGCATGAGTGCGCTCACTCTGACTCATGCAGTCCCATGCAGATACCCAAGTCATCAATGATTTCTCAGCACTCCTCATTATTCAGACTTCTGCTAATTCTGGGAACTATTTGACTAGAAGAGACTAAATTTGCTTTAGGGTGTGTGGCTTGTTAGTGACCTCGGGACAGATGGTGCAGGCAGATTTGGAGAAGTGATTCATGTGTGTGTGTCAATGCGTGTTCTGGACTTGGACTATGGAGCTCTCAGCATTTATGAAAAGAGCAGTCATATTTCCTGTACATAGATAACATTTATAACCATATTTTCAAATACAATATTTTCATATATTTTTGGAGAAATAAGAGTATAGAGGTTATGTAGAGTAATATAAAGTAGTAGGTATTTTGGAAAACAGGGGAAATCATAAAACAGAGAAGGACATAGATATAAAATGTTTTCACCTTTAGGCCAAATCTATTTGTCAGGAACATTCAACACTGAGGTTGCAATCCATTACTTTCACAAGAATGTGTTCAGACCCTTTTCCATATTTTATCTTGTAACAGCATTTGGCTAATTAATAACAGATTGTTTCATTGTCTTCTAAGTTTTCATTTTCTTCTAAGTAGTAAAATATAGTTTTTGAAATTGGCATTATAATTTCAGTTGTCTTCCTGAAAAGGAAAAAAAAAAAAAAGTGTTTTCCATGTAAATAATGTTTAGATAAACAGGTCCCTTACCTGAAATGCTGTTTTGTTGTTATTGTTTTTTGTTTGTTTGTTTGTTTTCTAATACTTGTTAGGACACTTTAGAGCCACTGCAATCCAAAACTTCCATAACTGTTTTCCCGTCCAGTTTTCCAGACACTCTTTCCAGACACTCTTGTTCTTTATCCAGATGTCCTTCATTACTAAGATAATTCTCTAAACATGTGCGACAGTGCCTGGAAATGCCACCTGAAATTGAAAGACAAGATCAAGTTTTGTGAAGAGATTTTTTTTATATTATTATTAGTTTATAATGAACTGTACCCTCTTTGGCAAGAAAAGAATGCAAGACTTTTATCAGCTGTTTGCCTAGCATATGTTTGCACGCCTAGCTTTCAAATTAGGGTCATGCTTCCAAATAGATAGCAGGTAAGCACTTCTAAACGCTCTTGCTGCCTTTAGCTACAGTGAACTTCAAAAGTACAATAAAATAAAATAAAATATTATCAGTACCAGTACTGTCTGAAATGGAGACTTTAATAGCACTAATTATGTGCACACAAACTGACAAAATATCCTGCTAAATGAACAAGTAGGTGTCCACCTCAGAGACTGAGCAGTTAATTATCTTCAACACAGATAGGGTAATTGCACAGATGTATCTGTGCATGGTTGTAGGAGTATATTTCACACATAATAACTGGGCCTAAATCTCTTCCCTATTTGCTTTCAGAGATCTTGATACAGACTGTGGCAACATCTGGAAGCACTGGGTAAGTCCTCTGATGTAGCCCCTCCTCTTGGAGAAATGTTTGAAAGAGTCAGGTTGTCTGTTGCCTGTCAGAGTCTGTGTCTTGAGCTGCTAGTTAACAAGATGCCAGAGTTGGAGATATCTTTTAAAAGCAAAAACTTAACTAAGTTCACCTTAGTTGATTTCCATCTGAAACAAAAAACTAAAACCACCTGAGATTCAAACAGGACAATACAACGAGCCATCAAAGTGAAACTTTTTGCTTTCTTATGGATAGACACAAAAATGCCAAGATATTGAGTCTTGGTTTCTGATTGAATTTTGTAGCATTTGGTAAAACAAATCTAGTCTTTTAAAGTTAGAATACATATACATATGTGAACAGGCACAAAATTATATGCAAATCAGGCAGTTTTGCCTCAGTGAAGCTAGGTTAAAAACATTCTCTGGAAGCATAAACCACAGAAACAGAAGTTGGGAAAAAAAAAAAAAAAAAAAAAAAAAAACTCTTTTGTTGAATTTCATGCCTCCAGAGTTTATACATTTATATAATGTGTTATGCTCTTTCAAACTGATGTACTAAACTGAAGTCTTTATTTTGCAAAGATGATCCACTGCCTTATCCTCTACCCCCCAAACTTACAACCCTTAATTTCAAGTAAAATCCATCCGTAAAATCATCTGTCTCGTGGTTACTTTTTAATTACCCCTGAAGGTCCTAATTGTGTTGTTAAAACGTCTGGGGTTTCCAGCTCCACTTCTACTCTGAAAAATTGGTAGTTTGTGAGATAGAACTAAAGTCAGAGCTTAGGTATTGATCTCAGAAGAAAATTACTGAGGATTGTGGGGGATTTTGCTCTGACAAGAAAGAATGACTTTTGAGGCCTCCAAAGATGCAAAATTCTTTCAGTGACATGCATTAGTGCTAATCAGTGTGTGTTGCCATGGTTCAGTAGAAGTCAGCACTGAACTTCACAAAACTCTTTCAACCTTTCCGCTCTAACTGTATAAATGTGAAAGTAACAATAAATCTTGTTGACAATTACTTCCACATCTATTGGCAGTCAGTCAGCTGCAATGTGAACAGCATTGTGCACAATATGTGCAGCACAGCCAACACCCATTAACTATCTCCCTAGTTTCTCCTGTGACTTAGAGAACATGTTATTTTTCCCCAGTGAGTAGCCCTTTCAAATACTGAATTAGTAATATTAGCACCAAATACTACTAATTTGTCAACCAGGCTGTGTTTTTCCAAAGTGTTCACAATGGGGTCTGATAACTGCTTTGCAGCTCAGCAGAGCAAAGATGAAAATTCAAAAACTTCTGTAAATCATTTGTATAACACTTAAAGAAATGGGTTTTTTTTTGTTTGTTTGTTTGTTTGTATTGCTGTTGTTTGTTTGTTTTGCCACTAGAATGTTAAGTATGTATGTAAAAAAAAAAAATGCAGAATTTCAGCCTCACTCAGCAAGAACTTCAATTTGTAGTAATATGGAAACATATTCATAAGCATATACATAAGTGCTTTGAAGAACCAGAGCTAGAAACATTTTTAATAACATGAAATGCTTGCTCAAAAAAGGCATTGTCAGGACCACCTCTATATTTTCAGATTTTGGTGGCTAGCTTAAATAGTATTTATGAAGAAGTAAAACTCTGCTATAAAGTTTCTATTGTGTATCAGGCATTCATTGCTCGCATACAGTTTTCATTGGCATCAGTATGAAACCTGTGCAAATAATTACATAGCATACAAAGCTGAAAACCACAAATGGATCAGGGTCGATAGTCTTATTTTTCTAATCAGTTTTCCTATGCAATTCTTAAAGGCAAGTGCACATACACACTTTTAAATGAAAGCATACATATAGAAATACATTTAAAAATGCCTATATAAATAGATAGACCTGTATCTGATTTTCATAAGTACATAGATATTTACCGTCAGTAAAAGAATGACATTCAACAGACAGCAGAGATTTGCTGTGGAAATCTGAGAAGTCAGATTCTTTCCTTTCATGACATTTTTTATTTTCTATTCATGCTCACTCTAATCCAGTGTATAAGTAGGGGCTGTTACAGCTAAAACTATCTATAGTTTTTCCCATTGCAAGATTGACAAGATGTCAACATTATTCTGAGTCATTTAGCACACAGAAGGAAAGGTAACCACTTTGGTGGCTAGGGAAGATCTAAAGGAAGTCTTTGCCAGAATAATCTAAAAGTTGAAAGGAAGTTTGTGAGTTCTGTGATTATCCAAGGAGTTTCTTCTACATCTGTACATTACTATTTTTTAAAGAGAGAGAATTTAATCTATCTGAAGTCTGGATGGCATTATAGGAATTTTGACTGCAGAGAGAGCATATGTTACTGAGCAGCTTTGTTATCTTTCACTGCCTGGAAAGTTCCTCACTTCCAAGACTGGAAAGCTGGCTGCTGACACTGGCAAGGGTGAATGGTGTTTTCTGTGACTGCCAGTCACTTCTCAAGTGGACAAATGAATTAGTTCCAATTTCTAAAGAAGGCAGAGGTGCCTGTAGTCTCTCTTATCTGCAACTCAAATGTCTTTGGTAGGTTTTCAGATGAATCACATGTGGATTTTGATAAAATTTTAGGATAATTTTCTGTTGCTTTTCTGTGCTCTAAAAGTTGTATAATAGGAAAACTAATGCATTAAAAAACACAGAAAAAAAAAAAAAATTACCTGTCCCTGATGTTCCATTAAAAAAAAAAAAATAAAAGTGATATACTGGGAGTGAGGACTCGAGGACTCTCAGGTAGGTTATGTTCCAGGATTTATCCCTGATTTACTTGACTCTGGGCCATTCACTGGCGAACAGTTTAGTTCTATGTAAACTGGATCTCTAAATCCATTTTAGACAACTGGCCTGATTAACACCTGCCATTCTCAGATATTTCCATATGGATTTGGTAGTTATGAGAGAAGAATGTTATTCAGGGATTCTGGAAATAAAATACATTTTGTTACTCTCTTCAATGTCTTCTGAGGTGCTGAACACCTTGTTCCCAGTTTTGTCATTAACCTCCCTGGAGCTATTGAGTACACTGCAAAACTAATACAGTGTTTACTTATACATATTTGGCATGCTTAGCCAATACTTCTAAAACACTGTAAGAAAACACATGGAAAATGTCTACATTAAAGAAATATACTGCTCCTTTCAGAATATATTAGATACTACCTGTTTCTTTTATTTTACTTGAATTTAGATAAAAATAGATTTAGGAGTTTTCCAGCACAAGCAGAGCTGAAGCAGTGATACTACTTGTAAAAACTGCTCCTGTACAAGAATGTTATTGAAGTGAGTCTTCTATTTTATGCTCAGCAATTTCCCTATGTTTTAATTCCCTCATAAGGATTGGCGGGGAAATAAAAGGGGGGGAGGGGGGGAAATAAGAGCATATGCTGTAAATGTTACGTCCACATATATTTCCCCAACAAAGAAAAACTGTTAAACTGTTAAAAATGTTGATTTGTTTTAAACCTTTCAACAATTGGAGATTATTGAAATCCTAAATTACTGGCACACAAGAGAATTAGATGATTGTTGTTCCACATTTACAACACAAACCAAATGATGGCTTGGAAAAAAACAGCAACAAATATTTTGAGTCTTAATTATCAGACTGAAAAGCCTGATGAACAAAAGAGAAAAGGGAAAGGGGGGGGGGGAGGGGGGAGGGAAATGTGTGAAATAGTGAACGGAAGGACAAACCCGTTAAAAAAAAAATGTAAAGCCTTTGTCAGGCTCAAAAAGAGAAACAGACTTAATTATTATTTTCTCTTCATTCTATTTTGGGAGCTTTATCTGAAACTATAACTTACAAAGAGCAATTATAAACAAATGGCACCCACAAATGGCACCCAGCATGAATACTTCTCTGAGGTTTGATCATCTCATCCTTGGCTCTTACATCAGCACAGTGATGTGTTGCCCATTGGAAATCAGCATGACTAGGAGGATAGAAGACAAGCCATGCAGTGATTTAAACCTATAGCTTCATTTATCTGCTCCATATGGAATTGTAACCTGGACAATAGTAACAATCCATTAAAATAAAGGGCTCATTTCAAAGGAACCTGGCTAGATTAGTTAAAGTATTCTGCAATTCATGGATAACAGCAGAGAATATGGAAATAATTTCCTAGAATAATCCAGAGAATTGCTTTATGCTTCTGATATAGATCGCTGGGGAAATAATTTAAAAGCATTTTTAAATATCTTCCATTTTCTATTATGAGCCTTTGGATTTCCATAGTTTGAGAAGTGAGACATTGTGGCTTAGGAAACTAATTACAAAACATAAAAATGCTCAAGTCTAATGGAACAAACCAGACAGAAAAAACAGATTTCCATACAGAAAGATCAATGTTGGAATGCAAGCTACAGATTTTACGTGTCTTCCTCTCAACATCTTTGTTATACATTCTCTTTGTTCCTGTTAGCTTACTAATTAGCTGTGATTTTTTTTAATGCCCCTTACACTGGGTTAATTTTGTCTAACTCAACAGCAGGGGTTTATGTAATAATAATTCACATAGCAATGTCAATGATTAAAATCCTTTCATTAACATGGTACCTTAAAGATAATGAATGTGAAGCTTTTAGCTAACCCAATCTTTAGGCTCAGAAAGGCAGTTTTTGCAGAAAATAATAATAATATTAAAAAAAACCTTGTACAGATTAGCTTTTGCCAGCAGAACAAATTAGATCTTTGTTTGGGTGTATTACAAACACAAAGTCATACAAATCAAAGAGCATTTATTATGAATACAATGATGTAGCATGCTTCTTTCGACAAAAGAATTCTAATAATGTACTTGAAGAATGCAAAACAGGCATTCAGAAGTGCTAATTTTCTGGCATTTTTTGTAGACAGTACTGTCAAGTCACAGATAATCAACTGAGGGGTCAGGATGCCCTGAGCTGAATGTTGTCAGAGATGTGGTGGAAAGTGCTTTGCGCTGGATACGTCATTTCTCTTCAGCCTCCACAGGAATTTTAAACAGGTTCATCTGTCAGGATACAAGAAGTGTGGTTCAGTAATTAGGGACACAAGATGAAATACCATTTTGCAAAGTTTTAATAAGTGCTAGAACAACTGTTCTACTGAACCTGCTCTTTTCTAAAAAAAAATACCTTTCTACCTACAGTCTAATGGTTCATACATTTCACTTTTACTAAGGGCAAGAGATGTTTGCAGGATGAATTCATCCCCATACAAATAGTGTAACTAATATAGAAAGGTGTCAGCAACAGCAGCAAGGTAACAACATTGATTACACGTGTAACTCTCATTCAAATCACTCACAGCATTCTTCCCTTCACTTGCTGTGCTTTCATTCCCCATTCCAAGTCAAATGTCAGCTTTGAAAACTAATATATAGTCTACCTGTATTTTCTACCATCCCATTGTAGTATATATCTCATTTTTTTTTAATGTCAAATTACATTTGTACAATAGCCAACTAATCTAAATAAATAAATCCTAGCTTTAATAATTTTCTTTAAAAATTAGGAGAATACTGTTCTTGATGCTGTCCTTCCTAGTTAAGACTGTAGGTTTTTGTACATTTTTAAACTATACCTTTCCCAGTGCAATGGAAACTTCTATATCAGGTGAAGACTCAAACAAATGTGTACATTTATTTATGTAGTTGCTGTATTGAAGTCAGCTGTGTGCTTGCTAAGCCTTTACTGTTTTAAGGTTTTTAGCAATTGATCAACATGAACAGAATTCCTCAACAAACAAGCTCAGCTGACATTTTCAGCAGGGTGATATCCGAACGGGTCTTTCAGTTTGTCTCTCTGCTGGGTCATTCACTCAAGTAAGTAATTCAAGAAGGAGGTCATTGAATGGGTAGTTAGTGGAAACACTTACTGCAGATGTAGCTTCTTTGTAATTTTCCTGTGGATAATTTCATATATTTTTGTCTTTAGTGCATTGCTTCTATTTTTTAAAGGAAAGAAAGCAGAAGTCACTAAGAAAGTGACTTCACTAAGAAGACCCCTAGAAAGCTGAGTCACTAAGCTGGCTACTAAAATTAATATAAATATGACTAAGTAAAAGTTTCATCTCATAAAGCAATTGATACAAAAGCTGAAATAAATGCTCTTGTCTAAAAGACCATCAGGACAAAGCTTCAGTATTTGATTTGTCGGACTAGAATGCAAAATCTGGAAAATTCTTAACCTCACGAATATAAAATGAAATGGACTGTATCTTGTTATTTCTCTTCATGTTTTGGTTTACGAGTAATAGTTTAGTAAATTTGGTTCAGCTAAGCAGAGTTCTACACACTGTAATTTGCCTTAGAAATCTCCTGAAACAAAACAAAACAATATCAAAAAAAGAAAAGTGACAATATAGAGCACAGTGCTGGGACTTGCATAGTGGCATGGCATCGTGTTGACACCAGAGGAAAATTACAGAAGGCCAAAGGAACATGCATAGGCACCTGGGGTGGTGAAAAGAGAATATGGTGCATATAGCCTTGATGCACGGTTTTAATGCTGTTACACCTGGGTGGCTCTGGTAAATTTGAAAAATCCCTTTGTGTACTCACTTATAATCTAGAAGGAATCTAGACAGGTAACAATTCCGGCACTCCTCCTGCTGCATGTTCACGGTCACTCTCAGTGTTCACCAAAATATAATTTGTCTCCTGCTAAAACAATGTTGTTCAATTATTTGGATTGTATTAGGAATAATCCAAGTTTTTCTTGAAGAAGTATGTACTGAGTTTATTATTATAATTATTTATTCTCTTATAAAATTTTTCTGGAGTTTTATTAATATCATTTAAAGGGAATTCATACTTATTCATATTAAAATTAATATTCATTAATATCATTCCAAAGGGAATGATCCATCAGCCCTGATAAGAGTCAAATCAGACTTCTGTTTTAGCAGACAATGAAGGGGCTAACTCAAGACCCTCAGAAATTCTCCTAGGAATGTACCTTTAAAATTCAATTTGTATCGTAACTGTTCACTATAGAAGTAATATTTTCTAATTGAATATTGAAGTAATATTTTCAGTTTGTATGTTCTTAAATTTAGTATTTTTGAACCTCTTGAGTAGTTAGGGGAAAAGAAGTGCTTGACAGACGCCATACTCCTTTTTCATGGGGTGTCCTTTCAACTCTTTTGGACTTCACTAACTTCCTCTTTTTTTTTTTTCCCTTCTGACATGTAGTGCTTCCCTTACTCTTCCTGTATTCCCATCTATTCCCATCAGTAAAAACTACTTTCCACCAATAAACTTCTAAAAGAATTGGCCCAAATGGATGTGGTGGTTCCGCTCGAGTGGGCAGCGGAGCTCCACCACAACCGCTTTCTCACTCCCCCTCCTCAAAGAGGAATGGGGAGAAAATACTATGAAAAGGGCTCAAAGGTTGAGATAAGGACAAGAAGATCACGCAGTAATTATTGTGACGGGCAAAACAGACTCGTCATAGGAAGACAGTAAGATATATTGCTTATTACTAACAAGCTAGAGAAGTGAGAAACAAAGAAACCAAAAGCACCTTCCTCTCCCCCCCCTCCCCCCCATCCACCCTTTTCCACCTCCTCCCCCCGAGTGGCACAGGGGAACAGGGGAATGGGGGTTATGATCAGTCTACAGCGCTTCTTCTCTGCCGCTCCTTCTCGGTCACTCTCGTCCCCTGTGCTGTGGGGTCCCTCCCATGGGATGCAGTCCTAGGTGAATTGATCTGGCATGGGCTTCCCACAGGCAGCAGCTCTTCCAGAACTGCTCCAGATATGGGTCTGTACCACAGGGTCCATCGCTCAGGAGCATACTGCTCCAACCTGGGACCCCATGGGCAGCAGCTCCTGCTAGGTCACCTGCTCCTGCATGGTCTCCTCTCCATGGGCTACAGGTTCGGCCTGGAATCTGCTCAGGCAGGGGTCTTCCACAGGCCACAGCCTCCGTTGGTGCAGGTCCATCTACTCCACTGTGGTCTCCTCTACGGGCTGCAGCATGGAACCCTGCTCCACCGTGGTACTCCATGGGCTGCAGGGGGACAACCTGTTTCACCATGGTCCTCACCACAGACCGCAGGGGACTTCTGCTTCAGCGCCTGGAGCACCTCTCCCCCTCCTTCTTCACTGACCTTGGTGCCTGCAAGGCTGTTCCTCACTCCTCTCACTCTCCCAGCTGCTGTGTATTGCAGCGTTTTTTTTTCCCTGTCTTAAATATGCTCTCACATAAGCAATGTTGTTTTGTGCTTCTTGACTCGGCTCTGGTCAGCAGTGGGGCCCTTACAAAACATAGGGCAGCTTCTAGATCCTTCTCACAGAAGCCACTCCTATGGCCCTCTGCTACCAAAACCTTGCCATGTAAACCCACTACAATGGATCAACACGGTGACCTCAGTCCCTCTATCCTGGATGAGCTGTGTTCAGCTGAGACAAGAATCTATCTTCAGTAAAGAGTACTAATAAAAGAACCAGACCTATTCTTCCTATATGCATATATATATGCTTTATACTGATAGACATTTCAACTTCCACAGCAGGTGGAATGGTATACATAATAAAAGAGAGAGAAAATAAAGTTAAATTTAATATATACAATTGCATGGTATGATTTAGAGGTAGATGAAGGAGATATTTTTCTCTCAGAAAATATTTTGAAGAAGCTTTGCTTATTTCTGTATTAACAGGAACCATCCTCCCAATATATGTAGAAACATCTTGATTATTTTTTATTTGGGTATCTCACTGGTCTGATTGCAAAAGGAAAAATAGTGAAATCAGTAAATAAAAATATCTGTGGAGATGCAAATAATTGTTAGTAATTTTCTTTGAAATGTCTGCTTCCAAGTGTAGTGGCCTTAGGTCTCATTGTGTAGTTTCTAAGAGGCCCGACTGCAACTACCATAGCATTGTCCTTATTGTCTGGGCTGAGATTTAATTTTGGTACATCACTTGCAACCAAGACAACCCTGGCATTGCAGTTTGTCACACTTTTTTATGAGCTCAGTCTCACTGAGTGCATTCTCCCCGGCCTGCAGCCATAGCCTGGAACAAAATTCTTGTACGTAATAAGAAAAGTAAAATCATACCAGGGAAAATTAATGGTCACCTCTATACATCAGTCCTTTGTAAAGACTATGACCTCAGCAAAGCTGAGCCAGTATTCATGCTGCTAATTCTGCCTGGAGCTGTGCAAGATTTCCTACTTCTATAAATTTGTCTTGGAAAAATATATTTATGCAGCCAACAAGCAGTAGATGTGTAGGTCAGGATTTGGCCTCACAGGTCTGAAGAATAACAATATGTTCTTAGCCTGTATGTGATACGTGCTCTGCCAACTACAGTTTGTGTCCTGTCCTTGTGGTAGACCTTGCAATTGGTGAATCTCATTGATCTTTCACCATGTTATGATGGTTTTGGCTCATCTTCTGATCTAGATGTACCGTAAGCCCAAAGACAGATCATTGTCCCATACTGATAGGTTTTGAAACAGCTAAAGACAAATGCTGAGAGGCAAGAGAGATTTATCATGTAGCGTTTGGCACAGCAAGAGAAAAACTTTTCTTGATTCGCTAGACAAAAGGTTGTAAGGCCTTCTGCTTTGTGGAACAGAAACACCAGACAGATCTTAGATTATCTATTCTGAAATGTAACTCTTTGAAAGATTTGAAATAACTTTTCTGTCTCCATTTTATAATAACTTTTCTGTCTCCACTTTATAATAACTTTTCTGTCTCCCAAAGCAGTTGTATAGGAAAATGAGGTCAGATTCTAAGACAAAACCACCACTCTTCAAATAAGAAAACTCTCAAAATGTTTTGGAAGGATTGTTTGGTTTCTGTGGTATTCCCTTTTAAAGAAAATACCACATATATGGAATTCCTCTTAAAAAAAAAAAAAAAAAAAAAAAAAATCTAATGCAAATGCTAAAAATCACATTACAATTGCTTGGAAATGGCAAAATGGCATTGTCTTGTTTGTTTTGACCATTCTGATGTTGTGTTCGTGACTTATCTCTACTGTAGATATTGCTTTATTGTCCAATGTTCAGAAAATCTCCATGTGGTAAAGGAATTGGAGGCCGAGCTTGGAGAAAATAGTTAATAACCAGTCAATATAACCTGTTCTTTCCTTACTGTTCCTGAAATAATGAACTACTTAAGGTGTATCTGAGTACTGCAGTATGGTTTAAATCGTTGAAACATGCTCCTCTCTTCATCAGGTGATGATTTTATGACTTAGTCTTGGACTGAAAACTAAACAGGATTCCATAAGTAACTGATCATTGCAGAATTAGATGACATTAAAGGAAATTTATTTTAATAAGTTGTACTACTTGCCCAAATGAAAGGCTTAGTGCTCTGAAGGACCTCCTCAAAAGAACAGGGAATAAGCTCTCTGCAACCAATATCTCTTCTCTTAATATAAGTTATTGATGTAATTATCTATAGTTAAAGAATGACAGGAATGTAGCAAAGCCAAATATGGTTTTTAAAACATGAAATAATGATAATTACATATTCCTGTATCAGAATAGGAAAAAGAAAAAGAAAAAAAAAAAAAAGAGAGAGAGAGAGACATAAAGACATAAATAAGCTATAGGAAATAACTTCAATTTTAAAGAAAGAGAGTATAGGAACACTGAGAAGAACTTTTCAGATTCAAAAGTTTACTTCAATGTGGAAGTCATTATTGGCTGTTACTAACACTAGCAATGCACCTGCTAATATGAAACAGCCTTGTTAACAGAAGATCAGTGGGCAAAGATTTTAGCCTGCAGTGTCTTTAGAATTCACTGCCATTACCATTCCTTCACTCACCCTCCAACCTCCTCCCCACAATTCATGTCTGTCTTGATTTCACATGGGTAGTACAATTTTTGAAGTTCATTTATGCTATTTTTAATTTGGCTAAATGGGTTTCCACAGAATGATATGGACAACATGCATCTAGCTTTTTCACCACTCTCAGTTTTTTGTGGTCCCATATCATGAGGAACCCTAAGTTAACCCAAGTCTTTTCCACAAAACCTTCCAGAAATCTAATCCACCATAACTCAGAAAGCACTTTATGAGGAAGGACAAATACCAACGCAGTAAGTTATGCTACTTGAACTCAGTATTACATAGATTACTCATACTGACACTCATGAGTACAAAATGAGCACATGCATTTGTGCAAGTGAGATGGAATAAGGCATAAGAAAGATATAAACAGGATATGATCTGCTTTTACCATACATCCTGCTAGTAACTGCTTTATTGGTTCTACTTCTCTCCGTAATTTTCAACATCAGTAGGCCAAAGACAGTAGTAATGTTTCAAATATATGCTGGTAAATGAGCCTATGATAAATCTTAGGGACTCACCTGGAAGAAAGTTAAAAACTATACCAAGAGCTTTTTCTAAGCATATTTAGATACGTTTCTGAATTTACTGTTATTTGTGTTCATGTCAATACAGATCACAGTAAATAATTCTATTGCAGAATATATTACTCTGAGAAAAAAATCATATTCATAGGGTGGTATCAGAGTGGTCTTTACTCTGCCTTGTTTTGATAAGACTGTGGTGATGGTGTGATGATGGACATCAACACTGATAGAAAAAAGAGACATGTAAGTCATCCTGAAGGTAATAAATGTTTTAGAATTTGACAATAACAATTTGAGAGTCAACAGGGAAGCTTGGCACGATAAGTGCGGTGAATCAGGATGATCAAATGATTTTATTAGTTTGCTTTTATTAGTCAGATCTATTTCCATTTTTTTAATATGACCGGGGGGGAAAAAAAAAAGAAAAAAAAAAAGTAATTGTATTCAGTTTATCAAATACAACCCTAGCAAAGCATGCCACTAGTAACTTGATTTTTTTTTCTAACTGAACACACTATGTTTCGACTAATCTTCAGCATCCAAGATCACTCCTCTTAAAATGTCAGGAATATGAGTCAGGGTAATTGCTTATTTGTTTTGTTTTGGTGTTTTATTTAAAAGAATCTCAAAATAATGTTTCAGAGATGACCTTGTTTTTGTTAGACACGGGACAGATGAAGCTTAAAAACTTTAAAATATTCCAATTTATCTTTAAACCACAGACTGAGAGTCTACCATGGGTAGTCACAGTGTAAGTTTTGTCAGTGCCCCTGCCCTCTTCACCTATCATGTGAACTTCTCCTAAAATAATCACATACTCAGTGGGAGAGAAGGAATTCTGTAATAGTGATAGCTAATGCCCAAGGCTCCCTGAAGCAATGATGAACAATTATTATAAACTATTCCAATTTATAGACAGTAGGCACTGTGATGGAGACTTTTGTAGACTGGACTGAGACAATTACCAAATGAAGGAAAATATTATTATTTTAGGAAATGTAACATTTTAATACATTGTGAAAAATGATGAGGAAATAATAAATGGAGGGCATAAAAAGAGCTAATAATAAAAAGGAGCTTGGTGAGAAATCCCGCTGTCATATTTGCATTTACCCTGAAACTAATGCCGTGCACATTTTTGAATGCAAATAATTCACAAGAGGAAGCAAAATGAGGATGTTAATAATCATTTTTCCCTTAATGAGAAGCTATACTTTGATTGAAAGGAGCTTTAAGGTGGCCTAAACTAGGCCTAACAAAGGAGCTGCCTTTTTTTTTTTTTTTTTTTTTTTTTTGAGACTATTTAAAAGAATGTGTTTGAATAACATTCTGTCACTTAAAATCCCCAGCATTAACATTGTTATCACAAATCTTATTTCAAATTAAAAAAGACGCGTTAGGAAAATTATTCATTCCATATGGGATTTTCTTTTTCATTTTGGCTATTAACTTAAAATGCTTTTTCTTGTGGGAACAGCTTAAGTTTTTAGCATTATATATATATATAATATATATATATATATATATATATATATATAATGTATATAAATATATATATAATATATATATATAAATATCATTCACAAGATAGATTGTTATCTCTGGACTTCTAAGCCAAGACTATAGGTTCTCTTCCTCATTCTTCTATCTGTTGAAGGCTTGTCAGTCCCAGATGGAAACAGTGTCCTGAATCAACTGAAGTGTCCAGCTTCTTACTGCTGCTTAGAAACACCTATGTATTTCATATGAAGAGATTCAATAAATTCAGGTTTGAAAACACATTCCACAATCAAATATGTGGAATGCATAGTTTCAGATATTAACAATATGGAAATTACTTTGTATTAGACTATCTACTCTAGTAGTTCATTGACAGTGTTGGCCAGACCTTTTTACCCACTCAAGATAAATACTAAAGTGATATAATTCTATTAAATTATATACATCTTCTGTCAAAAAGAGATACAAATAGATTGGTTTGTCCCAACAAAGCAGGAAGGACAGAGCGCTCCCCCCCGCCCACACAAACACCTCCTCTAACGGCGGTCTACTGCTAGCTCAGCTGCAATGGTCTCCACCAGGCACAGGTGGTGTTTTCGTCCATCCCTACGGTGGCAGGAAGGGGTACAGAGAGGACATGGAAAGCCCAACTGATAAACACGTGTATCAGAGGCTGGTGCCAACATAGAATTTTTGTTTTTTTTTTGACCATGGGGCGCTTTACTCTGTACCCGGCCTCATGGCCGCAGACAGGTCCCTATCTCTAAGGAGAAAACGGATCCTGGGCCAAGAGCTGGTGGGGCTCATTGAGAGGGCTTTAAACTAGGTAAGAAGGGGGACGGGGCTGAAACAAGGCTTGTTAGAGCTGTGCCAGGGGGAACAATGGCAAGGCTGGGAGAGAAGGCAATGGCCCAACTGAAGTGCATCTACACGAATGCACGCAGCATGGGTAACAAACAGGAGGAGCTGGAAGCCATCATGCGGCAGGCAGGCTACAACTTGGTTGCCATCAACCAAGGCTATAGGCTCTTCAGAAGGGACAGGCAGCATGGAAGGGGTGGTGGTGTGGCTCTCTATATCAGAGAGAGTTTTGATGTTACAGAACTTGAGGCTGGGAATGATAAGGTTGAGTCCCTATGGGTTAGGATCAGCGGGAAGGCCAACAAGGGAAGCATCCTGGTGGGGGTCTGTTATAGAGCACTGAACCAGGTTGAGGAGACTGATGAGGCGTTCTACAGGCAGCTGACAAAAGTTGTGAAATCGTCAGCGCTTGCTCTTATGGGGGACTTCAACTTTCCAGATATATCCTGGAAACACAACACAGCCCAGAGAAAGCAGTCTAGGAGGTTTCTGGAGAGCGTGGAAGATAGCTTCCTGACACAGCTAGTTAGTGAGCCTACCAGGGGAGGTGCCCCGCTAGACCGTCTCTTCACAGAGAAGGGAGATGCGGTGGTTGGAAACTGTCTTGGGCCGAGTGAGCATGAAATGGTAGAGTTCTCCATTCTTGGAGAAGTCAGGAAGAGGACCAGTAAAACCGCTGTATTGGACTTTCGGAGGGCTGACTTTGAACTGTTCAGGACACTGGTTGGTAGAGTCCCTTGGGAGGTGGTTCTGAAGGGCAGAGGAGTCCAGGAAGGCTGGGCGCTCTTCAAGAAGGAAATCTTAATGGCACAGGAGCAGTCTGTCTCCACGTGCCCAAAGACAAGCCGGCGGGGAAGAAGACTGGCCTGGCTGAACAGGGAATTGTGGCTTGAGCTTAGGAGGAAAAAGACAGTTTACAATCTTTGGAAAAGAGGGTGGGCCACTCGGGAAGACTATAAGGATGTTGCGAGGCAGTGCAGGGACAAAATTAGAAAGGCCAAAGCTCATCTGGAGCTCAATCTGGTGACTGCCGTCAAAGACAACAAAAAATGTTTTTACAAATACATTAATGCAAAACGGAGGACTAAGGAGAATCTCCAGCCTTTACTGAATGCGGGGGAGAACTTAGTTACAAAAGATGAGGAAAAGGCGGAGGTGCTCAATGCCTTCTTTGCCTCAGTCTTTAGCGGCAAAACCAGTTGCTCTCTGGATACCCAGTACCCTGAACTGGTGGAAGGGGATGGGGAGCAGAATGTGGCCCTCATTATCCATGAGGAAATGGTTGGCGACCTGCTGCGGCACTTGAATGTACACAAGTCGATGGGGCCAGATGGGATTCACCTGAGGATACTGAGAGAACTGGTGGAGGAGCTGGCCAAGCCGCTTACCATCATTTATCAACAGTCCTGTCTGTCGGGGGAGGTCCCAGTTGACTGGCGACTAGCAAACGTGACGCCCATCTACAAGAAGGGCCAGAGGGCAGACCCAGGAAACTATAGGCCTGTCAGTTTGACCTCAGTGCCAGGGAAACTCATGGAGCAGATTATCTTGAGTGTCATCACGCGACACTTACAGGGCAACCAGGTGATCAGGCCCAGTCAGCATGGGTTTATGAAACGCAGGTCCTGCTTGACGAACCTGATCTCCTTCTATGACAAAGTGATGCACTTGGTGGACAAGGGAAAAGCTGTGGATGTGGTCTACCTTGACTTCAGTAAGGCTTTTGACACCGTCTCCCACAGCATTCTCCTCAAGAAACCGTCTGCTCATGGCTTGGACTGGCATACACTTTGTTGGGTTAAACACTGGCTGGATAGCCAGGCCCAAAGAGTCGTTGTGAATGGAGTCAAATCCAGCTGGAGGCTGGTCACTAGTGGCGTTCCCCAGGGCTCGGTACTGGGGCTGGTCCTCTTTAATATCTTTATCGATGATCTGGATGAGGGGATCGAGTGCACCCTCAGTAAGTTCGCAGATGACACCAAGTTAGGTGCGTATGTCGAACTGCTCGAGGGTAGGAAGACTCTGCAGGAGCATCTGGATAGGCTGCACCGATGGGCTGAGGTCAACTGTATGAAGTTCAACAAGGCCAAATGCCGGGTCCTGCACCTGGGGCGCAATAACCCCAAGCAGAGCTACAGGCTGGGAGAGGAGTGGTTGGAAAGCTCCCAGGTCCTTCTCCGCCTGGCAGTATTGGTGGATAGTCAGCTAAATATGAGCCAGCAGTGTGCTCAGGTGGCCAAGAAGGCCAACAGCATCCTGACCTGCATAAGAAGCAGTGTGGCCAGCAGGTCTAGGGAAGTGATTATCCCCCTGTACTTGGCTCTGGTGAGGCTGCACCTCAAGTACTGTGTTCAGTTTTGGGCCCCTCGCTACAAGAAGGACATGGAGGTGCTTGAAAGAGTCCAGAGAAGGGCGACGAAGCTGGTGAGGGGTCTGGAGAACAAGTCCTACGAGGAGTGGCTGGGGGAGCTGGGTTTGTTCAGCCTGGAGAAAAAGAAGGCTCAGGGGCAACCTTATCACTCTTTGTAAGTACATTAAAGGAGGCAGTAGAGAGGTGGGGGTTGGTATGTTCTCCCACGTGCCTGGTGACAGGACGAGGGGGAATGGGCAAAAGTTGCGCCAGGGGTGTTTTAGGTTGGATATTAGGAAGAACTTCTTTACTGAGAGGGTTGTGAGGCATTGGAATGGGCTACCCAGGGAAGTGGCGGAGTCACCATCCCTGAAGGTCTTTAAAAGACGTGTTTAGATGTAGAGCTTAGGGATATGGTTTAGTGGAGGACTTGTTAGTGTTAGGTCAGAGGTTGGACTTGATGATCTTGAGGTCTCTTCCAACCTAGACAATTCTGTGATTCTGTGATTCTGTGAAATAGAATTCAATTGAGTGGTGATTCATGCAATCAGAATACGTTGCACTAGTGTTTTTTTCTGCAGTGACCATTTAGTTGTACTGTGCATTGATGGCATAATTAATATACTGTCATTAAAATGCACTGTCTTTCTCATATTGTCCTTAATTAGTTTGATTTCATGCTCCTTATTACTGGTAATGGCAGGGCAGGATAGATGGGATTTTAAAATTAAGTAGTAATTTAGGAATCTAAATATTTTACAGAATTCATTTTGTTGTGAGCTAAGCTAGGTAATCATCTTGGCCCCTGTAAGACTAAAACTAAGTAGGAACAAAGTTCACTAAATAAGATCAGTTTTATTCTGCATGCTAACATTACACACTGAAGTGATTTTCTGTTACATGCTTATAGCTTTTTAAGGCATTACTCTATGATACCTCCAATATTGGCTTGGTTAATTCTACCAAACAATGCATGAAAATAAATTTGATGATAATAATGACTAAAGATTTTAACATATTTTTTAATTAAAGAAACATTTATTTGATTCTTCCCCCTGAGCTTTTCTCAAGCTTCTCATTAATGTTGTAGCATGATTATACCTTCAGGTTGATCAACCAAAAATTGTCATCTCTAATGGTGCAAAGCTGCCATTTTTCTCATGTTGTGTAGCATTAACTCCACAAGTAATCAAATTCAAATGCACTCAGTTGAATTACTCAATTAAATCTTAGCCAACATTGAGGATGGCTGAGTATCAATCTCAGGAACAGCTTCCCAATCATTTGAGCAAGCACTTATTTGGGATCTGATCCTGTAGCAGCTAATCTGTCTTGAACTATATGTGCTAGATTTATCCATGAGATTGTTTGTGTGCATAAACACATGCATAAATCTTTGTTTGATGAAGGCCTTACATAGTGTAACTAATGAAATAAAATGATTTGTTCTCTCACAGGGTCGTGGGTATTTATTTCTCCTAAAAAGCATGGGTGATTTTTATGAGCTAGTTTTTGATTATGTGTTAGACTTAGAAAAATATTTTTTTCTTGTGGTTATGAAACCATGCTCAGTAACTTACCAGTTGTATTTTCTTAATGGTGGTATAAGAGTTTTTATATTTATGTGAAGGCTGCCACAGTAACTTTCAACTCAACTTTAATAGGATCAAAGGTTTAATTTTTTTTTTCCTAATCTGTTCATAATGCCACTTATATACTGAGGTTCTCATGCAAAACTGTAAAAACAATCACGATAAACAAAATATTATCATCTTTAATTATATATAGAGAGATAGCAATTTGAAAACGACTCTGCCTGAAAAGAATATCATATGCAATTCCTGGATTTCATTTTGAAGAAAAAGTGCGTATAGACCATTCTTGCATTTTCTGAACACAATTAATTGTAGCAGATATACTTGAAGGATGACAAGAATGGAATTCTCTCTGTATATATTGTATATTTTCATATGCGTTAATTGAAATATTGGTGCTATAAAACATACAACAGCAATCTATAGTTTGAGAGGCAAAAATAACACAAACTCCTACTAAAAAAAAAAAAAAAAAGAATTTGAATCTTAAAAAATTGCAGTCAAAAGAACTGCAGTTATTGGTGTGTATTCTGTGTGTACGTCTTCAACATTTTATCAGTGACAACAATTCACTGTCTTGTGGTGTTTGCATTTATTCTCACTCTGATTTATTGTCTTATGTTTTTATGGGTGCATGGGTGCACTTATTTTCAAAGATTTTTGACATTGATAATTTCAGTGGAAATAAGCCTAGGAATCTGTCATATGTGTACTTACATTTGGATTCTACTTCATGCCCTTTTCCACAACTTATGACCTTTTATCCAGGCTATTTTTCTCTCTCTGACCCCCTGAGCTTTGTCCCCATAAGACTTCTGAAGTTTTATATCTTCAGATCTCCAGCAAAGAATAGAAGGGGAGACAGAAAAAGTTCTTGGATAAAATGTCACAGATATAATCTAGTTCCAGAGCAGAACTCTGATTTGTGTTTACTTAGTGTTTAGTTTCCAAGTATATACGATTCTTTACATCTCTTCTATCTTAGCAAATGCTGAATCAATCTATATCACATTTGCTAATTAAAAAATATTGTTGCAGGTCTGCTTGCATCTGATGACTGATGGAAACTGTATATTCTGAGCCAAAAGCAAATACATGTAACAAGTACAGGTGGGCATGGTGTTGCTATGATTTACAATCACTCTCTGTTGTAATTCTGACATTGGTTGAAAAGCAGTTACACCATGTACATTCACCAAGAACACTATGCATTTATTCATGTATGTGTAGAACATGGAAGTATTTTTCCTGGGAAATCTGGATTTTCAAGCACTTAAGGCAGCAGAGAGAAGAATGAATCATTCTTTCACCCGTGTTTTCTATCTTTGTGTGTGTGTGTGCATGTACACACACAAAACCTATTTCTGTTTTCTGTTCAAATAATGTATAGCTATATTTTAAGTAATGCTAGACATAAAATTGTTTCAGGCTAAGATTACCAAGAATGTATGGGGAAAAAGTAAACTTAATAACAAAGTTTATTAAGGCAGCCTCCTGGTTCACAATAATTGTTTTTGTGAGATATGTTCATCTGATTCGTGTCAGTATGGAACGATGCTAGGGCCGCATGGTATGATGAATGTGACCTGTCTTACATACTCTTGTATAACCACAAATCTAAGAAAAACAGAGTGGTTAATGTATATAGTTCTTGTATCTTGCAAAGGAATGTTTTAGCAATTCGTGTCAATAGAGAGCTTGAAGGGAAGTGTATTTGTAGGTTTTTCCTTGAAGTCTCTGATATCTAGGGGGTTTCAGAATAACTGCTAACTATTATTACAATTGCATGGGACACTATGCAAGTCTCTGATATCTGGCCAGGAGATTAAGGAGACAGGGAGAGCTGAAGAACAACTAAAAGACAAAGCTTGGAGGGGATGTTGCACAAGTCTCTGACATACAGCCAAGTTGGACAAAGGAGAAGGACAAGAGGGAGGAAGACTATGAGCCTTCAGCACGAGTGACCCCCAAAGACCCACCGGGGACTGATACGCATGCTCCAGTAGGAGGGTTTGGATTCCAGAAACTAATTATAATAACCCTAGTTTTTTTAGAAGTAGTAATGAATATGTATCAGCCTAGGAGCATAAAAATCAGCTGCTTGATGTAACTGGTGTGCGTCTTGGTGGAGCAGAGACTCCCGGTGCACCCAGCTCTGTTTGCTTACCTCTATTCCTTTAATAAATTGTAAACGTTGATTATAGTCCTATTTTGAAGACTGAGCCATTTATTACATTTTTATGGCTGTAAAAGCAAAACAAAAACTGTCTTGATGTCTGTAAGATTAAAGTTTTTGTCATGAAGAGAAAACTTCTAGTGTATTAAAAAAAAAAAGGCTAATGTATTTTAATGTGCTACATAAAGTTATAATGCTTTAGCAAATGTTCTACACTGCAATTTCATTCTCAGAATATGCTTTCCCACCTAGACAACCTTTCATGAGATCATATTAGGATTTTTGTTTTCTTGCTGACAGCTGTCATTAGTAGAGTAGTCAATGGGCTCGTCAACCAGCAAGGTAATAAACAATACTGTATGGCTGCAGTTTTACACAAGTATGAGAAGCAGAATCACATAAGTTCTAACTTGTACTAAGAATATTTTTCTGCTAGCATTTGAGGTTGGAGACTGTTTGGATAGATACCAAGGTAGTTTCTAGATCTTGATTTCTCTGTGCAACACATGCTGAATACTTTGCACTGGATCCCTATTGGGAGTGGTAGAAATCAGACTTTTCATGCTACTTATGGTAGCTGCAAGATAATGACTCGGGAACTGTATCAGGAAGAGTCACTCATACAGAAGCTTTGGTGTTTTTCATATTGTTCTTTGCACAGCAGGCATTTGGGCAAATTTTTATCAGGGGAAAAAAAAATGAGGGTTAAACAGAACTAAAGAGAAATTCAAGTATGTATAAATAGTTTTCCCCTGGGCATTGTTCCAGTTTTCGATTTGCATACTTCTACCAAAATTAAACAGTGTTTTAAACTTAGCAGTCTTTTTGTATACCTTATTTAATCCTTAACTCCTGACTTGAGAATTATAAATAACATTAAATATTAGTCTTACAGTGTCAGCTGACTAGTAAATGAAAAAAAAAAAAAAATAGAAGTCTTATTATTATCCTTACTGGAATCATTTCAGATAGTTAAAATGTACAAAAGACACACTAATATTAGAATTCTGCTAGTGGAGCTACCCAAAGAAGAATAAGAATGTTCAGTACAATACCCATTAAAATAAGATATACAAATACTAATACTAATTGGTTTTATCTCTAAATTACTAAATATGTATAATCTAGAGAAGCAAGAACCCTATTATTCATGTTTTATTCCATAACAGATAACTAAAATGGTTTAGAGATGGACAGAGGAATTCAGTTTTAGCATTAGGAAATCCTTGCTGGCAATTTGGAATAGCTAACCAGTTAGTAAATGCAGAAATGTGAATTATTTGACCTAATTGTATTAAAAATGTTTAATTTAAACAATGGAGTGAATATCAGCTTTAGATATTGGGTTTTGCTTGTTATCTATTTGTGATTTTTTAACAGATAAATTAATGAATATTGGAGATGACAAATTAAGAATAAATTCAATTTCTTTATTCATGAAAGTTTATATTCTTTCCAGAATGCACAATAGACAGTACAGTGTTTACCTGGCGTGTTATGTAACTGCTCTAAGTTTTGGTATCACTCCTGTTTGTTGGCTATAAAAATAAAAACTAAAATTAAAAAAAAAAAAAAAAGCTGATCTCTTGGCAGATCTTTTGCCAATGTTATCTCACAAATTCCTTTTTATCTTCAGAAGCTTACTAGTTTAGGAAGAATAAAGTGAAAATGTATAAATGTAAAATTAACATCTTATTTCAGAGACAGGTATATTTTCACTTGTATATGTCTTGTTCTCTTTTTCTTTCCTGTCAGAAAAAAGGATCTGTTTTTCAGGGCGTCAGGAAGTCAATCCTCCATGAGTGTAGCATACTATATTTGTAAAAATTCATTCCAAGAACGTGATGCCTACTAGCATGTGTGCAACAGTTCAGATGCAAAGTATTTGGCCTTTCTTGACAGATTTTTCCAAGTCTTATCGTTTAATTAAAGTTATGAGGTAGAGCTTTTTGTTCAATCATGAGCTAAACATCTGTTTCAAATTAATCTAAACTGTGTCTAATGTCTCTACATGTAAATGACCATCAATTATCAAGTTGTCTCCAAGTTTTTCTAGAAGTGATTCTTTCAGAGCTTGTTAAGGAAAGTGGAAAAACAGTTCCCTAGTTACTTAAATAGTATAAATATTTTGTATTCTAAAAGATTTGTGTACAAATAACCAGCTACATTATGGTCATTAGGTTCTCTGCTCATGGAAAAGAATACCAGACTGGTTACATAATAACACACACTGTCAGACAAGATTGGAGACTGTTTTCAGGAGTCAGCTAATCCACTAACATTATGAATTCAAGTTCTCTGGTAGGAGCCATGAGCTCCTAGTACAGGTGTGAACCACAACGACCACTGCATTTTTCGCTAGATACTTTAAAATTTGCTAGACAGTCTATTCTTAAAACGAAACAACCAGTAGTTCCATAAGCACCAGATATCTGTAGTTTTCTATAATTTGTGTCTTCTAGTTATTTTACTCTCATGTTTACAAAAACACAAAATTGAGGTGAAGTTCTTCACATGGTTGAGCATATATACGACTTTCTTCCATCTGGTGCCATTTCTGGCCATGCTTTAACTTTTATAGATGCTCCTTTATTACCTGGCTTGGCTGTTTTCTTAAAACTTACACACTTTACAAATGTGTATTTGCAGTCTTTTAGTCTTACCATCTTACCATGGGGAGTGTGGGGGGCAGCATACATTCCAGCTGGCAACACATTAGCTTTCAGTTTGAAAGCCAAGAGCTTTATTCCATCTTAGTTCTTAATTAACTGCGTGTCCTGAGGTTAGTTGTCTCAAATTTCATTTGTAGCCTCTAATTCAATGGAAAGATATGTCTGGTGTCACTAAATTTTGGGGCTGGATCCCTTATAGTTCTATTACTGAACTCTACCTGAATTGTAAGTATGATTCTTATTTATTTTTATTTTTTTTTTAATGAGAACGATAATTATATAAAGTGTGTAATAGTTTTCAATCTTTACATGAAGAACCTTCACAGTGATAACAGTCTATAATAACTAAGAGATGGAAATATGCCATTTTTTGTTTGTTTCTTTCTTTTGTGAAATGGAATTCTCACTGATCTTGGGTTTGGTACAATAAATGAGTTTGACACCTGTGTACCTGCATGTGGCCTCACTGAAGAAGCCAAGTCTTGGCTTGCAGAGAAAGTGAATTGACAGGAATTCAGCAGGAGTCTTCAGTATGTTCTTCTGTACCCACCTAGCCTAAAATCATTCCATTAGTCTTTCAGACATGTAAACAATTAATTCAGAGCTCTACAAAATCACGTTCATATTTTAAAGAAATGTATATTGCTACCTAATTTTGAAAAATAAGTCCAGAATGAAAATAATCAGAACATATGTTAGAACATATCAGAAATGTGCTAAGACAAAAGAGCCTTGCATTTTTTACTATGTAAGGGACTGACCATACAAATCATTACTTTCTGCAGTGCTCTAATTTGTGCAGTTCATATCTGAGAATTTTTTGCCAATTTATAATTAATTTAATATTTTATTTTATATAATTAATATAATTTGAAATTATTTTTTATACTTTTTTTCAGAATTTAAATTTTAGTAATTTTTCCTTAACTCAAAAATATTATTTTTCCTTTAAAATTTTAAACTTTTGTAATTATGCCTGCTTTCCAAGTCTGTTCATAGCAACTACCTATACTTGGTTCAAGATCAAACCACTTCTTTTTCTTTGCACCTTGGAAGTTGTTAGGAACTTTTGCATTTCCATTAAATGGGCCTATATTTTCTTCAGTAAATGCTATTTAGATATTCCAGTAATTAATAAAAACAAAGAATGCTTCCTACTGTGAGTCTTGCCTACATACTTTTAAATCTGCGTATCACAGGTGAGGATATGCTTGTAAATGACATTTAATTAAGTTGGTTTGATCTTTAATTCTCCTGTTTACACATATTATTATGCCCATGAAGTCTCATTTAATTGTTTGATGTATGTTGATTTTTTCATAACAAGGCTTTGTTTCTTTTGTACTGGAGTTATTGTGTAACTGTGACCACAAGATTCCCAGAGCTTTGCAACATACAAAAAATAACATGCTCATGAGCCAAGTTTACAGTACCTATTATTTTCCTTGTACAGTACATGTCATTAATTTGAATATGTGGATTTATTTCCTTTTCAATGGCTACATTTGATATAATGGTACTAACTTCAAAGCTCAGAGAAGGAAACACTTTTGAAAGCAACAAAGCACAAGCCTCACTTTTTACTATGTATGATTGTTAACAGTGATTTTGCCCACTTCATTTCACTATGATTCAGTGGAGCTCAAGTTCATTTGAAATACATGTCCATGTTATTCTATAGATTTGTTTCTCAAACCTCTTTCTTGCAAAGAAATTTCATGGACTTGAGTGCAGTTGTAATTTTAATCTCCTGGTTGCTCTTGTTTTTTTTTTATTTTTTTTTACACTTCCCTAGACTAGGCCTGATTCCTCCCTGCCAAATGCTAGTGAACCCATGTAGAGCCAATGACAGCAACCAATATGAAGATACTCTTATACTCTTCTCATATTGAAGATGCGAGGTGGGGGTTGGGAGATGTGGGAGATGCATTTTAGCGAGGTGGGGGTTGGCCTGTTCTCCCACGTGCCTGGTGACAGGACGAGGGGGAATGGGTTTAAGTTGAGCCAGGGGAGTTTTAGGCTAGATGTTAGGAAGAACTTCTTCACTGAAAGGGTTGTGAGGCATTGGAACAGGCTGCCCAGGGAAGTGGTGGAGTCACCATCCTTGGAAGTCTTCAAAAGACGTTTAGATGTAGAGCTTAGGGATATGGTTTAGTGGAGGGCTGTTAGCGTTAGGTTGGAGGTTGGACTCGATGACCTTGAGGTCTCTTCCAACCTAGAAAATTCTGTGATTCTGTGATTCTGTGAAGATGTCTCTGAAAGGGACTACACAAAGAAACTCCCTTATGAAATAGGAAATTTTTATCCAAATTGATGGAAGAAAAATACTGTTGCATGAAGTAGTGATTCCACTGAATTTAAAAGTGAATTCTCACTTCAGTTATTTGAAGTCATTGGATATTTTGCAGAGTATCTTGTAAGATGGAGCCTTCTTGGTTGACTTCTGTTGACCTTGAACGAAGTCTATACTATGGGCTAACAAGGAAAGTACAGCAACAGCTCATTCTTCATCCCATGGGAGATAAATGAATATGAATATGAGTACATAGCTTGAGATTTATTTTTTTTTAATAGGTTGATCAATGTTCTCTCTTCAATACCTTGTTAGGTATTCTACCTTCTAGGTTCACAGTGAAGTCTCTAATATATTTTCTTATTTCTATGTACACAATTATGGTGTTATTTCTCAAAGCTGAAGGGAAAGACAATGGGAAGGTACCCATATGTTCTGAAACAGTCCAACGTTTAGGCTCTGTCTTGACTTCATGTTTCTTGCACAATGTGTTACCTATAAAACCAAAAGATTTGCTTTTGTCTTCTTCCACTGTAGCAGTTAGCTGCTGATGTCACCCAGTATGAAATTATATCCTTTTATAATTGATTTATGTGTTAGTGATGCAATGGAAATAAGTGTCGTAATATAATATGTACTGTTGTTATTTTAGATAGAATCAAATTCATCCTTAACTAAATATATGCAAGGTGCACTTCAAAGTGACTGGGAGAATGTGTTTGAAGTTTCCTAAGATGTTTCAAAGTCTTCGATGGTAAGAGCTTCTCTATGGTTTAGGTCATTTACTTATATAATCTGGAGAATGAGTGATTTTGTTCACCTAGAATTTTTGTTCTGAAATTCATTTGCTCTGATGTCTATAAACTTTTTTTAGTTTAGTTGAAGCAGTCAGTTACAATGTTAGAATACATTTGTTATTCTAGTAAATTACCCCAAGCTTTTCCAAATTTTGCAAAGAGAATAAAATACTTTCTGAAGTAATCCTTGTGAACTGTTTACTTTGCAGACTTTAAGATGTTAAGGGTTACAAACTTCATTAGAGTGAGGGTTTTTTTTTGTTTCAAGAGAAAAGAACAGTTCACAACACCCAAAGCATCTCCAGACCTTCATAGGTATTGTGGAAAATTCTCCAAGAATTCTCAGAGCGAAAAGTTCCGGGTTCTTTGACAATATGTCCTGTATAGATGTAGTGCTGTTGTTGAATCTCTTATGAACATGGTGTCCTTTAGGCTTCAGAGAAGTTCTGTTGGGTAGACAGGAGATATTTTTCTATTATTTAGGTAATAATTCATGCTAACAAGAATTATTTTCTTGCTGACTTCATTAGAGTTTTATGTTACAGGTTGTTCATGAGTAGCCTTATCCATTTCTATTAATATTATTATGCAGGCATGCCTTGAATCAAAACTCTCCTTGAAGACATCATACACGCCTTTGTCTTTATAGTTGATATTTTGTTTCCTTCTGTGTAGGTAGGCGGCAAAAACAGTGTAAAAGCTAAATGATAAACCTTTTTGGGAGGCAATAATAGGGGATAAAGTTCCACAGAGGCAGATGTCTATCTGAACTCTGTCCTGCATCTACCACACTTCAAATATAGGTTTGAATAAAAATGTATTTACTTTGGTTGTTTCTATTAATAAGGTTTTTACCACTTTCCTGGCAACCCATTATGACCCTGGGAGTGTTGAGAAAGTAAGTAATCATCTAGACATCTGATAATTATTATTCTTATTTGGGGGGGGGAGGGGAGGGGAAGTACAAGAATAGCAAAAGACTTGTCAACAAAAATATAGTCACAAGCTAATCTTTCACTACTGAAAATATGATCTAATTGAAATCACAAAAGCTAAATTCCAAGGCAATGAGAGATTGGCAGTTTTTCATAATGGAGGAACAAATTGTTGTAGAGCTAAATATAAAGGAAAAAGTGACCTGTAAATTGATCCTGTATGCGTGAATCAATTATGTAAATGTTCAAGAACTTGGAACATTGGTTGTAAGGAAATTAAGATCAGTTATTCAACTATGAAAAGTTAAACTGCAATTCATCTTTGGGTATGCAAAGCTACACAGCAATATTTCATTAACTTTTAAAATCAATATGGACAATGTTCAGATCTTGTTATCATCTCTTAAAACCACATCTCACTAATCTAGAGTCCTTGTTAACAGAGCAGAGTCAGTGGATTTTCATGCCACTAAAACTGATACGTAATTCCACTTAACCATGATATACTTACTACACAGTGATAGTACTTATTACATACACCTCTTCATATATCAGTTATATGGACAAGTTCTTTTATCAAAGAAAATGATTGCAAAGCTTAGAGGTGAAATGTGAATAAATTCGATAATTGTTTATTTTATTTTATTTTTTTTAACAGCAACAACAGGAAAATTATCTCTTATTCTGTATAATGGCACAGATTTTCTGGAAGGTCTTTTATACCTCTCACCTACCAGACAAGGGAGTATGGCAAACTCTCCCACATCAAATAAACTGATTGCAATTGCCTGCATAGCTCTTTCTTTCTTTTTTTTTTTTTTTTTTTTTCCCCACCCATTTCAATCAGAAATCTGCTCTGGAATAGGAGCCAACAGTCATGCTTCTGTGCGATCTGCAGCAGCTGTGTGTGACACCCATTGCACTACTTCTGTAGCTGAACTCTGTGGTGCCTCTGACAAATCTGTTTCCCTTGGAGTGGCTTTAGCCACTCATTTCTGTGTGCCTGCAGACTCTTTTCATTGCAAACAGTACAATTGCAGGAAGGAAGAAAATAAAAAAGAAACAAGTAGATTGATATGAGTGATTTGAGGAGAGAAAAAGAATCCGGACAGCAGGGTTTTTAAACTTATGCTATTGCAAATTTGTGTTCCCTCTTTGTCAAGAGGGAAGCATTGGGGTTTTAATAACAACACATGACAGGCTTAAGAAAAGGAGAGACAAGATTTTCTTGCAATCTCCTCAGCAGGTGTAAGCCAGCTATTTGTCCAGTCAGTATCTGAGCAAAGGTTGGGTTGGCAGTGGAACAATGCATCTGCAACAGATAATAAATGAAGCAGACCAGGGAATTAACTGCGATTTGAAAGCAACTCACTCTGTTGAATAAATGATACCTGTCAAAATCATCAAAGCTTCCTAATAACAAGAAAAAGCTGCATATGAAGATGTCCAAAAAAAAATAAATAAATAAACATTGAACAAACTTTTAGACAAAGATGTAGAGAAGGTAATTGTGAATTAAATCCAGCTGCATGGAGGAGGTAGATGGGAATCAGCCCCAGCTGTGCCTGATTTCCGTAAGTGTCCAGGATTGCAGTCTAGGCTACAGGCCTAGATGTAGCACAATTTACTGGATGTGTCTTACTGCCCTTGACAAAAACAGAACAAAAACAAACAAACAAACAAAAAAGTTGAATTAACTTCAACAATATGTTATTGTCATGCTTACTCAGTGTGACAGAGCTAAGCTAATCACATGCAAAAATAAGATAGATGCTGAACAAATGTGGTTGCCTCCCAAAATGTAATGGCTGTATGCTACTTTAAGTGGGTCTGATTGTGTTGCTGTTAAGGTTGCTTAATGTTTTCCATTGGAGTATTGTTCTCTGTTGTCATAGCCATGCCAAACTGTAACCTTTTCATTGAATAGCACAAGCACATTCAGAAGATATGTAGTCCAACAAACGAAGTAACATTATATTGTGTTCCTATTGTAAGGGTGTGTTCACATAGTTCAGCACTATCATAATCATTCCATCAGTGTTTTTTGTAATTGCACTGTTAACTGTTACAATTGTTTTCTTAGTAAATTATCATTTACATATTCCCTGCTCACTAATGGTATTTGGGTATTCAATTCATGCATTTCTTCAAAGTCTGTTATAAAGCTGTGAAGGGACACAAAAGAAAAAGTATATATATGTATATGAGTGGAACAAAATGAGACCTTTTGTGAATAAAAGGCCTTGGGATGCCAGAGGATCCAGAATGCGTATTTTCTGGTGAAGAAAGTGATTTATAATATATGCTGAATGAGTTTGGGGTTTGAAAATGAGCAAAGGGATGAGGTTGATTGTTCCAGGACTGCTTTTATGAAGGAATCTGGCATTGAGCTACACATAGAATACACATTTAAATGGTCCCTCTTTGCCATGTAACCACCATAGTCCCACAGTGTTTTGATGAAGTAGTGGCAGCTGAAAAGTTACAGACAGACAGTTGTCATCTAGGTCAACTCTTCCACCACTGAGTTTTGTTTACAATCAACCAGACATGGAAAATGTATTTTTTGTTAGTTGAGTTAAGGAGATTAACTGCCATATAAAAATAGGAGTTCACGCTATTTATCTTTTAAAAAGAAAGGAAAAAAAACAAAAAAAAAAATGTATAATATCTTTCTAGGGAAAACCAGAAGTGTGATTACAGGCACATCAACCATCAAGTTGAAACTCTTAGTTGCATGTGGAGTGCTATATCTACCCTCTGATAGATGAGTACGTAAACTATAACCACACAAAAGTGATTTTGCTTCAGGGACAAAGTTCCTGTTATTTAATCTCAGGACTTTTAAATTCATTTAAATTAAACTATTCATTTTATTTTTTAAATTCATTTAAATTAAACTATTTAAATTCAGGACTTTTGCACTACCTGAATGGAACATGCACAGAGTTTTCTGACCTAGGAAAAGGGATCTGAACACCTGTGTAGTGAGTAGAGGCATGCGAAGCTGTTTGGTAAGAAATGTTTTAAAAAATGTGCTTTAAATTCCTTCTCTGTCTAGAGCTGACTGAGCAATGGTTTTAAGGCTGAACTCTGCCCTGCATTCCCAAAGCTTCTCAGATTATGCACCTAGAACGTGAGCAATTTTCTTTTCAAATGCACCTGTGGAGAAGAAACTGTATGGTTAAGGTTTTGCTGTTGTTTTTGTTGGTTGGTTGGTTTTAAACAGAATCGCAGAATCACAGAGTCACACAGAATCACAGAATTGTCTAGGTTGGAAGAGACCAAGATCACCTAGTCCAACCTCTGACCTAACACTAACTAGTTTTAGTTTTGTTTGTTGTTTGTTTGTTCTGTTGTTGTTTGTTTTTTATTCTTGTTGTTTTGTTTTGTGTTCTGTGAGATATAGGTGTAAGCCCTCTCAGGATGAAGAATGAATTCAGCACATTTCCTATTTATAATAAGTGCTCTTCCTCCTAGGCCATTATACCCTCCTTCTTGTGCATTCATTCCAAATAATATTCTGCTGTATTTGCATTGAGTGTAAACTCTGTACATTATGTATGTTTTCCACCCCCGTATTGCACCCTTCAGGATTTAAGGAATCCTCTGCATAATTTCTGGATTCCTATCAGGCTTAAGACAAACTAAATGAACTGCTAAAATTGGAGTGGTTTTGAATATGCTCTGAAACAGACTTCTATATCCTAGAGGAATTAGACTAAGTCAAACAAAGAGACGCCTCTGTTGTTAGACAGAAGGGAAGCTGGAACTTTTTTAATCACAGTTTTAGTCTTTTCCTCAACTGCAGCTAAACTGAGAGGAGAGAAGGTGGTTTTGTGTTTTGTTTTGTTTTTAAAATGTATAGCCCTTAGTGTTTTCACAGCAACACCCAAAAAGTTGAGGGATATAACATGCAAATTGGTAGACAGAAAGGGAATACTGACTGCAAAGACATTTGTTTCAGAAAAAGTGGATCAAGAACCTGAAATAATTTGCATTTGTCCAGAAAATAAATAAAAAACAGCTTGCATTTTTTTTCTCTCAGAGACTACCTCCCCCCACCATACTCCTGAAAAAATAACCAATTTTAGCTGTTTCTGTTCTATTTAGCTCAAATGTATTAGAAGGAGAAAGGCAGAATACATTTTCTTTTGTCAAGGAAATTACAGATAACAGTTTCAGTCTTGGAGTAATCTTTTAAAATTGTCCATAGCCAAATTCAACAATGCAACCCAGCCCAGCCGAGTACTTCAGTATGTACATAATTTTATTCACTTACTTAAATCCCTCTGACTTCAAGAGGATTTAAGCAGTGCTTAAGTGCTTTGCTGCAATAGTGTCTTAAACTGGTGGATGGCAAGTTTCAGACACAGAAAGGAAGGGCACAGTTTTTGTAGTCTCTGCAGGTAGATGCCTAAAAAATTGGGTTTATTTTTTCAGGTGATCCTGTAATTCCCACTTTTCCGCTGAATTTTCTCTCATTTGGGGGGAGAGGGGAGGAGGCAGATTGTTTATTTGTTTGTTTGTTTAAAGATCCTCTGTTATATACTACTCAAAAAAAAAAAAAAAAAAATTCTCAGACAAGCCATGTTTTAGGAACTACAAATGACAGACAATCTGATTGTAAATCAGGCATCTCCCAAATCAAAACGGATAGATTGTGCAAGAAAACACTTCCATCAGTTAAAAAAGTAAATAGGGACAATTTCTAATGGGTTATTTTCAAAAGCAATTAGGTGCTAACTCTGGCAAAAGTAAGTTACGACTTTAGAATTGTCACCTATTGCATTTTCTTTTTGTTTATTTCAGTTTACATAGATGGTATCTTCTTAAGATGATAACTGCTTTTCAATATGATCAGTTGTCATTCTACTTCATTGGCAAAAAATCTCAAACTGTTAAGATGATTAATGTAACCGTCAGGTGGAATATTCATAAATTTAGGTGACTTACCTCACAGGCAAAGACATACTATATATTAAGGGTTTTGTGCTTCATGCACTTTGCAAAACACAACTTTGACTTAAGTAAATGCATGCTAAATTACAAATAAGAAGGAATAAGAGGGGAAAAGTAAGATGCTTTTTAGTTTTTATTTCAAAACAGTTCTAAAAACAGATACTTTTACTGTATGTTTACACAAAATATAGTCCTCCTGATTTGAAGTTTTGGACTGCACAGAAGTTATTAGTTAAAATATTAATAATTAAAAAGGTTTCTCTGAAAAGAAAATCCATGTATCAAAAGAGAGGGGGAGGTGATATTGCAGTGTCCTGTGAGCAAACCTAAGCTTTGTGCCTTTACTCTTTTCCCCATTGAACAGCTTTCAGCACAAAACCCAGATCTCTTGCTCAGATAAGAAACAGAGTATGTGTAGTTGATGTGGTGTTCCTGCTGGCCAAACTCTGCCTGTTGAAATCCATCCTCAGCAATGTCTTCTAGGAGAGCAACATTTCACTTCTTTAATGTGTGTAAAGCAAATGGAGAATTTGCTAGCTGTATTGAGCAAATATACCATGCTTTTCATTTGGACTTTTTCTTCAAGATATTTTTAAGTTGGGAGCATAAAGAGAAAAAGTCTTTAGATAAAATGTCATGTGGCATAACTCTGCTCATTCTTGCACTAAACAGTAGGAGTTGAGCATTCTTCTTCATCCTTTCATCAGACCTAACATATAAATACATAAGTAAGATTATAAGTTTTATTGTGCACGGTGCCATTTTGTTTTTCTTCTTTTCTCCCAAATACTGCTTGCTTATTCACCCAGTCATTGCAGCTGGCTAGTGAGCAGCAGAACTGATCAACTCTGGCTGTGCATTTCATAAAGTTTTGATTGCTTTAGCTAGCCTGCTACATGGATGTGCAAAATCTCTAAAGAATTTATCCAGAGAACATTTTGGTAGTACATGTTTTTTCTTTAGTGTGGTGCTTTTTTGAATGTTTTTAATAGTGTGGAACATTTCTAAGTGCTCGTTTGAGTGCTGTGCTGGAGCTTTTTGTTTCCAGTGAAAACTGATGGAGATCAACACTTTTTTGACACTCCTTGTACCAAGTGCTTATAAAGTGTTTATATCTATAATTGTGTCAAATTATGTTAATTAAGCACTGAAAGACACTAGTAAGCTGAAGTGCTCAAAAAGTGCATTACTCTGAGTGTCACCCAGGGGCTCTTCACAGCAGACACTTGGGGGACAAGTTTTTTCCTTCCAAGCACCTTTAGAGCACTGTGTCTTAAAGTGTCTTTCTGGCATTAATTAAATTTAAAAAAGCAAGTGCCAGTTAAGTGCGAATGATTTACTGTAATCTTTTGAAATGCAAATGTATTTTAGACTAAAATGCCCTTCCCTTCTTACAACTTTTCATTTTTCTCTTGTCTCCCACATATTTTCTTCCTGAGTATTCAATTGCTAAAAACAGCCATGGGAAAGGCTGCAAATTAACTCCATTATGAATGATTAGGCAGAAAACACAACTATTCAAAAGATCAAATGTTGATGTTAGGGTATCTAATAACATTATGAACAAAGATCGTATTAGTTTAACAGCAATGCTGTGTAGACCTGGGCCACTCTCTGAGTTTGCTCATATCCACCCCTTTGCCCCCGGGGTTACTCATGAAATCAATGCTGCAGGTTGCTAAAGTATTTGCAGAAGACAAGAGATATGGCTTTCTTCCAGTGAACTGAAATCATTTCACAGAGGAGGTATTGGTCATTAGCCATACATTAGTCATGCTCCTGAGTTCTCAAATACTACATGGCTTGGCCAAGATGATCTAGTAAAAGGGAAGCTTATGTCCCACGTGAAATGATTGAGCTCTACTGCTGTTTTAAGAAGGGAGAGCTTTGTATGGCACTACAGATATTTAGAATGAGGACACATTGAAAAAAAAAAAAAAGTTTCCAAAGAAGAGTTCAGAGACAGCAGCCCAAAGACCGCAAAATTTAATATGAAGAGTATAAAAAAAAAAAAAAAAATCTTAAAAGAATCTGAAGTCTGATAGTCTGATAAAAAAATAAACAGTTTTGGGAGTGTTATTAGTGAATATCCTACTTCAAGGGTTATTCTGTTTCATGATGGAATAAGAATATTCTTTTTTTAGGTGTACAGATAACAATCTTTGTGTTACCTAATTCTGACTAGACTCTATTAAAATTATTTTTTTCACTTTTCTGAGAAACTGTATTTAATCCCTATGTCAATGTGCTGAGAAAGATAGTAAAGATATATCTGAACTTTAAACATCTTCAATCTTTCTCTTTAGCTTTCATTCTTGTTGCACAGCCTCAGCAATCAGATTTCAACACTCTATTCCTCAGAAAAACATACAGATTTAGAAACCATAGGGAGATAAGATTCTCCTTTGACCTGAAGACACATTCTGCTATCTTACATCTTTCGAAGGTCTTTTAAATAGCAATGTCTATTGAAATTTTCTAAATAGATAGAATTCTATTTGGTAATGACTAGATAGTATCAGACAGGTGGCAGGAGTCCACAGGGGTGTAGAGGTGAGTTGCTCCAGGTAAACAGACAACCCAAACAGTCCTCACTGGAAGCATTATCTGAAAGGTCCTTCATAGCCTAGAGTTTGTAAACTGAATTGTTCTTCACGTTGTTCTCCGGAGAAAGATGTCGATCTGACTCAGAAGTGTCTCTTTCAGTGCAGCAGGAGCAAAGAAGCCAAGAACTCAGTAAACACTGAGCTTGTTTTACCAGTTCAAGGTAAAGTATGTTGTCAGGGCAGCTCATGCCTTCCCAACAATCACTTGCACTGTGCAAGTGTTTGAGCGGTTTACACAGCTGCATAAAGCAAAGGGCTGCATGCTCTACAGATCCCAGTCCAGCTCTTACCTGCAGGTTGATCCCAGTTACCAAGGGACTGATTTAGAGCTGAATAAACTCTCCAGAGTATCAATTAAATGTAGAAAAGAAAATATGAATGATGATTAGTTTGAACTGTTATTGTCTGCTGTTTGGAAGGAAAGGAATCAGTGATCTGATTGTCTTCTGTAAGGTTACCTATTACAAACTGTATCCCTCTCTTCTGTCCTTCTAGCTACTTGATTGCCTATTTATTTGCAATAGTCTTCGGAGGTAATGAACAGATTAAATTTAGATAGAGAGCTCAGATTCGCTGTTGGCACAGCTCTGCTGAAATAAGTGGAATTTTCCAGGAGAGTCAAAATACCTTGTGTTCAGCAACCGTAAGCTATCTGGCCTGTTGATGATTTCTAAAATCCCTCCAGTGGATGCTAGTGTGTTTGTAGAATGTATTTTTAATGGACAATACATACAGATCTGAAAACCAGAAGGTATTGAAATATGGCATGCATTATGTTACCTAGGTGAAATAATTGTCAGAATGAGTAAAGCTAAGCATTTTGAGGAGGGGTGACAAGAGAATTATTCTTGCTGGTGGGCAAAATTTCATTTGGTTAGGTTCTTAGGTTTTATTTTGGGTAAAAGAAAGCTGGGCCGGTTTAGATCCAGGTCATTTTACATGTAACATGTGATGCATATGATCCACTGAATGTTGTGGGAGGCTAGACAAATGATGTTGGTTACTGTTATATAAATGACTTCATCATCAAAGCATCAGCCAAGCTTCCAGTATTGTTATTGTAGTACATGCTGCCAGTGTTCACTAATTCCAAGGTACAATGGGTCTTGAAAATCTCAAATCAACTGGCAGACCTTAGGACATCTGCTGCTTGTCTGACTCAGAAGAGAAAGACTGATGAGCACACACAATTAGAGGATGATTAAGCTCCAGATTGTAAACACGCGTTATATGGGACAATTTATGTTGTCCCTTATAAATAACGGGATAAAGATAGCAAAAGTTAAAAAGAGAAACTTCTACCTGTGAAGGACACAGGAAAGAAAATCCTGGGAGCAAGAAGAATGAACAGTTAGCTGAAAATACATGTCATGATACTGTGGTGGGGTGACTTTTTACTTCTGTGTACCTCTACGTGGGGTGCTGGGGTCTGGCTGTACAGAACTCTTCTGTACTACAGGTGCCACTAAGACTTAGGACTTCCACACATGGTAGCAGAAATGGCAGGTCTCTATTTTTTACTTTCCAAAGTTCTATTTGCATGAATTTAGACCACAATAATAGTGTCTTATTTGATGAATAGCTTATGCTACAGATTTTTTTTAAAGAAAGTGTTCATAGATGACATCCTTGGCAATTATTTTACATTGCTCTAAACTTGTATATATCTTCCTTATGCTGTCACTTGATACCTAACTCCAATGATATGTTTTTCCCTCCGCACCTTCAGTAAGTTAGTTCTTAAAAGGATGAGAAAGTGCCTCCAGAGATAACACATTGCCGAGAAGAATTAGAAGACCAAAGGTAAAAGATCTTTTAATTTAAGATAGAGCCACTTGCCACTTCTGTTCTTTTAAAAAGCAGTCAATTCTAATTATAGAGATTTATCTTGGATTAAGGAAGAAAAATACTAAAGTAAGCACTGCTTCTACTACTATAACTCTAGGGTTAAGGCTTTTCTAAATAGGAATTAGGTGCAGTGAGGACAGTAAAGTGACTGCCATCAAATTCTGAATTAACTGTTCATGTGACGGTATTTTTGCTGTTCTGAAAATATTTCCATTTTAACATTACATTTTAGTTTATAAAAAAAAAAAAAAGTCATCACTGCTAATTGCCTATGTTGGGGACAAAAAAAAAAAAAAAAAAAAAAAAAAAAAAAAAAAAGTAAGAGGCTTTCTAATAGGATTCCAGTGGAAGAACACAGTAACACAGTTATGTTCATCTTAACTACAATATCATTGGAGTCCAAAGCAAATAACGAAGTTTTCAATAAAAACTACAAACCCCCACTTTAAATAAAGATTAACGTGGAAAAAAAATCACTTTCAATGTAGTTTCAAAGACAACTGTTGCATTTCCTCAACATCCCATTTTGCCTCATGTCCCTGAGATGTTTGTAATTTTCTCATGTCTTTCTTTTTTCTTATAGCATTTGTTCTCCACGTGGAAATTCCATAGTAATCAACAAGATATCTGGTATCCTTCCCTGAGATACCATTTATCATGGGACTGTTTATCACTTTCCTTATCTGGACCACAGATGTACTGGCCTAGATTTGGAGGCTTCATTCTTTTGGAAAAAAAAATCTATGGAAAGGAATGGGATGACAAAAAATTCAAACCACCTCCAACAGACAAAGATTCACTGTCTTTGAAACTTTTAAAATACTCTTATTTTGTCCTTGTCACTCACTTGTGGTAGGAAATGTGATCTGACTTTGTTTAGTGTAGTAAAAGATCAGCTTTGTGCCAAACTCTTTCTGGTATTTGACTGTTATCCACATGGGGAGAGTGATGGAAATGCTATACTACTTCTTTCGAAGATCTTGATACTAATATTGCACAACCTATAATATTCAGCCTCCAGTCTGCTTCTGAGGCAGAACTAAGGAGTCATAGTATGTTTTCAGTACATTTTGTTATGGATATCTGTGATCTTACCCTGAAAACTACAAGCCTCTCTTAAAGTTCATGAAATGGCCACTTGCCGAGGCGATCGGCTCTGGGGCAGACGCTTTCTGCAGCGGAGTGGGCAGAACTAATTTTTTCCGGCACCGAGCCCACTCGAAGCAGCCGCCGCAACCCGGCAGCCCTCGCGAGGGAGGTGAACGAGGCGAGATGGAGGCGTAGGCGGAGCCAGCAGCGCCGCCCCCCCCCCCGCCGGCCTTTCATAACTGCCCATAGAGAGCACGAGCGACCTGCCTGCGCGAACAGGACGGGCGAACGGCGTGGTGCGTCAGAAGGCAGTTACCGCAGGCAGGGCGAGCAGGAAGGGCAGAGCACTCCCCCCCGCCCATACGAACACCTCCTCTAACGGCGGTCTGCCGCTAGCTCAGCTGCAATGGTCTCCACCAGGCACAGTGTGCAATCCAGGAAGTCTGTACACACCCAGACCGACTGCCCGCTCAAAACTGCGGCAGTTCAGGTCTCCGGGTGCAGGGAGTGCCTGAGCTTATTGCTACCACCTGCGGGGGGCAAAGAGACTGTGTGCGTGAGGTGTGAGCAGGTGGACAACCTGGTCCGCCTGATGGCAGAACTCAAGGAGGAGGTCGAGAGGTTGAGGGATATCAGGGAGTGTGAACGGGAGATAGACTTGTGGAGCGACGCCCTGCGCGGCCTGAAGGACAGGTACTGGGGTGAGGCACCCCAAATGGGGGTGGACCCCCTGCCCTGCTGCTGTCGGGCAGAGGGAGGAGACCTAGGAGTTGAGGAGGAATGGAAACAGGTCCCTGCTCAACATCGCAGGCGATGCTCCCCCCCCGGCTCCACCTTCCCAGGTGCCCTTAAGCAACAGGTTTGAGGCCCTGGAGCTTGAGAGACCAGTAGCTGAGGAAGAGGTAATAACTCTACCCAAGAGGGGATGCCTAGGGCAGGAAGTCAACTCCACGCCTCAGGACTGCCTCCACCAGGACAGAAAGAAGGGTGATTGTTGTGGCTGACTCCCTTCTCAGGGGAACAGGGGGCCCTATTTGTCGACCTGACCCTACCTGGAGGGAAGTCTGCTGCCTCCCTAGGGCCAGGGTCAGGGACATTGCCAGAAAGCTTCCCAGCCTGGTTTGCCCCTCTGAATATTATCCTCTTTTAATAGAGGCTGGCAGTGATGACATTGAAGAGAGAAGCCTGAAGACCATCAAATGGGACTTTAGGGGACTGGGACGGTTAGTAGATGGAGTGGGAGTACAGGTGGTGTTTTCGTCCATCCCTACGGTGGCAGGAAGGGGTACAGAGACCTGGCTGCAGACAGGTCCCTATCTCTAAGGGGAAAACGGATCCTGGGCCAAGAGCTGGTGGGGCTCATTGAGAGGGCTTTAAACTAGGTAAGAAGGGGGACGGGGCTGAAACAAGGCTTGTTAGAGCTGTGCCAGGGGGAACAATGGCAAGGCTGGGAGAGAAGGCAATGGCCCAACTGAAGTGCATCTACACGAATGCACGCAGCATGGGTAACAAACAGGAGGAGCTGGAAGCCATCATGCGGCAGGCAGACTACAACTTGGTTGCCATCACGGAAACATGGTGGGACCACTCTCATAACTGGAGTGCTGCAATGTCTGGCTATAGGCTCTTCAGAAGGGACAGGCAGCATGGAAGGGGTGGTGGTGTGGCTCTCTATATCAGAGAGAGTTTTGATGTTACAGAACTTGAGGCTGGGAATGATAAGGTTGAGTCCCTATGGGTTAGGATCAGCAGGAAGGCCAACAAGGGATGCATCCTGGTGGGGGTCTGTTATAGAGCACTGAACCAGGTTGAGGAGACTGATGAGGCGTTCTACAGGCAGCTGACAAAAGTTGTGAAATCGTCAGCGCTTGCTCTTATGGGGGACTTCAACTTTCCAGATATATCCTGGAAACACAACACAGCCCAGAGAAAGCAGTCTAGGAGGTTTCTGGAGAGCGTGGAAGATAGCTTCCTGACACAGCTAGTTAGTGAGCCTACCAGGGGAGGTGCCCCGCTAGACCTTCTCTTCATAAGAGATGAAGAGGTCTTCAGAACCTGATCTCCTTCTATGACAAAGTGATGCACTTGGTGGACAAGGGAAAGGCTGTGGTTCTACCTTGACTTCAGTAAGGCTTTTGACACTGTTTCACACAGCATTCTCCTCAAGAAACCATCTGCTCATGGCTTGGACTGGCGTACGCTTTGTTGGGTTAAAAACTGGCTGGATAGCCAGGCCCAAAGAGTCGTTGTGAATGGAGTCAAATCCAGCTGGAGGCCGGTCACTAGTGGCGTTCCCCAGGGCTCGGTACTGGGGCCGGTCCTCTTTAATATCTTTATCGATGATCTGGATGAGGGGATCGAGTGCACCCTCAGTAAGTTCGCAGATGACACCAAGTTAGGTGCATATGTCGAACTGCTCGAGGGTAGGAAGACTCTGCAGGAGCATCTGGATAGGCTGCACCGATGGGCTGAGGTCAACTGTATGAAGTTCAACAAGGCCAAATGCCGGGTCCTGCACCTGGGGCACAATAACCCCAAGCAGAGCTACAGGCTGGGAGAGGAGTGGTTGGAAAGCTCCCAGGTCCTTCTCCGCCTGGCAGTATTGGTGGATAGTCAGCTAAATATGAGCCAGCAGTGTGCTCAGGTGGCCAAGAAGGCCAACAGCATCCTGGCCTGCATAAGAAGCAGTGTGGCCAGCAGGTCTAGGGAAGTGATCATCCCCCTGTACTTGGCTCTGGTGAGGCTGCACCTCAAGTACTGTGTTCAGTTTTGGGCCCCTCGCTACAAGAAGGACATGGAGGTGGTTGAAAGAGTCCAGAGAAGGGCGACGAAGCTGGTGAGGGGTCTGGAGAACAAGTCCTACGAGGAGTGGCTGGGGGAGCTGGGTTTGTTCAGCCTGGAGAAAAAGAAGGCTCAGGGGCAACCTTATCACTCTTTGTAAGTACATTAAAGGAGGCAGTAGAGAGGTGGGGGTTGGCCTGTTCTCCCACGTGCCTGGTGACAGGACGAGGGGGAATGGGCTAAAGTTGCGCCAGGGGTGTTTTAGGTTGGATATTAGGAAGAACTTATTATCACAATACAATTTAAATCAACTTAAAAGGAAAATGTGGCTAAGCTTAATTGCAGTGGTTATTGTAGTTTGCTGAGTATGGTTGACAGCTGAAAACCTGTTTGTGTATCACTGAACTGCAAGAAGAGGCAGAACAAACAAAATAAATTAGAAACCTATGGCAGTACAAACATCCCTCTGAATTTCAACTGTTGAGTTTTTGGTATTTTTTTTTGTATGTGTAAATAATAATAATAATAATAATAATAATAATAATATGGAAGTGTATGTTCTACTCCAACAACTTGGCCATGTGCAGCCCAGAGGGTGCACTAAAGACATAATATAGAGTTCAGAGACTGATGACAGAAATGTATCTTCAGTAGACTCTACTGTCCTAGTAAGCCTCCCCCAAAGCATAAGGACAGGAATGAAAACGCAGACTTGGCAGCATTGTGGGAGGTAATGAGAAGTTAACAGAAGACTTCAAGATTTAAATGAGCTGCCCCAAGATTTCCTTTTCTACAGTACCAGCAGATTGGTGAGCACCTGGACTTCTTTTTGCAACTGCAGCAGGGACTGCATCTCTGTGGACACTCCAGAAGACGCCTGTCCAGCACCACAAAAATCCCTCACACCTGTAGAAGTGCGGAGGCCAAGTTGGTACCAGGCAGAGATGACATTTCAGCTCAAGAGAGGTCATTTCAGGTCAAGAGAGGTCCAGCTGGAGAGGTCTGAGCAGACAGTGCAGGTAACAAGAAATGCAGTAGTGTCCATAGCCTGCAGAGGTGCTTGTCCGAATGTATCTGGGGTGCTAAGAAACTGAGCAAAAAATTCAGTTGTTCTAGATCCTGGTTGTGGGTTTATTTTTGTACTCTGTTGCTGTGTTTTCACAAACTAATACTGTGTTCCTGTGTTCCAGTTTATGAAACTATCTGTTTGGTACAGAAACTTTTTGGTTGTAAGTGGGAATGCATTGTCCAGCAATCCAGAGGAAATATTTTTCTTCTGATTTTATGTGTGGGTATTGAACTGCTTTAATTCTATTTTGTTAAGAACTCTTGAGGTCTGCACATGGCACTTGCTGCTATTGAAAAGTCCTGACAGAGCACTCAAAATACTGTGTATGGTGGGGGGGGAGGGGGGGGAAGTATATATTTATCTGCAGTAAATAAAGTCATAGTAACTCAATATTGTGGTCGTTAGTAATCTAATTAGAAATCATTAGACATCTAAAAAGACATCAGCAAACTTGAAGAAGGCTTACAGACTTAATGAATGATTCAATCCGTAAGTGGCCTGAAAGAAGAGTGTTGAATACATTTGCTTAAGATGCGAGTGCCAGGCTCTGACCAGGACGAAAAGCCTAACAGATATTCTTCATTTAATTGCTGTGTCACTGATGCAGGGCTGCACGGAGTGTGGAGATTCTGGTAACAGTCATGTGACCCCTCTTATCATTTAGAATTTATTCTGCTTTCACATGTGGTGAAACATTTCTGATTATTTTTTTCTGAATGTTTCCCTCGAAGCAGTAAGTAACTGTTTTAAGTGGGAAATCCCAATCAGGTTTGAAATTAACACCATTGATCAGAGACAGGATTATTAGCTGCTTCTTACAGAGTATAAATAAAAAACTTTCACAGTTCCAGTTTAAAAATGAAAACAAAAACAGGCCAGATCCATGGGTTTATTCAGCTATTAAAATGAAACTTCCACAGTGGTACATTTTCTGCTGGAACTAGGACATGCTTCTTTCAAAGAGCTCCAAGTTTCTTTGCAAATGAAACAGCCCAAGGTTCTGCAACAAGCATCCAATATTCTGTTATTCATCTATAGCAGTGCCAAGAATAGAAGGGGAGGGGCTGTTATTTAAAGACTATGGAGACAGTACTTGGTTATTTTCTGTAACTCAGTGATGAGTCTGCTTTTAATACGTGTGGGGAACAAAGCAGTTCAGACCATTACACTTTCTAAGCAGAATATACGAAGGAGGGCTATTCCTCTGGTGTGATGGAAAGAGGTGATGGTAGGCAATATTTGCTAGTGTGCCAGCTCTTAAACTTGCAATCCCTGCATTGCAAGCAACTCCAAAGATCTCCCGCACTGAAGAACTGTTTCCTCCTTAATGAGGTGATGACAAGGTAGTTATTTTATTTTTCTTTTCTTTTTTTTTTTTTTTTTGGTGGTGGTGTGTTTTTTTTGTTTGTTTGTTTGTTTGTTTGATCATTTTAAACAAGTCCTTTATGGATTAAGCATGTAACAAGTTAATCACAAAGGAAAACATGAGATTAAAGAAGAGACCCAAAGGCTCCTCAGGGTGGGTAAGTGTCCCTTTTGCCCATCCAAAACCCTCATCCAGCTGCACTCAAGTGGCACATTGTGCTGGGGTGAGTCTGGCTGTTGTGTGATTCCTCCTGCTCTTCTGCTTGGGGCAGTTGCATTTTGAAAAATGTTTACCAAGAAAGTAAATGGCATGCCACAGTGATGCTAAGCTGCAGGAGTCCACGGCTAAGGTACCTCTACATTGTGTGGCTAGATTCAGTAGCTCAGATATGACTTTAAGTAATATTTATTGTATACAATGACCTAAAATGCTGGAGATTTTGATCCCTGTCTTCTCAAAAGAGTCAAAGACATTAGGCAATCCAGTCTGCCCTTAGGGCTGGCTTGTACCCAGCTAGCAAGTACCTGATTTTATCTCACAGAGCAGTGCTGAACCCATTGGGAATGTGGACGTCCTGGCTTCAATTTCTGTCTGTGCTTGATGATTGAATCCACATCCCCTGGTGGCTAGGAGGTATTTAGGATGGAGGTATTCCAAATGCTAATTGGAAGCAGAAACTGGAAGCCAGAATTCCTTCCCCCCAGGTAAATGCAGAAAACAATGGGTTCTGGAGTGATATTTGTTCCTAACTTCCATCTTTTTTTCTATGGTTTCATAGTTAGAACATAACAGCGAAGTATATGCACGTGACATGTCCAATTATTGAAGTGAAAAATTAGTTTCATTACAGTACCAAAATTTTATTCTGGTTTTACCAATTCAACCAATGCTGGAGTTTTTTTTTGTTGTTGTTTGGATAAGTTTTGGGTTGGTTGGTTTATTTGGGTTGATTTTTTCTGATTATTTTTAATAAAAGAATTATTGAGCTTTTTATTATCTATAAATATATTACCAACTTTCTTCACAAGCCAAGAGAACTGCAGTGTTTCTTGTCTTTATGGTCTGACAGTGCACAGTAAGAGAGAAAGGATTCTAATTTGTGATTTATTTATTTTTTCCACAAAACACAGTTTACAAAGTAGAGCTACCTTATGTTTGCACTAGATTAAAAAGAGATTATGTCAGTAGATAAGACTGAAAGTTTTAAAATTGAACACAAGCTATTTAAACCAAGTGTGTCTTTGATATTTTGTTTGCTGTAATTAGCGAATTCCTACTTGTGTTCATTACATCCCAAAACTTAAACTAATGATAGGCATAAGCATGTTTCTGCCTTTTTGGAATACTCTTGTATTGCTCTTTGCTTCAAAGTTTGCTTAACAGTTTACTCTTCAGTATTAGACAAACAACGTTGATAATTATACGTATACATTTATCATTCAGAGCTTGCAAATATGCATATGGTGAAAAAATTCTTTCACAAATTTACTGATGTTTATGTTTGCAGAAGTAAAGGATATGAGTGAGAAAAAAAGTAAGGGATATATTATGGAATTGAAATGAAGACATTTTTAGACAGTTAAACTTCAGTTATTCAAGTTGTAATGTGTTGTTAGCATCTGTGTTGTGTTTTATCTTTGTTTATTTTTTTTAACATGAATTTTACCTTGACAAAATGCAGTGCACAGTACCAATGTAATCTGTACTACAACTACTAAAGTAAAGTAGTCCAGAGGCTGAGCATCTCAGTGGTGTTATATCATTTTTGCAAGTTAAGCAGCGTCAACATTAACCCTATGCATGCTCCTTCACACATAAGGACCCACTGTCAGCTTTGAAATGATTTTATTGATATAATTTTAATACCAAAATTGTATATGATTTCTGATGCTACAGTAAAATGGGTATGCTTTTTTGTTGAAAATCAGGAGAACAGTTTCCAAGTTCCCAAGCCATCCAAGTGTCTTCAGGAAATCTTCCTCCTAGTCATGGGTAACATTTCAACACATCACTGGCAGTGGAATCGCAAGAACTTGCAGGTGTATTTGAAGTCAGCCAGCTTGCTGGATAAACCCGTTTCTATGAAGACATAAAGAAGAAATGATCAGAAGTTCATAGGTCAAAGCTCCTTGTTAAATTTTTTAATGATTTCCAATTCTTGCTGAGGTTCCTAGTATCAACATTCTGCTCAGTTATTTGCACAGCAGTCTTCCTATCCATATTTGATATGGGATAATTAGCAACCGGCCTTGAGAAATGCGGCCCTTTCTACCATCTGTACAATCAATGTTAGAAAATGTTCTTCTTCCTAGGGATGGCCACGTATTTTCTGAACAGCTCTTGATTTATTAAAAGGGATGTAATGATCTTGAAAAGTTCTAAACTTACAGCCTTCTATTGACAGTAGTTCTGTTTAGCTTCATTAGATGTGATGCTAACATCTGTCCAGTGAGATGGAAGCCACCTGCTCATTTTATGTAAATTCTAATAATCATCAATTGCTAAAGATCCATATATTCAGCACATTAAACAGTGCCAATGATAAAAACAATAGCATTTGTGTTTCTCTATCAGCCTTACAATAATTGCAATACAAATAAAATTGGATTACAACTTTCTGTAATCCTTTAAAGGCAGACAAGAGTAACAGGTCTTTGTCCTTTCAAGCTGGCAATTTAAATCTCACTAAGACACCAGCCTGAGATGGCGGTGCTAGTTTTGCTGGTTGGTGTGATGACTAGAGAGTGCACAAGCTGTGAATGATCAGATTTGTAAATGGTTTGTAAACACTGGAGACATAAGGAAATTCTTCACCATGGCTTGCCAATAGGAACAAGTGACATTAACATGAATTTACAGTAAATACTTATAAAAGTAATCCCATTTTTCAATGATCAGTGACATAAAAATGATGTCTCATTCCTTTTTTTCCTTAAAAATAAGAAATAGGGTCTAAACTCCTCTGTATACAGCAACTTACATCATATTTTATTGGCTGGCAGAATGGTATTCTTAAAAGCAACAACTATTTCTTTCTTTCATGTCTTGTAAGAGCCTTTTCCTTTCTCCTAAGGGAGTTTATACTATGATGAACAAAAATAGAAAGTTAAATGGTAATAAAGGTATTATTATACAGCTAAAGAAGTACCTTTATGAAAAAGACAGACCACTCCTGAAATCTTAAAGGGATATTCTTTTTCACATGGCAACTCTAGCAAAGTCCTAGAAAGCTTTTCTATTATTAAATTAGTATATCCATTGAGCATGAATACATACCAAATGGAAATTTATGCTTTATTAGACAATAATGCACTTATACAATTTTTAGCTTAATAGAAACAATGATTTTAATAAGGATATTAAATTGGAAGGCACTATCTGATGGTGTATATTTTGCATGCTACAGGTTTGCTGTCAAATTGAAATCTAGTCAGTCCATAAAAATGATTTAATAACTGGTTCTTGTAGTGCCATATTCCTGCATCTCCCTCTAAGCACTGTGGTTTTTAAATCCTTTTTTTTCTCATTTATGAAAATGTTTCTCTCTCTATTAAGTGTTATGTAAAGTGAACAGGGGTGCAAATGGGTAGGAGAGATAGTGAAATCTGCCATATATGATGACATAAAAGCTGGCCATATTAAGTTCAGTAGGAAAGGAAAACACCAGTGAGCAGGAATTCTTACAATGTACAGCTACATACACAGTAAAAACATCAAAAGTAGACAGTAGCTGTAGTATACTATCATATACTTCCCAAGCTGAATAAATTAAGCATTTTTAGAGGAAAGTCAAACTTTTCTACATAGCTGGTTTTCCTTCAATTATTTACAAAAATGCTTTATTTTCAGTTAAAATTGGTTAAAGCTATCTCTTACTACAGAGACACCTCTAGGAAAAAAAAATAAAAACCTTTTCAATACTTTTTTTTTTATATGATTCTCCATGGCTGTATTGTGTGATTTTTCTTGTATTTAATCATTGCATTGTATAATTCCTGCTCTACCTTTCCTACTCTATGCAAAATATAATCTTGCAACCCAGATCTGTAATTTCTATATGCATATAATTTTACGTAGTTGATGAATCCAGCGTGCAATGGTAAACAGCAGGGAGGGGCTCAATGGAAACTCATTTGTTAGTTTTCCCACTTGGAGGCTGTTATTTTTATAAATTACTGATATTGGACACTGTAGGAGTGCCCTTTTTCATATACACTGAAGTACTTCACTGGCCCCAGGAGTCACTAAGACTAGTGGATTTTAATAGTTATAGATCTTAAATGGAGGGTTAGAAATTGTTTCTTTTCATTACAATTACAACAAGGAATTAACCCCAAGGGTATCCACTTAATTTCATAATATATAGACTGGAACGCTAATAATGTGGCTCTTCTAAAATGTAATAAAGAAGCAACTGCCCCTTGGCTCCCTGGGGTAGGGTTTTGTAAAATGTGTTGCAAAAAATGTAACACAAAGAAGATTTTACGTTAACAAGCTTTGTAATGTCACTAGCTCCAGTGCTCAAAGTGCTCCAAAGCTCATAGACACCCAAGTATTGGCACTGGTTTTACAGCAGGAATTTAGTACCAGCACTTTCGAGTCGCTTCAGTGGCACAAGGAAAAACTAAAACAATGGTAGAAGGAGTGGAGGGTAATTTACAATTAAGCACATAAAGAAGTGAAAGAGCCGAGGGGGGAAGAAGGGAGTGTGGTAGTACAAAGTAATTACTTCCTTCAAGGTCCACTTGGACTCATCCTCTAGTCAAGTTCCCTGTGTTATTTTAATCTTCCATGCCCTATTGCAAAACAAGCCTTGGCCTTACAATTGGCAGTGAGTGAACTCCAGTACATTTGCTGTAGTTCCATTTGCACTATTGAGTAGCAAAGTAGCCTCTGACCTCTCAGTCATTACAGATGGTGACTGTGAAAGAAATTCCTGGCCAAGATCTGAAATACTGGATCAGACTGGGGTTTTAAATCTAGGCTGAAGACATTTCTATTTACTGATGAGTTTAATGGGCTCTGACGAGGTAGAGCATCCTGGGAAAGCTTTGCAGTAAAGACTGCAAGAAAAGTAGACTAACTGCTTATTCTATAGTGAAGAAAAAAAAATGCAGTTAGAAGAAAAAATCCATTTTGTTTTGGTTTGATTTTTAATGGTAGTGCTCCCAGGCATTTCTAACAGAGGCTCTAAGATAGTTGCTTCTTCGGGAAAATTCATTAGGGAAGAAACCTTTGGCCAATGTTTTTAAATTATGTATAATATGCCCAGAATTCTGTGTGCCTACTTATGTTGCAAATATTCTGTTTGTAGCAGCAAATTTAAATAATTTGCCTGACTAGTCATGGATATGTGCAAATGCTCAGCTGATATTATTGTACCCATCCACTAAAATTTGATTCCCATGGAGTTACTACAGTGAGAGTTTTTTTTGTAATTTTTGTAGTTTGTGGTTTGTACACATCTGTTGGACTCCTACTCCCAAATGCTGGGAATCCAAAATTATGATCTCTGAACTAACTTTTGCTAGATAAACTCATAGCTCACATTTAACGTATGTAAAATTTTCTATAAAGATGCAGAAGCACCTGTCTTTAATAAAAGTTACTACTGATAACTGTCAGAGATATGCCAAAGCAACACAGAATAAATGTCAAGAAGGTTGCCAAGAAGAAGAATGGAAATGGAAAGGGTGAGATAGCACCAAGACAGTACATGACAATATATTCAGCAGTACAGTACAAGCAGAGGTGGAAACACTAAGCACCACGTATGCCTACAAGTGCTACTATATGGGCCAGACAAGGTATAGAAGAAGCTATTTGAAAGTATGGAGAAGCAGATTGGAAAGATCACGGAATCACAGAATCACAGAATGGCTGAGGTTGGAAGGGACCACTGAAGGTCATCTTATCCAAACCCCTGCTCAAGCAGGGCCACCTAGATGAGGTTGCCCAGAATCATGTCCAGGTGGCTTATGAAGATCTGCAAGGAGGGAGACTCCACGACCTTTTTGGACAACCAGTGCCAGTGCTCAGTCACCCTTTGATTTAAAAAGTGTTTCAAGAAAAGTGTTAAGGAGGATCCTCCTGTATTTGTGCTCATTGCCTCTTGCCCTGTCACTGAGCACCACTGAAAAGAGTCTGTCTCCATCTTCTGTGCACCTTTTCTTAAGATATTTATAAACAGTGATAAGGTCCACCCCTGAGTCTTCTTTTTTCTAGGCTGAATGGTTCCAGCTCTCTCAGCCTTTCTTCACAGTGAGACGTTCCTTTCCCTTTATCATCTTCATGGTCCTTTGTTGGACTCTCTCCAGTAGCTCCATGTCTCTTACAGTGGGAAGGCCAGAACAGGACACAGTGGTGGTGCGGAGTGGAAGGGAAGGAACCTAAGCTTGAGCTGCCGGCAGTGCTTTGTCTAATGCAATCCAGAATACCAGTGGCCTTCTTTACAACAAGGGCATGTTGCTGGCTCATTTTCAGCTTGAAGTCCATCAGGATCCCATGTCCTTTTCTGCAAAGCTGCTTTCTAGCTGAGTGGCCCCAGCATACATTTGTGCATGGATAAAGGGCATAACCAAACGAGAAGGGGCAAAGGTGATGGGTGTTTATAAGAAACAACCAGGAAAAGGCACAGCAAGCTCAGAGTTTATCAGAATGAACAGAATGTGTTTTACTTGTAGAATAAAATTCTTCTGGCATAAGTTGCTGATACAGTGTTGCTAGTGCCTGTTTAAAACTCCATTGCATCCTTACAACTGCCTACTCAGGTCTGTTATTTTTTCGCTAGCCAGAGGCTACCATCAAGTGTCTGGGTTGCTCTTCCTCAGGGAGAGTGTGGACTTTGCATACCGTAGCCCTGTGTCTACCATATACTTGGTGCCCTGTTATATCTAGCAGTACCAACCATGCTTGGAATCATCCACATATAGTGTGCTTTCATTTTAATACACTTAATTAGCTATTTTCCAGTTGGAAATATTTTAAATCCTCAAAATGATCATGGTAAGTGTTCTATTAACTCTGCTAGCTTGAGACCTCTATTCATGTTGAACAGTTAATAAACAAAAAAACAATCCAGAAGAGCTGGCCTCTGCAGCTGGCATTTTCAGCTCACAGCAAAGTACATTGGGTTACTTTCTACTGAGGTGCCATTGTGCTTCCCTCTTTAAAATAAATAAATAAATAAATAAATACAAAATAAACTGGCAGAAAATCTAAGTTCATAAGTTTTGCCAACTGGTTTCTGTTAATTTTCTTATACTGCTATTAAATTTGGCATTTCTGTGACTTTTATTATTATTATTATTATTATTGTTGTTATTATTATTGAATACTGGCATTAAATTAAAATGGGAAAAAAAGATTTACATAAGCAAATTTACATTTTAACAACTTTCATCACATTATCCAGGTTGCAATGTTAATATTCTTAAATGTATCCTGAAGCCAGTTTACTCAGTGTGAGCAACAACAAGAGAAAAAATGTCAAGGAAGAAGAGGAGAGGCAGAATAGACTTTCAGCATGTAACAGTTAGAAGCCAGCAGCTGTTAGAATCTCTGAAGAGAAAAGTTTCAGTATTAAAAGAAATGCTTGCAGCCATTTCTCCCACTCATGAGTAATTACTCATATGCATTGAGTAATAATTGCAATTGAAAACATATGAGTGATTTCAGCACTCAGTATTATGATCATGGATCATAATCTGGATTTTAATGGACAAAATAAAAAATAAAATGCTGTGGATCTATTCAAGAACTATTTTTGTACATGATAAATCAGAGTTGTGTTACCAGATGAAGTCAAGTTGAAATTGTATGTATGATAGGAATTAAATTGCAGATCTTAGCACAGGGGCTTCCATTTCATTTCTTCACATGAAAGCACCTGTGCTAAGCTTCTTCCATCTATTCGTAAGTGGTGCAAGAGCAAGTCATTTCAAGGGAAGTCCATGTTACAGCAAGATAACAAATGTTATGTACTTCACAAACAGTGTTATATCCTTCAACCAGATACAAACATAGATACTATAGGTTAGGTGCCAATTTGTTTCACACAAATGACACACTGTAAATCACTCCTGCTGTATTGCCATGTATCTAGTCATATCGTAACCCAGCCCCTGCGACCCTAGAATAGATTCATCTGTAATGTAAGAAACATATGGCAAAACATATACTGTAAAAAATAGAAGTACCATACCTAAGAGATGGAAGCTGAAATCTGAAGCAATGCCTATTCCTTTTTCACAGGTATGGTAATTTTTGCCCTTTTTGTACTGCCATCACTGACCAATAGGTAAATATATGCTTTGTTTTCCAGTAAAGGTGATTTTTGTGATTAAGTGACATTCTTGTCACTTTTAGGTGTTCTGTAGCCTTTATTCTAAACCCCCCATTCTTTTTAAATAAAATAGGGATATGTACCCTTCATTACAGTGTAAAAATATGTTACTTGGCTATTCAATAGGTTTTCAAAAAGGTATAAAAAAACAAAAGTCATTATAAGTACTAAGGTCATGTTTATGTGAAGAATTGTTTTAGAGAAAATGGCTGTACAGTGTTTTATTTTTTGAAAGAATAATAGCAATTGTTCACAGTCCAAATTGCACTGGATCTGTCTGTGTTGTAGAGACTGTGAGACAATGATAGACTCCTGGCTGCAGAAAGACCAATACAGAGATCCTGAAAACAAAGCAAACAAACAAACAAAAACCATAGCTGATTTGGACTCTTAGGAAAGGCAAGAGAAAGAAAAGTGTTTCAAGTACACATTCTGTGTGATGCTCTCCAACAGGTTAAGTCTTTAAAATAGCTCATCATAAACTCCCATAGGGAGCCTATGTCAAAGTAATAGGATTTTTGATGGAGTGCCTAGTGCTTTGACTGTATGTGAGACTAAAATTTCTATGTTACTGAGATTCCTTAGCAGAGAAATTACAATCCCAGGTACTTACCTACTGTGGACCAAACACAAATATGTTTGTTGCACTTTCTGACTGGTCACAGGTACCAACAGTCAATACTTTGGAAAATTCAGATCCACAAGGTGCAAGCAAGAATGGCTGTTTCTCTAGCAGTACTTTTATGGCAGGTACAACTGAGAATACTCATACAGAAAATGGAAGCTTGTTCTGAAATGGATATTAGTGGAAAAAAGGAAAAGGCTATTTTTCTCGTCACCACTTACCACTTTCAATCACATAAATCATAATATTCTAAAATCATAAAATGCCACAGTGCTTACAGTCAACATGGGCTTAATGCTGAGTGCACAGCTTGAGGGGTGATACAATGGCTGAAGGGATAGGGATATAAAACCACGTATTTGTGATGCTGAAATTACTTTCCCTTTGACTGGGGAGCAGAGGTTAAGCAAACTGATAGTGATTAGCAATTTAGTAAGTGCTTTATTTATTTAAATTCCAGGTCTTTCAGGAGCCTATTGCCCCACCCTTGTTTTTTGCAGTATATGAGCAGTTCCAGCTGGAAACATGCCATCTTTATTTTCTCTGTATCTAGAGACTTTTATATCTTTGTATCTATCACTTTTAGGGAATAGAAGACAAACTTTTTTTGCATTTTTCCATGTAATAGAGTTGAAAGTAGTTAAGACCCAGAAAGCTTAATATCAGAAAATATGAGCATGTAAATTCATAGCAAATTGTAGCTGATGTTTGTGGTAAGTAAAGACTAAAAAGATTAGTCTCAAGAGACTAAATGAGATCAGGGATTCTGTTAATAATCTTTGTGTTCTCAGGAGAAGAAAAACCTTGAAGCTGTCTCAGCTGAAGCCTTTGAAAATATCTATTGTCCCTGATCAAAAGTATAGTAGATAAAGAAAATTTAGAAGTGGATGGAGTCACAGAATCACAGAATCACAGAATTTTCTAGGTTGGAAGAGACCTCAAGGTCATCGAGTCCAACCTCCAACCTAACGCTAACAGCCCTCCACTAAACCATATCCCTAAGCTCTACATCTAAACGTCTTTTGAAGACTTCCAAGGATGGTGACTCCACCACTTCCCTGGGCAGCCTGTTCCAATGCCTCACAACCCTTTCAGTGAAGAAGTTCTTCCTAACATCTAGCCTAAAACTCCCCTGGCTCAACTTAAACCCATTCCCCCTCGTCCTGTCACCAGGCACGTGGGAGAACAGATCAACCCCCACCTCGCTACAGCCTCCCTTGAGGTACCTAAAAAGAGCGATAAGGTCACCCCTGAGCCTCCTCTTCTCCAGGCTGAACAAGCCCAGCTCCCTCAGCCGCTCCTCGTAGGACTTGTTCTCCAGGCCCCTCACCAGCTTCGTCGCCCTTCTCTGGACCCGCTCAAGCACCTCGATGTCCTTCTTGTAGCGAGGGGCCCAAAACTGAACACAGTACTCGAGGTGCGGCCTCACCAGAGCTGAGTACAGGGGGACGATCACCTCCCTAGCCCTGCTGGTCACGCTGTTCCTAATACAAGCCAGGATGCCGTTGGCCTTCTTGGCCACCTGAGCACACTGCTGGCTCATATTCAGCCGACTGTTCACCATCACTCCCAGGTCCTTCTCTGCCTGGCAGCTTTCCAACCATTCCTCTCCCAGTCTGTAGCTCTGCTTGGGGTTATTGCGCCCCAGGTGCAGGACCCGGCACTTGGCCTTGTTAAACTTCATGCAGTTGACCTCAGCCCATCGGTCCAGCCTATCCAGATCCTCCTGCAGAGCTTTCCTACCCTCAAGCAGATCGACACACGCACCTAACTTGGTGTCATCTGCGAACTTACTGAGGGTGCACTTGATGCCCTCGTCCAGATCATCGATGAAGATATTAAAGAGGACCGGCCCCAGCACCGAGCCCTGGGGGACGCCACTAGTGACTGGCCTCCAACTGGACTTGGCTCCATTCACCACGACTCTTTGGGCCCGGCTATCCAGCCAGTTTCTAACCCAACGAAGCGTGCGCCAGTCCAAGCCAAGAGCAGCCAGTTTCTTGAGGAGAATGCTGTGGGAGACGGTGTCAAAAGCCTTGCTGAAGTCAAGGTAGACCACATCCACAGCCTTTCCCTCATCCACCCAGCGCGTCACTCTGTCATAGAAGGAGATCAGGTTCATCAGGCATGACCTGCCTTTCATAAAGCCATGCTGACTGGGCCTGATCGCCTGCTTCCCCTTCAAGTGCTGCATGATGACTCTCAGGAGGATCTGCTCCATGAGCTTTCCTGGCACTGAGGTCAAACTGACAGGCCTGTAGTTTCCTGGGTCAGCCCTCCGGCCCTTCTTGTAGATGGGCGTCACGTTTGCTAGCCGCCAGTCGATTGGGACCTCCCCTGATAGCCAGGACTGTTGATAAATGATGGACAGTGGCTTGGCCAGCTCCTCTGCCAGTTCCCTCAGTACCCTTGGGTGGATCCCATCTGGCCCCATCGACTTGTGCACATCTAAGTGCCGTAGTAGGTCACCAACCAGTTCTTCATGGATAATGAGGGCCACATCCTGCTCCCCATCCCCTTCCACCAGCTCAGGGTACTGGGTATCCAGAGAACATCCGGTATTGCCGCTAAAGACTGAGGCAAAGAAGGCATTGAGCACCTCCGCCTTTTCCTCATCTCTTGTAACTAAGTTTCCCCCCGCATCCAGTAAAGGATGGAGATTCTCCTTAGTCCTCCTTTTTGTGTTGATGTATTTATAGAAACGTTTTTTGTTATCTTTAACGGCAGTAGCCAGATTGAGCTCCAGATGAGCTTTGGCCTTCCTAATTTTGTCCCTGCACAGCCTCGCTACTTCTTTAAAGTCCTCCTTAGTGGCCTGCCCACTTTTCCAAAGCTTATAAACCCTCTTTTTCCTCCTAAGATCAAGCCACAATTCTCTGTTGAGCCAGGCCGGTCTTCTTCCCCGCCAGCTCGTCTTTGGGCACGTGGGAACAGACCGTTCCTGCGCCATTAAGACTTCCCTCTTGAAGAGCGCCCAGCCTTCCTGGACCCCTCTGCCCTTCAGAACCGCCTCCCAAGGGGACTCCACCAACCAGTGTCCTGAGCAGCTCAAAGTCAGCCCTCCGAAAGTCCAATACAGCGGTTTTACTGGTCCCCTTCCTGGCCTCGCCAAGAATAGTGAACTCCACCATTGCGTGGTCACTCTGCCCTAGACAGCTCCCGACGATCACGTCCTCCACCAGTCCTTCTCTGTTTGTGAAGAGAAGGTCTAGCGGGGCACCTCCCCTGGTAGGCTCACTAACCAGCTGCGTCAGGAAGCTATCTTCCACGCTCTCCAGAAACCTCCTAGACTGCTTTCTCAGGGCTGTGTTGTGCTTCCAGGATATGTCAGGGAAGTTGAAGTCCCCCACGAGTACAAGAGCTGATGATTTTGCAACCTCTGTCAGCTGCCTGTAGAATTCCTCATCCGTCTCCTCATCCTGGTTCGGCGGTCTATAGCAGACCCCGACCAGGACACTAGCCTTGTTGTCCCTGCCGATCCTAACCCAAAGGGACTCGACCTTGTCATTCCCAACCTCGAGTTCTACAACCTCGAAAGACTCTCTAATATAGAGAGCCACACCACCACCCCTTCTATGCTGCCTGTCCCTTCTATAGAGCTTATAGCCAGGCATTGCAGCACTCCAGTCATGAGACTGGTCCCACCACGTCTCCGTGATGGCAACCAAGTCGTAGCCTGCCTGCCGCACGATGGCTTCCAGCTCCTCCTGTTTGTTACCCATGCTGCGTGCATTGGTGTAGATGCACTTCAGCTGGGCCATTGCCTTATCCTCCGGCCTTGCCATTGTTCCCCCTGGCACAGCCCCAACAATCCTAGCCTCAGCCCCATCCCCCTTCCTACCTAGTTTAAAGAAAGTCCTACCTAGTTTAAAGAAAGTCCCCACTAAAGAAGTCCTAGAGATAGGCTTTGGAAATTCTATCCTAGTTTGCTTGTACTATGACCTACACTCCAGACTTGCACTGGATTCAGTTGAAAACGAGGAGTGCAAACATCAGCTAAGTGTCTGCTATGTATATGTATGTGTGTATATATGTATGTGTGTGTGTGTGTGTGTATATATATTTATATTTTCATATATATATAGCGCACCTTCCAGGGTTAGGTGAACAAAGTTGTACCACCTTCTACATAAGCCATTTATCTACTTGTCCAGATCAAAGCTGAAGTAGAATGCAAAGTCAAAGATAATCAAAGAAATTAGATCCCTTCTCAGCCTTGTTTAATTATTAAAGCAAGCTTCTATCTAACTTGTAATCAGTACTGTAATCCATGCCACTGTAGTTAAAAATGAATAGTTCTTTGTTTAGGACTAGAAATGTAGCAGGACATTGGAACATCACAGGAAATTACTGAATCTTTATAAAGTACCTGACCAGTTGTAACTAGTTTTCATGGGTGATGTTTCAACTATGACATCTCAAAAAGACTCTGTAGAGGACAGTACAGGCCTAACCTTCTTTTCATATTCAGTATCTCAAAGAAATGGACAAACAAGTTATGCTGCTCTTGAAAAAGTATTATCACAGAATCACAGAATTTCTAGGTTGGAAGAGACCTCAAGATCATTGAATCCAACCTCTGACCTAACACTAACAGTCCCCACTAAACCATATCCCTAAGCTCTACATCTAAACGTCTTTTAAAGACCTTCAGGGATGGTGACTCCGCCACTTCCCTGGGTAGCCCATTCCAATGCCTCACAACCCTCTCAGTAAAGAAGTTCTTCCTAACATCCAACCTAAAACTCCCCTGGCGCAACTTTAGCCCATTCCCCCTCGTCCTGTCACCAGGCACGTGGGAGAACAGACCAACCCCCACCTCCCTACAGCCTCCTTTATAGCTGCTCTTGAAAAAGTATTATAGGTCTCATCCTAATAATGGATGTACTAGCACAATTCTTGTCTGTCTTTACCTCACACAGTAGCAGAATTCATAGAATATGACAAATATCTGAGTATTAAATGAGTTTCTGGATAGGAAGAACTTCACAGTACCCTTGACTATTTGTCCGAAAACAAGAATGTCATATTATCAACTGTTAGATTAGTGAAAGGAGTTCTCAGGCTATCATAAGAAATGTATTAGAAAACAATTTGAAACCATGGAAAGTAACTGTTAACTACCCAGACCTCAGAAATGTATCCAGTAAACACCATTGTCAGATTTTTTTTTTATTTTTTTTTGTTTGTCTTTTTTAATCTCTAAGTAGATTACTGTGTGGACTAAAGACTAACTCTGACATGCTGTAAAGTTCTGCCTGTTCTACCACTCTAGTAAGGAAGGACCATATGAGGTTTTGCATGGGGGAATTCAGCAATGCCTTTCACCATTTGGTGCTCAAGAAGTCTTGGATAAAAAACAGCACGGACTCAATTCCTAAATGTCAAAGTGATTGTCAAAGTGTTTTATGTTCTTTTGTGTCAGTAGGAAGACCACAGCAACTGGTTAGTGGCACTGACTGGATCTAGTCCCTGTAACTAGCAAATAACAAAAAATGTTTAATTCTCAATTTGCGTTCCCTTCTGCTGAAAGTGTATCTCTGTAACCCATGGTCTAACACCCTTTCTGAAGATGCCTTATCCCCACCTACTGCAGAGCATTATCTGTGTGAGTCCAGAGCTGCCTATCTAAAAGACTAGCTTAGAAGTGAGGTGTTTGCTTGTTCTCCGTAAGACAGGTCCAGAACTATATTTGAGGAGGTTATTGCCACCTGTGGGTCTCAGAATGACACCTGACTCTACAAAACAAATGTTCACAAATGTAGTAGAGGAAAGTGAAGCAAAAAAGATTGATCTAGACAGCCTTTCTTTGCTGAATTGGCATGAGTACTGGCAGGGAGGAAAAAAATATTAATTTAAGAATAATTTTAAGCAAGTAAAAAATCTGTTATCCTTGATATAGGGGTTTTATGCAACATATGGTTGAGTAGGGACTTACATCAGACCCTGTTCACAGACTTTACATCATATGTAGTAATTGTTACTCAACAGGTCTGCTAAAAGGATTGTGGAAATACTTGAATTGATTTTTTGTATTTTTTTTAAGTTTATTTGATTTATAAATATGAAAAAATCTCCTGTTTCTACTGGTTAGAAATTTCAAGGAACCAAAAGAATATTGTAACTAATTTTTCAGCTGCAAAAGTACATGGAGGGGCATGTACTGAAAATGGGAGCAGCTTCTGAGAAACGAAGAAAGTATTTCTATTTTAAAAATGAGTCATGCTGTCTTGTTCCTCTCTGACCATTTCAAGTGTGTTATATTCTTTTATTAAATCATAATCCTCTTTTTAAGAAAATCCAAATGGTTGCTTCTTGCTTTCACAATACCTGTAGAATACACTAAAGTTCAATTAAAAAAAAAAAAAAAAAAAAAAAAAAAACATACTGCTTTCATCCCAAAGCACATTTTATTGAGAGTTGTAAATAGACTACACTCTCATATTCAAACTTACATAGCAAGGTTTCTGACTCTTTTCTCACTAAAATACAGTGTGCAGTTGTGCTAATAGCTTTGGGAAGATACAGGTGTCTGGAAGGACGAAGGTATGCTGAGGTCTATACTGTAAACAGGTAGAAAACACATTCTGATTTAAGCAATTCAATTTTGGTGGAGCTACTAAAATTTGTGCAGCGGGGTCATTTTTACTATTAAGCAAGAAATCATCTGATCAGAGCCAAGATATTTTTCATGGTCTTTCTTACTTGCCTGGAGCAAAGACGGATAAGTAGCAGCAGAGACAGCTGTGCTTAGAGCCAGAGATTGTTGCTCTCAGCTTCACTTTGTGACTGCACAAAAGCACAGCTTACTGCTTGAAATTTTCAGCCAAACTGCTCTCTACACTATATCTGCTAGAAAGCATACTTTTGTGCACCAAAGAAACCCTCTAACTTGAAAAAATTTACCATAGGATGTGCTATGCTGTGTCTATTCAAACCTGCATATAATCCATTTCCACACAAGCATTAAGATGACAGCTAAAAGACTTTTGCAGAATGTCTGGTGTTCATACTGTTTCCTTTGTTGCTGTTCAAGATCCTAGAGAAACCCTAAGTAGGTGTAGCTAATGTCAGTAATACTGCTAACTCTCTCTAGTTATTTGGCAGCAGATAATGAATCAGGGGCATTTAAGATCTGCAGAACTGGTGTGAATCTTGTATGTGAAACAAAAAAGTAGCAGCACGATCTTGCTTTTTGGGTGCCTTTTGGAAGAACCCCCTCATCAGATGATGTAGAAAATTACTGTACCATTCATTTATTAAGGCTGACTGAAAAGACATGTCATAATGCTTTTGAAATAAAGCATTTTGGGGGGACAATGGAATGGAGGTAGTGATCATGGTACCTTATTATATAGTTTTTATGTAGCCAATTCAGTCAGCCAACATGTGTCAAATTCGGTACAGATCTCTCCTCTTCTATACATTTCAGTACTTCTCTTACCTCTCAAAACATTGTGCTAGCAACCAGACAACATAGTGGAAATGGGACTGCAATCAGCTTTTAAGGGGCAAAACTCAGATTTGCTATTGCTAGTGCTCATGTGGCTGCCTGTATTCTTCTTTTAGTTATTAAATATTCATCAAAGTAAAACACTTTCAACAGGAGTAACATCTCTCCTTCCTTTCACCTTGTGGCTTTGTAAAGAGAGAGGTGGAGGATGTGAGCTTAAGTCCCTCCAAAGCAAAGAATTGTATCCAGATTTTACATATGCTGAATGAACTTCTGTTCTATGAGAAACATAATCTATTTGATCATATTCACTAGACAGGTTTAGAAGATGAGAAGATTGAAAAAATGTCAAATTTATGGATCCTGTCTGGACTTTGATGGGGGCTTGGCATCTATATAGCAGTGGACTTGTAGTGTTAGGTAGATGTTTGGACTTGGCAATGTTCAACTTCTTTTCCAACCTAAATGATTCTGTGATTTCATTCCGAGTTATTTGGATGTGTGATACATGAAAAAAATGCTGTATTCAAAGAAGTGAAATTAATGTGTCAGTTGTTGTTTCATGTGCTGTATATGCAAGTGATCTTATCCCGCCTTCACTGTCAGAGAAGGTATTGTCAATTACCTCACGAACAAAATCATAAAAACATGCATGAAATTACTTTGTGTGTTCTGGACCTAGAAGCAGTACAGAAAGAAATTTTCTGGTAGAAAAATTAAATGTGTGTGTCATCCAACTGCTTTCAGGGCTGGAGAGCTGTTGAGCTGGGTAGGTGACCTGGAGTTTTTCATGGAGTCTGTAGGAGTTGAGCAGGTCATGACTGTGCTGTCATAAGTTGAGAATTGGAGAGTTCTGTTAATGAAGTTTTCCTGCTTCTGATAGCTAAACTGCCTAATATCCTCCACTGCAACAAATAATTTAGATGCACTTGAATATTTTTATATCATGTTGTGCATATCTGGCTCTTACTAATTTCCCAATAGGTACGTATCTTCAAAGTTTAGACATTTAAATATCTTCATTATTTAAATATCTTCAATGTCTTCTTCTTCAGACATTTAAATACATGCCTGGCTATCAATGAATCAAAAATAGATATAACAGAAGAAGCAAAGTTACACATGAGGCATGTTTATGTCAAACACACTAATATTTCTATTGTGTACAAACAGGGAACCAACATCATATGTTGACTGCAACACTAAATGTAATACCCAAACTCTTTATCCCTGTGTTCACTAGTCCACAAAATTATGATGATGATACCTATTATGTACAACTGTTGAAAGAATTAATTCATTAATGTTTGCAAAGAACTTTGAGATCCTCTAGCAGAAGGTACTATGCAATTGCTAAGTGATAATTTATGATTCTTTATTATCAGATTCAATTGGATGTGTAGTATAAACCTTTAAAAAAGCAAACAAAACACTAATCAGGAATCTCTTATTCACACTGTCAAATGCTGGTAATGACCAAATAGTCTTTTTTTGTGGAAGTACAAAATAAATAAATAAATAAATAACCCATGCTACTTGGAATGTTGAAGCAGCAATTAGCACACATTGTAGGGAGAAGAAGTGGAGCTAGACCAGAAATGAGCCTTGATGAGCCTAATTGCCTTTAATTATCCCTAAACATTTTCTTGTTGTCTGTCTTATGGAGGCAGAAGAAACCCTGTAGCTCTAAAAGGAAATAAGGCTCGGTTTTGTTTTCCTCTTTTAAAGAGGGACATAATAGCCACCATGGAAACATGTTCTTAATCAACGACATTAAACTCCTGGCTGCTCTGCTTCTCTTGAAATTGCCTGGCTTCATTATTATCAGGGGGAAGGAGGAGGGGAAGGGGTTTAATCACTATTTAGCTTTTCTTAGCAAATTAAAATATTAATTACAATACACATTATTTTATCTTTGCTTAAGCTATTTCTAAGTATTGGTGAATGAGAGCTCACTTTATGTTGGAGTAATTTATTCTCAAACTATTCAGACTTACTTTTTCAATTCCTTTTAAAAAATCATTAGGGTGTGAAATGCTGTCTTCTGAAAACCAAGAAAAACTGTATTTTTTTTTTCTTTTCTTTTTTCTTTTCTTTTCTTTTCTTTTCTTTTCTTTTCTTTTCTTTTCTTTTCTTTTCTTTTCTTTTCTTTTCTTTTCTTTTCTTTTCTTTTCTTTTCTTTTCTTTTCTTTTCTTTTCTCTCTTTCTCTTTTTTTTTTTTTTTTTTCCCCCGATATTAAAGATAACTGTAGAATTAAAGGTGCTTTTTCTAAAAACTAAATCATGATTAGCACAGCAAAATGCTATAGATAGCTGAGCAATGGAAGGCCAGACACCTTCAGAGTAAAGGAAGGATGTTTCACTTTTGTTTATATTTACATGGTGCAATGCAGTAATCAACCTGATTTGTCACAGTTTGCAGTATAATGAAAAAGAGGAGAGGAGGCTTTTGGTAAAGGAATGATGATAGGAAATCCATGTTCTCTGTAAATCTTCCCCTCTGAAAGCTTAAGTAATATTAGTGACGTTACTCCAGCTGATGGAATATAGAAGTATGGTGGAATTAGAATAGTGATTTACAAAATGAGCAAGATAAGCACTATTATATATCCTTCATGAGCATCATACACAGTTTTGTGTGTGTCCACGCCACTCTTAATTTTTCACTGTGAACATTCATTGCAAAGAAAATTTGCAGAAAGGAACAAATGATTAAGCAATGTCTCTGCATCATCCTATGGCTCAGTAAACTTTTTTTTTTTTTTAATTAAAATGTATACTGGCATAAATCAGTATAGTTCTAGTAGTTCTATTAGCTATAACGAAGCTATGTTGATGTATAACAACTGCAGATACAATTAATTCATCTATTGAAGTACTTTGGGTTAGAATTATATGGAAGGCTATAGGGAACACATTGCAGTATGTCAAACAGATGTAGTCCTACATTTCTGGCATTGCTTTATGTCACTGGACAATAGGTAGAAAACAAAAATAAAAAAAAAAAAAGAAAAGAAAAGAATATTGCTGTTTTTCACTAAACAGTGGTCTGTGACTTTTGCTTATTTTATAGCTATTTTGCAAAGTTTGTGGATATTGCTGGGAAAAAAAAAAAAAAAAAAAAAGGAAAAAAAAAAAAGAAAACAGGGCATGACTGGAAGCTATGAGAGTGATTAGCCTCTATTGAGAGAGCCATATTAGCTATCGGATGTATATCTGAGTTCTGAACACTCAGTATTGTTTAAGAGATATGTAGGCTGAGTTAATTAAATCAAATTACCAAAATAAAATCTTGATAAAATCTTGAAAGGCAATATAAACCTGGCCTTGAAAGTAAGTATTTCTCTTGTGTGTGTGTGTGTTGTTGTTGTTGTTTTTTAATAAAGTTAGAAATTAAGAAGAAGGAAACAAAACAAAAAAAAAGTGAAAATTGCCAGCAGCAATTTCTATTTCAGTTCAGTTCTAGACCTGACCCCTTCTACCATCATGATCTCTTCCTATCACCTTAAAGAACAAGTACTTTAAAAGCTCAGGGTATATGTGCAGAGAGGGTCAACCAACCCAAACAATAATTTTAATTGTAGCCATGGGATATTCAGCTTGGAAGACATGCCATGGGGTCACAGGATTTTCTTTTCTTAATTGCAAATACCTTGTACAGGCTTACTCCTAGACATTCTTGCTGACCTACATTATTGATGTGGTCTGACTTACTAGTCCTTATTTATTTTGTATGGCTCCTCATTCTCTTGCCCCATTACAGTGTCTTCTGAGTCTTTTCTAGTTGTTCTCTTTATTGTTGCTATCATTCTTATACTACAAGTAAAGCTGAGAACACTACATTTTGAAACCTGGCTATAGAATAGCTAGTAATAGTGGAAACAAAGAATATGACTGTTTCTTATTTCTTCTCTTCTACTTAAACACAGAAAAATACAGCAAAATACTGCAAAATCCTTCAGGCCTGTGTTTATACTGCAACAGCACAAGACCTAACATGTTGCAATACCATATTTTGCTTGCAGCTTTCTATTAAATTTGGGATCCAGGAGATGAAACTGGGTCTGTAGTTCAAGTGAGTGATTCATCAGGGTGGTGGAATTCTAAATGTTGTCGTCTTGGAGGCTGCAAGGATTTGACCAATCCTGTAGAACTGGTAACCCACTTTCTGATATATTTTCTCTTTGCATGTTCAAATGATTTTTTCTTGCTGCATACAAATAAGAAATTTTTGTGAGATTTTTGCCCTGCTAAATTGTTCAGTTTAATTTCTTCATAAAGCACATCTAATAACAGCAGTATGATGTGAGGATTGTCTAAGCAATGTTCTTACTGTTACTTGGGCTGTCACTTTAAAGGGTTCATTATGCTACAGCTACTTAGAGAAGACCAGATTCTCTTTCTCATAGTTGTTTTTCCCTCACATTCAGTATGTATAGCTTCATAGACAGATTTGCAGAAGTGGTTTAAACACACACAACTTATACTGTTGCTTTTATAATTCCCTCTTCCCCTGGGTTTCCTGGAGTAACTCATGCAAATTCCTAGCTGAACTAACAAATTAAATCCTTAAGAGTTCCTCAGTAAAATACCTATATTATCTGCGTGAGGATGATGAATTGGTGGTTTTGTGCAGGATTATGTACATCTTGTGCACAGATGTTTGACCTTTCCTTTAGACATGTGTTACTTATGTATTTACTGAGAAATGGGGTTGGCTTTCCAGCAAGAGGTTGGATCAAGCCCTTTGAAGGCTTTGTTTATGCTTTTCTGTGGCAGAATCAATGCAAGCAAGCAAATGATTGTTGCTATTTGCCCCTTTACCTGTGTCAGCAGAAGCTGAGGGGAATCCATGAATTAGAAGGCTTTTGGGGGTAGAGGGGAAAGCAGTTAATAGAAACCATACTACTACAGCTGCTGGATGTGTAGCACTTTATTTGCTCTGTGATCTTTTCTTGCTATATAGGAGGCAGCAGTTGAAGGGAGAGCTCAGTCCTGAAACCAGGTTTAGCAGCTGGGCTGCCACTGAGTTCAGTTTGGGTTGGTAGCCACAAGCAGCTCTTCTTACAAAGGCAAAATCCTGCATCAACCTGCCACTGGTCCTGTTGATTTCATAGTCTCTGTAGAGTTCTTAGTTCCTCTTACTCTCAAAAGCACAACTTTATCTTCCTGAGGATCTTGACTTTGAGACGCAGGATGGCTGTTGTGATCCAGAAGCTCTTGCAGGTCAGGTGGTCTTAGCTTCCCCAGCTCCTGGTGTACTTAAAGAGCTAGGATTCAGTGGCCTGTTTCAGAAATGCAGAGATTTTAAAAAAACAGGAGCCTTTCCTGAGTTCCTGGTGATCCTCTCAGTGTAGATTTTCTTTTCAAATAGTAACAGTGAGGGCTACATTCCAATTCTTTGTTAAATATACCTGTGCCTAAAATGATGTGCACCTTACTTTGGGCAATGATTATAGGAAAACATGAAGAGCCCAAGTAGTTATCTTACGCTGTCATTCAACACTTTGCACTGTCATTCAACTTCTTTGCCCTAGCAATAAATCTTCCGCATTGGAAGTAAAGATGAAAAGGACTGATAAAACTTTGTTTTTGAATTGATATTTATAAATTGTCAGTCAAATTATTTATCAATCTAGGATTTGGACTCGTTGATCCTTGTGGGTCCCTTCCAACTTGGGATATTCTATGATTCTGTGATTCTGTAAATTACTGGCAGTGAGTGGACGAGACCAACTAACGCAAAACAAGCAAGTAAACAAACAAAAATACCAGAGGTCTAGAGATCTATCCCTGTATACTCTATAAAAATATCTTTTTGTCTGTTAGTGAACTCAGAACTATTCTAATGTAAAATCATATCTTGTTTCTCCTGGGAGTACTTTAATGGTGAATGAGCAGTTCTGGCAAACAGTTTTAAAAAACAGTTTGTATTTCATAGCAATTAAATTTCTGATAAGCACTGTCAATTTTTGAAATCAATTCTATCCTTTGTCACTCCACAGTCTATGAAACAATTCATGCTACATTGTGATCCTGTACAAAGATAACTGGGATAGCACTGGTATAAGAAACAATGCAGTGTTTGTTTTGTGCTCCTTTGCCAAAATAAATATGTTCCTTATCAGAGTTGCACTAAGTGTCCCATGGTATGCCAATACAGCTCCCCACCATTAGCTAATTAATTTGGAAGTAGCAACCATTCGTGGAAATGCAGATATACTTATATATATATATAATACAAGATATACTTATTCTGGAACATCTTCCTCATGTGGTATAGTTACATTAATCATCTTATTGTCTTCAAGGTCTGCAGCAGTGGAGAACCTTAACAATAAGTATAGAAAATGGAAAACCTTTCAGGGTGTATATAGTTAAACTGAGAGTGTTCAAGGAAACTTGACTTCAAAACAATTCTGTGGTATATGCGGGTGAATATTTCCTGCTAATATAATAAACTTTTAATTTGTGTTTTCAGTGCTACTAACCATGGAAGTTTCTGTCTGTGGCAAGATCAAATTGGAATTGTAGCACTCAGCCAAATAACAGCTCAGTAGTGAAAGCAGAAACCTTCACTTTGGAGACTACTGAGCTGATGTTTAAAGTGTAAAATCACATTTCTGAAACTGCTAATAAACCACCACCTACAATCTCTAAAGGGCAATTTTGGCTTGTATGTTATGCTATACTTTTGCTTACATTAATTAGAACTGTCCTCATTTCAGATCTTTTCAGTTTTTTCCTCCTTCACCTCTTTCATCACTCAGCAGCAAGCATGTATTTTATGTGCAGAATAAATATTAGTCCTGTGTAAACATCCTATAGAATGTTTATGTACCACTGAATTTCACATAAATATATTGAACTGCAGGTGACTTGAAAGCTATCTAGACTTACATCAACTATCAGCACAGGATGAATGTTACCTCTTAGGTGATGCTATATGGCCTGTCGTGGCTAAGAATTAGTGTATCACCACTATGAAATGGATTCTTAGAGCTTAGCATTTCCTGCCTTAGCAGCTGCTGACAAGCTGATGTCACCGAAGACATTTGGAAACCTGTGGGCTATTGAAAGTTATCTTCTGCAGTTGGAATAGGTATAGTTTCTTTTCCTTGCAAAAAAAGGAAAATCCAAATGTGATATGTATGCCATGGTATAAGTAGCTCTGATAATTCAGCAGAAGGGTAAGAGAATTTGACATCTTTCTTAAGGTGTCTTACAACAAAAACCCCCAGTTCCTATCAAAGAATGATTGTAGCCAGAGTGGACACATTCCTTCAGAAGTGAAGGAATCTTATGGAAAATCTTCCTGAATACACAAGTCCAGCCACCAAGAATCATTGGCAATGATTTTTTATTTTCCACCACATGTAAAATTTGAGCATCAGCTTTTGTCTGACTATGTGGTTACCTGGGGAAAAGGAATCTTCAATTGCAGATGAAAGATTTAATTCTAGCACATAACACCTGTTTAAGAAGTCCAGTAGTAATGTAATGCCGAATACAGTCCAACCCATTCTCTTACAACTGTGGTTGACATTTCAGGGTTAACAAAAGTATGAACAAAAAAACTTAATTGTATCATTTGATTTATTAGGTTTGAACGGGACTCTACATGGGGTTACAACTGCCTGTAATTTTTACTCTTTTCCATTTCAAGTATTTTAGCTGGCAAGACACTCATTTTAGCTTGAAAAATCATTCATCATTCCCTTGTTTAATTTTATTTTATTTCTAATAACCTTAGTAACAATGCTTTCAAGATAAGTTTTCGTCTTCCTCACCCATTTGATGCTGCCAGTGATGAATGCCAAGTAATCAATAGTTCTGACCTAGGATTCATTTTGCATCCCAGGATTGGCTTTGAAATTTGTCATGTTGCATTTTTCCAACTTTGTGTTTTCCAGCACTATAATAGCTAAAATTATAGGATGGAAGATGGGGGTGAATACTGAAACTCTCAAGATACCAGCAGAATTGAAGTCCATCTTCTTCCATCTCATTCTGAACTATAGTGAAAGGTGGTGATAGCACACCTTGCTAATCTTTCCCAGAGGAAATTCCACTTCATGATGAAAAACAAAGCCTGGGACAAACCCAACACTTCCAGCTTGTTCTCTTAGCAACAGGAGAAGCAAGTGCCCTGCCGTACAGTGTTTGCAGGTGTTAGAAGGCATGTAGGTCTTGCTATTCTCCTCCAAATCCCCGTTTTTTAAATAGGTTGTTGGAAAAGAAAACTGTACCCTCAAATCCTCACTTGTTATTGAGAAGGCTGACACTTACAGTAAACCTTAGTCTATAGGGAAAAGTGGGTAAAGTTATGAAGATGCAACTTAAAAGAAGAGGAACTATGTCTGTTTTCTTCCCCATCTGCTCCTGAACTCCAGAAGTGCAGACAAAGCACATTCATGGAGGATTAGCTTTCATCCCCAAACCCTGCAAATGAAAAAGATTATTACCAGACTGGAATGATCTGTGTCTTTGCTTTGAGCAGGTAAAAAATAAGATTTGGAGTTGCTCTAAAAAGCTTATTCTCCATCTCTTCAGAAAGTAATCTTTTATTTTGTACCACTTTTTACATTTTCTCCATCATCCTTCTCTAGGTTCCCTTTCCTGTTTGTACCCAAACTCTGGTAGGGACTAAATATATGTACACTAAGAGCCACTGATGTTTTGAGAGTAAAGTCTGTGACTTTAACAGAGATATGAGATTTGTGTTTATTCATTGGATTTACTTTTGACTTCAAACTGTTCAAACAATGGACAGCATTTGTTCAAAGTATGGCAACTATTTTAGGCCTTTAATTATATATATGTTGTTGAAACAAAGCTGAAGACTCCTAATTCACAATATTCCCAAATTAAGCTACAGAATTAAATACAAACATTAAAGGATTTTCATAAATATCTACTTGCTTGCAAGATTGATAGTGTATTGAATATAAAATAGCAAAGGTTGTAATATCTTATCTTTGCATATAATTCTGTTGTGATTAATATAGAATATGGTGCGATATTTTAAGGATCATGGCCTCAACTAATAAATATGGAAACAGTATAAACTCCTGTTTTCTTTTAAAGGAATTAGACATGTAACAGCAATTTCTGTCTTTTAGAATGGTCCCCTAAAGTCCCATCTGGGATGCTTTCTGGGCAGATGTCTTCACTCAGTGTCTAAAGGGATGTTAGATAGTGATGTTTAAGCACAGAATTGTTCTCATTGTTTATTGCTTGGCTGCTCCTTGTGTCTTACAGGGGTAGAGAAATCTCAAATATAATTAGACAGCTCTAGAGATTTGCCCTTTGAGTGCAGATCTAAGATGTGTGGTGTTTTTTGTGTTTTTGTTTTTTGTTTTTTGTTTTTTTTTTTCAGCTGTTCCTAAAGCTGAAACTTACAAATGCTTACTATGCAAAAATCTTACTATGGGGTGGAAAAAAAAAAAAAAAGTAGAAAAGTATAATGCATTAGAATTACTTGCTTCAATAATTTTATAGACTTTATATTTAAATAATTATTTAAAAGCTCTACAAGGTTGATACTAGATAACTGCTTGACTATCGTCCTAAATCTGAGGCAAGTTATTCTGATAGTGCCACACTATCACAACAGGACTGTAGGAACCACTCAGGCAGGATTTTGGCCAATAGCTTTTCATTCTGTAAATATATTAAAGGTATTTAGGTACCTAAAGGCACTTGTTAAAATGTACTCCTCTCACTTTGGAAACCGAGCCAAAGAGATATCTTTTGCAGCCTGTCAGAAGGTCACCAAAATCAGCTTACTTTAGAATAAAGTTAGACAACCTTTGTGTTATTGTTTTGGTAGAGGATGACAGTTTAGGGGAGACATTCTTTAAAAGTTTTCCAGAGAATGGCATAATTTCTAATTAGCATTGTCAGGTGTATAGTTCTAACATTCTTTGGAAATGCACATATTAATTTTGCAACTTCCTTTTATAAGTGCAATCTCAGAATTGTATATGGTTATTAGTTTCATGCAGCTGTTCTGAAGCCTCAAGAACATGAGTACAAGAAAAGTTTCTAGATAGCCCTTTTTCAAAGTTCAACTAGAATATGTAGTCAAAAAAGGGAACAGAAGCTTTTGCTAACTCTAATGGTTTGTTTTTATTAAAAATTTGGCAGGATTGGTTTATTTTAAAATATACCAAATTACCTACAATAAATATTCCACCAGCTCTTTGTTCTTCACACCACAGAAGGAGGATTTATTTTGGATCCCTCCTTCAGTGCCACTACATCTTCACACTTAAATCTCTCACTGGATGGATATTTGTGCTTATTTTAGTGAATCACTAAAATTCTAACCCTCCTTCACCAACATAGTCTGATTTTTAATTTTTTGTTTTCTTTTTTTTTTTTTTTTCCCAATTGCTTGTTCTATTTTTCTTTCAGATTCTGTTTCTCTGTTGTCATCCTGCTTCCTTTTGTTCAATTTTTATTTTCCAGTGACTCATGTTCTGACCAGTGTCTTCCCCTGCCTTTCACAGAATCACAGAATCACAGAATTTTCTAGGTTGGAAGAGACCTCAAGGTCATCGAGTCCAACCTCTGACCTAACGCTAACAGTCCCCACTAAACCATTTCCCTAAGCTCTACATCTAAACGTCTTTTAAAGACCTCCAGGGATGGTGACTCCACCACTTCCCTGGGCAGCCTGTTCCAGTGCCTCACAACCCTTTCAGTGAAGAAGTTCTTCCTAATATCTAACCTAAAACTCCCCTGGCTCAACTTAAGCCCATTCCCCCTCGTCCTGTCACCAGGCACGTGGGAGAACAGGCCAACCCCCACCTCGCTACAGCCTCCCTTGAGGTACCTATAAAGAGTGATAAGGTCGCCCCTGAGCCTCCTCTTCTCCAGGCTGAACAAGCCCAGATCCCTCAGCCGCTCCTCGTAGGACTTGTTCTCCAGGCCCCTCACCAGCTTTGTCGCCCTTCTCTGCACCCGCTCAAGCACCTCCATGTCCTTCTTGTAGCGAGGGGCCCAAAACTGAACACAGTACTCGAGGTGCGACCTCACCAGAGCTGAGTACAGGGGGACGATCACCTCCCTAGCCCTGCTGGTCACACCGTTCCTGATACAAGCCAGGATGCCGTTGGCCTTCTTGGCCACCTGAGCACACTGCTGGCTCATATTCAGCTGACTATCCACCATCACTCCCAGGTCCTTCTCTGCCTGGCAGCTCTCCAACCATTCCTCTCCCAGCCTGTAGCTCTGCTTGGGGTTATTGCGCCCCAGGTGCAGGACCCGGCACTTGGCCTTGTTGAACTTCATGCAGTTGACCTCAGCCCATCGGTGCAGCCTATCCAGATCCTCCTGCAGAGCTTTCCTACCCTCAAGCAGATCGACACACGCACCTAACTTGGTTTCCTTGCATAATGTTGCAACTACAGTGACTGACCTTAAAGGGTGAGCTTCTGAGATTCCTGTCTTTCCTCTGCTTAATTTTAAACTATTCTGGGAAAAGAATGATGTCTCTTGGTTTTGCTTTTTGTTTTCTCCTGAGTGCAGATGACCCATTATAAGAGAAAGCAATGAGCTGTGCCCTGTTAGTGAGTGCTGCAAAAGTCAGTGTATGAAAATGAACAAATTGATTCTCTGTCCTTCACTATGATTTGTACTATCTCACTCTTTATTGAATTAAATGTGTTAATAAAGGATTTATATACCAGCTAAGAAGGAGTTGGCCGTCATTTATCAATTAATTACCCATGAAAACTGAAGTTACATGGTTATAGTAATTGTACCGATGGAGTTAGGCATATGCTACATGAAAGTGCAGTCACCTTGAAATAATGTGGGCAAATCAGCTTGTAACCTACAGAATACTATTAATAACATAGTCTGATATATTGCAGGACTGAAATTTGTCCTAAAGTGATGTATAGATAGACTGCAGAATGTTTTATTTTTGGTTGAAGTTTTGGGTCACAGGCGATCAAATTGGTTGAGCTATAGTTAATTCTGAAATTGGAGATTTCTCTCCTACCATATCTTAGATGCATGGAGTAAGCTTATTCTTTCTTTTGGGCTGAGAGGAAGGGTTGGAGAAAGACAGGTGGTACAAAACAAAGTTGTAAAGTAGGGTAAAGATACATTGATAGAAATTGTAGTGACTTCAGCAGCTAATTTCTAAAGCAGTAAAGTAATATGATACAGTCCTCACTGCTATTCTCTTTTAAAACCAGCCTAATGCAAGGTCAGCTGCAGCCATTTTATTGATAGGGGAGGAAAGGGTCTATGCAGCTGCTAAGTTAAAAGTGGTATTATATGCTTCAAGTCTTTTGTGCTTCATTAGGCACTGCTACTGCAAGAGCTTAGAAGGCAAATTGTACAAAGCAGAATATTTCTGCCTGGTAACACATGCTGGGTTTGTTCTGTAATGAATGAGAAAACTTGTAAAAAAAAGCAACTATGATATGACAATCTATCTTAGAGGTTCTATAAAATATGCTGATATGCCTGCCCCCTCCTCTTACAGTACTGATTATTAAATAAGTACCAATATTAAAGTATTCTTGAACACCCACGACCCTCATGTAATTTAGCTTTCTTGTAGTGCTGTTAGAGCCAGGCTATTGGCCACTTTTTTGGCCAAGTCATTGACTCTATAAACTTCTTCTGATGACTGGAACAGACACTGATGCTGTTCAGACTTTGCTGCCGTAGTGTCAGACAATGAATGGAAATTATAGCATGCTATTGTTTGTGTTTATATTAGAATTTAGGTATCCTAATTAGGTTGTCAAAGTCTATTTTCTTTTCTGCTCCTACAGAGAAACATGTAGTCACTTCCCAAGAAAGCTTACAGTTGACACTTTTAGATGAGGTACAATGAGTGAGTAACAAATAGGAACAAAAAAAAAAAAGGTTGAAGGAGCAGCAGCAATATGATGACCTAAGCCCTGTTTAAATCAAAATCAAGATGCTCATTAACTACAATTGTCTTAGGAGTCTAGAAGGATGATATAAGAACAAAAAATCTGATGAAATTTCAGTTTTTATCTATATCTCCTTATCTAATCATTCAATTGTCTTTGAGCAGAAAATACAGGAATTGGCTTGAGAAGGCAGTTGATTTTTGGTTTGGTTAATTAACTTTTTTATGCAATTATTCATCTCATCATGGTATTACCCTGCCCCTAAACACACCTTCATTAAAAAACAAAACAAAACAAAACAAAAAAAAGGCGCCTTAGTTTGAGTGTAATATTATGAGACATATTTAAATGTTCCTCTCTCCAGCTTTAACCTATGGCTTAATAAATGAAAAATGATATGCACCAAATTGCAAGAATTGTGCACAGGCATTCATTTCAGAGTGAAAGCTATTTGGATGCAGTTATAAATGTTCCAGTTGTGCCAATAACTAAACAATACAATTATTCTAGCTTTATTGTTGAAGCATTTTACACTTCAAGTATATTATATGCTTCTGATCATACATTGTGCACCATGTACTCTTTGTAATTATGGCAATCTGAATAGTTGTTAAGGTTGAAAAAGGTAACTGCCACTAGAAATCTGGAAAAGTGAATTAATTAATGCATTTTGTTAAGTAAGAGAGCATTGTCAAAGTTCCCATTTTATGTCAAATGCAGAAATATGCTAAAATGCTGCCCTTTGAGAAAAATGTATTCTTAATATTTCAGTTACATTGACAAAGATTCACTTCAGATTTCTTTCCAAAGTCATGTATGGGTCTCATGTCAAAAATCCAGGCTATAAATGATACCACCTCTGCGCAGTAAGAACAGAGGTTAGTAGCCTCTGCAACCACATCAGCGTAAGGAGAAGTGAGGCCAGAGTATAGGTAAAGATTATGGTGTCTGGTATGTGAAATAAGAGACTACCACCCATTGATTGAGCATTCTGTAGCAGAGAAGTTCGTGGATATGTTACATAAAGCTTCAAATTCAGGGCACTAAGGAAACATCTCTGTAGAAGAAAGTGTTTAAGATAATGTTTTGCATCTAGGTCAACTGAGGTGAAGTTTATCCACAGCTTGGCAATCCCCTAAGGAACGCTGCATGTCATATTACATATAATACCACATTACCTATGAAAGTAAATAGATGTTTTCACATAGCATATTTGCCTACATTTCTATTGCAAAGTCCATGCACCATGGAAATTTGTGGTATCTTAGCTTGTGTTTGGCTTCCAGCCCTGCTGTGAGATTCATTTCCGAACCAGACCTTCTGGTGGCCATTTTGTGTCAGGGCCCAGTAAGGGCCTGACAGTTTGTGCTGGGTACGTGGTGCTGCTATAATTAGCTTATTCTTCCTCAAGGTGAGGGATCCATTGCTAAAACCTTTCTAGCTGATTCAAAGCATGGATTTCAACCCAGAGGTGCTAAAGGGTGACTATCTTAATTTTCCTGCTGTATCTCTGTAAGAAGCCTTCAGTTTGGCTGAAGGAAGTGAAGAACAGCTTTTTCTGCTCTGGATGCTGCTTTGGGGATACTGGCTTTAAGTCCTGACTGGAGGATGGTTTATCTGTTTTTCAGACAGCCAGACAGAAGCACAAGCTCCTCTAAAGACAAATGGAGTGTCAGTGGCCAACTGCAGAAAAGATAAAGGATTCCAAAAGCTGTGAATATTGCAGTCAGCTATCCTGGGCCTATTTAATATCCTTTCATTCCATCTCCTTTCATCACTTCAGTCTTTGCTAGTCAGAATTTAAGTTGTTTAGTTGACTACATTCACAGAAGTATGATACAATAAACTCTGACATATTCTAGTATAGACTGGTAACTTATATGTATTACTCTTCTTCTCCTTCTATAAAACAAGTCTCACAGTCTTTCCCGTTCCTTATTTAGATCATTGTCGTCTTGTCTCCTTTAAGCTACTATGAACAGGAATCGAAGATAAAGTGTTTGTAGGTAGCATTTTAAAACAGCTGCAATTTCAGTGCTGGACGAGCCTCCTGATTAAACAAGTGGAAAAGCTGTGATTTATACTCTCTAATAAATGTCAGAAAGAAGAAGAGCAAAGAAGAAAAAACATCCTATTATAGGCAAGTAGTAGCCAGGAAGTAAAAGAAGAACCTGTGTCAAGAAGCAGAAAAAAATCAAGAGCAGAAAAGAAATTCAAGGGTGACAAAGAAAAGGATCATGGCCATTTTGGTGAGTAAATACTTTTAGACAGGTATTGATCTAGTGGGGAAAAAAGAACATATGCTCTCCACTGTAAAATAGCACTTACTGGGGGTGATGCATGCAGAAACAAGGTTACAAGTGAAGAAAAATAAAGCATTTGCCCATAGTTGGAAAACATTTTTAAAAATTGAAGTCTTGTTTGTTTTTGTTTTTAATGTCCCGTACCCAAGTCTAAGAATCAACAGACGAGAATACAGAGTACAGAGAGATATTCATGGTGGTTCAGAAGAGAAATCATAATCTCACTGAAGTCTGCAAAAAAAATTTGCCATTGATTTAAGCGGTTGCCAGGGCTTTGCTCCAGGTTTTACTGTGGTTAACAGTAGTCTGTTGCTGATTGCAAAACAAAGCAAGGCAACAAGGAACATGAGGAACATGTGGCAAAACATTTTCCTTGTTGTTTATCTTCTGCTCTCCTCACTCTTCCTCCTGCTGAAGATGTTCCTGTGGGTCGGTCCTAGCCTTGGAGTATGTGGTAGTGGCTATTTTCTACCTGCTAGATGGTCTGAGCTGGATTCCTTTACTCGTAGGGCCATTCCACTAGTGGAAGAAGTTGAATATGCATAAATATAAATGGGTGAGTTGTCTTGTTTCTTAAGTGAAAATAATGCACCAAATCTTGTCATTCCCCACCCCCCAACTGTTTTATTATTCTTTACCTGTTGAGAGAAAAGTGATTAAGTAGTGAGCATTAAATTTACCAGTGATGATACAAATAGGAGAGCATGGATGTGGAACAGCACTGGCTCTGCGATAAGGTAATGAAACAGATGGGATGAGCAACAGAGAGAAGTGACAGGAAATAGAGAGTACCATACAGCAAACCTCACTCTGTTCCTGTTAACTGGTGCAAGTCCGAAATAATCCCACAGACCTCAATCAAAATATGCTGATTTCATATCGGCATAAGTGGAGTCAAAATATATTTGGACAGAATCTGCTTGCCCTGTACCTCCCCTTGTTGTAACAGAATGTCTGTGTGTGTACTGCCTCATATCTTCGTTGAAATGATGAGGATTTCAGTATTTCTGAAAAATATTCACGAAGGACTGTATAACTACAGCATAGTATTTTGCCCCAATTCACCAAAAACAACCAGATATCCTAATGATCTCTCCCAAGAAGGAGTCACAAAATTAAATTTCATTCCTCGTAGTGTTGTGTTGTTTTTTTTTCAACTGTATTCTTTCAGTAAGAATTGCTGCTTCACAAATTTCAGTATACTGAGCAGATTTGATGCTGAATGTTAAAACTATATTGTTTGTCTGAAGATACCTTTTTTTTTTTTTTTTTCTTGAGTGTATAACCTGTTGTGCTTCATTTTGTGGTACACAGCAGACAACAACATGCTGATCCACCATTTCACATGGAGATACTGTACATCCTTCCTTTTTGAGTTTTGGAGGATAAACAAATACTAAGTATTTGACATGAGGCAAACCTTCCCCTTGCCTGATTAAGCATCTTCACCATTCACTCAGCAGAAGAGCTGTTCTGCAGGCAAATGGTGCTGGGGTTTGAAGATGGAATTTGCTAGACTGAATGCAACTTTGTACCAGCCATGGAATACGTAAGACAATGAAGAGACATCCTCTTCATTTCAGCATTTGCTAATGGATGCCTTCTTAACCCTGTTCACTGCCAGTGTTGCTACTCTTACAGGAAGTACTCTGGCTGGTATGCAGACTGCTTCAAGAGCAGCCTGGCTGTATCTGCTGTGAACAGAGACCTTGAAAGCTATTCTTTTCCTGATATATTTAATTAGAAAATACGTAAAATGGATATATTTTTTCCACATCATATACTAAAAAAGGTCTTAGTTTTTATTAGAAGGAAAACTTTGTCTGTATAATAAACTTGCAAGGTTTTTAAACCTTTAAGCCTTTTAAACCTAGCTGTAACTTGATGCTGGAAGACTCCCTTCACATCAATGAAATGTGCAAATCAGTGTGTAAATAATCAAACCACATAAGAGTAGTGTTTTCTGAATGATTTTCCAGGTCCCGTATAATCTTTCTGCTCCACAGAAATATATTTTATGTTTATTTTTCCTGACAAATGCAAATTAAATACTTCAATATTCAAGGTAATCATCCCTTCTAGGGAGGGGTCGAGGAGTGGAAAGGAGAAGGGGAGTTGTTTGTTTTTACCAGCCCAACCAAGAGCTTTTCTGTGTATATGTTTAATGAATGAATCAGCCTACTTTAGCACACAATTGCTTAGATCGATAATTATTCAAGAAACAATATTGCCTTGGGAAAATCTATAGCAATAAAAAAGAAATCTGGATGGACTGAATAACCTTTTCAGGCATATATTTATCTCCAAATGAGGCTTTTTATTTTTTATTTATTTATTTATTTTAAAGTTTCTATTCTTTAGAAAATGCATTACTGGATGGTTAAAAAATAATCAGATTGTTAGTGTTTAGAGTCTGGAGTTCAAGGTGGCAGTGAAATCAAGCATTAATGGACTGTATTCTCAGATGTATAGCTGGGAAGATTGTTAGGTTTTAAATATAAAGTCAAAGTGGCAATATAAGCTCAATCTATGCATCTGTACTCTAGTGACAACTGTTACCATTACCAATGTGAACAGATAGCAGGTTCTAATTAAAGTTACAAGCCAGAGGGAATAGGCATTAAGAAAGAAAAGAATAATTCTGTGAATAAATTGCACTTGATTTACTAGTTCACAAAAAAAAGGTCTAAAAATTAGTACCTGAAATTACTTTAAATACAGCATCTATCAAACCACAGAACAATAATCAAGTCGACCTAATTAGAACACTTATAACTATAAGCAGCATGTAGTATGTTCTTATCTTGACGTGGGGAGACCAAGCAGTCCCCTAAGTGCCAGTTAATCTACAACAAACTTTTGCTGAGACTTAGGAGAAACCCCATGCAGCAGCTACCTGCTTGCTTTCGATATCAGACTGCCTGGGCTGTAGCTGCTGGTACTCTCTTTCTGCAGGCACATTAAGTGTGGTCTCAGCATGCACACCATGAGCTGGATCATAAAAGGTCCATGAGAAATTCACACAGCACTTTGTGAGACCAGTTGTGCCTATAAATGTGAGTTAGCCTTCTTTATATATATGTGTCACTTTTACTTGCATGTTCACTTACTCGCTTATAGCATTCATTTAGAACAGAAATACTCCGTGTATGAGAGACAAACATTGTCTCTGAAGATACACAGCTTTTAAGAGTAGACACAGACCAGATTCCTGTAGTAATGCAGAGGAGTGGGATATCAGGCAAATCACCAGCACCTCTGGATGGGTATCAGTGCTTCATTTACACTGATCAGTCTCAGCAGGGAAGGGAGCATTCGTAGCTCTGTGTAGCATATGGGAAGCCTGTGCTAAGGCAAATGTTTAAATAGCTTTCTCTCACTATGTGTATTGACTGTTTTCTTCATTTTCAGTGTTTTGTATGAGCAGTAGAATTTCAGTCATTGAAATAAGCTGTTTTGGATAAATCCATTTTTTCAAGTGTTCTTTGAAAATGTCAAGACATGTTTGGAATGGTACATTTCTAGTCTGCTTTCTGTGAGAATGTTGGGATCTGGCAATGCTATTAGATTAAGTATTTAGGACATTAACCTGAAATACCAATTTTGAAGAGTTAGAAATGCTTCATTAAACTGGCATATTTTGTCATACAACCCAGATGAATGGACACTGGTGAGATTTTTTTTCTGTGTTGCTTTGAAGGGGCTACAGTTAGTAGTGGTGGAAGGAAACATGAGAACAAAATTACTCCTGTACCTCACTTTATTCTTTTATTTTCTTCTCTATCTCTGTGTATTCTCTTTGTTCCCCTCACATTTTGAAAGAAACGGCCAGGTCTGGCTTTTCCAGGCAGCCTCTAATGTGTACAGAAACCATCACTGGTTCATGCAAGCTTGCATGTGTTTGTGCTTCGTCACAGAGACAACCCTGCCACCAGCCATTGCAACTACAGTGAGGATCTCCTCAGGAAGGTTTTTATCAGGAGCCTCACGTTAAGCCACACCTGCCTGAAAGAAAAGCAGAGCTGCAAACCCATCTCAGCATTTGCAGTAGCAGCATGACTGTAACCGAGCACGGAAAGAAGTAGGTCACCGGGAGCAGCTCATCAGTGGCATGCTGAGGGGCTAAATACTCTGGCCAGCCCCAGTTTGACTCTTTGAATTTCTTAGCTAGAAGCTATGTGGAAATGAGGACCAGTAAATCCACTGGGGCCCAGAGAACACCTCAGCATTGTGGAACCCACCCAAGTTTTGACACTTTGTTGGCTGTGATGCACCCACGCTCCCTGTGGGCTGTGTGCACAACCAGTACCATGCATGTAAAGCTGCATGATCAGAGTAACACAGCCCCATCACATCACATGTGATATATGTTGTGTCAAAAACTGTAGTGGTTTTGGATCTGTGCAGGTGGAATCTGTGACCTTTTCACAACACAAACTGGGAATCATTGGGGCTGGTGCAGAGCTTCCATGGTGACATTTACACTGGGAAGTTGCACAGATTCACATGGCTTCTCTGCTAGCTCCAGCTGTAATTATTGTCAGGACAGGAACTTCAGCAGGAGGGGGGAAGGAGCCCCCTTTTAACTGAAAGTGTAGATTGTGACATTCAGAGGCTGCACTGTCACACATGAGGAGGGCAATAATAGTGCCTGCTGTGGCTCACCTCCGCTGTGATGGTGTGGCTGCAGACATGCAGCAGCAGAATGTGGGATGCCAAAATATCCTTAGTGCCAGAAATGTATGTGTCTACAAGGTTGGAATTGTTTCTTCCCCTGAAATGATGTTCATTGTATTGTACCTGTGAGTGATGTATATTGGGATTTCAGTGACTAATTTCCATCTGAATTTCATTTTGAACAGATAAGTAAGTGCTTTTTGAGTCTGACATGTAGAAACTCCATATGTAAGCATGCAGTGCAGAGGAAACACTGCTGAAAGAGATGTAAATGCTCAGGGCAAGAAAATCATGCCTCTCTAACATACTAAAGTTAAGCCAGTTGTGCAGCTGCTGGAGGTGGAGGGAATGGTTGATGTAATTTATTTGTATTTTAAAAATAAAAAATAATCCCTACCAAGAGGTCATTAAAGCAGAACAGTGTTCAGGAAGTGAAAGCTGAAGCAATTGTGCATTAGAAACTAAGAGGTAGAGCAGGATTAAGTGGTCAGGTTTTTTGATCATGGCGAAAGGCTAATGGTATAGTGCCCTAACACTCTGTGTTTAAACTGGTGCTATCTGTAAAAGGGGATGAACATGCTATCTGAAAGGTGGCAACATTTGCTGTTAACAGAGAATTACTTCAGTTAATCAGAACTAAGGAAGATTGTGAATGACCTGGGTTAACAAAGTGAATAAATGGGCAGTGTGATGCAGATGAAATGCAGTGCTAACAAATACAAGGTTGGGCACACATTCCTGGGAATAATTGGAAGTATCTGTAGGCTTTGTTGGGTTCTAAATTAACCATAATTATTTAGGTCATTACTTTCTATGATCAATTTAGTGGAAAAATTGGTGTTGTGAATGGATACTATGAAGACAAAATATGACGTGGGAGCACGTGTGTGTGTTGGGGTGGTGGGGTGGGGTGGAAGATGGAATAGAAAATACAATTCCATCCATAAATCAGATATAACAATCCACCAACAATTTTGTGGTTTACCCTTTCTCTTAAAGCATTCTGGCAAAAAGTAATTCAGCAGACTGGCAACTACACAATTAGAAAAATGGAAGAGTCTGAAAACAAGGATTTATTTAGAAAGGAGTCAAGTAATAGAAGATAATGGGGAAGTGTTTAAAACAATGAGTAGTATTAAGAATACAAGCTAAGAAGTTTCTATTTATTCTGAAAATGAAAAAGAAAAAAAAAAAAAAAAGGCAAAGTGGTCTGTTCAAAGTGAATGAAAATGAATTATTTCCATAAAAACCTCGTTAACCTTTGGGACTCATTCTCCTAAGCAATCATGGAGGCTGAGTTCAGCAACATTAAGCTATTTTAAAGCTACTTGTATGCTACAAGACTGGGACAGTTATTCCAGATAGATATTCAATGATTCTTATTCAGTCCGCCTCTCTTTTAATTATACACTTATGACACAGGATGTTGTGCTAACTATTTGTGAATCAGACCTTTTAATGTAAGCAGATGTTTCTGTGCTCAACTTTGCTGCCTCTAAGCTTTAAACTGGTTTGCAGTACAGCATCTACACTGAGGCAGGGCTCTACTCTAACAGTTAGACAGGAGACATGTACCCAATGAAGAAATGGTTAAAATTTTTATCAGCTTTGCTTTAGAAGAACTTTTTTTTTTTCTTTTGATAAAACTACCTACTATGATTGTTATTTCTGTCACTGTGACTTCCCCACTCTGTGATCCCCTGCCGAAGACCAGCAGCTGGTGCATTACATGGAATGGTGTTTTAAAATCTTCTTGGTGCTGAGTTGAGGCTTGTATGATTTTCTATAGCATTTCTAAACACTCTGGCTGCATCATCGTGTGATCTGTTTCACATGCCAGGAACTTTGATGGGGCACAGTTGAGATTAATGATGACATAATAGAGTAAGAAGAGATACTAATGCTCTTAGGCATGAATTAATGAAATACCACTGAGAATTTATCCTGCATGAATAAAAGGATTTAGAAGTTGTCGTTCTAAAAACCGCATGAGGTATTTTTACTGGGGAAAAAAAAAAAAAAAAAAAAAAAAAACCTGCTGAAATGGACAGGGTCCTAACGAACCTTTACCCCAGATTTTTTCAGAGCTGGATGCTTCAGCCAGATCTGCTAATTGAATTCCTACTAATTCACAGTGTTTATATAAATGAGGCACAAATCTCTTGTATCCAGAGCTGTGGTGGTGCTAACTTTTGTCCCCAGCTCAGTACAAAGCTGGCTTCCAACCTCCAACGTAGTTCTAGGGTAGAGACTCAGCAGGCTAGCAGCATTCATAAATCTGGATCCATACAGCAAGACCCTTGCTTACTGGTAGCAATGACCTTCATAAATATATATGGTGACTGCTACCATCTATTTAAAAAAAAATCTAATGTATGTTTCACCATTAGCTCCCTTTGTGTCTTTGAAGGGCTAAAGTGTCTTTGCAAGGCTACAGCAGAGTGGAGCTGAAGAGTGCCTGTGTCCCAGCACTTTTCATTCTCCACCATCCCCCTAGAATTTGTGAGTTAAGACCCCCATGGAGATGTACTTGTCTGTATGTGTATATATATATATACATCTGCCTGTAGCTTCACTTGAATTAAAAAATAATTTTATTCAGGGATAAAATTTTACACTAGCATATGTTGTCATATAATCAATTCTAGAAGACAAGTTTTGTTAGTCTTTAGGCAAAGTGGGATAACAACAATACACAGGGATCATTTACTTTTTGTTGTTTTTCTGTTAATGTCTGTTCTGAGTAGTTCAGAAAGAAATTTTTCTTAAAAACTAGGACATAAAATATGACACGTATTTTATCCATAACTTATGTCAATTTGAAACATCTTTTATTGCCTACATAAGTGAATATATGTAAACTTTATTAGTAATCTCATTTCCAATTTAAAAGCAAAGGTGTATTGTAGAATTCACAGATAAAGATTAATTTTAACTATAAAGGTATTACCAATGTAGCGTTTCTTCATGTTATGGTTCACTTATGTAGAATTGAGATGTATTTTATATTCAACAATGCATAGCACCATTATACAACAGTTCACTAAATGCACATCCCACTTAATCTTTTGTAGGAATATAACTGGACTGAAGTTACAAGGAAGAATTGGATGGAGCCAGTAGGGTTAACACTGATACTAACAGGAGATTACTAGCCATAAGAAAATTACAGCTCTTCTGAAAGACAGTGCCTAAAATAGCAGCATATCCTTGGCACCATCATAGGAACTGGTTAACTGATGACCCTGAAGAAACACTTGTTTCCATTAATTCTGCTGTCATTATTTCGTTATTCTCGACTCTTCCTCTCAATTCTTCTGTCCTTCTGATCCCAAGACAAGATGGCAGGAACATGAGAGAGAACATAAAGAAATTACAGTAAGCTGTCGGCCATATAATTGTATTGTAAACTACTACACTGAGAAGTTACACCAACAGAAATTTGGCAAGGTATCGGCTGCTAGTTGTTAGCTAAACACAGGACACTCACTGGTATAACATTAAAAAAAAAAAAAAAAAAAAAAAAAAAAAAAAAAGAGAGAGAGAGAAAAATAGGCTCACTAAAAAGCAACATCTACATTACAAAGACGCTAACAAAAGAATTCCCTTATGATATTTAGGTTCAGCTGGTTCATCTTAGGTTCATCAGCTCAATTTTCTTGTTTTATGTATACGTGTTACAATTGCAGTTGAATATATTTTTAAGATCACAATGCTACAAACCTTTTTCCAGCATGTAGTTTCGCCACCATTAAGTTAGACAACACATGACACAAAGGAGTACTTGCTCGAATTAGGGCTGAATATTCTGCTGAAAGCTGGTGATGTTATTATATCGTGTACTATAATTACTTGAGCACCACAGTTTTTAAATCCCTAAGACATGATTTCCTAGGTAGAAGGCAGCAAGTATGCTTTTAAGTTACCAGACAGACCAAGGGAATCATTTTGCTCCGAAGCGTCTGCTGTATACCCTGAATCAGAACAAATCCTTATTTCACAAAGACTTCAGATTTTTAAAGCATCTCTGCTAAACAGAAGTAAACAGTTTCTGATTAAATTTTAACTGTTCCAGTGACTCTACCACAAAGATAGTAACTTTTATGTATTAAGGAACATATTGACAAGCGTTACCAGGAGGGTAAGGTAAACATGCCTTTGTCTTCAACAATTGCTACAGTGCCACAGTCCCAATTACAGACATACTGAGGTTATCTGAACTCTGAGGTTCCATCTCATCTCGGATATTTTTTTACAAAGTTTGAATTGTCTCAACACCACAAAGTCTTGCCCAAAATATTTTTTTGAAATCCAAACTTTTTCAAAATGCACCTACACAAAACCAATGTGTATTGATATACATTCCAAATGGAGTATTCTTATATTCCAGCACATTAGAAGCTAACAGAATTTAAAAGGCTTTCAAATGAATTTTTGCTGTTGTCATACATATAGTCGCAGGTGCCACATATGAAAACATGGCCTCTGTGCTATGAAAGAACACACTTTTGGAAGTTGAAAAAAAATGAAGTCCTTGGTGTTATCTTTGAGAAGCTCTGGTTGAGACGGACAAAAAAGGCTTGGGAACAAAGACTTCAGACTTCCAATTTTGCCACCAATTTGCTGATAACATCTTGGGCATCAGCTGCCTTCTGCAGTTTTCTAGTCTGATAAAAATGGGGCAGTCATGCTTATTTTTCTAACTTAAAGTGGTGCTGCGATGGATTATTTGCACAGCAGATTATTTGCACAGGAGTGCTATCCAAATGCTGCTTACTCACGTTTTCCCCATTATAAGACTATATCTTCATCACTAATAATTAACTGCTAATTATTGTTGCTCAGAATACGATGGTGGTGTTTACCACCTTATTTTTGATTTCAGTACAGATGCCTACTTAAAAGTTATGTAAATATATGAAATTACAGTACATTTTCCTAATGACCCTGCTATATCTGAGTTTGATCCTATTCAATTGTGACTAAGGTAATAAATAGTAAGTAAAGATGAACTCTTTTCTGTCGAACTACATAGACAGCTTCCATTGTACTCTCAACACTTAAATCATGAAATGTAAAGAAGCCATTCTAAGCAGGATACAGCTGGGTCAAAAGACTGCTGATGCCAATTATGCTTCGTACATAATAATGCACATTTTACCTATTTGGAAAAAAAATTCACATTTATTTACTGTCAAACAGGTGTTAAACTTTACACTGGATATTAGTGATGGGCTCATTATTAACAGGTTTACACAAAGGGATGAAAAAGCAGAATTTTGTTGAAACAATTTACATTTCATTATATTTTTATCATAAAATAAATTAATTACTAAATATAGGCAGAAGGAATATGGAAGAGTAATAGTTATGTTTTATTTATCTTTTTAAAGGACAGGCACCTTTTATTCATGAGAAAGCTTGTGAGAAGTGTCCAGTGTCCCCTTTACCCCTTACCACCCAACCCTGATTAAAGAATGAACAGGGAATTCAGTTACAATCTTTGTTAGCTATACCAAATTTGTGCAAGGCTTGGCATAATTGGCTTCTAAAACAATTTTCTCCCCAAATCATGTTTTTGGCAATAAAATTAAAAAAAAAAAAAAAAGAATAAAAACTAACTTGTCAAAGCAGAACACTGTTTACAGTGAAAAATAAGTGAAAACAGGTAGAACTTGCATTTTTAATATACTACTGTACTATGAACAGAGTGTAAGAAAAACAGTTTATAACGTATGTGCAACCAAGAGCTTTTCACAATATTTTCTTCAAACTCTTTAAAATTATTTTTTTATGACAATTATATTTCAGTTGGACACAAATGTATTTATTTTACCCTAGCAATAGAACAAAATATAATTTCTTTAGCCATTTTTTTCATGAGAACGGTTCATTGTACAGTTGAGGAAATATATGAAATAAGGCCTGTGGCTTGATTGCTAGTGGTTAGACATGTATTCAATCTTTGCCTTAATGGAAAAGATTTGCAGTGAACTGCAAACTGATGCAGAATATCTCTCCTGCTTTTGCAAGTCTTGTCAGGAATAGTAAGGTACAGTAAATTTGTCCCACAGGATTTTAGAGCCTACGCCTTGTATATAATACAATGTAGGCCTAGGAAAAAAAAAAAAAAAACGGTGCAGCCATATTTACAAATTTAGTTCACAAACTGCTGCAGTAAAATGGCTGGAAAGTGTTTCTTTTTCTTTTCTTTTTTTTTTTTTTTCACAATTTTGTTAAATTCAGCAGCAGAAGATATCTTAAAATACCTTGTTGGTATTTTTTTTCTTTGTAACAAATAATTCATTTTAGTATACTCTGTGTATATACAAAGTTTTTGTTTTATAAAAATTCACAGAACTGCGAGGTCCAGTAATCCCCGTTACACCGGAGAACCACAGGGTCAACAGAATTGTCTCTTCAAGCAGATACGAGGGAGCCTGCACAGGGCCAATTAAGTCTTTTAATACTTGTATGTGGCCTTTAATATCTCTTTGCTACACTATTAAAGGCTTGTCACTAGCTGCATTTGTCCTTCTCTAACATCCCCTTCTGGAATACATCCTTCCTTGTTAATGGGAATTATATAGCCGTCGCTATTACCCCTGCTGATTTGATAGTACATCTGAAGCTGATGGCCAGCTCCTAGATTTGGCATACTCTTGTAGTAAATGTCCTCATTTTCACTCCTCCTGGAGGGAGAGAGATCTTCTTCAACGTCGGGGCTGCTCTCTGGATATGGAGAGTCTCTGAGATTGGGCATGCTCGTGTAAAGAGAGTCTCTGTTGGGGGACTGGAGGTGGTCGTCAGCCTCGGCTGTCAGTTGTGAGACGTAGCTGTCGGTTCCCTCGGTCTTCACTTTCTTCTGGGGCTGGTACAGAAGGGAGTGAGTCCGCTGAGGAATGAGTGGGGCCTCAAGCTCTTTGTGGTGGAGTTCCAGCCCAGGGGTGTCACTGTGCATCAAAGATGAGGCATCTGCCACGATGGCGTCATCTTCGCTACTGCTCCCGCCGATCACAGCCTTGGCTGGCAGTGTGCGCTCCAGGTTATGGTTCTTGCTGCTGCCCCGCAGGTTGTTGTGCACTAATTCTGAAATGATCATTTTCTCAAAAGCAGTATCATTCAGGCTTAGTCCACAGTCTACAACTTGCACACTGTCATTATAGTCTCCGTTGCGCAATGAGTAGCTGTTGTTGAAATTACCATTTAGCGGTAGAGTATCCATGGCACTTGTATCCCTGGCATTGTTCAGTGAATGTCCTGAAACAGAAAAGGACAGCTCTGGTTATTGTCTGATGTCTATTTCATCACTTTTTTTTTTTTTTTTTTCTTAAACAAATTCTTTAATGTAGTTCAGGACAAAGTTGTACTTGGAAGTAAGACTTGAGAAAAGTAAGGTTATTGAACATTCCCAAATGTAAACAGTTGCACACTTCATATGAAAGATGCATTTTAAAATAGTAACATCTATTTCCTGTGGGGAATAGTGGCATTTTAATTTCTTAATTTAATGTCAATTCTGTGACTCTTCCACAAGGAACTGATCACTCCATGCCCTTGCATATGTAATGCAAAGCAATTCATTTGGAAACATCTATGTTTTGAAGTACACCACCATGATTTAGAAAAAGAAAATTAACAGAATTTGTCCTAAACGACACTAAATTAAAAAGGAATTAGATCACAGACATAACTGAAGGTAAATGTACAACATAAACCCACATAACTGGCAAGCAACTACTTAACAACATTTCTAACATTTTTCCTTTTTTTTTTTTTTTTGAGATGAAGTAAAGAAAAGAATGAAAAAAATGGATAAATACAAAGAATTTATGTTAAACAAGGACAGCCATCTTTCACACTACAGGGACCAGGGCCCACAAGCACCATCCAACAACACGATAGACAGCAGGTGGAATGACTCACTTTGGACAACTCACATCATGTCTGTCTGCTCAGGCTATCTGGCCTAAGAGTAGCTGATATATAAAAGAAAGTAAAATGATTTATTGTAACATGATGAAGAATTACTGAGCTTCTCAGCAACTTAGTCAGAGCAAGGGTTCAGCAAATTAGATTATGAAGCAATAACAGCTTTTCTTTTCCCACTTAATGTAATTTTTTTGCACTAATATTCTGTCTGCCAACAATGGCCCCAGGCTTCTAAAGGTCAAAGTTTGCCTGCAGTCTGCATCAGTCACAGTGACAGCACTGAATGAACCAGAATCGTTAATTAAGAGTTAGGCCCACAGTTACCATGGCCATGGAAGTCAAATGCAGAAATGTTAGGAATTTCTGTAAGTATGGGTCACAGAAATTAAACCAAAGAATAAATATTAGTTGTGGAATGGGAAGAGGAAATCAGCAATGGCTGATACCTCATAGCTGCTGGAGAAATGACAGATCGCGTAAGTCCTTTAGAAACATGGAAAGAAGTTAAGGGGGAAAAAAAATGAAGTCTTATGATGATTAAGGTCTTTATGTTTTTGATTTTGGCTTTTTTTTTTTTTGGGGGGGGGGCACAATAAAGAAAAGGATTTCCTATAGACACAAAGACATGTAAACTATGACAGCACAGTGCTTCCCAAGCAAAGGAAAAAAAAAAAAAAAAACAAAAAAAAACTTTGAAAGAAACTAAACAGTCTGAACCATGGAAAGTTGAATGGTTAGAGCATTCCTAGAAAATCACTTTATCTACAGATATGTCTAGAAGTAAAGAAAGAATGGAGTGACTTTACTGAAATGAGACTGACCACTGTGAGGCTGCTGCATTATATGCAAGGCTTGGAGGAGTATAAGAAAAAGTTGTTTTGGAAAAGATGTATTTTCCTGTGTTTTTTTTTGTTTGTTTGTTTTATTTTGTTTTTCATAATTAAAGCTGCAGCTTATCCTAGAAAATTCCATCTTCTCTGGAAAATATTGTTTTCAATTAAAAAGTAATTGCATTTTCTCAAGAAAAGATTTTTGTCTTCAACTTTAGAAAATGGAGTAATAATCTCCAAATAAATTCTAAATAATTTGCAAATCATTTTGTATTGGTGTTATTGTTAGCTCCTCTTCATATGTATTGATTTAAACAGTGATGAGGGTTGTTTGAAAGGTCTCTTTAAGCTTTGATTAAACAGTTTTATAGTTCTGCAATTTCATATATGTTCCAAGATTTTTCTTGCAAAGGATTTAGCTGCTCAGAACATATGGCATTTATAAAAGTAGACAACACATGGACCACATGCTGGCACTCATTTCCCTCATGAAAGTGATTTAATTCTATAATTTTAATTCCCTTTTCTTTTTCTAAACAGATACCAAAATATATCTGATAATCCACAATGAGTTTTCTATGATACACTGCAGAGTTAAGCATGCTAGAATATATTTAAATTGGTTTGATGAGGCAAATTTTGTTGCCCATGATCAGGTAATTCATTTGAAATCTTTCCATAGCCTGTAGCAAGATTACCGTGGGAATGTAAAAATATAAGTAAATTGTTAAGTATTTCGGCTTGACACTGCTTTGGTTTTAAAAAGCAAATTATTTCAGCATTCCATAACTTCTGTTACCAATAGGGTTTGCTACAGACCTCATGTTGTTTTCCAAAAAGCAGTATGCAAGTACTTTTTGAATGTGGAAACATTTCATTTGCAAATTGTGAACCACTTGCCCGCTGAGTCTACTTCATGACCGCTAGTTATGTTTTAATTGTGCCCATTAAAAATCATGCTGAAAAAATTTACATTTGATAGGCAAAGTTAAGTTTTACTCCCATACTTGTCTCTCTGTAGGTTGCTAGAGGAAAGCATAAGGAAAGTAAGAAAACAAGAGAATGAAAATAGAAACTACAGTACAGTTAAAAAAGAAACTTGAAATAAAAACTGGAAACAAGGTCTTATGAGCACTTTACCAAAGATTTATCGTTCCAGTTACACTAAAGTGATCTTATGATTCATCTAACAGTAACTGCTAGATATTTACTGATGAATTGCACTGTAGTTAGAAAAAGCAACTAGATACTCTAACAACAAAATGTTAGGTAAGTGATGACACCCTTTATTCATTCAGAACTAAACTGTTCTAACTGTTAATCTCAAGATTTTCCTAAAGGAAATGATCTACCATAAAGCTGCACTATACTATAGATCTGTTTGACGCTGGATACAATTTTATACACTGGAGTATCCAAAGGTGTCAAGATGCCTTGCACTGCTTTAGTATCTAATCTGTTCCATGAACATGTTTTTCTCAGCAAGCTTTTGAGTCAACCTTACATTGCATAGACATGATACCTCTAAGTGATATATATCTTGAAGATGGGCTCTCAGACCATGTGATGTCAGTCCTGTAATAGTATATTAAGATTTATGCCACCTGTGTTAAAAACATGGATAATTATTGGTAAATACTGTTATGGCAAAGGCATTACTATAATATAGTGCAGTTTTACAAGCTGACATAGGCAACACTGTATTTCTCAAACTGACAGAAATTCAGAATGTATAGCTAGGGTATTGCAACTTGAGTTTCTATCTAGGGAAAAGAAGGGATTTGGAGCGAGCCAAGAAAAGCGGTTTTACTCAGGAAGTATAAGCACACCTGGTGAGTTAAACACAGGAGCTGAAGGGGCATTACATACAACAGTTTCAGCGAGCAATGTGTTATAGGGGTTGTTAGTGCCGTGTGGTCGAAGAAGAGGGTTTGTTAGTAGGTAATTGCCAGTCATTCCTAAAGCAAAAGAAACAGAAAAAAAGTCAGTTCTTTAATTTTATTCTGACAATTTCAATAAAGAATATTTTTTATTCATCATGAATCATGTAGAACTTGTCAAATGTAATTCAGATGAAAATTTCTGAATGTATTTGAGCTATGTATTTGAAATGGGAGTAGAAAAATATAGTTAGATGCCAGTAATTCACAGGTGCTGTCCAAATCCCCAAAGTAAACATCTGGTGAGAGTGACACTTACTAATGTATACAAAATCACGGTTACACAAGAATAGCAATTAAATGTGTAGAGATCAAGGTACTACATAAAGCTATGGTAACTTCTAAAATGATATTATGGAACACTTCTGCCCAGAATTGAGAGAACTGAATTTCTTGAATTTAAATGCATTGAAAAATGTCTTATGATGGATCAGAGCTGTTATTCACTTTATGACAAACACACAGAGAGTGGAAGGGAATTGCTGTTTTCAAACAGACAGTGGATGACAAACTGCAAGCATATCTTAGTATATGCAAAAGTATGCATGCTGAGGGGAAAGCAAATTTATCTGCCAGGTTTTAAAAAAAGAATTCCTTGAATGACAACTTTTCTTTAAACAAGCAGTTTACAAACAGTGTAACATGAAGCAAGATACTACAGGAATTAACAGATTTTTTAGAACATAGTTTACATGTTAGTGTAATACCATTTAAACAATTCAGAAGAATTAGAAAAAAAATTAAGCATCATTTGAAAACTATAGAATCTATTAGCTCTGATTTCTAGTTACCAGAAGAATAATTGTTTGGAAAATTGACATGCACACACACAGGAAAAAAAAAAGGAAGAAAAAAAAAAAAGAAGAAAAAAGAAAAACACCATGAAAAACTATCATTTAAAACTTACTTTAAACACTTCATTAAAGTAAAATTCTACTTCCTTTTCTACTGCATTGCACAGCAATGCATCAGGATTGCATCATAGACTAAAGTACAAATAAAGAGCCAACTATATTTTTATACTATATTTTTATTTGGCAATAGAAAAGGCAGTATATATTTCAAATATTAATGCTTTTGTACTACCATAGGTACTTGGTAGTTCAAAGAAGCAGATAATTCTAAGATTCAGAGACTTATTGCCTGATTATGCCAATGTTATTTGAAAGTTTATACCAGTGAACAACTAAGAAAGTTTTTATCATAGCTTTTTTTCAGTTGTTATCTATTTACTACTAGAAATACTAGCTCAAATACGTTTTGACTTTTTTTGTGTAATATGTTTTATCTTGGTTTGAATTATTACCCGTAATTTATAGTAAGAGAACTTTGTTTTTCAATTCAAATAGTTTGCCACTTTTAAAACCTTGAATTTTATGAAATGATACTTGCCAATAATTACTAAGCTACCCTTACATGCATACTAAGATAGTAAAATTATTACAGTTGAATCATGACAGTATCATTTTTTTCTAGTCATGACAGAGCATCTCAGGTGACTTGAGACTGGAGTTCCAAAGCAGGGAGAAAATTCCAAGATCTGTGCTCAACTCTGAATTACCTGAGTTGCAGCAGGAAATCCCAGACTTTTATCTGGGATTCTGGCATACATATGGGGTTTTAATAAATGAAAAAAAAAAAATCTACTTAGGAAATATTAGTTAATTTTGGTTTTACCAGAGGATAATAATGATTCAGGTGAGGGGAGCAGTGAGACACACAAGTCTCATCCATCTTTATACACCAAACAGCAGAAGTAGGATTATGCTTTTTGAAATTTTCTCTTTTACAAAGTACCACATTTTTTACTTCTAAAATAAATATGAGTTAAGTACAGGTCCCAGCCACTGAATCTTAAAAAAAGCACAAGGTAGGAAAATTTGCCAGCCATGGTTCATGGGAGCTTTACAGCAGCCCTAACAGTAGTGAATTTTCTATTTGAAACTTTCTGAGTTGAGCAGGAACTGGTCAGAACTATGTGTTCTTCTCTTAAGGATGTGAGTGGAAGAATAAACTGTGAGCTTAGCTTCCACAAAGCAGCCTTTCCCTCCATTACTTAGCTTAAAATGTTTTTTTTGTTTGTTTGTTTGTTGTTTTTTTTTTAAATAAAAAAATAAATAAATAAAACAAGGAGAACAAGGAAGGGACATTCTGTCTTGGTTAACACCCTTGTAACTGGATATGAAAATGAAGTTACAGATTTTAAAATCTATTTGAGATAAGAAATTTGAAGTTCTGGCTTCTCTGTGCCTGATTCTGGATTCTATCCCATGTGACAGGTACGATGCTCTTTGAAATAAAAAAGATAAATGCTTTACAGACATCTTTTGCATAGAAATGATATCAATTGGATTTCACTGGGAAAATTTCTGCACCTAAAAATCATAGTCAAATATGCATTAAAATGTTACTGCACTCATATTTCTGTTTCAGATTTAACCTATAAAGGTTAGGAAGGATTTAAAATTATGATCTTGCTTTTAAGTTAAATTATTGATGAAACTTATTTAAATACACTCCCACAAATGGAGGAATTCAACTTATATAGTCGGGGCCAGCTGAGGGAAAATGGTTTTAAAATGTGCTGGTGCATGACTTTAAAACTCTGCTTTTAGAGAACATTTGTTCCAGATTATTTTTCAACACATTCTTTTAAATTCTTCTGTGTTAAATTAAATGATATAAAATCTGTATAAAATTTAAGTCTTCTAGAACTGAAATGTTCCCAGTGACTGACCTTGATTAAGCGTTGAAGTGCTGTTGATGTCACCTGAGATAAAAGAAGATTCAGATTGTTTTCTCACAGTGTCATTCCACATCCTCCTTATACGACTCTGTTAACATAAAGCAATGAGACAGAAGCATGGTAAGTCACAGAAAGATTTTTTCTGACCTATGTGCTATTATGTAGAGTATTTGTATTTCTTTTGGTCTAAAGTAAGCCATTCTTCTAGCACAGCGTGAAATTCCATCTTTTGTTATTATAAGTCTAGTTTATTAAATTTCATTTAGATGAAACATGATGGTATAAACTTTCCACTAAACCAGCCCCTAATTACAATAAAAAGTAAGGTGTTTGCTTTAGTCCAAACCAAAAGGAAATCTTTACAAAGAAATCAATTCAAGTATATACAAGTGTGTATTTGCCATCTAAATGATAATAATGAAAAGACAATTAGTACTTTTGCAACACATCTCAGTAGGCTTTTTATAAATAAGTTTAATTAAAAATTGCTGTCAAAATCTTTGTTACCTGAGTGCCGGAGGAATATCGAGCACTAGTTCTTGTCGTTGATGCCTTCACTGAACTGTGAGGACTCTCAGTTGGTAGTCCACCACAGCAGTAGGAATGTCGGAAGCATTTCCCATATTCCTTACGTACCTAAGAGGACATAAAAACACTTAGCACAAAAAATAGCGTCAAATATCTCCACTGGCAAAAAGACATGAATCTTGCATTGAAAATACTCAACTGTTTTTCAAGCAAATGGATAATTCTTGTCTATTGAAATGCTGGCCATTAACAAAATCAGATATTCTACCTTACTCAATGGCAGTCACCCAGGTTTTTTTTAACAGATTATTTCTGAAGTACACATGTGCTTCATTCAGATGTGTTTGAATAATAGCTACTGAGTTATTATGGGATTATTTTTGTCTTCAAATTGTAGATTAGTATAGTTAAGTTTACCTGAACTGAATGTTGGATGAAAACAGTCCTTTTTGTATTAGCTTTTAGTACATAAACCATAGAAAGCTCATCTTCCCATCCTATCATGCAACATCCTATCATGCAAGAAGGGCTGAGGTATCTTTGTGTTTCTTGACATTACCCATTTAAATTATCCTTTCCATTGGACTCTAAATTGCAAGGACTATATAAAAAAGTTTTCATATAAAGTTAGGTTGGGTAACTCAAACAGTTACTAGTTCATTGGTCACACCTGCTTCAGGTTTATGCAAGGCTCACAATCACCACCGCCCCCTCCCAGCACAGAGCCATCTGCAGTTGTGGGGGCACCAGCAGGGGCTCTGACCCAGAATTTGAAACAGAAAGGCTGAGAAATTAAGCATATTTTGCTTTTAGGACAAAAAAATAAAATCTTTGTCTTTGCTGACCCCAGAAGTCTGAACACACTTGATGAGTGTGTTCAAACAAAACTTTTCTCTGATAGAGTAACAGAACTGGTGGTATTCTTTGTTTCTTTTATTGTTTTTTTTTTTTTTTTTGTATTTGACCTGCATTTATTCACCTTCTCTTTCCAATGAACTACTGGAAACTTTCGTTTTGTAATTTATATATATTAACATTGTGATAGAAGTAATCAGGATACACACATCTTGGCAACATGACAGCATCAGTGAAAGAAAACATCGGATAAAACTTGTAAAGATATCTAAGTCTAAATTCATAAATCTTCCACTAGATACTTGGTAATCCAAGAGTTTCACCTATATTAATGAGACTCCTAAGTTTCTCTGAGAATTGAGGTTTCAGCTAATCTGTGAATTCTGCTTGGTCTACAAAATATATGGGACAGAAATAAAACTATGTGTATGTAAAACCAAAAAAGGGGAGAGGGGAAAATGCAAAAAATTCATAGCGTAGATTTGTGTATGCCATGTGTTTTTTTCAGTATTTCAAGAATTTTAATGATGGAATACATAATGTAATGTTTCTACAAACTACAACAAGGTTGAGCAAACTGAACGGTTAGTGCTTTAATTTCAATCTAGGGATAACAACTCAACTTTCTTAAGTATATTTTACATATTTTAAATGAACCCCTACCTACAACAGCACAAAACACACATTTACAAAAATGAAAACAGAAATGCGTGGACACAGAATTATAATCTTTAACTTTGTATTCTGAAAAATATAAGTTTATATATATCATCACTAGAGGGTATAACACCTAAGAAAATACATTCCTGAACATTAATGGATATTAAATGCTTCAAAACACTACACAGTAGAGACAATAGCAATCAAAACTATATTTTCACCCAAATACCACCCCCAGGGCTGTTTTTGCCTAATGCCTATATTGCTGTGAATGTACATTATCTGTCAGCACTGTGCATTCCTCTGTCATTATTTCTAAATTATAGCTTGTTGGAAACTGATGGAAGCAACAGCACTATCATCCTGTCAGAACTGGAAACATAATAGTTTTCATTTTCACAATTCTATTTCTCTGTTCAATTTAGTGACCAACTAGTAATAAAAGAATAAAAAGACTACATTAGCTATGCAGACAGAGGATAGGATAATATCCAGTCAAAGGCATCAAAACTTAAAAATTTTAAATGGCAGCTTTAACATTCTTTCAGGTATAAATCTTATTGCTCCAAGTTATGTTTTTTCATACTTGACTGGTATTTTAATATTGCTTTTTGCTGACTCCACTTAATATAAAAACAATGCCCAGCTGTAAAAAGAAATATAAAATGAATCTATTTTTGATTTTCAAGTCCAATACAAGTGGTAAAAAGGGCAACATTATATGAAACCCTAATCTATAAATTATTTGCATTTTGAAAATGTGTGCCTTTTCTTCCCTCTCTTCTTAACCTCCTCTCTAAGTGTTATTTTGTTCTGTTAAAACGAGAGCAGTGCCATGTTCATCTGGATAAAATCCTTTCTGTCTCACAGATCTTTCCCTAAAACATGTCTGAAAGCCATTATTTACACTAAATCTAGAGACACTGATACTCTTAGAGCTGGTATAGTTTAGAACATGCAAGAATGTGATTTTGCCCTTACACAGCAATGCTTTATGCAATGATCTCAAACCACTTTATAAATATCAGTTAATTATGTCTCTGGTGAGCTAATTATAATGGGAGTTAATAACTGCTAGGTCTCCTGCCTAAAACTAGTAAAAATGTTTAGAACCTAAATATTGCAAGTTGGGTATTTCCAAATGAAGGATTTATTGCATGTTGTCCTATGCTATGTGGTTCGTGATTTTTTTGACATTTACCCTTCCCCTCTCCTCTCATTATTTTCATTTGCCATGCCTTCTATGAGCAGTTTTCTTTTATCCTTTACTGAAGCATCTCTAAGGCATCCATAGAAACATTCTCCATTCTCAGTCTGGGGAAGAGAAGGGGAGCAGAAAACCCCAAGAGAATCCCTCCTTGCTGCACCCTTCACTTCCTTCTCTCCTGTCCGTTCCTCTCTCCCCTGTAAGTTTTCTGTCTCCGCAGCAGATATGCTCTGTATGGACCCCACTGTTCCCAATGGGAAAGAGAGAGCAGAACTAATTTAGCATACCCCTTCATCAGAGAAGGAGCTTGCCAAGAACTTCCAGTTTTTCCAGTTAAGAACACTTAGCTGTTGGATTGCTGGGGGAAGCAAACACTTGAAAAGAAGTAGTCATGCTGGTGTATTTAGAAAATTGTCCCCGTTAGCAGTTGTCTACTGTTAATGACTACTATTTTTCTTAGGTGTGTTGAAGTTCACAATGAAATTAATTTTTAGATCTCTCTTAATTTTGTAATGAACAAGCACTCATAGCATAATCCCTGCCTATCACCCGTAGCTTTATGTGGCAGCTTAATGGGATCTCAAGAGAGGTCTTCTGCCTTGATCTGAGAGAGTGTTTCCAGGCTGAGATGGGCTCATATCGTAAATGGTTCTTTGTTTTCAGTGCTGCAGGCAGGATTTGTTTCATGAACACATAAAGGACTTTTGGCTATAAATTCAAAATCATACATACCACATTACCAATGTTAAACATTTTCTATAATAATTTTGTTCCCAAAACCTCAAGACTTTTCAAGCCTGGGTTGGAAATGCTGCAGCCATTTTTAATCCAATCTAGGCCACAGAGCAGCTAAATGACTCTCAGATGCACAAAGAGCAAGACTTGGTTTTGAATCCTAGTACCTGCCCCAAACTACTTCAAAATACTCCTCTTTTTGAAACCTTATATATTTTTCTCTATTTTTAAAGAAAAATATGTGGTATTATTAAGGAGTTAGGTAGCACACATTAATGTTTTCAGTAACTTACTTTCTTCTGAAGGGCACAGTGAAAGATGAAAATAAACATTCCTTGGAAAGCATTAAATACTGTGAAGAGATAAGTCATCACAACTGTCCCCTCGTTGATAAACAGCAGGCCAAATGACCACGTTAGGCCAAGAAGACACAGGAGAGCAAATGCACCCAGGACCCAGGATCTGTAAAAGAAAATTAGTTTTACTATCATTACTTATAAGATTGCATGTTGCCAAATCCAATATTAACATTTCAGTTCCTGCAGTTGATTTTTACTAGGTTCATATTCAAATGTAAAAATTCCTTGGGTTTAACCTTTCATCTATTAAAGAAAGAACAATTCCATTTGGTACTTTTAGTCTCCAGTGGAAGAGTAGATATGACCTTTTTCTTTTTCAAGAACTGCATAGGATGTCAAAAATATTTTGAAATGCAGAAGTATAGTGCAAACCCCAGCTATGCCATTGCCTTATCTGCTTTTACAAAAGAGATTGATAAATCTGGCTTAGCCTCTAATCACACCATAGATTTTAAACAGTGGTGCTGCCATATGACGCCAAATAATGTAACACAAAGGTTAAACAGCAGATTAAAAGCCTAGAGCCCAAATCTTTAATGCTCTGATAAACTCGGCTAAACTGAAGCTAGATGATCTAACTTCCGCATGAAGAAACCCTGCTGAAATGTGGCAAAAATATGGATATTGCTTTACAGAATAGTCTAAAAAAGATTCCATCATGAATAGGTTAAGGAAAAGGAACTGTAGAGAACGGCACAGAATGGAAGGGAAAGGGAATTTAGTCAGTGAATTCCACATCTAGCTAATGATCTTACTTGATAAATGGCTTATTATCTTCATAGCTAGAAAGCATTATAAGCAGAAAAGAGAAACAAAATTATTAGACAGAATTGAAACAGAAAATAATAAGAGCATTTTTAAATGTCTATAAAAATTAGTCAAAATTAGGAAATTCAAAATGCAGAGGCAAGCAATTTAAAATTATAAAGGCATATAATAGTTAAAAAATCTTTAGCAAATCAGGTATCTCAAAATTAGTTAATTAAAATTAAGGGCAATCCACAATATTGACTGAGTTTGTAAAGTTAAAAGTCATGCCAGAAATTTGTTAATGGAGGGTTCTGTCTTACCCAGGTAAGTCCGTATTATAGTAGCCATCACAAACACGGTAATTACTGGTGTGGATGAGAAGACAGAAAGAGGAAAAGGAAGAAAAGAGAGAGATGCTAAAGATTAGCTCTCTCTCTCATCATGCAACATGCAATGAAGCTGATACTGACCTATCCATAACATCTAGTTCACAACATTAGCCTTACTGTAAATTTCCCTTTGCCATTTTCAACATTCAAAGCAAATCTCTAAGACTCTTTTGCATCCAACCCTTAGTGTTATAAAGTTGCACCATCCCTTTAGTGTTGATAACAAAAACCTTTGGTACAACATAAAGCTATACAGGATACACTAAAAGACTATCTAAAGAATCAAGAGCTGACAAAGCCTTGCTAATTATATAACCCTTATATTACTCTGAAAAAGGGATACTACAGTACAGCACCAAGATAAAGTAAACAGTTGTTAAATTAGCATGAAGACAGCAGATAATCCTCAAGTTAACAATAATAATAGAGTCAATTCTCTTGGGAGAACAGGATTACGAGAAGAAACTGCTCAGAATCCCTAAATCAAAAAGTCATTTAACAAAACAAACTTAATATAATCATATCAGTCATGCAAACAGGAACATCATTTTTGAAGTGCATTTTAAATGCAAATGAAATTACTACAGTTCTGTGGCATTTCCGTGAAACAGTTTCTTGGCACTAGTTCCAGGCTGAAATTATCTAATTTTGACCAGTGTTTGTGAGATTAGAGCAACAATGTGACGAAAGCAGGATTGGTTCTGTTTGTTTCTAATTGACATCTGCAGTTGCTGGGAGACAATGGCATGTGCTCCTAATGGAGAGTAGCTTTCAATCAGTTCAGCAATCAGAAAATAATCATAGTTCTCATACTTGAACACAAAGCACTTACTTAATGTTTTCCAACCTGCTAGAGTCTGGTTTCAAAGTGTTTGAGTGCTTCACCATTTTGCACAATGTGATCACCAGGAAGATAAGATTCAGCTGTCAAAACAGATAAGAATGAAATTAAACTACTTCAAGTAATAGGTTGAATAATAAGGATGTTAAAACCTAAACAAAACCCCATTGTTTATTTTCAAATTTGTAGAGAAACTGGCTAACTTTATCAGACAGTCTATAAAAGGTGATTGCAAATACAGATGTGGGGCAAAAATGTTTTAAGTCATTGTTTCAGTTGATTTTGCCAAACTGACCCCAGCATCATGAACCAGCCACATTCAGCTCATGTCCGACACTAGTCAGTGTCTGTCTAGCTCTGTCTTCCAGCATGCTGTGTTCACTCCCTGTTCACCTCTGCCTTTTAATTCTGGCCCTGTTCTCCATCTCACTGACTTCCTCTGAAGACTACAGTTATCCTTTACTGTGCTGTACTAGTCACCTTTTCACCATCCCATTCTGCTCCTGGAAGGTTTTTCATCTTTGCTGGCTTCTCCCTTTCTTTCTTTTTTTTTTTTTTTTGTTATATAATTTTATTCTCACAAATCCCACTCAGGTCTTGAAAACAGCTAAAATATAATTAAAGAAAGAGAAAAAGAAAGAGGAAAAAAAAAGAAATGTAAATATGTAGCAAATGCATCAAACTTAACAGTGCCAGAGACATATCCTGTGTGCGCACCCTCCTACTGCCCTCTTTCCTTCTGTAGTCTGGATTCTGTTGAAGTGCAACTGCATGCCACTTGAAGGAAAGGACTATCCTGTCTTATTCTTGTTGTGTCATTCATATAGGGAAGATAGTGAACATAATTTTTATAGCTCCTATTGTAAAATGGCATCACAGGTATCAAAGGCACTAGGTGCCTTTCTGCTATCAATTTCAAAGCAAGTGAAGAACATAGGTAAGCCAAAGCAAAGGATGCCTGCACAATATGAATTGAAAAGTTGTATACAGTTAATTTGAATAATTAGTACGTACTATCCTATATCACGCACACAATTCAAATAAAATCATGTTTGAGAACAGTAAGAGTTATGCCCCTTCATTAATTAAAAAAACACATCCCGATCTACTAGTACAACAGTCCACTAGAAATAACTAAACCAATTCACTAACAGAAGATGGAAGAATATGCTTGGATATCCTTATAACATACATACAAAAAAAAGACTATAACTTCATTCTTATAAACTTCCCTATACATCTTCAAATGGTCAATGATGGGAATCATGAAACCCAGTCCCCTATTTTGGGCAGTCTTTGATTTGAGAAAGCATCAAACTCCTCACAGTATCTGTAATACTGGAGATATCATTTCATACCAGAAGTCTTCCTACAGCTGTAAAACCACCACAGCCACAATGGTCAGAAATGTAACTGAATTCCTAGTAAACAGAAGATCTTAACAGTATTTACTGTTTATACTTAGGAGCATTTTGAAGACTCTGATCACAGTCTGTTTAACAAAAACATATATTACAGAAATAATTCCTAATGCTATGGGCAACCAAGTTATCGCTATTACTGTACTCTCAAAATCAGGATGGACGCTGTGTGCCAGTTCAGAACAGTATTTACAGCACAGGTACTTGCCTAAGAAGCTAACCTGGAGTATCCTGAATATAGGATATAGCAGCAACATCATTCTTGGATCAAAAACTCATAGGCATGGCCTAACCTGTAAATGGCTGCCTAATGCAATGAGAGGTTTATATCCTCTGATTCTGTGTAGGAGTGAAGTGACATATCAAAAAAAAGCTTGTATTTAGATACTAAGGTTCCTCCAGTTACATACACTCCAGAATGGCCCTACCCTAGAGCCTAAACCAAGCTCCAGCACATTAAAAAGTTTTTATGTAGTTTCTCAGCTCTGTCTATCTCTATGTCCTTGCTGGGCTAGAAAATAACTTTACATAACAGTTGCTTACTATACATTTTAATTATAACGGAGGAAATAGAGCACTAAAAACATCTGACAGAAAATCAGACTGCTGTATCACAGTAGCTGAAGAAGCCCTCCTATGGAAAAAAAAAAAATTACTTTGAAGACAAAGTAACTATGACAACAGGGCGTATGATACTTGTTTCTCCATCACTGTGAAATATTGCTTGGTTTTCAGTTTCAGCAGTCAAAGACCATGGTTTGCCACTTGTTCAGATACACTAGCATCCCTTTGCACATTGTGTCATTACCAATAGCCTATCCTGCCTGCTTACAAAAACTGTAACCAAACCTTTCTATAAATGCAGTCACTTTTGGCTCCCTCACTGCTCTTCATCTAGAAATTGATTGTTTTGGAGGAACTCATGAGTTAAAGACTTTTGGGCATTCTGCCATTTTATGACACCAGACACTAAGCAGTGAGAGAAGGGAATTTGTCGGAGAATAATAACTTGTAGAAAGAGCAGCTACATCACTTTTCCTGGTGCGAAATACATGGGGGAAGAAGTCTGTACAAGAAGGAAACAAACTTACTGCTTTCACGTTCATTTGTACTAATTTTGTATATGGAAAGCTTTTTTGGCCCTGAGCAAACTGGTCTGTTCAGACTGTTTTGAGCAGGATCTTGGACCACAGATCACAGGAAGTCCCTTCCAACCTGAATTATATCATGACTGATGATTGAACTGTTAGTAATCTAAGCAAATAAATTCACAGATACTTCTCCAGCTTGGCAGATGGGCCTCAGTAAGCCACCTTTCTTTAAGAACGTTCACCACAGTCATGAAGTACTCTGGCGTCGCATAAAGGCCCACATGAACAGCAAGGTGGACTTTCAAAAGCAAATTTGGGTCTATAACATTCCTCAAACTTCTTATAACGCAATGGGCTACTGATGGGTAGGCCTCATCCTGACAATTGGGTTGCATTCATCCCAGATGAACCAAAATATGTACCTCAACAATACTGCCCTCCTTCAACAGCAACAAAAAAATATAAACACCTTGTATACACACACACACTGACAGTAAACACATCTCTGTGTACGCAGCCATGGAGAATTGCAACCTTTGTAGTCTGTAAAATCTCTTTCTTGTTCACACTGCACTTCTGGAAATCAGACAATCCCTCCCTATGAGTCTGAAAATAACAATTTAAAAGTCTGGTCAGGAATCGGGATAGGATTTGAGAATTCTGCTGTGATTCTGCAGTGACAGAACACAGGGCTACAGAATGTGAAGCTATAATGTCCGATCACCTTAAAACATTGGCAAAATATTTTACAATAGTATTTCATGGATGTTTATGTTATTTTTTTGCTGTAACTTCTGAAATACATAGCCGCTATGAGAAACAGGATACTGGATTACATAGACAACTAGTTTAATCTTTACACTGATTTTGGAAATGTATGCAAAGTACAAAAAAAAAAGTAGAATACCTTTTAAAGTACCCATTCCTTTCTGTCTCTTAATTTGACTAATATAATTGGATAGAATTGCGCAAAATAAACACAAATGAATACATATTAAATAAAGATAAAATATCACTACTTTAAAATATTAACATTGTATAATTTTTATGGTAATAATCAAATGGAACTCCTTGGAAGATCATATTTATTTCAGATCCAACACAAACAATGGCAGTTCTGGTTTGAAAATCAGAAGGTACTCGATATGATAGATTATATAGGTGGGGATTTTGTCTTTTTCTCACCCGAAACCCATATAATTTTAAGAGACTGAATGTCTCAAAGTCAAATTACCTTTTAAAAAAAGTGGATGTAATAACCTGCACAGAAGACTAATGGATTGGAATTAGTCACAGGTACAATGAATTAGTGGCCAAAGAAAGCTAGATTTTGCAAAAATTATGATAAATTTTTCCTTGTGAGCAGCAGATAAATACCATTTATCAAGTGTCTGCTGTAATATATATATATTATTTATATGCATAAGCTTGCAAATACAGGCTGCTTTTAAATGTGGAGCTAGATATGTGTGCAACCATATCTATACATATAGACTTTGGTGAACTTCTCAGTCAGAGTGAAGAGAAATGCTCTTTCCGATGTTAACAGAACAGGACATCCTATGAATTTTTGCTTAAGTAGCCTTTGGTAGCCTAATCAATTGGCTCCATCTGAGAGGAGCAAACTCTAGTTGTTTCAGCAACTTGAATATAGTTTGCAATAGAATTCAATAGAATTTTGACATAGAAGTCAAAATACTCAGGCTTTTCTCACCACAGATTACAGGAGTGCACTGTTTGTTTTATAGCCATCAACCAGCTCAATTGAATCACGTCCGCCTGAGCTTAGCAGCTTAAAATTCATTCCACACAGCCTGCAGTGCTGACATGGATATGATAAGACAGAAGAACAGAAACACCACTCTGAAGTAACCTAGCTGAACTGCACATGTTCTGACCCTTTTTGAACTCCCCGGAGCTTTTGTTACCTGGCAAATGCAGCTCTAAAACTGTTCTTGTATCTCCAGATCTTTGCTCTTAGCCATGCAGAAGCCTATTTCTCTCTGGGACTGGCAGTGAGAGAGGTGCTCTCTGAAGAAGGCTTCTAAATGAGTGTGCAAGCTGAACTCTTACTGAACTGAATTAATTATTAAAGATGCAGATGGAGCTGTCCAAATGATAAGAACAGCTCCTGACGTGTCATGATCCAAGCTTTCATTAAACCATTTCAGGCATACTAATGGTTTCCCACCGCTCATTACTTACATGCTCTTTTTCCATAGATATAATAACCCTGGTGCCCAAAGGCATGGCAGGCTATGGAAACAGCGAAGTTGGAAGTTCCTCAGAAGATGTACTGAGGAACTTCATACTTCCCCTCCCTTACTTCCCCATCCTTTTGCACAGACACGTATACAGATACAAGTGCAACAGCTTATAAGCTTAGAGAAAATGTTGTGAATTAAAGTAGTAATCAACTTTGTCAAGAAATTGTTTTAACATGTTAAAAAAGCTTACCAAAGTGAATTTCTTACGCACTACTAAGGATGCTACTTTGCAAATATGGCTCTTCTTTTGTTACACTGCTCACAATGTACTATTTTTCAGCCATTACACTTCTCACACTTCCTCCAGTCTCTCTTGCTTTCTCAGCTGGGACGATTAGAGGGCAAAGCAATTGCTAGAGAAGAATTACTCCCAGGAACTGTGCTGTGATTGCTACCTGCTGTTTCATATTTTTGAAGTTGGGAATACTGCTCCCAAAGGCCTTTTGCGTCTCAGCCTAAATGATTTGCTGGAGGATAATAATGTCATGGCCAGTAAATAATAGTGAACTATGTCTGTACATGGTCAATATGATTAAATGTCCTTCACCTCTATTCTCACTCTGACCTGGTTATGAGGAAGTGAAAAAGCTGTCAGCAATGCCCAAAGCTTCCCACATGAAATGTTATTTTAAAGCAAGACTGAAATAGAGGTGACTTAGCAAAATACTTGCAGTAACAATAAAATAAAAAGCTAGACACAGAAAGTGAAATTATCACCAATCAGACTAGAGGTAACTGAACTGCTGTGACATGAAACTTCAAACAATTTTCTAGTAATCATTACAACTGGAAGGAACAACTTTGTGTTGAAAAATATCACCTCTCATTGAAAATACAAAGGATCTCTTTCAGAACTGTAGGTTTAATTTAAAAAGTTGCTATTATCCTGATACTTGATTTAATTTAAATGCTTTTAGAATAAACTCCACAAAATTATAATGTTCTAAACAAAAATCTTGTGAAGATATTAATGTTTCTAATTCAATTTATATATAGATCTAAACCTATTTCTTTGAAAATATGCTAATGAACTAAAACAACAACTATGCTGAACAGTTGTATTTTCTAAAGGGGCTACTCAAGAGTTAAAACAGTTTTCAATGTAAACAGTGAGTGACACTGACCTAAATACACATAAGCTTATTTCAATATTGAAGAGGGAATAAAGAACAATACCAAGAGAGAATAAAGAACTTATGAAAGATTGGCTGGGTACATTTTTAATTGAAATTTCCAAAATAAAAGTCCCAGTTTATCCTTACATGCAGAAGTAACCTATAAGCTAAAAAATAAAATAAAAATAAAAATAAAAATAAAAATAAAAATAAAAATAAAAATAAAAATAAAAATAAAAATAAAAACAAAAACAAAACAGTATGTCTGGCATACAGATCTATAACAGTATTTCAAAATTCAGAAATTTCAAAATTCTGCCTGATGAATGCCCTTCAGGGAAAAAAACAGTAACTTCTGTTACTTTTCACAACTCCATTACTGTATAAAGGCAGAGGTACAGGCAACTATTTAGACTTTCAGAAGCATGAAAACATCCTTATGAACTATCAGCAGTGATGGAAAAAGCTTTCTATATACCAGTCTCCAGTCCCAGCATTCTTGAGTATTTCCTGAGCATTGCCAGGCTTAAAGATCCTAAACTACCAGATTAAAAACAAGGTGAGACAAAATGTACATTTTGCATTCATTTTCCTTCTAAATTCTTGGATTGTACAGTGTTGATATTATTAACCTGAAATAACAGGGAGATGTTTTTTCCCTGGGTTGACAGATGACTATGCACTTTTTACCTGAAACTGTGCAGTGGTGCTCAGAGAACGGACAGTGGATGTGTAAAATGGACAATGGGGCACACAGGCATTGGTGTGTATATGGGTCTGTATGCATACAATGAATTTATGGAGTTTATTGCAAGAATGTGTATAAGCTTTTGGTTACATAATATTGTTTATGCTGAAACAGATGAACTTGGGTGTCCGATATACACTGCATGTAGCATAAATACATACAGAAACAGTCACTGAAAAATATGCATATGCAAATATAGATATAAGTACTGTATAAATATAACAAGATATAAGATTCTCTTAATTATCCAACACATTAGAATACCCTTTTGAGATAATTATATTGGAGAGTTAGCAGTTAAATTCTGGAACATGTCCAATAGTAACTCAATTGAAAGCAATAATAATGGTTCCTTTAAAAAAAAAATGGGTTTAGTATTATTTCATTGATTTTTCATATGACTACTCATGTCAATATGACCTTCAGAGTTCAAGCCATTAAGAAAAAATGACTATGCTGAAGTGCCACCATAGCTTTGACAATTAATCATTTGGTCAGCACTCTCTAAAGACTCCTAAACATTTATATATATAACCACTGGTCATGCTACAAATTGTTTATAAGAATTTTCATGAAATGTATCATGAATAAGAATGAATAATGACAGATGTTATTCATTCTTTTGATTTTCGACCTTTGCTGTAAGGCAATGTAAAATGAAAGGAGAAAAGTTCTTACCAGAATAATAAAGGTAACAGGCCCAATGAAACTCCAGATAAAATAGTTATCTACATGGAGCCAGCAACTACGGTAGAAAAAATAAAAAGAGATTGAGAAGTGAACAGTCCAATGAATTAAAAGTGCAGAAATATTTCTTAGTCTTACAACTTGTCGGTAAACAACAATAAACAGTACACAGTATCACTTAGTCCATGGAAAATTTTTCCTAACCTGTAACTCTTCTGATGAGTCCAGTTTAATAACACCATTGAACATCAACGTACATCATCAGAATAGCTAACGTAGAAAGAAGAAACAAAACCAAAAACTAAATGATCTCTCTCTTCTTCTAGTTAAAAGGTTTGGTCATAGGTGTTGTCACTGATTACTGAGTGTAACATCTTTACACTTTTCACAAGTTTTCCATGACATTTTAGGAATCTGCTTTTAACTTTGTATCATTGTGCTTACTCATAGAGAATATGAGACAGAAATTGTTCAGATGACACATTTTTCTGAAAAACAATCTGTTATAAATGAAATGCCCCAACTGGGAGTTGGACATGAGAGAAAGAATGTATATGACACCAGACTAAATGACGTGTAAACCTATTACGGCTGACCAAATGACGTGTAAACCTATTAGGGCTGACTTCATTTAGTGATTTGTTTTTCATACAGTTCCCTGCTGAATCGCTCTTATTTGTCTTTCATCAATAGCAAAATCAAGCAGCTTTCTTGTAGTCAACAGTCTCTTCCCATCCTGTAACTAATTTCATCAAAGGACAAAGTAAACGCTACTGAAAGGCAAGTTCATGCCTCCAGCAACTTAAATCCTCAAAAATGCTTTCTGTCTATGTTCTGTCACTTCATATATGTATCTATATTTTTATAAATAAAAAGCAGTGGCTAATTTTAATCCTGCCCTACTCGCCTGATAAAATGTTATCAAAGTGAACTATATGGGTTGGAATATTGTACTATCACAATTCAGGATGAAAGTTAGCTAAAGGGCCAATTGAACAAAAAGATCTAATGAAGCATTAGGTTAAAACTGGGTGGTTAAGCCCATAGATACTTTAAATTGAGAAGAATTTTTACTTAATACACATTGAGGCCCAAAAGTTATTTACTTTTTCAATTTGTTTCAGGTCAATCTTTTGTGCTAAAAGAAAGACCATAATTTAGAATTGGTCTCTCTAGAGTAAAAATCTGCTGAACCTAGAGAATTACAAAAGACTTGATTGTAATTTGTGCACAGCATTGCCATTCTCTTACCAATAAAGCTTCAGATGGTATTTTAGTCTGTCAGGGACCCTCTGACAGCTAATAGGCTTAAAAAAATTATTCACTTGAAAAACACTCAGGTCACTCGCAATTACTTACGCTTTCTCTGTTCCGTAGCTCTTATAGTCAATAGCTGCTGAGACACCAACTACTGTAGCAGGGAAGAGGTAGCCAGCAACGTAATAGTACTTCTTCCTAGAATATTCACTTTCAAATACTTCTACTAACATTAGATAAAGCTGCACTCCTTCTAGACACATCCAGGCAAAGGCTGCCAGGAAGAAAAAGTGTAAGAGACCTGCAAATATTGGACATGCAATCTGAAAAGAAAAAGAAAGATGGAAGTATGAACCACAAAATCTTTACATCATTACATCTCTAATCAAATAGGGTATAATAGAACAGCATATACATCTATCAGAGATCTTTCATAAATTCAGGAGCATTTTCCCAACCTGAAAACACATATTGAACATTTGCAAATACTAATACATTCACAGAAGCTGCAAAAAGGAAATTAAGCCAAACAGTATGAATGCAGATATGAAAACCACACCCTTACCCTCCAATTTTCACTTATACAGCGGTTTTCATTTTTATAAACAACGCTTTAATTTTGAAATTGATATGGTTTTAGGGCTTGTAGTTTAGATTATCTGAAGCATGAACAGTTGGTTCTAGATGCATAATGTAATACTGCTTATGTAAAATTATGAAGCATCCATCAAGTCACTTTTATCTGATGTAGTTTTGGAAGTTTCTACCGTCATAACAGAAATCAGTCTGAATTCTCTCCTCTATAGCTGAATTCTGGATGAAACTCTAACAGATTATTAGATTTCAACACAATGAATTGCTTCTGAATGACAGAATTAATTTCATGAATACTGACAAAAAGCCTGCATGAATGTGCAGTTCAAAAATGAATAAATAGATAAGTACATCTCTGTACTTATATATATATATGAAAAAATTGTCAATAGTTGTTGAGACTTATGAGAATATACAGAGAGAACATACGTATGTTACTGGTATATCAACATTTCATTTCAGCTCCTCTTTCAGAAGTTTAAACCACCTGCTTCATTAATAGCTGATGTTTCTCAATGGAAAATGAAAAGCAGTGCTGTATGTGGGAAATTAAGGCCACAGTGATATTTTTGATGAATGCAAATACTATTTATGAACATGTCTATCTTATTTTCACTTAGAGCTTTCATTTCAGACTTGCTGTGTCAGAATGCTGAAAGCTTGGCAGTGTTGTCTTGTTTTAATTCAAATCTGTTTCAAACAGTCATTTGAGAGAAAAAGAACAGTACACACACAGAAGCCTTACCTTGTACTCTGTCTTATCGATGCCTATTAGGAAAATGAACTCAGCAATGAATAGGTTGATACAAAGATTCTTGTGAATAGTGTTACGATCACTTTGTAGACCACGGAAAAAACAGAATGTGAAGATGCAGATGGCCAGGCAAACAAGAGAGATGACAATTCCCACCCAGGTGATGACAGTGAGGAGCAATTCGTGCACTCCATCTTTGTACTAGAAATAACCAAGAATGGAGAAAATTAATATGACTCCTTATGAGCATAAACAAAAATCTATTTTAACAGGTAGCATCTAGAAAAGTTACTTGTTCATTACATGAGATGGACAAAATGTATTCAGTAATTTCTCAGTCTCAGGTCAGCTTCCCAGAAGAACAAGATTAGGAGAAGTAGAAGAGGAGCAGGTCTAAGAGCAAAAGATTATTTTAGCCAGATTAGACAGCATTTTCACTTTTCCTATGACTTTCTGTAAACTTGTAAGGCAAAAGTAATTGGTGACACATAACATTTTGAAAGTACCACTAGGTTCTGATGAAAAGAACTTTTGTTGGACATCCTGTAAGCGTACATGTTCTTTCCTACAAACCTGCAACTCCACAGTGGAGAAGAAAGTGGTGATTAATACAACCATTAGGACAAAATGCAGAATATGTTACATATGTAATTTGACATCTAATCTCACATTTAGCTAAAGACGGTTCCTTCCTTCAGTTCCAGCAGAATCATTTTTGTCATCTCAGTTATACCTTCAGTGACCCTTCAGAATACAGTAGATTTATGAAAAGTCTCATTTCCTTGCAAATATTGCTTCCTCTAAGCCCCCTGCCATCCAGTAAATGCTTTAACTAGACAACAGAATTTCAGAGTATGAAAAGGCATTTAAGATATCATCACCAACTCTTTGACCTTCCTGCTTTAAAAAGAGTTGGCACTTGTGCTTGTGGGAACAGCCTGCACAGCTGCCCCCCAGTAGTCTCCAACTGTAATGCAAAGTCTGTAAAATGGTTTTAAGATGGTCACTTACTTTAAAGTATGACTTGAAGAAGTCTCTTGTCCTTCCTTGTCTTTCTGTTATCTTACCTGTAACTTTATGAGTGAGAATGGAAAGTGCTATGGAAAGCAAATTGTTTTGGAGTAACTAGGTAGAAGCTATAAATACTTAAGAAACTTCAGCAATTTTGTATCCTGCTGAAAATTTAAAGCTAATCTTTGAAAGTTTGTTTCCTGCTGATGGCTAGTAATATCATTACCTACCACAATTTCCCGATGAGCCATAAGAATTGCAAAGTTGGTTAGGTGACTGCAAGCACATGTTGTATGAGTTTTATTTGTGTCAACCAGTTTGCAGCCTTGAGTTGACCAGTATCCCATCATAGTCCTCTCTGAGTAGTTCCAGAATGAACAATTTGCATTGAAATAATTGTCAGGCTGGGAGATAAAAGGATAAAATAAAATCAGGATTTTACACACTAAGATGGCAATAACAATTGTTTAATATGTGTAAAGGGTAATTTAGATTAAACTTTGCATGTTTCGGACAATAAAGTTTTTCATCAGCAAAATTGTGGACTATGTTATACAAGGAAGACATCTAGTTTAAAAGGGACTTTATAGTCCGAAACACTCTAAAGTATAGTCTCAATTACTGTAGACCCAATTTTAAACAATTACAATTTCCATCTTACAATTTTATGCACCGGTGGTACATTATAGCCATTTTTGCTGCCTGTGAAATTAGGACAGCAAATTTATTCTGAAGAGATTTTTTTTTTCCTGTAACTGAGAATTTGAAAATATGATCTTCTTTGATTCTAACATTTGGTCAGGCCAAAGTCATGCGAACAGACATTAGGAAAAATTTAATTCTTCAGTGTCTTATCTATTTGGATAAAAAGCAATCAAAACAGATTTATAAAAAAGGGCAAAATGGGAGGAAAATCCAACCGTATTTTCTCTGTCACTGTGCTATTTACTTTCCCCATGTGAGACATGAAAACAGACAGGATCAAACAGAAGAGCAAAGAAACATCAAATAAATTATCATGAAAAAACATATACACAAATTTAAATGATTTAAAAAAAAAGATATAATATTTCATTCTTCATTAAATAAATTCATTTTAAGCAATTCTTTTGTATAGGCTTCCAGAGCTTGGTCCAAATCTAATGTAAAAATTTTAAGTGTCATTTAAATTTGCTACATCAGACAAACATGAATCTTAACAGTTGTTTTCTACCCTGCTACTAAGGTAAGAGTTAATTTTTAGTTAGAAACAAATTAGTCATTTACATTTTCATGTTGATTACTGAATTAGCTTTCATTAAGAATACACTTAAGTTCTAATAATCACTGAACCAGGCTCATTTAATTTTATGTTCATAGACTTAACTAAGCTCATGTTTCTGACCTAGACCAACATTTAAAATTCAAATGGAAAAAAGGTTATTTTTCTGCATTGCTTTTCTCTCTTGCTGATTTTATGACCTTCCCATTAATTCATTAGCATAACTCACATCAATGTGTTCCAGAGTAAAATGCACAGGATCAGTCAGGTACACCCGGCTAGACTCCTTGTTGATAGAGGCTGCAATGACGTGGGAGTTGACTGCAATTGTACTGTTCCGCCCAGCAAAGTCACTGCCCAGCTTTATGGTTGCATTTTCAGTACTAAGAAAACGCCCCAGACTTTTGTAAATGATGAAAACCAGTTTTGCTAACCCTACGAAAGAAAACAAATCCCATCATCACACCATAGAGAATTATACAGAAAAGCTGCAACCTGTAACCCTAAGGAGTGGAAAATAAGTAAACAGAGAGACATTTTCAGGCTACGGATTTGAAGAAAAAAGCCCAGGTACCCGCTATGTTCAAGAAAAAGCCACAGAGCAGTTTTGTTGTGTTTTGTTTTGATTTTTTAACTAGAGGAGGTAATGTAGGTTTTATAAAATGTGATGGAGTTGCAGTGCTATGTGCCCAGGACTCACCATTCCTGCTGTTCTGTTTCACAGTGCTTGCAGAGAGCTGAATCGAGTTGCCTCCTTTATTGCCCTGAGGAAATTTCAAGTCCTGCACCTGGCCCTCAGTAATGAGCACTGCAACATCCAAAACTAAGCAGACCCAAGAAAAAAAAAACAAGTGTTAAAAAGGAGGATGCAGAGATAGTCTTTTGGCCAGATTGCAATACGCCAAATGACAATTATTTCCCCCAATCTTTATTGATAAATGTAGAACACTGCTGTTCTACATTTGCCACCAGAAAGACAGATCTGTACCGGCATGTTTCAACTACATAGAGTTAGTTTCTTTAAACTTTAATTAAACCTCGTGCATACTACTAAAATGGCAGTATTTTAATAGTGAAAACACAACATCAAACCTTGCTTTAATGTGTGCCACCAAAAAATCCACTTAAAATACCACGAATACACATATTGCAGATAAACATTTATTTTGAAGCTTCACACGACTATGCAGTATCCACAGCCAGCAGATTTAGAGCTTCAAGTATTGATTTAGATATAAAGAGGTTTTAAAAGTCAGCAAACAGATGCCTAAGTATACCTATGCCATGTATTTAGCTAAAGAGATATTCATATCTAAATATATATATATTTCCTAAACATAATTTTGTATAAAGGTTGATAGGAAAAAATGTATTGGTTCCGCTAAAAAACAGTATTGAAATTGAAAATTTAGATCTCACTCAGACAGTCAGTTTTAATTTCATATTGCAATGCATACTGAGCAGCTTTCATGGGATTATCATGAAAGAATGAATTTCCTGAGATATGTAAATTATATGGGTCAGAGTGGTCAATTTTTTGTAAAATATCTATGTTACATTAAACTAGTTTAATTATCAGTCCATAGCTATAAACTATGGACCTACAAAAGGAATTTAGGAGAGCCATTCCTCATTCTCTAAACCACGTACAAGTAAGTGTGTTGGGAATTCAGCATTGGTCTATTCAGATTTGCATGGCATCAGTGATGCACCACCAGGATTTGACGGTAGCTTATCACTTAGGAAGTGATGTTCAGACAGTCTACTGAGCTCCATGGAACTACATGTACATCCTAAGTGTGATGTCCAGGTCTACACAAAGGTGCATCTTAGAAATGTCTTAGAAAAGACCTTAAAAGGTCTTAGAAATAAAGGTCTTACGAATGAAACATATGTAGTTGGGAAAAAGATTTTTTTTCCCATGAAACCAAAGTACATTTTTTAATATAATTTAGAGGAAATAATAATGGTTAATTTCTCAGATAACTTTCTGCAATTCTACCATCATTCCTTCAGAAACAACTTTATACCAGGCTATAACACCCTTCCTGATCTTTTCCCAGTATCTTCCTACTCAATAAAAACTAGGCAGAATCATATTCTACAGTTACAAATATGCAGACATTGAAACGTGAAAAGTCTCGTTTCTGAGTCTATTCCAAGTCTCCATCTCGGTACCCCTCAAATTAGCAGACTTTCAGCTTCCTTGTACTTCACTGAGACTACATTCATCTCTGTAATAAGATGAAGGAATTTTAATTTTATGCATAGCAATGATTTTTGCTTTAACACATCCCGTGTACCAATATTTGCACATCTCTAATACCAAACCCCTTCATTTCTCTGTCACCACTTAAATTCCAAATTATGCTCCAACTATCTTCAGCTATTTTGCAGTCTCTGGAGCATAACTATTCTGCATTATGGGAGATGTAGTCCACTGAACACATTTTTACCTGAAGACAGTCATGTTTAATATAAACATTTGGCCTATGCTCTGAGTGCCTAAAATATTTAACTGGAAGACTGCATTGCAAAAAGTAATTTAAATTCATTAGGAACAGATTATGTATAATAGAAAAGCATTTCCTCAGCCCTACAGAAAGCAGTTACCTTAAAAAATCCATACTTTGCCATTTAAGTACTCTTCGTATCTATACATTCTGCTAATGATTTTTCAGTGGTAAATCAACTTTGCAATATCAACTACTTTACGTTATACACTGTATTAATGATACTAAAGAAGAATGCTAATTTTGTTTAAGTAAGCAAGAAAAGCATTTCTCCTCTCCTCAGGAGCAAGTCCTTTGATACACAGGCAGGTAACATATAGCTTTCTAAAAATTTTGTGCAGCTCACCTTTCAAAGAGCATATGGCAACCCAGAATATTTTTTCTTGTTTTTGTGGAAAGCAGTGCACACGACTTTAATTAATACTTGAAAATAAATTCACTTACCAATATTTTCTGTGGGCATTGACACTCTGGTTGGTTCTAAGAGATTATCAGCTAAGACAAAAGCCCCTTCTTCTAATGTATCAAGTAGCATTGTGGCTGCATGGGCTTGTTCTGAAGAATTCATGTCTTTCCAGGACTCTAGTGCTTCAGGCCTGAGCAGGTTGTCCACTGTATCAACAATTGCCTGCATTCATTAGAAAACTATCATTAGGTCTGATTGCCCTAGGCAGCTGGGGAAAATTTCCAACGTTATCTGGTGACAATTATAATACTTTACTGTCAGAATGATTTACTGTGATTTAATGGCACTATAAAACTATTTTCAAAATAAAAATATTTTCCATCCCCTTGCTGGATAAGCATTAATAGAAATGCAGTTAGCCACTAGCATTGTGTAGTCTCTAAGTGGTAAACATGCAGATTTGACTCGTCTCTTGTCAAATATAAAGACAGCTTTGTTAATGTGCTGAAAAAATATAAAAAATAAATGCCAGAAGTTTTGCCTGAAGCTTTCATCTTAAAGTTAATGTCAAAATATATAACTTATATTTAAAAATACTAATGCCAAAATTGGCATTCTGCAGCTTAGGCTAAAATGGCAATAATTCTCTTCTGGAAACTTAGCACAACTCATGCAGCCATGGTGCTGTAAACTACTTGTCTATGACAAACTGCTTTCTTTATTACAGGAGGCATGAAATGAAGCTGACTCGGTGGATATAAATTAGCCTGGGCCATTCTCACTCCTCCTCCTGTTCCTGTACCTGTTCATAGATACTTAAAAAGATTACTAACTCCCATTCCTACACAAAGGTCAGTTAAAAAAGGAAATCAATAGAGCAAACAAGATGTCCACTGACTGCCCCTGTTATCAGAGAAGGCAAAACTGAAAAACTGAATAAAGCTGCCATTTTAAGTCTTTCCTGCAACAACTCTATCATTATGTTTTAAGGTTCATTAAGCTGCATATAAAGTAACAGTAAATAAGGAAGAAAAGAATTCAGAGACATGATTACATTATTTTTACAAAATAATCCAATCAATCACAGTAATCAGTTAATCAATTGAAGGCAGGCTCTTACATGAATGCATAATGTAGCTGTGCATTGAGTATGCCATGCATTGCTGAAACACCCTGTTTACTCTGTCCCATTTACCGAGTCATAATGTGTCATTAAGCATATATATAATGTGTTTGATCAATTTGAAAGTATTGGGAATGGAAACAGAACACAGTGTACAAACAGAAAGATGTTGGTCTGGAATACTACATTGTGTAATAGGAATAGGAAAAGTTGGTCAAGGCTATTGTCAGAGCAAGATTAATTAGCCTAACCCATTTTAATATCCTCTTTCTGTCTGCATTGTGAGTCACCATGACCTTCCTGGCAGGTGGAAGATACTTCGAAGTGGCATTAAAGCCTTTTTTCTTTCTCTAATGGGAGACAGAATAGTCAAAATGCTCACACTGATACTGCTGCAGCCATTAACTAGAGTGGAACAGAAATTGGTCTGCAGAGGCCAGATTCATTAGTCACCAAGAAATACAGATTGGAGCCTCTAATCTGAGGTACAAATGAATCCTCTGTCACAAAGTGGGAACTTGCTTCCTTTACATAGTGTAAGTCAGCTTTTGATTTGTCATTTCAAGAGGTTTATTAGTCTTATCTAACCAGAGAAGCCCATTTGAGATCTACAGAAAATGACACCAGTCAAAAATTAAGGTTGTGGCTATGGTTTCTTATGTGTCTCCATCTAGTGCTGATGGTATGCATTTATTAATCTGAAATGCTTTTTGTTTATTATGGGATAAGCTAACTCTGCATTTTTCCTGTGGTAAATGATCACCTGTCCAATAAGATTTCTGAGGCATTTTCTCCACTCAAAGATGAGTGGGAAAGTAGGAAGACCATGTGGCCCCTCTGATGCATCTGTTGAAGCAACCCAATAATTGCTCTTCTCATGTTAATGTTTACTATTGAAAACAAAGAACGAAAATTCAGTCTAGTAAATACCTGCTGTGTTTCCTTTTCCTATTAAAAAACAAACAAACAAACAACAACAACAAAAAACTTTCTAATAAAATATATATATATATATTATTTGAGAAGTGAATTTCGCTCCAGATCTTGGCCTCCTTTTGTCAAATTTTTGCCATAACTGGACACCTCCCATCCCTTTCCTAAGCTGCAGGATAAAAGTCTGAGTGCCTGCTATAGAGAGGTGTCTCTTCAGTAATTGTCTGAATTAATTTATTATGTTGCAAAGCATTTTAAAGTTCTTTTCAAAAATTGTTCTTACATTTTATCTCAGAAGGTACAAGTGAAAAACAGTATTTTAAAAGAAACTTCAAAAAAATGTGCAATAAAAATTTTCAGAGACACAGATACAATCTATCCTAGGACATTTTCTTCGCTTATTCACAGGCATGAGGTGGAATTATTTGCATTGTATCACATAACAGAAGCTGGCCACTGTGGGCAACCATTTTACCAGAGAGGAAAGAAACTGAAAATTGGGCAGCAATGTTACATGCCTTTCACATAGCCTGGTTAATAGGATATGTGGCATGTATTCTACTAGTAAAGCTAGTTTGTCCTAAAAATGTATCCATTTAATACTGGAATCACTGAATCTGGCCTTTGTAACAACTCTTAAAATTGTAAGAAGGATCATTTTACTAGGTATAGGAATGCACGAAGAACAAAGTAGGCTACATAATGTATTTTTCATGCAAGCAAATTAACTCTAAACAGTCTTTGATATACAATACTACCAAGCTGAAGTAATTTCTGTTAAGTTGCCAGCTTTTTCCTCCACCAAAAGCTGTATTATGTGAGAGATTTTATTTCCAATTCAGATAATGACTATTTCTCCTCTTATACTTTGGAACAAGTTGAGGTAAAAGACGTATAAACTTTGACCTTTTTTTTCCTGAGTGTTATACCTGTGCAAAGCCAACATTTGTACAGTTGATATGGGGCACAATACACATTTATCAAAGACTGAAATACATAGGATCATGCAGCAAGATGATAAAGCGTGGCAGGTTGCTGAAGCAGGGAGAAAGCAGGGTGACAGCACAGGAGAGATACCTTAAGGTAAGCCCTGCATGTCTTCTCTCGTTTTTGGAGCTTTTTAGTAAGAAAAAAGAAAATCAGAAGTTAGACACATTCTGGAAAGCTTCAGAGATATCCAAAAATTAGTCTGGTGTTTTAAATCCCTAATTTGAACTACAAAGATTCTGGATATTAATTTAGTATCCGTCCAATGATGACTACAGAAAAACATCATACAGGAAACTTTTTTCCCAACCAGTATACAGGTGCCCAGGTATTTTTTCCCGAACAGTGGGATTTGTGTGAAAAGGTCAAAGGAGAAAATCCCTGTGTGGTCACTTTATCTGTCTCTGGGAAAACTCTTTTAAGGGTAGCTAGGGATTGTAAATTAAACTATTGCCAAGACAACGGAAGAATGCATGGAGCTCTCTCTATAAAGCAGGCTAAAAAAGTTTTGTCTATAGCTTCTTGACTAAGCTGAGGCAAGGAGGAGGCCATGAAATATAGCATTTCTTCTGAGAAAAACAGGAATGGTAACACTTTTATGATTTCTATCTAAAACTGTAAGACATTTTTTTTTTTTCTCTGAAATGTTTCTCTGAGCATTATTCCAGATAAAACCTAAGTCTTTGCATTTTAGATATGTCTTGACATATAAGATCAATTATAAGCAATGTTGGTGTCTTAAAAAGTCTAAAAAATTGCTATTATTTCGCAGAAGGTCAGATTAAGACAAAACCCTGCAGCTATGCTGAATCCCACTGAGTGTTCAGGATGTTCAGGGTTAAAATGATCACTGGATAAAAATACTGATTTGGTACAGAATTTCTGTAAGCTATTACCCAGCTCTCTCATGTTATTTTTAACGTATTCCAGATTTTAATAAGGGACACATAGCTGTTTTTGAGTACCAGTCAGCTATTGTGAATTTTATCTTATTCCCTAAAGAAAGTAATTGCAACTTTCTGCTATGCATTTACTGTTGATTTCTCTTACATGTTTATTCCACAACTATAAGTACACAGGAACAAAGTATAGATTAATATTTCTGAAAGAGAAAAAAAATAATCAAAGGCAATGGTTATCCCAGCAGGAAGATTTGAAGGGAAACGTGTACCTTGTTATAACTCCTTCCTGCTGAGTCTTTTTCACTGGGCCGCAGTTCCTGCAGCTGAGCATCCAAAATGTCCACAAGCTGCTCCATCAGCCTCACTGATGAACTAACATCGCCAGCGAAGACTGGTCCTTTGGTGTGTTTAGCCAGTTCATTGGCCAGACTAGCTGCATTTTCTCCACTTCTGATCTGAAATGACAATTTATATTATCTCAGCAGGGTCCCTTGTTCTGCTTGCGGCTCCTAATTCCAATTCCCCGCATACCTTTGTTGTGGTGAAATAACCATTTACACATACATTGAAATCTGCAACTAATTGAGACCAATAACATTCTCTTTATCTCAGAAGATTAAAGGTTCTTAGATCCATGACACACAAAAGCAGTTCTTAACAGCCATCAAAACAGAAATCAGGCTGGGACTTTTGGGCTAGATCTTCTATTCATCCTCACTTTTATTTTACTGCCATTATCAGACAGTAAGAAATCTATTTGTTCATAGTAGTGCTTGAGGCATTTGAAAGTCAAGTAGCCTGGTACTGACAACAAATTATCCAGTTTTCATAAACTCAGTAAATCTCAGTAGGGAGGGAAAGCACAGAAAGTGGCTCTGTGTTTTAATCATACTGTTATTAATGCACTTATACAAAAATCTACTTATTACAGCGTAATTTTCCCCAAACCTAAAAACCTGGTTGCATACCAGACTTTTTGCTATGTGGTTTATAATATTTGATTCATTAAGCAAAGATACTGGAAAAGCTACTTTGCTTTAAAACGTGATGAAAACATGTAAGCACAGACTCAATACAATTACTTAGTGCAAGACTATGCTTAAACATACTTATGAACCTAACTTTTGGTAAATATTTCACACACAAAATGCTCATAACTCTTTCTATTTCAAATGAACACAGAGTAATAAAGACGGTTTCAACTAACTGAATTATTAATGCTTGCAGTTTTATCCTTAGTCACCAGTGTACATCAGATAAAAAGGTTTCAACCAACCTTCTGAGCCAGCTGATTTACCCAGTGTGAGGTGCAGTTGCTAAGATCGGGACCTTTGGGGTTCCACGTTCCCGTTAAAACCACACAAAGATATGAGGCAGTTCCTACAACAGATGTGGAAAACTACAGTGAAATTGAAACCATTTTTCTGCATGCATTCAGGAAATCAGCTACAATGTACTCCTAAGCAATGTTAAATTCTGAATGCCGCTAATGTAAGTAGTTGACAATAATTTACAAAAACGTATGGAAATAATGTAGATGACAAACAGCAATAAAAAAGTCAGTGAAAAGTACCAGACGTTTTCTGCAAACAAACAAAAAGCCCTTGATTTTTCCTGGAGCTCATCCAGAGGGGAGCTCATAATGAGAAAGGCATCTGTAAGCATATTTCACAACAGTCCCCAAGCAAAGACCTAAAATTTGACCTGGATTCTCAAAGCGTATGTGCAAGGTAATTTTGCATCTACGTTCAAATGCTGTTTGTAGATTAGAACTTGACCACTGCCTGTAGGTACTGCATTCTCCAACTAACATGAAAAAATCATGACAGACAGCTTGAGATTTAAAAAAGAAATCGTCATCAGAGTGGCACAGTGCTTTTGAAATGACTGCTTGAATTCAAGACATATTTTTAAAGGCAATACCTCGTGTTCCTTTGGGGCAAGGGCGTTCAACCATCATTCCTCTTTGTGTCTGGGGCCAGCTAATCCCCCTGGCCTCAGTTGGTTCACAGAATCTCTCTGGCAATGGGAAGAAACTTGTCACAGGAGGAATTTTGGTTGTGGAAATGGGTGGTGGTGGCTTGGGTCCTCTGCTTCCTTCCTTTGTTCCTCCAGCTAATGTTGTGCTTATGGGGCCTTTCTGAGATGTAGTGCTAGTGGTTGACACTGTGGTTTTGTACAGCTCTGCTGAAGAAGTTATTGTCACTGCTGTAGTAGGCACTGCACAAAGAAAATTAGAGTAATAAAGAAGTGAATGAGTTCATATTTTAAAAGTCCTTTTAATGTTATTTATGTTATTTTAATGGATTCTCTGGTGTCTCCTTTTCTTTACCTTAATACTGCACTTTTCTTAATGTTATTCTGGGTGCTTAAGAATTATTTTCCTCCCAGCTCATACCAGTATGAAGTTTCAGAACAATCTCTAAACAATCTCTTCTACAATAACAATTGGTAGTTACATTTCTAAAAGCTGAAAGGCAGTCCTACCAAGTTATCAGTACATAACAAATATGCTCAGAGCAATTAATGATTACTTAATCATTTCTGCAGAAGGAAGAACTGTATGGACAGAACCATTTGAATCAGCATGCCATAAACAATACAGTTAATACAGTTCAGCTTTAGCAATAAAGACAGTGGGCTGTAAATAACTGGACCGTAAAAAAAATATAGACCCAAAAACTTCAAGTCACCCACAACACACCTTCCAGGAAAGTAATTCTGATAACATCTTCCTACCCAGCAGCCATTCTGCTCGAGTGAGCTGCAGCATGCCTGATTAACTCCAAGCAGCAGAAATGCATAGCAGGGAGGTGGTGGTCTGGTGTTTGAACATTGCAGGTTTTAACATCCTTTCTTGATAAAGCAGATACGAAGACATGACTCATGCAGGCCAGTGGCAAGCACCTAGTGCAACCTTTCGTGCAACACTAGGACTGGTTTAGGCCAAATCATTTCTGTCTGAGACTCACAGTGGTTCACTTCACCAACCCCCGTGAGAAAGGAACTGCTGGGGCTGGGGAGGCGCAGCTGGGCCTGCTGCATTTTTTCTGAGGCTTTGGAAAGGTAGCACTAGTCAATACTTGTGAAGATAGCAGTCCGCAATTTCTGTTCATCACCTTCAAATATACATTGGGCAACAGTTGAAACTATGCGGGTAATGTAATTGAGGCAGTTACCATTAATTATTTCCAAATCTTTCATTAGTGCTCACAGTGCTTTACAAGCACATAAAAGCACAAGTCCTTGTGCTGAGACTGAATATGCTCAGATTGAGTATTTATTATTTCCTAACCAATATAGAAATAAATGAAGCTAATTTTAGGATTAACTTCACTGGATAAAGTGGCTTTTTTGTTGTTGTTGTTGGGTTTTGTTGCTGCTAGGCCCTTGACCTCCAAGGCACTGGACAATGCATGTCTTCTCATGGTCTCTAAATAAAATCACCACCAAAACCAAAAGTGCTGCCTAGCTTTCTTTCAGCAGATTATTTTTTATGTTTGTGTTTTGAAAAATATTGACTTTCTCTTGATTCAAGATAACAATTATTATTTCAAAATCCTCTTTCAATTATATTTCATCTATAATATTTTAGGAGTCTCAAATATGAATTTATCTTTTTATTTTTCTATGAATTTAGAGTGAAGCTTTGAACATCAGAATCTATTTTTACAGACTGTATAAGGAGATGTGTTTTTTTTTTTACCCCTTTCTTGCTCATAAATGAGAAACTTCTTCAGAGGCTGTCTTCTGTTCGATCTGATTCTTGGCTGTTTGAAGACTGTGTAATTGTGCTGAATTTGTGGCGCAGCTAGCTACTATGAAACCTACTGAAATCTCTGGATCTGTTCTGCAAGTGCTTGCCTGACATCTTGTGAAACTGCTGTAATTTTCGTTTGATTACAATGCATCCAGCCTTCTACTGCTTTCCCAATTAACATTCGTCAAAAGCATTTGCAATCACTTGCAGCAGTGTCAGGCAATGCCTGCTGAATCAGGTCCCGGGGAACAGGGAGCTGCTAGGGACAAAGAATGATGCAAGGGACAACTGATTATTACTATCCATCCCCTAACACATTGTGCTAATTAGTACATATTTAATCACTGAAATGTGTGTTAGCATTATTGCTATTACTGCTCAAACCTGTAATGTTTAGGATAGCTTTGTCTCAGAATACCACTATAAGAATTCAAAACAACTCTCTGAAGTTCAGTAGTGAGGTAACAATTTTCAGAATATATTTTGTGCTGCACCCTCAGCTAAAATATTCTGCTGTCTTTACACAACATTAGGTAGAACAATTTTAATGCTATCCATTGAAATCAATCCCCATGCATATTGTCTATGATTCAAAAATGACCTGCATACCTTAGTAGTAATGTATACTTTTGAAATATACTTGTAATCTCCCATTTTAAGAAAAAGACTTCAAACCTTCTCTCTCTCAAAACTGAAAGAGATACAAGTCATTTCTAAGAGATTCTCTGATTTAAATACAAAACTGGAGAAGTCGGTATATTTAAGAATGTACCAAGAAACTTCAGGCAGTGCTGGAAGCCTGTGACTGGGAAGGTTGAAAATAGGAGCACATCTCTTTAGGAATATATCCAGCCTTCAGAAGGTGGATCATTTTGTTTTTAATGACCTGTTGGGGAACTTAATCTGTAAGGTCACTGTCCTGAGCTGCAAGAGGATACATGATAGCTGCCACCACCTGAAGTGTCTCAATCTGAAGTGTCCAGGGTGATGGCATCTGCAGGCTCCCAGGCAGTTACAGAGTGCTTACAGATACAAGACAATGGTAGTGATGATTAATATGACACAACTAAAAAGGAGACCAAACCACATGTAGGGGTTATTAACTTACCATTACAGGCAGCTGGGGTAAGCCTTTATAAGGCTGACGATTTTTATTTTTAATTTTTGGTCCACTACCAAGAAAGCTACTTCTGCAATGTGAGATTCCACTTAGGATTTTTTTACCATGCTGGACATGCTGAGGAGAAAAACAAAACCTCTTCTGCCTTCTTCCTTCCTATTTTATTTTTTTTTATTCTTAAATAGATGTGTCTCATTAACCAGCTGAAGACAGTCTTCATAAGATTAAAAAAAATGACGATAGCAATAGGAAGCAAATGCAAGGACTCAAATTGAGAGTAATTAATTTACATTTGTTTCATGCAGTTCCTAACAGCTGATTTAAACAGTTAGAAGTACTATTGGTTTCTAAAAATGAAGACACCACTGGAGTAAAACTTAGCACCTGCTTAACAGTGTGATGTCTATAAAAACATAACACAATTGCTTAGGACAGCAGGGGAATAGTAACTTTGTTTCCCCAACTGACAGTGAAGAATGGATTTAGAGACAGCACCTATTTTCTATTTTCTTCAATCTAACATTCTTCGCCAATGGGTTTCTATTCTAAGTAGACATTAAATACATCAAAACAAACAAACAAACAAACACACACACACAATACAAATATCCCTCTACATTTAAAAATGAACTGAAATGCTTAGACAATGCATCGTTTCTGAAAATATCAGGGGTTTCACTTTCATCTCTGGGACCTAGATAATTTCAGAAATTGGATGTATGGATTTTTCATTTAAACATATGCTATTATTGACTAGATATTTCAATTTATTTGGACATTTGAAAACCTAGATCCTCACCTCATTTTCAAAAAGTGTTGTACGCTGAGCTGCTGTATAAAGCAACAGGATCAGAAACCTGTGCAAATCCAGATTTCCCTGTTTTCTGCTTATTGCTGCTATGTGCCTGTTTTTATGCTTCAGTGAATATCAGGGAAGTCACTGAGACTTACCTAATTACTTATAGGTTACAGCTATTATGCTGGCCAGAATTCTATTGACCCTGCCAAATCCCATTTAGTCGAAAGTGAAATGTTTACACAGGCATTTATAAATTTACACCTTGAAAATAATAAATACATTTCAAAATTAGAGAAATACCTATGATCAAGAAATGTGCTATCTGGTCCCCATTATGTTGTCTTTATTTGTACAGCCACTCTTTAATCAATCTGTAGTGTAGCAGATTCACTATAATAGCAAAGATCTAATTTACTTAACAATTTGCTGCATGACTTCGTCATAGATTCTTGGTTTATAAAGATTTATTTGCACTAGCTTCCTATTATTTCAAGCCCTTGGTGATAGTACTCTCTGAGTTTCTGTTCTGTCCACACTCACAACATCCGTATTTTCCTGCAGTGATCCAATAAAAGTTAATGATGGGTATCATGGTACAAAAGGGGAGACAACTCCAGTTTGAGCAGTTTGCACAGTTAGCGTAAATTGGGGTGAGTGTAGATGAAATCTCTCCCTAATGCACTACAACAGAACAAAAGGATTTATCTTCTTTTTGTTACCAAGGAAACCTTAAATGTAATACTCATTCACTTTTAGGGGGAACATTCCCTTCATTCTTCCTGATCTAAATTCCTTTAAAAATTCTTATTCCAGCTAGGATTTGTTTGATCCTTGGATACCTCCTTAGAAATAATATACTGGGACATATACACTAAATTTACCAAGAATACAAAAACTTTTCTTTGTTCTGCATTTTTGTAGTTGCTTTTTGCAGGACCTGATATATTTCTGAACTATTTCTGAATTAAGGTTGACATTTAAATATAATTTTTACATTTAACCTATGAAAATCTGATCTTGTGTTGTAAATGAGTGTTACTTGCCAGATCTAGCTCTGAATGCCATTTCTACATCTATGTACTATAATTCCCATGAGGAGAGAGAAGAAATAACAACACATAAAGACTGAGGTAAAGGGGAGAGCTCTAAGGGCAGCAGACCCAAGTTCCAGGGTAAACGTGGTCGTGGTAGCATGGCTGCAGCAGCCTTGGTTTTAGAAATCTGAAGAGTTTTCCTGAGGATTAGGTAAATATAAATATGGGAAGCACATAACATACACAGTTGGAGGAGGAAGAAATGGTGTAGGTTTGCAGCAAAAGCCAGGTCAACATTAGGTTAATTATAGTGGCATTTCTGTGGTTTCAATAGGCAGATTTAAAAATGGAAGAAACAACTGAAAGAAAAAAGGCATGCTGGAGGTCACAAATGAGTCCACAATTTTGGCTCTGGGAGCAAACACAGACCTTTGAGTTAAGAAGTGTGACTCAAATGTGACAAATTTGTCTTTTATGGAAGAAGAAGATTGTTGTTTCTGAAGCCCTTGATAGCAGGAAGTTAAGGTGCAGACAAGAACTGATAGCTAAGACAGATAGATGGAAGAAAAAATGAATCACTCGGTGTCTATACATCATTATTGCTCCCGCAGCAACAGAAGCAACACAGATTGCTGATTTTTCTACAGTGGCCCCAAGTTAACCGCTAGAACAGAAAAGGCCATGACTTCCAATTTTGAGGCACTGACCTTGTGACACCATTAAATACCTTACATTAAAGTACCGTTGTAGAAAGAAAAAAAAAGAAAGAAAAGTTCTCCCATTAGGTGACTTAAAGAATCTTATCCTAACACCTATGTCTTTGAGTAGATGATTAAGAGATCTGAACCACAGAAAAAGAAAAAAAAAAAAGAAACATAAAAATGTTCTTTGTCAAATGGGCTGAAAATCTGATCTAATTCCACGGAAGATAAAAACCTGAAATGTGTATTACACATATAGGTTCTTGGACTGTGTAACAATAGATGAACTGGTCTTCAATTTATATAGATTTTATGCTGAAAAAATGAAGAACTGAGACTATAATACAAATAAAATACTGAGTTATAAGTCTGGAATGTCTTCTTGGTTTTATAGCAGTACTTCTCAAGGCAATCACACTAATTTTTCCTTTAATTTAGTAGCCTTTAACTAAAGTCAAAAGAGGAAATGAACTGAAACATATTCTTAGATCTGCCATTTACACATCAATACAAAATTTAAATAGTGGTTATTGGCTCTATATAGGGAAAAAATAACTTTTGTGAATCAATGTAATACACATTCAAATAAACCTAATGTCTTCATATGGTTTCTATATTTAAAAAGGTCACAATCAAAATGTATTTACTGATTTCTTAATGCATTTAAAACAAAAACTCACAAACCACTCAAAATATTCATTTTATATCTTCATGGGTGAAAATGCTTAGATGAGAGGCAAGCACTCTGCAGCATGCCCTAGACCCCTTCTTGTCTAGGTTTGGTTGCAGTACCATCTTTCTCCCTCTGTCTTGCATACCAGCTTCTTCACATGGAAACCCAGGAACATGGGTTTCCATGTGAAACATGAAGGGGTGCTGCTGGATACCTGAAACTCTTGCTGATATTAGATGGAATGTGGCTGAGATGTGTACTGTAAGTTAGGATCTTAGAGACTCTCTCATAATAAAAACATTATGAAATGTCTCACTGGAGATGTTTGGTGGTACTAACATAAATGACAGCTTTTTTGTCTCTTCCTGCTCTTCCTAAATGCTTTTTCCCTCAATGCAATGATTTAAAGATTAGCTTTTGCCACATTCATGGCAGACGTCTGAACTGCAAAAGCTACATAAAGCCGGCACCTCCATTTACTGCTCTTATTTTTAAGGTGTTGGAGAACTTAAACTGTATCTTCATCTCAGTTAAATTGAATGAAAAGTGACATGTCTGAGAATGTATGAAAATGAAAGCTATAATTTTTTTCTAATTACCTAGGTGGGTATGTCTTAGCTAAGAGCAGCTGCAAAGCCTCCCTGAGGAGTGGCCTTGTTTCACATACAGAGTGCAGAGCCAGCCAGAACAGCTGCCCTCAGGCTGGAGCTCAGCCCCCAAACACTAGAACTGGCTGAGACTGGCATCACACAGCCAGGGAGGTCTGCAGGAGACAGACTGGTAACATCATTATGGGACTCTGGAGATTGCTAGTATGGTACTTCTAAACTGCCTCATGGTGCTGCATCTTACGTACTTTTTTATTTAGGAAAAGTTATATGTATGCTGATAGAGAATCATAGAACTGAAGAATGATTTGGGTTGGAAGGGACATTAAAGACTGTCTAATTCCACTGCCCTGCCATGGGCAGGGACACCTCCCACTAGATCAGGTGGCCCAAAGCCCCATCCAGCCTGGCCTTGAACACCTCCAGGGATGGGGCATCCACAGCTTCTCTGGGCAACCTGTTCCAGTGCCTCACCACCCTCTGAGTGAAGAATTTCTTCCTTATATCTAATTGAAACCTACTCTGTCATTGAATACTTGAAAACATTACACTCACTCCCTGACAAAGTCCCTCCACGTCTTTCCGGTAGGCCCCCTTTAGGTATTGGAAGGCTGCGATGACGTCTTCTCAGAACCTTCTCTTTTCTAGGCCTAACAACCCCAACACTCTCAGCCTGTCTTTGCAGGAGAGGTGCACCACTATGTGGTTCATCCTGCTGCACATGCATCAGCTGAGACAACACCGAACAGCTACTTTCCATGGGGAGAAACTGTTATTACTATTTTTTGAAGCACAAAAAATGGCTGCTAAGCACATATGCCAATTGGATGACAGAAGCGAAGTATCAGACTTCATTGCTAAAGCAGCTTACCAACAACCTGTTCTTTGATGCATGTATACTCTTCTGCCACAGAGCATTTCTCTTGATACTATCCCCCACAGGTGTCAATATGTGGCTGTGCCTGTTCATGTCATTCTTTGGGATAGCTGGGACTTAGAGACCTCTTTTTTACTCCTCTTTTTGGCCAATTAGTGTCCTTCCTTTTAGGTAGCTATTCTAACTTCATGTGAGCTGAACAGCAGTTTTAATGGACTTGCTGAGAAATCTGTTAAAAGGATGTTGGATAATCTTATCTAATCCAGCATTAGAAACTGTGAAAATGGGTCTGCAGAAAAATATTTATGCTTGGTATTGCACATTAACCCTGTATGTCTCCTCTGGGACCTCCCAGCACACATCACTTTCAACTGCTGGCGCCAAGAAGTTAAGAGGTCTGCATGTGTGCTGTAATCAACTCAGAAGTCAGGTAACACAGAACCAATGGGAACAGGCTTCTGGCTCAGTGTGAATGAACTCAAACTTACTTTAGCTGCAGAAAGTCAAACTGACTGATGTAAAGTAAATAAGCTATTCTCCAACTCATTCTCAAGCACAGAAAAGCTAAACACTTGCATAAAACAAATTACAGGAAAATACAAGCCAAATGAAACCAAATTAAGTAATTCTATCTCTCTTCACAAGTTCTGTAAATTTGCCTTGTACCAATGTAACACTGTACTGTTCAACTGTGCAGAGACACAAACCCTCCTCGTCTTTCTGTACAAAGATATATTTTAGACCAAAGAGATCTGAAATAGTTATTTGAATGGAAGTACAAAGAGATGAAAAATAAGAAAAGTCAAACTGTTACCTTGGGCAGGATCAGGTGGGCCAAATTCCAAAGAATATCGCAGAATGAAGTTGTTATTCCACACATAGAGCTGGTTGTCTCTGGGGTTGTAATCCACTGCAGCGATGTACTGGTACTGGTTGGGGAAAGGAACATCCACGTGCTCTCCTCTACTCAGCCTGGTGTTGTAGATGTAATCAATGGCATTCTTGCCTGTCTCACTTTCATTGTCTTGATACACTGACCGCACTACATACAGGACACCACATATCATAAAAGCATTGGATGCTGCCCGTTTGTCGTATGTTGTTTCCCAGGTTGCTTCAAAGCGCAGGGTGTAGGGGTTCAACTGGCTAATTACTATCATCCCATTGTTTTGCTCCGTAGCATAAATTACCCATAAGCCATTTTCATCAACTGCCAAGTCAATGTCAGTTTTTCCTCCCCATCGGTATGGAGAGGTGTCATGGTAATTAGCATAATTGATTATGGCCTCTCCACTCTTAATTCTAGTCCTCAAGTCAAATTTTACTATGTTCCTAGTTCTTTCCTTGTTAAAAAAGACAGCGCCATCGTATACTACAAATCCAGTACCGTCCACTCGATTTGGGAGTTTATATGTTGTTTGCTGGCGTCCGTTTTGGAAGTCCTCTAAGGAAGCATATTCTATCAAAGTATCGGTGCGATATGGGGTCCATGGCATGAAGTATATTTTATCTGCAGCCTGGAGAGGATCTTTGCACCAAGCACCTGCTTTTTGTTCAGCTTCATATAAGTACGGTGAGTCCACAATTGCTTTCAACGTCCCCGGGCAAACAAAAACTAACAGTCACAGAGAGAAGTAAAAGAAGAATTATGTCAGATTAAAACTGTCTCATAATCCCCCCCAAAAAAAAGAAGAAAAAAAAAAAAGAAAAGAAAAAAAGAAAAAAAAAAGAAAAAAGTAGGTAAATCATAATGACTGTGTCAGGAAGAAAAAAAATCAATTTAATTGGCACTAGATTATACCTTATGTTATAATTAATGCAATTATCACCCTTTATCATCCACTTTTCTTAAAGTTACCATGTTCTTGCTGTACCAGTATGGAAAGTGGATGGGAACTGCTTTCACTAGTACAGACCAAGGCTCAATGGCATACACAGACAGCTGAAAATGTAGAGCTACTGTTGCATTTTCATCTTAGACTTTTAGTGAGTACGCATTAACGCTCCAGAGCTTTTAACTGGTGTGCAGCAGTGCGCTAGGTCATTTCAGTCCAAAAAAATCGCATCGACTTGTTTAGAACTTTAAGAAGTGGTGAGGCTGAAAAAGGAGGTGCCTCGATTAAAATAAAGGAACGAAACAAATCATCAGGTATATAGAGAAAGCAATTAGGAGCAGAGAAAACAAAACACAACCAAAGCAATGAATGAAACAGACCAGGAAACCCTGTAACCATGGCATGCTATGGAGAGGGTTCTGGAAGCCAGGCAAGATGACACTTTATTAACAAGAATTTACCCAAGGGTGAGAGAAAGAGAGGGAAAGAAAGACAAAGAGAAAGGGAGAGAAAAAAGCAAGGGAGTCTTCCCTCCAGCCCAAGTATTTCAGACACTATACCCCGCCACCTACTTTAAGCAGCCAAGTCACTTTATTGCAAACAGTCGACTTCTTTATGAGGTGTACTTATGAGATCCTGCTGATTATCATAATATAAGAGTGTTGTGGGGAGGGGAAGGGAAGAGGTTAACATCCATAAGGCACATAACAAGGAGCTGGGGTTTGGACTGTATACGTTATTTACCTTTTTGCTCCACTTCTATTTTAAGCATCGGAAGAAAAATAAAAAAGTGCAAGGAAAAAAGAAAGAAGATTAACATAAATTGACTATTAATCTAAAGATTAAATTAGTAACAGACGCTAAATATAGGGAGAATAAGAACTGCACTATATTGGATAAAGAGAAACAGACAACAGGAAAACCTAGCAGGAGAGAGATTCTACGGTTACACAAGTGAACATGGATCAATCAATTTAGTAGATTAAGGAGGCAATACAGATACGTTGGCATGTTGTTTCACTTAGTGAACCTGAATAAATAATGAATGACTTTACTAATGCATGCTAGACATACTCTTCTCAAACTCAAAGCATAATGCTATCAAGTTGATTTTTAAAAGTGACACGTTAATATATCATATATGTGCTAGTGCACATATACATATTATATTAGTTAGATAATTATAAATCCAAAACACGGCATATGAGTTATATAGGTATGTATGTGTGTTTATTAAACTTCCCTCCCATCTTTCCCCCAGCTTTTCTTTCTTGTAAAGAAAGCAGCTTGTATCCTTTAGCTCTCCTTAGGCTTTATTTTGTTTATTTTCCTGAATGCAATCTTGAGAACTTTTGACACTTCTTTGTCTATAACTGCAAAATCAGACTAGAAGAAATAAGCAAAAACATCTAGAAAAAGGAAGCAAAAGCACAGTAAGCAAGAGGAGAAGAAAAGATTAACATTTAGCTCATTCAGATATTCTCCAGCATCATCGATTAAGCCCGAAACAGCAAGCTAGTATGCAAGGACTAAGTATACTAAGTGTTTGAAACAAATTTGCATTCCACCACCATACATGGAAAATATAAATCAAACCTGATTAACAAAGTTACATTACTATAGAAATTTTCCCCAAGGAAGTTTTAAGGAACATATTATAGAAGACTTAGAGCTGAAGTCCAGATAGTAAATAGCTCTCCAATAATTATTTGCAATAAAATCTATTTCATATACTCAGTAGCCTTTGAAGTATGTTCCCTTACTTTCATAAAATGACCTGGAAAATGACAGATGTACCAATCTGTGTGACAGTAACTGCTGGCACCAAGGAAGTGTATCAAAACTATTTGCACAGCTATTACATTTTCAGTATTCCAGTATTATCATGAAAAAAGTATTTCTATATTCCATAGAAAGTTTTGTATTTTCAGTTTCATTTAACAAAATTACATATGGTTATTTTGGGAGAATGGTATTGACTGAGTTGATCTAGTGTTTCTTTAGGGAACAATTCCAAAGCTTTACAGGCAGAGTGGAAGGGGGCTAATATTGTCAAAATCAGCAGTAGTTTTTCTAGCCTTTGTTCATTTGTGCATATTTAGGTAACAAATTTGTTTTACTTCATTTTCTAATTCTCGAGTAAACAGAAGACGCATTCTTAGGTGAGTTCCTGAGTTTCATATTCAGTGTTAATGACTTTCATATTATTCTGTTTGTGAACTTTCATGCACGAGCTTATTCCTCGCCAAAGAGCAGTATTGATATTGTACCTACTTAGAATTAGTAATAGGAGTGAGGGAAAAATCTAGGGATAACTAAAATCATTACTGGCATGTCTTCTCCAAGTGCATTGGTGTACAGCTGTACATTTTTCAGGGACAGATGGGCTTACTGAAATAAACAAATGCTGCAAAGTCCAATCAATATAGACAGAGAGAGAATAAAACACTTTAAAATGTTTTCTATTGAATTCCTGAGTCCAAAAAAGGCTTAAAATAAAAATGCACAGATGTACAAAATGGTACTTCTGATGTACTTCTTAATAAAAGGGCCAACTTCCGTTATTCAGTAAAAGTGTCAACACACATTGTGCAGCATAATTGAGAGAAATGTCAAGTATGGTACTCTCAATTTCTTTGTAATTTAATCAATAACACTCTTATTTTAGGACAAAGCAATGCCTATCAAATTTGTCTAGAATTTTAGTTTTGTTGGAGATCCAACTGAGTATTTCAATAGATTTTTTTCAGCTAAAGAGGATTAGAAAAACATCAGTAACAGGTCTACACTATGAGATGCAAAAAAGGAAGTTTTTCATTAAGTACGTTCTTTTGAGGGCAATGAGAGCCCAGAGGAAGCTCAATCAATAAGCATGATCAGCAAAGCGTGATCATATTTCTAGAGGCCAGCAAGACCTAAGAGGAGCTCATAAATTGCATTTTGTACAAGGGTGACACCAACACCAATGTGTAAGAGCTCTCAACTTTAACCACAAAAGTTGGTACAATTGCTAGCTGTAATCTCTCACGGGCTGAAAGACGTCAACATAGTACATTTTGCAGTCTTGCAGTAACTGAAGATGAAGTTCAGAAAAAAAAAAAGCATAACTGAACTTTGGTTAGAAGTGCTGTGATCACTAAAAATCCCCCTTACTAGACCCACAAAAGCCTATCCCATCTTCTTAACAAGTCTCTTTTTGCTGGGATAGCTGCTCTTTGCAAACCTAATGATTTTAGTCATTTAGTACGTTTAGAAGTGAAGCAATGGAACAAGTAAGAGGAAAAAAAAAATTAGACTTGATAACTGGCATTGATTGGTCATCAAGAGATTTGCAAAAATAACAGGATAGGCTTTGTGGGACAGGGGAAAAAAATGGTCAACAATCAAAATGGCTACTGCAGCACAATGTAGCTTGAAATCAAAAACTGATTTTAATAACTGGCAATCCTTTTGATGCTGGTAACAACAGATGATTCCTCTTACAATTCTGGAATTAGGCAGTGTCATCACCGTACATGCTGCAGTTAACAAACTACAAAACTTAGACTTTGAAAGACAAGAAGTATCCAGAATCCTGAGTTATGATAGACATAGAATTATATAATTCAAGGAAGGGGTAGGCCAATGAAATTCACAATAAACAAAAATAAGCATTTTAAAAGTAGAATTACTACATGTTAGAGTACAGGATAGGCCGCGCTGTGACACTATACTTCTGAAAACTGGAAAAGAAAAGATTCCTGTAGACAGCAATACCCAATCAGTTGAATATATCCACACTTCTCTTCCTAAAACAGCATAAAAAATTATGTTTGAACATTATTTGCATTATACCTTTTCTCTATGAACTAGCCTACTGGAACTGGAAACATAACCTCGTCATTTGACTGACCCCATGGTTTGGAATCAGTTGTACTGCCCTCTTTCTGAGAATTTGGGAATAAAAAGTGAGCTACAGTAAAAGTGATCTTTGTGGAACAAAATTTTGGTTAGATTGGGGTAAGACATCACTCCTTAAAAGTGGCACAAGAAGAACAGGTATAACAAGCCACCAATACTACACACAGTAGGAATGGTACTAGGGATCACTGTATGCAGTAGGCTTCCAATCCTACAAATGGTACAGAAAAAAAAAAATCAGCAAGCATCCATATCACAATGACAGCAGAAATGAAGAAAAAACAGATGATCTGTGTTTGGCCTTTAACAATAGTGAATGTTCAATGTGGTGAAGCAGTACAGAGTAGTATTTTGGTTTAAGAAGTCTAAATTTTAATGTTGTACAGTAAATAGAATGGACAGTTTTGACATAGCTTTGCTTATGCCAGAACTCACTTCCTTCCTTTTTGGATGTATACTGTCACCACAGTGTTTTTGCATCTCAGACTTGGCCTGTTTCCTGTACCAACAGAAAATGTGACTTTGGTTAAGGATTACTGCAGATCAAGAAATTCACACTTAATAATAACTTAAGGGAATGATCAGTGCACTGCTCAAATTCCATTGCAAGTACAGATATTTCTCTGTGGAGTTACAGGACGAGGGAGAAGTCACTGAAAAGAATGACCTTACAAGAAAGCAAAACCAGTTAAAAGTGAATCTGCAGAACTTTTAAAACATGCATACATCAGTGGAAAAAAAAAAAAAAAAAAAAAAAACCAAAACATTAATTATTGCAAGGAAAAAGAGGTATGTCTAAATCTAGCGAATTCTGGCATTAGAAAGAATACCGTACAAAACTGCTGAAATAGCCATAACTTCTAATTTTTTGATCTCAATATGTTTTCAGTATTTACTTTATTTTCAGGAAAAAAAGTTCTGTTTTGACAGCTGATTCCAAGGCACAGTTCACATTTTGGCTTTACACTAAAAGTGAACGTCTCTTTCTCACTCCTTTTCCCACTGTTTTTAAGAAACAAGTTTCAGTAACTTACTGATGAATTATTCACTCTGATTCTGTGTTCACTTACAACTGCGCCCCTGAAGCACAAAGTTGTCTTATAATGTCTCCTGACCAGGGCATTTGCCCAGGAGTGTCAGTGCTGGGCTTTGTTGTACACCCAAAGTCACCATAACAGCAGGTAGCCTTTCAAATAGATAATGATTAAAATTGAAGTCAATTCCTTCTTTAGAAGTCTGTGAGCCAAGCCAATTTGTCAGCAACTGGTATTGGGCAAAAGTACAAATTTCTATCTGGCCTATTGAATAGCTAATTCGAGTTTGTTTTCTGGAAAAACAGTAGCCTTAAAAGCCAAACACTTAAGAACACAGACAGACACTTGGCCAGCATCACACCATGGCTTCCTTCCACACTTTGCGAAGCTAATTGGAGGCCCTAGTCTGCAAGTGCTCTGCATGCATAATGGGTCTGTGGGCCATAAACATATGCTTCTTTTCCATGTAACAGCACTCCAGCTTTAATTGTGAGGGCCAAAGGAAGTGAACAAGAATAAAAAGATTATACTTACTGTAAGGAACACATTCATACTGAACTTCTAGATACTTGTATGTTCCAGGACAAGGATCAGGAAACACATCTGACCCAGTAACTACTATACACTGTGTTCGGTTGTTGCACCTGTAATGGGAAAAGAAAGGTAATTAATTTAAAATTACATTTAATTTGCAAGTTCATACTTAAGTGCTATATGCGGTTCTAACTCTCTTCACACTTGGGCAATCCAATCCATAAGACAACAAGTTAATTAATACTAGATCAGTCTGAGTCCATAAATAAGGCTTCAACACAATATTTCAGTCCTGGCTTTACACTCAAATTTGGGGATCGATGTTATCTAAATGTCACTCATTCCCACTGGTAAAGATAGCTATCCCAAATATATACTGACTTGACACCACTATTCAATAAAATCAAAGCAAAATGCAATGATACAAAATGAAAAAATGTGTAAATTTGAATAATGTACAATTGCACAAATGAGCAATTCCTTCAGTCTTCATAGGTATACATACTGATGAATGGTTTTATGTCTCAGAGAGATTTTTGTTGTGATTCAAGAAAGTTATGATTTTGGTTGGAAGAGTTACTGCAGACAAAGAGCATTAGCATTTCCATTTTAATTATTTTAGGAATAATTGGTGGACTCTATGCTTCCTCTGTTAGGTTACAGCAAGAGGTAAAGAATAACCATCTGAGGAAATAAGAAAAACAGTTAAAAAGAACAACTGCAAGAAAAATAATTCAAATGTATTTTAGAGGAGACTAAATACTGGAACATAAATGATTTGTTGAACAATGGAAGTCAATGCATTTTGATACAAAGAACTTCATTACAATGCCTCTAACCATAAGGATCTACTGAATTTAATGTTTATAAAGGGTGATTTTGTTTGTTTGTTTGTTTTTCGTTTGCTTATTTTTTAAATAATGAGTAGAGGCTTCCAGAAGAAAGAGAAACAAAAGAATCAATAGATTGGAACTTCAAATGGAAAAATTATCACCTAACTCTGAAGAGATGGTCAAAATATAATACAGAAAAAAACAGAAGGAAGTAGATGGAAAGAAGAGAAGGTCAGGGAGTTTGGTAACTAAAAGAAAAAGAGCTTAGCTGATCTTCTCAGGGGTTACTTTTGTTTGTCAGCAAACTGCATAACGGACGTCTGAGCTTAAGTAATGGTCTAGCCTTTGACTCCAGCTGTACATCAACTTCTCTATTGCCCTACCACTTCCCACACTCCCTGAATACCCAAGCTAAAATAATCTATCTTGTATCAACAGCTTTCCACAGCTCTACTTTGCCAGCAGGTATAAGAATAATTCATGCTACCTCATGAAAGGTAGAACAAGCCCATTTGAAGAACTCAGATATGAATCACTTTCCCTTTTATGTTCTAATCAAGCTTGTATAAAACTGGTCAGGACATAGTGAGCCTCTTATTGAGTAAACTCGGGAACAACGACTCTTCTGAATTTATCTCTTCATTTCTCTGTCTCTTTTTCTAAAAACTACTTTTTTGTCTCATAAGGCTTATAACTGCAAACTGGAGTGGAAGTAGCCCATGATTCCTGTATACACACACAACCAGATAGATGGTGAGGAGTTTACCTTGCGGCCATGACTTGCGGCCAGCATAGGCAGGATCCTCATGCAGCCCTCACACAGGTTCTGTGAGACTCAGGGTGCCAGTGTTACTCAAGGCAACATCTCATGAAGTGTACTTCACAGAATCACAGAATTTCTAGGTTGGAAGAGACCTCAAGATCATCGAGTCCAACCTCTGACCTAACACTAACAGTCCCCGCTAACCCATATCCCTAAGCTCTACATCTAAATGTCTTTTAAAGACTTCCAGGGATGGTGACTCCACCACTTCCCTGGGCAGCCTGTTCCAATGTCTAACAACCCTTTCAGTAAAGAAGTTCTTCCTAACATCCAACCTAAAACTCCCCTGGCGCAACTTAAGCCCATTCCCCCTAGTCCTGTCCCCAGGCACGTGGGAGAATAGACCAACCCCCACCTCGCTACTGCCTCCTTTAAGGTATCTGTAGAGAGCAATAAGATCACCCCTGAGCCTCCTTTTCTCCAGGCTGAACAAGCCCAGCTCCCTCAGCCGCTCCTCATAGGACTTGTTCTCCAGTACTTGAGAGACTGGAACAAGTATGATGGTTTTCAAAGCCACATGGAAGTGATGACACATGCAACCAGCTTGCAGAGAAAGCCTCTGCACTGATCTCATGTACATGGTGTTAAGAAAAGGCTGTAGAAATAGGAGAAGGCAGCACAGTCCTAAACTTCACAGGCCTCTTTGTTCCCTGTACAAGGTGTTTACAACTCAGGTCAGACTAACCAGCATAAAAACCTTGGATGTAAGAATTTGTAATTATTTGTAATTATTTCTTTAAATTTTTCTGTTTTGTTAGTGAAAACCTTACGCTGAAGCCAAAACCATCCCTACAGAAAGACTCTGCGTAGTGCATCACTCAGTATAATGGTTTCCACAGCTTTGAGCTGTATGAAAATTTCATTTTATACTTGAATGAGCAGCAATTAAGAGAGAAATATTGATTTGTTGCACAATAAAATGGATACATATTGGGAGGAATTGCTTGTGAGTGAAACTGATGAAGGTTATATTTAGCTGTGGAAAAAAAAAAAAAAAAAAAAGAAAGTTTTATTAGCAGTATTTGTAAATTGTATAAAAAAAGACGGACTCGTCTCCTTCTCTTTCATTTTCCCCAGGTGAAAGAATTATTACTCTGTCATCAGTCAGGAAGCTGCAGTTCATGGTAGCTTGTATCAAAAGTCTATATAATAATAATAATTAAAACAATGCACTATTTTGTCTTTCCACAATGAGTGCCAGAGTCAAACTGCAGGCACTGAGTGATAATTCCAGGAAGGCATAGACTTTGTAAAAACTTTTGACTATTTCTACAGCTAAAATTTTGCTTACTCTCCATATGGCCACCTCTTGCTCACCTTTGGTCAAAATGAAGGAGACGCCAGTTCCAAAACACAATGAGCCTGCCTGGTACTGCAGTACAAATCAGTGCTACAAAGCATCCCCATACCCAGAGAGGGCAATTACTTGGATAACTGAATGAATAGAAGGATTTGTGCTTTAAGTTGTGGTTTTTCACATTCAAATCACTGATCTGCATTTAAGAATACGCTGATGGTTGCATTTTACAAAACATGAGTAATTTTCATATAAGGTTCTGATTTTCACATGTTTCTAAGACTTCAAATTAAAGCAGCTTGATTAAGACATTCATATGTAAAAAAATCCACATTCAGGTAACTATTTGTTACCTAGTTAGTGGTCATATTCCAATTCCAGTGAAATCTTCAAGAAACCCCAACAGTACCTACAGCAGCTGTCAATCCCACATCATGGCTTTTGGAGAAGAGACAAAGAAGATATGGGCTCTGTAGAGGTACTTCAGAGACAAGCCACTCAGGGAATTTACAGTACTGTCATTTGTGCTCTGGATAAATGGAAGTCTTCTGTCTTCAGCGTTGTAGGTTTTTCCTCTGTAGAACCTAATATACTGTATTGGTTATTGGCCTACAGTTCTGCTGCTGTCTACCAAGACCATTTAACCAACTACTAAAGGTCTCAGCTGATATTCTTTACAGCAAGAAACTCTGAATTATGCCAGCTACATGACTACAGAGTATCAAAGCTACCTCATCACTGCTCTAGCAGAGGTTCATAATTTTGAGAAATCTTTACATTTAGAAACACTATGCCCATATTACAGTTACAATCTTTGCGACATAATCTCATGTCCTATTTTCCATTACTTTTTGAATGGGTAAGCCCTTTCTGAATATTAGATTCTCCAAAACACGCATGTAATAAAATTCCTATAGATTTGAAAGTAGGCCTGGACATCATCAGAAAAATAACAACAAAAAACCCTGCCAACTAACTTGAAGTCCCTCATGCATTTTTACCAATGTTATTTTTTCTACACAACATACTGTTACTTCAGTCCATCTGTCCAAACTCTTTTATAAGTGTTCCATCTGAAGGTGTGGTACAAACCAGTTGTTTCCTGGAATTTAAGAAGTCAAATCACAAACACGTTCATGTTTAAATTCTGCAATCTAGTGTTTAAGTGTTCTGTATTAAAGTATCGTTTAAGTGTTCTGTAATCTAGTTAACTGCATACTTCCCCAGTTTATTTTGAGCTATCCAAATCCACAGGTTTTTATGTATAATCTTAAAATTTATATTATCACACGCTGAAATATCACTTGAGACATTCATTACATTCTCAAAGATTTATGACACTATGACTTTGTCATTTACAAGGAAATAATGCAGATCTGCAAAGAACTTGGTAACAGCTGATTTAGAAAAGGTAATACATGAATTAAATTTGAAACCCTAGTTAGGAGAAGACTAAGTGTAGCACTGAAAGAATGATAATTCAGGTTCCTGTGCTACCAGCAAGAGTTTTGCATAGAGAAATGTAGGAAGTATCATTGTTCTCATGGAGTAATTGTGTACTCATTTCTTCAGTATTTTAGTATGAATGAAGAAAGGTTACATTTTCATAATGCAGATGCATCAGAGTAATCTAAAAATCAAATGGAGTGTTTAATTAACAGTTACAGTACAATGTCTGAACTCCTTTCACCTCAGAAAGAAGACTGTGCAAATGAGGAATGGCCCTTCCACATTTCAGATGAATACAGAAATAAAAGGGAAGGAAAGCAGCTCCAGCAGAGCTGTTAGCAAGCATCTTCCACTCACTATGTAGCCATGTCCCTGCTGCACCCATCTCCTTCTGTGCTCATCTTTAAGGACAGCTGTACCTTCCACAATAATTTGTTTGCATTTCAACTCTAATCTTGACTTGTACAATTCCCAACAAATTGCTTTTGCTCCTTTTTTATTATCTCATGCTCATTATTGCACTTTACCATGTGCAATGTATGGAGATGAGATTCCATGCGCAATCTATTGTGTGAGGTGTTTTAATCAATAATCTTGTTCTGCTGATTAAGCAGGGGCTTCTGTTTTGGCAAGATAACATTAGTTTCTCCTGTCATGCTCCAAAAGCTATTGGGAATCTTCAGCAGATCATTAGATATGCTACAATAAAGCTTTGGTACATTCTCTTTTCTTTCTTAAATTACTTCTTCACTGTCCTATCATTCCCCGTCACTGCTGGCACTGCATTATTATTACAGCTCCCCTGAAACTTGCACTAGAGCTATGTCTCCAGGCCATAGGATGCCATTTTCAATTGAAGCTTCTGCTTAAAAATATAAATTAAGAAAATTTCATTATCTCCTGCCAAGGGCCATTATTCACCACTGTTCTAACGAAGATTAAAAATGCAAAATCTATGGACTTGAACAAATACTCCAGCATTAAAATGAAAAACAGAGTGCATCATGACTGGACCAGACCTGAAATGCTGGAATCTGAAAAGCAGATTCTGGAGACACTGTAGCATGAGATGGGTCAAATGGACTGACTGAGTGAAGACTTCACCTTTAAGGGTAGGTAACATATGTCACATAAAGATATGTGCAGCTCCTTTCCAAGTGGATCTTGCAGTTCTTCGAAGTTAAGGCATACAAAATAAGGTCTGCATCACAATTTATCCTTCAAATGCTTTTGTTTTATATACATAAATTTGACAAAGATAGTAACATAGAAGAAACATTAGTGCTGTTTTGAAAAGGGTACGGGCTTAAGCTCATACCAGAAACAGACTACTTAGCATACTCCTAATGCATCAGCTTTCTATGAATGCAGTGTTTCTTTAAGTAAACTGGCAAACACAGAAAAGTCAAGTATATTTCACTTTAAAAAGCTAAAATATGAGATAGTATAAAACCACACTTAATAAGTAAAATTCATTTTGATAAAATTGTTAATACATTAAAACAAACTATTCTGGTATGTTTTGAAACTTTTAAGCCAGATCTGACAGTATTTCTCTTTCAGCATATTGATTAAATACTTAAAACACCACTTGCCACACGTAAACTATGAGTTGTAGCACCACGTACTCCATAAGGTCTTCTTGTTCCTTATTCACCCTGTGTAAGTTGCAGTCTGACTAAAAAGCAATGGGAATGTGGGATGACTATGCTGCGTGTATTGACTTTTAACAGCATATTTTAAACAGAAAAATTCCTGAACCTCTTTACCCAGAATAAATGGCTGTCTTTACATATGTATTCCTAATGGTCTACAACTACCGTGTGCGGTGTGCTTCTGCTTGTGTATGCATATCACTAGACCTCCACTCCTGTTATTAAACTCTAAGTTATATATGTATGAAGATGTCAAATATTACTTAAATGCTATGTTTTATTAATTTGATAATTTATTTGATTAATTTGATAATTATTTATTTTTATTAATTTGAGCTTAGAAAGCATGTAAAAAACTTACTTATAAAACAACCAGAGAATAGATATTTTATGTTAGATACATTAGATACATATGCATGCACACCCACATGCAACAGGAGATAAAACTATTTAAAGTAACATACTTAAATTCTGAGTTTCAAATTCACCTCACAAGAAATGTATTATTACATATCAGAAATGAAACCTAACCACTTAATAAATTGGACCTAACTAAAGCCTGAAAAAAAGACCTGCTAAAAAGCTAGCCCTGCTATAAAGCCTTGACTTGAAGCAGCCTTGGTCCCCCAGCACTGCACTATCCAGACTGCTATAGCAACTGCAGCAGCAGCACAATGCTACACCCCCAAAAGTGAATGCACACATTCGTACAGAGCCAAGACAGATGTAATCCTACTGCTGCCTTTTAAAAAAGTTACTTTTGCTTACACATGTATAAGATTTCCTAAAAGTTATTTTCAGGTTAGAATTCCTAAAACTATTATGGGGGAATGAGCATGCTAAAGAAAAGTAGCACCACTTTTACTTAGCTCAGAGTGAAAACAGATCTAGCACCTAGTTATGAAAACTACCACCACTTAGGCTGTGGTGGTAGTTTTCATAATCTAAGAAGAGAACAGGGGATGCATGAGCATGTAAGAAAGCAGAATTTGTCCATAAGATTTGTATTGCAATATTGGAAATCTTCCTGTGAGCATGAAAGCAGTAAAGTATGCTAAAAATTGTTTTAAAGAAATCGTAACCCGGTGTCAGGATTTCATGTAGACTCAGCAATATGATCACTACAGCAGTAACCCTGGTGGCTTCAGATGAAATGTATCTGGGGGATAAAAAGGTGAGAAAATTGTTTCTATTTTCTTTTTAAATAAAATATTGATGATTTCTTGAATCTTCCCAATTACTAAGTAAACATAACATTAGGAAGCTAAATAGTGTATAATTAATATTGTACAAGAAGGTGCACCAGAGCTTTGTTTTTGTTTGCTCAATAAATACACAATAATATGTAATTGTGCTTTCTTTTTACAATGTAATATTTTCAGAGTTTAAGGGTAGGCATGATGAAAACTCAAAATAGACAATAAAACACAACAGAAAATATGAAACTCCCACAGGCCCTTTCTTCAGGTTACCACATCCGATTCACTATCAATATATGTATATTGGATCTGTATGGCAAAGTCATTTAACAGAGTGGTTTTTGCTTTCAACTTCTTACAATTTTAATGAATTTAGTTATGACACGTTTGTGTTTTAGCATTCATGTTTGCTAAATTTAAAGCAGTCACTGTTAAAAAGGCAGACCTTTCCACTTACTCCCATTGAAGCTATCACATCAGCAGTACTTTTTCTTTTCCCGGTTCATTCTTGTTCCAGTACTTTGTTTATCTGTGTAAATGCTATTACTATGGAGTTATCATTAATCTGAAACTGAAGCATCAGATCAAACGGGGGGGGGGGGGGGGGGGGAGAGGAGAAAAAAAAAAAAAAAAAAAGGAAATGTAGATTCCAGTGGAATAAGTAACTGTCATCTCTCGATAATTTTTGAACAGTTTTTATAATTGATCTTTCCATCCCTGCTACTTTCTACCATGTATGTGAAAGGCCTACTAGAACTACCAGAGCCTCTGAGGAACTGGTTGCAAAACACAGACAGGAAAATTAGGCATGACAATTAGGTGTGCAAAGCAAATGGAATAATCTACTTGTGAGTGATTTCTGCCAGGAATGCACATGTGCAAGCAAAACCAAAACCTTGTAACAGCACAGAGGAGAGGACACCAACTTTTTAGCAAAAATGTTTCTAATGCAACCTTGTCTGAGGAAGAAGAAATGGAAATAAAGTCATATTCGTAATCTTGTCAGGTTATTTATGTATGTACACCCTGCAAGAAAAATGCAGTATGGGATTAAAAGTGTATGTCTTAGCACACAAACTAAGCTTAGCAGATCTGCACTGCTGAAAAGTAATCAGTTCAAAAGACCCAATTAAATGTTTCACCATTTAGGCAAAATAAATAGCTTGAAGCAGTGCTTATTTACTAATGAAAACTTTAGTAGTGCAGCATCATAATATCCGAGCAATTTACACAGATTATTCACACTGAGTGAACGTGAGTGCAGCATCACATCTTGTAGGTCAGGTATGTTTCGGATGAGAAACATAGGGTTGGGTACCAAGGAAGGAGCTTCACTGAGTGGTATTTACTTCTGAGACACCGTACTACAGCAGAGCCACAGCAAATCCAAGAGCAAATCCTCAAACACTGTGTCTAACTCCTAGGTGAAACACTGCAACCAACTCACAGGAGAACAGACTCCCAGGCAGAGATCATAGGATAATAGCAAAAACCCTTTAAAACCCATTCTTGCAGCACTGTAGATTTTTTTTATCCAGGGCTTAGCATTCAGCATATTCATAATGTAGTTGAAAGTTATGTCACTTAAGACAGCTTCTGAGTCTTTATTTAATGAATAGCAACTTGAACAATTACAATTCCGAAAATTCGTAGCTTTATCCTTCACATTAATTTGTACAGATCTTAAATACATTTTAAAAAATCACCTGCTTTAATTACTAAAATAAGGTATTTCAATTGATAGAGGTGATTTGTTACCAAAATTCTTCTGAAATTTGGAAGACAGTACATTTGTGTTCGCAGTTCCACTGAACCTCCAGGCCAGTTCAACGCAAAAAAAAATGGACTCACTGTGGGTTCCACGCATGTAGCACAGCTCCCCTGGCTGCAGAAATGTATATCCAACATAGCTGTAGCTTGGCTTCAACAGGTAACATGTACTAATTATGAAATTTACCACTGAGGTAGCACGAACTCATAAGGTCTTGTGGTTTCCCTCTACAATGGGCAGGAGGAACAATTTCAAAATGGGGTGTGTGTGTAGGGATGGACCCTAACTGACCTTTAACATATATATTTCCCTTGAATAATGAAAAAATATTATGACCTATATCAATTAGGAGCAATTATTTATAAAAACGTTCACCTCTTGCAGTTTGCATACAGAAAAATGATCACATTTTTAACAAGGGAAATGGGATATCACTATGCCCGACTTAGATTAAATTAGCAAGAAAGTTGTTATCAAACCATATAAAAGATACACCATAATAAGACGTGACCTTGCAGAACCTTGGAGCCAATTGGTGATTTTTTCCCCCTGTAACCCTTCCTAATTATCTCCAAAGTTGCAGACCCTTTTGTGGCAGGTTATTTTTCTGTGAATAGTGAGGGCTTTTGGGCTTTTAAATATTTAATTAGTCTTCTGATATGAGAATTGTTGCATATGCCAACTGCTTCGATTTTCAAACTGTGTTCATCCTAATTATGTTCAGATTTAGATTGGTCATCCCAAACCTCTCACTCTTGTAATTATTTACTCCTTAAAGATCATTCAGCGGAGAAATATTTTTTACCCTTATGACTCTTTCTTTCCACAAATGGCTTTTCTGGTCCGTTAATTACCCACTCAGAGGATTAGAGTTTGTAATAACGCAAGAGATCCTGCATGTAAGATGAGTTTTACAGGGTGAAAAAAAATAAATTGTTTTTTGTAAACTTGCCCTGGGGAATATCCCCTTTTTGAGTTATAATTTTCATCAGCAGAGGCCTTGTGCCACTGATGCATCTCTACTGATTCCACAGGGCTGGGAAGTGACTTGTTTGTATGGCTCAACAGAACGCAGAGCAAAATGCTGAGCATGAGGCCAAAAGACAACTTGGTTAATTTACAAGATTTATAAAAGTGTAATCTGCTAGCAAGTTGGTACGATCCTTTTCCTCAACATTTTTAATGCAGATTTTATGGCTTTAAAGTTATGTATATTAAACTGATAATTATTAACAAAATCTGCTGATTTTTTCCAGAAGTGCTGTCCCTTGGTTGGTGTCTTTAATCAACTCTGTAACAGTGGTGTCATTTTCTAATAAAATGTCTGAGAGTCCTCTCCACAAGTACTTTCTTTTCTTCTGAGAGGAATTCCTATCACAAAAGCACTGTTATTCATTACCCACAGTGATGGCTGGATCTAATTATCATCTACAAAGCTTGCAGGACTTCTAGGTATAGGACTTCCCCTGCACAAGTATCCTTCTGCTCTAACTTGTGAAGCACAATCCCACAATTTCCAGTTTTAAACCCAATAAAGTCTAGGGAGATGCTCTCATTTGCTCACTTTTACATCTCCAAAAATTCTGTGGATTCTGTGTTGTTTTGTTCTGTTTTGTTTTGTTTTCTACACAAGTCAAGCAGATTCACCTCTGTAAGAAACACATCAGAAAATTCACTAGCTTGACTCCTTCAACACACAGATAATCTTTAATTGTGTCAAAAATATTCCTAATCTAATCCTTTTATCAAACTGTCTACCACTGAAGAAGTCTCATGTGCCTGCACAATTAAAAACCCCATGTTAGCCATACATAATACTGTATTACATTTGATGCAAATCCTTTTCTATTGAAATAAGCACTGGGCTGACAGCAGAAAGTGGCTGATAAGAAAGCAACAAGGCATTGCTGATGGCATTCACGATAACTGAGCACTAACTCATATGTGTTCTGTCTGCAGCACATTACCCAAAGAGCTACTGTTTTAAATGCAACTCCAGGAGGTGTTCTTTTGCTATATCTCAGCCACAAAGGCAGTAAAATTATCTAAGAAAACTAAATATACAAAGTAAATGATGTTTTTCATACCCATCAGTGATGCTGGCACTACAATAATGCACTGAAAGCAGTATCAGTGCTACCACATCCTAGATGAGAAAACACCTACAGCTTCACGAGTGTAATAGTAGGGCTGAGTTCAATGCTCTTAAGAAATTCAGTTAACATGGAAAGGTTATGGGTTCAGAACTGGTTATTGTTACACTTAAATAACTCGGTCTAATTTCATGTATTAACGGTCATAGGAAAAGGAGCACTAAATCTGAGTTATATTGAAACAGTAATTTTAGAGTGCTAGAAAAATACATGTGTTAAATACATTTTTAAATTGTTCCTTCCTCATATATATATGTATATATATATGTATGTATCACAAGGAGCAAGATACCTGAGAAGCAACAAACAGTAAGGTTAAAGATCACAGTTGCCCAGATTATTACTAAGAAAACATAGATGCCCTTGCACATACAATGACAAAATACATATCTTGCCATATGAAACATTACACAACCCTGTGTCATTAGGTAGAAAGACTTCTTCCTGTAACATGTTCAAATGCTATGACTTTGGTCAGAGCAGCTTGCTCAGTGAAGTTGTTCTGCTACCTAACTTATTTCATAAAAGTTACAGAACCTGTTTGCGTGTATGCTCGCGTGCTGGAAGAAATCAAAATTCAAAGACTGAAATAGCTACTGTGTTTTAGTGCAAAGCTGAACAAATACGACTTTCAATAGAGAATTTGTAGTAAAGATTCCTTATTGCCACTGTATTATAGCAGGTTTGACATGGAAAAATTCTATGTGGTAAGAGCCTTTGCTCCCCATTGATGTGTCTATAGCAGGCTAAAAATATACCAAATACTGATTTAGTCTATGTAACACTCTTAAGACTGCATTAACTTCATTGCAGTAACTTGTTTTATAGGCTCAGATCATCATGACCTATAAAATGTTAGGCTGAAGTGCTTTAAATATCTGCTAACACCATGTGCAAGCCTGGGAGTACAAGGCACTGTGCTGTGAAGCGGCAAAGACAGTGCTCTTCAGAGAAAGTAGCACGCACTCTTATGTCACTGATATAAACAGGGTAAGCATGCTAAATAATGTATGAAACAGGCAGCCAATCTTTATATATATAACAGCAAGTCTATCTGAATTCTTTGTTTGATTTCATTTTACAAGTCCAAAGCTTTTTCAGATTGCTTCTTAAAAGTCTAAAAATTGACTACCATACTAAGTTAAAGAATACACATGCAAACTCATTTTATTTATAGTTTTTATATGAAAGAAAATAATTTGTGGCCACAGCATTTTTGCTAATTATTGTTCTGCAATATGTAGAAAATAAAATGGAAAAAGGGATATTATCTATGTCTTTCAGTAATCATGGCCTATTTATTAAGCAATTAGGTTGCAATTTTCTTATTAGAGTGGGGAAAAAAAAAAGAAATGCTGTAAAATACTGTTACTGTTTGAATCTTTGATCCTTAAACTTTTCCACTTCAGCAACCTTGTTAATCTTGAAGTACCATGAATATGACTGCCTGTTTTTAGGCTATATAGCCTGGGCACATGCATAATCTATGGGATTCAATACAGAAGTGTTTTTTTTTCTCCTTGTTGAATTCAACTAAAAAGCTTAATTGAGCCACAAAGGTCAGAAGGTTCTTTTTATTATAAGTAGGCGATTATTCTGTGGCAGAAGGAAATTTCCAGACTATAAGATCTGCTTACTTCTATACTCTGTAGCCACTTTTTAATTTTTAAACCACTGTTACTCTTCCATTCCTTTCCTCTGAATTAAATAGCTTCTCTGTAATAATTTTTAAATTCTATTTCCTTTGTGTTTCTAATGAACTTTTCACTTTCTTTGCTAGAGCTGGATTTATAATACTAGAAAGTACTCATAATTTACTTACATATATTTAATTCATATTAACCTGTCCTAATTTCCAATCTATACCCTTCTCTGCCCATCTTCACGTACCTTTTGCATGTCAGTTCTGCTTACTAAGTGATAGTCAACGGATTTCCTATAGTGCAATGAACCTTAACAGGCAGCTTTTAATTGCCTCGCATAGGAAACCACATCACTATTAATTCCACAGCAACTGTATAAAATAAAACTATTGCTTCTCAGACTCTAGAGCAATTAGACCTCTCGGCTATTTGGCTAACTCTGCTTCATGATACCCAGTGCAGTTAATTATATTTTTTGATGTTAATAGTCTCTGTCAGTTTCAAGCATAACTCCTCTTTGATGAATATTTAAATTATATTTGAATAAAAAAATAATCTTGGTTACATTTCATATTCAGCAGTCATCACAGCTTAATAAAGGTCTCCTCGGCAAGGGTTGAGATAAATGGCTATATGAACACATGTAGAAAGTCCTAAATCAACTTATCTGATAACGTAGATGTTTTGGCTCAGTGTTATAGAGGATATATTGGGGTGGGAGGAATTAATGGGCTTCAATTATTAGAGTATTATTCCACACAAACTATATTTGACACAGTAATATATAAGTAAATCAGAATTTTTTAATACTGAAGTTATGAACGCAACTGTAGCAGGGCTAGACTAGAAATTTCAAAACTATACAGAAGTCATACAAATTTCAACTATAAAGTATTGAAGGTTAAGCTATGTTGTCTCTCAGCTTCTCACAATCATCAGTAAATTACCAAGAGAGGTGATTACATAACCAAAATATATAGAATATGACTACTTGTAGGCTAAACAACAGGTATACCTAGTAGAGGCCATTTCAGAAATCTGAAAAAAAGACCAAGAAAATCACAGTCTGAAAAATGTATTTTATATGGTACTCAAATGGACAAGAAACAACATATAAACATATAGTTACATTTATTTTAACACATAAACATCAAGGAAAGACTGATGATTATGTATATGTGTATACATGTATATATACCATTAACAGCTACTTCACCTTACCTGACTGCTCAGAACATCAGAACTTGAGGGTTTGTATTTAATTGACTAAGTAATACCACAGTGGAACAACACCATTAAAAATAATAAAATTAAAAAAAAAAAAAAAAAAAACAGTATTTTTAATGTGTAAACTAGACCTACTACTTTCGTATTAACTATTAATGTCAGTGAAAATGAACAATGCCAGATAAGGTGTCTGGGTGTTCCTATTTTTTTCTGTAATAAAGCCAAGGACTATGGTATGCGTCATGAATATTCTAGGCTCTGTGATTATGCCTGGTTTATGAAAATATTCTACGTGTATTAATGTTTTTTCTCTGTATGAGTCATAACTAAGTCTTGAGATTAACACACAAGAAAACAAAACAAAACAAAACAAAAATCAATCAGACCGCAGCCTGTTATCATGAAAAGTGCCATTTAAAAATACAGAGCATTTTACACTTCTGCTACAGCAAAATACCGATGGCAGTACCTGCTGTACTAAGACCTATGTCTGCTTCAGATAAGTAAAAGCCTTCATTTTTAAAGGATGCTTAAAAGAGACATCTAATTTTGATAATTTTCTACAGTAAGTGTTTTGTGAGGCAGCTGTCAGCAAGCTGAAGCAGAAACCACTGGCATGCCAAAGCAAAAGGACCTCACAAATGAAAATCTGCACCAACACCACAGCCACTCTGCTGCACATGAATTCCGAGAATTTCCCTGTCTGCATCAGCATGTGATATCTTATGATCAATGCTGGTGTTTCTCTGACACGAAAAGGACAGAAATGCAAGCTCTTAATGACCAGAAAGTAGCAAAAGGCAAGGTACACCTCTTGTTCCGAGACACTTTTCACAACATGGTATCTTTAGCAAAGGGAGGCAATCTTCGTCCACAGAAGGAAAAGCAAGGAAAAAAGCACGAATAGCAGCAGGGGTCAGCAGAGCCTTGTCTGAGCCTGGCAGACCCCCAGGGAAATGCATACCATTACCACAATCACAGTCAGTTTTGAAGGGCAGAGGATCAAATCCTGCCCAGGAAAACTCTTTTAAGTCATGCTAAGAAATGCAAATTGGAGGTGTGGTATAGTTTTAACGCACAATCAACCTGGACCTGTGTGAGGCAGTTCATTTTGAGGCACTAAAATGCTTCTTTATGGAAGTCTCGCAAAGGCTCGAATTCAGTTCTGCAGTAACCCCACAGCTTGTTTTGCCTTCTAGTAGAGAAGATGTGCTGTTAGGTCTGGCGTTTTGGCAAGGCTGCTTCACTCTGAGGAGTGAGACTAATCAGCTATAGCAGTTACCTACTGTCCATCCCAGCCTGGAGTCTAGTGGCAGATTTTCTGTATTCACTCACTTTAGGGAACAGATCAAACTTGTTTTCACTTGAAAGGAAACTAATACAGTATGACGACGCTCCCACTGCAGACCTGACAAGCAGGAAAAAGATGAACACTCAAAAGATGTGTCGTCTTCCGAGGAAAACTTCTGATTTCTTCCAAAAATGTCTTGCTCTCATTTGTATACAGGATTTTTTTAAATGATGTCTTTGTTGGATATGTGAATAGATGGAAAAGAATGAACACCTCCGTTCTCCCACCCCCACCCTGGGAGGGATTAAGGCAAAAATAATGCCTCAGGTAAAGGAGTGGATAGGGCCCTTCCTTGATGTCTCTCTGGATCACCCTGTGGGGCAGGAGGCACGCCACTTACATTCTGAAGACCCTGCACTTGAGCGCAGCTGTCCCACCAGACAGATGATGAACATAACAGGTTACCGTATTACCATGTGAGAAAAGTTCACGGTAACAAGAACGCAAGCATGAACTCCTCGCTGCTGTCATGATGGACATGGTAATTGAAGGCACATGTGTTGCACGGCCTATAGATAGGACAGGATACGTGCAACAGATGAAATGCTGACTGCTGGAAAAGATTTATGCCTCTTTTAATCCTTTTACCTTCTGCAGCGATGTTGTAAAATGGTATTTCAAATAGTTTATTCCCCAAGTTCATCTATTACACCTAACAGATTTTCTATTTATGCTTACCTATTATAATGAGGTTTGCTTTCCCTGTGCATAGTTAAAAAGGTAAATGATACTGATTAAATATGGAAGTGTAATATATAAAATATTATAGTATGAATTGTGGATGAAAATAAAATTTCAAGGCCATCTCCTAGTGCAGGGTGGATATAACCACCTTTCTGTTGCAGAACAAAAATAACCTGAACATACTAACTGTGAGACTGTATTTTCTAATGAATTTTTAAAGATTTGGGAATTATTCTTCTTTTCAATGATCGCAACTATGCTCCCTGTGTCATAACACAGATCAGAAATTTCTCTTTAAAAAAATCAAGGTATTTTAGCCATTATTGGGAGGGATCAATATTTTCTTTCTAAAGTTAGCATTAATTTGGCTGTCAACATTAATTGCTTGAACTTAATATCAATATGTATTATTCCATAGCTTCAGGGTTAATAGCTCATATTTTTTCTAAATACAAAACAGATTTTTTCTACAAGCTCAACAAATAGCTATAATGGCAATTTACTCAAAAAATAAGGTGTATAGATTAGAATGGATCTGAAAAAAAATATATATTTATCTGTCAGATTACCCAAGTATTTATATAAACACATAGGCAAAAAACATCATCTAATTGCATCTTTAAAATAAACAGGAACATTTCCAAACCCAAAATTTTAGGATTAAGAAGAGTGAATCTTACTAAAAAAAAAAAAAAAAAGAAAAAAGCTTATTTTTAATTCAGAGAGAAAGGTCCCAGAATGCAAAAAAAGCTTCTTTGCACCTTAGTGTTACATTATAAAGTTGCACACACAATGTGCCTGAGTATTTGAAATGTATTTTGAGTGTGTCCTTACATGTATTTTTAGGGATCTGTTGTTATTTTAAGCTAACAGAACAGAAATCCAAACAGTATGTGGTACCTATGAAATCCTCAGTGCCTCTCCTAACAGCAAACTGTGGCCTAGCTGCAGCTGGATCCTGCAGAGCGGAGCTTTGAAGTTGAGGTTGGAGGCCAAAAGTCCTCCTTAAACGCACAGGTGGTTTGAAAATAACCCCAGCAATCCACCTGCAATCTATTTACAATGGAAGCTGTTATAAGCAAATTTTATCGTGTTAATTTTCAAATCTCCGCTGTGTCTATAAAGAGCAGTATTAGTCAGCCTTATCAACTTCAAAGTCTCATGACAGTTTCTGGCTGCAGTCACACGAACACACATTACCCGCGAGAAGCTGCAGCAATTTCCTCAGGCTGCTTTGCATCCTGAGCTTCCCTGTTTGTGTAATTCCTATTTCAAATGAAAAGGAAGCAAGAGAAATGTCCGTTGTAAAGGACAGGAGAGAACCAAGGAGTTTAAATCACCAAATATTTTAGAAATAAGCTTATTTCTACAGGCAGTCTGGTAAGATCTCTCAGACATGACTGCATGCATACGCTGGGGTTAATTATCAGAAAAGTGTGGATGAGGAGAGCGATTTTCTGAAGGTCTAGTCCCTTTCTTCAAAGCTTCAATTTTAACTGTGCATCTCTGAAGTTTACACGGAATCTAAATGCACGTGGAGGACTTTATGCTAGAATAATTGGGATGTAATTTCAAGGAGGAACTAAAAATTTAATAATGACTTTACAAAGGTAAAAAAGCAAAGCAGTGAAGTCATTAGTGTTCTAGTCGGGTTTCCTAGGAAAACACTACGTTAAAAATCTGAGCACTGTACAAAACAAAGAAAAGGAGAAAAGATTACGTTTGTTCTAATAAAGAGGAGCTGATGCAACACAAAATTTGTCACCATCTCCAAACCTCTCAAAGGGGAGCAGGGCATGTGATCACAAGGCTCTGTGTTAAACCGGAAAGCTCATCTTATTTTTCAATCTTCAGATTTCACAGTATTGATCTCATTACGCTAGTGTTTTCCCACTGTAGCTACAATAAATTTAGTTGCTGTATGAAGGCTGTGGAGTAACGTTGCAAATGAATGATGAATGTTTAATAATTGTCATGGAACTGCATTTAACTACAGGTCTAAAATGGACTCAAGTGGTCAAAAGCAGTGGCAAAGACACTGCTGGCTGAAGTGATAAAAACATTTAATTAACCCTTAAAAGTAAACACTGCAAGATGTTTAACAGCAATGTCAAAACTATTGCTGCTTATTTCTAAAGGTATAGAAGTTTTCCTTGTGATCAAATGTTCTAACAGATTAATTATTTTTTCTTGACAATGACAAAAAATAAAACCAATGAGTCTGACAGTCCTTCAGGTGAGCTATTTTCTATGCAATCGCTGCCGTCAGAATACAGCTGATGTGATACTTTTAGATACCAGATCAAGGACATGCACCGAGTTCTAGACATTTTGCCGTAGACAACAAAAAATTACAATCACCAGTGCAGTTATGAATAGATGAGATACAAGAACTTTTAATATTTTATGAGAAATTTGCAATATTGTTCCATGCTGGTAATAGAACAAATTGACTAACTTTCAAAAAAGATTTAACAAAGCAGAGGAGACATTTTTCTACTCATTGATGGGATCTGAGAAAGAAAACTACAAAATCAAACTTCCAAATTACTATATATGCTAGACAAAAATAGAAAGTAGCATATCAAATGATCTTTGCCACTTGTTCAGAAAATAGAATGACAATGATAAATTGTCTCTGAGCACAGATATGTTGAATCAATGTTTTATATATGATTGTCATGTCTTCATTTTGGATTGTTGAAAACAGGGTAAGACTGGAAGAGCAGGGAAGTTCAAAAATACTTTCTGCTACCATAAACTTATAGTTGATTAATTGAAATGGGAAGATTCAAATTTCAGCTTTCCAGGAACAGTCTGATATCACTTTAAGCAAGATTGTGCCTCTATATTTGTCTCTGACTACCTTAATCTGTGTATTTACAGTAAACATAAGGAGGACTTTGATCAAAACACAACATGCATTTTACACAACAAGGAAGTCTACAGAGAGGCACTACATTTACAAAAGCAATTGAAGGTGGTTTCAAAGGGAGTTGACAGATTAGAGGATGATGACACTGCTGCTGCAGTCTCAATGGAAATCTGGCTTGATCTAATTAACAACAGTGAACCGGAACCACAAAATAATAATTCAAACATAATTTAACGAAGTTATATCACCTTTTTACTACCTTAGCAATGGAGCCTTTCCCTTACTGATCACAGAACAAGTCATAGGTTCAACACAGAACAAAAATAAAAGGCTTGATATCTTTAATTTTCCCCTACCATTTGAAATTGAAAATTGATACTGAGCCCAAATATTTGACTACAGAAATAGAGAATGTCCAAGTGTTCACATGAATGTGATAAAAAAATTGCAACAGTAAGGACAACTTAGAGTGAAATGTTAGTCAAAAAGGAAGATTACTTTTAAGACATGACTATGTGTTACTGACTTCTATGTTCAAACAAAATATAGTAGCATGCAAGATGACTTGCATGTTTGATTTGCTATATCTGTGTACATGCACTGCAGAATTACCAGGTTATTCTCATTGCCCCTTTTTTTGGATTCCTCATCCTAAGAAAAACGCACTGGGAGAAAAAATTCCCAGCAGTCCTGAACTTTTCAACTCACTACTTTTCCTGAACTTATGTGGGGCAAAGGAGGAAAAATTTCAGGTTTTTTGAGCTTTACAGAAAAAAAATAAAAATGCAAAACACTTTTTATCTAGGCTTAGAACACCCTTGTAGTTAAAGCTACTAAAAATGCCAGTGACTGATTTGTGCTGACATTTCCACAACTGTCAGTACTAGAGGACTGATGCTCATATTCAGCTTAGATGCTCAAGAATTTCTATGAATATTAGTTCTGATGAAAGTTTTGTACTACAAACACTTTTATCAGCTCTTCCTCCATCTTCTATGACTGACAGTCACTATCACTAGGACCTAACGTAGCATGTGCTTGTATGGTTATATGCGTATGTACACACATGAATAATGACATGTAATCATCCTGGCATTTAATCATCCTGGCATTTTACGTTTTAAGCATTTTGAAGGTGGGAAGAACAGCAATTTAAATTCATTCAAAAGAAACGTGTAAGTTTGCCAAGGAATGTAGAAGCTACAGCCATTTAGAAAAATTTAAGTTCTGTTTGGCCACGTAAAAGACAGAAATATAAGGAACCTCCAAATAAATTAATTGTTCCATTCCCCTTGCAGTTATCTTCCCACTTTTTCCTTTTGCACAAAGAATTGTAATAAAACCTCTCTAATTTTAACTGGTGATTTTTATTTCCTCCTAACATTACTACATAGACATAAAACTACCTCAGCATCAAACTGTCAAGTGCAACATAGCATTTTCTACAGTATATAGCTCTTACTGTTTTAGTCCAGACATTGTTTCCTCTTTGATTCTTAAAGTGACATATATATTTTTACCTTTGTGTCATAATTTTGTAGGCATCTGGAAGGAAGCATTCTGTGTTCTCCATCTGGAAAGGGTCAGCGTCACAAATTTTGTCATCTGTCCGTCCATAGTTAGCACTTTCTATCATAATAACATCGCTTCCTGGACACCGGAGGTCAATGGAGTAGCCTTCACAGGAGAGCTCTCTCCTAACCAAACCAAATGGTAGTGCTGCACGGCTGAAACCTAAAAAAGAGAAAAAAAAAAAAGTAGGATTGAGCCTAAGGGATATATTGCATTGGACTATTTTTCTTTTTTTCTGTCACATAGGCAATAACTCTCAATAGCGTCCTAAAGGAAGTGCACTTTTAAACAGTCTGACCCAGTACCATGTTAAGTGAAGCATCTTTCATGAAACTATCACTTCCTGACATCACTGCTGCTGTGTCCTTAATCTGGGAAGAGAGGAAGTTCCTCTTTGTTTCTAACCCTCGACAGGGCAGCATGTCTGCACAGTTACCTTGCACATTTCCTGTTCCCACCTCTCTTCTCTCTGCTTCTTTCTCCCCACTTTGTGCACAGACAGATCATGGTGGAAAGTGGGTAGTGGCAGAGCAGGCTGGAGTTGCACATTCAGAAGTAAATTAAAAACAAAACAAAACAAACAAAAAACACCAAAGGAGCAAAGCCATAGCTTCAAGTTAATTTATTTCTATCTCCCTTTCTCCAGAAAGAGTTCATTTTCTTTTGCTCAGATACTTTATGTCCCCAACATGGACATGTCTGTGCCACTAGATCTAATATATGTGCTGATACATCACCTAGCTGAACTCCCATTCTCCTCGCTGTGCCTTTTACAGAAATTAAATCACAAGCAGAAGCTAGAAGGTTTTGAACAAATACATAAATGACCAATACAGCAAACTGCACATGTGTACTGTATAAAATCTTCCTGTCCCTCCCAAAAATGACATATATGTTTTAGGGAATTCTCATTTTTAGTATTTTTTTCTTCATGAGAGAATTCCAGAAAATAGGTAAACTATCTAATGAAGCCACACCAAATGCCTTAGAAACAGAACAATGGTCCAGATACTCATCCAGATGTATAGTCTTTTATAGACATTTCTTGATGCACAATATATATGTCAAAAAACTGTACCCTTCCTTGTACATAGCTACTAGTATATTATTAAACAAAATATTTTCGTTTCTTACAAAATGGGGGCACTACTGTGTTTTGGAGGATGAGCTGGGTAACATGATAAACACTTGTATCTTGAAGGTAGTAAATCTCCTGTAAATTTTCAGCGGAACCACAGATATTTCCTTTTTTTTTAAAAAAAAAAAAAAAAGTCATAGTAATGGAGTAGCACAAGGCCATTAATATTTCAGTGCAGGCTGTTAGAGACAAGTTATGACGGCAAAGAGAAACAGCTAGTAAGTATGGAAAGTTGCTTCTCTGGTGTTTTCAAGGCAAAAAAAAAATCTTTTTTTTTTTTTAAAGTATGATACATTAGAAGAGGGAAGGAAGCAAGGATCTAAAAAGATCAAGAATAACTTGAGATAACCCCTTGACAGCAAATTTTCATGTGAACCCGAGGCTGTCACTTTTTCTGCTGAATTAATGACCTGTGGATTCGAAGTCCTACTGTATGAAGGTGATGATGATCTGCTAGGACTGCAAGGAAGAGCTGCTGGGAACAACTGCACCAGTGTCAGGATGTGGCTTCCTGGCAGCCAGAGCCCATCGTCCCGTCCGCCCGGCTCCCCTTCTGCACCAGTACCAGGTTTTACTCCCCCCCCATGCAGAGGACTAATGCTTGGGCCACCCTGACCCCTGGCTCCCTCCACATCAGGAGATGTGCTCCCAGAGGAGCAGCTCCTTGGCCTGCTCGCTGGACAGGATCTTGCCCTGTCACAAGGGAAGGGCAGGCCAGGGCGCAGCAGCTGCGTCTGCCTCTGCTTTAAATTTTACAGAATCTCATCTGACATGAAATGGGTGTTGCTGCGCTGCCAGTGTTTTAGTATTTGTTAATAAGAGAAGAGGCCATGTTGCTGTGGAAAACACAACAATTCCATCTAAAATGCACTCCTGGCTATAGGTTTGGCTGAGCATGTCATGTGTAATAACAAACACTATTATTAGAGGCTTGCTGAAGTATCATGAGCTGAAAGCTGGAAAGAGCTGAAATGCGAATCTATCACGTTAACACCCTACATATTCCTCCCATGCAGCAGATTAATACAATGAAGACAGAAGCTGCTCACGGCTTAGTGAGGGCGTGAAATGGGCATGTAGAGGGGCATGAACAAAGTCCCCACCACAGATAGGAACAAAGCCCCCACTACACATGCATGCCCAGGCTCCTTTGATTAATTACCATCACGACAGCCGCAGTGGGACCAAAAATAATGCTACCAGTGACTGCCATTCCTACATCCTACTGCTCCTGTCAAATTTAACACCATCCCCATAAAACTCGATCCCTCATGGCAACGGAGCCTGCACCCCCTGCATGCAGCAGGGCTGCCTCCAGCACAGGGCTCCGTCAGCCCCCTCCCATGGGGGCCCCTCATGTGCCGTCACATAGCCCCACTTTTGGGTTTCCGTAAGCAAGAAGGAAGCCACGAGAGGGGACACAGCTGGGTCTGCTGCCCAAAGGGGATTTTTGGTGAACGGCAGAGCACGGGGCCCAGGCTGATGCCCCTGAGGTCTCGGTGGCTGCACAGGCAGCGTGCCTGCAGCAGCAGGTCAGATGTATGGATCACTGCAGTGCCAGGCTGACAAAACCATACCAAGCTGGTTGTGATGAGCACTGAGCCCTTCCTGCAGACCCTGCAGCACAGCCAGTACTTCCGATAGGAAATATTTCAAATTCAAAGACAAGACCTCCAAGATTAACTACCTGCAAATCTTATTTCATCATCTGTAGCAACTGGCCACTGCCATAGTACTGTGAATGTATTTCATCCTGCAATTTTTCTCCCTGCAGTCATACAGGAGATGTTCTGTATTAGAACAAACATTAAAAATGCTAGACCAAGGTTAGGTCACTTCACCAGCAACAGAAGACACACCTGAGACTGTAACGTAGGTGTGATATCGCAAAAGCAGCAAGCCATAAAGCCAAACAATGCAGCATGTGGTAGGTGGGGAGATCACTCTAAGGAACCACTATGGCGCAGAGGGAATTTTAAGTAAATAAAATAAATAAACATAAAGTCTACTAACAAAGCTGCTGTGATGTTTATTCTGAAGCTTTATTTGTAATCTTTTCCTATCAACAAAGAAAACAAAAAATAAGCATATCAACAAGCAAAGTGTAATTCAATCCATCTTGCAACCCTGACAATCGAAGAAAGAACTAGTGGGAGGCCCTGTGAGCGAAAAATCAATATTGCAGCTTTGTGCCGTGCAAATGTGAATACTGCCAAATAGCAGTGCTTAGGGTAAAATGAACTGTTTTGCTCCATTTTCTCCTCTCTGAACAAATGATTTTGAAACGACAGCTTTTTTTTGGAGCTATAAAATGTCAAGCAATAACTCCCTGCGCTTTAGGCAAGTGATTGGAATAAATACCTCTTGGCAACAGGTGCAATGACTTAGGACTGAAATTGATTTACATTCAGGAGATAATTCCCGATAAACAGATGCACTGCCACAGGATGGAAGTTTGAAAGACCGGCATCTGAATGCTGCTGCCTGGTTCTGCATCATTCCAGGGCTTTTCAGACATAAGTATGTAGCTCTGTCAATAATTACTGTTGTCACCAGTAACTTTGTATCTCCAGTGCAATTCGTCATGAGGATTTTCAACACCATCTTTTCTAACCAACCTGTATTCAGCCCGCTGCTTGTCTAACTGCACCTTGCATAAATGTGTTTTGTTTGGCCATCCACCTATGGCTGAAATCAACATTCCTTGTTTCTGCTAATCACTTCGAGGCAAACTGTGCCATGGATGACACCGCTCCTCTCTACAGAGGAGTGTCCGTGTAAAGAGCTGCCTGACTGCCACAGACCCTTCTGGGGCCAGGGCTGGGATTTCCAGCACAACCTAAACAGCAACTGAAGCAAGTCTCTATTACCACATGCAGCGTATGCTGTCTCTGATTCATTTGAGTCTGTATATATTCATCAGTGTTGTGTGGACTTTTTTTTTTTTTTTTTTATGCTAGAAGAATAATACCTAATGAGAAAAAAGAGCGTGTTTTCTGTCATGTTAACCGTTTTGATTACGAAAAAAAAATCCTGGCAAACATATGTTTCCTGCACATTTTATCTGTTCACAAATTAGTTGGGTGCAGGCTCTTTATTCATAGAACAAAATAAACTGCTTTTACAAAATCACCATTTTAAAAAAAAAAAAAAGTAAAGGGGATTTTCAGTGGTAATATGCATTCTTTAATGCTTTATTGGTCAATGCATGTACAGGAACATGCTGAGAAAAAAATCAAAATGGAACATCACATAGAAATCTTTCCTCTTATACTTTAATCTATAAAATGAAAAAACAGACATTTTGCAAAAGAAATGTAACTTAGAACTGGGTTTCTCAAATATATTAAATTCACATTTCACTCTTTTTTTTTTTTTAATATATATAGATTTGCAATGCCTTTTACCATTCTACCATCCTGGTTCCTTAATGAAAAATGATTTGTCTATAGAAAGGTAACCTAAATTTGTCAAAGTGCAATGAAAAGTTAATAATTCACAGCATCCTGCCCACTAGCATTCCATCTTTTTGAGCTGTCAATAATAAGAGAGTGTGCTAAGTTTGGTAGATAAAAGCAAAAAGGAACCACTACATTTGAATGTTCACCCCATACAGAGGAAAAATAGTGGAATGTAAACAGGCTAACATCAGTACTTCTCGACATCAGAAGCAAGGAACCTTTGATTAAAACTTAAAGCACAGAGAAAGTCAACATGGAAATACAAAATAATTTCAAAGAATGCAGATACTAGGAGAACTGAGAATCCAAAACAAATCTTTGCAGAAATAAATATATATGTCTCGGTGAGCAAGGAAATATTGCTTCTTGTGTTATTTGGCTCTAACAGAAAGGTCTTTTGAAAAGAACACATCTTTTCAAACAGAATGTTTACAGTTGTCTCTTTCACAATCTCTTTTATTTTACCAAATCATGAAACATGATGATTCAAGTTCTACACAAGATGAAGCAATGCATCTTGGGCAGAATTTCAATAATATATGTTGAACAAATGCAGAGCCCGACGCAAACTGTATGCAGCATCTTCTCCCTCGCTCAGCAAGGTGCAGACACGCACGCACAGAGGGTGCACACAGGCAGCTGAACACACTTTCCCATCTGAAAATCATGCAAATTCTCAACATGGGTCCCGCAGAGCATTTATAATTCTGCGAAAAAAGCCTCAGCATCCTGCAGTTTCTAAAGAATCCCATGAACTATGCCAAGGGAGACTTTTCACTCTTGTCTCTCAGTGCTGTATATATTTCACACAGATAAGCATGTTATTTTGTAAAACAGCTTTTAAATTATCCAATACTGGTCAACAGATCACTACCAATGACTAAAACGATAGAGGCAATTTAAATGACAACTGTGCTTTCTAATTCTATCTTTGAAGAGAAAAAAGTCATTCTGGCAACCATGTCTATTAAAAGATTACATTGGCACAGTGAGAGCTTCTGATACTGCACAGAGGTCTGGAGTTCACAGCACTCCTCTCTTCTTTCACTGAAAGCCACCAGATAGCACACGAACAGCCAGAGCTCCGGCACGGCAGACAAAACCCCACTGTTCCAGTCTGGATAAAATTAGGCAGGAAGCGATCATTTCAAAAATATTCTCTTATAGCTGTATTCTTTGCTGTTTTAAGTATAGACTCATTATTTTTATTTAAGATGATGGAAGCAGAGGACATTAGAGAAAAAAGGATTAGTTATTGAAGGAAATCTATTTTCTGGGAAGATACATCTTTCCCTCTCTTTTTTTTTTTTTTAACCCATTCATAAAAATGGGATTAACTCAAAACAATGTACATGAAAGTACATTCATTATTAGAACTTTAACAAAGAGGTCTGAAGCCCTAATGAACACACTTCATCATTTAAATGTGCACATAAATTACGCTGAAGCAAGACAACTATTTCATTGAATAAATTAGCTGTGAGGGGGGATTTTTAGCACTCCTTTCAAGAGTTCAGTTTCTCCAACATACTCTTGTACATTTTAATTATTTGGATAAAATCTGAAAGCCCATCTCTTGCAAAATAAAAATATGAATTGCTAGCAATAAGAGCTTTCAGAAATATTAAGTAGCTAATAGTGGCTTTCTAATAAATACTTTTTAAAAATTATTAGACTGATTTAGTCTAAAAATCATTTAAAATTTTAAAAATCTTTGTCAGATTCAGTGTTTTCCAAGATTCGGTGTGAGCAGCAGAATTACAACAGTAAGTAATTTTCTGTAATTATACACTTAATATGCAGTGTGCATAAACACAAAGCACGGTACGTCTATTTAATGAAATTCAGGACAGAAGCCTGAGTTACGCCCTCTGACTCACACTAGGACGAGTCCTGCCTTCCAGGCTCCCAGGAACTTATTACAATTTTCCTTGTGTATTTTACAGTCTCCATGCAATTCTCAAAAATATCCCTGTGAGGCTCTCTTCAGCAAAAAAAGAGTCAGGGTTTACCTGCCTACACCTTGTTGAATGATTCAGCAAAACCTCAAGTTAGTAGCAGCATCTTAGCTTTTTAACGTGTTGATCCTTCCTGTGTATGGTTGGCAAGCATCTCATTTAAATTCACCTAAACAGCTCTCACCCCTCATGCATAAGGGTGAGAATGTCTCTCTCCGAGTTGTTCATGACTTTTTTTTGGTGGTGGTGGTATGTTATTGTTGTTTTTTCTAATAGCAGGACAGAAGAGAGTGCTACATTGTCAGAACTGCAGACTGGAGTCCTTCAATCACCTGGAACAAGAACAGCCCAGACAGCAGCTGTGCAAGCATCCCCCATATTAGTCCATCATGTCTCAACCCTATTTTGAAGGAATCACCACTATGGGAAAAGAGATAGTTTGGTCTTCATGCCCATTTAATCCTTCACCTCCCTGCTGAGGCTGCCACAAGAGTGCTAATTAATGCTAAACTGTGAAAATGGGCTTCTGCACTTTGCATCCAGCCACACTGAAACTGGTTAGAAACCACTAATTCCTTTAATGAAAGTCACCAAACCAGAGACTGGTTCCTGGCAGCATTTTAGCAATGCCTACATATGGCAGATGGAAACCATGTGATTTAAACATGAAAGTCTAAATATCTAGTGCAAAAATATGCATGTTGTTCGGTTCTCACTTAGAACCAAATTTTACTCTCATCTGCATGCACCTTTCCCATCCCTTTCAGTGGAAGCTGCATGCATGAGAGCAAAACTTTGCCCTCTTGATCTAAAATTATCCCAGTTTGAAACAGTATTCATCTGTCAATGATATTTCTTTTCTTTTGCCAGCCAGATGTCTGTTCTCAGGCTGCAAGAATCTCCTTCCTTTTTTCCTTCACATCACACACACTTGATCCTTTGCCAGCTCACAGAAAGCACTCTACCCTTTTCTTTCTCGCCATTAAATACATTGCATCTTCAAAATTTCTCAAGGCAAATAAGTCCCATGGTCTCTGTAAATCCACCTCCTGGAGGTTATCTCCAGTTTACCAACTGTGAACTCGCTGAGCACACCACCTGTCAGGAAGGAGAAGCTTCTGAATTAGAAACAAGCTCAGAAACAGGGAGGTAAGACACACAAAGGGTGATGTGTCAGTAATGTCGTGTCAACAGGATTTCCTGTTGAATTATTTCCTCTGTACAGGATGTTGGTAGCTGAATAAAAATAAATATTCTTTAATTTTCTATAAAAATGCATTTTGACATCCATTTATATTTCTAGTTCCCTCAATCATTTTTGATTGGAAACCATGTGTTCGAGGGGGTAGGGGAAGAGGAGGAAAGGGCTATGATTTCCATCAGCATATTCAGAGTGAACAGCTGACAAAAGAAACATGCTTTTGTTCCCATCTGAAGAAACCCAAAGCCTCGTCACCTCAGAGGTTGATAGAAACCATGCAAAGATGTACCACTTCCTCAGAACTATGTGCATGGGTGAAAGTTAAATCATTTCATCAGATGACATGTTGATTGCCAGCCATAAGTCTTGGTGTGCTGGGCTCTGCCTTCTAATATGGGTTATACCCTAACCTGCCTAACAACAAAGCAAAACATTTAGTCTCACTAAAATGTGGAGATGGATTCTTATATTCTGCCTCATGTTAAAGAATGTTAATCTACAAGTGACAGAGTTTAAAACACCAAATATGTATATGATCCTCAACAATTACCATAGATTTAATAAAAAATATTGTATGATTGCTAACACATAATAACATATGAGATTGCAGCTGTAAAATTACGAAGGGGGCATTTTCTTGTTTACAAACAGTTTTACGTATACATTAACAACAGAACCAAGCAACAAAGGAAGAGTTCATATGCTCCTCGTTTCAATAAAATGATGGGGTGGAGTCAATTGTCATGGTATAATTTACAGTGGAAAAATTATGTGGTTAATTTTAATGACAGCAAGCCACTTCATCCTTAAAAAGTGCTTATGAGTATGCAAATAGCAGAGTAATACCCCTTCTCATTTAGTGTAGCTTCTGAAATGTTTCTGAGGACTCAGGAGTAAAAGAAGAACTCTTGGAAACAAAAAGGCCCAAGATCCCACAGACAAAATTTATAACCCAAAATACAGAGTCATACCTTTTGAAATCAAGTAGCACAACTATGTGATAAATGTACTTGAAAGTAAGTGTGTCGTCACTTCAAATATTCCCACAAATAGATATGAGACAAGAGTAGCAAGCAGTCTCAAAAAATGCCTGTCAGAATGAAACGCTTTCTTCCTGACCTTACTTTCTATGAAATACTTCTGGATTTCTACGAGACTATTAGAGAGGAGAGGGATATACCATACACAGTTTTTACAACATACCTAAATTTCTGGCAAATTCCAGGAATAATGGAGTAATCCTACACAGATACTTGGCAGCATCTTCTGAATAACAAATTGCATGAGAAAAAAAAAAAAAAAAAAAAAAAAAGGAAAACTATTTAATGGTTTAGAAATAAAAAGGTAATTTTAAAAGTCCTAAGGACTATACACAATTCTACCATGCTCTCTGGGAAGCAGGCAGTTCCAATGGCAACAAAGGTACTGTTACCTGAATAAAGGAAATATGCACCTCTGCCACCCTGTCCAAATGCTGTTAATGACCTCGAAAGGAATCCAAAGGCCTCTTTGCAAACAGGTACAAAAGACAAGGGAGATCAATTGGCAGGAAGGCTAAATTCCACCTGAACTCAAATTCAGGACTTCTAAATTTGGATTCCGATTTTTATTCCTGGAATTCGTCCTCCTTCCTACAACTGCTACAATATGAGAGCAAGAAATACTGTCAGGTTTTAGAGAACAGGCTAATGAGTGCTCAAATGAAATAAATGAAAAATCAGGATCCCAAAAATCTCTGAGTACTAAGACAGAAAGTAAACAATTTCCCATAATTATGTGATAGGAGTTCTATAATTAATGCTATTTACATTAGAAAGTAACAAAAGGGATGAATGCACACTGTAACACTTCAGAGAAAGGAAAACTTTGCATTTGCTAATTACCACTATTTAGAAACACACATCTAATAGCTCAACGACTGTGTTTCCAATGTTGTTCATTGATCTTAATATGACTAATAATAAAAGAAAGGACCAGGAAAGCTCTGCATCAGACCAGGAAGAAAAAAAAGAAAAAAAAAAAAAAAAAAAAAACAGAAAAAGAAAAACCACAGTGGCATGTTCAAGTATGAGCTCAGCATCAAGCAAGGCAGACCCACTGCACTGCTACTACAGATGTGGAAAGTAATTTCCTCACTAATTAATCCATTATACATAGCATTTCACCATACCAGGTCACAGTTCTGTGTGAAAAACATCCTTCCCTAAGTGTCTAAAGCAAGAATTTCTGAAGAAGGCAGCTGTGAAGTATAAAAGATCCGACTGCTCCACTTTTTTCCACACCAACTAAAACGCTGCTTTCCTACGGAAAGTACCGTGTTCTCACTATACATTATTTAGGTCTACAAACAGGTGGCCAGCTCCGGTGAGTCCAAGGGGATGGTGGGGGATCTAATGGCCAGGCGGGGAGGGAGCAGCCAGGGGGCTGCATGTCCTAGGGGCTGACACCTTCTCTCCCGTCTTGGTACAGCCAACCCAGCCTTGCTCAGCTGAATGCCAGGGTCTGGCTTCACCCCCAGTCCCACAGCCTGTCAATCCACACACGCTGCTGTTTCTCCAATGGTGGTGAGTTTTATTAATGAAGATGATTTCCAGAGTGTGCTCAGAGCGTGTTAAAGCAGCCGAGGTGGCAGTGTAATTGAGGAGGGAGTTGCTAATCTGCTGAGGATGCCAAGGAGGGAAGGAGAAGGTTAGGGGTGTCCAAAAGAGGCAGAAATGAGCAGGTGTTAGGGTAACCGTTTAAATTAGGCATTCTGACATAATCATTTATAACTGAGGATTCAGACTCCCTTGAAGGCACTGAAGCTGGATCTCCTATCTATTCTACTTCGTAAGGAAGCTGTTTTCTTTTCGTACAAATACCGATTTCACCAAGTGTACACTACCACAAAGCAAACTTTAGTTAATGAGCCTGTTCTGTGCATTACACAATTCCAGAACAGAGCTGCAGTGTCTATCTGGGCTCTGTCTCTGCTGAATCTGAAGTTCAGATTGTTACTGGGTTTCAACAATGCATGGCCCACGTTATCTTTAAAAACACAATGCAGAAAATGTTGGAATTCCGAAACCAAAAATAAAGCTACTTTTCATAACGATGGTTTTCACTTGCACAAGCCTCTAGAAGATGACAAGGGTGCTTTATGAATCAAATACAAAATACAGAAATAATATTATCTCCCACTGAAATGCTGTCATCTCTGAATGATGTGTTGAGATCCAACATTATACAACTCTTCATAGTAGTAATTTTGCAATATTTTATCTACTTGAAAATAATAGGGAATTTAGGTAAGTAGAATCTTAATTACCCCAATTAAGTTCTCATCCTGCATCACTAATGTCATTGTGAGCTTTGTCATTAACCTCACTGAGTGCAGGACAGATTCCTTAGAATTTAACCTGGACACTCAATATTCTTGTCCTAATGAAAAATGCATTAATGAGCTTCATTATTCTACTCCATTTTAAAGAAGCACCTTCAGCAGTTAGTTTCCCTCAAGAGCCTAATGGGGCACTGGTACACTAGTGAGCTAGGACTTCACTCTAAGTCTTTTTATGGACTCAGTGAACTTCATGTTCAACCCACCAAAGGGCGAGCAACACCCACTGACTCACTTGAGGAACTCCCTGTGGTAAAGCTGACCAAACATGTACAAACTTTTGAAATTATGACTGAGGTAGTACAACTGAAAGAACAGTCACAGTGAAATAAACACAATGGAAACAAAACTAAAATTCCTCCCTATAATTAAAAAATGACATAGATTTTCTACACAGAGGATCCTCAACCTATTTCAATCACTACCTTTTTACCAGTCATCTATTGGGAGACATTCCAGTAAAACTAGTGATCTTCTATGACCTTCATTTTATGTTATTAAATGCAGCAGACACCTCATGCTGAATATGAAATAAAAAATATGCAACCCAGGAAAGTACTTTAAGAAAAAATGCCCTTTGGAGGACCCAATTTCAATCTTGATATATAATGACACAGATTTGCTGGTGACATTTGAATAAAAATCTCAATTATATAAATTATTGTGTTCAAAATTCTATTCTGAATTACTAAATTTAGAACAGGCCCTGTAGATCAGATTGAGCCAATCCTTTATAAATGTGGGAAATACATACTTCAGATTCATGTGATGTTAGATCAGACTAATTGTATTCCCTGTCTTTAGCCACATATTAGGAGAGGATTTTTGTTTCAAATATCAATGCAACTGGTGGCAGTAAAATACCTCCCAAAGATCAAAATACACTCTTCACATACATAATTGTGGCTGATCTATTGCTAATAAAGCCTTCAAGGAGAAAGCAACGTGAATTGCCAGAACAAGGGAAACCAGTGCTTACAGATACTATTTTATCATTCCTATAGCTTGAAGAACAACAGTGAAAAGTGTCACTTGTTGCAGTCCCCTGCCTCTGAAAAAACAGGGAGGGGGCCAGGGGGAGAGGCGGTGAGTGCAGATGTCTGTTATCCCTGCCAGTAAATACAGATTAACAAGTCATTGCTCACTGTAATATCCACCGAATTTCAGTTAACTGCTGTCTGAGCGACCTGCCTGAAATTCCAGAAGCTCAGTGCTGAGCCTGATCTGCGGCAGGTTTGAGCAGCATCAGCCTGGGCTAGCTGTAGCAGGGGTGAGGGGTTCTCAGGCTTGGAAGGGAGGGGACTTACGGAAATCCCTTTCCCTAATTAAATCTGAAAACGAGAGTTTGAAGTGGTAAATAATAAATCACAAAAAATCCTCGGTCTCGTTGTCAAGGAAACCAGTATGCCTCTGCCATAATCGCTGCGAGCCCAGTCGTGCCCTCGTTGACTCCGGGACATACCCCACGTTCCAGCCTGAGGCCGAGTGAGCAACTCATGCTCCCGGCCGCCTGAGGGCAGCGCCAGCCGGGGGGTTCGGGAACGCATCCTTCGGCCCCCAGCCCGCCACAGGGCCTGGCTGGCGGGGCAGTGGCTCTGGAAGGTCTCTGCAGTTGTGTTTACTCGATGGCCATTCCTCGTTTACCGCTGTTTGCATCTTGAGCCTGGTTATCTCAGCCCGCCACAAGCCCTGGTAATCTCCAGCTCCCTGGCACTCCTACTTCCCGAGCATGCCCTGCTGCCAGCAGAGACCGCTCCCTGGTTTTACTCATGGACATGCAATGGTTTTGAGAGTGATGAGGAGGGAAAAGGAAGTACAAGACAAAATAAATGCTTAAAGCACATACACACACACACAAAGAAAAGAAAAAAAAATAAAAATTGATTCTGTGCCAAGTCATTTAGGTAGCTGACTGCATTACTGTCTTTTTCCCCTGTGATGATAATTACCTTTTATAAACATCTGAAGTTGTTTTTTCCTTCTACGTTTGGTGGAATTGCACATCATCTCTGGACACGCACCAAACTTGGAGCACAAGCAATTCCCAGTACCCCAACACCAGGAAGGCCAATAAAGGGAAAATGCTATATTAGTGTCCCTATCTCATCCTTCAAGAAATCCTGAAACAGGTTTTAAAGGAAGTATCTTCAAAGTGAGGAAATAGGAGGAACGACAGGCAAGTACATTATGTTCCCAGTTGAATTTAAGCAATAAAAAATCCAGTGAGACAGGGAAGGATTGCTGGGGGGAAAAAAGAAAATCTGCCCTTAGGAACTAGTGAGTAAGACTACCAGAAAGATTTCTAACAGAAGAACTGTGACTGATCCTTGTTTGAAACGCTGCAACCATTTGACCATCTATTTGCTATTTTACCAATGGATAAATCTGATTTTAATTCTTAATACTATTCCATGCAACAATCAATAAGCCCCTTTATACACATATTTTTATAATATTAGTTTTAGCAAAATACATTTATTAGTGTAACAAGACTGAGAAGCCCTGGTGATTTGAATTCTTTGCTGAATGTTATTTAACTGATCTTTGTTTCTTTCAACAGTTAAAGAATGCAAAGGATTTAGCTTAGGATCCAAGTTGCACTGGGAGACTCTGGATACCCATTACATAATTCCTGAACTTTATTATGACATCACATTTTGGTAAATGTCATTTACAAATTTATTTTTATCCATTAATCAAAAGAGTATAACATGTTAATAGCACTTTCTTCTGTCTGTTCATCAGCAGCTAAAAGAAAGCTAATTGTTTAGTTTTATTGTGTCATCATTGTGTCATCCCCCCCCCCTTGTTTTTGTGTGTTTGGTTGGTGCTAAGCATCTCAGGAAGCCATGGAGCAACAATTCAATTGTTCAACTATTCCAACATAAACTAAGGATATCAGTAAAATCCTTTGTTCAACAGATTTGTAAGCATGCAATGAAAAAAAGGCAAGAAATTTTTGTTCCAGATCAGGCTCAATCAAAACAAAATAATTCATTCCCCAGACCAAACCCCAAACCTAGCCATACTCCTTTTCCCTTTGAAGCCCAATGTAGGTTTTTGGTAGCTAAGTGAACATGGGCACATTCACCTTTGACCTCTAGGTCAAAACAGTTCTTAAGATCACAGCATCATATGACAATTCAGGCTGAAATGGACTTCTGCTTTTTCCTATCCACTTAATAGATTATTTGATCTAAATACCTCTTCCAGATAAAAACCTAAATCACATATAGGAAGAATTATTCCTACATCATTTAAAAACTGAAGTCCCTGTCGTTGTCATCCCAGTTAAAAAGGTGCAATTATGGATTAATTACAGCCAATTGCAATAATGCATATTAGTATCTGTATCACTGCATATGACTCTAAAACTCAATCACCTTAAGAAAAAAACATGAAAAAGACAAATAAAGGTTTCCATTAAAAAGATAACGCAAAAGCAAATGAATGTGCCATTTGGGCATAAACACGCTCATTTGCAAAATATGCATGCAGCATCCATCAGAAGAAAAAAGGCCTTTAGCTGATTTACAGATAATTTACTATGGCACACTCTTACCACTGTTTTATTCTTATTTGAAAAATTAGTCTGGATTCCTGAACACAATGACAGCAACCTGTTTGTTTTGATGTCTTTTTGCAAAATTTTAGTGATCTTGAAACTTTAGGGCTAAACATCTTCATGACAATCCATATCTTTCACCCAAGCGTTTCATGTTCTTTGAACACCACTCCTAACCTCACCTACCAGCTTCCCAATGACACCACATGCTGAAAAAGGAGTTCAATATTACCCAGGCCCTGCGCCATCATAATCCACTGTGAAAAAAATACCTCAATCTCTTCTGTTGGTAGGAAGCCACAACAACCCAGTATTTCTCCTCTGAACTGTTTTTTTCCAGGTGGCCAATTTGACTCGTTGATTCTTTGGAATTTTTATATCCTCTGTTTGAACAGTCTCTATCTTTTTGTCCTTGCCTTGGTGCTTAGACTCGAGCTAACCTTCAAACTACTGCCTCTGCTTCCAAACAGCCCAAAGGCGTGCTGTGGGTTTCTGGGCACTGACCGGCAATCCCCAGGGCCTAATTTGTCAGCCTGGGCATAGGACTGGCAGCTGCAGGCACAGCTCCTGAGCAGTTCAGAGCTCCACAGCCATTTTACCATGGCCCTTTACAGCACTATGCAGAAATACCCACAGCTCCCTTCTGCCAAAGTTATGAGAAATGGTTATTAATTTTAATTGGTCTAAGCTATCTTTTAGTGAAATTATATCTTCAGGCTTCATCACCTATCTGAATAGCCTCTTTTTGCAGTTACCACTGCTATTCTTCTACTAAGAAATAAAGGCAACGCATTCTGTATTTCCTCACAGATTACCAAGTATATTGAGCAAAAGATGGCTGGAAGCAAATGAGAAATAAAAAATTAGAGGCATTTTGAAACAAACCGGCTGTAATGCTCATTTAAAGGCAACTTATCCATAGGTCTCCTTCTGTGAGAGTAGGACAAGACTGAAAACAAATCCCAGAATAGCAAACCATAGCATTTTATGTTGAATGTAATACATCCATTGAAGCTGCATGTGACTGATAATTTTAAAGGTTACATCTGCTAATGATTTTGAAAGACGAAAGATCTCAATGGTGACAATTTTACACACATCCATTAGAGATCCTTAGATTTCTACAGTTCAGTTTTAAACATCTCCTCTTAGTCTTTGGACCCTAACCCTGTAACAACCATAGTTGACCATGTATCAAAAGAAACAAAGGTCATCTCGCAATGGTAGTTACTGACAAGCTTTACAAAGGCTTTCCCATCGCCTCCTTCTTCACCTGCATAGCAATATGTCAGCCACTGGGACAGACACTAGCTGAAAAATTTCTTCAAGTCGCTCAGCAGGGTTGCTGGAACTAGGACTCACAGAAGTCAGTGGAAACAGTTTTACCATGAAAAACAAATTTGGCACTAATATGAAATACCTGACAGTTTGCAGTCTAAAACTTAATCAATTCTGAAGGTCTGTGCTCTATGAAAAGTAACCACAAAGACACGGGGCAGAATAATTTAATGAACTGGAATGTATGGCTTCAATTTTTTTTCTGAAAATATTGCATTCTCTCTTAGGCTTGTAAACAGTTTGAACGAGTGGCCTTTTTAAGGCATAATTCAGTAAACAAAAAATGTTACCTTGTGAATTAAAACTATTCTAAATACAGTCTATTGTGACCACAATTCACATTAACATGGCAAGCTCTTACAGAATGCCTTTTCAAGGAAAGAAATATATTCCTTGTGCGTTCAAGTATAGAGCCATAAACCATATGAGTCCCTATTTATTTCAAATTTCCCATGATGCCATTTACTTCGGCTTTTAACCTTTTATGTGACATTGAGCTATTTTACAATCATAAAATAGTAGAAAAAACAACCTGTTAATTTGAAAGGGACACATTACAACATCTCTCCCTGGCACTATAATATTTTAATTTCTTTTTTCAAGGCAAACCAGTTGGAAAGTGACCATCTGCTAGTCTGTTAGTACTATTCAAGCAAAGCAATGCACAAAATGTCCTCCTTTCCCAGCAAGAGTAGGACCATTAACTGAAAGGAATTTACATATTATCATGTGAGCTTAACAGATTGACTCACAACAAAATAAAATCTCTGTTTCTTTAATTACAGTTAAATATACTGACTACAAAGATGATGATACAAAACTGCTACCATTGTGTGTCATCTAGAGAAGCACAAGGAATCTGAATGTTTTGTAGAAAGAAATTAGCATTATCAGATTTCCTACGAAAATTATGTTCTTCTATTTTGAAGCTAAATGCAAGCACAATTCTACAAATACAGTTCTATTTCTCAGCTCAAAATATACAATGTACTTTGGACACTGGGTAAGTTTTCAATACCACTTAAGGTTTTGAATATTTCAAAACAGTTGATAACGGCAGCAAAAGAGGAAACTCGACAAGCCCTCCAGGCTGATAAATATAGAACTTCTTGGATGAGTATAGCTCAATGGAGCTGTAATCTTGGCTGGCACCTGTACATGATACTATAACACATACAGCTAGAACTGCAAGTTTGTGAGAATAAATTAAATTAAATTCACATTCATGTTAGCACTTTAAAAGATGTTGTCAGTACAACTTTGTATGCATGCAAGCCACTGCACTTTTGAAAGTTTTACCCTAAAAGGTATCAAATTAGAGCATGCTGTCTCTAAAGGTTAGGAGATACATTGGTCATATCTTAATCGTCTCTTATGCACATTATTCGTATCTGTACCTTGTCAACATTCCTAACTATAATGCGAATGAGACTGAAAAATGAAGTAACTGCACTTCAAATTGTTAAATTCTAGAGGCTTTTTCACATCTTGAATTGTGAAATATAGCAGATGTCAAATGCCATTACCAAAATGCACTCTGCAGCTGCCTTAAATCTGCAGTATATTTTACTGTAGAAGTATTTATCTCCTATTTCCTGGTCTCTTTCTCTCTATCAAAAATAATCAAGTAATTCAGAAATTTACACTAGTAGTAAAATATTTGCCAAATGTTAAGGACTTTGTAAGTTGTCCTTTGAAACAAATAGATTTTTCTGCCCAGCTATTAATGATGTAGTAGTTGTATCAATTTGCCCAACAAATTAATGTCTTACTGCTTTCCTTATTTTTATTTATAAATTTCATAATGGATGTAAAGCACTTTAAACCATGCATTTCTCAGGGAATACTACACTTCAGGGACTGTTAAAGTCACTCTGCCTTCAGCCTTTATCACGCTACACAAGGTACAATAAACACTGAGAAGTGTGCTGCCTATTGTATGCCTTGTTACAAAGTTCATGTCCAACTGTTCTCCTGTCCTTTCTCTTTGAATTTCCGTACTTCCCAAGCCTTTTTCAGACATGTTCTCACCAAGTCTAACTGACTCAGAACAATTTCAGACAACAGACTGGTGTCGAGCAGTACAGGCTCAAATTATAGAAGTCTCATTCACATGGCTACGAACAAACCTTCTGTATGCTACATGAAGTCATGGTTAGGGAGTACTGCAGTCATATGCTGGATTCTGGCCCTTTTTGTCTACAAACTTCCACTTCTCCATAAGAAATCTCTGCTCTTCACTGGTGTTGAGTCTTCCAAATGAATACACATTACCAAGCTTAAACTGAGCAAGCCAGACCCAGTACAGCCAATCATTTCTCAAAATTCAGGATACACTGGTAACTTCTTCACCAAAGTGTCACATAATTTGGTGCTATCTTGCAAGGTGCAGAGAAGAGTTCTAGTCAAGCAGTAAAATACAAAAGCTATGGAGAAGCAAGAGTGATCCTCCAGCCATGCTTCAATGCCATGTAGAAATTTAGAAGTGGCGTTACCTACGATTGCTTTGTTTTTTGGACTGGATGAATCAGACAATTGGGGAAAGCCATGTGACACTTATCTTGCTGTGAAGACATAGTTGTTAATTCTCTGTGTGGTTCTAATTCTTATACCAAAAGGCAGGCACTCACATAAATATGTATTTATTTTCCATTATGCTAATTTTGTTAAAAAACATCAATAGTTGATCAGCTGAAAAATGTGTGCAATTTTGAAAGGCTTTTGAAAACATCCATGTCTGACTTGACCTTATGACCATTTTCTCCTTCAGGCAAGCCAATATTATAACCAGAACAACACAAGAGGATGAACATTGTTGGGGAGCTGCTCACTGTGCCTGTCATACCCCGTTAATGCAACTTTGATTTGCCTTTGTTCTGACAGTAGCAAACAGCTGCTTGTAAATGAGCCACAGTCCCTGGGCTGCCTCCCATTATTCCACACTTTTGTTTGACAAGGTCACTTGCTGTGGGGATTTTGGGGAGATAGAGTGTGCAGCCTATAGAATTAGAGTTAAACCACAGGCAACCCAGCTTGAATGCTCTTTTTTTTTTTTTTCATAGTGCCAGCAAAGCAAGAATAACAAAGAGAAAATCTTTTGCTCTGTGAGCAAGTCAAACTTTTCTTTTTCCCAGTGTTGATTTCATAATCTTAAAACTATCTTATAAAAAGCAAGTCATGTTTCCATAAATCCCCTTTCATTCAAATCTTAACAGAATTTATATAAAAGATGTATTTAATTACAAAACAGGATTAACAAAAACAGATTAATATTTTTTTTTTATCTATCGCTACAATTCATTATGAGACAATACAAAGCTATACAGCTAACAGCAACTCTGACAAATGCTGAAGAAATGCTAAGAAACAATCTGAAAGATTTATGCCAGTTTACACAGGAAATTGATTTATTTTTGATAGGAACCAAGACAGACCAGTCTTCCAGAAAGACAAGCGTCTCATAAACAAATTATGGCTATGATAGCTGCCCATTTAAGGACTAGGAGACATTTCTTTGACTTGGAAGTTTTATAGTGGTGAATTAAACTGTAAAATCAGTATACAACGACATTAAGATACTATCTAGTGCTATCAAATCATCCTGAAACATTCATTTTCCATTTTGACCTGTGATCTTAAAGACAGTGAAAGCTGTCATTTAGGATAGCCTATTTCTTTGTGACAATTGTTGCTTTTGAAGCCATGCATAAACAAGGAATAGGTGGCAAATATTCAAAGGAATGGCTGGTAGTATGGGAGGAGACAGCCAGTAGCAGTTTTCAACCACAAATGAATCACTGCAGAGTGCTTACAAAATTTGCAAGTGAAGAAAGAAGAGGTTCTAACTTTAAAAATGTTTTTCAGACTCTTCAAGAAGGGTCACTGAAAACAATGAATGGAAATCAGTCCAAAAACCCTCCACAGAAGCCAATTGTGCTATGCCAAAGGGACAGTCACAATTGTTCAGATTTTTATCTCATCAGCTCAAAAAGTAGCTCAGCTCTTCCTGCTCTTAATTGTTTGTTTCCTAGTTTTTTGTTAAGACACTGGAAGAAATAATGTTTTAATCACAAAGGCATCCACATTAAAAGAAAAAGGTACAGACATTACTGTAATCTTTGTTTTAATTTCCAAAGCTTGCAGTGTTCTTAAAAGAAAAGCAAAGACTACTGTTAGGTACATAAGTTTACACGTTTTCCCTGGACAGACTAGAAACTGGCTGAACTTAAAAGATTACATTTATTACCTCAGGATAGGTGGTTTTCTAGTCTCTACCCTCTTTCAGCTAATTCAGCTTAAATCTCGCTCTTCACCACAAATCCTTCAATAGCCACCTATGTGCAGACAAGTCTTTCCAAGTTTCTATTGGAAGGAGCTCCTCATTGTCAAATAGCAGTTACAAACTGCATAGTACGTGACATATCCGAAATATCTAACAGAATTACACTTGAACTATCCATTGCTAACAAGCAGTTAACAACAACAAAGTTTAATGATAATTCATGATGACAACACCCACTTCTCAATAAAGCACACTGGAAACATTCTGGTAGTCGACTGCTGGAGTGCAGGACAGGAGGTTGTTAGCCTCATTTGTATTCAAAGGCAGGCAAATCACTAAAACTCATTTACATCCTTCCATCTTTCTTAGTGCATGTCAACAGCAGGTGGTCTATCGATACTACCTTTGAAATAAGTAGGTGGTTTAAATTGCTTTCAAATTTCAGTAAAAACCCTGAATTATAGAATAGACCTTGAGTCTTAACTTTTCTGTTTTCTTTGTGTGGGCTGTAATAGAACATGGGTAAGTACAGCACTTCCTCTGTTCATATATCAATCTACATTAAAAGATAAGTTTTATACTTAAACCTAGTCGCCTTAACTTTGAATGTTAGCAACGACTTGCAGACATGACCACCTCAGCAAAGTGAGTTACAGAAATTTCCAAAGGTATGAGTAAAGCAAAAGAAAGGACTTCTGTGGATGATTTTTTTTTTCTAAATGTATGCAGTTTTAGGATAAGCAGATGAAGACCGGCCATTGAAACCTCTGATGCATGTGTTTAAGTTTTCCTGCTGCTAGACCATTGGAAACTACTACTTTGAATAGATTACTTTCGGTACACACTTCCAGGGACATATGTCTCCTATTTTTCTTTGTGGCACTGTGACTATTCCTAAAAGACAGTTTAAAAACACAAATGTCTGTTGTCAATCAGGACCAATTTCTGATGAAGTGAGAAGAAACACCGCCTGAGACAGGAATCAAGGACATCTTCATTCCCAAAAGAATACACAGCCAGCAGTAAGCAACATCACAAATGTGTTTATACAAAACCAGAATAGATTAAAGTAACTAAAACCAGCATTTGGTTGTTTTTCCTCTGTGATGTTTGCTTTCACATTCTGACAACTCCCTCAGAATTTCAGTGAAATTCAGTGTCCATCAAAATTAATACTTTGATGTCTGGCTTCAAACTTCTATAAAGAATGCTGTCTTTTGAAAGCAAACACAGAGGTCAGTAATAACTCCCCAGACTGTGCAGATTATAGTAAATTAGCTCCCACATTTTAGAGAATGGGCACAGAAAGCATGATACAATGTCCCAGTATCCCTGAAAGAAAAAGCTGGGGTCAGTCCCCACAAATCCGTTGCAATATCAGAGTGCCTGTTTACTACTGCATCCATCCTCATTTAAGTGTTAGAAAAATTGAACATGCACAATTCATTCAATTTACAGATTTAAGAAACATTTGATAGCTTGTAAATATACATTTTTGGTTGTACAGCAGGGATTTTTCAATGCAAAAAGAGGTCGGCATGCTGAAGATGCCCCCCACGGTATGAAACATAAGGGAGCACATACTTTACACGGAGTTAAAAGATTGTTTAAAGACCAGGACAGTCATTAAGCTGTATTTACTGTCTAGACAGGAATAGCTCCACCTAACCATTCCCAAAGGTTGTTAGCATTTCTAAAAATTAAGCAGCAGCAGGAAAAGGTTAAGATCAACTTACTAATTAAGTTACACTCACAGAAATCTGGAGAGGGGAAGGGAATGTAAGTCTGAATGACATCCCTGGGTTTGAGTATCAGTCCTCAAATACAGGTCTTCCTGCACGAAGGGAAGCCATAGGTCTGCGTGCAAGTTTGATCCCCAGTCACAGGACTGCACAAAAACCCTACTAGCTTGAGACAGACAAAAGAAACCCTTTGGAGTTTATCTAAATTACTGGTAGGCACAAGCACTGTTTTTAATTTTATTTCTGTGCTGTGAAACTGCTGTCTGCCTTTAAGCACGGTAAATGCATTCTCTGATCCTTTTTCCCTTTTGGTCTTAAAAGGTGGATTCAAGATAACTGCCAAACAATGAAACATGCTCCACTCCTAAATTATGATGTTAATTTTAGGATAAAGGCAGAGATTTAGTTAACTTCCATGGTGCTTAGCAAGTCCCAACGGTACTTGATGGTAAAACAGAACTCCTCCACTACGCTCCACTGGCAGTAAATGAGATAAAAGATCTCGCCTGGTGACAAGTGTTCCTCATACATTCCTTTGCAAGTAGTGAGACAAGATTTCCCCATATATCCCTCAGACTCCCAGAATGGAGAGAAGCTCTTCTGCACTACAGGTTCGTGCGTAAATCTTAAAGAAAGCTCAGAGAGGTCCTTCATTTCAATTGCCACACAGTGCTCCTACATATGATACAAAATGTGGTTTTTTACATACTGGAAATGAAGGTAGCCTGTTGATGCAATAATAATTGAATCCCAAGCCTGCATGAGCAAAGAATGCCATCCACACCTTTGGACGTGGATGGATGTTTAATCCCTTTGCAGTGGATTAAACTGCATTTATAAATCTAAGTGTTTTGAATCACTTAAATTTAAATTGTTGTTTAATTCAAAGTTCAATAATTTAAATCATCAGAAAGAACCCGTATTTAGAGAATCAATTTATTCTTATTTAAATCTATTTGTATTATTAAAGAAAATTTAACTTGGTGATCGATACACAAACATATTGATAAAAATCGACTTAGATTGAATTTGCACTTCCATTTGCCACTTTCTATATATATCAGTGATGCTTTAGTTGAGGTTTTTATATTCTTCCTCTTTTGTTATACTAGAAAGGGAAAGTGAATCTTTTTTTCTTAATTAAATGAATATCAAATTATTACTCTTAGTTGTACGTTGAACCTATATGGGAGAAAAAAATACTAATATTCAACCAAGTATGCACCTCCTCAGACGTTGTGTATTACTGACATTTAAATTAAACTATTTGCCTAACTTGTTTATATTACATATGGATATATTTAAAAAGCACATCATTTTCTGGAATGAAATACCAAATTGTTTGGTTTTGGCAACCAAGCCATGTAAAACGTTAAAACCACTTTAATCTCATCCTTTTATATCCAGAAATTTACTTAAAGATCAGAAGGAAAGAAAACTAAATATTTCCTGCTTTCATGTTTCTAGGTAATTTTAACTCTTCACAAATTTGTCTCGTAAGTCAGAAAAAATAAATGAATAAATGGAAATGAAATCACAAACTATTTCTGCAGAAGACAGCACTTATGCCTAAAGCTAGTTTAGCATCTCCCAAACTTTTGTTCCAGATCAATGATTTCACCACTCCTGTTTCTTAGATGCAAACTGGTAGTGCTTGAATGTTATGTGTGCAAACCAAGAAGTCCCTGTAAGGGAACCACGGTATCTGGAAGCAGCACTGTGGTGTGCCCGGCCGCCCCTCCCTAGATCCTTCCCCCACACACTTTGGTTGTCTTCCTTCCTTCCCATCCACAGGGGAACTAATAAACCCAGCTCTGACTCCTAACATCACTACTTCACTACTGCTAAGCAGACACTAATGACATTTTTTCCCTTCTTTCTCCTGTTTCCCTGTGGGAAAGATTCATAATGAACTTTGCATATGGTACTGCCACTCTAAGTGGGGAGAAATAATAAACTCTGCCATTCCACCTCTTCTCTGCCCATCTCTCTGGGAGGGTAGATTAATGGTGAGCCTACATCTTCTCTCCACCTCCCTCAGATAAAAGGTTAATAAACCACTCAGCATTTCCTTTTCATGGAAATGATATGTGGGGATTAATTAGTATTTCCTAGGTAACACATTAATACCATTGTGAGTTCTCAATACCAGGTTGTTTCAGAGACCTATTATAAAATTTTAACCCAAAGGCAGTTGAGGATTCTTTCATTTTAGGGCTGAACAAATAAATTTTGGCTATGACTACAGATCTAACTTGGCCTAGAATTCAACACATACAGGGTACTGTCATTTGATCAGAAGCATGACCAGGAGCTAAGTGGCCTAGTTAGAAGTGTTCACTTTTGCGATCACTGGCAACAGGCCTGTATGCTTTAAGACAATTTATCTTTGATCATGGTTGGAGGATACCTACCTACATCAGCATCAGGATGTTCTACAGCTGCATCTTGCATAGTTTCTTGTACCCTCCATAAGCAAATTAGGTTCAACTGTTAGCAAAGTGTTGGACTACTATGCTGGGCCTTAATGGCCCTGTAGTTGGCTACACTGTAATACAACAAAACAGAAATGTTGTTCATTAGACAGGAATCCAAGTGTTTTATTTGACCCTGTGCCAGTTACAGTGCAGTGATGGCTCAGAAGCCAGGGCTCACCCTCTTCCCCTATCGGCCCTGTTACTGCCCTGACCCTAGAGATTCCTCTCTGCATATTTGTGCTGTTTCAACAGGAGGGGCAGAGCCCCTTCAGCCTGGATCTTAGGGTGGTCTCAGAAGGGATGGATGTTCATTTCTGTCAAGTGTAGAGGACACTCCAAGTTTTCAGTACCTTGCACCTGCACTGAGGTATTTTTGTGCAAAGGTGGGAGATGGCACCAGCAGCAAGGACAGAACCACCCCTGATACATTCGCCTTTGAAAGAGGGCAACTGCAGGAACAAATGCTGATTTTCAGGTGGAAGGAGGTACCTAAAGTAGTCCTGAGTGCTCACTCCAAGTCAGAAAACAGAAAAAAAATATATTATTTTTTTTTCATTTCCCCTGTTTATTACTAAACAGGAAACCCTGTTTCTTACTGGCCAGCAGTAGGCAATTCTGGGTCAGACCCCAAGAAGCTTCAGATCCAATTCAAGGGTAACACAAAGGTGAAAGGAGAATAACAATGGCAAGGGACCAAACGCCTAACGTTATGAAGAAAAATGGATGTCTAAACTTCAAAGTTTCCATACCAACATTGCAAATGTCAAAAAGCCCTTCCAGAATTAGCTAGGACTTACTCATTAAAACTGTTATTTTTTTTAAAAGACAAAGATAGCTAGATACATACATATGCTAAAGAAAAGAAGGCAAAACTAAAAAATATGCTGAAAAAAAAAAAAAAACATTCTGTAATTTCATGTTTGTCTGACTTGATTATATTTCCAAGAAGGCATCAGGTGGTTTTAGAGCAAGACATGTGCCAAATTAACAAGAGTCCAAGACTCAAAACAGAAGCACAAGTAACTACTACAAAATCAAAAATCCTCAAACTATAAGCAGTCTCTACTGTCTGAAACTGCAAATGCTTTGGAAGAAAATGTTACTTAACTGAAACACAAACATCTATAAAAAAAGTCTTCTTCTTCATCTGGTATTCATGTGAAACTTTTGCTCGAGTCTCCAAGCAGCAGTCCACAATTTTATTTTATTTTTTATCTTCCAGCACAAGAAACAAAAGGGGTGCCACTGGGGATAGGAGGAAGAAAATCTTGAAGAGCTGGCTCAGAGTAACTAAATACTTCAAATCTAAATTTTAGTCACTTCAACATGTTTGGAAGCGATGCAGCTTGGCAGAGAGCCATCCTCATCCCAACAAGTGTACCTCACCAGCTGGCATGACACAGACAAGAGCCCCCAACACCTCAGGAGGGAACAGCAAGGAACAGACCGGGTGAATTAATGTGGCACTCCAGGTTGCATGCCTGGGCAAAACTGTTTGTTCTTTAGCTCTGATTTCAAAATCAGTCAGCATTTATATTTTATTGTTTTACAGTTTGGCAAGATCAAGCACAGATCAGCTTATAAAATACTATATTGCTTTTCTTCAAGGTTCAGGGAGGGTAAGGAAGCACAGTAACGTTAAGTAGTTACACAGCTTGGCAGTTCTGGGCACACTCACGTTTTATGCAATATTATACTCTGGCAGCTGTTGAAGTTACTATGTAAACCAAGACAAATAAAATTGTGTAGCCAACATCAAAGTAAACCTTGTGTGCATTTGCAAGACAAGGCGGGGCCTGCTGAAATGCCACATATGGGCTACACTGGGAAGAGGGGGACAGGGAGGCATGTCTGCATGCCACACACTCTGTGGGGACACAGCAGGCCCATGGGGCAAGGTTTGGTGGAGAACAACGGGGTAAGAAATTGTCACTTTGTTGGTGTTTTTTTTTTTATGCTTATATGATTTTTTTTTTCTGCTTCTGGCCCTCATGTACATCACTAAACTAGTTTGGATTTAAAATGCAGTTCCCTGGCATAGAGGCCTGTTTGTGCTAGTGCTCAGAGGCAGCTCTGGGTTGCCGGGGGGCTCTGCACGTGAAGCCTGTAGCTCTTTTGAGGTGAAATGTCTATTATAAAATTAAAGAAATAGCTCAGAATCTATGAACGTCCATTACATAGGGTACAAAATCAATCCAACTGAGGGTTAAGAGGTGATTTTATGTGTAAGTACCTACAGGAGGGAGAAGCTCACTGGTAACTGTCCTCTTCAACACAGCAAGAGGAGGCAAAGGCAGAGATGGAAGCAAGCAAACACAAGACAAAGCCACAAGGTGCTCTGCTAGCAATAAAAGATGTTTTTAAGTAGTGAGGAACACTGTTCTCTGAATGTAGAAAGCAGTTGCTTCTGAAATTCTCTGAAATTCAAAGTCCACAAGGCAACATGCATACATGACATATGCACATACAACAGGAATCCCTGATCTTCCACCCAGGACAAGCAGGCCAAATAGTCAGCTTTATCCAGAATTTCAGAACGTTACTTCTCAGGAAATGAACTTTAGACAGTCTCAAAGATTTCTGGTCAAATTTGTAGATTAAGTATCTTTCAATGCAATGATGGAAGCTATCATTTCCAATGACAAAACTGAAATAAAAAGAAAATAATGAATATCATTGGAATTACCCCTCCTTGTGATAATTATTTAATATAAGAACTATTTTGTTTCAGTTTCTAGCTAGCACGAAGTAATATAAACACTTCTAGTGTCTTAACATGTGCCAACCTTTTTTTGTTTTTTTTAATGCATGCACGGGTATTTCAATTATTCATAAAAAGAGAGACAAATATAAATAAACTTTTGCTACTCTGTATTGAATTCACAATTATTCACAATAAATGTGAATTCAGAGTTTATCAGTCTGAATAGAAAGCTTAGTGGCAAGTTGTAACAGTGAAAATCCCTAAGTTAATGCAGTTGTTTTGTAAGATCCCAATTTATTTTCTAGCAACTATGACCCGCTACTTACAACAATGTGTTAGCAGATTACCCATTTCAATTGCTTATTAAAGCACAAGCAGGGTATCTCAAGTCTGTCATACAAAATCCTGGGGGTGCCTCTTTTGGTCTCTGGATAACGCACACACATCCCAAATCATCAGTGCTACATTACCCTTTTAGTTGCATGGGGGTACCTTCTAGTTAATAGCCCAATTAATCATGAGGATGTACTTGAAAGGGAAGTTGAAATCTTGTTTGGATAATGAAGCAGAGATTATAGGATGCCTAAGAAGAAATTGTGCTGTAGAAGCACAAATTGAACATGTTCATTATAGCGGTACAATACACTTACTAGAACTTAAAAAAAAATAATTGACAATCTTAATTATCATTTTACAAATTAACAACTTCAAGTAAAAATGGAAGTGGATAGATGAAGTGTTCTCAGAAATCTAATAGGGTCAAATTGTATGGTATTGAGAATCCACACAAATTAGATTTTTATTTATAGTTATTAGTGCTACAAAAATGCCCCCCAAATGCCATCTTCTTTTACACATGGATTGGCCTGAAGATATTAAAAATTAAGAGGAAAACATCTAACTGAAGGTAGAACACATTTTATTATTCTTGACCTATGATAAGCCTAAATGTTAAGCCTAACAATCCATTCTACAGTCTCTCTTCAGAGTTTCACTCTACATTTAAAAAATATTTGAGTCCAGCCATGTGAGGTGCTGGATTCTTGTGATTTGGAGAAGGACATGTACAAGCTCCCCCTGATGTTGTTCTCCCATGAAAGATGTTACATCCACATTACCTCTTCCACTATGATGAAAACTGCACAAATACAGTCAGAAATAGTCTTATATGAATTTGCAATCTGCATTTGCTTCCAAGCAAGTGATAGTTCTTTGCTTGTTCTTACTGCTTCCTTTTTTAAAGTAATTTTAAAAGCTATTCCTTGGATTCAGAATAGTAGAAACACTATCTATGTTCTCTGAATTTACTTTCAAATTGGAAAGTATATGTATTACAGTTACTTCAGTTACTCTAGTTACTATTATCTGTATTCCACTATTCTAGTTATTCCTGGAAAGAGGTAATATAATCATTAAAATGGAAGAGTATGGAGGATAAACTTTTTTCCTGCTCTGTAATTGTTCATTTATTTCCATGCCCTTGTTTGGCTGCAAGCAGTCCCAATCACATAAAAGTCTCGAGTTTCTAGAATTTGAAACATCCCTATCCCTCATTACTAACACACAAATACCGTTTTATACACATGGATCCCACTTTCAGAAGTGCTGTGAGACTGATAAACGTTAAACAACTTTTTCTTATGACCAAACGCAAACCTACTGTAGCTTTTGCTGCATTATGCTACTGAGTAATCAAGACAATAGCTTAACTTTTTCCATGCCGTTATCCAATTTACAAATAAAGAGCATTAATAGAGATTACAGGAAAGCCTTAAAGTACCCAGCATTATACCTGTTTATGTTTCTGCTAGCTCTGAATATGTAAGTAGACATAGAAATCACTGCAGACACTGAATGCATGTCAGTTCTATGGTTTATATGTGTATTTTCAGACTCTCAGGAAAACAAAAGATACTTACACAAAGTGATGAAAACGAATCTTAATAAGAGAAAGCTAGCACTGAATTAATGACTAGTGAAGTCACACCGATTAAACCTGTTCTCATTTTAAAAGGATTTGGTCTGAGATCTCTCACCTGCACGAAACAACTACCATGATGTTTTAATTTGATTACATTAATTTAATTTCAATTTATTTATTTATTGTTTAAGAAAACAAAACCATACAAAATGAGATCTGTAGAACTATTTAACAAAAAGGGTATGGGATACTAAATGGATACTAAATTCTGTGCTCACATATAGTCTTACAGAGGCTGGTGGGGTCTACTTTCATGGATAAGCACATCCTAAAGAGATTACAGCATCTTAGGCAAAAGGCTATTGAGTTACAGTGAAGATTAAATTACAAAATTTGGTAAGTGTGTAGAATCATATATCAGCACATCCACCAGTTTAGTTCAGGAGATGAATTACTAAAACTATGCAAGAAACTGAATAGCCTCTTATGACAGTTTGATGCATTATTGATTTTTTTCCATTTTTATTTCCAAAACAAATTTCATTTAATTTTCATGATTTAATCCCCAGCAATTCAGGCAATTCACAGACTTTTTGGGTTGCTGAATTTCTTTGTTCAGAACACACTTAAGCAGCTGAATGGAAAATTCAGCCATAACCATGCTTTTCTCTTCTAACTATTGTCAATTATTCTCCTATCCTGCTGACAAGAGTTACAACCAACTTAATTTTTATGTATTACAACTAAAGAAAATAGTTTTATGGGAAAACAGACAGTTATCAGTACTCCAGCATTCTGGGTTACCACTCTAAAAATAATTATTCCTTGGTTTAGCTTACCAGGAAGTCACCTATTTAATTTCTGCCCTTCTGTTTTAACAAAGGTTTCATAATGCAGTTTATGCCTTTTCATTTTAGTTGCTTACACAAGATACTTTAATACTAAAATAAAATGACCTATACTAGATCAGCCAAAAAGCTTGTTATTCATACTTTAGGCAAGCAAAGCAAAGAAGGTAACTTTTTTAAGCACTCACTCCTGTTAAATCTTAATAAGAAAAATAATATTCCTAGGATACTTGTACACTACAGGGTAATATGAAACAAAACAAACTATAATCATGAAGAATAACCAATTTAAGTATTTACAAAAATATGTCTCTTTATGGGAACTGTTCAAACATAACCCAAGAAAGAAACAACTTTATTCAGCCTCTGGGAACTTTTGCTAGACACATTGTTTTACATTTATATTAGATCATAAAACATAATTGATATTTTTAGAAAAACTGTTTAAATTAGATGAAGAAAAGCTGCTTCAGCAGTAACTTCAAGCTGGTCAACCAGAATGCAATAGTGTCAATTTGATATTTGTTTCAAATTTGGGAAAAGCAGAGTATTTCATAGAAATAAAACTGAGCTACGAGAAGCAGTGAAACTACCACAATAAGCACAGTAACTGTTATTCCTTTCCTGTAAGAATATAAAGTTATGTGCATTTTAAGACAGACAAAGAAAATCTGACAGAAGCGTGATATTTTCTGACTGCTAAGAGAACATACTGCAAAATATATTTTACCAGTCAATGTGGCCTAAGGGGCTACAGAGTGTACAATAATCAAGCCAGCATAATATCCCAGAAGAATTTGGAATCCGAAGATTTCCTTTTACCTGTAATAAACTATTGTTCAGTTCATTCAATACCGGAATATTCTGCTTGGGTCAATGATGGCAGTTCAGGCAAACAAAAGAAGTCTTTATGCTCCATCTAGACACTGCAAGGTGCTTATTCAATTTCTTCTGCATCAGGGGCACTGTTCCTTACCTAATATGTATACATTTGCTGAGTGTTATTCAGCCTTTGTTGCTTCTGACCCTCACTTGGCATTTAATTCCCAGTCCACCAGGGTATTCATGCTTGATGGCACTGATGCACATGCTGAATGCTTTATTTATTTAATGGTACAGGGAATGAAGCTATAAACTGTATTAGACAATATCCTGTTTAAAGATGCCAATGGTCGGTGTCACAGCATTACTGACCCACATCTACAGCAGTGAATATGTCATTGGAATTTAGAGAATGGTATATAATGATTACAGATCATTACAGATTTTCCCTTCCTGCAGTAAGGAAAGAATAAGGTTTCAATTCAAAACCCCATTAAACATTTTTCAGGAATATCATTAGAGTATTGAAAATGTTGTGCATGTTTTTACATTCCCTATTTCTCAAAGATGCACATTAATCTTCACTATTAGCAGTGAAGAATTTTTCCTCCAAATACTTAAGACCATCATAAAAGCTGTTGATATTACAGTGAAATTTAAGACAAAACCCTGTGTAACTATGCAGGATTATTTTAAAGCATGGTGCTCTGTGCCTGAGGGAGTGGCGAGTAAACAATTCATATACAATTGGTGACTAGTGAGGAAAAAAGATGACCTTTAGTCATTTGAACAACTTTGTTGTTTATTATGATAATATAAGCAACTTCATCTACAGTGCTACAGTATGGTCTTTTCACTAGGCTACGGTAAGGTTTTCAAAACAGAAAACCTAATAAATAGTATTCAAATATTCCCTCAAATGGTTGATTATGTAAAACCTACAAAACAATATTTGACTAGAATGTAATGAAAGTGACCAACACAGATGCGACCTATTGAAATCTCCCCATCTGAAAATACTGACTGAAGGGAAATAGCACACAAATGCTAATAGGCAACAACAGCAAGAGGTATTTTAGAGGAACTTAAATTATTCTGGAAGCCTGGGACCTACGATCCATAACAGCCTATATCATCCGTTGTTTTTAATTATGTCTTTTAAAAAAGGTCCCCTGCTGTGCTTCTGAAATACTAAATGGCCTCCACAGCTACATGGCATAACTCATTCTAATTCATGATTACAAGATGGTATTTTCAGACTATTCCCTCTTTCCCAGCAACTACTTAAATGGAAAAAAAAAAAAAAAAATCATTTTGTCTTATTTCCTACTTAAGCCATCCATAAAAAGGCATAAAAATTGAAATGCAATAAATGCCAAGTCAGAGTACATAATATTTAAATTGTGTTGCTGCAGATTTCCAATGTAAAAGAAATGTTAAAAATATAAGCATTCTGATTTTTAATATTTGTTTTTAGAAAAACAAAAAGAGAGAGAGAGAGAGATTGTAAAAGCTTCATTTTCAAGCAGGAGGGTGTAAACTACGATTTGGTTCCAATTTTTATTCTTCTGTGTTTTACTGATTTCTGCAGTATAAATTAGATTTCCTGACTGTATTTCCACCTTCAAATTCTAAAAGCTGATATATATATTTACCCTATAAGCTGTGGCTTTAACTGCTACTTTTAAGAAGGTTATCCTCTTAGGCTTCCAGGACAAAACATACTGGAAGAAACACTTAAAGGAAAAGATTCAACCACTCTGTACGATCTGTCCTCTGCAGGATTACTCCCGTAAACACTGATAGCCTTTTTCTTTCTTTATTCTTCCTATTCCTAGAACACTACTGTTTTGTTTTGTTTTTAAAGTATATCGGCATTAAGAACTGCATCATTTGCATAGCAGAATTACCATTGTTATCTCCCTGAGAAAAGAAGAACAAGGTAATGGAAAGGGGAACAGAATAACAGACCGCTTGCGGTCATAAGGACTAAGCCTTAAACAAAGAGAGAATACAGAGTATTCATGAATTTGCAACTAGTCAAAATGTGCCAAGTACTGCACTTCCTTTCTGTAAGCTCTTTTGTGCCACATGTAAGCAAAAGTCAAACTAACCCTGAAAGAAGCTGTATCTGATTTTCTGGACAGTTTCTCTGATAGGATGTAGCTTGGGCTCTTTTTCATCTGGAATAATGCTTGACAGCTGCATCCCCCAAGCACTTGCTCTGATACAACGTCCCAAGATGGGTGAAGCATGTATAACAAAATGAAACTTAAAGCAAGACAGCCAAATCAGACTAAATCCCCGTTTCATCGAGTCCTTCCTTGACTGAAAGACTGTCCCTTGGTAACTTACAGAGAAACCGGCAGGTCTGGGGGGGCGGGGAGGGGGGGAATATAGCATCATTCCTAGCCTTTTTTTTTTTTTTTTTTTTTTTTTAATATTGATTTTGAACAGCGCATTAGAAAGAAGGATGACAGAATCAATAGAATTTAAGATGCTCTTGTAATCTGGGTTTAACATCATAGTAACACCTCTAATCAAAGACGTGGAACCCTCTGTGGCATTTTGACATCTACATCTATCATGCGGATATGGCTTTTATTGAGCTGAATTAACAACTTCAGTCAAATAATTAAAATCCAGCTGCCCAAAATGTCAGAGTAAGAGTAGTTTAACACTTTATCATTCTTGTAAAAGTGTAATTTCAATCTGTGCATTATGCCAGCTGTTTTGTGGGTTTACAATAAAAGTAATCAAGAAATAGAACAGAAAAAGAAATCGTAGAACAGCAAAAGAAATAACATTACAGTAGCCTGCCACATGTTGAAATTAGCACCAATTTTACTCCATGGAAATTAAATCCACCTATAAAAACTGATAATACCTCAAAACTATAAGCAGGGGAATACTTAAAAAATCAAATCCAACCTGGGTTCTATTTTTCTCCTTAAATAAAAAGGGTCATAAAAATCTCTTATTTCCTCCCAAAAGTGGGAGTAAAAATATCATGGGTTCTATCCTTCAATTTGTCTTTTCATATCCTGCTGCACTGGGAAAATCCAATTCCCCAAGTACAAACTGAGTTTAAGAAGACCAAGGCTGCGTTTTCAAATGGCATAGAAAAAGTATTGTCACACACACACACACACACAAAGATACTTCTTTGTTCATCTTTTATTTTTGCTTTCTACCCCAGTTTGGGCTAGGTGGCTGGGTTTTTTTGTTGTTTGGTTGTGGGATTTTGTTTTCGCATGTTTCTTGTTTGTTTGGTTAGTTGGTTGCTTTGGTTTTTTTTGTTTGTTTGTTTTGTTTTTTTACAGTGCAAATGCATCAACCATGCTGCAGAACTGATCAGAGTTCAGGCCACAGACCACATTTCTGCAGGTACAGGCAAAATAAAGTTGGAAACAAGGCCCAAAGGTAGGCGAGAAAGGTAGGACTGCTTTTTTACATGGTCATGCTGGCTTATTTTAATAACAAATGAGTATCTCAGTTTTCTATTACTCTCAGCAGTAGAAGGATTTGTTGATTTAATTAATAATTATTTAAATACATGCAAAACAATAAGAATTGATAATTCCCTGTAATAGAGATTCCTTTGCCTTTCCCTTCTGTTGTGATTGGTACTGGTGTACAAGACCACTTACAGTAACAGACATGACCTTTTCAAAATGAAAGAGTAAGTGTGAGACAGGGAAGGGAAAAGAGATGAAAGATGATGCCACTGCTGCAGTCATTTTATGTTAAAGACTGCTTATATGTGTAATTCATACTGCTGAAGTCAGAATAATTTGAGAGCTTAGTTTTTAGCAGCATGTATAAATGGTGCGTTTTGTTTTAGGAAACGTTGTCTTCACTGAAATGCTGGTAATGTGTATACAATTATGTCAAAATTAAAATAACAATTTAAAATATTTTAATTTTAAAATATTATGTACCTCAGTGACTATTTTCATTACTATCTTGATGTCAATTATTTTGAGTTTTTCTGATACATATCTTTGTTTCATCCAGATTCTCTCTTTACAAACTTCATTAGCAAGAGGAACTCACTTTACTTACAGATGTAAAAAATAAAAAATCAGTCATATCTCTGATTTCTTTTTTTTTGTTTTGATTGTCAAATTTCTTAAATTTTAAAATGCAGAGTAGGTATTTCAAATTATGCAACTTGTACCACAGCAGTAGAGACCCTACAGCAAAATATTTTCAAAGGACCAAGCACTGTCCCCAAATGCACAGCATGGCTTAATATTTATTTCAATGAGAGTCTTAAACAGGCAAACAAAAGGAAAAAATAATAAACACCTGTGGAATGGATCAAACAGTAAGAAAAAAAATATTACCTATAATCTGAAATGCTTATTGTGGGAAGGTATACTGACATACTTCTCGCCTCTGCAACATGGGCAGTAATGAGACAACTGAGTTCCTTCATATTTCAACAATGCTAGCTATGCCTATGTCTGCAGTTAGAATTTCTGGCAAGAAATTTTCATTCTTGTGACAAAGATCCAAGTCCCAACAAGCACCTAGGCTGATAGATCTGAGATAACTCACAGATCAAGTTTCTAGGATAAATTAATGCATACCTCTACTACTCACTTTCATTAAGAAAATCTGGAAAGTGCTGTTTCTATTGGCAAGGAAATATAGTATGAAGGTGGGAGGGAGAGACTACCAGCTGAACTAATCTGCAGGCTCAACTTCAAACCCTTCTAGAAATCTACAATCTACTGAAGAAAAGGGGGGAAAAAAAAAGACACATGAACTAAAGAATTCTCTCTTATCCTGACTGGCCACTAAATCAACATTGACTTGAATGCCTTGGTACTTGTGGAAGATTAAGAATTGCCCCAAAGGGAAACGCTGCAAAAGAAAGGGATTAACAAAAGGCAAATTCTAAAAACTTTTTTTTTTTTTTTTTGGTCAATCCAGAAATAGAGATCAACAGCTGTCGGCAAAATTACAAAGAAAATGAAACTCCTTAAGATGATAAGGAGTTGAGAGGGTTCAGATCTCTCATGAGATTATTATGGCTAACAACCTAATAGTTGTTCAGAGAGATGCAAGATACGTATTACCATTTCTAACCCCTTACAGAAACAACAATTCTGACTAATTACATGTAGAAAATAGATTACAGGCAAATATTGTACTTGTAGTACTAATCTGGTTGTTTTTAATCTAAAAACACACCATGTTTACATCGCTGAATGTTTTTAGTTTGGATTGGTGTTTGTTTTTGTTTGTTTGTTTGTTTTTCATTGATCCATCACTGGGGAGCAACCTAAAGTGGGCAACTATGGGTTTTTCTTCCTTAGACACCTTTCATATATTCTCAACCTCACAAAAATTAACGAGAAAAATAGTATTTGGTTTTCATCATTTTAGTCTTCCGTATGAGAAACTGCATTTATTCATAACAAATTTCTCTTGACATAATTGTTTGGACTGAAAGGTTGCAGCTTTTCCTGCGTAAGAAGTATTTTTCCTCCCACCCTGCAGGAATGTCTTGCTTGCTGCTATCTACTTCTCAGGGATCACCTGAGAACAGGGACACCTCGCTGCCAGCAGGACATCAGCCAGAGGAGCATCTTCCTTCTGCCAGACTCTTCACAACACTGATTGCCACACTGACACTAGCAACTTAGTGCTTCTCACTAAGTGCTTTTTTTTGTTGTTGTTGTTTTGTTTTGTAACAGTGAGCAGCATAAAAGACTCACATTCTTGATTACAAAACTGGGAACAGCTGAGAAAAATGTAAGGTATGAAAGCAAAATTCCGGAGCTTGCTTCCCAAGGAAATTCCTCCTAGCTCTTGCACTGTCTTGGTTCATTTAGCAGGTTTTTGAGCTCCTCCTCTATCCACAGCTAGCTTGCTTCAGAGAGTTACTTGAAGCTACATTTCCTCTGTTCTTTTGTTAAAGATGGAGTCCCTCCAGGGCTGCTCAGAGCACTTGCTCAGGGCTACCTTCCTCTCCCTTCGATCAAAGTCGAATATCTTAGCATCCTATCAGGCACATTGTCCTTTCACTGTTGCCAGTACTAGTCATACCAAACACGGCTGTGCAAATTTGATATTTTTCCCCGGTGCTGTCTGGAGTTAAAATTAAAAAATAAAAAAGCAATTAAGTAGAATGCCACTCCCCTTGCACTAGGGAATCAGGTTTCACTCAAAGGAGGTTCAAGAGTTACTATGATGTACAACTCAAATTGTAAGTCTTACATATTTAGAAGTATTCAGCATATACAAAGCTTACTTATTACTTAATTTCTACATTTATTTTTAGCATTGTATTGAGGTCACATGTAACACAAGTAATATAGCTAACATCTACAATGCCTTTTCCAGATTATCATCCATTACTATTTTCTATCAGTTCAGGACTCTTGTCACCACAAAATGCAGTTCCCTCCAGCTGAATCTTAAGCAAAAACATCAAACATGACAGATCTGTATTTCTGGTACTGCTGTAGCAATCTAATTTCTTTGTTCGGATTCAGATCCGTTAATCTTCACTAACAGAAAATACAAATGTTAAGATGTCAGAGAATACAGTCCACATTTCTTAAAATAACAAGATTAAAAAATATATTTTAAATACTTCCTGCACAGCCCAAAGGAATATTTTGCCTTGTGTGTGCACCTAGCCTCTTCTGCATGGTACCCAGAAACCTGTACAGAAGAAATGTCCTGCCTTGGGACCAGCAGCTTGCCAAATAACTAATGGAATCATAAAATACTTTTGAACAGTGACAACTATATTTAGAAATGAAATTGAAATGCACAATAATGTGTCCAAATACTTTGTGGTTATTTATATAACAAGGCAAATAAAACGTTGACAATAGGAAATATCAGTATGATGAAAGCAACGGAAGCATTTATTTCTATAGCTCAACCTATCTCCCTATATGTTTTTATGTATACATGTTCTTCAACAATAGCGTGTGATGTATTCGAGGTTATAAAGCTGATCAAAACAAAACATTTGTTCTAGCAAAAAAGCTTAGAAATAAACAAAACTATATTTCAAATAATTATTACATTGTAGCCATAACAGAGTACAGTACTAAAGACCAATAGTATATTTGAATTACAGGATATAGGAATTGAATTTTCTTAATATGCTACATTGAAATTCTGATTGTTTTTAGTCATTTTAAGAATTTAACTTATGGTATCATAAATATAACTCTTAAAATCGCTTCTGTTTTTTTTTTTTTTTCCAGAGAAAGTATTTCACTAAGTGTAGTTCCCATTTGTTTTGTTCAGAAGTGCTTTTTTCTATTGTGAGATTTGGAAGGGAGTGAAAAAACACACTTTTCATGAAACTGTCCAGTTTTCTCTAAATTCAGTGTGCTTCTACATGATCAATCCCAGCTGAGCTCATAAATCTCACAGTGAAACTTATGAAACAGCTACAATAAATATCAGAAAGACAAGAAATGGCTGATCTGACTTTTCACTCAGGCCATTACAGGATGAAAAGATCAGTTTCCCAGATGTCTATTCATGCCTGGACTGGGGAACCTATTATAATGAAAATCAGAGTTAAAAGGTCTGGGGCCTTACCTGGCCTGAAGGTATTCTCTGAAAATCCTGTTTTTCCTAGTCTAGGAGTCACCTACTGAAGTGACCCCTTGAACAAAGTAAACGAGTTCTTCACAGGCCTGAAATAAATTCCTAGGTGCGAGATGCTATTTGGTTTTCAATGTTTATTCATTTCCCTTTTTTTTTTTTTTTTTTAAATGTACTTCTGCAAAAAGAAGACATGGAAAATGCCACTATCATACTCCCCTGATTCTAGTTACCTAAAATGCAGATAAAATGGCTAATGGCATCCATACACATATTTTGGTAACACCTAAGAATCTACAGTGTGAACCTACAATGAAGTCATTACCTTCATCTCCAAGCATATCACCATTTTTAAAAATATCACCATTTTTAAAAATACCTGGTTCTTGGGACAGAAAAAACAAGCTTTGCAGTAACCAGGACATGAAAGACAGATTAAGGAAATAGATTCAGAGTTAATTTAATCCAGCACAAAACTAGTCTGCCATACGAAGGTGGAGCCTTACGTTTTCCATGTCCTCATCATCACCCAGCTCCTCAGCCTATCCCCGCGGCCCAGGGCTCACACTGCAGGCTGGGAAGTGGGTCAGAACCAGGAGCCAGCCTTGGATACACAGGTTGTGTCCCCAGCACACATGAAGCAAACTGACCAGGGCTGCTGTTGCATTTCAAGTAAACTCCATTCTTCAGGAATTAGCCAGATGATTCTATCTCCATAATCAGATTAAGATTTAAATTAGAGTTAATTGATTGAAAAAATTCTTTGAAAAGTTAATTGTTCTCAGAGCTTGCTGAATTGCTGCCTACAAACTCAGAGACAGAAAACAATACAGATTAAGCACATGGAGAAAGTTTAAATTAATTTTAGGAAGCTGGATCCAATTATCATGAATATTTATTTTACATTAGATTGGCACGAACAGACACATGCACTGCCAATAGCTTAGATATATAAAGAGAAGAGAAATAGATCTAAGCCATTACATCAAAACCCATACGCTAGTTTTTAAGGCTGATTTCAACTGCATAACTGCACACTCAAGTATTGTTTGAGATTAATTCCTTTTAGGACTACAGATTCAGAATAGTTTCCCACCTAGAAAAAGATTTTTTTATATATATATATTTTTTTACTATCCTTTTTAGTACCTGCTGAGTTTTTAGTCAAAACTGTTCATCTATGAATATGTATTTTATGCAACAGATGCCAGAGGAAATCGCCTGACATTAAGTGAATTAATTTATTTTTAAAATAATGTTTCCTTTAACATCCATAGTTTGAGGAAAAGACCTCTGGATGCTCATCAGGGTTCCAGTGTTTACTCCCTCTGTAATTTAGGGCAAGTAACTTGACCTTTCAATCCATGATTTATTCACCTACAAAATGGAGAAATAGTAACAAAACAGCACACAAGTCAACCTTTCATAAAATGTTCTGAAGACACACACCATGCAGTGGAGAGCTGTGATACATTTTTCTCAAAACTTTCCAAGGCTTTCAAGAGACTTTGGTTTATTATTTTTTTTTTTCCCTTTTTAAAATATTCTGACATTTTTGCTTTTCTAATTAGGAAATATACTTAGAAGCAGGTTGCTAATACAAAACCAGGCTTTAGTAGGGGGAATATACCACTCACCAGATGGAAGTATCTGTCCTTTCTGTTACCAAAGTTGTGTTTGTAACTTATGCAGAAGACATTAGAAAAGCAAGGAAGAGGAATACACACGCTAATGGGTTGGTAGTGGTTCAAGGTGAGCCAGCACTGAAAGACTACCATGCTCCAAGTTCCCATGCAGATAACCTGCTCAGTTAGCTGCACATGGTAGGGTTCACCCCTACAGAAAGCCTGATCCCACAGAAAGGTGTCCTTGCCGAATCCCCAAGCACCTCCCCAAGATGAGCGGCAGCACCAGTGCAGGTGTAGCAGGGGATGTATGAATTTGGGACGGGAGTGACAGAGACAATGTTTAATTCAGGATAACCTGTGCACTAAATCAATCTAACCTCGGCTTGAGTGACTATTCTTCCTAATCTAAACAAAAGGCAGAAAGAAATGCATCAATTTATGAGGAAGCATTTCTCAGTCACGTGAGAATTCTTATCAAGGGCTCTATTTTTATTTATTTTTTTTCTAAGATTTTTAAAGCACCTAATTCTCCCTGATTGAAATGGAAGTTAGGCACCTAACGCATTGAGAACTACACCAATAATTGTCAGCCTTTCCTCATACTCGAGTTATTAGCTTGAGCAGTTTTACTCCTACTCAAAGTGATAATGAAATAGCAATTTTTCCAGCTGTTGAAACACAACCTTCTTGTTTTCTCTCAGTAACACTGCAAACCAAATAGGTTACAGAAGAAGTGAAAGAGAGGAAAAGAGAAATATAGATTTGTTTCCACAGAATTAACCTTGGAAACCACCTCAGATCCTTTAAAAATGCACTTCAGGACTGACAGAAATGTTTTTTGAATACACTTAAGATCTCTTTGTTTTTAAACAAAAATTATCATATAGCAGCACAAACTCAACATGCGTACATCAAAAGATTGTAGGAGTCATTTTCAAGCTAGTGGGAAAAAAAAATCCTGTATTTTTCCTAGATTCTGTCGTTATTGATTAACTATGTATTTTAGCATTTATTAACTCTTTGTATTCTGTTCTAAAGAGTGCATCATCAGTAACTAAATTTTCATCATCAGGAATCCAAATTTTGGTCTGAGTTTTTCAATTCAAATGAAAGTGGTTTGGTTTTTTGTTGGTGGTGTTTTTTTTCTGTTGTTTTTTGTGGGTGTGTGTGTGTGTGTGTGTGTGTGCGCGCATGTTTTTTTAATTTTATTTTTTATTTTATTAACTTGCAAACTATACACAAGTAGTAAAGTGAGCACAAAGGTGCAGCTACTAAAAAATCTTCTGGGGTACGCATATGTAAGAAATGCTCATGAATTTTGGACTGCACAGAATGCCTGAGAATGAAAACTGTAACTCCTCTGAGAAGTGCAGAAAAATGCAAGGAGAAATCATAAAGAAACAGATGTTGCACTTGCTCATAGTAAGAAATTTATCTGTTCTATAAACAGTATTCAGGAAATCTAAAAGGGCAATTGGATGACATCAACATTTCTGAAGTTTCTTTGGATGCATTTTAATAAATATCAGGTAAAGGGAGACATAATTTAGCTGTCTGAATGACTGGATTATGAATTAGAAGTCTCCTTCTACCATTCCATACCCGAATCAGTCATATTAAGCATAAGACTGAAATGAATTCTTAAAGATTGAAAAAATATTATCAGTTCTGCTAGTGATTAAGTCTAGCCCAAAAAAGAACATGTAAGGCAAATGCTTCAGAAAGCCTGCCCCTTTGTATAAATGACAGATGAAAGTGGCATTAGTAAAATTATATAATCTTGTTAAACTGGATCCTGGAAAAGGATTACTGAGAGGCAATTTAGACTCTACCACTTCCTTAAAGCACCACTTTTTATTTATTTTCATTTGCAGGTCCTTGCCAAACTCTTACTAGTATGTACATACTTTCCCTTCTTGTGAAATCACAAGACAGAATAATTAAGGTGTGTTTTTTATAAATATATATATATATTAAAAAAACACATACATTTTTTTCTTAGAGTTTTCAGTTTTCACACTGACATTTTATAAAGAGAAAAATGCTCTCAGATTTGTCTCAGTTTTTCACTGAAGGCTTAAAAAAAAAATGCAGATGGATGGAGATTTCTTACATGTTGTGCACACTGCACTGTCACCACAGGACCACCTGCAATTCTGCACTGTCCAGATAGGTGTTCTCAAAAACACCTGGGTAAGCTGTTTGCCCAAGGACTATGTACTGGAGACAAGAGATAATTAGCAAATGAAACTATTCCTAGCACTCTTCCTTCAACATTAAGTGCAGAGCTGCAGCAGCAAGCTGGCACCTGGGAAAGGGAAACGCTAGATGTGATCATTTCAATTTACACATTCAGCACTACATCCCATATGCTTGTCAATGGGAAAGTGTCAGTGATAACAGAGATACCCTACGAAAACGCTCTGCTGAAATGCTGACATGAAGTTTTTATGTATGAAGCAGACCTTCTCCTCTGGACCATCTGTAATTCCCTCCTTTTCTCATGGGGCATGTGTTAGCCATAAAATCATTTCATTAAAAAATAAAAATAAAATTAAGTTTGACTTTAAAAGAGAAAATTATAAGCCTTTAAACATCCATAAACTAAAAATATATACCCAAGTATAATTCAAATAAATACTACTTGCTTAGCAAGAAGAAAAATCTGCTGAGCAGTAAAGGTTTGCTGCCATTAGATATAACAAAATTTATAACTATTGCAAAATTAAAGAAAAGTATCTGGCACTATGATTCTATAACTATATAAAGTTAACCGAACTGCAGCAAAATATAAACTCGTCTCTGACTGTGGTATATTTTTCCACGTCAATGTTCTGTACACATTAAAACTCACAGGTGTTTTTCCAAAACTTTTTCCTATGATTTCATAATGAGAAATTCTTTAAGTACAACAAAAGTAGGAAGCCTGTGAAATAAATGACATGTTTGCTGAATTAGAGAACCGTCTAAGGATAAAGAAGACAATGCAGAGAAGTTAACTTATTTCCTCTGCACAGATGATGTTTGTGAGGTGGCAAAGTCTGAAAAGTTTGATGGATGAAACAGGATGACCTAGGATGACAAGGCAATGGTGTTGCTCAGCATACTCCTTAAATGATCTGAAAATAGGGTGAGAAGAGAGAGATGGAGAACCCTCCTCCATGATCATTTCCTCTAAAAATAGTCTACAAAATGACAGAGTTTTACGACCACAGTAATGCACTCAAAAACCTGAAGATATAACTTAGGATATAAAAAAAAGTATTTAACTGAGCATGAGTCAGGATCAGAATCTACTACGATTCACTGACAGTGGATAATTAAGGAACATTCCCTCTAAGTAGGCTACTTGGTGCATTTTTACTATTTTGGCACCTTCCTCTGAAACTTTCCATACTGACTACCAGAGAAGGAAAACAAATCTCAACCAGAAGCACCAAGATACAATGAAACAATTTACAGTTCCTATAAAAATGCTAGCAATCTTAAATCTAAAGCACCTTTGAAAGGACTAGCTTATCTGGGAAATGAGTCCTCTGGAAAGATCTTGTTTTCCTCTTCAGAGCAGAGATGAGATGAAGCTCTGTTGAAATCTACCTAACCACACCCTTATTAAGTCAAAAGACAATCTTCATATTTGTACTTTTAAACACTTGCCGACAAATTGGAATACCCTTTGCCATCTTCATAATTAAATCAAGGAGATTCAGGCTCTAGATACTCCAACTTAAGATGACAGAGACCGACAAAGTCAACTTGATCAAATCTGTAACAAAAACTGATGCATTTTAGATCTGCTTCTCCTCCTAAAAACATGCCCGTTCATATGGCACTGTGTTTTCCCAAGCCCCAGCTGACACACACATCTCTCGATCTGAAGCACTGTAACAGTTCTTAGATGATCAGGGAGGGAAACACCTTCCTCAAAGAAGGACCAAGCAACTTCTGCCAGTCTTGCTCTCCATATCATCCCACCCCTGGATCACCACATGTGCCAGAGCCATCACAAGGGAAGGTGGTGAGAGCAGAACCAAATATCCCATCCCAAACCAGATGAAGACATTGCAGAACAGTACTCCCTGCTAATCCCATAGACAGGTCGCACCCTGAGGAGCAGCTGTGCCCGACCTCTGTGACGGCAGCTGACAGGGAGGTGCAGATGTCCTCCTGCCCAGCTGCCTTGCCCTTGAGGGTCTTCCAAAGGCGCACTACCTACTGCAAACATCTTCTGGTAATTAAATCTTAATACTTTTGCTTTGGAAAGCAAACACCTGACACAGAGAAGCTGTGCACATCTCCACATGCTCCAGAGACTTTCCTAAATAACTTGTCAGCAGTACTAATTGAAAGTGTGTTGTGTTAATATGTTAACATCAGACATATGAGCAGAAATACGTATTTTCTACAGAAAACTGGAACTTTCTTGGGGGTATGGAAGATACATGCATGGAACTGTTACTGTGTGAAAACATTTTTTTCTTCCTTTTACAAAAATTATTTGGGATCTAGTTTAGCAATTTGTTACACATGCTAGCCATATGCTTCATATGCTTTTTTTTTTTTCCTTAAAGAGCATCAAAGCCTTACTTTGACCTCATTAGAGCTACTTCAAGTTCTGATCTCCTAAACACAATGTAGACAGAAATCAACTGCAGTGCTTCTCTGAAAGTCTCTGAATGTAAGATCTTGGTGTACATTCAAAGGACACAGGCAAATCTGACTGCTTTAACAATGGACTTAGCAGTTTAGGTTTCAGACATGCTATTGTCTTGTCTATTCTCCTGAGTCAGCAGAATAAGCATTTTTGTAGCCTTTAATACAAAACCAAACAGGTGAGTGTGAAAAATCCGGAGAAAACCAGAACTATGCATTCTAAGCCCAAGGATGGTAGTTTGCAGTCATCAGAGACACCTACCTACAGAACTAACTTAGGAGGCATGACTTTATTTGGAAGTGTTCAGAAAATAAATTAAATTTTAGCTGAACTTATATGGACACACTTAAAGAAGAAGACTTTTTTATTTTTTTAATATTTAAATATCCTTTTTTTAAGCTCAAACTATGTATTTGCTCAAAAATTAATTCCCAATGAAGGGTATGCATTTGTGTTATACATACAAAAGGAAATTGATTCCAGAGTCTTTTATTTCAATACCCGGCTGACCTTCAATTCCCCCAGGTTATCTACAGATGTAGCATAATTGAGAATTATTTTCATGGAACACCAACTTAATGGAATGTGGGAGATGAAAAGTCCTGCATATAAAAATGCTTGCATGTCTAAAACATGAAATATCATGCAAAAAAACACATCATGATTGCTTATTTAAATGGTTAACCAGAAAACATAGGTAAATATGTATATATTTATGTAAAAAAGCCTTTTCAAGAACAACTTATCTTTTTAGAACTAAAGTTTTAGATAACAAGCTTCTAGGAATGGTCACCTCATGAAGACAAAACTAAGGTACCACAAAAATGCAAACTGGCTTTTTACTAACAAATCTATTGTTACTACTCACGATAATCACTTGTAAGTAGTTCACTAATGCCATGAAAATAATAATAATAAAACATTACTGAGATACAAACACATTGCATAAAAATTCTCAAAATCTTAAATAATAAGATCATGTTATTTCTTCATAGTGTCATTTGAAACAATTCATTGGGCCTTATCAGACAAGAGTTTCAATTTTCTATCATTCCATTTTAACCTGCCTAATCAGTTGAACAAAAGTACTTTATGTAAAATGATTCCTCTAGTTGCCTTAGCTACAAATCCCTGCAGTATTGTATAATTGAAATCTACTCACGTAAGTTAAGAATAATTAGGACCCCAAATTAAGTCAAACACAAAGTTAATTCAAATAGTCAGCTGCTGTCATTTAAATGGTTACAGAGTTTTATTGCTGCTTAACATCTTTTAATGCTTTTAAATGTACTTTTATGTTGTTGTTACGATCTGATCCCTTATTCCAAATGGAAATATCAAGAGCAAAATTTTCGTCAAGTCAAAACAAACAAACAAAAATCTCAGCCAAAAAAAAAAAAAAAAAAAGGAATCAGTGAATCAGTAAGAATGGAAACACATTAGGCTTTGGAGGTAAGTAAAATTAGTATTGAGTCTGTTGTAAATGACATTAATACAACAAAGAACTTTTCACAGCAAGTATTCAGAATGTGTCCCTTCATACTTTAAAAAAACCTTTTGTAAAAAGAAGCAAGCATAGAAATGCTGTTCAAAATGGATCCACAACCAATCCAGGAGCTAGAAATAATGCACCCAAGAGATAAGGTTGCATATAGCTGGAGTTGTTGCCAGAACTGAGAACTCTGCTGATTTAACAGACTGGAATTCAAAATAATTTATATAGCAAATTAATTATTATACTCTTATATAACAAAATAATTGTTGTGTTACTAAATGATGCAGTGCAATTGGTTAAAAAAAAGCACTGGTAGTTAGAAGCATTTCTTGACAGTTCTTCTGTTGGCACTTAGTTTATTCTGCAGAACAAAACATTGTCTGTTACAAACCCTTTAGGAGACTTTTGTATTGGATGACTTCCAGAGTTTTGCATTCTGTTTTTTTGTTGTTGTTGTTGTTGTTGTTTTTAAATATATTTGCACAGTATGCTTTTTCTATATCTAAAAAGATATATGTCTTTACAGAGAAGATTTGAAGTTATTGATTACTGAGCAGGATTTGCAATGAAGACCTAAACCAACCATTTATGCATGATATGCTATGCTGATATATATATATTTTTTTTTTTTCCAGCTGGAACATTCATACATGATGTGATGTTTTGTGGACTCCATCCATCTTTACGGGTAATAATCCACATCACAAACCATCCATTTGCCCTCTAGTACTTTCCATGCTTCACTCTTCATGCATGCCAGCTTTATCTGTTGCAAATTAAATGATGCAAAAGTGTAAGCAGCAAACTGTTCTTTTTTTGTTTACTAAAAGCATATTTATCTTGAAGCCACTAAAAAGCATGATCAGTTTTGAGCCACAAAACAACATTTTTGCAACAGACTTACTATGGTAGATGTTAATAATGGTGCAGAATAAACTGTAAAACAGTAACTTTAGTCTTAAAGTGGCATTTTATAACAAAAAAAAAAAAGGCAATCCACAAGCCTAAATTAAAGAAAAAATCTGGGACAGCTCAATGGGGAGAAATGGGAGACAGCAATGTGAAACACTTGGAGGAGGAAGGAAGATCAATCTACATGCATTCAAGCAGGAACAGCAGCTAACAGGCAAATCTGACTCAAGCTAGCTAAAACCAAAAAATGATATGAAATAGCACTGAAGTCTTTAAAAGGCATTTCTCATTGCTTTCCTAACTAAAAATGCAGAAGGCAGGAGAATTTGGTTTCAGCGTCGACTTCCTATCACGTTTCCTACATGACTTACTGAACACAAATTAAACAGGAAAATTGCTCAAACAGCACCCTGCATTAATTGTGCTTTCTAGTGGGATGGAACAAAACTACCTAACTCCTGAGAGAGACATCAAAATGCCCCTAATAAGGAGAACACAAAAGTCAGCTCTCTTTCCATCACTAAGATCTCTCATAAAACTCACCAAGTGCTGTAACCAACAGCTGAAAGTTATGTGGTCCCTCTGGGTTTCTCACATGTATTTGTTGCTCAGGCAACGGACAAAAAAAGTCATTTTGCTTTTTTCTCATTTTCCTGTTCCCCCCCAACATTTTATACACTGAGGAAACACAGGTAATTATTATACTAGTATAAATCAAGGAAACCTAAAACTAAACAACCTAAAACTCAGCCATAAGCATGGAAATGGGCATGCGTATGAAGTTCACATTGGAGCTGAGAATCTGCCTGAGTTCCTTGCTCTGATAATTGTGTCCTAAACACATATGCTGCTATTAAAATAGCTACATTTTAAAAGAAACAATTTGCATAAAATATATTGTTTCTCTGTACAGTTTATTCACAGAGGTAGACCATGAACACCAATGGATCTGCTTGCTAGTATAAAATCCACTATGTGCTTGCAGAACGTGGCAAAGCTTATTAAATCCAAAATTATTATACTTTATAATTTTTTATAACATGATCACGAGGACTGTAAATGTAATAAGAAATCCAGTGCTGAGGCATTCACTGATATCAGATGCTTCAGGCACTTACACTTACGTTTTGTACTACGACCTCAAAGTACAATATTAAAAAAGTCATTAAAGTTATTTTAAAAAAATAATTAAAACAAACAATATTCTTCCACTTGACAGAAAACAGAAATTAAAATAATTAAAGAGGACATATAAAAATACAACTGTTAATAAAAATTAATTATGTGTTTTTCATGTTTAGTAATATAGTATGAATGAAGACTATTATTTTTTTAAAGGGCAACCACGTCCAAATTTCACTCCTGTCTTCTTGGAAAGGTATCTTACAATAACAATCTAATCCAAAATATATCCAGATTTATATTCCATAAAAGAAAAGAAAATCCCCTTAGGCAACTGTGTGTGTCCAGGCTAGTGGAAGGTTAAGTCAATCCCCTCTCATTGCAGCAGTCAGCAGCACCACTTGCCTTGCCCACCGAGACCCAACAAGGTTACAGCAATGAAAGATGGTGACCTGGCATGATAACGTGGAGGGGTCTGAAAATATAACATCTGTCCTTAGCAGCAACATGCTGGGTTGCTGCAGTTTTATACAGTACAGGGTTCTTTCTGTCTGCTGAATACCAAGCTTAAGAAGATGCAAAATCTCCCCTTCATAACAGAGAATGCTTTTAAGTAACTGAAAAACGATGGCATATTAGAATAGCGATAATTCATCTCACATAATTTAAGGTGGAAAAAAAAAAGAGTATAAATGCTTAATTATTAAGATCTTTGCATTAACATTTCCCAGAAAATTCTCACAGAAACTTTAGCACAATATTTAAAATGGTTCTTCACATATTCCTTTATGCAGTTCTTCTACATTTTAAAACAGTGGTGGGATTGCTTTGTTTCCAAAATACAGCATAGGATCCTGCAGATCTCACTGCTCAGGGAATATATGAAAGGCTATTCACTGCCAGCATGTTAAAGAATATTTGGCTTTTCCAGACAGTCTGTCAGTCTCTATTATCTGGAAATGCACTTGAAAAGTTTAACGGTTATTTTTCTTTAGGAGGAAATTTGGTATCATTGTTTAGATCAATTTCCTTTTTAGAAGATATGTTGTACCTAACACCTGCCTCAGAAAAGGAAAAAGATGTCCACGTAGAACAAACCAGAATATTCCAGTGAAAACCTATGTGTTTTCACCTATTCCATCAGTTGTTCCTTTCATCTAGATATTTCCTTTTATGTAATTTGCATTAACCAATTAAGAAAAATCAATTGCTACAGAATCATACATTACATTAGTTACACATTATAGAAGTGAAGACAGAATTGGACCATGCATTAAAATGACCTGCCAAAGGACTGGCAATACCCACCCAGCCTTACTGCACTGGCTATGCTTACAGACGGCTGGCAGCCCTGCAAAGGCCGGCAGTGGCCCACTAACGGTGAGCTTCATGCAGCCTTCACTGTGATAAACTCCCCGGCTAGGAAACAAATTCGAGCTCCTGCTTGCTCTTGTGTGACTCCATAATGAATTTCATCCCTTGTAGAACTTAAATCCACTAATTAACAGAAGTTGATTTCTTCTTAAGCCCAGGGCAGAAGATTTGAATTTTTACACTGGACAAAGTCCTAATAATAAATGTGTGTGAGAATAGAGGTGCTTATGTATGGGACTCAACACACTGAGTCAGAGTGCCTTCATAGGGAGCTAAAGATCTGAAGTGATACAGTCACCTTTATAGTGGCCCAATGTATGCTATCTGCATTTAGTATGTATCCTCTTCAGTGAATGCACTAGCACCAAATATACACTCAAAACTGTTTCCAGTTTAACACTTAGCTCCTTGGCTGGCATAAATGGAATTTACAGGAATTATTATTCTCAGAGTAATGTTAATTAAAATGTACATTCAAAGGCATAAACAGGCTGTTTGTTTTTTTTTAAACAACATTATAGTAGTTTAAGAAAACAGAATTAAACAAATAAAAGCATGATGCTTCTTCCTTTGGACAAAGCACAGATAATAATTCATAATAAACTGAATTAGAAGGATATTTAACCTTGATTAACATAAAACATAAGCAAAGAAAGTTACTTCTGTGCTTCCCAAGTGCCTGTGCTTCACAATTATATATATATATATATATGTATATAAATCTAGCAGAAAAGTTGGACTATGTAAGCAAGTAAAGCTTAAAATAGCTAAATTTGTACTGCCCCCCAAAAACAAATCTTAATCAGAATGTTTAGCTCTGACATCTATTTTTCATATGCATATTAGTGTATCTGTCCTAACTTGCTTGAAGAGAAACCAATAATATGTATAATAAGCTTTTTACTCTGCTTTGCTATGGAAACAAGGCATGTGTGATCCCACTCTCTCTGCCTTTCTGTATTTTCTCAGATAATTTTTAACGTGTTGGATGATTTCACCTGATCAGGAGGGAGAAAAAAAAAGACAGAGGTGGTGTCAAAAGTAATTCCTTTCCTGCAGTTCTAAAGAAACAGATATATAAAGAGGAATCTGACTGTGCGGGATGGCACAGACCTCCCAGATATGGACTCTGGTGCAGCCTCAGTGGAGGCCCTTGTTTCTCCAGGCAGTCAGCCAGGATACGAGGCCAGCCTTTACACAACAACCTGTCCATCTCTGATTCAAACTATTTGCCAATGCTGCTCTTTCAATCTGTCCTTTGTAATAAAAACCATTGTTTTAAAGACAGACCTATAGCAAAACATACTAGAAAAAGGAAAAGAAAGAAATCTTCTGAATGAACATTAATATTCAAGGTCATGACTTCAGCTTTTCATCCTGTTTCATGCTTCTCATCTTTTCCTTATTTAGGGCTGCAATGCTTGCTGTTGATGGTAATAATGTTTTTCAAGCCTCTACACAAGAATATTGACCTGTTGTTGATCAATGTACCAGCAGTATATAATAACTCAGTGCTGTTCTCCTCCCAGCTGCCATCATTTGTCAGTTCCAGGTTCATTTTACCTGAAGGTAGGACTGCTTCAAAAGCAACCCCACCTAGACTGCTCTTTCCAGAGAATGAAAGAAAGAGGAAAAAAAAAAAAGGCAAAAAAAATAACTGAAAATATGATTCCCAATCAGGCAGATGACACTAAAATAAAATTGTAGCCTTCATATAACTGTATATGCTTAATAATTCGCTGGTGAGTTAAAGTCAAGACACCGTGAGAGTAATGAAGTCTTTATCTTGATTGGAAAACGTTTCATTATCTGAATAAATGAATCACTGGTCCACACCCAGAGTCTTTTCCTTTTTTACCCTCTCTTTTTAAATGTACTGCAACACTAAAATGTAACAGCAGGGAATTCAGCCAGGTTTTCTCCCCCCCACCAACTGCAACAACCTGCATATGCACATAAGATTTCTATTAAAAAATAAATAAATTTCAAGTGAGAGAGTTAAAGATTTCCTTATTTCTAAGGAAAGTTTGATGCTCTTATTTTAACCTTTGTTCATGTTCATACTTCCAGGCATGAAGTGCTACTAAAGCACGTTACACTTGGCATCTCTTATTACTGAAGCAGAAGGCAATGTAATCTTGTGAGAAAGTGTAATAATGCGGTATTCATTTTGCTTCTGTGGCTGGAAGCCAACTCTATATTAATATTCATTTCCAGTATACAGAGCCACAATATTTCATTTATTTTAAGAATTTACAATTAATTTGGTATGATTCTGTTATCTGCTCCCAATTTCCTTTCCTGTTTCTTTTAGCTGAAAAAGCAGCTCTTGTACAGACTTAAAAAAAGTAAATTCACAACTGAAGCATCAAAAGATTGCTACTGGCTACTGAAAGCAAGAAAAACAGGGACAGAACAAAATGAACTTGAAATATTACAGATGACAATGAAAATTAGCTTTCTGCAAATGGAAAAAATAAAAATAAAAAATCAATCTGCAGAAGTTCTCAGTTGACTTTTTCCTTTCCAGACTCATCTGATATAATACTATTTGTAACATGCTGTTTGCTACTGTAGCCAAAATAGAGAAAATAAGTTGTTTATCTGCTTTTCCTTTCTGTTTTCAAATGTCTTCAACCAACACGTAGTATTAAACTGCAAGTACTCTGCTGAATTTATTTAAATGTACTACATATAGGGATTTTAAACAATTACAACAGCAAATAAAAACCTCAGCATTTTAAAACATAAATAGTTACCTCTATTTCCTACACCCTAGTGCAACCACTTTTGCAGTGTAAGTGGATTTAAAATTATCACAGGTTACTACTTAACTAGCCTTTTGTAAAATTTACAATTCTGTTCTCCTAATATACAGTTATCTTCCTTATCTGTCAAAGAGGCTGAAAAACAGTTTACCTTCCAGCTGATGGGACTTTTCATATAAAACAGAGATTTTACTGAAGACTGCAGACTTGATAGACAACAAGCAGTGCAGCAGCTACCAAATCGGAATCACCATCACTAATGAAACCATGCAAGAGCTGCAGCGTGCCTTGGCAAGGCAGTTTTCTAATAGCATCCTTGCAATGTTTAAGAATGGGAGAGAGGAGAAATTAAATGTGAAAGCTATTTAAATGAAATAAGACTTTCCAATGTTCAGAAGCCTTCAGGAAGTCTCTTAGTATATAGACTCTGTTCTATGTGTATGTTCATATTATTCATTCATTCTCATATATATATGAATGAACAATCTATTTTAGCATAGCTTGTCCGTCACGACCCAAGTCTTAGTCCAGAATAGAATCTAGGAAATTATACAGTAAATGTGGAACCCCTTATACAATACTTACATTTTTAATCTTTGTTTTTACCATTTTTAGGGACTAGATCTTTTATGCTTATATAGATTTGGGAAAGAAGAGTGGGGGAGGCACAGCAGCTTTCCTTTTTTTTCCTCTAGAAATCCAGCCTTAAATTCAAAGAATTTTGACAGTGTAAGGTATGCATCTGCTTTAAAAGATGGTGAGATCACGACAGATGCACTGAAGAAGCCTATATTTTATACACCAATTGCTGAAAAATGTAAGAAGGCACGGAAGTGCTATTTTATTACCAAATCAGTATTTCTACCTGCAATCTAGTCAAATAAAATGATTATAAACAGGAATAGCCTCAAGTTACAAATATTTGTAATTATAAATTCACAAACTATGCTTTCCTGATCATTCGTTCGTGTTGCTTTGTCTATTACTAAGTACAAGACTTATTACTAAGTCTACAAGAACAGCTAGGGAGATAGATTTTATGAGGAAAGAAAGATAGATTATACAAGTTTTCTTTAAAAAGCTTTTTTATTCCTTATCTCCTTAATTTAAGAGCTATTTTAATCACTATATTCAATAGCAGTGAAGTATTTTTCCCCTTTTTTAAAAGAAATTTTTTTTAAGTAGATGCTATTTCTGTATGCATTTTGAGTTTTATTTCCTGAAATTTAATGTGCATAGTTCTAATCTTAATGAAGTGATTGTCATTTTATTTTCAGCCAGCCAAATTAGAAAAGCAAAACAGGTATTTCATTTGCACTGTTTAGAAATTTTATATCACATTTAACATGGTACACATTGCTTCTAAATGGCTGCACAATGAGAACAGGAAAATAATAAATATAAGAGTCCAAATATAAGGAACTTACCAGTCAAGGGTATTAATACTGTCCTTTCAGTTGCCTGAACTTTCCAGTTTCAACATACCATACTGTATCAAAACCACAAAGTATATTTTTTCTTAAAAAAAAAAAAAAAAAAACAGAACAATTTTAATCTTGTAAATTAAACCTAGAACCTGACACAGATACTCTTAGTTTGACATCCTGAAGCTTCAAGTAGTCTAACAGAAATTAATTATACAGACCATTCATCTCATTTGCAAACTCAAGTAAAAAGTAAACAAGTAAACGAAAGCTTACCTTCAGTACACTGCAGGAAGCTGATAGTGAGCAGGAACCAAAAACTTTGCATTCTGCAACCAGAAGACACCATTATTGATTCCTGTAAGAATTTTCTTTGTATTCCTTAATGAATCCAGTTATAAAAGCCCAGCATCATCGAAACCAGTGGTCTGCATTATTCATCTTCATACCTGCAGAAGGAGAGAGTTTGAAAGAAAAAGGGCAAAAAAAATCTTCATCAATAGCTGAACACCAATAATTTGGAATACCAAATTTTACTTGACTTGAAGACAGAACATTTTAATAAAAACTGACGGTACACCTGTACTGTAGCTGAGAATTTGGCAGGTATGTGGGATCTAATCTCTGAAGGTCAGTGATCATTAAACAGAATGCCAAATAACAGTACATGTTAAAGTTGAAAGTAAGAATGTTATTGATGTACGTGTACTAAGACATGTGGAACAAAAAAAAAAAAAAAAAAGAATTTTCTCTGGATTTAAGAAATTGTATTTGCAGATGCTTAGGTGAAGCTTTTCCCATTCTCCCAAATCTGACACTGCCTACATTTCTCTACCTCAAAAAAAAAAAAAATAAAATAAATAAGTCTAGGGCCATGCCTTGTGTCTTAGTGATTCAAACCATGCAGGGGCTGGAGGCAGCAAAGCAACACCACCCAGCAGTAACACTGCAGGTCTTCTCCCTGCCACACCTCTGGCCTTCCCTGTTGTGACACACAAAGGTCAGCAGCCTCAGAGAAGAAGTAGTAACAACAACTTTGCTGACAAAATTATCTTTTTGGCTAGGAAGTCTCTTTGTGACTTTATAGTCTGATACATTTATATATAATAAACACCTTCAGAGAAAAGTAACGAACGATACTCTACTGCTTCTGACAAGTATTTCTCAATCAGAAACAAATCTAACTTCACTGCTCCTGTAAACTAAGCACCAATGGAAAAAAATCTTAAAACCATAATTTGCATTTGAAAAATAAAATTACAGAAATAGTACAGTTCCTGTGAGAGAAGATTTGGCAGCAGAGAGCTCCCCTTAGCCAGTGGCTCCATTCTTGCACCAGCCAGCCCAGCAACTATGAGCATCCTCATCTCTGTCTCACTGTACTAGGTTATATCAACTCAGACTACTAGAATTTGGGAAGCCAAAAATGAACATCAGTATAAAAGTATAAATGATTTTTAAGTGCAAAGATAGCTCTGTATATTACAGATACACAAAACAACTCCTGAAGAACAACTCTGAACATAGCAGCAATTACAGCTCCAAAGAGCTGAGTCTGGTGCCATGTTGGCTTGGTCTCTCTAAAACTGATGAACAGGACTGCGTTTTCATGTGCAGATGTATTTCTAAAATATCTGAAGTTAACGTTAGTTTATAAACATACAGCAATGTCTATGCCAGCGCTTAGTAAAATGTAACTGTCAGGATCCAAGAGCCACTTACGAGTCTTATGAGTACTAGAGCATGTTTAGGGCTATAAAAATATTTTTACCCTTTTGCCAAAGAGAATTGGAAAGGATGAAAAGCACACAATCCCAGGCAAAGAAATACTATGAACTACAGATCATTTTAACAAGAAATAAGTGTTAACTCCTTTTATATTGGTGAATATTAATATTAATCAACGATAATATTTTTTTTCCCTAAGCACACAGACAGCAACAAGATTGGCGCTGACTTTTTTCCGGCAAGGCGGGAAAGATGGAATTAACAGAAAACATTGCAGTACAGTTTCTCTGGCTCTGAATGAAGGCAATATGACTGTGGCAGAATAGGGATTATTAAATAGCCAAGCACGCTTCTTTACTTGGCTCCCCTGTAACGGGAGCCATGCCACTTCAGTGTAGGGATCCCCCTCGCAGAACACAAGCATGCTTGTGATTTCACATGTGGGGAAATGAAAGGGAACTGCCATCTGAGGGTAACTGATTTTATGTTTATTTATACATAAAAACAACCCCTTTTTCTAATTTCCAACTACAGACAGGTGCTCTTCAATCACAGGTGCTTTTATCCGCACATGTCTGAAGAAACGACATGCAATAGCAAGCAGAGTGCACCAGGGCAGGCCGGCTACAGAGTGGCTCTCCCTGGCACAGCCCTACATGCCTGGAGGTAAAAGATGTGCCCTCAATTTAGATGGTGATACACCAGCTGCTACAGTAGCAGTCATGAGAGGGAGTCATACTGTATCTCTGTATCTTTAACACTGGTCTGAGCACATTTTGCAACATATATATTTATATCAAAGTCCACAAAAGATGTACTGCATTCAGGAGAGATTACAATTGCAAAGGAGCTCCTGCTGAGTAAAGCAGCAAAAACTGCCCCTAGGATATAAATATAAAATAAAATATATAAAATTAATATATATTATATAAAAATAAAAAAAATATGGAGATAGTTCAGCTAAAAGCTGAGGAGTGTTTGGATTATTTTTCAGCTGTAGCAAATGAAAAATCATAAAACTATTTCAGACACCACAGACTAATCAGTATAATTTCAGTAAGCAATCAGAATAATCCAAGAAAATAGATGAGGAACTATAATAACTAAAAGTGAAATTAAGTCTGGCTCCTGATTACTCCCAGTTTGTCCAGAGAATTTTGACTTTCTGAGACTTAATTTTTATTGCTTTTTCCATAACATATTGCTGCATACCCAGATTTAACATCTTCCTTCACCTTCAAGTGGACAGTGACATACCTGTGTATTAGTATCCCTAATCTCATTGCCCCCCCCCCCTTTTTTTTTTTTTTTTTTTTTTTTTTAAATCTGGGAGAAGTAGGGGGACATTGTAGTAAAAACAAAAACAGTCAGAGCACCTTCAGAGATACCTAGCATCTCTCTGGGAAATAGCTGCAAAATAATTCATGGCAAACACTTTTCTGTAGTTGTTATTGCTGATTTTTAAATAAGGGGTTCTGACCTTGTAAACTGACTTACCTATTTTAATAAGAAATGTTTGTGAAAGAATACTGATGTTTTTATGATACCAAAACCAGCAGAAACTATTCAACTAAGAATAAATGGAAATTATTTTAGGATAAATTTAAGTACTTTGTGTGCAATGTATTTTTCTCTATAGATTGCTGTAGCCTACAGACATAAAATTTAACTCAGTGTGCTGCTGCAAAAAGAATTCAAAATAAGCTAACCAACATCTACCAGATTATCAATGACACATTTTTTCTAATAAGGCAAGAAAAAAATATGCAATGTTTGAAAACTGATACAATGGCTTTTAGTTTTGCTTCTTTCTTCTCTTCTCAATAAAAATCAACAGCTTCACAGTGATCAATTTTTAAAGCAACATATACACTTGAGAAGCTCTATGCGGCTTCAAACAAATTAATGCTACTATTCTGAACCAACTATTCATCAACAAAACAAAAGCTAATCCTGAAAAAGGTACCCAGACATAAACTGGAGCCAAAGCACACTTTGACTCCAGACACTGCCGTCACTCGTGTCTTCCTGACCATGCATCTGTCAGAGATATGGAGACTGTCGGTGGAATCTAACAACAAATCCCAAAACAAACAAGCAGGACCAGGAAAAGCCATATTAAGTTACTTCTTCGTAAACAGAAAAAGTAGACAACAGCAAGTGGCTATCCTGCGCAAATAACTTATTTCCCCTCGGACCTTAATAAACCTTTTCTCTGGATAGCTGACTGTTTGGGCATGGGGGTGGAGCAGAGAGAGATTCCCCAGAGCAAAAGGTTGCTTGAATTTCAGAGTGCAATAAAAGCTGCCCAGAAAATTTCAGTTGTAACTTAAATCCCTACCTCTGGGCCATACTGCAGTCTCTCGTAGAAAAACAAAAAAAAAACTCTACTGGAAACAGAGCAGCTCACCTTGTTAAGTTCCTTTGCATATGTGCTGTTCAAGGAGACTAGATCAGTAATGGAAATGTTCAAACCTGCACCCCACAAAGGTACTGGGTATCTCTTAATACTGTATTCATAGGCTGTGCTCCAAGTCCCCAACATCTTAGTATCTTACTTTGCTTCCTTGTTCCTCGGTACTTCTAAAACTTGTTACAGATGGAAAAGCAGCTGCAGAATACGTGCCACCTCTGACCATGTCCCTCCCCGCAACACTGCTCAAGAGCACCCCAGAGATAAGAGAAAGCTGCTCCAAGCATGCTCCTTGAAATACTTTCATCTTAGAAGAGAAGGACCTCTAAAGGACTGCTTCTTTCCAACTCTACTGTGTTTAACCTTCCCAAGGTTTTATTTTCAAAAGCCAAAAAAGGGTCTTTTAAGAGCTTCCGGACAACTGACACAGCATGCTCAAGAGCTGCCTCTCCCCTCCAGTTCCAAGCTTTTCAGGCAATTAAGCCAGACAGGAAAGCAGAGATCTTTCTAGCTAAGCAAGAATGTTTTCCTTTAGCTGAAAGCCTTTCAGACTAACACCAACGTATTTCACAATGTAGCACTTAATTTTCCAAATGATCTTTGAAACACTGTGAAGCACTTGCAACATAGTTATGCTTTAACATCTGTATTACACAAATAAAAACCAGACTGGTTTTACTGACAGTGGTGCTGAGCAAGGTAAGGAACTCATGCCATGGCCATGCAGCCTGTACATGCCAAGGAATGAGTGGATCCCAGGCAGTGCTCTTTATAAATCCTGTCTGACCTACCTTGCCACACATGCAGCACCCCCACTACCTTTCATAACCCAGTTTATGAAACTAAGTAATTCTGTAATACATCTGAGGCACTCTGCAGAGGAAAGGGGGGAGATGAGGAGGCATGGGTGAGTAGATATATATTCATACAATATAATAGACTATATAGTCTCCTGAGAAATCATGCGTCCACGTGCCTTCCCACCATAAGGCTTTCCAAATTTAAAAAAAAAAAGTTAAATTTCCTATAATCTGTAACATAAGAATTCAATTACTGCAGTGTGATTAGTAAAAGCTTCTAAGCTACACTAGTAAAATACTAGAATGAGACCAATATTGTTTATGATTGGTATTATACATACTTGCAACAAGATCCAGCTCTAGTTTGCAACATTTAACATATCTTCAGATGCATTCAATATGAGTCACTCCCAAATCCTCAATATGGTTATTAATGTAAGTCAACTTTAGAATAACTTTAATAATTTTGCATTGATGCTACAGTATCACATTGCATAAAATTTTCAAAGTTGTGAAATCTTGGAGAGAAAAAAAAAAAAAAAAAAAGCAAGCAAAACCCTATACTGATTTAGTTAGCATCCTTCTAGTAGCTATGATAAATAATCAATGCCTGATCCGTTCCAATTAAGTCACATATTGCGAGAAGAAACGAAAGGCCAACTCTGTTCTATCTAAAATTGATTAACAAAGACTTATTTTCCATTAAAAGCAATCCAATACTAAAAATGCACCACAAAGTCTTTTCTTCTTTTCTGTATTTAACAGTCCCTGTCAATTAACACCTTGAATAGTGGATTTCTAACCCAAAATATCTCTTTCCAAGCTGCAGGCAAGGAATGCTGTCTCAGGGAAGGGTGTAACACAGTAAGAACAAGACTTGAGCAAGGTCATCCAATCTTAAAACAAAAATGCAATCTCTGTGCATTCAGCTGCCTTGTGCTCTGAAATGACATCTCCATGCCGGAGGAAAGCCTGAAATAGCACGCAATAGACACGTGTACCCTAAATTTAGAGTGACCACAAAAATACCCATCCCTACTGCTCTGGGTTCCCAGCTAATGAGAACAGAAGATTATTCAAAATGCAAGACCTACCTATGCAAGACACGACACCAGACAGTGCGCTGACACGACTTCAACAGTGCAACATTACACTTCAGTCCATCAGTACACAGCAGCTCAGTGGTCTACCTCAATCATTCACAGAGAAAATAAATAGGATTTAAGAGGAAGAGATGAAGATTTTCCTTTCTCATCCAGTCGGGCTTGGCCTCACTCTTGTGTTTTACAGACATGTTACCCGAGCTCCATTCCCAACAAGGCAGCTTTGCCCCGTCTTGTTAACACAGGATAAAGCCTGGACACTCTAGGGAGTTTTCATTCAATAAGCCAGCAAAGTAAACCTTTGCTAGTGCTAATAAGAATGGCTTTTTTTGGCTCCAGGCACTCTCCTTTTGCCAAGGCTGAATTTCTCTTTTTGCCTTTGCTAAATACTCTGAATCGGAGGGGGGTGGGAGTGTCACTCAATCCTCATTACAAATTTCCGGTATTTCATTTGAATTGACATCGCACCGCTCAATCAGACCACCTTGACTCAAACAGCTAGGGTAAAACCTTTTTAACACCGCTGCCCTCTGTGTCGCTAAATCTTCCTGGGGTCTCAGAGATAAATCCCAAGCATCCGAAGAATGGGGGAGGGAAAGAGATGTTGTAAGTCAATTACAACCGTTATCAGCTGTAATATCTGAGTGTCATGCTGAGCATCTTAAATATGCTGATCGCTTTGGACACCAGAGGCACAGTCTGAAGCTGCTTGCCATTCTCTTCATTAAACCACAAAACAAATAGCTCTCATTTTCAAACCTACATAGGACAGACTTTATGAACATCAAAAATAAACAAGAAAATAATGAATAGCTATAAAAAACACAGGGAGAGCCATATGACAAACTGAAAGCAGCAATCATAAGAGCTGAAGAAAATTCAAAGGCTTCCCAAACTCCCCACAAAAGAGAAATCCTCAAAAATAATTTATTTATATTAAAATATATCATTTATTTTCCTTGGAAAAAAAAATGATAAAATAGAAGGCTGGTATCAACCAAGGACACTGAGTTCTTGTAAGACAGTGAATTGTTTGCTGGCAGTCTTGACAAGGCCCTACAAAGCCCATACTTCCTCTACCCCCCTCCACCCAGCCCCACCCTAAGTGTTTTTCACAGCAGAGCATTTATTTGAAGTGGAAGCAGGCAAAAAAAAACAAATGAGACTGGATCTGGCCCAGGGCTGCTCTTGGCAGGCCCGTACCTGCTCAGCCACGCGGCGCTCCTCCTGCCAACTGCCGTGGTTGTGGGGCACCTGAACCACTCTGCCCATGGGCCCAGCAGCCCACCAGGCTCACCTGAGCCTTTCATAGTGACATGGTGAGGTGAAATGGCCTCACAAGACCAGCAGCCAGCCCACAATACCAGCAGCCAGCCACCAGCAATACATACGTGAGCTGCTAACTCCCCAAATCAAGTTGTGGCTGAACATGAACAAGAATGCAGCATTTTTTACCTAGGCTGTAACTAGGGTAAACAGGTTGTTCAGCCCCAATACGCTGCAGCTGCCTTGCATTCATGCGCATGTGTCTACACATCTTGGTTTGGTAGCACCAGCCCACTAAAACTACCGCATCAAAGACTTCTCTAGGCATCTGCCAAGGAATATCATCAAACAGGTTAATGAAGGCCCTGTGATAGCATCCATTTTAAAGCACCCTGGTTTCTACCCGCTGTACTGAAGATCAGTGCATGCAGTCTGTATTCAATAGAAATGATACTATTCAAGTTTCAAGAAGAAGCTTCTGTGGGCAGCAAAGTCAGGTGGTTTTTTTGTTTGTTTTTTAATTCTGTCAAAAATCTTTGATGTCACTAGAAAAAATACCAACTCTTCCAAAAGTAACTGAAAAATATTTATCATTTTTTATAAATCAGAAGCTGGAGGCACACAGATATATACACAGTGCACTAGGTATATATTAGTGGCATATTTTATGCTTACAGAAGAATATGGTTCCAATGTCAACATCTGTGAGACCATGGCCTAATCATTGTGCAGTGAAATATGAAACAAAATCAATGGTGGCACAAAATGTAATCTCTACTGTGTTTGGCTCACTGTGTTGAAACCTTGACTCATAAATCACTGTTACTTGCCATTCAGTGAATCGATATTCAGATTCCCTCTTGGTCTATACATATGACCACTAAATGAAATAATAATGACCAAAATCTGTCATATATTGGGTTATCAATATTACCAAAAGGGATTTCTTGGGAACAGTGAGGTAATCTAGGATAAAATATATCAGATGAGCTTACAAAGAAATGTGAAAAACCTCTGGCTAAATATAGATATATAAAGGTATTTTCAAATACTTCTTCCTCCATCATAACCTCACATATTAGAATTTACCTTAGAATCATAACAGTGCATTTGCTGAAAGACCATTTCAGTTATATACGCTTTTAATTAAGTTTGGAAGCATGCTGTACTTGAGCATTTTTCTTTGTCTTCTTTCAAATAACACCTTCTTAATATATTACTAGTTTTTTTTGTTTGTTTTTCTCTCCTGTGAAGCATAATTAGCATTACAGTGATCAGATAATAGCGTTTTCTTACTAGCAACCTGTCAAGGGCTCCAGAAGACCACATTTTAGTTCTAAAAAAAAAAAAAAAAAACAAAAACAAAAACAAAAAAAAAAAACTAACAAACACTTTTTGTAAGAATAATTCCATAAAGCCTTATCAAGTGCTTCACAAATCATTTAGTCATTAAAAGGTGGTGGATAACCTCTTGCGGAGAAACCTGAGAAGTGCTGTGTACTGCCATCCCAATTTCAGTCACAAGCCACAGCGTTATCAAAATTTGTAGTTTTGACAACGGAAGAAGGAAAGAAATTGTGGGCAGCTCAAAAACGACACCTTTGAAGGAACAAAAAATACAGGAAAGGTCTTCACACTGTTTTCTAAGCACATGTGAGATTCTCCAGCCAAACATGATTTACAGGTGGAAACTCCTCTGAATTTACATAACCCTTTGGAAGACTTGTGTGTATATATTAAGTACAGAAAGGAAGCAGATGTTGGCAGATGATATCTTTCAGGTTCACTGATTTTACACATCAGTAGCACTTAAAGGCTTATATCTCAAAACCCTGAAAAAAAAAATCAAACTTTTCCTTCACTCATAATTAGCTTTTCTAATACATATATTCATAACAGAAATCATAAAAAGAAATTATGGGTCAAAGGTCATACATGCCAGTGCTGTATGGACAGCAGTAACTTTTCCTTGCAACTACACATAAATAAATTGCTTTTCTGCCCAACATATCATCAAGAACATCCAAAACATACACAATATGTGTGGCAAATCTTCAGTATCTATACAAAAAATGCCTAATTCTACAAAGAAACAATAAGCTCATTTCTGCTACTGGATAATGGACTCTACAAAGATATACAAGCTACCTAGCCATCTAATGGTGCAACTATAATTAAGAGTATTTTTTTTATACAATTGAATGAGCAATGAATGTTCAGGTGACTGTTCTTCACTGAAATAGGCAGCTGGATGATGACCAGCCATTTAACTGGGGTGAACCGTGGTTTTTTTTTTATTTATTTTTTTTTATTCAAGCTGTAACAGAAAAACAGAAAACTATTTCAGTACACTTTTAAATTCCCTTTGTAGAAAAGATAAGTTGGAAAACTCTAATAATTAAACTAATTAGAAGTTATGAGCCAAAAGAGCTTTAAATTATAATTTGACAGAAAAGCTCCTACTACTTGGATGTACCACTGTGTAAAATCGGCACCTCTCTTCTCCCTAGCATACATGTATTAGATAGTATTTTCTCTTCCCTGTGAGGGAAAAGAAAAATATATTTTGGAAACAGTGAACACCTTTCCCATGTACAGTGAAAAGGGAGGTGTAAAGCATTACCTTCTAGCCACAAAACAAAATGGAATAGAGGTTGTCTCCAGCACTGCCACACCAGCCGCAGCGAGTGCTTGAGGACACAGAATTGCTCAATCACTTTCACTCAAAGAATTTTGAGAAACGCTGAATGGAAAATGATCTCTATTCAATGAAGTGACTGAAAACGGTACATTTTGCATACATTTTCTTTTTTTCTTTTTTTTCCCCTTTTTAATATCATTCACACAGCATAGGTAAAGTTTAAGACATAGCATCAATTTAACACATTTGTTAGCAACAACATAACCTTTCATATTATGCGGTTTTATCAAGCAGACCAAGAACGCTGTCAAACAATTAAAATTTCTTGTAAATAATAAGGTCTCGTTTGCTCGTGACAGACACCGCTACTTTGGAAAAATTATTTTTCTATAATTTGATTACATTAGGATTTTAAATGATAGCTTTTATATTCTTTTACTAGATGATAAAGAGAATTGTTATTATTAAAAAACTGTTCTTCCTATCTTCTGCTGCAGTTCATGAACTCTAAGTGCAACTAAAAAGAAAACAGTCTACATTTGTCTACCAACAATATTTATAAGTGAACAGAGTGGAAAGATTACAAAATTTGAATATGAACATTATATTATGGTAGCAACAATCTAGATGTTTTACAGGAAAGTGAAGTGGATTACCGTAAATGAAGTTTTAAATGTCCTTTCCATTTTATAGATAACACAAAATGACTCTTTTCATGTCTCCAGCGATAAGGATACATATGCCACACATTTAAATAGTGACTTCACCCTATTCAACCCTGCTCATGAATTAATAATTCAGTGACATTAATACAAGAAGATAAATGATAAAGAGGTTACAGCACAAGGGCCAATGGTACATATATACTTCTTTCTGAACAGCTAATACCTCTCTGCCAATTACAGTTAGAACTTTTTAACAGTTTTCAATGGCATTTTTACAATCTAAATAGCAGCTTATGCACACACAATTTCACACAACTCAAGCTTAATAAATCTCCTGCTGCTACCAAACAATCATTCTGGGGGATTAAAGTGCAACATCTGCTAACATTAATAAGCATTTTACATAGCAATATGTATAAAAGCAGTTGTTATCAGTCTTCTGAAAAAGCTTCTAGACTGGTTTGGCATAAATTATACCTTTACAGTGCAACTGATAACTTTAGCTTATGGGGAAAAAAATCAGTGGAATTACATACCAGATGCAGTTATCATCTCTAGTAGAACAATTTTTAAAATACTTGAAAAATAAACAAAAATGTATGCATGCAAAGAATTTCAGGGAAGAACCTGGTAAAATCACATGATTTAAATACTTACAAGAAACCGAAGCTCCCAATATGTTTCCAAGAGTTAATTTCTTTGCTAATACCAATTACAGCTTTTTAATCCTTTTTTTAAAAAAATAAATAAATAAATAAATAAAATGTATTTCTACCAAAGCAGAATCTACTGTGAAAAAATGCATGTCTTTCTATGACATAAAATAAACATCAAAGGTTTTATTTAATTAGCAACTCCAGAATAATTTTTTAGGGAGAGTTTGGCTAACAAGTAGGCTTTGGAATCGAGAGCCGTGTAATGTCAGCTGGAGCCAAGAGCACAGTTGGCAAACACGGCAGAAACTTTTACACACAGCCCTGCCAGCGCAGCTCAACCCCTGCAGCTCAGCTGTGGACAGCTGAATAACAGAGCCTGCCAATCACCCTTACTACACACTGAATGAAACAGTCGTATTCCAACCGGTATTATCATTTAATAGTAAAGCAGCAAAATGAAGTTTGTATCAATGTACGTAGAGATAAGAGAGAATGCCAAACTGGATCAAGTAAGCATGTAGAATACATTTAATTTGCCTTTCTTTTTAATTAGTAATGAATCTTCCCATTTTTGCATTATGAACTGCTTAAACATGATTGTTTTAACATTATTTTTATGTCAAAACATTGCTCTAGAAAAAATGACTATCGTCATATTCTCCTGACATCTTCGACATTCTTATTTGACACGTTATAAGAGAGATTAAGAAAATCAAAGTAGTAAGATAATAAAAGACAGCAGCAATGCCAGCACAGCACTTGACAACTAGTACTCAGGACCTTTTGATGCTATCAGGTTTTAAAATATCTGCGACTAGGGCTGAAGCTAGGCGTAGCCAGGAAATAAATAAAAATAATAATAATAATAATTTCGGGACTGATGGCAAAAGCTTAAAATAACATGTAAGTACATTTAGTATCTATTATTTCCTTGGACTGATGGTTTCTTTATGCTGAGGTCTGTGCCTACAATTCCCACACACAGTTCACAAATTCTTTTTTCTCAAACACACTTTGACTTTCAGATTATCATTTTAAAATAAAAAAATGTTTAAATCACTGTTCGCTGCCTGTAAGAACACAGCTTTATATTAAAGCGATAAATTCTTACCGTTTTTCTTCAGCACAGTGAAAGACGATTCTGACACAGGACTTCCCTTGAGGCTGCTCCCCAGCCAGCACCCTCACACCCACTCTGCCATGCACCAGCCCCATGCGCATCCTGGGCGCTTACGGCTGCCACAGGGATCTCACTGCCCTCTCAAAGCCCAGGCGGGGCTTTCCGCTCATTCTCAGATTAACGTTTGCTATTTCATCCATTTTAACAGTGCTGAGGAGAAATCTAGGTAACACTTTTGCTCAAAGACGATTGAATATTAAATATGAAATTTAACAGATTTTAATCATAACAGTTTGTAAACTGTGTAATATATATGTCTGCCCTAATTTAGTAAGATGGAATTCTCACACAACACTCATCAAACCGAGCACAAAAAAACTGTTCTGGCATTCCACTAAATTAAAATCTTCAGTCCCCACAGCAAGAACGCACAAATTTAGATTTTATTAATACTTTAAATCAAACTCACTTTCATGTAAGGCAATTTACAAGTCATCTTCTCTTGTCATAGCAAAGAACAGAATTGGGTCTTAAGCATATTTTTACAGACTCTTTGAAGACAGTCTAACCTTCTGGTCTGATCTGCTATTTTTAACAAAAATAACAATTTATTTGAAATTCAACAAAATCCCGTTTTCATGAATACATTTTTAAGCCTTCCATTACAACACTAGCAGTGACAGAGTAGCTGACAGCTCAGCAGACATGAGGTAAATTTAAGAGGAGCTGTTCCCATTTGGAAAACACATGCTTTTCTACCCACTTCTAATTCAGCAACCTGAAAAACTCCAAATTTTACCTAGATCACTGTATTTCACAGCTTGCCCAAAGATCTATTTAATGCGCAAAACAAGTCATGCAAGCTACAGAGATGCTTGGAAAGGCACGCTGATCTAAGTGGTGCTCCATGGACTTAAATATTTAGAATTTGTAGCACTGAATAACACTACCCAGCCCTCTGCATTGCAGGCACTTAACCCAAGGCACGAGGAAACCTCTGACAGGTAGATGGCCCTGTACTGATATTACTCATCAGAAGCCAGTGAGAGCCATGCTGTGAAGCCACAGAAAAAGAAGAAAAAGAGAAGAAAAACAAAGGGAGTTGGCAAAGCTGAAAATGGCATCCCCCCCAGCCAGCTCCACAGGCGGTGGCAGCACAGAGGGGGAAGAAGCTGATGGAAGGGAAAGCCTGAGGGGAGACCCATACCTGGGCCCTGACTATGTGGAGGCAGGACCACAGGAGGGGACACGCGAGGTGCAGCAGTGGTTGAGAGAGCAAGGAAAGAATGACAGTGAAGAGTCGCAAGCTGACAGGGAACTGGAAGCACGCAGAGCAGTGCACAAAGGGAACAAGTTGCACGTGTAGAATATCCAAGTGTAATGCCTCCTCCTTCGAGCTGACTGCTGGCACCGAGGAACGGTACCATGCTTTCATGACCCAACACACAAAAATGAATTTAAGCACAAGACATGCTACCTGCAGCCATGAGCTTTGTTATCCGCCAGTCCACACCAGAAGCCACACTCCACTTGAAGGACAAGTCAAAGCAGTAAGGAACGTGGAGACAGAAAGCTAACGTTCACACTAGATGTTACTGGAAAGGCCGGCATGAGCGCAAAATGAGATGCATGCTTGCATGTGTACCTGCATACAACTATTTAGAAACATTTGTTGTTCTGCAAGCAATCATATGCTATAAATGACTGATGATTTCACAGTGCCAGAAGAATAAAAAAACAGCCGACCAGTTTCAACACATCTACTGCAGATTCTGGGTAAGATTGTTGTTTTAAAAAAATCAAGTCCAGAAGAGGCCATAATAGTAATATATGTGCAGTTTATTTATGGGTCACTATTGGGCTGAACTGAGATTTAATTTCTGGGAAAAGATAAAAAGAGGTAAGAGGAGGAATAACAGATGAAAACAGAAGAAAAGGCAAAAAAGGCCCATTTTTTCCGATATGCAAGAAGTGGCAGAGCAAGGCCTGGCAGAGCACTCCACCTGACTGGTTATCAACATGCTCCCTAGAATTTGCTGTTTTGTTTTAATGCCTCTTTACTCAAAAGGTGATCTGCTGTTTTTCACCTAAAAATAGCAATTTTACAGATCTTCTAAAAATAAAAGTATCTAAATCAAAATTAGTATGGTGTAAAATACAAGAAGAGCCTACAGCAAGCACAGCGTATGATTTCAACAGCCAGATGTTTCACCACAATGGCTTCTGGTCACCAAAAATCGAAAACAATTTCAATTTTACGGTATTACTTTAGGACTGTTAAGTAAATACCACTTGTTAGCTTTTCCGCAGTGCTGTTATTTACTAACTGGAAGGCGTGCACACACAGACCAGCTGGCTGAGAACAGGACAAAGGAAACAAGGCTCCTCCTGGCTGGCCATGACCTTTGTCTGTGGCTCTGGAAAAGCATCTCTTCTCCTGCTCTGTTGCATGGTTTTATCACATAATATAGTGGACACTTTATATTTTCTTAAAGAAAAAATACTGTATTAATAAATACGCAGACAGACATACTCAAGCATACACACATTTCTGAGCAGACATTCAATTATTGTTCAAATTTTTCTTCTATTTTCATTCACTTTCAAATAATATTTATGAAAACTACAATCTCTAAGAATAGTTTAAGATAGTTGAGAATAAAAATATATTCAGCTAAATGCTTTCAAATATTTAAACATAGTAGTGAATGTTGCATTCCTCTAGTCCACCAGCAGCTCCAAATTCAAACAGCAATTGCTTCAGCATTTACCAAGCACTGATTTCTTAAAGCCTGGGCTTACACAAAAGTCTATTTGACATTTTTCATTTTGAGCCCCATTCAGTAAGCCATAATTATGAGATTCTTTCATGTTGTCATTCTCTTACAGATACGGAGATGTAACTCATTAAACTGGGGTTGAACAGGCTGTTGTCTGGGAGGAAAAGTATCACTGACCTTCTACTAAGGACCAAAACATCAATAATTCAAGATGATTGGGAAACACTATTCAACAAGATGATTAATTTTTAAAAATAACAAACATTGCAGAACATTTTAAAATCCTACAAGAACCTTTGACAAAGCTAACAAATATGAAGTCTTTGAAATAAATTCATCTACATTACTCCTCGTTCCAGGTTAAGAAATAAAGACTGTGGTCCTCAGGACCAATTCCAGAGCCCAACCAGCAAAGCCGAGAGCAGTTAGTGCCCAGGCTGCAGCACAGGGCCATACACCATTGTAGTGGTTTAACCCAGACAGCAGCTAAACACCACACAGCCGTTCGCTCATCCTCCCCCCTCCCTCTCTGGGATGGAGGAGAGAAACGGGAAAGTAAAGCCCGTAAGTTGAGATAAAGACAGTTTATTAAGACAGGAAAATAATAATAATAATAATAACAACAATGATGATAATAATACTACTAATAATAATGTGTACAAACAAGTGATGCACAACACAATTGCTCACCACCCGCTGACCGATGCCCAGCCTAACCCCGAGCAGTCCGGCCCCTCTCCCCCAGCTAGCCACCCCTATATATTGTTTAGCATGACGTCAGATGGTATGGAATACCCCTTTGGCTAGTTTGGGTCACCTGTCCTGGGTCTGTCCCCTCCCAGCTCTTGCTGCACCGCTAGCCTGCCCGTTGGCAGGACAGAGCAAGAAGCTGAGACATCCTTGGCTTGGGGTAAGCACTGCTCTGCAACAATTAAAACATTGGGGTGTTATCAGCACTCTTCTCATCCTAAGCCAAAACATAGCATTCTACCAGCTACTAGGAAGAAAATTAACTCTGTCCTAACTGAAACCAGGACAACCATGCTGCATTGTTTGTCAATATAGCCTTGAGGATTTTCTGATTTAAAATCTGTTACATTGACTGTTCCTTCTCCAGAAGTAAGCATTCAGATAAAGTCTGAATGCCAATGAGCATGCCTGAGAATATGCCAAGAGGAAAAACAAAACAAAACAAAACAAAACAAAAAAAAAAAAAAAAACACCAAGAAAAAATAAAAAATGCAAAACACAATTATCCACTGAGGTAGCTCTAATTTCTGCATGTTCATAAAAGTGCACAGACTCCCACACTCCATCGCCTGAGACCCCTCCATCAACGCCTCAAGAGTCCCCTCCATAGCTCATCTGCAGCCCTGGAGAATGGTCAGAGACAAGCTCCAGCCTCTGTACGTGTGTGTACAGTTTCCGGGAAAAGAGATAAGCAAACTGGTGTTTCCCATGAAGCACAGGATAAACCCTTCTGCTCAGAAGTGCTCTTATGGTTTCCATAGTGAATTTCATTTACATGAAGACACTATAAAGGTTCCCACACAAAAATGCATCTCTGGCATAATTACATTCTTTCAACTTACTTTTCCTCTCACTTGCTATAGTTCTTAGGTGAAAGGAAAATATTGACAAAAACAGGACATGAGGGGGACATAAGATAACCACAGACTGAAAAGCACGAAACCACCAAGCTCATTTACAACTTTTTTTTTTTTTTTCCACTTAACTCTTCTTGCTAGTGGGCAGACCGAGATCAGCTACACAGGGTAAAGCACTCTAATTTATAGCCTAAGGGTTCCCGTGTTTAAAAGGAAGGAGCATGTAAGGAAATACAATGCCTTTCTAAGCCCATCTGTTCTTTGAAATATCTTCATTAAAATGGAGATTTTGACTTTTTGTCTGTGAATAACAGAAAAAGGACAAAACCTGGGTTCCGAGTATCTTCATCGGAAGACAGCTCACACAAGACACCAATGTTTCATCTCACAGAGACTGTATTTTTGCATCATGAAAAATTTTTGAGCTAATTTTTGAGGTGAAGGGCAGATGGGACTACCTCCAGTTCCTGATGATTAGCTGAATTAGTAGTAATTACGCCTCTGTTTTTAGTAGTAAGTACACCTCTGTTTTACTATGAAGCAACTGAAATCCAGCCCTGCATTTGGCTTTAGAGCACAAAAGGACTCGTACATTCCCAGAGACCTGCAGGGCAGCCATGACAGGGACTAGCACTTCAAGGAAGATGACAAGAGTTAAGCATCAGACAAGGTCCCCAGAAAGCTCTAATCTCCAGACTACAATAAAAAAGACACACTGTTTTTTCTTTGGATTAAAACATCTTGTGCATTCAAATATTTTCATTACTATTTTAAGAAAGAAACAACTTGTTCAACAGTCAGATGGACTCTACTAAATAAACCACACATCTCAGAGCACAATACTTCTTCATACCATTTGTGAACCTAAAAAATTCCACAGAGCATAATTAAATGCATTTTTTAATTTACATATTATCAATCCTATGTTTAAATTACATAGTTGTTATGTTTATATGTAAACTGTTAGTGTTAGGTCCGAGGTTGGACTCGATGATCTTGAGGTCTCTTCCAACCCAGAAATTCTGTGATTCTGTTTTAGAAGTTGTTTTGGCAGCACCTAGTATTTCCTACATGTACTAGGCCTAAGCAGCTGTTCTTCTATGTAACTTAAATAATGGCTAAAATTAAGTGATTTAGAAGACATTAATAACCTCTCTCAACTGTACGGAAGTCATGCAAACAGTTGTACAAACTGTGTAAGTGTACAAACTGCTGCACTGAAGCAGCAGCAAATTTTCCCATTACTCCTGGTATTTTTCACAAATTCCCTATAGATTAGTTTTAATAATATTAATTCTTCAGCTTTATTTGGTGCATTGGTTTATATATATATATATATATATATATATATATATATATATATATATATAAAAAGCATCAATAATGCATTGGCTATCTGCTAGCAGACCTTTCATTTATTTGACTTTCCTTCAATTAATGTGCAGGAATTTCAATAAACATTTTTTAACATAAAACTACAACAAACAAAGTATTATTTCAGGTAAAGGTATTCATTTTCATTTCATATATCAAGTGACTTCTGTGAAAAATAAACAAGAACTAGAACTTATTGTTTATAGAATCTTGGCAGTCTAACATATACAAAGATCAAAGCAGGACAAAGAATTCAACTAAATTTTTTTTTGGTATATTTAAATGACCATTAATTGAAAGGTAATAGAAAAAGAACTGATTTCACCAAAAGTCACTATATTGTCTAAAAAAAATATCTGTGTGGCTGTATGTTCACAAGCAGGCTCTAAACAGTTCTTTCTAATTATGCTACTGTCCACTGATGTAAATCTCTCTATAACCAGAAATAATACCATTAGAAGCACTGATGATATATGAATTACATACAGATGACAGCAGTGTAATGAAGAATTTCATTCACAGGTATATTTCAAAAGTTAGACTGTTTTTAAGGGCTCTGTTTGGCAGATTTTTCAGTCATGAGCCAAGAACTACTGATTACTTGTGTTCCATTTGCCAAATACAAAAGCTTTGTTAGTCATAACAACACCGTTGTTCCAAACAGAGAGTAATAATAATAATAAAGATCAACAAAAAAGGGAAAAAAAACACTTATCCCAGGGTTAGCTGTCCACAAGCAGTTAAGTATGACTTAGTGTGGCTTCATTTTTAATGCATGCTACAAATAAAATGACTAAAGTGTGGATTTGTGCTTTAATTTACTGTTCCGCAAACAGAAGAATACTAATTTTAAGAAACCATTCTTTATGGGATTTATACAGAAAAAAAAAAAAAAAAAAGGCAAATCTTCATCTTATAGTTACGTGTGTATACTCAAAAAATGGTTTAAGAGAGCAAATGGATAACAATTTAATCAAGAGTACTTCCACATATATTTTTCTCTTTCAAACACAGATTGTCTCCTAGAGCATTATACACATGTATCACTAAGAAAGCTTTCTAAAGCAAATGCACTGTAACATATTTTAATAGTTTAAATATTAGATTTATAATTTCCTAAACTATTGAAAAATTTGTTTTACCTGTTATTAATTTTTTATTCGTTATTCTTCCTTTTATTCTAAGTATTTGCTTTTTCTTAGTTGGCATCTACAAGCCAAGCTCTGCCCTCAACAATGCAGTCACGGTTCACACTCTTAAATCGGTTGGAGCTCCACATTCATCAGGGGGTAACATTCATCCTTTTGTGTTTGCTTTTTACTTACAGACAAAAGATACAATCGTTTTCCACAGCTCAAAATGAATGAAACATGAAGCCAATCGAAGAACCTACAGGAGTTTTTCTAAAACTGAAAACATTCATCAGTTATAATTCTTGTTCTGAATACAAGACTAAAGACCAAGCTCCAGATTTTGCTCTGGTTGTGTATATACAACATGTACAAAATACTGATGACAGGTAAGTCATACAGTGCTATAATGATTACAATTAAAGCTTTGAATATTCATTGCTTAATGTAGTTTTGAGTTCTCCGCTATTTTCTAGTAATCCACCAGAAAACACTCAAACCTGTGTGCAACATTACTTTCTATCAGCACTTCCATAAGAAGTGGAGTATTTCTTGTCAATATAAACAGGTGCATCTTTCCTCTACTTTCTGGTAGTCAATAACAATTTAAGACAGCTGGTCACAGAATCTTTCCACATTGTCTTATACATAGAATTAGTTCCAAACATCTAGGAAACATGTCTTACAAATTTAGCTAATACTAATCGTGGATGTGTACAATACATGGAACATATATTGGAAAGTTCTTCTACAATAGTAGTAGTTATCTTATACATTGTCTTAAACTGGAATAATCCTAATTATTATTTTTGTTAAAGTACAATAGAGAAAAAGGTACGTTTGCTTAAACACTTATTATTCCAATATTTATTGAATTGTATCTCAAGGTATCATCTTAAAATGTAAGGCTGTTTAGTTACTTTTAGCCATTCCAACTTCTGTTACACTTAACGCAGTTATGCATAAATGCCTGTAGAACCCAAAGTATTTTGTTCAGTCATTTCCCCCAAGTGTTTTTTATTGATAAAACATAATTAGTTTTACTAAATGTGGCTGGAACACTGCTTCTGCCAAGTGAGTGAGTATTAATGTCTCACTTTTTTTTTTTTTTTTTTTAAGCAGATGGAATTTTTGTTAAGGAACAGCTTGAATGTCACTTACATGAAAACTGTACAAGTATGACATTATTGTCACTTTTGTTGATTGTAATCATTTTTAAAAGAAGTTGAGTTGCTTACCACCATTAAAAAAATGGCCCCAGTGAAACAGAAAATGTGTGTAACGCTATTGTTAAAATGAAGGAATATGATTTTATTCACGTAGGTTCTTCCAACATAGCAAGTAAATTATCACTGTTCTACCTTCAAAATACAAGGCTGCAAAAGAATGCATCTTAATCCCAGCTGTATTATCCTCACAAAAGAATTAAAGTTACATATACGTCTTGATTTTTGTATAATACGGCAGTCTCCACTGAACTGAATTTCTGAAACATCCTTACCTTGCAGGGACAGAAAAAGATGCATTGCGTAAAGAAAGATTATGTCCATTGCCTCCCCATAATTCCTCAGCAAGATTAAATTAAGAAATCTCTCTTTCTTCATCATGGCTAATACAACAGTATTCTCCCACGCAAGAAGCACGATGCAACTTTTCAACTCCCAATACCTATCAAAATCTCTGTAAAAGACATTTATATATTTTCTGTAAGTCTTACTATTATAATCCTATTGGAGTGTAATTGCTGTGGCTAATATTCTTACCCTGTTATGAAAATGTTCAACATAAACGTGGCACTGAGTTGTTAAGATAATACATGATCATGCTGTGAGAGGGTAATACCTATACAATAGCCCTTGCCAATACCATAAATCTCTTTATTAGACAACAACCTATTACAGGAGATCTACTTAACTGTTTCCCTACTTAGAGGGCCATTTGGTGTTACAATAACAAGCTGACTTTTCACATTAGCAAGGATTAGCCAGTATAAATAATAAATCGACACTGAGTTGCTGCTCTTTTAGATATGGTAAACTTTCCTGGTGTTTAAAAAGAGAATCCAAACTAAAACACTAAAACCATGTTAGGATGAATATGTTCAGCTTAAAGTTCTGCTAACTTAAACTAACAAAACCAAACTAAAATAAAATTTAAAAAAAAATCAACTCTTGGACCAATTTATGTGGCATAATCTATTCCAGGAGAGCACATTACAGAGAGCTGCATCTGTTTTATGGAATGTGCATGCATACTGCTTTATTTCCTAGCAGCATTATAGCAAATCATCTTTAAATTTACTGAAATATTTTAAAGTAAAATGATTGCCGCCACTTTTCCAGAGATAAATAGCACAAAATTCATGTATCGTCAATTATGCTTCTTGTTCAACAAACAAAGCTCTATTGTTTTCTTCATTGAAAAGGTCTCAACTTTTTTTGAAGGATCACATATTTTCACGATCCAAATCACTGTAATACAAATTATAAAACCTGCAATGCACCAGATCATTTCATTTGTGTTAAAGAAAATCACTAAAGTATTTCTGATTCTTCACATTATGTTTAAATTACTATTTGCAAATAAACTTACGTTCTGATACTCCTTGTTCTTTCTTCCCCATATTTTTCTTAAAAACTTACGCCAGCAATCCTTTCCACTGTTTGCCTGCTTACGTACAATTGTATAAAATCATCAATTATACTAGGATAGAATCATTCACCTTTTTATATTTTAAAATACAGAAAAAGCAAATTTAACTGTTAACCTTGCATCTGCAATCAGCTTGATTATGATTCATAAGACTGCTTGCATAAATAGAAAAGACTTACCTATCGCTTTTTGGCTAGCACACTGCTCTGCACAAGAGGTACTGAGCCCTTAGAGCACTGTGCTGTCTCTCTCACACTGACATGACATTTTCAGAATCAGAGAAGACAGTTTATGCAACTGAAATCTGCTTCCCGTCACACAGAGCAGCAAAACTGTTTTCTTGTACCTCTGCATGCAAGAATTGTTTTGCTCAGTTCCTTTTTACACTTTCAATAGAAAGGCACTTTTCAAAATACAAATAGGTATTTATAATGTCAGCTCTCGCTTACTAACAACTTAAATTTTTTGCCTTTTGTTGTTTACTGCTACTCATGTAGAATCTTTTTAAAAGTTCCCTTGCAGAGGATTTCTTGCCCTGAATAACAGAGAATGCACAGCAAAAGAAAATTGTACTTACTGGAAACAATTCAGCCCTGAATGCCTTGATTACTCTGATTATCTCATATACAAGCTCCCTCTGCAGGTAGTAAGGAGAATTAGCGAAAATATGTGAAAAATGTGGGTAATAGCTGGCACAGAAACCCAAATGATCAGTCATTATTTTAAAGAAATTAAAATTCCCTCAGAAATCTTTCTCAAATGTTATCAGATAAAGAGTTAATATAAAAACAGTCTTCCCCCTTCCATTCCACCGCCTGTTTTTGTCCCTCAAAGAAGCTAAGCATTCAGCTTTAGTTTTTCCTATATCAAAATACACAGGTTTCTTTATCAAAGCCACTTAAATCCTTTCAGAGGAAAAAATAAAATACAATCAATTTTTTAAAAAATCCTCTGCTTACCCAGAACCAAACAGAAATGAAAGAACCCCACAAACAAGAAAACAAATTCAACCTATCTAATGCATCTCCCTAACACAACAAAACAAACAGCAGCATACCTCCTTCTATTTACTGCTGCAAGACAAAACCCAATGCCATTGTTGGATATGATTACAAATGCACTCCACCAAAGCTTAGAAATCAGTTGAACTAAACGGTTAAGTTTATCTCAAAAATCAAAGTCTCTAATACTAAATACCAAATTATGAAGTAACAATGTAGTTTCATTTAGTTGGATGAAAACAACTTTTCTTCCAAAACACGTTACCCTACCTTAAAATATCTTAAGTTTGTTCTTTACAGAAACAAACTTTATAGACAAAAATCCCTTAAACATAAATGGGAAAAAGTTTCAATGAATGAAGCTATAAATATTAAGCAGACCAAAATTAAGTCTTCATCGTAGCTGATCATGTACCATCAAAAAAAAGAAGACATCAGGCGCTGTTAATTTTTCTTCTAACACGGAAAGAACAAAAGCACACCAGTATTTTTGTTTCTCTAATACGGCCAAATCCCTCTTGTTTACAAGCAATGTCATTAGATTTATGAAGAATACTCATAAAATAAAAAGTAAGGGTTTAATTTTTGCTGGAATAATAATTTTTTGCTGGAATAATAATCTCCAAAATACAACCTTTAAAGTTCATACTGAACAATTGGAGAAAAAAAAAAAAAAGTAGAAACAGACTTATGATATTCTAGTAAGGTTACATGCATTACACAGGACAAATGTAGGACAAATTTGAGGCGTTCACTTCAAGACGATGATTGCTGCATACAGAGCTCTTCCTTGCTGCTGGAATATCTGTAGCAGTTGGATCCACAACCAGTTATTAGCAGATACCATTGTACACCTTTTCAAATGACGGAAAGAATGAGGAAAGAGAGAAAGCAGGAAAAAAAATCTAACATTATGGAGAGATTATCCTCTCTTCCAGCACCAGGTAAGATTATTGCCTGAAGGGCAAAAGGATTTCTTCTTATATTCGACTTCTGTCAGCCTGCAAGTCCCTTTCCTCTCTAAAACAACTTCCACTCTCATCCACTCTCCCCAGCCAGCATCACTGTGAGGCACCTTCTCTCCCTTAGCACCCCATCTTTAGCACTTTACCCAGAGAGAACCAGCCCCGCCGGCTGGCAGTCCACGTGGAAGAAATACTTACTGTGCCGAAGGAAATCACAACCACTGAAGACCTTCAATACTTAAATGCTAAATTTACCAACAAAATAGTTATGAATTGGTCTTCTGGAGGGCGTTCATGTTGTTCAAAGCAAACATGCGTCATTTCTCCTGTGAAAGCAGAGCTGTCCAATTCGGGCACCTTACGTACAGAAAGTCTAAATTAAACTTCAAAGAATGATTAAGAATGCCTGGACCAGGTGAAAATAATTATGCCTACCATAAAACAGGAATCAGGAATTTGTCAGAGAAATGCAGCATCAACAGCAGAACTTCTTCTCAGGAATCTTTTCTTAAAATGTCACTTTATTTAGAGCTGACAGTGCCTATTGCTTGGGAATTGTTTTTGAACACTGTTCATACCAGTGTAGGCTGCTATGCCATAAAAAATGACAAATATGATACAGTAAGAAAATATATAGAAAGAAAGGTGAACTACAGCCTCCTCCTGGCATGTGATCTCTCTTCACCACTGCAGCACGATTTCAGAGCAAGGCTGCCTATTTACACTGGATCCCATCAACAGCAAGGCAAGTATTACCATCAGGAACAAGGTCGGTCATCCCCTCCCTAGCTGCCAGAAACAATTTTTAACAGTAATCGGTGTTAGATTATTCTGTCATCTAGATTCAGAGCAATAATCGGTTTGAGGTGGCGACTGATATGAAAATACCAACAGAGCGCAAAAAGGAAAGCAGCAGCCTCCCCGAAACGAGTGATTTGGGATTTTATCACATCCAGAGACAACTAAATAAACAGTGGTAGCATAATTTTTAATGCACAATTCTCCAGTGATTACTTGTTTTGGTGCTACTTGACTGATATTATCTATTTTTTCAACAGTTGTAGATACAAATCTAATTGTACCTTTAAAAGATACACCTCTCTACAAAGTGTACATACGGAATGCTAGAACTGCTCCCTGTACTGATCCCACTGCAGAAAACAGCAAATAAACCTAGGAAATAGAGAGATTCCCTTCTTCATGGAGTTAATTCTTTACCGTAAAAGGTATGAGCACTCCCTACACCTGATCTGTGCATCAACGTATTCCTAATTTAAGAATTAAAATATTAAACTCACTTTTATCTGCACAGTATCAGAACTCAGGATCTTAAATAGCAGCCTTCATTCCTGCTATTTTATTCAAACATTTGTAGCTCGTTGTGGCCAAGTAACTTATCATTAAAATATTAACATGGTATATAGAAAAAAGCATAGCATAAAAAACTCATATACATTGATCAGCATCAAGTCAATCGGCACTGTATAAAAAGGATACTGCTGTCACCCCATATTGCCATTGGGGGAAAAGGAAGCATCTCTGTTAGGTGTCAAACACATTCTAGAATGCTGTTTAAACAAAACAAATGAACAAAAACCAAAACAGTTGTTTAAGACATATTTAATACATCAAGGGACAAAACAGACAGACCCTGACTCTACCCTATTTGTATGATGAAATGGAGTAAAAATGGACGACGAATTTCCTCGGACAAAAATCTGCACGACTTTAGAAGGAAGTATTCCTAACACTGTGTCCACGTAAGAAACCTAAGTAGCTTCTCAATAGCTCTAACTAGATTTTCTCTGAAGCTAACTCCTTCCACTACTGAAATACAGACACCAATACTTAAATCTTTTTGTGTAAATGTTTGTGTTTATAATGTGCTCCTAAGAGATTTAGAGAGAAGAAAAAAAAAAAAACAAAAAAAAAAAACAAGACAGGCCCTATTTTTCTCAGCCCATGATCACTTGTCAAGCCATGATTAATGCTGTGCTCTGTAGAGGGAGACATTACATCTAGGCTACAACAGACCTAAATTTTACCCTAAGGCAGAAGTCTGATTTAAACATCTCTATCCAAAGTGACATTTGTCCTCTCTTTTCAACCAGTTTCCTCTGAAATTCCAGTAAACTGACTTTGTGACCTACAAATGGTCCATTGATTCTAACTTGTCGTGTTGCCTGTCCTTGTAGCAAAGTTGGTTTTGGTGACTGAATGAAGCAAGATGTTATACATTCAAGAAAAATACAGGAGCAGAGTCCATTAGGTGCTCTATTAAATGCTTGGTTGGATAACAGCGACTACAATTTACAGCTATAAGGATTCCAGCTTACACAGAAGAGCTGAAGATAAATACTGAGGTCAACATTAAAAATCAGAAAATATTTTTATATTCAGGGGTAACAATGGCCTTCATATGCTGAGGTGATGAGCAAAGATTTTTTTGTGTGTGTTACAGACAAGAACACGGGCATCGTCAGGGCCACCCTGAAAAGTAATTACATTTTATCTCTTGCCTTTCGCTCTGAAATGTCTGCTAAGGTATTTACATTTGTCTGTTACAAGAACAACAAGCTAGACAGGAGAAAAAAAAAACTAGTTGTGATCACTTATCTCAAGTAAATACTATTTCTCCAGTGAATGGTATTATTCCATCTATTTCATAAAGTCATTGTTAGATCCTCCGATTTATCTGTAACTGCTATTGTGGGAAAAAAAATAAGACATGCTTATACCTTATAAAGAAATAGCCAAATAGAAGACCTGGACATGTAGAATAGTCAATATCCTTCTTACTGAACTTGAAAAATGGCAGCGTTTGATAATATTAAGCAATTTAGACAATGCTGGCAAGTTCCTACTAGCCAAGGTAATCTTATTTCTGGTGCTTTTCAGGGTAAATTGATTTTTTTTTTCCTCCTCTTAGCTGCTCTGATAATTGGACAAATTTATACAAGTGTGATGGGATTTTACTTAGCAGACAACACACAAAACACTCCCCAAACATGAAGTACCTTACTCATAAAAAAGCATTTTTGTTGTAATTAAGCAAACTGTATTTAAGCTTGCTTTGTGCCAGGATAACAATCAATAGCATTTTGTTGGAAACTGCACTCTACCTGCAGGTGTTAAGCATTGTGCTTGCTTCAGTCAGCCTGCAAAGTTTTTGATTATTATGCCTTTCTAAATAATTTTGGCAAATAGCATCTTAGAGTAAGTTGAATCATTACAGTACCTCATGAAAAAATCAAAAGAAAAGAAATCGTGACATATGCAGATCACACAGTCTTCTAAAACCCATAAAATACTCCATTTCATACAACGATCTATATCCTGAAGATGCTACAATTCTGAATTTGAAAAAGACTTTTTTTTTTTTTTCCATTGGAATTAGTTTCTGGTTAACTACCACTTTCGACCTAGAGAATGCTGTAAAAATGCATTAAGCAAGTGCATTTTTGTAACTAAATCACTTACAGTAAGTGACACAATCTTCAAAATCTATGCTATAGAAACATATCTCATACACCACTGGCAAAAATAAATATAAAATAAAAAAAAAATCAACTGAGAATCAACTTTAATCAACTTTAAGCCTGTCATCTTTCACCTTTAATATGATGAATGATTAAAAGAATATCATATTTGTTGAACCAAGACTGGAATTATTTTCACAAACAGGTACATATTCACCTTATGCCGCAAGTTACATCTGTATTCCAACAGAGCCATCTACTACTTTTATTTTCAGAACTGTTAAAAAGAAAATGCACATCTTGGAAAACTATTTAAATATTAAACATGATTGTTAAGAGTATTGAGAATGGCCTTAAAATAGCTTTTTGTTTTTCCAGTTTTCTTGACATGCAATTACAACCGTGATGGCTTAAATCTTTTACTTGTTTCAAACTGAGGGTTAAAAAAAAATAAAAGGCAGCTTTTAAGTCTAAAAGCTGCACATAAATACTTTAAAAGCTGAATATCATGTAATTTTGAATCACATTTGTACATCACAAACATCAATCCTAAAAAATGCTTCGAAAGAGCCTGTTTAACATGACATCTCCAAGTAACACGTCTGACTATAAATTTCCCTAACCTATGCTCTAAAGTATATTGCTTTATAACTGACTGCTTGTCTACCTATGCATGAATATGATTTCAATTATACACCAGATGTAGTTTAACTTCTTCTCTTGCAGTTCACCAGGTAAAATCATTAATCACTACTTCAAGTTCTCCTTTTATCAGTCATCCCTCAGTGGGAACGCAGAGAAGACATGCAGCAATTTTTGACAAAAAATATCTGCAGGCAGTTATTGGTAGGGATTTTTCCATTAGTACAAGGCACAGCCCTATCCTTGGGAAGAGCTGTGGAAATTAGCAGTATTTTCTTACAAACAGGTCAACATTTTAGGTGGACATACGATGAGCATGGGCTTGGAAATACATTAACTTTTTAGATCAAATTTCAGGAAAGAAGACATTTTTCTACCTTTTCAGAACGCTAAGCAATTTTTTATATTGGGTAAGTATTGCTATCTGTATGAATTTCTGACACACTATATAGAAATGTATTGTAAATTCAACTTAAGACAAATATTTTGTTTAACTAGAGACTTCTCTTTCTAACATTCACTTAAGTGAAAGTGATGGACCTTTCTAAAAGGCTGTAATTCGAGACTAGCATTTTTCTTCATCAGAACTGTTCTACTTAAGAAAAAAAAATGCCATCTTTATATACTACATTTTTAAAAACAAAAATAATCATTCAGTACACATTACTAACCATAAAACAACATGTTCCTAAGCCTATACTACCTAGTTTCTTTAAATTTTCATAAGGTGACTCCTTACTAGATACTAGAATTCCAGAGTAGTCCCCTTTCCTGGCTTTAAGCATTAAAAGCTGTAAGAGATAAATAAAACATTGAGAAAGCTTCTCAAGTGATCAAATAAGGACTAACTACGCAAACTTTGTTGTTTTTTTTTAAAGCTCTCCTCTTGCTCATTTTAAGAAGGGAAACACCCAGAAGCCTGGTGTTAATGTCTCTGCTGATTGTGAAAATTGCAGCAATAAAAACTCCAACTGCTTGACTTAAATTAAGACTTGCAAGACTACATGTGAGATCTGTATCTTTACATTAGTTTTTATAACATTTGGAAGTTTGGTTGCTTGCTTTGATGTTGGTATATTAATGAGCAGGAGAGACAAAAGCCAGAAAAAAATGTTTACTGGAAATTCTCAAGTCAAAACCTGAAGTAATTGGTTTCTTCTACCCCACATGATTCCACATCCTGATTCCCCCAACTACCAACTCCTTCAGCTATCTGAACGTCTACGCTTTTTTTGCTGTTGCCAACACATAGTAACCCAGTGATTGAAAATGGCAGCTGAAGTGCTGCTGCAGCACATTAATTTTTATCTAAGTGGTCCAATTTTGTCATCTGAATGTTGAAAATCTTCTTTCCACTACACTTTTTTTTTTTTTTTACTTCAGAGATTCGTCTAATTTGGGGTTGCCATCATATAAACTGAAGTGCAACATTTTCAAGACAATTTTTAGATTATCCCTAATAGCTGTGAGGATAATGTGCTTTCTTTACAGCACTCTGCATTCAAAGCAGACTAGTTAACAGCAACTTAAGTGTGATAATGGCAATTACATCAATATGTTCCTTTTATACCACCAAAAGGTACTACTTCAGACAGCTGAAGACATTAGGTAAATAAACTGCTGAAAATTACCTGAAAGTAATGACGTGCAATTTTAGGACCACTAAACACATCTGTTTACAAAATGCCCAAATGTTCGTGTTCATTTAGGAATAACAGAAATCTATATGAATTATTTATTTAATCGCAAGGCTTTTTCACAAGGCGTACCATATATGCTCAGTTCCTTCACTAAATGAAAGGAAATTGACGCGTGAGTGAAGACATCCTACTCTAAAGACACATCACTTCCATGGTTAGAAAAGAACCCCCCCCCCCAACTGTCCAATGGAGAACCAACCCCCACCAAAAAAGCCAAGCACTTCTAACAGCACAAAATACATATTTCAGTATCTGTATCATTCAACTAAAAGGTTTGGAAGGAAGGAATAGGAAACAAAGACATAGGAAGTTCTTTTATTTTCTTTTTTTTTGTTTGTTTTTGTTTGCCAGAGACACAAACCAGAATACAGTCCCTAAGATGCATCTGGTCCCTGGAAAAGGTCCCAACTTATTGATAGAGAACTGCCTTTTGTTGGCTTTTGGTTTGGGAGATTATGAATATCGATTGGCAAAGATAATAAAAGGCTAGGCCGACCACATCCCCTTGAAGACACAAGGAAATAGTAACAAATGACTTAAAAAACTGCAAATATTTAGCCATGTAAAACAACTTTAAATGTGGTACATGTTCTACCCTACCACCGAAATAGCAGTTTTGCCATATTTATTATCAAATTATTTTTACAGGGTAACACTAATTGCAAATTAAGTTATCTCGCCAAACACAACGTAACCGATGAAATGAGATTATAAGACAAACTCATTTTCACTTTACCTCAGAAGAAAAAGGAAATGGAAGCATATGCCTGGTGGGGCTCAAAACTTCTTTTGAAACTCTCCATAAAAATTTCTTACCCCAGCCTACCCATCCATTAAGGACTGAAGTGTATTTGTTTCAAAGGCTTGGAAGGGAGAGGTCTTTCATTACAAGATTTCATTTGTTTCCCGAAGTCATTAGCTGGTCTTCCCTATTCAGTCCCCCAGCTCAGCAGCGTGCAGGCCAGCCCCAAAGCAGGAGAGCGGCAGAAAAGGCTTTCTAAATCCTCCAACAGGCAGCAGACATCAGAAACCATGCAACAGTGCCTGTCATAAAAGGTCACTTTTTTTTCCCCCTGGAACGAGCCATTAATCAATAGATCTAATTGTCTGAGCGCTTGCAAGGGCTCTGCAGCGGCCGGACCTTGTTTTTCACTCACATAATTGCAAAACAGCGAAAGTTCAGCAACATAACCCACATCCACCTCCCCATTTTGCCCCTTTTGAATTCCTACTGCCCTTTGGGCCTCTGCTGGGAAGCAAATGGAAGACGAGCCGAAGTTTTCTCAATTGAGTCGGAGCTGAGCACCCTTTGATATGCTAATACCCCCCCTTCAAACGGTAAGAATTCACTCTTGCATTAATTCCAACAATTTGGGCAGAATGATGCGAAATGGCACCTCTTTTAGCGGCGGGTAACAAAGGAAGGGGAGCCGAGGGGAGCGAGGAGCTGCCCGTTGGCTCCGCAGGACCCCTTCGCGGCGCTCAGGGCACCTCCCGGCGGAACGCAGCACCTGAGCGTCGACACAGCCCCGCTCCGCGCCCGAGCCCCAGCAGGGCTGAGCGCAGACTAACAACAAGATGTTATTTTTAGAGCCAGACACAGCAACGGTGCCTCTTGACACTCTCTGTTTTCTGTCTCCAGATGGCCCCAGATTTCTCTACACGCGAAAATAAATAGAAAATTTTAAATGAAAAAAAAAAAAAAAAAAAGTTGCTCTCGCTCCACATCCGACAAAGGGCGATTTATTCCTCCTCCCGCTGCCAGCCCCCCGCGGGGGCTCGGCTGGGCCGCACGCACACGCCGGCAACAGGTCGCTATTCCCCCGGCCGTCACAACTTTCCCCCCCGCGCCCGGGGCCTGCTCGGGGGCCGGGGGCCCCGCGGCCCCCCCCCCCGGGCCGGGCTCGGCCGCTGCGGGCCGGGCTCGGAGCCGCCGCGGCTGCCGCAGGGCCCGCGGGAGGGCGAGGAAAGGCTAGGGGGGCGCTGCGGGAGCCCCCGGCCCAGTGCCGAGCGGCCGGAGGGGCGAGCCCGGGCGGCGCTGCGGAGCCTCGCTGCTCGCAGCCGGGGCCTCGCCGAGGGGCGCGTTCCACCCCCGCCCCCCCCCAGCGCCTTCCTCATCCTCAGTCAGCGGGGCCGGGAGCTGGGTGGCGGCCCCTGGGGGGTGCGTGCTGAGTGCCAGGGGCGGGGGGAGCGGCCCCCCGAGCAGCAGCCAGCCGAGCAGCCCCGGAGCCAGGTCGGCGCTTCCCCGCAGCGCCAGAAGGAGCGAGCGGAGGAGGGAGCAGCAGCAGCGCGGAGCCCCGCTTACCTCTGCGAGCCGAAGGCGGGCCGGGAGCCCTCGCCCCGGTGGGCACAGGGAGGAGGGATTTAGTCCCGGGGCGGCGGCGGAGCGCGGTTGGGGCTGGGTGCCGGTGGGGCAGCGGGAGGCGGCCGGCTCTGCGGCGCGGCACGGCTTGGCTCGGCGGGCTGGGGCAGCGCGCAGCGGGCGGCGGCTTCTCCTCGGCGCAGCCAGCCGGCAGGCTTCTCCGGGGCTAAGTCAACATTTTCCTGCGGTTTCCGACGCTCCGCTCCGCACGAAACGCACGATGCAGCCAGGCTCCCGCACGCAGGCGATGAAAAAAAAAATTAAATTAAATAAAAAAAAAAAAAAAAAAAAAAAACAGAAATGGAAGGGGCGAAGGGCGCAGCGTGCTGTATGTACCCAGCCTTTGGAGTCCTTTCTAGGCAGCGATCAGACGGGAAACCGAGGCGACGCCAGCAGCGGGAGTAGCGGGGAACAACTCAAAAATTTTACAACGCGCCCCCCCTCCTGCGTCTCTGTCGTTCGCAGCGACCTGATTTACATCTCCCCGGATGACATTCCGGCCTCCGGCACGGCTCGGCTCGGCTCGGCTCCGCGTTATTTCCCCTCGTCCTCTGGGTGCTCCTGCCCCGCCGGCGGCCGGAGAGCAGGCGCTGAGCGAGTAAGGCGCGCAGCGATGGGAAAAACGCAATACATACACACCAGGAAAAAAAAAAAAATCCCAATGAATCGTATCGCAGCCTCCTTTTTGCTCATGCACCTCTCCGTGTGTGACTGGGGATTGCGAAGTCCTGACACGGACTCTCCGGCGGCGCTGAACTGGAGTCACCTCCAGCCTCCTCCCCCTCCAATCTCCACCCCCTCTCTCCGCGCTCCCCACCCCTGGGCTCAGCTAATCATATAAACATATTATCACGTAGAGCAGAACCGGCGAAGGACGAAAATCTCTCCCTTCCTGCTTTCCCCCCCCCCCTCGTTATTTTTCTTCCCCCCTCCTTTCTCCTAGCCGGGGGGTGAAGGCTAGCACCGAGCGGGCGGCCACTCGCCACCGGCGGCCGGGCGAGCATCGGTCGCCCCCGGCCCCGAGGGGCGCAGAGCCACCGCGGAGCCTCCCCGGGGCTCGGGTCTGGGGCCCTGGGGCCTGCCGGTCCCCCCCCTCCCCCTCCGCCTCCCCCGGCTGCTGCTGGCGCGCTGAAGGCCGGCAGGCGTCTCCGCGGCACTTTCTCCTTGGCCGTACCCTGGCTGCTTCCCTTCAGCCCAAAGTTGCGCTGCGGGCCCCACTCGGCCGTCCCCAGGAGCGGTGAATTCACCGGGGGACGCCCCCCGGAGACCCCTCGGTTAGCGCCCGGTGGCGGCCATCGGCACGGAGGAGAGAGGGACACCGCGAGGGGCAGGGCAGCTCCCTGGGCAGCGGGGCGTGGAGCCCTGGCTGGCTCACGGCTCGGCTGCGGAACGCAGGCTGCAAGCGCTGGTGCTTTCCTGCCTAAAACCCCGTCCTAGAAAAGGGAGGTTGGGATTGTGGCGGGGGGTTTGTTTCCCTCCGGGTTGCTGCGAAACAGCGAGGATCCGCTCTGACCTTTCGGGATGGGCGCGATGCGCAGCTCCCAAGGTCAGGGAGCAGCGGCTGGGCGCAGCTCCGCGTGGCCAGGGATACGGGCCCACGGAGAGACCTGGGGGACACGAGCCCACGGGAGAACCTGGGGGGGTCTCTTGCACCTGGCAGTGCCCACCGAGGGCTGCTCCGGGCGGTGGCCAGAGGGGGAAACGGAGGCACAGCCGAAGATCAAAGCAGCACAAACCTGCCCTGATAATCCCACCACTTTTTTTTTTTTTTTTTAAACTATTCCCTTCCTTTTCTAGCTGCAGCAGTGAAATAAAAACCCTCTCAATTGCATCTGCCCACAGAATCGCTGGCACAAGGCAGGACCACTCAGGGCTTGTTAAACTCTCAGGTCCAAAGCATATTGACAATTCAGCTTAAAACACCCACGCCACGCCAGGAAACCTGGGTCGTTACCTTTGTCAATGGTAAAGGTTTATTTTTTAACTTAATCATTTGGATTCTGCTGCATACCTATGCAATTAGTGCTCCTGTTAAGAAAATTTTAACGTGTATTAAGAGAAACATGACATTAAAAGGAAACCGGATCAGTAAGACCTTGCTACATGAGGTAGTAAGAATCATAGGACTGGTCCGGGGCTCTTCAAAACCACAGCGATTTTTCAACGGTGCTAGCAATAATCCCAGGGACTAATAACTAAAAGTCACTGACACATGGACATGCCATGGCCATGCTGGCCTTCCTCCATCTTCTTCCATCCACAGCACCTGCTGGGCAGTGGAGGAGCAGTCTCAGGCATTTAGGGCCAAAGAAGATATTCACTCGTAGTGAGAGCATCTTCCCAAGGCCAGTTTCAGCTCAGTATGGGAGGACAGAAGATCATGTATGTGTCTGTGTGATATTTTTATACCTACTATGTATAGCTAAAAGTAAAATATGTGGGTTATAGTGAGTGCAAAATGCAGCAGAAGAGGTTTTCTGTATTTCCCCCCCCCCTTTTTTTTTTAAGTCCTTGGTACGTCCCCAGTATAGCTGTTTGCCCCGTCTTGCTAAAAATATCCATATAGTTATCTTTATAGAATCCTAAATAACTCCTTCCATATTTCCAATTGGAATTCAATCATAAAGTCATTTTCATGTAGTTTTTAGAAACATTTTCATTAAGAGGATTGGGTGCATCTGTTACAGAGACACTCTTAAAAAGGGAATCATAGAATTGTAAAAATATACATATTGATTGGCTACTTTTTTACCCTAGTTTTAATATATATCAATAGCACATCCTACTTTTTGTCAAAAGAATGTAACTACAGATAAGCCTTTTGCTTAGTTGATGAGAACAGGACACAGGACTTAGCCACAGAACAGTCAAGAACACAACAAAAATTATTTGAGGTTGGCAGTTTTCCTTGGAGAGGAGGTGAGAGAGAGGAGCTCTTCCATTTGGAGCAAAAAAAAAGTCCACTGGTTTCTGTAAGATTTTTTAATCCCCCCCCCCCCCCCCCCAAAAAAAAAAAAAAAAAAAAGTTGAAAATAACTGCAGAATTGGGTCTTGTGTCAATATTTGATGAAGTTGAAGGGTATTCTCCTATATGGACTCAACTGCAGGACTAAAGTTTATTTTCCCCCATTTTCATCAAAAACACCTGGAAGCATATTTATTTCTAAATGAAAAAAAAAAAAATTACAACTCTAAGCTGTAAAAGTGAGTTTTAAGCAACTAGTAAAAATGTTAGATAGAGACCTCTCAGCATTTGTTTCAAAAGCACATGCTTCCATGAATTCTCATTAAATCCAGACTAGGATATAAGAATACCTGGCAGAAGTGTATATCCTTTTGGCAAGTAAAATAATACTATTCAAGCAATTAATTTGACTCCATATGAATCTGCATCTGTTTCTTTAAAATAGGAAAATTGTATACACATACACCCCTAGCAGACTTGAATCTGATCCTTTGTTTTTCACTTGGCCACAACTATTCCCAGATTTGAATATTAAGATTAAAAAAATAATAATAAAATAAAATTATAACAAGTCAAGTCTCTTCTCACCATCAAAACTGCCTATTATTTGCTTTTTGCTGTATCCCTATAAAATATGTACCTCATTCCATTTGGACTCCACGAGTAAATACAGACAAGTACATTTTCCTTAAAATCTTGCTTTGCTGCAACATCACAAAATATCTAGCTTGAAAACACTAAAAGAAATGTTATCCTCCTAGCAAAATCATTCAATACTGTTTATCTACCCCTTTCACTAACATTAAATTTTGTGATGTTCCAGGTTCAGCTATATATTCTGTGTGCATTGCTCTCAAATCACTTTGGTGAAACTGCTGGATAGTGTCCTTGAAAAAATAAAAGCAAATTTAGAGTGATTTTTGAAATAAGCACAAGGGCTGTGTGTCAGTTAGCATTTCTAGGGACTATCTCTAGGACAGTAACAACTGGAAGAGATTTAACAGTCTACTTTCTACGTGGAGAAGGTGCATATGAGAAAGATGATGTAACTTGTGGCAAAACATAGCCAAATTATGATGTCTACAAATATGATCCTGTTGACTCCATTAGAGGTTTTGTTTGTTTGTTTCCATAGAAGTGCAGCTTACATATGCTTGTTCTTAAAAGGATGATTTAAAAATGTTTGAACATCTTGATAAATAATTTTTTGTATTGCCTAAAGAGTCAGTCGTCCCATGGGAAATGGTTTACAGAGATTTTATGCAACCTATTTTTATATTACTGGAGTTTTATGAAATGATTGAACTTTAAATACTAGCAACTGACATTTCCTCCTACCTGTGTATACTCTTGTGAATAACATATCAATGAACGTATAATTAGATGTAATGTTAGCAAAGACTGACAGAGAGGTTGTATATGTGTAATACATTAGCAACAGCTAAAATTGGTGTAATATAAAGACGTGGTTTAATTTGTCACACGATAAAGTAACAAACTATCATATGATCTTACCATTTGAACTAAAAACTGAAAGAGCCAAATTTTGATCGTTTCATTTAGGAAAAAAAAAAAAAAGGACAATTATTTTTGCAGACAAATTTATAAAAACAAAGTGCAAATGATATAAACCATAATAGGAAATATCTAATGTAGTGTCTTAAAACTTTGGAAATATATCTTTACAATTACTGGTCTTTTAAACTAAGTAATTGATTTAAGTGTCACTTGGGGAAAAAAAAAAAAAAAATTGAAGTCATCAATAAAGTGAATTCTGCAGATGTTCCTAACAAATAAATGTAATATGAATTTGCATTATACATAGTTTACTTCAGTAATCAATTTTAATGACTTATAATCTATATCAATATTTAAGAAATGACAAAATCATTGACTTACTCATAACACTTGCTAATTGTTTTTAAAAAATAAATTCTACACATGACTAAGGAAACACCCATTTCCATTTGCTTTATGTTAAATCAACATCTAACCACTCACGGTGATTTCATTCAAAGAAAACAGAAGGAACACATTAGCTGTGTGGTTAAAGAGATTGATGGGCTTCAAACATCTTAACCATGGATGTTTTTTTCCAACTGTAGAAACTCATGTTTTTAATTTAAATAGCTTCAAGAAAATGAAGATTGTTTTATTCAACAAAGCTGTTGTTTCTTGTTTCTTAGATAGAAATTAATTTAATTTTGTTTAATTAAGTAATATTAGAAACAACCTTGTTCAGAGAAAATGCGGCTATGAAACAAAGCATGTGTATTCCATATTAACTAGGTATTCTGAAACATGATTTTTGTATCACATTAAGAAATAAGAAGACATCAATAAGATTTTTAACAGTGAACTTGGAAGCATGTTTTTATGTTCATTGCAGTTGTCTCTCTACTTTCTGAAAAGTGAATGTAGGGGAGCAATGGAGCTGTGTTATTGATGAAGTACATGATGAAGTACTGTGGGCTTTGGGTATTTATGGGTGTGTGCTGGGGAGAAGAGTTTACAGTTTAATTGTACAGGCATTTATAAAGCCCAGAGTTTTTGAGATTGAGCTGTTAGGAGTCACGTAGAAGAACACTTTTAAAAAGAGACAAGCACAATTCCCTGTTTTCATATGAAAAGCTCAGTACAGAAGCTGAAACAATGATGCCAGAAAAGGAACTACAGTGATGAGCTTTGGAGAAAGAGATATGTCATGAGATCCCAATTCTCCAAATAGTCTTGCACATTTCTAGGTTCCCTTTTCTCCAGCTGCTATATCTGTCTAGGCATTATTTCTGCATTCAGGCAGCAAATAGCTGCTTTTTTTTTTTTTTTTTTTTTTTTTTAAGGAAAGAAGCAAGGCCCAAAAAATAGTAAGAAATTAAATATATTTTTCTATTTAAAATAAATGTAATTTTGCCTGGCAGGTAGGGAGACCCTTCTCCTTCTCTCCTCCTCCCCCTTTCAATTTGCTATGACTTTGCTAAATCTTTGTATCTCTTTCAGCCACTAATCTGCAGTCAAAGGAATGCCCCATGTCTCAGATTGGCAAGTGTGGCAATCACTGCGTATTCTCATCACCTCTTTGCCTTGTTACCCTACTGCTTGATATAGCAGAGCAGAAAGATTTGAAACAGAATAGGGGAAGAACTGTCTGTCTATGCCAAACCCCTCTACCTCTTATAATTTGCTTTATCAAACTCCAGCTGTGGATCTAAAGCTTATATCCATTATGGAGTGCTTTTAACTATAATATTACCTAGTGTAGCTGGACACTCTCTTCCGTTGATGTGTGTCACAAAATGAAAGGTGATGCAAGAAAGATGAACAAAGCATAGAGAATTCAAAGGCAAACCATTATATTTGCAATTATGAATCCATGAAGGCTTTTCTGTTCTTACCCAAGAACCTAGGTATTATTAAATTCCATGTTACTGACAGCATAGGCCAAGATTTGTAGAGATACTTGTCTTTATCTGCACAGTTTTACAAACCCGTAAGGATTCAGAAAACTATGTTTAGGGTATGGTTAAACTTACTTTTTTGAGAAGTTATGGGATAAAATACATCAAATTCTTGGACCACCGAGCAGAACTCAGGCCTTCCCATTCCAATTGACTGCCCAGATCATTAAGCTACAGTCGTGTTCCCTCTGGTGCTCTTGCATTCTGGCCCAGTGAATCCTGAATTGTTTTCTGCTTGGTGCACAACTTTAACAGGAGAAGTGGAGAGTATCTCCATCTGCAATCGAACTGTGGGTTAGAGAACTCTTTAGCAGGAGAGATACATTTGAGTCCCTTCAGGCAGGGGAGAGAACTGATCCTGTTTCGCACACCAGAGAAGTCTCCAATTGCCAGTTGTAAAATAAAGCTACAAATTTAAAAGAAAGTGGTGATTACTGATGAGTTTAGTGACAGGATAACTGTGTTTGTGTGTTCCAGGTTCTCTTCGAGCATGACTATCACCTTTAGCTGCTCAGTTTTGTTTCGCAGCCTTAGCAATGTTGTAGGCGCAGAGCTCTTTAGCCTGGTTTGTCTTGACTGAAGTAGTATTAGGCATGAGGAGTGTTACAGCTCTAAATTTTAGTAAAAAGACATGGAAGTGTCTACTGAACGGCATTGAAGCAGAGGATTTCTTAAACTTAAGGGCCTAAATTCCTTCCATGTTTCTTCTTAAGAGCCTAGTTGTTGGAATTCTATACCACACCAAATGAAAATCTGGTCCACAATCACAATAATCAAGTTCAGAGATGTGGTAAAAGGTTAGGAACACGAAAGTACAGGGTGTTCAGGATCAATCGCAAAAAGAAAAGAACCTCCTACTGTGTCATCCCCATGCCATGATTGCAACTTTCAAAGCTCCTTACAGGAACCGAGAGCCATATATATATATTTGCTTCCAAACTTGCATATTCTAGTTCACATTTACTGTTTTCCCAGTATGCCACCAGGTTTTATTCTGTAAGTAGGAGTGTTTTGTTTTTGTTTTTGTTTTTCTTGTTTTTGTTTTGTTGCTTGATGTTGTTGTTGGGTTTTATTTAAACCGTTCAGTTGGTAGCTTTAATCAAGGCAACATGATGCTTTATGTGCATGTCATCTGGTTCTGCTTCTCAGTTTCCCGTGCCACTCTGCAAGTACTCATAACCCTAAGATGATTGGTTATACTTGCTTTGATTTTGTTTTGTGGTTTAAGCCAAGGACTTGGTCCCTTATATATATATATATATATATATTTATTTTTTTTTTTTATAAGAATATATTTTTTTCCTCTTGTTACTGATTGCTATTGAAATGCTGACAGTTATGTGATTGGCTCCCTCTGGAGCAGATACCAGAGATGCATCATGGATCACTGGTCAGAGAGTGAAGGAACAGCAGCAAATTCATTCTTTCCCCCTCCCCATCCACTTGGTACATCAGTACTGCTTTGCAATTCATCTTGGATGGCGTGAGCAGAGAATAGAGAGGGAAACCCAGATTTGTTTCCAGGCTTACATCTTCTAGTTCATGTTTTGTCATGCTTGCATTACATTGCCAGGTGTAACTCTGGCAGCTGTAAGAACAGTCATTTTCCTTCACTGAAACTGCCTATAAAAGCCTCTGTTTCAGTAATGATTTGTTATACATTACAAACACCTGCAGCACATGGGAATTAATATCACTAAAGTATAGGGATCAAAGATATTCCACCTTTTTTTCTCTAATTAAATGATCATTTACTTCTGACAGACCTCGATGTTTTTGACAAATAGTATTTGAATCTGATTGAAGGTATGGTTACGCCTTTCTAAAAACACTGCAGTAAAAGAATGATATTACTACCATGTTCCTCCTGTTGTAAGGAACATCGATTGACTGTTTAGTATTACTGCTAATTAGAAATATTAAAATATATTCAATAACTAATTAAGATGCTATTTCCCATCCCAGTATGAGCACTGGCTGCTGCCTGTTGAATAATCAGCACCAAAATATTTTTTATTGTGTCTGATAAGTCACAGTACTACATATAATATATCAGTAAGACAACACACTTAAGCTTTTATTGCATGCTTGAAAAGCAAAGTGGGACCTCTGTATGCATTTGCACAGGACAGAGAGAATTTCATGCATATGCAACCACTGAATCTTACTGAGGAATAAACCACAAATTTACATTGTACCATTTAGGTGGCCTGTGCTGCCTTTCTGTTTTCTCTTCCTGTCCCCTCTGTTATGGATGCATTGGTTTAGTTTGCTTTCTTTAGAATTTTTGTTGATAGCAAAATGAATGTGCAAATTCCCTATCAGTTGTATATATTAATATAATTCCCTCTCAAATACAGCTCATTGAAATTAGCACTGGTAAAAGGTGAGATACATATTCATATGGTTATTTACATAAATCCCATTCAACTTTATGCACCCTAAGTTTAATGCAAAGTATCTACTACCGCAGGTAATTTTAGCACAAGCAAAACAGCACATAAATGACATCTGACTTGTATGTCTTTAAATAAAGAGATTATTAGAAAATTACATTTTTGACATTGTAATTTTTATGAATAAAGATATACTTTAGTATCCTACATATTTTGACTTTACCACTTAATGCAACCAACTTTTGAGTTTCCAAGGTATTTATTGGTCAAAATTTATCACCTTACAATCCATTAATATGGCAAACCTTAGCAATTGGATTTTTTATTACAGTGCTAAAGCTAGCAGGCCAGCTCTGTTCAATTACAGAATTCAAATACATTTTCAAAAAGATTAGTACATGTTTGTTAATTCACTTGTTTCCTTTGAAAAAAATTGTGTCTGGAAGTCTGAAAGTTGAAAAGAGTGATGCATTTCTCCAATGAAACACACGATGGGATCTTTGCAAATTATACACATTATGCAAGACAATTTATGATACAGTAGAAGACTGTGTGTTAATTTGTGAATAAACTAAACTTTTCAATAAGAACAACAGTACATCCTAGACCACAAAGTAAGTTTTGTAAAAATAAATATATACTGGAAATCAATCAATGGAGCAGAAATTTTTATCATTTTACTATAAGAAAAGTCATTTGGTCATTTAATAGGTTTAGGGAATTTAGGCATCATCTATTCCTTGTTCTGAAAGACATTTGCTACTAAAAATACATATTAAAATCTAGTATGTGCAGGTGCAGATTCTACTTAGCAATGCAGCTCTGTTAGTATAAGTGATGTTTTTCTAAGTAAACAGAGGAGATGCAAGGTCATGAAACAGACAATGGCACATATCTCTCAGAAAATTAGTCTTTACTGTACAGGTCTGCAATTTTTATATTTTCCTTAGCATATTGCAGCAACACATTGTTGCAACATCTGACTTATAGCAGTTTATATTTTTCACAATTTTCCAGTTAATGAAAGTAATGTTTAAATACTCTGAAGTTAGATTATTAACTTCTACAAAGTAGAAACAGATGTGTGTCTTAGTATGCCATTAAATTTATGATTTACATAGTATTCCTGAATACAGCTGAGCAGAGGCCAATGATTCTAATTTGCTCTAGATTTACAATAACCTGATCTGGTTTTTGTAAGTACTGAAACACTTTAAACAAAATTAGAAAGTCGTTGTGCTTTGTGTGATTAAAGATGCAATTCTCTTTGGGGTAATGAGAGGAGTTAGAACATGTTTCTTTCTTTATGGATGTTTCTATTATAAACACGAGTACCATATATTATGTATTTTTGTTACTATTTCCTTGTTTTTAATTATAAAGTAAACTGATTGAGTTGTGCTGGATTTACACTGAAACTATGCCAAAATCTAGCTAAAGAATGCATGCAGATGTTCATAAAAATCCTTAAAATTCTTCAACAGGTCTTAAGGTCCTGTTAGACAAATACTAGTTCCATATAGTTTGCAGGGACCAAAACATCTCTTTGATTTAAAACTACACAATTTAAAGATTTATTTAAAAACCTAATGCATTTCTCAGCTTATTAAACTATGTTAATATACAAAATTTTACAGGACAAAGGCTCAGTGGATTCATTGCAATTTAGATCTGGAGATACAGATTTTCTGTATTTAATGGCAGAAATGACAACTGGAATGAGTGTTATAGCCTAAAATATAACGTATCTATGAGAAATCAAGTTGTGGTGTTGCTTCACTAAATACAGAATTTTATTAAAAAGAGGTAAAATAAGATTATATATGTAAGATATAAGCAAATGGCATGCAAGAGGAATACCCTGTATATGTAATGTATTTAAGGCCTGATGTAAAAATTCTGAAAATCAGTAGAAGTTAGGCCTGTAAAGATGCATGGTTTCAGGATTAACTGGAAATGAGGCTTTTCCAAATTCTAATCCAGGACTCCTCAAAAGATTTCTTCTGAGGCCAAACTATACATCATTTAGCATTGCAATTCACTTTTCACATGGAAAGGTGATGTAGCAATAAAATGCAAGCATCTTTTCCATAAGGGCATTTTTTATAATTATTTTTAGGCTACCTCAACTATTTCTTGCATATTGCACCCAAAAAAAATCGAATAGATTTTATGAACACACAAGTGCTGAACCAGGCCTTTGATTTACATAATACCCAGAATATAATTTTATTTTACAAATTATATTATTCATTTACTATTTTACATAATGCATTGAAAATAATATATGCTCGATATTATATATTCATATGTAATCATACTACAATATATGTATTTATATTTATCTTTACCTCTGATGAAATGTTTAATATTATTAATCCTTTCATTTTAATTATATATAATTAACTATCATTAAAACAGGAGCATTACCTTTTAATAAAAAATTAATCATATATTTACTGAAGCACAGGATCAAAATGCTACACATGGATGAGATGTCTTAAAAGTGATTGAATGCATTCAATTTATTTGGTCACTCACTCTTCTAGTGCACTTAGAGATTGCCATTTGTGCTTCACTCAAGAGATCTTCAAGAGTAAATTCCCTACTGCCTTCTTTGATTTGGGATTTTAGCCTTAGCCAGTCATGTAGACTAAGCCACAAGCATAACTCTCAGTCTCTATATTGCTCCAAATTCTGCTTTCACTTTTACTAGTGCAGCCCTTGATATGTACAGCATATGGTCCGTTAGATGTATTTTTGCACTGGGTTGTGGGCTGGCATGAAGCAGCACTGGCACAATATTTGACCTGGGCAGGCTGATGCGAACATACTTCATTTTAAGAGAGGAGGAGGACTGCTGTGCTGGGGGACCTGACATAGCAATATGAAGGTTTGAAAAAATGGTATGAGAAAAATTTTCTGTCATATACTGAGGCTGACATGTATAAAAATGGACTAGTTCTGCAGTTTCATCTGAACTTTCTGAGAAATATTTCTATTAAACACAAAATTACCCATACAACAGGCATTAGGCTAACAACAAGAGATTGGCAAACAATAACTCATTTAAGTAAAGTTTATCTTACGCCTAGGGAAGAATTAACGTTACTCAATTGTTTGTTTCCTTCTTGAGAAAATGAATATGTATATGGAATAATTTTTTTTGGTGGGAATGAATGATATCATGAATGGAGTTCAGAACCTCATACTTCTTTTTCACCTGTAACATAGAAAAAGCTGAGGCCCCATTTCTGCAAACATACAGGCTTTGGTGAGCAAACTTTTGCTGAACTGAGATCATATTTTCAGTCCTACAAGTACCTGTTAAATCTCATCAACAATAGTAACTTAGAAGTTGCAGCTGTAAGGAAATGTGTCATCCCATGTCTTGTATTAAAATTGAGGGCAGGTTTTGGAGAAGGAGTTTTTAATTGTAAATTCATACTAAATCACCACTTCCCAGAGTGTGGAGTTTTGTTTGCAGCAAGCTGTCGCTCCTCGAGCCTGGTGTGATTAAGTTGGAGAGGGAGGGTAAAAACTGCAGATGAGAATTCCACATGTCTGAGGCAGAGTGCACATTTTAATGACAGAGCATGGGATGATTAATACAGGAATATACTGTATTGACAAAAAGGGAAAACACCTGGTCAACAAAGGTTTTGTAGTTTTTTTTCTTTTTCATATTAGTTATTTCAAAGTCATATTAAGCTGTCGGAAGATGTTGGTTCATTATGAACACTCTGTTTCTTAAAGATGCTGGGTGAGTCTGTATGCAGTTAGCATAATTTATTTTCCAATTGAGTCTGAGATGCTCAGACCAACCTCTATTGAAGTTGACTTTTTTTTTTTCAAAGAGAATTAAATCAAGTTTTATTTTTGTTCTAAAAGGGATTTAGTTATATTTCTTAATTGTCAATTTTTTTCAAACAATTACTGCATGACAACATTTTTTAATAAGTGAAAATCCAATACATTTTGTGATTTCTTGTATTAAGGCCCACTCTAAAGACATTTGTCTGGTGCAATTATTCAGCAACTCAGAATCAATGGGAAGCTCAAAACTGTATTTATATTATTTTTGAACCTTTCTAATGTGATTTTAAATTACCTTATCCCGATACCCTTTAAGTCTCAAGGGGGACTGTATTTTAAATGTTACCATGACAGGAGGGCTTTATATATTAGAGTTATATTAACTAAAAATACAGTAGACTCTTTTCTATTCTTTTTGTATTTTCCACAGCTACTCTATATTAATATTGACATGGGTAAGGCAATTCAAAAACTTCAGAGGGATAACGAAGCCATTTTGCAATGGCTGTTTTGTTGAGCAATGAAGCTGAATAGAGAAGGGCAGATTTTGGCTCCTCAATTCCTGCCATTCTGATGACTTTATTGCATAAGACTCAGATCAGAAAGTTTAAGACTCTAAAATCTATAGACCGCATGTTTTCAGAAAATACTACAACAGAGATTCCAGTAAAAATTTGTAAAAGAACTTTCCATCTTCTGATGAGACATTTTTACTTATGCATAAATGGTTGTTGTTGAAGAGCTTCTGTCTTCATTATTTAATTCCTTTGTGGAGCTTACAGTTAACATGATCCCGTTGAGTTCTTTATTTAATATGTTTCACAGCATAGGACACCTGCCGATTTCTTTAATAACGAGTTGTCCTCAGTTGGCTTATATGTGAAAACTGTGCAGCAGAGGCAAGTAAAGAATAACCTTAGACATTAAGACTGATTCCATTAAAAATAAAATAAAACTATGTCCAGGCTCCACACCCGAAGTCCCTAAAATAAATTTGCAAGGGCTTTTCACAGCATGGAATCCAGGCGGATTTTTTTTTAATTGAATTCTGTATCGTGTAAGTGCAGCTCAGTGGAATTCAATTTCCATGTAGGCTCCCAGGAAAGAAATACATGCTAAGTGTTTTTATTGCTAATGTTTTGGATTTAGTTTCTTAAGTATTATTTAGATTTGACTGTGGACAGAGTTGCTGGTGTTTACCATAACGCAGTGCTCTGTGCCTTTCTTTGGAGAAGGGACTCTTTAAAAAAGGATTGGCCAAAGCATGGAAATTTAACCATTAATAAATTCTGGGGCTTTGCATTGTATTAAGAAAGCTCATACTCTACTTCTTTGTGCAAACCCTATGTATTTGATGGAAAATCTCCATATTCCCAATTCAACCTATATTTTTTATCCCACTTTAATGTATTTTCTCTACTTTGTTGGCAGCCTCTTTCATACCCTGTTAGGACAAATATGAGGGAAATATTGTTACGGATGAGCAAATCCCTACAGTCTCTGTCCTGTAGTTCTTAAGGGAAGAAACCCCACTAAGATCAATGAGTATTTCTGCTCTGACTGTATGGTAAATCAGAAACAGAAATCAGACTTTGACCAGTTTATCTTGATTGACTTTATTGTGCACTCAAACATTAACATGATCTCCTGTACTTCTGCTGAAACACAGTATTTTACTTCAATCCATAAAACTCAGATGATGAATAAAAATTATCTCACAGATGAAAACTACACTCAGCCACAGTTACTGAACACTCAAACTGTTTTTCTTAGCTAACAGAATCTGAAACACATTTTTCCTTACAACTCTGATATCTGTTTCATTTTATTTTATACTTTTTAAGGTTAATCCTTTATATCAGACAAAGAAATACTCTGCACCACAGGTTCAGCCTTGTTAATTATTTCATGTTGCAATCACTAAATTAAGCAGCCATTGGTGTTATGTGAAGGGTGCTCACCCAGTGAATAAACATGTGCTCCCCTCTCATATTCTGTCACAAAATACAGACCTAATCCAAATTATGCCCGAAATCTCTATTAGAAAACACACCGTGTGCTCTTCATACCTAAATCTACTTCCCCTTTCTCTAAGAGGATATGTCGCTATTTATTATATTGTCAACTACATACAGGCCAGTATATGTAGTGACTATACATATCACTCTATCACATATTGCATATTACTTTTTAGCTATTGCCTATTTATATTATGTTGTTTCAGAATCTTTGAGTGTTTGGCTAGGCCAAAGCTCCAGCAGACCACTGCAGTTCACTGCACGGTTCAAGCACAGGTCTCCTGGGACTTTGCACCCTTTCTCTGTCTGGAACTATGATTCATCAAGAAGATGGTGGGTATGCACCATCTTTAGGGGTCGGAAATAACAGAGGCATAAATGTTTGTGAGTACATACAGATCAACTGGCCAAGGGTTCAGATCTGATTCCACACTAAGAGCAGACATGCAGGCAACGTGGAGCTGCTCAAGCTGAAGGCCAGGGAGAACTCTGGGCTACAGCTTCCTACAGCCACCCTCATCAGGATGGGCTTTTGGAGAAAGACTCCAAAGACTCTTTGTCTTTGCTTCCTTTTATTGTAATTCTGTACAGAGCAGCCAAGCTACTCACAGGACAAATAAAATGAAATATGTTTGTTCACTTCATCTCATGTCTCTTCTCCATACAATTATTTTGTAACACATAAGGAAACATGTTTATGTTCTGTCTAATTCAGTCTAAATAAAATGTTAAAAGGTGACAATCTCTTCAAACATTACAGATCATTACTTACAAAACTATACTTAAAATTTGTGAAAACAAATGCTTTGACCTTGTGAGCTATGGAAATATTAAATAAATAAATAAATAAATAAATAAATAAAAATCTGCTATGCTTTTTTGGCTAATAGTTGTGATTTGCATAGTTGAACATTGAATGCCATCATAAATAGCTACAGATCCAGCTTGGCATAATGCCCAGCAATGTTAGGGTGCCAGACAAAAAATTGGGTCAACCACTTACCAAGTAAGTCATTCTGTCTCAACAAGGTGATGTCTAACAAAGAAGCTACAAGGCTGAAGACAGATAACATATTCAGCTGCTGTTCAGAAAGACAAGAACTTTTCGTTTATCAGGATAATCTACTACTCGTAATCAGTACACCGAGTGAACTCCCTCTTGTAAAAAAGAGAAAAGCCCATCAATTGTTTTTGCTAATTAAGATGAATATTATTCCTGTGAAATGAACCAAAAAGTTCTGTGTAACCAGAATCCCAAAAGAGATCTATAATCTAAAAGAATAATTGCACAGAGTTTTAATTGAGAGGAAAGTGAGAACTACTTTTTGTCTCCTGTTTTTAGCTGCAGCGGCCCTCTACATATGTTAATAGTTCTTTTATGTTCTCAGTTTATCTAAGACATGATTTTTCACATATCAAAAACAGTTATAGAATTCAAAATTCATGACAAAATGGCTACATATTTAATTAAACACTACCATTAAATATTATGTATTTAGGAATAACTTGAGATAACATATAATTTCTTAATATACACAGAGAAAAGTCCATTTTTAGATTAAAATCTACATGTTGTGACTGTTCAAAGTAATGTGCATTTAATCTTTATTCATTTAACACAGATAGAGTTAAACACAGATAGAAATTAGAAGTTGTGTTTTTTTTTCTTAAACTTGTATTAATTATATTGAACAATTTATTTTCTTCTGAGACATTTATCTTATTTTCAGGATTAAAAAAGCCTTGCAGTAATATGAGGGAGCTCAGTTTCCCATTCCTTAAACAACAGACACACAACTTTAAAATATATTTATATTTGAATTACATTTACATAATGGAAATCCATAATCAGCAGTGTAACGTTGATTCCAAACAAGTCAGGGAAAACTCATTGGGGTGTATATGGTTATACACATAAAAAGGAATTGTCCCCAAAATAATCTATTACGGTCTTTGTTGTAGTAACCCTTAAGGCCCAAGCCTTTGTCCTATTGCCTTCGCTTATAATGTAGATAACACACTTGGCCTCAAAATAAAAATAATTACAATTTCACTTAGCATGCAAATTTCGAGTTATAAATTACCTCAAATCAGGATACTGGCTGAATACATTTGTTTTCATGAAAAATGAAATGTTGTGCCTCTTTTCTGCCCTTCCCCCAAGCCTTCTTCACAAAATCAGCCTCAGGCTAAAATGGTTTAAAGTAGACTAAAGCTGCTGGTAAACACTTACCTTCGACAATATTATTGCCTAATGAACATTGCAGAAAAGGGTGTATGCAGCGCAAGCATCTGTCTGTGGCTGCAACCTACATACGATCCTTGTGCCAAGTACCTACTGCTAATTGGCAAACATACACAAAAGAGACAGACCCTTTGATAGTTTAATCCCAAACCTACTTAACTGTCACACAGATAATCTTTTTGATTAAAAATGACTCAAGTTCTTCTCAAATATTTTTATGTTTGTGGATGAAGGAGGTTAAATGCAGTTCTCATGTCTGTTTGCAACTGTTTTGTGTGTGTGTTTTCCTTAGTTCAATGTGACTTATTTCTTTTTAATCACAGATATGCTCCAAAAGGATCCTCAGGCCTGATCCTTGTGAAATACAGTTAGCAGACAGGTAAAAATACATCACAGACTTTGCCAAAGCAGACCTCATTGTTACTATCAGGGGGATAGATCTATAGGTTAAAAACAAGTGTTTCAAAACAGCTTCACCTGCAGGTTTTACTTTCCTATAAAAAAGTTTCAAAGAACAACTAACCTGCCTTGTTCATTGGAAATCGTGTTATCGTTCTTAAAGTTCATCATAAAACTTGTGTCTTGCTATTGGTTTTCTTGAAGTCTGGCAACTCTGATACTCTTTATATCAAAGACAAAAAAATCAGTCCCACGTATTTTAAGTCTATCATTGTTTCATGCTCTTATGCATTAAGGTTTTTGAATAATCTGTTGTGTTTTTTTTTAAAGGGTCTTGAGTTTCTTTTGGGATTAGGTGGAAGATCTTTCAAATGTAACAGTAAGAAGCAGGCACATTTCAAGTCAGAATTTGTGCTCCGATGGGATATTTTTGAGTAATATTTCTTTCCATTTTAACAGTAGTTTCACTTCATGATGGTTTTATGTAGATTTCAAACTACATTTTTATGTGGTGGGAAAGGTTTTTATTTTTATTTTTTTATAAGTGAATGCCCAAGACCTGCTGAAAAACCTTTCTCCTTAGCAATGTACTCATAGGATTCTGTATAGTTTGCTCAGACATGTTATTTTAGGATGACCTTTACATGTACAGTATGATGATTTTTTCTTTTTATTTGATTGCAAAGATGTTATGATCAAGGGGTAAAATAAATATTGCCTTTTCAGCCATCAAAAAAAAAGAGTGACAAATGAAACAATTTTTTTTTTTTTTTTTTTTTAAGCAACCTTTAAGCATGCAGAAGAATTGATGTCTCTGAAAAATATGTATTTTTAATTCACAGATACAGCAAGGCCCCAGTGAAACATAAATAAAGATCAGTCTTATACAATTCAAATAGTAACACATATTATGGAACTCACTGAAGTTGAGTTTTGAGTCTCACAAAGAGAGAGATTTATATTCTCCACTGATGGAATGAAAATGTATTTAGGTGTATGGGAATCCATACATTATAAGAGATTATACAGAAAAAATAAAAGTTGAGCATTCTGAGGTCAGTAGCATTTTTAAGACAGATGCTAAATCCTGACTTATTTTCTTTTGAAGAATTAGTATAACGTTCTGCCAATCTTTTCTAGGTAGTTTACAGGATTTGAATATTCAAATATTTTCAGTTGTACAAGCCATATCATTATGAAATTGTACAGTACAGTTATTTCTTAAGCAATTTGGCAATCTTAAAATAATTTACCTTATATTCTTTTTATCAGAAACAGAAATAGCTTTCTGCTTACCATTCTAGAAAAGATGGAATTAATCATTCTGCCATAAAGACCCTAGAAAGCAAAGAAAATGTTGTTAGTTATTATACTCTCATCTGCAGGGATTCTAGCTGCCAAACAATGCATCACTATCAAAAAAAAATAATATATATATATATATATGTTCAAATCATAGATCAATAGTTTAATGCAGTTTTGAATATATATTACATGTACTTAGCAGGTACTGGATTAGAAAAAAAGTACTGGCTATTATGCATATCTGTATTTAGAACTGCATGCCAGCTGGAATTTATCTCTACAATGTTCATAAAATATAGACATAGGATCTTGGCATCCAACTAGTGATAGTACTTTAGAAAATAAAACTTCAGGCTGGCTGTCACTCTTCTATGGAGTGGGAGAGAACAGGGTAAAGCATGTGCATAAATGGTTATATATGTATGTATACAGAGATAATTGTCAACAATATGTTAAACATTTTCTTAACTAATTTTTAAATATTTTATGATTATTGAACTAATTAATCAATCTTTACATTTTGCTTTAGGAAAATATAAGTTCTGGGCTGTAAGTTTGTAATGATTAGGCTGGAGCACGAAGTCCATCACACACCTCTTCAGCATGCTTTAATTGTGGCTTGGAAATGAAAGAAAGGATACCAGTTAACTCTCTTTTCTTCCTTCCACTCTATTGTCCTTTTCAGTCTGTCTTACACCTGACATAGTAGCTATTCTGCTTTCTTTAGAAATAAATGAATCACTGCCACCAGCTCCTTAAACTAAAGGCTGAGCAGAGAGTGATCACTTTCCCTCAGTAGCTAAGCGGAGGGGATTTTGACTTTTCTATAACATCTTATGCTATATGTGCCAATTGTACAGTCCAAGAATAAAAAGTTTTCAGGACAATAGGGTAAATTTTGCAGTCATTTCTCACACATCATCTCTCAACATTACTCTCCCTGAAACAGCCAGGGCTAGGTACAGAATCTGCCTTGTGCAGGCTTTTCAGAGGAAAAATAAGGAGTTTTTTTATCAAAGGAGGGAAAACATTTAAAACTGACTCATAATTCTTAACTATTTTTATTCTTTGAGAAAATTAATTCCTAAAGTAAACATGCAAGGGAGAGAATTAAGGAATTCAATTTAAAATTATGTTTAGAAAATGTTACTGTAACCAACAGATAGAGTCACAAACCACTTTGAAAAAAAATATGTTGTCATCTAAGTAGGGCTATTAGCCAAAATAATGTAAGACAAAAACTGAGCTAAATGACAGATTAATTCTAGGCTCTCAGCATGACCACATACAGTACTGGATGAAATGTCACTATTTACTGGTAAGGGAGTGTCCAGCTAGAGAAGAATTCCCCGGGACAGGAGTTACTTCCGTTCAAGGAGTTTACCTTGGGCAAAAAGGGAGTTTCCACAGTGCTCAGCGCTGCAGAAATTCAGGCCCAATCTAGGTTGCAGCACAGCACAAGAAACAGGGAGCCTGGATAAAGCTAATGTAAATTAGAAGAGTCCCCCCAGGCTGCTCTAATTTACGCGAAGATTCATTGGCCTGTATCCAGCCTTGAATCCCAGCATCCATGGAGAAGCCTTAAAGCCACTTTTGCTCCGCTCTTTGCAGGCTACAGCTTCTTTACTGTGCTTTGTGTGAGACTTAGCACAAAATACCTCCCTTACTTCATTTATGAAACTCAGGAAAATAGAATCTCCCTCTGCCAAAGGAAGAGTACTGCACATAAGTTTAAAATGAGCCCTTTGATGATGCCTCTCAGTGGAGCCAAGTTCCCACAGAGCACTGGGTCTGCGGCCGTCCCAGCCATCCCTGCTCCTGAGCCCTCCCTGCTCTCAGGTGCCCTGTTTGGGTGAGGTAATCATTAATCCACTGCCTGTTCAGGGCTGCTACATAAAAAATCCATTCATCTCAGCAAAGTAATACTTGCCTTTCCCCTGCACAGCTTGCAAGCCACCGAGCCATAATTATTTTTGTCAAAGCTATTTGTAAACCAATAAAATGTCACCATTTCATAAATGAACAAAAGTTCCCCCTGACTTCAAAAGAAATTATATTCATGGAAGGCTGGATTTTGCCTCTAGATCTATTCTTTAATTATTAAGATTCCACAATATGAGTTACAGCTTTGTAAGACACAAACTGAAAACTGTGGTCCTATCCCCCACGTATCAGCCAAGTATGGAAGCCTCCAGACTAATGTGTAAGTTATTTGGTGCTTTCACACAAATATTCCCCTGCAGTCTTTGAAGCAATGTTTTTGTCTAAAGTTAAGCATACGCTGTAATGTTCTGCTAAATCATGGCTTAAATCCTTACATGGATTCAGAGGAGCAAAGCAGCTGAAAGTAAAATAAGTTCAGTATGACAGCTAATGTATGAGTTCTTTTTAGACATAAATCATTTTTAATAACAGGTTATTTGCTTGTGTAGAAGAGAATTATTATTTTAGAAGAAGTGAGTCAAGGCTTCTCCTAGCTTGCTTTCACTGCCTCAAATAAATAACCTGAGTGGATGTGAGTATGACCACCCAATTCTCAAATCTCGTTTGAGAAATGCTAACAAGTTTTTGATTTGCTTTTTCCAAACCCAATTTGTCTATTAATGTTGCAACTACTTTCAGTGTCTTTGGCAGTGGCATTAGAAATGTCAAGAAAAGAACTTAGTTCTGTAGTTCCTGCTTGTTCACTACAGTTTTGGGATCAATAAACAAAATTGCATATTTTTAATCGCTAGCTCCTGAAGAGGGCAGCACGTTCTAGATATTATTGAACTGTAAGCTTTGACATGACAGCCCTGGCTTTACTGTACTACACGCAGAAGAGGGGGGAATAAAAACATTCTGGATATTTTGTGTAGCCAGTTCCCATGATAGAAGAAGTCAGGAAAAGTTCTAGGCTGTTACAGACCAAGGTCAAAACTGTATTTGATTATTAAAGAGAACATTCAAATTAGCTACCTGAAGCAATGTATTTAAAAAGAGATCAACAAAATACCAGCAAGGAGTACTTCCATGAGGAATATGTTTTATCTTTAACACTGTAGATAACTTTTCCTATTGGCAGTGCATTGACTATCAAAACTACTAAAGGGGTTAGATTTAATTATCTCACTTCTTTGCACATTTCATCTCAATTGCTATGGCAACATTCAGTTGCCTCAGCAGCAATGTACACTTTAATCAGATATTTCTTCACTCATTTCTCTGTGCACCACAGCAGTGTAGTCAAATTTACAGTCAAACTCTGATGCATCAGATAACACCTCTTAGGAATTAATGGTTAGGTTTCTCCTGCCCCTCACCCATACCCACAAATATTTCTAGAGAGTTTTGCACCCTGATGACAAAGGCTTTTGGAAATGAGAAGTGTGTACACTTTAAATTTTTTGTACTACACTGATCCTATGTTGTTTTTCTGCCACCGTTCCCCTTTTGACATGGCTTCTACTTATTCAGTAACTTCCCATCAAGCTACGGGCAGGTCTTCTGGTCCCTGCAGGATCTCTGTCGGCTGAGAACAGGAAACACAATAATTGGGCAGACAATATGGTTCCTCCCATATTCCACCCTGCCCTGAAAAGCTTTCTGTTTGATTACTAAGCCCTGATTAAATGCATCATCAGAGTACATCATAGTTCTGTAAACTTCTTGGCCCAGAAATCAGGAACATAGGCTAAAATAAAAGTAATTAGGAGTGATGAACAGATACTGGGGACTACATATCGAAATGCAGTCACTAAGAAGAATCGGGAAGCTAAAAGTACATGGGGGTTACTGAATTCCGCTTATGGGAAATCTTGATATTTCTGACACAGAATATCATCTGGTTTGAAAACATGTCACCACCAAGGTAAAGTGGGAACAGAGATAAGTTCCTAATGGTGCCTAGCTTCTATGATGAAAAACACATTAGAAATGCATTAGATGGATTGAATTAGATTGGATTGCAGTCAGACCTACAGGAAAGAATGATAGACATAAAGCATTAAAACATAATTCTGCATATTTTGAAGATTGTCTTTAAAAAGTCAATTGGTTGATTTTGCTTTTTTACATTAGAATAAATATGCTACACTGCTTTTTGTTTCTACTTGCATTTTTCATAGCTTTTTGTCTGCTCACAAGTAATAAACTCTCACAGCTCATTTTCAAGTAAGGTCTTGGATTACTGCTAGGTAGATACAGTATTGACTTGGGCTGCTGCTGTCCCAGAGAGGTATAATGGAGTCTGTCAGAATCAGAGCCACTGTACATCTTGTCATCATTACAAAATCTGACCAGTCTCCCTGACCATGCAATATAAAGTCACTCTACAGTGTATCTCCTGGTGAGCCATGGGAGCTTTTCTAGAGGTTTCATAGCTCAAGATAATAAAAGAACATATAGCAAAAAAATGTACCCGGTATAATTTTTATACATGACAAGGGATTTGACCATATATAACATGAAAGCCCATATTATATGGGAAGTCTTTTAAGGATCTGGGGAGACTTGTCCAACAGGGTTGCTGAAGCCTAACATTTGCGGTCCCGTGTCATAGAATCATGGAATCACAGAATGGTTTGGGTTGGAAGGTGCCTTAAATATCTTCTAATTCCAACCCCTCTGCCATGGCAGGGACACCTCCCACTAGGCCAGGCTGCCCAAAGCCCCATCCAGCCTGGCCTTGAACACCTCCAGGAATGGGGCATCCACAGCTTCTCTGGGCAACCTGTTCCAGAGCCTCCCCATCCTCTGAATGAAGAATTTCTTCCTTGTATCTAACCTAAACACTTTTTTTTTTTTTTTTTTTTTTTTTTGGTTAAAGCCCTTACTCCTTATCTTATCACTACATTCCCTGATAAAGTCCTTCCCAGCTTTCCTGTATGTTCCCTTTAGGTACTGGTAGGCCGCTATAAGGCATCCCCTGCGCCTTCTCTTCTGAAAGCTGAACTAACCCAACTCCATCAGCCTGTCTTTGTGGGAGAGGTGCTCCAGCTTCAGATCATCTTTGTGGCCCTTCTCTGGGATATGACAGCACTTTTTCCTAATCCATCAGCGAAGCTGCTATATTTTTACTGTTCTGAATGAGAAACTACAAATTACGGAATCTTCAATGCTTTTTCACATCAGTACATTTGAAGATGTACACACAACCCCTTTGAAATCAATGGGTCTGATCATATAAATAAAAACTATTTATTTTTGCACAACTGTTCCCAGGAGTTTAAAATAGGTATTTCCTTGCAGAATTGTATATATAATATAAGCTTTACATACAACTACATAAGTTTTAATAATGTTCCCAAATTATATTTGTGCTATAGAGAATGCAAAGATCATTTAAAGTTCAGAGTTTGCAATTCTGTACTAAAAATGAAATAAAAATAATAATAATAAAAAACATACCTAAAAAAAAATCCAATATCCATGCATAACTAAAGATCACAAAATATTTGTAGTAACTTGTTCCACTTAGAGAATTCATTTAAAAGTTGATTCATGTAACATGGGAAGAGCTACACTGATTTCCACCAGCTGGGAATATGGTGCATAGTCTTTATAATAATAATTTTATGGTGCTGTAATTATCTATGCCATATACAACTGGGAATGTATGCCAAACAATATATTCCTTGTTTGAGAAGTTTATAAACTGGGGAATTTTGTAAAGATATTGTAAAACCCCCACGGAACAGTGCCTGGTCATTAGGAGATGCTTTTTGGATGGTGTGTGATTTTACTGCAGTACAGAAGAGAGGAAACATTTGATATAGGTTCAAAGACACACACAACAGAAATGATCTGAAAATGTGGGAAAGGGCAGTTATTATTTGTTCCTCTCTGTACATTCCTGTTTAATTTGTTAATTTTATGCATTTACAAAATAAAACAGAGTTTAAGGCTCATATATTTGGGATTATTCATGTAAATTTCTTGTTATATATTCCAGTTCTGCATCATATTTTCCTGATTTATTTTTTTAGTTTTGTCTAAAATTCTATGAAAGATCTATCCAAAATAGAATATATAAGCTATATATGCAAAAAAGCTGACTTGTTAACTCTAAACTTTATGAAGCACGTTACCTGGTTATGTTTATTTGTAATAACCAGAAGTAAAACATTTTCAAAACATTTTGTTTGGGGTGTGCTTTCTGTAGGGCATAATAGAGCGTAATATAATGCAATCTCTAGGCATGCCATGCTGTCCTATATGGGGGGGGTGGGGAGTGGGGATGCAGTTCTGACCATGATTTTATCAGCAGTTTACAAATCTTTGCCACGGGTCAACTTTATTTTTAAGTAATAGTTTGTCTCCTCCTGCTCCTTCATTCCTTCTCCAAGTAGGTGTTTCCTTAGCCTCTGTTCTAACCTGGCCCCTTCCTTCATTCTGAGAATAGCAAACTACATTTTCTATAAGCTCCAGAGTCTCTCTTCAGAGATCCAGCAGAGCTCCCTTTCCCTCTGGCACCAGGAGAGCTCCTGGCATTTGCTACTGCCTGGCACCACCCTGCTTGCTGCAGGCATCTCTCCAGGAGCTGCTGGACTCTAGGTATGCATCCCAGAGCCTCTTCCTGATCCACCAAATTAGACATTTTCTTGGGAGAACATTTTCTTGGACAACTCTTTGTAGCCTAAATGTCCTGCCTTAAGCAGAGGACATGGAGCCCAGCACTAGTGGCAGCTCTATTCTTTGTATGGTTGCCAAAGAAAAGAGAAATTTGCATGACAGAGACACAGGGTGGCATGACAGGAAAATTTTAAAACTGAGTAAAATTCTCCATAGTTCTTATTTATTTATATATTTATTTTTATTCCAGTTCCAGGTGTTCAACACATTTGCTTCTCTCTCTCCCCAGGGTAGAGAGTCACTGTTCCATATATTGCTTGGAGCAACTTCTGCTCAGCTCTCCAGTCTCATAGTCTCAACTTCACAAGTTTAAAGAAACTTTGTATGAAGTCTTGTCAATACAGAGTTCATTTTCTTTAATTTAGGCAAGTAACCATCTTTTTTTTTTTTTTTTTTCTTAAGCAAGCTGAAGAGTAGAACTACTACAGGGGAGGAGGCATTGCTCAGTTTTTGTTACACACACACATATACATATATGTACATGCAGAATTTATGTATGCTTTTACTGTAGCACTAATACTCCCTGAAGGTATTGTTATGTTGTTAGACAAATTAAAACTAAACAGGAGGTAAAAGTGCACATGAACTAAAAACTGTTAAAAAAATGCCTACAGGCAAGACAAAAATGAACAGCAAGAATTTATCCAGCCCCGTGTGTCTAAGAGTTCCTTTGGGCCTACTGACTGTGCTCCCACTTCTGCTGCAGGAAATGCAGTTTCAAAAATATTCATGTAGGTGTTGTGACTTTTTAGCAAGTTGACATGCACGACTTTTTGTCAAACTTTATGATAAAAATGGAGGGAATTTCTCATTAAGCTTTGAGGCTGAGTGGAGAGGTACGATGGGAATTCATAAAAGAAGAGCCCAGAAACAGTAAGTTAAAGTTCTACCTAGGTCGGAAGCATAATGGAAGGTATATTTGCTGACAAGCACAGCTAATAGCATGAAAGACCCAGCTAGAATTAACTGGTGGGCTATGTGAGATCAACTTTGAGAACTTCACTAAAAAATTCCTGATGGAGTAGTTCTAAAATTAAATACAAAATATTAAATACAATTAAATACAATACATTTTAATTGTGAAGTCCCATAAAGAATATCTGAGATGACTGAAGTGCAGAATTTGGCTTGGCCAAAGTCCACATATTGAGATCAAAGACTCAATCATCAAAAACATTAATAGTATTAATTACTGGTTACTACAGTATGTGTTAACTAAACACTAAATTTGTATTTGGAAATCACACTTTATGCAGGTGTAAATGGATGCACTCATGAGAGGTGAAGGTGAACAAACAATAGATCATTCATCTTTGCTAATAAAAATTGTAGGTTTACTACTTCCCTTCACTCAAACCTCAACACAATGTATGTCATAATGAAGGAATTTGCTGTGTAAATTATTCTGTGTTTTACACTGAGAACGAAAAATGAGATGGCTTGATATCCCAGTCACATAATGAAATAAGGAACTGCAATTTAACCAGATAATTCAGTTATTTTCATGACAGTGTTACCCAACTGTTATCACTACCACAGTGCATCTTTTTTGACTTAGAGGCAATAAAAAATCTAAGAACATTTGGACCTGGAGATGGGGTTATGAAGGTATGGTAGGAAGGAAAATTAAGAATGTAATTTTATCTCAATTTTACAATGCTGTAATCCCAATGGTACTACTGGAAGTACTCCCAATTTGCACCAGGCCAAAAAAAAGCATCTCTTCCTCTGATTTTATGTACTTGGAAACTGTATCTTACTAACAGCTATATTTATAGTCCAACTGCTATGTAATGAAAGGAAATTCAGTGAAAATGAAAACAAAAGAAATATTAATGCATGACTCAGAATAATATAACAAATAGGGAAGTGGCTTTCTCCTGGTGAAAATGGAAATTAATCTTCTCTTCTGCTTTGAGCACTTTGGCTCTAAGCTCAAGCCTTATAATCAGTGCATCATGCATACTAAATGCAAATAGCTCAGATTCATAATTTTTTTTTTGTTATGTCAAACTAAACGATTTATATATGTGAGACTATTTGTCCTTTCAAAATAGCGCTCTGTGAAACAAATCGAACCTTACCTTAAACAACAACCTCAGAGACATTTGCCTTTACAGTACTCTTCCATGCTCAGAAGTGCCAATGTGAAATGTACTGTTTGTTCAACAGATCTGCTCTTTGGACTAAATCCAGTTTCCAAGTTATTGGGAGAGACTTTTACTTCTGGATCAGGCCCCTTGTGTATATTCACATACATGTATGATTACTTTAGTGGAAAAAAGTGTTTTTATTCCCACTCCTGATGGAGTGAACTGAATTCACTTTTGGCATTACTTATTGTATCAACAATGAGAGTTATGCAGCCTCAGTACATTTAAATTGTTCTGTACTGAAAATGAACTTTCTCAATGAAGGGTAGCAGAAAAACCGTTTTGGTTTACCAGGGAACATCTTTAGTAATAACAGGATGCATAAGATAAAAGGAATCCAGCTTGGCCTTTTGCAGCTCATGTGACTTTTTCACGTTTTGCAGTTAAAAGCTATAAATATATATTTTTATTAGTGAACTGAGAAAATTACATAAATCATGAGCCTTAAAACATGTCAAAACCTGTTCTGCCATTCTCATAAAGTCACTTTTCATGATGCAATTGCACTAAAGTAGTTCCTTTTGTGAAAGAATTCAATTGTTTAATTATTTTTGCCAATGAGTAGAATGCATTTAACAGAACTCATTGTATCCTTTTTACACATTCATATAATAAACACTCGGCTTGCACTATATCCTTATTGCTTTCTTTGGCAAAACTGACATATACTGTGGGATCATATTTTGTTTATTACAATGCATTACATTTGTGGAAAGAATATCAAAAGTAAGGTTCATGTGCATGTAAGGTTCATGGACACACATGTATTATTTCTGAGACTGGCAAAGGAGCATGGAGAACGTGGACCCCCACCCCTGACTGAAATTCCACAAAAGGCAGGCTTCTGTGGCAATTCCAGACTATGCTCAGAATAAAGTTTTGTTGCATTTATTCATGTATGCACCTTCAAGCAAAACTTCAGTGTGATCAAGTACCGCACACATAGTAATGAGCTTTGCAATTTCCTGAATAGCTTTTATGAGGAGGGCTCGTGCCTCCATCTTTCTCCTCCCTTTGCTGCTAATGTCCTGCTTTCTGCCTTCCAATCCCTCCTTCTTTAAGCCTTCACAGCAACCTGATGGACTTAGCAGGAACTAGGGTCATCGTGATGATCAATGACTTGGGCTGTTGAGCATTCAGCCATTGATCACACTGAATAGATTCATATATCTTAGGCATGCCATCACAAGCAGCTGCTTCTACTTAGCTTGCCAGCTTTCTGTCACCTCGAGGATTCAATGAGGTTCAGAGGCAGTGTGAGAAGGTTATATAATTCTGTCAAGATATCATGTCTTTGATTTTTTTTCATCTTCTAGACCTACATGTCTGCCTTTTGGGGGTCTATTGCAGACTGAGAACTTCCAATACATTACATACCATAACACAGCAGTATAAAGAGTGCCATATAAAATATATAAACGTCCTTCCTTTGAACAGAATAGCAGGAGCCTTCGCTCCTTTCTTTTATGAAAGAACATTACATAATGCTGAAGAGAAACCACAGCTGTATTCATGTGTGCATGCACATGCTTTGCTTGTAATCAGAAACACATTCCCATAAACTGTCAGGTATTAACACATCTAGGGTTCCTTCTCTCTCTTATATTTAAATATTCTGCACCCAACCTGTAAGAGTAAAAAGTAACCTTAATCACTTGGATAAAATATTCTCAGTGCAACAACTTTACCAAGAAAAATATATATATTTTAAAAGGATACTAGGAACTTGAATACCACTTTCTCATCTAGAAACTTGTCATGCAGTGTAGCTGAAAAAGATGAAAGACCTTTTTTCACTCTATTTTTCCCCTGTTTATGTAGCGCAGGTAGTTTGTGCTCTGACATACACAGAAGTACAAAGCTGCCACAATTTCAGATGTTACTGCTTCCCAGCTGTCTGCCCTGCCCCTCCACTGGAAGATTGCAATCCCAATGCCAGTCTAGGAGATTAGGGCAAAGACTCTTTCAATTAGCAGGCGATGTGATGGACGTGGTTAACATACAGGCACATGCTTCTCTCTCTTGTCTCTGTAGGTTGACAGTAAATTCCAGCAGAAATGTAAGATGGACAGCTGTAAGCATGAATATCTGAAATCATGGCAGCGACATCTGGCAGAGCTTGTCTGTCAAGGACCCATGACAGAAAGGGTGGTTGGCATTGCAGGCTCTGTAGGCAGGGGGCTGCTGGAGAAACATGCTAGAAAGATCAGACCTAAAAAACCTCGTCAAACAGCAGGCAAAAAATGAAAATAAGCACAGTGCTCCAGACCAGGACAAAGCACTGTTCTAGTGAAGTCCTGTTTCAAAGTTTTAAAATAACGCCAAGAGGATTCACAGGCCTCAGGCAGGCTGTATGCACTGTGTTCCTGTTAGAGAAAAAGATGTTTGCGGGGGAATATGAAAGTGTTCAGGATTAATTATTGTGACTATGATAGTAATGTTCCCTGGTCTTCCAAACGATAGTTCTAAACATGCACAGAGGGAAGAAAAAAAAAAAAAAAAAAAAAAAAAAACATTTTATAGGAATTAAAAAAAAACCTCCAACATTCAAAAATTTTCTTTTTTAAATTGGTCATCTTGAAAAAATCCAAATTGACAGTGTCCCTTTTAATGATACACTTCAAAGCTTTATGAAATCTCCTTGTCAAATGAGGCTACTACTTTAACACATATTCAAAGAGGTGTATGCAGCTTGAAAATGGATTAAACAGCCAGGAAAAGAGGTCATTTTCTGCTGTTCAACTGCAGTTCCAGGGCTTTAATGAATCTGGAGAATTTAACAATAAACAAGGTACATAAATTAAGTTGATTTACTGTGCAATCTGCTACTTAAAAAACAATGAAATAAAGACTTAGAGCTTCCTATTCCACCGCCTTGCCATTTTTACACTTTATCATAATAAAAAAAAAAAAAAAAAAAAAAAAGGTGATATCAATATCACAGGATTTCATATTAGCTTTTCACATAAACCAGGTGCAAGCTATTAGGGATAGGCTTCCTCTGTATTTTAAAAAATCAGTTAAAAAGGAAAGAAATCTTCAAAGCTGATCTATACAGGTTGGCATTTTTGGTGTCTGTCTTGGCTGTCTGGATGCATCAGCTCTATTCCTGAGAAGCTGGGATCTTGTACAGCCCATTTGAATTCACATTAGACGATATAAAATTAAGATAGAAAGTTGTGGGAGTGGTGTTTTTAACCAGAGTAATTTTAATCAAAACTAAAGCAAATGCGAACCCATCTCTCCATGTTAGGTTTGGTATAACCCATTTCAAAATAAAATCCATCACTCGGACTAAAACTAAGGTGACATTGTCACTTTAAATCACAACTCTGTATTTCATCAATTGGCATCTCATGAAGTGGTTGTGCCACTTGCAAAATATTCAAGGACATTATTAAACAACATCTACAACCTTCCTAATGTTATTTGAAAGAAAAATCAGGTTTTTCATCTCTAATTTCTTTCCCTCTTCAAATACTGTTATTAACATTCTTTTTCACACATCCTCCTTCCTCCTTTTCTTTCAATTTTAATTATTTTTTCTTTCTAAATTAATCCTTTGTTTGAACTGTTACTTTTGAGAGAGAAGAAAAGTACAAGGAACAGCTGAATGTTTGCCAGTTTGCTTTGGGTCTTTTCATGCTCTTTCTCTGAGGCCAGATCCTACAAGGTGCTGAGCATCAGGCAACTCACTAAACAGTAAGGGTGCTGAGAGTATCTTGCAAGAACCTAGCATATTGCAGGATTGTGCCTTGCATAGCAAGTTCTCCAAGTGATGACTATTTATGTTTCTCTGAATAGACTTAGCATAAATTTTAACATCTCTGATATGATTGCCCCTTTTTTTTTTTTTTTTTTTTTTTTCATGGGCAAAGAAGAGGTATTTTCCATGACCATATCACTCAGCACTTTGAGAATTAAGTGTATAGCAAGCCACCCAAAATGTCTGGCAAAGAACCAGATGTCATAGTTACAAATGCACACACAAAAAAAAATGGAATACATTAAAGGTAATTACAAGGTATGTAAGCTTTTCAGAGTAGAGAAAGCATCTAGATCATTGTAAGTCCTGTCAGTCAAATAATAATTCATAACAAACTTACACGCAATCATCACGAAAGCATGGAATCAAAGCATGCATGACCCCCAAAGTACTACACATGTTGTACTGTTCAGCTGGATTTTTTATGTTGCAAGTGCAGCATTAAGGAATATTATATATACATGTAATAATTAAAATAGAGATTTCAATTGCTTTAAAGGGTCTTTTGAATTAAAAACAGTAATGCTAACCTGAATTACCTAACACTTTTCAGTCTGTTATAAAGACAGTATACATATTTGCTATTTCTCCACTTTCCTCAGATAATCATCAATGTTTTCTTTAGCAGATGAAGTAAATACTTAGCCACTGAGCTTGCGGTTGCACCTGAGTAGCTCTTGGATCATTCAAACACAGGAAGACCATGGTTTGGAGATCAGGACTGGAATATAGGTAGTGAGTGCTTGTCCTGAGATACCTGTTGTTTTAAGGCTAAAGATGCTAGTGTTAGAAGGTCATTTGGTGGCCAAACCAAAGATGTAGGAAACTGTGTCTCTGTGTGTCATCTGTTGGTGGCACAACCAAAGAATATGTAGGAAACTGTGCCTCTGCAATTAATACTGAGCCAAAGGCAGCAACCAAATTATGAGATGAAAAATCTCAGTCCCAGTCCTTGCTCTTCTGTTACGTTCAGAGCTCTGTGCCCACCAGTTCAGTGGGAACTGGGCAGGCCACCCAGCTGGGCAGGCACAGGGCAGGTCTAGGGCAGGCCCAGGGGAGGCCCTGGGGAGGCCTGGCTGCCCTGGCTGCCAGCTGCCCTCACAGGCAAGGCTGCAGTGGCTCTGCAAGGACGGCACTGTCTGCCACAGAGCTGTTGTGACACCATGCAGGACAGAAACTCATGTAGCTCACAGTTAACCCAAGTTAACTTTATCAAATGCATATTGAAATCTTTGTGGCTAAAAGCTGTATACATTTTCTTTTCGATAAAAGAAAGTTATGTTTATGGCTATGTGCACACAGACACATCTACCCCACTTACAGCATCACCCATGGAAATATTATTTTATTTTTGGCTTCAAATGTGGACAGTGTGATTATATCCAATACACCTATAAATGTTAATATAGTACTATAATTTATGTTTACATATAATGTCCTAGTTATATTATAACTTGTTACAACACAGAACCTTTTATTTTGAAGGATGCCAAGCATTTAAAAATGAAAATCTCACCCTCTTTTTGAACTCTGAGTCAAACAGCCCCTTCTGATGAGAGAAGAAACAATTCAAAAACATATTGCAGAAACTGTGTATGGGCATGATGAAAAGTTGAGGAACATATATGAAATGTGGTTTGAGATGTGGTCTGTGTGATACATAAAAGGCTCTGCCAACTATTTGCTAATTCCATGTGAAAATCTCAATCAAGCAAAAGATTGTTACTGACCTAACTTCAGCAATGTCCATTCACCGCACCCAGAAGGTACACAGCAGGGCCCACTGACCAGAAAAAGTGCTGTAAAGCTCACCCTGACTGCCAGTAATCAACTGGGAAGTTTCCAGGGAGTTCTTGGTAAATGTTGCCTTGAAGATAGATTCCCACAAACATTTCCCAGTAGTTTGCTGAGCACTAATTTGTTTAGAAAATACTAGCAGTACTTTTCCATTCAAAAATAAATATAACTCTTATCCAATTACAGCATGACTTTGCATCAGCTCCATCCTTTCATGATTCCTTACCAAAAAAAAAAAATAATTAACCCCATGTATCTCAAAAATGTCTTATTAAAATGTAGCCTTTCAAGGCTGAAATATTGCAACTATTTGCTCTGAATATGCACAAGCTAAACAGTTAAGAAATACTTGATTGGGAAGAAAAAAAGAAAAAAAAAAAAAAGAAAGAGAGAGAGAAAAAAAGATTTTTGTGAAAACATCTTATCCCTAAAGAAAAAAATTTGAACTGGTTTACTCAATTTATATCAGAAAACAGCAAACAAAATACTTAAACTTTCAGAACTCATTCTATTTTAGCCATTGAGCTGCTTTTCCTAATCATACTATTTTTGTTTCTGTCGCATTGCTTTTTTATCTACCTTTTTCTCAAACATAGACATATAATCAGGAGATGGACTTGACGATCCCTTGTGGATTCCTTCCAACTCAGGATATTCTACAATTCTATTCTATACATGCTCGCATATATGCTCTATGCATGCTCTTTAAGTTTCCTATCTTCTTTTATCACATCTCTTACTGCTTTTTTTTACTTTTTTTTAAATTTTATTTTTGGACACCATTTCCATTGTTGGTGTTTTGCATACTTTGCCCTTTATGTAAGTTGCTCCTAAGGATTATATTTCCCCTTTATCATTTATAGAAAAATATGAAGAAAATTATATTTCTAACTATAAAACTTTTTAATGTCTTACTCTATCCACAGACTTATTTTTTCATATTTTCATTGGTCTACCAATGAAAGACTGTCACACTTACATAGCATTAACCTCCTTCTTACTGCTTTTCTTTCTTTCTGCTTCTTTCTGCTACCTCAGGAGGTACAAAGCATGTGAACTGCTTTGTTTATAGAGGTACATCCCAGGTTAAGGACTGATCTATATTGGTTTAGCTTTATAACTTGTTTTTAATCAGTTAAAGCAAAATTGAAAACAGACACTTGGCGATCAAATGAAAACATCAAAAAAAGGGATGAGAAAACATATTTGTACAACAAAAAACCCTCACTTTTTAAATGTAAATATTTAATTTCTGAACAGACATCCTTAATAATAAATAACAATGTCTATCTTCCTAGGATATTCTACATATATATCACAAAGCACAATTAACTGAAGAAGTCAGTTATTGAAATTTCACACAGAAATGGTACCATGGAAAGGTTAAATGGTGCTCGGCCATCAAGTCAGGCACAAAACCCACAGCTACCACCCTGCTGCTCCATCTGCTTGTTAGCACCATCTCCTTGATGTTTTTGTTTTCTTCAGGAAAATGGCTGAGAATAATGAGTGAGACAGGAGATAAGAGCAGATCTAGACCACATTCAAAAATGAATATCCAATAAGCCTCCTAAAGGTTTCTCTAATTCATAGTCAAACTGGATGAATATGGGAGCTTAGTATGGGGCTCAATTGGATGCATACAGAAGCTGAATGGAAGAAACCCCTTATTTATATCTGACTTCTTCAATTAAGTGCTTATCTAAACTTTGTTTGGACTGTTCTGCAGAACAAGACAATATAGCAACTTTGCAGATAAAGCTAAATTAAGATTCTTGGCTGGGTTCTTAGAACAAAAGTTTACATTAAACCTTGTTATAAAGTCTATCTGCTTAAAGTCATAAAATAACTGTCAAGACTGAGACGATTCTGTGTGAACAGCAGATTAGGATAATATCACCGATAGTTTCAATGCTTTAATGATTTCCGGAAGCTCAGTGGAATTCTTAATAAATTTCTTGTGTTCTTCTGGATTGTTTGGGTATTTTAGCTGTTCTCCACAATGAGAATACTTCAGTCTTAGGCTCCTCACTGTTCTCCCTACACCCCTTTTCCTTTCCCCAAGCTGACATAACACAGGTTCTATCAGAAAGAAAAGGTTGTGGTGATTTTTTTGATCCTTACTATCTTTTAGTAGTCATTCAGCACCAGCATGTATCTACACATCAGCTAAATTTTTCTTTTATAGTGTGCATTTCATACATTAGATGGTCACCTCTCCTAGAAAGACATCAGATTAGTTTGTTCTACAGACAGTTCACAGTGTAGTTCTCTTTTTGAATAACTTTCTAATAAGTAAATGAATGTACTGGTTTCCACTGATTGAAAGTGCTTCCATCAGGGTACAAAGGCAGACTAAGAAGCCTTTAATATTTCATCTGTTCTCAGGTCATTGAAATGATTCTTTATTTAACACTGAATAGACTTCAAGATTCTGTAACTAACATCCAGGGTACTACTAGTACATGATCTTAGCACTCTCTATATTATGAAAGTGATTACTTTTTTTTTCTTGTGACACTGCTTTTGCTAGCTGTTCCAAAGGCTTACCAAAAACTGGGTAATTCTGCCCTCGGTGCTCTAAAAGTGCTGTATTAGTGGAATTATTTTCCTCTAGACATCAGACTCAATGAAAACATTTATTTTTAAATGGCAAACTAAAATGCTGATTTTTGAATTGGCTCACAATTTAAAATCCCAGATGTTATTTTCATTTATTGACTTACTGCTTTTGTAAGAAACTCCAGGATTTCTAAGAAGTTGCCAGGTTTACATGGGGATGTCTTTTTTAATAATTGTAGTTACCATTCTATGTCTGAAAAATATCTGAAGTGCTTCAAAATAACATTCATAAAACTTTGAGAGTAAATGACACTAATGATGAGAGTACCTCAGAAGGTATAATTTAACAATACACAAAATAGGGAAAGCACAACAAAAAATTCCCATATCAACTCAGGTTCTGAAAAAAACTGTATTGGAGCCAAGAGAGTCTTATCTTAGCCTCCAGCAAATCAAATCCCAAACACTTGAACATATTAAAGACAGGGGATCTAGATACTACCTATCTAGTACTACTTTAGCTACTTCTTTAGGTGTTCAAACCAGAATTCTAGGCCACTGAATTAGCATTTTTGAATGGGATCTCACATTAAACTGACCTTTCCTGGTGAAAAGATGCATTACCTGTAACCAGCTGCTAAGCCTGCCCTGCCCCGCCCTGTGTCCCAAGGTGGTGTAACATGATGTTTTCTTTCTTTTCTGGAGCAGTTTTCCCAGCTCATGTAATTCAGACACATATTATCAGCAGCGGGATAGGCCACGTGGTTAAGTGCAGGACTAAGAGCACCCTGACTTTAATCTAGACTGAGACACTGGAGGCATGTGTGACTTTGAGGAATTGCTTGGCTTCCTTAAAACGTCAGACAGTTCTCTGGGCTAGAGAAGAGGCCCTGTTCTGAATACCATGTACTATCCATGTGAAGTATTACACGCAAATAACAGAAGAAGAAACTTTTTTTTTTTTTTTTTTTTTTTTTTAATAAAATGCTTCCCAGGAACACTGATAATGAGGCAGCCAGGTTGGGAAGGGAAACACAGCTAATTATGCTCTGTAGATACAAAAGAGACAAGAGATCCCTTCTTTCCTGAACATGGGTCTGTCATGCAGCAAGTGTGCTCATACTCCTGCAGGAGAAGGTAAAACCTGATGATTGTTTACCATAGTCAGACAGGAAAGGTTGCCTATCCACCAGTGATTGAGCCCCAGCAGCACTGGCCTTTTGAACAGAAAGAACCTGAGAAGATATTTATAAACCAAGCAGAATTCTGGTCCTTGAGGGAAGTACACCCTTAAGCTGAAACATGGGGAGGAAGATGCTGAACACCTTGCCTCCTAAGAGCCTCTTCTCAGGGGGGTAAAGTGGCACAGGCTAAACAAAAGGGTATATAATGTAACACATTTCTATAAAAATGTGATAAAACATATTTTGATACTGATAAAAGCACAATCAAAGGTTCAGATAAACTTACTGCATTAATTATATTGTACTTATGTGGTGAAGAATACATTTAAATCCTGGATTTTTTAAGAAAATACTTCAAAGACTTCAGAGAAATAGATGTTTGTTTGTTTTTGATCTTTGTAAAGTTGAGCTATTTTTGGAAAGACAATTGTTAAGAACATTAATGTTCTTGGATGGAGCAGCACAGTTTACTGTAATTGCTACTGGAGTCTGCCTGGTAATTGACTGTCAATATTTTCACATGAGACTCCCAGCAAAAAATGTGCTCTTTAGCCTGTATGAGACCAAAAAAATACAGAGAATTCGGGTGAGGAACTGGAAAGTAACTTCCATTGTTTCATTTACAGTGGAAACCACTGCAGTTACAGAGCTAGCACACTGGCTGTGTCCCTGTATTCTCCAAAAATAAAGTTCGCTTTGGACTCAAGTCCTTTGGCAATAAAATAAAAAAAAAATCCTCTCTTACCAGCCGTACAAAGAAAGGAAGCGACATCACTCTGAAAATAAATATAGAAATGGGTTTTCTGGAAATATTTATAGTTTTCTCATGGATAAAATGCTGAATGTACAGACAAGCAGAGCCCACTGCTCAGCTTGTACCACTTGAAAAGGGAAAAGTTTTTAAACTTGCAAAGATTCTCACTACAGGGATTATTTTTATTTTTTTCTTTTAAAATAACTGACTCTTGACACAACCTTGTCTATTTCAAAGGCCAAACATTTTCCTCACTCCCAAGTGCAATGTGAGCCTTAGGGATATATTGTCCCTGGCAAAAATGAGATAGCAATATCCTGGGAATGGGTGATTTTCATCAGGGACCAGGAAATCACTCCAAACCACATTTCATTCTGGTTACAGCATTTTAATGAGATTTGCAAGCCCATCTGAGACAGTCTCAAGAAACATTCAACACCAAACCCTCAGCCAGAGAGAGTCCTGAAAGTTATTTTAACGACTCAGCAGAGGATGGATCCTAGGACTCCAGCTTTGTTGTGATATTTCTTACATTATAATTAGTATTGACTAATTAAGGGGTGACTAAGTATTGACCTTCTAATTAATTTTGAAAGAAGCTGGGTGACTGCAAGTACCTTCCAATATTTGAGGAGCTGCTTCTTAATTGTTTCCTGGAAAACGGCTTTCAAAAATCTTTTTCAATAACTTCCAAAACCCTTCATGATATGGATTTCAACTTAATCAAGAGAGCTACTCTTACTCTAATGAGCATATAAAATCCTATGAGAATACAAGCAAGTATTTATATGGGAAATAATAAAATCATAGCTAGCAATGTAACTCTTAATGTGCAATGAGTGTATATGTGCGAATGCAAACAAAGGCACCATCATATATCTCGCCATGATCATCTGTCAGTCACTAACAGTTTGTTTGCGGACAGTGTTGCATGGATCCAAATATTGCATTGCCTTGACTTAGAATGAAAAAGCAACTCATTGAGAACAGGCTCTGTGACACCAGAAGAATAAAATTATAAAGGGTCTGAAATGACTGTTAAAGAAATAAATGGTTAAGAAGCAAAACTTTAGAGGAAAAGATTATTTTAATTTCTTCAGAAATGAACTGTGATTCAGATTGTGTTGTGTTTTTTTTGTTTGTTTGTTTGTTTTCCAGTTTACACGTTTTGAATTAATGTAGCATGAATTATGTTGCATGAAACAATGACAATACATGAATTCTGCTCATAGAAATTACTCATCCATCAGCCACTGTCAGGTACATTCAGAAACACATACATTAAGTTCTGCACTGTAAGTTCAAATAGCTTGTAAGTGAATAATGCTAGTCATGAAAATTAAAAGAAAAAAAAAAAAAAAAAAAAAAGAAAAGAGAGATAAGGAAACTTTGGGATCCTTCTGTACTGACTTTTCTTTGACCCAGGAAAGAACAATGGATGTTTGCTTTCCCTTGGAGGGGGTGCCGACAAGGCTACACAAACACAGGAGCAGGAGTTCAGCTGGTGCAAATTAGGACAGTTGCATTGACTTAATGGAACTGCATCCTTTCCACTAGCTAAAGATGTGGACACAAATATTAAAGGTTGCCCTGTTATATTTTTCTCAGTACAAGGATCAATTACGAATCTGTCCAAAAATCTTCAAACACAGCTTTTCCCAGGCAATAATTTTACAGATCTGAGTCTGATTTTCTGTAGAGCTTTTTTTGAATGCCCCAAAATATTTGATTCCTCTCATACCTGTGCATTTCTGCTGTTGCTTCCACTTTATTTTGTTGATTCTCTAGTTCTGCAGCAAAAAATAAAAAATTGGCAGTCCTTTCCGTTCCTTCTCAGTTCACCAGCACTGTGCACTCATCAGTAATGTTCAAGCGGGCCTGGCCATGCACTGCCATATACTTCATTCATTTCTTCTCCCAGAAAAACTAACTAGTATGTCAGAAAATGAGCAAAGGCCAAGGCTGTATCTACCTCAATAAACAGACATTCTTAACTCCTTTCAAATGCAGAAACTAATTCTGTCCACATCCACGCATTTTAAAAAATTAAGGTAGATCATAAACAGAACGGCATTCAACAAATTTTACTGCAGATATATTGGCAGATATATCTTCTCTACAGGTCTGAACTGAAGTGATACATTTGTCTGGAAACAGAATTATTATTTTTAAACAGTAAGAGAAAGCTTGTAAAACTATGTCATTCTCATCAGTGCTCTTACTGCAGAATAAACTCTGTCCTTGTAAATCCATTGATGTCAGAGTTTTCTGATCTCTTTCTAAATGAGTGTAGAGTTTGGCATAGTGTCTGCATGGGCAGAATCAAAGTGTACAGTTCTTGGACACTGCGATTGCCTTCCCTATTAGAAATTCCAGTGGTTTCTAACGCTATTACTTGGCAAATGCATTTTGGATGACAGCCAAAGGACTGCTCTGCTATTGGTCTTGGAAAGGCTGGTCCTCCAGCAGAAATCAATAGAGCCCAGTAAAAACAAAGGAAACCAAATGAAGATTTCTGGTAGTGACTGTATGATTTCTCAGTTTACACGTGTGCTGCCAGAGTAGCTTGTCTTTACAGTTTGATGACAGTTAAATTTAACACCCCTTTTAGCAGGATTTAACAACAACAACAAAATCCCCAAACCTTCTGGGAAGAAATGTAAAAGAGAATAGAAAAAAAAAATAGCCAAAAGATTGCTACAAGAAGAAGGAAACAGTGAAGCAAAACTGGGAGAGTAAGCTGAACAGGAAGGTGAGAAGGCTCTGATGGCCGGGCATTGGCACTGACAGAGGATCTTACAGAATAAAATAGGTGACTGAACTTTGTTTACAGGTGGGTAAAAGAGCATAGGTTCTCTAACGTTAATTTGAAAAAAGTGTTTTTTTTTTCTGAGGCAGGGACAGCTGGCTGGCTTTTGTTAATAAAGCGAGAGCTGATCCAGGAAGAATGCCCTAGCAGTATGTGTATCTTTATGTGCATCCTTTTTGCAAGGGCCACATGAAATCGCTATTACATTTATTTCTTGTGTTCTGATTTTGTTGTTTTGCTGAAGTTCAGAAAATGGCTGCCAGCCTAAACTGTGAACTGCTTTAAATCACTTCTATCCAGGTGATGATGAATGCTCTTTAGATTTTATCTGTAAAGTGGAAAAAATAAACAAGAATACATTACTCAAACCCTAGGATTTTTTAGAAGCTGAAATTCATCTAAAGGAACACTTGAGTCCCGTCTACCACCCACTGAAGTGATTAGGAATTTCAGCTAAATAAAGAATGAAGGTGAGACTGAAATGCCCATGTAATCAACCTTCACAAAAAATCTAATACAAAGTTAAAACTCTTTTGAGATAAGTGCAAACATGAGAGCCCTGAAATAACACTGAAAGAAATGAAGGCGACTTTTTAAAATTCCCAACTTGTGCTTTCCTCAAAGTGTAATTCAAAACTGATTAAAAGTATTAAATCCTTTTTTATGCAAAGGGTTAATAACAAAATTCAAATAGTGGTGTGGTGTCCCCTGGATACTCAATAATGAAAATTCAAATGCACATTTTTTAAGCCTTTTGTGTCCTTTTTCTAGATAATTGGTTTTTTGCCTAATTTTTTAGGCTATTTAATAACACCTCCTGCTAGACATCTCATGTAAACTCAGCAAGAGGAAGCATCCTGAGTAATAGAAAAGACTTCTGCTCATTTTAAAGCTCAAATTCATACTTTTCTTAACAAAGGAGATCCCCACTGTTAGAGTTTGGCAACCGCCAGGCCAACTGCATTGGGGAAGATTGGATTAGGAGGGGCAGCTGACTGTGCGGTGAAGTCTCCACTCTCTGGCAGGATTTTTATGTAAATTCCATGACAATTCATGCTTTTTGGAGATAATGAAATCGATACAAAACACTCCAAGGTTTCCAAGTCAGCAAAATAATGAACAGGAGCATTCAGAAAGCTGATTTAATACATTTTTAGTATTTGGACCCTTGTATGAATAGTATTGGCACTTGTGCAATGTATCACATGGAATTTGCTTTTAATACCACTGGCTAAAACCCATAGCTTTTCAGGTTATTAGTGATGTGTGAACATCAGCTATCAAGAGTTTTTCACAGTTTAAGCTCTAATAAGCTGTATCATTTTCCATGTGTTTGCCTGAAGGCAACTTTCACCAACGATTCAGCCAAATATTTTTGGAAAAAAAGAAAAAGTATTTTCAACTCAGCAGCTTTAAACGACTGTGAATATGACATAGTGATTGTTATCAGTGAGCTTCAAATGAGAAGAGTCTGGGGTCAAGAGGAGCCATTACCATGGTCTCTGCTCTGATCTCCTGCATAACATAAAGAATTGCGCTTGTTAGTAATTGCTCAGAGTACAGTGAAACCTGGACAAATACCATGATATTTCCAACACAGAACATAATACACATGTACTATTAAGAGCTATGAGAGACCTTTGGGTACTTCCTTTTTAGGGTGTGTGTGTTAATTTTAGTATTTATCTATTATTAGTGATAGTCAAGATCACAGTGCTCAGCAGAGATACCTGTTTAGCAGCAACATTCAAGGCAAAAATGTACTGCTAGTATTGATAGAACTCTGTCTGTATATATGACTTCTCTATTGATATAGATTCATTTTGTAGGGTAAAAGGGAAAATATTCAATTTTAGGAGCTGAAAGACAGAAACTATTGGCAATTATCCAAACTGCATATGTAGAAAGGTTAGCAAGGGCCAGAAACTATACAACACTGGGGCCACTTAAGTCTTGGTTTGAGTAAGTTTTCATTCATAGAAGCATCTATTCATTTAAATAAAACAAATCTCAAACAATATTCACAATAAAATTTCTCTTCAACATATGCAATCAACATAAAAACCAACAAGTGTTCCAAAAATCTTTCAGAAAATGAGTTGACCAAGATCTGAACCACAACAGAGTGTGTATGATGTGAGCATCTAGCTATTAAGGTTCATTATGATGATCGATGAAGCTGAAAGGTGAATTTATGAATTAACATTTACAAGTTATGCTGTTTAATGAAAAACGTTGAGAAGTTGAAGAAAGTAAAATCTGAGAAACAGCTATTCTTATTGTTTAGACCACAAGATCACACTGGTCATATTGTATCATTTAAGAGTAAATGTAGTAGGCTTTTCTGAAACAAACAAAAGCAGAAACAAGTTATAAACAAATGTGATTATGTGATTTGTGCTTTTTTTTTTTTTTTTTTTACCCTAGTTCCAAGTGGCTCATTTGGTTATAATCACATATCTTTCTTTATTTAGGGGAACACTTTGCCAAATACTAACTTCAGAAAAGGAAAAAAAATAAAAAAAGAATATGAGAAGCAACACAGACAGAAAACATGTTAGGATCCAGCTCTGCCTCCATTACACTAAGCTGTAATTACTCTGGGAAAGCGCTATTAAGCTAACTACTCAGTGGACCAGATTCAGCTACCTGAATTCATGCAGGCTAACATGCTAGCCATCAATTAGTCCTCCTGGGCCATGCTCTGAACATGATTACATGGTGAGCAGTTACTAATATGCACAGTCCCACTGATTTCAGTACAATTATTGAGAAGAAAGAAACAACTCAGGATGGATAAAGTCAGTATCAAAATCAATCTCAACAGGAATAAGGATGGCAGAATCAAGTCTTCTGGGAGTAGCCAGTTCACTTAATAGTACAATCAAATGCAGTGAAGAGCCTTCATGTCTGATAGACTAAAACATAGGATGAAAAAGCTGCTTCTAATTAAGAACGATAGGAGGGGGAAATCTTAGCAGAAGAATATACCTAAGATACAGCAGAACAAACGGAAAATAAAAAAGCCCCTCTTTTTTTTTTTTTCTTTTTTTTTTCTTTTTTTTTTTCTTTTTTTTTTTTTCTGTGTTTAGGAAACGATTACAGTGGAGTTGCTTTTTGTCACAAATATAATACTGTCTTCAGGTGGTCATTGTTTTCATCTCACCTCTGAACCACACAAAACCCTTGCCAACATGCCCCTCAAAGATTCTGTTGTTTACTTTCAATGAGTGATTTTTAACATTTCACAGCAAGGAATGTGTCACATCCATTAAACATTAATTCTGAGTTATAGTTATCTAAATCATAGCTATCCCCTTTGTAGTCCTGTGCCTGACTTGTGTTTCAGAAAAAGAAAAATATATTATTCTGTACTGTCAACTATTTATTCAGCTTGGGTTCTACTGAAATCTCCTGAAAATAATGGCAAAAATGTCTTGTTGCTTGTTTTTAAAAATCTGTGAGTTTGCTTGAAAGTGAAGGACAGTATAAATATTATATACCATTTGATGAGACTTGAACTGAAGCCCACAGCATAATGTATCCTCATAGCTAAGACAGCTCATGAGGGCTGTGGGAAGAATTACTTCTGAAGGAAAAAGCCTAAAACATTCATACACAGGAGGATGTGAGAAACTGGGATTTTTCTATAAACTGGAGAAGAATAGATCTAGTGGTTTTGACACAGAAGAGAGATGTTTCCGCTGGACAGTTGCTCTCCAGCTGGCCCATCACATTCAATGTTACTGCTCCCTCTGATGACTTCTGTGAACACAATTTTGTAAATCACTTGAACACATATTTTAAATTATGTGTAAGAATAATCTCCATGAAGTGAATGGAACTATTTATGTGTTTAAAATTAGACGCATGCTTAAATGCAAGGCAGGATGAAGCACATAATCCTCTCAACATGATATTTTCAAGCCATCCTTGAAGCTTGGCAAGTGAAAACAGAGTCATACAGCAATTCCCAACACCTTACCAATCCTGTCTCTGCCACACTAATTTCAGGCTATTAGTTCTGGGTCCACGGGGAGGGTGGCTTTGCAGCTTGCTGGAGGTGTGGACTTCCTTGAGCACTTTTTGCTGGCTATGTGGTAGAATCTGCTGTGCTCAGAAAAAAATAAAATAAAGTATGTCTAAGGGGAAAGATTTGGACATAATGCTTTCTAGAGCGTTTGTAAACTCATGAAATCAAGCCATCAAAAACTTTCTGTAGAGCATCACTACCTTTACTGCCAAAGAAAACTTTCTAGCTACCATCTACCTATATTGGACTCCTCTCTTAAGCATCCAGCATCCTAAGCACGATTGAGAGCACTGGTGCCTAACACAGAACTCTGGAATTCATTTGGTGACCCTGAAAATGCCCAAACCATAACTGTCTAGCATATACAGTTTATAGTCTACTTTGTGATCTATAATAATTATTACATCTCAAGTATAAAGAAGTCTGCATTAAAAGAAGAATGTGAAAGAGAAGACAAAGCAACCCCATCTCAACATGTGCAGTAGACAATAAAAGCATTCCTGTACATGCACACAAGGAAATTAACATCATTCCCCACATATCCATTCAAAGCAGTGAACGTGCTGTGCTGGATGCACATATGCATTAGAGAAACAAAATTGCTTTAAATAATCAAAATACACAAAGGAACATTTTTCTGTGTGGCTGGAAATAACCCTGACAAATGTTAATGTTTTACAAATGAAAAACATTCTTCCAGGAACAACAGGGAAAAAAAAAAAAAGGCAAATTTTCAGACGCACACAAAGTAAGCTCCTATATTAACCTCTGTTATACTACAATGATGTATACAAAAATCACTGTGTGATGAGTAAGGACATTCAACCTTTTTTTTCTTCTTTCTTTCTTTTTTTTTTTCTGGATTATGAATGTACTTTGACAAGATCCAGAGAAGGTCAACTGCATGATTAAAGATATGCAGAAGCTTCCATATGGTGAGATACTAAAGAAGAGTGGACTATCTGAGTTTAGAAAGCAGAAAGGTAGCAGCAGATGTTGCTGATGTATAAATTAATGAATGACATCAAAAGACTTCTGGATTTTTCCCCATGTACATCAACAGACGAGATTTTCAGCCAAATTAGGGAATTAATCTTTTTTTTTTTTTTTTTACCGTTTTACTGTTTACTGTTTAATGTTTTACTGTCTTTGCTACTTCATTATTCAGCACATAATTAATCAGTGAAACTCATTGCTGCAGTAAAATATTGAGATAAATTGATTGCAAACAGGATTAGTCACACATGGCTAGGAGCAACATACTGATTAAACCCAGGACTGGACCATACACGACTTCTATTTCTCGGGCTATCAGTTTTGATGCCTCAGACCATCAGGCTGTAAACTGTAAAGTCCAGAAAAAAAACCTTACACAGTTAAGTAATTTTTGGGTAGGGACAAAGAACTACATATGGTTGTTTGACATTGTCTCTGATGTACGAAATGTAGAAACCATCACACAAGAGGGCTATTTTTGCTACAGCAGTTTCTGCAGTACATATGCCTGTAAGCCTTTTTTTTTTCTTCTTCTTTATTTCCTCTCTAATTGAGAAAAGTGACAATATGTAATAAGTAAATAAAAAATGAAATTGAAATGTAAGATTGAGTTGTTGCTAGTGTCTCCAATAAACGAAGTTCAAATCCTGCTGTTATGTTTCTGACAACTTTAATAATAATAGATCATCTTGTTTTAGTCGTGCACTGAGTGGGCTTCAAGGTATGTCACCCACAAGAGTGGGTGATATGTTATGCTTATCACTTAAGAAGCAGAACTATCTGAATTCAGCTTGCTAACTATAGGGCAGTGCAAATTACCCTGACAGCACTGTGTGTTCTTTCTATTCCTTGCTTACAGGCCAGTATTGCTTAGTCCCACTGTATTAATAAGTAAGTGCAAGTATTTCAACAATCAGCATTTTAGCATTTGCATGCAAACTCTCATGCTGTGTAATTATACACAGTGCTGGCACTCAAATTAATTAAAGCTGATTTCTCTGTGACTGCAAACTGGTCATATCCCCAGACTTGCTCTAGCATGAAGTCATCACCCTATATTCAACATGACACTTTATGTCCCTAGCATTCTTAGCAATGCTAATATGCAACAACTGTAAATTAGGCAATATTTTAGAGAGCAGCTGACAACCACTGGTTAGTTGTTGTGTTCAACCCCCCCTCAACACTTTCCACATAAAAGTAAGAAACCAGTTATTTCCATTGTGCTTGCTTTGTAATTATCTCAACTAACAATGTAAACAAATTACATACATTGTTTCAGCAGATACTCGCCCATGTTTGATTAGGGGTTACAGAAAACTTATAAAACACAAAACCCAACAACAACATCAACAGTGCTTGTTTGATGCTAACATACAATTAGTCTCTGACAATTTCAATGTTAATTTAAAAACTCCTTCTCTTTCTCTTTCCCTGAAATGGCTTTCTGCTTTTAAAAGGCATGCTCTTGCTGATCAAGAATAGGGAAATGGGAAGGCTGAGCAGAAGAGCTGACAGTTAGATGTGATTGAGATTTCAGGAATTCTTGTCAAATAGAGTGGAACTGCAGCAGAGACAGTTCTTTGCAGTGCAGATCCATAAATGCTGAATTCTGGGCAGTGGTGAGATCCAGCCTCTCACAATGAAGTCATCTGCTCTGGTTCTATAATTCCGCTGAAAGAAGTCTTTTCTTAAAACAGATTTTTAGCTGAGACCTCTTCTGAAAAATTAAATTATTATATTTTAATATATTTACTGGTTTATCTCACAAATATCTCTTCAATATGATGGTTCTCCTATGACTGTCAGAAACATAAAATGGTATATTCAAGTTCCCACATATTTTGGATTTACAAAATTTCCTACAGAATGCTTCCTCAACTGCAGAACTAAAGAACTCCTAGAGAGTTTATGATTTTGTTTTCTTGGAGCCATGAACTGCTTTTGGTGCAGAGCTACTCCCTGAGCTTCTCATATTTGTATCAGCAGATTTACCATTGCAAGGGACACCAACAGTTTAAAAAACTAATCTAACTATTCCAACTAAACCAGAAAGCACACTCCCAAACAGGATCAGATCTTTTTTCTCCATGTAACCTGGCCCTGGAAAAAAGCAGGAAATTCCTTCAAAACTGAAATGCACAAGCCGATCTCCTGATAAAGTAACTACTGTCCAAAAAAAATGGCAGAGAGAGAAAAAAAAAAAAAGTTACTCATTCCATTAGAGCTACAGTCTTTGCAGCATTGCATTTACCGATTACTTTTGGCCTTGTCAACAGTTTAAAGGAAGGATACAGTCTTTTGTAATTACCTGTAACATAACACTGACAAAAAGTCTGATACAACACCATTTTTTTCTGTAAAGCACAAGGTCTAACTTCCCCAGACAGTTCCTGTTTGCCAAATACAGTTAACTGTGGCTGAAATGACAAAAGGCTTGGTTCCCTATCATGCTGGTACATCACTTGAAAAGCATTACCCTTACATACACTGGCAAGCATTGGTTCAGGAAGACTTCTCTATGCTAATAATATTAATTAGCATAGTTATTTATGTTCCCTTGGTTGACAAAAGGAAGTGCTGAAATACCACGAGGAAAGCAATGTCCCTTTCTTTAACTTATATTGAAACACCATTGTCGCTGCTATGATCATCCCTTCAGTGTTGAGCATACTCAGCTTCTGATGGATTTGAGGTCCACTTGCATCACTTATAAAAAAATAAATTAGAACAGAATGTGTCAGCTCAAATTGCTTTGACATAGTAAAACATGGAGATCCTAGAAACACTTATTTTGGTTTAACATAAACTGCTAACATCAGAAGAATAGGAGGAAAAGATAGACGTGGAAAATATTTGCAGAATCAACTGAGCTTAATCAGTAAGAATATTTAGAATGCCTTTGATTATGTTTCAAAATTTAGCTGGAACTAGATGATCTTTAAGGTCCCTTCCTACCCGAGCCATTCTGTTCTATGATACCCAAAGTCCCCATTAAAACTAAGAAACAGTAAAACTAGGCAGAGGCAAAAACTATTCCCAGGTTGCATGTTTCTAAAAGTTGGCTTCTTTGCAAATGCTACAATATACACATGTACTTCATTCTCTACTTGGACATGCTAGGCCCAAGGACTCATCTCTATTGCCAATCTGAATATCAACCTTAAAAGCATTGATGCAGTTCAGATGATAGTACTAAAAATAAACATTATTTTGTCAAGTTTCCTGTTTACAATGACATGGAAATAACATTCTTTGAGCTATACCTACAGTGATAACCAGTACACATTAAGTACCAACACTGGCTGTACTCCAGTGGAGGGAGCAGAACTTTTACATGTGCAGTTGGAGTTTGCTTCCAGGGAAGGTGTAAATCAATATCAAAAAATGATAGATTAAAGGGAATTATTGTGCAGCCTTCCTTCTTCAACACAGGGGATATCATTCTTGTAGGTTTCGAAAGCTCAGTTTTATAGTACTAGCTATAAATGCTATAATCTCCATTAAATATTTCAGAAGATGACATTCAGCATCAGTGATAAATTGGCCCTACAATTCGAGTAGCACAGCAGAGTAAGAAATGACCACAAAACCCTTCCTGGGGTATTACTCCTTTCTCAACATTGACAGTGAACTCACATCCATAGTCTGCTAATCTTTGTCAGGTTTTCCTTCACAACCCTCCATACACAGGAGGTATCAAGGAGGATCCTCAGTTTAGCTCACACCTCATTCTCTGCCAGGTGCAATGGGAAAGTTCAACTGCATATAATATACAGAAATGAGACCCATGGTCACTGATGCCCATGCCCTGTGCATACGGAACAAGGAGATGACAGATGCAACTTAACAAAACATGCCCTCAGTATAAGCAGCTCTTGCCTTATTCTGATGTCTGGAAAACCTCCTGTAAGTGCTAAAATAAGGCAAGATTTAAGATAAGATGAGCTCTGTTTACCATCTCTGGGCTTCAGAGGCACGTCACTAGCAACTTATTTCATACTAGAAGTATTTGGAAGAGAAGTCAACAAACAGTCTGTACCATTATGGTCCAGAATGTGCTGCATTTCTGAGGTTGCTGAGCCATTTGGAAAGAACAACAACTTCTGGGGGACCATAGGATAAAGTGCATTATGGTGTTACTGCTACTATTAAGAAATAAACAGATGATTACATGAATTGATTAAGTAAATTATTGCCTTTCTCAGGAATTATTTAGACATGACACATCTGGTTGGAGCAAAAGAAAACAAAAGAAATCAGAATACAGACCTTTAATTAGCCCATCTGATTGTCAATGCAGGAGCAGCTTATGAATCTTGAGAGATTACTAGAAACATATTTAGTTGATAGAGACAAATTTTCATCTTTTCTTGCTCATGCTCAGAGAGATGTTTGGAAGGCGAGGCCTATAGAGTCAAGGGTAATAGGTGTATGAACTCCCCAAAAGGATGCTTGGAAATAACAGCACATGAAACAATAGTTCTTTGTTGAATCAGCTCGTTTCATTTTAGAGGAACATTTAGAAATAATGAGATGTGGATTGTCTATTCCAGCAGCCACAATTTCCTTACAGGTGAGACATGACCTATAGCATGTAAGACAATGTAGAGCATAGATGTGGAAAGGACCCTTGGGTTTTCAAGGGAACAAATTGAAAAACTCAATGTATCTTGTATATTAATCCAAAATGCGGAAGCCTACAAAATAACTATGTGTAGCAAAATAGCCTTTCTAGTCAAATAATAAAGTATTTACCCCAGAAACCCAATAGGATTATTCTACCATGCTACATACAAACTGAAAAGTCTCATAACTACCAATGAAAAAGTCACCAGTTGTTGATCATGCAGCTAATAAGGATTTTTGGTGGGCTTAAAGCATAAACAGATCAAAAATATATGAATAGGCTTCATTATACTGACTTTATTTTGCCAATTGGACTTTACTAATAAGAGCAGCGAGATGCTGCTCAACTTTTATCTCCTTGTTCTGTTCCATGTTTTGCAGCTTAAGAATCTGTAAGCTCTACAGAAAGTTAACTTCAGAGTCCTAATGAGTCACAGAGAAATTGTTGAGACTGATTCTGCAGCTTGCTCTTTGTGACTGAGCAGATGTATTTCTATATTTTCCTTCCCAGCATTTACCAGCTCCTTCTCCACTATATTTAGGATTGAATGCTCATTTTCTGAACATTTTCCATGCTGTTGGGTTTGTTCCACATTTGAGAATGAGTAGGTCAAATGTGCTCCAGACTATTTTGTTAGACTTGTTAAAATCAAATCAAAACTGTATGATTAACGGTATGAACTATCTGTGTTTTTTTTTTTTTGTTTAGTTTAGTTTTTTTTTTGTTGTTGTTGTTTTGTTTTTTTTTAACAGGAAAGTAAACAAGTACTTGTCTAAAGCTCCACCTGCTTTGCTGCTGTTATGGTGCTGTGCAAATCAGAGAAAACAATTCCCCCTTCTCAAAGCTGAACTAAAATTAGGCTCCACCTGCAAGATGTTAGTGAAATCTTACACAGCTGCATTCTAGAAACAAGTTCCACAGATTGCTTTTGGAAAGACTGTGCATTTCTGGCAAAATCAAAATCAAACTTGTTATCTTTTTTTTTTGCCTAACTTTTCAAAATTGTATTATTAATGATAAATGTAATTATTATCACACTAATCATGCTGATAAGTAATCTCAAAAATAGACCCATTTAAAATGTAATTTTACACCCACATCCCACTGTATTTAACCACTTCTTTGCAAATGCAGGCAGTAATCATAATAATACTTAGCACTTAGACAGCACTTTATTCATTTATAGACACTTCTGTGGCACTCATCACCAGAGTAACTTTATTTTCTTTATTATGCCTTCAAAGTGCTGCACTGACATTAACAAATTAATCCTCACGGCACTTCAGTGAGGAAGGAATAAGTCTGATCATGCACTATTTACTAAGCAAAACTCTACTCTAACACACCCTGAATTGCCTTTTACTCACTGACAGAGTAGCAATATTAGAGCATAGATCATAAAGACTAAAGAGCTATTAAAAGTATTCCAATGCCAACTCTGCAGCAACTGACAATATTGCTATTGACTGCAATAGCAGCAGGAACTAAATATATAAATTCCTACCCTTTTTCACAGTCCTATCTGACAAATGAATGCTAAGTATTCCAACATATGGAATTGCTGGAAGTATCTGTACAACTTCAATCATGACAAACCTGAAACAAATCAGTATTTCATTTAGCAAATGGGAATGAGCTATACAGACTTCCAGACATGATAGGTTTTTAAGACGTTAATTTAAATGCGGAGCTTGTGCATACAGAAGACTGAAGTGAAATTTGTGTCTATTTTCATTCGCTGTGTTTACAGAACGACTATTGCTATATGATGCTTTTTTAACAATTTAAATGTGAAGTGGATTAACTACATGTAAGTTAGTTAATACAGGAAACAAGAGATGAAAACAAATAAATACCATCTACTTATGTTTTCGCTTCCTGCTCTGTAAATAAAATTTAATAAATGAGAAAATACATTATCAAAATAAGGCTCTGGGAGGTACAGTACCATCAAACAGTTGCAACACAATATAATTGATACCTGTAACTCTGGACAGACCCACAATGGATAATTAATGTCACAATTTATTGATAATGTCATTACATAAAAATAATTGGATCAAAATAGGCTACCAACCACAGTGCACGAGTAAACATTTTGTTTACCATGCTTTCCAATTGTTACTGTCAAGAAAGAAATATAAAAGGAGGTTTAACTTTCAGCTCCAAGACAGTGAACTCTCCGCACTACAGGCCGTTAAGGACTTGATGGCCCCCTGAGACCGAGTAATTCTAGTGCACAATATAACAAAAGAGCCAGTACACTGGTGGTGTGGGAGTGGGCTGGGGCACTTAGATAAATTTCATTCATTGCAGTAGCCCAAGGGAACAGTGCATCCAGCCGGCTGCACTGGCTCAGTTCATGCTGTAACTTTACACTATTTTCCCTCTAAATCACTACTAATCCCTCGGGTTTACATGTTTTTTGGGGCGGCATCAGAGAAAAGCGGTGTGAAATTGCCTGAAAGCCTCTTTATAAATAAAACTTATGATATAGACCAGTTCTGTTGTTGAAAGACTGAAAGAAATGTCCTTGAGGATCACAAGAACCGTTTTACAAGTCTCCCACTGTGATTTTTTCCCTCTGTTTAATGACTGATAACTTGAAAACAAACAAAGAAACAAACAAAACCAAACACCACCAAACAAACAAGTATTTCCAGCTCCCTCTCTTAACATAAGTTAATGTCTGTCTGGTTTGCTTTTGTTCAGCTAACAACAGTATAACCAAAACAAAATAGCCTTTGCTTAAAGATCTGGCTATCTTGGTCCTAACAAACTGTTTCTCTTTTGAAGACTTATCTTACGCCCAGAAAGTTTTCATGCCCTGGGACAAACTCCCACATGGCTGCATGGGTGCCACAGCACTAAAGGCAAGAGAAGGTACATTCACTTACACTTGGTCTGAATTTAGCCCAGGCACTTCAGGTACCTGGGCTAAACATGTAAGCTTTCTGCTACTAGTCTAATGCCACTGTCTAATACTTTGTGCATCAAACTCAGCGAGAGGCACTATTCCAAGCAGAGGTTTCAGACTGATCTGGCATATTGTTTAAGCCTAACTTCAGTTGTGCCTGTGAGTTTGAAAAGCCACTTCACGTGGAGGAATGTCTTTTACTGGTGGTAAAAGGTGGTAGCACAGAAATAAATGTTGCCATAATCTTGCAAGCAACGACTACAAGGCAGAGATGGAGTCTGCCCAGTTCAGAATGTAGATGGTTATCAAATTGGGCCTCATCTACATAAGAAACAAATGTCACCTGTAGTGACAAATTTTAGACAAAATGTTAAAACCTGGAAATATCTGGACTCTAACCAAGACTCAGTGTGTTTCAAATCACACCAGAATGCATCATCTCCTGAGCTCTTGCCTCTTAAACTAAAGTCACCCTCTAAAATTAACAGTCTCAGAGATGCCCTTTTACATAATACCACCTTGCTGGCTTTTCCAGCAGCCATGGTGCCTTGTTACTTATACTGATAGTTCTCAAACTAGTACCATATGGGATACATCCATAATGGCCACTAAACACTGAGAACTAGTTGGCTTACCTCTGTGGGACTGTGTTTGGGAATTTTGTTTTCTTAAGCCTGACTTTTTGGGAAAGTTTGTATAGTGCAGCAGCTGGTTATACCACAGCCTTCAATACTCCAGCAGTAACATTTGGAATCATTCATTACATGATGTAATGCTCTCTGCTTACAAAATAATGAATAATACAAGTCCTATTTCTGAACTCACAGCTTCTTCTGTAGCATTTATTTTATTTTAGGAAGGGAAAAGGGATGTTGCAGAGGTAATCATGTCAACCAACTCCAAGTTTAATGTTTTTTTTTCTTGATTGCAGTTACCAGTGTCTTCTTATTAACATTGGTTATGGCATTTGAACCACACTGAAACAATTGTAAATTGGCTACTGGCTGTCCACTAAGTGAAGTTTAAACATTCATCTTTGAACGAAAACTTTTTTTCTTCAGTTCTAGTTAAAGATCTTGACAAATATGTTTGCCTTTTAACTAAAGCAAATGAATTATTTGTTTCAAGACACTTTCATTTCTTTAGCGGGAAGCAATATATATCCATATCTACACCTGTATCTATGCTTATCTACTCAGTACCAGAAACGTTGTGTGGAAATTAAGTGATGCTTAGGACAAATTTATCCTTTAGACAGAAATATGGATGTAACAGGCACAAAACTATGTCTGGGTTGATGGTTCATTGATCAATTTGCTATTGATTCTTTCATTAACAGCATCAACTCACTTGTATTGAAACCTACAAAGCTCCTTAGCAGACAAGTTGAAAAGCCATTGCTTTTTGATGATAACTTTCTTGTTAAAGTCAGTGACAAAGATCCTGTCTAATGGGGTCAGTTCAAGGCCTTGAAAAGCAGATGAGGAAACAGAACTGGTAAGTGAAAAATTAGAGTTTGGTCCCTGATAAATTATGTAAGACTACTTGCTTTGGAATTACTCTGTATTCACTCACAAATTTCAACCTATATGACATAGAATTAAATAGAAAAGAACTAATTAGTATGAGTGGATATAACTGGAAGGCAGAATTACAAAAATCAGTATGTTTCAACATGTTCTGCAGAATGGATTCTCTCATCATAACAACTGGGATGTATATTTATTTAATGGATGAGCATAACTCCAAAAGCTAGGTTGTTTGCTGTATGTCAGGAAGTGAGCATCCATCATGTGTAATAAATGTTTGGACAATTCAGGCAACAGAACATTTTTCTATGGTTGTCTGTTTACCAACATCTTTCATTCTTGCTACACAAAAATACCTGCTAAGTTATGTAAACCATTCTTTAGGGAAGGTGTTCTTCTGCTTGGACTCTATTTTATTTTATTTTATTTTATTTTATTTTATTTTATTTTATTTTATTTTTTTGGTGTAGAATTCTGTGCAACTATAAAATAACTTGAAAAAACATATCTAGTTTTATGGGATTTAGCAGTTAAAAACTGTGATGGTACATTTGAGCATTTTCCTCTTATTTCTGGTAGAATCAATCATTACAAAACAGCCATTACTGTTTACTTTCATTACCCCTTTTTGTACGTGGTGTTTTGTGAAAGTCATACTATTTCATGACATATACCTGTTCTGAAAACAGTTGAGGAAGAGAACAATAGCATGGCCTCGGGCTCTTTGTTTGTCAGAGCATTTTTCCAAGCAGCGTATGTTTCTGTATGGCAGAAGTTGCTTTTGACATGCAGATCAAGTAAGATGGTCAATACAGAGTCTTCCCTCTCGGGGCATTCCAGTCATTCCACAGTGGGACGCCTTTCCTTTCAATGTCTCTAGCCCTTGGTTTCCTTTTGTAACGCAGTGTTTTACCATTGCCCCTGTGGCACAAATTCCTTAGCAGAGATATTATCTGAATTTGATCTCTCAAGCAGTCTCTTCCTTTCCTTTCCCTTCCAAAAGGAGGGAAAAGATTCCATGACCAAGTCTTTACTCTGACTTTCTCGCCCTGAGAAGTAGTTGTTCTCAGATGTTCCACTAATCTGCAATTCTGCAATTTGGTGCAAGCTTTTTTTTTTCTTTTTTCTTTTTAGCTGAGAGTGAATGAGGAGAATAGTAAATCTGGATTGTACTGCCTCAACAATATGCCATGGCCTTTTCTCAGGGGAGAAGAATAGGGAGGGAAACTTTGGTCCTATTCATTAGTCTGACTGATATTTTTTTCTTGGTTGACAGCTAGTACTGAGAGTACTTCAAAGGTATTAGATAAAGAAGAAGGAACAGAGGGCCAGCACATCCATTAAATCTATTTATTTAATAAACCATAAAAAGCTTCAGAGCATGAGTGAGATGTCTACAAGTGCAGGCTTTCTCTACAACCTTTTTCTACCACTGTTAGGGATCAGCAAGAACTGGAAAACATAAGCTGTTTGAGAATGGCCACACTTTGACCTGAATAAACAACCATGCTTATTTATAGCAATCTCTATAGCAAGACAAGAAGGCCCAGGTTTAATATAAAACAGCTAGATTTTCTTGAGCCAGCAATGAGCAGACTTCCAGGGAGTCCAACACAAGTCTGATATCAGTATCTAACATGTATGTAACATCCTCCATAGTAACACAAGCAGGTTTGGCACAGTGCTCTCACTATGTAGCTGTGCTAGATCAAAACTAGATTAAGTTGGCTTTAGTCTCTTATTGCTTGAGATAGTCACCTCTGGCACTTACATCAGCATTCACATTCTCTTCAGTCCCTTGGTAATTACAAATTCCTTGAGGCTAAATGGATATTGAAAGCATATGTAAACCCACTTGAAGATCTAGGTCAATAAGCTTTTGATGAATTGATGAGAACCAAATTGGTACCAAACCCAAAGTTTCTAACTTTCTATAGAATTTTCAGGTGTTGAATCTGTGGCCTGAAAATATTTTCTTTAGATAGGTTATCACACCCTATATGTAAGCTTGCTTGGTATCTTGTCTAGTGTGCTACTGTGCCACATGATATTACAGGTCACTGTAGGGTCAGGAAGAATAGCTCTAGTTTTCCTTTGAAACTCACCTTTAACATTTACTACTGAGTACACAGTAAGTCCAAGACATGGTCATACAACCTTCATGCAATCAGAAAGCCTGACTGTTATTTGCCAGCTGTTACCAACTCTGCTGCCACAACTGTAGTTGAATAGGGTCATTTACTCCACATATGTATGGCCAATATGGACCTGATGTTGACCAGTATGAGGCAAGAAGTGATCTGTTATGATTTAACACTGTGCTCTATGATGTAGGAAATAGAGAGTCAGTATGAACATTTCTCTTACGACATTGACAATAATGTCAGAGCTGCTTTTTGTCCTAATTATCATCTATCTTTTATATTTTTTCTCAAGACTAACTGGGTGTTTTTGCCTTGGCTGAGGTGTGCCGCTTGGTTATATTCCATATTGAGACTTTTAAAATTTGTTTTAATTTGACTGCTTTAAAATTCTTTGCTCGTGTTGACAATATTCTCCAGGTGTATGCTGACACTTTTCTGAGAGGTTTTCTGTTGTAATCTATCAGCTGGCTTTGAACTTGTCACTCTTAGGCAAAGAGGGAAAAGGAAGAGCATACTTGAAATTATGATGCACAATCATCATGCACAATACCTCATGCATGACTCAGGAGTTCTGTTTGGCTTTTTAGAGGAGAACAAATCTGTGGCTTTAATTTTGCAAGGTTCTGTGCACTCTCCAGAGTGCTGGTAGCAGCTGTTAACTGCCAAATACTATTTCCAGGGTTGTACTTCCATTAATCATTGTGCAGGTGCATGAACAAAAAATGGTTTTCTGGCATGATAAGGTGTTCACTTCAAGAAGCTGAAGTTAGACAAAACAGCTATGTTGATGTTAAGTCTATTCGAGATGTAGAAGCAAAAAATCAGTGCTTTCCTCATGAAAAGAACAAAATAACATAATTATTTCAAGTTTTAGGATATTCATAAACAGATTATTCTAGTTTTTATAGTGGAGACCACAGGAATAGAAGTACTGTACTTTTTAAACAAAACATTCTCAGGTGTTCATAGTACTCTCTATGGTTATAGTCTGAAATTTATATTTTGCAGGTGTTATTTTCTTAGCTACGTCTAAAGACTGGATATTATTTTTCTCAGAATAACTAGGAAAAACTGAATGGCTTTGTCAACATTGGAAAAAAAAAAACAGCCAAAAATCTAATCATATCATAGAATATCCTGAGTTGGAAGGGACCCTTAAGGATCATCAAGTCCAACTCTTGACACCGCACAGGTCTACCCAAAAGTTCAGACCATGTGCATGGATAACACAAGTGGTTTTTGTAGGGTAACAGCACTCTTTCATAAAGTTTTTATATAGACAACTCATCCAGGTTACTCTGAAGTAAACATCCCATTAGTTTAGTTGTATGTCTGTAACTAAGTGTGTAACTTAATACTCACCTTTGGGTTGTTAGCTAGTGCACATGGGTAGAACCCAAATAATCTTGCACAGATACCTTTTGACAGGCTAACAAGTCTTCTTGCCTTCTATGTATGGATCATGTAAGTACACCGTAAGCTAATAGTTACCATAAAGCTTCCAGTAAAGTCTCTACTGGTTGTAAATATTTGATATGGTGAACAGAAATATACAGCAGTCTTTCTGTAAATCAAGTGTGTAACACTGAGACATGCTGAACGGGACACGTAAAACTGGGAAGAGCTAAAAAGAGCTATGATATGAGTTAGACAAAACCTGAGTAGACAGTAAGCACAGCTACCTTGTACCTCTTCCCTATTTTCACTTTAGGCAATGGAGCTGGCCCTGACCACTCACATACTACCTTGTTAGTAGACTTCCCTGATCAAAACGTTCTCTGGAGGAACTGTGCTTTTCTTTGGCATACACCACCAGTAAATTTCTTGTCACTGTCAAGCACTTCCAAATCCCATACTATAAAGTACATCTGAAGGACAAGACTGTAGTCCTAAATTAATTTCCTCTAATTTATATCTAATGTTTGGTCCCAATACAGTTTTCTTACATTTCAATTGGGTTCTCTTCAATTTTCAGAAACTAATTCGCTTGCTGTAAAAAAGATGCTCATTAAATAGTTTTGTTAAGTATCAGCTCCCTGCAGCAGTTCATCCCTAAAATTAGCAGTTAGATGTGTGGCACCAGCATCATCCAGCCTGTGTAAAGCATATTCAGAGTTGAAAGTGATTTGGAGAGGGAAATTTCAAAGGTGACAGCTGTTCATATCTCATCAAAAACCCCACTGCTCTTCTGTTCCATGAAATTTTTACTCCTACCTTGACTCTAATATATACGCCAGAAATCTGCTGTGTCTCAAAATATCACTGAAGCACCTCATGAGAGTCTTCACAAAAATATTCTGCTACATCACTGATGCTATATTAATATGTAGAAGTGAAAGACACAGAAGACAGTTGTCAAATGCTATAAACTCTAAGTGAGCTGAATAATTTCTTCTTAGGTGAGTTATGATAAGCATGAAATCTACTTTTTTCCCCTTTCACTTTAAATTTTTTAAAATATAAATTATTCAGTGGATTTCATTTTCCAGTCTTACTATTAAGTTGTTAAGAAACTCCACAAACAAGGAAATAATCTGGAGCTCACTAACTAATCAGCCACAAGCATGGAAGCTCCTTCCAAATCTATGTGCAAGTATGCATGTGATTGCTGTGAAGTGGAATGTCTCTCTTAATCCAGCCTGTAAAATGTTTGCACTGGCTCAAAGTAATGGAATCAATTTCTCTATCTTCCATTTTCTTTTTTTGCCTTACTGCTGCAGACAGCAAACAAAATGGTATCTATTTTCTGCAGGGACACATTCCAACTCTGCTGGCTCATAAATGTAGCTTTCATTGATGGTGGACTTGGGGTCTCCTACCTTTGTGCCTGAGTTCTTTCTCAGAATGAAGATGAAAGTATTTCCAGGATTTCAAGGATTTCCATATAGCTGTATGCATCACACTGTTGTTAGAAAACTATGATTTAAAAGTATGATTGAGAAGGACCTCTACAAGTCAACTAGTCCAACTCTCTGCCCAAGGTGGGATCAGCTACACTTTTCTGTAATTGCCAACAGATGTTTGCCCAGTCCATTTTTAAATACTTCCTGTAACAGAGATTCCACATGCAGAATAATGCAGTACTTCTGTAGCTTTCCCTTAAACAATTTTTCCCAATATGTAATCTGAACCTTTTTGGTGAAATGCATTACACATTTCTAAAAAAGGTAAAGGCTTTCTTTTTCATCTTTGATGCCATTTGTTAAGTCTTCCCTTCAATCTTTTGTACTAGAGCATGTCTTATAATTTAGAACTAATTTTCAATGGCTGAAAAGATACCTCTCAACCAAACCACACCAAACCAAACTAAACTAAACCAGATACAGCTTTGAATGCACTTATCCTATTGTAACATTTATTTTCACAGGTAAAGTACTTAGTAGATACAGTACTTAACTATAATAATGTATAACTTTTGGCACCTGTAATTGAAATCTTGGGACAGTGTTTGGGCAACAAATTCACAAGAACAAAATGGAGAGGCTAAACTGGGAGTATCGTTAAGACCAACTTTATCAGTTCTAGTCTGCCCTTTAACAATGAAATCCGTGAAAAATTGTACATGGGTATATCCTGAAGGAAGAAAAAAAAGGAGGGGGGGGAGAAAGAAAGAAAAAGATTATGAACAACTTTTTTTTTCAAACAAAACTGTGAATCAGACAAGCACAACACTGAGAGAGTTACTGCTCTTCTCTTGATGCCTGAGTCAAAGGGAAGATTTTGGCTGAAACTAAGAAACAGAGAGACTTTACAAAAGTTACAAAAGTGACAAACAATGATTTTCCAGAGTTGAAGGAGACCAGACAGACTTCCATTAAAAAGAAAAGCCCTCCTCCCACCCCACCAAAAACAAAGCTAAAAGATAAAGAAGACCCCCTGAGTGCTGAACTGTGGAAAACAAGGTATTTAAAGCAGTCTACATTTTCTGAATATTCACTTGATAGAAGAAAACAAAGAGTGAGTAAGAGCTATGGAAATCCTAGACAGGTTAAACCCAGTAGCTCTCAGACACTTAACAAGTGTTGATTCTCTGTCGATTTAAATCCTTATAGCTCCTTTGATGTCAACTATATTACCTGTGGATTGCCCTGGCGATCAAGTCCTGATACTGTTGAAATCAATGGTGGACTCATATCTGAGGGGAAATAGTCTTTATTTATTCATAACTGAAGCATATTGCCCATTTCAAAATTCCTGATGAAGATAACCAGACATGTTCGGGTGAAGCATTAATAATGATCACAAAAAGGAACCCTGCTAGATAATAGAAAATACATAATAAATATGGAATGAGCATACTAACTATCCATGATCAAAATGAAGATGGAATAAAAACAAAACAAAACAAAACAAAACAAAAACAAACAAACAAACAAACAAAAACCACATAAATGTGAATCAATCACTTGCCTGTCTTTTCCATTTAATTTCTCATAGATAATAGTTACCTCTGCAAGCTTTGGACTTAGAGCTGTTCTATATTAATGTGTGTTCCTAAAAGCAAAATCAGGAATAAAAGGTTTTACATCTATAATACTAATTGGAGAGTTTTTACATCAGAAATATCTTGTATAATAAATTAGACTCATCTGGAAGGTGATCAAAACCAAATTTAGCTAGTCATTAATTTTATTTATTTTAAATTAGACATTTCCTTGACATTCACTTACTGTGTTGCACTGATTATTCAAATAACTTTTCACTTGCACAGCTTGATGGCCTAAGCACAGCTTGATGGCCTAAATATACTAAAAAAATAACTCTTCATTTATTTAACCCATTTATGTTAACTTGGATTTTATGCAGCCATTACTACCATGAAAGAGTAAGTGGCATCTGATAACAACTAATAAGAAATAAGGAAGCTACAGGGTAAAAAGTGCTCTGCACAATGTACTATTTACTGCTGAAAAGAGAACTGTTGATGGACAAGAGACAGTCCCTGGAAAGTTGTTTGGCCAATAGCAGCTGTTAGGCAGTAGTATAAAACAGCCTTTATATAAAATGAGCATTTTATGGCTCCTAGTACAGAAGATCAAAAATTAAGTATATGCAGGAACATAATTAAAGGATTAATGGCCAAAGCTTCTACATAAAGGGAGAGATTTCCAGGAAAAAAAAAAAAAAAAAAAAAAAAAAAAGTGTGTTATGAGCATTTTTAATGACTAGGCTTTAAAAACAAACTAGAAATGGAAAAACAACAGTTCTCTTGTGCTGGAAAGGTCACATTAAACAATTCCACACTGGCTTTGCCTCCCTTAAGAACTAGAAACAGGTTTTTCCTCTTTAACTTGCCAAGATGTGATTCTCAGCCTCCTGAGTAAAACCATGAATCAGAGTTCCTTGGTTTCAACAGGTAATCAAAGGAAAAAGTTCACTTATTTAAAGTAGTTCACAAATACAACACATCTGAGCAACACCTTTTGTGATTCAACTGCTGTACTTTCATCTGTATTCCATATGTAAGCTCAAATGGTTATTTTAGCACTCTAGCATAAGGAATTTAGGATCTTCCCTAAAGAAAATGATTATTTTTTGTTGTTGTTTCTTTCCTTCTTTGTTGTTTTTCTCTGAAGAAGCACTATCTTGACCTGGAGAAAATCCTTCCTCTCTCATCACAGACAGATAAGCAACTGAAAACCTAAATCTCTTGCATTAGTTCCTTTTTAATAAGCCATTAGAATAATAAATTTTGGTGAGGAAAAACAGTTGACCACACCTTTTGTGAGTAGTCTGAGTAGGTTAGACAGAGTATAAAGTAGACAACCTCTGGGATTCAGAATGGCTAAGCCATCAGGGAGCTTCCAAACATTCTCTTTGGTAACAGATAGTAAGCTCTTCAGCAAAAACTGTGTTGTCATATGTTTTATTCATAGGCCATCATAAGGGCTGCCAAACAGATTATCATGTTTACATCAGGCCTCCTCAGAGAGATAAATTCTTTAATAGTTGAACTGGCAGGGTCAGTCAGTACAGAGATGCCTGCCGGGCAACCAAATAATAAATAAGAAAAAAAGGAAAGAAAGAAAGAAAAAATGAAATCAAACATTGAACTGCTTAATGATGTCCTTCAGCAGTCACCAATCAATATATTTTATCTCTTGCTGAAAAGGTTATATTAAGGTTTCATCATTTTAGTGGCATCATCCTTTTTCTGTGAAGTGAATAATTGCAGAGGTGCATGGAAAAAGCAGAGTCTAGAAAAGTATAACTTCATTGGAGCTGACAAACCTTTACAAATACTTATTTGTGATGTTGCATCTCTTTAGTGATTTGGATTCCTTGTGTAATCGAAGTGCCACATGGTGTTTTCCTATTGTCTATTGCTGGAACTAAATGTGTTTTAGCAGGCACAATGGCACTGAGCAGTGCTATTTGTGCTGGAGATTCTAATTTTAAAGCTGGATATAAGATAAAGCTGGCCCTGGGACAACTACATAACTACAGCTGTGTACATATGCAGTCACTTGATATTTTTGTATTAAGGAGGCAATACATGTAAAAACAGCAAACATAGGATAATTCTCAACAATATAATCATTTGTGGAATTTAAAGAGTGTGAAGATTAGCTTGATATTTGATGAGAATGATGAGAATGCTTTCACTTTCAATTTCCACTGAAAATGCTGTTGTTAACACCATTTAGATTTGAAATTGTACTTAACAGTTTGTTTGTTTTTTGTTTTTTGTTTTTTTTTCAAATTCTCCAAGTTCTTCATTAAATTTGTTTTTTAAACATAATATATCTGAGAAACCAATCCATTATTGCTCATTCCAGCTGAAACATATACCTATATCTATGTTATACTTGTATATCTGTCTAGGGAAATCTGCTTTTCTCTGTCCAATTTTTCTCACCTCAGCTTTTAGAATCCCTCTGCCCACTAACTCAAAATCTTTTGAAACCAATCTGCTATACCAACATTCTACCTTGCCCATATCATCTCTAGTGTTTTCCACTTACTTCCCTGTGTTATCCTACCAAGTTCAGCATCCTACATTTTAAATGCACTTTTTCCTTTTCTTTTTTTTTTTCCTTTTCTTTTTCTTCCTTTTTTTCCCTTTCCCTTCTGTTTCCTTTCCCTTTCCCTTTCCTTTTTTTTTTTTTTTCCTTTTTTTTTCTTTTTTTTCTTTTTTTCCTTTTTCATTCCCAATTCCTGTGTTGCGTTATATCAACTGCCTTCCAATGGTTGAGGCCATCCTAAATCTGATACAGTCAAGACCAGGCAACTTCCATATATTAATTCTTCTCACATTGCAAATATTTTAAGGGAATCAACTGAAATGTAGTAGCAACTCAGAGGATAGGATGAAAAGAGGTTCCAGGAGTTAAGGTGTTTATCTAGTATTCAGAAGTATTAGGTTCATATAGATGCTTAGCCACTCTTTGCCTTTGTCTCCTCTCCATGAAGATCAGCATTTCCATCACAGAATATTTTAAGAAAAATCCACTGAACAGTTAAGTGAACAACAGCTATGATAATGTAAGTGCCTTCAATTTTTTGTCAAGTCTCGGGGTCTTTACTTAAAAAATTAAGTATAGCTGATTTGTGCATTGCACCTAATTTATTCCTTTGGAACAGGAATTACCTCTCCATTTCAGTAAAGTAATATCAAAGAAAGAATGAACAAAGAAAAAAGTGGAAGCTCATGGAAATAAAAGGAAGTTTAAACTACAGACTATCCAAGGCTTTGCCCTTGAGAAAAGAGATGTTTGACATATGCCTTTGGTCATGGGCAAGAAGGGAGGTAGACACTGGCTTGAAGACCTGTGAATATCAGGAATATGAAGCAATGGCATGCCAATAGCTACAGCAAATGTTTGTAAATTGAAATACTGTTTCACTTTGGAGAGATCTGCTTATTAATTCGCAAACAGCAGACGTACTTCATTGGGCATACAGCTTCTATTTCCCCATTAAGCATAGATTCATGGCTCAGTACCTAACATGCTGACAGATGAAAACATTTTGAAAATAAATTAAAAAAAAAAAAAGTATTTTTCATACATTATGTTGTGTTAAATTCATTCAGTTACATGGCATCTGATTAGGCTGCTGGAAGCTAGGGTGATGAATTGCAAGAAAACATGATGAGACATAGGAAGCTGCAGTGAAGTTGGCTAGACTATAAGAAATATGTGTCAGGCAGTGAGCTAAAAAAACACAAAGGTATGAATCCAAATAATCAACAACATCTAAGTGGTATGCTACATAGTGTAAGGTGCAAGGGAGAAACAAGAAAAAATTGCTGTTTCTTTGGTTCTGAGTTTTTCCGTGTTGGGTTTATAACTTTGAATAAGTATTTGCTCATGAAAACAACAAACAATTTAACCAGCAGCTGGCAACTGGCAAGACATACAAAAGTTTTGATTCCTTTGCTACAAGTTGGGAGGACAAATGCTTTATGGGCACCCTGTGACACCAAATTGAACAGGGCTTGTTGCCCTGAATCTTTCTGGTATTTATAGTGAAAAGATTGGTGAAACTGGGATGCTGTGCATATCATATATTTATTCAGGAAAGTCAGCAAAATTTGGATTGTGTTTTCCCTCTCAGTTTGTGTTTCAGGCAATTCAGTATATTTAGAGTATGAATGGTACTGTGGACTTTTTTAGAGCACAGTATGTTTAGCCTGACAGAGTATATGGAGCAAACACCTGCCTATTTGTAGAGAAAGTGGATTTAGGAATGATGGAGTAGGCTCTTGCAGTGTGCTTTATTTAGTTTATTTATTTCTATTTACCAAAGAGGCAAAAGGCTTACAAACTTCAGCCTTTTCTGGTCTCCAAAGATAGGCATGGAATATTTTATAGGCAAGAGAAGGAATAGCTGCTATATTTTTCTGTAATTTGAAGAAACTTAATCTTCAGAATTTTGTATATCATTTCAGACACTGAAAAATTTAATGTAGCTTTTGGATCTGTTTCTCAAGCCTAAATTCCCATTACTATTCAGGGAAGTGTAAAAGGAAGCGGGAGAACAGGAGAACCTTGCTCTATTGTACCATCAGAAATATTTGAAGAAATACAGATGGACTATTATAGAAACATGAAGCAAAATGTGGGAATGGGAAAAGCCTTGTGCTGTTTGCACTTTTATTTTGCTATAGACATTTGTAACTGTATTTTATAAATTAGGACATGTGCTTTATTACATTAGAGGAAAAAAAAGGTAAGATATAACAATAGAACTTGGTACTCTTCTGATCTTACACTCCACACAGCAAAGTTTTTTTTCTGTAGTGTTACCGAAAAAGTGGCACAGCATCTCTCTAAGCTAAATTATGCACTATCAGGATTTGCCCTCTTAAATCACATCTTAAATGTGAAAACCAAAGTGGAAGGGAGTTGCAAGAGATGAGAAAGGAGGACACGTTACAGCAAGAAGAGAGAAAGTGTTGGAAGCAAGGATTTGCAACAACTGTAGACTTACAGTGAGAGAATAAAAATGTAACTTGTTTTGTGCTGTTAATTCACTGAAAGACATTACACTCCTGTTAGAATAGTACTGTCTGTGTGTATATGTGGAGTGGTAGATTATGGGTAAAACCTGCATGAGGGTTAAGTATTGCACTAGTAACACAAGAACACCAGCCTCTGGGATAACACAGTGTTTTACAGAGACAATGACTAGAGGGGGAGAGAGAAAAGGGGAAAGGCACCAACCAAATTTACAAAACCAAAGGGTTACTAGAAGGGAAAATAATCTGTTCTTCAACAACTTCAACAACTACCTCAGCTCTCCCTTTGAGTTTCTAGATTTTGGATGCCCTGGATCAAATGACCATAAAAGTATAAGTAAAAATTACTGAAAGAGAAACTATATCACTTGAAAATAAAAACAAAATGATAATAAAAATTCTAGATACCTCTGCTACTATTCTAGCATCAGTTATGTCTGGGGGCAGCTGCAATGCAACATTGCTGTATGTCAAAACCCTGCACAGACAGTAGCTAACTGGGGAAGGAAAAGGTATATTCTCTTTGGATTCTTTGTACTTTGTTCTTCCTCTTCTTGGTTAATCCATATCTGGTTTGCTGTTGTAAATTCTTTGATAAACACAGCATAACTGATGTGGTCCCTTGTGTCTAGGCCCAGAAGACCAAGTAGACGTATTTTGATGCAGCTGTGTACAGAACACCTTCAGACACCTTGAAGTCTTCACGTATGCTAAGCATCATCACCATGGCTTTTAGTGAAGTCAAGGGTATTCTACATCTCAGAGATAAAGAGAAAAGAAAAGCAATATCCTAGCAGAAGGATTCCATCTTAGCTGTGTTTTTTGGAAACACCATGTGATACATAACAACAGTATTATTTATTCAGACCAAAGGCCAGTATAGCCAAGTACCCAGTAGCAGATGCGTAGTAAAGAATATAACAACAGGACAGGTATCTAGTGATGCTTCTCTATTATAATTCATCTCTCAGTCATTTGCAGTTCAGACACATTCTGAGTCAGCACCTAGTAGATACCATGAGTTTGTCTAATTGCTTTTTGAATCCATGCAAATTCTAGTGTACCCACAGCCCCCTCAGAAATACTTAGAAATATATTATGTACTATTATATATATTATTTGATTTTAACTTCATATCTGACAATATAATCTCATGCCTATTTTTTTTGTATTATGAGAAATAGTGAATAATTGTTCCCTAATCTCCTCCATGCTATTCTGATTTTATAGTTTTATCATATTTCTCATCAGTCACCAGGCTGCAAAGCTTCTAATTATTTCTTTTACAGAAACTGTTCTGATCACTCTACCTGCCTTTCTCTGTAACTTTTCAAGTTCTAAAACTACTTTTTGAGTCTGGTTTGAGAGAGCATCATGGACTTATACATAATGTAATGACTGCTCCTTTTCCTTTCTTAATGGTTTTTGTTCACTAACGAGCACTAAGCTTTATGTGTGTGTGTCCCATCTGTCCGTCCATCCCCAGGAAGCTAACTTTTATAAGTCTCAGATCTCTTCTCAGCAGCAATAACTCAGCCAGCCCATCATTCTGCAAGTAAAGTTAGGACTGTTTCTCCTATGTGCCCTTGAGTTGGGACACAGGAACTAAACCTTCAATATTCAAGACCTATATGGATCTTTCATGATTTGTGTGATTTGTGGTCTCCCGTTTACTTCTCATAAAGAATGGAGTAAAGCAAAACAAATAGAGGGAAAAAGAAATCTCTGGGAAACGTAAGGAGCTCTTTTGGGTTTCCTACAACCTTAATACTATATTTAATATCAAAGAAATTAAGTAGCTGTCAGTCCCAAGATGGGAAAATCAATTCTTTTCTGACATTTAATTTGTGCTTTTGAGATGCAACATAACAGAAGCAGAGTATAAAGGTTCTGACTTTCCTATTGGTTAAATTCAAAGCTTTGATTAAACCTTTCATTTGAAATAGTTTCATTTTTTTTATTTGACATTTTTACCAAGGTTGCCAAATCTCTGACTGTTTAAAATGAATAGAGGGTAAGATGTCATTTCCTATCTGCAGATCCCGGGTTTTTGAACAACATTTCCTTGGAATCTACATCTACATTTCACTAGAAATTCATGAGGTAATGAATTTGAAGAGACAGCAAAGTCATAATAGAAGTATTAGACTGTCTGTATTTACCATCTCATCCAGTATCCATATCAGACTGTTTGCAAGACAACGAATTTTTTGGACTTCTCTATAAAAAAGTCTGAATAGTCTTATGCTGGGGAACAAAGAAACACAAAACACAGAGCGTCCATGCCATGTGACTGAAAGCACAATTAAGTGAGTCAGACAGCTAAGTGTTTCTGACTTCACGCCTTTATCAAACTGTGCACTCTATATTCTTTTATTTGCCTATTACTATTTTTTTTTCTGTACAGGTCTTTAGAAATACCACTACATGCTGCAACTTTCCCCACAGCATAACCACTGTTAGCTATGATGTTGCTGTAACTCACAATGAGACCATGTTCTCTGGGCTGTAGCTGAAACAAAATCTAATCTTATTCCCACTGATAGCAGTAGAAATACTTAGAATAGAAAATGTACTCTGAAAATTAGTATCCCTTTCAATATCAATTACATTTTTTTCATAACAAAATTTATTTAGCCATGATTAAAGCCAGACACTGCAAATATTCATCACCAAGAGGTGTGCTGGCAGCAGCCTGTCAAATTGGACTGAGTAGGACCATGGCCATGAGCAAGTGCCGCATAAGTAAGTGTTGGACTGAACAAGGCTTCATTACTGGGATCTAGACAGCATGGAACTGTACTGGAAGGAAGGCTGCAGTTTCTCTACTTGCCTCTGACATGCTCTACTTGGGATGCTCTGCCACTTATTTTGTTTCTCTGGCTCCTGACATGCTAGTAATGCTCTGGTACAGTGCAAGGGCAGCTCATTGCTGCCCTAATCTTGTTTAGGGTCTGTAGGTATGAATGGAATACAAATGTTGTTTTAAGAGGGGAAGTACATATTCATTTTGGTAGGTTACAATAGCTGACTGCTGTCACTAACATCTTAGGTACATGGTGAGGATTATGAATATATGGTTTAATAAAAATGTATTTAGTAAATTCTCTAAGACAAGTATGCTTTTGCTCTGTCCATACAGCATCAAGCACAATAGGGTCGTACTCTTTTAACTTCCGGTGAAATACAAGTAAAAAATAACAATATATGCTCATGGAAGGATTTAGTAGTTACGACATCTTGTTTATTACCCTACTGTATACATAATTCAAAGTTCATTTTTGTTACTTTCTTTTTTTTTTTTTTTTCCTTTAGTAGACTACTTTTCCATCTTCTTCAATCAGAAGTCAATAAACTACACTTTTGTCCTATATCTAACTTGTCAAGGTCTCTAAGAGAAAATATGTTTTTAAGGAGTAGGAGTTAATGGTCACTCCTGCACCATAAATTGCATTGGCAGATACACTAGTAGCTTGTAGAAGTAAGGATGGCTTTCTCCTTGAAAGCTCTAATGAGACTGGGGAATAATATACAATCTGTGATTCAGGTACACTGCACCGCAAATTCAGGAGCTTTTAAACAAGTTGTAATGCTTAATAATACTGGAAATACATTCCATCTGCTTCTTTTCTGAACACAGTGAGATAAATACTTGTTATACTTGTGGAACATAACTACCTTTGATTTCTATTGCTGTCAAAATACTTAATGATTATTTTATACATGGGGTAGTAAATGCCCTCAAGTATTATCTTGAACTCAACCACAATGGATAAAAAGGAAAGACAACAAATTCTTTTGGAAACTTCTCAAGTGTTTTTGAATAACAGACTTTTAATTTAGTTACTGCTAATCTTTTGTAATTCGTATCATTAAGTATCAGAAGGCTTCTACAACAATTACAGCCAATACAGTATATTGGTTTAATTTTATCTGATATATTTTTTGACTTTGTAGGCAACAGCACCTATAAGGAGAAAATTATCAAGGAAGGAAAGAATGAAATGCCAGTAGTTGATTGAACCACTTCAGGAATTACTTTTTGAAGGAGTGAGGTAACTTATGATTGGTCTTTTTCTAAACAACAAAATGAATCTCACTTCTAAAGACTAAATTTTGGCAGATTTGCAGGTTTTTTCCCCACTACCTTATTCTTTAAAGCCTATGCAAAACTGACAGCTTGGCAGAAATCATAGCCCCTGAAATAACTGAGTATGTATATTAAACCTGGAAGAAACAAGGTTGATTCAGTCTATAGCCCGTGTTCACTCTATAACCCATAACCTACCCATAGTCATTGCAGCTAACTATTTCTTTTACTGTATAAGCAATACTTTGCATATAATGGTTTTGTTCTGAAAATGAGTCAATAAGCAAATAAGTAAGACTTATCTTTAGAGAGGTTCAGGCACCACCAGACTTTATATCAATCTTAATAGTTAATGACTGGAACTAGTTAATGGCTGTATGCCTTCTCAGTGTCATTCTGTTAACCATACTCTTTTTCCAAGATGCAATTGTACATTCAACTACTTGGCGTCACGTATTTAAAACTATTGCTCTGCATTTAATCTGAAAGTACTTTGGAGTACTTTCAAGCAATGAACTTGTAAGAATTCCAAACAAAACAATACATCCTTGTAATTTAAAATTGAAATCCCCAAAGTTGGAACATACCAAATAAATAAGCACAGATTACTTTAAAAAAAACAAAACAAAAAAACAAACAAACAAAAAAAAAAAACAACAAAAAACAAACAGAAGTGATCATTTGGAAATCTCAAAACATAACCTTTTACTTTCATTTGCAATTTTAACTCAAGAACAACAAATTTTCATTGGAGACGTGAAATTAAAACAGTGCACTTCTAGCTGATATTCTAAAATAAATGACATGAAAATAATATTTCCAGTGTCAAGTTTGTACTAAACCTTTTTCTTCATTTTATCTTGAAATACAAGTTTAGAACTTCAAAAATTTGGCAAGATCCTCTTGTCTATAATAGTGTTCAATAAGGCCTAGTTGTGGGTTTCATCTCCTTAAATTGTACAACCTCATTAAGACAGGAATCAATTAATAGTTGACTATTTTTGTGATAAGTGTGCATATAATGTAGACTATGTAACAATTTTCTGTCTGAGATGACAGAAAACTGAAGGTTTATTGCAATATTAGGAACTCTGATATAAATTTCTGAGTTTGCATGAGGTCCAGAATAATTAGGAAATGGAAATGTTTCTGCCAGTTATATTCTTCAACTTGCAATATGAGATGCTGTCAATTTAGCCTCTCAAAAAATATCATGAGCTAATGCTTTTAGCAACTTTTTATAATTTTTAACTTTTAAAAATGATTTTTTAAAATAATTGTTACCAGGAAAAATGTAATAGGCATCTTGCCTCATGATTCCTGCTTTCAAATACTGATGTTTATTATCCTCTCATTCTGAATACGATTATATAAAAACTGCCGCCTGTTACTTGCACCTATTAGAGGGTTTTCCAGTCAGGCTTCAGGCTCATAACTGAAGAAGTGCCTAATTATACTGATGATTAATTGCTGAGAGCCACATATTCTGTGGAATAAATCCTGAACATTCAGTGATTTCTAAGACAGAGGTACCACTGATGAACTTAAAGAGTTCAATGCAAACTTGGCTTATTGGTCTCTGACCATTTCTAGAGAGTGATGATGAACAAAATGTTCTGAAGAATCAGGCTTATTAGTTGTCTGGAAACCGTGAACCAGAGAAGAGCATTTAGCCCAGTTATCTCAACTGTGTCAGATTTTGCAGAACATTTGTATCTGGAAGAGAAGAGGCTGATCACATTTAATACAGGTCACTGATTATCATTCAGAAGAGAAACAAAAACTATCACTGTACTCTCCATCAAGAACATCTGTTCTTTAGAGTCCAATGTACAGCAAGCAGAATTAAAAACTGGATTCATATTTATTTTCTTCAGGAGACTGCAAGTACAAACATGCCTTTTATTGGCTTCACCAAGGTAGGAAACTTTTTGCATTAGTGTTTACTTAATTCAAGCTATTATTCTGCCACCTCTTGGGTTAACAGCTCCATGACAAAACCTATGGCAGACAGAAGATGGAGCAGAGCCAGAGCACTCATACTCCCCCACCCATTCTCTCAGAATTAAGCTCTGATTGACTTTGTAAAGTAAATTCCAATCACTGAATTACTGAGTAGGTCTTTGTGAGCCATCACATGACTGGTGATCTGGTGTAGCATTTTTTTTGATGGTGGAGGTGGGCACTGATAGACTCTTCTGTAGTCACTGTGAGAGGCTCCTACACAACTTATTCAGTTAACAGTCCTTTCTCAGGGTACTAATAGAGGATAATTTGCAGAGCTCTTAAATTTATACAACTTTCTAGAAAAGCCTCCAGTTGACATAATAAATTCATTCTCTCCTCTCTAGTAGCATAATCTATCAGCAGAGCTCATTAGCTTCTTCTAAAACAAACCCTTTCCTAAAATCCTGTTGACATCCCTGAAATTTATTGCAAGTCATATCATACTATTTAAAAAAAACAGTACTGGAAAGGACCTCTGGAGGTTAATCTGATCCAGGATAACTCAGCTGCCTGTAGACCACTGGTGAGCTGCAGGAGTGCTGTTCGTGCCAGCTAGCAGGCAGTGTCAGGAGCTGTCAGGAGCTGCTTCCCAATTGTTATCAAAAGCCTCCCAGCAGGCAGAGGCAAAACCTGGCTCCTGACTACCGTCAATACCCGCAGGCAGGCGTAATTGGGGGCTGGCTTCCCGTTGCAGTCAGTACCTGCAGGCAGACACAGTTGGGAACCTATATTTGTAATTATAGCAATGAAATTAAGGTTTTTATTTTAAATCATTGAGTACAATTTATTTAAATAATATATATATTTTTAATTTATAACCCCTCTTTCCTAGCTGTTGAATTAGGGTCAGAGACAAGGTGTTCCATGAACATTTTTTTGGAAAAGGGTTGGATGATCTTTTGACTACAAAAGAGTGAGAAAAACATAACTAGTTCATCTCCATGCCAAAGACAGGATAAATGAAGCCCATGTCATAGTTGCTTCTAAATTTAAGAGTGATTTATTCTTTGTATTAAAAAAAAAAAAAAAAAAAAGGTCATAATTTTATTCCCACTTTACTAGTTTTTCTACAATGTTTGATGGCAGTTAAAAAAATATTTTTGAAGGTATCTCTGAAAAACTTCAAAAGCAGAAGTGGACAAATTTCAGAATAGAAATGGCTCCAAACTTTATGTGAAAACACATTTATGTGAAATCAAATAAAAAAGCTACAATATTGGTAAGGAAGAAAATATGACATCGACATCCACAATATGTTCCAAACTTTGAATCACAGTTTTTCACTGGGGCTTGACATGATGGTCTGTATTTTAAAGATAAAAGGACTGCTATGCAAAAACTGATGAAATACCATACTTTTACAAAACCAAACTGAGAACTTTCAAAACTATATTTGTGCCTGATTTGGTTTATCATATGAGATGAAAACATTATTGGTATTTCACATCCACTGTGGAAAACACCAAATGTCACCATGCCCATGTAGTGCTATGAACATCCCAGCCCACAATTTGGTTCTTTTTTGGTCTGTTGCCCCTCTCTCACAAACATGGAAATAACATTTCCTTAAGACTCTTATCTACTGCAATGGAGTTGATTGCTGCCTTCTCCTACCTTGTAGCTGGGCTTTGTTTGAGGAATAGATTCAGGGAAAAGGCTGAAAGAAAATGTCCTTATGTTAGATCCTGCTGCCTTCTGTGGGAAAGGAGACATAGATGTTGCTGCACTCTTGTTGCATGTTTAGAGTCATGACCTTCCATTCCTTTGGGTAAATTTCAGGACACATTATGTTCTCCTAATGCGTACCAGGCCTACGACAGCGGTCACAGAATCAGAATAGCAGCTCAAATGTGAGCTTTGAACTTTTTTTTTTAAACTAATATTCTTTAGAAATGCTAGGGAAAGTTTATATCTCACAATTTCTGTTTCTCTCCAGATGCCTGCCTTTGGTTAAAGAATGATGTTTTAAAGCCCACTTTTTAATAAAATGAAAGAATATATTTCTACATGGAAGCATCATTTTTTTTAAACACAGTAAATTGAAACGTATTTTTCCACAACTGGAATTCCACATTTATCCTTGAAATGTGAGTTAATGTTAAAACTACTGAAATGTCATGCTATCCAATGCAGTTCCTGCTTATTGTCACAATAAGAATAGTATATCAGTGAAATTAAAATAATATTTCGTCATTCTGAAGCAAGACAGCATGATTGTTACTTATTATCTCAAAAGTTACCTTTGCAGATTCAGTAAAGAAGATACAGTTTTCACCATAAACTATATCAAAAAATCACAGACTGTTTTATTGATGCCACAGTTATGTCTGGATATGATCAAGTTATTTGCTAGATGAACAGTTACCCTAGTTGCAGATACAGGACTTCTTTGGGGTTATTAGCTACAAAAAGGAGCATTTTGCCTTTGTGTTCCAACCTCAGTGTGAAAACCAAACCAAAACAAAGACAAAATAAATCTCTGGCACTAAACTATAGTTATTTTCCTGCCTTTAATACAGAAGATTGAGCCTCAAAATAATTTTAAGAAAAGAGGATGGAATTGGGGCTGTTGAAGATACTATTTTATGTGGGGGGAAAAGGCTTTGGCTTTCCTGTTATAACAATTCTTGTTTAGTCAGTGACTTGTTCAAGTCTGAACCAAACTGAGGTCAACTGAGAGCAGTAATAAAGAATTGCTGAGGATTTGGACAGAACTACTGACTACTAATAAGGTGACCACTTTCAGTTGCTAAAAATTTACTGGTGACATTTTTATTTTTCAGTTTTGCCATTTCAATCCTAAAGTACTAATATAAATCTGCAAATAATTAAACACACCCATTCCACAGATATTTCCCATAATCCAGAGAAATAAATTTAGATATATGATACAGCACACATTGCAGCTGAGTTTCCCAACTTACATAACATTTTAAAATAAAAGTAGAGTAAAAGTGACATGACAGCTCTTTGAGGTCGTGCCCCAGTATGTTGATCCTTCTATATTTAAAGGGTAAAGTTGGGTCACAAACTAAATAAAAGTAGTGCCGATGATTATTTTTTTGTTGTTCATTTTGGTCTTGATGACCTTGGCAGAGGTCTCACTTATTAAAGTGTGTTTGTGTATGGAGGCAGCTCCAGAGGGAATGTCTTAGATTATGCTCTTACAATTGCATCTGAAATTGGAAAAACACTGCTTAAAAAACCATCATGATGGTGTTGAAGCTTCATTCTATCCTAGTGCATAGTTAAAGCAGCCACTAACTAAAATACAAAGCTCTGCCCTGAAAAGAGGTAAAATGCTGGCACTTTTGTTTTGAGTAACAAGAACAGTATTGCTTTATAGAATATTTTTGACTACATGCCTGTACATAAAAAGAAAGTTTGTGGACGTTCAAAAGAGATAAAAACGTTTCATATTATTGTGATATATTCAATTCAACAACAACAACAACAAACATTTATTATATGATATGATATGTCAGGGGATATCTGAAGGTATCATACTAACTTTTAACATTTGTATGCATACAGGTACCCAGTGAAATCCTCTGGCCATTGGTGTTAATTTAATTTGTTACCTTTTCCCCTTTTTCCATTGTAAGCTTTTTGCATTTTTTCCTTTCTTACCAATAAATAATAAAAAAATTAAAAAAGGGGGGAGGGAGGGGGGACACACAACTTAGCTGCACATTATTTGCCTATGAAGCCTTACTGAAATGAAAGTAAAGAAACAGTTACAGGGAGACCCACAGAGCTTACAAGAGCTGGGGAGAAAATGTGGAAAACAAGACAAAACAACATTCAGTAATGAAAACTAAAAAGTCAAATACTTAAGGGAAATAATCTGAAACACAAATATACTATGGAAGGAAGATAGTGTTTGGAAAGCACTATAAAAAAATATATAATAATAATAATAAAAAAGACTCCTGGCTAGTAGCAAACAGCAAATTAAATAAGGGCTTGCAATGTGATACAGCTCCGGGAAAACAAACAAATGTGATTTTGGCTAGCATATACAAAGGGGTTACATTCAAAGTAAAGAAGTTGCATCAGAGGACACAGAGCATCTGAGAATATGCTGGATAAAATAAAGTTGGGTAAATGTAGGAGAATACAAGGTGACTGGCTGGGTTAAGACTCAAAGCTATGTGAACAGGTGCAGCTTCATTAAATTTATTAAAGTTTTACCTGCTTTTTCTAGTATTGAATTTGATTCATTTTGTTCAGTAATTCAGTGACTTCTTATTTCTCATAAATGTAGTAGACTGCTTGGAATTCATCTTGAAAATTTAAAGAAGACCAATTGGAAACAGCAGTTAAATGAGTCATTTTTCAGTTCTTCTATTCTTTGTTTATGAGCTAGGGTTTTTTAAGCACCCATGGGAAACTGAAAATGTTTCAGGTCCAACTGTTAGTTGAAAGCTAGCTCAGAGACTGCAAGCAACTATCCAGCTTACATATCCTTACTGGTAAACATGGAGAGCTCATCAGTCTCAGCTGAGGCTGCAGCCTACTGCAGGCACATGGAGCAGGCAAGTCCTGCCTTCCTGCTTGGCTGCTGAGGGGTAGAAATGTGCAACTAGAATTCCAGCTAAAAACATTTGCTTGATCTTTAACTCTTTTGTTCTGAAAAGTTTCAGTCATATGATATTATTTATACGGAATTTCTGAAAGCTTCTTATACCCTTTTCACATGACAAGCCCCTGCTTAGGCTTGTAGCTGCACAGGTTCAGGAGAGCAGCACTGGAACAGTTTAAGCATTCTTTCAGTGCAGAAAGCAGAGCTGGTGACACAACTGCTACAGAAAGACTGAGAAATGGGCTGTCAATTTCACTGTCTTTGACCTGTCAGACAACGTGCATAACGCTTGTTACTGGTCCTGATCCTTTCCTAACCTGTGCCTATTTGGGTAAGCTACATCTGTGCATAAGCAGTGCCAAACATCAGCACTAGTGTACTTGGAAGCTCTGCAATTTGCACTGTGTACTCACTTTACATCAGTGAAATTACTTCACAAGATGTTGGGCATTAGAGGAATGGGACAAATGTTTGCGGTCTGGGAGCACTAAAACACACCTCTGTGGACATAATGTTTTCTTCAGGACCCTTATGTCCAGCTATGCATCCACAGTGTTGACCAAGAGACCAGTGGTCTCACCACTTTGAAGGGAAACAGGCAGTTGATTGCCAGTAGCACCAGGATGGCAAGAAAAACGTCTGCTCTCTGCTATAACTACTATAGTGTTACAAACCCCAACGACCTATCTGCACTATTAGGAGAAACAGGGTAAGCATGTGCAAGGCCAATGCTCAGTGCTCTTAAGTAAACAAACAAACAAATGCACACAAACACAGAACAGATGTTTGATTCAGAGGAGTTTTAAACCAGTGGGGTCACTTCTTGGATGCCTGCCACTTTCCATGTGGCAGTATATAAATCACACACGCTGTCTGTAATCTATATAAAAATCTATATAGCCTGGACAGAGGAATGGGCTACAAATTTGTAGCCCCGTGAAATTTGCTGATGGTGTGGAGTAGAGCAGTGCACTGAAGAAAGAACTAATTTCAAGTTCAAACAAAAGTTTTTAATTTGCAGTACAAGTTGGCTGCCGTCTGTACCATATGTGCCTTTCAAAGCAATAAACAAACGTTGTGTATACACAGGTGATTGCAACTGAATTACAGTGGGATTATTTTGAGAGAAATTGTAAAATAGGGGGATCTTTTCATAAAATATCAGTTAAATGTGGAGAAGCAATTAAGTAGAAGCAGAAAGTCCATCAGGAGAATACACTATACAAGTGAAAGAGTTGAATTAGTGTTTTTCAATGCTCTGAGTCAAGGCAGAAATGTCTTTGCTTTTACGTATAAACCCTTTTCCCGACAACCTGTTTTAGCACTTGGGAAGGCACAAAGAAGGAACAGAAAGATAGAGCAGATGATGACAAGCTATAAATCTCAATGCTTAAATTAAGTGGTAGGGCTAGAAATACAGTACAGTGCATCACTTGCTACAGTGTGACAAATGGTGCTCCATTTGCTAAAGTCATTTACAACTGGCCATTAATAAAGGGGCTGGGACAGGGGATGCCACTTCCTGAAGTTCTAAAAGGAAAGTGATTAAAAGTAGCTGGAAGTCTGAGTATACACTTCAGAGCATTGGCCAAGAAAGGACTTAATTCCTGGTCTTAAAGATAAACATTTTACTGATAATGTGCACTGCTCCCCCTAGGATTATAAAATCTAACCATAACAGACAATACTCCAGATGTGACATAAGGAGAAATTACTTGGAAAACCTAACACAAAACAGTTACCAAGAAGATTTACCCCTGTATTATAGATAAACAGGTTTGCAGAACATCATCCTACAAACTTATCGAGACCATAATAGCAAACCCAATCATCAGATATCAACATCATGTTATCAACAGATAACATCTTACAGAAATACAGATACCCTTCTCAATGCAAGAGCTTTACATGCAGGCTGTTCACCTGACTTCACTCCTGATACTCTTTCCCTCCATTACATGGACATATGAATTGAAGGAGACTGTTTCTCATCTGATGCTAAAGTAGGTCAGCAATTTGTTTCCTCTTTCCTTTTCCTTGTTCCTTTCAATAATATATTTCCAGGTTTATTTTGGTGCATGCTGTTAGTGCCAGCTATTCCAAATTATTCTATGTCCTTTAATGAAAACATCTGCAACTGTGTAGACTCCACGTATTTGGTGTCTAATTCCCTGTCAGAGTTGCACTATACTCTGAAAGGATACAGGGAGGGCAAAAAGCATGGGCCTGTTTCCTCATGTACTGGGTTCAGATGACATCATTTGACCACACTGGTGGAGAACCTGTGGTCGGTGGTCCTAGATTATTATGCCTATTGCTTCTCTGTAACACTAGTTTTGAAATCATTTATTCTGCAATTAAAATTCAATAGTTTGATAATACTGAGCACTTGAGCGTCTGCAAATGTTGTGGATGTCCAGCTCTAAGAGAATGGTGAAGACAGATTTGAGTGTAAGCTTCCAGCTTTTGGAGCCAGACATACAAGCTACAAAATCCAGGAAAACTCTCACCAGCTTCACTGTAAGCTTCTATATGGTAAAACCTAAAGGACTACAACATTTATCTGAATGAGAAGTAAAATTACAGAATCACAGAATCATGGAATTGTCTAGGTTGGAAGAGAACTCAACATCATCGAGTCCAACCTCTTACCTAACACTAACAAGTCCTCCACTAAACCATATCGCTAAGTTCAACATATAAACATCTTTTAAAGACCTCCAGGGATGGTGACTCCACCACTTCCCTGGGTAGCCCATTCCAATGCCTCACAACCCTCTCAGTAAAGAAGTTCTTCCTAATATCCAACCTAAAACACCCCTGGCACAACTTTACCCCATTCCCCCTTGTCCTGTCACCAGGCACGTGGGAGAACAGACCAACCCTCACCTCTCTACAGCCTCCTTTAATGTACTTATAAAGAGCGATAAGGTCGCTCCTGAGCCTTCTCTTCTCCAGGCTGAACAAACCCAGATCCCTCAGCTGCTCCTCATAAGACTTTTTCTCCAGACCCCTCACCAGCTTAGTCGCCCTACTCTGGACTTGCTCGAGCACCTCGATGTCCTTCTTGTAGTGAGCGGCCCAAAACAGTACTCGAGGTGCGGTCTCACCAGAGCCAAATACAGGGGGACAATCACTTCCCTAGACTTGCTGGCCACACTGCTTCTTATGCAGGCCAGGATGATGTTGGTCTTCTTGGCCACCTGAGCACACTGCTGGCTCATATTCAGCCAACTATCCACCAATACTCCCAGGTCCTTCTCCACCTGGCAGCTTTCCAACTACTCATTCATCTCCCAGGCTGTAGCTCTGCTTGGGGTTATTGTGCCCCAGGTACAGGACCCGGCACTTGGCCTTTTTGAACTTCAGCCCATTGGTGCAGCCTATCCAGATGCTCCTGCAGAGCCTTCCTACCCTCGAGCAGAACAACACACACACCTAACTTGATGTCATCTGTGAACTTACTGAGGGTGCACTCGATCCCCTCATCCAGATCATCGATAAAGATATTAAAGAGGACTGGCCCCAGTACCAAGCCCTGGGGAACGCATTACTACTATAGACAACACATACAAACGATGAGCTGAATTAGAAATAAAGAACTTCACATTATAACACCAGGGTTATCTGGAAATTATTAAAAATGACACAAGGTATCAATTAATTATTAACTATAAAAGAGTAATAAAAAAAAAAAAAAGATACAAGCACTATAATGAACTATTCTACTAATTTAAGTTTATGTGTGTAGTTTACAAATCACTGTGCTACATCTTGCAGTGCTTCCAGGCAAACTGATCTTTCACCTAGAGAGGAGGTGCATTAGTATTCACATTGCTCTGACATGAATCTCTTTTGCAGTTACCCCTGCCTTCCAGAGTCTTCCTGCTAACCTTTCAGTTATTATGATAATTGTAAGCAAACAACTTGAAACAAATGGTAAAATCAACACGACCAGAGTGCACCTTATTTTGTTTCTTTTACTTTTATGGACATTTGAATACTGTTTGGTCAGGGTGGCATTTGATTTGAATTTCTCAGTCCTGGAGGAAAAACAGCAGAAGCTAATGTTTTATCCAAATGCAGACAAAATAGGCATGTAATTACAAGTTGTTTCAATGCATTTATTTTCAACAGGTAATTTGATACTCCTACTTTTCAAGAATTAAGATGTCACAGATAAATAATCACAGCTCTACAAGTTTGCTTCTCAAAAATACTTAAAATCTTCTATGCTTTTTATTTGGATCTAATATATACATATATATATATATATAATTGAACTTTAAAAATGTTATCTAGATAAACTTTTGTAATGGAAATGAAGTTGGAGATAATAGAGCAGTTACAGTAAATGGATGTTAAAAGTAAAATTAATCAAGGTCTACACAAATAGAAAGGAATATTGTAGATTTTTTTTTCTTTTTCTACAAGTACCAGAGAACATATTGAGTATATAGTGAAATTACCTTGTTAGCCCTGTTCAAGTATAGAGTGGTGAGACCTACAAATGCGTAGGTCTAACCACTCAATATTCAACAAAAGAATGTTATGTCATACCTCTTATTTGAGATGTGTGTGTGGTGTGTATAGATAACTGGCTTAAAGCATGATGTGGTCTTTACAGTCTGAATTTAGCAATAAAGCATGATAAAGAGTGAAAAAGGGAGTAAAAAAAAGGAGACAAGGAAAACTTTGGTTCAGCTGATAAAAAGCAGGAAAAAGAGACTTTCACCCCAAGCAGAAAGAGGAACTTACAAAAGTCAGATTAAAAGTTCAATTTTACTATCATCAAGAAAATCGTGAAAATTTTTACAGGTACTTTGTGTTAGTTTTGCTCTGAAACATTATTGCTAGAACCTGTTAATTTAAATAGCTGGAATGACATGTAGACTGTCATTACTGTATAACACAAGTAGATATTATAATGACATTATGTCATCCATGTAAGTTAAATTGTAAGTCCTTCATAATGGGAGGAGGACAATTTTAAGGAATTTCAAACACTTTTTTTTTTTTTTTTTCTGGAATAAATCAATTTTCTACAAAACAATATTATTCAAAAAATCAGTTATCAAAATGGCAATACACTTTTGATTATCTTGCTTTAGCTAATAATGAGATGTTTAACTGACCCACCATAAAAAGCACAGGAAATAAAACAGTTCTCTATCAGTAAACAAGGAGAAATTGTAACAATGTTATTGAGAGATGGACATGTTTCATAGATGAGCAAACACTTCAATCAATAATTTAGCTGTTGAACAAAACAGTATTAAATTGAACAAGCTGTGAACCAATAAAAAAAAAAATAAAATAAATACATTAAAAAAGATGCTTTTCATAAATATTGCACTGTAAATTTTAGGTAAGACCAGCTGCTGGCAGACAGTTATGAAAGGCATGCTGAATTGTACAAAGTATCTCAGTTAGATGTGGTCAGTTTAATTTGTTGGAATTTGATAGTGAAATTTTTTTAGTGAAAGACCGTGAAGGTACAATTCTGTTCAGAACTCTTTCCCCATTGCATTCTTTGTCCAAGATTGCCTGATGATTTAACCTATACCTTCACTTCAGGGACTGTTGTTGATGAAGAGGCTCGCTATTGTGGGCTGATAAAAGATCATGATACTTTTGAAACATGAAACTAAGAACCTAAAAAGACAATGAATGAAAGTGCATGTTGGGGTAGAACACAGGTACATTCATCACTTAAACCACATGGCTTGAAATCTCCAGTTAATGGTTTTATCACATCCAACAAAGCCATCTTGGATCAGAAATTTTTATGCATGCATTAATAAGTAAGCAGGAAGAAAAGGAAACAAAGTTTTAGATGTTCAAACAATAATCTATTAGACAATGTAGGTAAATTTAAAAAAAAAAAAGTACTGGTGGTGTTTTCAGATCTACTAGCTTATATATCTATGGGAACCATGAACATTTATAAAGAAAGTAACATAAATAGGATAAAGATTAAAAAATAATAATAATTAAAAATAAATAAATAAATTCCCTTCCCTGAACACTGAACAGTTAGATAATTATTTTTGTGTATGATCTTCTTCTGACCCCAACTTGCACTTATGCCTTACTCACTCTTCATTTTCTTTTGTATAGTGTTTATTTTAATTTTAATGCTAGAGACATTGGTTTATGACTTTAAACTGTTGCTACTAATATATATTGATAAACAGAATGTCCATCTAAAAAGAGTATTCAAAGATATTTGAATAGTCTAGACACCTTTCCTTTTCAAGAGTCACAGAAGGCACGTTAATTTGAATAGCTCATATTATTTCTTTTATCTACTGATATTTTCCCATCTATTGATGTCTATCTTGGCCTAGTTTCCCTTTTTTAACTTTTTCAGATTAAAACAATTTGTTATATGCACATATATGTGGCATGGAATACACATAAATGTTTTGTAGGGGAGAAAACCAAAAGCATTATGTCTTAAAACTTTAAGTTGGACTTGCAACAAGTATAAATTGGTGCAGCTCCACTGGCGTTAGAGGTGTTATCTGATTTTCAGTAGCTAAGAAGCTGCCACAACATTTCCTTTCCATTCTTGATATTTTAGTTGTTTATTTTTATTGAATGTTGAAGCAGAAGATTGCTTTGGCTGTAAACACAAACAGCAATGCTGGTGAAATAGCATTCATATACTGTGGCAGTATATAGATTAGCTAGGTTTAGCAGATGCAAACCTGCATCTGTATTTTAAGGAGGAAGAGAGGAAAGAAAGAGTACTTGAATTACTGGACAGCAGGACTGCACTGATTCATAACTCACTCCCTGCACTGCTGGACCTTGTCACTGGTTGTTCACAACTCCAGCACAGTCTCTGGGGATTCACAAGAGTTTATGCATTAGCACAGCATTATTTCTGATCCCACTGCAATTGCACAGAAACTTGCATAATTCAAGTCTTTGTCTCTTTCCACACAATAAAAAATAAAAATAAAAATGCATCCACGACCAATTTAACTGACCAATACAAATTCCTTCAATCAAATAACTATAGGCATAATCCCTACACCACTTCAGGCAGGGATGGCCTGTCTGTGAGACTGTCCGTGGAGTGCAGTCTTATGGTAGAAACAGCTCAGAATCTACATTAACAACAAATAAAAATAAAAAAAATAATAATACGGGCAGTTGCCTTACACGTACAGACTACATGCTTGAACACACAATCTGGTAACAGCTATGTACAGAGTATTGTAAATCTTAATGATAAGTTACAAGAATCCCTCTTCTTGGAAGACAGGGTTATGCCTTTCATGCCTAGCCATTCCCTCTGCACAGCACACAGAGGCTAGCAGCTGGCGAGGTGAAGAAGAAATGTGTGTGCATGGGGCAGGAATGAAAGGTCAGCTCAAACAGTATGAATACTCTAAACAAGAGCCACATGCCAACTGACCCTACCATGTCTGACCACTGGTGGCTAATGTTGCAGATTGCCTTGTTAACTGGCTGAGTAGCCTGGACCCATTTTTGAGGTCCAGTGGCTTAGAGGGAGTTTGGAGGCTTACCTTTACTGAGGAAAGGACGCATTAAATGAAGGAAGGAAAGAAAAAAGCTTCCCTCTTATCATCCTTCCGTCATCACCCACAGAAAGGAATTTGACCTTTTGATTGAGTTGTTTTCTTGCTTTGTTTAGTAGTGAATTGTCATTTGCAACGGGCCTCTGCCATCCATGAAGTCTTAAGCTCTCTCCTATAGAGATTTGTGCTATGGAAGGAATGCACATCAGTAATAAAGATCAACAGGATTATAGTTGCTTAATTGGACCCTGGCTAATAAAATTAACCAACAGATTTAAGAGATTTGTTTTGTTTCCTTTTGTTTGGCATTACCAACAATATTTTCCCTCTGACGAGATGCCAGAAAAAAATAATTCCTACTTCCCTAGGTTTTTAGTGAACTTTGCTTCTTCTTTTTTCTTTGTGACTCCAAATTAAGGAAGTATAAACTCTTAGTAACTGTTCAAATATAAATTAGCAGACAACGTGGTACCTATATTTTGCAACACAAAGTATTTAGGCTTGCCGTATGCTGTCACAGCTTGATTAGAGTAACAATAACAAAACTCATGGAAAGTTTCCTGTTTGTTTCTTAAGTTTTGCTTCTTACAGGTTTGGCAGGGGGATTCCACAGAAGATAGCAAGCTGTAACTCCTTGCCTTCTGTAATGTTTACTTTTGCCCCAACCCATTTCACATTTAGATATCACATTAATACGCTTGCAGTTATTTGAACAGAAATTATACTATGTATTTTGACTTCTGCACAATAATTGGAAGCAACAACAGAATCTTAAGTAGTAACCCAGCTGTCTCCTAAGTATTATTAAGCCTAAAGAGTTATTGGGAATGCACAAAACTACAAAAGCATTGTAAAGAAATGATTTCATCTGTATATGATTCTAATCAAGCTTGGCTTGCCGTTAAAAGGCTTGTTTAATGAAGACTGTATTTCCCTTATGAGAGTCCCGACCACATAGTTCACTATCAGCCAACCAAGGCTTATTACTGTAACAATAGCTAAAGGGTTTACCACAAAACAAAATAAAACATAAAAACAAAACAAAACAAAACAAAAACAACCTACAACAAACAAAAGCCACCAAAAAAAAAAAAAAAAAAAAACCTCCAAAAACAACAAAAAACCCTTTCATCTCAATCTGGTTTTGATCACATATTTAGCAAATGACAGAAAAATAACACAGAATAAATCAAAGTAACTGAAAGGACAAAGAAAAGGCTGCTTAAAGAAATATAAATTTATAGAAGTTAAATAATATTTTATTCATATATTTTTTTGATTTAAATATTTAATTAAAGGAATCAGTTCATCTGGGATTTTCTTCTTATGTTACATCATTATTTCTGCTACTGCAATGTTACTGATTTTGAAGAAGAGAAGTCAATTTTTTTGCAGCCGGACTCTTTTACAAATTAAAGTGGATTTTGGGCTTCATATATTGTATGCAAATACAGGGAAATGCTTTACTGAACAACCAAAACAAATGATTTTAGATGATTTTATCTAATGTTAACTCAAAACTGAAACAAATGCCTTTATCTTCTAATTTTAGGACATGCTCCTGCAAGTGTTAATATTATTTTTAGAAAATCACATAAAGGACTTTGCTAATGGTCACAACTCCCGATTTTAATGGCATTAATAAAAACAAGTAAACTCCTACATCTGCCTCGGTATTTGCAGTCAGGGTTGGTGCTTTAGTGCCAGGTTTTGAAAACTCCAATACACACAGATTGTTCCTTTGAAGTTAATAAGATATTTGTATGAGTAGGGGCTACTCACATGAGTCAGTGTTTTTTGGTTGGAGCCTTGGTCCTTTCTGTTGCCAAGTGTACTTAAGTTTATAAGACTGTCCATTTCAACACATTTTGTTTAGTTAAACTAAAGTACTTCATTTTTAAGGAAAAAGTTATATTGCCAAAAAGTATAAACAGGACTAACTTTGACTAATATAAATATTTGAAAACCAGAACTTTTTGTTACATCTTATAGAAACAATCCTAATACAGATGACAGAGGGAAAAGTACTTTTATGGAATAGATGGTTCAACTGAACTATAGCACAAAGGAAATGTAAAAAATAAATACAAGCAAATTTGTCTTCCAACAGCCAGCATATTTGGATCAGGTTGAGAATATTTTTGTCTAACTATTAAATGGAAATTCTTTACATTTCCAGTTCTGCAGCACATTATTTAAACCTTAAGCCTCTCTAATTATGAGGAATCATTAAATTTATTCCTATTGCCTGCTTTAAGGTTTATTTGCTAATAAGCAACTGGACAAGGGATGTGTGAAATGAATAGCTGAAGAAAAACTCTGACAGCAAAAGAGAGGTCTGGAGGGTGAAGTTGGTTTATTAGGCACCGTTTGTCATGAATGGGTCTACTGCATGTACAAAAGCAAATCCCACTACCTTAGAAGATTAATTCTGAAGGAGGCACTCTTGGGTCAAAGTATACATAAGCGTGTGCCTAATCTCAGAGAAATCAGGCTATTTTCTCACAGCAATTAAGCAGAGGTCTAGGGTTTCACCCACAGTGTATTTAAACACAGGATACAATTAAACCCCAAAGTATTAATATCTGTGCTGTGCAAAATTGCCCAGGAAATAGATTTTGCCCTCTTTCAAATGGAAAGCAAGACAAATTAAGGATGATGGTTTTATTTGAGCAAAAAATGATCCTGAAACAAATGTAAGTCATTCATTTTTAACTGTTAATTCCTTATGTACATTTTTTTCCTTTTTTTCCTACTCACATAAGTTACTTTGGAATGTGCAGTGTTCAATGAATAGAACTGATCAATACCATCATTAAAATACTTTTGTTTTCACAGCTAGTAAAATTTCTACAGGATAGTGGTTCAACAAGAGTATTTAAAACAAATTATTAACAAAATATTGCTCTGTACTGGCAATCTTAAGGATCAAGAGGCTGACCATAACATCTTATTCAGCAAAGAGTAGTTATAAAACTCCTTCTTCCTTGATGTCCATGGACTGTTCAGAAGTGTAAGTGGAAAGAACACTGTGACTTAAAGAAATTTAATGCCAATTTGAACTATTTCTAGAGAAAAGGGAAAAAACTCTTCTAAACACACAGCATACTTGCCATTGCATGTGAACTCCTGTATAAATGCAAGGACTAAATAATTGTTTTAAAAACCTTACTTCTCAGCTCCCTAAATAAACTCTCTGACTTTATGGTCTTTCACATTACCATTTCAAATATAATTCACTTTTGTCTGCCTATCATAACTATATACTCTATGTCATTCCCAAATCACTTTATAAAATGTAAAAATCAATCTTTTCCCCCTCACTTTAGATAATTGATGTTTCCTACCAGAACAACTGCCTATACACAAAACAATATACTACATGTATACTGTGCACTTTGATAAATCCTGTCACCTGTATCTTTACACTTAAAATTATTATAGTTTTACTACTATTGCAATGTACGCAGTAACAAGCTAATTCTAGATTTCAAAGCTTCTAAGTACCATGTTTTAGTAATTACGTCAAATTTTGAGCTTTCAAAACAACAATGTATGGCACAGGATGTTTATAAACAGTCTAAAGTAACACGCAGATATTTTTTTTAAGAAATGAAAAAATTACTTCTGACTGTTCACGTTGGTCAGCAAGACACTGTTTTAACCTTTAAAAATGCAGCATATCCCAAAACAAGTTACTTAAATAAATGCTCTTTTTGAGTGCAAGTGACCTTTTAAATGATTATATCTCAGCACTTGCAACAATAAGAATTTCACCTATCACCTCTACACTTTTGATGCGCTGCACTGAGTGAATCCATAACCTTTTCACAATACGTAACATGCTGCAGAACACAAAATTACTTGCTAACTTTAATTAAATCCTTTCAGCAAAGTCCTGCTGACCTCTTTGGAAAGAAATCTTACTAAATGAAAAAATAAAACCAAGCAAATTCCAAATCCCTCTACATTTGATAGCTCAAAATGGATCTGCAACCATTTCAGAAAATGATCTTTCAGAGCACCAAATTAGTCTGCTGCTTTAAATTTTTCATAACAAGGTTTTTAGATAAATTTCAGTAAACATTAAAAAATAATTCTTGTTTGAAATACACAGATCTTTTATTTTCCCAGGAGTCACTAAAGGCATGATAGAAGCTCACTGAAGCCAGCAGAAGTCTTTGGAACAGGCCTTAAAATAGCAATCTAGTTAAGTCCTGCAGACTGTAAACAGCCTGAAAAAGATTGCAGGACAAAACTTAGAAACAAAATACTTTAGTTACTTTACCTTCTAAAGCACTGGATTTTTTTATTTTTATTTTTTAAATTTTTCCTTTAAGAAAACATAATATTAGACCAAAACAAGAGATATACAAGGACTTTGACCATGGAAACAAACAGCAAAACTGCCCTGATCCACATTTGTTGTTGTATAAATGTTGCATACCCTTTATGCCCCTACATAGTAGGCATAGAATTGTGACCTCTTTGCTTAGCACAAAATGTAAAAATGTAAATTTTAAATTATGTTAGGAGCAAAATCAAACAGAATAGATAGCATTTTGAAAGTCTGTGATTAATTTAAAGGAACACTACAGTTTTTTTGATTCTTTTGGAATCAGTTCAAGTTAAGGACCAAACCTTTAAAGGCAATTAATGCTTATGGACTATTAAAAGAAATTTTGTAAGCCTCTGTCTACATACATGTACATAGTCATAATATTTAAGCATGGGCATGCACATATTAACTTGAGCACATACTTCAAAACAGCAGGAGGTTGACTGTCTATATCTGTGGTTTCAGTTCACGTGCATGCTGCATCTATGAACAGTACAGAAGCTCGTAGTCTTTGTAATACAGATGCAGGTGTTGCAGTTCACTTTTGATGCTGGCACAGTCATGACTATTTATTATTTTTTCTACAACCTGAATTAAAGAAGAAATATGAACTTAATGTGCTTTTATTTTTATATAAAAGTAAATAATACAGTGGTTTCTAAATGACCAGTGTGAGGAATTTTAAGTGACAATATTTGTTTCTGTCTTTACGGTATTTTTTTTAATTCTTTTTTCAGACATGGTTGGAAGGAAGCTTATTTACTAGAAATGAAACCTACTGTTGTCAGGGAAGCATGCCTTATAATTAAAAAAAGCTCTCAGTAATGAAAAAAAAAATCACAAGAATCTTTTTTTTTTTTTTTTTTGAATGTTCCAGTTTAATAAGCTGGTGATCTCACTGTAGATACAACTTCCTGATGTAAAGCCAAAATTAGTGTGCAATGATACACTGAGGTACTGGAAGAAGCTAAGAAATCAAATGGAAAGACATAAGAAAAATGGAACTTGCTGTGGCTTTCTGAAGACAAAGGAGATGAGTTGTCGGACTGGTGTGTAATCACAAAGTTAAACAAACAGCAATACAGCTAAACTAATTCACTGTCAAGTCTACATGTCATCCAGGCTGGTTCATTATGTGTATTTGTGACAAACAATACGGAAGAGACAACTGTACTGAATCAAATAACTTGCAACAGTTTACACTCCTATAAAACTATTTACATTTTGTCAAATGAATATTTATAACAAGTGGCTTTCCCTTCACAAACACTATAGCTCAAGCAGCTCCCATTCATTATCGTATTTAGGAAGTACAAACACTAATTCTGTGAGTCAGCGACAGAGTCTGTTGTAACTTGCCAGAAAACAAGGCCTGCAATACTAATATACAATCTAGAGGAAATGCACTGCTGCCTCCAGTTTTTCAAACATCCTAGGATTTTTATGGCTCTGAGTCACAGGACTTCAGCTTCAATGTTATATCTGCCCTTCAGCAGAGCACACTCCAACGAAACAGCCGGTGAAGTTTATTCTGCACTTTATCACTACAGTGTAAACCAGCATGTGCCCACCTCCACGGGGTGACTGAACCCAACTTGTCTGTGTGCACAGACAGCACTTTGGCCACAGATGTGACTGGTTAACTGTACAAGCAAAGAGGATAAATCCACATAACAATACTTCATTCACCAAGGAAATCTGCTGTGGATTACAGCTTCTCTATGGTTACGTCTGTTCTTAATTTACTGCTTTTATTCAGTTTTCAACCATAAATGAGCCCCTTATGAGGCATTCACTACGCAGAATTGACAACTCTTTTTATCTACTTGAAAAATATTTTTGGATAATAATTTATGGTTACGAAATATTTTAAGCAGTTTGAATAGTTACATTATATTCTTTCAGTACTTAATGATGCAGTATCCCCTGTAAAAATGGAGACCCGGGCAATCTACTGATTTCATATATTTATAACAAAACACAGCAGCCTTGGCCATAAAGAAACACAAATTGTAAAACCTATCATGGGAATGGCTTTTTTTTGTTTGTTTGTTTTTTGTTAAAAAAAAGCTCTTAAACAGCATCTCATGAGGAAATCTTGGGTCAGAATTGTGACTAAGGGCCCCTTGGATGGGAACATAAAGTATTTTGGCAAACATGATATTTGTTTATGGCCTTGGCTTTTTTTTTTTTTTTTTTTTTTTAAGTTTGCGATAGATGTATATTTTAAGTACTGTTTGAGAGAGCAATGAAGCTGTCTGTAATGCTGGGGAGGTTACTGAATTATTTATGTTTTATGTATGAAACTGAAATGTGAGCATGGGTATTTTAATCTTGTTTCACCATCAAAGATAGTCTCTCAATTTGTATGCCAAATTAATGTGCTATCTACTTCGTAAAAGCCATCTAAAGGGACTGATTAGCATTGGGCACTAAGTGATGCTTAGGAAAGAAGGTTGTGAGTAAGCAGAGCTGCCTAAGAAACTAGCAACATACTGCAAAGCTGCTGGTACAAAAGTGTGTTTTGTCCCATGCCGATACCATCCTTTCTATGAATTCTGACATACCTCCTCAGAGGGATGTCATCCATTGAAACTATAATTGGCAATAGAGGAAGGGAGCCATGTCACTGATATGGAATATTCTTATTAATTGTGACAATAGTGATGAGGCTTTAAAAAGCCTTCCAAGATGACAAAGTCCCCTCTGCATTATTTTAGATTAATTTAAAGTGTTGGCACACAAAGCTTTACAACTTTATTCTTGGCAGAATATGAGTACTTTCAGACTCATTGATACTCAGGGATTCTTCACTATTACAGAGTAAACTCCCTGTAGATAAACAAAAGAAAACATTTGAATGAGGTACTTGCAGTGTTTTCCTCATTAGCAGCTACAGTGTCTTGAGCAGGGAATGAGTGTTTTGGGACAAGCATTCTTGGCATTAACAAGAAAGGACATTGCTTTTACAGGCAAGAACACTTTATGGCTTTCTGAAACATCCTATCACAATACCATATGTAATCCAAATAAAAAAAATACAACTGAAAGCAAAATTAAGTGTTAGGGTACTTTAAAAATAAGTGCACTTGTATATAAATACAGCAGAGAAATACTGAACTGATTTTAGTTTGGTTGCTTTAAATATTGCCCCTGATGTTTTATGGATTCCAATTCTTCCTTTGTTTGCTATTTACTTGCAACTGGTTTTGATTTCTTCATAAAAATAAATAAAAAAAAAAATTCTTTGTTTTAAACTGAATATCCTCATTTTCATTTAGTGGGTGCAGTCAGTATGCTAGGTGTAGGCCGACATTTTCTGCATGCATTTAAGATTCCCCTGGAGTGGCTGGATAAAACACCATGGAAGATACTCAGCTCTGCAATCACAGAGACTGTGCCACTGAGTCTTTGGAGCATAAAACTTCCCTGAGTTAGAGGTTACCTTTTAATTGTGCACGCATGTGTGCACACACATTCATTTGTGTGCCGGGACTGCAGCTATGCTATTACAATCTGCATGCTCTCTTAATCTGTATTTATGAATGGCAGTGTTAAATTTAGTTAAGAAGTCAGTGGCTAGCCGCAGGGCTGCTATCAGTTTTGCTTGGTACCATGATCCAAACTTAGGTCTTACATCTCACTTATTATGTAGAGATTTAATGGATGGCAAAATGGCAAAATCTCTGAAAGCTGTGTGAGCTTGAGAACTCAGCAACTTCTTTTGCATGACAGATGCACGTGTGGAAGAAAAAAAAAAAAAAAAAAGGAATGCCAAAGCAGAAGTCACTGCTGTTCTGAAGTGTCAAATTAGTTTGAGAGGACCCACCTGGACTTGGATTTCTAAACAGTGGTTTTCCTTAGTGCTGCTTGTGAATCTGCATTACTGCTACTATGTACAAAAGAAAGCAGGATTTTCCCCCCAAATTAAATCCTCAGATACTTGCACATATTGGGCAAATCTGTGGGCAGAGAGTTCAGTCACAATACTGAAAAGCAGGAGCTGCAAGTGCTGGTAGGACATAAAATACTTCTGTAACATTTGAACTTGTGTTTTTATGTCCAGCTAACTCAAATTGAGGAGAGGAACACAGACACACCAATACAGCTGACAGCTCCTAACTGGTCCTTTCATTCAAGAATTTGGATGAGGCAGCAACTTCATCAGTACTTTTCCTTCCTCCATTTGACTGCTAACCTCAGATGTCTCAAAGTCTAGATAGCAAAAGGCTACTGAACATTGCTCAAAAACACAGGTCTAGGGTTTGCCCTAACAGCTGAGTTTCACACACAAGAAGCTAAATCACCTATCTGTATTTTCCAGCATAAATACAATGAGTCACAATAATATAACACTACATGTCTGAATTAAACTGACTAAGGCACGAACACTGCAACATAAGATGCCCACTCCACTGTGAATTCAACTTATACCCATACATATTGCAGCTAAGAATGGATCAGTACCAGGACACCTGACCCAGGTGGCTAATGAAGTGTAATCTATCTGACCCATCTGGCACCTGAGCCAGCCTCTGCTCTTAAATAATTTATATTTCAGGCCAATGTACTAATTTGAATCCTAACCCTTATCATAGAGGATCATCTAATACTGAATTCTTCCAACATCACAATTACAGAACTACCTGTGCAAAAGAACTTATCCTTCCTGAGCTAATGCGTAAACCTTCAGTACTCAGTACCTTCAGTACCTCAGTTAAAATACTTAATAATTATATTAATTGTTTTTTGACACAAAGAAATTCACTGGTGGCTGAATGATAAAGTACAGAGGGGCAAGTAGGCTGAAACACCACCAAATTATTGCCCTTGGAAAATTTTTCCTCTTTTCCACTTACATCATATCCATATTTGCATTTAGACAGCCTGGAACAGATCCTGCAGATTTTGTACACGTGATCTACTCTACAAGCCAAGAGCATGTAAGAATAAACAGTTTGCTCAGTTAGAATTTGCAAGCCTAAACTTTGAAAATAAAAGATCATAAAATCATTCAGGTTGGAAAGGACCTGGCACAGTCACTTAGTCTAAATTTCCGTGTAAAGCTGTCTCAAAACTGAATTTAGAGTAAGCAGCTAAGAATTCAGCTGTAAGCAGGAATTGAGGTTTGAATCTCTCTTTCTTTGGAGGATTCTTAAACCTCTCTGGTCAACTACTTTCATAGCATAAAAAAAGAAAATTTCTTGCATCCAGCCAGAACCTTCCCTCAGCCAAATTATGACTGTTGCCTCTCACACTCCTTTTACACACCTCAGTGAAGAGCATAGCAGTATCTTTTCTGTAACTTCATTGTAGGTATTGGTGAGCTGTTAGATCCCCTTGGAGCCATCTCTTCTATGCAGTGAACAAACCCCATCTCTCTGCTTCTCCTCACAGGCCTAGCACTCCAGCCCCTAATATCTTCTTCACCGAACTTGATTCAGTTTGTCAATGTCTTGTACTGGTGCGTTCAAAACTGGAGATGGCCTAACAAGCATTGATTAAACCTCGATTAAAGGGGGATCATCACTTCCCTTGATCTACTGGCTATGCTCCTGGTGATACGACTCTTTCATTCTGTTAGTTCTCAACGCTGCCAGGACACGCTGATGACACAATAGGTTTAGTTGTTGTCCAACAAGCCCCCCAGTCCCTTCCTGCAGAGCTGCTATGGATCAGTCCTCAGCTCTGATCAGGGGTGTAATTTCTTCCCTGGTGCAGGGCTTTACATCTGTTCTTGGTGAAATTAATTCTCATTGTCTCAGTTCCTAGTGTCTCTAGGTTGCTATGTGTGCAAAATTGATGAGTGTCTCTTCCCCCAGGTCACTGATAAAGATATGAAACAGGAGATGTCCCAGTATAGATTGCAGAAGAACTACACTTTCCAAGTAGAGTAGTAACCATAAGCCATAACCTTTTAAGCTGGATGATGCAACCAGTTTCTCACCCTAGTAGTTCACTCATCTAAATTGGGATGTCCCAACATAGATACAAGGGAAGTGCTGTTGAAACCCTTGTTAAAATCACTGTAGATGACACTCATTACTGCCCCCCCCATCCACCTACAGATTTACTCATTTCATCATAGATATCAATCAGGTTGGTAAAGGATGATTTATTTTTTAAGTACTAGTTGATCATTCCCAATCACCTTCTTCTCCTTCATGTGCCCAGAAACTGCTTCCAAGATCACATTGTGATTTTCCCAGGGACTGAGTAAAGGATCCCCAGCACTTAGCTGTCTTTCTGGGTTGTATTTTTTTGCCATCTTTGAAGATGGTTATGACTTTTTTTCTCTCTCCAGTTATTCTCTGGTTTCTGTGACCTTCCAAAGTGATAGAGAAAGTCTAGTTCACAGGGTACAATGAAGCCAGTTCATCAAGCAGTTCTCTTGGCATCTCTGGATGTGTCCCATCTATTTGGTCCTATAGACTACTAAGGATCAAAACTCAAGAGAATTTGACTTGATCCTCTTCCATTGCTTATAGTTCCTGTCCTCTTCCAATCCTGTATGCTTAGTCTCAGGGGAAGAGGAGACCTTGTCAGTGAAGAGTGGGGCAATAAATTACAGCCCTATTTGCATCTTCTGTTATTGTTTAGCAGCACCCATTTAGCACACACCAACCTCTTTTCTCTCACTTAAATACAAGTTAAGCTATCCCTATCCAGCCTGGATAAAGTCTTTCTTATCAGGATGACTAGCCTGTTTTAATTGCCTTTTTTTTTTTTTTTTTCCCAGCAGTTATATGTAACAAGATGAAGCTGCCTTTTAATTTTTTATTGAATTATATGAAGTAGCATAACAAAGAACAGTTACGAAGCTGGATGTTCTGATAACAAATATATATATATATATATTTACATTGGTGCAAAGCTCTTCTAAAACCACCTTTGACAACAACCTTACTTCCCTATGAAACCTTAGAACTAACAAAGATGACACAGCTAGAGTGAAGTAATGACTTTGCACCTATGCAGTCTTCAGGATGATGCAATGACTCCTTGGTGCCACAGAGCAGCCTAAGAACAGGTCTGACGTGCTTCATAATTGGAATACTGCAGGATCAAAAAGTATAAAGGTGACTAAAAATCTCCAAGCTAAGCCAAGTCTTTCTGCAGTTGAAGATCTGATCCTATAACCTAGGCATCCAGATGCCAATGCCAAGGATTCACAAATAAAGACTTAAGATGTAAGCAGCTAAAGCTTCAGTGAAAGCTTCACATTCACATTCTGAAAATTAAGTATGCTTATTAGCAATAGATTCCACACAAACGAGAAGGTAATGAGGGCAAGCAAAATGAATGGCTGTTTGCCCCTACCTAGCATCAGAAAAAAGACTGGTGGATCTGGTGAGCAGCTGAAGCTTCAGTGCCAGAAAATGACTCTGGTTATAGAGCAGAAGTCCTGCTATTTTGGCTGGCTCCTTTATATTATAGAAACAACAGCTTAATCCTAATTGGCATACATATCTTTTCTCCACTGATAAATAAAAGGAGCTCTGGAATGCTGTATGCAATTCATTTTAGCTTGTGTCTGGGATATATTGCTGGCATGCAGTGTGTGGTGTTTTGCCAGATGGCAGGGCTGGCATCTGCAAAGTTGCTCAGTGGGCATCTCACTACTACTTTTCATGAAGCAATGCTCCATTTCTTTCTAAGATTTTACACTAGGAGAGAAATGGCAGCCAAAGCCTATTCAGCTGTGTTTTCACCAGTGCAGACAGTAACATGCCACTCCTTGGCAACAACCTGCTGTAGTTTCAGCACCTAAATACATTAAGAAGAACCAGTCCCTTAGGAATGCCTAGGACATGTCTGAAAATGGGAATTCAGATGACTAAGGGCAATTACCAATAGGCTGCAGCAAATGTAATAGAAGAAAATTACCAGATACTTTCTCCCACTATCTGCTTTGCCCCTCTGCTGAGTACCAGGAATGGAATGCATATGTGCTTCTTGGCTGCTTAAATGCAAAGTCCTGAAGCTTAGATTAAAGATGCCTTGGTCAGCAGTTTAAACTAAAGCCCTCAAACTCCTTACTGACATGACTGAGATGTGGGTGTGTGTCCCAACCTGCCAGCTCTCCAGTGGGACCAGCAATCTTCAGTAGTGGGGAAACAGCAAACTGGAATAAGATAATATCTCACACAGCAGATCTGCAAAGTGTGTGCCAAAGACTTCAGTGACTTAGGTGCTTAAAGATGCATATAAAATGAGATGTTACAGAACTATACGTTTGAATTAAGGCATGTCTTTCACTGAAATCAACATATATTTTTGGAAAAATCTCAACAAGAACTTGTCTAAATCTTTAGTTCATTCAGTTTCTTAAAAACAAAACAAAAACAAACAAACAAGTCACAAGTGAAGTATGAACATGACTAAGGTTCAGAAAGACTGACTTAGACCTTTTGAAAATGCTTTCCCCAGTGGCAGTGGTTTGATACCACATTCCTGTTTATGGATGGAATTCTATTAGAGAATGAGATGCTGAAAGTAAGGGAAAAAATCTATTCAAAGAATTATTTTTAACCTTTAGAAGAGAAAGAAATGTAAAGTCTGTGTCTTAGTCAAAACAGATTGAATGTATGGATTAGGGATGAGAAGCAGTTCTACTTTATACAGAAAATCTTGTAGAAATCTATTTCATATTAAATTGCTGGTTGATTCTTTCCTTAAAAGTCCAAAAGCACTATTAGGTGCAGTGATTATAATTAATGGAAAGTAATTTGTAGATATCTAATCACGCTTCTTTTTAAAAAACGTTCAAAACTAATCTCACAAAAACTAAATGCAAAATAACAATTGAAAAATGTGTCCTTTAGCCTTTAGATGAATTTAAATAAAAATGTGTATTGGATCTGCACATTAATAAAGCCTGTTAAGCTCGGTAGAATACTTTATATTCATCTGTGCTTCATCAAGCAGGTTCATGACCTCTGCAGAACTGCAGCAGCTCCCTCTGTTCTGAAAACCGCATGGGGGAAGATGGTAAATATTATTTTGTGATTAGAAAACGTTACTGGAACTGTCATAGAGAAATATTTAATGTGGAGTGTGTGGTTCAGGAATTAAAACATACACAGCAGGAAAAAAGGCAGCATGGGGCAAATTTTACTCCGAGTGACAGGCAAGTAAAATTTGAGGAACATCTATGACCTGAGAAATATTGTGCCACATAGATATCACTGAGCTCATGAAGATACTTACGCACCTGCATAACAAACCATATGAGGATTCATTGTTCTAGATGAGACAACTTGGATATTTTAAATTAAGCAGACAATTAAATATTGTGCTGAATTGGTATTAGAGAAGATTTTACTTGAGTCATTTTTCTCCCTGTCAAATAAATATACATCTAAATAACCAAATATGTTAAATTTATGCATCAAAAACATTTGATGAGAAGTATAGGAATGACTATGCTCTTTTTTTTTTTTTTTAAAGGCAATAGAAAAGAATACATGATGCAATACTTATTAAAAACTCAATGTTTGTAGTCCCTTTTGCTGCTTTTCCTGCACTGTGTATGAATACTTGTACATATCCATGTGTACTTTACAAGTCATCAATCTGCCTTGCTCTTTTCACAGCTTACATACCAGCCCATCTTTTTAGATGTGAGAGCCAAGTGGGTTGGTCTAAAATATAAAAACAGAAGCCTGGTATTGTGTATCTCATTAAAAAAAGAAAGCATGGCAAGAAAGATAGGAATGTCAAAACAGCTCTTTAACAAAATCAGCTTCTTAAACATCCACAGGGCTGATTCTAAATCTCCTCTCCTCCCATTCAAATTACACCCATGCAGAAGGCACAGAAGACTCCTAGCACTACTTCAGCCTTTGCAAATGTTGCTTCTGATTTTATCTTTCATTGATTTCAGCAGGGGCAAGTCTTAACCATTATTTTTCAGTTTGAGTGTTTTAGTCCAGCTTGGTTATCTCAGTAATCTGTTGATATAACAATCACTTATTCTTGAGTATAATTTTTTCCCATAGGTGAAATATTCTTGATTAGCGTATTGTTGCCATATATTTGTATGACATATTCCATCACTATCAAATGGAGACAAAGGTAGTAATGACGCCTGTGTCAGCACACACCCACAATTGCTTATGCTCGAGTCCTTCTTATCTAGAAAATTCAAATCACTGTAAAGGTTCCCTGCAGCTAAATAGTGCTTTCACATAATTGCCAGGAAAGGGCTTCCTAAATTATAGGACAGAATAAATTATAGGAGAATCATGTTCCCTACAATCCAAGGGGGGAATTAACACAGTCTGTAAAGACTCCTAAAAGTTACCAGTCTGAATTTAAATTCTACATTTAAATGGAACTTGAACTAACTTCAGTGAAAAGATTATCTGATCTTGAGAATGTCTGTTCTGGAGAGGATTCACCTTGGCTTTCTAGACATTTAATAGAGTACTTGCATTAAATACCTATTAATTAATAACTAAAAAATGCAATTACCATTACATTTTCATTCAGATCAAAACTTAAACAAGAAAATAATATGAATCTCAGACTGTTTGAGTTATCTGTCCCTTCTTTAATCTGAGAGATTACTCAACAAAACCAATGTTCATTCAACAACATTTATGAAATCTGTTGTGGATTACCAATATCATCAGTTAAACCTGTTTCAAATTTATTGCTTTCATTCAGGTTAAATAATAAAAGAGTCCATTTGTACCACCACATGTATATACATGAATTCAGCTTTCATCATTCTTTACAAGTTTAATCCAGTGATTTATGGTTTTTAACACAGTTTTGGGCAAATCTGTTGAAGAAATTTAGCCAGACTGATAGAAGAGTTAGACTGGATTACTGTGATGTGTGCCGTGTTTAAAACCAGCCTGTTTTGTTTGGAGAAAGAAAAAAGTCAAGCATTTTAACACTGTAACCCTGCTTGAGGTTCTAATCATTTTAATGGCTTTAGCAAAGGAGAGCAGAGTAAGGTTGGGAGAGTTCAAAGACAATGATCTTTATTATTAGAAATATGTTAGAACAGCAAAGAAGCAAAGCTGCTTTTTTCCTGCTTTTTCTTTAGTCACAGCTGGAAATAACACTGCTTAGATTAGAGTTTTTTGACATTTAAACAGTTATGGCAGCGGCTACATGTTAATTTTTTTAAAAAAATCATCTCTCTTTTGAAACTCTCTCTATCTACCAATGTTTAAAAAAAATGCAAAAAATTAAATGTAAAACGCTTCTCTTATGTTTCATATCACAGCTAAATTTTTTTCATTTAAATTGAACTGAATTGAATTGAATGGGTGTAGAGCATAGCTGAGAGTTTTGCTAATGAGATACAAAGCTTTTTGCCTTTAGGTCACTGGTTCAAATCCAGGCAAGGCTAGAAACAGCTGAAAGCTTTTAACCACCTGATGGCTACGTCATATTTTTACATGAAATGAATTTGTCAATCAAAATCCAACTTCAGGAAATAAGTTTTCCCACCATAAAAACCACCATTGCACAATTAGAATTATTGCAGCCTTCTGAAAGGTCAAAAATTAATTACTCTTGCACCTCTAGCAGTATATTTTTTAGATGAAATGACTCTGTGTATACAGAGTGAAATATGGCAAAGCTTACATTGATGATAACTTTGCAACCATAGCTTTCATAGGTAGAAAAATCTTAAATGACTTTCCTTCCTTAAATCTCCTGCCTCCTCTCTCATAAGCACCAGCTCGTGTAGCATGTGCCCCTACACTGATTGACACAGATATGGAGGTACAACCCATCTCAATCAAATGATGGCTCCCTACCTTGAGGGGAAGAGAATATGCATGATGAAGTCAGAAAAGATTTTAATTTCCATGATAGTCAGCTACTAAAAGATATACCTTCTGAAAGTTTGGAAGGAATTTTAGTAGCTCGCAACAACTCTACTACAGTTCATGTGGCCATCTTTTTTTCCGTGTAAACAATTCCTCATTTCCAGGAACAATGGTCCTGCTTGAACAAAATTGCTTTTAGCGAGTGATAAATACGTATCTCTATTTCCTCCTACAAGCAAATGACAGAACTGGATATCAAGCCAAATAAAACTAATAATTTAAAAATTTTGCCTAACTGGGTGATCTCCTTATGTTTCAATATTACAAAGCTGCAAGAAGCTAAAACAATGAAAGAAGAGTGCGCCATAGGAGCCAAGTTCAACCTCAAGAACCAAATATAATTGTAGTACACATCCTAGCACTGAAACAAGGCCAGAATAATTTTATGGTGCAGATTATAAATTAAAGGAGACTGAAAGATTTCAGTACTTAAGGAATTGGGTTACCTTTTTTTCAGATGCTTAAGGATGGATTCAGGTATTTACCTAAAAAACTAAGTTTAAATATTTTGGATAAAATTTCCATGATGTCACTGGCATTTAATGAGAGTTGGACTGGAGAAGTTTTGAACACAGAAAAGGGTTTGACAACCAGTCTTTTAGCCTTTCTTCTCTTCCTTTTTCTTCATTCAGTGTGAACTCTGCCAAGACACCCTCTTTTCTGTGGCACCCTTTCCCTTGCAGAAAACAGTGATTTTATAAATCTTAACAATAAAATATGTATATTTAAAAGTTTGGAAATGCACTCAGTGATGCCATTTCTGGGAAGGAGGGAGAAGCAATGTGTAACTTTAGCTTTTATCAGACAGACTGCAGCAAGTTAGAGTAATTAACATTTTGAATAATCTGATTATCTTTAGAATTGTACTGGTTCTCATCAAGAAACAAAAAAATATTTCTGCTTCAATGTTCTCTATTTCTTGTATTCTAAGTGAAAATAATTTCATGGGGAGGGTCACAGTTCACATTAATATACATGTCCGAAACAGTGTAAGTGGCCCTTAAAATGATGCAGAAAGCCTTTTCAAGGTTCAAAAAAAAAAATACTAACCTGTACAATGTGGTGATTTAGTCTTGAGGTATCAAATTCTGCAAAAGCTATGTAAGAAAACTTAGTGAATTTCCAGAAGATGCCTGAGAACAGAACACCCTCCCCCAAGAACAAAAAATTGGACTCTCAAGCTTTAAAAATCTTTGCTTTAGGTTTCCAGAAAGGGTATTTAAAGAACCAATGATGGCATTAATTTTATTTTCCATCCTGAGTTTGGATTTTAGTTGCTTTTATGTCTTTTAGAACTTTTTTTTTTTTTTTTTTTTTTTTAAGACTGCTTAGTTTGTTTAGCTTTCAGCAAGCATTTGGCCATAACAAAATCTTATACTTTTACCAGAAGTCAGGGGAAATTGAAGACTGCAGAAAAACATTGGGATGTGCCTTGCACTTTAATTCCCAGGATGTTTACACTGCACGGCTAGCTCAGGTTATTGGCATCTACACCTAAACTGGCAGGTTAGCTCAGCCTAAGTACTTGGATTCCTACGGCAAGGCCTTTCCATGGTGTATGTCCTTACTATTTCCACATATCTCAAGGGCATACCAAATTGTTGTTTGTGATGAAATTCTCTAAAATTCATTCCTATTAAGAAAGCTCTCTTCCACTACGTGTGTCTTTGCACAGAAAATTTGTTGAACAGAGGCAGGCTAACAGCACTCAAAAGATCACGAGCATAGCACCATCCTGAGCAAAATCCAGCTTGGTCCTTAACTTAGATCCCCTACATTTTACAATCAGTGATGGAAATTGCTGTGAACAGGGACCTAAGCTCTTTGCTTAATATGAAAGAAGGTGAGCACAGTCACGTGCTGGGGCTGTAGATGACTGTAAAGACAACATAATTAGGGAGAAATTGTGGAGAGTTTAAACAACAAGGATGAGTTCTGAAAATCAGTCAGTTATATCAATAAACTAGCAGAACAAATCAGTTCAAATAAGCTGCAGAGGCAAAGCACAGCTGGAACAGCCAATTGATTCATTGGGTCATGATGCACTCATTAGATCAACCTCGTCCCAGCTTTTCTCAGCTCTGCTTACTGAAGCTTGGAGACCTCCCTAGAGGTGCCTCAATTCACTAAGGCCTTTTCCAGTCATTCCTTTTTTTTCCTTCTGCTCAGTGGAGGAAAAGCATTTGCTTTATTAAAGGCTCTCTGTACCACTAAGAGGGATAAATTTGTCTCCTAGACCCTAAAAGCAAGATTGAACTTTTCAGTGTAGTCATGAATAAGGCATAACATGTAATAGCAGTGTATTTTCCAAGACTAGAATTTTAAAAATAAAAGATCACAGTTTTGTGGAAGATTTGTAGCAGGTAAGGATGGAGCAGTTCAGAGACAGGCTGTAGCCAACAGGATATTGCAGTGGTCCCTTCTATAATTGACATAGAAATACGACTTTTCTGTTGCTCAGAAATAAATAATTCTTCACTTTCTCTCTCTTTGCTACATAAAAGCTACACTGCTGTAGTTGAAAAAGTCAGCTTTTTTTTTTTTTTTTGTTTGTTTGTTTGTTTTTCCCCACTCATCTGGCTTGCTGGCTGCCCTAATCAGCTAAAGAAGAACAGTGCCTATACAAGAGAGGGAAAAGAGTACTGGTATGAAGGCCAGGCTCATCCTTCCTTCTTTCTACCCAAAGAAGAAATGGATGCGAGGAAATAGCCTGGCTCAGAGTACAGCCTTTAGTTTGGACAGCTGGAACAAGGAGGTGAATGCACAGCATTTTGTTCCCTTACTTGACTGAATAAGCAGGAGTACAAGTCACACAGAATAGGCGTAAGAGGCTATGAAAAGAATTTGGCCACAATTTCCATTTTCCTAAGAACTGCAAAGATGAGAGCAAATGAAATTTGGAACGATGATGCATTGTGCTCTCATGCCTCTAAAACCTTGGAAGTTTTACTGACAAATTGCAAAGATTTCACTGGAATCCAGCATGCTGTGATGAGGAGACCTTGCTTTCTAAACATGAATGCTGAAATTCCATGCTTCAAAGAAGGACTGACAACAGACAGACAGAAAAAAAACTAATAGACTGCTTCTTGTCAGCCCTTTGGGATTTTGTGAATAGCAGTTTGGCATCCCTTACCATTTCAGTAAACTGAGAAGAAGTGTAGATTTGAAAACTGAGAAAGGTCTTTAAGCAAACTTGTCTGCAAATCTCTGACAAATTTTTCATTACAAAAATTTGGAAATGTGGCTACTAAGGTTAGCTAAAGATGTCTTACTGACAAGCAGAACCATTTCTTACCCATGTTCTGTATGCAGTATTGCCTGCATAAGGTGTGTACTGGTGGTAAGAGTGATAGCATTAAGAACAGCTGTGAACATTGATCTGCTTGGCTGCTCCAGGAAGAACAGAGAAGTTTCTAATAGTTGACTCCACAATTAGTACCACCTGTCTGGGGCTTCTCACTTGTACTGACTCTTCAGCAGCCCACTTAATGAGAAGGGAAGGGATTCAACAAGACTCTTTCTGAAGTTAATGAAACTACCCACACTAATGCGACCACAATTTGGGTGTCAAGCAATAGAATAAAAAGGATAATTATATATTATCTCCAGTCTGGATGACAGGATGTTTACTAGACTTTCTGAATTTCATTCAATGAGTGTACGTGCTTTTAACATACACACGCTTGCTCATCCACGCTTGCTTATTGTGGTGAGTATATGGACCACAAAGTGAGGTGCTGGAACAGCCTCCACCTTTGTTGAGAGAAAACTGTCTTTGCACTGCATCTCCCCAGCGTTCTACCAGAGGAGAGCAGTTAAGGTTATGGACTGATGTATAAAAGACACACCAACTATATGGGGAAGGAATTAGCACGCACACTAACTACACAGCTCTGGTCCATTAATGGTTTTGGCTGCAGTGAGTTTGCCAGCAGATGTTAGGCTTCAAATAGTTGACAGCACAGCCAGGGACACCTGTCTTTGACTTCTCACCCTTCATTCACCAATTTAATGCAAAATTTGACCTTGTGTCCTGAATATGCCTGCACACATGAGCATAACCCTTTGCTTAATACACCCGTTCTCTGCAACCAGATGTTTTAATACAGCCAACACTATTTAAAACAACACAAACATATCTCATTATTGTCTGAGGAGACAAATGGGTCTCTGTATAGCACACATTTATATTCTGCAATAAAATTGGCACCTGGCATAGCAAAAAGGATATCAGTGTGCACGTTGCACAGCTTTATGGACTTCATGTGAATAATGCAAAAAGTATTAAATGAAAGAAGCACTGAAATTACCACTGCTGATAATTTTTCAAGAGTGCAGAATAATTTCTTGAGAAAACAAGAGGCACTATTCATTACACTCTATCACATGAGCTCTGTGTTTTGTTTTTTTTCCCCCCTCCTGGAATTAGTTTTGAAAAATTCAAGGATCCCAGCTGTTTAATAATGACGTTGTTGTATTCATGCAAATCCCTCAGACCTTATGTCAACATTTAATTTTACAATAAATATAAAAATAAGACTAGTCGCATCTGTACTCCCCTGGGTTGTTACTGACAAATCATCCAAAACATCCCTCTCCCTCTTCCCTCCTGAACATCCTTGTTGTTTTAGAGGTAATAATAGTCAAAAGGAAAATGTTAACATTCGTGTGGTGTATTGAGAGAAGTTTATAGATATTGACAGTAGTGCTCACGAAACAGATTATATCAAAACACCAAATATATTACCTTTACCCCAGTGGTAAGCTTCTGTAAATTGAAGTCAAATATGTAATCGTTGAACTCTGTAAGGATGCTAAAGGCAGCATAGGAAGGACTTCAAGCACTATGGATTTAGAGAAGGAACTGTTCCTGCTAACCATTTACTCTTAATAAATTTTAGAAAAAATAATTACTTATTTATTGAATGACACTTTGAAAAGGATTTATAAATTGAGCTGCTTAAAGAATGCAGCATCTATAACTTTATCTGAATGTTTTGCTGTGCCTTGACTACAAAATAAAAAGTGAAGTGCATTTGGTATGAACCAGGTGTCTAAAAACAAATGCCTTAAAACAAATAACTTGTGGAAGAAAACAAGGCTACAGGTAGAGTAAATACAATCGAGAAAATTCTGAAAAAATTATAAATAAAATATGGAATTGTATCAAAATACATGGAATTTTTAAAACACAGTAGAGCATTTAATAGCAAAAATCCCATATAAATCTTATTCTTCATGCAGTCTAACAGGAGTTTCCTGTAAGAATATATTCATTTGAAATATGCTAGATGTTCCTCAACTGTCAACACAACAGACTGTTAGGCAGGTAGTTACAAAATCACGCCTGATTCTGACCTTCGAAAATCTAAAGCAACATTGGTAGAACTGCATACTTCAATAGATGGAGAAGGCTAAAACTAGGCATGTTGGAATCAATGAGAAGCATATCAGAATCCCCTATATGGCAGCATTAATGAAAAACAAAACAAAACATGTTAAAACACAGGTATTGCTGGTAGCCACAGACAGCCTCAATGAAACTCATTTCACCACATCTATGGAAACCTTACTATTGATGTTCAAATGGGTCTGTATTGTACCTCATGCATAAAAAGATGACCTTCACAGGAGGTTTGAAAGGTTTCATCTTTCAGGCAGCTAGGGACCAAATGGGTGAGTAGGCTATGGGAGGGACAGCAAGGATGTTTCTTTTGGCTTGGCCCAATGTAAATTCAGCATGTGTCACAAAGAGTCTTAAACTCTAAAGGCTCATGCAAAGACACGTCTGCTGTTTCAACCCAAAGGCTGTAGCAATAGCTGAGCACCATCTTCTTCCATGCTTTGGAAGAAGAATCTATCCCACACACTTCCACATATCTGAAGCTAGCAAAGTCTTTTCTTTCACTAACTCTCAGTTCAAAATATCAGCACTTACCTTAAAAAATACCTTGTAACGACTTTCCTTTCTGGCTTCCTACTGCTTCCCCAGATACTCAGTGTTCACTATGCAGACTCTGCCCTGCACTGTGCTCCTTTTGTCTCTTTGCAACTTCATACTCTTCCAAGCCGCTGCCTCTGCCTCAAGCAGTCAACCCCTTTCCACATTTCCCTAGTGCATCCAATGACCTCATTCCCCCTCCTTCACCTCCTCATTTTTTTCCTTCAGTTTTCTTTATCTTCCCATTCCACCTCTCACCATTGCTTGAGAACAGCCCACTGCCACTCCTTTCCCCTTACCAGTATTACTAAAGAAATAAGAAAAGTATTACTAAAGAAATTAAAGAATTAAGCTAAGGAAAATAAAACATTTCCCAGCAAACCTTTTTTGCTTTTTTCTGTTTTCACACTTTTTTTTTTTTTTTCTCTGCAGAGATATACCCATGATGACAGTGGCTTTACTTACTGTGTGATTTGTGCTGATTAGATTAGATTGTAAGATGTCAGGGATAGAGGCCCTGTATTGCCTTTTATCTGTGAAATGCCAGGCATGTAAGTATGTGTTATAAATGAAATAATAATAAGACAATAATGAAGACAACAGTTGTATCTTTGTCATATCATCTGACTTAGAAATGCTATGAAAGGTTTTGAACAGGACTGTGTGAAAGGGTAAGTTTATCTTTCCACTTCTGTGTAGCCTGTTTCCCTGAGGAAGTGCTTAATACTAATGAAAAGCTGAATAGCTTCTCTAAAACCTTAGGCATCTTCTATCAGCCATGCCACATGCACCCCTGTTTTTTAAGTCATCTTACTATTTTTATATCATTCACTATTCTCTATTTTACTTTCAACTTCCACTGTATAAATGACAGTGTTCAAGTATTATCTTCTGTGATCAGAAACCTATATAACACATATTTTATGTATATAAAGAAAAATATATAAAGAGTACATGAGAGATTACAGATATATCTGATTCTTAGCTGTGAAAATATTTCAAATGAATTGTAAAAGATGTAGGTTTTGGTGGATCACTAGTGATTTCTAAGCAGCATCTTTAGTACTGTTCTATTGGAACATCGATTCCTACAGTTACTTTGGTACCTAACAAAATCCTCATACTTGGGCCTAGAATGATAAACCTGATCTTATAGACACCTTTAAGATACTATCAAAACACTGGCAAACAATCCAGTAACCCAATCTGCTCTGGAAAAAAAAAAAAAAAAAAAAAAAAAGTATGTAAGAGGAGCCCCAATACCTGTTAAAAAAGCAAGTGAAATGAATGTCTTTGAGGGAAGCCTGGTAAACTTGAATCAGATATCCCAACCTACTTATTTTATGTTTGTTCTTTTCATTATTTAAGACTTAGAAGAAGAGAAATAGTCAAGGCAATCAAAGCAGGAGCCCAGTTTTTAAAATGAAAGCTTTATAGCTGATCCGAGGCCTGCAGAAATTGTTCTTGCTTTAAGTGAGAGCACATTTTGCAGCTCATTTACAGCTGTGCAAGAGATCATAATTGCATAACTTGCCCTGCATTGTGAGTGCACTGGATCACCACACAAAGATGCAGCGAGACCAGTACTAAATTATTTCCTCCTGCAAACACACAATATGCAGCGTTTGTACCTGGCAATCCCTGCAAGCATGGTAAGGCCCGGAAATCAGTACACCTGTCCCAATTCCCAGCAATGCTCCTTGGAGCAGGTGCACCAAGTCTATGGCTTAGAAAGCCTCTTCACACCTGCACCTCTTAACTAACGACCCTTTTTGTTTTCTCCTTTTTTGATCTCTTGAGTGTGAGAGGATGCTGAGGCAGCAGACAGGCAGGTGTGGCAATCCCAAGGAGAGCAAAGGAAGGACATGTGCCTGGGTACATGCCTGCCAACAAACCATTGATTTTGTCCTTTATCTTTTTGCAGGTGACTTCTTGAGGGACTAACAAAAACATCTGCATTTTTAGAAGCTTGTGATTTCACTGGAACCTTGCATGTTTCTATGTAGGTAGGAACAACCACAAAACCTTTGAGCTAATTCAGTTAATTCTTGCATTTATTTATACCTGATTTTAAGTGTTTTCTCAAGTGCTCAAAGGAAGTCAGTACAGCATGATGTCCGTGGGTACCAGTACAAGTACTCTCAGCTGAGAAGACTGTTATTTGGATCAGGAGCACTGTGAAGGAGCAGAGGAAGGCTGTCCAAATGGGCTTGAGAGCTTTCAAACCCCAGAACTGGTCAGTCAAGCAAGCATTTGAGGCAGACAAATACAGCTTGTTTCATTTATTGCATACAAATAATCTTCTTTGGAATTTAGCTTTTCCTCTGCTTATAACCCTTCTGTAAACTGATCCTAAATTGTGGGTGTGTTTACAGTATTCAAGAGTAATATTGAGCAGTAGAAATAAACAGTCTTCCTCTTGTGTGTCACGCATAAATTCCTGAATTTCATTACTTGTTCGTTATTCTGTCTGGGAGCCATGTAAAAATCTTTGCTCTTAGTAAGCTAAAATATTTCACACAGAATACTGAGGCACAGGACACAATCAACAGTGTGCAACAAATACTTCCATTTACACAAATACTTGTATTTTTACTGAGAAAACCCATTTTACAAATAGGTATAAGGACAAAAAAATCTCTATAGCTAATAGCAATAAGAAAGCTGCTAATGTGGTTTGGCTGGAAAATGTTCTGCATTCAAATGGATGTTTGTGCTCACAAAGTTATTGTTGTGTGATTAATGTATAAGATCCTATGGGCAGAATAAGTCATATTTGAAATAATCTGAATGGATTCAGTTTAAAGTCATTTGCCAATAACTTGTAATCAGCATATAGTCTTTAACAATGATATTGCTGAACTTTGCCCATAAACCAATAAGCAGTTTAAGACCTACTTATATTTCATAAATTAAACATTATCTGGATAAATACATGTCAATGCAGAAGCATTTGTGTCTTGTATCTTTTCCTTGGTTTAAATGGGTTCATCCAATATCAGTTAGGTAGTGAACTTTGAAGCAGAGTCCACTGTAATAATAGTAAAGTTTAATGATGCATAACTTTGTGAGACTGACAAATTCCCAGCCAAAGTATTGATTCCTGGAGAATTTATGAAGCACAGGCTCTATTCTATGTCATTATGGTCCATTTTTGGCTGAAAGAATCATGTAAAATAGATTTTTAAATGAGTGGTAATAGCTAGACATAAAGAAGGTATTGATGTGTGTCATGAAGGGTGAAATAGCATGCCAGGTAAAGGCATATAACAAATTGAAAACAACAGTGCTAAAACTCCTACAAATGTAAATTTGTTTTTAGTTTTAATCAAACCTTTGTTTCAGTAAGTACAAATTTTGCCACAGAAATGAAAAAAAAAAAAAAAAGCCAACCCTTTTAAAAAATGTAATTATTTACAGTTCGATTTCATGCTTCACTTTGGAATGTGTCTATAAAATGCATATCTCACTTACAGACATGTTAATCAATATGAATTGTGTACTACATTACAACAAAACTACATCTGAGATTATTAGGGAAAAATCAAATGCACATGGTTCTGCTTACTCGAGCAATACGTGAAAATTAATAGCTTGAACCTCTGCAGAACTGGCTGGTAGAAGACAGGACACTTTTTTTTTTTAAATAAGGAGAGTTTCAGTAATACTATCTGAGGTATTTTCTGATAAAGCAGAACCAAATTACAGCACAGACAACACTTGGAACAGGAATAAAATGAGAACACAGAGAAACTGACAAAAGGATGGGGAAAGAGAATTGTTGATTGGATTACTGGGGCTTCACAGAAAAGTAACACTGCATTTTAATTGCATTCCAACAACCTCTTTTTGATCTAGAAAGAGGTCACCTAGGTCTAACAATGCAAGGGACCTTCGTAGTCCAGACGTAAATATATCTCCCACACACCCAGAAGTGCCCTGAGAATTAGCTAAATCCTCCTCAGAGCAGCTGCTTTTCAACAATTCAGGAGTTTATCGGCCTAATAAAAAAAAAAAAAAAAAAAATAGCTGGTAGGAAAAAAGGCTGACAGTCTCAATAGGCTCTTCTGTGGCCTAGTGGGGCTGAAGAACTCTTCAAGGCCTTAGTCAACACTGAACAGAGGGCTCTGAACTGGCACACTCATCTGCACCACAAACAAGCAGCAAAGCCCGGAGAGAGGTCATTCTTTGCATAAATGGTTTTCCCAGGCAGAGTGCAGGCGGATTCAAAGCAAGGAGGATGAATCCAGGTGCAAGGTTAGAACAGAAAGACTTTCAGGCTCAGAGAAACAGGGAAAAACTGAAGTTCCCACCTGTAATATAATCTAATAGTAGCACTATCTGCTTCTCTGTTCCAGTTCAAATCACTCTCTGTTTTGTTTTTCTGTACATTTGCTAGGGTTTGTAAAAGCAGTCATCATGTCTCAAATGCAGCATGTTTGTCTGAGGTTTAAATTTCGAGCTCCTTTTACAATAGTTTCAAGAATCAGTTTGGCTGTACTGTAAGCATGTATGATAATGATTTCACAGTCTTATTTTTGTTATATTTGTTATTCATTTTAAAATTATGTTTTCATAGGCTATCTTGTCTTAATTCGTAACTCTTTGCCGATTACCAGTGTAAGACAGGCTTTTAAAGTTGCTGTAATACAACTTTCATGTGTTAATGTGCAAACTTGTAGTATACCTAAGTGTTCATAATTATTGTACCTGACTGCAGCAAATCAACTTTACTAAAACAAACTGTCCTTTTATCAACTACATTAACTGCTGAAAAGGGTAAAATAAATCTATTTAATGGCATATTAGATTCAGTAAATAAGCTATTCCACAATTACTAGCTCTCTTGATGACAGGCGTCCAAAGAACCACCTTTGATCACTGTCAAGGCCCCACAAAATCATATGAACTATGATAAATACCTATAATTAACAGCATGAAGTTATTTCTGACCTACAGCAAAGGGATGACATCATATACAGCAGAATTTTTAGGCTGTTTGCTTACTGATCTGTGTGGTTCATTTGTGCTTTAAGATTTCTGGACTGATTTTCTAAACTTCATGCATGCGTCTACATGTACAAAAAGAAATCTGTAGCATAGTCTTAATTTTCTCGTATAATTACTGCAATTTGCACATGCAATTCTGTTACCTTTGCAATGCTACTGTCCAGTTTTACACCTAACTGGTCCCAGGAAAACAACGCTCAAATTAAATGCACGGTACTGAGCTAGTTGTATATTCCTAGATCTTTGTTGTTAGCATAGGTCTACAACATGTTTTGTATTACAACAGAGAAATAATGTAGCTGGCAAAATAAAAACTTATTCCATGTTCCTCACATGCCCCAAGTTTCACTAAGAAAATGCTGTGGGACCTTGTCCCTCCCAGGCTAAGCTAACTCGGATACAACAATTCAAGTGCATGCAAGCAGACAGTTCATACACATCAACAGTCTGTGGATGTAAAACTCCAAGTCAATTATTTGTGTGTGTGGGCTCCCAGTTATTTTTATGCAAACCCACCTTCACTGGAGTTATCATAGATTCATATTTCTGTAAATAATATCAAGGTCCATATAATTTTAAATCACACTGTAATGCATTAAAAGTTACTTTCCTGGTCCTTGATATATATATATATATATAGTTACAGGCTGAAAAGTACATACAGCTGGAATCAGAACATTCTAAAGAAAAATTACATGCTCTCTGAACATCAGCTGATGGCCCAGCACAGGGTGCATTGGAAAATCCTCCTGACTGTATGTAGCAAGTACCGCAGTAATTTCAGCAAGAGAAGCAGTCAGAAAAAAGGCATGGTTTCAAGGCGTCAGTAAAAAGAAATGGCTATTTAAAGACGCCAGTGTTGAAAACAAAAAGTGTTTAAATATTTCTTTGTCTTTGTAAAGCTATCACTTTAAAACAGCATCCCACCATTAACCTAAGAAATGTCCCTCCAAGTTTCCATTGCTCTATATTTCACACCTGGCCTTAAATGAGCAGTGCCCTGAGTCACTCTACCAGAATGTCAATCTTTCACTTCCACTTTGTGCTTAGCCAGACTTTGGGGCTGCACCAATGTAGTGCAACCTTGAAACCCTCTACCCTTCACCATGGTCTTGTCACTCAGTAGCACCAAGGCAGCATAATGGTGCCTGAACATGCTAGATCCTTGTTGTTACAGCTGGTTTTGGAAATGCAAGGCCTGAAAAAGGGTGGCTGGCTGGGAACTCCTTCCTACAAAACAAATTTTGTTGAGTATGCTGGGTCACTGATTTCATTCATGTTGTATTAGGTTTAGGGGAGAACAAAAATGACCTTCACTGAACAGAGCTGCTTTTAGCTGCAGCTACAAATCAAGGCCACCGAGCAAAGGTATAATTCCTAGAGCTGCCAAAGAGAGGAATGCCGTGCATTTCCCAGGCAAATACAGCCTTTTTAAAAGAAAGATTTCTTTCCATCCAGATTCAGAATTGCAAAATATTAGCTTCAGTAGAAAAATATTATGTAGTATTCTCTTTGATATATGTTTACTTCACATTATGTGAAATTACTTTTGTGGAAATAATGTAAAATAATGTTTCCCAATGGATAAACTGTTACTGTTATGAATGGATATAAGCACACTGCTTTCTGAAGGAAGAGCAGGTCACAGCTTACCTAACACGATTCATCACAGAGGTTAAAGGGAATGATTGCTTTCTGCATGACCAGCTTTGCTCTGTTATTTGTCATATATACTGCTCTCACCAAACTGGAATGCAAGATCTAGAGGCTGATATAATGAGATCTTCTTTGATTATATCACTGTATCAAACTATAGCCTAAGAGACAGACAGGATGTACATCACAGCACAGCTGATCCTTCAATCCTTTTTTACAATGTTTAAGCTATGTACAATTATAGCAAACATCTGTTAGGTGTTTTGAATGTGAAGACCTGTGTAGAATGTTCAGTGTAAAGGACGGAATAGTTGAATATGAGACATCTAGCCCATTTTTGTTTTGCTATTGAGTCATAAAGGTACAAGCTATAAACTGCCAAAAATAAAAAAGCAATTATAACTATAAAAGCAATAGAGCAAATATAACAAATAATATTTTATAATACCATAAAGCTAGTGTTAACTTAAGCTGCCTACCAACTTATGTGAAACAAATTAACAAAATTAATTTGAAATTATTTTTTATATATTTTCTTAAGTGTGTTGAACTCAGGCTCTGTACTGAGTCTGAGACAGTAATTTGGGAATATACAAAGATTACTTTTTTCTTTATATTTCAATGTAAATTCTTTATATCCCTAACGTGTGGAACTGTAGCAACAATAGACAATAAACTACTGAGAATTGGGTATTCCAGTATGTGTATATTCCCGAAAGGTACACACTCAAAGAACTGTATAAACATTCACTCAAAGCATGTGTATGTACTTTTGCATGCATAAGTAACATAGCCACACAATATTCTCAAATACATAATACAAAATTCATAAAAACTTTGTATTTAAAAATAAAGTCTGATCACCACCACTTTAAAGCTATTTATGTGAAACAGAGCATTCTGTTTTCTCTGATAAGTGGAGCACTTGGATGTGCAGGGTTCTCAGTTCTGTTTCTTCATCTTCAGTTTAGTACAATCTCTAACTTTTACTTTATTTATGAAGCTATATTCCATATATACCCTTCTGCATAAAGAAAACCAGCTACATTCCTTCACCGATATCTGTATCTATATGTCAATACAATGGCTTTGTAATGAATGTGCTTTAGGACGTGTATGTGTTATGGGGGCCAATTATCTTGTCAAATGTAAGACATACTGAAGAGAAAAAGAGTGCAAATTGCACTCGATAGCCTTAAAAGCAGTACTCTGCTTCTAACATCTTACACATACCGCTGGAAATGGTCCAAAATGAACTCTTCCCTGAGGTCTGCATTTTGTGCACGATAAGGAATAATCAGTCTCATGTTATATAAATGCAGGTGACAGACTATATGCTACAATAATGCAGATATAAACCAAATTGATGATACAAAACCCTCTATTAGATGTAGATTAATGTCACTAAACATTATTTTCCAAAGGTCATGGTCTCCAGCATACTTCTGTGTTTGGCAAAGCTACATTATTGATAAAAAAGCTCCCACTCAAATATTATCGAACATGTACTACACTGCTTGACTTGTATTTTTTTTTTTTCAAAGATAACATTATATCAGTCTGTCTGCAAATCTAACACATTAGTTTCTGTTACTAACCACTCAAATATATTTAGGCCTTAAGAAAAATATAAATAAATCTTAACAGAGCACACACTGATAAAGTTTATTAATGACAAGAACAAGCTTTTCAAATGCAACACTGTATATCCATTCTTAGGAAAGGATGGATTGCATGAATCAAAAAATGTGCCAGACCAGTGAAAATAGCAGCCTTGGCGTGCAGAGCTCCACCCACCGTCACCCCCGCTGCTAGATGCTTCACACTTGTCTTTCTTTGGCCACAAACAAGGCTGTGAACATCCTTCTACATAACACGGATCTCCCGGACAAAAGACAACAAGCGCCTACCATAACACCTCCAGGTGTGAGACGGACTGAAGGCATGCCAAGCTCTCAGTTATTCACTTCCAATCAAGCAGCTGCATCTCAGTTCCCAGGGCTGCCTGAGAAGCCAGAACAGCTCTCCCACTGTTCCTGTTCCTATGAGCAATACCTGTCCCTTATCTCCACCTAGGACATTAGGTACATCCAAGATCAGGACAAGTCAGAAGGGAGGGATTTAATTCTTATCTGTTTGAAAACTACTGCAGTAATTTACCAGTGTAAGAGGCATCTTTTCGATATCTTCCCGTTCCTCATTCCTTGGAACTATAAACTTCTCTGAAGTGGCTAAGAAGCTTCTTTTTTCATTCTGTGCTCCCTGTCTCTGCTTTGTACATGACTACAATTAAGAACTATGGTCTCACATCAACTAGATGTGCTGCTGCCTCAGTTCAAGCCCAAGATAGGCAGTCTGATAATCCACAGACTGTGAGCAGCAGGGAACTTGCAGAGTTTCATGTGAAAGGTCAGCACACCTCTGCAACACAGGCTTAGGAGTCTCATCAAGGAAATATTCATAGTTACTGTCAGTTATCAGTGTTACTGCAGGTTTAATTGTTGTCAGAGCATTCAGAGTTTCTATGTGGGTGACTCTAATTGCTGTTGCATCAGAACAAATAAACAATTCGTAAGCAAAGAACTGTGATTCCATTTAGACAAATATTACTGAGTACTGAAGCAGTCTCCATTGTACACTTGTATCTATGGAAGGATTCTAATTGTTTTATATTAAACATTAGCAATAACCCTCCTTTTTGAATCTACAGGGAATAAACAGAACATTTCAAATTACTGAAGTTTCATTATCTGTTACTTCATTACTTTCATTATTTGTGGACACTAGTATGTCCACAAGTCTGATGCACCTTCTTCAGTAAATAACCCTGAATTAATTTGAAATAGTTCAAATTAATTATTGTAATAAGCAAATTTGAACTTCAATTTGATATTTTGCATGTGTGGCCTCTTCTTACATTGATGTTAAAGAAAAAAAATGAGGTTCTTGGAGCCCGACTATCTGCTGACTTTTACTTTTCAGCATTTGTCTTGAAATTTTTCAAGGTTTTCTCTTATCTATGTTAGCTAGAATAATATGAACTAAGAGGTTTAGCCTTAGAAATCAAAATCAAAAGAATGTCAAACACATTTTACTAAAATTTATAATTTCTGTCAATATGATGACGGAATGGGAAAGATTGGTTTAAAAACATATTGTAAAAAGTAGAAGTGAAAGTAAAGAGTTAGGAAATACCACTGTGAAACAGCAAAATGAATTCCTCTGAAGATATCTCACTCATTTTTTTCTCTAGTTGTCCCACCCAGCTTCCTGATCAGAGCAATTACTCTGACAGAAAAGTGAAATTCAGGCTTCCTAAGCAGTGTGTTCACAACTACGCTATATCAAGAATTGAGCTGGTCTCAAAACCTTTCAGTGGATTGCATTCATCTCTGCACATGGACGTATAGCTAGGGAAAACCAGATTTAATCTTGAATTCACATGCATCCATTTAAAAAAAAAATAATCTTAAAAATAAAAACTAAGGCTGACCATTTAGAGCTTTAGAAACAGATTTTAGCCATCTTTTGCGAAGGTTTTACTTTGATGATGGATGTGAAGATCCAGAAAAGCAGTTTTAAATAATTGATGGGTGTGGGATAGAGTGATATTATCCAAGAGGAAGGCTTCACAGTCTAGTTTAGGAATGAGTCAGGCCAACTGAAGCCAAACAGACTACACAAACTCCACCTTAGTGACTAAGGCTTCTTTGTAAAATCTGCTAGTGTTAAGTTTTCCACTGTAATTACATCTGTTCTTCAAATAAACAATATGATGCTCATCTAAAATAAATTAATGTGTTATTTCATCTAGTGCATTTGGATCTGGAGTAGTCTCCTTGAGGAAGCAATTGTTGCTGCTTTACTTGAGCAGACCGTATTTCTTCAATGGTGGTAGAGAGGAAACGTTCTGCCTACAACATCCTGGCATAGTCTCTACTGTTAAGGTAAAAAGAAAATGCAAACCTGAAGGACAACTCCCCTTTTTTTTTCTTTTTTTTTTCACCTATGAACAATAAAATGTATTGCTGTCTGTGATGATATTTCTTCATTCCTCACAGAGCAGCAGTACTTAATACCTCCTGACAATTACAAAAACGAGTAAGTCAGGATTGTCCTGAACTGGATTGTGCTGACATACAGCTGAGGATAAATTTGGCCTTGATGAGTCTCTCTTTTCTCAACAGTTCACATTGTTTTTATTCAGTTTGTGTGTGCGTGGCTCTCTTCTTTTTTTTTTTTTTTTTTTTTTTTTTGCTTAACCACACCAGGGATTATTTTGATTCCTATAGGCTGAGCCGGAGAGATCCATCAAAATGAAAATTATTTTTTGGTGTACTGACTGCTATTTGTGTGTTGCATATTGGTACTCATTCCTATATCCTCTTCCACTAAGACTATGACCCTGAAGAGACCTCCAGTGTTTCCTGTATTTCCAGCATCCCTACCGCCAACATCCATTTCCAGGGCCATTAAATCAGTCATTAAAACTTGCTCTTAGCTATATCTTACGGCACAGGCACACACTGAATACGGCCTTTGCTTAAAAGGACACAGGACACTGGAGAACTACAAGCCTATATGATTTCTTTAACCATCTAGTTTTGGTCAGGAATTTGGCCAAAAAAATCATTGGCCACAGTTCAAAGTCACTGGTCAGAAAATACAGGCAAGTAAAGCCTTTGAATTCTTCACAGAGTGGGTCTCATTCTCATTTCCTGTTACCGTGTTGCACATACTCTGGGTAAGGAAAATACAGTTAAAACATTAATTTCTTCATGGGAAATGGTAGTTCAACTTCACATAACTTTCCTGCTTGGTATTTTTCTGGTTTTATTTGTTGTTGATGGTGGTTGTGTCTGTGTGTGTATGCACCTAATCTTTGTAATATTTCAGAAAATCTTTCCAATCCTTCTGGTCTCTTTTAGTGAGCATCTGGTTAAGTCATTCTAGGGCTCACCTGTGTTGTATTAAACTTGACATACTACAGAGTCTTGGGAAGTGGAAGCCAAAACATGAACCATCAAAACCATCACAGCAATAGCTGTTTCTATTTTATGTAATTTAGAAAACATCAGAGATAATTAAAAAACAACAATAACACTCCCCCATCCCTCCACAAAATGGCTTGTAGCAGGCAGTAACTTTTCCTCCTCTCACAAGTCCAGAAAAGAAAAATCACCTTTGAAAATCCTCTTTAGCAGCCTTTTGTGGTTACTCGAAATTATAAATCATGGACTGCCCAGCAAACATATATATGCTTCTTTTCATAATGTCTGATTCAACAATCTGTCATCTGGCAAATCTCCCACTGACTTCAATGCACTTTTACCTACGCAAAGTCCAAGTAAAGAGTGCAGAATACAGCCCATAAGCTTTAAAAATACACTAAGTACCTTTGAGAAGGATAATCTTTCTCTCCTTATATATCCAGTGCCAAGTTGGACCTGGCACCAACAGGGTTTTTGCTATTAGCAGACAATGGGGACTAGATTAAAAATAGTGTAGCCATGAGAAAGCAATGATTCTGATTAAGTAAATTCCATTGAACTCTTTCTAGTAAGCATTATTCAGGTCATGAATGCTAATTTGTCCTGCAGGGGGCTGTGGGTAATTACCCAGAAAAACTATCAGCTTTATTGAGTTGCTACAAAATAGTATTACTGAATGGAATGCACTGTAAAGGGAGACAACCTTGATATATACGCCTCTAGAAGTAAGCAGTTTTTTCCTGAAGACACCATAACCTGGATCAAAATCATAGTGACTTTGGATTAGGGTATGTTTGAGGCTGCTTTTATGTTTCCATTAAATAAAATTAACATGCAAAAATATGCATCACAGAAGCACCACTATGACACCTAGAGCAAATTTAGCGTTCTGCATATTTAAAATTGTGTAGAATCGGAACCATCTTAAAAAATGAAGCAAATGCGGCACAATGGCTGCATTCCAGCAGTCACACAGAACTGCTGACATTACTAAAATCTAGATAATTTAGTCCCATATGGGAATCCATACCACAATTATATTGTCCCTGCTCTGACACAGTCCTGATTTTGCACTTCTTTAAGCCTAGCTTTTTATAATTTTAATTCCCTCCACCAATAAAGCAATTTGCATTCACATAGCCTTCTTTGCTAAGTGAGAGTGAAGAAGAAATCTGTTACACGACCTTGGTCTTTTTTGCAGTTGATTACAAGGAAACAAACTCTTAGCTAAACTGTTCTCTCATCTGTTTTTAATTGATGTAGAACATTGCACTACAAACTATAGGAGAAAACTAAACAAGTAGCACAGCATGGCAGGTGACAATTCACTGTCATTTAAAGAATGAAAGCATGAGGCAAACCCTCCTGCATGGGAAGAGACAGAGCATATATACTGGAAGTTTTCCCAGATATATACATAATACTTGTTGCTCGCCTTACATATTAAACCTCAAGGAACTACAAAGCATCTCCATGGCATCTTGCAGCTCTGTAAGCAGTAGCCTGACTTGTTGGATTCCACTGAACAAACAGAGCAGAACCAATCTGTTGATGCTGACAACCCTTTGACCACCTATCAGATTTCGGGCATCTGGTCAGAACTAATGGTATGATCACTCCTCTGGGTGTCCAAAGATCCATCAGATTACTGGTAGAAGTAACATGGTCCTGTCAGAAGAGTTGGAATGTGCAGGTATGTCTAAAGGAATGGCAAGAGTAAAAATGGTAGTATAAAAGAAGAAATTTTCTACAGCTATAAATACTGACTCTGTATTGGAGTCAATTAAGATAATCTTCCTTTAGATTGAACTTTTAAAACAAATTGCCAGTCAGCCAGGACAATTGCCAGGTGCTATTGTGCTGGGCCCTGCACATGCAGCTGGGCTCCTTGGCCTAAGGATGCACGAGCAGAGGCTGACAGTCCTGCTCAGGTTCTCTTCTGTCAGAACTGGGACCAACTTCACTATCATTTGATAAATCTATGCCAATTAATACTCATTGGTGATATGGCCCTTATCCTAAACATTTAATAGCAATAATTAATTCCAGATAAATAGCTCTTTAAGTACACTCCACATAGCAGTGGTACGAATCAGAATTTATTTGCCACTATATTGACATTCTTAGGTACTGTGACAGAACAAAAACAGCATGTCAAGATTATCATGATATTAAAGAATGCATATATATATATATATATATATATATATAATTAAAGAACAGAAGAATTATCCCTATGATCCTGCTTAATTTCTGGCAGTGCTGGACAAGGAATTTGTTAAACATGTAAGACTGTGGCGGATGTTTTTGGAAAGTTTCAATAAAAATGAAGAAACAAGCAGCAATAGTTGCTTACTATTTTAATAAATGGACTGACTCTATATTTTTTATATTTTCCCATCTCATGTTTTCACTCTCCAGTTACTCTTTTTTTCTTTTACATAGGCTCCAGACAAATACATTTCCCTTTACTCAACAGAAGATTAACATTCTCACAGAATCTGTGCCGTTGAGATTGGCTACTGTAATTTATTTGAAGGATTGATTTCATTTTCAAAACATTGGAACAACAATGTTTGTCAGTAAAATAAAATATTGAACATAACTTTGAGTTAGACATGATATTAATTAATAATATTTTTCAATACCTCACTTTCCATAAAAGATATGAAGTATGAAAACGAGATTCATACATTTGGCTGGAAAAGGCTAATTTTTGTTCCGGGTACTTGAATGCTGACAGTTAAGCTTGCCATTTGTTATTCTTTCAATTCAATTAAAATAAACTTTATTATTACTTTTTAAAAAGATTATATTTTCCTGGTTTAATTTGTCAAATAAACAGATTGTTTGATTCTCACAATGAACTGTTTTAAAAGCATTCTGAAAAAAATCACCACCCATGAACAAAGACAACTAAATAACTGTTAATCTAAAGTGTCCTAATGTACTAAAAATTAAATACATAAAAATATTTCTCATTCTTTTGCACCTCAACAATGACAAAGCCAAATAACAAATGCCCTAAGGTGATGTAATTATTGGTAATTCTCGCTTTTCAGTGTCACTATACCCCATAAGCAATCATATTTCAGCTGCAAGTTTTTCTGCTGTCATTGTATTTTGTTTTAAGTCAATGAGATCAAAAATGCATATCCACCTCAGATTTATATTCTTCAAAATATCATATTATCTCTTGTGCTTCTTTTTAAAGAGAAAATGAATACCATATGTATTAATGACAAATCCTAATTATGAAGAGTGGGAACAAATGTGTTTGTAAGATTACCCCCTTTGTTTCCAGAAAATTTTCCAATAACCCTTTTTCTCTCTTGGAATACATGTGAAGTATATTTTCCTCTGTTTTCATCTGACACATAGGCTCTCCTAAATACAATTATTATGGCATGTTTTACTTTCACATTAATATTAATTTCCCAAACAAAGACAGTACTGCCAGAGTACATAAAATTAATGTAACTATTAGGTCATTAGTCACTACCGTGTGCTCAGTCTAAACAGGGCAGGAAGTGTTAATCTGGGTGTATTACATGGAATTGTTGTTCATCTTAAGGAAAAGGTTAAAAGAAACCTTTTATTTCAATAGGGACATTAACATAAAGAAAACATAAACACACTTAAAGCAACCCCAACAAACTCTAAAATTCTGTTTTTCTTCAGGCTGTGAAAGACTGAGAGCTATTTCTCATCATTCCTGAATGTGCTCTATTGTAGAAAGAGCCTAACAAGGATTAAAAAGGCTGTCCTATGCATGCACTTTGCTAAATCCCTGCATGCCATTCTGGGGTGACTGTACTGTCTGAACAAGTTCTCCCTGTTTGCATGTAAGAAATAGCTGGCTCAAACAATTCATCTGATCAGTGAGGCTCAGCCAGAGAGTGTGCCAGTCCAACTATATGCAGCCTAATACTCTTTCCATGAATGACGGTTAAAAAGGGCTTTCTTGCTTGAATGGTCCTCCATAGGATGTGGAAATAGGCTCAGTTGGGGAAAGGAGGCAGGCAAGGAGGGAAACTAGTACCAAACATCTCTCACTAGGTCCTTCTGGTTGTCAGGTTTTTACTGCAGTGCAAGCAGATTTACAGTAAATTCATATAAATCTGTCAAAAAACTACTCATTCTGCAATTGTTACAAAGCAGTCAACTGAATGGGGCAGGAGGTATTTGCATGATGGCAATAGGACAATGAAAGAAACATATGGGGGAGGGGATTCTTACTTCCTCTTGTGCACTCTACCCCTTCTTACTCCCCACACCCTGTCACATGCATGTTTCGTTTCAGCAATCTCCCATGAAACAGAGACAACATGGATGGAGCAGAGGACGGGGCTGCATGGTGCTTGAGGATGGAGTGATGGCAGCAGGTGGGAGGAAAACTACTGTTCTGCTGTGTTAAAACCACTTGGTGCTGGGTGTTCACCAGTTCTGTTTTCAAGAATGTATGCATCAGCACCTACTTCTCATGTGTTTAAGCTCCGCTAAGTGTCACAACCAAAAAATAGCTTGGATAATAATTATTCCACTAAAGCAAAGAGGAGAAAGAGAGGCATTTTATCATTACAATTCTAAGAACTGTGGATGGATAAGAACTTCACACCACAAGTACAATAAGCATACATGTATACTGGTCCAACTGGACTGAATACATAAATCCAGATTAATTCCACAGAGCTCAATCATTACATATTAGTATATTCAGGAGACTCTAGTTATTCACATCAAGATCTGAAAGTAATTGCAAACTAATTTGTTTTTATATTTCATATGCATATTTCACCTTCTAAAGGTTATGTCAGTAACAGATGCAGTACTAGGAAATAAATGAGGGAACCCTGTTTACTAAATGCCAGGTGAGACAAAGACTGTCTCAGAAAGAGTTTCCATGTATTGCCCCACCAGTGAACTCATTCGTTGGCTGGAGAGACACTCATCTGTAAAAGTAAAAGTTTAACAAGTCTCCCAACCAACTGGCCTTTAACCCTTTCTCCTTTGAAAGGCTAGAGTAAGCTTGAGAATTGTGAAGTGTATACACATAAAGCAGCTTTCAAATTATTTACAGGCCAGGTAGAAAGCAGGCAGCTGTAATGTGAATTCCCTATTATTGCCCCACAGAATACATTTCTACTTTCCCACTGGAACTTCTTCTCAGTGACAAATGACTCACTCCTCATGCTCATTCAGTTCTGACCTCACCTGAACACATCAATTGCACCAAATACTGCAATGCTTTTCTAGTTTTGTGATGTGGTCAAATTTCAGAGAGCTCAACTGTCTTCACTTAAAAGAAGAGGTGATGATGTTCCAGAGACCTGAAAGGCAAGTGACAGATGCTTTATCCAGCAAGACATCCTGCCCTTGGAAGCAGTGTATTGCGATTTGCCCATTCTATGAGTTATGCTACATCCTCTCTGCCTGTTTTTGTAATTTGACAATTGTGCGGTATGATCCAGATATTATTTCTGTGAGGTTTTCTTCTGTGAGACATTTTTGTGAGGGTTCCTTCTTCGCTTAGAGACTTTTTTTTCAGTCTGTCTAATGCTGACATTTCTACTCCAGGTTTCATGTAGATGTAAAAGATACATATGTGCATAATATTACTTATTCTTACCCTTTCAGAATCAGTGAGGCATACTGCACCTGGCCTTTTCACAAACAGAGAATGACAATTCACTAGAAAAAAAGTTTGCTAAATAAATTTCCATAGTTCTATTATTTCTCTTCCATTCTACAGTCAGACGACAATCTCCCATCTACAAGACCTATGCTTCAGGAAGAAATATATGGTAGCTCAAAGCTCAAAAGAGCCATGGAGAAATTCCAAACAATCTCTGGATGCATTAGCTGCCAAGGAGGTCCATGTTGTCATGAGAGGTATCTTAGGCCTCCCACAGTTCTTGGGCTGTGGGAGAATGACTTTCTGTGGGCTATTCATTGGAAGATCCTGTTGCAACTGTCATTAGATGCCCCATTAAAATTAAGACAACCCTGATTTTTTAGTGATTTATACTGATTAAAGAGCAGAAACCCTAACTTCCTCTCTGTGTGATCTGCCAACAATCATACAAGCCCACACTCTGTGCTCTGGTCACTGTAGGAACCTCAGGAGGTTGCTGGGTCCAGATGGCTCAGTTTATCACATTGCACTGTTAAGTCTCTTAAAGGAGCTGCATACCATCTGGGCTGATTTAAAGCCAGAACAAAACGTGTTGGATCCTATGGAAAAAGGCCTTGCACACTGCCCTAGTAGTCTTTGTCTATCATCTACCTCCTCTCCTGACCAAGGTATGGGTAAGAAACTTCATGGGGAGGTGGGATTACCAGTTCCTAGTGAAATAAAGGTACACGACCTTTATTAACAGTAACAACACAATATTAACAGTAATAACACGAATAGTACACGACCAGGTAATATTATTTCTCTTTCAATCCATCCATTTCTCTTCTATTAATCACTTTTCATAACTGATTAATGGAGAACACAGCAAAAGAACAGACACAAGATTGGTTTCAATCCCTGCCAGGGAATCCAGAACACTTGTGACTTTGCAGAATCACAATAAGTGTAATTCGTTTTTCCAGTAAGCAATTGATGGCTTTTGCTGTGTATGTATACACAGACATATTTACAATTTAAAATGACAGTGAGAATACTAAATGAACATCATCGTTTACTATTTCATTTTTGCAGCATGTTTGCTACAAAAAACAGTTTGCCTCAAAAATGATACAGCTTGGACAGCTGTATTTTTCTCCAGCCTAGCCAGAAGGCCTATTGAGTCAGTCTCAGCTGTGCAAGAATCAGGAGCAGCTGAGTTTAAATACACATGCAAGTGGCTTCAAAATTTTGTGAATCACTTTATATTTTTAAATTCTCCTTTCTCATAATTTGAGTCATTAAGAAGTATGTGATCACTCATTCCAACAAATAATTTTATTTGACATCGTATCAAATGCACAGCACAGGCTCATGTGATCATGCATGTGAATCACAGCATTTATACTGCCTAAGGCACACAAACACCAAGGAGCAGTCTAGACTCAGCTGATTAAGCTGTAGTATGAAACAACACCTCAGTAGTCAAGGGTATGACAGCCAACAGTGGTTTATTGGACCAAGGGGTATAGCATTATAATTTACTTCTCTAATATGTGTCATGTTCTCTCTTATTGTTTCCCCTTACAGAGTGAAATATGAAGGTAAGATTGCTGCACAGTTTCATGTGTTACGTTCCTCCAAAATTAGAGTAACAAACTGTCTTTATTAGCCAGTACATTTGGTATAGTGCCATAAATCACTGAAAGTGCAGGTGAACATCTAGTGGTTTAAAAAGTCAAGAAAAACCAAAAGACTTCATGTATCTGCCTGAAGCAATTTTTGGGCTACTGTAGAGCTAAACAAAGTCCTAGATTTTCTAGCCCTTCCTATTTTATTGTATGTTTCTAGCCATTAGTTTTCCCCCATTGACAGGAAAACCAGTATTTATAGAGTCTGGCTCAAGGCAAATATTTTAAAAGTCTTTATTTTTTTTTCCTTCCCAAAACATAACTATATGGACCAAAACAATTTTTATTATTTTTTTTTTTTTTTACTTTGCCTGCTTTTCTTTGAAAATTGAAATTTGCAGCCTTCTTCCAGAAGAACACAGTATTGGTCACAGACAATTTATAAAAAATAACTTGTTTGTTTATGAAGCAAACACATGTAACACTGATGAAATTATTAATGTCACAGTGTTAACTTTCTTCTCATAAATATAGTTTAACAGTGCTGACATTGCAATTACAGTCAAATGTTCCAGTTCTTTGCTTATTTGCTTGATCTGTCAGTCTACTGTGGGGGGAGACAAATTGGGGTGGGCATTTGACAATGCACAAAAGATATATAAAACTATTCTGATTAAATCTCATTGAAAGATTTAAAGACTCTGAACACTTGCCAGATTTTTTGGACATGGCATTTTTAAGCAATGCTAATAAAGTATTCTACTCATCACAGGTTTAAGAACATATAGGGTAAAAATAGTGTATGTAGATCACAGACTGGCGTGTTGTTGCTTCAGAACTGACAGATTAATAGCTTCATTCATACTGTATAGACATACAGTATGGTGATCTGAATTATGTATTTTCATGGATAAAAAACTATACTTATATATGTTTCCATACTCAGGAGACAAACCCTCAATGAATGAATTCTCTGACAAAACTTTGTCATTGATATCAGCATAAGAACATCACAGATTTGACTAAGTTACCAAAGGAAAAAACAAACTAACTAACTATCAAACAGAAAACAAAACAAAACAAAACAAAACAAAACAAACAAATGAGCAAGCAAGCAAAACAAACAAAAAAAAAAAAAAAAAAAAAAAAAAAAAAACAACTTTCACATTGAACCATTCATGTAAGAAGACTATCCCAGGTAAATTTTGAACAGACTGACTCCATACATTTCACAGTCAGACAATTAGTGAAAAACAGAGCTGAGATTTCCATCACTTTAAAATGCATGATAAAATTTCTACTGACTCCAGCTGTGTAGAACTGGGTCCTTTCTATGTATTTTGGCACATAACCACAGAAGCAGATAATGTGGCATGAGTGAAAACTACTTGGTTTTGTTCCTAAGGCTGATCAAAGATCTTATCTGTCCTCTATACAAAATCATAGAAATGGAAAGCACAAATTGTTTACCACGGATTTTACATGGAATCTACCAAACTGTGGCATTAAAGTTGTTAGTTATTAAAATGGATATACTGTACAAAATACAATAATAATACTATACAAAATATTCACCTACTTGTAGGCACAAAGTGAGAAAAGAGACATGTAAAACTTACTATTTCTTAATCCAGAAACTGTAAATGATGACATAAAATGGAGGGGTAATGGAGCACCAGACTCCCCATTTCTAGAAGCATGTTCTACATTTATAATACAAAATGCATAGTGAAACTTGTTCAGCTGCTCGTTTTTTATATCAGCTGAGGATTTGATCTAAAATTTCTCTTCTAGTAAGATTTTATTTTTCATACTGGTATTTTTGTGAAAGAATAAGACTCAAATAGTTTGGCCCTTTCATTTACAATTGATGAGATGTATTGAAACTGAAACTCAGGAATGACACATTTGAGAAGTCTCTAATAGACATATGTTTACCTTCTGAACAAATGAGAGCATTGTATTTGCTTTCTGTTTCATTATATCTGAAGGCAGAAAAAAGTCTCATATGCTCGCAACGAAAACATGTTTTGATTTATGATTTGCCAGATTTCAATGATGACTTCTTCCAAAGGAGAGAAAAACACTTTGTATGGGCCTCATAAAATATTTAGATAGCATAGAACAAAAGCAGAGAACCATAAAAATACAATTCTCACTGTTTAGGGAAACAAACTAAATTGAAAAAAAAAAAAATCTTAAAAAGATATTCCTTCAGTATTCTGCTTTTACATGAACTACAGGCATCTATTAAAACTGATAAGAAATGGCGAGCTGGGGAAAACCTAGAAACTAAGACCTTTTGGTTGACATTATCCTGATTAGATACACTGAAATAATAACAACTGTCTACTCCAACAAATTGTTATTACTTACATCTTCCTGCACATTCTTTTCAAATTTGCAATATGTACATTTTTCTGGTTTTCTTTTATGTATAAAAATCAACATGATTATATACTTTTCAGATGTGATGAATGAGTACTAGTGATTTCTAAGTCCTCCTTCCAGCAAGTACTTAAGCGTACATACAACTGCAGCACAGCGAACTATCTCAATCAAAGTCAACATGTTTGGCAGAGCAGTGTGTAAAATGCTAACCTTACAAAAGATCCTATAAATTTACCGTCAAATCTTGACCTTAACTTCAGTAGTAAAACTCCAGCTGATAGTGATAAGAGCAGAATCAGGCCCCTGCAACTCAGGTTTCTAAGGTTTTCTCTCCCTTCCTTCCCCCTCCTTCCACAACAGCTTGAATTCCTGTATTCTGATTAAGATAGATGGAGTATTTGCATCCTATCCATATTCATAATCCTCCTTTTCAGTGTCAACCCAAAATACCACATTTGTTGCCCAGGCAGACACATGCAATGTCTTCAGAAGGTTTTGCATAGATGGATAAGGACACATCCCTTTTCAAATTTTGCAGAATAGGTGGCCACTAGGTGAATTCATGCTGTTAAAGTGCTAAGAGACCAGAACAAAACCCATGTCTTTTGTGTGTGACAGAAACTGTAATTAATGATTTCTCCCCTTTTTGCTAAAAAGAAAAGGGAGATGTGCTGTTGACAGGCATTTTATTAATGGTTTCTACCATCTCAGTATACATAAAAGGCATTATATATTGCAGTGCTAGTTTAAAAGATATTTTTTTTTTTTTTTTGGAGGAAATGTAGAAGATATTTCTTGGATGAAAAATGAAGGCAATCTGTCCACCGCCACTGAAAGTTTGGGTTTCAATAATAAAATTGAAACTATTGTGACAGATCCTATTGTATCCTTTAACCATCTGCCTCCTGCTGGCACAATCAATGATGGCATCTGCAGGGACACAGTCACCCTTACCTAGCCTTTCTCTTATTTCAGCAACAAAACCTGTCAATACCAAGTTTCATGGCTGCTTTTCTAAGGAGATTTATCAACCATCTAGGTGATGGTGCTTATTTTAGTGACTGTTGGTCTGTTGTTGTATTGGGAACCAATAGGAGATAAATATTCAGTTTGACACACAAAAAATTAGACATGCATTTTCCAGCTGCAACAATGGCAGCTGACTGCCTAATCCAGAGGCCACAGCAGCAATGATTTTCTTTTAGACCTTGTCTATGCCATGGAATTAAAGAGAATGGGACACAATCTAGCATTACTTTCTGATCTATATTGAGCAGGAGAATGTGACAATCTTGTATACAGTTCTTGAATTTATGCTTCTTTTCCTCCAAAACGTTAAAACAATCTTGAAATATTCCAAGTGAAATGCTGAAAATAAGAGGCCAAATCTTAATTTCCTATACATGAAAGGAAGCAGCTTGTCTGTTCAGACAGTGCTATGCTCATTTACACTGGCTAATGGGCTTCCCATCGCTTATGGACAGACAAGAAAACCGACATTTATCTAGGTTAGTACTCTTCTGCAACATTTTGAGAAAATCGTTTTGCTTTGCCACTGATTTGCAAGCAACTTAATAACTTCTGTGAACAAACAAGGAAATGGACATTTACCACATGTTTACAATAATGCAATCAGAAAACATGTTGGGGAAGGGATTTACAGCAGTTTAAACACCCCTCTCCAGACAGAAACAGCCAAGCAGCAGAAGGTTCTCCCTAAATTTTTTTTGCAGGCTGGCTGATACCTTAATTTTAAACACAGAATTCTTTTTTTTTTTTTTTTTTTTTTTTTTTTTTTTTTTTTCTGTGGCTATTCCATTCAGCATTACAACTGACAGGAGTGTTAAATGTAGCTATATTAATTAATTAATAAAACATCCATCTTTCCTCGAAGCAAACCTGTGATTCTTCATTCAGCTTTTCAAACTTAATTTCTAAACGTCCTGGAAAATCTATGTTTCAGGAGGCAGCTGGAAATGCACTGTTTGCACTCTGATCTATAGCAGCAGCCATTCATTTTCTCTGGGAATTTTTATGTAAGCTCCCTTATTGGGAATATGCTAATGATATCCGCCATGATTACTGATTTTCTTTGAATCGTTATTCCTCTGTGGGCAAAGCAATCAGAAAGGGAGAACAGGAGATTTACTTCTTGCTTGTGTGCCTTCTTCAACCATCTGCTCTATCCTGATTCATTTGAATAAGATCTGCAGTTTTAGATTCTTTACTCTGGCATTCTGAAGCGTTTTAAAGCTTAAAAGGAGTTAATAGTTATCTATCAGTGTCACAGCCATGGTACCGTGATGCATTCTAAGAGCAAGTTTGCCTTCCAATGGTTTACAGGGCCAGATTAATTTTATTAAAGTAAAAAATTACAATGTTCTTTAACAGCTTCATTATTTCAGACAAGTCTTCTGTGAGCACATTTATTATCTGGAGCGTGGAGTATAAAAGCTGAAAGAAAGGGAACTAATTTATAAAGCAAGAACATTTTTTAAATGGAAATTGTTAATTTACTCCCCCCTACCCTCCACCCCATATATGGAAAAAACAGAGGGCAAAATTGTGATCAATTTGCTGAAAATACAACCTTGTGAAAAGCACTGTAGTTATGAATTCTTGTACCTGTTCTTTTACCTGCGTGTACTTTTTGAAATACATTTACACAAGGTCATTTCGATTAAAACAAAGGTGCTATTTAGCTGTATCAGAATTCAATTAAATTTTTCTCTCAAATGAAGTACTGGCCCTATATAACAAGTTTCCCATGCACCGTGATAATGATGCACATGCTTACTTTTTTTTTTTAAAATGGGATGCCAGCTTTCTGTGGTTTTACACGTACACACCAGGTTTAAAACAGCACTGGTAATTGCCAAAAGACCATTTTCTACAACAGTAGTGTAAAATAAGCAAGACAATATTGTAGTAAGACAGAACTAAGCACAGATGAATGCAGAGGGAGCAGCTGGAGAATTGTACTGCATATTTGAGTGCAGTCTTTTCACAAGAAAGTAACCTTTAAAACAGTGAAAACTAGTGTTTGAGAATCCAAAAGCATCTTTACCATATTTGTTTCAAAAATACTGTTAATGAACACTGAAATAGTGTTCACTGAACAACACTGAAACTCTAATCAGGTTGGTGGAGTAACCTTGTTCATAATGTCTTTATATAAAAGTAGAGACAATCTTTAGAATAGCAAGCAGTATAAAATGATCTCCAAAGCACAGGATAACTCATTTGGCTAATTGTGAAACTAGAAATCTTAAATGAATACATAACTGGTTCAGGGTCCTATTTATTAAAACAGAAGAGTTTATCAGTTCCCTTAGCATGGCCACTTGACATTAAAACTTTTACCTAATATTTTACTAATTTTTTTTTTTTAAGTAGTCTTTTCTGGAATACCCTGTTGATTAGCATTCTGATTTCTCCTTGTCTTTTAAAAAACAGAATGACAACACAAAAGACTGAAATGGCAGTGACCTCCCTGATAGAATTAGTTATTGGGAGCCACTTTCTATCAGCTAACTTCAGCTCTTTTCAGAGCTCTCAGAAAGAGAGCTGCAACTTGTGTGAAGAAAGAGTAGTTATTTAAGAAAGGGTTTGCCTGTTCTCATTCAAAAGAAGGGAATTTACAAACACACTTTGTGTTTGCTTTTAATTAGAGGTGCAACTAAACTGACCCATAAATTACAGGGCTCACTGCATTTGTGACTTGGTTATCCTGGAGATGAGAAACAGCGAATACAGTTTCTTTTGGTTTAAAGATCTATCAATCTTTGAATTCCCTATTCCATATCTTACTAGAGGACTGAAAATCCATTTTTAATTTTTATGGTGGTTTTTATAATCAGTATAAATGTGGTTCCATAAACTTCAAGGAATGGTCTCAACCTTATTTGGACTTTGATGTATTGTACAAAGCAAATGGTTCTGAGAAACATGGATAAAAGTAGAAAAGAGAAATTCTATTTTAATCTTTCATGACACAAAATTCTTAACATCAAGGCAAAGATAAGCAGGTAGCCAATGAAACAGAGAAGAAATCATAGGAACAGCAGTGCTGTATTTCAGAACAGCACAGACACCTCATGATTTTTCTGCTCAGGTGTGTTACACAAAATACATATAATGCAATACTACATTCTTCTAATTGAGAAGCATTTTCTCTTCTCTTGCATTTATATTTCTCTTTCTTCCCAATGAAAGCGTGCCTTATTGCTAAAACTTTGTGCAATACAGCTTGCTCATTTCATGGTTAAACCCACTCACCACACAAAGCTCTGGCTCTTTACGTACACAGCCTCACAATGCAGTAGGGATATTTTAATCTCCTCTTCAATGTGTCTCAGTAGTCTTAACCATTTTAAGGCCCGTTACTTCTACTAAAATGCCAACAACCCGATTACCTATCCAAGCAAGAAGTTTCTGAAAAACAGAGCACGAAATGCTGGTCCTTCTTGGAAAGCTGAGAGGAAAGAACTTTGCAGGGGAGGTAACATGTTTGTTCTCGACAGAGCATTGCAGAATGTCTCCTTTGGAAAGGGACAGTAACACCATCAGGTAACGATGGTGTGCCAACCCACATTAACAGCAAACAAATCCAGGAGGGTCTACCAGTTATATTTATTCTCATCACAAATGCCACACCCCCACTTCTGCAATGAAAACAGTACAGAGTTCAGCTATGGGGTACCTGGGGCGAAATGCAAAACATCCCTGTGCTAGCTCTCCATGGGCTGCTTTACAACAAAGTCAGTAAACAGCAAACTTTCAGCCCTTGTTAAAGAGCCCAACTCATGAACACACCATTTATAGTAGGCACTTTACGTACTCCTAATTACATTGTTTCAGACCATCAAGATCTTTACAATTAATTCAAGCATATGAAATGCCAGTGATGAAGATGAGACTTCAATTGCTTTTTATCCAGTTTTGTTGCACGTCTATTAAATAATTTACCTTTCTCTATATGTTTAAAAAAAAGCTGAGACTGTAGACCTAAGCTGATAGTAAATCCTTCTGAACACAAGAATTTCTTTTAAGTTCTATCAAATTCTTATTACTATAAATTTTCTCTCTTGAATTTGAGGTTGATACAATAAAGAGGATTTTATATTAATGAAGAGAGCAAAATGACAAGGAAAAAAATCACTGAAAGAAACATAAAAAAAAATATTCAGGTAAATCATTGTGAAACACACAGATGAGATCTTGATATACTTGTTCTTTGTGTCTCCATAAATCTATTTGGCTAATGTAGAACAAAAAGTCCCTGTGTCCAGTATAAAAAAAAAAAAAGTACTAGTTTATGTTTTTCTGCGTGTTCTTTAATATGCAGTTTTTAGACAGAGAACTTTTCTTTGAAGTGAGCAAAAAAGATCATAATACCATGCCTAAACATTGTAACAATCCAATTTTATGTAGCTTTCTTGTATGACTGAGAGCTGATTTACAAAAACCAGCAAACCTCTGGCATACCTGTATTTATATTGCTTTTCAGAATACACTGTATTCTCATCTATTCTATAAAAGGGAAAAATGATTTCCTTTCATTTGCATATGATGCGATTTGGAATTGTTAGTCTATCATGTAGACACAGCCAAATGCACCCTGTAATTAATACAAACCAAATTCACCGCGCTTAGGTAGGATACTGACTGATGTATGCACAAGACAAATTTTCATACAGCCTGCTCTGGAAGTTGAAAGACTTTCATTTAATGCATACAACAAACATAACACAATTTGTAAATAGACAGGTTTTTGAAATAACCTGAAGAATGGAGGGGGGCAGTTGGGGATGAGGAGAGAAGACAGGAATAAAATTCTTGGCTTACAATGACTCAAAACACATTTTTAAGATAACATAATACATAACAAACAAACAAACAAACAAACAAAAAGTTGATGAAGGAACTGGTCCAGTCTGACAAAAATAAGCCTTACTTCTGAATCTTTTGAAAGGTCTGATAATTTGAGACTAGTTCCAGAGAAGATGAAAATTTTCTCAGCCTATATATTTGGGAACTACAGGATATGCAATCTGATCATTTCTCTGACAAAAGATTTCTGCATGATATATATACTATGCCATTAAATTCATGAAGTCGCTCAGCACTGAGATTTTCTGGTTTATGCAGCCGTAAGGATGTTTCCATAGAATTAATTTATGTAATATGCAGGTAAGTGCAAAGATTTTCTCCTCATCACATTCCAAGAAACATTTTCAGCAATTCAGTTAAGTTGAATCGATGGAAGTTATACCTCTGTCTATGTTACGGGCAGTCATTGACTGAGCACTGAAACTCTAACTTTAGGAGTAGTAGACAGATGTCAGGATAGCTGACAGCTTGAAGACGCGAAGAACGCCAGATTCAATGTGGACATTTGTGGCAACGCTTCAGCCCAGCAAAAAGGCTACACAGCACAAACTTGACTAGGCTTCTGTTAGAAAGCACAATCCAGGGCAGAGTGAAGGTAATGAAAACTGTCTCTCTGTCCCTCTTTGCCCTCAAAATTTAGCAAACATCTGTCACAATCTCTGCAATGTACTCCTGCAAACCTTTATGCTGACTACAGGAAAAGCTCAGGCATCATAAATGCTGTGGTTAGCTACAGCAAAACTTATTTAAATAACTTAGGCAATTGATGCATCTGAAATCCCAGCAGTGTTATCTGTGCTCAAAGTACCTTTAAAACTAAACAATAAGGGGCAGAAGAGCAGAGACCAAAATGCTGAAGGAAAACATGACTGAATTAATCATTAGCTATCACTCCCATAGACTAATACGGTGATCAATAAGCTTGTGTTTACTACTAAAGAAATGGGTTCTCTTTTCTCAAGTCATACACTGGTGTAAAAACAAGGGCAAGGAGAAGTCTCAACCAAGCTTTGTATGCAAGTTAATTAAGCTTTTGGAGTAATTGTCCTCTCATAAACCTCAATGGATTTCTCTCAGTTCCTTTCTTAAATACTGAATTCCCCAAGGATTTTAATTTCCTTCTCCAGTTCCTAATTACTGTACTCCACTCGGGTTCTGGTTATCTTGTTTTACCTCTCTGAACACTGCTTTACTCCTTTCAGCTCCTTACTCCTCTCTAGGATCCAGTTTCCCCATTCAAGCTGTTTTACTATGTTCTTCTGGGGTGTCATTTAGTACTTTTTTATTATTTTATTTTATTTTATTTTATTTTATTTTATTTTATTTTATTTTATTTTATTTTATTTTATTTTATTTTTTTGAGGTGCTGATGGAAAAAATCACTGCAGCAGATCAGATTCTGGGGTAAAAATAGAACACTGCTCTCAGCACTCTGCATTAGCCACCCCCCTCTCCCCCAGCATCAATTCAGTAGGATTTCTTATAACTGCAAGCTAGCTTATGCTTTGGGGTTACTTTACTGAGAAAGAAGCCCATCTGCTTGCAAAATCTTTTAACAACAACATTACTTTAGGTGGAAATGCACAGACCTAAGATCTGCAGGCTGCATGAGCATATAAAATCAGTCTAATTTATCTTCTCCAGAATGACTTGAATGCTTCCCCCAAAAACAAAGCCCCAAATCAACAACAAACAAAAGCAACAAAAAGAAAGCAGAAAACAAACTCTCCAGTCACTGCAATTTCTTCTCAAGAACGTTACACTTGATATCATCTCATCTTAAAACATGCGTGCTAAGAAAGTTTAATCTGATATTTAAGAGTTCTCAAAAATGTTCTAGCAAACACCGTATATGGAATAAAAAAAGTACTATAGCCTTTATGGTACAAAAATCAAAGATGACTCTTCCTGCTACTGGTTTTACTCAGCAGTAAAGAGAAAACCTTGCAAGTGTTGTTTACACAGTACTAAATCCTTGTAAAGTCATACTGAAACAAGTGTGCTATCTGACCTAGCCCTTAGGGCTACTTAAACACCTGTGGATTTATAGAGTTCAGATGTCTACAAGGTCTGCGCTGAAGTTCATTTCCAAACCTGTGCCCCATGTGAAGTGCTTTGTTGGCACAGTTAAGCCATTACTACTTGTTTCTGGTTTGCAAGAAACGTTATGAAATAGGAAGAGTTCAAAACTAAAAATATGTATTTTTATACACAGACTGAAAATGCACATAACAGCTAAACACTCATCATTTACTTTTTTATTTGCAGAGCCTTAGCTTCACTAAGAGCAAAACAATGCAAGGAAAGAGAGGGGTTATCATTGTAGATGTAGAAGTAACTCCCCAGCATGACATACACATGTAAAACACATCAGACCATCAAGTTTAACTAGCACATGCTCTACTTTGGATAGTATTACCTGAGAAAACACAAACAACTCCCTCACATCCTCCTCTCAGAAAATAAAGTTGATACTCCCCTGAACCTTGGATCACAGTAAAAATATCATAATATAATCCACGAGCAAAAGAATAGGTTAGAACAGGTTTAAAACTATCCAAAATTTAATTGGTTGGAAGGTTTACTGGTCCCACAGAAATCCCTATAGCTGATTTGAACTGGACCAAAATTTCATTGTCCTGTGAGTTTACATAAAATATAGCGTAAGACCTAAGTATCTCCAAATGTCAATTGTGTTTGCTCTCAAATTATTTCTTTCAAAATTATCACACATTACAGATTACAATTAAGACCATATTATTATTATTATTCTCTTGCTCAGTTATTTATACCCATATTCTTTAGACTCTTCACTATGGGGTGTGTGCTCAGCAACCTATAAGATGAAAAATAATGGTAAATCTGTTCTTTTAGTGTGTTTCTTAACTGTCCCCCACAACTGGTAATACTCGGATTTTCCATGAGGCCTGCAAAGGTTTCAGAAACACGCAGTCTTGCTTAGAGGAGGCAGAACGGCAGTGACTATGGCAAAGGCTGTGCTGCCCCTGAAGCCCTAGGAGCGTGTGGCCCTGCTCAGCTGCAGAGTGTGTTAATGACTCTGGCACTGAGATTTCACAATACTGTTTTTCAGAGCCTCAGCTTCGGAATATATCAGCCCAGAAAAAGATTGAAAAAATGATCCTGCTATATCCTAAAAGTTCATAAAGAATGAAAGCAAATAATAATAAGAAAGGGACACAACATTTTTTTCTCCAGTTCTTTAATTCATGATTTTTAAGCCAATCTCATAATGCATAAATGTGTCACCTTTTGCTAATGCCAGGACTGGTAAGATTGCATTCTAGGGCTCTGAGCAAATGCACACTGAGAAAGAGCTTCAGGAAAGCATGCAGTCAGTGATCTTTTCTTTTTCTGACTACTAAGCTAGCTTTGCTACAAGGAAGAGAGCAAAAGCAGCAATTGTCTTACTGTTGTCCCACATCTCTGCAATGGCTTTAGGGAGGTTTGTGCTGCCAATACAGAACAGCAAACAGCAGCTGCACTTAGCTATACCAAAGCTGCCTCTTGCACAGGGGGACAAGGGACATATCTCCATGCTCATTTCTTGTTTAGTGCTGTACTAACCTAGAGCACAGCAGCATACATTCGTGTATTTCATCCAAGCCACTTTTACAGTTTAAAGCTTATGTTTGTACATTGATGAATTAAGAGTTACATAAATGCTAAATGCTCTTAAAATCATACTCACAAAACCCCCAGAACTCCTATGGAATGCATATTCCAAATTAGATCCCTCTTAAAGAGCAGAATAATAAAAACAGCCATCACAAATTTAAGTTTTCTCTTTTATATTCTGCTCAGTATGGCTTTCAGTAGGTAGGTACATATAATAAACCACTGCCATGCTTGGCCTCTTGCTGATCTATCCTGTTTACACATTGCTAAATCTTTTTTATTGCTTCTGACAATATGTTGTTTCATACCTTTCTATCTGTACTTATATTGGTTTTATTGCTGGGTTATCATTGCAATGCGGAATTACACTGAAAAAAACATATCTGTTTATCTGACGGGGCTTGGCTCATGCAAACATTTTCACAATCATTGTCTTTTCCGTTCAATATACGTTTATGTATAGACACATGGATACCCGGAAACAAACATAATAGAATGTAATAATTGCCATCAATGCTATTATTATGCAAGGAGAAACCGACACTTTCTGGCAAAAGCAAGAGATGACACAGCCAACACAAATTATTTATCTCAGTTGTTCTCCACACTGAGTCCTTGAGGTCTAAGGATGAATCAAGTGCCTAGCAACTAACCAACAGCCCATGTTACCGTCCCTTTCTTCTCTGTCTTTATGCAGAGAATTGGGCCCTCACCAGGAGAAGTCTTATCCCCACTTAATAAGAAGATCCTCATTTATCAACAATTGTCAATGCACACAGACCTCTCCATCCAATCCTATGTATTAGCCCTGCTCAGAAAGGCTGACTGCTGTGCACTACACAGGGAGAGTCAAAACACGTGGCAACGGCAGGCAAATCTCCTTCACAGAACTATTCCTACAGCCATAAAGGTTACAAAATACCTTTGTTCTGAAAGCTGCTGGGAGATGTAAAAGTAGCACCAATTCAGAGAGCACGATGAATCTAACTAATCTTACGTTTGCAAATTGGGTATAAACACACAGAATTGCCATCTACAGCTTTTTATTGATGGTACAACACCAAGACAAGATGGAGGCAAAGGAGAGACAGCCTTGTCAAGTCCCACACAGTGGATGTGATTCATGCACTCGGCTGCCTGATTGGGGCAGAGGCTTCCCCTGTGCTCCGTGCCTACATGCACTATGACAGCTATGCCTGGCACGTAGCGTCACGCGGAAGGCAGAAGCCAAGGACTCAAAGTCAAAACCCCCTCACCCTGTGTCACAGGCATCCCTCCAGGATATACCTTGGCCCATACTACACGGTCAGCAACAAAACAAAAAAAAACTGCCAAGTGGAAATTTAGGTATTAGGTTGGGAAGGTAGCAGTGAAAGCTCCAGAAAGAGCTTTTAAAGTATGTGGAATAGAGATAGTCCATTTACTTGATATCTACTTGGCAGCTGGCACAAGGAAGCTCCCTGTGGCACTACAGCAAAATCGTTTTACATTGTTGGACATGATAGCAGTGTGAGGCCCTAGCAATAGCTGCTGAAGAGTAGGGAGGAAAAATGAAGGGTAATGACTCTGAATTAAGATGAATAGGGTAGTGGACAATTAGCTAGTTTGTCAGAGAAGCAAACAATCATTAAAGGAAACCTTTCACAATGTAAAACCATTTGTATAAGGGATGCAGCAAAGGGGACATAAATTCTGCAAGGCTGCAATTGAGCTTGATCTTATTCCTAACAAGGCTGATTTTCAAAAACCCAGTGAAATAATCAGTTATTTCCCACCTTCAGTGGGAACATAGCACTATGTCTTTCATTAAACTTCTTTCTCACTATTTGGTTTGCTGGAAAAAAAAATGGTCTTCTGAATCATTAGAGTACTTTGATGGGACAATTTGTTTCTTCTGTTTGAAATATTTCCTATTGCAATAAACTACTGAACGCAAATGCTAAAATACAGATTTTCAGAGAGCTAGAGAGATATTTTTAGGTTTTCAAATATTAAGACAAAACGGCATCATTTTGTATCTAAGTCTGAATTTTAATGAGCAGCTCTATTGATGATCACTGAACATCTATATTTATAGAAAGATGGAATATTGTGCCATTATCTACATATGTTTCATTTCTCCATACATACAGAAATCAGAGTTTAATTTCTGTAGCAATGAAAATATGGCAATTTACACCAGAACTATTAGTCAGAATGTAAAATTAGATCTAAGCCAATATGTTGCCTCCATTTTTAAAAGTGGGATCCTGCTTAATTTTTCACATGTATACTTTCATTTCTGCCTCACCCGAGGAAGAAAAGCACGGTCTTGTGCTTGTTCTGTAAGGTCATTGTATAAAATGCTCTTAGACCTTTAGTGCTATTTATTGTGGTGCAGCAGAACTTGTGACCTACATCTTAAACAGCATTAAAATGCACAGCAGCAGATTAGGAAAACTCAGTAAAAATGTGGTAGAAATTTTGTTAATCTGAGTTTTATTTCTAAAGGTTATGTTGGTGTCTGATATGAATTAGCAAAAATATTGCAAGAAAAGAAAAAAAAAAGACTAACAACAACGATTTTTTATTTATACTCTATAGCAAAAATAAACTTTTTTTTTTTTTTTTTTAATTGTGAGTTTGAAAAGCGTCCAAGTTTTCCTAAGTAAATACAATAGCTGCTCTCTTGAGATGGAATCTCTGTAGTTTGGTTGATTCTGTATTCTTCATTGTGAACCTGGGGTACATATTCAGAAGAAAGCTTTACATAGTAATGTGGGAATTATGAGAATAGAAAAGTCAGTGCAATTTCTTAATCCATTTTATTAATACTGCACTCATTTTGGCACAAAAAATAAAAATAAAATGAGGAAAACGTAGCAATTAATCAGTATACCTTCAGATCTTGACAATATGAATGGACACAAATAAGCATATAAGAATATAGTATAATGAACAATTAAAAGTGTTGGAAGCTGTCTTTATAGACATGTTCCTATAAACATAAGTACTTTGGGATTCTTTGGGAATATGAAATATAATTACAAACTACAGTTCATTTGCATTGCTTCATAAGTAATATAACAACTGTATAGGCAGAATAAATGTATAATAAACTCTAGGTATATTTTATAACATAACCAATAGAGTGGAATGTAAAATCAAGAAAAATGAAGTATCTTTTTCTCCATAGTATTTAAGTTTTGATGACAGAAATAAACCTTGCAAAAAACTGACTCCCCCCTTCTACAAACATAAACCGAGACTACAGAGACAAAGTTCATATTTTTGCTATTTATCTAAATTGAAGTTTAAAATGTTTTTGTTTTCTTTTAAACTTCAGTGACTGTGGGAACAAATTCATACACTGAGCAGGGTATTCTTTTAGGTGCATATTTTCTACTATTGTTATTAATAATAATAATAATAAAAAGTATAGCAGATCAAACCAGAAGGAGCCTTGAATATATTTGCTGGGAATCGCCTCAGGCTAAACACCAGGGACATGAAACAAACTGTTCTTATCACCTTTTTCCAAACACAGTGATTTAAATTTACAATGAAAGTGCCAGCACCAGCTGCACTTTAAGAAAGCACCACATGTCTTGATGAGCTCCAAGAAAATGGAAAAAAGCCCAGTTCAAGTTGGAGGTGTCATCTTCCTCCAGCCAGCTGGGTGACACAAAGCTGAAAGCGATGAAGTGCTAATTGGAGGTTGATGAACAGAATCTCAGAGTGGAAACTTGTCGAAATAGCCTCTACTGAATCATAGCCTTATAAGTCTGCCGTTATCTCCCCATACAGAGTATTGTCAGAGCCAGAGAAAGGCGGTGTGAATCCAAGTATCTATATGGTTAGGTTACATGTTTTGTCTCATGTCATATCTCATGTCTGCTTTATCTTGGGGTTATTTAAAAATTACCTTATTTTATATCTTGACATCTTTTACATAGTTAGTCTCTCTTAGAATATCTGGGCCTTATTGCAGAAGGAGCAGTCTTTTTTTTTTTTTTCCGGAAAAAATAATTCCCATAAGAAAAAAAGAGAATTAACAAATAGCTATTGCTTAATGAGAGGTAATGCACTGAAATGAAAAGAAAAAAAAAATCATGCTTAGAATAGGTCTGAGTTCAGAATTGTTCTTCAGCAAAAGGAAAGGTGGGGGGGAGGCTTGAGCTGGCAGGAGAGTTTGGTGCTTTTTTTTTTTTTTTTTTAAATAATGTTGATGTTGAAGTGGCGGCTTTTTTTTTTTTTTTTTTTTTTTTTTTTGGCAAGTATCTTGTTCTAATTGGGCTGAAAGCAGAAATGTTTAGCAGTGCTGCCAGGCAAGTACAGGCACGGCGGTTTTACTTCTCGAAGCAGCAGGAGCTGCTGCTCACACAGCAACAGCAGGTGCTCCAAAATGGGCTGGCAGGACACTGGCCGGTAACTGCAGCATTTTCACAAATGTGTCTTTCTTGCTATTCCCTCCACTCCACATCCCCTGCCCCCCTCCCGCCTTATCTATTTATCCAAAGTCTTGCTATCCTTACTGTGCAAATGTTGGTGTCACTGCATCCCTCTGGGTCCTGAATCAGCAAAGCCCTTAACGCACATTGCTGCCTTCAGTGAATGCTGAATATTAAGAGCAAATTCAAAGGTTCTGTTTATTCTGGGTGACAAAATCCAGTTAATAAGAATGGAAATCTGAAGGAAGGAGGAGAGAGTTGAAACCAGTCTCACACTGATGCAGATGCACCACGCTGCAGCACTCCTGCTCTGTGTGTTGTGTGCTATGCTACAGCCAGATACATTTGGGTTCAGCAGCTTGGCATCCCAATGCCTGATCTGGCACTTTTACAAGCTTTTTCAAATTACACTGCATTGCCATCCAGGAACTAACTGATTTTATGACAATACCTATTTCTTATTAATGAAATATCAGGCATTTTGTACACTGTATGTAGTAAAAGGGTAATCTTATGAACATCACGTGTGTTTGTGTGATAAAATATCACCAGAAGTAAATTCCATCAATAGCTGAGTAATTATGGAACACCTTTCAGCACATATGCCAGAAAAAAAATTTAAAAAAAATAAAAAATCAAAACTGCATAAACCTGAAGCATTCACAAAAGCCTTTCCTGTTGTTCTTTAAAATGGATTCTTGGTAGCCTTTACAAATTTATGTGCAGTTTATGCGAACTAACTTTTTGATTATAATAGGACCTTATTAAGATAAAAAAAAAAAACTGCTGTTACAGACCTCTGTTGATATCAACAGAAAAAATGATGAGGACTTCAGAAGTTAGTCATATGCCAAAAGTACAGCCCCTGCTCTAAAGAGCAAACAATTTCTGTATAAGAATCCAGAACCAGGATTGTTTTTTTGTAAACAGTATTGGCTGAACAAGATCTTACTTTAAATATTTAACACCTTTTAAGATACAAACTGCACTTTCACATTTGTGATTTCAGTCAGTGTTTTGTTCTGTTAGCCTATTGCTTCAGAAACCTAGTTCAGATTGTTTTTTTTTCTTTTCAAAAAAAAAAAAAAAAAAAAAGGAAAGAAAGAACCCATGCTTTTTTGAAAATGTCAACTCCCATTAAACCAGCTCTCCAAAATAATGATGTTCATCTGATTTCTCCCTCTTTGATTAGGCTTGTATAATTCTGTATTATCTTGGTAGCTTTGATGCCAAACAAGATTAAATTGTCATGTACAGTATAATAAATTTATAATCTGAATTTTTAAAAAATTGCTTATAAGGCACTCAGAATCAGTATCTAGGGACACAGCTACTACATTTACATAATTTACACCACTGACACGACATTATTTCCTAATTATTTATGGCCAATTATCAATTGCTGGTCAATGCTTGGAATCAGTCACTATAATTATTTCCCTGCGGTCTCTTGTTTAGATGCAACGGAGACAGTTTTATCAAGCCTTGCCACAACACCAATATATGCATTTCCTCTGCAAAATGATACTATATTTTGCTGTCTTGCATGTGTGTTTTTTTTTTTTTTTTCCTTTTTTTTTTTTTTTTTTTTCCTTCAGTATGAGGAACATATTTCAGCTATAAACTCTAAAAGGTGTAAAGCAGCATTTTGTTAATTCTGACATATACTTAAAACTCACATAAAAAAAACTCAGACAGGACAGACAGGACACCCCAGGAAAAAAAGACAACTGATGGCGCAGGAGAATCCTGCTCAACAATAATGTGATCTTACTGCCTATCCTCTTTTCCAGTTTTGCTTTGTACACATTTTCACCTTTTTTATTTTATAAAAACAAACAAAATAATAGCTAATTTCTGCCCTAATATCTAGATTTCACTTCTACTCAAATCAGTCCTAACGCATGCAAACAAAACTCTGCATTTGAATTCCTAATGATTCCTCCTATTGTCTCATTGCTGCTACAACCTGTCAATCACTGCTGAAAAGTGCTAATCACACCCAGAAATCCCAGTCTCACAGACAAAAGTACCAGTTAAAAAAAAAAAAATAATAATACCAATTGGTCATGGATGGAAGGCAAATCTCACTAGGGATCTAACTGCACAATGGAGTTTATTAAGTCCATTTTGCTATAGTCTAGCTCTGCTAGCAGCATCTAACACTTTCAGACTTTAATTTCAAAGTCAGCTAAAATCCACCAAAGTAACTTATATCCATTAGCTAGGCTTTAACTGAACTGTTGTGAAATCTCTTAGCTACAAGGGCCTTTAGCAGAAGTAGCAGCTTTCATTTTCAGTTTAAGGAAAATAGATCTAATCAGATGCTAGGTATTTCTTTCTTAATCAGTTTGCCTTTTATAGGCTCTTAATTCTTCACAAAGATGTTTCATTAATTAACGGTACACTTTGACCAGTAGTACACATGAAAGAACATCTTGCAGTTAACACTCTGTACCTTGCCAGTTCTCCTCTACTGAACGTTGAACGTTACAACATTCAACTTTACTAGAAAGAAGTAGATGAGTACATATCATGCATCATAAAGCACTGTTGCCTCAGGTCACAAAAACTGTATTTTATATTACAAAGGTGAAGGTGGCTAATTCAGTAGTCTTGACATCTAAACTGCTGTATCCTAAAAAAAAAAAAAAAAAAAAAAAAAAACCACAAAACTTTTCTTTTAAAAGCCTTAGTGCAGATTGCACTGTTTGCATTTAAAACTATAAACACAGACTGTGTTTTCCTGTTACATCAACTAAATAACTAAATACTTAAGTATATTTGATCTTAATAAACTATAATTAAGCAATATACAATAATTACCTTTTAGAAATCCCTATAGTGATTATTACCTCTGGAGTTGACTAGAGGATGCTGAAAATGTGCAATAATTGATTTCTATTGGTTATATGAGTTTTTCTTTCTAAATGGGTGAAACATCTCCTTAGATAAGGGAGTTCCATCTGGCTTTAGTTAGACACTACTGCAATCAGGAACTTGTACTAAGCTGCTGTTTTAGCTATGGTTACTGATTACTGCAGTAGAAGGACCACCCCTGAAAAAAAAAAAAACACTATAATATTTACATTAAGAAACTGTTTGTAAAGAGGCATAATTTGTACACAGCTTTGTGCAGTGTATGCCTGTTGGTGGGGTTAGGTTTCAGCAGGGTTACAGCCTCCAAATGTGAACACTTCTTGCTTCAACAGGAGCCTGTAGCTCCCAGATTTGGAATGCTCCTGCAGTGCCCTTAGTGCCCACAGTGATGGAAAAGTACTTGTTTGATTTAGTTATTTACTCAGTCTGTGTCCAACAACTGAAATCTTTTTTTTTTTTTTTTTTTTTTAAACAGTTTTTATAGTTTAGAGTTTTTGTTTTTTTTTTTTTCCTTTGTTACGGTTTAAATAAATAGCTAACTTCAGCACAGGGAATGCAAAGCATTATATAGCTCCAAAACACAGGTTCATCAATTTCCTTCTTTGCATGACCCACAGTGCTCATTCGTTTGGACTTAAGATTTTAATACAAATAATGACACAACTCAAGCACAACTGTGTAAGTGGTAAACAGTGAATCAGGAGGGGAAGCAAGCTTGCACTTCAGATTTGCTCACTTTGTGATACAAGCCACTCTAGGCACATTAATTCAGAGGTACATTAATCCACAGTGCCACCTAGCCACCTGTGTATATTTAGTTTAACTGTGACAAAAAGAAAAGCCTAAACTGTAAAACTGTTAACTCTCTCCCCTCCCCCTCCCCCCATTTTCTGGATGTAGATGGAGTAGAATAATAATAAAAAAATATAGCCCAACGTGTTTATAGCAACTGTTACTGACCTAAAGGAAACCTGCAAATCTTTGCTAGGGCTCTGTGTTACACTGTTATTACTCCAAACAACATAAACTGGGACATTAGCTACACTGAATGAAAATGAAGCATTCTATAAACACCTGCTTTGTGTAACACGAAGCTTGCTTTCCTGAAACATGGAACCTCTTTTCCTCCTTGCCCCTCTTTTTCCTTCTTTTCAGCTCTAGCTTCAGAACTAAATTAGATTTTACATTATGTTTATGTTGCAACAATGTTTTAAAGCTTCAGCAAGCATCTTACTTACTTTAAGCCTTACTATTGTAAAAATAATCAAGTCAGGCCAGCAGATATCAAAAGACATCCTCCAAATATACAGCTCAGAGATATTCTCAACCAATAATATTCCCAGAGCAGTTTTAAGGCATTCCAAGTACACTTCACTTCTCTGACAGAGTGCTCAGAGCATCATGTAGTTCCCAGATCAAGGTGTGAGAGAAAGGAGCTGCTTTTAAAACTTCTTTCTCCTTTGCCAGAAACTGCATGGTATTCCCTGACTGTCTCTTACAATTTGCTTGGGGAAGTAACAAATGTAAGAGAGCTGAAATGTCCCCAGCAGCCACCCAAAGCAAAGACTGAGGTCAGTGCCCAGACTTTTTTGTCCCTGGTGCTCTTCCAGGCAGGACAGAGTTTTGCTGGATATTAACCCTCACAAGCTTCAGTGGGCTCAGAGGCTGAACGCAGCAAGCTGGGCCAAGGACAGAGAGATGGAGGGACCCTTCCTTCTCCTTCAGCACATGGCAGTGGTTTATTGCGTTAGCACACCTGAAACATACAATTATGACATCAGGGCAAAAGCTTTATTTCAAAATAATTCCAGTTAACAATAGCGTCTTTAAAATCCTGCTAACAACTAACATGGAACATTTCCAAAAATAAAAATAAAAAATCTGCATTTCGTCTCCTTTCTTATTTCCTGAAGCAAGGTATCATTTTCACAAGCATCCTTTTCCTGTAAAGATACTTGATCCTGATAACATAAAGCTGAACTAATAGACTAGAATATACTGAATATATTGACAAGAAGGAGAGAAAAAAAAATGGTGAAAGTGATAGGGCATGCAGTGAGAGAATTAAAAAAAAAAAAAAAAAAAAAAAGATTTGAAGAATTTGAAGATTAAATTTTAGAGATATCCCTTCAACCCTAAAAACTTCACAATAAATTCCACTATCTACTGATCAATACAGAACATGCACCATTTCAAAGGATGCTGCCTGTTCTTGGTGAAAACAAGAAAGTTAAAATTCAGTGTTTCCTTTGGATCCCAGTCTCCCCCTTCCCTAGAGTGCCTGTCCTTTCTGCATAACTTCAGTCCTGGTTATTTCATAGCAAAGCAAATGCAGTGGGCTGATGACTGACACCTGATCCAAGACAATGGGGTAACGACCAAGTGTTTGGTAGCCTTGTGCTTTGACAAGCTTTTTCTCCTGGTGACTGTTAGCCATTGTTTGATAACTACAGACTTCCCTTCCCACAGACCTTTCTGAACTCTGCTGTCTTTGAACAACACACGGAATACGGAATACGAATGAAACTATTTACCAGCCAGTAATTACAAGCCACCCCTCATGTAAAGGTAAACGGTAATGAGGAATGTGCAAAGAATAGCTGGTACTGTCGAAAGAGCTGGGGAGAAGGGGGGGGAAGCTTGTAAAACGTAAAGCCATACAAAATGCCTTATAGACTTATCCCCCAGTAACTGTATCAATTAACCATGCTAAAAGCTCTAACTCAGATGGGCACTGCACACAGCATGTCTGCCAGTGTTTTATTATCAAGTCCATTATGATGAGTTCTTGTCCTAGACAAAAGGAGAACAGAAAAAGAATTCAGGCTGACAAATTAGACTTGAAATCAGTTTCATTTACATAACGACTGGAAGTTCATTAATAACAGAGTTTTAATTATTCATGCTCTTGTTTCACTAGATACAGCAGTTTTCCCCCTGCTGTGCTGGATGTCTGGATTAGCTAAAATGAACCATAGCAAACTGATAGACGTCCCAGATTTCTTAAGTTCTTTTCTGCTTTTAAACTAGCAAGGAGAGTGCTCGGGGTGGAGGAGTTGGAGAAGGCAGGGGGAGGGAAAGAAACCCTTTCCTTCAGCTCATGTTATAACATGCTAATGAAGGAGGAGATCTGCTTTGGGTGCAAAGTTTTATTTGATGAGAACTCATCCTCCAAAGCCAAGCCAGAAGAAAAAGTTTAAGACACAGATTCCAAATTCTGTATCTATTTTCCAACTTCTATTTCCTTATTTAGATCACTTTAGATCAGAAGCATTAATGCTGGATATTTGGGCTGAGACACCCTGCATGAGCAGTGAGCCCTTCCAGTGAATAACCACATTTCAGTCATTTACAAAAGGTTGCTTGTCATCTGTGCTAAAATCATAGTGATGTCGTAAATTCAGTTTTCTCCCATTTCTTCCATTGCCTTTTGTTTTGTACATGCATTCTTTGGGAACATTTTTGTTTGTTTGTTTGTTTTAAATGATGAAGTGGAAGAAAGAAGAAGGTCAGAAGCTAATATATTCTCTACAGAAAAAGTGATATTACTGTGATCTTTGAAAAAAAATCATCTAAATGCAACAATGAATGGACAGCTTTATCTTAAGGATAAGTTTTTCCCATCACAGCATCTAACCGGTAAGTCCCATTGACTTCTACATATCCTGCAGTGAAAGAATAGGACCCACGGATTTTACATGACTATTTGCTATTCAGTGAAACTTGAGGGTCCTACTCCCCCGCCGCAGGATGCATGTAATACCCATTGAAATCAATGGGAATTACTCTTATGTCCTGCAGCACAACCAAGCCTCACAGCTACTTGCTGTGAACTATGAACATTGACAGGTGGACAAAATGAGGGATATATCTAAAGAATGATACTTACTAAAAAAATAAGTTCTACTTCAAATTTATTCCCTTTTCTCATAGCATGTAACTAATGCAGAAAAACACAGGGCTTTTCTCCTAAAACCTGAAGCATTCTGAAATCAAAACAATGAATGGAATAAAAAACATTTTGGGTAGAAATGAAAGCAAAGCAGTCATCTCTTCAGCTTTTACTTTCCAGTGTTTACTTTTTTTTTTTTTTTTTTTTTTTTTTTTTTTCTCCTGGAACCAGTTGGATAATTTTCTCTCCATCCTTGAAAAATTAATAATATAGCTAGACAAAAAAATTGCAAAGTCATAACTGGACAGAAAAGCAGAGATAGACATCTGGATCATGTTTGCTCTGGTGCTTCTTTTCAGAGCCCTTTCTATTACATCGCTGCAGGGGACAAAGAGGAGATGTTTCCCTGTGTTTATATTTGAAATCAGGTACAAGTATTCCGCTGTTTAAATTCTGTCAATATGTTGCATCTTTCTGTTTGATGATTGGTAGATGGTGTGAGTTTCTGGTATATCATGTTGACATTAAATACCACTGAATGCATGTACTTTTTTATTTTTAAGTCAAAGCCAATTCTCAATAAAGAAAAAGGAAAATACAAGGCTGGTAGTCCGTAGTTTTAGACCACATACCACCTTTACCATTGTCCCTCATTGCATAACCTATCTCAATCCTGCGCCAAGCCATAAATCCCATCAGCAGTGCTGATGGCTAAGGAATAAGTTCATAATTATTCATTTGAATTGTTCTGCAGGGTTGGACAAAACTTTTGGGAGTCACTGTTCACCACTGTGAACAAGCAGTGTACAGACTGACTGTTTAGTTTTCTGACCTTCTCCCTGGAAATAAGGCACTAGCATTTCCTTGACTTCTTGGTTTACTCCATGAATACATTCCTCAGTCAAGTAATAGTAATGAACGTAGTACAAAACTGAAATGAAAAGAATTGTTAGATTCCTGTTTGAGAAGACGTGGTTGATGTGGACAATTTCCTATCAGCCAGAGAGTGACAACAGCAACATAAAGGCATCAGGAATGTATGGATGCATTAGCCATGTAATGTGTTTTCCACTGGGCTTTGTGAGAATAATGTGAGTTTCTTACAGCCAGCTCCAAGTTTAAGTTGTTCATAAAGAAACTAGTGCTAAACTGACAGATTTGAGAGGGTCTGGTGCAAAAAGAGGTCTGCTTACCACAGAGTGCGCGTATGGACAAAGATATACCCAGAAATTTTTCTGAAAGTGACCATGATTATTCCAACCCACTCTATGAATACATTTTATTCCTATTCCCAGTGAAGTCCCAGACTTATGATGTCTCTTACATTCCTATGAGAGATCCCATGTTTCTCACTGTTCTTCTAATCTTTTAGGAAGCATACCAGGCAGTTCCCATTGCACAGATGGCATGCAGCGCCTGACTGAACTAGCAGACCTGGTGTTGTCTCAATGCCTTTTACTGGCAAGAAGTGACTGAGTAGCCTTAATTAATACTCTTAGTACTAGCTGGACAATCTGCCTTGCTATGTTTAATCCACAGACCATGTGGCTGTTGGGAGACACTTTTTTTTTTTTTAAAAAAAACAGCTTTTTAATAATTTAGAAGGGCAGTTTTTTTGAGAAATTATCTTTCATAGTTTAAATGTGTTGCTGTCTCTGCACGTTCTTCGTCTATCACTGGATTTTCTACGCAACCCATCCCTTGTATCTCAGTGTACATCTCAGTATCTCTGTCACAAATGCAGTCATGAAAAAATATGGATACACATAACACCTCCTTGTCATCGACAGATCATGTTGCTGAAAGACCGTAACAAGAGACAGAAGCTTTAAACAACAAATTAGAGCAAATTAAACAGACTGAAGGATTTCCAGATTGCTGTTCTGGCCCACCTTTACAAGATTCTAAATTCATACCTAGCCAAGACCTGACTGTCGTTAAGTGTACATGCATAGACCTTAATTTTAACATAGGAAATTAAAGATGAAAATTACCTGTCTTTGATCCCTCCTTTTTGAAAAGGGTGAAACCTACAACACACACTTTTGAACTTGTCAGATAATTGTTTTATTTAAATGAAGTCAGAAACTAAATCACATTTGGCCCATTGCACAGTACATAATGCAGTAAACCTGTATTTCCACACAGCTGGGAGAATTATGTACTCCCTCTTGTTAGGAAGATACTTGTGTAGAGGGGAAGAGAAAAAATAAAGTTGTTTTTAAAATCTAATCTTTGTTATCTCAGTTTTCCACATTTACGATCCTCACAGTCTTACCTGCTCTCAACAGGTAATTTCCAGTTATTCGCTAGTTTCCCTTCAGCCTCAATAAGGAAATCTTCAAGTAAGGTTAGTGCAGAAGATTAAGACTGCATTAAGATTAAGTCTGAAATGTTCTGCTACCAATTAGCCCTCTAGTATTTCTGTAAGCCTTGAATTTTTGATGCGATCAATGACACCAAGTGGAGCCATCTTCTGTGGAGTGGTTATTAAAGATATAAAAATCAATACAAAGATGATACTTGGAAATCTATATCACAAGATAATGAATCACCATGAGAGCCAGCTAAGAAGGAATGTCAGCAAACCAAACAGAAGGTTTGTGCATAACAAATTATTTGATGCCAGTAGAGTTTAAACTAAATTTTGCATGAGACCGAAGTCTTCAGGCAACACTTACAATACATTTGCATGGCAAGGTTTTAATGAGATGAAGACACAAGACCAACCATGCACAAGGCTTTTTGTGCATTAAAGAGACAGAAGGAGTGAGAGATGATTGAGACATATGGGATTAAGACAGTAATGCTACAATTTGACTTTAATGACAAAACAGCACCAAAAACTTTCTCCGTCAGTAATCCTCATTCAATTTCTTTTAAATGAAACATTATTTGTCTGCACCTTAAGTGCTGATTGTTATTGGAGCTGTGTATTGGAGCTTCAAAGGATACTCCAAATTTAATTTGAACTAGGGATTGATTTAGTTGGTTTCAAAGCCAGCTTTTCCTTTCCAAAATTGAAGTAGTGCATGACTTTGCAAGTTCATTTGGGTTTACTGCTTGACACAATTGTATGAGACTTTACAGCATTTATGGTACGTTTTGCCCTGCATGATCTCTTGTTCACTCACATGTACAGATGCACATGCAGACAGAACTATTAAAACAACTACCACCACCCATCCACCCCCCACCTCTTTTCCCTGGGAAATACATTTCTCACTAAAAGCTACTGATTCAAAACACTCACACAGTTCAAATCCATATTATATGAAAAACACTATCACTTTGAACTTCTAATATATCAATTAGAAGGCTCTTAGAGCATTTTACTATCATTAATTATGCTGTAAGTTTTGTGAAAGATGAGAACAGCATGTTCTCATTTTACTGCAGGGTGTAAAGAATCAAACTAACATTAATACAGGACAAGGACTTAGGCAACTGAATTGTCTTCAGCTGCAGGACATTTACCTGCTATTTGCTTATCTTGTTTACTTTAACTGTGAGATACTTGGGATGGAGATAGATTACAATGAATGAGTCTCAATCAGGTCCTCTCAACGCTAATGGCATTCAAATGAATGATACTAATAAAAATTAGATAACGGCATCCCATAGGAAGTCTCGAAGATGCAGAATGACAACAGATACTATAATGCATTTTAATCTGCCATAGATACAGAGCCAATCCTACTCTAACAATCATACAGCTTTACTCTTTCCAAAAAAATGTTGTAACAGTATGTGCAAACTACACATACTACCTTTTTAGACTATTCCTACACAAGAGCAATTGGCTCTTATTTATCAGGATTAGGGCACCTTGAACATCATGTCTTGTGATACAACAATAATAAATGCTTGTTTCCTTGTTTTTCTAGATACACAATGCTTCCACATTTGCAGCTGGTAAGTAGCAACACTCATAGATAATCATGCTCACAATCACAGCTTATTGTGCTTTTAACAGGACACTAAATGCAAACCCAGTATTCTTTGTTAATCAGTAATTTTCTGTTGGTTGACAGCCACTAGAAATTTCATTTTTTTTTAGTGTGCATTTTTTCACTTATGTCAAACTCGGAAGACTAAACGGCAACAGTACCTCAGATCCTCAGCATCGTACACACATACCTACAAAGACTGCATCATCTGAGGATTGACCTTTTGTCCTGTAAGCAAGATAAACACCAAAACATTACAGTAGCTCTACAGCTACCTGCTAGAGGTTGCCTGGCAAGTTTGTGAATCAACCATCTTCTAGTTGTACAGCAGAGCTACTTCAAAAATAAATAGAGAAGGAAGAGCTGTGGCATACTTTGTGCAGTTTTCACTAGTCATTGCAGTTTTGACTTGTTTCCCTCCCTCTTTGCATCTTGAGTCTTTGAAGGTAAATGAACCATTCGGTGTCATAAAACGAGAACTAGAACAGCCTTCAGTAAAAACAAAAACTAACGGAAAAAGCAGATCTTTTGCAGGCAACATTTCACGTGGCTCAAAATGTCTTTGCTGCAGTTTAAATTCTGCAGCCTTGCGATTGTTCTGACACCTCTTTATTGTTCCTTTTAAGTGCAAATGCCTAGGTAGCATCACTATAAATGAAACAGTAGTGTTCACAGATTGCATTCAACGGCTGTTAGAGCTTTCTCTCCTTCATCTGCACAATTTGCATCTATTATAGGCTCAGGAATATAGTTTTGCCGCTTTTCGGTGGCCTCAGAAGGGCAGAAGATCCCCCCGCCTCCAAAGAACTACAGTGAGGCTGATCTTTAAAGCCCTTCCCAGAGGCAGACGCGCTATGCTGCTTACTCAAGGGTGGAAGGAGGGGAAGAGGCTGGTACCATGAACCCTTTGAAGGATACCACTATGATGTGCAACGCAAGTTCTCTGAGCGATCTCATCCTGTGTTAACCACCACAAACTTTAGGGTGTTTAATTTGAATTGCTAGTGAAGATGCAAGGCCCAAGTCTGAGACTGCAGCACAAGCACTCCTGCCCTCCTAAGTGTGGCTCAGAGGGGTCCTGCACAACAATTTGTGCAGTGCTCTGCCTCAGGGGTGCAAGAAAGAGGTGGGCGAATGCATTCCTTACCTGTGAAATTCACATTATTTCTTTCAAAGCACCTCAGGGAAAAAGAGCACATTGAGAACAGACTGTATCGTCTTGCTTAATTCCCTATTATCAGTTATGCATTGAGAATATTTCAGCAAGGGGTTCCATCAAAAAATTTAACCACTGCGGCCTGGGCTAAACCTCTGGCTGGTAGCAGGGAAGTGTATTCACACAGAACAGGATAACATGAAGGTGTTGCCCTGTGTTTGCTCTCTGATTGCTCAAGCTGAGAGGAGACAACTGCTCTTAATAAATCAAATGTAGGAAGTGCAGAAGAAGCCCATGACTTTTTTTTTTCTCCCCTGAGAAAATATTCAATATTATACAGTGGCTTGACTGCTCTCCTTGGACAGAAGAAAAAAGTTTAGTAGATGAGATGCAGAACTGTTGTCTCTTTTTGGAAACGTTTGCAACAATTGACAGGTATAGCCCAGAATGGCACATTCCAAGAGATAAAATATTAAGACTTATGGTGTTTATGTTTACTCCTTAGAGTAGACCTGAGTTAGGAAGGGAGATCTTTAGGTATGGTAACAATTCTATACAAACTAGAGGTGACTGCATATCAAATGTGTTTTTATTATTGTAGTGGTTTTACTCAGGTGGGCAGCCGAGCTCCACCACAACCACTCTCACTCCCCCTCTCCTCAAAGAGGAAGGGGGAGAAAACACAACACAGAGAACTAGAGGTTTGAGATGAGAAAGGTTTAATTAAAGGGAAAGGGAATGGGGAGAAAAAGAAATCACAGAAACAGTAAGTCTGCATGGAAGCACAGAGAGAAGGGAAAAAATTATTCTCTACTTCCCATCAACGAGCGATGTTCAGCCATGTCCTGGGAAGCAGAGCCTCAAAACATGTAGTGGTTGTTCAGGAGGAACAGCCCCCTCCCCCACAAGAGCCCCCCTTTTATTGCTGAGTGTGACATCAGGTGTTATGGAATATCCCTTTGGTTGGTTTAGGTCGGCTGCCCTAGCAATGTCCCCTCCCCATCACTTGCCCACCCCCAGCCTGCTGGCTCTTGGGGGCTTGGAAGGAGTCCTGATGCTGTGCCAGCACTGTGCAGCAATAGACAACGCTGGAGTGATATCAGTGCTGTTCCAGCTACGAGTGCAGAGCACAGCACTGTGTGGGCTGCTGCAGGGAAAAGGCGACTCCAGCTCAGACAGACCCAACACAATTATGTCGTGCAATTATCTCCACACAAGACAAACATTTCAATACAGAATCAGGCTACAGCATCTGATGCCATTGCTGTTCACGTGGTACACAGAACCACTGTCCTTTCCCTCAAGTGACTCTATTAGTACAATATTCACGTTAAGGTGAAAGCAAGAAGACGACGGATACATTAATTTTCTTTGTTGTGTCTCTCAGAAATCAGAATATGAGCCAAAATCAGGAGAAGGGAATTCATTGTACTTGCTTTATCTCAGTGACAATGCAATGGGATTATATTATATTATCTTGTTTTACTAGCATGACATAATTGTATACAGCCTCTCCACGGAGCGTGCAAAGTACTGAGTCTGGGAATTTGTTTTAAAAAATCTACTGTTTGGAAGGTCTTTTTCTTCTACTCCGATCAATATAATGAAATCTAAAGAATCACTGAGACACAACATATTTCATATTCTCATTCTTTTTCTAAATAGAGAACATAGTTCACTTACAGAAGTGAACTATTACAAATGCAGTTGGAGCCCATATTATCTGCCCTGTGGATATCAGTCATCTGCTTAAAATCGTTGTCATAATTCTTCCTATTAAAAGAATTAGGTAGAATCTCTGCAATGGCCATAAGAATTTATAAACCAATTCTCCACTTGTGCACCTAGCTCATGCAATACAAAGTAAATCTCTCCTTAAACACATAATAGACACATCTTCCTGAAGACAGATACTTGTTTCAAACAATGTTTTGTTCCAGAGTTAAATAAATAAATAAATAAATAAATAAAGATGAGCATTTATCACTTAACCTACAACAAAACCTTGGAAAGGACTAACCTCAGTTATTATTCACTTTTCTACTTTAAATTGACACTTATCTCTGTCACAGAGAGTGCCTTATATAGCTTGCAGCAAGACTTGAAATAGTCCCACTAGAGGTATGCCATCAAATATGTTGCTGTTATTCTCTAAAAATTTGTGCCAGAGACACAGAAGTACAAATCACAATACCTCAACATCCTATTCAGTGGCTATGCAGAATACCAAATTTCAACCCTGAAAATTTTATAAATTAATTTTCAGCTATTACATTTACATACTTAGCACAAACTTAATATATATGTCCTTTGAAACTCCAAATAAACCTAAATATATGTTTTCTTCTGTTAATATAAGAGAACCCCAAAATCTGTAAAATGAAATTACAGCATGATGTCATAAAGGAAAGTGAGTACTACTGTAGCTTAAATAAAGGTATTAAACTTCTTCAGAAAGTCTGCAAGATCTACATTTACAGCTAAAATCACTCACTGCCCAGTTGCCCCTGGCTCAATGACTCAGAGATTGTTCATCATCACTAGAAAAGAAGAGTTGGGAACAGACATCATAGAATGCATAAAATGAGCACAATATACATTTAGGCATATGGATGAATTTCACATTTGCATTCCTCTGTATTTCCTACTAAACTGGTCTTTGAAACAAGATAATTAAATTAGACCACTGGTAGAAATCCAGGAGAGATTATTTCAATCAGACTGAAAAATCCCAATAGCTGCATTGATATTCGGTTGTGCCCATCCAACCAGAGAGGTGAATACAGAATAAACAGATGCAAGCGGGAAGATAACCACTTGATAAAACCTGGACTCAACAGCACAGTAGCCAGCTAAGTACAATCATCCAAGTAGGATGAGAAATGCAGAAAATTGTTCATTAGGAACCCCTGCAAGGCTTTTCAGCCTCACACAGCACTCTGTTCAGCCCCTTGACACCAAACACCAAATGCTACTGGCCTCTCTCTCAAACACGGCATATTTTTTAATTGCTACCCTTGCTGCATAAGCAACACCAGGAGTCACCCCTCTCACTTGCCTCATGCTTTCCACCACCTGGTGCTGGCAAAGATCCCTTTGGCTGGCAAGGCAGAGGGACTTCATTTTTATTTGTGACTCTTTTGTAAAGTGCACAATGTGAGTCCTTGTCTCCATACATATAATTAAGTGCTTAAGTGGCAGCATGTCATGCTGGAACGCTGGGATCTCAGCCTGGGTCCCGAGCTAGCTTACATGCTCAGAGGGTTGACAGGAGGCATTGCACTGAACACTAGTGGTGAAAATTGCCAGAAACAGAGGTAATTCAAGTTGATCTAGTGGATGGACACACATATGAAATTTAAAGGTGCCTACTTTCATCCCATCTTGATGGGAAATGCTTTAAGGAAAGGACAAAGGAAAAAGTGACAAGAAGTCAAAATTGATTCCTCCTCAGTAGGACCTCTAGTCCCTTATGGGTCTCTTACACAGGCTTAGGTCTCCTTGTTCCTAGCTTCAGATGAGTAATGTCCCTGGAGTGCTGTCACCTGCAGGAAGAACAAAACCAAAGCCAAGTGAGTGCAAAGTATTAGTAGATTAAAAATACAAGCATTACAGGTACTAAAAACCAACCAAACAAACTAACAAACCCCACAAAACACAAAACACGATAAATTCAGTCACATTGCTGTCCAAAAATCAATCAGCTTCATCTGGCAAAAGGAAGGATGTGGGGGATTTTAATTCCTTGGTTAGCAAAGTGAATCCAGGAGATACCACCACTTCCTTTCATGCTTTCTTTCTTGAAGTGGCATGTGCTCCTTTAAAAGGAGCAGGCTCTCAGCTTCTAGTGGGACTCTATTGTTTTATATCTGTGGTTGAAACAAACCTCCTGAAATATGTTTCAGTTTCTCTTAAATTTCAAAGTAGTGGCCAACAGTCAGCTGCATATGGGTTCAAACTGATCGTAGGCAGTGCAGATTTAATTCTCTCATCAGTTGCTGTGAAACAAAAGCAATGAAACCTCTCTCATCATCATCATCTGTGAAATTCTGGTAGAGCTTTACTTTCAGTTATTCTCATTCAAATCTGGAGATGTTTTCTCAAAATCAATACAGAGAACATTAGATTCTCAGCTAATGCAGGTAAGCAAATTGTCCCTGGAGTTACTGAAGTTTCTTCAGGATTTGGCTTTGGGGCTAAACCTGTTGTCCCACAGGCTTAACTGACAGCCCAGAACCCCAATCCCCACACAACCATTACATCCACCTCTCTCTCTCTCCCACTTCCTCTTCTACTCATGCCTGGTATTTGATAACAGCCCCAGACTTGCTCTTTGCCAAATGAAGCAGACGAGTGTTTCATTACTCATTTTTATTATTTGCAAATGTGTTTATCTTATCTGTGGTTCTGTCTTAAATAATAATAACAATTAATAAATAATAAGGTGCTTTGCATGTCTCTGGGAGCCAAGAAATTCTTTCAATTTTTTCCTACATTTCTGATCTGATCAAAAATATGTTATTAGAAGAAATTATTAAGATAAGGACATGGGGAGGGGAGCACAAAAGTGGTGTTATTAATAACTGGGTACTTAAGGAATTCTCCAGCCTAAATTGGCTACAAGAATTTGATGTTAAACCAAGACAAATGATCTTTAATATTATCAAAGGAGAGAAAGAGAATAACAGCGTTGCAGCAAAAAGACAAACATAAAAATAAAACTTTATTTTGGAATTGATATCCAGAGTAGTAAATCAGAAACTAATTCAAGCTTACAGCTAAGACAGGAGCTCTGGTTTTGTATCAGTTTTAATCACTGTGTGGTCTGAAGTAAGAAACTTCTTAAATATGTGTATATAATGGATAAAACTGAGATATTCATGCTGTCTTCTTTATAAGTTTTGACATCCCTGATGTCAAAATTATTATTATTATGTATTATTATTGCATGCCTGTGTCTGGGGCATGTTTTTTGAAAGCAAAAGTTGCTAGTTTTAAGCAAAGAAGTGGCATATGTTCAGTTTAAAATTCAAATGTATTTATAACTGAACACTAATGGCAATATCATTTATTAACTTAACCATTCCGCATTAGGCCCTACAATGCAATACATTTTTTAATACATTTATTGGTATCATATAGAGAAGGGTGAGTTAATATGTAGCTGAGATTCATCCGGAATTGCAGTGTATCATAAGTCGGTGAATGCTGCCCTCTGGCTCAGGTTGGCAATGGTCACTTGTTTAGAAATGGTCTTTTTTTCAAAGGGCAGGGGAGGACAGGAAAATTTGGGGTTCAACAGCTTTCTTTAACACTCTGTTCCATAACAGTTAATTAAACTCTATGTGCTTAAAACAATATTGTATTAGAAAGCAACTTCCTCAAGGATTCAAGGTTGCAGCTATTTTAAAATTATGTTTTTCAAGTATCTACAACAGAACAAGAGCTATTTTCTTTTGTGTGTCTTTATCTTGAACAGGCTGTATAAAAGAGTCATGTCAGCATTAAACTTAAAGGCCTATAGAGGACAGTTCCTTTTTCATGGATTTTTTTTTTTTTATTTAATGATTTAAGAAAATATAACTTATTTTAGTGTGTGATTTAGGCAAGATTTAATAACAAAGGAAAGGCACAGTAATTTTATCCATTCGTACAGTAGAGGATAATTTAGTCCATTTTCCCTGAAAGATAGCATGATTGCGATGTATGTACCTACAGCTTAAATATAACACCTTTACGATTTGCTAAAGATTATGCTTACATCATTCTGCTGTAGAAACACAGTGGACCCTTTAAAAATCTATGAACAGGTATTTAAGAAATTGAACAAAATGATTTGTTGTGCTCTTTCTTCTAGAAACTGGGGACCATTTTTTCCCCTTAAAAGCTGCACCCTATCCCATACTGCCTGCACCCTTTGCATTAGTTGGAAATGACAAGAAATCTCCCTAATTTTGAAAAGCTACGAAATTGAATGACCACTTCTAATACAGAAACCAAATGTTAGGCATTGCTTCGTTGCTATCCTCCCCCTTGCAGGTTGGCCCCATAAGAATCCTACAGCCTACTTGCCTTGCTGATGGCTTGCCTTACATGTTGATTCCCAGTAAAGAACTTGGTGTCTTTTTGGCTGCAAGAATGGTCCCACCTCCTCCCATCTAAAATTATACATTTCTGGGGAAGGTGAGGGATGGAGGAAGTACACAATAGATGAGATGGTTACAGGCCACACGTTCAATGCAGATACACAAGTTGGTTATTTCCAACCCTTCTTCCCCAACCCTCCTTCAGTCTTTTATAACCTCACCTTATATTTAAACCAATATGGTACTACCATTCTAATACAATAGCATTTCATACCAATCTTGCACTCGTGTAAATTACTATGTAGGGTTTAGGATAATAGGGAATCCAGCCCCATGAGTAAGTCCTATAGCTCATTTTTTTAGAATAGAAGTTGGAAGAAATACTGGGTGCCTGTTTCTCAAGATGATAAAATGCAGAGTTCTGAACACATTGCAGTATTTCTCCAGGGAATATCATTTTGGGTAGGAGAGCAGTAGTCTTTTTTCCATGGCTGAAGAGAAAATTTCATTTGTCTTAAGGGAGAAAGTTCAGAGCAGCTTTGAGTAAAACCATCTCATAATCAAATTACAAAGAAAAAATGATAGGGCTTTTTGTTCACTGGTCATATACACCGACATAATAATTTAATAGACTCAATAACTAATCAATAGATCCTCTTGACAGTCATCACGCAGCACTTGCAGGGCACGCAGGCGATCAGGCCTAGTCAGCATGGGTTTATGAAAGGCAGGTCCTGCTTGACGAACCTGATCTCCTTCTATGACAGAGTGACGCACTGGGTGGATGAGGGAAAGGCTGTGGATGTGGTCTACCTTGACTTCAGCAAGGCTTTTGACACCGTCTCCCACAGCATTCTCCTCAAGAAACTGGCTGCTCTTGGCTTGGACTGGCGCACGCTTCGTTGGGTTAGAAACTGGCTGGATAGCAGGGCCCAAAGAGTCGTGGTGAATGGAGCCAAGTCCAGTTGGAGGCCAGTCACTAGTGGCGTCCCCCAGGGCTCGGTGCTGGGGCAGGTCCTCTTTAATATCTTCATCAATGATCTGGACGAGGGCATTGAGTGCACCCTCAGTAAGTTTGCAGATGACACCAAGCTATGCGCGTGTGTCGATCTGCTCGAGGGTAGGAAAGCTCTGCAGGAGGATCTGGATAGGCTGCACCAACGGGCTGAGGTCAACTGCATGAAGTTTGTTGACACAAGGCCAAGTGCCGGGTCCTGAACCTGGGGCGCAATAACCCCAAGCAGAGGTACAGGCTGGGAGATGAGTGGTTGGAGAGCTGCCAGGCAGAGAAGGACCTGGGAGTGATGGTGGATAGTCGGCTGAATATGAGCCAGCAGTGTGCTCAGGTGGCCAAGAAGGCCAACGGCATCCTGGCTTGTATCAGAAACAGTGTGACCAGCAGGGCTAGGGAAGTGATTGTCCCCCTGTACTCGGCTCTGGTGAGGCCGCACCTTGAGTACTGTGTTCAGTTTTGGGCCCCTCGCTACAAGAAGGACATCGAGGTGCTTGAGCGGGTCCAGAGAAGGGCGACGAAGCTGGTGAGGGGCCTGGAGAACAAGTGCTACGAGGAGCGGCTGAGGGAGCTGGGCTTGTTCGGCCTGGAGAAAAGGAGGCTCAGGGGTGACCTTATTGCTCTCTACAGATACCTTAAAGGAGGCTGTAGCAAAGTGGGGGTTGGCCTGTTCTCCCACGTGCCTGGTGACAGGACGAGGGGGAATGGGCTAAAGTTGCGCCAGGGGAGTTTTAGGTTAGATGTTAGGAAGAACTTCTGTACCGAAAGGGTTGTTGGACACTGGAACAGGCTGCCCAGGGAAGTGGTGGAGTCACCATCCCTGGAAGTCTTTAAAAGACGTTTAGACATAGAGCTTAGGGATATGGTTTAGTGGGGATTGTTAGCATTAGGTAGAGGTTGGACTCGATGATCTTGAGGTCTCTTCCAACCTAGAAATTCCGTGATTCTGTGATTCTGTGATTAAAAACAAACACACTTAGTATGTTGAAACAAAAAAGACCCAAAGTAAATGTTCAAAGCAATGATTTTTGGAAGCTATGAATGTATGAATGCAATATTTGGATTCAAAAGACCCAGTGGAATCAGGTAAGGAGAGCAAAACGCCCTGAGAAAGCTCATAATGTGCTCTCAGCTTCACTTAAGAGTGAAATTTACACTCCCAGAATGAGGCCTAAGAATGCTTTCCAGAAAAAATCAAGGCAACTTGTAAATCTTCTAGCTTTAATTTTTCTTTCCAATAAAGGCAAATGTTTCACGCTTATTCCATGTCACTTTAAATAAGGGGATATGAAGAAGCTTTTAGCATGCAAGATACCTTCTTTCCGTACTTTTTTTCCCAGCAAAGTATATATGGAATCAAGCGAAACTCACAGCAAGTGAATCCATGAGTCTTCCAGTAACAGAAGCATCTATTTGGGATGATTAGTTTCCATGTCTTTAGCAACTAACATGGCTTCTGAGAAGGAAAGCACTGATTTTGAGAAGCCATGCAATTAGAACTGATGGGAAGACAGAAAAAATCCTATTTGCAGCAATGTTGTGGTTTTAAAACATCTTGTCCTGCTCTGAGCTCATAAGAAGCCTTTCAAAGATTTTAAAAAACAAAATAGTGTGAAAGTAGCTGTACTCAGTATAGCCTATTGGGTATGCTTTATTCTGACAGAGTTTTCATGCTGTCTTTGGCAGAATTTAAAACTAAACCTAGGCCAGTAAAGTCCCTGTACTGGGTTAGAAGTGTTTGAGGTGTGATGAGACTGCATGTTTTGGCCCACTCTGCATGTGACATGGGAGCCCCAAGATCAAGTTTTTCCTCAGTGAGGGAGACAAAACTCAACTGGGTTGTGTTGACGTGGTGGGACCACTGGGATTCTTGAGATGCTGCTACCTTGGAAAGGTCAGTGTGTGCACATGGCATAACTGTGCCAGAGTGCTTAAAGGCGTTCTAGGGAAATACAAGGAGACTACACAGAAAGGTGTCTCCCCTGTCTTCATTTTAGGGATAGCAGATCTTTCTCAATCCCCTTAAAGTATGCAGTATTTTCCTCCATTTCTCTCCCCTTCATAAACATTTTCCTCCTGAGAAGCACAGAGGTCCTCTCCTCCCCACCTTCTTGTTTCTCCTCTTCAACACCATTGATTCACTTGTAGGAAGAAAGACATAAAGGGGAAAAAGGAGAGAGAGAAAGACTAGGGACTTGGACAGATAGCTTAGGACAACACAAAGTTAATAGAATCAAATCCCAGTCTGGAGCCAAATGGTGAAGGTGCTGCTGGGCCTATTGTACTTATGTCTGAAGTCAGCTCTACACAATTTTCTTTGGGGATGATACAGACAAAATTCAGTCTTTGGGGAACATTCACCTTTGTTTAAAGATATCCCTGTACTTCCACCCTTATGGGCAGAGTTGTTAAGCACTGCAATGGAAAAGAAAGAAGATACAAAAGACCCTCTACAAACTATATATTTTTCACCCTGTTTCTAGTCCTACTATTTCCCTGGACTTCTTCCTTTGTGGAGGTCCTAGCTGAGAGGTGGAAGCAATGGGATTATTATATTGATATACCAATTTCCAGAAGCAGCCATATAAAGATAGTGAAGGAAATCTTTTTACATCTTCCCCAGCTTTATACTCCAGGTGGAGATTTTCTGATCTCCTAAGTCCACCTAATGCAATTTATAAATAGTATATTGCTAGCAAATCCTTACTTATAGTAGATTTACTTTCTAAAGACAAAGAAATAACTAACTCTCAAGGAAGAGTGATGAAAAGTGCTGCTGTCATGAAGATTTGGTACCCATTTGCACTTCATATTACATATTTTCACCATCAACTTGACAATTTCACAGCCATGAATGCACAGAATTCACATAGCTGTAATTTTCCAAAGGAACAGAATGGCAAAGACCTTATCTTCTTCCAACCAATTAACCAGAGAAAAACATTCCAATATACTTTTCTATTTACTTGAATAATAAGTTACAGTATACAGTCTAAACCTCTAGCATCCCTGATGAAAGTTGGAGGACTTGTCCCAGTTGAAATAGAAGGTACAAGGTGAAAAAGATATGACAAATAAAAAAAGCCCTCTTGATTCTCGATGATTTTAGAAACTGCAGTTATCTCTCAGTCACCTGTGAATCTTTTCATGAAGGCACTAGCAGTTCCTTTTGCTCTGTGACTATACCTACAGGATTTAGTTTCTTGTGGTTGCCTGTTCTGCTCTGATGTAGATTAAATGTGATCAGTTGTAAGCTATCCAGCAAGCGTAAGATATTTTACTGAGAGAATGCAGAACTTCAAACGTTTTTCAGTAAGGATTATCGTGAGCTCTATATTTGAAATTGTTTCAACCCAACTTTAATTATTAACTATTCTAATGTTTGTTCTGTAACCTAATTTTTCTGAGCAATTTGAAGTTCGAACATATTTCCAAAATAAAGAAATCAAAACAGTAAACTAGCCTATAAAAATAAAGAATACTGTCTCCACTGAGCATCAGTAAAAGGTTCAATTACTATGAACTTTTATATGCAAGTCTGCTTCCAGACTCATGAAATCCCAAAACCTGAGCTCTGAAACAGTGGATTATCTTGAATGTAATATGAACTTTACCTGTCAGAGAGATATGTCACACATTTTATAGCTAAAGACAAATCTTTAATTTTCAAACCAATGAGAAGAGAAGACACATGATGAATTACTCATTACAGCATCAAGGCAAACTTAAGTCATTTGCTTAGACTTTCAACAGTGGTAGGAAGACATGTTGAAAGTGCTGGAAGTTGGAAGCTAATGATAGATATTACAGTCTTTTTAGGAGTTTTTATTTTTAAAACATGTATACACAGAGTAAAAGGGTTAAGGATATATTTTGAAATGGGAGTAATAAGTGAGTAGATGACATTTACTCCATCTAAATTAGAAGATATTAAAATGAGTTTATCTGAAGTGAAGAAAAAATACGCTAATCATGTAAATCTGAAGTTATTTATTGATAATACCTGGGCAAAAGATGGTGGTAAAAGACAGCCTGCTAACAAAGCCTTAACAACTGGGCTTGAAAGAAAACACCAAGGTCTGTAGGACAAAGAAGAAAAAAATGGAGAGAGATTCCCCTGTTTGCTATGACATTGTATTTGCAGTGGCCCAGGAAGACTTGGCTGAAAAACAAGAACAAGTTCATTTCAACAAGATGCTAAAGGTTGACTGACAGCTAACTCGGCTGAGAGAGAATAAAAAATAAAGAGGAGAATCACATATAATAATGCACATTAAATATAGTTTTCACACTCAATATCCATTATAACCATTCTCTTTGGATCAGAGTCTAATTGATACTTCAGGATGAGGTCCTGTATGCTGGTATATTTTTCATATAATTTTCATTTGAATTCTTAATGTTTTCTCTGTCTGGGTTCTCTGCTTTAATCCAAATTTACTTTGCTTTTATATAATGCCCCTGGCATAATTTGAGACCTTCAGGGCACAGAGTCACACCCACTGATGCACAGCAGATGTGGAAAACTGCTAAAAGGACGGTGGCTCCTTTCTGAGAGAAAGGGGCGGATTAGGCTAATTTTATGTCTAATTTTGCTGCTAAGATCATATAGTATCTGAACCTGACATAAGGTAAACAGGGATGGGACTTCTGGTGTCAGCCAGCAGTTACACTGAATTGGGTATGATGTGAAACTGCACCATGAGAAGTGAAAAGTCACTTCTGGGCATCACAGAGAGCAGTGAAATGCCCTCCCAGCTTAAGAGAGAGGAACGAGGCTACAGGCCTGTCAGAAGAAAAGAATTTAAAGTGAGGTTGTGTCTGAGGGGAGTGCAAATTCAGTCAGTGTAGATGCAGAGTTTGATCCACAGTTCTCTGAAGTCAAATGTTTTAGTTTACGTCAATGGCCTTTGATTAGGTCCAGAGAGAGCTGTAAGATCCAAGGGCTGCCAGGCTTGGTTACAGTCATCAATACTATAAATCCCTGAGAGCATTTCCTTACTAAACTCTAGGCCTTTTTGTTGCAGGACGCTAACTAAGGGCATGATCCTGAGCAAGCTTATTGATGGCCATTGACTCCAAAGGCCATCAATTTTTTTGGCCATCTTAGAGTGCACTCACAGATCCCCTGGTTTGCTGTAGCTGCTTACTGCAAGCACTAAAGCAGGCAAGAGAGTAAGAGAGCTCCTGACAAGACGAACTATTCCCTGGGGCTTTCTCTGGGAGCAGGGTGGGTTTGGAAGGCCCTAACCTGCGGGATGCTGCGCCTAGGTTCTAACCCAGAGGCTCAGCCAGCTGTAGCAAGGGGCCTTGGCCTGGAGTGCTGGCTGGAGCCCAAGGCCTCTCCAGGGCAAGCCATCAGGTACTCAGAAAGGTCATTTTGCAGCAAGGAGACCACCAAATGGCCCACTAACTTCATGGCCTAAAATGGTTTGTTTCATTTTTGTAGCATCTTGTGAAAAATTTTGGATTTCTTTAGTTACTAAGCCTTTCTGAATGGGGACATTCTCAGATGGAAACACTATCCTATAAAACAGATGCTATAACTCTCCCTGCTGTAAGGTCTGATCATTATGCTGTGTTATCTGTAGATTAACTTGGAAGCTCCCCCTCAAAGCCCAACTGATTATTTTTTTTTTTTTAAGTAAATTTCAGAAAGAATATTTGCAGGATGAACAGAAAATAAATCAACACTACCAGAAAACCAGCAACTTGATTGTTTTCCTCTGCTTCTGAAAAACAAAAACAAAAACAAAACAAAAACACACCATAAAAGCTCAATTGTCCTCTCAGGACTCCTTGCAAGTCTTAACAAAAGTCTCTAAAAAGAAACTAAATGAAAGACCAGGGAGTTAGCAGCAGGGCAGATCTATCATAGAAAATTGGACAAAACACTCTTTCCTTCTGACTGTATCTGGGCTTAATTCTGATCTCTTTACTCACGCTGAGTAATAATTCACACCATAAATAGCCCCACTGGAGTAGCTAAAATCACTTGGAGTAAGCCATGAGCCTGTTTGAGAAATATTGGTCTGATACACTGAGGCTAAAAATTGTAAGAAGTAATTCAAATATTTTTATAATTATATGCCCTGAAAACAAACAAACAACAACAACAACAACAACAAAACTTTGTTGTTGAGGCAGTTTGTTGGCTTCTAAACAAAGACAGGAAGTTTGTGATTTTTTGTTGTTTGTTTTCCATCTTAATATAGAATTCAGCTAGAAAATTAATGTTTTGTCTACCCTATAAAATGCAGTGAATATATAAAGATATATGAAATACTGGCACCTTTTTGACAGAGATATTAAAATGGTAAAACCTGAGGCCAAGCCTACAGTACAAACTTCTGTCTGAAAAGTACATTAGTCAGCAACGTAATAGGACACGATCTCAGCCATTAACCCAGGCTGAGAACCTTATTCAGCCTATCCAGTGATTAGCCTGATGCAAAAGTCTTCTTTACTTTGTCTTCATGTTGCGTCACCAACCCCTAAGTATGTGACAGTAGTACTTAAAATGGAGACTTATTGTGTTGCTGCAAAAGTGTATGCTGTAGATTTTTTAAAATATATACATATATATGTACACCTTTGTATGCTGATCTTTCTACGTGTCTCTCAGTGAGTTGTAGGAGAGTTTATCCATCTTTTCTGATCACATGAAAGGGAGTAACTGCAAAGTATCAAAAGAATATCAACAATCAAGTACGATTTCCTGTATTTCAGTCTAGCAAGGCTGGACACCAGCACAAGTAGAAGCACTCCAAGAGCTAATCAGTATCCTCAGGAAGGCTGTTCTGCGCTTGCTTAAAATATCCAATTCCAGCAAGCAGGTTCAGAGCAGACAGATGAAGCCTGAGGAAGTCCCCACGGTGCCAGCAGCAAAGCTGTTCAATGAATGGCATTGCACAACCAACCCCCGCAGTCCTGCCAAACTCCTCCTCCGGCAGGAAGCCTGGCAACAAGGCACTCAACCAGTTAAACAAAAACTACAAGGTTTGCACCAGGTAAGCGATTTGCCAACAACCGGTAGCCCGGAGGCTGGATACTGTTACCTAGTTATTAATGAATGCTGCTGATTAACCTTTTGAAAGTACTTTGTCCACCACACCTACTGGTGGGAACCTGCAGCAGTAATGCCTAAGGGGAGGTTGCTGATATAGGAGTGAAATTAGGTGCGAATAGGCACCCCAAGATGCAACAATGAGTTTAAGAGTTGGATATGAATAGGGGTACTTCTTCCAGTTAACTTTGGGAGTCAGGGAGGATAAGCTTCGTCAAGTATATAGTTTTAAAAAAGTAGAGGTTGCAATGAAGTTTGTGCTCCATCTCTGACTGATGTGCTTCATTGAAAATAAATTAAATTTTATTCAGAAAGCTTCCTGTTATGCCTCTACAGTAAATTTAGCAGGGTCAGTGTCCCTTCACCCTACCACCTTGTATGCTCATTCATATTTGAAGCCACAAACTTAAAGTAATGCACTGCTGAAACCTAGACCACCATCCTGAGCACTGAAAAATGGTGTACCAGACTTCTTGGAATCACAAGACTGTACTTTAAAAGTCCAACAACAACAACAAAAGCTTTTGTAATTTTTTGTTTCTTTCTTCCTTGGGTCATATAACCTAAGAATTTTTGAGCTATCTTTTCCTTAGAAAATATCAAATAAACAAGGAGTCAAGGACTCAGTGAAATAGTAATGAAATAACATGAATCCATTAGCAAGAACACCAACAAAATTTCAAATGCTCAAATACTACAGATACTGAGAGTTGATGACTATAGCAAAAGTGCAGGGGTATATGCAAATATGAAGCAATTGCCTGAATTTAATCATGGATAGAAGCTAATCATGGATAGAAGTGATTGAGAAGAAAATCTGAAAAAGAGGAGAGTACAGAAAGGACAAAGATAGAAGAGAAAAATTACACAAAAATCATATTATAAAGAAAAGTAAAAATTCAATAAAAATAGCTGTCTCTATTACCAAAACCAACAAAGACTGTTTATACATACCTTTACAGAAGGATCTGCAAAATATTAAGTTGTTCTGTTTTCTCAATTTAAGAAAATTGTTACTTTTAAAGCTAAAAGGAAAGTAAAAAAAATAATAATAATAATAAAAAAAATATTGCCTAAATCCTCTTTTAGCTTGAGATTTCACACAACAGTTGAGCCAGTTTGACAGCTTGCCACTGCTGATTGGGGAAGCAGCCTCACTCCCCTGCTTTGTTCCCAGCCATGTGGTCTTATTTCTCCTCTTGTGCTGAAACTGGCACTTGTCTGACACCCCAGTGAAAATATTCCACTCTGAACTACAGGTTTATTTGTTCTTTAAAACAAACAAACAACCCTACCCCCCCCCCCCACCCCCCTCGCCAAACAGTGAGGACAAATGGGTGAGGCTCCTTTATAGTTCCATGAAATCTCACCCTTAAAATCTCTCTGGAACTGCAGGAAAGACAGATATTAGTGTTTTGTGCTTGTTCTGCTCAGTCTCCTATTATTCATTTATTTTTATTATATGCACACATTAAATAAAATGCCATTCTCCTCAAATTAATAAAAGTTATGCAAAGGTAGGTTATAACCCTGTATGCAAACTGCTAACAGGCAGAACGCGAAAACTAATGCTGCGTCTCCCTCTGACTTCCACACCATGGATAGACACTGCACTGAGCACAGATCAAGGTAGGCTATTGTTATATATGGAGTGGTAATTCGTGTCGAGAAAATGGTTGATATTAATAAAGAAGGGGGAGATTTGAGAGTGTGGCCATGGGGGTTGGAAAGCCCCGTGGTTGAGATAACATTAGACTCTTAACGATGAGGCCATCAGGAATATAAAAGAGTTTAGAGGGAACAAAAAAGGGTGATTCACGAGACTCCATGCAGTCTCGGGTTTCTTGTTCTCCAGCCGTTAGGCATGGAAGTTTCTGGGTGTTTGCTGTTGCTGTTTTATGCAAAGTTGTTTGACCAATGAAAAGTTGTTTTGAAAAGAACTGTTGTGGAGAGAAGGGTGTAAGAGGGGAGCCTGCCCTAAAGATAAAAAAAGACAACACGATGAAGTTACGTTATCAATAAAGACGCAGAAAAAAAGGAATTAAAAGGAACAGGCTGGCAGAATGGAGACCAGGACGGGAACAGGCACTTTGATTGCCTCATGAAGATAGGTTCGGCCAAATACAGCAAACTGCTCAGAGAAGCTCGTACAGAAAGTCGCTGGAAATAGGCGCACCGGAGCTGGGAAGAAGCTCAAGCTGAGAGAAGCAGACCCGCGCACACAACTGCCCCTCGCCGGTAAGCATCCGGCCATTATGGGGAATCATACGTCCTTAGAAACAAAGGCTGTCCTGGTACCCTTACAGCTTATTCTCCTTATTAACAATCAGACAGTTAATGATCCTGAAACACGGGACCAAATTGAGGTCAAGATGTGGGACTCTGCAACTAAAAACGACAAGGTTGCAGTGGGATTGCTCGGCACCTGGCGAGCAGTCTCTGAGGCCTTAAAGAGCCCTGTGGGCCCACAGTCAGAAACGTGTGGTTTGCCCGACAGTGCGGGCTTATTTACTGATCTGACTGCTACGCCATTGCCTCTCCCCCCCCCCGGCTACTGCCATCGAAGGCTTTTGCTGTTACGCCCCCTGCTGACCTGGATGTGCCTTTTGACCCAGGCCCTATTGGCCCTGAAAAGGAGATAGATATGCTTTTCTTTGATCCGGGAAGAACGGGATACATAAGGCCTGAAGACCGAGTTGCTTGACAATATAAAGCAAGACGTATTGTTCAAAAGGAATGGAAAATGGAGACTTGTTTGTAGTCAAGAAAAGGAATGGAAAATGGAGACTGTTAAGTCATGGAACTTAAAGGATTGCTTGTTACCTTTCCTGATTGTATAGGCATACTCGGGTTTAGTATGTAGAAGCAATGTTCTGTATATTTAGAATGTTTGATGTTCGTGTGTGCGTGTTGGTGGAGTGTAGACTCCCCGCACACCCAGCACTGTTTACTTGCCTTTTATACCTTTTATACCTTCTATAAGTGTCAATATTACTAAATTCAGATTGAGTTGAGACTTCATTTATAACACTATCATGCATCATCTGGACTGAAGACCAGGAACAGAAAAATTAAAAGCGGATTGCCATTTTCTGTCGTAATTTACACTCCTGCAACCTGGTTGACATTTACTGCTTCATCAGCTTCTCCTCACAGTAGCATTTGGGTTGGTGTATACAGATCAATTAGGCTTTCCCTGTTTTCATAACATTACTATCATTATTTAAATAAAGGATCTGTTTTTGTTCCATTTCTGGGAGGGGCAGGCAGATTTCTTTTTGAATGTTCTTTTAATGGGGTGGAAAAATCTGTGCTTGTGCACAGACCACAAAAGGATGCTTGTTACTTTGCATAAAAGTACTGCTGAAAAGAGAACTTAATTTCCAATATTCAAACTGGATTCTTACAAGAGAAGTCTCATTACTATCTGTGGTACAAACAGGACATGGCAGGATTCAGACTATTACAGATTATTCAAATGTTAGCATGTGTTTTTATTTACAGAAACAGAACAAAAGGACTGTAATTGAAACAGATCATTTAAATGAAAACAGTATACTACTTATGCAGATAGTATATTTATGTAGATACATATGTGTGCGCTTATGCACACACACAGACACAGCTTCCATGTTTTCTGGCTCCTAGTCTTACACTCAGGAACCCAGAGGGCCCCAAAAGCCTGGTGTGTACGCTGGGATATTCTGAGTATCCAGGCTCCCCAGTCCAAGTTCTCAGTTGCCATGCAAGAGGGGCCTCTGTTAAAATGGAGCAAGATCGTCAGCTGCCTCCCACGGAATTTGTCTGTGTTTCATCAAATCGAGTGTATTCCTGAGAAATATCTAAGGATATTTGATGATCATTTCCATTATTGTATCTTTTTAAGAGACAGATGAAATTATTTAGATTGCTTGTTAAAAGAAACAAACACAGGAAATGAAGCTGGGTGAAAATAATTTCCTAATTTTGAGGGTGCACTAAGGGTGGAGCAATCCTTACTGAAGATAACTGAAAATGTAAACACACTGATTTCAATCAAGAGCACTCTTCATAAGAATGTTTCGCTCACTGGTTGCTGTGATGGCTCCCTGTTCCTCTCAGAGGTGTGTTACCCATTCTGGAACACATGCACAAGTTCAAGTGTTGCATAATTACACAAAACAGGGCCTGTACAAGAATATCCTGTTTTGCTTCCTGTATACTCACTGGGGTGGTTCAGCTGAATCCTTGACAACATTTAGCTCCACGAAGAAAACATCAAGACTCCTTGCTGATAGCAGTTTTTCACCTAGAGCTTCTCAGCAGTTGGGCTGTTTAGCCCCAAAGTGTAAGCAGACAATCACCCTATTGTTTACTTTCTAGTCAGAAGGAGCATTACTGCTTTTCTTCACTGTCCACAGCCTCTGTAATCCTAGCAGTCATGTTCACTCAGCAGTAAGTCTAAATATGTTCTTCTCAGAGAAGTTTCAAATCCATGACATAGATTAGCATCACTGTGGTTAGACACTATCTGTGACAGATTCCACAGTAATTAACATTTTAAACCGTGGTCAACACAGAAATTATTTGATGAGGATTCATTCTATTCCCCAAATCGTGAGAAATTAACAAATTTAAGGAGTATTATTATTATAATAAAGTGAATAGGCTGCGGAGGACAATGCATCTTTCAAAAACCTTGTCAGCACTGCTTCATCTCATTACATATCACTATATCTTAAAAAAAAGGAATAAAAAAGAAAAAGGAGTGACTCAATTGTGTGATAGTGAATCCTGAAACTTCACAAATGTTCAAGGAACACACATGCCACTACAAATTAACCATTAGCACCGCATGGTATTCATCCTTTCTGTCACACACTGTGGGAAGCACGCCTTATTAGCATGGAAGCACGGAGCAATAGTATCTCAGTGTACTTAACATTTGCTTACCTTGGAAAAAAGAGCACACAATTGCAGCCTTAAACAAAAATCCAACTCCCCAAATGCTGCAGTTCTACTCCTTTCCACACTTAATCCTAGGATTTAAAAATTACAAAATTGAATCCTAAAGCCTTTTCTTCCTTGTCTTCCAGTTCACTGTTCTTTACAATGAAATGCGGTTTTTGCATTTTTAATCAGCCTTAATCATAAACAAGGCAGGCATCACAATTGCTGCTATTTCAGGGTTCCCCCTCACACACTTCTTTGGTTTTGAATTTCAATAGTACCCACAACTGGGGGTCTTCCTGGATCCCAGATGTCGAATTATATGGTCTGTCCTATTCTCATAGTGGCAATCCAGTCCCTTGTTCATTTTTCACAGGAATCTGAACAGCTATTCTGAAATTACCAATTTCCTAGTAAATTTTATTAAACTGAACTTAATTTTGCTATCTTAAGAACAATTTCTCCATAACAGTTTCACAGAAGTATCTGCTTTCTTCTCTCCTATTTCTTAGCAATATGAAGAGCCCTGTACAAACCCTTAAAAAGTATATACATTTAGCATCAGTGTTCCTGTCTGAGGTCCTGTGCGGTCTATAAAACCTTGAGAAAGGGGCCCACTTCCCATACCTATCCTACTTACATGCTGTTTTATTTAAGAATCAAGAGTATGTTTTACAACCACTTTGCCATGTTAAAAAAGGAGAAACATAAAAGTGACTTTCAGGGGGAGGGAAGACTTATGTTTTGTTTCACTAGCTTCTTTCAGAGTAAACTTGTAAAACAAGAATATATAAATGCCAAACAATTTTGTAAAAGCTAATGTAGCAGTAAACGAGAGCCTCCCACTGACCTAAAAGCTGAAGTGGTATTTTAAACCTGTTCTGCTTTAATGTGCATTTTATACATATATGAAATTTTATTTTTTTCATAAGTGTAACCCAACACTATGGAATCATACATCTCATAATCTACTCCTACTCACTTCTTAGCTCAAACAGTAACAGGTTTGCTGGCAGAAAAGTTAACATTGTGCAATGTATTTGAACTACCAGAGCAGTTCAGATATGTAACGCAATGCATTACTAAGGCACATCATGGCCTTTGGCACCCCTGCTCATACCATTATTAACTATTCATTTTCCCATCTTATTAATGTTTGAATGGATGTAAAAATAACAAACAATGCTACCCTAAAGGATATTAGTCATTCTAGATCCTTCTTTCTTGCTGCGATTGATAACAGAGGAAGCAGACCTGCAAGTGACCTTTGGCTTGTACACCCTCATGGCAGTTTTGGTTTTGGATAGATTACATGGACAACTGTTATCTGGTTTTGGGAGGGATCATTTCTTCAGAGATGTTGAGGACCCCTTTGAATTACACAGCAGCAGTCATAACTTCCTCTGCTCATACAAAAGACAAATAATTCTGTTGAGACTCAACCATACCAGCAAATCATTGAGTTTATTCATGAATCTCAAACTATCTGTATACTCAGGCATATCATTGTACTCATTACACTGGGACTCAATTTGCTTTTAAGTGTAGGGGTTTTATACTCATGATTTAACAAGGATGAATTCCTATCATTTTATCCGAGCTAGGAGCTGAAGTTATCTAAATTTTCCTGTAAAGTTACTTGAACTTGTACAAACGTCTTGGCCCCTAACTTTAGGTCTAAGTGACTTGTCTTTAAGCAATTCTATTTCCCAAGCAGTATGGTTTATTAGCATTATGGAAAGGATGAACTAAGCTTCCATTGTTCATGCTGTACCAGTTTACAGCAACATCTGCTGGATAACCTAGAGCTGTAATAACAGAAACCCTGACATACTGAAGTGACAGAACAATATGAGACATAGCTATGGGAAGGCAAGGGTTAGATAAGAGGATAAGAGAAGGCTTTCACATCAAAGACTTTGCTTCGCAATGACACCTACCCTTTGCTACTGCCTTTGCCATTGATTTCATGACTTGTCCAGGTTGCCAGTTCATATAGAAGGCTCCCCAGCTTACGAGAGGTTGTATCAGAAACAAAAGTCAGATGTCGTTTTTGTATGCCTTGGGTGAGATGGTAGATCCATACGCTAGAGAAAACAATAGAAAAACTAGAATGATTTATTCCACAGTCATTTAATGTTTTAGCTGGTATAAAGCTTAAATTCTGCTTATAGGGTTAGTACTTCAAATTTGACAGCCAAAAATTCTTTCCTCTTTAAGGGAAAGAATGTTTTAAAACCCCACATTCACATTAGTTAGTCAAGAATATATGCTTTGATAGTCTTGTAGATGTACAACAGTCAAAGCAGTTTTATTATTTTTTATTATGGCAGGAGTATCTTTAGGGCAAAGTTTCTGGGAAAAACACTTATTAAATACTTAGCCTGGACAAAACCTTCTTGCAGAGGAATTTTCAATTGCTTTTCAGCTGCACTGTGGTTTATTGTTTGCTTTAAATCAGCTCTCAGTCTAAGCTACATACCATGGTGTCTGTTAAAAAATCATTATGGTACAATTAAAAACAATGTGAAAGGTGGAATTTCCCCCTCCCCTATCTCTGTACAACTGCTGTATGCTTCCTCTGTGCCTTTCATGATTATCTGCACCAGCTCTGGTCAGGAGATACAGCTGTCATGAAACACTCAACAGATGGCAGTGGCTGGATGATGCTTCATCCATTTTTGGATGCTCTACTGACATTTGAGCTCATGCCTTCTATAAATGCTGTCATGCCCCTGACTCCTTTTAGCCAACACAAGCCTACAACGTGCAGTGACAATATTAATCTTTCCAAAGGAATAGAGATAAATTGAACTGCCCTTATGAAAAGCAATATAAAATACTTAAATTTAGTGTCCTTTAAAACTTTTAACTATTATAGATAGATATGGCTAGAAAATAGATAGACTGATAAATTGGTAGATGGATCTCCTTTCTTACTGCTGTTTCATCCTTAAGCTATTTTATTCTTATAAGGCTCTTCAGAGATTGATTTAGCTTACAAAGAGCAGCAATTTCTTTCCAGTTTTAGGAAACTGCTAGGAACTGGAGTGCTTTGAAAAGAAATTGATTAGCACAACTTCTCTAAAAAGAAAGAAAAACAGCTAAAAGATATCCAGTATCTTCGATCTTTTCAGGTAGTAAATGCTGCTTAGTGTTCTATCTTAAGTTTTTAAAGCTTACTCATTGCATTTTTGATAAAGTCAAATTGGAAGCAACGGTAGCTTGTGGAATGGAAGAAAAGATTGCTTTAAAAAAAAACAAACAAACAAACAAAAAAAAAACACAACAGATTTGTAATATTACCATCTAATATAATTTTTTTGGTATGGAGAAACTGTGACAATACCTAAATGTATCCCAGATAGGTGACTATATTTTGTGGTACCCAAGGTTCAATCCCATTCACTGTGGCTACTGATACAAAAAATGAGAGGTAAGAGACGAAGACAGAATAGGTGGTTAAATTCATGTGCTTAATCACAGGGATTACAAAAGACTTCCTGGGAATGGCTTGTATTTTGTCCTGACCAAGGAGGGCTGGTTACATTTTTCCCACACTGTTTCTAGCACATCCCATTCTAAACATGGGATGTTCAGCATAGTTGATATGTTTGATTACACAAACTTGATGATGCCCTTCATTATGAAACCTATTTTTTAGTATTATTTAAACCCCAATAGTGACAGAAGAAAAACACAAGAGGTACATCACTTTGTCAACAGTCCCTGCTGAACAGCCAGGAAATATTTAACCAAGTACTTCAGTAGCAAGCCACACCTTCTAATGTGATGAAAGAGTAACTAATGTAAGCATGGACTAATTCTTCAATCCTAAACTTAGATTAGCACTGGAAGTAATAGCTGAAGGATGCCATGACAATGTGAGGGTACAGTCAGAAGTAGGACTTAGTTTTCACAGTTCGTCAGTAGATGATGTCCGGTATAAAGTTATTCAAGTGATTAATCTCTTAAAATAATCTTAAGAGAAGCTAATTTCCTCAAATGAGTTAATTTATCTACTAACACTGGCCATGTATGGCTACCAAATAATATAGATGGCTGATGTAACTGCTTATAGATTTTAAATTAATCAAAGGACCTCCAGATCTGTCTTCTCACTGTCAGGCTTATAGACGATGACTAGAAGTAGACCAAATTCAATCAGTTTTCATACTGTATTCCTTTGTTACCCTTCTGCTGTAAGATAGTAAGGGAAAGGAGCACTCAGTCTATACCTGAGCCTTTAAGTGATCAATAGGATCGTGGCCACTTATTTTCAACATGAACTACACAGTTTGCCTGTATGAAAGCTTCATTTATTAAACATCCCCAAATTGTACTCTTAGAGACAGCAGGCAACTAAGAAAATGTAATACTAACATTTTAACTTAGCGGTGCCTATTATTCTATTTATTCTTAGGCTGCACAGTCAGACAACATCTTTGCTAGATCAGTGGACAGTTAGAGGTAGCCAACTAATCTGCACTAATCAGTTAATAGCCTTTGGACCTCAGAGAGCAGCAGGAACATACATGGTTCAAGCTAAGCACAGCCACATATATAACCGTATGGCTGAGCATTAGAAATGAAAGACTAATGCTGATACCATATACCAGAGGGTTAATCTTCTTTCTTGCTGCTTAGAAGCCCTCTGGATCCTATTTTCGCTCTGCACCCACGCCAAGAGTGCAGACAGCAATTCCCTGGAATTTCTGCCTTTAAGACAGCATGCTTCTGATGCCTCCCCAAGTATCAAAAAATACACAATATATGCATTTATCACAGGCTCACATCCCTTAAATAGTATTTACCTCATGTTCCAGAAAGGTATGTTCTCTGGTCATAACCTCATATTTTTTATTTTTACCATTTTGTGTATATTAGCTACTGAATGCAGTGACAAGGAGTGAAGGAAAAAAATAGCTTTTGCAGCATTGGCTTTTGTCTTTAGAGGCTCTTTTGTACTAGTTTCAGAGCCCAGTATCTTACATCAGGAAAGAGCAGAAGACTATGGAAGTAAATATAGAAGGATTTTGAACTCCTCTTCTGTAACTTGTAAACTGAAGCTATGGAGAAGTCTGCAGTGCATCCGTGTATCTGTAAGTCTGGATAACATAACTGTTTCATGCAGCATTTCCCATCCCATCTGTTTATCCCACACTGTTCCATGGAACTATATTAATGAGTGGAACATTACTAGTGGTTATAGTTGCAATCCAAGTTCAAAACCCAGGAAGAACCTGTTACACACTTCATACAAATAACAGCATAACATTGAAAGTTTTTGTATAAATTCTAGCCATAAGTCACCTCATAAGACAATTTTCCTTGTAAACAGGGTAAGTGATCCCTTTCATATGTACATGACCATGCCTCATTTCAGCATCCTTAATTTAGAGAGTAGGCATTTCATGTTTTAGTTAGCTTTTAGTATAGATGAGGATATAGAAGTCTGAGCTGAGAGCTGTATGGTAATAGTTACTTGTTATACCATTCTTGAGTTTATAACAATGCAAAATGAAGTACTGACAGCATGAACACTAGAAAAAGCAGTAGCACACTGCAAACACAAAACAGCAAAGCTGAGCAAAAAAAAAAAAAAAAAATCATGCCACAAAGATTCACAAGCCACAGTTGATCTGTTTCAGCACTGTGAGAATAAACACAATAGGGATCTTTCCAGTACTAATTTGTTCTGACATTTTATAGAAACTAATTCTTGCAGACAAATAAAGGTCTAGTTTGGAACAATTTTATTCAGGCCATCAGCATCCTTCCTGATTTGATCTGATTTTCAAATACCATATGTTTTTCCTGTTTGTGATCTTCACATCCTACATAAAGGCAAGATAAAACAAAAACGCAGGATTCATAAGAAAAGTAAGCTATTAGGCAGCTATGATTTAAACATTTTTATGCAGGACAATCATGTAAAAAAAAAAAAAAAAGATGAACAAGAACAGAATTAGCAACTTCAACATATTTGATTAGATAAAGGTCTATTGAAACATTGCATAGTTGTTGGAAATTTTAACAAAACACTGTATCATCAGCTCTTCAGCTGGGTATATGCTGATCATCAGTCACGCACTGGCTGAAACCCTAAAAATGCTATTTGAGGTTTTTTGTATGGCTTGAGCACTCGCCCTTCTGTCAGTATTTCACTGCATTATTGTAAAGAGCAACTCTGCATGTGAGGAGACACTGGTGGTTTAGGCAGGCCAACACACCACAGTGATTTTACTCAGCTGATATTTAATGATTTACCATTTAATGCAGTTCATCTTTCATAACCCGAGTTCAAACAGAAGCAGGTGCTATTAGGGATGCAACAGTATTGAACTTCCAACTAAAGGCATAGGAAAGCTTCTTTTATAGCTCTAGCTACTGGACCCATCTGGCTCTTCACTTAAGTACTGCAAATGAAGAAGAGAAACACTTTGCTTCCCATCAGCGAGGTTCTGAACAGAATGCATAATTATTCCAAATAAAGACTTCCCAGTCAAAACTAGCTGCATCGACACTATGTTCACAAATTCTGGTGGATGAAAACAATTTAGCCTATCTTCTTATCTAAAGAACTCTAATGAAATTGGGATCACACAAAAATAAATCATAAATACTTGAAATATTTTTTTTTATACCAACATGTCCCCAAATCTGATTATGAGACTTTGGGCCAGTGTTTCTAAAACAGTTTATTATTGAAATGAAAAATGAATTTTTTGATTCACTTACATTTTGAAACAGGAAAAGGGAGATAAAGGCAGAGTTTGTAGGCTTGCAGGACATAACAGAAGCTGATGCATGGTCTCTGTCTATTAGGAGACACACTGAGACAGGAGGCCTTTTGTTCCCCCACAACTCCAGCTCCAACTGCAGGGTAGTTACTGTAAAGTAGTATTCTCCTTATCTTTTAAGGTTTTGTAGTCCTGAAGAGATCCTTAAAAATATCACTTCATTTCTATGTGCTGTTCTCCCTTAAAAGCTAAACAGAATAACCACATACAAACTCTCTATCAATTTTATATTTCCAGAAATAGGTTATGCAAAACCTTGGCCATTTTCCTTGCATTTTGTATGTCCCTGTCCTGTTTTTTTCTTTTAAACTTCATCCTTTATGCACATATGCACATGAACAACTAGGGGCCAGAAGCTGGATCCTTCAGAAGTTCATGCTATGTTTATATGAATCTTTGGGTTGCTGTCTCATTGTTTTCTTTCAGACTGATAAAAATCCAAATAATCCACTTAGTGCCACTTAGCAACTGGCATTAACAACGAAAAGCTGAGGAAGTAGGTTTACAAAATTGTTCTAGCCAGAGTCCCTCTGGTTGCTTCCAAAAGGTAGAACTGTATTTATGAAATACTTCTTTGCTTTTCTGTGTGAGTAGTGGTTTCAAATGGATAGTTGTGGTGCAAGAGGCACTTACACTTGCTAGTGTTTGTAAACAACGACTGCAGAAGAAAACAGACCCTCTTCTCCTTTCTGCTGTTGCTTGACATCCTAAGGATTTTACATAGCCAATTCTACCATGAAAGATGTGCTAAAGAACAGTTTAAGTTCTGTTTTAATTAACCTTTTTCAAAAGTATGGCTTTTAAAATCTGTTCAGGTGTTCCCTAGCTTAGAGTACCTCAAGTGTGGAAGTATTTGCAGGTTAGACAGCACAGCTCCATAGATGCCAGAAGTATTTTCTTGCACATGGCAGCCAGCAGTGAGCCCACACATGAATTTGGGAGTTTTCAAGGCTTCTAGTCAAGGCAATCCATGAAGTTCCTTCAGAAGAAGCTGAAGCAACCTGATAACCTAAGGATTTCTAAATTTTCCTTATTGACAAGGCCTGAGCTCTGAATCCCCCAATCCTGATGCAAGAAAATGCCTTTCCAGTACACACCCAACACTTTTGTCCAGAGCAACTTTGGTAACTCTGGAGGCTGCTTTTCTTACAAGAATTTTGGTATCTTACAAGTTTTGCTAGCCATTAAGTGATATGAGCATTCTGGAAGTAGGTACTTCCCAGCTTCACAAGTGGGCAGGCTTAGCAGATTTATCTGTGACAAGTTAGCTGAGAGAGCAAAAACGACACTTGCTCTAACCTCTCAAGGTTCATACCTCTGACAGCAATTCAAAGAAGAAAACTTAATATCTCATTTAGGGAGTGAAATAACTGAAACTATTGGATAAGAGCAGGAGAAAATTGCCACAGGTATGGAAATAGTTTTGCTTCTAAGTAAGGGGCTTAAATGCTTAATTCCAGCAGATGAATCAAGGTTGCAAAATCCTATCTGTAAGAAAATCACCCAAGACCTGGATTGCCTGTAGCAAGCTAGGACACAAACATGTCCCTATCATATGTGTCAGCTGTGAGAGCATCTAGGCGCTCACTAGTCACATGATGTGACACACATACCAACTGCTACCCTGTGACCAGAATCACATACATGTATATAATTTAGCAGGATCTCCTCCTACGTACATTTTGTTCACGGAAGTATGCATTCATTTTTGCAATAGCATCAGATCCTACACAATATTGGAGCGGGGTGTGGGAAGCACATGCCACAGTGGCACAGGCTATCAGCCTAGCCTAGTTTTTCCCCTTTCTTTCCTGTGAATCCTCAAAGAATATAGGCTTGATCTATCTGTGACAGAGCAAATTATCTCTTAGCATGCCCAAATTCCTCTTCAGACACCTTCTCATTTGCCAGTGTATTTGCTGTGTTGATTAAACAGTTCTGTAGCTGTAACAGAGCCACTGCCCACTTCACAGCCCTGCTACACTGACACCCACGTGTGGGCAGACAGAAATCCATCATTCCTTACTGCACTCTCAAGACTATCTCACTTTTCACTAACATGAGAACATTCGTTGAACCTTTTAATAGTCTTACACTGTATTATATTTTTACCAGATCTGTCAGTTTTAACATCATCCAAGTTTCATTTTCTGCCTTTGCTTGAAGTTCTTAGGTCCTGTAATTCTTCTGACCATAGTAATATTCATGAAAATTTCCAATACATATATATTAATCAATTCATAGACTGTGGTACTATTCTTTCCTCTGGAGAGCAGAATGAAATCCATGACTAGAAATCAACCATAGATCCTTGTAAAACCTTTCTAGAGACTTCACCAAACTGAATTCTTCACCCAGATTTCAAAACACACTGAAGCTTTACTAAGTAATATACGTGTTAGAGACTGTTCTGTGAAATATTTTTGATTTTTTGTAGAACACCAACTTGGAAAATTCCCCAACACTAATGCAAGCACATTAGTAAACATACATAGTAGGATTTTATAAAGTATTACATGTAAGCCTAGATAGTTTTTTTTTTTCCTTTACCATTCTAAACACGTTATAATCATGATTTTGTCCACTGCTTCACTATTTGTTCCTTTGTTTTTCTAGTTAGATATTAAGTTGTCATAGGCGATAGAATCACTTGACAACTAGTATGTTTTCCATTTTATAGAAGAAAAAAACAAGTCCTAAAAAAGTCAGCTCAATAATGTTTTCATACGTCAATGCCCAAATATCATATTATCTCAACATTTGTACATGCTAAGGTTCCTTCCAAACTAAATATCTTATATGCTAAGTTTCTGCAAGCATTTTAATTAAAAGAGAATTGTATTAATTTTATAGATTTACCAAAGAAAAGTAAAACCATATACAACTGTGTTTAACATTTCAATGTTTGAGTTGCAAACCTTCACCCTAGCCCCCCCATATTAATTTACTTTGCCAAGTATTAACTACTGCAAGTTTCTGGTACCTCTTAAGGAAGAAATGACTCAACAGAAAGAATTTTTTTTTTTTTTTTTTTTTTTTGAATTAGAAGGGGAAGTAACAGTATTAAGCTTTTTTTGGCAGTACCATCTCTTAAGGTCAGCTATTTGGATTTCATTCTAAAATAGAATGTGGCCTGTGATAAAAAATTCAAAAAATCATACATCTCATTTGAGATCAGAGGATCTCAGTTCTGCTATTATCTTCTTGAAACATTAGAAACAACCCGTGGCCTCAAAAAGAAATCTACAGACATTGGAGAAGGCTATCATAATTAAAATTGACTGTGGGAAAAGGAAAAGGTTTTTGTCTTTAATTATACATGTACTTATGCAAAGTGTTTACAGGCTGACCAGAAGCCATACTTGTCTGTTTCTTATCAGATTGTTTCTAAGGAAGAAGCTAGAAATATTTGTTTGGCAACCACTTATTTTGTAATGAGGTCAGCATGTTCATTTCATTTGTTTTTCTCCAAGCAACACTTAGTCCCACACCTTCAGCTAAAGGACAAAGACTATTATTGCACTGTATTAGCAAGAAGTTTATGAAAATATGGAACAGAGGTTGCTTAATAATAATAATAATAATAGAACAATGAACAAAAGCATTTGACAATGTTGAAAGCTAAAGGGCTTTTAGATAATGTTAAATATTTGATTACATAAAAGAAATATTCTGTAAGTATGCATAAAATACTTGGCATAGCTGTATTTGGATTAATTTATATTTTACCTTCCACTTCTCATATGCTATGTACATTAGAGAAAACTTAGTATTGTTTGATGACTTTTAAGACCACGGTAACTTGGGAAGACTGGTTCATGAATGCGTCTCTGTTTCATGCACACACACTCTCATTATCAAGAACTCAGGGTGGCATCCTTCCTCAGCAGTGGAAGGACTGTAGCTTTCTTGCCATGTGCATTCTGGATGAGCAATGTCATTTGCTTAGAGGAAATTTAACCCAACAAATTTCATCTCTAGCTGGCAAGACGTTACCTTGGAGATACCACAATGTGATAAATGCATTATTGGTCAGTAGTGACTGGATAAAAGCAATACCGTCAATATTTTCTTTCAGATGTAATATAAATGGGAGAACATGGAAACCAAAACCAACTCAAAAGACTTTCCTTTCCTTAAACATCAGGTGTCAACCTCAAGATGATGATAATAGGAACTACTTTCTATTTGTAATTGGGTAACAGTGATAGCCCTTCCCTTGTTTAATATCCTTTCATCTTTTTAGATAATGTGCTTTACAGGCTTTAGATGGAGATTACTCCTTCACATCCATCTACCAATGACATGCATTCAGCCTCTGGGATGCCAGTGAAGAGTGCCAGCAGCACCACATAGCAAGTTCCAGAAGAGGAAGTAGAAAAGAATTAATCCCGCTGAGACTACAGGGGAACAGCAGAAAGGACAACATAATGACCCAGAATGGAATGTGGCCAAGATACCAGGCTTAACAATCATGCAAGGAGCTGGGCAACTGTTAGTTTAGTTTCGTGTCTCATCAGCCATGGTAAACCCAGCCAAAACAACACTGCTGAGCCCTATGCTGATGAACTGATTTAGTACTACTCTTGCCTGTAATAGACAAGAGGTGTCATATTAATTTGCCAACACCCCAACTGCAACACCCAAGTCTCCATTGTTCTCCTTTCCAAGCCATGCACAGCCCGGTTTACTTAATAGAGTATGACAAAGTTGTAAGGCAGTATGGCTAAAGAGACAGGCATTTGAGGGGATAATAACCTGTCAGCAGTGTTGTGGCAAAAGGAATTTACATGAAGACTAATCAATGTTTACAGCTCTTCTCATTTGTGAGAACAAACTGCTTTTCCTACCTGCCACCAGTTCTACGATTTTTTTTTTTTTTTTTTTTTTTTTTTTTTTTTTTTGCGGAGAGATGGGAATATTGTGCTGTATATTCCATAAGCCTCAGTTTTAACAGGTATAAATATATAGCTATTCTTTGGTGGGGAACCGATGTTTAGTAGGCGCTTAATGCATCATTTACACATTGCTTGAAGGTACTTGCATGTTATAGGTACAGTAGCTACCTAGTTAAAAAAATAGAAAAGCACACACTAGTAATTTGCCTCTATGAGCTACCACAGCTGTCATGATTCATGGTGATTTGAGAATTAAGTAATCTTTTCTTTCAGAGTTTCTATAATTTAAGAAAGGAAGTGAGCGGCTTTTTAAGATGCAGCACACAATTAGAGGTGATGTGGCAGAATACACAGTAAGATCTGTACAAAGTATGATTTGAGGAACTTCTTAATAACCTGAGAACTGGAACACAACTTAAAATCAACTTATTGATTTCTACATCATATTTACAAGAGCTAGTGTGATGAAATATGAATTATAGCTTCCTATGCCTGTGTATGCCTTGAGCCCCAATAGGATCCATCCTAATGAGAACAAGTGGGTCAACACTGCTAGCTTCAGTCATTTCCCACTAAGGATGATAGCTTTATATTCTGTACCTGCCTAATGGAGGTAGCTCCCACTTAAACAAGTGTCTCAGTCTTTCCTGGCCACAACAGCCAGGTTAAACTGACCTTCCCCATCATCCTGGCAATAGGGACCTTAAAGCTCTCTTCCCCTTCTCTCCTACCACCATGAGGGAGACTGCCTCAGGAGCCCTGCACCAAATACCAGACGTAGGGTGGAGCAAATTCAGAATAGCTCAATTACAGATAAAGTTGCTCTAGATCTTCCAACTTTCATTAAGACAGGAATCTCTCTTAGCACCAGCCAGCATGAAAAGGGACTGATTTGGCATGTATTTAATAGGTGAGATTTGCGAGTTGGCAATTTCTGTTTTCTTCTCTGCCTCATGGGGCTTGCAGTGCCTGGTGAGGAAGGTGGTTTCCCTGTGCCTCTGGGGAATGCTGCTGCCTGCAAGCCTCACCCAGCTGCTTCTCCGAAGAGCAGCCCCTTTATCCGCCTTTCCCCATGATAAACTCCACCACGAATGCAGAGTCAGTGCAAAACAATGGCAAGTGACGGTGACTGAACTGTATAAACATGTTGACAACTGATTAAGCAAAAATAAAACAAGACTCAAAATAGCACTTCTGCATAATTCCTGATTTGCATAACCAAAAGGGTGGCAAGACTCCAGCCACCGTTCATTTCCTGCAGCAGTGAGAATAATTCTGTTCGGAGTGCGCCTTTGCCGATGGGAATTTCAAGACTCTGCAGGGCACAGGAGAGCCTTGGCAGCCTCTCGTGCTCGCAGCCAGCCACCAAGGCAGCAAAGCCTCCCGCCACGGTCAGCGAGGGGCAGAAGGGCTTTGTTGAAGCTGCTCCTTAGCAGATTCACAGGAGCACAAGCAGGCAAAAGGCCACAACAACAGGCAGCGGAGACACCACATATTACAGACCTGAACAGGAGACAAACTGCAGTGCACCAACTGCGGTCAGCACTTCATCTATGAAATTACCTCAGCTAAAGGAAGGAGGCATCCCAAGGTATAATAAAGCAAAAACTGATGTCTCTTGCTAGACAGAACTCAGTGAACCACTAACCTTGAGCAGAAAGGTTATTGAGATTATCTAATACTATACCGTGGTCTTGAAAGCTTTTCTAAATTTTGGGCAATTAATTGCCAGCTCTGGTCTGACAAAAACAAAAGAAAAACAAAAATACAACCAGCCTGAGAAGTATTTAATCATTTACCTTCAGCATATATGGGGTTTGGGCTGTGCTTCTCTGCAGTCTTCAGCATCTCCTGCACTGTTTAGTAAAACCTTATCTACACATTCTTAACTGCCCACAAGGAGAGTTTGCCTTATTAAGGGTTTGGCTCTGGCAACTTTTTAAATTTATTTTATTTTAAACTTTACAGTTTCCAAATAATCCAAGATGGAAAATTAATGTTCCTTTAAATTAACATATTCCAGTGGGTTAGTTTACTGAGTCGTCAACATCCTTGCACCCAGATAATAGCAAACCAACACCAGCAAGGCAAATACAGTGACATTACTATGGTTGGAAGAGACTTCTGTGAAGCTGGGAGCATTGCAGGCTTCTTACAAAGACTTAGGTTGCATCTCTGCAGAGTTTTTAGTCTGATGCTTATTTGAAAGCAGAATTTTAACTCTGCTTACACATCAGCCCAACTAAGCTCAATTGAAATATGACCATTTTAAGGGGTGTGGATGCACACACCATTCAGCTTCATTAAAGCTGCTTGTAACTGTTTAGGAAAACTGGGTTCAGTAGAAAACTATTGTTAAACTGGTGTCCCTTCTTTCCTGTAAGATAGCTAGGAAATGTTCCTGCTAATATTGTAGTACATATCAGTCCCACAAAAATGTATAAATAAAAAAGCCTAGATCAGGCCAGTTCTTGCAATTTCTACTATGACATCTTCAGCAGAAGAGTTCTGCGAAGTCATGACAATCTGTCTTGTCTGTACTCTCTGCTCATTAATCCAGTTCTCCTGGACCATAAATGAAGGATTTAAAAATATTTCTGTGTTCAGACAGGGCCTATGTTTTGTGCAGATTTTCAAGACCTTATGTGACCAAAAGGGAGCTAGGTTGCATTTCCTTCTTCAGCCAGAAGCAATCTGGAAGACTTTTCATATAATTTTCTGAAAGCTGACATGAGACAGTCTTGAAATTTCCCCCTTCCCAGTGCCTACTGCACTGAAGTCAGATACAGCAGCAGACAGTATCGGGCCTTTTGGTACCAACAGCTTTGCTACCAGGTTTCTGTATTTTTAGGATTCCTCCTAAAGATATCCACTAAAGGACCAAGTCAATGCTGTTCAAAGTGGTAATGTTTGTTGACCCTTCTTTTCTATCTGTAGTGATTTATGTTCTCCTTCATTTTCTGTTTCCCTCTTTACATACTCCTCTAACTTGCACCCATCTCCCCATACCCTTACCACAAGGGGCTGTTTATCCCTACTCCTTATGAAGTAAGCTCTACAAAACCAACTCTGCATTTGTACAGCTAAATATTTCCTGCCTCTCCTTTTCAACAGAGTGCTTAGCACTGGTTGTGCTGCATCTTCCCTGACTAGCTGATACTTTCACCTTTATTCTGTGCCCCTGGTACTTTCCAGATTTCCCTTGGCTATTACTAATTTGTGAAGAGGGATCAACCAGGACAGTGTATCTGTTGCTGGTTACCCGACATCAGCTGTCACATGAGAAGAGTGTGGGCTTTTGTAGAGATTGGAAACAGATATGCCTATGATTTGTGAGCATCTGCACATCAACACCCCATGTTCCTCAAGGTCAGCATGATTCCCGCCACGTGCAAGGAAGGGGTCTAACAGCATTGGTGCTTGTGGGCCCATTGTCTTCTCCTCAGAGGCCTATCCTTTGTGGTGGTAGGAACAACAGCAAGTTTTCAAAATAAGTTTTCCCCGGGCTTGCTAAAAACAAAACAAAAACAAAAACAAAAACAAACAAACAACAAACAAACAACAACAACAACAACAAAAGAGAACTCTCAAAATGGAGTACAGAAAATGAAGAGATGGAGGGAGGGTGAAGTTAATGGCTGATGGAGTTCCTTGTGATTTCTTGTACTCTAACTGTAGAAGCCTCCAGAAGAGGCCTTTGCCTTTCTTTAGTGAACTAGCATCAACTCAGTCCAGTTGAGAAAATGAATATCAGAACCTCTGAAGTTATTCAAATAAACCCATGAGATAATGATAGTGATGACTTACAGCTGGGGCAATGAAGGTGTTTCCATGACTCATGAAATATATACAAGAGTTCTTGTTTAAAAATTGGCACGTATGACCTGTATTTCCAATGGGAGAGAGACAAGAACTAAAAGAATTGAGGAAAATTATTTAAGCTCGGGTTTCAGGAGAGCTCCACCAAGTGCTTTTATGAGTGGCCTGTCAGTTTCTGAAGGATGGCCACTAACAATGGAAGGACAGCTTGGAATAAGAGATAAGGTAAACAGAAGTTGTATTTACATTGTAAATGCGTGTGCATGTGCACATCAGCGTCTGTAGTACATTCACATGCATTCATGTACAAAACTAAAGCAACAAAGCCCTATAGTTAGCGCACCTATCTAGTGAATATTCTTCTCCCTGGATTTCTTAGGTGTGTGCATTTTCTCAGATCTGATTACCTATGCTGCACTTTGGATTTTACATGTAATTAGCATAAAATCTTCAGAGCCTTTCTTATCTCTATTATCCAAATGTAGGAAGCTGGCAGCAGACCTCTAGGAGCTAAATAAGTGTGACCAATATTTATATTGAAAAGATTGCCATACTTTTAAAAAGCAGAATTATTAAAAGAAATCTAAATTAATGGTCCTCCAAGGAAAAAATCGAAAGCCAGGATAATGTTTATTGTTAAGCAAAGTGAACATCTAATTTGGACTCGAAGTTTGCTATTTCTTTATTTCTGAAAAAAATATCAGAGGTTAGATGAAAAACAAAAACACTCAATCACTTGTCAAGAAATACCCCTTCTACCATAGAGACACTAACTTATTTTCTGTTTACACATCTACAAACACTTATTCTGCTGTTGGATCTAACTTTGGCAGAAGAAGATACATGTATGTGATCCACAATATAATTTGTTGTGGCTTGACATATCACATAGATGAATACTTTGATCTGCATTAGCTAACCCTGGAACACATTATTGAAAGTTACTGCTGACTTTGATATTCTGCCTTTGTATCTTCACCAAAGCTAGCACTGGCTTGAAGCTATTCATAGAATGCCCTTGGATAATGTGATAGATTGTACATGAATTCAGCCTATACTCATTTTGGATGCTGTAATGACAAAAGAAGACTATCCAGATCCTGGACTAATAATGGCTTTCTTTTTTTTTTTTTTTATTAAAGAAAACTGGTATCCAGTGTTCATTTTCTTGCTGCTAAAATAGCCATGGAATAAATCACACAAAGCTGCAGCCTGGTTGTATCTGTAGCAGTATGCATTTACTGACCAGGGCCAGAAATCTGAATCCAGATACACTCTAGTCTCATTAGTTAAACTCTCAATAAAGCAAGATGCAACTACAATTTTGTTGATAACTTTAGCAATATAGTATCATTATTAGCAAAACAGCCTAGTCTTAGCCTAAATAGAAACTGAAGATCAAGATCCCAGTACATTACTTTCCATAGGTGTTAATGCCAATACAAAGACTCCTAACCATCTCTGAGCGACTCCTTTTAAGAGAGGCAGTCCAGTGAGAATGAAGGGAGGGAGCCTCTCGGAGACACACATATAAAAGACAGAGCTTACAAAAAGCTGCTTGTGTTTTCCCAGTGCAGAGCCACACTAGTCCACTTAGATTTAGAGCAGCTCTTGAGGAGCTTAAAAAGAAGTTTCCCACCCCTCTGTGGCCAGGGCATCACTACAAACATCCATCGTACCATCAGTCCTGGACTCAGATAATGGACAGTTCAGCTTTTGTCTGACTCCAACATTGCTTTACACAGGGAATACCAGAAGCAGTTTTGTCCACAGAGTAACTTTTGTAAAGATAGGAAGAAATAAAACAGCCAGATCAGCAAAGTCTCTCTCTCTGCTTATAAGAACGATTGCACATATAAGAATTTTGATGGAGTGCATATATCAGAATATTAATCATATGCAAAATTAAATCAAGCCCAATAACTTCACAAAAACAAACAAACAAACAAAAAACTGATTCCTTTTATCTGTAGGGCAAACAGGACAAGTCTTAAAAATGCTATTTGATGAGACCATAACCTCCCAATCCATCCAGAACAAATACATTCACAACAGACAGTGAAAGAGATAGAAAATACATGGTCTTTTTCTTCCAGATGTCTCAGAAGAAAATAATGAGGCACAGGAAGACAGATTTATGTTGTTTCACAAAAACAGTGTTCTCTTTCTGTCTGTCTTAAATTTCCTTTACTTCTAAGAACAAGAAAAAAAGTCACTGAAGATGAGGCAAAAGCCTGCTCACCAGACACACAGTATTAATCAATGAACTGGGCACAGAACTGGATTTCAAGGAACCTACTTTTACTCCTGCCATTTGTGCTACTTATTCCACCTCTCTGTGCCTCAGGTTCCTTGACTATAAAGTAGGATTAAGTCTTAAAAAGCCATTTAATATCCAGGGAATGTAAAGTGCTATCATATTAATAAGCAGAGAAAAGTCAGCAAGTTTTGACCTTTTAATACAAGTCTTAATACAAGAAGAAAGGGAAAAAAAAAGACAATTGTCTATTTATTTGAGACTGGCTACCTTGTACCTTTACCATCACAATAAAAATACAGAAGCAAAACCTGCCTTTGATACATGTATGGTATTACAATCCCTTGTTGCTGATAGTATTTTTTAATGTTAAGAGCCTGTTGGCTAACTTATGTTTCCTCTGGGTATGTTCCCATATTCTTCTCCTCTTTAGGAGGCAGGCTCTTGTTACTGCTCAGATATGTATCCCACATCTTGTAATCATTAATGTACTCAGGGGAAAAGGAGGGGGCAAGAGGACGTTGTTTCAAAGTATGTTTCTGCCCAATTCATTTTGGCTTAATTTGCAGACCAAAGCAGAGCTCTATCGAAGCACGTCCTTCCTCAGTCATTCATCATGCTGCCCCTTCCCCCTCCCCACTACTGAGCAGAGATATTAAGCAGCCATAATGTAGTTTTGAATAGGTTAGAATTATTTCTGTTCATTCTTATCTTAATTTTGTTGTTTTGGAAAACTTTCTTAATTCGTTTAAGTGTCAGTGAGTTGACAACATGAAGGAAACAGCAGAATTAGATTGCTGCTTTGTACAGCAAGTTCAGAGAATAAGAGAATAAGCCACTGTAGTCCTCAAAGAGAAGGCAAGAATCTAACTCAAAGCTTCCCCAAAATGGAAGGGATGGTGAGGGAGGAAGGCAGTAAGGAATAAGAGGAAAAAAAAAAAGTTGCCATCCCTAGAATGACAGGATAGGATCACTGCCAGACAGTCCAGCCCTGGTAAGGGTAACAGCCACAGCAGCTGTTTTCCCACACCCCAGACAACATTTTCAGTGACAAGTCTGGTTTTCAAGGGCTCTGGTACCGATAAAATAGCAGCAAGGCCTTGGCTAATTTTGCTGCCTCTGGCCTTAAGCAAGCACCTTCTTTGACTTCCTGCCTCTGGCCCTAGGAGTAACAACATTAGGGAGGGCTGGGAAAGTGGCTGGTTGCAATTTTGAAGGCTGGCGCTGAAATGCACAAAGGGAAAGCTTCAGAGAACTGCAGGGCCACCAGAAATGGGCCACTAACCCACCAGACCTTTTGGTCTCTCACGTACTGTGGAGTTATGAATTAAAGGCACTTCTGCAACAACTGTATTAACACCCCTTCTTCCCCCCTCCCCCCACCCCCCAATTTGTCCTTGGAAGTAGCTGCATCCCTCTCATTAGGGAAAAAGACTGCCTAGCAGTGAGCTTGAAAATATCAAGGAAATTACACCTAAAGACACCCCCTGCCCCAACACAATGCAAAAGCGATGCACTATAAAGGTCTAGTATTAAAGTTCCTGTTGAAATGGGCCTCTGCGCTCTTGTTTGCTAATAAATAGGCTTGTTTTTCTTTCTGTTGTATTATGTGTTTACCTCAGTAACATGAAATGTAATCAATAAATAAACCAGAGGCAAAAATTACAGTCCTTTAAATTAAACCAGAAAGATTTTACTGATTGCTTATACACTGTGCACTGCGTCACAGGAAACAGGCAGCTACTTTCAGAGCATGACTACTCTGAATATGTAGTTATTAAAACTGATTTTATTTCCCTGTGCATTTCACTACCTGAGTGAGTTTTCGGATGACTGACAATCAATTCTTGCATCTTACCCCAGCAGGTTTTTAGAAACTAATGGCATGCTTCCCATAAAATGTCTTAAATGTTTCCCCATAAGAAAGACCTAATGTTTCTGATAAAAATCATAGCAATTATAAAGACAACAGGTTTGCATTTCTCCAAATATGATCTGAACTCTGGATAATTTAAGGAATCTCCCACACTATTTCTGTGTTCACAGCTTGTGCCAAATCACTGCTGTACAGAAACTTGCTAGCGTCGGACTGTACCACTTCCAAACCCAGAGCAAAACAAAGCAATACACAGTGGAATTGCGTTACTGCCCATTTTTGCTACTCTCAATAAAAAACACTAGCTGGCACTGTCTAGTACTACTATTGCAGCTTACAGACAGCTGCCCAACCCCCTTTCCCTTTTTCTTCCTGCTGTTATGCTACACCTATCTGTACATCATCAAGTGTTTTCTGACTTGCAATAAGATTTGTGCCAGACTATGTTTCTTGGCTTTAACAGTTAGCTTCCTTTCCAGAATATACAGGCTGCTTTACACATATTTTTAATACTGACATCATGAGAACACATCTCTATTATGTTTAAATTTGGGTGCTAACCTGATTTTTCTTCTTCCACATGTAGGTGATGTGAGGCTAAGAAAGCAAATTAAGAAGCCGTTACCTGCTTGAACCCTTTCCCCCTGCCCTTTATTATCACAGGGAAAGTGGTAATCATCCAAAACAGCAGGCAGCCTCCAGCCAGGATAGGTTTTCCAGAAATCTGGATTTCCACACGTTTGCGTCATATCCCTAATGCAATCATTTTGCCTTTACATTTTATTACATCACTAAAATACTATCAGGCACAAAAGAAGCCCCCCAACTTTTCTTGTCTCAGTTGGCCATGCTAATAAACAAGAGTTTAGAAATAACCATTAACAGTTGTAGGTTCTTGCTGAGATCTGTCTCATCAGGACTAAATAACAGATATGTCCACATTGCAAACAAGCAAGGCATAGGGTGGTCCCTATTAATCAGATCACATTTAAAACTCCCTATGAACTTCTCACTGTATGAAAGATTCTCAAAAATGGTAGGAAATAAGCAGTGTCTTGTATAAATCCACATTCTACTGAGTGAATCCAGATGAGGACTCCGACATTCAAACACAAGATCCTGGTGTTCTCAATGAGCCATACGGGAAGGTTTATTTAGTTTATTTCTATTCAATGCTCTCAACACAGCCTATTTCTGATGATCCCACTACATTTGCCTAGGCTGGTAAACTGGAATTGGATTTAGTTCCTAGAATGGGCCTTTTATATATCACATATTGCAATCTGAAGAGCCCAACCTGTGTATTCCTCAGACCCCATGACTTATGGCATCAAGCCAGGATCAGCCAGCGGAAGACCAAACTTCCACTTGGGAGAGAAGACATGCAATCAGAATTCATTAATAGGAGGAGCTATTATTCTTACTTTCTGTTGCAGAACTACTCCTTGAATGTGAAAAATATAAGTGGTTAACTGTTCATAGGTAAACAAAACTATTTCCAACACTGTGATTTGAAAATATGACATGGCAGCAAAAATGGTTAAAATTTTCTGTCATCCTTTTATTAACCTTTTCCAGCTTTCAGTTATAAGAAAATTGTCAAAAATCTAGATCAATTTTCAAGTTCAATTCGCATATGGTGGTACTGGTAAAGCTGTGGGGACAAACTGCAGGGGCATAAACAGACAGCACAAAACAGCTAAAAACTGCTTAGGCTAGTATTGACTCCAAAGATTTCATATGAAATGACAGCCTTTATTTAACTTCTTATCCTGGCTTTAATCTGAACCAGCCACCCTTCTTGTGTCTGCAAAATTACTCAGGAAATGTCTAAGATTAAATTTACTCCCACAGAATTCTCAAATTCTCTAGTTCTCTTTAGGACAGAACATCTGTAAGAATAGCCCTTTTGACAGTGCCTTTACATTTCTCTCTATAGTAAATTGTGGCAATGAGAGGCATCAGGAGCATATGAAAACAAAGACTTAAAAGGAAGCAAGTTCTTCCCATATATAATTAAGAATTAAAAACTGGATTATAACTGTAAATAATCCTGCTCCGCCCTCCATTGGTATTCAGGATTTTCCTTCTATATGCACCACCTTGCTTGTTGAATATCAGATTCCTCAAATTTGGCGAAGAACTGCCATAATTCACCAACTCGTTCTCATGAATTTATAGGGAGGAAGAGAATTTCATATCAAAGTATGACATAAATATTAATGCCAAATATCAGTATTATTATATTGTTTGAAGACTGATATTATGTTCTGTTTTACGTAACTTTATGGTGGGGTAGCTAAGGACTTTGGATGCATAAGTGACTAGAAGCTAGCAGGTTCCCAAATACAAAATAGGGTTATGGGAGGACCGAATGTTTGTTGTTCACATGCTGTTGGCTGTAGTATAATTCAAGAATAAACTGAAGCCAAGACTAGCTGTGCTACCATGCAGCCTTTCTTTTCCAAGATTAGGCTAGCTGGAACCCAGTTTGGACTTAAATTGAAATTTGCACCCATTTGAGAATTTGTCACAGAGCCAGAAAACATGTTAGAGAGCAGTGTGTGATCTTGGAGGTGCTATAGTTAGTCAATATCAATCACAAGAGATGTGATAGTTCATCATACATTTTAATGGAAAACATGGGACTCAGCTCAAAGAATCATATTTAAAAGGATAATATTAGATGATTCTTCCTAGCTATAGTGTACTGAATCTCAGTTAAATCATCTTCCTTTCCAGATAGGTGACTCTCCCTCTTTATCCCTGCTGTTCCCCCCAAAAAGCAGAAAATTCCTTTATATTTAAATTCCCAAATACTACAGCATTAGAAGACTTTCATCATTTCATTCTTCTTTGTATTACAAATTCAAAGGCAGAACTAATAAAAAGAAAAACAAGATGATGCTATCTGTTCCCCAATGGACTCAGAAGTACTCCAGCTCAACCACAGACCCACATCACATTACTGGGCAAGGCTTCTCAAATAACAGACTCCTTCAGGGAGGACGGCATAAGTCTTCTGTTGCAAATTTACCTCTTGCTTATTTAATGCAGATCTCTAAACCCAAATATGCCACTTTTTGGAGTGTGGGATTAGTTCTGAAATGCCACTCTAATATAGATAATTCTTTCTGCCTCCTCGAGGGTTTATCTGCCAGGCTAGACACTTTGTTAGCATTAAGTTGGTCTTCTGGCATTTGAGAAAGGAAGCTGGTGAAAATAGATGAGACTGGGTTGCAGCAGAACCCTAGGGGAGCAAAGTATTATTGGATGGCATGTGAAAACTCAATTAAATTTATGCCCAATCATTTTCAGCATATGAAAAGAATACCTAAAGCCAAACGTATGAACCCCAGTTTTCCAGAACAATCAAACTTCTGTCCTAGTTTTGATTCCTTTCCTTGCACTGTGAATCCTCAATTCCCCAATGACCAAGAGAAACCAGATACTACAAATCCAGAATTAGTGACTGAAGTTAGCATGCAAATAATGTGCTGATGAACTGGTTCAGGTCTACTGCCGTGGCTTAAACTGTATCACTATCAGTTATGTAACTACATAGAAGCATACATATTGAAAATGTAATAGCAATCATTGACATCTGCCAATTAAGAACTGTTTGCTTGATACAGGTACAGTAATATTGCCATTAATTATGTATTTTATAATATTCATATGTTGGCTTACCTTTGGGTTGACTTCATTGTGGTAAGACCTTAGATCCTCCTCCTTCTCCCGTGAAAACAACAAAATTATTTTGGTGTAATAATTTGATGCCACTGATACTGTCATAATACTGACTTCAGCTATTTAGAAATGAAACAGAATTAGGGCCACAAGGATGATCAGAGGCTGAAGCACCTCTCCTATGAAGACAGGCTGAGGGAGTTGGGGTTGTTCAACCTGGAGAAAAGAAGGCTCTGAGGAGACCTCATACTGGCCTGCCAGTACCTAAAGGGGGCTGCAGGAAAGCGGGAAAGGAACTCATTGTCAGGGGGTGCGGTGATAGGACAAAGGGTGATGGCTTTAAACAAAAAGAGGGTAGTTTTAGGATAGATATACAGAATAAATTCTTCATTCCGAGTGTGGTGAGGCACTGGAACAGGTTGCCCACAGCAGTTGTGGATGTACATCCACATGGATGAACATCCCTAGAAATTTTGAAAGGCTAGGCTGGATGGGACTTTGGGCAACCTGTTCTAGTGGGAGGTGTCCCTGCCCATGGGAGGGGGGGTGGAATTATATGATCTCTAAGGTCCCTTCCAACCCAAACCATTCTGTGATTCCATGATAAAATATTGCATGCATTTTTGCTGCATCCATGCACAGGTCCTTAAAGGCCAGCAGTTATTTACAAAAGCAAAATAACAGCATGTTAATTAGCTCTGGAATCTATCCATTTTCACTACTAGCAACCATACTGAATATCATATGTTGTATTAGGAAGTTTGTGATAGAAATACAATTTCCACATAATTAAAAGCACTTAATAGCGCTTTCTATTTGTAAATCCTCATAGATAGGAAGAAGGTAAAATGTTTTAAGTTATCTTTACTCAGGTTTCATGGAAGTCTTACAACAGCTTAGAAAAATAATCCTAGACTTTTTAAAGATTTTTTTAAACATGCCTTGATGTTTCAAATGTTGAATATGCAGTTCAACCATGTAAATACTTTCCAATAATTAAAGACTTCTGCAAATAGCTTCCCACAGCTGTAGCTGTTCGTTATAAGCCTAGATCAAGGTTTCTAAGTCACACGTGAATTCAAGTCTTGCCTTAAAAGCTCTTCTAAAAAAATAACCACTCAGTGTTTAATTCCACCTTTTATGCATCTGAACCAACCAAAAGAGTAGCCACTTGACATTAAGTTCATCTTTCTGACAAAGCACTCCTAACCCCTTCGAAGAGAATATCAAGAGCTATCCAAACCTCTGCTTCTCAATATCTTTTAGCCCAGATTTTGGTCAAGTTGTACACAAGGACCTCTAAAGAAGTCAGACCTATCTACAGCACCTCTAGAAATCAACAGAGCCTTTGAGAAAGTTGACCTTAATCTTTTATGGACTCTCTTTATGAAGTCAATAAATGGCAAAACTTGCACTTCTACCACAAGTACTGAAGCACTTTGGACCACCCATAAATTATAATTAGAAGCATCATTCTACGATAATCTCATTAACAAAAGACAATAAAACCTTATTAATATTTTGATGTTGTCATTGGCATTTCTAGTTCTTGGAGAAATGGGCAAAGAATTTTTCTAAAAGCTTCAGAAGAATTTAGCTTACATTTAATATACCTGGTGCATAACTCAACCCCTTCTATAATTTCAGAGGTCTACCTGCAAGCAATGACCCCCGAGCCTTGCACTGAGCCCAGGTCAATGCCACCTCGCAGCTACACCGAAATGCAAGGGCAGCAGGACATTGCATGGACATTGCCTGAAGAGTTGAGACCAGATGCAGTTTCAGCCACTTGTAAGTATGATTAAAAATAAAACTTAAAATCAAAGGACTTCACTAAAACCCAGGAATATTCATCCCTCCCCCTGAACAGTTTTAAAGAAAACTTTTAATTTGCTTTAATAAAAAGCTGGTTTTAGGTATTTAAACTGAATGGTCTCTGAAGGGCTTAATCCTTAAATTACAAAAGGATTGTAATTGTAATCTACAATAACTATTTACATACTGAAAAACCTTTGTGTATCAGAGATGTATACTGATTTATTTTTGTAAATGACAGAGATGGTACCAGACAAACATTACATAAAAACATCTTCTACAGCTTACTTTACCACAGTGTCTTCAGCAGGATCAAAGGTGGAGCAATAACTTTCAATTTCAGGCCCTACTAGTACCTCCTGTTCAGATTTAAGTTTGGTTTGTGTTCTCCACCCCCACCCCTTTCTGTTTTGTTGTTTCCCTCCTTACTGTCAGAATTAGTTCTGTAGACTGAATAATGGAACACAGCAATTGTTGATTTAGCTTGAAAGGAGAGTGACTTCACATTTAAAAACATTCAAAGAAAACACAGTTTTAAGATAGAGCACAGGGAGCAAAATTGTAGTTAATAAAAACACAATACTATTTCAAGACCTTCAAAGGCTTCTGTAGAACAGCTAGTGTCATTTAAAAAAACATCTTTCAAAAGACTTTTGTGGCACAACATTGCTGAAGCGATCAATTTTAAACAGTTTTGCTTGTAAACTACATATCAACTTTCTCCAAGAGTGTTTTTCAAAAAAACAAAAACAAAAACAAAAAAACACACAACCACAAACTAAACTAAAAAACACAACAAAATCTGAAGTTATCTAACAAGACTTGAACAAAGTGGTCACAAATGCACACACAAAAAGTAAGTTACAGAAACAGTCCATTTTTGTAGGAAACTGATAGCAGTAACTTCAGGTTATTTAATGGGCAGCAGCATTTTACTATGAAGGTCTGTGTGAAGGATGATATGGCCAAAAAAGCATTACTCAGATAAGATTGAGGTATCTTTCCTTAAAGATTATTTTTGTCCCCTCTCAACAGAACCGCAGCAAAAGTAGCTGGAACTTGACTGACCTAATGGCTTCACCTTTAACAAAACTATGTATTTTTTTTTCTCTTTAACTTCTGGTAATGGGCTAAAGGACAACTTTTATTACACAATTTGCAGTCCAAAAAGAGAGAGAAGTGAATTAAAGTAATATATTGCAGGAGATCACCTAAATATCTGGAATTATTATTAAGGGCTTTTTCTGTTGTTTCTGGCAGGTATTGTGTAAGCTGTGTCTAAACCACCTTTTTTTTCCACCACAGAATAAAGGAAGCTATGCCTTTCTTTTCTTTGCAGGTGGAAGTTGAGCTAATTTTAAGAGTAACTTCTTGGTACCACCAGGGGTGCAGCAGATTACAACAACACCGGGAGAAACCATGCCATGAGCTCTGAGTTCAAACAAGCTGTTTCCAGTTACCAGTAATGTAACAGAAAAGGGCACAGTAACAAAGAGGTGGGACAAGTTTAATATACAATTCCAGTTCTGGTCCAATTCTTTTCTTCCTGTGTTATTATATACTCTGCACATGAAATATACACATCTTAGTGATGCCTTATTCCACACCCCCCCCCCCCCCCCCCCCAAACTCTCAGACATTTCCTGCCTCCACCCTTTATTGGAAATAATAATAATAAAAAATCAATTTAATTTGCCTATGCCCTTCTCTAGGGGGAAGGGAACATTCACACATGAACACCCCTCTTCCCTGACCTTCCCCCACTCCTTCATTCCCAAACAAAAAAAAAACAGGTGCATGGCTTTTCAGATGAACTGGCACTTTAAAATAAGCTTATCCATGGAGGAAAACTGCTTTCAGGGGTAGAACAATAGCCCTGGTATATTGATGGATTCATTCTGCCAGACAGAAGATACATTTGAATGCTTTGCAGAAAAAGTAAAAATAAAATAATAAAAAAAATTGTTTAATCCCAAATGGATACAAGATTCAGGTAACAGAACAATTTGCTAGTTTCAAGAACTGCTGCACTTGACTCAGGAGGTAGCACATTTTCCTCCATCTGTGACCTTTATATAAAGGTGTGACATAAATGCTATAAAAATAGATTTAGTTGAATACATTAAGGTCTCCTTTTAAAGTCTGCCATAATATTTTTATTTATTTATTTTAAAAATCTAATGGCAACCAAACTATCACTAAGTAAATTATGGTCTGGAAGTAGACAGTGAAATAAATACTATTGTAGTTTTGAAACATCTGGCATCTTAACTAAGAAGCCTTTTGCTTTTGTAAATCCTCATTTTAGCATCTCATTCTATAAAGAACCAATGCTTGTTGCAAATTTTAAATAATTATTCCGTATTGTGGCTTCTCACATTTCCAAAAATGGGTAGTACAATTATTCTTGGTCTCAAAATACACAGGTATGGCAAAATGCTACATTAAATTCACTCTTGTTTTTTTTCTTGTGGTCTATCTGTATGTACAACATTTATATTTTAAAGTGACTATGTTAATTCTCCTGGAGAGAGAAGTGTTAAGATGCTCATATGCTAGTTCCTATTATAAGTGTAAAACAAACCCCTACTGCTCTCCCTGTACAGCAGTCTTGACAGTGCCAGCTCTCATTCCATTGACTATGGCAATAAAGCCACTTCTTCAAATTAAAGTACATTTACACTAATGGAGGATTCTTGTCTTTTCTATGCTAGAATCAGGAAACCTCCACAGTAAATAAAAATCTGGCCTAGCAATGGTATTGTTTGGTGTTGAAATGATTCCTTCAGAGCCCCACTGTCCAAATCCATCCAATCATTACTTGTGCCAAGAAGTATTAAAAGGTATTTAAAAGTGTGTATTTTTTTTTATAAAGTTTGAATCCTGTTCAAAAGAATACTAAAGCTGATACTTTTAAGAGAGTCATATCATAAGTATAATAAAAATCCCATTACCTTCCCTCCTCAATCATCTTGTAGCAAATCACAATATAGACAGTTAGACACCCTAAAGAGATGTCACAGTTTAGCATTATGAATACGGAAATCTGCAGCCAGAGTATAAAAGTAACACTGATACAGCCGGATGCTGCAAAATGTGCATAACTTCAGGTGTATGATTTCTACATAGCATCAGCTGCTGTGATCAGCAAGACTTCTTGAATGTGCACATACCTACATAATTTCAGAGCTTCAGGGTTCACATTTAAACACAAGGGTTTGTTGTGGGACTGAATAAAAGCACACACCACCTCTGCTTTTATACAAATGGACTCCAAAGTAACTGCTGTATTCCTGCAGACTGGGCCAAATCTGGGCCCAAATTTGCCACAATAGGTTTTAGCTGATCATTGTTAACTCCTGCTGTAACAGTCATGCTTGCAGTACAGTGGGAATTTCTGAGCACTTTTATAAATTTGCTCTGCATGTTTTTACAAGATATATTACTGGGCTTGCAGACTTAGTGGCTTTTTATTGACGTTTTTCTGTTATTTATTCATTTTTTCTTGATGATGCAAGGCATAATTCTATCATTTTCTATTTTATGAACAGTATATACGGTGCATTTGTGCATTTTTACTTTATGCAGAACTATTAACCAAATATTACTAGTGGCAGGAAAATCTTAGTGCTAAACACAATAGAAGTTAGCATTCTTGAACTCTGAGTCATTGCCAAAGACATGTGTTTTTAGAACTTAAATGCCAAAAAAGGACAGAGTTGAGACCAAAGACCCTTTATGACAACAATGTTCTGACATCAACTCAGCTTAAACATCACTGAATGTCATACAGAATTATTCAACTACACATATAAACATTGTATTACAATATTTGAAGATAAAAACTCTACAAGAACCTTAAAAATATAATTTGGAACAACAGCAAAATGTACTGCCTCAGACTTGGGAAAAAAGACATTGCACTTTACTACACTAAGCAAGAACACATACAGCTATACAGTCTAGGAGAGATCACAGACACCAGGAATGGATTTGGCTTTGGTACATGGGGGAAAAATTAAAAACAGTTAATAGTCTATATTACAGCACATCTTCAAGTACCTGAATTGTGTGTGCATCTAATGGGACTGTTTTTACCTACAATTAATTGTGGGTACTAAAGAAAGTACTGCATGTAATTTTAACTACTGCACTCTGTCACTTTCTCCCCCTTTCCCAGAGTCAGACTTCTCTAAGTTCTTAATGCGAAATTCAATCTACAAAACTATATGGTATATTATGATGCCTTTAACTACAGTTCTGGACTGCAACTATTCATTTTATTAGCATGCAGAGTCACAAAGCTTCCAGGAGGTGCAATCATATACCTCTTATCCCTCCCAATATATATTTAAGTAACAAATATATATATGTATATATGCATTGAAGAGAATTACATTAGTATCCAGTGAGAGTATGTAATAAGAAGGTAAACTTATTGTACCCAGTTGCCACTTACTATGCCCAGATATTCTCTGGGGTCTTTAAATGTATTTTCATCTAACAAATGTTAAGCTATGGGAAATCAGAAAAATGTAGCTTGTCCTTCCATTTCACTCTGAGCTTTACAGTTGTGAGGCTTCTTAAGGGGATTCTATGTCAAAATCATGTGCCAGCCAGGCACCATACCCGTGGGTAAGCAAGGAGCCTCCAAGATGGAGGGAGAAAAGGAGAAGAGCAAGAAGGCATTAGAAAAGTGGTTTATCACTGGTCCCTGTATTACTCACATTTAATAGTCAATAGCTCACAAACTTCACATCCTCAGCAGAGGAAATAACTACTTTGGTGTTCCAGCTGTCACACTCGCCAGAGCAGCTTGCCAGAATTTTCTTCTAGCACTCCCAAGACAACACAGATTTGAACGCCACTCCTTGAGTCACTCTTGAAGTGTCTGTACATCACGTTGTAAAATAAAGGCCTGTCCTGAATAAAAACACCCTAGAAATATTGAATGAGCTATCCTAGAAGCTTAATAGACATCAATACGCTCAGCCATATGAACCCTCCTGAAACAAATTTTTATCCCCACTGAAATCAGCATAAAACAGGTGCTCTGGCAGAATCCAGGTGCAGTATATACTTCAGGCCAAGTACGGTTGCCAGAGTTACATATCATGGCTATGTGAGAGTCAGGAAGACAACTCAGTGCAGTTTCCTTTTTTGGTCAAAAACTGAAAAAATGCTGTAACAGATTTCAAGGGCACCGCCATTCCACCCAAGACTATCATCCCATCTTGGCTTATTTCCCTGGGAACAGCACTTGTTGCTTTTATTTATTTATTTCAATGTTATGTTTCAGACTTGGTTGGCCTGAATTTTCTGTGCCTAGTGTTTGAAATTGTTTGGATGCTCTGAAAAGCCTACAGCCCGCCAGCCAGAAATACTAAGCACACACAGACATAGAACGAAGCTGTCACGTATTGGGCCATAATACACGTCAAACGCTTGGATTGTATATGCATAGTTTAGTTTCTGTTCTTTCTCCTGTGTAAAATTCAGCCTTTGAGCAGATCCAAGCAGTTAAACAGTTATTGTGGATTATTTTTTCAGTCTTTATCCTGTTTCTCCAGAGAAACAGGAGCTGCACTCACTCAATCATCTACAGAATAGCCGGGACCACAGGAGAGTCAGTCAGCTTTTTTTTTTTCCTACCACTACAAAAGTACATATTACAACCTATTTCAACAGCTGAAAACTCTTTTTCCACACTGGTTTCATTCATTGTCAACTTCTCCATATTCATTTTATAAAGCTGGTGATATGCTGCTCTTTTTTCTTTTTTCTTTTTTTTTTTTAAAGTCTGTGAATAGTAAAATTAGTCCACAAAAAAGCTTCAGTATTTCCAAAGCTACTCAAAAGCACGCACAATCATACAGGTGCTCTGGTAAACACTTTATTCTTACCATTTCTGTAGAGTGCGAATACATGCCATAAAGAGAATACTGTGTTTAGCTGGAATTAGTGATGCAACAATTCCTCTTATTTCAGAGAGGTTTACACAATCAAATGACATATTGCAGTACCACATGAAAAGATACTGTATAATAGTAATGTACTTAATGATGCTGTTGGACTTTCTTCCTCTCTTTAGTAAGAAAAGACTTGAGTACCTTTAAGGGCAATTGTAACTCATCATCATTTTGATCTTGAGCAAACATGCATCTGAAATTCCAGGTAATTCACTTTCTTTGCCACTTCAGAAATCAAAACAAGGCCTATGGATTAAAACAATCTTTTGGGGAAAAACATTTCAAGTTGTGCTGCCAAAAAGCACTAGTTCTCAGCTCTGTGTAATTTGCTATGTGAGAGCTAAAAGCTATCAGAACTGGGTTTTATTAATAATATATAGCATACTCTACTACTACTAGGAAACAAAAATCCCAAAAATATAATCAGTAGCTTACGTTCAGCAGTTGTTTTTTCGGTTGTTTTTTTACCTATTTTTATATATATATATATATTTTAAGTATATGAACAGAACACTCCCATTTTATAGAGAGGGTCAAACTGTACAGATCCTTTTCTTCCATTAAGTACGATAGATTCACGGTCTTCAACTGATCACAGTATTTTACTCAGCACTAAGCCTGTCATTTGTGTTTGGCTAAAGCATGATCTGCTGGAAGGACACATACCCCTGACTACAGGCATTAAGAATGGAAATTGAGGACAATTAGCAAGGTTTTTATTTTTTTTATTATTATTTTTATTATTATTTTTTTAAGGTGAACTATTTCCTGCACTGAGGCCTTGAAAGAGTAAAGTGAGCCCCAAGCCACTAGTGACACAGCACTTCAGGCAGGAATTTTGGCCAATTCTCTCCTATGAGGGAAAACTGATAGATATGTAGAAAATGAGGTGTTCAAGAATGATGGAAGAAGGGAGGCTAAAATTAATGAGAGTAGGTCCTTAAATTCCTATTTTAGTCAGGGAAAGGACTTAGCCGGGGGGAGGGGGGGGGGGGGGGGGGGAAGGTAGGGAGAGGGGGGAGGGGTAGAACCAAGGACAAGTGCTGTTCTACGCATGAATCTTTACTTCATTATAGAAATACCTCACTCATAGGTGGTCTATTACAGGGCAAGAATAAAACAGAAAAAGGTTGTTGCAGAGCTGCCTTCAACACCTCCTCCAATGCCTTCTAGAAAAAGGTTTTACATGAGGAAAATAACAAAGTTTCTCTCCAAACTGAGTAGATCTCCAGGCTGCCAAACCACCTCCCTCTGCTCTGCAGATAGGCCTGCTTCCCCTGTGTGAGCGCAGCAGCCATTTTGTGGCCTTAGGACTAACTCTGGCTCTTAAAGGGGCACCTCCCCTAGCCTAAGGCATTACACACAAATAGGAGAGAAAAAAAATAAAACTGTACAGATTCACCTATTGTTACAGAAACATCCAAGCACAGGGAGACCGTAATCAGCCATACCCCCCAAGTAATACCTAACCTGTACCCCCCAGATACTGGTGGATGGGTTTCAGCAGGGGCAGAAATAGGCTCTGCTCCCATCGACCCCAGCAGCTGGGCCACAGATGCTTCTTGTTACTGCTAAGTACTGTCCTTCTCAAACCTTTGAAGGAAGGGGGCTGTGTGTGTGAGGTTAGAGAAGAGTGATTTTTAGTGGACTTAGTACTGCAAAATGCTTTTTGTGCCTGCTGTTGGCAGGTGCTGTTTATGAAATATGCCTTGCCTAAAGTCATAATCTTACCTTAAAGCCTTTTGCTCTCCCTGACAAATTTATACTAAATGGGATTGTAGTTAATACAGCTCAGGTTCTGTGTGTTCCTTTGCCTCCTTGTCTCAAGTGTTGGTTTATCCTTCATATTTGCCTTTTGTAATGCAGCCATATAGTGGGAGATATGAACATTTCTTCTATGATAATCTCACAAATCTCTCTCCTTCATCAGTATGCTGCACGTTTTTGCTATTTAATAGTTTTGTTGGTAGTGGTTTTGTTTGTTTTGGTTCGCTGCTCCTAGAGTTCATATTTTACATGATATACACTGCTAAACTTTGTTTTCATTTACCGTCCAGACGTCTAAGAGATGCTGCTATCTCTGAAGTGGGTTGTGCAGTTCCTCACTACATAAGGCTGACAGCTATTAAAATGTCAAACATTCAAATTAAGTTGTTTTTACTGCTTTGACAAAACTATCTAGATGGAGTTTTCTGTATTTAAGCAACTTGCTAGCAGCATGTTTTATGTTTTAGTTAGTAAGTGATACAGGAGCATCCACTACCTGAAGTACTGAGGGTAGTCTGGGGAGGCACAGGGCAAAGCCAGCTCCACCTGCCTGCGCCTAAAGCCTTGCTTTGTATAAGCTAACTGTTACATACCATTCAATTACATATGACTTGGGGAAGTTGTTCACAAGAAGTATACGCATGCTAGAAAATGTAGGCCCACGTTTTAGTAAACATGAAAACAAGCAATAACAGTAAAACTAGGACTATTAACTGACACAAGGCATCTCGATTGACAGCTTGAATAAGTTTCATACTCACACTGATACTCTGCTTTCACTCAAAACTCTGTTTCCAAACTGTTCTTTGGAAACAGAGTTTATTCTTCTTTCTCAGATTTTTTTTATTGCTAGGTTTAAGACAGTCTCTTTCTGACTGTGGTCTCTGCCGACACTGCTAAGAGGTTTGCCAATTACTGCCAGTAATGGTGGTAAAGTTTTACATTGCTGCTGCTTGCTCAGTGATCAGTCAAGGAATTATGAAAGTGCTTAACCTGATTCACAGTATATTAGCCCTCCTAGCTTCAGTGGGCCTCCCCAAATGCATAAAGATAAGCATATGTAGGAGTCACGTAAAATCCAGATATTACCTGAGAATGGTCCAAAGACATGCAACGAGCTATGTCATAACTTATAATGACTACAGCAAGAGTAAACAATTTCTGGACAATCTTTTGAATCCTGGCTCTAAATGCCTCCACAAGAAGGTTCCCAAATTAAACATAGTGCTTCAGAACTTAAGTAGACTTTAAGGAGTTCAGTGGGTCATCTCCTGCACTATATCTGAGGCAGGAGCAAAGAGACTGCTCTGTTTTTTTAACTCTTGGTTTTCATGCCAAACCAGTGACCAAAGGGCTGGAGAGGCAGATGGGACTTTCCTATCTGCAGGTAGTTTTGTGGAGCAGGGGCGAGCGGGCTTTCCCTGGCTAGTGCTGTTCTACAGGGCAGCCTGCAGACTCATGTAGCAAAGGAGTCCTCTCACATCTTCTATTTCTTTTTCCCACTGTTGTACATTTTTTTCCAGCTCCATTACATATCTTTTAAATAACAGTTTATGCTATCACTTTTTTATTATTGCGAAGGGATCAAATGGTAATGGCCATCATGTATCCAGACCTGAAAGAACATATGTCAGAATATCTGTTTTCCTTACATTCTTATGCTCTTTTAATATTTGTGAAACTATGCGACATTGTTAGAGTGACAATAACATTTGTTACAAAGTGAAATGAAGATTCCTAACAAATGTAGTAGGACTATTGCATGCTTCTACCTGTAAACCTCAGTGTTCGTTGCCTTCTGAATGTGAATGGCAATGTCTTCAACTAATGACAACAAACTACTGATAAGACATAGTCCACCATTAGGACTAAGGGTTTGTCCATCTCCTAAATTCACAGTGTCACCTCTCCTTTTATTCAAGAATGTACAATTGCCTGAGACAGCTGAGCTGCTAAAATGATAAGAAGAAACAAAGAGCTGGTCTCTAGATCATCATGTTGTCATTCTGAAAGTCGTTTATGGATTTTGGCAGGCAAAATACACAGGGAAAAAGCATAATTGAGGACTGAAGTCTGAGAGAGTATTTTCATTTGGTTCTCTGTGATTGAAAGAGCTTGTTCTCTTTCTTTGATGTGTCAACCCTACCCAAAATGGGCTCACGAACTTCAAGGGACTTACAACCTGATGTGACAAGTTCCATGTTCAATTAAAAAGATATATTGACATTTCCAATCTCTGTTATGTGTGAAAATGTAGATTTAATTGTAAATAAGAAAATGTGCTTAGTGTTTTAGCAGATTCTCTTTCTGTATCAGCTGCTTGGGAGATTGAAGAGGACTGTGAAAAGCAAGGAAAGAAAGCAAGACAAACAAATGGTTTACACTGCTCAAAGTCACAAGCAACTTTGATGCCATGTTGAAAGTATTCCAGCCAGAAACTCTTCCTCTTCCTTATTCTCCCAGCTGCGTTTTCTCTTGTGAATGAGTAGTTTACTCTACAAGTTATCAGAAAAGCAAACAAACGAGGACGTTTACATAAAATCAAGGGGAACGAAATGATAGGACAATGACAGAAAACAACAAAAGCAAGGAAATACACAGATAAATGTCAAATGCACCCTCTGGACCCTTCCATTTGTTTTACAACAGCTAATTTAAAAGACTCCTCCTTCCACTTTCAGGATGCCTCCTGCTGTGTCAAGTTTTGAAGTCATTTGATACTGTTTACTCTTGTAGCTGGTGTGGATTTCACCACCACTAATGGATGTGTATTAGGGATGGGATAAGCCCCTCCCTCACAAAACTGTTGGGGACAGAGCAGTATATGTATATATACCAGGGAAGCAGGTATGTTGACCTGCTGCAAAAATTTATACTCCTGTTTTTAAGACTCAGTTTTACCACAAACTTCCTGCACAGTGCTGAATAATATACTTCAATTTTTCTACTTAAGCTGCCCATCTCCCTAACAGCAAGACAATATATATGCTCTTACTTTGTGGACACAATTTTCAATATCAGTGAGAATTAGCATGAAAAAGGGCAAAATATCCACAGATTTCAGCATTTTATTATTTCTATAATATTTGAATATATAGCATTTGTATGCTTGTTTTTTCTCTGTCTGTCCAGATCGTAAGTGCTTTGGGTCAGAGACTGTATTTCAGTCTATGTGTTAACCACAATTCGCACAGCACAGCTCTGATTTTGGGTGGGCACTCCAAATGCCAATGAAAACCACAACTGAGTGGGGAATGTAAGCAGCTACCTTTCAAGCAAGAACATGGGATACTGAATCTGAATCAAATTTGGATAAATTCAGCCCATGTATGTATACATTGTTTGTTTGTTTCAGACAGGAACCCACATTTTCCAGTGCAAAATGCAGGCATTGCCTAGGCAGATTCCTCTGTTTTCTGAATGGTAGCGTGAAAAGGAGTAACAGCTTTGTGCATGAAAAAAATTAGTGATTTGGGGATGTTAGTTTCAAATTGCTTAAAGTTTGTCATTACAACACTACTTTTATAATTTCTTTGATAGCTCAGGAATATTACTTTTCCTCTTTAGTGAAAGGTCACACAAGTATATAACGTCTCTTAAAATCAGTGCATGCATAATGGCTTCTGCTGTTCTAACAGGAATCATTAAACAAATTCATAAATCAATGAAGCACACCGACGCATTACTTTAATTATCATTTCTGTTCAGATGGTTGGTTTATGTAATGTAATTGTTTACTATGTCTGAGTATTACACTAGAGAAGCTTGGCTGGATCTTCATTTCAAAATCCATTCTAATTTCTTAAGTATTTTTATGAAATTTACAAACAATAGGCTATAGAATAGACTGAAGAAATTCCATTAAAGGAAAAATGCCCCCTCCCCTTTTGGTGTTTGCTATGAGATAACTTTAAATATTCCTGTCATTCTGTGTGTTTTCTTCAAGATGAATGCAAGCTATCCTTAGCATTGTCAGTTAAACCATCATAAAAGTTTTTAGGGATTACAAACCCTTAAATGTTGTTTGGTAGACAGAATTTATGAGTTGTGCAGTGGGTTTCAACAGTACAGTGCTTAAGATATTAGACATGACCAAACAGAAAATGATAGACATTAACAGCATAAGAAGCAGTGACATTTTTCTTTGAAATACAAGGAATAATGGGTTAAAATGAAATATTATAAAATTCCTTTTCTTGAAATAATATTTTTCCTAGCAGAGTTGTACAGAACAGCTAAGTGTTTAACAATCTTGATTTATGCTTCTTGCAGAATCAAGGGCTTGTCTCAGAAATAATGAGATTAAAACCCCTTCAACAACTATAATTTAGATTTTTATTTATTTCTTGTGTTTGTAGCTTTTGGGGTTTATGTTTTCACTGAGAAATGAAACTCCCATAATCTGATAACCTCAGGCACTGGGGTTTCAGAATAAAATAAAACTAAGAATATCATAAAGTCCCTGTGATGGGATTTACAAGAGCCCAATGGCCTGGATGAAGTTAACTCAAGCAGCAAATTAGGGCCCTGCTCAGGGTATTGAACAGCAGGAAGCGAGGATATTCCTTGGCCAAACAGACTTTGAGAGATCTGAGTCAAAGACCAGGATTTCAAGGGAGCGTAAAGGGGAATTCTAGGCTGGAACAGGGAGACTGAGAAAGGCTGTACATGTAGAGTATAGAAAAAGGACTGTATTACAGGAACAGATCACCTGGCTGAGAATGAGCTTTACATTTATCCCTGAAGACAGCATCAGCCCAAGTCTTTTGTATCCCTGTAGTCTCTCAAATTGGCTACAGTAGGACATCCGTGATTTACAGGCCTTCAGAACAGAATGAATTGGAAAGAATCTGTGACTTTTCTCACCACGTATCTTATAACCTATATATTCTTCTCATGCCTGGACATGAGACTGCATATTTCTATCCTATGTCTTTTTGAATAAAGAATAAAAGGTCTTTCATTTATCCATATTGCATTCAAGATGTTTAAATGAGATATTCTATCTAAGTTTCTCATCAATGTTAACATGCGCTACATGTATATATCAGATGCAGGACCCCTGAAGTGCATATATTCCAATATGCTGTACAATCTGTATTGGGATCTGAAGCTAATAAGTAGGTAACAGGACCATCATGTGAGCTTTGCTTATTTACAACTGTTATTAAAATAATTCAAAGGCAGGACTGAGGACAAGAAGAATATATTAAACCATATTGCTTTATAAATGAAAAAAGGCTGCTATACAAGATGACTGGAACAATAAAATGTCATGTTTAATTCACCTCAGGGTTACCTCAACCAAAGTCAGTGGAGTTTCATCAAAAATTAGCTTGGCTTATTGTGTTGAAAGTCTGTGGGTCATGGGTCATGGGCATTAAGAAATGAATAGTGTAGTATTAAAATAGTCAGATTTAAAAATAATAGATGATATTTTAGGAATGGGCCAAAGGAAATGATTAGCAAATTTTTAGCAAAAGTAAATTTCTAAGCTGTTGCAGCTAATACTGAAGGCATCTTTGCTGTAATCTTCAAGTTAAATTATCATAGAATCATAGAACAGCTTGGGTTGGAAGGGCCTTAAAGACCATATGGTTCTAACCCCCTGCCATGGGCAGAGTAACCTTCCACTAGATCAGGTTGCCCAAGGCTTCGTCCAGCCTGGCCTTGAAAACCTCCAGAGATGGGGATCCACAGCTTCTCTGGGCAACCTGTTCCAGTGCCTCACCACCTTCCGAGTGAACAACTTCCTCCTAACCTCTAATCTAAATCTCCCCTCTTTTAATTTAAAGCCATTAAATTATGGCTTGTATATCCTTTCTATAGATGTGACATTCCAAAGAAGAAATTTATTTTTGTTAAAAAACACCAATAAAACAATAACTCAGCAATGTTAGTAAGGCATTTTTCAGAGGATCTTAAAAAAAGTCACTGTTCCAGATATGTAATATTTTCTTCTACTAGTACAATGTTGCAGGCCTTATAATTTAGCAGTCTGTTGAACTCTACTTTCTTCTCATTGCTGGAGTATTATTTTTTATGCTGTGCTGTATCAGAACCTAGCTGAGATGCTCAGACACATGACAATAGGAAAAGTGGAAAGCTGACATTCTACTATGCTTCTGCTCCAGGATGTGAATGACTGGTATTTTACAATTTATTTTTTTTTGTCTACTTGAAACTTGTGAAGCAGTGTAAAGGAGTTCTTACCCTTTTTACTAATCCGTGGAAATCTGTAATCAAAATCACAATCAGCTTCTCAGTTGCTCAGCTGCTCCATGCAATCTTATTTCAGAAACATGTTTGCACTAATTATATTTTGTTAGCATTGTGAAAGGATTTTTCCAGAAGATACCAGATTGTATATATCAGGTACTTGGGGCCAAAATACTTTCTAATGTTCTAATACTTTCTAATGTTTCTAATGTTCTAATACTTTCTAATGTTCTAATGCTTCAGAAAGGGAGAGTTGTTTGTAGATTTCTCTGTATATTATTCTGAATTACTGTTCTACAGAATCTTTCTCTGAGATGTATCTAGATACATTTGGCTCTCCAGATAAATATCTTGCATCAGTCCAACTCTCTTTTGTCTTGATTTAAGATTGTACAGAATGTTTCTCAACAACGTCACAGACCTCTTTTCCCCTTTCCTATAGGGGTGTCTTCAGTGAGTGGTTTTGCAATGGATACACGTTCATAAGACAGAAGCATTTCAAATTTCTTAGTGAAACACACAACAAAAGCCATCTTATGAGAGATGATGCTAAAAAATGAATGAGAATGAAAGTTGTACAAATAGCAGAGAACGTTGCCAGCATTGCATTTCAAGTGACGTGTTTGGTTATAAATCATTTACTGACATCAAATGTCAACAGAATCCATCCGTAGCTCCACCTTAGAAAGAAACAAAATGCTTAAGAGTTGAAAGGGTTTGAAAATTCATTGCAACTAGAATGAACAGACAGACATATTTACTCATACAGTTTGACTGTCTTCAAAATTAAACAGTTCAGAGTTTATCCTTGATCTTCATACCAATTTTATTAAAACAGATGTTCAAGAAAAAAGTTTGACCTTGAGTCATAAATTATCTACCTGGCTTTACATGCAGCAGTTGCAATGAGTCCTCTTTTTTTTTTTTTCTTTTTTTTTTTTTTCCCCAAATATGGTCATTTATTACGCATTGTGAACATGCTCAGTCCAGTTCTTCACATTGATGAAGGCTGCCCTATGGGATTTCTGTTCTTAGATAGTGCAGTTCAGGTGCACAGACTTTAGCTTGCTGATTTACCATGTCTGAACAGATTTTCCCTCTTCCTCTGCCCTGTCAGACTGTAGTTCTTTGTTACCTGGTAGAGGGAGCTTCTTTCCTCAATGGACCCGGTCAGTGACATCACCATCCTCTGCAATGTTCCTGCAGCTCCCTGTAGTCTTACCACGTAACCAAAGCAGGGAGAGTTAGCAGACATTATCCATATTATTATTCATACTTACGGTCCTATCTAATAAATAACCACAGTCCTGGAGAAGAAAATGAGAATACAGTGGGTTGTTGGGGAGTGAACTACTGAAGGAAGACTGTGCCCCTAGTACGGTGATGGCTGCACAGCACTTGTCCTTGTGCAGAGGTCCTACATCTGGGTGAGTTTTCTTCACACTGTTTTCAAAATAGGTCCATGCCCTAAGGACAAAGCCTGCTCTCCAGATGGAAAATGGTGAGGTAACAGGGCTTCAAGTACAGACCAAACAGCCAAATGTCTTCACTAAAGCTACCCTGATTTATTTATTTTTACAAGGTTTTGATTCATTTTGTTTGAGTGAAATGGTTGCTATTTCTGCCTTCGCTCAGTTTGAACATGTTTTAATAGAGGATTAGTCTCCTCAGGCAGGTGCAAGGAAAGTGCTTACAGGATACGACAGTGAAAAGAACCGGCCGGTAGGGAAAAAAACCTCACCATGTTGTGGTATAATGAGCCCATTTAAACAGAAGTGAATGTTTGACATTTACATTTCCCTGTCTCCTGTATGAAGGCAGAACAATGTTCTGAAAATACAAAAGTGGTGGAAAATATTTTGTGTAAAAAAAAAAATTGCCTTAATTTATTAAGCCTCTGGCTGTGACAGCTTGCCATAGGAAAAACTGGGTGCACTCCATCCTTAGGGACACCTCTGTGCTCAGTTGTCCCACAGGTCAATTCTGGTGTCACTTCAGAGAAGACACCTGCTCCTTTCTCAGCCAGTGGTAACACAACTAGCAGTATTAAAAAAAATTAACAAAAAATCAAAAGGAAGAAAAAAATCAAAGTAAAATTGATGACAATTGATGACTGGGGATAGGTGAATTACAAGAGAGGGAAAATTAATAAAGCCTATGTTATTTACTCTAACTTTCTAAAGCCATGACTAATGCATAATTTAAATATGTTTAATTAATTAATCCAGTAAATGGGTACCTAGCAATTTCAAGGAGCTAGCAAATAAGCTAAAATAGATTACATTATCAGAATAGGCAGAGAGCGTGCCCAATAATATCAGAGCTAATTTGTGTGTTAAATAACACATCATTGTTCCACTTCAAATTCCTCCTTAAAACCTCTTTGCTCTGATGCACCTGTGAATGATAAGGCTTATGGTTCACAAAGGATGCTGCTTATTATATTGGTGAATTTTGTCTCATGTCTTCTGTTTTGTACTATTTTATTATCTTGCACTTAGATCTAGCACAGGATTTTTTCCAACATCTGCTTAGAAAGAGCTTAGCATAGTGGACTTCTAGTAAGAGTGAGGGTGTGTAGACAGCACACTAGTACTATTAATAAATTCATAACAAGTAGTTCATGCTTTGGTTTTGTTCTTTAAAGTCATGGTTGTAATTAAAGATACAATTTTCATTTAGTTTTCTAAGAAAAGTAAATTATGAGGCCGACTTATCTCCAAATAAAATAACAAAAGAAAGTTAACATAAAAAAGCAATGGAATGTAGGTAAACAGAGGTGACTTCAAAAAGAAATCTGATCCCATCTGCCTCTGTCCCAGAAAAGATAAATTCAAAAGTGATTTTGATCATTCTATAAAGTCTTAAACCATCTTAATATAGCCTGGAACCAATCTTGGCTTAAATTCAAAAGGCCAATGTGTATTTTTCAATTGCTGACATCTGAATACCTCATTAGTATGTTGAAATTGTCACTCAAATGGCTGTTTTATTTGCCTAAGTGCTGATTTAATAGCCTGAATGCAAGATTTGGCAGTATTGTTAAGGCATCCATGTTTGAAAATTGAGTGCTGACTTTGAATTATATGTGACTATATTTGTGCCGCTGTTCATTGAAAACACGCTTTCTATCTATCCATCATGGCAATTCTCACATCAAAAGCTGAGATACCATACTATCGATACTACAGCCTATCGGATACTACACTGCTTGCAGTGTTTGTTTTTTTTTTTTTTTAAACTCATTTTACAGGAAAGCAACATACATTGTTTTAATTTTAATTGACGCTTTATAATTATGACTTCATTCTTGAGTGTAATAGCTGATGTGAGTTTGAAGGAAAAAGGTCAAAGAACAGCCGTAGCAGAAGTAGTGAGGCCAGAAGCTTAAAAGGTCCAGAAGGGATGAACAAAGGATGGAAGAGTTAAGTGTATGCTGAATGGCACCCTTGCTAATCTCAAATGGATGATGAGCAATGAAAAGCAGTCAGATAGCTGCCTTCTTCCTTTGAATTCACATTCTACATAAAGGAAACTATTTAAAAGGCAGATGTTTAGATCAAAATCTTGTAAACATTCAACATGGAACTGATCAGTCTGGGATTTTTGTCTAGGCCAGGTCACCAAACAGGGAAAGATATGCTACAAATTAAAGAAATAAATAAAAATAATAAAAAACAAACAAGCAACAACACTTTTCCATTATAATAAATTAATCTGATATTAGCAGAGGAAGTTTGAAAATACAGATGAATTTGAATGTGGCAATATCCCTTCCAAGTGAAACTCAACTCATTTGGTTAATGAATAGTTTATCCTTGTAAGGGTTTTACAGTAGTGTGGGACAGGTTTGTGGAACAGAAGGAGCCTCCTCAATAGCTTTTCTGTTATTATTAACAGCAAGCACAGGCAAAAAGGTTCTACATTTGCAAAGCATTATTATTCAAACCTATCAATGCTAAAATTCCTTTTTAGCTAATCTGGCCTCAGAACTGAAACATAGTGGCAGTTCTTGTAGTACTAGTGTTTTGTCCAGACAAGCTCTGGCATAATTCTGACAATGCTTCTGACCCTTAAAATGCCTGGGATTTCAGTTAAAACTGAACTGCAATAGATCTGTGGTGTAGGCAAATACTATGGATAAGCCGTGATACTTCCTTCACATTCATTTTACCTTACTGCTCTGAAAATTCTTGGATGATCAGGTTTTTATTTTTATTTTTTTCCCAGAAAATACAAAAAGTATGGTTTATTATGCACAATGTGAAAGTTCCTTCAAAAAGTGAACATAAGCACAGCTGGATATACAAACAGATATCTGAATATCCAAATATGTGCATGCAAAATGAAAAGGAATTGGTGAACATAGACATGTTCTTCAATGAGACATTTTTATTTTTTAAATTGATAGTGCCTATTATGTGCAAACTGTTTTACATTTTTACAGTTAGCACATGTCAATAAATCCATGGTACATAAAAGAGCACTGCTACTATGGCAGTTATTTGAATTCTATACTTTGTCAAATATATGTACCTCTTAATTCAATAATCTTTACAAGCAATACTCATTGTGGTTTTCAGTATGACACCTGACCTTTTGTTAATGTCAAATACCATTTCACTTTAGCATGTAAAATTATTATATTTCTATAAATATAATCATTATTCTTTGGAAAAAATGTATTAAAGAAATAGAACAGGAAATGCTGATCAGCCAGTCAATTATTTCACATGACAGTGATTTTATGTATTATTGTTGACATTTCTGTGAGTACCCTAAAAAGGCCCACAGTATATAAGAAAATAACAAATGGAAGTCAAAATTCTGCCTTTAATACTGGTCTGTTATCTGAGAGTAGATAAAAAAAAACAAAATTCTGTTGTGCTGATTGGCGAGAAGAATGTAGTATTAAGTTGTTTTTCCAGCAAAGCTAGATAAAATCTCAGGCAGTGGTTATACAATATGTGGTTTGGAACTTTTCTTAAAGGTAGCTAAGTACAATTTACAAAATACCTATTTAACTGTGATAGGTATCTCTGGTTCTGCCTTAAAAAGCAAGCTAGCAACAGGGGAGATAAAGAATTCAGTTCCACATCATTAGGAGATACAGAATTTTTTTGCTGTACTAAGCAAATATACTTGCCACTGAATGAAATGTATCAGTTAAGCTTGATTCTGTTGCTTGACCATTGTATTCACAAACATTATCTATCAATAGATGCTTTTCTTTTCATGTTGACAGTATAAATCTCATTGATTCACGTGGGCATTTGTGTTAGAGGGAGAGTGTGCGTTAAAAAAGACCGAAAATATATGTATTTTTTTACTTATCTCTATATATGTAAAAATAGGAAGAGGTACATTCTTACTGATCAGCTGGATTGTACTGAACAATCTTGCACAGAATGCTGTATTGCACAGAATGCTGTATTGCCCTTTCTGTTGGGATAGACCAAGGCAGAATTTTGCACTGTGGAAAGAAATAAATGTACCTTCTTTTTGTTTGTGATGTGCCTCCAACAGTGCAGCATGTGCCAGAAAATTATTCTTTAAATAGTAACCTTCTTCACCTTCTATACTTGGCATTGACATTGTTTTCTTTATGAGGTAAAGTGTAGAAAGATACAAGACAGTCTTAGAGTGGCTTAGCAAGAGAGTAGTACCAGATTTAGACTTTGTTTATGACATAGTTCTTCTATGAATATGCAAGCAAAAATCAAAAGACTCTCCAGCTTGCAAAAAAGAATTCATTATGAAACCCCACAACAAACCTAATGAGAACTTTAACAATTCCTTATTCAAACATTATATTAGAGGGCAAAAGACTGGCAGAGATGAATCAGTTGCCTTACTAATGATTGTAGGCATCAGCTGCTTGAGATTATTTTGGAATATTTATATGGATACTTTAGGTTCCCCGGCTTTTCGTATGTTATTTATAAGAAGGAAGATGGACTAAAGATGGGCTGAGTCATAATACAGCTGCTTGAAAGGGTCTTTCACCTCCAGAAGTCTTTTTGCTGAAGATAATAGAAGAGTCAACCACCTAGACAGTAATTTTAAAAAACGAACCACTCTCTGGAGAATAGAGAATTTGCCAGAGACAGCATTTTACTACTGCTGTTAGAAACTTTGCTAAATTTGGCCTGGACGTTTTGCTGCTAGACATTCAGTAACTGAAATGACCAATAGAGGCTATTGTCATAGTTTTGAAAAAAACTCTGTTGCTTACTTGTAATTCATTGCTGGTTGCTTAGCTTCCTTAAAAATCAACTCCTCATTTACAGTTGATACAAGTTTTTTCTGTAAAGGCTGAAGAAAAGGTAATGTGACTTATGAAGTTGCTTTTCAGGACACTGATAAAAGGCTTCTTCAAGATCTCTATGAATTCGTTGGTTCTGTTTTCCATCACAAGAAGGTATGACACCAGAGCTCTGACAGAGGAAGGAGGTCATTGGAGTGCTTTTCAACCCATTTCAGGCAAAATGAGCTGGGTTAGCTCATACTTGCCTTCAACAGTCCATTAAGCTTTCCTAGCTCATTTTGCCTGCAATGCAAAGGAATGTGTACCACAAACTCCTCCATAAGCAGAGATGGGAGGATGGCAGCTTCTTGCAAAGGGAGGTGGTAGACCACTGGGGTGAGAGCTATTTTCCGTTGCTTGATCAGGAATGCTTTTCCATGAACTGTTAAGTCAAAGCAGACAGAGCACTACCTTTTATGCAATACAAGCTAAAATCTAGCCATGTGAAGATAGTTAAGAAGTCTTTGTAAAGACTGGCACTCAATGAGGGATCTTTAGTCAAAATCAACCGTTAGCTGACATCCAGTTTAAATAAGAGTTATCATGGATAAACTCTTAACTTTAAAGACAAAAAAAGTGAATGTTTAACTCAAATCTTACTTGCACCATAATATATGGGTATGAAAGCAGGAAACCTACCACATCGACAAATGTCTTTGGAAGAAAATGCCTTTAAAAAATACGAGGTAATAAATTACACGTGCCAAGATTCACTGGAAAAGTAAACAACTTATCTCTGTAATTTTTTAGGAAAGTGCATGGAGATATCTGAGAACTATGGGTTTATCCACTGAAAACTTTCAAAGACCAAATGATGTTGGGACATAAGAATGCATAAAGTCTTCTGGATAGATGAAGACAAAGAGCCCCGGCCATTCTTAACCACAGACTAATAAATAGATTACATTTGATGGTGCAAGAGAGTATTCAATGTCTTCAGACAGAATCATATACAGGCATTTTATTTCAAAATCAGTTTGAAAAACATCCACTATTTCACAAGGATCTTAAAAATACAGTTTTGTCCAATAGGACACTTCAGCCTATATTTAACCTTTAACAGTTGAGTCATTCCACGGTTCTCAGAGTTGAACCAAAGTAAGTGCTTTTGCCTTGGGATTTCAGTGCTTATAGACCCAATTATGAAAATTCGTGAGACCCAAATGTAATATTTGATGTTACACGTAGTTTTTCTTCCTCACATGGTGGCATATGCAGAACTGGATCCTTAGCCAGAAATAACAGCTAAGAACAATAAACCTAATGGCAGAATGTGAGAGGTACTAACATTAAGGTACAGTAATATGTATTATATGAGAATCTTGTACACATCACATTCTCTTTTCAGTTGCAAATTTATCTCTTTTAATGTGAGAGAATGAAGTACAGGGAGAGATAAGAAAGGGAAAATGACACCAAAAACCTAACTGGTTTAGCTTAAAATGCAGCAGTGCCTACTGCTTTGTTAAAGGAATGTAACCTGCTGGTGACAGCAATCATGACTTGACAGAGGATCAATCACAAGAGTTACAAGTGCTTTGCCCTTTTCCTGATATGTGACAGTTTTGGAAAACAGCATCCTAGATAATCCCTTGTGGAACAACTTTCTGGATTATCTCTAGTGAACCTAGTTTTCCTACAGAAACATGAATATACTTCATATTATTAGCCCCAGTTAGGATAATAGCACTGGTAACAATGAGATTCAGAATCTTAACCAGAGAGCTGTAATGGGCTTCGTAGTAACAAAAGGCACCTTGAACAAACAAAATAAAACAACAAAAATGTTTAAAGCTACCTGCAGCTGCACTGTGCAGCTCTGAGGGGAACAGTTTTACTGACTGTGAGGAGTTTGATTCATTCCTTGTGATTCTTCAGGTTTTAGCCAGTATAACTTTAATGAAATAGCCAGTTCAGTTTCCTTGCAGACACTCATTTAAAATTGGAATATCACCACAGTGAGCCAGACCCCTTTTATTTTTGCAGTATTCATCCTGTTACTACATGCATGGGTCCTGCATTAGCAAAGTCTTCCATGCCCAATGACCAGAAGAAGATTTGAAAGATTAGGCTACACAAAGTTTTGAAAGGATTTCCCAAGTTTGATATTTGCACCTGTGCAGCACTCAAAGGACAAAGTTTAGCCCTTAATATTATTTTATCCTGGCGGCATTTTAATATATCCAGGTTTGATTTTGCATCAACTCCTAACTCCTTAACAGTTTTAAATATGGTTATGACATACTGCTGGGGTCACTGAACAATGTTAGCTAAACATCCAGAGTGTGATACTTGATTACAGTTAAGCTGCTCCAAAAGGCAACAGGAATCCATGAGGAAATTGCTAGAGAGAGAATTTTTAAAGAGTCTATATGGCTGGAAATTCATATAGCTTATTAACATATATTTTAAGGATATTGATTCCAAAGAAGAAATGTACCCACAAAGAGAGACCCAAGATAAAGGCTAATGTGTAAATTGCTTTAAAAAGTGTAGTTACTGTAATTACATGGAGCATTTTACAAGCAACTAGGGACTGCTTTGGATAGATGACTGAAATTTAATCAGTATCTGGCACAGACTGCCTTTCTTTCACACCTCACGTTTCTGAAGTACTATTCTAGGGAAACCTGCTAGAATTGCGAGCCTTTATTATCACATTAGATCTCCCTATGCAGTTTTCAAAAGAATGACTTCCTCAGATATCAGAAAAGGTATGGGTCTGGGTCCTTTTCCCAGGAGCATATGTCTTTCTCTGCTTTTTTGGGGGCAAACTTCATTCAGCTATCCATTCTCAGGTTTGTAATCACATAGAACATTATTAATAAAATACATAAAACTTTGGTTGTTAATGCAGCCACCTGAGACTACAAGATAAAGGAGGAATGCACAGTGCTTTGTACTTAGAAGGCACAGACACTTGTGCTAAACCTTTTATAAAATACAACTTATTACTTCTACGGGCTTCATTTTGTTGTTTGTATGAGCTGCCAAGTAACTGTCAGTTAAGAAAAGGAAGCCCCAAATGATCTATGCCTTTTAAAGCAAGAAGGAAACAGAAAATAATTAGATATGGTAAATGTGAAAATTGATCTATCTAAAGAGTGTGCAGTTTACAAGCAAGGAATCAATCAGTTTACACCAAGTAGATTAAAATCATGTATCATTATTTTTAATGGTTCAAGATGTAAAGGTCTGAAAGTCTAAATAGAATTCCTGATGATTACTTTTATTAAAATTCTGAGTATTGGAAGCAATACAATGGCTGTGTAGATTGATTACTATATTATCTGTTTCGTAGAAAAATAATATTCTTGACTTGCTGGTGTTTCTAAAATCCTCATTACTATGCCTATATACTCTGTCTCTGGAGTAAATTAAAGCATTTCCTTCTTTTGTAGTGTAGTTTGCTTAAAGTTGGATTCTTAGAAATACTGGGACTATGCTGTGACATCTATGTTCCGGAGATCAATTTATAGCTGTTAAAGATCATGAAGAATTGTCCATTAAAACAGTTACTGTTTGACAAATAACAACATTTGTGTTTAGCCTGGATATTTATCAAGCAGATGGAGCACTTATTCCTGATGTCTAAATGAAGGTCTGCTTGAACAAACTTATTAATCAGTTAGTGCCAGGTCTTAACCACCTGTCTTATTTAAAACAAAACAAAACAAAACCAAACACCTGAAACTTTACATATATTAAAATTGCACTCCTGATTTTATAGCACTGGGAAGTGCCCATGTTAAGGTATTATTGCCATGGGCCATACCATCAACAAATAGTAAAAGCTCCCCCCAAAATTATTTTTTCTTGAGAATTGCTTGCATATTGTTTTAATCCAAGACTATGGCTCTTACATATGCAATACATATGTGTATTGCATTAGGCATACAGAAAACTCAAGCAGATCATGCTTTTGCTCAGATGGAGCAATTGTGCTGTTATTGAAGTCGGCAGGAACACTGCTTCTGACCTCAGTAGCTTTTCAGAGGTTGGAAACTCTGATTCACAGAAAACTTCCATATTAAAAAAAAAAAAAAAAAAAAAAAGTTCTGGACTGGAACAAAATAGAAAAATGATCTTTTAAGTATATCTTAAATATTTGTGAGTGAAAAACATTTTTGATTAAGCAAAATATTTTGGCAAAATGTATATATATTTTTTTTGTTATCTAAGATTGTGGCATCAAAAACATGTAAACAAAAATCATTTCTAAAATGGTTTGTTCTGAAAATACCAATACATTACCAGTTTCCCTCCTACATTTGTTCCCAAAGAAAACATCGGTTAAATTGACACCATTTTGTGGAATTTATCAGCACTGCCAGAACTGCATTCAATGAAAGAAGATGGTTTCATCAAAGCTGTTCCAAGCAGCTTAGTTGTTGAATCCACAGGGAGAAAAGCAAGCTTTACATAGGTCCCAGTTACAAAGAGTCTACTGTTTGTTAGTAAAGGATCAGCATAACTAAATGAAGAGGTATGGCTAAGACAAAAGTTTCTAAGGAAAGCTTTGTGGCTCATTGTGCTATTTCATTTCTCTGGGAATTGTGCAAGAGGTGTCAAATGTGGATTGCTGTTCAAATGAAACAAGTGCACAAGTATTTGTTTTCTGTTCACTGTTCAAAATACTATGGGTATAAAATACAGTTTAACAGCAAATTATGATTTTGGTCTCTGTATTTTATCACGTGTATCCTGCTTGCAGTACCAGCTCTGGTTCTTAAGCAGAGGTTCTTAAGGATAACTTCCACGGAACTTATTTCAAGAAGGAATGAATAATAGGAATACCATTTTCTTCCATGAATAATTACATACTCTGTTTACGTAACATTTATTTTGCAAAGCTATATACAAATATTAACCAAAGAATCATCACAACATCCTTGTGTGCCAGCTTTTACACATAAAAAAATGAGGAAAAAAAAAAAAGAGAGAGAGAGAGAGAGAGAGATAAAACACAGTACCTCTTTAGTCCTGTAACTGGGGTTTCAAGCTACTGAAGTGATGCAAATAACAATAATGCAATAATGGTATGGGAGAAACCTTTCAAGTTTGAGTGTCTAACTGGCTTGATTTTCATAGGTTTAGACTTCTGAGTGCTCATAGCTTCCTTTGAAGTCAATTGAAAATGTGAATGTCAGCACACATTAAAATCAGACCACTAATTTAGATGCTTAATCATGAAATTTAAATTCACAACTTTAAGTTTGGAAAAATTGACTTAGTTGACTTTTCTAGTGTCAGAGCAAGGAGATTCCTTGTTTCCAACACCTCTTCACAGAGATTCTAGCATAGACCCTATGGGCTAAACAAATAGATCATGACCATGATCATGTCACATACACCGTGACAGATCCATGCAGCCAAAATAAGTTGGTGTGGGCGGGGATTGCTTCATGATATCATAGTCCAAAGATTTGTATGAGATACTGCAAGAATAAGAGACACGGCCCTTCCTTCCAGAGCAGTCCAATAGTGAAAGGAGCTGATACAACACAGCTTCAGGGTAAGGACTTGGAAGAAGTCTGGTCATTTTACACAAACTGCTCTTCTCATCCACTTGCTCCTTACCTCCTACCATTTTACGGAGCAAACCCTCACAAACCTGACTAGAATAGGTGTGTTATTTTCTACAAAACTACTCTGGTTTAGCTTGTTTTTAGTCTTAGCAAGTCTCAGATACAGTGCAGCATGAGGAATTCATCTTTCTATGTACATAGGATACAATTCTGGTTGTTAATAGAGAGATTGAGGAGTACCTTCCTCATCAGCTGACAGTCACAGGAGATGACCACAGTACAGAAAGGGCATTCCTTGATCTGTATGACTCCACAGCTTTGATGAGGTAGCCAAAGTTCCCTTTTATGTTATGTCTGCAGCAAAAGCCAAGGAGTGATGACTTGAACACACTGTGGCTCTCAAATATTGAATCTGGTTAAGGCTGGTGAATTCTTTTTAGTACCTACTCTCTCTATATCTCAGGATATATTCTGCCACTCAGTAGAAGCCAATTTGTAGTATGAATTGTTAAATGCTGAGAACCCAACATACGTGTCATGCGTGTTTCACAGTGTTCTGGGCTAGTTCTAGCCTTGTCATCAGTGCACACAACTGGTCAAATTTCATCAGAGCCATTCATGAAAAATATAATCCAATTTACTGATATACAGAAGCAACAAGGTTATTTCCAGTTGTGGGCCAAAGCTCAGTGCTTTGGGAGGATGGGGAGAGTTGCTTCAAGAGCGCGTACTGAATTTATGTGCACCCTGAGGGAGGTACACCGTCTGTGCACTCCCCTGGTGGTGCTGTATCTTGGTACTTCCAAGGCCAGCTTATGTCAGGAGTTTGCCTATAGTGTAACTAACTCAGTAAGGTGAGCACTACTCAAACAACTTGACCCTATAAACCCATGAAACAAAATAAATGGAGAAGCTGGGAGTTACAGTAAGCTAAGCTCAGTTATGATAAAAAGTTGGTTGATCCTTTTAATGTTAAGGAACAAGCACTAAAATCTCGCTTGCTAAGGCCCCGTCTGAAAGTCCATCCCTGAAAGAATGAAACAGTAGATTACTGTTACAGCTGTGCTAAAGCTGCACGAAGTCCAAATGATATTGTAAATAACTAAAGTTTACCATGGTTCAGCGTATTTTCTTTCCATTACATTTTGGGACAGAAAGAGGCATATGGAGATCAGAAAAGAGTCAACTTAAATTGTGATGCTTACAGCTTTAATTATGAGCAACCCCAAGTCTCTATGTTTACAGAAGAGAGATTACCTACATGGTATTTGAAAACCATTGGGTGTAAGGTTATAGTGGTAAGAGGCAAGTCTAATTTTCTTTCATACTTAGGATTTAATAGTTACAGAATTCTGCCCAAGGGAAAAAAAGTGAACAAGTAGTAACTTGATATTTATTCTACACAGACGTAAAGAAAGCTTAAAGAAATACACCATGTCTGAAACATTGGCATGTATAACTATTTTAATTGTGATGTTGCTTTTCTAATAGACTTTTCTGCTATGGTACAGGTTTAAATAGTTGAAATACTTTCCTGCCAAAAAAAACAACAACAACCACCAACCAAGCTAACAAACAAAAACCTCCCACCCCTACCAAAAAAAAAAAAAAAGTTTTTAAAAGCTTATGATGGATTTATTAACTCTTATGATGGATTTATTAACTCTGCACCAAGTTTGTACAGTCTTACGCTGAGAATAATGTATTATAATTTGTATAATTATACATTTCCTAGTCCAGATCATTTTATAAATATGGACTCCCTCCACTGCTGATGTTTCTTCTCTATTCTGGAGGGTGTTACTTAAGAATCCTGAGATGTTACCAGGTGCAGGTACAATTCAAGTACGGAGATCCACAGTCCTGGCATTTTGACTGCATTAAATGACCAGGAAACTGGTGTGATGAACAGGGCAGTGGTGGGAAGCCTTAAGTCTGCTTAGTCCTCCTGCCAAACCTGTCTGCTGAAACATTCTTGTAACACAAAGTTAGTATTTTTTTTTTTTTTTTTAAGATGGAAATGGAGGCATAGTTAACGAAGGAGGTTTACCCATAAACACGTGGAAGGTCATGGCAGAATCAATATGTAGAGAACAAGTTTATCGTTGCTCTTAGTTTGTCCTCACTTGCCTGGACCTCCTCCTGACACTAGATGTTGAGTGCCTGACTCAGCACAGTTTTTTATTTAATAAGCTTAAGCTAAACCCTATATGAAATACAGGGGGCATTATTTTAAATTTATTTATTTTTACAGTGGATAATTTTCTTTTTTATCAGCATTTCTATTCACAGCATTTGGTCTCTCAGTTCCTTTTTTAACATGAGAATTGTCTTTTGTGTTGCATTTTAAGCCAAATTAAATTATAAAAATACTCAGTTGTGTAACTATCAACAACACAGTATTTCTTCTTATTACAGTGACAAACAGGAATACATTGGAAAAAAATAATTGTGAATCTCATTTCTGATCCTAATGAAGCAAGTAACCCATTATACCAAGGTTAATTTGTTGACTCATGATTTCCACTTATCCAATGATATACTGAATCATATGAACAAACCTCTACATCTAATCAGTTTTTTTATTGAATCCTGACCTTTTATACACCTTCTTCTTGATTATGAATGACAGTGACCTTTATCTAATTTAAAACACACATACTGATGCAAAAATATGCAAAGTACACATGTAAATTCTGAATTAAGATGAAGATGTTCATAATCTTCCGGGGAGAAATTGCTTTAGAGAGAGATGTTTATATTAGGGCCAATTGAGGGTATGTGGGTAGAAAAAGTGAATTAGTCAGAACTCAGATGGGCTTGGATGAACAGCTGTGGAGATGCTGAAGTCTGTTTAGATTTTCTGAGCTTCTATTTAGAATCCTGAAATGTCAATATAAATATCAAATTTTATTATGCTATTCAGCATTTTACATGTTTCATGAAATTATCAAAATGCAATAAAGTCAGGTAAAATACCTCCTCACCTAAGATTTAGGAAACTTTGCCTTATTCCATTTTTGTTTCACTTAAAATATATAATATTAATTTTCTGTGACACTAAAGCTGAATTAAATTCACAACATCATAAAAGCTGAATGGTTCACTTTGCCATTTATCTCATTAAAGAGGAATGCTGTGAGTGTCATCTGGAAATGGTCTTTTTAGTCCAGGATATAATTAAGGGCTACTGTAAATACTGAAAAATAAATAAACAAATAAAACTGTGGAGTGACTTCCACAGAAAAAGAACTCCTTAAATTTCCTTTTGCTTTTCCCTGTTCATTACTAATGGGTCTGCACTGGAATTACTAAAGATGAACCCAGCCATGGGCGCAGTCTGAACTGCTGTGTAATCCTATAATCCACTCTCTCTTTCCACAAGTCACTGCTTCCTCTGAATTGCTGCAAACCTAAGTTGTAGACCAGCAGCTTTGTTCTAGCCTTTCTATTAAAATAAATATATCACAGAATCACAGAATCACAGAATTTCTAGGTTGGAAGAGACCTCAAGGTCATCGAGTCCAACCTCCAACCTAACGCTAACAGCCCTCCACTAAACCATATCCCTAAGCTCTACATCTAAACGTCTTTTGAAGACTTCCAAGGATGGTGACTCCACCACTTCCCTGGGCAGCCTGTTCCAATGCCTCACAACCCTTTCAGTGAAGAAGTTCTTCCTAACATCTAGCCTAAAACTCCCCTGGCTCAACTTAAACCCATTCCCCCTCGTCCTGTCACCAGGCACGTGGGAGAACAGGCCAACCCCCACCTCGCTACAGCCTCCCTTGAGGTACCTAAAAAGAGCGATAAGGTCGCCCCTGAGCCTCCTCTTCTCCAGGCTGAACAAGCCCAGCTCCCTCAGCCGCTCCTCGTAGGACTTGTTCTCCAGGCCCCTCACCAGCTTCGTCGCCCTTCTCTGCACCCGCTCAAGCACCTCGATGTCCTTCTTGTAGCGAGGGGCCCAAAACTGAACACAGTACTCGAGGTGCGGCCTCACCAGAGCTGAGTACAGGGGGACGATCACCTCCCTAGCCCTGCTGGTCACGCTGTTCCTAATACAAGCCAGGATGCCGTTGGCCTTCTTGGCCACCTGAGCACACTGCTGGCTCATATATATATTTATGTACACAGCAAATTTGCAAAACTTGGTCTAAAGACTGTCAAAGCACAAATCTAACAAACGCATTCCTCTGAGAGACTCCAACCAAACAGTACCTGGCATTAGCATGTACTTTCATGATTAACAACAGGGGGTTGTCAGACTGCTATTTCTGAAATAAACAGATTTATCCTGACAGATAATCAGCAGTTTGCACTACTTAATACATGTTATCATCCACCACTGACATCATTACATTAAAAGCACACTTACTATAATCTTTTGTAGGAAATTAAACAGGTTTTATGATAGACATTTGATGGACTTTTGGGGGGATAGAGTAGAGCCCAGGGGAGAGACTGGAACATTAGAGAGAAGCTACATGCCAAACAAGGCAGGGAAGACCCCAAGCAATACTATGTTGTATTTAGTTTTTCAGAATCGATTAGTGTAATTTCTAAATAAATTAAAACCAAATGTTCTGACTGTCAACCATGTCTTGCACATTTAAGCAGCCTTTTATAATATCCTTGTCAGTCCTTCTTACTACCTCAGTGCTTTTCTGTGTCTCCCTGTCTGTCCTTCTGCCTGCTCCACATAAAAACTAGCCACATATCATGGTTGTGAAACATATCTGATCTTGCTGTTCACAGATGTATTTTTAGAGGTCAGTAGGTGGACCTCGGGGATACCATTGGTCAATGCTATTGAGCACTACCATCATAATTTTCTGTCCAGCTCAACATTTCTCTTCAGTAGCTTTCATGTTTCTCTGTGTGGACTATCCCTTCTTCCCCTGAAAAAGGAGACACTGTGTTATCCATAACTCACAGGACAGGAGTGCAGAAGCTGCTGAAACTATTATTGATGGAAAAAACTGGCACAGACTAATTCAAGGTCAATGTCTGTGATTTGCATAAAATGCAGAACGTCATTTATAAATGTGTCCTCCCTTCCACGCTGTCCTGCTCATTTAGCTGGCTTTTTCTGCAGTGACCAAGCTTGGACTCAACAGGGAAAATGAAGTTTAAATCAGAAAAACTTAATATATCTCCCTTGTAATCTCCAAGTGAACTATTATTGCCTCAGCTGGGAAGGTGACAGGAATTACATACTCCCAGGTTCAATGGAGCAAATTTTGTAATTTCTTTTTTATTTTTAATTTTAGGTTGTTGGTTAACATTATACTACTATTGTTCTGTGAACTCACTGCTAATTCAAAGACTAGGTAACAGAAACTACATGGGTTCTGTTACTTGACTTGAACAAGCATTTCATTCTCTTCCTTAACATGCAGTTTCTAAGTCATAAACTTTTCTATAGATGTAATTCAGATACCTAAGTCCTGGCTCCAGTGGCCTGTTGCAACTAGCTTTTTTTCCCCAGAGACAGAAATTTCATCCCTCTTTCAGTCCTTTGCCTCACATAGAACACATGTTGTTTCTTCTACCCTCCTCCTTCATAACTCGGTATGAACAGAATTAAGAAATAGTGGCTAGTTACTGAGGGATCCAGGTTTATCCATTCACATCCATAGATTTTCATGTAACATTCTCCCTAAGGTTAAAAAAACAGACAAATGAAAAAAAACCACCAACTAAACCATCAGAATTAAGACAGTGAGTAAAGTTCTTTATGATTGTAACCTTTAAGTAAGTGGCAGCATCATGCAGACTTTAAATTCATCTTAATTCATATGTACTCTTTGTAGAGTTATAAAATCTAACTTTCAGAAATATTTATGTATTGGTTAAACATCTTTTTGCTCTTTATTCCTCTCCGTAACATTCCTATCTCTGTTATTGAAACTAATGCTGAATTTCACCACAGATCTTTTGCCTCAGGTACACTGGACAAAACTCATCGTCTGATATTCTGATGTGAAATTGAGAAAGAAATCCTAATGTAACCAAGTCATTTCAAAGGTTTTGTTATTTTTAGTTTTAAAAGTGTTGAATTTCTACTGACCTACATTCTGCATATTGCTTGTACTCAGTGATGTTTGAGGTTGTTTAGATTTTTTTGTGTTAGATATTTTGTGTCCAAAGGTCAAATAAGCATAGCTTTTGAGTCAGATACCTACTGGCTGCATTTCTAATAGTTAATCTTTTCACACTGAGAGAAATAAAAAAGGGGGAGACAGTTCAAGCTATCCCAAATAAACAGACAGAAGTAAAGCAACAATTACTTTTCCTTTGTGGACTGCTCTTGCTCATTTCTTCTCAAGAGATAACACTCTCTGACATAATGTCAGATAACCATGTTCAGTGTTTCACAGATTTGCCATTTAAAGATTCATTTCCACTCCACTTATTTTCGTTTTATCTGCCCCTGTTTTGGTGCATTTCAGCTGTGAAAATTTTCATGTAGACTCCCCAGAACAGGTACTGGGGAGAGAGGGAAGCAGAAAGTGTCCAACATTGCTTAAAAAACCCCTCTAGAAATAATAAAAGGAGTGCGATAGGACAGAAAAATAAAATGTTCTCATGAGAATAGCTGTTTGCATAAAATCCTCAACTGTTACTGAAGCTTCAATGGAGCTCCTGGGGAAGATGGATATATAAAGCCTCAAGTTAATTTAAGTCATTACCAAGCATTTTACATCTGCTGAAGAATTCCAAACATACAAAAGGATGTCAATCTAAACCTTCAGACCAAAATAAATAAATAAATAAATAAGGATCGACTTCAAAGGCTGTCAGTAGGCGAGTTATGGATCTGATTCAGCTTTTAACCCCTAGAGGTATAAGCATGCTTTATTTGCAAAAGAAATGCAAGATCTGTACTCTACAACATTACATTTTAACAATGTACTCTACAGTACAAGGCAATGATATAAAAGGAGAGTATGACGTAATTGTGTATAGGATTTGATGAGAAGCTGTGAGAAACGTATTCTTTCTCTGCAGTTATAGAAAAAAAACAATGACAAATCATTGACCGAGGACTTTGCTGACGATTTTTTGACGAGTTTTTGATGAGTTTTCCCATTTATAGCTGTACATTTTCTCAAAGGCTCTATCACTCGCTTTTTAGGATTCCCAAATTTTCTTCCTTCTCTAGAATATTTTTAAGGTATAACTCAGCAAATGTACCTGTTTAGAGCTGAGAGAAGCTAAGGCCTTTGAGAAGTTGGATGGAACTTATTAAAAAGCTCTGTAGTATCCTTTTAAGATGGTAATTTACCTTTTTAAGTGTCTTCTGTAAAACCAGCAGAAAACAGCCTGGTGGAAGTAAGAGCCCTGCACTATATAAAACTACAAGGTTTACCACATCTTATAGATTCTGTTGGAAAGCTCTGTACAGTAGAGTGTAAGGTAACTTGGAGATGTTTGACTGAGTTACTATAGCAATGGCAAGTTCGTAGAGGCAGGGGAAAAAAACACACCAACAGAAAAAAAGGAACTGGTCATAGAAAGACACTGACAATTTTCTTTAGGAAACTGTATAGTACCAACTAGCCTGAAATGAAACATAAAGGTTCACTCCTTTGAGAGTTTGCTGAAAATACATTCAGAGGCCTAAATAATATAAAACACCTGATTTCTTCTGAGTTATTTCTGTGTATTTAAACTGAGTTATGACAAGTGAACCTGGTGAACCTACAAGGAGAATTGAGTACATAATTTGGAAATAACTGTATGAAATGCTGATGATGACTCACTAAGGAACACTTTTGTCCCTGTAATGCATTGGGTAAAACGTGGAAAGGAAGCAGGAAATAACTGTCTGCTGCAACAATATTTTAATCCACTTACAAAAAAATCTTCCTCAGAAAGACCTATTTCTCCCTTTTCATATCTCCATTGGTGAGTCATCTAATCTCATCACTGTACATCACTAAACTCCACAGGGATCACCTTTACTTCCCAACTTTATCCTGGCCAGAGATTCAGTCAAACAAAAAGATCCTTACTGTCTTTCCTTAACTTCAGATACCCTTCCCTTCCTCCTTCTGAAAACGTAAAGTCCTTTTAATATATATATTTTTTTCCTTCTGGGGAGAGGCAGAATAACTTCCCATAAATCAGAATTTCTTTGCGTGGTGCAAGTTGGTGGCAAGAATATATTTCTTTCTCTCTGCCTAGAAAGGATTCTAAAATTTTACTTTTAAAACTCTTAGATCAAAATACATATTTGTTCTCCCTTGGGAACAGCAATTTACTTAAAAAATTCTGCACTTGAAAGAGTTAATAAAAATTCTAATTACAGGATAAGAAAGAAAGGTCAGAATCCACTTACATCATTGTGAAGGGCTTTTATTACACACGGCTATAAAACATACTTCTTTTTTTTTTTTTTTCAGTTGCCATCCTCACAGGGTAACCTGCATACCAATAGGATCTCCAAAATGCCATGAAGCAAATGATATTTATCTGCTAAATTCTATGTACAATAACCTAACAAATGCCAGAGAAAGAAAGATTGCCCCCTGCACAGTAATACTTGTGTAGATGTCTTCTTTATGCTAACAATGACAAGGCTCTCTAGGTTTGTACTGTACTCCAAAAGCTGAATGCATTTTTTTTTTTTCAAAAAGCACATTGAATATCAAAAAGAAAGATACACAGTTTAGGCACTGAAATACTTTGTCTAGGGAGTAAGTACTCTCTCCTGAAACAGGCTAACTAAAAATACCCAATCCAGAAAGGTAAAACTGAAAATTTATGCCTAAAACTGAAAATTTATGCCTCAAGTCTTCTTGCAGATATTAGACAGGATATGTTTGAGAGTATCTATGCCCCTCTGTCCTGTCTGGCCAACTAAATTTTCATTGTAAGCTCTGTCTAAGGCTTCACAGAACTGTTATTTGATTAACTTGGATGTGTTAGATAGTAAGTCTATAAAAAAGCAGGGTGGCTCCAGATCTAATCATTGTTATTTCTTAACTCCAGCTGTGCAAGAAAACAAACAAGAACTTTATTCTGGAACAAGTGTAAGTCAAAATATTTTTTTTTTTTTTTTTTAATTTTTTTATTGTAGTGCTCTTCAAATACATAATTTGTTTTGGTTTAACATATCAAAAGTTGTTTTTACAGTTATTTTAATCATATGCATTCCTAAGTTCTGACAACGAATTCAAAGAAATATATATACATAAATGCAAAATTTACTGTCCACTTTCAGAAAAACAGGGTGTATTGTCAGATACATTACTTCAATATTTTGTGTGGCAGATGCTAAAGGTTGCCATGTAGCTAATAAGGTAGTGCCTGACTTTCCTTTTCTTAAGGAGTTTTTTAAGAATCATATCCAAACAGTTGGTTTTGAGTTGTACTTTGCAAAGCAAGCTCTGCCTGTCCAACCTCTCTAAACAATAGATATTAACACAGAACTGTGAGGGTTCCATTTCACTACTTCTGCTGGCAGTCCTATTAACAATATGTTTATCTTGTGGTCTAAATTTATGACAGGCCCATTTGCAGTCAGGCCTGGAGTTTCCCTGTTTACAACACTGCAGAGTAAAAGGTGACCTTTTTATTTTTGTTTAAAACCTTTCAACAGTTTGTTCTGCTCCAAAGTTAGCACCTTAATAAGGTTTCAGACCAGAAAGCCTTCATGATGCTGTTTTCTGTTGGGGGGTACAGATCACTGCAGTAACTTACATACACATTAGAAGACATTTTAAAAATAAAATACAAACTTGAGTGAAGACTACATTTGTAGATTAGAGAGCTGCTATGCTAAGATCATATCTGCTGTTGTTAGGAAAAGTGTGGGGGTGGGGGGATACGTAGCTGGCTAAATAAACAGAAAAACAGCCAATTAAACACTTGCACCTATACATAGAAGTAACAAAAGCATTAGGCACCTGGCACAATTCTGTTATGACCTAAGTCTGACAACAATATGCATCATTACAGTGGGAACTGATAATGAGCAAATACTGGAGGCATTACATGTCTTTAGAAGAATCAGACTTCCTACCTTAGTAAGACTGATGGAAGGTAAGTCTCCCTTTAAAGAAAGTTGTAAGTAAAACCAGGCAGCAGTTGCAGTAAATTGAGTCCTTTCAGTCACTGTATACATGCAGCAGTTCTGCAATAAGGGAAAAATATAATGGGAGGAGCAGCTGTGAACGAGTGACCTCCTGAAGCTGAGTTCTCTTTGTGAATCAAGCACTGGGAGCCAGTGCCTCTGATTTGCATGGATTATCTCCACTTGAACAGATACATTTAAATTAACTGGCACAGGGGCACAGGGATAAAAAAAAAAAAAAAAAAAAAAAAGGAAAGGGAAAAAAAGGAAGAGTAAGTGAGTGAGCAAAGGAAAGCGGGGAGCGAAGGAGAGTGAGGAAGGAGAGAGGAGATCGGGGCGCTTGGCTGGGTATGCTGGCTCAGGCAGAGCTGAGTCTCAGAAGAGCTACAGCTCCCTCTTCATGTCACAGTTGTAAAATGAGGAAAGCTGTCATTATGGTCGACTTTATAACAGATCTCCCTCCTACCCCCCCAACTTCTGATGGTCCATTTGATCAGATTTCTATAAACACTTAATAACTCAGTCTGTCATGCAGCTAGGGTTTTATACTGCAAGTCTCAGATGCTTATAAATCTGGTAAACCCTGGTAAATGATTTTAAGCATGGAAATATTTTGATCGGAGTAATTTGTACAAACTGAAATGGGATATTTCCAAGAATGCCTTGACAAATTTATTATCTGTGAGTGTGCGGGTGTCTTTAAAATAGTTAAGGGAAGGCTGGACTCAAGTGCTTCTGTTCGGGGGGATCACGGACAGAAGCTGGTGTGTGCTCCAGCCAGTGTTTTCAATGTTATCTAAAATCTATCAAGACAAAAGAGAGACAAAAAATTTGCATTCAACCACTTCAGAATTTCTCCCTTATTACCATAAATACCACAAACATTACCTGTTGCACATTCCTGATTTGATTTAAATGCAGTACTTAAGCTGATTAGAGAATTATGATTCTGTGTTCAACCCTCTTGAACCTGCATTCAATCCAAGAAGAAGCAAAACTAAACTTTGTTTCTTTTGTTTAGAGTACTTCCAGTAACTTATTCTTACACCATAATATAGAATTTTGTGAACCTTCACATGTAGTCATTCTACTTAGAAATTATCCCAAAAGTCAGGAAAGCAAAGTAAGACAGCTGGTCACATGCCCCTTCACCACTGGTCAAAAATAAGAATGAATGCAATAAATATAATTTCAGAAATATTATTTGGTGAGATTTTGTGGGACAAAATTTCCTATATTGGCAGTTAAAACAGTTAAGCTGAAATTTGGCCTGTAGGAAACATGTCTTCTATAAAATGTCACTTGTTCAGAGATCAATAACCTGAAACTGCCCATAAAGACAAGGGCTAAATTCTGTCTCCAGTTTATTTGCAAATTGAGCTGAATCCAACAAGTGTATGTTGTGTTCCTGCTGATGAGCTACAGTTCTGGGGTAAAGCCCATAGAGTTCTCTCTGCAGGATCCCAACATTTACTTATAATACAGATTCCAAAATGATGCTTCTTTCTGAACAGAATATATGGTAAGTACTATACTTAATCTAGTCATGAGAAATTGCTTCTCGGAAATAATCACATTTACAGTAAAATTTGCTGCAGATAAATGATCACATAGATATTGGACAAAGTAGAGGAGAATATATTTAGATTTTCTAATAAATGCTATGTGACACAGTTATTGGTGTCTGCCTGAGCTCCATAAACAAGTGAGAAATGTGCTCAGTTTACTGAAGAAGGTTTGGAAGATTTGAAAGTTTGATTATGTTAGTATGAGAGGGGGATGATTCTTAAACTACACTGTACATCTAAATATTTACCCAGGTAATATTTAACTCCATCCCTCCCTGTGCACTCTCTAGAACTTCTCAACATGTTCTTTGGTCATATCTAACTTGCGCGTTGGACACCAAATTTTATTTTCTTATTTTCTCACTTGTTTTTCCCATGACTACCCACCAGGTAATAACAGATGAATTAGGCTCCAGCAGAGCACTCAGAAGCCTAGTCTTGATACCAAGCCTGTATATGATAGCTGTGGAAAGCTGTGTCCTGGCTGATAGATGGCTTTGAAAAAGATGCACCGTGAAGCAAATTTACTCCTCTTACTCTGCACCCTGTGATATCAGTGACATCAGTCCTGCAAGCTGATAATGGCATAACAATTAAGTCCCACAAACCCGTGTGCCACTGGCAGCAGGGAAGTCCATAGACAGAAAGAAAAAACCGAGAGGGACTTTCACCTTAAAACTATCTGTAAGAGGAAACAGCTATATAAGAAATATGTAAGGTCGTGGATGGTACATGAAAAATTACAGGAACAATACAAACTGGATGAAGAAACTGTGGGATGTGTCTTAGTCTCTGGAAAGATTTGTATGCCTGAAATGTCATCTGATAGACTTCATGAAGAGAAGACCTTACTACAGATGTGACTGGAGGCAATGTTGAATGAAGATTTCGATTTGAGGAAAACGTGTAAGAGAAAGCAAACTGAAGGGGCAACTGGGGATTTACAGACACTTGTTGAGTGAGAGGGCTTGTGAGAAAAAAAGAACACACAGAACAGCAGGGAAACAGAGGAGAGCTAAAGCATATATTTGCCATCTGGGATACTGAAAAAATACACCAGATAAAAACACAACAGAAAGTAGAATGGAAGTGGAAAAGTTAATTCCAGTAAAGATTACTGGAGACTAATATCCAAACAGGACTGAAATAGTAGAGAAGTTTGTGAGGAAAAATAACAAAAGGAAGGATCATATCTAAACAGAAGGCAAAGTAGACTAAGAAGAGAAAAAATTATGGCCACAAGCACTGGGAGCCTCTGTTAAAGAGAGACAACTAAGTTGTCAGCAGATCGATTCCAAAGATCAGGATGCAAGGTCGTTTCCCAAGAAGGAAGATGTAGGTGGAAGGGATTCTGGTAAGAATGCAGGAAAATCCTTTTATTTGATATTTATTTGATATTTATTTTATTTGCTTCACGGTGGGAAATGTATGAAATTCCCACTGAAATAAACAAAAAATGATTACAGTAAGTAATTGCATTTTAGGTAGGGAAAAATGACTAAAATTGAAGGCTCATGGAAATGGTATCTGGTTAAATGTCCATAGAAAAAAAAATGGGATTGAGATTCAGATTGTTAAAACAAAACAAAACAAAATCTTAAGAAACACAAGGAAATCTTGGTGGAGATTCATGCCTTCTTACTGTTTTCTTCAACGAGAAGAAAACCTAGTCAATGAAAATTAACTATATTGGAAGAATTACTAGTGGATGATCAGGAAAGAGAAAATAAATATATATATATATATAGGAACCAAAGTATTGAAGAGTACGTGTTACCCAGGAAAGATGTGAAGAAAACAACTAATCTTGTGTAGTTGTCTTCTAGTAATACGGCAAATTAATAAGAAAGAAAGGCATGGATCAAGCAGAATCTGTTTGGGCCAAATTAATGCATATATTTACCAAGCAGTAATGAGCCAGCAAGAAATGAATGTATTTCACAGAATCACAGAATTGTCCAGGTTGGAAGAGACCTCAAGATCATCAAGTCCAACCTCTGACCTAACACTAACAAGTCTTCCACTAAACCATATTGCTAAGTTCAACATCTAAATGTCTTTTAAAGACCTCCAGGGATGCTGACTCCACCACTATCCTGGGTAGCCCATTTCAATGCCTCACAACCCTCTCAGTAAAGAAGTTCTTCCTAATATCCAACCTAAAACACCCCTGGCGCATCTTTACCCCGTTCCCCCTTGTCCTGTTGCCAGGCACGTGGGAGAATAGACCAACCCCCACCTCACTACAGCCTCCTTTAATTGGGCTGTTTAATGTATAAACATACATAAATGTATGTATCACTCTTTAATGTTTAAAGAGCGATAAGGTCGCCCCTGAGCCTCCTTTTCTGGGCTGAACAAACCCAGCTCCCTCAGCTGCTCCTCGTAGGACTTGTTCTCCAGACCCCTCACCAGCTTAGTCACCCTTCTCTGGACTCGCTCGAGCACCTCGATGTCCTTCTTGTAGCAAGGGGCCCAAAACTGAACACAGTACTTGAGGTGTGGCCTCACCAGAGCCGAGTACAGGGGGACAATCACTTCCCTAGACCTGCTGGCCACACTGCTTCTTATACAAGCCAGGATGCTGTTCTAATAAGCAATACAGATACTGCGAGAAAACTGGTCCAAAAACTGATCACAAGTTTTACTCATGTAAATCAAATAGAACAATCAGTAAAAATAAGGCTTTATATCTCAAAGGGCAGATTTACTAACAAGACCTAGAAGGTCTTGTTACTAAAATCAAATAGACTGATCTATTTAAGGTCTTGAATGTGGAGGAGTCTTGGAATTACTTTAAATCACAGTTGATGAAGCAGTGTGGAATGTGTATCTGAAAGAGGGGAGAAAATGTGTAGGAAAGTGGTCAAGCTATTCCACGCAAATAAAGAATTCCCTCAAGAATATTAGAGAGATGCAGGGCACAAGAGGAAACAAAAAGACATCAGCAGAGATGGGTGTGTTTTAGAGGTCAAAAGTATGAATTATAGTGAAAATTGTCAATAGGAAAATTGAACTACAATTTGGAATGGATATTGAAACAAACAGCAAAGCAGTCTTCCCACAGTTAAGCAAATGAGAACAATTAAAACATGGGACTGCACGGGACTACTATATAAGGAGGAGTCAGTGGAAATAAAAAAAAAATCTATTTACAATTAAAAACTCAGTGACTACTTTGTGTATGTTTTCAGTAATATTGAGCACAGAGGAAACAGGGTAGATAATAGGAAAGAATTCAAGATCATAGAAATTACCAAACCAGAAGCAAAGTTTAAAGCACAGTTCACTCAGGCCAGTGAAGGATATCAGGTAAACTCCGTTCCACAATTCTGACAAGAAAAGGAACATGAAATCCCAAACCTGGTAGGAAGTAACCCAGACATGATACTGGCAGACTGGAGAACAGCAAATGTATTATCCATTTCTAAGAGAGTGACCTATGCAGTTACAAACCCCTTAGTTTGACCTCAGTTGCTTTAGAGAAAATTTTTAAGGAAAAAAATAATTGAAGACAGGGAGGTAAATGGAAAATGGGATAACATACAAAAAGGATTTACTAAAGATTGTGCCAAGTGAATTTGTTATCTCTCTTTAATAAGATAACTGATTTTCTAGACAAAGGATTTGTGAGCCATCTTATCTCTATCTGTGCAGCATATGATGCAGCATCACATAGGAAACCAGGGATTAGGAGAAAAAATTGTAAAGTGGGTAAGAGATTGTCTAATGGATAGCTGGCAACAGGTGGCATTGAAAAAAGCAGCATCAGCATCAAACTGCAGGAAGTTTACTAGCAGGAATCCTCAAAAATCAGCCTTGGGATCAATCTTTTTTTAAGATCCAGATATAAAGTAAAGAAGTATGAAATCTGCAGTTCCCATTAAGCTAGAAAACACAGTTGCTACAAAAAAAAAATCACTGATTTTTTTAAATTACATAAAATACATGTACACAAATATTTTGTACATACACATAAAGTTCATATATAAAATGTGATATATTTATATATAATAATAAGATAGTCATGCCATACAATGGCCTGATTGTATGGGTTTATGGCCTTGTTTGATATTCTGTGCATGGTCTTTGTCGCTCAGGTTCAAGAAAATCTTCTGAAACTCAAACAACTGCAGAGAAGAGTGACTGCAACAGTTGGCAGACTGGAGAGCCACTACTCAGGAAGCAAAATGAAATGTTTTGCTCATTTTGCCTGGGCAACCAAAAAGCAGAAATGGGATATGGCATTTACACATATGGGATGTGTAAATGCCATCAACTGGCAAACATTCATGTGAAGCTATAGGATGAGGCAGACAAAAATAAAAGCATCTCACACTTAGGTAAGAAACGTAGAGATGACTCTAGCCATCACAACTGTCAATTTTCCAAACAGACTCCCCAGATCTGTGGTAGGAATAAAAAATTAAAAACAAACAAACAAATACAAACCAAAAAACAAAAACAAAAAAACAAACAAACAAAAAAAAAACAAAGCAAAAAGACCCTATTTAATGGAGAATGATTCTTTTGTTAAAGGACTTATCACACCTGGTTAGCTATGCAATTATAAAACTAGACTTAACAGATTCTTTGCCTTTCGTTCCCAGTTTCTATAATAAGTTCCATTGAACTCAATGACCCATCATGTGCCTTCTCCCTCCCTGTTTTTTAGTGTCAATCAGTGTCTTTGGTGTTGTTGAAGAATTGGGCAGTTTCAATGGTGTATCTGTCACACATCGGAATACGCTGTCCATAGTTGCACTGTGCAGTCTTCTGTTTCTACCCTTAATTTTGAAACACGTCTGATAGGAAAGATTATGTTATAGATACAACAATTATTTTAGTATCTGGCACAGAATGTGTTAGGCCATCCATCCAAGATGACTAAGAAAAAGAAAATGAACATTGAAAGGAACAAGATAATCTAACAGGAAAAGAAAAAAGCACAGTTTACCAGAGAAATATTGCTAGAGCAAAAGGAATGAGAAAAGCACATGATATTTTAGCGTGGCTGAGATCATAGAACAAGTCAGGTGGAGTCAGAGTAAAGTATATAGGAGAGACTAGAGAAAATGGAAAAAGAAATGCAGAAACATTTTTAACTTTACAAGAGGTTTGATTTTGATTCACTTATAAAAGAGGGCCCTTTGATTTATTTAAATCCACATGAACATCCTTGCTCTGCAATTGTACAACCTGTTAACAATTCTCTGTTGATTAGACAATGGAAAAGCAAAAAAGAACCAATCATGGTTATAGCAGCAGAAAAGCCAAATACATTTTTACCAGCTATCACTTTGATAGGACGTTGCCACATCCCAGAAAGGAAAGTCTAGCAGATACAACTCAGTATCTACAAGGCAGACAAATATTCAAAGGCACAAATGTGCTTTCTCTTGGTGTTACATATGCCTATTCCCATTTCCAACATTACTGGACATTAACATCAACAATAAGTAAACACATTCAGATAAAGTAAAACTCATGGATTTCTCATAGCTTATCATTCACTAAATCATATTAAAGTGTACCTAAACTGAAATATCCAAAATAATCTGAATCAAAAGTATCTGAAGTACTTCCAGCAGACCCAGAGCTGATTAATTCCAGAAAGAAGAGTCTATGATCCTGTTTCCTAAGGAGAAAAATAGAAGAAAACAGATATTTAGTGACCCTATAAACGAAGCTTTTTCTCGAAAGAGTTAGAGCCAGTGTAAACATATTCTGACTCAAGCAAATGACCTCAGAAACAGCCTGTCTTACAAGCAGTTTTCAAGTTCCAACCTGGAGACTGCTCAAGATTAACCTTCCAAAGAGATATTAGGTTATGCATATGGAATATCATAATCTATCATAATCCTCTATCATAATCCACTCAGAAGATGAGAATCCACTTCCTCAGAAAGAAAAAAAAAGGCAAGTTGGTGTCTGATGAGAAACTATTTCATTTGAAAATAGTCCTGTATGACTTTAGTTCTTGTGTATGCTTGCAGATATGCAGGAATTTTGTTTTGTTTTGTTTTAATTTGGAGATAATCCCTGAAGCAGTTTCATAATTTGTATATAGAAATGGAAGAATGGATGCTCTGGATAGTTTGAGGTTTACCTATGATGTCTGCAGATCATCAGATTTCTAGTACAGCCTTTCAAACTCCACACAAAGAAATGACAGAAAATGCATTTTAAACATTTAGGCACAGAAGAAAAAAGGAATAAAATATAACATTCCAGAGAACATTGAAACTGTTACTGGTATTTTACTTGTAATGACAGTTTTCCCACACTTTTTCCAAAGCATGGAGTGCCTGTTAGGCCAAACTGTGGTGGACAATATTTATAGAAGAATGGTGAAATTTAAATCCAAACTCTAAGACTGTATAATGTAATGAGCAATAGACAGGCTATGCATTTAATTCCATGAAGTGAAATGTATTTCATTAACAAATGTGCTAGTAGAACTAAAACCTCACACTAGAGGAATGAGAAAATCGTCAGTGGCAGCTAAAAAGCTGCTACAATATGGCACATATTGCAGAAAAACTGAGACTGGTGTGGGATTAAATACATATGAAATGAATTAAAAAATAATAATAAAAAAAAGACAAAATTGTAGCAAAATTTGAATGCTAATTTATGGCACTTACTGAAAGAAGCAGGACAGCAGATCATCTGCATATAAATGGCCTCAACACATTTCTTGGTGCCAGCCTGTTACCCAGCTCAAAAGGAAACAAAACACATTTTTTAATGAGACTGGTCAAACAGGAGATTCATTGAGTTTCATTAGTTAAAGAACAGTGATAATAGTATGCACGTGTTTTTGTATGTAGCCTAGTAAGATTAACAAATTGTTAAAAATGGGTATGGAAGAGGGAAATCAAGAAAAGAAAAGAAGCAAAGAAATAATATTAATAACACAATATACCCCAGTGTTAAAACAGCATGCCTTTACATAGATACTGTTATGCATATGCTAAATGACCCTCTGAATTTATCATGAGAAACAGTCTTACATCTTGTGAGGCTCTAAGCATCAAAAAGCATGAAAAAGAGGGATCTTGAGGAATGCCAGGTGCCAATACTGCAAAAAGAGTCTATAAATATAAAGAAGAGAACTTGAGTCCTAGCCCTCAGTGTAAACTTTAGATTAAAGCTAAAAATTAATGTCAAGGATTTTTTCCCCTTTTTTTTTTTTTTTTTTTAACATGGAATAAATGCTAAGAGCATTCCTTACTCTAATTCCTAATTTGTCAGTTCTGAGAAAAAGTACCCTTTGCCTTACAGATTTGATAAAAATTTACTTTTTGTTTTAGCTTAGATGGTTGTGCCATAGGTCATCACACATTTAAAAAATCTGAATCACATATAAGAAAAGTGTTAGGACCCATAGGCAAACATATAGGACTCACGGAGAATGGAATCTCCTGAGAGAAGATGGACTGCATCCTTTACGTCTTTCCAAATTACCACCCAGCTGGTGATGCTATAATGACTCCACTGTTTTCTGACCTCTGGCGTTGCAGTTGAAAAAACGGTCTGTGGACATGGCAGAGAGGCATTTTTAGTGACTGATACACTTGGAGACTGTTGGTATTTTCCTGGCATTATTTCACTTTTCTTCTCTTCCTGTTTGTATCCCCCAGCAGACTCTGCTTTCAGTCCACACACCATAAGAGATCATTGGAGTGAATGCAACAGAGTTTCTGCCAACATCAGGCAGCAATCTCCTCTGTTCTCCCCAGTTAACAATGCTGTATTTTAATATATGAAATATTAATTTTTCAAATGCCTTTTTGAGATTTCCTATTTAATTTCAGGAACAGTATCAGAAGTATTTTAAATAAAACTCATTCAACTGAGAATGTTCCCATTTCATACCTTGCTTCCTGAAAGGTTTAGGCTACTGTTTGGTTTCCTGTTTTTTTTCTTTCTTTCTTTCTCTCTTTCTTCCTTCCTTCCTCTTTCCCTCCATTCCTTTGTTTCTTATCCTCAAAATTTCAATATAACTGTACACAGTACATAAAATTAAATATAAATTAAGGCCAAAGATTTTAAATAAGAAATATATATATATATATATATTTTTTTTTTTTAAATAAGAATTTTAAGTTGCTTGCTGATCCAGGAGTATGTTCACAAAACCCAGCCTTAAATACCTAATTTAAATGCCCAAACCAGGAAGCTAGTCTAAGTACCTCTATATTCAGAAGGGAGAGAAAGAGCTATTCCTTCCAAGAGCAATCAAGGTCACTAAGGAAGGCAGGAACATCCCCCCCCACCCCAAGAGGTTTCACCTGTACAGCACCAACAGGAAGTTTCAAGAGGAGATGGATTAATTCAGTGGATCTCTGGTCTTTAACACCAGGTATGTGGAGCCATGCTTGGATTGCCATGTCAAAGACAAACACGTATTTTGATATTTTTTCTAATCCCAGGAGTTCTGGATGGAAAACCTAGCTTTTTATTTATTTATTTATTTATACCAATTACTCCTGTTTCCTAAACTACATTTGTTACTTCCTCTCAGTTTTTGTTTTACCAATCCAGCTCCTCTTCTCCCTTTCAGAAGTGAATGAGAACAATATAGGCAGGCTTGGGTATTAGCACCTGGATGAATTAAATCTCAGTTCTCTGGCTGCCTTCAGGATGCTCTTTTTCATTAAAAATCATTTGCATACTACTAAACTGTGCTACCTGTATGTCTTGAAGCTGATTTGAAGCAGAAGGCTGGTAGGTAGAAATCAACAACATTGCGAAAGAGGACCTAATAAGGTCAAACAAATCACTAAATCAGTTTTTAAAGAAATCTTTCTGGGTTAGTTTTCTGTTTGCTTAGGAATTCAGACAATCCTATTCTTCATGCAAGTCTTACCTTTTAATTCATCACACTTATTTTTGCAGAGAAGCAATATTGAAGATTGAATTTAAGCAACCACTTTAGCCTTTTCCACTGGGTTATGTAATGCAAAGGAATTACCCCATGAAGCTTATCCACCTTTTCGTTCCTCTGTCACTCTTTGGTGACTCTTTGTTGTGGGCTTTGTCCTGTTATTAATATTCAGGGTTTTATTAAACTAGGGGCACTTCATTCAGTACAATAAATCTTCTTTGTGCCAACATCTCACCTCATTGCAAAACCCTGGGAAAGAGTGAGCAGGGTTGCATTCATTTATTCTAATCTAGAACAACTAGGAATTTATCAGTGCCAATATAATTTGGATGATTTGGGGTCAGACAGTGGAAGGTGCAGTCTCTTGGGCAGCCCTGGGTAGTCAAAAGAGATTGAGGTCAGGTTCAGCTGGTTGCTGTCTCAAGCTGTCTTGAGCTGTGCAGTGCAGGCTGCAGAGCACAGCTCCCTCCTCCACTGCTCCTGGCCCAGGCTGAAATTACCCAGCTCTACCTCTTTCCCACATCTGTATCTGTAAGCAAGGCTTTGCGTCTTCAATGTGTTTAGCTCCAAAACTCCTTGCACAGGAATAATATTAATTTATAAAGACCTGTCCTACTGGATGTACCTGGCAAGTTTTTACATGGCAAGAACATTTGTTCTCTGAGGACTGGCAGCTGTGAACATCGACAGGTGTGGGATGGTCCTGGAAGCAGGGGAAAGTTTCCATTGATAGAAAATAGAAATAAGTTTATTGCTAGCCTTTTCCAATGACAGGGACTACTTCAAGCTGTTGACAGTCAGAGGCAGCTGTGTTCTGCTTTTTTTGCAAGATATAAATATAAATGTGGAGAATATAAATATTGCCTGTCCCAAGACAAACACAGAGATGCAGAAGCACGCATGTGCGCTCTGCATGCATTCAGCCTCTGTGCAGCCTGAATTCTGTGTCTTACCCTCCAAAAGACCTCTGAACCCCACTTTGTATTTAGTGGGCATGATCACAGGAACAAAAAATGTTGCATGTGCATTGGGGAGGAAGGGAGAGGCAAGAAAAAGAGTGTCAAAATGAACAAAAACAAAAAAATGATCCGAATGCAACTTTTCTCAGATCTATCCAAAACCACTAAGGCTGGATCTGGCAGTTGGCTGAACTCAGTATTTGTACTGTTCGAAGTGGTAAGTATGGAGAAATACAAGAAATATTCTACTTAGAGCCAGGTATATTAGGAGGTAACAAGGGCTTTCTTTGAAGCAGGTTTTAGGGCACTCAGCACCTTGCAGGATCTGGGCAGTGCTGAGACAACGTTCACTGTGAATTACACTGACATGCTTAGATATGACAGATGGAAAGACAGAAAGACAAATTCAGCTTCATCACCTTCAATGGCATGCCACAAATCTGAATCAGACTGAATTTGTCCTTGTAGTTTTAAAGACAGGCTGTAGTTAAGGGAAACATATTACTCAAAATCAAGTAGAAAACCGAAGGAAAATGTTGTAATTACAGAATAAAATCATCTTTTTGCCAAATAGAGAGCAATTCAATATTTTGATGTTTTTGCTTCTACCAGATAGTGAGCAAAATTAAATAAAAATAATTTTTATTGTAGTTGTTTATGATGAAAAAACATTAAATGATTTTTTCACGCAGCATTTAATGACAGTGGAGACTGAAACATCTCAGAATTTATATATAGCAGATATTCCGTCTTTGTTTTTGCCACCTAATTTTAAACAGGTACAAATGTCTGTGTTCAGCACCCCTGAAAAAGGCATTAAACCAAGGCAAACTCCCTTCTCTTGCTCTTTCAGCAGCAGTATGGAGAAGAATTTTATAATTTACAGTATGAACAAATGCTATCAGATTTCTTCCAAGCATACTACAAATTTTTCCCTCAGAAATATACTACATTTTAACATTTTTGCAAACCCAGTTACTCTTTTCTGGCCAGAATCCAATACTTCTTATTTGATGAGAAATACATTCATTCTCATGAGTATCATGTAAAATTCATTAACGTCTTTATGAAGTTGCTGTCAGTGGTGTTTGAACCTGTCACAAAGTGAATAAAAGTAAATGGGAATCTTAAGAATGTTTTTCATCGGTCTTTGGTGTTGACATTAAAATGTATATTAATGCTATAATTAATAAAATATAACTTAAAATGTAATAATATCAGGAAAATTATTATAAGTATGTATGTATATATAAATATGTATGCATGTATAAATAAATGCATTGTTTGGATAATGGCTGCCTTATTGGTGTGAGTTCAGAGAGGTTGAAACCTCATCAATTACATAATTTAAAACACTGAAATAAATTGAGAGTTCTTGATTTTAATTCACTCTTTTCCAGATGAGGAAATGAGTATGCATTCTGCTGTGTCTAAATCAGAATGTCAAAATATATACATAATTATGTAGGATTTCCTATGAACAGAAGTTGACTTGAGACATTACAAGCCAACATTAACTGTGAGAAGGCACTGAGAATAATTGACTGCCCACCAATGGGGCACAAAGCATCTGTTATCATGACCTATTCCTTAGCTCTCGGTAATATGCCAGCATAGAGCAGTCTTGTAGTGAGTGTAGAGGTGCAGATGGCAACTCAGTGGTGGGCCATATCCCAGCTCTTACACTTGAATATCCAGCCTCTAATTACTGTGACAAATTCCTGCTGTACTGCAGAAAGGGTTAAATAAGAAGAGCACAGCACTTAAAAGTGTTGAGTGGTTTCTTCCTGCTTGCATTCTGAGTGTACACCTAATGTGCATGAGGTTTCTCTTCTAACTCTGAACAACTGCTATCCCATGTCAGGCATGGTGAGCACTAAATACACAACAACACCTCATTGCTGAAAAGCTTGTATTTTTGATACATTACAGACTAAGAATTCCTTCTCAAACTATCTCCATTCTGCATGAGAAAGGCATCAGATGCCTTCAAAATCAAGTCTGTGTCATCTGAATTAGCCAAATCCCACCTCTCATCGCATATAAAATTCAGTAATTCTGTAAATTCTCATGACATTGCTTTTTGTTTGCTTCTCTTCTCCACACCCTTTCCTCACTGAGTAGAGCTAAACAACCAAACTTTGTGCAATTTCCTTTCTATTTTTATTGTTGACAGTACAACCTGCTACAGGAAGGGTCCATTGTGTCAACTTCTAAGAGAGCTTGTTACTTCTTAAATGTATAATGAATTACTCCATAATCCTAGATTGTTCATGAATATTTGAGGTGCTAGGGACTGTACAAGGAGATAAAATTGCTCAAAAATCAGAGATCCAGAGATCTTGAGGCATCTGAGTGAAATCCTCCATGACCCTTATGAGTCCTCCATGAAACCATTTGGACCCAGTTACCTCAACTGGCTTTCAAGTCAGCATTGCCTCTTGCCCCATTCTCGTCCTAGCAGTCCAGCTCTGTGACTAGGATGAGAAGGAGTTTTATGTATCTTTTCTGATGTAGTGCCTGTTTCCTATGGTAGAAACTAAAGATGTTATAACAACTATTAGTTGATCGTTATTCTTTGGTTAAATTCTTCCTTTCCCATTTTTTTCCCCCAAAGGAAGCACATTGTAGTTAGTCATTGACAAAATAAGAAAAAAAAAAAAAAAAAAAAAAAAAAAAAAAAAAAAGAAACACACTTCTCCACTAGTAAACATGACCCTTTTAGGTATATGAAAGTTACCAGTGAAAGTTAGGAAACAGAAGCAGAGGATCACAGGCTGCATTTAATATAGGTTATCAAAAATTTTCAATGATAAATGTTAGGCAGTCTAACCTAATAAACTGATTTCTTGTTTACTTCTGAGGGACTCAACCAGGACTGTAAATGAGCTGAATTCTTACCACTATTTTATGTCCTCTTTTGAAAGCCTGTTTAAGAACAAATTATCAGAATAACAAACTATAACAAAGTGAATAGATTTAATGGATTTCTAATGCAACAGAGTAGAAAGCCTAACTGATTGTTAGTAAATCCAAAACATTCTAAAAGTACAAGCAAGGAATGCATCTCTATCATCTGAATTTAATACAAAATCATGTTCCTTTCCTGTCGCACACAGAATTTGTTATAGATTTTATCTGCAATAAAAGCTATGTCAGTAGTGCCACATAATACATTTGTAAAGGTTAGAGATATTTTAACCCACATCTGTGACCAGAATTTTAATGACAAGCATATCCTCTGAAGCAGTACTAAGAGAGGAAAACTCTTCTGTAGATATTAATGCAAATCAGTGTAGAACAATGCCTACACAACATTGCAATAGGGTCATTGTGAATCACGTCCTTGAAATTACAAATATGTGACATAAGTAAAAATATATTATTACAAATTCAGTCAATCTCCTGTCCTTGTCAGGGGTTTCTGCTGTTGCAATCCAGAGAGATTAAACCATTTTATTGCTTAAACTGTCATGAAGACCTGCAAAACGGAACAGCAGCATTACTTAAATGATTTTCTTTTTGAAATATGCGTTCTTACATACTATGCATAATGAACAGCAAATTCACAGATGTATTATTTCAGTCTATTTGCATTTTACCAAAATTTATTTATTTCCTCCTTGAACTTCACTAATTAGTGGAGAATATTAAGGAAAGAAAGATCCCATCAACAGCAACTTCATTCACCTTTAAGGGCTTGTAGAACCAAGTTTTATATTTGAAACTGGAAAGAGTTTAACATGAGAAATTAAAATTTTGATATTGAAAGGTAGTGCTTTCTGTTTAATCATCCTGTCTATTGGTAAAACTTTTCTGTGGGACTACAGTGTTTGGTTTAATTGTTCTTGACTCTTTTAGTTGATATGAGATGATGAAATTTCTGCAAGATGCGGCTCAGCAATGCCTGCTTAGGAAAAAACATCACCGTAATTTAAACGAGTGGAGGTCTTTCATATGGGTTCCACTAAGAAAATGTAATTGATGATGTGAACTTGGTTTACTTAAGCAGAGCAAGAAATGCAAATAACACAGTTTCCCTGCTTGAAATAAAGATACATATCCAAAACAAACTCTTAAGTTATAGGTCTCTGACCATAACTACTCATGGCTTATTGTGGCATCTGATCATCTTTATTGGAACTGCAAGACTCATTTTGGATAAATGATGATTTAATTAGTGGGCTCCATACAAAGTTTCAACTTTTACCTTTTCTCCTTAAAACAACAAGTTTCTAGAAAACACCAGCAAGTCTTGTTTTGATTAACCTTTTATCTTCAAGCCTTAGATCAGTATCAGGATATTTTTTCCTCTTTTCATTCATAATTCATTTTTGAAAATACCGTTGATATCTGCAGCATTACTCCATGTTACATTTTGTAACTATCCATAAGATTTGTGTAGCATAAAGCAAAAATGTTTTCTTTAAGGGGACATCTGCTATAAATAAAATGATACCATAAATTTTCCAAGACAGGCATCATCTACCTAGTTGCTACAGAGGCAAAAAGTCTTAGCTTCCCAGAGCAGGTTCCTTTTCAGCCTCTTACCAGTGAGGTCAACGGCATTTACTTTTGTGCTTTTTTCTAGGCACTGTCCCCCACTTTAATGAAATTAGCATGTCATGCTTTTGACGCCCATATGTATCGGCTTACACTCTTTGGGGAAACATGTGAACATCATTAAAACATAGTTTCCCTCTCTCTTTTCAAAAATATTTCCTTAACAAACTTTATGAAACTCAAACTCAAGGTGTTCATTCTGATGCTGTCTTTAATAAAGTGGCATCTGCTAATGCTAGTAAATGTAAGCATCTGTTATAATTTCTGGTAAAAACCCTATTTTCAAGATCTCAACATGGACATAACATTTACTACAAAGGTGCCATCTCTGGACCCTGATTAGGTATTTGCTTTGTTCTTAGAAACGTTGTTCAAACCTATTCATCCTTTGGTTTGTAAAGTAAAAGAAATGAAGGGAATTTTTAATGATATTTTTACTGCCATATATATATATGTTAATGGTAAATCCTGCACTACACCATAAGGAAGGCCATGCATAGATATTGTCTCCTAACAAGGTTCTCAGCACAGCTGGGGAGTAGGGTTGCTGCTGATCTCTTTTTAAAGCACACTCTTTTCTGTAGTGGTTTTCTCTGTAAGCTTGTTAAGAGAGGAATGAATTAGGAGTAAGCTGATGACTTGCTCACTTAGGAAAGCCAAGAATTATGTTCTTGAATTCTTTTAAAAGTTTATGCACAGCATCTATTCAGGTTCTCTGTGTGCCTTTTCTTCATGAGGCTCAAATATCTGAACTGAGTTGGGCCTTGGCATTTTTATAGTGTATTTACCTTCTAGTATGTAAAGAGCAAAGGTGCTTTTAAAGTGGAGCAGGATATGAAGGCTCTGTCTTTGGCAAGATAACCTCAAATGGTATTTCAGCTGGCTAAGACTTAAGTAAGTGCTTTTGATGAATGGGTCAAAATGACGTTTGGGTATGAAATAAGATGCTACTCTCAAGTTTTTGAAACAGCAGCCATGGCTAGTACTTGAAATATAGTTTTTCTTGCTAAATATCTGTAGGTTGATCTAGTTACACTACTAAGTTGTTGCTTTTTCTATCAAAACCCCTGCTTATTGAGATAGATAATGTCATTAAGGTAGGTTAGAAACTGTACCAGTAACCCAAGTCATGAGTCAATTTACCCAAAATGAGTGCAAAACATTCTTTTTTTAGAGTGAAGTTTAGGATTCTTCTACAGGCACGTAACCATTACAGCAAGGATAATATGGAAAACACCAAAGATGCTGGGGTTTGTGATATCTCAGTGAGAGGTGATAACAGAGAAACAATAGCTTTTCATGCAGAACTCCTTTGTTTTTCTGTCACTGGAGAAATATCTCATTCTACCAATGAACAGGCAACATGTCTTTATTTTATTTTACCTCTTTATTCTATTTGTACTTTGGTATAAAAGGATTTGTAAAACTGCATTTTGCAGGTGTATATGACATACAAAAAAATGCACGCTTAGTGGAATCTCCATAATGAGAGTTTACTCTTCAGGCAGCTCTGATATCTGTTTTGTAAGGTACAGCTGTCCAGGACACTTGGGGAGAAACAGATAAGATGAAATGAATATGGTTTAATTAGGCTGCAACTTTATTTACTTATTTAAATATTTTCATTAGTTAAAATCTGTTATGTCTTCCATTCTTCCACAACATTTTCCTGAATGGTAAGAAATTGGGAGGCATGGAGAACCAGAGGAATTTATAGAGTTTGGGAATTCCCAAATGCTAGAACCACACTAAGAAGCCCTGTGCAAGCCCTGTGCAAGGGGTGGAGAGACTGATGGATGAAGGCAAAAAAAAAAAACACACACATATTTTTAGTCTCTAAAAATATTTGTCATTGCATATCAGGTCCCAAAATCTCTGTAAGTATATATTTTTCCTTTTAATTTTTATTCAGAGGAAACTTGCTTCAGATTTATTTATTTATTTATTTTTCTACTAATAAGATACTTTGCAATGATTTTTTTTTTGATCATGCATGTAAAATGCTAGAATGCATTCTATATACAAAGTACCAAGCACTCAGTCTCATCATTAGGGCTGTTTCCGTTCTTCAGATTTTTTTCCTATTAGCACAGGCAGCTTTAGGATCATCAAAACCAAATTTTGTTCTCAAGACATTTCCCTTACCTTGAGATGCTAAGATAACAACCCATTCAGTGAATGACTATGGCATATCAACAAAACACTTTTCAGATACTTTTTGTATTTCGAACACCTTATGTTTAAAAAGTTACTCTTCTTCATTAATTATATTTTGAGTTTATGACAATAAAATGTGTTGATTTCCTTATCTGATTTTCTATTATAAAACATCTTACCTTTTACCACATTGGAGATATATTAATATTTTCAAAAGATCATGAGCAAGTCATGTATCTAACTACTGAATTTAAAGGAGAGTTGAGCATTGGTCATGAGTATCAGTCTTATAACATTATGTTCCAGTCTTATGCATCCCAGTTTCCATCTCTTCTAGCAAAAAAATGGGGACAATTTTAGAAGAGACTGACTTTTACAGGGAGCTTATCTCCTTTGAAGGATAGGTTACACCTTAGTCACTGCACTGTTGGTACAGACTGCAGCTGTGGTGAGGACAACTTCAAGATTTAGCTCATAAGCAAAGACATAAAGAGGCATATGGTGAAAATCCTTAAGTATCAAGTCGGTGAATACAGTTGATTGATGGGTTACTTGTATGTTATATATACAGTGACACTTGCTCATCCACTGGCAAACTCAGAGTACAAGACTTTAGTGGCTCAGCTTAAGGTGAATTATATAGCCCAGCAAATGTAAGCATAAATAAAACTTTTATTACCAATCACACTTTCATGTAACCTGTGCTCTACATCCTTGAGAAGTGTTTTGAATTTTTTTTTAAAGGAATGGTACTTAACATTTTGTCTCCCTCACCTGTAATATATCTCTAATTATAGTAGTCAAAGATTAAAAAACAATTAGAAATGTAAAAAAATACATCCAACTAAATTTTACATATATCAAGTCACAAACTTAGGCCAAGAATAGAAAGGTTTAGAATAGAAAGGTTTACCCCACTCCTTGGAGGGGGTGTGGGAGTTATTTTTGGCTCCAGAATGATACAGAATGCTCTTGTCTGTCTCACTGGTTTATGGATAGAGAATCTTAAGCCTGTAGCTGGTCAAGAGCTGAAAAATGGTTTGGAATAAATAGTTTTACTTGCCAGTTTAATTTCTTTCTTACAAAGGATCTGTCCTTCCAAAACAGTAGTCTCTGGCTGATACAGAAACAGAACATGGAGTGTATGAAATACAACAAATACCCTGACGAAGAAAACATATCAGCTGGCAACTCTATACATAAATAATAAGTTTGAAAATCATGATTTTAATAAGACAGTTGGTTTTCTTGATCCCTGCAGTAGGAACACTGTAATAATTCATGCACAACCTGACTAGGGAGAGACTGACAGACTCCAGGACAAATAGTCATGAGAAAAGTCCCAACAGAAAGGAAGATGGAGGGTTAGTACATTAAGCAAAATTTAGGGAAAGCTGGGAGACCAAAACTACATAATTTATAAATTGGTTTAAGATGCTTAAGGCACAAGCAGATGTCTTTCCTGCATCCAGATACTGCTACATCCTTGCAGCTGCAGCCCAGGTAATGGGACAGACCATATTATTGCTTCTTTATTTTCAGCCAAAGTCAGCTGAGCTCACGCAGATGTTAAGGTTTCAGAATTAGCGATTTTGTATGTAGTGGAGCAGTCCCTGTATCAGGGGAAGCAGAGTGAGCCTCCAGCTAGCTGAAAAGAGCCTGAAAGCAGAGTCCAACCAGTTGCAAAATGTCTATATAAGCCTTACACACTGAAAATAAGCCTTAGTTAAGGTTGAGTGTCCAATAATGGTTAAAATCTCTTCTGATTTGTTATCTTGTAAGGCAAAAATCCATTTTTTTTTCTACCTGTAACATCTTTAGGTTCACATAGATATGCATTGTGTCCATGCTTTTGGTGGCTATGGTACATGGTAAATCTCTACAAACACCATCAGAAACAAAAACATAGATGGGGAAGTGCTTAAGTTCCTAAACAGTATTAGGTTCCACACATCAAGGGCTACAAGTTATAACCACAATAAGGAACTTACCAGATTGTCTGGAATAAATCTCTGATCTTGATAACACTATGTCATAACAAATAATGCAAGCAGCAAATAAAGCAAGACTAGTTTAAGCAGCAGGAAAAAATTAAAGAGAGAGCATGGCTTTTAATTTTAGCAGGGCATTCAGCTGTGAAAAGGGAGAAGTGTTCTAGATTGTATTCCCAGCATTTTATTTCAGAGGATTCTTTTGTCAATAACCGCTTAATATGATATGTATTCAACAAGTCCTCCAGCATCCCTCTGTAAAGACAAAAAGTCATGCACAGTTCATTCAAGGAGTACAAATACATGATTATGCCTGGGAGTTGTTTCCCTTTCCCTCCTACATTGAATTTGGAGAGTTGGGTTACAAACTAGACTTACTATTTCCTAAGATATTCCTCCTCCACATACTGGGAACCTGATGAATGTTTCCTCTGCCATTAGCCACTTTTCTTTTTTAATGAAGGAGAGTTTGTTGGGGAAAAAGAAAAAACAAAGAAAAAGGAAAAAAAGGAAAAAAGAAAAAAAAAGAGCTTTTTTTTTTTTTTTTTAAGCCGGGCATGGCTGGGGTAACCCAAAGTTTTTCTCAATGTCTAGCTTTTCCCTGTTGGCATAGCTCAAGACAGCTCTCTTCTGAAGAATCTCACTATCTCGCTTAAGTTACTCTACTAATTCTACCTGAATATTGTAGTGAGAACTTGAACACTTTAATCTTGTTTTGAGATTTTATTCTGCATGCCAGACACGTGGCTGTTAAAATTTGAAGTCCTCTGGACCTTACAGAGGCAACAAATCTTTACAGAATATGACTCTAGGTCTATTGGGGTTCAAGTTTCCCCTCTGTACAATGAAGTAATATTTTTTTCCTACCTCACTGAGGTGGATCCTTTCTTAATGAATGAAATGGCTCTGTCAGAGTCAATGTCAAAACTCACATTGACTCCAATATAGCCAGGACTTTATCTAATATTTAGAATGCCCTTACCACAGCCCTGTGTGAACTGTGACAAACAGTAACTGTTCTTCATGCCCTGTAAAATACAACCTTATGCACTCATCCGATGACTCTCTCTGTGTCACTCACTTTTGCCCTTTTCCCGCCCCACATACAGACATTAAATGTGTCTATAATCTTCTTGACGATTTTCATCCCTTGTTTTAATATTGCAACCTTATTTGCTGGCTTCCTGCCTGGTCTCTTGGACTCAACTGACAGTGTGTGCTTTCATTTGTTGTTCAGCTATTTTACCATCCTCTATCATTTTGCTTCATATCCCTTCCTATATTCTTTAAAACTTCCCCCTTGACCTCTTGCTTCCTTTGGCAGAACTAAAAACCAAAAACTTCCTGGATTAATGTGGTTTGCATTTCCAGCTGTAGTGTGTCTCATTTAAAATTTTTTCTTTGCATTTGCAATATCTTTATCTGCTCTGAAGCATAATGTAGTTTCAATTTATATACTGCTTTTAACATGAAGCAGTCAGTTCAAAGTCTTTTCTAAAATGGAGAAAGAGGAAGCTAAGCCTGAATAGTCCATGCAAATAGAAAAGTTTTCAGGTTAGATTTATATTGAGATAGGGTAAGGGCATTCTATGTATTATCATGTTTCTTTCTTTACTCTCAGCATTCCCTACTTGCTTATTTTCTATTAAATATTATACTAAGTGAACTTTCCATTATTTTCTGTCTTTTTTGTTGATAATTGCTATACATACTTGGGATACCTTTTTTTTTTTTTTTCCTTTTAAGTATATGCTTTTAAGATTTAAGTATATTTTAAAATATATAATGTATAATATATATTTATAAGTATATTTAAGTATATGTTTTTAAGTCTTTTAAGTATATGTTTTTGACTGTTTTGTAATGACTTCACCATTATTTTTAGACACGGGCCAAAAGGAAACTTCATCAGATGGTTGCCTGCATCACATAGAATAGATGTAAGTCTCCAGGGCTGCCTCATTCTCTGGCAGAAATTCAGCCACTACTCATTCCCAGGAATGTTAATTTATTGCAAATCATATCCTATGTCTTGAAAATGATTTGCCTGTAATGGACAGTCCCTAGTGAATTAGAGAAGACTTTTTTTTTTTTTTTTTTTTTAAACTGAGGTTATCAGGTACAGTCAAGATTTGCGAGTCTGATTTGAAGGTACTAGAATAATGCAAACGCAGTCTGATCAGTCTAGTGTCATGATGCACAGTGTTATTAAAGCTTGATATGGGCAGGGTGTTGAAGAAAACACTTTACTTCTGTAACCTAGAGGCTTTCATAGACATGGTGTGTCACTGTAAGACTTTCTCTTCTTGTGATTATCTTCCTTTAATGTAACATTACTGTGCTGGGACTTACAGTGACTAATTTCCCTGAGTATCACATCATTCCATTACAAGGAATCCTCCTTACCGTCACTCCTAGATCAGGATTATGCAGAAAGGCTAATGAATACTCTGGGATTAATCATTACCTTAACCATGTATCTAGCTCTGGGAGAGGAAGACGTAGGAAAACATCCACCATTTATTATTCCAGAGGGATTCATGAGGCGACTCTTTACCCAGAATAAAGTGCAAAATAAGGAGTTAACAGATGACCATAACACCAGGTTATTTTTTTTTTTTTTTTTGGGGGGGGGGGGGGGGGGGGGGGAAGGTGGGGTGAGGGGAAGAATTACCTTTCAAGTTCTCAGCAGCTGATTTGTCTTCATTAAGATATTACAGGGGGCTTCTGACCACAAAGACACGTAAAAAGATTACAGTACACATGTAAAAAGAAACATGTGAGTCTATGACAGGTCTTTTTCCATGTATCGTCTTTAGGAACTACTTTCTGGTCATCTAGCCCAAAGAAGTTAATCAAGCTAATGATGAAATTGATAAAATAACATAAATTTTAAATTAAAGCACAGATGTTTATTTTGATTCTGTTCCATGAATTCTTATTTTACAGAAAGCAAGATGCATCTCCCTAGCACATATTCAGAGTTATCTGTTTGTCCCAGATTTCAAATTCATCATTCAAAGGAAAGAGTTTACCTCCCACTTTATTACAAACTTCAGAGGTATAAAATAGAAAATATTTGCTTTAGAATATATCAAGAAATTACCTTAAACCTTTACTTGGTTCCATTTGTCTGCGACTGCAATCACCTCACTTTGCTTTTTTACATCATGCTTTGCAAAGAATGGTTTTATTTCTCTCAAAATCATTCCTGAAAAGTTCTGTGATTACCTGTCTCCTCTTTTCAATATATCATTGGAAGACAGTAGAGGACAGAAATACCAATGAAGAGTAAATACACTAAGAGACACATGTTGAATCACCAATCTTGCTGTTAGTAGCATTGATCAATATGCATTTCTAAGAGCTTTGTAAGCTACAGTTTCACTCACTTTTGCTATAGTAGTGTCTCACTGCAGTATACTGCATGTCAAGCTGTTTTACATGGAGTACTTCATTGTTTTCAACCCTGTTTCCAACCTAAATCTGCCTCTTCTGGCATAATGCTTACAATTCTTTCCAATCAAGTAATATTGATTTCAGGCTTTTTAAGTGCTGTAGCTCTACAATTCTCTTCTCTGCTGAGCGTGGCCTGATTCTCTCTTCCTTCTTTAAAGAGGTTGGCTCATTCCACTCTTCATCAAAGGAACTGCTCTTCTCAGCTCCTCTTTTTTCTCCTGATAGAGCTGGCTCTCACTCCTCTTCCCACTGCCAGCACTACTGGCCTGCTTTGTTATGTTCTGATGGAGCCACCCTACCCTACTTGGCCTCTTCCACTCTGCTCAGATTAAGTCCCTCTCATTTTCTACCTCTCTGCCCTTTTTTGCTCTGATACGGTCATTCTCCTGTAATCCTCTGTGCCTTCCTGTAATCAGTCTGCTCATAATTTGTAGAAAGCTGGCTTGATAATCAGATTCCCTCCATATGAAATCTAATCCAGGTATTTGCTAATGACTGATAACACTGTGGTATCTGCTTTTTCCTGTCATGTTTTTGATAGAAAAGCTATACTGTGTATCTGTCATATGTCCTGTAAAAATATGTATACTTCCAGACTATTGTAAAGTGATTTGCTTCACAGTATGCCAATATAATGCCATAAACAGTCCTTGTATATGTCTTGGGAGCCAGACAGAAATGGACCCATGTAAATTCTAGGTAAAGGCTTATTACAGAAGCACCTATTACAGAGACATAAAGGGTTTTTAAAAAACATCTAGCCAAATTCATCAATATCAGTGTGGGTGCTCTTAGCATTGTGCAGAAAAATTTCCAGGATGTATATAAATTAATTTTAAGAGCATGTTCAATCCCAGTCTTTCAAAGTTGCTAATTGCCTCCTGATTTGTATTAAATATGAAAGAATTTTAAGTATAATTCTTTATTTTGCTATTGGTATGTTGTAGCCAGTTTCTGAACAAACAATTTATTACCCTTCTGCTTTTTTGATGTAATCACTGCTCTATATGTGGCAGTATATATTTTTTTCCCAGTAGTTATAATAATACAGAAAAAATGCCCAACAAGAATTAAAAAATAAATAAAAATCAGAAAGTATAATTCATTTATGAAAACCCTTTTTGAAACTTTTTTTTCCCCTATTGATCTGTGCTGATCTATGGATTCATGCCATCTTATTTCTTAATTCACCTATGCTGCATTATTAAAAGGTATAAATTCATTACTGTGAAAAATGATTTTGGCTGAAGGATCACCAATTTAACCAACACGCTTGTATGAATCAGAGCATGATAAAAAACATTTGACTTCATAAATCTTTTACTTCTGAATGACTGATGAAAAAGGAAAGGGTTTATAAAGCTATGTATACCTACTCAGTAAATGATGCAAGAACTTCTATAAAAAATAACTGATAATTTTGAGATCAGTGAAAAAAAAAAATAATCTGTCTCCTTTATGAAATCTCTTGTGTGAAATATGAAATGGCGTAGTATATAAAATATATGCTTACTAGTAGAACACTCGATCAACAGCTTCAAACTAAATATTTATGGCTGAAAACAGAAGCTAATATTATAAATACATAATTCAGAAATTGTATTTATTTATATTTTTATTCTCTTGCTCATTCTCACTTAAAGCAAACTATTACAACATTTTACACATCTTATTACTTCTACTGGAAACTAAAATATTTAGTTCTAGCACCTTTTCTCAATGGACTTGCAAGACCCTATTTAGAATGGTGTATACAGTGTGTTGCACATCTTAAAACCATAAAGACCACGTCAGGGGCTCTAAGGAATAATAAAATATTAATTTGATGGCAAAAATTAAGTGGCTTAAAGAAAGAAGCTGTTTATCCCATGAGTGGCTTTTAAGACATTGATGTCTGGTTTTGAATGTGTCTATTCTTAGCCAAACTAACCACACATAATGAGACCTAAGTAACTATCTGACTTCAGTCAAGCAGCTCACTTATGGAAAACCACCAATCTTCTCTGTCAGGTACTCTGTATGAGAAATACCATTTCCTCTCTCTGAAGTCTTCTGATTTTGGTAACCTTATAAAAGTCTCATCCCTGTGAACTTTCAGAAAAGACGTCCTTAAAGAAAAGACAGTCTAATTCCACATAAAAAATACAAGGAAAGAAGTACACTAAGTGTTATATGTGATACTGTTATTCACTAAGAAAACAGAAATACCTGACCATGAATAGGGAAAAAAATAAATTAATTATATGCTTGTTAAAATAAATGAATGGTTCAGATGTGTTGCTGCTTCAGGAGAATTAATTCAGTTTACAGAGTTTAAGGATCCAGCATTACTATATTTTAGTAGCGGTATATATTGTGTCATCAGGTTTACGTAAGAAATCAGTGGATACACTTTGCTTTTAATGAATGCCAGTGCTAAGCATGGTCATACAGTCAAAAGGAATACTGCATTTTAAACTGATTTGCAGATAGAAAAGAATACTGACTATGACTTATAATAACATTTAAACTTCACCACAAAACATGTTAATAAATGATTTTTTTTCAGTATGAATTTAAAATGTAAATGAAAACCTTACTACTGGAAGTATTTTTGTAGCAGTTACAGGGAGTGATGGCAACTTTTCATTTTGCACTTTTGCTCAATAACAGTGAGAGTATATCAGGAAAATCTCTGAAAAAAGGAGATAAACTCTGAAAAGGAGATTTTCAAAAGTATCTGTTGAGCATCCATGGTAGCTGATCAGATCCTATCTTCTTCATTGACATAGTCTTTAAAGCAAACCAAAATGCTGAATACATCCTAAGGAAGAATCAGATAGTCTAAGGAGTTTAAACAACATAATGTGAAAGCATTGGTAAAAGGGCAGATGGTGGGAGAAGAGACAGTTGAACAGGGGGAGACTGTAGCAGCACAAAATTGAGCAGAAATGGTTCTACTTCACAGTTCAGAAAGGTGCAAAGAGCAGAGTCATCAAACTTAACCCAAAACTTTAATTGTTTTGAGATGTTCTGGTGAAATTGTTGTTACCCCTTGAAGTTAGTGACGGAACAGAACATTGAGGGAGGCAGTCAGCAGTCTATATCTGCTATGCAAACCACTGAATGCCTCCATCTGACAGCTTTTCAAAATAGCTATGCTTGGCACCACTTCTTTGGGCACAATATGTCCTGGAAATTATGACCCATGGTCCATGATGGAGAAAAAAAAAGACAAAAGGTCCAACTGTTGCTTTGTGCCAGTCCCAGGACTCACGAACAGAACAGTCCAGCAGCTGGATGTATTTTTTGATGACTCATATCATTGGTACGTATGTCTTAGCAGACTTCATCATTCTCACAATTAGTATTACAATTACTTTTAGAGAGACAGTCCACCTCAGAATGCAGATGTGCTACATACGGTTGGTTATGGATATGTGTCAACTGTTTCAACAACAAAGAGGAGAAAAATAGACAGACTTGGATATTTTGTTTGGCTTTTATGTTTTAGACACTTTGGCGCTATGTGTCTGGTATTCACTTTGTCATACAATTATACTAGGTCTCATTCAGTTTAGAAAATAAGGTTTATTTTCATTTTCACAGAAGAAATGAAAAGTGCTATTTTAACATTTCCAAGGGCTTTCAATGTTAAGTATTCGTATCTCATATCACTTTGGGGAGCGTAGGTTGCAGCTTTGAGTTACCGCATCTGAAATTTCCTACACTTACAGGTAGAAGCAACTGCCAATAGCAAAAGAGAGAAAAGGGTTTTTGAAGCAGATCTCGATTAAGGTTACTTAGCACCAACAGTGCCAGACTTGAGGGAGGCAGTCAGCAGTCTATATCTGCTATGCAAACCACTGAATGCCTCCATCTGACAGCTTTTCAAAATAGCTATGCTTGGCACCACTTCTTTGGGCACAATATGTCCTGGATAATTTATTTAGTTTATATATTCAGCTGTGTACTAATTAACTCCTTGTCTTTTGGAGTTCTGATTTCCTGTTTAACACATTTAACAGTATGTCATTGCAATCCAAGGGGAAAAACTCTTCTGGCATTTATCTGGGGTGAATTCAGAGCAATTCAAATGGATTCAGTGGACTTATACTGCCTTTAGAGAGCACAATTTGATCCTCTCAGTGGAATTAACAAACAGCTATAATGACCTCCATTAAAAAAAAAAGTGCAAACAGATTTTACCTCCCTTCCTCACCATTTGTTTTTTATGTGCCAAAGGACATTTAGCAGAGGACAGCACAAAGCTTTTCAAGAAGGCTCATTCAAGTCAGTAAAATTGACAGCAGAACCTAGGTTTTGAACTAGTCCCCCATTAAAATTGCTCACAGGGTTGCAACTTTCAAGATTTTAATCTGGAGTGTTAGGAATAACTAAATGCAGTTTGTTCAAAGAGAAGGGTCAACATGAAGGAAATCAGAGCTATGGCTTTTATTGTTTTGAAGACCCACGATTACTAAATTAATAGGTAACCTTCACAAGAATTGTTGGTTATGGATGGTACGTTGTAAAGATATGGAAGTCACTGACCCATCTAGAAGCCAGTGCTTGAAAGCAATTGCACAGCAAGTTACATAGAGCAACACACGACACCAAAAAGCAAGCTGACAAAAGCATGAGAAGAGCTACCTGTTCGTTTAAAAAAAAAAATAAACTAATGTCTATTAAACTTTCCCTACTTATATTCAGTTTTTATATTTCTCACATATTTTGTTTTATTTTGAATTTATAATGATTGGTATAAAAGCTTTATTCATGACATTCTTTGAAGATCTAGATGCCACTCAACCTCAACTGGATGTAAAATCTAGTGTGTGAATGTGCTTGTAGGTATATTTAGCTTTCTTTATATAAATATTTTGTTTAAACATCTACACCACAAAATGTGGAAGGTTGAGAAATGCTGAAAGCTTTGAGAGGTTTTAGGATCTTTAAATGCACTTGGTGGCTACCTGGGTTTCACTGCAAAAGACAGTGACTGTTCTTTATTTAGCTTAATTTGGTAGTTGGATTTGCACTCCTTTTATGATCCACAATACCCCATTATATTAAACAAGATACTAACAAGTATCTTTTATATTTAACAAGATACTAACTGAAAATGCATTCTATCAAGTTAGTTATCCCCAGAATATTACTAACTTTTTATTATATCGCATAGGGAACATTAGATGTGTGAATAATATGCATGACAGATGCTAGAACAAAGTATTTTATTGAGATACATGTTAGCGTCTACTCTGTTTAGCATTATACTGAGGTTTCCTAGATAACATGTTGACATTTCACCTTACAAAATAATTTTAAATCTTATACAATAATTTTAAATTAAAAAACAAAACAAAAAAAACCAACCCTGAGTGTTCCAAAATTCACTCACTGGAAACTTTGTGAATTCACCAAAAAAGTGAATTATTATTATTATTTTTAATTTAGTATTATAAGCAAAACATTTTGAAACAAACTGAAAAAAAATATAGTGCCTTAACCTTGTCAGAACTATATTCCATGTTTTTTGACTGAAAACTTATTCTTACAAAATTAGAACTGACTTTGCACTGTGTTGACAGAACCGCATATTGCAGAGGAATATGATTCCAGCTAAGTTTCTCTGACCAGGACTTACACGTATAATAGTTAATGGACGTTTTTGAGATTTCCATCACAGAAGCATATGAACTGCTGAGAACTTAGAAGCCAGAAAAAGAGGCAAAGTATACGCATTTCATCATTCAACATGTTGCACAAGGAATTTGATGCTGTTTGCTGGCTGACGACCTTAGTTCTCAGATTTTGAGAAAGTCAGAACTCTGTGGCAGGATTAGACTGATATGCCTGACCGTGGAGTGATGAGCTTTGACTGACAGCATGACTCAGAATAGTGTTCTCATGCACAGCAGAGGAAAAAATGTTAAAATTTCCCTTCCCTTAGAGAACGGAGAGGAGAGAGGGCAGTGGAGGAGAAAAAAATACAAGGCATAGCATATGTTATGAATTTAAAAGGAAAAAAAATGCTTACTGAAGTGCGTAAAAGAGCCATTATATATATATTTTAAATAATTTAAAATTCACTCATTTGGGGTGAAGCAGAAGAGATATTGTAACAGCCAACGTGCTAGAGTGGAGGTCAGGCCTTCGATGTCACTGTTGTTAAATGCTTGATAGTCCCAACTGCACAAGAGACCACAGGCCTCACATAGACTCAGCAGTCCGTCTGGGAAGCAAAAACATTTCCCAGAGTTTTGCAGTCTGGCACGTCCTACTCATGTGTACCAGCCTGCTCAGTATCCAGGCTTCCTGCAAGCTACTTTTCACTTTGGGATTCACAGCAAGCATATTGAAAGTAATGGAAAAAATTCTTGTTGATCTTTGAGGCCTTCTGGACAGACCTTCTGTGAGTGCAAATGCTCCAAACACCAAGTTAGAGATGTTAATGTGAGTTTGTCATACAGCAAGATTGTTACAGAATTGTATATAAACAATTTTAAAGTGTGGAGCAATAACTGTTTAGTGAGTGAGATGAAATAGGACACGTAAGTCACAGGAACATATTTTAGTAATTTGTTTGTATGAAAGCAAACAAATTGCTATGAATTTTAGCAATTACCATCAATTTACTAGCAATTATTAGCAATTTTATCTCCTATTGGATACTCAACCTATTCTAGGTATTTACTTGTTCTCTATTCTTGGTTTTTATTTTATACCTCTGAGATAATTAGCATGAAGTGAAAGCAGAGAAGGAAAAAATCCTATTGACCTTTACAGTTTTTGGAAGCAGCAGAGGGGAATGATGAACCAGCCCAAGGGAAGATCTGGAGCAATTAGGTGCCACGTCAAGAGGAAGATGGTAAATGCCTTGGGAGACTTCTGGTATCCTAGAAAAATTCCATATGACTACAATGTCTAAGTTACTCATTTTTTCCTGATTTATTACTTTTTTAATTTATTACTTTAACAAATCCAGGTTTCAGGTGGAAAAAAGAAATGGTGAGGCTCTGGTTATCAAAGGTTTCTGGTATCCCAGGGATGTGTGTATAATGGGGTGTCTACCCCATGTAACAGACATCTCGCTTACTCTTGAACTTTACCACCCTAAAGCAAACACAAACCTATACCAGAGCCATGAGTATACATGAAAATCTAAACAGATTAGCTTACTCGAAGACAGTGAATCAAACAACAAACAAACAGAAATTAGGATAAAGAAGATCAATACACAGCAACACAAGGATGAAAGGTAGCATCTAGATCTCAGGTTGCTGACAACTATCAGATTCATTGCTCTTTCAGAGGAGAAATAACTAGTTCAGCACCTCCAGTGAGAGCATAGGCAGGAACAGCATTTACACTTTTGCAGCTCTCACAGCTATCCTATGAGGGTGGATTATTGCATACTGATAAAAACAAACATAAGCCAAGCTCAGGGATCACATTGTGCTGCTAACTACTTTTCAAAGAAAGCTTAGACTATGGAGATTGCAAATATCACAGGTCCCACATCTCAGTGACAAACACAGTATACAAACAATAAAGCTGGTGGCGTGTTTAGATAGTCCTGATCAACCATGCCAGACTCCTGCTATCGTGTTTTCAAATGGAATTTCTGAAGGGTAATAGCAATGTGTGTATACATTGTAGAATCAAATATACTAACATTTTAAAAGTAACAGACACAGCCTTATGCATCCCCCTTGAGTCTTAAAAAAAAAAAAAAAGATAAATTACCAGGTCCGATGTTGCAGCTGTTTTCCTCAACTGTCCTGGTGGCATTAACTTCTAAAACTTTAATTTTTCTGTCCAGATACAAGCATACCAGAGATCCCTTATTGACTGTGCTGGATTGACACAGTAACATCTTTGCTGTGATGAGGAATTCTTTTTTTTTTTTTTCTTTTTAAAATTAAAAAAATAAATCTGATTTACAGCTATGCAGATTTACACAATGAGATACTAAAGAGAACACATGATGAAGTCTGACAGGATATTGATCGTATTGCACAAGTGTGGACAGATGAAAAGGCAAGAAAAAATACAGTTGTCACTGGACTGTTTCACCTTAACACCATATATATGCAAAAGCACTGCTGTTAATCGGTCAATCTCGTCAGCTGCACAATCCCTGAGAATTAATGCTAAATGTGAAAACCATGAACCCGGAACATAAAACATATGATTATGCAGCATCCCGTTTCAGTCAAGAACTGATTTTAATGTTTAAAATCAGAGCATACACATATAGAGTAAATACCTACTTAATGCTTTACATTTTTCTTGTGCCTTAATGTTGTTTTTTATTTTCTATAATGCTCAATTTCTACTAAAATGGCAATGAATTTTAATGGTACACAAGAGATATTGAGCAGAATAGATATTGAACCTATATGATTAATGGCTTAGCAGTAAGTGATATAGCTTTTTCCACAGTCTACTATAGAGGAAATATAAAATCTGCAACAGCTCTTAGAAAAAGAAAATCCTAAACACTTAAACTATATGATCTTAAAGAGTAACTTATCTTCAAAAAAATTGCATTTTTGTTCTGGCAACGCTTACTTCAATTTCACCCTTTGTAAGAATAATTTATTTTTCAGTAATACCTAGCCATGTGCTTTTCTGATACCAAGTGTACAAACAGTCTGGCACAAGAATGATACTGAGATGGCCTTCAGTATAACGTCGGTGTGCTAGTCACAGATACTTATCCTTAATATTAATAAGTTTGTTGTTTTTACACATACAAAAATATATTTTTCATGCTTTCCCCATAATAATTAAGATAATATCAGAATTTAAGTTTAGTTTCTGAACTGAAATATAAATGTAATGAGAAGTGTTAAGAAGCACAGTTTCTTATCAGGCACACAGTTGTTGTTTTTCCCCAACAGTTATCACGTAGAGAACAATATACAAAGGGTAACAGTATCTTCTGTATGGTTTAGTCTAATTTAGTAGATCTCTTTTCCAGTCTTAGGTGAGTCCTTTACATTTCCTATTTTTTCTGCGTAGTTCTTCGTGACTAATTGAGGTAACATAAGCCTGCTCTCTCCTGGATATTACTCACTGTCAGCTTTCTCTCCTGAATAAACTGATCTCTTGAACACTTACTTACATGGCACACAGCAGGCGAAATGGAGGAGAAGCAATCACTGTCCAAAGAGAGGTGGAAAGAGGAACCTGAATGAAAAATAGACAGATATGAATTACATACGCCAGATGCTGAAGTAAAGCCTGTTTATCCTTAATATGTTGGTGAAGTTGCAGGGAAGAATTTATCTGTGTGAATACAGGATTCTTGTAGTATTGCCAAGGTCAGTAGCAGAGGATGGTGATCAACTCAGTAAATACTGGTTGTGCAAATTAAACTTGCATAGGGACTGCTTTAACCTATGCACCCAATGTTTTTCCAAGCCTACAAAACATTTCAAAAATGAAAGCACACCTAACATACCTACAATAGTCACATGTTCTTTCTTTCCTACTTTCCCAAGTAAGCCCATCTTTTCCTCTATTTTATATTTTCTTTAGGCACTGGATTCTTGAAGATGGATATCAAATTGTAGCTGGAATAACAACCTCAAAGTGGTTACCTCTAGAAACATCACTGTTTCACATACACCCTTTAGATACTACAATTGTAGCCACAACTCTAAAATGTGTTAAAAAGTTTGCATTGTGCTTGATAATACCAAAACACACTACTGAGATCAGTTTCTGGTGAAAGACATTATATTCCTTCTTTTAGAGAAGAAATGAATTTTTTTTCATTTCATTCATACGCTAATGAAATGCATGTGTCAGGATTCTGGATAAACAGGCTGAGATCAGGGCAGATGTGGGGATATACAGTGTACCTGTGGACTTGCAGTCCACCCTGAAGAGGGTATGCACCACTCCTTTAAGGATATCAACTATCCAAGACTTTTTAGATTTCTAGACTTTGTATAAGCTGCATAAAGTTGTTTCTCTCTTCCTCAAAGTATCACTTGGGTTATAGTTATGCAACAGCCACACAAGAAATTATTGTTCCAAACTGATCTTTGGCAATTTGAAATTATCCATTTAGTAACTGAATACGAACTGAAAAGCATTTCTAGCTTAAAAACATGGTGTGCTGAGTTAAAAATGGTGTCAGTAGGAATAATCAAAGATAAGTTTGTTGGGGTGTGCAGACACATGTTTTTGCAGAGGTGGGGTGTCTTGTCTGTGTGTCTAGATGTCCTAAAGTGGGAATCTGCATGATCTTATTGATCATCTGGAACCTTTGATATAAGGTATATTGCAAACGCTTGTCAATAGCTTGTTTCCTCCTGAGCATATGGAATCCCCAGAATGGTAATGGGGAAGACTGCATGAATAAAATGTCAAAATGCTTACTAAAACAAACAAAAAAAAACAAAACACCCCACAACTTTAGTATCACACCAACTTACTTTTGCCCAATTTATCATCCAGCCAAATTTTGATTTACAAAGTCATTTCCTGTCCAAAGAATGAAAGAAAGGGGTGTGATCTATGATTAAGACCAAGAGACGAGCTTTCACTCTGGTGCCATCTACTGCATTGACCACCTTTCTTAAAAATTAAAAGCTAAAGTTAGAAAACAAATAATAGTTATCTGGTTCAGAACATCGTATTATCTTATTTATTTAGACTATAATGGTCCAAATTCCACTGAAATCAATAGCAGGAATCCTACTGATTTGAGATCGAGTCCAAAACATACCAAAGAGCAATATTAGGTAAGCATCTACTCTGAACACAACTGCTGCACTTTTTGATGTTTGCCCAGATCAGCTGACATTTTATGCAAAATATTTTGGAGAGCCAAGAACTTAACCTGCTCTGTCAATCAGCATTTCCTTTTCACAAATTTAATAACACCTTTTACAACTGATTTTTAACTGGTATTAACAAACTCATTTGCTTTAACCCACTCAAAGCAGCATCCTGCCATTGAATTTTGCTTGGTGGATTAACCAAGTTCATCAAGACAAGGATTGTGAAGCATTAAAATCTCTTTCCAGATTTATTTTTATCCTCTGATGTCAGTGTTTAATTCCAGGAAATTAAACTATGAGTAGCAAAAATATTTACAATTCATATGCCAGTGATTGTTTTGCAGCAGAGACTATGGAAATATGGAGCAATAAACAAGCTAAACTGGGTATGGTAGTTCATTATATATATTCCTTTTCAGGTAAGCATTTAAACTGCTTGATATACCAGAAAACTATATGTAGATATAAAACTACAGAATGAATACATATAAAAAATCTTCCAGTTTTCTATGTTCTGGCAAATGTTGTATGTAATTTATAGGAGCAACCGACTGAGTGTTTATACATGCACACAAACACACACCACACGGCTTTCCAAATGCATCCTCCCTTTACAAGAAGGGAGGCCTTTTTTTTTTTTTTTTTTTTTTAAAGTGACATCTCATTTAAAATATGCTTCCTTGGAAATTGGTCAAGAATAAAAACCATGCTTCTGCTTGGCAGTAAAAGCAGTACAGCAGGCAGCATGCTGCAGCTAAAGAGCATCGCAATCTGCTCTACTATGGCTGTGAACGGTAGTCGCAGGCGCTTCCCAGGATAAATCACTGGCACCCCTTCCTTGACTTTTGATTTTATGTTTCTTTCTGCTCCCTCATCTCAAAATTTCTGGTCTATGTTCTTTTTCTGAGTGGATAAAAGTGGAGCAATGGAAAATATAATTAGGTTATTAGGAAGACAGTCTTGGAGTAGCTGTTTTCCTTGTGTTTTGCCTGAAAGCTTGTTTTCCGAGAGTCTCATATTGCAGTTAAAGAGAAAGATCTCATTAAAAATAAAGTTTGGGTAACTCTCATTTGTTAGGAATAAGACAGCAAAACAACTGACCTTCAGTATCTATGCAGGTCAGTAGATGAACATCTCAGTCTTGCTTTTGAAAACACTGATCCATTTTGCTGTTCAAATAAGCTTTACCAGGGATCCAGTTTTTAGAATACATTTCCCATGATTAAGAGCAACTAAAAGCAGGCAGCAAAGGGTTTTTAAAAGATGTATTTTAAGCAGTGTAGCTACAGTACATTTAGATGTTCCTTATGTTAGCATTTCTGAACAGGTATGAGAATTCGACTTCAATTATTTATTCCTCTCAAAAATCTAGCTGCTCTTTTTATTAAATATTAAAATGTAAGAATTTTTTGAAAGACACTGTTTGCATTGATAATGGTGGTTCTCTGAATTACTTCTAACTAATTACTAATTGAAAGCAGTTTTTTTTTTTTTGTGTTAAGCATCTTCTGAAAATGGAATTGTTACCGTATTTTTCAAGATTACTTTCTCTTCATTAAAAACTTTGTAAAATAATAATGAAGAGGAAACCATCTCATTAAGGAAAGAATAAGATTACTTGTCAATTTTACTGCTTTTTCTCATCTAACTTTATATTGGTAGGAGTGTAGCAATGCCTTGCATTTCTTAAGAATTCTTTGCCCCATATTCATTGTAAACAGAGAGGAGCCATAATTATACTTCATTTGATCCATATCAAAGCTACTGATCCATGTATCGATTTACATAAAACAAAGCACATAAAACATTTTTGCTTTTCACCCTTACTTCACCACCTTCTAACAAAAGTTTTCCTTTGCAGACTTCATTTGAATATAAAAATCTCCCATTGAAATTTGCGATGTTAAACAAACCATACCAGTCATTCAACTTTTTAATTAAGGATTCAGTGTTCCATCCTTTTTCAGGCATTAAAATTCAGGTGCAGTCATTAATCTTTCTAAATGAATTCACCTGTGGCTAATACTGATGTATTTTCTATGAGGCTTGTCATGGACTGCATACTGCATGCATAACCACTCCACAGTTAATTACACAAGGGATTATCGTTAGTGTCATAAAGATAAAGCCTTGCTAGAAGCATTACAGACATTTTTTGAGCAATGACTTATTTCATTTTTGTTAACAGCTACCTCAGTGTTTAAGAACAATGGAAGTTTGTTTAAAGCATGGACAAGTGAATAGTGAAGTTCAGAGAACTTCCAAAATCTGAAAGTATCCAGAGCAGCTGACGAGCTCTTTATTGTCTTTCCTCTATCAGTTTTACATCTACCCCTCTAAGCAGGAAGATAAAAAATACAAATACAATACTCCTTTTAAGATTCATACATTATAGTGTTCTATGTCAAGTATTCTTCTCTAAAAAAGAGCAACAGCACATCTTATGAGCACTGTAATTTATAGCACTACACACCAGTCTGTTGGGGAAGAAAAAAGTTCAGAGGTTGGTAAGGAACAAACAAATCTTTGAATAGTAAGCAGTGTAATTTACAGGAAAGTTCATGAAAGTGTTTGTGGTACAGCATTCGAGGGCAAACAAAGCTTCACAGAAAAGCAAGAGAAGAGAATATAGACAGTATGAGATTTTAATACTCTGAAGTCTGAACTTATTAATTGAACATTATCAAATAGAAATGCATTTCTGCCTATAACTATTGTGACTTGTAGCAGAAAAAGTCTTGGTAAAAGACCTGCCATAATCAGCAAGACTAGAAAACATTTCCTAACCGTTGAGCTCATAGGTACTGCTCCTGTTATGACTTGAGTAGGCTTGTCTTAGCCATCCAGAGAGATCTAATCAACACAGAGCAAACATGAAATAAACATATGTAGTTAAAAAAACAAGAGCAACTTTGTTAAAAAGATAATACAGTAGAGAAAAAGGATTTGATTTGCATGCCCATTGCATCTGTTTTAAATTAACTTCAGTTGAATTACTCCTGATTTACTCTATTGGAAGATAATCCCCAAGATGTTCTTAAATTATTGACAAATTTGAAGTTATATACATCAGTGAAAGATACAAGTGAGACAAAAAAAATGATATCGTGAAAGAATCAAAACATAGAAAATAGTGACAAAGTTGTCTTTTAAAGAGTAATTATTGAAACAGTAAAAATTAAAAATTCATTTTTATCCTCCACTAAAAATATTAGGAAATAAAAGAGACAGAAGGGGAATATAAACAATGATATATTTCTAATTCAAATATTAAATAATCTCCAGTCGTGAATGAGTAATCTGTAGTCTAATTAGCATTGTAGCACAAAATAAAAAGAACCAATCAGAAGCCTGACAATGATTTACTGTGTGAGATTCACAGTGATTTTTTTTTGTTTTTAATTTCCTGTACTTTTGAACACCTGAAAACCAAGGGGCAGTGGAACAGAACCACCTACTTCAAAGCTTTACTTCACACTTTGCTTTCCATCTGTTAAATCCCTCAGGTTCTGCTTCTATAAACAATAGCAGATAATTAGATTTATGCATGTAATTTGATTTAAATTGATTCTAGCAGTTATCCAGTGACTTTGGGAAAGCCATGGAGGCAGTCAGTGGACACACATGCACCAACAGTTTCACAAATGACAAGAAACAAAGAATGATCACTCTTTCTAAATAAGGCTTTATAGGTACCATAAAAATATACCAAAGTACTTTGTATGAGAAATTTGACTTTCTCAAGTCTGGAGGTTTCCTCTTGCATTACTCCCTATTCTGCCTACTTTAGTCTTTGTTACAGATTACATGGAAGATGTCCAGATATCAGAGGTAAACCACTTATTTAATAAATCTTTGTATTTGGGCATAGAGTCTCAGCTGGGAGAGTTTTATGGAGAGTGGCTGTGTGACTTGGTAGGGTGAAAAGGGCGCGGCTCTTGCTAGGGAGGAAGAACTCCTAGTGAAAATTAAAGTTAATTTGGGAAGTACCCATTTTTGTGTCTGAGGTCAGTGATAACCAGTACAACAGACTGAAGTATTCATCTGTTTCTGTGTCATTACGGCAATAGACATTTTTTTTCCTATAGAGAATAGACATCTCTTGTAGCCTTTTATCAAAAATACTGTGCATATGAAATTTTCATTGGAAATGAATTAAATATTCCTAAACTACAGATTCATCATTACAGCAAACTAGTGACTTTCACAAGATACTCATTTTTCACTTTCCATGTTTCTTCCTCCCCACCCCTCCAGATAGTTTCATTTATTATAGCATGGTTTCTTCTCAATCTTGAAAGTTTTTATAGAAAACCAATTACCCCGTCAATGTTCTCTGCCTCTAGAAATTTGAATTCACCTGTCAGGTCAAAGAAATACATTTTTTTTTTTAATTCAAAGTCCAAAGGGTAGGGAGAAATTCCAACTGTATAGAATGTATTGTTCTCTTGTCCCTTTTAATATAATAGTGGCCATGACCAAAATACAGCACAAAAAAACAAAAACACAAAACAAGTAAAATCCTCTGAATCAGGAATTTCACTTGGTTTCCTGTCTGCTTTCTTGATTTGAAAATATGCAAACTAAATTTTAATAAAAACTAAAGAAATTGAGCATTTTTACTGTCCCAGAACAAAAGAGAAAAGGGAAAGCAAAGTGTCTAGAACTATGTTCCTTAAGTTGCTTTCTGGGAGAAAGAAAAGTAAGATATTGTATTTTATTACTTGGGAATAATTTAGGGATACTGCAGGAAATACACAGCACTGTCATAGCCCCTTATTTATTTAATTTTGAGAATGAGTTTGGTACTAATGAGGTTGAGGGGATGATAGCAAAGTCTAGAGTCATGCACAGCATGGGCAGGTGCTCTGAAAGCTTCTTCAAACAGCTCTGTCAGCAAGTGCACTTTAATCCTGCTTTGCAATATCCCTGCTTGCCATCAAAGTGCCAATTCCTGCCAGGTGCTGAGTGCCCTCAGCTCTCACCGATGACAACAGCAGCAGAACTTCACACGGTGAGCTCAGTGCCTGGCAGAACCAGGAGCACATTGTCTTGAAATTCGAGTGCAGAGCTGGATATTTAACTGAAAATGAACTTTGTCAAATACAGACATTTGTCCTAAGGACAAGGATATTAGCACCAAAAGATATTTCATTAATTTGATCAGTACTGAGATGCAGGCTCTCTGGCTGACAGCTGACTGCATTTAACAGTTACACTGGCCATCCATTCTCATTTATTATGTAGATATCTATGTGATGTAAAATTTAAATATTGGAAAAATTATCAGCCACATGATAACTACCCACGTGGTATTTGTTCATAAAGCAGACAAACCAAAAGGCTGGTCTGAACAAACAAAAAGGACTTGGAAGCTGTAGAAGTGAAATTTAAACATATACATGAGCTCATACAGACTCAAACAGACCCAAAGTGAAGTAACTCCTGGACACAGGTACCCATGCATTGACTCCTCAACTGACACTCAGAATCTCTTTTGAAAGGTCATTTGAATCTTGTAATTTAAAGAACCAACAAGTTTCTTCGAGCATTCAGTTTTGTCCTGAGGCAACCATTTTCCTTTAAGTATCTTTTTGGCTTTGGCTGCAAGGCATCTAGCCCCAGTCTTGATTAGCGCTTAGCTACCCAAGCTCTTATAATATGCTCAGCTTCTGCTTTACAGGAATTTCACATTTCTAAGACTGAAGGCACTGACATCCTCACATGATATGCATATACACTGAATAGAATTATGTTCTGGCAGCCTGGATTTCTACAGAATAGTTAATTGGGATGTCCAAAAAGACAAGTCCTGACTGAAGTTTCTCACAGGCCTGGACATCTCTAAATCAGAGAAGCTCTTTATGGCTTCTCTGATGCCTAATACAGGTTCCATGGAAACTTTTCCTCCAAGTAGCTGTCAGTAGACTCTTCTACCTGGTCTCTTACCATCACAAGACCTTCATTAACAGACTCATTCCATCCATAATTTATGAAAGTGTGTCAATTTCCAGGAATTTTGACAGGAAGATTTCAAAAAGACGTGGTGTAATTGCACTACTCTTGTTTCATTTAGAAACAAGGCTAGAGAGTAGACTATTTAGCATCTTGCATTACAAGTTACACAAGACCTCACAGAACTGTAATGACTTCAGCAAAAGGGAAAAATCAGTAGTTTAGTTGTGGAAGCATAGACAAGCACGCACTACCTTATATTTTTTGGATCAAATACTGGACAAGAAAGGTGTTTGGGAGGGGGGGGGGGGGGAGCAGGGAGAAGGTATAACTTTTTAACATGATTGGGCTTGGAATGTTAAACTGGAATCAAATTAGAAACCTCTAAAAATTTTATGTAGAATTACTTGAATGTAATGTAATGAATGTCCTTTACATGCATCATCTCACTATTAAAAAAAAGCTCAGAGTAACATCTCCAGAAAGGCATAAATCTTTCCTTACTCTGGAGATAACAAGTAGTGTAAACACTAGTTAAGTGCGGTTACCATAATTTGATCGTGTTAAATATAAAACTTAAAGATGTAAGTCTAAATATGAAGATTTCTTAAAATCACTTAACACTTTTGTGATTCACTAGTACAACTACTGTTAAACTGAGAATGTTATGCTTAAACTAGACTGGCAGCACACTGAAAAACCTTACTTTGCATTTCTGGACATATGCACCATTTCAGCTCATAAGCATGCTGGTTACTGGCCAGATACAACAGACATGAAAGGCTTCATTTCTCTCATTTATTGGTTCAGCAACATACCTTGTAGAGTATATTTGCAAGATGTCATATTCTAACAAGCATATAAACAGAGCACGGAGTCAGAAGCAAATTCACAAAAGACAAGTTCCTTTTTATCTGTGGGCTCCAATGCTAAAAGCCCAGCAGGATCCATCCAGTTTACAAAAGCTCTTCCTCCTTGCATGCAGGGTGTGTTTAGATATACCCACATCATCCTTACCAAAAGTCTTTTTCTGGTTGCTCAGTTCATATTTGTCACTAGTATACAAAATGTAAAGTCTAAAGAAAGCATGAGCAGTTTTGCATCACTAATCTTGTTACTGTAATGGCTATGAAAGCAACCAACAAAAACGTAGCATAGAAGCCAGTCCTAACATACATACATTGCACAGCATGTGCCATAATAAGCCACAGGTGTTCTCCGGCTCCCTGAAACAATGGAAAAATCCAGACATTTTAATGCTACTCCTCACATCCAACCACAAATGACAAATACCTCTCCTAGCCCAGATGAAAGGGCTGCTGACAGTTCTTTCTACCTTAAAGACAGATGAAGTACTTTGATAGGAATAAGAAGTTCACCAACCTCTCAAATTCAATTAAATATTTTTTATCTTTAGAAAGAAGAGATGAGGGATTCCTTTCCTTCTCTCCCCCTTTCAAGCTTACCACTTGTCATTTATCCCCTCTTTAATTTGGCATATAAAACCCCCAAGACTTCAACCCTAAGTCTCCTGAGACCAAGATTACATCATTACTGTTATGGCATGTTATACACTAATCATAACCATTACCACTTACAAGTTCACAGCTTCATTCAATTAACTGCCTGACATGGATTTTGCAGTTAATTCAGAGTGAAGGTCACCAGTGGTCAGAATGGCAGGTGCATTCTACCACCTCTCTGAATGCCATTTACAAGTCTTAAGCAAGTTACTGGGGAATACTGAGTCTCAACAAGTTAATCAAAAAGCTTATAACTTAAGACACATTTTTATAGGCATGTCTAATGTTCTGTAAAATAATACAGCATAATTAGCATATTCAAATGACAGCCACATCATTTAAAACTCTAATTTACATTGAAAAGCAGAAAAAGAGATTTTACTTTATCTTTTCAAAAGAAATGATGAGATTATGCAACTATATTAGAAGCTGTCTAGTACCATGTCTAACCTATCACAAGTCCTTATGTACTGTAATTAAATATTCAAAGACACACTGCAGTAGCAAGTTACAAGTACTTCTTGATCTACTGTTAAACTTTGCCCTACTTACTTCATTGCTGAAGGACGAAGGCAGACATTATCAAAACACATCATGGTAGAAATACATCGGTGTAAAAATGCAGTCTGGCTTGAATCTGAATCAACCACAGCTACAAATGTCAGGATAAACCCAGCCATCCACTGTGTAGAAGTCAGTCTCAGAATACAAACTTGCTCCTTGAGTATCCATGTCAAGAAGGGAATGGCTGTTTCTGAAGAATATCCTGAGCACTAACATGTTAGCAGTTCATTTGCTTTAAAAATAGGAGTCCAAATACCAGGATAGTGGACAAACATCTCCCTACTTTTACAGTCTGAACTAAGCTGTAAAACAAGCTTTCTATAATTTAGTCTAAATTTCTTAGGTGAGTCTAAACTTGCCAACTTGGTACCAATCTAACCACATAATGCTGTAATATTATGTATAGAAAAATATATTCTGTATCATAGCTACACACACACATACACAAGAAGGAAAGTAGAATTAGATTAAGAAGTCCCAGTATAGAAATTTAGATACCCTATTTAAAAAAGTTATTAGGTTTGAATTGCTGAAGAAATTCACCTAGCTGAAGCGGGGAAAATCCCCACAGCCTTATATTACAATTCTAGTAAAATTTCGTAGCAATGTTAGCAAGCTACAAGCCTACCTAGTGCTAATATATAAAATTAATTTCATGCTTGTCTACTCTTGTAAAATCAGTGACAAAATGCTTCACTTTTTAAGGTAAAACTGGTGACTCATATAAACTCAACATTATTTTAAACTAACTAATATTTGAGTTATGTGGCTGACCAATTAATTGAAATACTAAAGCAAAAACCAAAGATTTCTGCTAGGAAAACAAAACCTGTCAACAGATGCCAATGCTTTTTTGTCTCTATTCCCTTGCTGACCAACACTTGATGGTATTTTATACAGATGGAAAATGACAGTGAGTAATGTGTGTTCTCTCTGTACTACACAGAGTGATAAATACAAAAGAATAGAGAAAGATGCCTTAGGTATAATATTATGAGGATGGAAATCCCATCAATAATTAAAGTAGAGGATTTACATGAGTAACTATTCACATACTTTATAAAAAAAAAATCATAAGCCCCAAGACGGTTTCTCTAGTAGCGGAAGAATGCAGGATCCACTGGTATCCTATGTCAAACAATACAGAGGGAAGGGTTTTATATATTGTGTTCCTAACAAAATTTAAATACCAGAACAACCCACATTCAGGAAAGAAAATGTGATCTATTTTGTGCTCAAGAATGAATTATCCATCCTATTTTTGCAACTATTATTGAAAAGATTAAGTAACTCGCAAATCAGTGGATTATTAAGCCGAACTAAACAACAGGAAGCTGAACAAATGCAAAAGAGGTACAAGAAACACTGGCTTGATAAACCTGAATAATTAATTAAGACTCCACAATCCCATGGCTATTCCAGCAGGACAGAGATGCTCACCTATCAGATGACATGATCTTCCACCTCTGATTGAACTCTCATGTAGTTTTCTGGGTCTAAGGACACACACATGTTAAACAGGATACACTGCAGTGATCACAGCTCAGAGCTACTTCTCTCTGCTGCTGAAGTCAGCCTGAGTGACCTCACTTGCTTTCCATCTCACTTTCAGTTTGCTTGCTCCTGCAAGCCTTACCACAACTGCTCCTCCTCCTTTTCTCTCAACAGTCCATACATCAACTCTGTAGTCCATAGTTACCTTAAAAAGAGACATCAATGACTCTCCAGACTCTTTGCCTGTTCTTACTATAAAACACAGAACACCTGAAAGAAAACTCTTCCTTTACCCTTTTTCCTCCCATATTTCCTTTCTGTGACCGTTGAAGACCTTAACAGAGTTTTTGATGACCCCTCTGCACAGAAATATGCCACAAATGTTTCCAAACATGAATACAAACATCATATACACTCCAGGGTTACCTAGAGTGATATTTTAACAAAAATGTCACATATACTTCATATCCATCACACAAATGAGGCCTGGCATATCCAGGCAGCTCTGTGTGCTCTCCAGCACATTTCTTTAGAGATATGCCCACCTGACCTGTTTTCTCCATATATCAACAGCAACTACGCTTTAGAAGATATCTAGCAGCAAGACTTACCTTTGATATTGACAGCATATGGAGATAGTCATTCACAAAAAGCCAATCCATATAGCAGCCAAAATAAACTGGGTTATGTCCAATGCCACCTCCAGCACCAGGCAGCCCAACTATCTCACTTGCAAGGATGAGCTTGGGCTACATAACCCCCTGTAAAAAGGAGCTGCTGTCCTCACAAGCTGCTTTGCTTCAAGGAAGCTTCTATGATTCTAATTACTCCTTCCTGAAGTTTCCCTCAGGCACTTTAGCTCTCAACAGAGCATGAGCATACTTCAAAGAATAAGCGGTTAAGGTAGGGCTCCCAGCTAACATTAATCGGCGTAAGTGTGAGAACATCTGGGGGCACCTTCAGAGGAGCCTCTCTGCTGAGCAAAGGCTGTGCAGATGTTTCTCTGTGCACATTCAGGCAGAGAAGAGTCAGAGGATGTGCTACAGCTTACTGTAACTGAGAAAACAGTTTTCCTTTTGTAATACTGCTATACAGCCCTAGTAGAAAGGACTGATTTTTCTAAAGCCCATTTTTTCCTTATATTGCAATTGTTCTGTTGCATGATATTGCCTAGAATATCTTGCTATATAACAGCATTCAGTGCTCTCCACTAGAATATAACAAGACAGGGTCATTTAATATAAAGTAATAGGAATGATATAGAAGAGAAACTCATTTTCTTTAAATCATTTACTTGTTGTTAATTCAGACAAGTGTCTGTTAAACAATTTGTGGCAATGATTTAAATAGTTGTGATGTTATACTTGGTCAAGCTTTTTGCACTGTGTTTTCTATGCACAATATGGAATAATTTGATATCTTTCTATGTTTAAAAACAGTTTTGACAGGAATCAAACCAAAATTTCAGTTGAATGGCTTATGGTCCGTAGTACCATCTACCACTTGAAAAAGGTGTGTACTTTGTAAAATAATTTCATTTAGTTTTCTTAGTAATGTGTAAGAGACTTTGTTCACCTCTTGAGACCTCTACATGTACTCAGCTACCCTCCCTTCCATCAAGATCACTTTTACTGATCTTTTCAGTCTCATCTCTCAGAGAAACCTACTGCCCCTCCCCAGGCAAGAAGCTTTCATCTTTGTGTCTTCAGAGAGTAAGTTCTCATGGAATATTATCTCACTACTTAGCTACAGGAGGTGAAACAACATGAAGCAGCTTAGTGGTTGGACAACTTACCGGCCAGACCTCTGCATGGAATTGCCTGCCATTTTCCCTTAAAATACATGCAGAAAACACAGCCTCTAGGCTGTAAAATGAAAGACAACAAATATGTAAGATAGAAAATGCTCCAGATAAAGAAAGCTCAGACATCCAACATGGGAAAAGCTAAATAAAACAGGAAACCAATCTTTTCCTTGACAGTCTATCCCTATGGGACCAAACCTCCACTCTTTCAGTGGCTTTAAAGGTTGCCCAAACTCTCTGCAGCATTCACTAACTCCCTAGAAAGATCTTTACACACCGTTCACTAACTCCCTGGAAAGATCTCTGAGTTGCTATTACCTTCTGTGCTTAGCCATGTATCTTTTCCCAGATTTTCATCCAGCAGCTTCCCTACTTGCTCAGGCAGAGTCCCCTTTACACACACACTCTTCCCTTCAGGGGAGGAACCTTTTACTTCTCCCACCCATCACAGGCCCTGCTTTACCTCAGGCCCAAGGGCACAGAATCACAGAAGGCCAAGGTTAGAAGGAACCTCTGAAGATCATCTGGTCCAATGCCCCTACCAAGCAGGATCATCTAGAACACATTGCACAGGATGGCATCCAGGAGAGTTTTGAGTATCTCCAGAGAAGGAGAGCCCACAGCCTCTCTGGGCAATTTATCTCAGTGCTCTGTCACCCTCACAGTAAAGAAGTGCCGTCATATTCAGCTAAAACTTCCCACACTTCAGTTTTTGCCTGTTGATACTTGAAACAAAACATACTATAATGCCAACACTAACGTGGCCTATGCTCAGTGGGCTCAGTATAATCATTGACACCCATCACTCCAATTTTCATTGTCAGTCGCTTTAATTTCCATAGCAGATATGTGACATATGGTGCTAACTAGTGGCTGATTACTAATTACCAGATAGAACAAAAGGCATTAATGTTTGGTTAATTGTTAAATGCTTGTGAACAATTCCTTCAAAACAGTTGATTTTATCCTCAATACAATCCACAGTTCTGTACTACCGGAATACATTTTAAAATAGGAATACTTATCTCTTCAAATGCAATTGGCTTTGGTAAGCAGAGACAGGGTTTCTTACTACTGTAGAGTTAATATTCCTAATTGAGTTACATTTATTTTTTTTATCTTAAAAAACAATAAGGAACATATTGTGAACTTAAAGTAATTCCATCAGGATTCATAGGCGTTACTTTTCTTGGGTGTGAATATTTGGAGTTTGTAACAAAAAAGTTTTCCTAAAATATGCTTGCTTCATCATAAGGATTTGTGAATTATGCACTTATGGATATGATCTGAAACATATACAAAAAGCAAAAAATAATAATTTGGTTTTAATGAGTTTCCCTTACCCCTTTTGATCAGGACAATTGATGGAAGTGGATATATGGTGGAAAACAGACAAAATAATACGTTTTGTTAAAACATCATTTCCTCCTCCTCTCACACCTCACACTGGCTTCCACTGTGATGGGTTTGCTGCCATGCCTGACACGCAGCCTGACATGCAGCCCACCCAGGGGCAGCTCCTTCCCCTGCTTCAGACTTCCTGTTAAAACTACAGGAAAGTTATTTGCTCTCTCTGCTTCAGTTCCCCATCTATAAATTGAAAAGAATACTATTTCTAGGAGTATGATAAAGAAAATACTTTTCATTATAGACTGGGAAGTGCTTAGATGTAAAGGTACTGATATAAGTACCTTAGGTAGATAAGTATCTGGGGTATAATACAGGCAGATAACAAATAGCTTAATCCAGCTCTTTATCAAGGTAGTCAGCAACTTTTACCGAAGCAGGTTGTTGGACACAGGAGAAACCACTTGAGGCTCAGAGTGGAATCTATTATAGAGGTCTGAACTCTACATTAAGGACTGCTCAAAATAGTGAAGTGCTATTAGTCCCAATTTAGAGACGAGCAATCTGTGTTAAGAAATCTCAGGAGTGCTGCTGCTGCTGCTGCCTCTCCTGAAGACCAGGGTGTGCAGGTTGGCAGCCCCAGCTGACACAGAACCGAAAGCAGCATGGTCATCAGCCACGTGTGGATCCTGGAGTTTCTGTGCTCCCTGCAGGGCCTTCAGAGTTAGCAGAAATTAAATGCTGATACATTCAAACAAGTGACAGAATGTGGTTTTGCACAAATCCAGTATTAGTTTTGAATGCAAGCTCCGAGCGTGCAAAAAATGAGTATCAGGCCTCTAGAATGTACTCTCCAACAACTATGAAATTTCAGCATCATGTTTTTTTCATGCATTCAAATGGGATCTGTCTCCCTACGCCTACTCCACATCATCTGACTGGACTGCCTGCTGGGAAGTAACAGTACCATAGCAGTTCTCACTGGGAGATCACTCAGTCACACCGTTTACAGCTACATAGACTGTAAATTTCCTAGGGAGACTATAAAAGGGTGACCGTAAAAAAAAATATGCTGATTGTTTGGTAGATTTGTTGTTAACTTGCGGTGTTCTTTTCTATTTACTAAATGTTTCAGTAGAATACCAAGGGTATTATAAGTAATACCCCTTCAGAAAACAAAGTTGTTTGTCATGAGAAGGTGCATTTTTCAAGGGTTCTTCTCTGCCATTCTCTTCTTCTCCAGACTCCTAAAGGAAAGCATAGCTGCCTTTAGGTTTTAAGACCACACGTGTTACTACTAGCTGATGGTGTCTGTCAGCAGTAAATCAATTTTTACAGGTATGATTTGCAGCTTTTTTTGATTTGAAGTTCCTTGTATTTTGCCGACTATATGGCATTTTGCAGACCATATTACATTTTAATGCCTTCACTGTATATGTCATTAGCTCAGTTGTTTATTCCTAAAAGTTATTTTGAGGTCCAAACCAGACTAAACTGAGAACTACATTAGTCTTTTCAATTTGTGTGTCTGAAGTGCACCAGAATTCAGAGAAGAGAAAGTAAATGAAAAATGTGTTAACTAACAAGAGATCAAACAGCTGTAAAAACAATGTTTTATAATCTCCCATTTAACATGCACAAATCTCTCACAGAGAAAATCACAGAGAAAATTTCCTAGATTCACTTAATAGGAGCTAAGAAATGTGCAGAAATGACTTAAAATGAGTGAAAATCATATATCACTGTTTAAGCTGCCATTAGCCAAATAGCATTTTGCTAATGACTTCTACTTTCAGACTACAAATCAGACTTGTTTGAGTAGCTAAATTGCTCCTGCTCTTATCCATCATGAGCAGATAGCAAAGTAACCTGCAAGATACTGCTTCTGGGTGGGAAGGAGGAGGAGAAGTAGTTTCTTCAGTGGATGAAGAAACTCTTGAAATTTTTTTCCAGCATATTAGAGGGGAAATTATTTTGCAGTTTAAGGAACTTTGATCCCAGAAGCTTGAATGTAGCAGTATGAGTGGAACGCATTTCATAGGTACTCTAGCCTGATATTCAGGTCTCCAGCTTAAAGACACTATTTCCAAGATACAGATTAAAAAGTGCCATTGTATAAATACAAATTATTATCATTGCTCTATGTTTATACAAGTACTGCGAACTCAAACAGAATAGGAGGAATGGAAGACAGGCAAAATGTTCTTCAGTTAGTGTTACAATCAAATGTGAAATGAAAATCTACATATTATTACCTACTTTTTCTGATCAATCCATTGATTGTTTAAACTAATGTCAGTAAAATAGGAGTTATCTCTGTCATACCTATGCCAACTTGCATTTGGTTAACCTCTGTAAATTTTTGGTCATGAGCTTACTGACTTTTGTGATTCCAAAATTTGTATCTTAAGTTTCTTTTGCATGTTTAGGATATTCGTAGCCTGCTAAGAACAGCTTTGCAAATTCTCTTGGGGAAGCAGCAGGAACAAAACATTTTTTTTTTTTTCTATTGTTAAGAAAAACGCTAAGACAATCTCTCCTATGTCTGAGTTTCTATAAGCAAACACAGGAAAGTTGGCACTTTTGAACTGAAACAACCATTTAAAAAAAATACAATTATTAATAAAATTTTTCCTTGGATAGCAATCTTTTGTTAATATATAGATTTCAATAAGATTTTAGCTCTTGCTTCTATCAAATAATTAACGCTTCTTATTTTCAAAAGGAGCTATTTAATTTTCAAGAGGCCTATTAAGAATTATATTTTTCCTCATTAGGTATAATTGAGGGATATGACATAGGTATAATTGAGGGATATGACATTTTGTTCAAGATAAACTTTTTAGTCTTAATTAGTCAAACAATGCAATGTTTCAAGCTTCTGCTGAAACTTAGTGTGGCATTACTTACAATTCTTATAAACTAAAAATAAATAGGGAAAACAATAAGAAGTAAACTGGCAAAATGATCAGATAAAACAATAGTTTTACCTTCCGAGAACTGAAGTTCCACAGCCTGAAAATGAGAGTGCAGTCTTACAAGTATGTATGCATATGTTTAATTTTAAAGCTGTATTATTAAACTGTTCATAGAATCAGGAGCCAGTGTAAAACACATTTGAACCAACTGATGACAAAAGAATTGTGTCAAATATAATTGAGATCAGAACTGGTGTTCCAGATCTGTGATTTGTATGTGTTAGTGAATGTAAAACATGAGACCTGAAATCTCCTGAAAGAATGATTAATGGTTTAGAAATGTTCCCATGAAGCAATATTCTGAAAGCATGCAAAATGTGCAGTTTCTCTCACTTTTGACACCAAGCCAGATAAAACTCATTGGTTTTGATGGCATTTCACTTTGCAATTTTAAGTTTTCTTGAACTCAAAACCTCATAGTCAATTTTGAGGGTGTGAGCCCACACAGGTTGAAACCCAGCTTTCTGCTCGCAGAAAGCCAGAGAAAGCAGTGCAAAGGTGTAATGCAAACCAAAAGTAGGTATGCATGAGTATATATGCATATGCAGTATGCATGAATATATATGCATATGCAGCTACATGAGAGCAAAAACCTTGATTTCAAGACATGTAATAAAGCTGCATGAGTTAAAAAAAAAATAATAAAAAAAAGCTCTGTATTGTAATTGTTAACAAGGCAGTTGGAGTTGCTGAACACTCTGAACAGTACACTTTGAATACTCAGCAAGTCAGGAAGGTCTCAAAGGTTGTACCATGTAAAAGTCAAGTAATTAAACACTGATTACTTACTGTAAAAAAAAAAAAAAAAAAAAAAAGTGTCTGCTGGGAAAGGTTGGATTCAGAAGGTCTAATTTAACACAGAAGATTTCAGTGGAAATAGAGCCTTTAACTACATTCTGCTTGACTTCATCCACAAGAAAGGGATGAGAGAAAAGATTAAAAAAGCTATTCAGTACTTTCTTTCAGCAGTGGTGCTTTGGGAGGTGACAACAGCTACTAGTAATTCTTTCCATAATCTTTTCCCCAAAACAGCATTTAGAATCCTCTTCAAAATTTGGCTGTGGATCTATGGCTTCATTATTTTTACAAAATACAAAGCCACCTCCCTTCTGTGCTCTTGGCTACAGATTAAATGTTTTGGTTCCCCAGAAACATCTCATTTTGAAAAAGCCATTGCAAACTCAGGGAAGCCTGCTTCACCTGATGCTATTACCTCCTCACATATTAGAAAAAGCCTGCCCTTTCTCTGTGCTTCTCCCTTCAGCATCTCCAAAGGCTCAGTCATATTTTTGTGGCTGGGTTGTCTCTGCAGTGTGCCAAGAGAAAGAAAAGACCACAAGCTTCACTGGCCACTGAAACTATTTTCTTTGCTATGAACCATCACTCCCTCCTCCTGCCACCTCTGGCACAATAGTCCTCTTCATAGTTTGGGCACAATTAAGGATTAACTATTAAAAGCTCTTGTATTTCATCACACCATTAGGGAGCTGGTCTTGTAAAATGTTGTGGATTCTTCTTTCCTCACAAACATACAGAGAAACTATTTTCTCTGTAGAAAATTATCTCCTCCAAGCATCTCAAACACTTATGCATTAATATCGTTTGTTGGAGATAGCAGAATGAAGGCCACATTTGCAACACACAGCAAGTTGATTGCTTACATCAATTGTTGTGATGGGGGAAAAAGTGCTTCATTTTCTTGGCACAGAGTATTGGCTGAGTTTATTCACACCTACTGAAATACAAACAGGCTTATGTTTATATTAGGTACTTTGGGGAAAACATCCTGCAGCCACAACTCTGGAGTGCTTCAGGAATTTTAAATACAGCCATGATATTATACTCTAGCTAAACACACTTTTCTATTCACTCTTCCTTTTGCAATCACATTTCACACGTGGATTGTACTCTCCAAAGGTTAAAATCCAGAGAGAAAATGCAGTATTTTACAAATTGATGCTCATTCCCCCACACCCTTCATGTTCATTAAATTTCCTAGGGTTCACTCTCCATATAAGGCACTCAGGAGGTGAACATTAATTGGGGAACACAAGAATTCATTTTTTGAATTGTGTTATATTTTGACAATTTAAATTAAACTGTTTTGGGGAAGAACAGTCTCCTCCCAGCCTTTATCATGGAGTTCCCCTATGGTTTCTTACCACCATCTCACCTCCATCTCATCCCAATCCTTTCCCCATTACCTGCTTTTCTGTTTGAATGGCAGGATCTTCAGCGCAGGGAGGATTTGTACAGCACCTGGCCTAAAGAGACTCATTTAAAATGTCGATTCTAGATATTATTTTTTTCTTTCAAGCTGCAAAAACAAACAAACAAACAAACAAACAAAACAACAGTTAATAGATTTCATAATCTTATAAGTGAACATATTCCTAGGTGTGTTTACTGCAGTAAGTGGAGACTTTTTGTAAAGTGCTGAAGGACTATCAATATACGCTGAGACCTGACTGGTATGTACTGGACTCAAGTGGTCAATATGTTATTGAGGAAAGAATTCCAATCTTGACAGAAACCTGTAAGAAAAGAGACCATATAGGATCAGGCAAATTGTGCCAGGATTGAGAGGAGGAGCAATGCAGAGTGACATGCTCAGCTGTACATAAGGAGCAGTTAGCCAGAGCCCAGAGAAATTGCCGAAATAAATACAAGTAAAAGAAATTTGTTGAGACTAGTGTATATTTTAACTTCTACTCTGAATGTTTTCAAATATAAAGATACAGCTTTAATCAGCGTGACAGTTTCAGTCAAATTTTTTATCTTTTGAAAAATATTTTCCAAGCTAATCAGTCTTCAAGAGGGTAGAGGAAGGGAAGGCCAGGCCAGGGAAGAGGACAGATACCTGCATTCAGGCTTTACTTCATTCAGTCCATTCCTATACAGAAAAATCACTAAAGTGCTTCCTTAATTCCTCTGGTCTAAAGGTTCTCATCAGCTCTTCGGGCTTTATCTGGACCCTGACACTGACCTAAAATTTCTGCCTCAGTTTCCAAACTGTTTTGAAGATTTTTAGTAACTATAAAACACTTTACTTCAAACACATGATCTGGGGAAACTTACCATAGGTCTATTTCCCTAACATGTAAGTGAAATATATGAATTAGCATGGTATCAGTTTAAGTTTATATATGCATATGTATATATACATATATATATAAGAAAATTCATATACATTCTTCAGAGCAAACAAGATTTATCCTCTTTTGTAAAATAGATTTTCTTATCTACACAGGAAAACATTTTGTTTCCCTATCTTCTAATAGATTTTTGTTTTCCTCTTTTCCCCTTGTTCTTGCAAGTGCGTTTAGAAAGGCAAATCTCTCTGTAGAGGGGCAAAGGTGATGGTCAGCTGTAATATATTTAGCAAGAAATTGACAGAAAAGTGAAAGCCATGAGAGGGACTCTTGCTCTTTTAAAAAGTTTTTGCTGATCAGCTTACACTTTAGCAGCAAGTTCCCTGAGGAAGGGCAAATCCTCCCAGCCTTGCAATTAGGCAGGTGGACAGTCCCAGGGGAGCCACAGTCCTGCTCATGGAAGCCCATGTGTATATGTGCTTGTGTGTGTGCATTTTTTTCTCCCAGAAAAACATTTATTGATTCCACTTAATCCTCAAGTTGCAAAGCTGTTACATTTGAAAATTGCCAGTGGACAGCTTCATTTGCAAGCTGTGGGTTCTGAGTACCAAAAGGGCGACGAAGCTGATGAGGGGCCTGGAGAACAAGTCCTACGAGGAGCGGCTGAGGGAGCTGGGCTTGTTCAGCCTGGAGAAGAGGAGGCTCAGGGGCGACCTTATCGCTCTCTATAGGTACCTCAAGGGAGGCTGTAGCGAGGTGGGGGTTGGTCTGTTCTCCCACGTGCCTGGTGACAGGACGAGGGGGAATGGGCTTAAGTTGAGCCAGGGGAGTTTTAGGTTAGATGTTAGGAAGAACTTCTTTACTGAAAGGGTTGTGAGGCATTGGAACAGGCTGCCCAGGGAAGTGGTGGAGTCACCATCCCTGGAAGTCTTCAAAAGACGTTTAGATGTAGAGCTTAGGGATATGGTTTAGTGGGGACTGCTAGCGTTAGGTCAGAGGTTGGACTCGATGATCTTGAGGTCTCTTCCAACCTAGAAATTCTGTGAACTAGCCGCTCCACGCATTTATATGTGTCTTGTCCCTTAAGAAAGGAGAACTTTGCAGCATCACACTTTACAGCAATGAGGAAGAACATCAGTATTTTCCTAAAATCTCAGTCTTTACCTCTCAGGATACCTGAAATTGTATAACCATAAAATGGTTATAATCACCATGGGTACTGTAAACTGATTTTTGTGTCCAAAATGTTCTCAAACAATTCCACTGAAATAAATTGGATTACTTGGGCGAATAACTTCTCTCTATGGACTTTACAGTCTCTTCCCAGGAAACAACAACTATTTTACTTTGAATTAATTGCATTTTTAATGTCTACATGACATAATTTGCAAACAGAGCCTGTTATTTAAACTGTGCCCAGTCCTGGTGGTGTGGAGTCATTAGTTCACTGAGTGAGAGGGAATGCTAGAAAAGAAGAGTGTTTGACCAAATAATCTCAGGAGGTACATACCCACCACTGCTAGTGCAATGGTTGGCTTCAATAAAACAAATGATGAACATAGTGACAAGAATACAGAAAAAACTTTCAGAGCTTTCCATGAGACATTTTTCATAAGGCTTTTGATCTTTCTTGAAGATGGTAGACAAACTACAGACCTCTTTCCTGAAAAAGCTCATTTGTTTTCACAGAGACCTTGGAAATCTCTGGCTTTGCAAAGTTGGGAGCGGTAGTGCTAATGACTTGTCTGGGAAGTTTTAAACTCAGTGGTTAGGCTGCAAATTATTAAAAATAAAAATAAACCAACAGTGGCCAGTGGACAGCAGCTTTTCAAATACAGTGGAGCTGAAGTAATTATATAAATAGTGAGAAATATAAGCAGGTGTTTCATATTGATTAAGCTTCTCTGATTCTGTAACAACAGTAATTTTTGTAGATGAATTTAGAGAAATAGGATAAGTAGCAGCACGAAATAACATACAGCTAACTTGGTATCTGCTATAGCAGATAACAAGCAGAACTTCATTTAGAAATACCCTGCAGAACAAAAGGTAGAACAATTAAACTGAAAAACAGATTTCTGTCTGAACAGTTTTACATTCTTTTGGTGCAAGCAAACCAGGAGATGACAGAATCAGCAATGGGTGTATGAATGTGAGTGAATGGACACACGCATGCATGTGTGTGAGGGTATGTGCATTTTTTTCTTTTTCTCCTTGTCCATTATTCTGGTGGAAATGGATATCATCATTTCTGTTCCTTTTTATGAAAAAATTAATTTCAGTTCTTTCCCTTGCAATATATATCAGGGTATGTGTAAACATACATACATCATCACCGTGCACTGATCACAGAGACGGGATGCATCCATGCAAGTCTTTTTTCAGGTCATTCTGGTTCCATGCTGCATAGCACAGGGCTGCAGGCAAACAGGCCTGACTCAGGTGCATGCTGTCCCAGCACTACCTGCAAGTGCATTGTCTTCCTCTGCCCACCTTTTGTGCTCAGCAGCATGGACACAAGGGACTGTTTCCATCATGCACACACACCCTGCCACAGCCACTCCCATGTTGTGCAGTGGTTTCCTCAAGGTGCCAGCAGTATTTGTGCTTTAATTTTTTCCTGTGCTTCCATTTAGTACTTCTGGCATGTAAACACTGGGCAGGTGTGGCAGTGCTTGGAGGGGCAAGTGAAGGCAGTAATTCAGCCTCAGTGAGGGCGCAGGCCGGCCAAAGCAGAGGTGGCAAGCTCTGCTGGGGTGGCTCCTAGCCTGGCACTGCAGCACAGTGGCTGTGGCTTGGCCAGCTCGACGCAGGCAGGCAGTCACTGCAGCAGATGGGGAGAGGAGGAGGCAGCCAAAAGACAAGATGTGTATAAATGCTGCTGCTGAAATGTACCTCTCATCTGAATTCTGAAATGTTGATCTCTTTCTCTTAGTCTTATAGCCCGATAGATGTAAACGGCACAAATGGTTTGTATCTGTAGAAATTAATACTCCAGAAGTAATTCCATTTTTATATTGATACAAAGTAAGCTTTTGATTTATCAGAAATTAGCAGGTTCTAGAAAGATCTACAGGCAGTTGGTGTTATATACCATATATTAAAGTCGTAACATGCCAGACTTCAGAAAGAGTGAAGGTATAAAATAAAATAGGACTTAAAAACAAAACAAAACAAAACAAAACAAAACAAAACAACTATTGGTATTTAAGAGAATTGTGCTCTTGCAACATTAATTCTGGGGAATCTTGGGGAATCGGTGGGGATGACAAACTCCCAACTGACCCTGAATGTGCTACTCCACCTGGATCCCTACAAGTCCATGGGTCCGGATGGGATTCATCCCCAGGTGCTGAAAGAGCTGGCGGACGTCATCGCGGAACCTCTTTCAACTATTTTTCAACGATCCTGGGAATTTGAAGAGGTCCCAGTAGACTGGAAGCTGGTAAATGTTGTGCCGATTTTCAAGAAGGGTCAGAAAGAAGACCCTAGCAATTACAGGCCTGTCAGTCTCACGTCAGTGCCTGGTAAAATCATGGAGAAGTTGGTTCTTGAACTTATTGAGGCGCACCTGGGGGACAAAGCAGTCATTGGTCCCAGCCAGCATGGGTTTGTGAAGGGTAGGTCCTGCCTAACTAACCTGATTTCCTTTTATGATAAGATCACCCGTATGGTGGACCAAGGGAAACCAGCTGATGTGATTTTTTTGGACTTCAGGAAGGCTTTTGACACGGTTTCCCATAGGATCCTACTGGACAAAATGTCCACCATACAGCTAAATAAAAACATTATACGATGGGTGAGCAATTGGCTAACGGGCAGGGCCCAAAGGGTTATGGTAAATGGGGCTGCGTCAGGCTGGCGGGCGGTCACCAGTGGGGTCCCTCAAGGCTCCATTTTAGGGCCGGTACTTTTCAATATTTTTATAAACGATCTGGATGTAGGAATAGAAGGTATTTTGAGCAAGTTTGCTGATGACACCAAACTTGGAGGAGTTGTGGACTCAAATGAGGGCGTAAAGGCCTTGCAGAGGGATCTGGACAGGTTGGAGAGCTGGGCGATCACCAACCGCATGAAGTTCAATAAGAGCAAGTGCCGGGTCCTGCACCTGGGACGGGGAAACCCTGGCTGCATGTACAGACTGGGCGATGAGACGCTGGAGAGCAGCCTAGAAGAGAGGGATCTGGGGGTCGTGGTAGACAGCAAGTTGAATATGAGCCAGCAGTGTGCCCTGGCAGCCAGGAGGGCCAACCGTGTCCTGGGGTGCATCAAGCACGGCATCGCTAGTAGGTCAAGGGAGGTGATTGTCCCGCTCTACTCTGCGCTGGTGCGGCCTCACCTCGAGTACTGTGTGCAGTTCTGGGCACCACAGTATAAAAAGGACATGAAACTGTTGGAGAGTGTCCAGAGGAGGGCTACGAAGATGGTGAAAGGCCTTGAGGGGAAGACGTACGAAGAACGGCTGAGGTCACTGGGCCTGTTCAGCCTGGAGAAGAGGAGGCTGAGGGGAGACCTCATCACAGTCTACAACTTCCTCGTAAGGGGGTGTCGAGAGGCAGGAGACCTTTTCTCCATTAACACTAGTGACAGGACCCACGGGAACGGGGTTAAGCTGAGGCAGGGGAAATTTAGGCTTGACGTCAGGAGGGGGTTCTTCACAGAGAGGGTGGTTGCACACTGGAACAGGCTCCCCAGGGAAGTGGTCACTGCACCGAGCCTGTCTGAATTTAAGAAGAGATTGGACTGTGCACTTAGTCACATGGTCTGAACTTTTGGGTAGACCTGTGCAGTGTCAAGAGTTGGACTTGATGATCCTTAAGGGTCCCTTCCAACTCAGGATATTCTATGATTCTATGATTCTATGAACGCGGTCTATAATTGATAGAAATACAAATGGGAAATATTTAATGTCATGATATGAACTATTGACAAGCTTTATGCTTAAAAGCTTTCTGTCACCTCTACTGAAAAAGCTGAGGGAAAGAAGAAATAGAAAGTAGTTGGGTCTCTGCTTTCTCTCTGAGGATAACTGAAGGCATGAAAAAGAAAAATCTCTGATGAGGGTCAAAAGAGTAGAACTGTTTATTTGAGAAAAAAAAAAAAAAAAAAAGATAAATGCAAAGAGGCCAGATAAAACTTTATAAAATAATATATGGCATAGAGAGCACAGAGTGGAATATTCAACACCAGCTTTCTCGTATTACACAGACAAAGGGATATTCACTTAAAAGATGAAACTTAAAGATGAAGAGTAGAAATATTTGTCTCCACAATGAAGAATTATTATACCATGGAACTCTTTGCCAAAAAGCAGTGTTGCTTTTAGGAGGATTAAATACAAATAAAATAAAATAAAATTAAAAAATCACATGAATGGTGAGAAGGTCCAAAGTGGTAGTGCTGAGTTGGAAATCAGAAAATCAGATGAAAATCTTCTTGCTAACTTGTTGCATTGGAGGGCAAAGTGCAAGAGAAAAACTCTTTCTTTTGGGTAAAAAATAAAAATAAATAGCAGACACTTGCCACTGCCATACAAAACCTACAGGAGTGAGCAAGATACCAGTTGGATTAAACATATTAGTTCTGTAACAATGAGCAGAAAAAAATAAAGATAGAAATCACTTTATTAGTTAGAAGTGTTTTCACTTTTAAGCAATAAAGAAGTATTAAAAAAAAAAAGGAGGTATTGTTTCATTTAGCTGTTGTTACAAAGGCTCAAGTGGTACTGTAACAGTGGAAAAAAAATCAAGATGAGTACCATAGTTTCACACTTAGACTTAGGCAGTGTTTCATGAAATGGCATGCTTGCCAAAAATTATAAGTGGTAGTGCTGGTGGTGAGGAGTAAGAAGAAGGTGGTGGCTGGGAGGTGATGTCTGAGCTCTAAGCAATCCCCACATTTACTGTAATTAATGGTACAAGTCAAAGACTCACTCCATCATCAAACTCCCATGGAGAAGCATCATGACTACAGCTGCTTAGGTACTAAGGAGAAAATACCCAAACCAGACATCTGAGATGGGGGTTTAGCAGGTTTAATTACTGAAACTTAAATAACATGTGGAAATCAAGAATAAGAGATATATTTTGAAGATTTCATATTCTTTTTCCAAACAGTTTATTTAAATTATAAAATAATTTCTTCAATAAAGATAATTGCAAGCTATTAACTGTTGGCTGAATGCAGCCCCCCGCCTCACCCTGGTGAGAGCTGTTGTGTGTCTATCTTATGCTGCACATCTGCCTTTCATCTCAGCAGATTTTGACTTTGTATGACATTACAACACAGAGGTGAGTACAGATACTGATACAGTTTTGGATTATCATACAACCTGTCTTGTACCCATGGCACCAACCTGAAAGGTACTTGGAGTCTGGATGACAGAGATGATAAAGCAGAAGGAAGGATCTGAAATATATGTTCACTGGTGAGTTAAGGAGGATGTTAGATCTTGCTGCAGGCCTGTAAGCACTGTATGTGAGAGCAGCCGATGCGCCAAGGTTACCTGCTGGAGCTGCAGCTGTGTGGCCTGGTTCCTTGCCGTGTTGTCTCCCTGTTAGTGTGGGACTGCTGCTGCTGCTGACAGCTCATCGATGCCTCTCTTTTTATCTGGAGTTCATCAAGCCCTCACAGCTGCTTTCACAGTATGTTCAAATTTCAAATGTTGTATGTAACTCTAGAGCCATGATCACACACTAGTATGCTAATAGGATTAGCATTGCAGTTCTGGGGGAAGAAAATTTTGTCTTTGGATAAGAGGTTTTTTTCTACTTTGAAGATTTTGAGCTCTGTACCCCAACACTATTGTTGCTGGGTGTGGGGGAAGTCTTTCTTTCTTGCTCTCCTTCTCTCTCTGTTTGTATGCTGTCCAATGCTGTTTCAAGACCTCGCTTCCATTTATTTCACAACTTTGCCAAGTGATGTTATGGTATTATCCTTCCATTGGTTTGTGGGGAAGCTAAGTGGGAACTTGAGTTCAGGAGATGTTCCAGTAAATTGAGAGGGTGCTTGTGGCTACTCCACTTTCAGAGGTGCTAGTTGTTAGATTTATTTTATATATGCATATATATTTTGCTATACATATTGCTATGCTGTACAGAATTGCTATAATTTGGAAAAAAACATACCTAGTGGCACCTGTGTACTAGGGAGGTATAACTAATAATTTTCCTGGCTGTCTTGCAGTGGTATTTTGCCAGAATTTCTTTCAGTGAAAGCCAAGATTGTCATCTTTTTCTTTGTCCCTGCATTCAGGGAACCGTGACTGTGGGATCCAAAGGACCTCTGTTCTTTAGGCTCTTTTTGTGCATGCTTAGTGGAGAAACTTGCCAATTTAATTCTGCTGGATGCTTCTTTACTCCCAGATGGGAAAGAAGTTCAAAAAATGTGTTGATTCCCAGCTCAGGTCAAGGAACATGCTGGTCATTGGTCTGAAAGTAAGACTCATGCAATACTGAAATAATGAACAATGTCCTCTGTTGTGTCTGACAGCAGTAAGATATTACATTTTTCAGAATCACCAATTTAAAATATATTATCAAGAAATAAAAAAAGTAAAAATCACCTATAAATAATCACCTATAAATGTTTATTGCATAAAAAGTTGAAAAGAGAGTTGGAGAGTTGGGGAGCTCTGACAACTGTTTAAAATAGCTTTTTATCCTTTGATAATATAGCAGAGGCAAATGTGAAGGTATGGACAAAATACCCTTTCTTAAGCAATATTTCTTCTAGCACAAAAAAAAAATGGGATAGGAGAAACAGAAAATAATAAAAAGTTAGTTTAGTTTTGAATGAATCCAAGTGAACATAGTGAACATAATGACATATCATGCCAGTCACTGTTTAGGCAAAGATTTCTCTCAAGGTTATATAACTGCTGTCTGTAACTAGGAAACCATCATCTGGCTTGGTCTTCTGCGGTTTCCCAGTCAGCCTGTCAGATCCTTGCCACAGCCTCACTTACAGCACCAATATTATTTTGAAACATTTAGTGGTTCAAAGGGTAGTTCATAGGTACAAGAAAAAATGTTCAAACTGCAGAAATACTCTAAGTGAGATGACAATGTACTATTTATTGTTTAGCAAGCAAACAGTGGAAGGAACAAATAAGTACCAGAACAGATAGCTGTAAACAGAACACTTTAAAGCAGTCTAACAATGTTTTATATTAAATCATCCATTAACTTTCATCCAGACGAGATGATGCTCTGTATCGGAGGACTGCATGAAATGATACATTGGAAGACTCAGGTGAGTTTGTGATTTCTCTGAGTTTCATGATTGAGAAAGTAATTCTAAAATAATCTCGTATAGAAAACAATAAAATTCTACTAGGCTTCTACATATGTGTGTGTATATATATATATATATATATATATATATATATACACACTATATATATATATATATGTACATGACTTTCAGAGACAGGGAAAATTTGCTAAACTGATCTGACCCATCTCCTATTATCCTGTTATTTTTCAACAACTTTCCAAGCTTGCCAATATAATGTTCATATTATTCAATATGATTCTACCTTCATTTATGGCTTTCTGGTAGATTTGCACTCCACTTTAAATGAGCTCTTCGTAAGAGACAGACTCAAAAGGATTATATTTATGCACACAAGGCTTGAAATAAGACATATCCTAACCTTTAATTATGAATCACTGCCATGGTTTCTGAAAAGCAGCTGAAATCCTAGTGATGTTTTAAGAAGGTAAAATCCTGAGGTTTATTTAAGAGGGTTCTGTTACTTTAAATGTCATATGCTGAAAGCCCTTGTTAATAAAGACTGGCACAGGTCACACTGTCAAGGATAAACAATCATTCCTAAATCCTTTGTTTCAGGCTACAGTGAAACCTAATCCCCATGGTGTTCTTGCCTGGCCATGCATGCATGTAGATATGCACCACTTTTATAGTACTAGTGCTTTCTTTCAAGCACGTTGCTCCTGACTGCAAGGCATTTGATTTCTGGTAATTAATCAGCTCATCATACATGCTGTGTTTCTCCCTCAGGCCCAACTCAAGTTAGTGATCCAAATCTGGCCCCAGGAAAAAAGAAACCATTTATGTTCTTAGTGCACAGAATGAAACCCTGATAAACAGTGCTTGGCTAAACATTGAATTCAGATGGCATTATTTTTTTACAGGCTATAAGTCTAGTTTTTATTTATTTATTTTTCCCAAGCTGTAAGTCTGTATTTTTTTTTTCTTTGTAAGCTCTATTTCTCCTGTTTGTCCCTTTAGAATGGCAAAAAATAAAAATAAATAAATAAACAAAATGAACTACCAAGTGTGCCCCTAAATGAGACATCAAGATTTACTGGATTATTTCTGAGGTTTTGTGCTTCAGCATATGAACTCATTGCCTGAAACCTTTGTGTTCATTTTTAAACAACACTTTGTCACATGTTTATCCGTCATCCTTTATCTTTGTGTTCTTTCATGTTTGGCTTGTCTGCATAATAACCTTGTTACTGCTAATTTTATCAGATCCAGAAAACAACTTCAGCTCGTGTTGGTAATTCTTCATGCCTAGAGATGTGGCAACTCTCATTCTTTTCAATTATGTACCAGTTGGCCTTAACTGCTGTTTGAGGAGTCATGCATTGTTACTAAGGATCCACAAGAGCATTAGAAAACTTAGCAGGCGAGCTCTCACTTTTTATTTCTTCTGATTAAAATAATAACCTGTATGCCCACAAAGACATCATGCTCAGCTAGCAAAGGCTACTGGCTCCCGCTTCTCCGTCAGCTCATGGATTGTGGTACTGCTTCTTGTTCTGCTAATGCATAAGGATTTTGAGTACTTGCTTCCTGCAGTGATGAGACATACAGTGCTGCCAGCATTATTTCTAGGCTATATCTTTCTGGCACAAATTAAGCTCTTTATGCCAGTTCTTTTCCCTATGGCAAAGGCAAGAAACCGAACAGAATTATTTCACCTAATAGCTCCTTGCCTCACAGGGCTGTTGTGAGACTTAATTAATTAATGTTTGTAAAGTGCTTTGAGAGCCTGGGATAAAAAGGTGCTATATAAGCATTGATACAAGTACAAAATATTATTATTAATTCCTGGCCTGATAGAAAGCTACTGAATGAATGGACAGCTAAACTGTATTCTCCAGTGCAAAAGTGGATATTGTCCACCACAAGCAGGAGCATCACAGTGCATTTTTGTTTGTAAAATCTTTTGTGTAGAGGTGTCTTTCAGTCATGGGTCAAGTTGACTCAGATTTTTTTTTTAAAACAGGAAAAAAAGAAGTCTTTTGAGCACTACTACTGTGTTGTTTTTAATTTCTCTGTCTTTTCTTGTTCTAAGCATACCATCCAGATAAGGAAAATAAACCACACTGGGCTGCAGATTAAGTCAAATATCAAAATCATTGCATGCTGACCATGAAAACTCACTCATGCTGAATATTTGTGGGTTATCAGGATCAAAGAGCACTTCAATATTTATCAAAAAGCATAGCCCACCGTGGTTTAGTCTTCATTAACCTGGTGTGTATTTGAAGAACTCAACACAGCTAATGCAGTCCAAGCTAAAGCTGACATTTTTTGACTTAGGAAAACATTTATCCTCTTGAAGAGATATGTATCAGTTTGTAAATGTTGTGAAAGGGCAGAATAACATACGGCTCACATATGCTATTGGGTTTTCTGAATGCAATAAGCTTTACGGAACTGAATTATGCTTTGTACATAGAGTCAAGAATGAACTTGTCATTTCTGTAATACCAGTAAAGCTTATTTCACATATAATGGGACATCCTGCTGTGCATAGATGATACAATTTTTCTAGTTGGATTTAAAAATATTCAAATGAAAAAGAGGCTAAATTAGTCTGTGAAAGCTTGGCTATGTGTGATACGAAGGGTGCTCAACCAGCTGTAGGGAGTTTGTGAAATACATGGTATTACTTCCTCTGCTACTTTAGGCTGATTGGGTTTCATGTCTGAACAAGACCTTGAGGAGTTTAACTCATGTAAAAGACTCTTCCCCCTTATATAGCAAGGAATATGGATCGCGATGGTTGTTCATTTTGATTCCCTGACAATGCCGTTAGCCTTTTCAGTCTGTTCTTACTGTGCAACTAATGTTCACATCCATGATGTTGTTAGAAAAAGATCATTTACAAACTCATCATGCTAAAACAGTAAATTAGTGGTTCAAAAATAAAATAAAAAAAAGTATTGATGCATACTGATGACATATTTTATATATACAGAATAGGGACAGAAAATGAAATGGACTATTATGGACTATTTAGTAGATAAGGAATTGGCTGGATGGCTGCATCCAGAGAGTTGTGGTTAATGGTTCAATGTCCAGGTGGAGGCTGGTGATGAGTGGTGCTCTCAGAAATCTGTCCTGGGATCAGTGCTGTTAAATATCTTTATTATCTTTACCAATGACATACAGTGATTGAGTGCACCCTCAGGAAGTTTGCAGATGACACCAAGCTGAGTGGTACAGTTGACACAACAGAAGGGAGGGAAGCCATCCAAAGAGACCTGGACAAGCTTGAGAAGTGGGCCCAAAGGGAATGTAATGAGGTTCAACAAGGCCAAGTGCAAAGTGCTGCACCTGGGTTGGGGCAATCCCAGACATGAGGACAGACTGGGAGAAGAACTCATTAGGAGCATCCCTATGGAGAAGGACTTGGTAGGTTCTGGTGGATGAAAAACTCTATCAGATCAGAGAGATGGAGAACTTCGCCTTTCCTTTTGAATAAAGACAGAGAGCTGGGTATGTCAGCCTAGAGAAGAGAAGGCTGTGGGGAGACTTTACTGCAGCCTTTCAGTGCTTAAACAGGGCTTATAAAAAGTGGGATACTGGAAACGTTCAAGGCCAGTCTGGATGTGGCTTTGGGTAGCCTCATCTAGTGGGAGGTGTCCCTGCCCATGGCAGGGGATTGGAATTAGATGACCTTTAGGGTCTCTTCCAACCCAAGCCATTCTATGATTCTGTGATTCTATGATTCTATCATTATGGCACAGGAACAAGACTGCTCATTCAGCTTTTCATTTCTTCCCATAACTCAAGCAAGTCATTTAATTTCTCCAGTCTTCAACAAAGTGTTGTGAATCTTTTCCTTTTTATGTGTATGAAATAGCAAGAAGTGATCAAAGGGGAGTTCGTGTGTGTGACTAAGAGGATCATGAGTGTCAGAAGGAATAAAGTGAAATCGGGACTTTGTTGCTTAAAGAAAAATAAAGGTCAAATGCCAGTCTGCAGCTGCTGGTGTTCAAGCCAGGGAGGTGTTTCAGACAAAGGGGAGTTGGGCACTGTTTACTGCTGATTTTCTCCGCATTTGTTTGTGAATATCCAGAAAAAAATCTTCTCACATATAAAGTCTCATGGCATAAGAAAACTGGTGACAACTGTGGACATCCATTCAGTGCTGATCTCTGAGTGGAAGATGTATGTCTTCCTAGTGTATCTTGGGAGTTAAAGTGAAACAGAATAGGATCCAGAATTGGTAACTGATGCCTTCACTAGCTCTTTACTGGCTGTTGAATCTCATAATTATTGCACTCTGGTGCTGCTTCTTCAACTGGGATAGTAAGGAGATAAACACCAATATTTGTAGTGCACAGTGATCACAGGTGGAAAGCAAAGCATTGCTGTTTACCATTTAAGCATACTTTATAAGTCATATGCTTGAGTGCTGGTTTTTGCATTTCATTTCCTTGTGGCTGAGGTTGTACTCTCAAATTCTAACAGGTGGCAGTTCAACCAGACACTGCCAGTAATCTGCAGCCTGTGCAGATTTCCACATTTCCACTAAAGCCAGGTTCTGGGGAGCTGCATAACACTGTCATTCTATAGTGCTTGCATAGCCTCTGTCTGCAGTAACAAGCTGGCAGCATACGCAAGTTGCACTAGACTGGTTTGTGCCACAACAGTCAGTCAGGTGCTGGGGCAATACGGCAGTCACAGCTCCTCATCCATAGGCTTCCTGCTGTAAAATCATCTGATAGCAGCAAGTGGGCTGGGGCATGTGGAAGATGGGAAAGCTCCGAATTTCTAAGAATCATTGAGGAACAAGTCAGAGTGCTGGTTGGAGGCTGATCTGAAAGAAAAAGCACAACAAAACAACAAAACAAAACAAACAAACAAAAACCCTGAGCATTTTGCACCACCTGCAATAGAAGCCTGTCAAGGGAAGAAGAGTGAATATCTGGATCAGCCTTCATTTAAATGCAAATGAGAAGGAAAATACCAGCTGCAATGGGAACAGAACAGTGGCCTCTGAACGTTCAGTGGTTCAGTTTGAATACCTCTCTTGTAACATCAGTGACTTACTTTCCAAAGGACCTGTGCACCTGTAGTATTTATTGTTCTCTATTGTTTGAATTGTTTATTCCTTCTAAAAAATATTTTATAGTTAGATGTAAATATGGTTCTTTGTACAGAGTTAAAAGACAAAAGGAAAAATGTGACAAAAACTTTTGGGAGAAAGGAAAATACTGGAACATTTTAGACCTTTGGTTTATTCAGGTTTTGAAATAGGGTTCAGCTGGGTTTTAGCTACCAAATTAGTTCCTCCATCTCCACAAAAGAAACTGGAAATCTAAGAAGCTTCCTGAGCTAATCAAGCAGAGGAGAAAGCACAACCAGAATCTTATCTGAGTTTTCCCTCTGGCTTTTCCACCATACCATCTCTTTACTCCATAAACTTCCAGTAAGTTTAAAGGCTCTCTGGCAGCATAAATGTAAGTGGGTTGCCTAAGATAAGGGACATTGCATGAAATGGGGAACATGAAAGCAAGCACACATCGAAACAGCCATCTGCTCAGCCTTGGAATAGGAACATTGCAGAGCTCATCTGTGCATTAGTGTTGCCATTTAATGTGGTTTCTAACAAAAAAATGTTAATAAAATTCATGGCTGTAGCTGACTCACATTATAATGTCCTTCTAGAAAAAGCCTGTACCATTGCTTTGTGAATCTGTGCACGGAATAATAATATGTGCCAGAAAGCAAACTGCAGAATCTCAGGTTTCTATTGCTGAAGATAGGTGGACTCACTGTTTACAGGTCATTTGGAAAACTCTTCTGTACTGAGAGCAAGAAACAGCCTATTTTCTTGAAGCATACTGCTATAGAAGTTGTTAGTGAACCTGGGAGCCAAGTACTCTTACTATTTAACATCATGACAATGGAGTAGGTATTGATGAGGAGGTACAGAACAAGTATAGAATCAAAAAATCATGGAATATCCTGAGTTGGAAAGGACCAAGAAGGATCATCGAGTCCAACTCCTGGCTCCACAGAAGAGCCTATGTCTGAGAGCATTGTCCAAACACTTCTTGAACTCTGTCAGGCTTTGTGCCGTGAACACTTCCCTGGGGAGCCTGTTCCAGAACCCAACAACCCTTTCAGTGAAGAACCCTTTACTAATATCCAGCCTGAACTTGCCCTTTTTCAGCTTCATGTCATTTGTTATTTATATCACTGGAAAATTATTAAGAAATGGGATATAAGGCCAGTGGAGTCTTAGAACACCTCATCAGCATTATCTGTTTCTACACTCAGCTATTTTGCATGATTGTACAAAATGAAGCCTTTCAACATTTGCCTTTTACCTGAGACTTCACTGACTGTATTACTTACCAGTAAAGGTAATGGTAAGCCAAGCTGATGGTGGCAAATACCAGACTGAGGGTAATTACTTACAAATAAATGCTGTGAGGCTCTTCAGAGCAACCATTGTATACAAACAATATAATTTAATAGCCTATCCTACAAATCATTGCAGTCATTTTTAAACTGTCATTCTACAGAGAAATATTGTTTCTATAGGCTGGCTCTCATTCTAAAGCCTTTAACGGATATATTTGCTAAGAGCTACTTCCACTTCATTTACATTATTAAATTAGGTTTCTCAAACAAATATTGTCAGCAGTATTGGTAAGCAGTTCCTTTTTCATTTACTGAAGATGGAGCTGTGAATTCTCTGAAGAAAAAATTAGAGTGCTTTAAGATATGCAAAATTTTGGAGGGCACGATCCACAGCATCAGCCATTTTCTTTGCTGCTGTAATGTGATATTTTTCCATAGACTTCCAGAGGGGTGTTATATTTTACATAAACAGAGAGATAAGAAACTAGAAGCCTCTAAGTACAAAATGACTGCAAGACAACATATTTCCTAGTTTACAAAATATATTTAAGATGCATTTTGTTGAAGACATTTAGAAAACAAGGTATTTAACTACAAGATGTATCAAGTGAATGTTCAAAATATATGAAGGAGTGCTGCAAAACACTAACCTGTCAGATCTGGGGGACTGATAGGCTTTGTGTGTGTCTTGCGTGTCTAAGCTTGTGACATCTTTGATTTGACTGCCAGTGTAATTAACACACCACTGCGGGAGATGGGGGTAGTGCATCTTCCAAATCACAAAATCCTTGTTGTTGAGCCTAGGGCTGCCTCAACTGAGTGTTTCTAAACATCTCATGCTGAACTGTTTTATTTGTCATAAGCAAGTAAATAATGTGTAAAAGAGGGGTTCTGTCCTCACACTTCCTTTGTAGATGAGTTCCAAATGTCAAGAATATCGGACTTGAAGAGGAAGAGTATGTTACATTGCAATGTCCAAATCTTTTTGTGTATATATGTAATATATATATTAATTTAAGCATGAATCAAAGGCTCCTTAGTGCCTGAAAATGAAACTCAGACTTCTAAGTTACTTGGGACCTTTGGAAAAATTGACTTTGGCAATTTTTATTTTTTTTTCCATTCATGTGACCCCTTCTGTGAATTCCCAGTGCTGCCATGGCCAACCACAGGAATGGGTTTGTGTGTGTCTGAAGCATTCAATCTCTGCATCTTGGATTACACAAAACAGATGAAATCACAGTCCAAATGACACTATTGCAAAACTCAACAAATTTGGATGTCACTGAAGGATGGAATTACAGGGGAAAATACCTTTACATTTTAGAGACATGCATAGATAGGCTCAAATAAAAGGAACATTGAGAAGCACTTGTCATACAGGCAGAAGGGGATTTTTTTTTTTGAGTTTCATATATTGGTGTTTGCTACAAAACCAAGGAAGTAGGAGATCCAGGTTCACTTTCTTCCCTGTCTCAGGCAAACAGGATCTATACCTGTCATTGATCACTGGCTGTTGGACTGGATAACAACTCTTGCTGGTTTCTATTTAAATGTGCAGCACAAAACACTGTGAAAATACAGTAAGTGGGATCCACTTTTGAAATTAATGCTATCTGAGAAACAGAGTATAACAGAAAGAAAAAAACAATGAGAATTGTATTTACTTGAACTATATCTTCTATTAAAATTTATCTTTTTACCCTCCCAGCAAAAAATTAGATTTATGGTAATCTGACAAACATTCATGGAACAAAACTTAAGTTTGTAGTGTGAGTACAGAGTAGATGTAACAGGGCTGAAGAAATTGCCACAAATCAATATAATACAGAATCTAAACATACAAATAGATTAAACATGTGACTAGTAATTAATAAGTTAAACTGAAAAGACAGACCTGAAGATTATTACTGCTTCTAAACAGTCTCCAGCATAACTAGAAATGAAGATCATTTAATCTTTTCTCTCTCCACTGTGGAGCACTGATGGCTAATCTACCGCCAATGCATTGTACTTTGCACTCTGTACTCTCACCGTACTCTGTCTGCCACATACTCAAAGTTTTTGCCACTATCTTGTTTCTCAAAAGCCGCATAGAAGTTTATACATCAGTGCAAACAATGTTTAAATGTGTCCAGCTAATCACTGAAGGTATTGTCACAGAACAGAGGAGCAATGCAGACTTACCAGATACTCTGGTAACAGTAGCGTAATCCAATCATTCATTAACATGAATTAAAACTACAATGCTGCAGGACTAAAAACTGAAAAAAAAAAAAAGTTGGAAATTTGGAAGTTAAGAGGATGTGGGTTTGTTGGGAACTTTCAAAGCATTGTCCTATAGAAACCCTGCTGGACAAGGAATTTAATTTACCTAAAAATAGAGGCTTTGAAGAAGCAGATTAACATAGAGTTCAGCCTGCTGTCACGGGCTTCTGTTTTGGGACTAAAATCATAATGTAGTAGCACCTTTTCACATCATCTACTTTTATTTTTTTAATTATTTTTATTATTTTTTTATTTTTTTCCTAAAGAATGTTGTTGTATTACGTATAATTAACATGCTCTTTTGATTTATGAGGCTCCCTCATTACACACAGCCTGCAGGTTCTCCTTCTGTGCTGTCTGCTGGTTGTTGTGGGCTCCCTGAAATGCTGGCAAGCAGTTTGGGACTGAAAGACAAGTTTGTGGTTAAAGAATACAAATGTCTCTTCTTATAGTCACTTGGATCCAGGTTTTGGTGTTTTAGCTGTGTCTTAAATGTGCTATATTTTTAGTCCCACCAGAACTGTGGCAGCAAATTTCATAGCATTATGCAGTGACAAAGGAACTCAACTCACTCATGCAGAGGTTACAATTCTTTTTGCAGTCATGTGCCATAGAAAGTTTTCTTTGTATCTGATATTGTCAAATCCCCTTTCAGTCATCAACTTTTTTTGAAACACAAAATTCTAATTTAGAACAAAATGACGGATGAAAATTTCACATTTTTAAGAATAAACTGTATAATTTTCATATACTGCATTTTACCTATTTTATTTAGAAGATGCATAATTGTGCCAAATTCTATTCTTCATTTTCAAAAAGAATCCAAGACTGCATTGTGCTATTACACAATACAATTAAATAAGTGATAACACCTACATTTAGTCTTTTAGATTCAAAGATGACTCTTTTGATTAGCCAGAGTTGCTGGCACTTTGTTTGTGGGTGTAGAAATATCTGTTTTAATCTGTTTCTGATTTCAATCTCCTTTTCATTGCAGTTCTTGTCACTCTAATAAACCCATTACCTTCAAAAATACCATACTTGAAATTATACAAAAAAATCATGTATGTATGCAGCCTATATGAATGGGATTAATGTTAAGCAGAAGTGTAAAGTTGTTCATGGGCTTACTTTTTAGGAAAGTAGTGATTTTCTCAATGGAAGCATATAAATACCTCTATACCCAGTCACTGTCACTGCATCTTAACACAATATGCAGTGTTAACTAGATTCATAAAACAATAACCCAATTATTGACTACAATATCTGCTTTCATGTACTTAAACTTGAATTTAGCCACTTTTTTTTTTTTTTTTTTTTTTTAAGTTTCTCTTTTTAAATGTATACTGTCTTTTTGGCTTACCTTTGTTCAGTTTATTGGACCTTATGAATACTTGAACACTGCCCCTCAGGTTATACTTCAAATGTTTATCATGTTATTAATTTAAGACTTTTCAATCTAGCATATATGCTTCAAGTGATTTCTTAATCTCTTTTCATAATCACAAACTGGAGAAAAGTTATTTTGAACAAAAAATAACCTTTCTAGATGAGTAACACATGTACCCATGCCTTATAGCTTGGAATTGCAACTTCACTTCCTGCTTGGCCTAGAAGCAATACTTGATAGTGCAGAAAGCCTATACTCATCTTTCCCAGAGATACATGAGAGATTCCTTCCATCCCGCTACAGAACACGATCTATAACATTTGACTGCAGTAACTGGTTTAACAGACTCAGCTCTTACAATCACTGGCACTGTTACTGTTAAAAGGGAGGCTCAACGCATCTCCAAAACAGAGTGGTCTAGAGCCTGACTTTGGACATGACTTATAAAGACAGATTCCAGGAAGAAAGCACTACATTACCTGACAGTGTGCTCAGGCAGTATTTCACTATTGTTGGTAGGAAAAAGAACTACCAATAATAAAAAGATTTTTTTGTGGATGACTCTCTAATGGTTACTTATAGGTTTCTCACCTATATAGTGATCTTACCTGACTTTGCACCAGACGAAAAATCACATATATTTAGAAAGTGTTAAATGTAGTGCACTAAGTGCCTAGTGTAAGACAAAATTTGCAAAACAAAGTCATACAATTTATTAATGATTATTCCAAGTATATGGAAATTACAGAAACAACACTATGAACTACTCAGCACGGTATGAATAAACAATCTAAAGGAAACTATCACGATATGAATAGTTAATAATGATAATAGCTTTAGCATAGGTATCTCCTTTCCCTGTCTTTTCACCTTATAAGCTGTTTCATAGCTCCCAACAACTTGAAACTGACCAGCTGCATGTATATAACTTTAAAGCAGTTAAATGTTTAAACTAAACTGTTATTTCTGCTAGACTCTCAGCTGTCTGGGATTCCCATTTGCAGATATTAACCCATAATTTTGATCTTGAATCCAATGTGTGCAGTCGCCTGACCTTTTTCCCAAAAAATATAGGATATATTTTTTTCCCTAGGCTTATAATTTTCCTGGAGCAAGATATCCCTATTTCAACAGGAAGGCAATAAAATATTTCTGAACATTAGAAATGGCAGAGTCTCCCCTGTAATAGATTCCTATTTATTTTTAACAGAATCAATAGTTGTTTGCAAGTAATTGCATGCTGCAGTCTGTAAGTAAGGTAAGATTGAGAGTATGCAGCTGTCTAGTGATTCAGGTATAGTAATCTGATGAAGTCTGTGGCTACTTTCTTTGAAATCCACAGTGCCAGCTCTTTCAGCAGGTCCATAGGAGTGACCCCTTTCCAGATGGCTCTGTATATCCCTTATGAAATCCATCAATACAGTACACTTCCTTTGCCTAACCTCAGCATTGATTGAAATTAAGTACTGCATTTGCTGGTAGAACTCAATGAAGCTAATCATCACTCAAGTGCAGCTTAGTGTTTCCTATTCAACAGATTTCAAAATACTTGAATATCTTCGTAATTCTTCTGCAGTTGAGTATATTTCTATCTTCATCTTAGAAGAGGATGAAGTATCCCCTTTCATACTCAAGTAACTCTCACTCATCATGCACAAGTAAATAATGATAGACTTATACCAGCCTGTTGTTCTCTGTTATGAAGAGAATGCTCAAAGAAAGTGTCTTTGAGTCTCAGCCTAACTGGCCCTCCCCAGCTTTTCCACAACACACAGTTGTTTTGGCTCGAGTATCAGGGAACTACATGATTTTTTTTTTTTTTTTCTATTCCCCAAAAAGCTGTTACTACCAAGGCTGGAACCTTATCTCTGACTGGAATTTGACTTTAATCAGCATTTGAATCTGAAAGACAGAAAGGCACAGTACTGTGAGCTTACAAGGTTTTTGTTTTCGGGAAGGAAGTCACATTATTCATTCTTATTCTAATAAGATGTTCCATTCAGAAAGGTCGGAGTATACGTAACACTAATTAAAATGTTGTTACTGAAAGGAACTGCCTAAAGATGCACAGCTCTCAATTATGGCAGAATTTTGATTTATTTTGGTTTATAATAAGAGCAAAAACTACCTATCATGTGCTCTCAGAGTTACTTTAGATATATATATACAGGCTGTTCAATGTAATCCCTTAAAGAATGTTCATAACATACAAGACAGAGCAAACTTGTGACACTAGTTTGTACTTTGCACGGAGGTAACCAAAGGTGGTTTGTGAGCTTATACTGTGGTGCATGAAAGGAAGTTACATCCTGGAGAATCTGTCAAGAAGGCAAAGGTTAAAAGCAAAACCGTGCCAAGAAAAAGTTCATAGAGCAAACTTAATATTAAACAAGATTCAAACCTTCCATGAGCTATGGACCAAGATATCACCATAGACCTTTTAGTCTCTGCCTTCCATTGGTGAAAAATGAGTCAATAACATTGAAAATGTCTTATATTCATTTTTGTTAGATTTATATATTTAAACATAACAAACGGTCTCCAGCAGTAGGTCAACTCCCAATGAAATGGCACTACATTGAAAGAAACTGCACAAAATCATTTGTTCAAATCATTGGCCACTTGGAATAAATTCCAAACAAAAGCTACAAAAATAAGGGTTTGGGGAAAGACAAATTCATATTTGTGAAGTGAGTATTTTATACATTTATCTATTTAGTCTATAAAATATGCATGTACAGGAACAAGTAATGTGCTAACACTAATTCAGAAAGTAGCATAGTCACTGACTCCTGGGTGGAGTACAGATGTTTTGCTTTCAATGCCAGCTGCTACACCCTTATAGAAAAAGGATTTTTATAAATTATTATCACTATTTTTTGAGGTACAACACATACTACAGGTTACGTGACATCACAGATCAATCAGATAAACCAGTTACCTAACTGAAGATATTTCATGGTATCCCACATTTAAAGAAATAGCTTACCAGAAAAGGAGAAACATGTAGAAGTTGTTCTTGAAGACATCTGTATCATGATGGAGCTAAATATAAAAATAATATATCTTAATGGCATTTCTTTAATGAAAAGGTGATGACAAGCTATTGCAGGGGAAACCCTTTTCCTGCAGTCTCCTGGTATTTCCTTATCTTTGGAATCTGCTTCCTTCCTTGCTGTGACAGAGTCCAAGTATTGACTTCTAAGGAGTGTTATGAAGTCTTTTTTTCTTTTTTTTTTTTCAAGAAGAAATAAGTTCATAGCTGGAGCAGCAGGAAATGTGTATTTTTCTTTGGAAAATTTTATATTTCATTTTTTTTTCAGTGAAATTATTTTAATTGTAATTATAATTTATTGTATGTCAGATGAAGTTTTTCTGTTTACATATATAAAGACACTGTAACTTATAAATGAGAAACATTAATACAATTTATCAGGAAAAGGAAGTCTCAAACTCAGTCATCATTCCTTTTGCATATTGGTAATAGTATTTTAAACAGACTAAACCAAAACAAACCAACAAAAAACACATGAGTGAAAAACAAAATCAAAAACAAAACAAAACAAAAAAAAACAAACCCACAAAGGCTCTTTATTAGCAAAGAAATAAATTTGCGTGGTACTGTGCCAGCAATGTATCTGCTGCATCATGAACTATTGAAGTCTGGACATAATAAACCACTCTCTCTCGTCTGGATAATGATTTTCCCACATAAAAATCCTCTTTCATATTTCAACCACATGCAATCAAGTACCAGTTTAATACCATGGCATCTATCACCACATCATCCATTATTTGCTCCAGTGTCAGTTGTTGTACCAGCAGTTCAAACCCAAAGCCTTTTGTTTGCTGCATCTGCCGATACTTAGAGTAAGTCTAGTCCTGCTGTGATTCAAAGACAACAGAAGTGCATAGGAGTCAATTTGCTTTTGTTTGGACCAAATCTAATAACATAAAGACAAGGAAGAACATGGGAAAACTGTAGAAACTACAGTGTTGCATGGCTCCACTTGCTAAACTGGCAACAGAATTTAATTAGAATTCTGCATGACAGCATATCTATTTAATGCCCATATTGAGATGAAAATGTTACTGCACTATGCATCCAACAGATATAAGCTGTATTATAAAGATGAATATGAATATTCAATTATGTACAATAATGAAAACTTAACAGTAACATAAATAACTAGAAAAGTTAGCCAAATAGCGTGGGAGAAAGGAAAAAGCTTTAATTCATCACTTTCAGAACTCCAGGATTTTATTTATTTTTTAATGTGAAACTATTTTTATTCAGTTAGTCTGAATGTTTTAATCACTTTTCATATCTTCATGAAATTTTGAAATCTAACTGCAACTCTCCCTTGTTACAAACAAAACCTAAATTGATCAAATATAAGCTTTGCAATTGTTTTCATTGAAAGTCTGTTACTGTTTGGTAGTCTTTCAAGTACTTAGGTACCCAAGAGGTACTCAGCTCACAGAACATAAATTAGTTTCTTCACTCAACAAACCACATTCCTTTGTAATCCTCAGATTTGGATGACCAGAGTGTATTTATACAACTGGAAGGACAAAAAAAGGAAATATTTTCTGCAGGCAGCTCCTGTTCTATGAAAGAAGTCCTCTGTATTGATAGTTCTAAAATGTTTTGCATCTTGGTTATCTGTGGCTACCAGTTCCAATGATCAGCTATAAACTGTAAGTATTCACTCACCTGTATTTACCAGGTTTCAAAAAAATTTTTTTTTTCAGTCTTTATGTACTGGGAAACATATTTTTTACTAACTGAATTTCAAAGTGATATGTTATTAAAATGATATTAATCATAAATGTATAGCTTTTTTAGCATTTACAGTATAGTGGCTTTATTCCATTCCACTTTAATTATATATTAATGAAAAGATAAGAATAAGCTAACAGTATTCTTTTATTGATTTAAAGCTTTTATCTTCAGTTAAAATACTGCAACTTCAAAGAATTAGAGTGTAAAAAGCAAAGCTATATGTCAAAATCACCCACATTAACAGGCATGTTCAGTCACAGGGCTTTTTGCTTGTAAAAGGCACTTTTAGCCATACTGAACATTCATGGTGTGGACAAGCTACAGAGCCATGCGAATCATATTTCTTTCTTATTTAAACTTTCATAGCTAAATACATGGCTTGTCTGTGTGTAAGTAAACATCCTGTTATCCTAATATTACAATGAATTAATTATACTTAACTTATGTAATAGTTTAAACAATCAGCGCAGTCTGACCGTATTGGTTTTTCACTTTGAATTTCAAATCAGGAAGTGGAGATAAATCTAGATCTGCTTATTTCTTCTAGCCTACAAGAGAATGTCCATTGAGCAGTCAGATGGGTTACTGCCATCCAACTGCAGAGCCTTGAGTCTGTCCCACAGATTGCAATAGTCCAGTGAAAGACTGGTCAGTTCATTAACTATATTGAGTCCATGGTCATGCACCGGGATAAGAAAACACCCCTGAGAGATGCTGGCATTATAGCTCAGGTTCCAAATTTCATTCAATTCCTGGCCCAACCTCCGGCCTAGTCTTCAATCTAATACTTCTCACCATACTAAAATTACATTTTTGAAGATCAGGCTCCAAAAGCTGTTATATAGGTGCATATGAAACATATAGATTAATATGCCATATAATAGTGGACAGAAAAAAAAACTCCTTAATCACTTGGGTTGAATGAATGAAGCAAGACATATTTGCCTGCCATCTGTTAATGTAAATGGTGCAGCTAATTTAACCGTATTAGACCTGAATCATCATGCTATTATTCCAGTTTTACATCACTGTGAAACTGAAAGTGAATCATTAATATCAATGAAATTACACTGGTGTCAGCCATGGAGTAATCTGCAGAAGGGATCGGGTTCATTAATTTTAATAATTTATGATACAGTGTAGACTACAGACTTTTACTAAATCTACTTTTCTTTAATGTGACCCATTGATCTTTGTATGTATTATAAAGCATTCAACATATTTGATATGAGTCTATTATAAAGAGTTTCTGAAGAAGCGTGACGTTTTAGCAGAGTGTAGTAACTTCTGAGTTTATCTGGGAAGACTGCCAACCCAGTCCTTGAAATGTTAACTAGCGTAGTAGATGCTATGCAGAGAAGACATCACAATGAAAAGATGAACTTTTCCTTCCACAAAGGTAGATTAAAATCTAAATGTAGAACCATACATGATGCATTGAAGTCAGTAAGGATAAATTAATGCAGGAGGTGGAGCATCTAAACAATGACTGATTTAATCCTTTACCAAAATACTTGAAACGATTTTTGTGACATATTTATCTGTAAACCTTTGTAAAATACACGTGAAAGAAATTTGATTTGAATTATAATTCTTCATAATTATTAAAACAATTTTATAAATATCATGAAATAAAATATATAAAAATAATAAAAGTAAAGTTAGAAGGACTTGAATGTATTGACAATAAGAAAATCAGTGAGATATTTTAGTCAGACCTTTCAAATCAACTTTACTGTTAAAATTAGTAAAAACTTTTAATGGTTGATATAATGATGATTTTCTTAATTAATATTTTTTGGATTTCTAATAAGATCCTTATGTGATATATTTTGACATCTCTCCACTGATCATATAAAAATACACTGATTTGTATTAGTACAAGTGCTTCTGGACAATTTTATTAAAATTGCAAGTTTAATTTCCAACTTCACTTATCAATGGATTCTACAAAGAATTAGACAATCCTGTAAAAGAGAATGGAAAACCTGCTTAATTTGAAATAATTAATATTTTTGCAAGCAAATTTTACCTCCATACCAGTTTGAGGTTAGAAAAATTGTGGAATTCTGTAAAATTGTGAAAAGCTCTTAAAGAAGACAGATCTGCCAAAAGGAGTTTCACCTCCTATCAAGTGCAACAGAAAAATAAAAAGGAAAACAGAAAAGGAAGGGATTTTACAACAAGATAACACAACGAGAAAGAAGTAACTTTAAAAAACACCAAAAAATGATTCTTGTTATAAAATAAACAATTTTATTTTGCCCCAACAGAAGGACAATTTGTCAAACTTCTACAACTTCTAACAAAACTGTTAGAAGTTGTTCAGAGAATCACTTGCAAAATGGAGTCATAACTAAGATAAACCATATTTTTTTTATTTTTTTTAATTTTTTTTATTTTTCTGTATATGGTGGAAATATCTAGATGTACGGTAAGCTTCCTAGTAAGTACCATGAAATAAAAAGGATTGCATAGACTTCTAATACCTGAAACACACTGCTGCTTGGTATACATGAAGAAATCAGTGATCTTCTTCAATGGCTTTATGGACTTAATGCTCTGTCCTGTGTCACTCAGAATTTGACCTTTAGCAGAAGAATTATATTCAGAACTGGCTTTTATGAGTTCAGATGAGTTGGATGCATGTTAACCTGATTCCTGATTATTTATTTGCAGCATTGCAATGACTGAGTAGGATCATTTGCTTCAGACCTGTGAGTTACAGGACAGAGCTTGACGTTATCCATAATAATCTTTGAGATGGCAATGAATAAATTACAACAGCTCCCAAATAAATACCTGAAAATCTGGATACTTTCCCCAAAGGTATATATCTAAACAAAAGGTTGAAATTCACAGAATATTGGTCTTCCTATTTTTTTGCCTTTATATTTCAGATATATAACTACTCAATTCATTTATGATATTCCATTCCTGTCACTGTTAATTTAGATGCATATTTTTTTAACTTTATATTCTTATTGGACATGACAATTTCCCTTTTAATATTTCTCTTTCCTTTTTCTGGATTAAAAAATATGTTTAAGAGGAAAGTCTGAAAAGCAGAAAGCAAGCAAAAAAAATAATAAATGAATTATCGTGGCTGTAAACAGGAAAATGAAAAATTATTTTTTAGAAATTATCTTTACTCACTGTTTTCTGTTTAAAAACATGTCAAGCTCTGTTTTTCAGTTAAAAAAAATAAATAATATAATATCATTAAAATAATTTCCTTGTAAATTTTCTAGTGTAAGAACTCTTTTATGCATCTGTCCTTTTGATTATGAAGTCAGAGGTTAAGGGTATTTTGTGCATATATGATATATTGCCCAAATTAAATAAACAGATAAAATTAGACAAATCTTAAAAAGAAATGTTTTGTAGCTTGGGTAGTTTTTATTTTATACAAATATATTAATCTATACATAAATTGAGAAAGAATGCAGTTATTCTCAGTCACTGTATAACGATTTACTTAGTAGGCTCAAATCTGAAAAGTCATTACAGCTTGAAGTTTATTTCTTGGAACCTCTAGGGATCTTAAATATCTTAAATACCTTTTATAATACCTTTTGGCTTTTATTTATTTATTTATTTTAAAATAAAATTAATTACAGCTGATTCCAGGAATTTATCCTGTTAGGTCTTGTGTCTGGTAAATATTTATACACTACTACGGTGATAATGTCTTGGGATATCACCTTACTTTGACTCATTTTCCATATTGTTTAGTACCATTAACATCAGCACATTAGAGGGTGGAAGCTGAGGTATTTGGGCACTATAAGTACAATTAATCAGGGGAGCAACTTCAGCTAAAACTGTATCTCTAATTCAGTGTTAACTGGTTGGCCTCTTTGAACTGGGGAAGCTACAACTGCACACCAGAAACAAATCAATACCCAACTGCTCATTCAAGGTGACAGAAGCATCAGAGACCCTTTGCACAGCTGAAGATACTCGTTACCTCTTGAGGGATTTTTTGAAACTGCAAAAATCCCATGGCCTGCTGTAGTTGAGCAAATCAAGCTACCAGGGCAACTATGAGAAGTTCCCATGACAGTGTTCTCATGTCGCCCAATTGAGGAATTCAGAAAAATATTGTTACCAGTAGCTGGCTTCAAGGACAAGGTCTGCGTGACTGCTAATCACAAGGGGGTTGTTTTCTTGCAGGTGGGGTTGTTTTCTTGTGGTTGTTTGTCTGAGTGCTTTTGACCAATAATCTTGTGTGAAACACTGTCCGCCCCTGTTGAGTTCACTATAAAAGTTAGGCTATTCGGGCAATGAAATGGAGCAAAATGGAGCATGATCTGACTCTACTGGTGTCTGTCGTGCTTTTGGCCATGCTTCCTGCGACAGTTACCTAAGCTTTCCTGTATCCTCAGCATTGTTTTGAAAGCATATTTTCTGTATCTGAGCTTGAAAAAGTGATTAGTGAGTTGCTGTACAATAAGTAGGTGGCAAATACAGAAACTCATCTCAAACAATACAAGTCTGGATAGACCCCACAATTAATTGGGACTTTATTGCCATCTACCCACCTCCTACACTGGAAAAGGCTCCTGTCCTTGTAGCTGAACCATCAGACAAGATGGATGCGTGTCGATGCCTCTCCAGTGCACAGCTGGGTGCCCTAGTGCACATCCATTATCATCAGTGGTTGAAACTAATATGAAAATAAATTCAAACATGCTTAATTATCAGCAATTATCAGTAGCTGACTTTCTGTGTCTTAAAACTACTGGTGCAGGTGAATGCAAGCACTCTATGTTTCTGAAGTGGATCTTTCTAGAACTCTCTTTCTTAGATCAAATACAAAGCATTTAGCTGGATATCAGGTTCTTAGTATTCATACAGTTATTCCATGCCTTCTGTATACTCAGTACCCTGTGCTAATTCAGCACCCTTTAAATATAATAAGGTTACCTCCAAGATTTTTCCTTATTATATGGATGTGACTTCAGTAGACTTTTAAGAATAACAGGATAGTTACTGTCACTGTCTTGTTTATGCCACAGAATTATTCTGAATACTTCTTTACACTCTTTCTGTGCTTTGGCTGATGCCTACATTTATAGGGAAATACTGACATTTAGCAATATATCTTGCACCCTGGCACATTTAATTAGTATGTCAAACTTGTGTTTGTACTTCTGTTTCTATTTCTAAAAGCAGAAGCACTTTGCTCATAGTTTGGTGTCAGAATGCATGAAACCTCCTTGGCATAATGTGAATTAGAACCAGCAGCAAAATGAATGAATGATTAGCATTGGGCATGGATCCAGTGTTTGACATTCCACTCATTAGAAAGTCTACTCTAATTAACGTAATTGGAATCTACTGGGTGTGCCATTGATGGATTTTCTTGTCACCACAATTTTGTTTTATGTTCCATCAAACTCATTGGTGAAAACATGATGTATGCTGAGATTACCTTGTAAAGACACAGTTCTTCAGAAGAATCTGCAAATTACAGCCTCTTGCTGCCACAAAGGGACTTAATGAAGTCAATGGGAGGCAGGGTGCATGCTAGTGAACCCCTATGCATGATAATTATTTCTTGTAGTCTGTATGGGTTATACATAATAGACATAACTTTGCATTTATCTAGCACCTGGGGATTTCAAATGATCTCCTAAACACTAAGGAATCAATTGAGACACTTTTCCTGATGTTAATAGCACCTTTTAATACAAGAGGTCACTGAAGTACTCAATAAACTCATTGGGGTCACTCGATTCATTGTCAGATTCTGGCTATAATTAAGTGAGTCTTGTAACAACATTACTACAATTAAAATGATATCCATTTTCAGACTGATATATAGGGAAGCTGATACCATTACCATACAATTAATAATTAAGAAAACCAGAATGAACCAAAGACTGTTGAATGAAAACTAGCTCTGGAAGTTATCACCTGAATTGCTAGCACTACAAATTTTCTGGAAGGTCTTTGTCTGTTTATCTATAGTCCTGACACAAACTTCTCAGCTGCAATGAGACATTTCACAAAGAACTTTTGCTTTTCAACTTAAAGTGCACACCTGTGCTTATTTGCTGTCTTCTCTGTGTACATATGCATGTTTCATTGGATCAGGGCTTTCATAATAGTGGGCAAATAATCTATTCTTGGTCTGGAAAATAGCATTGATATTAACTGTAAATGTAAGGTTTGATTTCCATTACACTTTTCTGGTCTAAGTTGTAAAATTTGGTAAACAGAATGAAAGAAGACATACTTTAAGTTTTCAAATAATTAAACAAGTGGAAGGAAAATTTATCTGATAGGGGAAGATATATAGACAAAACTAAGACTCAACATAACATAAAATCTGTGGTCATACTTGGAATGAACCACATATCCCCAGAGAAGTTTAAAGAATACATGTGGCAAGAAAAATACTATTAAGTCATGAATAATGGGCTTTAATAGATATAATGATAAAAATTAAATTCTACAAAAAGGTATTGTTTATAGTTATCTGCTGAAAGATTAAAAAGATTTAACATTTCATTTACATAATGTTTTTTTCTTACAGCTTTCTAAAAAAGATCTATAAAATGTGCTGCTTTTTTTCAGAAATTTCATGAGAACAAAAATACTCTCTTCATCAGGTGTTTTTGTTATTAATACACAACTGTAGAAAATTTTATCAAAACTGAGTTCTGTAAAACTAATTTGCATTTATTTAAAATCAAGTGAAGATTACAGATGTTGTGATGAGTGAGAAAAGTTAGAGCAGTATACAAAGATGCTACTAGAAAATTAGCTAGGAGGTTCTACTGACCTCTGTGATTTATAAGCTCCTCTTTAAGAACAAATGAATTAAAAATAAGAATAATTGCAACAATCATTTAAAAATATGATTAGCTAAAATTAAAAAGAGTCTCTACTGTAATCTTGTTACAAATATATAAAAAAAAAAAACAAACAACAAAAAAACACGCAACTACTTATGTAGTGCCTACCTCTATAATTCCTAAAGGATTTCAATTTAAATGAATATGAAAAAGTCTTCTCAATAAAACAAAACAACAACAAAACACACTTCTCAATCTTTTGATCACACTGAAGTGTGTTCATGTCTAAAGAAGTTTATGGTAACAAGTTCACTGCTATATTAGAGAATGACCGTGATTAGAGTCTGAAATTAGTTTTGCTAGAAAGTTAAAATTTTGGTGAACTCCAGTGAGAAAATCAAAACTAAATTAAAGGCAAACAGACAAAGCATTTTTTCAATAGTTTTTATGTTCTTCTAAACATATAGTGAATTGGCAAGAATGCTCAAATTGATGAGGAAATGAGTTACACTCTTGTGATAAATATAGATTTAATGACTTCTTATGTTGGTGGTTTGGTGTCTCAACAAAAAGAAGACATTAATAGATTTCATTCGTCAAAGTTCATGCTTTTAAGCTCCAGTAAAAATGAGGAACTTAAGCTTTCATATGCATCTTGCTTCTTCCTGTTCTAACTCTCAAATCTTTTACCTCTCTGAAGATCTGTAACAATAAGCTATCTGAGGCAATTGAGAAGATAGACCAAAAAAAAAACAACACACACACAAAAAAAAAAAAAAAAAAAAAAAAAAAAAAACACAAAAAAAGACATAGCGCATACATTGATCTGGAAATGTAAATCCAGAAAATTATATTAATATATAAAATCACTTTGTTCTAAAAAGTCATTTTCTGACTCTATACTAGGAGACTAAATAGAAAGAAAAATCATAAAAAAGCAACACAAGTTGATCTTAAATAAAGGAGCCAATTAAGATAATTACCCACCAAAAGTACTTTCATTTTAAAAGTCTCTATCTGTGTGTCTCTCTGGAAGTCTGCAACTTCTGAACTTAAATGTGTTTTGCAATCTGTTTGTATGTTTTTTAGTTGGAACATATTTGTAAGGAGCACAAAGTTGCTTTTTCTCTTTAATTTTCTGAGTAATGTGTGAATTACAAAAGAATCCTAGATCTGGATCAACTGAAGATTCATTGTGATGGCCTGCTTCATGGCATAAAGAGTCTTTCACATTTTTTGAAGTTTCTGAAGACCTCCTTGGAAGCATTTCCTTAGTAGGTTCATGTTCTTTCTGGGCTGAAGAAAAGGACGCCCATTTAACTTGAGCTACTGAGCCAACAGAGTCACCCTCTGCGTGGGTGACTCCTCCTTCTCAGGAAAGACACCTCATTTTGCAGTACCTGAAATACCATACTAGGTATTTTGAGCAGACATTTGGATCTACCAGTGTACAAATATTGAACAGCAGATAGTGAGACATAGAAAAGCATGGCATGACACGTGGAAAACATTTAAAATTCAGGAATTGTCCTGAATCTTGCTGAAAGTACATTAGAAATAGTATCTGAATGTGGATTTTTTTTAAAATTAATTAATTAATTAATTAATTAATTTTAGCTAATGTCACTGTTAGAGAGAGATTTTCTTTTTATTTGAGTTACAATTTCAGGACAGAAGGTGTCTAGACAATGGCATTCATCACCCAAGCACCAAGGTCAGTAGGGTTTAGCTGTGTCTTGACCAAAAGGAATTTGTTAGACCACTTGTTAAATGTTAGCTTTTCCATGTAGAGCTGGGAATCTCAGTACCTTAAAGTGTACAAAAGCAACCAATCTAACTGATTAAGCAATGACTAGAAATAGCCCGAGAAGTTCCAAGTGCAATAAGGGACTACATTCTTTATTGATAGTTCCACATAGATTACATTTTCCTGTTTGTACTCAGAAACACAAAGAAAAATAACAGAACATCATCTAGCAATTTATATAATGTATAAATACATGTATAATTGCATATAAATCTTAGTATGGCAGGTCATAGTCTATATATTAATAAAGGGGATTTCTTTTAGTAGAATAGTCCTAGGAAAGACATCATGTTCCCTTAAGGTCTATCATTCTTACATCATGATTCATACATAGTGATTCAACTATTACCTATAAGGACAATTTCTTTTAAAAGTAACCTTCTGTTAACTTGTTAAATATAGTGATTAAACTATACGTAAAAATTTCTAACCATGATTCATTGAACACATACCTGCTGTCCAGTCCTGCAGTCTAATTTCTCTTGCTTGTTAGCAAACCACACCGAGTACAATTTATCTTGACATTTTATATACATAGAAACAACAATAAAAGTATGAAAGTTAGTCTTTTTTTACAGCATTTCAAAAACTCTTTCTCTACTCATCTTTCTCCTTCCATCCACCCAAAATAGAAACGAACATTTATTTAAAGATTCATAGAAAACTGATTTCAAAGTACTCTAACCCAGAATTCAGAAGTTAGCCTTGAGCAGTGGTAGGGATTTAAGTAAGTTGGTATACTCCATCACTGAAGAACACCGTTTCACTTTGCCAGCACCTCATTCTGATCTCAAAAATTCAGGCTTAACTGCACTGTAATTTTTGATTTGTATTAGAGTTATAAGATCTGCTACAATCTGAATCTACATATCTACATACATTTAAAACTTATTTTGTAACCAAACTGCCATGCAAATTGAACCATTTCTTTTCCCAGGCATCATAAATGCAATTTCTTCTGCCTATAAGTTTTTTTTTTTTTTTTTTTAGGACCTGACTAGTAACCATTTTTTTTCAGTCTTTAACATTTTTTACGTTAATGTATTCCAATTTAATTTACTGTTGATAATAAAGTCTGTAATAATATAATGTGTTACATTTTACATACTTAATCACAATTTAATACACTTTTAACCTCTTGGTCAAATATTGTGCAGTTGCAATAAGGCTTTTTGATAAGGCTCTTTGTGCCATTGTTTGGGAGACTACCTGCCTCACTTTCCGAGGCGATCGGCTCCGGGGCAGACGCGTTCTGCAGCGGAGCGGGGGTTCGGACAGGCAGGGCTAATTTTTCCGGCACCGAGCCCACTCGAGGGAGCCGCCAGGACCAGGCAGCTCTCGCAAGGAAGGTGAACGAACAGAGAAGGAGGCGTAGGCGGAGCCAACAGGGAGGGATGGGCAAACAGGGAGTGGTGCGTCAGAAGGGAGTGGTGCGGCAGTTAGCGCGGCAGTTCGCGCAGGCAGGGCGAGTAGAAGCGCTCCTCCCTGCCCATACGAACACCTCCTCTAACGGAGGTCTACCGCTAGCTCAGCTGCAATGGTGTACACCAGGCACAGTGTGATCTCCAGGAAGTCTGTGCACACCCAGACTGACTGCCTGCTCAAAACTGTGGCAGTTCAGGTCTCCGGGTGCAAGGAGTGCCTGAACCTGTTCCTACCACCTGCGGGGGGCAAAGAGACTGTGTGCGTGAGGTGCAAGCAGGTGGATGACCTGGTCCATGTCGTGGCAGAACTCAAGGAGGAGGTTGAGGGATATCAGGGAGTGTGAGTGTGAGATAGACTTGTGGAGCGACTCCCTGCACGGCCTGAAGGACAGGTGCTGGGGTGAGACACCCCAAATGGGGGTGGACTCCCTGCCCTGTTGCTGTTGGGCAGAGGCAGGGGACCTAGGAGTTGAGGAGGAATGGAGACAGGTGTGGGTAGTTAGGGTCTGGCGGCCGGAAGATATCACGCTGTGTGGAAAAATGGAGCCCCTCCCTTGATGGACAGTAGCGTGTGGTCTGTGACGTAAGCAAGCGGAAGTGACGTGGGTCTCGGCTATAGAACACCATGTGACTCGACAATAAATGCCATTTGCCATCCACCACATTGGTGTCTGTGAGCCGATGGACCGAGCGGCCTGGGGTTGGTCGTCGTGCCGTTCCTGAACCAGGTTGCCACTGCCCCCTGCAGGCAACAGACAGGTCCCTGCTCAACATCGCAGGCGATGCCCTCCCCCACTGGTCCCACCTTCCCAGGTGCCCTTAAACGAACAGGTTTGAGGCCTTGGAGCTTGAGAGACCAGTAGGTGAGGAAGAGGTAGAAAGTCTACCCAGGAGGATGCCTAGGACGAGGAAGTTGACTCTATGCCTCAGGACTGCTTCCACCAAGACAGAAAGAAGGGTGATTGTTGTGGATGATACCCTTCTCAGGGGAACAGAGGGACCTATTTGTTGGCCTGACCCTACCCGTAGGGAAGTCTGCTGCCTCCCTGGGGCCAGTCAGGGACATTGCCAGAAAGCTTCCCAGCCTGGTTCACCCCTCTGACTATTATCCTCTTTTAATAGTCCAGGCTGGCAGTGATGACATTGAAGAGAGAAGCCTGAAGACTATCAAATGGGACTTTTAGGGGACTGGGACGGTTAGTGGATGGAGCGGGAGTACAGGTGGTGTTTTCGTCCATCCCTGTGGTGGCAGGGAGGGGTACAGAGAGGACATGGAAAGCCCACCTGATAAAAATGTGGCTCAGAGGCTGGTGCCAACATAGAAATTTTTTTTTTTTTTGACCATGAGATGCTTTACTCAGCACTTGGCCTGATGGCCGCAGACAGGTCCTCTCTCTAAGGGGAAAACAGATCTTGGGCCAGGAGCTGGCGGGACTCATTGAGAGGGCTTTAAACTAGGTAAGAAGGGGTACAGGGCTGAAACAAGGCTTGTTAGAGCTGTGCCAGGGGGAACAATGGTAAGACTGGGAGAGAAGGCAATGGCCCAACTGAAGTGCATCTACACTAATGCATGCAGCATGGGTAACAAACAGGAGGAGCTGGAAGACATCGTGAGGCAGGCAGGCTACGACTTGGTTGCCATCACGGAAATGTGGTGGGACCACTCTCATGACTGGAGTACTGCAATGTCTGGCTATAGGCTCTTCAGAAGGGACAGGCAGCATGGAAGGGGTGGTGGTGTGGCTCTCTATCAGAGAGAGTTTTGATGTCACGGAACTTGAGGCTGGGAATGATAAGGTTGAGTCCCTATGAGTTAGGATCAGCGGGAAGGCCAACAAGGGAAGCATCGTGGTGGGGGCCTGTTATAGACTGCAGAACCAGGATGAGGAGACTGATGACGAGTTCCACAGGCAGCTGACAAAAGCGAGGAAGAAGACCGGCCTGGCTGAACAGGGAATTGTGGCTTGAGCTTAGCAGGAAAAAGAGGGTTTACAATCTTTGGAAAAGAGGGCGGGCCACTCGGGCGGACTATAAGGATGTTGTGAGGCAGTACAGGGGCAAAATTAGAAAGGCCAAAGCTCATCTGGAGCTCAATCTGGTGACTGCCGTCAAAGACAACAAAAAATGTTTTTACGAATACATTAATGCAAAATGGAGGACTAAGGAGAATCTCCAGCCTTTACTGGATGCAGGGGGAAACTTAGTTACGAAAGAGGAGGAAAAGGTGGAGGTGCTCAATGCCTTCTTTGCCTCAGTCTTTAGCGGCAAAACCAGTTGCTCTCTGGATACCCAGTACCCTGAACTGGTGGAAGGGGATGGGGAGCGGAATGTGGCCCTCACTATCCATGAGGAAATGGTTGGCAACCTGCTACGGCACTTGGATGTACGCAAGTTGATGGGGCCAGATGGGATCCACCCGAGGATACTGAGAGAACTGGCGGAGGAGCTGGCCAAGCCACTTACCATCATTTATCAACAGTCCTGGCTATCGGGGGAGGTCCCAGTTGACTGGCGGCTAGCAAATGTGACACCCATCTACAAGAAGGGCCGGAGGGCAGACCCAGAAAACTATAGGCCTGTCAGTTTGACCTCAGTGCCAGGGAAACTCATGGAGCAGATTATCTTGAGTGTCATCACACGACGCTTAAAGGGCAAGCAGGCGATTACGCCCAGTTAGCATGGGTTTATGAAAGGCAGGTCCTGCTTGATGAACCTGATCTCCTTCTATGAGAAAATGACATGCTTGGTGAATGAGGGAAAGGCTGTGGATGTGGTCTACCTTGACTTCAGCAAGGCTTTTGACACCATTTCTCACAGCATTCTCCTCAAGAAACTGTCTGCTCATGGCTTGGACTGGCATATGCTTCATTGGGTTAAAAGCTGGCTGAATAGCAGGGCCCAAAGAGTCGTGGTGAATGGAGTCAAATCCAGCTGGAGGCTGGTCACTAGTGGTGTTCCGCAGGGCTCGGTACTGAGGCCAGTCCTCTTTAATATCTTTATCGATGATCTGCATGAGGGGATCGAGTGCACCCTCAGTAAGTTCACAGATGACACCAAGTTAGGTGTGTGTATTGATCTGCTCGAGGGTAGGAAGGCTCTGCAGGAGGATCTGGATAGGCTGGTGTATTGGGTTTACGTGGCAAGGTTTTGGTAGCAGGGAGCCATAGGGGTGGTTTCTGTGAGAAAGATCTAGAAGCTGCCCCATGTTTGGGAAGGGCCCCATTGTTTTCCAGATCTGAGCCAATAAGTGATGTTGTTTTGCGCCTCTGTGAGAGCATATTTAAGACAGGGAAAAAAACTCTGCGCCAGACAGCAGCCGGGAGTGAGAAACAGGCTTGCAGGTGCCAAGGTCAGTGTAGAAGGAGGGGGAGAGGTGCTCCAGGTGCCAGAGCAGAAGTCCCCTGCGGCCTGTGGTGAGGACCATGGTGAAGCAGGATGTCCCCCTGCAGCCCATGGAGTGCCCCTTCACCGCTTGGGGGGAGGAGGTGGAAGAGGGTGGATGGGGGGGAAGGTGCTTTTGTTTTTTTTTTCCTTTGTTTTCTCACTTCTCTCGCTTGTTAGTAATAGGCAATAAATCTTACTATCTCCTTATGCTGAGTCTGTTTTACCCGTTACAATAATTACTGAGTGATTTTCTCATCCTTGTCTCAACCCTTGAGCCCTTTTCACATATTTTCTCCCCATTCCTCTTTGAGGAGGGGGACTGAGAGAGCGGCTGTGGTGGAGCTCGGCTGCCCACTCAAGCGGAACCACGACAGCTGGACCGATGGGCTGAGGTCAACTGTATGAAGTTCAACCAAGGCCAAGTGCCAGGTCCTGCACCTGGGGTGCAATAACAAAAGCAGAGCTACAGGCTGGGAGATGAGTGGTTGGAAGGCTGCCAGGTGGAGAAGGACCTGGGAGTATTGGTGGATAGTCGGCTGAATATGAGCCAGCAATGTGCTCAGGTGGCCAAGAAGGCCAACAGCATCCTGGCTTGCATAAGAAGCAGCGTGGCCAGCAGGTCTAGGGAAGTGATTATCCCCCTGTACTTGGCTCTGGTGAGACCGCACCTTGAGTACTGTGTTCAGTTTTGGGCCCCTCGCTACAAGAAGGACATGGAGGTGCTTGAAAGAGTCCAGAGAAGGGTGACAAAGCTGGTGAGGGGTCTGGAGAACAAGATGTTGAACTTAGCGATGTGGTTTAGTGGAAGACTTGTTAGTGTTAGGTCAGAGGTTGGACTTCATTTATCTTGAGGTCTCTTCCAACCTAAACAATTCTGTGATTCTGCACTGCTAAACAGAGTGTAGAAGGAAATCTGAAGGCAAGGTGAACTATCCTTGTTCTGCAAAAGGTAAAGTGGAAACATCTCAGTGGAAGCTCAACTCATTTTAGCCATGCAGAACTCACTTTAGTGATGCAGAATGGTGACCATGCATCTCTTTTTTTTTTTTTTTTTTTTTTTTTGTGTGTGTGTGTGTGTGTTTGTTTGTTTCATTTCCACCAATTTGAGAAGGCAGAGGAAAGCATGGTCATCAAGGATTGGCTTCTGAGAGAGCATGAGGATCACTTTGATTTGTGGTTCATAACATGTGAAACCAAGCTGTATTTCCTCAAGATCTCCAGTCAGCATGTGTTATGTGGACTGAAAGCTAAAAAAGGTAGAATATGTGAAATTAAATGTGTAGACTTACACCCAGAAGTAGTAGTAGCACGTTGTCTTCCAAACTATTCTAGAAGGTAATTTATTCCAGGTTCAAACAAACAGCTGATTAAATAGTTCCTGGCTTGTTGATATGGGGGTGGGGAGGGAGGGGAAAGCACTTTATTACAGTTTATTGCATTCATTTATCCTTATGTGTTTTGTTGTTGCTTTTTTTTTTTTTTTTTTTTTTCCTCCCCAGGCTAAGTATATATGATTGTGGATGGGAAATTTTTGCCTTTTTATATAAAAATTGGATGAAAAACTGCTTCAAAATGCTATTCTTAACTACAAATGAAATGTCACTGACTGGTTGAATTCTTGTCTGTACATCTTTGCCCATCAGACTTTGAACTTTGTTCCTAAGCAGTTTAACGTAACTTGCTGTCATTAAAACAACACTTCTTATTAAATCTCTGTGTAGGAAGAACCACTTGTACAGCAGAAGTTGTATGTTGTGCAGCATATGAAGAATTCTTGTGGAAAGTTCTGTTTATCTCATCAGGGTGAAATTATATCTGTGTGGACACCATGTACAGTAGTTATATAGATATATATGCAGTATCATATTGCATATTATAATGCACTTTACAATTTGCCCAGAATTTTAAAAACAATTTTCAACAGTAATTTTCAACTGCCAACAAAAACATGGTACTATAGTTTTGGTATTAGCATTATTTTGTTATTTCAGTTTTTTATTCTCTTAATAATGAGAAAAAAATAACAATATTGATTTTGGATGTAACCATGAAAGAATTATGATTAAGAATTACTGAAGTCTTTTGTCCCTGCAAGGTCCTTATAGCTTTCCTGGAATTTTGAACTGGTATACTTTGTATACTTTGGTATACTCACAAATCATTAATATAAGCCAGCAGTAAATCATGGGTTGGCACAGTGCCCACCAAGATCAAGCCACTGCTTTCTAGTGAATTAGAACCCAGCTCTTTATACCAGAGGTACACACATTTACGAAGGAATTAGATGTGAAACAATTTTTTGTTTACTGTGTGTTTTTTTTTTTTTTTATATGGCTAGCTTTGAACTAGGTAAAGGTAGTTACTTGTGGAATCAGAGAAAAAAAAAAACAACACACTAAATAGACCTGTAAGGTGCAGTCAACAGCAAGAACAATTTGCTGAGATTAATTTGAACCACAGTCTCAAAGCTACCTTAACTCATCATTGGGAGTTATAACATATGTAAATCACTATGTGTAGGCACACAGGACCATACATTTCATGCACATGGCCTCAGAACACAACAAAGGACCAAATCCAGTTGGAGAAGTGAGACTAGATCTCTTAATAACATGATGAAATATTGAAAGTAAAGTACTGGAATGAGACAGGGAAAAATCACACTTTCTAAAATTCTTGGAAAAATGTTAATACATTGCTTATTGTATTCTAGTCATTACCAGCAATTTCTTACTCATAGTTTGTGATTTTTGCCACAGTTGTAATTATTGCCATGTTCTTGTAGTTAGAAAGAATTAACTCAAGCAATTTGTGACTAGTGATAATCTACAAAAAGCAGTCCTGGAAGACTAGAATTCCATATGAGCTTCACAGGTTTCCAGTTATATTCCTCTTAAATTAGTTATGCATGTTCTGCAAGGCTGTCCTGTTCCTTCTGTGTAGATAACAACCTACAATGGTCCTAACTGACAGAAATATTTTGGATTCTCAATGGGAAAGTAACCTCTGATGTTTAAATCCATTACTTGTTTCCATTTCACTCTCATTTCATAAAAGGAATATGCTCCTGGTGATAGGTGTTTACTCACAGAATAAATATTTTATTTAGGAGTGAAAATTCCCCTGTACAGCCTGTATTATACAGTGTCTGGGATACTTCTAATTTCCTGAAGCCAGAGAGGGAAGACTAAGGGACAGGTTTCACAGAGTGTGTTTCAGTTCATCCACACTACACCAGCTGTCACTGTACCCAGCATGACAAATAGCCATGGTGTGGCTATCAGGCTACAGGATGTGTGTGCAGGACACCAGTAGCCTTTGCCAGAAACTTAACAATGCTGCATTTTCAGAACTGACAAAACAGGCTTCTATTTTGGTGCCAGTATTACTAAACTTTGAAATTAAGTATACTAAGCCCACATGTGGTTAAGTGGTCAAGTCAATGGAACTACACCTGCTTATACCACCTTTGAGTTTGGCACAGTATAATTGCTCCAAATATTATTGTAAAACCATGCTTTAATGTATATGCCCAAAGATGGATGTATACAGATATAGGCTCCTTGGGTGGCTGATAGAAGGGGCCTTCTTTAAGTGCTACAGGCATTTCATATACAAATATTTTCCATCGTTTTCCTCCTCAGATGGAATAATATTGCTGCAGCCAATATAAACATGTGAACTCACCAATAAGTGGCAAAATGGGGACTGAGATGTGAAAAAAAAAAAAAAATATGGCTCCAGCAATGAAATACTGGATTTTTTGCCTCAGATAAAACAGATACACAGTGCTGAAAATGGCTCACTGCTTATAAACTTTAGGAAGACTGAACTGTTTTTTTGTTTTTGTTTTTTTTTTGTATCCTAGAAAGATTTTGTACCACCTCATAACTATTATGAGGCAAACATCAGACAAGCAGACTACAACTACAGGTGGGATAGCAAAGTACGGAGTTCAGTTTGCTTCTTTCCAGTTTGCTTTTATTTCCTGACAGCTCTGAAGCCTGTTCTTTCTTTGCAGTCTCCTTCCAGGTATTTGGTACCAGAAGTTCCTGGGGGCAGTGTCACTGGGTGCTGAGAGCCCTTTTGGCAATGCTGCACTCTTTTGGCATCCTCTTTGGCTGCAGCTCTGGCTACATCAAGCTCCATGTAATCAAATTCTGTGTATTTCAGCTATATGAGGGAGCAGTAAAGTGCATGTTCCAGTTTGTTCTTTCAGCTGGATAGTTTAACTGTGACTCACTCTTTCTTCATCTATACCGCAAAATAAGAAGGGAAGCAACAGGAATACTAGGTATGTAGTCAGGTCAGTAGTTTGGTTATAATATAGATGAACAGATCCAGTACTCATGCAGACCATTAATGTTTCATTGCTCTAGTTTGGTTGGAATTGAAGAACATTCATCAGAAATGGCTTTTAACTTGTTTCAGAAATAGTGTAGGTGATGAGATGAAGGGATTCCAAATGGAGTGCACTGTATATCAAATGAAGAATACCAGATTAGCCAGGGAGATGCCATCTCTGTATTTTAGTACATTCATACACAAATATCTAAAAGCATGATCAAACATCGCTCTCTATGGGTACCTCAAGGGAGGTTGTAGCGAGGTGGGGGTTGGCCTGTTCTCCCACGTGCCTTGTGACAGGACGAGGGGGAATGGGCTTAAGTTGAGCCAGGGGAGTTTTAGGTTAGATGTTAGGAAGAACTTCTTCACTGAAAGGGTTGTGAGGCACTGGAACAGGCTGCCCAGGGAAGTGGTGGAGTCACCATCCCTGGAAGTCTTCAAAAGACGTTTAGATGTAGAGCTTAGGGAAATGGTTTAGTGGGGACTGTTAGCGTTAGGTCAGAGGTTGGACTCGATGACCTTGAGGTCTCTTCCAACCTGGAAAATTCTGTGATTCTGTGTGTAAATACACCACCATGAGAAAAATGATGCTTGGAGAAGCACAGCACATTGCTGTATCATCTTTACATCTGTTTCAATGATTTGGAGGTCTTATGGTACTTAAGTTAATTAAAGTGTAAACAAATGAAGGGGAGCTCCAAGGAAAAGGGTTATCAAAAGAAAGGATACAATAAAATGTAAGTTGATGATATGTATTATATTGCTGAAAATGAATTCAAAACTCTTAGCTATGAAAGTGTGAAATGTGAAGCTCAGAAAGGAATAAATGGGATATTGGGAACATTTAGAAGATTTTTGGAAACCTTAAAAAATAGTGAGTAAAGATGACATCATTCTGCAAAGCTGGAATACATGACTGTCTGACTTAATTTTCCTAGAAAGCATGGTTTAAAGTGCGCTTCTGACTATACCAAATGAATAAACCTATTACTACTAAAAGTACACAAATAATAATAATTCAAAAAAAAACCCAACAAACAGAACTAGGCAATGATTATTGAGGGATTCCTTGCCATCATCACACATTAATAAATGACAGTCCGTAATTGTAAAACATACTTAGTCTGTGTTCTAGACTAGTATTCAAGATATTAAAAAGCAACAATAACACAAAATAGGAATTTGGAGAGTGAATAGCCTATTTTGATAGATTGATTGAAATAAAATTTGGAGTAAAAAGTCATTTTTAGTTAATGTCAGTTTGAAAGAGAGGAAAGGTAATGAGGTTGTCTAAAGTGCTTGTAGGAAGAATTTGTCTGGCAGTTCAGAGTGAAATTGTTCAAGCTAATAAAAAATATTGAGAGCTAAGACTGCAAAAGAGTTTAGCAAAGCAGAAGATGTATCTGCTCTAGACGTTGCCATGAACATTAGTATTCAGCACTACTGGTCTATATGAGACGGTGATAAATCAGACAAGATTTGGAAAAGTCTCTGGAATCTCTGTGTGAATCTCTGAGAATATAAAGCAGTGCTGGTCCCACAAGGAGAAACAAATGCTGAGAGGGAGAATACGCTACAGGATGTGAGGAAAAGATATATATTGAACACAAAGTCTTAGAAACTCAATCTTACATTTTTTATTTAAAGCCAATGAACTATTTTTAAGAAAGCTAATAATATAAAAGGAAGGCAGAAGAAACTTTCTATCTTAATCTTTCCAACGTTTTCTTAATCATTTGTATGTTTGAAAGAGACAGAAAATAAAAGCTAGGTCCACAAGAATTAAGTATTACCAGCAGTTAGCCTTTGCAATGCAGCAGCCTTACCTTGTCTGGCAGAGCTTGTACCAGCCCATGACACTCAGGAAATTTTCTTTGCTTTACCTGACTTCCTTTTAATACACAGCAGCTGCTCTAAAAGAAGTATTAACATCATTAAAAATGACTTAATAGGCTCAAGTATTGCATTCCCATCAGCAATATCCATGGGTGGTCCCATTTGTTGTCTTCCCAGCTCTCTGTCATCAGCTGAAGAAGAGATGAGGCTTTCACTGATACCAGGATGAGTTCTTCCTGAGGCAGCAAGAGAAACTGAGGATCCTGCTTGCCTGATGTGTGCTGTTTTCTCCACTTGCGTCCAGACAGCCAGATAGCTTATAAGTGACACTGCCAAATTAGATATATTGAGAAGTGTTAACCTCAAGCTGAAAGTTTCAATAGCTATGACATTTAATGTAGATTTTGTTGATGTGTGTTAGATGTCAAATAAAATATCTGATTAAGTTTCAAGGAGGGTGGAATCAACCATATTACTATCAACCATATATGAGATGGAGAAGATAAATTGAAGACATTATATGAGAGGACTGTTTCTCTTGTGAGAATAGCTATGGGCACTTCAATAAAAAGTCTTAGTTTCATTATTGGATGTAACTGAATATCAGAATAGATTCTAATATGCTGTAATATGAGCATTTCTGAATTATTTGATGTTATGGCAGAGAAATAAATGTATTTTTCCTTGCACTTTTATTGTCTGGTCAGCAAAATCCTGCTGCTAACCAGTGGGGAAAAATTGGGCATATTCCAGTTTCCAATAGAATGTCATTGCACGTTGATGATACTTCGTAATTTTTTTTTTTTTTTTTTATATAGGAAAGATCTGAGAGAAAATACTGGATGCAATTAAGGGACCTGCTTATCTTTCTTGGCAGTTTATTATATGTTCCAAATGGAAATATTTCCTCCGACTCAGTCTGTGAATAAAAGTATTCCAATTACAGGATGCCAGTTACATATCAACAACAAAAGTGCATAGTAATGAGCATGATGAATAAATAGGAAATTTATCTTTTTTTTTTTTTCTTTTTTTTTTTTTTTTAAGTTCTGGAAGTATAAATAGAATTTTGGCTCAAAGGAAGAGGTTCAATGATCAGTAGTATAATAAAATTCTCTGTGTATGTCTTACTTAAAAGGTGTTTGGTTTCACATCACCTATTCAAACAAACAAACAAAATCCCCAAATGCTATGAAAAGCAGACCATATTTCTTTAAGTAGAAAGCAAAATATGCACTTCTACTTCAGTATTGTTATAGCATTAGAATCAGAATCATAGAATATCCTGAGTTGGAAGGGACCCATAAGGATTATCAAGTCCAACTCCTGGTACCGCACGGGTCTACCCAAAAGTTTAGACCACGTGACTAAGAGCACAGTCCAATTGCTTTTTAAATTCAGACAGGCTTGGTGCAGTGACTACATCCCTGGGGAACCTGTTCCAGTGTGCAACCACCCTCAGAGTGAAGAACCTTTTCCTGATGTCCAGCCTAAACTTCCCCTGCCTCAGCTTAACACTGTTCCCATGGGTCCTATCACTGGTGTTTACGGAGAACAGGCCAGCTAACTCTCCACTCCCCTTCGCAAGGAAGTTATAGACTGCAATGAGGTCATGTGGTGGTTTTACTGTGCTGGGCAGCTAAACCCCACAACCGCTCTCTCACTCCCCCTACTTTAGATGAGGAGGGGGAGAAGTAAAGCAAAGAACAACTCACGGGTTGAGATAAGGATAATTTAATTAAAGGGAAATAATTATAATAATTAAATAAAGACTACCATGAACTAAACAATTTAACTAAGGGGAAATAAAAAGGGAAAGGGGAAAAGGGAGGGGGAAAAGGAAAATAAAAAGAAGGGAGGAAAACAAACAAACAAAATAAATGAAGGCTATATGGAAGTGCAGAGGAAAGAAATTACTCTCTACTTCCCACAAATGAGCGATGATTGACCACATCCTTGAAGCAAGGCCTCAACGCATGCAGCCGGTGTTCGAGAGGAGGACTGATGTTTTCTCAACGAGAGCCCACCCCCCTCCCCTCTTCTTCCTGTTTCCACCTTTTATTGCTGAGTGTGACATCACATGGTATGGAATATCCCTTTGATTGGTTTAGGTCAGCTGCCCTAGTGATGTTTCTCTCCTCACTTTTTGCCCACCCCCTAGGGGGGTTAGAGAAAGGCCCAATGCTGTGCCACTGCTGCTCAGCAGTAGACACAACACTGGTGTGATAACACTGCTGTTCCAGCTACAAGTACAGAGTACGGCACTGTATGGGCTGCTGCCGGGAAAGTTAACATTCCAGCCAGACCCAGTACAGGTCTCCCCTCAGCCTCCTCTTGTCCATGCTGAACAGGCCCAGTGACCTCAGCCGCTCGTCATATGTCTTCCCCTCTAGGCCCTTCACCATCTTCATCGCCCTCCTCTGGACATATTGAGAAGCTTGATTCAAGTAATCCATTGTGCTGGGGATGTAAAGAGACACTTGAGATTAAAGAAAAGAATAACCATGAAGAACAAAAAAAAAATAATCTTCAGGAGATAACAGAATATGTATGTGTTTCTCAGTTTAAGGTATTCTGAGAATGTTGTCACTAAAAAGTGAGGACTGATAGACAATATGTATTTTCATAGTTGTGTTCTAATCAGGACCAAAGAGAAATAGAAAAGAATACAGAATTAGTTTAAAACAAAACAAAACAAATCTATCAATCAAACAAACAAGCAAAAACAACACATTTTTACTTTCTAGTAAAGACAGTTTTTTTCTGCACCTAGGGTGGAAACCAGCCAAATTCAACAGGCTGTATAACCACCAAAGTGACAATGTGTATTATGAGTAGTTTGGTTAAAATAAGAAGTGATCTGAGCCTTTAGCCAGCCTTCAAACCAAATTGAACTCAAACCTTTGACATTTCAGCTACACTGTCTCCTGCCTCATCCTACATTTCTCATGGTATAGTAGCGAGTTGAAGTGCCCTGAGATCTGATATTCAAAAAGGGCAGCAATAGGCACCTTGCCACTTCCTGCTAGACTATGGATTTGTCAGAGAAAGAAAGTTAGAGCTGTGTGGAGGAGGCATTTTCTCCTTCAAGGCAAATATTGTTGGTAAGGAGAGGGAAGGCCCTTTCTCCATGATGCATGATAACCTCCAAGGAGAGCATTGATGGTAGATGATTTTCAAACTTCCCTGAAAGAATGTTGCTATGCCCTAAAGATAGAATGACACCATGCTCACCCCAAATTCACAGAAAGTTCATTTAGTTTGCATGTGTTAAACCTCATAAAGATTCCACTAACAAAAATACCAATATATTTTCTATATTCAATTAGTTCCCACTGGAAGAAAATCAGCAAAATATTGCACAATTATTTCTCTCTGGATTAAAAACATCCAGTCACTAAATTTACTACCAAAGTAAAAGCAAGATATTTTCAATTGGATCTAATACAACAGAATCAGATCTGCAGCTTGCACTAATGTATCTTTTTAAGCTCATGAGAAGTATTGACTGAAAGGATACCAGGTATTCTGTGATTAAAGGTGTATTAGTCATTTACTGAAGATTATTGAATGATTCAAGATGAATTGTCTGTTTATATCATTGATGCCAGTATGATTAATTCAAATCTCCTGCTAGGTTTAAGAGGACAGAATTAGAGATATAACTACAAGAACCCTCTTGATCCACAGTTAGTATGTCAATAGCTGTTGCATCCTTTAGCTAAATGAGTGTGGAAATGTTGTGCGGAAAATTAAAGTACTTCGGTAATTTCTGGGTTCTTAACCCCCCAATACTAGAATTTATATAAATTGTTAAAGATGTATCATATGAGAAGGCTGTAATATTTGTGATAAACACACATCTTTTTTTTCTAAGCAGAATTCTCCATACTGACCTCGAAATAATAAGGATCTTATATACTAACACAAAATCATGAGGTTGCTTGGATGAGAAAAAGGAAAACTTTATCTATATATGACTAAGAGATTTGTGTTTTGACATTGACAACAATAATTTAATCTTAAAGCTAGCAGAACATCAGCACACACGCACAGGGGGACAGCTAGAAACTCAAGGTAGATCTGTGAGAAGCATCCATACTTACGTGTTGATTAACTTCAGTCTACTTTTTATATTTTTTTTCTTATTTCCTGAATCAGAATTTTACAATACAGTGGCAGAAGTATGTGACAGGAAGTCAAAATCTGAATTCTGCTTCTATTAATTATCAATGTTCTTATACAACTTAAGACAAATGGTTTAACAATAAAAGTGTTTCTTTTCTGTATCCTCTAACATGAAGAGTGATGCACAAAAATAAATTGCTGATACTTGTAAACGATTTTGAAACTTCAGCAAGGAGTCCTTATAGAAGTATAAAGTATTGGTGGCAGTGTGAAAAATTAAGCAGAGAGTCACATTCCTAGTGAAGTGGCAAAACTGCTGATGTTGAAAAACTTTTTTTTTTTTTTTTTTTTTGGTGGGCTTTAGGCTCATTAGAAGAATAAATTATAGTCTTATTATAAAAACAATTTAAGCTTATGGACATTGCATTGTACCTAAATTGCAATGTTTTCATGCAGAAAGTTCAGCTTTCTTAGTGACTTAAGAAATCAAAATTAAGTCAAAAACGTTTGTCTACTGAAAGTGGTGTCTTGTATGTCATGATACTGTTACTGCTACTCCACATTTTCTTGAGGATTACAGTTGTACTTTTTTTTTCTTTTTTTTTTTTTTCCTGAAATGCAGTTATTAATAATTTTCATTTATTGTCAAAATGAGTATTGATTTACTTCTGAAATTTAGTTTATTTCACATTAGTGCTAGCATCAAAAAAGATAACAGGATGCTATTGACATTACTGAAAACCAAATGTAGGATTATGCCCACTTATTATCTTGAGCAGCCATGCAAGCTAAGCTTCAACTAGTACTACACAGGGAATAATATTCATATATTAAATCTGACACGCCATCCAGATACCACAGAAGGAAAGTCACTTTAGTCTGATTTCCTAAAGAATAGCAGCCTATGTGATCACAGTATCTTTCTGCATATACTTTTTCATCTTACACCCCCAAATTTACTATGTGATCCACCAGGAAGAAAGAAAGATCTTTTCTGGTTTTGTTCTTTGCTTTTCTAACAAGAATACTCAAACCAGTAAGAGATGGCTTTAGTAACTGAGGTGCTCAAGGCACCTTTTTCTCATATCTTGTTTCAGCTCTCCTTGTAGATACAAATATAACTACTGCTCTATTTCTCTGACACTTATAGTAATTTAGGACTATTATGGGAAATTAATAATATTTTAAATATTAATATTTAAGACACTGTAGAGACAAGGTACAAAACTACACTGAGGAGATCTTTGCTGACATAAACTCACATGGTGAAGAAAAAGAATATGGTTGCCAGGGTTTGTGTTTTACCATCACATTCCAAAAATCACCACCATAATTAGGATAAATTGTACTGCAATAATTAGCATGACAGAAATTTCTCTTTCCTCTAGCAGTCTCAGAGAGCAAGGAAACATTTGTGCATTGTGTGTTGTAAAATAGAATATTAGCAAATTAATTTTCTTTACAGAACTATAACCCCAAAAATCTACCTAGTACAGACTTAGGATCAATATTTAGAACTAAAAGCAAATTGACTCCTGGCATCAGTTCAATATTTTAATATTGTAATGTAAGAGATAAATAACAGAGTTGTTTCAGCTTGTTTATTAGTATGTGTTCTGATTTCAGTGAAATCAGCTTTCTCTTAGCATTTTTTTTTTTTCTGATACAAAACTGTTGTTCAGTGTGCAATGCAGAGGGTCAACTTAAATTAAATACATAGGACATGTGACAAGTGCTCTGTATTTCACCCAGTGTTTCAAGAGAGATGAAGCTCTCTTATGCTAAGCCCTGAATTTTGAACTGAAGACAAAAACTCCTATTACTATGCACCACTCTGGCATAATTTCTGCTCTACTAATATTCTTGTGAAGCATTTTATAGTGACAGGAATGTATCACAGGGGTCAGCACTGTGGTTATCTTGAGCTCACTCAAATGACTCCTGGGTGTATGTATATGAGAAAAGAGCTTTCCAAAAGGTTCTCTTGAAATTATTTTTTAAAGGGATATAATTTTACTATTTAATTATATTAAACACACAAAAATGTCACATAGAATTTACTGTTATCAATATGTGCAGTAAATCTTCTCATATTCTCAGTTAATCATTTGTATATTTTAGGAAATGAATTTAATCAAATGTTCATTAGCAATAATAATTAATTATAGCGAAGTTCATCAGACAACATATACGTGTTGCCAAATGATCACCATGATGTTCTTTTGACAGGGTTGTTAGAGCACAAATGTTCATGCATTTTGATGAAGACATTTCACCAGCACATGACACAGTCGCTAAAAATCTACATTTACAGCTCTACAACTAAAGATGCAATATTATTTAAATATATTTTAATTGTATTAATTTTAAGTTTTTGAATTAAAATGCATATCTGAATACTATATAGATTATGTGGTAGTGAAAATTTGGTTATTTTCAATGGTTATGTTAAAAATTTGGTTATTTTCTATTTCTAAACATTTCCCGCAAATTGTACACAGAGAATTAATTTGTTTATAAATCTATCAGTTAATTAAAAATCACTCCTTTTCAGAAAGTCTGCATATTTTACCAGAAGTGGCATGACATGAAACTCTTGCTGCCTGGAAGAGTAGAATGACTTTGTAGTTAGGGCATATGGCTTGGGGGAAGAATATTCAGTTACTTTGCCATAGGTTTCCTGTGACTTTGGGTAGCTCATCTTATCTGGCTATTGTTCATTCCTTTATTAATAAAATAGGAATAACAGCTTCCTTTCTGAAATATTATTTGCTTTATCCATTTACATTTGGGGGTGGGGTGGAGGGTGGGGTTAGGAAATATCATTCTGTTTTTCTCCAAGGCTTAACAAAATGAGGCCATGTTCTTGGTTGAAGCTTTTAGATACTGCTATGCTATATAGTAATAACATAATTATTATTGCTCTGACAAAACCATTAATTTAATTGCTCTTTATGATTCTTGAAAGCACTGCTGGCTTCTGAGCATTCTGTGCTCAAATAAGGCTGATGAAAACAGAACAGAAAGTTCAAAATAAATCCCTGCTAAAACAGCAAGTAGTTTCTCTTCTTCCCTTTCTCTGTTGTTTAATTTATTTCCATACATTTCTGGGTGAATGTTTCATGTGTACGGACAAAGCCTTGGTTATCTTCAAGCTATTAAAGAATATTTCTCAATTCTGTATCAGAATTTGTCAATGATATTGGAGTATAGTGACAGTAGATAATTAATGCAGCTGCCAAAAATGTGCATGAGTAATTAGTGGCAGCTAATAACCTGAGAGACAGCAGAACAGTTTTGTTGGACCTTTTTCAGAAACAAATGAGAGATGAACATCTCCCTGAGACACCATAAATAAAGGTTCCAGAAAGAGAGGTAGGTCCACCCCAGGTTGTCTGTACCAAAAATTACCAGAAGACAGGAAAGAACTGGGCATCTCCATGGGTTCATAACCAAAGTGCTTGGTCTTAGTTGGGTTCATCTGATTTTTTTGAGTCAACCTCTGTACGACTTGGAGCTGGGAAACCCCACATAGCAAATTTGCCTGCAATATTCATTGAAACCCAGCCAAAGAAAGCCAAGTTTACTTAGCTTAAACCTGTACTGCTCCTTCACAGTATAGTGACAGGTTCATCTGTACTTAAACTCTGGCACTGTTAGAATTGGAAACTTAATATATGAGTTTCCCTTAGCTCACCTCCCAGAGGCAAAGATACATCATGGCATCATGGCTTTTCAGTGAACATTTTGTTGTATTAGAAAACGTTGCAGTACCTAGACACAACATGGAAAAATCAGGCTAGGGAGAGTTCTTTGGCTCTATGTTTTCTTGCTTTTGTTGATATGAGTCAGAGTAATTAACTGAGTGTAATTTTTTTTTTTTTTTGAGATGTTTTACAGTTCAATGATGTTTTTCATCTTGTAGTCAGTGTACTGGAGCGCCAGCCAAGAATAACAATTAGCTACTTAGCCTGTCCAGTTCTTATTGGAACTGGAGTGTTAGATCAGTCTTTCAAACAGTGGTGACAACATCTCTATTAAAGTCCAGGCCTGGTTCAGTAAAAAGGGTCATAGGCATCTGCATAAGGTCATCTTGCTAAGTCTTTTCCTTTTTATCACACTTCTTGTATCATCCCACTGTCAACATTGAGAAAGCAAATGGACTTCAGGTGCGCTCTCAGGAAATCTGCCCACTTTCACTCACCACAGACATAGCATGTGAGGAGAAATATCTAATTTTTAAAAAGTCCAAATGAAAATTCATGCTCAGGATTTTAGAGAAGTGCCAGTCATTGATTTAAAATGATCTCAGAGAAAAACCTATAGTTCTAGAACTTTCAAAAAGGGTGGATAATACTCACAAATTGGAGTTCTTTTCAGGTTATCAGACAGAAATCTGTTCTCTCACTCTGGCACAGGAATTTAACACTGATAACTCTTGTTAATTGCTATCATCTTTCATTGGGATTTTTCTGTCAGCATGTGTTGTGTAGCAACTGTATAGATCAACTGCATTTCTAGTCTGAAACAGTAAAACAAGACAAATGTTAATTCTTTTCAAATGATTTTACTTTGTATTTAAAACTTTGGGAAGAGAGAAAAGAAAATCAAGTGACCAGGAAGGAAAGTGAAATTGTAGATCTGTGTTCTTCTAAATTGCAATGGCAGGTATGAACATTTGCGTTAGGCAGAGTCTTCCTTTTATCCTGTTCTACAGAGTCCGGTAGAGGAAGCACCTTGTGCTGTAATTGAGATTCAGCTATCTCAGCTGCAGCCTAGTTAACTCAGCTTTCCAAAAACAAAAACAAACAAGCAAACAAAAAATATGCAGGACTAAAAGCAAAATGATTACTTGGTTTATTGGGTCTCATCCTGTTTGACAAGTAAAAGTTCATAAATTTTGCAGAGCAAAACCAGTTAAATGTAGCTGTACATCACTTCTGGCTGAAGACAACCTACTCTACTCCCTCTGAGAAAGAAGCCCTGTGTTGCTGAGTAACTCTTTTGATGTGTTTTAGGAGAATCTGGTTGCCAGTTACTGGCTGAAGATAATGATCAGCTACATTTTCACTTGTTCCTCTTTCACATCCCTGAAGTTTCTAGTTTGTCCAATTACCAGCCTTTGCCCTCGCCCCCATAGGCAGAGGATAAAGAAGCAGCCCTTCCACTGGGGAATTAACACTTAAGTCACCAATTTTTCAGGCTTCATCTTGGATGGATGTAGGTTATTAAAAAGGGATGTTTCCTTCCCACCTTTGTTCTGATTATAGAAATCTCACATTTGATCACCGAGCATCCTAGTGGGAAAATCTTTCAGTCTCATGTTAGAGGGCAGGTAAAACAAAATGGGAAGAGAGAAAAAAAATCAAGTAGACTGCAGAATAAAGGACTAATCAATGAGTAAACCTTACTGTGCTTCAAATCTGCATGTATTCCCCAAATTATCAAATTACCTTTTTTTTTTTTTTTAAATTTTTAATGTTTTCTCCATGTGTTTTTGAAGGAAAAGTCAAATTTTTCATTTATTTATTTAAAATAGGTAACTTATTTGTGGAAGGAAACATTTGCAAGTAGGGATGAGAAATTATACATAGCTCAGCAACCTATTATACTCACAACCTATTAGCACAGACTGAACAAAAAATTTCTGGCATGGGCTTCTTTCACTTAAACTGAGGTTATAAGAATAAACTTCAATACTCTAAACCATTTTTTACATGTGATACAAGGTGATGTCAGCAGATACCAAGTGCTGTTTTGTGTTGGTGATGCATAAAAAATTGTAAGTGCTTGGTACCTTTTGAAAATTATCCCAATCTCCTTAGGTAGTGTGTTCTAGGAAGATCACCCTTCTAGAAACAGTGGGTTATATGTTACCAATGCTTCTGGAAGTATTTCAGATCTATTTGTGAGCTGGAGTTTTTTGAGGGTAATTCAAGACTATTATTTTTTGCAATGATAGAACTTGTAAAAAGCTCTCTGCTTTTAACAAATGAGTTAAACTCTTAATGAATATTGCAGTAATGAATCCATAGAGAAGGACATATCTTATTTATATTGTTACCAAATTAAGAGCATCATCAAAAAAGCAGTTAAACAAGGTATGTTAAAACTACAATTATTATCATCAATCACTTCCATATGATGGCAAATATATAGAGCATAAAGAAACCCTCATAAGCTATAGAGACAGACCTCACAAAGACAGGTGCTGATAATGAAAGGTATGCTAAGATTATTTTTCAAAGAAAACATGATAGGAATTTCTGTGAGAAAATAAGTTTTATGGGGGGATTAGAAGGTGATAAAAGGTGGGTGTGGGGAGAACATGAATTGGTTCATTGTAACTTCAAAAAGGGGTATTAAGAATGTAATAAAGAATGCAGTAACAAACAGGAATGAAGAAAGAATAAAAAAAAATAGAAATGAAACTGACAAGACAGTTTTATTGTATGATTTATAGTGAAGTTTTGTGGGACCTCAAACAGGAAATGATCTTGAATTTGATGTTGTTAAAAAAATAAAAAGGAAATTGATAAAATGATTCAAGGAGTGATTTGATATAATTGAAGAAAAATAGCTGGAGATAATTTTATCAGTGGTGTTTTAGACAGACACTCCCAGGAACAGGGAGATAGGAGGACAGAGAAAGCTGTTGGAGAAGGTTTTATTAAGTTATGTCAGTCAAGATGAGAGAACACAGGATAACAGGATAAGAGGACCAAGTTTTTAGCAGCTGACATTCTGAGATGAGAGTGAGGGCCACTGATACTGGCAAGACAAAATGCCAAAATTAGTTCAGACAATTTATTGCAGTCTCCACAAGGTCTAAGCTTTATTTATTTATTATTTTTTTTTCTTTTTTTTTTTTTTTTTTTTCTTCAGTATTTCATCTAGAAAGAGAGTTCAATGCATTCGTTAATGTATAGATAATGAAAATGGTGTGTTCCTTAGAATGGCTTTGTAGGAATGTATAAATGTGCAAAAGGAATGTGCATCAGATCACTCTTTCCCTTGAGAAAGAAGAATTTAGTGAATAGCACAGGAGCAAATCCCAAATCCCATGTAGCAGGCTTAATCTTCCAGGTTTTCTTTCTTCCTCCCATTCCCCCCCCACCCCCCCTTTTTTTTTTCCCTACATGGAGTAGGAAAGAAAATAAATATATACTCACTTGAGTTAGTAACATCAGGTTTTGAGTCAAGTTCCTTCTACCCTTCTTATTAATTTGAGCTACTTAGGCTCACAAGGAGGCTAGAATAATGGTCATGGATTCAAAGAAGAGAGAACTTCATACCATGTTATTTTATAATGCATATTTTCTTTCATAATCACAGTGAAATATAGGAAATAAAAGGGTTGAACTAGGTCTTATGAGTCATAATCACAGTGCAGAGCTGCCTACACATGTGCAGAGCTTGTAGTTTTAAAACTTATGATTTCACCTCTAAGGTTTTAGGTCACATAGATGATTTTCCTTTTTCTGTGTTGAAAACGTGCGCTTGTGTAATGCAGAGGCTTGTGAAAAGTGCCAGAATGGCATTCCTGGAGGGCAAAAGTAGGTCAGTTCTGTACAGAAAGAACAACTGGGGAAGCAATCTCAAAGTCTCTCCTGCGCTGCTGGTATTTTCCAGTTTGAGGAGGACCTAATGCCTTCGAGGACAACCTGCAGAGGTCCCAAAGGAATTTTGCATAGCCATTCTGGCCTCCTGCTGAGGCTGTAGGGGTGGCAACATGGGGCTGGGGGGAACCCTGCACTGCAGATGCCTGTGCTGGAGCCTGCAAACATTACCAGCTTGCTGCACTATTGTCAAAAGTCACAAAGCATTCTTACTTTTCTGGGAGCTGCAACATTTATTTCACTGGAAGCTGAAAAGAAATTGAGAGCAGGAAGAAAACAGCAAGGACATGCAAGAAACCAAAACATTTTTGTTAACTTTTTTTTCAGTAACTTTTTTTTCATTAATGCCAAACACAATGACATTATGTTCACATCAAGCATGTGTTGTAAAATTGCACTTGTCAAGCATTTCATTTGGCAGAAATGCAGAGGAGTAGATGCTGAGCCAAGAAATGTTTCTCTTTTTCTCCCTCATAAAATGGAGAGATGAAGAACAAGTGGGAGTCTGTTCATTCTGGTATATTAGAGTGTAAGAGACAGTTTTTCCAGTACATACCTTCATTTTCAGATGGTTTTAAGTTAGCAATGGACATACAATAGGGGCTGAAATCAGGCCTTAAGGACAGACACCAAAGATATGATGCAGCATCTAATAGCACATAGTTCGGTGTGGTGTCCTTGTGATGTCTTGACCAGTGTTAAACTGCAAGTCATGAGAAAGGATGGTCTCTTCATTCTTCTCAGAGCACACACACCAGGAAGTGGCATACTGATCCATGGTCAGAAACAAAAAGACATTACAGCAAAATGATTAGCTGAGAAGCTGTATGACAAATCGCTTATTGTGCAGTGTAACAATTACATAGATCTCTCCTGTCCTCTATTACTGTTTGCAAACACATGAGCAAAGTTATATTCCTCTGTGTGACTGGGTGGTAGTTTCTCTGTACAAAATAGCATGTAACATGAACTCTTGTTAACCAGTGGCTGGAGAGAGCAAGAAGAGCAGTGTCCAAACCATCTGATGTTCCTGCAGTGGAAGGCACTTCAGCTGGGACTCCAGTAGTATCCAGGCTTTCAGCTTGCCCTGACCCACTAGACCTCTACGTGTCATCAGGGGGCTGACACAGTCATAAGAACATCCTGGCTGGACAATTCATCAAATCCTTACAATTAAAGTTTGGTTGAAATATCACTGACAATCTCAATTAAATGCAATTTAATTGGTGTCATGCCTAACAATACTGGCAAACTACAACTATGAGATAGCTATGTTCTCTTCAGAAAATGTGGGATAGAAATTTCTTTGCAATTAGCTAGAACAGGATTTTTCATCAAGGTGCATTTCACACGTGATGAGTACATCTGATATAAATTGCAGTATTATTTTTCTTTGGGACCAACTGTCCTTTCTACTGGTTTGTTTTACAGGCTCGACAATGCCTAAGTTTAGCCCCCTGAGTATTCCATTTAAACATATTCATAGTTTTCCAAATATTTTGCAAGGAAAATTATAGCACCTCAGTAATAAAATCATAATAACAGTTTCTTGCTGGGTGAGAAGAATTTAAAACATTTATCTGGAAAGAGTATGAGGAAAGCACTCATTACTGTTAAAAAGTAATAATTAAACTACTTCCGTTCTATCTGGAAACCCAGACTCATTATAAATAAAGATAAACAAGTGCAATATAAAAACCCCAAACATTTATTCTTTTTTAATGGACTTTTAAGTCAATTTCTCTAGTTGTTGATGAATGTAATAAGATTAAATTAAATTAAAAGAAATGTCAAGAAGAAAACAAATTTAAAATTAACAAAGCCCACCATAAATTTACAATTACTTGTCCATTAAAGATCTTGAAGAAAGTTCATTTCAGCAAGGATAGAATTGACACTATTGAAGCTTTAGAAGGAACAATTATTATCATTGCAAATTACTTAAACTATTAGACTGAGAATAATTCAGAAATATCATTAGCAGTCAAATTACTTAAAAAAAAACTTGTTTTCTTTCTCCTTTGTTTAATTTAAACTTAATGTCTGCTTATTCTCACACAAGCAGAAAATGCTGATAAATAATTCCAGAGCATGCCTAAACATCTCCCTTCACAGCTAGCTTCTAATTTGATCTCAGGAGACCCTTCTTCGTAGCTGAATAAAATATTTTCATTTATTCTGTGAGAACCTACATCACCATACGTTTCTAATCTCATGTTGCCTGGTAATACTGCTAGATGAGGTCCTCAGCAAATCATTAAACTTGTTCAATAACAACATTACAAAACACAAGAGATTTGCCCCTTAGTGAAACAAAGAAGCTTTTCAAACATGGGGAAAACAACAACAACAACAAAAAGCACAACACTTTAATAAGCCAACTTGAGTTTCTAGGGCAGTCTCAGAGAATATTTAACATTTTAAACTTCCTGATGTGCAGAGCACAAGAAGAAGGAAATTTTATTTCGATGTCAGTGGTTTGAAAAAGCCAGACTTTCACATTACAACAGTGATGTTCTGTTTCTGATAGGATCAAATGCTTTGTCTTGGCCAACTCACTGTGCCCATTAAATGTTTACTGCATTTGAACAAAATATGGTCTTTTGAAATGTAAGGATTTAACTTCCCAGTCTTATCTTTCTAACAACTAACTATAACTCCTGATGATATGTTAATGTAAATGACTTTGCTATGGAATTCATGAATCATCAAGAAATGATTTGAAGAGAGGAAATTAAACACTTGATTCAATTAATCTTTCTTATTAGGCTAGAAAATCATGATTTGCACTCCTAATAAATATGATGTGAGATTGCATATGCATTAGTCACATGAGATTAATACCCATTATTATTCTTTATATTAAATAACACTGGATTCAAGTGACCCAGACACCAGCTCCCTGATCAGGATGGGATGGGGAGTACTGGGGAAGTAGTACATTCTCCCAGTGCAGAAAAGACTCTTATTGCTTGACAGATCATCCATCTTCTTTCTTGGCTTTATTGTATTTCTTCCATATTGATGGAATGGCTTTCTCTCTGGGAGAAGTTTGTTTGGTCAAGTGCTTAAAATCAAACCTAAGTTTGGTAGGAAATAAAAGTGCAGTGGAGTAACGAAGTGCAGCTAGGAGGCTGGATTAATTGAGGTATATTAAGTGTTTAACCACCTGAGCTTTTTTTCCATGCCCCCCCCCCCCCTTTTTAAATGAATTTATTATTATTATTATTATTACTATTATTTACACTACATTTATAGAAAATATGTTATTTAAGATTTTCATTATTGGTTGTAGATGGATGATATTCAGTCCATTTCCTCTATTTTTTCCTGAAGAAGGCAATTATTTTATTTACACTTTATTTGATATCTATCCATCTATTCATGAATATATTCACCTATACATCCATTCACCTATACATCCATTCCTTTGGCCACTTATTCATACATCACTTAAAATCATATATTTGATCAGTTTTTTTTTTTTTTCCATCTCTGAATAATGAAATAATGAATAATGAATTGTTATGCATGTGGCTAAATGATATGTGCATATACCAATGTACATATTTAAAAGCATATTTAGAGAATTGCAACAGAGTAGGTAGATAACTATATTTATACATTTATCAGTCATAATTCTTCTTCAGATTTAGAAAACATCTGGCATGTCCTGATATTATTAGGTGAGGCGTAGTTATCAGAGATACTACCTCTGCGGGTCACAACTAATAGAATTTACATTGTCCAGTTGTCAGGATAAAGCGGTAGAAATCGCCTGGGAAAGTCCTCACCTTCCCCTGTAGCCATGAATGAGCCCCGGGCCCTCATTTGATTACCTTGTTAAAGTTGCACAGGGCTAACTTTGAGTAAAATTAACAAAGGATGTTCTTATCTGTTAAAACCCTCTGACTATTGCTATTTCTACCTTCATTATGATAAAGCATATCTGTAAGTGAACTATATAAAGCTTATGAGCCTTCAGAATTGCCTTGAAGTAAAAGTGGGTTAAAAATAACTGAAGATTTTACTATGATTTTTTTTAATGAGATATTTTAAGAATTTGTTTTGGATAAAAAAATTCCAGTCTAGCCCTAGATGGTAGTTTCTTATGAAAAGGAACTGTCAAGACACTCCAGTTTAATTTTTCACTTTTGGTTGAAGTATCATAGAATCATAGAATCATTAAGGTTGGAAAAGACCTCCAAGGTCATCTAGTCCAAACGTGCCCATATCAGTAAAAATAATATTTTTGGAAAGTTAATAATTTTAAACTGATTAAAAATAATATGGAATCTTGCAAACATGACATATTTATTGTAATTGAAACTGCTTATTTTTAAAGAAATCATCAGACTATTTAAAATCTTGTTAAAATGATTTTGGGGGATGGTGAGAATTTTAATATGGTGTGAGTCTAATAAATTGAAAACAAAACAAATCAACAACAACAACAAAAAAAACCAACTGAACACTTTAATAGAAGGAGACAGAAAAAATTCAATAACTTGCAATTTGTGAAAAATACTTTTATGCATTATTTTGGTGTATTCCATAATTATGAGCACAACCAGGAAGACACTCATGTATGAACAGCAGGATATCGTCTTTCTGTGAACAAGGTGGTGGACTCTTTTTGGCCAAACCTCATTTTCCTTGATTATTCAATCTCAGCTTCTGTCCTTCTGTCTGATTTCTTGGAAATATCTCTGAGTAGGGAGATAGGGAGAAATCAACATATAATGAGAATTCAACATATAATGAGAATTTAGAATTCACATATAATGATCATTTTCACCATGACCATTTTTATTATTTTTTTCTATTTTATTTTTTTCCCTTTCCAAAGGATAAATCCTTTTTTTTTTTTTTTTTTTTTCCCCAAAGGTTAGCCAAATATTTGTATTTGCTGGTACACGTTATTTTTTGAAAAGGGAATACAAGAAACGTGTAGAGGAGAAATACAGATTCTACACAGCTTTTTTAGAATAGTTTATTTACCAAAAATCTGCCTGATAAAGATGTCTGTATAAGATATTGATTCCTGAAATTGTATTTCCCTTTGAAGTATCTGTATGTGTTTGAACTTTTTATGCTTTAACTGCTCTCCCGATAGTCTCTGCCAGATGAGTATATTCCTTAGGTCCCTTTATACTTTTTCTTTTCGGGGAAAGAAAGTAGCCGATGCTGCTGCACACAGGCAGTTACTGTCTGAGGAAGTACAGCAGAAGTTTTCCATTTGTGTTTGTAGTTTCTGAGTTGGGAGTAGCATCTCTTTGTGACTTCATGATAGCTATAACACATAAAAATGCCAATCACAAAAAAAGATACCATTGTGTAGCTTCTACACAGTTGTTAAAAAAAGATAGCATATCCCTGCCCCTACAAGTAGATTATAGTTGAAGTGGAAAAGAAGAAGTGACCTCTGTACTACTCCTATTTCTGTCTTTTCTTTGTAATATTTTGTATAGTATTTTGTAAAGTATGTTTTCTCCAGGTAAGTGTTCAGGTCTCATCATAATTTCTCCATTGGACAAGAAAATTTTGAGTATGACAGAGAGAAAGGATATGAAATGATGGAATAATAGCACACATAATATCACTATATTTAGAATAGCTTGCTAATTTTTTTATGTCTTGTATTTTGTTTGATATGTTATGTCAAAAGATCTTCGTGAATGTTATTTCAGGGAATGTTTATGGATCAACTAGCATGCCTCTGTCTTTGCAAACTAATTAGTTTCATTCTTTCTGGTTTGTTTTTTTATGTAAAGCATAATAATCTGAAACTGTTTTACAGCAGTTCTGTCCTTTACTGAGCTACTTATTACTTTGTGCTACTTATAATAAAACTGGCTAGTTAAGCTTCAATTCACATGTACATGTCTCTTTCACTTTCTATTTTAATTTAAAGTGCATTCTGCAAGGTAAAAGTGATGAGGGCATCATAGATGGAGATTCCCTGTAGTCTAAACTGGCAGTTTTGCTGAGCTCTAGATACAAGTCACCTTATAGCAATTTGGAGGAGGGAGGATTGTTTTTATGTTGCCTGTACCGCTGCCTGCCAAAGAGTAATTTGAGACAAGAGGGTGGGAACTTGGCAACTTTTATCTTGGAGGTGACAATGCAGAAGCTGCTAATTAGTGAAAGTTGTTTATACCAACTTGATGTAGAATTCTAGTCTTGCATGTGAAGAGTGCACAAATTTTCTTTGTGCCAAATTGGCCTCCATGTGAGAATTGGGTGGATCCAATTAATGTCAAACAGCCCTGTGTACTGTGTTTGTATAAACTAGAGTGTGATATCCTTATATGTGGCATCCTTTCCAGATGATGTGCTCAACTATGAGTAGGGATGAGATAATGAACACAGAACACATTTCTTTCATCTGAACCAGGCAGAAGGTTGAATATGCTCTGAAGTAGGCAGAAGGTTGAATATGCTCTGAAGTAGATTACAAACTATAACTGCCACCTTCTTACTTCTTTATGTGCCATGAGATCTCAGCCAGCTACGGTCCACCAGTTTAGTTTGTGTCAGTCAGTTATCCATTGGATTTCTTAATATTCCTCACTTAAAAAATGAGATGCATGTGCCTCATTTCTGGAAATCAGACTTATTATTGAAAGTGCGACAAAGAACTTGCTACTCAAAATCTCTGACAAGCACCCACTTTCTTGATGCTTCCCAGAGAGAAATTAGAGCTCCAACTTTTTTATTATTTATCACAATCTTCACAGAAGAAAAGGTATTTCTGCCTTTTTGTTTGCTTGCTTTGCATTGGAGAAAAAGAGCTGGGTGAGAAGAATGTGATGCTGAGATCATCATTCAGTGTTAACCAAGACGAATATTGCCAGTGGGATGTATGGCCTCAAATTCTAAGAAAAAGATGACGAACAAGTACAGGGAATTTGAGACAGAAGCTGGACAGCAATGTAGATTAATGTGAATAAATTCAGTCACCCATAGAGGCTGAGATTCAGGTGTAGATGCATATTAATTGTTTAAGGAATGCCATGTATGCTGAGAGATTTACAAGTACACAAACAAGGTGCTTGCTCAGAGGTACCAAAGCATAATTCAGAGGAATTACTATAATAGGAAACCATCTAAAACAGAAGATAAGGTAATAAGAGCACTGGAAGACTTCACAAAAGAGGTTGGTATTAAGGAGAGAAGGAATAATTACAGAGAAGAAATATTGAAGACAAAGACTATTTAGGGAGAGTTTTATCATTGTAATAGTAGGAGGTGAGTAACATGTAGATCAATGGGAATTTCTGCTGCACGGGTCATACCATACATGGCTCTAGACCCCAGGCTTGAGCAAACACCATGATTCCATCTTTGTCTGGTATTCTTTTCTGTATGATTGGATTTGAATGCTTTCCTGAGAGTACTCTCTTTCAATATTGATTGTCTTTTGTATCGGCTCAGAAGTGAACTATCCTTTTTAATTCCAGCATGTTTCACGTGCATCTGCTGTTAACTGCTGTTTCTGGTTCCCTATTCAGAAGGCAATACTGTGCTAATGCAACATAGGATTTCAATACTTTACAGCTCGGCTTCCAAGTCATGCAGGACCTGTCAGCTCAGAATCTCTCAATAGACATTAGAGCATATTGTACTATGAAGTTTAAAAAACAATTCACAATAACACATAGGAAGTTTGAAGTCAGTTGATTTTCAAAGCTGGGTTACTATGGTAAAGTGGAAGGCGCTCATTACCTGGTCAGTACCCTAGTACAGGGTCAGGACTCTTTCCAATGGAGCATATTTAAGCAAGAAATTATTGTTGAGTTTCTCAGTGATAGAATCAGGAAAAAAAACAACAACACACAACAAAAACAAACAAACAAACAAACAAACAGAAAACAAAAAGCACTTCTTCAATATGTCACATCCAGCAAGACCTATCCAGAAGGTAGAGTTATTTCTGAACTGCAGCTGCTTTCTCAACAATACAGTATCCTGCACTTTAGTGACTTACTAATGAAGGTTGGGGCAGGTATTTGTACTGTTTGTACTTGTTCATGCCTTTGTACTATACTTTGTTGCAGAGGACACCTCCTACATCTGCAGAGAACTGTGATGGGAGCAGTGCAAGCAAAATTTCTCCTTAGTATATTTCAAATAAACCAATAAACCAATAAAAAATAGGAGATATGATTTTTATAATTTCACATTACTTTTGTTTTTGTTTTACCATTTATACACATATTACAAGATTCTAAAAGCTCTATTCAAATTCATAGGAAAATAATTAGCCAGGGAGACCAAGACAGTGTCTATTGATCATGATTTATCATAGAGTAAGCCCTTTGGTAGAGCTGTGGATAATTCATTACTGTTCTGAACAGTCCTGAAGTGACCAAATTTTTAAAAATGAACAGGGGAAACATGTAATTTACATGCTGTATGAACCTTAAAACCATTATACGTATATAAAATGAAGGTACTTACCTTCACTGCTCTGTTCACTGTTGGTTATTCTATCTTAAAAATGCGTATCACAAGAAAAGAGCCAAAGAAGGACAGCTAAATGAAAAGGTTTCTTATAAGTAGAAATTACAACAATTATAGCTATTTAGATGAGAAAGGAGATGGATGAGAGGAGACATCATGGAGTGATATAAAATAATGAGGTATAATAAAACTGTGCTAATATTACAAATTGACTTTTTGGCATTTTTGTTGCTTTTAAAAAGCAACATTCAATTCTGTTAATGCAAAATGATAGCCATTTTATCACTACAGAAGGATCTAAATTTTAGCAGTGGGTGGATTCATCCATATATATGTATGTAGCAGGTCATACATACAAAATTTCTGGATCTGTGAGAGAATTTATCATTTTCTTTACATACGTAAAATAAAGGTTTGTCTGCAGTTTACAGGAGTAGGTGGCTCACGCAGTGCAACACCACCACAAGCCCCTAGAGTACTTCTGTTGTCCACACTGATGCCTGGGGAGTCCTGATCTGTTCTTAGCAAAAAGCTCTGCTTCTTCATCTAACTCACCACTGATGCTGGACTTCTGTTTTAGACAGTTAATATTTGTTATCACTGTTTGTGTATTTCTATAATTACTTAATTATTTCACAGCTAATTTAGCCTTTTCTGACGAGAATGTAGAATTAAGCAGCAATACTATATATATATATATATATAGTTATATATATATATGTATATATATAACTTTTATATATATATATAACTAAAGTTTTTTATATATATATATAATTTTTTAAAAAAAGTTATATATATATATAACTATATATATATAACTGTATATATATATATAACTATATATATATATAACTGTGTTATATATATATATAACTGTGTTATATATATATATATAACTGTTATATAGTTATATATAACATATATATATATACATATATATAACTGTTATATAGTTATATATATATATATATATATATATATATATATATATAGCTATATATATATATAACTGTGTTATATATATATATATAGTTGTATATATATGTATATATAACTTTTTTTTTTTTTTCAGACCCAGATGGTGGAAGTTTTTCTGTCACAATCACAAGGAAACCTGGATGGTTAGTTATATTCAGAAAATTGTGAATAGGCTGGCAATAAGAGCAAAATGCTTTTCAGATAAACCTATGACACCAGTAAAAATTATTATTTATTATATTTATTATTATATTTATAATATATAATATATATTATATAAATTATTATAAATTTATATTTTTATATATTATATTTTTATATAAATTAAATTATTATATTTATAATATATAATATATATAATATATATAATATATAATATTTATTATATTTATAATAAATTACATTTATTATTTATTATATTTATCTATTATTTATCTATTATCTACTATTTAGATTATAGATGAATATGAGAGATTGAAAAGAAAGCAATTGAATTGTGAAAGTTAGCGTGCTTACTCACTTGTTTCCATGCTTTTGTTTATTTTCTGTCCTTGAGGCTTTGGGAAGAAGCTATTGGGGTAGAATGAGCCTCAGCACTTGCACAGATTTGCGAACTCTAAGGCACTTAGCATCTCTGAATGTGGGCCAAATAATTGTTTAAATATATTCAGCATGTTCATTTTAGAACAAAATGCAGCATAGAGATGAACAACAGTGCCAACAAGAATGAAAAAATCCTCAAAACTATACTCATTTTGTGAAAGAAGTCATCTGCATATTCTTTTTTTTTTTTTTTTTTTTTTTTTTTAAAATATGGTCAGAACATTTTTCAGAAAGAATACGTATTCTTCTTCATTAAGATCCATGAATGTTCACACTCTGGTAATCTATGTAGGTTTTCTTTACAAATGGAAAACCACCAAATATATTCAACAACTATTTCTCAGGAAGATTTCTATAATTTTGGGAAACCCTTTTCTTCTCTATTTTTGTTAGGAATAGTTTGGCTAGAACAGCCTCTATGTAGTAAACAAATTCAGCTCAAATATATGTAGCTGAATTCAGTACCTTAATCTAACCCAAATGACTTAGAGCAAAATATTCTATGTGGTAATCTTACATCGCAGATCTTTGTTTGGAGAGCATCCAGGCATGTTGCTAGTATTATCTTCAGTATGTTCTTGATAAGTGCTAATATTGATATCTATGTCTCTCAGAAGAGAGGTATATAGATGTGAACAGGTTTTTCCAGTATGTCTCTCAATTGAAGGAGACTTAACAACCCTTTTTTAATCTGACCTTTTAAAGTAGCATCATGGGCAATAACCATTAACTGATCAAATATGAGAAATGTCAGGTGTAGAAGCACTGACAAGGAAATATTTCATCTCTTTAAGCTCATGAACAATCACTGACAAACCTTGGCTCCTATTAAGGTGACTTTTTTTTTTTTTTTTCAAAATATTCAATAGAAGGTATGATGAGTTGCCTCATGCAGCATTATTCTACAAAGCTAAATTTGAAGCTAAAAAGAGATCAAACAGGCTCAAATATGCTATAATTCTGAGAAATTCTTCATTGTTGCTTACCCAGATATTCTCATTTTCATCACACAGTGCCAGGTCTCATTTAGTAATACATTTAATAATTCTAACAACCCACTTATCTACTTTAACATGTACTGCATAATCACTCTCAGATCATCATGTGTCACTGTAGATTTGTTTCCTTTCTGTTAATCCAAATAATTCAAGCTAACAGTGATTAAAAAAAATAGGGTGTTTTGTACTTAAAGCTTTATACATGGTACAGATCTTTGATTAGACAGACACTACATTTATTTCATAAGAGTTTGCCAGTAAATAAAAGCATGGCATGGAGTGGAGACCAGAAGTCACTGTCTAGGATGGGGGCTTGATTCCTCTTTAGTAGTATTACTTTGTAGTGTTTTCAACTGGTAAAGTTGACTTATTTCAGTGCAGTCACTCCTTCTGATAGACTACAAAAAGTTCTGATTAGACACATCAGCCTGTTCTTTCCCCAGGGCAGTCCTGAGCAGAGCACACTCTGCATCAAAACCAATGCCTATGCCCAAAATCTTCACAGTATGCTAGATAAAAATGAGTTCTACCACTCCTAGACACAGCTAATGTTTTGGTTATTCCATAAAATTAGAAAAAACAAACAAACAAACAAAACCCTCTATAACAGTCTGGAATTCTTGTCTGTGTGTAGCTTTTAGGATTTGACTGTGTTCTTTGTTTAAAGTCTGTCTTTATGTACTGGGTCTGGCTGGAATGTTAACTTTCCCGGCAGCAGCCCATTCAGTGCCGTACTCTGTACTTGTAGCTGGAACAGCAGTGTTATCACACCAGTGTTGTGTCTACTGCTGAGCAGCAGTGGCACAGCATTGGGCCTTTCTCTAACCCCCCTAGGGGGTGGGCAAAAAGTGAGGAGAGAAACATCACTAGGGCAGCTGACCTAAACCAATCAAAGGGATATTCCATACCATGTGGTGTCACACTCAGCAATAAAAGGTGGAAACAGGAAGAAGAGGGGAGGGGTGGGCTCTCGTTGAGAAGACGTCGGTCCTCCTCTCGAACACCAGCTGCGTGCGTTGAGGCCTTGCTTCAAGGACGTGGTCAATCATCGCTCATTTGTGGGAAGTAGAGAGTAATTTCTTTCCTCTGCACTTCCATATAGCTTTCATTTATTTTGTTTGTTTGTTTTCCTCCCTTTTTCCCCTTTCCCTTTTATTTTCCCCTTAGTTAAATTGTTTAGTTCATGGTAGTCTTTATTTAATTATTATAATTATTTCCCTTTAATTAAATTATCCTTATCTCAACCCGTGAGTTGTTCTTTGCTTTACTTCTCCCCCTCCTTATCTAAAGGAGGGGGAGTGAGAGAGCGGTTGTGGGGTTTAGCTGCCCAGCACGGTAAAACCACCACACTTTAATATTTTTAAAGTTTATATTCTCTATGAAAAGCTAATTAAAAATTAGGCCTTCTCCTTAGACCCTGGCTCCAGCTGCTCAGTTTAAAACATCTGGTAAACTTCCATAAATTGGCAAAGATTAACCCTGACAAACAAAGTCTGGAGGGGAGTCATCATTCCTGCATGCACATTTCAGTATTAACAATTAACCTGCAAACAGAGGAAGGAATCATGTCAAATCTGTGGGTGGGTTGCTGGGACATGGGAGACCCAGACCTGAGCACTTGTGGGATCTTGCTGCCCATGCACTTGGAGCAGCCTAGGGGTTGCTGTAGATTGTATAACCAGTGGTTATTTCAAATTTCAGTGGGTTCATATTCAAGGGAGCAACATCAGGCTGTAGACTTCTATGATTTTCTTGCTTTGGTGTGTAAAAGAAAGAGGAAGGTGAGCTGGGGGAATGTAAAGACAAGTAAAGGAGATATATATACATATATATTCTTTTTTTTGTTTTGTTTTGTTTTGTTTTGTTTTGTAGCTGTTCTACAAAAACTAAAACTGACACCAGAGAATGGACCTTAAAAGAACAATGTCCCAGACTTCCTGTTATATTTGGTGAAGACAGCCCACCAACTTTTAGGCCTACTTTTCTTTATCTGCAAGTGTAAACTTGGCACAGATGTGGATCAGGAATACTGTGCACTTAAAACACGATAGTGTAAATCCAAATTGATTCTGCATCCTGCACAGAGAAGGGGGAGCCTTGCCAGAAGCAGTATAAACTAATGGTCTTCGGGGTACCAGTTTAGGCTCAGGTTTGGCACCAGAAAGACCAGAGAAGTGGGCAGTAAAAGTGAATGGTAACTTGAGGATATTTTAATAACAGCTGCTCTGTTTTCTTTCTTAGTGCAGTTTTATTTTATTTGCACTTTTGTAGTTTCATCTTGATGACATGGCTATTATTTTACAGCAGTTTGAAGCAGTTAATTAATGAACTGCACACATGTGACATGACACCACCTTGCCCAATTATCTCTGGCATCTATTTTTATGGTACAAAGCACTGCAGCTCTGTGAATTATTTTAGATTGTAAATTGGCTCTGGAAGCTGTTATTTTAATAGCCAAAACAATACAAGAGCAGTGCTTGATGGCTGACATGCAGTAATGACAAATTGCCATGCATGATCTCATGAAATTCACCAAAGGACTTGGAGACGTTTGATAACGCTTCTCTGTCCTTTAGATGTAAATATCTCTCTTGTTAAATCCACAACACCTTATGAAGTCCTTTAAAAACAGATTGCCATATAGCTGACAATCTGTAAATGACTGAGAAGTAGAGAATTAGGAAGAGAATATGTAACACAGTTTTGGACTGATTTTTCTCAGGATCATTTTACTGGAAACAGCAGACCAAGAGTTTTGTTCTGTCCCTACCGGAAATTAAACACAAAGTAAAGACAAATATTTTAAGGCCAAGTTGTTTCTGGCACTGTATTTTCATCACTGTAAAGACAAATGCACAATTCCTAGAGGTACCTTGGTCAGAGATCATGTCCCAGGTCCTCCCCTTCCACACTCCTCAAGTCAGAACTGGAAGTACAGGGGAAGAAGGGAAATCCCTTTGTCTTCCTTTCTTGATTGCATCAGAAGTCAGCTATGATTGGCAAATGTGTTTAATCCTCTCTAAAACTGGGATATCCCAGTAGCTATTTGTATGAATCATTGCGTCTTGGTGCCAGGCAGTAAGTCATAGATGACTATATTGTCAACCCAAGCTCAGATATAAAGCTGAGGCTCAATCCTTTTGTGTGCCTTAAATTTGACTTTGGTTTTTTTTTTTTGTTTGTTTTTTTTTTTTTTTTTTTTGTTTGTTTTCACATACTTCTTCTTCCTTCAGGATCATTCAGCCTACAGTCAAAAGTCTTCCTCCAAAAGCAAGCTGTAGCAGAAACCATGGACTGAAAAATCTTCCAAGGAATGTGATCATCTGGCCAAAGGAAACACACTTTCAACCCGCTTTGTACTCATTTGACCAGAATACACTTTCAAACTGTATACGATATCACTGAAACATACCACCCTGATCCAGTTATTTGTTGATGCTACATTGCAAATACATTAGTTGCTTACTGTGACTATTCATAGAAAAGTGACTTTGTCTAACGATGAAAATATTTTCCAGCTATTGAATACATTTTAATTTTGTTACAAAAGTGGAAATTCTCTTCCAGCAACTTTATTCTACAAGAAGAGACATATGCTTTTAAAAATTAATATGAAATATGTGCAAAAATCAGCAGTTATATGTAAGAATTGAAATACATTATAGCTCAATAATGATTTCTTCTCCTTGCAAAAAATGTGAAGGAAATGTTCTCTGTCTCTCAAATGTCTCCTTCATGCACAAATATACACATATATTAGAATACATTCACATACAAAATATTCTGAGATAGAAAAAAAATGGAAATAATATTTTCAGTTTAGAATGTGATCTTTTAAGAGGAATTTCTCATTGTAATATAATTCTGTATAATTGTAATTTAACTCTCATTGTAATATAATTCTATACTTCTATATTCTATGTTGATGCAGAATAAAAAGAAATATTATAGATGCAAACATCTACTCACTAAAGCTAGCAATGGGTAGAGAAAACTTTCCAGTGGTTTGGGACTCATTTTGGACAAGCAGCCAGGAGTTTAGGTGCATTACCTTGTCTTTACAATTTTTTTTCCGTATCACAAGGGATTCATTAGCCTTTCCAGACTTCCTTTTTCCATTTCACCAGACTTTCATGATCTACTCTTACTGTTTTTTTTGTTTTTTTTTTTTTTTTTTTGTTCCCGTTACTCCGTTACTGTAGCCTGTAGCATCTGAGTAATTCATATTCTCTACTGTACTCATCCTTACAATACCCAAGTGCAACTACTTGAGAAGCAAGGGAAATACTATTATCCACATTTTATAGCTCAATAACTGGGGGAAAAAAAAAGAAAAAAAAAAAGAGTGTTGTAACCATGAGTGTTAGATACCTAAATAGAACCATGACTGTGATTGAGGGACAGCTGGAACCAGATCTTTCAGCTCATTAAAACATTCTTTCTTATAACATTCATCCTTTAAATTGTGTAACTTCTGGATACTTTTTATCCTTTTAAGGCCCCCATGAACAAATTATGTCTTGGTGTTTCTTACCTGTGTATCTTGTATATATAAATGAAAATCTTTTGAACTATATCTGTTTTCTTTTTTTCTTGTGTCCCTTAGACTGCAAAAGAATTTGGGATGCGTAAGGTGATAAACTAAAATAAAACAATGGGGAAAGTAGCTAAGGAAACTCCTGAGTCCCATCAAATACAGACTGCTACTTTTAATTATGCTTTGGAAGGAAAAGAACTTAAAAGTCTAGAAACAAGGGAGGAATGGCTCTTAAAACCACACACACACACACACACAAAAGCTGGATCAGAAATTAGGTAGATATTTGTAAAAATGAATGGAAGAGAAATATCTATGAAAAACTCAAACACCCCAGTATATTTCATACTACTTCATATGGTTTCTTTCTCTAGACACTTACTTGATCATTTTACTAAGTTGTTAAATTAAGATTAGGTAAAGTTTTCTTGTAGCCAAAGGAGAAGTTAGACAAACTAGAAATAGGTTTACTGACCAGAAAAAAAAAAATGATTAAGAGAATTTTCAAATTATTCTCTGTTCCTAAACAAAGGGTTACACAGGCAATATTTCGGCACAAAGCTAATTATGGTACTCTTCAGAGAATCTTTGAGAAGATATAAACACATGCATGACTGGAATAATTTAGGAAAGAAAATTCAAATTATTTTCATAGTTGTGTCTGTAATGCAACAGTTTTAAAATAGCAGAAGTAACACACAGTACAGATGCAACACATCTGCTCAGACATCTCTGCTTTTCAGCACATTAAAGTAATTCAGATGCTCTAAATTATGACCTACTGTTGTGCTTGGAGTCATTTGAACAGGCCCCCTGGTATCAAAAATTAAGACATCTGTTTCAGCCTTTCAGATTTTGGTTTTAGCTCCATATCATACTTAAACTCACAACAGAGTTTACATACATGTATTTTTATATATATATATATATATAATATATATATGTAATATATATATTTTTTCCCCTTTTAAGAGACTTAGAATACTTTGCTGTCATTTTCTTTACAATAATAGACAGCACCATGGCATGCTAACATCAGAGATCACAGATGCTTGGTGGATAGTTTAAGAATGGAAAGCAGTAAGCCAAAAAAATAAACCTGGTTAGGACAGTGCTGTCTTCTCTCACACAAAATTTCAAGTATCAAAGAATAATGTACAGAGGCTGGCTTAGCTAAGCACTCAGACATTTCAATACTTAGGTGATGTCTATCCAACTAAGAGTTAAATGCAGCAATGATGAAAATTAATCTCCCTATACTTGCTTAAACAACCTTGCAAGACTTCAGACCAAGATAACTTCAGAGGAAAAGTTTCAGATGGGCAAGAATTAAACAGGCAAAATTATGCTGTTAGTACTCTTAATAAAGATTTGGGACAATTTAATTGTAGAAGGATCAACCCATTTTAGTTGCAAGCTGAAAATGAAGAATTAGTGATGGAGGGCTAGGAAAAATGAAGCAAGCAAGTTGTTATTTATGGTAGAATTAGACAAAATTGCGAGCTATCACACATGCTGTCAAAAAGGTCTTACTTTGAACAAAGAAGGAAAAACTAAGCACAGAGAACAGAAAACAAACAAACAAGCAAAAACAAAAAACAAAAACAAACAAACAAAAAAACAACAAAACAAACCCAACCCTCTCTAAGTCTTTGGAAAATGTTAGAAGTCATTGATTCAAGATTATTCGAGTTCATACACAGAAGAGCTTAGATAAGATCAACCGGATAAAAACAGTGATATTTGTCATTTCTAATTCCAGTAATTAAGTGCTGTTCTTCTTCTACTTGAGAAAGCCTCAGTGGGATTATAATAATGGCATAATGATGGAAACAAAGATGAAGAAAGGATGAGAACTACTACAAAAAGAAAGGATACCGGAAAATTCATGACAGACAATGATTGTACTTAAAAGGTTAATGTCTCCTGACAGTTGCTGTGAAAGGGGTGTCCAAGACATCTTGTTCCCTATGTACTTTCAAAAAATAAAAAAAAAAAAGGAGGAAAAGACAGAGACAATTGTGATACATCACAGTGATATCTCTCATAGTTGTTACTGAAAGTATTCTTCATGATGATCATAATATCTCTTTCTGAGATGGTTGATTTTTAAGACATTGGTCAAAATGTACCAGTTTACTGAGAATAAGCATATCAGCTTTGAAAAGCATTGGAAGAGAGAAAGAGAGAGAGGTAAAAAGATAAAAGTGAACAATTTCACAATTAATAGTTGTACCCAAGTCTGAGTAACTTCAATCGGAAACTGCTAAACCCCCAAATAAGTATCCCTGAGATTTATTTACTCAATTCATCAGCAGAAGAGTGTAATTCATGTCCTTGTTGTAAGGTAAATTCTTTAAGATACACACATTGCTTCACCCCAACTGGTCTAGGTTCATCTCAGGAAGGAATGGGGAAGTTTCAAAATCTCAGACTTCAGCGAGCAGGAAAATCCTTTTTCCTTGCCAAGGCTGGTGTAGAAAGGAATCAGGCCATTTTGTTTGCCTCTGAGGACCTCTGGAATGGACACCCTCTTCCCACCCCCAACAGACCTTGAAAGTCATATTGCTTCCCACCATTGCATTGCTGGGAAACTATTATATGTAAATTTCCATCATTTATTCCTTTCACTCTATCCAAGTTATTTTGCCATCTCTACGTTGTACCATTATTCAATGTCCCATAGAGGGTATAATGCACAGTCCTTATTAAGATACACATGTTCATAGAATAACCCAAAGCTCATTAAAAAGATAAACTTATATTAGAGTATTCGGTACTATTCTCAGAGCATTCACAAAATATGGAGCAAATATTGTACTTATAATTGCATTTTAATTGAGCTGTATCTGGTATAAAAAGATAGTTGCATATGGACTGTCAACTTGAATAATATTTTAAGGTACATCTTTTAATTTTACTGCTTTTATTGTTACTGTTACAGTTTGAGAAAATTTCCCCACAGCTGTTTTTATTTTGTGAAAATCATTCATCCCATGAGCATGACTTGAGCTGTGTGCAGTATACATAAATCCTTATGATCATTAAACACATGTAGTTAAGAACTGTTGCATCCATACATGTTTCATTTTCTTGCTCTGTGTTTAATTTTTCAGTGACTCTTATTATTTCTATATCTCAGCTATAGCACAATAGGGAGATCTAGAATTAAGAAATGGGGAGTTTGCTGCCCCTGTTATTATTTAAAGGTGTTTTTTTTTTTTTTTTTTTTTTGAATTATTTTTTATATAGACTTGCCAGTGATTTTGGCTCAGAACCTAGATGTGCTGCTTCTTCCCCAGCACTTTCCCCAGACATCTGTTCCCCAGTGATATAGTCCTGTCCCAGCTATACAGCCTGCGCATCACTCTCTCACACAAACTCCCTGACAGGTCTCTCATTCCTAAGTGCAAGTTGCCTTTGCTTCTTCTACACAGTCTCTGGTACTGTCACCTTTCTTCCCTTTGCAGAATCCCTAATATTTTTCTCTTTCCTCCTGCTGCTCCACTAACTAGTTTCTCCCAGCTCTTCTGGCTTTTGTTCCAGTTCCACTGCTCACATAAACACCTCGGGCTTCCTTCCTGCTCTGCTTCTTTCCTCCAAACAATCCCAGTTATTCATCACTCTTCCCAGGCTCTCACTTACTTGTCGCTCCTTCCTAGAATTCCTAACCATTATCTGACAACCCTCAGGCTGAAAATGATTTTGACATACAAAGGACCACATTTTCTAAGCAACAGCCAAATCAAAGAAGCTTAAGTTTACTGGGTTTCACATGAAACCCAGGTGAAACAGCATTTTTTTCCTGATTTCAGTGCAGAACTACAAAGCACTCCAAAATTTTTCCCCAAAGTGAGAGTAATGAATAGAATCAAACCTTTCTGTGAATGCAACTTGAATTAATATCAACCTCAGGTAATTGTATGTTCTTTCAGATTTTGCAGAAAATATTTTACAGAGCTTTCCTTGATTATTTTCTTTTCACATAGTCGTTCCAGCCTCAAGAACTCTCCTCTATTTGGCTTAGGCTTCACTAATTTAGCAATTAACATTTAACAACCAGACTGTTTTCCCAAGCCCAAGGGCACTAGTGCAAGAAAATATCTTCTGATCTATAACCTCATTGCAATTTCAGAGCTCCTAAAACCTAACTTTTTTATTCTAATCATTTTTTGCTGATGCAGGAGCCAGTCATAACTATACTGCAAGTAGCAAAAAACTACACAATACTCCCCCATCAGACAGCATTTATTGTACTGTAATTTGGTCTAAGACAATAGGGGAGATGCAAATTCTAGAGAGGCATATTAATCTGTAGGTCAAACAATAACAAAATATTGAAAAACTGTCTTAATGATTTTTTACATTGTGGTAGAAAAGCATATAATTCCATAGAGGGGTGCTGGTGATCTCATAAACCAGGAGAATAAAGCTGAGCAGTTTATTAATGCCACCAAGGCACTGAAATAGAATTTGTTTTATATCATGTACGACTGTAGAGGTGTTTATTATTTATAACACATTCTTCTTTTTTAAAGGTCTCCATTCTAAGGCCTCTTCTGCTGCTCCATATCTTGCTTTTCCCCACTGGTTTTAAACAGCAATTGTATTCCAGATGCAGCTTTAAATGGTGCTGTGTTAGCTGCTACCTTTCACTTTTTATGACAAAATTTAGTCTATTATACTGGCAGTATTTTTCATTGAAAAGTTAAAGTTAAAAACTGCTGACTTTGGGGGTGTGTGGAAAGAGGTTGCTCTGAGCTTGCCATATGGCACTCAGCACCTTGTAGGATCTGGCCCTAAAGGCCAGTAAATCGCCATTTCCTGACAGTGCGGATGATGTAGGTAGAGACTGTAGATCATTCCTGCTCAGCCCTCATGGTAAGGCTCCTTCCTCTCTGGTTTGAAGTGATCAGCACTGACACCGTGAGCACCAAGCCAGCTGTCACTGCAGTTCATGGCAGACATAACTGTGTGGGGCCATGGTAAAGCACTCTGTGGAGTGGGGGAGTTCCCAGGCCTGTGTGGAGAAAGCCCGGTACTCCTTTGAGCATGGAGTTTGCTTTTCTCTTTGTGCTGAAAATCTAGTACTGACAAAGAAAGTAGTACCACAGGAGGGCCATGAATGCCGTGGTAGTGTAGCTGTCATTCACAGAAAAGTGGTAGCATGCCTATGAGAACCACTCCAGTTGGATGGCAACTTACTGCACCCTACGGCCCCTCGCGTGCAGCTGCCCTGAGGCTGGGTCATGCAGGAGCCTCTCTGTCAGGCCATCTCACACGCCCATCTCACCCTGTCCATGGCAGAACTGCCAATGACAAAACAATGGCCAACAAACACCAGGGACACAGGGCAGCCCCTGTCTGCATAGGGCACCACTCTCAGTGTGACCCTGAGCACCCCACACTCTTGCAGCACGCTGTCTAGGTCGGTTGTGAGTGACTGCTTCTTCTGTCATCCCTGCTAAATTAATTAGCTATTGCACAATAACCCGCCATTATAGGAGATGAGATTAAGTGACCCTACAAGCACAACACTACTAAACCGTGCTGCTGGGTTGATCATGAGACAGCTCCTTCTCTATCCACACTCAAAACAACAGAAGTCTGATAGATAAGCTGGCCTCTGGAAGCTTTGCTGTGCCTCAAAACCCTGACCTGGACAAGCTGAGGAGGCTGCAGCCTCTCTCCAGGGCTGAGTATCAGCCATGGAAGTCAGCTGGGAGCAGAAACCTGCAGCCTAGCAGTTGCAGTTTTAGGGAGGATAGATGCTTACAGGTTGGGGGTCCTGGAACCTTTAACAGGATAATGTTTTGGTCTCTTAATATCCTGAATATGCAGAAAACCAGAGTGCTAATTTGTCTTGTGGTTGTGCTTGTGCTTGATGGGAGCACCTCTTTGCAGGGCTGTCAGGTGGTGGCTTTGGTCAGGGCCAGTAGGCTGCAGATTTAGGGTGGGAGTGGGAAGATGAAGGGCTCCTTCCAGTACCCTCCAGTATTGCTGTGACATCTTCAATTCCCCTGAGATGAGTTTATTTGTTAACATTTTTTAAATGTATTGTTAAGGGCTTACTAATAAAGTTTAAATAGTAATAAAGTTTAAATATTTTTAAAAGTTATTTACAGCAGCAGCAAGTCTTCTCACAACAGTTTCAGTACTAGTTCTAAGCAATGTTTGATTTCAGAAGTGCAATTTTTTGAAAAATTCTTTCTCTACCAGTTTGTGCCATAAGTACAGAACATTATGATACCAGAATCCTGTTTGGTTTAATGTATAACTATTACTGTGTTGGTAATTTTATTTTCTCCCTTCTTTTCAGCATAATCAGTTAGAGGGATTAGGTGCTGATGTGTGGTGAAAAATGATTGTAGCAAAGCTATATGTATATATTGCAGTAATAATAGCAATCAGTGTCTTAATAAAAGCAAGAAGAACTTAAGACCTTCAGTGTGATCTGAAGCATCCATCACCAGTATTTCTGTGGTAATTACAAAGGAAGGACTGTGGTGATCTTCATCTATTCTCAGTATTTCTTTTTCTGTAGACCACATCATCTCCCAAATAAAAATTAGACTTTTTTTTTTTTTTCTTGTAAATTTGATGTCTTTCTCTGTGTCTCAAAGTACATCTTAAAATGCACATTCAGTTGACATTTAGAGATACACACAATTAAAATACCAGATCACTTGCTCATTGCTTAGCTTAAAAAGATCTGTGAAGAAAGTAAGGAAGGATTAGTGCTGACAGCCAGTAGACCATGGTAAATCTTCCCAAAAAAGACTACTCCTGCTGACTAATAGTATTTTTTTTTCTGTGTCGCTGTTGACCCTAGGTGTGCTTGGGGAGAGCAGTAATAGCTATGCATACCTGTAATGTTTTCAGACAACCCTGTACAATGAGTCTTCTTTGAACTGTATTCCATCCTTGCAATGACTCCTTTTCTCCTACTTTTTCCTACCTTTTCCAGACAGCTCATTTTTTATGCACCATGCTGCTGCTAGCTGGCCCTTTGCACTCTTGGAGTTAGGGCAGGATTTGTCCCAGTTTCTGTTAGCATGCCAGCAGTGTTAATGTTTAGTCTAAAAGTTTTAAATGACAATGGTTTCCTTTTTTAATTTAATTTAATTTAATTTAATTTTTTTTTTTCAAACTTTACACTGTTGTCTGTTTATAAGAAATGTTAGTGGGGTAAAAAAAAAAAAAGTATGTGACCTATTAAAATGAAAGATTGCCCATTCTTGTAATTACAAGTAACAGGAAGCCTGGTCGTACCTTGTTTGTTAAATTCCTCTGACCTCTTCCAAAAAAATTGTACAAAAAGTCACAGTTATTAGTACATCTAGCGCTAACGTCCTGCTCTGTGCACATATGTTAGTCATTTACTAGATTTCCCCCCCCCCCCCCTTCTAGCTAGAACTGCAGTGAATTGATAGCTCGATATTCAAACACTCATGGACAATCCCCTTTAGGCTCCCTTGGAAGAAGTTGCTAATAACTAACTGCCTTCCTCCTCTGCTTCAGGTTCTCAGTTGCTGCAAGTTTGTAAGGGGGCCCATTTCAACCTAGTTTGACAAAAGGGACCCATGGAGGAGATTTCAAGATGCAGAGTCCTGGGGCAACAGCAGTTTTAGGTCTAACTGAGAACTCCTCCTGTTTTTCAGGGTGGATTCCCTTGTGAAAGCTTAATGTGAAAACGTTGGATTTCCAGGGCTTTTTTAGACCACAATGGAAGGGGCTAAGCCTGCACACTGCGTGGTCCCTAGGCCTTTGTCAGGGTCTGTCAGGTGTGAAGATTTAGCCCCTATTACAGGGAGTAAAGGGATCAGCTGCAAATAAAATATATGCTATGGATTAGACAAAAGCCCTGTTTCTTTGCTATACACATATCTACGCCAAAAGTTAAGTACCTTGGAAGACACCCCTCAGTGCTACTCTGTGACTATAGGGTTGCTGTTAAGCCCAGTTTTGGAGTCTTCACTTGTAATTTACTTCGCTCACTCTGGAGAACTGACTGTTACCTTATGTAGACTTTCAAATGTGAAAGATTGCTGATATGAAAATGGAAATTACCACCCTTTGCCTCCAATTTATAGAAGCAAATGTCATTATCACAGTTATGCATCAAAATATTAGCTAGTTGCAATCTGGGCGGATTTTTTATTTTTCCTACCAAATAAAATAAATTCTGTTCATATGTATAGCACACCTTTTCACAAAAAGTTTTTACTTTCTGTTTCTAAACTGTGTTAATAGAGACTTACATGTTAGGAACACTCATCTGCAAAATCACAATCAAGCTTTTGGAAACCTAAGGGAAAAGAATCACAGGGGAAAGAAGGAAGAGAAACTCCGACTTCAAACTGAGAATGTAATTTGCTATGTCTATAAAACTAAACTGAAATAAAGAAACAGAAATGAGGAACAGAAATCAATGAAGTTATTTAACATGTATGCATTGAACATAAATGAACAAATAAACTAGTGTTGTATACATCCTTTATTAATACTATGACTGCTTTCTGATCCATGCAGATAAGCACTTTTAAAGCTAACCTAAAAAGTATGTGAAAATTGCTTAGTCCTAAATGAAACAGAGGTTTTAAGCTCTCAAGTGGGAGGATTTTTTTTTTTTTTTTTACTTATTTAAGTGACCTATACCTATGTTAGTAAACTTCAATACTATGAAAAGTAATTCATGCGCATATATATATATATATGTATTATATGCACACATATGTACAAGAACAGGAAATCAATGATCTTTATGTATGGTGAAACTTTTGATTTCTTATGCTGCTCTTTTAAGTAATAGCATTATATCTGGAAACTTCACTTCTATGTTTTCTTTTCCCCAAGAGCACTATATTTTTATTTCTTAAATGACCTGCACCCTTTCAAATGAGTGTTCATTGAAAATAAATCCTTGGATAACCTGAATTGTCAGACAACTGTGTAAAATTTCATTAAAGAGACAAATATATTGAAAAGGATCATAGGTGGGACAGTTACTAGAAAGGAGAAAAAAAAAGTGGAGGAACTGCTGGTAAAGTGAGGTCTCCGGAGTAAACTTTCCCTCACACATTTATAACCCGCAGTGCTACTGAATCACAGTTAATAGCTAACCCAAAGGTTCTATATGTGAAAATAGAGTAATAAATAATATGAAGATGATTGGCTGGCTTGCTTGCCTCATTGGTTTGAAACACCACTTGAACTGAAAACTGGGGAGGAGGCTCAGGCTGAATATTTGTGCTACCACTTTGGTTTGTCTCTGGGAAATTGTCATTCATATCACAATCTTTTCTTTAAGTCAGTCACTGCATCCTCTTGGGTGCTTGTTGCTAATGGAGACAGAAATACTATTCTAGTCTGGATTTAATATATTTCACACATAGATTCATTGAGCACTTTTTTTTTTTTTTTTTTTTTTTTTTTTTCAGTTGAAGTAGAATTTCAACATTTTTATGACTTTTGACACATCATCACTCATAATGGGGTCTTACTTCCAAGGAATAATGAACATATTCTCGTGCTAGATTTGAGGATGTCTTGTTCACAAACACTATTTGTAGTTTTCGTACCACAGAAACAAATGGCTTCTTGCAAGGGGGTGATTATGCATAGTCCTGTCATTTCTCCAGCTTCTAACAGTGCTTTTAATAACCTTCAAATCACTTAAGTGTTCCTGTTCTGTCCCTGCTCAGTGACAATACATTTAAATATGCATCTAAATATTTTAGAATAAAGATGACAGCATGAAAGCAAAAATACTTTGGTGACAATTTTTTCAAACTTGGGCCTCCAAGTAGGCCTAAACGCATGACCTGACTGCAAGAAATTATATAAACACTACCTTAAGCTAAATTTCACTTTGTGTTTTCAGCAGTAGGTGCTCTGTGTTCCTTATTTTGACTTCAAGTGTCAATACAAGCTTGAATGTGTATGTGTGAGTGCACGTGTATGCATACTCAGAGAAAGATCTCTACCTAGTGAATATATTCACTCAGAACTCTAAATTCATATAGTAGTGTTTTAAAATCAATCCAGGGCCACACTGGTATCTCAAGTCCCACATTTGTTGTGTCAAGCTGATTTTGTATGAAAAACGTCAGGCACCAAAGTGCAGTTTCCTTTGAATGAGTCAGGGGACAGGTAGCAGGCAAAGTTCCCTGCAGATGGAAAAGGGGGAACACATGGGAGGCTGAAAATACACCCTGCAGCACAGATGAGCCCAAGGAATTTCCGTTCATTGATGAACAGGGACAGATCCTTAGCGGGATAAGTGGGAACATTGGAATTGGGGAATAGCTGAATTGGAGGTTAAGTAGTGCCAAGCAGATTTAGAACAGTGTGGAAACTACAGCTTGCCTCCACAGGCTGTGTATTGGGCCTGCAGGTTTACAAAGCTTGAAGAACCATATAGACAACCAGGTTTGCTATCTCCTCCACTTAGGTGAGAGCTTACAATTAACTCTGTGATGGCACCAAGCTACTGTTTATGTAAGATCTCATGAGTGTGAATGAGATTTGCACTTCTAGCCCCAGAAATTTTTGGAAATGTGTTTTGTTTTCCAGCAGGCTTCTGAACACCTGGAAATGCTGGCATTGTGCTTTCTCTGCATAAATCACAAATGACTGGGACAGACTTTTCTTCACCTAAACCGATCCTTTTAAGCATTATTGCACCACATCAAAATCAAACATAATTCTTCCCCTTTGCTGGAGGATGAAGAACACTTTGTCTCTGGGGAGATCCATTTTTTCCTAACTTGTGCCCATCAAATGAGAAGGAGATAAAGAGAATTTCTAGGGCTAGTGCAAATAGAGACCAATTTTTGGATCTGTTCTGGTCAGGTAAAATTGCTTCTGCTGCTGCTGTTACCACTTCCATTCTTAATAACTGTTCTGTGACCTTCCCTCCCTATCAATCTATCCTGAATAGTTATTCTATTTGCAGCTTCTCTCCAGCTCCCTTCCCCCTTGAAAGACAGCTGTGCCATTTTTCAAGCACTGACACCACTTCCACTGCTTGGCTGAGCTTCCCAGAGGTGTCAGGGGCTGCTGAGCCCTTCCAGGGCAGCTCACTGGGCTGCTGTGCTTGGGATGTGTTCTCACGTCTGAAGACCTGTGTTGTGCCTGGGTGTTATTGGCAATGCTAGCAAGGGCTGCCACTACTCTGGATCAAATTCTCTTTTGGAAAATCTCTTTACATTGTTTACCTTAGCAGAATGTTAATCTTGTATTACCCTGAGAAAAAGAAAGATGTGACAGAGTATCTGAGGAGACGGTTTCAGTTTGGAAATGAATGGCAAGTACTTCCAATTGTATGTTACATTAGTATAAGATGATTCAATCTCTCACCTTTTCAAGCACTTGCTATTCTACACAGGGAATCTAGCTGAATATTAAAATTACTTTCAGCCACTTAAAAATGGTGAAGGATCTGAACCATATCCTTGGATCAGAAGACCCCTGAGCTCTGGAGCTGCTCCAACCTCAGATACCCAGATGCAAATGCTGCAGTCAGGCTTATATCTCTCACTCACTGCTGTCAAACATGTTCAGAGTTGCTCTTCTAAATGTCTTAATCCTTCATTTTTTGCTGATTTGTAAATGATGACCTGCTTTTTTGATAATATGCACTCAGTAGTTCCCTCTATTTGCACGTCTTAATGAATGTGGAAGGTTGCCTTCCTGTATGTCACAGGGACCTCAGTGTACTTCCATAGAAAACTTAACTTAGAGGGCAACTAAGAAAAATACCACAGGTATACTAAGATGACTAATTGTTATTTGGTTTGTAGTTACATGCTGACAATGATTAAACTAATTACAAGGCATACTGTGCTAAATTGCTAGCTCTTTGTATACTTATAGTGTAGCTGGGAGAACCAGAGACGTTCTGGTTTGAAGACTGTGTGTTAAAAAGATTCTGTTAAGATCACATGCAGAGTTGTCACATGCTTGTGCACACACACATGGACATGGCTACATGTATGTGTCATCTGTTTTTAAAGAGATCTGCATAAAAATTTCCTTCAGTCAGAGAATATTGTTATGCCCTGTTAAACAGTTGCTGTATATCAGTCAAGACTGTTTCTGTGTGAAGAAAAGTGATTAATATATATTTTTCCAGAGCATGTCCTTACAATCTCAAACTAAAGACTATACTGAACCTGAGAAATTCATTGGAAAAAGTAGGCATGTTTCTTCCTACCAAGAAATAATATCACCCTTGCCACTCAGGTATATAGAAAGATAACTTTCATTACATCAAATAATATATCTTGCTTAGCACATATTTAATTTTCAAGTTGCTTCCAGTGGGCTAGACAGGAGAAAAGGTATTTCTTTGGCAATGTCCTTTTAGCTGCAATTTGATGCTAGAGGCAACTAGCCAGGAGCATTATTTTTATACTGGGGGTACCAGCAAGGGCCTTTTGTATCTCCCTTCTCTTCTGAGCCTGGCAAAAGTCATCAATAAAATCACATGGAGTGGAGTTGCATGGAGAAAATACCAGTCATTTAGTGAAAGCAAAGAGATTTTTTCACCATGATGGGAGAGAAAATTTGTTCCAAAATGAGTACTTAATTTTACCTATTACCTTTGTTTTTTCTGCAACAAAAAAATTACCTTTATGCATTTGTATGTGCTGAATATCTTATTTTTCTTCTTTTATGTGCTATAAAATGTTATATATGAGATTTTTTTTTTTTTATGTCATGAGCATTTTCTGATGTTAAATATTTTTGTTTACTATATTTAATGATTATTGGGATATATTTAATATGCTCTTACTATCTCAAGTACATTAAAATCTGACCATTAATGCTAGCTAGAAGTGAAGCTCCATCATTGCTCAAATAACACTTAGAGAACCCTTTTAAAAACTAAAATAGGAAAAATTGTGTTCATCCATGGCTGTTTAGAGAAGTAGAGAGCATGTCTTTGAGCTTTTGGGCTCATTCCATATTAGACCCTAGTAATGTTGCAGGGAAGGGGATTACTCTCAAATTGAAGGCAATCAGCTGACTTGGGAAAAATTTTAAAGAATGTACACATTTATGCTGAGATCTGAGCATATTCTGTATTCTGTACAAGGAGTAGAAGACCCAAACTCCTGCATTAGGCTCTGTGCTAAGGACACAGGAACTAGTAAAAACACAGCTGTAGGAAGACAACCCAGTGTCCATGAGAATGAATACCACATAACACTAGGAAATCAGGACTCTTGTTCTCTACCTAAAATGAAAAAAATATATAATCAGATATCTACTGCAAGATAAATTTGAATTCTAAGAATTTTCTCACAATTTTGAGATTTTTTTTCTAGTCCCATCTGGACTCAGGAAGTTAAGAAGAGGCCATGAAATGATAGAAGTGACAACACTTGAAAATTTAAATTTGGTTCACTTCAAGAAATATGGTGGTTTCTGTTTCATTTTAATTTCCTTCCCTTTCCCTTGTTCAGTCTATTTCAGATGGAGAAGAATGAAATTTATTAAAGCTCACATTATTCTTCTCTCACCCCCTGTATTCAGCATAAAGTCTGGCAAGTTCTCCTCTATGTTAGGTTAATTCTAAGAACAGAGCCTATGAACATGTGCCAGCCTTCATCACCACACTGAATCTCTGTTCTTCCTCTCGCTGAGTGCAGTAAATTCAGTCTGATTTCTGTTTGTTAGACAAGTGCAATGTATGGGTATGAAAATTATCCCTTTTCAGCTGAACTCCAGATTGTGCATTCCCACAGAGTACTTAACAGCGTGGGAGGCCAGAAGCAACAAATGGTCAGACATTTACAAGCTGGTTCAAATCTTCAAAGTAAAAAAAAAGATAAAACAAAACAAAAAAACCCTCCATCACCACCACCAAAAAAACAAAAAACAAAAAAACAAACATTAACACCCCGATGTGTGCATACACACACACAATTTTTTTGCAAACATAATAAAAATATAATTTAATTTGAACCTTCATTATTTTCCTATTAGTCAAGTTATAACATATAACGTCTTAAGGAAAATTTAGAAAATTGAACATAACCATTGTCAGTATACAGAAATAAAAACTAGAACAAACTGGAGGAACAACTGAGAAATAGAGATCATCCTTGTGAAAATGCAAAGCAAAAAGCTTGTAAAGATGATTAACACAATTCTTAAAAGGTGAACATATCTAATTCCTCTTGAACCAATAAGCTACGTGTGTTTTGTGCACTTTGTACATTACAGTTACAGGAAGTCCACTGCAAGTGCTATGCCAGCTCCACAGAGAGTGCATGAAACAACACTGCCCCATGTACTGAGGTTCCATCAAGGGCAATTTGGCTGCAGGTCATGTCTTTTGTCTTTTCAACTCATCTCTGTGCTGTTGCTGAACACAACGAAAGAAAGAGGTTCAGCTGAAAGTGCAGTGTGGCAAATAGTAGCCATATGCTTCTGAGAAAGGGGCACTCAAGGTCAGCTTTGTGCAGAGTGCATACAACTACTCCAGTTTGCAAAGGGATATAAACAAAATAATAATTTCTCTCACTGACAAAGTATGGGCATAGTTGTATATGAAACTTGCCATGCTCTTTTTTAACTAATAGCATGGCCTCCATCTGTCAAGTGCTGCCAGTTAGCCTTCTCTTGAGGATTTCTCTTCTCCTTGGCTTTTTTCCAAAAGCATTGTCCTTATGGAAACACAGAGCAGATACCAACTTATGGCAGAGACATATTAAAAAAAAAATTAATGGTAGATGCATCAGAAAACTGATAGGTTGGACACAATAACCAAGCTTCATCGTCCAGTTGCATCTGCATCTGTGTATACAAGAAAGGGGAATGCAAGTGGTGAGCGCTTATCTATCATTGTTTTTCACCGCTGACTTACTAATTTTGTTTTAATGGCATTTTCTCAACAGTATCACCAAAAACAGATCAGTTTTAGAATGGTAGATTCTGAACATCTGTGTTTTGCCAACAAAACCTGACCATTAGGGAACCACAATTTCTTTGTAGTTGCCGAGAAAAAAATGACAGCTCAAGCCAAGAATCAATTAAACAGAGGAGATTGTTCTATCTCCTTCTTTTATGGGAAAAGAACAGGTGTTTAATAATTTACATAAATTATGCAAAATCTAAAGCATTTACAGTAACCAAACACTTAGCAGGAGACATGAATGAAGAGGTAAGTTAGCTGATGATGTTTTATATTCAAGCCAGTGCCTCTTTAGCACTACTTCTGTAGTTATAGGTCTGTGAGGGTTTCTCTTATATGTCCTGTTTTCATGGATTCATAATTCAATCAAAAAAAATATAATCTGATTTGCATTTGGCAGACAAAGATCTTAAACTGAGAAAAGATTTTTATTTTTATTGTTTTTATTAGGTTAGGGGAAAAAGTCAGCTTAATTGTCTCTAAGTTATGAAAACAAAAATGGAATGTATTGGTTTCAGATACTATTTTATACTGCTACACCAGGCTGCACCGATGGGCTGAGGTCAACTGCATGAAGTTCAACAAGGCCAAGTGCTGGGTCCTGCACCTGGGGCGCAATAACCCCAAGCAGAGCTATAGGCTGGGAGAGGAATGGTTGGAGAGCTGCCAGGCAGAGAAGGACCTGGGAGTGATGGTGAATAGTCGGCTGAATATGAGCCAGCAGTGTGTTCAGGTGGCCAAGAAGGCCAATGGCATCCTGGCTTGTATCAGGAACAGTCTGAGCAGCAGAGCTAGGGAGGTGATTGTCCCCCTGTACTCGGCTCTGGTGAGGCCGCACCTCGAGTACTGTGTTCAGTTTTGGGCCCCTCGCTACAAGAAGGACATCGAGGTGCTTGAGCGGGTCCAGAGAAGGGCGATGAAGCTGGTGAGGGGCCTGGAGAACAAGTCCTACGAGGAGCGGCTGAGGGAGCTGGGCTTGTTCAGCCTGGAGAAGAGGAGGCTCAGGGGTGACCTTATCGCTCTCTATAGGTACCTCAAGGGAAGCTGTAGCGAGGTGGGGGTTGGTCTGTTCTCCCACATGCCTGGTGACAGGACGAGGGGGAATGGGCTTAAGTTGAGCCAGGGGAGTTTTAGGTTAGATGTTAGGAAGAACTTCTTTACTGAAAGGGTTGTGAGGCATTGGAACAGGCTGCCCAGGGAAGTGGTGGAGTCACCATCCCTGGAAGTCTTCAAAAGACGTTTAGATGTAGAGCTTAGGGATATGGTTTAGTGGGGACTGCTAGCGTTAGGTCAGAGGTTGGACTCGATGATCTTGAGGTCTCTTCCAACCTAGAAATTCTGTGATTCTGTGATTCTGTGATCTCAAAACTATTATTATTATTATTATTATTATTTTTTAAGGGGAGACTTTACAAGCTGTTATTCTGAATAGTATATTAGTGCATTTGGGAAATTTGGAAAAATAAATGTAAAAATGACTGATTTCTTACCTCGTTGTAAGGATGTTTTATCTCTTGATACACTCTATTTCTTGAGCCAAACTTTCTTCAAGATGCCGGGCTTTGCTCTACCATTTACGTAAGACAGCTCCCAGCTTCACAGTTTCATACATTTTACTGGATTTAGGTGAATGGCTCAAGTCTGTTATACAATATACATGAAATCCATTGTCTATCTTTCCACAAACCTTCCAGATTCTTAAAGACCTTGGCAGGTACATAAGAGAATGTACCACTATATACGTTAGATATAGCAATACATATAATTATATATAATATATTATATATATATATATAATATATTATTATATATATTATATTACATATATTATATAATAATTATATAATATATATAACAAATAATATAATATAATATAATATAGTATAATATAATATAATATAATATAATATAATATAATATAATATAATATAATATAATATAATATAATATATTGCTTATATGATTATATAAGCAATAGATTCACCTTAAAAGGAAAGATTGGTGGGTGAACAGGAAATGTTGACTCCTTTATTCACTATCTTTCCTAAGATCTATTGAAGTTACAGGGTTTGGAGGTACTGTTCCTCTCCCCATGCTAAACTTGCTGAATTGATAGAAGATGTGTTTTCCTCCTAGACTATGCCAAGTGATTTTCATGTGTTTGGGTTTATTCTTAACTAGTGGCGTGCTTCCTTGTAGATGGATTTACCTAATGGTGTGAAAAATAATTGTTCCTATCAATGTCAGAACACTTCCTCCCACACTAGATTCCTCCAACAGGAAGGATCTGTAGCCCCTGCAGTTTATTCTACAAAACTCTGTTGTATCAAGGGAAAAAAGGGTCTCAGGCCAGTCAGTACCCTTACCAGTTTCAGTTAGCCAAACCCTTTCTAATCACATGAGAATTCTCGTTTATACAGATATAACATGTACATAAAATCCATGTCCATGTGTGGTTTTGCAAGCATATAAATGCAAACATATAAACGCATGAACTTCAGACCACACATTTGTGCTGCCAGAATTTCCACGAGTAAAAGATTTCATGAAATATTTTGCAAATTTATTTTACAAGTTAAAGAAAAACTAATTTTATAATTTATGGCAGCACTTTCAATCTTTCCTATTGGTTCCTAGGCCTTAATGTGAAATAAAACCAAGTGCAGTTTACAATTACCAAGAATATCACTATAAAACTCTCAAGAAATGATCACGCTCTGTTCTTTTCCTCCTGTTCTATTGCTCCCTTTATACCTTTTGTATAAATGTTCACACAACAAAGATGTAGAGATTAAATGAACCAGATGTTTATGTGCAAACTGTTCTACTTGAAGGTCAGAGAGCAAACCAGGCCAATCTAACATGAACATTGGTGTTGAATTGACTGGCTTTTATTTATTTATTTATTTATTTATTTATTTATTTATTTATTTTTAATCTATATTGTCAATTTTTTTTTTTTTTAACGGTTTTGTTGAACTGTGCTCAACCCACTCTTGCCAAAGGCTTACAAAGGCTTAACAAGCCAATAGGGAAGGCTGCCAGACCCATCAGATGACTGTCCAGTTCTGGCCATACTAGGTAGAATGAAGGTCATTTATATTGATTTAAACAAACCTATTAGAACTTGTGATAATATTCATTAAGGAGGAGTGTTTCTCCTAAAATATGACAATTTTCTGGAGTATAATAGAGTGTATATGGAGCAAAGGGTCTGAGAAACACAGAGATTTTCTGCAGGTCCTAATGGCATTCTAATGGAGATTTCCTTGATTCCCTGGTAGCATATAGCTGACTTAGCAAATCCCTAATTGCAGGCCCTGAAGGCAAACTGTACTTTTCAGCTCTCTGTACTGGATATATATGTGCATATATAATTCAGTGATTCCCACAAGATTTTAAAAAAAGGGTAAGAATAAATGTCATCTGAATACCAAAGGCAATAAAGGAATAGCTCGTTGGGTCCAGTGGCATTCAGTTCTTCCCATGCTCCCAGCCCTCTATGTCATATATTTAAGCAGAGCTGAACGTTAATTCTTACTGCATCCTGAAATGTATTGTGAAAATGTTGTGTTATTGCATAGGACTCAGTAGGCAACTGGGAAAATTATTTTGTTCATCTATAAAACTCCTGAGGCAAGGATATTTTCACTGTCTGGAACACCGTCATTATCCTTTTCTTATTCACTTTTCTGTAGTTTTCCCATTTAGCCATGTTTTTCTATGTTCTGTTCTATAAGCTCTCTCCTAGTTTTCCTCCTGTTTTCATGTTTGCTCCTTTTGTTTGTGCCACATAAAATCCCTGACAGTCTTTGGTCTCAACAGTCATATCTTCATGGATTCCAGTAAAATATTGCCCAGTCTCTTTTGCAGAATAAGGACAATAATTTTTCAAGGTTCTTATGTGCCTGCAGTGATTTCACTGGGGATTAAAGTTTAAATGCAGACATGTTAGGTCCCAATGTATATTTAGGGATTAAAATTTTTAAGTAAATATTTGCCAAATATTGCAAATGAGGAATATGGAAGAATAAAAGGAAGTTTTTTCTCTGCAATGAAGGCATGCATAGTTGTTTAGCTTGTCCCAAACATGGGTTTGTAAAAGCCTTTTTCAACAATATGCCATTGTAAAGTCCAGATACATCATTATGTAGATTTGTATTTTTAGAGACTTCTTTTTCATTTCCCCTTGCTGGGAAGGCCAGGTGCATTGGTTACAATGAGCCCACCAAGGCAGAGCTCAGAGGGAGCTGTAAAAAATGACATGTTAATCCATACTTCTTTGGGCATAAACTTGTCATGGTTTTAAAGCCTGTTATTTTGGGACATTCCAGACCTGAAAGTAAGTGAGTGCTGGAAATTAACTAATTAATTTTTTTTTTTTTTTTTTTTTTTTTTTTCCAGAGGTATAAGATGTCATTTGAAAAACAGTGGCTCATGAAACTATGGACTTTGAGGTCATGTGGAAAATTTTGTGCCTGACTAGGACACTCATGGTTCAAGACAGAGGTAAAATATCCAGAAGAAAAATATTAATATTACTCTTGGGTAGCAAAGGAAGATATAGTTTCGTAGAAAGATGAATTTTAGAGAAGTAGCAGCTGTCCAAAAGTATCCCCAAGACTGGAAAATTAGGTCTCATGAAGATGAGACCTAGCAGAGACTCATCTGATAACTGTGGGACACATTCCTAATATTAATGGCTTTAAAACTGAAAAGGAAGAAAGAGAAGTAGTTCAGTAGTTAGAAATCATCAGTCCTGGCATGGACAAAGGCCTGCAACATAATCCAGGAACATGTCTTCACCTTTTTGTCTCTCTGAGTCCTTCTTCTTTAACTTCCCTGCTGATCTAATTTTCCAGAGTATTTTGTTTCTTCATATGTATTTTGTTTCTTCTTGTTTTTATACATATTTTTATTCTTGTATAAAAATACACTGACAGCGTGGAAAGGGTACAGGGACATGCATTTTTAAGACTTACTCTGTCCTGCCTTTGGGCTTTTCGCTTAGTCTGCAAAAATATAGGAATGACTTTTCCAGGACAATTTGATATCATACTTGTCTATTCAGTAGAAAAGTTGGTGAAAAAGCAGTGTCTGAAGACTATTTAACATACTGTATAGTCTGAGGAAAAAAAAAAAGAAAATAGAGTATCTTAGCATGCATTTTCTCTTCTGTGTATGTTGCTACAATTTCTTAATATGACTGAAAACACTTTTTACCACAGCTCGAATAACGGTAATATAGACATGCAGTCTTTAGTGATCAGGACTGCTAAGCCTACAAACATTCATATGATTACCCATATTATGTGTACTGAGTGTTAAGTGTAATGGGTTTATTTTGGCTCAGGAATTAACTGTACTTCATTTAGTTGTTAATGGTTTAGCTTTATGTGCCTTCCTTACTGAGGGTATCTACCTTAAATAAACAGTGAACCTCTTGAACAGTTTCATCTGCTGATGTGCTGTGTACCTGCCAGTGGATAACAAGCAACTATCAAGCACTTACCTGAAAAAATGTGTAAAAAATGTCCTGCTGTTCTGAGCTCCTACAAAGCCACTTTGGCAAGTCTCTGTGGTTCATTTCTACAGGGGCGTATACACCATTTCCCTAGGTTTAGATAATTTTCAAGCCATTTCATGACAGGTATAAAGATTAAATGTGTCCTCAAAGGGACTATTTTTGGGTGAACAACTAAAGTTATGACAACTCAAGATCTTTGTTAGGTCTTACAGCTATCTAGGCTTTATGATAGTATACTGAGCAGTCAATTGTATTTTATTGCTTCACTTTATGAAACATAGTTTCTATGACGCACGTAAAACAGGAATATAGTATCTGATATAAGGACTATGTCTTTGAGAATACAGCAGTGGCCAGGAGCAGAAACAGAATAAAGTAAGAGTCAGAAAATCTGTCATAGACCAATTTACCATATAGATCACATCTGGATCTCTAATAACTATTTTATATTTAATAAAGTTTATTAATCAATTTGAACAATTCTATACAGTCTTCACATTTGTGTTACTATTTAGCTACTCTGTCTGTTTGGTGTTTCACTGAGCTGGTACACTATATGACCTCCCAAACATTTACCTGAAATCTGTTTCTATGCTCCTGAGGTACTGCTGGATTTCTTTATGTCTTTTTGTTTGTTTGCTTGCTTTTTCTTGCAATACAGTGTTTATGTTTGTGTGAACTTATGAAGACATTGCATAAATGTCTCCATTCATGACGGGCAACGAAGATGGTGAGGGGTCTGGAGAACAAGTCTTACAAGGAGTGGCTGAGGGAGCTGGAATTGTTCAGACTGGAGAAAAAGGAGGCTCAGGGGTGACCTTATTGCTCTCTATAGATACATTAAAGGAGGCTGTAGCAAGGTGGGGATTGCTCTATTTTCACATGTGCCTGGCGACAGGGCAAGGGGGAATGGGCTAAAGTTGCGCCAGGGGAGGTTTAGGTTGGATATTAGGAAAAACTTCTTTACCAAAAGGGTTGTTAGGCATTGTAATGGGCTGCCCAGGGAAATGGTTGAATCACCATCCCTGGAGGTCTTTAAAACATGTTTAGATGTAGAGCTTAGTGATATGGTCAGAGGTTGGACTAGGTGATCTTGGAGGTCTCTTCCAACCTAGACAATTCTGTGATTCTGTGATTGAAATAGGAATTTTCATCCCCTCAAAAATCACTACATTTTGTATGCATTCATAACATTCAATTATGATAAATATTTGTGGAGGAAAGTGGTTTTCAACAAAACCAGAGACTTATACAAGTCAAATTTATGCTTTTGCTCAGAAATAGTGATGTGTCTGTCTTTCTAAATGCTCATCTTCATTACTAGGGAACCCCCCCTTTCTAACAGTATTTACAGCATGTGAGAAAAGCATGCATTCATTTTTGTACAGCCACATTCTCCACATAGTCCGTACTGCTACTGTAAGACAGTCCAGTCAAAACCTGTGAGACTTTGGAAGATCAAGGTTGCAATTTCTCAGCAGATATATAAGCAAGTGGAGGCGGCATGTGGGAACAAACAAGATTAGTCATCCAATCTACTCCTCCACACACAGCATTAGTAAATAGAGTTGTGTGAATAATTGATTTTTTTTCACTTTGCTGGCCAAGCTGTACATTTAAAACAAAACATTTTCCAAGATTTCTGTTTGAAATGAAAACAGAGAAAATGGTTTGAATGCAATATCTTGTTCAATTTGCATTTTTAGTAATAAATAAATAAATAAATAAAATAATACTTTTTGAAACAACATAAATGTCTAACTAATCACTATTTTTAGATAAAATATGAACTGAATTTAACATAAAATTCTTAAATTGTTTGTGCTAAGATAAATCTCCATTATTTGATGAATAAAACCATTGATCAAATACTCCCTGCTCTAACATAAAATCTGAAATCTTCTGATTGCTTTTTTTCCTTTGGATACACACAGTGAAAAAGTTTTAATGAAGATGTTCGATATGGAGGAAACATAAACTTCATCATATTAACGTCCTATATTTTACTTTTACAATTCACTGCTGTTGCTAGGCAGATGTAATTTGCCAGTAAGAAGCAGCTATTTTGATTCTAGTATTGAGAACTTGTTCTTTGACTTTGTGCACATAGTTCTTCACACCTATAGGATCACACCTTTCTTTGTGAAATTTGCTGTTTAAAATCTAAAAGGATGGTTAGAATCTAAAAGATGTACATAAAATGAGTAACCACTCTTCAAGCAAGTCTCATCAGACCAATTTCCCTATGAACTTTATGTAATTGTACATACAATATTGTATCTTTACTTTTTTTCCTAAATAAATATTTATATGAAATTTTATTTCAACTGGGAAGCTGGTGAGAGGAAGTGTTTGTGATTTCCCACTGTAGTACAGAAATAGAATATAGATGCAAAATATCAGCTGATGTACAATAATACTTTGAAAACATTGTTTCTTACAGCCAGGTGTCAAAACCATTTTGAATCACTTTATATATTCTACCTTTCATTTCAGATTGATTGTCAATGTTGCTAATATTTTTGCTTTTTTTGTTATTATTCTATGAGGCCTTAAAGGCACGTTAATCACGTTAAGTTAGATTCTGTCCAAATGGAAGACTGCCTCAAGAACTGAGTCTGAAGAATCTCACAGTGAGTTAGAACGGGATAAGGTTTGAGAAACTAAATTGGATACAGGATTTAAAATGCCACAGTAGATATATTTATTTATTTATTTATTTATTTTTTCCTGAAGTCTAATATATTTAAGTTAAGTTTTACTTTAACTTTAAGTTAAGTTAAGTTCTTAAGTTTAAGAACTTTAAGTTTAGTTATAGCTAACAGAAATTATTATAGATAGCATTGTAGGTGATACAGTCCTGTTTTCACTCTTTTTAGTTTAGGAACAGTAAATAAATCCACTAAGATCTGTTTGTTCCTGTAGTGGGTTTACGTGGCAAGGTTTTGGTAGCAGGGGGCTATAGGGGTGGTTTCTGTGAGAAAGATCTAGAAGCTGCCCCATGTTTGGGAAGGGCCCCATTGTTTTCCAGATCCGAGCCAATAAGCGATGTTGTTTTGCGCCTCTGTGAGAGCATATTTAAGACAGGGAAAAAACGCTGCGCCACACAGCAGCCGGGAGAGTCAAGGGAGTGGGAGAACAGCCTTGCACCAAGGTCAGTGTAGAAGGAGGGGGAGAGGTGCTTCAGGCACCGGAGCAGAAGTCCCCTGCGGCCTGTGGTGAGGACCATGGTGAAGCAGGATGTCCCCCTGCAGCCCATGGAGTACCACGGTGGAGCAGGGTTCCACGCTGCAGCCCGTGGAGGAGACCACGGTGGAGCAGGTGGCCCTGCACCGACGGAGGCTGCCGCCTGTGGAAGGCCCCTGCCGGAGCAGATTCCGGGCCGGACCTGTAGCCCGTGGAGAGGAGACCACGCAGGAGCAGGTGATCTGGCAGGAGCTGCTGCCCGTGGGGGAGCCAGGTTGGAGCAGTTTTCTCCTGAGGGATGGACCCCGTGGTACGGACCCATATCTGGAGCAGTTCTGGAAGAGCTGCTGCCTGTGGGAAGCCCACGCCGGATCAGTTCATCAAGGACTGCATCCCGTGGGTGGGACCCCACAGCACAGGGGACGAGAGTGACCGAGAAGGAGCGGCAGAGAAGAAGTGCTGTAGACTGACCATAACCCCCATTCCCCGTTCCCCTGCGCCGCTCGGGGGGAGGAGGTGGAAAAGGGTGGATGGGGGGGGAAGGTGCTTTTGGTTTTTTTTTCCTTTGTTTTCTCACTTCTCTCGCTTGTTAGTTGTAGGCAATAAATCTTACTATCTCCTTATGCCGAGTCTGTTTTGCCCGTTACAATAATTATTGCGTGATTTTCTCGTCCTTATCTCAATCCTTGAGCCCTTTTCACATATTTTCTCCCCATTCCTCTTTGAGGAGGGGAAGTGAGAGAGCGGCTGTGGTGGAGCTCGGCTGCCCACTCGAGCGGAACCACGACAGTTCCCCCCCCCCCCCCCCCCCAAAAGAAAGGAAAAAAAAAAAAAAGTTAAGGTATCACATAGTGCTCTCCACTTCGGTAATGAGTCTCACTACAACATTTCAGGGCTTTCTTTGGTTAAGGAACAACATTTAAAATAAAAACTGAAACCCAACCAATATTTTAATGTAGATATGCTTGTTTGAAATTTATTTTTATAAGACCTATTGCATTATTGCAAATATATCTCTGGAGTGTGGTCCTTTTATTTTCTGTAAGCCTACAGCACCTTATTTAAACTTAGTTACTGGGAAAAAAGAAAAAAAAAAGTACTTTCAAAGGGCTTTCCATTGCTGTTAAGATATTTTTGTAAAATTTTGTAAAATCATAAAGAAATCCACTATTTCATCCAAATTAGGAAATATATTAATGAACAATATTTTTTCCTGGAATGTGATTTTGGTTTGTCTTTTTCAACAACACTTATACTACTGAAGAAGTATGTTGCCCATGAACATACATCACTACTCGAAAAAATACAGAAAACGGTGGTGCCACGATCCCATGGAACAGCTAGCAGGTCCATGGATTTGGTGCTCAGGGTAACCCATCCCACTGCTGTGGCATTTCTCCACAGACTACCCCTGGCATATGATCCCATGCACAGCAGGTGACAGGCTCCAGGTGACCTGGACAGGTGACCAGGACAACAATAATATAATGCATATTCCTTTAAAAGCTGTAAGACTTTAAAAAGCATTCATGTTTCAAGTACAAAGAAAAAGGGGACATTAAAAGCCTATGTAATATGGAAATTGTGAGTCTATATGTTGTTTAAGCTGGTTGCAGAAATGAAGGAGGAGAGTTAGCATGGCAGAAAGAGGTAGATTTTAGCCTTTACAGGGCAGAATGTATACAGATTTATGCCAGACTGTAAGTGTAGATTTTATGCAGAAATAGTACAGTTAAAGCAACCTTACCATTGAAGAATAAACCATAGTAAAATCAGAAAATAAATAATTCATTTCAGAAAGAAAATCTACCTTTTCAATGTGCTCACAAGTGATCTTGTGCTAACAGTACAGTGTGGATGGCCATCTTTCCTATGTAAGTTCTTGTAACTCATTAAAACATGGAGAAACATAGTCACCAAGGGAGTTTAAGGAGACCAGATCTGGGAAGCATTGAGAACTTGTCCTTTAGGATGCTGGGTGCTATGATTTCATCACTTTAGCCTTCTTTATTAGCGAGTAGTTACATGATTAAATCACTAACTTACAGAAAACAATTTAAAAATTGAGTTAAATTCAACATGGTGATTTGAAAGCTTGGCCTATCTGACATGGAGCAGGAAATATTTCTTAGAATTACTAAAGCTGACTGCTTGAGGTAAATCTTAGGTGTATTTTGTAATATTTTCCAACATCCTTATTTAAAATAGAATATGCAAGGTAAGAAGCTGGATTTCTGTCTTTCATCCATCTTTTTAGAGACCTCATAAGAAACAAATAAAGAAACAATTAGCTGTTTTCTCATTATAGTGTTGTGCTACCATTATAATAGTTATGGTCGACAAGGCACTTCCATTATTGGTTTCTATTTTCAGCTGCCACTAACTATCTGAAACAATTATTCTTTTAGCTGAAATTTCTCATGCTTGTTCTTAATCCCAGAGGTGAATTGTTCTGTAAAGTTTATAAAATTACTTTTGGCTTTTTTTCTGAAATATCTAAGCATGAAAAATTGGTATGTTTCACCAGTTATTGTATTTGTTATTTATATCATAAGTTCTTCTGGACAGGGATTTGGTTTTATGTTTAGTGTATTTTATTGCAATAAAATCCAGACTGCAGTTATGGTACTGTATAAATAAAACCTAGCTTAATTTTTCAAATGCTTTCTTTAATGATTCAGTAAGTCACGCATATTTCTGTTTTAAACTTTAGGGGATATGGATTTTGAAAATATTAGATGGTTTGTTTACAAAATTCTATGTTATATGCAATTAAGAGTAATGGCCTGGGTTCTCAGCTCAAAAGTACAAAAATGAAACTCAGTGTGGAAGAATAGTTTCCTTACACTAGGCACTTGTCGTATTTATTCTCCCTGGATGAATGAGACTGCTGTCATGTATTCAGCTACCTGCCACTGCAGGTGGTAACGGTGGATTCCTAGTGTTAATGAACTTCTTTGCTAGCTGTGCTGTTGGAGCTCCAACTGCTATGAGCTCGCCTAAAATATATTTGAACTTCCCTGTATTTATAGCAGCTGAAAATCTGGTCTTGTGTGTGTCTATCAGTCCTCACTCAGAAATCTCATGCATTCTTCTATTCCTTTCCATTCAGTGCTGGGCCAGTTTTTGCAGTCAGAACTCTCCATGTTCCTGAAGCAGTTCACTTCTCCAGCCATAGTTTTACCTGTACATTATTGCTCACTTTATTCCTCTACAGATAAACTTTCTACGAATCATCTTCAACACCATGGCTTTTCCATCATTCTTAACTTTTTATTCTGTTTCTTTTTGACTTTGAGAAATGGAACTTGAGATTTTCCAAGCTATTCCCTTCCCCATCCTTAATTCATTGTCTTTCCTAACGAACTTGTTTTACTAACATCTTCATTGATGCTCCTTCTTTTTTCTCTCAGTTCTTACAGTTTAAGTCTCTGTTAATACTAAGAGATTTTTAGGGAGTAATCTAATTCTTGTGATGTCTTGAAACATTTTCTGCTTAATGTAAGTATGGCCAGAAGAAACAAGTATTCTATCTGTTTCTATTTCAAGATAAGATCTATTTCTTTTCTAGAGATCTTGCCACTTGCTGAGGCGATCGGATCTGGGGCAGATGCGTTCTGCAGTGGAGAGGAGGATCAGACAGGCAGGGCTAATTTTTCTGGCACCGAGCCCGCTCGAGGGAGCTGCCAGGACCTAGCAGCCCTCGCAAGGGAGGTGAACGAGGCGAGAAGGAGGCGTAGGCAGAGCCAGCAGCGCCCCCTCCCCGGCCGTTCATAAGCTGCCCCTAGGGAGCGTGAACAACCAGGAGTGCAGCGACCAGGATGGGCAAACAGGGAGTGGTGCGTCAGAAGGCAGTGGCACAGCAGTTCGTGCAGGCAGGGTGAGCAGGAAGGGCAGAGCGCTCCCCCCAGCCCATACGAACACCTTCTCTAACGGTTGTCTACTGCTAGTTCAGCTGCAATGGTGTCCACCAGGCACAGTGTGCTCTCCGTGAACACACCCAGACCGACTGCCCGCTCAAAAAAGTGGCGGTTCAGGTCTCCAGGTGCAGAGGTTGCCTGAGCTGGTTGCTACCGCCTGTGGGGGGCAGAGAGACTGTGTGCTTGAGGTGTGAGCAGGTAGGGCCCTATTTGTCGGCCTGACCCTACCCGTAGGGAAGTCTGCTGCCTCCCTGGGGCCAGGGTCAGGGACATTGCCAGAAAGCTTCCCAGCCTGGTTCGCCCCTCTGACTAATATCCTCTTTTAATAGTCCAGGCTGGCAGTGATGACATTGAAGAGAGAAGCCTGAAGACCATCAAACGGGACTTTAGGGGACTGGGACGGTTAGTGGATGGAGTGGGAGTACAGGTGGTGTTTTCGTCCATCCCTATGGTGGCAGGGAGGGGTACAGAGAGGACACGGAAAGCCCATCTGATAAACACGTGGCTCAGAGGCTGGTGGCAACATAGAAATTTTTTTTTTTTGACCATGAGATGCTTTACTCAGCACTCGGCCTGATAGCTGCAGACAGGTCCCTATCTCTAAGGGGAAAACGGATCCTGGGCTAGGAGCTGGCAGGGCTCATTGAGAGGGCTTTAAACTAGGTAAGAAGGGGGACAGGGCTGAAACAAGGCTTGATAGAGCTGTGCCAGGGGGAACAATGGTAAGACTGGGAGAGAAGGCAATGGCCCAACTGAAGTGCATCTACACTAATGCACGCAGCATGGGTAACAAACAGGAGGAGCTGGAAGACATCGTGAGGCAGGCAGGCTACGACTTGGTTGCCATCACGAAAACGTGGTGGGACCACTCATGACTGGAGTGCTGCAATGTCTGGCTATAGGCTCTTCAGAAGGGACAGGCAGCATGGAAGGGGTGGTAGTGTGGCTCTCTATCAGAGAGAGTTTTGATGTCACAGAACTTGAGGCTGGGAATGATAAGGTTGAGTCCCTATGAGTTAGGATCAGCGGGAAGGCCAACAAGGGAAGCATCCTGGTGGCGGCCTGTTATAGACTGCAGAACCAGGATGAGGAGACTGATGATGAGTTCTACAGGCAGCTGACAAAAGCGAGGAAGAAGACCGGCCTGGCTGAACAGGGAATTGTGGCTTGAGCTTAGCAGGAAAAAGAGGGTTTACAATCTTTGGAAAAGAGGGCGGGCCACTCGGGCGGACTATAAGGATGTTGTGAGGCAGTGCAGGGGCAAAATTAGAAAGGCCAAAGCTCATCTGGAGCTCAATCTGGTGACTGCCGTCAAAGACAACAAAAAATGTTTTTACGAATACATTAATGCAAAATGGAGGACTAAGGAGAATCTCCAGCCTTTACTGGATGCAGGGGGAAACTTAGTTACGAAAGAGGAGGAAAAGGTGGAGGTGCTCAATGCCTTCTTTGCCTCAGTCTTTAGCGGCAAAACCAGTTGCTCTCTGGATACCCAGTACCCTGAACTGGTGGAAGGGGATGGGGAGCAGAATGTGGCCCTCACTATCCATGAGGAAATGGTTGGCAACCTGCTACGGCACTTGGATGTACGCAAGTTGATGGGGCCAGATGGGATCCACCCGAGGATACTGAGAGAACTGGCGGAGGAGCTGGCCAAGCCACTTACCATCATTTATCAACAGTCCTGGCTATCGGGGGAGGTCCCAGTTGACTGGCGGCTAGCAAACGTGACACCCATCTACAAGAAGGGCCGGAGGGCAGACCCAGAAAACTATAGGCCTGTCAGTTTGACCTCAGTGCCAGGGAAACTCATGGAGCAGATTATCTTGAGTGTCATCACACGACGCTTAAAGGGCAAGCAGGCGATTACGCCCAGTTAGCATGGGTTTATGAAAGGCAGGTCCTGCTTGATGAACCTGATCTCCTTCTATGAGAAAATGACATGCTTGGTGAATGAGGGAAAGGCCGTGGATGTGGTCTACCTTGACTTCAGCAAGGCTTTTGACACCATTTCTCACAGCATTCTCCTCAAGAAACTGTCTGCTCATGGCTTGGACTGGCATATGCTTCATTGGGTTAAAAGCTGGCTGAATAGCAGGGCCCAAAGAGTCGTGGTGAATGGAGTCAAATCCAGCTGGAGGCTGGTCACTAGTGGTGTTCCGCAGGGCTCGGTACTGAGGCCAGTCCTCTTTAATATCTTTATCGATGATCTGCATGAGGGGATCGAGTGCACCCTCAGTAAGTTCACAGATGACACCAAGTTAGGTGTGTGTATTGATCTGCTCGAGGGTAGGAAGGCTCTGCAGGAGGATCTGGATAGGCTGGACCGATGGGCTGAAGTCAACTGTATGAAGTTCAACAAGGCCAAGTGCCAGGTCCTGCACCTGGGGTGCAATAACAAAAGCAGAGCTACAGGCTGGGAAATGAGTGGTTGGAAGGCTGCCAGGCAGAGAAGGACCTGGGAGTGATGGTGGATAGTCAGCTGAATATGAGCCAGCAGTGTGTTCAGGTGGCCAAGAAGGCCAACAGCATCCTGGCTTTCATAAGAAGCAGCGTGGCCAGCAGGTCTAGGGAAGTGATTGTCCCCCTGTACTTGGCTCTGGTGAGACCGCACCTTGAGTACTGTGTTCAGTTTTGGGCCCCTCGCTACAAGAAGGACATGGAGGTGCTTGAAAGAGTCCAGAGAAGGGCGATGAAGCTGGTGAGGGGTCTGGAGAACAAGTCCTACGAGGAGTGGCTGAGGGAGCTGGGTTTGTTCAGCCTGGAGAAGAGGAGGCTCGTGGGCGACCTTATCGCTCTTTATAAGTACATTAAAGGAGGCTGTAGTGAGGTGGGGGTTGGTCTATTCTCCCACGTGCCTGGCAACAGGACGAGGGGGAACGGTCTAAAGTTGCTCCAGGGGTGTTTTAGGTAGGATATTAGGAAGAACTTCTTTACTGAGAGGGTTGTGAGGCATTGGAATGGGCTGCCCAGGGAAGTGGTGGAGTCAGCATCCCTGGAGGTCTTTAAAAGACGTTTAGATGTTGAACTCAGCGATATGGCTTAGTGGAGGACTTGTTAGTGTTAGGTCAGAGGTTGGACTCGATGATCTTGAGGTCTCTTCCAACCTAGATAATTCTGTGATTCTGCAATTCTGTGATCTATCATTAGTCTCCTAAAAATTACATGCTTTTTCCCTCAAAATGGAAAGTCAAAATCTGCATTTGGAAAGGTAGACTATGTTTCTCCATCGAGTACATCTATATATTGAAGGCCTTTACTTTTTATTTGCTCTAATTCTCTTTTTCTATGGATCCACAATCACTTGATCTACATCTATGTATGATCCTGTACTGACTTTTTAAATCACTAGCCAGTTTCAAGCACTTAAAAAAAAAAAAAGTGAATAAAAAAGTAAAATCCTTACAACTTCTATGAAAGCAAATAGACTAAGAGGAGTTAAAATTGGTGTAGTGTTTCTGTGAGTGGAAAGGTTGCAGCATGGTCCCACAGTGAAAGATACACATAGAAGTATGTTAATGTCTACTCTGCAGGAAAAGCTTCAAAGTGACTACTCCTTTTGACATCATTGTCAATCAGATTCAGATTCATAGTCAAAAGATTCAGATATTAGTAAACATTGAGTCCCATTCCCATAGATCTTTTATGAGTTTATCAAATGTATTTGAAACTTTTAATGATAAGTTTGGTGCCTTCTTGCAAGTTTTGCAGTAACTGAATTAGTATGGGTGCAACTGGAGTTGGATAATAGTATGTATTGGGACAGATGTGGATTCCAATCTAGGACTAAAGTCAAAAGCTACCAGCTCCAGATGACATCAGGAAAAAGTAGGAGTATGGAAGTCACTAAGAAGTTCATCACATGGGACTGTTATACTGCATGTGACTTGAATGCTTTGAATGCAACAAAATGTTAAAAAGAGCTCAGCATTAGGTGTGGATGTGCATGTAAGTTTCCCTGGGAGAGTATTCTTCATAACATGAGATTGCTTGGCAGACAATTACTTTAATGTCTATAATGTTTGTTTTCATGCAAAACACCTGCTAATAACACAGTAAAAGTATCACTCTCAAGGACACTGTTGTATTGAATGTGTGTAGAATATACGTATATTTATGAGGTGTAGACCCCTTTTCATGTGATAGTGTTCCACAAGGGCTATATTCATCTTTATTCACTCTGCAGACTAATTCAGTAACATTTTTACGACATTATGGCTTCTTTAGATGAACCAGCAGTAGAAATTTTTAAGACACAGATTTTTAAAGGCACACACATTTGAGGTTACAACAACCATTATAAAATCTTTATTTTTTAAATTTTATTTATTTTTTAATAAATAATTACTTTTTGAATGCATTTAATGTTATGTTGTCAGGCTGCATTGCTGGTGAATACCATGTTTGCTAATATCCTTTATTATAGTAGCATAGATCAAACTTCTCAGGGCTTGCCAATGTAAGGAAAAGTACAGCGTGGTCAGTGTGGAACAGTTATTCATCCAAGGCTATTCTTCTTTATGTTTTTGTGTGGATTTTAGAAGCCAATTTCCCTAATCCACCAAAAGGCACCTTTGCTGTGGAATAATAAGGTCCAAGTAAGGAGTTATTGCTATTACATTCTAAATTTATACGGTGGTCATTTGGTATTAACTTCTCCACTATCCTTATGTATGCAAGTCCTATATAAGAACGTGATAGTGGTAACATGCCTCTTTTTTATAAATAACTGTGAAACTGTGATTTGGAAATATGAATTTAAATTTAAAATATTTGGAAGTATGTTTCAAAAGTACAGATAAATAGATGTTAAATACTGTGCTTTAAAATTACCACTTCTAAAATATAAGTGGTGATTCACCATTGATATTATAAGAAAGTGAATATTACCTCAGATAAGCAAAGAGGAAAAAAAAAAACACACTTCCTTTTAAAGTGCTCTGTCAGAAAGTGTCAGAAAGCATCATTGTTTGTGTAGCAGGATTTTTGAAATAAATTTCCACATGGCGTATGCAGTTTAGGTTCTTGTTTCTGCTTTATGACTTTTTTTCTTTCATTCCCCTTCACCTACATTGCTGCCCTTCCTTCCACCAATCATTTGCTATGACTAAGATTTTAATAGCAGGAGAACTATGACTGCACTGTCTTCTGATTACCTGAAACTGAGATCATAGCTAGTAGTACCTAATAAATTCCCTGTTGTTGCTAGTCTTGTGTGGCCACATGGCTGCTTAGAACATCTTAAAGAAAATACATAAAGGATAAAAAAGCACAGACCTTTTCAGCAAGGTTCACTAGAAGGAAGGCCTTTAGCTACTCACTGTTTTCCAAGTCAGCAAAGCTAAGAGCTGTTTGGCTTCCTGTTCTTGAAGAAGATGCCCAGAACAGGGAGGGAGCATGTTGGAGGCAATGGGAATCAAAACAATGGTCTGAAGCAGATCTAGGGGTTTGGATGATGAAGGATGAATGAAGTTGGAGAAAGCAAAGGGTAGAAGGACAAAATGGGACATTAACACTTAACTAAACTAAACTACAACTTATATGGGATTTTCTATTATATGGACTTTCAGAATGGAAGGACTTTTTTCAAAGACATATAAGCAGTGTTTTAGTGATGTATAAATTTAAAAACCTAATTAAATGTTTATAGCATAATTTCATGTGGGCATACTGTGATGTTTGGCATCTGGGATGTTCAGATGCTTGGCAGACAGGTATAAAGACATGCCTACACCAAACTTCTTCTAAACATGTTAGCAGTAGATTCTGAACAGAATGTTGCACACAGATGTTTGCGTGGGTCTTCAAATACTAACCAAAAAGTTCCCACTGGACATGCTGAGACAGGAATTACTACAACTTTTTTTCCTCCTTGGTAGTATTCTAATTGTTTTCAGACATTTTCACATTACTACATTATGTTCTCATTGTGTTTTCATATGTTGAATGTATATTTCCATATGCTATGTATGTTTTGGTGAGTATGATGAACATTAAACTTCTTTTATGAACACGCTTTCATGAGGTAGAGACCATTAATAACTAATATTGTAACTCAATCCTAATACCACCTAAAATGTAACAAGGCAAAAAGCCCTTTCTCTGGTGTGCACTCTCTCAAGTTAGTCTAAATTTGTGCATGTTTTTATGTATATGGAAGTAAGATGGGACTCCTTGTTTCTGTTTAGTCTGGATTAAACAAACTTCCTGCATCATATTTTGTAAATACTATGAAGAACATTACATCATTCACGGGTAAACAACTGGATATGTGTGTATCTACACTGCATTTTGCATGTACTGCAATTATTACGGAAATATTTTAGTACAAAATAGAACAGATTAAGAAAGATTTTTCATTAAAATCTCGAGTGGGAATTTAGACATAGTTATGTTGTGTCTGATCAGTGACATATAACCATATCATTTTACTACAGACTAAATTTTGAAGTGAAGAAAAATCAGAGCTATTGTTAATTTATGATGGGAATGTGAAGTCAGCAGATCTATACTGATAGACTGCACACTGATAAGCAGAATAGCTACTTTTCATCCATAAATAAAGAGAGAAAAGCATTGTTATACTCCAAAATCAAAAAAACTATTACTATGGATAAAACCTTTACTCCATTCTGTGTAGGGTAACAAATACAATTGAATTAATTTTCAGTCCTCTTTAGAAGTGACAAGCAATACATACATTCTTCATTTTTAAAACAATCTTCTTGCAAATAACTGAATAAGTTAGTCTTGATCCATGACATGCAGTCTTTTATTAAAAGTGTTTGAGGTAGGTAAAGGAACTATAACTGCACAATGAAAAATCTGTTATACTTTGAGACTATGTTTTCTAGCTAAAAAATGTACTAGATGAGATTACCTTACTATAGCCTTAAAAAAAATTAAAAAAAAAAAATGTTAGAACTGATTTCCTAAAACACACAGCAGAAAAGTGATCTAGTCCATCTCCTCCCAGTAACCTCATCCAAAGAGCTTGACTCCACAGTCAAAACTTGGCAAGAGGTGGACAGGACCACACACAATAGAAAACTACACAAAAGCATCATGACATTTATTGTACTTAAAAGAATACATAACCTCTGTCTGAATTCCATTGAAAGGGAACAAATATTCTCTGCAATAATATGAATGAAGTTTCCCAAACATAAGGGTATAAAGGGAGGCAAGTGAAGCCAACAAAACATCCCATGAAAAAGTTACTCTAATACTTCAGCCCCTTCTTCCATTTATACTCTAATTTTACAAGAAGAGTAGATGCCAATAGATGTAGGAGTGAACAAAGTCATTCATTAAATGTATTGAAATCATCATAGAATGGCTTGTGTTCAAAAGGACTATAAAGATCTTCAAGTTCCAACCCCCTTGTCATGGGCTGGGATGCCATCCACTAGATCAGGATCTCTTGTGTTCACATAAGAATGGCATACTTTGTCCAGTAAAAGAAATCAAACATAATTAGGAAAATTGTAGTGTAAAGATAGTTATTGCACCTCTGTCTACAGAACTGTCTGAAGGTTAAAAAAAAGTTATACTTTGTTATAAAACTTTTTAAAGGTACCTAAAGCTTTTTATGTCATATAAACATTATATATGCAGCTAGCTCAAAGTTTTCCTTACCATCAACAAAGCATAACATTGAGAGTGAGTTAGTTGTTAGCCTATATTACCCTCATTACCCTCATTGCAATAGCTAATGGTCAAATCCTGTAGTCACTCAGAGTTAGCAGCCATGGCCTTTAAGCCCCAAGTCTCATTCTACCAAAGCATCCTTCTCTTGGCAGTTCCCCTGTGGCCATGCTGTTAATTCTGTCCATAGCAATTTTCTGCATATGGCTTGTAGGATAAGAACCTACATTCATCTCATGGCTTTGGCAAGAAAAGAGATTTGTTCACTATTATCTGCCTTTGATGTGTAAAAAATAATTTGAGCTTCTGCAGTCATTATTTCCAGCTTTTCTCTCCTGATTCAAATGATTATGAACCACGACTTCTGTTCAGTGAATACAGTTCTGACTCTTCCCATTCATCTGTTAGGTTAACATGTAGTGAAAAGCACTACTTGACATAGGCAGGTGTTTCATATAGAGAAACATTATTCTGCTCCATATATGTAAGTATGTATATATATATATAAATACATAAATTGGAATCAGAGCCAGTAGATCCCCTGATTACATAAATTTTGTGAGAATACAACTATATTACAACTATATATATACAACAAATATATTGTTGAAAGCCTTCAAACAGTGCTTTCAGATGATCAGCCTTGTATTCAAACTGTTTCTCATCCTAAGAAAGATAGACTGAATAATTGCAAACTCCCCAAATGTTGCAGCATCTCAAAGAATTTGATTGCAAAATTGTAGATCAATGAAAATTAAAACACAGCATTTAAACACAAATTCCTACATTATGAGTTTTTAATGTAAAGAGTAACTGACCTTCAATTCTGACATTCCAAATCTGTTGTGCTAAGAAACAGGTAATATTCATCCTTCACCAGTACCGTTTCACAAGATAGATAGAAAAGGTATCATTTGCTAACACCACTTATATAAACTTGAGCTTTCATTGTCCTACAGCTTTAGAAAGCATTTCCTTATCTTCATCTTACTTTTGTGAATTAAATCAGAAAAATAATATTTTACATCAGCAAAATAGTTTCACATTTTCTAACACACTAACATACATCAGCACTTCAAAATACCTTATTTATTTAAGGGAAATTTAGGATTAAAAGTAGCATAAAGATTAGATAAATCTTTGTCTGAAGAATCACATCTTAATGTCTAACATTAACATAAGATGTCTAACTTAATGTCTAACAGTCCTGTTAAAAGGACTGATCATTCTCGGTTATCAACCATGGTTGCAGGGCCACAGCAATTCCTGACTATAAATACAGTATTAGCTCATCCAAATGATATACTTTCACATTATCCTGTATTGCAGACTCTTTTTGGTCTATATTCTGTAACACCTCAAGTGATATTAACACTTGTCTTGGAACTAGGTTTCATAGATTATGGATAGCTACAGCATTTAAGGTTTACTATACAGGCTATATTTTTACTGTTCTGAGCAACTCTATGTCTTGCTGCTGTATCTCTGTGTTTTATTTTTATGTTGGCATCAGAAAATACCTTGTATTTTGAGTAAGTTACTGAAATCAAAATATCAGAAATATTATGAAAGAATATTAAAAGCCTCTGTGATTTACAAGCCTTCATTCAAAAGGAGGTAGGGCATTTTTGTACTATGTCAAAGAGATAAGTTTACCCTTAAAGGCAATAATTCTACTATCTGCTTATAAAAAAAAAATACTTTTTTTTTTTTTTTTTCAATGCAAGCATCTCAGGAGAATCAAAAACAAAATATCTGATAAATATAAATATATAAATATATAAATATATAATATATATATATATATATATATATATATATATATATATATATATATATATATATATATATAACATGCTATAGTTGATTTCAACCCAGGACTGGAAATTAAGCCCAATTCTCTCATCTGGAAATACAGGAAATTTTGGATGTGTAACAGGCTTAAAATGCTTGTTACCCCATTGAAAAAAAAAAAAAGAAGTGCTATTCTGAATGAACAAGTAACAAATACAACTGCAAATGTGAATGATAATTCAATTACTCATGAGACCCAGTGCTCCTATCATATGACAGTTCTGGGACCATTTGAGTGGTCTTCAGCTTAGCCTTGGTGTTAGAGCTTCAAGTTATTTAAAAACTCATTATCATAACAGAGTGAGGTCCTTTGATGACAAAGAATCAAGACAGAATAATTAGAGATTTGTATTATGTTAGTTAGTGATTAATGAGAAGTCAGTGTCTGAACTTATAACTAAGACAAGTCCTTAATTAAACAACAGGTTAGCTAACAAACATCAGAGGAAAGAGGCTGTGTGAAAGAGTGAAGCAATGCTTGTACTAAGGCTGATTAACACATATCCAGCTGATTGCCAAAATGTTTGTCAGAAGGCTTCAGTGGTATGTAATTCCAACCAAAGCCTTAAAGGGACGGATATCCTTACAAGGATGATTGGAGGAATGTTCTCTTTTGTCTGTAGGAACTCATTCAGTACTATTCAGATATTTTCCGAATATACTGTTTTCTTAATGTAAATTAAAACAGTATATATTAAAGAACTGTAAACTCAGCATTTTAAAAATTAATTTATTCATTTGTTGATGTTTAATTTTTCTTTTGTTCTGTCCAGCTTTGCCTATGCCAGTTTAAGAAAATCAGTTTTCCCTTATTTTTCAGCAACAGCAAAGTCATTAGCAAGGCTTATAATATGAACTTGTTTTGTGGTGCTGTCATTATTGGTGATGATGTATGAAACATTTCCAATGAACCTAAAATGCCAAGAGCAGCAAACAGCTCAACTGGAATTTTTTTGAGCTTGACTACTGTAATTCTCTCTCAACTGCTGGTCTCCCCATGGGCAAATACAACACCTACAAGTTGTGCAAAATTCTGCTTTTTTTGTTTGTTTGTTTGTTTCTTTCTTTCTTTGTTTCTCACAAAGAGTCACACTAGAAATTATCACTTGTATGTTTAATCTGTTCTGTTTTTTTTTTTTTTTTTTTTTTTTTTTTTTCCAAAGTCCAAAATTTGCAAACAGATTTTTACTAGCGTATGCCTGAGGTTTGTTCCCCAAAAGAGATAGCCGACCCTGTATTTGGAATATTCCATTTTATCCTCAAATGGGTTGTTCTCATGTGTAGTTGTTGTTGTTTTTCCATATGAATCCTTCAGGTTTTCTCTTTTCAGCTGATGAAAAGTTTTAAAACAGATTGCAAACTATTACAAGATAATGCCAAATCTTTGGGTTTAAACTTGCTTCCCAATTTTAGGAATATGCAACTGTAGATTAAACAATCCTAGTAAATACACTTGTGGATATTTTTCAGCTCTTTATAGTTACTGTCCTTCTAGGAGATTCTTCCTACTCCAGACAAACACCACCTAATTGGAGTTTATTGAGCTCATGACACAAACTAAGATCTTTACATCTAAACTAATTGCAAATATTATAAGCCTGTTTCATTTTAAGCATGTGCTTAAGCTAAATGAATTTTTATTGAATTGTGGCAAAGGCTGGTTGTATGCTATATCTGAAGAAGTTTTAAATTAGTTATCTCAGGAACTGCCAGCATGGTACTTCAGCTGAGTTTAGCAAAGGCTGATGATGTAAGGGTATTTTCAGCTCCTGGATAACTGGGGAGAAGAGGCTGCAGCTTAGCCTGAGTTCTGGACTGATGGTAATTGACCACTGTATACCCACTTGATTTAAAGCCAGCTCTGGCATGCCTGCATGAATTCTGCCTAGAACAAGTATGGCAGTTGAGACCAGCCCTTGCTTTAATATGAGTTGTGTTGAATGAGATCATTTAAGCATGAGCTTTGGGTGCTGTACTAACTTTGGAAAGAAAGCAGGGTAACTTTTTATTAAGTCTTTGGCTGGGGCCTGAGATTTCTGTTTAACTAAAGAAATTCTGTGTAACTTCAAGAAAATCACTCAGGTTCTTATTCTTATTTCCCCTTGTTCATTACTGTCACATTCACTTACTCTTCTGTATAGGGAAGTTATACCAATCTAACTGTGCCAGTGCAGCTCTCCACGTGGTCATTCTGAAAGTGATTATATGGGATACATGTGTTTTTGTTCTGAATAAGAGTGACCAGATGGAGAGCTCCACCAGGAAAGCTAAAACAGATTAATTCAGATTATTTTACCTCCCTGTGCTGTTATAATATTACTTGCAGGTAACCAACCTTACCCTACTCTAAGGATATTAGATGTGGAATGAATTGCACTATTATTCTGCTCTTCATCTACATGTATATTGCTTCATGTTTGCTTCATGTTTGCACGTGATAAACCCACTTATAAAGCCAGAGACAGATGGGTAACTGGTTTTGGTTGTCTTAATCAGTCATATGGAAATGTTATTGAGAATATCATCCAAGTACAAAACTAGACTGGTGAATGATTTAAGAAAACAAAACAAACAAACAAAACAACCAATACATATTAGTGTTTAGATAAAAAACATTACAAGTTGATCTATTAATTGGATATTTAGGACTGTGTCCATCGATCCAAGACATCATCTGACAGGCTCCTATAAGAACACATTTTCTATTGGATTGTATAATTTAAATCTGCAGCCTTTTTCTCCTTTTAATTCAGAGGGCTATTATGAAAGTGCTCACATTACTCCCAGAAGGTAAAAATCTCTTAAAATTTGCAAACCTAAAGTAAATTTCAAACGTATTTTCTGAACTCATTACATTGTTCTCTGGTAACTGAGCTCTTAGCACATTTCTTTTTCAAACCATACAATTGGGATTCCATTTATAAATATTTTGTTTAAGAATGTAAATCTTGAAGATTAAAAAAACAAAACAAAAACAAACAAACAAAAAAAAACAAACCAAAACAAAACAAAACAAAGGAAGTGTACAGATCAGTATTATCCCAGCTGAACTATAAAAATAACTCCTTCAAATGTTTGGCTCTGGAAATATGCATGTTTCTGCAAATCTCCCTTTCCCCTTGTGCAGTTCTTTTCTGGTCTCCTCTACTCTGCTAGCTTATTTAAAATCTACAAGCCATATACTCAATTTATATATTAATCTTCATATGCAACAAGTAAAAATTTTCCCCATAAAATATATAATCAATAAAAAAGTACTTGAAAAATATTACTGAGGACAAAATTAATATGCTGTCTGCTTTCTGTTTACTATTGGCACTGTATGCCCTTTTCATTTTCACTGTGTGTCCATTTCATCATTTATGGCACAAAAAGATTTTTTTTTCACTTTACCAAAAAAAAAAAAAAATAATTGGGAGGGAGCTCATTTTGAAGTAATTGGTTAAAATCTAGTAATGAAAACAGGGAAATGATTTTGATTTTCATTATGTTTAGGGTCATTTATAGGTCATATTTGACACAGATTCAATGTTCATATAAATTTAATAAAATCTGTAAAGGAAATTCAAGTAACAGCTGTGAAAAGAATGTGATCAATAGGAGCCAAAATAAGTGTCACTTTGAAATTTGCCAGTTGCTGATGGATAGTTAAATGAAATAACTATAATGTCACTACCAACTTTTAAGAGAAGAAAGCCCTTTGGAAATCAGTCACTTAAAGTGAAATGATAGCAAAATGATAGCATGAAAATTTGCATGATAGCAAAACTTCAGTAGTTATTCTGTTAATTTTATATCAGACTTCTTACTTGGGGTTTGAATCATACTGTAAGTTATTTCATCATTCTACTGATCTTTTGATAAGAGAATAATGGTAAAATTATGTTAAATAACTCTTCTACCAGAGTCACTGATTCCCCCCAAATTTTTAAAATATGCTCCCTAACCTATGGACTCAGATGAGGTATTCATCTTAAAAAAAATAATTCCCTTAAGCATGTTTTCTCCATTTACAGGTGTCTCTGTGTTGTGGTGTGGTGGTGTCCAGGAACTTGAAACTCTGCTATGGCTGAGTCCACAGCCTGAATGGCTGTAAGAAGCATGGTACAAAATGGTCCACCACTATTACAGGAACATTCATATCAGCATGAAGGAATTTAATATCAATCTGAATTACAAGAGAAGAAAGATAACTATTGACATAATCTTTCTAAATGCAAATGCATTTAAAATCTGTTTAACACTGGTATAAGTCTACTCTTTAAAAATGTTGTATTGGCATATTTATAACACTAAAATGAAGTCTCCTTGTCAGTTTTAAAGTTGTTCAGCTGAGGTTTAAATGCAGTAAACTATTGTAAGAGTCATTTGAAGCTCAGAGATTATGACATTTCAGTGTCTTCAGTGTATTTTGACTGAGGAGTTAAATCTCTCGTCCTGTGGTCCCTACATACATGTAAATACTCTGTAGATACGTTGCTTAAAGACATGTTAAGTTATTTTTAGGTGTACAGAAAAACAGAAGCAAAAGGTGATTTTAGGTTGTGGAGATGTTGCTGTAATAAAAATAGTGTGTATAGTAGTAAAAACTATTTGAATTTAATTTCCCTGTGTTTCATTCTCTATTACTCTTGTACTTACCAGTTATTACCAGAAGCCCCTAGATACTACTTGGAAGTTTGTTACTTGTGATTGACACTTTTCAAGATACAAAAAGGCATTCAGCTCCAGATGAGCTATCTTAAATTCCAATAATGCTAATATACATGTGTGCAAACTCTAGTGACCCCAGTATGCTTTTCTCAAAGAATCAATGATGTTACCAGAAGTACCCTCAGGGCCTCAACATGTGTTTATAATATGCATACTTCTAGCTAAAATCAGCATCTGAATTACTGGAGTATACTGCATTATATACTCAGATAATGTAAATCAGCAAAACTCCACTAAAGTTAACCTAGGGAAGCTGATTTATGTCAGCAGAAGACCCAGCTTCCTGTAGGTATCACTCTGCTTTCTATTTATTAACCCATTGGTACATCATATTTTGTCTTCTTTAGCTTCAGAAACTTTTTTTTCTCCCCCCCCCCCCCCCCCACACACACACACAGGCTGAATGGACTTGTAACCCTGAAAAGGAAAATCAAAATACTTATATGGCAATTGTTTGACTTCTCATTAACAGGAAGAGTTAAAGAGGTACGTAAAGCTCAGTCAACAATAGTAGGTAGGGGCTGAAGAACAAAACTTCTGATGCACTTCAGGAAACTGCTTTGGACTATGTCTAATCTGATCCTGTAAACCGAATGAGCACCTGGATCACATTCGCTGCAGTCGTAGAGTGTCCCTTTCACTTGAATTTGACATGAAAAAGATCCAGTTCCTATACCCTGAGGCCATGCTGCAACATGAACCAAAGCAAAGTGGCTGGGGCTGAGGGAGATGTTTGCTTCCTAAACTCCCTCATGAGCCAAACTAAAATAGCAATGTAGATTTCTCTAAAATCCCAGTCATCATTTTGCTCATCTTCCATTATTCTTCCGTTTACTTTGTTTTACTATCAGGATCAAAACCAAAGCAAATCAAGACAAAGCAAGCCAAAACAAAACAATTGTACTATATTTAGAATGACAGCTGACTCTATCAGGGGTTTGACCCTTTCCTCTTAGAATACCAATATTCACCCTGAAATAAGTGGAAGCTGATGTGGCTTTTAAAGGTACCTAGGCTACACAGAAGGACTATTTGCTGCAGAGCTCATATCAGCATGTTTGTGGCTTGATGAAATCTGTTCTTGTTACCTTATACAAATACTAGCTGCCTTTGTGGTATCAATTTCAAATGTGTTAACTGTAATCTACTTCAAATATGATGAAATTATGGATGGATGGACTGGAATGGATGAAATCATTCAACAAAAGTGCACTCAACCTGACAGAAAAAGCATTTAATAATTGGACATAATATATAGTCATGTCCTTATAGCAGTCTCTAATTTGTGTTTCAGGTCTTTGTAAAAATGTCTGATCCTTAGTTTAAAATGTTTCTTCTTCTGTGAAGTAGGTACTGCACACAGTATGTTCTTCAAAGACTACTTCCACCTTTTTGAAGAGGGTCGTGGCAGTGGAATATATTCATATGATTGAATGGTACCAACAGAGAAGGTTAGGAAATTTACATATTAGGAGTACCTTTAGAAATGCTGGTCTGGAGAGGAAAGATGACATGTATGTTTCTGGGAAAAACACATCTGGGCATTTACCTTGCTGCATCTGTGAGTTTGAGAGTTCACAAGAGCCAATAGTACTGGTGGTACCAGCAGCAACATTATTAGCAATATCTTAGTGTGATGACAGATAGCTCAGGCTCTCTAAGATACACTGTCCCACGTGGGCTGTGTCTGTACGGTTCAGCACAGCTATGTGTGATATTTTATCTCTGTCCATGTCTTGCTTCAGTGTCTTATCTAAATGTTTTCATTGCTGAAAGCATGGAGACATGTTCTTGGGCTTGCAAGACCTATCGCCATGTCTGAGGCTGTGGCTGAAAATATCTTACTCCTGAAAACTGACCGCAGCATAACCAAAACTTTTTAATTGTAGAACAGAAAGAGCAAAGCAGCCATACTTTTTATGTCATTTTACATTTTCAACTCATCATGTGTCATCAAGAGTTTTGCTTTTTAAATCTCAACATACTTGTCAACCACTTTTTTTTGATATCCCCTGGAGATTGACAGGGTAATACCACTTGTAGCTTCTGTTGTGCTGTACTCTTCCGAAGTTATGCTATTGCAGAACTTCTTAAAAGTCTCAAAAGTATGAATTATATGAGTTAAGTGACTGCACAATAGTTAATTTTAAGATAAAATACACTCTGTTTTTCACTGTCTATAGAAGTGCACTCAAATTTATTAGGAAAAAACATCAAAGTAGAGGTGGACTGAATTAGTTTTTACATATCAATAGATATCACCTAATAGCATTTTTATTCCAAATTATTTTCCTATTGAATTCAATGTCAATAGGATCACGATTTGGCTGAATTTCCTTTTTTAATCTATTCATTGCAAATCATACAGATGACAATGGAACTTGCATGTCCATGCACAGTAGCCCACGTTATATTAGAAGATGGAATGCTTGTTGGGTATTGGTTAGATGCATTATCTGTGTAAGATCATGCCAATCCCCAAATGAAAGTATAACTGAGAACATTGTGAACAGGATTTTTAAATGGCTAGCTCACTTCATCTTCCAAGTTCAATTATATGGTCACTTGAGATGGCATAGGCAAATATAAAATGCAGTTAAATTAAAAGATTTAACATTTTATACAGATATAAACATGCATTTTATAAAGGAGATCAATCTTTGTCCTCTTTGATTTTCTGAAAATTATCCTGGAAAGTTCTGAGTAGTTACTATGAAGCAGCACTTCTCATGGCCCCTGACATTGGAAAGCATTCTATTTTTTTGCTGAACTGGGGCTTTCAGAAGATATTTTAAACTGCGGGGATTGTGGTCAGAGAGTGGTGAAAGTAAGAAAGATTGTTCATTTTGTAACCTGGATACAAAAATTGCAGAACAAGAACTTACACCTTTATATAGGTTTTTGAAGCTCTTAAAAGGTATGAACCAAAGACCCAAAGACCCATGAAATCAGTGAACAAATGTCTATGTGGCCTTGCCTGAGAGATGGCAGGCTGCATAAGATTTGTAAATCTAATCATAACTTAAGTAACTACTTGGAGCTGATATTTCAGGCAGCATGTTTTATATCTAATCATTTGTAAATAGTAAATGCTTTAGGTCCTATCAGGATTAAGTTTATTACCAGTCCCATTTTCTGCAGCACAGAATGTTGAGGGAATTGGTAGAGCTATCTTATTAGTAGCACTACATATTGAGTACTCTTCCAAAGTCTCCTTTTATCACACTTTAAAAATCATTCCCTAATTTAACAAAGATACTACAAGAGCTCTTTTATTTTGCTCAATTATGTGGAAGCACACTAACACTTCTTTTCCTCCTTTTTTTTTTTTCAAGGGGGTTAATCATCAGGGATGAAACAGATTACCAGCTTTTGAACCAATTTAAGTAGAACCTCCAGAAACAAAGCCAGGACAAATAATTATTGGCAGTTCACAGAAGGCATTCTGTGCCCGCAGCTCTGCAGGATACCGTTAAAGTCAGTTCACGTGTCTTAATGGGAAACACCTGTGGTCTGGAACACAAGATGAAAAATCAAACTAACCATGCCTGAGACATTCAAAATAAATTCTGAAAATAAAACCTCTCCTTCTGTCCCTCCCTTTATACTCCATTCATCTGCACCCTCCAGAAAACCTCACCAGACTATCACTGGTGTCCTTTCTTTTAAAACAGATGTGAAAGCCTGTCTTCAAAACTACATTCAATTGCAGACACTGAAAGTTTTCAACTAATTTCAGTTGCAATATTAATCAGAAGAAATCTTACTACAAACAAAAACATGCTTAATAAAGGCTCAGTTGGAGTCCTTCTAACTAGCTATTAAAAGTGAATGCAAACCAACTGAAACTGATTACCATAAGTAATGCTTTAAAACATTAAAACAAAATAATCTCTAAAATTCAAAGAATTTTTGCTTTTCTGTTTCTTTCTCAAAATATACCAAGGACAATGCAAAACCTGTAGGTATTTTAACAGGTTACTGAAGCTCTAGTAGAACAAGATGGATGTTCTTACATAACTCAAATTCTTACAACATTTTTCATTCACTTGGAAAGTCCAACAATATAACAATCATATTTAAGTGTAATTGTAAGGTCTTGTTGCTGGTTTGAAATGCAATTCACAGTTTGAAGTGGTCTGCAGCCTTTCTAGCATCGCAGGAAACTTGCAAAACTGCTAATTGCATAGAAAATCATAGTCTGAATTAGAGAATCTGTGGTGAATAACATACCTTTATTTTTTTGCCCTGCATTTTGGATATTAATGTGTACGTGCCGAGTTTGGGTATTTTTTCCTCTGTTTGTTATTTCTTATTTTATAATTTAAACAGAAATGCCAGGAAGAAGAAATCAGAGAGGAAAAAAATGTGTTTTTAAACATTAGCAGTTGCAGAGATGAGACCATGACACAGGAAGATGTTGAAAGAAGGCAATTCCTGAACTCAAAATTTTTAGAGGTCTAAAAATACACCAGACTGTGAGAACTAACACCTACATTTGTGAAGTTGTTCAAGTTTAAAAATGTCATGGCACATAAAAATACATCTCTTCTCCATTAAAGAATGGTGGTTGTTGTATTAGTGTCAGAGTCAAGCTACCATGGTAACTTGAATATTTTGAATATGCATTCACAGTATATAAATAATATGCAAAATGTTTTTCATCTAACTTTTCATGCATCAAGGAAACATATTTATTCCACTTTTTTTTATTTATTTATTTATTTATTTTTTTTATTACTGAAAGAAAATGGTTCGGACTTCAGAAATGCTTTTAATCAATTTGTCTGTATCCAAGGTGACCGTGTCATCATATGTTGACGATGGTAATGGGGAAAAAAAAATAATCTGGAAAATAACCAACATAACAGTGGAACAGGAAAATTCCCAAATACATAAAGATACCCAATTTCTGAAGAATATAGTAATCCCTGAGGGTATTCTGTGCAGCTGGAATGCTTTGTAGTCAAAGGGGTTTCCTTTCTGGCATTATTCATTGTACCTTGATGTTGAAAAGACTTTTCCTTTGATTATGAGGGCACAAAGGGAGATCTTTTCCATGTTGCCCTTTGATATAGCTTCAAGCTTCATTAAGTCAGGAAACAGTCTGCAGAGTACCTTGCTGAGTATTTTTTGTCTGATCCATTCAATTCCCATCCAGTCAGTTGATACTATGAGGTTCTAGGTTACCCAAGAATGCTATGTACCCAGCCTCTCAGCAACTTGTTCATAGTGTCATGAATACTGCTTTGTCTTGCTTTGTCTCCCAGCAGCCAGCATGACAGCTGAACTGCTTGGAAAAGGTAACAGTATTGGCTGCAACTAATATGAAAAAAAAAAAAAAAACAACCCCCCCCAACAAAAAAACAAACAACAAAACAAAACGTACAAATAGAGAAATGGAGCTTAATGTGAATGCAAACCATCCTCTGTGCTACATGACTCCTCCCACCCCTTTCCTCTTCATTCCATCTCACCTTGGTCCCTTCCTACTCCCAGCTGCCTAGCCTGAGATTTCAATGCCAATACAGAGAAGAGAGGCAAGGCGTCTTTCATCAGGAGCTAGATAGCCTTGCCCATGGGAGTGTCTCAAAATCGAGTGATCAAATGCAGTCAGCATGGGCTTATGAAAGGCAGGTCCTGCCTGACTAAACTGATTTCCTTTTAAGACAAGATGAACTGCTTGGTAAATGAGGAAAAGGCCGTGGATGTTGTTTGCCTGGATTTTAATAAAATATTTGACATTTTTTCCCCCAGTGTTCTCCTGGAGAAACTGGCTGCTCATGGCTTAGACAGATGTACAGTTCACTGGGTGTAAAACTGGCTGGATGGCCAAGCTCCAAGAGTCATAGCAATCCAATTGGCAGCCATTCATCAGTGGCATTCTCCAGGGTTCTGTATGGGGACCACTTTTGTTTAACATTTTTAGCAATGATCTGTCTGAGGGGATCAAGTGCACCCTCAATAAGTCTGTGGACAACAACAAGTTTGGCAGGACTGTTGATTTTCTTGAGGGTAGGAAAGGCTTTGCAGAGTGGATATGCTAGATTGATGGGCTTCATCCACTTGCATGGCATTCAACAAGGGTAAGTGTCAGATCCCACACTTGGATCATAACAACCCTACACAGCAGCATAAGCTTGAGGAATGATAGCTGGAAGTTGCCTGGCAGAAAACGGCTTGGGCATCCTGAACATGAGCCAGCAGTGTGCCCAGGTGGCCAAGAACACCAATGTCATCCTGGTTTGTATCAGAAATAGTGTGGCCAGCAGGACTAAGGAAGTGATTATCCCTCTCTACTTGGCACTGGTGAGGCTGCACCTTGCTGCACCTTGAATATTGTGTTCAGTTTTGGGCCCCTTACTTCCTCAATAAAGATATTGAGTTGCTTGTGCATGTGCAGAGAAGAACAACTAAGCTAGTGAAGGGACTAGAAAACAAGACTTACAAGGAGCAGCTGAGGGAACTGTGGCTGTTTAGTCTAGAGAAAAGGGAAGTCTCACCACTATCTATGTCTACCTGAAAGGACTCTGCAGAGAAGAGGGTATCAGTCTCTTTTCTCAGGTGATGAGTGATAGGAGGAAAAGCAACAGCCTCAAGTTCAACCAAGGGAGGCTTACATATTACAGTACTTGGTGGGCCAACTTGAACACAACAATCAGATTCAAACAGCCTTTCTGCTATATCTTTCATGGGAATTGACATGGACTTTGGTGAGAGTAGTAAGAAAACTTTGGGAAAGGACGAATGTGTCTTATAGAAATCTCTCCAAACCAATAGTAATATTTTGAGCATTGCTGTGGTGCATTTTATGTTGTTTCAGGGAAAAACTGATGCTGTGGAGGCTTTTGTGCAGGGCTATGGCATTTGAGTTGGGTCACCTCACTTTTTGCCTCGGTACTACTAATAGTCTAGCCTAGCTCTCCATTAGGTTCCCCACATGGTTCAAGAGAAAACAGTCTTGGACTGCTCCAAGACCACAAGACACTAACACCTGATCTCTGGAGACTGCCTAGAGAGTCAGATATTTGATTTCACCTTACTTCTATAAAGGTGTTTTGTACTGCAAATTGGTAAAATGTTTTTGGTCTTTGTTAAGCTAAACGCTTATGTTACTTGTCACCTGAAATTAATACTTTATTTTAAAAAATTGCTTCCCCTCTCACATCAGCACATACTCAAATTGTTGGAGGATCCTCATGCTTGTTTGTGCCCTCCATTGATAGTGCCTTTGAGACAACTTTCACATGGGCGGAGGCCAGAAGCTTCTCAAATCTTTTTTAAGCTTAGAGGAGGAGGCACAGTCCTGTTCTGCACAGACATTTAGGTGGCTGGGTCGGAAGGACAAGCACTTTCCTTGTGCCCCTTATGGGCTGCCAGTAAATGATTCAAAGACTCTGGGAAAAATTATGAAAAAGACCTTAGCTCACAAGAGAGATCTCATGGTAAATTTGGTCCATTTTTGCTACAAACACAGAGGATTATGACACAAAATCAGGTAATTCCCTTTTCAGCCTGATGTAGTGAGATCATTGCATCATGCTGCAGCCAAGTGAGGACATTGCTAGAAAAATTGTATTAGGCACTGACAAAGAATGTGGGATCCTGATGAAATATTCAATGTGGCTGTACCTGAATCAACTGGGAACAATTTTAGGGCTCTTATTTTCAATGTTTCCTGGCATTTAGACATGAATTTTCATTTCTAGGTTTATCTCTTAATGTGGTCTCACAGATAGAGAAACCTGCTACAGATAGGTGGCAAGTACAAAATTAATTTGAGAACCAAAGTGAGCTGTGCATTTATTTATTTATTTGGTCAGGTCGTTTCTGTGTTACATTCCCTTTATTTTCCACAACTTCTCTTTTCTTACCAGAGATACAATAGTGCAGAGTCAAGGTGTGTATACTACTGAGAATGCTGGAATGTTTCAGTAGATGTTTCAGAAACCACCCATTAACACTTGCCTAAGACAAGCTGTTGCTGTATTGTAGGACCCTTCATCTCATATATTATAGTTTACCTTTGTAAATGGGCAGCATCTTGTAAAAGTACTCTCAGATCTGTAACACGTATTATACCAGGGTCACCTTACCCTGAAACTTCATAGTTTTCTTTAAAGAGGAGGGAAAGGGGGAAGAGAAAGAAAGGAACAGTGTTATCAGGAAGAGGAGGATGGTCACAGCCTGTCAAATCAGTCCACTTCTAAACAATTAGAATTGAAAGAGTTAGGAAAGGCTTAGTTGTAACACAAATCAGGATTATCACACTAAATTCAGCAGAGTTGCACAGACAAAACAGCAGTGTGGATGAGAGGACAAGTACAGAAGTATTACCTGAATGTGAAGTCTTTGTATAAAGTCTTTTGTGAAAATGCTGGTGAAAATGCTTAAGAGCAGCTAATCAATACGAAAGACTAATCTCCGTAATGTTTAGAGTAAAATATCAATGTAAGCTATATGATCAGTGATATAACTACAATTGATTTCAAGACAGTTGAAATTCATCCTGTTCCAAGAAGTCCCACTGAACTATGGTCCACTTTTATACCAGTAATACAGATGTAGCCTTGGCCCTGATTCCCCACCCCATATGGTTCATGTTCACAACTTCTACAGAAGGCAATACAGAACTGTAATTTGAGTAAATTAACAGCCACATTTAGCACCTCTGTACATTTTAATCAGCTGAAACTGCCACCTACCTTGTGCATTTGGACAGAAAAGAATTCTTAGCCAGAAAAAGGTAGCAGATCATGCCAGAAAGTATTATCATTTATAAAAATATATAACTGAATTCTGAATAATTATAGTAACTGAATTCTCTGATTCATAGGATTCAAGATTTTTGCATTGCAAAATGTAATAAAAAGTAAAAACAAAGGACACATAACAATATAAATTCTTTTAATAAATTCAAAATCTATCATTCAGGCTTTGACATTTTGTATTTTGTTACAACATATAGAAATTGGAAAAAAGTAATCTCTCAAAAGTCCCAATTTGAAAATTCCAGCCATATTAGAGGATATGTATGCACTTGTTCAAAATTATCTTCTGTTAAATTCAACATATTCCTGCAGTAGATGTTTTCTTTGAAAATAACTAATCCACTGAAAGAGAAGTGTAGCTTGAGATATCATGTAAATCAATACTCAAAGCTAAAGAAAACATAAGAAAGCAAATATTGTAAACATTGGTAAAATAAGAATGACTTGAGTTTCACATACAAAGGGGTAAAATAAAATGCTTTTTGCTTTGATTTTCCACTTGATATTCCTGCTAGGGTAGTACTGTGGTATTAGACATCTAGGTTAAACTCTAGAGCTTACTGGATTTGGTCAAGGCTTTTTCTGTCATTTTAATCTTTTAAAAATACCACCAAACAGATATGGCAAAAGATTACAGACCTAGTTTATCTGTTATAGTCTATCCTCTTTTGTTAAGATATCCTTATGCTTCAAAAGTTGAGCAGATACATCCGAGAACTTTAAAAAATAAAATAAAAACATAAAAAAAAAACAACTTATGGTATTTCTAATTGTGATTTGTGATGTCCAACTAAATAAATTATAAATCATAGAATTATACTTATCACATCTAATCCAATCACAAGGCACACTTTAATTTTCAATAGAGATGTTAAACTCTTGCTCCTTTTAGAAGCAGCATGTTCCAGCTTCAGGCAGAGATTTGAACACTGGCACTGATCCAGGAACAAAGAGGAATTTGAAATGGAGCTGCCACTGAAATACATGCACAGCTTCTTCAGACGAGATGTCAGCAGCACTTGTTCTTATGTCTGATAATGAAGTTTTATTTTTCTCAAATGATGAATTACAGGACACATACACATAAGGAATGTAACTCTTCCATGAGAGGCAGGTACTTGAAGCTGCCAGTGGAAAGAAAGCATTTAACTCAAAGCATAGCAGTACTGTTGGTAAACCACAACTTCTTACACTGCTACTATAATTTAAATTAAATAGAAGCCTAGCTTATAAACTGCACTATGACCCATATTTTATGGTCCTTGTATATCTCTTGGGTCCTGATCACAATGAAACTTTCTCAGTCTAAAACAATTTAATGCAAACATTCCTGGGGCAGGCTATAAAGTGTGATTTTTGAAGTCAGTCTTTTATGGGTATTTTGGATTAATATTGTATACCCCACTAAAAAAAAAAAAAAAAAAAAAAAAGATGAATGTAGACATTACGACATATGTGTGGGGTTTAGCTGAGTTTGTATTTGCACATGAATATTAACCCTGGTAATTGAGAAAACCTGTCTCTCCACACATTTTGTTCATTTCCACAAAAAAGCATGTTCATAGATTTAAGAGAATTAGTGCCTTGCCTTGCCTTACTTAATTACAAATTTTCTGGCTCTGAGGCTCTCCATTCTAACTTCTCTTTGAGGGCAATGGACTCAACAGATGCCATGCTACACCTACTAGATGGGGATAATTCTACTTGCTACTAAGTGCTAACAATAACACATGGAGATGTAAGTTGTGAATCAAGTTCAGCAGACAGCATGGTTTCCAATTCTTAAGCATTTTGCAGAAAAACTAAAAAGCACCATCAAAGATGTTCACAAGTGGTATCATTGCAAATGTTTACAAAACATGAAAGGAATGGTAAAATATGTGCTTAAAACGTACATGTTGAGATCTTGAGAGAAAGGCATAAAAACACATGGCATTGAGAAGTAGACTCGGTTTCCTGCGTGTTGCATCAAGAAATTGCCTTTTTAAACAGTAATGGTGAATTCATTGTTAACAGCATTTTCACAAGTCCTTGGCACGTGAATGAGTTACTGTAAATTAAGCCAAGCTAAGTTTATGTACTGGCTTTCTGCTAGGTAACTTGTATTTGTGATCCTGTTTATACAATTTTGAGAGTATAAACTAGAATAAGTAACACTTTACAAACAAATGTATTCCTGTCCACTGCGCTTTCTTGGGCCAGGCCAGAACATGAATGTTGCCACATGCTAGTGTGTCTCTGGAAAAGTGAAGGGTAGCTGCAGTCTGTGACAGCTTCAGATGCAGTAATGCACTAGAAAAATTTCTATTTGAAAATCTTAGTAAGAACCAAGTCAGTGAACAGCAGAAATAAATTAAGCTTATGAGAAAACATAGTATTAGTCAATGGCCAGGCACCAGGGTCTCTGTAGCTTCTGGTTAAAGACAAATTCTTATTTCTATTTTCTGTGTTGCTTCCTCAATACAGTAATAATCTTATCACTCCATTTACTCTTCACAGCTGGCCTGCAATTCTTGGTTGGTTTTCTGCTGCATTTTAACCTGTTCATACGTGGATGAGACATTTACTGGAACTCAGAACGTGCCATTTACAGACGCATAACTACAGGGCTCGTGTGCTACGTCAAGTCAGGCATAATCACATAAGGACTCCATTCTTTCATTTGAGAGTCACACCAAGCCAGGCAATATTTAAGCAAGTATGGCCCTGGTAGGATTTTGGCTCCCTGGCAATTAAAGCATGAGCATACTTGCCTTATCTTAATATAACCTTCTCTGATTTTAGGAATGAATTTGTTGTGCTCTGTTGTTAGTGTTTTGCTGGCCATCACCTAGAAGTGTTGGAAATGTTCTTGTCACACATGACCACAGATCTACTTGCGATTATGATTTTCTTTCCCCTAGCAGAGGTGACGTACATAAACTAGGTTCAGACAGCTGTTTGACACCTGTATGATTTATGCAGTGAAGGTGAGAATTCTTATTGGTGTATTTTCTTCTGAAAAGGATTAGGAAAGATTTAGAATTTCTCAAATTTGGTAAAGACAAGAGACAAGCATATTTTCTTCTACACTTTATGTCCTCCTTTGAAAGGGAGGTAGTAACAGAGATGGAATTGGATTTGAAAGAAGGACTACTGGCAGACTTAAGCAACAGAATGAGGTGATCGGAAAAGGTATCTGTACACTGAATGTTACTGCCAGAGGATTCCCAAATGTTCTGTGTTTATGACCCAGTTATGCCACTTTTTTTTTTTTTTTCCCCAGCTATTGTTGCTTTTCTATATTTGTAACACAATTGCAGTGAAGTAGAGACACTAAGGAAGAGTAATCTGTTCTAGCCAAATTCAGACACTCTTCAAAGTGCTGTTATACCACAAAGTGTCGATCTCATGAGCTGGAGCAGGCATGTTGCATTAGGCAGTACATCCACCCTAAATAGCTCAGTAAATTTGTGCTTGACATATCTCTTTATACTGAAGATAAACATCATATGCTGAATCAATCATTTAGGCACACAAGTTTAAATGTGTACATTGATTATGAGAATTTACAATCTAGCTGGATAAAAACCATAAAGGATAGAAACAGTCATGTTTCAGGTCATAATGTACTTGTTAACTGATGAGATTAATGAAAAAGATCCATTTTATGTAGATAATTCCATAATTGTTCACTATATAGCTTTGCCTTTGTAAAATCACTGGGGAGTGTCCACAATAAAAATACAAATTGATAGTTGATATAGTTATGGCAGTTATTGTATTCCTGTTTGACTAAGTCTTACTTATATGCACAATAATTTAAAATACATAGGATCTTAACAGTAGATTTGTAAAGCTGTTGGTAAAATTTCTCATCCTCCTACAGTCAACAACTAAAAACTGATTGACTCAAATGGGAAAAGAGTAATTCCCTTCCTCTAACAGAGGGTCAGACCCATCACAGACTTGAATGCCTTTTGTACGGTAGATTATGGGAGTTGAGACTATAAATACTCTGCAGAATAGGACCCTAACTGTGAATATAACATGGCTTCCTCCAGTTCTACCATAAGATTATTTATTTTAATCCCCCAAACCTTTAACAAAGTGTTGATGTCATATATTATGAATAAAATAAAATCTATGTATAGGCAACCTTACAACTTAATAGCTCAGCAGGATGTAAAACCCCATTCACCACAGTTTGCTTGAAAGAATCAACCTGTTTCCTGAGTGAAGTTATAATAGCACTAAATGTTTTTAATAATGTCTGAAGAGAGCTAGTTCCAAACTGTGTTTAGATTTAAATATAATATTTTGAGTCTGAAAGAAATGGGTAACTATAAATATGTCTCATTTGTGAAATACATAAAATTAACAAGTTATTTGGTACCATAGGCAGGAAGATTCCAACAACTTGCAAAAAGTGATAAGAATGAAAATAGTCTACAAAATTTTAATAAAGACTAATTTTATATATAAACTCCGTGATTTGATTTGTTAATTTTCTGGTTTACAGATGATCTAATAATCAGGGTTAAGCAAAATTGTAAAGACATTTGAAAAACATTTGCATTTTTATTTGACAAATTCATCTCAAAAAAAAATGCTTTCAATGAAATTCATGCAGTGGGACCTCTGTAAATGTAAGCAGACATTTTTCTCCATTTGTTTGCATTTCTATTGTGCTGCAAGGAGAGACATAATTTCATTTGTTGTATTTTTGCTTTTATATGTTAACATAGCTTACATTCATTTTAGGTATTTCAGTGCTGTGTCCATTCAGCACTTGCTGTTCAGCCAAAGGCTCTAAATGACACCCAAGGTCTCAAAAATACCTCTGTGGTACAGATTCCATTCACTAAAGATAGTTTTAGGCTGAGACAGGGCTTGGTATACTGAAGGGCCTGTGGTTCAGATACGCACCTGTTTGCTCAGCTAATGAGGTCAGAACACTTTTATCAGTAATGAAATGATTCTCTCTTGTGTAACTTGCCTCTGTAAAACAATACATCATGAATGATACAGTCAAAAGGAATATAACTATACAATTTATTAACACTGAAATCTTCAGTGTAGGATTCATGAAATTAAGTGGAATATACCACTTAATATACCTTCTTAGCATGAGTAAGATGTAGGTCACGCTACAAGGTTGTTCTAGGGAAAGATTAATGAGTAGTTCAATTCTGGTAGGTGTATAAAGACCACTACAGAGCTTTTGTCTGCCTCAACCCTGGAATCTGCCTCATCTTTGAATGATTAGTTGGCAACCATTTTTTGTTCTGATGCAAATTCTGTGGACTAAACCCACAGTGGCACCAAAGCTGAGCTGGGCTCATCCAAGAAGAGTGTCAGGAGGAGAAAAAAGTCTCTTTAATTTACTGTTGCTTTCTGGTTGTCCATTCTGTATTAGTTCAGGAACTCCTTTAAGTTGTGTGGGTTTGTGATGACTCCCTAGAACCAAAATTCCTGGAATGTGAAGCTCCGTGAGTTTCCCTTGCCCTTGTCCAGCTAGGCGACTTAGCTGGGCAGGTATGAGAAACAGTCCTACTCATGGGAATGTCCTACTCACCTGAAACAGCTTCATGTTTATCCTACATGTATGATAGGCACTGATGTACTGTTTAGGTTAGTGCTCCTGATCCTGAGCTCCCGTACCTTTTGGTTCAACAAAAACATTGAACTTCAATGGAAATATTTTTTTTTCACTTCTGACTTTTCATCTCAGCAGTGGATAGTGTCACTGAAAGGGAACTGTGAACTGGAGGGATGGTGGTGGTAAGGGAAGAAGCTGGGAAAGGCAGAGGTGTCACTACCTCACTAGAAGTGTTACATTGGGCAAGAACTACAAAGGCCTACAATAGTCAGGACATAGTGCTATATTGAACTTTGGTTAAAAAAGTTAAGACTACAGTTTAATTATGACTTTATCTAACTATAATTTTAATATAGTTCACATGAACATTCCTTATGTCCATCATTTACACATAAACTGGCAGACATTTTCAGGTGAATTCAGATTCTAGAGCTGCATATAAAGAGATAAAAATGCAGATACTACCAGATACGCTACAATAAAGGCACACATTACATGGAAGTTCAAACCACTCACAACATGCACAGCACTTGAATATGTAACTATGGGGTATGAAATGGTGACAGGTAGGCAGTGGTAGCAAGAATGTTGAACCTGCACAACTTACAAAGAAACAAACAGAAAGTGAGCTTCTGCTTTCCGTGGCATCTCTGTCAGAAGCTGGCATTCATAGCCACTGAGCTTTCATTGACTTCTAAGTGCAGCTATCAAGTGTACTTGCTGTCATTTTTATCTGAGCTATAATGTGACTGCTGGACACATCACTTTTATTGTGCTTGGCTACCTTGGACTCATCTCAGTACACTGATAATCTGTACAGGAAAGCCCCAAACTGGGCACAGAATGCTGGTAGCAATCTCACAAATTCTGAATAAGGTTGAAGAGTACAGCGTATCAGCTGCTCCCCCAGTTTGTCATTGTCTGCAGACTTGCTGAGAATGCACCCATTCCATTGCTCTGCTCATTAGCAAAGCCATTAAGCTGTATTTGCCCTAGAAATCATCACTGAAGTTTGCTACTAGTAGCTGGCTGCCAGTTGAACTTTGTTTACACCCAGCAGTTCAGTTGATTTTCCACCTGCTTTATAATTCACTTACACAGTACGTATCGCACTAATTTAGCTGCAAGGATACTATGGGAGACCATGTTGAAGGCTTTGTTAAAGTCAAGGTACACACAGTACTCTACTGCTGTCATCCACTGAATCAGGTTAGGAGCAATTTAACCTTCATAAACCCTCTCTGGCTTCTTCCAATTGCAAGTTTGTCCTTCACCTGTTTATGACTAGTCTCTAGGAGTACTCTGCTCCATAACCTTCCCAGGAACTGAGGTTAAGTTGTCTGACCTTGAAGACAGGTATGTTTGCTTTTTTCCAGTTATCAGGAGATTTACCCAGTCACCATGATCTTTCAAAGAGGATTAAATGTTGTTGTAATGACATGAGCCTTCACTCTAAGCCTGGCTGTTATGATTACAACTACTACTATATTACTAGCTGATTATGAAGAGTTTTGAGGAATGGGAATCATGCCAATGAGTGGAGGAAATATGGCATTAAAACTGAGAACTTTCCTTTGTTATGCTTGAATGACTCAGGAGCATCTACCTGTCACAATAAATGAAAAAGCTTGGGTATCAGAAGTTGCATGGCTGTATTAGCCTAGACCTTTGCCCAGTCAGGGATACTTTTCTTGGAAAACTAATACATGTGGATCTATTACTAAGTCCACTCAGTTGAAGATGGTTCAGACATTTCTCTCTGCCATTTTATTATGACACGTAGCCATACAGTAAGTGTAACAAGAAGTGTAACAGAAACAAGAAGATTACAATCTCCCCTCATGGAATATTTCATATTTAGTTGATGTTTCCTAATAGAGCTGGGTAAAGAAAGCCCGGAAAACTATTTATAGATAGAAGCTAGCTCTTTGTCTTTTTAATTTCTCCACTGGGCATTTTACAAGCTTTTGTTATTTGAAATTGACTTAATATGTTATGAAAAATTTTCAGCCTCTTGAAGGCTCCAGGGACTGAAACTTCTTACTTAAACAGCAGTGACACTCTGAGGACTGAAAAGACTGGTGTATGCTAGACCCTATCAGATACAGGCCAGAAAAACACTATGCATTACATCAAAAATTGCTTTAAGCCATGCAAAGCTACCTAAACTTTTATGACATAGACCTGCAGTCTGGAAGGTATTTGGACTGTGCCATGGGGCATTGTGATCAGGTAGCTAAAGCTTCCTGGCAGTGGAATCTTGACTTCAAAGTGCTTCAGACAACAGGTGAAAGATGTACCTGTTGCGAATTAGAGAGTAATTGGGTTGATATCATTTCAGGTAGATATCACCATGGCTCTTCCTTGTCTGCTGCTGGCACAGAAATTGATGTCACCCACATTAGCTTGCTAGGCTAGAAAAAATCAAGATGGCTTTTTTCATTTGTTCAATTTTACTCCCAGTCTTCAACTAGCTTCCATTTGGATACTATTTCTCTTTGTATGCAACCATTTACGTAAACCAATTCCAAAAGGCCCCTCTCACAATGGATTAGTAATGAACCGCTTTACCATGCAGACACATAATTCCCTCTTTGCAGTACTCTAACTAGCCTGATCAGACTCATAGTTCAGTCATCTGGAAGCAAAATTACCAGCTCATAAAAAAACGTAGTGCTTTGTTATAGGTTAAATATAATTATCTTTAAAGACTTTGCAAGTTTCAATTAGAAAAATTAGCTTTTATCTCATTTTGTGTTAACAATAAATTTTAAACCATTAGTGACATTATGGGGACAAGTTTGATGTTCAGAACTTCCTTCAAACATGTTCCTAAGTATACCAAAAAAATAATAATTAAAAAGTAAAATGAAATTGTATTTTTATTAAATGTTACAAATTTACTTTCCTTCCTATCCAATTTCCCTAAAGTGACAATACCTTCCCAGTGAATAATTTGTTCATACAAATTTCTCTTTGCTGACTTCAAGTATATTAAATAAGACATAGTGTCTCTAAGTGCCTATGTGAAGGCAACTTTACTCAAATTCTTTGAATTCTAATGATTTGTCAATGTATCTGTGTAAATAGCATTAACATTTAATTAAATTGCAATTTTCAGATGAACGTCACCTTTTTGGTGAAGTATTTTATCCACAATTCTTGTTGAAATAAAAACAAATATACACAAAACAAATATTTATAGGAATACATATCTAGGTATAGATGATCAGCAGTTCTAGCCTCGCCTGTGAAATTATGATGATTTGCTGTACTTACAGTTTTGCAAATTTCACTTACAATTTTTCAAATTTTACTTACATTTTTGCAAATTTATTATTCACAGATTTAAAAATATTTATGTTATTAGAGATATATGTAGGGTTACTGAGATTTAAGAAACCATTTATATAAGTCCAGCCTAATGCAGTGGACTTTATTAGAAAATACTGTTTATGGACTATATATGTTTGACTTTTTGTTCTTATATGCTTAAACTCAAGCTGTGAATAATTTCATTTTCCATTACAAATGATGAACAGCAAAATTTTGATATGTATAAAATTGAACTTGGAAAATAAATCCTGTTTGGAACTTTGTATATATTTCATTTGAAATTTCCTCTTTGTGAAAGCTTGAAAGTGATTTTGGAAATAAAACCATGAAGAAGTCCACATGTCTTTTCATATTACTGTAGCCAGTATTTCTGACCAGAACTTGGTCAAATAGGATCCACTTCTACTAACAAAATCACTGGAAGTCCTTATATATGAAAAATCAGCAAAACTCATTAGATTTTGTTTACTATAGGAAAAGTTGAAGGAAATAAAGTATGTGATTACTACATTTTCTTAAGTCCTGATGATTGATCTATTCACTGATTTCATAGGGCAGATCTTCCAAAAAAAAGTAGTCATTCTGAGCTTTCATCTTACATGCATTCTGAAATAGTTAATAATTAAACAAATTCAATAAAGGAGCACTTATATCTCACATTTACCAAATCATATGCAGATTGATATAAGAACATAAGAATGTCCATATGGAGTCAAACCACACCTCTGTCAAGGCTAGGATTCTCTCTTCAGCACTTGCCAGTACCAGATGCCTAATGAAAGTACATGAGAGCAGGACAAGTAGATAGGGGTATTATATGCTAGGAAATTCAACAGAATACTTTCCAGGCATCTGTAGCTCAGGTAGTTCCTGAACTACGGAAAGTGTCTGCATCTAATTGTCCTAAGCAGATTTTCCTGTCACAAATTTGTCTGAAGCCATGCAAACTTTTCCATCTGCAGTATCTTACAGCAAGTGTCACAGCTTAATTGCATCTTTGCAGAAGCACCTCTTGTTTGTTCTGGGCCTGCCACCTGCTAATTTCTAATTTTATGTATTTTACCTCACTTTTTTTTTTTTTTTTGGATGGCAGAGTGAGCAATCATTTACCAATTCACCTACTTCCTACTGCACCTACTCATGATTTCACTGATCTTTCTACAGCCTTTCAGGCAAGAGGTCCTAGCGCATTTAACCATGGTTCTTCCCTGTACAGAAGCTGCTCCACGCCTTTGATCATCCTCATCTTTCTCCATATTAAGTTCCCCTATATAATGTCTGAAGATGGAGAAATAAGACAAGGGAACATGCTTGTTGTTTTATGTTTTCTTCTCTATTCCTTTCTAATAATCCCTTATATATCACCTGATTTTTGACTACCTTTTAAAATAGTTAATCTGATCTTTTTGACTTTTCCATTGTAATGCAGATTCTCATTCCTGAGAATAACTCTCATTTCAAAAATAGGCATTGTATAAGAAACATTAGGGATTTTTTGCCCTATGCATCAAATTGCGTTTGACCACTTTAGTTTTCTTTGATTGTTTTTAAACTCCTGACCCTTCATTATATGAAATCCTTTTGAACTTTTTCAGAGTTGACTCTTCCTTTTTCTGTATTGAATATGTATAATGTCATCATCAAAGTACTTACCTCAATATTTAACTCTTTTAGAGGTCATTTATTAACATACTGAACAGCACAAACTTCCACTTATAATTACCCCTTTCACTCCCCATAAAAATTTAAATTTTAATCATTTTTTTTTATCTATGTGAATATCTAGCTTTGGTAGTTTAGTTTTCTTAATAGCCTTTGGTGAGATGCTGGGTCAAATACCTTTGAGATACACTCTGCCTTGTTCAGTTTCCAGTTAACATATCTTCTAAATCACAGTAATGTGAGTGTAATATTGAACTGGAGTATTAGAACTTTCGTGACTCAAGACACTACTAAACTTGATCCAGGTTATAAAGTATGAGTGAGAAAAACTTCAAATTAGATACTTGCTTTTCTATTTTGTGAGGAAATAAAATCAATAAGTTTGTCAAGAAGTCAAACACAAGACCTCTCATCGTGAATTATTTTTAGCTTAATGCTTGACAACAAGATATGTGTTACGGCCAAGCCTATGAGACTGTATGCTGTATATTATAATTTAAAAAGATTTGTTTTTGTTTTTGTTCTTTTTTTTTTTTTTTAGATATTTTTAATATTTTTATATACTTTTATTAACCTCTCAATATGTGAAATAAAAAAATGATGAAGAGTTGTGTTCACAAACTGTTACTTTCCTCCATAGATTGAATTTATTCTATGTAGAATAATTCAGCTCCAGTGATGCTCTGACCTATGAGGGTTTCCCAGGGCATAAAAACATGTCTGGGAATGCTAAAGCTATAAATGGTTTATACTAATATAAAAACTGTACAAATCCAGTTACTAGCAGAGTGTATGATTATATACAATCTTTCAAAATGATTGGAAAAAATGTATTCATTGTGTTAGTTAATACTATAGGTAAATACCTGCACAAGTATGCATTTATATCACAGCAAGTTTGAGATAGACTTAAATAAACTTTATATTTACAAAATTTAAGAAAGTCAGCACCTTAATGAAAGTATGTCATTTTCCTTTTATATCTACCTGAAATAGCAGAGTTTATACAGGCAGTTAAATTGAAAGTAGATAATGTCTAAAAATCTATTATGATGAAGTTATAAACCACAAAATAGAATGTCCATACCAAACTGACCCTGTCTTAAAAAGCTTGGAACACTATCACAGTTCCTTTGAATTAGCCCAATAATAGTCAGTCTCACCTTGGATGAGTCCAGGCTTCATCTATCACGTTTTCAAATGCCTGTCTGTCAGTGCCTCTCACACTTTCAAATGTACAGTCTGCTTGTTTGTATGAAGCTTTCAGCGTGTGATTTGCACCAGATTTATGTTTAAAGCTTCACCTCTCCATTCATGTGTCAAATCCTAAATTAAGTCTCCTGGTTACTCCATGGTAACTTGTCTGCATAGCCATATTGTATATCAGCTAACAGCTTCTCCCTCATCAGATGCCTCAGACAGAATATTTATTCCTGCCACAAACTGTTTCTTTGAACAATGTGTATGAGACCCCAGGCAAAGGCAATACCCAGTTTGTCCAGTCTCTCCTTTGCACAGGGATATGTTTGAGCTCCACAGGCATTTTATCCTTTGTTGAAGAAATGTTGGATAGGTGCCCAGATGGTCTTTTTGTTTATGAATATAAACAGAGTTTGTAGGCAGTGTGATAGGAATGACAAAGCTGATTGTAAAGGCAGAAAATTCACTAGAGAAAGTAAACTAAGTAACTTGTGACTGATGAGGTGAGAATATTTTCACCAGTTGCAAATTAGTTTGAAAGTTTTAGCATTGGCAGGGATTTATCTTAATATAAATTGCATATAATGCATTTACCCTGGATTAAGATGAGGTCATGTGAGAACTTGGCTTGCTATTTTTACTTACATATCATAGAAAGGTTGCTGCTAATATTTAATTTAAATGCTGTGCTGGTTTCATTTCCATCCCAGTCTCCTAGCTCTGGCATGTCACAAGGAAGTTGCACTTCTCTTACACCAAACTAAATCTTGCTGGCACTCTCATTAGTTATTTTTTGACACAAATTATAAGGGGGAAATTCAAAAACTTCATTAACTGTACGGACAACAGTAGCAATATTGGTAAAATAACAGACAACAATTTGAGATCTTTGAACCTTCCCTTTGAAATCTGTCTTATTAGCTTGCACGAGAAGATGAGCATTAGGTCAAGCCATAAAAGAGTGTTTCTTTTCTTTGACTATACAATTACAAATAATCTATGAATCTGTTTAATAACATGCCAGTTATTAAAAACAGATGAGATATTTATGCAAGTCAAATACAAAAAAGGGGTCATCAGGTGGCCTAATAACATAAATGAGAGTGATACATAAGGCTGTGGAAATACTGTGCATATTTTCTGTGTCTGAAAGTCATATTCATTTTTTTCCAAGGTGTGGTGGAATTGTTGAAGGACAGGTTCACTGTGCTGTCTCATTAAGACATTACTCTTGTTTTCTTGCTTTATTTAGACTGGCATAAAACTAATACTAGATGAATGGTTGATATCTTTTCTTTGGAAAACATAAGAAGAAACTTTGGATAAGAAATATAAATGTATTTTAAAGGAATTAGAATAGGGAACAGGCTGATTGATGGAGCTAGTGCAACAGTCATACATCATTTCTCCTGTGAGACAGTTGGCTTTTGTAGCCCAGTCTTCTTAATGTAGTTTAAACCTTGCGGTACATCCACATCCTGGAGTAATGTGAGAAGCATCTTTCATTTGCCAACATGAAATGCAGTCTAACTCTTGTGGTGTCATGGCAAAACCTACAAATATAAAATTAAAATTTCAGAAACTAGAATACAAAGCCACAGTTAATATAAATTTGATTATTCATTATGATATATATCTGAGCCAAGATCTTAAAGGGTCTGGGTTTCAACTTAATTGGTTTTGTAGCCAGTTAAATCCTCTGATGTCCAGTGATCAAATTAGTGACTATTTTTGACTCAAATAAATTTTTTCCATTTCTTTTAATAAAATAAAAATAATATAGCTTCAGAAATGAGAGGCATGGTACACAACATGACACTTCAGGAGATCAATTTTTACCTGCACATAAAGGTTTAGTTTTCACAAGACAAAGAGGATTTGAATTTAACATTTTGAAAGGAAGAGTAAATGAAATCAAATAGAAATCTTAAAAGTAATAATTTAACTAGAAAAAAACAATCAAGTAAAGTCTTTTGAGTATGTGTTGTAAACCCTTAAACAAAGAAATTGAACACGTTTAACTTGCTTCGCCTCTCAAGCTGCTTTTGTAGACCATATTTTTCCCAAATATTCACTATATTCACTTCAATTTTATGTGATCTCTGCTGGTAAACATGACATTGTATTCCCTATAAAATCATAAAAAATTAAAACAAAACAAAACAAAACAAAAACTAAACAATGGGCACATCAGATTACTGTCAAGTGAAAGATATGTTATGTTGTATTAATACTACTTTTTTCTTATTCACTCTATCACATAGTCCATAGGATATAGGGGGTAAATACTTCTGAAAAATGTTGGCAAGCTTATACTGTCCTATAGCTAAACTGTTTAGCAGAAAGAACCAGCTTTCCTCTTATAATCTCCATTCATTTTTTTTTTTTCTGTGTGCTTCTAGTTCAAATAATTACAGCCTTATAAAATGGAAGTAAATGTCATATCTAAATGCATTGTTAGTACATTAAATCCTCATTTTAGAAGGGCCCTTAAACACATCTAACTTTGAGAGCATCTTTCTGTAGATGTGAGCTTTACCATGAAAATAATATGCACATCTGGAATAAAGAGATTCCCAATATAACGGAAACATTTGCTCCTGTACAATTAATGTCTTGAAATGCATGTACCTTGTTACCCTAAAAGGAAGAAGAAATGACAAGAACAACAAGAGAGAGTGTATTCTGTTTTAATGAAACAGAGATCTGAGATAAGCCTTCCCAGCAGCGGAGGAAAATAAATAAATAAATAAATAAATAATAAATATTGTGCCCTGAAGATGCATCACTGGACTTGTCTGCTGCAGAAAAAAAGAAAAAGGTGAGATGACAGGATGACAGCAGCAATATAGCCAGCCAAAAGAGTCAGGCAGGGTTCTCCCCAAAATGCAGCTAGCATGGCTGTTCAGAGGGGCCTGAGCAGTAGCTTCCCTGGTGCACCCTAACGCTGCTCCCAGTAGCAGGAGTACTCAGCAGAGTTTTCCAGTCTGGCAGAGAAGGAATAGTACAGCCTCTATCAGTTTCCTTTCCATCCAGTCCTCCAGATGTTTTCCCTTTGGGAATTTAGATATGCATTTTGCTTGTAACTGGAGTTACACAGTCCAATTTGAAATAAAAGTTTGAAAAGAAAAACAACAAAAAAACACACAACATTAAACTGAATATGTAGTTTTAACCATAGAGAAATGTCCAATAAAGATGACATTTTCATTTTGAAACAATTTTTTATTTCAGAATTTCCATATTTTATTCATACTTAATCCCAATAATTCAAATAAAACAAATCAAAACAAAACAAAACAAAACAAAATAAAATAAAATAAAATGTATTTTACTTTCCAAATAAGAAAATATATTTCAGAAATTTTGCTTGTAGAAATTTTTTTTAGTGCTCCAAATAATGTAACTATCTCAAATAAGTTAATAGTTTTATGCCCTGATCTCTTACAAAACTTGAGTTCTAGACTTACAATAATCAGTGTAGATAATCAGTTTGCAAGCCTGAGGCTCTGATACAAGCTATTAACTATTTATGCTATTCACCCTTCACAACTCAATTGTTTAAAATAATTTGAAACTGATGACCTCAAATGGTCTACATTTTTTTTAATTGCAAACTTCAAAATAGTGTGACCACATGACAATAATTTGACATAGTCTCTATAATCTACAAATCTCATTGCTGTGTGATGATCTTGTTTAATCACTAGTGTAACCTTTTCATAATCTCCCTCCCTTAATAAAGGTGTGCATTATGATGTGGAATTCGACAGAATTTAGGAGTTGGGACAGAAAATAATTTCTTATTACCCTGTTGCAAATACCCCTTACATTAATTTTACTACCAATGTAAATCTAGTGATTTTTCTTAAGAGCAATACTCATTAATATTTGCAAATCCATCTTTAACCCCGTGAGTCTGAAGTAAATGAATAAATAAGCAAGCTCTGAAGAGATACACTGTCTATTTTGCTTCTATAATTAGAGGGTTCAGCTGTAAGATGTGGGAGAAATAACATCTATGCTAACTCTGGCCAAGTGAATGGGAATTTTTCAGCTGATTCCCATCAGCTTTGGTCTCAGTCCCCAAATTCTTACAGCTCAGGAGGAGAGAAAAATAGTATGAAGTGGTTTCCACAAATATTGCTTTAACAGAACTTCAAGATTTCTTTTTTAAAGTCAGCTTTGGTGAGGAAAGTGAGAAGAACAAGTAGCATCTGCATGGAGTGCAAGTTGGCAAAAAATCTAGTCTGCCACTTTCCAAATTGTTTTAGAAATGTTTGGCACGTCTCAGTCACAAATTACAGCTGATTATAATTTCACAGTATGTGCAAGCAGATGGAGGATATGAATTGGGGAAAAGTTTCACCCCATACAAATTAATTATTAGTAAGTATTTTCAGATCAGAAGTTAAATATTAAAACTGTGGTTTGAAATAAAGAATTATGGGATGTCCACATAATCTATAGCTTTGAATCAAATATTTTATAAACACTTTGACACCTGGTTGAATAATTTATGATTTTCATAGGTAAAAATATTACATATTAAAAAGAAAATATTTTTGAAATTCTGAATTACTGGTCAGTTTTTTCAAGTTATCTGTTAAATCAACAAGCTCATGAGCAGTTAGAAACAGAAAACACTCTTCACAGGGATGACAGAAAATGTTTCAAATATTTTTTTTCCACTATTGGTAAAAAAAAATAGAAATAATAGAAAGATTCAGAAACCTAGTTTCAAAGCACTCTTTACTTTTTATGGAATTCAAGTTTCAATGCATTAAATATTACCTGTTACCCATCTACACTTTTAAAAGCTAGGCCAAAGACATAGAGGAAGAAATAGGACATCAGAAAGGGAGGCCTCAATGACATAAGGACAGAACAGAGAAACATGCTAAATGCTTTTGTTTCACAAAATTAGTGGACAAAGGGGTGGGTGACATCCTGCTCTTTTTCTCTGAACTTGTGATCCTGGAGATGAAACAGGTGCTCATAAAAATGCTGGCCAGGAGAACTGCTGTGAGTTTTTTTCTGTGGTCATCACACCCAGACACACCAAGCAGGTAAGCAAAGTGTAACATTCTCTAGACATACATGCAATTCGGCTATTCATAAAATAACTCCTGCATGTATCTAATTAAAAACAAAATCTAAAACCAAACCAAACACCACCAACAAAAGATTTTTCTTGGCAAGAAAAAAAATCGGCATGCCTGGAGTCAAACTGGTATCTGAGAAGAGCAATAGTTATTCAAGTTATTCGAGTTCTTAGGAATCCAAGGAATATGGTTCCTTTTTAACAGGAAAATATTTGATTTGAAGTAAATATTTGAGAGAAGTAAAATGACAGTTATTTCTCTGAAAGAGCAAAACTGGACTTAAATATTGTTCTTGTTCTTATCTCCTTATTTTTTAAAGAGGAAATTAACTTAAAAAGATTAAATATTGTGGTTCCTATGTAGAGTCTGAAAGTGATTTATTAATATGGCTATGGAATGCACTGAAACTGAAAATGAACATATGAAAAAAATTCCGTACATCTTGAATCCGATAAAAAAGATGGTACTGTACATTGTAGAGTATTTATCATTACTCTATCTAAAGATTTTGTTTACAATGATGTTCAGCTTTAACTATTTTCCCCAATTAATTTTCATTTTTTCCAAGTCCTTATGAAAATCTGAACTGTTTTACAAAGAAAAATGCTTCTTGGCCATGCTTTCAATTTTCCCTGGAAAACCTTTTAGTTAGCTGATGGTGCTTATGCAGTGTAGTGAATTGAACATAATGTATGTTCAATGACTGTCCTGTGAACAGAAGCTTTACTGGATCTTTGGGATTATGTCAGACTCACCTTTTTAAATATTTCACATTTTTTATAATGCATTATAGGCTTATAGGAAGATGCAAAGTTATTGAAATAACCAACAGCAATTCAACCAATCCACACTTTTACCAAATAGTCAGCTCCTCCAGGTGTTTAAACATTATGAAAATGTTAAAAGATATCATCAGGCTCTAGAAAGGAACAATTTGCTAAATCACTTTGGACACTGATGCTTTCTGAAACACAGAAGAAAAAAAAAAAAAAAAGGAAACAAAACTATTTCAAAGCACTTGGCAATTTTTGTTCTTCATCTTACCAAGAGACCTGTGTAAAATAGATGAGTAATCACCCAATGGTGCATTTAAATACATTATGTTTGTGTATATTTCTTTATACTAGCATGCTTAGACATTATCAAGCTTAGATATTTTATATTTTTACAATGTTGAATGTGATAGAATTATATATTTGTCTCAGGGTTGCTACTTTAACATATATCTAATAATTTTTCCTATCCTTAGAATGACAGTTTTCAGTGGTAACAACAAAGAATTGTTATATGTACTAAGGAAAAATGCATATGGATATGCACAAGGGAGTCATATGGCTTGGTTTAATAAGGTAGCATTTGCCTTCTCTCCCAGGCAGTGTGATTTGAGTAAACTTGTTTTGCTTTGCACTGCAACTGCTAGAAGTGTACTCATGATCAGTTATTACGCATAGGATGATGAATTGTATCTTACAAACAGTGATTTATGAAAATATATTTACTTTATTATTTATACTCATCTAACCATACTCAAAAACACAGCTTCATGTAAATCTATAAATATAAAACATAACTTTAGTAAAGAGAAAAATCATGTTTCAAATCTGCAGCTAAGTTTCTGCAAAGTTAGATTTCTTTTCAGTACCGCAGAATTTAGAACATTTTGGAGGGTAAGGTATGGTTAGTTTAGACAATGAAACGCAAAATGACAGGCTAAAATCCTGCTCACACCTTTGTCAGTGGAAAGTTTCCTATGAACTCCTGTTCAGCCATTTCACCCAATATCTGGTTAGCGTGGGGTTTCTGAGTTTGTAAACACAAACTTGAGCTATCTGTACATTTTTAGTTTAGTAAATGTTGGTAATGAAGAAATAAGTTGCCTAAGTATTTTGGATTTGTATGCAGTTTCAAGTTATTAAATGTCACAGTGAATATTTTAAATGTGATACCACATATAAACATTGGGATATGGGTGAATACTGTTGAGGTTGCTTACCCTGGAACATGCTTCATGTTCCAAGTGTTGTATACTGTATACTGTATACTTTTAGTCAGACCTGCAAACTCTTTAGTAAGTGTGACGCAAGTTAAAAAACACCTTGATTCACCGTGATGACTATCTGATTGCATAATAAAGCAGTCTTTCACCCTAACACTGTCTTTCCCTAGTGGTTGTTTCAGAAGATATCGATTAGCCATATATTAATCCCATATTATTATTAATTGCCATAATTAACATGAGACAATCAACACAAAATGAGATACCAGAAATCTGTAAGAACAACTGAGAAGCATTTACTTTGTGATAAGTTGTTCTCTTTTCTTAATATAATTATTCAAATATATATTCCTGAGATATCAACAATGTGCACATGCATGTACTTGTATGTTCGTATATATCATGCACAGATATCTAACTTTACCTGTTTATGTACTTATTCACTGTTTATTATTTCCTAATAATTGTCCATAAAATAGAAAACTATTAATGGTGTAATATGCAAGTAACTCTAAATTAAGCTGTTCAATTAATAGGACTACCGCATACCAGTTTTTGCCAGTTGTCTTATGTTGAGACCAACTTTAATTAACACCTCATAAAACATACCAGCCTCTTACAATTAATGAATTTATTAGACACAAAGGCTATATGTTTAAGAGGTCTCCACTATACGTAAATTAGATCTGAACTATGAGATAGATCTGCTAAATACTACAGATTTCATACATAGTAGAAATAAAGATGCAAATCACATAACAATAAATTCAAATCTTTGTTATAAACACCCTGGAGAAAACTTTAACAAATCATAACTGTCAACAGGATGGATGATGAAAGTTTATGTCATGCAAAAGAATACAAATCATTCTGCTGTTGCAAGCATCGCTCTTTTATTTTCTTGGTTGTAGGCACATCATCAACTTTAATGATAAAAGCCTTCCACAAAAATAATTCTTAAGCCTCAGGAACAAACACCTCTTTGGCACCCTGAGAGAACGCTCCACAAACATCATCAATCTCCTTCTGAGTATGATTTACAGCCTTTCCCTTTGGCCGGCTCAAGCTGTCCGTGTGCATGCCCCGGCAGCGTCACATTGGGATTCTCCTCCACTTTGTCCTCCAAGCACACACTACCTGATTGGTATTCTTGCCATCAGCTTTCCAAACACCTCTGGAAAATAGGAGAAGGAAGTTTGAGTATAATCCCTTCCATGTGGACATGTTTGAAATATACAACTCACATGAGAGAAAAAAAGGAAGGAATACATATCTGGACACAAACTAATGGGCCAAAGTCTCTTTTCCAGACAGATTTATTGTGTGCAGCCAGGAGGGATGTTTACAAAGAAGACGCTAGTCTCTCCCGGACTGTCTGGCTCCTCTAATTTATTTAATTGCCTATATCTACTAATGGACAGTCCATACACCAAGAGAGCCAAAACACAAAGCATCGTTTAGTGAGATTCATTTCCATCTGTGACACAACGTTTGTGCCAGTTGCTGCATATGCATGGGAGAAAGGTTGATGAAGGCAGCCGTGCACCAGCTGAGGCTCCCTTAAAGAGGTTTAAGTGTTCTCTTTTTCTCCTCCTTGTATCGCTGAACTGCAGGAGAAGGGTGTGATGTGGTTGCTACCTTCTGCAGGAACCAGTCCTGTGTGTAAGTATATATTCATTTAAGGGAGTGTAAATGATAGGAAAATCTGAATCATTATACGCATTGAAGCAGCAGAAGAAAGGATGTAATGCAACACGATAAAATAACTCAAGCTTAAATTTAGTGTCTGAGAGTGCAGCCCCCTCTTCATGACTCACCTAACTGAAGTTCACTTGTGGACTGCAGGTGTCTGATAAATGAACTCTTTCTGGCTGCTCTCTTTGAATTTCAAGAATACAGCCAGTGAACCAGAGTTGAAGACATCTATTATTTTTTAGAAACATGCACTCACTGAAACACATGTACATTCAGTAATAATTGTTGCCTAACTTCAGCTATGAACATAAATGGAAAAACTGCATTGAGTGAAACAGTAGATAACTATGAGCCCAGTCATATTTATAGGGGAAAACAAGTGAAGGAGAATAACCTAGAAAGGTAAATCTACAAATGCATTCATAAAATCTTTGTGATGTGTTATAAAGCCTTGAAAACTCAAATGCTTTCTGAATGCAGTCATATTTAAGATCTGTCTGTACTTACAACTAATCATTTATATTTTCCTGGTAAGAATATAGTTTTTCCATTTATGTTCATAGCTGAAGTCAGGCAACAATTATTACCGAATGTACATGTGTTTCAGTGAGTGCATGTTTCTAAAAACCATGAGCAAACAGAAATGCTCAGCTACCTAAGTATCATCTGGTGTTAAGCATCTCATTCCCCTCCTTTGGGAATTGTAATCCTTATCACTTTTATCTGTATAGTAGGGATAACATTTCCCAAACTCCCAACAGCTCTATAGAGTGGGATATATTGACTTTTGCTTTTTTAAGGAGCTATATGAAGACAAAACATTCTCAAAATGAGAACTATGGAACTGCTATGCAAGTGAACAGTCCGGTCTGTATCTAGTGGTTTATTTTGAAGCATTCAGTCATGAAGCCAGACACTGATTGTATTTTTAATAAGGCTGGCAGAAAGTTTTCTATATATGGTGGAAAAACAGTATTTCAGTGAACTGAATCATTTTTTGAGCGTCTGCTTTACAGAACAAGTTTTAAATTTGTGACCAGATTTAAAATATTAAAGCTTAAATAATGAGTACTTGTAAAGTTTTTATGATAAACTTATATTTTTGTCAAAGGGAAGACCAAACATCAACTCCTAATTATGTATTTTTACACAAGGTAATCCAATGTCATACAGTGTTATTGCCTTGTATTTCTGGAAACTTCAGATGACTTTTTGAATGCTGAACAGCATTCTTTGTGTGTATTAAAACTACATTTACAGCTATTAGAGAATTTTTTTTTATTCTGCATTCTGCAGTTAAATTCATATTTATTTTGGAACAGTTAGTTATAGACAAAGTTACCAATTAGTTCTAAAAAAAAAAATAATAAAATACTTGAGATTTTGTCACTATTCTTCCAAGGAATGCAATTATCTTGTGCAGAATGTCAATGCATAATTTCAGAAGAAAGACTGAATACACAATTTTCATATGTAATAATAGCCATGTAACTTCATCCTAAAGGAGTAAAAGCAACACTAAAGTATCATTCCACTTTACCTACAGCCTAAGACACCAGTGGTGAGAAGCAGGGAAGTGGGAGCATGACTAGTGATTTAAGTAGAAGGAGAATTTAATCTACTGAAAATAATGAAAGCTGTGATGGCCTCATGGCTTTCGTAAGCTCTTGCTTCCTTGCAGTATCAGTTACCAAGCCAACAATGTGCACAATTTTTAGTGCAACTTCTTTCTGTTCAGCTGCTTAATTTCATTATCATGTATATTTTAAAAACATGAAATAAAATTCTGAAGGCTTTGATGTGTGTAGTTTGCCAAACATTTGATACATACATATTAATTTTATGAGACACAATAACCTATAATGATTTGGGAAATCTAAAATTTTCAATATAACTGTGGAGCCAAAGAAATTTCTAGTTGTGACAACATCCTTTTAGAGAGTTATGACAATAAGTTTCTATGCTTTTCTTTTAATTTCACTACCTGATGATACCTGAGAGCAATAGACTTTTTTAGAATCCCATTAGATACCATTATAATCTGATTTCCTTTTTTTTTTTTTTTTTTTTTTTTTAATTTTTATTCATTTTTTATTTGTTTAGGTTTTGCTTCATCATCCCATCAAGGAGATTTCTTAACAAATGACCTTTACCCTCAAAAGAAAACACAAAGAGACTTTTTGTAGCTTTAGCAACTCTATAATAATAATAGATTTTTCAAAATGCATTTTCTTTGTAGACCATTTATTTACAAAGAGTACATAATAGTAAATTATAATACAAAATAGTAAACCCTTTCTTTGTACGCTAGTCCATGAAAGACTTGGTGTTCATAGGTTTGCTTTACTCTGAATGAAATTCACTCACTTGCAGAAAAACACCTAAAGGCATTTCTAAAATCTGAATTCCTTTTTTAGACCACCACGTGAAAGGAAGGCCTAGTCCTCTATGAAAGAATAATTTGATATAGTTTCCACTGATTTCATCAGCATCTCTGAAGGACTTTAGAGGGCTGTGTTGGTTCTTTGGGGACCAAAAAAATACTAGTACCATTGGTGCCTACTCTTTCCTGCCAGTCCTTCTGTAGCTGTTCCAGCAGTCCCTTCTCTTTCTTTGGAAGTGTAAAAATAACACCTGGGTTGAAGAAATGACACCTGAATTGAAATATACCCGTGTTTACAAAGCCACCATAAAGTTTCCTCAACTGCAAAGAGTCCCTATGGTCTCTCAGCTTGTGTCCTATCTTCTTCATTACTGCACAGTGTTTTCTGTCTGCTGTGCCTGTGTAGGACTTGGGAACTTTGCTTTTTGGTTTACGTTTTTTGGAAGCTAACTGTTTTCAGCAGAAGTCTTACATTTCAAATTTATATTGGGGTCCCATAAATCAATTGAAGAATGACTGTGTGGTCCTGTCATACCATAAATTCAATTAAGCAAATTGGGATGTTTTACTAGTAACAGGTGGATGTGCTTAAGATAGAATGAAAAAAAAATCAAAATATATAAGAAAAACAAACTCCAACAATTTCAGCCATGTTTCTGGTGCATGCTAAAAGCACATTATTTTTAGAAGAAAAAAAAAATAAACAGTATTGAATTTACTAGAGGGATCCAAACACACCTCACTCAAATAAAGTTAAGAGTTTGCCTTTTCTAGCATGTCACTAAACAATTTGCATTAAATACACAAACATAAAATACACATGCATAATTTCTTCTGAAATTATCCAGCCTTTGATGAGTTACTATTATAAACAAGCACACATCATATATACAGAGATAATTGTCAGCTGCCTGGCTCCAAGTCAGTCATAGTATAGTGATATACTTTTTGCCATTGCTATACTGCTGTGCTTAAGCACCTCTGAGCCTGCTTTGAACAATGATGAGTTTGCAGAGAAAATCCTGGAGTTAAGAGGCAAGATGTTGTTTTCCAAAGGCACCCTTAGCTGCTTTGTAGGCATGATTCATTCATATAAAGGAGCTGATGCTAAACTTTAAGCATGGAAAGATCAGTGAATAAAACCTATTGTTAATTTTAAAAGCAATTTCAAATGCCTTTACAGTTAAGCCATTTAATTTCCATTGGTTTAAGTTTAATCATTTTTCATTAATGTAAGCTAATTTGCAAGCTAATCTAATAAAGTAGCATGAAACATGAGGAGCAGTGCATTGAAATAAAGGAAGCTCAGTTGCTTGCAGCTCATTAAGGTTCTTGAAGTTTAGAAGACTAATTACTGTCTAAAAATTATTTTGTTTACCTCTACCTTTTGAGAGTTCCTGTTTTATCCCACAGTTTAAGATTCACAAGCCAAATCATCAGTACATATAATTTGGTAGAGCTCCAATAAAGTCAACAGGCCAATTTATACCAGTTGAGAATTTTACTGTTTGTTGTTTATTTGTTTTTTAGTTGCTTGCTTGTTTTGAATGGAAGTTTATAAAAGCTTCCCTTTGAAAGAAACATTTTAGTGCAAGCTTTGGCAAGCCATGTTTCCTCTTCTTATGCCTAACAGAGTCTATGGAGCACTTCACGTTGATTACAATGAGAAGATTTAGACTGTAAAATTCATGCTGTAAGAGAATCAAATGTTTATTTATTTATTTATTTATTTTTATTTTTATTTTTATTTTTTTTAAGCTTTAAAATTGAGGCTGCAGGACTTCTCTTAATTTGTGTCTGAAATAGTACCTAATTTTTTGTAAAATGTTCTACTTGCAAACTATTAGAAAAATACTACATCACAGCCATTGGTAAGCTAAGTACTCTTGCTAGTAAAGATGCATAAATACATCTAAAATCTTTTCTCTTACTTTTTCAGGTATTTTAACAACTTGACTGAGCAGTTCTTTACCAGATTTCTGTTTTCCGTGGATACTCAAGATTATTAAAAAAAAATTAACTTGTTTTTCTGCCATTCATTTCTGATCAAATGTGAACGTTAATTATAGTCTAACTTTAGTTCTAATGTTTCATCATTTAAAGATGATGGTGGTCATACAGCCAGGAGATAAGACAAAAACATTTCCCTAAGAGATGCATTTGCACATACTGGAATACATATTGTTGCTTATGCCCATGTAAATGATCCAGGTCACTCCGCAACAGTGACATGTTCTCCTTACTTGCCACAATTTTGTTGTTTCTTCTCTCTTTTTTCTTTATCTTAAATAGCACAGGACCAAGAACTGTTCCAAATTACTACATGTGTTATGAGATAACTAGTGTGGTACGAGATATAGACATAAAAATATGAATGCAACAGCTGAGTGTTTGTAAAAAATACTGTAAACACTGTGATCTTAAAATATAATCAAACATTCCATACTGTGCTACTTAGGGTATTACAGAAATATTGCAAAGCTCAATAGAATCAAAAGGAAAAATATGATGAACTTTAATGTTACACTAAGCATTTTTTATCTTCTTTTATAACACAGGAAATACAGAAATACTTCAACCTTCAGAAACACAAAAACAAAAGCTCTTTTCTTACATGTGCTCCCTTTTTCCCAAGCATCCCTCAGGAACCTCTTATATGAGTTTCACCCACTTTTTCTGTGGATGGGAGAGATGGATGAAGTATGTGCCTCAGGGATAGCTTTAAACCTGATCCTGACACAGTTTCAGTTTGCTGTTTTGACCTTGCTCAGCTATTGAGGGCCTTAGGGACTGCACTGAGATGAAGACTGCTTTGGTACCACTGGCTCTGTCCATCTGTCTAGATCACTGCACTAATCTAACAGAATGATTTTGCCCTTAAACAGACATAAATACTGCTGTGTAGGCAAACTAAGAGCCTCCTCCCATGCAGGAATTTTACTGAGCCAAATGGTGGTCTTGCAATGCACTTGGGCAGAGAACAGTGGGCAAGTTTATCCCAAGTGACATTTCAGCAAGGCGTATAGAGAATTTAATCAAGCATTACTGTCCTTGGGAGAGAGATCAGAAGCTGTTTCTGATCCAGATTTTTATTGGTACAGAAGTTGCAACACTGAACACATAATAGTATCCATAGTTCACAAGTAAAATGTGGGATTGGGAAGTCAAAACTGAGAGAAAGATGAGTGTGGTTTTTAGACAAAATGAGACTATTGAATTTTAAAATGAGTTAACCAGGACAAAAATAGGACAAGAAAAGAATTATTTGAATAGTGAACAAATTGAAGTGAATAGGATATATATCATATATTTCTTTCATCATCATTAAGAAAGCTGATTTTCTGACACTCATACAGATATAAAAAAAAAAATGTACTTTTGCCTTCTTTCTTTAAGTGAACTGTATTATGTGGCTATACTAAAATCCACATGAATAAAGATTTCTGTAAAAAATTGTTTTATGAGCAATGCAATAACTGTGTATGCAATTAAAGATTTGGTTCTATGTCTGTATTTGAGCTACAAACAGGATAACACAGTTTCTTTTTCTTAAAGTGTGGAAATAAAATACGAAATTGGCTTTAGTGGAGCTAAGTTACTTGGTATTGTCCTAGCTGTGGTCACCTATAAAGAAGAAGAAAGCACAGAGAAGTGGTAGTTTGTGCTTGTAATATGTTGTTCCAGGGCTTTGTGGCACTCGCTCCTTTTTGAAGGCTATTTCATACAAGAACTATTTTCATGAAGAGTTTAATCCAAGTAAAAATCTACTACTATATTCAGTGGGATGGGATATCAGTCCCCTTATGGTTCCCATGCTATAAATGGAGTCTGAAGAAGGCTTCTAGAAACATTCATTCAATTTTTTAAATTACTAAGTAGGATTACAAACTGAGTTAAACTGATTTGCCAGAAAAAACTTTTATAAAAATTCAAGTCACTGAATATGAATAATTGCAGATGCAGACATTCACACTAGAAAACTACTTCCATATTGTAAGGGTATGAGAAAATTGCTATTTTTGTAAGAGAATGGCAATTATTAAATCACTAGGAACTGTTTAAATGTATTGGATTGTGGATGTGACCATTAACAGTACGAACAGGTAATAGATATTTTCTTTCTTCTAAAAATCTAATTGCTCTCTGCTATATCAAGAGGAAATTCAGTATGCTGAGTGGTTCTCTGAGGTCACTTGCTGTGTTTTCCATCATTTTCTGAATGGAATTATCCTATGAATACTCTATAATTCAGGTGAATAAGAAATGTTTTTCTATTTCATGAGAATTTGCACAGGTTGAAAAAAGTTTAAAAACATTAAAAATGCCAGAATGCTCATGAATTTCTATCTGAAAACAACATTTTTTTTTTTTTTTTAATTACTTTCAAGGAAAGAAGAAATTATCCCTGGGAATGCTAAAACAGGGTTTTATTAAAATCTTTCACCTAGGACTTGCTTAATGTAGATATTGGACTTGAGCACTGGCATTTTTTATTTCAATAAAACAAATTAAAATAAAAATAAGTTGAATTATTTCTAACATTTCTGTATTCAGATTTAGCAAATTATGAATCATTTGAAGTGTTAATGGCTTTATAAGGAGAACCAAATCACTGAGGTCACAGACACTTAGGCAAGAGGCTTAGTTTGCTAAACTGCATGCAAGCAACATGTTCTGCTTCTGCAGAACAGATGTCTAGATCTGGGCCTGTAATTTCACTTGGTTTTCATCCCTTTATTAATATGTGAGAAAATTCTTGGAGTTCAGCATGCAAATTAAACTGTTCATATAAAGTAAAATAAAATAAAATGTTTCTGGAATAAGAAGTTGCCAAAATATACTGGATTCTCTTTATTCACATAGGTCACTAAAGCCATTTTATCCATCATTTTAAGGGCAATTAACCATCAATTTAAGGACACATTAATGTATTTTACCACTAGGAAGTAATCTTAGTATAAATAAACCCAGATTCAGTGGATTTCCTTAGATAGATCTAAAAGATAAATCAGGCCCATTGTGCCTTTGTTGGACAAGGAAAACTACATGCTATTCTTTCAGGATGTTCAGAAATTCTCTGTATGTGCCTGTGATATATCTATAGTCCTTCTGCCAGTTGGTTAATTGCAGCAAAAAAGATGATTTCAGTACATCTAAGTTCTTTCTTGAAACATAAGTTCACCAGCTTGATGTGAAGGGAAACTAAACATACTTTTCCCTGTTACTGTCAGAGGAAGAAAGAAAAACAAAACAAAACAAAATAAAAAACAAAAACAAAAACAAAACAAAAAACCCACAAACTTTATTAGAGGAATGGTAAAGGTTGTAAACTTGGGAAACACAGGAACAGGAGGGTCCTATTGCTTTTAAATGCAAATACACATTTACATGTTATGAAAAAATATCTTCTCTCACCTTCCAGTATTTTTTTCTGGATCATTTTCAGTAACCTCACAGATGGTCCTGCATGTAAAGGTAAAAGGTAAGATGGTTCCATGGCTTGGAGCTCTAAAAAATAATAATTGTTAACACCTATTTCTTAGCAGATCTGTCACCAGTGACAGGGAAACAGCTTGTATGAATGTGACATTACTGCCCAGACCTGTGACTGCAGCAGAGACCAGGCCTATCATGGTAGGGCTATTTTATGACCATGTACACCCACTTTGACTGGTTTATCACACTGTCCATAGTGATATGGGTGCTTTTGTTAAGTCCAGACTGTGCCCTTTTCTGGGCTATCAATATCAAAATATTGTAATGGCAAAAGTAGTCACTCTGTATTTCAAATATCTGAAATATCAGTGGAGGATGTAAAGGTAAGTGACCAATAAAAATTACATTCTCTACAGCTTTCTCCTTTAGCTGCTGGCCAAAGAGCTAATGTTTGTATACTACTGGATTCAAGTCATGGTAGAACAGTTAGAGGTTTCGACTTTGGTTATATAAATAATTGTTCCAGAGTAAATCTCTGCCTGTTCCTCTATGCTCTTTGCAAGCCTGGGAATTTATGAGTGGATGAATTTAGAAGCACTGAAAGCATTACTTGATCAGCTTCACTGTCATCAGCAGATGTCACTGCAGCCATTAGTAACTAATGAATTGTTTAAGAAGATATAATGGCTAATTTGTCTGGTCAAAAAGGCATAAACACAACCTTTGAAAAGTGCCTTCTATTAAGTCAAAAGAAAAAATTGAGTTCATTGTCCTTTAATTTTTAAATAGGATGAGTTCCAAATCAATTACAGATCTGAGACAAATTATGTGGTGAATTTGTGGCATCTTCTGAGATGCTGATGAGAAAATGATAGCTGTTGTGCAATACTTAGGGTGCCAAAGGATCAGGTAAAGAAACCAGAAAAGAGATTTATGTGATCATAATATGAATATGTTGGCTCCCAAAGGATCATTAAACAAGATATTTGTCTCCCTCCCAGTGTTTTTGAATAGTGAGCACTTATATCTAAAGTCTTTTTCTGTGCAGCTTTGAGTGGCCAGAAAATGTTTCATGACTGTGATTGTTACCTTGGGTCTCCATTAAGGCCAAATTTTCTAACTTGTTTTCACACAAAAAATAGTAATAGACTACAATATAAGAGACCATTTCTTTACACATACTAAAACTAGGATCTATTTCCTTCTGATATAATGAATTAGTCACAATATTTAACCTAACCTGAACTGAGAACCTATATTCTAATTTATCCATATTCAGTGTGGCCCAATAAATTAATCGTAGGGTTCTATATGTCAGTTCACAAATTTAATATACTTGTGGAGTGGTCTAATAAAAAATATCAGATGAGTCAATTCCTTGCTTATGTATCCTGTGTAATCACTGGATGATGGAATAGCAGAATGACTATATGAACTAAGAGGAAAGTTAGAGAAAATTTTAAGAAGCCAGCCTACCTCACTGTCCAGATTGCACTCTGAATGGAACTCAGCAGTGGGACTGAGTCTTGTACATTTTTTTTCCTGTTAGGACTGCTATAGTTTTTGAATCCCAAATCTTATAAATGCTGTGTTTCCACTGCATTAGGACGACAGTGTCACATCTTCAAATTATAACAATATTAGTAGCCACTGTTTGTAATCTGGAAAAAAAAAAAATCAAAACAAACAAACAAACCAAATGGCGAACATTGGAACATACCTTTATACTTACTTTACTGTCATTAGCACATTACCAAGTAACCCTGAAAAATTCAACTTTTTCATTTTCATGTCAAATGGTAATTAAGTTTATGTTTTGCAATATGGGAGGAAGGACTCTCATTTTGGTAGCGTGAGTTGTTAGTAACAGGAAGGGTTCTGGACTGTGATGAACTTTTAAAACTGTTTTCTAATAAACGTTCTCATATTAAAGATTCCTTAGGCCTGAAATTGAAGCAATTAGTTTTTTTTTTTTTTTTTTTTTTTTTTTGGTTAAGTCACTCAGACTGTACTGTCAAAACACAACTGTGCAAAGAAAAATTGTCTGGCATGCAGCAATGAAAAAAGGTAAGACTCTAAGGGTCAGCTCATCAGATGGTGTAAATCTGCCTTGTGCTACTAAAATCAATGGAGCTAGACGAGTTTACAGAAGTGGATAATGCTGCATCTTGGTAGCATGTGTGTGTGCCAAGAAAGTGCCGCTTGCAGAGGCACAGACACAGCTACAGAGTGGTGAATGAGAGAGAAAAGTATGGAGTGATGTGTACTAAGGAGTAAAAAGACATTTCACTTTGCTGAACATTTACCTCTGTACTCTTAAGGTTTATCAAGTCAATGAAATGTTTGTACACATTTCCTCATTTTCTTTTCACAGTTGTGCTCTCAGAAAAGCTAAAAAAAATGGATTGTTAAGTATACCTCATTATAAAAAAAATAAATATTCAGAGTATTTTAGATGCCAAATTTACTTCAGGTAGCTGTTACAAATTATTATGTTGCTTTTAAAAATGAAATGAAAGGAAGATAAATGAAGACCAATCATTTAAAATCTTAGTTTTCATGAAGGCTCGCACAGCACTTGTGCTATTGTATTTTTAATGTGTTATTGTTATCTTGTTAATGAATTAAATATTCCAGGCAAATACCCATTCTTGTTTTACATGAAAATGTAATATGCATGCTGATATTGCAGTGCAATGGTGACCAAATCTAGAGTTGTCACAAGCTATAGACAATATAATGGTTCTGTGTTACTCTTGATGGAAAATGACTTCAGACAGAACTTTTTTTTTTAAATTCTTTTTTTTTTTTTTTTTTTTTTTTTTTTTTCCTATCAGTGAAATTGCAGAAACAAAGTAAATAATGTGAACTATGTATGAGGGGGCACCACCCGGAATGGAATTTCCCTGTGTCTGCATACAAAGCTCCAAAGCTTTTTACAGTACAGAAGTAAGGAAAAAGGCATGAAAAAAAAGTTTTTCTAAGAAGTGAAGAAATTCTGTTGCACAAAGAATCCCTCCCCATAGGGGACTACTAGACAACTTTGGAAAGTTGTGATGAATTATGTGCCACTGTAGTTTGGATTGTTTCTTAAATCACATTTTAAAAATACTTCACTATTGAGCTATATTGTTTATACACTAGGAACACAATTTATATTAAGAGACAACCGCTTTTTAGGGTGTAAGATTTAAAAGAGAAGACTTCAGAAAAAGAATTTACAGTTTCAAGACAGATCTTCCTTTGACAGACAGGAAAGTCTATTTCGATTTACTTATAATAAACTTACTTCGGGTTATGCTGTGCTTAGCTATTGAGGATTATATCAGAGAGGAGTAAAGTATATTATGTCTTTTTGCCCATTTGCACTGCCATTACATATACAGGCAGCAGAAACTGCACAATGATTTTATGTGTGTGTGTGTGTTTTTAATTATTATTATTTTTTATTTGGAGAAAAGGTAAATTACTTTTAAATTTCTCATATCCTACTGAAAATTCTTAGGCCCTGGATATGAGAAAACATTTTGAAACTGAGCTCTATGCTCTTTAATCATCTCTTGGACTTTTGTTTATATGCTCTTCTACCAAGGTTTTAAAATATTTTTCAGTGTACTGTTCCAAATAAATTATGAGGAAACTAACTAATTTGACAAGTGCTCTAGAAACAAAAGCAAAAACAAACAAACAAACAAAACTGTAAGAGATAGTAATACTCTACTCCCTCTTCTAGGCAAGAATAACAATAAATGAGTCAATATTGGTATATTAATCAATCTTTTTAGTCTTTTCTTTAAAATTTACAATATTAGAGACAACATGGCATCTCCAACCAATCCAATCAATGTACTACTGTAAGAAAAAAGACGATATATTTGTATTACTAAGAACAGATGAATTCTTACACTGTACTACCATGCAATGTGGCAGCAATATAACGTTCATTAAGCTTTTCGTATTGATCTTTATAGGTCTATTTAATGCAACTAACATGGTAATGTTAATGGTAATGTTAATCTGATGAGAACATATTAGGATAATTATCATCATGTCAGCTGCATTAACCTCTAACAAGTGGACATTATTCACTTCAGTCCACTGTGGTTTTAGTAATATGCAAAATTGGACTGACGGTATTAACACTAATCAGATGGTCTAATAACTGTTTTCTTCAAAAGACACCACTCACAGTCTGTAGGATAAGCTCGGAAATAAAGGAATTGTTATAGAGACACAGCAGTGGCCTATGGTACATGGCACCCAAGCAGGCACATCCCACAGTATGGTGTAAATCTTCTGGTGAATATTCTTTTTGCTGAATACACAGAATTAATTTCCACTGATTATTGTCAATAATAACTTTTTTTTTTTTTTTTTTTTTTTTCCTCTCTCTCCATCAGATAGCAGCAAACATTCAGGAAGCTAGAGGGGCACAACAGTCATTTTCAGGAATTACTGCTTATAGTTACTAATCAATGTATTCAATCTGCATAGTTTCAAAAGGACCAGGACAATATTACACTGTCTATTTTTTTCCCCTCCCTGGACAGAACCAACAATTTCACTGCATCATTAAGAGATCCCCACACTATTTGTGATATTTGTCATGTGAAACAAGTTTTAACACTCAGCATTCTTACTGGACTTGCCCTCATTGGTAAAAGAAATGGTTATTTTAAAATTCCTTTGTTTGAGTAAAAGTGCTTCTTAGAGCTTCACCAAGGATATTGTAATGAAAAAAAAAAAAAAGATAAGTAGATATTGTTTTTTTTTTTTCTTAATAGCAAGAAAAAAGGACCTGTATATTATATCTGACTTACCCATGGTCACAGCTGTGCTAATACAACAGAATATTAATCTGCAGTTTTACATCCAAAAAAGATTTGGAAGAGAACATTGCCTCTGAAAAGGGCAATGCAATAAACATTTACTGTAAATAAATAAAAGATTGAGGAAGCTTCCAGGAAATATTTGTGTATGTAAATGCATGTACCCATGCAAAATGGGAAGCCAGGCATGCTGCATTTATCTCCCCTCGAAAAACACCCACCTTGAATTTCTCAGTTCCAGGAGATTTGTATTAATTTTGGAAGTTTCAGAAAAGTTTTGGGGAGTTTGTTTGAATGTTGTTTTCCTCATAATTTAGTATAAGAGTGCCTGTTCTCTGTTTCAGTTGGGAGATTGTCCTCTTGAGAGGAAAAACTGAAATTTAGTATAATTTATGTTATCATTTAAAACCACAATTATCATTTTTTAAAATTAATATTTGCAAATGTTATGCTCATCTCACAACCCAAAGAAGTTCTTTTTGTTGTCACCAGCAGAAGGAAATGTGACAATATTTCTGGTGTTAACAAGTACATAATGTCTGTGAGTCCAGACATTTTCAGTATTACATTGTACAGTCTTGTAACAATCCTTACTCTATTTGAGATATATGTTAATCAAACTGTTAGATGAATTAACTACACTATCATTAAGGAAAAAAAAAAAGTCAGATTTTGTTTAGGGTCACAGAATCTAGTGAAACCCAATCTATTTACAATACATTGTGATGACATTTATTTCATAAGATTATTATGTAATGATCTGATGTCCAAAGAAATTAATTTCCAAAAGTAAGTGCAGAGTTTGGCATACTAGAAAACGTCTGCTTCGGACAGAATGGCATTTTGTAACATTCCTTGCAGATAGAGTGATGGGAAGAATAAGGCTGTTAGAGAAACTTGATAGAAGTTAGATTGAATTTATTTCATTATACCTAAAAATCAATTGATGTAACTTTAACTGTAATTTGCCTTCCCCCCCCCCCCTTCAGATGAAACCTTTTTTTTTACCAGGGATCATTTCTAATTTTAGGACCTGTGCTTGTAGAAGAAAATAAATGCTTTGGAGCACAGCTGGGATTTTATTAATATCTGGAGTGTGATGAAAAGGGTGGAAAATCAGGGGAAATGATGGTTCCATCACTACCTCTTCCAATGAGGCTAGTATAACAGGCTGATTATGTGAAAAAGGGAAAGTTATATTGGTCTAAACATAGGATCTTTGCTCAAGTTTGTAAAAGACAAGGCAAGAAATCCTGTTTGAACTGCCAAAGAACAGCTGAGATATGACCCCTTTAATTCTTCAGATGATAGGAAAAACAATCAACATAAAAGGAGTAGCTTAGGTAAATGGAAATAATCCATATAAAATTGCTTGAATATTAGCAGAAAATAATTCCAAATAAATGAGGTCAGAATTAAAGGCTCTTATTTGCATACTTTATTTTCTAGTTCCTGTTAAGTTCATTTTCCTCTTCCTATTGTTTTCTAGTACATGTTCATATTTGATTATGCATTGATATATTTTACTTGGTGGTTGTGTGGACTTCCTTTTGACATTTTATTTTATTTACTGATGTATACAAGTCCAGTATAACATGTTGAAATGACACTTCATCAGCTATATATCATACTTTATCTCTAGCATTCCTGTGTTAAAGTCAAATTGGTCTATCTATCTATCATAAGCCGTGATTTGGGAGGTTTAAATATTTCAGCTTTTGCTCTCTAGGCATAGCCAGCACATATTTTATTTTACTCTGTCTCCAACTACCTAATTCTCCAACCAAGGTGCTATAGCTCAATAACAACAAGCTATCAACCCACCCTTGTCATTTCAATTTTTCACACATTTTCTTAGTCTGTATGTTCTATATCTCAGTGAATTCTTATCTCTCCTGGTCCAATGCCATAGGATTGTGTTATATAACAAAGCCTCATCTCTGAAATGTCAAAAATAATGAAAAAAGGAAAACCACAACAGAGAAATTGGCCACAGACACTTCTGTGGATCCAAAGCTCTTACACTTCTGTTCATCAGCAAACCTTAAGTTAGATGGCTTTTCTATCACCTGCACTGTAGCTCTGCTGCCACTTACCAATGGGGTGCTGCCCAGCAACGAATGCTTCTTGCAGAATGTCTCTGTGCAGGTATTCACTGTCAGCTAGAGAAAATACTGAGCACGGGCAAGGGATTTCTCTTCTATTTCAGCTATCACAGTCTTTTTGAGAGCACAGACAGGAGAAGCTGACATAAGAACATGTAGCAGTTGTAAAAATGGAGCTGTTGGTGGGATTAGGAGATTTATATAGAGTTTTAAAATTTCTCAGAAAAGTCACTGAAGGTATAATCCTCACTTTTGTTACTACATTCCATCAAAATATCAATCACCAGTTGCTTTTAATAGGTGATATTTTCCTTCCAGTTGGATATGTGATTCTTCCCCTGGGATGAAATGATGACTAGCCATTTCGCCAGTAATAAATAGAAAATCTTCAGTATCTCCTGATATTAAAACAAATCGGTATTAATGTGAAAAAATGTGAGGGGGAGAACAATAGTCGATGTTGTTCTCACTTAATTGAAGGATTGAAACTGAAAAGCTGGAGAAAGAGCAGAAGGACTAAAACATATTGCCCACCCTGAAGGCTGAACATAGTGAAGAAATAGGCACATTCCAGCAAAACAAAGGTGTGTATTAGTTCTTAAAAAAAATAAAAATAAAATAAAATCAGTTTTTATTTTCACAGTAATATGAGACATTTAACTATTTTCTTATCAGAACTGCAAGGCAATTACCAGTGGGCAAAAGATCTAATTGTGAGGGTTCTTCTGAAATTATTTTTTTTAAAGTACTACTAAAGGACATCACTACTCCTCCATGCATACATCTCTATGAATTTCTCTCCAAGCAGCTATAAACACTAAATAGAGTTTAGGAAAAGAAAAAAAAAAAAAAAAAAAAAAAAAGCCTACCATTTTCATTAAAGGCATGGATGATTCAATGAAAACACAGTAAATTCACTGTAACATCATTACAGCTCTGTGGATATTATGCTGGCAGTTCTGTGCCTTTGCCACTCCTATGCTACATGTCATGAGGATTGATTAATTATTTTAATATGGACCATACACAAACACACACATGCATAATAGGCAAACTGACTTTCCAGTCATAGTGCAATGTGAATTGGGGCATATTCCCAAATTTCTGACCCATGATTTTACTATTTCAGACAGTACTGCCAGAATTATTGAAAGGACAGTGTGAAGTGTGTGTTCTCAGTCCACAACAGCGCATGCCAAAACAGGGTAATTAAATGGAATTTCTTTCATCCTTTCAAGTGTAAAAGAAGCTAACAAAAATAATAATAAGGGACCATATATAACTACTTTACTCAATCAGGAAAAAAAAAAAAAAGATTGAACTGAAAGAGCTATGCAATACAAAAAAATGGACTGTCAAAATCTTCAAAATTCAAGTAAGTCAACGTATAAATAATAATCAGAAAGAACAACTGATATTTGAATTAAAGTTCAGCTACTACATGTAACTGACTCTACCTCTACACCACATGACAAATATGAGTAAAATTGTATCATACGCATCAGGTTGGTGACAAGTCTTTGAAGCTGAAAGTACAAATATATTTAAGCATGTAGCTTTTGACATCTACCTGGAAGAAAGTGCTGCGGAGCAGGGGGTTGGCATCTTCTCACAGGTAACTAGTGATAGGACTAGAGGGAATGGCCTCAAGTTATGCCAGGGGAGGTTTAGGTTACAAATTAGGAGACATTTCTTCTCAGAAAGAGCAGTCAGGCATTGGAATGGATTGTCCAGAGAAGTGGTAAAGTCACCATTTCTGGGGGTGTTCAAGGAAATGCTGGACATGGTGCTTAGGGACATGGTTTAGTGGGTGATATTGGTAGTAAGATGATGGTTGGATGAGATGATATTGGAGGTCTTTTCCAATCTTAATGATTCCATGATTCTATGATTAGCATTGGTTTTCTGTGGTTGGAGTACCAGACAGATTTACTTTCTTTGCCAGACTTATCTAGGATCATCTTCTTGAAATGGAAAGCAAGGAAATTCAAGGTAAGTACAAGGCAAATTCAAGGTGTTTTTGTTGTTGTTGTTTCTTTTTTTTTTTTTTTTTTTTTTTTTTTTCCCAGGTGAACATTTACCTTGCCCTTTTTGTTAGGGTGTCAATAGATTCAGTATGATATTGAAAAGCGTGAGTCTGGCTCTTGTGTGCACACCTGGACAGATCTGAATCTTGAGTCATACCCTACCTGAAAATGCAATTTGGATGTTTCATATTTATTAATTTCATCTTCACTTCCTCTCTCTTGGGTCTCAGCATCTGTTGCAAATCCATTCCCTCAAACCCACCAAATCCTATTTAGAACATTTTCAGGACATAGCTCCTGATTTTGAAGCAATCTTTCATTTTTATGAGGAGTTTTGACTCATTTTTATGGGAAGCTGTCGTGGTTCCGCTCGAGTGGGCAGCCGAGCTCCACCACAGCCGCTCTCTCACTCCCCCTCCTCAAAGAGGAATGGGGAGAAAATATGTGAAAAGGGCTCAAGGATTGAGATAAGGACGAGAAAATCACGCAGTAATTATTGTAACGGGCAAAACAGACTCGGCATAAGGAGATAGTAAGATTTATTGCCTACAACTAACAAGCGAGAGAAGTGAGAAAACAAAGGAAAAAAAAAAACCAAAAGCACCTTCCCCCCCCATCCACCCTTTTCCACCTCCTCCCCCCGAGCGGCGCAGGGGAACGGGGAATGGGGGTTATGGTCAGTCTACAGCACTTCTTCTCTGCCGCTCCTTCTCGGTCACTCTCGTCCCCTGTGCTGTGGGGTCCCACCCACGGGATGCAGTCCTTGATGAACTGATCCGGCGTGGGCTTCCCACAGGCAGCAGCTCTTCCAGAACTGCTCCAGATATGGGTCCGTACCACGGGGTCCATCCCTCAGGAGAAAACTGCTCCAACCTGGCTCCCCTACGGGCAGCAGCTCCTGCCAGATCACCTGCTCCTGCGTGGTCTCCTCTCCACGGGCTACAGGTCCGGCCCGGAATCTGCTCCGGCAGGGGTCTTCCACAGGCGGCAGCCTCCGTCGGTGCAGGGCCACCTGCTCCACCGTGGTCTCCTCCACGGGCTGCAGCGTGGAACCCTGCTCCACCGTGGTACTCCATGGGCTGCAGGGGGACATCCTGCTTCACCATGGTCCTCACCACAGGCCGCAGGGGACTTCTGCTCCGGCGCCTGGAGCACCTCTCCCCCTCCTTCTACACTGACCTTGGTGCAAGGCTGTTCTCCCACTCCCTTGACTCTCCCGGCTGCTGTGTGGCGCAGCGTTTTTTCCCTGTCTTAAATATGCTCTCACAGAGGCGCAAAACAACATCGCTTATTGGCTCGGATCTGGAAAACAATGGGGCCCTTCCCAAACATGGGGCAGCTTCTAGATCTTTCTCACAGAAACCACCCCTATGGCTCCCTGCTACCAAAACCTTGCCACGTAAACCCACTACAGAAGCCTAAGGGACAAATGACATGCAGCATGCCAGAGTAGAGTGATTAGCCTGCCAAACTTCGAATCTCTAGCAAACACCCATTGCTGTTCTAATTAACTTACTACATTCAACATTTGCATAAATAAATTACTTAATTGAAGCTTCCTGAATGGCATGACTTTGCACATTTTTGTGAGACCAGAAACATCTGAGAAAGCATAGTGAATTTTGTAGTTTTTATAAACAACTTCTCCCTTCCATGGAATTCTCATTCATAAATTATTTACAAGTGCAATACTAGGTTTATGTAAGATTTTTTTTTTTTTTTTCCCCAGTTGAAGTAAGAGTTTTCTAAATAAGATATACATGCCACATCTTTTCAAATTAGATTTTATAATGAACAGGTCAGTGTTTTTTTAAGTACTCAGCCAAGATATGGCAATCATACCTCATTAGTGACTATCTTTCTAAGACTGCACAAGAATCTCTTAAAGAATTTCATGGACACTATAAAGAGCTGCAGCTGAATTTCTGCATTTTTCATGAGAAACAGAAAGACAAGGGAATTGTCAAGCCTACAAAAACAACATTAGAAGTTAAATTTTAGTGGAACAACCATAAATAGAGTACAACATAATTGGGAAAGGAAAATCTAATTTGTGAAAATCACATTGCAACCACCCTGCTAAGACTAATACCGTAAAAGAAATTGCAGCATGAAAAACAGATAAAAACAATGAGTAGAATTTGGAGATATCCTGGGCACACCCTGTCTGTTTCTCCTGTTCTGGGAATAGCTTATCTACAAAAGTAACATATCACGAAGTAATTGCTCACTTAAAATTAAGAACAAAGCAGCTGGGAGAATTTTTTGGTCACAGGAGAAATCAAGATGAGTAAATGTAATAAAATAAAATATCCATGTGTCTGAAAATAGGTTTCCTAAAAACTACACAAATATGGAGATTAAGTTGAACTTCCATGCTAACTATTTGCAAGCAATTTCATAAACATGAATGACATCATCATTCAGAACCTAACCTGGGAGGATCAGAGCAGAGTGACTTATCTTCCAGAATCCAGATAAACAGATCATAACATTTTGGAGTGATTCATCAGGGCAGAAACATGCCTTAGAGTACATAGTCTTTAGCTGAAGTGAATGATACTAGATATCGCCAAACCCAGTATATGAAAAATGTAAATCACACCACTTATTTATTCCTCCAGGATAATGCTGATGGGTGGAAAGAACTGCAAGAATAATGTGATATATTTTGTGAAAGCCATTTTCTACTGAACAGAAATTTGCTGTGTCATTGATGTATGTGGCGACAAAACTGTATCACAATATTCCCAGCTCTTGGACAAACAGAAACACTTTGAATTATGGTTGGATGCATTAATATTTCTGGAATGTGGTGAAGCAATGTTATCAAACCATGACACCTTTGTCAGCTACCTTCCATTTCAGTAGATCCTTGCTCTAGAAGCCTCTGAAGTAAAATTTCAATTAAATCCTGAAAGAAAAAAAAAAAAAAAAAGATTCTTCAAGTATGGCAAAGACAGTGTAGAGGTATTGTGTTAAATTTCACACGGAGTAATGCTCAGTCTGGTTAATGGTTTAAAAACAGCCCCATGGAAATCATAAAAGTAGCAGTAATCAGTAAGAGAACTTCATGAGACTCTATTGCCTGTATGTCAGGGTTGGAAAGTTTCACTTCAGAGTTTCAAAATGCCATTGGCATTCTCCCTGTCTTCTGCTATTTTGTACCAACACAGCCAAGTACCAGTAATTGCCAGGCTCCAACACTGCCAGGTATTAGTAATTGCCAGGCATCAGCATAGAACCACAGTGTAGCCAAGTGTTCCCTGCCTGCAGGGTGACAGAGTGTAGATATGCCTGGGACACTGCCAGGCCTGAAGACCTGCCTCACTGCTGCCCTGCTACAGGCCAAGCCACAGTGTAGGAGGGACACCAGGCCACGTGATATTCCAAGATAGACTCCAAGCTCTGTTCTGCAGACAGCTCCGTCCCCTTCTCCCACATCTGTCCCCAGACCCTGCCCAGCAACTCCTCCCTGCCCCTAGTGAGGGTGATCTCACTTGGGGATATGAACTAGTCTCTAAAGCATGACCAGTTACCTGGACGGATACACTCCTGCTCTTTCAGTGATCTCTGTACCAAGTACTAGCTAGATATTTTAATTACATTTGTGAAATTCATTCACAGATGCTCCAATGAGATCACTGTTTGTGAAGTTCAGCTGGGTTAACGTGCACAGCTGGACCAGCAAGAAGGTCCCCAGCTGCTCTGTTCTCACACCTCCCTCTCACCCACCTGTAGACACTTCAAAACTCTCCAGTCTCTCTTTTGGTTCTTATAATGGGTTTAATGAAGGAAGTGCTGACACAATCTTAGCTACAGAAGCATAAGTACTCCCCTCCAATAAGGGAAAAAGTACGAATATAAAAATGGCTTTCTTTGTTCAGAATAGAACAAACCAGATGGCTTCCCAGACTATAGTACCTAAAAACTTTCACTGATTCCAGTGTGTACAGTATAATAAAAGTGTTCAGGGGCCTCTAACTTCTTATAGGGTATTTTATTGTCTTTATTCACCAGTCTGGATATTTGCCATGACGATAATTGAACCATGAAAAACACATATATCTTTAACGCATGTTATAGGGCAGCTTTTAAGGAATTGCTAGTAGACTGTAATGGAAATGATTTTCATTAATTAATGCTTTGGGTCAACTAGTGCAGTTGAATAAATAAAAATATTTGATATATAAAATATTAATGGTATTCAGCACTATCAGTTCTTAGGGAAACATTAAACCTAACAAATATTTTCTACAATAAAAAAGTTTATATATATACATTTCTATGTATTTGCACATTTTAAAAAACTTTTAGTAATACTTGTTTACTATCTACTTCATTATATGCAACAAAGAAGTCTGTTATAAACATGAAGGTAGATTACTACATTAGAAAGTCTGATGAATGGAAAAAAAAGACTGTACAAAAAAAAAAAAAAAAAAAAAACAAAAAACTATAAAAATTTAAAAGACACTCCTGTAAACTTCTACCCAGAGGAACCACTGAAGCTGTTTAACCAGAATACTATGAATAATATCCATATTGGCCCCAGATATACATTTACTTCCCCCAAACAATAATTAAGAGGAAAAGATAGTCATTCACAAATGCATCAGTGGAGCAAGGGGAAGCTTTTAGCAATCCCAGGTGTTCAGGGTTTATGAGTGGTAACAAAAAGGGAAAGTGTGGGTAACTGACAAAAATGCTATTGCTTTACTCTCAAAATGAAATTATACGGTATATCAGAGTAGTTTAAGGAATAGAAACAATGCCAAGGAATGAAAAAAGATATACAAAATTTCTTCATTCTCTATGAAATAGAAAGTATGCATCAGAAAAAATATAATTATGCATTAAATTTCCTCACTTACCTTGTCACTACCTCAAACCAATCAACACTTCCTGCAAATGGTCAGGTATTCGGGCACAAGGATGGTTGCATGTACTTCAGGAAGTTCTGTCAGGACAATGTCATGTTTTTATTTTTCTGTGGAAAACAAATTGAAGTTCAGCCTTAAAGCTTATATGGCAGGATAGATCATTGTGGGATTGTGTTTGAAGATCTAAGCATCAAAGTGAACATATATTTCATACTGGACCAGACATTTCAGATGGGTGGCATCTTTATGACATTCATGTTAGAGCCTCAGTAATCCAGCCTCTGGTAAACAACTCTTCCCCTTACCATAGCCCTTCCAGCTCTCATCAGCTTGATGTCTTCCACCACTGCATTTGCATAAAGTGTGGAGACTGGTACTTTGGACCTGTCACCACAGTGTGAGGTCAAGCGCCAGGCTGAAAGTCTGAAAAATGAACAACACCAGGCTGAAACTGAACCAGCAAACAGTCATGGAAGAAACACTGAGACATGCTGGCAGTTCCATGCCATAAAAATGCTGTATGAACGTGAGAGATGAGGGATTTTACAGAGAGTTAAGGAAAGCTTTCTGAAGGTGAGAGTTAGATAGTAAAATCAGATTAAACCACTACTAATTTATTATAATCTAGTGGTCTGTTGGGACTCTGCAGCTGGTGGAAAGGGGACAGAAGCAAGCGAGATTTAGGTTTGTTAGGAGTGTTCAAAGATGGGCAAAGCACACATAGTATTGACCTTGAGCTAACTTTATGAACAATGTAGTGAAGAATAAACCATAACTAATATATTTTAGGAATCTTTGTAATAATTGCCAAAACCATACAGCTATCTTCTAAAAGCTTTTATCCATTACTAGTTTACAGTGCACAGTACTTCAGGGTGCTGAAATGCTGTGTACTATTAATGTACTGATTCTGGCATCTGTTGCATACTCTTTCCATATTAAAGAAGGAAATTCAGTTCTCCTTAGTTTAAAAGGTTTAAGAAACAAACAAAAGCTTGTTGAAGTGAATGGTCTAGCCCACTGGCTTCCCATCAGGACCTACATTTTTCACAAATAATTTCCTGGTTTATGTATGCATGACAATTTTGTTTGTATGTCCTACGAAACTGATATTAATGTGTTATACAGTTAAGCATTCTGTTAATAATGGAGTGTTTGTCTATCTGGTGGCTAAAGAAGAGTTCTCTGAGAGCTTAGTCTTTTCTGAACTATAATCTCAGTTTTACCATTTTCTTGTGTATGTGAAACAGAGAAAAAATTTCTTCAATGAATGTCTTGGCCAGGGTTAGTGCTTCCTAACATTCTCTACAACTGCTGTCAGATACTATGGGAAAACCCTACAAAATGTAATAGAATATATCTTTTCCAGCTAGCTTTTTAAACGTCCAAGGGATTTTAGCAAAGAACAATACACACTGGTGTTATAGATTATTGTAGCAGACTTAACAAATATGAAAAAGGCATTGTACATTCTGAAATTCTAAACATTAAAATTAAATTCAATTAGAGTATAATATTTTTTCATCAAAAATTTTGGTTTCATTTATCACTTGCTCTAAGTGTTTTTCTGGAGTTCTAGAAAAAATCATGCCTGAGAAATATAAGGCATTTATGGATTAATATTTTTTGCACTATCCAACATTCTTTCCTTGCTCAAACACTCCAAATTACTAGTGTTCCATTGTGTGTTAGGGTATTTCTGTCTTAACTAAGACAAAATGAAATGTTATACACATTTAGGTTCAGTCAGATGATTCACTCCAGCTGAATCTTTAAGAAATGATTTCCCCAGGCTGAACACCTTAGATCTCAGTAGGAAAGCCAGAACCCTGTACCCTGATGACCAATCTAAAACAAATCAAGTTTTGTTTTGTTCACAGTCATGGCTGGAAATTTACCAAGGCTCCAAGCCCTCATGGTTACATAAGGAGCCTTGGGACACCACGTGAAAAGAGGCCAAGTGTAATTTCATGGGCAATGTCTGTCTTCATACAATCTTCCTCTGCTTGCAGATGTTCAGCACTGTATCCTCTATCAGACATAAGCACTACAGTCATTAAATCAAGGTGATAAGGAGATGTGTGGCCTCTGTGTTCCTAGGCAGTTCCTGGTAAGGTGCTGCCTGCCAAGGAACCCATCAGCTCCTCAGGGGCGATTTTTGTCAGCACTACATTGCCTTTCTTCCTGTTAGGAACTCCAGATCTGTCAGATGCAAGTCAGTACATAAGAGTACCTCATGCCTTTCCCTGGGTGGCAGAGATACAGCTCTCCATTACTACCTGCAGCTCTGACACTGACAAAGTACTCTAGGCACCTACATGATGGTGGGTGCTGAATTCATTTGAGATCTATCTCCTGTTATACAGTTATTTAAGCAGAAAAGCTGAATTTCTTTATAGTTCTGTATGACCAGTCTTTCAGAACACCACAGGTGGCATATTTGTACCTTTCAGAAATTAAACTTGTAGAAGAAAAACAACTGTTGTTTCAGTTTGAATGGAATTTTTGTCTCATACCATTAAAAATAAGCTTTAACTGCTAATATTCTTCTAAGCTACTGAAGGTCATTCTCTGAATGAACGATGAAACAGTTGTTTAGACAGTGCAATGAGGGTACTGCTAGAAGAGTCAGTGTTTGAAAATAGGCAGAAGGCATTGACCAGAATACTTGCAAAATTTTAGTTTAAATTCTGGATATTATTTTGCTCTAACAATTAGTGCCATGAAGTTATATCTGCAACATACACTTTGTGTTTATATTTGTAACACTTGTTTGGAATGCATTTGGACTCAATGCAATTGAGATTTTTCACATTTAGTTGTACATTTGACATAATTATCTCAAAGAATTTTTACTTATTTATGTTATATTAGCTACTATGCATAGCTTCTTTAAACAAACAAACAAACAAAAATAAATAAAATAACACAAACCTTATTGATTTGAAGTAGTGCACACAAGAACTGATTTTCACCCAAAGCACTAGAATGAAATAACAACATACCTATGTTTCCTATGCAGGAAAACCCTGAAGAGTGGCCTACAGTGGCTTTGCTTGCTGATGCTTTCATATTGCCTTAAAGGGCAAAGTTTTGAATTTGAACCAGCTCCCTCTTGTACTTCATTTTCTTTCCTAGAGAGCCAGCTGCCTGACTCAAATCCAGACTATGAAGCAAAGATGGGCAAAGCACTTCTATGGAAACAGATTCTCATATGACGCGCACTCACCCAGCCTTCCCACCTGAGGGGCTAGATCTCAGACACATCCTGAGACATTTAACACCTGGCTGGACAGGACACTCTAGGCCATAATTCATCCTTATTTGGAAAGAAAAAGGGAGATTTTACAAACCTCACTTGACACATCATTGCTATTGAGAGAACCTGCATTTATAATATAACCTGCTTGGATGTTTGGTAAATGCTACCAAGTGCCTACTCCTATAGACATTTTGTATCTGATTCCACTATGTTTTATTTCCCTGTTTTCTCTATATACCAATTAGGTTTAAAAATTAAGTGCCTTGTTATGTGAATTATGATCAATACGTTTTATATTGCCAATCCTTTTATTTTTAAAATTCTACCTTTTCTAAACAAACACCTAAAAACAGTTTGTTCCTGGAATAAGATAGGAAACAAACAAACAAACTAACTAACAAAACAAAGAAACAAAAAAGCTGATTTAATAACTGTTTAAGGGAAGTATTAACATTATTTAAGGAAACACCATTTTTCCTATCTCAACTACTAGGATTTTTGTATCAGTATCTGAATAAAAGTTACTTCATCAATTGCATATCTACTTAAAAACAAGTTTTCTGGCTATAAGCATTCACCTAGAAGGCCTGAAACCCTATGGAATTATATCAAGCAGGTTACTAGTCATCCCACTGTCAGTTTTAGCTGACATACTAATCCATCTCTCCCTTGGCTGCACTGTACAGCTGCACTATATTAATCAGGTGGATAGAACTGGACATAATTTCTTTATTATTATTATTATTATTATTATTATTATTATTATTATTATTATTATTATTATTATTCTAGGTGAATGCTTATAGCCAGAAAACTTGTTTTTAAGTAGATATGCAATTGATGAAGTAACTTTTATTATTATTTATAATAATAATAATAATAATAATAATAAAAGAGTGTGGGAAAATAACCTTACAAATTTGGTATGAAGATGAAGTAGAGATCTAATTCAGCCTAAATTGTCAAACTGTGCTTTCAGAAAAAAAAAATATTAATTTATTTAAAATGTTAATTTGATTATTTGTTTTACAATAAACACAAAAAATTAAAAGAAAGAGTAATCTCAATGGTTTTATTTTAATATATTTAAGACATGACCTACTTTTCATTATGGTTTATACAGGAATATGACAGCTTAAATAACTCTTTAAACTGGCTTTACTTAATTACAGATATCCTTCTTTTATATATAAATTGAGTAGCTAATGGTACTACTGAGATTAGTTGGCTTGGCATTTACAACTTGAATGGTAATAGCGGCTAAAAAGTGAAGCATGGAATTTGGTAGATAGCATAACAGGATAAGGACAAGTATCTAAAATGAGATACAAGCTAAAGTTTCATATGTATGTATGTATGTATGCATGTCCGTCTGTCTGTCTATCTATCTATCTATCCCTTTCTCCTCGTGTCATCTTGTTTGTTTTTCCTAAGAAAATTATTATATTTAGTTGTCTGCAATAATGGTGAAATTTCTTTATTTATTTTTATCTAACATGATGATCACACTGTGGGACTTATGGACACAATATTCTACAGTGCACATTGTGTGTTGTTGATTGCTGTGCCAAGTAAATATCTCAGAGCCTTAACCACTTTAATAAAATATGATGATTTTTTCAAATGGAAAAACAAGAAGCCACTTCTACAGCAAGAAGCCACTCAATTCTTTACATTTTATTTTTGTCCTTTATGTTATTCTGACAATTTCCCACCATTTCTGAAATAACTGCTAGTTTCTGAAATCATTTGAAACCTGCTTTTTCCTAACAGGCTCGCACAACAGTCATTTCTGCCCACATACAGTGAGAAGCGATGTGATATATGATACTTTTTTTTTTTTTCTTTCCATGATTTGGAAACAAAAACACATCTCAAAGCTTGTCATGAGAAATGGAAATGAAGTTTTCATCCAAAGGTTAATTCAGTACAAAAATTATTTGGGCAGTGTAATTCAGAAATTATGACTCAGAAACTTTGATTTTAGACATTTCAGACATTTTAGACAGTTCATGTTGATATTTCAATCTGTCTCATTGACAATTAGGTACATTTTGAAAAGTAGGTAACACCTTCATGCTAAACTTCCCAAACAAAACAAAACAAAACAAACAAAAAAAAAAAAAAAGAGGGAAGAGGGAGAGAAAAAACAAAGAAAAAGAATAATGAAAGAAAGAGGGAGGAAAAAAAAGAAAAAAAAAAAGGAAGGAAGGCAGGCATAAAGAAAGCTGAAGTAAAGAAATGGAAGAAAAAAAAAAACACATGCGTATGTGAAAGGGAATTTCTGTTGACAGCCAAAGTCTTACTATGCTAAAATTCAGTTTAACTCAAATAAATTCAATGTGCTATGCAAAGTCTTTGAAATAAACAAACAAACAAACAAACAAACAAAAAAACACAAAAAAGCTCACACATCTTTTCATGTTTGCAAATGACTGACATTATGTTTACCAAATACAATTTATTTCTGCTGGTATAAACAGACATTAGAATATTCAGTTTCCCAAGAGACGAGCAAGGCCCTTTTTTGTAACAAATAATTTGTTTATGTCTGTATTTTCAGTTTCCAAAGTTTCTATGTTGTTAATAATATCATGGTAAGATTTTAGGAAACGCTTAAATGAAAGTTCTAATGTAGTCATTTAAAATCCATATATTCAGTAAAACATCATTTCTTTAAAATTCTCAGCCTACCAGAATAAATCTTAACGTATTCCCTTGTTCATCCAGTTTGCAGCTCCTGAATAAATAACACAATAACAGACTTTTAACACCCAGTGGGCTTTGGGCTTCAGGCCCTGGGGCTAATAAGATACAGTGCCAGTAGCAATCTTAGTAGACAGTAAAAAAAAAAAAAAGAAAGAAAAGGGAAAGAAAATGGAAAATAAAAATATTTATTTACTATTTAGCATGTTTCTTGTTCTACAGAAGCCTTTCTGTACTTTGGGTAAGCTGGGTGGTGTTTTCAGGTGCTGTACCAAGGCAGACACAAATGGTGCAGGGTCATTGACCAGGTGGCTCACTAGACTAACAAATTTTGTTTTCTGTCCTGTATCTAATATGCAGGTAATGTCTATGCTGCTGTTTAGGGCCGACACATTAAGATTCCCTTCAGCTAACATAATATGAGCCACATTTCTTCATCCCTATTACTTCTTGGAGTTAAAGTCATCCACATTGTACTTCTTATTGACATAGCACAGTCTGGCAAAGAATTGGCCTACAGGGCACTTGTGGTGTTTTCTAAGAATTTTTGTCCTCTGCTGTATTAGAGAAAGGAATAAAAACACCAAAGGCCAGATGTCAAGGAGAGCCTGCACTATTCTTGACTTTCTTGAAAGTGTCAAGACATGTTAAGAGTCCTAAGCAGAAATGCTAAATATACATGTTCAGATAGTGCCAAACATGCTGAGGAAAGAGAAAGCAAGTGTGTGTGGTACCTCCCTATGCTGGAGCTCAGCAGACTTCTCTGGACTGAAGGACATAGCTAGCAGGATTTGGGCTGCAAAGCTTACAGCCTCATCAGTATGCAGTCAACACCACTGGGTGTTGACTGTGTTCATACAGTCCCTGTTGTCCTCAATCTTTAATGTACATATTGTCACAACAATCCTGTAGAGTAAGGAAGTGCAATTAAATTTGTTTTGCAAACAGGAACTGAGTCACAGAGACAAACGACTGAACTCCAGAAAGTTTCAGGTGCTTAGTTAGGATTTTGCCAAATGTCCTGGAGGAAAACTAAGTCTGAGGCTGGAATTAAGCTCTGCTCTTTTATGTCGTCAGTTGTTGGTTACACTACTAAATCGCTTCTCTTATTCAGCCATGCAAGAATAAAAAGACTGCAGGAAAAGAAAAAAAAAAAGCACCCAAATACCTCTTCAGATTTTATGTATTTAGATTGTGATTCTTACTAATTTTTCATAAATATTCACATCAATGAACTTCTGCTTTCATAAATTAGTGACCCTCTAAAAATCTCTGCAGTTAGATTTATATAGGTTACTGAAGAGTTTAAATTTCTGATTAGCATTCACATGCTAGTTTTTTTTTTTTTTGCATGATGTCTGTAAGAGAAGAAATGTTCAGCAAATTCTAGCTGCATCTCTATTCTGTTAAATACATGCTTGATTTCTGTAGTAAACATTCCTAAAACACTTTGAAGTTTGATTTCAAAAATGAATTGAATTGCTGAATTATTTTTCGTACGCATACTGCAGGAACAGAAATGTTTTTGGAAAACAGTCTTCACTGTCATGTTCATTCTTCTAGATGGAGGGTCAGGGCATGTTAGATATATTTAACAGCATTGTAATTGCAATTTTGCAAAGATGTAAAATGTCAAGACATGCTACATGTTCTAAACAGCACTGCAAATATACCTTCTATATTTTTTCTGCAGCAAGTATTTAAACAAAATTAAGCACATTAGATATCAGCAAGGAATATAAGGCACAAAAGGTTAAGGACTGCTATGAACTTAATTACAATACACTGTATTGATACGAATGCTAGCACCAGTTCTCAAGCAGGGTTTCCCACTTTTTTGTTACAGGAAGCCTCTGTGCAGTAAAATGTTTAACTCTATGTGTAATGTTATTATGAAGCCAGTAGAAGAACCAACATATGGATCGTGGTATGCAGAATTAAATATTAAAATCCTAAATATAACGGATTTTTTTTTCTCACCTTAAAGATATAGACAGTGTTTGAAGGGTTGTAATTCTGCAGAGCAAAGAGGTAAGTGAGGACCTTGGTAACAGCAGGGCTACAAAAGAGTACCTTGCTGGAAAGAAAAAACAAACCAATCCAAAAGAGGAAAACAACAATCTGCTGCAGTTTATTTCCCTCTTTAATTGTATCCTAATTCTAAGAGTCTCTGATGTTTGTTGGGATTTTCTTTGCAAGTTTTTCCCTTGTTATGTCTCAGGATATGAACTGTCTAAGCTCCATTCAGCAGAAATTAGTAAAGACTAAATCACTGCTAAATAAAAGACTGTAATGATTACTGATGAGGTTAATCCAGGCCAGTAATTCACAGTTTACAAAACCTCAGTTTGAACACAGTTTATTAGTGCACAAAGTACATTTTCATGGAGTTTCTTTTCCAGTTTTTGGTATTTTTCTGATTGTGATTAAAGTAACTAATCTCAATTTAATAGAAAATAAATAAAATAGAAAATACATTTTAAAGGTTACATTTATATAAAAACAAACAAACAAACAAACAAACAACAACAAAACAACTGGTTTCCATTATGTTATTAAAGTGAAACAAGCTCCTGTTAATTTTCTTCCTTACACTTTCAGTGGACACATAGTCAAATCTAGGCTTACTTTATTATACCATTAATTATTTATCTATATAAATATATATTGGAGTAGAAAACTCTCCAAAAGACACCTCATGGATGACGTATTTTGTAAACTGACAAAGAGAGAGAATAATTTTAACTACTAGAAGGAAATGTAGAACAGCAATGTGTTTAATAGTTGTATTAAACAGTACTTAAACAAAAATATTATTTTCATCAGTACTCTTTTGGGAAACAGGAGTGAGAGTTTCCTTTCTTTGATGGTAGTTTCAATTTTGCATATATTTTTTGTAGACTTTCTGGTACTGGTTTGTTTGTAACTACACTCAAAGCAAAAGATGTTCTCTGCCTTAGGAGTTGATAACCTTCATATTTGACAGCTTTTGGAATGTAATATTAGTAATATTCTCAAGAAATATAAATTGATTGAATAATTTAGTTAAAAACAAAACCCATGGAGTTTAGCAGATTATATGGCTTGTAATAACTTTAGAAATAACATAATATTAAACATCTCTCATACATCTGAAAAGGTCATGAAAACGATCATGTAAATTAACAACCAGAACTATGATTTTTGTAAAAGCACAATTTTTATATATACTACAGTAATCTGAAAGAGTTTGATTTCCCACTTTTGTGCTATACATGTACAGCACACACTTTGCCTTGATGGGGATGCAGCATTAAACTACACAGGTGGCAGATAACAGTCTAAAATATTTTCTCAGAGAAAAAGGAAAATAATGGCATTATTTTGGGTAAAGGCACAACTTTTTCCCATGTGCACAGTAGCTTATACAATAAAGTACTGGACAGAAATGCTCTATTGACTCACAAATCCTTATCATGATTAAATTAAAAAAGGCTTATAGCAAGATGATTAACAAAATGAAGAGTGCAGTTACAGAAAATGATTGAAATTGTTGTCTTTTTTTTTTTTTTTAAACAGCAACAACAGTTTATATACATATTGTGTTCAAAGACTGTAGCAGCCCACAGACTACAAAGGGAAACACAGATTCGGAAGTAATACCAAAGAAGGTTAGGGAATATGAGTTGATGGTACATGAACAAAAACAAACAGTAAGTGTGAGTCCAACTGAGGTGAGTCTGCTGGATCTAGCTTTTCTTCTCTAATATTTCATTTTTCTTCACTTAATTTTATATTTTCCCCTGGGAATTTTCACATGATCTTGTCACAGTTCACCACTGAACTACTGTGGGCGTTCAGAGTTGTCCTTGACAATCCATATAACAGAGATATTCAAATGTTTTTTTGAAGTTTCATTCTAGAACCTCCTTTATGCAGACCAATAGTCAACATTTTTTTCTCATTAATGAGACTCCAAATAGGCTTCTGAAAAACAAAAAAAGCAAATAACGACTGACTAATAAACTGAAGATTCATATTTTAACATATTTATTTATATTTTCTCATTACTTCCATTAAAAAAAAATCATCTACACAGTCTCATATACCATGATGAGTTTTCATACTGCTATTTGAATTGAAGTTGAAATTTTCATTTCAAATAAAACTGAAGTGTAGTATCTGCTTGTGAACTGTAGGAAAATACTGAAGATTTCATTATGAATAGAAAATGCTTTGCTCTCTGTAGTTCCAACACAGATTTTGATATATTATGTATCTATAAAATACATTGATACTGATAGAATTTTCATTTTTACTCAAATATTTTGGACTTTTGCTCTACCAAATCTCAATAAAAGTACAAAATCAGTAAATAAATTTGCTGAAGTTTGTCTTCTTCTGGATAACCTAGAAGACAGCCTTCAGTTTGTGAAATAAGACATATATCAGGACTAATACTGGCAATATAGGAAAGACTAAGAAAAGCTAGAAAACAGCTTATGCTAAGTATTTTCTGGTCAGAACTTATATCTGAAAGAAAAAAATTAAAAACAAAAAAAACAAACTTAAAAAAATTAAAACACATAACAAACTTAACACTTAACAAACTTAAAAAACATAAAAACAAACAAGAAAAAACACTTTTTTTTTTTTTTTTTTTTTTTTTTTTGAATCTGATAGCATAGCTGGAAAGCAGTGTGCCCAGTGGTTGAGAAGGCCAACAGCATCCTGTCTTGAATCAGACACAGTGTAGCTAGCAGGACCATGGAAGTGATCATCCCCCTGTAGCCTCTGCTGAGGCTACTCCGCCAATACCATTTTAAGTTTTGGGCCCCTCACTACAAGAAGGCCATTGAGGCCTTGGAGCTTGCCCAGAGAAAGGCTACAAAACTGGTGAAGGGCCTGGAACACAAGTTCTATAAGGAGTGGCTGAGACAACTGTGGTTGTTTAGTCTGGAGAACAGAAGGCTCATAATTGCTCTCTACAACTACCTGAAATGAAGTTGTGGGAAGCTGAATGTTGACCCATTCTTGCAGATAAACAGTGATAGGACTAGAGGCCTCAAGTTGCACCAGGGGATGTTTAGGCTGGAAAATGGGAGACATTTCTTCTCCGGAAGAGTAGTTAGGCACTGGAACAGGTTGCCCATGGAGGTGGTGGAGTCACCATCCCTGGGGATATTTAAGGAAAAGTTGGATGCGGTGCTTAGGGACATGGTTTAGTGGGAGGTATTGGTGGTAGGGGGATGATTGGACCACATGATCTTGGAGGTCTTTTCCAACGTTAATGATTCAATGATTCTGTTATATGAAATTACAGTGATTTTTGGATACAAATACATAGATGATTATATTTTGCAGTAAAAATATACTAATGTTTAGGGTTTTCTTCTGTGTAAATTTAAATAGCCCAGTATCTCATTCAAATATTTTTAAAATGGAGATGTACATTGAATAATGTTTCTGACCTAGAAATGGAAATTCATCTGGAGTTCATTATGAATAAAGAACATTTTGCAAATGTCATTCACATGCACAACAGGCTAACCAGCTGAATATAACATAAGCAAAATGTTCTCAGTAATGGTTTTGTTTGTCTGTTTGTTTTTTTTTTTTCTTTTTTTTTTTTGTGTGTGTGTGTGTGTGTGTGTGTGTGTGTGTAGAGTAGTTTTGCCCAAGCAGAACAAAATACTCCATCTCCAGCCAGTGGATTTGCTTTCCATTCCTTATAGCTCCAGGGCTCCTACCACCTTCAAGGACATGAAGTGGCTGAAACGAGAAAATTGGCCATAATCCATACCAGTGAAAGCAGATCTACAGACATTTAGTGGAAATCAATCACTTATACATGCTTTGCTGTATGCTATCAAAGGCAGGTGTTTCATTTTCTCTGTTCTGTTGTAAGTTTTGATTGCTATATCAAGTATCTATTTTTTTTTCTTTGTCTCTGTCAAGAAGGGTAGCACTGGGGCTGAGGGAAGAAGGGTAGCACTGGAGCTGTGGGGAGAAGGACTGCTCCAGCCACTTCTGATTGGAGCTATTTCTGAACATCCAGTTGTCCAAGGAGAATAGATAGAGCTCAGTTTAATATTCATTGTTCTGTGTGGAAGTTGGAAAGAGGCTGGACCTTCCCCCACGGCAGTTTTGCAGGTTAACTGATTTGCGCTTTGCTATTTTTCTTCTCTAAAAGTCTTAAAAATTCCTATTCACAAATGTGATCATTCTAGTAAATAAGATCCTACCAGTCAACACAGACAGTTTGGTAAAATAGTTTAGCAAGCTGAACAATTGAATTAAATTATATTAATTATTAAATGACATTTCATTTAACTTCTATGGACAAGAGACCAATTTTTAGATGTGTTTATCTGCAGAAAAAAAAACAAAACTAAACAGAACAAAATCGAACCACATACGTCTTCACACTAATCACATTGTGATCTAGATTTATGCTGTGCAAATTATTGTCTGGAAAATAAATCAGTTTTGTGAAGAAATATATGAATTAATTACTTAGAGTAATTCTGAATGATAAAAGTAAAAACTTAAAAAGTAATTTTAAAAATCAGTTTTGTGAAAAATATTCATCTGATTAAATTAGTAAATTTATTAGATTCAACAGTAGAATATAAAAAGGGAAACAATACATTTATAGCAAAGATCAGAAGGTATATTTCATCTAAGGAATCAGTGAAATTCATACCACTCAGAACAGTAAAATCTTAGTTCTATGGAGTGTGTCTGACAGTAAGATTTAAAAAAGACCTACGTGTTTGACCTTTTTTTAATAAGTAGACTATTTCAAATGAGAACATCTGGTTTATGTTCCTAAACCTCTGGCCTTTAAAAAATTCTGTTCCCAATTCACACAAAATACCATTCAGGATTGTTTGACATGGTGACCTTCCCCGTAGGTGGCTGTCTGAATAAACCGATTAAATAGATTCGGGAATTTAGCATATATACAGCAAGTTAATGCTTGCATCCAGGAATCATTAGTAAACATCCTTGCTCCTCTATGCTTTCTACTATAGGTATAGATATGAACTGAGATTTAAAAAAATAAAAATAAAAAAAAATGTCTCTTCAGTGGAACTGAAATAAAGAAAGCATTTATTATTTTTTCTGTCAAAAAGGTTTCCATTACATCGTCACATTTTCTTAGACATGAAGCAACATAAATCAGAAAATTTCACATAATTACAACATTAAATGTCATGGTTTCACACAGACTGAGGCATTGAAGAGGTGGACAGGTTAGGTACATAAATTCAAATGGTCAGTAAATATTTAACAAGTGCTTTTGTACATGGTAAAGTTAAAAATAAAATAGTGTATAGGCTGGGAAGGTTTCATATTTTACCACACTTGTTAATAGAACATTCATTGTTATTTGTGTAGAGTGCAATTCTTTTTGACTTTGCCTTCCATTTGCCTTGAGGACAAGCCAGTTTAAAATTGTTCAGCACACTGCACCATGCAGAACAGGTAATCTGTCTAATTAAAGACTGTAAGGATGTTCAAAGTAAAATATTGAAGAGCTTCCATAACCTCACTTTCACCCTCCCTCTGTACCACAGCTTCTGAGACTCAGAGATACCCTAGCCATTAACTCAAGTGTTTACAGTCTAAGCTCAAATTCTACTTTGCCAGAATGGTTCATTTCATATTTTACAAGTCTGTTTTCTCATTTACAGGCAGAAAGCAATTTATCAAATTTTTATATTATATTTCTCAGCTTGTTTCAATATTGGACAATATAATATATGCCTGGAAATTAAAAAATGTAAAAACATAGTGTGACTTTATCCAGGGACCTAATAAGATTTATATCCACATATTATTTTTTTTTGTGTATGATCATTTGGTACATTTCAATGAATTATTAATTATGACCAACAATATAATATTATTTTGCTCCGATGCACAGCAAAAGGAAAGATACCCAAGAGATATCCATCTGACAGTTCAAAGTAGACGTGGCCAAAGTATGCTCACAAGTTTCTCATCAAGTACTGCATGACATGCATCTGCCCATCAGATGAACCAGACCGACTGAGCCTTTCTGAAGACAAAGATGTAATCTATGGGGAGGTAAAGTCAAGATTTATTATATACTGAGAGGCATTGATTTTTTTTTTTTTTTTCTCAATGCTTATTTATTTATTTATGTATTTAATCGGCCAAAGCTATCATAGTGTAACATCAAAAGATTTCATTCTGTTCTCCAAACCTATTTTTAAAGGTTGACATACGGGATAGAAATGTATGTAGGATGCATGTTCTGAAGCTGACAGCAATCAAATTCAAAGCTGCATGGAATAGTTTTTACTTAGTAGATTTAAGTTATACTTACAGTCAGTATTATGTAACTACCATAAATGTTATTATCTGCTGAGTAATTTGTTTTCATTTCACTTTTATTGCATTCTCCTAAGTGAACTTAACAAGCTTTCATAATGTTGTAGGTATATATTACTACACCTTCTTGTAATTTAGGTTCCACATCTTGTTTTTTCATTTATTGAAAAAATACAGTTTTTCAAATATTTTATCTTCACAGCATTAACATTCTTCATGCACTACTTACTAATGAATGTTGTATACCCAAAAAAACTTTCTTTACTTTCAAGGTCATTATAAGAAGTGTTTTTTTAAATTATAATGAACAAATGTTAAAAACAAGCGAAGTTTCTCTTCCTTAGAGCTATCTAAATAGTCAAATAATATCTTGCAAAATATTCAAAGAAAATGTCAGTTATAAACACTTTGGGTCTAAAAGCAATAAAATAGGACTAAATATATTTCTGATTTTCTTTTAAAAGATAATGCAGGCTTGTTTTGTTCTTTGTCATGCTATAATCATGTAAAAGATAACACTGTGCCCAGTAAGTTAAGATGCACTTTCAGTTTGTTCTACTTGTTCTCTGTGAAGTCTTCAACTCAACTTGAAGTCTTTCAGAAAAATATTCAATGTACTAAACAGACCTAAATGAAGAATATATCATGCATTTTACCAATTGCTGAAAAATCACTTTTTATCCTATAAGTAATGAAATGTGTCATGCTTATAAAGGATTACCAAGAATGATAAGAAATCTGCTTCAAAAAATCATACCAAAAGCTAGCTTAATGCTTATTTGAAGCACAATGGAGTGCTAATGGATTTTGACAAGCTGATCATGCCTATAATAGCATCAAACATACCAAATTCTTTTTCACCCCACACAGTCCCCAAGGGATCATCAACCTATAGATTAAAAGCCCTGACTTTTGACCTTTCTATAGTTAACTATCTGTCAAGTGATTGTTAGCCAGGCTGTCAATGGGCATGAGATCCCTTCTCTGTTTATATTAATTGCAAATACTGTTCTTAAGTAAGACCAATTCACAATATTCATTCTTTACATTTTGAAGCTTCCCTTATAATTTCTCTTTCAGCTGCTACTGTCTATTAAAGAGAAGGATCTGATCTGAAATGTTACCTACTCTTTCAGCTGTCATGCCTTTCCAGTTTTTTCATCACTGAATAGCTTCCTGAAAGCTGAGTTACATCATCCTTTTTCTTCATAGGCCTTTGATCAGATCACAAGGAAAAAGCTAATTCTTTATGAAATACAACAGAATTTCTATTTTTTTTTTCCTTTCTCTTTTCTTCCTCCTGCCTCTCCCCCCCAGTTCTAAAGAAACATTGCCAAGTAAAAAACTCTCAGGAGATAACTGGAGGTGAGATAAATGTTCTCGTATATCCTCCTTGTTCTTTGAACAACTTGAATTAGAAAATTAACAGTTCAGTCATATCTCTTATTTACAATTTTTTATAGGCACTAACAGATTTAAAATAAAATATTTCTTCCGAAGAGTAGAACACAAAGTCTTACTATGTCACCCATGCTCCTCACAGTTGGCTTCTTTTACAGACCAGCAAAGCTCAACCCCAGCTGGAATTGCAGAAACCTTTGGTTTGAGGGAACTGTTATGGGGTTTCCTGTGGGGGCAGGAGGGCACACCTCTATATCAGTGTCATTTACTCCCTAGTCTACTTCAGAGCCCAAATCAACTGGTAGCTCCATGGGGCTCACCTCTTCTGCATCCAAATACTCTCTGGTGCATCCCTGCAGAATTAATGAGAGGGGGTTACTGCTGTCTCCTTAGCTAATAGGTACAGAGTTAGTTAGACAAGTACACTGAAACAGTCTGAGATGTCTCTGCTCTGTACTTCACAATAAGTGATAGGAAATAAATAATTATAGTGGCAAGAAGTAGGATGTTGCATATTTCTCAGTGTCTCATATATCCATATTGAGTTGGAATCTATCTGTTTGATTCTAGGTGAGATTAGATAGATTTTCCATTTCACTGGGGTTTAAAAATAAATAAATAAAAGAAGACTAACTGTTACTATACTAGACAATGTCAATACATGTAGATCCTGCCCCATGATAAAATAATAGCTCAAAAAGAAATTTAAAGTTTTATTCCTGTTATTTTCTCAAAAGCCATACCCAGATTTTGCACAGTCTGATTTTCAAAAGCTTGACAGTTTCCTATGTTTCTTCTTTCTTTCCAGGGAGAAAATAATCAGAAGAAATGACCTTCTATTATGGCAAATTGAGATCTAGTGACTAATGGCTAATTGTTATTACAATTCTTGACCTGATCTGTAGTGCTGGAAACCAAATCTCAGCCTCCAGAGTGTAACCAGATATATCAGGCAGTCTCTAAGTTTATACAGGCAGTATATTAACAACAGAGCAACTTCAGAATTGTTACCCTAATGAACAGTCTCAGATCTAATAAATTCCAGTGCTAAAACTAGGTGAACACACAATTGTTTTCATTCAAACTGACAGAACTGAAAATAAGACATTTCTCTTATATTAGTTTATTCAGGGTGAAGAATAGTGTTAGAGAAGTAGAAGAAACCTTCTCATTGGTATATTTTTTCAACAGCTTCAAGCTGTTAACAGTTACATTGTCCCCAGGTATGGGGTGGTGCATGTTATGGCTAAATGATTAGTTTAGAGGCTCTTGACATACAGACTTTTTCTGTTCTCCAGTATCAGCTGTGAACATGTATTTCCAAGCAATTAAACCTCATCTCCTGCTGGCTTGGGAGCCAGGAACCTTCAAATTTCAATTCAAATTCTTCAACACCTACTACCATTGAAAAAACAAAACAAAACAAAAAAAACTCTGCTAGTTACAGTCACAAAGAAATCCATTGATACATGTTTGAGATTCTATTAAAGAGGAAAATGAAAGGCCTGGGAAGAAAAGTTGCTAACAGTGTAAGTAAAGCAGACGACAAAAAGTATCCTCTTTTATTTTTGTGGTTTTGGAATTTGCAGCACACATGAACATCAGCATGCACAACCAACAGAGAAGAGTTATGTATTATGAAACAGTAGGAAGTCAGTTAATCTCTGACTCTTTCCTCCTTCCTCCCCAGGCCTAAAGATTTTCTGACAATACAAGTTTTAAAGGAAATAACTTCTATTTGCAAATGCTTGGTTGGTAGCTCAGATAGAAAATGCAGTGATAACCACATGGCACAGGTCATTTCACAATGACAGACAGCAGCTTGGTTTGCTTTTGGAGAGGTGCTGGACAGTTTTCTCCAAGGAATGCCAACTCCTCTGTGCAGATGCTAGAGAGATGAATATTCAAGTCCAAGTTCATTTCTAGCTATATTCAAAGAACTTTAACAGCTCATTGCTAAGAGCCAGCTTGTAGGAACATCAAGGAGAATAAGTACACAAGTACTATCTCTATATATCTCATGCTGTTTGCTACTGGAACTTTTGAAAGATGCTTTGCCATAAGTGTTCTAATTCTAGCTTGTGTTTCCTTTGTATTTCACTGTCTGTTTTACTAGAGATACAAATAAATGGCAAAAAGAGTAAAAAAAACTTGATTATGTTGTTTTTGCACACTAAGGAAAAAATAGCAAAAGCTTTCTATCAGATGCTGTCACAGCAAGGATGAAGTGTTTGCTTTGGGTAGATGCAGCTGCTGCCTGCAACATTCTCTTTACTGTTGCTTGTAACATGCAGTTATGTTTTTCAGCTTGCATATAGCATAATCAATCACGCTGACCAATAGTTAGCCTGAGTGTGATATAATTTAGGGCAGATTGTTGTGGAGAAGTTCAATATTTTAGTTTGTAAGGTAAAAGCTACTTGAATTAAAGATATACATGTATAACAAAATAAGAGATAATGTAGTTTGTGAATATTTTTAAGGACTCAGCTCAAAACAGAGGGGTGCTGACTTGTGGCAATGAAACTTCGGTAAGCATGAAGGTTCAAGGAGAACATCCTCTCTTTTAATTAAATTAAATATTAATTAATTAAATCTCTCTAAATTAAATCTTAGATTTATCTGGGGAGGAGGTAACTTTCCCTTTTTACCCCTATCTTTCTAACATTAGGAGAAATCCCTGGATATTCACCCCTCCCCAACATGAAACATTTGTAACTTTAACTCTGATCAAAGTACAAAAAGCCACTAATTACAGAATTACCTTCATTGCTTCCATGAAGTGCTGTTCAGAATGCCTGATAGAACAAGAAAGATAATGTTGGCTTAAGAGATAGCCTGAGCAGCTGGAGCACAAAAGCACATATTCAATTGGGTAGCCATCACATTAATGCTGGGCCTTTGGGCTTGTTGCCATGAAACGGTATGCTTGTTACATGCTTTTTTATTTTTATTTTTTTTCAGCAATAGTCATCTTGCTAGATTCATCAGCCAGACTTAGTAAGATGAAGTAAAAGGCTTTTAATTCTTTAACATTTCTGCTTTCATTCAAATCAAATTTGTACTTCCTACATGGAACGGATATCATGCTTTAATTTCAACTAACATATTAGTATCCCCACATGCATCCCTAAACTGCAATAATTTTCATACTTCTGTAATACTAATAAGCTGGCCAATGTCTTCCTGCAGTATAATTGAATAAGATATTTCCAGTTAAATTTTACATTGTTTCTAAAGGGTGTAACTTGATATGTTAATCTCATACTAGTGGAGGAATGATATTTTACTCCTTCAGACTCAATTTTAATACTTTTTCTGTATTTCCACAGATGTCAAAAGTAAGTAATAATTAGAATTGGATGGATACAGCAAACATATTTCCATGAATATTCTTTTGATTTTAAAGGAATTAGTTTAAATTGTGTACACACTGCTTCTGTGATTACATTCCTCAAAAATTCTTGTAAATGAGTCTGTGGAAAATAACAGAGAGAAAATGAGACACTTACATATGCCTATTGCACAAATCACATTTTTAATTTAAGTGTAAGTATTTGGCTTTAAAGTTGAATAGATAAAGCCATCTAACCATGGAACAGGAATATATTTTATGACCTTCATGACAAGTCTCAATGTGTTAAATGGTGTTTCTAATCATTTTTTTTTTTTTTTTGGCTGGAAACTGTGAGTAGTTTCCTGTTTTTCTAGATGTAACATGCAAGAAGAATGATGGAGAAACCAGAAATCATTTAATCATTTGGGTGAAAAAAAAAGATTAAATGGATTTCTCATGGATTTCTGAAAGTAGATGATCCTTTTCTCTGTGTTTATTATTATTATTATTATTATTATTATTATTATTATTAATTTTTAGTTTTAGTTTTTGTTCTGTGTATGTACTAGGTACGCGGATATGAGATTCAGATGTGTGTACATATCTGTGTATGTGTTGCAGAATTCCAGATATGTACTTTCCTGACCAGTATTTCCCTGGTGTTGTGCACATACTTTCTAGAAGGTCATCCCAGACAACCATACTTGGTAGCTTTCAAGTGAGGTGAAGTTTCTGCCTCCAGCAAGATCTTTGGAGTACCACTGCCAGGATGAAAGAGAAAGGTGACCTTTCTCACCACAGCTTAATTCTATTTTTTAGCAAAACTTATGTCATATATTACTCATGTTGCAAGTAAAACGAAATGGATAACGTGATTCTGCCATTCATCACAACAACACATCAGTAGTTTAATTCTCAATAATTAAAATGAACTGGCAAGCAAGCTGATTTTCTTGAGGTACGTTTCTATCTTCCCCCCCTCGCCCCGCCACCCTCAAGGGGCTGTTTTCATAGATTTTTTTTTGTTGTTTAAACAAGGGACTTGTAAGTTTCCAAGTGAAGAAGTCACATTTTCATGTTTTCAGATTTATGATATCGTATAGATGATTTAGACTTGCAGACAAGATATTTCTCTTGGTTGAATGTTACAGCGGTCATGTCAGGCTTTCACTTTTCTAGTTTGCATGTGACTCTTGTTTTGCTAGCAATGCTACAAAAATGCATCAAATATCACACATTTTTAATATCTATTCCAAACTCTGTAGCTCAAATGATTGATGTTACACAATCAATGGGCCAGAATTTTATGAAATTGACTCTCTCATGTATCTCTGAGACAGTCATGGGGACATTTTTTCAGCAGAAAATAGACAAGATTCAATAGAGACATAATACATTCAGCTTTGATTAAAATAAACTCAGTACTGACTATGAGCAGCAAAAATCTTGAGAAATAGATATTTTGACTACAAATTACAATTGTAATTTTGACTACAAATTACAATTGTAGGAATATATTTTTAAAATGATATTCTTAAATGTAGGATGAGATGAGACATTTATCTAGTTGTTGAAGAAGTTTGATGTGTGTTTATTGAGAGAGAATTGCATTAGGTGAAATCTTCTCCAGCCAGTTAGTTCCCTGGCTTTCATTCCAGCTGCTTTGTAGGAATAAACAAACAAACAAATAAATAAATAAATCTCAGCTACTTTTTGTGATATAAGCTAGTTTTTAATGCTTACAATCTTTCTTATCTGTAATTTTGTATACAGTGACCCATGTGCTAGAAGGTAGGGTAGAAGCAGATGTTCAGATTTACGCTGTCAGCAGAAATCTCAATAGTTATGGTACCTTGGGCTTGCCTATGGACTCATTCATGGGTCATTCAACACCTGAGTTGTAGCAGTAGATGAAAAAAATGGATGCCTTTTCCAAACAAAGCTTTTTAAATTCAGACAGGCTTGGTGCAGTGACTACTTCACTGGGGAGCTTGTTCCAGTGTGCAACCACCCTCTTGGTGAAGAACCTCTTCCTGATGTCAAGCCTAAACTTCCCCTGCCTCAGCTTAACACCATTCCCAGTCCTATCACTCGTATTTACAGAGAATATGTCGCCTGCCTCTTCAGCAACCAACAAGCAACATTACCTTCTGTTCATGTAGTGAGTTACTGCTGAGTATCATGTACCCTATATATTCACATTTTCCCTAACTAACTGCACTCTAACTTTTGTATACAGACTAACCTTGAGATGTTATCATGTGTGATGCAAGGACCAGGCAAAACTTCACAGCTTCTTTAATTTTTTTTGCCTTTTTACCATGTAACATTTAGTAATAACAGTTTAATAATTCTTAACTCCTTGATATTTTTTGCAGGAATATTAATTCTGATAGTCTCATTTGATGTTAATGTGTCTGTGTGTTGTGTTAAGAGTTGTATTAACCGTTATGGGCCCAGTTGGATTCAGGGTACTGAACTATTACAATCACAGATTTGCCAATAACACATTAACCATTAGGGGACTGGTTGGATTCAGAGCACTGAACTGTCATGGTCACGGATTCTCCAATAACGTATAACCACCCTTACTCTAGTCAATCAAGTGTGATTTATTACAGCAACAGGTACACAGGTTCTTTGGATTGCCAGTGATAGTGACTGCAAAAGCAAGCTATCATGCATGAAATGCACAGGTGTTACAGGTGTGCAGCCTAGAAAGTAACGCATTAAAAGGATCAAAGACTCTAGAAAGATTTATAACCAAGTGTTCAAATCTCACCCAAAGGCGTCCCAATGGGGGGGAAGAGAGGTTCAGCACATCGACTGGTCCAGAAATCAGGAGGTCCTAAGGATGTTGTATTCCCTCGGGATGGTATCTCCCCTGACAGTGGTATCTTCCCTAACATCCCCTCTCTCTTAGGCCAATTTATATTATTTTCTATCTTGTAGGTGGAGCTTGAGTGACTCTAGTCAAGCATATCTTAGTTATATATGGTGAAAAGTTCTCCCGTCTCCGTTTAAAGTAATAGGCTCTGAGAAATTCAGAGTGCATGCTCAGTGAGGAGTGGTCGCACCTTGGAGGAGGGTAGCTTCTGGGATGGAGGTGTGTTTTGGTATTATAATGATATTATAATGAGAAAAAGTACACTAGGATACAGCATTTGTCAAAACATGACAGATCCTTGGCTCAGGGTAGCATAAAGTGCAGCTCATCCGTCTTGGTGTGCACAAGAACAATAGAGTCCCCACCTGGTCACAGAGCCTAGCCGTGGTGTCTCCACTCCACTCTACATTCCATACTGTTCCTTAGAGCTAGCACACCAGGTTTTCCCAGTGCAACAGCAGCCAAAGTAATGTTGCTGAATCCCCAAGCCTAGGGAACACTCAGGTAATGCAGCTATGCCCTACCCTGAAAGCCTCTTCAATGCTGTACATTTTCTTTAAAACGTGAATGTTAGTTTTATTTTCCTAGTTACTTTAGGCAATTGCACCACACTGTGATAGAACTTTAGTTGAATTTCCACTGGTATTCAGAATTAATTACCAGACCCCTTACTTTGAAGCATTTTCCTTTCCATACTACTCTGTTATGTAGGACTTCTTCTCATAGCTCTTACCTGAACAAAACTTAATGAACTTTTATGGAGTAAATAGGGTAGATGTTGTTTTCACATTGGCCCCGCTTAGGCCAAAAGTGGCAGAAAGTAACCCAATGAGAGCTAGAAATGCATATTCTGTGGCATTATATATATATATATATATGTAATATAATATATATATATTATATATATATTGTATATTAAATATATTAATATATATATCACACACACATACACATATATATAAATATAATATATATATTATATATATTATATATATTATATATCTATATAAATGACTCCGGTTTCTGGTGTCAGCTCTCCAAGGAATGTGCTACCCTTCAGATGCTGTAGTCATTTGTAACTGCATTCAAGAGGAAGAAGATAAGTATAGACAAAGTGAAGCAATTTATCTAACAGAGGAGATTTATTAATTGAGGTAGTATTTTTTTTTTTTCCACACAAAGAAAACTTGATTGCACTTAAAATTCCACTACAGGCAAAAGATGCAAAGTTATTAAACAAAAGGTTACCAATCAGTTCTTCAGATCTCCATGGGAAAACAAACAAACAAACAAACAAACAAACAAAAAGCCTAAAGACCACAGCAAGTGATCTGCTTATTCAGGGACTGTCTGCTGACCTTCTTACCAGACTGGAAACTTGCAGATATTGATTACTGCTTTAAGAAAAATGCCTTAAAAATCCCTTTCTAATTTAAGCTTGTGTTGTCCTGATTTTCATGGAAGATATTTTGAATGCATAGTGCCTCACACCAGAATGTAACTTTTTATTGCATTATTCTGATAGAGCTTTTTAGCTTCTTAACAAAGTTATTTTAATCTGCATTTATAGTGTCAGGGTCTGTTCATTTTATTTCATAAAATAAGCAGGGATCTTAGCCACATAACCAGGATCTGTACCACATCATGGATCTTTATAAAGAGCTTTGAACTGATAACTTATTTGGGAGGGTTGTGTAAAACAGAGTATGAACTCTTTCCTCCAGTGATCCTTTTGCTTGCATTAACTCATTCTCTGAATTAGTACAAGGAAACTTTTTAAAAATTATTTTATTTTTATTTTTAATTTTCTAATTTATTAAATAGGAACACATCTTGAGGTCCCTATTTTAATGACTTCTAATAAGTGCATTTTAGGTGTACTTAACAGGGCTGGACTAAAGGAAAATGAAGAGTTTTTTAAAAGTATATTCGGAAATGAGACAAATATTCTTATGTCCTTTGAAGAATGTTGACTAGTGTTTTCAAACAAGTCTTGTTGTATTTGCTGATGTAAATAAATTTTCAGAGTAAGGGAAAGATTATATCCTGCAGTTGCTTCAAGAAAAAAAAATCATCTTTCACAAATTGAAATGATTCTCAATAAATAAGTCTAAAAAAAACCCTGCAAACTGAAGAGGAATTAGACAAGAATTAGCAAAACTTAGGGAAGGCACTGAGATTGTATTAGCAAGCTTAAATATTTTGGGGATTTAAATATGTCTGGACTTTTTAAGAAATATATGATTCAGTCAAAATTCAAATTTCTTTCAAAAAAATTTGATTTGAGATATTCTGAACAAACTTAAAAATTGCACCTCAATTTCCATAGAGGCAAAGGTTTAGACAGTTAGCTCTGGAGTGAGAGAAGGTTCTTCTACAACAAATTGTAATGGGCTTTTATTTAGTTAAGAGTACATGTAAACCATTCTTAAAATTAAACTTTGTTTTTCTACGGAAAAGTTTTGTAGTAAACAGAAAAAGCTCAGAGCGCTAGTCTGTATTTGTTTATTCTGGTAGAGATAGAGGTATAATTTTAAAGAGGTTTAAACAAAACCAGCCAGAATTAAAGCAGCTGTGTGTTTCCGCTGTGTTTTCTGAGATGTGTTATAAATTAAGAGTGAAAGTTGATCATCTGTAGGATAATCTAGGTTTACAGGTAACATGTTCTTTAAAAGAATGCATTAATCACAGATCTATCATAACTGTAAAAGCATCAAGGTGCATTACTGTACTCCTCTGACAACTTGATAAGTCCATGTACAGCTTACAACTTTTAAAGAATTTAAAACTAATGAATTAGTAAGTGTGTTGGTGTATGGGAAGCCTGATAGGGCTATTTATGTATCTTCCTGAATAGAGGTGATGGACTATTAAACTTTGATGACCACTACTCAGACAGGTACTTCTCAAAGAACTGGAAAGTCTAATCTTATGATAAACATTTTACAGTTTCTCTGTTCAGCACAGGATGTTGAAAAAATGAAATAAGTAACAGAATAACAAAAAAATAAATATCCTTGAATACTATAACTTCAAAATCCAGATCCTAACAAATAGATCCAAAGTGTGATAAAAAAGAGTTTCAGAGTGACTGACAAACCCTTGCAGGCAATGAACAGGGCAGCACTAGGAAAGAGATATACTCTCTGATTGTGTGAATGGTGGGAAAAAGGCTGTATCTTCTGCCAAGAGGTAAGGCAGGTCATAGAAAGACAAGCAAAGTACTTTGTCAAGAATACCTAAAAATGGTGAGAAAACTGGAAAAGGAAAATGGAGACTGGCATTTATGAAAGGTATTTTAATTGCAAAAATCACTTGGGAAATTTGGGGTGGAGGAACATGGGTTGTTACAAATCCATTTTGTAAGCAACTGGTCTGGACAAACTTCCAATTTCCAGTGAAGGTGAAAGAGCATAACACTGAGGAACTCTTTGTTGCAACTTGGTTTAATTAAAATGAAAGCAGTTGTAGCTCACTGGAAGCCTCTGATTCCATGTATAAGATAGATTTTAATAACTTCCTTTAACTTTAACATTAATAACTTCCATAACTTTAATAACAGCCATTTTCATAAAATACTTTTAAATATAGGAACAAAGATAGCTATGAAAAAGCTAGATATCCTTAAGAACTATGACCTGAGCTAAAATATTTTTGGTTACAATAATTAATTCAAAACTCTTATTATTGAAATAAATGTTGTGCGTTTCATCAATAGAAAAAACATGTCATACCACTTTCATAAATCAAGTACTGTGTTTAGGTTTTCTTAAAGCTCTAGTTAAGTGATGACAGAGTTTGTGTGTTCTGCAGATGTATATGATCATAATATTTACTGGTGATATATGCTTGGCTTTGATTCTCTGCATTAACTTTATCAATACAAGATAACAAATGACTGAATGTAACTGAAAGCTCCGCTAGGAAGGCAGTGTTGGGTCTTTTGATTGACCTCATAAACAAATCAGCATTTTTTCCTGGTTGAAATATTCTTGAGGCTGCTAATCATTGCAAAAGAAATATACTTTCATTCTTTACTCATGCAATCCATAAATTAAGTCACAACTGATTCTCATACCACCAGTGGGTAGAAAAGCAGTTTCAGGAATGCATTTTCATTACCTGATTGCCACATCGTCCTGTGTGGCAATTTAGTATTCTCACCCTTACTAGTCTGAAAGTGCTTGTTAGTTCATACAGGTTAGATCTGCTTTCTGAAAGATATAGATTTTTTTTCTCATCTTTTTTCATAGTCTCAGGGGTATCTCTGCAGGAGACAGTGACCAAAGCAGGTACCTCCAGGGGCTGTGCTGAGTGTCTGGGTGACCACAACCTCCCCTCCATGCCTTCCATGCAGTCACTTGGGGTAAACCCCACAAAAGATTTTTTTTTTTTTCCCCACCTCTTGTGGCTTCTCTGACCTATTCTGAAAGTTTCTGGACACTGGCTGACCTCCCCCGCTACTCAAATATATAAAAGAATGGAGCAAAGAGTAGATATCCTTGAGGTTGCTCACACTGCAAATAGACCGATTCCTCTTGATAATCAATTAGGAAAAATTTTAACAAGACACAACAGGAAGGAGTTAAGCAAATTAGAAGTATTCCCAAGATTTTACTTCTATTCAACTATAATTAAAATCAAACAACAGTGCAAAAATAGTTTGGGAATATCATACAATGTAGCTCTGAAAAATCCCCAGAGGAAGTTATAAATGCTTCCAGCAAACAAAATAAAGAGAAACATTAGTCAGTTTCAAGCCTCATTTCCTCAATGATGGGAGGTAACAATGCCATAAATCACTAGTTACCTTAAATCATATGATCTTTTGTGCCATGGGCCTTTTGGTAATCTTTACATTTACCATCATGGGAATATTTGTTGAATAAATATTTACTAGACCAAACACACAATTTCAGTACAACAGGCATTTCTGTAAACAGCACTGAAAAATGACCTCAGCATGGTGGGGACTTTCAGCTGATTATCATTTATTACTAGATTTATAGAATAATTCTTTAATAAATGATGTATGAGCAAATATGCCTCCTAATAAGAGAGCAGGATGTTAATTACAATGACTCAAAGCTCAGTTCAATACTTTGAACTGGAAATATACCTGATATTCATATAACCTGTGGAGTTTTGTTCTGGAACTGACAAAAAGAAGCATACTGAGCATGTGTCCCAGCCAACTGTTGTCTCACCTTGCACAGCACTGGGATACATTGGTCAGAAAATACGACAAGGACTTGACAAGAGATCAGAATGAACTTTGCAAGTCTTGTGGTCAAATTATTTTGTTCTGATGCTGATATGTTGCTTAATACTTTTCCAGTATTAGCATAAATATCTGCAATTCTTTATGCAAAGAAACGTTCCTTCTTAAATCTCAAGAAACTTGCCCAACTTAGTGAGCTTTTTCTCAGTTCTTCACTGAAGCAAAAACAGCCACAACAAAATTAGGTGTACGTGAATAAGGAGTTATAGACTGGAGTCATAGTAATAATTACTAGCAATTTTTATAGTTTTCTTTTATGTCAAATATTTCACATTTACATTCCACACACATTTGGCAATGCAAACATAAACAGAATAATTCCTAGGATGGAAAAACTGCTATTCTATGGAAAACAACTTTAATTGATATGTGAAAAACTGAGAGGTAGAGACTAGAATGAGGAAATACTTGACTCTTTGTGAGCCTGATGCTTAAAATGTGATGATTACCCATTATGCTTGCTGGTGATGGGATTTTTTCAGAGTTTGATTCCAGGGTTGGTACATTAGCTCTGATTGCTGCTGCTAGCTCTGGGGAATCAGAAGAGGCAGGTGACAAGCTCCTGTGCACCTCCACCCCCACATCCTGCAACAGTGCACAGCAGCAACCTGCTTCCCAAAGCATGAAGAGGATGTGCTGGTAGCAAAACTAGTGCATTTGTGACACCTGGGGGGACCACTTTGGGGATGAAGCCCTGCCACTCTGCCTCAGTCTAATAATTGTTGATTATTAAGCCAAACACTGAGTCTTTGGAAACTTTTAAAGACTCAGTGATACTAAGAAGGCCTATGATTAAAGGGATCAGTGAATAAAGTATGTTCATAAATATTGCAGGCAAATAAGTGAATAAACTCTTGATAGGTTAAGATGATAAGTTAAGATCAGACTTTTTACTTTCGTAATAATTTATTTATTTATTTATTTTTATTATTATTATTCCTTTATTATTATTATTTCTATAATAATATCCTGCACTGTATCTAAATCAGAAATTTGCTAAAACTCCAATGAAAAAAAAAAACAACCTGCAAGTGATTTTTATCCTTCCTTTTCCAATTAAAAATGAGCAGCAAGTGTGTGATTTTTATATTTATGGATCCTGTTTAAAGTAGTAAGATGAAGAGACATAATAAAATCAAATAGAGCTGAAGTAAAGCATTAGTGAATATTCAAACAAAACAAAGTAACAAAGAAACAAACAGCAACAAAACTACAACAAAAACACGCACTTTGTACCACCAGCATTAATGATTAGACAGAAAGTGTATAGAGCCTATTGGAGATTAAAACAGAGACAGAGACAAAATACCAGATTGCCTGTGGCAAACTCTGGGAACAGGCTTGTTCACATGGAATGGGATTATAACATTAAGATATAATGACAGGCCATGTTATGTTGGTCCATTCATATGTGCCTCAGGTACGTTTTGAGGAAGGAGGCTACAGGCTATTAATTGAGTTATTTTGCAGTTGTTTAGACCTAGAACACCAAAAGCTGTTCTGTGATCATTCACAGAAAATCAATCAAGAAATTCCATTTTAGGAGGATGTAATATAATCAAGAATATAGTATGAATAACAAGTAGGAAACAGACGGGTTGCTTTCTTGTATTTGAAGAATTAGAGAGGACTTCTATAAAGTAGGAATTGATAAGTACAGTAAACCATGCACAAAACAAGTGAAGATATAAAAAGCTAATAGGTGAGACACCATTAACATTTTTGAGTCTTTCTACAAGCTGATGACAATCATCAATTAAAAGCCTTTAACTTGTTCTATCAAATCATCACTGAAATGTATTGTAATGCACTGTAATGTGCTATTGCCAATAAACATAAACTATTTTCTACCAAAGATTAAACTTTTTTTTTTTTTTTTTTTTTTTTTTTACTGTATAATGAAACACAGAATAAGTTTAAGCATGTAAGGAATATTCTCAGATATTCTCATGTGCTTAAAGAATTTATCACATAAGGTAAGACAACTTTGAGCAACTTGTGTGGGGATCAGATAAATTGTCATATCAAGCATGACATTTCATGAAAACATCATGAAAACATTGGGAGGCTTGGGGTTAGGTGGGAGCAATGCAAACCTTATGCAGGTTTCTATATTCACACCAGACCTCTGTGTCCTTCAAATGTTTATTTATTTATTTATTTATTGTTTTATGTAAACCTACATTAATAATAGGATGGGGTCATAAAGAAGAATATTTTTCTGGTTTTGCGTATACACTATATAAGTACTCATTGCATATGTGCATATATGTCTGTTCTGAAAGTAGTAGAACTAATTAAAAAAAAAAAATTATTCATGAGAATAGAACAAACAATTAGAATTTTTCAAAGTAGCACCCGTCTGCATCTGCACACTGCTGCCAACGAGTTTTCCAGTTTTCGTACGCCTCCAGGAACGCCTGGACCGGAATGCTGTTTAGCTCCCTCATCACAGCCTCTTGAAGCGCCTCTGCTGATGTGTGATGCTTCCCCTTGAGCATCGATTTTATTCTCGGGAATAGAAAAAAGTCTCGCGGGGCTAAGTTGGGGCTGTAGAGGGGCTGAGGCAGTGTTGCCACCTTGTGCTGGGCAAGATACTCCACTATGCGGAATGCTGTGTGGCTTGGCGCATTGTCATGGTGCAGCCGCCAATTGTTGACAATGGCTGGGTGGACATGAGCAATGCGTTTTTGCAGTCTTGTGAGGACTTCCACGTAAAAAACTGCATTAACTGTTTGTCCAGGTGGTACAAACTCTTTGTGGATGACTCCATGTCGATCAAAAAAGCAAATGAGCATGGACTTTTGCTTGGATTTGCTCATTCATGCTTTCTTGGGGTGTGGGGAAGCAGGGGTGTGCCATTCTGTGCTCTGCCACTTACTCTCCGGGTCATACTCAAATACCCACGTCTCGTCACTGGTCACTACATTGTCCAAAAAGTCGGGCTCCTCATTCACATGATGAAGAAGATCCTGGCAGATCACTTTCTGGTTGGACTTTTGCTCCTCTGACAACACTTGTGGCACAAACTTCACGCACACTTTCCTCATGGCTAAATTTTCTTTCACCATCTCAAGAACTTGGGTTTGAGGAATGCTCAAGTCATCAGCAATCATTCTGATACTCATCCTGCGATCGCGGTTCAGTAAATTTGTCACTCGCGACACATTTTCATTGGTCTTGCTGGTCGAAGGGTGTCTGGAGCAGTCATCATCTTCCACTCTTTCCCTACCTTCTCGGAACAGCTTGTGCCATGCTGGTGCCACTCAAAAACACCCGATCTGCCAATGGCAGCATCACTGTAGACCTCCTTAATCGTGTCGTGAGTCTCTTTGCCCGTTTTACCAAGCTTTACACAAAATTTGATCGCGTATCGCTGCTCCAGTAAACGCTCCATGATTCTCCATGATGAGGCGTTTCAACAGGTGTTCACAGTACAAGTGACCTGCTCTCTTCAACGGCTGACAGCCGACTGCCAATTTTTCCCAGCATTCCCAATATGCCCCTCCACCGATCCTGCGCGTGCAGACTGCCTCTCGTCCTCCCGTTTGCCCAGGAAAAAGCCAGTCCTACTACTTTCAGAACAGACCATGTATATCTATAGGTACATGGCTATTGTAGTGGGTTTATGTGGCAAGGTTTTGGTAGCAGGGGGCCATAGGGGTGGCTTTCTGTGAGAAGGATCTAGAAGCTACCCCATGTTTGGTAAGGGCCCCACTGCTGACCAGAGCCGAGCCAATAAGCGATGTTGTTTTGTGCCTCTGTGAGAGCATATTTAAGACAGGGGAAAAAAACAAACAAACAAACAAACAAACAAAAAACACAAATGCTGTGCCACACAGTAGCTGGGAAAGTGAGAGGAGTGAGGAACAGCCTTGCAGGCACCAAGGTCAGTGAAGAAGGAGGGGGAGAGGCGCTCCAGGCACCAGAGCAGAAGTCCCCTGCGGCCTGCGGTGAGGACCATGGTGAAGCAGGATGTCCCCCTGCAGCCCATGGAGTACCACAATGGAGCAGGGTTCCTCACTGCAGCCCGTGGAGGAGACCATGGTGGAGCAGGTGGCCCTGCACCGACGGAGGCTGCAGCCTGTGGAAGACCCCTGCTGGAGCAGATTCCTGGCCGGACCTGTAGCCCATGGAGAGGAGACCACACAGAAGCAGGTGACCTGGCAGGAGCTGCTGCCCGTGGGGGAGCCAGGTTGGAGCAGTTTTCTCCTGAGGGATGGACCCCGTGGTATGGACCCATATCTGGAGCAGCTCTGGAAGAGCTGCTGCCTGTGGGAAGCCCACGCCGGATCAGTTCATCAAGGACTGCATCCTGTGGGAGGGACCCCACAGCACAGGGGATGAGAGTGACCGAGAAGGAGCGGCAGAGAAGAAGCGCTGTAGACTGACCATAACCCCCATTCCCCCGTTCCCCTGCGCCACTCAGGGGGAGGAGGTGGAAGAGGGTGGATGGGGGGGGAAGGTGCTTTTGGTTTCTTTCCTTTGTTTCTCACTTCTCTCGCTTGTTAGTAATAAGCAGTAAATCTTACTGTGTCCCTATGCTGAGTCTGTTTTGCCCGTTACAATAATTACTGCATGATCTTCTTGTCCTTATCTCAACCTTTGAGCCCTTTTCATCATATTTTCTCCCCATTCCTCTTTGAGGAGGGGGATTGAGAGAGCGGTTGGGGTGGAGCTCAGCTGCCCAATCAAGTGGAACCACCACAGCTATATAGAAATTTTAAAGGAAAATGGGATTCTAGTTCTCATGGTGTCTCAGAAACCCCGTTCCTGCCCAGAAGGAGGATTGAAACATTGGTGACCAGAGCTCTGAACCAAACAGCTTTCTGTGTGCCTCATGTAGCTGATGCCGAGTAATAAGAGTCAACAAAGAGAAAAAACTTCTCTTTGTTGGAAGTGGTTAGAAGTGTGGTTAGAAGTGGTTAGAAGGAAGTGCTTAGAAATCTCTTTAGAGAGTTCAGGTTAGTCTGCAGCCATACAAAGGACCATACAAAGCTACATATAATGTTTATGCTAGTTAATACTGAAAGTGTGTTTTCTTGAACCACTTGCCACATTGCCCTGAGATAAATTAAAAAGTGAGCAATCTCAGTGATAGATATGCTGATTCCCGAACCAACTTTCTTATAGGCAGAATCATCTTTGTTTGTTTTTATTTATTTATTTATTTTAAAGAAATTCTGATAATTTGTCCATTGGCTGCTTTGTATCCCAAACATGACAGCAAATAAAGATTTTACAAAATTCTGTCCAATACATTCATTAAAGTCCATGAATTCAGACTCTTTACTAAATGAACAAATGGATATTTAGCTACATAGATATATATGTGTAGTGGGTTTACGTGGCAAGGTTTTGGTAGTAGGGAGCCATAGGGGTGGTTTCTGTGAGAAAGATCTAGAAGCTGCCCCATGTTTGGGAAGGGCCCCATTGTTTTCCAGAGCTGAGCCAATAAGTGATGTTGTTTTGCGCCTCTGTGAGAGCATATTTAAGACAGGAAAAAAACGCTGCGCCACACAGCAGCTGGGAGAGTGAAGGGAGTGAGAAAACAGCCTTGCAGGTGCCAAGGTCAGTGAAGAAGGAGTCGGAGAAGTGCTCCAGGCGCCGGAGCAGAAGTCCCCTGCGGCCTGTGGTGAGGACCATGGTGAAGCAGGATGTCCCCCTGCAGCCCATGGAATACCACGGTGGAGCAGGGTTCCATGCTGCAGCCTGTGGAGGAGACCACGGTGGAGCAGGTGGCCCTGCACCGACGGAGGCTGCAGCCTGTGGAAGACCCCTGCCGGAGCAGATTCCGGGCCGGACCTGTAGCCCGTGGAGAGGAGACCACGCAGGAGCAGGTGACCTGGCAGGAGCTGCTGCCCATGGGGGAGCCAGGTTGGAGCAGTTTTCTCCTGAGGGATGGACCCCATGGTATGGACCCATATCTGGAGCAGCTCTGGAAGAGCTGCTGCCTGTGGGAAGCCCACGCTGGATCAGTTCATCAAGGACTGCATCCCGTGGGTGGGACCCCACAGCACAGGGGACGAGAGTGACTGAGAAGGAGCGGCAGAAAAGAAGTGCTGTAGACTGACCATAACCCCCATTCCCCCGTTCCCCTGCGCCGCTCGGGGGGAGGAGGTGGAAGAGGGTGGATGGGGGGGAAGGTGCTTTTGTTTTTTTTTTTTTCCTTTGTTTTCTCACTTCTCTTGCTTGTTAGTAATAGGCAATAAATCTTACTATCTCCTTATGCTGAGTCTGTTTTGCCCGTTACAAGAATTACTGCGTGATTTTCTCGTCCTTATCTCAACCCTTGAGCCCTTTTCACATATTTTCTCCCCATTCCTCTTTGAGGAGGGGGATTGAGAGAGCGGATGTGGTGGAGCTCGGCTGCCCACTTGAGCGGAACCACGACAATATGTCAAAATTTGCTTTACTATTTTTCAGCATTTTATTAAATTCAAGTAAACCACAGAGATCCAGGCTGAGTTTAAGTGGTCTCATTATGTTATTTATCTCCATTCAAAATCCTGCAGATATTTTTTGTGCGTTTAGGTCTAAAAAGCATGATCGTAAAGCTATGTAAGTCCAGTCCACTACTTAGCATTTGTACCTCAGAACATAACCTTGTAATTTATAGCAACAGTTAATCATGGAAGAGCATGGAAAAGCAGGAAAGCAATCATGTTACATACATAAAGCAACTACAGTTTTCAAGCAAAGTAAGATCGTCCAGGTCCAGTAATCCCATTTGACAGAATCAGTGTTGGCTGAAGAAGAGCTTTAGTATTTATTTTATTTTATTTTATTTTATTTTATTTTATTTTATTTTATTTTATTTTATTTTATTTTATTTTATTTTATTTTATTTTATTTTATTTTATTTTATTTTATTTTATTTTATTTTATTTTATTTTTTTGCCAGAAGTTTCTCTCTATTGACCCTGATTTCTATGAACTTAGTAGCAGATTTTCATTTTCCTGTTTTATCCTTCTGCTAAGAATTTCCAGTTTAAGAAAATCATTTCTGCATATTTTACCTTTTCTCGAGTTCAGAGGCTTTGTTTTCCTTCCATACAAATGAGAATCACAGAATCACAGAATTTCTAGGTTGGAAGAGACCTCAAGATCGTCGAGTCCAACCTCTGACCTAACACTAACAAGTCCTCCACTAAACCATATCACTAAGCTACTTTTTCTAAAGAAGATACTTTATTTTCTTTACCCTAATACCTTTTCTCTGTGAAGTTCAAATAAAATGATTGTTCTCCTTGCAAATTTTATGGCTTACAGTACCATCCTAAAGTTCAAAGGACTCACAAATGAACCATCTTTAAAGAGTAAATTCCTTTCAAGGGACAGGAAAGTGTTGTACTCAGAATAAGAACAAGGAGGAGGGCTCAGATGTTCAGGGTGAAGGGACTGGAAAATGAAAAGAACGGTGAAACTAGTACGTATGGCATTGGATAACAAACCTTACAAAGGATATAACAAACATGAGCAAAGAGTCCTCTTTCTCATTTGCTTTGAATAATAAGGAAAGGAGGGTTAGTAGACTTTGCTTGAGGAGAAGAGGGTAAATACAGAAGAATCTTCAGGATGAAAAAATAAGGAAAACATAATTCTGAAGATTAGGGGAGTGAAAGAAACCTTAAAAAGTGCAAAAATGCTGAAGAGGTTTTTGTAGTTAAGGATCCCATGGTCAGGCAAACAAAACAAAACAAACAAACAAACAAATAAAACAAACAAACAAACAAACAAACAAAAAAACACCTTTCAAAAATCCTCTGGAAACTGCTCTGGAAATAGTAACCTCTTATGATTATGTCTGTCCATAATAGATGTCACTTGCGTGGTGAGAGAACCATTGTTCAAATGATACATCCTTTGTTTCCATTCCTGTATAGTTTTGTGTTCTCAGCTGTACAGGCTACCTAGGGTTTCACTGCTTCACCATTTCAATCACCTTTTCTCTTCCAAGTGTATTGTCTTATATTTTCCCCGAGTTAATTTTTTTCTATAGACTTCTTTCGTATATGTCTAATGTATCATGACCTACCTTTATATCATTCCCACTATTCATATTAGTGTTTGCATTTTCATGCCATTTAGCATCATGTTGAAAACTCATTTATAGAATGCATATTTCTCCTTACAGACCATTAAGGAAGAAGTTGTTAATTAAGACTGGAACCATCACTTATTTTTTTGCAGTTTCAAACTAAGCACTTCCTTCCAATTCATCAAGTTACTTTCTATTACGGTTCTTTGTTTAGTTCTTTAGCTCATTTAAAATTCATGCAAATCTTTCAACCCAGATAATTTAGATAAATTTTGAGTGTATGATTTTGTAAAACATTGTATTCAATGATTTACATTATGTTTACAGTGTTTCATTAATTCTTCAGTCTTCATTCATTATTCTGGAAATTTTATCTATTCCAGAACTCAGATATATCTAACAAATGCTCACCTTTGATGCTCATAGTGAGAATTAGCTCATTTTCCCTTACCTTCACACTAACCTTTATGTTAATTTTTTTGTCTTCCTTTGGCCTAGCTGGTGCACATATTTTCTAAGTAATTTAGTAATAGTACACTACCTCATTTTCTAAATGATGTCTTTACACTGAGTGACACAAATTCTTCTTGTTTGAATTTAAGTATGGGAATACTTTTTTTTTTTCCCATACTTAAATTGATACTAAATTTAGTATCAATACAGTATCAATATACTAGTAATTTACTAGTATATACTAGTAAAAATATTTCCCACTACAGCCTTTCAAAGTTTTGTCAGAGTATGCTGTTCCTTGCATGGTTGCATTGGTAAATAGCTTTCTTATAACTTCAAAATGACAAAAAGATTATTTAGAAAACAGATCAAATCAATTTATGATTATGTAAAGAAGCTATCTTTGAAATAATTATTATTATTTAATAAAAATTATTATTAGAAATCTAATAGCTTAGTTTCCGTATGTAGTTTACTATAATCTTGAAACAAGAACTATGATATAAACAGCTGCCCCCTTGTAATCTTGAAACAAGAGCTATGATATAACCAGCTGCCCCCTACTGTTTTTACTGTCTTTTACTGGCCTCCAAATGATGAGTGATAATTGAATGTTTATTATCCCCTAGCAAAACAACATTTTAAACATGAAAACTTAAATGTAATATGCTCATTGTTATCAACAAACAATAGATATTATACTGCCTACAGAGGCATAACTTCTATAACTCAGTATTGGTGAGGTGCCTCACAAAGGCATGACATTAGCATAAAACTAGATGACTTTATGGATTTGAGAGAAACTTCTCTTCTCTACGGTCATTAATTATACTGAAGTGTTAAGCAAGTATCATTTCAACTTGAATTATCTTGGAGCTTTCTAGTGTTTTCCATTATCACCTTGATTTTAGGGTAGTTTGTTTATCGTTTTAACATGTATGGGTATATGCTGGTGAAAAAACTGTCAGCACAGATGTACTTTCTAAAAGTAAGAGCTGTGGTAAATTACTTAAGCACATTGTAAGCCCTTGATCTAGCCAAAGTGACATGCAACAGCTGTTAGACTGCAGATGTTCCACATACATTTCCTGGGCTGCAGTTACAAAGATTGCTCTCCATTCCAAGCAAGAAGCACCACCTTCCCTTTTACAGAAAAGCTTATTACGTCTCAATATCTCCTCAGAGTAGCTCAAGGACACAAATTGCAGCAAACTGTATGATCCAGAAAAACTAATTAAGGACAGCTTGGCACCAGTACATCTCCTGGAGAATGGACTGAGAAATAGCTGTGTTGTGAGAGCTCCTGGCAATTAAGGAGCTTCAGATTTACTGTCTTGTATAGATAACTCGACTCCTTTAATTTTATTCAATGCTGCACAGATATTTAGGATCCTGGGTACTTGTTCTCCATTGGTCTCATAATTTAGGCCAATGCACAGTTTGGTATTAAATGCAACCAAATTAGTAAAGCAGACTTTTACACTGCTGGCTGGTATGCACTATAGGGCAAGGGTGACTCTTTTTCTCCATCTCATATTATCAGTGGTAATTTTATCAATCTCAGAAATAAAAAAGATATATATTTTTTTAATTTTTCTGATTTAGCTTGGCTACCCAGTGAAGCTTAGGTTAACTGTACTTGTATATATATTTAATTTTGGAAATTAAAAGCCCCCCTTTTTGAAAAAGAAATCAAAACAAATTTAAAACAAAACAAGAAAAAAATAACAAAAAAAAAAAAAAAAACACAAAGAACAAAAAAAGCGCTAGTGGCCATGAAAAAAACAGGGCTTCACAGAGAGTTATTTTTCTGGACTGACAAACTTAAAATCACTCTTAAGCTGTCCAATAATCCTTAAGGTGGATAATGAAATGGATTGATAGTTTTGTATGACATCAGTCAGGAGTCCAAAACATATTTGTCCTTTGTTATGACTGTTACTAATTCAAAACAGATTAGTTAAAGAAATGATATCAATTCAGCTTCAATTAATTATGTCTGGATGTGGGGCTATGCTAAATTAAAAATCACTTGCACTGAAAAAGCTTTTCATAACTAGATTGCAGTCATAACTAAATAAAATCTGGATCACCCCCCTCCTCACCTTCCCTCCCCCCCCTTCCCCCCCCCCCAAATAAACAAAACAACAACAACAACAAACAAAACAAAACAAAACAAAACAAAACAAAAAAAACCCAGATGATGCATGAGATAAAGCTCACATGAAACACCTGCACAGGGAGCTAAGGACGAAATGTGGCAGCAGAAACAGTCTTCTAATCACCTTGATACTAATGAGAGTTGCCTTTGGAGTAAAGTGATGTGGTACAAATTGTATGCATCTACAGGTGCTCCAGTGGATGATCTTAAAAGGATCCTTGAAGGGAGATACCCCAATTTCTCATAGATGTTGACCACTATGACTCTTCCAGGTGAAATGTCAGAAGCTTATGTACCTCTATTAACATGTTAATAAAACATCATTAAAAAAATTTAGGTTTTTACTCTGTGCCCTTATTTTACTTGTGTTCATAAGTAGTACATATATTTATTGTATGCAATGCAATATATGTAAATATGTAATGCATTTATTTTTTGTTGAAACTTAAAATACAAGTAATTGAGTTCAGTCCAGTTATACAGACCTTCTATAAAACATAAATTTATGATATAGAAATATTAAGCTGCTTAAATCCAATGCCAGCTGTCTGTGCAACCATAATCTAATCCAGCTCTATAATTTAATTATATTCTATTAACAAGTTCCCTTCCATCTTTAACTTTGTCCAAGATGCCACATGCACTATCAGTGATAGATACAGTAATTCAAATCAGGTATGTAGGTATCTTCTGACTATCAGAGAGCACAGGAGAGCAAATAAAAGCTGCTCAAAGTAATATAAAGTGAAGGGAATGTATATAATATTCCCACCCATGAACATCAGGCTTATCTCGTTGCTTCACAATTTCCCACTAAAAACATTCATTACCAAATGATGTCGTACTGATTTGATATGACATAGACACAAATGCTGAAGAGCCTTAAAAAATATGCACATAGATGAGTCTTTGAAAAGCAGTTACATTTTAGAAGATCGCAGAAGTTCTATGCAGTTGCATCACCAAGAACTTTGAAACAATATCAATTAAGCTCAATTTTTTAAAGTTTTCAATACTTTTATGACTGATAATCATTTTTAATTTATATAGTTCTAACTGGTATGCACTGCAAAAAACACAGTGTAGGTAGAGCACAGTAAAATTCTGAAGAACCTGAAAGTCTGATAAAGTTCATCCAATTAAAAAAATGGTACAAAACCCATGGTCTCATTCAATGTAATTTAAAATTATATAGTTAATGATTTTATCACACATACCTAGGTATAAGTAATACCTTGGAACAATACAAAACCTATGGTTAGTATCCTGCTTTGCTGATAGAACAATGATTTAATGCAACACAAATTAGTGGAGTGGGCAGTTAATCATCCAGTTAATCAACACAGCAGCTTGGTTGTCCTAGCTTTAAGCTATTCTACCCCCCATAAAAGGTGCATGCGTGCGTGCACACACACATACATAGAGGAAACAACACAAGAACTCAGTCCAGATTTCCCTAAAAAAAACACCACGCAAACATTTTTTTTTTCCATCAGTGTGCTGAAAAGTAAAACTAAATAACTATTTCTTAATGCAGTTTTAAAAGACTGTAAATTTATCAAGCTTTTTTTTTTTTTTTTTTTTTTTTTTTTTTTTTTAAGACAATTTACAAGTTTTCATTCTTTTTAATTTTGTTAGTCTGTACTAACACTAATTGTTTTAAATGGCCCAATTTTCTGTTAACTCTTCTAGTTATAATGTGAAGCTGTAATTACATTCAACAATACAGTTATCCAAACAGATTGTGATATTTCAAAGAATCAATAATTTCAGCCTTATCAATAATTTTGAGGAAAAGATATATTATCCTGATTATATATTTCTGCTGATTATTTCAAAGAAACTATGATTAAGCAAGTGACATTAGCTTTGTTTTGGAATATAGTTCAATGAATATTTGCATACAAACATAGTCGTACAGAAAGCACTATATGACCACATTAAATAGCTCATCCAATTTGGATAGGCAAAGTTAATTTAAGCTAAGGAACATAAAGCACTTTTAAGTATCTAAAAGAGAGAATTGATCAGCAGACCCAAACACATTTCACAGTTATCAATAACACATTCCTTTTTGAGGTTGAATGTTCTGGAAATGGAATAGTCATTTTATTAATTAGATACAGTTGCTCTCCACAGATGTTGATTGTCCTTTACTTAGAAAGAGAGAATACTGTGTAGTTACAAAAGCAATTAATCATGCAAATGTCTCAATTTTATATATAATCAACTACTCTGCCTACTTTTTGCCTGAGACCTACCACTTAATCTTATTAATACAGTTCTAGTATTGTGTCTTGTTCTCAGATACTTCATGAACAGTTTTTAGCATATATTTTGATATATTTTTCAACAAAGCTTTCTTTAATCACATTTTTCATGAGCACAAGACATCAGAAGATATTTCTTGTAATAAATGCTGCACTGCCAGTCAGATTAGTTTTGTACAGTATGTAATAAACTGGGTTTACTATGGCTAGAAAAGTAGTTTTACCAGGATTTTGAACTTGTATGTCTTATCTAATTCATCAAACACTTGTCAACTGGAGAAGGGAGGAAAATTCAGAAAATTTTGAAGCACTATCATAGTCACACATTTCTGCCAATCAAGGTAATCCTCTGGATAAACCGAACAATAAAATGGACGCCATTTCTTTGTTCACTACTGATATCCACATTTAAGACAGTCGGATCTAAACACAGAGTATGCCACGTTGATTTTTACACCCTAGTCGGATACATTTGATTCCATCTCCTCTGTGTACAACATCATTGTGTCCAGCTTTTTCACATCCATTTTTTCATAATTTGAATTTGATCTATCTTAAATATCTGCAGTCCACATTAACACAATGAACATTGGGTATGGAAACCAACAGTAGAATGTTAACTGGTCTATAAGCATGTATGTCTGTTCAAGCATATCTCTTTTAATTGTAAATTAACTTAACTGTGCAATTGTGTAGTTTGGTTTTATTGATTTAACTAAAAATAAATTTACATTTTACCATCTCTTATTGTTAAGAATTATTTTTGCCTTGGTATTTTCCTATGGCGGCACTACTGAAAACATATATGTACCACATACCCATCCACTCTAGATAATACTAATATACTAATACTAATACTATACTAACTATTTTGGTGCCTGAGTCTCCATTTCAGTGACGCACTCTCTATAGCTAACACTAGTAAAATTAATTTAGATTCAGCCTTAGCAAACAGTTCATCCCCATAAAGAGAAATGTATTTTATATCATTTGCAAACACTGGATTTTTGTGATCAGTGTGAATGTAACTGACATCCCAGTTCAAGTGGTGAATTTGATTTCTGTTTTGATAATCACTAGCAGTTTCAAATGTCAAAATTTTGATAGACAGAAAAATAAAAACTAAGGAAGCTATGAAGTTAGAGACATGGTAGAATTCAAATCCTGTTTCAGGTGGTTTTCTACTGCTAGAAGAGTTACAGGTTTGCTGAATTGAAAAACTGGTATATGCTTGACTGAACATGGCATTGAATATATGAAAAGCAATTCTTATAACATCAATTTGAATGTTTTGAACATTGGATCTTCCCTTTTTTAATGCAGATGTTCTAGTAAAAATATATTAAAACTATTATATTTACAGAAAACTTTAATATTTTTAAATCAATATTTATAACAGTTTTAATATTTATAATACTGAGATTTTTTGAGCTGAAAGTCAAAGACTTTAAATTGTATTTAATCATGGAATATTAAATAGGAAGAACAATTGTAGTTTTCAATTCTTCATGCTTTGTTCCAAGTGTGAAGTTGATGTAAAATCAGTGTGATGATTGATATTTGCTGTAAATTTGTTCTACAGCTATCTTTCATCTTATTGGTTTGTTAAGCCTAAAAATAGAGCTGGAAAAAACTGCAGAGAATATAATGTGGTGAGTAACACTTCTGCCAGTGGGGAAATATTAAAAGAAAAAAAAATACAGAAATAAATTAAATTGTTTTGCAACCCATTAAAATTAAATCAGTCTAATTTTCTCTCCTACGTCATTTCTGAATACAATCTAATTAAAATAATGATAGGTCATGAAAGTTTATAAGTTTCTTTGTTTTCCTTCCATATATTTGTTGTTAAGAATCCATGAACCCAAATCAATAAATATTTTGTCAACTTTGTTACTGGTCCCAGCCAAAATAAATAAATAAATAAATAAATAAATAAATAAATAAAAATTCTAGGTAATATCTCTTAAATTAGATGAAGGCATTGTAAAGTAGAAAAGTATTTTTCTGTTTCCAGTCCTGCAATTATTTTGTAGCTAAACAAAGTTTTTTTTTTTTTTTTTTTCCTCTTCAGATATCAATATAGCATCTTTCAGGATAATTACATTTTATTAAAAAGAAATTAAAATAAAAAACAACAAATTGCATGTTTAATGAAGTAGGGAATAAATGCTTTAATGATGATTTACATTTTTTGTGTACATTTTAGCTAGGATAATCCCAAAGTACTTTAAACTATGCTTTCTAACATACTGGGATTTGCACGCTAATGCATTGATTATGATTCCATCACTGAAGGCTAGAATTTATCCTCTTCTTTATGTATTAATTATACTGTGTGTCATCCCAAATCTTACAGAATTTATTCATAGACTAGAGAATGAGACAATGTATTTCAAATGGATTTTTCTGAATATTTTTGTGAACCTCAGCCTTTTCCATTGTTGTCATTCATAGATAGCTTTTAAAAATGTCAATAAAACTAAGCTATTAAAATGATTATTATTTTTTGAATGCTTTTATTTAGGACAGGACAGTTCTTGAAGGCATTTGTAAGCAACTGACCTTATAAAATCAGAAGATGCTTTTCTGCTCTAATTTCACACTGCATTATTAGAGTTTGAAGTGAGTCATTGTGGGGAAGATTTCTCATTGTTAGAATACAATAATTAAAAGAATACTTACCATGAGGAAAATTTTCCTAACATCCAACTTAAATGTATTTTGCTGTGGTTCAAGTCCATACTTCCTGTCTTATTCACTAAAAGTGGCACCATTTATTCTACTTCTCTGTGCAGTGGCTTTTGTATGCCTGAGGGCCATTATGTACATCCTTCAAGCAAGTTATTTCAGCTGTTCATAAGAACCCTGGCTTTTTTTTTTTTTTTTTTTTTGGGTTGTTTCTTTGTTTCTCTTTTCTGCAATTTATTAATAAGCTAAGGCTTATTGCTTTATATATTCTTATTCTTACATATATTTTCTTATTCTTGTATATATTTCTGTTTATATTCTTATTTCTTTATATTATCTTATTTCTGAGTACCCTGAGCATCCCACAGGTAATGTTCCAGTTAACAACTGTGTTGAAAATTTCATTGATTGATTTGATTTGGTTTGGTTTGGTTCAGTAGAACCATCTGTTAAAATCTCTGTCTGGTTCCAACAAGCTGTAAGAATTAGAGGCAAGATACATAGAAAATGGGCAATGGAAAGAGGAGTTGTCATCTGGAAGATAAAAAGACAAACTTTCTTTAGAAGAGGGCAAACAATCTGCCTATTACCCCTTTTTTCAAAACCAACCCATATTTGTTTGATGTGTTCCTATTTTGTTATCCCAACTATGAGATATAACGCACAATAATGACATGAGACTGTGTCTCATGTACCAATAACAATTCATAAACTTCAGGTCTTTTTTGCATAATTTCTTCTTAATTCTTGTCCAGTTCTTGTCCATTCCTGTCCAACTTTACAGTGTTGCAGCTGTCTCTTGCTCTTGTCTCATTTTTTTCAGACCATTTTTCCAACTTGTCCACATCATTTTGAAATTTTAAACTCATTTATTTTAATTCCCTTCAACACCGTTACGTAGATGTTATCTGCAAATTTAATAAATATATTCTCTATTCCATTTCCTGGATTCTAAACAAAAATACTCTACAAAACTAGATACCCATTTTGCAAAGTGAACTAATGATAAGTGGATGCACAATATATTTATCTCTCTCTTTTTTTTTTTCTTTTTTTTTTTTTTCCCTCCCAGCAACAGTAAATGAAAACATGAAAAAAAAAAATGGTTCCCCTAACCACAGTAAGTCTGTGTTGTAAAGTCTGTTTGGAAAAAAATGACTGCCAATTACCTAGGTTTTTAATCAAATCTGTGGTGCATAGGTAAAACTGTTTGCTACACAATGTGATAATTTTTATTTCAGAATATGGTTTATTTTTGACATAAAAGTATAATTTTTAGTACAAAGTATAAAAAAGTATAATTTTTATGTGTAATTTTTATACATAAAAGTATAATCTTTAATATCTTCATCGATGATCTGGACGAGGGCATCGAGTGCACCCTCAGTAAGTTCACAGATGACACCAAGTTAGGTGCGTGTGTCGATCTGCTTGAGGGTAGGAAAGCTCTGCAGGAGGATCTGGATAGGCTGCACCGATGGGCTGAGGTCAACTGCATGAAGTTCAACAAGGCCAAGTGCCGGGTCCTGCACGTGGGGCGCAATAACCCCAAGCAGAGCTACAGGCTGGGAGAGGAATGGTTGGAGAGCTGCCAGGCAGAGAAGGACCTGGGAGTGATGGTGGATAGTCGGCTGAATATGAGCCAGCAGTGTGCTCAGGTGGCCAAGAAGGCCAACGGCATCCTGGCTTGTATCAGGAACAGTGTGACCAGCAGGGCTAGGGAGGTGATCGTCCCCCTGTACTCAGCTCTGGTGAGGCCGCACCTCGAGTACTGTGTTCAGTTTTGGGCCCCTCACTACAAGAAGGACATCAAGGTGCTTGAGCGGGTCCAGAGAAGGGTAACGAAGCTGGTGAGGGGCCTGGAGAACAAGTCCTACGAGGAGCGGCTGAGGGAGCTGGGCTTGTTCAGCCTGGAGAAGAGGAGGCTCAGGGGCGACCTTATCGCTCTCTATGGGTACCTCAAGGGAGGCTGTAGCGAGGTGTGGGTTGGTCTGTTCTCCCACGTGCCTGGTGACAGGACGAGGGGGAATGGGCTAAAGTTGCGCCAGGGGAGTTTTAGGTTAGATGTTAGGAAGAACTTCTTCACTGAAAGGGTTGTGAGGCACTGGAACAGGCTGCCCAGGGAAGTGGTGGAGTCACCATCCCTGGAAGTCTTCAAAAGACGTTTAGATGTAGAGCTTAGGGAAATGGTTTAGTGGGGACTGCTAGCGTTAGGTCAGAGGTTGGACTCGATGATCTTGAGGTCTCTTCCAACCTAGAAAATTCTGTGATTCTGTGATTCTGTGATAATCACTTTTATTGGAAAACAAAATAAGACAACTTTTTCAAAAAGTAAATCAATACTATATAGACATTTAGGAATGTGAGATGAAAGAAAGCAAATGAATAAATTTATAAAATCTTTATTTTAAATCAGTAGATTGTAATACATAGAACTCTGTTGCGTAATGTGACATTGCTAAATTCAGTTTATTTCCCTATATCATTTACATATTTATGATCTACATGGTTTATTTTTCCCTGTACAACCCATAAAACTATATTATGTATTATATCCTCATATAGGAGGATGTAAGCTGCAGTGGTTGAAATTTGCTTAAAGAAATTAAGAAGACAAGAATTTTGTCATGTTAGTCAAAATACTTTAATTCACCTTTTATGAACAATAATATTTTTAGTGAATATCAAAATGAATCCTCTATCTTCTTTTAGAAAAAATTCTATTTTTTTTTTATTGACAAAGTAACTTCAATGAAGAATACCATTGATTACTTGAAAAATAATTACCTGTCATCCACGCATGCAAATACTTAGCTCAATTAAGATTATTTGAACTTGAACCAATGATCTACTGATTTTGCTTTGTTTTCATTACTGACATTCCTTTTGAGTGTCTTTTTTGTTGAATAATTCATTGTATATGACATTCCAATTAGTAAACAATAAATTCAGTCCCTGGCAGTGAAGTAAATTACATTTTCTGTACCATTCACTTCACTTTGCAAACAGGCAATAAGTCATCACTTACAACATTGCTCTGAAAAAAGATGCTACAGGATGATGGATCACATAGTTAATTTGAATAAACAAATTGCAGTCACTTTTTAAATACATGGAATACAACTTTGTTCAAAAGGCACTCTTTTGAATTAGCAACCGACAGAACAAATGCAAGTGCATTAAAAAACAACAACAAAACTTTTTCAAAGTGTTTTTCTAAATTCTCTGAAAACACAAACACTGTTCATCACAATTCAATTGAAATATGCAGGAAATTATATCTGACAAGCTGTCTAAATAAATAGATCACAAATCCAAATAGGTACATTTCAGTTATTAAATCAGCTTCACACATTGTTCCACACCTTTTAAAAAAAACTTTATGGATAGGACAAAGTTATTTTACCTCCTTAAAATAGCTTTGTTTCTATCATTGTTTTAATTTGAAAATGTATTTTTTATCAAAATAATGCATTTTAGGCTACCTCTGTGTACTAAAAAAAACCAAACATTCATCTAAGCAGCCTCTAGCTATTGCAGTTGCAAATAGCATAATTATCTGTCACATTTCAGTGTGTTTGTAATGATAAGACTGATCTAAATGGGAACTAATGCATTACCTGGATGTCTTTCCAAAGGAGGCACAGCGAAGAAACAGAATGGACCATGCATAAGGAAGGGAACCCTGTACCACACAGGAATGACATTTCTGCCTTCAAGCTCTTTTCTATTTCTCCTCGTTCCTCCAAACCTACTCATCTATAGCTTTATTTTATTTTATCATTACCCTGCCAGGTAGGCCTTAGGGGAAATAATTGCTGCCTTTTTCCCTACCTCTCTTTGCAGTGCCCTCACTGTCTTTGAATATCAGGAGGGATCGCACTGAAAGCACAGGATAAGACAAACTCCCTTCATCTGCCTTCAGAAAGGCTGTCTTCAGCCATCAGATACAGACTATTGTGATGATAGTGTTCTGACAACTTGAAACAGTGACCTGTGTTTCTATAGTCAAAACAATTTAGAAAGATAAAATTGCATTTTCCTTAGTTCAGTGTAATAAAGATTCCTCCACAATGCAGGTGCATTGCAGGTGGGTGGATTCTTTCTTATTATTCTTATTGGTACAACTACAAGACCATCACAAACAAATTCATTGTTTTTAATATCAGATGAGAATCTTTATAGCTGAGTATGGACTGCACCCAGGGTGGCCAAGAAGAATTAAGCTGCTGTATCATATGCGTAGCTGCAGCATGCCTTTTCCAGTGAAAGCAATGCTTTCTCTGTGAACACTGCTTTCACAGTCTCACTGAACTTTATTAGTTAACTCCTTGAAAACACAGTTTTAAGAGGCTTGAGACATATGATTCATACGATTTTAAGACCACTAATATTTTGTTCTCCTCCTTATTTATATTTAGTATAAGATTGATTTAATTCAGCTTTTTTTTTTTTTTTTTAATGGAAAATATACAGAACATTTCTGGAAATGGGCAATTCCAACCATGTTCTACACTGGAGTTAGAGGTACTAGACCAGTAACTTGCCAATGTAGGCCACAGTACTTTCCTCATGAACACATCCCTCATGTCAATGTTTCTGGCCAAGCTGGCACCCATGAACAGATGACTTCTTCATCATGGCACTAGGAAGTGACACATTCTAATTCATTTTACATAACTGGAAATGAAACCTAAGGTTTCCAGGAAGTTCTGGGTTACTAGAGGACTCGAAATATCTAATTTTACCAAGCAAAAAGAGATTCAGTTGAAATATTTTCAATATTAATTTGGAACTAAAAGTTAGATTACATCTCTTACATGGTTATGGGTGTGCCCTTTGTCTTTTTCCAGTTCTTTCCCTGTGCTATTCCTTACTGAAGAGAATGGAAATGATGCAGCTGAAAAGTTAGTAGAATAAAATACATGAATACATACAAAATTGATAGCCTCCTTAGTTAAACTTTGTATGAACTGATTTTATTTAAAAGTTGCATTTTATTTTTTTCCCGCATCATTTATTTTGACGTTTTAGCAAACTTCTTTTTAATGCAAATTAGCTTTAAAAATGCTTTCTGCTTTAACATTAAATCCCTTGACTCTGCTCATCTTCATCATGACTTTATCCTGTTAAAAAGTGCTCTGCACACTACATTATTGCTTAATTATCCTACATTGCTTTTTCATTGACAATCAAAAACTCAAAACTGCTGATGTTAACTAATAAACACAGAACCTATTCTACGCATTAGGGATGGAAAAAAATCTAAATCACTTGAGAAGAGTTTGTTTGATATTGTGGCCATGTTTTATTACTTGTAGCCATGAGCTATTTAGGGTGCTTATATTTGTTATATAAATAATTATAATATATAATTATAATATAAAATATAATGTTAATTACATTTTATTCTGTATTCTAGCTTTTAAAGCTAGGTTGACTATTTATTTATTTATTAAATGTTTGTATGGATTCTCAGGCAGGCTTTTTTGGTTTGGTTTGGTTTGGCTTTCTCAATGTGCATCCTCATACATACTGAAGGGTTTTACTAATTAATTAAAAATTAGTCACATGATTCCAGAAACACTATATAGGATATCTTCATATATGGGACCCAAAAATTCCTCTAGTTCCAACCAATGCTTTTAAAAAGTTTTAAAAAGTTACTGATAAAAGAATATCTAAAACTCAAGTTTCTCAACATACACATTAATCCTTTCAAACATAGAATATTGATCATTTAAAAGGATTAGAACAGAACTGTAATGTAAAAAATCTGTCTCCTTAAGTGTCAGTACATGTATATATATTTCCTTCTAGTTGTTTCTGACAAAACAAAAGAAATTTATAAATTGTCTCCATATATTTTTGTAATCTGTGTTGTATCCTTAATAAATATTTATTTATTATATTATCAAGAATAAGTCTGAGATATACTACTCATTTAACTAAAATTAAGTTTGTATTGTCATCATATTTGAATTTTGAAACTCATAAAAAATATATCTCAAAAATAATCTTGGTCAAAACTGTTTCCTAAATCTGTCCATTTACAGGTTGAAGGAATGCAATATATTTTGTATATAGGCAATAAATATTGTATTATACAACTGTTGCTATTCCAAAGAGTCTGTCTATTAATTATCAGACTAAAAATATAGATCACAATAATCATACAAAGCATAAAAAAGCTTTCAGATAAATTTTGATTGATTCTGTATCCTAGTGTTCATCACTCTAATAACTTGATTAGATTTTAACAGCATTTGTCACCTCAGAGCAACATTTAGACTTTTACCATGACTAAATGTGTTAATATTGTAGCTGATATAAAAAAGAAAATCCATGAATCTCCTCTCCTTCAAATTAGAACTGATAATAATTTGTTTCATCAGTAAACCTGTTGAATCTGTGGCAGTCTAAAAGAGTTGCTGCAGGATGACCACAAACATTGATCATAAGCTTTATTCTAGTTAAATGTTAGAAATGTCATTTAGAGATCAGAAACTAACACATACCACATATTGTGTAGTAGAGTTGCACAGTCTGTACAAATTAATTCATTACTTATATTATTTCATTATTTGTTTATTTGTTTATTTATTTATTTATTTTCAGTCTGAACACTTTCAAATGCTGCCAATACAGCCACAGTAATACAGGAATTTTGAAATGATGGATTTTGTCATTGAGACACTTTTGCTATTTGCACCTAATTAATTAGTAATAGCTTTGGAAGCAGCATTCTGACCTAGTTATAAGTCTCTGTAGGTACATGTATATTTATAGAATGCCTCTTTGGGCTAGATCTTTAGACAGTGCGCAATAAAATGAACTTCAAGTGATTTAGCAATGTTGGTTTCTTGTCAACTTTCACAAACACCTCTGCTGAGTAGAAATATTGTAATATCAGCGCCAAAAAGTTAAGTACAACTATCCTAGAACTATGTCTTGGTTTTAAATTTTGCACACCTTATTGATATTTTGAACTTGCAGCTCAATATGCTATCTAGTGAACTTTTACCTGTGATGAGAGACTACTATTGATCCACACAGCATCTAAAGCTGTCCTGATCTTTAAAAGACTTTTATATATATATATTTACTTTTCCTTCTTCAATACATATGAAATCCTTTCGTATTGTCTGATGCACTAAACTCACCTAACTATAGTACCAGTCTTAGGATGGATAATGCTTTTCAGCTATACTAACTGTCTAAATTTATGAGCACAGCTGGTGTTCCTCCCTTATTGCTTTATGGTACTTTCTTGTGGATTTTTTTCTCTGATAATATCTCATCCTTACATATTAGAAAGAAACTTGAACATTAATCACAAGAATACAGAGAAATTCTCTGTTGAAAGACATTTTTTTTTTACAGAGGTAAATGTTTTCAGCTGCATTATGTATGTACATTCATATCTATATAATATTCTCTTGTGAACACCTGCAAACAGTTGAGTTTAATTAAACTGCAGCTGTTGCTGACTGAAAACAGAGATTTACCAACAAATGTGCTAACTTTACATTCTTTCATTGTGCTTTTTTTTCCTCTCAACTATCTGTTAATATTTTTTTTAAATGGTAAAAACATTTTGAAATAGAATATTCACAGATAAAGCAATGGAAGCCTCTTAGTTCTATGCCATCTTGCAATAGGATAAATTAGCAATTAGGCCATTTCTTAATAAGAGGAAGGAAAAAAACATGTAGAAATAAGCCTAAGAATAGTAATTGGATTCATTTATTTCCTTAAATTGCAAAACAAAACAAAGCAATATATTATAGATTGTTTTCAGTATCAATAAAATTAACAGTATAACTTTTGCTTTATTAGATAACAATGAAATTGAACGTTACTCATGTGAGCTCAATAGTTTTAAAAGAGCAAAGACGTATTACAAAACAACAAAAATAGTATAAGGCAGTACTGAAAAGCCTACTTTGACAAAGGTCATTTCATGTTCTAAGACAGTACTGTTGTCTAAGACCATACTGATGTTGGAGACAAGATGTTTCAGAAATTAATTCATGGCTGTGTTAGTTCAGTACAAGGAGACACACTGTGCAAATAATAAATTTAAACCAGGTTGTCTGTATTGACAGTCAAGAACCACCAGCAGCCAAGGAAATTTAAAGGTTTTTCCAACAGTTCATGACCTACAGTTATTTCTCTAGGAAACCTTACTGCTGACAAACTAAGCATTCTGCCATTCAGAAGGATCTTGAAAGGCTGGAGAGATGGGCAGAGATGAACCTCTTGAAATACAAAGGACACAAGTGCAGGGTCCTGCACCTGGGGAGGAATAACCATGTGCACCAGGACAAGCTGGGGGCTGACCTGCTGGAAAGCAGCTCTGCAGAGAAGGACCTGTGGGTCCTGGTGGGCACCAAGTTGACCATGAGCCAGCACTGGGCCCTTGTGGCCAAGAAGGCCAATGGTGTCCTGGGCTGCATTAGGAAGAGAGCCGGCAGCAGGCTGAGGGAGGAGATTTCCTGCCCCTCTGCTAGAGTTCTGGCAGCAGTTCGAGGGAGGTCCTCCCCATCTGCTCAGCCTAGCCTGGAGTGCTGTGTCCAGCTGTGGGCTCCCCGGTACAACAGGGACATGGAGCTCCTGGAGCAAGTCTAGCGGAGGCCTACTGAAATAGTTAAGCAAAGACTTTGAATTGGTGCTGTGCAACCAACAGCTTAAGTCTCTACTGAAACCAGTAGAAGCTCTGCACATGGCTGGATACTTTGTGGAATAGGTTTGAAATTGCATACTTGCTATAGTGCTTTGCAAAATTAGGAACTCAATTATTGCATTAGTGTTCAGAATAGCACTGCTTACTATGTGCAAGTGCACGAGACCTCATTGCTCCTATAAGCAGTTTGTCCTTTGAGGTTTTCTCTTGCACTTGTCAGTGATTTAGCTTTCTAGTACAGTGTGCAAGACCACATTCTGAGATTCTTATTAGAATTCCCTTTGGAGTTCATCTTGGGGATGAACTCTCCAAGGAAAGATCTCTTTTTCTATTCTATTCTATTCTATTCTATTCTATTCTATTCTATTCTATTCTATTCTATTCTATTCTAATTTTCTATTCTATTCTATTCATTTATTTATAGCCTACATACTCCAAACCAAACTCTTCAATTTGCTTAAGAATGATTTGTACAACAAAAAAGAACTAACTTGGCTCCTATATAATGGGCCTGTTCTTTGGCATTTTGAGCCATCATACTGAGTTTTTTTTTTAATGTATGCTAATCCAACACACTTTTTAGACAAAGTAATCTTTTATTTGCAAATTGTATTAACCAAATATTTTAATAAGGGTAGACAATGAAATAACGTTAGAAAATAAATAGACTGGTCATTCTCAGCTTTTGTCACCTGGTTTTACCCTTTCCTTCTTTGATCTATTATAATTTATCTAATAAGCCAAGCTCACAGAGTATATATATACATATATTATATATTTTTTTTCAGAAACACTAGACATTTCAAGTTTTACATATTTTACATACAGCTTTTACTAGCTAGGGAGCTCATTAGCAGTTACTTCTTGTGCTGAATAAAATGCCACCTGAGAGTATAAGAACTCCCTTATTCACAAGTTCACATTCTTTTAAGAGGTCGCTTAACCTTTAAGTCAACTGCAGCATATTAAAATTAAGCTGTTTTCAGCAGATAACAGATCATTCAGTTGCATTGGAATTTCCAGGTTATGCTGTTGCAATGGAATGTAACTGCTTGAAATATTAACAGGCATAAAATTCCAACAGTTAAAAGTCTGTGCAAGTGCTTCAAAACATAAGGGTTACATTTGTTTTGAATGAGATGCAATCTTTGAAGGGAAATACCTCATCATTGTTTTGACTACTGTAATGGAAATGATCAGCGTAATATCTGGGATTAATAATACTATCCCAGAAAGCAAAAGAAATGTGCAGGAATTACTCTTGTTTTTAGATTCACAAACATTATTTGTGGAGGGTGGCAGACTGGGAACATAATAGCAGAACAACTAATAGAAATGCAAGTTCCATGAATCACTGAATAGATCTTTGTGAAAAATTTCTTTGGCAGGGCAAAAATCCAAAGGTTTGAAGTGTTCCTGCAAGTTAGAAACGATTGATAATACTGTTTTTGAGCTCTTCACAGAAACATTTGGCAAACTTTGGCTTTTAATGTGCAAATTCCTGGCTATGAAAAAAAAAAGGGTGTAACAGGTACGTGAGTTCATTTTTGTGCTGGCAAGCTTTGCATGATAATTCTTCTGTTTTCTTGACTGGTCCTCTGACATCCAAATTCTAGACCTTTTTCCATTTTGTAAAAATGGGACCACTGCAGTTCAGCTGAGCTTTTTACTTGTACATGATAATTATTTTGTCTTATCCTCATACTAATGGAAAGAGAGCTGGTAATCCTGATATATTTGAAAATTACTTAATTGTATAGGATTTATTTTTAATGACAAATCAAAATTTTGCTTATACATTTCAGAAAGTGGAGTTGTATTCTTTCATATCATTTTTTATCTCACAATTGAAGTAGAACTTTAGTGATAGAAAAGAGAAATCAATAACTGATGTAAATTCACACACAGAGATAACAACTGTCACAGTTTTATGATGACCATTTCTACAATGAATTACAAAGCTATGTTTAAGCTTTGCATTTGAACACATTCATGCCAGCTATGATTGTTACTAGAAATGTCAAAACCCTGTCTTTTGAGAAACTGTGCAGGTAATGTTTACAAAAGATATCACAAGATTTTTGAATGAGGGAATAAATAATAAAAGTTCCCTTTGGGGAACTTTTTGAACTTTTTTTCACTCATGAAAATTTGCAAGGGAATCCAGAAACACATGGAACTCATGAATTTTTACTGTGGCACAATTTTAAACTAAGTACAAGAAATATATATATATGAATATAAATGTATATTTTTCCTTTCTTTTAATATTTTAATTGCAGACAGTTATAGCACTATTCTTCAGTGAACAACTTAATGATGGTGATCAATTATTTTGTTCTGCATTTCTTTTTAAAAAGCTGATATAGCATAACAATAGAGGTGAACCTTCTTCCTAAGCAGTGAGAATGTTTTTGCTAATACTCTCAAATTTTATCATTTATAATTGATAAAAAGCAAAGCTAAGCTAATGACAATAACATTAAAATATTATGTAATTTCTGAATCACTTTTCATTCATTGTACTCCAATGATAAAATAAATATGCCTGCATAGGTAGAAGAATTTGATTTCAGATTTTTAAGTGGAATTACACTCATAATTTCAATGCCATTGCTCCCTCCTACCAAAATCAACCTTATAATGAGAAAAAAAAATACATTAACGAAGCATTATTCACCCCACCTATTCATATTTTTTAAAATTATATATTTGTGTTGTAACAGTTTGTTGTTGTTGTGTTGTTTGTTTGTTTTCACTAAGTCATTCCTAATACTTACATACAGGTTTTCATCATCCAAGTACTTTAAAATTGAGTGAAGTTGTGGTCTTGGTATTTTCAGGTAAACTAAATGAATTTAGTAAGGCTACTGAAAAATTATAGCTTAGATATAAATGAAAAAAAAAAAAAGTTCAGTAGTGAATACCTATAAGTAGGATAATCTAGCAAAGATTTTGAGATGTTTTTTCTATTAAGAGATATATTTTATGTTGAGTCAAGGCTGAGAGTTCTGGTGGCTTACAGACAACTGAAGTAAGTTGCATGTAAGAGGGAAGATGTAGATCTGTATAACCAGTCTGTCATTTGGACTGACTTTGGATGATATTTCAGTTCTGTAGTTGCTTTTAATATCAGCCAGTTGGCAGCCTTAGGTCTCTGATTCCTTATGCATACTGTTTCTGATTTGACTTTATAGATGAAAGAAAATGACTAGTGTAGAAACGAGTCACATTAAGGTGCAAACAAGAGAAAGTACTTAAACTAAGCTTCTATTCATAGTCTAGAGAGAAGGTAAGAGTGAAGGTTACCTCCTCAAAGACATAAAAAGAATGAGGAAGTTGAAAATTTGGGGTTTCCTGTCAATTAGTCCTCAATGAACTGAGCAGAATGCAGTTAAGATCACACAGACCTGGTGGGCCATGTCAACATTTGTCGTAACTCTGCATGAAGACATGAAGTCTCCTTACTACAACTTTCCATCCAGCATTCATTTTGTGAACAAAACATCTGAAGCAGCTGCACAGCCACATAAGATCTATGTATTGCTTTGTGCTCATTAAGAGAATTTTACTTCCAGAAGACAAATAAGACATTAACATCAGCTGAGACAAGCTCTTTACTACTACTTTCCTAAGTGTTGTGCAGTTATTGTATTGACCAAGTCAGTTACAGAAAACAAGTCTACTCTTCTGGGAATCAGTTTTCCTATGTTCCTAGTGCCAGATTCCTGTTGCTTGGCCACAAATCTAGTTTTTGATTGTTTTTGCCCATTGTATATCAAGCTACTTTATTTTATTTTATTATTATTATTATTTATTTTAATAAGAAAGCAGTGCGTGTTCAATGTGAAACCAAATTAAGATGGCCATAAAAAGCAGACATACAAAAGTACTTCCCGTATCAAAGTTCTTAAATTTCTTCAGCTGTGAGATTATTATACTAATATACACAAATAAAAAGAAGCAGAAGCAAATAAAGAAATACATAAATTTAATATTATGGGATAGACAGAAACACAAACAGCTTTAAAAAAGAAACATGTAAGTAAAGTTTAAACAGGATTGAAGTGCAGAATTTTAAGAACTGTATAGATCATGAAAAAAGAATGTCAAAAGTGAAGGTTTATGTCAAATCAATGTCCAAGTCAAGCCGATCTTCTCTGTGTTTATGTTCTGCATTGATCTCATCCAGAAAATTCGTTGCAGACTTTTAGTGTCCAGAAAAACAGGAGCAAAGAGTTTTGCTAGCTTATGCTGCACCCAATCCTCCATTTTCTCCTTGCTTTAACTAAATAAGACATGGAAACCAAAAAAGGATATATATATATATATATATGCATATATGTAATATATATATATATATATATATTAATGACAAATCAATTTAAAGTGGAAGATACCTATCTGACTATTTTTGACATATTTTCTCTTTGTCTAGCTTCAATAGTGTTTGAAATCACCAAAACAATACTTGGATTTGTGACCCTGCTCAGATGATTTAAACATTCAAATTATTGGGTATATGTTCATTTTTTCAATATTTCCATAGTGTTGGAAAGTATTTTGTTTTGACTTGATGGGCAAAAGAGGTAACATCTCTTCTAACTTGCTTTTGCAGAGTTTCTTAGCTGATTATCTGTAAATTTTCTAATATTTAAATTATCTGTCCATTTTCTCTGTAGGATATCAGTGACTGTACTTTTCATCCATGAAAACATTGGCTTTCTGGACTTCTAAATTAGCATTCGGCTCAAGAAAAAAACAGTGAGGTGTTAATTGCATTGTCCTGTGAACCTGAGGAAGTCAAAAATTGTCCTATATTTGCAGGTAATTTTGTTATGTGTTAGTCTTCAGGCCTTTGTGGTCAAAAGCCTTTCAGTTTGCTAAAGGTCTGGTAGAACCACTTTATTTTTAGGGCATCTCAGTTCCTTTCAGTGAGCTAAAAATAATCTATTCTATAAGTGAACCAAAAAAAAATAAAAATAATATGATTGAATAGAATAAGAAAAAATAAAATAAAACAACAACAACAATAAAAAACAGTAAATATGTTTTTTATATGAGACATTTATATGTCTCTTCCCAAAAGAGACACATTGTGATTAATGTTATATTGTTAAGATAATAATGTTATATTGTTAAGATAAACTTAAAACAATGTTTTGTACACTAAAACAAGCTAAAAATAATGTAGATTTTAAATTTAAATTCGTTGGCTTAATAATGAAGGCAGAAGTCTAAGTCCAATAGCATTTTTTAGTTACATGGCAAAATAAAAGCTGCATGTTGAAATGGAGTAATAAAATGTATTTTAATTTTTATATTAATATCACAAGATTAAAATATCTCAATCAATATTAGCAGATTTCAAAGCTTTTCCATTTGTGTTATCCAAAAATATAGTATTTTCATATTATCCTTTTAGACTATGTACAAACATGTTCTCACTCACAATTGCAGAGGAATAAAGCTTATGCTAACACTGGATTATTAGGGAAGTTTAGAAGAAGGTCAGGTCAATATACTCCATGGCAACCAAACTATCTTTCTTTAGAGAAACATTACATGGAGAAAGGGAAAGAAAAGAAGAAAGAAAGAAAATCAGTAGTTACGAGTCGTTTTACTCATGTAGGAAAGGCCATACAAACAGTACAAACAGTTTCAGAGATCAGACTTCAGAGAGATTCTCCTTGACTTTGTCAAATTAAGAGGTGTGGTATTAGAAAACTTGCAACACTTTTCCTCTGAAAATATATCCAGGGCTCTTTCCTTCTCACAAGGTGAAAAGGGACAGAGTTTTTGCAGGGACATAAGATACATATTTTCACTATAGTGCTCTGAAAATACACGCAAAGGTAAGCTGCATAGTTTTTTTTTTTTTTTTTTTTTTTTTTTTTTTTTTTTTTTTCGGGGGGGGGGATGGCATAGGTATTTGATCAGAAATTCATTGGAGGTGGATCAAGAGAGCTGATGCTTCCATGCTGTATAAAAGCAGTCACATAGAGAAGACAGCACTTTACCTCTTGCCTCAGTATATGAAACAGCTGGAGGGAAGAATAGCTTCATAAGGTACCAGGCAGAGTCTGGGGATTGTAGGGCAAGGCAATCGGAAGAGGAGCTGTGCAATGCAGAGCTCCTATGGGCACTATTGCCACCAACATATTGGCTGTGTTTGTTTCTTTATAAAACATTTTGACCAAGGTTGCATCTTCTCTAAAATCTGCGCAAAACCTACTGTAAGTGCAACATGTAAATGAATAGTTGACTCTATCTCAACTTGTCTTTCACCAATGACATAGCTGTTCAAAAAGAAGAAAACCTTTTTTTGCTTTTGGAACTATCTAAATTCTACCAAAATTTTGCACACCAGTTAGATTTCACTAGCTAGGACCAAAACCACAGTACTATACATGTATATTGTTAAAGTGCATGATTAACAACAGTTCGATTGCTTGCATATTGCTTCATAACCTTGAAAAAATCTTTACTTCTAAAATAGCTTAACTGATTTTTCACTTTTCTGTAGATAAATGTTTCTCCACAATCTCAATGCATCTTCTATTACAAGCCAATACTTATACATCACATATTTTTGTTACTGTCCTTCAGTTCCAATTGTATTAATTACCACTGACATGTTATCAAGAGCTGGTTGCAAAAAGTTCCCTGTACTAAGTATTAATTGTACATGTGTATGTACAATTATGTCCATCTAGGACAAATGTTGAACACCAAATCTGTGAAATCTGGCAACACAGCAGCTATGGACCTTGGAGAAGTATCTTATTTTAAAAAAAAAAAAAAATCAAATACAAAATAGCAAATCTTGTTGCAAGGCTGAAGTAAAATTCCAGGTACATCTGGAAATGCAGACATTTAGAAATCTGGGGATGCTCTAATTGGCACCAACATCCCTTTCTTTAGCCCCTATAAGATCAGAATGTAACTGTATTTGAGGATAATGCTTTTAAGCCTATTTATCTTTAAGATGGTCATATTTTCCCTTTTATTCTTTCTGCAAATTACTGTTATTTGTTTTTGAAATTGAGCTTCTTGATTTATTTATTCTTCCTCATTTTTCTCCTAGAAACAGCAAGAATTGTCTTCAGATGGGGCACAACACATGTTTGTGTACTTGAATCATTGCCTGACCACGTAACATGGTCATTCTATTGAATCAACACTGTGAGAACACGTCATGATGCCATAGGCAGCCCCCCAAATGTAAGCAAAACAGTGATACTACACACAGAAATGGAGGAACCTAACGCTTTTACAAGAGTTGTACAATTCTCTGTGTGCTACTTCAAGTCATGGTCACATAATTATTTTTTAAAGAACCGTTCTACCAAATAAGTTGCTAACATGGAGATCATAATTCTATTTGCTTTTCTACTGTCTGTAGAGGTGAGTAATTATCAGTAGTGATTGTTTGTCTGAAGATTGTGTATATATATATAAACAATTATTATTTTGAAAGTTATGCTTTATAAGAAAGAAACATTAATATTCTATTTCTATCAACCTGAGACTGAAATCTGGAGGTGGAAATCCATATCCACATAGAGAAAAGGAACACACAAAATATATATACAAATACTGATTCCCAGTTGTGCAGGGGAAAAAATACAAATCCACTGATCCCATTCTGGAAGATACTCTGTAAAATAGCAGTACACTTGTCACTGCCTCACCTAAAGTGTATACACAAGCAAACTGAAGATTGACTGACTTGAATACACTTTGGAGCAGACCATCAGTTTGTCTCCAGTATGACTACATTCTTCGTAAGCAAAGTGGGAGAACAGTGTGGACAATATTTGACATTTATCATTCTGTGTTGTCAGGAAATTGCTATTCAAGAATCCCTGTTCCTTGGTTTCTCTGCACTTGAGCTTCCAGTCGATTTTAGGAAGGCTGTCTGATTTAGGAACGTGTCTGACTTCTGTTTACATACATTCCTGTTTTTTTCCACCATTAAAATGCGTGAATCATTCTGAAATCCTGAATGGGAAAATGCCATAAAAGTACAAAGTAGAATAGTATGCTTTGCTCAGGTGGGATTTGTGAGCCTGTGCGCTTATAAGTCTTTATGTCAGTAGTTCATTCCTTCCTTGTGAAGGCAACATTCTCAGAACTTTTGATATGCAGGCGTTTGACATCCAATATACATTTCTTCTGTGGTGAAAGAAGATTCTGTCTTCAGTTCCTTACTTTAGCTTTAAAAGTTTAGGTTAATACAATACCTCGAACATCTTTCTAAAGATGACACAGGATCTGTTCCCAGGGCAACTTAAAGATGTAAGCTTTCTGAAGTGATATGTAGACAAAACTAACTAATTTTCAACGAGTTTAATTCAAACATGCACTATAATTTACAATGTTAGTGCATTTAAAAGAATAATAAAATAAGATGCCTAAATATATTTAATCCAGTCTAATTTGATGATCAGGCTAGATTCTTGCTACTGAAGTAGAAGTTAGTAGAAGACACTGCAGTCATTAATTTCTGGAGGAGTATTTCAATTTTCAAGGAAGCACATGCAATATTCCTATTTATTTCTACCCTTGTGAGTTCTCTATTCTATACTTGAGACTCCTAACAACCTCGCTGGTATCTAGTGCAGTCAGGATATGTAGTCCCAAGGATGTGGCTTTTCAGTGCTCTACTTCAAATCCTCTCATTCACAGTTCCAGATCCATTTTAACAATGTGCAATTCCTGACAAAGCCTGCAGTCATTTCTCCCCTGTCTTACAAAAGCAAAACATCTTCGATTATTTCCTTAGAACTCAATTTTGCCTGGTGTTTTTCCTCATCAGCTGTGGAAGTTAAGACATCACAAATGTAAACCACATTGGTAAAGCTCAGCCTATTCTGGTGTATTTTATTTTCAAGACTAATTTCTACCATCTTTGCCTCTGCTTTGCCACAGGCGGATGTGAAGTGCATGCATGGTATCTGAGATGAACTATAAAATTATCTTAAGCCCAGCAAGGTAACTTTATACTGTGATATTTAGTGGTGTTATAATAATCTTAGCTATGGTAATAGAACACTTTATTGTAGTCGAGGTCAGCTGCCTTGGAGCTGGCACAACCACAGTGCCTGAACAAGTTACTGGGGGCTCTGGGTCTATCATCTTGATAGGGCTGGCCTGGGACAGCCTAACGACCAGGCCACACCTGCCAGCTCTCCAGAGAGAGGCTGACAGGAAGTGGGCATTCCCAGGGCAAGGGCAACTGGGCCCAGGCCCTTTGCCTAGAAAAAGCCTGTGGGAGGGCAGCAACACATGGTGCCCACCACAAGCAGAGGGGGACAGCAGCTCATGCACACTGGTGCGCAGCTGGTGTGGCAAGGCCCAGGGCCTCTGCACCAAGTATTGGCAGTCTGTGAGATCACAGACCTATCATGGTGTCCACTAGGCAGAGAGCTCAATCCAAAATGTCTGTGGTGACTCAGACAGAGGGCCTGTCCAGAGACATGGCTGTTAGGCCTATGGCAGCAGGGAGCGCCTGACCCTGCTGCTGCCAGGGGAAGGCAGCGGGGAGACCGCCTGTTCTCAGGTGCAAGATCTGCTCTCCATGGTGGCTGACCTCAGGGAGGAGGTGGAGACTAAGAAGCATCAGGGTGTGTGAGGAGGCAATGGACTGGTGGAGTAACTCCCTGGTGTGCCAGAGGGATGCAGCCCAGAGGATGGTAGAGCCCCTGCCATAGAGTCGCTGTTGGGTAGAGGGAGGGGACTAATAAGATGAAGAGGGTTGGAAGTGAGTCCCAGTTTGGCACCATGGGCAACCACCCTCCCTACCTACCTAGTTTCCCCAGGTGCCCCTCCATAATAGGTTTGAGACCCTGGATCTTGAAGGAGAGGTAGGTGAGGATGTGGTGGAAGGCCCACCTATGAGGTCATGCAGGAAGAGGTAATTTACACCATGCCTTAAGACTGCCTCCAAAAAGAAAGAAGGGTAATTTTAGTAGGATAGTCTCCTCTGAGGGGAACAGAGGACTTAATATGCAGAGTTCGCCCTCATCAAAGAGAACTCTATAGTCTACCTGAAGCCCAGATCAGGGGTATCACCAGGACACTCCCCAACCTGGTGCGCTTGACAGACTACTAGCCAGTACTAATCTTCCAGATAGGTGGGGAGGAAGCCGCGTCCCATAGTCTGAGGGGAATGAAGAAAGACTTGAAGGCCTTGGGACAGTTGGTGAAAGCCTGGGCTGCAAGTCATTTTCTCTTCCTTTCTGGGGTGATGATGAGGGATGGAACAGAAGGATACAGTCCATAGATGATTGGCTATGTGACTAGTGCTATAGGCAGGGCTATGGGTTCTTTGATTATGGCTGGTTTTATAAGACACCAGGCCTGACAGTAATGCGTGGGAAGGTCTCCTTCTCTGTAGACATTCAAAACACACCTGGACATGTTCCTGTATAATGCAATTTAGGTATTCCTGCTCCGGCAGGGGGATTGGACTACATGATCTTTCAAAGTTCCTTCCAATCCCTGATATTCTGTGATTCTGTGATTGTTCTCCTTATGACTTTAATATTCAAAATAAGGTTTCACAGAATCACAGAATCATGGAATTTATAGGTTGGAAGAGACCTCAAGATCATCGAGTCCAACGTCTGACCTAACGCTAACAATCCTCACTAAACCATATCCCTAAGCTCTACATCTAAACGTCTTTTAAAGACTTCCAGGGATGGTGACTCCACCACTTCCCTGGGCAGCCTGTTCCAGTGTCTAACAACCCTTTCGGTAAAGAAGTTCTCCCTAACATCTAACCTAAAACTCCCCTGGTGCAACTTTAGCCCATTCCCCCTCGTCCTGTCACCAGGCATGTGGGAGAACAGGCCAACCCCCACCTCACTACAGCCTCCTTTAAGGTATCTGTAGAGAGCGATAAGGTCGCCCCTGAGCCTCCTCTTCTCCAGGCTGAACAAGCCCAGCTCCCTCAGCCGCTCCTCGTAGGACTTGTTCTCCAGGCCCCTCACCAGCTTCGTTGCCCTTCTCTGGACAAAGTTCATAGTTAAAATTGAAAATTTCATAGTTTTTCATTTTTCATTTTTTCATTTTTTCAATTTCATAGTTTTCAATTTTTCATAGTTAAAATTGAAAATTATTAAAAATTCTGGCCAAAACAACTCCATCAACTGTTAAGTACATAAAGTAGGCCTAATATATATTTTTTTTAACCTACCTGTCCATCAATTCCCTTATAGGGTATTGATGTTACATAAACATGAAATATTGAGAGTAGAGTCACAGACAGTAGATGAACTAGCCTGAAGAGAAGAGATCTTTGGAAGTCAGAGGAGTAGCTGGATATCTCAAGGACACCCATTCCCCAAAGGGTGGTGAGTGCCAGTACAGCTCACAGTTATTTTTATCATAATACTTGATGCATAAAAATTCTCATGTCATTTTTTATTAAAATATAAACAAATAGATAAATAAGGCAGTTGCTGTATGAGTAAAAGTCCCAAATACTTACTATGAATTACTGTTACAGTGCTAGATGACCCAACAATACAATCTTGTGTGCTGAGAAACAGAATAAAGCCATGAACTCTAAAGGTCCAGTATTTTGGGGGAGAAAGTAGTACTTTGAAGGTCAAAAGTCATCATTACATAAGGTCATATAGCATTTTTCTATTTCTATATTTTTCTATTTTTCTAAATTGAAATGGACACTAGTTTTTAGAAGTAGCTCTCTAAGAAATAAGACCTATTATGCAATAACTTTATTTGATGTAAAATGTATAGTTTGAACTGAATATAAAGAACAAGAAAATTTGCTTCCCCCCATTCTACCAAGAGTATCCCAGCCAGCATTTCCTTCAGATGAGTTTTTCAAGTCTTTTTGGTGCTGCAGATTTCAGGTTTGTGAAAAAGTTTACTAGGACATTTCAGTACACGTTAAAAATTCTCAAGTCCTATATTCACAGACGGAATCATGTATCACTGTAATTTTAGTGACCAAAGCCAAAACCCAGACCTCTGTGTGTCTTCTTTGGTACTCCCTCCTCTGGAAACATTTAAATTCCCTAATTCTCTTCTGCTATAAAATACATAGATGTTGCTGAGTAAAGAATACTGTTTTGCAAAGTAAAAGTAAAAAGTAAAAGCCCTACCAGACTATTGTTAGCCATTCTCAAGTGTATTTACACTTTTCTCTGAACTTATCTGCTTCAAAGCATATCTTCTGTATCAAAACATACTGCTATGCTACAAAACTACTATATAATGTCTAAACTCCTGATAGTGAGGCCTCATAGACAACAACTACATAGACAACAACATAGACAACAACTACATTAAAATAAAACATAAAATTAAAAGACACCCCCCCTTCCCCCACAAACCCAAGCATTCCTCTGGTTATTTTACCTATAAGAACACCTACTGAATTAACGTAATAAATAATCCTAAAACATGAGAAACTACTGGAGGAAAAAAAAAGTCCCCCCCTCCCCCCTTCCCACCCCAGCTCAGTAGCCAGCTTCTGTGAGTTCATAAGCATCCCCGTTTCAGTCTGACAAAGGGATTTAAGTCTAGTTTGTCACCCTCCTGAGAGCCTACTGTAACCATTATGCTACAGCACTGTCCGAGGTAAATCCTTCACTCCCTACAACTGACACTATTCCGTTTGGTATAAATAATTCAGTGAAGAAGGACATGAATCTGACTTTCCCACATGATTGCCCTAACCACCAGGCTATAGAGTCAATCTCACCTCCCTTCTTTTTCCCCCAGCTTAATTAATATTTAATTGTTTACATGAAGTGGAACAGTTTTAATAGGAGACAAATTCTGAGAGACAATTCCCAGTAAACCAATACTAAGTACACTTAACTCAGAAGTGGGAAATCTACCATCAAATCCCAGTTTCAAACCAGGGAATCAAACCTGCCTTGTGGGACAGACAGAAGCCCATTCTAATTTTGTGAAGCAAAGAACAACCCTTAAGTATTCACGATGTTTTCTGTGAAAAGGGAATAATGTGGTTTATACACCAAACTGCAGGAGATGGCTATCAGTTGCAAACCTTACCTGGAGGAAAGGCGATTGCAGGCTTATAGGTGTGATGCTCAGGCCTGAGCCCTCTTTTTAGGCATTTCGTATAACTTGTCTTTCAATTCCTTGCCTTCTGCATACCTTATCTCCAGGCACCTAACACAGCATGCGCTCATAAAGCATACAGACACTGAACCCATATTGCCTGACTGTAAGGTGGATTGATGCTCATGAGGCACAGAAACAGGGCAGCCAAACCCCTAAACCATTTGTGATTTATAAGTCACTCTTCAATATATTTGCACTGAAAACTCCTTTGAATTTTCCTTCCTCAAAATGTTCCTGAAATTAGGTTTGAATTCTGGGGCAGGAGGCAGTAACAGTGAGAGCAAAGCTGTCTTATGGGATATTTTACAATTCAAATTGATTGTTCTTTGGGACACTTTAGTAGAGCTGCTACTGTCAGCTGTTCAGGAGTGGATGCTTTTGAGCTGTGGAAAACAAACCCCTGCAAGCTTGCAAACACTTTGTTGTTTGCCCCATACATGCAGCTGGCAGAAAGACTGCTTCTGCTGACATGAACTTTCAGGTCAGATCTCGTTGCTCCCAGGATGAAACAGTTAGGTAAACAGTTAGGCAAGTGATCAGAAGTCAGCTTGAAGCACAAGGAGAAGTTGTCTTTTTCTGTGAAATATTTCTATGAAGTGAGACCAGAAAAAGTAATCACACAGGGATTGGATGATAGCTTTACAGTAGGGACTAGTGAGCTGTCTTCCCCCTCCCATCCCTTTCATCCTTTCCTTTTCTCTTTGACAAGATCTGTAAATATCTCAACTAATCTCAAAGTAGTGCACAGAAGACTCATTCAAAAAGGTCAAAAGGTCTATATAACTCTTTTGTATTAATATTATTCACATGCTTCATTTTCTTCAGCCTATTTCCTAAATCCTCCTTTGAATATTTTTTTCTCATTCTTTCCCCAAGCCAAAAAGTATATCATAATTCAGGTATTTAAAATAAGAAGAGAGTACACTTTATCACTTACACAATCTGAATGGACTACCAGCCCAGTGAAAATATACAATGCAGTGAGTAGAGGAAAAAAAATGTTTTGAGACTTACTTTTACCAACGCATTTTTTCTTCAGTTCAAGTCCAGCCATCAGTTAATTCACACGTATGCATGGCCTGCAGTGAGTCCTGATCCAGTCATTTCAGGAAACCTAAATTCCAGTCCCTCTATGTGACCTAAGACCAGTTTCATAAAGTCTCACATTTTTGACCCTTCTTTCCAGAAAATGAAAGAAAATACATTTTTTCTACCAAGCATTTTTGCTCAATTTTTTCAGTCTTGTTTACTGAATGAGCCCAATCAACTTTTTACATAATTGCAACAGACTTCATGGTAATTGATTTTTTTTTTTTTTTTTTTTTTTTTTTGTGAGAGCTTTCTCTAACTCCTTAAATGACTGCAGTCTTGTTCAATAAATCATTATTTTAGGTGTTTTGAGGTCATATTCCAAAGTTCTCCACAATCTACTCTGTCATTTTTCCTACAACTGCTGTCCAGAACTGCCTTACTAAAGTTTGACTCCCACAGACAAGATATTGAAGAACCATTTTGAGATAGTCCAAGTCTGCGGAGACTTTGTGAATAAGTTGCTGACAGCTCCATCACTTCTCACAAGTGATCTCCCACCTGAGAAAAACAATCCCATGACTATTCCTTAATAAAATTCATTCCAGTTTCAAAAAAGTTTCCTGGCAACACAGGGAGCAGAGGGTCCAGATTTTCCTCCCTAGGTAATGCCAAATGTCTTTGTATATTTTGTTTTTGCCATCTAAAAATTCATTCCTAAGACCTCCAGCGAAGTAGAAAGATACATCACTTGACATGCCTTTTGACCCCAAAACTGGAATAAGTTGCCTGTTCCTCTTACAGATTTGTGAGATTTAGCTTTAGGTTTTCTGTTCAAGTTTGTTATACCTCACATACTTCGTTTTCCCTACAAAACAGAGGCCATATAAGAGACAATTCTTTCATCTCATGCCTTAAAAAAAGACCATATTTTTGCCTCACTTTTTAAACCATGGGTGGAATGGCAGAACCCCAAGATGACCCTACGCATTTTCAGCACTTCTCATAGATATCCCTGTACTTCTGACACAACACTCTTTCCTGGTAGGAAATCCAAAGTAAATCTATTACTAAGTTAGCCACTTACAATGCTTTCTGAAAGAAAAGCATTTTCTTTTGCATTTTTTTCTTGTTCTTTTTCAAGTTCTACCTCTTCACATGGATATTTGACAGGAACCTTAACTCCTGTGTTTAATTGCTGACCTAATCTTTAGAAATAATACAAAACCTTCCTTTTCCAGGAAGGGTACATGTTTGCTGAACTATTTTTTTCCCTTCAGTTCATATCAATGGTATGAACTGTTTCAACTGTCACAGGTAAGGCTAAATAGCCTGTCAGGTTTTTCCTGACAAGCTGTTTATATTCAGTAATTAGCATATACAATTAAGGAAGCATTGGATGTAAACACTAATCAAATCCATGAAACATTATCAAATTTAGAAAAAAAAAAAAAACAAAAAAACAACACTGAACTATATATAGTTCGTGAATAAAAATAAATATGAAATTTTGAGAAAAGAGGAATATTAGAGAAAAGAATAAATAACCAAGAATCCTCCATCAGCATTGAGGGAAAAAGAAATAATTCATTTCACAATGATTCTTCCCTCTCACATTTTTCTGTATCCTCCTCTTCTCACCTCAGCCCTCACATCAATCTCATGCCTTTCAGCACTGTACAGACACACACGATACATTCCTTCAGGGCAGTGCACAATTCCCTTACCTGTTTTGACAAGAAATGCACATTGAGTCACATGCCAGAGGCCATGGTTACACAAAAGTCACAGGTCAATAAAGATCACTTACGTTTCCTATGAGCTTTTTCATCCTCTTTTTCCCCCTCTCTGGGAGGAAAGGATTCAGAAAGGAAAGAGAGAAATGTCAAGAGCTTAATCAAGAGCCCCTTTATCAAGAGCTTAAAAAAAGTCTCCCAAAGCCACCATTGGATTCCCCCCTCCCAACATCTTGTTACCTTGCCTCAAGGAAAGTGTCCTTTTTCTCTTGGCCTCCTTCACCTCAAAGGAGTTCTTCATCCCTTCAAGAAGTTGGTCACTGACTTATCTCTCTCCCATGACAATGTACAAGAAAGTAAAAGATATTAGTATTCTTTTAAAAATTGTCTCTTACCAGGAAGCCAATAAAGCGATCTACATTGTATCACAGTTCAACATATTTGACATCTGTTCTGAAATAAATTTCACTTCATACATATGCTTTTTCAGGCTCATACATATGCTCCCCACAAGCATCCCCCAGCTGCTCTCTCAGACAGTTTGGTAACATATCTATAGTATTATGCTAGTTGTATTTGAATAGGTATCCTATCTTTTCACCTCTGGTCTAGTTTGAGCAGCATTGCTTGAAAGATAGTACCAGAAACTATTTTAGGGCTGCTTTAATACCAAGGAATTTGCTCCTTTTCTTAAGGAATTAATCCCAGGGATTGTGTTCATTCTTCTGTTTTGGACTCATATGAGGACACATGATAAATGGAAGTATTGCTTAACACATTGAGTATATGATTCACAGAATCTTTAATAGAATAAAACAGACACTAAGAATTGAAATGAATCAATAATGATAGTGTTATTGAACCCTTTGCTATGAAGGCTATCTATTTTGAATCTCAAATATCAGTAATGCAAAACATTGGAAAAGGCAGGTAGCATAGCGTTTAATCTTACTGTTCATTCTGCAAACACAAAAGGTACATCATTTTTGCACTTGTCGAGGCGATCAGCTCTGGGGCAGATGCGTTCTGCAGCGGAGCAGGGGTTCGGACAGGCAGGGCTAATTTTTCCGGCACCGAGCCCACTCGAGGGAGCCGCCAGGACCCGGCAGCCCTTGCGAAGGAGGTGAATGAGGCAAGGAGGTGTAGGCGGAGCCAGCAGCACCCCCTCCCTGGCCATTCATAAGCTGCCCCTAGGGAGCGCGAGTGACCAGGAGTGTGGCAACCAAAACAGGCAAAAAGGGCATGGCGTGTCAGAAGGGAGTAGCGCGGCAGTTAGTGCAGCAGTTCATGCTGGCAGGGTGAGCAGGAAGGGCAGAGCGCTCCCCCCCCCCGCCCATACGAACACCTCCTCTAATGGCGGTCTACTGCTAGCTCAGCTGCAATGGTGTACACCAGGCACAGTGTGCTCTCCAGGAAGTCTGTGCACACCCAGACTGACTGCTCACTCAAAACTGCGGCAGTTCAGGTCTCTGGGTGCAGGGAGTGCCTGAGCCTGTTGCTACTACCTGCAGGGGGCAAAGAGACTGTGTGCGTGAGGTGCGAGCAGATGGATGACCTGGTCCGCCTCATGGCAGAACTCAAGGAGGAGGTTGAAAGGTTGAGGGATATCAGAGAGTGTGAGTGCAAGATAGACTTGTGGAGCAACTCCCTGCGTGGCCTGAAGGACAGGCACTGGGGTGAGATGCTCCAGATGGGGGTGGACCCCCTGCCCTGTTGCTGTTGGGCAGAGGCAGGGGACCTCGGAATTAAAGAGGAATGGAGACAGGTCCCTGCTTGACTTCACAGGCGATGCCCTCTCGCACTGGCCCCACCTTCCCAGGTGCCCTTATGCAACAGATTTGAGGCCCTGGAGCTTGAGAGACCAGTAGCTGGGGAAGAGGTAGAAAGTCTACCCAGGAGGATGCCTAGGGCAAGGAAGTCAACTCCACGCCTCAGGACTGCCTCCACCAAGACAGAAAGAAGGGTGATTGTTGTGGGCAATACCCTTCTCAGGGGAACAGAGGGCCCTATTTGTCAACCTGACCCTACCTGGAGGGAGGTCTGCTGCCTCCCTGGGGCCAGAAAGCTTCCCAACCTGGTTTGCCCCTCTATTATCCTCTTTTAATAGTCCAGGCTGGCAGTGATGACATTGAAGAGAGAAGCCTGAAGACTATCAAATGGGACTTTTAGGGGACTGGGACGGTTAGTGGATGGAGCGGGAGTACAGGTGGTGTTTTCGTCCATCTCTGTGGTGGCAGGGAGGGGTACAGAGAGGACATGGAAAGCCCACCTGATAAACACGTGGCTCAGAGGCTGGTGCCAACACAGAAATATTTTTTTTTTTGGACCATTGGGCACTTTACTCAGCACCCGGCCTGATGGCCGCAGACGGGTCCCTATCTCTAAGAGGAAAACGGGTCCTAGGCCAGGAGCTGGCAGGGCTCATTGAGAGGGCTTTAAACTAGGTAAGAAGGGGGACGGGGCTGAAACAAGGGCTGTTAGAGCTGTGCCAGGGGTAACAATGGCAAGGCTGGGAGAGAAGGCAATGGCCCAATGAAATGCATCTACACTAATGCACGCAGCATGGGTAACAAACAGGAGGAGCTGGAAGACATCGTGAGGCAGGCAGGCTACGACTTGGTTGCCATCATGGAAACTCTCATGACTGGAGTGCTGCAATATCTGGCTAAAGGCTCTTCAGAAGGGACAGGCAGCATGGAAGGGGTAGTGGTGTGGCTCTCTATATCAGAGAAAGTTTTGATGTCGTGGAAATTGAGGCTGGGAATGATAAGCTTGAGTCCCTATGGGTTAGGATCAGTGGGAAGGCCAACAAGGGGAGCATCCTGGTGGGGGTCTGTTACAGACTGCTGAACCAGGATGAGGAGACTGATGATTTCTACAGGCAGCTGACAAAAGTTGTGAAATTGTCAGCGCTTGTTCTTGTGGGGGACTTCAGCTTCCCAGATATATCCTGGAAGCACAACACAGCCCAGAGAAAGCAGTCTAGGAGGTTTCTGGAGAGCATGGAAGATAGCTTCCTGATGCAGCTGGTTAGTGAGCCTACCAGGGGTGGTGCCCCGCTAGGCCTTCTCTTCACAAACAGAGAAGGACTGGTGATGTGATGGGAGATGTGGTGGTTGGAAACTGTCTTGGGCAGAGTGACCATGAAATGGTAGAGTTCTCCATTCTCGGAAAAGCCAGAAAGGGGACCAGTAAAACCATTGTATTAGACTTCTGGAGGGCTGACTTTGTACTGTTCAGGACACTGGTTGGTAGAGTCCCTTGGGAGGCGGTTCTGAAGGGCAGAGGAGTCCAGGAAGGCTGGGCGCTCTTCAAGAAGGGAATCTTAATGGCGCAGGAGTGGTCTGTCCCCACATGCCCAAAGATGAGCCAGCGGGGAAGAAGACCAGCCTGGCTGAACAGAGAATTGTGGCTTGAGCTTAGCAGGAAAAAGAGGGTTTACAATCTTTGGAAAAGAGGGCAGCCACTCAGGCAGACTATAAGGATGTTGTGAGGCAGTGCAGGGGCAAAATTAGAAAGGCCAAAGCACATCTGGAGCTCAATCTGGCAACTGCTGTCAAAGACAACAAAAAATGTTTTCACAAACACATTAATGCAAAATGGAGGACTAAGAAGAATCTCCAGCCTTTACTGGATGCAGGGGGAAACTTAGTTATGAAAGATGAGGAAAAGGCTGAGGAGCTTAATGCCTTCTTTGCCTCAGTCTTTAGTGGCAAAACCAGTTGCTCTCTGGATACCCAGTACCCTGAAATGGTGGAAGGGGATGGGGAGCAGAATGTGGCCTTCACTATCCATGAGGGAATGGTTGTCGACTTGCTATGGCACTTGGATGTACGCAAGTTGATGGGGCCAGATGGGATCCACCCGAGGATACTGAGAGAACTGGCAGAGGAGCTGGCCAAGCCACTTACCATCATTTATCAACAGTCCTGGCTATCGGGGGAGGTCCCAGTTGACTGGCTGCTAGCAAACGTGACACCCATCTACAAGAAGGGCCGGAGGGCAGACCCAGAAAACTATAGGCCTGTCAGTTTGACCTCAGTGCCAGGGAAGCTCATGGAGCAGATTATCTTGAGTGTCATTACGTGGCACTTGCAGAGCAACCAGGTGATCAGGCCCAGTCAGCATGGGTTTATGAAAGGCAGGTCCTGCTTGATGAACTTGATCTCCTTCTATGACAAAGTGATGCACTTGGTGGATGAGGGAAAGGCTGTGGATGTGGTCTACCTTGACTTCAGCAAGGCTTTTGACACCATTTCCCACAGCATTCTCCTCAAGAAACTGTCTGCTCGTGGCTTGGACTGGCGTACTCTTCGTTGGGTTAAAAACTGGCTGGATAGCCGGGCCCAAAGAGTCGTGGTGAATGGAGTCAAATCCAGCTGGAGGCCAGTCACTAGTGGCGTTCCGCAGGGCTCGGTACTGGGGCCGGTTCTGTTTAATATCTTTATCGATGATCTGGATGAAGGGATCGAATGCACCCTCAGTAAGTTCGCAGATGACACCAAGTTAGGTACATGTGTCAATCTGCTTGAGGGTAGGAAGGCTCTGCAGGAGGATCTGGATAGGCTGGACCAATGGGCTGAGGTCAACTGCATGAAGTTCAGCAAGGCCAAGTGCCAAGTCCTGCACCTGGGGCACAATAACCCCAAGCAGAGCTACAGGCTGGGAAATGAGTGGTTGGAAAGCTGCCAGGTGGAGAAGGACCTGGGAGTGATGGTGGATAGTCGGCTGAATATGAGCCAGCAGTGTGCTCAGGCGGCCAAGAAGGCCAACAGCATCCTGGCTTTCATAAGAAGCAGCGTGGCCAGCAGGTCTAGGGAAGTGATTGTCCCCCTGTACTCGGCTCTGGTGGGGCTGCACCTCGAGTACTGTGTTCAGTTTTGGGCCCCTCACTACAAGAAGGACATGGAGGTGCTCGAAAGAGTCCAGAGAAGGGCAATGAAGCTGGTGAGGGGTTTGGAGAACAAGTCCTACGAGGAGCAGCTGCAGGAGCTGCGTTTGTTCAGCCTGGAGAAGAGGAGGCTCAGGGGCGACCTTATCACTCTTTGTAAGTACATTAAAGGAGGCTGTAGCGAGGTGGGGGTTAGTCTATTCTCCCATGTGCCTGGTGACAGGATGAGGGGGAATGGGCTAGAGTTGCTCCAGGGGTGGTTTAGGTAGGATATTAGGAAGAACTTCTTTACTGAGAGGGTTGTGAGGCATTGAAATGGGCTGCCCAGGGAAGTGGTGGAGTCAGCATCCCTGGAAGTCTTTAAAAGACGTTTAGAAGTAGAGTTTAGGGATATGGTTTAGTGGAGGACTTGTTAGTGTTAGGTCAGAGGTTGGACTTGATGATCTTGAGGTCTCTTCCAACCTAGACAATTCTGCGATTATCATCAGCACATTAATCTGGATCAGGAGTACACTTCTGAAGCAGTCTTTCCAGATGTCTTCAGAAAAGGAAAACAAGTCAGTTAGCAGTGACATTTCAGGGCACGTGAACTGTGTTTCTACAAAAAGAAATTCTACCAGAAGATGTACTACAGAAACATCCCCGATGTACTCTAGCAACAGATGAGCAGAGAGGTAGCCCAAAGTGAAGATATCACAAACATATCTAGTGTAAATGCACACGTTACCAGTTTTGCTCTCTGCTCCTATTAGTTCATGTGATTTGCTAATGGAAATATTTATTGGTATTTACTCTTATAGATATCATCTGGTCTCATTAATATGCCAATGTAAAACACATGTGAATCTTTAACATCTGAATTAAACCTGACATGAGAAATTCACCCTATTATTTCTGAATTAAATTATTATTCAAGCAATTATTCAAATATTATTATACTCACATCTAAACAATCAGAATTAAGCAAGTTCCAGCAAGTCAGAATGTTTGTCTTGAGCAGTAGACTGGGTATTTATTTCATACTGACCCATGTAAAAAAGCTCTTAAGATTGCAAGGTTATTTTACTTAAATCAGTTGTAATTGTTTTTTACAGTATTGTTTTATGTTTGCTATCCTTATGACAGTTTGTCAGATATAATACAACATCCCTAAATCTGAAATGCCTATTATGCCATGTCTACTAACTGCATTGCAAGTTTCTTCAGGTAGCTGAAGTCTTGGTTATCTGGAATACAGACTCTCACATCAATTGTTAGCCTTGTTCCAAATACCAAGTCTTGAGCAAAGTAAAGGTGCACTGTACTCTGGGAAAGTTTAAAGTTTTCTCTTGATTAGAAGCAAACACCTCTCTGTTAAGACTCTAGGTTTAGTGGGGAAGTACAGCCAAGATTCCACTACATCAAGCTCTGGAAACCACCATCTTAAATTTAACACACTGAGTAACAGAATTAGGTGAGAACATGGGTGTGTCCAAAGAAGTGCAGGGTTAAAAAGTTATGGGAATTAAATTTGTAGTTAATTTTTATGTTGTGATCAAATTCATAGAATCATAGAATATCCTGAGTTGGAAGGGACCCTTAAGGATCATCAAGTCCAACTCTTGACACCGCACAGGTCTACCCAAAAGTTCAGACCATGTGACTAATTGCACAGTCCAATCTCTTCTTAAATTCAGACAGGCTCGGTGCAGTGACCACTTCCCTGGTGAGCCTGTTCCAGTGCGCAACCACCCTCTCTGTGAAGAACCCCCTCCTGATGTCAAGCCTAAATTTCCCCTGCCTCAGCTTAACCCCATTCCCGCGGGTCCTGTCACTGGTGTTAATGGAGAAAAGGTCTTCTGCCTCTCGACCCCCCCTTACAAGGAAGTTGTAGACTGTGATGAGGTCTCCCCTCAGCCTCCTCTTCTCCAGGCTGAACAGGCCCAGTGACCTCAGCCGTTCTTCGTACGTCTTCCCCTCCAGGCCTTTCACCATCTTCGTAGCCCTCCTCTGGACACTCTCCAACAGTTTCATGTCCTTTTTATACTGTGGTGCCCAGAACTGCACACAGTACTCGAGGTGAGGCCGCACCAGCGCAGAGTAGAGCGGGACAATCACCTCCCTTTAAAAACTCAGTTTTTAAATACTGAATTGAGATGATTATTCCCTTATTTTGAAGGAAAAAGGAAGAGGAGAAAAAAAAAGAAAGAAAAGACAAATCTTGAGGTAGCAAAGACATGATTTCTTTAAGGCTGCAGGAACCTGCAGCTAAAGGCTAGGCTCTGGTTTCCAACTAGGCAACTGTGCCTATTTCTACTAAGCATACCCCCAGTTGTACTATCATAAATCCAGAATAACTCAATCGATTTCCCTTGTAAGTTAATACAAGTGAGGTCAGATGCGTGACCAATAGGTCTCTAAGCAACCCTTTCCTTGAAAGGTAATGAAATAATTTCATAAATTATTACCATTCAATTTTGGATCAATTGAACAAGCCACTTAGTATTGCTGACTTTTTTTTTTTTGATCAGGGAAGAGAAATTAGGAATAAAATAAGTTATTTAGAGGTTGCTATTTTAAAGACCTTAAAATAATAACATTATAAGCACTGCTGCTGGTAACCTTTATACAATAGAAGTCTCTACAAAAAATCTTCACAAAATTTCAGTTTTGACTTACTACAACATATTAGCAACACCATATTCTTAGAAGGGTTTTTACAGATAATTTATTTTCAAGGCCTCCAATCACTGACCCCATAAGTCATACAACCATACCAAGTTCATGATTAGTTTGTTTCAAGAGATGCGTACCAAGCAGTCATACAGCCTATTAAGGCTACTCCATTTTTATGGTTGCCATTGATGCACTAGAATTTTCAATATAGTTGTCAAGTTTACATACTTAAAGACGTAAAGAGTATTTTTCAGTCTTTAGATCTTATAGTATAAGCTTTCATGGAAACATTTAAACTCCCTATATTTTTTGACAGGTTCCAGTTACAGAACCAAGTTAGTTATATAAAATTGATCAGTCTAATTGTTCCTTGAGAGGTTCACCTATGAAGTTGCCCCTGCTTACTACTCTTAATGTCTTCAAGGATTTTTGCATTAAGACTGATTGGAATAGACAAAATGTAGTTAAGAACCCAAAGGATTATACATTGTTTTAAACCAGAAACGTATCAAACACTTGTAATACCTTGATCCTATCATTTTATACTTCATAAGGGATCCCTTTTGAGAAGGGTTTATGTGTCCCAACATATTTGGAAATGTTCCTTGACAGAATAAATTCTTTGAGGACACAAATCAAAACTACATCTGCTCCCCTAAAAGCTGTCAGTGATAATAGCATCAGAAATTGGATTAAATAAGTCCTGTTGAGAGACAGTATGTCCATTTCTACATTCAACACACACACACGTTGTCAGAGAAGCTTCTATTCCAGAAGCAACAACAGAGAATGAGGAATTATTAAAATGTCTTTCAGCATACAGGAACACAGCTCAGGAGCTTTCCTAGGGTAGATCTCTTCTTGCTTTGCATAAACTTGAACATCTTCAAATAACATACGCATAAAACCCCAACATATTCTGGAGAGGTACAAATAAAAACCCTAGCCGTTATTTTCATCTGAGAATGGATACAACAAACACATTCATCTGCTCCAAAACCAGTAATCTGTGATGAAGTGACAAAGGAGAAAGAATTTTGCACACACACAGAAAAAAAGATAAATACGTAACGAGATTTCCAGGAGACAATTGGTTTTGGCTCCCTCCCACTGCAATGCTTTTTTTTTTTTTTTTTTTTTTTTTTTTAATACCTTTTTCAATCAAAGGATTGCAAGAAAGTAGCCATGATTTGTACTTCTTTACTTTGAAGGATGGGAAACGATGAGGCCCAAAGAGACAGTTCATGGCTAGGGCTAAACTTATTTTCTTCAGTTCCATAGTAGGGCTCCCTGCTACATTAGCTTTAGCATGAATCAATTTTTCAACTATATCCCAGTACTACTAGCAATTACAACACAACTGTTGTTTCCAAGAAACATATGACCATTACCCATCAGTTTTATTTAACTGTAGCAATCCTGTTTACAGAAGAAGCAAAGGTTTAGGGCGACAAATTCTGCTCTGATTTACATCAGTGTAAGACATGAAGAAAAGTTTACTTATATGCTATAACGTTATTTTATATTTTAATGTATTTGGTCAGATTAACATAAACATAACATAATATCACAAGCATTTAAATATCAAAATCCAAAATATCAATACAGGTAAGGAACGCAGGTCCTGTGATTTCTGTTCTGTATTGTGCCCATGACAACTAGGTTTATAGGATATATCCACCTTTCTGCTCACACAGCTACTTAGCAAAACTTGGATTTACTGCACCTGGTCTGTGCAGTCAATATGAACTATATGTTAGATTCAGCTTTGAAATTTCTGAATGTACCTATAGCGACCAGCCTAACCATTGTGAAATGCATAAGATACATAAGATAAGATGCATAAGGGAGTAAGCCCTTCAGTTCTCTCTCCATCACGCTCCCCAACACTGCAGGATGTCCATACCTACATCCCACAATGGCTGGTCCAGCTCCTTCTATCAGAGAGCTGTTTACCTTTGAGAAGTATTCATGCCTAAAGCTGATTGCCTCTGCACTACAGGTAATTTTGCTTTGTGTCAAGAAGCCCATTCTGCTCACTTAAGATTAAACAAACAAACAAACAAAAACCATCAATTGTACTTTTGCAGAAAACCATCCATGATCTGCAGAGCATTTAAAGCATAGAAAACTTAAGTCTGTGGTTTCAAAAGAAAAAAAAATACAGTTGAAATATCCTTTACACCTTTGTTTGTTTAGTATTTATCAGAATATATGAAATCAGAAAAGATGAGACAGATTGTTATCCTTAGCTACAATCCATGCTTTAGGCTCGGAATCAGCAAGTTGATAAAACAGTCATTTCTGAACACGTGGACTATCTGCATTCTACTTTATATCTTCAGGGTCACAAACCAAATGCTCATTTGTTACCCAAATGGAGATTCATTATTCTGACTGAAACAAACAGGATTACCTGTTTATTGATTCAAAAATAATCTATTTTTTATTTACCAATATATTACATTGCTGAGCAAAGAATTATCTTTCCATTGTTTATATGCCTCACTATTTAAGAGGATTATTATTGTACAATAATCATCTTGCTTTAATTACTTAGAGGAGTACCGCATCACTTTATTAGTTTTAGGATTTACGCCAAGTTGGAAACAGAATGTAAGAACACAGAATCAGTCAGTAGTTGACAGCAGCTTTTTTTTTTTTTTAAACACTTCTACAAAATCTTTATCGGGGAAAAAAAAATCAAAACAAACAAACAACAACAACCAAAAAAAAAAAGACCAAAAAAAAACAAAAGCCACAACCTAGAACCAGAAGATGAACATATATATTTTTAAATAACTCAAGCCATTTTAGTGAACAATATGAACACATACTCTTGTGCTGTACATACCTACGGCAGAAAATTCATGCACATTTTTTTTCTTGATTACTGAGAAGCCAAAGTGACAAAATATTTCACTAGATTAGCAGGGGCAGTGCTGCAGACTGCATTGCCCAGAGCAGAAGGCAAGAGTACAGCAAGCGCCCCACAGCAGCTAAGTCGATCTTTGCAAGTTTCAGGCTGAGGAAGGAGCAGAACAACTTCAGCAGCCCTCAAGAAACAGGCATGATTAAGTTAATGCTGATCAACAGCACCTGCCAAAGAAGCTCAGCAAACATACTTGTTTTACTAATCCTTCAACTTATCCTTTTTCAGGTGGTGGTTGTATGACAGAAGGAATCTCATCTTGTCCCTGTCTCAGCTCAGGAAACCGCTTTCTTCTCCAGTGCATTCAAGCTGGGGCAGTGTCCTGTTTGAAATATCTGTATCAGTTGATCAACAGTGATTAAAAGTAAACTGTAAACAACTGTTGTTAATATACATATTTATTCAACTACTAAACAATTAATGTTCTATTACTAGTGCTTTAAAAAAAAAATAATAATCTATAAGCAGACATCAAGCTCCTAGCTCTTATGTGATTGTATAATATTCCTTTAAAATATAAAGATCTAAAGGGCATGAAGACTTGGAACCTTGAACAAAACATACCCACGACCCACCTCCCATTGCTCTTTTTTGTTCTAATTGTTTCTTTTATCTATTCTTTCCTCAGCAAGTACATATTTAAACAGACACAGAATTCAGGTTTGATGTCTGTCTTTCTCTCCATTCCATAAAGTGTTGTAGACAACCTGCAGTAGACATCATTGCAGTGGCTCACCAAATCATAATAACTCCATATCTTCTAGCTGACTCTAAGAAATTGATATAACTGCACTTATATTCAAAAAATAATGATATTAAAAAAATGTTTTTAATCCTTATCTAGAGTCATCTTCTGAATGTCTTCTCCTGTTATATTTATATACACAGAGGAAGATCTTTCAGGACAGAGGTGACTTCTTAAAGGACAGCTGACTTCTTAAAACAACAAAAAGAATTTGGCTTCTGCACAAACTATATCAGCCTCAAGTTTATCAAGCAGAGTTGGCCTCAGGTTTAAAAGGCAGACACTTAAAAGGTGCCACCAGCTGCTGCAGGCTTTCATTTTCAAGACATTTATGCCCCTTTCAAAGAGAACCTCCAGTTCTCTTCTAAAATGCACAGTAAATTAAGTAAATTAGAAGCAACATGGTCCTTTTCTGCATAAAAACAAAACAAACAAACAAAAAAACCACAACCCTATTCCTTAAAAAATGAGAAATATGGGTATTGTGCAATCAAAGTCCACAACAACCTCCAAAGCACCAAATATTCTGCCTCTCGTGCCACAGTCATCTAATATGTACTTTCAGCTACACATTAAAACGTTATTATATTCAGTATTTTAAAATGTTGAAACATTTATTTTGCACTCAGAAAATTAAGAGTTAGAAAGAATTTTAATTTCATAAAACAGGAGGTTTTTACTTACCTGTTACTGTTTGTAAGTTACTCACTGAAAGAAAAAGCTTTTTTTTTTTTTTTTTTTTTTTTCCCATACAGGATGTCTTTTTCTCAAATACTGCTTGTACTTATTGATTTTTTATTTTACAGTTCCTTATGATTGCTGACTGCTGACATAGGTTTATATAAGTGATAAAAAAATAAAAATAAAAGAAAAAAGAAAATAGGTATTTTTTTTTCTGAAAAAAAAATGTCTTTGTGCCAGTGTTGTGAGAACAACACTGAACAAGAACGTTGAACAACAAGGAACAAGAGACAAAGTCTTCTAATATATAAACCAGCTACTATTCCATTCTTAAAGCAAACTAAAATATAAGCATCTTTTTATTACTTCCATTGGTGTGAAGTTTTGACTAGCAGCTCTGTTGTGATGCATGGTTGGTTGTGTAGTGTACAATGATCAGTTTACATGTATTATTTGCTTGTGTAGCATCTATAGTCAGACCAAGGGTCTGCTTGTGTAGCATCTATAGTCAGACCAAGTTTAGACAAAAATTATCTTACTGCTGAATCCAGCAATATCCACTGTAGACAATGGGCAGCTCGTTTCCTAGACATAACTGATTTTCTCTTAAGTTTTCCAACATTTAGATATATCTACACAGTTGTCAAAAACAATGTTTCACCTTGCATGAATAGTGGAGCAAAAAGACCTGTCCATGTTCACAGCTGGATTTTGAGCCTTCACTCAGCTCTCCACCTATTATTGCTGTTGGTAAATTAGTATTGCTGTTAATCGACAAAATAGACAAAAGCTATTCTGGTTATTCTAGTAAATGAGCTCTACTTACCTATTTAACTGCTGCATACAAAAATATATGCAGGATTAATTTATTGGCTTTCTTATACCAGAAGTACTAAACTGAATTTTATGGCATTTAGATATGGTTCTAAAATAGTAATTTTTGAGCAGCATCACTTCTTTCTCCTACAGAAAATTTTACAGATTGTTTAACTCTACAGAGAGTCAACACTTTATTAAAATTGATGGATCTTTTCTATAAGTGTCAAACTGATATCCTTTGACAAGATATGGAGCTATGAATTTAACATTCATTATTTAACATTTGTTGTCAGAAATTCTAGAGTTAAGGCCAAAATTTGCTTATCATTCAAGCAACCCTCCCACTACCTCACCCCCATTCTAATTACTAAATTAAACAATTATTTTTTTCTAGAAAATTATGAAGTGAAAATATGAGCAAATCAGGCAGTACCAACATATATACATGAAGACATTGAAAATGTTTGAAAGTAGAGAATATTTTCAAATGACTATACTGTTAACTTTACATGGTGAAAATAACATGGATGCTAGCATTCAGCAGTACAAAATACTGAAATTGATTCAATACAGAAAAACAAAAAATAATGTTTCTGTAGTTCTGGCTAAGGCTTTAGAATCTTACCAGGATGTTCTAAATGATGTAGGAATAAAAACTAACAGCAATCTGGAGTAGAAGCCATACAGAAAAAATCTTTCCAGTCACATGTGATTGTATTTAGATTATTGTCTTTAGCCTTTTTATCCTCAGAAAACTTTATTTTTGTTTATTCAAACAAAATAACTAATACAATAAAATTAAAAAAAAAAAAAAAGTGAAAAAGACCCACACATAACATCCTTATTAGGGCTTTGCACAGTACTATGTTCATTTTATTTATTTTTTTTTTCTTTTTTATACCTTTTTAAAAATTACATATATTTTAGCTAGTGTAGAGTTATTGGACTCGTTATCGATCCAATAAATAAATAAATACATTAGATGAATTCCTGGAATTGAGATTAAAAGTAGTTTCCTCTTTGAAGGCCAGATTGGATTCTATTCTGAAAATCCACCTCATGATATTTCACCATAATGGTATTCATCTTAAGAAGAAAATCCTGTTGAAGCCTAGTCTTATATAAAAGTATAGGACTAATAATTGTGTAAACTGGGACCCATTTCCTTTTCTGCCACAGATTTTCTGTGCAATCACTTGTATTCATTCAGGCCCAATCTGATTAAATGAGAGAGGGAACACTTCCCGGGGGACTTAACCAGCATATCTTTTACTGGCACATATAAAATGAGGAAAAATTGCTGACAGAGAGGTAAGTTGTAAACATTCATTTTAAATTGTTAAAGGATTCTTAAGATACAAAATATTATGGGGGTGATTTTAATAATTAGTATGCAATATTTTTCCCCAATCATATTATGGATAAGATGTCCTTTCAGATATTCATAAAGAGCTTGTAAATCCAGATGACAACACAAGCAGTTGAATTTGTGATAAAAGTTGAAAACATTGGTGTTCTATAATCCTGTTCTCTAATACAAGAAAAATACATAAAGCTTGTTAAACCTGTAGGGATTGCATATTCCCTGTCTTTGCTAGAGAAACAGGAACTTGAAAAATAAGTTGAAAAACTCATGGACTAGTTTCTGAGATGCATATATATATAAATCAGGGGAAATGATATCCATTTTATAAAAGAAAAAATCAGTATACATTTTACTAAGAAATATTTTCTACCTGCTATCTATTTAGTATACATTCTCTGAAAATGCACAGTTGCAATTATCGAAGTCGTCATGGACTGAGCAGGCCCATCTTTTCCCCAGAGAAGTAGTTATTTGGCTTATCTACCAAGGTATGTCATGACCATAAGAGATTGTACAAAAACCACACATTTCTTCTCAGTTCACACTCATCTTTTAAAACTTAGCTAGCCAGAAATAGATTTGACATCCTCAAACTTATATAAGGTTCATCAATCAAATAAGCTTTACCCAAACAATATATTTAATATATATTACCTTTAAAGTGACACAGGAAGATATTGTAATGAGATTTGAAAACCTCTTTAATATTCAAACTATGAAGTTGTCATAAAATGGGTCACAGTCTCATGGAAAGTTTTTTCAGCCCTTTCATTTTTGCTTCAAGTATGTTTGGTGCCAATTTGTTCATTTCTGCAGGCTTTTAAAAGTATTTCCACTGACCTAACTTTGGGTTGGGAAATGAGGCAGTTGCTCTGGAGCTAGATATTCCTAACTGTATATATAAATACATACATATATATATTTTTCTGTTAAATAAAGCTGACAGCTCTCCAGGCAAAGCAATTCAAGGCTGATTTCTTCAATACAGTACAGTAACTCCTCATAAGGGTTTCCTAAGGCTTACAGTATATTCATGCATCCATGGAAAGATTGGTAGTGGTGTTTTCACCCTGACGGGTAGCTGAACTCCACCACAACTGCTTTCTCACTCACCATCCTTGAAGGAAGAGGGGGAGAAAATATGATGGAAAAGCCCATGATAATCATGGATTAAGAAGACTTAACGTAAGGACAGTAATATAATTTGTTACCTATCACTAACAGACTAGAGCAGTGAGAAATTAAAAGCAAACTAAAAACTCCTTCCCTCCAACCACCCTCTTCTATGCCCTCCCCCCAGGCAGCACAGGGAAATAGGGAATGGGGGCTGCAGTCAGTCTCTGACACTTCACCTCTGCAACTCCTTCACAGTCACTCTCTGCCCCTGCTCCATGTGGGATCCCTCCCATGGGATGACGTCCTTCCCGAACTGATCCTACATGGGCTACCAACAGACAGCAGCCCTTCAAAAACTGCTCCCACAAGACTCCATACCACGGGGTCCATCCATCAGGAGCAAACTGCTCCAGCACAGGCCCCCCACAGGTGGCAGCTCCCCCCAGATCCCCTGCTCCTGCATGGGCTACTCTCCATGGTCTGCAGCTCCGGCCTGGGGCCTGCTCCTGTGGAGGCTCTCCATGGACCGCAGACTCCTCCAGGCCATCCACATCCACCTGCTCCACTGGGGGCTCCTCCATGGGCTGCAGCATGGAGATCTGCTCCATGTGGGACCCATGGGCTGCAGGGGGACAGTCTGCTCCACCAGGGGCCCCTCCGCAGGCAGCAGGGGAACTTCTGCTGCATACCTGGAGCACTTCCTGCCCACCTTCTGCACTGACCTTGGAGTCAGCAGGGCTGGTTCTCACCCCCTCTCTCCCAGCTGCTGTTGTGCAGCTATTTTATCCCTTTCTTCAATCTGCTTTCCCAGCAGAGGCCCAACCAGCATTACTCACTGGCTCAGCACTGGCCAGTGGCGGCTCCATTTTGGAGCTGGCTGGAGCTGACTCAGATCTAACCTGGGGCATCTGCTGGGCTCTGCTCAAAGAGGCCACCCCTCTAATGTCCTTGCTACAAAACCCCTGCCATGTAAAACCAATACACTGGTCAAAATGAAATATTGTTTTAAGCTGAAAACAAACAAGAGTTTCCTGAAATTTTGTTGCCAAAATGTGCTCCATGGAAACATACTGCAATGCTTCATAAAATTTACCCAAAAAATTGAGGTGCACACTACAACAATTACACTATGCATAGGAAAAACAAAACAAACAAATAAAACAACAACAACAAACAACTCCATACCAATGAAATAACTGAGAATTAGTTCTCTGTTTTTTTGTGGATCTATCCTCTATTCTGCTGTGTTGCTTTCATTCCAGTGTAACTGCAGTGTAGTCAATGGATCCCAGTAAAATGGATAGTGTGGAAAATCTGGTGTTTTCAAAGACCTTTGCAACTTGATGTCAGTTGAAGCTTCATCATTGCCTGAACCTGCAGCCATCAAAGCCAGTTCAGTCAGGTTTTCAGTTCCCAGAAGTGATGGAGAAAAAGGTGTCTGACCTGGTACTGGGGAGCTGCTTTTGATAGTTGCCACTCCTGATGATGGACATAATAATGAGACAAAAGAATAAAGCTTCCCACTGTGATTGAAACATTTGGGGTGCTTGTCTCAACAGAGTCCTTTAACAGAGACCTAACTCTCAAAGACTCAGATATGGCAGGAAATGATTGTGCTTAAGCATTCCAGCAGGTATTTTTTGTAATTCTTTACAGAATACAAAAAAAAAAAAAAAAAAAAAAAAAAAAGGAATGTGAAGGAATTCATTTACAGTAGTATGCATGTTGCTTTCTCCATCACAAACATTTGTTTTTATCATTTTGTTTTCAGACAGCAGAGGAAAGCCCAGCTGGGAGATAGGCAGGGAGTCAAACAGAGGAAAAGGGATCCCTGGAGGGTTAGTGATGTTCAAGCAGATGGGGGAGGAGGGAAGAGAGAGCAGGAGCAGATGGGAGGGGGAAAGAGACCAGAGAAAGAGCAGATGTGGGGGTGGGAGGGGGCTAATTTTGTTTAAAGACAAAGGAGGACAAATATGAATTAAATTTATAATTTACATTTAGAAGCTTCTTTTTCCCATAAACACACTTTTTGTGTCTTACACTAGAGGAAAGTTTGAATAGCCCACAAAGCATAAATGAGAGAGCAAAATAACATCAATGTCACTTGTCCAATGTCAGTTGTCCAACATTTGAAAGTGGAGTGTTCTGTAAGTTTCTCCAGCATGAGGTTTTGTCTCTAAAATATTGGAAACTGAATGTTTCCATCTATATGGTATTCAGCTGCTGAAGGGAAGACAGGCATTAGCAAAACAATGAAAGGGAGACTTACATATGTGGACAACAAATGGATCTTTGAATTTACAGAATTAAAGAGGAGATACTATGAAAGTTGAGTTACTGAGCTACACAGTTGAGTTAGTGAGCTACACAAAGGTCTCCCCTAAATAAATAATAAAAAGATACAACCCATGTTCACTTGCAGAACATTTTCATTTCCTATGAAGCCCTCTTCTATTTTCTGTCTAGTTCTATATTTTAAAGTTGCATTTCATTGCTGTGCTACCTGGCAGGGTGTATAGGTTTTGAGCGAAGTCTGACTGAGAAAGCTGCAGCTGAAAGTTAATTAGTGTGTTGGCAAGCTGTCAGCTAGACTTTTGTCTGTTTGCTTTTCATACAGAAATGAATGAGAGTGGATTCCAGAGGTGTCTGAGTACAATTAAGTATCTCACTCTCTAAAATAAATATTTCATATTACTGCATGCTTTTAGGAATCAGCCGGAATGTACCCGCTGATAGTATTCTCCACTGATATCCTTAAATGTAAATAAATGTAAAAGGTAAAAAAGGCATAGTGTAATTATATCTGTTTGGTGGAGCATAGAGGGCCAGATTCTGGTTTTGGTTAAAGCAGAGAATAATTCTGTTTAATACCTCCTCCAGATTTGTAGAGAAATAACAGAGATCAGATTCTGTCCCAGAGTAATTGGGCCTAATTTAGTTGCTAGTTATACCGCATCAGTGTCTGTGTAAGTTGTTAAAAGAAGATATTCCAACTCTGTGTTGGGATACTGATAGAAATCTTGGAATGTGAAGCAGTCTACAGCTAGTAATAAACCTTCACACATAGTAATGACTAGGCATGTGACAAAAGGATGGCTAGATTTCAGAAATAAACAGAGAAGCCTGGGTGCATAAGGGAAAAAAGAGAAAGATAAAACAGCACTAGAGAAAGGCAAGCTTGAATAAGGCTGAATGCCACTTCCATGTAGGCCCTGTGTTTAGCTGGGACACATCTGACTCAGAAGAAGCACCAGTTTCACCATTTACACAACAGGAAATGCTCCAGATACTTCAGTTGTTATGAGAGGTAGTCACATGATGCTTCTCCACCCAATAAAAGTCAGCACACTTACACCTCTTGTCCTCTGTGGAGTAGGAAATGGCTGTGAAAAGCAAAGGTTTCTCTCCAGGATGAAATCCCTGCCTTGTGTTGTTTGTCTGGAAACCAAGCTCCCCAAATCTTGTGTGTCCAACAACATCTGAGGCCCTAAAAACTCATGCCTTCCTACCACTAGCACCAAGATATGCTGGCCTCCACAAAGCAGGATGAGTATCTCTGTGAGTAGAGTGTTTCTAACATTCTGTGAGTGTTTCTAACTACTGTTACTGCCCCTGAAGGAGCAACCACAGATGATACAGCTGAGAAAACCTTGCTCCAGACCGGAGTAGTATCTGGAGATACCATGGGATACATATCCCAACAAACCTGAGTATCTGTTACACAGACAAAATTCTATTGCATATGGTTCTGGTGCTGTGGGCCAGACAAATTATAGGATCCCAAAACAGGAACTTCGAAGTTCCTTAAAATGACCCATAGTGAATATTTGTTGTTTTACTCTTTTGAATATTATAAACTTATTTTCTGTGATAAAGTTGGCAAACTTTCTGAAACCATACAGCAAAGAAAATCCCTGAAACCTCTAGGCACAAGGAGCTCCTGCACTCTGGGGTGCAGTTGTCCTGTTTTACTGTTTGCTTAGCTGTTTTGTGGATTAGCACAGATATTGGGCTTGATGCTGTTTCCTTTCTAATCCCTTTCCTGCTTTGTTTTGAAGCTTCCTGGACTGTCTCTTATTTTTACCTGAAGAAGGAAGTCTCCCTTGTGCCCTCATCAGTGCACACGTGTGAAGTATAGTGTATTATTTTATATATTTTTTTATAAAAGATGTAAACTATTTGGAATAAAAATGTTCAAATATTGGAGTTCAAATATAACCCACAAGGATTCATATTCATGCCTAACCCACTAATCCTGCAGTTTGGATGGTTTAAAAGCCTACTACTTTAGAACTCTCTGTGTCTGTATCCCCAGCTGGTCCTTAATTGTTTATCCTCTATATTGATGCGTTCTCCAGATCATGTATTGGTATACAATGTCTTTATCACAAATTTATCACAATTTGATTTAAATCTGTCTGGCTCCAACTCTCAGAATCCATCAGCATAAAGCAGAGCATTTATTTCCTGTCCATCACGCAATCCTGCTGAAACAGTCATGACTTCCAAGCTCCAAAACACATCAGCACATAAATTAGTAAGTGCAATTTATGAGAACAGATTCATAATAAGTACATTTCTAATAGCATTGTATTAAACAGGAATGTTTAAGTCAGGGCAGCTTGTCCCTCCAGATTGTCAGTTATTTTCAATCACAGCAAGAAGAAGTGAAGGCAATTTCAGTAAATATGCAAATTTCTTTTTTGAACCTTTTGTTTAACAAATGTTGCCAAATTGATGCCAACTGAAAACTGGTTCAGGTCTGCCACTTTAACTCAGCTGACCTCAAACCATAAGCTTCTAAGAGCACTGAAATAGAGATATGTTGTTAACGTTTCTGAGCTTTTGAGAGGGTCCTGAGGAGACCTCTGTTATCTTTTATAAACACTGGAAAGATCTAATCCAAGTGCCACAAGAGAGGTGGGTTATCTTCATTACTAGGATGAAGGATCAAAGACATAACAGAATCCTGTAGGATTAATACTGCTCGAAATAATAGTTACCACTATTTTTTTGGTATAAGCACCCTGATGGAACACATTTCACCAAAAGTTTAAAGCACATTAATCTAGTGAAGAGAGGGAAATCTACAATCCATATCATCTAGCTGACATGAAGTACAAACTGCTCATTAAATCTGCTGAAATCCTGATTTGGAGTAAGTTTGTGAATGAGATCTGTAAAAGTATGGACAGTCTTAGGAGTTTGTTGCTTCTTGTAGTTACCATCAGCAACTGATCTCCCCTTTCTTCTTTCCTATCCCATGATTTGACAGGGTGTAGTGTATTTTTTTCTCTACTCACCTGCAAAAGAGGTACCATATAAAACAGTAAAGCACATGTTAAAGACAATGTTTGCCCTTTAAAAGAGAGATGCTACCAAATAATAAGACCACGTTATCACTGTGTTGGCTTGGAGGCAGCTGAACATTTCTCTGATCTTATACCTGACTGCACCCCATTGTGCTGCACCTGGGAGACGCCACTTGAAGCTACACAGCTGTCACCCACCTTGTCCATGGACAGCTCTGCAGCCTTTACAAGGTGTCCTCCCAGCCTGGGATCCCACTTTTGACATCTCTTATATCATTCCACACAACCTCGTATGGAAGAAAAATTAATGCATTGCTATCCTGTGCAGGACTGTTGGATACTTGCACTTCTTCCAGAGGCCACTGTGCTGTGCAAGGGCAAGGTTGAACATGCAACTATCCTCCCCTTTTCAACTACTTGCTTCTCCCCATCTCTATTTCATGCATTTCTCTGCCCTGAGTCTCCTAGGGAGATTAGTGATGGTTTGAGAATGACACTGGGAACAGGATGCTCAGAAAAGTTTGACTTTTATTATATTACTATTTCACACAGCATCTAAGAAACAGTTATATTGCTTAGCAATCTTAGATTGCTTAGCAATCTTAGAAAACGCCAAACCTGCCAGTGTTCCCAAGTTCTGTTCCTTCTTGTCAGAACCTGTTTGCATGTCACTGTAGACTGCCAGCAGCATGGGATGTGAAGCATTGGACACTGTGGAATGAAACACCTCACATGACCTTCCAGATGCTCTCAGAAAAGAAAACCAAACAATTTGGGTCAAGGTAAATCAGAGAAGTGAATCAATGGGAGAAGGAGATAGAAAGGAAATAGATCATTGATCCTAAAACTCACACAATAAAAGTTGTACTAGCTTGACCATGTAATCAGGCAGACTGTTCTAACTTCTTCCTTCCCGAATCAACTTTACAGATGCTGTAGGAAAATAAAAAACTGTGGATAGATAAATTGAATTATTTGCACTTTTATAATCACAAATTACTATATTCAGTATTAGTAAACTCTAAATTGTTAGAATATAGTATGATTTGTTGTTGTTGTTTCTACGTAGTTATTTTCCTACCAAAACACTTTGTTTTCATGTTTAGTTCAGTCCATTCTATCAATAACATGTGAAATCTCAAACAGATTTAGAAAATGCCAAATCATCAGATTATCAAAAAGTAAATAAAGGTTCCCTATCTGAGGAATGTTTTACCTAGCCCACATGTCTTTCAATAAATCCATTTATGCATGCTGTTCATAGGGGTTTACCTTTCTGTCAGAAGAAATCAATAGTCCCCATCCCCTGAATCCAAAAGTTTAACAGTGGCAAGTAAAAAAAAAAAAGTCAATCCCGTATATCAAACAGCCTTTGCTATACAGCAACAGATGAGGATTGTTAGCTTTATTCTATTGTTCAAAAGAGAGATATGTGTACAATGAAATGAATTTTCATGCTACACAATGGCAGTAGACTTCACCTTATACTGTAAAATTGTAAAGTGACAAAATCCTCATATTTCTTTTTCTTTTCTCTGTATTTGTGTATAGGCGTATGTGAAGTTTACTATGAAAACATCTTGAAAGTAGAATATTTGGATAGAAAAATATATTCAAATCATAAATTAAACAGGAATCTTTTTGATCACTTAAGAAGAATACATTTACATTTTCCAATGCAATGATTTATTAAAGTAGCATGTGTTGAGACATTGCCAAAGAGCCAACTGCTTGTTGAGTTCATATTTCAGCTTGTAAACACTCATGAATGAACCTTAGAATTTTGTTTTCATTGCTGCTCGGTACTGTCAATCTCTTAATTCTTCTCAAAGTTCTAATTACTAGAAACGCTTTTTGACAAATACCCCCAAGGAATTTTTACTTTTCCATAAGTGAAAGTCAGCATTTAGAAAAGCTGGTGAATGCAGTCATCCCATTAAAGCATGATGGAAGAGCACTGTTTTTCCTGTTTGTCCTTTGCTGTCAGTTTTCTTATTGTAATAGCTCTTTTATCTCTCTCTGTATTTTATATTCACTATACTTTATAATGCTTTTGTACTTGATGGCATTAGATATATCAAAAAATTGGTATTTGTTCTTGGCTTGATATGTATTTGTAAATCTTATTACCATACAGACTGGAGAAGGAAATACACACCAGAATTAAAGTAGTATTTTATTTGTTATACTTGTTTCTTATAGTGACTTATTCCATATTGTGTCTTTAGCCTTTAAGGTTAACTTATGACTTGTAAATTTACTTACAAATACCCAGGTCTATGTCTGAGAGCTATTTTTACTGCAAATTATATTATACATATATTTTCTTAGTATCTGGCCAGCTCTATTACAGAGAAGATGCTAATATGACACACAGAAACATGCAGTTCCCTGTGCACATCATGAAAGTGACATATTTTCAATGAAAATTCAGCATATCTACAGAAAGGCAGGATAATCAAGGCCTCTGCATAGCCTTCTGTAGAGATGCATAGGAAGGCAGTGAGGCCTTCCAGCAGACGCAGCTGGATCCTGCACACAAGAACCACAGGACACTACAAGCTGGCTCCATCCAAATTTTTCTTCTAAATCCTCTCATATGAAACTCATGGATAATAAAGAGAATATGCTGAAGATTAAAAACATCAAATATCACACTCTGCTATGGCAAAGAAAGGTTGCGGATAGGAATTTATCTTTATTGAATGAAATTTAGGTTCAAGAAGAAAAAAAAATGTAAGATTGTTGGCAGCTTAAGGTCTTCTCTCATATAGATACCTTACATGTGTATATATTTAGTCAAAACATATTTAGATTTTGTTTGCAAAAATGAATTAGCAGTTAACAATGCAATGACTTACCCTAGTAACCTCTACAAGTTGAAAGCTTTAGCCTTGTAATTTATGTTTGATAATTTAATGCATAAACCATATTTTAGATTTGGATAGTATAAGATATGTACAGGGATTATTTAAATGAATATTTAATATTTATTCACCTTGCAAGAAGATAGAGTGTGTTTTTAATTACCAACAGTAAAAAGTAGAAAAATGATCAGTAATTAAGAAAGTGTTACAAAAAATTAATGTTTTTTTTTTCTTCCCTCCAATTATGATTATTGTAGTATGTAAAATTAATAGGAGAGAGTTGACTTTAAGATTGTAACATAACCTTGTCTTAGGAGCTTTTATTAAAAGCTGGTGTCTCTGAAGTGTAATCAAGATATTTAACTGAATCACCACTTGAAGACATTATGGTTTTTATTTGCAGTAGTTTCCTGTTAGTTTATCTGCATTAGCACAAAACAACATAGGTTGTATTTCAGACAGACTTTCCTTCTGAAAGTATCTTCTGAAAGTATCTTCTGAAAAGTATCTCTCTTCTGAAAAGAAGAGATACTTCTGAAAGTATCTCTCAAGCTTTACATACTATGGTTCTGCCAAAAAGCTCAAGTTCACTGAAGACCAGTTGAGCCCAGCTCAACTGTCAAGCCCAAAACTCATCGTGAAGCTAATGTTTGGGTTAAAACTTTGGAAAGTCTTCAAGACTCTTTTTATATACTGTACCTCTGATTTTTTTTTTTTTTTAATTATTATTATTTTATTTTTACACTGTATATTTATTCTTATATTATCGAAGAAGCTGTTGGTTTGTGTGTATTTTCCTGATGTTTTTATTTATTTATTCTTGTCCTTAGGATGCAATTAAATCCACTTTTGCAGACCAGTTCCTTACTTTTAATATTGTTTCTCTGAAGATATTATTTGACTGAATTTCAACTGACTGACATACCTTCCTTAAGAATTTAGAGATACTTTATTTTCCACCTTTTGCCTCAAGCCTGTACATTTTTAGCTTTACTTGTTTTTAGTCTGTATAATTCTTGGCAATTGGGGAACATTTCTCTTCCCATCCTGAAACACTGAAGCAACATTCCAAAAGAAACTCTAGAACAAATCTTATCCTTAAAACTTTTGCACCAGTGTTTATAACTAATTACTGCTAAACTAAATAACTTGTAATACACTATGCCAGAAATCATGCATATCTTTTGTGGGCATCAAATATGAGCCACATATCTGCAATTTTCATTCAAGTTCTCTTCTATCTAGCCAAATTATCAGATCATTATGGCTCACTTGCCTGCTTGGGCCCTGCTCCAATGCATTCCATGTTTGTATCCATTTTTCCCCTACTGGTCACTTACAGTGCTGGAAGCTATTTTTAGTCTTCCTAACTCCACCACTCCTGCAACAGTTTTCAAGAATGCAAAAGTCTGTTGGAAAGAGCAAGGGAATAATTTCTTCCCCATATCTGCAGTGGACAGGAGAAAAAATAATGAGCTTAAATTATAGCAATGAAGATTTAAATTAGGTAATATAGAAACAGACAAAAGATAGAACCAACCAACCAACCAACCAAAAACAAAACAAAACAACCAACCAAACAAAAACCAATAACAACAACAACGACAAAAAACACAACCTTTCCAACTAGAAGGAAAGTTAAGCATTAGGATAATAAGCTTGGGGAGGATGTGGGATCTCTGTCATAGAAGGTTTTAAAAAACAGGTTAGACAAACATCTGTCAAGAATAGTTTAGGTATAGCTGAGTCTGCCTTGGGGCAGAGGGAATGGAGGAGGTGACCTCTCAAGGTCCCTTGCAGAATTATTTACTTATATATTTTTAGCCTGTATTTGGAAGGGTTCTTCAATGCGCTTTCCATTTGTAGTGGATGGTCAGATTTCTGTTTATAAAATATAGATGGGGTATTGCTGTGAAGAAACATCCTTTAAAATAGAAATTATACTTAGGAAAATTTTGATTACAAATATTATTTAAATGCAAAGTAGGGAAAGATTTTTTTTTTTTTTTTCAAAGTTAATAAAACTAAGAGGAAAAAAACACAGAAGGTAGCACTTGAAACCATTAATTACAAAAGGAGCTTCAAACATTCATTAGGCTGTACCACTTGTCCTTGCTATAAGTGTTATTGACCCTTTAGAAATGAAGTTGATCCAATACTTTCTACCATAACTCCTCTAAGGGATTAGGAGATTTCAAGTATTTTCTCTTGTGATATCCAGTCCTTGATAGCTTAGAGCCAAAGTGAATTAATTCTTCCCATACAAGGAAACTATCAAATTCCAAGGAACATGGTTATGTATATATAGAAATAGAACATGTAACAATCAGAGTTAAAAATACTTTGTGCATTTATTTGGAATCAGCTAGAGCCATGTAACCTTTTAAATCCTGGAACATGATTTTTAAAGGCCTTAATTTTGTAGCTCACATACTACTGTTGCAAATATAAAGCAAGGTGCCATCAGGGGTGACAGAAAGGAGTTACACCCTTCAGTTCCCAGAGGAGTCTGTGGCTAATGCTAACGAAACTGAGACTGAAAGTCCTGTAACAAACAATGCTTGCTGGAGGCACCCTAACCATCTAAGAAAAACTGTTCTGCCTCAAAAAAAAACAACACAACAAACAGACAGACAGACAAACAAACAAAACAGAAGGCATTTCCTGTAGCTAGAAACAAGTTAACTTTTACATATATATATAATATATAATATATATATAATATATATATATTAAAACAATTGGATATTGCTCTTTATTCCACTTTGTTTTAATATACTCTGAGTAATTCAACTTAGATATATTTTAAAGGAATTTTAAATAGAGATTAGAATGTGTGGAAAGCAATTTAGGTGTTTTATCAATATTTATCATTGTAACATATCGTACTTCGTATTTCAGATTATAAATTCACAAAGCTCAACATATTTTTTATCTCAATCAGTTAGTGAGTTTTCATGACTTGTTATTTATTTATAAGAGCTTGTAATTGAACCACATCTTCATGCAGGTGATTGTTGAGCCAGAAAGTGACACTGAAATACTACAGCAGACAAATGTGCTGATATCACATGAAGTTCGCTGCAATACACTGTCAGTTTTATTAGCAAGCACGGAGCTCTTATGTACATAGATACATTTCTGCTGACAACACAGCAGTTCTGCCTCTAATTTAATACAGTCTCACTGATGAGAATAACATACAGTTTCCCTGAATGCTTTGGCTCAACCCAGATACTAGGCTTTTGTCTGCATGTCTGGTTAAAACAGACAATCCGATGTTTTGTAGCTCCAAGTTTCTTTGGATTTTTTTTTCACTGGCCTGAGAGCCCAATGTGGCTCTTGCCAGCCACTGAAACCTGAATGCTATTGGTCACCACAGATCTCTGAAAAACAAAACAAAACAAAAAACACTGAAGTAACTGCATGGAATAGTCCCTTGTGTTTTGCTGTACATTTTTGGATTTGATTTCTATATCTTTCTGGAAACGTAACGACAAGCTGCATTGAAGGACCTTAAGGTACTGGGAGATGCCATTCATTTGTGTCTTTTACTGTGGTAACAGGTGTGTCTAGTAAATCTTGTAATAAATGTAATGCAGACAGAGCAGTACACTAAAAATCATTTTAACGGATTTTAAAAGACATTTGAAATCTTCTACTGTAATGCTGCCAATGTAATTCCCTTTCATTTTCACTCTATTTTTCATACCTAATTATGACCGTGTTCTCATGCCTTCCAGGATGGGCTGAAAGTCAAGGTTCCAGATATTTTTGTTTTCTTATTTTTATTTATTATTGTTGATCCTGGGTTTCTCTGTTCTGCTGTATGCAAACACTGTGCACTCTGATGCATTAAATATTGTTAGTGACAATGGCACACCAGGACATACACAAACCAAATACGTCCCCAAATCCCAAACTAATAACTCTCAGACAATTAAGAATGGTGTATAAGTGGTATTTCAGTTTTTTTTTTTTTTTTTTTTGGACTGTAGAGCAGTGAAGTACTGAGTTAACCTGCATCCACTCCATAGTTATTCAATGTACTAGGTGAGGCCATACTTACTCACTTACTCTCTTACTACTTTCCTATCACCCACTGAGCACACCATCTACACATCTGTGAAGGAAGACCAGAGGGAGTTGGCTGCACAGCAATAGCACAAGCCCATTGTTTCTGTTGACCCACACAGTCTACGTAACTTCATTAGCAGGTTTATGTAGATAAAGCTCAATTAGCTTCTGAGTCCCTTTGCACAAATGCTATTCAGACATGTTAGACAAAAATTAAAACCTGTATTTTTCAGAATTGTGCAGACAAAGTATGAAATGCCTTTCTCCTAGTGTGAGACTACTCTTCAAAAAAGTTCAGTATTTATGAAGAATAGATATCAATATATTTGAACAAATATGCAGTAAACTTTGAAAAATAATTATATTGTTTAATATGATTGTAATAAAGTTTATTTTCAGAGAAAATAGAATGAGTTAAAAAGCATATTTATGATTGTTTTCTCTGCTTGATTCTTTGAACAGAAGAGGTAATGCAATTTTTCGCTGAAGGTCAAGTCTCCAGACTTTTCAGTTAATACCATATGTAGCATCATATATATACATGCTTCTTCCTCTATAATTAGGATGTACGTACTGAGATATGGTCTTGTACATCTGCTAGATCTTTGCAGTTCAACTACAATAGTTAACTGAACAGCTAGATCAGCATTCCAAACAAAAGACATTGCTACTGCAGCTATTTAGACATCACTGTTGTGGTCTCTGCTACTTTTCCACTAACAGGATGAAGCTGGCAAATGCAGCACACTAGAGATGTAAATACTTCGCTTAAATACATCTTTTAGTCTAGATTTATTGTCTGCTCTTCTTATTGTATCTGCTCTTCTTTTGAAATTTTAAAGACTAGAGGAGAATGGTAGGCCCTTGGTGCAGACAATCTTGATGAAGCAGAAAGTAACTCAATGCAGCAAATGTTCTCCGGCAAACATGGCCCACAGGCTCAGTGTTTATAACCCTTATTCCAGTACATTCTCTGCAATGCACTTTGCTGCCATACATTTGTGGAGACAAAAGAGAAAAGATCAATAGTTTAAAACAACCTACTGAATCTTTACCCTAAAGCGTGATGAACAACATTACTGAAGTCCCCTTGCTATTTAATACTATTTTGTTATTCTGTAGCTGGTATTCAAAGAAAAAAAAAAAAAAAAAAGCCTAATATTTAATAAGGGAAAACAAAGGGAAAACAATATAATAGGACCCAGTTATACTTTGTCTATACAAAATATTAATCTGATCTGTTTCCTCCTCTGAACATCCTGAGAACAAATACATTCTTTACAAAACTGCCTGTAAGTAGGTTTCATCCAAAATCATTTAAAAAATGCTTTGTTCACAGAAGTCCATACAATTCTGTAAGTCACATATGAAAGAAAACAGATTATCTTTTGTATATAATACCAAAAGACTGTTTATATATTATACATATATTTCTTACTTTTTGTTGTAGTTATTGGAGTACGCCAGCATTCTATAGTAGTTTGTCTTGACCTGTTTTCCATGTAAAAGCAAGAAATGGAGAAGTTTACTTTTTTTTTTTTTTTTTTAACCTCTATGTAAGTCTCACCCAATGAAACTGTAAGATCTCTGGAGAATTCTTTCTAACCTATACCTGTTTACATGATGTTTCTACAGATACCTACTGAATTTAAATGACACCCTAAGCAACAGCAGCAACAACAAAAATCACAGAAAATTCTGAGATTTCCCATCATTTTCTGGTAATCGAGAAATGCTTATTCACAGATCTCTATTAAAATTGAAGGTCAAGATACTGAGTTACCATAACCCTCCCATAATGCTTACATTGATCAAATTTGATTTGAGCTCCTGAGGTTCTTTCTGTGTTTCCAAGCAAAATAGTTGGAAATACTACATATGCTTGATACATGTAAAACTTTACATGTATCAATACTTGATTCAAGTAAGACTCGTGTGAACTGTGAATAAGATACCTAGGAAAAACACAACATATGACTAGAGTAAACTGGCTGAAACTTGTGTGTTTCTGGAACAGCTGAGAATTTAAAGGCTATAAAAAAAACAGGGTGAATAGCCCTCAAGCTTTGAATTTCTTATTAAAATTAGCTCCAATACAAAATTTTGAAGAGATTATGCACACATCTTCAATATTTAGTTATCAGAACGCATGTAAGAAATAGTAACTATAGCCAAACTCCACAATGTATATTTGAACATTTCTTTTTTATTACTAAGATTTACATTTGTTCCATAGTTTAACTGCAGTCAACTTACCACAGTATTATATTAACAGTGATTGTAGTACCTAAACCTCCCATTAGTGATTTCACATGAGGAAAGTATACTTAAAAATAAATAAATAAATAAAAATTAGCTCCAAAGGCCCCAGAAAGGCAGATGAAATTATTGCAGAAGTGAAGGCAATGAAAGATTTTTCTTATGCATGGTATTTGAAGAACTGACTTTGTCCCTGGCTGATAAAAACATAAGGAAATAGAAAATCTAAGGATTTTAAAAATAGAACAGGCTATTTTATTTTTATTTTTTATTTTTTATTTCAAAAGGAAATATTGCATTGAGTAACCAACTGAAAGAGAAAGAATAATCATACACAAGCAAAACATCACTATACAGAAATTTCTTGAAAGCCAGCAGTTCAAGTGGGGTCAAGGCTTCCTCTGAAATGATTATGTAATTACTTGGGCAGGATTTGATAGCACTCTTAATTGCTACTTACCCACTTTCCCATGCTACTGAATAAGTTTTTAAGAAGGGCGTGCATTTACAGATGATGGTGGGTTGGCAAATAGGTATTGTGAAGCAGGAATATTAGGAAGGGTAGCTATTTTAAGGGAGCATTGAAAATAGCACCACTGCCACCGATCCTCATTTGCAGTAAATATTCTTCTCAAGCAAAACTGGAGAGACACTTTGGGAAAGTGAAATGAACTTAAAAATTAATTTATTTTATTTTATTTTTTTTAAATAAAGATTGATATAATGCAAGAAAATAAAGTTAGTATTCTCTTTGCAAAGCAACAGAAAATCTCATTAAGTTTTACTTTGATGGGTTCTATAATACTTTGATATCTGTTTAGGGCATCAGAGTAAAGAGCTAAGCAAGAGAAGAAATGCATAGGACTTCAAAACCTCCAGCTCCTTTATTTAAATTTATCACCTGTATATAATGAATTCCAATTAAGCTGTTTCTGAGTCTCCTCAGTAAAGATAAGGAACTGAATAATTTTATATCACCTGCACACTCATTTTTCTGGTTGAACTGAGAGATGGACAGACAGATATAGTGAAATTGAGAAATGCCAAGATCACAAGTCACGAATCATTTTGAAAGCCTAAGGGTTTTAGAAAGACCTTTCTTCCTTAGAAGCCCTCCTAAATCTGTAATGGTTGTGAACATGTAAGTAAACAGAAAAAATGTTAGCCCTCTTTTTCACTAAGAAGCTCAAAGTATCACTAAAGATTTCCTAATTCCTGCTGATTTTGTTTTTCTAAAAATGTGTATAGATTTCTTCTACTTCAGAGATTCATAAATGTTATTAAAAATGAATGTCATGTCTGATTTAAATTGAAATGTCAGATGGTTGGTTTCCTACTAGTTAAAAAGTAATGACACCTGCATAAGAAGCAAGCTGAATAATAATAAAAATATATATATATATCCACCAGAACTGGTGTTAAATATGATATAAATAACATACTATAAGAATTGAAAGGATACTACACATATAAAATGTATATTCACACACACATATGGATTTAATAATGCAACTCTGTGAAGAGACACATTGACTAATTCTACAGCTTGTTTTGTTCATTAATCATACCATACTTCTTGCTTCATTGTTCCTGTTTCAACATCACACCTCAGAGGGAAAGTATGTTAATTATACCAGCTCTGCTGCAGCTGTTGCAGTCACTGATCACACTGGAGGGTAGCAAGCACAAGCTAGCACTCCCTTAAGATATTGGTTTGCTTCCCCACTGCTCCCGATAAGGGCAGGAATCAGGACTTCACATTGTCAGATTTCATTGGGCAGGAAGGGTCACTGTGCAGAGCCCCCCAAGGGCAGAAGAGATTTCCTCCATATCAAGCTAACTTTGTACTTTGAATATTTCTGCTAAGAGGAAGAGAATTACTTGCATCCTTCTATATCTGACTTTTGCATTTTAATAAGCTGATAAGATCACCTGTACTAATATGTTCTTAGGCCAAGTTTAAAGTAGATTGAATCCTTCACATTTTGGAACCAATTTTATTGCTTTTAAAATTAGGTTGAGATCATCATACCATTAGAGCCTTGTTTTAAAAGCAAAAACAGCTTTGTGTACTGTGGTGAAAGAACAACATCCTCAGTGTATCCATTTCCTCATCCCCATTAGCCCAGGAGACATCATACACCTTTCTTCAAGGGCAAGTATTATATAGAGACTCTAGGAAAAGGGAAGCTTAAGCACAGACTATTTATGAAAAACATTACTCCAATACTTGAAAGGATAAAACCCGTACCAGAAGCCATTACCAGGCTTCTTAGTATTTACAGCTTTCAGAAGACTGTGTGAGACATGTACTCTCTGACCTGCTCCCCCGCCCCCCTTGTACAAGAGAAAAAAAAAAATACTCCAAAGCTCTTTTTGGTATTCAATGGGTAGATTTAATCTACACCAGCCTGGTATTTTCAGCTATTTTACCTATTTTTTGTGATCAAAATACAATCTATATATCTTTTAGAAATATTTACAAACTGAAAAAACTCAATTAGATATTTTATATATCTAATATGTAATATATACAATATATAATATAAAGAAAAATCCCTACTATAACTAAAATTAGAACATATATATAAACCTATATATATAAACATTTATATAAAGAACAACTTAAAGAGCATACATGCACTGTAAAAAAATATTTCCTACACAGAAAAAAAAAGAAAAAAAAAAAAATTAATAGATACTGAACAACATCTCTTTTAAACTAATGAGCTGCTTCAATTTTTACCCAGAGAAAAATAAGAAAACTTGAATTACAGGTGATGATTGCTGAGCAGACACAGTACATAATGTTCTATTAGAATTAAAGTTACAATTATTAGTTACATATCATGCTCGATTATTTGGGAAAAAAATGCCCACACAAACATACGAATGAGAAATTCCAATAAAGAAAGGCATAGAGGCATTACTTTATGTTGAAAACATAGCATTAAGGCTGAAAGAGCAAAGCCCTGAACAACCTCACAGTACCTTTGAAACCAAAAGAGAAAAACTTACTTGAGCCCAGTTTTATGAAGAGTAATAAAAGTGCTTGGGTCAGCTGTGAGTTGTGTGTATAGAGAATACAAATCTTGTCTCTCCCAAAATACGGAGAGGGAGCTATTCATGTGAGAGATTTTTGTTGTTGTTGCCGCCTTATACCTTTTATGAAAACGTTAGGGCTTTTTCTTGTATAGCATAATCTATGGTATATCTGTTGCTGAAAATACTTACAGTGTTGATATTGTCATTAGGGATTATATAAATTATTGTCTGTTGTAAAAAGGAACTCATGTTCTCTTTGTTCTTCTTTCTTATGAGTTATAAGTGACTAGTTCTACTTCTCTCGTGAGGCTTTTGAGGTGAAAGTTCTGTTCTTTAAATGTTTATGCTAGACTTCATTCTCTTTGTAAGTAACATAACTCTTTTAAACAGAATTAGATTTCTAGGTCTTTCCTCTAACCTTCTCTATATATAAATGAACACTTATTTTGGTGTTAAAATTTGACTTGATTTTTTAGTTATAGTATTAAAAAATAAATAAATAAATAAATAATCCTATAGGGCCTATTAAAGGCTCCTTCAAGACTTTTTTTTTTCTTTTTTTTTTTGTGGGGGGGTGGGAGGGGGGAAGGGCGAGTCACTGCTATGAAAGCTAGCGTTTCAACTGGTTAGTTCTTCCTCCAGAAAATAAGATAGACTTGTTTCTAGCTAGGTTTCTGAAACTCCCATATTTCATTATATTTCTTATAATTGTACTGCATTATGTTCTCACAGGGTTGGACAACCAACTGACATCTAGTAAATAATGCTGTAAATATCCCTTGTCTGAATGTAAATCCTAGCTGTCCTATCAGGCCTGTAAAAACTAATATCATGTTGTAAACTAGACCAGAACAGTAACTTGGCCTCTGCAGATAGGGCCCCAAAAATAAAATAAATAAAAATGGAGCAACCTGACATCAGCAACGTATTTAAAATTAACCATAGCTTTGCATCTGAACTGATAGAGCTAATCTTAATCACTTGGGTTATGAAACCAGAATAATGGCATTACCTCTATTTTCAACCCAAAGATGGACAATTTTTTTGTATCCTAAAGCTCCATATTGCTTAACTGTTCAATGTATTGTATTAAGGTATTCTGAAAAACTAAGCAAATAGAATGGAAATTGCTTATGAATATAATTCAGGACTGTGATATTGCAGGCCTATTATTTACTGAGCATTTGCTGATGTGGTTTTGTTTCATAGAACTGCATATTCAGTGGTGACACTCAGACTGCATTCAAGCTACGTCAGCACATTTAGTGAAAGTCTTTTAAGGTAAGAAATACAACATTTCACAGTAAAGGCTATAAATCTGCCTCTTGATACATAAGTATTAATTTACAATTTTGAACTTGCACTTTCTGCAAAGCCTGCGGTGGATGGCAAACTTTATGTAGTGGAACAAATCCCTTCATGAGGCTCCTGTCCCTAGCAAACATTGATAAGAGGGAGATGCATACCTTGCTTTTCAATTAGTGAAGCTAAATGGTCTTTAGAAAGTGGTGAACAATAACAACAATAAATGACAAACAGGATTGAATAAGAAATGAATAACCGACCCAAGCATGCAGTAGATTCAACTCTTAATTTCTTTACTTTATCTCACCAAATGTTTGGAAGTTAAGTTCAACATATATCTTTATTCAACAGGGGACTACATTCATACTATTGATATTCAGAGAGCTTCAGTATGCACACTACTGACATTATTGAAGAGACACAAATATCTTTTTATGTAATCAATTACAACTAACTACTTACCGTATTTGGGTGAATGAGTTTGTGGATGACAAAAGGTGTCAGGAAAACACAACTGGAAATTCTAAATATGATGTCTGTATTACAAATTTAAAGGCAGTAACAGTTTCCAATTTTCCTTTGCAATAGTTAAAACTTTATACCTGGTTTAGTTAATTAACAAATTTCTGTCCCTTCAGGATTAGTGTGGATTGCTCTCATGGTATATTACTTCCATTTTCAACTGAACAATTTGCTTGAAAAATAGCTATTTGTCTTCCTTCATTAAAATTTTACTTTATTTTATTTTTCTTGTCCCAATGTACGAGAGTGTATTTGTTAATTAAGGTGCCCAACTTCTTATTAAGGTAGTTCAAGAAAAGATAACTAATGAATTTATTGTGAAGTGAAAAATATTTCATGATAATTATTGTGAAAATTAGTCTTTTTGGCAATTGACAGTGCACTTGTCTGTTCTTGATAATAGACTACTCTTCCCTGTACCCACGTCGTCTTAACCATCCCTCAAAACAGAGCTATACTGAACAGACTTGACCAAGTGGTCCCATATTTATAGAATCATAGAATATCTGAGTTGGCAGGGACCCACAAGGATCATTGAGTCTAACTCCTGGGTTCCCAAAGGACCACCCAAAAATCAGATCACGTGTCTGAGAGCATTGTCCAGATGCTTCTTGAACTCAGGCAGGCTGGATGCCGTGACCACTTTCCTGGTTAACCTGTTCCAATTCCTGAAGAACCTTTTCCTGATATCCAGCCTGAACCTTCCCTGTTGCAACTTCATGCTGTTCCCTTAGCCCCCACTGTCCCCATGCTGGTGACAAGAGAGGAGAGATCTGTGCCTTCTGCTCCGCCTATTCACCTCCTTTTATTCATCTCCCTTTATTTTTTTTGTGAACAAAACATTCAGATTAGGAGGGTTACATGTAGAAATACCAGTCCTGAATTATTTCATGACTTGCTATCCATCACTGCAAAGGAATGTAACCCTTTAAATAACAGTATATAACTATACAAAAGTTATCTATGCTATACTATTGGAATAATTTCCTATTGATTCTTCTGGCCGCCAGGGGAAAAAAATGCATTGGTGGTGAAGACCGCTTGGCCTTATACTTTCAGATAGTAATGTAGGTGATACTGTGAAAACAAAATAGGTATTTGGCTGATTACAAAGGGTTATCAGAAAATCCGTAATTTATTATGTTTGCACTGTAAGCATTAGAAGCTCTACAAGTCATGCAGTAAGAGACAGTTGTGGAAATCCTGCAGTGTAAAAACTGAAAGAACATCTGTGAGAAAGGAAAAAAAAAAGTTATGCCTATTGCACAGGTAGCAAACTGAAAAATAGTTTTTTTTATCACCTGAACACCTCGTCTAAAGATTACACTTTTTCCTTGACTACCTCCCTCAGTGTTCTGTTTTTGAAACATGGAATTTGATGGGACACTTGTCTCCAAGTGTCTGTTTTCTGCTGGCTTCACTTCTTGATAGCTTTGAGGTCTTCAGTAAGTGAGTTTTGATTTCCACGGCCCTGTGAAGAGCAAAGAAAACAACTCCTGAAACCATGACATCCTGTTACCTTGTGGTAGTTTATGATTTGTGAAATAACTTGCAAAAATAATGTGTATATATGAGGTTTTTAATACTGTTGTGACTTAGTGTGAGTTCTTACATATCCTTCCAAGATACAATGCTGGAGTAGTAGTTCTGAACTACTCATCAAGTAACCACCAAACTTTAGTGGAATTTTTCTGGTCTACTTATCTCTTGACTTCCTGTTTTACAAAGGACTCCTCTTCCCCCCCCGCCCCCTCCCAGTTTATGAATTTTCTCCATAGATAACTTGAACATGTAATAGGAAAAGTTTTCTCAATATAAATACTGACTACTTTTCCTTCTCCATGTTGCCTTGGCATTTCAGAAAAGTGTCTTGAGCTATTTTTAATATTTTTTGGCATTATAATTATACATGTATTGAATTTATACAATCAGAATTCTGTGCTTCAGGTACCATAGCTAAAAATTAAGAATTATATATAGTTTCATAGTGCATATGTAAATTTGATTCTGTCTTAATTATTTATTGATGTGTTTTCTTGGTCAATATCTATAATTCTTAATAATACTCTACTGAATCTTCCTGCAGGGAGCTATACTCAGAAAAAACTCTGGGCAACTCATCAGTTTTTTTCTGCCTTGGTTGTTAATTAATAACATTTTAGATTTCACCACTTTTCTGAAACCTTTTTCTGAAACAGTTATTTCCTACAGTTCTTCATAATTATCTCCTTCACTTTGGAGTTCTGACCCTCTGAATTTCTTCAAGAAATTTGTGAGCAAAGAGTGTCTATTATATGTTGCAAATGTCTACAATTCCAGTTAAACACTTTTTTTTCCTCTTGAAAGAAAAACAGTCCTAGCTTCAACAGTATTCCTGACTTTATGCATCATGTCAGCTGTTATCTCTATGACTTCTTAGAAGGGAAGCTGGAAACAGTGCTGATTTCCCCCAGTTTATGATCAGGTGGCAGTCTTTTCCTTTTGACAGTTATTTGCAAATACTATATCTCTGTCAATTATGCATATGATTAAAATGTTAAGTTGAAAGTACTGGATAACAATGAAGTGCATTTATTTATTTATTTATTTATTTTTTCTGAATGTAAAAATGGCCTAAAATAATGACTCTGATTTCAGATCCGAGTCATTTTGGACAGGGTAGGTCAGAAATCTAAAGATGGCATGGCAAAGCTATTAACAATGTTGAGATTTCTACAACTGCAAAACAGTCTGCCCTATCTGATTAAATGAGAAATACTGTTCTTTGTCCCAGCATCCCATGCTGACAGCTTCACTCCTACACTTGTGTTGGAGGATGCTTTTGTGTAGACTTCTGTGTCACTGTGGACATCCTGTCAATATTCATGTTCTTATACAGAAACTTGATAGAGTATGATAGGAGGAACGTGACTAATGAAATGTTTTCTTGCTAAGGTATCTATTATTCCCCTATCTTCCTCACCCCTCACATCTCCCCATTACAACGGCTAGCTCATTCAGCTGGACTATTTAACTCTTGCACCAATACTTTTTCTTCCCCCAATACTTCCCTCTGTATCTTCAACATGCTTATATACTTTTGGCCAGCCAAAAATTCAGTCAATACTGAGTAGTAAAATCAAAGGTATAATGAATTACAAATCTAGATACTTAAATGTACACGTCAAATGTGATTGAAACACACAGTGAAAGTGAGATCCAAGTTTAAAAAGCAGTCTTATAAGTACTTTAAACTACAGTATTATATGATTTCAACTCTGGAAAATTCTAAAGACAAATTCTAAACTAGACACAATATATATATATATATATATATATTTGGTGGGGTGGTAAGCATTTCATTTCAACTTCCCAAAGACCAGATTTGGCATATGAGGTCTTATTTCACAGAACTTTTGTGCTTTCAGAACTTGTGGAGCATCAGGTTGGTTCAAGACATTAGACTGTTAAAATTGTCATTTCAATTTTTCTGCATTTTATTTTAAATTCTTTTTAATTCTGTGGTTACATGGGCCATGGCATAAACAATAAAACAGGATTTGCATGTAGAATCCTGTAAAATATTCTTCCTTTGGGTATACTTAACAAAGGTACCATATATCCATTTGTACAAATCAAGATAAGGGTACTGAAAGTAAAGCAATTTGATTAGGTACTAAATTCAAAATGTTACAAGACTGTGGTCTAACAGCCACCAGGAACTTGTGTCAGGCTACTTGTATGGCACTGTCTAGAGTGGAAAATTAAAGTGACAGGTTTAAGAGATACAGACAATCTTGTTCTTGTTCACCTTTAGGGTTCCTGATAGTACCATTATGGGGTGTAATGTAATACCTACACATCTACTATAAACAGTGAGACTTTTATAGAAATGTCAAAAGGATACCATTTGTGAAATAAAATGAATTACAACCTTATAAAAGTATAAATTATAGAACTTTTACATGCATTCCCCCCTGAGAGCATGGAGCAAAAGTAAAGCCTATATTTTTTACTTGTGTATAACCAAGGTAATAAACTATAGTTTTCAATTATGGGAGATAAAAACACTGCCCTTAGCTAAACTAATAAATAGAGCCATTAAAGCTTATACAATTTTAATTAATGAATATCTAAACTTTTTAGAGCATTTCATTTCTGATTAGTAGGCCTCAGTGACATACACATTCAACTATCTTCATCTTTTCTTTAAGTTTCTTTAATTTTTTTTTTCTTTAAGTTTCTTTCACCTTCTTTGGATATCAAAGTCTGTAAAAAGTTACCTCCTCCCTCCTCTCACCACCCCCCATCTGACCTAATCATTACTTGATATACTTACAATGAGTACAATGAGGAAGAAATTCTTCTTGAGGCTACAATAGATGTTTGCAGACTTCCTCTAAAACAACACAGCCTCCTCCCATCTTTTTCTGATAATGACATCAAAAAAAAATCTTTATGGTTTAGAGATACTTGGCAAGTAACTGCATTCCTTTCCTATCAAGTTTTACGGCTTTTATACAGCCAACATAGCCCATTTAATCTCATACTCATTCTATACATACTTTTTTTTTTTTTTTTTTCCCCAGTATTTTCCTGCCTACCCTCTTATAATTAGGAACTGGGCCCCTGAGGGCCCAATTAGCCAACATGTGAATGTAATTATAACCCTTGAAATGTTTCTTTCCATGTGTGTCTGTGATATGACTTTGACCATGCATAATGTGAACCTACTCGCAAGGAAAGTTAATCCCCTAATCATTTGTATAGGGAGCTTTTCTCAGATTTATAGCAGGAATACAAATGATTATAGAATAATCATACTCCAGATAGTGTAATAAATATGTAATGGTTCTGTGGCAGCATTGAAGAAACAATCCAAGTTCCAGAGTTCTTTAGTACCTCTATTTCCACAGAATTATAAATTCAGTGACCCAGCTAATGTGTCAATAATACCTGGATTAACTTTACTTCTGGGATTTTAAAACTTTATTTAAATATTTGAGATTTAACCTCCTTATTATTTCCTTGCTTCTCTGAAGCAAGGGGTTAACTCCTACTCTCAGGGTCTGCAACATGAGGAAAATAAAAATCTGAATTTCTGAAATGTGATTCCAAATATTTCCTAGAGTTTTTCTTACTATTATTTTTGTCACACTGTACATTATGATCACATAACGGTGACCAATCTCCCAACCATCTGGATATTTTTATTTTACTTTTCACGTGACTGGGTAAAACATTTATAGAAAAACTTTTCAGTGCTTTTTAAGAGCTGTTACTAAAAGTGTAATAAATGTTAACTCACGCTGACAGGCACGTCTGGTGCAATATTAGAAGTATTAATTCCTACTTATTCTATGCTGGCTTCCTTACTACACTGTCTGCAAGGTATAAAACCCCACAAAAATAAATCTCTTGGACATTAACATCCACCACTATTTGTCATGTCTGTATTGAGTTGGACCTGGTTAGGAAACAAAGCCATGTGCCTTCTGAAAAGAAAAGATAAAAAATGACAGTTATTTTTTGGAAATATGTTTATATCTAAATACAGGTACAAAATCTGTGGTAAACAAAATAGACCCTGTGGTAAACAAAATAGACCAAACTCATGAAAATATATCTAAGCTAACAATCTTACATTGTCTGCCTGATTGTCAAAATGGCCTATTAATTGGGTCTTGTCTATACTTTTTACTTCATATCTAAGAACATTTAATCATAAGTTCATAAATAAGTCCCAGAAATATTTGCCTATTTAAACTGACTCCTCTGAGATGTAACAGGTTGGCATTATGGGAGAGAATTGGTGTATCAAAACTACTTATGGCTGGCACCTTCCATTTTCATTAAAAATGAAACACTACAGCAGATGGGCTTCGAAGATATTTTTAAGATTTATGTGCCAGCCCACGGGAGGGCTCCAGTGCGAACTGTTCCTTTACAAAGAATTGGAGCATGCCAGGTCAGGGCAGGGGACCAGGCAGCCTGTTTCTCACATTGAGATTTTTTTTTTTCATGCACTTGTTAACTTTCATTCTGCATGTACAAACAAGTCATTTTAATAGGGGAAGTATGCAGCCATTTAAGGATAAATTGTCTAATACTACTCTGAAAAGGCACATCCTCTTTTTCATTTCTATTTACCTTAGATCAAAGATGTGAATTTCCTTGATTTAATTGATTTAATAATTTATATCCTTTGATATTTAACTACTGAATCTACCTGGACTCCTTGGAGATTTTAAAAATGTCAGCAGTTTTGCACGTTAATCCTATGAGTTCTGTTGAGCTTTCCACAGTACGTACTTGCCGGAATGCTGCAACAGGCTGAGCCCACTAGCTGTCTTCAGAATAACAAAAACTGTATCCTGGTATTACAATGTTGTCTCCAAACATTCTGTGCTCACCTCTGGTATAAATCTTCAATTCTACCATTTCAGCTGTTGCACTTAATTGGTCTCTGTATGTATATTCAGATAAAGTAATTGGTCTTTGTGTATCTGAAAAATCAAAAAAGAGAACAAAAATCCTCTCATTTTTTTCTGATTGCTATAGGATATTATTTGGACACAAGACTTCATGGATCTTTTTTGTGCAACTTAGCATACATTTCTGAACACTGAAGCTTTTAATTTCTGACCCTGGTTCAACAGGTAAAATTCTTTGTGTGAAAACAAAATGATCATTTGTTGTTTACATTTCCAAATTCTAAATCCTGCCACATTAATAAATAAATAAATAAATAAATAAGAAAATTCTCAGAGTTTATGTATTTCCTTACCAAAACGTCTAGTGTTTTTCTTCTGTCTCTGGAAATTGGCATGTGGAAAGACACTAACCTCCTGCAGACAGGGGTGAGAAAATCAGCTCTCCTGAACAGGATACATCCTGTCCTAAGCTGTTTCAATTGTAGACTTCTATTAAGATTGAGTAGCTGATCTGTGCCCAAATCTGAGATTTACCAGGAGTCTTGTCCACAAGGTCAAATACATAGTTGCACGTGCTTCCAGATATACTGTAAAGTTCTAACTGTGTGTCATTAGTTCTTTAATTCCCTAAAGTTCCTAAATTATCACAAATATCAGCTGCACTAATTATAGACTTTTTGTGCTGCAGGACAAGTCTATTAAGAAATTAATGGAATATGGCTATCATGTAGTATCTTCCTAGTCATTAGATATTTATGATATTAGGATGCCTGTAAATGAGACACTACAAGTCCTAATTTAAACATTTGATATCTTTTTAGTTCCTTCAGTTGATCAGAAAGAAAATTTGTAGCTAGAAAAAAATTTAGTTATGGAACTAGATCAAAAATGATTGCTTATAACATTTTTTTTTTTTAAATATTTTCATCTATCTTGCATTTGCTTCATGCTCAAGGTATTTTAGGATAGTCCTGTTCGTTAAAGAGAGCAATATAATGTTAATTGCTGTAAAACACATTGCAAAAAAAGCTGAAGTATTTACAAAAGGCCTGCTTGCAATGTAAATATGTCTGGGAATTGCTTACTGTAAGATAATAGCAATAGACATGACACAGATTGTTTTTAATAGTGACCATTTGTGTTACCAACATCAATTACATTTGAGTCAGCAATACCAATAAAGCAAAGATCCTGCCTCAATTGCATGTGTGTTTTTGTTGTTGTTTGTTTGTTTGTTTCAGTTTTTTGTTGTTACTTTATATATGGCTGTTTCAATTAACTTCAAAAAACTTATGGCTTCAAATTTCTTTAAAGTGTTACAACACAGAACCAGTTCCAGGTTGAAGTATATCTTGTTTGGGATGTTTTCCAGTGGCCTGCTATGGTATAAATCTTGCGGTATTTGGCGATTGCTAGCAGTTTTTCTTCCTGTTTGTAAAATTGCAGGTTTCTTTGCTTGGTTGCTGAAAAACTTGTTTGTATCTCTATGGATTCTCCCCACATTATGCAGTTGGACCAGCAGCAATAAGTATAGCAACAATATGTCTATCAAGAACTGAGGAATCAGCAGAAAAAGCAACATCAGAAGACAGTTATTCATCATAATCATCATCATTAGCAGAAAAATAAGATCCAGAATGAATTCCTACAGGGCTCATTTCAGCTAAATAGCCAGTGTTTTGGATGGGCAATGTGTTGGTTTTATAAGGCTTCCTGATGTACTTAAGCAAAATGAAGCTGTTTCAGGGTGTTTAACTAGAATAGGTGTTTTTTATCCCCTTTTTATCCCAAAAAGTCAGAGTTTCTCCATGCAAAAATAGTATGTATAAACTGGTATTTTTAATATTTTTGTGTAATAAACTCCTAGTTTAGGGAATGGAACACTTATTTGTTGCCACTGAACTTCTTGATACTTGCATAGTGAGTGAAGAAAAGTAAAACCCTGAGTGCCTTGAATTGCTATTTAGGGAAGCCGTTCTGTCTCTTTTGGTTTTGAGGAGATCTTGAATGTGTGTTAGATGTTACTAATAATAGCATATGCAAGTGTTCTGCTTTGTATTAGTGAAGTTCTTGCTATGCATACAAGGACAAATTTTATGTGTGAAAACTGTAGCAACAATATGTAGTACATAGGCTGTAGTGCACACAAATGTTTAATACTAAGTTTGCAGGTATGGTAAAAGAAAAGGAGGAAAATGTCAATAGAGTTTTAAAAAAATATAAAAAAATCTACTACATTGACATTGCTTAATAAAACTGACATTTCAATAGATGTTTCAGTTACACACAAGATAGAATAGTATATTTATAAGATTGCTTGTTGCAGGACTCACTGTACTTCAAATAAGCTCTTCCATGTGCATCAGGTAAAAGATTCTCCTCTAGACTGGATTGCAACAATCCTAAAAACAGAAGTAAACAGCTATTATGGGGAAGAACCTAACTAAAAAAGAGAAACCCATGCTGAGATTCATGCTGATGCTACTGGCTCAGCGATCTATGTATTACCTTGCAAGTGCTACAAAGCATAATTTTGAGTTTGGCGTTTTCTGACATGGCATTTCCTTTTTTCTTACTTTAGGAGGGGAGTATTTTTTATTCAGAGCTGACTTTGACTTAGCACATGGTCAATTCCTATTCTTCAAAAAGGGCTACATTGTTTGCACAGAGGTTTTATTTCCAATCTGAAAATTCATAGATCACAGAACTCACAAATATTTGCTTCTACAAATATATGGCGGAGTCTCACAAAGTCCCCTTCTGAGTTTATCATGGACCTTCCCTTACTTAAAAATGCTGAACTTGACTGCAAACCAAGAGTCCACCCGCTGTCCTTTCTACTGCAGAGAAAGGTTTTATAGTGCATTAATCCCAGGGTGTGCATGCATAATACTTGAATTTGTTATAGCATTAACATTTTAATTACTGATGAATACTTATGGCCTATAAATATTTATTAAACTAGATTCACGTTTTCAGTGTTCTATGTTCTCACTGGGCCACAGCTTGATTGAAGAGACCTAGTGACTAAGTGTTTCCCAGGTGTGAATAATGTTCTTTGTTCACAAAGTGCAGAATTTTAAGTGCTACATGTCACATGCCAATAAGATCATATTATCCCACTGTTATCCCACCCTTCCAGAGCACTAGAATCAAAGAAAATTACCTCAAAGAAAGTTCTGGAAGAACAATTTAAAATTCTTTCTAAGGAAAGAATCATATCTGATGAAGCCTATTAGATTCCTTAATATTAGCTGTACTTGGAATTTAAAATTGAACAATTTATCAGCTTCCTAACTGAGTGGATCAGGAAGTGTGATCCTATTTATGCACATTTTAAAGAATGACAGTTGGAAAGATTTTCATTTATTCTAACACGTTATATAAAATTAGATATTTAAAAAGAAAAATCAAGCAACCAACCAACCAAACCAAAACCAAACCAAACCAAAACAAACAAACAAACAAACAAACAAAAAACAAGCAATTGAGTATTCTCATAAGCTCCAATATCTAAATATGAGAGAGACATCCGTTGTTATGAAGTGTGATGACAGTGCATTCAGAAATAATGAGATAATGAAAGGTCTGGTGAAACACTGATCAGTTGTGCTTTCTTATCTGGTCAAATAATGCTTTACTACATTAAGGGATCTTTAAGTTAATTGCAAGCTGAAATAACATTTTTATTTTTATTTTTTTAACATGAGATATAATTATTTCATAAAACTAACATCTATTACTTTACCTATATTCATATGTTTTATAATTGGTTTAATGTCTACTTGAATTTACATAGTATAGATGGCTGAAACAAGCAAGTACTGTATTGAAATAAACAGTTGTCAGGAAAATTGAACCACCTGTTATAGGTTATTTAATACATTATGGTTTATTTAACTGCCATCTTATACAATCAGATTTGGATTCTTATTTGAAACAATTATATTTTATTTATCTAACATGAAAAAATGTGTTTATTCACATTACTAGATGTTGGACTAACCTAGTCATGGTTTCACATGGTAGAGCTTTATAAATAGTCTTTATTGTCATGTTTTTATGGTCTTTTCTTTCCTTTTACATATCTGAATACACCATCAGCATTCACTGTCTTTACTAATGTATAGGTACTCTTTTTTGTACCTACAGGCACAAATTGAAGTGCATAAAATTACTAGCTTTTTACATGTGTATTTCAACTCAGAGGTTCATTTGTACTGTTCCTTAAATATTTTAAAATAATGTTAAAAATTCTAAGTTTGCTGTGTACTCCATCCTTAGCAAATGCAAAATTAAGTAGTACTTCAGAACTGCATTTCTAATGAAATCCCAGTTATAAGCCTGCATAAACAATAATAAAGGGTATCAATCACTTTTAACATCACAGAAATTTCTCTTCTGCTCACTTTCTTTTCAATCAACTGGTCCATAAAATAGATTCAAATGTTGAGTTCAGCACGCAGTTTAGATCAAATGTGTTTTTTTGTTTGTTTGTTTGTTTCCCTCACTTTTTTCCCTCACTCAAAGAATCTGAAATATGCTCCTTAAAACACTGGGATAGTCTTTGTTAAATGCTTCTGTTTGCCCTAAATAGTTCTTGAATTATACCATAGGGTAGAATGATATGAAATGAAATGAATTATTATGATGAATCATGTTTCATACAGTAGTAGCCAAATAGCAACTATTGAGCTAGATGAGGTACAGAGGCAGAGGAACAAATGATTTTCCTAAGCTGCTTATAATCTAAATGGATGAGTAGGAAAATATGAGTGAAGGAAAAGATTTAGTACAAAAAAAGTGAACACAAAGATGGTAGGAAGTGGATATGATTTGTTAAATTTTTTTTATGAAAAGAAATTAAGGATTTATCAGGAAAGGATCAACTGAAAAGAACATGCAAGCAAAGTAAATGAGCTCTTGAGTCAAGAGTGTGAGGCAAGAGTAGAGGAAATGTAAGACAGAGGCAGCATGGCAGAGACCTGAAGCAAAGGGACTGTAAAGAGATTGTTCTTTCAGTTATTCCTAATTGCCCAAGACCATCTGGCTATTTTTACTCATTTGGTCTTATTTCTAAAGCTGTAGGGAGAACATGGTAATAGATGCAGTGAATGAGGGAAACGTCTCCTTGGCTCTAGTCAAAATGGGGATTCTTTGGCACTGTGTCAGTCACAGGCAGTTGTGGGAAAAAAATAAATTATGGGAACATTGACATGTCTCTCCTTTATGAATTTTGTAAGGACACATTTTCATTAAGTGGTCTGCAAGCACAATCTGTAAATGTGGTTCACCTGTCCCTGCAAGACAGTACAGGCACTTCTCATGGGGGAAGCTCTCATTGATTCCAAAATATATGCATCAGAAATTTTGGAGAAATCCTAGCTAGTCCCAATAATGTTGTACCTTCAGAAGCTAAAAAAGAAACATAAATAGGAAATAACACAGTGACATATCCATGGGTTTTTGACTACAAAGTATATTAAAATCTTAAAATACTGCTGAAGTTATCAAGGCAAAAAAGAGCCAAATGTAAGGGCTGAAACCAATCAAAGCTTTCAGTGTCAAGTAGCAGTATTTTCTCTGGAGCTAATCTATGCACATTGCATTTATCATCTAAACAATTCTAGTACTACAACTGGTGACGATATTTTATTGCCAAAAGAAAGGGGGAAAATCTTAGAGATGATCATTTATCTGCCTTCTCTCTTCTCATTTTCTTCTTGGAAAGCCATATATGTTTAGCTTACCTTTTAAAAGAAAGGGAAAGCAAAAAAGGGGACAAGGTGCCAAATTTGACACCAGTCAGTCTTTCTATCCTTTCTTTTTGTTTTCTGCGACACTATTTTAATTTTAGTAAGAAATTCTAAATTGACATTTAAATGGTAGCAGGGCAATTCTCATTCTCTGTTTTCTGAAACGGTCTCTGAAATGTACAATTATGCTGTCATCTTTAGCACTCCACATTGGACAGAGTTTAATTATTAATGTGTTTCCCTCAGAGAATGACTCGATCATGTCACAACTCTAGACAAATACAGCTAATGCAAAATCATAAAATATTCACTTGAATACTGCTGAACTGACAGGAAATTAATTCTATGAACACTTTTGATATTACCAGAAAATTAGTTTCAAATGCATAAGACTGAAATAAATGTGTTCATAATTTGCTCAAGGGTAACGCTCATCTTGCAATCAGTTGGTGCCTTTTTATAAATGTTGCAAGTATTCAACATGGCTTTATGATAAAGAGGACAGCTAATGTAATGTATTATTTGTAGACAGTATTTCCCTTGTAAACAGCAGGGAGTGAAGAATTGCTCCCTCAGAAATATTTAAACTCTAGAAATATTCTGCAATTTATCATTTTGTGGTACCAAAAATACACCTATTTTTGAGTAGTCCCAGGAGGGAGCAGGAGCTCAGGAATTTTGTAATAATGACATGATAGTTTTTCATATCTAAATTATTGGGTTGAGTTTTATTAGCAAGATTGGAAGTGACTGAAAGTCATTACCACTCTGTAAGTTGTAACCAGCATAGTCAGTGGAAAAGGAGCAGGAGCTCTCCTCACAGGCAAATATCTTTGTTGCATACATCACTATCATAGTGTACTCTCCTGCTGAATGAATAAAAATGCTGATGAATTGTGACAATTTGCAGGAACAGAAACAGCAAGTTCACTTGTTACTTGTGGCACATAACTTGCCAGAATTTGGAGAGCCTAAAACATAAATAAAAGCTTTTCCACAAAAATAATGATGGTCTAAAATTTCAGTGTGAATGTGCATTGCACACTTTCACAGTTTCCTCATTGTCTGTTTTTAAATGTCTATTTCTTTCTGGCTTTCTATCTGATTATTTGTTCTGACTGATGTCATGCGCAAAACCACACAAAACAGGTACTCAACAGGAGGGGACAAATGCTTGAGTGGACTACTTGTCACTAAACCAGGGCCTGAGATTTTATCTCTTAGTGAGATAATCCTGAAAAACAATAGGGCCTGGCTCAGGAGTCACTTTCAACCAGCAAAAAGTATTTGGAATAAATATTATGCACAATGAATAATTTAACAGCTCTTGTGGGCACCTTTGGAAAGTTTCCTCAGAGATGCCTAGGATTAAATCACTGTGGAAACTAAATTGTTTTTCAGGGCTAATCCTGCATTCCTTTTTGCAACACTAACCAAGGTTATGCAAAGTGTGGAGGATGAATATAGTGGAGCCACATTAGCTGGGAGAGCTGACATAACCAACAGTGCAAGGACTACCTCAGATCCAATCTGCAATTCCCGAAGTACACAGGGTGATATAATTGACCAATATATTCAATGGGAGGTGATCACCAGGGCATCAAAGATGGTGGTCAGGTCAATCCCTTCAGTACTTCATTATCAGAGGAAGGGGGATTGTGTTCCTGTCCACTGCTGCTCAGAGCTACTGCAGCCAAGACCTAAAACAGGCACTGGTTCCCAACCGTGTCATGTTCTACCAACACAAAGCTCAAATGTCTATTTATCCATGTTTCTGGAAGACATTTCCAAGCAGCAAAAGAGGTATCATCAATTGTACAAAAAAGTTAATCTGGAAATTCCCCGAATACTACCTGTATGTAAAGGAGGTCTTTTTACATTTTGGCTACAGCATTTGAAACTGGAGACTAAAAAAAATATCCTCAGAAAATCTTTTCTGCTCCGTCGGCATGGCTGCATAATAAATACACCACTAAAATATGCAGTGTCATTAATGAACACCAGTGGATTGCACAGTTTAACTGCTTAAACTTTTTATTAAAAATTAGAGGAAATGAGAGTATTCATTATGCTATAATGCTGCTTCCTATCATGACAGATATGACTAGTTCTTAGAATTAAGATGTCTGTGTAATAGGGAAAGTACAGTGTAGTACTGAGGATATTTGCAGTATGTGGGAAGGAAAATCCAGCAGATAACATGATAAAGAAGGCAGATGAGACAATAACTATCTCCAGCTGTAATTTGTTTTTACTAGGTGTTTCAGCTGCAGCTATCATAAAGTGAAATTTAGAATGCCTGCATCATGTGAAAACACAAAGTTTATTTGCTAAAAGCCAATTCCAGACAAATGTTAACGGTTTGTTTTTTTCTGTTTTTAGGTAAGTGTCTAATTCAGTGCCCGTGCAGTACATTCTGGTACTTCCAGATAGCAGCTCTCAAATAAGGTCCAAATAAATAGAAAATTGGATGCTTGTCTATACTTAATTCCATAGAAGTAGTAAATTATTAAACATCAGTTAGTCTGTGGACATCAATGAGGAAGATTTGCTATGCAATAACATTAAGATAGGTTGCACACAATTAATACTCTAGAACTTTTGAGTTAATGGAGTGACGGAAAGAAATAACTTCCTCCTTTTAGGAAGAAAAAAACAATCTGTAGTAGTTGCTTTGTTCTGTTTGAGCAAAGCCTCTGTAAAAAGAGGAAGAGAAACGATATTTGAAGGTGAATATATGTGGTGGTTTTACTCAGGTGGGCAGCCAAGCTCCACCACAACCACTCTCTCACTCCCTCTCTCCTCAAAGAGGAAGGGGAAGAAAAGACAATGCAGAGAACTCAAGGTTTGAGATAAGAAAGGTTTAATTAAAGGGAAATGGAATGGGGAGAAAAAGAAACCACAGAAACAGTAAGTCCGTGCAGAGGCACAGAGAGAAGGGAAAAAATTATTCTCTACTTCTCATCAATGAGCGATGTTCGGCCATGTCCTGGGAAGCAGGGCCTCAAAACGCATAGTGGTTGCTCAGGAGGAACAGTCCCCTCCCCCACGAGAGCCCCCCTTTCTATTGCTGAGTGTGACATAAGGTGTTATGGAATATCCCTTTGGTTGGTTTAGGTCAGCTGCCCTGGCCATGTCCCCTCCCCATCACTTGCCCACCCCCAGCCTGCTGGCTCCTGGGGGCTTGGAAGGAGTCCTGATGCTGTGCCAGCACTATGCAGCAATAGACACGATGCTGGAGTGATACCAGTGCTGTTCCAGCTACAAGTGCAGAGCACAGCACTGTGTGGGCTGCTGCAAGGAAAAGGTGACTCCAGCTCAGACAGACCCAACACAATATACTAAACAAAAAGTAATAAAGGAATAAGCTGCTATCCACCAGCTTAGAAAAATAACCTCTAACCAACTACCAACTTCATCTGTCACTGACTAGTCACCCCAATCTCACAGCCAAACAAGGGTGGGTATCTGGACAAAGGAATGTAAGGTGGAACAGATATTCCATTCTTCATGTTCCTTCTTAGTTGATTACACTTGTCACTCTACACATTGTATACCTCAACAATATTCCAATATTCCTCAGATGTTTAAACGATGTATTTATAAGAATGATTTTCACTAAGAAGTGGGGGAAATTTCCCATTTACGATTTCATAAAGTTCTGCAGTTCTGGGTGCTTCTTTTTTTTTTTTTTTTTTTTTTTTTTTCATCAGACAGTATCTAATTTTCAAAGAGTAAACTCGGTATTATAAATCATATGAGTTCAAGAGATTAAATTTGAAAATTGTATGTTTTATTCAGCATACACTTTCTGTGATAGAAATACTTGAAGTAATTTTAAGCTGTTCTATTGTTCCCACGTCATCTAAGTTTATGAAATTAAATGCATATCACAATTCCTCTTAAAGAAAAAAATAGTCATTTTGAAAACTTCTTTCAGATTTGGAACAATACCATGTTGAAAGCAAAGAGTTTTTAAAATAATTGCATGAGGTGAAAGAAGGAAACAAAAAGAAAAAAATAAAATTCCTTCTTATGACTGTATTTAGCTGTCTTCGGGAAGATAAAAAGCTTGGGTGGGAAGAGTTGTTACATTTCCTTCTACTTCAGGCTGGCTGCTCCTGGTAGAAACAGTGTTTCTAATCTGAGTTTATTACAAGTCTAGAAACCTCATTCTGTATTTTCTGAGACTTTGAGACTTTTAAATTCATAGAAAGCACATGAGAAAACCTACTACACGGTAGGAGGAAGGCATATCTTTTTATTGAATACAGTTATCTTCCTTGTACATGGGTTTTATGTCTTAGCATGCACAGACAATATGTATGTAACTTACACCTCCTACCAGCCTAAATCTCTAGCCTTGATGCTTCTGGACATAATTTTCATTGTTTTTTTTCCCTCCCTCACAAGTGTTGCTTGCCTTCCCACACCATGCTCTTTTGGGATAGGTGCTTTTGGTTTTGGTTTTGGTTTAATTCCTTGGACTTCACTGAAAATAAACTTACGGCAACAAATGAGAAGAAGCTGTGAATCACTCTGGCAAAGCAGGAGAAAAAAAAAAAAAAAAAAAAAAAAAAAAGATGAATTTACAACCTGTCCAGCTTGAGTTGCACTGACATCTCTAGATATGTCTTATGACAGGTGTGGAAGTTTTGACCTGGTGTCGTGGTTTAACCCGACCGGCAGCTAAACACCACGCAGCCGTTCGCTCACCCTCCCCCCTCCCTCTCTGGGACGGGGGAGAGAAATGGAAAGTGAAGCCCATGAGTTGAGATAAAGACAGTTTAATAAGACAGGAAAAAAAAAAATAACAAAAATAATAATAACAATAATAATAATGATGATACAATGGTGATAATACGAAAGTAATAATAGTATGTACAAACAAGTGATGCACAATGCAATTGCTCACCACCCGCTGACCGATGCCCAGCCTAACCCCGAGCAGTCCGGCCCCCTCCCCCCGGCTAGCCACCCCTATATATTGTTTAGCATGACGTCAGATGGTATGGAATACCCCTTTGGCTAGTTTGGGTCACCTGTCCTGGGTCTGTCCCCTCCCAGCTCTTACTGCACCCCCCAGCCTGCCCGTTGGCAGGACAGAGCAAAGGCTGAGATGTCCTTGGCTTAGTATAAGCACTGCTCTGCAACAATTAAAGCATCGGGGTGTTATCAGCACTCTTCTCATTCTAAGCCAAAACACAGCATTCCACCAGCTACTAGGAAGAAAATTAATTCTGTGCTAACTGAAACCAGGACACCTGGTCTCTCAGACACATCTATCTCACTTGTCCACCATCTAAAGGAGTTTAACAGCATCAGTTGGACACTAACCAGAAAAGAAGCATCTCAGGCAAATCATGTTCAATAGCTGTGATGTAATACAGCATACATTGAAAATATGGAACAGCATATCATAAAACTATTTCCAGACCTAAACAATCAAAAAAAAAAAAAAAAAAAAAAAAAAAAAAAAGATATAATGAACTGAATTCAGAACAGCAAGCAAACTTTTCTAGTCTCAGATAAATGAGTAGGGCTGCATATAAGTTTTCAAACAAGTTCATTTAACAGATCCCTATTATATTAATTTGCTAGCATCATTTCTTGTTGATAAGATCTGCATAAAACATTCTTCTAAATTATGTTTTTAATTACTTTTATTTGTTCAGAATCTGCATGCAACAAAGTCAATGCTGGCCATTAATGGCTTCTGATGCACTGAGAATAAATCTGAACAGCGGAAAGGCCTTGGCCCTTCCAGCATTTGGCCAGGGCAAGATGCCGCAGCACTAAGGATGATGGGTTGTACAGCTGCTCCTCATCCTGCTGCACTGCCTCGGAAATGCCAGCCTTCTTGTCCTTCTCTCAATAAATCCATCCTGAGCTGAAGCCTAAAATGGACTCTAAAACCAATATTACACAGAGAGTTTTAGAGGAAAAAAAAAAAAATCTTTATGGAAAGAGATTGTAATTCCTTAGCCCAGTTCTGTTTACTCATTTCCTTACTGTCTTTTGTCATTTTTTGCTGATTTTCTCTCTTACGGTAGCATGAATTTGTGGTCTACTCATCAGTTTCACTGCACAGTTTAAAAATCCATGAAGCAAAAATAAAATCTTTACAGATTAAAGAGGAAAAATGCCAGTCTTCACCAGTCCTCTGACATCAGAACCAGATGGGACTTCAGCATACCAGTTTCAATAGAGGAGCCAGCAAGGCATGACATTGGTAGCACCAGTGGAGCAGTAATTAAAGGGTTCTTTCCATGTAAATGGCATTGGCCTATGTATGTCAAAATTTTAAATACAGATGAAATGTGGGATGTTAATAGGCCAAAGGAAGTTTTTGTTGTTGTTGTTGTTGTTGTTGTTGTTGTTGTTTTGCTTTGCTTTGCTTTAGAAAACAAACAAACCATGTTTTAACAATATTTTCTCACTATACCAACATGATTAAATTTGTAGATTGCTGTGTTCATAACAATAATATCTACCAGTACTGTGAGCAGTTATTTTGCAGCGCATTCCTATTGTTTATGGCATACAATTTTTAAACGTGCTATTCTGTGCGAAAGAACAAAAAACAAAACAAAACAAAACACAAAACAAAACAAAACAAGAAACAAAAACAAACAAACAACAACAACAACAACAACAAACCAGAAAGACCTCCTCCCAAAAGGTTGGCCCTGAACAAATTCAAGTACTTTTTTTTTTTTTTTAAACTCCTAGTGTAACTTAGTAACACAGTAACTTAAAACTGATTTCTTGGAAGAAACAAAACAACACAAAACAAAACAAAACAGAGAACATTTCCATCCTGATCTTTCATTTTTAATCCAGGAGAAAACTATAGGAAAGAGTAATGAAAATAAAGGTCTACATAGAAAACTGTGCTGATGTATGTACATAACGGCTATATCCGAACAAACAAACAAACAAACCTGCCTTCAACTGGTTGAAATCTCTACTGCCTTATTATAGGGCCAGTTGGGAATATTTTGACAGAATATTTTGTCAGAGATTAGAAAATGTCAGTGCATCCAAGAAAAATGTTTTACAGAAACCTGACAAAATTGACAATTTTATTTCAGGAGGAAAAAGACGTTCTGTTAAGGTCAGAAAAATTTGTTTTGACACTTTTCAACTGAAATATTTGGCAAGGTTTTTTTAATGAACTTTAATTTGAATTTTTTTTTTTTTATTGAAGCCGAGCCTCCAAATCAGAGAAAAATATAGAACAAAAATTGAGAAGTTCTGAAAGAATTATTATTGTGCTCAGAAAAACACTTAACTTAGAGACAGGCATTTGCTTCTTCGGGAATTCCATATAAACTTCAAGGTACCTGGATTAATACTGCTGAAGATTTAATTCTTCTGTGGCTTCCTTTACACCAAAGAGAGACAATTTCCTGTGTCACTAGGGAGCAGTTAACAGGGAACACTCAGAAAAGATAATAACTATGATTGCTATAGAAACGGGTGTATGAAAGTGTGTGCACCCATATATGTGTATATGTTATTCTACAGCAGATCAATGTGCTCTGTTGAACTTTAAGAGTGGAACTTTCCTGTGAAGTCTTTGGTGCAAGGAAAATTTGAAAGGGTAGATAATACTGATCTTTGGGCTACAAATTAAGTCTCCTATTGGGAGGAAAGATTTGAATTCACAGGTTTGTTATAGTTTACATTATATGATGGTGGAAGGTTATACCGAAGTCTCAATTTTAATGGATTATTAATGTTGTCAGTGCTGTCTCATTTAGAGAACAAACTGTTGGGAGTGCTCCATCCAGTGAATGGAGTATAGTTAACACTGTAATAGAAAGCTACAGCAAAAAGAGTAGTTCTTTGGAGCAGTGTTCTACAATTTTCAGAGTTGTACCAGACACTAATATTGCATCCATTTAAAATATTTCCCCATCTACTCTTCCTGTCCAAAAAGCCTTAGCAATGAATATGCTGAGAGGGAAATAATCTGAATATTGCAACAAATGCAGGATGGAACTAATAAAATCAGAAAGCACGGTTTGTATTAAAGAATGAAACACTATAAATTCCATTCATGTGTGTTATCTGAAAAGGCAATTTTGCAAGCAGTAAAATCCAACACCAGGTATTAAAATATGTCCCTGTGATATGATGCTCCCTCTCCTAGACTAGTGTATTGCTCCTTATTTATTTATTTTTATTTTTTCTACAGTTTCCCCTTTCCTTTGAAACACTTGAAGGGATGAGGGGCTTCTTTTTTTTTTCTAAAATATCTGATCCTCTGTCACCTTTTACCTCAGGCCTCCCTTTCACTTTTTCACCTCAGCCTGCTGCTTTGCTTTCTTTGCTTTGTGTTTTAAGCCTGTCTCTTTTCTTTCACTCCTCACAGATCTTCCTTCTTTTTTCCTGATGTCACCACCCCTAATGCTTTCCTGCTTCTTTTAATGCAAACATGCCTGGTTTTGACACACTTGCCATTGCTCCTATCCTCTGCTTTGATGACATATGGGTAAAAAATGTCTTAATAAATACCATTCATAATAAAACTCAGGTATATGAAACTCCAATTATCTGAAACCTAGTGGACCTTTTTTTAAAAAAAATATTTGTTTATTTATTTGTTTATCACAGAACAATGGAAAATCTGTTTCTTGAGTAAATGCAAACAGGAGTTGTACCGTTCTTTTCATAGCTGGCATTAAAAGCAGCAAAAGTTCTAATTTGTTTGAAAGGCGTGCTTTTCACAAGGAAGCATTTTTGGTCTCCTTGAGTTTGGCAATAAATGTAAATGTAATTCAGTAAATGTAATTCTCTTTCCAAAAATTTCCAAAATTGAAAGGGGAGAGCATTAACTTTGCGCAGAGATACAGATATAGGCACTATATATCACAGTACTATTCTTTTCCTCCTTCCTCCACTCAAAGAATGTATCATCAATGTAAGCATTTAGAAAGTCCTTAGAATTTCTGTCTGGTAAATAATTATCCTTGGAAAAAGCCTGTTATAAATGTTGTAGAATTGAAGTCTGAAGAAATGAAGGGTGGTAAGAGATGTTATCATAATTTCTAGATATTTTGGAGAGCATCTGGATACTCACAGAACATTCAGCAAGTTGTGCTTTTTTTTTTTTTTTTTTTTTGGGGGGGGGGGAGGGGGGATGGGGAACTCTGAAGTTTCTAATTCTGTGTAAAACTAGACTTGGACTGCAAATGCCATGGAATATTGCAGCTAGATCTTGAAAAATACTTCAGCTACACAGAAAATATGATAATTTTGAGGCTTTCTGAAATCAAACTACAGGAATAATTCAAAACATTCCACTTATTTTTCAAAAATCTAAGTATACATCTGGTTAAATCCTGTTTTAATGAATTGTACATATTAATTTTATTTTATTGGAAAGGAACATGCTTTTTTATTTTCCACTTCTCCTTATTCTTTGTAAAAAGCATTTTCTGTATGCATGCTAACAAAATCATGTTTTTTAAATATATATTAAAATATAATAATATTTTAATAATGCTATAATAATGCATATCATTTGTCTCGGGAATGCCAAGTATGGGTTCCTATATATTTGTTAAAAACCTTATATACAACATATGCTTTTATATCAGCTAAACTTAATTAAAGCTTTAACTATTTGAGACTTACTCCACAGTTTAGGTTACTCTGAACTTTTAATGGCACTGTTTTAAAATAAAAGATATTTTATTTATTTATTTATTTATTTATTTATTTATTTATTTATTTATTTATGGATGTTCCCTGTTAGCTTGAAATAGAATAATAATAAAATAATAAAATAATAATAATAATAACAATAATAAAGAATTTAACATATCTTTGAATAAGAAGTTCCATGAATAATCAATGCCATGTTTGGAGACAGCCATTAACACGCCTTGCCATAAAAATATGCACTGTTTCATAAAACTGCTGGTCTTCACACATTACTAAAACGATTGAGATTGCAATGAATAGTTCTTTAGCTATGGTCTTTGGAGAATTGAGGATGCTACAGCAAATTAATAGGCTGTTTTCCCTATTCAAGTATCTCTAGTGAAGTCATTATCCAAAGGCTCAAAGTTTCTTTGTGTTTAAAATTAAGCAAACTGCAGCTGCTTTGGGAATGAAATTGCAGTAAGTATTTTGAAGTATGCAGCATAATAGGTTAGGACAGTAGATGTGAATGACCGTCTTTATTTTGAATCACTGATTTAGGCTTCTGCACAAAGCTATAAAGACCTTCATTATACCCAGGAAATTAGGGCCAAAATAGAAATTAGAGCTGTTTCTTGTTTAGTAACTCTTAAGTAATTACATACTTGTTACATATCTTAACTGAAACACCAGAAGATATCAAGATGGTGTTACTGTCCACTAACAGTGTTACTATATTTGCTTTTGTTTTTCAAACCAGTTAGTAAGTAGTGGTATGTGTCGGATCATGTATACCAGTGTTCATTGGCCTTGTAGATTCTCTATGTCAATACTCCTTAGCTTCTGACCTAATGACAGTATCACAGAATGAAGCTCTTTAGCCATGACACTGTTTAAACAAACATTTATGCTTTATTTGCAGCATAATTTAAAAACCAACACTATCTTTCTTAAAATATAATTATTGGAAAACAGTTGTAATTAGAAACACCAGTCTACAGAATGACAGAAAGTCACAACTGGTGTTCCAACTTTCTATGGATGTTAGGAGAACTTTATTTAGGGCTCCCGTGGCCATCTCGATAAAGAATCTAAATTAATGAAACTGGGTATGCCACTGAAATAAAATATTATTTGTGAAAGTCCTTGTTAATTAATTATTGCAATAGCTACAGTTACTACTGCAATACATTCTAATTCCTGATTAGGGCTATCTACTCTTGGGACAGATATGTGTCTCAACATAATATACAACTGCAACCTTTTGGAACTTCATACAATTCAGATTATTGAATTATACTTTTCATGATATTAAAATAAAAGTTAATCTTATTCTTAACCTCAAATTAACAGCAGCTATCAAAAATTTCCTGTAGATAGATGCTAATAAAATAGTTCATAATTACACAGCTGTTTAAGGTAGAGCTGTGTTTGAGACAGATTTTTACTCTATTCTCTGTCCCTACATTTGTGTCATATGAAGGACCTCAGCCTTGTTATGGAAGTAGTCATTTAGAAGTGTGGTGCTAGACTCAGTGCCTATAAATAACTATATCTTCCCAAGGTAGGGAAACTGAAGTAATTTGAGAACCCAGCACAAGTATAATTATGAAAGAAAAAGTAGCTGGGAGAAAGGAAACTGATTAACATACTAGTTCATAGAGTAAAACCATAATTACTAGATAATAACCAGGTTTTCATTGTTCTGTTTTATCCACTAATTTATGATTACTCCAGATATTACTAAGAGAGAATAACAAATTAAATTGTGAAACAGTGCCTAATGGGTAACGCCAAGAAACATGAGTTACAACATCTAGAAACATTGGTTTTCTCATCTCACTGTGTGACCTTCAGAGGATTGTTCAGCCTCTGTTGCCCTGCAGAATTGATGGTATCCATCAGACTTTGTAAAGCAAACGCTACGTCATGAAATCTACACAGGCAAATTTTGTTGTTGTTGTAAAAGAATAGTATAATTTCTTGTCTATTACATCCCTCTGACATTAATGAAACAGGCTTTTTTCACATGTTGATGTGAACAAACTCTAAATGGTGCTGTTAATGAGGTAGATATATGGATTTACTCAGTGGAAAAATAGATGAAGTAATACCCATGTTCTGAGCTAAGTAACTCCCCCAAAAGGGTTTATTAAGCTGGGTTATGGTTCTTACTATGCTAACAGAAAACTCTATTTGGGTTATTAATGCACTGAAATAACTGATGACTGTGATACTTGTGAGAAATAATTGTTAAATTATTGTGTAAGGAGGTTATAACTGGAAGAAAATCTTTAAGTGTTTGGATAAAACAAGCTGAAATGGCTATATTTGCTTTGATTAGAGTATAAAGGAGGGTGATTAGTGAATCATAGTTCATGGCTGTACAGAATGGCTCAATGTTTTGAAACTACCATACAGCTCAATCCATAATTGGGTAGGTTTGCTTATCATCAGTTTAGCTGTTACTATATTCTTTCACTGCAATAAAATGATGTAATTCATTGGGTATAGGCCTGCAGATATTTTTGGTATTGAAAAATTTGTTTATTTACACAAATGTTCAGAAAAGAAAGGTCTATTATAGTTCCAGAAGCAATGCAAATACATCTTTTCAAGTGAGCTGCACTTTCCGCTTAATGAGTGGGTTGTTCTTTGGGGTTCCCAGTGACACAGTCCTACAACTGAAACATATAGGGAGTGGGCTGCAAATGGTCAGAGCAACCCTGACTCTGCAGGCAGAGCAAGTGGCAGTGACACAACTTAGAGAAACACACATACTGATAAAACTTACCCATTACATTTATCCCTGATGCTTGAGGCTGACAAAGCAACCTTTGCCTTTCAACAGATGGCAAGACCACATCAAGCAAACCTGATCTTCATCTTACAATATATGTAAAATAAAATACAATAAATATATATATATTAAATAAATAAAATATAGTATGGAAAACAGGAGACCATGCTTCGTGTATTCAGTTAATGATCTTATACAAGGTCAAATGCCGGGTCCTGCACCTGGGGCGCAATAACCCCAAGCAGAGCTACAGGCTGGGAGAGGAATGGTTGGAGTGCTGCCAGGCAGAGAAGGACCTGGGAGTGATGGTGGATAGTCGGCTGAATATGAGCCAGCAGTGTGCTCAGGTGGCCAAGAAGGCCAACGGCATCCTGGCTTGTATCAGGAACAGTGTGACCAGCAGGGCTAGGGAGGTGATCGTCCCCCTGTACTCAGCTCTGGTGAGGCCGCACCTCAAGCACTGTGTTCAGTTTTGGGCCCCTCACTACGAGAAGGACATCGAGGTGCTTGAGCGGGTCCAGAGAAGGGCCACGAAGCTGGTGAGGGGCCTGGAGAACAAGTCCTACGAGGAATGGCTGAGGGAGCTGGGCTTGTTCAGCCTGGAGAAGAGGAGGCTCAGGGGCGACCTTATTGCTCTCTATAGGTACCTCAAGGGAGGCTGTAGCGAGGTGGGGGTTGGTCTGTTCTCCCACGTGCCTGGTGACAGGACGAGGGGGAATGGGCTTAAGTTGCGCCAGGGGAGTTTTAGGTTAGATGTTAGGAAGAACTTCTTTACCGAAAGGGTTGTTAGACATTGGAACAGGCTGCCCAGGGAAGTGGTGGAGTCACCATCCCTGGAAGTCTTCAAAAGATGTTTAGATGTAGAGCTTAGGGATATGGTTTAGTGGGGACTGCTAGCGTTAGGTCAGAGGTTGGACTCGATGATCTTGAGGTCTCTTCCAACCTAGAAATTCTGTGATTCTGTGATTCTGTGATTATACAAAGCATTAAGAGAGTTCATATGAAGAAGAGGAAAGGGAAGAATATATTTGGAAGACAGGAATGTCCTCTGTGATAAATTATCCCAATTTTTTACAGAATTCTGTCCTCTAGCCAAGAAGGTCATTCATGGGAAAAAAAAAAAAAAAAAAAAAAGTGTCAAAATACTTGTGGTCCACAAGTATATTGATTCAAAACATGTTAAAACTTGCTTGTAAAGATAGAGTTCACAAAATTCATGCTCCACCTTTAGTTAAGGGAGTCAGCAAGTTACTTATTTGTTACTGATATTGTACTTTTCTTACTTGTTTTTTTTCATATTATACCAGATCACTAGGATTTTCACTGAGCAGTACATTACAAATTCTACTACCATTGTGGCCTGGAGTCTGGAAAAAAAATAAAATAAAATAAAAAAAGTGTCTAGAAGACTGAGTAAGAATTTCATATTAAATGACATATAATATCTTCAGAGTCCCTATTTTATTATATAATGACATTAAATTCCACGTCAGTCTAGATTCACCTACAACATATTTCAAAGAAAGAACCTGAAATGGCATAGCAGTTGGGAACTGTAATTTACTCTCAGCCAGGACATTCATGTCTGGTTCCTAGTAGCTGTCTGCTGGTATTTTATATAGAATAGGGAGAAAATAGACTATGGACTACATAGAAAAGCTCAAAAACATGAGTTAAAATCTAAGAAGTGATTAATCATAAAATATACTCAGGTATATTTTCTCAGGTGGGGCAAAACATTAGATGGTCTTGGGAAGCCTGTGTTGACTCTGCCCATTTTTAGTTCTTTTATCCATACAACTAGAAGGACAATTTCTGAGACAATGTTGACAGATTCTTGCAAATTAGATAGTCTGTGTATATCTTGGTAGCATTAATTATGAACTTTTTGTTTGTTTGTTTGTTTGTTCTCTCTGTATTTGGACTGAAAAATTGAACAGTAACACCTTAACTTTAGACTTTTGGATTGACTTCATTATATGCATTCTCAGCAAGGCTAACTGTGTGCAAGATTTTGCAGGATTGGCTTTGTTTATGGTGTTTGTATGATATTGCATTTTGAATCTCTCAACCTAACATATCCTCCACAAATAAAACACTGCTATTATACATACGTTAGTGTATTTGTAAAATCTCAATCTAGCAGGTAACTCGTGAAAAAAAAATATCTTTTTGTATCATCACATTTTGTAATGTCTGTTATGAGTTAAACCACTTAGGAGTTTACCACTGTAGTGGGAACACCTGTTAGCAAAGCTGTTTAACTGCAAGCTCTTCTACTGCTCAGTTCAGCTAACAAGCTGCTTTTAAATGGTCTTCAGACAACAGTGTAATACTAGTGTTATTTTATTTTATTTTTTTCCTATTCCTTCTCTTGGGACATATAGTGGAGAGCCATTCATCAGTTATTAGGATTTCATCCTGTTGATGCCTGCTGTGAAAACTAGGTGAACTTATAGCTATGTGTCTTACATTTTTTTATTTATTTATTTTTAAAGAATTCCAATAGAAGTATCAAAGACATACATCTGCAGAGAAATAATAATGACCTGCCATGGTATAAATCTCAATTTTAACTCCCAGATTTGTCAGCTTTCAATGTCAGTATCTTGTATACTATCTTGTATACTTTTACAGTGTGCATCAGGATACTGCAGTTAACCTGAAATTAATGCAGGTTGTATTAATAAAATGCAATATTATATAAATAATACAATCTTCAATTTAACTCTTATTTTGGAATCCCCGGTCATCATATAACTTCTCTTTAACAATTTTTTACATTTTTACATCACTGAATACACAAGCAGGAGACTTAAATGTTAAACCAGTAAAAAAACATTTGTTTACAAAGAAATTCTGAAATGTAAACTGCATTTCTGAACTTTAATGTCTCTAAAATGACTCCACTTAGACATGTTTAAGTGTGATTCATGCTTCAAGAGCACTCACCTCACACAGAGTGATGTACTGTCACTATTTCATTCATTCTAAATGCAGTATCCATAAGGGTTTAGAGAGTAGACATCACCATAAATCAATGTTATTGGACTGTATTTTCAAACAAAACATTTTACAGACATAGACATCCCACATTCCATACTGATCACGAAACAATTGTGTGAAGGTCAGCTAAAGTCAGCAACAACTTATGGATTCATTTTCTGGAGGAATAAAATGTGCCTTTGCACTTTTACTGCACACAATATAAGTCGCTTAAATCTATGCAATATTTCTGTGTAGAATTTCTAATGGTCATAAGAGTGCTTATGAGCCCTTTGTAAGGGCTGTAAACCAAAAAAACATTGAGAAGACATGTAAGTACTTGAGGTTGTATCTTCTGGTGAAGCTCAGAGGGGACTCAGGAACTACACTGGATTACATTACCACCTTATAAAACATAGAAATGGTGGTAAAATTTACCCTAATGTTAATGTAGATTCCTTTAAAGACATTTAGAATATGTTTCATAGAAAAGTAAATAATTTTTCATTAAATGAAATATATTTTATCATAACACTGGCTTGCACATAAAAAACAGGGATGTATTGTCAGACCCAGGAACATCCTTTGTACATAAAAAGCGGGGCTACCTTTTCAGACCTGGGAACTCTTCCTTGCTCCTGCAGCATGGTATTCTCTAGTTGTGTCTGCCTTTGCACGAAACTGTGAGGTAGCACTGCTACTCATACTGCATAGGAAGGACCTGTGGATCTGTGGAGCAAGAAGATAACAGAGGCCAAACTCTGAGGATCAGGTTGTGCTGCAAAGTATGCCCTACCAATGGTCCCCCTCTCCTCTTTTTCAGTCTTTTTTTTTTTTTTTTTTTTTTTTTTTTTTTTTTTTCCTCCAGGTGTTTGGGAAATAATGAAAAGCTAAACAAGCTTAAATTAGTTTAACCCTTTTAGACAAGTTAGCAAGTTCCCCCAGGGCAGTCCCTATAATTTTTTCCCTTCCTGGTTCTTCTAAAGTCTGACAGCTCCTGTCTTGGTCTATGTCAAGGAAACAATCAGATCTTCTGTTCTCTGTGGTCTTATATTGAAATTTGCTAAAGCAATTTCATTTAAAAATTTTTCTTTCCACATTGAAAGCTTTAATATTAACAAAGTAGGATACAATTAAATTATACCATTAGGGATCATATCTTGGCATATCAGCAGATATGTTGTTTTAACAAAGTTTAATAGATATTTCTTGCATTTTTTAATGATACACATGGTCTGGAAAAAAGATTGGAGAAAACAGAGTCTGCTTTTCTAAAGAACTTTGATCCAGCTTTACAGAGTACAGATATTTACGCCAGTACAGAGCTTAGGAGAAACCTTAGGTTATAAAAGCCATTACACTGGGAGAATCCTCAGCTGTCTAGCTTATTTGTCTTCTTGGGGCAGAGGTCGAGATCTGCCCTTTATAATTAGGCAAAAGAGAAATGTCTACTTATGTGAAACAACTGATAGTAAAACATCTTGAAAAGCTCTAAGGTCAGTCATCTCTAAGCCATCAGAACATAAAAAGTCTAATAATATCTTCTCCATCTTTGCATTTTTTAACCCATAATTATTTGTTAGGTTAGCTGGGAACATTAAAAAAATAATACTGTATAATAAGAATAAAAAATAATTTACTGATAGATGAAAAGATTCTGCTGCATAATGAAATACATAAACTGCAATTTAGTCGATGTTCTGACTAGAATAATACATTATTTTTGTAAAGAATATTGTATTACTCCGGTGGTAGGGAAATTTATCATATACTGGAATTTATATGTTACATAGTGATGAAATCCATCTGTTAGGTGCTCACTTATATCATATAATGTATTGAAAGCAGCCATCATCAATCACACATTACTTTAATCCTACCACTATGTTCTACTACTCCTGGGTCATTCAAGAAAGGCAATGGAAGGCAATGGTAATGATCAGACCTGTAATTACAGAGCAAAGTATACTGCGTTCCAGTGAGGATAATGATGTTTACTTTTCATCTCAAGATAAATTTGGTGCAATCAAAATGCTAATAATGAAGTGCCAGCTACAGAATATCCACTGTGGACAACACTATACCCAAACCTTGCAACAATTCTAAAAAAAAAAAAACACAAACAAAACAACAGTCAGCATCATTTTGTGAAGTGCTGCTTTTCAGGGAAAGTAGAGGCAGGCATCAAAGAAAATGACTTTTGAAGACATGATATTCTGAAGACTGGTTATTCTTAGCACTTATGTTACATGGAGGAACTGTACCAAAATGAAAGGAGTTATGCAGCAATAAAAACAGTATAGATTTTACAGAAATTTATAAAGATAAGGACAAAAAACTCATGCTGAATAAAAATTTTAAACTCCAGGAACAAAACAAAAAATATTTCCTGAGTAAACTTAAAAAGAACATTTCTAGAACACAGTGAAATAGAGGGGAGGAGGGAAGGCTCATCGGTCATTTCAGGTGAACTTTTTTGTTTTTTAAATAAAGAAATGATTTGTTTGTTTTTATAAAAAGATTTTTTTGCAATATCTTTCTTTATCTTTTTTTTTTCTTCTTTTTTTTTTTTTCTTTTTTCTTTTTTTATTCCCTTTCTGGATGAGGGGAAAAAAATAGTGGTTGAATGACAAATAGTGTCCTGTTCAGTGTTTTCTTAAACTCAATTTATTAATCAGCAAAAGAATTCACCCAGGACTTGTTCCCATTGAGAGACATTTGTATCATGTCTTAGTTGGTGCTATAAAATCAATTGGTTCTCATCAAGTGTGCTCTGTACAAAACAGTGATAATGAACATATGCTTGAAATAGCGTGCAGTGATAATTGCATTGGTCTCAGCCTCTAGCAGTATTCTGGACCTCAAGGCCAGCAGTGTGATCAGAAAACAGGCTTGAAAGGAAAATGTAGGCAGGCCAGGTAGAAGAAAAATTAAAGTTGTGGCATAAACATTAATCAGTAGCTGTTTGAAACCAACTAGCCCTGACCAAAACAAACTACACAGCTGAAGTATTAAATGCCTTTTAGTGCCCAAGTAACCCAATAAAGGGTTGTCTTTATGTATATTCACAATTCAGTCAAGAAAACTTTAGATATTTTATTATCCTGCTATATTATAACAATTTTATTAGACATTTAGAAAGTTGTAACTAAGGGAAACAATGAAAAAAGAACAAAAGTCAATCACAAAAGTACATTTGTCTGTGAAATGATTCATCTTTCTGCTAAAGAGCAATTGCTGCTTTTGTTTGTAAATTCCTTAGAATTGTAAATTCCTTAATTACAAGACAGGAGAACAGATCTCAAACTGTGATACACCTAGGTTTTTCGGTGTGGGGAGGTGTTGAAAAAACAGTCTAAAAGGGTGAGGGGATGGTGGCTGAGGTGAGAACCCTGGGGAGGCGAAGCAGCATGTGCCTAAGCTTATCTGAGGCCTACTAGTGAATGTGAGTCCTTCCTGCAACCCCCCTCTCCTTGGTGGACTGAAAACAAGATACAAACAAACAAACAAAAATTACACACATAGGCTGCAGTTTTAAAACTGGCAGAGAAAAGGAGTGGAAGGGAAGGCATATATGGGAAAGAGTTAAAATACTGGTGGGGAGAAACGATACATAAAAATTCGTGAAAAAATAGTAAAAAAACCTCTTGTATAAAAATTTGTGGAAAATTAGTAAAAACTCTTGTATCTGGGATTTGCCTTAGAACAGTGAGCAAGTATTTATTTCTATTTCCTGTGAACAAACTCTGACTATGATCACAGTGACGTGAGACAATATGTGGGTGTTTCACTGAAGCCATATCAATGAGTAGATCCTCTGATCAGCAGGGCATTCTTTGAGACCAGGTTTGTGATCTGTGCAGAGAACCCCTGAATAATCAGAGTTTATCCACACACATTTGGGGGGCACTAGAGCCCTCAGGAAGCTCTCTGCAGCACCAGGTGCCCTGGGGCCAGGCTTCTGGTGAAGCAGCAGCTGACCCAGGAGGTGGGGAGAAGAGGAAGAGGCTGCACTCAACTGGAGGACTTGCAGGCCCTAGACAGGCCTTGCAGGTCTGGAAACAGGACTGGAAGTCATCTGAAAACAGGCAGCTCTGTGAGATTCCCTGTGCTTCCTCACTCCTCTAAGTGGGAAACACTGTGAGAACAGCCCTTAGGCTGATTATTTGTTCTCTCAGGCCTTATCCAGGCCAGAAGCCAAAAACGTGGAGGCATGCACATAAGTTACCAGAAAGTTTTGTAACCTTGAGAGAGGTGCAGCCTAAGTTCAGTGCTAAAAATACAGGCACGATCAGTGGGGGGTTATTATTCTATACGAGCAGTTTTCCTCATCCTATGGAGATATTCTTCACTCTTGCATTACTGTTACAATCATACAACTCCACTCATTGGAAGGCAATTACTCATGCTTAATAGGAGAGTAAATGTGAGCACACTCAGGCTTTTAGTCTCTCAGCATTGTGTGGATTTATTGGCAGTAGGCCCAAACCTTGCAGACTGTCTCCAGTTTGAGCCCCCATTCACCTCAGGCTATAGCTTTTCCCAGCAGGGCCATGTGCTGTGGTTTATCGAGGCTGCCTGTGTGGTGAAAAGTTTACCTCACCTTTACTGAAATTTGCAGCTTCATTAAGAAGTCCTACACTGATACAACCTGCAAAATTCAATCTTTTTTCGGGGCTGTTCCGTCAATTATATTGAGGAATATCATTTAGATTATTTTATTTTATTTTATTTTATTTTATTTTATTTTATTTTGCTCATTCAGAGTGGTGAAGCAGGAGGTAGATTAAAATGCTAAAATATAGTGCTGCTTGAAAACTTTACACTTTAAAGATTCCCCTGCTCTTATGATTTCTACAGGATGGAGTTGTTATTGCTGAGATATCACTTATAGTACTTAGATCTGTTATCCTTTAAAGATATCCTCTAGTGATATTCTCTGTAGTCAATAGCATAAGGATATCCTCACTGAAGCTGTGTAATCCTAAAACAAAGAAATCTACTTCAGGCTTTATTTTGTTATTTGGAAAACAGGCATTACAATGTGCATTCAGCTTTGTGTTTTCTGAGATGTTGCAGTAAAAAATTCAAAGGGTATGGAAAGCATGTAAAACATGTTGGGTTTAAGTATTCATTACAATAGTATATTATGCTGAACAAAGGATCTGAAAACTGCCCTTGCTCTGTCAGTCAATTCCAGGTAATTAATTTCTATGTCCAAACAAATGCACAGATGTGCTGACATAATGTTCACTGTTTCCAAACCTTTGCAGATATTACTATTCCTATTACTTGTGCGTGCTTAGTGCATGCTGCTAGGAAAGATTAAGAGCCTCATGCTGCTTTGGTATAAATTCAAAGTAACGATAGTGTAATCATGGTGGTTGCATTGTGAAGAATTGGTATGAAAGTAATTAGGTTTCATAGCTCACAATTTGCCAGCTCAGCTTACTTTATATCATTGTGCAAAACTGAATTGACTGTAAAACTGTTAGGTGCATTCTCAACACGTATTCCTACTAGAAATGACATGCATAGTTTCATAAACGTGTGAATGTTTTGTGTTAAAATTGGCCGTTTTCTCTGGTCTAAACTCCGTGCAGATCCCAACAGTTTAGATTTGGTGAATTTGTATCTGATCATGTCAGCCTAATGAACCGACTAGGCATCAGCTTTGACAAGCTGCCTGACATTGTACAAGACGGAAATAAAAGACTCAGGGCAAAACTGTGACCCCATACAAGTCAATGGCAAAACTCCTCTTGCCTTTAATGGGTCCAGGATTTCATCTACGGCTCTCTGACTCATCTTTCACTCTCAGAGACAAACAGCACACAGAGTATAGCAGGGACTACATACAACATGCTTTCTGCAGTATATAATGAGGCATTAACTGAGTGAAGTTACAGTTTTTGGATCTCAATGGAGAAGTGTTTTTTTTAGAAGAGGGAGAATGAAGAAAAGATAAACACATAACTGACTGCAGGGAAAAGCCACTCCTGTATATACCAGGGAGAAGTAAGAGATTGCTAAGATTTTATTTTCATTTGTTTTTATTCCAGATTCCTGAAGTCACTTGACACTGGAAAAGGCTCACCACCATTCACTGGAAAAAATAAAAAATAAAAATTAAAGATGCTTCTCTCAGTGAAGTTCCCTACAAGCAGAATTCAGAAGGTGGCATAACTTAGATGCCTCTGTCATATACCCACTGATGATCACTTCAATTCCAGAATAATGTGTTTTAATTATGGAAAATGTAGCAGGAAAAGGTGGTTTGGTAGATTGCTTTGTTTTATGGAATGTATGTATCACCATATTATAAAATATTCCCTCCTGGTCCATTACTTTGTTGAGGGTTTCAGTACTAAGTAAGAGTGCAAGATAAAGATCTTTTCCTGGACCACTTTCACCTCCTCTGCCCTGATGCTCTTCCTGAACTAGCACCAGATCCTAACAACTGAAGTTGCCTTTTTCCTTATAAAATTGCTTTAAACAGCTCCTTTAGTTGTCTCCATTTGCTTGCTTGGAGGTTATTTGCCCAGCAGTACTACAGACAATGCAAGTGAAGGTCACCTCTCATGCTTAGTTTATTTCTTCTCTGCATGGCCAGGTTCTGGAATGGTATCTTGTGGTAGGTGGCAGTGGAGGATAAGCATCAGACAGATTAAATGTTCATCTCCTGCTAATGATGACTTTATTCTTTGCTAGCTTTTATATAAACACCGAGGTCCTTTACTCATATTTTGTTCAGTTAATGTTCCCTGAATGAGAAAGGACTGAGTCCAGGTTTTAGGAGATGGGTAACAGTCTGATTAGCATTCAGCTCTGTTTTTATACACTGGATTTTTAAATTTGAATGAAAGAAAATAGGTGGGATAGTTCCCTTTGCCTCCTGATCCCCACTCAGTGGGGACTTTTAATGGAGGGTTTTCCCCACCTCCTGTAGAGTAGGAATGGATGAAAAGAGCAGGCTACAGGAGCACAGCTCTGCTATCCCCAGCTTTCTCCTTGCAGAACATCTTGGGGAAGACATTGTCTAGCATGCACATGGAGGCTGGGCTCAGTCAAGCCTTGCAGGCACAGGGTGCAGAGAGGCAGCTGTTCAGAGAGTAGTCTCCCTTCTGCCTGCCACCCTACTGCCCCTCTCAGCCTCACACACATGCATGCACATGGATCTCCATAGAAATCTTCAAACTTTCATCCAGCCCTCCATTAAAACCCATCCCTGACCCATTCAAAAACAAATAAAATAGAATAAAATAAACAAATGCTATTTGTACTGAAAAGACATCCAGAAAAATGTATGTGTAAGTAGTTGTATGCTGAGTTGGAAGTCTAAATCTTGCTTTATCCACCTGATGGAGGGACAAATAAGAAATTGTATGAATTCTTGGCAAGTCTCCCAGAAGATGAAATATGGTGTTTCTTACTGCAGTTTTCTTTTTTATCTTTCTTTAGGTGACTACTCAGTGGCTTTGAAGCAGTAGAATTTAACCTTTCACTAAAACTGAAGATGCTGGGTAAGTCTTAACTTTACCAATGCAAATTAAGTAGCACTGATTTCAGCTGAGGTGTCCTCTTACTGTATAGCAGAATAACTAACATCAGGATCTGGCTTTGAATAATATCTTTGGAATCTAAGCCTGTGAAATAGAGTGGACTAGCTGTTGTCAATCAACTTTGTGTCTGACACAGTCTTTCATTTTTGTAACAAAAGCAGTTAATTGTGTTTGGATGAGTGATTTCATTCCATTTGATATGAACCAGGCAGTAAATAAGGAATGTTTTAAAAGCTGAGAGCTAGATAAGGAGAGAATTAGGGGTACAGTTTCTGTCACGAGCGTACTAGTGCCTTTTCTAAGTTAGGATTGTGACTTCTGAGGCATCTGTGTTTGCAGATATGGGGCCATAAGGTTTTAGCAGAAACAAAAAAGACTTTAACGTTATTTTAAATCTCATCAGGCCTGTGCTGCATAATGTAATGAGATGCACACTTTAACACATGAGCCTTTTCTTGTGATATCAAACAGTAGGATGTCTAAGGGAGCAAATTAGGTCACTCACTGCTGAACTAACTGGTCAGCAAACCAACGTAATGACTATTTTCAAGTATGCTCTTAAATTTGCCACTTTCTTGTCTCCCATCAAGTCAGGCAGAAAATAGACCTGTGTCAAAAATTGGGTGCTTCCTAAGAAATTATTTCTTTTTTTAGTCATTTTTCTTTGGCACTCATCAGAGTGAAAGAAAAAAAACGTCCTTTTACCTAAGATAGTTTCACCACTTTGACTGTATGTGAAAAGCAGCTTTTGTCAGCAAAGTGCTTTCTGTTTTCTGATGGGTAATGTAATGTGTGAGTCAGTGTGCAAAAGGAGTTGAAGGTCAAAGCTGTAATACTTGCTGTGTCACTTGGTCTCCTGATCTGAATGTTACGCATGTCATTTGCCAAAGTCACTGTCAAAGAAGGGAAACCATACCATGGCAGGGAGTTTGCAGAGTACTGAAGAATACATCAAGAAAAATGCTTCCCTCAAAGTGTGCCAAAAATAAGGAAAGGAGAAATTACTTAACTTTGTTTCTCATACATTTTGTGGGAATTTGTACATTGCCTTATCTGAATACCATTAACAATTTCCATTTGTGAAGACATGAAACAAACTTGGAAAGGTGAAATACAAACAAGTGTTGCCACCATTATTGTGAGGCTGGTATTATCCAGAAACAGCCAGTGGCTAAAAGGAAGATTTGCAAGAGAGTAACATGAAGTGCAAAGTAGTTGAAAGAGCCCTGTGAAATCCTTTAATTGACATTACGATTAGGAATGTATTTTCAAATGAGATTTCCATGGAAAATGTTGCTGAAAATGCCTTGTTTATTTTTCAGTAACATTGCTTTTTAAAAAATCTCACATATTCTAAAATGAAGTGTATCTTTGCACACCGTCTTCTTTATTTTTCAGCAGGACCTTTTATTACACAGGCTCTGTACTTTTTTTTTTTTTAACATTGAAAAGCAGAATTAGAGGTTTCAACCTCTAATATCAACCATATCTTATTTACTTTGTGCAACTGGACTCGTTTTTTTCAATGACTGGTTTTGTAGATTAGGTTAAAAATATTGTTTCTGACATTTAAAGCCCTTAATTGAGTAGGTCTTAACAAAGTGCCTTACTGAGCTTCTGGCACTTCACATACCACTTCCTCTTTTTGGGTCAAAAGGAGCAAAGATCTTGTACTTGAAGGTCTGCAGAAGTAGAAAGGGCACTGTTAGCATTTCTGCATGTTCAGATAAAGATCACAGAACAGTCACCTAGCTGACTTTTCCCAGGATCATGTATTTCTCTTTAAGTAGAAATTGCAATTGTTTTTACTTCAGAGGGCTCTGACAGGACTCTGTTTAACCTACTTTTACAAAATCATTTTGTGATTTGTAAAACATTGCAGTGGTGTTTTGTTGTTTTTATTTGGTTTTGTCTTTGCTTTTATTTTGAAAATTATCAGAATGTGAAAAACTGAATCAAAAGAAAAGAGCATACATCTTGGCTCATAGTGTGATTTCACATGATTAATTCCACTGTTCCTAAATGTTTTCACTCAGAAGTGGATCTAGCATCATTTTTTTCAGGCTTCCACTCTTTGCAAGTGTCTCAGCATGTGGCTAGCTTGACTGGATTTCTCATATTAGGAACCTCATATTAGGAACCCATCATGTTCCTAAGTCTAAATACACAGATTCCACAAACACTTAGGTGGCTCATTTCACAAATACATCTGAGACTTTTATTTGCAAGGGCCTTATTTATCAGAGGGTGAGAGCAATGGGGTAAACTGCTTTTTTTAGTATTCTTCGCCTGTGTTTTGTTTCTGCCTTGATGTTTCTGTTTATTTTGCTATTAATATCTCATGCTTTTATGTTGTGGTTATAAGACAAACTGAGACTAATAAAGAACCATTTTAAGTTACAGTGATAGTAAGCAGTCTTGCAACTGAGATCAGGGTTATAAATCAGGGGATGTCTTCCCTCCTAGTTTATAGTGTCTTTCACAACTCACTGATGCCAGTGAAGAAAGATAATTTAAAAACCATAGTTTTATGGGCATCCAAGAAAAATGTTTCATAAACTGAAGTTAAAATAGACTGCGTTTCTATAGACTACTTAAGCACCTTTAATAGATATTTGAGAGGTGTAATTTTTTATCAATGCATTTCCTAACATTGTATCATAGTGTCATTTCATTTTAATGTTACTAAGTGAAAAAGACATAATCATGACTGAAATCTCTCAAAATCCCACTAAATGTTATAATTAAACCAATTACTGGTCTATGTATCTGGGCCATATGTTGAAGAATTTGCAGTAGGCGGAGAGATTTCATGTTAATTCTTGGAAGTTCCTGCAAATGGTATACCCATTAGCAGCCAAAGCATATTCTGTTTGCTTCTAGAACTTTGTTTATTGTTCATTTTCATTTGAAAATAATCAAGCTCATAAGCCCAAAGACCACTCAATGATGTGTTTTGAATCTCAGCAAATTGAAACAAGGGAGATATTTACTTGAAAAATTGTTCTGCTGATGTAAATTTAAATATTAAATATGTTTTAAATAAAAGGAGTTATTGTAGATTCAACCATTTAGTACATTTTAGAGATCATGATAATAGACCTTTTCAATAAGAAATAAAAACAAAATAGTGGAATAATTTTCTTCTACTAGCAATTCAACTGTATGCCATGTTAATATCTCTAGACTGTTGCTTGCTTGCTTCCTAAAAAGTTTTAAAAATCAGGCTACGTAGAGATTATATAAGTTCTTGTTTTTAGTTTCACCGTGTTCTTGGGTGAGTGAAAGCCCTCCAATGCAAGTACATGCAAAGAGTGAAAGAGCAGATCACTTACTTGTAAGGAATTTATCAAGTTTACCTCAGCTTCATATGATTAAGCTGTGTAAAAAAATTCTAAGGACATATACTACAGCACATGTGCTGCAAGAAAAAGGGTGAAGCCATTTCCATCATTATTACCTATGAATCACATCATTTCCCATGCAAACTTGTCATCTGAGACTTATTGTTCCCTCTTCCCCTGTAGGGTTTCAGAATGCGAGACATTTTGTAACACCACAGTAAGAATCACATTTGCTGAACCCTGTGGAAATCTCAACACAGAGTATTGGGATGGGCGTTTGAAGCTGACTGTGAATGCAGAGCTATCATTCAGATAACTTGTGTCTGCCAAGTAGTAGCAAGAGTGAGATGCTCGGTGTGGGAAGGTAGCAGTGACTTCAGTGTTAGCAGGGGCAGCAACCACACCACCAAGGACACAGGCCTGCAGGACTGTAATCATTGGCAATCACACACAGTACATTAGGGGCAGATCGTGGATGAGACACACCCTATATTGATGTATCCCAGCCACTAGCTGACATTACTTGTGGAAATCCTCTGGCTTAAAAAACAGCAGCATGATCCAAAATGAAGCATACTCAGCTCAATATGGCCAGCAGCTGACTGAAAATGAACACTGATATGCTGCAGTCTGACCTCTGGTGTTGCATGGTCAATGTAAGCCAATCTGGAGATGTTTCATTTTAGAAATCTGAGGAGAAGTTAGTAGGACAAAGATAACATGGAAATGCAGCTATTCTGAAATCATAGATATATTATCTGGAAGAAGTTTAGAAAGATAATCTCCTTTTTTAGTTTGGTGATTCTGAGTCATTCTGTAGCTTGATGGTCTCTGATATTCAAATCAGCTATCCAGATAAAGAAAATAACTTTCAAAATCTTACTTAAATACTGTCTTTTTCTGCAAGTGGGTTTTATGTACCTCTTTGGAAATGTTACTTATATCACATGCCTTTAATTTCTAAGGGTCATTCAATCTTTATTAAACAGCAGAGTAAATATTTATTAAAGGCTTGGCGTAATTCCTCAGTACACAGTACAGGTCCTATCCAATGTACTGTAACGTATTTCTTTGCTTCAGAAAGTGTGCGCTCTTTATTTCCCTGGAATTCTGTGCACTTTTACAAATAGGAAGTGTTCTATTTTGCCAGTGCCAAATTCCTTTTTAACATATCACCTTTTGTTAACTCTGAGGGAAAAATCCTCAAATATTGTAAATTTGTGTAGTTCAGCATATGACTTGTCCTGTTGTTTCTCCATTCATCTTGAAACAGCTCTGACAGGTAACAATAATATAAATAATCCATTACTTTTCCATCCTAATACTTCCATCATGTTTGATAGATTACAATGAATTAATCATACTGGATTTTGATAACATATTTTATTATGCTGATTGAAGGGATTCATTTAAGATGACAGCTAAGATGGCTCAAAAGCCAAAAGTGTTTTAGCACAACTCACTGAAACTTCCATTCCTGAATGAACCAAGGGAAGGTGCTTAAGTAAATGATATATCACTGGTGACGTGCTTCAAAATACAGAAGTGTAATATATCAGTAATTGCAATTAAGCAAACACAGTTTCAGAAGAAACACATTTTATTTACTTTGAGATGTAACCCTTCCCCCCCCCCAAATATATATCTGCCAGATTAAAAATTAGTATATAATAGTTAACTTCTTTTAGATATGCTTTATGTATTTGCTGTATGTGAAGTTACACTGTTCTTGGCTAGATCAGCTCTTGGTCTCTAGCTAGAATATTAGATCCAGCTTTATGTACCAGACTTTATAAAAGATGCGGACCGATTAGAGCTAATCAGAGGATTATAACAAGAAGTTTCAGGTGTTTATATGACCTTGGAGAACACAGCAAATGAACTGGATTGCTTAACCTAAGAAGGAAAAGACTGTGAGTGACAAGATAACAGTCTCCAGATACACAGAATGCTGCTGTAAAGAGTCAGGGAACAATCTGTTGTCCATGTTTGTGATGGATAGAAAAAAGAAATATGGAACTTAAATTGCAGTAAGGAAGATTCAGTTTAGATCTTAGGAAGAATTTTTGAACAGTGAGGATGGTAAGAGAAAGGTTAGGATAGATTGCCTGGGGAAGGCTATCCATCACTGAAAGCTTTAAGAAACAGTTAGACAAATGTCTGTCAGGAGTGATATAGATAGAATCGATCCTGCTTTGACATAGAAAGAGATCTATGTTATGCTTTAAAATTTTCATGTTATTAGTCATTACAGCTGGATATAGTCTACAGTGTGTTTGCATCACTTTTGTATATACATTTCAGTAAGTTGAAAGCATATTGAGTTCAAAATCTTATCCTTAAATGATTATGCAGCAGAATTAAGGCCAGCTGTTTAACCCTTACTTATTTCCTCAGCTTATTTGCACTGTAATACAGTTGTTGCCCTGTTACATGTTGTTTAATTTCCACAGCCCACTATTTCATTAGTCCTTTGGATAAATTCTACCCTGTAAAAGCTCATTATTTTACATAATGTCTAATGCTCAGTGGATATTTTCATATGTTATTACTGTAAGCTGTCCAGCCTCGCTCTGAAGACAAAATTGCTATAGTGTTAGGAAGATTTCTACAACTGTTTTCAGCTCAGCTCAGTGTTTGTGTTACACTTTAACATTAACTTACCCTCTCAGCATTGTTCTGACATCTGTACAGTCAGTTGGGAGCTCAGGCTGACACTGATTTTTCAGTTTAATCACTGTTACGTAGCACCACAGATGTTCAGAGTGGAATTATAATACAAATTATTTAAGGTTTAGCAACTTTAGTAGATCACTTCCTAACTTCTCAACTGTGATATCACCATTTCATTGTTATTGAAAATAGCTTGTGTATATCTTCCTTATGGTGAGCTATTGCATTTAGATTTTTAATAGCAAGCAAACTCCAGTTCTTCAATAAGGCTAAAACTTTTGGATTCACAACATTTACACAAAATGACTGATTTCCAACAATGGTAGATTGTAATTTTTAATGTGTATCATCATTTGTGTGGAGTAAAATACATGCTCTGTTATTTAGGTTTCACCTATACTTATTACACCAGACTATCAGAATCCTAGAATAAAATCCTGACTTGGAAGGAAGCATATTCTAATGGGTGTAGGTAAGATATACACTACTAATCTCATTCAAACACCAACATCACCTGCTGCTACGTCATCTTATAACAAAAATGGGTCTTTTCAAGTGTAAGTGGAAAATAGCGACAGTAATGTTAGTCTGAGCTCAGCTGGAAGCAGGAAGGAATTAGAAGGATAGAGATTTGGGGTTGAAAAGAAGATAACAGGGGGCTTCTGAGAGTTGACCCAGAGTCAGAAACTTCTGCCTCACTGCTGGTTGTGGTAATCTTCACTTTTGGACTATGGAAGTCCTGAACAGTCTCCCTGACCAGCCCTAGGGTAGACCTGTTCCTCCTCCATCTCTCATTCCTGTAACTCTAATTTTGAAACTGTAACTTTTTGCAAACTACTGATGCTATCGATTCTTTTATCCTTTATTTAATGGTTTCCCCAGTAAATAATCACACATTTTCAACCAAGCTGCAGTATCTTTTCCAAGGCTGTTCTGGGCTTAAGACGACTCATGTGTCTTCTCCCTACTTGAATCTACCGTCTCCTTGTCTGGCCATGTCACCTGTCCTTCAGCAGCTCTTCATCATACACAAGTCTTCTCCCTGTTTGGCTTCCTGGTTATCTGTTATATTCTCTTGAGAATTATATAATAAATATAATATAATATAATATAATTAATATAAACACATTTAAATATTTGAACTTTAGCTGGTAAAGAAGTGAAAACATGAACACCTTATAGGCAGGGAGTATTTTACGTCCTACCTATGATGTAAAATTTTGAGAGTTGAGTATATACATTATTGTTATGTGAGTGAATTGCTATTGACTTCAAGTGATCATTCAACTTTAAATGCACACCATATTGCTTCTGTATAGGTACGAACTAAAAAGGAATTTCAGTAACCTTCAATGGGTCCAGCTCCTGTGTATCTGAAGTCATGATCCTAAAAAATGTCATCCATGTAGTCTACATATTAAAAACTCTGTTGAGTTGTTCAAAGATCTTTTGTTGTTGCCTGAATGCTCATTGCATTGTGCTGTGAGAGCACACCCTTCGAATAATCAGTGTGTTGTATGCTTTTCCTTGCCTTGAATTGAAATCTTTTATTTATATAACGTATTCTGTGTATTTGCATCACCCATTTTTTCCCAATATATCATAGTAAAATTTATATGATCTAGACCTACATACACAAACCTGATTTCTCTACTTAATGGTCCTTCATGGAACAAGCATTCAAACTCAGCCTACTTTTGATTTATTAAACAATGTATATGCTGATTGCAATATAGAAATATATATATATATGTAGACTTTATCTGTAGACTGTAGGTTTTGCAAAATTTAAATTACAACCAATTTCCTTGTATGCAATTTAAAGAAAATGTTGCAAATAAAAATAAATAATAGGCCAATTTTAGTGGGTTTTATATGATGTACATGTAAATCTGAAGTGTCATTAATTCAGTATTTATGAATGTGAAAGTCATTCTCTTGACTTTATATATAGATAGATAGATAGATAGATAGATAATGGATATATTTTTGGTTGATCTGAGTCAAGTTTGTTTCCAGGCAGCAGGTCTTCTGCTTTCTCTGACACAGGAAGAATAATTAGTTTGAAAATACTTTTCTGAACAAGACCTTGATTTAGGATTAAATGTGAATACCTGCTGCAATCTTTTCTTGTTTGAAGTTTGGCTGTCCTCTCAGCCTGTAGAGGAAATATTAATACAAAAGCTGGAGCAACTTTCCAGAATTCCCGATAGATAACCACTACCTACCACTAGCTATGAAGTATTGAAGGGAGGTCAAGATCTCTGTACCTCAAGACATAGATGGATGGGTTTCTTTTCCTCTATTCTTTCATTCTGTTTATTTATTTATTTATTTAATCCTTATAGTACTGCATATATTGTCACGTTTCAAAGTAGTATGGCAAAGATTAGCTACATTATGACGAATTTCAGAACAACCTTCCTAAGTATTAGCAGGGTCATGAGGTTTATATTCACAATCTGGTTTTGTAGGTTTTGTTTTGTTTTCTGTTTGAGGAGCTGTGAAGAGCAGAATTGTTCTGACTGAAATATTTTTGAGCTCATGGATGCTCGTAGGTAACTAACAATTTGTCATATCAAGTGGATAGCATCTGTAACCTGTTAGTTACCCCCAGAAATTTAGTGGTACCATTTGTGGTTAAAATGATTTCTTTAGTTGACAAAAGAGATCACAAAAGGAAACTCTTAGCAAGAAAGCCATAAAAGCATTACCTTTAAAGTGGGTTCTTTTATGCTGCAGAACCACTCATCATTCAAGTGTATATTTATTAGAAATGCCATAGGTTAGAGAAAGAATAGAACAAAATAGAAAAGAGAAAATGACCCATACCAGGACTTCGATACTAAAGCTTTAAATGGAAAGTGAAATAGAGGTACTTGGTTTTACACAGACACAAGCTCCTAAGGGGAGCATGTGAGCAATTAGGAACCAGTGAATAATAAAGCACAAATGGAAGACAAAAATATGGCTCATGGGAATTGATACAATAACAGTACAAAAATAAAAAAAAAGACTTTTGTTGATTTATTGTACTTATTAGTCTGATCATATTTGGTTTGTCCATAAAAAGGTATAAAAGCCCTTCTGTTTTTTAGGATTAAAGTGAATTGTGAGGAAGATAAAAAACTAGAAATGAATTATATGTATTAGTCATTACAAAACAGGACTGTCCTAAATCTGCTCCCACTGAAATAAGTAGAAAAACTTCACAGCTTTAATGAAAACTTAGTCAAACTGTCATGAGGGCTGTCAAAAATCCCACATTTTATTAATGAGAAAAATAGAATATGTGTTCTGTATGTGCTCAGTCTTGCAAGTTACATATATTATTAAAGACTAAAGAGTAGAGGTTTCTCATTTTGGACAAAGATCTATGAATAATCTCATGCCACAATTAAAATGGATGCAGCTATGTCAACACTTAAGAAATATCATCTTTGATTTCACATCAGTAGAGGAGACTTTAATTCTAATAGTCCTTCCTACTTCCAATTTTGTTTAAGATTTTGTTTAATACCATGTGTCTTCAGAGATGCCTAAGGCAAAATTGGTTGCTATGTTGCAGATTCCAGAGTTGCAATTTCCTATTTTACCTTTTAATTTAGGCAGTAAGGGTTCTGTTTTGGAACTTTTATTTTAACTTTTTTATTTTTTATTTTTTTAGTGATCTCCCTATACTTAGTACTTTTTAATTTCTAAAGCTTAATGTCAGGTTATTGTACAGTCCCTCCCCCAAGGATCTGAATGTAATTGTGTTTTGGGCACTATTATTTAGTGGCTCAGTTATAGTTTTTGAAATAACTCTCTGTGTGTTACTTAGGGCCATAACCTCTCCCCTTGTGTGCTCTAGAACTAGCTGTTCCAAGAAACAATTGCTTAAAATGTCAAGAAATTGCTTCCTAAGCCTTGTCCCAATATGACATATAACCAGTTTATATGGAGGCAGTTGAAGTCTCCCATTACTACTGTTTTAGTAGATTTATTTGCCTCTGTGATCTTAGTATTGCACATTATTGTTTTCCTGATTGGGAAGTGAGTAGTTACAAGTACATGTGTTCTCCTTAGCTAATTGGAACTGGGATCTGCATGGAGCACAACACAAAATTATTCATTTAAGTCTATACATTTTTTTTATTTTTTTATATATATTTTTTTTAACGATGAAGTGGAACAGAAGTTATGTTAAGTGTTTTTTACACACATTCTGGGGAAAAAAAAAAAAGAAAGTGCACTTTAATTTGTATGGATGTATAAAACAAATTACAAAACATGCTTGTGTGTCAATGAATAATCTGGGGGGATTTTCATGCCTTAATTATACTTTAAGCCTTTCATTTTCCTAGGGCTAATCTACTCCATTGAGCCTTGCCAAACTAAAGACATAGACTAAATCTGGTATTTCAGATCTATAAGTGCCAATATATGTCATAAGAATATATGACATGTTATAAATGTCACTTCTTTACAAAGCAAACACACTTCTGTTCCCTCAATTTTTTGTTTCTGCAGCTTGAATAGGGAAGGATAGAGGTATTACATCCCTAATAGCATTGTTAACAATGACGTTTCATAGTTGTAAGATTACAGTTACTTATTGTTAGAACTGATAGGTTAGGTCATAACTTAATTGCTGTGCAATGAAATGAGCAAGACATCTCAGGGATACCAATATAATGTTTGATAAGTAAAAATTCAGAAAACTTCTCTTCAGATTTGAATATTAAACACCTGTAGAGACTGACAGCATTTTAAAAAAGACACCCTAAGCATCTAAGGACAATCATACAACAATCCAATGGCATATTTGGGAAGGAAACCAAGAAGTTAAATTGTCTAATTGCAAAACTTATGCTTGCTTCTTATAAAGCACACTTCCACTCTAATCTTCTGAAACTTAGAGTTGTAATGTACTGCTTGGGTATCTCAACTGGGTGTTTGGGATAAGAGTTGCCCATCAAACTCTAATTTCGAATCTCAGCTATTTAAAAAAACTTTTTTTCATTACTATGCTTTATTTTGATTTTGATTTAGTCTTCTGTTATACATTAAGACACCTTCTCACCAGTGCAGCTGCCTTAGCATTTTTCCTCATTACATCTATGTATTTTATCACTCCCTTCTCAGTAGTTGAATACCTGAAGCCAATTTTGTAGTTCTATCCTGTAGATAAACTAGCTGTTTAGTAACAACACTGTTGATTTATCTGAACAAATAGTACAGACAGTGTTTTTTACATTATCAAAACATTTGTTAGACAAGAGTCTTGAAGGATCCATGAAAATTTGTAACATTAGTGCTCTCAAAACTCTTTTTTTTTTCTTTTTTCTTTTATTAGGTATAGAAGTTATGCCAAGAACAAGGATATAACTCATCTAAAGAAATACTCCTGGTCTCTGTTGACACTAACTAATTGATTTAGGGTAGTTAATTTTCAGAGCAATGGTAGTACATATCTTTGAAAACAAGGAGTAAAATAAAGATGAGTAAAATCAATTTTCTTCTTGTTTGAAGTCAAAGATGTATACTACAATAAGGAAAGAATAGCAGTTATTAGTTTTTTAGGAATTACAAAAAAAAATAATGAATTGTATCCATTAGTATTATGAAATTTTATTTCAAATTATTTCAATTATGAAATTATGATTTTTTTTTAAAGTTGGTGTGGTGGTTTTACCATGCTGGGCAGCTAAACCCCACAACCGCTCTCTCACTCCCCCTCCTTTCAATGAGGAGGGGGAGAAGTAAAGCAAAGAACAAGTCACGGGTTGAGATAAGGATAATTTAATTAAAGGGAAATAATAATAATAATTAAATAAAGACTACCTTGAACTAAACAATTTAACTAAGGGGAAATAAAAAGGGAAAGGGGAAAAAGGAGGGGAAAAGGAAAAATAAAAAGAAGGGAGGAAAACAAACAAACAAAATAAATGAAGGCTATATGGAAGTGCAGAGGAAAGAAATTACTCTCTACTTCCCACAAATGAGCGATGATTGACCACGTCCTTGAAGCAAGGCCTCAACGCATGCAGCCAGTGTTCGAGAGGAGGCCTGATGTTTTCTCAACGAGAGCCCACCCCTCCCCTCTTCTTCCTGTTTCCACCTTTTATTGCTGAGTGTGACATCACATGGTATGGAATATCCCTTTGATTGGTTTAGGTCAGCTGCCCTAGTGATGTTTCTCTCCTCACTTTTTGCCCACCCCCTAGGTGGTTTAGAAAAAGGCCCAATGCTGTGCCACTGCTGCTCAGCAGTAGACACAACACTGGTGTGATGACACTGCTGTTCCAGCTACAAGTACAGAGTACGGCACTGTATGGGCTGCTGCCAGCACAGTTAACATTCCAGCCAGACCCAGTATAGTTGGTTTTCCTTTTTTTATTTTTATTTTTATTATTATTATTATTACAACACATTTTTTTTTTTTTTTTTGCAGGTACAAACCTATCCTAATTGTCACATGCCATGCATTTCAGTTTGTGTTCATAAAGCAGTGAAGTCATGCAATAATTAATCTACATGGCATGAATTAAGAATCACATGTTAAAGTATTTTGCTTTGAGTTCAAAAATAATCACAAAATCCTTTTTTTTTTTTTTTTTTTAATCATTAATGAATTCATGAATCCACGTGGAAAGTGTTTTACCTGTGAGCATTTATATCACATTCTATGTACCATGGAGTATCCCTTAAATTAAAAACATTTTTAATTACTAGGAAGTTGTAAAAAGCTTGGACTAAAAGTAGTTTTGATTAACATCCTAAAGTAGTTTTGATTAACAGCAGCAACTGATCTGAGAATGATACGTGTTAGCAATCTTTTGCAAATACTTCTCTGACTATCTATTTCATAAAAATAAAACCTGTCAGTGTGTGCCCTGCTCTGTACTGGCTCGATCACATTGATAGGAGCCATCAATATACTTGCCCTGTCATAGGAATAGACACTTACATAGGTAAGAGACACTTTTGTCTTTGTCTATGCCCAAGGCTATAAAAATAGAGTGGGTTTTCTGAGGCAGAGGCAAGTGTAGTCTCAGCTGTGGTGTTCACCATAGGTGATGATCCCCCAAAAAGAATGGAGTGCCACATATTTGACTTGTGGTTGATTCTGTTTAAACATTGGACAATTCTTTATTAGAGCTCAAAATAATGAGTCCCTGTGGCCCAGTGTTATTCAGTCTCAGACTAATGGAAATCAGAAACTCTCAAGGGTAGTGGCCTAGGGGAAAAAATAAGGTTTACAAGCCAATTTTATTAAGATGTGCGCTATATATACCATGGAAAAAAATGGTCATACCAAATTTATTAGCAATATCCAAGGGTATGAAAATAACGTATTTAATCTGATCTGGCCATCTTAAATCCATTGAGGCTGTATCTTCTACTTTGGGATATTGGGATATCTACTTTGATATATTTGGGATAGCTTTTGTCCTAGCTTCAGTAAACTGTAACTGTTGTTCTATTTCTTTTATATACACATGTAGATAGATAGATAAATGTATTTTGTTTTTATTTTGGTGTATTCACTACTATTCCCGGGGTCTAGAAAAAAACTTCTTTTTAATGCTTGTACTTGAAAATGGTAGACAAGGGGTCTGTCCCCTAACAGACAAGAGGACTCTAGATAGACAAGGAGACTCCTGGGGACAAGGGACAGCAATCATCAGCTACCTGAAAAGAAGTTGTGGGTAGCTGGGGGTTGGCTTTTCTTGCAGATAATTAGTGATAGGACTAGAGGGAATGGCCTCAAGTTGCTCCAGAGGAAGTTTAGGTTGGAAATTAGGAGACATTTCTTCTCATAAATTGTAGTCAGGCATTGGAACGGATTGCCCAGGGAGGTGGTGGAGTCATCATCCCTGGGATAGTTTAAGGAAGGTCGGATGCGGTGCTTAGGGATATGTTTTAGTGGGTGACATTGGTAATAGGGTGATGGTTGGACTAGATGATCTTGAAGGTCTTTTCCAACCTTAATGATTCTATGGTCATCCCTGGAAGGTTTGCATGGAGGTTCAGAACTATATGCAAGGCAAATTATAAGAACCAGAGATACAACTGTAAATAAAGGAATACTGGGACTATTCCTTTAATAACACTTAAATCTGGTTTAATATCAGACCTTAGGTTTACAGTATGCAACTGAAATTTCTGTCTGTCTCTCTCACACACACTCCTGAACTTTTTCTTCAGAAAAAAAGGACTTCTCAGGTGCAAAGGCATGATTATTGTCAGGCATAAAATGTGGATAAGTCATAACTAATAACTGAGTAAGAAGATATTATATGAAATGGGCAAAAATGAAGGAGGTTCCAGTGCATGATTCTTTACATTAAGTAAAGAATTAGATAGATCAAGATTTTAAGTCCAAAGTAAGCAATGTGTTACAGAAAAATGCATTGCCATTCTTCACTGAAACAAATTTAATATGAGTTTTATTGAGATTGAAGAACTAGATGAGACAAAGTTAAACCTTTCTCTTAGCTACTGTCTTTCTTTGTACATGCATTACAATACAGCCTTAATCCTGGTGAGACTGCATTTTGGCATTCATATTTAGTTAATGTTTTCGATACTAAGTGTTTTTCTGACAAGTTCAAGTGGCAGGACATCAATGGCAATTTTCTAATGTTGATTCCTGCATGGAACTGCACTGAAGAAATAGTTTAAATACTGGGACTTAAACGCATTTCTGCATGCCAAATTTCAGTTGTCTGACTTAAGCAGTGGGAGTGTGAAATTCTCTCAAAATAGTTTACAAAAAAATCTCTTCTAAAAATTGGAAGGTCTTAAAGTTTTTTGGAATTTGGGTCCAAAGCAAAAGAAATAGAATTTCCTGATGGTTTTGAGAAATTTTTCATATTTAGGCAGGATGTATTATAGACATTGGCCTGGAAGAATACCTTAGAAAAGTTTCAGAATTTTCATTATAATAATAATTACAATGATAAGTAAATACATTTGTTTGTTTGGTAAGTACTTACAATGTGCTCATAGTAAACCTGCCTTGGCTGTGTTTACTACTATTGTGTTTACTTTATGCAAATGTTCTTTGGCTTTATTATTCTTACAGGCATGTTTGCTGAAATGTTAGTTTTAAAGAGAATATAAGTCATTCTTAAATTGTACATTTTAAATTCATAAATACTAGAGCCATTCCAGAATATTCATTTACCCATGAATTATGGTTATCTTCATAGCGAACAAAAGAAACATTTTATACAATAAGCACAAATGAACATGCCAGATTTTGTTTGCAATGAGCTGCTTGAATATAATCTACCAAGCAAAATATTTTAATACTCATTTAGAGAACTAATGGACATATATGATAGATATTATAAGTGTTTCACTACTTGTATGTTAAAAATCCTGATGGTCTCCCTCTGCAGGGTATACGGTTCTGTTGCAAACTTAACTAGAGAAGAGTTATATTCACAAATTAGTCTTTTTGAGTATGTGTGTTCTTATGGTGCTCATAAAAATAAATCCTTAATAAGTAGGATCAATGGCCGTAACACATCATTCTTAATCTCTTTGTGCAAAACATGGTTCATTCATGTAGTAAGCAGCAGTAACTTGCAGCATTTTTCTTCCTGGGGCCCTGAGTTCTGACAGCAAAAAATGTGAAGTCTCTTCTCTCATCTATCCATCATGAAAGTTGGGTAGTCTTATCTCCTATATATTTAGTTCTATGCAATCTGTGACTGTTGTGCTCAGTGACTTCTCCATGCTCATCAACAATCCATATTTTGTGTCTAGTACACATATTTTATGTCAACTTCAGTACACAACAACTTCATAGGAATTTTGAAATTACAACCCTTAGCCAGGAGACATAACCACAGACAGTGAGCTCATGGACTGCTCTGGAAGAGACATAACATACTTTTCCATCTAAAAATGTGGGGGGCATGAAAAAAAAATAATAAAAAAATCAAGAGCTAAATTGAAAAAATTTCAGGAAAAAAAAAAAGAAAGAAACAAGTTACATAATCTGCTGTCCATTTTTAGACTGCAGTAATTTGTTATGATGTTTATTTAAAAGCTTTTAAAAAAAACACAATGAAGCAAAGCTTAAATGCATAAATAAAATAACCTGCCCACAAATATAAGCAAGGACATTTATCAGAAAACAGATGGTCTCTTATAGCAGAACTAAACACTTCTAGAAACATAACAATCCATTTATCTTAATGAATGCATCCTCTAGCAGATAACTCAAGTAGCAGCCGCAACAGTTTACCTGCAGGTCTGCAAAACACATTTTTGTGAAGATAATGTTACATATAGAAGAGTTTTTAATTTGAATTTTTGAATTTTTTTCTTCTGATCTGATCTTGATAGAGAATAACTTTCTTTTTCACTGGGTTCTGAATCTTAATAGCACCAAATTTAACTCCAGAGAACAATTTAAATGGCCGTAGAACTTTTAAAAGATATATCTCTTTGTATATACCTTTAGTTATGGTCAACAGTAAGAATATTTTTAAAAATATTTCCAATATACTGTAAATGGATTGTGTGTAGTATTGTATTCATTTGCAAACACCCTATGCTGTCTCCACTGAGAAGTGATTAGACAAACTTTTAAAGAACTCTCAAAGACATAGCCAGTTCCTCTTGTCCAGAAAATTCTGAAAAATAACAGAGCAATATATAAACTGTCCATTTTAATGTATTCTTCCTAGGAATTCAGTGCAGCACTATAAACATTAATGCCATAAATTGTCTCTGGCTTGACTTCTGTAGCATTTACAATAACTTTTAAGTTAGAAAACTTGTAATGACCTTTTTGTGGAGACTTGTATTAGCATCGAGCATACCTAAATGATTAACCATGTTCTTGCAGCAGCAAAAGTGTCTCATAAATAGATATACATCAACCTATATATTTGTATATTGTCCTCTAGAAGGAACAAAATATGGAAATGGGACAAGAAAGTTTATTTGGAGTAAGGAAAAATATTTCTAGAGATGTCAAAATATCAGCACTGAAGTTAGAATACCTTGAATCCAGAGTCAGGTTTCTTAGGATCTCCTTGTCAATGTATACAGTAGTTTCCAAAGGAGGAGCTTACACCAAGATGTAAACAATGCATAGGAAAGACCCAACTGAGTTACCTTCTGGAGCACTTACACTAGCTGGTGCATTAAATTGGTAAAAATTTGGTCTGGCATTTTTAAGATATGATAATTCAGGTTTGTCACTAGATAATCTGCTTCTGTTGTCAGAAACAGTGATGTTGCTTTCCTGTCATCAGATTATTGATATGGCAAGACTTGCCTTTCCCCAGGCTGTTAGAAAATGGGAATAACTGTGAAAGCTGGAATGTAGGTGGGAACTCTGGGGATTTGTAATGCATTATTATAAATTGCTTTGCTATTTATGTAGATTTAAATAATAAAATATACCCATAAGCCTTTTTATCAGCTGTATTAAATATGTTTTTGAAGAAAGAACTAAGCTGACCTGCGTTTAAAAATCCTCTCTACGGTTACAAGCTATCATCACTGTGGGATTTGCATTTCTCCATACACTACCCAGAAGCCCTGGCTAACAGTCCATGTAAAAGGACCAAAAATGTAGGTTGTTTTGAACCCAGGATGTGTATATGTTGTAGGATGTTGAGGCCTTACTCCAGACTGGGCTCAACTTGCCAACTGTCTCTACTGTCTCTATTTTACCACAAGTTTACATAAACACTGAATAAAATTATCTATTTCCTTGCCAAAACTAACCATTAATAAATAAATAAATAAATAAATAAATAAATAAATAAATAAATAAATAAAGCTTTTGTCAACTATGCTTTGCTTTTTGAGGTGTTACCTACAGTTGTCTCATTTACCTCAGGTGTGGCCTGACAGTTCAATTCACAGCCATCTCTCTTAAGTAGACAAGACATAAAAAAGAAATCTCTCTATCCCTCATGTGCAAAATTTTGTTTCAGAAAGAAGCTTGAAGTAGCTTTTTAAAGGTCAATTAATCAATCAGGGAAAAGTAAAAATGTTATTTGACTCAGAAACCTTGCCACACCACTCAAATAATGAATGATGTATACCAAGCAATTTTGAGAATTCGTGCAATCAACAGCCCATGACTAATCGATAGGCTGACATTTTCACACAATTGCAGAAAGTGATCAAATTTCATAAATATCACGGGTTTCTTCTGGAAAAAAAAATACTCAGAGTGAAAAAGCGGGTCAAAATTTGCCCATAAACTATGGGTTGTGAATTCTGAGCCCAAGCGTAGGTGCAGCTATGCAGCTATATGCAGGGAGAAGGCACCACCTATAGATGTCCCACCCTGCTCTGGACTGGGATACATGGTTAAAGTCCAGCTGAAAAAGGGTGGCTAGAACTGTGAAAGGATTGAACTCACAACCATACAATGCTGTTGCTCAAATATTAGCATCACATCAGTCACAATCATCTGTATCACATCAATTGATTATATCAATCACATACACATTACATGAAATAAGACCTGGCTGATATCTCAGAAAGGAGGTTATCTATGTTTATTCATCTGGCTTTGGAAATCATTTCTGAATCACTACTAGGCAAATTTAAATGAGACAGCACAGTCAGCAGAGTGGTAAATAATTAAGAGATCAGTTAAACAGTGATCAGGATTGCTTGATGATGTAGGCTATCCTGTAGAAAATCTATAGTTTAAGGTTATGCAAAAGTTATTAGTCAGGAACAAATGTGAAAAACACAGTGTGTGCTAGAAAGCAGATTCTAAAAAGAATGTGAAATTCAAATTCAATGCTGTAGCAAAAGCAGTCGATATTGACCATGATAAAACAGGAATGTGGGTTTTATCCATGTAGCCAATGTGATGCAGATAGGTATGAAGCTTAAGTGCACAGTAAGACCTTTTAAAATTGGAGTACATGAAGAAAAGCAACAGAAACAATTCCAATTCAAGCCTTTGAGTACATACCTGGAGCTTGATCTGCTTAAATTATCAAAAAGAATCATGAGAGGTGATTTTGTTGTAGTATGCATATACTTTTCAGAGCTATACAAGTTCTTTTGACCTAGAAGAATGAAGTCAAAACTAGTGATAGAAATCTTTACACACTTTCTATTGGCTTATAAGGAGCAAGAAAGTGATGAGCAAAATGTGGGACTTGATAATCTCACTAGTTCCTTCTAACTTTGAAATATGTTGACACTAATACTGAATTTCAGCCATGAGCTCTCATGCTACATTCCCTGGCTTCATCATCATTATTTAAAATCTATGTAGCAATGTATCAGATTTATCTATCCCCTTACTGGATGAAAAGTAGGTGAATTTGGTTTACCGTGAAAGAAACTATATCTTGATATCCTCTTACATCTGCAGGTTGCAGCAAATACTTCTGTTTGGTTCATGATGATCAGGCCTCTTCCTAGAGGTGGCTTCAGATATGGTGCTCAATTCACTTTCTGATTTCATATACATCATCCAGCTTCAGTCTGAAAATCAGGTCACTGTATTAGTATGTTTAACATGAGCTTCTCTGAGCTGATATACTTTAGGTATGAAAAAATCTCCAGAAAGTATCACGTGAAAATTTGAAGGTATTTCTCTTCACAGTCTCTAGACACCTATAGCCAGTGAGATGAGCCTAGCCTGGGTATTATCCAGGCTAAAAACAAGAAAAGGCTGTAAAGGTTTCTATGTGAAAACTCATTTGTTTTGGCTTACTAACTGCACCCCAAAGATGGTCAGAGTAAATGAAATTGTTAAAAGTGCTTCTAGTACCATGAGAGTTATTTGAACATAAGTTTTGTGACTTTGGGTTTGTAAGGACTCTGGCACCATGCCCTCCTAGGGTAAGTGCCAATTAAAGCAGGCCATAACAGACCCAGCATGCATTGCTTTATTTTATTTTATTTTATTTTATTTTATTTTATTTTATTTTATTTTATTTTATTTTATTTTATTTTATTTTATTTTATTTTATTTTACAAACCAACACTGAAACCTTCAGAACACATCCTCAGCCAGTATAAAGAAAGAAAGAAATTATGGATAATTAACATTTATTTGCCTCTTGACATGGTTTGGGTACCATGAAGGCAGTCATTGTGGTATAAATTAAATTGTTCTTGTTATGATCAATGACCAAAATATACCAGTTAGAAATTAACTATTTAGGATAAATATTATTGCTCCTATTGCAGTGAAGAAAGAAACTATTAAAAATGCAAAAGTTTTTTATCTCAAGAGGGACAGGGGAGCTTTGGCCAAATAGAAATATGAACTTTTTAATCCAAAACTACTATGTGGTGGGGGTTTTGGTTTTTAATAATAAGCTTTTTACTAACATTTCTCTCAATGTCTAGGCAATCAAGAAGGATTAGAATTTTTTAATGAGTTCCTTTTTCTGTTGAAAGAGTGGTAGAGTATGTAGTAATATTTAACATTGCATTGCTGCTCCATATTTTCAACTTGCACATTGTCTCTGTCACAAAAGTTGTATACAGAAAAAATAAAAAGATATTTTAAAAGCAAAGCAGTATGCAGCCATACACTTTCATAACTTGTCCTGGTCCTGAAAGCAGGACATAACTCCAGAAGAAAGCTTTAGTTTCAGGTTGTACCTTCTATCTTTTATCATCATAAAGTTTGTCACCCCACTGTAATATCTCTAGTGCTTAAATTGTCTCCAAACTTCTTAATATCTTTTTGTCTTATGCCTTTCTATCAGTCATATGTATCCTTCAGCTACAGGGTATGTACTACCAAAAATCCAAAGGCCTGGTTGTGCCTTAGATGCAGAAATAATGAAGTATTAACCTATTAGTTTCATGAAGAACAGCCTCCAATTTCAAAATTGTAACTGAACCACTGTTATTAACCCCCATACACCCCTCCCCCAAAAAAGAAAGCTATCATTAACATCATTCCCTTGAACAGTATCCCAGAAAGAATATAGTTGCATTTATATTGCAGGCTTTGTCATTTCATTTTTATTGGCATATTATTATTGATTTTATATTTTTACTGTTTGTCTTGCAATTTATAGGTGCATACCTTTGTCTTTTTAATCTTAGCTAACTTCCAGAGGCCAATATGGAGCATCAGATTTTGTTTGGTAAATGTGTATGAAGACAAATCTATTTCTGAAATATCATCTGAAGTTCACCTTATAATGTGGTTCAGAGAAAAAGAATATGGGTTAAGGTTTAATTGCCCTTGGAAATAAAACTAAAGCTTGGTCTTAAAGTAGCTATTCTAAGACAAGAGAGCTAGCTCTTAAAAAAAAAAAAAGGAAAGAAAGGGAATGGAAGGGAAGGGAAGGGGGAAGGGAAGGGAAGGGAAGGGAAGGGAAGGGAAGGGAAGGGAAGGGAAGGGAAGGGAAGGGAAGGGAAGGGAAGGGAAGGGAAGGGAAGGGAAGGGAAGGGAAGGGAAGGGAAGGGAAGGGAAGGGAAGGGAAGGGAAGTATTTTAAAATAAAAGCAACAGAGTTTACCTGGAGTGTGCAAGTAGAATCACTTTCTAGAATTCTTTCGTTATCAGGGATACCATTTTAAAGTATTGATCCATGTCATTAGATGACTGGTTAGAACTGAGGAGTTCAAGCAGTAAAACACTGTAACATTCTGAATTCCTGAAAGCTACCACAGTAGTTGAATATAATAGTAATTTCTGTTCTGACACTTCGTACTGATTTCAGAATTATTTTCTATTTTATATACATATAGGGATTTTCTCCCAAAGCTGTAGCATCTCTCTATAAAATGAAAGAATAAAAAATCCCAGAAGCTTCACCTTTGTCTACTCGAAGGTCGTACTCATTTTTCCTTTGTAGAAAAAGAAAATGAAATCAATCTGGTAAATATCTATAGGCAGCCATCAAAAAGAAAAGTGGTTCCTCTGTTCTATGAGAAAAGAGAAATAAATTCAAGTCTGACAAAGTTGTCACTAGCCAGAACCTGCCAGTCCTGCTTATTTTTAAATCAAATAACCAGTCGTAAGGAGGAGATATGAGTCTCAGGAAGCAAAATCAAACAGCAGAAGCTGCATCCTGGGAAATATTCTCATTTAGCCCGGTGGTCTATAAGGGTGCCGAAAAGCAGACCATTCTGTTTTCAAGCCTTGAAAAGTTTATCTTTAATGTGAGTAAAAATCTTTCACAGTTGTCACTGAAACTGGTGGAAGGATTCATGCTATTTACAATGGGAAATGATTTGCCTGTGCAAAGAGTAAATACCCTGGCTGAGTATCTCAGAAATGCTCACTGGGGGCATACCTGCCATCAACTGTTCAAGTTGATGACTATCCCAATTTTTTTTTTTTTTCCTCAGATCATTTTACTGAAGCCAAAAAGGTTTTAATGTCTGTAGTGTTGTAACTCCCTATTTAGAATCATTTTTTACTAGAAGTGTAAGTGTTCACACGTAAACTTTCTTTTACCTGTGCATATAATGTAAGTCTCATGAGAACTAGGAGAATTCCTTTTGTCATCTATGAATTGTCCTTTTCATAAGTGTTTATGGAAAGTAATAGTCAAATAATTTATTAAATAGGTGTTAAAATGACATTTTCAGAAGAAAAAAAAAAAGCGGAATAAACATTACAGTAGTATTTCCGTAACATTCATAACATTTTTTTGAAAAAAACACTTTAAAAGAAAAGAAAAAAAATAAAGCCCCAAATTAGTCTTTTTCATTTCTGTAAATGAAAATGTTTTGGCATTACACTATCTGTCCAAGTACAGCATATTTTACAAGTAGTGAACATGTTTATTAGTCTATGTATATTTGCTATACCATACTCACCTGAAGTCACCTTTGTTCACAATGAAGGCCCACTGAGCAAGGGCGCACTTGGTTGTATGTTAAGTTGATCATGCCTTGGTTATGTCATCTGTTTAAACAGTATGTATTCTGTGATTACTCTCCTGATTTGGACTGAGTTGTACTAGACAGAGTGGCAGATGCCTCCAAGGGGATGTCTAGACACCTGAAGCAATAACTGGAAGGCAAGGGCACTCGAGCTTTTATCTGCCCAAAGATACTGCTTAAAGATTTTTGAGAAGAGCAGTTTTAAAAACCCCAGGAGATAATATTCCAGAAAGGGAGACAACTTGCAGGTTTAGTTCTGTTCCCACTTGCACATTGTGTAACTCTGAATTAGATGGGGTTATGTTAGCAAGAAAGAAAGCTTTAAGATCATAATCAGGAAAAAGTCATATGAGAACAAGTAGAGTATTTGTATATATATATATTTTAATTTCTAGATTTCTAGATTAACATTAAATAAAAGAACATATGAATAATTTGAAAACATATTTCAAGCTTTGAGATTGTTTAATCTTTTGTTTATATAATTTTTGTACACTTAATTAGTTTGTAGTTAAATAAAACATTATCTTGCAAGCATTGAAATGTAGCTCTTTTCCTGGAGCACAATCTTTTGTTATAAAAGAAAAAGGTGCCTAAAAAATGAAATAAAATTCAAGCAATTGCTTCTGGTTCAAGACTTTTTCACTCTTGGTGATAGATTCTCTTTGGTATTTGTACTTAGCACAAAAATAACTTCTAATTAAAAAAAAAAAAAAGCTTAAATAAAAACTTAAATAAACTTAATAAAGCTTAGTTTGGAAATGGTCATATATTTTGAATACAACATGAATGCCACTCCAGGTGAGAAGAGCTGCCTACCCTAGAAACTTTCATGTTGTCAGAATCAAGATGGTTGTAGATTTCCTCAACTCAGGGCAAACCATACTCTACTTGGGATCAAAAATGTGGAAAATTATTGCAGTATAAAATGAACAAATACACAAAGGCTAAAAAGACTCCTTAAGTCCAGTAGGTTTTTATGTAAATAATTAACACTTTATTGGAGTCTGTTCTGAGATATTTAAACAAGATATATTCAGTTAGTATACCTATCTAACATACTTTTAGAGCTTTCCTTAACTAGATCAAGGTATGGCTATGTCAGTCTTATATCAGTTGAAAGCTAAGACTCAAAATGAGCAAACAGGTTAATCATTTAATTACTTTCTCTTTCCCCACAGAAATCTGGTGGGTAGATATAACTGTTTTAAGTAGTGCTTTGGAGTTGCACCTACTAGCTAAAATATAGTAGAATACTCAATTATACTCAGTGATTAGTAAGTAATAGTGCAAGTGCTGTTTTTCAGTGAGTCCAAGAAAAAAGAACATATTAATATATCAAGCAGGAGAATGTTAAAGGAAGAGGTATATCAGAAGAAATGCTTTAGTATTCATACCCTGCCAAGTCATCAGTAGTTGCAAGGAGGACACCTTGTGTGAGTAGGCTTGTTCTGGTGAATTAAATTTGATCCAAAATCTTTGAGGTGACAATGATGACCTTTGCACCTCCTGGAAACCACAACAGTTTTGTGGGAAATAATCAGCCAATCAAGAAACCACGTGCTTGAGGAAATAATCCCAGTTTTATTTATATGAGTTTTATAATGGCCAACATTTTTAACTTAGTGGAATTAGTCCTGCCTGACAGTATTGGGGCCCAACCTAAGACTGTCTATTATCTACAAGATGAGGATAAATAAGCCAGGCTGTGAACAGGATAGCTCCAACACAGTAGAGATTTTCAGTACATCCATCAAATAACAAAGCCATAATCAACGTGTGCAGTAAAGGAAGTTTCCTCCAACTGTGCAGTCTGAATAATTTTTGTATGGATCTCAACTCATGTCCTAGCTAGACAATCTTAAAGATAAATGAAAACATTTACTTTTATGCAGAAGAACGCAGCAAGTTCAAAGGAAGACAGAAGAAAGGGACACACGAAGTAATGCATGCTAGAAATAATCTCTGTGCAACCCATAAGATGTAATGAGGCAAGGAAGAACAGATTCAAAGAATAAATAAATTATTTTTTTTCTTTTTTCTAACTGATGATGGGAACTTATGAGGATAGTCCCATTACCATGTGTCGATTCTATTTACCAGAATGAGCAATAATTGAATTTTTCAGGCTTGCATACATATCCAGACTCAATTCCTGTAGGGACTGCTCTCTAGGGGAGTTTTCAGACGCAATCTAGGTGTCAAACCTTGTTATAACATGCCTGGTGGGAATTGAGACCTTAAAGAAGTAATTAACAGGAGGTAGCTAAATGAGCTGTCTAAACCACTTGAGGGAAATAGTGCAGGAAACTCAGGTAAAGCAAAAAGTTGGGTAATGGAGGAAGCCACATTGACTATCTAAGACACCAAAAATATAACTTTTTTTTTTTTTTTTTTTCCTCATGTCCTCATGCAATACTGTCTACCATTTATCTCCCTTTCCCTGCTCCCTTGCTCCATTACCTATTGCTGCTACCCCACCATGTCCTTTTTCTTAATTTAATTCGGGGATACACGATACATGTGAAATGTGCTTTAAGTATACCTTCAGGACCTAGGTTTTGAGGGGTGCATTCCTAATAATCTAATGTTACAAGGTTTAGATGAATTTTCACTCGAACTAGGTCCATAAACAGCTTGCTACCAGGGGACAACGTCAATAGTTTTAAAACATTTGTCTAAATCTTAATTCTCTTTCCTGACTGCTGTTATCCAAAATTTTCTTTGCATTTTTATTTAGTGATACCATTCAATACTCATTTTTTTAAACCAAGAAAATCAATACTGGATTTTCTTGGTTTAAGGGCATGGATTGAGGTCAACATCTGATAGTTTCTCATCAGTGTTACTCAAGAATTTATCTTGTGTTAGTATATATTATGGTTTTGAGCCAGGTAACATTTATGCATAAGGAAGGATCTCATGTTTAAACCACAAATATCTCATACAGAATCAACTTATTTAATTCAGGTTATTTAACCTCTCTGCTTTTTAAATGCATTTCATATTCTTTAGCCAACCTCACCTTAAAATTACTTAAACATTGAAATTTTGACAACTTTTCTTATCTATGGACTTTTCTGTAGCATTCTTCAAGTAGATGGAGCTTTATTTTTCCCCACAGCACACTTGTAAGATTGGGTAGAGTCAAACTCTTTTTATTATGACCACAGGCTTAAATAGGGGCAAGGAGGGAGCAGGTGACCTTCCCAAGGTCATCTGCAGAGGCTTCTATCCAGCAGCTAGTAAATTAGCAGCACCTAAAATTCCCACTTCATTGCTTTATCAGAACATTACCCTTTCATTCCTCAGAAAGTTATTCAACAAGTTATCAAAACTGTTATAGTGGAGACTATTTACTTAATTTATAGCCCACTTTTTTACTCAAGGTTTTACTTATGTTATATACTTATAATGTTATATAATAATAGTGATAATAATGTTATGCAATGACACATTAAGAGATCTGATGCAAAGTATGCAATGAAATAGTTAAGTTGGTTCTTCAACTGCTCCAGTTAACAATGCTACGATTTTTATGGTCCCAACTAGGATTAGAAGTTAACACCCCATTAAGATGAATGGGGGGATATAGTTTGCACCTTTACTGTTGCTTCAATGCTGTGTGGCTTGCCAGCTGCTTCTACTGTTTCTGGAGGGCAGGCTTAAAGAGAACAACAGTGCATCATTAATTTATATAGGGAAGTCTCTTTTTTAAAGAAATGACTAGTGACTGTATTTTTAATGAAACTGAGGTTCTGCAGGAAACCTTTTGCCAGTGTAAAGACCAAAATGTCAAGAGATTTGAGATCTTTTTGCATCCATCCTTTGCACTGTTAAGTTTCATGACATAAGAGAAATATTATTACTCAAAACTACCAGTTTTATACAAGTGCACTCCTGTAAAAGTGTACTTGGTGAGAACAAAGCCGTTCCTATATAAGGTGGAAAAACAGATGTTTCCCTCATGGCCATATTTGCATTCAGTATTAAAATGAGTAAAGATCTAAAGCCCACCTAGAGGCAGAATCACAGTTGTGCTTTTTAACAGTAAAGTCTAGTACAAGAGGGCCTGTATCTCCTGCATAAAAAAAATACTACTACTAATAAAATAAAATAAAAATAAAAATCCATGTTGTACAGACACATGATTTTCCTTCAGTGGACTTTACATGTGTTTTTCCAGGGAAAGCACATGATCCAAATTAAGTTGATTAAGGAATGAAGAGGATGTTCCAGTAATTTGCCAGGATTCATCAAACAATATAGTTTCAGGCACCTCTGACTGCTAACAGTGTGTTTGTATGATACCACATTGCCTCTGTTTTAGTTTCCTTTTTTGAAGCTTCATAGGTTTGAAATAAAATAGATGCAGAGAATCCCAGGTGAATCATGATGGCTCGTATCATAAGGACATGAAAAGATGAGAATAACCTGTAACTGATTTACTACACATATATATGCCTACATAAATGTGCATACATACACAAAAGCATATTTTGGCATATTCAATCACAATGATGAGGAGTTTACATACCGCTATTATTGAAATGCAATACGTTGTTGTAACAGTGGTAACGTTCTCTGTATGTGTCTATACTTCAATTATTGTAGGTCACTTCTAAATAATTTCAGTTGCCTTCTAGTGGAATTATAGATGTTCACATCTAATGGAGAGGCCCTTTAAATATCAATGCCCTCATATTTACAGATACAGAAGTGGATCTGAAATAGTGTAAGTAGTATGCAATAAAGCCAATATTTAAGAGCCCACAGCACTCTTTTTCATTCAAAAGACAAAGTTCCCACAGATGCAGTAACTTCTGTAACAGACTCAGAGACCAATGAAATATAGCCTGCAGTGATTAACACTATTTTGCTAACCAACATTTTGGAAGGGATTAGTGATTTTAGATATCCAACTTTGAAAAAAATGTTTGTAAGAGATCAATTTTCAGAAGAGGAGTAGTCTTATCTTCCTGGGAACTTTACCCTGTAAATTGTATCTGCTTTAGTATCCCCCAATGAACACACTTAAAATCACCACTTCTGGAAAGCTTGTCCAGAATTAGCATAATAATAATAATAATTGTTAGCAATAATAATATTGCTATGCAATATTATTAGCAATATTATTAGCAATAAATATATTGCTAATAATATTATTATTGCTAACAATTACAATACATACAATACATGTTTTATTTTCAGACTTCTTAAAAATCCATTTCCCTTGCTCCAGTTTTTAAGCTATTATACTTTGAATTGCAAACTTCTCCCTGTTTTTTGGACAGATAAAATCAATAGGTAATATTTTAATTCAGATATTATTCCTAAGCATCTAAGGAAGATGTCTTCAATGTAAAAGGCCTTAATGCCAACAATAATTTAAATGAAATTTCAGTTAGCACTGTATCAGACTATTCATTTTCTAAACCAAATGCAGGCTTGATTTGTTTGTAAGTAATTTAAGCATACATTTCTTGTTTAGGTGGTAGAGTTGAAATGCCTTGCGACTTTCTTTTAACTAGGAGTTAACAGCATACCTGAAAGTGGATAAATTGTTTCTAAACAATCCTAAATGTGTATTTAAGGAAGAAAACAGACAAACAAACAAACAAACAAAAATGTTTCATAATATTTTCACTCTGTGCTATTAGGAATTTTGAAACAACTAATTACTGCTGGTATGCAAATTTAGTGAAACCCAATTAAATAAATATCAGATATATGGATAAATCTGCTGGCAAAGCCATGTGCTTTATATCAGTTTGTACACATCCTGTGTTTCCTATGAAACCTGTTTAAACAAATATGTGATAAAAGACTAAATGAGTCAATGAAAAAATCCCCTAAGTACCAAGTTGTGAATCATGTGTTAATAGATCTCTCCATGTGCTTGCCTGCTCTACTGTAACAGACAACCTCTCTCTTAAGTAAATACTGCCTCTTTTAAAATTAGAGAGCTAATAAAAGCCTAGATTTTCTGTATATCAAGAAAAAATATTTTAAAACTGCTTTTATTGTTCCACAACAAAGCCAAAAGATATTCCGCTGTCAAAACAATAATAGTATTTACATAATTTATTATTATTATTATTATTATTATTATTATTATTATTATTATTATTATTATTATTATTATTAAATAATTATTAATAATATTATTAATAATAATTTTCATCTAGCAAAATACTATTTGAATGGAATAGGGGAAACCAAACTGATTACGTCCAAGCTCATGATTGTAAAATCTCTGCTACCAAAGATATTTTAACTAGCTAGACTCCATTGATCTACAGCAAAGCTTTGTCAACTAAAGCTTTTTTTCTTAAATTGATTCTCCATCTTGTCTTCTCATTCTTTCGACAGCACACAGCAGGAAGTTCTGTCTACATACAGAAAACAGGATCTTGCTGTAGGCATGGGTATAAAACAAAAAGACAGTGATTAGAGAAAAAAACAGACTGCTGTTAGTATTTGATCTTAAAATTATTGATCTCGTCAATCAGTTACAGGCACAGAGTGCCCATTTAAATCTGTAATAACTATTAATGTTACCACAAAATTGCTGACCACTTGGAAAACAAACAAACAAAAAAACAAACAAAACAAAACAAAACAAAACAAAACAAAACAACAACAACAACAACAAAAACAAAAACAACAAAGAAATCTATATGATAATGCAATCTGAAGCTCTGTATAGCTATTTGTTATATGAAAGAAAGTGCAACATCACATTTCACAAAAAATCGTATCTCTAAAATTTCTTTTAAAGTTAATATGACATGAGAATATGAGGTTCACATACATTTCGAAGACTTTGTTGACTAAGATATTTTTTTCTCTTTGTCTGCCAAAAAACATAATTTGGTTTTATCATGCAGGCATAAATACCAAACATTTTTCCTATAGCTGACCCAAATTCAAGCAGTACATTAGGATACTGTTAAGAACCCACCAAGCAAAATAAACACCATGCTATCTTTGTCCTTTGTGAAACAGTATGTTAATTCTGTCTGTCTTGAGAGCTTGCATTCCTGTTGTAGGTGTGCTACCTCTAAACATTTTTTTTTGTGTAAATACAATTGACAATTAGTCCAAAGAAAAGTCTTTTAACTAAGCAAACTTCAGTTGTTGGTCATATTAAAAGCCAAAATATTTTTGTCCATTTGGAAAAAAAAAAAACAAAAAACAAACAAACAAACAAAAAAAACAACAAGAAATCTCAAATCAATCTCCTTGCATGATTTTGCTAACAAGTCAATTGTCAATGACTAAAGCTTGTCACCCTAAAATAATGTGAATATTTTCAAGGGCAGTAAATGTTACATTAAGACTCACAATGAACGAGTTCAAAAATATTTATTAGAAACATTCACGTAAGTTATAGTATTCCCCTTCTCCATCACATAAATAGGGAAAGGCTAACTAACAGTTTGACAATAACTTTGGGACCACAAAAAGATACAAATAGCACAGACAGCTGCATCTGATCTGTAACTAGTAAAAATTTATAGAAAGGTGTATGTATAGAAAACATAACAGACTAGTAGGAATATATTGTAGTCTTTTGCTGGCCAAAGGGTTTATGGAAAGGCTTTGCCCATGTCTAATATATGAGTAAATTACATTTTATGAAATTTATTTTAATTATACTTCATTGATCTTCTGAATTTAGCGTAAGCCTCTTGTTCATATTTTGGTGCCAGTCTAGTGTGTCACGTGGTTTTGAAACCGATAGAGGCTCATACTGAAGGGTTTTTCTTTGTTTGAATTAGTTTATTGGTTGAATGGAAGGATTAAAGACAGACCAAAAAGTCATTATGTAATAAAACACACATTGGTTATTCCTTCACTTTAAAATCTGCTTCTTAAGCACATTCTTCCATTAGAAGCCAGAATGAAATGTCATTAAGCATCTGGACATAAAGATAACATTTTTTTTTTTCTATTAAATTAGACAACACTGAAGTAATAAAGAATTAAAGATTTGATACAGAAATTATCATGAATTACTCCCCTTCCTTATAGATAGAATATAGATCTCTCTTTTAAATTATTTTTAAAGTGACAGTTGTATGCAATAGCTTTGAAACCTTTCTTTTTGTCATTGCATGCTTGGTTCACATTAAAAAATAAAAACCTCTAGCATGCTTTTTTTGTGCTTTTATATTGAGTATTAAGTGTTGAGCTTTCAGTGTATGAAAAGTTACATGTCGAACTTTAGAATAATAAAAAATGTTTAAATAATATATCAATAATAATAATAATAATAAAAAGGAATAAGAGAATCATATAATGCAATGGAACCTAAAAGTGCTTGCTTTCCTGCAATGGGGAAAAAAAAAAAGTGAAACTTTTTCCCCTTGCTCCCAAAGAATGACACTTCTGTTTCTTTGTATTTTTGACTAAATATTTTTTTCTAATGAATAAAGAAGCTTTCAGTGCTGTAACTCGCTTCATAACACCAGAGAAATATACAAAAATTTCTTTCACATTCTTGTCAGTTAAATTATTTATCAAGTGATCATGCTTTCTTTGTGCTTTTCTTTTAAGACGGTAGGACTTCACCCTTCACTCCTGTAGTATTCTCCAAACCCTTGAAATAACTCTTCCTTTGAATTACTGGTTATTGGCATTGAAGTATTTCTCAGTTCTTCCCCATGACTTTGAACCATGTCAGGAATTAACGTCAGGCATAGAGGAGACCTGCCAGGGTGAGACAGAAAGGCTGTTCCCCTCCTAAAAGAAGTGAAAGAGAAATGTGTGCCTGTGTGTCACTGTGGTGCTAGGACTTTTCCCCAGCTGCTCTAGTCCCAGGAGAGAGCTGCTGGTGTGGGTAAGGGGAGGTGTTAGGTTTTCACAAAAGTGCCCAAAGGGAGACACTTCTCCCATCCTCTCACCTGAGATCATGCCCCATCTGCCCTAAAATGTGCTACCTATACACTTTGGAGCCAGAGCTGCTTCTTGTGGGAAGACTGGAAGCTCAATTGGGGGAGCCGAAGCTCTAGTGCAATTTAGATTTCCCCACACAGGGAAAAACATCTGTATGCTCTTTTACCCTATAGAATTACAGAGGTATCTGAATGTTAGCTATCACTATGTCTGAGGCTTGATTGCATATCAAGGACAGGAAATGTAGAATATGAGCAGGGTGTGAAATCCCCTCTCCCTCCTCATATCCACCCATATGAAATGCTGATTGCTTGCTGATTAATATCACTGGCAAGAATACAAAAACAAATACTATGTCTTCCTCTGCATGTGTTACCTCCCACCATTTCCTAGTCCAACAATTTTAGCATTCACTTTCAGTATCATGTACTCCACTAGGATTTTCATCCAAATTAAAAAAAATATATATTTTTTTTGATTTTTGTTTATATACGTGTGTATCTGTATATGTTATACTGACTTTTTCCTTTCATTTTCACCTACTTTACTGATTTTATAATAGGTTTTATCCTTTGTTCACAAGATCTGCAAATTTCAAGCCTTGCTAATCAGTGGTATAAAAAGTGATGTATATATTAGATTTTCAGAAGTTTATCTTAATGAGAGATTAAAGGAGATTTTCCGATTAGCCAAGTTCAATTCTGATCTGACACAGACTTAATTTTGGTCTCTGATGTACAGGCATGTATTTCTATTTATCTTGTCATGTTCTCTATTGTGCATGCGCATCCTTCTGCAGCTGGGATGGAGTTTGAGCAGTCTGAAACAACAGATAACAGTAAAACTATTTTATATCTTGCAAAATATTTGCAACATACAGAACTGTCAGTAGTGCACAAGAGAACTATAAGTTTCCAGTAAAACAGCATTTTTCATTCTTTTTAAAATAAGATACGTAAGATACATAAGATACATGAAAAAGTGAGGATTGTTTTGTCACAGATACACAAAAGGAAATGCAGAGTTCAAAAAGAAGCAAGACGGTCACGAGAACCCTTGCTAATTATGTAGGATTTGTGTATTGGTCAAACCTTGGAAGTTGGCCACAGTCAAGCTTTATGTAGGAGGAAAGTCTGGTTGGTTGGTTACAGAGCTTTATTTGTTCACCCTGGTCTCAGTTCTGCAGTCAGGACCACCTTTGGCTCGGACCAGGATACCAGGGTGGGCACGAGTGTTCTGAAGCTGAACGTCATTGCTTCTCTGCTGTACCCACCAATTTATTTCCAGTCACAGTCAGCAAAAGGTGACAGAGCAAACACTTACACATTTGTCCTTTGTGGAGAAGATGTAAGATGGGATCAGGCTTTTGGTAGCATTCTGGCCACATTTAATGCTCCTGTTTCATCAATCTGCTTTGAGATTTCCTTTGCTGAAAAAAAATGTAGGTTTTTATTTATTTATTTATTTATTTGGCTCTATTGCATCAGTAACTTCCAAATGTTGGTTCTTAATGTCATTGGTCAGTCCACACTAACAAATCTGCATATTCTGCCTTTGAAGCAGCCAGCCATAATTTGACCCCTAGATAAAATCTCAGAAAGCTGCTAATTGCTTATATTGAAAATTAGTACAGCTGAGACACAGCCCACTGATCCAGAATCATGTCCTCTGTGACAACAGTCAGAACTTGATAACCATGACGAGCTGTCTTGGCTCTCTAGAAGACGATGGCTGCCCTCTAGTGACAAAGACATTAATGCTGACACTACATTGGATGCAAACGTTAATTAAGTACTGTCTTGTAGATCAATATATAATAAAGAATTTGGCTCTAAGAATGGTAAAGAATTTTCAGATTGTAAGCAAAAGAAATGGACTTAGAGGCATTAGAAAAAGAAGCATTCCAGGGTGAACAGGCACCCTATCCTCAGTCCTGGCAATATTTTCACGAAAATTCTTGTTTGATCAAAAGTTCACAGATTTTATTTATGTATATATGTATATATATTAACCTGGTATTCCTCTTATCCACTGAACAACCTATGATTATTATCTAAGATCAGAACAAGAGCTGTGCAATGCAGAGAGGTTCATTTTCTGCTAAAAGTATCCATCTGACATTCACACACTCAGTGACACAAAATACGTTATTTACAGTGCTTCTATGTACACGTGTGCTTGTGAATCTGTAAGCAGTAACAGTGATGTTTTCATAATTTCCTAGGTGAAATCACAAGTTGAACTGAAGGGCCAGTCAGGGAGTCCATTCCTGTAATAATGTAGACAATATCAAATGCTAGAAACATCAGTGGAAATCAAGAAGGACTATATTGAAAATGAACCAAGATCTATACTGAGTGTTTACATCATTGTATAATTTCATGTTAACTGTGAGATGGCCCATAGAATATCATGATGTAATTCTTACCAAATATATTAAAGCATAATATATGCATATTCTTTGATCCTAATGGCTCTGAGAAAAGCTAAAATCTCATCTACAGGAAAATAACAGAGAAAAATTATCTACCTTTCTACACAATGATGCATCTCAGAATATGAGATTTGCAGATGAAAATTAATTTTCTCTTCTGTCCTGCTGTATGTGAGAACACAAGTTTATATTCTTTAAATGCTGTGCATCTCATATATTTTGTTAATAATTTCATTTCTAGGCTTTTATTTATTTTTATTTTTATTTTTATTTTTATTTTTATTTTTATTTTTATTTTTATTTTTATTTTTATTTTTATTTTTATTTTTATTTTTTATTATTATATTTTTATTTTTTTTATTTCAATTTTAGTGTTCTTAGCATCTGAAAGTTTCTCTTCCTTAACTGATGCTCAAAACTTTGTTATAGAGAGGATACTGCCAGATTGGCTACTTTAACGTCACTTGCCCACACTAGATATTCAGCTCTTTATAGTTCAGCAAACCTGTTCCTCTTTGCCATCACTGTTTTCGTTGTGATTCTCCTTAGAAGAAGTGCTGTCATGGACTTTTAAGATCTGTAAATCTCTCCAGCCCCAGTTTCCTCTAATTATGAGTAAATACATTTTTTTCTTCTCGCTACCAATCCTGATAGCCAAATCTGCAAGTCAAGTTGGCATTTTATACTTCTTCAAAAGCAATGGAGTCTTACTCATGGGTTGGGCAACTACAATCTGGAAATCATACTGACTGTCACTCTTAGGAATGATCGTTGTTTAGGAAAGCCATTAGGTGCATGCTTAATTCACAATGCAATATAATATTGCCAAATAATATAGCCTGTTACAACAAGGCTAGTAATCTTTTTCTAACTGAAGTAAATAATATAAGTAAATAGTATCTCTGCTATGTTTACTGTCTTTATTTAAGAAAATGCATTCTAAGGAAAACTTTTCCTGATTGACAAAAGAACTTACTGTATGTTGAAAGGTTTCTTTGACTCTAGATGGATTTAAACAAATTAGAAATCTCTTCCCAAATTGTAGATATTTCCTGAAGTAGGGCTTGCAAGAGGATAAACATAAACCCTTTTTCTCGCTCTTGCAGGATCTCATATGTTTGTGTTTTTTCTGCATACTCTCAGGGCAGTTTAAGTTTATTTTCAGATGTTTTACTACAGAACTGTTTAGCTTCAGCACAGCAAATTATTTCCAATAAGTGAGTTTTTACATTTGGTGAAGTCATAATACTGAATTATTTAATGTTGTACATAAGAAGAATATTACAACCTTTTATTGTAAGAAACTGTATGAGCTGTCTGGAATGTAACATTTTAACCTAGGTAAAATTTGTGGATTAGTCTGGCGTTGCACCTGAACAAATGAAAAGTTATTTTACACATCTTTGTACAATAATGAATACTTCACATGAAGAAAGCACTGCTCTTGATATACTTCTCCAGCTATTGTCTTCTACCTTTGGGAGATGCTGAGAAGCATAGCAGTTCTGTTACTGTTCCCCTGCAGCTGGCCAATGAGAAATACTGGAAGATCCATAAAGGTGAAAATTTCTCCAGCCTTGAATAAAACACTTCATTCATTAGTACCCACTCTGTGCAGATCTCACTGCTTCATCCCAAGCTTATAACCTGGTGTTTTATCCAAAGGAAGGGAGTTGTTTTCCCTTGTTATCCACAGGGTTTTGATAAGACTCTTACAGAACACACTTGGCAATATTGTTGTCATCCCTTTTAACATTATACTGTGGAAAAAACAAAACAAAACAAAACAAAAAACAAACAAACAAATAAACAAAAAAACACCATGAAGTGGCTGCAATATCCATTTCAACGCTTCATGCCAAAAGAAACATATGCTTCCCATTTTTATGCACTGTGACAACTTTCATGGCCTTTCCAACTTTTTTTTTTTTAGGCAATGGGTGTCCAAATTATCCCAAATTCACTTTATAAAATTTAATTTTATATATTTATAATTTTATTTATTATGTATTTGTAATAGTAAATGTGAAGGTTTTTCCTACAGAAGGACTTACTCTCTGTAAATGTAACTTCCAATTAAGATTGTGCAAGGGACCCACGTATCCTCAATGTACATGGGATTTATTCCTGTTGTAGATCTTATCTCATTTAGACATACATTGATGATTCTGCTTCCACAGAAAAAGGTGGTGTTTTGATTATGTTCAGTCCTTCATCTGGAAAAAGCTGAAAGCACTTCCTTTTTAATGTGGGACAGAAAATACTGTTTTGGTACTGAGTGCCTGGCTAACATTCAGTGCCAATCCAACAGTGTCTTTTTATGTCATTTCCTACCTATTCTTCTCTAAGCCTCTGCCTTCCCTTTCCTGTGTTGAAATAATGCAAGAGATCTTTTCAAAATACAACCAAACCCAAACTACCCTTTATGTGGTCATAGTATCTGCTCTCTGTGAATATACACAACAATAGCTTAAAATCATTCTGAAGGAGAGTGGGGAACATATCCATATGACTTTCATTCCCTTCCAAAAGTTAATGACCCTGTACATTAGTTTCTCATGAAAATACTTTCATAAAAACGTTTTAAGATTTGGGCAATGTAGTTCTGTTCATTTTGTTGAACTACTTCTTACTGTGATTTGTTTCATATGCTCTGGTTCAGGAAGCAATACTGCATGAGCTTCACCAGCTTTCTGTCTGGCCTTAGATCTGTTTTATAGTTTTCTCTGATAATGTTTCCAAGTGATAAAGTTTGGCTCTAGATGTTGAGTTCTTTAACTAAGTGGTTTTTATCATCTTAAGCCTTAACTAATCCATCCACCACTTATGTAAATTGGGCTTCTATGCTTAAATTTTAGAAAAGAATGTTATTTCATCAAAGTAAAAAACATTTCCTTTACAATAATCACTTTTGGTGGATGTGAAGAGGGGTAGATGGAACATTACTCTGTCATATACAAAACAAGGCAATAGCAAGAAAAGGGAAGAGGGATAACCACTCTGTGTGTACTAGGAGTGCCTCAATGACAACAGATATAGGATTCCCACATTCCCTGCAGTAACTCCACACATACTCAGTGGACAGTTTGATGTAGTGCCTTTCTCTTGATCGCAGTCTGTTCCCGTTCATAGCGAAAACAAATTATGAAACTTCAGAAATTGCTATGAAGCAGCTTTTAAGTTAGGTCTTTGTCAAAGGACTGTCATTCAGTTTGTACCACCACTAGAATCGTAACCTAGTTGATCTCTAGGTGCTATGGAGATATGAATGTTTAATCATGATGATCAACATTGAAAACACAACATTCTGAAATATTAGGTGTTGTGTATATAGTCCGTCTTTCTAATGGAGTGTCTAAATTTTGTTCTTTGTCTCAGAGTTAGATTTTACCTTTTTTTTTTTTTTTGTTATAAAGTAACTTTCTAGCGATTTCTTCTTTGTCATCATCATCATTAGTTAATAACACCTGGCTGGATGTGTAACATATCCTCTCTTCCAACCAAGTAAGCCCATACAGAGAGCAATTTATCAATAGAGATGCCTTGAGCTGTGTCCATGAGATTCTATTTTAAGTCAGTCCTGCCCTTTCAGAAGTGTCTCATAAAAGTCTACTGGTGGATCATATCTCCTTTTGCATTGACCTGTTTATCTTAGCACTTCAGCAAGGGAGACTGCTGCTGCTATCTACGTGAGCACTTAGGTAGTGTTCTATGCTGGAAAGCCATTTGTAAGAATTTAACATTGAAAAACAGTAGATGAATCTTTGAAGAGTGCATCCACATGAATGGTGCCGGTAATAGAGAGGAACTAATATTAAAAATTGCTGTGGAAGAAAAAAATGGGGATAGAGAAATTGGAGCTGTGCAGCTTGGAGAAGGGCAAAGAAGATCAATGTGTTTATTATCAATAAATCAATCTGTTAATCCAGGTGGGATTCTGCAGCTGTAGAATGCAGAGGGCAAAAGGAGGTGAGTGGGATGATTTATTTATTTATTTTTTTTAATAAGAGGAAATCAATATCCTAATCAAATATCAGGAGGGAAATGATGAGTAGATAAGGGAATCTACATAATGTATGGTTCCAAATTGGTTTCCTAAAATACCCATGTTAATGATGAAGGAACTCATTCTAAATTAGTGTATATTGGCATCGTTTAACATAACTGCCATAACTTAACTTGCACCAGCTGGGAAATCGGCTTAGCATATCGAAAGATAACACTAAGGTGGAATTGCCCATTTTCCTCACTGATGTTTGTTCCATACATATAATAGTGAATTTATAAAGGTTTTTAAATAAAATTAAACTCATAGTGAGGACAGTTTGGAATGACAGGCAAGTCTGACAAAGCTTTTCTTAGCCTGAGCTTTATAAAAGGCCTTTTCTGCCTCTCTGTTAAAGAACAGAGATTCCTCAATAGCTGGATATCTCTAAACTATTGCAACTGAGGACCTCACATTAACATGAACTAATGAATGCACACTTCAGCATGTCATGTCACTCCTATTGTAATGTCTAAAGTATCCAACCCAGACTACATAATATATGTTTTAAAATTGTTTGGGTTTAATAAAGGTCCTCAGGCAAAAGAGTTTACAACATGGTTCTTACATTTTGCAGAAAACATTCTGGAACAGGACACAGCAATAATCATTTAATATATGCCACATTCTTAGTGTTCTATATATAACTCAAGCATTCTTATTAGTTTATTAAAACATTAAGTTTATTAAAGTTGCAAGTTAATGATTAACATGGAACTCATTCCATATATACAATATAAATATATGTATATCAAAATATTTAAAGAATCTTTATGAAAGCTCTCTTTTATTTCCACTATGAATATTCCCAGACTTTTACATAAAGAGCTAGACTAGCACTGATGGTATATGGGGTAGTAGAACAAGGATGGGAGAAATTAACTAGCTTCTTGGTTATATAGACAAATAAATAAAATTATGTTTAGATAAAGGAAAAAATAAAGTAAACTGGCAGAAGTGGTGGACATAATGTCTTCTCAAATTAACTATTCATTCTTACAGAAACCTGTTGAAGACTATGATATGCTTAGAGTTATCTGTGGATATACCTGTTCAAAAACTTCTGTGCACCAGAAAGACACTAGAGCAGGGGGATTGGACCAGATGACCTCCAGTGGTCCCTTCCAATATTAACTGTTCTGTGATTCTGTGATTGCAGAAACCTAATCTTTCCCAAAAGAATCACAGCAGTATGTTGCAACTCACTCTTGATTGTCTTTCACAGTCAGGGTACACAAAATACCTAGTTCCCAAGCTACTTCTCAGAAATCCAGGTAATAAAAGTGATCCTTTCAGCATCTTCTTGCTTGGATCGAGCACCCAAACATTATCAGAAGTTCTATATGTTTTTTGTTGTCATCTTGATATTTACTACTCTTTCCAAGTAATTGGAGGTAGTAATTCATATTAGTGTTGCCTCATTTCTGTGGCAGTTTTTACAAACTTGTGGGGGATGAACCGAAGGAGACAGTTATTTTAAATGCTCTCCCAGCTATAGTGAAAAATATATTGCTTTTTAGATAGGCTGGATTTTGACCATAGTGGTGGAGGTTCTATATCAGCCTGCTGCTGTTACCATTTACATTTTGTAATGTAAACAGCACAGTACACATGGAGCATGTTGTTTTCACCTTATTAAGTTTAGCATTTCCTTATCTCTTCTGACACTCTATGCTGCTTACATTTGTCTAAAACTTGTAATTTAAAAATTGTGGCCAAGTTCTAAAATAGTAGGAACTGTTACTGACATCAGCAAAGTTAGGACAATTTATATTGACTAAGGGTATATTTGCTTAAAATTACTGGAAAGTAAAGTACAATAATTAAATTAATTAAAATAATTAAAATTTAGATATGAAGAAATTAAATTGTCTTTGGAATTGTTTGCTGCCAGCTGATAGGAGCTAAACCAGATAGACTCCTCTCTTGTGAGCAGTCAGAATAGAGAACACCAAAGGAAGTTGCTGATAGCTAGAACAGATAGATGAGTGATATTGCTGCTAATAGGGAACCTGAAGTCTTAATTGGTTTGCTGTAAACATTACAAACACGTTTACATGCTTCCATTCACTTTGTGTGCTGTGTATTAGATAGATGGTATTCACACTGAGAGTTGCAATTTACTTACAATAAGACTGTTCCTTATTCAATTTCAGTTGTGTCATCCCATTATGTTGGCTATGAAGCATTGTGCTGTTCAATACATCACGAACATGTATCATGATGACGGAAAGATAATGCCACACAACGGCTCAACTTTAACTGTAAGAATTTCCATCCAGATTGGAATCAATGTTGTAAATGGTTATTAAGTCCACACACTCAGAGTAACTGAAACAAAGTGAAAGAGCTGAGGAAAAACATTATTTTTTATTACAAAGAACAATTGCAATGCATAGAAGTATTGCTTACCGTTTGTGAATCCATCAATATGAATAAACATATCATACCTCACAGGACAGAAGACCCTGCTCACAGGCTATCTTCTGAGGCTTAATGAATTCACAGTATGAACAAGTTGATTCTGCCATTGCAGTTACACATTTTACAACTGCCAAACAAGTGACTGGAGCAATAATGCTAGGCCGTAGAGTGAGGGTTTTCTTCCTCCTCATCCCCATCTAGGGACTGTCTACAACGTTTGAAAATGCTTCTGGACTTCCTTTTTCATGCTTTTGTGGGGTACAGCTTCCTACTAACAAAACATGCTTGAATAAAAGCTGCAATTATCACTTTCTCAAGCGTCAGATAAATACAAAGTTCCGGGACACTGCTTTAAAAGAGCAGGTGTGCCAAATGATAATCATAAGAGAAGGTGAAAGGCCTGTGGGACTGACTTGAGAATAGGTCTTTCCTAAATATTTCACCATCTTCTATGGTTTCTAAGATCTTCTAGGAAAAATATTTGAAAAGATAGGAGAACTTAGATAAGCACATTCATATGAGCTTTCTTACTTGTCTGGAATCTCAGGAGGAACATGTTAATTCTAAGATGGAAGACTTAATACAGCAGATATTATGGGGAATTTTTGGAGTGTAAGGTAGAGGAGAAACTGCTGAGATAAAGAAAATAAATATGCAAGCTGAAGGTTACAGGAAGATGTATATCTCTGGGCCAAGGTTCTGAGTGACATCAGTGACACTGTATGGGAAGATGCTATAAGTTTTTTTTCATTAGGTGGAAAAAAAAAAAAAAAGACATGAATAGGGTCTAAAACCTTATTTTGCATGGCCTTGATTATTCTGAATTAATATTCTTACTATTTTTACTGCTAATTTCATAGCTAAAACCAGATAAGAAACACTATTTATTGCATACTTGATTAGAACAACTTTTTTAAACAAATGATGGTTAGTTGACCCTTTAGTTTGATAGTCTGCAACCTTTCCCTGCAACCTTACAGAAGGAAAAGAAAAAAAAAAACAAACTTAAAAAACACATTGTTATAGATGTCCCCTCAACGTTTCAAGAATATTTACTACTCTCCATTCACCTCTCTATAGTGGTGTGTAATTAAATGGTGCTCCTGACTTTCAATATCATATTGAATTTAGTAAAGAAATCTCTTAGTAAAATGTAGGTTGTTCATGCTGTGAGTTTTAGGGACCCTAATTTCAATGAAATGCTTTATAAAGTGTGGATATTAGATGAGCAGGATAAAACAACTGAGGAATCCTGCTATTTGGGAAATTACTTTTTTTATGCTAAATGGGGAAAAATGGCGAACCTAATAAACAAAAGGAAGGGGACTATCAGTGACTCCCTTCAAGGCAGTCTGCCAGGTAGCCTTTCCACAGCCCTACCTTCAGATTTTATTAAATTAAAATAAAACCTGTCATCTTGGCTTTTACTGGCACAGTCAATTGCACAGTTTTTTTACTTAGTTCCAACATCAGCCTTGCACTTCCAGCCAACATTAATATTTCACAATGTAATATACATAGTTCTGTGGCATTTTTTACATATCTGGCAAACAGTTACTGAAAAAAATATTCTTCCAAAAGTTAAAAAAGCAATGGTACTAACTATTTGGTCATGTCAACTCCTTTTCACTGTTCTCCCTCAGGGACCAAAGCATTTGGAAATGTAAGTCAAAGAATCAAAGAAATCAGAAATGGTTAAGTTCTATTAGGTCACCTAATCCAATCCTCTAGTAGCACAAAGTTGTTCCCAATAATTCATTTTCCACACTTTTCTTCAATCTGTTTTTGGACACTTGGAAACATGTATTTTGAAAGCTGGATGGGCAGAGTTTAGACAGACCCAACATCACCTCTAAGATCACCTCTTGGCTCTTCTAATTTGTCCTGGCAATTACAGCTTTTTAGGGGCTCATGTAGAGACTGTCAAAATGGAAAGGAAAAGCTGCAGTTGCATACTTTCCTTCATCACACCCCTGGGATTTTCCTTTTGTAGAAGGCTAAAGTTATGCAAGCCAGAACTACTTCACATGCTGATGGGAGCAGCTTTCTTAGTTCCACTGCTGCTGTCAGAAACCTCAGCCATGACTCTCAGTCCAGAGGACACCGCTCTGGGTCCTGTGGGATAAACACTTATAGATAGATCTCTCCATTAGTCACAGTCCAGTCTGACACAGATCTGACACATGAAGACCCAGCTGTCAATGATTTAAACCGTTCCTTGCCTCTCCCTCTGAAGATCTTGGACAACCATTGATAAAAATGGCAGCATCAGAGGAACATGGCTGTCCTGGAAGAGCAGTAGTTCACAAAGCGTAGAAGTGTTAGATTCTTTCCCAGGGGGACATCTGAGACATTTAAATTATAATTGTGCTAGATAACCTAAGCAATTGGGCTACTGTAAAAGATCTGCTCTTACTCATATCACAAACATCATTCACCAAGGTAGAGACTTGTCTGCTTTCTGCAGACCTGAGGATTGTATAGCCAAATTTTTTAGGGCATAAAGAAATGTCTTCTTTCTCTTGGGTAGGTCAGGAAAACAGGAAGTCCAGCAGACAGTGTAGCTTGAAGACCTAGTGAAGCCAATGTGGTTACCTTCTGCTTCTTCTGAATATCTGCCTAGCTAGCTAATTGTTCATGAGTGTCAGTTGCTCAAGACCTGACCCCAAGCCAGACCCTGACTTACTCTGTAGTGTCCAGGATTCATAGGATGAGCATGGAAGGACTACAAGATCATTCTTGAAAACATTTTTGTAACAGGTCTCAAGCCTTTTCTATTATCATTCTTGTACATTTGAGTTGCTCTTGGTCTCACAGGCTAAAGAAGACAGTATTTTAGTTCACACTTGCACACTTTCTGTGCAAATGGAAGGTCAAGCCAATTCTAAGGATGATCCCAACAGAGAGAATAAACATACTTACCCTCTGTTTGTCTTTTGGCATCTTTTGAGCACCCTTTTCTCTGCAAACCATGACTTCTAACATCATTGTGTACTTCTGATCTTAGTTACCAACCTTGGAAAAAAAAGGTCTGTTAAGTGGGCCAGTGACGGATAGCTTGGGAATTTCAAGTGACTAGTTCGTAGTCTGAAGGACCTTTGGTATTGTCCCTGGAGATACTTAATCTTTGTCAGTGTTTCATTCCTGCTTGCAGCCTCCTTCAGCACAATGAATTCAGAATACCACCAAACAAATAAATCAAGATACGTTATTTTCCATACAAAATACAGCAGCCATTATCCTAATTCACTACATTTAGATATATGTAGACACAGTTGATAAGTATAATCAATATGTCACTAATCAGAAATCAATATACTACAGAAAAAAATATAGACATTCTTCTAAATATATATGTGCTGTGACTGGTACAAGAGAAATTGACTCATATTATACACTTGAAAATACATATGCCTTCATTTTGTATAAGAGACCTTATTTATTTCATTTCAGATTCACTGCAGAAATTTGACATGCAAATGAATAATTTAACATAATTAGGGAGATTTTAAGATTATCTGTGGAGATTTATACAAACTGTTTATGGAAATGTGTAAAAAGCTTTTTCAACACTAAAGGTCTACATATGTATTCTCCTATGAAATAAGTCCTTTGTTTATTTACATGTATGATATAAAACATCTACAGGAAGCCTTGAATTTTGTGAACTATGTCCCATGAAGAAATTTACACTGAGAAGTCTTTGAACTATCTGTAATAACTGACATGGTTTCAGAATTTCTAAACAATTGCTATGGTTTTGGTCAGAGCTCTTTTTATTGTTCCTGAGGGGAAAAAGGAATTCTCAAAATGTAGACAGCACAGACTCTTCCTCGTTCAAAGAATTCACCTCAAGAATTAAAAACAAGGCTGTAAGCATGTTACCGTCCACTTATTCTACTATTCACTATTTTGCACTTTTGAATTCCTCTTGACTTTAGTAATTACTTCCAGTTTTATTTTAGAAGCAGGTCTTTGAATTGTAAGAATGCAAAATACAGTCCACTCCATGCAAAGTTCATGTGTAAAAAAAAAAAAAGTATTCACATGAAAGCACTTTCAAAATGCTAAGCTAAATGATGAGTAGAGGTGCCAAAGCAGGTTGATAAATCCTTCAATCATACTGTATCTTTTCCAGCAGTTTTCAAGTCATCCTTGAATTTCTTGCCTTTCAGCATAATGTTCATACCTTTTTTAATATATTTTTTTCTGTGAACAATACAATTAGCAGCTGCATCTTAGGAAATGTTTGGTAAATCTCATTCTCATATATAAAGGCATTTCCTGAGAAAACTCATTTCCATACCATTTTAGGCTGGCATGTGAGAAAGTAGGCATCCCAATATTTTCTAAGAAATAACAAAATTCTATCATCTTCCTTCAATTGTTTTAAACATGTGTCAGCCAGCATATCAATTGCATTGATTTGAGTTTTTTGTTGTTGTTTTAAAATGTGGTTTGGATTTTTGGTTCTTCTCTCACACATGGCTTCTGCTTTTTTATTCAAACTAATGGAGCTCAGAGGTACTGCTTATATTTTGGGGTATAAGGACTGAAGGACAGTTGCTCAAATACTTGCCACTGATTGAATTCTGGGAGAAAGCAGAACAAAATCAAAACAAACAAAAAACCAACCTACCAACCAACCAACTTTTCTTTCTTTGAGCCTGCTGACTAAATGACTCCAGCACAAAATCTTAAGTACCATGCAGACAGAAAGGATGTCCCTAGATTGAAATAATAATAATAATAATAATAATAATAATAATAATAATAATAATAATAATTATTATTATTATTATTATTATTATTATTATTATTATTATTATTATTATTATTAATGAAATGCAGAGCTAAGCCAAGCAAAAGTGAAGATAAATGCAAGCAGGTTAAGATGTTTGTTTATTCTGTTAACAAATAAGCTTCTCCAGGATTAAGTCTCTTCTTTATAGATTATATCTGTTTTCTAATACATTCTCAGTGAAGCTAAATGAACACAAATAAGGTCTTGTTAATTCAGATTTTAAAAGTAAAAAGGTAGGGTAGTCTATACAACTTCTTGGCTTTATTACTTCAACAATGATTTCCTGATGACAAAAAGAATACAAAACTAACATCCCAAAATGTCCAGAATGTAAATTTTCTTTCATTAAATCTCCTCATCTACCATGTTCAGAGGAATTGAACTGGCCTTAACTTAAAAAAATATATATATTGCAAATACACAAGCCCATAAGGAGCCTAGACTAGTAATGAGAATGTACTGTTGTCTGATGGCACTTTCTGCCTCTGAAGTACAGTGTTTGACCATTTTCACTTAAAATTCATGCAGAAACCTACATAATACAGGCTCCCTGTATCATCACAACTAATTACAAACTTTAGGTGTTTTCAGTGTCTTCATGGATGGAAAACTTTTGTCTTCATGGTTCCCTATTAACTTTAGCATATTTATGTAGGGATGTAAGACTCTAGTGGTGCAGTGTTAGAGCATATTCCTAATATTCCTCTATGTTTCTAAGTGATCCTTAAATGGTTAGACCTTGATCTCCTGAAATCCATTCATGTCAATGTGATTACCCCACTGATTTGGTTCACTAAGGCAGGCCACTTACTGAATTGGGCTGTTACTTTAGAATATGTCTATTGCCTCCATTTGGGATGACCTAAAAGAATGACTGCCAGAAAAAAAAAAAAAAAAAAAAAGTAAATTTCCAGTTTTCTTCTTGCAAATGAGTGTCTTTTCCACAGGTAAGCAGAAAATGTAAAATAACACCAATTTTTCTTCTAATTTACTAGTCAATCTTGTTCAGTTTGGGGAACATGCATTTAGTACATACCATTTAAGACAAAGCAAATCTATGTTTGTCATGCTCCCTTCACACTGTTACATTTTTATTGATTGCATTGTGACAATTAAATTATTGTGCTTTAAGCCACAGTAGGCACATTTATTTCCCCCCTCTCCTCCTTCCCCTGCCTCTGCTTTTTTCTCTACATCTCTCTCCTTCTGACCTCCTCACCCCTCTTCCCTCCCCCCCCTTTTTTTTTATAGACTTCTTTGATTACTGCCAGATATAGGCATTGGGCTGTTTTAAACCTCTGCATTTCCTGGCCTGATTGAGTGCACAGCTGCTCCCTGAAGAAAGCCATTTGAAGAAGCTACAGTATTTTTCCAAACTTCAAAAATGCCAGTAAACCTTGATCATTTCACCTGTCCAGGAGTAGAGTTAGAGGGCATAAAATGTCTTATTAATTTATACAGAAGTTATCCTCACAACCCCCAAACAATACCTTAATCGTGTGTGTGTGAGCGTGTGTGTAACTGTGCAAAAGCACGATCTAAAACATAGTGAGGTCGATGGGAGCCTTTTAACGGAATTCAGTGGACTTTGATTAGCATCATATTTACCAGATGTGTACCAGATTTACTGATTAAACAGCTGCAGTTGAAAAGACATCTCTAATGTCTGCAGGTACTATATTATTTAATGGGGAGCTATGAACTGACTACTGCAAAGTGATTATGTGAATATATAAGACCAAGGATTTTACTTAAGAGAAGTGTTTTTGAATATGCTTTTAAGATTCAAAATGTGCAAAGTTAAGATAAAGATAGAAAAAAAAATCAGGAACAATCTTTGATTTTCTGTTCTCAGTACTATGATAGTTTCTGCCCTTAAAATTTAGGTTTCCATGCGATAGGGTGACAACCTCTTTGCATGGGGACACTGGTCCCACATGAACTGGAGAATGCTGACATTGCTGCACCTGTTTGATGACTAGAGGAGTTCACTTTTCAGGGCTACCAGCCCATTCACATTTCCTGTGATTATAAGTTTGTAGTTTAGGATAAATACAGTCATAAAAAAGGTATATATAATTGTTTTTCAAAGCCAGATGTCTTTCCAAATTCAAAATGCTGCAGCTGTTTGAAACTCGTGTAAGATATCTGTAAGATATCGGTCTAGATTTAGATTTTTCTAAGCCAACTCAAACATATCATTTCAATAAACCTTTGACCTTTTATCACCTTTTAGGGAGTGAAAATAAAACTAAATAGAATATTATCATTCTACATTCCCAACTCTCCAAAGGAAAATCACAAAGATGATTCTACGATTTTGGGTGTGTTTTTTTTTTTTTTTCTTTGTTTTTTTTTCCTAGAATGTTTATATGGAACGATAAAATACCAAACAAAATAATCTTTAAACTATTCAAATAACCCATTAAGTACTCACAGAGGTTAAGAGAGGTTGGATATAAATGAATCATCCAAATCTCCTGAAAGCTATCAAATTTGTCTTTTTGTTGTTGTTGTTTGTTTTTTTGTTTTGTTTTTTATTTGTTTGTTTATTTTTGTGAAAAATGTTTCAGATAAATATGCTACCTCCATTTTGACTTTAAACTAAAAGAAAAAAAAGCAGAAGGGGCATTTTGTTGTGCTTCCTGTAAAGTGTCAGCCTTAACTTTTATAACCTCTGAAAAAAATGAACTTGTGGCAAAAATAAGTAACAGATACTGTGACTTGTAGATTATTCAATTTTAAAAGTACCATAGTTTTTTTTTTTTGTTTGTTTTGTTTTTAATATTATTTTTCAGCTTCATCTTTTCATTCTTGTGCAATATAGGTAAAGACTATTTTCTTCTATGAGACAAGATCATCAGTGTGAAAAAAAATGTTAAAATGCACTTGTTTTAACTACACAAAAAAGATTTGTCACAGAGCTTGAATGGACAATAATAACCCTGTTGTCATGATCTTAGGTTCATTTTTCTCTTATGGAAATGAAACATAATTATACCTAAAGGGAAATCTGTTCCTGGAAGCTTAATTTCTGTAAGAATTTCACAGAGACAGCAGCTCATAACTACCTTGGGTTAAGTGCTTTGAAATCCTAGGTAGAACTATAAACTTTCAGATCTGTAGAAGTATATTATTATCATATCAGTCACACAATCTAGTATTAAAAGAAAAAAAAAATACCAATGCCACAATTAGGTAATGCAGGAAAGAGCAAAGCACTGTGGCTGTTCTTTCAGTGAGAAATAAGGTATATGATTATTGTCCTACGAACTGTGGTTTAGAGATAGTGGAGGACATTTGGTTCCTGGTGGAAAAGAATATAGCATGACAGCTACTATTTTTAGATCAGTTTAAGAATGTTAATTGAAATCTAAACTAGCAATAGGAACACTAGACTTTTATAGACTGAGACAAATATAAGATTTAGTATCAAAGTATTAAGGCTAGACCTAGCATAACATGCAGGAAGAGAAATTGACAATGTATAATTAGTATTCCAAAGAGGAAAAGAAGAAAACACACTTGTTCAAACTCTATTTCTGTAATGAACACTAAGAATAGGAGAAAAAAGAAAAAAATCTACAGCATCTTTGCTACTAAAACAATGGTTTAAAATGCATTTAGCTTTGGATTCATAGTGTAAAAATCAGAGCAGGGCACTGTTATCCAGAAATCCTATTATTTCTGGCTCTACCATTGGTTGACATGTGATCTTTGTTAAGCAACTAAACCCTAGATCCAAAGAAATATTTGGATACTAAGAAAGTTGGTACCTGACCATAAACTGGAATAAAAGAAAATCCTTTCCAGACAGACACATCAGTACAGGAAAAGAGGGCTACCAGGTGAGGAGGGAACCAAAACCACCAGCCCATAGTGAAAGACGTAGCTGAGCATAGACTGACAGAGAGGAGCTGCTGAAAACAGCTTCCTCTTCCTCCTGCTTCCTTTTTGGATATTTCAAATCTGGATATCCACCATTGTCTCCTGATTGTTTGCTTTCTACCACTGCTTAATTCCATTATTTTCACTTTAAAGGATTGCTAGAACAACTTAAAATGGTGGTACTGGTTGCAACATGTAACAGCCTGAACAATTAAAGTGATCATGAAGTGTCCTGTTCATTGCCTTCCACAGGCAGCTTGCATATCTCATCCCTGCCCTTTTTAACTCCTCACAAAACCACTAAACTATAGTTAAGTTTAGCAGCCATTCCTCTTATTTAAACTTTGCCAGTCCTTGGAAAGGACTTCAAAATGAATCAGACCAGAAAGTTAAAAGAAAACATAAGAAAGTATGACTCCGTAGACAAGTGACAAACAGCATTTGTCCAGGAAATAGTAATCTGGATTTCAGTTTTTGAGTTCATCATTTTACATATTAAAACAGAAATTACCCCATGCTGCAACTTCTTAGCTGGTATTTCATTTAACACTTACTTTATAGCATCTTTGAACCATGTGTTTTTTAATGCAAAGAGTCTTCTTCCTGCCTCTGACAATTAGCATCGATTGGAACCCGGAACCAGCTTGAGAGTAGAAAGTATTGTTTCTGAATGCAGACAGAGCAAACTATTAGTTGCACAAATCTAAGACTTGTTTTAAGATAATTTATGTTCATACTAAGCTCAGCTCAAGGCAACCTGAAAAAAAGTTTTTAACTTAACCAAACTCTTCTACAAAATGATGAACATCAGTTCAAAAATATTGATTATTTCCATAAAGGTTAAGGTATTTGGCACAAGGCACTGACTGCTGAATGCCTTTTACACCTGGTTCTCTAATCCAAAATCATATCATGAGCTAAGGGATTTCTTTGTAATTTTGACCAATCATTTATCACATAGCAATTCAACACAAAGAGCATTAGAAATTAACTGCTCTAATTCACATTAAAAGTCTTTGTGGCCAATGCCCATTAAGTCCAACGAGAGTTTTGATACTATTTTCCGTAAATATTATTTAACTCAAACAACACAATGTCTAAAATTTTAAACAAAAGCCAGAAACCTTACTGTAAATGTAATTATATCAAAAACAGCTGACCATGTTAAGATACTGTAATGCTGAGCTTTCTCAAGGAAACTTAGACTCCAGTTAAGTGAAATCAGAAGTGAAGTTTAGGTTGCAGTCAGATTGGTCCACTGAGGAATATTATTCAACAAGACCGCCATATAGATTACCGGTTGCTGAACTTTGGTGCTTTAAACTTGAGAGATTACTAATATTGCACTGAATTTCCAAACTGTAATGTTTATAAAGCACGTATATAATTACTTTAAATATTTGCACTTCATTTTTGGTGTTGCATTGCAAAGCTTCTGTATTAGAATTTGTACTTGGAGTTTATAGTTTCTGCTGCCCTGAAATTTCACAGTGCAAAGCAATCACAACAAATGGTAGGGTTTTTTTGTTGTTTGTTTTGTTTTGTTTTTTAAATATACAGACAAAATAAAGGTGGAAAGAGTGAGGTCTAGTTCCACAGATTATATCAAATTATTCTACAGTAGTGTCTTTGCTACACAGTATTATGTTGACTAGAAAATAAAACCACGAGTCAAATCTGTTCTATCTCACTACATAATTTCCTGTTTCTAAAATACAAAGCCGCCTTTTTCTTTAAAATTTCACTCTACTGCATATTCTTCTGTTTCTGCAAGGAAATAGTACACTTGTTGCTCCCTGCTAGTCTGTTATTTCTTCTAACTCATGATGACGGATGTTATCACAAAATTTGGGCATCATGTTAGCTGTCTAACTTCATAAGTATATATAGCAACATATACTCTTGCAACTGCATCAAATATTCAAAACTGCATAAAGACAAATATAATAAAAATGTAGTAGTATGACATAGTAAATACATGCTATTTTTATTGCATGTATACATTTCTACTATTTCAAAAAAAAAAACAAAACATTCTTTCAAAAGACATTGAATTACATAGTGCAAGAGTAGAATTTTCTGAATTAAGGTATTAAAAGATATAATCAGAACTAGGTGTAGATGGTCATAATAATTGGAATCTCTGACATGATAGTTTCTAGTGGTTTGAAATGATTATTATTTGTATTATGTTAGCATGATAAATGTAAACTGTAACATATATGTATATGTAAACTGAAGGATAATCTCCATTTTCCTATGTAGAAATCCCTGTTTATGTATGAGATACTCTCAATGCATTTCTTTGGGGTTATTTTCAGCTAACTGGGGTGTTCCTAACACCAAACCACTTTTTATTCAACCTTCACAAGACTTTTATTTCACTTATCACTTCTTCTGTGTGTGTTTTGATATTAAAGAAAAATAAAATGCTGTATTTCAGACCTCTTACTTGTTATACTAAAATAACTCTCCCTTCCCCCAGTTTATAAGCAGTTAGCTTTAAAATGAGATTGGAAAAAATCTAGTGCATAATCAGAAGGATGGTATGATAACAAAGGTGCAGAAAAACGGACAGATTCTAAAAGCAGTGGCAGAAACAGAGTCAATCCCATTTCAAGCAAAGGTGAAAAGTTCAAGCATTTCCTGAAATGATGAAAACAAAAACAAAAACAAAAACAACTGCGTTAAATGAATGGGAAGTTTCTTATGCATTTGTACATTGGTCGGATAACAACACTATTGTTAATGTGAAAGAAAGCTCAGATCTCTCTCTCCTTATGCTGTAGGTCATGAGAACCATTTTGTAAGTGCCAGTCACTGGTGAATCTGAAGGCTTATGTCTCCAAAAGCTCTTAATAATACAGGTTCAGAGAAACATACAGTTACCTCCAGAATTTTATGTGCTCAGGATTCTTTCTGAACCATTTTAAAGACAAATTCTATAGACTAGATATAAAATATGCTGAAAACCTTTTTAAGTTCAAGAGCCAATTATAATATTTTTTTCTTTTTTTTTTTTTTTTTTTTTTTTTTTTCACTGACTTTCATTATCCTAATCCTGATCTCCTTATTGAGGATTGTATTTGAGTTAGGCAAATAGAATAAAGAGGAACTCTAAATCTCTTATTTGTAAAATGCACAGAAAAAAATATTAGCAAAATATAGACACTATGTGGTAGGCTAGTAAATCAAATACTTGCCAGTTTTAGTTAGAAACCTTTCTCCAGATAGCATAGAAAATAGTTGCGTTATGTTTTTATCATTCCTGATGAAAATACTAGAAAGTGAAAGCAGATTAAATATTTTTCTTTCAAGCAAGTTACTAGAAAGATCAGCAGGATGTGATCAGGGAACTGTAGGTTATTCAGGCAACTGTTTTTTCTTTCTTCAGGAATATTATGACAACCTTGTACCTTTGCATTTTGAGTTCATATCCAGAAAAGGAGTAAAGATGGGATCAAATATTGCATGAACTAATTCACATTGTTAAAAAGGCTCAAATAACTCAAAATTCAGTGAGTCAAAATACCTTTTTTAACCATAGATACACAATGCATCTATTTCTAGATTGTCCTCAGTACCACTAAATTCCAAATGCTCTGACTTTTGTTTGCCTTGAACGACTATACTGTTACTTGAGTACATACGTAACCTTACCTGAGTGATCAGATATCTCACATTCACAAATAGAAACATTGAATGCCAAGGACAGCTACTCATGGCATTGACTTACATGAGAACCAGCAAATGAATAGAATTAAAATAATAATAATAATAATAATAATAATAATAATAATAATAATAATAATAATAATAATAATAATAATAATAATAATAATAATAATAATAATAATAATAAAAATCACAAAGGGAAATTTTTTTTTTTTTTTTTTTTTAATTTGTGAGGGTGTAGGACAAGCATTCTCATTAATCTGTTAATCAAAGTAATCTACCTACCTTGTTAGATGAAGTGTAAAGATGATCAAACAAAATAAGAGAATTGTTTCATTTATATCATTATATATTATACATATATATTTATTTGTTGGTGTTTGTTTACACATTTTCTTATCCCATTTACTGTCGAAAATGAAAGTTGATGTAACATGATCTAAGTGAAACACAGTGGACAGCAAAGCTGCTCAAGCCATTTTCTCTAACTGCAAGGTAGCTGTCATTTCAACTATGACAACAACTTGATCTGAATCCTTTCCCATTGCTTTAAAAATACATATTTTATAAAGATAGGCTGTTCAAAACATCCATGGAAGCTTTCTAAACATGGATATTTCAGTGATTAGTAAGATCCTCTTTTTTTCCTTTGTTTTTTCTGCTATAAACTATAAATAGTTTTGAGAGTCCTGTGGTCCCAAAATACTAGAAATGTGCAGTTAACACAAACAGACATCATTGGAAAAGTGAGAGTGGTTGACTTTTATTTGCTTTACAAAAACTGTAGCTGTAACCACAAAATACTTTAAAATATTTCATTATTACTGGGAAAATATATTCAAAAATATATGGAGAAAATTCCTTTGTTGTTGTTGTTGTTGTTATTGTTGTTGTAAGGTCTTATTCCATATTTTCATTTTTAAATTTCTAATACTATTGACAAGAATCAATAGAACCTGAAGAGCTCCCAAATCTTCAGCCTTAAATGCTTTTCATTCTTCATCTGTCACTAAGCACAAAATTCTGTCATCTTCTGCTTATATAAATTTAGTCAGGCTTTTATAGGACCTAATAGATGTATGTATGCACTGTCTTTTCCACTCCTTATGCTCATGTTAGGTAAGTTAAAAAAATGGTGATCATTAACTAATGTAATTTGCAAAATCACAAGAGCAGTGCTTGAATTGTCTCCCCAGAACTCCCTTCCTCAACTCTCTCAGCCTTCTTTCAAAGAAAAAACAACAAGTAAACTTAGCTTAGTGATATGGTTTAGTGAAGGGCTTGTTAGTGTTAGGTCAGAGGTTGGACTAGGTGATCTTGGAGGTCTCTTCCAACCTAGACGATTCTGTGATTCTGTGAAACAGACACACACACACACACACACACACACACACACACACACAAAAGAGGTGAGATGGGTCAGAAGATGTTTTATCAGATTACAAAGATTGCACTTGATATGCCACTTTCAAGCTTGCTTAGTAGGCAAGATGTTATATTCCAAACTAATTCTTTTGTGGTTATAATTAATGTATAATTATTCAGAAGACATTAGTTAGTATCACAGTTGCTGGAAATTCACCATTTTGGGATAAAATTCTGATTTAAACCAGGACATGTTTGTCACAATTATGTTGTAACTGCTGTCTTGCAGTTTATTTCAGTGATTGACAGAACTGAGACATACTGTAGTAGTTATCTTTTAAAACATTAATACAAGACAAGATTGTGTGCTTTTCTCAAACAATAGATAGGAATGATTCTCTGCGACTATTCTACAGTGTAGCTGGGCAGTTAGCAGAAAGCAGAAAAAAATACTGGGGCACTCATCTCTGAACTTTTAAGTGTTTATATTCTCTCAGTGTCTTGTAACTGGCCAGTATAATTAGATATATCATTGTGCAATAAAGGACAATAAAAGCCACAGCACTTGCCACCCAAGCACACAGGGTTCTTGGGTAATTTCATTCCTTTTTTTTTTTTTTTTTTTTTTTTTTCCCACATCAAAAGATATAGAACTCATTCTCTAACAGACAATGCTAATAGGATAGCTTCCTTTTACCACTCCTTCTTACTAAATCCATACTTGTGTATATGTTCTCAAAAAGGATTATCAGGGTATCTAAAAAGTGATCCACTCAGGTAAATGATGATGACACTTTTGCTATCATTTTGAAGGGCAGATAAAAATCTCTTGTGGGGATAAGAAAAGCTGAGCTTGTGAAATATGCAAGAGGGTTAAATATTTGGACTGTCTCTGTATTGCTCTACATGCAAAGTGAGCAGTTTTCTGTTTGGGCTTGTCAATGCTAAAACTTTACCAGTTTCTTCAGCAATCTTTGAGCCTAGTCTCGATGGACAGCTGAAGGGCAAGACTATAGAAAGAACTTCTGATGCAGCTTTAGAAAATATGTTTTTAAAAAGTGTTTCTGGTTTGAGATTTCATTTGTGGTGAATGAGCAAAAAAATCCACCTGCACTAAACCGTATGCACAGGAAGACATAATAATTCTGCTAATGTCAGCTTACAGTACTTTTCTTTTTTCCAAGAAAACTAAGGGGTCTTCCTCTCCACCAGGAGCTGTCTAATTATGTAAAGGAAAAGTGATTAACTGATTATGATGAATAAATTAATCTCTGAGGACTTGTATGTATTCAGACATTTCTAATTAGTATGGTTTTCATGAAGAAACTCAAGGCAGTCCTCTGTTCCTATTAGTAACGATTAACAGAACAATAAGTAATTTTTGGCAGCTCCTTGCAAAATTATTAGAATTAACATGGGAGTTCTGGATTAAGGATTTGTGAAAAATTTGTCACTGATTGATGAAGTGTAACTGACATGTACCACAGACCTCCCTGGAAAAGCACCCATATGTAATGATTTCAATAAGCAGCAATGGAGCAGGTAAAAGACAGGGTTTTCTTATCTGCTTTGCCAAGAATGTTGATTCCCTTTTCCAGTTTCCTACTCACTATTTTTTCCTAATTAGGATCATCAGTTATTGCATGCATGCAAGAGTGGTATGATTCTGTTCTTGCAGAATCACAGAATCACAGAATCACACAGAATTTCTAGGTTGGAAGAGACCTCAAGGTCATCGAGTCCAACCTCCAACCTAACGCTAACAGCCCTCCACTAAACCATATCCCTAAGCTCTACATCTAAACGTCTTTTGAAGACTTCCAAGGATGGTGACTCCACCACTTCCCTGGGCAGCCTGTTCCAATGCCTCACAACCCTTTCAGTGAAGAAGTTCTTCCTAACATCTAGCCTAAAACTCCCCTGGCTCAACTTAAACCCATTCCCCCTCGTCCTGTCACCAGGCACGTGGGAGAACAGGCCAACCCCCACCTCGCTACAGCCTCCCTTGAGGTACCTAAAAAGAGCGATAAGGTCGCCCCTGAGCCTCCTCTTCTCCAGGCTGAACAAGCCCAGCTCCCTCAGCCGCTCCTCGTAGGACTTGTTCTCCAGGCCCCTCACCAGCTTCGTCGCCCTTCTCTGCACCCGCTCAAGCACCTCGATGTCCTTCTTGTAGCGAGGGGCCCAAAACTGAACACAGTACTCGAGGTGCGGCCTCACCAGAGCTGAGTACAGGGGGACGATCACCTCCCTAGCCCTGCTAGTCACGCTGTTCCTAATACAAGCCAGGATGCCATTGGCCTTCTTGGCCACCTGAGCACACTGCTGGCTCATATTCAGCCGACTGTCCACCATCACTCCCAGGTCCTTCTCTGCCTGGCAGCTTTCCAACCATTCCTCTCCCAGCCTGTAGCTCTGCTTGGGGTTATTGCGCCCCAGGTGCAGGACCCGGCACTTGGCCTTGTTAAACTTCATGCAGTTGACCTCAGCCCATCGGTCCAGCCTATCCAGATCCTCCTGCAGAGCTTTCCTACCCTCAAGCAGATCGACACACGCACCTAACTTGGTGTCATCTGCGAACTTACTGAGGGTGCACTCGATGCCCTCATCCAGATCATCGATGAAGATATTAAAGAGGACCGGCCCCAGCACCGAGCCCTGGGGGACGCCACTAGTGACTGGCCTCCAACCACTAGTGGCGTCCCCCAGGGCTCGGTGCTGGGGCCGGTCCTCTTTAATATCTCAGGGCATTTTAGAATGCTTGTGTAAGTTAATCTATAAACATGTTAGGTACCAAATATTTCTGCAGTTCATTGTGTACCTATTCTTTGAGACTACCTTTATCAGATTTGCCCAAAGTGTGCTGTCAGTGATGACTGGCCTTTGTATTCAGACTTTTAAAATCAAAATCAGTGATCAACTATAATTTGAATTTTTAATAGTTGATTATGCTCACAAGGAGACAGGTCTCAGCAGATTGTGGTATTGCTGTGAAAAAAATAGGTATGATTCAAGGAATTCAAGAAATCTATTTCTACCAAAGAAGTATATGCTGCTGCACAAAGCACTCATTCATAATATTCTGAAAGTATTCATATCAGTGAAGAAACATGAATTTAAACTAAAACAGACATAAAGAAGAACTAATAGTTGCCCTGGGCAAAAAGAGAACTCATGAAAGAAGATTGATGGCATGTCTACCCAGTAAAATGAAGTATATTGGAGATAGTCTCTGCCTACCTGTAGGCAGGCTGATACTTTCACACATCATGATGCAGTTCCATCCAAGGGTGATAACTTGGATCTTAAAAATTAATATAGCATGGCATTTTACCTGAGCTAGGTAGCCTGCCTTTGAGAAGGCTTCATTAACCTGTGTAGAGCACTCTGTGGCTACACTGATTCTAGTTCTGGAACAGTTCTAAACCATGTTGATTGAGGGTTTCCAAAGGACTCTACAGGTGAGGCACTGGCCCACAAGACTGTACCTGGCTTCATGAAAGAAAAGGGGATACAGTAGTGCAACTGATCTCTGTGAGCCTACCAGAAAGGTCTACCAGAAGAATATAAAGGACACATATCTATGTTTCAGATGTAACGTGATACATTTACAAATGGAATTAAATCATCCTGATAAGTAAAATGATGGTGTGTGGAACATCTTTTCAAATACTTCAGTGATCACTTTGTATGTGCTGTTAATAGAAGTAAGCTGTAGGCAGAACCATACATGTGCCTTGCTAAAAATTCTGCTTAATATATAGTGTACATAATTTTGCAATCAATTGTAGTCCCATGCATGAGTAATGAGTAATATGAATATACTGAATGGATATCTGTATTTCCAAATCAGCAAGACTTAGTTTATACAGAAGGGTTTTCACTTTTTAATACTCATCATCATCATCAGAATGGATGGACAATCACATAGTCTTAAAATGTTGCAACAGCTTCCAAAAATTTGAAACCTTAAAAAAAAACTACCTTAAAAGAGAGTTAAAAGGACAAAACTGATCAGATAACTTAATTGCCATGAAAGTGTTGGTCAACTGCTGTTAGAGAAGCCTTCTTCAATACTTGGTTGACATCTGGAATTACAGCAAAAATCATTACTGTGTTCAATATTTGATCTGCATTCTCTTTGTCTGCCTCTTTCAGTTTCGTTTTGCCTTGGATGGAAAATGAGCTTTTTCTTTCTTTCTTTCTTTTTTCTTTTCCTTTTTCTTTTTTTCCCCCCTATGTATTTGTTTATTTTAATAAACAGTGGGGAGAGAGTTGTGAACATCTGGTTTTCCTTATCATAACTTCTATTGCTCACATCCCACATACAGATACAAAAGCTTTTTTCATTTAAAGGAGGCTGAAAGGAATGCAGTAGAAGACCATGTTCTCAAAGCAAAAGACACACAACAATGCTATGAAGTGAAAAAGCATAGAAACTAGAAGTTACATCTTCTTTCCCCCAATCCCCAGAGCCAGCAGGACTGCAGATAATCCTTCTGTTTTCTCAATAATAGACATTTTCATCGTAACCAACCATGATGTCACAAAGCAGGGATTATGACTTCAAGTTGGGAATAAACAGTGGGAGTAGCTGGATTCTTCTAAAACAAAGACCTTGTTCTCATGCAAATGCCTTTAGTTATGAAGAAGAAGAAAAACATCATATGCAAAGGGATTTGTTTCTAAAGAGATTATTTTTCAAAGTTTCTGTGAGGCTGCTTATAAAGTCTACCAGAATATTACAGCTTGGTCGTAGTGGGTGGCATTGTTTCAGTATCCATTGCTGAAAATTCATAGTCCAGACAGAAATTTGACTTACACAAGTGATTGGTGCTGAATAAGTGGTCAGAACAGAGAACCCCTCTATTTGGAGGCGAAATGTTTTTGTTCAGGGCTTTTCATTTCAAGAATTTGTTATTTTCTGGAACAAACTATTCTTTGCATTGAAATTGCTCATACATATTCTTACACTGAAGACAATTGTGTGTGCTTGTGTGGGTATGTATATGTAAATGTTGGCAAAATTTGTATTCACTCATTTATAAATTTATTGAAGCAGGATGAAGTAGTGTTCTCATTTGCTGTCATTTTGCAGACACTTAATTTGCACTCAAATGCCTCAAAAATGTCTTCACTTGAAATCTAAAAGACTGGAATGAATTCATTTTGAAAACAATGTACTATGAGAAAAATAAAGGTCTGAGCATTTAAGCACACAATGACAAAGCATGGTTAATTAGGAAATTGTAGTATTTCCTCAAAATACAAAAAATGCTGCAAATATGTCTTTATAAATGGTCTGCTTTTAAATATTGCTATACAAGGATGTTGATCCTGTTTAATTAAGCCTAGAAATATATTTACTGCATACTATGCAACTTTCATTTGGAGTAAGCAGATTCCTTTTCTTTTCTCTGACCTAACTGTAATAGTTGTAAAGCACCTTTGTTTTATTTAAGTAGGGCATGGGGGTCCTGAGCATAATGTAGTATATTAGCAACTCAAGCTAAAGAAATGCCGATCTCTGCTCTTCCTTACAGATCATCTTAATAAAATGAAAATAAAATCCCTTCAAACAACTTCCACACCTTCCCAGCTTCAACACTGAAGAGCTCTGGAGCTCAGAAAATGACGTCCTGTTTTAGCCATTAACTCCACTGATCTCAACAAATGGCAAATGAGACATTGAGTGAAGGAAAATGCAAATAAATGCTGAAGAGATGTCAATAGTAGCAATGTACAGAACAAGAGGTAGCCCATTCCCTTGTGATGCCTTCAGTAAGATTATAGGGTGAATAGTGTGGGAAATGGTGGAGTTCTTAGGATTCGTCTTTTATTTTAATATTGGTATACACAGAACACCAAAAAATAATGAGCAGCCCTTTCTGACAAGTACTGAACTTGAAACCTGTCCTTGCTATTGTGAGATCTACTGCTGGCTTCAGCAGAGACTTTGATTAGAGTGGAAAAAGCAAAGACTAATCCATTATTTAATTATTTATTTTTTTTTAACTGAGGATTTACCTAAAATCTAAAGTTCATAAGAAAGAAGTTCCATAGTTTGATTGAATAATAGACAGATTGCAAAGATAAATATACAAATGAGAAATGCTGAAATGCATTACCACAGAATCTATCATATCATTGCTCTGGGATTTTACTATTTAGTATTACAATAATAAATGAAAAATATAAGAATTATAATTAAATTATATTTTCTTTAATCTAGAGAAAATATCTATACCAGTTACAATGAGGATAAACTGAGCATTTCCATCAGTAGCATATATTGTTAGGAATGTGGTGTTTATTAATGAAAAAATATCAGGACTTCATTTAATATTACATTGACACCATAATATATTCTTTCACAGGGAGCTATCATTCCCATTATATAAGCTACTCTGTGAAAGTAGGTGTTCTACTCTTAATACCAACAAGTTGTATCTTTGTCAGCATTAGCAAGGACAAGAGCAAACAGAGTGCCAACATTCCACTTCTTATCAGTTATTGAAAATAGACATTCTAATGGGTATGGCACTCAGCAGACCTCAAGGCTTTCTTTTTATAGCTTTGAATTGCCATGCTATAATTCAGCGCTATTAGCCCCCACCTCTTTCATTTTATCATCCACAGGTGAATACATTTGTTGAAAACATGATTTCTGGATGCTTTATGCAAGTAAACTGTCCAAAAATACAAAGGATGAGAGAAATATATGACAGTAATGCAAGTGAAAGGACATTAGTAAAAGTGATTTATACTTTCGCTAAATAACAAAGAAGCCTTACCTAAAGGGCAAATACTGCAGTACTCAGGAGAAAAAAAAAAAAAAAAAAAAAAAGGCTTTTTGAATGTATTACAATTTTTGTCTAACTCCTAAAGCTCTGATTCTGCAAAGTGATTAAGCATATAGTGAAATTAAAACATAATAACTGTCTCTGTCTTCCTTGGAAGAACTTGCAATGAAGCAGCACAAAGACCACATTAAATCCAGACTTCGATGAAAGTTATCAGTTTTTACATTTTGGTGGGAGTGGGAGTTTGATACATGTTTATTTATAGGAAAGGTTAGGTAAAATAATCTCAGCATTAACAATAACACATAGCAACTGAAAACATTATAATAGCAACTGAGTGCTGGACTCACCAAAGTGGTCTGACTTCTGTGGTCTACATGGGTTGCTATCTGATGGTTACCACCGAAGAAAAGGTTTGCTGTTTGTTAAATACGAGAACATGTAAGCCAGAAACTAACATAGAAGCTATCCTCAGGCTTTGAATTTAGCTCAGCTGATCAGGCACAACCAAGATATACTGGAGAGACTAAAATCAAACATCGATGTCACATCAAGCACTATAAAATTTATGCAAACACTGTTCTCACATTGGAGCTCTTGGTTATTAGTATTGATATTTTTGAATGATCTGTTCACAGCCATCACAAAACACAAGCACTGCCTTGTTTACAGTCAAAATATCAGAAAAAAAAAATGCAGCAACAAATGTTGAGAAGAAATACAGGAGGGAACCCATACAGCAGAAGATGAAATATGAAAGGGCTAAGCAGTTGTATGGTTGGTGTAACTTCTGACTTTTACGTCTATGTGCTTATTTATACACAAGTGCTCACACATATTAAAGTATACTTCCTCACCCATTTTTAAATAAAATACTTATTAATGTTATCTTTGCACCATGATCCAAGCACCAAAAATAGTTTCTATAGCTGTGTTTTGCTAATAATTGGAAATAACTTTAAAAAAAAACATAATAAATGCTCCCAACAGGTAGCGCATTATTGAAGTGTTTGTGACTTGATGCTCAACTACTGAAGGTACAGTACAATGGGTTATTGATGGACACACGTGTGAACCACAGGAGTGCCAAGAGAACTCATTGTTATCAGCACTGCATAATATAGTGCTGAATGAATTAAGTGTGGTGATTGCTTAAAATGTACCTTTTTGTGTAATAGCCCTAATTATCAGCAACCCTTTACAATGAGTGGATAATCGTTTTTAATTCCTGCAGCATTCATTGTAGTAACATTAATCATGATGAGCTCATTTGGTTTTAATGTGAATATAATATGTGATACCACAGGAATACCACTGAAATTTAGCAGTATATAATGCCTGCTTACTATAAAAGGTTATCATGAATTTCCTTCAGGCACAGTGAATGCTAGCTGAATGCTCAGGATGTTGCTTGGTTGTTCAGCTGTCTTTGGAAATATCTGCTCAACAAAGTTCAAGTCACCAACAAAGCTGTTTTGGACTAGACTGAGACTTGAGGCTTTCCAGAGCTTGCTTCATGTGGGGTATTGATAAATCCAGGATAATCTAAGGAGAAACTGTTTTCTTTAAGTCAGATGAGATGTGTAAACAAAGTGAGCCCTGTATGTATGCTGTATATCTGTGCAATGTATCTAGACAAAGATCCTTACCATCAGGTAAACTGAGCCAGCAATTTAATAAGTCTCTTGCAATTAATACTAGACTGGTTACCCAGTGTAGCTCATTCCCTAAGCCAGTATATCCCTGAGGAGACTGATATTTCCTGATCAGAATACATTACTTATAGCTGTTTAATACACTTTTTATAAGTTCCTTAATTCTGTGGCTTGATCAAAAGTGATTAATTGCTTTATCTATTGTCTACTGTAAGTAGTGACTGGTTTGGCGAGTGTCTTTGTTTAAAGTATTAGGCTATATGCTTCTACACGGAGTCCTAAAAAATAAGCAGTCCCAATATCCTTCTCTGGGGCACAACTGACTTCTGTTTCTTCAATATCTGGGATATTGGAAAGAAATAGTAATTTGCGGTTGACCTATGTTATCTGCACTAACTAGTAAATGGGGAAGACATGTTTCCAAATATACTATTAAGGTATTAATAATTTCTTGTGGCTTTTGGAGACATAAAGTTCCAGTCACAATTCATCTGTGCAGAAGCACTGCAGGCAGGCATAAATATAGACCTTGTCTGTCTGTAGAAGGTGTTTGATATGATTATTTCTATGCACTGATTAAAAATAATCTTGCATGAGCATTCAAGAAATTCAACTCTATTTTAGTCAGTCCTAAAAGACCAGGAATTTAAAACTCCCTTTTTGAAAGCCATAAGTTAGACTCTGCAAATTTTCTGAAGTTACAGTGCTAGCTCAGATTTTTCTGAACTGTGACAGTGTACATCGCTGACACCTTTTGTTTCTTTTAATTGTTTATTTTTCCAGCAGTTTTTGGTGAGTGGGCATCAAACCTGCAGTGCTGTGACAATTTATTTTAACAGAGGATGTGGTCCCTGATAGGTTTAGAGGCTCTACAAAAATCTATACTGCTGTACTATTTACCCATTTATAAATGGCTTGTGCTAGCAGTAATGAATTTAGAGGTTTCTGCAACTGCTTTTTCATGACATATTTCTGCAATCTTTGCAAATACCTTGACACAAAAATTCAAGAAGTAATTCTATTTCTAAGCTCCCTTATCTCTTCTATTTTATCTTTTAAGGAATTTAGGACCAGGATTATCTTCATGTTAAACCTTGTACAAAGCTGAACACTTTATCGATGTTAAAAATGAAACTATCAAGGAGAAACTAGCTGTTTAAGGCCTTTGCTGTTCTCTTTGCTTCTACTCATGAGAGTGAATGAAAGTTCATGCTCTTTTAGTGCCCTTTTAAGGAATCATGTTATGTCAAGGTATGCAGCAGTGCCATAATGGAATTTCAAAAGAGAAGTGGTCCACTACATGTTTGATTAGATCTGCCATACATTCAGGATTGACCTGGAGGGTACAAATTTCAGGTCAAGTGTCTGTTTTAGACCGACACTCAGACCACTAAAAGTCCAAGCTGACTTGTGAACAACACAGATAAGACTGGCTAGTTGACATAGTAGCTCTGAGACTGAACTCTGAGACAATTCAGGCAGGGGAATGTTTGATTAAAATAAAATATTCACCTGTAATGTTACAATTCTCTTCTTTTTACAATTTGGTAAAAAGAGTACTCATATTGCCCTTTTTTGATATAAATCAGTTATTAAAGTTGTCCAGTAGTCAGATCTCTTTTCCCTGATAGTATTACTGAATAGGAAGATATTATTAATGAAGTATGTTTTGTTTTCCACACACCTTTGAAAATTATATTATCAAAATACCATGTACAGTTGTATCTTTCAAAAGAGACCTAGGTATTCAATTTATTTGGTTAGCTTTTTTTGTTGAATTTCAGAAAGCATTAAAAAGTATCCCTTGAATGTTTTTTTCCCCAGAAAATACATTGACACCCTCCCTGCCTTCCTCCCCCACCCTGCCTCGGTAATGTTGGTCAAAAAAATAACCATTTTCAATTAAGTGAATTATAATCCATACAACCACTTTAGCTCCTGATAAAGTCACTCACAATTTCTTTGTTTTGTTTTGTTTTGTTTTCTGGGAAAATCTAGTGCTGTGTCAGATTATAAAATATAGAATAAAATAAGAAAAATCTTGATGTAAATACAGTCTAGAAATGGGAAATAAGATTAGAGGTGACATATTGTTATGAGCCATGAGGTCTTCTCCAGGCTGTGAGGAGGAAAAAACAAAACAAAACAAAACAAAACAAAACAAAAAACAGCTATTCTGTGTTAGCCATCATATTAGGCCTCTATTTGTTATGGAATGCAAAAATAATTGTCACCTTAGGGCTGCATGTAGCAGTATGAATTAGCCATGGGTAATATGAACTGTATTTTTTTTTTTTTTTTTTTGGTCAACTTACAGCTTGTATAGCTTGTTGCCCAAAAGGAAGCTCATGGTCACAGAAATTCACATTAGATATTCTTGCTTTTAAGCTCCATAAAATGTATGTTAGAAAAAAAAAAACAAATCTAAAAAAAAATCTGGTGCCATTACAACCCCTGGTAGATGAACCATGTTAGCATTCAGTTATCTGAATTTGAACTCCTGTTTAACTTACTGCACGTTAAAAGCTAACGTTTCTTTCTCTCTCTCTCTCTCTCTCTCTCTTTTTTTTTTTTTTTTTTTTTTTTTTGTTACCAACTGTAATCAAATCAGGACTGTAGCTTTCAATAGCTTTCAATTATGCTTGTCCAAGATTTGAGCTCTTGAGTCTTTTGTGAAGACTTACTGCTGAGTGCAAAATGTGAGATAAGTTGCAAATGTTTAGACATGATGACTGGTCTGATTGATTACTAAGGAAGGATAAATAGAAGGTGTATTTTTGTTTGTTTGTTTGTTTTTAAAATGTTTTGAGCCATTTCTTCATGAGAAAATCACCAAATTAAAAAGATTCTCATACTTGAAGGAGATACGGAAAAGCCTGTTTAAACAAATCAGTTAATGTTTCATGCTTTCATTTTAATTTATGATTTATGCTGAAATGGCCAAATTTAATTCTACCATAACTGACAGCAGCATGAGGTCCAAAAGTTCTCTATCTCCAAAGAACCAAAATGCAATATTACCCTTTGATCATGACTAGTTTCCAAAGGTTTCGTTATTCATTCTTTTTATTTGCATGACATTTTATTGCACTTTTAAAGCAGTCTAAACTGCTTTATTTAAAGCAAGTTACAATTGGTATCTCACTGAAATAACCATCAAATTTTGATTTATACTTAAATGTCCAGGAACAAGATAAGTCCTAGTGTTCTGATCTCATTGAAATCAATGGTGAAATTGCCAAGGACGTAAAAAGATCTGGATCATGTATTATGAATTTATCAGCTACATGCCTTTAAAATATAAGTTTGTTGGGCTGTATATATTTTTCCATTTGATAACATAAGATCATATAATGGCTATCCAAGAGACTAATATGACTCTGACACTATAGAAAAATCTTCCTAGGCTACAGTGCTGATGTATGGGTGCCCCTGATCATCAAAGCAGCAGGTGAGGGTAATATCAAATAAGTGCAGCATTAAGAAGGCACATTGGATATTTATGGAATGTAGACACCTGATAACATTACTCTAGAATAAGTCCACCAGGAGTCTAAAATAAGGAGCAATTATGCATACATTCAGACCTGCTGTGAGAAACAAAACAAAACAAAACAAAAAAGCACCACAAAGAACTATTGAGAAACATTAATCATGCCTTCCTACTAGATCTGTCAAGAACCAGAGAATATGTTATTAGCCCCCATGGCTGTCACAACAGGGACTGAAACAGCTACCTCCTGAACTAAAATAGTCTGAGTTGCAACAGCTTCAGTTTAAGAGCCATGTCTCTACAGTCAGAGATAAGTGGGGATTTCTAACTATGCTCACTGACTTGGGGTGGGGGGATTAGTCTCATTCAGAGGACTGAATTTGAAGACCAGTAGACAGAAAAATGTTCACATGCAGATGCAGGACAAGGCCTTATTTTGATAGTGACAGAATGCAATTAGCTAATGTGAGTCAGAAAGATGTTTGAGTTTTTTGCATCTTCTGTAACAGAGTGAAAAAAGCCTACAGAAACAGGACAAGACCATTTAGGAAAGTGTGATATCAGTGAAATCAGATGCCATACTTCCTGAAAATACCCTGGAACCACTGTAGTAAGATAAATATGATCTAAAGCTACAAATTGAAATCTAACACAGTCTTCCACACTGGAATAATATCTTCCCTCATCTATTTTTTCAAAAGACTTTATGTCGTGAATTGAAATACTGCCCAATTTCATATTATATTTCTTTCTCAATCCTCATATGCAGATAACTCACATCTGCAGTTTTTCTGTGTACCATCTTTTTTCACATGGTCTCTAAATCTACCTCATAGATAAAAATAAAATCTCATTTTTAATACCACTGGAATGGATCATCCATTATTTTGCCAATCATGCTTGCAAGTGGTTCTTTTTCTGTTGTGTTGTGTACAGCTGATCTGGACATCTTGCTTTCCAGTGTCTTCCATACCTCACTATCACTCTGCTCTGGGCATATATCTACAATGGCCAACAATGTTTTTTTTACAGTCTTCTCATTAAGAAATACACTTCTAGGCATGCAGCTGCATTGCATTTTCACTCTGTCTTATCTCAGTGCCAGTCCCTAAGGACTCAGTTAATTAGCTATTAAACTGCAGTCTTCTTCGTCCTCTTGGCCAGTAACATAAGATTTTATCAAAAAAGTTAATGATTCTAAAACTTCTTCATGGTTCGGTCATGCTGTTGCTTACTACAGTTAGGTTAGGACTGCTACAACAGTTTGTTGGGACTGTGTAAAGATACACAAAGGTACCATTACCAATTTCAAGCAGCATGGTAAATCCTTAAAACTCTGGTCATCTGTAGAAGTGGGTGAAGGATATTGTTTTGGTTTGGTGTCAAATATTGTAATTACGGAGAAATAAAATAAAGGTTTATATGAAATGAAGCTTTAGGAAGTTTTCAGAAAAAAAAAAAAAAGGGGGGGGGGAAGGAAAACAAAACACTTATTTTTTCCTTTGGATATTACAGACTTTTTTTATTAACATTGACTTTGAAACATTACAAAATAAGCTTAAAAAGGTTTACTTAATACATGTAAAACTGAACTCTTTTGTTAATTTCTAACCTTCATCCATACTTTATTTGACAGAAGTACCTATTCAACCCAGAAATTCTGTATTCCAGTAAATATTATATTCAGTGGAAAAACGTCACCTGGCTACAAAATCTATGGCTAAAATCCCATTGCTCTCTTACAGGAATAACAACCTGTAATAGTGATGAAAACTGGATCTTCTTTGCCCCTTTTGTCTTTTATCAACCTCTTGTCTCTTGTAAGCAAAACTTATTTTTTTATTCTTCCATTACCTCACAGCATAGTGAGTCTGAGGTCAGGACTGAGACTTCTAAATGTTATCATAATACAAAACTATAAGAAGGCGGACAAGATGATAACTTCTGTCTTCAAAAATTAAGAAAATGTCTTTTGTAATCATAGATATATGTATCGTATGGTCATGAAGGGGGAAATTAGGCTGTTGGGCATCCAAATTTTGTAAGTCTTTAAAATCCTTCAATATGTGCATATGTATATGTTACACAGGTTTTTGTTTGTTTGTTTGCTTGTGATTTGTGATTGTGTTTGTTTGCTTTGTGATTGAGATTTTTTCTGTTTTGTTTTGTTTTTAAATATGGTATTTAATATTAACAGTGGCATCTCAGTTTATAAATCCCTGGGAAATACATTTCAATAAACAGACTTTCACTCATTTCCTCTTCCTTTGGATACATTAAGGAAAATCAAAGTACATTAGGAAGGCTCCTGAAGCTCCTTCATAGCATGGGTTATCCACAACTGTGGTGGCTGAAACCAGCACCCTGAAGTAAAAAACTGGTGTGAGAAAAGGTCTCAAAAGATTTCAAAGCCAAACTAGCAACACAATTTCTGAAAACATTAGGTAGTGTATTAATGTATCTTCTTGAAATACAATGCAAAACAAAAAGAACCAGCTAGAACCAATGGAAAAAATGATCTGAAGTACTTTGCATATGGATTAAACATAATTAGTTCATAAGACTTATTATTAGATAATTTTTCAGTTTTCCCAGAGAAGTCTTAAAGAAAATCTTGAACCCATTATTGGGTTAAGAGGGAGAAATATCATAGTATATGTGTTAGAGCTGTGACATTCACATATCTTTTTATAAATCTACAGTACAAAATATACTCATTTATCTTAAAATTGTAGAGATACCTGCCATTGGCAGCAACCACAATGTAAACTCAAATCTTTTTTCTCTCATCATTGAATTTATTAGCTGACTGTCATGTGTGATTTCACATGTTGAAATATGCTTGTAACAGTTACCAGGTTATCCTCACTTTCACTTAAGTGTGGAAGAATCACTTCTATGATTTTTGGGGGAGTCTTTCTTTTTTTTTCTTTTTTTTTTTTTTTAAAAAAAAAAAAAAAGAAGTGTATTGAGTCACAATGAATGTCAAATTCTTCAAAAAGTAAAAGACAGTGTTTAGTGAGAAACTTTCAGCCTTTCAGTTTCCAAGTACAGTAGTCAAAGGGAGACTTGTCTTCAACACTCTATCATTACTCCTTCATCCCCTCTGACATTTTGACATATCATCATTTCCATGATCTCAAGCATGTATACATTGATTTTTCAATCATTCTCTATTAAACCCAACAAAAGAAATTTAATGATCCAATTGAATCAATCCAGGGGAAATAACTGCTAGTTTCAATGCTATTAAAAGATTCAAGCTACTCCTAAAGTTTTCTTTTTTGTTGGTTTTTGAACTGAAATAAATGAAAAGAAGCTTGTTCCCTCTGAAATCACAAATCATATTTGAATGAGGGGATATTGAAGGGCTTGCAGGCAGTGAAATCATCTATAGTCCTAGAGACTCAAGATCCTTGCCAGGGCCTAGGAGGTGCTCATGGCTGGCAGGGACATGCTACCCTCAAAAGGGCACTTCCTCAATGTTGCTTAGCTCAACTGAGGTCTGATGCAGCTCCTTTGATATAGTCTCTGGGTTAGAGCTTACCTTCCCCTCAGGGAGCTACTTCTGTATGGAGGACAAAATTTATGATGCATTTGAGAAATGCATTGTGAGTGATATTTGCACTATGGCATATAAAAATAAGGGGCTGTTTGTGCACTAGCACAGAACCAGTTTGTAACATGGATATCTGCTGAGGATTTCTCAGACATTGGCTATATATTACAGAATCACATTTTTTTTGTCTAGGTTGCCTAGGTTGGAAGAGACCTCAAGATCATCGAGTCCAACCTCTGACCTAACACTAACAAGTCCTCCAATAAACCATATCACTGAGTTCAACATCTAAATGTCTTTTAAAGACCTCCAGGGATGGTGACTCCACCACTTCCCTGGGCAGCCCATTCCAATGCCTCAACCCTCTCAGTAAAGAAGTTCTTCCTAACATCCTACCTAAAACACCCCGGCGCAAATTTAGCCCGTTCTCCCTTGTCCTGTCACCAGGACACCTTGTTCAGTTTTGGGCCCCTCGCTACAAGAAGGACATCAAGGTGCTTGAGTGGGTCCAGAGAAGGGCAACGAAGCTGGTGTGGGGCCTGGAGAACAAGTCCTACGAGGAATGGCTGAGGGAGCTGGGTTTGTTCAGCCTGGAGAAAAGGAGGCTCAGGGGTGACCTTATTGCTCTCTACAGATACCTTAAAGGAGGCTGTAGTGAGGTGGGGGTTGGCCTGTTCTCCCACGTGCCTGGTGACAGGACGAGGGGGAATGGGCTAAAGTTGCGCCAGGGGAGTTTTAGGTTAGATGTTAGGAAGAACTTCTTTACCGAAAGGGTTGTTAGACATTGGAACAGGCTGCCCAGGGAAGTGGTGGAGTCACCATCCCTGGAAGTCTTTAAAAGACGTTTAGATGTAGAGCTTAGGGATATGGTTTAGTGGGGATTGTTAATGTTAGGTCAGAGGTTGGACTCGATGATCTTGAGGTCTCTTCCAACCTAGAAATTCTGTGATTCTGTGATTCAGGCACGTGGGAGAACAGACCAACCCCCATCTCTATACAGCCTCCTTTAATGTACTTAAAAAGAGCAATAAGGTCGCCTCTGAGCCTCTTCTTCTCCAGGCTGAACAAACCCAGCTCCCTCAGCCACTCCTCGTAGGACTTGTTCTCCAGACCCCTCACCAGATTCATTGCCCTTCTCTGGACTCTTTCGAGCACCTTGATGTGCTTCTTGTAGCGAGGGGCCCAAAACTGAACACAGTACTCGGGGTGCAGCCCCACCAGAGCCGAGTACAGGGGGACAATCACTTCCCTAGACCTGCTGGCCACACTGCTTCTTATGCAAGCCAGGATGCTGTTGGCCTTCTTGGCCACCTGAGCACACTGCTGGCTCATATTCAGCCGACTATCCACCATCACTCCCAGGTCCTTCTCTGCCTGGCAGCTCTCCAACCACTCATCTCCCAGCCTGTAGCTCTGCTTGGGGTTATTGTGCCCCATGTGCAGGACTTGGCACTTGGCCTTGTTGAACTTCATACAGCTGACCTCAGCCCATCGGTCCAGCCTATCCAGATCCTCCCGCAGAGCCTTCCTACCCTTGAGCAGATCGACACACGCACCTAACTTGGTGTCATCTGCGAATTTACTGATGGTGCACTCAATCCCCTCATACAGATCATCGATAAATATATTAAAGAGGACCGGCCCCAGTACCGAGCCCTGGGGAACGCCACGAGTGACCAGCTTTCAGCTGGATTTGACTCCATTCACCACGACTCTTTGGGCCCGGCTATCCAGCCAGTTTTTAACCCAATGAAGCGTACGCCAGTCCAAGTCATGAGCAGACAGTTTCTTGAGGAGAATGTTGTGGGAAACAGTGTCAAAAGCCTTGCTGAAGTGAAGGTAGACCACATCCACAGCCTTTCCCTCATCCACCAAGAGTGTCACTTTGTCGTAGAAGGAGATCAAGTTCGTCAAGCAGGACCTGCCTTTCATAAACCCATGCTGTCTGGGCCTGATCACCTGGTTGTCCTGTAAGTGCCGCATGATGACACACTTGATAATCTGCTTCATGACTTTCCCTGGCACTGAGGTCAAACTGACAGGCCTATTGTTTCCTGCATCTACCCTCCAGCCCTTCTTGTAGATGGGCATCATGTTTGCTAGCTGCCAGTCGACTGGGACCTCCCCTGATAGCCAGGACTGTTGATAAATGATGGTAAGTGGCTTGGCCAGCTCCTCCGCCAGTTCTCTCAGTATCCTCGGGTGGATCCCATCTGGCCCCATCAACTTGCGTACATCCAAGTGCCATAGCAGGTTGCCAACCATTCCCTCATGGATAGCGAAGGCCACATTCTGCTCCCCATCCCCTTCCACCATTTCAGGGTACTGGGTATCCAGAGAGCAACTGGTTTTGTTGCTAAAGACTGAGTCTTTATAGCATCAAAACACTTGAGCATTTTTGTAGCCAATTAGGTAAGTTGTAAGGCTGCAGCTGCCCTAAATCCCTTTGTAAAAGATGAGAAGCCCATGAATGTTTTTATACTGACTTTTATGACCCCAGGTATTCAGCGAAGATCAAATTCATCTTGCATAAGGCTCTGAACAAAATGATTGGCCTAATGTGAGCACATGGTCCTGCAGGGTCAGAAGCTGAAATGCTGGGCCCACATGTAGACTGGTGTGGCTTGTGCCACAGAAGACCACAATTTCACAGTCCTATCACAAATTTGACTCAGGCCGGTCAAACCTGCAGAAAGGTTTAGTTATCTTGGAGACATGACAGTGCTGATGTGTCTACAATGATTCAGGATGTGGGGTAACATGCCTAGGAAGAGCCAAACTCTCCTGTCAGATTCAACACAGCTCCTGCAAAGAGAGAAAGAAAGAAAAGGAATTTTAAAACCCAGAAGAGAGCATTACATGTGGGGGTTTTGAAACTGGGGAAAAGATAGTTGGGCCTAAAGGACTGGGTAATATATATATATTGGGAAATGTATCTATGGAAAAGATAAAAGAAAGAAATGAGTCTCTCAAGCTCTCTCTTTTTTCTTAGACCTTTTTCAAGCACTGTCATATACTTGGAGGGTTGTGTGCTCTCATCCACAGATGCCTAAAGTGGCTGTCAAGCAAATAAAAAGTCCATTCAATTTTAATGTTTCAAATAAGATGATATAATTATTTGTTAGTTTACAAGAAATTTCCTTTCCTAATCTTATTTTGCATATTTTTCAATATGTTGAGTAATTTCGGAAGCTAGCTGGGTACTGTTTCCTTCATGGAAGCAGATGCAATCTTCTGTTATATCAATCAATGTATTATATTAATCACAGTTCTCAATATATTCAGAATTTCTCTGTTTCATACAAATCAGTCTAAAATAATCAGCAACCTGCCGTGCAATGATTGCAATTAGAGTTGTGCAAATCTTGTCCATTTCAGTTGTAGTGCTTTCACAAGAATACTTTCTTTTAGAAATACTTTTCTTTTTAACTGATTCACTGTTTGAGTCTGTGGGTCAAGGTAAAAATAATATTGCCCACTGATTGTTCCTAACATAATTGAAGAGTAACCTCACATGGACTTCCTAAACAGATTTGTCAGCACTCATTGGAACATTTATGAAACCTAGCTGAAATTCACCATGTTTTTATTTTCCTCTAAGTTTTTGCAGTAGCTTCTCTTCCACTTTCTTCTTGGTAGTTTCCATATCATCCCAGTGATCTAAGAATAGAGGTAGGTTTTTTTGTTTGTTTCTTTGCTTTTTTTTTTTTTTTTTTTTTTTTTTTTGGTTGGTTGGTTGGTTGGCTGGTTTTAGCTTAGGAAGTTTAGTTTTCTTGTCCACATTCAAAGTGTTTTTGAAATTTTGGAAATAAAGTAGTTAATATATTATTACTTGTTCACTGCTACTTTATGCTTGTCCAAAATCCTTAAACAGTGCTCTCAGCACCTAAGCCATGATCTTTGCGAGTATTTGAAATACAATTTTTCAAGATTACAGAAAGCATAAGGCTACATGCCTTCACACTTCTGCAGCTTTAAGAAATGTCTGAATTAATCGTAATGGTGCCTCTGTGATGCTCCTATTATAGCTGACAGATGCCAAGGTCTGTACATGATAATGTGTTTATATCATGGCAAAAAACAAAGCTGTATCATACAGAGATTATGCAGCTCCACAGCTGGACAAGCCAGGCCTGTCTGCAAACAGAACAATAGACACCTCCAATCCTCCATGACATTAAGTTGACGGTCTTTATCTGCCATTGTTACTTAAAACATGGGAAAAGTGTTTCTTTGAAAATTCCAAAAGGCACCGGATGCACTGCAGTTCCCAGCCGACCGTTTGTTTGTACAGCAGAGTTGAAGCAGGCTATAGTTCTTGACTAGTTAGTTATACACCAGTGACCAGAATCGCATATATGTCTCCAAGCCCACTGTGTTCCCTGACGCATGTCTTTTAGACTATTATGTAGGATTTGGACAATGAATCTTTCCCACACCTAAAATAAAGGGAACTTCTGAATAGACAATGTTTCAATCTAATATTGTTCCACTCTCCAGTGTGTAAAGACTAATATATATATTTATATTTTAAGTATAGCTACAATGGGGTCATTCAGCATGTTAAGGAATGACAGACTGTGAAGATTTTGCAGTCTTCCAGCAAATAATCTTCTTTTCTGGATAAAAATAAAACTGTTACTTCTTAGTGTTTGTAATCTCTGAAAAAACAATCTTCTGTCCAGTGGGAATTAAAGTTTAATGCTGCAGACAGTATAGGTGTATTATTCTAAATCATAATATGTTCTAGAAATCTGCAGTGCTTTGTAGCATGGCTGTATTTTAATAAGGAAGGATGGAATAAAAAACGTTTTTTATTAACTCCTGTTTCTTGAACAAATAAAATAAGGTTTGTTATTCAGACTATTCAGATTTTAAATGGGAATTCTTGGAATTATTGCTGTTACTTACTGTAATTTGGACACGTGTGTATGCACCTGTATACATTCATATATGTAGAACACCTCCAGTATTAATTTTACAGCACATCCATATTTCAAAGTGAGGTGTTTTTGGACTGTAATGAACTGAAAAATAAATAAATAAGGAAGGCTTCAAATAGAATTTACAATAACAAAATAGATTCTAAGAATGCTTGATCACCATGAAAAAAAAAAAAAAATGGAAGAAAGGAAAAAAAGGAAAGAACTCCACAATTCACCAATTCACAGTCTCCTGTTATTCATTTGTTTCTTTAAAAATACTATCTGTACTTTGTCTCTTTTATTTTGCATAATAATAAAATGTGAGAGCAATCACAGTATTGGAGGTGCAATTAAGCATCAGCATAAAAGAGGCTGGAGTCTCAAAACACAATGGAAGTACAGAGGTAGTGCTGTAGATCTCAAATGAAAGGATAATTGGGTGGACCCAATAACACTCTAAGTCATAAGCACTCAAATTTTTAGTGGCCTGTCTTTGGAACTACTGCACAGAGTAGTTATAAGACAAGCAGATACACTTTTTAAATATCTTGATATTGTTGTGGCAGACATATGTTCCATTTCACCCAGCCTTCTTACTCATGCATATATGTTAAATTAGGAAAAATGTGGGACTAGCTCAGACAGAAGTGATCTTTTGCACATAGTAATATTTAGCATACAGAATAAACAAAAACATACCCATAAAATAATCATTTGCAACAGGTCATTCAGTTTATGGAATAACTTAAAACCACTTAGAACAATTCAGCAAATTATGAAAAAATTCTTCCTTATTTGGGAGAGGACATTCCAAGGGAAAAAAAAAAAAAAAAAAAAAGGAAAAAAGGAGTAGATACAAAAATGACATCTAATGCTTAAATCTGGATCTGATAACACAGTACTTCACTCTAAAAACCTTGAGAATGGTAATTATTATACTGAGAGATTTATATTTTTATTAGAGAAACACTGTGGTTACCAGTCAAGAGTGCTTTTGAACTCCACAAAACAGTCTCATCTTTATCCCATCTCTCTTTAATCAATAAAATTCAGCACAAGTTTTCATTATTGAGAAAAACAGTTTTCCTGAAGTGTGATTCTGTATGAGTAAATTTAATATATTAGGAGTCTCTCACGACGTTAGACTAGGAGCAACAAAGAATATCTATCCACAAGTTTATTTGTTTTATAACAATATTGAAACAAGATGTTGTATTTTGCTGAGAAATAACACTTCCTACTCAAGTGATGTTGTAAGTGGTCAATATGTGACATTCGAAATATAGCAACCACAATTCAGCCAAGAATTTGGAATATAGTTCTTTTAAGGAAATGAGTTATATGTTCTACTCTCAAGAAAACACTTTAGTCCTCCTGACTTAAATTTTAAGCACATGTTTTTACTTTGTCTCATTTATATAGCATTAATCACATACTTACTGCTTTGCTGAATGGGGATAGTATTACACATATGCTTAAAGTTAAGCATTTGATTAAGTGTTTTGCTACGACACTTTGTATCATGCATCTAAAAGAAGTTTTAGCAGATTCAGAAAGTTCTAGACAGAGAGCCTAATGCTCCAGCACAGCTATCATTTTACATTGACATCAACAGAACTTTCCTAATTTTGAGCATTGTAATTGAAAACAATATTGGACCTCAATGTTGAGGCAGATCCACCAGGTCTGCTCCACATTATCATTGTTGTCATCATTGCCATTATCATCATGATCACTGTTATCAATTCATGAAATGAATAACTGGGGTGGGTCACAAAGCTGTTGCAGTTACTAAATGATTCACAGCTATTGCAGGTAATGCTAGTTTTTGCTACATCACAGCAGCAGAAAGGAGCTTCTGGCATCTCCTAAGAGATAATTGCAAATATTGTCATTAGAAATGAAATTGTTTTACCTCACAGCCCAAAGGTATGGAATTGGAAATGTGAAAAATGCTCTCAGTTATCATAGAGGTACTGGCAAATAGCAGGTATTTTGATCCCTATATTTTTGGGAATGTACTATTTAAAATGATTTTTATTTCTGTTCTGGATATTTGTTATCAAGAAACAACACACAAAGTTTCAGTTCTTATTTAAAATTCATAATTATAATGTATCCTACCATACCCAAATTAGTCATGGTAGGTTTGAACTCAGTGCCTCTTTTCCGGCCTGACAATCGATTCCACCCTCATATTTTTCTTTTTTCATTTACTTTACTTTTTTAATGGTCTAATTATGCATTCATTATTGTTTTCATATAAAACTTGGAGAGAGATATTTGTATACTTCTTAATGCCAGTTGTCAGGATTTCTACCACATTTATTTGATTGTTTTATTATCCATCTATAATAAACCATACCCCACATTCTCTGGGATCACATTTGCTTTTCCATATATTAAAAGATCATTTCCCAGACTGAGAGGAAGGCCATATGCCTTGTTACCTTTTCTCACTCCTCCTTTTTGCTGTCCCTAGAGAATCACTGTTGCATTTCACCCTCAACAAAATCCATTTGGTCTTGGAATAAACCTCCTAAAGTCTCCTTAGTTTTGTTCCAAATGTCTTGCCCCAAACCACTTGCCACCAGTCCTTTTCAGCAGTTCTGCAATTGCGGATCACTATCCCCATCATGTCCCCTACTTCTCTCTCTGTTGTTGTAGCGGCCTCTCACCTTTCACATTTTGAGGGGGAGAAAAATACTTCTTACTTCACCAAAATGTAAAATAGTATATATTTTTCTCTACATTTCTTCCGGTTTCAGTCACACAGAAATTAGGATTCACTTCACTGTATAATTGTTGAAGTATGTGATCAGAGTGCAGCTTGCTCAGACTGAGTGAGAGAAAGGCAGACCCTTGGCTTCACTGCAAAACCTCCCGGCAATGCTTGAGAAGAGAATGGGTTTGGGTTTGTGTCTCTAGCAGCTTTTCAGTTTGGGAAGGTTATATATATATATATTCTTGAGCTTTTGCTCATCTCAAACTTTCACTTAAGAATTCATTATACTCTTGTTGCTGAGGTATCTAAGGAAGAAGACTCAGCAAGAGTCCCTTGGGCAGCAAGACTTCATCTGTAGCATGAATTATCATGCTTGTGCTAATGCCAGGATGCTTCCCAGGCTCTGCCTGACATTGAGAGAATTTTGTTTCTCCATATTTAGCAAAACACCTTATTATGGAGATAAAGAAAGGTAAAGAAACAGAACAATGAATAACAGGTCTCCATTAAACAGTTTTTTTCTTGTTCTTAACCTAATGATGTATTTAAAAACAACAAAAACAGGAGAGACATATCAAAATAAATGACCCTCCCTGCCTTCAATGTGAAATTGTCCCTATCAGAAATTCATGTGTGTCACTTAATGGCTAGGAAAGCTCAGCCTAAAAGCATCATCTGCTTATTATGGCTTTTGCTTTTTATGCAATATTCCAGCTGGGTTGGCTGAAGCACAAACAGGTGAAAATGACTTTTCCAAGGTCATTCTGTGTGAACTCAGCTCATACTAACACTGAGGGCTTACTGATTCCCTGTCCTTCCTATAAGCCATCACATGCATTCCTATGTGGTTAAATCTTTGAAATTATGTATTATCTTTTGATGATACATTCTTTAAGAAAGCCAGTTGTTATGAAATGAAATTATATTTACTGTAAAGGCAATGATCTTGTGACTTTATTTGATATGCAGGTGGGTACTCACATTTCCATAGGAATTTCATTGTAATTCAGGATCCTTTAAATACTAATTAAGTTGTCTCTTCAAGGTTATTTTATTATAATGCTCATACAGTACTTTTTTTTTTTTTTTTCCTTCAAAGTAAAATTTAAGCTGATCTGTCAAACTCAAATTAAGGTCCTAAACCTTGGACTCTAAGGAGTATATAAGTAAAATAGTACAAGAAGCTTTAACTGCTTCAGTGATGAAAAAAGTTAGTATGTTGGGCAAACATATTATGAATTACCCAAGCATCTATTAAAAAGTGAGAATAATAAAGAAATCCGTAACCAAAAACTGTACTAGACCACTGAATTTTATCTCCCTTCGGGGAAGATAAAGATCCCTCTTACATAGCGATTCCTATGACTGACATAGCATCCTAACAAAAATAGAGTTGATCATCTTGAAATAAGGTAGATTCAGAACAGAAGAGGCAACGAGGGATTAAGGCTGCCAGAAATACTGTAGAGTACTGAGATCCTCATCAGGCAAATCAGCAGGAACTCTAGCTCTTGGGTATGGCACAGTTTTCTGTACCTTTTCCCCAGATTTTGACTAATTACACAAAGGGGCTTGATGGTATTATTTACATATCTGTCTATATAGCTATCAGATTACAATTCTATTTAAGTGACTTAACTCAAATAGGAAGATGACATTTAGAATGATGAATAGTTACCTAAATGCTAACTGAGCATTTAGGAAAGTTATTTTGTGTCAGTTTTTTCTTTCTCCAGCCACCCTAGACCCCATGTATGTATAATCCTTGTAACAGAAGTACACTCCTTGCAACATTCCACCCTGAGGAATGATTTGTTGTTTATAGATAGGTGAACTAAATGAAATGTAAAATTTGCATGGAAATTTTTAACCAATTACCTTTTCACTCATAGGCAAAACATGGGAGATAAATCAGAGGAAGGAAAAACACAACCGGGCAGGAAACTTCCTTCCTTTTCATCATCCGCAGAATGCTTTGGTTTATGATCAGTCCTTTCTGGGTCCTGGATCCTTTCTGTGGCCTTCTCTGTTTAGCCCTCAGGCTCAGGTCTTCCCTTCTGATAGCAATCTGTTCAAGTCTGGTAGTCAAAAAATTTTCCCATCGATCATGTTTGCTTCTTTTATAGCAGAAGTTCTTAACATCTCTTCCATTGTTTCTTCTTCTCTGCCGATGATTTTACACTGATCAAACCTTGTGCCCTGCAGACAACTAGCTATCTGATCATTAGGACACCATTCTTATTTAACTTCCAAGGGTAAAAATTTGCTGGGTAAGGGATGAGCCCATCTTTATGAATATATTTTCAAACACAATTCTTTTGAGTGCAGTTCCCTGGCTTTAATTAACTTGTAAAATCATGTGAATGCATGGATAATGGCAACACAGACCCTACATAGTTGCTAGAAAAACTGTCTTTCAAGGATAGCTGACCTCCAAATGGCAGCATACTGAAAATTAATAGCACTTGCTGTCCGGTGAATCCTGTCCCATGACTTCTGCAGTGTCTAGCTTAGCTTTGAGTGAAAAACAAAACAAAACAAACAAAACAAAAATAAAAGAGAACAAACTGTCTTAAAGGTTCCTTTTCCTTTTCCTTTTCCTTTTCCTTTTCCTTTTCCTTTTCCTTTTCCTTTTCCTTTTCCTTTTCCTTTTCCTTTTCCTTTTCCTTTTCCTTTTTTTTTCCTTTTCCTTTTCCTTTTCCTTTTCCTTTTCCTTTTCCTTTTCCTTTTCCTTTTCCTTTTCCTTTTCCTTTTCCTTTTCCTTTTCCTTTTCCTTTTCCTTCTTTTTCTTCTTCTTCTTTTCTTCTTCTTCTTTTTCTTTTTTCTTCTCACAAGTCTTGAGATTTTCTACTGTAAGTGGATATAAGTAACTAGAGAACAGGATATAAGAAAACTTTTTTTTTTTTTTTTTTTTTAAATAAGGGTGGTCAAATACTGGTAGAGGTTGCCCTAAGAGATTGTGGAATCTCTGTCCTTGGAGATATTCAAAACTAGACTGAATATGACCTTGAGCAACCTGGTCTAACTTCGAAGTTGGCTCTAACTTCAAAGCTGGCTCTGCTTTGAGAGGAAGGTTGGACTAGATGATCTCCAGAGGTCCCTTAAAACTTAAATTATTCTGTTTCCGTGTCAAATGCAGCATTACCTTGTCCAGTCCAAGAAGAGCTTTGTATAACATGAAAGCACAAAATACGTGCTACGTTCACAGCTTTCTAACATAAAGAACATCACTTTCTAGTCAATCCCTAAGCACCTCTATTCAAGTGCTTAAATTTCTCATTGCCTCATTTTTGTCTGTAAAATGGGAAGATTATTATACATCTTCAAGTGCTTGAATTAAATAGAAAATGAATGCAGAGAAGTAGTTCATCTTCTGGAAAAATAAGCAAAATATTAAATTTTGTTATTAAATTTTCTTCTATTATAGCTACAGTTGCACCAATGATATTTTTATGAAAATTATTTGTATTACCTGTTTGAACCACTAAATGGAATAAAGACTTCACAAATGTCTTTACAAGCATGTGACACTTTGCACTCCTATGTTGTGTGTTGTGTCTCTAAATTTATGTATTGAGGAATCGTTGGAACATTTTTGCACTTTATTGAGTTACTTCACAAATAGTTCAGATCATATATATATGTGTATTTATTTATTTATTTATTTATTTTTCCCCTGAAATTGTAATACCAGGCTGTAAGAGAGCTCTGTGAGATTGCGGACTTTTAAGTAGACTCATGAGATTAGTAGCAAATGTTTTCACAATTAGAAACAGCAATTGGCACTTCTTGATATCTGGTCCTTTACTAACATATTTTTATTAAATTTTGTTTTGAGCACATACTTGTAGTATAAGAGGTGTGGTTTATTTCCTTTTCTAAAAGGAAATTTTATTTTGGAATTACTTCCTATTATTTCAAGTGGTCAACAAGTATTCACTCCGTGACTTCAAATTACCATTTGGATTTGATATTAATTTTTTCTGCATCCACATTAAAAAGCTAACAGTACATACTAACAGCATGAAACATGAAATATCTCTGCCAAACTTGGTCAATAATTGCATAGCATTTCCAGCTATAATTAAAATCTTTCACAGAGTCTATGTTCATACAGCATTCTTTGAGGTTAATTGGGTTTCTATCACTGCAAAATCATTTTCATGTGATATATTTCACTTGTTACAAATTGCACATTAGTTCATTGAAAATGTACAGTATGTTTCTTAATTTGAAAGTCTGTAGAATTTTAAGTTACAGTATCAAAACAGCTAATTCCTAGCTTCTAATAACATTCAGAAAAAATAAAGCCTTTTTTATTTTGGGGATAATGACACTAAACTAATGCTAGCATAAGACTGAAGGTCAGGCTCTTCTAAGTATTGGGATTACTTCACCTAGCTAGTCATGAAGCTGGGGGACTTGGATCCACTTGAACAAGATCAGAGGTCCTAATTTTAGAAGTAAACAAGCAACACCAGCTGAGTGACTGCTGGGGCAATACTTCTTGAACACATATTTTAACACTTTTCTTGGCATGTGGAGGTAACATCAAGCTAAGGCAAGCTTGGATATGAAAATTAAAAAGGGGTGCTAAGGACGAAGTATAGACAGTCATATAGTGTTAAGGCATTTAAAACATTGTAGATTGAGAACCCAAACTTAGTAAATTACTTGAGCCTTTTAGAATCACAGCTGAGATTTCATGCTATGTGAAATATGACTGCTATTATGATTTGGAAATCATAATATTGAAACTCCTGAAAATATGTTCACACAAAATTTGAGTCATAATGGGAGTGAGTCATTCTGTCTGAAGTGTCTAATTTGGAAAGCCAGTCTCTGTATGCTCCCTTCCTAGTCAAAGCAGTCTCTAGAGCTCTGGGCTCTTCAGACCTGAATCTGTGGTGTGGCCCATATCTTTCTATTTGCTATAGAAGAATTACACTAAAATTTCTATTTCAAGCCTATCATTTTACGCACATCAGATCTTACTCTTCATAGTGTGCTTTAAGAGTATTTAGGGACATTCATATGGCACATTGTGAGATATAAAAACCCTCCTTTTCTCCAAAAAAATTGTAATAGATGTTTAATATTTCTTAAAAATAAATTATTTTTTTAAAAAAAAACATTTAGCCATGAAGTATTAAGAATACACATAGCACAAAAATACCATGTATTCATGCTTTAATCTATGCTGCTTTTATTCTCTATTATTTTGGTAAAATCTGAGAAATTGTAATTAAATAAATCATGTAAGGTACTTAGAATAGACTGCACATTCTCCCTCACCTACCTTCTTAATAGCTAATTATGAATTTCCAATTACTGTATAAAAATAATAACATTTTAATTGCTTCATTAACTGAGAGGAAAATAGCATATATAGAGAGGGAAAAGTTAATGAAATGTAATGTATGCTTGAAAGAGGGCACGAAATATTTTCTTGGCAAAAGTTACAGACAAACTCAAACAGTCTAGAAATGTTCTTTTTTGAAAATTGTCAGCCTCAGAATAAATAATACACAATAAATCCTTCTCTTATTGCAGGACCTTGATGATTTGCAAAACTTATTTGCTTAATTTGAATAAAAAAATTATTAGGGAGGACCTTATATTTTAATGTAAATGTAAAGTACTTGGGAAATTTGTGGGTCCTTCAAATAATAAATTGCTAAAATTAGTCATAATATTTTTTTTTGTTTGTTTCTGTGAGCTCACAGGGTACTTGAATGTGTAAGAAGACAACCTCAGCTCCTTGGAGTTCAATTCTGTGAATATTCATAGCAAATTACTGTCTTAGCTAAAATCCTACTGATGAAGCAATGCTGGTTAACAATGTGTACATAAAGGTATTTGTTTTATGCCTCCTAATGTCTTGATCCAGAAACATTGTTCACACTTCCTAAAGCAGCTGCCAAGACTCAGGCCTTACTGAATTATTTCCTAGGACAGAAGAATCTGTGTTGAAAACTCTGCACATGTTTAATTCAGTTGTATAAACCAGCAAAAGTAAAAATGTGACACTTAAAATGCAGGGTAATCCTTTCTTTCAGGACTTACGTTTGAGTGTCAATAACAAAGTTGCTAGAACCAGCTCCCATTTGAAGCCTGATTCTAACTAAAGGCTTAAGCATTACAACACATGCCTGCTATCCAGTACTGTCCTCTCCATATCATCTGCTTCTACACAGAACTCATACTAAGGCAAATATCATGTGCATGTTGACCAGAAACTAACAATTTTTATTTTACACTGAAAACTTTGCAGGTTATACATAGCAACACTGTTTTATTATACATATAGTAATAGAAACTATTTTTACCTTAAAATCATATTAACTGTAAGATTATTCAATTACGGAACAGAAAACTAGTGTCATATATCAAATTAAGTGAGTTGTCATTGATGTGAGAATATCTAGTAGAACTGTTACAGGTGCGATCATTTTTGTCTTATTTTTATAGATGCTTCCAGCTGTCAACAGGTACAAATATATAATAGAAACAGATATTAAATATTGACTATTCCTATGGAAATAGGAATATTTATAACATATATAAGTGAAGAGAAAGGATTTTTCACCAGAACTATTAAAAATACTAACATCATATTAATTCTAAAAAAAGTGAATTTCTTCACCAATTCTCTATATATGAGAAGCAAATATATATATATATATTTGTTCTAATTGAGCTTGTAGATGAACTAAACATATTACTATAACTGAAATAATGAAAATATTCTGTCACAGACCCTGCTTTTGGACAGAAATAAGTAAGCTGCCTTCACAAAATAATTTACTTCACAAAATAATTTTAAAGTAAAGTAATTTAACAATTTTAGCATAAAATAATTTTATAAAAATAACTCAAAGCAAGCTAAATTCCTGAATATAGATGTTGCCTAGTCAGAAAATTGCATACAAATAATCTACTACTATGTATAAAATTTTAATTTGTTGCAAAGACTCTTTTCAATGAATTATTATTGTTTGATTTCTTCTCTGAATATTGCTGCTAAGTAAAAAATTTATATATGTGTAGGTAGACTTTATGTGATGCAGCTATAGCCACAGTGTAAAGGAAAGACCAAAGCTATTATCAATACAAGATGTAGAACACTTTCTTTGCCTGAGTCCCTCAGTGGGCTCCTGTCTACAGAAGAGGAGCTTTCTGTCAGACTAGACATATTCCCTTCCCACCCTCATGCTTGCAGCCTGGCCAAGATAAAACAAGCTGAACAGAAAGAGGGAAGGGAAGAGAATGAAGGAGAAGGGGGGAACTGACAATACAGAAAATATTTTCTCCCTCTGTTCTGTCAGTCTTGCAGCACCTGTAGTTTTTAAATAGGAAGTTTGAGGAGTTATTTTGTGGGCTGGGGTATTATGGTCTGCAGATTACGGCAGGGAGAATGACGGCTGCCAGCTTTGGGAGACAAAGACTCGGCACCGAGCAGTGGGGCTGTGCTGAACCTTTGTGCCCTTTTGGGGAGGCAAGTCCTGTGTCCCTGTGCTCCCCACCCCACATCCCAGAGCACTCAGGCAGCCCAGGAGATGGAGCAGTCGCCAAGGCCTGTCAGGTATTTTGTGCTTTGCTGATGAACTGGCTGTAGCTGGGAGCATGCCCTGCATGGTGAATGCTGTTCGTAGTCTGAAAGAGTTGCCCCTTGCAGATTTTCTCTGCTCCCTTCCAGTGCAGTTAGTCCCACCAATATGTGCAGCAGATTATTATTTTTTTTTATTTTATTTTGCCTGTTTCATCAAAATTGTTGTGCACTGGGACAAAAGCCAACCTCAGACAGTAGGTTGTTTGGCTGCTGAGTGCAACAGCCTTGCGCCATTCTGAGAAGATTTGGCAGCTGGTAATGAGGGACTACAGAGACTAAGACCCACAAAGTACATGGCTTCTTTAGAAAAACGACCTTCCACAGGCAGAGGAGCTGAATGGGGTGCTGTAGAAGAGGCTGCAGGTTTTATTTATTATTCAGAGCCACTGGAAGTGCACCAGTGCACAAGGCATTGCGGTGTGAGCAGAGGATGTCGGCGCCCTCAGGCTTCAGTTATTGCTGATCTGTGCTTCTCTATCAGCCAGCCCCTGGGATAAGGTTGGTCTTGAAAAGGGGGTGAGATGGATTTCTCCCTGGCTTAATTATTATATTAATTGTAATCAGTTTCTCATATCAAATTTCTATTATCCCTTCTTTTGTGGAAACTTGTGAGTGTGTGATCTGAGTGACCCATTACCAGATTGCCTTAGTTACTGATCTGTTGGCTGATTGATACTGGTAGCATTAAAGAAAATATTTCATTTAAAAACTACGAACTTATATCTTTACAAGTTGTGATGTGGGAAATTCTACATAGATCAAATAGTGGTAATCCTATAATCTTTATTTGCACATTTTGCAGCTTTTGGCCTTGTACAATGTAGTTCTTATGCAAAACCCAAAGTGTTTGAGAGAAGTGTTTCCATTAGTTCAGCTGTGGGTCAGGTTCAAATATTAATTTAAAAGCCCAGTACTCTACATTTCTGACACGAGATATGAGGAAGTATGTAAATACTTCCTAAAAAAATTTTTTTTAAGTGATCTTCCTATTTAGAAGCAGTGAAGCAGTTCAATACAGATGAAGTTAGTTCATGTCAAGTCAACTTGTCTGATGTAAGTGGATCAGAGAAATAGTAGGGAATTTCTGAATGAGTGTATGTGTATATGCTGTAAAAAATACATGCATACAATACTATCTATAGGTTGCACAGTGATTTGGTTCCATCAGTAAAATCACCCAGGCTAAAAAAAAAATGAAATACATACAGAAAGAGGTTAATACCAATTATAAACTAGCAGCTCATTATATATTTCTCAAACTAATACAGATACAACATGATTTAAGGTTGGAAACTGTGGCTAAAGAAATTAGTCTGCTCGGCATGAAACTAGGTTTATTTAATCAATGTTGCTTCCTCTAGAAAAGTGGATTAGTTTTTCTTTAAGACAGAGTTAAAAGTTTTGCAGCTAATTTATTTTAATAAGCATTCAGTCACTGACTGCTGCAGAAAAAGGCTAAACTGTAATGAAGCACCAGGAAAGAAAGCATGACTTAATTATTTTTCTGGGGTGGATAATGAATAAATTAGCTACGCTGTAGGCTTGCCATTTGTATAGAATTTATTACTTTTGCTTTAAGAACCATATCATGACAAAGTCAATTTTTCTCCTGACTGCAAACTGATTGATGGGGTAACATCTGGTTGTGAAAGACTTCCTCTTCATCATTGTGTTGCCAATGTTGGTATCACAAAGTGAGTTTGAAGTTTTCCTGAGTGCATGTTCTCTTACATAATTACAGATGACAATTGTTTTAATTTTTTTTTTTTTAACAAGCTTTTTAATCATGTAAACTACAGACTGAATAACTTAGCTGATACTAAAGATGCACATAGCTCAAAAACAATTTTCTTCATTCATAATTGGTTGCAATAAGGTCTTCTATGTGATCTAAGTACTGTGTTTAGAATGACAGAAGGTATTTTCATATGAAGATGTGTATGAACAAAAAGGCTTTGCCAAGAAGCATCTAGAGTGGTCTTGCAAGTGTTAGAAGGAGGACATTTTTCAGAGGAAAGATTAATAATTTGATACGACATTTGGGAATATGGGTTTGATTCAATTCCCGTTAAAGGCAGTAGAAGACTGATTTAAATGGGAGCTAGGTTTGGCCTGCCAAGTGTAAGCAATATGATGAATTTAAAACAAAGAAAAATGTAGAATAAATATCAGGAGGAAAAAAAAAAAATGAGCTATGTGATTTACTGCAATGTGAATCCTCTCAGCAAAGTGAAGAAGCACACTCAGTTAAGATAATGAAAATGAGTTTAAATAAAACACTAGAAAAGTGTTGTAGAAAACTCCATGAGCAAGCTAACTGTTTTACAATCCCTGTCCTTTTGTGACTTTATTTCCTGTTGACATGTACATATAAGGTACAAAGTTTTCACATACATTGCTTAGAAATATTGTAGTCTGTACTCCTGTTCAGTCCAAGATACTAAGAATCCATATTAGAGCTTTATTATCTCTTCAATAAGGAGCTTGCCATTGCATAATTTCAGATGTACCCAAGAAAAAGCATTTCTCTTAAATATTCTGTTTCTTGGTTGGATTGTCAATTTAGTAACGTAACATGTTTTAATTAAGGAAGGGAAAACATTCAATTAAACTGAGTTTATTTGTTTTGAACACCTTTCTCAGAGGGTTTGTTGAGGGATTTTGTTGAGGGAAAGTTACCTTGAACTTGTAAAACAAAAATGAAAATGATCAAAGCATATTTGGCTCTGAAAGATACATTACTAAGCTGCTCCCTATATTGCAGTCAAAAGCCCTTAATAGTTAAGGGTCAGTAAAACAAGGACAAGGAAAGAGGCTGAAACAGATAATGCTGTCTTTTTTTTACAGTCCCCAGAGTGCTGTACAGTTTTGGGGGTTGTTCATCAACAGTACAGGACACTGAATGCTTATCTGCTTATTTCCACAGAAAGTAATAATCTTTTTACTCCTTTATAAATACAAAGCTAAAATCATTATGGCTTATTCCATCAAATCCTGTCAGTGAGAAAACTTTGAGAAAGGTCAGTTATTTGATTCTTAAGCTGTAGCATTTGTCAAGCAATATTTGGAGTTTGTGATATTTTCTATATAACAGGTTACAAAACAAACCTAGGTATTTATGGAATTATTTTTAAGTGTTTGGATGTCCAATTTAATGGCCATTAAAGTCATTCTAATGAGAATTTTATTAAAGTTATAAAATTTACAAGTGCAGTAAGGAAAAACATGTCACAACAGATTTTGCACATTACAAGCATGTTTTCTTATCTATTGAATTTGTTGCTACTCTGATGGGCTCTCCAGTGTGTATATCATCTTTACTAAAATTAAATGTAAATTAATTACTGAATGATACACAGAGCTTTATTCTGTTCTAAACAAAAGTTGAACCTATTCATGGTCATTCATGGCTGAAGTAAAACAAGGCAAAACAAAAAGCCCTTCACGGTGTTCTCCCAAGATGGCACCGCCTCCTGCTTGCTCAAAGAAATGACAAGTAATGGCAGAATTCTGTCCCAAAGACGCTAAAATTCAACCAGTCTGACTGCAGGCTTCATATCTGCAGTTAGGAAAATGATTATATGATATAATTTTGACTGAGAGTAAAAAATCTGTTCCAAATACATTACACAGCAGTTTATGTTTTCCTAGGTCTTCAGTAAGGCAAGATCCTATTATTTGTTATTCAAGATCCCAGAGTATAGACAAAACAATGCTTTTTCTTGTGCAGATGGGAATATTGACAGAGCATAGGTCACCTGAAACTGTGGATACTTGCTTTTTCACTATTGGATATATTTACTATGCTACTGAAGTGACATTAAATTAACGTACAGACACAAGCTTTAGTTTGGCTATCCTATGAAACACCATAGGAAGGTTTGCGCCAACACCTACAGGCAGGTGAATTGGCAAGTCCACACATAGACTCTGCAGCAAAGTGTCTGCCTTGCTGCAGAGAAACCTGTGTCGACCTTCTTCAAACATCAAAGTTGATCAAATTTGTTCGGATACACCTTATGTTTAAAAATATAAAGAATGTATACAAAGATGGGGTAATTGATTAGAAAATGAAGCATCAGGGTGAAGCATAGGTGACCAGTCATCTTCAACAAAGAGCAGTTCAAGAACAAGAAAAAACCTCCAAAAGCTTAAGAATTACACTTAGCAAATAGTTCCTTAAGTACATCATCAGAGAACAAAAAACAAAACAACAACAAAAAACAGCTTTACAAATAAATTGCAAACATAAAGTCTAAATATGTTAAAACCTTTATTTCTTGCACATTTTTGTCTTGCTCTCTGCAGAGGTGTCATTACTAGTGAGGTCTTGCAAGAGCTTACAGTGAGGAGATAAGGAAGGCAAATGGACAGTGACAGCCATGTAATCCAGTGTCTGATTGCTTTTCCACGTGTCACTGGTGAAACATGCAGCTCTCCCCTCAGCCTGTGTAGGGGTTTGTAGTCCTCAGATGCATTCAGCCTAATGCAGTCCACACAGAGAAACAATGTCTTGAAGGAATACTTTGCTGAGATTACGCTCTCTGAAAGTGTTTTGACACCACTGTTCCTTATCATTAAAAATACATCTACCAGCCTGAGATACAGATAGATGTTAGGAACTGCTCAAAAAGAAACAAACCTGAAAGTTTTCACCATGAATTGAAAAACAGAAATACTTTTATTAACATTTTTCATAAATATTTGATCCAAATGCTTGGTTACTTTTGATCACACCTTGGCAACTGATCCCTGTAAAACTGTAGTTAAATATTTTTCAAGAGAAGCTGCCTCAGCTTTGTTTATGCTCTTTTAGTTGAACCTCGATTCATTTTCCCTCTTATTGACAAACTTTATTTCAAATTCCAGTAACGTTAGCCTACTTTTTATTTGAATTAATTCAGTATAGTCTTAATGTTTGGGAAGTTTATAAGGAACAATTTCCTTCAAACTCTTCTTTTGCTGTTAGCCTTTATCATTACCTAAGAGAGTTTCATGCCTAGCCACCATCTCTTGCTGCTGCAAGATGCTTTTCTTATTGTCAGCAGCAGACAACAGTGAGGTTTTGTTTGGTTTGGGTTTACATTTTAAGTTGTATGGTAAATAGGTAGGGTGGGTCTGGCTCTCCATTGTTATAAACTTGTATTCTTTCAAATTAACTGTAGTTCACTTAGTATAAAACTGGAGAAAGGATGTGATGAACAAGATCCCATATTTATAGGGATTAATATGTCTACCTCATTTTATACTTTAGTGTGTTGCATGTGCCACAGCAAGGATCAATCTTAATGAAAAAAAAAAAAAAAAGTACAGTAGCTCTTCCTATTCTTCACTTGGGAAACTATCTCCATTCCCTTTTGTTTTCTGCCTTTCTCTGTGGACAACCACAGAGAAAGCTCCTGGATGAACAGAGGCCACCAGTGTAGGGGAAGGCTGCACTGCTGCCAGGCAGGTAGTGCCTGCAGCCCCACGGCAGTCACCACCACTGCACCTCTCCCTGCTCACGTGTAGCATTGCCAGCCCCAGACTCCCCCAGCCCCCTGGTACCCTCAGCCGGACAGCTCTGCCTCCTCATGCTCCTGCCCCAGAAGACCCCAGGGAGACCCCAGAGAGAGGAAAGGCACAGGGCTGCTCCAACCGCAGCCAAAAAATCATCTTTATTAATCTTTTATTCTTGACCTGTCTGGGTTTTGGAGTGGCAAGAGTTTAGAGTTCTAATGGTTTCCTGGACGCAGGACCACTCCTTTCGTCTAAAAAATGTCATCTGCTTTTCCTAGCATATGATCTAGTGATCTTAAAACACATGCAAGCTAAGGTTCTCCTGGAACAACTTCACCAACTTTACCATTAGTCAGATATATAAATGTAAAATAAAAAGAAAAATATTGTTTCATCCCATTTACTTTAAACCTCCCAACTGATATAATCAAGTTTTCTTTGCAGTGTGACATTTACCTCCTTTCTCTTCTTCTTTAGGAAGGTAAATCTTAGACTTGTATTTGTGTGCATATTGTGTTTCCTTTCCCTGGTAGTATAACACCCCTACAAGTAATAGAGTTTGTGATTACATTCTGAAATTCTTTTGTCTATTATAGTGGCACCAATTTCTATTAAAATATATACATTTGGGGTTGTTCTTATAACTTGGTTGTGAAATCTCATTATGGCTTTTTTTTTTTCTTTTTACAAAATGTCTTTGCTTGAGAACTGTACTCATCTTAGCCTCCTTTTTTAAAAAAAAATTATCATTCATTATAACCTCACAGATAGCACATGTTAAGATTTTTTTTTTTTTAATAATATTGTGTTTTTTTTTTTTTAATGTAGTTTTACCTTTTTTGTAAAAAATAAATAAATTATATAGGTTAAATTTTCATATAAAGAGGGTTAATGAAACATGCAGATCATGATTTGAGTACATCTGGCAGTGTGTTCAGTGCTGAGTGTTTAATATTTTACATCGATGTCCATAGAGCTAAAAAATACATAATGCTTCAATGTTAGATGTAATTCCACAAATGCTTGTCACATTACTTTAGCAAAAATATTGCCGCTAATGAAAATAAGATTACTTACATGAAGACATAGTTGTTTATACAGAAATGGTTCAGACTCTTAGATATTCTAATACAAAATAAACAAATAAATAAAAAGTTTACTGAAATACTTACTTTTCATTGAGGTGAGTTCTTTAAGTTTGCAACACTTCCTTGAATTCTAAATTTTCAAGATTTGTTGAGATTACCGAAAAACATAGGATTTTATTAATTTTTGCACAGGAGATGCATGAAAGCAAGAGTTCAGCTCCTAGTTTGTAAATTACTTCAGAAAGTGATTAAATTAAAAAATGTAGGATGCACTTTTGGAGGACCTCCCTACAAACTAAAATGCCCCATCTACTTAAATGGATTACTGGTTTAAGTCCATGGCCCCATTTTCTTAATCATAGAATCATAGAATCATAGAATATCCTGAGTTGGAAGGGACCCTTAAGGATCATCAAGTCCAACTCTTGACACCGCACAGGTCTACCCAAAAGTTCAGACCATGTGACTAAGTGCACAGTCCAATCTCTTCTTAAATTCAGACAGGCTCGGTGCAGTGACCACTTCGCTGGGGAGCCTGTTCCAGTGTGCAACCACCCTCTCTGTGAAGAACCCCCTCCTGATGTCAAGCCTAAATTTCCCCTGCCTCAGCTTAACCCCGTTCCCGCGGGTCCTGTCACTGGTGTTAAGGGAGAAAAGGTCTCCTGCCTCTCGACCCCCCTTACGAGGAAGTTGTAGACTGTGATGAGGTCTCCCCTCAGCCTCCTCTTCTCCAGGCTGAACAGGCCCAGTGACCTCAGCCGTTCTTCGTACGTCTTCCCCTCCAGGCCTTTCACCATCTTTGTAGCCCTCCTCTGGACACTCTCCAACAGTTTCATGTCCTTTTTATATAGATGTCCTTTTAATATAGATGTATAGTTTATACTGAAGTAAAAGTCATTTATATTTATTAAAATGAAAGCAAAATGCATTTGTGTTGATGCAGTGCTTTTGTATTAATATATTTAATTGATGTGTTTGATTTAATTTGATAATATTTATTTATTGTGAAATTTATTAACAACATTCTAACACTATAGTTTTATACTACATATATACACGTACACAGAAAGATAAAAATGTACACAGTTGGATAGGTCTCTCTCTCTCTCTCTATATATATATATATATACTGAAATTGGTAATTAATACTTGTTTTATTAATCCCCATATTTGGATATGTATTTTATTCTGTGTTGTTCAACGACAGATTATCGAAATAATTCAATTGAATGCACAATTAAGCCAAGCTAACAAAAAAATCAACAAAAGCAAACAAACAAACAAAAAATAAATAAAAAAGACCAACCCACCGTACACTGTATGAGTAAAGAAGTGATGAATAGTTGAGTAAAACTAACCTTCAGATGTTTACTGGAGAGAGCTGGCAGCAAGGTAAAATCTGGTTTGCTTTTATTTTATGGTTTGGTGAGAACAATACCCAGGACAGCAATAATTTGCATTTAGTTAATATTTCATTATTCACATTTTTGCAGATAAGCAAATGTAGAATTTAGGTTACTGCCCAGCCCTTCCAAAGAAACCTCTGACATGGCTGGCAGCATGCACCATCTTACGGGGTCTCAGAACCCAACTGCAAGACAAGCCCTACTTCTGCTGTGCTTTTCTGCTCTCCAGATGAGAAATTAGTATGCAGGATCCTCCTCTCCTGTTGTGTGCAGGCTCCACAGCAAACAGAGAGGAAAGGTGTTCATTTTTTTTACCTACTGCACTACAAAAAGGAACAGGAAGAGGCTCTCAAATAGATTTAATTCAACTCCCTTCTCTGTCTGAAGGGTTACAAATGTGCTCCACCCTTCACACAATTGTTATATCCATTCCTCCATGAGGATCTGTTTGAGAGACACCCAATTTAAGATTCATTTTGCTGTCCCCAGCAATTTCTTACTGCTAACATCGGCCAGTTCCTCCTCAGCAGTCAACCCATTATGAGCTTCACTCCAAAAGGCCCAACTGTCTCCGTAAAATCCAGCAGGAGCCTGGGCATCTTGCTCGTGGTGTGGAGCAGATGCCTAACTGTTATGTGCTGCAGTTTTCAGTGTTGTAGCACATAAGTCCATTGGTGGATCTCATGATTAATTTAGCTGTATTCCAGTGCTTATTTAATAAAGATTTTATTATGAATGGTAGGAATCAGATTTGAAAATTAAGGTTCTTCCTACCATAATCTTTGTGAGCGTAGAAAAAAATATGGAGACTAAAATAAACAGAGAAAAAAGGTAATATCCTTACACTTACTACATTTAGACTATGTAGCCCATTTTCCCATTTCTGTTTTACCACTACAAATATTTCAATGAATTCTAGGTATAGTAGTTACATCTTTTTTGCATCTCCAGTGGAACTAGCCCTCCAGCAAGAAGTGATGGAGCTTCCCCAGCTTACATTCAACACAGGGATGCTTAGTAATGTGGAATACACAGCGTTAGCTCAATAGGCATTCGGTTCAGATTTTAGGTACAGACAATGCAAAGTGGAAACGAGTATGTCTGCAAATAACCTCAGTTCAGCATGAAAAAAAACAAACAAACAAACAAAAAAAAACAACTAATAGCATGGATACAATTCTGCCAGATGAGGACAACTTACAACTTTAAATCCATAATATTCAACCCATTCCCATAGATCAAGAACTATGGAAGTTAATAGTCAATTGATGGTATAAAATAAACAGAAACTCCCAACAGCTTTTCTCTTTTACTTCATTAAGCCCTGAGTAGACTGCACAGTCATTAAGCAAAACTGTGGGAAACACATTTTTTTGTGCTGTCTGATATGGTGATCCTCAGGTGCAGGTAATTGCCCACATGTTTAGAGAAACTCCATCCTTACAGCTGTGCTGACAGGCACCAGGCAGGAAGGCAGAAAGGAGCAGGATGGTAAGAATAAATCTGTTTCTCTGATGCACTTGTTCAGGGAAACATTCCTGTGCCGGATGACACTTAAGCATGTGCTTAAGTTCTAGTGGAACATACTAAGAAGCAGGAAATGTGTGCTTAAGTATTTTCCTGAATGGGGTCCAAAACTGAGTAGTTCATAGGTGAAATCTTTTCCTGCTATGCTGTTTTGCCTACATCATTACTTGCAGCTGCTTTTCCAAGCCAGTCAAGTATCCATCTACATTTCCAACCTTGTGCTGGCTTACCGCCTGCTCAGCAGGAACAAAAATGTTATCATTTCCAGTTATCCCCTGTGACCTGAAGCAAAACAGAACTCCACAAAAAAAAATAAATAAAAAAATAAATAAAAGAAGAGCTTGAGGGAAGTTTTAACCAAAGAAAATAACGTATAGTGTTAAATAGCATTAATTATTTCTCATAATTTTAGTAGTGTTACTTGGTTACCTCAGTTGCTATAACTTCAGAATCAAGTATGACGGGGCCAAGTATTCACCTGGATGCTGTATTACATGAATAAAATAAATGACATAGGAATCTTATCTTACTTAGCTCTTTTAGTTTAAATAAAAATGGAGTCCTCATAGTCTGTGCTTTGCTACCAATTTTTTCTTTTAGTCCAATACAAGTTTATTTCCATTTATAAATATATACATATATGGGTTATTTTAAATCTAATGTATATACTGTTGACTAGAATGGACAAACCATTATGAGAAAGATCAGTGATGACATCTGTCAATCTGACTACCTACATCTCACATCTCTGTGGCCATGGGACTAGTATGTCACAGAGCACTAGGGGAATGGTAGGTTACTGCCAAAAACAGTTAAGAGGCTGAGTGCTACTGACCCAGCTCTTTAAAAACTTCTCCACCACCACCCCTCCCCCCTCAAAATTAGGAATCAAAGTAAAGAATCCAAGGGAGGACATATTTGAAAATAGCAAGTCTTCTATGAAAATTCTAGCCTAAAATGTATTCTGTTTTTTAAAGGACACATAATCACAGTCAGGTTTGTTACCACTGAATGCTCTATTTGAAGTAAGGAGTAATGAAATACTGTTTCTTCTTTTGATCCCACATATCCCAAATCATCTTAAAGGAGCTCTTTCAAAGTATTTTTGACTGCACTTGTAGTGGAATAAACAGAACAGAAAAATGGCTATTTATCACAGCATGTATACTTCCATTTACTGCAACATTTGTAGTATTTCTCATTCTCGAAAAGGAAACAATAGGCACTGCCATATATTTAACTACTATCAGTGATTTAATGCCCAGTGTTTAGTGTCCTCTATTGTCCGTGCTCTGCAGTGTTTCATCACCCTAATCTTTGCTAAAGTTAAATATACAGCACAAAAGTTCAAAATATATCACTGTGTTAGGTCATTAGATCATTTTACTACAACTATCACTTGTCTTACATTGTAAGCAAGAGGGAAAATAGAATGGATTAAACAAGTATTTTCTTCAAAGATCCTGCAATTTTTTATTTATTTATTTTTTTTCCTGCAAAAACTGGCAAAATTACCCATGCCTATAATGATCAAATGCTATACTTATTTGATCAAAATAATTATGGGAAAACATGACATTTAAAGTTGAAATTGTTTCAAGCACCACTTTCAAAAAGTATTATATTAAAGACAAATCAATACTCTCTCTGCTATCTTCAGGCAAGATCTAAAAAACCTGAGATAATTGAATATTTGAAGATCCACAAATCACATATTGATCTGAAGAATTTAGATATAGCACTGAAGAGAATGTGTTTTCATCACAAACCACCATATGCTGACGCTACAGCTGCCTATTTCTATGTTTCTCAGCAATTTTAGGGCTCATCTACTACATACAGAAATGTGCAGCCAATGGCATTGATAATACTGTGAAAGTCAGAAAATTCATAAACCTATTTTCCATATATTGTTGTTAATGTACAAACAATAAAAGTGAAGACTGGTTGATATGTTATCCACTGAATTAAGGCAGAACAGAATAAGACATGGTAAAAATGTGCTGCAGCTTCCCTTATAACTCTCTAAAGGTGATAGGAGGAAAACAATAACAAAAAGAGAATTGCATTGACTTTTTCTTGGTGTTTTTCTGCACAGCACTTATTTTTTTCAATATATGAATTTACTTCTATACATAAGCAGCTGAAATCCTATTACTCCAATTTCATTCATTAATTTACTGTTGCTTTTCATTTTTGTTATGTCATATCTAAGTTTCAAATTATTCGTTAGGGTTAGTAAACATAAACTGAGTGGTTTAGTATGGTTTAACAGATTATATTTTAGATAAATTATGCACAATCTATAATAGATTTTTAAGATATCATTTTTTAAAAACAAAACTTATTCTCAGTATAAAGGCAAACAGGCAAACAGAAAACAAAACAAAACAAAACAAACAAACAAACAAACAAAAACATAAAGAGGGGGGATGCACAAGAAAACTGAAGAAATGTAAAGCAGACAGAAAATATAATGGGGAGGAACATGTATGTTTCATAGACATACAGAAAAGTATGTCTAGCTTTCTAGGTTTCTAAGTGTCCTGAAGTTCCTTGTGTTTTCTGGTATCCCATGTTCCCTGAGCTGTCCACACATACTTGAAACAGTAGAAATATACATTCCTTTCCTGTATTCCACAGTAAGCCATGAAAATTCTTATATACAAGCACCTTCTGCAAGTCCTCCCTTTCCAGTAGATAGATTTCTACACAGTAGTGACTCCAAACCTGCAGTAGGAGGTCCATCCATACAAAGCATTTTCCAACAGGTAGCTGAGCTGTTTCATGTAATATAGGAGATGGAATCTGGGGGCTAATGGAGAAGGTTATTCCTATTATAAAATAGTACTGCTTTCTATAATAATAACCCACTTTTGAAGACAGCTAAAAGACTGAAAAATGTTCTGCCAAGGAGTTGAAAAAAAATTTATTTTTCTAGACAAAATTCTTGATAGCTTCAGGAAGAGAAGAAAGGAGATTAGATTATTGTTTCTGGTGAGGGTAACGTATGGTGCAGAATAATAGCAACCTGAATAAAAACATAGTCAGCAACCTGAATGAAAAACATATATGTTCCAATGAAAATGTGAACATAAAAACTTAATTCAAGAATTTTGGTCTTGATTTGATATGATCTGGATTTCATACAGGTAATTTCAATGAACAATACATTCATTCTGAATGAGTTGTAGATATCCTGAATTTACATCTATGATGATTTATGTCTCACATCTTCCTCTGGGACTCAAAAGTACCCGAAGGAAAAAGTTCTAATCTGAGATACAGAGTATGGTTTTCATTGTCAGCATTGTGATGTGTTAAGTTGCTCTCATACCATGTAGGATTCCATTTGTTATAATAGTTGGACTCAAGAGCAGCTTCTAATATGCAACATACAGCATGTGATTCTGCTCTTGATAATGAAGGCAGGTTGATACTAAACGTATAAAACTTTGGTGTCCACTTCAGCTGAGAATAAAATGTCTATCTCCAAAAAAACACCTAAATGCATACTTCGGCCTTTTACTTCAACATGTAGTGAAGAAATATCATTATTAAAGAAGTGTTTCCAGGACTGAAAGTGGATACTGTATTGCAAGTATTTAGAAGATGATTTTTCAGATTTTCACAATAATTTATTTAAATATATATATATTCATAAAACTATTTAAAGAACAAAGCTATTAAAAATGAAAATACTTCTGTTCAATGTCATTAAATGCTCATTCTACTGAAGATGACAATTTTATCCAGTTATAAAATATTTCACTTACATGGATAATTGGCTGATACAAACTCAAAGTTATTTATGTTTATAGTCAGCAGTTTTAGAGAACTTTCCCTCAGTGTATTCTTTTACCTCAAATGTATTGTCCATTCTCATCAGGCTGATCTTATTGAACAAAGACTGGCTAATTCAAAGAGATCATATGTAGGCCATAGAGACGTCATTAGATGTTATGATAAAATTCTAGAAGGTTATCTCTTGGAAATACTTAGCTCATTAATTTTAAAGGAAAGTCTGATATGCTATCATAAACTGATACATCAGAATGCAAATACATTTGTGATTTAACTACTATGGCACAAGTACTTTAGAGAATCAAGCGTGCTTGTTAAATTAGGTTCCTTTCTCTCTTGTGTGCAAGGCTGCAAATAAAACATGGTGTATTGTAGAAATTATATGAATCCGTGGTAGAGTAAGTGAAATTTGCAAAATTTATCTGACCTTCTCAATGCCTTTAGGGAACACCTAAGTTTAATATTGCAATCAGACTTGTTATCCTTTCTATACATGCTGGGGCTTGGATAAATAAGCATAAATCTTAGTATAAATTTAGCAAAAGTTATTTAAACAAAATTTTGGTGATGTTTCAATCATTCAGAACTCTTTTGTTTTCTTAAAAAATTTATTCTTCTATGGTATCAGGTACTAGTTTGCAATTATAAAAAATAAAATAAAAATGAGAAAAAACACAAATGCAGTCTTGCTTATATGCAAGATTGCATATAAGATAAAACATTTGTTGAAGTAATTAATAATTGAGTTATCATGAAGGGAAAATGATGCTTTCATATTTCTTTTAAATAAATAAATAAATAATGAATAATAATAATAATAATAGTAATGATGATAATAATAATAATAACCGATGCTAATTTCAGAGAGTGTCGAACCCTTTTGGGATTCATTAAATGCAGTAAGGGCCAGGATCCTGATTCCATCACAGCCAACATAAAATTTCCTTTTCCCGTTACAGACCCAGCCTCATAACCCTTGCAGTGAAACTTCACTCAGTTTCTGTGAATAGGTTTCATGTGGTCGGATGCATGAGATTTTAAGCTGCTAAATCTGTGTGGAGTCTACACACTAGGTTTAAAGTCTTAAAAAGCCTACTTTTGTGTTCTATGTCTCTCTTTAGGATGACTGTCAAACAGTCTTTCATCCTCCAAAAGATTTTCTTTCTTTGGTCATCATCCTGAGTTTATTAATACTAGATTTAGGTACTGCAACATCTCTTAGAATTGCATATTGCTGAACAGAGTCAACATCAGTATAGTATTTAGACTATCGGAGACATGACTGAGTCCATGTGGTATGCCACACTGTTCATTGAGACAAAACAGGCTAGGGTGCACTGTATGGAGCTTTAAGGATATTTTCCTATGTGGTTTCCTTTCTTTTAACTATCATTACTACTTAGATATTTACAATTAAGTCCTATCATTTTCTACAATTTCTGAATGCTTTTCATCAGTTACGCTGAACAACAGTATGAGTCCACACCTGATGATCTTGCAATGCAACTTCAAGCAGGATCATCAACTAGGATAATTGTTTCTGCCTCTATAGACCACATTAAACAAGAAAATTGTCTGATGGTTTGGAAACAGTTGTAGCAACTACATACATCATACAATTCAAAAGAAACTGGAATGCCAACATAACAGATAATAGAGTGGCAATGTCTAACTGTCAAGGGTTTTGACAGGAGGCAGATGATGTTTGGAATTACGTAATTCCATAGGAAGACAAAATGCCTATTTCTGAACAAATAGGAAAACGTGATTTTTCTGTGTGTAAAAGATATATTTTCACTATACTATGACTGAAAATAGTCAGAAAAAACAATGAAACAAAATACTGTTTTTAAAGTGGAGTTAAATGTATGTAAGTATTTTTTTATTTTGGCTAACAGGACAATGCCTACACAATTCCAACAAATTTAAATTTGAAAAAAGATATGAATGTTAAAATTAAATAGATAGTTTTAAAGGCTTAAATAATTTATTTATTTTTTTTAATGAAATAATGTATTTCCATCAATGCCCTCTCTCTGTAAAGAGCATTGCTATTACACCGTACCTTTGGCTTATTTTGGCGTTATAATTGTCATACTTATTACAAAGAGAATCATTTCAGATTTAAGGTGCTCTTCATCACCAGTGTCATACAGCTGGTACAGGGCCTGATGTCAACGTAATTGAAAAAAAAAAGGAGAGAGAACATTGCCAGCATGTTAGTATGTGCAGCTATGCACCTAAGGTGAATCTCAACTGGTACTAAAGTTAGCACAATATCATAAACTAATTTTTCCTGCGAGAAACAGGACTAATCTAAGATTTTACATTTTCAATATTTTTTTTTCCAACATTCTTATCACAGTTTCTTTCAATTACCTGTGTGAATATCCAATTACTTATCCTCAAAACAAGCAAACAAAGAAATAAAAAATGTTGAAAACACTTCTTATGTCTTGGCCTTTACACTTATTCTTTCTTCCATTATCTATAACATTTTTTCTGATGCTTCTGATTAAAGTCATAAATAATGCTCACAGAGAAAATGACTTTCTCTGGAAGAAAAAAGCATTCAAATATTCCTGATCTAAAAGCTTTTTAAACTTGCTTGTTGATTTCAATATATGTGGTTTTGCTATTGGTAAACAATATTTTTTTGACTACATCTGAATTAGATGCTGACCAAGCAATCACTTTGCACATTGTGTAAGAATACTTGGATTTTAGTTTCTTCCTGCACAAAAAGCAGACACACACTTTCAGTCTAAACCTGCCTTTATTTCAGACTAAGAAAGAACAACAATGAGAAAAAAATAGGAGAGTGCTGTATGTATACTCCAGGTAATGGGCAGAAACAACTATTGGAAGGTTTTCAAAAGTAGTCATCACATAGTGGCTTGGGGAACAAAATGGTTACATCTGTTTTAGGTTCAAGTAAATCTAATGTTGCTGGTCAATAAAAGAAAAAGTCCTGACCGTTAGGCTTCCTAAGAAACAAGTTTCAGTTGACAAAGAGGGTATCCTTGATAGTGAGAAGACAAATTCTGGAAATTTAATGGTAATCATAGTAAATTAAGGGCTTCACAAGAATTATTTTCCACTTTGTCTTGTGTAAAAATGAAAAGTAGAAAGTAGAGCACCAAAAAAGGAATCATATGTGAGGATTTTTTTTTTTTGTTTTTCCAAGACAATGTACATAAGTTTTATCAAAATCACCAAAGATACACTTAGTAATTGTCTCTGTGATGAGATTAACTATTAGGATTGGATGAGATATGATGAGATTAACTAACAGGATTAACTATTTATACTGTATTAAGTTAACTGACAGATCTTCGTCTGATGTCCACTGATAACATGAGCAGATGATTTTTAGTTGTAAAGGAAAAATATTGGCTCATTGATGTTGCTGTATTAAGACTACATAAAAAAAATAAAATAAAATTTAAGAAAAAAAAAAAAGCAATAAATACTGTGAAATTTTATTTAAGTTCCTACTTGAGTTTATGAGTTAAAATGTTGGCTTGCCGGGCAGGTTTTACAAGTTCTCATGACTCTAATTCATATTTCCTTAAACACTTTGCTATGTGGCTTACCATGTTCATTACGGCCAAATCCTGACAGATATTTTACAAAATCCTGGTTTCTTAAGGGGATATTAAAGTTTTCAGTTCTGCAATTTCTAGAAAATCATTAAAAACTTGCAAGATTGATAAAAACAGTTGCTCACACAAAGGAAAGATACAGAATGATGAATCTCAGAAAAGGTACCAATAAATGCAGAAGAATATGTCTGAATTTAAAGACAAACAAGCAAACAGAAAACTTTATGATCTTCTCTGCAACTGCAATCTCTCCAACTTTGACTGTAAATCAGAAAATTACAACGAAGATCTCTTGAGTTAAATCACTATTTTAAAAGATGCCATGGGCTATGCTTATAATTATTCTGTATTTAAACTGAACACAGCACACTTCTATAAAATATGATAATAAATAATGATGATGATGATGATGATGATGATGATGATGATGATGATGATGATGATGATGATGATGATAATAAAGCTTTCTTTGCAAAATATCAGCATCAGTTGGGTTTCCTCATCCTTCTTTGGGATGACTGGGAAAGAAGAAACATAGCAGAAATGGAAAGAAGTACATAAAAGTGTAATTTTTAAACTGTATTCTGGAATGAATACAAAGAGGCCCTGATCCTAAAACTTATCTTAAGGCAAGCTAGTTACAATAATATAAAAGTTAGTGCAGGGATGATTTTGTCTTCTGTTTCTTTTGAGAGTTCTTAGAAAACATTCCATAATTTCTTGAACCTTTGAGCCAATATTCTGAAGTTAATTTGTGCAGATATCTGTCATGTTTAGATCTTGGTTTTCTTCTCTGACTCAGTTCATAGTTATAGTTCTCAAAGATATTCTGCTCTGTATGAAATCACTCTTTAAGTTCAGTGAGAAATCTATGCAAGAAGATGAACAGAGTTAGAATCAAGGGCTAATTTCCCCTTCGCACTGATGCCTGGACCTTATTGATGCCTCAGAATTTGACTTAATATACATTACTTTTGCACACAGAGAAAAATCAGATTTACTTTGAGAAACAAATACTACGTGCCTCAGAAAAAAGGTTTAAAAGTGTCAATATTCTGAACAAACTAGCTTAAGCATAGAAAAACAAATACTTCAAAAAGTTTTCTGTGCAGTGGTACTTGCAAAAAAAATGTAACATCTTGTGAGAAATGTGGTTTACACAGGAGATTTTTCTTTCAAGATCTTAGTTTCTGATGAAGTAAAATATGAGCTGGAAGAATATTCTTTGTATCATTTCTGGTGTGAACTAAATTCTTTATTCTTTAGAAAAGGACCAAAGGCACATATTTTCAGTAATATTTACAGCTAATACTTCCATGCAGCACAGAAAAGTGCTAGTCAGCATAGTCTGTATTGTAAATAACATAAAATGAGGGGTGAATCAAATAGGATTATTTTTCACTGCCTTCTATAAGCATTCAATTGGTCGTGAATACTAGAAATCAGAGAGACCAAACGTATGTTTTCTGGTTCCGTGAATTCCCTTTGCAGAATTACTTTCATATCAAAAGGGGAAATGGTCAAGTTGACTCAGAAAATATTGCTGGAAATAAAGTTGAAAAGAAGCAATTGTTTTGTCAGCTGGACTTTGGAACAGCAGAGGAGAAAAAAAAATTGTTTTTATCAGACGTTTGTATGCTAATCTCTGTAAGACCTTGACAACTCTTCCTAGAGAACAAGAGCCAACTCAGATGCGATGACTCCTCTACTGTCAGATTTACTTATCAACATATCAGCAATGGTTTAGGGCTAGACTGAGACTTTCAGACCAGTCATAAAGCTCAAGGATGTGGCCTGCACCCTTGTAGAAGCAGTTCTAAGAAGAGTTCTGGATATGAATCATTCCAATTTCCTTCCGGGTTCTGGGAAACAGTCATTTGTAGTTGTGTTATTCCACCAACAAATTACCCTTTTCTTCCTCTGGGCTGGATGCTGTGGTCAGAAAGCAGTAAGAATGGAGCTACACATCTGTCCACTATCTCCTTCCTCTCTCAATCAATATTTAATTGATTACTCCAAGAAGTACCTTAATATTTAATTGAGTACTCCAAGAAGCTGCAATAGGAATAGAAAGGAAATTCTTCCCTCTTATGATCCCCTTTAAAAGGACGCTTAATTTAATTTGCAGTCTAGCCTCTGTGAGGCCTCTTTCAATTCCAATAGTGGCAAGAAAGTGAGAGAATCTCTTTGTTCCACACATTTTAACCTTCTGTTCCTCCCCAGTGCCAAAACACGTACTTTAAAATGGTGTGCAGCAGCATGCAGCTGTGAAAACAGAATGAATTTTGGACATGATTGCATTGAGAACCAAATTTGCTATCTACTCTCAAAGGTGAATATTCAGTGCATTTTTCCCTTACCCACTTAACCTCTGAAATGTAATACATTTGCAGAAAAAATTCTAATCATTTAGCATCTACTGCCTGTATTCCTTTGTGTGCTTTTCAACATCCCCAGTGATCAATGCTAAGTATTTTATCAGATTCAAGGCTGTAATAGACAGTGGAAATAGAGTGGGTTCATCTTAGCTTACCCTAGTCTCATTTCCACTGAGTAGGATAAGTTAAACTGTGCCTAATGTAATGAAACTATCCTCATCAAAATATTTAGACTTTAATTTTTGAGTCATTATAAGGGCACTTATATGCAGTTCTGAAACAAAATCAATTTGGTAGGAGTTCCTGCATCATGATTTTGAATTATAGTGTCTAGGTGAGAAGTACAATATACATCTGAGTGCTGAGACCCAGCTGTCATTCTGTAGGTTTATTTACTATGTTTGTAGTACTTGTATCATAACTCCCTCAAAAAATGTGTTCATTTTTGTCTTTTTTCATGCCTTAGCAGAATCTTAAAAAAGGGCGGACATGTACCTGAGAAAGATGTTTAAATATCCATATGATAAGTTCAATTTCCAAATTATAATTCAATGCTCAAAACAGATGATGACTAAACACTTTTAGTAATTGCATAACTAGGTATCATTTAAATAATCATATAAATACAGTTGATTAAGAATGACTGATCTTTAAGAAAGCAATCAAAGTGACACAAGCAAAACAGAAAATAAAATAAAGGTGGCAAAATGTTGCATTGCCACAAGGCATTTCCAAATGCACATACAAGCATGGATTTAAGTACTGCAAATCTAAATGTAATAAACGCGCATAATTCCTGCTGATTGCAGTAGAAATGCTCATCTAGGGAAGCAAAAAGTATTTTAGCTTTTGTCTGCTAGCCAAATCAGTGGCTACACACTTTGCTTACTTATGCCAGCCCCATGAACAAATCAACTTTACTACTGATTTACACTGAGCTCAGCCTCCAGGAATTTCCTTCAAACCACAGAAGGGAAAGTTTTATATCTCTTTCATGTTCAAACAATTTCACTGAAGCCCTCCAGATGTAAATACCTAAAGGCTCCTAAGGCATCCAATTTATTTTGAATGGAAACTAAAGTCAGCTATGGAAGACAGGTATTCGTACCTAGTACTGCTCAGTGCTTTCCTCAGTCTACTGTAGTCTTCTCAGATATTTAAAGCTATATCTAGTTTCTGAGCAGCTGACTCTGTCCCCCCCTCCCCCTCCCCCATCCCCAAACATCCTAACCTTTTTTCTAGAAGGAAAATTTGCCTTTTAATATGGTAAATTGGTCACAAAGATCTGTACCACACGTTGGAGAAATGCCCAACTTCAAATTACTTCAGAAATTGTCAGAGGATGGTGGCAGCAGCATTGGCTACAACCTCACATTCACCTGTGCATGAGGTTTAATGTTACCCGGTGGGACTTAGGTGTGCACAAAGGTGAGCAGAGTGGGAAGCCCTGCAGCAGGGCTAGCTGTACTGGGAACAGAGATGATGTGTGAGCTGAGACCGCAGACCCTCCCTGGGTGCTGCCAGAGGGGAGGAGCAGAGCTACAAGCTGCTCTGGTTTAGGAGGTGGCAAGAGGCCCTGGAAATAACTTTCCTACAGGAGTTGCTTTGCAATCTTGATCTTTCCACTTTTCATAAGATATACTGAAAATTAAGCCCAATGTGTTTAAAGGTGACAATGTTACATCCTCTGTGCACTCCTCAGTGTTCTTGTGCATGTGGATGTCTTGTAGGAACACATCAGGGAACGTTGTGGTAGCTATGCTAAACCTAGTGGAACATAGACCAAAACAAAACAAATAAACAACAACAAACAAATAGCATTTATTTATTTATTTATTTATTTATTGTGGTATAACTTACAGCTGAAATCTGGGGGAAAATAGTCACTTTTTATGAAGTCTAATTTCACAGGATTTTGGTACATGTCTTTGTTGATTTTATACTAATTATAATATGTCTTTTTATTAAACAAGTGGTCTAAAATGAAAAGACAGAAAAACGGGGATACAGTTTAATACAATATATTACAGAGTCAAGAAACCAAACTGTAAAAAGATTAAATGAATGACACAAAGAATGAATAAGGTGCAGAGACAAAAGACAACCTGACTCTACAATAAATGATATTTCATGAATATATTTTAGGTCCCAGAACTTTGTAGCCTTTCCAGTATTATTTTTTTTAAGGTTTTGCAACCGCAATAACAACATATAAAATGTTATAAATACTTTACCAGAACTGTGTATGCACTCTGTCATTAAAAAATTGCCTTTAAAATATTCTGTTTGCATTTCACAAAAAAAAAGGATGATAAATACATAAGTGGATGAAGTGAACACCAAACAGAAGCTGCATTCATTTTAAAAATTATTTTACAGAGAACATAGGTTTAACATTAAAGACAGAGCAATGGGGGAGAGAACGGAATGACTTATTTGTGTCTTCCAGAAGTTGGTTTTTTTTTTTAATACTTTTATATTAATATATATATATATATATAATATTTATATTCAATATATAGAGGTCTAGAGCATCTTCTCAAACTTGAGTCAAATTCTGGTACCATTAAGAGAACAATATGCTACCTGTCACTGACTTAGAAAGTCCAGGGTTTTGCCCAAGCATTACAGTTCCAAAACACCTTAAGATATTTATTCTTTTTAAAAACCCAACATTATAAAAATAACAGTGTGTCACGAAAATTGACTAATTGCAGACCACTTTGCTTTTTCTACAGATCTGTGAGTGAATTTTCAAAAGTATATATATGATGAGGGAGCTTACAAAGCTTTCTTCAAAAATAATGCCAATGTTCAGAAGCAAAACCCTGCTGTTAAAATTAGGAAGATCTTTAGAATCCTGTGTACATCTGAATACACTTCAAAGGCTCTTTCAGGCTTTCTTATATACTGATTGCCTAAGAGAATTTATGAACTCTGTGGCAGAGCTTTCTCTCAGCTTCTTTTCCAGTAGCTGATCTTTGGGTCTGTGATTTGCCCAGAAGTGATGCGTGGGACATTACAGGCCTACACGGGGCCCACGTACTCTCTCCCCAGCATACCAGAACAATTACAGCCATCAATTGTGGCCCTTTATATTTGAGATAATGTACTCGCTGAATGCTTGTATACAAGCGTGGCTAACAAAGCAAGCAATACACCATATCTGAGTATATAGATCTCCCACAGGAAGATAAGATTTATTTGTTTTTAAGTGCAATTGTATATGTATTTTGAAAATCTTAATTTAAACAATTTGGAAGCTGACTTTACTAATATAATCCTTTCAAAAGGAAGTGGTACCATTACAGTACAAAACAGAAATAGAAATAATATTGGTAATAAAAAGATAGTGCATTACTAAATACAGTAATAACACAAATGTTTCTTTTTATATGGAAAATACTCAGAATAACTACTGTTTTGTTCTCAGAAACACATAATATCTTCCAAATAATTTCTTTATCTAAAGTCTTCATAATTACAGTTAATGACTCTATTCTTTTATCATAGTGCAACATTTAAATAATAAAAGAAACAATAGACTGTAATTATTGTAATCTATCTTTAGATATTAAAAATATTTTTGAGGGGAAATCATGTTTTACTTACTAGTGATATAGTCTTACTGCTGAGCTGCATTCATATTCCTCCTCCCTAATCAGGATTACAGAGTTCAACAGTTTCTGCTTAGATTCAGCAGCTCAAGATTTAGAATGAAAATAACGTGCACACAAAGCATGAGCTCTCGTGTTGCTACAATCCCCATGCCTGATCTTGGGCTCTGTTTAGGTATCTTTGAGATTTTGAGGGACAGAACTAAAGAGCAAAAGATTTAAAACACTACAGAAAGCAAATCCTTGCTTGGATTGTCAAACTGTACATACTTGCTTTACAATTTATCACAGCTGGTATTCTTGACCTGACTTCAGGCATTAGAAATCAAGAGCAGACATCTTCTTACCTTAGCATACTAGCCCATAGAGGTATTTTTTATGTTTCCTTTGAAATAGTGTGTTATCCAAAAATAATAAGATGAAACAATGCATTCTGTCTGTCTTCCTTAACATTTTAAATGTGGAATGTTTTTTGTTTGGTTTTGTTCTGTTTTGTTTTCTTGTTTGTTTTTCCTTCTCAGGTAATTTGATTTTCTATCCAAGCTAATTCTGTTCCCTAAACTCCAGTATCTTCAAATAAACTAAATTAGCATAACTACAAATGATATGTTACTGTCTATGCTGTTTTGCCATTTATATTAATATTAATGTAAACAAAATGTGTGACTGCAGCACATTTCACATTAAAGATTAGCATAAAATAAGGCAGTCTCAATAGCTTTTGACATGTTTTAAGCCTTGTGGATATTTTCTTCCATTGGTAGGACACTGAGGACTAAAAATCACCCAGTTTATGTCTGTTGGAAAATTAACTGCTGGACTAACAAAAGGTACTGCTAGTAACGAATGGTGCTGCTTTATTTGCATTAGAATCAGTGGTCAAATAAGGTCACTAAATGAATGACCTATAAACACCACAGTCTCTAGAGAGTATTCTTAAACTGAAGTCTGAATTACAGCTCCAGTTAAATTTTTAAGTTTCAGAACAAGATACCATTATTATTAGTCTACTGTTATTTACAAATAAGTACCTATATAAAAATATATTAATATTTTTAATGTTGAAATTGCGTAGATTGCCAGTTTTTGCTATATCTCTCTTTTGACGGTCAGAAATTAAAAAGAAAAAAACAGATATTACTGTTAGTAATCTACAGAAAATATTTGGCCCTTTTCATTCGTTTTACCTGTATTGATTAACGGCATTATTTATTTATTTATTTATTTATTTGCCCTTGATACTTGGGAAACAGGGATTACCTATTTGGTCACGCATTTCTTAAATGCGTGACCCATCTCAAGTGACTGTGGATTATGGCATCCTTCTGCACTGGTTCTCTTTTCAAGCATTTCAAATAATCCCAAAGCTCTGAGTTTGTGTTTGAGAGTATTCATGAAAAACGTGCATACTGCACTGCCTACCTATGTAGGTGTTGATCATTACTCCCTGTTCTTTTCCTAGTTACTCAGTGACTGCATTCTGAATCTGGAGGGTTGATATGGAGGGTCCATATCATCTAATCACAATAGACACAAACACGCACACAAAAAAAGAGATTAAAATATTATTGGTTTCCTTATTTCCCACTTCATCATAAATGCAACTGGTCTGTCTACTTTTCACATGATACATAAGGATATACTTGACATCTTGATTTTTTTTTTTCTCACTTGCAGTTACATGTAAGAAGTCCCACATAATTTAATAAAACATTATGTTAGTGCATTATGTTAGTCTATCTAAGAAGAAATGCTTTCACATTCAGAATCGTGATGATTATTGACAAAAAATAGCATTGTATATCATAAGAAGTGCATGTAAGCTTTAAAGTTTACATAAAAGTAGAAATATCAGGAGAAATAGCATGTCATAATGCAAACCAGAAGTGATGACTGCAAATATTGTTAACATCATTTGCTAGTGATTTATTCACTTTAGGGTAAATCTATACCAGCCACTTTTCCATTCTATTATAGATTCCTTTCACAATGCTCTAATTACTATCACTTTCAACAACCTTCCATTGATACATGAAATGATATAACTAACCATGTGTGTTTTGATCTTCCTCTTATTGTCAAGTGAGATTTCTGTGCACAATATTTTATTGGCTGTACAAGGCAAGTTGTTTCTTTTTCTTTTTTTTTTTTCTTTTTCTTTTTCTTTTTCTTTTTCTTTTTCTTTTTCTTTTTCTTTTTCTTTTTCTTTTTCTTTTTCTTTTTCTTTTTCTTTTTCTTTTTCTTTTTCTTTCTTTTTCTTTTTCTTTTTCTTTTTCTTTTTCTCTTTCTTCTTCTTCTTCTTCTTCTTCTTCTTTTTCTTTTTCCTTTTCTTTTTCTTCTTCTTCTTCTTCTTCTTCTTCTTCTTTTTCTTTTTCTTTTTCTTTTTTCCTTTTTCTTTCTTTTTCTTTTTCTTTTTCTTTTTCTTTTTCTTTTTCTTTTTCTTTTTCTTTTTCTTTTTCTTTTTCTTTTTCTTTTTCTTTTTCTTTTTCTTTTTCTTTTTCTTTTCCTTCTCCTTCTCCTTCTCCTTCTCCTTCTCCTTCTCCTTCTCCTTCTCCTTCTCCTTTTTCTTTTTCTTTTTCTTTTTCTTTTTCTTTTTCTTTTTCTTTTTCTTTTTCTTTTTCTTTTTCTTTTTTCTTTTTCCTTTTCTTTTTCTTCTTTTTCTTTTTCTTTTTCTTTTTCTTCTTTTTCTTTTTCTTTTTCTTTTTCTTTTTCTTTTTCTTTTTCTTTTTCTTTTTCTTTTTCTTCTTTTTCTTTTCCTTCTCCTTCTCCTTCTCCTTCTCCTTCTCCTTCTCCTTCTCCTTCTCCTTCTCCTTTTCCTTTTCCTTTTTTTTTTTGTGGGGGGGGTTGGAGTGAATCTACAACAATGGTCACTGAGAATAGGTAGATGTTAATATTTTGGAAGTATTAATAACTGAGAAATGCTTGTGACCATACTTAATTTCTCTCAGGTCACAAATGAAGAAAAGAGATAATTCAAAAGTGCTGGGAAAAAAGAAATCACAAACACACACAAGTTCTAGTTTAAGGCCTGAGCCTAGAATTCCAACATTTTGATATTATCACAAAAAATGTATATATATATTGTAAATATAATATATACACGATATATAACATTGACAGAGAATATATAAACATTTAAGATATTATGAGAAGGGTCTATCTTTGGTTTGGTACTTGAATTAGTCTCCGAATTAGTTTACCATTTGTTGTTACTGTAATTGTTTACTATTCTCTCTAATTCAACCATTTATTCTTAGGGAAGCAGGTAAAAAGTGTTCTGATATTTAATATTTAAGCCATATCCTTTGCTTCTAGTTCTTTGTGAAACTCTGCTTCTTAAAAGAATACTACTATAGAACAACGCTGTTATGCAGTGCATAGTTTTATGAATATCAGTGTTGCATTTCCTATGGATTTTTATTTTATTTTATTTTATTTTATTTTATTTTATTTTATTTTATTTTATTTTATTTTATTTTATTTTATTTTATTTTATTTTATTTTATTTATTTTATTTTATTTTAATTTTTATTCTTTCCTTTTATAAGGAAGTCATTTTACTGCCAGTTTGCTAATTGCGCAGTTCAATATTTCTTTAAGGTACAAATATTTTTAGGACTTGGTTACCTATAGTTAAATATCTACCTTCCTGTTAAAATGCAAGGCATTATCAAAGAATCTCATATTCAACACAGCTATGTTTCACTTCTAGAAGTTCAAAGTATAAGGACAAGAAAACATCTTGTTCTGATATTGTCTTATTCTAAGGCTAGATGATGTTATAGAAGTAAAAGTGACAATACAGATAACAGCACAAGTGGGTACAATTGGTATAAATTTATTTTTTGGCCAGAATTTTCATTGTGTGTAAGTGAATGTGAATGTAAATGTAAACCTTGCTGTTAATGATTTTTAAACAAGTGATTTATTTTTAATTTATGTAAATAAAGAACAAAAATGTAATCCATGTAATAGAAAATTTAATTCTAATAATGAGGATTTGTGTGGTTCAAATAGGTACAAGCATGGAAATTAAAAAAAAAATCTTTACCAGTAGTAGCTCAGAAACGGAACTTTCTCATAGTGTGATCTCTTCAATTTCTTGCTGATAACTACTGTAAATAGTTTTGTAACACAAATAACAAAGGCAACCTTCATTTTTCAACCCCATTTCACAGAGCTCTTAAGCTGTGCTTCTGAGAAGTCTGTTCTTTTTTTTTACATTGCTTTTCCAGTCAGTGTCTACCAGAGAGATTTCCACATGGGAACAGAACAAGAGGAAAAGAGATGAATCAGGAAATGTTTTTTAAGATTGAAAAAAAAAAAAAAAAAAAGTGAAAAAAAAAAAAAAGTATGAGAATCCTGTAGAAATGTTTAAAAATGATACTAAAAAAAAAAAATAATAAAAAATAAAAAACATAAATCTTGTCACTATCTACAATGCTGAAATGAAGTTTTGACATCTGACTGTGGCTGTGTTCTGAATAACTAGTAATAGAGCTTTAACGCAGTTTCACCAGCTATATCTTTTGAAATTCAGTCTTTCTTTAAATTAATGACAACAGATTCAGACATCTTCAAAAACACAATGCCAGTCTTTAAACAGAGCTATGAGACATCAAATTGATATTCCAGACAAAAACTGCTTTGTTTGCAGACAAAACTCTGTAGACAAAAACTGTTTAAAAGCAAACAAGCAAACCAAAAAAATCTTCTCATTTCATTTTCCTCATGATGCATTTCCTCCCAGATGCAAATCCTTCATTTGGTACCCTCAGATTCAGGAATCTGAGCTCCTCCTCCATGATGTTCATTTTCAGACAAGAAAGATGCTTAGACAAAATCTCCTAAAATGGTTGGCATGGGGATTAAAATATATGCTGGAATCTACACTCTGCTGTACATTTCCAGTATTCCTAAATTAAGTGTTAACATAAAGAGTTAATAATAATTTAGTTCTGCAATAAATTTTCAGCATATTGGGCTACAAAACAGTTCCATCTCAGGGGAACAAGTTGACCTAGGCTTTTCCATCAATATACTAGTCACTAAAGTGAAGATGACATATATGATTGTTTGTGCATTAGAGAAAAACTGAGCAACTCAACAAAGAGTTGAGTAGTGAAAAGGTTGCTAAGAATTATAGGTAAAATGAACCAGTTTGACTGTATTTTATTTCTATTCTTAGTGTACTTCTAACCTTCATTCCTTTTATTTTATTCAACAACTCTTTAAAATAAAATATGTAATCTAACATAGATCCCATCAAGTTGCAGATAAAGCAGCCTCATTTAGCACTTTTGCACAACACCTAGGCAGACACTGTCAGCCTTCCTTGATCTTCTAGGGTCTCTTCCAAGCAAAATCTCGTGCTTTCCAACATTTGTGTATGTTGTTTGTGGAAAACATGTTCATGGGAATGCCCATCATCAGCTGAAAATTAATTAGGAAGTGAAATGCAATCAATGTGTTATCATTTATTCTCCATTATACTTTGTGTATTAGATTGTAAGTGAAGCAAAGAAGCCAGCTATTAAGTGAAAGCAGTAATCGGTTTCTTCAAACAAAGGAATATATGATACTTCTTGTCCTTAAATATCTCCTTTTTTTTTTTTTTTTTTTTTTTTTATTTTAGAAAATGATCTTCAAGATATTTTTCTAGTTAATAAATGGTTGATTAGAAAGAAATGTTAGGAAAAAAAAATGGAAACAAACATGGAGAATTAGACCATACACAGATGCAATCAGTCTGTCTTCTTTAAAATTAACAATTACTTTTTGTCTGTTTTAAATGAAATTATAACAATCATTTCTTTCTTATAAGGCTTTGTGAAGCTAAACCTGAATGTAAATATGACTTTCTGTATGATGAGATTTTGAAAAGCAAACAAAAATGTTGACATTTAGTGAAAGATGATTATAAACTATTTTGAAGGAGCTCATAAATACTTATTTTAAAAGTAAGTTATTATACTGCAGAAAATAGCTATATGATTTGAACTTAGAGATGGTCAGAAGCCCTTATGCTTGGTGAGAAAAATTGCTTCTAAAGGATGAAAAAATAAACTTAAATGTTACACACTGTTATCACATTTGCAATTTGGTATTTGGGGAAAAAAAAATGTAGCTATGCTTCAGTTATTTAATTGTTATCAACAAGAACTAGAACATGGGAAAGAACATGAAAGCTATGCTTCTTTGAGTTTGATTTGTAGGGAAAACTCATCATAGTAATTAAGACTACAAAAAGAACAACAAAGCTGCTATAATTGTAATGTTCCGTTGTTGATGTGTAGCAAATAATAAATAACTATAAATAATCTTAATATGTTCCCAAGGAAATTAATATCATTGGTCAAACACCATTTAGGGGCAATTTTAAGTGTGACTTTTACATTTCATGAAACTATAAAGAAATAGCAGTGAAATTGAAAAGATTTTATGACCTCAGTTATCATCAACCATCCTGCTCATACTCATGTCCATAAAAACAAAACTGCTTAATAAACTTGAATATCTAAAACAGATGAACAAAACATGGAGTAGTTACTTTGTTTTGAATGTCTTGAAGTGGTATTGCCTCCTTAGGGTAAGTAATATGTTCCCCAACCACATTTTAGTTCTGTTTTCATTCAGTCTTATGGTTGAAGAATTTAAGGCTGTTCTATAAGTAAAGAAAATGCCATTCCATCATGGTGGTGATGGCAGAGAATACTTTAATTTCAAAGAAATGGAAATGAAGATCTAAGATAAGTCTCATGATTCATGAAGTTCATAAAAAGACTGTTATAATGTAATTATAATGATCATGTCATTGTTGTTTCACCATTTATCATAAAATACTATGCAGCAGGTTACATTTTTTTCTTTAAAGCATAATATTTTACAAATTTTTTAATATAATTGCACTTCTGTACTGGGTCTGGCTGGGATGTTAACTTTCCCTGAAGCAGCCCATACAGTGCTGTGCTCTGCACTTGTAGCTGGAACAGCAGTGTTACCACACCAGTGTTGTGTCTACTGCTGAGTAGTGCTGGCACAGCATTGGGATTCTCTCTAACCCTCCTAGGGAGTGGGCAAAAAGTGAGAAGAGAAACATCACCATCGCAGCTGACCTAAGCCAACCAAAGGGATATTCCATACCATATGATGTCACACTCAGCAATAAAAGGTGGAAACAGGAAGAAGAGGGGAGGGGTGGGCTCTCGTTGTGAAAACGTCAGCCCTCCTCCCAAACACCGGCTATGTGCGTTGAGGCCCCGCTTCAAGGACGTAGTCAATCATTGCTCATTTGTGGGAAGTAGCGAGTAATTTCTTTCCTCCACACTTCCACATAGCTTTCATTTGTTTTATTTGTTTGTTTTCCTCCCTTTTTTTTTCCTTCCCCCCTCCCTTTTCCCCTTTCCTTTTTTTTTTTTCCCCTTTAGTTAAATTGTTTAGTTCATAATAATCTTTCTTTAATTATTATTATTATTATTTCTGTTTAATTAAATTATCCTTATCTCAACCCATGAGTTGTTCTTTGCTTTACTTAGTGAGAGAGCGGTTGTGGTGTTTACTGCCCAGCAAATATTTGGATTTGCTTAATTAAAATTAACTTTAAATGTAGTGGATAGCAAGATATGAAGTACACACAAACGTAGAGTTACACTTGACTATGTAATATTTTCATATACCTGCTTCAAGAAATAAAATTACAAATTGAAATTAATGTTATAAATCTACAGATCCTCATCTATAAACCTGGACTGCCTTATACCTGTGTATGCCATCACGTTTGTATTCCTTTTTACCATGGAAGTTTCAGAATACTTCTTTATGTAGCCATATACTTAAAATCATATTGTTATGTTTTTCATTGTATCATTTATTTAATTTAGTAGTATGTACATCTGATGGAAAATAACATATCTGGTAAGGTTCTTCATTCTATAAGTTTCCCTTGTACGTATAAGTTTCGCTATTGTACCTGATATTAACTAGTGGCCTAAGTACGAGACAACTGAAACATTTAAACTAGGAAAGATGAAGTTTAAATTTTAAATTGAGTTCATTGGTTTTGTTTGTTTATTTGTTATTTTTATTTTATTTTTGTTGTTGTTGTTGTTGTTTCTTTAAAGTAGAATCATTTCACTACTGTTGAAAACGAAATTTACTGACCAAATCTCTTAATTTTGCACATTTGGCAGAGGAGATAAGACACCTGTTTCTGGAGTTTGCAGTTCTGCTGTTACATCATGAAAATCCCCATGGATAGATTTTCTTAACTTTCGCATATTATTGGCATAAAATAACCCTCATCAAGCTAAGACATAAGATAATGAACACAAATTTGCCATTATGCTGCCAAAAATAAATCTCACATTTGAAGTTTTTATGTGATGTGTCCTCACTAATCATAGTATCAGAGCAGGTCCCTTGAAGATCTTCATGTGTTAAGTATTGCGGCAATCTATATAAACCAGAGTAATGAAAAATAAATCACATTGATTTATACTTAAATGAGAAAATAGTATTCTCAAGTGATAAAATAGTATTTTACAAGGTCACAGCAGTCTTGTTGGCTATCAGAATTTACAATACATCTTATGCTTAAATTCATGTGTTTGCCTAATAACCTGTATGTCCCAGTCTCTCAGATTGAAGAGAGAAACCACTGCCAAATAGCAATTTAAAAATATTTTAACATACTTACCTTTTTAATATTTCCTTTATTTATTTTTTTTTCTGTGACCAAAACATTGACAAGTATTTCAGTAGCTACTTGCACATATTGAATTACCTGAATTATTTTTTATTCTACTTTCGTTAGACATACACTATGCATAACTATTTAAATCAACAAAAAGCCCATTGATTTGTGCTCTTCTACACCAGAGTAGATCTTTCTAACTATTCAAAGTAACAATTAAATCTCTGGGGCATGACTTCAGATTTACATGAAAAATTGTGATACAGAATAGTAGTTATCATAGAGCTTACTGCATATGGGTTAACCGAAGTATTGTGTGACAACTGGTAAGCAGTTCTTGAGAACAGCTTAGTCACTGATAAGTAGTTCTTGGGAACAACGAAAAAAAATGCATTAGGGATATTAGTGCTTTTATCATCTCTGTTCTTGATCAGTTTGTTCAGCCTGGAGAAGAGGAGACTGATGGGAGACCTTGTCATGGTCTACAACTTCCTCACAAGGGAGAGTGGAGAGGCAGGTGCTGATCGCTTCTCTCTGGTGATCAGTGAGCCCTGAGGGAATGGCTTGAAGCTGTGACAAGGGAGATTCAGGCTGGACATCAAAAAAAGGTTCTTCACTGAGATGGTGGTCAGGCATGGAACAGGCTCCCCCAGGGAAGTAGTCATGGCACTGAGTCTGCCTGAGTTCAAGTTTTTTTTGTTTTTGTTTTAGTTTCGGGAGCGTAGGGAGTGGGGAGGAAGTGGTCCTTTGGGAACCCAGGAGTTGGACTTGGTAATCCTCATGGGTCTCTCAATTTTGATATTCTATGAGTTTTCTGAAGACAATTGAGTATAAAGGCCTCGTTTAGTACAAGTCAATGTAAACAGACTTTGGATCAGGTTCGTCATACCGTATGGTCTGGTTTGCAAACTGGTATTGAGGAGGTAACTGGTTTCAGTCTTTGGAGCACTGTCTTCTATATCTGATTTAAGGGACAATGACAATACATAGGTCCTAAGTATTTTAAGGTTCTAAGTCCTCCTGAATATTAGGTATTTAAGTATATGCTAAGAAAAAAATAATAATAATAAATTAGATATTAGGGATAGCATTAAAGTGCTATGTTCATTATCTAAATCTAAATACCATGTTGGACATTGAAACTGTCCAATATAATTGAATGAAAGACAACTAATGGATTTTTTTGATATAATTAATAATCTGACCTTATTATGGATAAACAGGGTTTTTTTGTGTGTGTGTGTGTTTTGTTTCGTTTTTAAGATAGCTGAATACGTTTACCTAAGAGTATTTCAACAGTTCTAAAACTATATTGTTCTACTCCCTTTTCATTGTTGTTTTACTGTTTATCATTTATCCTTTTTAAATAGCAGAAATAACCATTTTCTAGTCTTTTTTATTAATTTAGAAAAGAAAATTCTGAATTAATTCACTGTGAATCTTATTATTAGGCATTTATTTCTTCTTAATAAGTGAGGTATATTAAGATTAAAATTCATCAACCATCTACTGTAGTCACTTTTTGAGTGTCACAGAAATGAGCTTCTGAATTTCACTCAGAATATTAATGCTTGAAAGGGGAAAAAATCTGTTTTATGATATTACTATCATTATAGCAGGCAAGCCTATATTTGAGATTCATTACGTTATTTAATGATGGATTTGGGCTACTTAAAACAAAACATAAAACAAAACAAAATATAAAACCTACTACCAGCCTAGTGAGTGGCTTTAATAAAAATATCCCTATCTAAAGGATTGGTTGAATACTTAAAGACAGGCTTGAATGTTGCTTCTTGGATGAATTTTGATAATATTTGAGTACTATTAGTCAACAGATAAATCTAGCTCTGAGTCAGCAATACATCTCTTGATGGTAGATTTCAAGGGAATTTAGGCAACTGAAGGTTCATGTATGCAAAACAAAGTAAGCAGGATATGTGCATATGTCCTTTACTCCTATTGTCACATTTGTTATTGATAGTGCATCAATGCCTGCTTATGCACCATGCCTGCCAGCTGTTCTTGAAGGTGTTCTTTCACCTTCATTTGAAGGACCTTCAAGTCTAGGTGTATTCTTGCCTACCTACATAATTTCAAAGTGATTACATACCCTTGCTTAAAAGTGCACTGTATAAAGATGGTATCTGGTTTACAGTTGTTGATATATTCATGGTTATATGAGAATATTTTGAGTAGGAAAGCCATGTGCATATTGTACGTGCTTTAAAGTTCTTTATTTTGACCAGAATGTATTTAAAAATGACAGGTAAAGAGATTAGCAATAGCTTTCATAACAAATGGGAGACACTTTTGAATATACTTTTGTTAAGGCTCTTACTGAAGTAAATATATAAAACACACAAAAAATATAAATTTTAAAAATACAAAACATCAAAAAGTGTATCTGTATATAAGGGCTCTGTCTATTGGCTGACAGTATGCTGACCTCTCCTTTTAAAGCAGTAAAATACATTTTTCCATACCTAAATTAATTTAAAGTCAACTAACTGAAAAGTGTGTGAAGAGCAACTCTGGCAGCCTTCATATGCAGCTGCTTGGCTCAAATGCACACTCATTACTGAATAAGAAAAACAATTTTTATAACTGGAAATTTGAAGAACACTCAAATGTTGAAATTATGCCATATTTTGTACTGTGTAGATAAATTAAAAATAAATATAGATAGGTTTATTTATTCATAGGTTTGAAAATGGCAGGTTAAAAAATATTTAAACTACTTTAAAACATGATCATACTGGGAGGCTGGTGGTCATAAAATCTGTGGAATTTAGAATAAGACTTAATCTGAATAAAAAATACCATTTGAGCACAAATCATTCAAACTTAAATACACAGATTAATTCTTTCAATGACAGCTGACATACTCAGCTTTTTCAGTGTTCTGATGGACATTATATTTTTGAACAAAATTCTGTTCTTTTCAAAGCAGTTCTAGTTTAGACACCTACATTCTAATTTTGAATCTGTTTTTCTTCAATATTTAAAATCTTAACAGTTATGTCAACGCTATGATATTTCTTATGCTCCTTTATATAATTCTCAGATACTGTTCTTAAATGTGTTATATAGGAACCAAAATAGAACAGCAAAAAAAAAAAAAATAAAGCAATCACTAAAGTTTAAAACAAAATTATTCAGTAGTACATGAATTCACTGTGAGGATCATGACCATAAAGTAATGATGTCAGTGAAAAGCTTATAGAAATAGAGAGATCATTGATAGAAATACAGAGGAAACATACTATCAGTTGATAAAATATGATGTCACAGGTTTTTAAAAAATAATCCATATATACATAGTATATTTTAATACATTTTTATAGCTTTTACAGTTCATGGTCTCCGTGTTCTTCTATTAAGAAATATATGAGTTAAATAAGCTCGGTTTCCAGGTTATTAAACGCACGTTTTTGTAAACTGTCTTTCAATGTGCCTTCATTAAGCATGAAAAATTAAGTACACAGTCTTAATGATGTATCATAATTTCAAGAATATTCATCTATTTTTAAAGAAGTTAATTGCTAGAGAAATTTAGAGTTCATACGCCAAATGTAAAAATACTGAATTTTTACATTTAGCAACTGGATGGATTCTATCTTAACTAACCTATTGCTCTTTAATTTTATTCTTATGTCATGACTTATTATTTCTGAAGGAAAATGAGCAAACAAATATTTTCCTACTAGAAGCCTGAGTTCTACTGATCTTCCTTCCTTCCTCTCTTTCTTCCTTCCTTCCTCTCTTTCTTTTTCTTTCTTTCTTTCTTTCTTTCTTTCTTTCTTTCTTTCTTTCTTTCTTTCTTTCTTTCTTTCTTTCTTTCTTTCTTTCTTTCTTTCTTTCTTTCTTTCTTTCTTTCTTTCTTTCTTCCTCTCTTTCTTTCTTTCTTTCTTTCTTTCTTTCTTCCTCTCTTTCTTCCTCTCTTTCTTCCTCTCTTTCTTTCTTCCTTTCTTTTTCTTTCTTTCTTTTCTTTCTTTCTTTCTTTCTTTCTTTCTTTCTTTCTTTCTTTCTTTCTTTCTTTCTTTCTTTCTTTCTTTCTTTCTTTCTTTCTTTCTTTCTTTCTTTCTTCCTCTCTTTCTTCCTCTCTTTCTTCCTCTCTTTCTTTCTTCCTTTCTTTTTCTTCTTTCTTTCTTTCTTTCTTTCTTTCTTTCTTTCTTTCTTTCTTTCTTTCTTTCTTTCTTTCTTTCTTTCTTTCTTTCTTTCTTTCTTTCTTTCTTTTTTCTTTCTTTCTTTCTTTCTTTCTTTCTTTCTTTCTTTCTTTCTTTCTTTCTTTCTTTCTTTCTTTCTTTCTTTCTTTCTTTCTTTCTCTCTTTCTCTCTTTCTCTCTTTCTCTCTTTCTCTCTTTCTCTCTTTCTTTCTCTCTTTCTTTCTCTTTCTTTCTCTCTTTCTTTCTCTCTTTCTTTCTCTCTTTCTTTCTTTCTTTCTTTCTTTCTTTCTTTCTTTCTTTCTTTCTTTCTTTCTCTCTCTTTCTTTCTTTCTCTTTCTTTCCCTCTTTCTTTCTTTCTTTCTTTCTTTCTTTCTTTCTTTCTTTCTTTCTTTCTTTCTTTCTTTCTTTCTTTCTTTCTTTTTCTTTCTTTCTTTCTTTCTTTCTTTCTTTCTTTCTTTCTTTCTTTCTTTCTTTCTTTCTTTCTTTCTCTCTTTCTTTCTCTCTTTCTCTTTCTTTCTCTCTTTCTTTCTCTCTTTCTTTCTCTCTTTCTTTCTTTCTTTCTTTCTTTCTTTCTTTCTTTCTTTCTTTCTTTCTTTCTCTCTCTCTCTTTCTTTCTTTCTCTTTCTTTCTCTCTTTCTTTCTTTCTTTCTTTCTTTCTTTCTTTCTTTCTTTCTTTCTTTCTTTCTTTCTTTCTTTTCTTTCTTTCTTTCTTTCTCTCTCTCTCTCTTTCTTTCTTTCTCTCTCTCTCTCTTTCTCTCTTTCTCTCTTTCTTTCTCTCTTTTTTCCTATTGTGAACACCTGTCTTTTGAATTACTTTTCATTGAGAAATATTTTGGGGAAAATAGACTTTAGTTTAGGGAGATACAAATCAGGTTTCATGGTATACACACAAAATAACACTTTCATTTAAGGATCACTGTAAACTGAGCAACAGGGACTCCAAGCAAGAATTCAGAATTGTGAAGAGCTTTATTCTGGGCATCAGTTATTTAAATGATTTCAAATTTCATATTCTATCACTCCAGGGAGAAAACAGTTAATTATCTTCTCATATGAAAGCCAAAAGCTAAAGTGTTGTCTTTTTAAAGAGTAGTGAATTAGTCTTTATATATGAATATATATAGATTCTCATCAGTTTAGAAATGGTAGTTTTCCTGCTATAGTTTTACTAAACTCTGATTGCAAAACAAGGTACTGTTTGGTGAGATTTGTTTTGACCTTAAATTGTGTGGAAAAAAAATAATGAACTAAGAAACCATTCTATTAACCCTCAACACATGTCCCTAAGGAAGGCAGTAAGTGTTGTTATTGCCACTTTGAAGACTGAAATAGTGAGGTTAACCCTTCACCGGGATCAGAAATACAACTGAAAAGGAGTCAGTCAAAAGATGGTGGTTATAGAGAACATCAGAGCCACACTGCTTCATGCTTTGTTCTTGCTGGCCCTTGGACCGGCCCTCTGCAGCAAACCATGAATCCTGCTCAGCCCTGGGTCATTGTTGGGGCTTTCCAGATGAGCTAGAGCAAAGCTGGCTGATATGTGTGTGCAGTTATGCTTCCCAGCTGCAACATGGACTTAGAGATGGAGGGCAAGAAACTGAACAAGGCCATTTAGCAGATTTGCAATGAGAACTCAGCAGGTTTTGACAGCTAGCATGGGTCTTATCCTACTAAAACATGTTCTGTAAACTCCCATAGCTAGTTTCTATTATTGTTTCAAAAAGCTCTTACTGCCTATGGTAGTTATGGAGTTGGTAGTGACACATTATATGTGACAGATGGTGTAAGAAACAGTTCAGAAGGCCAGAAAGATTGTCCTGTCACTGTAACAAAAGGATAGTTCTGTGTATTGAATCAGGAATATCCTCTGTGTGGGAAAAGTTATTTTGTGGTACACAGAGCCCAAAAGCATTATGTAATTGTCATCATTTACACTATATTTATGGCATTAAGAGTTTACTGTATTTGGGTTTGTTCAAATACTTTTACATATCTTGTAGAAATTGTATTTTATATGATGATTTAATCTTACCACAGCTGCAGCAACATAAATTACACTTAAGACTATGCTGATTGATTATAATCAGTTGTAATCACATCTTATAATTACATTGCATTCTGGAAGCAGAGGACTTCTAAGCCTACTCAGCACCCTGCTACATAAAGAAGATTAGCTGTTACTTCTGACAATCTCAGTGAACACTGAAATATGCATATAAATACCAAGTTTTATAAATTTATTGTTCAAGAATCAAATTAATTTCTTTGTCGATAAAAGGCAAAATAGAAATAAAAAATCTAAAACTTACTGAAAGCCACAGTCGTATAAAATACCATCATTAAAATATTTATAGTCTCTTTAGCCAGGGTACGCTAATAACTGTAAGAAAAATCCATTTTTTTGATATCCATCTGATCATTATTTATTGGGATCCCACTGTTCAAGCATCAACATGGTGCAGGATGCATTGGAGATATAGCATGTAAAAATGGCGTCCAAGTACTGCAAATAAATTACTATTTCAATAAAACAGCGAATTGAAAGTCTTTATAGGAGTATGTAATATGCAAGATTCATTCTGACCATTTAATATATCCCCTTCTCAAACGAGTCAGTTATCTTATTTCACAGAGGCACAAGGCAGGAGAGTACTTCTACTCATTTGGCAAATGTACAGGGAAGAATGGAACCACCCAGTTGTCTGAGAACTGATTGCTGCCAGAATGATCTCTCTAGGTCCACTTGGAAAACCAGAAGTCTCCTGTGATTCAGTAAGCTCAGGATGGAAAATTGGACTAACGGTTCTTGTCTGTAAGTTTTCTGGTCCAATCTCATTAGCTGTGTTGTTCCACAGTTCTAGTTATTCTCCCATGTGTACATTTTGACAGGTAAAGGTAACACGTTTACCCTAGCCTTCTTCAGCACCTGCCTATTCCTGCCGCCCCAGAAATCCTGGGAGACATTCCATTTTGTAACTCTGAGATGGCAAATGCCAAATCAGGAGTAAAAGCATAAACACTTGAGGAGTATTGTACTTGTTTCCCAAAATAGTTTAATTAAGCATTTAACTATTAATTTTGATTCCAATGATTTCACCTTTTTGTAAATTGATCTGTAGATACCCAGTCCATAGAATCACAGTTACTGACCTAAGCCCTACCTTTATTCTATACCTTAAAGTAATCTCAGTTCTAAAACTAATTAAAAAAATTTAAAATACTTATGTAAGTACTTATGTAAGTATAAACAAACAAACAAACAAACAAACAAACAAAAAGTGGGCATTTGATAAGAATACAAAACATTTTCTCAGTCTTCCATTTTTTTCTTTCAGCAAATGTGAGTGCTCATAGTCACTCAACTTTAAAGCTAAGATAAAAATTCATGATTACAAAGCCCCAAATTATTGCTTCTATTGCACAAGTGATGTTTCTATACAATGTCTGCACAATCTCATATACCTTTTGGGTGTACTACACACTAATTACATGTTCCATGTTAAAAATCCTTTTTAACACAGACTATGTGTAAACCCTATATGCAATTGGTTTCCAGTTGGAGAACTTAAGTTATTAGAGAGCTGATAGTAGTGGCTTGTATGGAAGACATTAGTAGTGAAGGTGGCTCAACGCCTTAGGGATTATCAAAGAGGCTAGTGAGGCCTCCTATCAGCCTAAGATGACATCTATGCTGCTCAACAACTTCAAAATAGGTGTGGCAATACAGTACTATTTGAGTTAACCTATTTGTTTGATTTATTTCTTGTCCACGGGAAGTATTTTTCATTGCATTCAAACATTTTCATGAAGCAGCGAAGCAGCTTTTAAATGTTACTTTTACTGACAAGATCTGATGGAAAGGAGGCAAACAGAATAAAGAATTATAACCTTACTGGAGTTAACTTGATCTATTCTGTATATATTTTATTACATAAATTCCAAGATTATAAATTACTTTTCATAGATTCTCTCTGCTACAATGTGATATACATATTTTTTTTTCTCTGTAATTGAGATACTTAGTTTCAATAAATCCTTAGATATTAATAGTATATAAATAAGCAAATATTGAGGTACTGTTTTCTCAAGATTCGTGAACAGAGAATCTCACAATACTATATGCTTTCAGCAATATGCAGATGTTGATATTTTGATGTTTAATAAAGAACTAATGCTAAATAGTTGAAAAAGCTCCATAAATAGATTTTATGCAGATATTTTAGTAGGATACTTAATAATATGTCTCATGAACTTTTTGCTTAAAAATATTTATTCCAGTTAATTTGGATGAAATAACATCAGGAATTTAAAAAATATTAACAGAAGCAGGATAATATGGGTAAAATTGCATTTAGTTGGACTAGTATATCTAAACATCTAATAAATATATCTAAATAACTAATAAATACCTAAATTGAGAGATAAGTGCCCAACTAATTCCTCCATTGTCTAGAATGGTGTTCAAGTGGAATTCCCACTGCAGCTGCTTTCTGGCCTGGTTTGCTGGTTTTCCTTCCCACCATAATATGAATATGGTTTTGTACCTTGATGGGGTATTTTAATAGCAAAATCCAGACCTGAAGTCTCAGAAGTACCCTTTTTAATCAATTTGTAAAATTGATTTTACAAATAAAATTTTGTAAATTGCAGTAAATTACAGTCTTACCTCATTATTTTTTTTTTGTTCTATTCTTACCTTTGTCTCTACAAAGTTTGCTAGCATACCTCTGCCCTTGTTGTGAAACTCTCCTTGGTATTTTAGAGAAAGTCTTAATCTTTAATATTTTTGAAAGAAAATACTTTTGTATACATATCATATTCAATCTCATGTCCTGGTTATTCAATTTAATTATATGAATTAGTTGTTTGACTGACTCTGTCTGTGATCTGACATGCTTAAATTGTATGGCATGTATGTAGTGGGTTAACTGTTTTAGGGGCTGCCAGTACATGGTTCAACATGATGAGAACACCACTAATTACAGTCCCCAGTGTTTTGTTCTTTCAAATCACTGTTGTGAAGAATGCTGTTTAATCAGGTCTGATGGGGACAACTCATGAGGATGTGGACAAGAATTAGAAAACAGTCTTTAGAGGAGATGGCCTAGAAAAGAGAAAGCCCTGGAGGAAGAGAATAAAATGTGTGTGAAAGATAAATAATGGGGAATCAAATGAGAGACCTGGGAGTAACTAGCTATTCAGAGCCAAGAAAGGAATTAAGCACTGAGGGCCAAATTTTACATTAGGGTTTATTTCAATGCAGCTAAGAGACCTTTTTTTTTACTTTTTTTTTTTTTTTCTTAGTGATAAGAATCTATTGGGAAGAAAAGGATTGAAGAAGAATTCTGATAGAAGAATCTTAGGTTAAGCATCAGTAAAGGAAAGAAAGGAAAGGACAATTTTATAGAGAATACTCTCTATCCAACCTCATGCAGCTGGGTAAACTTGCAAAATAATGTCATACTGTGAAGCACACTAGACAAAGTATGAATATTGTATATATGAGTGTGCATGTGGGTATGGTGGTGTTTTGGGTAGCTGTGTTTTTAAGAATGTGAATAATGACACATTTAGAAGCCCTTTTAACAAGCAAAATGTCATAAATTCTAATGGCTTAAGAAGAGGTGGCAAGAACCATAAACTGTCATAAAACTAATTCAGCAACACGATGCCTAAGTGGGCCCAAACCCAGCCGGATGACACCCAGTATTATGAAAACAAACTGACCAAGCTGTAAGAACTGAGTTACAGAAGAAATGAAATGTGAAATGAGACTATGCCCCTCATTAAGTCAATAGGAAAAAAAAATAAAAATGTCTGCCTTGCCTGTCTAGAAGAAAAGTGGATTCCAGTTGGAGCAATCCATAAATTAAATTTTGTAATTCTTTTTGTGACTTCAACCCACATTGTCCTCTCCAATGAAAAAATAAATAGAATCTAATAAGACCATCTTGCAAACATCAGTACTAGCTGGCTCCAACTAAAAACAATTCACTCGCAGAAAATGAGTTTAATTAATGCATTTTGTATATGCATTTTGAGGTACCAGTGGTGTGAGTGACTGAGGCCTATGTGTATGCTGTGGGGCATCAGCATTCTGTGCTGTGACCCAAAGTGCTGGTTCCAGAGCAAGCACACTGGTCATGCCCCAAACGTAGGAAGGCTGCTCTCCACAAATCCAGTCCCTGGATGTGCCACTGCACTCCATCACCCTTCCAGGGACTGGTAAGTAGGCTGGTAGTATCCCAGCATGAGAGGGACCAACAGCCAAAGTGCAGAGAGATAGGTTGGCACTGTGGGGTTCGCTTTGCACAAGAGCTGCTCTAGACAGAGCTGAAAGGTTCACCAGAAGCAGACACAGCACGTTTCAAACATCTGATCAGATCTCTTGTTCTTCTCCTGAGGTTTGCCACCTCCATGTTTCTCCTTTGAAACCAAAGCTAACTAAGCAGATATATTTTTATTAATTCTAGTTAACATTCATGTTTTATCTGGTATACATAGTTTAGAATCATTTTGCTACAAGCTTCAAAGCTGAAGCTAAGAACGCAAATAGTACTGTGGGAAACTTCCACCTGCTGTAATGTAAATGAGGACCACATAACTTGTATGTATTTGATTTTTATAGGTCTTAACTATCCAAAACATCCATGCAGCCCAAACTTTGTGTTCCTTTTCACCTCATAATACTTCATTATTCTGACATGTTTAGCCAAATATAAAACAATAATAATAATAATAAGAAGACGAAGAAGAAGAATTTAGTCATTTGCTCTCATCACAGCAAAAAGTAGAGGAAAGAAAGGTCAGCAGCAGCAGTTCTGATACAGTGAGTGGTGGTCTTCCCTGGGAGAGATGTTGTAGCAGGTAGTGATTTTGATATCTGGCAGATCACTCCATGAATATATGAAATACTTATCACTGTGTGATTATTACAATTATTAATACAATATTTCTTATGAACAGAGGTAAGACTGTAGGATGCAAAGTACAAAATTGTTTGGAAAGAAAACAGTGAGGCAGGCAATGGCCTTACCAAAGAGCTATGCTGTGATACTTTTCAAGTGAGGGACAAAAAGTAGAGGGATGCACTACAACAAAAATTAGAGGAAGGGAAGACTATGCATTAGTATTGCAAACGTTTCAAACTAATTTTATGTAAATATAAATGGTTACATGGAAAAAAAGAAATCTTGTTTGTTAATAAGGCTGACACTAGTATCTTAGTATCTGGACTGATGAAAGAGATTACAATATTCCAATACTTAGAAATCTCATCTCAAAATGCAGGCAATGAATGGAGTAAATTGCCACATGAGAATAGATAAGATGCAGAGAGACAGTAACAGGTGGGAAAGTGAGCTAGTTCATATGTGGGAGAATGGAAAAGAAGTAAAGAGAAAAGTAAAAGGTCAAGATATGGAATAAGTAAATGATTGAAGAAATAAAGTAACAGTCTTCTGGTTGCTTATGAATGGTCACAAATGCATTCGTCAGCACTGGAAATAAAGATATTGCAGCAGTGAAACATTAAACAGTGACAGACTGGGTGAATTTTCTTGTAAAATGACAGGAAAGACCACATTTAAGCAACATAATGCATTATGAACTGGGTTATGAACCTCTAATGAACTCTGCATTATGAAGTGGTTGAGAAATAGGTTGTAGTAGGGAAATGAATCAAAGAAAACAAGAGAGGAGATTCAGCAAGAAGGAAAAAGAAACAAGCCAATCTCATTCTGCTTTCTTTTGCCCTAACCCAATATTTTCATTTAAGACAGACACCCAAGTAATGAATGTGGTTACATACCAGTGAGAAATAATAATCGATGCTTTGCTAATATGTAAAGACTTCTTTCTTCTCAATGTTCATCAGTTCTTCTGCTGATACATTTGTTATTTTACTATGTATTATGACAGATGAATTTAAATCCTGATCTATGTGCTGTATTCAGGCTTTGAATGAGATTGATACCTTTGCTTCTGCAACCATACTTGATATATGATATATGATCACTGAAAGTGATAAAAATGTTATTGAAATTATAATGATGCACTAAAACTATCTGTACCCTTCCAAATCCACCTGACTCTTTTTGTATATGCATAAGTTAAAATGCTTTCAAATCTAGATAAAATATTGATTGAGAAAGTTAAGTTTTATTTAATTATTATTAAATGGACCTGTCTTCTTGATAGCCATATATATTGTCTGGAAAGCATACCCATAATATTACATTTTGAAATTGAAATAAATAAAAAGCAGATTTTACTTTAAAAATTAGAAAATGTGTATATTTTAAGGATGCTTTTGGGAAACATGTTCTTGGAATGAAAATGCCTTAGATACACGCTGGCATCGTGGAATAGCATAATGAAGGAACACAACTATTCAGCATAGAAAGTTAAGCTTGAAATAATGTTTTAAAGAAAGTATCCTCATGCAGTTATCCTTATTTATCTTTATATATTTAAATAATAATGTGTTCTTCCCTCTTAAGAAGAGGGACCAAATTCACATAATGAGATACCATAGAACAATAGGAAAACTGTCTTCCTAGTCTCATGCAGTCAGTCTGATGTCCTAGAAAGTGAGTGGTACATTACACATCTAGGGCATTATCTAATATACTGTAATCTTTTGTTATTTGAATTAATATTGAATCCCTTTTTAAATCTCCATAAACTAGCAATCTCAAAACACAAGCATTTACAATGCTTTTTTATTTTATTTATATCTTTTTTATATATAGATCTAATCTCTGGTCGACTGTTTTTTAAAATCATAAAGAAAGACAATGTTACTTTTATACATCTCTGCACTATAAATTTTGTCTGAAAAGTCATTTAAAAAAATAGAGAAATGAAGCAGGTGGTTAATTATCAAACTAAGGGCTTCATTTTAAATGATCAAACTTGAAGATATCAGCCTGCATCCATGTTTTAGTTTATTCATCTGTAAAATAAACAAATTTCCTACTCCCTAGGAAACGGGAGTATTTAAATTACTCCCCAAAGCTCTCAAGTTTGAGATGTTCATAAGGATGGTGCTGGATGAACCAAATATCTATTTTTTTATTATTATTATTTTAAACACAGGACAGAGATATCTTTTACAAGTGTATTTTTATTGTAATTGTTGCATAAATCCTTTAAGTAAAAAGACAGATGGTATTATTCTGCTGTACAGTGGCTACTATGCTTTAATGACTTTAATAGGACAGAATGACATGATTACTATTGTTGTATACTACCATATAAACCCATTCTGTCACCTTAAGATGCTCTTTGAACAACTGCTCAGTCCTATTTCCTGTTCTTAACCTCCATATCTTTGATTTATACTGCCCCTGCAACCTGTCAAAGTGATTGCTACTGGAGACATATTCCACTGGATATTGAAGTAATATTTCAGATGAATTCTGTATATTACTTCCACAGTTTTCAAAATGTATATCTATATATAAATGCATATATATACAGCTATACGTACACATACCCTGGCAATGCTGAACTTCAGTTCTTATCCTTATATGTACATGCACATAAAATAATAATAGCAAGCTAGGGAAGTACTATATAGCTAATTAAGGAAAGTACCATGTATTCTAAAACTCATAAAAATTACGTTTGTAAGACTACCACAATGATAAGAGTCACATTCAGAAGTAAGTGTTTGTACTAATACATTAAAAGCAAAGTCTGGTGGCAATACAGGATAGTGGTATTCAGGTTTGAAATTCCTGACTAGTGAATCACCTACTAATTTGTATATGAAAAGGTAGAAATGGCAAAAATGGTGCCTGCAGTTAACATCTGTTAGAAGAAAAATCTTGTATTTTTCTTCACTAATTTCTTTCAGAAAACCAGTCAACTGATTTTCTTTCTAATTAAAAATAAGTACTGTTACTAGTCAAGGCTCCAAGTCAGGAAACTATTGACATGAGTTTTCCTGCTCACACTGAGTTGAATAGTGTCCATCATCTGCTGACACTGGAATACATTAAGAACTTTACTTGTATTTTGAGAAGAGCTCCCATTCAGGAACTACATTCTGCCACACAAATACAAGTGAACAGCTGAAGTGTATGTCTTCATTCTACATTACAGTGAAGAAGGTGGAAGCCACTCCTGTTAGAATTTGAATATTAAATTTACAGACCGTGGATCAAGAGAGAAGTCTATATTTCAGGAAATAATGAAAGAAAAGGTTTTGTATCCAGAGCTACACAATTATAGAAAGTTATAGTAGTTGGATATCTAAATCACAAAGACTGTTACCATTAGGGGATTAGGGGTAAAAGATTCCTCATGTAATAGTACATAAAATGACGAAGTGGGGAAAAAAAAAAAAAAAAGATATGGGTTCCAATTTTTTTTCTTAAAACTTTCATTATGAACTCCTGCTTTATAATGGTGCACTTCTTCTGTTACCAGACTTTAACATTCAAGGGGATACTGTAACATATATGCTCTCAGGTTAGATTCTCATTTCAGATTGATTTCCCTAAATGTATAGTACAGAGGAGTTCTAGACTTTAGAGGGAAAATTAAGACTATAGTACTTAAGAAATGTCTTTGAATAGGATTAATTTCCTTCCAACCATAAATATCTGCAGAATAGTGATGTTTCTGCATTGAGTCTATAAGCTTGATTTTGGTTCTGGTTATCAGCTGTTGAGATACACACAACACAACACAACTGTGCAGTAGGCTTCAAAGTTAGCTGTGTGTCACCTTCACACTTCCAGTCCTACTCCAGAAATATGCTGAGCCAAATTCTAAGCTTCGGAGAAGTCTGAACACTTTCCTCAATTACTCTGGCTATGACTTGTGCCAAACAGCCATTATGGCTGTAATCTCAGGGCATAGCACAGACTTGTCCATATTTACTGTGCCAGTCCCAGTCAAGAAGGTGGCTGGGGAATTGTACTGGTGTTTGCCTCTATAGCAAGTTTATTTATTCTGTATGATGTTTCCACTGTGTATTGGGTTTACGTGGCAGGGGGTTAGATGCAGGGGAGCCACAGGGGTGGCCTCTGTGAGCAAAGCCCAGCAGCTGCCCCATGTCAGATCAGATCCAGCGCCAGCCAACTTCGAAAGGGAGCCACTGCTGGCCAGAGCTGGGGAAGGTATTTCTAGTTTGCTTTTAGTTTCTCACTACTCTGGTCTGTTAGTGATAGGCAAAAAATTATATTAATCTCCCTATGCTGAGTCTAGCTTGCCTGTGACAATAATTGGTGAGTGATCTCCCTGTCCTTATTTTAACCCTTGAGCACTTTTCCATCCTATTTTCTTCCCCTTTTCCTTTGAGGAGTGGGAGTCAGAGAGTGGTTGTGGTGGAGTTCAGCTGCCCAGCAGGGTAAAACCACCACACACTGGTAAATGTAGGCATGAGTGACACTTGGCACTGACAGAAGTCTTACTAGCCTGGAAAAAAAGACATACAGTGCGTAATTCTCCAAATGATGAAGAATAATGTTGCACAAACCATATACCATCTGAAAGGTTTCCCGTTCTTTTGAATTAATAAAATAGTATATTCTTGAAGTGTTTTCCATTTCAGACATCTTATTTAATATAGATATATATTAAAAATTTAACAACAGATTTTTGTGTTTATAACTGTATTTTTTCACTAAGTTCTTTAGTGAGGTGACAGATTATATGACTGCAGTGGACACCTGACAACTTCCATTGGCTATAGAAAATGAGTTTTTATTTGGTATTAGGGTCATGTAACTTTAAGTTCATTTTAGAAGTGCCCTTTAATGGCATATGCTGTATTGATCAGCCACCATTGTGCTGGTGTGAAGAAATAATGTCTCTAAGAGGAATTCTTACAGGTGTATGTTCATTGCTCTTCTAGAAGATAAAGCAGAGTAATATTAGTGAATGTCAAAGAATACCTTGATTTTGCAAAGACAAAACTGCAGTTTTCATGCTAATAAACAAATTCCTGTTGTTACTAAATCCTTCAAAAAGTTATAAAAGAATGTATTCAGCTAGCCCAGAGACTGAATGTATCAAACCAAGCTCAGGTAACCCTAGCCTACAATTACATGTCATTTTCTCTTGGGAACAATTCTTCAACAGGAGTGCAGCAATAGTGCCAAGAACATGTCAACAGCTGCAACTGCAACTGGAAAACAGCAGGTTATATTTCAGTATCTTAATTTGTTGTCTTAAACACAATCCTGAGAACTTCAGGTCAAAAAAGGTGCCAAAGACATGAGGTTGGATATGTCAGTGCTCTGAAGCTGACATTATATAGAATAGGAAGCTGTCTTCCGACAGTGCATCCATAAAATCTGCTTCTCAGCTCACTGCCTCTCATCTGCTTTTTCTATCTTCACCAAAAAAGACTAAAAATCAAATATGTAGATTTGTTTCATTGTTCAAGCTTCCTGAAAATTTAAATGACAAAAAATATAACTATTCAAAATTTAATATCTGACAAATAAAAATCAAATGTCAGTATTCCATTTTTAGGTGCAGAATTCCAAATCCAAAGAAATTGCTGTCTTAGAATTTGATTTTCAGAGAAGTCTAGATCAATGTTATTGATTTTACGATAACCTTATTTATTCATTTTATATATAGTTTATTACAAAAGTTTGCCATATGACTAATTATTTTCATAGGAAATTATAACTGTCTAAATTAATCATGGAAGAGTGCAGAGCTTACCCTGAGGCTGCAAAGACTGGGAACAAGCAGGGAAAAAAAAAAAAAAAAAGGAAAAAGGAAAAAAAAAAAGTTATTTTAAAGAAATGTATATGTGATTAGAAGTTTCAGACCATGCCCCCACCCCACCCCCCCAAAAAAAAAAAAAGGGGGGAGGGGAGGTGTTAAGTAAAACTACAGTTATTATTTCCCACTGGAGGATAATTAAATACAAATAATACAGACTGATCTCTGAGGTTATACATCTCTCTTTGTCAGAAAGCATATTCCTGAATGACAGCTGTCACCAGCCTTGGTTTGATGTGACACAAACTATTTCAATCTCTAATTGTGCAGAGAAATGCAAAATTCTAAGAAGACATGTCATTGCATACTCTGAGAGGAGTCCTTTGGCTGTGGTTAGAAGAATGTGTTACCACAACCTCTAACAATCTACTTCAAATAGGGGGGAAAAAAAAGGAAAGAAAAGAAAGGGGGACTTAAATAAATACACCCTTAACACAAAGGTCACAATCAGAACAAATGCACTTTTTTTAAAGAGAAAAGCTAAGAAAGTGACTTTCAGCAATACTAGGGCAAAATCAGCAGAAGATCAAAACATATTCTTTGAAAATTAGCTTGGAGGGGTGGCGTGTCACGTAATAATCTGTCAAAAAAATTCCATGACAGAAACCTTCACTGGTAAAATATTTTATAATATGCCACTGACACTTAAGAATGTAAAATACATTCCTTTAGAGCTATAAGGCAATACCTCTTCCATTCCATTTTGACTCAAAAAGTTGTATATAAGTTAGAGTATGAGCAAAAGCAACAGACAAGTTATTACTTGTCTCACAAGTATTGTATATATATATAATATATATAATTAATATTATATATATGTTATATATATTACAAGTTATTACAAGTATTAACAATCTATCATTAAAATTTCACACCTTAAGTTTTCTTTTGAATAAGCCACTATGTATTAGAACACTTTTCTTGGAGAGAAAACCAACATGCTTTTTTTTTTTTTTTTTTTCCTTACAAGAAAAGTAAGTTGAGTTATTTTGAGTGTGAAAATTAGAAATGGGAAGAAAAAGCACTCTAAATCTGAAGCGCAGGTGTAAGTACCACAGTTCTTCCAGGGTCTGGATGCACAATACAAGCAAATAAATAAACAAATGTCTTTTGTCTAGATGAAAGATATTGGGAAATCTGCAATAGACCTGTGTAGCATGAAGTGTATTTATTGGGTGTGTAAGATGGTCCTTGAAAGCTTTTGTAAATGAGAATGTGGAAGATGGCCTCTAGTATGCTTCGTTCTCTATCTATTCTGTATATATTAGTATATAACAATTAATAGGATAGGACAAATATTCCCAGATTTCTTGGTGGTGGTGGTGATTTTTTTTTTTCTTTTTAGCAAAGACACAAATACCAGAAAGGTGATACTGAGCGTAGTGGGGACTCACACATACTGTAGAAAAAAAATCTGAAAAGTGTTAGCAATGTCTTTCTTTCTAATTCTGTAGTATTTCAGTATGTTTAGAATGTAGTCAATACAGTGTTCACATTCAGGAGTGCTACAGGCATTTTTTCTGATGCATATAAATGACTTAATGTTCATAAAACCTTTGCCAAAGAAAATATCAGGTCAAACAAGAAAGCTTTTCTTATTTCAACAGCTCGTGGAAATTCAAGGAAAATGGCTAAATATTTTTTTCTATGTTCATCTGAGTGCATATAAGTCTTTTTTTTTTTTTTTTTCCTATTAGTCTGATGCAACTGCCTTGATTTTTGTAATTAAAGAAAGGATACTAAATCTTTTTTTATTTTTTTTAATAAATCCTACTTTTCCCAAGACTATGCACACATTATTCATTTATTTTTGTTTTACTAGAGTTTTGTTCATAACAATAGAAACTTCACAGCTTGATAAATTACATGTCAGAACCCCTTCCTGTTTATTGTTTGGGGGCTTAAGGGATTATCCAAAAGGTTTGGGGTTTCTGTTCTTAGTTTTTTATAGCCATTTGAATAGTATAGGCAGACACACAAATGTACACAGAATACTTTAGACAGTTGATGAATTTTTTTATTATTATTATTGATATTTATAATTAATTCAGCCAGTTCTCCATGATTTTCTAAGGATGCTTTAGGCACATCTCTTTATCTTACAGTTTTCAAAAAGTACAACTTTACCTGCAGAAATAATTGTTCCTTTGTATTATAAATCACAGAGATGCAGGCCCCTAAAGCTCTACTGTATGTGATTTAAAAACTGAAATAAGCTAAAAGGCTTAACAGAGGATGAGTACAAAACCTGAAATTGCTTTGACAGTAAGAGTGAAATAATTTATTTCTACTCACTATTAGAAGTTCATTGATTCTAAGTCCATTAGATATTTCCGTAAATGAAGGAAATGTTCAACTATGATTAGACATTAATCAAATTAGCTTTTAAAAATACATGCATTTGGTGATATACTTGTTAGAGTATCTTTTTGAGATATATTTTGTAATTTTTTCAGAAATTAACAGTTTAAAAAAAAAACAACAATGCAGCTCTTTCTGGAAAATATTTTGTTTGTTTGTTTGGTTGGTTGCTTGGTTGGTTTGGATTTCTGAATAATTCTAAGAATAATATCTTTGTATCACTTGTAATTATTTAGAAAGGTCATCAACATTATGTTAACAACTGTAAGTGAGGAAAATAGACTATGAGTGCATTAATAAGAAAGTCATCTTAACTAAGTTGGTATAATTTAGTGCTATTTGGATAGCTCATTATTAAATTATGTTTCAGTTTTAAAATGTAGGAGTATGCTCCTTAAGGCAGTTTACAAATACACAAGAGCTCTTTTTTTTTGCCAACCTTGTGGGAAAAAAACTGCACTGGTGGATCTTTGAGGTATTTCCATTCTCCTCATGTTTATTATCAGACTTTGCTGCAGGAAGATGTAATATGGTAGCTGATAGATTCTGCATCCATTAATGGTCTGTTGCTCACATTCTGCTTTGAGAAATCATTAGAAGTTCAGTGAGATTTGTTAGCTACTCTGTGCTTCACAAAAATAGTGCAAAGATCTCTTCAAATAGTTGCTCTACATACAGGTTCTATCAGCAGCCAATGCAGCTTTACATGTTTAGTTGCCGAATTTAGTCCAAAAGTCTACCCTTACTTTTGTTCTGTAATTTGAAATGTTTGATGACCTTCTGATTGAGCTTTCCATTGTAATCATCATACCATTTCTCAGATATGGCTTCAACATTTGGTTTAATTATACTGTAATTGAAATATGCTGCTGGGTAGTGAAATTATTATCCTTTGGCTCTCAGAGAGCTGCCTTAAGGCCTATTCCTGAAGTCCTATAACAAAGAAATCTCTCAATGGCTCTGTTTAAATAGATTAATTGCAATGAAATCTTTGCCAGAGGTAAGACTGGAGGCCCTTAAAGAGAATAGCATTGATTGAGACTGGCAAAATACAATTTCCCTGTTATATAATGAACTTTACAGAGTTTAGCAGAACAAACATTTTCCTTGTCATGAATTCATGTTTTTTTCTTGCAAGAAATGTTACCTCTGGCTTGACTACTGGACACAGCTAAGAGATAGAGTCAAATGTTGCTGAAACTAGCAGCCCCTTATTTTAGTATAATATTTTTGTATTATGTTTCTTTCTAACCTGTTGTATACCTCTATATCCACATTGTCAAATACCAAGTTTTCAATAGGTACCTTCTAATAAATCAATTACACTGACACAGGTCTTACAACAGCTAAACAGTAGAAAGAAGTACATATTCTTAGCAGAGAAGTGGGAAACAGGAAAGAGGACAAAATAAAACCTCCAAGAACATAAGCATCAATGAATAAGATTTAGGCAGTCATTTAGCAACTACTTAAATTAATCTGGAAACCTAACATTATTGTGCAAAAACATAAAACCAAAACCTGTGAAATATAATTGGCAAAAAGAAAATTAAAACAAATAGTGTAGGGCTGTGTCAGCCAAGTTTCTGCTATTACAAGCAAAAAGTTACTGAGCTAAACAAAAAATATTAATTTGAGACATTTTAGTTGCAAAAAGGATTTGTAAACCCAAATTAATTTAAAATCCTTTCAGGTATGAAAATAATTTGATTTTTTTTTACAGTTCCAGATTGAAAAAAAATCATTTTTCAAGTTTAAAACATAATATTGCAAAATTAATTGCATCATTTTTTATGTTTGTATAAAAATGAAATACTGTGTTAAAAGACTTATTTATTCAGTTTTCAAACTTTTGCTTCACTGAATACTATATGTACATGTATATATCCAAGTAATATACATATAACCCAAGCAACATTATTAACACTAAGAAACAAAACTGCATTGTTTCTACAGTACAATAATGAAACCCTGTAAAAGAAAAGTCTCGTATTACATAGACCTAACAGCTTATGTCATGTGATGATTGCAGTGATTGACTGGGTAAATAGAACAGCCATTCTCCAGTTTTTAATATCTGCATACAAGCTGGGACATTAGCTACTGCAGCTGCCAAAAACAAAGGCACAGCCATGCAGTCTATGTGAGGGATCTCACCCATGTCTGGCATTGACCTTCAGATTATTTTTCTGTAACATTAATATGGGAGAAAGAATGAAAGAAGCCAGAACTGTTAAACCTAAACTCAGTACTGCTGCCAAAATACAGCAACTGCAGTACAGCATCACTCAGCTGTGCTGATGATGACACACTTGGCCACAGGCATCATGAAGGACCTGTCTGGCGGCTGAGGCTGGAGCCCAGGAGGCACCGATGTGGTGCCCTGTGACCATGAGAACTGCCTCCCCCAGGACTCCCATAGAAATGTGTTAGGGACAAGCCCCATAGCTGCAGAAGCAGCAGAGCAGATCTAGCAGAGCTGCAGAAACTGTAGCGGTGTGAGTCTGACATTACAGATTAGATGAAAAGTGTGTGAAAAAAATGATTCTGTCATGTTTGCAAGGCCTTCATTACAGACCATCTCCACTCTGCTGCCTGCCCTAGGCAGTGGGGAGGGACCTCATTCATACATGTATCAACGGTGCACTGTTCCATTTTTACCTGAAAAGATTATGCTCATTTCAAATTATTGCATGCAGTGCCAGTCAATCAACATTTTTCATTCTTCAGATCACACTGTGCTGGTTTCAAAGGGGGCTTAGGCTGGTTTTTATTGCAGTGGGAAGAAAAGGATAAAAGAGCTTTAGTTGACTTCAGTTAATGAAAGCAAACCTTGCCTTTGTTTTTGCGTTTTATACTAGTTTTGCTGGTACATATTTTATTTTTGGCTTTTTAAATATTAAAACATATAGGTTTGATGATTAAATACTGCAGTTAACCATACCAACATTCTTTAAATTTAAGATAAAATTACAAGGTTATGATCAAGGCAAGTGGGCATTTTTGCCTGATGAAAGTGGAAGAACTGCTGACCTCATACATGCCAACTTACATTATCTTTGTTGGTAGTTTATTAATCTGAAGCTATTATTACAACTGATATATACATATATATGTATATACATATATCAGTGCAGATATCATTGTTATAGTAAAAGTATTACAAATTCTTTGTGAAAAATACACAGTCTTTGAAGACACTTTTATAATCCAATAATTTTGGGAGTATCCACAGTAAATTGTGTGTTTGTTTTAATTAATCTATTAACAATTATTAATGAAGAAAGGAACTAATAAAGCAGGTACTGGTGTTTGGGTTTGGATTTCTGAAAGAAGTGCTTTTATGACTGTGACTGTTCAGTATTAGTGAATGCAATGCATATAAGCGTTGCACTAAAATAACACATCTTTGAATTCACATCACTTTATTCAATGGGAAATAATAGACGTGTGATCACATAGTTACAAGATTTTTTCCCTGAATCATGCAACACTGATGCCTATTTCAGCCACCAGAATTGCTTCTCCATAGGTGTATGAGAATAACCATACTTCTGACTAATTCTTCTAACCCAAGTTAGAAAAAACAAATTGATAATTTGTACTTTGAGTAATTTATTATTATTGATTGTATTTTACTCTAAACACTTCATTCTATCTATATTCATTAGTATGAGAATGATTCCTTACCCTTCTAAGCCAAGCAAAAACAAAATTAAGAACATCATTAACTGAAAATAATTAGCCTTTTCGGTACCATTCTTCCAATAGAATCTTTCCAAATACATTATTATTTTTGAAATTTTATGAGAAATTAATGAGAAAGCTGTTTACATTTTTTATTTCAACTCCTTTTGTTCAGTGCAATTCATTCTGGTGAGTTACGAGTCTATTTTTAATATCTTCAGTACAATTTAAGTCTCCAAAATTGAGTATCATTCAGAAAGCCTTGAAATGGCATATAACTTTTAGAGGGCTTGGTTTTGGCAGGTATTGATTAATTTGTGAAAGTACCCTCCTGAATTCACATGGGTCACTTCGTATCTGCAGCCTTTGACACCAGCCCATTGTCACTTGAAGTTGACTGTGACTGGTGGGCAGGTGGTTTGCTGCTATTCTTTCACCTCGTGGTTTGAATAACAAAGAAGTCCTTCAAGCTGTTTAGTGAAATCTGTTAGATGTCAGAGTCCTATATCATCTGGTCATGGGTATCTGCATGATTCACAAGAGTGAGTGATAGCTGTGGAAGAGAAATACATTCAGCAACAGAAGGGTCCCTCACAAAAGATTCCTCAATGGCTTTGTCAGATTCCAAAGAATTTTTTTGTTCTTCCCTTCATCCTGACCTGTCGTTGTTTGGAAATGTGCAACTTGAGGATCCACAATGCACCTCACCTTTTGATTAGCAGCCAAGTAGAACTAAAAGTAAAAGTGAAATGATGCAAACCTAAGTGGAATATAGATATGTAATGGTCTTGATTCTGTTAATATTTCTAAGTAGGCTGCAACCCTGGGGTTAGTGGGAAGACAAGAAAGAATTACAGTATAGGAAATAATGCTAGATACATGGCATGATGTATATAGAGAATAATCAATGAAGTTCAGGCAGTTTAACTGAAAAGCATAAATATAAAAATAATAGTTATTTCAGATGATGGCATCACTGAATTCATCTCAGGCTTAAAGGACAGAGTCTCAGATGTTATCACTGCAACACATATAAATGGAGCTATGACAATTTACGCAAGCTGAAGATCTGCCCAAAGCTCCAATGTTTTTGCACAATGCTGAGCCAGTATACCAGGAAAGCATTCTTGGTTTTTATTGCCGCAGTATTTATGCTAGCCAGCTAGTTTACCAAGTAAATAAACAAACAGTGCTCTCCAAATGAGATTCTGCAATTAAAAAGCTTTAAAAAACAACATGAAAGTCAATGAAATTAATAAAAGGAGTATGCTTAGGGCAAAAACATGCTGAAACTGGAAAGAAAAGAAAAAATAAAAGAGAAAGATAATATCCACAGAAGATGGCTGATATATTATCATCATGAAAAATATTGATTTGTGTGACCTACCAGATAAGCTAAATAGTTAGTTGGTTATGAAAAGACATGCAAGAAAAAAAAAAAAAAAAAAAAAAAGGAAAGAAAAAAAAGTAATTACCTCTTCTCGTTTGATAGGAAGCATGAGCTGAGAAGGTTTAGAACTCAGCTGCCTCTTCTTTGATTCAGAAATGTGTCAAGTAATGCTTGAAATGGATCAAGAGTATTCCCTTCACCTCTCTGCAAAAATGTCCTAGTCTCAGCAGCATCGTTTAATGAACTGCTGAAGTGGTTTGTCTTAAAAGACAGATCATTAGGTAATGTGCCAAAACAGTACCCTCCAGCATTTGTGAACAGAATATTGTATTTTTTAAGGAAAAGGAACACAATATTGCTGTGATCCAATGATTGCAATATCTCCTCCATTAGCCACTGATTAATTTTTAACATGAAATTCTCTCTGGATTCAGTAACAAAAGGTAATTTCTAAGTTTACCTTTCATACCATGTGTTCCACACTCTATTTCTTCAAAAATATTTATCTACTGCAGGTAGATATGCTTTGCCAGACAGCAGATCACTGCATATGGGCCTGACCTACACTACTACTGTGTCTTCTTGCCTGTAACAGAACAAAAAGATTTTCTTCCTGGGAAAGTAAATCCATTGAAATGAGTGTCAGATTTTTGTTTTTTACATTGTTTTATTTTTTATCTTCCCAAATGGATTCTCCTTTTAAATTTACAGGACAAACATTTGTTTTACTATAATAGAATACAAGACTACAGTTGATCTGAAATTAAATCTGATTTTCTGAAATTTCCAAATTATATTTATTAGACTAGAGTCTCCAGACCGACAATAATTGAGTTCCACTGTATTGAGATGAGGACATAAAATATCATATAGGCCTTGCTGCATATGTTGCAACAAAATGTTTTGAAATGTTGCTTCAAATTCTAAACATAAAGTCCAGCTCAGGTGTGACTTCAGCAAAGATGCTGTGTTCTCCATGCTGAGGCTCCCCGTATGTAAAGCTAGTGATATAACATCTCTTTAAAATTATAAGCATGTTATCTGCCTTTCGTGATATCTCCACTGGTAGCCCTGCATCGACAGCTTCAGGAAGCTGTAAATGGTGGAGCTTAAGTGGGAGTTTCCACACCCATTGAGATACTGTTGCTGTACCATGAGAATCTGGGGATATATCAGTTCAACACTGGGCTCTGTACAAGGACCAATATACAAGAAATGTAACCTCAAAGGTGAAAAAGTACAAAGCAGAGCTTCTAGGATGATCAAGGGACCGGGGAGCCTGTTTTGCAAGAAGAAATTTAAAGAGCCTGAATTGTTTAGCTAAGCAAAACTATTGAAATCTGTGAGCATATATGATTGCTGTCTAAAAAACACACTGCAGGAGTAAATATTGAGCAGTGATATTGTAAGCTAAAGGACAATGCTGTCACTTGGGAAAAATGGTGATGGCTGTAAATGTATTTAGCTGGAAATGAGACAGTTCTAAGCTATTAAAATAATGTGTTTCTGGAACTGCCTTCCAATGGAAGGAGCACAGAAGCTGGAATTCAGTAATGAGTTGTCTAATATTTATGGAGTTATTTATTCTTTCAGTATTTGCAAAAGTTCTTGCAGTTACATGTGTGCTTTGAATGGAGAATCTACACTCATCAAGAAAATGACATAGACGTGTAAAGTCATCTACCTTGTCTAGGAATCCTAGTCTGAAAACTCAGAACTGAAATATTGCCTATATCCGGACATATTCTACATCTTCTTGCCTGTCTGTGTTATAGCATTTTGTGACAGACTTGATAGCTTCTTTCCACGCTTACAACTGATTGAAGACAGTAACAAAAAGTTGTTCCCTGCAGCATTCTGAGCCTCATTGTGCCACACATCTTACTTGCTTACTTCATATCATCATATCTTTAGAGAAAAAGTGTATGCAAGTAATAAAACAGCATTATTTATTGTGAAATGAGGTACATCAGGACTTCTCAGGACAAGGTCAATGATATAAGTGAATTACTATGATTAACTGTATTAAATTACTACATCTGATTTTGAGTGATCTTTTATTACCATCATTAGTTCTAGATAGTCTTCAGAAACTATCAAAAATGTATGTATTCTTATATCAGTTCTTCAGAAAAAAATTGTTTCTGTATTTGGACTTTTTTTCTATTGAATTTTCATTAATGAAGAAAACAAGTTTGGGACATGTTTCTCAGCTGCAGCTGGCAGAGAAATTTCACCAGAAATAGGTATTTAGAACTTTCCTTTTTAAATCATTATTAAAAGTAGCTGACCATCACCAATGATCTTTTCTGTTTCTCAGAGCCCAGTCAATGGGTAAATAAACTCCACTTTCTCTCCTAAAGAAATTTCCACATTGAAGGAGCTGAAGCTTTACAGATTTCTTTTATCTTCTATAATTGTTTAGAGAAGAATATGTCCCTCCAGGAACACAAGAGTGCATTGTAATTGTATGCACATCTTTAGGCATCAATCATCAGTGTCTGTTCTGTGAAAATCTCAGATTTATAAAGGAACAGAAAATAGTTGTAGGTGACCTGTAAGTTTAAATGTGTGCTTTCGATATAGTCTGTCCTTTTGTCAGGGAGCTATATGCTATGTATGACCTTTAAATCCTGACTGGATGGAGAATTTAAATCTTTACACTTATTTAATCCTCTCCCTATTCAGCACAGCTTTTAAGCACGTGCTTTACTCAAGAAAGGTTCAGCTTTTGATAGAAAATTAGCAGAAAACAAATCATAAAAAATACATTAAAATATAAAAACTTGAAAGAACTAGAGTGTTGCATTTGAAAGACATTCATTCAGCTAGGATTAATGCAAGAAATAGAAACTTTACAAATTTTGCAAAGGTTTTCAAAGATATAATCTCTGGAGTTTTAAAAAGTTCCATAATTCTGGGCCTATGTTCTCTTATCCCCAGCTGTAAATAAACTTTAATAAAAAGTAAGTGTCAATAATCTGAAACCCATTTTTAACCTGTCTCCTGCACTACTCTGACGTCTACAGTAATGATCTTCCTCAGATGGAACACAGCTGATCAGGGTCATTTGCTGATAAATGTATTTCAGAGGATTTTTCCCCTGTATCTCAGTTTGAAATTCTTATCCTATAATGGCGTGTCCTTGCAGAAAATGCTTTTGACTCTAAACTTTCTATTTCTTTGTGCCTAGTCTTACCACTAACTTTCTATTTCGAACACTATAACTAACTTCTTTCATTTGCATGCCTACAGTTGCATAAGTATTAGTTTACAGATTTATTTAGGAAGAAAAAGACTTCAAAAATCACTTCATAACAAATTTTAGAGTTTCTTTAAACAGAATTTGCCTCAAAGTTCATTTTTGTTTTGTTGGTGATAGAAATGAAGTGAGAGAAATGAGGCGTCTGTGATCCTACTATTATTATATCTGTCTCTCTGTTCCCCTTTGAATGAATTTTGTGTTGCAGCACTGGAAAGAAAGTTGGAAAGAATGTCCAAAAAGAAGTAAGTCTTTGTAAAGATGAAGGAAAAAAATATATAAATAAATAAAAAATAAGAGAGAGAGAGAAAAAGAAAAAAATGACACATCTTTTTTTTTTTTTTTTGTTAGCATTGATTTGGAAGACTAATGTACTGTGCTAATGAAACAAGACAAGGCTTACCATGAAACTTACCATGAACTTACCAATGAACTTACCCTGAAAGTTCACAGCAGAATCTGGATGGGCCCAGAATCTGGTCATTTAGAAATGGTAGAAGTTTGTAGTTTCTCAGGTGGTCATGTATTTCAGCAATTTTTAAAATAAATAAATAAACAGATAGATAGATTAATAAATAAATAGGCTACCAAAAAGACAAGAACATTCTTCAAAAACTTTCAAGGCTCCTTTTCCTTTATTAATCAACAAATAAAGTTTAAGATAGAAATAGCCAATGCAAATTCAAAATCTGGCAACATTTGGTTTGGTCTGATATATACCAGAAATATGCATAAAATCTGAAAGGTTTGTCTGCATCCCTTTCCACTTTCTTTCCATGTTCAATCAGACATCTGCCGTTGTATAGTCCCTGACACTAGCTCTTCACTCACTTCTGGGAATATGCATTGATACAGTCACTGACATTGTAAGAATATCATATTGCAAGTCAGAACACATTTTTTTTTTTTTTTTTCTGTTTTTACTTGCTCCTTTATATGTTCCATACCACCGGATTTTTTTTTTTTTCTTCAGAAAACTCTACTCTTTCAGTTGAAATATAATTATTTCAAACACAGCATCCATCTCTTTGTATTTCATGGTAAGGATTTTGATTTTGCAAATTTTCAGCGATCCTCGAGAAAAACATAGCCACCCTTTTCTAAAATGTTATGATGCAGCAAGAGAAGCACTGAATCTTGCTGTTTACCATAACTAACAGTAAGACAGGAGATGTCACAGACGACATCTTGGATTTCCTACAACCACATTTTGAAGCTTTTAAAGTTTCATTTTCTCTTTAAAATGCTTCTTTGAACATTACCTATGCCCAGAGGAACAGTTTAAAAATGAAAAACAGGCTTTTAGAGCTTCAATTGCAGCCACAGGGGACTCTATATTCTTCCATGGTTGCTTTGCTCTAGTATTATGCTTCTATTAGCTCCAAATATAAAGACCTGATAATGCAAGACTCTTTGGAATGGATAAGATTAACAAAGGTAGTTCCATCTTGGAGGAATTGCAGTATTATTTATTTGACATCACACTGCATTGTACACAATTTATCTTTTTGTGTATAAAAAACACTACCATCAACAACTATTAATATTGTGTTCATTGGATTTAGACAAGAAACAGACAAATTAAAATTTTAACTATAAATTTGTAAACAGAGATGCATTTTGTTGTTATCAGCCATCCTTTTCTAAGTTGAATCTTATCCCTTTTTCACTATCCCTTCTTTTAAGTTTTATAGGAGATGAAATAGGCCCACAACAACTATTTCCAGATCAGTCCCTTGTTGCATGTGCCATCTGCTAGAAAGAAATATTTTATTATGAAATCCAGTTATACAGAATGACTTTTTGGTATAAAACAACATACTGAGGTAAGCTATTACAATCATATAAGACTACTCATGTTAGTACAGAGTGCTGGATAATACTCTACTGCAATAGGTTAATGGCTTAGTGCTTAAAATACATTACTACGTATAGGCAATATCTCTACAAAAGCATGTAAGATAGTGAAAGATAAAAGGTGTACATGTGATGAATTCACATTACATATTACAGAAGGATAGTAGTCACTAAAAAGTCAGTACATCAGTAAGAATTCTAGCATAGAATTAATCTAGAATTAATCATACATTGATTTCTATATTTTCTGAAAGAAGAGCTGGAGAAAGTCTGCTGAACATCTAAAATATTCTGGGTCTTCAGTCCAAATATCAGATGCTTAAAAGCTCAACAGAATATGGTCCAGAATTATATTTAGATTTTTGTAATAGGTCTGTCACTCTGTTCTCAACAGAAATATTTTCACTGCTTCTGTTACATTTTCCTGGGCTGGATGTTTCATTCATCAGCCAAAGTATTTTCTGCTTCTCAAGGTCTTGAGGGAAAAGAAAAGCTAATTTAGGATACCCCTAAAGCTTAAGTATTTGTTGGTAAAAATAAAGATTTGTCATTTTGGATGCATAATAATCTTGCTGGTAATTATAACTGTGATATGCCATTGGCTCAGAGTTAGGGAGAATATCTGCACTGTTAGCTTCTAGAAAGTCTCTGACCTCAGATCTACCTGTTTGATAAATTATTTCCCTTTATATTAAAAGATAGAGGAGACATCTCCAATTCAGACATGCTCTAAAGCTTTCTTTGCCTTTATCTTTGTCCTGAGACAATCCATAGGGGAGCACTTTGAAAAAGTGTGAGCTCAATTGGAACGTGTATATCACACACATTATGATGTTAAAGAAGGACTCACGGTTCACAGATTCATTTTCTGTAAGACCAGAATGAACCCCTGTGATCACCTAATCTGACCTCTTGTTTAAAGCAAACCATAGGATTTCCCTGAATTAATTCCCATTTGAAGAACAGGAAATCTTTAGGGGAAAAAAAAAAATATCTAATCTTGATTCAAAGACTGTCATTAACTGTGTTCCTCACAACTCTTGTTCTACTTGTTAATTATCTGTCCTGCTTAAAATCTAGATGTTTTATTTAGACTGAATTTCTATCTCCAGTTTCCAGAAGCTGGATCTTACTATGCATTCCTCAGGTCGATTGTCTTCCAACTATCAATGTTTAGTTTCTTATGTATACATTATGGTAGTTCTGAGGTAATGGGCCTTGTAGAGTCAGACTGACTTCTTGAGAGAAACGGTTATGTCTGTTTCCCAGTATTGGAATAATTTTATAACATAATTTAAATTAGCTGAGACCTGAGGAATCATTTGGCCTGATCTCCCAGCAAAAAGTCAAGGCAACTTATATCAGGTTGCCTCACATGAGTTTTGAGAATATTCAGGGATGGAGATTCTAAAACCTATCTGAACTCCTGCTCCAGGTTTTGATGTCATACTTTTCTTTTTTTTTCCTAATAACAGAATGTCCCACTTTATATTTGTGTCCATCTTTCTCGCTCTGTCACTGTGCACTTCTGAGAAGAATCTGGCTTTATCTTCTCTATGGCCTTCTGCTGTGTAGCTGAAGACAGATTCCCCTTTCACCATCTAGGCTGAACTCTCTCAATCTCTCCTCTACTTATCATGTGCTCCAGTACCTCAAATAGTTTTATGTCACTTTGCTGGAGCCCAAAACTGGACATAACGCTCCATATGCAGTCTCACAAGTATTGAGTAGGGGAAACATTCACTTCCCTTTACCTACTGGCAATGCTTTTGCTAATACATCACAGTATGTGGTTGTAATTCTTCATAATGACGTCATGCTACAGATTAATATCCATTTTGTTGTCTACAGAGATCTCCACCTCCTTTCCTACAAACCTCCAAAGCTACTTTCTATCTAGTCGGCATCTGGTGCATACTGCTACAAGGTTCATTCTTTTCCTGGTCTTTGCATTTGCCTTTATGAAGCCTGTGTCAGCCCACTTCAGTGTGTCAATGTCTCTTTCTATAGCAGCCTTGCCTTTCAGTGGATTTCCATCTCTTTGCAGTTTGATGTCTCTGTACTTAATGAGAATGCATTTTGTCTCATCTTTAGTAAAGACATTAAACTATCTACCTCATCTATTTACCACAGTAAAAACATATTTACATATGTTCATGTGTTTTCTCAGTGCTATTTGCAGTCTTTAGCATCCTTCCTTTAGCTGTGGATGCTGACAATAGAAAAAGTGCTTCTGAAGGTGTGAGGTCAAATATCACCAAATCACCAAATAACTTCTTATGCTCTCTAAAGGATCTCCTTTCTGTATGTACAGCACTTGCTTTTCATTATGTGAAATCAAGTACAGCTGTTATCTCTCCTAATGCCTATTCTTTCTTTTCTTTTCTCTCTCTCTCTCTTTTTTTTTTTTCATAGTCACTTCTTCTGGGACAGTCAATCTTTCTGTAAAATATGTGTCTTTGTCAGTATGTAGGATTAATAAAATGTGTTATCTATTTATACCCAGTTTCCAAAACAAAAGTGATCACATGGTATCAGTTTCTTCTCTTTTTCTTTCTTTAAAACTTCTCTCAGCCTTTGGATCATTTGTAGAATCTCTTTTGTACATTTTTTCTGGTTAATTGGTCAAATGTTTTAATAAGAGTGATAAGCATCTCACTAGAAGTATATGATGATGCTTGGAGCCTTACAGCCATATTTAAATCTATTAATTCTGTACCTTTTAATCAAAGTGACAGAACCAAGTCTTATAAATGACCAAATGTACTACATCAGCACTATTGATTTCATACACTTCTCACTTCATCAATCTTCCACCTTCCTTCACTCATAAGATCAACTATCCTACAAGATACTTTCCAATTACATTCTTCACTGGTTTCCCATGACAGGAAGTTTTCCCTTTTACAGATACATCCACTCAACAACTTTCACAACAGTGTGAGAGCCAAGCTAAGCACTTGTCAAATTGTTAGGAACTACCATTCCTTTCCTTGTGATCCTCTCACTTAACACATTTTACACCCTTATTGTCTTATAAGGGATAAGTAATTAAGTGAATACAATTTGGGGAAAAGCTCAGATCAATTTATAGTCAACTATTAAACTGTGTGAGAATATAATTTTGGTTATCATTATGTATTATCATTGCATTATCATACAATCCTTTTTTAACTGTGAAGATTTGATTGCTATGAAAGTTTTTGTATTGGCATGGGAAAACTTAAGGACAGGATCATGTTAAATTGTCTGAATTATTTGTGACTAGGAAATTGCAAAATCTTGGATTGATAAGACTTCTCCAGACATGTTGAATTAATGAAATACATGAAATGCAGTTGATAACTGAATTTTACATATGATAGTGCCCCATGGAGAAAGATTCTGAAGAAAAACCCACTTTTTTTTAATATTGAGAAGCACTATTAGATTACACAGAAGTATATATACAATTCAACAAAAGAATGGAAAACCAGCAAGCGCTAACTATTTAGCAACTATTGTTTAACCTGATCTTCAATACGCTACATATTGTGCTTTCGTGCTTCAGCATAAAGCATGCTAGATGCCATCATAAAGATTTCTCTAATTCATCATACCAAATACCAGACTAAACATAAATATTTTCCTCCTGGAGGCAAATTCACCTACTCGTATGAAAAGAATTAATTTATTCCTTAATTTCATCGATGATGATAGAACATGTCTAAAAGTAAAGTTCAGAAAAATTTTCCACAAACTACCCATTTCAAATGTATAAAGCATAAATATGAAACATTAAGAAAAATCCAGGAACAGTAGAACTAGCAATCAGAAATAAAGAGATTTGTAGTTTTTTATGTTTAGTGATGTTTGTTTTTCAGTTGCTTCAGTTACTCCAGCTTTCTCAAACAATGATAGCATTTGTTCACTTAGGCATGTTAAATTCTATACAGAGCACAATGAGAACAAATGGAGGTATTTTTGTAATGTTTAGGCGATTAAAAAATCCCTTATTCTTGATGTGCATAATTATATAAAATTATTTTTTATATGCGGTGTTCTAAAGTAGTTTTAATTTGAAAATCATTTTACAGATTCAGAGGGCATTGCCATATTTCAATTTTATAATTAACTTGAATACTGGAGTCCATATGGCAGATGAGCAATATTTAATAAAAATAGCCAGCTGACTTGCCAGAGAAAGAAGTGAGGTTATTGTGGAGAGATTTGTGCATTACATAATTCATGATTTTTATGGAAGACATAAAGTTATGCCTAGAAACTGTTTTGTGTTTAGAATCTAACCAAGGTATACCATAGCTTCAGTAATGAATAATGCAAATAACATGGTGCCCTCAGTGAACTATAGAGCAGAAAAATCAGCTGACTATCAGAAACAGATCATTAGGGTGAAAAAAAGAAAAAAAGATACATGTGAGAAAAGCATATTACCTTGATGGAGAAACAGAAAAGATAGATGCTACTTCGCAACTAATTTGTAAAAACAAGCTTGCAAATTTTGTAGTTCCTAAAGCCTTTAGGCAAACTCAGAACTAATTAAATGAAGATGATCTTTATTCCATGCTGTTCAGATGAACTGGTAAGATGTTTCATCATGAAAGTTTATGTAATGCAAATGTGGGCCATCAGCGGTGAAGTAGTTCTAAAAAGGAAACCAGGTTTTTGAAAGACACAATGAATCTGACTCATTATAGCATTGCTGTTTGCAACTCTAGGATGTAGTTAAGATGGTGTCAGCACTTTTATTATATAACTTCCTATTTTGGGTTGTTTATAACTTAGCTGTAAAAATTTACTTCAGGCTAAATTTGAGTGCACAAGGTTTCAGGTATTGTGTTTTTTTTTTTTTTTTTTTTTTTTTAATAAGTTTGACTACTCTAAACTACATTTGACTATTGTGTTTGCCATTGAACAAATTCAGTTTCTGAGAACAGTGCTGAATTTGCAGCTTTGTTTTGGTGTCCAGAGTATTTACAGCATTATTGGTAAACATAGTCTGTACCATCATTTTTTTTATTTTTTTCAGCTGGTACAAATTTCCAGATGTTTGAAAATTAAACATCAAATCTATTCAAGCCTTGTTAAAGAGGAGAACTGTGATGGCTGACATTAATATACAAATGATAAAACCAAGGATCTTAATATAAAATTAAAAGTATACAGCAGCTCATGCTCTAAGTAAACTCATACTATAATTAATCTTGTGGCAATGGGTTCCATGTCTGTTTCCTAACTGGTACTATATAGTCTTCATTTTCCTATACATCTACAAACTAGGGAAAGCTATAAAAGACTACAGTAGTGCACCATCTGAGTAAACCCTCTGAGAGACAGTGAAAATGTTAATGGTTTAGAAGAAATAGATCACATTCCATCTAGTATGATGATGGGGAACAATTTTATGCTGAATGCCTAAAAATGATTACATAGAACCAAAAATGATTACACAGAAGTCATGTGTTGGGTGGGTTGTCAGAGGGAAAATTTTATCACTACCCAGACTCTTTTTCTTCAGCAGTGCCAAAAGCTGTGAGTGGCTCTCTAGGGCTGATGCATGGGGCTGAGAAGCCAAAGGCCCTTGGTACAGAATGACAGAATGGCAACAATGCACTGTTGAAAATATGGTGATGTGACAATTCTGGCATATTTGTTAGAATGTGCGGACTTAGATTCTGGCACACTGTCACTTTGTGTCCTGAAGTACAACCTCATGCAAATAATTTATGGGGACCACCTGGCGTACTTGCAATGGCATTGTAAATACTAAAGGCTTCCTTGCCAATCCAACCAACAAAGTGAATGTGTGCACACACACATCATCTGAAATTGATGAAAGACAAGTTTTTATTGTATGCTATGCTTTCCACTCATCTTTGTAAAAAAAAATATATATATATATTTAAAGGTTGATTCATTATCTGTGCAGAACAGAAATGATAGTCATTACATATGTAGTAATAGGTCACATATACAGCCTTCAGCACTGCAATCTGATTTACTGACTGAATGAATGATGAATAGGATATCACATTCTTCCAATAAGTGTATTTAGATCTTTATCTCTTACATCTTTATCTCTTACATCTTTATCTCACATGGCATTAACTGCCATGTGACTTTGTAATCCTATTGATAATGGTTAGCATATAGAAATCATTAGTTTGTTATACCAGTGAAAAATAGTTTTAGCTTTACATTTCCCTCCCAGCAGATATAAGATATTAACACAAAATTACTATATCTTTCCCCATCTATGTACATACTATGATCAACAAGCCAGTGCAAATATTACCTGATTTGTAGATATAATAAGTCAGGGACAAAGGCAATGGCATACTGTGCTTGCCATGTTAAGGCAAATTCATTAGTTGTGCATTCAGGTAAGCTAATTTAGTTTTGCATCCTTTTTTTTTCTTTTCTTTTTTTTTTTTTTTTTTTTTTTTTTTTCCGCCTTTCTTTAAGTTATCAAAGACAAAAACAAACAAACAAAAAACCAGATTCTCCTACCAAAAAAAGTTATTTTCAGGATCCACTACTGACTATAATTCACTATGGTATTCCAAAAACTTTCCAATATTTACTCTGGCTAAGTACTATTTTGAATTTGTTTTCCAGTAAGAGGAGAGGAGGAAGCAGAGGATTTCCCTTTCTCTAGCATAAGCAAAGAAATGTTGGTTTGTTCAAACATAAATGACAATCTTATAATAATATTAACCTTTTATTTGGAAAAGCAATCTCCCATCTTATGTCTCCTCCCTTTCATAAATATAAAGGTTTTGAAGCTTTTTCTGCCTATGGCCATACCACCCTGGCAATGCCCAATCTCGTCTGATCTTGGAAGCTAAGCAGGGTCAGGCCCGGTTAGTACTTGGATGGGAGACATCCTGGGAATACAGGGTGCTGTAGGCTTTACCCACCCAGACCCGACTACTGTTAAAAAATGCAGCAGTTCAGGTCACCGGATGCTGGGAGTGTCTGAGCCTGTTCCTGCCATTAGCGGGAGGCAGAGAAACTGCGTGCGTGAGGTGCAAGCAGGTGGATGACCTGGTCCACATGGTGGTGAAGCTCAAGGAGGAGGTTGAGGGCTATCAGGGAGTGTGAGCGGGAGATAGACTGGTGGAGCAACTCCCTGCAGGGCCTCAAGGAGAGGTACGGGGGTGAGACATCCCAAATGGGGGTGGACCCCCTGCCCTGTCACTGTTGGGCAGAGGGAGGGGACCTAGGAGTTCAGGGTTGAGGAGGAATGGAAATAGGCGCAGGCGATACCCTCCCCCACTGGCCCCACCTTCCCAGGTGCCCTTATGCAACAGATTTGAGGCCATGGAGCTTGAGAGTCCGGTGGGTGAGGAAGAGGTAGCAAGTGTACCCAGGAGGATGCCTAGGGCGAGGAGGTCGAATCCACGCCTCAGGACTGCCTCCACCAAGAAAGACAGAAGGGTTATTGTTCTGGGAGACTCTCTTCTCAGGGGAACAGAGGGCCCTATTTGTCGGCCTGATCCTACCCGTAGGGAAGTCTGCTGCCTCCCTGGGGCCAGGGTCAGGGACATTGCCAGAAAGCTTCCCAACCTGGTTTGCCCCTCTGACTATTGTCCTCTTTTGATAGTCCAGGCTGGCAGTGATGACATTGAAGAGAGAAGCCTGAAAGCTATCAAACGAGCCTTTAGGGGACTGGGACGGTTAGGGGATGGAGCGGGAGTACAGGTGGTGTTTTTGTCCATCCCTATGGTGGCAGGGAGGGGTACAGAGAGGACACGGAAAGCCCACCTGATAAACACGTGGCTCAGAGGCTGGTGCCAACACAGAAATATTTTTTTTTTTTGACCATGGGGCACTTTAATCGGCACCTGGACTGATGGCCGCAGACGGGTCCCTATCTCTAAGGGGAAAACGGATCCTAGGCCAGGAGTTGGCGGGGCTCATTGAGAGGGCTTTAATCTAGGTAAGAAGGGGGATGGGGCTGAAACAAGGATTGTTGGAGCTGTGCCAGGGGGAACAATGGCAAGGCCAGGGGATAAGGCAATGGCCCAACTGAAGTGCATCTACGCGAATGCACGCAGCATGGGTAACAAACAGGAGGAGCTGGAAGCCATCGTGCAGCAGGCAGGCTATGACTTGGTTGCCATCACAGAGACGTGGTGGGACCACTCTCATGACTGGAGTGCTGCAATGACTGGATATAAGCTCTTCAGAAGGGACAGGCAGCATGGAAGGGGTGGTGGTGTGGCTCTCTATATTAGAGAATCTTTCGATGTTGTAGAAATCAAGGCTGGGAATGATAAGGTTGAGTCCCTATGGGTTAGGATAGGTGGGAAGGCCAACAAGGCTAGCTTCCTGGTGGGGGTCTGTTATAGACCGCCGAACCAGGATGAGGAGACTGATGAATTCTACAGGCAGCTGACAGAAGTTGTGAAATCGTCAGTGCTTGTTCTTGTGGGGGACTTCAGCTTCCCCCACAAGATATATATCCTGGAAGCACTTCAGCTTCCCCCACAAGATATATATCCTGGAAGCACAACACAGCCCAGAGAAAGCAGTCTAGGAGGTTTCTGGAGAGTGTGGAAGATAGCTTCCTGACGCAGCTGGTTAGTGAGCCTACCAGGGGAGGTGCCCCGCTAGGCCTTCTCTTCACAAACAGAGAAGGACTGGTGGAGGATGTGGTTGTCGCGAGCTGTCTTGGGCAGAGTGACCACGAAATGGTGGAGTTCTCTATTCTTGGTGAGGCTAGGAAGGGGACCAGTAAAACCGCTGTATTGGACTTCTGGAGGGCTGACTTTGTGCTGCTGAGGACACTGGTTGGTAGAGTCCCTTGGGAGGCGGTTCTGAAGGGCAGAGGAGTCCAGGAAGGCTGGGCGCTCTTCAAGAGGGATGTCTTAATGGCGCAGGAATGGTCTGTCCCCACATGCCCAAAGATGAGCTGGTGGGGAAGAAGACCAGCCTGGCTGAACAGAGAATTGTGGCTTGAGCTTAGGAGAAAAAAGAGGGTTTATAATCTTTGGAAAAGAGGGCAGGCCACTAGGGAGGACTATAAAGATGTTGCGAGGCTGTGCAGGGACAAAATTAGAAAGGCCAAAGCTCATCTGGAGCTCAATCCGTCTACTGCCGTTAAAGAAAACAAAAAATGTTTTTATAAATACATCAACACAAAAAGGAGGACTAAGGAGAATCTTCAGCATTTACTGGATGCAGGGGGAAACAGTTATAAGAGATGAGGAAAAATGGAGGTGCTTAATGCCTTCTTCGCCTCAGTCTTTAGCGGCAATACAGGTTGTTCTCTGGATACCTAGTACCCTGAGCTGGTGGAAGGGGAGGGGGAGCAGAATGTGGTCCTCACTATCCACGAAGAAATGGTTGGCAACCTGCTAGGGAATTGGATGCACGCAAGTCGATGGGGCCAGATGGGATCCACCCGAGGATACTGAGAGAACTGGCGGAGGAGCTGGCCAAGCCAGTTACCATCATTTATCAACAGTCCTGGCTATCAGGGGAGGTCCCAGTTGACTGGCAGCTAGCAAACGTGACACCTATCTACAAGAAGGGCCAGAAGGCAGACCCAGGGAACTATAGGCCTGTCAGTTTGACCTCAGTGCCAGGGAAGCTCATGGAGCAGATTATCAAGTGTGTCATCATGCGGCACTTGCAGGGCAAGCAGGCGATCAGGCCCAGTCAGCATGGGTTTATGAAAGGCAGGTCCTGCTTGACGAACCTGATCTCCTTCTATGGCAAAGTGACGCACTGGGTGGATGAGGGAAAGGCTGTGGATGTGGTCTACCTTGACTTCAGCAAGGCTTTTGACACTGCTTCCCACAGTATTCTCCTCAAGAAACTGTCTGCTCATGGCTTGGACTGGCGTACGCTTCGTTGGGTTAGAAACTGGCTGGATAGCCAGGCCCAAAGAGTCGTAGTGAATGGAGTCAAATCCAGTTGCAGGCCTGTCACTAGTGCCGTTCCCCAGGGCTCGGTGCTGGGGCCGGTCCTCTTTAATATCTTCATCGATGATCTGTATGAGGGCATTGAGTGCACCCTCAGTAAGTTTGCAAATGACACCAAGTTAGGGGTGTGTGTCGACCTGCTCGAGGGTAGGAAGGCTCTGCAGGAGGATCTGGATAGGCTGGGCCGATGGGCTGAGGTCAACTGCATGAAGTTCAATAAGGCTAAATGCCGGGTCCTGCACCTGGGGCGCAATAACCCCAAGCAGAGCTACAGGCTGGGAGATGAGTGGTTGGAGAGCTGCCAGGCAGAGAAAGACCTGGGAGTGATGGTGGATAGTCGGCTGAATATGAGCCAGCAGTGTGCTCAGGTGGCCAAGAAGGCCAACAGCATCCTGGCTTGCATAAGAAACAGTGTGGCCTGCAGGGCTAGGGAGGTGATCGTCCCCCTGTACTCGGCTCTGGTGAGGCCGTACCTCGAGTACTGTGTTCAGTTTTGGGCCCCTCGCTACAAGAAGGACATTGAGGTGCTTGAGCGAGTTCAGAGAAGGGCAACGAAGCTGGTGAGGGGCCTGGAGAACAAGTCCTACGAGGAATGGCTGAGGGAGCTGGGTTTGTTCAGCCTCGAGAAAAGGAGGCTCAGGGGCGACCTTATTGCAGGTACCTTAAAGGAGGCTGTAGTGAGGTGGGGGTTGGTCTATTCTCCCACGTGCCTGGTGACAGGACGAGGGGGAATGGGCTAAAGTTGCACCAGGGGAGTTTTAGGTTGCATCTCATGAAGAACTTCTTTACCGAAAGGGTTGTTAGACATTGGAACAGGCTGCCCAGGGAAGTGGTGGAGTCACCATCCCTGGAAGTCTTTAAAAGACGTTTAGATGTAGAGCTTAGGGATATGGTTTAGTGGGGACTGTTAGTGTTAGGTCAGAGGTTGGACTCGATGATCTTGAGGCCACTTCCAACCTAGAAATTCTGTGGTTCTGTGATTCTGTGAAGCACTCCTTTATGGGGTTAGAATCTTAATATATAGGCTATTCCCATTTTAACTTGCACTGTGACTGCTATTCTGAGGATCATCGCACCCAAGATAGAATTTTATATCATTCATATTTACGCAATTATTTAATTGAACATCTTTAATATTTTTTATCTATTTGTAATTGAAGCTTAGATGCTAGACTGCAATCTTTGAATTTGACAAAGAAATTCAACTCCACCATAGAAAAGTCTGTTAACAAGTTGAAAATGGATTTGTTATGAAAAAGAACCAGTCCTTGTAACAATGGCTTAATGCTAGGGAGTTCATAAAAGTAGATGACTAGGAATTCTGAGTGATTTTAAAAAAAAAGACACATAGTTGGAATTTAATCCTAACATGGATGGTTTTGTCTTGACTGTATCTTGACGGTGCTGCACCTTTCAATTTTCTAGCTTTTGTCACTTTTACACCTTGTATGACACCTGTTAGAGAATGAAAATGGACCAAGAGTGTAAGTATTCCACATGAGCGTTAGAAGAGGTGTTAATAACTGCAAATAGGACAATGAATACAAATGTTTATGTCAGAAGATTATCTACAGGAAGGATTGTAACCACTCTTTGATAAATGGTCAAAATAGATACTTGAATTAGGTGAGATTTCTCTTTCTGTTTAGAGGAACTTACTAACTGAAGACTGTTGTTAGAAGAAACAGTTGCCTATTTGATCTAGTTCCTGCATTCCTTTCTGCCAAGAAAAAAATTTATAAAAATAAGAATGATACTGTTTTGTTTTTCTCCTTATGTATTTGAACTGATATCCTCAAGCAAAAACTTCTGGTTTTGTTGAGAAGTTACTGTAGAAGACCCTTTGTTCAAAAGGAGTTTTGAAGGTTGCCAGTGTAGTTAGCCAGGTAAAGTCAGAGACCCTCAGGGAAGTAAATCTCTTTCTAATTCATTGCTCTGTTCAAATATGTCTTTGAAACCAAAAGACTTCAGGGATGGCTTCATGTATAGAATAATTACCCAAGCAAATAATTTAAAACAATCCTGAAAACAATGGGAACAGGCTAGTTCCCATTGACCTACAACCTATTGCACAGGAAAGAACTTGTTTTCAATTTGAAAGGCTAAGATGATTTTTTTTTTTTTTTTTGCAGATTAGATTAGTCAAAGAATGTGAAATGTCATGAAAGTGGCTGAATTTTTGACGGCCAGATTTCAGGGCCACAGGATGACTGATCAGCAGCCTAGCTTCGAATTAGAAAGTCCACCCCTTGTGGAGAAGTGTTGGCTGTTATATTCATTTAGGTTCAGATGTATACATTTATAAAACCTTCAGCAATGACTAAGAATGATTAAACTGAGCTCAAAGCAGTTGAAGTGGATTGATGCTGAAACGATCCAAGACTTGATGTTAATAATCTGGCGCACTCAAGAAGTTATGGAAAAGGAAAAAATATTTTCTGTTGTATTTTGTTTTCCTCTTTATAAGTTTCTGGAATTTTGTATTTTCTCCTTCTGTGGCAAAATTACTGACTGTTGATGACAGGATGGAGATGAAGTTGTCGTTCACAGGTAATAAAAGTAGGTTTCAATTATCAGACTAATATTACTGGAAGCAGTTCAAAGACTTAGAACTCATCTGGAACAGTTTCCTTTTCGTACCTAAAACAGCATGCAGGTATTGTATATATTAATTTGTATATCTCTCATAAACAGACCTTCTGTATCTTAGGATAGGCTGTATCTTATCACAGTCAGTGCAAATGTGAATCCTAAATCAAATTCAAGTAGTTTGTTGAATTACTGCATCATGTAAGGTTTGTGCATCTTGTTGAAATTTTCACCCTTCTGTTTCCCTAAAGCTACACAATCAAACACTTAAGAGAATGCAGAAAGTTTGAAAACCTTCTTTGGAAGTTTTTTTAAATAACACACTTTTTTTTGTCATCATAATGCCATCTTTCAATACACATTGTTCCAACAGAACTGCACACTTAAATCATGTTATATAATTTACATTAATTATTTCCTCATCTGTACTTGTCACATTTTCTCCAAATTTTAATAGATTGAGGTAAAGCTGATTTGTCAAGTAAAGTACCATTTTTGAGTATAACTACAATACAGCACCAGAGCTTTTTTTTTTTTTTTTTTTTTTCAGAAAACGATAAATTAAAATTTTTATCTTGCTGATTGTCACAAAGATACCATGAAAAAAAAAAAAAAAAAAAAGATTTTAAAACCTCTTCCCCACCCTTCGATAGCTATGTAAGTAACCTATGGGCTAAGATTCATAACATATTTTTTATCCTTAGCAAGCAAGGAGTAAGATAATTGGTTTGTCCGACTGTGTATCTGTTTCAAAACCATCAAAACAATATATGCAATGGAATCTGAGGGGGGAAAAAAATCACATTGTAAAATGATAGATGATAATGTGCCCACTAGGTAAACTTTTTATATGACAGGGTTAGAGATCAAGGTTAGAGCTAATAATGTATTGCAGAAGACTGTAATTGTACAGAATATTTTCTGATTATGTTCTGATTTCTGAAATACTATTTTGATGTACTGTAGCTCATCGTAGGCTCTACTAGGTATTAATAGAAACGTCCTTTAGTAGAAGTAATCTCTTCCACATAGGGAGAATATATTGTTCAAAATAAGAAGACATGTTTCATTTTATAATTGGTTGAAAACTCCCGAGGAATAGTTGTTCATTCTGAAAGGTTCTGTAGTGAATAAATTGCCTCTTCTGCTTCAAAACTCTGGAAAGTCTTATCTTTTTGATTCAACGTTTTCCTCAAAAAGTAAATTGAGAGGCTATGAGAGAAGAAAATTTTATTCCCATCTTTTATGTAGAAAGCAAAATATTAAAGTAAATTATATCAGAGATCTAATACTGTGGATTCTGTTTTGGTTTATTTTGGCAGTGAACCTATTAATGCTTATTCTTTTAGTCTTTTTTTTTTTTTTTCCCAGAGTTAAAAAAAATATGAATTCTCTCTGAACTAAATCCTAGCAAATCTAATCAAAGGCAGCCACTTCACTAAGTGGAAGCAGGGGGTGGGGAGGAACTAAATTACAACTTTCTAAGAGATCCTAAAAAGCAAAATGGAAAAAAAGCCATAGTCAATATAATAAATCATAACATCATACAGAGCTTATTTGGAGGGAGTTAAGGAGTGCTGATTAAGGAGGTGTTGGTGTTAAGGTTGTAATCAGGCAGCCATTTCAAGCCTTACTTTCACAGCCTGCTAACATGCAGGAATAACATTTATTTTGTGAACAGTTCTGCACTGATGTCAGAGAAAGATGAGAAAGGGTTTCTATTTTTTTCTTTCATCTTATTTCAGCTGTAGAACAAAAACATGTAGAATAAATGCTTTATGAGTTACAAAATTTGTTTTATGATTTTTCTCCCTGCTTCTCCTGAATGAAAGCTACCTTTTCCAAATATGCAAATTAACATCTGCATAATCAAAACTAAGAAAAAGTAAAATGGACTCTTTATATTCTCACATTAACATCTATGTGTTTACATATGCATGTGAATATGACAGTAATAGCTGCTGGATGGGAAATCTGTGACTAAAGGCCATATTTTCTCACATCATGTAAATTAAAAGTAATTCTGCTGAATTCAGAGAACCCAGGTTATTGTAAAAGTGGTATCTTTGAGAAAAAAATTTCAAAAGGCAGTTCTATCTTGGACTGGTGCATGCCTACTATTTAAACAACTGGGGGAAAAAAAAAAAAAAAAAAAAAAAAAAAAAACTCTTTTTAAAACTAATTTGCATAGCCTAAATCATGTGTATTAACAAGCTGTGGAAAAACAGAATGACACTGTAAAAGAACATTATGATGAAACAGTCTTATTGTTCCTCTAGCAAAGCTGTGTGTATATGTGCAAAAAAAAGTTGAATAGATTGCAGTTATTTGCTTGAATTCAGTATATGTTAAATATACTTATTATTGATGGATTTCATTCTAATCTCCAGTTTTTACTGGCCCTGCTGAGAATATGCTATCAAGATTACCATAGCTGCAATATTGATAGTCCAAGGACCATACACATTTATTAAATGAACAAACATGATGTCATAATATTTATTATTTAATCTTTATTGAACCTTATAATGTATTTCACTGAATTAAATATTGAATTGCAAGGGTTCTAATTCACTTAGACTTCAGCCAGCCTAAATGATTTGAGAAAGTGACAATTTACTATATCTTGTCTTCAAACAAGTTTCATTAGCAACATAATGATTATGACATTCCAGAAATTATGTATGTTCCTGATTTAATTTTCCTCTAAATTAAACACATGGAAAAGCTGTAGGAGGGTACAAAGAAAGTTCTAACTGACACAAGTATGACTAAAGAGGAACCACATATAGAAAGAACCTGAGGGACCACACAGAATTTCCTAGGCAGTAACTATGATCTATGTTCTTTTTCTATACCTTTGTTTTAGCATCTCTTGAAGAAGCTGGAAATGGGGAGATGAAGATAGAAAAATAATAAGATACATGTAATCCCCTTGTCAAGACGATCTTATTCTAGTTAAATCTACTATATATATATATTTTTTTTTAAATAAAATATGAGATCAAAAAGTTTAAAGCTTCAATAGTGTACATCCATCACAAAGCGGGGAAATAAAACTGAAAAGAATCATCATCCACAATCACATGGAAAGAGAAAATGTAAGCAAACATACAAGGAGAAATAAGATACTTAACTTTCTGACTCAAAGCATATAGAACATCACTGAATTAAGAAGCAAGCCTAGCAGACATAAAAGTTCTGGTGAAAACTAAATTGATTCCTGGCAATCTGTCATGACAGTTCTGTCAGAAAGACAGTTATGATGGATAGAGGAAGATGGAAATATGGTTCCAGAGGAAAATGTCTGCAACTGTACAGATATCTAACATGGCTACTGACTGTTGAGCCTTTTTATTTTATGTGGTTTGAGGTAAATTTGGAGTGAAAACAGGACATTGTACAAATAAAAGGGTTCATAAACTGAAAATGCAGGACTCGGATTTATTAGTTTGGAGAAATGGGCAATCAAGGTGAAAGAAATTAATATGACTGGTCAGGAAATGAAGTGAAAATTTAGACATGAATTTTAGAAATACTATTTCAAGGCCTCTCATGGAGAAGAATTGTGAAGTAGCTGAATGGCAAAGTATCATCAATTTACCAGAAGCATTAGAAAAAGTCAGGAAAAGAAGATTGAAAACCACTCTAAAGATGCATTATTGTAATTCCTCAGAATAAAGAAAATTCAGGGGGTTATGGGTCAGGTATTTCAGATTGCATTTAATTCGGATTAGGTGAAATTAGACAGCCTTAATAGCATATCAACATAAAGAATAACAAAGAACAGCATGCTGAAGAATGGCCCAGGTGAGCAACATGTAGAACTTAGACATCTCCCGCTGTTATTGTGATCAAGCCTAATGTAAATTTGACGTTATTTATTAGAGGAAAAATTCACAGAAAATCTGAAGTTGCTATCCACTCACATCAGAAGAAAGGAAAAGTGAGATCTCGTTTTTGTTTGTTTGTTTTTTTTTTTTTTTGTGTTTGTTTGTTCGTTTGTTTATAGGTAATGGGTGGCAATAGATTAAAGAGGAACAGAATATCACCACAAATCTGCTGTTGTTTCCAAATAGTTTTAAATTCATACATGTCCATACATCGGGAGTACAAACCTAAGACAAATTTTCAAAACAAAAAAAAACATCTTTGTATGCTTTCGTCCTTTCATTTTCCTTAAATGCAAAAGAAATGGATCTTTTTAGCCAAGAGCAATACCACTAAAGTTATACAGCTTCTAGCTGAAGCTGCCTGATATCTGACCAATCTGAAATGGGACTAAATTTGGGTCTACCTATGTCCTCTCGTGAACAGGAAATAGTCTATTTTGGGAGTGCTAGATAGTGCCAGAATACGTTCTGTAAACATACATATTAAAATGCCCCTTTAAAAATGTTTAAATTAAAAACAGAAAGAATAATTGAGTGTTTGAAACTGCAATTATTAATGCCTAGAAATTCCAGAGGATAAGAGATGTTAGAAAAAATAGTTTTTACTCTTTTTTTTTTTTAAAAGCCATACAGAATGATTTGAAAATTCATATAAAATGCCATTTTGAAAGTAATCCCATGGAAACAGAAGGACAGGCAAAGGACAGAAAATGCTTTATGTTCTCAAATACCTTCCAGGTTGGCTCAGCCCACCCAGACTATTGAGATGCTGTGATCAGACCAAAACATGTGCTTATGCTGTCAATGACTCCCCATATCAAAGCCACTTCTTAGCAAATTACTCTCTACATAGCTATATCATGATTGCATATTTCCACATCCTTTAAACCAAATTTCAGCAATATTTACCTAATTCACACTAATTATTTGGGGTATTTTTATATACAGTGCATTTGTTGTCTTCAGGTTATGTTCATACCTATGTGGAAATGTACTTGAGGACTTATAAGGCACACTGTCTTTTATAGCACTGTTTTACAAAAATGAAAGTAGCCCTCATAAAAATGAGAATGCAGTTTGTGCCACTGCATTACTGAATGTAAAACTGTTTTACCTACAAACACCCACCCTATATCTTAACTGATTTAACTTAATTTAACTTAACTGGATCTGCATTGAGATCATCGAATTATAAAGAGTAAAATAGTGATGAAATAATTCTTGTTAGAATTGGATGTTCACTGCCTTTTACATAGATGATGTCAAAACATATTGACAGTTCTGAAAGTAGGAAGACTAAAATACGGCTGATCATAGTAAAATGATCTTCCACCTTCCAAATTTGTCATATAGACTAGAGAATAGAGCTTATGATTTCTAGATCCCAGGACAGTGCCCTAGGGGCTTTAAATTTCCTTTCTGCTGCAGTATTGTGCAGGAAAGCAATGTCTTAGTGTTAACAGTAATGACTTGATTGAAGGCCTATTAGCTATTACCTTTCAAAGTACCAGAAAGCATGAGTTCATACCTACATAATCCCTGAAATTGGGTAAACAATAATGAATTACATAGCATTTAATTTCTGTTCATCTGCTTTGCTTTTGATTTAGTATTCGCACTTTCAACTTTTATTCCCCAGAATGATGAAGGTTAGAATTTTTTTCTTACAATAATTGAGGACACTACAATCAAAGTGCCGATAATTGTATATAATTACATATTGGAGCCAAACTGCGAAGAGAAGGTTAAGCACTTCAAGAGGAAAAGAAGGAATGCGAGATTTATAATTTCTCTACAAACACCCTGGAGAAGGGTCGTCCCACTCTTTTTACTGTTGGAGGGCCAGAAAATGCCCGTCTGGTGTGTTCTCAAAATAGCAGTGAACATTTTTTGACAGATTGAACATAAAGTTTAAGAATCATGGCCTTGTCCTTTCTTTTCACTGGCCTATGAAGACAGAGACATTAAAGGCAATTGGAACATTGTCCACAACCCACCACTGTGAGGCAGAGATTTTGTGCTACTGTTTAACCCACAGTATTTAATATGTGGACATGTGTTCTGCACTGCTCAATTACAGTAGCTCCACATACTTTCATGGTTTGATGCCTCAGAATAGAGTATTTTATAAAGGACTTCCTGAGCATGGCTAATTCCTTGCTGAATCAGCTAGACTGGTGGAGACTCAATTTTTACAGCTGTCTCAGCCTTTCATTCTAAAAAAGCCTCAAAATACTTACCAGTGAATTAAACTCTATGGTAACTTATTGGTAGGTTTCTGCTGAAACGATAGTGTCCCTACAGCAGTAATTCCTATTTCCATAACAAAATTGTGTTTTACTTATCCAGCTATTTGAAAGATGGTACTAGAGTGGATTCATTTAATCAATTTATATTGTCATCCATAAGACCTTCTATTTTTAAAGGCCTATCATATTTTAAAAGACAATTACAGTGATAAAATATATATATATATATATTTGTGACAATGCCAAAACAAAAAATAATTATTTCCACTTATTGGGAATCAAGTTGTAATCATATTATTTTTTCCTTCTTTCAGTCCCAAGCAGAAACTAAATATCCTGTCACTTTCAAAGTGTAGAGCTCTACAATTTTTAAAAAATATTTAGTTATTTACTATGTAATGAGAAACTCAGATTTGTACTTTCATATGCTTTTCAGTAGAAGAACCAATTTCTGAGTTGTTCATGTAGTACAGCTCTCATTTACAGAATTCCGTAACAAGACTCATCGAACAAATAAGTAAATATAATATTTATACCGTTGACCCTGAGAAAGCACTGCAGAAATGGAAGCAAAGCAAATACTCCACTCTGACATGTATGGGAAAATTCCACCCAAGTCAACTCCCAGCAGCATCTTTCAGGTAACAAAAATAAATAAATACATAAATAACTATTAAAATAAAATATCTAATCAGAATAATAAACCCAAACAATACTCAAATGCTGAAGATATTTGAAATCTGAACTTTGTAACCAAGGATCTTTTCGTAAATCTATTGGAAGAGGCAGATAAATTTCATGCTATAAAAGTGTAAGAGAAATTTTCTGTTTTTCTGTTGTATCACTATATTGTAAAACATTAAAACCTCCTGATGGAATTTTATGGGCCAGATTTTTAAATAGGTGGATATGGTCATTCCATTTGATCATATGGTAGAACTTTTCCATTTCTAATATGTCTTTTTATTGGTCAAGATAATTGCTGTTATTTATGATATTTTCCAATACGCAATTAGCTAGCAAAATGTGATATTGTGTCACAATTACTTAATTACTTAATCTATCTGTGTTTTGTCATCAAAAAAGTGTCTCAAAAAAAAAAAAAAAAAAAAAGCAAACCACCACAATAAACATAAATTCTTAATACTTAGAGCTTCAGTATTATTCCAGTTGGGTGTGTAATTCGTGTTGAGAAGATGGTTGATATTAATAAAGAAGGGGGAGATTTGGGAGTGTGGCCATGTGGCCAAACACCATGGTTGATGATAACATTAGACTCTTAAAGATGAGGCCATCAGGAATGTAAAAGAGTTTAGAGGCAACAAAGACGGGTGATTCAGGAGACTCCATGCAGTCTCGGGTTGCCTGTTCTCGTTAAGGCATGGAAGTTTCTGTGTGTTTGCTGTTGCTGTTATATGCAAAATTGTTTGACCAATGAAAAGTTGTTTTGAAAGGAACTGCTGTGGGGAGAAGGGTATAAGAGGGGAGCCTGCCCTCAAGATAAAAAAAAAAAAAGGCAACACAATGATGTTATGTCATCAATAAAGAAGCAGAAAGAAGGAATGAAAAGGAACAGGCTAGCAGAATGCAGACCAGTACGGGAACAGGCACATTGATTGCCTCATGAAGATGGGTTCGGCCAAACCCAGCAAACTGCTCAGAGAAGCTCGTACAGAAAGTCGCTGGAAATAGGCGCATCAGAGCTGGGAAGAAGCTCAAGCTGAGAGAAGCAGACCCGCGCACACAACTGCCCCTCGGCGGTAAGCAGCTGGGCATTATGGGGAATCATACGTCCTTAGAAACGAAGACTGCCCTGGTAAACTTACAGGTTATTCTCCTTATTAACAATCGGACAGTTAATGATCCTGAAACACGGGACCAAATTGAGGTCAGGGTGTGGGACTCTGTAACTAAAATCGACAAGGTTGCAGTGGGATTGCTCGGCACCTGGCGAGCAGTCTCTGAGGCCATAAAGAGCCATGTGGGACCACAGTCAGAAACGTGTGCTTTGCCAGATAGTGAGGGAGCTGCGGGCTCGTTTACTGATCCTTCTGCTACACCATTTCCCCCACCCCCACCGCTGCTGCCATCAAAGGCCTTTGCTGTTACGCCCCCTGGTGACCTGGACGTGCCTTTTGACCCAGGCTCTATTGGCCTTGAGAACGAGATGGATATGCTTTTTTGCGATCCGGGAAGAACGGGATATATAAGGCCCGAAGGCCGAGTTGCTTGACAACTTAAAGCAAGGCATATTGCTCACAAGGAATGGAAAATGAAGACTTGTTTGTAATCAAGAAAAGGAATGGAAAATTGAGACTGTTAAGTCATGGAACTTAAAGGATTGTTTGTTACTTTTTCTGATTGTACATATGTATAGGTGTACTTGGGTTTAGTATGTAAAAGAAATGTTCTGTATATTTAGGAAGTTAGATGGTGTGTGCGTGTTGGTGGAGCATAGACTCCCCACACACCCAGCGCTGTTTACTTGCCTTTCATACCTTTTATAAATATTTTTTTTTTACAAATATTACTAAATTTAGATTGAGTTGAGCCTTCATTTATAACAGGTGTGCTTCTTTACTATGAATTTACTGAGTATTCCTTTACTATGAACTGTGGACACACAATATCATGTAGAAATAGGGCCAAGTATGTGAGGATTCTGGTTAGTGCTGTAAAGAATTTTCTGAATTGTAAGACAGTTTAAAAAATTTTTGGAACACATTCATTTGGGAATAATATTTAAAACCCAAGCTTCCATTTATGTTCTTGTAATTTCAACACTTTTATAGTAGCTATTACTCCTAATTATCAGGGAACTCCCACTAGTCATGAGTAGGGACTCTCCCGTGGCAGTAGCTTGAACCAAATTAGTAACTGACTAAAGCTATTATGAACGAGGCTTTTTCTTACTGGTGGATGAAAGTAAAGTCTGTAAATGGGAACAAAACCCAAAATGGTTATAAACAGCAATCTTAAATCACTGTACAATAGGCATATCCTGCAAAATAACTTGTGGATGTAAGCATACATATCTATTATTAAGTTAATGTTTTAGTACTGTTTTGATGTTTGTCTACTGCACTTTGTTTTCCCAGGACTGTGTAAGCATGTACATTGCTCTGAACAAGTAACAACTCAATTTTAGGTTATCTCCTCTCACTATTTTCAGAAAGTACATTAGATAACTTTTGTTGATAGCATTGTAATGACCCTCAGTTGTTTCCAGACTCTCTTAGGGTGTTAATATTTGATATGCAATCACATTCTGTGAGCTGTAAAAATGTTTATGACTGTGCATAGAGCAACAGAATGTTTTACATTTTAGTTGAGGCATCATACTGACAGCCCAAAACACAAAACATCCAGTGTGAATTAATCTCTCTTTTTACTGTCCAGATTCTTGACTCAGCCTGCACAAGTTTAAATTAGGAGCACCTTTCCTTATTTAAGTGCTCTCATACCAATATACTTTTGGTGCTTATGCATGCTTTCTCTTTGTTTGTTTGTTTGTTCACTAAGTTCATGGCCACTTCTGTGCTTACATATCGTATTGAACTATTGAACTGGGGCTACAGAGATCAAAGGTAGAAAGAAATGAGTACCACTAAATACGGAGTATATCTACTGACTTGTTTAAATAATTTAGATTAATCTTTTGAAAAGTAGGATTTGCACCTGAGAAAAGCACTTGTGGATTTTAAAAACCATGTCTTTTAAGTGATTACAGTATTCTGAAGAATAGCTTCTGCAACAGCTTTATGCTTACAAGGTGTGCAAAGCAGCACATTATTTCTACTGAATGGGCAATAACAGCTTTATACTAAGGAAGTTAAACATCTCTCAGAAATGAAAGAACAGTATTCATAACTTCTGTTTTAGCTTACTGTAAAAATGCTCATGAAACTGAATGATCAGCAAGAACTTTGGTCTGTTTTTATTTGCTTGCAGTATGTGCAAGCCTGTTAAAATATTCTTTTATCTAAAGTATAATTAGGAGACAACCATACCATGAGGAGATAAATCATTAACTGCTTCAGGGAAAAAAAAAAAAAAAAAAAAAAGGCTAATCTTGAATTTAATTCAAAAAGCTTTTGAAGGCTGTACTTTTATTCCTAAACAAAAGGTTTCTTTCTAGGACAAGCTACAGAAGACTTTACATTGACTTGCACAATTGCTTTGCACACAAAATGTATTTAATAAAAAGGATTTAAAAATATCAATATTTTTACATTATATAAAAATTATTATATAAAAAATCTATAATTTTTGATGTTTAAACTTCCCTTTGAACCTTTGAGGTCCAGCTTTCTGCCTTTCATGATTCTTTTCTCTTATACCCTTAAGTTTTGATTAGTGGTATTCCTAGTGTCTGTGCATCTGGCTCACAAAATAAATGCCTTTCTACCCCAAAAAATACAGCAAACAACAAATCAAATGAAACAAAAATCACTTTTTACTTTACAAAGTAATTCAGATAATTCTACTTTATTAAGGTTAATAAGTAGATCAATAAAGAGAAATAAATAAATTCAAATGTAATATGTCACAAGACAAATACATACAACAAATGACAAGTGCTGACTTATGGGGGTGAAAAAGATTAAATGAAGTGATATAATTTAAAAGGAAATTCTGGCCAAATACACTAATTTTGCTGAAAAATCAATTCAGCAACAAAATTATTTTTATAATCAGAAAAAGATGATCTTCTGAATGTTATCATTCCTGTTGAATTGCTGATACTGGTCCTATGATCATAATTGACAAATTTATTTTGAATGTTAACATAAACTTAAAGAACAGTGGCATTAATTCACAAAGATTCATGAGCTGTTTATTTTCTTAGCATAGAGTTGGACATAATGTTTAAGAAATATCAAAGATAAAAACATATTTTGTTCAAGAGCGTATCAAAGAAATAAGACAACTATTATATATTTTTTTTTTCACATTCAACACTATGTCATTGTGTAACTGCATTGACCTGTGTTATAATGCCTGAATTCTCAACACATCTGAAAACATAGCAGGGGATAAATACGAACTTAAAAAACTAATTATAAATGCCCATTAAAAATATACTTGCTTTCTGTTCAAAACTAAGGCCATTTCCATTCATTAAAGTTTTATTTTAAATACTAAAAAGCGCATTTATTCTCTAGGATTTTTGTGTACCTTGAAAAGTCATTAATCATTCCTTTTTATTTCTTTATGAAACATTTAAGATTTGTGTTTGAGTTAATTAAGTACATAATTTTTGTTTTGTTTTATGACATTTATCAAGTGATATGATTAAGCTTTCATGTTTACATTAACAGTTACAGATTTTGAATATGTACTGATATAAACAGGTAGTATTAGCAGGTGAATCAGTCACTCCTCCCTGTGTGCTGTAGTGAGGAGAATCAGCTATGGTAAGACCATATGGTAAAATCAGCTATGGCAAGCCAGATTTCTGGTGATTTGGACCTACTCTATGTGAAATACAAGACATGAGCTTAGATTTTCTGGATCAAATCTTCGAGGGACTGTAACTGGGAAGGAGTTTTTCCTCCTTTGCATGGTTTGAACTGGAAATTATTTTGAGGTATCAAAATAATTGGTATCATTAACACACACACCAACAATGAAAAAAGCAAAACACCACAGTATAACTACCAACTGCATAGTTTGCATATGGCTAAGATATATATGTATTCTGTGCCTGGAATTGGGCTTTACAATTGGACTCACACTGATAGCGATAAAAGTGAGTGCATCATCTGAATTTTCTCCTTAGTAGTCTCCTTGTGGTTTCCCTGACCAAGACAATAAACAACCCCAAGTGAAAGTGGAGGAGCAATCTATTTTATATCCAAATGGATTGGTTTAATATCTTTACTACGAAATGTAATAGCAACAATAGAGCATTTTCATGATGATCTAAAGGTTTTGGCAACTGAGTGACTCAACAAAAAAGCCTTGCATCTCTCTGCAAAGTCCTCAGGCAGTGCTGAGCTGTCAGCGCTGCTGCTTCTGATGGAAGCAGGAATCAGCACACACTATGACATCTGTGTCATCTGCTCTGCTCCCTGGGTAGCTCAGGGATTGCATCTGGCTCCTTAGCCCCATTTTTTAGCAACTGGGAGCCAGGAGCTAGGGAAACAGGCACTGTGAGCTATTTTCTTTCTCTTGCTGAAACCTGTAGCCATGACCTTGAACCCAAGGACTTGAAATAAACAGGTCTATACACTCCACTCCAACTTATTTAGGGATATTTTTGAGAGGCTGGCCATCACTATGATAGAATTTGCCCTCTTGTCACAGGTAGATTGGTGTAGTTCTTACTTGCAATTGAGTACATATGCTGCCATGCCTTGCTAAACTATGTGTCACCAACTTTAACTTATATGGGAAGCATTATGTTGTATTAGCAGAAATCAATATTAGTGGTTTGCTGGGTGACATGAATAGAATCTTTAAAAAAAAAAAAGATCAAACCAAAAAATAACATAAACTACGGTTGCAGTTTTGAGCAAACTAATAATACATGATGTGGTTTCTTGTCACTTTCCCTCCTAGCACCCTGTTCAGAAAAATGTAATTATTATTTTTTTTTTTTAATTAAATTCTTTCATAAAAGTAACACTTTGTCCTTATAGAGCAGTGACTTCTCTACTGAACTTTATTTACCTTTCTTTCAGATATATTATGGAGAATGTACCCTAGAGATGTAAGGAAATGATATGAAGAATTCATACCTCCTACACTCAAAATATCTTCTCTCAATAAATATAGAAAATCAGAATAAATAAATAAAATAACCTTAAGCGTGTTTTTTTTTGTTGTTGTTGCTTTTTTGTTTTTTTTTTTGTCTTACAAAGTGGAAATATGTTCCATGATTTTGTTCTTAATTCTGAAGAATAGTTCTCATTGACTATTTTGAATGTTATGCATGATCAGATGTGACAGAATCATACAATTTTTCTGCCTATGTTTGATACAAGAAAACTAATTAGCTGAAACTCCAATAACTACACAATGATATCCAAATGCTTATTCCATTTTTTGTCTATATCTTCTGAATCACCAATCCTCAAAGAAACACATTTTATTAATCTGTGAGTCTTGTCTTTTTTTTTTTTTTTTCAATTTACAATTACATTTACAATACTTACATTTTCAATACTGCAACTAAAATTCTGCTTGATACGTGACTCTAATAACAGCAAATGTGATATAGTCACAGTCTGAGAATTATAAAAAATCAAGGAAAGTAAGAAAAAAGTAAGAAAAAGTAAGTGCTTTAGAAAAGTAAGACATAACTACGACACAATTTACATACCTTTCTGGATTTTATGCACTCATGCATAAATTTCAATAAGGAAAATTCTATCACAGTATTTCTTTAGTTGAGATAATTTTATTCTAGAAAATATTTGTTGTCTCATACTTCCTACCAAGTCCCATTAAGTAAATGAAAACTCATGTGCCTTCATAAAAATTTAATCTAATTTTTGAGCCACTATCTGCTCTTTAAAACATACATACAGAGATAAACATACATATTGAGATAAATAATTTCTGCGTGAGCTGAAAACATAACTAAGGGAAGAATTTTTCCCAGAAATGGTGAGATGTTTCACTTCTTTATATATATTTTTTTGCGTATCCTTAAAAATGTGTTTAGGGCTTTTATTTTTCACTTTGAAGCAAAAGTGTGTGACTATAACAAATCTACAGGCGCTGCTTACCATTACTGTAGCAATCACAGGAGACAATTTGATGCTAGTGACAGCCTACGTATATCATTTCAGATGACTGCCCACTTGGTAATATCACAAGCAGTAGCTTTATATATATATATATATATATATATATATATATACACACATATATATTATATATATATAATTATATATATTATATATATATAAGTATATAATATATATATATATTATATATAATATAATATAATATAATATAATATAATATAATATAATATAATATAATATATATTATAATAATATAATATAATTATATATGATATTATATAATAATATAAAAATATTATTTATAATAATATATAATAATATTATATATATATATTATATAATTTAAAGAATTTCAGCACTGTGCAGAACAACAAAATGCATCCCCCACCTAAGCTCCAAGATGTGATCTTACTGGTCTTTTTTTCTTTCTTTTTGATTTCAGAATACTTTTGAACACTGAAGTTCTTGGCATCTGTAGAAAATGCTGCTAGCTTCAAAAATCCAGCCAGAAACAACTTAATACTGTCTCTATGCAAAAAAAAATTTGCTATGTTCCACAGAGGCATGCATCAGCCATGTCCTATATGTTAATAGGAACATAAAACTCTAAGATGCTTTTCTGGTTAGAACTTTTTCAGCCATATTTTTAAAGGGATTAAGCTCCATTCTCAGGAAAACATCAGTACTGTGTTACAATATAGTTTCACATAAACTGATTTTTTATGAATCCCTGCATATTCTTTAAAGTACACCCAAAGTTCAATCTAATCTAGATGGCATCATCAAATTTTTATACCATTACTATAATTACATTTGCACACACAACTCAATTACCAAAGATACGGATCGTTACCTGCACAATTTGATTATGAAATTTAAATCAATATATTTGATATAATTACAGTTAAGGTTACAATACATTTTGTCACAAACCACATTATACATTACTGTCTTGTTTTATGCATTTTAATAATTCACTTTAATCCAGTATACTTCAATAAAAAGGGATATTTTTCTTTTGGAGTAATTTCACTAAATGGGAGGAGATGGGAAAATATATTGTACATTAGCAAGTAAAGCTAAGCAAGTTATCTATCCTGTATTTTGTTTAATAATCTATATTCACATTGCTGTATTTTGTTAAGAAAAAAATATCATTGCTATGCTCTTTTATCTGTGTTCATAGAAACTAATCCATAGAAGGAAATGTATAGGAGGAGACATCTGCAAAGTTAAAGTCAAATTGGGTGTTAACACAGAACATGTGCTTTAATATGGTTGTCCAGGTGCCAAATGAGTGTCAGATTGGATTCAAAGCTTAAATTGGGACAATTCTGAACTAGCAAATGTGTGACAGTGAGTAATTCATATACGCACTAATTTGTGCATGTACATTAACTGTCTCTAGAATATAGTCATTTGGGGGAGATGCAGCAGGGAATCTGTTTAGAAAATACAAATATACACTTCTAAAACAGATTAGGACCAGAAGCAATTTAAGAATATCCATATTTCATACTGAGGAAAAAATTTGTTAGGTTATTCCTATAAAATTTAATTTAAATTAGGGTGTAATTCAGTTCAAAATGTTTCCATACATATGTTTAGTCAAAGTTAACTATATAGTATGACAAGCCTTTTGTATTTTGAGATTTCTTTTGTGATTTGATATTATTTCACTTTGAGTTAAATGCTTATTCACTTGATTTAAAGGAAAACGTTAAACATGTTTCATCTTAAACATCATTATAAGTACCAAGATGCTTGCTGTAGCTGTATGCTTTTATCTCCTTTACAGGTCAAATTATTAACAGTAATTTAAGATTTTATTGTTAATAATCATTATTAACAAATACAACAGTAATGTTTATGTTATCTTAACAATTATAATATACCTCTTAGTAACAGCATATCATAACAAATGTTTTATTGCAACTTCCTGATGATCCCTGAAAACTGTCCTTGAAATATTCATTTATTTTATTTTTCTTTGAATGATCTGTGTTTGACATTTTTTCCAGTGTCAAGAGGCAAATTTAGCAGTGAAAGGCCTGATTTTCTAAAAAGCATGTAGCAACGCCTGATTTAAAGGTTTTATAGGTTCATATTTATTTAAGCACAGGCAAGTTAATATATTCTCAGCTTGAAATGAGGAACCATACTGTCTTAGAAACATCGTTAAACAATACAAAGGAGTTTTAAGTCCTAGCTATTTAATTTTTCCCCTCAGTAACCTGAGCCAGTTAAAAATTCTCTTCAAGGTGAAAGACACTGAAAAAATGGCTTTAATTTAGAATTAATATCATGTCTGTTCCTCAATCAATTTGATTTCTTTATTAGACTCTTAGCGGAGTATGGAGTTAGGATTTCTCCCTTCTCCAGAAATTTACATCTTCTTCTACATAAGTGTTAAATCAGCATGATTATGAAAGGAAATTTTTTCAAATCCAAGATTAAAATTGCGATGTTATTTGTGAAAACAAAAGAACTTTTTTTTAGCACATTTTTTTAGTCACCTTGAACACAGTATCACTCCTTGTTTTCATGTTCTGATGTGGTTGTTGTTATTGTTGTTTATTTTCTGTTGTTTTCCCCAGGGTCTTGATTTAGATGTTGTGGTATTTTTTTCCTAGTGGTTTTGGGGTTTGAAATTAATTATTGGAAGTAAATACATGTATATCCCAGTGATGTTTATACAAAGGAAAATGCAGTGAGTGTAGGAGAAGTAGTTCTTGCTTTTCTCTGTGGCCTCATCAGCCTTATGTATGCTAGCAAAAAGAGAGAGAATGGGTATCTTTTAGGCTTTTATCATGTGCAGCTACTAAGTTCTGCTATTTTTAATTTAAATCACATTTCAGATTCCACAGTGGAAGTTAATAAGTTATTCTATAGGAAAAGAAACTGTATTTTTTCTCAGAGTTATTAATATACTTTCAAATGGACATCTGCAGAAATGTACTTTAAGTTTATGACTATAATAGCTGATACCTAAGTAGGGATAAAATATTGTCTTGTTCCTGGGAATGGATTTTCTTGTCTTTATTGAAAGATGGTTTAACAACACAAATTAAGTTAATATTAGGAGACCTGTTATAATTCCATTAACTATTTAGAAAACATGAAATAAAAAGTGGCAAATCTATTTACAGTCCTTTCAAGTGGGAATATTGGAGAAGAAAAAAAATAAAATCATTTTATCCAGCATATCAGCTCATATCCATGTATTGATTCTTCAGGGTTTAGTCTTTTATCTATGATCTATGTCCCATTAACATCAGAGATCATGGTACACCAAAGAATGGTTCTATTATTATCTCAAGTTGTATCTTAGCAAGTCTTGAGCTGTTCAGTCATGACTTTGACCCTCAAGGTCATTTAATGAAAAAATATACATTTCCAGAGTTACAGCTACCTGTGGCTAAAATTGGATTGCTATGCCCTAGCCAAGTCTACCTCTTATTTGAACCATATAAATTGTGACAAGTATTTTTCTAGCAGAAAAATAGCTAGCTTATTGGAAGCATTCATGATATGTGCTACATGAAATGTATGGAAAGACATCCATTGGGATGAAAATCATCTTGTTCTGGGGAGATGAAGAGAAAGTTCCATTTATTTCTTTATCATTTTAGGATGTTACTTAAGTTTTTACTTTGGTAAAAAGAGAAACTTCCTGCTCCCTAAACCATTGCATTGAAATAGCACTCTGAATGAAATTAATAGACTATTCACTGTGATATGGAGCACAAATAGAGAAAATAGTTGGGCTATGTTCTGTCAAGAATAAAAATGTTGCTTCTATATGGTTCAGTCTGGAGCCCCCTGTAAGGCAAACCAGGATTCCTCTATTTAAATGCAGAAGTTCCTATAGACTTTAATATAAAGCCAGATTCCATACCTTAAAACTACATCTCTGTGAATCAGGCACAACAAGGGACAAGTGAAATAAAAGAACTGATAGGTTGCAGATATTGTATCCTGAATAGAATCTGGAAGAAGTTCACAGCATTTAGGGTAGACCTTGAGACCCTGAGATGATGTTTCCATCATCTCAGTTATTCCATACCCTCTGACGTCATGCTAAACAATAGATAGAGGTAGCTAGCCGGGATGGGGGTCCGTCTGCTCAGGGATAGGCTGGGCATCAGTCAGTGGGTGGTGAGCAATTACATTGTGCATCACTTATTCCGTACACATTAGTAGTAGCAGTACTATTATCGCTATTATTATTTTTGTTTCCTGTCTTAATAAGCAGTCTCTGCTTATTAACAAAACCCACAGGCTTTGTTTTCCTATTTCTCTCCCAGACAGGGAGCGCGGAGGGTGAGCGAATGGCTGTGTGGTGCTTAGCTGCCAGCCAGGGGAAACCGCAACAACAGCAATGTAGTCATGTAACCAAATTAAAGCCAAAACTTTCAGCCTGGTCCTTGACCTGAATAGGGAGTGAGGATCCGGATCCTGGCATTTATACGTGATAGTTTATATGCAGCCAAAGTAAATACTGTAGTCAGAGGTCACGGCGCTGGATTTTGAAAAGTCCTGCATAAAGAAGAGATCTCAGAAAAGCAAATTTAAACATTAATGTCAAGAAAAGTCTTCCTGATTGCTATATTCTTTATCTGTTGTGACTAGACAGATGAAAATCTATGAAGGCAATTTTGCCTTTTAGGTCATTTTCTTTTATGTATTTATTTTATTTATGTTTATTTATCTTATTTTAACAGGCTCTGTACTAATTTTCCTCACAGAATGACTAGCAGAAATATGACCCTTAAGTGCCTTTTGTAATTAATTCATTAGGTCAACTCTACCCAGTAAGACCCTTGTCAGGTTATTTCTATTAGCGATAAGGAGCAATTGACCCTAAAACATTGAAGCCAGGTATATGAGCCTATTCCACAAGGTCTCTTGGCTCCACCTTTGTTAAGTGAAATCTGCCAGGTGGGGATCATTTGACCTTTGATATATAGGAAGCATGAGGAGCTGTAGAGGGAATTGTCTCTCCAGGGGAGTTTGAGGCTCAGGTTACCTAGGGTGCTTTTCTACTGTTCTGGTGAAATGGATTCAGTGTTCCCCACTAGGCTGCTTTTTCTTCATGTTTTCTAATGTCTCTGTGAAATAGTTTTAGAGACTCTATGAGCTACTTACTTTGGTGGTGCTTTCTCAGTACAGTGAAACCCTGGTGGTACTACTTCAGTGTGAAGTAGTTGGGAAGTGACTCAAGTTCAGAAGCTAGCGGGTAAGTGTTCGTGGGTTCTACAGTTGTTTAATGTTGAGGAGTTTGAGTACTTCTTTTACCTTGTCTGTTTTCAGTGAAATTATTTACATGGTTTCTAAGCACCCTTCCTAGTCCTACAAGAAACTCAGAAGCTCAAGTGCATACAGGTAAACCTGACTTTAAAGAACGTTCTGAAGTATTTGTTAAGATTGAACAACATGCTGTGTGAAAAAGGTGCCTTAATGTCTATTCAAATTTTGCCTTTTGGTAAGTAGAAATAAATTTGGATAGATACTGGTGGCATTATCATTACTTTTACTAAGTGGAAACTGTGAGAATGGGCTGTTCATAAAAGAAATACTGTTTACACGATATGCAAGTCAAAAGCATCTAAATTACTAAAAGTTACAGTGTCAAAGATACAACTTTTAAGAAAGAAAATATAGTTGGACGTGCCCCCTTAGCCCCTCCATAGATTGGCTCCCTGAAGAAAAAGTGTGAAAGGTGTAATTGTTAATAGCTTCTGAGGTAGGGTCAGGGGAAAATGTTTTTTTCCCACTTGTTTACTCTTCCTTTCTTCTTCTCCAGGCGAGTTATGGTAGCTTTCCAAAACTGAGTATTTTGGGGATGTTAAGACCAGCGTGTTCTTATTGTTATCTCTCCTGAATGCACTTCAGGTTTTGTCTAACATTAAACAAATACTCAAGAGTGTCATCCAGAGATCTGTCCTGAGGCAGGATAGTTATGAGTGACAGCGAGAGTGGGAGGATCTGGACAGGCATTTAGAGCAGTGGGCTCCTTCAGTGATTTGGAAATTGACCCCTGAATAACTGAAAACAAAAACAAAAACAAACAAAAAAAAAATTGTGGAGTGGTGGAGTGCTTGAAAAAGATGTCATTGCCCTGGCAGTACCAGACAAACACAAGTCACTGCAACATGCTGGGGCTTTGCCTATGCTTACTGAGCTCTATTCAATGGCAATGTAAGTGACAGACTCTGCAGTCACTTCAGCCTCTGAGACAGACCCAGCTGCCACTTCTGCCCTAAAATGGGCCCCAAGGCTGAGCCAGGGAAATAAACATCATATGCCAGCTCATTGGCAGTAATGACCTGGAAAGACCATGAGGAACCCCCACTGGATGAATTGGCTAAACAACTCTGGCAGTACAAAGTCTCTTCTCTTCCTTACAGGCCTGGTCCCCCACTTCTAGGCAGCCCACAGACCTCAGGTCCATAACAGCTGCTGAGCTGAGGAAAGCCAGAGGCCAAGAAAGGCCAGACATGAACAGATCTTCTGCAGCTGTTGTGGAATAAGATTTTACTTCCCATAGCATCAATTGTCCTTTTGTAAGATTTCTGCTTTCACTATTGCATGGTGGAGCAGGTTTCAAAACCAGGGGAAGTTTAGGCTGGACATCAGGGAGAGGCTCTTCACCAAGAGGGTGGTTGCACACTGAAACAGGTTCCCCAGGGCATGTCTGAATTTAAAAAGCAATTGGACTGTGCAATGGTCACATGGTCTAAACTTCCGGGTAGACCTGTGTGGTGCCAGGAGTTGGACTTGATGATCCTTATGGGTCCCTTCTAACTCAGGATATTCTATGATTTCTACAGTTCAAGTAGATGGCCTGAGTTAACAGGACTAATTTTACTGTAAACATACACAAATGATTTTGTCAACAACGTGCACAACATCCAGCACGTGGGTGATAATGAGCAATTGAAGGTCAGAGGGGAGGGGGTAACATCTGCCTAGCCTGATCAGGAAGAGGATATGAAGCTATAGAAAAGATTTCACTGACATAACTCAGCTGATGGCTTTTCTGTGACAGGTTTCAATGGCTATATGCACTGTGCTTAATATCAGTGTTTTGCTTGTAGAAAGATTGTCCGTTATAGCCATTTCCAAACACATGAAACAATATCACTTCATCTTCATGTATTTCATCTTTATGGCTTGACTCCTTGGGGCTTCACTGTTAAGTGCTGCACAGACTAGTGGAAGTGTGAGGAAAAGGGAGAAGGAGAGGGGGAAAAAAAAAAGGAAAAGGAAAGAAATGAAAGGGAAAAGGGGGGGGGGGGGGGGAAGGAGGAAGAGGAACAAGGGGAATCCCCAGATAACTGTTTCTCTTTGAGATAAATGCTGTGACTCTTTTCTACTTGCTGGAAGGATTTTACAGAAGTCTTAATAAAAGCATTTTTTCTAATCTGAACTTCCACAGTCACTCCAATGTCTAAATAGGACACAGCTTTGTTGAACATTTCCTCTGCATGTAGTGAAATAATAATTTTATGCCTTAAGGGTATGTTTGTCCTATGTTAAGCTCTCTTTGTATAATGATGTACGCTAATCTATTTTTAATAAGACCAATTTGGTCTCAGTTGATTAAAATAGTGTAGGTAAGAGCTACGCAATAATCCAAAAAGCCTGATAACAGTCCTTATTTAATATCTTGGAATCAACTTTAATTAAAGAAGTAATGTCCAGATCCTCAACTGGTGTAAAATGGCATTAGTTTTAATGAAACTATGCCAATTTTCACCCACTTAATGTCTGACCCCATGACTGTGCCTGGTTTGTTTTTCACTAGGTTTATTCTCTTTCACTATTAATGAAATGTTTCCTGCTTCATTTCCTGAATAAGAATGCCAGTTGACTTAAGGGAAAAAAAGAAACCAACAACTTAACTATATATGTATTAGCAACCAATATTTCCTCAATGCACATTAGCACTGAGCTCAGTAAAGAGTCACCAGTTTACAAGAGTTAAGAAGCTGATCCTGAAGTTTTCTGACTCTCAATAGGCTTTATTTAAAACCCTAGACTCGAACTTTGAGTCCATAACTAATACATTTTTTTTTTAAGGTTTGCATATTTAAGCTGTATCACCTAAATTTCTTTATTCACTGACAAGCAGGAAAAAAAGTTCTTTAGCACTCTGTGAAATGGCTTAAGAATTCTCCCAGTAAAATTAAATAAAAGTTAATGTTTCATATTTTATGTGGGTATATCTGTTTTACCTTTCAGTATCAACACGGTTTACCAAAACTTTTATCATAGTATAGTACATGAAACAAAAAGTGTCCTGTTTAGCTGTGTGCCCAATCAATTCCCATAGGAAGCTGTGCTAATTAAATGTCACAATTCTGTGAAGACTGACTGGAGGACTGGGGTGGAATCTCAAATGAAACTTTCACCTCTGTAATATGTAAAGGACAGTTTCTTTCCAAGTGACTAGCACATCTCAATGGTTCATTCTGTAGTTTTAGTGAAAACCACATACTCTTTTTTTCTTGTAATAGATTAATATGATACTGATTCAACTATTAGGATGAAATCTTGGTCCACTGACTTTCCCATTGACTTTGACAGGACAAGAATTTCATCTTTAATGTACTCAGCTTACTTTAAAATCACATAACATGACTTTTGTGCTCATCAAGGATGACTAATCTTATGATGTCTAAAAATCATATATGTCTAGTTAGATATTTCCAAAACTACCTCTACAACACTATTACAAATACTTGTCTGCTACTCAAGTACACTTTGTCTACATGGCTACAAGAGACTTCTACACAAATTGTTATACAGAAAATTGTATTTCATTCCCCATTTATATTTTAGAAGTAAATGAACATGTTTAAATAAAGCAGGTAATATTTTCTTAATGTCTAGAAATACAAGTGAACATTTGGAAAAAAAAAATCCACTATTTTTTTCAGCTTCAAAAAGTTCACAGTATTACATATCTTAGTGCTCAAAAATGTCTTTGGAGGAAAATAATCGTTTTATTTTATCATTTGTAAGCTTTCTAGTACATTTTGGGAAAGAAAATAAATTATTTAATGTATGAATCATGTATCTGGCTTTAGAAACAAAACATATTTATAAACTGTAACACATAACAGATCTTTCCTATCTGATATTTTAACTGACTCACTTGCAATGAATGCTATAAAATGGATCAAAATCTCCCTTATGTCCTCTAAGATTATTATTTCAAACACAATAACAAAAATACTGTACAAATAAAAATCACAGAAGTGTTGTAAAATGTTTCCTGATCATTCTGAGTGCTCTTTCCTATGACCACTCTCTTACACTAATGTTTACCATTTGCAGTCTTGGTATGTTTTCAAGTATTTTGGAAAAGCATTAAATTTGACATGAAGCTGGTTGCTTAAACTTTATTCAGTCCATGAAGATTAAGATAATGATTAAGTATAGGATCTATCTGTACAGAGCAGGGTATTATTATCGAAGCAGCCCTGACCCTGAAAGGTGATCATTCTTATCAGACCTCACAATCTCTGAGTCTCTCACCCTGCTTGCTAGGAGTGAATGTTCACAAAAGTCATTCAGGCCATCCATAAAGAACACTTTGTTTAGAAGAAAAGTAATTTCCAGTTTGATTTAATAGCTTATTGGATGAATAGGTGCTAACAAGTAATCTGGAACATCATATTCAAGCAGAAAGTTTTTGAATACATGTATAAGGTGATTGTAAGTTTCACTGAGGTGATCAGTGAAAACTCTACTCATTCCAGTATCTTAATCTATTTCCTTAGATGATATATAGATCTAGAATATATGGAATAATATCTGTTTAGGTTTCTTACACCACCTAATTTTAAATGTCAGAGCATAGAAAGGAGAACCTAGCTCTTAACCTGCAGTATCAGCATCCTGGATAGATGGTAGGAACTATACCATCAAAGGCTGAGTCTCTAAAATTCTATACAAAAAAAGTTTCCCATGTAAACTTTGGAACTCATTGTATAATTTATACAACAAAAATGTGAATATAATTTCATAAATTGAAAGTCAACTTTAGAATTATTTTTTTCCAGTATTTTTATATAAATGTAATTAAAGGATATATTGCTTCTGCTAGGGACATTCTAAGCAAAAAAAAAAAAAAAAAAATTAAATGACCAACTATACATTAATTGAAGCATAAACTTTGGGAAGAAACCAGCATCACATGTGAAAAACATAGTTTCTTGAAAGATTCAGTCTGCTATATTGTGTTCACTTCTCAGCATTATCAGTGTTAAATGCCACTATTAGACCTTACATGCTTTGATAGCAATTTGAGAATTCTAATCTGGAAAGCATGATTTTAAGCAGTTCATATAAACTGCTTAAATATATACCAATTTTAAAATAATACAAGCTCTTAAGTCAAATAATATGATCTATGAAGCTTGTAATATAAACTGTTAAAAGTCTATTATAATAGACTTCCTATACAATTTGAGTTAGGTCCTGTATATTTAGATACATCTTTTGATGTGCTACATGCCAATATAAGTAAAACAGTAATTTGTTTGGAAACACCTGATAAAATACTTCAGAATTCTGCTGCTTTGCCAGCCAACAAATTCTTTTAGAACTAATCCTTGTTCTGTTTTTTTTTCTGTTTGTTTTTTGTTTGTTTGTTTGTTTTTGACCAGGTCTTTTATATTCTGCTTACCCTTTATTAAACAAAGAAAAGCTCAATAGCATAGGCCTCATTTTCCTGTTCTACTGTAGCTGGAAAACCTTAGGCCCTTCCATTCCATGGTAATAAGTCCCTACAAAAGTTCAATGTCTGCCTATCTCCTTCTCTGGGATCACAGGAACTTCTTCGAGGTCTGTTGATCTTTTGTCCTGCTCAGACTATAGCTGTAATCCCCCATTTTATTCCCCAGAACTAAGGATAAAAATGAATATGAGTTCAGTATCTCAGTCTTACATAAATTCCAGCTCTGAGCACAAAATTGGGAAACAAGTATGAGTAGGAATACCTTCTTGATTCTCTTTTCCCTTAAAGCTTTTTATTTTCCACACCCCACTCCTTTTCAATATCTGCCTGAAATATCTACTGGAATCTTTTTGTGGATCTTTTTTTAGGAGAGACAAGCAAAGTTCCTTTTCTGGACCCTTTTTAGCAGAGAGACTCAAAGTAGTCTCTCTCAGAAGAAAACAGGTTTCTTCATATCATAATCCATATAAGGTACTTAGAGAAGTTAGGACAAACAGAAAATGGATGGAGTCATCTGCAGAAAAGCACATTAAATTGCTGATAGCTTGTGACATAGTGGTGGTTACTTGGGAAAGTGATGACTTTGGCATTCACAGCTTATGATGGCGATACCAGCTTTTGTATACTTTTTGACTGTCTGGGCCTTCATAATACATCAGACCTCATTAGGGCAATTTCCTCATGTCAGTTCCTGTTACAAAATTGGTAGGCACATGGATGAAGCAGTTTAATAGCAGCCTGTCTCAGAGACCATGCTGAACTGCTCTGTGATGTGGTTTGGATTTTATAAATAATTGAAAACAATAAGTGGCAGGAGAGCCAGCAGCAGGAAGCACACAACTCACTGTAGTCTGTGCGTGAGCAGCTCCCTTGGACTAAATAAAATCAATAATCACCAACCAGCCTTCCTTGGGTACTATAAAAGCTAAAGATCCCATATTGCCTCTTTTAAATGAAAACCAAGTAATTGACAGCAGTGACAGCTGCTGGGAGCATACCACTCACTGCCTGTGCTCAATGCTTCTTTCCTTTTCCTATCCCCAACAACAGATACATTGCAAATGTGAATGACTGGCATTGCTGTTGTACGCAAAGAAGAACTTGCTTGTTGCTTTGTAATTGGAAATGAAAAAACGGAAGCACTGCCAGCAAAATGTTGTTAATGAGGCACTCTATGGGCTCTGATTTCAAAAGCTAAAATTTGCTTAAATCAAAATAATAAGGAAAAATTCTCCAGGATACTACTGAGAATTCAGACAGCTCTCAATGTGTCCCCTCTATCCCCTTCTAGTTCTATACGTTTCCCACCTCCTACTGGGGATAATAATAGGAAGGAAATGTACTACTTGCCTTAGTGTATTGCTGTGAGATTATTAATCAGTCAAAGTTTGTGAAGTGCAATGAAAATGAAATGCTGCCCATAAGTGTTAAATGTTATCTTTTCACAGACTCATTCTCCCCCTCCAGCTTTTCAGCCTATTCTTATTTCCTTCTCTGGTGGTATTACTGTATACTATGGAGTGTGTGTTTCCGGAATACCTGAGCAGTACACCAGGATTCCCACCTGCAGTGGGCTTGCTTTCAAGAGGTGAGGTCTATTGCTTTGTGAGATGTTTGTCTGAAAAACTTCTTATAGTCATTTGTTATAGAGAATGCTGAAAAAGTCATTCCTTTACAAAGTGTTCTTTCCTGCTATCCCAGAATTAATCTCAGCAATATTTGAGACAGCAGCTAATCTGCTTTATACTGAAGGATTGACTCATGACTGCCGAAGTGCCTGGCTTTGTACATACATTCATCCCATATGAATGGATTGCTTTTCTGCTACTAAATAAGCAAGACAAAACTTACTACATTCAGTCCAGAACAGTAGGGCACACATGGAAAAATTTTGCTTTCTACAGGCCGTTCACTCTCCTTTCATGATGAGGAGAGGCTACAGCCCCCTCCCTCCCTTTAAAAGAGAGAGCCTAAAATCTCAACCTCTTCTCCATCTGTAAGAATATGTTGGAAATCCTATTTTAAGAGATTCTAAGACACTCAGTGTCTTCCTATGCATAACCATCATACCCTTTTACTTGTTCTTTTTCTTGTGACTGGTAACTGAAGAGAACCGAGAGACTAAGAACAGCATCCTCGGCCACTTCCCAGACCACACTGGAGAGTATAATTCTGTTAAGTGCTGTAAGGAGTGAGCCACAGTAGGTGAGAGCAATGCACTAAGCAGAGCTGAAGAAAGGCACGGGTGACAAAGGGCACTTGACAAAGAAAGGAGACAGTGCAGAGAGGAGGTAATAAAGGCTGGGACCTTGTGCAGCCTCCAGACAGCAAATTCATGTGTCAGGTTGAGTGTCGGTAAAATGCTATTGATTTAAATCACACATTCCGATAGTTCTGAGTTACAGGGGATCTCTTGTGTTAAAAATCTGCCTTAAACATTAAAGCAAATCTGTTAGAATTCAGTGCTCACAGATGTTAGATTCCAACTTAAGGTATGAGAAAAGTCTTCTCCCAGAGATTTTGGAAGGAGCTGGCGAAGAGCCACAAGAAGTCCTCTAAGAAATATTTGAACATGCTATCACTCTAATCACTCTAGACAGTACATTTTTCACCTTAAAGCAGACTAAAATTTAAAAATTTACAAGTATTGTTAAATACATTGATGTTATCTACAATATTTTCTATGTAATTTTAGACTTATCAACTGTCTAATTTTGGAAGCCTCTCACTTTTACCTCTTCCAAAGTACACATCCCAAATGGTATTCTGATAATCTGAGATATGCATGCTTCACTGGGCATTTTTAACAGAAACAGAGCATTTCTGGGACAGTATGCTTTCATATGAAAGTGTTTTGTTTGTTTTGCATTCTTCTGTATTATGGCTATAAAGAAGTGGTTTTGCTTTAAACAGACAAATTAATGGATTCCACATTCATGCAGCAATCTGTGCAGTGAGTGACAGGGGGCTATGTTAGATCCCTATTAGGAAAAAAATCAAATTTCCTATGTAGTTGAGGATAGATTAAAAGAACTTCATTGGTCATTGTCCAATTGCTCCTATCTCATTTTTCTAAGGCATTATGCTTTAAAGTATATGGACACTTTTTTTTTTTTCCTGTCAGGCTTCAAATTCAGTCCAAGCTAGCATTTTATTTTAGAATTTTATTTGATGGATCTTCTCTCCCTTAGAAAGTGCAGGACCATTATACCCCTGTGTAATGGACAATGCTAAGATCTGAAAATCTCGCAATGATTGACAAGTGTTGAACTTTTAAATTCTTAGATCTCATTTGAAGGGTGATCTTTTTTTTTTTCTCAGACTTTTCTCCCAGGATGGCAATTTTGGTAGGTAAGGAGTTTAATAGTAAGAGAACCAGCTTTGGTTAAAAAATAATTAAATAAATAAAATAATAAAATAAAATATATAAAGCTGAGGTAGTACAATTTCAAATGTATCATGCTCAAAGACTAAACACACTGATACTACTTCAGCCATGCCTTGTAAGTTTATTCCATGTTTGGCGACTTCATATTCCAAATAAAAGTATTGTGAGATATCTGCAGCAGCTTAGGAAGTAGATATAAAGTACATACATACTTAGAAAAAACTTATTTAGTAGCAACTGAATAGTTCTCTCTTTTCTGAATTCTTATTTATTTTTTTTTGTTTTCATAATACATGCAGCCTCAGGCAAGACTCGTAGTACTGTAGTCATATCTTGCCTGTTTCAAAACTCAGTGGATATTGCTGGGACAATATATGAATACTCTTACTCCAACTAATGGAGTGTGTTATACATGTATACTTCATGAAAGAGAATCTTCATTCCATAAATATACAAATAGGGTGCAAATTAGTTTGTCAGAACATTTTATAATTAGTTATCTAATATACTTTTAACAAAAAGTAGTGTCATTTCATGTTGTGGGAGCAATTTTGTACAATGATGCATTTTGATTTTTTTTTATTGATACCAGTCCCCACCACAATCAAAGGTACAGGCAGCCAAAAACAGCTGCAGCATCTACTGTAAAGAAAATTTATGTATTAGGTATATATGGGAAGGGTTTGGTAGGATGGGGGCTGCAGGAGCAGCCTTTGTGAGCAGAGCCCAGCAGCTGCCCCAGGTCAGACCAGAGACAACTCCAGTCAGATCCAAAAGGGACCCACCAGAGCCAAGCCATAAGTGACATTGGTTATGCCTCTGCTGGGAGAGCAGATTGAAGGAAGGGAAAGAAAAATAAAAAAGAACGAAAAACAAAACAAACAAAAAGCCTGCTGTGCAAGAGCATCTGGAAGAGAGGAATGAGAACCAGCCCTGCAGAAGATAGATCAGTGCAGAAGATAGAGTAGGAGGTGCTCCGGGCATGCATCAGAAGTTCCCATGGGGCCTGTGGAGAGGCCCCTGGTTGAGCAGGCTGTCCCCCTGCAGCCCATGGGTCCCACATGGAACAGATCTCCATGCTGCAGTCTGTGGAGGAGCCCCGGGTGGAACAGGAGCTCTGGTGGGAGCTGTTGACCATGGGGGACCTGTGCTGGAACAGTTTGTTCCTGAAGGATGGACCCATATTGGAGCAGTTATTGAAGAGATGCTGCCTGTGGGCAGCCCATGCAGAATCAGTTCAGGAAGGACCCCACATGGAGCAGGGGCAGAGAATGACCATGAAGGAGTGGTGGAGATGAAGTGTCAGGGACTGACTGCAACCCCCGTTCCCCTGCACTGCTTGAGGGGAGGATATAGAAGAGGATGGATGGAGTAAGGTGTTTTTAGTTTGCTTTTAGTTTCTCCCTGCTCTCGACTGCTAGTGATAGACAATAAATTATATTAATCTCCCTATGTTGAAACTGTTTTGCCCATTATGGTAATTGGTGAGCAATCTCTCTATCCTTATCTCAACCCTTGAGCCCTTTTCCATCATATTTTCACCCTGTTTTCTCTTTGAGGAGAGAGAAAGAAAACAGTTGTGCCCAGAAGGGCAAAACCACCACACATTATCTATGAGAAAGCTGTACTTACAAAACAAAACAAACAAAATATCCCTATAGTTCTTTAAAAATTAAACAGGAATGTAAAAAAAAAAAAAAAAAAAAAAAAAAACTCACTCTGGAAGTATTCATCATAATACTTCTCATTTAATGTTTGCTTTACTTGACATTTTGGCTGCAATGGTCTCCACCAGGCACAGTGCTCTCTCCAGGAAGTCAGTACACACCCAGACCGACTGCCCATCCAAAAATGCAGCAGTTCGGGTCACTGGATGTGTAGAGTGTCTGAGCCTGTTGCTGCCATCAGCGGGAGGCAGAGAGACTGTGTGCATGAGGTGCGAGTAGGTGGATGACCTGGTCTACATGGTGGCAGAACTCAAGGAGGTAGAGAGGTTGAGGGCTATCAGGGAGTGTGAGCGGGAGATAGACTGGTGGAGCAACTCCCTGCAGGGCCTCAAGGAGAGGTACTGGGGTGAGACAACCCAAATGGGGGTGGACCCCTGCCCTGTTGCTGTCAGGCAGAGGGAGGGGACCTGGGAGTTGAGGAGGAATGGAAACAGGTCCCTGCTTGACATCACAGGTGATGCCCTTCCCTTCTGGCCCCACCTTCCCAGGTGCCCTTACACAACAGATTTGAGGCCATGGAACTTGAGAGACCAGTGGGTGAGGATGAGATAGGAAGCCTACCCAGGAGTATGCCTAGGGCGAGGAAGTCAACTCCACGCCTCAGGACTGCCTCCACCAAGACAGAAAGAAGGGTGATTGTTGTAGGTGACTCTATTCTCAGGGGAACAGAGGGCCCTATTTGTCGGCTTGACCCTACCTGTAGGGAAGTCTGCTGCCTCCCTGGGGCCAAGGTCAGGGATGTTGCCAGGATGCTTCCCAACCTGGTTTTCCCCTCTGACTATTGTCCTCTTTTGATAGTCCAGGCAGGCAGTGATGACATTGAAGAGAGAAGCCTGAAGGCTATCAAATGGGATTTTAGGGGACTGGGACGGTTAGGGGATGGAGCGGGAGTACAGGTGGTGTTTTTGTCCAACCCTGTGGTGGCAGGGAGGGGTACAGAGAGGACACGGAAAGCCCACCTGATAAACACGTGGCTCAGAGGCTGGTGCCAACACAGAAATTATTTTTTTTTTGACCATGGGGCACTTTAATCGACACCTGGACTGATGGCCGCAGACGGGTCCCTATCTCTAAGGGGAAAACGGATCCTAGGCCAGGAGTTGGCGGGGCTCATTGAGAGGGCTTTAATCTAGGTAAGAAGGGGGATGGGGCTGAAACAAGGCTTGTTGGAGCTGTGCCTGGGGAACAATGGCCCAAATGAAGTGCATCTACATGAATGCATGCAGCATGGTTAACAAACAGGAAGAGCTGGAAGCCATCGTGCAGCAGGCAGGCTACGACTTGGTTCCCATCACGAAATGTGGTGGGACCACTCTCACGACTGGAGTGCTGCAACTGGCTACTGTCTCCTCAGAAGGGACAGGCAGCATGAAAGGGGTGGTGGTGTGGCTCTATATATCAGAGAGAGTTTTGATGTCGCAGAACTTGAGGCGGGGAATGATAAGGTTGAGTCCCTATGGGTTAGGATCAGCTGCAAGGCCAACAAGGCAAGCATACTGGTAGGGGTCTGTTATAGACCACCGAAACAGGATGAGGAGACCGATGATGAGTTCTACTGGTAGCTGATAGAAGTTGTGAAATCGTCAGTGCTTATTTTTGTGGGGGACTTCAGCTTCCCAGATATATCCTGGAAGCACAACACAGCCCAGAGAAAGCAGTCTAGGAGGTTTCTGGAGAGCATGGAAGATAGCTTCCTGACGCAGCTGGTTAGTGAGCCTACCAGGGGAGGTGCCCCGCTAGGCCTTCTCTTCACAAACAGAGAAGGACTGGTGGAGGATGTGGTTGTCGGGAGCTGTCTTGGGCAGAGTGACCACGAAATGGTGGAGTTCTCTATTCTTGGCGAGGCTAGACAGGGGACCAGTAAAACCGCTGTATTGGACTTCTGGAGGGCTGACTTTGTGCTGCTGAGGACACTGGTTGGTAGAGTCCCTTGGGAGGCGGTTCTGAAGGGCAGAGGAGTCCAGGAAGGCTGGGCACTCTTCAAGAAGGAAACCTTAATGGTGCAGGACCGTCTGTCTTCACGTGCCCAAAGATGAGCTGGCGTGGAAGAAGACCAGCCTGGCTGAACAGAGAGTTGTGGCTTGAGCTTAGGAGAAAAAAGAGGGTTTATAATCTTTGGAAAAGAGGGCAGGCCACTAGGGAGGACTATAAAGATGTTGCGAGGTTGTGCAGGGACAAAATTAGAAAGGCCAAAGCTCATCTGGAGCTCAATCCGTCTACTGCCGTTAAAGATAACAAAAAAACTTTTTACAAATACATCAATGCAAAAAGGAGGACTAAGGAGAATCTTCAGCCTTTACTGGATGCGGAGGGAAACATAGTTACAAAAGATGAGGAAAAGGCGGAGGTGTTTAACGCCTTCTTCGCCTCAGTCTTTAGCGGCAATACCAGTTGCTCTCTGGATACCTAGTACCCTGAGCTGGTGGAAGGGGAGGGGGAGCAGAATGTGGTCCTCACTATCCATGAAGAAATGGTTGGTGACCTGCTACGGCACTTGGATGCACGCAAGTCGATGGGGCCGGATGGGATCCACCCGAGGATACTGAGAGAACTGGCGGAGGAGCTGGCCAAGCCAGTTACCATCATTTATCAACAGTCCTGGCTATCAGGGGAGGTCCCAGTTGACTGGCAGCTAGCAAACATGACACCTATCTACAAGGGCCGGAAGGCAGACCCAGGGAACTATAGGCCTGTCAGTTTGACCTCAGTGCCAGGGAAGCTCATGGAGCAGATTATCAAGTGTGTCATCATGCGGCACTTGCAGGGCAAGCAGGCGATCAGGCCCAGTCAGCATGGGTTTATGAAAGGCAGGTCCTGCTTGACGAACCTGATCTCCTTCTATGGCAAAGTGACGCGCTGGGTGGATGAGGGAAAGGCTGTGGATGTGGTCTACCTTGACTTCAGCAAGGCTTTTGACACTGCTTCCCACAGTATTCTCCTCAAGAAACTGTCTGCTCATGGCTTGGACTGGCGTACACTTCGTTGGGTTAGAAGCTGGCTGGATAGCCAGGCCCAAAGAGTCGTGGTGAATGGAGTCAAATCCAGCTGGAGGCCAGTCACTAGTGGCATTCCCCAGGGCTCGGTGCTGGGGCCGGTCCTCTTTAATATCTTTATCGATGATCTGTATGAGGGCATTGAGTGCACCCTCAGTAAGTTTGCAAATGACACCAAGTTAGGTGCATGTGTTGATCTGCTCGAGGGTAGGAAGGCTCTGCAGGAGGATCTGGATAGGCTGGACGGATGGGCTGAGGTCAACTGTATGAAGTTCAACAAGGCCAAGTGCCAAGTCCTGCACCTGGGGCTCAACAACCCCAAGCAGAGCTACAGGCTGGGAGATGAGTGATTGCAAAGCTGACTGGTGGAGAAGGACCTGGGAGTGATGGTTGATAGTCGGCTGAATATGAGCCAGCAGTGTGCTCAGGTGACCAATAAGGCTAACAGCACCCTGGCTTGTATAAGAAGCAGTGTGGCCAGCAGGTCTAGGGAAGTGATTGTCCCCCTGTACTCGGCTCTGGTGAAGCCGCACCTCAAGTACTGTGTTCAGTTTTGGGCCCCTCGCTACAAGAAAGACATCAAGGTGCTCGAGCGAGTCCAGAGTAGGGCGATGAAGCTGGTGAGGGGTCTGGAGAACAAGTCTTACGAGGAGCAGCTGAGGGAGCTGGGCTTGTTCAGCCTGGAGAAAAGGAGGCTCAGGGGTGACCTTATTGCTCTCTACAGGTACCTTAAAGGAGGCTGTAGCGAGGTGGGGGTTGGTCTGTTCTCCCACGTGCCTGGTGACAGGACAAGTGGGAATGGGCTAAAGTTGCACCAGGGGAGTTTTAGGTTGGATGTTACAAAGAACTTTACCGAAAGGGTTGTTAGGCATTGGAATGGGCTGCCCAGGGAAGTGGTGGAGTCACCATCCCTGGAGGTCTTTAAAAGACATTTATATGTAGAGCTTAGTTATATGGTTTATTGGAGGACTTGTTAGTGTTAGGTCAGAGGTTGGACTCGATGATCTTGAGGTCTCTTCCAACCTAGAAATTCTGTGATTTTAGTTATGCCTTATTGGTCAATTTAAAGAAAATATTGGGAAACTTTTCATAAAAAACAAATGGTGAGTTCTGTAAATGAGAATACTCTGTTCTAGAATTACTATCAGTGAGCAGAAAAACACTATAAAGACCATGTGTCCGTTCTAATGAGCTCAGATTTCAAATGGGGGAACACTCTCAATGAACTGCTTGCAAACAAGCTAAGGAATTATTTGTAGACATTATTTGGCAAATTCACTGAATAAATTATTCTCTATGAATTATTCACACAACTCTATTACTTACCCTCATCAGGCATTAAAGCCATCGAAACTTGAGCTTTATTGTTAACCGTTATAATTATGAATTATAATTAATTCTTAACACTGTTGTCAAGAGACTGCAACATGACTGAAAAGTGTGCAATGTTCCAAAGGTATCAATGACACAAGTAATTCCCTCAGTGCAAAACATGGCATTAAAATAGGCTGAAAATAAATCACTGACAATGAGTAAGAAATATAGTAATTTGCTACTAAAACAATTAACATTTCAAATGTTAATTCATCTATTCTCTACAGCCCCGATAACAATGATTCACTTAGCTTGAGGAAGCTGCAAGCAAATCTAACTGGGCAACACATGGGAAAAATTGTTCCTTTGGAGAATTTACCTCCTATCTCTTTGCTGCAGTTGTTGGGCAATATTTAAAACATTATTTACCTTATAAATTAGTACTACTGAGGATGACGCTATGTAAACGTTTAGATGGGCTTTTTATATGAAAATAGAAATAAAAATAATAAAAAAATAGGTGATGACCCTTACATGTGTTCATTATGGTCTTCCTACCTACAGAAAGGTATAAATGTTCATTTTAAATGCAATCTGCTCTCCTCGAAGTCTTCATAAGTAATTTTTTTTTTTTTCTAGCATAGATGTCTTTGCATCTGCAACTTTTTTCTCCAATAGTTCCACTCAAATTATATTTCTTTCAGATTTTTGTGATATTAACAAATATCGCTGTGTCCTTGCTGTAAGAGTGTTTGATCTAGAGTTTGGAGGCCATTAAAATCTTTTCTCTATAGTTTGGTGCACTTGCTACTATATTTTCAGTTGAGATAATATTGTCACAGTAATTGCTGCTGTCATCATCAGTATTAAGGTTCAATTTTATTTCTTTTTGAGTCCACATGTTTGCTTAGCTCTTCTAGCTGCGTGACTAATCAGGCTATTTGAGATCTGAGCTTCAAGTTTTCCAGTATTTGTGTGGTCATTTGAAATCTGGAGGATAGCAGATGCTTCATTCCTTGTTTAAAAAATCCTCATAATTGTAACTGTCATTGAAGATAGTTGTTGCATTACAAGAAAACTTCTAATTATAGTTACAGCCATCTAAGTTTTGCTGTATGTTACTGACCATTTTGGTATATGTAATTACAGTACATTTTATTCTGGTTGCTTGACCAGAAGTTTTTAAACCACTCCAACATTACTAAGTGCCCAGCAAGATAGATAGATAATAATAACAATCATTGTCACAAAACATTTTCATTTGAGGGTGAATTTTTATCCTTCGTTCCTATTAGTGCATGGAGACAAATCTATGAAGGCAGTACTGAATTTGGACCTTTTAATTACCTTAAAAAACTGGTAGATATTCCACAAAAAAACAGTTTTCAGATAATTTGAATATTTCTACTCCCATTTTTCCTGTTCAAATAACTAAAACATTAATATCTAAGGATATCAAAATGGTTTAGATGTTTTCTTATTTATGATAGACAAAAAGGTATCAATAAGGTGTCAATTAGTGTCCACAAATACACAGCAAAATATTAATAAATTCAGTCATGAAAATCTGGCTTATTCGTAATGACAGTATATCCACTACTTAATTAAGAACAATAAAAACAAAACAAAAACAACAACAAAACAACTCTAAAGCATAATCTTAAATATATAAACTGAAGGTCAAAATAATTCTAATATAGTCAAACCTTTCTTACTCCTATAAGCTAGTATGACTTTGTATAATCTGTCACTACCATAATATATTTTTTTTCTGGGGGGGGGGGGGGTGGAGGAGGAAGAGGAAGGACTATGTTAAGTTGATAACTGCATCTTGAGACTTCATGGCTACGTGTGTTGCTTGAATGCAGTGGCAAACTAATTTAGTTCCACTTGTGATCTTGCAATAATTTCTGTCAATCAGGATGGCATTAATAAAAAAACCTCAATCTAAACAGAAGTGCTGTGCAGCGTGTATAATGTATACACTCATTGAAAGAGGCTGAAAAGATTGCAGTCACACAATTAGGGTAACATTTGACAGCTTTAATCACTTTGAATCTCTTCACATCACTTTTAAATGTCAAAACCACCTCCAGAGATCTCATCAGAACAAAGCATTACTTAAATTGCAAATGAAACTATCCAAATTCAGCACACTATTATTAAAAATATCAAAAATGCCCCACATTATTTTATGAAAAACATTCATAAAATTCTATGATGCAACATTGAAATGAGCAAAACAGGAAACAACTATGGATAATTAAAAAAAAAAAAAAGTTTTAATGCTAAATTTACTCTCCATTAGCATGTCACAGGATGTTATTTTTTACTGTTCTGTGGAGTCTTTCCCAAGTAACCAGGATTACTTCGTCCATATAAGAAATTAAAAGTATATAAAGCATAGGATCCATGTAATTTAGTGAGGAAAGACAGTTCTAAATAGGTTTTTGTACTGATGTCATATACCACAAGCTGTTTATCCTTTTAATTTGTGCTTTTCTTGGTCCTTTTCGTAAAATTGTAGCTGCTACCTCTGTGATGCATTGCTATGTATTTTGTGTGAGTTCTTTATATACAAAAAATAGACACTGAGATATCCTTATGTTGAAAATATCTTTTAATTGATTGCTTCCTCTGTGTTCACTGAACGGAATTTTATGAATTTAAAAAATCATTAATGTGAAATCTAATCTATTTCTAAAAAAAAAAAAAATTTGTTAATTATTATTACTATCATCTATAATTTGTCAGTTATCTATTTTTTTATATTGTTTAAAATTTAGTCCTTTTTTTCCCACTCAAACAACTATCTAAACTAAAAGAAAAATGACCAAACCATATCTCTTTGCGTCAATAAAGTATTTTCTCCAGCTATTACTCTGAAGATATTCCTGTACAGAAGTCAACAGCACTTTGCACACATCATTGTTTTCTTTGATAGCCTTTCAGATTCATAAGAAAACCAGCCAGTAGAAAGTTCATGTCCTAATAAGAGGTCTTCAGGTGGATATTTTTTTGTGATCCTTTGTAATTCTCTCAGATGGTCTCAGGGTAAAGCATTAGGCCAAGTAAAGCACTAGGCCTATTTTTTTCCATTTATCTACCCCTCCCCCCCGCCCCAGTGTTTCATGATTATCTAGTTTTAGAAGTTGCTAAGAAAACACAATTCTACTGCAACCAAATTGATTTTAGTGGAAATGATATTTTCTCAGCACTATCAAATTAAGGATCTTCAGAGACATTGAAATATTGAGTACCTGATTAAAACAGTCTTAAGTACATATTTTAGTTTAATTACTTATAGCATTGGACCTAAAAGCCAGCCTGGCTGAAGTGTTGATTTGGCTAACTGATGGTTAATCTTCAATGTATGTTTGAATGAAGAATGAAAAAAGTGAATAGAAAAGTAAGAAAGTAGTTGAAATATACAGGAGTCACTTGCTATTGAAGAACATTTCAAAACTGTCCCTCTCCCAGACACATGGACCATTACAGCAATCTGCAAAAGCTAGGCAGCATCTAGTTTGAAAAGAATACAGCTGACCACTAATATATGGTCTTGTAGTCAGGAGAGACAACACACAGCACATCTATTAACAGGTTACCAAGTTTCTTTCTCTTTTCTATCTACTTATCTATCTCAGTGAACAGCAGCTAGTTTTCTCACTCAGCAAGCAACACACAGCATGTGCAACTTTGAACAATCCTAAACTGCAGGATATATTTTGCAGAAGCTACATGATAAGATTTCTAAGTGGCTTACTCCTTGCTCTCTTTGTTTATTGCCTTCAATGATGGGGCAAATATGATGTGGTAATGGAAGGTTACTCACCTAAGTGCCACATACCCTGCTGTTCTGGTACTAGTAATCACAAGCTTTCATATTTCTAGACCTAAGCACGCTTTCCTTCCTTTGTAGACAGTGTGAAACCACATTACCTGATTTTTTTTATAACAGGTGTTACACTTTGAGAAAATAGCATTTTGTAACCTGCCCTGCAAGCATGAAACTCAGTAAAATCTTGATACTATTGACTTCACTGGGATTTCTTGTTATGTGTAGAGTTAGTTCTAGACAGCAATACAATCCTAGCTCTATTTCTTATTTCACTATCGTCTTTACTGTTTTCTTGTTTGACCTTGTATGAGTCGTTTTACCTCAGAGGATTTTGATTTGTAAAATGCCTAGAGAACATTAATTTTCCTCATTTTATTGTCCCTTGAATTCCTTAATCAATAATCAAAGGACTCAAAGTAAGTGCAAGATACCGCTCCAATTATCAAACATACAGTGCTGACCAGAAAGGATCTTTTATTCCATTCAGGTATTTTTAGATCTGAGCTGTAGCACCTGTTCAAGCTGCAATCTGGTTGTTTACTTTCTTTATCTCATAGTGTCACATACAGTAGCATGTTTGAAGAAACACTGAGGTGACTGGAAGGTTCTCCCACAGGGACAAATACTCTAATGTGAACATACATTATTCACTAGGTTATAAGCAGGGGAAAGCAATTACAGCTGAGAGAAAGAAATGCAGCAGCAGTATTTTGCAGTGAGAAAACAGAGGAGTACTGAAAGTCATGAGCTGGATAAACTTATCATCTGTTGCTATTACAGAATTGACCAGCAGCTAAACAAGTTTCAAGGTCTCTTTAAAGTTGATCTGTACACACAGATCGTAGAAAGACAATACCTGACTTAAAGAGCTTGCAATCTAATGAAAGGTTTATTATGAGCAAATCTCTGCAAGAGGATGAAAAACCACAAATGGATACACAGGGGTAAGTAGAGACAACTTGTCTGCTCAATTAGATGTTGATTCAAGGTTCTCAGATCAGCTCTGTGTAAGACAAACAATGCTGGCAGGGGGCCACACTTGCTTGTGGCCAAGAATCATTCTGGAATGATGAAACAGGTTTCTAAAAATGAAGTCAAAATGGGAATTGGCTTAGCAAACTCATTTCAAGAGCCAACCAAGTGGTCGGTGGTTTTGGCCAAATGTTTTAAACGTGATATATCATCAAGGATCCTGTAAGCAGATTGTTTGCTGGTACACCAGTGCTAGAGAGCATAATTATTTCTTCTGCTTAGGATTACTGCATTATTTGGCTAAATGGCAGGTGTAGAGTTTACTGTAAAAGAGACTGTCTTTGTTACTTTAGTACCTATGCAATTTCACAAATGCAACTAAATTTGCCTTGAACAACAGCTTTTCAAATTTATTTCATGATAGCCATCTATCATCTGCACTGTAGGAGCTTCTGATCAGTACCTGGAGCAATAGAAGCAATGCTGGGAAAATAAAGCGTTTATAGATTTTCTATACTGTGATACAAAGTCTGAGTCAATTAGAAACAACATTTTTTCTCAAGTCTTGGAAAATATTTATGATAACTGTTTATGGAGAATATCTATTCTTCTCTGGCTTACTTGAAACACTAATGTAACTGTAATGAAAAATAAGAAGTGTTCTAAGTGAGCTAGTTTTAGTGTTAATGGACAGGAGGTTGACCTGATATTGAAGGAAACCTGAAATTTAATTGACTACTTTGTCAATTAATAATTTCTAATTTTACTATGTAAAATACGTATCTTGCAACTCACTTTTAAAGACAAAGCTTTTGTCAAGCTTATACTTGCCTGTTGCCACATTTGTCATTATCATTCAAACTGTTCTTGCCCTTTCCTTTTCATATTGTAAATGCCTAATGTGTTATGAAATGGCAGTGGATGTTTTCCTCATCTGCTAGCATAACATTTTGAGAGTTTGTGTGTGCATATAAAAAGTAAAATAAAATAAAATAAAAGCTTTTTGGTGGTCAATTATAATTCAGAACTCTTCTGAAAACTGAAAAAGACAAAATTTTTAGCTAAAAAATGGGTATGCCCAAGGCTGATGTCCTGGTGCAGAGGGAATTATCTTAATAAGTGTGAGAAAGATGTTTAAGAATCTAGCTTTCCCACTGGGAAAAGAACTGAGCATGGTATGAATCAAAGTTCTAAAGTAAACTAAGCAAAATAGACTGTTACACCATTAGGAGGCCAGCTCCTTAAGTTATATTATCCAAGCTTTTGGAATTTAAAGGATCTTTCTTCAGGGATAAATTATGGATATCGTGTTAAATTTATAACCCACTTCCATTACAAAGATCTATTTTAGCCTCTTGTCTAATTATGATTTAGAAAATTAGTTTGGCTTGAAAATTGCCTGATTTACTCTAAAGACAAAGGAGAATGTTTCTACTGAGTGCAAAGATAATGTATGGCATAGTTTTTCAGGCAAAGGTCATTCAATTATTTCCCTACTTCAATTTTTTTTCTTTTGTCTAATGTTTCTTTGGCTCCACCTAGTTCAAGAATAGCTTATTTTTATCTCTTCAAGTCATCTTTTTTTCTTTTTTTTTTTTCTTTTTGGAAAAAGAAAATATAAAGAATACTCATAATATAAAGAATACTTGTGAATTATATTTCATAAAACATTTTTCTTTTTGGTAGCCTATTGTTTCTATCACAGTTCTACAGATTGGAGAATAAAAATGTAAGGAGAAGAGTTAGACTGTTTTTTTCACAATGGACAGTGAATGTATGTATGTTTTTCTATTACTTTTTTGAAAATCAGTGCATCATCTAATTGAAGAGCTTTACCAATTTACAGCCTGAGTAAATTTAGTCCCAGTTTAATGCTGCAGTAGACATAATTCTTCCAACAAATTTGTGATAATGCTAGTTCTCTTAATGTGAAAAAGTCAAGTTGAATTCTGTCTGAGGGGATCTGAGCTGCGTTCTTGAGCAAGAGGGAGGATTTTGCATGTGGGAGGATTTTCAGTTTCTTATCTTGAATGACTTTCTCATTTGAGGGACTAGTTTGATCTAGTCAGAAAGAAGCCATCAGGAGGATAACAGCATAAGTGAGAAGAGGGGAGCATTCATCCAGAGAAGGAGAGAAGGAGAATAGGTTCAAATTCCTACTCTAATAAGCTGTAAATAAAAAATAAATATATACCATAAACCATAAAAAGCAACATGCTACTTTTTTCTAGTTAAGTAGCTCAAAGAGTTTTAAAAAAGTTATTAAAAAATATAAGTAATTATTAAATTACTATGAGAGATGGAATGACTTCCACATTTCAATGGAAAAAATATATTTAGTATATATATTTAGGTTATATATATAACCTACTATCATTGAAAGTAGGTTATCAAAGAAATGTTTGTTGTTATTGTTGTTTTAAATCATGTCCAAAAAAAAGAACCACCAACCAACCAAACAAAAAGCCACACACACAAAACAAAACAAACAAAAAAACCCAGCAACATCTACTTTGGAATTATTCCAGTAGCCAGCTTCTTTCTAACTGATAACTCTAAACGTATGTAAATAATATATTCTCAGGTGTATTCTATTTCATAAAGTTAAATATTTTATGAAGAGGGAGGAGTAAATTAACATTATACTTCACACAAAAATAATCTGGAACATATTCTATCATATAAAGCCTGATCTTTAGAGGCTTTCTATACCGATACTAGTTATGTGTTCCAAGCCTCCACCATGCGTTTCTACTTCATTTCAATTCCTCCAAGTTTGCATCCCATCTTAATGATTTCATCAAGTAGGAACAAAATGATTCTTCATCTGAACCTCAGTACTCCTATGCCCCTACTGAGACAAATGTAAACAAGGCTCCCAGAGACAAATCCAGACTCTCTTAAAAGGCAAATTACAATTTGTAGACAACCACAAACTAATCAAAATATAATAGGAAAATAATTTCTCTCTGGTCTGTGTTTGCCTATGCAGTTAATCCAAGCTTGATTCAATAATACTACTTTGTGTTTCTTATTGACAGCCCTTGTCACCCATACAAATTATTATTTGAAGATTTTTTTTTTTTTGGATGAGTTCTGTCGCAAATACAAAAAAAATAAAAGAGAAAAGGTAAAAGTTCTCTAAAGCTCTAAAACAGCTATCTACAGAGCTATCTGAAGTGACAGGTGGAGAATAGCCTTTCTATATATGTGAAAACATATAATTTAATTGTTATATATAAAAAGATGTTCATGAGGTCAGATAGAATGTGAATTTACAGTGTAATCTCTTTAAGCTACTCCCATTAACAATCCCCCATCAAATTTCTGTTTGCAACCTCTTAGTCTGCACTGTCTTTGAGTGACCTATTAGAACATAAAAGCATAAAAAGCACCTTTGGAAACAGTCAGAATGTCTGTAATAGGAGGTAGTGAATAGAACTAGGACCTGCATTTACATCCTTCCCATGTTTTCCTTTAGAATACTATTCTTTAAACATTCCTACCAAAAGGTATTCCTTTTTCATCAATAATTGTCATTATTCACACAGCTGCTGACTGGCAAATTGCAAATGCTAGAGATGAGTGACTTGATTCAAGATATAAGTGAGGGTGAAATTTGAGGGAAAAGGTTCACAGATCAAATTCATACATTATAAAAGGTAAAGGAATATTTGGAAAAAGTAAATTGCCAAAATGAATTAGAACAAAATATGAACTCAGCCATGCGTTTTTTTTTTTTTTAATTATTTTAATTATTTTAATAATTATTTTTCATTCAGCTTCCTCGCCTGTGATGTGTCTGTCATAGATGTGACAGAAGTTTCTCCTGAAATGTAAAGTGTGAATGCTAAATACTTTGTAGACTAAAAAGGACTGCTATAGTCTCCTTTTGCAGCACAGCTGTCATGCCTTCTCTCTGGTTCTTTCTCCCTTTTCTCTTAACCCTGTGCAGCATTACTTAGTGTAAGGTCTGCTAAACAAGAGGTGAGAGATGATGGACCCCCTGAGGAATGAGAAAATGGAGAGGTTGACTGCACACACTGCACATGAATGGTAGGAGGAGATGCTATTCTCTGGTTCCTTTCTGCTATCTCTAATGTAACTTAGCATTACATATTGCTTTGAGCAATGAACTATGATTTGGGAAACCTGGGTTCTATCCATCACTGAATAATTTTGAATTAATCAGTTACCTGGACTCACTTTCTCAATCTGCAAAACACTTGTTATGACTATCTGTTGAAAAGTGTTTTATGATATATAGTTGCAAAGCAAGCTAGAAATGTAAAATTTCTTTACAGTCAACTGTTTATTAATGCAGCTATGAAAAGCTGGGATAACCAATATTAAGAAAAATTGCAAATATTCCTACTGCTTGAAGACCAGTGAGACCATGTGAGAGTTAGCTTGGACATATCACTTATCCATTACATAGTTATGTATAACCTGCTTATCTGCTCATTATAATATATAGTTGATTATAGGCAGATAAGACTTACAAAATAAAAAAAGGAGCAGGGAGTGGAGAGAAGAACAAGGTTAGCTGCATTTTATAAATTGGGGGCATGGGAGGGAGTGAGGTACGCAGGAAGAAAAGCTTGAATTTTGTAGTTACCACAATATCCCTGTGCTTTCTCTTCAGTAGCAGATAATTGGACTCAATAGATAAGTGATCTTTCTGGGCCCTGTTTCAATGAGTCTCAAATTTTAAGCAGCCTCTATCTACAACTTTTACTATTAGTTTACTACTAGTCTGCTGCTGCATGTTCTTCTCCCAGGTACCTACAATTATAGGATAGCATATGGTAACACAGGTCTCCTTGTGAATAAATATATGTTTAAGGGTACAAGTGTATACTTAGAGGCTGCTCTTAATTTGGGATTTAAGAAACAGCAATCACTGCAAAGACAACTTGGCTGTTGAGTTTAATATATACATTCATTAGAAAAGAAAAAAGAGTGCAATATTTAGTCTAGGGAAGTCATGTTAAGAAAGATGAAGTCTTTCATTTTTGTCCTGGATTTCTAATTTATTATTAGTCTTTCAATTTAAATAAAGTAATAAACTCCTTCTGTGGACTTTACCATTAATGTCTCTGGCTACAACTCTTCTTGGATAAAAATCCACCCTGTGGTGGCCTGGCCTGGCTTATATCTGTGCTACTCAAATTTTTGCGCCTTACAAAGAGAATGTTTAAGGTTGACAATGTCAGCAGGAATTTTTGATGCTGTTATAACTATCTCATTATCCTTTACTTGGCAATACAGGCTCTTCTCCATACTGAGTCTCTGTGACTCAGCTGGCTGGAGAGCAAAGCAATGAAGACATTTTTTGAGGAATCAAGTTCCCTCGGAGTACCACATATGGCACAGCTCATGCCTACACTGTATATTGGGTAGGCCATCTGGCAGACTGACCTCTGAACCATGGTTGGCAACTATGCTGAATGGACTGCTTGATCTGATGTAGACTAGAGCTGTAGTGCTAGCATATACGTCAGCAAACACATGTACTCCTGAGGATTAGGGTCCTGGTACAGAATGTAAAATGAGCAAAGTTCATATCATGTGTGCATGCATTTGCATTAACTCAGTGTCCCATTTCTGAATCAGTATAATAGTGTCTTCCTTTCTTGTTTGTTGTGTGATAAAACCTTGAACGGTTGTGAAACATACTGGACGAAGTCTGAAGTCAATAGCTAATAAGACTGAAGTCAATAACCTTGATTAGTGGCTTTCATTGGGTTTTAGCATTCCTGTAGATTAAAGGATCAGTGGAAGACAACTAAGAAAGGTCAGACTACTGTGAATATCTTCCTACCTGTTATGAAGGAATCTATATCAGATCAAGAAAACTGTATTCGAAAAGACAGAAAACCAGTATATGAGATAGACTTGTGCTGGATGCTCTGCAAACCCACAGAGAAGAGTTCTAATCTGTCTGAAAAAAAGCTGAAAATGAATTATAACACAAAAGGAAAGCAGTAAGGTATAACTGTTGGTTAGTTATTGCTTAGTATTTTAATATAAAATCTTAATTTTGAAAACACTAATAATAAATAATCTCCCAATAGAAAATGTAACCATCACTTCCTCACTCATACTTTTAATAAGAGATACAGCAGAGATGATTATTAGACAGGGGTATTTTTCTTTTTGCTAGGTTTAATAAGAATATTCCAAACAGAAACAGGAGGGAAGGTAGACAAAGAAATTTTTCAAGTAAAGAAATGGCTTCTCTCTTAACATGCTTGCACACATACAAAGGCTCACACAGAAAAGCTCCAAAGCAGACAGAAAAAGAGACAAAAGACAGAAAAAAAATAATCAGTCTCTTCAGAAAAAGACAAAAACAGATGTGATACAACATGAACAGTTATGGCCTCACAAATAAGAACAAGAAAGCTTAACCCTAGAGAGGGAGAAAAAGGTAGAAAAGGGATTTGGTGGTAAGGTTAAGCTGCCTGTGGCAGCAAATGAGGAAGATGCCTTCATCAGATGTCTTAGTAGACATGCATGATATCAAAGAAGTGTAACAATGAACAGTCAATGGATTGTCGAAGTAGTTTACTCAGATGAAAATCATTTGTATCCAAGTTTTAGTGGTGTGGAAGGAGGCAAAAAAATTTTTGGGAAAACTAGAGTGAGAGAAAGGAATAACTAAAACTAGCTTAAGTGTTCAGGGGAAAGGTTTGAGAGGAGACTTACAGTTCCTGCCTAAACAGAGGGAACAGAAATGGTGCATAAAAAGAAATGCAAAGGTGATTTTAAAGGCAAGCATAAATTATACGAAAAATTTGATTACATTTAAGTTGAAAATTACAAACTGGAGAAGGACTTTTATGAAACAGATGTACTGAGTAGATGCTAAGATTTATTTGGGTTACCAATACGCAGGTGTTCCATGAAGTCTGTTTTTGATTGTCTTTTCAATTGCTTGGTGCAAAGCTGAGAAACAAGGAAGATTTTGGTATTCCTCTTTCAAGTCAGAGTGCAGAAATAAATAGTTGTGAGCCCAGAAATTTTCAAATAACCAGAATTTCAATTATTTCTGAAAACAAAACAAAACAAAAACACTTCAACAGTTCCTTTGTAATCAATTATGATTACAATATAGAAAATTATGAGAAATAACTGAAAAATCGCTAATGTGATTCTCTATATGGACCTTTCCCTTGATATTGTATGGAGTAAGAAAAAGTTGTACATGTTTGAATTATTACACCTAAGGTAAATTCTGAAGATTTAAACTTGGTGTATGATTGTAATTACAACCGTGTAGCTCAGACTGAATTCAGGAAAATATTTTCAAGGTCAAGGCATAGTTTTACACAAACCTCAGCAGTTAAAGTATAGTCAAGAAACTCCAGAAACATGTATTTATGCACAGTCAAATAAAGCTTGGAAATTTTACCTAGCTTTTCTTAAATTAATATAAAACTGAAACACAGAAAAACTCAGACTAGAAAATGAAAAAAATAAATACTTAAAGACTTGTTCTTTTTCTTTCTAGCCAAGAAAAACTGAAAAAATATTTTTACTTGTAATTTTTACTTGTAGTACTAAAACTCTAGAAAAGGTAATTAAAAGAAGCTCAGTAGGCTAAATTCATGATGCAGAAATATTTATGTAAATGTAAACTTCATCCTGAGTTTCTTTAAATCTTTCATTATTTCTCAGTCTCCATTTCTCAAATATTATAGTCAGCAAGTTCGTGCCATTTCAGACTATTCTAGAAAATGGTCAATAGTTAACATATAAAGAACTGTCAACTGTGGCTTTTAATGTAAACTGAAAAAAATACACAGGCAAATCAATTAATACTGTGATGGCAAGGGGTGGATCACAGATTAGGGGTTCAAATAAGGCTATTATAAGGTAGGATAAATGTACTTCCTCATTTCTATAAAATGTCATAAAGACTGAAACTCCACCTGATAGGCTAATAGGGGTTAAACAAGAACCTAAAAGAAGGTAAATTAACCTCTAATCTCAGAAGCTACTCTGTACAAGTAGCCCTTGTGACCGTATTGTATACTAGTAACTTAAGCATTCAGTATGGCTCTGCAAGTTGTTAAAGAAGTCTTTCAGATAAAGACCATACTGCAAGGTGACTTATTCAAATTTTACTTTCATTAAACTTTGGAAGTCCAATTGCAATTCATATTCAATTACCAATTAAAACAAGTAACCAGCAGCAACTGGGCATAAAGCAAAAATCCTACTTTTGGTTCCTGCTGAGATGCATAACTTTTTATATGACATTTTCATTGTAATTTAAAAGTTTTATGTGTATTTTTCTTCTGCGTGCCAAAGTGGAACTGGCTTTTTCAAAGTTTATCAATGAGAAACAGCTTGTTTAGCAAATGGAGCATCCTCTCCCAGATTATTTTAGTGTTGTACTGTGACTTGCGCTATGACATCCTTTAATTCTTATTTCATGCCTAACGTTTAAAATTAGATATGCTCAGGAAGTTGACAAGAATTTTTCATTTTAAATGTTCTCTGGATTTCTTTCTGATAAGCATAGTAAAGTTGCAGTTGGGACTGTATCTTAAATGGTTGGAGGGCACACTTTCAACATTTGACTGAAGTTGGAGCTAGGATAAGGAATGGCCCAGCAGCAATGAGGAAAGCCACATTTCAGTATCTTGGGGAAAAGGAACAGGTCTGGTCATCTCCATTTTTGTCGTAAATGGTGAAAGTAGAACTATTTCTATCAGCTAGCATATACAGAATAGCTTTTATATATTCTATAATAATAATAATTAGTACAGAGAACACATAATAGATGTTTATATCCTTACTTATCTTCAAATAAGGAAAAGATTTTTATAGTACTTACAAAATTTGTTTCAAGAATTTATTCCCTACACAGTACTCTCAATTACAGTAGTCAGTAAACCCCACTGTAAGAGACGAAGTTTAATTTATAAATACATTTGCTTCTTTCTCATTGCACAGGAACTTAAGCATTACAATGGGTAGGCAAAACATAATAATTACTTTTGTTCACTGTTGCAAATTATTTCTAAAGAAGGAAAGATCTGTTAGTCATGATTCTCATGAAAATGTCAGAATCAATTGAAATACAAATGAAACATTTTGTTAACTATAAGTACTGATTTTTCAGTTTATGGTTAAAGGAAAAAAAATCTTTTTCTTTAATAAAATTTTGACTCTACACATTTAAAAACATTACATCTACCTTGAAAGATAATTCTTAACTTTGGTGTGTTTTGAAAACTGAAGAAATATTAATATCTGGGGAATTACATAACCGTTCTGTTACATTATTATTAGCCTTATTCATTCATTATTGAAGCTTAATTTTATTAGACTCCTGACACAACATTTGTCCTGAAAATCAAACATCACTACTGTCTTTATGCAGGAATTTCGTCCAGTAGGCAAGCCCTCACTCATATATCCTCTTATCTGTCTACATCCATAGCTCTCACCCTAGAAGTGCTCAGTGCCAGTGTATGCTGCAGAAGGGGAGGGAGGCACTAGTATTTCAGAGTAGGCTGCCGCAGTTCAGTACTGCACTGGAGTGAATCAGCCCTTTTACCAGGTGAGTAGAATATACAGTCTTGAGTGCACTGCTACACTGACATGGGAAAATATATTTGTGAAATATGGGAGCTGAGTAGCTTTGAGGGCATCAACGGCCTTCACATGCCAGTATGCTGCCTCCATTTGGGAAAAGAAGAGAGGCTCCAATTAGAGAGAATTCTCTAATTCTCCAGTTAGAGAGAATTGAGTCATCTGGACTGGCACAGAGCATGTCAATACTCTTGGTTCCAGCACCAGAAGCATAACGAAGGATTATTTAGTGCTCAGACATAGGCTTGTCCTATAGAAGTCAAGCTTATGAAAAGCAGTGAAATCCTATCTGTGCACAAAAGCTCATTGGGATCCCAAAACTCATAATTTCATACTCAGTGCTAGGGCCAGTTAATCAGCAGCTACTGCCTGTAGCCTTCTTCTCACTCAGGTGTTGCCTCTTCCCCTGTGGAAGTGTGGCTGTGTGTGTGCCACATGGAAATGTAGAATGAGGAAATTGCACAAGTGAAAAAAATCTTCCCTTGGGTCCCTCTACTATTTTCTTTTTTGACTTAAGCTCTCACTGTTCTGGTGCAGCTCACTGTGCATCCTCTTACACAGGCATGGAATGAAAACACAGGGGCAGAACTAATCAGGCAGGGCAGTAGCTTTTCAGCCCAGTGCTTGGTTGCATGTTGCATGGGAGCAAAAAAATCATTCCTTTCATCTAGCTTGCAAATAATTTGATAAATATCTTACCAGAAATTATTTTATTAGAAGTTATATAAAATATTTGTTAATTGCTACTTTGTGGAATTCGTTTTCGCAATGCAGCAGAGAGAGAAAGCGAATAAACTTATTTCAGAACATAAAACTCCTGTGCAACCCAGGTATTCAGAGCAGGTTTTTCTTCTCCTTGAAACTTGTTAGTAATGTCTACTTTTGGAGGCCAGTGGATCAAATCACCTTTTCCTCTCATGGACATGGATGGCTTGTGAGTCAAATGAATTAACTGTCTTTCAAAGCAAAGAAATGCCTGCAGATCTCCAGTGATCCATAATGAATGGTACATTTTCTTGTTTCAATGGACACAGGCCCTTGCTCTTTATTTTAGTGAAATCAATAATTTTATAATTACAGCAAGTGCTTAATTACAGCAAGTGCTTCCAAAATTGTTGTGTTAATTGTTCTACATTTTTAACAAGATGAAAGCCATCATTTTACCCTGTACAAATATGATGTACATCTTATCCCATTCAAACTAAGAATTTATTAATCAAATCTGACCAGACAATGGTATGTCTTTTCTATTTACTTTTATAAATCTCTTAGCACTAGCAGATGTTTTTTTTTTTCATTTTTGGAAATAGGACAAAACTAAACTAAGCACATACAAAAACAATACAAGAAGATATGCAAAGGATTTACAGAAAAACCCTTTAATGCATTCTTCTAATAATATATGGAGCCTCCCTTTCTCCTTTATCTATCGTGTATGTCACCCCTTGATACATTCTCCCATGAGTATTGATTTTTTTTTTTAATGTTTTCATATGGCAATCAATAATTATCAATTATATACTTAGTCATATAGTGCCAAACCCTTTCATTTAATGCTTGGTTCATCAATTGTTCATATATACGTTCCGTCAAGCAGCTTAATGATATGATTGAATTGTGTGCTATTGATTTTCTATCTGTCAAGTTTATGCAGTGATTTGGAAATACTGGGGCTATACACTGATGTAATTTCTTTGACTTCAGTGGAGTCATTATTCTGTTGGTGTAAGGGACTTGATAATCAGATTGCCAGACATCCGGACTGAAAGACGTTTTTGGTGAGGGTGTAATACTGCCCTCTACAGTCTCTTCGCCTAGCTTGATTAGATTCTAGTTCCTTTTGAAATGTAGGGTTAATTTGTGTGGATATACACATACTCTAATTATACCGGTAATCTAATCTACATAAACCTTCATTGTTGAATTGAAGGGGAACCTATTGAAGGTTCTATAGGTTAATCCTGAGAGAGACAGACATGTTGGTGTCTGCTAAAAGCATGCTAAAAGCATCATATTAAATATATATATATATAAAGACATGAAAACCTGTTCAGAGATTTAGTGATTTAGTGAAAATGTGCAATCATAGTATTTGTAAAGGATATGCAATGGATGGGAGATACACTGCAGTAAAACTGGTCAGTTCACTGATTTGATACCTATTAAAATAAAATTAGCTAGATCAGTTAGACATTAGCTACATGGTAAACATAAGGCTAATGAGAATTTGGAACAGTCAACACCTTACAGAACTAGGTGTTATAGTAGGGATGTTATAGTACTTCCATTCTATGGCTGTTCCGAAGAACTACATACTGCAAAATAATCCGATGTTTCTTTTCATTCTAGAACTAGATTTATTTATTCTTTCAATAAAAGACATATATTGGTAAATATAAACTCATAATTGACAAAGTAATGTAAATGCTAAAAGCAATAGGGGAAAATGCTGAAAATTTAAAGATATTGAATGCACACATGCATTCAAAAAAAAAAAAAAAAAAAAGAACAACAAAAAAAAACCTTGAAAACAATTTCTCTCTTGGTTACTCTCTTGGTTTTTGAATTGGTAACCTTTTCCCCTTCTGCTGCCAGGAAAAACAAAACAAAAAAAAAAAACAACACACAAACACCAACCTCTACATAACTGAAAATGATTTGAATGATAGATGATAGCATGTGGAGCAAAGGATATATATTCAATCACCTCAGCCTATTAATGGGTTGCTTTTCATATTCAAATAAATGCCCACTAATAAATACCAGAATCATAAATGCATCCCTCAAGGAAATCTCATTAAAAGTTATTCATCCTATCCTTCTACATCCCATCCAAATGTCAAAGATAAGATCAGCTTTATAGTACTCCTGAAAGATTAACAAGTATAATTTTTTTGAGGCATTTTGGCAAGTAAATCTTAGTAAAGAGACTTTTCTGACAATACCTCCCTCATATTTAAACTACAAAAACTAGGACTTTGCTAACAGCCAAAGTATTCCCATCTTTGTAGTATGATGAATGTAGAAATGAGGTGTCTCAGCCTGAAAGCAAACTGCTAAGGGCTTCAGAAACCAAAGTCACTACATGTTTTTTGTTTGTTTGTTTGTTTGTTTGTTTGTTTTTTAACTGACTTTTTAAATAATAATGAAAATAAGTTATTCCTGAAACTGGATAAGAGCAAAAACTTCTAGAAGAATCTGCATATAGTGCAGAAGAGAACAATTTAAGGATTAAGGTATGTATTCCGACTCCATATCTATTTACATAACCTAAGGCGCGGCCTCAGGGAATATAGCTGCAATTCCACTGACAGCAACAAGTATAACTCCCTACTACATATGTATCTGAAAGCAGGTTGTATTTTTTCTATAAGATAAAATTAAAAAATTTCTAAATTCTGAAAACTGCATGGATTGACACTAGAAACTCCAAGCTCCCAGTTTCTTTCTTTTGACAGTTAGGGTAGGAAGAAGCATACAAAGTGTTTATTAAGACAAGTACTTCTGATACTGTATTTATCTTAATTTCTCTTTATTAGTTTATGCCACTTCTGGGTGAAATAGGTATATCCAGGGGGTTGTGGGATTAGAGGTGGGCTTCCAAACCTTGAATGTTACATTTTCACTGAACTATCAGTAATCTAGATATACTTATAAAAACACACAGCTTAAGCAGGTAATATAATACTTTAGCACCAAATAGTGTAAATAGGGATTGAAGGGATTTTGGTAGCAAAGATTTTCATTGACCTTTGGAAAGGTATTACTGAATCACTGTTTTTATTTTTCTGTAATCAGCTAACTTATGCCACTGATATTCTATTAGTCACTTCCAACAGTAAACATGTACACCCAGGATAAAGGGCATTCCTAAACTGCTGTCAGCATTATAAACAGATAAAAAGTTATATAATTTGCTTTGAAATATTGTGAACATAGCAGCAGTACTTATTATCTAGAAATGGGTCTACCTCAAACTTTAAGCTGAGCCTGCAGCTGTTAAGGTTTTTCAAAAACATCTGTGTCTTTCTGAGCTTCAAATTAGACTGCAAATCTCCTAACAAAAGTCTATCCCATTGTTACGACTGTAACAATTGTAGCAAGAGAAAAAAAAAATCCTGCTACTATTTGCCCCTGCTTATAAAGACTCTGGAAAAGGAGAAAATAACTGCTTTTCAGAAAAGCGAATCAATGTTTGTAACAGCCAGTGACTTGACAGATCTAAAGATTGATATTACCTATATATGTAAACCAGATCACTGTGGCCTTTAAGACTCTAAATCCATTGCAAGTATGTAGCGGGTACTGTTATGAATCCAGGCCTACGTGTAGAGCAATTCAAATACATCCATAGGGCTTAGCAGTTTTACCTGAACTCTGAGTCAGAAGAGCAACAAGGCAAGTCTGCTTCAATGTGATAGGAGTTCTGTAATAGATACATGCAGCACTGTGACATCTCTGGGTTGAGGCTACAATAAACAGCAAAATTTTTTGGTGTCTAGATGTTCAGTAACAATTTGAAATCAAAGATCTCCTAATCCCATATCATCTCCATGCTATCACTTGATTCGTTGTATAATGTAGAATAATTTCATTCCTTTGAGAAATGACATATCCCATGGTGAGAAATACAAGAAAACTACACCAATTCCAGCCCTGGTCTTTATTACCAAACTTTCTGGAAAGTTTGCAGGAAAGTTTTACATGGTTTCATCCCTTCTGCTCCACGTCTAAAATCTCTTGTTACAGAGTGTCATCCAAACTGCAGTTCTCTAAAAGTCAGTCTTGTCACTGTTTGGTGAAAATTATGTCTCAATAGAAATTGCATCATATTAAAGTTGGCAGAGGAAGAAGAGAAGGAGAAGGAGAAGGAGAAGGAGAAGGAGAAGGAGAAGGAGAAGGAGAAGGAGAAGGAGAAGGAGAAGGAGAAGGAGAAGGAGAAGGAGAAGGAGAAGGAGAGAGAAGGAAGGAAGGGAGGGAGGGAGGAAGGAAGGAAGGAAGAGACAGAGGGATGGAGGAAGGAAGGAAACTTTAATTGAAAATGTAATATGTCCTATTCCTTGAAATATTTAGAGTAAACATCTATGTATGTCCACTGAAATGATATTCACATCTTTCAGTGCTTCCAAAATATTTCAGCTTACAAAATGATTAAATACAAAAAGCACTGTTGATTGTGCTTGTCATAGACATCTCAATTTTAAATATCTCTGAGGATTCAGCAAGGATTTTTGAAATGGCATCTGAAAAAAATATGCTTGGAGGTCCAGAAAAAAATATCCAGACTTCCCTCACTGTAGGTAACATACATTTCATCATTACCAGATACTTGCTATATCTTTGCTAGAACTCTGCTTTATTTATCTGGTGAATACATCTCACATTATAAACTCATAAAATATTGTAATTTATTAGTTTCATAAAAATGGCTGAGCTCTTGTTCAAATAAAAGCATATTTTGGTAAAATTTAGCCAGATTATGCGTGAATGCTGAAATGCTTAAAAGCTTCAGTGTGCAAAGAACAAAGCTCCAAGTAAACGAAAATACCAACCTTTACCAGTTTACTTGCACTTAAATTATTTAAAGTTATCATCAACAAGAATTTGATAATTAGGGATTGTTTTTGACAGAAAAGTCTATTCAGTCACCTTTCACAGTGGCAGATTAACAACTAAATGCAATATAGATATTTTTGACAGTTGATTAACTCTTCTCTGTAGCTGCAATATAGTATTTCTCTCTTTACTACTAATGCATTTAAACTGTTTTCTAGCACTCCCTCTGTAGATTTTTTTGTAATTATTAATTACATATTTCTATTCTAGTAACATGGGAATGCAGTATACAAGTTTTAGACCGTTTCCCATAAACATGTGGCTTGTATATTGTTCTGAGCCAAATGCTCTGTACAAGGCAGATGAAAATACCGTTGGGAAATCTTATTCATTGGGACAAGAAGAAAGTTAAAAGCCGCTACCAATACCACTACCAGGCAAAATGACCCCACAAAGTTTGGTTTTTCTATAACTTTTTATTTTATTCTAGTTGTTTTGTTTGTAAATCTATGTGCAGAAAACAATTTGAATAGTTCTGTTATCTTTAGATAAAGTATTTGAAGTAATGACAATGGTAAGAATTCAAACAAAAGGACAAAGTGATCTATTGCATTGAGGTTACATAACGGTATTATGCCATTCCACCTATTTACTGAAGAGCATCTTAAAAGCATTTGGCATGCAGTGAGCCTGCAGGTCATTGGACATTACCTGGAGTGGTGTAAGTAAAGATCTAGTCCCAGAGCTGTTTTTGTTTGTTTGTTTGTTTGTTTGTTTTTATCCTATCTATTGAAAGGTAAATAGTGTGATAAGGAATGTCTCTGGAGGTTTCATACAAAGTTGTTGTTATTTATTTTGAAAGAACAGACAACATTTCAATAGACTGGTGGACTTGAAGCAGTTTACTAGCAAATCTGACACTTTGTCATAGTAGGCAAAATAATGAAATAGCTTCTCTCTACTTTGACTTGGCTTTGCTGCCACCTGTAGAGGAAGTGGGAATGGGAAGGTCACCAGCGTCTGACATTTTTTCTAGATATTACTTGCAGTGCTCTTTGATATCTTTTTAATTTCTTTGTGAGTGGGCTATCAGAGTGACAGTGGAACTAATATCTTATCCAGATCATATCTACTCCATGCTGCAAGGAGTTCAAGGATATTCCCAACATGCATTCTTCTGCAGGAGGTGCTGGGTTGTTTTATCAAGGCTGATCAATACCAAGCTACTAGCAGTAGTAATGAAGTAAAAAAAAAAATGAAGTAAAACTTAATTTTACAGGCTACTTGAGTGTGTATAATTACCATACCAGAATAGACGGGCAAACATAAAACCAGGGTGTGACCTTCATACAAACTGAAGACCTCACAGATAGTGTTTTTCTTTTAGGGGTTATGTATTATACTTTCTGCCATTTTTATGCTTAAAAAAAAGTCTTCCATTTTCTCTGAGGAGTATCTTCTCCTTTTGTAGATGATATTTTGAAGCAAAAATTTTCTTTTTGCTTGTGATTTTGATTTGCTCATTTCTTTAGTCAGTTGCAGAATAAAATTACCAATAATTAATAATGATATTGATCGTAACTTTTGTTGCAATTTGGTACAATATCAATTGTAACTGCAGTTATCAATGCACCTTTTTTTTTTTTTTTTTTTTTTTTTCTCCTACTACTGGCTTAAATTTATCTGTACTATCTGAATACCTTACAAAGTTCTGTGAATCCAGTAGTGACTGACTAAAAAGTGTTAGTACCCAAGGGACCTTCAGTTTCCCATAGAAAAAGTTTTCTGATTGAACTTTCTTATAAGGCTCTCTGGCCTAATTAATACCTTTCCGGATCATTCCAGAAAAAGTGTCCAAAAGTACATGTAAATTGGGGAAACAAACAAAACAAACAAACAAAGTAAAAACCCACAAAAACACAAAACCTTCCTCTTTAGACTTGAAGCACATTGAAAAGAAAGCAGAAGAAATACCTGTTGCTCATTCTGTACCTGTCTAGTAAATCAGTAGAGGATTTCTGTCTCCAGAACTGTCTGTCACCTTTCGCAAACAAACTGCTTTTTTTTTAAAATGAGCTAGGTATTGCCAAGAGGTTCCTGTAGTAGGTACAGGAAAAAAAACCTTTGTTACTAGCACTTCCAAAAATTTAAGTGAGAACATCTGTCATGAGTTGACTTCAAACTCCTACCTAATTTCCTATAAAATTAAAAATTAGGAACCTGATAATCCAATGACTGTCTATTATTTCTGTGGTCAGTTTTTATTAAACCAGTTTCCTGGAGAAGCTGCACAGAGTCAGTAATAAATCATTATTCATATTTTTCTCTGAGGCACAGAGGCACCAGCCTTCAAGAAATGTTCAAATAGTACTGTGAATTTCCTTTAAAATAATGAAATCATACTAATATGATGTTGGCCATGTTCAAGCTCAAACTTTCTGTAACTGGATAATGATAGTTGGCTAGATGGCAAATTTGACTTTGTGTAAATGATACTATAAATGTGATAGATGTAGGTATATGCACATATATATACACATATATATATCTTAGTAATGGATTGGGTTTTGCACTGGCTTTATGCTAGTAACAAATGTTCTGAAGTTATATAACTCTTTTATAGCTTGGTTTGTGTGTTTGGCAGCTGGTGTGCAGAGGTGTAAAAGAAGTGGACTAAGAAAAATGTGACTTTTTGGTACAGCTCACACCATAGTGCATCAGGGAAAAGAACTGGAAGAAAAAAAAAGCACATAAAATCTTAAATACAAGATTTAATACAATTAAAAACAACTTGTATATTGGTCAGCCATACCATAAATCCCAAGATAGCTGAAATTAGTCTCTTTTACAGACTCCAGTGATACTTATATCTGTAAACCTGTGAAAACCTTCTCTGTTACAGGATTCCCTGTGAATTCTGCAGCAAATTCAGGCTTGACAGAATATTATAATAAGATATCATTCACATTAATATAACAGCTTGACAAAATCTTATATGTTTGTTTGAATGCACATGTTTTCATGTGTGAACCTACCAAGAGAATAAGGAGAATTTAAACTTTCTACCTTCACTAGAGCCAGCTGGCACAAACGACTCTTTTGCATTATGCAATGCAGCCATGTACATGCAGGATAGTTGCCAGGCACTGCAATCCTGTCACCTTTTGCTTCTGTTTTCTGCTGTCCTGTCTGTGTGGTATTTCCCTTTTTAATGTAAATGTAATTCATACTGCTTGCTTGTTTGTCCTATTCTAAATGTATGTTTTTTTCATCTCAAAAGTCTAACAAATAAACTTCCATAATGTGAGAAAATACAAAAATTAATACTGATACCTGTGAAAAAAACATAACACTCAGAAGTATTATCTTTAAATATAATTTGTCTTTTTATAGCTCCCCTGATTTCCCTCTCCCTTTCAGCCTCCATTCACTTATTTTCTTCTTACTTATCATGCTTGTCTCGTCTGTTTCTTTTAATTCAATAAGACAAGGTACTCTGTATTAAGACTTGATGTGACTGGAAAGATTTTGGACATACAGAGTTGATCCTAGGGGAGCAATCTCAAAACTTCAGTGGACTTGCAAAAATGCAAGTTCAAATCGTGCTTTTAAACCTGAATCGTATTAAAAGCAACTTTGCAGTTGCAATAAGAATAGCATTCTCTCCTGAGTTTGTTGTGTTTCCATTTTAAACTCAGAATTTTCATCCAGAATAACTTGGATTTAATTAAGACTTCAAAAAATAAATAAAATAAAATAAAAATTAAATTAAAAAATAAAAATCACCTAACTATAAATTCAACAGCAAGTGAAACATATCCAGTGTTGGAAAGATTTTTTTTTAATTCATGAATCAGCTGGCATTTGTGGCTGCTGAGGAGACTAGTATTACTGAAGATATTTTTGTATTTGTATAGATACAACAACTTCAAATGGTCATTTCAAAGAATCTATATAATATTCATCATGTAACTGCACAGAACAGAAAATCACATAGTTCTCATCCCCTTCATCAAAGCATTATTTAGTTGTTCAAGGGATTGGCAAGAGCTTGTTCAGTTTACTCTATGGAAATGAATAAGAGAATAAACATACAGATCAAATTAAAGAGCAAAATAAGGATGACATTATTAAAAAGGCTTTAATATTCACTTGGTTTCCAGTCCACATATTAAGATCTTAGTTTAACCAGTACACTAATTTCCTGAACAATTTTTTCCTAAAGTATATAAAAAAAAAGGAGCAGGTAGTGACAAAACCTTAGGCAAGTAATTTATGAGTTTGGCGGTCTGATCTTTTATCTCAGCAGACTTTCTGTGGGAAATTATATATTTTTTTAATTTTTTATTTTTAAGAATATAACCTGAGTATCTTGCTCTATTGGCACAGTATCCATCAAATCTTCCTTGACATGCATTTTTTTCCTGTGTGATATCACTCATTTCAAAGTACCTGATCATTAGGAAGACTGTATTATGTCTGATGGGTTTAAGTTACAATATCACTGTGCAAAGCCTGATTCAGTGTTTACCACTGTAGTGGGTTTACGTGGCAAGGTTTTGGTAGCAGGGGGCCATAGGGGTGGTTTCTGTGAGAAAGATCTAGAAGCTGCCCCATGTTTGGGAAGGGCCCCATTGTTTTCCAGAGCTGAGCCAATAAGCGATGTTGTTTGCGCCCCTGTGAGAGCATATTTAAGACAGGGAAAAAAAACCGCTGCGCCACACAGCAGCCGGGAGAGTCAAGGGAGTGAGAAAACAGCCTTGCAGGTGCCAAGGTCAGTGTAGAAGGAGGGGGAGAGGTGCTCCAGGCGCCGGAGCAGATGTCCCCTGTGGCCTGTGGTGAGGACCATGGCGAAGCAGGATGTCCCCCTGCAGCCCATGGAGTGCCACAGTGGAGCAGGGTTCCACGCTGCAGCCCGTGGAGGAGACCACGGTGGAGCAGGTGACCCTGCACCGATGGAGGCTGCTGCCTGTGGAAGACCCCTGCCGGAGCAGATTCCGGGCCGGACCTGTAGACCGTGGAGAGGAGACCACGCAGGAGCAGGTGACCTGGCAAGAGCTGCTGCCCGTAGGGGAGCCAGGTTAGAGCAGTTTTCTCCTGAGGGATGGACCCCATGGTACGGACCCATATCTGGAGCAGTTCTGGAAGAGCTGCTGCCTGTGGGAAGCCCACGCTGGATCAGTTCATCAAGGACTGCATCCCGTGGGTGGGACCCCACAGCACAGGGGACGAGAGTGACCGAGAAGGAGCGGCAGAGAAGAAGTGCTATAGACTTCCCCCATTTTCCCCCATTCCCCCGTTCCCCTGCGCCGCTCAGGGGGAGGAGATGGAAGAGGGTGGATGGGGGGGGGAAGGTGCTTTTGGTTTCTTTCCTTTGTTTCTCACTTCTCTAGCTTGTTAGTAATGAGCAATAAATCTTACTATCTTCTTATGCTGAGTCTGGTTTGCCCGTTACAATAATTACTGCGTGATTTTCTCGTCCTTATCTCAACCCTTGAGCCCTTTTCACATATTTTCTCCCCATTCCTCTTTGAGGAGGGGGATTGAGAGAGCGGATGTGGTGGAGCTCGGCTGCCCACTCGAGCGGAACCACGACAACCATACATCTTTGATAATATAAGGATCTTTGGAAGACCTGGACCTTAAAGCTGTTATTATTTTTACTAATATCTTAATTATGGAAAGATGTTGAAAACTGCTCCCCAGAAGTGGACATTCACATTATTAGTATGAATGTTTTGCCTTGGGAGATGTCAAGTAAAGGAATATTATGCAATTCACTGTGTTCATTTTTTTTTGTAAGAAGAAATTTGAGTGATGACTTGATGGACATCAAGCAAACAGGTTAGGTTAATATTGTTGTATTACATCTGACAGAATGGAATGACCTCAGTAAAAGATCAGTCATGACAGCCCATTCATTTCATATCTGCTGTCTCAGATAATCTAATAATTTTATCCACTTCTATTCTTCAATGATTCAGCATAGAAGTGATAATTCTTTAATGTCAGAACTCTTGTTCTTTTAACTTCAGGTCTTTCAGTATCACTGAACACTCCACAGTAAAAATAGGTTTTTGTTCTGTTGTCTTAAGATATCATGAACATTTGGCTCAACACTTTAAATTATTTCCTCTCCTTTGAAATAGAAGTTGTCTACATAGCTTTATCTACATAGAAGTGAGAACCTTTGGTGACTTCCATGAATTAATACCAACTCATGCTAGAAATGTGAGTTGTAAATTAAGTTGTGTACTAGTTATTTCTCTAGAATTAGTGAATAAGCCATATTTTCCCCAAATTTCTCATTTAAAATGTAACACTGAGGACCAGAAAAGCTCTAAGCAAAATATAACATAATAATATAATTAAAGCCATTTTCAATAAGTCAGCATTTCTTTCAATTTCTGTTTTCCCTTTGGAACAAAAGCATTGTAGGCAATTATTTTAAATTAGGTTACACAAGAATATTATTTGTGTAACAGAAATAGGTTTCTTTTTGTAATTAAGTTTAATTGATCGTGCTCTGGAGCTGAACTGAATCAGTCTTGAAAATACTGGCTATCTCCAGCTGCAGGTATGTTTGGATGTAGGTGACTAAAGTAATTAACTTTGCTAGTGAAGTGGTAAGGCAGTAGTTAGTTCCTTATAATTTTTACCTATATTTAAAATACTGATTAAGAAATCTCCACACCCTCCTGTGTTTATCAAAACTACATTTGGAAAACCTTTTATTGACTTGAATGAATTGGTTTGGTTTCTGAAGGGAACAAGTTTATACAGGTTAAGTACAACCTTTTAAAAGCTTTTTTTACCTTTCTTAAGGTAAAGACATCTATAAATGTTTCAGATTTTGTTCTTATTTTTTAAACTTTCCAAATTCATGCAAACGCTTAGATATTTTTTTTTCTCTTTGCTATGGACAAATGTGTCAATGTACTAAATGGTGCCGCATCAAAGAAATTTGATATAAAAACTGCCACAAGGGGACAGAACAATGAGTTCTATATAAGAATTTGATCACCAATATCTGGTGAGTCAGGAGAAGATGTAAAAGTATCTAGCATAGATCTCTGTGAGAGGATCTGGGCATTGTGAATATAATAGTGATAAACTGTGAAGGTCTATGGCAATCCATAAACTGGATGTAAGAAACATGATTCATGTTATGGAAAGTGTCAGCAAAGGTAAGACAATAAGCAGTAGGGACCAGATTTGACAAATTATTTTTGCTGCCATACTTCTGATATTTGATGCCTTTTTTCAAACTCAGTCTCCTCTTGCTGAGTCTTTCGCCTTGCACATATCTTGCCTCTAAGTAAAAATAAGTAGAACAGAAGAAAAAAAAAAAAAAAAAGAAAGAAAATAACAAACCACCCCCTTAAAACAAAAAATTACACAAACCCAAATATATACTTTTACTTTTTTAAATTTTGGCAAATTTAAAGAATTTTTGTGATTAGACTGGTTCATTGCTCTTTAATATTTTTGCATTTTGTAGCAAACCAAAGTATAAGTGAAATAGAGTAAATGAAAATTTAAAATAAAATAAAATAAAATAAATATTTTTAATTAAAAATAAAAGGTTAATTCAATTTTAAGTATGGGTGGTTGAGAGTAAGAAAGAATTAAACTGTATTTCTGCTAATTTTCTTTTTTTCCCTCACAAAATTGTGTGTGTGGAGGGTTGAAGAAAAAGAAAAAAAAAAGAAAAAGAACTTAAAATTTCAGTAGACATATAGGAGATATAAACACAGATAAAATTTTCATACAATATATAACTAATAACATGTAAACTTGTTTCTATATGATGATAAAAGAAACCATTTGATTATGAAGATCAGAGAACAGAAAGAGGGTAAAAAATATTGACATGAATTTAAAGTCAGGCAGAGCTTTAAAGAATTGTTTAGAAGGTGTTTTGAGAACTATTGCTGAAAATTTCTTTCAGATTGCTAAGAATTTTTATTTATTTATTTATTTTTTTCTGTGTATAGATATACTCAGTTCTTCCTTCACCTTCCTTCACCTATATCTTCAAGATGACAATCAGTGCCAGCTGCAGAGAAATTGAGTTAATCATTCTAGGTGATCAGGTTCACTTATCAGAAGTATAGTCACAGAATAATCTAGGTTGGAAGAGACCTCCAAGATCACAGAGTCCAACCTCTGACCTAATACTAACAAGTCCTCCCATTACCATGGACACATTCATCCCCACTAGATTAGTCTGGATGAAGCTGTGTGCTATTTCTGCAAGTACCTACATTGCACAGTTCCAGTTAACTCAGGTGCTTATGCACACATCTTTACTGCCTGTGTATATAAAGCAAATGCCCTTAAAAATTCTCCACCAGGTCCTCCCCTCCTTTCAGCATGGTTGCTATTAATCGCTTTTGTCACCGACTGCTTTCATGTCATTGATGGAGCATCTTGCAGAATACTTCAGTAATGCTTGTGAGGGTCATAATTTTTCTTTTTCTGATCTAACTTTATTGATCCTTTCCTGAGAGGAACAGCACCCTACGCAGCTTTATGGGACCATTCAAACAATCTAAGGATGATTTATCTCCCCTTAAGGAAAAAAGACATCAAGACTGGTTACTCACATGCTGAGATTTTCTTTGAGATCTCAAGCTGTCAAAATACTAAACACATGTCAGTATATTCCTGAGTAATGGAAAGCGCTGCAAAACTTCATAGCATTATTAGGCTTCATGTCATAATTGGGTGATGCTTCCACTTATTTAACATGCAATTTATTTTATTCAATATTGATAAGATTAAATGGATGATGTATTTGATTCAAGGCTTTGATAAAAATGTATTGTCTTAATTAAGAGTAATATATTTGATACAGTGAATAATACATCCGATTTAATAGAGGATGCACTGTATCTGCAGCTGAAAGTGATTGGTCTTTTCAGTGAAAGATTATATCATTTCAGAAGATGATCCATCTCTTTCAATATGAACTAAATCAAATTTATAATACAACTTTTTATTTGTAGTGTGCAAAATAGCACAAGGAACAAGTTTGCCCTCATGTGGGCTTCAAAGGCAGATCACACCTCCAGCACACTGGACAGGTTGAATCAGGTTTTTCATTCATGCTGTGATAGGGGTGGAACCAAATTCTGTTAAGACATTGACTTGTCAATCAACTTTTGCTTTCTTTCTTATCAAAAGTATATTAAATTTATTTGATTAGATATAAAAGAAAAAAAAAAGCATAATCCTTGTTTTAACATAAATTAACATTAATACTTGAAAGATTCTGGGTACAAAAGCTATTTGTATTTGATACATTCATGAGGTAATAGAGAAAGGGTATCTTTAAGCATATATTTTTCTTAGTTTACAAAATTTGACAATTTTGTACATTTGGTAGGTGCTTTTATTTTTAAAATATATCTGGCATTTTATCAATACCACTGCTTTTCCATCTTGTAAACTAGGAAATTATTATTTATTTGCCAAATCATCAGAAAGAGTCAGTGGGAGAGCTTCAGTTTAGATTGTTGGAGTTTTCAACTCCTATATACAGACAGCTAGGTAGGCTTATCACACTGAAAGCACAGGAAGGCTATGTGGAGTCAATATTCCATTTCCACTTTCTGTAATGTGAAACATTTCGTGTTCACTTATTATTCTATAAGGCCTTTATTTTTCTGTTCACAGCTCCATAAATTCAATACTCTATGTTTTTAATCTAATTTGTTGACAAGTGAAAATGACCCAGTTTCAAGACAATGCCAGCTAGTTTTTAAAATTACATATTTAGAGCTAAAAAAAGTACTAGGACATGCAATGAGTATATAATGGCTGTCTTACTGGTACATAATATTCCTAGTAATTTAATTATAAACATCTGACTGTTTGGTATTTAAACAGGAAAATGGCTGTTTAAACAGGAAAATGACTGTTTAAGCACTATGCAGTTAAAGAATAATAAACCTTCTGGCATATTCCTCAGTCAAAATGTTACACTTAAAAATAAGACCAAAACAGATTCACCAGCAATGAAAAATTATTCCAACATGAACTGATGCTATATTTCTAAACATATGATAGATCTTATCACTCTTATAGAAGTGTATTAAAACTAGTGTTCAAAATGGATTTAAAACAAATCGTAAAAGAAGCAAAAATATTTTGAATTTGTAATTTAATTTTCGCGTCAAAGTGTAAGCTACTAGTTGATTCATACCACCAGGAATAACACTGATAAAATATTGTGATGAGTTGAAAAGTATAACACAACTGAAAATGTAGGATGATACTGAATTATGTTTTTCAGAACATAAAGTAAATATATACATCCTGATGATACTTAGCAACCAAAAGATAGTTTATAAAGTAGGAAAATATTTAAATGACTTTTTTTTTTTTTTTTTTTTTTTTTGACAGACTGTCATCTCTTTCTTCAATTTGAACACTTACTGTATGAGATAGGTTATGGAAAAATAATTATAAAATTGTATCTGTCTGAGCCATATTAACTCTTAACAGGTGTTTTTAGATCATATGAAATTTTGAGTTATCCATAACCAAGCTGTCTATCACTACAGATTCAAGCTATTATGTTCCCCTTTTCAGTGATCAAAAATATTAACACTGAAGTTCTGAAGATAAAAATAGTATTAAATGGTAAATATATATCATCTATATTATGTATGCTAAATGATTAAAGGTGCTCAAAACTTAGAATTAAGCATGTCTTCTTTAATTTCTCAGCTCATTGTGGCAAGATAACATTGTGGGATTAAGAATGAGAGAGGACAACATAATATTAGACACCTTCTGCTGTAGGACATATGACAAAGGAATAAAGTAAATAGAGATAAGGATGTCTCCTTGGTGTGTAAATTGCTTTTTCAGTCTTGCACAGGTGCTGTTTGTACTGTTAATGTGGACACGGAAGCAAAAATGTACTATTCTTCACAGGGCAGCAGCGGGTGTTTCATAGTTTTATTTATCTATGTGTGCCACCTACATACATCATTGCTCTTCCTGTGGTTCTGAATCACAATGTTTCAGTTTGGTGATGAAGAAAAGTATGCTGAAAACTACAGCAAGTCTATAGTACCTTCTTGTTGCCAGAAGTTGTCCAATTAGTAAAGACTTGCTAGAGTACATCAGTTCAGGCACTGTTTAAGGTGGTAAACCATCAGAGGTTAAAATGAATGGTAGTTTTCCAGATGTTAGATATGGACAAATGATGAAGAAAGACAAGCTTTTACTAATTACAGAGAATGTCCACTTATCATACGATGTGTTCAGAGTCCCCTGGACATGTGATCCCCTGACTTGGTTCATCCTTGGTACATCCTTCTTTAATGGAAGAAAATAATTATTTAGGTCAAAAACCACTAGATTTTCTCTCCAAGACTAGCAAGTAGTTGACTCACTGCAACAGGAAGCCCAATAATGAACTAATGTATGTATAATATGGATTAGTATTAGTAGAAGTAGTAGTTACAGTAGGAATAGTTCAGTGGGGCCAAGGCCAGGTGAAAATGGTATATAATACAAACCCAAATAAATATAAAACTGATAAATTCAGAAAAAATGGGTATGGTACGTAGTAAGTGACATGGCCAAAAACAGAGTTAACAGTATGATAAGAACTAGCAGAAGGAAAGGCTAAAGGAAAGATATGAGGAAAGAGAACATGGAGCAATGAGGAGAAAAATCATGAAGAGGAACTGGGAGGGGAGAGAAAAAGCCTATCTGGCAATGCTTTTGATACAGGCAAATGAACAGGAGCTCTCTACTTCTGATAATTTCTGTATTATTCTACCCACTTCTTATTTCTCAAAAGAGGAGCCAGAATATTGTTTTGTGTAAGATCCATCAGTATTACTTTGTTTACCCCCATTTTCTTGAAGAGAGAGAAAAAGGAAATTTTAAAACTTAAAATCTTATTTATTTATTTTGACAAAATGATACAACAGTTTTGAGTTAAATGAAACTGCTTGAAAAACTATTCTGGACTATAGGAATGGTTGCTCTTAGAGAAGCAAGGATTACTTAATCCTTCAAAAATATATTCACATAAAAATTCAAAGTGAAAGTACCTTTTACTTTTTCAGTATATGATTTTACAATCTAAAAATTACACTAGGAAACTTAGTCTAACATTGTTTGTATAGACCAGAAGAATCATATTCACCATTTTCCAACTAACCAAATACTTTATGATAGTTTTCTCAGTGAAGATGATATTTGAAGAAATTCACCTATTTATAAAGAATGAAGATGTCAGTTTTAAATCTTAAGCCACTGAAACAGAAAAAGGAATTTGGAAGTTTGTAAAGGAAAGTGTAGTGAAGAGAAAGAAGTTCCACATTTACCACAAAAGATCAGGGTGTGGCAAGGAAGGTTGGCAGTAAAAGATTGCAAATCTTTCTACCATTCTGCCAACCATTATACTTGTTCTAAGAACTAGGCAGTGCTTGAATTTTTGAAGGGTATCTTTGGTTTCTGAGTCAGGTGTTTTTTGAGGAGGAAAATAAAAAATAGCCTCAGGTCAGAGCTTTGAAAAAGGTATGTTTAAGTTTCTGAGGTATCTTATGGAGTAATTTCTGATGTTGAAGACATAGGGCAGCTGCAGTATGAAGTTTTACCTTCCTGAAGCTGCAAAAGACAAAGAATGTGCATGAAACTGTGCCAGAGCAGGTGCAGCCAAAGGCTGCATGCATCTTACTGACCTCCAGCAAAACTTACATAGTACCGGATATGGCATTCTGAAAGTGCAAATAACAGAAGCCTAATGAGCACCCAGCACTGCAAGTTCTACAGTGTTATGACAAGTTCCTCATTTTTTTGTTGGTTTGGTTTGGTTTCTTTGGTTAGCTTGTTTGATTTGTAGGTTTTTGTTGTTTTGTTTTCCATAAGCTGCTATCTTAAAAAAAAAAAAAAAAAACACTATAAAAACAATTAAAATTAAATAATAATAATAATAATAATAAATAATAATAATAACTTGTGTTCCTGTAGACCTTCTCTTATTAAGAGTTTTCTTCCTAAAACAGTATTAAAGATTTATATTGTACTTTTGGTTACCAAGCATGTATTTGTCTCCAAAAGTTATTTTTCTATTAATACATTAATTATCATCTGCTGAGTTATCATTTGGAGTTAAAGAAAATTCATGGAGTAAATGGCATAGACAAAAGGACTTTCGTCTTCTTTTTTTTTTTTTTTTTTTGTCTTTTTTTCAGAACAAAATAAATACTTTTTTTTTTTTTTTTAAACTGCCTGTAAGTGGCCTAGCCAGTAGAACTCTGTTGCTTTGAAATGGCAGATGGATATTTGCTTGATATTTCCAACAGGTATTTTTCCATTTTTTTTAAATTATTTTTGCCATGAAGGGATATAACAATACTTAACAACTTGTATCTAGTCTGATGAGGAGGAAGTTATTCTGTGAAAACTACAAGTGGGCTGTTTTAGCAACATTCAAGCTAAAACTTCCAGTCAAGGAAACCCACTAACGACATTTGTCTCTGCCAAAATGTAAGTACTTTTTTGAAACTTTTTTTTTTTAATTAATGTGAAAAATGACTCTAAATTAATTATTTACAATTGTATGTAATATTGTTGTATTCAGACTTACATTCATTGCAAAGCAATGTATAATCACCCTTTCTTAACAGTTTAATCAAAATAAATATTTTTTGATTTTCATTTAGTTACAGTACAAAAAAAACAAACAAAAAACAAACAAACAAACAAACAAACAAAAAACAAAAAACAAAACAAAACAAAAAAAAAAAAACCCTCCTCAGCATATGGAAATGCCAAAATGATGCCATGTTCAGTGAATATTAGAAAAAAAAAAAAAAAAAAGTTCTGTGCCATGAAAATACAGGCAATTAGAAAAAGTAGATTAAAAAAGAGGTTTGTGGGTAGTGGTACAAGCTTGATTTGACTATGCCTTTGTGTATCTTCAAAGGAGTCATCAGCTAAGGCTGTCAGGCATATGAGAATCCTGTTTTATAAAACAGGATTAAAAGTATATTAAGTGAAGTGTGTTTTAGAATAAGGTTACTAAGGGGCATAAGAGAGTCTAAGCCACCAGAAAATAGGAAAAATAATTGTTAAACCTATTAAATAGTAATAGTGGTGGAGGGGAATTAGAGCAGAAAAGATGGTCAGAATGACCTGATATTAAACAGCAAAGAAGGATAAGGTTTACTTTAATTAATGTCATGCTTTCTTTAAGATAAAGGTTATGCAATGTCATTAGGAACTACTAATCCATAATTGTTGAATAGAAATGTTAGGAAAACTATTCTAATATTATTTTGATAGAGTTCAGTAGTTACAGTTTGTTCTGACCTCAGGTGTCCCTACCTGCCTCCAAAGAGAAATTACAAAAGCTGACATATTTCTCTTAACTTAGTCATTCTTCTCCTTCTGATGTCTTTCAGGCAGACAGAAAAACAAGTTACTTTTCATTTAAAGAGGTAAAATGCTACATCTTTCCTAGCCAAATGGAAAATAGCCAAATAGTTCATTGCTATAGTTCATTGTTATATCTTTGCTATCTGCCCAAACCAAAACCCTCTGTAATTTTATTTTATATTTCTTTATGAAGACACTCATTATTGCAAGTAATATTGAGTATCAGAACGAACAGCACAGTGAAATAACCAGTAGATAATAAATATATAAATGAACAGAAGACTGCTCCTAGACTATTTTTGGTTAAGAGTAAAGGTCCCTGCTAGAAACTGAAAGTGTTGAAAGTGTTCAACACTTTGTTGAAAGTGTTCGACACTGGGTCCTGCACCTGGGACAGGGCAACCCTCGCTATACATACAGACTGGGCGATGAGACGCTGGAGAGCAGCCCCGCAGAGAGGGATCTGGGGGTTGTGGTTGACAGCAAGTTGAATATGAGCCAGAAGTGTGCCCTGGCAGCCAGGAAGGCCAACCGTATCCTGCGGTGCATCAAGCACAGCATCGCTAGTTGCTCGAGGGAGGTGATTGTCCCGCTCTACTCTGCGCTGATCCGGCCTCACCTTGAGTACTGTGTGCAGTTCTGGGCACCACAGTATAAGAAGGACATTAAACTGTTGGAGAGTGGCCAGAAGAGGGCGACGAAGATGGTGAAGGGCTTAGAGGGGAAGACATACATGTATGAGGAGCGGCTGAGGGCACTGGGCCTGTTCAGGCTGGAGAAGAGGAGGCTGAGGGGGGACCTCATCATGGCCTACAACTTCCTCGCGAGGGGGAGTGGAGAGGCAGGTGACCTATTCTCTGTAAACACCAGTGATAGGACCCACGGGAATGGTGTTAAGCTGAGGCAGGGAAAGTTTAGGCTGGATATCAGGAAGACGTTCTTCACCGAAAGGGTGGTTGCACACTGGAACAGGCTCCCCAGGGACATAGTCACTGCACCAAGCCTGTCTGAATTTAAGAAGCTATTGGACTGTGCACTTAGTCACATGGTCTAAACTTTTGGGCACACCTGTGCGGTGCCAGGAGTTGGACTTGATGATACTTATGGGTCTCCTCTAATGCGGGATATTCTATGATTCTATGATTCTGTGTTTGAGAGCATTGAGAAAAGTTTGAAACAAAAAGGAGTTAAATACTGCAAATCAATAATAATACAAATTATGTAATGAATAGAAGAGAAAATTATCTTAAAACAAAATAACCATAGGCCTCTTCAAAAACATTGTTGATCAATCTCTTTTGTGGGTTACACTATTTCAGATAAAAACAGGCATGAAGACAGCCTTTCTAATTAGAATTAGTAAGACTTAATAAGCAACAATTCACCAAATAAACTTGGATGTGTACATCAACATAGAATAATATCAAAGAATTGGGAGATTAAAAAAAAAAAAAAATCATAAAAGGATCAAAACTTTATTTCAGTGTGTAATAGAAAATAACCATTTCTTTCCATGAAACAACTTTTGATTGTCTGAACAGTCAATTCATGCAGCCAGAGTTAATCACCATTACACTCTATAGGGACCTGATATCTGCTATATGTAAGCGATCTAAATTGTAGCTCGGATTATCACTAGTCCACAGATAAAGTCAAGTGCCAATAGACTTTTTTTTTTTTTTTTCCCCCTGTGGAAGGGCTTCCTATTCCTCTACCACAGAGAACTTGCTAATTTTTTAGTTCAAAAAATAAATAACAGTCTACCTGAACTTAAACAACAGGGCCACATTATTTAGGTAATTAATCCCTCAAAGACAGCCAAATTACTACACTTGCATATTTACTTATTCTCCCACATACATATATTTATACCACAATGAAGTCAGGAACCACAAAACTCAGATGAAAAGTCTAGGAAACTGGCTATTTACAACAATCTTAGGGAATGTCAGTATCTTCACAAAACTCTGGTATCTCCTTATAGAAACAGGTCAGTAGTGTTATGTATGCATGATTAGTACTTATGCACCAATTCGCTTTCCAGTAGATTACAATCTGAATCAAATGAATCATTGCATTACAAACCTTATGGAAACAAACAAAAGATCTTGGGTGGAGGGTTGGAGGAAGAAATGTTTAAACAGAATCACTAGCAACATCTCCAGGGCCTGAAAATATAAAGACAATTCCTAGTTTCTCACAGGCAAAATTTGTTAAAATTTGTCTTTCATCAAAAACTCTCTCCCCAGAAATTTCATGGTTTTTGGTATAATTCTTTCATCTCCCAAGGATTGAAAGGCTGACATATTTGAAATTTTAATCAAAAGTGAAAACAGAATAATTATTTTTGTTAGAATTGTTTACTATAGAATCCATCTTAGATATTATAGTTGTCAGAATGAATCTTAAAGGTGTATCTTTTTTTTCTATACTTTTTGACAAATTCCACAGTAGTTTATTCTAGATTTCATCATTATTATTCTTTAATTTCTTGATGTTAATTGCATACTGTGAAATAGTTACTAGGGAAAATTAAAATCTTGAATATAAATCCCGAGGGGAAAAACACAACTGTCTTCCTTTTCATATTTTAAGAAACTTTTCCTCTCTTCCATATATTACTGCAATATTTTGTTTGTTTTATAGTGTGAAAAGTAGTATGTTTAAACAGTGATGCTTTATCACTGTTTAATTATGCTAAGGTTGCACAAAGATGCTACAGTCTTTCAGGTATGAAATCTGAATTAGCATGTGCTCAACATTATAAAAAAGTTAATCACACATCACACAAGCATTCATTTACATTATAAATTATTTAGCAATCTTAACCTTATTTAAAATTCTAATGTTTATTATTCTGCTACCTACATTTATTTTTAATAAAAATAGAAAATTAAATTTTACCCTTAAAATTGTAACAACATTTTTCTTGGGAAAGAAATGAAAGATTTTATAAGGAAGGACACTTCATTGTTAATGATTTCATAGCTAGAAAGGATAAAGCTGTGTTCTTCTTCTGTTAGCTTTTCTTATTCAATTTCCCCAAACCTTATGTCTACACTAGTGACCTGAACTATGAGAGGTTATTTACAATAGAATTATCAATACTCTTGAAATTTAAAAAATTCAGAACTTGGTGAATGGCAAAGTCTTATGATCTCATGATATATTTTATATGGTATTTTTTACCAGATGCTATATTATTTCCAGACACAAAGATTTAAGCTGAAGTTAAAACTGTGATTTATAACAATCCCCAATGAAAAATTATAAAGAACACTACAGTTTAGAGACAGAAAAATGGCCTTTCAGTAAGAAACTGGACTACTGGACTTCTAGTCCTAGCTTTTTCAGAGTTTCTGTACATCCTTGAACAAGCCAGATTGACAGGCATTTTTTTCTAAGGATAATAATATATATAACTCATTGGAAAGATATAAAGCTTCTTGCATTATGTTCATGATCTATAGTTACAGGTATTATAGGAGAAATTTGGAGGTTTTTGATTTTTCCTCTGTCAGTTTGGAGGAATAATTGTGACAAACAACTTACCTGATCAATTTCCATTTTAAAGGTCATTTCATGGTGAAAAGAATCAGAGACTTATGTCCAGGGTTTTGATTTTGCTTTCAAAGTTCTGGGCATGTTAACTTCTCATGTTAAGGTATTTGTAGATAATTGAAAATCTGTCGGTCCAGGCTCTGATATCTCCCAGCCTATTTATTATTTTGCTTTTTCATTTCCAAGACATTAGCTTAACCAGATCTTTGAGTTGCTTGTTAACTGTGGTAGCACAGGTATGCAACCCAGTGACTTCTCCACTGTGGGGAATGAGGATCTGTTTAGAATAGCCACTGTCAATGGCATAATGACCTAGCAGACTGAGGTTGGACAAGGGTAATAAACAATTTAAAATAATGGTTATTACAAATGAAAGATACTGACAACTACAGAGCTTAATAGTCACCAGAGGAAAAAAAAAAATCTAGATTTTCTGACCACAGCATCAGAAATCACACCTCATTAACAAATTCTAGGTTGTTCTTTACCAACAGTTGTGGATTCTTCTCTAGAAACAAAGTGAGTCTCATGTTATAATAAAATGAGAGTTCTTCTCTTATTTGCTCCTGGTCAAAAAGAAATCAGATTTCACTCTCCTCTTTGAGAAGATTCAATTGACTGACCAGGTCAGAGGCTAGATGGTATCAGAGAAGCTTCATGATTTAATATATTTTGTTAACACGTCTAAGAGAATTTCTTTCCCAGTGATCCATAGAAAGATCTTAGAATGATTTTCATGTTGCCAGTATGGAGAACAAAAGTTTCCCATTTATTTCAATTAATCTATATTCTACTGAGAAAAAGAGAATTATATCTCTTCAAGATCACATCATTTCATGAAGACAGCAGAAGAATGAACATATTTCATGGCCCAGTTTATCATCTATGACTTTGACTATTACCTTCTCTGAATTTTAGGTTCACAATGTAACTCTGTACTATCGTAATAAATTATTCATTTCAGGCATGTGTAGATGAGCATGAAAGCTGAATATCCATTACTGAAAAACATCCAATGAGAGATGAGCAAAATATCATTTTGTCAGGTTACAGAGCTCAGTACTTGTTCTCAGGTAGAATTTCCTGAAATAATCACTCATTTGAAAATTAATCCTTATAGAAAGAAATAGCAATTGACAGTAAAGTATAGAGGTCCCTAGATTTCCCTTATGCAATCAGTTTTTTTTGGCAGGTATATATAACTCTTACACCAGGTGAAGGTTTCAAAGAGTTTGTAATTCCAGTACACTATCACTTCTCAGTCTAACAAGTCTGTATGACTTATAAATAAAATGAAATAAAAATATCTTTGGCTTACCCAAAGTGGCTTTGATGGTTTGAGTGACTTTGAGCAAATCACTGAAAACATTTTCAGGCTATATTCTTATTGAAATATTTGAATATATATATATATATTTCCTTTCTATAAGCCCATATATGTTGTATATTGAACTATGCTTTCCAAACCAAGCCTTATACCATTGTTTTGAGCTAAAATTAATATTTGTTCCTCACTGTCTTCCAGCAATACCTCTATCTTGCCCTTATGGTCCTTTATAGATCCTAAAGTACTGCACAGACATCTTATACTTTAAGACTTAGAAGCTCCTGCTAAACAGAGGAAAAGATTCCTACTTGACTGGCAGCATTGGGTATTATTTCCCACTCTCTGAATTTTAATGTGACTATGTCCAGGTGGAAGGACAAGTTTTGATGTTACAAAGTCTGGTAATTGACAAGTGAGAATAACATTTGCTTGATCTGCTGCATAAAAAAGAGAATGATTTTATTTTAAAGAAAAAAGTGATTGTAGTGTAACCATAATCAAGAGCCAATTATATGTTTCAATTTATTCTAACCAACATAAGTCAATAACAAACAATCTCACTTTACATAAATTTCATCATACCTGGGTGAATGTCTAAATTTTAAATGGAAATAAAAAAGTTTTAAATTTAGATAACCTGCTAATCTTTGGAAACACCATTGACTAAAGGATTTATAACATGCCAAAGTTTACAACATTTATACATGTTATAAAATAGGTAGCTTATAGAATAGTGATTGCTGTTATAAAACCTACCTGTCTGCCCTGTAAGAAATGTTATTAGCATCTGCAGTTGTTCATTACTGTAGTTCAAATTAATAATGAAGTGTGTTAACATTTAAAGGAAAAAAGGCCTGTGGATTTCTAAAATGCATTTCCAAATATATACTGAGATGAAGTATTTTTTTTTTCCTTCCCTCCTTGTATTTACCCGTTTATGAAAATTTACTTCTATTTAGGACAGTAAACCTAAGGGGGAGGGAGGTTCAGCCAAACATCCTGAGCAGAAACTCTAAACAAAGTCCTGTGAAATTGCAAACTATATAAGTCAGCTGGAAGACAAGTGTAACCTCAGTTTGTCAACCTGCAAAATTTTCCCAAAATTGTTGTGAAGCTTTAGATAGATTTTTCAATTTATTTATGTATTTATTTATTATCTAGGCTGCTCAACAGTTGTTCTATTGCCAGCCTGAGACTGGAAGCTGAATTAAAGCCTCTAATTTAGGCTGCTTTGGAAAACCTAATCTCCAATACTCTGGACAAAATTTCCCAAACCAATATTAAGTCCTGTTTACTGAAACAGAAGTATATTAGCATATTATTTGCATAAAAAGCTCCCTTCTTAGTCACAGGTATCTTTCAGTATCAGGTAGTACTGTATTTTGTCTTGAGAATGAATACAAAAATCTTATGGTATGTTTTTGTATTCTGGAATACAAAAATCTTGTGATTACTTTGCTCTATTTGACATTTTTCCTTACCAAAGAGTGAGTGGTTGCAGCAGCATCCTGGGTCAGGCATTTGAAGGGCTGGGGAAGTGGCAGGGCCTACCACCTGACTACCATGAGGATGATGCAGAGAACCTTCCAGAACACCCACTTCTGCCTGTCACCAGGGTACTGCAAGAACTGAAGCCAGCCACAGTCAGGTGTTCTCTGCCCAGTCCTGCCACTTGCCTGGGGCCACTGTGGGGGTGACCCAGTGCACCTGCTGTGAGGGCCTGCCACAGCACCTGAGGGATGATGGCCCACCCCTGACAAGTGCAGTCCAGCTGGCACCACTGTGCTCACTGGTTGCTGTCCTCCCTGAGTGCCTCGGCCTTCCCTATAGGACAGGTAGGTCATTTGAGGAATTTGGATGCAGGCTGCCTGGCGTCTCCCACAGAACGGTGAAGTTGTGCCTCTCATTAACACTAAATGTATCCATATGACTCTAAATGTTTTGATTTTCAGAGCCCTTTTAGTCTGCATGCGGTCAATTCAATCTCAAACTGCAACGAGGGGAGAAACATTTACTGTTTTAGTAACACTAGCCTAAGTAGCCATATTCTGGAATTTGAAATAGTTTGAATAGCATAGAGGGAGAGACGGATAATCTCAGAGCTCTGCTGCAATTAAGACTTTAAACTTCATATATGTATAAGACTTAAATGAGCTAGAAAGCTTATAGAAAAGAGAATCTGTTTCAGGTTTGGTTTGGTTTGGTATGATTTTCCAAAGAAAGTATTAGTCATGTGGTTAATGTAGGATAGGCCTCTATGCATCAGTAGCTTAAGTATGCTGGTAGCTCAAGATGTTCACAGTCTTTTCCTTGATAGAGTGAAGTAGTGAGATTTCTTAGGAAGATTGTTTCCTTCACCTAGGAATACATCTAAGATGAATGCTTAAAATCAGAGGACCCAAAAGCCACTGTGATCCTGAAATCTCATGCAAGTGTGCAGTTGAGGCCAGAGACCCTGATTTGGGAATGTCCCCTGTCCGTTTCTACCTGCTGATGCCAGAAGAGATCATGCTCAGCCCTGCTGTATCCAAGCTGAGTGGGCCCCAGATAATTGCCAGAGCTTGGGTCTTGCACTCACTCCTGTCAAACCTCCTGTTCTCAGCAGGATGCCTACAATTCTGACAATGCACTTGCTGCAGAGCCCCTGCTGTGCTCAACAGCTTTAACCCAACAGTCCAAGGCAGACACTTCGGTGGTTGTGACAATGCTTTGAGAGTTCCCTTTGAGTCCCTAGTCTCAGAGCTCAGGGATTTTGCACAAAGAGTAATTTCCCTTGAGTGACTTCAGTGACTTTAGTTCTTATAAGCAGTGGGCTTCTCTATCTACATGTGGGTTTGGACTATCACAAGGCAATGCTTTAAGTAGCATTACTTTAATAAGTCCTTTATTCTGCCTGCCTTGTTCCTAAGGAGAATAAATTTTGTATCCCTACTTGAAAGCACCATTTGTATTTATTTTAAGTAGATCAAAGTCTGCATAAATATCTTATTCCATTTATTAAGGCAGTTGAATTTATTGTTATAAAATATGTTTTTATAGTTACCAGACTGTGTCTTCTCATGATCTGACCTATCATGTAGTCAGAGGATCAGGTTAACATTCCTCCATACATCTTTCATCACTCCAGGCAACTTAGGTAAAATCTAATGGAGTCATATGATTATTTGAGTTCTTCCTTACGTAATTTTTAAAGCTTGATATATTCTGCAAAAAGAGCTTTTTGGACTATCACTGTAGTGAATATTTGTTTGTGAAGACAGAAATTGTACATTGATTCCTTCAGGATTCCATTTTTTCTGCATGTTGTCAATTAAAGTTGTAATGAAACTGAAAATGTCCTGAAAACATCAGATAACATCCTGAAAACATTATCTGATGAATGAGATCAGATTCTGTTCGTTTGGCTGCTTAAACTTATTATCTATATCTTATTCAAAATAATAGTCAACTTAGTTATTCTTGATTGGATGGGGGGAGGTGAAAAGAGAGGGGGGGGTACATTATATTGTTATATTTCTCGATTGCATGTTGGCCAGAAAAAAGGATAAACATTTCCTACAAAATGTATGCTGTATGCTGTTGCCTATGCTGTTGCTTGAACGGGAGTTTTTGTCACTATAAAAAATACCCTGGTGGTGATTTGGTTTGTTCTGACATTTAATGGCAATATCTAAAGGACACTGTATCATCTGAGCAAATGGTGTACTCAGAGGGCCCTGTTGTAAGGTATTGTGTAGGCTATGTTTAGTTTTTTGGGTTTTTTTGTTTGTTCGTTTTTTTGCTGATTGGTATCCATTTGCAAAGAATTCAGGTGCTATAGACACTTCTATACTACTATTTCTTCTTTCTGTGAGGGAAATAGATAATAATTAAACTAGTGTGAATAGTAATTATTCTCTGAACATTTTGTTGGTGCAACCTAAGATTTGCCATATCACTTACTAATGCAGTATAAGGAACAGCTGCAATGCTAATTCAATATACTTCCTGTCTTGGACATTTCTCTGAAATCTTAAATCATATGAGTTGATGTGATTTTGGTGTTGTTTTCTTGTTTGTTTGGTCTTGATCTGTTTGACTTCAACAGCATTTAGCAGATAGAAGTCTCCAAGACATTAGGATCCTTTGTGTTCTGGAAGTAAAAGTGACAGTACAGACTGATTTGTCATTTTATAATGTGTATATTTTTGTAAGAATCATTTCCTAGCCTCACTCATCAAGGTACACAGCAATGATCTAGGTAACCTACACTGTAGACTGTTGTGGTAACCTTCGATGTATGTATTTCCTTATGAAGGGGAAGGTAAATTTTATCCACGCACTTAGGGATTTCTGGTTTTGTTTCCTTTTTTCCCCCATTTTCAAATTTTGCGGTGAACAGATTCCACCATCTGCTTTTGCTTATTTTAACTAATCAGCCGGGAGATGTTGCTGTAGACTCCAACAGAATAATCAATAAAAGAGGCCTAGATGGTCAGCCATGTGGCATGCTGGCTAACAGCCAACATCTCTCCTTATTAACACAAACAGTCTTTGGATTTCATATTAATCCCTCTTGAGAATTAACTAGATGAACTTGCTTTAGGGAAGAGCTTGTAAGGATACTGATTTTTGCTGAAACTGTTCTGAGGGAAAAGTTCATATCTACTGTGAACAGTTGCCTAGCAGGCAATCAGGAACAAGATGTTCTATATTGTCATAGAGGGTATGTTTCATACACGAGTCATGACTCCTAGATATACAATGCTGAGACTTGATGTGCACTGAAATTGTTCAAAAACTGAAGCTGTTATACATTGCAGTGAACTGTAATGCATCACAATAATTGCCTAATCAATACTAGTTCCTCTGGTATCTTTTAAACAGTATTAATAACCATGAACTCATTTGTTTTTAATGCAGATGTTGCAAGTGTTTCAATTGGATTTCCACTGTAACTGAGGATTAATTACTTTGGTTAGACATTTGTGCTAAAGTATTACCCAGTAAGCACACATGTAGAAACAATAAAAATAATGAAGTTAAGAGCAGAACAGTTTTTTTGTTTTGTTTATTTTTTATATATTTTTTTAAAGTAAAACACAGGTTTTGCTTTATGAGTAGTAAAAGATGCATCTGTTATGCAAAAAAAAAAAAAAAAAAAAGGAAAAAGAAAAAAAAGAAATAAAATGAAATAAAATAAATGTTATCTTCATGTGATAATAAAGCAAACACGTAACCCCACCTCTTTTCTACAGTATCTGTCAAGATATTTTCTGCTGTACTGGTATGGCCTCACCTCAAGTATTCTGTACACTTTGGGGCACCACAATACAAGAAAGATATAAAAAGGCAGAGAAACTCCAAAAGAGGGTTACAAAGATGGTGGAGGGCCTAGAAGGGAAGAGGTATGAGGAGTGGCTGAAGTCACTCAGGTTTTTCTGCCCAGAAGAGGAGTCTGAGGGGAGGCCTCATGGTGGCCTGCAGCTTCCTCACAAGGGGAGCAGAGGGACAGGCGCTGAGCTCTGCTATCTGGGGACAGCGACAGGACACAAGGGAACGGCATGGAGCTGGGACAGGGGAGGGTCAGGCTGGATGTTAGGAAAGGGTTCTGCACCGAGAAGGTGGTTGGGCACTGGGACAGGCTCCCTAGGGCAGTGGTCATGGCACTGAGTCTGCTAGAGTTCAAGAATTGTTTGGACAGTGCGCTCAGATAGGGTCCTCAGACATAGAGTCAGGAGTTGGAGCTGCTGATCCTTGTGGGTCCTTCCAGCAAGGATTCTTGTGGGTCCTTCTAATCACATACTATGTGATTCTATTCTGTGATAATTTATAAACTGCTAGAAAAGTTGTATATTCATTAAATTATCTTTTCACTTAACTTTAATTTTCCTGAATAGTTTTATCTTTCATGCACCTTCCATGGGTACCTAAAAACTGTTTAAGACTCCAGGATACCTGGTACCAAATCCAAAAGTATACTTCCTGAGATTACCTGATCACAGAGACATGTCAGCTACACAGCATTTAATTGAAGTGTTATAAATGAAGTCTCAACTCAATCAAAATTTAGTAATATTTGTAAAAAAAATATTTATAAAATGTATAAAAGGCAAGTAAACAGCGCTGGGTGTGCGGGGAGTCTATGCTCCACCAACACGCACACACCAACATCAAACATTCTAAATATATAGAACATTGCTTTTACATGTACATACTAAACCCGAGTACGCCTATACATACGTACAATCAGAAAAGGTAACAAACAATCCTTTATGTTCCATGACTTAACAGTCTCAATTTTTCCATTCCTTTTCTTGATTACAAACAAGTCTCCATTTTCCATTCCTTGTGAACAATATGCCTTGCTTTAAGTTGTCAAGCAACTCGGCCTTCGGGCCTTATATATCCCGTTCTTCCCGGATCGCAAAAAAGCATATCCATCTCGTTCTCAAGGCCAATAGAGCCTGGGTCAAAAGGCACGTCCAGGTCACCAGGGGGCGTAACAGCAAAGGCCTTTGATGGCAGCAGCGGTGGGGGTGGGGGAAATGGTGTAGCAGAAGGATCAGTAAACGAGCCCGCAGCTCCCTCACTAAGCACACGTTTCTGACTGTGGTCCCACATGGCTCTTTAAGGCCTCAGAGACTGCTCGCCAGGTGCCGAGCAATCCCACTGCAACCTTGTCGATTTTAGTTACAGAGTCCCACACCCTGACCTCAATTTGGTCCCGTGTTTCAGGATCATTAACTGTCAGATTGTTAATAAGGAGAATAACCTGTAAGTTTACCAGGGCAGTCTTCGTTTCTAAGGACGTATGATTCCCCATAATGCCCAGCTGCTTACCGCCGAGGGGCAGTTGTGTGCGCGGGTCTGCTTCTCTCAGCTTGAGCTTCTTCCCAGCTCCGGTGCACCTGTTTCTAGCAACTTTCTGTACGAGCTTCTCTGAGCGGTTTGCTGAGTTTGGCTGAACCTGACTTCATGAGGCAATCAATGTGCCTGTTCCTGTACTGGTCTGCATTCTGCTAGCCTGTTCCTTTTCATTCCTTCTTTCTGCTTCTTTATTGATGACATAACAACATTGTGTTGCCTTTTTTTTTTTTTTTTATCTTGAGGGCAGGCTCCCCTCTTATACCCTTCTCCCCACAGCAGTTCCTTTCAAAACAACTTTTCATTGGTCAAACAATTTTGCATATAACAGCAACAGCAAACACACAGAAACTTCCATGCCTTAACGAGAACAAGCAACCCGAGACTGCATTGGAGTCTCCTGAATCACCCGTCTTTGTTCCCTCTAAACTCTTTTACATTCCTGATGGCCTCATCGTTAAGAGTCTGATATTATCATCAACAATGGGGCTTGCTGACCCCCATGACCACACTCCCTTCTTTATTAATATCAACCATCTTCTCGACACAAATTATCACTCCTTATTTAACAGAAGAAAAAAGAAAAAAACATAGAATGTTATGATATCTGGAGATATTACATTATTTATTTATTTATTTATTTGAAAATTATCTGAATACATTTTCAAAATGTATGTACTCAAATGCACACACCCTTTGTGGAACTGTGCCTATTGAAATAAAAAATAAAAATAAAAATAAAAATTTACAGCTAAACAGGAAATGCTACAGCTACAAAATATTTAGGTTCTGCCTCATTAAGCAGACTAGTCTTTATTGTAATTACAATATTTTTCCTCAAAAAGATGATACTTTAAATAGCATTTGTTAACTTCATTGTTAATTTTTTTTAGAACTGCCTTGAAACTTAAAGCTCTTGGTTAGTATTCAGGTTAATAGGAAAGGTTGGCATGTTTACATAGCATCATATTTCAAACATTTAATTTTTTAGTTTCCAATAAACCTGCTTTGACTAATTCTAACTCGATGTTGCTTTTTGTCCGGCTGGGTCTTTCAGTGACATTTGATGCTATCAATTAAGTAATCCTTCTTGATCAGTCTTGTCTGATCCTCTGTCATGCAGTTTTAAACCTGGTTTGATTCCTAGTATCACTTCTCTCCCAGATGTCTGTGTTAATGTTTTTATCTGATCAGGTCTTTGTCTTTCACTGCTATTCGATTTCCTTTTATTTATTTATTTATTTTTCTAAATAACTTCTTATTGTTTGCCCACATAGTACTTCCTAAACACAAAATCTAAAAATGTAATTTCTTGGATATTTTCTTCTATAATATTTATTTTGAATATTTATCTTAGAATATTCATAATCCCAATTTTCATGACCAGGATAATTAAGAAGCTGCAGCTAATCTTAACCAGTAATAGTTTCTATAATTCAACTCTTTCATCTTTGGAAATGTGGATGATTGAAGTTTGTATAGAAATCAAAATAAAGCTTTTGGAGGAATAGCACATAATAATAAGAAAAACCTAGGAAGGACATAAATAAATAGTGGTAAGATTTTCTACTGACTATTCTTTACATATTAATTTCTGTCTCCAACCTGAAGAAATGGAAAAACTTGTCCTTAATAGGAAGTGATGGCCAAAAAATAGTAAGAATGTAAAAAGAGATTGTTTCAGAGGGCTTAATTGATTTGAGATTATGTGTTACAATTGTTTTCTCTTAAGTGCTATTGCTATTCAAATTATTTCAATACTTTGGAAAAGCATTTCCCTTATGATCTTGGAATATTGTTACATCAGGCCACTGCAAACATGTTAAAGTGAAATGAATATGTGCACTGATTATGTTTGACAGCACTTTTTTTTGTTGTTTGTTTGGTTTTTAATCCTGTCCCTTTTATTTGCATATGGAGCACAAGAATTTCTTGCCAAAGATGTTTTAGAAAATTAGTGATTTTCACGGAATGTTAGAAGATACTCAGGGTGATCAAATTCGGAGCTTGTAAATGTAAATATTCATCCTGAAAAACTGATTTTTAAGGGCTCCAATCAGAGAACAAACATCCTGTGTAATTCACGTATCTAATCAAAGCTAACCAACACAGCCTGAATTTCAAATGTCAAATGTTTGCAGTAGGCAAACAACACACATAATCTTCATCTGTGCATATTCAAAGAATCTCTCAGTGAATCAAACATGAGTTACAAAAAGAAGTGATATTCGTCACAGTATTTACTCAGCACTTGTGAGCAACACAGACAGCTGCATTACCAGGTTTCCGGTGTTTGTTTCAGTTAATCAATATCACATTAGCAATTTTCCTTAACACTTTTCTTATCAACAATTTCTCATTAAGAATATTATCCTCATAGCAGTGGATGATATGACAATTAGAGAGACGAATCTTTCGTTTGAAAATATGCCCCGTCAATTCTCAATAATTTGAATGCTCATACTTTCCAGTTAACATGTCAAATATATTTTTTCTCATCTGACATACTGAAATTTTAAGGCACTAGTGTATTTTAGGGTTGATTTTTATTTTTTGCGTTTCAGTTTAGCTGCCTTAGTTTATCCACATTATTCTTACAGTGCTTTGTGTCCATTTACAGCCTAATTTTGATGTCAGTCTATTTCATTATTACACCACCCCTTGAATCTCTCTATTGGCTCTTGTTGAAACACCCCACTGATTTAAAGATCTCGTTACTTACCAGAGTATGTTCTGACTCTCTGACCCCTTCACGCTCCTTGGTGGTGACTTCAGTTAATTGCATGATTATCAGATGATAATGTCATAGCATTAAAATGAATTAGCATGTAATTACTGTTGTTCCCAAGGGAGACAGAGTACTTCAAATAAAACTGTACATATTATTTCATGTAAAGCATGAAGCAGTGTATTTCCAAAGGTGTTCTTAGATATCCACAGCTCTTGCTTTCTACAGTATGTCCATGGTACAAAATCCTAGAGGAGGTTTGGATGGAGATCTGTCTTTGAATCTTAGGTAATTCATGTCAGTTTTAAGCATCTTTAATTTTTTTTTGGCGTTTTTTTATGAAAAATATTAACAAGATTAAACATTATTGACCCCATGAAATTATTTTGTTCAACTAATCGAAATTAACATATTAAATTTGAATATGAAACAATAGTTTAAAAATACTAATGTTTGAGCAATGTTTCATATCTTGAGCTATGACTATGAAGATGTTCCAAGCAGAAAGTTGTTTAATTTATGGGATATATTATTAATTATATCTTATTTGTTCCTCTGAAGAATTTACCTTTTAGAAGTCCCAGTGTCAAGGTATTCTTATTCAGGACTATCTCAGAGGAATCCCTTCTATTTTAGTCACTATCCAGAAAATCTGAGCCCTTACTTTAGCAAAGTACTTTGTGAACATTATAGGAAAATTGATAAATTCTAAACTGTTAAGTACATAGTCATTGTGTGCTGTTACAGGTAATATACATGAAATGCACAATTCTAAACAGTTAGTAATAATGAAACAATAGTCCGCCTGATACTTTTTGTCACCTACATTACAGTTTTTTGGTGTCTTTTCTACATGTTATGCTTAGATCTCTAGCCATTTTAAAGATCAGATTAGTTAAAATATTTTGTCAGTGAATCCAGAAGTAGCTAAAATTACATCTATCTGTACCAGTCCAGGATCTCACTATTCCACATTTGTATCAATAGTCCACAAATATCTTAGAAAGATTTCAGAAGAGTATTGATTATTTATTATTTTCATTTTAATCTTTCTAGAAACCATACAAGATGGATTGATGACTTTCAGAAACTCTATATTCCCAAATTATAGATTGTTTCTTCTAAGGTGCACAAATTCTTCTTCTGATGAGTTCTTCTTCTGATTCTATTTTGAATCTATGATTTTAACACAAAAGTTAAAACTGAGGTTCTGCTGAAGGTATGAGATTTTTCACTGTATCTCTTCCTGCTCTTTGAAAGAGAAAGTTTGTATGTGTTTTGTTGTTCTTTTGTTTTGTTTTCCATCTATTTATAAGGCTTCCCTCCAACTTTGTTATGTGAAGTTCCATAGGCCTTCTCATATTTTACCTATATTTGGGATGTCTCTCTATTCTCCGTTCTTTTGCATGTCAGGCATACACTCTTATGAAAGTGTTTCAGATTTTACTTTTCATATATTATTGGTATATTATTTTTTCATATTTACAGTCTCCACAGCATAATGGTATGCATTTATCTTCATAACAAATGGTGGAAAAGTTACTAAAATTTATAGAAATTCTGACAAAAATACCAATGTTTATTGCATATCAAAAGGAAATCGAAACAAGCCCACAAAAAAAAAACAAACAAAAAAAAAAAACAAAAAACAACAACAACAACTTTTTTCCCCAAAGATTCCTAACACTGAAAAAGGTGAGAGGAAAATGGAAAATACCATCTTTGTACCAATTTATAGTCACAAATATTATTACTCAGTTGTTATCATAGTCATGAATAATAAAGTAGATAGTAGAAGCTTGGAGCCTCGATTTCATCACTGCAGGATACATGTCTTTGCATTTACTAATATTTCTATCTTGGGCAAATATAAGTGAGAATTCTGCCAGAAAAATATCAGCTTCACAGACCTAGAAAAAATAATAATAATAATAATAATAATAATTTACTTTCTAATCATTACTTCAGTAAAATGTTTGCATATGCAAGTACATTTATAAGAAAAAGTGTAAAAGAGTAAATGTAATTTATTTCCTTCTGTATGAATAACATATTTCATGATACAAACTTGTAATTATTTCTCTTTTGAGTGCTACATTCTTGAACAGTCTTGCCCTGAGAGCAGTAAAGCATACTAAGCTTTGAAGTTGTCCCTGGAATCCATTTTTGTTGGGAATATTTGCTCCCAAATATTCTTAAAGAATTGTTCTTTCCTATTTATTAGATCATTGCATCTTGAGAGAGTTTTCTAATATACACGGTCTTTTTAGTTCTTATCACACACAGTGCAGCTGATGCTGGAATGTTGTATGCATGCTTGAATGCTGTATCATTTTTATCAGTTCATATACATCAAGAGAAAGAGTTTGAATGCATTTTAGGAGCAGCACAGATGGGAATTAGCAAACAAGTGTTTAGAGAAATATCATAGTGTTTTGTGGGTATAGATTCATCTATCGTGCCTGAATCTCACTGGTCTGATTTTCTCTCACCATAGTGTAATAAACAGAACACTCATGCAGACTGAAAGGGCTTTTGAACTAGAAAAGAACAGAGTGGTGTGTTCAGAAGTTGCATGTCTAGCCTCCAGATCTGTCACTGAACTCACCTGGGATGAACTGGATACCAAGCAGTGAAAGCTTTGTTAATTACACACAGCTCAATAGTTGTGCCAGTACCTTAAGGAAGCTTAGAATCAGGTATCAAAGCACTATCTTGAGAAGGGAATCAATACAAAGTCTCCTGCATGCCAGGTGTTTATTCTTAGCAAACAACATACTTTGAGGACAGCGTTGTTTATGTTGTCACTAATTAAATAACTGTATATGTGATTTTGCCTTTATGCCTTTGTTGAACGTTTGTATGTAAATGTAAAATTAAACATGAGCTGAGAGTTCCCTACTATTCTGGGAGCATGTGGGCCTTGTGATGAGTAAGTATGTCAGTGAATTCTGAAAGTCTGATGGGAGGACTGATGGGAAATTATTGTTAGTAAGGCTGGATTTGTATGTCTATTTACCTCTTAGAGTGTTCAGCTGCTGATAGTGGTGGATGATGTTTTCCTTTGTTCATTTCTTCATCTCATTGCACATCAAAGGAAAACACACATCTCAATGTATTTTATTTTAAAAGTTTGCAATGAAATAATATTCAAGTATATCAAAGGTTCATATGTTATCAGCACATTCCATGAGAAAAAGAACTGCATAAGTTTAACAGAACTGATAATGCTCCACAAATATTCAATACATCTTACAGAGTTCGTTAGAAAGGTCATTCTTGCTATAAAGTTGTCTTTAAAATCTGTACCACGGACATAGTTCATGACTAACCAATTTTAGAATGGTCTTGAAAATAGCTATTTTATTTCAGTGGTATATAATTATCAGATAGAAACACTTGTGAGTGTTACTCACAAAAATTTGAGTAAGCATTTCATATGCTTAGTATTAGGTGAATATAAGATTAGGGATCTATGGAGAGCTGTTGGACATACCTTGCCCAGAGGGTATCTGCTATATCCACAGCTGGATATTTGCATGAGCTCATACCTAGTTTACACACAATATTTTCAGTGACTTTGCACAGAGCAGCGTTTCCTGTGTCAGCTGAGATTTTCATGCTAAAGTCAATCCATTACTTCTAAATTGCATCTGCCTAGAGAGGGTTGGAGGGGGTGTGTGAGGAAGAGGATGCTGTTAAAGATTCATTACATCTACAGTACAAGGCATATGGAGGCTGTGCTATGCATTCTTTCTTCTCTAAGGGAGTATTTCCAATGCAGTCTATTTTCCCTGTGTTATATTCTTTTAGTTCAAAATGCCACACACAAAGCAGATTTATGCTGTAAAAGGGGGGAAAGGTAACAAACTTAATGACAACAACATCAAGATGAAAATCTGTTTTTGATCAAAGATACAAGAAAGAAATCAACAAAATACCCAATGGAGGCAAGTAGTAATATGAAGTTCAAAAATCTGAGGTTAATATACCTCCAGGCAGTAGCCCACTTATGGATTTTGAAGACTGGCAGGCCCAAATGTTGCTGCTCATCATAGTAACTTCCAAGGATAATGTCAGAATTCTGTAACAGGAACTGAATAGAGAAAAAAAAAAAAAAAAAAGCTAGAAAGCAGATAGAGGAAATAGAAAATTGCTTTACAATTTCTAAAACTACATTATACACTACAACAATACAGAAATAATATAATTTTTCACACATGTGCCAGTAATGTGCTGCTGCAGTACAAAATTTCAGAGATGATAAAATAGTTAAAAGCAGATACAAATTTAGAACAGAGATGCCAAATGGATATATTTGGTTTTCCTTTGATTTTGTCTGTTAGTTGATTTAATATACTGCCTAGCTCTCTAGTTATTTTATAATCTTTGTTTCATTTAAGAAAGCAAAAGGAGAAAAAAAAAAAAAAAAGATCAGAAAAATTCCTTTCAGACAGGCAGCTCAAAAATGATCTGGTGCTCAACATTAGATAATCTATTCAGCTTTCTGGTTATGGCACACTTGGCAGCATCTTTTTTAACAGCCACCTTACCGCAACATTCCTGATTCTCTGTTCAAAACAAGCTTAACAGGCATCTTGTTGGATTTTTGGTTTCTTGAGGATGCCCAGGTAGCAGAACAGGCTAAGTTTACCTTTCTTATCTGTGTTTTCTGAGAAATTATGATCACTCTTGTTTTTGTTGTCGTTGTTTTTCATCTGTTTTTTGTTGTTTGGCAGGTTTGGTTTGGTTTCCCAAGATACAGATAGTGTGGCAGTGGCATCTTTTTCTCTCTTTCGCTCTCTCTTTCGCCCTCTATTTCTCTTTCTCTCTTACTCTTTCTCTTTCTCTCTATCTTTCTCTTTCTCTCTCTCTTTCTCTCTCTCTCTCTCTCTTTTTAAATTTCTGATGTATTAAGTTAGAATGCTACCCTCTATCTAATGCTGTATTTTAAATTCACTGGAAGCCTACAGAGTGTTCATTAAATGACATTTGATGTCTTGTTTTACTAGCATCGAATCAGGACACCAGTGCTTGTCTCTCTTAAGCAATGGTGACAGAATGGCCTACACTACAAAAGTGGTTTGCATCACTGGGTGTCCATGTCCATCCTCTGAGCAACAGTGTGCTTATAGCAGTGCAAATGGTACCCTTTTCAGTATTTTGATCTCAGTCTTGAACTGCATTTCTAGAAGTTTCTGGCAAATACACACTTGAATAAAAGAACTTACAGTAGTGGACTATTGATGCAAGATTGAATATCTCAGAAATCTGTGATTCTTCTCCCCCTTTCCTCCCCCCCCCCAAAAAAAAAAAAAAAAAAAAAAAAAAATCACTGAAATGTGATTTGCTGCTTTATCTAGTGTTTTAGTTACAGTTTGGAGATTATTTGGAGTCAAAAATTTTTCATAAGCTTCCCTGACTTTTTAATTTATACTTCATCCTGGCATTTCAGAGCCCAGACCTGATGAAATGTAATGCTACTTCCATCTTTTTATCCCTTTGACTAGGTTTTGAGTTATGAAATGGGTACTTTTTCTGTAAAGCATACTTCATTCTTAGATCTTTTTCAATGGGCCATTCGCAGTGATATAAAAGGATTTTTAAGTATAGTAAGTACTTTAAACACTGTAATTATTCCATATATTTTCAGTGCCTGGATCTACTTCAAAATAAATAAATAAATAAATAAATAAAAGCTCCTTTATTTATTTATTTACTGCTTTTTCCATCTGACACAAGTAGTACATCTTAATTGTGCATCTGTGGTCATAAGAAAAGAATTAAAAGAAGATGCAAACTAGTAAAACTAAAAAAAATCTATATCAAACTATTTTTCTTTGGTCAGTATCAATTCTCATACAGTAGAAATTCTCCCAGGCTTACATATAGAATACTGACGCTTTCATTGTCTGCATACCTAAAATGTACAGGTCTCAGTCCACTGAGGCAAAGATGGGATGCAGATTTCTTATGTTCCAGTTCTCAACTTTTTAAGTTTTTGTTTGTTTGTTTGTTTCTTCTTTTTCATTAACAACTAGCATCTTCTTTATTGCCATCAGGAGCCAAATCTAAAGCCATTAGATTCCATGAAGTTGGTGCTGGTCTATGATATCTCATCTATGATAAGAGAAAAGCTGATAATACCTTTAGGGCTGAGCCCACAGTTATAATGGTAGTTTTTCAATAAATGTTTGATGTTTCCTGCTTCACTGTCAGTTACTGTTATGCTCAGTTATGAAAATCAAAATACTATGAGGAATAATATGCACGTGAGAACTAGAACCATGGAAAGATTTATAACCATATATGGCCTGATATATGTGTTGTCCATCAAGGTGAAAGCAGGGCAATTCAGTCCTGAAAGGATTTTTCCTGTGAGGCTGTATTTCTTTCCTAAATAAATAATTCTGAAGATTCCTGATCTTCTGTTCCCCTAAATCTCTCTACCAAGCATATGAATATTTGAGAAATAGTTTTGCTCTGCCTGTTAAATGACCTACTTAAGCTCCACTGTAACCCTCAGCTCTATGAGGAATATTATAGAGGTCATTTCTCCATACATCGTATAAACTTAGAAAAATGAAAACCACAGCAAAAGAATATTTCTGTCTTTTTAATTAATTTATTTACACTAGTAATCATGCAACTGCAATAGCAAGATTTGAGTTCCTGACTGAAAAATGAATTGGTTAAGGAATCCTTCAGCAAATTCTTGAGCCACACGAACTTGATTGTCATGAAATGTTTAGCTATAAATTGAAATTCATGTTAAGTGTGAAGCTTTAAGGATAACAACCTTGAGGAAAGGAAGTGTCTCATGAGATATAGACCAAAACTACACAGACCACTGTCTGCTACATCCTGGAAGTGCCAATAGACAGTCTTCCAGGGAACTATAGCCCTGTCTAGTGGCTCCACCAGGAACTGGTCCAGGCAAGGGATGCTTGACATTTGACAACTGGTGAATGAGTTCCAAACCAACAGAGTAGAAGGGGGAATCATCCAGAACTGGGAAAGTCCCGTTCTGTAATATTTTACAGTGTAATGAATATATCTGTAGGATGCTTTTTCAAAACTATTATATATATATATATATACATGCAAATATATACAATCAAAACAACAAAAACAAACAAACAAAAACTTTGGCTTCAAGAGCACTGTAAAATTAGTGTCAGAAACCTAGGAGATGTTAAAGCACTGCCAAAGGTTATTCTTTTTGGGGAAAAAAAAATAAAAATAAAAGGCAAAATCTTCTTTTTTGGTGTGTAATGTCATAATATTGAGAGGTTTGTGTAGGGCCAAGCTCCCAGGCCTTTAACACTAGCTATCACTAAAAGCATAAAGGAGATAAAGGTGAATCTTTATGCTAAAAGAAATGGCTTTTATTTTTCTGCTGCAATTCAAACCTCTCACCAATAGATCTACAAAGAGGTAAATGCTGTTATAACCATATAAAATGCCTCATATAAAATAATTCTGTTTCTGTAAACATCATCAAAGAATTTTCTACTTGTTCAGCAGCTTTCATTTTTCTTCTGTTCTCATCAATGAGTCTTGAGACCTGAAAAACATGGTGAAAGTCTGAAATATAGTAATAGAATTGTAATTTTAGCAGGGGAAAATAAATAAATAAATAAATAAAAATGTTAAATTCAAATATATTAGGTAAGTCTTTAAACATATTTAATGTAATTAATTAAAACTGAGGCAGATAAAATCTCTAGTAGCATTGGTAATGTTTTCTTTCTTTTCCATTCTTTGAACAGAAGAAAAATAATTTAGCAATTTTGTTTCTAGTGTCTGATTTATTATCACAATCTGTTTTTCCAGAGCATTCTGCCCTTCAATTCTGGTATATGTTCCTTATTAGTAAGCTGAAGTGGAATTTTACAAAAAAAAAAAAAAAAAAAAAAAAAAAAAATCCTAATATGGCCACTTGCATAGCACCTGTGACTTGAAATTTTATAATATAAACCCTACAGATTCTGATGGAAACCTAAACAGAATACAGATTTGCCAATACAGCAAGTATATTTAATAATCTGTACAGTTTGCAAGTTTTCAATGTTATTGAAATGTCTTTTAGCCTTAAAACAAATAAGAGACTTTGCAGTAAGAAATCAGATGCAGACTGAAATTGAAATATTTCCCTAAAATGTAGTCTCATATTAAAACACACCACATATTTATTCACCAAAAAAATCCCAATTTTTCCCATTCTTTCTAATGCTAAAACCCTGTAAAATTCAACCTTCTTTTAATTTCATCATTGTGTCTAAAATACATGTATAATTCAGTCTTTACCATCATGGTTCCCAAATCACAAAATAGTCAATTGTGCCTCCTGTGAAATGAACTGAGCGAAGTTTGACATTTTATGAGCTCACTGCTTGTGCAGGACATCTTGTTTAGAACACTTAGTAAGCTCCCTTCTAATCAAATTCAATGTTTTAAACCTGGACTTGCTGCTAATGCACCAAAAATAGATCAGTCCCTTCTGGAGTACATTTGCCTACAAAATGCTATCTATTGATGTTTTCTTGAAGCAACTGCTTGTCTAACAGGAATATCAGATGACAGTTTGGGAGGAATAATTATAAGAAAGCTTGCATTTATAAAATTACAATGTTAACCCTGTAGATTAACTGTCAATGTATACATTCTAAACCTGTGTGAAATAACCCTTAATAAGATACGTGCAAATTCCCAGAATGCAAATTTGAAACTGTCCGATTGTTATTTCAAACCTTCTTCCTTTTCTCTCATAATTTCAACTCAAGGAGAAACAGCTTTTTGCAAATCAACACAGTCTCAAGGGGCATAGAGGGGATGAAATACAGCTGGCATTTGCATGGCACCACAGTGAAGTGTCTTTTCTGTGCCAATGTGTTATATAACACATTGGAGAGCTGCCAGACAGAGAAGGACCTGGGAGTGATGGTGGATAGTCGGCTGAATATGAGCCAGCAGTGTGCTCAGGTGGCCAAGAAGGCCAACGGCATCCTGGCTTGTATCAGGAACGGTGTGACCAGCAGGGCTAGGGAGGTGATCGTCCCCCTGTACTCAGCTCTGGTGAGGCCGCACCTCGAGTACTGTGTTCAGTTTTGGGCCCCTCGCTACAAGAAGGACATGGAGGTGCTTGAGCGGGTGCAGAGAAGGGCGACAAAGCTGGTGAGGGGCCTGGAGAACAAGTCCTACGAGGAGCGGCTGAGGGAGCTGGGCTTGTTCAGCCTGGAGAAGAGGAGGCTCAGGGGCGACCTTATCGCTCTTTATAGGTACCTCAAGGGAGGCTGTAGCGAGGTGGGGGTTGGCCTGTTCTCCCACGTGCCTGGTGACAGGACGAGGGGGAATGGGCTTAAGTTGAGCCAGGGGAGTTTTAGGTTAGATGTTAGGAAGAACTTCTTCACTGAAAGGGTTGTGAGGCACTGGAACAGGCTGCCCAGGGAAGTGGTGGAGTCACCATCCCTGGAAGTCTTTAAAAGACGTTTAGATGTAGAGCTTAGGGAAATGGTTTAGTGGGGATTGTTAATGTTAGGTCAGAGGTTGGACTCGATGACCTTGAGGTCTCTTTCAACCTAGAAAATTCTGTGATTCTGTGATAAGTGACATCTGAGAAATAATGAAGCAGAGAGAAGGTGACATTAAAACAGAAAGCATGTCCTGTAGGCTTATGAAATCAAGATAGTATTGTAGAAAATAGAATAAGAATAGCAACTGATTATACCCTAATATTGTAAACTAACTAGGATGCCAATTTAACTAATGTTGTTTAATATGAAATTTCTAAGGAACAGGGCATGCATAGCATTGAAACATGTCTTTAAGATAAAGCCATTTAGAATTTTTTATTGAACATAAACATCTTGTAATTCAATTCAACTTGAGAAATATTTATTTTTTTCTGCATGAACTGCTGAGATTTTTTATTTGGCTATCTGGAATTAAAGGGCAACTAGTCAAGTGTTTTAAATCACCAGAACTCTGCCAGTTTTCACAAAGTTGTAGTAGTCAAGGGTACAGCTTAAAATGTGTTGTCTCAGACCATGTCTCACTCTCCTCAGCAAACTTCAAATGAAGTTATGAAAGAGTCTTCCTTTGTTGTAGTACTTTTCATATAATCTGTTTTAGGGAAGGAGGAAGCATATTGAACTTTTACTTGTTCTGGCTTTTCTCTGGCATACACAAAGTCTCACACCTGAGATGTTCTGTATCCAAACTATTAGTGTGAACCACAACGTTATTCTCAAAGCAACTTTTATTGGTTATATACACTATGAACACCTCATTTTAACTTCTAGAAACTATGCATCTTGACTGTGAAGCTTTGCTGAGTGAATCTAACGTTGTCCCAGCCACAACTTGCAGCCAGACTTACCGTATGTAAGAGTACTGTGTATTTGGACCTTATCTAGACATACAAACCTGGAAGAAGAACATCAGGTAGCAGATAGATCAGGTAGCACTGTTCCCTATTCCTAATTTCTCAGTTCTTGGCATTCAAACTGAAATAGTAATTTTGAAATTCATTTTTTCTCAAAATTTATATATCTGAAAGTTGTCCCAGATGGTGATCATCTGGCATAAAATCTTGACATAGGTATCTGTAGGCATCTCATTAATGCAGTATTTTTATGGTCATCTATGTTTGTGACTTCCTATTCTCGGGGGTCTTTTAAGTTAGTATAGCATACAGGGCTGGAGTATGTTTCTTCTTAGGTTATTACTAAACAGTATTATCTAACCATTTGAAATCTTACTGATATGGAGAAAACATCTTATTATTACCCTGCTAACTACATAGCATCTCGTCAGTTTTTAAATTGTAATTGTAATGTGTGTAGTGTGATTGTGTTAGTGTTGTAAGGATGTCAGATTTACCAAGCTACTTTATGATAAGTACTAAGAAATGTGTATTAAAAGACTAAAACTTTCTCTGAAACATGGTTAAGCTTTCCACTGTTAAACTATCTCCATTGTAAACTTCCTCAGAGGTCAGAATTTGAGATATGAGCAGCTGTTTCATTCCTAAAATTTCCGGTAGGAATTTAAGCCTAACAGAACTAATGGCAGTTTTTCTCAAAGGCTGTAGGAATTTCTTACAACAGTACTTAAATCTATCTTAAAATATCATACATTAAAATCTACCTTTTGTGATCTAAACTTGGATTTCAAATTGCTTGAACAGCTTGGATTTACTTTTATATGTTAAATATTTAAGACAACCAATTTTGACTTGAACCTTTCTAGTTCAGTCTTTGCAGTGACCATTACTGGAATTCTTAGGGTTTTTTAAGTTTGAAAACTTGTATTTTAAATGAAAACAGTTCATACAAATTAAATTACACAAAGTTCAATCTGCAGTTATTTATGCAATCTATCAGTTTGCTAAAACTAAAAATGGGGCATGTAGATGATGTGATTAAATCTGTACAATATAGGCATTTGGTTGTTTGGAATATAAGAAGCAGGACATAGACATATAAACTGGTATGCAAGTAGAGAATGTATGCACGTTAAAGGCTTAATTCTCTCTTATTTGAAATACAGGTCAGATCTGAAGCAGTAGTGTTCTAATATATGTTTGATGTTGAAATAAATCTCTTTCATAGTTCTATTAAAAAAAAAAAAAAGAATTTGCAGAAAAAAAAAAAAAAAAAAACTAAACAGCAATGGCATAAACTACATGCCAATTAACATTTCTGTCTCCATGTCAGTAAACAAACAAACAAAACAAAACAAAACAAAAATACATTAAAAAAAAAACAAAAAACTTTACAACTTTGAATGTTAGCAGTTCTCTTTATCTTTCCAGAAGTTAGTTTGCTGGTAATAATGTTTGTTTTAATTCTTCAGTAAGTGTGTACTTGTGTGTATAAATATTTCTTATTCCTGCTTTCAGCAAGTACTTTTATTACTTCTGTGTAAATATTTCAATTTATTTAGCTTAGTGATATGGTTTAGTGGAGGACTTGTTAGTGTCAGATCGGAGGTTGGACTTGGTGATCTTGGAGGTCTCTTCCAACCTAGATGATTCTGTGGTTCTGTGATTCTGCATGCAGTGGCACTTTTTGAGTACTTTGAAAATACAGCCTCCATTTGAAACTGTAAATCGGAAAGCAAATTCCATTTTGTACTTTAGAAACTTGTCATTTAAACTCCTGAAATGTTCCATATTTATAAAAATGTAATAATTACTTTTGTCTTTTAATATCTTATTTGTTGCAGTTTAAATATACTGCAAATATATCCTCTTAACATTGCAGTTTCCAATACATTTGAAATTTAGGAGGCTGAACCTCTATGACTTTTGAAAATACCATAAAGCAACTTCTATGCCCCTCTTAAGCACACAAAGGCTTTTCATAATACAAGCATTCAATACTTGATTAGAAACATCTGGAATATTCACACAGATTTTAAAATTAAAAGGTCCCAATTTTCATCCCACCCCCAGCTGTATGTTTTTGCCTCTTCAGTTTGTGCTGTTTCCATCACTCATCACACTGCTGGAACTGCTCCATTTCACTGAGACACAGTTTACAAAAAAACAACATTTAGGATTTGATACTGCTTACAATTCAGGGAAAATTCTCACCTGCACAACTAGAGAAGTGATTAAGAAAAGTATTCTGTTCTGGGAGAAGAACAAAGAAAGCCACATTAGAAGATACAACTGCATCTCATAAATTTCATATATCTCATATGTCTTTATATATCTCGGTATACCTGTACCTCTATAAATGCTTTGTGCCACTATGTCAGGTGGCTAGTGACCATACATAGCTTCTGAACACATTTTCAGTTACTGCAGTTAGGGATATGTTTGGAAAGTAATCCTACTTTCTGATTTTCTGCTGTCCTTGGGATAATAAGTAGGTAAAAGTGTAGCCTTTTCTCTGCTATTTCTGATTAAACATAGCTGTATGAAGAGAGTACAGTTAGGGAAATTCAACTTTTTAAAACTGAAGAGTATGGAATTACTAGTTTTTCCAAAAATCTTAACTTTGAGCTACAGAAGTGTTGTATGTGCTATTCTTAAGCTACAGTCCCATTTAACTGCAATTGCCTTTTCTGGATAACAGCCTCTTAAACAATCCTAAGCCAGCTTCTGAACCCTTTTACACATGGATTTGTAGTTTGCAAACTCTAAGAATACTTACAAGGACATCTTTCAAGACTAAAAATGCTCCTCCATCCTTCACGGTCTGCAATGCTCTGTAGCATCATGAATGCTACTTACCATGTAATAGAACTTTTCTTTCACAAGAAACTGGAATTATAAATAATTGTTCTCTCTGTCTTCTGCATAACAGGATACAGTACCCAGCAGAGTACACAAGTTGTCGTGCATCTCTTTTCTGCTGTTTATAAACTACTGTGGTCTTGGGACTCCCTCTAACAATGCAAACCTTCAGTTGTATTACGTTATTGAATTAAAGCAGGTGCTGTATTTCCATTGTCCAGAAACTGGCACACGTTGAAAAGGTTCAATTTACACATACACGAACACTAATCAACTGTGTTTTTACCATTGTTGCCAACTCAAATTTGGACAACTGAAAGAATCACAGAATCACAGAATTGTCTAGGTTGAAAGAAACCTCAAGATCATTGAGTCCAACCTCTGACCTCACACTAACAAGTCCTCCATTAAACTATATCCCTAAGCTCTACATCTAAACGTCTTTTAAAGACTTCCAGGGATGGTGACTCCCCAACTGTCCTGGGCAGCCCATTCCAATGCCTCACAACCCTCTCAGTAAAGAAGTTCTTCCTACTATACAACCTAAAACACCCCTGGCGCAACTTTAGACCGTTCCCCCTCGTCCTGTCACCAGGCACATGGGAGAATAGACTAACCCCCACCTCTCTACAGCCTCCTTTAATGTACTTATAAAGAGCAATAAGGTCGCCTCTGAGCCTCTTCTTCTCCAGGCTGAACAAACCCAGCTCCCTCAGCCACTCCTCGTAGGACTTGTTCTCCAAACCCCTCACCAGATTCATTGCCCTTCTCTGGACTCTTTCGAGCACCTTGATGTGCTTCTTGTAGCGAGGGGCCCAAAACTGAACACAGTACTCGGGGTGCAGCCCCACCAGAGCCGAGTACAGGGGGACAATCACTTCCCTAGACCTGCTGGCCACACTGCTTCTTATGCAAGCCAGGATGCTGTTGGCCTTCTTGGCCACCTGAGCACACTGCTGGCTCATATTCAGCCGACTATCCACCATCACTCCCAGGTCCTTCTCTGCCTGGCAGCTTTCCAACCACTCATCTCCCAGCCTGTAGCTCTGCTTGGGGTTATTGTGCCCCATGTGCAGGACTTGGCACTTGGCCTTGTTAAACTTCATACAGCTGACCTCAGCCCATCGGTCCAGCCTATCCAGATCCTCCTGCAGAGCCTTCCTACCCTTGAGCAGATCGACACACGCACCTAACTTTATGTCATCTGCGAATTTACTGATGGTGCACTCAATGCCCTCATACAGATCATCGATAAAGATATTAAAGAGGACCAGCCCCAGTACCGAGCCCTGGGGAACGCCACTAGTGACCGGCCTCCAGCTGGATTTGACTCCATTCACCACGACTCTTTGGGCCTGGCTATCCAGCCAGCTTCTAACCCAACGAAGTGTACGCCAGTCCAAGCCATGAGCAGACAGTTTCTTGAGGAGAATACTGTGGGAAGCAGTGTCAAAAGCCTTGCTGAAGTCAAGGTAGACCACATCCACAGCCTTTCCCTCATCCACCCAGCGCGTCACTTTGCCATAGAAGGAGATCAGGTTCGTCAAGCAGGACCTGCCTTTCATAAACCCATGCTGACTAGGCCTGATTGCCTGCTTGCCCTGCAAGTGCCGCATGATGACACACTTGATAATCTGCTCCATGAGCTTCCCTGGCACTGAGGTCAAACTGACAGGCCTATTGTTCCCTGGGTCTGCCTTCCGGCCCTTCTTGTAGATAGGTGTCACGTTTGCTAGCTGCCAGTCAACTGGGACCTCCCCTGATAGCCAGGACTGTTGATAAATGATGGTAACCTGCTTGGCCAGCTCCTCTGCCAGTTCTCTCAGTATCCTCGGGTGGATCCCATCTGGCCCCATCGACTTGCATGCATCCAAGTGCCGTAGCAGGTCACCAACCATTTCTTCGTGGATAGTGAGGACCACATTCTGCTCCCCCTCCCCTTCCACCAGCTCAGGGTACTGGGTATCCGGAGAGCAACTGGTATTGCCGCTAAAGACTGAGGCGAAGAAGGCATTAAGCACCTCCATTTTTCCTCATCTCTTATAACTAAGTTTCCCCCTGCATCCAGTAAAGGCTGAAGATTCTCCTTAGTCCTCCTTTTTGTGTTGATGTATTTATAAAAACATTTTTTGTTATCTTTAACGGCAGTAGCCAGATTGAGCTCCAGATGTGCTTTGGCCTTTTTAATTTTGTCCCTGCACAACCTCGCAACATCCTTATAGTCCTCCCTAGTGGCCTGCCCTCTTTTCCAAAGATTATAATCCCTCTTTTTTCTCCTAAGCTCAAGCCACAATTCTCTGTTCAGCCAGGCCGGTCTTCTTCCCCACCAGCTCATCTTTGGGCATGTGGGGACAGACCACTCCTGCGCCATTAAGACATCCCTCTTGAAGAGCGCCCAGCCTTCCTGGACTCCTCTGCCCTTCAGAACCGCCTCCCAAGGGACTCTACCAACCAGTGTCCTCAGCAGCACAAAGTCAGCCCTCCAGAAGTCCAATACAGCGGTTTTACTAGTCCCCTGTCTAGCCTCGCCAAGAATAGAGAACTCCACCATTTCGTGGTCACTCTGCCCAAGACAGCTCGCGACAACCACATCCTCCACCAGTCCTTCTCTGTTTGTGAAGAGAAGGCCTAGCGGGGCACCTCCCCTGGTAGGCTCACTAACCAGCTGCGTCAGGAAGCTATCTTCCACACTCTCCAGAAACCTCCTAGACTGCTTTCTCTGGGCTGTGTTGTGCTTCCAGGATATATCTGGGAAGCTGAAGTCCCCCACAAGAACAAGCACTGACGATTTCACAACTTCTGTCAGCTACCTGTAGAACTCATCATCGGTCTCCTCATCCTGTTTCGGTGGTCTATAACAGACCCCTACCAGTATGCTTGCCTTGTTGGCCTTGCAGCTGATCCTAACCCATAGAGACTCAACCTTATCATTCCCCGCCTCAAAGTCCACGACATCAAAACTCTCTCTGATACAGAGAGCCACACCACCACCCCTTCCATGCTGCCTGTCCCTTCTGAAGAGCCTATAGCCAGACATTGCAGCACTCCAGTTGTGAGAGTGGTCCCACCACGTTTCCATGATCGCAACCAAGTCATAGCCTGCCTGCTGCACGATGGCTTCCAGCTCCTCCTGTTTGTTACCCATGCTGTGTGCACTAGTGTAGATGCACTTCATTGGGTCATTGCCTTCTCTCCCAGCCTTGCCATTGTTACCTCTGGCATAGTTCTAACAAGCCTTGTTTCAGCCCCATCCCCCTTCTTACCTAGTTTAAAGCCCTCTCAATGAGCCCCACCAACTCCTGGCCTAGGATCCATTCTCCCCTTAGAGATAGGGACCCGTCTGCAGACATCAGGCTGGGTGCCAAGTAAAGCGCCCCATGGTCAAAAAAAAAATATATTTCTGTGTTGGCACCAGCCTCTGAGCCACGTGTTTATCAGGTGGGCTTTCCGTGTCCTCTCTGTACCCCTCCCTGCCACCGTAGGGACGAACGAAAACACCACCTGCATTCCCGTTCTATCCACTAACCGTCCCAGTCCCCTAAAGTCCCATTTGATAGCCTTCAGGCTTCTATCTTCAATGTCATCACTGCCAGCCTGGACTATCAAAAGAGGATAATAGTCAGAGGGGCAAACCAGGTTGGGAAGCTTTCTGGCAATGTCCCTGACCCTGGCCCCAGGGAGGCAGCAGACTTCCCTACGGGTAGGGTCAGGCTGACAAATAGGTCCCTCCGTTCCCCTGAGAAGAGAGTCGCCCACAAAAATCACCCTTCTTTCTGTCTTGGTGGAGGCAGTCCTGAGGCGTAGAGTCGACCTACTCGCCCTAGGCATCCTCCTGGGTAGACTTTCTACCTCTTCCTCTGCTACCTGTCTCTCAAGCTCCATGGCCTCAAATCTGTTGCGTAAGGGCACCTGGGAAGGTGGGGCCAGTAGGGGGGGCATCGCCTGTGATGTCGAGCAGGGACCTGTTTCCGTTCCTCCTCAACTCCTAGGTCCTCTGCCTCTTCCCGACAGCAACAGCTCAGGGGGTCTACCCCCATTCGGAGTGTCTCACCCTGATACCTGTCCTTCAGGCCGTGCAGGGAGCTGCTCCACAAGTCTATCTCCTGCTCACACTCTCTGATATGCCTCAACCTCTCGACCTCTTCCTTGAGTTCTGCCACGAGGCGGACCAGGTCATCCACTTGCTCACACCTCACGCACACAGTCTCTTTGCCCCCTGCAGGTGGTAGCAACAGGCTCAGGCACTCCCTGCACCCGGAGACCTGCACTGCCACAGTTTTGAGCGGGCAGTCAGTCTGGGTGTGTACAGACTTCCTGGAGAGAGCACCATGCCTGGTTTACACCATTGCAGCTGAGCTAGCGGTAGACCGCCATTAGAGGAGGTGTTTGTATGCACGGGGGGAACGCTCTGCCCTTCTTGCTCATCCTGCCTGCGCAAAGTGCTGCGCCATTCCCTTCTGACGCGCCACGCCCTGTTTGCCTGTTCTGTTAACTGCCGCGCTAACTGGTGCACCTCACCCTTCTGACACGCCACGCCATGTTTGCCCATCCTGTTCACCACGCTCCTGGTCGCTCAGGCTCCCTAGTGGCAGCTTATGGACGGCCACGGAGGGGGGGGAGATGGTGCTGTTGGCTCCGCCTTCGCTACTGGCTCTGCTTCCGCCACCTTCTCACCTCATACACCTCCCTTTCGAGGGCTGCTGTGTCCTGGTGGCTCCCTCGTGTGGGCTCGGTGCTGGAAATATTAGCCCTGCCTGCCCAATCCCCCACACCGCTGCAGAACGCATCTGCCCTGGAACCAATCACCTTGGAAAGAAATGTCTACCCCCCCCCCAAAGAAAACAGGTCAAAACTAAGTTTCTCACAAGATTGTTTGCCTATATGAATATTAAAAAATTGAAGAGTTTGTTTGTTTGTTTGTTTTTCTGGTTGAGTCCTAGGTGTTGTGAAAGACTTACATATGTACAGCAGTAATTCAAAATATGTTATCCCCCTGCTGCGTGTAATTGTTCTAAAATAATTGGTTTTGGAAAAGTTCCATATATTGCAGCAGATTGAGAACATATGAACATAACTATATTCCTAACATGAAGATATTTCAGTTGAGAAATTAGTAGCAGAGACAGATATAAATCTTAGAATGGTTTGGGTTGGAAGAGACCTTAAAGGTCATCTAATTCCAACCCCCCAGCCATGGCAGGGACAACTCCCACTAGAATCCTAGAATGGCTTGGGTTGGAAGGAACCTTCTAGTTCCAATCCCCTTGCCATGGGCAGGGGTGCCACCCACTAGATCAGGTTGTCCAGGGCCTCATCCAACCTGCCCTTGAGCTCTTTCTTTTACTACAGCTTCTTGAGAATATTCTTGAAATAAAACTTTACTGGAAACTCATAGTTTAACTGGTGAGTTCATGAAGTAAACTGTTCCACCATCTTTAAAAACACACAATTTATATATCAGGTCTTTGTACTCATCTCACATATCATTAACATATAAGTTGAGAGACGTCCTTTCCTCATCTTTGTTTTTCTTTTCTCTATTGCTACTCTCCTTCTTTGATATGACCCAGTATCTGATTAAATTTTGAGAATGTCTCTGGAGGGATCATGAGGAATGTTCCCTTTGTAAAGTTCTTGGAAAATTAATGAAAGCATTCTGCAATCTGCGAAACTCTAGATATACTTTGAACTGGTTTTGTATCTTGTTTTTCTTTTGAATACTCATGGCTTTGATTTTTGGCACTGACAGGAAGAAATACACTTTATAGGTCTCTAGATCCCATGTCTCTAAATTGCACTTTCTGAAAAACTGGCAATTTCTGTGCAGAACACAGAGATTGAATGCAAGGCTATAATTCAGCTTTGGTTTTCTGCTGATGACATAAACCACAAGAGCTTGTTGGTTTATGAACAGCAACAACAGTAGACAGAGACTGAATTACTGCCTGGGTATTTGATTACAGATAAAATGGTGTTGCCCACAATCTAAAAATAGGTACTTATGGTTTCCAATTTAATTGTGAATAGGTAAATGAAGACTACTTAAAGTGAAAGAAATTAGTTGCATAAAATCAAAATGGTTGACCAGTCTTTTTAAGTGAAGGCTGGGATATACTCAAACAAATGCATAGCTATTTCAGACAGAAAAAAAGTATTAAAATGGTATTTTTAATAAATTTTAAATTGTCACCTTCTTTCCCTCTGCTCTCTCTTCAGATAGAGCACACATTTACAAAAAGAAATTATGTTTTGACTTACTGGCATTGTATATTGCTGGTACTGAACTATCCTTCGTTTAAATATCTTTGATATAATTAGTGACACCATAGCATCACTAACTAAAATTAGAGCCATCTCCATAACAGCATGAAGTGACATAATATAGCAGCTCCTTGAGAATAAATATTCTTTAGCATACTCTTTTTGCAGCTGTCCTGCGGCTTAGTGATCCTGCACAGATTTCTGTACTACTAGGTAGGAAATAAGTAACATTTGCCAAATACAACCAAATTCTTAAACCAATCATCTTTTATACATCATGGCCATAGTGAGGGGAAAAAAAAAATAATGTTTGGATTGGTTTTTATTATTTTCAGCTAAGAAAGATAACCAATATGCAACAGAGTTAGCAGAGCTGTCCTGGCAGAAATTCATCTTGTACTAGAATTTCAGAGGAAAAATGATTATTAGATAATTAATCCAGTTAATACACTAATTTCTCTCAGTATTATGTGACTCCTAGTATGTTGTATGTGGTGAACCATATTTATAGAATGAGATTCAGTCTTGTTGGTTGCTTAACTGTTTTGGTGCCACAGTAAAGCAACCAGAAAATGAAAAAAAATAAAAAAAATATATATAAAAAAAATGCTAATTGGTAAAAGAAGAATGAAGCAAGGCTGGATTCCTTTTTCAACTCTGAAATCCTAAGTAAAATACAGTATGTTTTATGTTAGCTTCTTAAATTTGCTTTAAAATAATCTCCTTTATCTCTGATTAGAAATTAAAAAATGAAACAGAAAAAGTAGAAGTAAGATAGGTAAACAAAATCTTTCAAAGTTGTCATTCAACCTCCTTTAAATTGTATTTTATTTAAAAGAATGCACTTAACTTGGCTGTGTCTCCTTTTGATTATTCTATTTGTGTTAAAATGGCATAACCTGTACATAAAAAGTTGTCAGTATCTACCTGAATTATTTATTTTTCACAATTTTTCTTACGTTGTTTTTCATATATAGCAGATGCCAATGCCTCGGAGAGCTCAACAGTCTCACAGAGCCTTGTGATTAGAGGTTTATCCATCTAATATAATCTAGTGGTAGTCTAGCTGCCAGGAATTTCACAACACTTGAAGAACCCAAGCCTAGCTATTTTCAAGTAACACCATTATTTTATTCAAATTTCCATCACCTTCAGCTTAATTTCATATTCTACAGTATTTCTTCTTTATTCAGGGTGCATTTTTATTGATTTTGCAGGTATATTTGAGCTCATCTTTATTCGTAATTTGAAATTTACCTCAGAATTGTGTGGTAGGATATCTTTAGTGCATTATGAAAGGCAGGTCATGCCTGACGAACCTGATCTCCTTCTATGACAGAGTGACGCGCTGGGTGGATGAGGGAAAGGCTGTGGATGTGGTCTACCTTGACTTCAGCAAGGCTTTTGACACTGTTTCCCACAGCATTCTCCTCAAGAAACTGGCTGCTCTTGGCCTGGACTGGCGCACGCTTCGTTGGGTTAGAAACTGGCTGGATAGCCGGGCCCAAAGAGTCGTGGTGAATGGAGCCAAGTCCAGTTGGAGGCCAGTCACTAGTGGCGTCCCCCAGGGCTCGGTGCTGGGGCCGGTCCTCTTTAATATCTTCATCGATGATCTGGACGAGGGCATCGAGTGCACCCTCAGTAAGTTCGCAGATGACACCAAGTTAGGTGCGTGTGTCGATCTGCTTGAGGGTAGGAAAGCTCTGCAGGAGGATCTGGATAGGCTGCACCGATGGGCTGAGGTCAACTGCATGAAGTTTAACAAGGCCAAGTGCCGGGTCCTGCACCTGGGGCGCAATAACCCCAAGCAGAGCTACAGACTGGGAGAGGAATGGTTGGAAAGCTGCCAGGCAGAGAAGGACCTGGGAGTGATGGTTGATAGTCGGCTGAATATGAGCCAGCAGTGTGCTCAGGTGGCCAAGAAGGCCAACGGCATCCTGGCTTGTATTAGGAACAGCGTGACCAGCAGGGCTAGGGAAGTGATCGTCCCCCTGTACTCAGCTCTGGTGAGGCCGCACCTCGAGTACTGTGTTCAGTTTTGGGCCCCTCGCTACAAGAAGGACATGGAGGTGCTTGAGCGGGTGCAGAGAAGGGCGACAAAGCTGGTGAGGGGCCTGGAGAACAAGTCCTACGAGGAGCGGCTGAGGGAGCTGGGCTTGTTCAGCCTGGAGAAGAGGAGGCTCAGGGGTGACCTTATCGCTCTTTTTAGGTACCTCAAGGGAGGCTGTAGCGAGGTGGGGGTTGGCCTGTTCTCCCACGTGCCTGGTGACAGGACGAGGGGGAATGGGTTTAAGTTGAGCCAGGGGAGTTTTAGGTTAGATGTTAGGAAGAACTTCTTCACTGAAAGGGTTGTGAGGCACTGGAACAGGCTGCCCAGGGAAGTGGTGGAGTCACCATCCCTGGAAGTCTTCAAAAGACGTTTAGATGTAGAGCTTAGGGATATGGTTTAGTGGAGGGCTGTTAGCGTTAGGTCAGAGGTTGGACTCGATGACCTTGAGGTCTCTTCCAACCTAGGAAATTCTGTGATTCTGTGATTCTGTGATTTTACTCTGGAAAATGTAACAAAACTACATCTTTTTTAGTTTATGAAATTTTGTAGAAAAAACTAGTATGTTCTCAAAACATTCATGTTTCTAAGTGGTGTTTGTTGAAGTTCTCATATAACCTGCACATTGTGTGTGCAAGATTTGATTGAGGTGGATCTTGAGTTCCCCTCTAGGGCTTGCTTGTGAATAAAATCTTCCAGATGTGGATCCAATGTGCAATGATGTAATCTCCAGACATCTTGAAACACTAACCAGAGAATCATGAAATGCCCTTTGTCGTCTCCATGCAGTGTTAAGTGTAGATCCTAATCATTAAAATATTAAACTATTTAATTTCTGATCATTTAACAGAAACATCTAAGTAATGAGCTCATCAAAAAACATAAAAGCCTTTCATCATATCCATGATAGGCAGAGCCCCAAGTCTGATCACAGCCACAACTTCACATAGTTAAGTAATTTCTACAACAGGTAGGTGATAAGTAGATAATTAATTTCTACAATCTACTGTGTGAATTTAGTACAAATTTTCATAGCAGATTGTGCAATTAGCTAGATTTACTTCATATATCTATTTAGAAATCTCTTTAAAAATAGCACTTTTTTTTTTTTTTTCATTTAGTCTAGGATTAATGAACTCTACAGGAGCAATTTTTTTAATACAAATTAAAAAGAAAAGAAAAAAAAAAAAGTAGCCATGGAATCAACCTACTAAAAGTTTCCAGTGTTTACAACACAAAGATTACTTGGAGGGCAAGTTGGCAGTAAAAAGGCTAGAACTGGGACACTATTCCTATTTAGGCATTAAGAGGGTTTTTGTTTTGTTTTCTTTTGTTTTGTTTTCATATATGCGTGACAAAACTGTAATAGATCCTTTAAATGTTCCTCCATTACCTTGCTATATGATAGAGTGCTCTTTTTTTTGCCAGTAGACACTATGATACTACCAACCAAACAGGCCCCAAGACTTCTATGGGAGAATACGCTTTTACCACCTGCTATATGTGTAGAAGGAACTGAGCATTTTTTAAGTACCTCAGTGACCAAACTGTTCACCACACTCTTGAGGAGGAATGCCAGGTTGTTAACCAATTGGTTTGAACCCCACAATTAGTCATATTAATAAATAGTGCATTTACTTGTAGTATATAAAATAAACCATATTATTAAAACATGTTTATGAAAGGCAATTGAAGAAATGAAACAAACAAACAAACAAACAAAAAAAAAAATCAAAGACACACAGACAAAATACCAACACCAACAAAACATATCAACATTTATTTACTTAAGTTGTCTGTGTCACTTCCTTATCTCCATTTGTTAACCTCAGTTTTCTGTAGAATCCAAATACAGAATCACATAACCTGTCTTTTTTGTCCACCTAGATGGCATTCATTAGAGAAAGACACTTCCTGGAAGAACACTTTTTATAGCTAATGATCTTTGAGACTCCTTCAGAAAGTCTGGATTTAATTTCTCTTCTCCAAAGTTTTTTATTTCTTTACTATTCAGGTAATAGTCTATAAACTTATCTCAACTAAAATAAACACTCTTTCACTGCTTGGGTGGTGCAAACATCAGTTTGTTAGACAAGCTTTCATCTCACAAATCTGACTGATCATTTATCATTCGCCTCAAAGAGCAGCAATATCCTCCCTGTATCCCTCAATACTGTTACATTAACAGACGTACTTGATGTGAACATTTAAAAGGAATAATGTATATTGGTAATTCTTCAGTGACCCTAGACATGACAGTAATCAAGAACATTCTGAAGCAACCCCAAGTCTGAAGTACTTTACTCCCCTGCAACCTTTCTACTAGCCATTGTAGCACCTATAAGCCACAGTCATGAGGAAGGTATTGTGCCAGTTGCTGTAAACAACAGCAAAGAATGATACAGGCTATTTCTGTCTGTATCTATGAAGACAATCATTTCTATTTATATTAATATATAAGTATTTATATTAAACAGCACTATAGCTCTTCAGCACTAGGATAGGAAGCTGTGGGGAAAAAAAAAAAAAAAAAAAAAAAAAAGTAAAAGCTTGTGGGCTGAGATTTCAGGCAGTTTAATAGGACAGAAAAGAAAGAGAAAGAAGAAGAAGAAGAAGAAGAAGAGGAAGAAGAAGAAGAAGAAGAAGAAGAAGAAGAAGAAGAAGAAGAAGAAGAAGAAGAAGAAGTACAAAGCAAGTAATGCACAATGCAATTACCCAGCCCAGCCCCAAGCAGCAGTCCCTCCCAAGCTAGCCACCCCATATTAATTGTTCAGCATGATGTCATATGGGGTATCCCTTTGGCCAGTTTGGGTTAGCTCTCCTTGTTCTGTCCCCTCCCAGCTCCTGGTGCACCCCCAGCCTGTTCACTGGCAGGGCAGTGTGAGAAGCTGAAAAGTCCTTGGCTTAGTATAAGCAATGCTCTGCAACAACTAAAACATCAGAGTGTTACCAACATTATTCTCATCCTAAATCCAAAACACAGCACCATACCAGCTACTAGGAGAAAAATTAACTCTATCCTAGTTGAAACCAGGACAGAAGTGTTCTAATCAATCAGAAGCTGCCAACAATGTTTGTGGTATAAAAAAGGAGAGCTTTAGGAAGCATCATAAGGTGATTTTATTTTGGTTTACTTTGGTATGTCTTTTACCTTTTTTTTTTTTTTTTTTTTTTGGTTGGTTCTTTTTTAATAAATAAATAATAATAATAATAATAATGAGGGACAGCAAAGTAGAAAGGCAGCAAGGTAGAAAGCCTGAAAGTGGGCTTTTAAAAAATTAGAAGCCAAGACGGAGGCAAATACATTTTAAGGTTGGGGAAGAAGTCAGTACTTCAATATCAAATGAATGATGACAGACTCTGCAAGCTAAGCATAGAAAGAGAACCAGTGAAAGGATGCAAAGAGAGCTGAAATGATCAAAGTAGCAAAGCATTAAAATGATCTCTGTAGTGTGTGAGTGGGACAAGATTGTATTTTTCAAGAGGCCAGGGAAAAGGATCTTGCTGTAATTGAGATGAAAAGAGCTGAACATCTGAATGGGAGTAGTGCCTGTTTAAATTGAAAGCAAAGGCCATACCTTAAAAATGTTATACAGAAAACATAGCCTAGATATTCTAGTGACAGACAACATTTCATTGTTATAATAATTGAAAAGGGAGGTAGTGGGGAAAAGAAGTGAGGTTGAGTGGCAGAGAGAAGGAAAGACAGATTAAAAGTGTTTATTTATGCCACAGCAGATACAGCCCAGCAAAAATAGGGAAAAATGTGTATAGTGGTAGCAGCACCACATAACATAGGAGAGCACGGTGCACGGTGCTTAAAGTAGGCTCTTCAGTTCTAGGTAGACTCTCCTTCATTAAGTTTATACTGGATAACAACAGCCACGTTAAAACATGTTAGCATTGCATAAACTAATGACTTGGGCAGACTTGCAAACTAATGAAAAATGTCACATTGAAAAGAACGTAGAAAAATATACATTTATCTGTGTAGGAGAGAGAGAAGCACAATGTCTCTATCACCTTCAGGTTGAAAACTGACTTGTCATTCCTTAAAAAACAAACAAACAAACATCTCATTCTTGCTGAGATTCTGGGTAGGAATCCTTTTATTCTGCAATGCTAGTTTATGATCATTCTTACCAAAATTAAATAAAAATAAAATATTTATATTTGTTGGAGACTTTCCCCTCCTTTCTTTGTCTATGTTATTTTAATGTATTTGAAACACCAGCCTCTACCCAACATTTGGTGGCATTTTCTACTCATTTTCTTCTCTTACTGCCATACTGAAGAAAAGGGGATCAGTTTTCATGACAAAAATGCTTAGAAATATAACAGTTAGCATTCAGAAATTAGGTAAAGCTACACTTCCCTCAAACACCTCCCATCAATACAACCTGCCTGCAGTGTTTCTGGAATCAAACTACTCAAAAGAATACTGAAGTCTAGAGAAAGCATTATCTGGTCATCAGTGAACCAACAACGAGCGAACTCTTACAAAAAATAACAGAATTCAGAAATATTGCATACTTAAGAGACATAGCTCACAGAGAAGCCAAAGCTAGCAACTGAGTCCCTGAAATCAGAGAGAAATAGCATACCTCATTTTTATGTAAAAATTTTTGGATTGACTTTCATAGTCAACATGCTAATGTTGTTAAATGTAGTTTAATAACATTATATTCCTTTTTTTTTTTTTTTTTTTTTTTTCACAAGCAGTTGAGTTATTCAACGTCATTTTCCTAATATATTTCAATGTTAGTTCAAAATATATTATAAAATATTTTAGTCTTTAATAAGGAAGATTTGTTTCATAGAGCTAAACAGGTTGTTTTTGAAATGTCACAAAATATTTGAAATGATAACTACATTAGTTCTGGCTACAAATGGTGAGAATAATCAGGAAACACTTAGATTTCACTTTTCCATAAGAAAATTTTTGATTTTTTTTTCTAAGATAAAACTTGTGATTTTCTACTGCAGCACCTACTTGTGAAGTAAATGCTAGACTTGCAGAGTTTGCAAATGCTTAGCTTGCCTTGTTATATAAAGACATTTTTGTGAGCATACAGTTTTCTCTGAAATTGCTGAAAGCACTCGAGGTAACTGCTCAACCTGCTCTTCCATCAAGTGCCAGTCACAGAACATTATTTTAGACACAAACACAGATAACAGAAAGAATAATATTAAATCTCAGTGCATATTATAAAACTAACTTCTTCCAATGCACATGTAAAGTCATATGTTCTAGGAGCAAATTCAAGCAGATTGGTCATAGGAATTCTGAGCTGAAATGCTGAAATGACAGGCTTTATAATCTGAAAGGATTTTCTTTTTGTATCATCGTAATAGTAACATTTTAGCCATTTCCTGCCTTTTGTGCCAACCCTGGAAATGTCAGTGCTCATGGGAAAACCGAAATGCATTATGCAGGTGTTTGCAAAATGAATGAAAGTGATGTCAGGAATAAAAACATAACGTTATACCAAAGACATTATAGTATCTGCTAGGCAAGGAACTTTTCGTCAAGTCCAGAGTTAGAGCAGATGTCTTTATAATCTGAACCATGAGATAGCTTTTTGGAGGCATGAATAAAAAGCTTCTAAAATATAGATTAACAAACCTTAGTCATCATCCCCTTAAGTATGTGGTAGACCTTTCTAACTAGATGTAAAAGATATATTCCTTGTACTAAATGTCACAGTAGCTAAACAAGCTAAAGCAACTGAATAACAAAGAATAAAAGTAAATGTCAGGGGATACTGTAAAGCTGCTATTTATTTGTTCCCAGGGCCTCTATAATGTCATAATTGTGGAAGTAAACTTGAGAAGGTTAGTTGATAGAAACCCTAAGGAGAAATAAGAACTTTTATAATATTCTTCAGTGTGTATGAATTATATGGAACATAGTATTGTCCTTTAGCCTGAAATAACCTGAAATAATTTAGTAACCATGAGAATATTGAAAACCATCATAGGATTCTGGTTGCATTTTTCTTCCTTAGAAGTCTTATATTTGAAGGTAATCGCACATAGTGTATTTGGTTTGACACTGGCATTTTTGGCAATGCTCTGTGCCAGGGGTCACATTGGCTGGGAAACACAGGAGTGGACTTCTGCTAAGTCATTTAAAAGAGTAATCTTCAATATAATAGGCTTCTAAAGCAACTGTTATTTTAATCTTTGTAACAAGTAGCATTTTAAAAAGTGATTTTCATCTTCTAGTAACTCTGTAAACATTAATTAGTGTTTGACAAGGTCATGTATTTATGATGAGTGCTGTTGACTATGAGAAACTGGCTGCCTATGAGAAGCACTTCTTCATTATAGTACATAATTTTCTTATCAGTTTTCTTATGGGTAGCATACATCATGTTAACAACAGCCTGAAGAAGGATACACAATTGTCTTTCAGAGTTGCCACTTACGAGTCCTGAAAAATTTGATAGAAATTTGGGAAAGGCAGGAGCTTTAAAAATCTGTTCAAAAGTAATCTAATTGGTTTAAATGCAAAATTACAAATTTCAAAGTTTGGTCTTTTAGGGGAAGTAATTTTATTTCACCTTAAAATTTGATAAACTTTTACATCATGTTTTCAGTTACCTCTAGCTAACTAACAGTTGACCTAATGATCACGAACATCTACTAGGCTGACATTTAAAACCCATCTGACATTAAAACCCATTTAGTGATAGCAGGGATTTAATCTTTACCCCCCCCCCCCCCCCACACACACACACACATATACACACACAAAGATAATAGTGCAATTCCAAATTCCATACCTTTGCATAACAAAGACATGCAATGTCAAATGTATCTGCATCTTCTCAGACAGGCTTGTTGATTTATTGAGTACCTAAGGAACTGAACTGTAAGAGTAGAAGAATGGAGAGTAGAGATTGACTTTTGCATGTGGAGCTACCACTTCTTCTAAAGGCTGAAGGGAATAAAGAGGAAGATCAAGACAGTCTGCTTAATACTTTTTAAAAAATTTGATCAATGAGGTTTTGATTATTTTAATTAGGCAGATTTATGAATCCTTTATCACAACTGCAATCTATTTCCTTTAGAATGCAGAATATGTATCTAGATAGCATTCACTTTTTCTTTTTTTCCTTACTGAATACATTCAGTGGGAATCCTTGACTGACATACTGTGCGGTTTTAAATACTTTGTCCTGTATTGTTCTACTGTACATGGTAATTTCATACAACAGTTTTCATGTCCAATATTTAAAAGGTTAATAATTATTCTTTAGCATATCTACTTTAAATTGTTTATTTAGGGTATTAGGTAGAGTCATTATATCACTAATGAAGTGTTAGAGTTCACTGCAAAGGTATGAAAACTTGTTTTCTGTTAAAGATTTTAAGGTAGCGAACCTACGAATTAGCTGACAACATTATGACAGACTATAATGGAAACTTATGTTAGTTGCCCTTTCTGAGACAGATCTATTGTAAAGTTCACATTGAACTGATGTTTCTGTTTGTCTTCATGTACATATCTCACTATATTGACATTAGCAAATATATTGCAGATCTGTCACTTACTGATCTTATGCCTAGTAGTAAACTTCCTTGTTCTTAAAGAATGACAGATATAACTTGAATAAAACTTAAAAGATATAATGGCTATAACATACTGATTTACCCTATGCTAGAAAGAAATATGGGGCATCTCAGAGCTTCTTGCACAAAAGAATTATTTCATCACTGCTGAGAGACACTGTCTGAATTTTCACTAAAAAGTGTTAACCAGAAGTCAGTATTTTCATTGCAGCTTTAGAAGGCTAAAACAATTTAGGAAATTGATTGCTACTTGTCAGTTTGCTGTAAGGACTTCAGAAGTACAAATCAAAATCAGTTGGGCTAGAAATATAATGTATCATAACACCAGTTCTAAAATCATTTGATAAGACTGATCTGGATTATAGAAGAACAGAATAAGAGATTTCTTTTTGTACAAGCTGTATAAGAAATATGTGCAATTTAATATTTTGAATCCAGCAAGATACATATGCACATGAATAATTTCAACTACATGTACAGCTGTATTGATTTCACAAATTAATAAACATCCTTCAGTGCATATTATCGAGCTGACCATCTCCTGTGGAATCAAAATTTTAAAGTTGAAATGTCCTGAAAAAAACACAATATCTTATTCTCCTAATGGAATTTAATTCTCCTATGAAGACAGGCTGACAGTAGGGGTAGTTAATCTTGGAGAAGAGAAGGCTCCAGGGAGACTATAGAAAACTACAAGTACCTAAAGGGGGCCTACAGGAAAGCTGGGGGATGCTCTTTGTGAGGGAGAGACAACTAAACTAAACTAAACTTTTTTTTTTTTTTTTTTTTTTTTTTAAAGTTGTGTGTTAGATATAAGGAACAAATTCTTTATTATGGGGGTGGTGAGGCACTGGAACAGGTTGCCCAGAAAAGTTCTGGATGCCCCATCCTTGTAATTGTTTAGGGCCAGGTTGGACAGGACTTTGGGCAACCTGGTCTAATGGGAGGTTTCCTGCCCAAGGCGTGAGGAGGGGGAGGGGTGGGGTGGTGGGAACCAGATAATCTTTAAGGTCCCTCACAACCCAAATTATTCAAAGATTCTATGATTCATATTTATTTATTAATAATATGGAAATAGCAGATCAAATTCATTGCAATTCATTTACAATTTACTATAAATTATGGATTATATGTACTAATTTTGTTTTCTTTGTATTGAAAAATCTGTTTTTCTGTTGATGCTAATGTTCAAACTATTAGCTTTCTTAGATTAGGAAAAAAACAACTATGAATAAGGAAGATAGTACAATGTAGGTGATGTGGCTTGTACTACAATACAAAATATTTATTTTTAGTTTATAAAAGTTTAATAAATGTTGTGTGGAGGATTAAGTAGTAGATACAAATAGTATAAGATTGCATAAAAGCAAGTGAGTAAAAGCCATGACTAATGCGAGAACCATTTACTTCTTGCATTCTATTACAATAGATAACACTAACAAATCCTTCTTTAACCCTTTATGAATTATGTACACATGAAAAGGTAATATACATGGAATTAGCTACCAAAATGATACAAGCATTTTCCATCATAATTACACTTTGTTTAAGTATCTGTTTACTTGGATTATGAGTTTTATGATCGTGGCATTTTATACTCATGCTATTTGATTACATAAGATTTTGTACCAAGCTACAAATAAATACAAACTTTGCATTAGTTATCCAAAGATGAGTAGAACTTCAAGATCTCAGCATGTGCTCAGATGTTTCAATGGGATTACACCGTTACTAAACTTAATGGGATTCTGATTTTTGTACACAGGCAGACTTTATTGACCAGTAGTTGGAAGCAAACTTCACGACCTTTTAATCTTTTAATGTTTTGCAGGATGCTACTAGGGTTGTTGTAAAATGAGGGCCAAAATATTATTAAAAATAAATAAATAAATAAATAAAAAGATGAATTATCTTACACCACATGAATTATTTTCCATCACTTCCTACCTTCAAAACTCACATGCATGTTAGCGCATATATTTACATGCATTTGTATCATTTTCTCCATCAAATGAGTAGTTCACTGAGAATCACAACAGCTGACCTTAATTGCCACAATATCTGTATAATTCCACAGATTTTTTTTTTTTAATTATCTGATCCCAGAATTGCACAATCTATATAATGCCATAACCCTTTGATTCAAATGTGGTCATATCTAATTAAGAAAACTACACAATGAATAAAAACAAGGACAGTATATGAGTGCAAATTAAAGTTCAGAAAAGCATATTTTGCTTAGTAGAAAGAATTTACTATTTCAGGTAATACTTTCCCTAATCTGAAATGATAGAGAAGTACATTCACTCAATTACTATAATGGTTATCTATAACTAATGTTATCTATTCTCAAAAATATATTAATTAATTTATTTTTAACACACACACACACAAAAAATCTTGTTTTTCCTTGCTGAATAAGTCTGGTTTAGATGCTTTTGGATTGGAAATACTACTTTCTTCATTGCATTCACTTTTGTCCTTGTATACCCTTCAGGTTCCAGACAGATAGATTATTGCTTCCCTCAGAAAAGGGATTTGATTAATCACCAGATCGTATGTTTTATTCAAAACCAGTGCCCTCCATACTTGATACAGAGTAAATTAATGAAAAAAAAAATCACATAATTTGTGCAGAATAGTTTATTAATTGCTTTTTTTTTTTTTAGTTTTGTTTGTAGCCTCAAAAATAAAAACCAAAAATCAAGAAAGAAGAGAACTACATTTAGGGTCCTGATTTTTGAAGAGCGGGTTGAAAGGAATTTAAATCTCATCAGATTCTCTTACAGAATTAACTGACTACATAAATAAGCCTCCACCAGCAAAGTACTTGTGGTTTTGAAACATCCCTTGCATGATTTTCTTTTCTCCCACTCAACATTTTAATTTACTGAACAGTCTGCCCTTTTTGGTGTGCAAGGATATTACAGTAATAAGCTACTAAGGTACATGCTATTAGAAAAGCAAAGAACAGATATTTCAGTTCTGGTTAGTGATGTTACCATTCTGAAAGTGCAAAAAAAGTATGAGTTTGGAGACCTTGGCAGTTTATACATTGAACATTGAGAAACATATGGAATAAGGCAAAAATATTCATTTGTATCTATGTGTTAATGTTCAGTTTATAAAGCCTACTCAATTTTTAATATAGCAATGTCAAGTGAAGTCACCTACCACAGAGAAAAAGTTTCAGAGTGAAACCTGCACACACCCAACACAATGAATTAGATTAGTAGATGTAAGATGTTAACTTACATACTCAGTATGTAAGTACTCAGTAGTGAGTATGTAAGTTAACATGTTACTCCTGCCATGTGATATGAACATAGAACATTGAGGAAACACTTAAGGCTAAGTCTTCCTGAGCCAGATAATAAACAACTAAGCAATAGCTTTAAAGATGTTCAAAGTTGAGATCACCCAGAATTTGCTCGTGTGTGTACACACTAATCACTTTCCCAAGTGCTTAGGAAAAGGATCAGGCCAGCAAAACAAGCTGACCTGCCCAAAACTACTGACCTATTCAAAACTGTATTAATGAATCAAATGTGTTCTTGGGTTGGATAGCTACAGTTTACTAGAGAAAAGAAAGGATGACACACCATGTCTGAGACAATGTTCTCTGAAATGTAGTTGGTTAATTATTGCTCATCACAGATTGTGATTGTGATAAACTAAAATTTAATGCATGTGGCTAATCCTCTTTGGTTCAGGTGTTTCAACAATATGTAGCTAGCAAGATAAGATGCAAATCTATCTGTGATTATCAGTATATACGTGCTTTAAATTAATGTTCTGTTTGCAAAGGATTTAAAAATATTTCTGTCTCCAAAATTAAGATAATTATTTTGAACTTTTCTTAAAAATATATATTTGATGCCTGTAGATTTGATTTGATTGCATTATGATATATGAAGATAGACAAAGTTTTAAAAATAAAATGTAAAATCATTTCAAAATTAAACAAATAAACAAATAAACAACAACATAGATTTTCTATTTGGTAAGTGTCCAAAAGGAAAGGCTCAACGATGTCATGATTTGGAGTCTTATTTGAAAATATCAAAGAAACTAACCTAGTTACATCAAGGAGTTTCATTTTAATACAATATAATAATCTGTTAGATGCCATGGACACTTTACTTTACTTATTGCCATTTATTCACTACTATTGTGTTGCTGTAAGTGCTTTTAAGCATTTCCAAAAATAGATCAAAAGGAATCTTTGTGACAGTTTGACAGTTTTGTTTTGTATGTGCAGCAAAGAGAACGGAAAACCAACACTGAGATGAAGATTTATACCTAAATTGGCTGTCATTGTTGGGGCAGAAACTAAACACACAGAAGCCAGTCTTGCAGTATTTCTATAGAGCAAGATTGTGAATGTCATCCAGCAGTCATGCTCCTACTCTAAACTGGCCTTTCAACCCTTTGGGGAAGTCAGTCTTCTTTTCTGTCAGCAAATATTAGTAAGATAGAGACAAAAAACAGTAACAGAAATTAACACAACACTGACCAATTAGTAACTCAAGGGTAAAATTGTAACATGACATAAATTCACTCTATCAGTTCTGCCAAATCATTTCTATTCTGATTGCTACAAATAATATGACTGTAAGTCTCGTTATTATTAAGAGGCAGAATTATAAGCAGCCAGAGGCATAGTCTGTCTGTACTAGGTACCAGAGAAATAACTATTGCTCTCTAAAGCTTGTTATAATTAGTACCCTAATGACCAAGACCACTGAAATCAATAAAAGTTTCCTTCAAATACATAAAATATGCTTTTATTCAGAGATTTCAACATGTATCTAAAAACAAAACATAATATGAGAACTCCTTATAATTAAATATTTAGTGATTGCTCTTCACAAAATAAATAGTAAATAAATCTGTTCTATGGATTTTATTTATAGGATGCTCATTTTCCATGAGGTTATAGACTAAAACCTGAGTCTGTCTACTCACAGAAGTAACTGTCTTTTCTTTGGTACTTTGAAACTATGTCTTCTGCTTGAACATAGTAACAGAGTTTTTGTTTTTAGGTAATTTTTTATATAAAGAAAAAATATCTATTTCATTTTAAAGAGAAGAATGCATTGCCTAAGATATATACTTTTTACTCATGGTTAGGTAATTTTGTATCTTTAAACTTAAAAATAAATAAATAAATAAATAAAAGAATCAGACAAGGAGTGATTCCTTTGCTTCCACTGAATTAACAATAATGTCATATTTTTTTTCACAAATGCAGAACCATATCCATATTTATCCAGCTGATCATATGAAAACCTACTAGCACCCACACAGATAATAGGCCAGATGGAGAGTAAACTTTCTTCTATCTGTTGGCAAAATATAGAAAATTATGCTGCAACAAATCTCCAGTCTGTCCAATGTACTTTTGTTCATAGAGCCACTTATTCTGCCTTATTCGGCCCTTCAAACCAAATGACAAGTAATTCTGCTTAATAATGAGAAATGTTGAAACTTGACTGTAAAATGAAACTGGAAAAAATAATTTTTTTCAAACATAAAAATTAACACATTTTTTTTTTTGATCACAAGTACTTTTACAGTTCATTGAATTCAAAAATGATGTAAAGAAATTCCAGATACTTCAAACTAAAAGGAAGATCCAAAACATAATTTAGAAAAGGTTAAAATGTCCATTTCAACCTAAATGTCAAATCAAAACACAGAAGTATTATTTCTATGGTCCCTAATCTTAAGTACCATGTATTCTTAAGCCCTGTTGTATTCTAAGACCCCTGTCTACACAAATAATACTCCTGTTTTGTAGCTGTCTTTACCCAAATGCTTGCACTCTTTCTCTCTGAATAGGTTTTTCTGTTCAGTTTCCAGTTTGATGTTCAAACTCCTACCCACTGTTGAAAAGGAGGAATACAGGCATCCTATGTAAGCTAAATAAGACAGAATGTACTCTGCATTTCCTATAACTCTAAAAGGAAAAACCAGTAATTATCCAGGATTTAGTGTTTGTTCTAGCCTTAGTCTTTGTCCCTCTACAGGAGAGAGTGTAGAAACAGTGCTTTGCAGGCCTCACTTTTCCCTGTTACAAGTCTTCTGTCCCAGGAGAGGCTGTGTGTAATCTATCCATGTTACACAGACAGGACAAAAACAAGACTCTTAGCAGCTGTGGATCATTTCGGCCTGAAGTACTTTTGAAGAATTCTATCTGTGTACAATCAGAATGAATTCAAAATAGGCCAGTTTGTTATTGTGTTTCTGCTGAACATATCAGACCTGCTATTCTGTGTCACATAGAAAGTGTCATTCAGACACCAACAATTTTCTGGGTCATACACAATATTGCACAGATTTTTTTAAGGGAGAATTACAAAATGCAGCCCTAAACTCTCTTTACAAAGTTAGGGTAGGCTGCCTTCATCATTTTTCAATTTTTCTTCTCAAGAGCTGTTTCACAAAACTTCTCCATACTACATGATGTTTCTAAACAAGTAATTCTATTTATTTAATTAAGAGAGGTCCTTCTGGTCCTGGAGTTGAATAATGCTGGGAAATATACTTACTAGTAATCAAAAGTACATCTTTATAATCAAAGATAATGTCACAGATTTGTAAAATTACACGTAATTATTACACACAGGGAAATGGTTTGAATAAGTAAACTTTTCTGAACCAAAAATTATTATTAAAAGTATTTTTTATTATTTTTATTGTTCCATATACCATCATTTTTACAGATTTTTCAACATGTCGGCTTATCACTACGATAATACCAAAAATATGAGTCTGGTGGTAATCAAGAACACTCTTTATAACTGAGACAAAAGAAAGCCAAGCATCTTATGTATGGTATCTGACAACTGTTCCAAGTAGCATCTCCCAGTTCCACTTGAATCCAGAGCTGAAAAGGCTGTCTGCACAGCAAGGCAGATAATGCAATACAAATTTGTGCAAATCCTTGCAGCTTGTTGCCCTTTCAGGTTGGCTGCATAGAATCATAGAATGGCTTGGGTTCAAAGTGACCTAGACCTTATAGACTATCTAGGTCTATAACCCCCCTGGCCCACTAGATCAGGTTGCCCAGGGTCTCATCCAACCTGGTCATGAACACTTTCAGGGATAAGGCATCCACATATCAGCATTGATACGTGTACATATACACCCCACTTGCCCTGATTTCCAGAAAAGGAAATCCAAGTACATATCTGCACTTCCCGTAGGTCTGCAGAAACATTTTAAGCAACTTCTACAAAACTGAGATAAATAATGAAAGAAATATTTTTCATGTAAATATAAATATATTTTGATTTTTCTTTCAGTTGTTTTTTCTTGGCCATCCTACTATGCTTGAGTCCTACCCCAGAAAAAGAATTGAAATGAAACAAAATGAAATGAAAACTAGAATAGAATAGAATAGAATAGAATAGAATAGAATAGAATAGAATAGAATAGAATAGAATAGAATAGAATAGAATAGAATAAGCAATATAGTTCAGTTGGAACAGACCTACAAAAACCATCTCCAACTGCCTGACCACTTTAGGGATAAAAGTTAAAATTTATTAATGACATTATCCAAATTCCTCTTAAACACTGCCAGGCATGGTGCATCAGCCACCTTGCTAGGAAGCCTGGGAAGTTGTAGACAGCTACAGGGTCTCCTTTGAGCCTCCTTTTCTCCAGACTAGACAAACCAAGCATCCTCAGCCTCTCATCATAGCATGTACCTCCCAGCTCTTTTATCAGTTTTGTTGCCCTCTGCTGGACACGTATCCTTTTATATTGTGGAGCTCAGAACTGCACACACTATTCAAAGCGAGGCTGCAAAATACCGATTTCAATTTAGTGATTTTTTTTTTTTTCCAAAGCAAGGAGTAAAACAAACTCATATTTTACCATTTTTTCTCCTAAATACTACTTCTAATTCTTTCATTTCCTTGGTTTTGATGCTATGTCTGAGTTTCGGTAACCTGCTCTTCCAGTGTGCTATCTCCTTGTTTGGAGCCAAGCTGTTTTTTCTCATGGCAATTCTTCCTTGATGTGTACAGTGGAAGTTAATGAGCTCTCCCAGTACATTTTGGTCTTCTGTGAAATCTTTGTATAGTTTGAGAAAGCTGGTTTTACTTAAAAGTCCAACCACATGTAGAGTGGGGATCTTCTGAAGACATAAAACAAATGTTATGTATATGTCTTCTTTTTTTCCATTCGTAACCTTGGAAACTGTTATAAAGCATTATCTTTTGAAAGTGACATTTCTATGCAAGCAGTTCTGTACACTATTTTCTTCTGTGTCCCTATCTGAAGCTGACAGAATCCATACCTCTATTCCATGCCAAAGGAACTAAAGATTTTTTCCTTCTAGAAAAGGCTTTTTTTCTTTGATTTCACCATGATCTTTCTTATCTTCTTCTAGCTGTTGTTTTTCCTGGCTTGCTTTGGTATAACTGCTACTTTTCATTGTCTGAAATCTTTTACCAGTTAACTTCTCTCAGTTCCTGTTTCCCTGCCTTATTCTTGTTTTACTCCTGTTTTGTTGTTATGTTTCCTGCTGCTTAGCTTTTCTAGCAGTTGCTTTTCTGGCTTATTCTTGTCTCACTGTTATTTGTGATTTCTGTTAAAAGTCTCCTACTGTTTAACTTTCTCAAGTGGTTGTTTCTGGGTTTATTTTTTCCACTTCTTGAATTTGCTGTTAAAAGTCTCCTGCTGTTTATCTTCTTCTAAGTGTGGCTTCTATAAACCATTCTCTTCTAACAAGTATTCAATACATTCAATGTCTGGACCAAATTTGGGGGTAAATTTAGAGGATTTCTATGTAGCCACATTGATCTGAGCATGAAGAGGAGAGAGGCCGGATTCAGTCCTTAAGCATTTTCTAGCAACTATTTTTAAAAATAGAATCTAAATGTCTTCAGATTAGTTCCCTGCAATGGAAGTGGCCTTTCATGGGCTTTTAAGCTAAGGAGTCTGGAAAAGAATTTTACATAATAGACTTTTCCTTCTCAATAAAATGGCATGTTTATTTTTTGTAAAATGTCTTAGAAAGATGTGAACGTTTGCAGTAGGAATGCCTAACCTTCATATTTATTTATTTATTTATTTATTTATTCATTTCTGATATTTAAAATCATTTTGATTTTTTTGACTGATAACAGATCAGGATCAAACGTGTGTTCTTCACTTTACCAGCACATTGGAAAGTAAACAGTGAATGAGACTCCCTTAACATCTCTTGCTGGTTCTGTTCCATCTTTGGTAACTTACTTGCCTGGCCAAAGCCAACAGCAGTGTTCAACAGCCAATATTCAAGGCATTTATTTTGGAAGAGGAAATCAGTAGTTCAAGTCTCTGCTCCAATAAACATTTAAATATTGATATGAAGTGGAACAGTTCCAGTTGGAAAAACTGAGACATATTTATCTTTGAATATCTTGTAGCATACCACACTATGAAGTAGAGATGTAAATTCACCTGGAGTTTCCACATCTGAACTGATTAACAATTTAGTTATTCTGAATTGGGCCTCATTGCTGTATTGTGTTTTGAAAAATATTTCAAAAGATTCCAATTTCATCCAAGGGGATAGCGAGGCATGAAAAATACCATTTTTTTTTCATAGAATATTTCATACTACAGTTGGCGTCATTACAAATTCTAGTGTCTTCTTAACCTAAGTGGTGTACAACTAGATTCTAATGTAGCTTGTAGGATACTAAGTTTTTAATGACTTGTTGACTCGTTTGATACTCTATTAACTTAAGAACTAGTTGAAATCTCTTATATTCTAAGGACTGTTATGAACCTTTAATGTAAGGAAGGGTTTTATAACACAGATAGTATTTATTTTTCTTGCATATTTCATGGATGACATCCCCTTGCCTGACACATTATAAAATACTCTAAGGTACCAACATTTATTTGGATTATAGTTTTGTGCACTATGAAGTAGTTGCAGAAGCTGCTAAACTCTTCTGAAAATCCTTAGTGTAACTGCACGATTATAAAAAATATAAAAGAAAAAATTTGAATGTTTTTAAAAGTAATAAAAGTATAACATTCTCCTTTTAATCCTGTTTCATTCACAATATATTCTCCCTGCAACCTTAACCTTAAATCATTTGTTATTATCACTAGAACCTCACCAAAATCTTCACTTTCAATTTTGCTGGAATTTTGCAGAGTTCATCAAAATTATGTAAAATGATCACATTCATTCAAATGCTTTTAGGCCATCCCAATACTGTTTACAATGACCATAAGTGGAATAAACTGAACTAAGTGAAATCGTGCCTGATTTTTTTTTCCTATGCAATACCATTGCCACCCTCTCAACTTTACTGTGTACTGGCTGAGTAGTTCCTGATTTTTCATAAATAAAAAATAAATCCAAAATTTTGTTTCATGTTGTCCCGGATTGAGATATATGCAAGTAAATCACCTTTGCTATCAATATAGACACTGAAAACAATGATCTCTATCACAACTAGTCATTATTTTTTATTTGGAATCTCTTGAAAATGTTAAAAACAAAGCTATTCTTTGTTTCTAAGCAGAAACCAGAGCTTGGAAGGCATCATCATTACAGACAGCTATTTTCTCCTCTCCTCTCCTCTCCTCTCCTCTCCTCTCCTCTCCTCTCCTCTCCTCTCCTCTCCTCTCCTCTCCTCTCCTCTCCTCTCCTCTCCTCTCCTCTCCTCTCCTCTCCTCTCCTCTCCTCTCCTCTCCTCTCCTCTCCTCTCCTCTCCCATTTCCCTGATCTGCTGTTATTTTTCAAAGTGGGAAATTGGGATAGTGAGGAGAGAAGGAGAGGTACCCAGGACAACTATTTTATTATTTTTAATCAGAAAAAATCAGCAATGTCAGTTTTGTCTTCATCTTCATCAGTTGAAAGCAATATACTTTTTCCTTAGGAAAGGAAGAGTTTTCAAATAAAAAATGGCAGCCCACAGTGTGAGCAGTGCTACCATGCCTGTCCTCTGAAGCAAATCTGTATTTAAGACATCTTGAGCTAGTTGCACCTTGTAGAAGGGGAAAGAGAGCTGATTTCTCAGTAGCACATAATTTAGTAATGCAGAAATATAACAACTCATTGGCTTCAAAATTCAGTCCTGTCTTCCAAGATACTTACCTTCCAATTTCAGCAATGTATGCCTGAGGCATTCACAAAAGCTATTTGCATAATCAATGTGGCACTGGATCCAACCTATAAAAGAGAGGCTTTTACTCGCTTGCAACTAACAGCAGAAATGAATCTACACTTTCAAAGATGAATTCTTTAGCTGTCAAGATTTTAGACAGCATCACAAACAAAATGTGTATGTTTTCTTGAAAAAGGCACAACCACACATACTGATACAGTTATGGCTTGAAAGCATATTCTTAACTATTGAAAAGGTCTTTGAATGAGAAAATTGTGAAGCTTTCAGTTTTAATAATGCCCTAGTAAAGAATGAATCAAGGAACTATAATCACTCAAAAACCTCATTTCTTATAGCCCTGAGTGTCAAGGGCATTTTTTGTGTTCTTGATAACCACAAACATTGACATCATTGGTGTTCCAGATCAACAGAAGTATATTTACTTGCTATGCTATTTCCTATGGTATGAGTGAAAGCAGTGTGAAAAGGTTATATAAAGTAAGCTACTGCAGCTGTTGAATATTTTTGGTTGTTTCAGAAAACCTGAAAATGACTATCTTTTCCTTTTTTTCATTTCTATAGTTTCAAATGTTTTTCTATTCCTGTACTAAGAAAAGGAAGAAAGGAAAAAAAAAAAAAAAAAAAAGAAAGAAAAGAAAAAAAAAAAAAAGGAGATTGGCAAAAAGAAGTTAAATTTGTGTGCTGAGGAAGTGAAATGATATTAAGAAAATCGAGGTCCCAACTCCTGTAGGTATTGAACAGTAACTGGGTGCTCAGCTGCCTTTTCTTCCTTTGAAAGTCTTTCACTTCACTTGCTTAGATGTTTCCTTGGTTTTAATCAGTAAGGAAGAATGGCAATGTTGCCATCTGGAAAACAATGTTGGAGTGGACTCTGGGGTTGTGAATGAAACTAAAGACTGATAGAATGAGGATTAAAAGTCATCTTAAGTACATATAGTACAACAGTCTAAAATTTATATACCAGGTCCCAAAAGATTATCCAGAAAAGAAATTATCTTTAATAACTTCAAATTCCTTATTCCTAGTTACCTAGATTTATTTGACATTTCTAGTATGGTCCTGAATTTTCCTAATACATTTTGACTGCATCAAGCAATTAGCAGCAAAAAGGACTAGGTTCAAATTTAAAGAAACAGCTGATAAATAACCTTGTGAACCCTGACATAGAGAACTGAGACTTTCTGGGACCCAGTGGTGTCATTTCCTTTGATAAAAACTTGAATCAATTGCCAGAATAGACGCTATTTAATTAAAAACAAAACAAAAGTAAAACATGAAGGTAGATAAATATTGATAACTTTAAAAATACAAACGCATTTTACAGTCCACTTTCATGAAGTTAGCTGAGCAGCTATTGGGCCAGCTGGTTGCTTCACCCCTATCTGCAGCAATGACTCACACACAGCATGGGATTGTCAAGTCCTGAGGTCCTGTCACCTGTCATGCTGGGTGGCAAGGCCCAATTCAAGCTGCCACCAATCTTGTAAAATCAGCTGCTGCTTCATTTCACTAACCATTCATTGGCTAGCTCTGTTCCATTAGAGCACTTTACCTAAGTTTTTGTCATTTCAGCTTTTAAGAGTGGTTCATGCTGAAAACTAACATAGTTGTAAGATTCTTAAACAATTTCTTCAGTGCTTCAGGTCACAGAATATTTTTAATCTTTCCATTCTGTTTTCTGGGTTATAACTTTTCCACTGAGACTGGGAGGCCTAGATTTAATAATTTTTCAGCCTAGGAGTAAAATTCCTCTTAATTTTTTTTCCCCTCTGTTTTTGACATGTCTCTTTCCTTCCTTTCCAAACATAATCAGTTAATAAATATAGAAAATATATTCTTGGGGTATATTTAATGTATTATTTCTGCTCATTTCTGCCTTTACATTGCAATGTAAAACTGAGGAGGAGGAAAACACAAGTTCTGTGTTTTTCAAGGAATTTTCTCTAAGTATATCTTATGAAACAACAAGCGACCAAAAAGAGTCCTACAGAAGGAACAATTCCACAAATCACCTTCTGCTGAATTTCGACAATAATGAGAAGAACTATTGGAGCCACTTACTAGATGATATGTGTTGTTACAGATCTCACAAGATCCAAGTTCCAGGTTGTGTACCATCTGAGCAATTCTAGCCCATGTCTCTCATTTCTAGAAAAGAGGCATAACTACTAGCTGGCAATAGATAAACTATGAGTAGAGACACCTTCAAGACCCCTTCTTACAGCTAAGGCACTCTATATCTAAGAATGGAAGTGTTAAAGCACCTTGAGAAGGTATGTAAAATAAAATCTATAACACAACAGTTTATCTATTCAGCTGGGAAAAGACCACGGCTTTGTTTTCAGATCAGGAGACTACTTACACATCTTCCATGAGTTGGACATTTGATATGAAACCCAGCTCCTATCTCTTCCATGAGGTCAACTAACAAAGCAATCATCTAGGATGTGACAGACTGTTCCAATGGATATTCACTTACACTAACTACAACAGCTTTACCAGTATAATGAAAGTATTAACTGAATACTTAATCTCAAATAATTTTCTGGGAGGTGAGAAGAATGGTTTCCTATCTGTCCAAATCATGCACATTGAGGATCTGAAAGGCATCTGTCAACATTTTATCTCAGATTTCCAGGATGTGAACTAGCAGAGGAGCTTTTACCTCAGATATGAAGATGAGAACGATTTAAACACACAGCTTCAGAAGAGCTAAAAGCACCTGAGCAGAGTCAGCCGTCTTACTGCTTTTGAGAACAGTTTGGCTTTCTAGTTTCTAAAATCTGTTGTTAGAGATTTTCTCTCTTCATTTATTTTTGAACCCTGCCTGTGGGTCTGATTATCAGGAAAGTAACATAAAGCATAGGTATGTATAAAGTTCCTATATAAAGTTCCTCAGGGCATTCAGTACCTGTATATCCTTAAAAATCTGTCCCTAATATGACTCCACAAGATCTGCGGGGATTTTTCTGAATTAATATAAGAGGCCAGATAAGCTGTGGGCTATCTTGTTTTCTCCTTGTGAATATAAAAACTTCCCTCAACTATAGAGGCAGAGGTAGCTGAAGTTTTGTTTTAGAGAGTTAGCTGCTACAAGCTTTTTGTCAATAAGTTTTTCTTGAGGCATTTTGCTTCTGCATAGGTTGTCTCTAAACAAATTTCTTTTCCTGCTATATTGTGACTCATGTAGATTCTGTCTATGGAGATGGCTCTTCAGTAGCTTTTTTATTATTTTTATTATTTTATTTTATTTTTAACAAAGTGTGAGGGTTGCGGCTTGTAGGGTCAACTTGGAAAGCAGGCAGCAGATGTGTCTATAAATACCATAGCGGTGGGCATAATCATAATGTTATGTTGGCTATCAGCCACAGCATAGCATTTCTAGAGAACTAAAGGTTGCTTACTAAAATATAAACACATTTATTTTTTGAATCATTCCTACACATATTCTATTGGCCTAAGAAACTGTAGGCTAAGAAACTTAAGTTTGAATACTACACATATTCAAACTTTTTTTTTTTTTTTTTTTTTCCTAGAGTATCTGTATATGGAGATCCATATTACTTCCATCTACATAGGTTACAACTAGTCATATAATCAGGAACATCAATCCCTAGCAGAGTAAAATTTCTGTTCACTAATTTCTGTTCAACAGAAGCTTTCAGTCCCAGGAAGGGCTTAAATACATGTATACGTAATCTGTCCAATATTGAACATAGTCTTTGGAGCTTATAGTCTTAAGTGAAAGACTATGAAAATTATAAGGCAGATAAGATTTTGTTGTGTGGCCACCATAAGATGATTTTTGTTCTTTGAAAACTTTTTAAATTATTGACCATTTAAATTAAAAAAAAAAAAAAAAAAAAAAAAAAAAAGATCCTTGTTCATGTAGATCTCACAACCAAAAACCTTCCCATTTTATTTTATTTTATTTTTTTATCAGTTGTTATTCTTCTAGTCTTAATATACCATTAGATCAAAAACTTTTACAGAGCAATAATTAATAAGAACATATTTGTCAGGACAGATGCATAAATGTGTCAAACAGATGTTGCAAGAGCTCAGAAAATGCTTTGAATTTTAAAATTCCAGCATAGATGTAACTTTTTTATTGCTATTATTTCTACTGAAAAGTTAGGCAAAATCAGCATAGCCACTTTCATTTGTTTTTTATAACTTTCCTATTAGAAAGACAATTGATTTGTGTGTGCATAGATGCCTAATCTGGTTAATGAACACCCCAGCCAAATTAATGTGGATTTATTGTCCATGAAAAATGGGTTAATTGAATAATAGCCATTGATACAAATGGCTAGTAGGTATTTTACTATATGCACATCTCACGTTGACATATTTTGCTGCAACATAAAACATAGTGAAAACAAGTATATTGATTCACATTAAAGTTGATTAATCTCGTTAGTGTAATTTAATTGTCTGTAAAATTAGTTGCTAACAGTAGGAAAAATTAGTCATTTGTTATAAATGTCTGTGTTAAAGTGAAGAAATTATTTTATTGAGTGTTATACAAATAAATCCCAATTTTCCAAATATACATATTAGAACAAAGGGTGGTGTCATTCGCAATTACAGGAAATACTATGAAATTACAACAAATAGCATTTCCCATTGTCATCTAAGTTAATTATCGGACTTACTGTATTCAGCAGTCCATGTTACAGAGCAGTTTAAAGTGAAAGCCACATAAAAGAATTCATTATCAAAAAGAGAAAAGGGGACATAATTGAGAAATGCCAGCCACTGTCTGCATCCTCAATAGAAGAAAAATGGACCCTATCGCATAATGCCAACTGTGGCTATGTTTCCTAATTTTCTTTTTGAGGACACTAAGCAATAGATTGGATTAAAAAAGAAGTGCCAAAGCCATTATCTTTTACTTTCAATAAAAAACACACTGTGTCCAACTGAAAAATGCCACACTTCACCCCCCTTTTCTTGAGAAAAATAGTAGAACCAATTTGAAAAAAGCTGGTCTGTGCATCTTTTGCATTTTATGCTTTCTAGGAAGGAACAAAAGGACATTATGTGTCCTTAAAAAAAAAAAAAAAAAAAAAAAAAAATTACTTAAAGCTTTGAAATGAGGCCACTCAATGGGTCTGATGCACATGCTTTACTAAGTTTGATGTTCCTCATACATGTAAAATGCTATTTTTCTTCTGAAAGATAGAACAGGATAGAACAGAGGGCGTTTGAGAAATGTCAACATCAAAACCTAGAATACTTATTTCATTGAATTTCAAAGTAAAAATAGCCACATCCTACAGTTTCTTAGGCCGACCAACAGTGGCCTAACAGCCCTAGCATTTGTAGATTATGTGTACCCTCTAAACTGAAGGAGAAATGACACATGATACTGTTTATTTCCTTTATTCATAGAAATGCAGAAGCCTTTACTGGCTACAAGTTATAAATGTGATGGTATCCAAGTAGAGATACTGTGTCAACAATGCACATCACACACCTTTTCCTTCTAAAGGGTTTCCTAAAACTAAGCCCTAAACCATGAACTGGTGTCAGAAGTTAAAAATTACAGCTATCTTGCTTGTGATTGTAATTCAGGCTGGATAGAAGAAAATCCCAATTTATGGGAATCATTTGGGAGGAGAATACCCTAACAGCAGCTCTTTGTTATCAGCTGACTCAATAAATTTTCAATATGCATTGAGATTTCATGCAGGAAGAGGAATATCATACTGTTCCAAGTATACCGTATAATCACACAAGTCCAGCCTAGCTGCAGGATCATTTACTGTCAGCTGTTGACTTCACTTAACAGGGTGGTGTATTCTACAAGAATTTAATTTGCCACCTCTGTTAAAGTATACCTAAATAGAGAGGGCCCTTTATCACCTTATGATGAGGTGAATGTCTTCGAAGTAGAATTCATCTCTGAAATAAATGCTTCAAATTTATTGAACAGGTGTCACGAAATGAAAGCTGCTCTGGTTACTTGTGGCTCTGTGCTCATTCAAGATCAGCTGGGAAGCAAGCACATTTGCAGACTGTAAAGGCAAGAGAAGTAGATCTGAGAAGCTATTCAGTAGATGCTATATTTTTGTGAAAAAATCCTTTCAATTTTATGATCTCAGCAGTCTGCCACTCCCTTTTTCAGTGAAAAGAAAATCTATCTAAATGTGCCTGCAGCTATACTGTGCCATTTTGCATGCAGCACAGCAATGACAAGGAGAGAATTACAGATTACTTGTGACCACACTGCTTCTCATAATGACCTTGATTCCTTGTCTCCCTCCTTTTCTTAAGTTATTGTATGTACAGAGATCAGCAGAGAACATCAGAAATACTTTCATTGAGAGGGAAGTTTTTTAGCTGAGCAAACAGGTATGAATTTCTGTAAAACAGGGTTGTACCTTTGCAGAACAGGTACTCTCTCCTTTTCTAAGCTCAGAAATAGTATTTTGCTAATGAAATGTCAACATTGATTTGTCCGTTTATGCCACTGTAAAATTATATTCTCTTGCTTGATGTCAACAAGTTATAACAAAAGCACTATGACTTACTAAAAGCATATAGCAAGTAGACATGCATTGCATAGCCTACAGCACTCTTCATTCTCTGAACAGCTGTTTTTCACTCTTAAAAGAATAAATAAATAAATAAAATCTTATTGTTGGTGATAATTAAGCAGTAATATCCATTTTCTGTGCAGTTGTGGTAATATATTTGTGATAGCAAGATTGTTTTATTTATGCTAATTGTTTAGTTTGTGGTACTCATGCATACATTACCTAACATGAGTCCTCTCCAATCTGTTGGTAAGCAGTCATTGTTACTGTGGATTTTGTGAAATGGTAACTATATGAAATAAATAAAACAGAAAAAAAGATATTTTCTTGAATTGCACAAACATTTCTCACTAATGATATTTTTCTTCTTAGCATATTTGTCTCAATATCTATTTTTAAAACTTAGTTCCTCTGTAGAAAATTTGCAGGATAGAAAGATCTAATATACATGTATATCTATTAATCTTTTCATAGGTTTCTAATGTTGGGTGGGTGGCTGTATGTAAGAGAGAATTCATGCTGACTTATTCAAAGCCTACTTGTTCCCAGACAGTTCTTTTCTTGATCCACATATACAATAAACACAGAAGAAAGGAATTTTTGAAGTTCAAATTTCACTCAGAACTGACAGTTTAATAAGATACCATGGTTCTCAGTTACCTCCCTATTAAAATTTATACAATATTCAGTCTTTTTTTTGAAATGAGGACTGAAAATCACAGGCAAGCTTCATACTAAGGCTATCATCTTCATTTAATCAATAATACAAATACAAAAGATCACACAAAAAAAATGTTTTCTGTAAATGCTCCTGTGTAGTGCTGGAATAAAGTTAATTTCATGAATGGAGGTCATTTCACCTGCATCTTTGTATGGATAACTGATAAAAAGATGGGCTAGTACGTATCATTGGGAAATCTGTTGTTGCTGGGGGAAGGTAGCAGTGTTTTGCTTTCCCACGCTTTGTTCACACAGTTGTTTATCTACTAATTGATTAATTGACCATCTATTAGACTTCCCTGTTGTACTTGACTTTCCAGCAAATTAAATAATCTTGTTCTCAAATTGTTGCTAGTGGCAGTGGAGGTTCAGTCTGTTTTAGAAACACTGTAGTCTGAAGAGAGCTATAAATAGAGGCAGGTTATTTTTTTACAAAGCTTTACAATGAGTATCATAAATATCTGATGATTTTAATTTAGTCTTATTATGATATTTAATATATACTGATTACATGGTAAATAAAATTGTATCTATTTAACAGCTGTGAAAAGCAAAGTAGGTATTTATTACATAGATTTTAACATTAAGTAAATACACGCAGTAGCACCTTGGGATTTGTGTGTTTAACACACAATTTTTTATGTGCTTTTTCCCAGCTCTAAAACATTAGAGCAAACATTTCAAATGGCCACATGATACAGAGTAGGTTAAAGATGAAATGAGATTTAAACATACTGAGATTTGAAACTATCATATTGATACATATCTATTATACAGCCACTCATTACCAGTAATATTTTATTTAAATACTGTTAATAATGAGCATTTCATATTTATTCTACAGGCAGGTGATATCTCAATGAAAAGTCAAAAGTGTATCTGAGATTATTCATTCGGTATAAAGAATTACTACGGTTTTCTTATAATGTTGGGAATGCCAGTTAATACAGGGGAGAAAACAATATTGCAAATAAGGATTTATCTTTGTCTTGAGCCTGACAACCACTTGACCTGACAAACAGTGGTGATTTTTGATGGGTTTAAATTTTAAAATCAAAGATATGTAAATGTTCAATTTACATAAACTGCAGTCAAACATAAATGATGAAAGCTGGTTATTGGATATACCTCTCATTGAGTAGACTGGCACTCATTGCATGTGTGGAGAGTATATTAATACATATATCTTTTGGGTATTTGTCTGAACACCTTGATTTGTCATTAAAACAAAACAAACAAACAAAACCAAACAAAAAATGTAGTTCACAGAATCACAGAATCACAGAATCACAGAATCACAGAATTTCTAGGTTGGAAGAGACCTCAAGATCATCGAGTCCAACCTCTACCTAACGCTAACAGTCCCCACTAAACCATATCCCTAAGCTCTACATCTAAACGTCTTTTGAAGACTTCCAGGGATGGTGACTCCACTACTTCCCTGGGCAGCCTGTTCCAATGCCTCACAACCCTTTCAGTAAAGAAGTTCTTCCTAACATCCAACCTAAAACTCCCCTGGAGCAACTTTAGCCCATTCCCCCTCGTCCTGTCACCAGGCACGTGGGAGAACAGGCCAACCCCCACCTCACTACAGCCTCCTTTAAGGTATCTGTAGAGAGCAATAAGGTCACCCCTGAGCCTCCTTTTCTCCAGGCTGAACAAGCCCAGCTCCCTCAGCCGCTCCTCGTAGGACTTGTTCTCCAGGCCCCTCACCAGCTTCATCACCCTTCTCTGGACCCGCTCAAGCACCTTGATGTCCTTCTTGTAGCGAGGGGCCCAAAACTGAACACAGTACTCGAGGTACGGCCTCACCAGAGCCAAGTACAGGGGGACGATCACTTCCCTAGCCCTGCTGGTTACACTGTTTCTGATACAAGCCAGGATGCTGTTGGCCTTCTTGGCCACCTGAGCACACTGCTGGCTCATATTCAGCCGACTATCCACCATCACTCCCAGGTCCTTCTCTGCCTTCTCTCCAACCACTCATCTTCCAGCCTGTAGCTCTGCTTGGGGTTATTGCACCCCAGGTGCAGGACCCGGCACTTGGCCTTGTTGAACTTCATGCAGTTGACCTCAGCCCATCGGTGCAGCCTATCCAGATCCTCCTGCAGAACTTTCCTACCCTCGAGCAGATCGACACACGCGTAGTTAAAACATAATGCTCATCCATTACTTTATGTTAGTATCCTGTCATGCTGCAAATCAAAGTAATGTAATATCTGAACAACTGAAACCCAATAACAAGAGAACTTGAATAGGATGACATTTGGTTTATAGGTTCAGAGAGGGATTAGTAGGATATGTAGTCTATTTAATCCTAGTAAAAGAGGATATTTATAGGTGTGTAAAGAGGCACAACTATATGGAATATAGAAAACATGTAAGTCAGAATGGCTGCTTAGCTTTATCACCATCCAGTGTTAACAGAAGTTCAGCAGTTGTATTCAGGATTGGTTTTACTGAAATACATGTATGGTGAGTACCTTAATAAATTAAACAAGTGGTACATACTAACAGTATCCTCAAATCTAAATTGTCAGGATTCTTCAATGTTACAAATATACTGCACATACTTGATAAGAAAAAGAAAGTTCCAGAAAAAGTAAAACAAAAACCAAACAGACCAAAAAAAAAAATCAACAATCATGTAATCGTGTTTTTCTTTTCTCTCACCTCCAAATTTTTTTTTTGTTTCTTTTTGTTGTTGTTGTTTGTTGTTGTTGTTGTTGTTGTCCATGTTGCTTTCTGCATACTCTGAATACATTATAACTCTAAGGAAGGAGCCTCTTTTAAACTCTTATTGTCTGTGTTAATAAGCAATATTGTCTCATTTTAGCCAACCAATCAGATTATAGTTGTAATGTTACTGCTTTTATGCCTATATCTTTTCAAACCATAAGTCTTTTAGGAGTGTCACAGACTACTTTGTAGACTTGGAAGAATATTTTGTGGTGAATGCACAAGGGTGAAGATGCTGCAAGAAAAATAACTGTTTATAATGCAGGCTAGCATTTCAGGGATCTATCAGTATCCCTACACTTAAAGAGAGAAAAAAAAATCTTGGTTATTATTAGTAATGTGCTTGTAAAGACACTGCTACTTATCTTATATTTTGGATATTGAATTAAACCCTTTAAGTACAAATGATGCAAAATGATGAGATCTTTAAATATACAAGTTTCATCTCCTAAAATGTTATGAAAGTCATGTATGATCCAGCAGAATGGAGCAAACCTTAATCTACGGTAAAAAGAAAGGAACACTGGGTAGATTCAGAAGAAATCTGAAGATAATGCAGAACGTAAAATCAGCGTGTATATGATTTTAAACCTATATGGAGTTCTTGTGAGTAGTTTTCCCAATAAAGAGGTGTATTCCCTATATTCTCAATGTTGAATGGTTCTGTGAGGCCAGTCAGCTCCAGTTTGAAGCACTTATGAAACTTTTTCACAAGTGGATTATTGTAACTGTACCTTGCTCTTGTCCTTATTAAATGAATCATGGGCATTTTCTTACTGTATCAGATTTTGGTGGAAGACAGAATTCATTTGGAAGTTTGTTCAAGATGACAGTTGATAACGTACCATAGTAAAATAGAGACATTTACCTTACATGTCCTTCTGAAGAGCCATATTCTTTTCTTTTTTTTTTTTTTTTTTTATTTGTATTGCAGACGGTATAAAGTTCAGAGAAGGGCAAAGAAGCTGGTGAGGGGCCTGGAGAACAAGTCCTACGAGGACTTGTACGAGGACTACAGCTGAGGGAGCTGGGTTTGTTCAGCCTGGAGAAAAGGAGGCTCAGGGGCGACCTTATTGCTCTCTACAGATACCTTAAAGGAGGCTGTAGTGAGGTGGGGGTTGGTCTGTTCTCCCACGTGCCTGGTGACAGGACGAGGGGGAATGGGCTAAAGTTGCTCCAGGGGAGTTTTAGGTTGGATCTTAGGAAGAACTTCTTCACCGAAAGGGTTGTTAGACATTGGAACAGGCTGCCCAGGGAAGTAGTGGAGTCACCATCCTTGGAAGTCTTTAAAAGACATTTAGTTGTAGAGCTTAGGGATATGGTTTAGTGGGGACTGTTAGTGTTAGGTCAGAGGTTGGACTCGATGATCTTGAGGTCTCTTCCAACCTAGAAAGTCTGTGATTCTGTGATTCTGTGATTCTGTGATTCTGTTTCACTAAACATAAATCTTATCAAGTGGATAAGATTCAAGATTTAGAATTTTTAAGAATTCTGTAAACCAAGATTTCCGTATATGTCAATATAGATTACCTGTAGTACACATCAAAACATGGCATGCTTCAAACAGAATTTAGCTTTCTCAGTGTTGAAAATTAATATATAAATATTTTAAAGCAAATACAGCTTTCCATGGGTTGCTACAGTCTGGTATTTTTCATTACATTTGAAGCTTCAGGTATGAAATAATGTGGTGACAGTAGTTTTCTTCTCTCTGCCTGCTTTCCCTTATAGCAGTTTTGTGCATGAAAGCACATGTTTTGATACTATTGCAGAAGAAACTTGCTGGTAAGCCAGCTAATGAAATAAAAGCAACAGAGATTCATTTGCTTTATGCAGCAATATAGAGATATTGAAGGTGTAGTATGACAAAAATTAATATATTTTTGTCCTGAAGTTACTTACCAGCTAAGAAAGTACCAAAGTAGAATTAGAGATGAGGAAAGATGGAAATCCTACAAAATATAATAATAATAATAAACTGCTTGTCACAAACTGCAGTTGTGAGGAAATCCTTCACTCTAAAACACACCATCAGATCAGAACAGGTTCTCCTGGAACCATTTGATAATGGTTCTTTCTCATGCTACCTGTTTTCTCTGTTTTCTTAGACACAGTTATCAATTATTTGGGGAAAACACAGATTTTTTTTTTTTTTTTTTTTTTTGAATACTTAGCATTCATTTATTGACTTTCTCCTGGAAGAAGAATACCAACTTTTCTTGTAAGTGACTGCATTCTTTCAGTTTTCAACTTATTAGGTTTCAGAACTAAGAGAACAGACTTGGTTTCTTTCCCAGTAGCCCATGTACTAATAATGAGTACTTTCACGCTTCTGGCCAAAGACAGAGGAGCATCCATGTGGAACTCTTGTAGGATTTGGTGCTTACAGGACTGGGGGCTAAGGATCTGGTCTGCCTTCATCGAGGCTTGTTAAGGATTCAAAGTAACATTTTAATGGAATGCTTCATGATAAATGGATTTAGGGAAGTACTTTCAGTTAACTGCCACTTGTTTCTTATTCTCTCCTCTCAAGTATGCTCCTGGCTCACAGGGGGGCACCTCTCTTTGATCAGCTGTGTCAGGTCATTAAGTTTTACCAAGGCTCTATGCTAAACTTAAAGGTGTTCACCAGACCAAAGAATTTGAGACCTCATGAGATTTAACTATGCTATAGGCAAAGACTAGAACTAATCCCCAATGTCCGTGCAATGGTAGGAAATTAATTAGATGAAATATGCCTGGATGAGCCTGGAAAATAATCTCGTTTACGGTGCTGAGGAAGGCAAAACAAAAACTAAAGGCCCAGCTTCAACTTCTAATCCCTGGATTTTCATATATGTTTATCATCAAAGATAAATAGATCTCCATTACTGGAAATTTTTACCATCTGTAACTACCCATACACAGTAATCACATTGTCTTGACTATTTTTGTACTGAACCGAACACGTCAAACTTCTTAGTCTTACATATAAGAACTTATTTTACAGTGTCAGAATCATTCTGGTAATTCTCGTTTAAACTCTTTCTAGCATTTCCACCTGCCTCATCAACTAGATTTTCGCTGTGATCTTACTACAGCCAGTTCAAGTATCTTATTTGGCAAAGTTGCATACAAAGGAAAAGTAACTTCTCTCTTTTAAACCTATTTTCCCCTCATTATGTCTTCTTGGATCACATTTGCTATTTAAATGACAGCACTGCACAAATAGGATCATTATCTACATGTATGATGACCTCTAAGTACATACTGAAGACACAAAGTGGAGTAAGCATTTTTCTAGGGAAAGCAGTAATGAGTATAAATTCTATAATGAAGGAAACAAATATAATACTCTTCCTTGCCAAGACAACTGTACTAGTGGCAAATGTAGCAAGATGAAGCAGCTGACACTCATAGGCTCTTTAGAAACCTGCTTGCTTCAATGCATTTTAACTCTACATTTCTCAGTAAATTTCTTGTTTGATTTGTTCAGGTAATTGTTAATGTTCCTTGGTTTTGCATTGCAACTTTCAGTTTGGTTAGCTTTTCCTACTGCCTGAATCTTTGACATCAGCTACATGTTGATTCACTTCAATATTGGGTAATAATATTTCTTATTTGTTTGATTTTCCTGGTTTTACTCAGAATTATAAACAGTATTTTCTAGGCTTCATTATTTTGTGAATGTGTGGGCGTTTAAATTTCACTATAGGCTTTCTGTAGATGTCATAAGGATTTTGTCCTTTAATGTAAGCCATTTTGTTGCCTCTTTCCTTTAATGTTAATTGCATGTTTCATTGTCACATTTTAAATGGATTACCTCCTTTCTGTTTCCCACTAATGGTTAGGGTCAGAATACATTTCTAAAGACTGAGTCTGTCTTTTGAGATCTTTGTGAAAGGGAGATGTAGAGAGGAGCTGCTGATACTGATACTGAATTGAAACTTTGGAAGAAATTCTGAATAAACCTGAAATGAAGCCAAGGCTGAAGCACATTCTGAACATTCATATGCATGTACCAGGCAGTATTCTGTAGCAGACTGAATCTAAGGTCTGGTGCCTTTAGTTTTTATTTTCCTTTGTGTACCACATGTTTACTTGGAGATATGCCACCAGAAGCAGAATCTCATTTGATCTCCTAAGATAAGCAATATCCAGTTGGGTTGGTGTTTGGAAAGATGGTGTCCCTGGGAAATCTCAGCGGTTTGTTTAGAGTGGCATATTTCAGAATGTGCCATTCTTGCTGAAAATTGAACCTGGCTTTGGTCATATATTTTACAAACCTGATCTGAATTTGAGTTGCTAGAAATGCTTATGTCCAGGTGAATCTTATGGGGCTGGGGATTTTTGTGATGCATTGTTCTTTGCTCAATAGGGCAACATCCTGGAGTTGGTTCAGGGAGTGACAGTGTCAGTCACACTTTGATTGATGTTGGCATTGGATAAGTGCATGTGTACCCAATTTTGATTAGCTCTGAAGCAGCATAGAAGGCATACTGCCTTTGATAATCCTTCTAATCCACTCAAACTTCATGTGAGTGACAAGGCAGCTGTTAAGAGCTTAAGGAAATTTGAATGAGACTTTCTCCTGCATTTCAGCCTTTGTTCACTCCAGTTTGGATCCTCATCAGTGTATTCTCATTGTGTTCTTAGTGTTTCCAAGGTGCAGACCTTTGCAAATGCCATTTGAAGAAGATATTTGGTGACTGAGCTGTTTGTACAAGATGGAATTGTTGGCTTTCTGTAGTGCAGGCTCCTCCCTTCCACAATTGCTGAAATACTTCTCAAAATAAAGTTCAAGTCCATCCATTTGATTTTCAGAAGAGTCAGTGTTTGTCTATAAAGCAATACATCTATTTCACCACAGAAAGATGCAGCAAAGATCAACAAGCTTTCACAGTTATCAGCATAGATATATAAAGTGTATTGCTCATAGCGCTGTTGCTTCAATAAATATCTTACTACTATTTTTTTTCTTCCTTAATATCTATATGAACTATTGGAAATAGCACTATTTAAAAAAAAAAAAAAATAATAATAATCCATAAGAATTGGCACAGTAACAGGTAATGGGAAGCCCTAAGTTTTTGTGTTCCTTTTCAGTGTTATTGAACAGAGATTGCGCTGGTATAGAAGGCAGCTGGTTTCAATACACCTGCAAGGTTTTTAACCATATGCAATTTCATTCATGGATGAGCTGGTTTCACTGAAAAATCTGCTAGAAAGCTGTTTAGAGAAAACAACCGTCCTCCTGTCTGTCCCAGTTGGTAGACAAGGGTGAAGAGTAATTTCAAGCTCAGAGCATGCCAGAATGGGCACATTTTGGCTTTGAATACTAAGTCAGTTCTAATCCAGTTCTGGTAAGATGACTGGCAAAAGGCCATAAACATGTCCTGAGCACAAAAAGCCATACTAAATTGCTAAGATGAACAATGAAATAAGACAGTCTGACCCCACTTCTTTTTATCAGAAACCTTTACATTTTTTCAGAAACATTATATTAAATATGTTTGATTAATATAGGAACCTATAGTGAGGTAAAAGTTTGAGGACTGTCACAAGACAGGATTGTTATCCTGCAGACAGTTTTTGGATGCATGCTTCATTCTTTAAAATTACTAGAAGACAAATTCTAAGACAAAGTGTTATTCTTTTTAGTGAAAAAAATGTAAATTTAAGTATCAAAGGTAGGACAGTTGTCACTGGTGACTATAAGTGACAAGGAAGATGTTAACATTAGGTATGCTCTTGGCTGCTGAAAAAGGGAATAAAAAATAGGAAGATGAGACATTTATGATATATAGCTTAAGTGTTTACAAATTCATACAAACTTAATGTGACAATAAATTAATGACTAGCAATCTAGTCCTGCCTTTTCACATCTTCAGCATCTTCATGAGCCAGATTTCTGAACCTTTGGTTTCACACTTATAGCTCTTGGAGAAATTTTCAAACCAAAAGTCCTCACATCAAGTAGATGAGTTTTTTATACCAAGTGAAGTAATAGTATGGGATTTCAAACAATTGTAGGAGGAAAAGCGTTGCCAACTGACTTAATCGCCAATAAGGAAATGGCATTTGTAAATCATAAATAACGTTCAGATACTGCTTTGAGCATATAGCAGCTCTTTAGAGTTTGCATAATACAAGGTGTGTCTATTTGGAAATTCAAAAAAAAAAAAATTATTCTAGCTTCATACTTTAGTTCTTAAGTACTAGTATGCTTCCAGAATACATACAGAGCACTATAAGAATAAAATGACTAAGTTTATTATTTTTGTAAGGATATTCTCTATACCTGGATTTCATTCAAGTAATGATGGGGGACTTTTCTCCAACATTAATAAATATTGTATTGTTCCATCTTCAAAACCACTGCTCTCTTCATTACCTAACCATGATGGGAGTATAGAAAAACTTCCGTTGTGCAGAGCCTTACAAACCTGATCCCATCTTAAGGATTACAACATGGAAATGAGCTATCCATAAATATTAAAAATTATCTGCTTCTCACAGATGTTCCCTCTACTTATTATCTGCAAAATTTCTGGATCAAATATTCAATATGAATACGTTAGTATCCACTAAAGATTGCTTTTGGCAGCATATGTGTTGATATCAGCAGGAAATAAATAGGAAAACATTAAAAGGTATACAACTTAAAAACAATAGCTTAAAGGTGTTTTATAAACTACAGATGGATTATATCGTTCAAGTGGATGTCTGGTGTAGAATGAAAAGCAGAGAAAACTGGAAAAAAAGTGGAAATGACTAGAAATAATGGGCTCCATACAATATGTTGTATTTAAAGTAGAGATAAGCAAAATATAAATTGCTGCTCTTGTACAGATAGTGAGACTATGGTAGCATCTGTGAATAAGAGTGGTCCACCAGTTTTTAGTATAATACTCTAAAGAATGAAACTTATCACTCTGGATCCTCTCCAAAAAGGTGAAGCTATCCACAGTAGAGTGATCATTTTTCTGTGCTCATTCACAAGTCTTAGTCATTGACTTTACATAAAGAAAGTGTTCATGTGATATGAAAGAACTGTTCACTCCATAAATAAAACAATATCTTGCTCAAGCAAACTTTCTTTCGTAAAATTATTAGTATCATTGGTAGTGCTAAACTACTGTTTGTTTCAAAGCCAAACAGAATAGATGAAATCTCGTCGCAGAAGAGCCATTTGGAATTGTTTATTCAGATGCTAAATATGGTTGAACATGGATAAAGCTTAGAGTTTTGAATATTCCTGTCCTAAAATACACCAGCCCTGCAAACTCACAGAATCACAGAATCACAGAATTTCTAGGTTGGAAGAGACCTCAAGATCATCGAGTCCAACCTCTACCTAACGCTAACAGTCCCCACTAAACCATATCCCTAAGCTCTACATCTAAACGTCTTTTGAAGACTTCCAGGGATGGTGACTCCACTACTTCCCTGGGCAGCCTGTTCCAATGTCTCACAACCCTTTCAGTAAAGAAGTTCTTCCTAACAACTAACCTAAAACTCCCCTGGCTCAACTTAAGCCCATTCCCCCTCGTCCTGTCACCAGGCACGTGGGAGAACAGGCCAACCCCCACCTCACTATAGCCTCCCTTGAGGTACCTATAGAGGGCGATAAGGTTGCCCCTGAGTCTCCTCTTCTCCAGGCTGAACAAGCCCAGCTCCCTCAGCCGCTCCTCGTAGGACTTGTTCTCCAGGCCCCTCACCAGCTTCATCGCCCTTCTCTGGACCCGCTCAAGCACCTCAATGTCCTTCTTGTAGCGAGGGGCCCAAAACTGAACACAGTACTCGAGGTGCGGCCTCACCAGAGCCGAGTACAGGGGGACAATCACCTCCCTAGCCCTGCTGGTCACACTGTTTCTGATACAAGCCAGGATGCCGTTGGCCTTCTTGGCCACCTGAGCACACTGCTGGCTCATATTCAGCTGACTATCCACCATCACTCCCAGGTCCTTCTCTGCCTGGCAGCTCTCCAACCATTCCTCTCCCAGCCTGTAGCTCTGCTTGGGGTTATTGCACCCCAGGTGCAGGACCCAGCACTTGGCCTTGTTGAACTTCATGCAGTTGACCTCAGCCCATCGGTCCAGCCTATCCAGATCCTCCTGCAGAGCCTTTGGGCCCGGCTATCCAGCCAGTTTCTAACCCAACAAAGTGTGCACCAGTCCAAGCCATGAGCAGTTTCTTGAGGAGAATGCTGTGGGAGACGGTGTCAAAAGCCTTGCTGAATTCAAGGTAGACCACATCCACAGCCTTTCCCTCATCCACCCAGCACATCACTTTGTCATATAAGGAGATCAGGTTCGTCAAGCAGGATCTGCCTTTCATAAACCCATGCTGACTAGGCCTGATCGCCTGCTTGCCCTGCAAGTGCTGCGTGATGACTCTCAGGAGGATCTGCTCCATGAGCTTCCCTGGCACTGAGGTCAAACTGACAGGCCTGTAGTTTCCCGGGTCTGCCCTCCGGCCCTTCTTGTAGATGGGCGTCACATTTGCTAGCCGCCAGTCATAGACATCATCATAGACATCCGCTCATCATAGACAGAGGTAATAGTGAAGGAATTAGCACAGACAGAGGAAAAGAATATGACTGAAAGAGCTAAAAGGGAAGCAAATCACTGGTGTTGTAACACACATGCTGGTGTAAACAGTATGGGAGGACTGAACAGTTATAGTGTTGATAACTGACAGATGCCCAGAACTACATCGTGATGGAAACAACAGATAGAAGTAGTAAAGTAAGCCATGTAGAGTGGGCAACATCAATAAGACATGATTCTAAGAAAATATTGTATGCTAGTGAGACATCTCCCGCTGTGAAAACTTTAGTGATGTTCCAACATTAAGGGGGGAGGGAGGGGGGGGAGATGAGGGGGGGTGATTTGGTGGTGTTGTTTTTTTTTTTTATAATTAAAAAGATATTGACTTGTTTGGTCATTAATCCTATACCATCTATCTTGAGAAAAATGTGCATCTGCCTCTTTTTCCTGGTTAACTTGCAACATTGGTAATTAGAATCTTGTTGCTTTTCATTTGCAGCTGCTTTATTTCACAGTATTAGTAAGTGAGATGAATTGCATGTATTATGTAGTCCACAATTCTGTATACATTGAGGTGATGGAAAGGTGTTGCAGAACAGTGAAATGATGAGTAACAAAGAGAAACCTTAATGATCATCACTGAACTTGAATAATTTGTCTTAGAAGTTAATGTGACCTTTGCACTTTAGACATCTTTTTTTCTTTATTTAGAATATCAAATACCATTTCTGTGGAAGGCCCAAGTGAAGTATGGCACAGACTGCAATAGCAATCATTTTCCTTGCTCTTCTCCTCTAGGCATTTAATGATGCATTTGTAAAGACCACACTCCTGTCTGCTGAGTGCTCCTTCAGTGCAAACAAAGGACAAGATTTTGAGCTGTGCATTTTGCTATCTTCTAACCACTTGCCTGGGACTTCTGAGCAAGGTTTTTCCATTTTTGTTTTCTTTGAATCCAACCGTACTATCAGAGGCAGTTTAGGTGTCTCAGTGATGGTGACATTAGCAGTTTCACTTCTGTAGACAGGAGAATTCTCTACCAGGTGCACTGAGGGAGAATTTCCTTTAATAGATGACAAAATGTCATCTCTTCTGATCTCCAGTTGTTACTGAGAGACAATAGTTTACTGTCCTCATTTTAACAAAGTGTTCTGCTCTATTAACTAAATATGACATCAAATCAGCCTTTTATACATGACAGAGAAGACACTTTTTACCCAGTGCATAAGGGCAGTGCAAGAACATGGAGTCATTCATGTACTACTGAAGTCTCACTGTGCCTTAAAAATAGCTCTTACATGGTGTGTAATAGTTCCTGTCTGTTGGAGAAGACCTCTTCTCACAAGTGTGCAATCTACTTACTTTTCTGTATCTGTGTGTTCATGAGCTTGCAGAAACACTTGAAAAGATGGGATGCCCATAATAGTTGCATATGTAATAAATGGCTCAGTCTTCAAAATAGGACTATAATCAAAGTTTACAGTTTATTAAAGGAATAGAGGTAAGCAAACAGAGCTGGGTGCGCCGGGAGCTTCTGCTCCACCAAGATGCACACCAGTTACATCAAGCAGCTGATTTTTATGCTCCTATGCTAATACATATTCATTACTACTTCTAAAAAAAACAGGGTTATTATAATTAGTTTCTGGAATCCAAACCCTCCTACTGGAGCATGCGTATCAGTCTCCGGTGGTCCCTTTGGGGGTCTCTGGGGGTCTGTCATGCTGAAGGCTCATAGTCTTCCTCCCTCTTGTCCTTCTCCTTTGTCCAACTTGGTTGTATGTCAGAGACCTGTGCAGCATCCCCTGCAAGCTTTGTCTTTTAGTTGTTCTTCAGCTCTCCCCATCTCCTTAATCTCCTGGCCAGATATCAGAGACTTGCATAGAGTTCCATGCAATAGTCATAATAGTTAGCAGTTATTCTGAAACCCCCCAGATATCAGAGACTTCAAGGAAAAGCCTACAAATACATTCCCCTTCAAGCTCTCTATTGACACAAATTGCTAAAACATTCCTTTGCAAGATACAAGAACTATATACATTAACCACTCTGTTTTTCTTAGACTTGTGGTTATACAAGGGTATGTAAGACAGAAGGTCACGTTCATCATACCATGCGGCCCTAGCATTGTTCCATACTGACACAAATCAGATGAACATATTTCACACATGTAAGGTAGAGTCCTCTGCACATTAGGTAATTGTTAGGACAGTCTTTTCAAACTGCAGTGCCCCTAATCCAAGACCTTATCAAAAATGCCAGAAAGTAGCCAAGCTTTATACTCAGCAGAGGAGCAATTATTTCTTAGACATTAACATCCATGAAGGTTCCGTTCCCATATAAATGCTGAAGTGAAACTACTTGTATTAGGAATTCTGCTACAGATGTGTAAGACAAATTAAGTTATACACAGGAATACACAGTATACCTGAACTGCTATTAGAAAATAATCAAAATTGCAGCTTCAAAGAAGTAAACCCAAAGGATTGCATCTTTACTTATGCTTTGGACAGGTGGCATAATTTCAAAGGTGAAATTGTTATTTACAAGAACCTGTGTTCAAGTGGAAGGTTTAGTAAATTCCACAGGTAGAACCAGTACAAACAAAACACATATTTGCCAACAATAAGCCTTTGCAAATGTTCTCCAGAGAAAGGCCTTTGGGTTAGTTTAGTCAGGCCAACCAATCAGTGTATTTGATGGAAAGGTACTAAATTCCACATTTTAACCTCATGAAGAAACAGTAATTGAGGGTAAGACAAAGGTGCAAATGAAAGATATAGAAAATACATTTAAATACTGTAAAAATTACTGATAATACTGTTTTGCAAATTACCTTGGGGAAAAAAAATGCCCCATGCTTAATTTCAGGAGTCCTGTCTTGTTTGGCTATGACTACATACTGCAAGTCAGTTACTTTACAGAAAGTCCAAAATCCCAGTATCCCAGCAGTACAGACAAATAGACTTGCTGGAGAACACCATGACTGCTTACTGATCTGTATGTCTACCTTTTTTTCTGAAGGAAACCTGTGGTGTGTTAGCTGCGGTATGGACTGTAAGTATGTCTCACACCCTTTTGCAGCTAAGGTTTTGCTGGAGTTGTACAGCTGCACCCAGGAGCTTATGGCTCTTTGTGCACTTCCATTTAGACCAAGATAAAAACATAAAACTCTTATACACACTTCAAATCATTTATTATACATCAATGTATTTTATGTAATCCACGAGTGACAAAAGTCACCGAATACTACACCGTATGTTGTACAACATGTTTTGTTTTTTTTTCATGGTACTCAAAAAGACAATTCCCTGTAGGTAATTGAGCTATAAGTAAATGGCAAATTCACCTTATGTAAATGTTCCATTCCTTGTCAAAGGCAAGATATGTAGTAGGCTGGTGAAAAATGCTAACCTGTGATTTTTGGAATAACAATTTAGTTAATAACAGTTAATAACATTTTAAAAATGCTGATACGCCTCTCTCCCCCCTCCCCCAGCCAACCAACAAACAAACAAATAAACAAAAAACACAACTAGGTAACCCAAAATTGTGAGCAAATTACCTCGCATTATTTGATTTCCTTAGTAATTTCATGTTTACAGCCAATTCGATGCACCATGCTACATTCTCTAACACAGTTTCCATGGAATTCATAAAGGCTTACAGCTGCATTGTTTTAATGGCAATTAATGTTATATTATGCATGCTTTTTTACTTCTATCATCCAAGTTCCAGTTTTCTAAGTTCAGTTTATACAAGCACAGAACTGTGGTTCTTTAAACCTTACAAAATAGAAAAAAAATATAGAAGGCATTTATTTAAGAGGAATGAAGGTTAGAGGGATCTATTTCTGTAACAAGAACAAGTGGAGGATACAGACAATGTAGACTGACCTTGCTTATTCAATATGTAGCTAAGCACAGACCTGTAGACGAAGAACTAGAGAGTATCTTACGGTAAATGCCTCTGTTCTGGGATTGTTTTTTACTAACAGTCATTACTTTTCTATTCTCAGATTCAAGGCGCCTTCTGCCTCCAGGCACTTAAGGGAGAATCATGATGTCCCAGAATCTGTGACCATCATTGACTTCACTATCTCACAAAAAACAGCTTAAAACATGACATATATACTTTCTTGTACAGCTTTTTGATTCATACTTTAACACAAAGCTTCATCTTATTTATTGATTGCTAAGACTTTTGGGGACAGATTCTCAACCCATCTCTTGCCCGCAGCAGTGCTTTAGCAGAATAAAGAATGAGTAAAGCTCTCTGTGAAAGTGTAGGGCACAGACCCACCAGATCTGTGTTTAGTCTCTGAACTGAGCCTGTCTGCAATGTCAATACCCTCCTTGCAGTCAGCAAGAAGATATGGATGACTCCAAAGATCCATTCAGATCTCAAGAATGCTGTATCAGCACTCCATAAATTCTCTGCCTACTCACTGATTTTAGAGGCATGTCATGGCAAATTGCCTGAAGTTTAAGGTGTAGTTAGTTATGTCTAATATGATGAGATGAGAGGAAGAAAACAGCATAGCATGTTAACTGCAAAACATTTTGTAGAGCAATTATGGTCAGTATCATTTGAAACAGCCCTGGATCCTTCATACTCAATCATTTCATTCCTCAGCCAAATTCAGGAGAACATTTTTAAATTTCAATATCCTGGAGCACAAATACAACATTTATCACATGGTTGTAATTTGATCCCATCTCGGCTATGTGAAGAGCTTAGCATTTCTTTTCAAAATATCACAAAACTCTTTTGCAGTCTTCTAAAACTTTCCAATTGAGTTTATTCCCTTTCAGTCATATTAAAACCTTGCCAAAAATAGCTCTGTGCATATTGTAGGTACCATGAAATCTGATAAATCTCATTGTCATGATATTATAAGACTGCTATGAAGATAGAGTGGGAACATCTGTGATTATTAAATTGTGTTATTTTTGAAGCCTTTCTGGATAACATTTACGAGTGTTACAGAACTGCGCCAAATTGAGACACCCTCGAGCTGAAAAATTGATTTCCTTGGAGCTACTGCATGGAAACATGAGACTATAGCACATTAAATGTTGACTCTCATGTATTAGAGCATTTTCCAGGGGTTCAGAGGTTTCTGATAACAGCTGATAGTTCCTTATAAATATATTCAGACTGATAAAGGGGAATATTTTAAAAGTGATTCTTCATATGCATTGTAATCAAAGATTGCTCATGTCCTCCAGAAGTGATGTACCCAAAGAAGAGCAATTCACTGTCAAAACACAAATGAAAAATTATGTTCTGCCTGTGTAGGAAAAAAATAGTCAATTTCACATTTTTTGTATTAATGCAAAATTCAGACAAACACAGACAGTAATGGGCATTTCAATAACTTTAAAATCCATTTTAAATTCATATAAATTGGACAAATACTTACTGTACATTACTTTTATATGACTGATACTTTCATGAATAGATATGGAATAAAGTATGTATCTTGGCACATACTTGCCTTACTTACTCTGACTAAATGTAAATCCAAGAGTTCTGCTCAATTCTATCTCCTGATCCAGACAATACCATGCCAATTCAGAATTAAAGCAGGTGGCCATGTTTTTTTTTTCAGGTTTTGTGTTGCCTTTTTCTGATTAAATCCAAGGGTTAGTCTGTTGTACTGTAATGTTGCTACAGAGTCTGATATTATTAACTGCTAATCAAATAGGAATTCCTCCCTTCCCCCCCCCCCCCCCCCCCTTCCCCTCCGGATTTCATGTGAAAATAATAGTTTTTATCATTCAAAATATGGGTTTTTTGTTTGTTTGTTTCTTGGCTTGTTCATTAAAAACTATGTTTATGATATGTTTATGATAGGAAGGTATTTTCCTGTCCCATAAAGAACTTGGAGATCTGAGCTTTCCCTATGCTTAGTTAGAATAAAATGTTGGCCTAAAATTTTCATAAATAAAATTTTTCAAAAAAGCAACTAAAATTACCTCTGCCAAAATACTTGAGATAATTTGATAATTTCTGTTCACCTTCAACACTTTTAATTTTCCCTTTCTGTCTTTGTTCAATATATTTACATTATAAAGAAGTAAACTTAACTGAACTATTCCTTAAACTTAAAACAGAAATAAAACTTTCAAATAATTATGATGTTTCACTTTTCCCCTAATTAAATTTACTTACAAATATCTGGGGACAGCAAGCAGTTTGATCTCTGAAAAATGCAGACTGGACAAAACCATTAGAAATGTGTACTTACAAGCCTGAGTAAATTTTTTTTCTAATCCTGTAATTTTTCAAGTGTTTTACATTGCTATAGAAATGGTGATATCTGACATGACTATGTTTCAACAGAATGAGGGAGGGAAGATGAATATTCTGCCTGAAGAATATGATCAAGGCATATATTTTGTGATGAATGCGTTTGTAAAATGATATTACATTATCTGTGCTTTTCCCATGTTGTTTTTCATGCAACCTAATATTTTTAAACAATTTCATGAGGCAATTCTAATCAATTACCAAATCCCAGAGTTTCATTAATAGTCCACAAGGAAAGAAATATCTTGTTATTGCATACATAGGGGAAAAAAATCCCATATAATATGCCGGTGGCTTTATTGTTACTCTCTAGTAGCTACAATACTTTAAATCTTGAGGAAGAGTTTGGCTTTTGTTTCTGAAGTTCCACAAAAGAGAACCATAGAAACATCGATATTTCTCCTCAATCAAAACTGCATTGATTGCACCTAATTAAGAAATATTGCCAGCTTCCATCCTGAGATTGGAACATATTTTTCTGTGAGTATATGAGCACAGGGCAGTTATGTGTAGATGAGTGTACAAGGCAATAACGGCCACTATGTACAATGGTGACAATAATTATATAAGAAATTATAGGGCATGTTATAAAATGTTGAAAGTGATTTTTGATTGATCATAACCCATTGTGCCTCCTGTGTGTTAATACTGTTCCCCTGAAACCTAATGTAAAATTGCAATTTCTTAACAATATAAAGTTACTTTTTAAAGCAATTCAATAAATGTGTTTCTCCTTTTGAAATCTCTTCATAAAAGATTATATGTTCAAGGCCAGTATAGATTATACTATGAGATAATCTAACATCTTAAAGTCCTGCAAGGCTAAGATGGCTTCTTTACACATCTGGAAAAGAATTACTGCGCTTTCACCGGGGATACTGCACTGTAAAGATTCACATTTTTTATACATAGAAGGTATGTGAAAGCATATTTGGAGGGATAGTTGGGTGTGTTTTTTAATGACTTCTTTAAACTGCATAAAAGCAGAGTAATTACTACCCTGATATCAGGGGCCAGGAACTTAAAAAAAATATTCAATTCAAACTGAAGTAGCAAGTTTCTTCCTAGTAAGAAGCCATATTCAAACCATTATCATTATGTTTTATAAATTTATATTGCACTCATTAAATTTCTGTTCTTTAGAACAGGTACAAACCAATTGAAATTTTTGTCACTAAAACACTATATTGTTATCTACCAGAAAAGTTATAACTTGTGTATTGGTGATATCTGCATGATAAATTGTGAAGTCAATCATTCAATTGAGGCAGTTGTATTATATACTTTTAATACTTGAACTCTTCTATGTTATTTTCTTAACAAGACCTGGTCTCTTAACAAGACCATATTTCTAAAACCTGGCTTTTTATGGTTATCCTTCATGTATATTCTTTTTACTTATTTGGTTATGAAAAGAAAGAATAACACAGTCCTTTGAAGAAGAAAATAAAATGGCCCAAATAAAGTTCCTAAAAAAAAAACAACAGGATACCTAAGTGCAGAGGCCTAAAAACAATAATAGCTACTGTAAATCATATTAGTAAATGATTCCATGACACCACAACCTGAAGTTGTAAAATACTACCTGTACCTTAGCTTGAAAGTATCTAGTTCTTTGCAGTGGTGTTTGTACCTAGTTCTTTACAGTGGAGTTTATACTTAATATAGAAATTTCTTAATATGTGACTGTGATGTATGATTAAAAATCAGTGGGTGGAGATATTAACATTCTTAGGATAAAGATTTCCAAACTAAACATGGCTTTTTTTTTTTTTTTTAATTTTCAATTCTGTGTTACCATGAAATCAGTAAAGGCATACAGAGAAAGTGAGGAAGAGGGCAGAGAGAAAAAAAAATATCACACACAACAAAACAGCAGCTACTCAGAAAAAAAAGAAAAGAAAAAGAAAGAAAAGAAAAAGAAAAAAAAAAAAAAGAAAAAAATGCCTTTGGGATATAATGACTCAACTTTTTATACTTAACTCAGGAATTTTACTTCAGATCCTCAGTCGCACAGTCCCACATGAGTCTGGTCCCACATATATTCTGGGCCAAGTGTAGGGCCAGAACAAAAAATTAAAACAAACAAATTATTATGATTATGATTATTATATTATATTAGTATTATTGTTATTATTATAAAAATAATAATAATAATATATTAATAATAATATATAATAAAATAACAATAATACTAATATAGTATAGGATAATAATAATAATAATAATAATAATAATAATAATAATAATAATAATAATAATAATAATAAACAACTTTCTTCCATCTATGGCTGATACATTTAGTTCATCTAACTTCACACTTGCATGAACACAGTTTCAGTGTAAGAGTGTTTTCTACTGAAGAATTCCAAGGAAGGTTTGTGCAGGCTTATCCTCAGTAAAGTGTAATTCAGCAGTTTATCTTAGAGATGGGTGACCTGACCTTTACCTTAGTGGTCATATCTCTAAAAACTGGCCAACGACTTCTTAATGACTCCAATTTAAAGTCAGTAGTCAGTGGTGCAAAAAGCACATAACCAACGAGCTTGGTGGAATGCTATGATAGAACAATACCAGCCTACAGGGAAAGGCTGAAAGTGAAGGAACAGTAAAAGAAAGCTGAAAGCTTTTCCACAAGCCTAATTAGAAGAAAGAAGGGGGGGAGAAAAGACAGATGGAGTTCAGTTGGCTAATTTTCTACCTGACTGACTGGATGAAAAACAGAGATGTGCTGACCTTGTCCATCTGTATTTCTTAGAAGTTCAGATAGTCAGTCTGCTCCAGTTAACCAAAAAGCATGGGTTGAATACTCACTAACTGAACCCTAATCACTCATAAAATGTTTCTTAGTATTTTAAAATGGTCAGAAATGTTCTTTGCAGGTATGTTCTGCTACTCATCATGAAAATACCACTTTCCAATATCAGATGGGTGAACAGCTTTCACTAAAATAAGAGCAGAATCTAAATTGTTACCTAAAGCTTACAGTAAATCTCCCACCCACCCACCCCCAAATTCAAAATAGCTTTGTACCTCATTGATTTGTTTTTTATCTTCACACTTCATTTCCTATTTCAGGCCAGGACCAAAGTGCAAATATGAACATCTTGAGATCAAAGGTGGTCTTTAAGATTAGATTACCTCAAGTAAATTAAGCACTCAGCTCCCCATGACTATCACTTTCTACCTGAACCAGAAAGGAGAATTACTGAAAATCATTTCATTTTTCATTCATTCCTTTTTACTTATCACATTTGGTTCAAAAGTACTTATTCATTATCACTCTTTTAAAACATTTTAAGATTCTTCTTCCTTTTAAAGCACTATTAATGTTTTGTGCAGCACTAATCTTAATAACCTCTCTTGTCCCAATAAAAACAATTTCTGAACTACAATGGGATTGACAAATTGAGTTGATTAAAGTAACAGGAAATTATTAAAGTTGATTGGGTGAATGGTGCACTTACTCTCCACACAAAATTATCTGATGCATTTTCATTTCTACTATCCTAAGCATCACTACAGGTATTACATAAATTATGCAAGGCCATCACTGTAACAGGGTTTGACTTTAGGTTTCCACAATGTTAACAAGCCAAAAATAATAATAATAATAATAAATCAACAGAGTTAAATTTAGAGCCACAGCTTGAGCTGGGTGCATCCAAAGAGGCAACAAAGGAATCCCTAGACAATTATGCCCATACACGCTACATTCTCAACCCCTCATCTGACAGTTCGAACCAATAGTTATATTAGGATCGGAGGTCTTTCTGCTCTGGATCTGTCATCTTCAGATGATGGAGCTTAAATTATCAGTCATTTATGGTGGACATAAAACAGTGATGTTGTCCTGTAGTCAATGTCTACATCAGCAAAACTACTGACCTCACACAGTCCTTGAAAGCACAGACTTTTCTGTTTTCCTTAAATATTTTTTTTTTTTTTTAGAAAAAATAAAAGGTGTTATTTCATGTCAGTCAAATGAAAAAGAAAAAAAAAAATAAATTATCATAAATGTCAAGACACACGACCTTAGTAAATCTCCCTGACTGTTAGTAGGGAAAAAGGAAAAAAGGAATACATGTACTTATAATTTTCCCCTGCCCCCCAACTTTTTTTTTTATTATTTTTTTTTTTCTTTCTATCTGCTTTAGTAATCCTAGCAGTCTTAGTTTCCCTTGCAACCTTCAGTCATGCCAGGAAGGCTAGCAGTATTGGGATATCTCTTTTACTACACACTTCTCAAATTCCTGCTGCTCTTCTCATACCCTGACTTGCCCACGTTGCACACTGTGCCTTGCTGCACACCACTTTAGCAATTCAAATATTAACCATATACCCAGCACTCATGTTTTTACTCCTCTGAGCTATTTACATCTTGGATTTATTAAAGGGTTTGCAATAGCCTGATTCCAGCTGCTACTGCTCACTTTCACCAGTTGTTTATGTTCTTCTATGCTTTCCTGTTTAGGATTCTTTACCATCTTTTGGAGTGAAGGACAGGTCTATGTGTCTTGACCACCCATGATGATATTTTTTGTTTAATTGGCCTGAAGAAAATTGGTCTACCTTATGTACTGCCATATAAATTTTACAGGCTTTTGCTTCTACATCTCTCAAACCAAAACCAGGAGTATTTGATCCTGCCAAATCATAGTATATCCATTAACTTTAGTTAATGTCCAATTTTCATGTTCTCTATCTTTTTATTTTTTATGTTGGCTTTTTTTTGTGTGTGTGTGTGTGTGTGTGTGTGTGTGAGATTTCACCAGTTCTGAGCATGTTCTGTGGCATTTCAGAAGGAGCTAGTATACCAAAAGAGTAGAATCATAACTTTTCTTCAAAAGCAAATGACTGTTGTTGTCATTGCTACTTTATTTGACATTTCTGGCATTCAGATTGTTAATATTACTGATAGAAAGGGGGTTTGGGACAGTCCTGACCGTTTTATATCTTATTGTGCCTTCTTAATACAGAAGTGATGATCTCCACAGTTCCTAAACCTAGGAAATAGACTTCTGAGGAATGTAGCATTATACCTTCTGTTGTGCTCCCAGCTGAGAAACTGTAACGGCTCTGTATTGAAATGTGGGCAACCTACTTCGTACCAAAGCAGGCAGTGCCCTAATAGTAAATTCTGTCATGTTTGGTGTATGACCATACTTACAGTTTCTCATAATTTATTGTGTACTGTAAACCAATATTTGCTTTGTCTCTTAGGCAAGACTTCAAAGAAAGAAAAATCCTAGGAAACTGGACAGAATATTTTAAAAGATTTAACACTTTTTTTTTTTTTCTTTTTTTCTCTTTCATTTTTTCCCCTTGGTATTTTTAGCTTTATTTCCTTTTGGTCTATCTCTACCTGTGGCAGGCATGACTGATCTGTTTTATTAAAGCCAGTAAGATTGTGCTCAGTATAGGCAGATGATTTAAACTTGTGTCCTTCCTATCTTTTCTGAGACCATTTGGGAATTCTTAGTCTGGAAATGACCATGGATCATCACAGCTTACTCTAATGCAGAAGGAAACTTCTAATCAGTATTGCTGTTAATGTCATTAAGATGCAAAAATGTGCATCTTTTGAGCATCTTTTCATATTGACTTAAAACTCTGGCTGATGGTCATTTCTTGAAAATACTTTGAAATTAGGTTGCTAACAGGGGTTTTTACTTTCCCCTTCATTATTGTCAAATATATATTTAAATTATTTGAAGTAGAAATTAACTTTTCACTGAAAAACACTATGGCAAAACATTTTTAAATGTTGGAGCATCACCAGATTTGTTATGCAAATATTTTTAAATAATATTAGATGATTCTTTTGGAGTTGCAAACAAAGACCTATGAAACACTGCAGTAATGCTGATAACAGTGAGAGTTTTTCTTCTGGTCTCTGAAAATGAGACTTGTGCATGTGTCTTTTGCTTCTGCCTGATCTTCTTCAGGTTTCTCAATGATTACAGAACTTGCCAGACAATTCCAATAATATTTAAGAAAGTGATAAGGGAACTTTGAAAAGTCCTACAAGAAAAATGTAACAATGGTTGCATAAAAAGCAAGACCCACATTATCCTTCTGCAGGGAAAAGTGTTCTGTTTGGTGTTTTGGCTAAGTCAATGCTACCTGCACATGTTCAGCCTGAAATAGAGCAAAATTTAAATTGCCTCTAGTCTAACTAGTAATGAGAAAACTTACATTTAAGTTTTGAAGGAACATGCTTTGAATGGGGAGAACATAGAGTCATTGCAAAACAGTTTGGGGGATGCAAGACATCATTAGAACTAGTGCTCATTGAATAACTCCTTTTATTTATTTATTTATTTATTTATTTATTTATTCTCTGTTAATGAGAACCATGCTTGTGTAAGTCTGCTTATTTGTTTTTGATATACATAACTACCCAGACAGGTGGACTAAGTGAGTACATATCCATTCCTTTAGAAAAAATACTTCAAGAGCTCCATTTGATGCTCTGTAAAATCTGTTTATGAAGTATAAAAATTAAACAGTTGACACTGATATAAAGACACTATGAACAAGCCAAAATTATTTTAAAGGCTCCAGGAAAGATATCTTAATAAATATAAATAATAAATAATATAATAAATATATCTTAATAAATATATATGTAAATGAGCTGCAGGCATCTAGGAGGGCTATGCAAAATTATACCAATAGAAATTTAGATGCCAAGAGCCCATCTTGAAATTGTTTTAGAAGCCCGTACTTAGGGATTATAGCTAAGTGTACACACTGAACCTTTCTAAAACATTATTTTATATTTTTTGGTGAACTGAAAGGCTAAAACATTCAGTTATGTCAAAAGAAATTAAATGGTTGCCCAGCTTCCATGAAAATGAATGGGAATCGATCATCCAAATTCCCCAAGCAACTTTGAAAACATCTAAGTCAATCACAGTTATTAAATAATAATAATAAATAATATTAAAAAATGTGTCTACAAAGTGTAACTCTTTGAGTTTTAGTAGCACCTGTGCAGAATTTGTTTAAGTGCAGTACAACCATAAAAACATTATTTTATAAAATAGAAGATTTGTTGTTGTTGTTGTTGTTGTATTTTAATGTCAAAGGAGAAATAATTTGATGTATATTGGTGCTGTCATAAACTGGGTCCAGGAACCAGGCAAATAGTGTACCCTATTACCTTTTTTATCTTAATTCAAACTACAAGAATCATTTCATAGTGAAGAAAAAAAAAGATCCAGCCAAACTCTTGTCATTGAAAACCTGAGTCATGTTTTGGGGCTTAATGTAGATTTCCTATTGCTGTTTCTTACTGGTTTCACATTCAGTTCTTCTTCAGTCATCTGCCAAACTGCTGAAAGTTCTGGAATTAGTTTTACCGTAAAGAAAACTGGTCAGAGTCATGTCAACAACTTGAATCTATTGCACTACTCTTAGATGTTTCATTAATGTGAGAAAGGAAATGATGCATGTTTAGGTTGTGAAAGGTTAAAGATTCTACTGACTAATTTCACTACAATCTACATCAGTCTGGTGATATTTTTTCTTTCCGGGAAAAAATGTTCCTCTGGCTACTAAAGACAGTAAATGTTTCCTTCTTTCTGCTTTTCCATTTTCTTCATTACAGTCTTTGCTCTTCTGTCTCATAGGGGAGAAGATGATTAAAAGAAGGAAAAAAAATATATATATATTTAATTTCTTAGGCTGGAGGGCTGGCATTCAGAAGGTTAAAAGATCTGGGACAATAAAAGGAAACTAAAAGAAAAAAAAAAAAAGTAGAAAATGTCTAGATATAAGGTAAAGAGAAAATAGGGGTGAAAAGAGAAAACATGGCAGTTAGAAATGAAAACAGAAAATCAAGGCTTGGTGGAAGACTAGGAAGAAAAGGAGACAATTTAAATGGAAGAGAACAAAGGGATATGAAGGAAAGGCCCGATATGAAGAAGTAGAAGAGACAAACACGTATCATGAATGATGTCATTTAATCAAACTATTAACCAAACTATTAACCAAATACTCCTTGTATCTTCTGTAGAATTCAGGTTTTGTTTCATCATGTTACATGGGTTTGACCTCCAGCGGGAATATCAGTTATTCAATTGTCAGTGACATTTGACAAGGTAATAAATAAGAGAAGGCATTATTACAGTTCTTAACTATTTTTGGCAATTCACAGTCTGAGAAGAACATATAACGGATTTAAATAATTTAATTCCTACTTCTACTGAAAAACTCTTTTATATGGTCCACATCCCTCTGAAAAATCCCAGATTTGTGTCAAAGAGGAAAAATGTGTTGCATCATATCAGAAGGAAAAAAAAAAAAATCAGAAGTGGACTGGAGTAAAAGTCAGTTGTAATGAGGAAAATGGACAGTGCCAAATAATCAATGGAAAAAGTTTAAAAAATATTAAATATGTTTGTAATGAGAAAATAATGTTTGATGTTTTGTTTTGCCATACATTGCATACTGAAAGATGATGGGACCATCAAAGAAATATGTTTTGTTAACCTAAGTCAAAAGAGACCTTGGAAAAAATGAAATTTTAGAAACAGCTACTCAGCATTACTGAAAACTTAGGAAAGCCTTTAAAAATATGAGTAGTTGAAGGAAGGAGTTATGAACAGGCTAGAGAATAGTGCAGATATAGCATCAGGAATAAAGAAACAGCATAAGTTCCTTTCTGGTTTATTGCATATGAGATTTGTTGCCAAATACCTACAATAAAATGTAGGATGTACAAATGCAGTACATAAACTTGAGCAGCTGAGTATGTGAGGCAAAATTTGGCCTTTTTCTTTTTTTCTTTTTTTGGTATACAGTAAATTACAATTTCGCAGTAATAGCAGGGTACATGCAGTCTCTTCTGAAAATATTTTTAGTACTTATATATGCTCAGTATTGCACATAATTGCCTCTGAGAGAGCAGTTGAACATTGACTTACTAATAAAGCAAAGGTCACTTCCACTCCAATAGATATTAATAAAAAATAAATAGTTGCCTACCTAATAACTATACTGTTGTCCTGTTTAGTGGTGGTATCTCTGCCCATAGCAGTGTGGGTTTTCTAATTGAGCAGAAATGTATCAGCAGTGATGTTTTGTTTTGGTGTGTTTTGTTCAAAGTCCTACTTTCTATTTTGTACTTGGTCAGTGCAAGAAGCAGATTAGGACATAGCAATGTGATCCGCAGTCTTCCTTCAACTTTTCTCTGCTTTGAGCCTGCCTCGTATCTGACAGAGTGCTTATCTCTCAGTGTGGCGCAGGAAGAGAGACAGTCAGGATTTTGATGCTGGTTGTTCCATGGAAGGTCTTTCCTCCCAGTTCCTGTCCTTACACTTTTCTGTGAGAATGAAACCTAAATTCTGTTTTGCCATAATGCAGTGGAGAAGAGGGAGAGAGAATGATCTGAAATTATCCTTTGAAATTATTTTCAAAAGTATGGTCAAAGAATAGTCATTTCTCTAAATACTTTTATCAAAATTGCCAAGGAAAAATATAATCAAGCAACGTCCATGTACTCTGGTGTCGTTAGAAGTAGGATTTTGGATTTCTACTTGTACAGAATGGTATGAAAATTAAGAGATGCTGAAAACAAACCAAGTACAACAAAGAAGTAAATCAGAAACCCTTGCATAACTGATTTTGTTTGTATGTTTTTTTCTGTTTATGAGGCAATAAAAGGGCAAACAAATATATTATGGATCTCCTTTCCTTTCCTTTCCTTTCCTTTCCTTTCCTTTCCTTTCCTTTCCTTTCCTTTCCTTTCCTTTCCTTTCCTTTCCTTTCCTTTCCTTTCCTTTCCTTTCCTTTCCTTTCCTTTCCTTTCCTTTCCTTTCCTTTCCTTTCCTATCCTATCCTATCCTATCCTTATACATGAAAAAATACAACTGAAGATGCTACAGATAGGTGTGATCCATCCAGAAGAGTACACAAAATGGAAAAAAAATTCTACCAACCCTCAGGTTTTAAGGCAACTGTTAACAAGAACTATTCTAGCTTTGTGTTGCTTAACATAACACTAACGTGATTCCATAAGCAATAGCACCATGGCCCCAGAAGCTGCAGGAAGTTATGGACTTAGAGAGCTCCTAGGACCTTTTACTAGGTATAAAGTACTAGGAATACAGCACTAGCTCTGAAGGGAGGAGTTAGTACCATATTAATTTGCTTCTCAGCAAATACAGAATCATTTTTGAAGACAGGTGAACTAAAGGTTAAAAATAAATCTCAGCTACTTGAATCTCACATGGCTATTTCTGTTTTGTCCAGGAGGATTTGGCCTTTCATTGATACAGTGTTAAAAATTTCCTTTATATGCATATAAGCATAGTCAAAATTTTCCCAGACTTTTAAAGGAGAGACATATTGATAAATAACTGAAATTAGCTGAAATGCAAAAGAACAATTTAGCTGGAGGAAACACGTGTCTGGTTCATCAGAAAGTCATTCTAACTTTCACCATGAAGATTTCAAAGCATTCAACTTCATCTACTGCAGCAACAACATTTGCAGTGACTTTTACAATCTTGATCTTGTTTTGCTTTTTCTACAGATTTTCTAGGTTGGGGAAGTAAAGGTAGGGGTAGTGTCCTCCCTTCCCCCTATCCCCCCCGAAAGAATTTTCTGTGTATCCAATGTGTAAAACTTCATCAGAAAAAAATGATTCCCTGTAATTATCACTTAAGACAATGGAGGGTTAACTCACTGTTGTCTCTTCTGCTCCTACCTGCCTAGCCACATTACAGCAATGCTTGTCTCCACTCCATCCACAGCCAGGAAAAAAAAAATAAATAAATAAATAAATAAAAATGAGGGGATATTATTTGGAGCCTAATTAACAAAGCTGTGTCATCTGAGATTGAATCAGTGGGGTTTCAAACTGTGGTAGTCAGACCATATGCCATACACTGACATTAGAACTGTCCCTTACTGTCATTTTAGAAAAGTTCAATGCATAGCTCCAAAAAAGGCATTCCACAAAGTGATGCAATCCAAAGAAAATTAACAAGGAGAAAAAAATCCTCCTTTTTCCTATAGAAGAACGAAACATCTCACAAAGACTAGAAAACTCTCAGGTAAGAATTGAACCTGGTATGTAAAATAACAGATTGTGTCACCTCCATAGTAATTGGTTGGTACGCATCGCAACTAGGATTAAAATTTCAGTTTTGACTTGTGACTTTCATTACTGTTGAGGGTTTGTCTCAGGTTATTAACATCATTTTATTGCAGTACTACTATGTAAATTATAGAAAAAGTGGTATATGCCAGCACTATGTAATTATTCCTCCATATTCACAATAAAGTACAATTGAACATATGGTAGACATGGTTAACTGTACTTTATGCTAATCTCTGCATACTGTTTAGCTCACCTAATTAACTATACATGGTATACTAGACACTGCCTTGCAGCAAAAAAGCAGGGAGGAATCCCCAGTATGAAGCATAAAATACCTAAGAGAAGAGGAAAATGTATCATAGTTACTTTATTATGATTTCCCTTTCCTAACTGTTTTTTTGTTTGTTTGCTTGTTTGTTTTGTTTTGTTGTTTGTTTGTGTTTTTTGTTTGTTTGTTTGTTTGTTTTGTTTAATTTTAAGCATATATTCTTTCTTCAGTAGCCAAGAGATATAAATCCTGGACCATATCATAGAATCACAGAATCATAGAATCATAGAATCATGGAATGGTTCAGGTTGGAAGGGACCTTAAAGATCATCTAACTCCAACTCCCCTGCTATCGACACGGATGCCACCTACTAGATCAGCTTGGCTAAGACCCCATCCAGCCTGGCCTTGAACACTTTCAGGGATGGGGCATCCACAACTTCTCTTGGCAACCTGTTGCAATGCCTTACTACTCTTACAGTGAAGTACAATCTAGGTGTAAAAATAGAGTCACTCAATGAATAGTTTATAAGTTGTAGTTTTCTTATAGAAAATCATCAAACTAAGAAAATACATTCATTCTAAAACAAAGTTGCTGTTTTCTCAGTTGCAGTAGGTTATTTAAAAGAGAAGATTGCCAAAAAAAATACCCTTTTTGTTTGATCTTAGATAAAGATCAAATAAAATGCACCTATTCATAGTTCCTAAAAATTCTTTGTATGGTTTAAAATATACAAAAGAAAATAGCACCTACCTATCTTTTACATATAAGTGCCCTGTCTGTTTTAAGGATGGATATCTCCATGGATAATTATATACCTGCTGACCTGTTTTAAATGTGTTACAGAAACTATCGTCTAGTAAAGATGGACCAAGCTGGTGAGGATATTTCCTAGCTAACACAGAGACAAATGGTAAAGTAGCTCCAAAACTAGGAGTGTGACACAGTGTGGCCCATTCCCAGGAACTGCTATTAACTTGGCCTGCCTCCCAACTCAGGTTGAGGAGTATGCTTTAGAGAAGAATCCCACTTTCTCGTAGTCTCCTTCAAGTGGTGTTGGTTTTAATTTCTCACAGCCAGTTCAGAGCCCATCTTGTAGTCTCATCAAGCATCTCATCTATGGTTCACATTAACCATTAGACACATTTAAAAACCATTTAAAAACACATTGTTTTTAAATTTTATTATTAAATTATTTATCTCATATATCCATATCTATATATATTATTATAATATAATATAATTATAATTATATTTTAATATATTTCATTTATTAATTTACTTGCTTACTTACTGGTAGTGCTTATAATTCAAAAAAATTTGATTTCTGCCATGAAATTCTAGACCAGTGTTTCTTTACAACAACATGGTTGGATACAGGACCCCTTCAGCTTACATAGTTTTTCTATACTTGTTGTATGATAGCAATAACCTCATGGAAACCTCATGTTACCAAGATACCTTATTGTATGATTTAACAAACAGCTTTTCTTTCCTTTGCTGCCTGTGTGCTGAATACACTTGCTTCTTGATGCACTTTATAATGCTGCAGTAGAGGGTTATGACTTAATTAAATGTCTCTTCCTTTTTTTTTAAGGTTTTATTTCACAATACAAAAACAAAACAAAACAAAACAAAACAAAACAGTCAACTTCTTGTCTCTGATCCAATTTTATCCCTCTCATTTACAATCTGAGGAAAAATGAGCACACTGGATACCTCCTAATGAGTGTCTGACAACTGAAGATGAACAAAACCTAATACTTTGTTATTATCTAGCTTACAGAAAAGTTTACAGGATAACCAGCTATTGACCTTTCCAAGTAAAACTATTTAAGAATTCCATGGTTGTGGGGAGCTTAGAAAAGCCACAGCATGAACCCTTCAGAAAATGTACAAATGCTTGTACTTAGAGTTTAACCGTATCACTGAAACATTTATTTTATTTTTATTTCTTACAATTGTCTAACACTTCACAAGAATGCAATAGAGCTGAGGCTCAGTTTTTCACATTATATATATTATAAACTAGGTGTACAGTTTGAGTGTTTCTCAAATGGCACAAGTGCACACTTGCTCACTAAAGTGCCAGCATGCCTCACCCACTAAACTAGTGGAAATGCAGGTATTCAAAGTATATACTGTTTTTTCTTACTCTTGCTCTTCCTTTCTTTTTTTCTTGTTTTCTTGTTTTCTTTTTTCTTTTTTTTTCTTTTTTTCTTTTTTTCTTTTTTTCTTTTTTTCTTTTTCCTTTTCTTTTTCCTTTTCCTTTTCCTTTTCCTTTTCTTTTTCTTTTTCTTTTTCTTTTTCTTTTTCTTTTTCTTTTTCTTTTTCTTTTTCTTTTTCTTTTTCTTTTTCTCTTTCCTTTTCTTTAAAGGAAAGGGCACATTCAAATAAGCTCATTTTAATTAGAATTCCATTTAATTGACTATGGACAAGATTAAAGCAGGGTGGTTTTTCTACACAATAAAAATATATACATGAAAAAGAATAATGTATTTTTCGATTGCTGTCCATTTGCCATGGGGAGTTCTGTGCTGCAAGTTGATATAGAAAGAGCAGGAGATTGTTTTCCAACATGAGTAACCAGAACAGATGAGCCTTTCAAGGTTGTTGCTTCCCTTAACTCTTCAGAAAAAAAGGTTGAAAATTCACGCAAATCTCATAAACTGTGAACATATTTGCTTTAAATAAACTTTCACTGGTTGCCTTGAAGTTTTTTGTTGTTGTTGTGTTGCTTTTGTTTGTTTGTTTTTTTGTATACCTTTCTATTCATGTGATAAATATACATCCAAACTGAGCATACCTGTATTATCAATTTCCCTCTAAAACATCGTACTTGAGTTTTCTCTTCCCTTCCTGAAGACAGCAACATGCAATGAGATGTGTTATGTCTGATTACATTGTTTTAAGTGCTCTGGTACCCTTTATTCCTGCAGCTGGTTTGTTGTTGTTGTTTGGTTATGTTGATTTTTTTTAAAAAACTACCATGTTTACTTTTATGCTAGCTACACCGTAATGTATCATTCCTAGTTAATGTTTGCAAGCTTAAGCATACAAGTGTCAAAAATCCTGACAGTAAATAATTAAAGTATTTAAATAAACGTGTGTCTGTATGGTAGTTTCGTGGTTGTAAAAATTTGTAGAGCAAGATCTTATGCTGATCTATAATTATAGCTGCCACTGACTATCATGATCCTTACTGAGTCAGATTAATTTACACATTAAGCAGCCATCTGTAGAAATTTTCATAGTACCTTGTTTGTATTGCCAGGGTTCACATGGGGATTCAAAAACTAACTTGGCCTCTAGGGATATTTTTTAACATTGCTATTGGATACATTTATTGTGAACAAATTGTTCTAGACACCGATACCTTGTACCCTTTGTCGCTGTTTTATATTATGATCAGCAGAAACTTTTTTAATATTTTGCATGTATAATGACATAGCAATTTGTAAGCTAAGAACAGTATTTTAAATATATACACATATGTATATTTAAAGTCCTGGACCCACTGTTAAAAAATCTTTGCAATACTTATCAACCAGAACAGATTTGCCATCATCTGTAGTCATAAAAGATAAAAACACAACATATTTTGGCTACAGTAAGAAACATATTGCAAGCCTATTGATGCTAATTCTCTAAAAAAAAAGAATAACAACTATAGTGTTGAAATAAGTCTTATGCATGAGTGTTTTTAAGTAAGCACAACTTGTGTGCTATAAAGGGGAAACAAACAAACAAACAAACAAACAAACAAACAAAAAAACAATTAACCTGATATAGAAATAAAAAGTAAAAGACATATGAATACAGTCAGTACACCCAGTTTTCCAAAATGAAGTGTCTGTTCTTCAGTTATCTTGAATCAAATGGGTGAACATGAGAGCAGCTGGAGTTTGAAAATGAAGGTTATAGTCCTCACTTCTGTCATTAACATGCTCTGTAATGGGAAGTAAGTCACTTCATTGCTATGCTCTGCATTTTCCTTTTTCACTTTTTTCTGTATTACCTGTTCAGACTACGAATGTTTTCAGAGAGGAAAAGTTGTCTAGTTCTGCTAAAGCACCTACACTATGGAGCTTTAATCCACATGGGGGCTCTGAGCATTATTGTAATACCAGTAAAAATAACTGTAGTGAAACAGCAAATGCACAATCGCTTGCCAAATTCAGTCACAAAAATGGGTTCTGTAATATGTAGACAGTGTTCTAGTATGCAATAAAATATTCATTATACTGAGGCCAAAAAAGTCGTGGATATTCATGGAATGGATCCAACAATAATATATTAAGTCACTTTCCATCTTAGAACAGAGCTTTTAAAAAGAGGCGGAATGATTTAGGATAAATCTGTAATATTTAAGAGGTTCTAACTCACAGCAGAACAGAATCCAGTATGCCCACTTTCTGACAGAACAGTCTGTGAAAAATGGTAGCAGGAGTCCATCCAAGCTAATTAAATCTGATTTAAAAATATACTGGAATAAATCAAGCTAATTTGTACACACATGCACACATAAAAAGAGTCTAATGCCAGTGAATAATGAGTTAATTATTTCTAATATCAACTTATGTTTATGTAGGTATCCTCATTTACATATATGTAGGTATATGTGTATGTACCTATACATGTATATGTAACATATAGAAACATATCTATCCCTATAACCCAAGGATAATAAGAGAAGCACCAGTTGCTACAGTGATTGTAACATCAGAGGAACAGAGCAAATCAACCAGCATCTTTTTCTCAGCCACTAGAGGTCAGATGCAGATTCTTAAGACGAGCATCTAAGACCAAGGTAAATGTACCACCCCATACCACAGTAGAATGCTCTAGGTTGTGATTCAATAGCTCATACTCTTTCTGAGTGTCTCATCCAACATATTTAACAACAACCAGTAGGGATTTTCTTCAAAATAATTCACATCCCTTCCTGAATGAATTTTACTCTTGTTATTTACAGCAGCCCGTGTTAGTGAGATCCACAATGTCAAGCTATGTGAAAAGGTGTTCTTTTTGTTGGTGTCTTTTTGTTTGTTTCTTTGTTTAAAATCAGTTTATTGGAATTATTTAGTGCTTATTTTATTAGAAATATTGAATAGTATTATTTCCTACTCATTTTCTTTCCACATATGTTTATATGGGCCTCTCAGTCATATTTTGCAGAATGAATTCTAAAACCATCTTTTTTTCAAATTTTCTCCTCATACAGAGACCAGACGAGCCCTTCACTAGTTTTTTTCCCGCTCCAAACCTTCCTCCTGCCCATAGAGTTCCCTTCACTCCTCAACATTTTGGTTGTAACCAAACAAAAATTTTGCTTGGGCTAATCCTTCTCACAAATCTCAACATGACCCTTGAGAAATTCTCCCTATAAGACTGAACTGGATTTTTGTGAGAATTTTCTTTTCCTTCAAGACTTATGTCAAGCACTACAGATCATATTATCCAGTGAAAGTACAAGGATTATTTTTTTTCCATTTATAGTATTCAATTTATTCCAAGGCAGTTTGCCGTACTGCTCTTCTTGTTGCAACAGGTGATAACTGTACATGTTAAATGTGATGCAAATTTAAAAACAGACTGGAACTAAACAAACTAAAGTTCATAAGAATAACATTTATATATTATTAATTAAAAAATAAGTAAATTATTATGAAATATTTAGTATATCTGGCTTGAAAATCTACTTCCTGTTTAATTTCTCATTCAGAAATAACTTTTTTTAAAGGACTTTTTATCAAATATCATATGACTTGCCTCTTCTAGCTAAAACTTGGGGCTGATCAGAGAATAGTAAATAGATACCAGATAAAAAATGCAGTGTGATAGAAAATGTGTCCATGGTTACAAGAACAATTGCCTGGCAAATGAGAGATTTATTTGAATTCAAAGATGATTTGGAACCAAAAGTTACAGATGATACAAAAATTCTTATTAGAACATTCTCTTCTGCCAAAATCCATGAGTTAGAACATAAGGGAGTGTAAAATCACCTCTTTAAGGGCTGTGAGGGGAGTACTGAAACAGCTACTGTGAGTAGGGCACATAGCAAACTTTAACATGCTAATCTAAGGATACAGGTTTTCTGAATGATTAGGGATGTCCCAGGTTAATGCAATTACAAATTATTTGGGAAAGGTTAAACACTTCTGATACCTGCATGAGTAAGTTTAACGTTCAAAGTCGTATTTAATGTCATTACAAAACTGACAATTACCAACACACAGCACAATTTCCAAAAGTTCTATGCTATCTCCCACTACAAGAATAATACCACTTGTAGGTATTTCCACTATCCAACGGGGCTGTTCTGCACTGCTAGTCTCTCTCCCCATGATAATTTTGAAATATTCATGACCATGCTCTAATCATGTATTTCTACACTTGAACAAAAGAACACTAATAAAAATGTGCCCAGTAACATGAAAAACTTAACAGTAGCCTAGAGAGCTAAGGAACATATTTCCAAAACCTTTCACTTATGCTACTTTCTTAAAATACAACTTGTTGTACAGGATTCAGAGGAACCATAATTTGCAAGACCTTATTATAAGGAATGGAATAACTATTTACACTGTTCCCAGTCCAAGGCAATCAGTAGTTCAGTCTCAGATTTCTCAGAAGTTGTGGCAGGATCAAGCAATTGACCCAGGAACTAAACAGGATTCAAATTCATCTAAAATTACAGCCCCCAAGGCCTGCACTCCGACCACCTCATTTAATACCTAAAATTTACTATGAACCCACTTAGAACATTGCATCAAAGCATGCCTCTGGATCGAACTGCCTTGTTTCAGGAATGACTGTCAAAGTTTAGCGCTTTGCTGCAAAGACAGGGTAGACCTGTGCCTTGGCACAGGCAGAGCTGCAGGCATCAAGAGAGCTTAGAAGACAAATGCAGAGTACAAGGGAATTCAAATGCTGATTGGACATTTACCTGAAGTTTTTGTATTTCTGTTTTGGACTTACATGCTTATTTGGTAACAGTACCCTTTCTTTCAGGGTAATCTGAAGCCAGTCTTTGTTGGAATCCAGGTCCCTGAAAACTCAAAATCAAGTTTACACAAGTATGACCCAAAAAAATAACATGATTGCAGAGCAACAGAATTTATAGTGTTACGTATATTAAGTGTAGTTAAAAGCAAGAAAATATTGCAGGTAAAGTTATCTTCTACCTGGAGTAAAATTAGCAAGATTTGAAAGGCCACTTCTGTGCTGTTTTGACTAGAAAATATCTTCTGTGTGATAATATTTGAAACTATGGTTTGTGAGGGATATTAACCATCTCATATACCAATAACCATTACTTTTACTGGAAACTTAAAATGTAGTGAATGTTTGAAGAATAAAATTATAAAAGGTGGTCCTAATCTAGGTAAATTGGGAGGAGAAGCTGAAATTTTAAAATCTATTACAATCCGTAAACCAGATGGCTCAGAGGGGAATTTAATTTTAATACATAAAATCTAATATGCTGCAGACACAGTCAATCCAGGTTACTATTTTTCTGCTAAAACACATATTGCAGCAAGAGTGCATACTGTAAACTGAAATTACAGAAGAACTCTAAAACATAGGGAAGCAAATTTCTTTAACTAAAAAATATTCTGCAAGACAAATGCTTAGGAAAAAGAAAAAACACCACTGCAATCTTCCAGAAACAAACAAATGTTATTATACAGGAAAGCTGAGATAGAAAAGTATTTCTTAATTTGTCAGCTGTTTTTCATTAAATCCAAATTTTTTAAGCTATTATATTTTTTCATACTGTGAATACATGTAAACAGAGAACTTCATTTGTGTGACAGTTTGGAGACACAATAAAGAATTGTAACAAACATAAAAAATACAAAAGATTATGTGAGGGGTATGGTATTGATTTTCGGAAATAAAATTTATCTGAGGAAACTAGGAGTATGCCTACATGGAAACGTGCACACAGACACAAGCTTACTCAGCCCATTGTAAGCTAGCTGAAAATATGCCAGATTTAGTCCAGTACTGTATAGCCATACAGTGACTTTGAGGTAAAAAATTCTGCTACAAGATTTGCCTGCATCCATCTTTTCAGACATGCCCTAAGTGAAAAGAAAAAAAAATAAAATCTCAGTTTACATATACTCTGTGAAAAATTCCTAGAGCTTGGCAGCTAAATTCTCCAAGGATTCCTCTGCATTAAAAAAACACTATTCTTGAGCTGAACAGGATTCACTGCAATTTCCTCTGCAGTTGTTCCTCCTACCATCTAGAGGCAGGGAAGGTACTCCTTGGAGGAGCTGGCAGTCTTCTCTCTGTTGTTCACAGAATCGTGGAGTTGTTGATGTTGGAAAGGACCTCTGGAGGTCATCCAATCCAATTCCCTTGCTCAAGCAGGGACAACCAGTGCAAGGTGCTCAGGACCATGTCCAGGTGGCTTTTGAATGTCTCCAAGGAGGGATACTCTCTGGACAACTTATTCCACAGCTCCCTCACCTGCACAGTAAAGTGCAGGCGGAAAATGTTGCACTTCTTCTTATGAATTTCATGAGATCCTTGTCAGCCCACCTCTCTAGCCTGCCAAGGTCCCTCTGGATGGCTGCACAGCCCTTTGGTGAGTCAGCCACTCCCCCCAGTCTCATGTCTTCAAATATACTGAGAGAGCATTCCACCACATTGACCAGTTCACTATTTGGGAAAGGATAAAGTGAGACTCAAAAAATGGTGCCAAACCCAGAGCTGCTAGCATACCTGGGTGTACTGGGTTTACGTGGCAAGGTTTTGGTAGCAGGGGGCCATAGGGGTGGTTTCTGTGAGAAGGATCTAGAAGCTGCCCCATGTTTGGGAAGGGCCCCACTGCTGACCAGAGCCGAGCCAATAAGCGATGTTGTTTTGCGCCTCTGTGAGAGCATATTTAAGACAGGGAAAAAAAACACTGCGCCACACAGCAGCTGGGAGAGTGAGAGGAGTGAGGAACAGCCTTGCAGGCACCAAGGTCAGTGAAGAAGGAGGGGGAGAGGCGCTCCAGGCGCCAGAGCAGAAGTCCCCAGAGGCTGTGGTGAGGACCATGGTGAAGCAGGCTGTCCCCCTGCAGCCCATGGAGTACCACGGTGGAGCAGGTTTCCATGATGCAGCCTGTGGAGGAGACCACGGTGGAGCAGGTGGCCCTGCACTGATGGAGGCTGCCGCCTGTGGAAGACCCCTGCTGGGGCAGATTCCGGGCCGGACCTGTAGCCTGTGGAGAGGAGACCATGCAGGAGCAGGTGACCTGGCAAGAGCTGCTGCCCGTGGGGGACCCAGGTTGGAGCAGTTTTCTCCTGAGGGATGGACCCCGTGGTACGGACCCATATCTGGAGCAGTTCTGGAAGAGCTGCTGCCTGTGGGAAGCCCACGCCGGATCAGTTCATCAAGGACTGTATCCTGTGGGTGGGACCCCACAGCACAGGGGACGAGAGTGACCGCTTGGTGGGAGGAGGTGGAAGAGGGTGGATGGGGGGGAAGGTGCTTTTGGTTTCTTTCCTTTGTTTCTCACTTCTCTAGCTTGTTAGTAATAAGCAGTAAATCATACTATCTCCCTATGCAGAGTCTGTTTTTTGCCCGTTACAATAATTATTGCATGATCTTCTTGTCCTTATCTCAACCTTTGAGCCCTTTTCATCGTATTTTCTCCCCGTTCCTCTTTGAGGAGGGGGAGTGAGAGAGCGACTGTGGTGGAGCTCAGCTGCCCACTCGAGCGGAACCACGACACTGGGTCACACCTGCTCCCAAGGCACTTTGTAAATCCTTCAGCCATGCCTAAGCAGTGAACAAACTTGGGAAAGAGCAGCCACTGACAACAGCCCAAATACCATAGGCATCATGTCCATGACCCACACCCAGGCTACAGCCACCATCATAGTGAAGAAATGCACAGACCATGGGTGCAGCACTGAAATTTGCTTTCTACTTGTGTTGTGAAAGTAAATGCCTTATTTTCTTGTATTTACCTCTATTAATGCCATTTCCAAGAATCACAGTGGGATGAATCAAAGAAAGTATAGACCTCTGCTGTTTTGCCTGTGCACGAAAGAGCTGTCATCTGCCACATGGACATGCACAACAGCCCACATTTAGCTAGCCTAGATTCCTGTACCTGCATTTCCTGCTAGCAATGACAACATTAGAGTAGGGAACTTATGTGGAATTGAAGCCGTCTGAATCTGGGCCAATGTCTCATCTTTACTACACCTGTAGAAGTGCTTCTTAGGAAATTAATTCGATCTATTCATTTTAGTCAGCTATTTTGATCATTTATGTGCATAAGTTCATTCCCAAAATTGCCAACAATATGTAATAACGTCAAAGGCAGCATGATAAATCACAGCAATGTAGTACAACTTAAATCTTCAAAACAAATCTCTCACATTCATTAGAAATGTGATGGTATGTTCCGTGTAGCTGGTAGAGCCGGTGAGGTGGTGCTGTTTATAGCAACACAGCTAATCAATGCATATGTATCTTTTCCTGCAAGGTTGCTCAAAGTAATTAGTAACAGTGATACGAGGAACTAGAAAGCACAACTGAAAAATAGTGGATATCAGCTACCAACCGCTCAAATATAAGGACAGCAGGGTACAGAAAATTCTTGGCTACCAAATACTTTCTTCATGGGGGATTTTAGCGGCTCATAAATCTGTTGGGAAACAGATACATCCAAGCATGCTGTGTCAAAGAGAGTATCTCATCATTTGAAAAAAAAGGCAAAGCTGCCCTAGATCTATTCCTTACTGAGAGGATGGAGCTGCCTGAGGATATGAAAATAGAGGAATGCCCTGTAGCCAAGGACCATAAGGTGTTTGAATTTAGTATGGCAGAAGATGGATCCATTGTACAAGACAAATGAGCAATGTACAAGGCAAATGAGAAAACATATTACAACATCTAAACTAAGTTCTTAGCTATTTCAAAATCAGTATCAGTGTTATCATTTACTTCAGGGGGTCCAGAATTAACAAAATGCAGGGTAGATTACTGGGAAAGGGTATTAAAATCTTCTTTTCTAATGCATTCTAATTCTTCTCTTCTTAAACAAAGAATCAGCCAATGTTGCTTCACAGGAAAAGAGCCCAAAGTCTGGTAAAATAAATACGAAATTCTACTAAAACTGGAAGAAGTGAAGATAATCAAATAAAAGTACTTTGTAGCCAACAGAATACCTTCCATCACTGTAAGATAAAAGCTATAAAAGAAAAGAATTTAAAACAATGTTTAGAGGCTTTGAAAACACAAAAGATTTGAAGTGTTCCTAAAATAACTAATGAGAAAAAAGGTCCTTTCAATAGAAAAAGAAGATTACATTAATAACAATTCCGAATTACAAAGATGAACTATTATTTTAAAATATGCCCTTAATAATAATAAAAATGAAAAAGAATAAAAGACAGTAAAGATAAATGCAAATAATTAATGAAGAGGACTTTGCAAGAATTGACTCACAAAAAGCAGATAAGAGTACATTTCACAGATTTGAACACAGCTGAGTCAGCCCTCCTTAGTGTTATTGTCTTCTGGTATTAAGAGATTCTACAAACATGTTTTGTACCATTGACAAACATTTGCTGAAAAGCCACTGGAAGAAGGGAGGAAGTTTGTCTGAAAAAAAAAATAATAATAATAATAATCACATAATCACAGGAATCTCAGCAAATAATTTCTCCTAAGACTAATCACTGAAGTCCCTGTCCTGGAAGTCATGGCTCAGTTTAGGTACCCAGAAGCACATTTTCTGAGGGTCTAGCCTACTATAACAATAGAACAAATAATAAATAAACCTCTTATCCAAGCAGCAAGAGTTAAGAGAATGACTGTAGGGAATAAAACTTGCCAAAGTGCTTGATGTAAATTAGAACTGCTAGGTATCTCAACCTCAAAATTTGAGATAACATAGAGGATTGGGAGAATCCCATTGTGTGTGTGTTTGGGGGGGGGGGGGAAGGAAGAGAAAAACAACAAATTTACAAAGGAAAATAGCCGCTTCTTGGAAACTGAATCTTTCAGGAGAATCCTTGATAAAGTTCAATAAGAAACCATGATTCCATCATTTACACTATTGTGATGATGAAAGTTTCTCTCTCTTCTGTTTTTATGTCTCTAAATAAATTTGGTTCCAGCATTTTAACAGGAACTTCTGCTTGTCTTATTTTCTAACAGCCTCTCTATTCTTCTCACTTTAGGCATTAACAGTCAGAAATCTGCTAATCTGTAGAGCATGATTTAGCTTGATTAACATTAAAAACGTATCACTTCTTCTTTACTGGTTCACTTACTGAGAGGGAAACATAATGAACTCTTCACTTGGCATTGTTATCCACCTTTTGTCTCAGTCTAAAACACAAAGAAAAACACACAAAATTCTCTTCTGCTGATCAGCAGCCCCTGTCACAGGAGCAATTTTGAACTGAAACAGCTACAGCTCCCAGCCCCAAGGAAAGGTACCCCAGGCACTGAAGGGGACACAGTTCCGGATCCCAGCTCATCCTCCTCCCTGAGGCCATAACAGGACTATAGCAGTGTGACATGGGAATCCATGTATGTATTTGTATATATTATGGAAACATCTATTCTTGCACTTCCCCAGCCCTGGCCCTGCCACTAATCATGGTCCTCCAGCCAGAAATCCAGAACCCTGTTCTGATTTCACTGCAGATGGAGCAGAGGGAAACTCCCTTTTGGCTTGAATTTTATGGATTGTGGGGTCTGCAAACACAGCAAGCAATTCTGACAAATTCTTTGTCCTCTTCAACCAAGTTCATTCAATCCAAATTACAATTACATATAGCTGGGAAAGTCATATCGTATTGACTTGGACTGATCTTGCAAAAGAGCTCTGACAGAAACATGAATGCTCAGCATGTTGGTTTATATTGTGATGTGCAGAAGAATTGCTGATAGATAACACTAGGAATCAAGTAAAGCTTCTCTAAAGCTTTCTCCAGAAATAATCTACAATATGACGAAATGAAGGCTACAGAATCATTGAGATATTAAATATGAAAGACCTTTCTGATTTACTTACAGCATTCAGTATAACGGATTTATTAACAGCTCCTATCTTTATGATAAATGATGCATAAATGATGGCAAAGGTGTACAAGAGAACTATATGAAGATTCTTGCAGAATGAATAAATTGGTTGAGTGCCAGCTTTTCTAAGGGTGAATAGTTCTGCTGACTTGTTTCATGCATGTCATGCAGTGATGGATGTAAAATACAAACTTTTAGAATGCCAGGAGTTCAAGGGAAGATTCCAAGTATATGAGGGACAACATTCTTATTCTAGTAAACCAAACAGGTGGCCTCAGCTTCTCCCTGCAGGAGAATCATTTTTCTATTCCAAGACAAGAGAGATGGAACAAAACACCTTCTATGCACAAAAGCTCAATTTTACTATATAAAGTTGAAGCTCAGTGAAGGCCAGACAAAGACTTTTTTTTTTTTTACATTGTATTCATAGTTATACCTGTGCATTTTTAAGGCAGCCATTCCCATGTAATGCTCTTGGAAATAAGACCACCATTCCAGTGAGCCTTCTGCAAAATTCCCATCTCCTTTTGCACTGTAGTCCATTGCCATTTGTACAGGGCTTCTCTGATACACATAGGGAAAATGTCAATTCAAATTCAAAGACAGAGAATACCTTTTTTTGATGAAGCATCCTGTATACCATGAACTAGCTGGAGGTGTTCTCTGCCACTTGACAGGGAACAATGACATGACAAGCAAGGAGAGATGAAGCTTTTAACCAGTTTAATGTGCACAGAGTTGACACTCACTGAAAAGTCATTTGCCTGTTTGCTAGTTTTTTTATGTATGTCTCTTTCCTTTGACTTGTCATTACTCCTGTAAAATACAATTTTGTCTTCTGTTTATTATTTTCTGCAGCAGTGATTCCAAAGGTTCAAAATAATCTTTTTCTCTCTTACAAGAAATAAGGTAAGGAAATGTGTATCTAAATGTGTATTCTAAAACCTAAATTACTTCCCCTTTCACTTCTATACTTTTCTTACTGCTTCTGCAGAGACCTTACATGAGTGTTGCAGTGCTTGTGCTCTATACTTTTCATACTTACTGGAAGTGTTTGGGGCCAAAGGCATTTTTCATAAAGAAACTGGTCAAGATTTACTTTAAATTGTATTCTATTGAGCACTGTTCAGTGGGGAAAAAAAAAAATAAAAGAAGAAAAAAAAAAAAAAAAGAAAAAAAAAACTAGCAAGTCATTTCCCTTTTCTTCTGGGAGAGAGAATTCATATATTAAATGCAATGCAGCACAAAATTCTACATTGAGCTAAATAACATATTTTGAGCTGTTATCAAACACATTGCATGATGTTAAAGACAAAATCTAAGAATCGGTAGAATGTCTACCAATCTTGCATACAGTTTATTTTTCAAGTTAAGCTTTCAAATATTAAAAGTTCACATTCAGTGCCTTGATCAAAAATGATAAATGAACTACTGAATTAGAAGAAGATGCTGCTATTATTTTAACCAGTGAACTAACTCAGGGTTAATCTGGGTGTTATTTAGCCTATTGAAAGTGTTTTGAGTGAACATATGGTTTCTATTGTGAAATCAAGGCACAGTTTTAACTATGAATATAGATAATTACCCTTTGGACTTTAAACATTTATATGTGTCATGTTATGTTGGAGCATTTTTCATGGTCAATAGGTTGAAAGGTTATAGAGTCGAAAATGTAAATTCAGTGTGTTTGAGTAAGACTATCCAGGTTAATGATAGTACAATTCGCTACTGCTCTCTCTTGGAAAGAGCTAGTAATAACATTCAGTGAGCACGAGCACTATAACAAGCTATTTATTTAAATACAGATTGTTATGGAAAAAGATTTTAATATGAGAATTACAGGAATTCAACCATAGTATATATAGCTAGAAAATCCCTGGTTACTGGAGCTTAATTTGATATATATACACAGTATATTTGGGGGCCTAATTATAATGCTAACAATAAAACCTTTAAATAAACAGTGTGTGCATGCGTGTATGTGTGCACACGCCTTAGCGCTGGGAGCATTGCTGTATTCCCACCAATACATTGTGCTCTTGAAAGACTGTTTAGTTTTACTCCCTGAGTGTAGCCCTTGGCAACGTCCCCTTCCAAGAAGCCAGACATTATGTCTGCACTGAGGATGACTGAGGGACCCAGTTCGTATGTGCAAGAAGTGCTGATGTCCTGGTCGCACAGCAGCCGCCGTTCATCAGCCCCGCTCCCATGCACCCACCTGGGCAACCTGCCAGCCCAGCGTACCACAACGGGTGCTCGAAGGGCCTCAGCGATGCAGTTCCTGGTGAAACAGCTCATGGTGAGGTGCCTCCCTGGTCTGAGCAGACCCCTTTTCACCCCGCTGTAACAACTGGTAGTATGTAGGGTGAGGCGAGCAGCTTCCCACTTGTGGACTTGTGGGTCACGGGGTGGGGGGGGATGCTGAGCCCTGGGGTTGCGTTTCTCAGCTAGACAGCTCCTGAACCTGAGCTTGTTTCTTCAGGGCTGGCAGGCATGTCTCTGAACACCCACACACAGCCTCTGTGTAGATGAACCCAAGGGCTAGGTGTAGATTTTAGATTATGAATGACTACATTACTTCTGTTGATCTTCCAGCCATTGATAACCAGGGAAATAGATGACTGAAACTAGCTTTAATCATAACTAATTAATTAATTAATTATGAACAATTTTTGAGCATTTAAATGTGTGTTAGTACTCACAGAGCAAGGCATTAAACCACAAATAGTTGCTCCAAGAAAACCAAATTCTTCCTCCAAAAAAAGAACCAAAAAACTAAAATGTTTATTCTTGCGATTACTGTTCTGTATATGTTAGTTTTCTTATATTACTTTTTAAATGTATTATTCCATGCATTGTATCAGACTTTACATGAGAACACTGGCTTTCTCCATGCACAGTAAAGAACAATACAATCCTTTTCTCCCTGCCCACACATGCTTTATGTAATGGGAGTAATTTCAATTACAGCACATCTCTACTCCTGCTATTTCCCATTTCCAGAAACACACAAAAAAACTATTTTTTAGTCATTTCTAGAAGTGTGCATATTCAAAATATCTCTTGATTACTCTTTACGCCAGTGAACTGCATCCAAAACCACTTCACTTATCTTTTGTTTTCCATGGCAACATGATTTTTAGCACTTTCCAACACCATTTTCTAATGTCTGAAGAGTCGCTTCCTCCCTTCCATCACTGGTGGTCACTCCCTGTCACTGTCACACTGTGAGGTTATTGTTGATATCTTGAAACTGTTCCCTGGGAATGGCAATTAAAAATCTGCTACTCCATCTAAAATCCCAAATACTCAAATTTGAATTTAGAAAATTGGTACAGAAGATAAAGGTTGAGGAAGGGTAGCAGAAGAAAGTGAAGACTGAAGAAGGCAAATGGGACATTCTATAGGTTAACTAGGAAAGATTTATTTTATTTTTATTTTCAAACAAACCTCAATTTTTTATTCCCTCAAAATCAGCATTTTTGCCCCTTTTTTAAAATACATTTTGCTTATTATCTTTCTGAGTGTCTCTCTGCCTTTTTCTGTGTCCCTCCTTCTTTTCCTCTCTCCCTCCTTTCTTCTCCATTATTTAGTTTGAAAATAATTTTCCTAAAACATTTAGCTATCTCATTTTACCTATTTAGTTTAGGATTTTACATCAATTCTTAGACCTGTATATATACATATATATATATATATATATATCCTCTCTAAGGAAGTCTGCCTTTGTTATTCCCTTCCTATATGAAGTTTTTCAGTTTTTTCTACCTTTATTGTCTGTGTTCAGATGGGACATTCAGATGCATTGATTAGAGATGTGCAAATTCTTGGGGGCAGAAAGAAAAGATCCCTGAAGATTTTATAACCCAGTAGTGCATAAAACAAATTATCATGCTTTTCTTTTAAAGGGCAGAGGGAAGAATGGAGCCACCAGTGTTCTCCAGCAGTTGTTCCTTCCCACCAGCTGGTGTTGGAGGTGAGCCTAGAAAGAGGTGACAATTGCATTGTGTATCTGCACTTTGAATGGTTTTTCTAGTGAATGCTGCATTTGCATAGAAACAACTACTGCATTGAAATATACTTTCAAATACACAGGAAACCTATTTTGCTTGTGAATTTTCAAGTCATTTAGGTGACCACCATGTTTCAGGTCACATCAGAATAGAAAGTCTCCCGGAAGCTGGCTGTGGCCTGTCATTATTTGTGTCTATGAGACCTCATGTTACAGCTGAAAAAACACTGAAAATGGGGCCCATGTATGTTTTTAATCCCCCTTCTTGCTCCCACCAAAAAGATCTATTTTTTTTACTGCACTAATATTCTTTCCTATTTTTCTCCTAATAAGCTTATCTTGCTGATAGTTTGACTAAGCTCATGTTGTATTCAAAACTCAAAGTTTCCTAATTAAAGTCCAATTCCAGTATTCCTCCTTAGATATTCAGTGCTTCTGCACACTGTGAAGTAAGATATTTTTAGAAAATATGGGCCACTTAATTCCCGTTAAGTTTTGTATAACAGATGGCATAGTTATTTGATTTATGCATTCACCTTCACGTGGCCCTGCTGACTGCCAGGTTTTTTTAAACCTCTGAAATTCTTTTTTGTTATGCACTGAAACTTCACCCTTTCCACTGCATGAAATATTAGTTTTACTTAGAAAATCTAACTGCGTGCAATTTTCATGTTACTAAAATTGTGCACGGTCTGGTGATTAATTGTATTGTCTTGATCACAGTCTCAGCCTGATGTTCAGGGCTCATTACGGTGGGAGGAATTCAGCAGAACACGAATCTTAACCAGGTGTGGCTTATTAAAGTGGCAGTGCCCAATTTAAAGACTATAAAAGATTTGTATCAAAATTGATGCTTTTAGCTACTTTCCCCTCCCAGGATCGTAGAGATGTAATACAAAAAGGACAATGTAGCTTGCCCATGAAAATCACTCACATCCATCATGTGAAAAAGCAGCTGAGATCTGTTCCTCCCTTGAGTGGGAAGAGTTGCAATATACCTTCAGTACAGCACATTCATACCAAATATCGTCAAAACTTTCCTAAGCTTGACATAGATTACACTTCCAAATGCACTGTTTACATTATTTACTGAATCATGTATTTCCCATCTCCCAGGAAAATGTTTTTCTTTCCTCCAAAGATGCCCTTGCAGCATCAGTACAAGAGCTGCAGAGAGGTAGATCTTGTAGGAAGGAAGCTATCAACAGCTTTTACTGTGAATTCAACCCAGACTTCAAATTTCCATTCCATATTTTATGCAAACTAGTCTGATGTGGGGAAAAAGTGCATGGGGGATGGGGGAAGGAGGGAGGAGAAAACTTTTTAATATCAGGTGAGCTTATCTTCACCCTAGTTTGAGTGCAAGATTTCTCTCAGCTGATGCTAATATGCTAGTGATACACTGTCAGGTGGCCAGTAAGGCTCATTACCTACCAGAGAAACAGTGCAGCCTGCTGTTCGCACACATTTGGGGGAGCTTTCAGAACAGAGAAGATTTAAGTGGGATTGTTTCCCCACTCCTAAGCTTTGAATAAGCCTTGTAACTTGGGTGTGCTTTCATTGCTGTTGTGAGGAATTAATGCCTGATACTTCCCTGCTTCATAAATGTGAGTAAGGCTTTACACCATCTCGCAATGAAAAAGTCTAGATGAAGGAGTTACATTTGAGATTGTAGCTTGCTGCCATTTCACCTTGCTCTGTTGGTGTCAGGTGAAAGTATCAAATGCAGCTATTCATTGGGTGTTGTGTTTGAAGTAACTGTTCCTTATAGGTCAGTGCCAGCTTGTGCTTCCTTAATCCTAAAATGTATTTTCCCACCATTAGGAATGAGACTGGGTGTGCTGCAAATCTTTTAGGAAAAAAAAAAAAAAGGCTTCTGTGACATTATTTATTACTGTAAAAGATTTGATTTCATGACAATGCTCATTTTTTCATAGGATGTGCCTCTGAAGTGCTTATAAGGAGAAATCATTCTGGGAACTCCAACACCTTAGTATAAACAATGACTGTTTAAAGATAGTTAGTAAATAATATGACTAGGTTCCTTGTCATCAGGGAAAGCAAGGAAAAAAGCCAAGGATCTTTAAAATGTGCTTAACGCTTAATCGCCAGCAAATCCAAAACTTTCTGCAAGGTGATATTTTCACTTTTTTTTTTTTTTTTCATATTCTACATTCTTTAACACTAAAAGAGCTGCAGGCAAGTGGAATACCTTGTTTCATGTCCACAGGAAGAGTAATCTGAAACATTTTCAGGGGTCATTAAAGAGGAGGAAGATGATAATGAGGAGCAAGTAATGACAAGAAAGCCATTAGAAATGTAGGTTATCACTTCAGTGTCTTGTCTTCAGAATGATCATGTCTGACTTCTACTTAATGCTTAGAAGTTAGGGGTGGGGTGGTGTATATTTGCTGAAGGAGGTTCTTTATTCAGAGGCTGTGTGTGACAAGTGCTTTGATCCATTAATTACATAAGGCTGATCTAGAATTTTGGCACTGGTTGGTAACTGGTATTCCTTATCTGGAGAGGAGCATACCAGTCAGTGGAAAATCAGCTTTACCAATAGCTGTTGTTATGGGAAACTCAAATAAGTATGATGAAGGACAATGCCTCCTAGAGCTGGCAGCCTGGCACAGGCTGCTGAGAAAGGGAATTTCCAGGCAGCAAGGGCTGAACCAAAGGTAAGGTGGGCATCCTGGCAGGCTTTAAGTAAAGGACGGCATGCTGGAAGGCTTAAAATCTTTCCATGGAAGCAGCACCTTGGGAGTTAGTGAGCCAGCTCTGGTGTAACATTACAAATAAAATGTATACCTGAAGAAAAGCAGCATCCTCTCAAAGACTAGGAGTATTATCTCAGTGAGCAGGAAGGGGAACACTGGGGGGGATTCTGGCAACACCATCTTCAGGTACGGTGAGCTGTCCTAAGGTGCAGCAATGTTGTCTGCACTGTGTGTGAATTACACTGCTGGGTTCCCATATAGAACTGCTAGCAGTACAGTAAGATTACCTGCCCCACTCCCAAGCCTATAATTCATAATTCTTATATGGGCTATTCCTTTTACTGCCTTTTAGTGACTGGAAATCTAGAGACTGTGGCTGGTGTTGAGGTATGTGTTTCTTTAAGAAGGTGCTCTATAGAGATATCTTAGAATTAGCATGCGTATCATGAGACACAGAGGTTGCCATGGTAAGTACACATTTTTTAATTGAATAGCAGACTAATAGGCACATAAAGCCTCCATAACTTGTTGGCACATAAATTACCTCTCCAGGGGCTGTAAGCAATTAAACATACTTCTCTGAAATTCTTTCCAAGTTTTTTTTCTCTGTTTTTGTTTAGATCAGAGCCTCTCATACTTCTTTCTCTCTTTCCCTCAACAATGCTATTTGGCTTTCTTTTGTCCCTTTTAGTATATTCTATCTGTCCTGATTTCTCTTGAATGTCATACACTTCACAGAGCAGGGTAATATGGAGGGTATCAATCTATAAAAGGGCTCTGGTTGGTGGATTTTTTTGTATAATTTGGTATTCTTGGAATTTTCTGGGTGCAAAATAGTGTGGGGCTTATGCAGTATTACTCTTCTGTTTGGACAAAGAATTGGCCATTAAATCCCCAAAGTTATGTTAAAATTAAATACGTGCATTTATATAGTACAGTCTAAGTAGGTGTTTTAATAGTCACCTTCAAGCAGCTCCCCTAATGCCATACATTTGCCACATAACATAAGTTTATGATATTTTGTAACTTTAGAAAGCAGAATAATGCTGGTGTAAATCTTGGTAATTTATTTTGCTTCATTTGATCTATTCTGTTTCGAACTCTCTGGCTAAGAGGTCCTTTGTTTTTCTTTTTCCTGACAATACTTTTCACATTGGTCGTAGTTTTTCGCTCTTCCAGTACTGTAATGAATACACCATTTGCCTATGCACATTGTTTCTAAAGTGTACATTTGCTGTAATCTCCTCAGTGATAACAATAAATCACAAGCCGAGGGCACTGCCTTCTCATTCCAGTTTTTAAAGATTTTTTTTTTACTGGTTACACAGTTTTTACAGAGAAGTAAATAGAATGTTATTTGTTCTTGCTCATACCTCAGCTATTTTTAGAACCCATATTGACAAATTTTCAAGTAGACATTGTATTTCATAAAGAGCACTGCCCTGAAATCACTGTGGCTTGAACAATACGAAAATTCAAGACTCCAGGAGGCCAACGCAACAGGATATCCATAAGTTACAACGCCTACTTATCAACAAGGGGTGAGCTTAACAGTCTTGTTCCTGGCTGTGACAAGTGGTGAGCAGAATTCTTAGTGTGCAGTGAATAAATGCACCAGATAACTCTGAAGAAAGATTAGGTGCAGCTGACTTGGTCTGTTCCTTTGCAAAAATCAAGAGCAATTTGAAGCAATAATGACTGATAGTTTTCCACAACTGTCTTGACTTTTATCCTATTGCAGTACAGAGTTCACCCACCTTTGGTTTTTTTCTTTGATTTCTGTGTTCATTTTTTATGATGTTCATTTTTTATGATTAAAGTGGCCTTGTCTTGAAGGAACAGATGTGTAGTCTCCTTTTTTAAATCTTTTTCCTGAGTAGTTCAAAGACACCTTTAACAGCTTGGAACAAAAGGAAATTATTGTACAGATCAAGGGATTACAAAGCAATGTTTTTACAGAGTTAAAATAAAATATAAACAGCTGTTGAGAGATGAACAGTGCAGAGACAGTTGTTGCCAATTCATTAATACCAACACAAATCCACTCTGTTTATTATGTTTTTAACCCACGTTTGTCAATAGGGAAAATGGTCTTAATTTGAACTTGTAAAATAATGAATGTATATGAGATAGGTTCAGTGTAGAGATTTGAGAATACCAGGATGACTAGTGGTTGCCGTCTGTGTAAACAATATTTTCTAACAGTGTAACAAGCAATAGCTCATTTGTATCTTTGCCCCGTTAGCCCAAACAATTAGTCAGTGTTTGTAGCCTTATAGGCTTATATGCATTAGGAGGGGAATGGTGTGTGTAGGCAGCCACGTGTACTAGTACAACCCAGCTCTAGGTGGAAGAAAATTTACAGTCAGTTCCTTGAATGCAACAGAAACAAACCCACTGCCAGGCCTCTGAAATGGAGCTGTCTCTGTGCTCTCTGGTTTATTCACTCAATGGCTTGTCTCTCTGCTGGTTTCTCTTCCAATCACATTCAGCCTGCCTGAGTGTTCTTCCCTTCCATTTTGGTATGGAGCACTCTGAGCATCTCAGCAGCTCCTGCAGCCATTGATTTGGGTGGCAACTTCGTGTTTCCTTCTTGCTGCAGGAAGACGATGAAGTGCTCCCTCCCCTCAGCAGTTTGCAAGAGGGATATTCCATAATCCCATGGGTGTGATCAAATCGGTGCCATTGAATGGGAAGCTTGGTAGCTTTTATTAACAATTTACCATTGCAGAATTTCTTTGATATACACTGTCCAGCACACTGCTTTCTAATGGAGTAAATAATAGAGAAAGGTGATGGTGATCAGGTTTGATTTCTTTAAGCCATATGACAAGTGCAAAGAGAACAGACCTGAGACAAGCTCAAGTAGCACTTCCTCATCACTTGCTAAGAGTATTGCCATCGCATAAAGACTTGTAGCTAAACACAAGTTCTATGGAATTTCAAATATAGGACAAAATATTTTGTAACAGAGTAGTAAACTACATCAGGCTCTTACACAGCTGCAAGATTACAACTCTCATTATTAAAAAAAATCAGTGTATGGTTATAACAATTTTCATGTTATAAATTGCATAAATTTGGCTTTCAACTAGATGAGATTTTTTTTTCAGCCTGGAATATCTTACTGTCTTTCTATACCTGAAAGGTATACAACAAATTGATAAGCTACAATTCTGAGAATTGTAAGTACTGTAGCTAATAGTCCACTGAAGTTTTTTCTCTTTGGAAAAAGCTTTCTGTAATTGAATGGACTTAGATAAAGCTTTCTAAAGAATTTCTGAGTTGTCTATCACTGTATACTAGAGAATTACAGTTTTCACTTTTGTACAATCACTTCTGAAATGTTTTTATTTGCTAAAATTGAAGTCATACAGGTCTTCAGGTTTTACAAGGTACAGATTTAGGTTGATGTTAATAGTGTTGGCTGCTCTCTTTCTAGAAATTCATTAAATCAGTTTATATAATCTCTAAAAGATCTTTCCAAGTGTTAGTGTTCTTTTTCCTGAAAAAGGATACTTGGCAGATATAATAGCATTTAAGAACAGGGCCCCAAAATGCAGGGTTTGGTGGGATTTTGTGTTGTTGTTGTTGTTGTTTAGTCTTGTCAATATTAAGCCTCCTTCAGGGACATATGCTTACAGGGTTTTAAACACTGCACATTGGCTATCATATCCCTGTTTTGCTGGAAGCAATCAGCAAAAAGGAAGTACAGGTACCAAGCTTACATAGTGATGAGTTATTTCTATGGACACATCTGAGGGCACTAGATTTTCATTAAACTGAAGCCTTCCAGAAGCCTCTCCCATGGTGCGACCTTTGTCTTCCTTGCTGTTCTGTTGGGATTCCCCAAAATACCTGTGTGTTATCATAGACATGTAGACCTTGTTCAATTTGCTTTGGATGAGCTGTTAAACCATGCTGCACTCTGTTAGCTGAAGATTAGAATTTAGGCTTATTTTAGCTAGAGTAAAAGCAATCACAGTATCAATGCCAATTTACACTTTCTCTTAGTCCATCTTTTCAGTACGAAAAATGTATTAATTTTAAAAGGTAGATTTAAATTATAAAGCTTTTTTAAATATGCAAGGCCTGATCCAGATGCTTTTACTTGTGCTGAATAGGACTTATATTGAATAAGATCAATTCTTAACTTCATAACAAGAATAATAATCTGGCTCCTATTACTTCTTGAGGTGGAGGTATTCAATGAAAATTTTGTATATTCAGGTTGAGGTAATTTGTTCAATCAGAGGTGAAAAAGTGGTATGTGTATGATGCATGTAAGCATAAGGAATGAACTGCGGATTACCATCAAGGAAACTCTCTCAGTGCTGAACTTCCTTTTGGGAAGAAAGAAATGTAAGAAAGAACATTAACTGTTTAAACACATGAACAAAATCTTGCTGTAAAAAGTAATTAAGATACATGCATCTAGTGTTCTTTGCAGATGAAAATGAGATAATGCAGATGGGAGGTGTAGAAAGAGGCATTTAATACTTAGCAACTGAGTGATGTGTTTATTGACAAAATATTCCAGGCATGATACTCATACTGCTCCTACTCATACCCTTAATAGTTGATTTTCTGTGGGAAATTCTGTTCTCCCCAGTGAAAGAGGAGACATAAATCTTGAGCGCTTCATCAAAACTCTGTCACCACTCAGCATTTCACTTGGCTTAAATAAGCCAAATTAACGTGCCATGGGAGACTTAAAAGACAGTTTTCCCTGTGCCCCCAGGTGTTTCTTCAACTGTAAAAGAATTTAGCCATGTTTTATCAGCAACATTAATAGTAAGTGCTTACTTGGGAGTCCTTCCTGCAAATGTACATTTCCTTCTACTAGCATTCTATGATGACTCTGATGGAAAGGTAACTTTTTTCCCTGTTAAGATATCTGAAAGTCAGAATATTGCTCTTGCTATTATGGTGGCCTGAAATAATCTCTATATATTAAGACAAGCTGAATTTACAGTAAATTTGTTCTTAAGCATATGTTCTTGGTAACCTCTTTAATTTTCAAAAATTATATATAAAAATACCTTTTTTTTTTTGCAATATTTTACTTAAGGCATATTATGGAAACTATAAAACATCCCTTTCCATAAACCTAGATCCCCTTAAAATGTGTTATTTTAGGTACTAGGACAGTCTCTTCAAAATTTTCCTCTTCTGAAATCCTAAACTACTTCTAGAATATACTGACTACTACCTCACCCAAAGTTGTGTGATTTTGTTCTGCTCTGACATAAATGGACGTTTGTAACCTCCTGGTTTACCCAGCAAGAACCACGAGGACAGGTGGGAATAGCATGGACACTTCTTAATTTTCATTGTAATGTAAGGACAGTGGTTTGTAATGAGGATAGTTTTTATCTGGCTTGCATCTACATGTACATGCTTTTCAGTTTCATACTGTGAACTTCTACTAAACACCATAAACATCAAAATAAACAAAAAAATATCCATTAATGTGTGTGTTCTTAATTTTCTAGGTGTTTTCCCACATTCAGTATTTAAATGTTCTGTTCTTGACACTGAATTCCTCTAGGCAATTTTTGGAAGCTTCTTTTTAAAATTATGAATTGTGAAATGTTTGTTACTTAAATGTTTGTTGCATGCACCAAAGGACATGCTTGTGCTATTTACTCTGTTTGCCACTAATTTGTTCTGAAGTGTGTGAAAGTTGCTATTCAGGAATGAAGGAAGTTTCAGTACTAGATTTTAAGATGGTGTTAATGAGAAGAATCTAGAGGGGAATTTTCCCTATGTGACTTGCGTCGTTTAATCACTTCTGAAACCAGACAGGTTGCTCTGATTAAATTTCTACAGAAGCTAAGAAATAATAGATCTTTAGTATAATGGCAGTTAGTGTTTCTCCATCATGGGACAATGTTGACAATGTAAGAATTTGGGGGTAATATAAGACTTAGTGCACTCCTCTCAGGCAGCAGAGCAATTCTGTTGGGCCTCGTACATTGAGGTCATGCTAGATTGACACTTGAGCAGCTCATTACCACCTGCCCAAGCAATTAACAACCTATCTGTACCTTCAGGTTTTCTCTGTTCAGGTAGTTCATGGCCTTTTAAGCTTTTTTCACTTCTACTATTTCTGAAATTATTCTGGGGACAGAGAGTTGTGGGAGCGAAGGTTGTTTTTTATTATTGTTTTTGCTTGTTTTGCCTTATAGACATTGTGGGCTTCAAAGAAACTTTAAAATATCATGTTCAACACAATTACAGTAAAATGTTTTTATGATGTATAGCCTGTCATAAACTGACAAATATAACAAACACTTGCTCTAAATATTTTTAATTTAAACATGGTAAGATAATGCAATTTCATAACAAATTACATTTATTGATACCGACTGAGAACTTACATAATTTGAAACAAAATGACAAGCCTTGTCAGAGAGCCACTGATTATTATTTGCAACAATATTTGTGTTCTATTTGTGCAGTGAATATTTCAAATAACATAATCTTCTGACACATTTTTTTCTATTTTAAAACAACTTTTATTCCAAAATAGTAAACATAGATGTGTGTGTTTCAGGGCACAGAGCTGAGTCCTGCCCTGTAATGAGTTTTTTTTTGCCCTCTTCTTTAAGAACTTAGGGAATTGAACTGTGGCAGGGCAACATTTCTAGTATATGTCTTCATGGTGGGCTGACTTTCATTGTTTTTGTCCTTTCTTCACATATATGGATAGCATCTAATACAATATGAGAACTAACACTATCCTCAAGAGGAAGTAAAATGCAATATAACTGCTAAGCTCAGAAACAAGATTGCCCAGAAGAAGGTGTTGGTGGAAGACAGATGTTCTGGCAATCCCAGATGTCTGCTCCAAAAACAGAAAGGAACCCCCATCTTCTCTCCTCTGAAGGAGTGCATTACATACGGGAGCAAGTTACTTCCTCAGGGCTCCTTAACCAATCTGACTGTTTTGACTGTGTATTATCCAAGTGATTTTATTTTTAAGGCCCACTATGTAACATCAAGCACATCATGCTTTCAGTGCCACACTCCAAGAAGTACAAGGTTGTGTACATATTGTGACATACAAGACAACTTAAATAGCAGGAATTAGTCAACATCTGCTTTAAAGACTCTTGATTGTACACCTGGCTCTGTGTATATCTGTTTCTCTGGAACTTCCAGAATTAAGACAGATCCTCATGCTGCAAAGACGCCCTTTAATGTGACACAGGCAATGTCTCTGGCTATAGTTTTTGTGCATCTGGTGCATGACTCTCTCAGGCTCCAGTCCCTCTTAAACACAAGATAATCCTTTTCCTTGTGACAGGTTTCTCATTTCAGGTGCTTTCAGTGTAACAACCCTTGCCATCCATTGAATCAATAACTTTAAAATAATATTGTTGTTCCCTTCTGAATGTAGGTCCAAAGCTGCAATCCAATGTAAGATGAATATCTGGGAGGAAAAAGGGTAAAAGAATGACTTAACTGTCATCAGATTGGTTCACTTAAATTGTAAGCTAGACCTCTTGTCATAATTTAAAAATGCAGGTGAATACAAGATACAACCGTTGCTATACAAGAGGTGTAAAAGGCAAAGAATAGGGTAAAACTTCTCCTCTGGATGCCTGTGGAAGTCTGTTGTTAACCTGTTGTTCAACCTTCCTTATTTGGGTGATGTTTTTTGGGGAACTTTGTGCAGATTTCCTTTAAACAATACATTTTAGAAATCCAGGAATGTAGACTAACCTCACAGTTGGCTCTTAGCATCATGGCTGTGAGATGCTGTGCTCTTAAAAATAAATAAATAATGCCAAACTGCTGTCATCACACTTAAAAGGCACTTCTGAGGTGAAATTCTCTTGGTAAAGGTAATTTGCTGTTGTGCAGGATTTTTTTGGCAAGATTGGACAGCAGAGTGCAACAGCGTAGGTCTCTGAAACAGATCAACGTATATTATCTTTTCAGTAAGGCAAGAAGGATAGAAGCTTTCCAGATTCTGTCATGGCTGATGAGAGTCAATGTCCATCAGCAGTAATATTCCGCATAAATGTTTACCTGCACAACAGAGAAAACTGTTAGTGGGGAATATTCCCCCAAATGGTACCACATTTCACATTTTTTGTCTGGATTCACACTCCAAGATAGAATGTGTGTTTGCAGTGGATTGTAATACCAGAATCGTACTTGAATTTTAGTCATATAATGTGGATTACAGTTCCTGGATTTAGGCAGACATGAAATGTGGATCAAATACAGTTATCTATGATACTGCAGTGTGTATGTGTAAAATGTTGATTTCTGTTTGTCTTCTAAAAAGCCCTCCTGACTGGTTGGTGCCCTCTTGCAGTATGTTCTTCCCAGTCAGAAAGAAGATGGAATGAGATGCGGAAACACAAACAAGAACAGTTTTGTTTGGAGTTCTGAAGGATATTACTGCTGAGCACATCTCACCCTGGTTTACACAATTTTTTAATACTTTTTCTTGATCTTTTTTCTTACTTAAAAAATGGCTGTAAACCATCCTGTTTTTATTTTGATTTTACATAATCATGTTACAACTTTTTTATTGGTGCTAGGAATTGCAGTTTTTTAATTGTCTTTGTTCATCACACATGCAAATTCAACTGTCATACAAATACTATCACAGGTTAGTGCATTCCTCTTGTCAGCATTAGCAGTGACTCTTAGAGGTGTTTTAAAAATAATGCTGAGTAAATACAGACATATGAGATGGTCCTGAAGATGAGGGGATGGGGAGTGGAAAGGGAGAAATGTTTTAATGGGAGCAAAATTGGCTTTTCTTTTTCAAGGGTTGTAGGGCAGGAGTAACAGAAATATCTATCTACAACCACCACCCCACCACCCCAAAAAAATTTTTTTCTTGTTGGACACTATATACTTCTGTGTTTTACTTCTGAAATTTTAATTTATATCTTTTTTTAAGCAATAACATTTCCATTTTGAAAATGGAAATAATTATTTAAATAATATGACAAAGTGAATTGACATTCCTTAATTTTTCTCCCAATGCATTTTGTTAATGTACATCACAGAACGTACACACTTTTTCATCCATCACATTTGCATTTATAGCATAACAAGAATCAACAATATAAATTAGAAACAGTATATAAAGTGATTCTTTCTGTGTCAAGGTAGAGAATTTTCTTATGATGCAGAACGATTTAGTTGATATTTGTAGGCCCAACAGTTCAGTAGAAATATATGTTAAACCTGCAATATGTCTTGAGAGGACATATTTTATTGATCTTTTATCGCTCTTTTTAGGTACCTCAAGGGAGGCTGTAGCGAGGTGGGGGTTGGCCTGTTCTCCCACGTGCCTGGTGACAGGACGAGGGGGAATGGGTTTAAGTTGAGCCAGGGGAGTTTTAGGTTAGATGTTAGGAAGAACTTCTTCACTGAAAGGGTTGTGAGGCACTGGAACAGGCTGCCCAGGGAAGTGGTGGAGTCACCATCCCTGGAAGTCTTCAAAAGACGTTTAGATGTAGAGCTTAGGGATATGGTTTAGTGGAGGGCTGTTAGCGTTAGGTTGGAGGTTGGACTCGATGACCTTGAGGTCTCTTCCAACCTAGGAAATTCTGTGATTCTGACAGAAAATCCCACAATGTTTTTTCCCATTATTGAATTATTAAACTCATGTTAATGTGCCATTGTTATTGGGGGAGAGGAGGAAAGGAGGAAGAGGGTGCAGTGTGGGTAGTTGCTGTAGTGAAATAAAGAAAAGAGTAAGGGAGATAAAACATTTTCTTCTAAAGCATTTTGTATTTCTGAGTGCAAGTTCAGTAAAGGTATGTGTAGTAATGTTGGCAGTAATGCTAATACTTAAAATCTCTTGAAAAAGGGATGTTTCCAGTAAATATACTTGTGAATAGGGTACTCTTGAAGAATTGTACTGTTTGTGCATGTGTTTTGGGCTTTTTGGAAAGGAAAAAAGCAAGGAAAGAAATCGCCCACTGATATATGAGTGTCTTTCAACTGAAGTCAATGGAGTTTGATTATGTTATCAGAACAATTGACCCTCATGCCATAACAGGAAGGTTTAGTTGTGATATTTGTAGGGCTATCATCTCGTGTATCTATAGATGAGAAAGATTGAGAATGACAGCATGGTAAAAATTTCTGTACTGTGGCCTGTCTTTATTGAGATATCTCAGAAAGCTGTCTGAAGATGAGAGATGGAGTTAGCCACAACAATGAATCAAAATGCATTGAATCATGTTGTCTAACCTTCTTTCCTGCAATATGTCTGTCCTGTGCTGCCCTTCCTGGCAGCTTTCTATTCCTGTTAATGGGTACAGGAGGCAAAGACACAGAGTCAGAACTGGAACTGGTCAGCAGGCTGACCGAGCTATCTGTTCAGCTATCCAGGCTGTTATTTGACATGGGGAGGAAAATGCCCAAATTATGAGTATGGCCTGATCAGTGATGAAGTATGATGTCTTCAGAAGAGATTTCACTCCTCCTTAGCAAAAACTATGAAGATCTGGTTCTTGTCCCAATGCTTTGAACTGGGGTGGGAGACCCTATACTCATCACCTGTGCAAGGCAGCTGCTCAGGTGTGGGTGAGATCTGGGCACCAAGGAATGTAGCTGACACCAAACAAGAGGCAGTTATTCAGATACACCTGTGCTCTATGTTCCAGTAGCAGTTCTGCAAATTATGTACCCATGAGCAGGGGGGTGACATGGAGACAAGTATGTTAGCACTATTCCCACACAGTGGATTTCTCTGAATTAAAGTTTCCCAGGTGTGATACGTTCACATCCACTCTGCACTTCTGAAGAGATCAGTATCTGTCCCAAAACATGCTGTTGCTGTTCAAAAAGGCTGCATATTTCAAAATTTACTGCATAATGATGTATTAATTGAATATAATAGCCTGTTCCTAAAACATAGCTTTCAGTTTTAGCTTATTTCAGATTAACTGGTTTAGCTTTACTTTTCAGGCCATTAGAGGAAAGCAACAATTTACAGCAATAGTGTGTAACCAAATACCATTCTCCAAATTACTCTTATTAAATGCAGTTGGGCTACAGGTTACTGGGGAAAGAGATGAGCTTACAATTGGCAAAGTTTATAGATATGGAACCTGTTATGTGCACGAGGAAAGTGTAGCACATGGTTTTAATTAGAAGTCTTCCAGATAGTAAATTATAATAACCTGTGACATCTAAAGGAAAAAGCTGACTGCTGCTACAGCTGAAATGCAGGCCATGCCACTGCACTGCGCTGCCTCTTGTTACAGGAGATGTAATTCAATATAACCATATCCCAGAATCCTGTAACTGATTATATTTGGTCATGTTTTCTCATAAATGAAGGGGGGCAAGATTAGTGATGAGTGAACTTCCAATAGTTTAGAGGTTTGGATCTGTAAAGCTTAATCCTAAAAATCTCACTGCTTGCTTGAATCCTTTGAAGTGTTTCTCTTCTGTCCATTTCTGTGCAATGCCCTTCACAAATCTGAGGCTTCGTCCCTCCTTTATGTTCATCTGGCCTAATCCTCCTGTCCATCAGTCTCATTATTTCCAGCTTCTCACAGCAAGCATTATCTGCCCACCTACATTTCTAAACCAGGCAGCGATCTCCATTTGTTGCTCCCACCTACACTTTTTTTTCTTTTGGTCTTCTACATGGTGTTTTCAAAGGGTCTGGCCTGGTCTTCCTATCTATCTCCTTGTTAATTCCCAAGCAAAGCGAGGTGCTACAGTTAGTGCAAGTTCCTTTCCTTAAACCATTATCCGTACTAAGACATAAATATTTTGGTGGAAAACGTTGGCTGAGAGGAGCGAAAATTGAACAGATTTAGAAAATTGAAAGGAAATTCTACCTAAGACTAGATATAGAAAATTATGGCTGTTTAAAGAGATATGTAAGATATGTAGGAAAACAGTTAAGTGGCACAGGGAACAAAAGAATGGACAAGAAGTGTCAGCAAGAATAGGCACTTGTACCGTCTGAACTATAAGTGGATTAACTATGCAGTGTAAAATGCAGGCCATGGTGGACAATTCTTTCCATTTTTTTCTTTTATTTGGATATACTTTGAATTAAATTGTTAGCAGTTCTGTTAAAAACAAGCAACTCTGGTAGCAGAATCTGCAGGGAGAACGTTATTTTTGTCAGAGCACAGAATAGATCTGAGGTTCACAAACTAAAAAAAATCCTGACTTACACTGACCAAACTCTCTACACAAGGCAGAATTAATCATTGTAATGATATAACACTTACCCTAGCTAATGCTCAGGACAAAAGCAGTCAGTTTGTAATGCTGACACCGTAATGCTAAGTCCGAACTGCAACATGATACAAACACTTGCTATTTAGGAAGAATACCTTTGAGCTTGGAAGTTTTGTTTGCTATTTCACTGTTTTTTTTCCTGTTATAACAGAGAAGCTGAGACTTTGACCAATGTGGTATGACAAGTATTATCACATTTCACTGCCCTGCAATGATAGTTCAAATGAAATCCAGACTTTCCATGCTTACCACATCCAGGCTGAACATTTCCATCTGTGATATTCTTCCACCATAGTCAGTGTGAATTGTTGGGAGAGTTAATGTGTATATGAGAAGATCCAGGTTTTTGCAAGGGAATCTTGAATTTTAGTTAAGGGTATATGACATTCCCTAACATGGCTAACCTGAGCTCACAACCACACCATCATATTCCTCTGTTTAAAGCTAAACCCAAACATGAACAAACTTTGAATCTAAGCATTTGAGATGGGTTTCTAAGTTTTTTGTTTTCTGTATTTATTTCTGTCACAAGCAGAAAATGATTGCTACATGACAGGTAGTCTTACTAGCAGAAACACAATAAGAAATATTAAAGAAAAGTTTTGATTGTCTGTCAGCGTGTCCCCTTAGGAAAAACTGCCACATAATAGCTGACATTGGTCCTGGCTCTACACATTTATGCTATTTGATTTGATGTGAAGCACAGTGAGTTGCAGCTGGCAGATATTATTGCAATATTGAAGTATTTTACAGAGTAATGGTACATACAGGCAGTATGGCATATTCCTAACAGCTTCTGTGTACTTTCAGTTCAACAGCACAATTGTGTATACAGACACTGAAGTGCTCTCTGCATTTACTTGACGAGATCTCTGCAGTGATACAGTGTGTTACTTTCCTTACCACTACTCAGGTAAACCGAGGGTAAAAATACAATGTGTAAATTAGTTATAAACCACATAAGGCATATCAAAAACTTCAGAAATGTATAAAGTTTAAGAGCCTGAAATTTTATAAAGCGTTCATAGAATCATCCAGGTTGGAAAAGACTTCTAAGATCATCAAGTCTAACCATCCACCTAACATTGCAAGTCTACTACCCAACATTCCCAAGCACCACATCCAATGTCTCTTAAATGCCTCCAGGGATGGGGACTCCACCACCGCCCTGGGCAGCCTGTTCTGGTGCCTTCTCCATGAAGAAATTCTTCCTGATGTCCAATCTAAACCTCCCCCGGTGGAATTTGAGATTCTTGCTTTATGTCTTATCACTTGCATGTGACAGTCTCTTGCCTGACCTTACTGCAACCTTTCAGGTAGTTGTATAGAGTAATGAGATCTTCCCTCAGCCTCTTCTCCAGACTAAACAGCCCTAGTTCCCTCAGCCTCTCCTCATGTGTCTTGTTTTCTGGTCCCTTCACCAGCTTTGCTGCTGTTATCTGGACATGTGCTAGTAACTCAATATCCTTCTTCTAGTGAGGGGCCCAAAACTGATTGCTGTCCTAGAGGGCTGAAGTCTCATGAATGCTGGGTATAGAGGGAAGACCACGCTATTGCCATTACTATCCGGGATGCCATGGCTTTCTTGGCCACCTAGGCACACTGCTGGCTCATGCTCAGCATACTCAAGTTCTTTTTTGCCAGGCAGCTTTTCAGACACCCTTCCCTGAGCCTATACCACTGTGTGGGGTTGTTATGGCCCAAGTGCAATACCCAGTACTTAGCCTTGTTGGATGTCATGTGACTGGACAAGGCCTATTGATCCAGTCCATCCAGATTATTCTGAAGGGCCTTCCTACCCTCATGCAGACCAACATTCTCATTCAGTTTAGTGTCTTCTGCAACTTGGTGTCTTACTGAATACATTCAATCCCCTCATCGAAATAATTGATGAAGATATTAAACAAAACTGGCCCCTGTATTCCTCAGGGCCAAGTACTACTTGTGACTGGTTGCCAACTGGATTTAACTCCATTCACTGTGACCCTTTGGACCCAGCCATCCAGCCAGTTTTTTACCCAGTGAGCAATACAACCATCTCAGCCATGAGGAGCTATTTTCTCCAGGCTATGGGAAACACTATGGAATTCCTTGATGAAGTCCAAGTAAACAATATTCAGAGCCATTCCCTTGTCCATTAAATGGGTTATCTTGTCATAGAAGGAGATCAGGTTAATCAGTCAGGATCAGTCTTTCATAAACCCATGCTGTCTCTGTCTGATCACCAGATTGTGCCATGTGTGTTTTGTGTGATAGCACTCTGCCAGGATAATCTGCTCTGTGGCCTTCCCTAGCACTGAGATCACACCCACAGGCCTATAATTCCCTAGGTCTTCCTTCCTGCCCATATTGTAGATAGGGGGTTGTATTTGCAAACTTCCCATTAACTGGGATCTCATTGGTTAGTCAAGAGCATTGATAAATGATGGAAAGTGGCTGGGTGAACACTTCTACCAGTTGTTTCAATGCTCTTGGGTAGATCCCATCTGGATCGAGGATGTTAGTGTAAATTTTCTGACTGTGGAAGTACATAGCCAGTTCCACAGTATTTCAGTATTTCAGCTTTCAATTTTGGAAGAAAACAGAGATAGCAATGCCAGAGAAAAATAAAGCTTAACAAATTTTTTGTTGATTTAAGCCGTAGTTTTAACGCACCCTAATCCATAGTGTAAACTGCTCATCTTTGCTTTTTTTTTTTTTTTTTAATTTTAATCTAGAGCACAACTAATTTGCTCCCTGGTGATGGTCAGCAGTATAGAGCTTGTTTCTCTTACTGAGTGTTTTAATAGAGTACTTGGCCCCCACCAGCTGATTTTAAACTTTCAGTTATATAAATTATTTTGAAAAGTTGAATTCAAGCCCCCTGGAATATTTGAGAAAACTACTTCAAAATGTGAGTTAAGATTATTTATTTATTTATTTATTTATTTATATTTATTGAAATGTTCTTAAAATGCTTGGAACACCCCATTTCAGCACTCAGATCAGGCAGGATCTTATACTGACAAACAAGACTTGCTATGGAGGAAGTGTTCTCTTAAGATAAGTTGAGTATTGTGGCTTTCAAAGGTCAAACATTTAATAGCACTTATTCTGTTCTACTGTTTGAAAATAGAAATAAAATACTACTAGGATTACCACCCAACATTTAATCAGACTATTCATGTGGTGTTTGTTTTGGTAAGCCACTTGCCAAGTCTGAATGCCAGAAAACCTGAGAGAGAAAAGAGGAAGGAGAAATCTAAAGATTACAGAGAAGTCAATAACACTTTTTTTTTTTTTTTTTTTTTAATCTTAAGAGACTATGGCAATAGGATACTTTAGCATTTGTGGAGGGATAAATTAGAAATTAGAAGTAAATGACTTGTGTCTTTATGAAGCCTCAGAATTTTAAATCTTTCTTATACTCAGTGGTGTATTAGGTACAGGGTAGCCAAGTGCATGAATGCATTGCTAGCTTGGACAGGATGAAATAATATCTGTAGCCTACTCCAAGCATCTGAGTGTTTCTTATCCTCCTTCACAAGCACAGGTGATGGGGTGGAAACTGTTGGCCTCCAACAGGTGATGGAGCACAAGGAAGCTTCATGGCATAGTGAAATGCCCTGTCTACGGAAGATGTTGGTACTGGATAAGTTTTCCCTGAAGTGTTTGTTTGGGTTCACTGCAAAAGGTTTTTTTTGTTTGTTTGTTTTTGTTTTTTGTTTGTTTGTTTTTGTTTGTTTTGTTTGTTTGTTTGTTTTTTTAATCTTCACATTTTATTATTTCTTGTTACATTAAAACAAGTTGAAATACTTTTTCAATGAGTTGTTTTGGTAACGATCCATCAAAAATTTAGAAGGAATCAATGTACAGCTGTGAAAAGTTTCAATTTTATCAGATCATCATTTTCTGTTTGAAAAAAACTGTTTCACTGGAAAAATTTCTGTAAGCTTCATTAGAAAAATCCCTGGACGATTATGCAGTCCAATAGCTCAGCAAGAGTCTCTCTCCTGCCATTTTATATTCTTTTGATGAAAGCTTCTACCTCCTATGGTTTTTTTCAGTTTATTCTTCTACTTTCACAGTGTATCTGGTCAATAGAAGAACTGTTCTTTCTAAACACAAGAGAACACTCCAAAAGATAAATCTTTGGGTATCTGTGTCAATTGTGCATGAAGTCTCTTTTGGGCTAACACCTTTCTTTGTGTTATCCTATTGGAAAGCCAGTTTTAAGGCTAAATGTTCATGGAAAGGAAGTTTATAAATCAAAGGGGAGAGTGTTTTTAGGGAGAGTACAGATTTGCTCCCTTCCTCACTGAACCAAGTGGACTCCCCCTGACAAGCTGAGCAACCACTGCTAACCAGTACTGCTGAGATTCAAATTATACTGTCACATTTTTGAGTAAATAGTTTATTATTGGACCATAGAAATCGGAAAAACAACTTGAATAAATCAAGGGAAACTCACTTGGCTTCAGAATGTGAGATGGGCAGAAAAAAGTAAACTAAATTGCTCAGGTAAACATCATTATGGACTATTTGCTCACCTCTGAAACTTCTATAAATGTGAAGTGTTGTTTATTAAGAATGCTCATACTTCTTTGAGCCAATCCTATTTAGAAGTTAGTTTAATCACAAGGCTACTTCGAGACCTCTGCCAAATGTCTGAATGCTTTATGAAGAAAATAATTATTTGACTTTTTAAATTATGTAACAAATGCAGTTAATGTTTTTATTCATTAATGGTTAGTTTAGTTGATTCATCTGTATGTCTGTAGGAGAAGCATTTCTATTAAATTATCTCTTCCAAATATTCTTTAATTACCTATCAGTATTTATTAGATTCTTTCAACAGAAGTGAATATTCCACTGAATATGAAAATTAATTTTTAGAAATGTTTGTTTTTTTTTCTGAAAATAGCAGAAATGGAAGAAAGTTCAAATATTAAAGATCTTTAGACTGGCACAGACCAGTCTACCACTATCAAACAGAGCATGATGGTACAGCAACCAACAACCTCAGCTGGTTGTCAGCAGGACAAACACAGGGAAGTCAGTGGGAATGGTAATTGTGTGTTCCACCCCAAGCACATGTGCAAAGTCTTGCAAATGGCAGCAACTACAAAGAAATAGCCTTCTAGAGGCAATAAAAGTTCCCTATGTCCACAGGGATGAGGTTCCTGGCTGAAGAGAACTACATTTTCTCAAATTATTCACTCTGGGTTTGACTACTCAAGGGTAAGAATTGCCTTTTTCAAGTTGTGGAAGCTCTTTCACTCAGAAAACAAGAAATAGCCTGAATAAGTAGGAAAGAAAGTTAAGGTGTTATCTTCAATCTTCACAGAAGCATATAAGTTTCTTTCCCTGATTCCCCTTGCTATGTGCACACCTTGCGATTTGCTGTTTGGTATGACAAAATTCACATTGAACACTTATAGCAATCAATGTTATATGTGATGTACTGTCATAACATTATGGGGAACACACAAGTTCAGTATGCTTGAACTGAAAACTATAGTAAATAATACAATATAGTGGCTTATATTTTCAGTAAAAAAAATAATTATAACAAAAATCTACTGCTTATACTTGGATTCATGGTAACTGTATGTACATGCACTGCTGCCTCCATAAATACTGGCCTGGCTTGCACTTCAGTGAGATGAACTGTAAAAACAGGCTCTACTTTAATGTTTCATTGACAGTACTGCAAGACAGTCTTGTAGAATGAGTTAAAGGATGCATGTCAATCATAGCTGATCCACATGTTCACTTCACATCCCTCTACCCTTCTTTAATATCGTCTGTTTCTGAGTTATCCTGTTCAACCTTAACAAGCTGCCAATGCTGATTGCACAGGTTTTTTATGCTGCTCAGTGCAGCTGTAGGGTTTATGACAGGAAAAAGGAATTAGAAACAAAAACATCAAAAACAAACGAAACAAAAAAAAAACACCTTTGCCTTATGAAGTGAGGATATGAGTGAATCTACTGGACAACCAAATCCCAAAGTTATTGCACTACTTACAGTCCACCCACTTCCAGGGAGATTGACCACAGTTTTCCATGTAGTTTATAGATTAATAAGAAGAAGAAAAAATGAAATCAGTGATTTTTTTTAATGATTTCCAATCATAGTTATAATAAAAAATAAACTGAGAACTAAATCTTTTTGATAAGACAAGCCATTATGACTTGATATTAGTAATCACAATGTTACATGCAGCTAGGAAGAAATTATTGCTCTTTCCAGTTGTTGTCCAAGGTGAGTTATCCTGTAGATTTTAGTTTGGTTCCTTTTGGAATTGTGAAGCACCATCTTATAACAAAAGTTTGTGCCTTGTGTTTGAAGCCCCAGGAAAGCTCCTGTTGCATCTCCTGTCTTGGAGATTGTATGCATTGCTAGATTTTTCCTAATGATCTGTAGGGCAAATATTGCTGTCAACTCACTTCATACAGCTAGTGAAATAAACACATAAGAAGAGAGAAATCATTTCTGATTTCTTCATTTCCACACTGGCGTATGGCCATTAATCCTCACCTCCAGCCTACTTACAGTGTGATATTCCCTCACATGTGCTGGCCTGGGGACAGAGGAAGACAAATCCTATTTTAAAAACAGATGGCCAAAACCATATACTTAATAAAATATTAAGCAGAAGTCAACATGAATCTACCATCCCAACAGCATTACCTTTTGACTCCCGCAGGAACTCTCTCTCCTGTGTTTATTGCATTGTGTACTCTGTGGAGGATCCTGCCTGTCCTTCCCTCCCCTGTTTTCAAAACACCTTGCAGAATTAGGAGCTTTTCATTACAGCTGTAGGCTTAGCCTAAGCAGTTCTCTCCAAAAGACATCATCTAATTTTCAAGCCTAATTTTTCAATTCCAGAATGTTGATATCTGTTAGCTAGCAAGGCTCCACTTAAAGCTAGAACAAATAAGCACTTCTAAGATAAAATTGATCTTGTCTTGAGAGTATATCAGGACATAAACTTAAGGCAGTTACTGGACTACTAGTTTCTATCCTTTGGCAGCAATTGAGTCTAGGTAAATAGTTCAGATGTAGGTGGCTGTGCTTTATAGGGAAAAATCAGTTAGCAGTTATACAAATTTAGCCATTAGGGAAGAAGTTTCTCCTTTGAAGATTTCAAATATGCTTACAAACGTTACCCATACAATCAGTAAAAATGAAATAAAGTCTATAGGTTTGTAATTCCCACAGAAAAGTCAGCCCCATCTCATTAGATTTATCTTCTGTGATTTCTCTTCTAGCCATTTCTTCTTCAAACTTCTTTGCTTTCAGACATTCAGGTTTTATAACTGTCAGAGAGAAGGAAAAAAATGTGTGGGGAGGGGGAGAGGGGAGTGGTCTAGAGAAAACCTAAGAGTGAAATATTGACTAATACACAGTGACTTGGCAGCTCCGGAGCCAAGAAACATCAGTCTGGAAGCAAGCAAAATAGCATGTCTCTGAATATAGAAAGTAGAAGCCTGAAAGAGAAGAGGGATCCAGTCATGACAACAAAGAGCAGAACTGAGAACAATAGAGCTAATTTAATATATTTTTCTCTTGCATTTACAAAGCTTGTCTTGAGCTAGAAAATGCAATTTCTTTCTTAGCACTTCTGTCCTTCATTCAGCAAATATTTTCCCTGTCTGCCTTGTGTTTGCTTCTCTCCTGAGCAAGCAGAAACTCTGCCATCAGCTCTGGAAACAGTATCAGACATTTCACTAATACATCGCCTGACATTTAAAACATGAGTCTGTGTTTTGGGGAGCTCACATTCAGAGGATGCTTTTACAACAAAAAGGCAGATTACATGCATTCCGCCTCTGACTTAACCAACTCCTTTTGTAGGTAGGTATTTTAAATTACCCTCTGTGCAGAGGAGAGGACACTTCATTATGAAAACAGGCTGATGAAAACATGTCCATTTAATGTGAACAATCTGACACTTCCCTTTGCACATTAACTGAGTTCTGCTGAGGATGTGACATTGATGTCTGGAGTAACAAAAAAAAAAAAAGTTATCATTAGGGCTATGTGAAGGATTGGATTATTGAAAGATACATGCCTTGATTTTTCATGTTATTACTTAAACTTTCTGTGATTCTGATGCCCAGCTCCCGTCCCTACTGAAAATTGATGTGTTATCAAGGTGAGTAAATTCTAAGCAGCCTACATGTCACCAGGCTTACTCCCTGGTGTTAGTGCATGGGTTTAAGAGCTGGGAGAGTGTTTCTACAATGAACTGGCTGAAAACCCTTCTCTAGAAAAGAGGTGAAAAAATGTCATTAATTTTATGAAGAAATGAATGATCCCAAGGGAAAGAAAAATCTAGAACATTGATAGTATCTAAAAGTAAAACTAGAGCAGGTACTTCTTTAACACTTTTCCTTCTGTGTTATACAGAAATGAAGGCAGAATTATTAACTGCTTTTTACTAGTGTGCCATGGCAAACACAATTAAAAGCAGAAAGGAGGATTAGGACTGATGTTCAGTGAATGCAAAGTAGTCAGGGATTTTTAATTGGAACAATTTATCAAGCTCTCTAATGGTAAATCAAGACTGGCAATTTCAAACTAATAATTCTGATTTATCAAAAATCAGGAATAAAGCACTTGGTTGTTTTGGTCAACTTGGCACGTCTGTTGGCTTGAACCACCATAGTGCGTTAAGGTGCAACAGTTTGTTTCAGTTTTTCTATATCGGTATTTGGTGCATCATCCTGAGAAAGGAAAATGGGAGTCATAATGCATTAGTTTGCTGATGTCTCATAGCACTTGAGTGTGACACAGATTTGCACTGAAATTACTCCATTCCACTTAGCTTCATTGAATCATACCATTTCAGTGCAGAAATGTCACATTTGGTTTTTAGGAGAAAAATAAAAACCCTGAATTGTTGTTTTCCACTCTAAATGGAAATATGCTATAAGAAATAAAATAAAATAAAATAAACTCTTAATCCTGATTTGTGAAGAAAAATCAGAAGTTTTCCATGGAACGAAACTTCAAATTTTTATTTGTCTTTGAGTAGCTTGAGTCAAGATACAATTCTTGCAAGATAATGCAGTGGATAAATATCATTGCTTTTACATAGTGGAGTCTCATTGTAGTGATTTGGGAGTTTGGGGGTGGTTTGTTTTTACTCAGTGTTGTATACTTTTTTGTTTTGTTTAAGTATAAAAGATAATACTTGATGTTTTGGGGCATTTTAACTGAGTATGACTGAATCAAACCTCAGAGAAAGTTTATTCTGGAAGGATGTAAGATTGTGATATGTCTTTTCTTGAGACTAACACAGAATATATATTCTATAAAGTGTGTATTATAGAATACCTTTTTTATTCTTCTACCTCCAACTTCACTGTACGTTCAGCCTGAAAACTTTTTACATTCCTTTAAAAGAAAGCCAGGAAGTTTGAAGAAGAGGAGCTGATAACCATCTCAAATGTGGTTAAAAGTGAACACTTATTAATATTTTAAATAACTGAATATATTGCAAGTTCTGAAGAATTAAAATTAGTTTTAAAGACTCTATAGATCAAATTAATTTCTTGAGTAGAAGTAGAAGTGTCCCTTTCAGGATAAGAAGCCACTGGAAAATCTCCTTGATACTTTTCTAATTCTCCTCAATACTTTTCTTATTCTTCTCTTTCACTAAAGGAGATTTATCTTTTATTTAAATAACACTGGATATGTTTCACATAGAAAACTAACTTCAAAAGTACCCAGCTTTCTTCTTACCATCAATTATTAGAGCCCTCCAGGTGTTTAGTCTTCTAAAAATGTTCAGAGAACTTCATCTGATTTTTGACAGATTCAGGAGGGTTTGGATAGACAAGAAATTCACCTTCAGCCTCAAAAGATCTATCTGCTCATGGCAAATTGATTTCTAACCATCCTCCTCCTCTAAGGCGCATAATCCCTTTACAATTGTTTATAAACTAGGAATTTATTCAAGATACTTTAAAGATCTCAGAAGTAAATATTATTGACTTATTTTTCTGAAATTGTCACAGATGTAAAGCTCTTGCAAATAGCGAATGTAAATAATTTTATAATCATGAAAAGGGAGAGTCTGTGGGATACATAGCCCTCGTCACAAGCAGACGTCGGGAATGACTGATGCTTGATGTTCACCTGAGGACAGCCTGGCCAAATGCTGGGGGAGTAAATGCATGTGGTTTCAGTGAGATGAGTGCTTGTAGCACTGCTACAGACACAACACCTCTGAAAATCAATTCGGACTTGTATTCTTTTTCTATTCTATTTCTTTCTGAGATTTATTTCAGCTGAATGGCTGCCAGTGCTCTCTTTATTACAGTCTCTTGAAGCCTTACAGCCACTTTAGCCAACCAGTCCTGCCTAACTCTGTCTTCAGTATATTTTGAAGTTGTTTTGGCTGAAGGAGAGAAACAGTGATTGTAGAAAAAGCCTCTTTCTCTCTAAGCTGATACTGGGTTTTAAAATTTCTAACACTGGACTCAGATCAGAAAAGGGGAGGGAGGGAGCACCTCAAAGCTTTTTTCTAGGACTACTTTTCCTCCACCCCATCATGGGCTATCTGTGAAGATCTGGTTATTTCTGAGATGCGGCAGCTTCTCAACACGTGCTAGGAGGATCTGCAGAGCCCTGGCAGAAGCATGCTAATATCTTAGGGGTAGTTACTTTATGTTCATTTAAAATGCAATTAAACAGAACAAATACTGTGAGGAAATGGACAAGATTTTACATTTGCATATAAAAATTAGGAGGAAGATCTTTTCATCACGTTATAAATTTTATATAAACATTTTGGAAGGAAAATAGTGTGGCGATAATATAGACTGATATAATGAAATAACTGGAATGATAGTACTTTTGTCCACAGGTTCAAAAATTGTTCCCAGAGAAGAATTAATAATTTATGGAAGTGTTTATCCCTGTAATTAAATAATGGAATTGAGAGCCTACTTGTTTTAGTCTACAAAAATAGTCCTAAACTCTAGAATGAGAAATTTGCATGAAAAAGTACCTTTAGAAGGTTATTGCATATTGTAAAGGAAAGGCTCCTTTGTTCTGATTCAAAATGAAATGAGTCTTTTCTGACAAAACTCTGGATACAAGCAAGGGAAGCCATGAGACTCGCCATGGAAAAGGAATTGGAAATGAGGAGCAAATCTATGCTTTTATATTTCTACTGTGCTGGTATTTAAGGGTAATAACATACCTGTTAACAAGTTTAAGGTCTGTAATGCTAGACACTTCGGCAGTTGGAGCACACCTTCCTAGCTATTGATATATTTGACAAAGCACCTGGTTAGGTCTTCGATGAACTTGAATGAAGTATTTTCTGCATAAGGGCATGGAACTGAAATTGTAATAGGAGGCTGTAGTATTGAATAGCACTTTTTTAGGGCCATCTTCTGAGCCAGTATCCCTTATATAGCTCTTTAAATAAACCAAGATAGTTTAATTCTAATCCAGACTAAAGGGATGAATTCCCATTTCAATGAACTTTACTGGATAAATGTGAAAGCAAAGGCTTAGCTTTTGGCAGGCTACCTTCCATATTTTTTCTTCCTAACATTAATGAGTTTGATATTAGCATAATATAACTACTGAATTTTATTTCTAACCTGAATAATTTAAAAAAAAAAAAAAAAAAGAGGTGGAAGGGTAATGGGGGGTAATGGGGGGGGGGGGGGGGGGAAATGGCTTGAATTACAATCTGCCCTGATTTCAACTCTGAGGTACTAATCTTTCTTGGCAAACTGAGTATGCTGAATTTGTTTGTGCTGCTGAATATGTAGCACAAAACAGGTAAGTAGGGGGTGGAAACATGAATTCCCCCTTGCCCTTGAACAGTCAGCCAAACAGGTCAGCCCTACAATTCCTTATGCCCCATAAATCTACACAAAGGTAGGCACAGGGGAGGACTTCTTTCTCAAATAGCCAAGAAATATTAATAGCTAGAGGGCTTGAAAACACTGTGTGCCTGTGGGAGCAATATAAAAACACTGAATCCCTCACACTGTCTCAGTTTGGAAGACCATGGTGCTGCATATGATACTGTGGGAGCCACAATTACTCAGAAGTGATCCACACAGATCACTGATGCATTCTGGTCCTCAGTGATATAAGTGTTGTAAGTCACGTCTTTCTTCATTACCACCGCAGAAAAACATGATTGCAAGTGCTGCAGCTACGCACTATTAAAATTCTCTTTTTGTCCAGTGAGCACTAAGACGTAGCTGTGGGGTCATCATACAAAGGCAATCCATTATTTTGAGCAGTGTAACACTTAAAGGCCAGCTTGTGCATTAACTATTTTAATTGTCAACTACAACAGCACTGTGGTGTAACATTAAAGGTGCTCTAAAGTTTGCTGTTTGCTGACAGTGCATGACAGTTTTGCAGACCATAACACTTTTACAAATGCTACCTTAGGCAGGCAATATATAATTTTTTTTTTTTTTTTTGGTGTAGCTTGAATTAACATGAGTTTGACAGAAGCCCAGATGGCTGGATTATTATTAGTTTTACATGAGAACTGTGTGACTAATGTTAATTTAAGTTCAGAAAAATAAGGATGAGTTGGTCTTTCATTAATTGGATTCCACCAATTGGTGCAAGCAAAATATTTTTTTCTTTAAATTGATTGAAATTTCATGCAAACTACACTGGCTTTATATTGTAATTGACCAGTCCCCTTCTCTGTAAACATTCATATGACTGGTGTCACTCTCCTCATCTGTCTTTGGCCTTTATCATAAGTAAGGCTTATATTTTGGTATCCCCTTAACCTTTAAAGATTAGAGAGAATTTGCTGAGGGTCCTCTTGGATGTGTTCCTGCCCTGAGGCAATGGCCTGTCTCTTACTCCACGATGTCCCTATCTCACCACCTGGGACAAAACAAAGTGGTCTTGCTTTCCTTAAAGCACGGAGTAAATGTTACTGGTGAATTTTCTTCTCTAAACCTGTCCAGTGTACTCAGGTAGTGCTTCTTCCTCTCATAGAACCCCTCCACCCCCCATTTTTATTTTTTTTTTCAAGCCTATACTCAGATCTCTTAAGTTTTAAACATCATTACAAGGTCGTATAGGCCAGTTGGTATCTGACAGGGATTGCAGGCTGCTCCTGCAGTCAAATCCAGCCCTCTGTCACTACATATCCTATAAAAGAACTTTCATTAGTGATAATATTTGAATTCAGAGGTTGTTCTGTAGTTTTTTAGTTTTGATGAGATTATGGAGGAGATTTTCAAAGGCATAAACCAGACTTAATGTCATAATCCCATTGGTTTTCAGTGGGAATCATGGGTGCCAGAAGTGTTTTGTGCCCTCAACAATTTTTCCCTATTTCTTAAACAAAGGTTGTACAAATGAAAGGTTCTTTCATTTTAGAGGACTTTGTAGAGATCATAAATTAAGGCTTAGATAGATAAACAATTTAAATCCAGTGTGCTTTGTAGTGGAACTATGCCCCAGAGTGCACTGTGTGCTAAGACCTAGATCATGCTTAATGCAGCAGTAGTCAGGGCGTCTGCTGATTTACTGCCATATGTGCCAGACCCATCAGGATATTGTAATGCAGGGAAAGGGGCTGAGTGAGGAGCTTGCCGAAGTAGGACAGGGAGAATCGGTGGGGGACTTGGAGGTGGCAGGTGTCCGGTGTCAGGAAATGGAATATTTATTGAGAAACCAGATGGAGTGAGGATGTCTGTTCCTCTCTTGCTTCTCTCTTAATTTGAGGGAAGATTTTTCTCTCTACATTACCACGTGACAGAAAATTTGGCAGTTGTGGTGACTACTGTGTGAGGAGACAGCTAAAAATATCAAACCTCCAGCATGTGAAAAAGCAATAGCATATGAGCTACCTAATCAGTTTTCTACACCTCTCACCTCTACAGATTGAAGTACTTAGCTGTATACTATTCATTAAGTAAAATCCCACTGCTGAATTCTGTTTACCAGGTAAAGACATTTTTTTTTGTCACTGTTCCAATTAATCGGTGTTTCCTATGCACATGGAAAGAATTGCTAAGCTCTGATTCACTGCAGCACTTCCCCTGCTGCTAAGGATAATAGCAGGGTGGGGGTGGGTTTGGCTGACTAATATGCCTTAAAATGCCATTTGGGTTATAAGCTCTTGAGGCATAATGATTTTTAGGTAGTCTATCATGTGTCATAATGTCACATCACATAAGGTAAATATGACTCATGTAATCCAGTTTGATACATTGCCATTAAAATATGCTGAGGGTTTTTTTTTTTTTTTTATGCAGTAGAATACCCCATGTGAAGTGTTTTCCCCCTGTATGTTTGTGCATCTGGTGGGAATATTTGCAGGAGCGGTACCAGTTCTTCCTGTTCAGTCTCAGACAGAAGAATCTCGAGAGTCTCTTCAGAATCCCATGACATGGCCAAGTGCGGCATGGTTAAAATGTCTACTGAAAGTAGCGTGAAAGTGGCAAGTTTTGACCCTCAGGAAGACAAAAATATGGCTGTTTTAAGAGAGAGAACCTCTTAAATCCCTCTGGTAAACAGCGGGAGTTGCAGTCTGTCAGTGTCTTGAAGTCTCTAAAATCTGCTGAACCATTTGGCACTGCTTCAGAGTTGGAAATGTTTTTCTTCATATGATAATAGGAAAAGGGGAATTTTGTTGGGGTTCTTGTTATGCTGCTTGCCTTTTTTTTTTTTTTTCTTCCCCTTTTAATGTCTAGGGGGCATTTCGCAACAGTAAGAAATTGTTCCATATGGATATTTTTTCACCTTTTAGTTGTCAGGCAAACACAGTGGTGATTTGGTGTTCTAGTTAACAGGAGGTAAATAGGGAAATAAGGAGGTGTTTCAGTGACCAGGTCAGTGCTGTCTCTTAAGTGTGGTGGCTAAAATAAACTAAGAAGTAAGTGATAATAGTTCTTGCATAAACTTCTGGAACAATAGAGAGTTTGCTATTTCCTTACCGATTTTGGTGGGGGTGGAGTCACCAAGATGGAGCTGATTACACCGGCTGCAGGGCTGTGTGGCACTGCACAAATAATGGAGTACAGGCTGTGCTTTCCAAAGAGAGCCTTTTAATTGTTTGGAGTCTCCAGGAAGTCAACTCTGCCCTGGTTTCCGATGAGATTCAATAGGCTATTTTCCAGAGACGTCTGGAACCAGAATGCAAACAGGCTGATAGGGCTGCTGAGAATATTCCCATGATTATAAAACCATGGAGGGACAATTTGTTTTGGGAGGTGTACTTATGACAAAACAGTGTATGCATTATCAAGCAGATATTGTGTTCCTGTATAAAGACCTGATAATGCCCAAGCGCGCAGGGCTTTCTGCTCGCTGCCAATAATGAACTATGGCTACTGACTTCAAATAGTGGCATGTAACTCAGGAGAAACTCAAAGTTTTCCCTCTGAGGTGTACTTTATTATTAATTCTGTCTAGGCCCTCCACACTTCAAAACTCACTTCTGTAACATACGTGTATTAACTTCTTTGAGCTGGGCTGTAGCCTTGTGCACCTCAAAGAAGGGGTACAGTGTGAAGAGCTTTGGTTTCTGAACTTGTTTCTGATCTAGCTACAGGAGAGAAGGATACTTGTGCTTCTGACATGGCGTTTCTGCTTCCCCCTACTCCCCTGTGACAGGGCAGGAAGCCAGTGAACCACCAGAGCTGTCTGCCCTTTCCCTTCTGACAGATGCCTGTGTCACACAGGGTGGTCACAGCGTCCACTCTCTCTCCCTCCAAAGCCCTGGAAATTCATACTGCCCTGCGATATTCATGACTGAGCTTTTTTCTTTCCAATAGTGTTTATTTCTTTGGTCTGTAATGCTTGTCTCTACTTACACATTATTGCAGCAAAAGGCCTTTTAGATGAGCACCTAGTTCTTGCCTAGACTGAATTTTTACTTTCAGTCATTGTTATGGAGCCATCTGGATATGAATAGATTCATCTGGCTCAAGTATAGCAGTCTCAGTCTCTTTTACTTTGTTCACCTAAGTAGCTCCACTAACTACTCATAAAGTGCTCCTCCTTTAGACTGATGCTAAATGAGTGAGGCTAAGTATATAACACATTTTCCTTGTGGAGGTATTAATATATGCTGAAATCCTGCTCCTTTCCTCTTATGGCACAAAAGAAAAACTGCAGAAGTACTTTTCTTCTTCTGTACATGATGGCTAAGAGGGACAGGAACATTTAAGAATGCCTTATCCAGAGAATAGGATTTTTTGATTTTTTGCAGTGATGCTGAATGAGGATATTCAGTTTGTCTGGTTATTTTAGAGAGAGACATTTGTGCAGTGGGATGGATCAGGATTACTTAGGTCACTGGAATATGAATTAGTGTCCCTAAAATAACTTAAGAAACTATTGGCAACAAATGAAACTGTTCTGAATTTCAAGTCTTGTCAAGGATATATGCACAGATTCAACTCACTGTAATGGTTATGGGAAGAAAATGAGAATTTGGGCCACTGATTGTCTTTATTGTATGTGGTACTGAACACAGCAAAGAAAAAACTCCTATGCCAGCTAAAGCAAGTGACAAAATTCTGGTAGACATGCTGGAGAAATTGCATTCACTGTATTTAACATTTCTTCATTTTCCACACTTCTCACCAAATCACTTTGCAGCAAAATGTTATACTGCTTCACACTGTCAGATTTTAATTGGGAGAATTTGATCAGCACTTATATTAGTTCCAAGAACTGTTGATAGGAGTTTAAAAACTTGTCTGTTGCTAATGCCAAGTACTTTTTAGAGGGGAGGGGGGGTAGCGGGGAGAAAACCTGTTTCTGCTCTAACTGAAAGCAGTGGAAATCGGTTCTCCTGAAATCAACTTACTGTCTGTTGCAAAGATGATCAGCAGTAGAGCAAGAGTAGCTTTTAAACAGACTGCTGGCATACGGACAACACAAAGAAAGCTGCACATTGTGACACTCCTAAAGAAAAGAGGCGAGAGATTCAATGGTTGCTTTCCAGATCTCACAGCTGGACCACTAAGTTAGGAAACATAAGCAAGCTATCATGTCACTTTTACAGGAGCAGAGAAAAGATGCTTTTGTCCCTCTGTACAGTAGCTGAAGTGCTGCAGTATTTTTTCTAATCCTTGCACATCGTATATGGTGTTTGTGGACTTCAGCTTTAATAAAAAAAAAAAATCTCCTACCCACAAAAATGTAATGTACTGCAGTGTGTGTGTATGTATATATTTGGACAACAAAAGAATTTTAGATGTGTGTTTTCTGCCAGCACACAACGTTGCTGCTGTGCAGCTTGACTGATTTCTGAACATTTAAAGGGGAAAAATAAAATGGTTGTTTAAGGGTTTATAGATTAAAAAGCATGGCAAAATCTTCCCTAACTAGGCAACAGTTTCAGGCCTTGATGCTCACGTGTTTTCCTGGTTCTTTTCTATAATCTTATTTCACTGCAGATGGGTGGGGGGTGGAACAGCAGTGAAAGATGTCAAGACAGAGATTATCAGTAGAAATTAGTCAAACGTTCAGTGTTCTCACAACGTAACCATTTCCATGCTCCAGCAGAAGAGTCCTTTGCTGTTATTTCCATGCCATGATCGTGAGCAATCTCAGCTGCTCTGAGTGATAGGGACATACAAGCACTAGCAAAGAAATTCTACTATCTATTTTGTAGGAGGCTTCTGGATAAGGAATGTGTTCCAAGTAATATCTCTTACTAAAGCATTTTGTTTTTGTTATCTGGGAATAGAAAGGACTCTTCTCTACATCTATCAGTTGTATGCATGGGTGTGCATAGACACAAGTACATGTACACAGTTCTCTCACACGTGCTGACGTGTCACGTACTATACAATTAAAATACTTCACTCTTAAGTTACTGGATATCACTTCAGCAAAGTCTTCCAGCATCTCTGCGTTTTCATTCAGAAGAGCAGTTATGCCTTAGAACTGCCATAACCAGAAAAGCTGCCATTCATGATTTTCTGTTTTGCAAGTAGAAACTATTTAAAACTGAAACAATTTTGATCTGATTTCATGACAATATAGAATTTGTAAAAAGGGGGAAAAAACAAGTATTGCCTCAAATCATCCCTTATGGCATGTCTTTCATAGCTTTACTTTTAAGAGTTTTACAAAACAAATACAAAAAGCCACATTAAAGAGGCATAATCCTAGTACTCATTTTGTGTTTCCGAATGTTAAAAACTAACTCTATTCAGGATTTAACAAGCATCCACCTACAAAGGCTGTCTGAAAGTAGTTAATCTGCAGTAAGTGTACAGGGCTAATGCACATGGAAGAAATGGCTGTGCTTCTCCATATTTAAAATGGTATAAAATAGGGTGGCTCAGAAAATTTTGTGTAGGTCAATTTTTTAAATATTCAAGAGTCAAAAATGTCACAAATTATGTCCTAAAGAGATGTAAACCTTTGTAGTCAAGATATAGAATAGGCAGTACAATTTCCAGATCTGGCTGGAGTAGGTATATGTTCATATTGGAAATACATGTACCAAAATATTATTTTTAAGAAACAAGAAGAAATGCATCTTGAAGGTTAAATGAAAAGCAGCGGTGTTAATTTGTCTCCAGTTAACCTAAAAGATCTGTGAGAAAAGGATAGAAAGCCACCTAGTGTGGGAATGGCTGTGCGGAAGGCTGAGGGGAAGGAAATTCAGGATGATGTAAACTAAGCTTGAGACCCAAGAAAGTGAAACAATTATTTTAAACACACTTATAAAAGAAAGTACATTCTGTAAAAATATAATGATTCTTTTTGTGGATTAATAAATTTGCTACATTGATGCAAACAGATCTGTGCTACCAAAATAATACTTATTTGGTGAAAATGATTTTTATAAAGGTGATTAAACCAAATGATGATGATATCTGTCAAAATGCACTGGATAGGATAGACAGGATAACCACATTTGGGCCATTGTATCTGAGCATCTATTATGATAAAGTTCTTTAGGTTGAGTAGTGCATGTGGAATAGCTACAGAAAGCCCTTGCAGGAGGGAAAAGAACCCTCATTTCACAAGGAAGAAGGGAATAAAGTAATGTTTTCTCAAGCAGAATGTGTGAAAACAAATCTTTTGTGGGAGTTGTGCACAGGAGGAGGTGGGGCAGGGAGGGTGGCTGCAGACAGAGGCAAGATGTTCTGCAGTCAGTGCCAAGTTGCTTGCACATCCCATGGAAGTGGAAGGGGCTTCCAAGTCAGCCTGGGCAACTTCTGCAACCTCTTTTGCCAGCCTGTCTGTTTAACACAAGATTTTTTTACATGGGGATTCTTACTAGCTCCTTTCATACAGCTTACATACCTATTAGATTAGGTTCAAGTTTCGCTTGCATCCGTACTGTATCCAGATGGCATGGATAAACTGTCCAAGCCTACATCCTGTTCTGCACATTAATTAAGATCCGTAGTTGCTTTGTTTAGCATGCTGGTTGCCTGGCTCCTAGTTTCCACCACTTGCCCAGCATCACAATCTAGCAACAAAGGGAGAACAGATCTTTCCCTAATCGAGGGTGAAGTGTCCTAGCCACAAAGGAAGGACACTAGTGTGCAGGCTCTCTCTCCAGAGCCAGATTATTCAGTAGAGCTTTAGCCCCTAGATTTCTTTTTTTAGCTTTGAAATCCTACACTTATTCAAGAAGCTCAAAGTATTAGGAAAATGCTTCATGTTTCAGCAAATGTACAAGAGGTTCAGGGAACTGGCTACCACATTAAACAGTTACCCTGTGGCCTGCACTGTAAATGAAGAGGAATAACAGCAGTTATTGAAACTTGTTCTACTTTGTCACAGAGCTACTGTAGCTGCCTGAGCTTCATTGCTTGCTTTTTGGAAACCCGAGAAGAGAATATAACCCAGAAACAATCATACCTCTGTAGTCCAATTGTTCCCCCATGCTTGGGGGAAAAAAAAAAAAAAAAAAAAAAAAGAAAAAAGTGAAAGGAAAAAGTGGTCAGAGTAGCAATCTTGTATCATGTGGCTACGTTTTCAAGTTGTTCAAAGCCTATATGGTGTTACATTGCTTTCAGACACAATAAAATGCCAGTTATTAATCCTGCAATTATCCAGTCTTATCATTGCTGTCCACACAGGCTGGACTTCTAGATGATATTGTTTTCATTAGTGTGACCAAAGGAAAATTTAGAGAACCATCTCTCAAATGGACAAGTGAGAAATATAAGGATTAAGAAATTAATCCTAATACTTAATTACATTAATATATTTTGTCATTCTGGATGGGGACTTTTTGATATTCTGGGCAACTCTTCTATCAATTCATTTTTGTGGCTGCAAAACATGATTACTGGGGAGATGGGGGAAATGCTGCTCATGACATCAAAAAGCATATCCTTCCTGTCAGCTCTGAACATGGAACAGGAATATCTAATCAAAAGGGTTTGCTCTGGATAATATCAATTCCTGACCACAAACTCTAAATCCATGTTATAGGAGCACAGCAGAATGATCTACAGGTAACAGAAATGGAAAAAAGGAATTGATAGGGAGATCAGACTGTGACTAAATGGAAGCAGGGAGGCTGAAAGGCAGCATTTTAGTAAGAAAGACTTTTGCATGGCTTTCAGGTACAATTGGGCAGATTTGTATAAAATAATTTCATCCTGGAGACCATTTAAATTTCATTGATAAGAATGCACTTCATTGCCTCATTTAGAAATTTCCATTGTGGCTTTTTCCCCCCGATTTGTATAAAAATAAGAACCATCTGTAGGGGGGGAAGAAACACAACTTGTTTGTGTGACTGCTTTGCTGTTGTTGTTTAGATTTCTAGGAAACAGATGCGTGTTTTTCATTTGGGGAAAGCATACATCTGTTCTGCTAAATTCTCTCCAGAAACCCTTAATTTTCCAGTAAGAGCTTATTCAATTACATTTGAAAATAAGAAACTTTCCCTCCATCATCTGTACACAGGTCTGAATTACAAGGAAAAATGGTCAGTTTGACATAGTGAGAATTTTTCTTCAGCAAATCTGTAAGAGTTTGCAAAATGTTATATAATAATTTACATAACAGAAGAAAAGGGAAAGTAGTAACAAATATACTTCTGTAATCTATGAAGGGATATCTGCACAGTTGGAACTGTTATTTTTATAGTCTCATATTGAAGACTGGACTACAGTTTAATGGGGATGAAACCAATAAAATTGTATAGAAATTCCTGTATAAGTTTTACTATAGATAGAATTCCCATCTACAAATTTCTTAAAAAAAAAAAAAAAAAAAAAAAAAAAAAAAAAAAAGCATTCTGTAACAGGGATATTATTGGCTTTTATATGGGGATGGCTTAAATATTTTACATGGAAGTTATCATTCTCTTGCTAAATTTACGGGTCTTCTCCAGGAGTTGAAAAGGAGAGTTCATCTCATGTGTTCAGAACATTAATCAGCTTTGGGATCCTACTTCAAAAAATTACCTGGTATATTTCTTCCATTTCTTACAATTTTGAAAAGAAACGAGCTACAACACAGATTGTAATATCATGCAAGTCATTCATATATGCCCATTTCAGGGTTCAAATTACAGTATCTTCCATTAAGAAATCTTTCTTTGGCTAGGGGATTTTTATCTTTAGCTTAGAAATAGAAAATGAAGAAATTTCATAGTCAGTAGTCAAATCTCAGTGCAGAAGAGATCTAAGAGTACATCAAGAGGAGTAAACCTATTAACTCATTCCCCTTTAGGGAGAAGATCCTACAGTAGAGAAACATTTTGGAAATAAATTTGAAGCAGGTGGACAGAGCAGCAGGAGGGCAGTATCAGGCTAATACAGCAGGAGGGCAACACCAGCCAGTTAGAAAAAATGAATTGCATGGGCTGTAGGGGACTGCGTATTAGAATTGCCAAGCTGAATATTTCCTACTGCATATCCTAAATAAATTAAACCTGTCCAGAAATATGGGCAATGATAGCTCCCCACATGATACAAGTAGCAATGGAAATGAAAGTTGGCCATGTGTGTTCCTGTAAAGCCCTGAAACTTCAGGTGGGGTGTCACTTCAGTCCCATTTAAGCCTATTGCTGTGAGCTAGGCCCCTAGACAGATGTAAATTTCCCTGTTGGTATATTTTAATGATACTACTCACATTGTCTATACAGCAGTGAATGTCTTTCACTGTGACAGGCAGCTTCCTCTGCTTTACCTTCCTTTTGTAAGCCAGGACTGGTGCTGTCTGGTGGTGGAAAACAGGGTGGGCAAGACTGCCTGCAGGAGATGCATCTGTGGGTGAACCAACAACTGGGAGAACCCTGCCAAGTTCCTCCTGCTGTACCTTGAGTCAAACTGCTCTGCACCAGTAGCAGGCCCCACACCCTGTGACAGGGACCCTGTTTCTCCTTGAACAGCGGATTCAAGTCTGACTCCTGGAGCAGGGTGGGCCCAGTCCCCTCGAACCTTTATCTTGCTGGAATAGCCCCCAACTCCCTTGGTCGGCCACGCTGGCTGGTGTATGGCTGCTTGCATTAAAGTGTATTAGTTGGTTCATTTGTCTCTGCCTCGGCTGCTTTGCTTCTGGAGCTTTGTGATATTGGCTGGTGCTCCTCAGGCAGCCATTGTAATGCTGCCTGGATGTTGCCCACCTGCTTGTTTGTCCGTAGATGCCTGATAGTTTGCCTGCTGTCACTCTGCCTATATCTTTTCTCTCTTCTGTGGCAGCTGGCCTGGTTGTTGGTTGATTTGTTGCATGCAGCGCTTTTCCTCCCCTGACAGCATACCTTAGGCTACAAATTGCACTCTGAATTTTCTGTTTCATAAGAGTGCAAAGCAAAGCCTGTTGAACAGAGCTGAAACCTCCTCCTGACTTCAGTGGGACACCGAATCATATCCTAGGTCACTGATGCTACAGGATAAGCCAAAGAGTTTAGCTCTGTGCTCAAAATACCACACTTCTGGGAATAGTGTCCAATAAATTATTTTTTTCTAGAGAGGTCCCTGCTCTATGGAATATTGAGGTTTCTCAACATTTCTCCTTCTAGACTTCATCTTTTTCTTTAAAGTACAATTTGTGAGAACATCTTTCATAATTTCAGCCTGATGAATGTTCCTCCTCAAAGTCTCTTGATCTGCATTTCACTTTGCTGTTTTTCTGATGCAAAGGGTTTCAGGGTTTTATGCTGCTGAAGAAAACATTCTTCCAAGGAAGACATCTTTCCTTTAGCCTCCCATGGGAATGCATCTGTATTTCTGAAAGAGCAAAATTCTCTATTGGACCTTTTGAAAGAATCGCTGGAGTTTCCAGACTCCTCTGGGACTCCTGTCTGTCTCCCCAGTAGCAGATAAAAACTGATTGGTGAGGCACTCAGCATTTTTCACTTTCTTGTCTTTATTTCAGTGTGCTATAGAGGAGCTTGAGTTACTGGTAGAGCCTGCCCCCAACCGCATCCCAGGGTGGACAAAGGTCAGCTGAAAGTATTGCTTAAATAATCATAGGATTTTATTGTGTGATCTTGCACCACATGTGACTTCATAGTGGCCTTATGAAATTCTTTCTGCTTTAATTAGCAGAATGTCAACATTTGTCTTCTACCCATGGCTTTAGGAGAGGTTTAGCACTAAGCTATTAGACATCATCTGAAAACTGACAGGCATTTTAATCAAGAAACATGTTTATAAAACTTCAGTGTAACAAGTTAGCTGTGAGTAGGTTAGAAGAGGACAGCAACAGAGACATCATGCAGATTTAAGTATTTGTTTTCTATTTCAATAAAGAAAAGAACATATGACCAAGGTTAATCCACCATAACACCAGCCTTGGAGCTGTTGGGAAGTGTCCTGCCAAGGCTCCTTGGGTTAACTCTTTCCTATTCACACAATACCTCATGATGCAGGAAGGAATATAACAAAACTATTTTTCTGGTCTATTATGTTGGTATAACTCTTTCCTCTGCTTACAGAAGAAGGCAGATGAAGTTTTCCGTGTCCAGCTCAGGTGTATCTTTTTATCCCAGTAAGTTCAAGTCCTTCCCCTCCTCCTCTCTCTGGAAAGTTCTTCCAACAGTACTTTTTGGGATCTGCCTTCTCTGGCAGTATAGCACCCTGCACAACACCTTTTTTCTTGCACATGAATGCATGTAAAGCAAACACTCAAAAGCAGTACTAACATCTAACAAGTGGATGCAGAGTAATCACAGGAGGAAGTCAGAAATAGGATGCCAGGAAAGGGCTTCAGGGTGTGTTCTGTACCTGGCCAAACGGGCGGGATAATCAGCTTTGTGATGCTGATGCCATGCAGAGATCCCAGCTCATCCCACCCTGCAGCCCCACAGGCTGTGCAGAAAGTGGTAATGTTTGCAAAATAGAAGTTACTGCCTTACACTCTCAACTTGAGGACTACGCTTTCCAGCAGTCTCCATTCTCAGACCAACTAGGCAATAAACAGAAGTTGCTTAAATAGGAAAAGACAGATCTCATTTGTAAGTAATTACAATGTAGTCTGAGACTTTTGGTTCCTGTAAGTAAGAAAATACCTAGAAATTGAACATTAAAGATAAATAAAATGCTTTAAAAAAAAATAAATCTAAATCAGTTTTCTGTTCTTAAAAGGCAATCATTGACATTTGTCATTAGCCTTCCAGCAAAAAATATGAGCGTGGACTTTTGGCTTCTGCTCCACTATCTGCTTTATTTCTTTTGAGGTACATACCTCAACATCCTGATTTTTAAAGATTTTCAAGGGACTAATAATGATTGTCATTCATGAAGTCTGATTTCCAGTGTCCCAAATTTATGAGTATTCATTTAACAATTATGATGCTAAAATAGATTTGCTTGTTTATTTGTTTATCCTGGGTTGTTTACTGTCTAGGTCAGCTTCACACTAGCTCAATAAAGTACTTGCAGGATATATTTACTATTGTTCACTAACTAATAAACGGGCTTGCACTTTTCATACTTACAGGAGATTCTGCAGAGCATGTGACTTCCGTTGTAGGTTAAATGGCTTACATGTCTATTAATATTATATCTTAATTTTTCAGGATTGCAGTACTGAGTAAATTGCAGGAAATGGTTTATTCTTCAGTCTATTCCAATCTGTCAGAACTGACTTGGTTAGTATGCAGGACTGAGCATGTTATCTTGGGAGCAAAAGGTCAGCTCTGCCAGTTCGGTGAAAGACAGTTGCTGGGAATCACATGGACACAAGCTCTATGCCAGTCAAAAGAGCAATTTGGTACACTCTCAGGACTAGACTAACAGGATGAAGATGAAAGAGCTAAAACATAATTTATCAAGTTGAAATCAACAAGACCAAAAAACTCAGATTAAGTCAGACATTCTTTTTCACAGAGCTCCTAACGGGTAATTGGGGGATGGAAATCCAAAGTCCCTTTCTTCAGCCATAGATTGACTTTGTGACTGGAAAAATATACAAAGTTCAGTTCAATTGGATCCAGGTTAAAAATAATGTTCATGTGCTAATATGGAAATTAAGCTTTCTGAATCTATTCTTATTTTTCTTCTAAAAAAAATCAAGTCACTACTATGGGAAAAATAAAGAATTCTAAAGAGGTAAACAACTTCAAAGGATATTTTTTTTAACCAACATGGTTAAAACTTGTTTTCTAGGTATTCTTACAATGACATAAGAAAACAGATATGCATGCAATACAGTCGCTGAGGAATGAAAAAAAAAAAAGAAAATCAAAAGTAGGGCACTGTCTTATACACAATTGATGAAAAATTTACTTGCTTCACCTGACACTTCAGTATTGACTTTATCTAATGTGGAAAACAATCATAACAGAAATAGTAATATACAGTATTGGTAACTGAAAGCAGCACAAATTGAGTGCAAACAATATGAAAAGAGAAAGTCACTAGTCCAGGTAGTCAATAAAGATCACAGTATTCAAGTAACATGCTTGAATCACTGTTATTAATCAGGCTCCCAATTTATAACAGATGATATTGTGCAGTCGGTGATTGATAATCCTTTCGGGCCTAATGCCAGTTCTTCCTTGAACCATGAAGGCACAGTTTGTGTGTGTTTGAGAATTCTTAGACTGGTGAGTTCCACAGTTCACCAGCTGCCCAAATTACTTTCTACTGGGAAAATAATAATAATAATAATTATATTTATATATATATATATATATATATATACACACACTCTTTCTTTTCTCTCTTTCCTCTCTTCTTTTCTGGTATAGAGGTGAACTTGCAATACATTGAACATAAACATAAGAGCTATTAGAAGCAATTGTTCTATAATAAAACATAATGTTTCTAGAGCAAAAACATCTGTCACAGCACAGACATCATCCTGTAAACCCATCTAACTAACTTCATTTTCCCTTCTGATTGTATCAGGATAGCTTGCGGCATGACAGTGATTTGAGCGACAGACGTCCAACCTGGAACAGTGCTATGCATATTTATGTTTGTTTACAGAGCCTCATCACTCCTGAAAGATGTAAATTTTAAATTTGCTTTTATTGGGAAAAGGAACTGTGAGGAAAAGGTTGTTACCTTGGAATGCAAAGTCAAAGTTATTGTAAGGCTCTGCCTTTCATAAAAATTTTACCAAGTTTTTAAATTGACTTTTGGTTTCCTAATGAAAAAGAGCGTGAATAATTTAAATGTAGACTGCCTTTTTTTTTTTTTTTTTTTATTAGAACCATACTATACCAATACAGCAAAAGAGACAACACTCAAGATACAGCTTAACTTAATCCTTCTCTTCCCAGGCTTTGATTACAATCTTCAAAACAGCTATAGAGCCTCTGTATTAAAGGCAGATTTTCCTTATCTTCCTATTAAATTATGGTTAGATTTCTGGAATGCTACCTTAGCAAGTTTAATCAATGAGTCCTCAGAACCATAACAAAAAATAGCTAATTATTTAAAACATATAGACATAAAGCACCAGATACTTTGCATTATGAGGTATTAAAAACCTCTATACAAAATATCTTTCAGTTTTTCCGTTATGCATCTATTGTAACAAATCAATTCCCAATTCTAACATGCCTGTAAAGAAACAGGCAGTTTTTTTTGTGGTATGGGTATGACAATCCTAATTCTTGCACTTTCATTTCAATCCTATTTGACCATATCTTTCGTTTCTTTATAGTGTACAAGATGTAATGGGTCATATATCTTGTATAAACAAAGCTTTCTACCATGAGATCTGCAATGTAGGCGAAATATGTTCCCTCGCCAATAAAACCATGCTCTCTCTTTAATGATACCAATCTGTAAGTTGGCATTTTGCATTATGTGCTTATTTGTCTGGCAGTAAATTGATTTGTTCGACTCAGAAAGAGAATAATGTGCAACCTAATAATCTTGAACTACTGTAGTCTACTACAGAAAGGTTTAGGTGCTTATTTTCCAAAGGCCACACTCTCATTTCAAATCTCTGCTCTTCGACCTGAAATAAAAAAGAGGGGGAAAGAAAGGTAATTTCTACCTGATCACTGTTTCCCTATCCTGGGTCCTCTAATCTCATATCTATCAGGCAATTGGCATGGTCAGCTGACTTTTTTTTTTTAAACAGCATCTATTTTCTGTTTTCTGTAAGCTCATGGCTTTCTGCAGAGGTAGCCTGTAAAGACTACAGAAAGATACACAAAATGTTCCCAATCTTGGGATGTATCTCTTGGAATTTTTTTTTTCAAGGCGGGAGAGAAAACTGTCTTGCTTAAATTTCCTAGTGAAACACTAAAATGAATGACAGTGATGTTTTTAATCATTACTTTTAAATAGATACATAGTCTTTATATGATGAAACACAATATTTCATTTTAAATATTTGTCTGGGATACAGGAACAACAAATATTCATAGCTATATCTGACTATACTTTTCTGTGACAACTACTGATGCTGTGATAACTGCTTCTTTTCATAAAAATAAAAAGCTTTTGTCTCAAACAGTTTTTCATTTTGAAGCCTGTGTTACCTTAATTCAGGTACTAAATGACTTTTGTCTGATTTTCCCACAGTAATAATAAAGCAGCCTTTCCCAGGGGCTTACTTCTCCCCAAATCTCACTGATTTGTGGACAGTTCTAGAGCATGGATTTCTGTCATGTCTATTACTTATTTTATTTCTCTTATATTATTGTTACTTTTGTGATACAGCACAACATGTCATGTTGTGAACCCACGAGTTAAAAAAAGAAAAGACCATCCTTTCCTTAGAAAGTTTAAAATGACTCCATCTGAAGATAGAAACTGTATGAGGTAAAACCTGAGTGAGAACCTGAGGTAAAACTTTTGTGAGAAATAACAACGTAATAGTGAAACGGTTATGCTTTCCATCAGCGAGGTAGTCCAAAATGTGAAAATGTCATCAAGTATCTTGGGAAAGACATTTTTTAAAATTGCAGCCAGATCTACACTTCAGCCAGCAGAACTAGCAGATGTACTCTGACTCCTTGTGCAGAGAAAAATGAAAGTCTCTTAAATACCTTCTAGTCTGAGGGGGAAACTATGGAACTGCAATTTTGTGATTGAATTAAACTGTTCCATTTCCTAATTTTATTACAAGCTTTGTCAGAGGAATGGCTAAATGTCTCCTTATTAGTCCTCATCTCAATCTTTATCTCAGGAGACTTTTATCATAATGAGTGTTAATTCTATGAAATTAATTGAGAGGTTGTTATTTTCAACCTCTCTAAATGGTGTGTATTTTTGATTGACTGTTCAATGACAAGTATCTTCTCATTTTCCACTATAATAAGGCTATGAAAAGGAAAAGAAGTGGAATAGTTGGCCAATTAAGTTATACAATAATGACAAGGTCAGGCCAAAGAGAGTACATTGTGGTAGTTTACAAATTACTAAGAAATTTGGATTTTTCATGTTCCTGACAGAAGTTGTAATGAAAATAGAAAGTGACACACGAATCCATTAACATGACAGCACAATAAAAGGGAGGAGAAATAATTTTAAGCATACAAGTATACATCACAATAATTTGAATGGGTCAGAGACAAACCCACAAGAGAACTAAGACTCTTTCCAAAATAAGATGATGCACCACAGAAAACATACATTTTTCATTTCCTCCTAAATCCGTGTCTTCCTTAGTTTCCTGTATTTCAGGGAAGTTTTTCCTTGCTTTATCTCTTCAATCTGCCCTATCTCTGAGTCATGCAATGATGGTTCAATTCATTGAAATCTTGTGATGTTGGTTCCTCGTGCTCTGATGAATTTGCATTGCTCTGCCAAGGAAAGAGCAGCTCTCATCATCAAAAATGTGTGAAGCTGTGCCAGTACAAAGTGACTTGTTTATAAATAAGGAACAATGTAGTCGTATTGAACCTGTGCGTGCAAACATCCTGCATATTACATCATGCTGGTTGAACTGCTTTACCCAATAGTCTTGTGAAACTCATTTGTTGAAAGAAGAAGAGTAGAGCTCCTGTCTCAAAGTTTAGCAAAAATAAAAAGTCTTGGATGAGATTTTTGCCGCTAGCTGCTTCCAGTGTTTCCTATGGCTAAGGTACGGTTGTACATTTTGTAAAACCATGATCATGAATGATTTGTTCTGTTTTACACCTATAAGAAGGAAAAAAAATATCATCTGAACATGTTATAAAATGAGGATATGATCTCTTTGAACATCTGAGGTACTCTAGGTTTTCTAACAGTGATATCAGTATTGTTCATTAATTATCTTGCACAGCACCTGCATAGAAAGCTTATAAGAATGATCTTGTCATAATGTGTTAAGTCAATGAAGGAAAAAAAGTGGGTTTTAGGAGTGGACTTTGGGAAGTGGACTTTCCCTGTGACCCTTGCTTCAAATGAAGATGATCCCTAAAACACATAGGAAATTTAAGGGATCTTTTAAATTATGCTACATAAGATCATTCCTTCCAGGCCTGCTGTGCTATATCAGCACAGTTCACTCTGCACCTACCTAAAGCCTTTGGCCCACCCTACAATGTTCCCAATGACTGGGAAAAGTGGAAGGTATAGCACCATCTACATCAAAGAAATCTCCAGCTGTCCTGTTAAAATAGCTCTTCATTCTCTTGGCACTGATGGCACAGTACAAAGGAGACAGAAAGGGTCAAATTTCAATGCTGTGTAGAAGAATATTCTCACACCAATGCTCAGCTTACACAAGTACAGCAGCTTTTATCTCTGAGGGCCTTAGATGATTTTGAGAGTAAAAAATAAAAAGACCAAAACAAACTGTTTTAGTTGCAGGTCTTGACTCAATTTGATGCAACTAGGTGCTGCCTGAGGTCAAAGCAGGGCTCTCTTAGAAGTCTATTCTTGCCAGGGAATTTGTATGGTCTTCCAGATAGCACAGTCACTGCTCCAACAACCACTTTTTACCTGAATACCTCAGACTGGTACAACCAATTTACCCAAAACATTGCTCTCTTTTGATGCCTTGTGTAAATGCCAGCCACCTGAGTGGTGAATTAACCTTGCAGCTACTGTTGCAGTGTTTTAAAATAATGGGATGCACATCTTTCTGCAAGCTGAATTTGCTATACACCCCATAGCAGCTGACACATTAGGGTGTCAGGTTTCAGACTGTTCAGTTATCTCCTGCTCTTGTGATAGGAAATTTTGGGGGGTTTTGATACCTTGTCTTTTACTGTCTCACTCTCATTCTTTATTGCCTTGTGGAAATAGAGAAGAAACTTTCCATCTTACATGTATGTCTCTGAGCAGATCACAGCAGATCTCTCAGAGGCTCCCTCAAGACAGCTTATTAGAGTTCTCTGGCAAAAGAAGAATAAATTAGTTTTTTGTTTTGTTTTGTTTTGTTTTTACCTGTTTTAATATTAAAAAGGCAATATATCTATTTATGTATCATCAGCAAAAATTATCTTCAGACAGATTTTGCACGTGTTTCCACTGAACTCCCTTGGTATCCCCAAAAGAGTATTTGATAATCTGTTTTTTTAATATATGCTATTTTCTCTAAGGAAAGGATATTAATGTGCTGTCTTTGTCTCTCATTATGAATTTGAGGATCTATGATTTCAGGGTAAAGATCATCAAGCATCAGCAGAGTTTACAGCCTCAATAAATCTAATTCTTTCACCTAGGAAATTTCTGGAAAGTTTTCAAAAATACATGGTAAACTCTGATCTCCAGATTACAGAATAGTTGAGGTGGGCAGGGACCTCTGGAGATCATCCTGTGCAACTTCCCACTAAAAGGAGGGCCAGCTAGAGCAGGTTTCTCAGCGTCATGGACAATTGGACTTTGAATCTCTCCAACAATGGATTTTCATCAATCTCTCTGGACAAACTGTTCCAGCATTTTATCACTTGCATACTAAAAATTACATTTTATGCCCATGGTCTCATCCTGTCACAAGGCACCACTGAGAAGAGTCTGGCTCAGGAGGATGGGAGGAAATATCCATACACATGGATAAGAGCCCACTGTGCCAACTCTTCTTCAGTTTGAACATTACCAGCTCTTTCAACCTCTCCTCATACAGCAGATGCCCCAGTCCATCAATCATCTTTATGGCCATTTGCTGATATTTATTAAAATGAGAGATAGATGTGTTAGCAAATTAGAGACCAGTTACAACCACATCCCAGGCAAATTAATGCCTTTCTCTGACGAGAATGGGACATCCCTGGAGCCTTCTGAGGTTGCAGAGGATGGATTTTTTGCATTGGCATGGTGAAGCCATTTCTCCTAACAATTTCCATGTAAATGTTATTCTTGGAGAGCTATGATCTTCACTTTGATAAGTGAATTCACCCATGCTTCCCCCAGAGTAAAGAGATTCAGATTAGGTAATATTTTTACCAATGCCTTATTTGATTATACTTCAGATGTAAGAATGTACTTCCAACAGTAGAAGAATGAAGAGCTGGATCACGAAGTCAGCATGCAGAGGTAAAATATGTTTCAGCTGACAAAAGAGTTGGTTTGCAGCGTTCCTATCCAAGTGATATAATGATGGCAATAATGACCTGTCACAACACATATCTTCAGAGTAATTTCCATCTATACTCACCCAGATGTCAGGAACCTAGCACAGAAAAGGAAGGTATGAACACAACAGTAGATGGCAGAATCACTTACACATCATAAGCTTTCTGACCCTCAGACTTCGTGCTGAACACTGTCCTCTTGTAGGCATTCTTTGAATTATTTTTTCATAAATAATGTTAGTTAGATGCGTACTGAATACTCAATTGTGTTTTCATAGCTACTGGACGGCAGTAAAGAATATTTTTTCTCCCAGGCAAGGCTGATAAAGAATGCAAAAAGGCAGCACATCTCAATTTTCTGTCACTGCTGGCTTCTTGAGCATGAGCTGACACATACCATGGACTTTGAAGATGCAATGATTGACTCAGTGCAGAGGGGAAGGAAAAAATGTTAGAATTCTATAATCTATCACTGTCCTTAGCAGTGACTAATATAGGACATTAAAATTCACCATGAGTGAGAAGTCATGGTTAAATGTGTTAAAGTTACTTTTATAAAATATGTTCTGTGGGGTTTTGTTTATACATTCTAGAATAGGGCATAAAACAATGTTTCAATCCAGTGTCACTGTACAGTGTGAAGTATAATTGAGGCAATGTGACAAAGAAGGCAAAAAGAAGGTCCAAGGAAAAATGTCTCACTAAGTTGACTAACAGGACAGCAAAAGACACAGAAAATAAAAGTAGAAACACTGCTTATGATAGATATTTTGTATATATTCAAATATGCTGCCATTTTTGTATTCTCACTAAGTCCAACACACACAATATTTGCAAAAACATCTGTTTCTCCTATCCTTCAGCTCAGTATTCTTCATAGATATTTTCTTGTCCTCCATACAATCAGTACTTTTAATTATTTCCATTATCATGTACTCAGCTAAGAGTTTAGTTTCAGTAGATTAGATTGAATCCAGTTTGCTTTCATTATTTTCTATTTGTTCCACTTGGTGCAAATTGTTCTCTTTTGTTGTTATTATTTTCCATTAAGCTCTTTGAATTCTATGAATACTTTCTTGAAATACACAATAATGCACATATTTAAACTAAGTCTCTTTTCACTACTTTTTCTATGTCCTTAGTTTTTATTAAAAAAAAAAAAAAAAGTACAAATGACAACATGGTTTAATCCCTCTACTCTATAAATTAATATCCAGTAGCTATTTTCCTTAAACATCTGGGTTGCAAGAGGAAGTGAGGGTGGGGACAGTTGCCTACATTCCTTGTGCAACTATTGCACCATAATTTTTTTTTCTTCTCCTTTCCTAAAATACGACTTTTTAAAATTGGAGACTATGCCTTCTGTTTGACCCTCCTCATACAAAATTTACATGTGCATTACTTACCTCTTGCTTACAATGTGTCCTGATCCTGAAGCAATTCATGTAGTTCCCTTAGCAGGGAAATATAGTCATGAGGTCGTGTGCCTTTTGGTGCATTAACCATGTTAATGGTTAAGGATGGTTAAGGTAATGGTTAATGTTAATGGTTAAGGCAATACAAGTTCCTCAAGCAAAGCTCCCCTTTGAGCCCACGACATGACATGTCCAACAATGTAGAAACAGACAGGGATCTTCCATTTTTCCCCAGGCTTGTGAGATTCATAAACTGTGGCTATCATCTGTTGTGTGACTTTCTGACCAAAATGGCTATGTCATAGAATTGTAGAATCACGGAATGGGTTGGGTTGGAAGGGACCTTAAAGACCATCTAGTTAAAACCCCTCTGCCATGGACAGGGATGCCACCCACCAAACCAGGTTGCTCAAAGCCCCATCCAACCTGGCCTTGAGCACCTCCAGGGATAGGGCATCCACAGCTTCTTTGGGCAGCCTGTGCCAGGACCTCACCACCTTCTGAGTGAAGAATTTCTTCTTAACATTTAATCCATATCTCCCCTCTTATAGTTTAAAACCATTCCCCCCTATCCTATCACTGTCTACCTGTGTAAAATAAATGTCTATACAGTCTCTTCCATCTGCTGTTGAAATAATGGGCTTTTATGCACCTGCTGCCTACTTGCAAAACTCTTCATCTCAAAAAACCCTGATTTCCAGATCTTGATAAACTAGTGACCTTCTTGAACAAGTGTAATACAAGGCTCTTGGCATCCCACCTGCCTTGTAAAATGTAGCTCCAACTCAAGACCTCCTCAAGGAGGAGTCTTTTCTGGACAGCCTACATTTACATAAAAGTTGGTCCCTGAATCAGATATCTATGAAGAAATAACTAACTGTTGCAGCTCCCTTTCCAATCTTACAAAAGATCAAAATTCCTTGCTGACCTACCAGGATTTTTTCTTAGCATTAATGATTTTTTTTTTGCTTTGCATCTACTATTTAAAACAGAATTTAAAATACACAGGTTATTTGCTTCTAAATGCATTCTACAAAGATGGATCCAGAGAGACTCTGGTGATAAACACTGGGTTATTGCTTATTCTCGTTCACCAAGCACTGAAAGTTTCTGCAAGGTAGTGTCCCTTGCCATAGCTGTTGTGACCTTCTGGAATGTTATATAACAATGATTTAAAATCTGCAGCAAGAAATAAGAAGAAAAGATGCATTGTATGTTTATTTAGGCAAAAGCTCCTCAGAAATGATTGGTTTAAGTGATTAAAGAAGTTGAAAGAGTACAGTAGAAATGCATATATAACTTTATCTTCCTTCAGAGCAGAAACAGCATTGACTGATTGGGGTTAACACAAGTCATATCAGGCAGATAAATAATGAATGCCACCATTAAAAATTATCTTGTGCGTCACAGTCAACAAAGTATGAATGGAAATTAAATGCAATAAAAATGGAGGAAAACAGATTCAAGAGCAGAGTGGCATTTCTGTGCAGATATGGCCAATGTTTTGATGTGAGGTCATTCAAACAACAAGTATCGGGTGTGCCAGTAAAGATTCAGATTAGTCCTGTCCCTATCACACTGCAAATTGAGTTCTTTGGAAGAAGGGAACAAAAATGACAAAACATCCCTGCAAATACCAGTAAATCCTGATTATGCTGCTGGCTCAAGGCACATTCAATCACGCAGCAGCATTTTGGTAATGCATAATTAGAGTAGACGACACATGATTTTATACCAGTTTGAAATATCTTAGCCTTGTATTGATATTCTGTAATTAACATTTGGAAGAATCTCTAAAATTTGGAGAGAAAAAAAAAATCTTTTATTCTTTTCAAAATACAATACTGTGCTTGTTCAAAAATACAGCTGACTTTTTTTTTTTTTTTTATCTTATGCTTCCTCTTTGAAGGTCTGCTGTTACTATTTCATTGCCTTTTTAATCATCAGTATCTATGAGTTTAAGAGCTGAGTTTGTAAAAACTGTTCTTTAAGTGTATAATATCTGACTTCAAAATTCCTCCTAATTGCAATAGAACTATAACATAATCACAAAATAGTAGAAACTGCCAAATTTGCATTAATCAGATCAGGTCACTGCTATACAGTTGTAAGCAAAACTGTCATGTAAGTTTGCATCATTCTCCCAGGAATTTATACTTTGTTGGCAGCAGGTTGCACACCACAAAAACCAAACAGTACGTTTGCTCTAGTGAGGCGTGCTATCACACTGCAATATAGTGTGCTGCTAGAGTGAAGTAGATGGGTCAGTGTTGTTTGAAGGACCAGACATAAACATTAACCTGCAAATTTTCTAAGTGAGTCAAAACAGCTTGTGATGGGCTAATTTACAAATGTGAGTTTCTGAACAAAGTGTTCAATTTATATTCCATAAACTGTGCGACTTGGCAAGAAGAGAAATAGATTAGAAAGGGCAGGAGGGAATGTTTAAGTTTCCATGTTTCTTTAAAGGGGAGGAAAGGGCAATCTAACTTTGAGAGTGTGCTAAGAGGGTTAATTCAGGAGAAGTTCTGCAATTTATTCTCGTTCTCTGTAATGTTGGACCTTGGGGCTTAATGTAATGGAATGTGATTTAGAGTTCTGAATGTGCTAATTTTGTAATTCAGGTGTCCTGTGGAGAGGCTGTGTTCATGCCAGCTATCTGAGGAATTAAATGCAGCTGATTTGTGTTGGGGAAAATGTGTGGTTTGCTTCAGGCCAAAACTGTTGTAAAATTTAAACCAATGTATTTTTCTCTCTCTTTAATTTAAAGTATGGGATACAGGTGGGCCTGAGGGGAATTGCTAAGGGTTCCTATATACTTCCTGGTGTTATGTATAGAAAATTCTCACATTGTTAAAATGTAGCATGTGATAACTAGGATAAACAAGTTTTATTTATAAAATTGTTGTATTTTCCCTTGGTTTTGCCCTGCTTTGGGGGTAGTGTCTTCATCAAGCACTAATTGCAGTAGGATTTTGATTCTTGTGCACTCTGCAAGCATGAGATGATGTTGATCCACTGTCTAATGTCTTCAGAAGAAACACTAATGTTAAGTAGTCATTTGATTTTCTTCAACAAGAGAAATTTGGGGTGGAGAAATGGTATCCATAATATTTGTGAGTAAAACTGAAGATTTATTAATATTGCTATGAAATTGTCAGCTAAGAGCACCTGCCTGCTCTAAGGGGTGAAGTGTTTGAGAGTTAGCTCAGCAAAGAGTGGAGTTTGCCAGGTGAATAACACAGCATTCAATTATTTATTTATTTCAGCCCATATCCTCAGGATATTATGAAATGTGGTTCTGAGAAATAAAGGACCATGTCTTCAGCTTATGTAAATCAGAGTTGCTCCATTTGCTTCAGTGAAACTGTGTTGATTTATGCCAGCTAAAGAGCTGGACCACTGTTCCTTAGGCTATAAAAATGCTTGTTGCTTTACAAATGACTCTGCATCTAAATGACATTATCACACCATAACACCTGACCTGAGAGGTGAAATTGGTTACTTTTATTGAAATCAAAACAATTATATTTCTATCTTCACTGGTTTCCTTCATCTGCCTTGGGAAAACATTTTAAGAAAGAAAGAAGATGAAGTTTTCTTTTTATGCATTCTTGCAAGAGTACTGCCTTTTTGAAATACAGTGAAGACCTCTTAAATAGAAATGCTCATGAACAGCAAATGAAAGGTGCCTGGTTTGTTTTTCTTTTAACTCCATCTTAGTCCCTTTACTTTATGGAGATAAGTATGGGTAATTTATTTCAAGTCTGTTAATATGAAAAACAAAATGCTGGGAGGACAGAAAACTCAAAAGATGTTAATAGCACAGCGCAGTGATTAAAAGCATTCACCAAAAAATATCTTTAAATTATGACAATTCAGACATTGAACATGAATCCTATGTCTATCATACACAACATTTTATCACCCATGGGTAGCATTATTCTGTCTTTGTTGATTTTGCTGGAGGTGAAAATCCAAAGGAAGCACTGCACAGAAGTGATGTACGTGCTTCAAAGCAACATTAAAATGAATTTGTGTTATACACAGAATAGATACAAGATCACTTCATTTTATTCTGTTTAAATATGGCTTAAATTATTTTCTTCATGAAACCATTTTGAGAATGCCAGTATGCATGTGGTGTGAGAATGTGGGTATATTCTAATGCTCATCTAACAGATAAAATTTCTAAAAGGTCAGTGCCTGACAGTGACACAAATAGCTCATTTCAGAGTAGATAAAATTAAAGACAAAAGCTGCCCTTAATGGAAACCAAAATTGTTTAAAATTGTAAAATGATCTCTCTGACTCAACTATATTTCAAAGATGTTGACGTATTTACTCTTTGCCTTTATTATTATTACAAGTTAGAGAAGCTCACGATAATTCATCCACTTTTTCTATTGCTTGTGACTGGGGAACTTACCGTTAGTTTCAAGTAAGCTGGACTAGTCTCCTTGTTGCCTCGTTCTAGATAAATTATTCAGTTAATAGATAAAACAGGTAACTGTTGCAAGCCTTGATCATTCTCATCAGCACTTCTTACACAACCTGGAACTGTAGACTTTTCTATTTAGCTGAAGTTTTTTTCTTACAGAATTTCATATTCAACCCAAATGTTTGGAAAAAAAATTTCCATGTACAAAGAAAAGAATAATTCCAACAAAGCTGTATAGTTTTACTTTGACTTTAAAAATAAAATGTCAGTGTCCTGGAGGGGAAAATTTCTTTATTAATAAATAAATAAATAAATAAAAAATCAGAGTTATAAATGCCATTTCAATAGAAATAAAATGTTTTGTTCATCCTCTGACAATTTATTTGTCTTTTTTTTTCATCACAAATACATGTCATTGGACAATAAAATTAGGATTTCTGTTTTTTTGTTGTTTTTTATCAGTAATGAAAATCAGTTCTCTCCAGAGCTTTGTTATTGGCATAACCAAATTTTCTTCATACATCACATTTTAATGAACACCTTTCTTGTTTTTAAATTGTCATTGAAACACTACTGGATAAGAGCTATCTATACAATTACCAGAAAATTAATCTGAATTATCCATTAAAATAATGGAGCTAAATCACCTATTGTGGACACTTGTATTCAGAATTTTATTGACATTAATTTGATTTGATTTCCTTCACTTCACAATAAGATAACACTTTGTTATGCTACTTCTACTGTAATTCTATCAGGCCTTCTAAATGGGCCTAGAAATATGCTATTGGAATTGGTACTGGTTATTCAATGAACATCATTTCGGTATTTGGTTATCATTAAATTAAAGATACAGGAATGCATTCAGGATAATAAGCTATTGAATGTGAATCCTAATGTAAAATGTGAAATTGAGGTCCTGACCACTTTGCATAAAAGTAAGCATGTCTGGACTGTGTTTTCTAACTGCAATTTCTGTTTCCACTGGAAATAATCTTCCCACCGTTCACATTTAGTGGTGTGTTTCTGGTTTTCACACCAGGCACAGCTTTATTTCAGTTTGGAATTTTCCATCTTCATTTGTTTGAATAAATAAGATAATGACGTTAGGACATACTGGTGTTCTCAAAACAAGATAGCTACAGAAGTACAAACTCTTATCTTCTTCCAAGAAGGACAGAGAGTATTGTGACAAAACAATCTGATAACAGAAAAGATAGCTTATTTCTGCATGTGAGATCATCAGAATATAACTGTGTTAGATGTTTCATATGCAAATCAGATAATAGTTTTAATCCAAGACTTTTTGTAAGGGCTAACACATTTTGCCTTGAGTCAGAAATGTACTGTTGCTACCATTGGTTAACAAGGATTATTGATATTTGGCTTCAAGTTCAATTTTATTCAGTGACTGTAACAGAGATCAACCTTGTATCATCCCTTGCTTTTTCTATGGGGAAACTAATTCCAAATGATGCAGCTGGATTGAAGAACTAAGAATTTAAATTTATCTCCTCCGTTGGGTGAAGGAAGATGCATATTTATAACACAAACACCAAACTCTCTACAAGCTGGCCTCCCATGTTTTATTGCTTGCTATATGCTTTTTTTTATATGTTTGCTACTTCGTGCTCTCAGCAGCAACAGTTCCAAAGGTTGTCTTTTTCTTTTTTTTTTTTTAAGCTGTCATATTACTAGAGTTAATACTGCGGTCATGGAATTGATAAATGAATATTCCCTGCTTTTAAAATGAATTTAATAATTATTTAATTATTTTGATTTGTGCCATAAATGAGTGAGAGAAAAAAAAAAAAAAAAAGGCATATTTTCCATTATTTCTCTCTTTTATTCCTGGTTGTCCAAACTGTGTTCAGGCTTTTCAAGTGTAGTTCATGTACTGTTTCTTTGCTTTCTATGTATGTTAGATATTAATACTGATCTCCTTTGTAAATCTGTTTTGGAGTTATGAATAAATAATTACAACGATTAATATTAGGTGCAGTAATATTAGCATAGCCTCATTTGGCCTGAAATATCAAGGTTAATTTTTTCAAGACTTGTATAACATCCCCTATCTGAGGACTTCCTCGTCTTGTGAGCTGCATGAATTTCCTTAGAGTTATTCTGATACCATATTTGCTTCTCTTTCATGTGTTTCTTCATGTATCCCCTAGTCCCTTATCAGACATACAGGGAGTATCACTTTCTTACTTTTATGGCACCTCTCCTACAAACACCACTTCTTGTTTTTGACCCTTCCTGGAAATATGCCCAGTGAGGGGAAAAAAATGTCTTCCCTTTGTTCTGAAGTTACTTGTTCCATCTAGACTTATATTTTCTTCCCCACAATGACTCCTGTGTTCAAAGTAGGATTAGCCATAAAGGTGTATAACTGAAATCAAAGCTCCCTACCACAACTAGAAGGGGTGCCTTGAGTATCTCCTGGGCCATGACAGTTCCGCACAGGTCTCCTACCCATGGATGGTGGTAGGTGTAGCTAGCAGAGAACATAATTCCTGTAAATTCATCTACCTGGAAACAGAAAGAAGAAAGCTGCCACCCTGGTGTGTGCTAGAAGTTGTTAAGGGGGTTATGTTTACCACCAACTCCCTTAGCGATCTCCCTTTTCTTTTGTCCTAAATTCAGCAAATGCAATGTTCCGTACTGTCCTGACACGCCATAATTAGTTGGGCCAGTAATCAATACTAGTAATGATTTTAGGGACAAAGTTGTTACTATTGATTAGAATACTTTCTGCCACCTTTCCTCTCCTGGCAGCGTCATGGGGAGAATGTATTTATTTATTTATTTAGATGCCTTTTGACATTGCACTTCTACAAAACATTAAGGCATTTTCAACAATTAACCCCAATCATTCTGTTTGTCTGCATACAGGGTCGGTTTTGGTCAGATCTACAAAACATTTTAGAAATCTATAAAATTGATAGGACATTAAAGTGACATGTTTCCAACGTGTCTTTTTATTACTATGCTGTGTAAACCGTGGCCATGCCCACTGTGTTCAGCAAATCTGCCTTGATGATGATGTTTTTTCAAAAAGCATTTTGGATTTAGAATAATAACCACAATCTGCTACAAGACAAATGTTGATGAAAGGAGGATGCCAGTAACAGAAAATGTAACAAAGCTGGAATTTTTAACAGCAAAGCTGTGTTCAGCAGTGTTATTCACACGTCAAAATGCAATATTTTCAGATAGCTCTGCCTTCTGATATGCAATATGGGCCTGATCCAAAGCCCATTTAAGTCAGTGGACTGATTCCCAATGACTTTAATGGGCTTTGGATTTCACCCTAATTGCACTGATGTTCCCTTTACTAAAGCTCGTAGTTACAGTGAAGCTCAATAATGCTCTGTTTGTTTTTTCCTCTGTTCCAGGTGTTAATATTTTCTCTCTCTCCATCTCAGTGAAGCCGCAGTTATTAGGGAGGAGAGGAAAAAGACCAAATCTTTGACCAACTACGGTAAACTGCTGCACGTAGATCTCTAATGCTCAGTGCTGAGTCACAGTGAGCAAGATGATGATCATCATGTAAAGGCAGCTAATAAAAATAAAAGCGCAGTGGCATTTCAAGCCTGATTTGGCAATAAATGTCTCCATGCATGAATGGCCCACTCTAGTGAGAGAATAAAAAATACCTATGAAATAGGAAAGTATGGAATATCAAATGGGGGCAGAGTTCAGTGGGAGGAGAGGTCTTAAGAGAATCAGTGAAGGAATTTCTCTTTTGCTGTAAAAACTAAAAGAAAACAGTGCTCAGTTCACAAGGGCATTGGCAGTTTCTAGGACTGTTCTTTAAAAAGTATCAACAACAACAAACCTGCCCAGGTATGTCTTTGAGGAGGCCTTCCAACTGAGAAAAGAGCACTTCACCTCTCTGGCAGGCAGCTCCCATGGGGATATGACTATCTATCCATTTTCTATAAGCAAAAGTTAGATAGAATATCTTGTGCTTTTTATCACAATTCAAAGGAGGATTTCTGGCAAAATACCAACTTTTACATCACTAAATTCTCACCTCATCTGTTGAACAAAAATCAGCTTCCCACTAATCTGTGGCTGCCTTGGCATTTTTAGAAAGATGGGATACTCCTGTGACAGCTACTTGCTAACTAAGTGTATTGACAGAAGCTGTCTATAAATTAATTAGCTGCTTAAGCAAATTAAACAGATGGAAAATGGGGATTCGGCTATGAGAGAGGAATGGATGGACAGTTGGACACACACACATGACAACATATCCTTTTTCTCTGCAGTATTTCTCTGAATTTGTCTCCTTTTTTAAACAGAGAAAAGAGAGGATCCCAGTTTTTGTTCATTTGACAAACAGCATGGTCCCAGGCTTCAGCTGAAGTAAACAGAGCCCAGTGAAAGTCACTGGTCCTGTACTGTAGCATTAATTGTAGATTCTGAACCTAACTGATTACAATGTAAATTTCATAGTAAATGTAAAAATGCAGAAAAAGTATAAGACTAGGAAAGCTGAAAAATGAAAAACTTTTCCTTTATTTTTTTCTTTTGAGTAAGAAAAAATTACTTTTCTTTTACCCTCAGCAAAATATTCTGCTCTCCCTTCCAGGTTATTTAATCCATGCTTTATTTTAATTAGTTTCAAATGAAAAATGAACTTCAAAATAAAAATCCAGAGAGGTTTATTTAGAAAATGTCACAGTGAAAGCTTTTGGCATTTCCAAAATGAAACATTTCAGTTTCAAAAGATGTCAAAATTAAATGTGTCATTATTTGGCTAAAACTATTTGAATAATTCAGCCTGAATTTCCTAACAGGTTCTCTCCTCCTACTCAGGGAGGTTTTTGTTTTGTTTTGTTTTGTTTGTTGTTTTTTTTTTTTTAGCAAATTTATTATACTTCTTTTCAACTCCAGATTTGATGCCATGTGTGTGACGTTTAGCATGGAAAATATTATTTTACTTAACAAGGTAAAACACACTATCAAGAGTTAGTAAGCTAACTCTTTCTGAAGAGTTTTCTGAAAAAGACAATAGGTGAGATAGGCTAAATGAATGTTTTGATTATCAAAGTATGAACAGAAACTTTTTTTTTAGTGCAATTTGCTGAAAAATCCCTAGGAGTTAAAATGTTTCATGAAGATTCACATCTTCAGAATATTCACAGGGAAAATGTTAGCAGTGAAATCCCAGTAGTTGAGGATCTCTCTGTGTGACTGTATGAACCACTAGTATTGTTTCATTATGAGTGTTGTTGTGGAAGAAGATGCAAAATCTAATGTTAAGTCCTCACTATTATCTTGTGAGTTCCACTTACCTGTTTTAGCTGTATGCAAATATCTGTATTTTAACTGACAGGGTGTTGGTTTTTTTTGGTTCAGTTTACAAATTGTGTAAGAGGCCAGGTTGGATGGGACTTTGAACAACCTGGTCTAGAGGAAGATGCCTCTCACCATGACAACAAGGCTGGAACTAGATGGTCTTTAAGGTCCTTTCCAGTCCAAACCATTCTATGTTTTTATATGATATTACATTGATTATTTCACAGAAACTATTTTCAGGTAACAGGTTAACACAATTGTTCTTGTAAACCAAACAAAATGCTTCATTATCAGTAGCATTGTGCAAGACTATGAAAAATGGTATCTGAAAATCTGGTTAGTTTTTTAGCACTGTAGAATAGCTGGGTGAACTATACACATCTCAGTGAAATGTTCTTCAGGCTGTAAAAATCCCATGTACAACTAGCCTTACCCTCTTAAGTTCATATTATTTCCTACCTAAAGGATGTATGCCACACCATTTATAGCCCTAATCCTTCAAATGTTAAGACAAGCATGCAACACATTCATTTTAGCTGTCTGTTTGTTATACAATACAGGATAGGAATTTAACTGTGAGCCTAAATAAAGGATTCAAGAAAAACCTACAGTACAGTTTTTGTTGCAAATGTAATAATTTTCAAATGTTTCCATTAAATAAAATTAAATTAAATTAAAATAAAAATAAAATAAAATAAAATAAATGCTTTTAATATATATATATTTTTTTAATTACTGAAATATTTATTTACAGTCCTATGTCTAAATATTCACCGCTTCCATTGTCTATCACTTTGCCTATGCTATATCATCAGTCTCTTCTCTAAGAGTCACTAGCCTTCCCTTCCATGATCTGCAGCTCTTCATTGTCACTTGGACACAAATAACATGCACTGGTGGTGTCTCTTACATGGTTTGTTAAGGCTCCTGGATGGATAAGTATATCTCATTTGCTTTATGCTTGGCCTGGCAGCTTTTTTTAAATGCTATTATACCAGTGGAATCTGTAACGAAAAATCAAAGGCTTTGAAGACTAGAGATAACATATCTTAAAATTTCTATGTGATTTTAAAAGCACAAAAATGTTTAGTTTAGTTAACATTAATAAGTTATATTCCCAGTAACAGTGAAATGAATAAAGGTCTCATGCTGAATCATATCCTTTTAGTATGTTTCTTCGCTTGATCTTGGTCATAGATATATTATTTTCTTCTGAAGTCTAAGTATAATTTATTAGTCAGGTTGAATGGTCAGAAAGAAAGTTGTTCATTGACCTGAAGAAATGTATGGTGTCTCCATGATGATGAAGAACATAAAAGAGCCTCCTTCTTGGGAAATATTACAGTTGATAGAGAGTGTTTGAAGGAGAACCTGTCAAAGAGACTGACAGCAACATGAACAAAAGGAGGAAGGGAAATAGAAGATGAGAGTCTGAATTTGTTCTCTTTGAGATTTCACGTTTAGGAATTTTAACAAAGAAAGGGTCATTATCTGGGCAGCATAACTTCCTGAACCCAGCTTTTATCTCCTCTTGTCCTTTTATGTAATTGAAAAAAAGGGTCTTTCACACAGAAGAACGCTAGAAGAACTACAGGAAATGCGATGGACACGGGAAAATCCTTCCAGTGTATAGCTTTTCAGTGCTTCTTCTCAGGGGGCAGGATGTGGCAACCTCTTCCTTGCACCCTGGGTTCACTGCTGTTTGGAGGCCGGCTGTCTCCCTCTGAAGTCAGGAACTGTTTGTTGTTCTCTTTAAATGTTCCTCTCTCATTTTTTGCTAGTTGCTACGCTTCTCAAGAACTGTGCTAAGTCTTTCCAGAAGCTCTTTGATCCTAGTCTATTCCTTTACTAATCCAGCTCTACTTAATCAAAGAGAAATTCCACTCTTCATTCATAATCCAATTATAGTATTATACATTAAGCCAAATATTTGCTATACTGTATAGAGTACACACACACACACGTATATATATCACCATGAATGGGGTTATTAGATTGTACATCCCACTAATGCAAGCTCTGAAAGGCAAATAAGCTTGGGAGTTACTTAATATTCTGCTGGCATTTTATTCATTTTTTCTCTTCCTGGCCTCATTCTTAACCCTCCCCACCTTTCTTAACCTAGCCTAACTCTTCTCACCTCTTGCCTGGCTTGAGCCTAGAGAATCTCTTCCAGCTTAGTACAAAGGAAACTCAACTCACATCACAGTGATGAAACCCAGTGGGCAGGAACTGTCCTGCAGTGGGGAATTTGCCCTTTAAAATAAAGAAAAAAAAAATAAGTGAAAGAGTTATGAAATTAACAACAGGTCTGCAAAAACAACTTCAGAACAGGAATGAAAGAACTACATAATTGACTCAGATTTTATCTAATTTTAGAACCAACTTTTACAGTCCTTGTGATCAGCTGTGGGCCAGTTCTCTTAATTCTGTCACCCTGATATGCATCTGTATAAGAAACGTTATTTTCTTGTGACAGTTAGGATTGCTCCATTTTTATAGAACAAAGTAAGCAATCATAAAAATGCATGATGCATAACAACAAACTTTAATGCAAAAATAATATTATAAATGTGATGAGCTGCTCAGCTCCACACAGAAAATAAAAATTAAAAAAAAAAAAAAAAAAAACAGGCAAAACAAAAGTAGCAAAACCAGAGGATATAGGAATTATTTTTTACCAGAACAAGAGCAGGATGAAGGGTCTCCTGTAAGTACAGCTCCAGTAGGTTGCTTGGTTTAGCAAAACAGCTGTTCATACTCAGAATGGTCTATATAGACAGTAAGTTACAAGGTAAAAGAGACAATGAAGGGATGTATGCATAAATGCATCCGTGTATTTTTGTAGTTTGCTGGGCTTGAAGACTGTAAAGCCCAAGAAAACAAGACACAAAAGAAGAGCTGTTTCCTTTGCAAGTTTCCTTTGCAAATATTTAATAACTGTGTAGTAAATATTTACTAAAGAAAATAACAAGGAGAATTCTCATCTGCAGTTTGCTGTGTCAAATTTAGAGACTACTCAACCATTGAAGTATGAAACAAGGGGATTTCAGCCTTGATTTAAATGCAAATCTCAACCCAATCTTAATTCAGGAAACATTAGCAACACACCTTTAAAAAATAAACCATGCAGTGTATTTACAGGGCTTAGCTTTCCTACCGTTCTTCCTCCTGGAATGTGCCAGTCACCAGGAAGGAGAGCTTTCTATTTGATAAGGTGCTGGATAAGAGATGCTACTGGCCAAACCCCAGTATTACCATTTATTTCTAATAAATTCTTCTGTTTCCTCTGGTAGATATATTTTAACTGCTATGTATGTTTGAAAGCATAATTCATGCTGGCAAGTATATAGCAGTTGTATCTATTCTAGAACTTTAGAATTGCCAATATTTATGCAAAAAGTAATTCAGTTTTTGGTGTGAAATGCAAGCTGTATTTTCTTCAACACATAACAGTTTAAAAATGCTCAGGACAGTCAGATGCTTAACTCTTTCTTTTGTCTGAGTTTTTTTGCTACAGATTGCTTTAGGGCAGTATTTCATTGGTTAGTTGAATGTTTAAATTCAGCTCCACAGTGTTGAGGGATCCAGGCATTTTAAGTTCTACTTCAGGTAAACAAGACATGTGAGCATTCCTCTGACTTTCAGCACTGCACTTACAGATCTTTTTTTCTCATCTTAGCTGATCAGTGAAGTGCAAGTTCTTCTGACTGATTGCAAGTTTCTGTTTATACAATGGTGCATTATACCATTTCTTAGGGTCTTGACTATTGCTATAGGTCAGTCCAGGTGTAAAGCTAACCAGCACAAATTGAAGACTTTAAATGTAGATTTTTCAGTTTAATGCCCAATCAATTTCATATGACAGTCTAATGGACTCTGCTACAGTTTTTAGGGGATAGAGGAACAGTTCAAGAACTGCTCATGAAAAAAAAAATAATCATAATAATGTTATGAGAGAAAGGAAGAGACTTAATCAGCTAGCCAAATATTCCAGACCTGATCTGATGTAAGTGAATGCTTGAAGGTCTCCCATGAAAATACCTTTGGGTCTTAATTCTGTCTTATATGGAGCTAAATATAGTACCAAAGGGGGATGGTCCCAGGCAAGACAGGTGTAAGCACTTAACATCATGCTCAGTTTAATTCCTGGGATTCAGCTCCTTTGAGTGCAAAAGTAATGTGAAACGCTGATGTGAGGTAATTCAGTTTCCCAGGCTACTGGGTTGAGGTTTGAATCTCAGTTAAGTTATTATAAGAGATACCACTACTGATATTTATCTCTCCATTATATATATATATATATTTATATATATATATATGCACATGTATAAGGGAAGAAGAATTAAAGGGGTTTGTCATTATTTCAGTAGTACTGAGAAAAGCCATTAGTTGAGTTAAATAGAAACTTAAGGTGAACTTCTGTGTTCCTGCACTGGAATGTAGATTTCAGCTTCTTTTGTAGTCAGATTCATTATCTGAGCATATTTATTCATTTTTAATCAGAGTGTTTCATTTTAAAATAGCTTTATACTTTCCCTCCATGCCAACACTTTATACTTTATTTAAAAGTGAATGATAGAAGTGAATATCTGATTATGGAAACCCACTGCAAAACACTGCCTGCCTACTCATTGTAAAAACAATTCAAATATTCAAACATGATTTTTAATAAAAGTTTGAGATCAAAGGACAAAGTGGCTATGTTCTTTGCAAAACAGCAAAGAATCCTTGTTTTTATGTATTTGAATAGGGCAAGTGGCACTAGGAAATTATGTTACAGTAATACAACAAGGAAAATAAGCAATAAAATACAGCTTGTTTGAACTTGCTGCTACAGTGAATGGTAGGTTTTGGTTTAAGAGCTCTGTCCTTGTCACTGTACTGTGATTAAAGACAAAAATTGCTTGGCACCTGCTCATAACTTATGACTTTTCTTTTCAAATAAAGATCCTGTTTCTGAGATCCCAACCTTAGTTCCTGCAAGGAACCATCATACATCTGTCTTAGTTAACTCATATACAAGCTGCTGTGTACAGGAGGCTGCCTATCTAGCAAGGTTTCCAGGTACTAATGAGATAACAGCTGCTGGGTTCTTACTGGCTCCTCAATACATTCAAGGTTTGAATTTTGATCTGTAGAATTCCAGAGAGTTTTGAGTATTACTAACTATAGCTGTTAGGCTCCCTTCTCCATCACAGCCACCACCCTGATCAGTGGCAGTTCACCATCTGAATCCACAAAAGTCTAGGGAGAGAAGTCTGTGAGTGGGACAAAGCTTAAGAAAACTAACTAGAAGATGAAAACACCCCTGGGTCGGAAATAGCCTGAATGGTTGATCTTGACTTCTAGGGAAAGAACAGAAGATAGGATGGATTGTGTTTGCAGAGATATCAGCTTATTATGGGCTAGATTCATAATATGGAAGGAAATCATGTTCATTTTCTTGTAGGGAGAGCTCTGATGGGCAACTAAAGTAAAAGGCTACTTAATTATTTCTTATTGTCACTCTTGCCAACACTGAAGACTTTTTATGCTTTGGAGAGAGAACAGATCCAAATAATTACAGTAAATTACTGCTCTTTGGGGTTTGAGGAGGAACGGGTGAAAGGAATGTCAGGGTTTCATGTCATTTCAATAGCTGGAAATATTAATGCATAACACGTATAAAAAATTCACCCACATATGCAAGATAAAAATGTGCTACTAAAACAATGGGCTATAAAAATAAATAAATAAATACATAGAAATCAGTAAACTTACATTTGATAAAAATGAACTAAAGCCAGAAAAAATCTCACTTGATTCAAAGCCAAACACTTCTTTTCTTTGGATTTGGTTCCTAAATGAAGACAAAAATAAAACAGATGCTAGAAATGTCAATTAAACACATTTTTCAATCTGTTTTTGATAATCTCTAGCTCTTTATAAACAGGCAGTCTTCTGCTGTTCAAATCACTACTACTTATTTTTATATTTTTAGGCAAAGAATTATGTTGTTTCTATAGAGCATGACTTGGTGTATATATGGTTAGCATATTCCTATAAGCCTGTTTTGCATGCCATTTTCCAGCATTTAATAATTTGTTCAAAAGAACATCACAGTTATATTTTGCAAACATTACTACGATGGCTCATGCAAATTACTGCTACCTCTGCTGATCACCTACTTGCTTCTGTTTTATACATACAAATTATGGAGGCTGGCTCCATAATATCTGCTATGCAGACTTATTGTAAGATGAGAACCTGAGGAAATAATACCTAGGAGATTTCAAAAATGTCATTTACTTTTCAGTGTTTGTTCTGTGTATTTCTTGTCTTCTTGGGCTAAGCAATTTTGCCTGGGAAGTCTGGTTTGTGTTCACTTCTCTGTTACACCTTTCTTCTGAGAAAGTTTTCCCACAGTTTTCTCAAGAATTTATACATCAAAACCTAAGAAAATATATACAATTTGCTCTTTTGTTTTGAAAAATGGCTATTCAGGAACTGTATTTGATCTTTTCACTTGGCTCTTCCTTTAGTTAAAAGAAAAATTATTTCTTTAGTAAAATGGCTTGAAATGTTTGACACTTGACATGTTTATGGTTTGACATATAGCCGTGTAAATATATAGCTGATTTCAGCACTTACCTGCCATGCAACAGGGACTGTTCATGGTCTGGGGTGCTAACTGGAGAGGAGGAGAGACTGCACCTCCCTCTTTCCACCTCTTCTGTTGAGGAAACTGGATTGTGGAGCCCCATAGTGATACACTCCAATATCTCATAGCTCTGGGGAAAATTGGCCTAGACCCTCCAGCTATTATTTGCAACTTAACTATTCACAGCTGGAATAGCTATGGGTTTATTATTTGTAAAACATCCATGAATTTCACTGCAGACCTTTCTAGCAATATTGAAGCATCTATGAATCAAACTGTTCCCCAGCTGTTCATTCACTACCTGCCATCTCCTCTAGCATCGCATCCCTATTAATGCTGATAGTTACACCGTGCTCCTGGTGTGCTCCTGCCACACCACTCCTCTCTTACAGACCTTAATTCCCAACAAGGAGATGAGTATTATTTCTTCAATAAAAACTTGGAATTCCTGCCAATGTTTCACTGGCAAGCATCCATGTTTAAATGTCAACCATATTTTTTTTTGTCTTCGCAAAGCAGTCAGAAACACTCAAGGTGATTTCCTACCTTTAATAAAATAAATAATGATAATAAAAAAGGGGATATTTGCATTAGGAAGGGCAAAAATGATTTAGAGGCTGTGGAAAATATAATGAATATCCAAATGTATTGTTCTGGAGCTTATCTTCAAAAGAAAAGAGCAAATCAACTCAGAAGTCCTTAATAAAAGACCTTATCAGACTTATTGCTTTTCTAGATTGGTGAAAACTGTTCAAACACTTGCTTCCTAGTTGGTTCTTTGTTGGATGAGGGCAATGGAAAAAGAGACCAAAGACTAATTCTCTCCACTGTGTCCTCACATGTGGAGAGAATTCCTTGGCTTTTTTTTTTTCTTTTTTCTTTTTTTTTTTTTTTCTCAAGTATACATAGTGTTATTTCCAACTAGCAATACATGATATCCAAAGATCATGATGCTCAGGTAGGAATTCAGAGTCTCAGGAGCTTTTCTAGATTTCACCTAAAGCTAAATCTTGTTGTAAAATGTCCATGATTATTGTATGCTTCATCCTGAAAGGCACAGGCAAGTTCTCGGTCTTATTTTAGAAAGCTTAATAAAAAATAATTAGTCTGTGCTGTTGATCAGGGAAATATATGGCCTTCCTCTATGTGACAGAGAAGTTCCAGTGCCTCTGTCCATTGGAGCAGAAACTTGCAATTTGATGAGTACTGCTGTGCCTGAAATGTAATGGGGTCTTATTGACTTTAATGGAAGTTTTGCATTCAGCCACAATGGAGTCATCATTTTCTTTATTCTCAAGAGATCTGCAGATTTCTTTAAGAAAAGAATTCAGACCCTTTATTTTAATTCATGATTTTAAGCTACCTTAAACTTCTGAGGTAGCAGTGAAAGTGTAAAAGCAATTAGTGAATTGAAAGAAGGTGGAATTGCTTTTTCCTATATGTATATATTTTAATCCTGTTTTCTGTCAAAGTAATTTTCTCATGGGAGGTAGCAGCATCCTCTTGCTATTCATCTATATATCTGGGTAGGCAGAAAAAGCTGAGATGACACATACATCTTGTCTGATACATCTTTCAAAGAGAGCCATCAAACAATAGTGACATGCACCCTCTGGCAGCTGTAGTTGCCTAGAATTCTAAAGTGGAATTAGACTGGTACATACACATATATTTTACAGAAGCTTAGCTGGGAATGATATTTTAGTTCTGTCTTATGGAGAAACCATGCCACTGATATAAGGAGTTAAAATTTTAAGATGAGTGATTTTTTTCTTTTTTGTATGGGACTACGTCTGTATCCATACTATCATTACCACTACTACTACGGTTTTTACTAATACTTACTCTGGAGGTATAAGTTCACACAAATACTATGCCAACCAGTGAGCTTCAAGTTGTCATTAAGGGTACTCAATACATGTGGTCTTCACAGATCACCCTAAAATGTATTGGCTTTTTACTTCTTAAGATATGCCCCCAATTATTTTTATTATAAATATTTGATAACTTCAGGAAGCATTGTTACTTTAGGAAAAACAATATCCTCTGTGTTGCTTTTCTGGAACTCAATTCTCTCCACTTAGATCATCAAATGGATAAGTGGACCTTTAGTTAGTTTGAAGTAGTCATTTATTTCCTCTTCTATTCTTCGTGTTCTGATCTTCCACAACTAATGTTGGCATAGTATTGGTTTAGCTTAAGTTCTCCAAGAAAATTTTATATCATTTTTTGTATCAGAGGCAATACCTGTGAATTCTACTCACTTCACTTTTACTTCAGATTTTTAGTAAGTTAAATTTTATAGGCGTATGAAAAAAAAAAAAATGGAATTAATTTGCTTTTTCCCCTCTGTAGCATTTCTGCTACACTGATATAATTGAAGATATGCTCTAAATAAGAGAAAATCTATGTATATATTTATACTTTTTCAGTCTCATTGTTTTTTGAAGGTACTTGACTTAAAAAAAAAAAAAAAAAAAAAAAAAAAAAAGGAACAGAATAGCTAATTACATGGTAGCCACAATTTCTGCCATTAGCAAAGAATATTCATGCAGGTTTCATCCATGGCTGCCTGGCATCTCAGCTCTGATTCTGCACCCCATCCACAACCTGCTGTTGGAAAAGCTCTGATTGCTGCAGCCATCCATACATGCCCCAAAAACCCTTTCTGCACTCAACTAACAAGTATTAATGGCTATGCTAAGCTGAGTGTCTGCAGTTCTTAAGATAGTATCTTGGAAAAGTTTTTCATTTTTCTCAATGAATTAGTGAGCATTTCTGTTCACTCCCTTTTGAAGCTGAAAATTAAGAGGAGTATCATACTGCAGGTATTATTAGACAAAAACAATGGATATTAAGCCATTATTTGTTCATTAGCAAGTTTTCCCCAGGTAGGCTTTATCATTTCAAGACTTTTTTTTTTTGTGTTGTTCTTCTTTTTTTGTCTAATCACCTCTAAAATTATGAACACTCCAAGAATAAAGCATCCTGAATAGCAAAGCAGCTTGAAATATTCATAACTAAGAATGCAACTGGTAATGCTCATAAACAAAGTTGTTTGGAGACCCCTTTATTAATTTTTAATTTATTTTCAGTCAATTCCTTATTACTTCCAAATTCCTGTAGGGGATTCTGTTAATTAGTCATGTGTAAAATATTCATTAAAAACAGTTTCCTATTTTCTTCTTTTATTGCAAATTTACATTTCTAATCTTATAACCAAAATAAACGCCACTGGGTAGAGAGACCACATTAATTTTGATCAACCCCTTGAAATAGAAACCCAGAGAACAAAAGATATGGTAATAAAATTATAGTTACATTGTGATACCAACTAGCTAGAAATAGGTATGCATATTTCAAACCATTGTCTACTTCAGATATAAATATCAGAAATTTTTGTTTGTTTTATGAATTATTTTCAAGGGAAGAAGAAAAAAGAAAGAAAGAAAATTACAGTCTTCCATTGACACTTTCCATGCACATTTACCCTTCTGAATTTCATAGGTCTAGGTACAGAAAAAAATATACTACTTTCAAAAGTTGGCCCAAAATTGGAGGAAAAAAAAAATCTTTCCAAACAAATTGCAGTTAAGTTTTTCTCCATTCTCACTTTTATCTAATGATTAGAGGAAATGTGCTCTTGTGATTTAGTAGGATGACTGGGTCTCAGCCGTCTAATTCAATTTTACTTCTGATATATAGTCACTTCCTGGCAACTCACTTAATCCCTCTGGACCTCAGTTCTCTCTGTGCAAACCCTGACTCATATTTCTGGCCTTGTGAATTCATTGGACTTACACTCAACTTTAAATACGTGATGAGGCCAATGGAAAGGAGTGATCACTATTAGTAGAAGGAGTTGAATATGTGCACAAGTGCTTTTGGGGTCAAAATCTTTGGATTATCTGTCCTCAAAGGTAGGAGAAGGAGATGTTTCTGTCTTTCAGCTGTATCATAAAATGTGGAACATTACCATATTTTGGAACTTATTAACCATGACATAATGTATTCTCTTGTAACATCATGTTTATAATGCTACTCCATTTTTTACAGTGTATTATACTATAGGTCCCTTCTGTGTAAGTATGGATAAGCTAATGTTTCTTCCTCTTCTCAGCTGTCATGGTATTTGTGAGCAAAAGCATAGAGGAAATGTTCAGACAGATGTGTCAATAAAACTTCCATGAGCAAATCAGAAGCCAAGCCTGTAGCCTGGCAAAGATCTCCATAAAATCAGGGGCTATTCTTTTCTCTCAATGGGGTACATCTCCTACTGAAGTCAGGCATATGGTTAATTTTCTAAAATAAAGCCAACTTGGTTTCTTTCTCTTTTGTTGTCAGGATGGCAGATACTCCAAAATAAAATGTTGTTATTCCTTTTCATTCTCCTGGAGAAAAGACACTAAAGAGAACAGGGAGAAATACTCTGGAAATGGTGCCTACTGTTGAGCAGCAACCTCTGAGAATATAAGTCATGGCAAAATATTGGCCAAAGCCACACTGTTTACCCTTTAATCTCTTTTTACATTAAATACAGAGAGGTTGTTGTGGTTTCCTGCCATGCAGAGGAGACTGGAAGAAAAGTAAAACCATATCCTCTTAGAGGGATAGGAATATAAAATTCTGTATATACAAAGAAAAAAATCAAGGCAACATAAAACAAAAATTAGTATTCTAGTTCCAGCAAATCTGCACTGGAGCTGGAATGATTGAGATATGTATGACCATATCAAGGCACATCAGCACGATTTTGCTCCTGACAGCATTTCTGGTTTTGAAAGGTTCTTCCCCCACCAAACTGATCCAATTGTAAGGCAGCAGGGCCAGTTATGAATATTCATATAATAATCGGTGACTCCTGTGAGCTGCTATCTGCTCCTCTGGGGGTACCCGGCACACCAGAACAGTGACCAGTATGGGAAAGGATGAGACCAACAGGCCAGAAAACTGTTCTTTACCTAGGGAGAAGCACCTGGAATCCACAGAAGCAGAGACAACAGCAGGGAATTGCAAAAGGCAATGTTGAACCTTCCCCCTATACAAGTGTAAATTAATAAATTGATTCTCCAAGAAATTATACATTTTGGTCATTGTGAAATCCTAGCCTGGGCATTGCAATGGAGGATAAATGATATAGCTATGTGGAATGGTGTTGTTGGCAGGCACAGTAGAGCTTTTGTAGAGCGGCTGTGGAGAAGGAAGGCTTGATTCCATCTAGACTAGGGAAATCTACATTTTATGTTAAATTTGTGTTTCATGAAATGCTTCTCCTCTTGTGATGTCATTTACAAAAATTCCACTTGGACAAAATTCGTAGTCTGTGGTATTCTAAATATAATTGAGGCAATTCAGAACTGCTTTGAAGCTTCTCCCTTGATCAGGAATGCTGCTGATCTGATTCTCCCACTCCATATCACAAGCAGTCTGTCACACTCTGGAAAGTGTTTAGAAACTGCAGCTGCTCCTGCTTGGTAACATTTTGTACTGAGCTCACACAGGTATGAATTGCTATGCTATAAACATAAGATATGTCCCCATGTATTCTTCCCAGGAGAAAACTGACTTTTCAATGGCCTTTTTATGTGTAATCTTCCCCTGCTTTATCCACTGCTTTTCCCTCCATCACTATCTTTGCAATTATTTTCTAAATAACACTTTAAAATGGATTTGTAAATTGTTACTCACCACCCTTTTCTTCCATTCCTTGACATAAGAGCTTATAACGGCTGCTCAGTTCAGATCCAGAGTTCTCCTCAGAAGCATTTAATGTATATAACATCAACTCTAAGGAAATAATTACTTATTGCTCTTCCAATTCCAATGGCAGATTTGATCAAGGCCAAATTAATCACTGCCTTAAAATCATTAGAGATTATGTGTTACAGTGCTGGCTGAGCTGAACCATGACTCAACCTGATAATACTCTATCTGAAAACTAATCACCATCCAGCATATCATCATCTGGAGCCAGGAATTCATCTCCATTATCTCAGTGGCTTTCCTGATTGCAACTAGATCAAAACATCTTGCTGAAGTCCAGATTAATTTTACTTCATCCTTTTTTCCCCAATTTAGTATGTGGAAAAAGTCAATTGGTAATGTTAGCCTGAACTCAGCAAAATCAAGCCAGCTCCAGTGAGATGTTTTCCACTCCATCAGTTCTCATAAATTAATTCTTCTGTGATCCTTTCGAGTTCTTCACCTTGAACAAATACCAGGTTAAAAGTTTATGTGTCCAGGTCACTCGTCCTTTCCTCATTGTTTGAACTGGAGCACTACATTTTTTTCAACATTTGGGCAGTGGATCTTTGTCCGTAAAATCTGCTAGATGCTCCTGCTAATATCTCTGCTAGATCCTTTTCACAAGGATCACATCCCTTCTGATCCTGAAGTCTTTTGCTAACTTTCTTTAAGTATACATGTACATTATCTTTACTGAAGACAAGTTTTACATTTTCACTTTGTCGTTTTGGATTTTGTTCCCAGTACATCTCTGCCGATGATTCTTTCCTGATTCTTTCAACATGAGGGGATGAATTTACACAGGAATTTTGCCATGTCTAATTTCTTGGTGATTATTTCCCCTTTCTGTTATTCAGAAATCTTACTTAGTCTTTTGTTTTGCTTCTCCCCTAGATATTTTTGAAGATTCTCTTATCTTTATTTATTTATTTATTTATTTTACTTCTTTACTACTACAACACACAGGAGCTCATTATATTTTAAAAAATCTCATTTTCTTCCCTCAGTTCTTTACTGCTAGCATATATTTCAGGTGTTAGGGATATTTTTAATCACACTCTCTCTTTCTTTAAATGTCTTCTGCAAATCTCTTCTGTACTTAATACACTTCTGTTCTGAAGAAGAATTTTATTGTTTTAGTTTAAATTCTTCAAATACAAAACCCACAATATTAAAATGTTAAAATTAAAAGTGTTTGTGACTTCACATTAGAGCAAAAGATTTAACAGGGGCCTTCCACCGTTTTCAAGGAAATAACTTAAAAACAGCCCATGAAATATATTATTCCTAAAACAAACTTACAAAGTATATCCATTCTGAGGCATTGTGTATGTATTGGTACAGGAACTGAGATAATTTCCAATTAAGTTTATATTTTGACTCTTTTGTATCATTGATCTAGTAGGCCTGTACAGGGACAATCCAGTAGGGATGAGTGTAGGAATGGCTACTTTCATTGTCTGATTGTGGGGTTTTTTTGGTGAATATTTTCCTTTTTTAATGCTTTCTACATAATTCCTTTTACCTACCTCCTTATTCATTATTGATTTATAGAAATACTAGGAGGATAATTGTGCTAGGAATTGCATGCAAAATGCATAGGGTTTTTGCTGTGTGTTTTTGTTTTTGTTTGTTTTGGTTTTGTTTTGTTGTTGTTTTCCAAGGGATACTCTGAATATGCTCTAGGCTATAATTGTTTTGGAAGATTTCACTGAATTAGAGTACTTAGATTCAAAATGACACAGTATCATGCCTTCTAGGACTCCCAAGATGTATATTTACATCCTGCATTGACAAAGGCTTCCTATGTAATTGTAGCCACTCCCCTTACCTCTCTGTTCTTCAGGTTTCCAGCTAACTCTACCATGACAGAAATACTCCCCATCTTCCTTCTTTCTGGGGAGATTATAACATGCTATGTATTTCACTTGATTTTTCCCCAAAATGGCCACCTTGACGTCAGTGGGATAATTTCAGTGCATGAAAACTTTATCAAAGGCTTTTTTTTTTTCCTAACAATAGAACTCATCAGCTGTTTAAGATAAATATGAAGCTTTAAACAAAATAATTTTAATGCTATTTGAGTTGTGTTGTCTTCAAGAAGATGTCAAGCATGTTTTAACCAGTATGTCATAATCACAAAGCTGGAATTAAATGAAATTACGCTCTGAAAAGAAAACAATTTGATAATTTTCTTCTACTCTGTACCAAGGACATAAAATTTGAACTTTTCCCCTGTAAGCTTGATCCCTTTCATTTAGCCCCTAAGATCACTTCCCAGTTGTTTTCTTTCAAAAGTATATTTCCCTGTTATGAGAAGACAAGCTATTTTTATCTGAAGTGCTTAATATACCACACTGCTAAAACTTTCACAAAAGAGTCAATCTTCAGTCTTAAAGGTTATTTCACTTTGTTGTATTATATACCACAATTTCTGCTGCATTTGATTCATCTGAGCTGTGGAGCAGGTAATATTATATATGGTTTATACTGCACCAATATTTAATGTTTCACACATTAGCATTTAAAAGTTGCCTTCACATCCCCTATATTGTTTTTTGTGGATCCCAACATACAGTACCATCAAGTGGCTTTGCCTTACCCTCTTGATGAAAAGATGACATAGGAATCCCAGTGGGAGCAAAGACAACCACAGATTTAAAAAAAAAAAAAAAAAAAAAAAAAAAGGCATCTAGTTGACCACTTTTCTTAAGCCTCATTGTAAGCTTTTTTTTCTTCTTTTTAAGATGGCATGCACAGTATAACTGCCTGAGGGCATGCTTATTATAGACTGTATTTTGAAGCTGATTAAAAATAAATTCTCCATGCCTGTCTGAAACTTATTCCGCAGAGAATCTTGTTTTATATCAGACGAGTAAAAGGATCTGTTGCTTAGTTAACTAGGTTCACCTTTTACCTCAGCACACATTTAAAAACTCATATCAGATTTCCATTACACTTCATTTATTATCCAGTCTTTCTGCTTTCATCAGAGAAAGCATTATAATGACTGTGACTTTGAAAAGTTTTATAACTAGTGTATGTGTGTGTGTATATATACATACATTTATACATTATTATATTTTATTTATACTCCATATAAAAATTAGGCTATCAAGTCTGACAGAAAGATCTCTGTACCATAATAAACAGACTTGTCTTCACAATCACTTTGCAGCACACAGGACTTGGCAAACTGTCAGACAGCAGAATGAAGAGGTAAAGCGCAGAATCTGCAAATTCTGGCCCTGCACGTGGGAATAGGTTTTGGGCTTTCCAAGAACTTGCAGAGAAAATGAAACTTGGCAGGATCCGTGCGGAAATTCATTTCATCTGTTTTCATTTTACACTGTCTGTCATCTAGTTTTTGATCACTAAATGAAAAAGAAAAATGAAATTCTGCCATATGCATTCTATAAATTTCAATTTAGCTATCAGGTGTCACACCTGCCACAACTTTGCTTTTTGCTGTGTTTCAGACAACAGACGTAATCATTTGTCTGTGTTGCTGATGTTGGTTTGGGAAAGTTTATTTATGGTAGCATTTGCAGTAATCTGCTAGTTTCCAACCATCACTGTATAAACCTATCACTTGAAATATAGGCAGTTATGTCAGCTTGTATAGGAAACATATTGTATAATGTTAATTAAATTGCAATATTTATACCCTCTGCTCCTCTGCTGAAATGCTCTGAGCCCTGAAACTGACTGCTCTGACATTTTGAACAAAGTCACACAATGCAAGCTTCAGGATGAGTTTCCCTAAGCAGGGAGGCACAGTTCATATGTCACATTTCTGTCTTGTTCATCCCCTCCAGGAGCACACTGCCCTGCCAGAAAGGGTGCAGCCAGCTCTGCTGCTGCTGCCTTCCCATGGGATTCACACCCACCCACCTTCCCGGCCATAGAGCGTTCCTCTAGGTGAGGTCAGGGATGGGCTGCATGGCTACTTGGTAATTTCATCTTGCTATGTTTGCTTTGGCCATGAAACTCTGGCTAGGATCAGACATTTCCTATGAAGGTTTCCCAAGAAGACTTTGAGTTTTAGTCCCCCAGGCATCACCAGCACCTTCCCCACACCCACAAAACCTCAGTGTAACAGCATGGTAACAAGTCACTTTTTAGATATTCTCTCCAAACTTAACTGTTCATACCCTCAGAAGAAAGACTCAGTACAGGGCAGATTTACACTGTTATTATCTAGAAAGATTAACAGCAACAAACTAGCTCTCTGAGTTGCAAATAGACTTATCCTGGTACTTCTTCACAAATCTTTTTTTTTTATTATTTATTTATTTATTTATTTATTAGAGGAAAAAAGAAAAAAGAAAAAAAAAAGAAAAAAGAAAAGAAAAAGAAAAAAAACAAACAACATAAAAATAAACTTGAAAAATGAATGGGGAAATGAATTTCCTCAGAATCAGAAAGAAAATAAAACAAAAAAAGCTACAGGTAGATCAATTTTTGTTGGAAAACACAGATTTGGTGGCAAGAATTTTTCATTGGTTCCCTTGCAATTTTTCTGAATTGCTTGTAACAAGAATGGATGGATGGATGGAAATTAGAGTAAAATCTGAAACAGAAGTCAAAATGCTTTGCTCTGATGCAATATCTGGACATTTCAGTATGTGAAATATAAAGGATTTTTCTATTTGAATATTTTTTATTATTATTATTTTTATTTTGAAGATGATACATTCTGTTTTCAGTCCGTTCATGCTTTCTCATTTTGACTCAAGTTTTTGGAACTTTTTCAGGCTTTTTGGAATTGCTGGAAAACCAGAAAAGCTTCATGTGGTTATACACAAAGTACAAACATAAGCCTATTGATTTACCTTTTCTTATTTCCTCTTTTCATATTCTCTTCTTTAATAAATAAATATCCAAGCTATAATGTGAGACCAGGTATGCAACAAAAAAATGCAAGGATAATCTATTTAATATTATTCCAGTAATAAAACACAAATCATATTGCAGTTATATTAATGAATATGCATGATACCATGTATCATGCTACATACACAAGTTTTGTTATATTGGATTATGGGATAGTGAACTTTTTTTTTTCCTTTTTTCCCCTTTTTTTCTTTTTTATCCTTTTAGTGGAGGTAGAGGGAAGATTCACATTCTAGTTCTGCTTTAATTTATACCATAGTTTTAATGTCACTTTGTTACAGGATTTTATACTTTCTCTTGGATAGTTAAGGATTTTACAGTCTTTCCATTAATTATAGTAATTTAGAAAAGTTCCAATTCATGCTCTGATAAATGTTGGTCCAGGATTTGAGGAAAATATAATCTATTTGGAGTAAAGCAGGGAAAGGATTCATAGGGTGAAAGTGAACATCTGTAGAGTGACTTACTGGATACGGTTTTTGAAAATAATCCACTTGGGTTATAATGAGAAAACAGCTGTGGGGGAATCTGTCATGTTGCATACTGATAAGCATTGTACAGATGGGCCAGTGTTCTCCCTGCACACATATACCCGTACACTCTGTCAGATCATCCAAAAGTGAGTGTATAACTCAGGACATGATTCATAAGTTTGCTAGCTTCCCAAAGCTGGGAAAAAATATCATTATATTAGTGCTCAAACTTATTTGGCAATGAAATTAAAACAACAATTACCTTAATGTATTTTTTCTGTCTTTCTCTTTGATTTTCTTGTATTGCACAAGCTTATAGTTTAATTGAAATATATGTTTTACTGATATATATATATATATTTTTTTTTATTTTTTTTTTTGTGGAATAATATCAAACCTCTGTACTTCAATGACACTAAGCTGCTGCCAGTCCCACCTCTTTTAGTTGCATGCTTTTGTTGCCCCAGCAGTTGGGCTCATGGCTTCAATGCCAGCGTGCCATTGCCAGGCATGTACCAGTGCAGCTTATGGATCTCTGTCTTACTTGTGTGCCTTTCATAGGAAATCCACTTAAGTGTAAAAATATACAGTGTGTTATACTTGCATCACTCAGAAAGCCAAAGCCTATTAATAAAACTGTTGAGAGTCATGTATATCAGAGCAACTATCTCTTGCTTTTTTAGCATCTGACAGATTTAATCAATTAAACTCCCATGCTCTATTCATAGCTCAGGTTTTTTATGGTACAGAGATTTGCATTCCAATTACCACTCACATAGACAGTTTTCATGTTAACCTGATCAGTAGTATTTCCCCCTTCTTGGTGTCTGTCTTATTCCATTGAGACAGCAACAATGTGTCAGGAAGAGCATCTCTGTTACCTTCTGATTGAACAAAACTCTCTTAGGCTTCCTTTGAAATCTTGAGGGCTTGTCACTTGAGATGTTATTTTTTTAAGCATGAACAAATCTTGTCAGCCTAAGCTGAGAAATCAGCTGTATTTTATCAGCACTTTGGGATCAAACTTTACATTCAGTATTCCACACTGGGTGCTGTTTGTGAGACAAAACTGGAGGTTACAGTTTGCTTTAGGAGGACCATCTCTGGTGGAAAGGGATCAGTTTCTTACTGTCTACAGAATACATGCTTACAAAGAAATAGCTCAGATATTTCCATTTGTGTAATATATTAAGTGCTTAATATCTTGCAACACTTGCTTATTTATGTAGGCACATTATGTTGAATTAACTCCAGCTTCTTTGACTTAAAGTGCCTTGCATCTACACACAACTTTTTAAAGAGAATTAATTGGCATCATAGGTCTTTTGTAATTAATCCTCCTTAAGGCTGAGGTAATGCTGCTTTGCAGCAGGTCTATCGCTTACCCAATTACACGCTGGTTGCTGCTCTCCCTAGTCTTCCATCTGGACATCTGCAGAGCTCTGGGAATCAAAGAGATGGATGCTCAGTCCCATCTGGAGGACTGTCACAAATGCAAACATCTACAAGATGCCGCTGAAGAAAATAAAACTGAGATGGTAATTCCCTCTCCTACTCATGGTGCCATGTCAAAAGAAAAATGCTCTGTGATAGTGACTGAAGGTAGGGCAGTACAGATCCTCAGTCAATGCTCCCAACACCTCCCCATCTTCATGGGAAACGGAGTATTTTGGCAAGCTGTTCCACCAACACATGCATGCAGTGTGTTGGAAAGTTTTTCACAAATCGCTCTGACCTGACAGGCACCCAATAAAACATGTCAGGCTCCCATGGGACCATAAAGAATAAAAATACATCCTTCCTATGTACATGCTGATGTCTGTGCGGGAGGAGACTTTTAACAGCAATTAAAATTATGTGACCTAGCAGGCAGGCAGAAGCTCATTGTGCACAGGTTTTCCTGAGCCTGTGCCACAGAGAATGTAAAAGCAAGGAACAGGATCTGGGATCTGTGTCCTGATATTGATCTACACATCAGCACAGTGGGACAGGGAGAGCACTAGGATAGAAACACTGCATGGTATCCACTGCCACTCTGCCATCCTGGTGGGTGCTATAGGAGTGTCCCTCTTCTCGCTCAGAAGACATCTCCTGCTCTTCCCAACATGTCTGAGATGGGGCACATCACACAGTTACAGCAAAGCTCTTGTTTCCCTGCAGAACCATGTTCAACGTGGCAGGCTGTCCTCCAGTATCACAATCCTCCAGTACCTCTGCTCTGATTTGAACAAAATCTTTTCAACCTTAGATAAAGAAAGAAAAATCAGAGTGTGTAAATGTGGACGTTGATAGGTTAATGTTTAATTTAGTAACAATTCTTAACAAATTTTAATATTTTTTAAACATAGATTGCATTGTGGGTGCAAAGAGAGACCTGTAGTTGTAGATGTTGTGAAGGAGAGCTTATGGTAAAGTCAATGATTTGTCCTAGAATGCTCATTTTAAGACAGGGTTTATCCTTAGACTTGTCCTTCTAATCAGGTTTTCTTCCATTCCTGAGGGAGTCATTTCTCACCTGGTTGCAGGCTGAATTTTCTTAATGCCTTTAGGGAACATTCAAACTATCCAGTACATTCTCTGCTTGCTGCTTCTGCCTTTAAAGATTTTCATTTTTCAGTACTGTAGGCAAAAAGGATATTTCACTGCTTTAGGTTCTGGGGAGAAAAAGGGTCTTCATATGGATGTTCTGTCACTTCAAACGAGTGCCAAATGGCTTAGCAGGATTGTCACCTTCTCCAGCATTAAATTCTTCAGCACTGTCTTTCCTCCCAGGATTGTCTCCTACCAGGCACTCTCACTGCTCGCCAAGTTAACAAGCAATGATGCACTTTTTGAAAACATTTGCAGAGAAATGCCTCCAAGGGGAAAAAAAAAAAATAATAAAAAAATCCTTCATCCTCCAGATTTCCTTCTCCTGAAACCATAATGCTACTCCTCCAAAGCTACAAAGCCAAATCCATCTGACTGTGTGAGTGCCAATACAAGACATTATCCTGTTTATATTAAAGACTACTGTAAGTGAGCAGTGTGTCTTCCAGGCTGTTCTCATGGCAGTTTAGAAATGAAGCTGGCAAAACACAGCTGAGTTATGGGAGAAGAATCGTGGCAGTTTAACACAGCAAGTCTCAGGCCTCCTGCCAGTTGTAGGAAGCATCTCATAAAGCACTGCGAGGAAAATCACAGAGCCAGCATGCAAAAGTTTGCACTGGTTTCCAGGCCAAAGTTGCTAACGCTAACTATGAAGTCAAATGGAATCTGCAACTGAAATGGTTAACATGGGAATTTCTGTACATCAGCATAAGAAAGCAGTGTGGAAGCACTTACTTCCATTTAACATAGTCTAACATTCTTTTCCTCACTTTAAAACCCCATGTAGACAAGCCTAATATGGTTATAAAATATCAAGATAACTTAAAGTGTAAAAGACTGTATTTTAATCCAGAGTAGTTTAAATCAGTTTCTTTTGGCCTTTTATGTATTACATCAGACAGCAAGAAATATTAAGTGTTTCAAATTTAATCTATCATCTTGAGCAAGCACACAAATATATATTTTACAGAAGTTCTTAAAACATCTTTTTTTCCCATAACATAGACCCATGTGAGAACCCTGAGAAAAGAATAAGTTGTAAGCATGCATAACAACCACGCATCAGTTTAAAAACTGTACAATCGCTAAGCATGAAGGGGAGAGTTAAGGGAATATATGTGGAAACAGTAACTCTAAAATCTGTGTTATTCTAGGTTTAAGTCCCAACATTATCATTATTTTTAATGGTGTTTTTATATGCTGTTGAGTAATAGTTTGTCCACATCCTGGCTTTTATTGAAGGAACTGCTTTAGCAGCATTTTTCCTGGCAATAATCTCTACTACAGTTGTGGTCACTTAATTAAACAATTTGGAAGTTTACTTTAAGTGACATTTAAAATTGAAATTTCAAGTGCATTATTCTACAATGTTCTCTCTTGGTATTGTTCAGTAAAATGTTGTATTCAAGGAAATCCATGAAATTACAATTCAAAGACTGTGATAAGAATGGATTAGTTTTGTAGCATTTTTAGCTCTCATTACAATTTTTGTTGCAAGACTAAGTCTACAGATTGAGTGTAAAGTATATCAGGCTTTAAGTTCAGCGATAAGTCATTGTTAGGACAGAGAATTTTGTGATAACACAGGCAGAAGATTAATCCACTCTGATGACAGCCTTACAAGTCTATGAGGAACAGAACACAGAGCAAGATTTATCCACCACATTGACAAGGACAGTAAGGGGAATGGGAAATAGAACAAAATGAGTCTATTTGCATGACAACTTAAGACTATAATCATATGGTTCCACTCAAATCCTACAGTAATAGACCATAAAGAAAAAGCATAAACAAGGCACATCATTTAAAACTATATTGTACTCATCAACCTTTCCTGTGTCTGCAGAAAACATAATCAGGGAAGAAAAATTAATTTCAGTCTGCTCAATTACACTGTAAATGCAGAGGGGATACAACAGAATTGTTCAAACAAAGTTATTCATGTGGCTTTCATAAGTTTGAATAAATTCATTCTGCTCTGTATTCACAAAGATGACACTATCAGACTAGATCCTCAGCTTGCATAAAGCAGTGCAGTTCCCTTGACTTCAGTGAGCTCAAAATCTTCTCAAAATCTCCAAGGAAACTCTCATCTTGATACTGAGGCTTTGAAAATACTGAAATAAAAGATAAATTCAGATACCTAGGGGAGAATTTTAAAGGATGGAGATTGCAAACAATGTGAAATATAGAAGAGCAAATTTACATGTGCATCTTCTACAACCCTGTAGTTCCCCAAAACACACTGGAATGCACACATCTATTTGTGTGCCCAGATATTTCCAGGATCATGGCTGTAATGCTGTCAGGAAGGGATTTGTGATCTGAAATCCAGCATATCATCATTTGAATTAAAACAACTGTGATGAGGGTTTAGGTTGTAACATATATAGTATATTGTGCATATACTATAAATCTATAGCTGTTTTTTTCATTAAGTAACTTAAACAACGTATACTAAGACATAGGCACTGACTAAATGACATGATGTCATTATTGGAGAGCTCTTAACTGCTTTGTCTAAAGGTTGAATGCAGAATTACATTAATTTAGTCATGAACCCTTGCACTTTCTCATCTAAACAATGGAAACCCATTTTAATTTCCTTTTGCTTTAAATACAAGCATTTCTGTGAAGGAAGTTGCATATGAATACCTGCACGTCTGCTTTCCTGAAACCTTATGAAAAAGTTGTGTCATATGGTATAATCAGCACTGACTATGCCACATGCATACAGCAGTGGGTTTTGGAAATAATATTTATTTAAAATAGTTTATCCAAAGACATTCAAATTACTAAGTGAAGACTCCAGTGTACAAGCTCAAGCAGTATATATATAGCTTCATTGTATTTCAGTTCTTTTAAAGAACAAGCCCTATAGCCATGCATAAGCAAAATTTCTGTTAGCTTTAGCTTGCAGGGAGGAATTCATTCAGTAACTGCCCTGGTATACATGGGCATTTACATACTGAACTACATATGACTGAAGCAAATCATATCTCTTGCTGCTTTTTGAGCATTGCAGACTGTATTCCATTCTGTTTTCATCATTATACTAATGTGAAGAACAGACCTTAAAACAATTTAGGCTAATCACCCGACAGGCTAAATGGTCCTCTGTGAGTGTGGGTGGGTGGATGAGGACTTTGGCACCATCTATAAGCAGAGCTTAATGTGGAGCACAGATATGAATTTGCGAGTCTTCTTGTCCTTATATGTGTACTTAACACAATATCAATTCTACTTAAAAATAATAAGGAGTAAAGGATGAGGAGAATCAAAACTTCTTACCAGCTACATCTGTTTAACCTCTTCTTGGTTTACAGAAGTCAAATCAATTTAATCCCTCTGCTATAACAATGTTTCCCATGCACTGTGTCAGTGTTGCATATTCCCTTCCTTATTCACCAGCTTTGCTTCTGTTTTCCCTTTCTGGTATCTATATGGGTTTCAAAGATAACCTTGATCTAGGTTACTTCTGCTGTACAATGCATAACAGAACCAGTAACAGGCAGCACCCATTTTTAACTGCTATTGTAAAATATCTCATTCATTTATGACCTTGATTCATGACACATCTGATGATGTTTTAGAAACACACAGGGTCACATTTTAAAAGCTGCCGTGCTTCACATGAGCAGTGCAATATCTACTATTCGGGTAAGATCAGCAGGGCCCCACAAAGCCCAGTTACCTCCCTGGGGCTTTGTCTGGCTGTGTAACTGCAGGAGACAGCAGAGATGCATCAACTGGCAGTCTGTACCAGGTAGTATCCATACAACCAAACCGGCCAAGACCCCATAATCTTTTACCAGATGGGACTGAACCAGAATGCCAGGATGCATGGAATAGTCAAGTTATAAGTGAAAACAGTTGGAAATATGGGACTGGTCAGGAGCCAGTACAGACAGCAACAAAGGGCTGGTCAGGACTACAGGTCTTTACTTGGCACTGGGTGGATGCTGATACAGATGATGAATGGGATGTGTCAGAAATGCCGTTCTCTGCTTACATGTCTTGTGTTAGATTGCTTCTGCACGAGAAGGGGTTCTTCCAAAACATACACTTAGTTTCTGAGACTCTACTCCCTATCTAGTGAAATCCCTTCTGTCCCTGAAATGTGAGATTTGCCTATAAACAAACACATTGAATTTTGTTTGGAGGGATTATTTGTATATGGATGTAAGGTGAATTTCTTGCATGCATTTGCACTAGTAAATCTTTAGCACTTAACCATTTGCACAAAGTGAACAAGGAGTAGTCACAAATGCTGTCAAAATGGAATTTGCTTTTAACTTCAAATGAATATTCATGAATAATTTCCTCTGCTATTTGCTCACCACTCATATTTAATGGGAAATGGGATGAATAACAAGGTGCTGAAATTTGCTGACAATACACAATTATTTAAGTTAATATAAACCAAGGTGCAAAAATAGGAATTTCAGGAGGAACTAATAAAACCTGAGTGACTGAGTAACAAGGTACCAGATTAAGCTCAGTGCAGACAAGTACAAGACAATGAACATTGGAAGAAATCATTTGAACTACTTGTATGTATTGATGGGGCATGAATTAGCTCTAACCTCTCTGAGAGAGATCCTGGTGTTAGGATAGATGAACTGTCCAGCAGCAGCAAGGAAGGATAAAAGGCTGCAATCTTCTCCTGGGGAAGGGTGAGTCCACATCAGAAGGATCCTTTTGGTCCTACTTCAGCAGGCCTAATTTCACACAGAAGTAGAGACCTCTAGACCTCTATGCAGGGATGTAACTGAGAAGAAAAATCACTGGATTTATTTATTTATAATTACTCTCTCTTATTGAGGACTGAATTACACACAGTTAATCTAAAAGGCAGCTTTGAAAAGACACAGTACAAATAAAAACACCCAGAGAAAAGGCAAACACATGAAAAGTGGCCTGAAGGATACAAGTTAAGCAAACAGTTTACTTTCGAAGTCAAAAGAGCATCAGTGACATACAAAATAATACGCAAATCTGTGATGGGCATAATCTGAGTATCTTCAACACATGCCACAGTCCAGTAGCTAGGATTAGAGAACAAACAGAAAGGTTTAGCAATTAATAATTATGTTTAAATTCAGATGCTAAGCTTTTCATTGAAGCAACTGAAACAAATTGTTGCAGTGGTGGTCTCTAGACGAGGGTCAAACCAGTATATTGCAGGCTTTAATTTTCAACTGCTTCAACAGGACTTGCCAGAGCTCCACCATCAGTGCGGTAACACTGCAGGAACATGAGTCTGTAGCCTGAAGAATTATATGAGAAAATGGCCATCATCACTGTCCCCATGCAGCAACAAAGCGTAAACTTTTCTGCAACTGCTACCAACTCACTGCTACATAGTAAGGGTCAAGAGACCCTTTCTAGAGCCAGTCCACATGAACATCACAGCTTGCCAGGTGACTTGGATGCTAGAAAAGCAATCACAAAAGTAATTACAGGGATACTTAAGGACCTGTCCCTTCCTTTCCTTCTGCTTTTCTCTCCACCAGACCATTGTCCACATTATCTTTGAGTGCAGTGACTTGTGCTCTACGGGGTGGTGCCAACTTTCCTTCTAACCTTGAAGCTTCCCAGTGAGCTACAACATTCCTGAAACCTGGAATGAAAGGGATGATATCACAGATTAAAAATATTACAAAATAAGTGGTGTCTTGGCCAATGCATCACAGAGAACTTTCTGCCTACAGAAAAAGTCAGCGATGGTAATTGTTTTTAACACATTTTTTTTTTGACTTATAGCACTCTTGGCAGTTCATAGGATGTACTCTAAGTCCTAAATGGTCATCCAATATTTTCCTCCTCTGAGTATTATTTTGTTTCCCAAATACAGTCCTCGTGCATTTTTCTTTCTGCAACGGTTCTCAGATAGGAAGTGCACAAATTCCTAAGGAGTGACTGAGAGGAAGGAAGAGGCTGGGGGGAGGTGGGTGAGGCGGGAATGGGGGCAAGGGGAAGAGGGCTCTGGCCACACAGAAAGGACACACAGAACACAAAAGCAGCAGACAGGTAGGGCTACCAGGAGATGTTAACTGAGACATTTGTAACTGTGAGGAGCTGAGAAGATGAAAAAGAGCATCTTTCATCGCAGAATTTTGCATACCTCATCTGACCACAGCCTTCTGAATCCCTGTGGCAATAACAAGCTGGCCACACCTCCTCCTCTGCTCCTTGTGGGCTTGCATCTCTGCAAGGTACAGGCCCAGGGCAGATGGAAGTTCCTGGGAAGTACTGGACCAAATCCCAATATCCTTGCTTAGGATCTATAGACACAGAAGTTAAGAGACACAGAAGTTAATTCAAGAAGGACTGAAATTTATAATAAAGTTTATAATTTAAACTTGTTTGGCAGTCTGTTGCCTGGCAAGTAGAAAGACTTGGTGTATTTATAGGATATTGGCCTGTGTGGAATATTGATCCAAATGTTGAAAGGGTATACACCTGGACAGGTTGACAATGACTGTCATTACTTCATGTCTAAGACTGCATGTTAGAATAACAAGAAGAGTCAAAACTCTTATCCCATGTAATGAGACAAAGAAGAGACGCTTGTCCTCTAGGAGCTACTCTGGTTGTCTGGTGGTTAATATATTAGCACTTCTAATATAAAATGAGTGTGGATTGAAAGCAACTGGTAATCAGGCATTTCACTTGTGTAATTATTCATGGGTATCTCTCTATTGCTCCTGAAGAGATGTGACTATCATTAGATCTACCATAGAATGACCAGTCCCAGGAGAACATAAATAGACAAGAGAAACAAATTACTTTATCCCTTATAGCTGTGAAGATATTTTTACCCAATCTGTACATGTATATCTCTTCTGTATGATAGCAGATGTGGAAATGGAGCCCAGTTTCAGGGTAGTTGATATGGCTTTTAGAAACATTGCATTCAGTTTAAAATCCCTTATTTCATGACTTCACCCAAGGTAAAACAAAGAGCAGCAAGAAACTGGCTCTGAACACTGAAATATTTAATTTCTTTCAGACGGACATAGCTACGCAGCTTTAGAAGGATGTGTGCACGCATATGTTTGTGTGTTTATAGCTTCAGAGTTGCCTAGAGTTACATCTTCCCAAGAGATATATTCAGACCTGCATGCTCAGGTGGAATATGATGTTTGCACACAAAATAATAAGGATTCGTGAGGCACTCAGACAGGAAGGTGAGGTGAAGCTGTTATAAAGCAGATGCTAACACTGCTCTTTTGGCAGAGTCCTACCTGAGGTAGGATGCTCTGTAATAGGCTAGTCTGTGTCCTAAAGATGTTTTCCCTGGATTATTTTTTATTTGAATATAATTTTAACCAACCACAGAAATACGTTATTTGGAACTGACATCAAGTGCATTTTCAACTGTATCCAGTTTTTATTGACTAGAAACAAACTATAAGTGCTCTAGTGACTAGGATAAATGAAGCATATCTGAAGTAGCTTTAAAACCATTTAATTCTTGAAGTGATAGGATTTGGTTTGGAAACAATAAATTAATTTGATATATTTATAAAAAATAAAAATAAAGAAAGAAAAAAAGAAAAAAAAAAAAAAAAAAACAGCAAGAAAAAACAGCAAGTATCAGAGATAAAGATTTATCTAAGACATTTGGGCATCCTCAATCTGTTTTACATCTCATTTTCTTTTTGGCAGAAAACTAGGATATTCAAGTAAACAGTCATTTGCCAAAAATAATGTAAAGGCCAAAAGGAAAGATCAGGGTCATCTTTTTATTATTGGGATTAAGTATTCATCAGCCCAGTTCAGTAACAGATACATATATGTGCTTATGTGATAGAGATAAATACGTGAGTGCGTGCATGCAAGTGCTTGTGGCTGTTCTGCACGTACTGAGTGGATTATATTGAAGTATACTGCTGATGGGTTAGATACCAGAGGCTGAGAGTGCTGAATATATGTGGAGCTGAACAGCAAGGAGGCTGAAGATGCATGAACCTTACCTGGAGCTTTCAGGATCTCTCAGTGTGATACACACTCTCACCAACCCCTCTCAAAATAATTCATAGTGGTCTGAAAGTGGGGTCAGCAACCTATGGCAGAAAAAATTTGTAAGATGCCCATCAGATGGCAGCTTTTGGCTCTTGCTAGGTATCCAGTGGCATACATACTTAACATGTAATTTGAGAAAGAAATATACTTCCTACACACTTGTTTATCCCCATTGTAATATAAAACTGTAAATGTGGTGAGACTCTTAGGTATATGCTCAGCTAAGCAGTCCAAATTTGATTGCTCCAAAGGCATAAATCTGTCTTTAATGCAGTAGATTGTGATTACGTTCATTTGAAGGAAATAATACAATACTAGTTTTGTTCAGTTTTTGTTCTTTTGTTGATGCTATAGGCAGCTTCAGTAATGAAAGGAGTTGCTCTATCTTTATCTTTTGTGACTAGGTTCTTGGAAGTGTTAACTTCCCTTCCTCATTAGCTGTGGGTGTTAGTTCCATAGCATTGTCTGCATAATCAGCATCCCAATTACCTTTAAAATCATTGAGAATACATTTCTACAGGATACAAAGCTAGCAAAATATCCAGTAATTTCTATGAGTGGGCTGATGTCTTCCTACCAGTTCACCAGTAAAAACCCAAATTGAGAAATCTACAGACAGACATAAGATATTGCAATCACAATGATCAGTAATCAAAAACGTGTGATTTGAAGTCAAGCATGTTAACGTGTGCATATTCACTTATTTATGCCCTCCTAACTCAGCCTTACAAAGACAAATTAGCCCATTTATAAAACGAATTGCACATTTAAGTATAGGATCAGGTCTCTGTTTCCACTGTGTAATAATGGAAAGGCGTTTTTTGGAGTGTTTCCACAAACCATTTATTTTTAATGCTTCTTTATTTTAAAGCAAACCGGGATGGATTCTTCTGTACTGATATTCAACATTCCTGTATACATTTTATTTAGTTTTGACATATTCTTCAGTTTTCCAGGAATATGCATGTTTGTGCATGTTTCTTCTCTCTGCCTGTAAAGACAGACACCCATCAATACTTCACTTCTGTCACATCTCAATATTTTTTTCTGAGCATATTTTGAAAAGTTTGACAGCACAAATTTGAAAGTGTCTGCTTTCTCATGTGTTCACCTGCTTGTTTAACTCCTTATCCCTATATGCCAGTAGATAGTATCAGTAAATCCTCCTGGTTTAATCTCCAAAATGTCTCAGAAATCTTCCCTTTCCTCTTCTTCTCCTCATAAAATCTTTGTCAAGTCCATCCTTCTCCACATCCATGCCTATTGCGACCTTGCTGTCTTCAGACTCTAACTGACACTCACATTAGCCAGTTTTTAAAGTAGTCTCATGCAAAAGTAATCCATTGCTCTCAGTGTTGAGATCTCATTAAGATATTCCTAAATCCCCCTTCTTTACTGTCTCCCTATTGCCTTCCAAATCTGATCAAAGCTCCTTTTATCACCCAAAGTTCCTCTTGACCTAACCTTCTTTGTTGTGTCCTTCTTGTGCTGTTCTTCCTCATCTTTCTTCTTTACTTGCTTCCTCCTCACCCATTGCCAGTTATAATGTAAACTGTTTGACAATTAGACCTGTGCACCTTCTTTCACTTTGTCCACTGTACCTGACAGTAGAGTTATTCAGCAATGCTGTTGCAGGTGGAAAGGGTCCTGACAAAAGGTTTGTACCTTGGACTATGAAAAAAGCAAGTTAGCATATACTTTTCTTGTAAAAATTAAAGATGTTTGCCTTCTTATACAGAGGTTTTGGTTTTATCTGTCATCTACAATTTCTCCTATATGCCTAAGCCTTGAATCATAATATGAATTAAAATTCTTACTATAAATTTACTAACGCTATGATTCAAGAAACTGCTTTCCAACCTGTCTCTCTGAATACCCCTTGCAGAAAGGAGAAACTGAAACATTTGTCTCCGACTTTCCAAAAATGTGTTTTCAATGCTTAAGGTCTGAATTTTAGGTTGTAACGTATTGCTGTCTGTCTTACTCTTAAACATCTTGATTAGCTTGATTTGAGGGAATAAAAAGACACAGGACAAATAGATGTAATTGCAGTATTATAGGCTTTCCACACCAGACCTTTATGAGTCAACTGCAATTTGGCACCAGGATCTGCAAGTTAGTGCAGACAAGCCAAGCTCTCGATACAGCATGAAGGACAGGACAAGCAGATCAAAGCTTCTGTTGATTCATCTGACTTTCTGTTCCTCTGTGTCTTTGCACATTAGATTATGGGAAAGCTTAACAAGCTTCTTCCTTTCTTCCCCTTTAAGTCCTCCCCCCTACACACAAAGTCAAACAAGAGAAAAACAGCCTTCCTACACCCTGGACCCTTTGTTCATTATTCTGTGGTTCATCGAAAATTAACATCCGGTTACTGGAGCTTCCTCTCTCTTTGCCAAGGTGCTACATAAGTACTTTGTGCCAGCTAGACACCTACGTGCTGTTTCTACATGCCTCACTCCTCCCTGGCCTGAGCAGATGTTAACCCATTCAACTCTAGCCAGCAAAAATAATGACGCAGGAAAATAATAGTGAGCAAACAATTCATAACAGAGCTAGAAAAAAATGTTGCCAGATCCACATCCATGAATATTTTTTATAAGCAAGCTGATGCCTCCCCATCTGCTGCCTACCAAAATCTCAACTTGAAAAATTCATAGTCAGACGTGAGATATTTTAACCACAATTATGTTCTACAGCTTCATCCATTTTGTTTACTTAGAGAGATTCTCCAGTCTTCCAGGAGCATGTCTGTTCGTTCGTTTCCCTTTGCTTTGAATCTATGAAGACTGACATACATCAATTCTAAAGCTTTACAGCGTTTCAGTGCATAAGTTGTCATCCCCAGGAAGCTGGGAAATGATGGCATGCACATCATCCAAAACTACATTAGTATCGTTGTATCAAGTATCATTGATTAGGATGCTATAATTGCTTTCATGTTTAACAAAAAGACATGCCAAATGCTTTACCAAATTTGCTATATTTTTATACAACACCCCACTCCAGTTCCATGAATCTGCAGAAACTTTTTCTTCCTCCGCTCCTGAGATTCCCGGCCATACAATTGCTTTCCTGCCTCTTTCCTCCCTGCCAATATCTCTTTGTTTTCCTCACAAAGCAGAGTTCAGTGGATTTCCTGTACCTCCTTACAGGCCATTACCCTTAAAGCAACATTTCTTGGCTGCAGAAAGGATCTATCTCAAAACTGAAGAAAGCTCTAGGAAAATCACAGTCAGGCAGGATTGCCTAAAAAAAAAGGGTCTTGGGGCTTACCAGGAAAAGGTGGAAGGAAGCATGTAGCCCCTTACCTCTGAGTTTGTAAACCCTAGCTAGTTACTAATCTCTTCCACATCTTCCTCACCCTCCCTGATTTGTTTCACCATCCTTCTATTGCTCCTTCACTCGTTCTGCCAGGAGGCTACCGTTCATCCCTTCCATTCTCTTCCTCCCTCTATCCTGAGAACTCTCCCAAAAACTTCCTCTAATCCATGCTCCTCTAACTCATTCACTCCTGCATCTTTTCTGACACCTCCTGTGAGACCCAGACTGCTGCTTCTTTTACTTTCTCATTTACTCCTTTCTCATTTATTCCCTACTGGTCAGAACACCAGGTTCTCAGCCCCTCCCAGCCCTCCATGTCCTGCTTGTGAGTCTCAGTATCTTTTGGGAACGCGAAGCTCAGGATAAAGGGCAGTGTCAGGGCAGCACTTGCACAAAGACATCATTTTCCTAATAGGCATGTGTGCATATTTTGCACATGGTGGTACATTTTAAGGCAGAGAGTTTTTTTCTGTGACACGGGGGCTCTGCACCAGGCGCCACGCAGCAACGGCAACACCAATGAAACTGCTTCCATTCCTAGGTAGGTGAAATCTCCTTCCCAAGGGACTGAGTGGCAAGTGGGAAGGGAGTGGGGTCTTGCAGGACAATCTATGGGGACAGCTGTGCTGGGGCTGGAGAGAAATGAGTGTGTTGGAGGTAATGGAAGGCTGCTTGTACAAGGACTCAAGGTCCACAGAGCTGTGACTTGTGCTGGTTGCTACAGGCTTCCGTAATCCCACTGTTATGGTTGTCCGAAAACCAAATCCCACAAATGCCAGTCTTTGTCTCATTGTTGGTTTTATTCTGTAAAAACAGAAATATTGTGGGTTTCAGTGTTTTTTGTTTGGCTGGTTTGTTGGTTTTGGTTTTATCTTAAATCCCTCTCTCACTCTCTGCTTGGGAGATTTTTAGATTTCACTTGTTATGAACACTAAAATGGCAACAGAATCCTACAGGTTTCTGTTTTAATCTTTGAGAGATTGTCTCCTCTTTCAAAAACAGAGAAGATGAAACTTAGTGATACATAAATTGATTTGGATTATATATAGTTGTTAAAAAAATGTGTGTGACTTTTAATCTTTTGAAATTTTCATGAAATTTTAATTTGTTCAAGAAAACAACACCTCAATGAGATTTCCTGAAGCAATGAAACCTATAACTGTAACACTAGGCTAGCAAATATCCAAAATAATATTTGGGTAGGGAAAAGCAGAACTGCAGGGGAAGACAGCATCTAAAATGGGCTTCATGTTCTGCAACTTTCATTATGTCTAGCTAACCATTTATAAAGAGCAAATTCAGAAACTTACTTTCCCTTCTGAGTTAACTGCCTCATTTCTAACCCATTATGGGGTGTGTATAATTATTCAGTGAGCTGTTAGTTTTCTCACAGGGAGAGGTTCCTTTCTTTTCTTTGTGTTGGAAACTATATGCATTCATACAATGAGAAAGTAGTTATATCATGTGGGAATTGTTCAGCGGATAGAAAAAAGAAGGCAGTACCTTTATAACATAGAAATGGTATTTTAAGAGACTACTTTTAAATAATTTGGAGACATTTTTAAACCCTAATGCCACAATGTTGTAAACACTGTGACATGTCAATTTAATCTCTCAGACCATGCATGTGTGTAAGCAACATATGTATGGAAATGCTTATAAAAGTTAAATGATCTTGGGAACCCTCTGTGATATTTTCACTTGATATGTGTAGGGCAGTTTGTATTACACTCCATATATAATTCAGAGTACAAATAAATGTCCGTGCTTTAGTGGAAAGTAATAAAAATATTTGAAAGCCTTTCAAACATTTTCCTCAGATCACTGAGTAACTTCTACATTGTTTACCAATTTAATACTAGCTGAACATATACGCAAGTTCTTATTCTCCCATGTCTGCTGTTGCTAGCCCGAGTAGTTTCACTAGAGACCACTGCTGTTGATGGCCATATCCCCATCCTGCAATACAGCTGACTCTGTGATGACATTACGTTTATAGAAATATCCCAATTTCATGGAAACCTTTTGCACAGATTTGATTTTAGAGGTCAGTATGAAGCTTTCAAATAAAGAAACAAATATGGTTTTCCTTTGTTCCAGTTCTGGTTTCCAGTCTGCTGGACTATGGCTACACTACTGCAAGCTGCAACATGACATGCCACAAAGATGCACGTTGTGAAGTTCAGGGTGGGACACAAGGTTGCTTTTGCGCCCAAGGATATACAGGAAATGGCATAACCTTCTGTTACGGTAAATAGATTTTGCCTATATGTATTTCTGTGATGTGCTTGCTTGAAAAGAATACTCAAGAGCCCATTAACTCAAGGATTAAACTTCATGGTACAACACCTTATGATAGCATGCTGTCAATGCCAAAAATTAAGGTTTTTGCAGTTTCTGAGAAATTCTACAGAAATTCTACAGCCTCAAGCTACTATTTTAACATGGCATAACATGCATCTCAGTTGTATACGACCTGTTTTCCAGCTTCAGTCTTGGTGCATTATGGTTCCATAGAGATGCTGATGTATCTTCTCTGATTTAGTTTCAGCAATTGCCCTTGTGACTTCAGACTTCTAAGGCTTGGGGTTGACACAACTGCTATTTTATAACCTGCACATCTCATCCATATACACACAGTAGTAGCTCACTCTTCCCAGCTGCTAATCATGATTAAAAAACTACTGTTCCTGAGCTATGATAGAAGACTGAGGAGGTGTGTGCACCATGGGGAAATGCCCACATGTGAAGCTAATATTCATTTTTCCACTTCGGCTGCTAGCAAGGGAAAAATGCCAGAAATCCTCCAGAGGGGTCTGCTTCTGGATGTGTTTGTCTTCCATCCAAATAAAATTATATTTTCCCCTTCTTCATTTTTGAGTTGTCCTCTATTATGTGTAGCTCTAATACTTATTTCCACTGCTAAATGAATATTGTCAGTTTTTAGTGTCCTGAGAAATAGTTATGAATATTAACCAGCCATTTAGTTAGTTTTTGTGTTTCATGCATCTTGGGAGATTAAGCAGTAATGGGCACTTCAGTTTAGTATGAGCAGAGACAAGCTCCCCACCTTTAGTTTTTTGTTTGTTTGTTTGTTTGTTGTATGGATCATTCACTATGGTATATTTGGAAGCCTGTTTATTGGAAAATTTAGAATGCAAAGACATCCTCATAAGAAAGCTGACTAGCTTTTTATAAACTTGGAATATTTAGACAGAAGTTTTGCAGTCTAAAATAAAAAACAATAAGGAATCACAAAATTGTAGAATAATTTAGTTTGAAAGAGACCTCTAGAAGTCATCTGGTCCACTTCTCATTCAAAACAGAACCAACTTGGGGTTTCTTGGGGCTTCAGCCAAGTTTTGAGCATCTCCAAGGATGAAGATTGCACACATCTCTGGACTGGCTGTTCTACTGGCTGACTACCATAACTTTGAAAACATTTAACCGATCCTAGCTGGAGTCTTTCTTGTTGTAACTTCTGCTCTCAAATGCATTCATCCCTTACTAAATTTCCAAGAATAGCTTAGCTTCATCTTCTCTATGAACTCCGTGACCGCCCCCCTTTAGGTACCTGTAGATGGCAATAAGATTTCTCCTTTTCCTGTTCTTAAGTCTGAACAAACCCTGTTTTCCTAGCTGCTTCTTTGCATCACATGCCATGTAGTCAATAAACATATTTCTTTAATACAATGCTAAACTTGCCATAAATATAGGTCAGTCTTGTATACACCACATTGTCAGTAATTTTCTAGAAAGTTGTGATTATGCGTCATCAACTTAAGTTACAAAAAACGTAACTGTTGTCCCTCATTGATATTATTAAACTCATAAATTATGTATGTCAAGTATGGCATTCTTAAATCTACACATGTAAGGATGTATTTATCTTGCCTTCCATGTTATTTGTCCTCATCCAGTATCTTTTTTTTACTTTCATTTTCTCTTTTATTTTCTTGGGGAAATATACATTAAAAATCAGAAGGACACTTATTGGTCATTTAAACAAAATTCAGTATGGTGAAATAGAAGTGTCAGTCACTCACAAAACTTGTAAATCGTCTAATTGTTTATTAAAAATAGTACTAAATGTTTGGAAACTTAATCTTTTTATCAAATTTTCCAATATCTGTCCAAGCAAACCAGTTACTAGATTTGTATGTGCTGCTTTGCAGTTAAGAGTCAATGGTTTGAAGCAAGCCTCAGGTCAGGAGACCAACATTTTCTCTGGTAAAATAGCTCAACAACCACGAAAGTCACTTACCCTCAAGCTAAGTAGCAAAGCTTGTATCAGAAAAGTATGGCTGTTGTCCCTGAAAGAGAGCCTACATTTCTCTAGGGCAGCATATTATAGAGTGCGTTATTAATATTGTGCAGTAGTCCTATAATAGCATAAACAAGTAACCTGAATTTTAATTGGATAGGCTCTAAAAAGGATTAGAAATATAGGCTAAACCCTATCATAAACAGTTTAAAGCTATGAAAATGTAAAGCAAAGCCTCAGTCATTTAATGATGTATTAGATCTTGCTGTTCTGTATAGGGAATGCTGCAGGTGTATCTGCTCTTCTACAGATAGCTACCCATTTTTCTTCAGTTAATAATCTTAGGCTTTTACAATGATAGTCGAGTCACCTTCAAAGGAGATCATCAATTATGTGCTAATACAGGCATTTTCTAAAGAGTATATATGTTGTGTTATATTTGCGTGTTTGCCCTTTTTGTTATTTAGATGAGTTGTGAGAGTCATAATTACTGTCATCAACATTAATAATTCTGCATAGTGCAGAACCATCTTCAGTGCATTTACCTGGTAGGCAGTTAAACTGCAGCACTGGTTGTTCTGAGGTTTTCTTCTGAAACCAGTAACTCAAATTCCTTCTACTTGTAAAAACGTTGAACAAGAAAAACATACTAGTTTTCAGTTTAGTTCTATTAAGCTTATATAGCTGGAAAAGTGTCCCTTTTTATTTACAGAGACATTCTCAATGTATTTAGAGGATTCACTATTTTTTCTCTACTTTCACTTGCTTGTAACACCTCTTAAATACTTGTAAAAGTTATTTGTTTGCTAGCTCTGTCTTTTCAATGTGATACACTTAGACATTTTCCCTTGTGTTTACTGTGCTGCAAAAGGCAATAATGCCCTGTTACATTTATTTTCTAGCACCATTATTGATGAATCATGAATCACTGATGTCAGCATACCTTAGGAATGGGGTTTGTTAGTTTTTACTTTGCTCCCTTTGCCAGCTGGATAAGTGACTGTAGAGAGCTCAAGATTATTGGATTTGCTGTGTATAGATAAAGACATATAGATATGAATTTAATTTCCTGGTGTCAAAGTCATGGCTTTTAAAATAATTATCCTCTTACAATCTTTCCCATAAGATTTCAACCACTTTAAATTAGGTCATGTTTTGGACTTTGGCATACTTTGGCCAATCTAACAAAAAGCTAATTCTCTTCATAATCTCATTGTCCTCACTAAGAATATGTGCAGGAATGCACATAGTCAGGAGAATAACTGATTGTAGGATCTGGCCTCTTTTATATATTGGAATTATAACTTGCATCGCCATAAATTCCTTCTGTAGAATATCTTCTAGAAAAAGATAAATGAGTCACCTTGTCAAGCCTTACACCTCTGAGGTATGAAATAATATCCCATTCTTCTTTTGTATTTATATTTCTTGTTTTATATAATATAAAATGAGAGAGAATGGCCTCTGAAAACTGTTTTATTTTTAGGACTCTTTTTGGGCAGATGTGTACTCTGAATGTAATGTATGAGGCTTTAGCTTTACATTATCATATATGTAAATGAAGTTTCATAGCTAAAGCTCTTGGGGGGAAAAAAAAAAAGTATATATGTGTATATATAAAAATAAGACTGATTTATAGATAAATTAACTTCTTTTTGTCAAAAAAAAAAAAAAGGCCGTGGGTTTTGTACAGACAAATAGCATATATTTTCCACTTTTGTAATCTATTTCTTTATGTGAAAAATCAGCCATATAAACTATGTGCTGCTTATAATCCCAGTTTTCTTCTCAAAAAAAAAAAAAAAAATCAGATCCTTTAGAGAAGATTGGGGTGGAAGTAGTGGAAGTAAGACTTCAAAGAAGCTAATATTTTATTTTTAAAACAGAGGGAAAAATGAGTTGGCATCATTGATGCTTTCCCAAGCAGCTCTGCTGTTTCAATACTGGCTGCTTCTTGATTGCTGACTGCCAATTTGCTGCTTTGCTGGCACACTGTAGGAAATTAAAGTAAACAGTGTGATCACAGTGTTTACTTTAACTTTGTAAAATACAGAAGGAAAATGAAGCAGTGTTGTTTGTTCCAGGAGGGTAGGCAGGCAAGCAGGAAAAACCTTAACAAAATATCCCTTCCAGATATCCCTGCACATATTCCCTTATAAAAGTCACTTGCAAATTATACTGCAAAAATTAATCAGTCTTGCTTGTAAAATAGTTACAGCTCTTCCTGAAATAGTGAGCAGGGACTTAGGCTATCAGGGCGACTTTGCACTGTAACAGGACGCTGACGTTCTTTCTGAAGTCCAGTACAGTAGGATTTATCATTTTCCAGAGGCAAAAAATACATCAGTGAAAAGTGGTATTTTATATCAAAATATGGAATCCCTCTGAGAACACAGAGCAATTTATGTAAACTCAGCTGAATCAAAATGAAAGCCTACTCAAAATCTGAACATAAATATATTTTCTTATTTTACTGACGGTCATACTACCAACTCTCTGGCTTTTGCCAGCTCTTAGAAGGAGCTTTCCTGTGAGATTCCAACTTCTTGCTATAAGGTGATGTTGATGTGTCCCACAGTCAACTTCTATTGTATTCACTGAATTTGTTTTGATAAACCAGTGTCACCATTGTCATTCTATAGTACTCAATATAGCACAAAATATCAAGTAGTCTATAGTTTTATGGAAACTATATAGAGTTTGGAAATTTTACCTTTCAAATTAATTAGACCCTGTAAAAAACACTGTGTACAATCATTTCATTATATTCAGAAGTGTCTTTCGGTAGCAGATGATCTGATACAAATGCTGGTTCACCAGAGGAGAGTTTTCTGTTGTTACCAGCAGGCATACATCACTGGATGTCACTTCTTTGTTTACCAAATAGTCTGAAATCACTGATACGGAAGATCCAACCCACATACCTCCTAAATTCATTTCAGTGCTATCAGTTACCACAAGCTATAAAAAGGCAAATTGCAGCTGCTCTAGCATAACACAGCAGGAGAGAAATATGCCTTAGCCAAACACAAATGATGGCGCTCAACACAGTGGGTGACAGCTTGGAAAACTTGGGATATGCTACACAGCAAAGCAAAGCAGACCCCTGATTTTTTATACATTCCTCATAGCTTCTGGGCTTGTCTCACTTTTCATTACCCCTTCTCCTTTTTGCCCCTCTGTCTTCTAGACTGCTGTTCTACAGCCAAATTCTGCCATATCTTTTCCAGTTTCAGGGTGGTGCATGGTAAAACCAGAATTTGGGCTGTATGAAAGGGCAGAGGTCATCTTCATATTCAGAATTCATACTCTGTGTTTAGGTGTCTGACTTTTTTGGTGGTCCCAAGAACTGTTACAAGGCCCCATCGTGTTTGTTGTATATGTAGTTATTATATTTTTAATTAAGTCCATACATTCAGTGTTTCTCTTTGGGAAACAATAAATTTACTTCTTATCTACATCTGCATTGGTCATAACACAGGCGAACGTTTTTCACCTTTTCCTGAAACACAGGGACTGACTGCTGAGCTGTACATTGTTACCCAGCTGAGGTATCTTGCTCAACATTCATTATTAACCCTGTAGGCAGATTATGAAATAGGAAAACCTGGGCAAATTAGCCTGGAGGATTTTTTTATTCTCTATCCTGTGCATAATGGTCTACTTGCCTGGGAACAGCTGGACTTGCTAGGTTAATGTTTGGACTTGATGATCTTGGAGGTCTTTTCCAACCTAAGTGATTCTGTGACTCTAAGTTAGCATAGCAGGTTCTTGGCCATTTGGGGACCTACAGTTTTGGTGGCACTTCTTGTTTTGTGGATACTTTCTTTGTGTATGACTTTTGGCTGTTCATGCATAAGTTACACTTTTGTGTAATTTTTGGTAAGGGTTTGATAGCTGTGGTGTGTGTAGGTTGCTGGGGACTAACCAGCAGTTGCATGATTGCCTTCCAGTTGCAAAGGACTGACATATGTTTATCTTCCTTAAAATAGACATACTCTTTGCTAAAAGTGTTAATCAAAACAGTATTTGTACAGTTGACTTTACTTTTTATAACTAACTGAAATTGCTTATTGTAACAAGCTACTATTGAAAGTATATTTTACATGAAGCTTTTAAGAGTAGATCAGGAGTTTGAAAGGGAAGAGGGCATTACAGCAGTGCCTGGCTATGCATAAGAACATCAGTCAGATGGAAAGCGATGCAGGATATTTGAAGTACCAAAATGTTCATGCTGAATAAGACACAGTGGAGGCTATCCTACTCCAATTGTCTTACCTCCTAAAATGGCTGAGTCCATAAAAAGTCCATAAACATTTTATGCATTCAAAGTGCCAAATTCAGTTAGCTCACTTGTATGAAAAAATATCTTACAGTTTCTCACTTGAATGAGATAGAGAGAAATCTTCAGAGGGATAGCCCTGCTTCCTACTGGCAGAAAATACTGTATTCCTGGGCCAGAGATAGAGCTCACTATAATCATTTGTAAAATTGACCCTGACTTTAATAAGGCTTGGATCAAGCCCGTATTAGACTTGTAACATTCACAGATCAAAACAAAACAAAACAAAATGTTCCATGTTTTCTGTTTACTTTTTTTTTTTTTTTTTTTTGAAATGCTACTTTGAGCATGGCTAAAACATAGTAACGGATTACTAAACTAAACTTCCTCTTGTTATATCTTTAATCGTATCCAGTCTCTTTTTTAAATTAGTCCTGTTTGCAACTAAAAGGTTTTTTTTTGAATGTGTGTAGATGATGTGGTAGTAGAAAAATAGTTCTCTCTCAAAAATGTACCCAAACTTTTAAGCTGATCAGCTGCACATGGATAGTTTCTTATTTGTTTAATTCAAAATGTGCTTTAACCCTTGCCAAATAATGCTGACTTCCTTTCTTGAGAAAATAGTCTTTTCATCCTGATTTATAGTCCAAGGAATCAATCAATATGGTCCACGTTTAAAGGATGTAGGAAAAATTCATTTAAAGAACTTAAAACTTATAATCTCAAAGTCTGCTCACTTTGTGCCTACCAGAGACATAACTGACTTTCTATATCTCTAGCATCTACAATGCTACAATCCAAAAACATCCAGCAATAACAATACATTCTTCTTACTCACTGGTCCAAAGTAAAGGGATGGAAGATATTTCCAGAACTTCTGGATATACTTACATGTATATGACATGTACACAAATGTATACACACTGATCTATGTATATGTGAATAAAAAGCATATAGTAGAGTTCACTACACCTATCAGATTCTGCATCTGCCTTTGGGGCTATGAATTTAGTGTAAGTCACCTAACAAAGTATCATAAAGAATTACACACCTAAGAGAGAATGATGTCATCTTTATGTAGCTACACTGATACCCATATAATATCCCACCAGTCTGGCATACTCTTTTGTCTCTGTTGAATAAATCATAGTTTAATAATGGAAAAGTGTTCTCCATAGGATTGTTGTTGCTTTTCCCCCCCACCCCCTCCCCACCCCTTCCAACATAAACTGGCCAGGAGTGGTGAAGTTGTCTGTAACCTCATTTGAAATGTGTAATTTATCTAGGATGATATGCTGGTGCACAATTTTTCTGTGTATGACTGTGAAAAATTGCCGGCTGAGCTGTTGGCAGACAGAATATCACACCCTGCTCAACCCTGTACGTATAAAAGAGTTTAAGAAGGTAATTGACACTTTGGGCCTCTATTTGCCAAAGAAAGAGATAATGACGTTCTCCAAGAAGATTAGAATCTAACCAAACATTGTGTTCTAAATATAGAGCACAAAGCCAGGTGATGTTTGTGAAAATGCTGCTTGGCTGCAGGAGGAGGAGGGTGCTGAAGGACTACAATTTTGCACTGTATATATTTTAGGTACACAGATTTAATTTAGAGATTATGGCTTGAAAATGAAATTTACAGTATGTGTGTTTTGGGGTGATAAGAAATTGATTTTGTGACCTTGGTACACACTAATTGAAATATCTGGCACTGTGTTTTGCTGAGGTTAAAGGAAACCATATATGCCTGGAACTGTATTCTTCTTTCACCTTGAACTGTGCAGTTAATCACAACCATAATCACTGGCAGGAAGGAAGCTGCTGTTTAGCTGTTCTACAAGGAAGCTGAACAATCTCTGTTCTTTGTCTAATGGATAGGTTGTTGTGTGATTACTTCAGGCTAGGTTTAAGAGATTCAGATAACTTCAAAATGGAGACTTCTGGTGACATTAACCATTCAGTGAGCACCCGGGGCCACAGCTTCACCCAGTGCGGGGTAGAGGATGGCACGAGCAGGCAGGTCTTCACAGCTCTGTGGAGCTGCCAACCACCACTCTTATGGCTGTTTGCTGGGGCTAAGACAGCTCTGTCCTGTGCTCTCTGCCAGTGTGCACCAGGTGGTCCAGGGAAAAGCTTCCCCAAGCTGTATCAGAGAACAGTACATGAACTGTTCTGGCCTTGGACTGGTATTCCTGGGCATCCTAATGCCAGTTCTAGCATTAATAGGTCTTCTTTATTCAGCTGGGTTTCTGTCTTAGTTTAGATTTATACAACTGTGACAGTCTAGAGTTTTCTATAAAGTAGTGTGGCAGGGTGCCCCATTATTTTGCTTATTATTTAATGTTACACATTTGTTAGGTTGGCACAAGATCATGTTTTTCGAAAAGGAAAATGAAAGCTTCTGAAAAGCCTTGACAATAAATGGTTATTTGTTCAAAAACAGCCAAGTCCAATCTTTGTTTATGTTAGTTGGCTTCATGTAATGGTGTTGCAATAAAGAAAAATAGCTCTTCAGGATATGCATTGGCTTTTATGTTTTATTTGTAATGAAAGCTATGCACATAGGCAGCAATCTACATAAGTTACATTGAGGGAGAACATAAGCATAGATGGTGACTTGCGTGTTTATATATTTAGTATTTATTTGTGGCAGAGCATCTGGATCTCAGTTTTAAAGAATGTGAAATCAGGCTGAGGTACTGCAGTTTTCATTCCCAGAAAGTTACCAAAAGAAGACTAAGAGAAAAGGTGAATTTATCACCCACCCGGAGACTGCTGCTGCTCCTTCTCTCCTGCCCTATCACTGCAGAGGATCTGCAGGTCCATTCCCCTGACCTTATATTCTCCTATTCGATCCCAGCTTAGGAGAAAGTCCATGGTCTCCAAAGCTTATTATACTGTAATCCTCACTGCCCTCTTAACATAATGACAATTTTTGTGTATACCTAAAGTTCAAATGGGCTGAGGGTAGCACAGTTCCATTTCACTGATTGCATCAGGATGTCATGGGAGCCAGGAGCTAGTGCCACAGTGATATCTACACTGCATGAAGATCTTCATCACTGTCTCTGTAACTTCAGAGGTCCTAAAAAAATGCCAGAGAAATTTTCCACTACAGTTCAGCTACCAGGTATATTGGTGTGAACTGAAAATTCAGTTAAGCTCTGTGGACCTAAATAGGAGCTCTGAGCTGCTCAAGCCTTGTATTAGTTCTTTGTGGTTATGGAACAAGAGTAGGTGGAAAGTCATATTACAGTGGAGGCTTTGCCTCACTTTTTGTCTTGAATAAATCATTTTGGTGGATAGCATTGATCCTGAGGAACCTCTGCCTTTTTAAAATCAGCTTGGAAAAAGTTCAGAAGGGAGATCAGTGGAAGCTGGAGGTACTCAGGCAAACAGTTCAGCCCTTTGTACCTATCCAAAATGTTTCATTATTCAGAGATATGATGAAGCATGCATCAATTCATAAATATGACCCACTGTGCAAAGTAAAAATGTCGATATTTCTGTCCCATTGTGCAAGGGATACCTGGTGCATACAGAAAGAATTTCATCTCTTTAACAACCACAGAGAAAATAGGAAAGGCAAATAACCTTCAAAAGAGTATTGACTTGAAAGCAGGGGTAGGTAGAAGTTTCTAAAACTTAACACAGCTTTTGAGCTGGGGTAATCAAAATAGAAATGACATTGGGTAACAGATTTAAATGGCGCAGAGCTGCAGTTTGGCTGCTTTTTTAGAGTAGTGATGCAAGTTGTGGTACATTGATTCCACCATACTCAGCTCTGTGGCTAAAATCTAGGAGCTTCTACATGAAACTGTTGTTAGAAGATAAGGTCACTTTAGGCATGCATCACACAGTACCACAGCTGTCACAGGAGAAGCTAGATATCATGGCCTAGGTGTGCTGGGACAGAGTAGTGGGCTACCCACTGTTGAGCTCAGTTTATATCATTTTGCACATGAGGTCTGAGAATTAGATGAATGTCAAAGGGGAGGCTGAGATAATATTTACACAGCTGTGGGCTGCAAAGAAAAGAACTGTTAACTGAACTTTTTGTACATCATCTTGAATAAACAGGTAGTATGTTAATACCACCAAATGCTGGGGAGGGATGTGCTAAAAGGTCTCTGGGCTGTGTTCTCTGTTCTCAGAGAAAGTTATTGCAGCTTTTATCAGCTGTAAAGTGCTCTTGAATTATTGCTTAAGATTTGGCCTTAGAATTATCTAAATTCTAAAAACTTTTAAACTAACAATGGCACATTACCCCCAGGCAATGCCATGCAGACAGCAGCATTCACATTGGAGCTCAATATTCAAACTAGTGATGGGGCTGTGCTGTAATACGGATATCTGGTTTTGCATACCGCAGCAGAAACCCAAGTGCTGGACTACTGCTGCTTCTGCTGGCATCGTAGTAAAAATAGTCTCTTGAAATACCTGCTGCCTCTGTTCTCATTGCAACAAGCAATGTCAAGAGCACAGATGAGTATAATGATATGCTTTATTATAGTTTTCTGTAGAAAGGGTGATGTTGATGACTTTCCTCTGATAGAGAGGGGACTTGCAATTGACTTTTGCAAGCCACAAAAGTTGTAGGACACAAAGCCACAGTTAGGGGTGGATTTTCCAAGAAATATTTGTTGAGCACTTTTGAGCTGTCAGGCTCTATCCTAGGTGCCTAAAGGAGGACTGAGTTGTTTCAATCTTGTTATAATCTCAGTTGTGGGTGATGAACAATTGAAAATCTGTCTGTGAAATGCCTTTTTTTTTTTTTTTACTATCATCTGTTGGCAGTTTGGCCTTTTGATTAGCTTTATTTTTAACTGTAAAGACCCTTTACTTAGGTGGGGAAACCCTTTACTTAGGTGGGGAACTCTGAATGAGCTGGCACTGCTGGTGGTAGTAGCTCCTTGCCATTGGAGATTCAGTAATTAAAGAAGTAGATAATATCCTCCTCACTGAGGAGATTTAGAAAATCATAAGGACTTTGCGTTATTACAGTGTTTAACATCAGCAAATGGAGGAAAAAAAAAATAAAAACATGATGGCAATTTTCATTAACTGCAATGCATGTGGAGGGCTCTTTTTCTTTCTTTGAACAGCCAAACACTAAACAATTCCTAAATCCCTCCTTGTTACTTATGTTTTCTTTTTGGTGGTTAAAAACTCCATAAAGCAGAAATTGAAGACTTGTTATTAAAATACTTGCTGACAGCTCCATTCAAAACATTCTTTCAAATAGTGCTATCACATCATGAGTCATCCACTATTCTGATATAGTTGCTTTAACAAGTACCTTCCTTCGTGGTTAAGGCCCATCTCTTTTCATTGGAAAATTCTTCCTTTAGACACGTATTGAATTACAGCTGTAAATATGTCTTTCTCTGGTATTGCACCGTTTGGGCTACAGAACACATGTAACCCACCCCCCACTGAAGGAAGGAAGGAAGGAAGGAAGGAAGGAAGGAAGGAAGGAAGGAAGGAAGGAAGGAAGGAAGGAAGGAAGGAAGGAAGGAAGGAAGGAAGGAAGGAAGGAAGGGAGGGAGGGAGGGAGGGAGGAAGGGAGGGAGGGAGGGAGGGAGGGAGGGAGGGAGGGAGGGAGGGAGGGAAGGAGGGAGGGAGGGAGGGAGGGAGGGAGGGAGGGAGGGAAAGAGATGGCCATTGGTCATGGCACAAGAAAACAAGAAAGAAACACTAACCTTTTTACCTTCTTACCAGGAGGATCTGGGTACAAATGCCTTGTGCCATTAGCATAAGTCAGAGTTCCTGGCTCAGTGCAATGACCTTGCATCCCTCTGCAAATAACACGTTTCTGCCGCTGAGCTGGCGTGCAGCCCCAGTACTTGTAGGCACTTCTGTGCACGGGCTCTCCTAGGGCCAGGTCTTCACCTGGCGTACAGCAGCACAGCTCTGCTGATGACAGCAGAGTTAAGCAGCTCCCACCACCTGAAGACTGAACCCAGGAACATCCCAGGGATTAAGTGGTCCCTGGTGAAACAGGGTGAGTTTCACTCTCTGAGCTTGAAGTTGGAATTATTTACAGTCACTTTAACGGGACAACAGCTGCTCTTTACCTAGAGATGTGCCAACAGCACTGAAAGAATTTGGATCTAAATTGCAGATGGATGGATTTCAATTTGATTCAAGTAGCTGGACTGCACGATGCTGTACTGTAAGCTCTCAAAGTCAGAGCTTGAGAGAAAAATCATTAAGTTGGAAGCTGATACTCTGAAAGACTTTTATAAAGCAATATATTTTCATAGCAGACACAGATCAATTTAAAAGTAGTAATCAAGGGCCATGTGCTACGTGTTCATGGACAGAAAATGTGGAGAATTCAGCCAGAGCCAGACACTTAAAATTCAGAGCATTCAGACTAGCATTGAGGATATTGCCTCTACGGAAAATAGTATGGTACAGAATTTAAGTATTGTGAATTTTTTAGATAATCACAATGCTGTACAGAGATAAAGAAGCTGCCAGATCACTGCCAGAAACAACCTCAACACAAGTTTTCTAGGCAAATTTGGGTTTATCTTCTGTACAAATTTTGGTGGAAGGAAAAGTCTCTACAAATATCCCACAAATAACATGTGCTGAAGTCGTGAGACAAAAGGGAAAAATATAATTCAATAGAATTTAGTATAATTCAGTATCTTTGATAGGCATTCTTTAAATTCAATGTAACTATACCTGTTATCATCAAATAAGATTCAGGCACGGGGATTATTCCCTTGCCAATCATAAGAATTTTATGAGATGTAACAATCCCTTCAAAAATAGCGCATCCACACAGTACTGTTTTATGTCATGCAAATGATAGCATTGTATAAACTCAAAATTTATATTTACTTGGATACTGCTACAACTAAAATCCTCCTGGATATTTTTAACCTTGCTCCCTTAGTAGTCTCTTTGGAAATACTTTTATGAAAGCATAGTGGCCACTGGCAGTGATAGATGATCCAAAAGGCTGAATCATTTCATCTTTCGCAGCAGTCATTGAGAGACTCTGCACAGTACCATGCTAAGTGCCTGAAATCAGATCTTCAAGCATTCAGGATTCATACTTGGATCCAGCCTTGGTTTTCAGTGCCTAGCTGAAGTCATCCTATGTCATAACTTGGAACAACTTGAAGACATCCATGTGTGAATCACTAACACTCTCACAGGTTGCTGGTTCTCCAGTTTTCCATATCAGTCCTTACCAGCCAGGGGGGAAGGTAGAGAGTAATAAAATCTTTAATGGGAGGCTTTATTTTAGCTGATATGATGAGGTTTTCTGCAGGAGTGACATTGAAATGTGGTCCTCCTCAGTACCCTTTAACTTTGTTGTCTTCCACTGAATCAGACAAGCAAATAAACAAACCAACCAAAAATAAATAAATAAATAATAAAAAGTTGAAAGTTTTCTTTAAATAACCTCATTTGGAAAGTTACACTGTGTACACTTTGAATTCACATTTACTAATGAATCTACATGGTAGCATAATTTTTCTTTGGATTGAATAATGAGAAAATGTGACCTTGAGCTTGCATTTCACTAGCCATCACAGTCAATACATTAAGATGTAAAATGGTAGGAAGCTATGTCTCAACATTTTCAGGTCCTTTGGAAAATTTTGTGTGCTAATAATTATATGTTTGCTGTTTTTATTGTTACTTCTCTGGTCCAGCCTTTGATAGACCAGATGCAAATTAATTTTGTCTGGTTTGTCTGTGGGCTCCTGCTAATATCAGTTGCAACAGAAAGCCCTTCATCACATATTTGTATAAGTAAATCTGGTCACTGACTCTTCCCATTTCCATCCTCTCTGCCTTCCCTCTATATAATATCTCTGTACTGATTATTGTTAACAACATCTAGTAATTTAGCATCATCTGTGAATTTAATTCTCAGGCTGTTCATCTCTTTTTCCAGAGCATTAATAAATATGTAAAATAAAACTGGGCTTAACACCAATTCCTGTGGCAACCCAACTGGATACCTCTTCACAGCTCACTGCAGGGCTGTTTGTCATGACTCATTATCCTTTGTTTACATTCCTTCAGCCAGTTTTCAATCCACATGACAGCACTCTTATCCAAGACATTATAAATTATTTTTCTAATAAGATTTTGTGAGTCACTATATCAAATGCTACAGCCCAGATATATTGCAGCCACCCTGTTCCTTCCATATACTAACCCAGAAAATGGTGGAGAAGCAATTACATTTGTCTGGCATGATCTGTCTTTGAAAATACAAACAATTTATTGGTCATGGTTCCCCTGTTGTTCTAGACGATTCTTATGCTCATAATATTTATTCCATTATTTTAAAGGAGAGTGATAACAATTGTACCAGGAGATAGTGGCAGGTTCACTCTGCCTCCCTTTCTCCTTTTCTTTAAAATCTTTCAGGAACTGCTGAGATTCACAGCTAGGAGTTTAAGGCAAAAGGGGAAATATATCCCAAATGCAATGGGGAGTCACACATGAGGAGTATTGCCAGACAGGTGTCTGAGAGCAGATTACAGCTGCTCCCATCTCTGTAGATGAGACATTAGTGAGGAAGGACAGAAAGACTGCAAGGAGGGAGGAGAGGATTGCCATAAATATCTGAAGAGAAGAAAGAAGCAGGGGAAGTCAGAGGGACTCTCAGAACTGGGAGTTGAGTTGATGGGGGAATCCTGGAGCTATCAGCTCTAGCGGAGGATCCCTAATCTGTCATAAATTCAGTAATTTTGTCTGTTCCTCTTCATCTGAGAGCTATGCCTTGCTCTGTTCCCTAGTAATCCTTGTGATTCTGTTTGCTTGATTGCATGCTACTTGGGCTTTTGGAAAATAATTAAAAAAATAACCCAGTTCTTCCATATGAATTCAGATAAAAGCATTTTATTTGTGCACTGTGTATTTTGTATTGCAGCCTATCTCTTCTCATTACATCTAGGCTATGTGGAATATTAGGGACAGGAACTTTGCTTTTGTAACCCCCGTGTTTGGGGTCTGAAATACATGGGCAGACTGCACTGGCTTTACCAAGAGCTGTTCTTGCCTGCAGTGTGGGATCACACCGAGGATCAAATCCTTTGTGGAAGGATTACATTTTCTGCCAAATATGTGACATGGTTCAGTTTCAAGCACATACAGAATAAATCTATGACAAGACAGACATTTAACAGTGGCTTAGTATCTAGGACTTTCATGGGAGACAGCTCTCAGTATCTGATCTAGTAAGATCTAGTAAGGTCAATGTGGGATCCACCCACATTTAAAAAAAAAAAAAAAAAAAAGTGGGGATGGTGTCTAATGAAGTTTTAGGACAAATTTATATATACTGCACTAGTATGGATTAGTACAGCTAAATTATATGGGGAGATAACACCTGGGAAGCCACTTTTAAGGAAACTGGTTTTCTTTTCTACCAGATCTTGTCACTCCTCTGCAAATCTTCCCTATCTTCTTTGTGTCTCACCCACGCTTATCCTTGGACTTTAAAATGCATTCATCAGAGATAACAGGCTTCATTTTATATATAGATAAGGATTATCCCATGAAAACAATGCTACTGAAAACATGTGATGGCTGACTTGTAAGGAGTGTGTGGACACTTTGTACATATTTTGAAATTTTTGGTCCAGCTCCTGGAAACAAACAACATGAACTCACTCAGGAGATTCCTGTTTCTTGCTGTGCTGAATGCCATATGCTCCGATAGCTCCAGAAAGCCAAACTTCCTGTGCTGGGGACAATCAGAGAGACAAATGCTGTCACTTCCACCCTGGAAACTAACTGCCAATGAAGTTAGTTCATTAGGAGTGAATGAAGTTAGTTCTCAGACTGCTCACTTAGGAAAGTATGGGTAATAATGTAATTGGATTTCTCCTTATACAACTTTGTAAAAACAGAAGAAATGTGGGGAAAATTAAAAAAAATAATAATAATAAATAAAAAATAAAAATAAAAAAAAAAAGAACATGATAAGTAAGTTTTAAAACAGATAAGACAGCCTAAAGACTTTGTAACCACCTTCCTCCTCTGTAATTAAAGAATGTTTAAAATAGAATAACTTGGGCTACATCATCATGACTATATGATCCCAGGATCCAACCCATACTTCAGGATTGAACCAACTGGAATAACGCTCTCATGAATAAAATAATGCAGGATAAAGTGTTGTTTATGATTTCTTTTCTCAGCAGATTAGCTACGTACCTCTTGTAATACAGGCTGGCTCTGTGGAATATCAAGCACGGCAAGAGACCTGTTAGAAGAAGAATTATATTATCCAGCCAAAGCAATATCAGAAATGTCTCAGAGTCTACACTATTTTAATGTTGATTTAAAATCATATATTCATATTACCTTTTTATGTCTAGTATAGCACTGTGATGGAGCCTTTCTTTTGCCAAAGTTGCATTATCCCATTTCTCTGAGTTAGGTAAACTGTAATGTGTCTGCTTTACAGATGGGTAAACTTAGCATAAAGAGTGGGAAGCCATCGTTTTCGGTCAAGAACACCTAAACGTAAGCATTTTCATCTATATTGGCCATCCATAGTGGTACTGACTCTGGAAATGAGCCTCTTTCCATTCATTTCTATGACAGATTATTTTACTTTAAACAATTCTTGGATAAAATACATTAGGCTTCCCTAGGGCAGGAACCTGAAATCAAGACTCCCACATGAAGATCCTTCCTGCCCAGCTGGAGAAATGTGCTCGTGGGCTCAGGATGATTGAATTGCCTTTTTCCAAGTGGCATAACTTCATCAGGAGAGATGGGTTGCATTTCTGCTTAGGTACTGCCTGTAGATAGGCAACTGGGGTGCTTTTCATGACAAGGGGAGAGCAGAATTATTTAGAACTACCTCAAACTCCAACATGCTAAAACTGCTTATGAAGAAGACATTGCCACTGCCTCCTTCTCTTTCTCTTTCTCCTTTTCTTCTTCCTGTCTTTGAATAAAAGTAGCTGCAGCTGTGCTGAGTGCAGAGCAGATCTCTCAGTGTGTTAGGTATATTATGTTTATAGGACCCTGTGCCAGTTTATAGCTGGCAGAGCCACAGGCTCTGACACAGGCTTTTACAAAAATCCTTTTGTCAAGTTGGGACTAAGGAAGAGTCTGTATAGCAAGGTATTAAATGAGTATCCCTGTCAGCAGCCAGTCCTTTCTAGCCTGCATTTTGATCAATGTTGTATAAATCATAGTATAGTCTAAATTACAGGTATATAAATTATAACTTGTAGCATGGAATATTGGACCTGCTGTTGTTTTTAGCCTGCATACTGTGGCATAGCCAACATACTGTTTCTATCATTTTAATAACCTTTACGGAGCAGGTGGCTGTTGCAGTTAATGCTGCTATCATTTTTCTTTTTTCATGTGATTTGCTGTGATGACAGTTCCATCATTTCATTTTGAGTATTTAAAGCTATTAGGAAGCATTTTTAGACAATCATCTTGTATAGGCATTTTCAAGCATGCCTAAAGCATATAGGGAGTCACTCCCTTTTACACTGCATATTTCTAAATAAGCATATAATATGTTTCATGTTAATCTGTGGAAAAATTATGGAAAAGATCACCAGCTGGGATAAACTGCCTAATTTATAGTTATGTCCTTATATTCCAGATGGGGATCAAGTCCAACATCTTACAATTGCAAAGATTTCAAAGATGTGAAACATTTCGAAGAACATTGCTATATATATTTTGCATTTCAAAGATAAAATACAGAAACCAGTATGTCATCAAACCATTTAATTTTCTTCCAAGTTTGAGAGTAAATTGACAGGAGATCAGCAATTGGCAGGAGAACAGATGAAACATATTGAAAGAGCCAATTTGCTAGTATCAAGGGAGGCAGATGTGTCAGTTTTACATCTGCTGAAGCAGAGTCCTTGTTGCTGTTTTTTCCCCTCCTCTTTTTAAAACATATTTCATTACCTAAAGGTTTAATTATTAGATAATTGAATAATCCTTTAGAAGCGACCAAGGAGCACTCTGTTCATTGAAGAGCCCCTTACATCACTGTGCTCTGATTTTGGCAGTCACAGTTTGTTTGTGGAAGTTTCTGCTTTTTCACCAAAACTTGTCACACCAGACACACACCAGATTTCAATTGCAGCTGAATAGTTTCCTGGGACCCAATACTCCAAATGCCAATTTACTACCTCTTTCTTGAACTAGCTATTAAAAGAGAAGGAAAGTGGAAACAGAGCTGAGTTTTCCATTGATAGCCTACTTTGGGATGTAGGCAGAATTAACAGTGGAAGACTTAAGGAAGGAGGAGAAAAAAAATAAAAATAAAAAACACAGACTAGGGTAACTGCTTCTATGGTTTTCAACTCAGCCAGCAAGCTGGACCCATATGTAGTTACCTTCTTCCTGTGAAGCAGGTAGGCAGAAATGAGCTCATCATGCCAATGGGTGTTAGTCAGAACTGTAAGTCTGAGGTATTATAGCAGCTGTAGTTTGAGGGAACATACACAGATAATGAAATGAGTAATTCTGTGCCCTCGACTTTCATGGTTAGTAGTTGCCAGTGTCTATTCTCCTTTTCATTAGTTCAATGTGTTAGATTCTTATGAGAAGGATTTAAAAATACATCAACAAAATGAGGTAGCAGAGCTCTGTAATTCTTGATATTTTATTAACTTCCAAGAGTCTGATATGTGATGCATCCAGGATGTGTAAGTAAATTAGAAAACCAAAGAACTTTATGTGAGAAGTTGTAGTACCTCTGGATTTTCAGAGTCTTTGTTGACAAATGTTGTCTCTGTGAATCAATTCTCTCATATGCATGTACCCTGAAAACTAAGGAACTGGAAACAAACAAACAAAAATAACACTTTTTTTTTTTTTTTCTTTTTTGGTAAGGAAAACAGACTTTCTCTGTTGCTAGGAGTTTAATAGATGTTTTCTCTTTTGCTTTTTTTCTTCTTGTATGAGGTTTGAGTATTAATATAGTTAATGTGACTTCAGGAGTTAAAGCCTTAAGAAAAAAACAGAAGCATTGTAGAAGTGTTCACTTCATATACTGAAGGCTTATTTGAAGCACTGAGCACTGTAGCCTTGAGGTACTCATTTATGCTTACAAATAACAACTATGCTCAAAATGTACTATTACAGCCTTTGAATGGCCACAATTTTTACCTTAAGTTCCACATTAGACAGTTTTTTCCAAAGCAGAAAAATAAATATATACTTAGGGAAGGTCTTGGTGGTCTTAGGAGAAGTGCACTACTCACTCACTGCAAGGAGGGCTGTTGACTGTGGGCTGGGGTACCACCGGGTGATCACCAGTTCTTAGCAATGGGAACAGCAGCACAGGTTTTAGAAATGAGTGCATGCAATGTGTCATTTTTCCAGGGTATTAAATGCTTGAGAGGTGGGCCCATGTGAGCTTTGTGAAGTTCAACAAGGCCAAGCACAAGGTCCTGTATCTGGGCCAGGGCAATCCCAAGCAGAAATACACACTGTGTGAAGACTGGATTCAAAGCTTCCCTGAGGAGAAGGACCTGGAGTGTTGGTTGATGAGAAGTTTGACATGAGCCAGCAATGTGTGCTTGCAGCCCTGAAAGTCAACCATGTCCTCGGCTGCATCTAAAGAAGTATGGCCAGCAGATTGTGGGAGGTGATTCTCCATGTCTGCTCTGCTCTCATGGGACTCCACCTGGAGTACTGCATTCTTTGGGGCCCCCAGCACAACAAGGACATGGACATGTTAGAATGAGTCCAGGGGAGGGCTGCAAAGATAATCAAAGGTCTGAAGCATCTCACATGTGAAGACAGGCTGAAGGAGTTGGGGTTGTTCATTTTCCAGAGCTACTGGACTTGTCACCCATCAAAATGCCTTGTGGTTTTTCAAAGGTGTATAGAATGTGTACAATTACAAAGCTCAACAATCAAAGAAGCCTGTACTTGGCAGCACAATGTATACTTGCCTATTTTGCCCTTTATCATCGGGGCAACCTCTTGCTGACCAGCCACCAAAGATGAGACGTCCTGCTAGGCTGATGACCTCTAATTGTTCCCCATTACCATCTCAACATTGTCTCTCAGAAGAAATCAGTGTACTAGAGCACGGCTGAGATAAAAGGCGTGGACAGTATTCATCATGCAGTTCACTGGAGTCCACAGCCTCTCCCTGTGCTTAGTATAGATGGGAAGTGTTCAGTAGCAGCTGGCAAATGTTGAATTATTAAATTGTGTCTACAACACTTTATATAATTATTGCCCAAATGATAGAACAGTGAGATAAGCTTGATGTCGACAAGCAGACTTATCCACCTTCAGAGTTTGGTTAACAGACTTGCTGTTTTGGAATTCAAGAAAAGTCTACTCTGTCAGGAAGGATTTAAATAGAAAGGTAAATGGGTTTGCATATTGCTCTGCATGACAGGGTTTTTGTTAGCCTTCAAGGTCTGTATGATCTAACCAAGCATGTGGAAGTAAGATACATATTTCTGAGTGCTGTAATAGTTGTAGTTATTGTAGGGAATTGTTAAATATAAGCAGTTATGCTAAAATGTTATTTTAATCCACAGAATATTTAGTAGATTAAAATAATAATACTGTGTGTAGAGGCAGGAAACCTGGAATGGCTGTAATCATTTTGGGGTGGCTTCTCAATTGGTTGTCCAATCAGGGAATTCACTGTCTGATCTTCTTATCCTTGAGGAAGCAAATGTAGACAAGAGAGATGGCTTCACAATTATGTCTTGACAAGAAATAACTGCATCAGAAAGTCTGTTTGCTTTCCCCAATCTCTTTCTGAGAAAATGCAATTAGTACATTGCTTGCTTCTTTCCACAAGATGTTTGTAGGCAGTGTTATTGTGAAGGAACACAAGCTGCCACTGCAGCCGTTTTTAAACATGCAGTTGAAACAGACAGCTCTGCTATGGTGACAGAAAACATCAAAGCAACAAAACACAGTATTTTATCTGATGGGGGTAACAATATCTCAGCTAATAAAATGGCTGTCATCCCTGTCCATTGTATAGATAAGGAAGCTGAGGATGTTTGGTTGCTCTTTGTTGGCACGCCAAGTCACAATTATCTTATGACAGCGCTTTTATGGGATATGATTGATGAAGCATTTTGAGGGGGAAAGAGCTTCAATAAGCGAATTTCACTAGATTTCATTATGACATTGCTTGCACAATGGTTGGCAAAAACAAAAATGTTTTAAGCAAAACTAAGAAAACATGGCCTTGTTTAATCTGCCAGGGATGTCCTTGCCACGTTCACTTATTTGTATTGTATATTGGATGTAAACAGCTCTAATTCTGAATTTCTTGTGTTGACCTTTTCTGGCATTAAGATCAAAGTACTTTCTGCAATAAGGATAAGTCTTTAAAGGCTTCAGTGGCCTGTCAGAGGAGGGTATGTTTAAACAGAAAATAACACAACAGTGCACTCTTTGGCTAAAACAGGCACCAAATGAAGTTCTAAAGTTCATTGCTCCTCAAGAAAACCATCATTATCTTGCAGTTTAGCCTAAAAGTGGGCCAGCTTTAAAAATGTTTTCTTCTTCTCTGGACCTTAACTCACAGGGTGATTTTGCCACTTGCCTCTAACAGATGTAACACAGATGTCCAGTTGAGAGGAAAGGGTTGCCCTCTCCTTATTTTAATCCCTGGGTGGATATGAAGACAGCTAAAGCATTCCTCTGAGCAATAGCCTGTAAAATAGTTTTTCCAAACCATGATATTATCCTTTCCTTGATGCTGTATGCTGCTGTCTTATACCCAACATGCCTTTTTTCCCTGGCTCCAGCTGTCCCCTATCCCAGATCTTTCAGCGGGTCTCCAGAGGAGGTCCTGGAGGTTGACTTTACAGTGCCTGATTTGGAGCCAAGGCAGCTGGAGTAAGAATTTAACTCTAATCCAGTATTTTGATATTTCACAGCTTGACCATATGAAAATAAATCATTTAAACACTACTTTTCTCTGTGTATAGTATGCATTTACATTTGGAATGTAAACCTACCCCACTTTACAGAATAAATTATAGTAAGCATTAAACATTTCTCTAATATGAAGTTCACAACAAATCTGAGCACAGAAAAATCTTTCCCATCAAACTGTTGTGGAATCTCCAGTATCCTGACTGAACTGGGACTTTTGGAGCAAAACTAAGGATATCCTATAGAACTTTCTGTGCTGGTACATACAGAGACAGGAGCAGAGGACAAAAGGACATGACATTTTTAATGAACAAAACATTTGATACGTGATGTAATTGTTTATTTTTAATTCAGGGAAACTATCTTTGCTACCGTTTTTGCTGAACCAACCAGTTTCTTATTCAATGTTTCTTGGAAGAGAAACTTACAGTGCTTTTCTGAATATTTAATAAATGGCCCAGTTATCAGGATGTACCGAACATGCTACGTACATCTAACCCAATGTTTCTGGAAGTTTAGTGTATTTGATAATTAAGATGTTTATCAGTGTTTTAACTTAAATATAGGTGCTTACTTTTCAAGCTTTATTTTAATAAATGAAGGATAAATACTTTATTCTTGAGTGATTTGCAGGGGAAACAAGTCACTGCCATTTCCAGCTGAGAACTTTGCTCATGAGTAGCAATTTAATATACTGGTAGTGAGGCTTTCTGTGGTGCCTCCCTCTCTGACAGGTCCCCAGTGTGGTAGTCTGTAGAGATCTGTGTGTTTTACACTGCTTTATTCACTATGTTATAGTAATCCTCTTTTCCTGTGGCTTCTGTCTTCTTAGTATGTAAATTATACCCCTCATTTTAATTAGTGGCAGCACTGTTTTCTCTGTATTTTGTAACTGGGACTTTGTCTCCCAGAGTCTGCTGAAATGACACAATGCAGAACTGGTTAAGCCAGGTCACGTAGCAGCAAGCTGTGTTGCTGTGCAGCATGGTGCTACATGCAGGCTAAAAAAAAAAAAAAAAAAAAAAATCGTTTAAATAGAGAGCAGCACTAATGTAGCACCTATGCTTGCAGTCCGGCCTAATTCTGAGCTCCATGCAGCTTTCCTGTGTGGTGCACAGGCCACAAGTTCACCAGTATGGTACACAGGATCCAGTTAACCAAAGATACACAGCTTTTATACAATACATATATACCCTCCCAGCTGTCAGTACTCCCAGGCAAATGCACTCAATACAACCTGCCATGTGAAGTGTTATTATGGTAGGTAAACTTGAACTGTTTTCACTTCTGTCTTGTGCCTCATTTCAGTGTTATTGCCTGTTAAAAGTACCACTTCTGTCCAACCTGAGGACTTTTTTCTTTACTTTTTATTTTAATAGAAGGAACTCCTATATTTTTTGCCTGCTAAATGTTTCACATCTTTGGTCTAAGAATGTCCTTATTTGCTGTGTGTACATATATTCAAGAGAAAATAAAGTTATGTAGACGATGTCAATCATAAACAAAATATTTCAAACTAGTACATAATAACTGTTGAAAAACAGAGCTGTTGGTGTAACCACCAAGGGAAAGTCACCTTAGTTTGAGTCAGGATCCTATAGTCCTCTCACAGTCAAAATTCATTAAGGGATCTCAGTGCATTAGCTTGTTATGCCATTTGAATTTTCTGGATTGTGAGCATTAGAAAGAAAGCTCTAAAAAGAACTATTAAGACTATGTGTCATGAGGAGACCACAGGCTCCATCACTCTAAAGCTGTAAGGTTCAGTAAGAAGGTCTGTAAGAAGAAATTCAAGCTTTGTGACATTAAGTTTAGGAAGATGTTGCTCCACAAAGGAAGCATCATACTTTTCAAATAAATTTCAGTTAGATATTTGATTATTATATGGGAATTTTTTTGTGACTATACAAAAATTTCCAACCCTTGAGACTGAGCAGTACAATAGACCTGGTTGTTGTATTTTCTAACCTATAATTCCACTTGCATTATTATATTTAGCCCTATTTGACAATAGAAGACAAGAAATGAAAGCTATATATTTTTATAGTGAATTTTGTTATCCACAATGAACTGCTGGGGTCAGTCTGTCAGAATATGACTGCCAGTAGTTAAGACATTCTCACTATGGAGTTAAACGCTTAAAGCATTGACAGTAGCAGGAAATACTTCAGTGGTTATTGTTGAAACTATTAGTCGAACTGAAGTAATGCTGGCATGTTTTCCCTTTGGGTAGAATTCCTCAGTCTAATTGTCTCCTCCTTGCCAGACCATATTTGATATCTTCAAGTTTGGAGACTGGATGTTTTCCAGTAATTAATGTTTTTTTTTCTCAGTTATAGTTTAAAATTATTTCTTTTTGTGGATTAGTCTATTATCCAGTAGTGAAGCTATTGAATTGCAGAGCATTTAAATGGGATAAATTATGGAGATAATATTAAAAATTAAAAAATGAAAAGAAAAAAAAAAAACAGCTTCACCAGATCATGTGAAAGGTATGTGAGGCATTTTAGAGGATGCTTAGTTCACGTATAAATTTTGACAAGAATTAACAGGATATTAAAATACAGGGGGAGGGGAAGGAAGAGGGAGGCCATTGTCTGCTGTAGGGGTTATTTTCTTTTAATTACACAACACTGGTATTAACTTAAAGCAATATAGGTCTGTGCATCTCATAGACTAACGTTAGGTCACCTCCTGAATAGTACCAGCAATCAAATTTCATCAAGCTACTCTTGTCTTGAGCACTGTAACTTAGGTTTGACAAAAGTACATCATGAACTCAATGTCTCTGATGCCCAGACTAGACTCTATGTAAAGTACTTTGTCCACTCAGAGCATAATTAGCCTGTGGTTTCAGAAATCAATGAACACTGTTCCACAATGGGAGTGTTGGGGGGGGGGGAACTTGTAGTCACTGTTCTATGGCCTTCCTTACCATTTGAGCTATTACTTCTTTCTTTCAAAGCAATTTTACCACATCTTTTATTATATTTTGTTTTTTAAATCCGAAGTGGACAGTGATACAGATCTAAAAGCAAGAAGCATTTTTAATACTGTTTCCAATATGTTACAGCAAAATAATTTTCAAAGAACAAAATTTGTTGAAGATAATGGGGTAGAATCGCACCTGTACTTTATCACACATCACCTTATTTGTGAGTGAACAGAACATCACACTCATGTTTTGCTGAGGTGTGAGAGCTCTTTCCATAACCAGGCTTGACCTCAAGCTCCCTGATGTCAGAGGAGTGGCTCCCATTAACCTACATCTTTGCTTTTATAGAAGCAGAGTCTTGGGGGGAAAACCTGTAAAGAGCAGAAGTAAAGAATGAAAACCACATTGCTCTTCCCATCATCATAATTTTTTTAAGTAGCAGAATCAAAATCATGTGGGATTTCCAGATAAACACCTATGAACCCAGTTTTCCTTTCTACATATGGATCTGTTCTTGTTGCCCAAATAGACTTCCTACTAAAGCTCTTAAATCATGCTACTCCATGACTTAGCAAAACCATTTTGGTAGAGTTCACATTTCCTTTGCCATTCCAAAAATACTACTAAAGTGGTGAATGTAAGCTAACAGAGTTTATCTCCCCAAGACCAAGAAAAAAGTGTGGCCATGTGAGTCATGAAAACTTGCGTTCATCCTGACTTCCAGCCTTATGTTTCACTTGTTGTTAGATGGGGTGCTGTTGAAGAAGCCAGAGATCAAGACCTCTGAGTGATGGCCTGTGTGTAACTGGCAACATCCATCACAGAGTCATTGGGGATTAGATACGGAAAGAGTAATGCTAACATGGTTATACTGCCTGTTTAGATGCATTTAGCATCTGTTAGATACAGTTCAATGGATACCAAGATTTGGTGTGTGATGGTGTTCAACTGCTTTGCAGCTACTGGGGAACTATTTCTTCCAAAAGATGCCAGTTCAAAGTTTCTGTTGTGAAATGGAAAAGAAAGTTTGGATTTAGACCAATACCAAAATGTGTCATAGTGAGCTTATGTATTTTGGTCCAAAAAGTTCTGCACTTGGAGTTTTATGAAGTGAGTGTAAAAAATATCAAGAGCCAGGTACGCTACAAAGTGAACAACAAATTTGAGCCTTATTTCCCTGAGTGTAATTAGGCAGTGGCTACTGCAGTAGAGTGGTATAGGTGAGGATATGAGTATGCAGCAGTACTCAGCATTTATTTATATAAACTATGGAAAGTGTTAAGCAATGTAATCAAGATTTCAGCCTAACGTTCTGATGCATGTATTTTCATAATACTGGTACTGAATCAACACCATGGAAAATGTAATGGAAAGTCTGCAAGAAATTACAATGCATGTAATATCTAGCTATATGTTTGATATTATTATTTTTAATAAAATCTGATTCCATTTTCAGTGCTGAAACAGAACTTTTTCTTGGGCTGCATATTCAGTTCTACAGGGGCATGGTTATCTACCGATGAATCCCTGTCAATAGGGAACTGCTGTTCTGCTCAATCTGTTTTAAGCAAAACTATTCTCTGATTGTACATACGCTGTTTTACTTTCCAGTTAAAAGATGAGTTTTAGTGAAAACAAGTGAGTTAGGAAAAAAAAAAAAAAAAAAGAGAGAGAGAGAGAATGACATAATATAGTAACTGGGAAGTTTCTAAAATCCTTCTGTTGGTAGCACCAAGGAAAAACACTGACGCCTGCACACTGTTGGCAATTCTAATCCAGCATATTTGCATTTAGCTGCACTTCACCTTTTTTTTAATTCAGTGTTTCTGATGGAGGCAAATCAAGAAACTGATCATGTGTCTCAGTTACATTCTGTGTAATCCTGAAGAAGTAGGTTTGACACAGGGTGCCTGCCAGGGTGTTGAGGTTGGGTTCTGGTAATTAGATCTGTGTAGGGTGAGGATAGGAAGAGCAATGTGGTTTTCATTCTTTACTTCTGCTCTTTACAGGTTTTCCCCCCAAGACTCTGCTTCTATAAAAGCAAAGATGTAGGTTAATGGGAGCCACTCCTCTGACATCAGGGAGCTTGAGGTCAAGCCTGGTTATGGAAAGAGCTCTCACACCTCAGCAAAACATGAGTGTGATGTTCTGTTCACTCACAAATAAGCACAGAAACAACCCTGCAGTTTCAAAGTCCACTACAAGGAGGAGTGATGGAGCAGGTGAGCTGACAAACAGCTTTCTTCAGAATTGGGTGGAGATGAACCTGAACTCACCCTTTAATTCAAATAGCCATCTCTCCACAACTGGATTTTAATTTCTGGCTCCCAAGTCTATAATATAAACCACCCCCATATGAAATTACCATCAGTGATTTGCATAATTTCCAATTAAAAGTACCCTTAAGCACATATCTATCTGGATATTTCCTCTATAAATCTTTACAGAGCTCCATATACTTTCCCTTCCATGTCTACCACCACATCCTGTCTGGGTAGTGGACTTGCATGCTTCACTGTATCACTGGTATTAAGTATTTGAAACTACTCTTCGTGCTCGGTGGAGGGCTCCCTGAGCAGAGTGGTGACAGTCCTCTGTGGACATCTGGGCACAGCTGGAACCCAGTGTTGCTGCCGCAATGTGGTGTTTTGGAAGACCCCGGAAATATTCCAGTTTTGTCTGACAAAAAACAGTATTATTTCTGATCAAAGCCTGTACTGCTAGCTTGTAGGGTGTTTGATAAAGCTCATTAGATAGTGCTTAATGTTCCTCTGCCTCATTCAAGCTGCATTATCACTAACTTACCCCCTTTTTCACATGTTGCTTTACACGTACCATAATGGCACAACAGTGGTTTGCATATGTAAGCTGTAATGTGGTGATGCATTTCCTGGCTGTGTTGTTCAGAATCTGGATAATTATCTTCCCTTTTTGCTCTGGAATTTGGAAAAGTGCTGCCTGGAAACATTTCCCCTTTATCAAATTGTTTGCTAAGCTGTTTTTCCTCATGCTTATCTTTCGCTTGAGACCAAAATGTTTAGATTTGAGTGGTGACATCTCACTTGTACACATCCTGTTGGATAGAAGCCTTGGGTTGTTTGAGTTCACAGTATAGCTAACCAGGACTTGCATATGACTGGTACTGAAGATGGGATTATTGTTTTATCCTACTTGGTGTCTATAACCCTGTTTTTCAGTGAATTAATCTGGTTGTCACTCCTTATATCCCAAACTAGGCTGAGAACTCCAGCACTTCATCCCTATTGTGGACACTGTCCCATTTACCTGTGACTCCTTGCTGTCTCTGACATTCCCTCACCACCGTCTCTTCTCGTCTTTAGCTGTGCATTTTATCATCTCATCAGCCCCAGTGCTGAGCTGGTGAATTGATGTCAAGGGGAAGGCAGGAGGGGAACCGGAGTGCTGCATGTGCAAGGAGTTTGTGGTGTGCTTCCTTGAAGAGTGAGTGGCCACTCCTTGTACCTCGTGCCTGTACTGGGATGTTGTGGGTTGTACTCTGCACCCATACCCCTGACAGGTGCCCTAGCACCCTGCCCACCCCGTTAGCAGGGTGAACCAGACCAGCTCCAAATTTTAGCTGTAATAGAAAGTGTGCATCTTCATAGGACTCACAGCCCTTCCCTTCTTGATCTTGTCAGGAAAGGGGTGCCATCCAGACACCAAATAACAAATCTGGGGTTTGTACACCCAACCTGAAGCTAACCACTTGCAGCAGTACAACTCTGAATCTTCATTAGTCGCTGCGGCTCTGAGGTCTCCTATGGGAAGAGTGGTGGGTCACGTTGCTGCTGTCCGCAAGGCACATGCCTGAAGACTCCTGCTCTCCAAAGGAGGAGGGGAGACAGTGCTGGGAAAAGGGTTTGACAGGGCCTCTCAAGAGCTATTTATCCCCATTTTCCCTTTGTTTCACTGATTTGAGCACCCTGTTCCTTTTTGTTCTCAAAATCCTACAGATGCTTGTATGGATATGTTTTTTTTTCCAGTCAATGACTAGCATTTCTAAAGACTTTTTTTTTCCTCCTCTTGTTCTTTACATATGAGTGATCACAAATTATAGATTTTTTTTTTTTCTCCTCTTTTTTGATAGTTCACAAGCATTGAAAAAGCAGGTTGTTCTGTGTGGCTAAACAAGTGACAATCTCATCACTGGCACTTACCCAATAATAGTTTTTCATGTTTAATTTGTAATGTCTGAAAATACTAGCAAGAGATGAAGGAAGCAGCTTAAATAATATATTTACCTTGTCCCTTCTTTAAAACTCAACACAAGTGTATTTTGGTATGTAGGAACATGTCTTTGCTCCTTTTAGACTGTTTTGACCCATTCCTTAAAATGGGGCCATAAGATTTTATTTTTATTATTTATTTTTTTTTTTTACTTTTTTTGTGAGGACTTGTAGTTCATCCAGACACACAAAAACTCTTTATCTGAAATCACCTCTATATATACACATAGTCTGTGAAGAGTGTGAAAGAAAGTGTGTTTGCTGATCCAAGGACTTCTAGGAGTACCAGCTAGCTGCAGAGCCATCAAGTTCAAACCAGTCAAAAACTCCTATCAAGCTATTCAAATGTCCCAAGAAGGCATTGTGAAGGGCTCTTACAAGGAGGTAGAGAGCTATGAAATTCAAGCAAGATGGAGTTTTCTGTGGCAAGATTTCCTGTTCAGCAACTGCATGGTCCCCTGCCCCGGGGTAGGACAAAGATGAATCGGGCCCATTATGAAAGCAATTCATATTTAAATGAGATTTTCAGCCCAGTTCTGCAGTCTCAAGTGGTTTTTCTAAGCATCTGCTCTTTCATGCTGATTTAGACCAAACTTGAATGCTGAATCTTTGGAGAATCATAAACAAATTGTGTTAAATTACCATTAATGGAAACACATCACAAGGAAGGCAAGGCAAGGCTGTTAATGGTATTGCTGTTCTTAACTCAGGCTGTGATGGCTGTAGACACACAGTCCTGCAGCACAGAAGTAATGTATGTAAGATCACCCACTGTTCTGAGACCTCCAGACAAGCTAAGCACAGCAGGGTGAGTAGCACTGGAATTTGTTTTACAGGAAGCCTTTCATTTCCTTGCTTTTGAGGGGTTAAGTGAGGCACTTCAAGTACTGTTTTCCCATGAGGGTTACACTAGGGAAGGGTAGTTTTAGTTTCCCCCAGGGGCTCCATAGCAGCTTTGGCAGCAGAGGCTGCTGTCGAAAGAGAACAGCCGAATGCAATGAATCAATGTATTCCCCAGCTGCTCCAGCTACATTTTCTTCCTACCCAGGGCTGTCCACTTTTCAGACTACTATATGCAGTACTGGTCCCCAGCCCTGTGCTGCCACTCCCAAGCTTGATGGACAGGTATCCCTGAAAGGCCTCTCACCCTGTTTTTAAAAGGTCTGGATTGGAGCAAAATTAGATGTTTTAATTGCTTATTTTTACATCACCTGGGGAATGCAAAGAATAGAGCAGCTTGTGAATGTATTATAGTATACTGTAATGGCCTTGGTATGAGCTGTTTATGGTCCTTAGTAACATCAAGTGTTCATTAAACTTTTGAAAATCACTCCTATGCTTGTTCAGGCATGGCTTTAGGAAACTCAGGATGCCAAACAAACTCAAGCTCTGGTCAGGAGTCTTTAATTCATTTAAATATTTCTTCAAAATGTCAAGAGTTCACCTGGAACAGCCAAGCTTCTGCTGCCTCAGGAAACACGTTCACTTTCTGGCCTTGCTATTGTAGTGGGTATACGTGGCAAGGTTTTGGTAGCAGAGGGCCATAGGGGTGGTTTCTGTGAGAAGGATCTAGAAGCTGCCCCATGTTTGGTAAGGGCCCCACTGCTGACCAGAGCTGAGCCAATAAACGATGTTGTTTTGTGCCTCTGTGAGAGCATATTTAAGACAGGGAAAAATATGCTGCACCACACAGCAGCTGGGAGAGTGAGAAGAGTGAGGAACAGCCTTGCAGGCACCAAGGTCAGTGAAGAAGGAGGGGGAGAGGCGCTCCAGGCGTCAGAGCAGAAGTCCCCTGTGGCCTATGGTGAGGACCATGGTGAAGCAGGATGTCCCCCTGCAGCCCATGGAGTACCACGGTGGAGCAGGTTTCCATGATGCAGCCCGTGGAGGAGACCACGGTGGAGCAGGTGGCCCTGCACCGACGGAGGCTGCCACCTGTGGAAGACCACTGCTGGGGCAGATTCCGGGCCGGACCTGTAGCCCGTGGAGAGGAGACCACACAGGAGCAGGTGACCTGGCAGGAGCTGCTGCCCGTGGGGGAGCCAGGTTGGAGCAGTTTTCTCCTGAGGGATGGACCCCGTGGTACGGACCCATATCTGGAGCAGTTCTGGAAGAGCTGCTGCCTGTGGGAAGCCCACGCTGGATCAGTTCAGCAGGGACTGCATCCCGTGGGAGGGACCCCACAGCACAGGGGATGAGAGTGACCAAGAAGGAGTGGCAGAGAAGAAGTGCTGTAGACTGACCATAACCCCCATTCCCCCGTTCCCCTGTGCCGCTCAGGGGGAGGAGGTGGAAGAGGGTGGATGGGGGGGAAGGTGCTTTTGGTCTCTTTCCTTTGTTTCTCACTTCTCTAGCTTGTTAGTAATAAGCAATTAATCTTACTATCTTCTTATGCTGAGTCTGTTTTGCCCGTTACAATAATTACTGCGTGATCTTCTTGTCTTTATCTATTTGAGCCCTTTTCATTGTATTTTTTCCCCATTCCTCTTTGAGGAGGGGGAGTGAGAGAGTGGCTGTGGTGGAGCTCGGCTGCTCACTCGAGCGGAACCACCACGGCTATCCACGTTACAGCCTGCAAATCACCTTGTCACCAGCACTGATTACCCTGCATTGGGAACCAGGAATATGGCCTCTGCCAGAGAAGTAGTGCAGGACAGAGAGCCCTGAGAGCTCAACCTGTAGCCTAGCCAAGGCCCTAGTAGAATGCTTTGGGAGATGTAGGTCTAACTTTGATCTAAGATTTCTGAGAATTCCAGCTCCTGCAGAAGAGCCAGGAGCATTGATGTCAAGGGTTGTGCAGCTGCAGAGCTGGCTTTTCAATGTGATGGACTCCAAAGCTGCCTGCCATGAATGCTGGCACAAATACTACGTAGATATTATCTATTTGTCTATATAGAGAACTGGAAGATATTTGGTCATCATTGCCATTGTAAAATATTTTGTGTAAAGTCAGGTGGATTATTTAAAAACATCTGGTCAAACTGCATATGAAACTTGTTTCTTTTGGAAACCTTTCCCTTACTTGCCTTTCTCATTAGCCCAGTACTTTTCCACAGTGAGCACCACTTTGGGCCAAGTTACATCAGTGACTTTTATACCATTAATTTTGATGGAAGCAGGATGTGGTCCAGTAAATTATCCCCCAGCACAGTCTGCTCAGTATAACATTAGACCATTGGAATAGTGAAAAGAAAGTTCCTTCTGAATTTAACTCCTTAAAATATCCATTCTTGTGCTTGAAGTTTAAGTTAGTATTCTTCTCAGATGTTTTTGAGGTTTCTTAAATTGTCTGATAATAAACAAGAACACACGTCTTTAACAGTATGTACAGCTGGCTTCTGGGAATCATACCGTAGTAAAGATGTGCTGGACTTCATTTTCTATTATTTAAACATCTTATTTTCCACTTCTGAAAATGGAATAAAATTGCTGCTGTTTCTAAATGTGCCCAAATTTTCAGTCATTTTATACATCCCCATATTTCTTAATTATACCTTATTGCATTTGTCTACATATTCTAAATGTGACAGTTCATGGTATGATTTCTAATTGTTGTTCCTCCACAATGAGTATATTTAGTATGAAAAGGGGATAAATCCCTTAGCATGACAAGAAACTGTGATCCATGGTCATTAATAAGAGTACTACAGAATAAACTATCAAGCTCCTCCTCAAGTCTAAATCCTGCCAATTCTATGGTTTAAAGCCACTGAAGCAGGTAAAGAGGTGCTGAAATTTTACCTTGTGCAGACTCCATCCATCCTGTTTTATCTGGTACATGTGTATGACTGGTATTTCCTTTGCTATTCCACCTCTTATATAAACTATTTAGGATTAAAAGATCATTTATAAAATACCCCAAATTATTGTTTTGTGGAACAGACTAATCAAGTATCCTGCTATTTGGTACTGATAACATGCATGTAGACAAGCTGGTCTTCTAAGTTAGCTGTAGAAGATACTTGTCTTCTCCTAGGAAAATAAGAAAAACCTTTTCCTTAAGGTTCTCTCAATAAGCCTTGTAAGACAATTTAGTCACCAATAAAATTCTTACAGGTATTCTTAATTTTAGAGAAAAAAATACCAATAATCCAGTAATTAATTAGGCAGAATTGTGAAGATTTTATTGATGATGACTGCATGAGTCATTTGATATTGTCTGTAAGTTCTTTGGGACACCTGGAAAGGTAATAGTGATGGGCTGAGGACCTTCATTCTTATATTTGAGCTCCTAGGAAACAAATCCAAAAGAAGAGTTCTTGAATGTATCCTGTAGCTTTTATCTCCTCAGCTCTATAGTTTTCCTGCTTTGAATGAAGCCACTGATCACTGTCCTTCCACTACTTGTCTTCCATGACTCCTATCGCAAGAGCTTTGCAAAGCCAGCAGGTATTGCTCTCTATGAACTTCCCAACATCATATGCCAGACTGGACTTATCGTATTCCCATGCTCAGTTTCTGAACTTAGATTAGTACCACTTTTTTCTTCCCTGTCTTACTTTCATTTAAAGAAATTTGGATTTACCTTGGCATTCTCTAAAATCCAAATTATATACCTTCTCTGCTGCATTCTTAGGAATATCAAAGCTGTAAAATAAATATTGATGGTATGTGTTGGCAGAGTGTTTTTTATACTTAGTGGATTTCTCATTAAATTACATGTATATTCAATTTTAGTTATAATGAGTATAATCTATTTAATATTGTTGACCCAAATTCTCCTGAGGAATGCTAACATTGTGAATTGATATTTGAGTCAACAGTATAACATTCAAAATCATGTCAGACTTCAGTTCAGAAAAATGTCCTGTCCCAGGGTTACTCTGTGGGTTGAGACTAAGTTACATTGCAGGAATGTATTCCTGTAATGCTTTACAGTGTTTGATGTACTTTAATCTTACACCTTCCCTAACTTACAGGACACTATACTTATCTGTATCCTATCTCTGCAAACACCTTATAAGAACACTGGCCATCAGGAAGCAGAAGGCACCTTCCTGAAACTCATCCTTGGGTGTCTTTTCTGAAGTCATATTTCTCCCTGTCATGCTCCTTAATCGTTCTTCTTCTGCAATAAATTGTTATTTCTCTCCCTGTTAGAATTCTTTCCTGTCCTTCATCATGTTACAAGTACCTTTTGCTTGAGAACAGGAACAAAATCCCAGCAGAGTTCAGCAAACCTTTAACTCTTCCCTTTTCAGGATGCAGAAAATAGAGAACTCAGTGTCTTCTTGTTTGGGAGAGTTTGGTTTGTTTGCTTGCCTCAGAGTTTTGGGGGTGCTTTGGGAGAAACAGGCGATTTGAATGATGACATTATTGGTATTGAGTGTTATTCCTAGTTTGATAGCGTTTCTGGAGAAAGAAGCTTTTGAAATTTTCTCAAGTTTAGTCTGAAAATTATTTAATAGACAACAGGGACCTTGGAAAATTCTGGAGAGGAAACAGTTTTTATTGAGTCATTGCAGAAGATCAACTGTATGGTATAAAATATGTTTTTATGATTTCATTTGACCTTTGATCAAGCTAGTGGATCCCCATGTTCACAAAGATTGCATATGCAGAGACTCTGCAGAGGGGAAGTAGCCTTAAAACTCATGCATATGGCTCCTTTTTTCATGTATCATTACAGACCTGGGACTAGCCCTGTAAAATAGATCACGTAATTCTGTATGTACAAAATTGATGATTTACACAGTACTCACTAAGATGTAAAGACCAAGCCATGAATCGTGCTCATCCATTTAAGATCTTTGGGATACCTAAATATATATATATATATATGAAGACTCAAGTCAGTAAGACAAATTTTAAGTAAGACAAATAATAAGTTTATTGTCTGGGATTGCTGAGAAATACCACAGAAAGTCTTCATGAAGTAACTGTCAAGTAAGCTACATTGATCCTGCTTTACTGTTAGGGAGTGAAGTGGGTTACTTCTTGATGTCCTTTTGATATCTGTTTTCTATGACTCTGAATTCCCAGATGCATCCTTAGTGTGATTTCCTACCTCTACATTTGTGAAGGCCATGCAGGTACCAAAAATGTTATCAAAATCAACCATGGCAGAATATGCATTTGCAATAATCCTTCATTCCAACTGAATATCCAATTAAGACATTCATTTCAGTATCCCGTCAGTTTTCTCATTTGTTGGCTCATGCAGGATGAAGGCAGAGAAGAGCTGCTGAACACCTGCTTACTTCCTTGGCAACGGGAAACCTGTACAGACAAACACCAAGAGTGCCAGCTCAGCATTCAAAACTTATATAAATAAAATTCTGGAGGCCAAATTAAGCGTTTACTTGGCTGTTTTCTTCAATCAGTAAATGCAAATATATTTCTCTGTAATTTATGTCTTGACAGATGATAATGAATGTGAAAATGCTACTCAGCCTTGTGGAGAACATGCCAATTGCACAAACACTGTGGGAAGTTATTTCTGCATGTGTGCACCTGGTTTCAGATCTAGCAATGGTCAACAAACTTTTGTACCTAATGATGGAACCTCCTGTGTGGGTAAGTTATTAATGTCTACCAGCTAGCTTTACATTGTCACTCTTCTCTTATTGCTTCTGTTAATTATAGAAAACTAGCAAAATACATTCAGATTTATGAAGTTTGGAGTCTGAATGTAAAATTCCCACAATTTAGACTGGTACAAATTTAAAATTCCAATTTTCAGGCACACTGATAACACAACAGCTGTGACTGTTTTCAGTAACACTTCAGACTTGACTCCACGTGAAATATTTTTAATACACTTGTCATAGTTTTAGAGAATGGATATATAATTAAGTTAACATAGAAATCCCCCATCCCCACCCATTTAAGCCATAGTTTCACTGATAGGTGGTCATATTCTTTAAAAAAAAAAAAAAAAAAAAAAGCAGAGTGACAAAGTATTCTTCATTCAAGTCACTCTCACTCTGGACCAACAAAACTCCCTATACATGTGACCTGCTTGCTCCCAATATTTTTTTGTTTGGGTCTTTTTTGGATATTTTCAGTAATTTTTCCAGTCTGACCAAAAGCAGTAAATAAATAAATAAATAAATCAGTAGTACTCCTTCCTCTTGTCCCATCCATCCATCAGCTTTTGTTTCTATAACAGTTGGATGGATCATGTTCAAGATTAAAGAGGAAGAAAAGTTCTCTGGAAAAATGTTATTTGTGAACATCTATGCAATCCTTTAGGATTTCCTTTGAATGGAAGAACTGTAACTATTTCTCTTTTTTTTCAAACTCCTGGTAATTTTCTCTATATGTTGCAACAGTCCTCAGGGAATGGGAAAATGGGAAATAAATCTATTGCCCTTTACACCTTTATGCTGACTGTCTCTCATTCGAGATATGTCTCCTGTGAGCCTGTGAGCGCTGACAACCTCTCTTCTTCTTACTGTTTTTAATATCAGCAGAATGGCTGCATATTAAGCCAGAAAGTGATCTAATCAACATTTCTGGCCCATTGCTCACATCCGTCTAAAAGAGCTCTGCTTTACCCAGTCGCTATGAATCGTTCATAAATTAGCTGAGATTGAGACTGTTAGCACATCGAGCTGTAAATATTCTCATGGTTTCTGGCCCACGCTTTGATTTTTACCAGTTATGACATTTCCTCAGCCTCAGAAGTTTTCAAAGTTATTTCTCTGACTGTTCTTGTGTTACATTAGCTTTTTACCATTAACTTGATTTTTCCTTTTTTTCTCCCCCTCTTTCCTTTACCAGACAGACTGATATTTTTAGACTGAGGGTTAATTTACCACATTTCTTCTGTGTTTTTTTGTTTTGTTTTTTTTTTTTTTTGCAAATTTATATGGGAGGAGCTGAGAGCTTCCAAAATTCACACTGAAATAAAAAATTACCTGTGGGTACCTTTTCTTATTAAAAGAGTGTACCAATTACTTTACCAAGCAGTAAGTCCTAAAGACAACCTTTTGATCCACAATTAAGTTTCCACTTTATCAGTCAGGAAAACCGTAATAAGATATTTAGTACCCAATGGATCTGCTGCTACAGGTAGTAGATATGACTTGCAGCTGCAAGAAGTGTATTCAGGCTGTTCTGAACACAGCTGAAGCAGATACCAAGGTTATAATTCTGACCACAGTACAAGTAACGCAGTACAAAGAAAACAACAAAGGTACCAGGTATCCATCCCACTCAAGTATTTTTAGATTCTTCAAAGTTTTAAGTTTTCTTTTTAATATTTGTGTGTGTGTGTGTGTGTACATACAGAGATATAGAATGTATATAGCAGTAACTTTAAAAATACAGTGATTCAATTTTGGAGAAAGCACCATTACGCAATCTATTTGTTTATAAACAAATGACATCAAGCCTGTCTGGAATTCCTAGTGGTACAAATGTGGTATATCATTTTGTGAGTCCATTTCAAAATCTGTGTGCATACGCATGTTCATTCCTCTACTCTTTGGTCATTATTACTAATCTTCCAACTACAAAGTGACAATAATCTCAAGGTAGCGGTTCAAAAGAGAATTTTGGGAAGTGTCAGTTCACCAGAACGTTAGGTTTTGCATTGAGCATCAGCCAGTATTTCAATATGTTATCAGGCAGAACTGGTAAAGAGATGACAATGAAAGACGTAGATAGAGGAGGAACTGGAGAGTAGGAAGGGAGTGAGAGGGGAAAAAAAGGAGAAAGGAAATGAAGGGCTGGGGAGGTGGGGAGAAATGCAGATATATGATATTGCTGAAGATGACATTTTTCTGCTGTCTTAAATATGAGCTATTAAAATCTATTTGCTGTGTAAAATCCATGTTTTTTCTTAGACTTCACATTTTATTGAATGTTCAGCTGCAGTTAAAAAAAAGTGAAATATAAACCTACTTTTTTCACCTCAGTCATCAGAATAAAAATATGAAAATTGCCATCTTTAAAATGAACATTACATCCATGCCACTCTGCCTTTTCCAGGAACGTGCTATTAGTTTTCTTCAGCTTTTTATCAGCTTCTTCTGAGAGTACTGGGAAGGCAGCCATTCTCTATCACATCTTTTTCTGTGACAAGAGAGTTGTACAGTGGATAGGATATAGCATTACGCCACACTGCCAAGTTTTCTTTTACTTGTGCTGTTCTTAGGCTTTTTCATTTCTACTTTGTGTATGCTGCTACCGTCCACAGTATGGAGACATGGGGAGGGACATTTAGTGCTTTGCAACCAGACTTTTCAGTCGCTTGCAAGCTACTAATAAGCAGAAGGTATAATGTAGACATCAAGCTGTCTTGACTGACTGGTGAAGAATCAAAGCGATGTAGGTACAGTCCAGTAATTGGCAAGACTGAACATAATAACTGTTCTCAGTACTTTTAATTTAATTGGAATTTCCTTGCCTGCTGCAGTAAATGAGGAGTGACAAAGCCCAGAAATAAAATAAAAGGCTATAAATCTATTTTCACACTAGCCTAAGTGGTGTTGGTGATATCATTTTCTGATCAGAGCTATTATAAAAGCTTCAAAGTTCAGTTCCAGGATTTGTTTTGAATATTTACTAAAAGGCCAGGGCTTTGTGCAGAGCTATGGAAAATGCTCTTCTGTTTCAAAAGCTGCTATTCTTCAACCTTTGCTCAGGAATGTTGTCTGTGAAGACTGCTCGCACAAGCCTTGGCAGCCCAGTCCTGCTCCCATAGTAAATCAAGGAGGATGGTTTAAGATCCTAGCCTGAAAGCTCCAGTGAAATTGAATTGCTGAAAGCACTGACAAGCTGTTGTCCATGTGTGGTCCAACAATTGCATATTTCTTTAAAAAGGCATAGCTACAAAATATAAAGAAACAAAAAACTACAGCTACTGCACGGAATATTTCAAAGCAGGGACTTAAAAGCAGCATTCTTGCAACTGTCACAAATCATTGGCTGCCCCTGAAAATCTTATTGATTTAGAACGAATATGAAGCTGATTAGTGCCTTGCAAGATCAGGCATATTGCCTTTTAATTTTGTCATCCAGAAGATTTTTTCTCTGGGAAATAGTAATTTAGATAGGCAGGATATGGACTCATTCCATATGGACAACTCAACTGCAGAAAGTCTATTTGCATATACTCGACAGGGTGTCTCTATCTGACTTTAAATAGCCATCCTGTTGCTAGAGATGTGCCTTGGTGCTTGAGTTTCTCCTGTTATTTTGGATAATCCTGCTTTCTCATTAAAATCTCCATTACGCTTAATATGTGAAATAATTACAAAAATAAGGGTAATTTGTATGAATGCCCAATAATGACAAATAAATGATTTATCAAACTAAGCTCATGAAAAGCAAATTATCATTATAATTTTGAAATACTTGGAACATTAAATCACACAGAAACCTGATACCTAGCAATGGCAATCTGGAAAGTATCCAAATATTTGTATATTTGGAAGTCATTTTAAGTTTCAGCAAAGCTTGTTTTCATTTGCTGATGTTTTAGAACTGCGTTACATATGTACTGAATATTCTGTTCAGACCTATTGGTCTTCCTTCACGTAGCTGACAAGGCCAGAGAAATCTTAACATAAAGCTGATGTATTTCCTTGTTATGCAAACTGGTATCGTCATGTTTTTCACCCTTGGCACTTCAATTCACTCAAAGTTTGTCTGCTTCACACTGAGTCATGCAACAGGGCACTGAGAGGCAATTGTTTCAAAAGGAGCTTTATAATTTATTGATGTGAGAGGTTATTTAAATGCCAGGAGCAAGAACTGTAGCCTTTATCTTTAAATGGCAGCATTTAATTATGAGGTAGCCTGTGTCATAATTTTTTCCCCCTTTTCTTCACTTTTGCCAGATTCATTGAGGTATAACATGGTTAGCCCTGTGACTATGAGTACTGAGGCCACAGGAACCGTCCAGATATGTATAATAAAAAACTCAGCTCCTTGAAGTGAAACATAAGCAGCTGGGGTCATGGAAACAACTTATTATCCTAGTGCAGATAGTAATAATGTAGACTCATTCTGTAAGCTTCGTTCTTATGCCCACCCACTCAAGTACGCATTCCTTCGTGACTCTCCCAGAAGAGCAGAGGTGGTTTGCTGGGGAGGGAAATGTTCTTCCAGCCCTACCATGTTTCAATCTTCATTGCCCTTCCAGCTGCATCATGCTGGCATCTCAACAGCTTTTCAAGGGAAGCTTCTGAACCCCTGGTTGAAAATGCAGCATTTCAGGTGCAAAGGGGAGCTACCGTTTAGTGAGGAAAATAGAGATGTGAAAGTGAGGTGGGACCTCAGGCCATCTCCTTGAACCCCAGGGAGACATATATGGTTAAAAGCAGAAGACAGGGAGCTGGAAAAGTAAGCACAAAACAACAGGTTGTTGGGATATTCCACTAAAAGTTCAAACATAGTTTGCAGTTACCTCATATTAGGGGGGGGGAAATTAATCTGATTGTTTCTGGAGGCTCTCTTGCCATTAGTAAGAAATGTTATACAAACTTACCAAAAATGTTGTCCAAAAAAGCAGATGGCCCCCAGGTACCCTTCAGACATCTTTCTTCATTCCCTGGATACATCCATGGGCATGCAGTACATTTTTCTAGTCTCCCACAATTTCTGTTTCTCTAGCAACCTTATTTCACGTACATTATTGCTCTTTTTGTTTTGAAACATTTTGAACATTCATTTTGAAAACCACCGGCAATCTTGTACCAAGAGTATGAAAATAGTTCCTGTATGCAAATGGTGCGTTTCCAGCCCCCTGTATCTTCTGTTTTTTTGATCTTAAAAGCCATCTGGCTGCATAAAGGCCTCCTGTCAATTCATGTAGCTATTATCCTCCAATAATCAGCTTATCAGTTCTCCTTTTTTTTCCACCAATTTCTTACCCAAGATCATTGTCAATCCAGATCTTAATGTGGTTTGTCTTCCTCTCCAGTTCATCTGTTTGCCTCTCTACTTCTACCTTGTCTTGGTTCAGTTCTCAGCCTATTTTCCTCCCGGTCTGCTCCTTAAAATGTGTTCATCTGTCACTTCATTTTTCCACTCTTTTTGTCAGATATACCTGTCCCAACACTGTTCACTTTTTTCTCCTTTCCAGCACAGCATTTCACAGCCCATTACTTCACTCATCAGAATTATATGGTGCTGTTCCCAGTTTACTTTCTCCAGTGAATCCATTGAGTTATTTGATCTCTGTCATCAGCCAACCAAATAATGCAAAATAATCCCTACTGCAGCCAGTTAGTGCCCAGCCCTTCTAAACTGTTTGTGGATTCCCTTACCAGAATTCATGAGGTTTGCTCTTGGATGGTGCCTCACACAGTTAGTGAACATGTCTAGCAGCAAATTATTTAGAAGGGCAAAAGCCATTTTAGGCATATGCAATTAAATTAAATTAAAATTAAATGAAATTAAAAAAAAAAAAAGACATGGCAAGTGCTTTAAAGGGCACAGAGCTTAAATCTTAGATTAACGAGATGTATAGAGTGATCTTTTGTAGCATCTTTTTAAAGCTGTGACTTAAAAGAAAAGAGAACTGTTTTCTTTCTCTTCACTAGCTGAATAGTAAGGCTGAGAAAATCTATTTAGTCTAATCTCTGGAAAATGGATTTCAGATGATTTGCATCATGCCGAGCATTTTGTTATGATAGAATTAACATTTAAACTTACAGTTTTAAAATATGAACAATACAGTATTTTATAGTAATAAATGTGGTAGTATAAAAATATGATCAATTATGATTTATCCTTCTAATCTGTAAGTATTATAATTGGCAGGTGTTTTGCCATTAAGTTTTCCTTTTTAGTTTTTGCTTTTTTTTTTTCTTCCATGAAATTTTATTATGAAACCACTTGCAGTATGTAGGGCTATTATCAACAAAGCAGCAAGGTGTTAGTCTGTAAATACTTAATAAAAAAATCAATTTCTTATGATATTTGCAGATATAGATGAGTGCAGCAATGAAGGAACTGTTGCCTGTGGAGCTCATGCAAAATGTGAAAATGTGGATGGAGGGTTTAACTGCTCCTGTAAGGAAGGTTATCAACCATCCACAGGAAAATTGCAGTTTAAGCCAAGTGATGGCACTTCCTGCCAAGGTACATGATATTATAAAGGTTTATGTGTTATTATAGAGCTACATCTTCTGAGAAACCCACCAGTGTCTCTTTATCTTCTGTTAGATTAATCAGTGAGACACAAAAAAGAGGCAAGGCAGTCACATCTACATTTCCTGAGAATAGAATCATTTTATAAATGTATTTTTGTTAAACAGAGTGGTGAAATCCATTTGGAATAATGGATATCTCCTCACAGTCATCAAACCTGTATTCCTCTGTAAACCTGAGCTCTCTCTCATTTGTGGAAGTCCCAAAGAAAGGGGCCAAACTCTCCACCAGAGCAAAACAAAAGCTCAGGTTCCATCCCCATGTTCCTTTCTGTTGAACAAGTAGCACATGTGGCCAAGGCCAAGTCTTAGTGGTTAAATTTGAGAAAGGAGAGTATGTGCATGGATTCAGAATGCTGGTGGTTTGGGGAGTTGCTGAGACAACAGTTCTTACGATGAGTATATATTGAATATTAATTAAACTGCAATATATAATTAGTTTCTTTTTAACTTACAGAAAACCCGAAGGCCAAGTGTGAGTTATACAAAGATTGTATATCTGAACATATTAATAGAACCTTAGCTGGAGTAAGTAACATTGGTTTATAGATTAATTTGCAAATCCTTTAATTGTTTCTGTTTGAAACTGTTATTTCAATTATAGTAGTTCTTAAGGAGCATTTAACGAATGCTTGAAGCATACAATTGAACTTAAGCATGTTTACAGAAGTATTTTTAATAATTTCAAATTATTTGAACTGGGTTCCATGTTCAAATCATGGTAGTAACTTGCTCAGAATCTGTGTGTTCAGTTTCAAACAGAGTCATGATGCATGAAAAATTCAGAAGTGTGGTAATCACTCGACTCTTTCTGTAGTTTCTGAAGTTACACATTGCTGCATGTACTGATGTGCAATTATTTGCTTGTTCAGAGTGAAAGGCAGCAAGATAGCTTACAAAAGCAATGTCAACAAGTGACAAAATAGAATAACATTCTGGTATGCTACTATATTTCCTTCTCAAAGCATAGTATGTAAAGTGGCACAGACTTTATAGACTCAAAGACTCAGGATTCTAGATTCTTTCAACAGAAACTGAGATTTCCTGATGCAAATAAAATAAATAAATAAATAAATAAATAAAATAGTATTTATTAGTCTACAACTACAACTAAAGTAATGTCTAATTTAAAATGATAAATGAAACATAAGCATAAATAAATTAAAACCAATTGCATAGGTTTGCATTTTATATTAGGCTGTTTGCCCAAGTTACCAGATTCAGAAAGATATTAAATTAAAAGCTTTTATTCGCCTATGTTTTCTTAAAATGTGTGTTAACCAACGATATAGTACATCATATTAATATGCATACTATATTTACTTGAAAAGACATGGTGAATGCCAACATCAGGATCATTAGAGTAAGACTTTTTTTAATGTGTGGTCAAACTGAAGTCAAATCAATGCAATAACTCAAAATACCTCAGTTTTATGTAAATAACTCTTCCAGATTTTACCCTGTTTTTTAGCCTGTGTTCTAGTTCTACTCAGATGCAACCGAAGACAAAGCAAAACCCACAAAAGCTACTCAGTAGCAGAGACTAGGTCTTAGCAAATCCTATGTTGAGAGTGTTTTTGGATCAATAACATCTCATTAGATTTCAGTATCAGGAAGTATGAATTCTTTTCTTGTTCATCTATGACACTGGAAACTGGAGTCTCAATCTACATCTCACCCTCTTTAGCCTATTACTTTTTAAACTAATCGTTTTATGTAAGTACATTTAGTAGCTCATAAATTTTAAATGGTGAGGGTGAAACAGGCAGTAGGGTTCTACTGAACTCAATGCTTTATGATCTGCATTTGAAAAAAAAAATGAAAAACAAAAAAAAATACAAACACTGCCCATCTGCTCCCAGCTCTTCAACTAAATTTTAATAGAAAAGAGTCAACTGAGTTATCATATCATTGACATTTAATTATTTTTGCATAACAGTTACTAGTCCGTTTTGGAGCATTATGCTAAATAAAACTGAGCTGCTGTAGTGATAAAAAGAAAAAAAAAAAAAAAAAGTGTAACGATAGCACACAAGTTCTTTTTTTTTTTTTTTTTACCATAGTTGCTTGTTAGGGTTATACTAGACATGTCTCTCTTTTTTCTTCTTCTTTTCCTTTTCCTTTTTTTTTTTCTTTTCCTTTTTCTTTTTCTTCCTTTTTCCTTTTCTTTTTCTTTTTTTTTCTTTTTTTTTCTTTTTCTTTTTCATTTTCTTTTTCTTTTTCAAATTTGTTAAACTCTTTTTTTAAATAGTGTTGGTTTTTTATGCACAATGCCTTCTGTTATTTTTAATTTTCAGAAATCAGTTATTTGTACAGGGCTTACTTTCACACACAGAGGCTTTACCTGTTTTATTAACATGTACGTTCCTGTATTTTTCAGATTAGTCATTTAAAAACACCCCTGGAAATGCTTCAAGAAATTAATAAGAATACTTTGGGACCACTGTTACCTGTAGATGTGATTTCATATGTTGAAGCATTATTTTATTCATCGCTGAATACCATGCATTACTCAGTTCCTGACAATGAAGTACTTCGTAATACAACCATTACTGTGAGTGGATCAAGCCTTAAAGATGTGCTTTTCTTTCCTTTACAAGTAGTGTATGACTCTTACACTTAAAAATATTATTTTATTTACAGGTTTTGGTTAACACTGTGAATAATTTTTTACAAAAAGACAAAATCACAGTCTGGGAAGCCCTTCCTGTAGATAACCAAAGACAGAGCCTGACTAAGCTTCTGCATACTGCAGAACAAGCAGCACTTCTCATGTCACAGAACTTCAAAAAGACAACACAGCTAGATGCTAATACAAGTGACATAGGTAAGATAAAGAAAATTAATCTAAGGTATACTTTAGATGTGAATTACACTGAGGAGTTTTTCAGCACAATTATAAGATTAGAAATGGTGTTATGTGAAACACACAGGTGTTAATTTGTATAAATTTCATAACTAACACCTGACTTTCAGTTATAGGTATCATAATTTTCAAAGATTGAACATTTAAGCCCAGAAAAAAAAAAAAAAAAACCTTGAGAGGCTGTGGGAAGTTGTCCTTTCAGATCGTCTTTCAATCTCTCATTATAGTCACACTGTTGTAAGTATGGATTCATCTTACATGCACAAAAGTATCCTGAACATAATATTCAGAGAAACTGCAGCAGAAGCTGGAATTGCTCTTTTAAAGCTTTTTGTCTCTTTTTGGTTCATTGAAAGAATTTTAAATAAACTTGGAATAAGAATGTGAGTCAGATCTTTTGTGGCCTTGTTTTCAAAGAAATTTCTAATTGTAAGAGAAATTTCAGAGGACAAGAATTGGGTATATTATACCTTAATATAATATATATATCTTGGGTTTATTTTATCTAACGGGTATATTATATCTACAATATCTTATCTGCACCATTTTGCTCTCTCCCTGTATGCTAATTTCTTCACACCAAATCTTACCAGTTTTCCTAGGATCCAGAATAAGGGTAATACCAGTCACTTTTGAAAACCATACTCTAAAAAAATGTTGTCAATTTCTTTGCCTATGATTACTCATTCAATTTTGTTTTTCTGAATGTGCCCAAACTGGATCTGACCTGATTTCATATTTTAGAATCAGTATAGTCCTTCACTGTCTCTTACTGGCTTGCCATATCATAAAATCATTTGAAGGGAAAGATCTGTCCTTTGTTCTAAGGCAGATCAAGACAACTGTTCTTCTCTCACCTTTCTGAAATTAAATTAGCGAAAATGATCCAGAAAAAAAAAAAATAGGGAGTGATTTGTTCTGTGGAATAAACTCTGTAGAAACAGAATTGTTTAAGTTCAGAATAGTTCTGGGTTTGCACTGCTGCAGATCCAGAACGGTGCCAGGAGCTCTTCTCGTCCTCTTCCACCCTGGCTGGAGGCACAGGCTCTCATGACCATGAGAGGTTCATGAAGGTGGAGAGGAGAGAGAAGTCAGGTTCCACTTCTAGTGGTAGCATAGATGGCACTTAGACCAAGGTGACAAAAATAAATAAATACATAAAGAAGAAGAAAATAAAAAAATAATAATGAGAACGGGAAAGAATCTCCAAGTCAAATTCTTGATCATTTTCTGGCTTATCTTGTTCCAAGAAATTCTATGAGCTCTTTTCCAAATTAGTCCCAAACACTAAAATTTTTTGCTATTGATTCTCAGCATTAATATGTTTTCTGTGGGGCTCATATATGTCCCACACATCTCTTTTGGGACAAGACTACAATGTTACCTCTCTCTCTCTCTCTGTCTCTCTCTCTCTCCATTACTTTTTATGGTGCAAGCACTTGAACTACAAGCTTTTCAAAACTCTAGCTGCAAAAAAAAATATTTCTTATGTCCTCGCAAACATTTTCTGACAGCTGGTCTATCGAATAGTTCATATTACTTTTGTGTGCTGTGCTATAAGCAATGCAGATGGTCTAGCTTAGTGATAGTCCTCCATCAGTCAAGTTTTAGATTTGTTTATTGTTATTTAATTTTGTTTTTTTAAAAAGACCTGATTGCCTTTTTTTTTTTGTTCCTGTCCTGGGTGATTGAAACTCAGCACTATAATGAACCAAGTAAAGAGCTAGATGTCTTCTAATGTAGTTTTTGTCCTGAGGGGTGATGCTTGTTTGTTTGCTTTTTGACAAGACATATCATTATTTCATGGTGCAATGTGCATTTGGTATCATGGATAGATAACTATAAAATATATACATTTCAAAAATTGGCTTTTATCAAAAGTTACTATTCAGTAGAGAATTTTATGCTTTGCTTTTTATAATTGTGATTTGTGGTCCCTTTCAGAAATGCATTTTTAATAAAGCAATAGTTCTTCCTAAAGTAACTTACATTATTCTTTCCAGTGCCTAATTTAATGCAAGGTAAATAAAAGACTATATTTATCATGGAAAGAGTAAAAAGTATGAGACCAAAATGTATGCATGGAAATCACAAAATCTAGAGGTTTAAGCAAACATGCTATATTAATAGCATTTTTCTTGAAAAGTTTGGCACCATGATATATTCTTAAAATTCACAGTAATTATACAATGCAATAGCACATTTATTAACCCAACTGTAAATTATCTTAGACCATAATGTAGCTGTGATTTGTACAGGTTTTTTTTTTCTTTTGCAGCACTCAAGGTTTTCACTTTTGACTCACACCACATGAAACACATTCACCCTCATGTATACACGGGGGGAGATTATGTAAAAATCTCCCCAAAAAAGAGAGAGGAATCTCATCCTAATGGTAAGAAACAAAGATTAGAGAGCTGTGAGGGGGGAGAGGGGGGGTAATAAATGTCTTGGATAGATTGTACCTACTACCCAAATGTGCAGTTTACCAAGACTGAGAAGCAGCCCTGTTGATTACAGTCAAGGCATTTTTATCACCATCTCACCTACCCCTTGTTTATCTCAACATTGCTATTTCTACTGTTATTTCCAGTGACACAATGAGTATCTCACAGGGATGACCCATTAGTTTTATAACTGGATATTGGTACCAGGGTTCTGAATTTTATCCTTTTCTTACCCAGGGATCTACTGTCTAACTTTGGACCAGCCCCTTCAACTCCCTGTGTCACGCCAAAAATTGGACCATCTTCTTTATTTAGAGAGTAGCTCATTAATGCAAGAATGTGTTCCCCAGTATTAAAACCAAGAGGCTCAGATCTTGGCTTGGACCTCCAAGTACTGCAGAAATGGCTTATAGCTCATGATAGCCTATCACTAAAATAAAATGAATGTGTTTAAAAAGCTTCAGAATGAATGCACCTAAACCAATAAACACATAAACACCATATATATATATATATATATATATACACACACTTATATACACATATATATATTTTAACTCTTAATCTTCCAGATAATCCAAGCTTCTCTACCTATCAGCACCTAAAATTAAGGTTTATCTTGGTACAGGGAAGAGAAGCATGACATTTTCTCTGATCAGTATTGCACCCTAAAATAATTTTGCTTTCTGTTTCCTTGTGTCATCTTCTAGCTTGACTGTAATGGAAGTCAAAGCAAGCCATGTGCTTCAGAGGAGTCCAGGTCTGAGCCATTTTGGTTCATGAGACCTGATACCACGTGCGCATCGAATTGTTGTACAGCAGCAAGCATATATATTACTCGAGAAAAAAAAAAATGCATATATATCTAATTAGAATTTCCAGCATGAACACACATTTTTAATTCTAATGGTAGTTGCATTGTTTTAAATAAAGCTATATTTCATTCTCTAAAACATTTTTATAAGTATTCTACAAAGATTCCATCTGTTTTGCATATTTTATGCAATAGCAGTAATAATGTCTATTGTTTATTGTTTCCTTAATGTCTTCAATTTTGTTCTTCTATAAAAAACCCACAAACTACTAAACATGGTCTGTTTGATTTATAGGCACTGTTGCAGTTGTCTTTCTGCGGTATAGCAATATTGGTTCTTTGCTTTCATCGCCTAAAAACCGCTCCTTGAAAGATAGTTCAGAACAGAGGCAGACAGTAAGCTCATCAGTTATAGCTGTTGCAATTAGCTCAAATCCACCTACACTCTATGAGCTCGAGAAAATAACATTTACCTTAAAGTATGCCAAGGTAAGTTTTTGTTTGGTTGGTTGTTTTTTATCAACTTCAAAACAAAACAACAGATAATTGTTGTGTGTTATGTAACCATACCTGCAGTGTATGATATATTGAGACATAATTCTGTCATTTGCTCTTGTGAGTTTAATCATATTAGAGAAATAATGATAATCTCAAATGCAGCATCCTAAGTGCAATATACTAAATACTATACTGCTGGAAGGTTCTATTAGACTAAAGCAAGGAGAACAATACCATCTTTGCTGGACTGCAGTATGAATAAAATGGAGTTGCCTGAAGCAGAGAATATTACAGGTTCCTCATTATTTAGGTCTTTTTTTTTTTTTTTTCCCCCTGAAAGTTTATCAGATAATTAAACATAATTGGGGAAAAAAAAAAAAAAAAAAAAAAGGAAAGAAGGAATGTTTCAAAACTAATTCAAAAAGCTATCTTGCACCTAGGAGGTAATAGCAAAACCAATAGTATAGCACCGTTGCAACTTCTGAAATCTGAATACATTATTCTAAAACTGGAAGTTTTACTTCCAGTATACAAAGATTTTGCAGGCTTTACTTGTATGTGAAGAACATTCTTACATGGAATGAAGATCTATCTCATACATAACAAGAAAGTGACTCTATGCGGGGAGGTGGACAGAAGGACAAAGTGTTAACCTTGATTGCCCAGCTTTTAGAGTTACTTGCCTTGTAATATTTGAGATAGTGATCACATTTCTATAAATGTGCATATATTTATATAGCATCTGTTACAGTGGGGACCTGATCTTTTATTAGTGTTAGTATGCACTATCAGTAATAAATAATATTAATGATCTTATTCATCCCTGTCATCACACCTGATACACCAGGTGTGATGTGAGCCTGGCTTTCTCCCAGATTCCTTTGTAAAATGCACAGAATAAGTCTCAATTTTTGAACTGCTCATTTGGAAGGGGCTACAAACAGGACAAGCATTGTGGCTGTAACCTTGCAGTTTAGTCCATGTTCAGCAGGTGCAGGAGTATACATGTATATAGTTTTCAGTAGGTAAAAATTCCAGCACCTTGGTAAGTGCCAGAATGGTTCAGTAATCTGATTAGCCTGCATGTTTGGTGGGATGTTAGCTGTGTGAATAAAATGCTTCCTTTCTGAGCCATATTTTAATTGCTTGGAATAGGCCGTCCTGAATGTGCTTTTTGTTTCCCAACCTTCCAATAGCAACATGCAATTTTTAATGAATTGTGCTGGGTAATGTAAGAAAGGTCTCTTGATGGGAAATATCCTGCCTTTTGCCATCAGTAAAACATCTTGTTTCTGTTCCAGACTGCAGATAAAGATATTAAATGTGCGTTTTGGAACTACTCAGCAGACACAATGAATGGCAACTGGGCTACAGAAGGCTGTGAGCTGACACATTCCAACTCCACTCATATCTCATGCAAATGTAATCATCTGACTCATTTTGCTGTTTTGATGTCCTCAGGTGGCTCTGTTGTAAGTGCTATTTTAATTTAGTGTTTTACCCGAAACTTTCTTCCATCTTCATTCATTATTTTTTATTGCAGTGCAATTTATGTACTCTTTCCCCTTTAGATTGTTTTTGTTTGTTTGTTTCTTTGTTTTTTGTTCAACAAACACACAATTTATTGTGCACAGGGCAAACAAAATTCCTCCCACATGTGTTTGAATTTCCGTACGTCCTCTCTGCAGGATTATAGAGCAGTGATGCAGAAATGGATCTTGTTCCAAATACACAGTCTGTTGTGCTTATTTTTGGTGCATTGCTTTTAATTTTAAATCCCACTTTAAGACTATCTTGGGATTTAACTGGCATTCATTGGTGGTCAGTAACCATATGGTCCACAATTTCTCTCGCACAAAACTTTGCCACCCATTTGTCTAACCTTGGCATCTATAAACTCCTTTAAATGCTCTCCGGAGAGTTTGCAATAGCATTATCAGAAGAGCATAATCAACAGTAAAAAGAATGAATTTTATGACCATTAAACATGGGCACTCATGACTAACAATTTGTGAGAATGAGTACTCAGTTTCTGACCATTGTACTTTAAGAGGCCCCATAGATTTCCAAGGTGTATGTGGGGATCTGCAGGAGCTTAGGTCCTGCCTCAGGAGGCAGCTTTATAAGTTATCAGAACTGACTGCAAGCAGAATATTAGCATGAATGCACTGTATTGAGACAGTTCTCTCATGCTGTGAATTTCATGCTGATAGAGGCTGTTTCCTGCTTTCTAAATAGCATCCTAAGTCTTCAGTTCAAATTTAAGACCTTTTCAGGTACTTATATAGTTATTTGGAAAAGGAAGGATGGGAGGAGGATAATCTCTGGTCCTTTATTTAGGAAAAAAAATACTTAGATATATTTTGGGATGGCTGAATGCTATCCTTATGCTGATGAACAGTCATGTATTTCAGAGATTCTTTGTGCAAATACCAAGCAGCAAATGTAACTGTGTTTCTATACAGAAAATACATCCAATATTAAAATAGCCTGTGTTTGTTTATAGAACATTCATGTTACATATCTTCAAACAAGCATTTGTTTGAAGTGATTGTTATTTCGGAGTCTTGTTTTGATCATGTTGTAAATTCAGTAAGACGATTATTCAATTTTGTTTATCTAAGTCACTGCTGTGATAAGTCTTTTTATATTAGAAAATGTTCATGTCATATTAATATATGTCCTACTGCCAGCATGTTTGTCATTCACTAAAATGATCTGATTTTAAAATCATATTAGGAGATACTGATGTTAATAAGGTTTTGGTAGAAAATATCAGAAAATGCAAGAACAGTAACGTCTATAGTTCATTACTAATTTGCCCTACAGTAATATCTACCTCACAAAAAAAAAATAAAAAAATTAGATTATCCAAAATGTGCATTTACGATGAAGCTCTACAAACATTTTTGATTAATATTTTGTGCAAAAAGAAGAAAAAAATCTGTATTATAGAATATGGTCTTTCTTGAGAATGTACAAAGCTATTCTTTTAAATATTATATTATAATTTTCCCCCAGGGTGTTACAAATTATAACATTCTTACAAGAATCACTCAGCTAGGAATAATTATTTCATTGATTTGCCTCTCCATGTGCATTTTTACATTCTGGTTCTTCAGTGAAATTCAAAGCACTAGAACAACAATTCACAAAAACCTCTGCTGCAGCCTCTTCCTGGCGGAACTTATTTTTCTGATTGGAATTAATATGAACAATAATAAGGTGGGTATTTTTCACTCATTGTGGCTTGACTTAATGCTGGAAAGTAAATATACTGTATGAGATACCATCTTCCACCTATTTCCAGTTCCTTCTAGTATCAATATGAATATTCTAGTGACACTGGCTTCTTAAGTCTAGTAACAGGAAATATAAAACAGTCACCTGAGCATGCTGTTATCTGGAGTAGAGCTGTCATCTGAGCTGATGTAAATTGACTTTGCTCCATGGGTTTCATTTAAACTTTGTCACTTTAACCGAGACTGTGGACTCAATGTGTTTGGCATTTTCCCATCTGTTTAAGTGCTGTATAAACCAATGATAGTGGCTGTCTGGATGATAGTTTTCCCTAAAAGCCAGGCCAGAGCTGCAGTCTCAAGGTAGACTTTGAAACATTGCACTGTTGGATGAGGAACTTTTGCTTTCTAAATGTAAGGTTGAATCGTTGTCACTTTACATACAAGTAGAATTTTTAATTCTTCCATCTCAGATTAGTTTTAGGAAATTTAATTATACATAAGTTATCAAAAAATAATAAAAATGAATAAAAATGAAAATAAAAAACTTGTGAAGCCTATTTGTGTTACTGTCAAAATCATCAAAATAAGCTTTGTCTAGATCAGCAAAGCATGTAGACTACTAAGGTGTAACTGTGGAATCAACCTTGTGTGGTGGTTTTACTCAGGTGGGCAGCTGAGCTCCACCACAACTGCTCTCTCACTCCCCCTCTCCTCAAAAAGGGGGAGAAAATACAACACAGAGAACTCGAGGTTTGAGATGAGAAAGGTTTAATTAAAGGGAAAGGGAATGGGGAGAAGAAAAGAAACAAAAGAAACAATAAGTCCGCGCGGAAGCACAGAGAGAGGGAAAAAAAAATTATTCTCTACTTCCCATCAACGAGCGATGTTGGGCCACATCCTGGGAAGCAGGGCCTCAAACCGTGTAGTGGTTGTTCAGGAGGAACAGCCCCCTCCCCCACGAGAGCCCCCCTTTTTATTGCTGAGTGTGACATCAGGTGTTACGGAATATCCCTTTGGTTGGTTTAGGTCAGCTGCCCCGGCAATGTCCCCTCCCCATCACTTGCCCACCCCCAGCCTGCTGGCTCTTGGGGGCTTGGAAGGAGTCCTGATGCTGTGCCAGCACTGTGCAGCAATAGACAACACTGGAGTGATATCAGTGCTGTTCCAGCTATGAGTGCAGAGCACAGCACCGTGTGGGCTGCTGCAGGGAAAAGGTGACTCCAGCTCAGACAGACCCAACACACCTTGTCAGTTTATTTACACAGTTTTTCTGGGGAGGCATTCTTCCATTTTAAAAGTTGAATGTTATCCTCTTATTTTAGTATTTACTACAGTAAAAACACTAACGAACAAGTGTTCTTGAGGGTACAGGTCAAGATTCTTGTCAATCAGCTTTACATCTGTGTTGTTGGGCCACCACTTGAGCATTGCTACGTTGCTGTGCTTATGCTGTAATATTAAGAGAGACATACTAATAGAATTATGACTCTTGCTTTCTCTGGTTGAATTTCTAGCTCTTCTGTTCAATTACTGCTGGATTACTCCATTATTTCCTTCTAGCTGCTTTTGCATGGATGTGCATTGAAGGCATTCACCTCTACCTTATAGTTGTGGGAGTCATCTACAACAAGGGTTTCTTGCACAAGAATTTTTATGTTTTTGGCTATGTCAGTCCAGCTGTGGTTGTTGGGATCTCTGCTGCACTGGGATACAAGTACTATGGCACCACAGAAGTGTAAGTTGCTGTTTTTGATTTCAAATCAGCGTACGTGAGAAGGCAATAGTCACAACAGCCTTGCACATTTCAAGATGCTTTGTGCTGTTTATTTTTCAGATGTTGGCTCAGCACAAAGAATAACTTTATATGGAGTTTTATAGGACCAGCATGTCTAATAATTCTTGTAAGTATAATTTTCATTTTTTATTGTAGTACATAAAACCAATAATAAAAGGTGTTTAATAATCACCCACCCATTGCCAGCATAGCTGTGAGTGCTAATTATAGGGCAGAATTGGCTAATTTAGACCCTTTTATAGTGTCTCTAAATTGTTTATATGCTGTACATCTTAAATACTTCACTAGCCTGAAAAAATGAATGTTTGACAAAAAAAAAAAAAAAAAAAAAAAAGCTTAATATAAGATCAGAGCTTTTTTTCCTCACTTGCTTTCTCTTTTTTTCAGTCTAGTGGTTTGAGAAAAGCATTTCTAGTTTTTAAGTAGTATCTTTGTATGTCATTGGCATCTCAGCGTGGCTCGGCAGGAGGTGTACACAGACACTGTACTAGCAGACAGATAATCTGGTTTTTCAAATGTTGTATGACTTAATCTCTTATCAGTGATCGGTCATCTTTGTAAGATTAGACTGTCATCTTTATGGTTTTATCACTCGCATGTACCCTGTCATCATCAAAGCTATTTTAAACTAAATTGCGACGTCAGAGAAAAGAACCCACTATTTCACATGGGCAGACAAGTCAAGTATTGATAGCCCTATTTCAGCTGTGAAGAAGGTCTTTTTAATTCTTATTGGAAGTGGTTTCAAACCTGCAAATTTGGCAGGTATTATATGTTCCATTCTGAATCAAGACATTTTTGGTGCCTCAAGAGCATTTCTAAGTGCTATAAAGTTTAACAAACCATTCGAACTGTAATGGGGCATTATTTTGTATGACTAGGTTGACAGTGATTGGGCAATAGCTGGAGCTAACAGAAGGAGAAGGTACAATGGTGAAGCCTTATAAAATCTATGGTCAAGTCAATAATAACCCTTCCTTTTTAAGCTGATGGTGATAAATGTGAGGATTTGTATAAGGAAGAAGTGACAGGGCCCAAAACACACAAGATGATAGTAAAACAGTTTTATTTCGGTGCATTAGATGTTTCAAAGATAAATAAAGTATCAGGTATAACTCTGGTCCAATTTCATCCCAAGCTTCTACTGTAGGCTGGGGGTAGGCTGGGAGCAACCTGCCAGATGCAACCAGAAGGTGATGATTCCCCACTTCACCCTGCTGGTGAGCACAGCAGAATTACAGAGAGGCAAGGTGCTGCAACCTCCCTCCGCTTTGTGCTTCTGGGGTCAGATGGCACTGACAGGTTAATATGGGGAAAGACCAGCATTTTCTGAAAATTCTTACAGTTCTTAAGTTTAAGTTGGCAATTTCCTTTTACATCTTTGGACCTTATCTCTTTCTTCCATGAAGTCAGCTTGCAGGGTTGAGATGTTTTCTTGTTGCTTTCCTTCCTATACCTCATCTGGCTTCAGGTGAAGATTTATGATCACTGACACATAACTGCACTGCTAGTGCAAGAAAGCTATGCTATCAAATCATTAAAAATGGCCAAAATGTATGCATCTGCAACCTTGTTTTCAGCTCCAGATGAGCTGTGTGTGCTATGGGACCCTAGGTACACAGTACAGAGGCAGAGCAGGTCTGTGTTGGCTCTGAGATAAGTCTAGCTGGCTGCAGAGGCACATCCTGCAAGCTGGGCTTTGAGGTCCATAGCCTTTCTCTGAGGCTACAGACAACTTAACTTCTGTTATGAAGTAACAGAAGTAGGTACAGGTCCTATGTACAGATGAACTCTTCCTATGGAAGAGAATAGCAGACAACTGGTGTCTTTTTCTTTTTCTGGTTTCCTTGCCTAAGTTAAGCCACATAAAGGGGCTGTAGCTGGACTGGGAACAGCCCTTCAGTTGTTTTTCTATGTTTGGCTTTGTTATGGAAGCATTTTGTGAATACTTGTTTTCATAGTATTACTTCTCTTCATAACCATATACATGTGCATTACTACACTGGGGAGGAAACACACCACATTTTCAGTGAGCTGCTTAGCCTGCTGTGTGGTTGTTTTTTTCTGAGGGAGATTTGAGTACTTGTTTTTAAGGGGCAATAGCAACTGGAAGCTTGATCTGCAAGAGGGAAGTTTTCAAAGAGGGCAGAGAGCTACCTCAGTCCTATCCAAGTTATTCTCTGTGGAAAATACAGAAAACCTTATGAAAATAGATATTAACTTTAGAAGATGAAGTTGGTGTTAAATGTCTGCTCTATGGAATGCGCGCTGGTGACACTATTTCTGTTTCCATTGTCCAGCCTTCCTGTTGAGTGCACTGCATGTGCGCTGTGACAAAGACTAAACTCTTTCCAAGGTAGTGTCAGTCAGGAAGGCCTTTTAATTACAGACGCCTATCTTTCTAAGATTCCCAACTTGTCCATAGCTAATTAAAGAGAAAGAAGGGAAAAAAAAAATAGAAAAAAAAATAGAAAAAAAAGACTAATTAAGACTAATTCCTTTGGAAAGGAATGTTATTTTTATTCTGTGATAACCAGATAGAGGACCTCAAGTAGAAAACCATGAACTCCAGCAGCTTCAAGTTCACCTTTATTTCTGAGATTCATCTGCTAATGGCATTGATTCTACAGGTTTTCCAAGACAGCCTGGAGAGTTTGGATAGAAAAACTGGAGAGCCACTCACGGCAAAGCTGATTCTTGCACAAAAAAACATTAAAATCATTGTCAGCACAAAAGCCCACATACTCAAATGGTGCTTTCAGTTTCTGTGATTGGGGCCCCAGGAGATTTGTGGTTTGGATTGTACTGGAATATGCTGTTGAAACAGCATGTAAATGATGAAGAACAGAACTGGTTCTGAACCAGTGGATTCTCTGTCTCCAGGCACGTTGTTTCAAATACATGCTTGGGCTTTAAATCTGCAGTAATAATAGCAAAGCATAAGGAGCTCAAGTGTTTATCAGGAGTACAAACTAAGTTCTCCTCTGATTGCTAAGCAGTAAGACTACTTTTGAAGGTGTTTGCTTATTAATATTATGGTCCTATTAGAATTCTTAAGTGTAAAGCAATGGCCTTATTGGTCCCATCTAAAAATTATTATTAGGTTGGTGACTGTACATGAAAAAGAGTGGGTCAGAAACTCTTTAGCAAAGAAAGGGCATTTTAAACCTTTGTAAAGCAAGCTGCAAGCTGAAGATAATTTCCACAACTTATTTATTTCTCCTAATACTTGTAATCTTTAGAACCACATCCATTTTAGCTAAAACTATGCAATAGATTAGATCAAAGCATACAAGTGTGGTGAAATTATTTATAACAAGTATTTAAAATTTTAATAGAAAAGTGAATTTATCACAAGCTTTAAGGGACAAACACACACCAAAACCTATGCCTGATTGAGGCAAATATAAATATAAGCTCCAGAGATAAAAGGTAGGAAAGAGAAAAAAAAATCCCTAGAACATTTTCTTTTCTTTTGCAGTACACTCTTAAAATAATAATCTCCCTGCAATAGGAAATGTCTAGAATGGAAATAACCATTTTTTTTGCAGGGTAATGCAGCTGCAGTTTTGATGAGCATGTAATGTAAGCCAAAAAGAGACTCCTTCCCATTGTACAGGCCTTCTGCAAGGCTTTTCCCACCTCTCATGACTGCATACACTGCATTGAGTGCAAGCAGACACATGTAAGGGCTTTCATCCACATCACTGACATTTGTAGGAACTTTGTCTTTCAAACACCTTGGATATGTACCTCCATTCATAACTACTGTGAGGAACAGCTATATGGTAGATGTCCAACCAGTGGCAGAAATTATGCTGTTTGGAAAGGCTGGACAAAGACTATTAAGCTGTACTTACCCAAAGTCTATGAGTGTTGTGGTTCTGCTCAAGTGGGCAGCTGAGCTCCACCACAGCCGCTCTCTCACTCCCCCTCCTCAAAGAGGAACGGGGAGAAAATACGATGAAAAAGGCTCAAAGGTTGAGACAAGAAGATCATGCAGTAATTATTGTAACGGGCAGAAAACAGACTCTGCATAGGGAGATAGTAAGATTAATTGCTTATTACTAACAAGCAAGAGAAGTGAGAAAAAAAGGAAGAAACCAAAAGCACCTTCCCCCCATTCACCCTCTTCCACTTCCTCCCCCTGAGCGGCACAGAGGAATGAGGGTTACGGTCAGTCTACAGCGCTTCTTCTCTGCCGCTCCTTCTTGGTCGCTCTCGTCCCTCCCACGGGATGCAGTCCTTGATGAACTGATCCGGCGTGGGCTTCCCACAGGCAGCAGCTCTTCCAGAACTGCTCCAGATATGGGTCCGTACCACGGGGTCCATCCCTCAGGAGAAAACTGCTCCAACCTGGCTCCCCCACAGGCAGCAGCTCCTGCCAGGTCACCTGCTCCTGCGTGGTCTCCTCTCCACAGGCTACAGGTCCGGCCCGGAATCTGCCCCAGCAGGGGTCTTCCACAGGCAGCAGCCTCCATCAGTGCAGGGCCACCTGCTCCACCGTGGTCTCCTCCACGGGCTGCATCATGGAAACCTGCTCCACCGTGGTACTCCATGGGCTGCAGGGGGACATCCTGCTTCACCATGGTCCTCACCACAGGCCACAGGGGACTTCTGCTCTGGCGCCTGGAGCGCCTCTCCCCCTCCTTCTTCACTGACCTTGGTGCCTGCAAGGCTGTTCCTCACTCTTCTCACTCTCCCAGCTGCTGTGTGGTGCAGCATATTTTTCCCTGTCTTAAATATGCTCTCACAGAGGCACAAAACAACATCGCTTATTGGCTCAGCTCTGGTCAGCAGTGGGGCCCTTCCCAAACATGGGGCAGCTTCTAGATCCTTCTCACAGAAACCACCCCTATGGCCCCCTGCTACCAAAACCTTGCCATGTAAACCCACTACAATGAGCCATTAACAGGAAAATTTGGAAGAGAATCACTGCTACTCTATCTGTAATGATAGAGGACCCTTTTAATATGCCTCTTTCTGACAACATTATCTCAAAAACTGTTTTGTTGAGCTTTGTGCAAAAATTTCAAAGGGACACATGATAACTTGATATTCACTTTTGCAGTATTGACAGAGATGTGCAGGCTTGACTGTTCCACCCACTATCACTGCCACAATAAATTGTCATACCCCTGTGAGGAACCATGACTCAGAAGTTTGACATGTAACATTAACAGGTGTAATTTGCCATTTAACAGTATAAATCTATCAGTATAGATTTTTTTTTTTGTTGAGACCACCTCTGTAATGACAAAATACAGACTTGTTCTTTGAGGTTGGAACATCCAAAATTGCACACCATCCAAATAATCCTGTATGTAGCTTTTATCCAAACATCCTAGCACTGTGCAGGATGGCTTATAAATGGACTCTGCAATTCGCAGAGCATTCTTGTAAACTTGACTTGGAACATACAAGCCAAGAGTATTTGTTGGGAGAGGTGTCCTCAGAAAAGCCAGGTTCTTTTTATTAAGCATTCCTATATGCAATAAATGTAATGAATAATCAACTTTCAAGCAAAAATATTCTAAGAATTGCAGTGATTGATTAACCAGACTGTTCTGAACTTCCCACCTATAAATGAATGGGTAAATGAATAAAATATACAGATTGCAGTTGCAAAATATAAAAAAGAAGTGACATATGAGTGATGAAAGCAGGTTAACAGTAGAGTAATGCTTTTCATTAAGGAACTGCCTGCATATTCATTAGAGCTAGTCAATTACTTAAAAAATACATTCATCAGATAATTTATTTGATTAATTTTACCATTATTTGTAAAATAATTTATTCAACACCAACAAAAAAAAAAAGGTAAAATTAATGGAATAGTGCATTCATCAAATCTTATTGGGCAGCTCTAATACTTATTCAGTTCTGTACATTTAGGTTGATTCAGGATTAGCAATACTGCTGCAATCAATGCAGAAAAATTTCCTGGCAAATCCATTAGTCTGCTGTTTTCCCATATAATCACAATTTTCATGTACTTAATACTCTAATCTAGGCCATTCAAAATGAACATCTTTCTTGTAGAGAAGTAAATATTCAAAGAGTTTGTTTTGTTTTCTCACACTTCAATATTTAGCATGATCTGACAGTCCATTGCTCCCTTTTAAATTAATTAATTAATTTAAAAAAAAAAAAAAAAAAAACAGCCCCCCAAAGCCAATAATCCCACATGAATGCAATCAGGTACTGTCTCCTTAGGCTTCTTCACATTATTCATAGAATCATAGAATCATAGAATATCCTGAGTTGGAAGGGACCCTTAAGGATCATCAAGTCCAACTCTCGACACCGCACTGGTCTACCCAAAAGTTCAGACCATGTGCCTAAGTTCACAGTCCAATCTCTTCTTAAATTCAGACAGGCTCGGTGCAGTGACCACTTCCCTGGGGAGCCTGTTCCAGTGTGCAACCACCCTCTCTGTGAAGAACCCCCTCCTGACGTCCAGCCTAAATTTCCCCTGCCTCAGCTTAACCCCGTTCCCGCTGGTCCTGTCACTAGTGTTAATGGAGAAAAGGTCTCCTGCCTCTTGACAACCCCTTACGAGGAAGTTGTAGACTGCGATGAGGTCTCCCCTCAGCCTCCTCTTCTCCAGGCTGAACAGGCCCAGTGACCTCAGCCGTTCCTCGTACGTCTTCCCCTCAAGGCCTTTCACCATCTTCGTAGCCCTCCTCTGGACACTTTCCAACAGTTTCATGTCCTTTTTATACTGTGGTGCCCAGAACTGCACACAGTACTCGAGGTGAGGCCGCACCAGCGCAGAGTAGAGCGGGACAATCACCTCCCTTGACCTACTAGCGATGCCGTTCTTGATGCACCCCAGGATACGATTGGCCCTCCTGGCTGCCAGGGCACACTGCTGGCTCATATTCAACTTGCTGTCTATCACGACCCCCAGATCCCTCTCTTCTAGGCTGCTCTCCAGCGTCTCATCGCCCAGTCTGTACATGCAGCCAGGGTTTCCCCGTCCCAGGTGCAGGACCCGGCACTTGCTCTTATTGAACTTCATGCGGTTGGTGATCGCCCAGCTCTCCAACCTGTCCAGATCCCTCTGCAAGGCCTTTACGCCCTCATTTGAGTCCACAACTCCTCCAAGTTTGGTGTCATCAGCAAACTTGCTCAAAATACCCTCTATTCCTACATCCAGATCATTTATAAAAATATTGAAAAGTACCGGTCCTAAAATGGAGCCTTGAGGGACCCCACTGGTGACCGCCCGCCAGCCTGACGCAGCTCCATTTACCATAACCCTTTGGGCCCTGCCCGTTAGCCAATTGCTCACCCATTATTCCTGTTCTCAGTGAAGCAGGTCATGTTCATTACTCTTGATATGTCTTGATATTCTAAGGACTACTATGGAAAAAGTTGTTTGACCTCTGGCCTCTGTTATAATAAATCATACCACCATCTCATACTTTTTACTGAATATTTATTATTTGGGAAATTCTGTATAGCCTGTTTTTTTTGTTGTTGTTGTTGTTTTCTTTTCTGTTTTATTTTTATTAATACTAATATTAATATTTGTTTGTTTTGTTTTGTTTTTCCTAAGGGTTACTTGTAACAAATGCCTCATTATGTTTCTGAGCTAGATGAGGAAAATATATTCTGTACTGTTTAGTGTATGAGTTTTAGAAAATAGCTATTTTAAACACTTTTTATATCTACTCTTGTTCCTCAGTCTGCCTTTTTAGTGAAAATAAATTTCCTACTGGGACTAGCAATGGCTTTATTATTCTTTATGAAAAAATAATAGTCCTTTTTCATTAGCCCCTCTGTGGCTTCAGTTAAAGGTGTCTCCATGGCATTTCTTATGACATTGTGGATAAAGTGGAAATAATTAATTACACAGTGGCATTAGAGACTGAGTCTGCAACTTTGCTTGAAACAAATTATTTCAAACCGCAATGTTGTTCAGCAAACAGCAATACCTGCTAAACAGTCACTGAGTCTGAAAGTACTGGTCCTGTTCTGTTGACAGGATCAGCTTTAGTCTCTAAACCACAGTCTCCACACTGCCATACCAATGGATGCAGTTTGTCAGCAAGGCCAGGACCTTCAGAGGAAAGAGGTTTTTCCTTCTTTCCCTTTGACCTTCAAAACCATCATTAAAGTCCCTGATCTAAGGTCCCTGGAAATACCTGAAAAAAGTCTGTGAGCATTAGTCCACAAAATGAAAATTGCTTTCTCTTATGTCATTACGTAGGAACAAACTCATCCCACTATTTTAATGTATCCATGTATCTTCAGCCTCAGTGGATTTTTGCAAGAATGCCACAATTTTCTGAACTGTCATATGTTGTTGTTGTTGTTGTTGTTGTTGTTATTATTATTATTATTATTATTATTATTATTATTATTATTATGTTCCTTAATATGCTTTCAGTGATTCTTTGTTGCCTTGATATAAATACAATTACCATAAATCATACACTTACCCTAAATTTTTCATTGAGAGGACTCAAAATTTGCTATAGATAATTAACAGACTGATGTTTTCTGTACTTACTTAATAATTACATACTGACTATATCCACACTGCATATTTTCTCACTCAAATCACATTTTCTTTCACTCTTCTACTGCCCCTTTGGTTCATCATTTGCAGGCATTTAGAAAAGTAAATTCATATTCACAGTAGTAATTTCATCTGAATATTCATTTTGGAAGAAAGTGGTCATTGAAAGAGCTTTTTGTGACTTTGAGTACAACCATAAGCCACAGCAGGCAATTTTGTGACCATATCCACAACAGAATCATAAATACTTCTAAAAGGCAAAGGGCCAACTCCTTCTCAGGATCTGGTTGGCTGTGGAAGGCATGGACAGCTTTCTGCCCACTATTCATAGCTCAAAAATGGCAAAAGTAGCCTGTTGTCAGACCCAATATCTCAGTCACACTCCTCTTGCTGTATACATTCTGGTAGCTCTTCCATTCACTGGAGCTGCTTGTGCTAAAAGATAAAATACAACTATTTCAGTCCTTTTCAACTCTAAAAAACGCTTCTGCAGTGCTCCTGCATAAGGCTTCAGATAGAGTGTAAGACAGGTTTACATTTGTACATGGGAGAGGTCTAAGATGTAGTCTGAATCTTTGATGCACCTGGAATGAGTGCATCAAACAGCCTGATTTATTTAATTACCAACTCCCAAGTAAGTACACCTTCTCAGTGTTTCTTGGAAAAGGAGAAAAGCATATCTAATTATAATTATACTGAGAGCAAGACAGATCCCTGTCCTACCACTGTATCTACTTGGGCTAACATTTATGGCCAAGGTCAGACACAGTTCTCTGTTGGCTCATCTCTCCTGCTCTTGGCTGCAGAACTGAGGTTAAATTAAAATATTTAGGTCGGTATGTGTTTAGCTTTGCAATCCAATAAGAAAAAGTACAGAATCCAGAAGACTGGGAGAAGCTGTTTACTCTGATGAAAAATATAAACTCCCATCTACTTATTTATTTATTTAGAGCTTTCTATAAGTGTTCTAAAAATATAAAGAAAACTACTTAGTTATTAAATTGAGTCTAAATCTACAGCTTGAGGTATGTAAAAGAACAACTTTGAAATATTCATGTATTCATATATAAAGAGTAAGTCTATGTGAAAACTATGTATTTTCTGAGACAGGGTCTGAAATAAACGAATTTAGCTGTGTTTTCACTTTTAAACAAGTGAAAGTATTAAAATCTTAGAATCATAAAAATCTAATCCTGCATTGCTGAAAATATTTCCCCAAAATACAGCCTGGAGGGGTTTTGTTAATGTTTTTGTTACATTTTCTATTCCCAAATAAGGCTGCTGTTGTATACCTAAAGCATTCGAGAAGGTATATTCACTGGGGACATGATAATGAGATAAATCAGTGAGGAGACAAACCCAGACTGTTTGACTGCCAGCTTGTGTCCAATTTTATGCAATTAATATGGCATACATTTTCATTTTGAAGCTTAAGCTGTTGTATTGTTAATAGCTTAATTCTGTTCTCCCCTGACTGAAATAACGATGACCCACTGAATGTTGTCATTTTATCCAGCCATTAGCCAGACAGACAGAGAGACAGAAATGTATTGCTCTCTGTGGCAGAATTCAGAGCATCACAAGCTCATTAATTCAAACACTCATAATGAGGGTCATTGTAAAGACTGATACAGATACAGCTGCTCTGAACTTCAGACATTTTTTGAAAGAGACAAATTCAATATGATATATGTAAAAAATTCAAGTATATGCCTAAGAGAGCAGCAGGAGAAATTTTCTCATTCTTTTTTTGTGAGATCTGACATCAGCATATAGATGGTTTCATCAATTATTGAGACAGGGACTAAGAAAGGAAAAGGGAATGATTTGGGGGCTTCATTTTTTGAAGTTTGAATGTAAAGTGCTCAGACTGAATCAGAACTAGTATATCTGAATCTTTAGAATTAGCTGCCTCTTTCTTATACTGGCCTTTCTTTGTAACACTGGAGAGCCTTAAAAGGCTGCTGTTTAAAGTGTTTTAATAACTTTTGAAAGGCTGGAGTGCATCTTTTACACAAGAATATTGTACATGAAATTACATGAAATTCCTTGGTCTCGTATTAAACAATTACTCCATTGTTAAAACAAGAATTGTCTTTAGATAGTCCTGGCTGGGAAACTGCAGGCTGAGGGAGATCCAGGTCTCCCTGCTCCAGCAAATATTTAATTATTTATATGGCATGGAATGGATCCAGCAGGGCTAATGGAGTGATAGTGGTGAATAGCTGGTACAGAGGCTATAGGAATGAAGGATCATATTGTAGTCTGAATATTAAGTACAACAGAAAATTGTGCCCATGTCTCCTACATCCTGGATAAATGTCCTATCCACAGGAATTTTTCGTTGTTCAGAAGTGACTGTCCTTTCTGGTTTAAATCAGAAAAGCTATGCTGGTCAGAAAGCCTATTCTGGTGAAAATGTAATCTAAACCAATAAATATCTTACTGCTGATGAACTGACATTTTTCAACAAAAAACTGTTGGACAAAATTTTCTTGAATACCTCATCCTGATCTATTTCAGTTTGCAAGATGTCCAGGTGCTAAGTGAGCTACCTCCATTAAAGATGCACCATTTCCCTCTGAGCACTCAAGTGCTCTTTAGTTCTTTAGTCTTGCTGAAAAAAAAAAAAAAAAAAAAAAAAAAAAGAGAGAGAGAGAGAGAAGAAGGAAGGAAGGGAAAAAAAAATTCTCTGTTGCAAAACTTGACAGCTGTCAGCTACCTTGATGGGGCAAAATGATGATATATCACTTCACTCAGTATCTTACAATTTAATTGTAATTAATTATGAAAGAAACTACAACTCTTCAACATGAGTGCAAATATTTTTATTTGCAGGCAGATGTTTTGCATGCTTTATTAAATTTTGTGTATCTCATACCATTCAGTGCTCAACTAAAAATAGCTATCATTCCGTACCTACACAGAAAGTGTTTCATGCAGTGTGAAACACTAACATCATATTTATTTGAGGATAGAACATTATGCTACTCTTCCAGTATGTAAAATATGTACATTTAACAGTGGAATTAAGGATCTATTTTAAATATAGCAGTTGCTAAGCAATGTGCTATTAGCAGAACTCCAACAGCTTGGAACATTTAACATTTTAGGACCTATGTGCTCATTTTTATATTATGACTTAGTTTGCAAAATACAGTTTGTAATCAACGGGGAAGTTTGTAATTTGCTCAGACAATAGACAAGATTGTTTCTCAGTGCTTTTCTGGATCCTCATCTTTGGAAAGAGACCCTAATAAATATTATGTTTTGGTATCTATAAAACTCTAGTATTTCCTTCTGCAAATTGTAGATGGGTGAAATTCTAGTGTGGTGGTCCCAGAACTGTAGAAGCCAAAGCAGCAGCATCTTTCTCTACCTGTGCCCACTGTTGAGCAGTTTTCCTTCATTACAGAAGCTTAGGCAGAAGTTCTCTGTCCAATTAGCTGTGGTAATATCCAGACAGAGGCAGGAAGGCATCAGCAAAGAAATGTACAGAGCTATCCTATCTCTGGGTAGAGGTAGCTAACATCACACAGATTTTTTCATCCTATCCTAAAATATATGTGGCTGATTGATTGAACAGAGCTGCCCAGACTAATTCCTTTGGCAAAACCTCCTTGCTGTTGACAAGGTTATTAGGAAAGCACTGGGAAATTTCTTTGAATTTGCAATTGCTTTTTCTGTCCTGTGAATTTCTTTACAAAAGGAAATTATCCAGACTGATGCTGTCTGACTTGTGGCTGTGAGTCAGATCAGATCTTAGGACCTGTACCACTTCAGACAGCTGTGCACTCTTCCTTACATGCCTGCTTTGTGGTACCCACCACCACCACAGTACTGAATATGCAAACAGAACCATGCAGAACCCCAAAACACTACTGCACGAAAATTTAACTGTTTTGATCTACACCAGTGTGCATCCATGGTAAATGCAAATGCTAGTGAAACCCATGACAGTGCTTGCTGTTGCCTACAGATCCCTTGGGACTACCACTCTCTGTGAACTGTAGAGGAAAAGGCTTGACAACATGGGAGGCAATGAGAGTTTTGCCATTAAACAGTTTCATCATTTGTGAAATGGGGCCAGAAGTCCCTCCAAAGTCTTAAATCTTCACGATCCCTCACAAAGATTATCTGAAAAGAGGTGTACTGAGTACTTACCATCCTCCATTTAAACATGGTCACAGGCATACAAGAAACCCTAGCTTGTCCAGATGTGTGGGGCTCTGGAAATTATTCTGGGTGAAATAGATACATAAATGTTGTTGCCCATATGTACAAAATCCTGATTCCATGGGATCCTAAGAATTGCCCCATTCAATGTCTATTTCACATAAACATATTTTAAGTTTCCTACCATTTGCTCATAAATGTACCACAACATTTCTAGAATTTAAGAAAGCTAAAAACGCTTTACAAATATCTTTAAGGAGAAATGATTCCCTCAAGATGTTTAGAATGGAGGTTGCTCCTATATCAACCCTTGTCTTTGATTAACCACTTAGAAAAAAAGGAATAGATTAATTATTGAAATTAGTCTTGTAGTGCACCTGAGCACTGAGTGAAATCTGATTTCCATCGATATCTCAGGGAGAAGAGGAGCAAGGGGAGGGCTGAGGATGCTCAGCACCCCACAGGACTGGGCTTGCAATGACCAAGTCTGAGATTTGTGAAATAATAAGGACTGGATGCAGTGTTTACTCATTAGCAGTTTGAGGTGGTTTGTTAAAAAAAAAAAAAAAAAAAAAAAAAAAAAGAATTCAGTTCTGGGCTTGGAGTCACTGCAATCCCCTTTTAGTCTATTACACTTGCCCAGGAGTCCCTCTCAGGACATGCAGCAGTCTCTCTGACTGCTCAGCCATGTAATAACTCTGAAAACAAAGGCACGAGAATTTGCCCTGTCATGCTGTAACATCGTTATTCACTTGATACAACTGTGGCCATGCTGCAACACTTCACACTTTGGGTTTGCCCAAAGCTGCAGAGTGGCTCTGCTCATTATGCAGGTAACTTCTCCCCAAAGTCAGCCTGTGGCAGCAGCAGTCCCCAGGCTGGCCCTTGCCAGGCCCGTGCAATGCTTGCCCTAGTTCGGTGTCACAGCTGCCTGCACACGTTGCGACATTCCAGCCTGCTGCTTCTGGGCCTGCCATTTTATTCCCAGTCACCGTGCCTGTCACCTCAAGGCAGCCTTAATTATAATGTCATCAAAGTCTTAGGCAACAGCACCTGAAGATTGTGCTTTAACTGCAAAAAGTGAACATGCACAATTGCAACCGAAGTAAGCAAAAAGCATGATATTTGGCTAAAAGTAGCAGCTGGAGGCTTTTTTAGATGCATCAGTGTCTCTCATCCTCACTTTATTCCAGACAGAAAATTTGGAGATCCAGGATTTCTTGGGCCTATTTGTATTTCGGATGCCCTTTGTAGCCATCTACTTCCATTTATTTTCACTTGAAGGTCACTTTTCAATATAAATGCAATATGTCTTAAGCGGTCATATCTTGGGTCAGACATTTGGGGTGTTTCAACTTCCTGGCCCAGCTGTTGAATGGGTCTTTGAGGATATCAGTTATATGAAGGCCATTTCCCTTTTAGCACTATTCAGTCCAACCATCCAATTTTTGAGGTTACTGGTTTGCTCATGGTAAAGAGCATGCAGGGTCTCAGGCTGAAGCAGAGCATGTTGAACTTCTTGACTTCTTGGCTTCTAGTCTTCTCCAAAGACTAGACCTAACACATTATTAACATTTTTTTTTTTTTCTGATAGCTTTACCCATGATTTCATGTTATTCTTTCCCCTAAGTGTTGCTGGATTTTTTGCACTTCAGGACTGTTACAACAACTTTATTGTTACCTAACCGAGGTCCTCCAAAGGACAAAATGCAGTGCCAGAGGGCTCTAATTTAGGTTGAAAATAAAAGGGGAAAAAAAAAAAAAAAAAAAAAAAAGTTGTCTAAAAGCTACCGTTTTGAGACACTGATCATTGTATAAAACAGTCTATGCACTTTGCTATAGATATTTTTTATTAATGGAGTGCTTCTAAATGGGGCAAAAACCTACTTAAGGCTTTAATAAATCTTGGAAATGAGTGGGTATTTCAGAAGTTAAGCTCACCTTCATTACCCTGTAACACTACCTCCTGTGAGGCTACCTGAGACTTATTGCACCATGACTGCGTTCTGGCAGCTGACTCCGAGAACCGGTGTTAACCTCTTTCGTTCCCCTGAAATGTACAGATTATTCCCATCAGAATGAATTGATGAATGAAAAGATCATAGTTAATGGGTATTACTTCAATGCAGAGGGCAAAATCCTATTATCCTGTGCAACAGACAGTGTAAATAGTATTTGTGTAAAGGAGCCCCACTGGGATAAAGAGAAATGGAGTCCTCTACTGCAAGGCCCTACATCTGCCCCTTGCCAGCCCAGTCCTCACTCAGAAAAATCTCTCCGGTTCTGCAGCTGTTTTCTGTGGCCAAAGGATAATGGACTTTGGCCCACAGAGCTTCATAAAGAGCCTATTAACAGCAATAGGAAGGCTCTCATTGACATTAGTGATCTCGGTGACGGGCCGGCAGGGAGGAAGGTTGGCTATGTGGTTCATGCTGCGGTCTTGCTGACAGCTTCTGAAGAAGTAGCAGGGTGTATTCTCTGTGCCCATGGTGCTTTGATCACATTTCACCCTACCTTTTCCAGATTATTTTAATATGTACATTAGCTGGGTTACACAGATTATAATGTGCGCACCATGTTATTTAATATATTGTTCACCAACAAATATAAGATAAAAAGTAAGTCTGTATGTAATTACCCACAACTGCTGACTGACTTATAATTAACTTTGAAAACTTGCTGGTTTAGGAGATATTATAGATTACAATTTTAAATACAAGGAGCTTCAGAATAGCTCTCACGATCAGTGCAAGTACAAGGTATTCAGTGAAGGATTAATTCCCTAAACTGCTAATCAGCTCTATCTCCTGTCTTATCAAATTGTAAATACATTATGCCATATTAAAGTATGAGCATGCAGCTAATTAAAGCAGAGCCTGAATTGAATATCAGATACTCCCCCTCAACACAACAAAAGCGTTCTAAGGACATACATAACAAGTGTTAACAAAAGAAAGTGATTCTTTTTAAAGAGATGCTGTGCTCCTATAGCAGGCTTTTGTTTTCATTTTGGTGGTGCTTTTTTTTTTTTTTCTTTTTTTTTTTTTAATAATAAAAAAGAAGGAGGGAGGAAAACCACACAGTCTTTCTGAAGAAACAAGTTGGGGAAGGTATTAATTCTATTCATTCTATGGATGTAAACCCACAGGAACCAACCAAGGAATTACAACCAAGGATCTACAAATAGTATCTGGATGACATCCAGATAAAATTTGGTTCAATTATTAACATTGTAAATAGGTTTTAATGTTAAATGCTGTGAACCAAAATAAGTTTGTTTTTGTTTTTGTTTTTTTAAGCAAGAGAGCAAACCCATTCACATTGTTAAAGGAATGCAGTAGAAATTTAAGTGAATGACCAATGAATCCTATCCAAGCAAAGGTTCAGAACCATAATTGAGCATCATTTACGAAACTGCTTTCTTAGTTGCTTTTTTGCGTTTCAAACTCAAATAAAACAATGCCATTATAAAGGAGGCAGAAAACAAGCACACATACACACATCAATATTATTCATGAAGGAAACAAACATAAAATGGAGGAGAGAATACTGAGCAAAGAATATTTAACCAAAATTAGTTTCTTTTTTTTTTTTTGGTGTAACCTCAAAGTTTTTTGTGTCACTTAAAAATTTTCAGACCCAAAAAATCTCCAAACTTATGATGTTATTAATGTGATTCAGAAACAAAAGATATGCATTTTGTCAAATCTAAACAGTACAATGGAAAGGGGGCGGGGGGCTCTTTTATTTTTTTCTCATTTTTTCTCATTATTTCTTCTCATTTCTTCTCTTTGCTTAAACATCTCTACTTACAAAAAAAAAAATCTCAGCAGGAAATCAAAGAACTTTACCAATAAAATCAATAAACATTTGCAGACTGCTGGTAGTGATACTGTTGAGATAAGGTAGAGTTACAGCCCTGTTTGATCAATCTTTATTAAAGGGCTCATATTTTTTTAATAGACGTGGATCAGAAAAGGATTTTTTTCCCTTCTGGCACTGAATTCTCTAGGTTTCATGTATACAGAAACTATATCTGACTTGTTTCATTTAAATGTGTAACAGTTACTGAAATTCAAAAGCACCCTGGTTTGAACTAAAAAAAGTTCTTTTCTTTCCTCCCCCCAGGTTAATTTGCTGGCTTTCGGAGTGATTATTTATAAAGTATTTCGACACACTGCAATGTTAAAGCCAGAAGTTAGTTGTTATGAAAATATAAGGTAAGTTTACCATTTAATACAAATTCTACCTTCTGTAAGTTTAAATATAGATGGAGACAAAAGTAAGGATTCAAAAATTACAATTTAATTTTCTGGAAGACTTGTGGGGAAAAAAAAAAAAAAAGACACCTTTTTTTTTCTTTCTGTTATTCCCTCATAGATTTAAAGGTAGATTTTGCAATCTTTATTCCTTCTGAGCAGTGCTTCATGCTGTAACACTGGGCTTGTGGGAGATGTTTGAGGAACACAATGAGTGGCCTGTGTCAACTGAAGGGTAAAGGCTGATGGAAAGGTTAAAGTAATAATTTCCTTTTTTTTTTTTTTTTTTCTTAAATACTTCCTACAGCCTCTGTAAAAGTCAAAACAGATTTCAAAATTTATGCTTGAATTGGGACCAAAATATTTGCCTTGAAGTAAGAAGGCATGTAAAAATCCAGTGATAACAGAATCAGGGCGTTCATATTTTTTGTAAAAAAAAAAAAAAAAATCTACAATAGGACATTATGCTTCTACGGTGTTGGGGTGTGTGTGGGTGTTTCTCTCCAGGATTTTTACTTTGCATGCTGCTATGATTTTTCCATCAACTCACTCTCTTTAAAACTGATTTATAGGGACCTTGAAAACCATTTGTGCAGGAAAAGCTGAAGTGTACTACAGGGAACATTGAAAACAACTTACTGTTTGTGTTGCTTAGGAACGCTTCTGCAGTCTCAATGCATTGCACTAGATTTATAGTTAGGATTTAGCAATTGTTTGATTGATTACTTTCTCTTATTCCTCACCCTTCGTAGCTTCATGTTGTGAGCTGGTTTTAATGAAGTTGAAAATTATTCATTTTCAGAGGAACGGGGGTAAAAATGTCTGTTGTTCAAAGGAAGTCCTGCGATGACTGAGCTGAGAAAGAATAAGAAAGTAATCAGTGGTTTCATTTCCAAGACAACATGCTGCAATTTGCACAAGTCTGTGAGCTGGGCTCTACAGCATGTTGGAAAAAAACAAACAAACAAACAAAAAAAACATAGCCAATCAGCTCCTATAATTTTAAAGTATCAATACACTGACCCAGGAAACATTTGAGAGTATTTGTGTTCTAAAAACAAAAAATATATTTTTAAAAAGAGAAAAATGGAAAGAAAGTCTAGTTTTACAACTTGCACTGTCTTCTGCAGTGAACCTGAGAGGCAGCCTGGGAACCCTTTGATGTCACGCAATTGTACTGACCTAAGAGCATTCTGTACATTTTTCTGGGTTATTTTTTGAGGACGATGAGAGGGGGGAGGAAAAGTGGGGTAATGCTTCATAACAGACATATGTTTTTCCTTGGGGAATTACACTAACAGTAGATTTAAATAAAATCATATGGTGCTGCAGTACACCAGAGAAAACATATTGGAAGATTAAAGAAGCCAGTGTGTTAAGGGCCTCCAGTTTTACTCTTTTACTCTTCTGCAGTGATTGTGTGAGCTTATTCATGGCACAGTTCTACAGCACACCCTAAAGAGCAGCCCATGCATTTGCACTTAGGCCGTGGCAGCTGAAACCAATTGTCTAGGCATTATTCCCCTTTTCAAGCAGGGAAGTGGGGGAAACAGCATGTGCCTGCATGTTGTCTGCAATGTTTCCCCAGGTCCTGTGCCCGAGGTGCTCTTGCTCTCCTGTTCCTTCTTGGGGCTACCTGGATCTTTGGCGTCCTTCATGTCGTACAGGGATCTGTGGTGACTGCGTATCTGTTTACAATCTTCAATGCATTTCAGGGGATGTTCATCTTCATATTTCTTTGTGTGTTGTCTAGAAAGGTAAGTGTCCCCTTCCTTGGGGGAAGTCACGTATAACCATGCAGGCACATATTCAGCCTTGAAGCCAAGTTGTGGTGCAAACACTTTATTAGAGCAAGGCAGGAATTCCTTGTGCCCTTAATGAGGGTGGGAAAGGAAGAGGGAAATATACTGCTGTTGCCTTTGGTAGAGGCAGAACCACTGTCCAAATCTTGCCTTCACACAAATTTTCTCCCTTTTTTTTTAAAATATGAAACATGGAAAAATGCTTTTTAAAAATGTAGAACTCATCATTAACCAGATGAAGTAATATAATGGGTTCAGCAAAGCTCAATTCCAGTCTTTGCAGCTAGTAGCAGGATTCATATTACCCACGCAATTTTGAGATTATCCTTTTTCAGTGTCCTGCCCTAAAGTTAAAAAAAATAAAAATAAAAATAAAACAGCTCCACCTTGAAACATCTAACAAAGGGATCAGTGCACAATTAGTTAAAACACATATAGACCTATTAATATATCTGTTTCATGTTCCAATTCTTTATTTTCATTTCAGATTCAGGAAGAGTATTATAGGTTATTCAAAAATGTCCCTTGCTGTTTTGGCTGCTTAAGGTAAACAGAAGAAAAACCTGCATGAGCATCATGGTGTTAAAAGGGAGCTACCTAGATGACGTCATTGTGGATATTACAGGAAAAAACGGTATTGTTAAAGTATGAAATGACCCAGTGAACACTTAACTAAATTACTGACTGGTTTTGTACATACCTGTGCATTCATGCAAAGCATTTATTTTGTGCTGTATACAAAGAGTATACAAAACAAACTGGATTATTGCAGAACATGTATTAATGAAGACCAGGGAAAGAAGCAAGTTTCTAAAGGAGCTCAGGACTTTTCATGACTTATATTTTCTTTCTGATATTAAAAAATATCTGAGGTTCTTGAACAAGAGATACCAGAAAGCAACTGGCACAGCAGATTTTTTGAATAACTTGCTAGTAGAAACTTGCTCACTGTCTTTTCATAGTAATTAGTTTCTTACATTAAGTTCTGTATGGCCATCTGCAGGGAATGAGTTCCATTCAGGAGTCAATAGATAAAGATCTGCTGCAGTCCAGACTTTTGAAAACTTTTCCTTTAATTTAAAGTAGAATTAAAATAAATAAATAAATAGATATTATTCTCTTATCACTCTGAAATATATATTTGTATATTAATCTTTTTTATTATTATTTTTGTAACTGTTAAAGAACTGTTTAGATCTAAAGAACTGGGATCAGATCTGATAGAAGAATGGTGGAACAGCCATTCTGTAAGTGAAAGATTATTTTGTGAATACTTTGAAAAATATCTGGTTCTTGTTTTAATTTAATTTAATTGCCAAAAAGACTGAGATCTGCTAAACTGGCACTATGATTTGGGAGGCTGTGGGAAAGAGATGTTTTCACAAGTTTGACATGATAGAGATAGTTAGAATTCAGACCTTGTAGGATCAAATGAAAAGTAAAGAGTAGAAATCACCCATGGAGAAGAATACAGATTTAAATTTGTATGTCCATATTGTGCAAAATTTGTACAGCAGTTTTCTCTATTTGTAGCATCTTTGTTTCAAGCAGTTGTCTTCCTCCAAGGCTCCTGAGTTTGGAACACTTATCCTGTGTTTAACTTTAGGAGCATACACAAATCTGCTGATATCAAAGAGAGAATTTGTTGTGATGCAAGTTTTGCTGCATCAGGACATGAACGTGTTACATCAGCAGTTCTGATTTTGCCATTGTGTTCATTTTTAAAAGTATGCTTTAATTTCATCATTTTAGCACATAACTTATGTGAAGTGCTGAGCAATCCTTAGCCCATGTGGCCTTCTCAGGAAGTGTCTAGGATCTCAAATGGAGCCCAGTATATTTACCAGTCAAACACTGTAAATACGTAGTTGTTAATAAATCCCACTGTTGTTTTGTCTGTTAAAATAAAGGATTATTCTGAATTTTATTTATATTAAATGGAACCATATTTTACTAATGGTCAGTTTGTTTGGATTTTACCTGTATACACAAGGTTTTCACTGTACGTACTGCAATGACATATTTCATTAAGTATATTCCATGTCTCTGTCAAAATTTTGGAAACCACAAGAGGATTTTTTTTTTCTGAAAAAAAAAAAAGACATATTTTGGTTGGTCCTTTGAATGTAAAATATGTGAATAAACTGAAGTGCTTAACTTTCACATCTCAACATACTTCCTTTGATTTAAATAAATACAATGGAAAAGTTCTCATGGTTATATATTATTCATCCTGAATTATTTGTTATATTTCCTTTGATGTTCTATATGTTCTTCCAGGTTTGCAAAAATGTAGTTATATGTTACTTAAAGGAGTATTTTTAGATTGATATCTACCAATGCATCATTTTTAATCTCCTGCAGAAAAGTAACCTATAGTAAAGCTGTCTGGACAAAGAATCATCCCTATATAATGAGTTCAGCGTGCTCAGTGAGATTGACAAAGTTCTTTGGAAAGAAAATACATCATGAAGTGTTTAGGTGACAATAGTCTTTTTAATAAAAGAACATCTTTTATAGGAAGACTTTGCTCTCCAGTCTGTGGGTCAGATCTTCATTGAAACTGTTTTCCTTACATGCAAAGATTAGTTTTTCATGTTTTAATACAGTACATAAGGAGCAAATAAAGCTTGCTTAGATTCATCACCTTAGAGTCTAAAGGATAGTGTAACTGTCCTTCCTAATGCACAGAGAAATACTGGTGAGAAATAAAAAGGTTTATTTGTCACAGTCCTTAGTAACACAAGCCCCTAGCAGAAAGGAGACACAATGGACATAAACTAAAGGGGAAAAAAAAAAAAAAAAAAAAAAGAGGTTTCAACAAGATATCAGGAAAATCTTTTTCACTGTGAGGATAGTCAAACATTGGAAACAGTTGTCTAGAGAGCTTGAACAGTTGTATTGAAGCCTTTGGAGATTTTTAGGACTGGAGGACTGGATAAAACATCAAGTTTTACCTGATCTCTGCTTTGAGCTGGAAGGTGGATGAGATGACCTTCTGAGGTCCCTTCCATCCTGAATTATTCTATGAGACTAGGATATGAAATATCGAATTGGTAAAATAACAGCTGGGCATTAGTAATGAACAAGTTAAGGAAACATGTTCAAGTGCCATGCGTCAGCTGATGGAAAAACAGTTTATTTTTCTGTGACCTGTTTGTCATATTGACTGTTAAGTAGTTGTCTGGTTTAAAAAATAAAAACTGCTCAGCATCTTTTCAGATTGCATTCTTTTGAGAGGTATATGACACCTCCAGGTGGCGACAGCAAGAAAAAATATACCAGTGATTGACAAGACAGATAAAAGTAAAATGTTAAGGTTTCACCGTGAAAGCAAGTGCTTGCTGAAGAGAGAAATTGTTTCCATTAAACCAATCAAAGAGAAATTTGTGCTCAGTGTTGCATTTCAAGGTGTGCTTCAGAATATAATAAATAATGTCTGGATTAAAAATGACTACTTTATTCTGAAATAATTATTTCCTCAAAGAATTAAAAGTGTATTTCAAAGAAATTGCAACATTTAAGAGTTAATTATCATCACAGACTGGGAGCACTCTTTACTGGCTGGGATGAAATACATAGGCATCAACACCAACACTGTCCAAATTGGTTTCAGACTTTTGTTTCACAGTACTTCAGCTCAGAAAATGGTGGTGCCTTGAAGCTGGGAATTTGCAAGCTCATGCATCTTTCTGAGTAGCCTTAAGAGGCCATGTTGCACATGGTGACATTAGGCAAAATGAGCAAATATTCACAGGGCTGGTTCCACCAGTTGCTGCACCTCCACACTTTTCATTTTTCTCACCAATAATGCCACTTTTACATCTTTGTCATGATAGTCCCATACAGCCCCGTTCAGAACCATACCCTCGGCAGATGCCTGTTAGACACGGAAGTCCTGCCTTGTTCTTTGAGAACTTCAGATATAAGATAAAAAAGCCAAAACTTAACTCATGATGAAAGTTAAAACTTTGTTTCCATTAGTAAAAGAGCTAGCAGGAGGAGGAGGAGGAAGGACTCCTTGCCAACATGTGTCTCCAGCCTGTATTACTCTTTTCCCTCTGTTCTCTTATATTCAGGACACGCAACATATAAGAGAATATATAGAATGCTGTGAGATTACAGAAGTGAAGATGTTACCTCACCAAAGTCATCCCCCAAAGCTATTTTTATATTAAATTAAGCCTTTAAGATGGATGCAGACTTGAAAACAGCTGGTCATCAATGCAGTGATACTCCATTTAACCACAACCAAAATGTCAAGTACAAACGTGCTAAAGCATTTTCACAGGTTGCCTGGCTCACTGCCAGCTCAGCTTTCATGGCCATTGCTGTGGGCAGCCTGTCCACATAGACTGCAGCAGAGCAAAAGACCGTGCTGCCTTTTTCAGACTCTCAATCTCCATGACAACCCTCTGAACAAAACCATACAGAGAACCAAGAGCCCTTGCACTATCCATACTTTGCCAGGAGTCAGATACGTGGCTACAAGTGGTACCCGAGGTCCTGGAACTGCTGCCTCAGAACAAGCCACAAGATGTGACTAACTAAAGGCACCATAATTCTGTCAACTTTACTCTTACACAGCAAAAGTAACAGCAGCAATTTTACTGGCTGAAAGAAAAAAAAAAAAAAAAAAAAAAAAAAAAAAAGGAAAATAAATAAAGTATCAATCAAAAATACTGCTGAGAATATACTAATATTTTGCAATCTAAAACCAAATGAAAAGCTAAAAAAATGCACAGAAATTATCATGAAACATAAATGTGATTTATGAATAATTCTATTTATGATAATAAGACCTTAATTTTTTTTGTGGAGGCTTTATTTTTACATCTCCACAATGTAGGGTTGCACTTTTCCCAGCATTCCTTCTCTAGAGCTATCCCTTTAAACCTGGCAGAAGCTTTGCTTTTATAGAAGTTGGTTTTACAGTTCTCTGTTTTTTCTCATCCAGCTGGTAAGTACTCAAATTTTATTGTGTTTATTCTTTTGGATTTCCAGGGAAACAGCATATTTTCATCAGGTTCCATAACATAAGAGAGTTCTTATGTTTTCTGAAGCATCGCTGGATGTTCTAATTAAAACTAGGTCTAAGATTAGCCATTAGTCTTCATTGCAGTGCAATAGGCAGTTCCCTCCAACGTAAGCCTTTGTATTTATCATAACTATTTATATAAATGCTGCAGTCAGCTCTGAATCCATGTAAACCTAACGCTATTTAAATTAATTTCAGAACACTTTTGTGAGACACTGCTGAATAACTTAGTCAAATCCAAGTTGATTATAACCAGTTCTTCTTTACAATAACTAAGTTAGAAATCTCATACAAAAGGGTTTTTGTTGTTTTCAGGAGGCAATTCAGTTTATCTTGTAAAACATTGTGGGAAATACTTTATGCTGATACCTATAAAGCAGTTATATTTTAAACAGGGTAGGGATGTATTCCTTTCGAGTTCGACCTCCCCCTATTATTGGGACTAATGGATTGAGTTAAAGGTAGCAAACTTAAATCCCTCTCCTCTCTCTTTAACTGTTTCTGCACTAAGTAGGCTTCTGGTACCACCTTGGCTTCTGTTGGGTTTCAGAAATAATTGTTGATGATACAGTAAATTTGTTTTCCCTCCCTTGTGTTTAAATCCCAGCCTTACAAACACTCATGCATTTGCTCGGTTTTATGCACGACTAAATCTCTAGCGTTAATGAGACTGCTCATGTGCATAAAGTTAAGCATATGTGCAAGTGTTGCATGATCAGGGTCTTAGGATGCCAATTTGCAGTAATAACAAATTTGCATAAACTCATGATCCCAGGCACTGGGCTCCCTGCTCATTATCAATAGTGATATTTGTTTATCTGTTTCTCATTCACAGATGTTATGAGCTTCTTTTTTTTGTTGTTTTGTTTTGTTTTGTTTTGTTTTTAAGATGGTTAAACCAACTTAAAGTTAGTTTTATTGCTACTGAGCCATTACTGATTTCATCTTTATTTTCCTTAATATATATGGGGGGAGCTCTCCATCATCACATTTATAAGTTCTTCCTGTGGGCTTGTAAATGCCCACCTTCCCCATGTTGTTATCAGCTCACTTATGCTAGTGATGAAATATCAGGTCATACTTCTTAAGCTGAAAATATGTTCTTTGCTGTATATGAGTGCTGCAGAAATACCATGTGCAAATACCCAGCTAGGACTCATCAGACTCCTGTGCACAAGTCATGGCTTCTGTCATTGAGGGGCTAGGCCCTAAATGAAATTAGTAGCAACTGTAACCTATTGTGCCAGCTAAGGGAGGCAGCTTGTATAGCTTTTAAGCAAGTGTCTTACATGGAATCAGAGAAAAGCAAAGTATATCCTTAGTGAAATTATAGTGCATGTCCTACTGGATAGATAACCTTCCTTCTTATGTTCAGTTCTGGTTCGTCTTTGTTATGATCAGCACTTAATTCTTATATTGTAACTCCAAAACATCTCAGTGTGCAACTCCTTTTTCTCAGAAGTAGTGGTGCCTACAGACTCTCTCTAAATGGTTGGGTCAGGTACCACAGAGAATCTACATAGTTTTCCACAGCCCCTCAACTCCCCAGGGAATCCAGGATGCACAATTCATGTGCAGTTGGTTTCCAGCCCCCAGCTGAACCTGAGCAGACTGGAGTAGAACATTTGACTTTGCAGTGAGGAAGTAATCTCAGTGATGCTTAATAGAAAATAAACATTCCTTTGTTTTGTCACCTAACTCAAGTATGTAAATTTTCCAAGGTGTGGGGAAGAGTAATTCTGGAACAAAATAACCACCAGAGAGTAATCATCTAGAGGACTACACAATTCCCTGTCTGAACAACCAAACTTGATAAAAGGCAAATAGTAACGGGGAAGAGAAGGCAGTGTCAATTTAAAGGAGGGAGAAAAATATGTGGATTATTGAGAAAATAAGAGAAGTATCACATGGTAACAGTTTGCAAGGATGTCTCCCCTGAAGCTAAACAAAATTCAAAAGTCATCAACTGAATCTTAGAGAAAACCTCAATGATATTCTATATGCTACTTTTCTAATTAATGATTTGTATGCAACACTTCCAGGCTACAAATGTTACAGGCTAGTGAATCAGATGGCATTATCTTGCAGAAACTGCAGGAAAAAGTTCACAATAAGAGAGGAAGAGGAAAAGATCCAGTGGTTCTGCTCAGCTTCCATGAAACCAAGGAAGCCTATGGGATTTACTTATCTTATCACACGGCCTGAATGTGATATTCTTGTGATATCCTTCTCTTTTAAAACTATTATTTTCTTCATACAGAAGTTGTGTATGTGGAATACATATTCTGTAAGCCATAAATTAATAGCTTCCATCTGGATCTGACAACTTAAGGGTGCATCCATCTCAGCACATGCAGAGAATGTATCTATGTGCACTGAGAAGGATGATCAGAAATATACTTTGTGGTAATTCATAAATTCATAGTCTACAATAATAACATAACACTTTTTTTTTTTTTTTTTTTTTTTTTTTTAAGCCATCCTTTCAAGTGGTCAGTGTCATCCTAACTACTCAAATGACCAAAGAGTTATATCTCTCAGCTATGTACTGCCTACTTCAAGCCCATTCAGAAATGATTACAAGCTGCATGGTTATTTTAGGCCTTCTTTCTCAGATGAAAGTTCAAGCAATACTAATGGAGGACGTAACAAGTGACAGTTGTACTGCATCTCATTCTGCACACAGGAGGTGCTGGTGAAGGGCTTCATCTAATGACAGTGAAGCAATAGTATCTTCTCCACAGCTCCTATAGTGCCAACACAAGATGACCTTAGAGGCTTTACCTGTCTGGTGCTGCAGATGAGTGTTACTGGCTGGTTGCCAAAGCAAACATCCTCTCCAGGACAGTGGCCAAATTTCAGAGCTCCTCTTTCTATAGCAGGAAGACTGGGAAGGAGTTAGTAACGGAAGCACGCTCAGGCTGTGGTTCCCAAATGTGCTGCATGGAGGTAATGAAAAAATCTGCCCACTGTAGTGACAAAAGCAATGGCTGGAGTTATTTCAGGTACTTGTTGAAGTAAATTTACTGCAACTGGCTGATAGCAGTACAGAATTAGTGTTTGGCTCCAGCTGTGCAAGGAAGTGAGCACCTCTGGAGGCAGGAGGCTGCTGCTGTGCTGATGGAAGGTGTGCAGGGCTCGGCCCTGGCAGAGAACCCTGCAGGCTGGCTACCAGCATGCCCACCACAGCAAGCCACCAGCTGTGAGGACCTGGGGCTGCTGCTGTTGGAGAACAGCAAAAAACAAAGCAGGAGGCTCTCAGGAAGACTGCACAGGAAGTCCGAGATAAAGTGGAGGGGGAAAGAAAAGTAATGTTGTTGGTAATAAAGTCTCTTGTTCAGCACTACATGAAAACATGTTTTCTCTGATCTGTACCACTGGCGCATTTAAGAGTGCTTCTGTGGGTTCCTGGGATTTCACAATGCTTTACTTTAGTGAACCTAAATTTCAAATTATAACTCCCACATCTGTCACTAATGAGGGCAGCAAAACTTTAGAGATTTCTGAAAGCCATCTGGAGCCACAGAGAGCAAAATCTCTGGAGGCCAGCCAGAGGAAGGTATTAACCCTCTCAGTGTTGGTGCAAAAGCAGGAATGCCAGCTACTATTACTAGATAAATGAGTCTGTGTATACCTCGAGGTCTTACTGCAATTATTTTTAGTATAACACAGTTTCCTTACCAGCACAGGGCCCTTCAAAGTATAATCATTAGGGAAGCACACAAAGAGGCTGCATTGTCCCTTAGCATGCAGCAGAGACCCATCGTGTCCTCCTTTTGAACAGCAGGGTCTCCTGTTTCTCTGACAGCTGTTCCCTGCATCTGGTTGTTGTAGCACCCATGCCCTGGCTTGACTCCTGCAAAGTAGGCGCTTGTGACAGAGGAGCCTGCTCTGTTACCACTTATTTGTTTAAATGGGTTCAAAAGTTCTCAGCTTCCTGACAACATTTTTCCCCCTTTTGCTTTATACCAATCAGTTAATTTGCTAACATCACCCTCCCTGTCTCCTGATCTTAGGCAAGCTGGGTTTACTGATGTCTTCATTGAGCACTCCAGCTATGAGGAATGCAGGTCGGAGGGAAACCAGGAGGGACAGCTTTTCTGAAATGGGGAGGAACAAGGTCAGGGCAGTGGGGCAGACAGCAAGGGTGGAAGTGAAGAGATGGGATGTACTTTAAAAAAAAACTCATGCTGCACTAATCCTACTGCTGCTCAGCTTTATCTTGCTCCACTTATACATTATTAGAAATCTCTTTTTGTCTTCCTTTTTTTTTTTTTTTTTTTTTTTTCCTTTGTCTTGTTCTGCCTGTTATAAACTTCAGGGCAGAACCCTATTATTCTTACATGCTTTATAAAGTGCTCTGTGTATTTCACGTGACATGGTTTCATTAACTTCCGATCAAGGAGTCTGTTTCAGAAGAAAATATTAGAACTGCCTGGAATTGGGAACATTTTTCAGAAAAGGTGATAGTTTTTTGGTTTGAGGCTGCTTTACTTTTTATGCAGAATTTCTGTCCTAACCAACTACAGAGCTTTTTGAGCTCTCTTCCAGTACGCTTATAGTAAATCCAGATTTACAGAATTGTAATGAAAACTGAATGCAACTTCTGTCTTTATTAAAAAAAGGACAGAGACTTCAAAGAGACTTCAATATTTATTGAGCAGGTCTATTAGAATTTGATGTTTTGTTTTGTTTTGTTTTGTTTTGTTTTTCCACTGCTCTGCATGTCCTAGGTGAGCAGGATAGGCCTGCTTTATCTCTCATAATGTTCTTCCATATCATGGTTGAGCACAGAGGCATGACCATAAGGAAACTTACCTTTACTTCTGCCAGCCATATACCAGTCGATAAAGAGAAATCCATTTTCTTTCTTTCTATCAAGCACTGAAAAAAGAAAAAAGGGGCTGTCGCATGTGTGTGTCAAAGCAAACAAAAGTTTAAAGTAAACTCTTTCAACTAACTCTTTTTCCTAGCAGAACTTTCTCTGCCTTCTGCTGGCTGAAGGGCATTGTAATTCACGCAATAAAAGGGGAAAAGATCTGCTGGTAGAGACTGTTTACTTCAAACTTCTGTATGTTTTGCCTCCCCTCTAGGAGAGAATGCCATATTTCTATGAAGCCCTGTAATTTTTTATTTTTTTTCTTTCCCTTTGACTGACTTGAGCACTGGCAAAAGCACCTGATTGACAAACAGGAAGCTGAAGGGCTTCCAGTCCCTGCAGGACAAGTGGCATGAACTGCTGCACTGCAAGCTGCTCTCAGACGATCCTCTCTGAGTGAACGGCTGGTACCTGCTAATAAGCCATGTACTTAGGCCAAAAATTTTCAAACCACAGACACCTAAGCTCAAACACTGGCACTGAAATGAATGACATTCACGAGTTACTAAGCCACTTCAGCCACTAATTTTAGAAAAGAGTAAGGTACATAAATGCCAAGGTTTAGTCCACTTGTAACAACTCTTGAAAATACTGGAACTAAGCAGCTCCTACACTGAAGGGCCATGTTTCGGGTCCAGTTTGCATACCACTGGAGCCGCACTGACAGCCTAGGCAAGTGCTGTGACCAGCGCCCAGATCTGCACACAAGTCAGGGCCCAAGGAGGTGACAGCCCTGTGGCTGCTGCAGGCCAGGAACATCAGTTTGTGGCACCTTGCTGATTTGCAGGCTGCTGCTCATGAACTGCCCACCCTAAAGCAGCTGGAAACTGAGTTTTCAATTGTTCCTTTGTCACCTGCTGTGGACTCTGTGTGTGTCTGAGTGTGTGTGTGTGTGTGCTTTTGCCCTTACTGAAGGAGAATGAAAATGAGAACTTGCAAAGGGTCATTTGGATGGAATGCTTGGTGCAGAGCAATGCTTTTCAGGGTGACGTGGTATCTGATGTTTTATACTCATTTCCCATATATAAGAGCAAGGTCAAAAACCAAGGATAGTCTGTCCTTTCAGCACAGAGGTGATTGCCAGGAAGGCAATTGCCATCGTAATTCTGGATCCAGTGTTTCTAGGAGATGTGCCTCACATCCATTTTTTTATTATCAGAGCAAGGGCTGTTTTCCCCTTTTGCTTCTTTTTTGTTGTTGATTGAGTTCTGTTGTTGTTGTTTGCATTTATATTGTCCAGCCACTAGGGATGAGTAGGAAGAGTAAGAGAACAGAAATAACACTGAAATGAAAGACAAGAAGTTGGAAATCTTCCCTTCCCCTATCCCAGCTGCACAGCTCTGCAGCCAGAGTCAAGTGCCCTGGCTTTCTTCTTTGCAACTCTTTTCTTCTCCCCTCTATCCCCCTCTAGTTATTTCAGGAGAGTAAGGTTAACACAATGGCATTTGAGGCAATCTGACCTGATGGCCGTAGGTTTTTGCTGGCCTCCCTCTTTGCAGAGGCCTTGAACATCACTTGGGCTCTGCATCCCTGCAGACCCTGACATAACGGCTGCACTCTGCACAGGGGCACCAGCAGAGCTCTGGGTCAGGCAGGGAGATAGATATCTAGTCTTGTGACAAAGATGTTGAGAAGGTTTTGGAGTCCAGATTTTTGTCGTGGGCATTTAAAGAGCTCTTTGTGCCTCAGGCTCCTGTAAGAGCTGACCCTAAATACTGATCTGGAAAATGGTAGATTTACTTCAGCAATATGAGCTCCATTTCCCAGGATGTTCGGGAACATAGATCTTTGGAGCCAGAAGGGATTAAAAACCTCACCTACTGTGTAGTGAAAAACTAAGAACCATGTCCAAAAACATCTGTCTTGAGCTCCTAGCTAGTAATGAGATATAGAAAGTCTCTTAAAATTCCAGGGACAAGAGAACTCTTGTCCATTCAGTCCCTTTTCCTTTCTCATGTCTGCTGCAGCTCTTGAATAAAAACCTCCCAAAAATATATATGTAAATGTGGGGCATTTTACAACATTCTTGCGAGGCAGGCAAATGGGTTAGGCCTTTGAGGAAGCATGAATAGGTTAGGATTATAATTCATTGTAATTTCATGGCAAGCTGCAATTTCAAAGGCATAAGTCCTCCATTTTGTAGCCAATAAAAAATTTAAAGGGACAAAAAAAACAATTTGCTTTATAATCAATAAAATGTACAACTTTTTTATCTTATTAGAAGAAGTTGTCGGTTGCAGACAACCATTGTCAACAGGCCGTTTGATCTATCAGTGAAACAAATCATTACCAAGAACACAGAGCTGCTGCTGTGGCTTTTGTGGTGTTTTTAATGAGGACTGGAAATACTTCTGTTCCATTACAGGACTCGAAAGTGAATTTGTTGGAGTCACACCCAGGCTCAGAGTAGGAGATAGGGATTTAAAATAATTAACTGCATGATTCCAAGGAACTCAATAGATTAAGGACTCATTCAGAATAAAACAGTTCACCGTCTCTGTGAATGGTATTTGAAGATAGGCTGGTGGTGCTGCTTCAGCCTAACCTTGGGACTGCGCAGGATTAAGGGGCACACATGGCTGCTCTAAGGGTCTAGACAAGGAGAACAGAGAGCCTGAGCACTGGTATGAAAAGAGACAGAAAGGTAAAGAAAATGTGATGCTGTGGGAGGGGGTGAGGGGCTGTTTGGCATGTGTTTCCCACCATCACTGTGGCAGTCCCTGTACTCAGTGGCCCTGAAACTCTTGCTGCTGCATCAGTAGCACTGGTTCTCCACGTCTTCTATGCTTGCATGTTCCTTAAGGTATAGCACATATAATAATGTGCTGAAGGTGACATAGGACGGACTGAGGCTAGAGATGTGGTTTCTTTGGGCATGTTTCCCCATTAGGAGCCCCCAGGCCTGAGGGCATCCCCCCTGCAGCACCATGACTGCTTGCCCTGTGGAGCTGCTGGCACCCAGGGGCAGGGCAGGGCTTGCCCTTCTCCCAGCCCCATGGCAATGGGGTGTCCTGAGATTGAATGTGAGCTGAGATGGGAAACCCAGGACAACAGCTTCTGTGAAAAGCATCATCCTAATTGAAAAGTGATGTTAATGGAAGACATACCCTTAGGTCACATAACTCCTGAAATAAACCACAAAGTAGCCTAGTAAGTCAAGGAGAACAGATTTGTGGCAGCTCCTCCACCTCAGACTTTGTCTTTGGCGCATAGTTCATAACAAAAAAAAAAATCCCCTCCACTTGGCGAACAGCAGCACCTCCCTGGAGCACCTTCCCCCCCTCCCCCCCCCCCCCCCCCCCCCCCCCCCATGCTGGCAGGGGGCTGCGTGGCAGAACACGTAACACTGCCCTAGGAAATCGTTGGGCTGCCCCGGGAGGTGTCTGCAGGCAAGCAGCCCTGCCCCGGCTTCCCACGGTGCTGGCTTTGGGAGCCTGCTCTGTGGCCTTTGGAGCCGCTTCAGAAGCTGCTTGAAGCTGGATGGGACCCAGAATTGTCAACAATCTGAGTAGTCTCTTGCAGTCCTGCTGTGAACTGATTATCACATCTAACAAAATAATTTGCTGGAACAAATAACACTTCAGGCTCTGTTGTTTCAGGTGAAACTTAGTCCTAGTAAGTATAAATTTATAATACCAGCCACAGCATTATGAGTTTCCCAACAGTCAGGCTTAATTCAAATGTATATTTCAGGCCCTTACGGGGACACTCTCCTCTTTGTACACTGGGATCTGGGGATTTACACGCATAATTCCCTTTAACACTAATAGGAGTTACAGTATGCACATATATTCCCCTCTTGTTGTAGAGATTCCCCCGTGAGGATAATAAAGACGTTTTAAATTCTGGTTCCATGACGGTTTGCTGTTATATTACACGTGCTCAGTCATTGGCCCCGGTTCTTTCCGGGGGGGTGGGGATACGGACGGGCTGCACCTCGCAGCCCCCGCCGTCCCTGCTGCGCACCCGGCAGAAGTGATTTCGGGACAGTACGGCTGCGCTCACACCGGCTGCTGCCTGTGATTTAAGCACGAAAAGCCCCGTCCGCCTCTATCCCAGGGAAGGAATCTGTGCTTGCAAGCAAACGCCCGTCCTTTGCTTGCCAGCCCGGTGCCCCGCAGCCTGCGGGGGCCGGCGGCAGAGCCTGAGTGCCACCTGCCGGGGACGCGACTCCAGCCGTGGGCTCGCTGCCGAAGCGGCACTGTGGAGGGGGAACAGCTGGGCACAGCTGGACGCGGCAGCGGCTGGCTGGAGACCCGAGCCCGAGGTGCACGAGGAGGCGGAGTGGGCAGCGTGAGGCTGGAGCATGGTGCCGCCGTATAAATAAACGGTAGTGGTGGTGTGACACTGGGGGCTGCGCTGCTTGGTGGGGGAAGGAAATAAATATTTCCTTCTGAGTCCACATAGAATTCATCTAAGCAGCTGACAGAGGAAAAAAAAAAAAAAATGTGAGAGCAGTGTTTCTTAGGATGGTTAGCTGAAAAAGAGAAAGAAAATGAGAACTGACTTCGTTCCGTTTCCTGACATTTTTTTTGCAGCCATTAAGAGCACTGCTGAAAAACTTCTATAAGGCACTTCACTTAAACAGGATTTAACCTGATGTTTAAATGAGCTGCCCAATCAAGACCTGGAGGGTACTAGAATATCCTCACTGGAAGTGTACTCATTATACTCTGCTGCATTTGCAATGTTTTGCAAATGCCTGCTTGTCTAACAAGATATACTCACATAAAATGCATTTGTAGCATAACTGTAGTGGGGAAAAAATGCCATCAATTTTGTACCATGCCTAACCAAAACCTACTCGTTGTGTCCAGTTCCTTTTTTTTGTGAGAGTGAAGTTGACCCTGTTGAAACTAATGGCTTGATACATAACAAAACATGTGACAGATAAAGAGATTATGTAGACTGAAAAAGCAGTTGCTTTTGAGATGGATTTGGGGGGTTGCTTGGTTGTTGTTTATTTTGTGGTTTTGTTTTTGTTTTTCATCCAGGTATCTTTGATGATATGTGATTTACTGGTAGATGTGGTAGTCTTCTGACAGACCCACTGTGTTAGACAGATTTGGAGCTGGCTTGTCCCCAGCTTGCATGGTATAGAAAAGCCAAGGCCAGAGTCTCTCTGACCAGGACAGCCCTGTGCTGCATGTAAAGCTGAGCTGCTAAGGTACCCCCCACACATCTCTGGCTGCTAAACTAGTCCTAGCCACACTTCTTCCACAACCTCAGAACTGCAGTTTGGTCATGTGGATGGATTGCTAGTAAGAATTTGCCATCACGCTGTATGTAAAAGGCAGGACCTAAACTTATTTACAGGCACCAGACTATGGAATGCCCAAATCACTTTTTCTCGGAGTTGTGTTTCAGTCTAATCTGGACTGTAAAGCCACAACCACTTTGTCAGGCTTTTCAGCACCTCCCAAGATTTATCTTGAAAGAATGAAAGTGGTAATGGAAGCAGTGTGTCCTCATGCATGCTCACACATCAGAGGTTCATCTCCTCTCTGTACATTGGGCTTCAATGCTTCATGCAAGCTAAGAATTTGGCCTTCTGTGTATTTCTCTATCTGCAAACAGAAAATCTGTGTTAATAAATCTCTTCTATGTGCTGTGAGTTGTTGGAGGATCTGCCAGCTTATTGCAATTATGTGTATTTTAGATCAGAGAGGTGATGGCTTATACTTGGAGGCTCTGCACAGAGTGTTGCATGTTATGCTAGTGACACAGCTTTGGCTTCAAGCCCTGATCCAAAGCCAGTTGCAATCAAACAGTCAAAGGGCATGTCAGCACAGCATAAAGAAAGCGTAATTGTAGCTTGTCCTAGAATTACCCTTGTTAGTTTAATCCAGCTAGCATGAGAAATAATAACACAAGCAAATGTATAGTCAAGTGCTACCAGTACACAGGGTTCTCTGAAGTGGGTTGGTGATGCCTCCTGGAACCCCTCTCCATGCACAGGCAGAAACAGACCTTGTCCATGTCACTTCTGTGGCCAGCATTGGGCCACAAGTATGCCCTGACATCTCAGTTCGTTCTTGGCAGTCCTAGCTGGGGGAGCAGCAGAACCTCTGGCCACCACCTCACCCCACGAAACACTGTGGCCACGGCTCCCACAGCAGTCCCCCATGAATGACACAAGACCGTGAGTGCCAGAACAAGCATCCCAGCTGCCCCTTGTCCCCAGAGCAGGATAAGGCAGATCACATACCAGCTAAAAAAGGCTGGCTGCTGGAAAGCAGGGATTTTAGCATGATGCCAGGTGCCATGAGAGGGGAGAAAAGCCTAATCTTCATAGCTGGGGGAGGAGGGAAAAGATTAAGAACATGAATGGAGTTTCAGAAAAAGAGGTCTGAGGTACTTGAGAAGAATAAGAATATATATATTATTAATAATATATATATATATATAAACCTCTTTTATATAAATTAGTATGTATACATATCTGTATACATGTGTGGTTAAAAACACATGTATAAATTAATATTTTTATACATATCTGTATACAGATATGCATAAAGATGTACATGCAATATATTTAGTAGTATATAAAAATATTTTGCAATATTTTCATGATTTTTTTTAAGCTACCCTCCCTGTTGTAGGACTCTGGATTATTTCAAAGCATGGGTCTTGTTTCAAAAGCTGTGGAGCTCTCCATGAAATAATGAAATAATAAGAAGCATAAATTAATAGCCGGTGAACTGGGCTTCTCCCACTCAAGTGTCCAAACTTTCTGTCTTGGAGAAAGGTACTTAGTGCCATCGCTCTAAGTTACAGTTAAGAGCATATTTATGGTCTTATATATATAATACATAATGACAATGGCCTTTTATATCATTATGCAATATCAGGAGGATCTTATGTTTAAAAAAAATACTGCAAAGATAATACATTTCTGCAATACCTGTCTTAGAAAGGAAATGGCTTTGCTATGAACAAATCCACTGATTATTTAGCTCAATATCTGCAAAAGCTGTTGGGTCACCCTGAAATCTGGGGGGAAACTAAAGGAAAGAAAACAAAGAGGAATAAAAGAAAAGAGAAAAAAGCTTTACATTGCTGACCTTTCTTGAAGGCAGACTTTGAGCAGATCACTTTGACCTGTCTCCTGTCTAACTGTCAAAATGATTATTTGTTCTTTTACAGTGTCTAGAACAATTGCAGGGCAAGGGTTTGTTTATTCTTTTTGCATCATATTGAAATCATTTACTTTTATAATTGTGGAAAGCTCGAAAAGGACAGTTAATGAAAAAGATAGAAGCAACAATGAAGAAAACAGTAAAGATGAAGGACTTTAAGACAGGGTACCAACCAGTTTTAAGGCTTCAGATCACATAACAAGTTCTTATTGAACACTAAAGTCTACCACATAATTCTGTTGCTGGAAAGTAAATTACTGTTTTAATTAAATGTCTGTTCCTCCCTAAAACAGTAATAACCATGAGCAGATATGTTAATCTTTTATCCACACTTGTGTCAAAATCAAAAGCTGGGAGAATGGAAATGGTTAATAACAACTGTTAGACAAGTTTACGTTTAGTAAACATCTGCATATGTCATTTAAAATGCTCTAGTCTCTGCTTTTAGTTGTTTCATCTGTTTGGTCCTATGTACACCATGGCAAAGCAAAACATAATGCTGATATTTAAAGTGAACAAGAGCTCTTTTGCAAAATCTCCTCTCCCCTTCCCAGGTTTTTCTTCAAGCCACTGTTTTGTCTTCTAAGTACACCACTGTTGTTTTTCATCTTGTTGCATTGTTTTTTTAGCAGAAGAATGTTTCAAGAACACTAACAAAATCTTTAAGAATAATAACTCCTCTGCCTAATGTAGGCACTATGATTATTACTCACAAAGCCACATGTCCTTTCTGTGAATATAAATAATAGAGAATACCTAAGAATGAGCTTAAGAAAATAAGCAGCTTATATGATATTTTCTCATTGCTGCCACCAGAGGCATTGGGTCTTCTGTGATTCAGGTGTGGTAGCTCTGTATTAGCCTTAATGGCCATTTGTTTCAGAAATTTTCCAATTGCTTTTTGTTGTGATGTAAATTTTCAATAGCCACCCACACCCTGTGAAAAGGATCACCAGAGCTTAATGACATGTTCAGTAAAGTGTCCTTTTCTTTTGAAACTGCTACTTACACCTTCATTTGATTTCCCCATTTTCTTATTAGAAGAGACAGCGAACAATTGTTTCTATAAATTGTTTCTATTTTCGATCTAATCTTTCCATAATTAAAAAGCAATCAGTTTGGTTTATCATTGTTCTGTTTATAGGAAAAATAGAATTCCCCCATAATATAGTTACAAGTATTTTGTTCAAAGAATTTTTTTCACAAATTCCTATGCAAATATGGGTATAGCTGGGATACACTTATACTTGAACACCTGTCTTTAATGCTCTTTTAATTTAATCAGAAATGCATGTTCACTAGGAGTCCAGCATCAAAGCACAATATTAACATATGCCAAATGAATCTCTAAAGATTATTATTTTTTTTTAGCATTCTTTTAATTTTTGATTGATTTTCAGATTGCTCTAACAATACACAGAAGGGAGGATTTTGCAGTTCATGCACATGCAATGCTGCTCGTCAGTAGCCCCCTCCTTCAAGCTCCTGACATTCCAATTTCTGGTCAGGCCCTTCAAAACGAATTACAAAAGTCTGCGCAAATATTTCATTTACCTTATTCACAGAGCAGGTATATGAGAACACTAAAGCTCTGTGCCCTTATTGATTGGGTTTTAGTGAAATCAGAGTAAAAATTCATGTACCAGATGATTTTCAGGCAGCTGCTACCACAGAACATTTCACTGATGGATGTCAAAAAGCAGGAGGTCACACCACAGCATATGCACTCGCTTGTGCTGTGGAGTGACTTCATTTGTATGCAGCAAGGATGGTGAAGCATGGGGCTGCCTCTGGAGGGAACAGTCAATCCTGCAAACATTTATGACACCGCAGACTAGTCTGGGGAAGTTTACCTTGCCCTTGTCCATGTAAAATGTTTTGTCAATCAAGGTTATCTGGTCAGAGCTTTCCTGGAGTCTCAGCACTACCAGTTTATGGAATAAAGGGGTAGAAGGACAGGGGAGAGAGTTTTATAGTGTCTTGTGGAATATTTGTCAGAAAAGCAACTGAACCTGGACTTGGGATTTCTGACCTCAGTTTCCAGGGATTGCTTTGGACAAATGAGAAACCTTTAGCCTTTCTATATCTTTGCTACAGCTTATAAACAGGATGCAGATCTCTCTCCTTCATGTGGAGCAAGGTCATATCTTTAATGCTGTCTAGCATACATAAGACCCTGATCTCAGCTGGGATCTATAGACATTATTTTGTAACACGTTAAATAATGAACATGTAATCAAAATCTTGTTTAGTGTTTGTCTGAATAAATGACATGAGAATAAGAAAGGAGAGCTAAATTAATATCTGTGCTACAGCCTCAGTAGAGGTGAAATTGGTTTTCCAAATGTCAGGCTTTGGTCCTGCTCCATTTTGTGAAAGGCACCATAATTACTTGTTCTTCTTGTTCCTCAATTTTGTAAGTGACTTCCTAAGTCACTGTGAATCAAGCCTTTTGTTTTCAAGTTCTTATTTTATTTTTCAAAGTCTCAGAGAATGCCTCAAATCAAAGTTAAAAAACAGCTCATATAAAAATGAAATGTTTTTATTTAACCCTAAGCAATTTTTGTTTCAGTTTGGATAATTCTGAGAAAAAAATAAAATAATAATAATAAATAAATAAAAGATCGGATTCAGGTGAATGTCAAATTACTTGGGGATTTTTAAGAAATGTCAGTGGTAAATCAGAAAAAAAAAATCAATTATTTCCATGGGTCTTTTCTTAGCTCTTTAGTCATATAACCTGCACGTCCGTCACTCCTTTCTCTGCCGCTTTCATTTTTGTTCTTCTCTTGTACCTTCCCCTCTTCTCCCAAGATCATTTGTAAGAAGAGTCATCTCAGGTTTATATTTTCAGCTGTACTGCTTGTTATCTTACAGTCTGCAAACAAATAAGCATCTTTTATATCTCCTCTATCCCAAGGAGGTCAAATGCTTCAGAACTGAAGCCACGGCAGCTTCTCTTAAATATAGTTTCAATGGTTGGGGGGGGGGGGGGGGAAGAGATACTTGTTTGCTTCTTCATTTGTCGTTTTCATGAGAAAATAAAGTAACAGTTCATTGAGTTGTATTGGGTATCAGACGCACAAAAAATGTTATTTCTAATGAAAGTAATTAAGTTTTTTTGGTTGTTGTTATAAACCAGTGGATTTTTTGGGGGGGGAAGGAGTGTTCTTGTTGCTGTACAGTGATATAATCAGCCATATCAAGTGGCATGATGAAACTGAACTAGAAAAATTGTGCGAAGAGTTAGCAGCGTATACAGGGAAATAGAACAGTCTGAACAAGTATAGGTAGTGTGCGTATGTTTGTGTTTCTCTTTTTTAAGACCTGCAGTAAATCACAGTTCTAGTACAAATCTGATACAAATGAGTGGAAAATCAGCCCCAGATCTTAGGAGTGACCTCTTGTGTGGTAACACTAGTAATGTTTTTCTGGGGTTACTGCCTGTTCTAGCACAGCCTGGGGTGTGCAAACCAGCCAAGTTCCAGGGCAGAATCAGGACATGGGTGTGTGGGTATGGGCTGAAACATACAGAGACTACAAACTTGGATGAAGGGAAGAAAAAGGCACATGTCCAGACATGTTTGTGTGGAGACGGAGCCAGAAAAGTTGGTAAAAGAGGAAAATGTGCCTGAGGACAGGTCACCTTCAAAAAAGGAGGTGGCAGCAATGAGGAGAGGGACATGCTAGACATGAGATTTAACACCATTTTGATTAGTTTATCTCCACAACAGCTCTTACTTCACAAGGTGTGCTGAAGACTGCAAACATGGATTCCATTTTCTACATATGTGTTTTATAGGAACACAGCTACACTAAGTCTGGGCATTTGGATGTCTGCCTGCCCAGTGTTGTGTACTTATTTCTCATTTGGGAACAGAAGCACTGATTTTACTCACGGAAAGAACTGAATGAACTCATTTGCAGGTGCAATCATAATGTATTCTTAAACTGCTGGCTTTTTTGCCTTTTCCAGTTCCGTTTTATAGTGTTCAGTGGTTTCTTGGTGTTGTTGTTTTGTTTTGTTTTAAGCAGTCCAAAATGTCCTTTAACTAAGATCTCTTTCATGCAGAATCTTTTCGAGCTTAAGTGGACTCCACCAACATTTAACAAAGGCAGGGAGAAAGGAAATGCAGAGACCAAAGGTGTACAAGGATCATTTGACCATTGGCATTTGATTCTGAACCACAGAGTAAATATCTATATTCTTTGTTCTTTCTAGTAATGTAACTTTCCAATCATGTAAATCAACAATCATGTGTAAAGCACAGCATGCCAGGAAAAAGAAAAAAAAAAAAAAAAAAAAACCAACACTTTATAACAGTTAATTCATTTTTGTGCAGTTCCCAGATGCCAGAAGTCAAGGGAGCAAACGAGAACATAGTGTAAGCCACAGTTCATATGGCTACTCTGCAGACCACAAAGACTGCTGATTGATGCAGTGTGAGTTTACCCTCCAAGACACAGCTGAGGTTATTGGTGGGACAAGGAACTGAAGACTGTGTTGCAGATATTGGCTTCATTCATGAATTGTTAATGTAGAAGAATAAAAGAATTCACTCAAGGCAATCAATTCCTCTTTAAAAATACAACAATTTACCCCCAAAAAAGTGAAAGAAGGCTTAAGTGATAAATTGCAGGAATATTGCTTTCACATTTGACACCCATTAGCCCTGTTTTATATTGGGAAAATAGTATCATTAGCAAAGTAGACAGTGCTTTGCAACTATTAGCTTATGAAAAGATTCAGCTACTACATAAAGATAACTGTTATTAAATAAGAATGCTTTGCAAAGCATTTAAAGGATAAGAAGCAAGAAAAGTTGTCTTTGGTGGTACAGGTCTTTTTCTACATGCTTTCACAAAAAAAAAAAAAAAAAAAAAAAAAAAAAAGTATCACATCTTTAAGACAGAACAATCAGAGCTATTTGAGTTGAGAGGCACTTAATGGGAAGCTAGAGTCCCTTAGCAATAAATGCATATGTCTGTATCAACTGAAGGAAGTTGCTGTCCTCCTCCAAAAGCAGGGGGGTGCAGTGATTACTGTGTGCTGAATTCCCATGTTGAGATGGTAGCACCTATTGTTCTGTCCTGCACAGAGCCACCAAAGCAGGGTGGTCAGCATGCTCCAAGGTTAAAGGCAAGGCTAAATAGTGACTCCTTCATCCTTGCCAGCCTTTTCAGCCATAATCTGAAACTGCTTTTGCCAGCAACCTTCATCCCATAGTCTTTTTCCAGTACAGATCATAAACACTTACTCAGTCTTAACATACACTATCTTGTAAGCTGTTAAACAAAAAGTATGTGACCAAGTTTCGAAACCTCTGCCAAACAAACCTTCCTAATGCCCAGAAACTGCTCTCTCTATCTCCATGTCTAATTACAGGCAGATAAAAACAACTTCTCACCATACTTTATCCATCTGTTACATGTCTTCCCTCCATATTATGCCCCAAAGTCACTTAGAGAAGGGAGAGAACAGGGCTGCTAGAGAGGGGTCAGTTCTTTCTGTAACCTATGCCCTCTCCATTCTGAACAAAAAGCATCTACATCTGTTGAAACCATTAGCCCCCATCCTGTGTGACAGAGACACTGTAAAGAACAGCAGTGTTGCAGATACAGGGATTTGTGAAAGGAAAAGATGAGAAAGGTAGGATGGTGAGGGCTGCATGAAGCATCAAGTACAGGCCACAAGAAGAGAACTCAGAGCAGGGATTAGTTTTAGCATGGAGTACTGGCTAGGAAAAAAAAAAAAAAAAATCTCATCTTTGCTGATTCTTATGCTTTGTACCCTGTTTATGAATTGTGGATATTTGTCTCCATAATATTTTTTTTTCCCTTAACCATTACACCCCATATTTGGTATATTTTTGAGGTGAAAACAACATGTTTCACCTGACAAAATTGTGTTCTAGGTAGTGCTAGACTATGAGGTGGAAGTTGTTTGGGATAAGCACTGATTCTTACTGACACTAAGCAAAAAAGACCTGAAAAGTCTTTGTTCCTGGCTTGCAAATGCAGACAAGGAAATGCCTTTCAGACAGCACATGTGAATCACATGAGCCTCTGCCTCTATTTTGCCAGCACTTTGTCTTCTGCTTCAGTAGAACTTTTCCAACCGTCACTTGCCCAAATATCTTCCCTTGTCTCACTGGAGATCTTCAGGAGCAACTGCTCTTCATCAGCAGACCAGTAGAATATCTTCACCAGATCATTTGCTTCCATCAGTTTCTCCTTTTTCTTGTGTTTTCTTACCTCTCTGCTTCATTTTATTATTTTTTTTCCAGACTTTCTCTTCTTCAGCAAGCAAGAGTTGTCTGCCCCAAACCTTACAAAAAAAAAGTTATGTGTAGATCTGTGTTCCCAATTACATCTGAGTTAAGAACCAGCAACCAGGGGAGGTTGGAGAGTATTTGTTTTTGTTGTTGATCAATATTTCTAATATAGGAATACCTCAGCCTCTCAGTCAAAATAGATATTTCTTTGAAGTAGATTCTGAGTCTTCACCTAGTGAGAGATTTTCCCTGCCTTAAAACTTTTATAGTCCAATAGGCATGACATACTATCTACATTTTGTATTGAGTGATTTGCTCCAAGAACAACATGGAACCATAAATTGAAACCGGTTCTTCTCAGGGTATATCCATTGCCTCAACCACAGAACCAAGTTTTCTGACTCCTTCAAGCTATTTAGCAATTGGAACTCTGAAATATTTCAGTTTCTTCTTCTTAGTACCTATAAATCACGTCTTACTGAAGCTGAAAGGTTTGTTCCATTCTATTGATATTTGTAACTTTGTTGTGTTTTGTCATGTTTGAATTCAAGCTTACACACCTCTAAGCAGCTTTTCTGTTAAATAAGAATGCACTTTTTCCTCTATATCATCCCATTTAAAATGTTCAGAAATTCAAATCCAGAAGTCAGTTCACTCCTCCTTAAACTGTACTATACCAGGTAACTCCAAAACACATTGCTTGTCTCCTTTTCATATCTACATCAGAAAAATTACTGTTCTGTATATTATGACTGCTAACAGATATTGTTCAAGCATGTCACTGTTTTGTATGAAGCTTTGTATTAGACCTTCTTAGTAATCAGGAAAGGTGCTACTTGGACTTTCAGATGCCTATCATATGCATATCTTAGTGAGTCAAATTGTATCTCTGTATGTTACAATTATGCTCCATATCACCATTCCACCCCAAATACTTCAGTCTGGACACTTATCAAGTGAATGAGCAGCACATTTTCCCCAGCCAAGCCTTCATGCAGCTATACTGTAAAATCAACCTTTTACCCATCTCATTTTCTCCTATACCTTTCCCAAGTATTATTCAAGTTATCCATAGATCTGTTCTTCCCAGATCAAGGGCATATATTATATTTGCAGTTTCCATTTGATTGGCAGCAGGGATACTATTAGGTGCTAAACAATCTGAAAAGTAGGTCACATACATTTGCAGAGTTTAGTTTGCTGAATAACTGCACAGATTTACATATAGCACAACGTATGAATCTCTTTGGAGCATCCTTTGACCATGTTGTGCTTTAGAATGATGCAGTGGATGGGAATGTTCTTCTAGCAAAACACCTTTCATACTTTCAAGAGGACTATCTTGATGCCCAATCTAAACCACCTTGAAATTTGAACATGAGCTGGGAAGTGAGCATAAATGGGAGAAAATTACTTCAATGCCATGAATATATATATATATATTCATGGAAATATATATATATTCATGGAAAATATATATATTCGTGGAAATATATATCAGAGGTGTAGAGAGAAAGAAGTGATTTCAGATCTGGTGTTAAGGACTTCCATAGTCCTCACAGTGCATCAGTGTGAGCAACACACAAGACCAAATTAAGGTCTAGCCTTACACTGCTGATATAACTCCAATATCAGGTTTGATTGAAGCAACATTTTGCAATAATCTATAGCCTGTGTTACTGAGGCCCCTGGTTCAGAAACCATAATGGTCTCTTTTGGCCTGTGAACCTTTGAAACGATCATTCTGCTTTTTAAAGAAGACTCTTAAGCATCTTGAGGTCTTTGCATTGGGTTACAATTGCAGCTATAAAAATGACCAATAACAAACCAAACACATTTCTTTTCTCTTTTCTGAAACTTGCTTCTTATGTTGCAGACACTGCTTCTCTCACTCATTATAGTGAGATCCCTTATTGCCCAGTATTGTACTAACTCTGTCTGGTCTATTGTATTGTGATAACACTCCTTTGCCCATTGTATTAGGTTAGCACCTCCTTGGCTATAATAAGTATGAAAAAAAATTCAAGGTTTAACTTGTCAAATGGAACTTTTCAGTCACTTATTAAAAGAACCCCTGCGGTATTACAAAATGCAGGTTTTCTGTCATCTAGCTAAAAGATCCCTTTAGAAACCTTCATTTTTTATGTGTGTAAAGACAATTTCTTCTACTGAAACTCTTTGATTCTTCCCTGAATGAAATCAAGTGTTTTAAAACTTTTTGAGGTGCCCCAAAGGCTCACTTCTACACTATGGAATGTGAAAGACTATGAACCTCTCACATAATCGTCACATAGACACTTTGCAGTGTGCTCCTGGCAGCAATCGTTCATTACATACTGCAGGCTTTCATAAGGGGAAAAAAAAATCAAGGAAGAGAAAACTGTGAACTGTGTCTTTCTTGATCATGAACATTTGGGGGAAGTGAAGCTGGAGAGAAAGCAGTTGTCAGAGACTGTTAATGAGGTTAAGGTAAACTGTTGCTGGAGAGTTCTTACCTAATGAAATAGAGAATGAAACAGAAATGTGGAGAGAGATAGCTTCCCTGTTAACCTCCTTCAAGCAGATATACCTTAAGTGTTGCTGTCTCTTGTACTTCACAAACAAACAGCAACATTTATTTGTAAGACTGAAGCACTTGGAGCACAGAAGTCAGCATTCTTTCCTCTTCCTTTGCATCCCTGTTTGGAGCTCCTTCCTCCCAACACAGCATATGAATTACTGCCAGCAACATTGCTGCAAGGGAATCAGGTGCTTGGACTGCTGTCTCATGTGTTTGCGGTTTCTCCCTCTCTCTCAATCCCTTGTTTTGTAGTGATGAGGTGAAGCTAGGCTTTTTCCCTTTCAGAGTCCCTGTGGGACAATACAGCATATTTCTAGTGATGAACATTTACATTTTGCAATGGAGCCATTAACATACATGGTAATCAGCATACCATACACGCAAAGAAGGAATAGAATATTTTATACAAATGACTGCAACCTATGTTGTGCTTTTTTTTTTCTTGTTTGTTTATTACCAATGCCCACCATAAACACAATAACAGTTTTGGGAGAGGTTTGGGAAGACAGTGCCTCCCACACCTTTATGTATGTAAAGCAGGGGTGGGAATGGACAAGGTTGCAGTCTGATTTTGTGACAGTGGCATAGTCAGGGCACCACAGGAAGATGCAGTACACCTAAAGGATGGCTTAAATGCAGCTCCCTTTCCACTCTCTGGACTGCTAAGCAGAGTACTCAGTTTTATTCAGTCTTCTTCGTTGTTAGTAGAGTCTAAGTCCCCATGAAGCAATGTAAATTACTGAGAGGTTTAGAGAACTACAGCATGGGCTGTTTGAGAGATCAAGGAACCATCTGAGGGGTATTGTTGTAGTGGGCTTCTCATTCAGCTTTGAGTTTGGGATACAGAGTAACTGTGTCTGTAATGCCACAAAGCAAGAGAGAGGCTGAAAACGGTAAGAGACATTAGAATAACTTTTCCAGATAAGAGAGAAAACCCAACTGGGAAAAGCAGAATATACGAAATTCAGGCGTCTTCCAGAAGTGCAAGATTAAGAAGAAGAAAATACCTGAAGCTCTCTTATATTGTTCTGAAGGACCCAGGGAAGGATCAAATGGAGAAAAGTTTATTCTTGGTTCCTTTTTTTCTGCATTGTACACTTGCTCCTGGCTTCAGATAAGAGACTAGAGTAGACACCTTTTCCAGCCTGCTCATCTGAAGAATTTTAAATGTTTTTTTTAAATGGGTTTCAAAAGGGAAAAATAGCATTTTCTATATATATCTTTTCTTTTTATTGTGTAGCTTCAAATTATTCTCATTTGTTTCCAGAGTAGTGTATTTATTAAAATTGTCTAAAATATCTCCCTATTCTTTTGTTTACAAAGGTAAATTCAAAACATTTTTCCCCTAAGACAGAGAGCCAAAAATAAACTACTTAATATTGAAGTAATAAAACAGACAAAATAACACCTGTGTGTTTCATTTGAAATCCCCTTTTTCCTCATATTTTTTTCCATCTGCCTATTCAGAACACCAAAGAGTCTCTCTAAAAACCATAGGTTTCCAATTAAGCATAATTAGTGGGACAGAAGCACTTGTCTTGGGTCAAAGATCTTATAAAGCTCCAGGGCAAAATGAGTGTCAGTGTGTGCAAAGTGCTATGATGAGAAATCGAATGCATCCCTCCCTGGGAAGGCTGGCATCTATTCCCTCCCTCTGTCCAGATCAATCTGAAACTGTTGTCAGCTTCCTGTGTCTCCTGCTCTTCAGTGATGTGTGCTCCCATTATCTCCCAGGGTAGGGTATGGGAGTACTCTTGGAAAAAAATGGCTGCTTCACAGAACTTGTCCTTTCATACCATTGCTGAATGTCTTCTCCTTGCCCCTTGTGCAACCATGCCATTGTAGGCAGCTCAGGCCAACTTCAGTGACTGTCCTTCCTATGCTGCCCTGATTTGCCTTTGTTGGTTGTCTTTGGCACCTTATTTCTCACAGCTAGATGTCCATGGGCTTAATCCAGGTGCATTTTGAAAATCTGTCCACAGGGTTCACCCTTCCTGCAAGGAAGAGGCAATTTACTCATTAATTGACAAAAAAACTCCCATTTGCTGCAACTTCAGGATGAAAAGGCAGATTATTTCAAACCCATCACATGCTCCTTGCAGTTGGAAAAATATCTCTAGAAATACATTTAATGTTCTTTTTATATACTTTGAGCGTGATGTTTCAGTAATTATCGTCTTTGATGTTAAGGTTGGCTTATGTACCTGTTGTAGTATGCCTACATTTAGCATAGACAGTTCTATAATTTTGGAGACTATTAGCCACTAACTTGCAAGTATGTGGTAGATTTATTTCGTGAATGTTTTGTGAGGCTTGAGACTACTTGCTTGTTTTGCCTTTTTTCTTGTTTCCCAGGTGACTGGTCTGGCTTTTCAACTGTACTCCAAGATCAGTTTCTATTCCATGCTTCATTAAGACAGAGCATTTGTTACTTTCTCTTCAGACATTGCCTAAGTCTTGGTACATGCACTGCTGTCACTCTCTTTTATCTTTTTCTATACATTTCCCAACATGTTGGGTGAGTGGAAATTTAAGGATGGAGCTGCTGATGTGCTTTCATGTAGAGCATATTTTCTTTTACAGATTTATATCTCATATTTTAATTTCCCTTTGTTGTTACTAGCAGTTACTTTTATGCCTGGAAGATGAGCTGTTCCCACACTCCTCCGTAGCTTCTCCTGGCAACATTTCTTTGTAGATTGCTTGGTGAGGAGAGCTGAAAGGTTAGGGCTGCTACCTTCCAGAAAGACACTGAATTATTTAGTATCAACACTTCTACCTAAAATGATAGCATCTTTTGACTCCAGGTTCAACAATGGCACCACTATCATATTAGAACAATGGCTTGAGCACGCTACTACTACAGAAAGCCCAGGAGCTGTCTGTAGAACCTAAACATGTCCAGATTTTTGTTTATTTATTTATTTATTGTTACTTATGAGTAATAGTTTTACTGAGAAAAAGATTTGAGCTTTTTAACATATGGAAAAGTCTGTGTTAATAGTCAGTTCTGCTTTACCTGAATGTGAGATTGGAGCCAGAGGCATTTGCACTGGTTGCCAGTGGTGGTCTGACAAAGACTGTAAGTGGTACAGGACATTTGTACAACTTGTTAGGAATTAAAATATATATGTATTTTTAATGCATATATTTATTAGAAGTTTATACTCTATATGTATTTTTAGGTGCACTAGTGGCAAATTAGTCCTTTACAAATGGTAAAGGACTAATTCACTTCAGAAAACCTGCAGAACTCTGAAACCAAATAGTTTTATTATCTCTAGAAAAGGTCTTAAATCGGTCTTTAAACAAAGAGGACACTTAGTTTCTGTTTGCTTTTAGTTCTTTCACTCCTTGTTACTAGTGTCAGTGTCCAAAAATTCTGGGGAAAAAAAAGCACAAATGTTATGAATGTTGGAAGCATGTATGAGGTAGCAACTACATTGCTCTATGTTTTTTAGCATGAGTACTCTGGAACAATTATGGGATACTACTAACTAATTTAAAGAAATTTAGTTGTTGTTCGAAATCTTCTAGAAAAATAAGAAGGTAGCATCAACCAACACATTTCTGCATTAAATAATTAAAAATATTGAGTTGGATACTCAGCTGGGGTAAACTGATCCAATTCCATGTAATTTGACTGAGCTACATCAGTTTATCACAGAAGAAACTCAACCTGTGAATGAATGGATCACAAAATAAATTGTCAGAAGAGAAAGAAACGCCAACAAGAAAAAAAATGTAGGAAACACCTATGGAATCTAGCTGTCTGTCTTAATTCTATTGCCTTCCCTGAAGAATTAAAGAATTGGATAATTATGTCCCATTTCAGTTTTCAGAGCAACATTGTTTGGTGATCCATACAGGAATTTCTTGAAAATTAAATTATAGAGAATATATAAATATACAGATAATTAAATTATAGAGAATATATATAAAATATATAGAGAATAATTATCTTCTCAGTGTTTTCTTTAAATGGTGAGATGATCAAAGGGAAATGATTTTTGGTCTTACAGTAAATATACAAATAAATAAATACTTAATAAATTGATCGGTTTCTGTTATAAAGCCTTAAAGAACTATTCAAAAATGGTCTGAGAGGTGCATATGATAGAGCAGATTTTTCAAATCCTACTTGTGTTAAGAACTATTTAATTCCTTGAATGTTTGCACTAAAGTTGCAGAGATTGCTCAAAGAGCAAATTAGTGTCAGTATATAGTAGACATAGCTCCAGTTAAACTGAGTGAAAAACTTCATTGTGGGGTAGGGAGCGTAGTCAGCCAGAGTCTACCTTTAACTTTTGCCTGTATTCAGACTAAAAAGCCTTGAAAATAGAATTTGAGCAGTTACTCATTAAGGCTGCACACACAGTGCTGGAGAACAGCATTCATGGCATTCTGACTGTGCTAAATGCTTCCTGCAGCAAAAGGCAGTCTTTATCTATCATAAGAAATTAAAATTGTGCCCAGCCAAATGGGTAAGAAATTTTCTGCAAGAAGGGTGAAAATGCAATTGTTTAAGAGCATAAGGCACCAGACAGCTATAAATTGCAGACCTGGATCTGTATCCAAATCACACCTCTCCTCAATGTAGGAATTTGTCAACCTTCATTATTTATATTGGGGGTAAAGAAACTAATTCTTCATAGTCTTAGCCAAAGGTTTGTTCAAGTGTTAGTTTATCCTCTGATGTTCACAGGCAATGTGGAAACATAGCACTGTTGAGGGTCTACACTTGCTTAATAAGCAGATACAAACGTCAGTGTTCCATTTAGTATTTTAAACTGTAACTGTCTTATACAGAAAACGGGATTATGATTAATACATACTATACAGTGAACAATAATTTAGCAACTTTCCTTCAAAGTAATGAAACATACGGTGCTCAATTTATTCCTGAACTAACTTTCACATTAACTTAAAAACCAAACTCTGTTATTATTTTTATATGGTTAGACCCTTTAATCTTTGGAAGTCAAAGTAATTGATTAAATACTGGTACATGATTTTGCTTTTTTTTTTTTTTTTTTTTTTTTTTTTTGTGAGGGTAAAGTCAATGTCTGTTGTTTGAACTGGCAGAGCATAATACACTGCTTATCTTATCTGACCCATGTGACCTAATGTCACAGTGACCCAGTGCTGTGAAGATAGAGGTATCACACTCTTCGTATATTCTGTACTGAGAATAAGTTCATACTAAGCTTCCTCCTGATATCATAAACTTACTAGACAATCTAACACTAGAAAGTGATGATCTATATCTATCTATATCTATACTCTTGCCGTGGCTTTGTGGTAAGGGAATATAATGCTAAGGTAAAGGTCTAAAAAACATTAAAAAATAATCATTATACCTGAGAATATTGGCTTCTGGGGAAAACAAATCCTTTATTTTTCATAAAGAATGATATGCATTTTGGATGGAACCACAAAATAAGTCCCATTTTTGAGGACTCGTATATATTTGTACAACTCCACACTTTAAAAATATATATATATAATAAAAGCCCAGTTCTTTTCTTAGGACAGTCTGAAGTTCTCTACCTCTAATATACTTGTCTTGGTCTAAAGAAACAGAATGTCTTGAGAATTGTGTTCTTCCTAAGGCTCTCCCACAAATGACTAAGGTCTTGTTCATCAGAGAACAGAAAAGGATCCTCACAAAGGATTATAGAGGATAGCAGGCTTTTTTCTGAGGTGGCAACAAGTCTATAATTCATATACTCCCAGCACCTCCTGCAAAAGGGTTGCTGCTGAGTCCTTGCTGAACCAGGTTAAACTTCTTCCTGCAGTCCATCCTACAGCACACACGATGGCCTGGGTCCTCCTCACCTCTCTGTGATGTTTTATACAGTCAAAGTACATTGGAATAAACTTTCTACAAGGTTTTTTTTTTTTTTCTGAATTAGCCATGGTAGCTCCAACCAAGCATGCAATAAGAAGCAATACCTCAGCCTATAGGCAAACAATGTATAACACAGAACACAGAGTTCTCCAGTGTCCAATTTATGCAGTCACCATTTCATCCCCAAATTGACTGAGGTGGAGACATGATAGGGCTAAATTTCAGGGCTACCTGATTTCCCGTCATGACCAATGCCACTGAATCTAATCACTGTGTGACCATGAAGTCTAAGTTAGGGTTAAGATAAACTTGGAAAAATTATCTTCTAGTGTAATAGAATTACATAGCAAACACCAGTCCTCAGATATGACGTGACTCAAATCTCAGATGACAAGTGGTCTGACATTTAACCTTACTAAATGACTTGGGAAATAGTATATATGGAAAGGGGGAGAAAAATCCTGAGGCTGCTTAATCAGTATGCCAGCTGATGAGCCAACGATGATAGCAATGAGAGTGGACCACTAGACTTCAGAATGTGTTTTTTGTATTTAAATGAAATTAAAACCCTTTGAACAACTTCGTAGAGCTAAGTTATATAAAAACAATTGGTTTTCAGATTGAGACAGTCAGAGATTGATTCCACACTTCCTCTCTTTTTCTCACATTCATTCTTTGCTCTGGAAATGACAGGCTAGACATCAGGAACAATCGCACTGACAAGTTCATTGAAATGTACAAAAACATGTCTTTGGTCTAACAGCATGTATTAAAGTAAAACAAACTTATTTAAAAAAACAATTTACAACAATACTAGATCAGCAACATCTTTCAAACCATGCATACCCCAACAGCTATACGAAACATAAATAGCATTTCTACCTCTTTCATTTTGCAAACATCATATCTGATTCCCATAGCTATCACTCCATTGGTGATGTGCCAGCATCAAACTGGGGTAACATCAGGGAATTAGGCCTGTTGGTTTCTTTCCAGTTAAAGGAATGGAAGTGGGGGTGAAAAGAGAAAATAGTAATAAAAAAAGCACCTTTTAAAGCAAGCTAGTGTAACAGAATCCCTTTGTGAATGTACTAGAATCAGCATATGGCAATTTAGCCCAACCCAGAACACATTCTTATTCATTAGGCACTGTCCAGAGTCTCTGGAGAGAATATCAAACATTATATTGGAGGCTGTGCTACAATAGCAAATGCTGAATATTTTGGAAAATAAAAAAAAAAAATCAATGAGTTAATGTTAAATATGAAACAAGTGGGATTTTTTATATATATATATATTTTAAGTAAGGCTTCTTCATCTTTAGAAATGAGGAAAACTGAAAACTAAAAATCACTCAGCTTAGCCAACTGATTATGTCTATTTTAACCTGCTATGGTTGCTTGGGAGCTGTTTTGTTAATCCCTGCTTTGTTGGTACGCTATATATTAGCAGGATGGAAATGGCATCACTGCACCATAATTCAGCAACATGAATACAGAACAAGGAGAGTGCAGAGCTATCGGCAGCAGTACAACAGCAGATAATAAGACTCTGTTACTGAGGCAGAATGTGTTATGTAAAGACAATTGCAGTGTAGCAGCAATAGCTCTAATCAGGTTAATTAGCCTGTATTCATGTTTCATTTATGGTGCAAGTGCCCTGTAAATTCAAAGCAGCCTACCTCATCTTACTGCAGCCCTTATACAGCCTAACACTCAATGCCATATGCTCTCTTCCCTCAAAAATTAAAAAATCCCAAGATATTTCACATCACTTTTTAAGAAATCCTTATCTTCACTGCTTATATCTTTAAAAGAAAAAAGACATAGGTTGTATGTAAAGATCATGCCCATAATAAGGTTCCTTCCTCAGCAACTAAAGTAAACACTTAGCATTTGCTTATGGAGGTCCTGATTAATTGTATTGTATTTATTTTCCTTCATTTTCTTGCTCACTATCATAATGTTTTGAATGTTTAAGAAAAAACATACTGGCTTTAAAAAGTGTAGCTCTCACCTTTCCTCTTTTTATCCATTTTCTTAAAGTGACAGATGGCCTGTTTCTGCCCTCGGAGCTAGGTGGAAAGATGTGTCTCCTTTGGAGAAAGGATTAGAGGCCAGTGCTGTGACCCTCAGATACTAGCTATGTCCTCTCCACTTACTGAATTTATTAGGTTGCCCCTTTTAAGTAATAATGGATGCAACGATTTTGAAATCACTTTTTCCTAACCCCCAAGCAGAAAAAGCTAGGTAGAGAGAGGTTATTCAAAATAGAGAAGACGTGTTGCAGATGAAAACACAGCAGCCTGCACAATATTAATTATTTTAGCTAACTATCTAGTAATCAGGTATCTACATACTGATTGCAAGCTTAGACTCCTACAGTCATTCCCATTAGAAAAGAGAAATGCAATATTTTCAATATCCAGTTAGAATAAAACTATTCACATTATGTCTCAATTATGAAGCCTTTTATTAAAATTGAAAAATGTTATAACTCCATATTAAAATGTGCGTCCCTTAATCATTATTTCAACATGTTGCTAATAATATAGTTTAAATTACTGGTCTCACTTACGTAGTTTCTCTGCTCCATAACATGGAAACATGGCCAGCTGAGCATGCTAACCCAGTGCTGTGCAGAGGCCAGGTTGCAGCATGACGAGCAGTGCTGACAAGCAGGGTGACTGAAGCAGGGAGGTGTGCACACACTGCGCTGCTGTGGTGCGTTTATTTCCATTCTGGCTGCAAGCAGCCCAGCTTTTTTATAAGGCATTTCTAACTATATTTGACAGTGCATATATGCCAGCCAAGGTATGCTGCTGGATTTCACAGGGCCTGCAAGCACAGTGTGTCTCATCGTCTCTCACACACCGAGAAGCCAGGGCTGTTAGTTAGCACCCTGAAGGAAAACATGAGGGAAAAGCCATGTGCACTTAATTTTTCACCATCTAAACCCATGGCGAAGGAACACACCAATTATTAATCTCTTGTAACACTTCATATGTCTATCTTATATTTTTCAATATTTTTTTAGACACACATTTCCTTTCATGGAAGATCTGATTACTCATCCAGATATGCATTTTCCCTTTGTGGAAGAAAGTTGCTATATAAAAACTCAGGATTTCTGGTGCTGTCAGCAGAGAAGGTCCCCAGGCAAGGCAGACCTCACTCCTCTTAGCTGCATGCTGCTAGTGGGGCTGCAGCAAGCAAGGGGCCTAGCATATGGCCACATTACTTCCCACCACAGCCACAGCTCAGGTGCACTGGCACCACAATAATCACTTCTTTATTCCTCAGTCAGGTGGCATCACTCCAAGTAAATGAAGTAATACAGTAAAGAGACTGTTAGATGGGAACTGCATTAAGCATTTTCTCAGGCTCTGGTGGTATAGGCCTCAGGACCTGAACTCAGGTTTCACCCTTCTCCTCCCAGATGAATAGCAAAAGCTGAGAAAACCTTGTTCTCCTTTTGGAGGATAGAGTTCCTGATGATGTGCATTACTTGCATGGATGTTATACCTTTCACAGCCTCGAGGAAATAGCAGATATACATTCCTGAGCTCTCCTGTCCCCTCAATAACCCTCGTAACCATGTGGGTTTTACATGATATTTAATTTAACATTTGATCAGAAGACTAGCTTAAATTCAAAGTAAATGTTAAACACTTTAATAAATGTGTATAACTTAGGTTAGGGAGGGAACTCACTCCTGAATTAGCTTTGCTAAGGATTGGTCTAAATGCTGCGGCTACAAGTGGGAAGTTTTGGATGCATTTTCCCCAGAGACTCAGCAGCCAAAGGCCACAGAGAAATCATGAGAACTTGAGGCTTCCACTTCTCTGAGCTGCTTCCAGAAATGTACCTCCTGTTTTATTGCATTCTTCTTATAAACAAAAGAAATTGTCTTCCCTCTTGTTGTTATTTATAGTACAAATTTTGACCATTAGCTAGAAGCTAATGTGAAGTTACACTGAAGATCTGTTTTCCCAGGTGTAAGCAGGAAGCAACACTTGCAAAAAGAGCTGTGGTAGGTACTGCGGAAAGACCATTTCTCATTTCATGACTATGAGCCTAGAGCTATCTTAATCCTAAATCTATAAAATCAATTACAAACTCTCCTCTAAAAGTAGATGTTCAATGTGACAGAGCAAGGTGTGTTTCCAAAAATGTGATCCTTAGCAAGTAAAAAATATCAGGACATCAAAGTTAAGACTGGAGAAAGTTATATTAAGGAACTATTTTGATTTAATATTGTATTTTATTCATTCTTTTATTAGCTATTAACTACATGACAAAAAAAAAAAAAAAATTAAGATATTCCAAAAACAAAATTTCTGTTTCACATAGAAAGTTAGTTGAAATAATGAGGTGATTTGAAGTTGTCAGCATTCTTGCCCTCAGAGATGTTTATTTTTTGATTGATCAATACACCTTCTAAAATGCAGTTATTTGTCAAATCAACTTGCCAAAAGGGGCATGTGATAGCACATGCCTTTATAAAAGGGAACCCAGCATGTTCACCTTTACTTTATCCCCATCATGAGGGGCTTGATATTAACCCTGCTTTTAACCCTGGTGGGTAAGTAACTTACCTGCTTTGATGAACTTAATAACAGATTCAGGAAGAGGTTTCAGAATCTAAGTACAGTTCACTTACAAAAATTAGCTTTAAAAATTTTATTTAGAAAATGATTTTATGACAAATTTTTTGTTGTTTGATAAAAAGAAACTTTTGTGTATATGTTGAGTTACAAGTAAAATTAATTGGAAAGTGTTATACCATATGAACAAGGTGAAATATAGTCTTTCATACTAAAATACATTAACATTTTGGGTTATTTTTGCTTTGTCATTTCATTACTCTTTTTCTTTTCCTTCTCTTTCAGGGAGCCAGCATCTTAATTACCGTAAGTAATTTTCCTATCAGCTACTATAATTATAATGAGTGAATTCAAAATAGAATCTGAAAAGTATATCAATGTTTAATACAATTTTACAACAGCTAATTTTCTTTAGGTACAGTAAAAAAATGAACAAATTCATCTTTTTTGTTCCATACATTTTAATACAGTTATCTTAATATGTTCTATACAATCTCTGTAACATTTTATGGGAAACATTTCTTTGCAGAACCCGATTTCAGTGAAAACAAGGTTTATACATATAACCATGAAAGTATACTTCTCAGTGGACTTCCAGAGAAAGGACTTGCAAGAGCTGGAATACGAATAAAAAGTAAAGTGGAAATTAGTGGTATTGGGCCAAAACTTTGTCTTATTAGGGTAAGAAAATGTATTCAATTTGAAAGGTAAAATTTTCTTCATATTTTTTTTTTAAGCTTTTGGGAAGCAATTAAGTTTCATCATATATTGTGCTTACTCAGGCAGAATGTAACTAACACTATTATTTTTTTATGCAGTGCCTTAAATTCTATTTGCACTTTGCCAGGTAATTCTCAGCTCAAGCCAACCTTGGGTTTGAAGGATTTCTTCTGCTTTGTGGTCAGGGAGACAATGGAATGTAATTTGAAATGCACAATAATTTATTACTGGATCAATCCAATTGTTCCAAACTGTACAACCTAGGATTATTTAATCAACTGATTTCGTAACCAGCAAACGAAAGGCAATAAAACACGCCACAGTAGCTGGATGTGATTCAATATTTAGCATAATTAATGTCATCTGGTAGCTTCTTTTTCTGCAGGGTCCCAAATGACATCCTTTGTCATCCTCAATTGTATATTTTTACTGCATGCTGAGTAATTACTAAGAGTTCTGATTATGTGAGAAACACTTTTGCCTTTAACAGAAGCCTATACGAGTTTCTAATGAATGTATTGAAACACCCCCCTCAATTGCTTTACACAAATTCTACTTAGTCTTCTGTGTATGTGGAAGAAAAATGATCTTTTTAAAAGCTTTTATTGGGCAAATTGAAAAACTGCAGATTAAAAAGACTGGTGACTGTCTGATAAATGCTTGCAAATGTTGTAGCCTTTCAGACTGAATTACCCTTCTGGTACTAGGTATTTTTATAAATTCAAATTATAATAGAGCTAGACAGGAAACATTGTTTTTCCATGACCTTTGCAAATAGCTGGATTTTTTTTTGTGTTTTGTTGTTTTGTTTTGTTTTGTTTTTTTTTTAAAAAAAAAGGAAATAAGGGTCACATATCTGTACTGGTGAGTAGAAGACTTCCCTGGCACAGAGCAAGCAGAATTCTTATCCTTGCCCCATGGCCAGGACAAGAACACATGTTGAAATGGCTCTTGGTATGATGGGGTGAGTCTTCACCAGAAATTGACTCCTGTTCCCTAATACCTTCCAACACTGGTTCACCTGCCCTAGAGCATTTGTGAAAAAGTTTCAGTTTCAAATATAAATACTTCCTAGTAAGAAAGGGAGAAAGGAAAAAAAAAAAAAAAAGAAAAAAAAAAAAAAGAAAAAAAAGCACAAGATTTTGGGGCAAGTCCTAAGTGAAAGGTAACAATACATTTATTCCCTTCTGCTCCTGGAGAAGTTTATTTTGCTGCTGTTATATTTAAATCAGACGGTTTGGAGGGATGGTTCAGGGAATTAATCTTTCATCTGTACCCTACTAGTTCATATTCAGCCTAAGTAAAAAGCTGTGGTCCCTGGGCAGTTTCCAGCTGACAATTTTTTTCATCGCAAACCCACAAGTAGGAATTGCCAGCTGTATTCAAAACTGAGCAGACAGCGTAAGTCCTGCCTGGACCCTGAGGGCTCAGAAAAACTACTGCCTGCTGACCCTGCAGAGCAGTCTCAAACCTGCCCAAATGCAATATGCCAGAAGCATGTCCAAGAGGCAGCATGAGGGATTTGCTCTGTAACAGCCTCCTCTGTAAACTTCAGTTACTGGGGTTGGCAGTGATCTCCACCAATAACAAAAATAAATATGAAAGTGCAGTCTCTGACGATTTGCTGTATGAGGATTTACTTTGTGTGGCTTTTTGAGAAATTAAATTGCATCTTGCATCATATTGCCAGCCTAAAGTGTCAGAGATGAGTCTCTTTAAATTGTCAAAATCTATAGGAGGAAAGAGTCCTCTGAGAAACCAAGCTAAACATGCCCCATTCCCATGGGGTAGAAATCATTCAAGTTATGCACAGTTTAGCACAACTTTCCACTTGCTTGGATGTGCCCCACGTTGAAGCTAGAGCATGATGTGTGGAGCAGGGTTTGGGCCAGTGCCTGAGCCTTCGGCTCTTGTGCACCACTGCAAAACATGTAGGGAAAGACAATTTTTGTAATCTGCTATCCACTGCTCAAACTAATTATGACTATCTGGCTGGCCCAGCAGCCATGTTGTTATTAGTTTCTGACTGCTGTCTGTGCTCTGTGACCCCATCAAGAGAGACGGCAGAGTTCACAACAGGAGTTAATGATGCTTTATGCAACATTAACTTTCTCCTGCAATTTCCTGCAGATCTTCCATACTACTTTTGGGTAGCAACCTGATTCATGCAGTTCTTTTCTGGCTCATTTCTTCATACAAGTCAACCTTTGGCAATATGGATTATCTCTGAAACAGAACAGAGTGCAGTGACTGTGGAAATGTCACAGTCATTTGCATTACTCTCTTTCCTTTTATATATAAAAAATATGTATATTTGTATGAACTGTGTTAAATGACAACTGCAAGTTTTCCCTCTGAAGAGAATTTATGTTATTTAAATGTGTATTTTTGAAGTGAGTAAAACTCTAGTTGCTTACATGTGTTGAAAAAAAAAATGAAAAAGTTAAAGAGGAATTATATTCCCCCTTTTGTTCTAGATTCACTCGATCGAAGCAGCAGAGTACAATGGCATCTGGCCTACAAGTTCATTCTCTCGATCGCTGAAACTGACTCAGGCACTAACTGGACAACTTAGTAATCCCATCAAGTTTGAGTATAGCAGTGGCCACGTTGGAAACCTCATGGCTCCTGATTCTGTCTCAGATGACAGTCTGAATATCTACAGAGGGATTCTGAACATGCTGGAACTCAGTATGAAGAAGATGCAGCATTCATACAGTTTACAGGAGGTGAGCATTTTATCTTGGCCATTGTGGTTGCTATACAAATAAATAAGCCTTATTTTCAGATTTTTCTACTATATTTTCTGAATTCATCCCTGATAAAAACTTCAATACCAAGAAACACCTAAGCTAGGGTAATAACCATTTGGTTATTCTTATGGAACAATATTTGATGGAGCTGTAGCTAAACAGGAAGACAGAACAGTAAATTTTTAATCTGATTGATCAAAGTATTTCAGAAAATGCATTTGCAGTATTAGACCCTTACAAACTCTGGCTTGCAATTCTAAGAAAAGTAAATTCCTGTGAAAGCTGAAGCTTATGTAAAATTTGACTACTGTATTAAAACAGGCTTAAACTTTGCAACACAAGATTAAAGCTAAAATAACAGCAATTTGACTTTTTAACCAATCATATATACTTTAATATCTTCTAGCTCCTCTTTTAAAAGGAAAACAGTACATATGCTATGATATTACTGTAATAGATTTGACAGCTGCAGTTGATGCTCTGTTGGAATTTCCACTGTTTTTCAGGTTTTAATATCTTAGTCAAGGTAAATCATCTGATATTACTATTCGCCATAGAAATTACAATGTGTTTGGCTTTTCCAAAACCGTATTTACATTGATTAGACTACATTTGATTCAGAGATCAGCAAAAACCTTGAAATTATTATACTTTCATGTTATTTTTATTGCAAATGCAGACCAGAATAACTAATTTTTTTAAAATGTATTTTTATGTAAGTGGAGCTCTTTCTCAGAAAGGAACTGCATGATTTAATATCATGCTGCTTGTTGCACATAAAAACCCAGGTGGTGGTGTCGCATGTTCTGCAGCTCTATTTTCTCATATCTAGTTTTACATCTTCATTCTTTCTAATTCAGTTAGTAATATGTCCCATTCTCATAGCTGAGCTATATATGTAACTTTGCCTCCTAAAATTGTTTCCAAGTTTTCTTTGCTTTTCTCAGGCAGCAACTGATTAATGAGCATTGGCACACTTGCTTGACAATCTCAACTCTCTCTGTAAAGGAAGATAAGCATTATTAGTCTCCAAATATGAGCTGCACACAGGTTTAAAGGACTAAGCTGAGCAAGTCTGCTTCACAGCCTACAGGGTGTAGGGCAAAGATATCTGAGCTAGATGTGAATTAAATAACCCTACAAGTCCAGTAATGCATAAGGCTAACTCATCCCACCAAGCCACATTCCCCTTTAAATTTAAATGTCTCTACCTCACCCTGAAGTCTGCAGAGGAGCCCCATACCTGTATCTGCAGAGTACAAGTCTTTTGGAAAGCCTGCATGTGGGTTCATATTCCTAGCCCTTACCAGAGCCACTGTGTCTTCAGGAATGCTGTTAAATTAAAGATAGAGTGGATATGACTTGCCTTGCAACCATCACATGAGCATTTTGCTGTTCTGACATAGCCCAGAGCTGCTCTCTGGAGTGGCTATGCTATCAATAACAATAAAAAAATCATGAAAATAACCCTTCCTCCTAAAATGCAATCAAATATTTTCCTCTCCAAAATCTCCTCACTGACTGAAGGAGATTTAAGAGCTCTTATAAATATATATGCTTGAAATATTATTGCAGATCTGAGCTAAAACTGCACACTCAAGAAAACCCACAATCAAAACTCTGCTGTCCTGAAATTCTTTTTAATTCTTGCTGTTTGTATCATGACAGATCATCTGATATTCCAAGGTCTGTTCCATAGGCATTTTTAAGCTATCTATAAAAGCAAATTTTAAGGGCAGAATGTCATCTCCAACCTTAAAATACTTTGCTGTTGAGATTTCATTCTGACTGATCACATTATTTTGGCACTTTTTATTAATATTCCTCAAATCATATTTCATAATCAACAGCTCTAACTGGAAATCACTACCCATCTTTTCTCAGGCTTCAGATCTTGTCTCAGGGAAGCTCTCAAATGTTTTAGTTCTCTCAGGGAAAGTCTGGTTTGGCTTACTGGTAAGCTGTTACAAGGAAATGAAAGGGAAAAAGGAAATGAAGGTACAGATCATCCCATTTTTCCTTCTAGACAGTACAATGAATAAAAAAGCATGCACTCCGATCAGGAATTTTGAAAATATAGAATTAAACAGTAGAGTCCATGTGAGGAATTGATGGAGCTTTGTGGAGGAGTACACTTCTAAAATCACTATCTCTATTTTGCCAGGCTGGGATCGGAGGTATTTGTAACACAACATATGCAATTCAAGAAAACAAGAGAGCAAACCTAGTCTATGTGACCAAATCCAAGGACCTGAACAGCTGTGAAGAGAAAGTCCAAGTGGTCACAGGTTCAGCATACGCTCATCCATGCCAGACCTGCCAGCAGGTAAATTAGAGCAGTATCATGTTTACATATTTTATATTCATATGCAGAGAGCCATTTAGCATCCACATTATCTGATGTTTTGTAACACCCAAAGTGAGAGAAGAGTCAGTTCTGTTATATCTATTGACTTTTTTTTTCCTGTAAGAAAATGAAATCCACAGAGCAGGGGAGGTCTGTGGTGCAGACTGTTGTGTAATATGCATATACCTCAGCTGGCTGGCTTGGAAACCATTAATTATCAACATAAGTTGATAAATTAATTATCATGTCAAAAAAAAAAAAAAAGCTAAATCCGGTTTCTGCTATTCAGGATAGATACTTCTGTGTCTTATTATAATCCTGTATTTGAAATAATAAATTGTGTGGCTTTTACTGCTGCTCTGCTCAGCAAGCGTCTCTCCTTCCCAAGGCAATAACCAATGACTTACACTTGGGAAAAGGAAAAAACAGTTAACACTTAGCAGTGTTACTAGCAGTAAAAGAAACGGAGCCAGGCAGCGTGCCTGACCTCTCCCATGGAAGTGTACAGGCAGAATTTACATCAAGTGCTCATGTGGTCAATGAGCAAAACAGCCTGGAAAGTAAGTGGGTTGAAGTGGGTGATGTAATAGCTTCTAGGCACAGAATTTAGAAGTTAAATGACTTTCTATGTTCTTTGTTACTTTTTTTCATTATAAAGGGAAACAAGAATTCCCAGGCAACTGCTACTTACAATTACAAAATTAAATATGCACGTAATGAAGCTGTAATCACACAAGCTGATGTCGAGGAAATACACCAGTTTGCACCATTCAATGAGATAACAGGAGGAAATGTTATAGTGGAAGCAAGGTACTGTACATATGTCTTCAATTCAGCAGCTAACTCAGCATCTCAGTAATCTGGTCAAACTCCATAACTGAAATAAATCCTTTACTTCCACGGTCTATTGTTTGCCAGTATTTAATTACATAAAACCCCAAACAGTTCATAAAAACAACCTTCACTGTTAGTTGTAAATCTGAAACATGCACATCACTATCCAAATTTTGTTAGCTAAACTTGGCAGGGTTTGACTATTTTATTTCTCAAGGATATTTGATTTATGTCATAAAAGCCAAAACAAATGTAATTCCATCTGAAAAACTGTGAACTAATATATTTGCAGTAAAATACTTTGAAAGACAGTTACTCACTGAAAGAGAGTTCCTTGGAAAATAATAATGCAGTAAGAGACCCTGGAGACTAGTTCACAAGAAAGCTAGATAGGACTTTGGATTCCGATATACTTCCTAAGTACTGTGGGCTGCTTGCAAATCTTGCACCAAAACTGTTCCTTGATAGGAAATTGTTTCTTATTGCAAAAAGATTGGGAACAATACATGTAAAAATGTGTGATTTTTAAACAAGTTTGGGGCAAAATGAGAACATAGTTGTCTAAGAAATTAAGCCTCTGCTCAAGATCCCAGACTTTCAGTGTTTTAATTATTTTGATTTGTCTGCATCAAAATAATCCATTGAAAGGTTTTGTTACCTGCTTTAGTAGAGAACTCTGATAGACAGGGTAGCCCAACTGAATATAATTTTATGAATGAATGTCACTGTATAGAAGTTATACCTTAATCCCACTCTTGAACTGCTGTAATCTTGCATTGCTCCATTTTCTGTAAGAATCTACTGGTATAATATACATTTTTGGAAACTGCAACATCAGAAATTTCATGTCAATAAAAAAACGATTAACTTAATTTATATGATAAATATTTTCAGTTTGGCTAACCAAAACAAAAAAGTACAGTAAAGATGAAAGCAACTTTATTCTCTCATGCAATCTAGGTAAAGATGGATACAGCTGTGGTACTTTTATGAAATTATAGGCTGCTGTGAGTGATCATTAGTCTGGGGCCAGTGCTGATTTAAGCTCACTCTCTGCAAGCCTACACAGTCTGTCATCCTTACTATTCTTCTTCAGGTACAGAGCCCCCAGAAATAGTACCTTTATTCTTCCCCATTTTCTCTTGCATGATCTCTTGAATTGCCCAGAAGAAAGGGCCAGAGGTAGCTGGGAAGATACTGATGTGTCATACTAGTTTTCAGATGTTAATTTTGCAATACACTCTGTGTTAAATAAATAGAAAATCTAGCATCAAAGACTTAAAACATTTGGAGTTGATTTTTCAGACCTGTTCAGCATAAGACTCTTACAGCACCTTTTAAAGCCAAGAGAGGTTTTACTTTTGTTTCACCATTTAAATCCTATCTTTAGTATTCATTTGTTCTTCCTTTTGGAGTCTAACATTTTCCCATCTATTCTAGGAAGATATATCCCTTCCCAAAACAATGAAGATGAGAACGTAATAGATCCATCACATTTTCAAAAAGGGAGTTAAATCTGCCAAAGTGTACTTGACATTATACTTTCTGATCCAAAGGCCTTTTTAACAATATTATATAAACTTTTAAGAGAGAAAAAAATCTCTTCTGATTCTGTAGTTATTTCTATTCAAATTCTAGTGGCTTGTCTGGAAAGTAGTTATACGATATTTTCTGCAGCCAATCTGTAATATGTACAGAAGGAGTAGATAAAAGGTGATACAGGAGTTCATCATAGAGATTCCAAAATAAACGAGCCAATTATCTACAGAGATTTTTGAGATACTGTGTAGTACAACAATATTGCTTTTGGAATGTTTTCAGTTATTAAATACAAATGCCTAACTTTATTATAATGTCCTAAATGACCTATTTTAAATGTAATTGGTGTCACAGGATGCATCTCTTTAGATGAATATTGAGCACAGACAGCAAATGTTTACAAAGACAGTCTCTCATATGAATTATTCCAAATAACAAAGGATAGGAGTTTGGTGCTCTTTGAAAAGTTTCCAGAAACTTTAGTACTTTTCCAAAGACACTGAATTTGTGTCCCTCTTTGTTTGGGAAATACAATTTGAAACTTCATGAGAACCTTTTATCTTCTGCAGCCCCCAGCTTGCTGGGCAAAATGGGGAGGAAATAGAAATAGTGCAAATAAAAAACTGTAACATTTCTTATTGTATCTAACAATTTTCAGTTCCTTTTGAATCATCCAGGAGGCACAGACATGTGAAAGCTTTTATGAACATCTTAAAAGGTTTAAATTAAGTGATAATTTCTGGGGAAAAAAAAAAAAAAAAAAAAAAACCTTTCCCACCGGTTATTTTTCCCTAATCCTTAATTTACTTCTTAAGACACAACACACAGTTTCTGTGATTTTCTTCAGTCCACAGCTTCTCACCTCCCACTTCTTCCCTGAATTCTCAAGCTGTGTTATTCCAGTTGAAGTAAAGACTGGCTCTGATCTGAGCCCTGTTGGGTAAATGAATACCTTCTCAGAGTACAGTTCTGAGCATCGTGTCCTAATGACATCTGTTTGTAAATATCTTTACCCCTCAATAACCAAAGCCTTTAATAAAATGCAGCTGCACGGCAATGCGGAGAGGTAGAAACAGTTTGTAGTTTGTACCCTGCATCTTGTGATGTTATCTCTCTGGTTTCCTCTATTCCAGGCAGAAACTTGCCTTGATTGATGTGCAAAAGCACATGGCAGAGGTCCCACCAAAAGAATTCCAAAAACGTGGGTCACTTCAGTACCAGTTTGGCAGTGAATTGCTTCAGCTTCCCATCCACTTATTCAAAATAAAAGATGTGGAAAGCCAGGTAAAATTAGCCTCTGACAGACTTTTGGCTGGATATTAGAATCAGTGCATGTGGGAAACAGCATGTGAGCTTCATGCATTTTAATCTTCCTGCAGATAGAAGAAAGCCTGCAAGACCTAGTAGAGACCACATATGAACAGCTTTCCAGTGATGCACCAGCCAAAGCCCTCAAGCTTATGCACCTCTTCCGTGCTGCAAATGAGGAGAATTATGAATCAGTGTGGAAACGGTTCTCAAATCGACCAGCGTACAGGTACAGACAATACAAGTAGTGAATCTTCTACTGATAAACTCTGTTGGAGGCCATCTGGAATTATTGTGTTCAAGTACAGATCTGGAAAATGGTCCTTGCCTTTCACATTCCAGGCGCTACTTTTTGGATATACTTCCTGCAGTGGCCAGTCACCATGCACTCAGGTTCTTGAGGCATAAAATGGAGAAACAGGAGCTCACCAACTGGGAAGTGGCTCAATCAGTGCTCGTGGCTCTGCACTCAAGCACACCAACTCGGGACGTGATGGAGGAAGCTACAGTAGGATTCTTTAAACACTCAAATCACTCTTTACTGATTTTAGCATCTGCTGTATTTATTACTTTGACAAGATTGCAAAGGCTTTGAAAATATAAAGGTTTATATCCTCTAGCGAAGCTGAAAGGAGTTTATTTCCTGAGTGTCTTGAGGGGAGGAGAATGCAAATCAAAAGGGCAAAAATGAATCCAGAATAAAACTGGAAAGAAAGAGTGAAATACCCCCCAGTGACAGAGGTTATTGTTGCAAACAGTGGTTTCTAGTCTTCCTTTGTCCAAATGTACTTTATAGTTACATCAGATTGGATCTCTAACAGAGTGTCTACAAAGACTGGGAGTAAGAAATACATATTTGTTATATCCATGTATTCGTCCTGATTGGCCTGGCAGGATGGTTATAAATCAGAGCAAATCTATTGAAATCAAGGGAATTATGCCAATGTAGAGCCCATGTAGGAGGTTTAATCATTTTTACATTTTTTTTCCTATTCTGCACGGTCTAATTCTGCCCTCAAATGCAGATACTGAACTCTGCCTATCCTCAGTAAAGACCATGAATATCAGAATAGACAGTTTTGCCAGCTGTAAAAGCCAAGACAGCCTGGCCATTGCTGTGTGGTAATGCTGTGCTTCCCATTCAAAGAAGTGTGTTGTTGCCTCCCATCATCTCCTACATTTATATAAATATTCCTGTCTGCCCAAAGTACTTAACTCCATTCACAACAGATCTCAATTTTTCATTTTGTATCTATAGCTGAAGCAATTATAAAACACCTAAATATGCTTTTTGAATAATGTGTACCCAATTAATAACCTATCCATTTCATAACTGGTTTATTTCCTCCTTTCAGATTATAGTCTATACGAATTTTAAATCCGAAATGCTATAAAAGCAACATATCTGCCTTACAGATGTTACTTGGAATTACTTTATGATTGCATTGTCAAATACAGTAATATTCACTGAATAACTATAAATCCATTAATAAAAATAAAAATAAAAAGCCTAGTATTGCCTTGTATTCAGTAGAAACACTGTTTCTAATACTGCTGTTCTTTTCAATAATGGTAGTAACAAATAACTTCTTTCTCCCCAGCTCATCGTGAAAAAGCATTGTCCACGCTCAAGTACTGTAATTGGAAAGGTTTGCCATCTCAGCTATGCATCACTGTGCTACAAACAGTGCTCCTCATCAGACTCCTGCTCTGAATGTCTTCAGGTAACCAAATTTTTATGTATCATTTAAAAGAAAAATTAAGCCTTGAGTTCTTTCCTCATTATTCAGAAATCTGTATTTCACTTAAGTACATTGTTTCCTTTGGGGAAAGGAACCCCAGTTGGTTAAATACAGCATTTTTATCTTAAGATTAACAGACGAGAGTGAGAAGAAGCTGCATATACTTCATGGCCTTTCTATCTAAGTATCTCTGAGTGCTTTATTGCCAATTAATAATGAAGTCCCATGACACTGTTCTGAAATACTTCTAGATATAAGCACTTAACAGATATATAAACTGAATGACACAAAAAGCCCAGGGTTTTGCTCAAAGTTGTGTAGCTCAGACATTTTCCAGGCAGAAACAGAGCCCAATCATCCACATTGAGTATAAGGCATTGAGTAGCAGCATTAACATCCCTGTTCTGCAATGTTTTTACTCAGCATGCCTGAAAACAACTTAAATAGGCAGTAAATAACATTTTGCCATTCTAGGTGTGCATGTAATGGTTTACAGAAGTTGTCGAACTGGCAGTCATAGAGAGGGAGAAATAAGTTTTCTCAATCTAGAACACTGGTCAGTCCATCACCACTCCGTCACCCTCAGCAAAAACAGGGCTTTCCCAATACATTGTGTGCCTGCCATGATTTTTTCCTGTGGTATGTAGGCATGGTTGATATTCCTACATGCATTTCCTGTGTTACAATTCCAACCAATGCTCTTGAGGTAATAAAATCTAAGAAACCCAGTGCCAGGGAATGGAAGTTCTTTCCCAGAGCAAATGTCTATGTAGCCTCATTCAATGCATTTTAAAATACAGGAACTATATTGAAATTATTCTATAACATCTGTGTTTCTTTTGTAGAGCTTTATTTTTTTCTTTGTAAAAGTTTCCTGCTAGGATATTTTCTCATATTCAGTCTTCAGACAACTATTTTTAATCTTGCCACATAAATATGTGTGATCCAGTTGCTTACAAGGAAGGCTGTAAAGTGACCTGATGATCTCATTCCTGGCTATTAATCCACACTAAAAAGTTGCTGTCACAGATATATTGAAGGATACCACCACTAGCCATACCTCTTCAGGAATCTTATTTGAGGGTCTGAAGGATTAAATTATACCTGCATTTTTGCACCTGTCTTCAAACAGTAGGCAAAGATATTCAAAGGACTTTATTTTTGGGTTTTCAACTCACCCTGAAAAACAGTGGGAACTAGAATCTATCCATTAATTTTGTCTTTTAAAATCTTACTAGATAAGTTTAAGGCATAATGATGAAGAAGCTGTTCATAGCAGCTTTCTTGGCTATACTTCCACAAATAAAATGTCCTATTCATGAACATAAAAAAGAATTTAAAAAATAAAATAAAATAAGTGAATTGAACAAACTGAAATTATCAAAGCCAAGCCTCAAACATAGGCTGTGGAATGGAGTATAGATAAGAGCTGGAATTGAACTCAACAGATTTGTTTTCTTTTTTCAGCTACTCCATGGCTTTGCAGGAGAGGCACTGAGCAAGTCTAACACAGAAGAAATTTCTCTGGCCTTGAAAGCCCTTGGAAATGTGGGACATCCAGCCAGCATCAAGCACATCAAGAAATTTTTGCCTGGATATGCAGCTGGTGCCTCAGATCTGCCGCTCAAAGTCCATACGACTGCTGTGATGGCCCTGAAAAATATAGGCATGAGAGACCCAAAAATGGTAAGGAAACAATACAGTCTCTTTTGTACTTACAGTAAGTCAACACATCGCTGCTAATCAATGATGGGGGATAAGGGAGATAAGGGAGCAGGATTTTATTTTTTTTCCGAACATAGCTGTAATATCTTTTGGGCTTTTTTTTTTTTTTTTTTTAATTCTTTCACCATTACTAAGTTATCATGTTTTATTCCTTTTGACATTAACCTCTACTATTTCAGAAAGCAGCAAAAATCCCATTAAAAGGGTATATTCATTACCTTGTTGTTGAAGACAAATCAGTATTTCCACTGCAAACATTTATTTTCCAAGGACATTAGACAGAAAGCTAAATTATTGACCAAAATGTGTTTAGTGCTACTTCAACTTTGGTATGTGAGAGAACCACAAAACAAGGTTTTCAGAGAATTGACATTTAATACTGAGTGTCACATCTAATCGTAATTCAAGACCAGATCTTATTGTAAATAGATACTAGAGGTTTGCATCCTAATTACAAATTTACAGACATTGTGTGGGTTTAAGTCATAAACAGAACATTTACTAAATGTGACTTTTGTCCCTGAACGAGATAATGATTCAATATCACATACAATGGCTACACAGGCATAATCTCATCTACCATAGACATCACTTTACAATCATTTTCACCTTAAAGCAATCCACTTCTAAAAGGAAACCTTACATTTTCAAGCTTTTTCTCTTGATACTGAATTTTTCTGTTTGTTTTATATAAGACTATTCTTAACATAAAAAGTAAAATAAAAGGCTTTCATTAACTATTCTCCTACTAATCTGTATCATTTTTTCCATTCTACTATTATTTTTTTTGCCTATGACTCCCAGTTTGAGTACACATATTGATCCACAGACAATAGTGTGCCAGGGTATGCTTTTAAGCAAAAGAATAAAGAAACCATTTACTAGAGCTAGGAGCAGGAGCTAGACAGGGAAAATGGGGTGGGGGGATGGAGAGACTAGCAAGGGTAGGAATTAGATTTGCAAGGGAAGGAAAAAGCTGATTTGGCGTTTGGAAACAATGCTGTATGTCTGCTTGCCCTTTGGCCCAGTTTTCCACAAGTGACCCAGACTGCTGTTTAGTACTATTTTATATGCATTTACTTTAGAGAAAATTGATCTGTAACAGGTTAATGACTATGACTGGACTTTGCATTGTTCAAAACCAGTTTAATCCCTTGTTTACAACCAGCTACACACCCATATTTGCATTAAACAGACTTAACACATGGCCTGTCATTTTTATTCTTTAATATGAAAAAGTAGTAATTTGAAAAGTTAGTAACATTTAGAAGGAAGTTATTGCATCCTTTTCACACTTGGTATCTGATAATCAATATAGTCAAATTAATGACATCATTCAGGGTGTTTGCAAAGTTTGTTGAAGTTTTCTCAATCAGATATTTCAGAAGAGAGCATATATATGCACTGTCCCAGTCAGAAAGGACTTCACACAGGGATGGTCAGATGGTGTTACACCATCTCCATCCTGTTTGATGTTGAGGTCAAACACTTCAGTGCAGCTCGTGCAAGTGTATGGTTCCAGTACAAAATTAGTCTTGATACTAAATATAGTACACGATAAACACATCAGTCACAAGTAGTACTGTGAAAATTACATTTGTTGCATAAGCTTACAATTTTAAATTGCCTAAATGGCATAGAGATTATTGATAGTAAACTGTTTTTTATTCTGGTAGAAAGAGCGCCGGGAGAAATGGTTAGAAATAAAGTATACCTTTATATGTAGGGATCAGTGATCACTGAAATCACATCTTAGATATGTGGTAGGTTCTTGAAATCTCTTTTACTTACATTTCATCTTGGTTATGCTGAAGATATAATTTGCTAGTGCTTAACAAGGGACAATAGATTTGATGTAATGCTTATCCAGTGAAGTTCTATGGCTTTGATTGTGTAGGAATCAGAATACATTACCATAATGCCCCTTCCTGCCCTCAAACTCTGAAACCAGGAATATTGTTACCATAATAAATAAACAATACAAATTTTTACTGTACTAGTGAAGAAGAGTTGATTCACTGATGATGAATGGTTACTAGAAAACTCTTCAAATATAGAGTAAATCTGAAAGTATTAATTATTTTCAGGTCCAGGCTATCACCCTTGAGATTTTCCTGAATCACAGAATTCATCCTCGGGTTCGAATGTTAGCTGCAGTGGTTTTGCTTGAAACCAAGCCAGGTCTTCCAATCCTGATGACATTAGCTGATGCTGTGCTGAAGGAACCTAGCATGCAAGTGGCAAGTTTCATCTACTCTCACCTGAGGGCCCTGGGTAGAAGCACAGCTCCAGATCTTCAAGTGATGTAAGGAAAATCTGCCTCATTTCTCTAGATGAAGAACTTGTTGCAGACAAATTGAGGTGTTAATGTGCTCACTGATTTTTTTCAGGGCTTCTGCCTGCAGAATGGCTGTCAGAGCACTAAGTCCCAAATTTGACAGATCCGGATATCAGTTCAGCAAGGTTTTCCGCTTCAGTATGTTTAAAGGTAAGATATGTTACACCCCCCCCCCCCCCATCCCTGCCCCATAGTAATCATCCTGAAGATTTTTTAGGGAAATATATGCAGGTTGAAGTATAACAATAAAGTATGAGAGTTTAATTGCACTAGCCAGGTGGCTAGCTGCATATTGTTGCTCCATATTCTCCTACATTCAGTGGAAATAAATAAATAAATACATCTCAGGCTCTCCATTTTGAGAGTATTTAGGTCCTTCTGTATTTTGCACTGCACACTGCCAGCATGAAATTACCAGAGAGCTTATGGGGCTCTAACCCTCTGTTTTCATTAGCCAGTGAGGCACATGTTTCTGTATCAAATGCCATAGTCTCAGTGGTGCTTAACAATTTCATACCATTGTTCAGCACCAAACAAACAGAAGGGACCTAAATTACTGCTGAAGTGGATTAATTTCTACTGGTGCTGAACATGTACAACTCTTTCTGAAATCAAATATGATGCTAAATTCCCTTCACCCCAATAGTAGTGCCCAGTGAAACAGCAAAAACGGGCAGATGTAACAAGTCATTGCACCTATGAGTAGCTAACTCAAGCATGTTGTCTAAAGATTTTTCTTGCACCCTCTTTCCAAGATTCTTTACTGGAATGAGCATGATCTGGAATCACGCCAGTTACATCAATGGGAGTCACCTAGAAAAATCAAGAGCATTGGCAGTTAGGGGGGAGAGGACCAGATTAGAGGACATCTCTTTCTGGGCCAAATTGTACCTATTTCCATTTCCAATTTCTGTTACTCTTCCCAGTAGGGATTTTTTAAGCAACTCTCCTATGTAAATGACCATGACAGCCTCAGTGATTTGGCATATGTAGCTGGCAGACTGGAGAGATGATATCTACGAACAGTCTCCTTACACATGCTGTTTATCTAAAGAAGGACTTAGATGTTTTTAGCACTTTTGTTATTCACTGGTACATATAAAGACTCTTTTCAAAGTCGTCAATAGAAAAAGACTCAAACATCTAAAAACTGCAGTGCTAAGTGTGCAAGTACTTTTGCCTTCTTTTTGGGACGGGAGGGGGTTTTGGAAGACTTTTGTGGATCTTATTGTTTCCCTTCCCCTGTTTCATGGTTTTTATATGAGCATTTAGTCCGGTCTATAATGAAACTGAGTATAATACATACCACAGCAACCACAATACCACATGCTTGCTTCCTCAGAGATGGAGGCAGAGAGTGCCCAAAGAAATACACTAATAATATCTACAGTGTGTAGATAATACACACTGTGTGAACTTTTGTGCCATTTAAAATGCATTCATAGAGAGATACATTTTCCAGAAATAAACAGATATGTGTTTCAGTTTTTAGGTACTCATTTTCTCCTTACTTTTGCTTTAAAAATGAAGTTGCCTGTATTTTTGCACAGTGAAAAAGAAGGGTGCAGTACACAGGAGGGCAGTTGGCAGAGGGCTATGTGAAATGATTATTTTGTTCTGGCTGTAGCCTCAAATGCAGCAGATAGTGAATTGAATTGCTGTTAATTCTTGGTGAATGCCAGTGTCACAAATTTGGTTACAATGCAGATGTGAAATTTAAACTTCTTATCCTGAAGACTAAGGAACACATATTCCTTTTCTCACTTATTTAATTCTTAGACTTGTATAATTCAGTCAGCTAAGTGAAGTCAATCCTCAATTGCACCGGTGTGGGAGGAGGCTCCATCCTCCAGTTTTCTGATTTGATTTGTCACCAATAGCCATGGGTGAAATGTTTCAATGAGTTCCTTCTAGAAGAGTTACCATAGTGACAGCAGTAATGCAGTACCTATTTTCTTGCTAAAAACAAAAATGTGCCCTCAGCATCACAGTTCTTTGTGGTGCTAGGTGCTGAATTTTTAATGATGGGTACTAATGTCAGTTGAATATACCTCTAATCTGGAATCTGTCACACATGGCCACCACAAATAGTGCTTCATGTTCTGCACACTGCCTCTGAAATCAAATGGATGACCCAGGTACTGCTTAATATGGGAACTAACAGAATCTGACTCTCAGTATGTACAGGTTTTCTACATATTTATATAATGAAATATGCTTACTAATATCCATTAAATATCCAGGTATTAAAGATTGTGTTATTTGATTAGTGATTTTCCTTTCCGTCTTCCTTGAGGTAAAATATTTAGTCAGATATATGCAGGTGTCATCACACTCTCACAGTGAAGTGGCCATGGTGCATCATCTCACTGAGTTAGTAGGATTCTTCATTGGTAAATATTTTCTTAGAGCATTAGAGATGCATAATGACTAAGGTATGGAAAAAAAAATACTATCTTTAAGTTGATGAATTTTGTTTAATCATTTACTCGTTTATGAGCAACATTTCTTATGAGGTATCAATAAGACTGCTCTGGCTAAAGTCATTCGGAGAAAATCTAGTCTTCTTATTTACAGATCTAAAGTCAGTTTATAGTAATGTCCCAGTGTGATACCATTTTGCTTTTTATTTTCAATTGGAAAATAAATGTGAGATAAATGTGAGGTGTTTTTTTTGTTTGTTTGTTTGTTTTTGTTTTTTTGTTTTTGGTATTTTTTTGGTCTTTCCCTGGCTGCCTGCTGAAGGTTCTCCAATGATTTCCTCTGCCATGGGAAATTGCCTCTTATGGGATAGCATAAATGTTTGTATTTTGATCACAGGAGTTGTTACTGAACAGCATATTTTGTAGGCAGATAGTGCGAAGCACATTGGGTAACGCAGGAGCTTCATGCAGAAGGAGAGTGAAGGTGACCTAGTGAAAGGTCAGTTCATACAGATTTTGCGGACTAAGTGGATTGTCTTTCCAACAGATTGTTTCTCAAGTACCTGGAAAGTTGGAAAATCTGTCCTGAGAAATTAGAAATCAAACTTAGTCTCTGTAATCTGTTACTAAACTTAGCATAAGATACTAAACTTAGTGAGCTAGGGCCAAGGATCATTCAGGCCTCTGTCAGCATGCACAAATTCAAAAGAGAATGACAAGGTATTAGCATACTAGTGAGATTTTGTCTGAAACACAGAGAATGGCACTAGAGAAATCACACGGGCCTGAATATTTGTAAACATCAACATTTGTGAGCCAAGCAGTAATCTAGTCTTCAAATTATGGCTAAATAATTTATGAGAATTTAATCACTCCTTTTCTAGAAAGAGGACAAAGTCTCACTCCCTCTCATTACAAATCCAGGATTTGGACTCAATGATCCTTGTGGGTTCCTTCCAACTCAGGATACTCTATGATTCTAGAAAACACTTGAAAATATATTTCCTTAATACATCGGTAATTTCTGCACAGGTATTGAAATTATTGGTATGCATTTTCTAGGGCTCTGCATTTAACCTGGATTTCCAATGCTGATTTCTGGTCTTGTTAGAATTCTAGGGTCTATTTAATCAGTATATGGTGCCTATGTCTAACACAAGGATAGCAGAAATTAAACATAGGGACTCTTATAAATATTTTCTTGTCCTCTATCTAGTATTAGAAAAGGAAGGAGGGTTGGAAAAAAGGAAGCACAACAGGGATGCCTACATATTGTGCTACCCTAGTTCATTTTGAAACTTAAGGAAACTTGGAAAAGCCTTGGGGTTACTTTAATTCAGAAAACAGGACAGCATAAAGCTGTGCCAAGATCAGGAAGAACATATAACTGTGTTCTGCACTAATTATCTGTACTTAAGAACATTGTAGATGATAAATCTAAAGATAAATAGACAAAAAATATGTTTGTTTGAAGTTTACCCAATAGTTAACAATTATTTAACAATTAGTTCATTTTATGTAAAGAGCTACAACATTTGGAACGAGGTGTGTTAAATTGCCTCTGAGTCATCTGGGAAACAAATCTACACCCCACCATCTGTCCTTACAGGCCATCTCTATCCCTTTTTCTTAAACTATTAGCAAAGGATGGCAAATCTGTTCTCATTTCTGATCCCCTTTGTCAAGTTGCCTTAAATGATGTCTTGTAAAAGCATAAACTGGCATTATAGAATCTGACTGGATGTAAAGGATATAGCAGAAGCAATTGGAAAAATAACATATACACCATGCAATGAGCAGGGGACTTGTAATTTTGCCCTTTAACAGTTCAAGAATACAGAATATTCTGTTTGTGACTGTTTTATAACATCAGGTTTATAGCTGGGTTTTCTGGCCTTTCTCATACCATGCTGTATCAGTTGTATTATGCAATTAGTAAATTGATACAATCTGCACACTGTGGCTTTAAAATACTAACTGGGCTGTGTTTTACTACCTATTTCTCTTCAGAGTTCCTTATGAGTGGACTGGCAGCTAAATATTTGGTACTGAATAATGCAGGCAGCTTAATTCCAACAACAGCAATATCCCACCTGCGGACACATTTCCTTGGAAGAGTTGCTGATCCCTTTGAGGTAATTGAGTCTACCAGCAGTTTGCCCCTCATACCTTCACAGGACCATCATCCAATTGGCATTTACATTTTGCTTCATCCCACAGGTGGGAATAACAGTTGAAGGACTGCAGGAGGTGTTTGCTAAAGGTTACTCTCCTGACAGGGACTGGGAGACTGACTATGACTTCAGGGAAATCCTGAAAACGGTAAATTATCAGGATAAAGGAAAATCTGTCAGGGACTGGTTTGCCAAATGTTACGAAGAGTCAGACTTTCTTCCTCTTCTCATGCAGCTCTCAGACTGGAAGGCACTCCCGAGCGACAAACCTTTTGCTTCAGGCTACTTGAAGATATTTGGCCAAGAGTTGTTTTTTGGTGGACTTGATAAAAACACCATCCAAAATGCATTGCAGGTATCATTTCAAAAACACCACCAGATAGATAAGCACCAAAAGCTTTAAAACACTATTTCTTCCACACATTTCCTTCTCCTCCCCCCCCCCCTTTTTTTAAATTCTCAGTTCAAGAGATTTTTTTGTCTTTAGTGTTAAGGTAAATAAATTCAAACTTTGATCAGGATTAGCTATAATCGTTGCTGGCAGACCTTCCCTTGAGGCACAGTTAATGACACAGATCATGATATTCAAGCTCAGCTTATTTAGACAAGTTGAACTCTGTAATTGCAGGCATGGTATGGACCTGATGAAAAAATCCCTTCAATAAAGAGATTAATCAGTAACCTTCAAAGTGGCATAGGGAGGCAGTGGACCAAGGCTTTACTGTCCTCTGAGATCCGTCATATTGTGCCTACCTGTGTTGGGTTCCCAATGGAGACCAGCTTCTATTACTCTTCTGTCACAAAGGTGGCAGGAAATGGTAAAGTATTTCAATACCTGAGCAACACAAACATGGTTATCAGGTTATGGGGGGATTTTTAACACTTTACTTTCTTTCTAACAGTTCAAGCACAGATTACACCTTCTCCAAGGTCTGATTTCAGATTGACTGAGTTACTGCAAGCCAACATTAGGCTGCGATCCAAAATGAGTCTAAGGTAAATATTTTTCATAAATTGAAAGAATCATATTTCCAAGTGACAGAGGCCACAAAAAAAATTCAACAGCTGTTTGCTGTATGTACATAATTTTACCCTCTCGTTCTAACTTTTCAGCATGGCTAAGGATATGACCTTTGTAATTGGGATCAACACAAACATGATCCAGGCAGGGTTGGAAGCACACACCAAAATTAATGCTCATGTACCTGTGAATGTTATTGCCACTGTCCAGATGAAGGAAAAAAGTATCAAAGCTGAAATTCCTCCATGTAAAGAAGAGACTAACCTATTTACTGTAAGGTATGTCATAGCATTTATCTTTCTTTGTAGCCTTGTAGAGTGTTTCCAAATTAAATGGAACATTGGCTTAGGGATCTTGCCTTTGACTAACAGCTTGAGTAACTGGGGTGATCAGTGTAGTTTACTGAATTTAAATGAAAGGACATTTACAAAAGATTTGCTTGAAAATATGTTTTACTTTCTCTGGTCTTGACCTGAAAATTACCATTTCTCAGTTTTTGAGATTCATAAAATATTTGAAACTCAGAAGGCATAAAATTTCTATCCCAATATATATATATATTGGGGTTGAAGACACTAGGTAAAATATAAGCCACCTGGATTCTATCAGTTGTAACAGGTAATCCATACATATTTGCATTTGGTGACTGGAAGTGCAGAGGACTTGGTGTTTCTTGTGTTTTTACCCCTTGTTACCCTGTAGCTGCCATTTGGTTTTCTTGCCTGTTAGGTCTACTTGATTTATTATCAGTGTATGCAATTACAATACACTATGGAAAACTGTTGTAGCCAGATGCCAAACAAATGAAAACAGATGGAAATACAAGTATGAAGAGAGGGATGAAACAGAACGAGTATGTCCAAGGAATCAAAGCAGTAGACCAAAGCTTAAAAAACCTTCATACACACACACGAAAAAAACAGTGAGAAAGACAAGCTGAAAATTCGTAACAAAGAAAAAAGCATCACTGACAATAGAAATCAGCTATTATACAAGCTGCAGAAATGTTAATAAGTTTCTGCTCTAAGAATACAGCCATAACAAAAGAGCTCAGTTGCTTGATCCATCTGCAATTAGCATTCATGGCTGCTGGCCCAGAGAAGCTATGCAGGTCTCTTCAGTTTAGCCACCACAGAAGCTAATCATTATTCTCCCTTGCTCTTCAATGGTCACAGAACCACCTATTAGGTATTTGACATCACATCCTCCTCCCTGCTATGATTCCTCAGCTCCGTCAATCATGATTGTAATCAGGTTCTCCACGCAGAGGAGGGAGAGTTTCAGCAATTCACAGAGAGTCTGTTAGCTGTGTGTAAACTGCTGTGGCACCATGAGTGAATGTTTTGTTCAGTTTCTTCTGAATATCGGGACAGTATACTTCCAAGGTCACCAGGGACAGCGGGCACTTGATCTCACTAATTATCATCAGAAAGGACAAAGCGGATATTAATGAACTTAGTAAGGATGCTGAACTGGAACGAGAATATTGGACATTGTAGAGTTTAGAGCCTCAGGCAGAGAGCTACAAATTTAAGCAGAAAGATCCTTCTGGCAAACCAAAATAAAAAATATTTTCCTCTTTTAACTTAAGGGGAAATCAAATCATCCACAAAAGGGTTAAATGTATTGCCAGAAAATATAAAACAAGTCAGTAACAAACATAGGGGATCATAGACAAGGAGTCCACCAGTTCCAGCCCAAGCCCTCCTCTAGACCCTGCAGTATTCCCATTTATAAAGTGAAGTTGTCAGCTGGAAGTAGCTCCATAATGCCAAGTATATGAGAAAGCTAATACTCACTAGCTAACTTTTAGCACCATCAATTTTTCTCCTAAAAGCATTCCTGTTCACTGTTACAAAACAAATGGTTGGTGGAAATCACACAGAGCAATGAAACTGCAATGAGTACAAGTGAAGGGAAAGCAATAACTAGAGAATGTAACGCTGAACCACATCACTGAGGAGGTCAAAGAACAAACAAAGTAAAATCTTAAAGGTATGAAGAGAAACAACCAGGAATGATATATAGAGAGGAAGGACATTCTGTCCAAAGTCTTAGTTTAAGATGGACTTTCTCTTCCTTTTGCATAGCTCCACCAAAAAATAAGGAATTTAATTGAATTCAATATAAAATCAAATATTTCAATATAAAATATAAATTAATATAAAATATTGAATTCGATATTTTAGAAATTTTCTGACACTTCCCCATATTAACTTTAAATGCTCCTTTTAAAGAAATGGTTCTAGAAAACTATTGGTCTTTCAGCTGTTTGTAAGCAGTTTGAAATGTTTTAGTATTAGGCACTTGTCTTGATGGTCAGTGAGTTACTATCTATAGTAGTACCTTGAAGCTGGTCAGGATGTAAAATTATTCTAGTTTTCATCTCCCACACCCAAACACAGGACGTAAACAGTCTTCAACAGTGTTTAGTTCAGTTACATCCTACATACTGTACAGGTTATAACCAGTCACAGCTATGGGATGTATATAAATATCCAGGAGTGGAAAAGAAATTCAGGTGAACGATTAAAAAAAAAAAATTAAAGCCCAAAAACTTTGGTGATAGAGAGATTGTATTCCCAAGACAAATAAGTACACTAAGGACTCAACTTTCTTTACAGCAAAAATCAGAGCACAATTAATCATACCATGAAGAGAATATATAGCATATGTTTCAATTCAATTCTGTCAAAGTTAAATTTAATTAAGAATAATAGTTATTTTTAAGGCTCTTTTAGCATAATTATTTGGTATATTACAGATGGCTGTTTAAGAATACTTTTAAACAAAATTTACAGGAAGAAGTAAAAATCAAATAAATTTAAGGAAAAATTAGAGCCCTGTGATTAAAGTATAAATATGAAGAGCTGCCAAAGAATACACTTTGCAAATATATCACATATTCATAATGACAGGCTACTGAAGTATATACATAATCTTGAATAGAGCTCTTACCATGGGGCTTTTTTGCTTGTTTTAACTGTAGGATAAGCAGAAATTGCTTCATATTTATAAGATTGAATTACAAAATTACAACACTGTACACAACATGTATACAACATATAATGGAAAATGCAGAAGACCCAGTGTACGTAGTGCATGAGCTCACCATGCTGCATGTTTGGGGATAGAGGAGAGAAATGACTTGCAGTCCAAGCCTCTGTTTTTGTAACACCTTTGCTCCAAGGTCAGAAGGATGATGTGCAGGAAAGACAAACATTTTCATTTCACCGCAGCAGAAAGAGAGTTAAAGATCTGGTTGGAAAATTGCCTCTTGCTACTTATTTCTTTGGATATGATGTCATGCTGTGCTTTAAAACCTGGAGAAATAGTTTTTCAGTGATTTTTGTTGTTGTTTTTGTTTTAAACAGACATTGAGATCTTCTGTTCCCATGTGTAACGCCACACTCCCTGAAATATCAGTGGCCTAACACAGCTGAATTGCTGTCTCTTACCCCTGCAGTGAATTTGGCTTATACTATAGCACAGCTTCTTCTCTCATCCAAAAAAAAAATACACTAATACATATTGGAAACTCTCCCTTTTATTTTTTTCTCCCTTGTGTTGGGATCAGAGAGAACAGATTCTTTCATACCATAGCTTTAGGCCTTCTTTGTGACTGTTTTTCTTGTTAAAGCACCAGAGCTGGCTCTTGTAGCCTATTTTTACTGTGCCGTGTGATTCTGCAGACATTGACATGTGTCACCTGTGATGCAGCTACATTTGTTGGCTCTCTGTGCTCAACAGGGAGGAATCGATCCTCTACTTTCATTAGGTGGCAGAAGTAGACTATTGGCATAAAAAATGCCTAAAAAAATAAAAATGGGAAAGAAACCCCAGGGCTTTCTGCTTGGAGACCCAGACTGCAGTTCAGTGGTCATTTGAATTATTGAATGGGATTAAAATAAAAGCCATTTCCCTTTTTGTCCCTTTACCCAGATGAGCCATCTGAAATGCAAGTTGATTTGTATTGTCTTTTATCCTCTCAGCTTGTTAGGGAGAATATTTTATTTCAGATTCCATTCTTCAAGGTTCTCCTCTCACCCAGCGTGGAGCGTTGCTGTCATGTCCTTATCTAAAAAAAGAGAGAGATGGAAAAGAAAACAAAGCCCACAGGTGACACACGTTTTATTGAGGTGTTCCACATGAAGTGCAATTGTGTGCTTTACAGTGCACGCAGCACAGTAGGAGCCTGCAAGAGGAAGAGAACACTATCAAATGAATACAAATTCATCTTTCAAATAGGTTAGATTGGAATTGCTCAGGCTAGTACAGTGTGGACCATATTAAAATAGAGACCATTTTGCAGATCATCTTTCCATTTACTGTCACAAAGGCCACCGCCATTGATGGACCACAAAAGCCCCAGGGCAGGCAGATCAACTTCATATGTGAGAAACAGTATGTGGGGAATTCTGAGCTGGATGTTAGCTATGATAAATGGCTAATAAGGTAGAGCTAGGACAATTTTATTAGCTGAAGGAAATAGGTTTTCACCTGTCAAAAATGTTTAGTATTCAAGATGTTTCTGTGACCCGAAACAAAACTCATGGTTGTCACAGCACTGTGAAGAATGTAGGTTATGGAGCCAGGACATCAGGATATCTAGCCATGAGAGTCTCAGTCTTATGCTACTTGTCCTGAATCCTTACTAATACTCTTAGACCCCACAACATTGTAACCAATGTATTGAACACATTTACCTAAGTACACTCTTCACCTTCCAACACATCCTCTCTGTGATGTCTTTCCAAGCCACAGGTCTGTACCAGTGCAGTTATATCAAGCTGGAGACACTTAATTTGACAAGTTGAGGTTAAAAATGTTAAACAGGAAATAATATTCAGTAGCTCCTCAGTCCCTCACGTTATTTTTTGAAGTTATGACAGTATTTTTCCAACTATAATATTAAAGGAAGTGAGAAACAAGTTTAGCAGTGAATACACAGAAGTTTAAAATTTTAAAAGGAAAAAAAACTCAAAATAGGAGTCTCAAAAATTTAATAGCATAGTCCACAGCCCAGCTTCTAAGTGGGTTGTTCTTTAAACCATTAGGTATAGGGAGATCCCACCAAGTACAGTTTTTTTAAACTCAACACTTCATTGCAAAAGCCTAGCTGTGAGATATCTGGCCCAAGATTGGTCCATGTCTTTATTCACTCTTAGCCATTCTTGAAAATACAACTAGCAGGAAAGATGCTCTAAATACCTGTAAAGCAATTTGCCAGGTAAGATACTTGTTGCTGAGTATGTGCTATAAGGCATTTTTCAGTATTTTTCTTCAGCAGTGCTTTATCAATACAGGTTCCCTTTAATGTTTATTCTGCAGGTCTAAGACATTTGCTGTTACACGAAATATTGAAGATTTGGCTGCTAGTAAGATGACTCCAGTTCTTCAACCTGAAGCAGTGCCTGACATAATGAAGATGTCCTTCGATTCAGATTCTGCATCAGGCGAGACTGATAACATCAGGGTAACTGTAGTTATATGTATATATAGCTATATATATGTGTAGTGTCTATTCTTCTTTTTTTTTTCTTTCTTTTTTTTTGGGGGGGGGCTTTTAATCAGTGGGAGACCATTTCTTTTCTCCATAGGAAAATGTACGACTCACCTCTGACCAAAGCTACTTTGCACAGAATAAGTCAAGTTCAATCTAATAACACACATAGCCCTATGGAAGCATTATTTTAAAATCTGGAGTGTGATCACAACAGACATGTGACACAAAAGAACATTTGCTTTGGTAATTAATTTTACACTGCCATCTACAGGATAGGCCCACAATCTTTAAAATGCTTTACAACCATCATGCAATCATTACATTCCTGGGACAGCCACAAATATTTCGTGAGATGCTTCAGTGATCAATTTGCAGAGCCAAATTTAACACCTATAGGCACCCTGATTCAAGGATGGATGGCAGTTTGTGTGTCAAGCGAAAGGACTTCCTGAGCTGCAACTTTCCATAAAAGCCACTACAGGCTTTCTATGATGGGCAGCATCGTGAAGGCATCACCATGACAATTCATTCAACAAAATACTGACAGAGGTGAGGAATACATTGTCCTCTTCAGGTTTCATTGTCATCCTGCAACTCTGAAGGTTTTTCAGATAAGAGATGAAAAGAGGGTGAGTACAGCACTTTCATATGGAAAAGTCAATAGGTAAATGTACCATCAGCTGGAGCAGTTTCCAATATCCTGGAACAATCAAAGATCTTTGTGCCTACGTGCTCTTCCTGAAAATTTATCACTCTGTTGTTATTCTTGAATGAGCAGCAACTGAAAAAATGACACTGGTTAGAGCATTTCCCAGTATCATTATCATTCCCTTTGGAAAGAAAGGATCAGTATTAAAATTCCTTTTTTTTTTTTTCTGCGTGGTTCATGCAAGTTTGGAATTTTGTGAGACATGATAAACTGAGTAAAAAAATAATTTCAAACTCTGCATTATGTATGAAAAGAAAACTCATGGTTACGTGTTTTTTGCTATTTGCTTCACTGCTCCAGAAAATTATAGCTTTCATCTCATGGATTTGGTTCTAATTTTAATTAATTTTCATTCACTCTTCTGCAAACATCATTTATTACATGTAAATTACATATCTTTGAGTGGAAATTTAGAACATTTTATAGGCTTTGGCCATCTAGGAAATCTCTGTGATCTAGTTAATATATTATATGTAAATTATATATTAATATATGTCTGGTTAATATATTCTCACATTCATGTCAGATCTCAAGTGAGACAGAATTTGTGTGGACATAGATGAAGGTTTTGTAGTTTGACCCAATAATAAAGCAAAAGAAAGAACTCCAGTCGGCATGTTCAGATTGGTCAAGAATCTTTTTACACAGTTTAATACTCTGTGAAAACAAAATGAAGAAATTAGAATTATCTTGTGACATAATTTTCCACTCTTACAGCCTGAATCTCCTTTTACTCTAGATAGTCTAATCAAGGCATTCAGTTGATACCTTTGTCCAACTGAAAACCAAGTTGTTCTATATCACAGCCTAGCAATCTCAAATACATTGGATAATTCTTTCTGCATAATATACGCATCTATTACTGAAACAGGACTTTTAGCATACAAGTATTTCTTGTAATGTTGTCCAGTTTAACTTGATGTGTGCATTATATAATAGGACAGACAGTCTGTAGAAGATGTTTCATCAGGAAATTCCTTCTCCTTTGGACACTCTTCTTCCCGGAAGGAGCGATTTGTTCAGTCTGTATGCTCCAATGCAAGTACATTTGGGCTTCAAGTGTGTATTGAGAGGAAGAGCGTACATGCAGCATTTATCAAAAATGTGCCTCTTTACTACTTAGTTGGAGAACATGCCCTTAGAATGAGCTTCAAGCCAGGTAAATACAATTGTGCACAAAAAGAAAGTGGTGGGTGGGTGGATGGGTGGGGATGTGTGCATATATTTATTTATTTATTTATTTATGTGTATATATATATATTTATGTATATATATAGTATCTTATCTATATAGTGGCCTGGACAACCATTTCCCAGCTTTCCCAGCAGGTGGCCATGTGGCGCAATACCTCTCTGTATGGCCAGCATCAAGCAGAGTTGATCTGTACCTGCAGAGCGTGTCTGATGCATCCTGAATCATTAGATTTGGGATGTAAGCAAAGAGCAATTGGACATGGGCAGCAGATCTGATGCAGAGTCCTGTAGCTACATTTTAAAAACCCAGACTCTTAAAGGGAATTATGGATTAACCTTGTCAGGATCTAGTTCTTAATGTCTTAATCCATGATCATAAAAAGCAAAAGCACAGCAGGCCACTGAATCTAGGTCTCCTAAGTATCAGGCCTAACCATTGGGCCTTTCTTTGCAAATCAAGAGTAAACCTCAGTTCCTTTCTAGTGCCTGATTCACTCACCCATAGTGTTATCTGGTTAAGCAATCCAATTCACAATTCACTTGACATAAATCTTAAAAAGATCATTCTGTTTATGGACGTGAAAAGAACCTATTATTATGCTAACATTGTAAAATTCGCTTGTTGCCAGTTATTTAGCTATTTAGCTATTACTGAAATATTTTTTAAAAGTTACTCAACACACACACACATATATATATATATATATATATGGTGAAGAATGTCTGAATAAATCATAGCAAAATTTGGTTTATTTTATTATTCAGTTGCTACTACTAACAGTGATACTAATTGTTGTGTGATTTCAGTTTACACAGAGGCACCTATTGAAAAAATACAAGTCTCAATTCAAGCTGGGCACCAAGCTCCTGCAAAAATGATACGTTTAGTAACATTTGACGATCCAGAGACACAAGCATCTTCCAGCAAAGAGGCAGTCAAAAGAGTGAAGAAAATCCTTGATGAAACTGTTGATGACCAGGTACTGCTGTAAAAATCCACTTCTAGATTTATGGGAAGCAATACACAAAGCTTGGTTATTTATACTTACTTTGCCTATTTATATTTACTTTAACCTCATTAATTTAGATGGTAAACAAAAGTTGGAAAATAAAGACAGGCTTTTGGGTACACAATTCTTTCTGCAGGTCTTTTGATTAAATTAATATCTTTTGGCATAGATGTGGTGAAGGGTTGGTTTTGTAATTTTCTCTGAAGATCTCTTGCATGGTTATGTAAGACCCCAAATAGACATTGTGTGTCCAGAAGGTAGTCTGTACCACCCAGCTACTGCAACGTAGCAAAGAGGTGTGACACTGACCTATACAACTTGTTCTGAGATAGTAATGATAGTGCTATAGCTATGACTAACATAGAGTTACAAGTAATTATATGACCAAGTTTCTACACATTTATTATTACACAAGGGTAGTGTTCTATTTATGTGTGTTTTTAACACGTCATTATGTATTAGCCTCATTGTGGTGTATTGCAAGAATCCTATCTCAGGTACACATCTTGTCTTCTAAGGCAGCAGAGAGGTTCATAGCCCTCTATATCTGATTTTACGTAAAGCCTTCTGTAGGGACACAGAAACAAAATAAATATATATGTATACCTTTTTTTTTTTTTCTATTGGTGTTGACTAGGGAATAAGAAAATCCAGAAGCTCCTCATCCAGTGCCAGCAGCACCAGTGGAAGTGCTGAAAGTACAAAGAGCAGCCCATCCAGCAGCAACTCTGACAACAGAGCATCACAAGGAGGGACCCAGATAAATCTGAAAGCAAGACAGTATAAAGCCAAAGAAAAGAAATTCTACCCCTTTGGGGACAGCAGCAGCAGTAGCAGCAGCAGCAGCAGCAGTAGCAGCAGCAGTAGCAGAAGCAGCAGCAGCAGTAGCAAAGACAGTAGTAGCAGCAGTAGCAAGAGCAGTAGTAGCAACAGCAGCAAGGGGAGCAGCAGCAGTAGCAGCAAAGCGTCTGGTATAAGGCATCAGGCTAAGAAGCAGTCCAAGACCACATCATTTCCACATGCCAGTGCTGCTGAAGGAGAAAGAAGTGTCCGTGAGCAGAAACAGAAAACGCAGAGTAGCAGCAGCAGCAGAAGCTCCAGCACTGGTACCACCAGCAGCAGTGAAAGCACTGGTGTTTCCTATCATCACAGCAAATATGACAGACAAGGTGAAACGAAACATGACAAGTCCCAATTTAACAGTCACAGTAGTTACGACTTATCTACCGAATGGGTAAAATTTTCTATTACTTTGACTTCTACTAGGAGGTGATCCTCACTGAGCTATGTGTAATAATTTATTTTGGAATTTTCCAGGAAAGTCACCTGCCAAAAGTATACCGGCTCCGCTTCAGGTCTGCTCACAACCATTGGGTATGTACCTTATTCAATCACACATTCCCATGGTGGCCATAATTGATACGATCAAGCATAGTACTGAAGCACTTTATTTGGTTCATTTTACTTGTTCATTCCATATTGTCCAATAATATCATTGACAAAATAAGTAGGTTTATTAACAAAATACCAACTATTGCCCTACATCCTTCTATTGCAGCACTAACAGCCCTCAGTTTTTCAGTCAGGATACCTTTGGGCTAGATTCATTACAGTACAGCCAAGACAGCTAACAGAGACCATGGGATAATTATAAAGTGGTAGGACCTTGCAATAGGAATGACTGTTTCCACAGTTTTTAAGCAATCACAGCAGAAAGGCAAAATCATTGTGTATGTGGATGGAATCAGAAAGCAGGTTCAGTATGTATTATGGCACAGAGGTATTTTAAGTCTGTGTTAGAAGGATGATAATGTGGCTTTTGTAAGTGTTACCTGCTTATGAAAAAGAAAATGATTTACGTTTTTTTTAATTAAATGGTAATCTCTTTTTATTTCTTTAAAAAAAAAAAAAAAACACACACACGTTTGAACACTTGTTAAGTGTCAGTTTTATTTTGCCTGGCATTAGATCTAGACAATGTGATGTTGCAATTTGCAATCAGTGTCTACATGGCCTTCCTATAAGCTGAAAGGTACAGGTACCTCAGATCCACATCCCTACCCAACGTACTTCATGTTTGCTTTATAATAGTAAAAGTCACACGCTAGCTATGTCTGAATTGTCTTTACAGGGAGGTTGAGAGCTCTGATTTTGATGTCTGAAATATAAAACTAGAGACCAAACCATACCTTATTAACCTACTTTTGCTTCATAGCATCCAGAACAGAAGAGATCCAGCAGCTCATCATCAGCCTCCTCGGAGTCAGGAAGCAGCCACAGCAACAGCAGCAGCAGCAGTGACAGCAGCAACAGGAGAAGTCACACAGGTGGCACCAGCAGCAGCAGCAGCAGCAGCCACCACCACGGGGTAACAGCTGGGCACAGCTCAAGAAGAAGCCACATGAGCAGAGGAGTCAGCATTCACCATAACCATGATTCCAGCCTGACTCACGAGGTAGTATCTTTACTGTACAGTCAAGCTTTGCTAACTGCTGATCAGAAGCTATAGACGTGGTTGCACTCTAATGAGCTGAAGTAGGCAGGACCAGGAAGTAGTCAAGTTTGTAAATTGAAAGTGCACTGAGATTTCTTTTCCTTTGTAAACATTTTTTCCAAATTCCTTTCGTCTTGGGGTTTTGATTACATTTTCTTTAATTTCTAAAGCCATTAGCTCTATGTGAAAACCTGGATTTGGAAATGATAAAAAAAAAATAAAGGGAGTGAGATTATAAAGGGGAAATATATTTTTTCTACCTAAGCAAAAATGCAAATTAGGAGGAAGTAAATAAGTATAACTTAAAGCTTCTGTTTTAAACCTCCTAATTATTAGCCTCCTAATTATTTTCAGATGTAGACTAGAGGGCATGAGTGCATGCTGAGAATAACTAAAATCAGAATACCCATGATCATTACTGATTGAGAAATATAAAGTCCTATTAAGCACTGTTCATCTTTATTTTTAGTATACAGTCAGTATTCTGTAATTGTATTAAGGAAATGTATCTACTTATCATAACAGCACAAGTAGCCTTGCAAATGCTGGCAATGTATCTGGGAACTCTGCTACTACAAAGGATTTCAGAATAATCAACTTGTTTGAAGGAACTGTTGTATAGTAAAATAGATTGTGAATGTGTATAACACTATGAAGATACCTAGCATACAGTAGGCAGCTATTTAGAGTATTGCAATAATGTGCAAAATCTTAAGTATAAAAAGATAATTTGGAAGATCTTGGATTCTTTATCAAAGAAAACACTTCTTTGTAAATTCTTGGTGTTAATGAAATCATTAAGACTGAAACCAAAATTATTCTTAAGTATTGAGGATATTGACAGACGCACCATAAACTAAATGAATGATGAGGAATGCTTTCTGCTACCAGCATACATAAATTGGACTGCAGGCTCTCTAGTGAATACAGTGAAATACTTAAGCACAGATGGTTGGGGGTTGTTTTTCAGCGCAACTTCCTGGGAGACGTAATTCCACCTGGCATTACGATTGTGGCACAGGCAGTAAGGAGTGACAACAGAAATCAAGGTTATCAAGCTACAGCATATGTTCGTTCTGATGCTGCCAAAGTTGATGTGCAACTAGTTGTGGTTCAGCTGGCTGAAACCAATTGGAAAGCATGTGCTGATGCTGTAATACTACCTCTGAAAGCACAGGTAAGTACACAGGCAGCTTTGCCAAATGAGACATTTGAAAAGCCCACACTTTTTTAAATAAGCCCAGAGCACTTGCTGATTAGGAGGTCCAAGGAGGGAAAACATACATATTTTGAAATATATTTCACTTTTGTGAAATTTCAGAGAACATCCATTCCTTTCACCATCCTTTTGAATTAAAAAAAAAAAAAAAAAGAAAAAGTTTCAAAATCTGTCAAAAAATGTTGATTTTCAAGATACATCAAAATATTACCTGTAGTATTTTAGAAAATATTTTAAAAGTTTGAAAAAATTACTGCTTCATTACTATCTATTTATTTGTTCCAATACGAGTTTGCCTGTCTGGGAATGGCTGGCTCCATAATTCACTTCAGAAGATTCATCACTCAAAGGCATTCCATTTTTTAGGATTTATGTGAAATAATAGAAAAAAATAAGGTTAAATAATGGGCTATTATTAAGAGAGTATAGGTTAAACTACACGTCTTTCCATTTTTTTTCCTTTTTTTTTTTCCCTACCCCTCCTTGTGCTGTGCTTCCCAAGCCCCTTTCTAGGAAACAGGTCTTTGGATAACAGTTTATAAACCTTTGCTTTTTGCAGCAACAATTAACTAATTCAACCTGATATTTCAGCATCGAATAAGTAGGGTGACGTTAAGTATTGGGGAAGGCTAATAGAAATTTTAGTGCAGACTTCTACCAGAAAGAAAAAAAAAAAAAAAAAAAAAAAAAAAAGATTATTAAATTACCAAGTTTAAGGAAATCTTTTGAAATTATGGCAAATCTGAGCCTATTTAGAGTGAAAACAAGACTTAGGAACATAAAGAATCAATGCAAAGTTTCATAAAAGAAGAAAAACTTGTATTTTGAAAGGAGCAAACATGCTTCCATGATTCTTTTCTGAAATTTTGGTGTCTGTTTTCCTGTTTGTAAAGGCTAGACTGAGATGGGGCAAGGAATGCCGGGACTACAGGATAGCAGCCATGGCTACCACAGGCCAACTGGCAAGGAAGCCAGCCATGCAGCTGAAGGTGCAGTGGGGAAATCTTCCATCCTGGATAAAAAAGACAAGCACAACGTATGTAATTTGTTCTTTCCTAAGTTTTTGTGTTTCTTTTTCTACACTAGTTCGTTTTATAAAAGCACTGATTGAAACAGTTCAATGGTACAAAAGTATTTTGTGAATATGTTCTAGTTCCCCCTCATGTTTCATGTTAACAGATATCCCTCAAATACTTTAAAACTTGACATGCTTAATTTCATTTTCCTTATTAAATGATTTGATATTCAATTCAAAATGGCTCATGGCTTTGAAATGTCCAATTCAGTCTCAAAAATTAAAAATAATAATAATTTTAACAAAGGTTTAAATGATCAAAATAAAAACAACGTCTTTCTTCTGGATAGAATCAACCATTTAATTTGATCCAAAGTATGGTTTCTTTAATTGTCCCATTGTTTCCCTGATTTTACAGAAATGCCAATAATCTTCATCCTTCAATGTCTGTTTTCGCTCTTGGAGCTGAGTTTGTCACATCTTATTTCTCTCCAGATTCATGCAATACGTTCCTGGTGCAGCACTCATGTTGGGCTTCTCAGAGGCACATCAGAGAAATCCATCTCATGAATTTATAGCAAGGGCAGCTGCAACTTCTCCACGAACAATTGATACAGTAATTAAAGTTCCTGGGGTATGTGTCAATTTTATTTTTTTTCCTTACCTTGAATGGATTTTCAACTAATAACATTTTGATGCTTATATAAAGGGCAGGAAAAAAAAAAAAAAAAAAAAAAAAAAAGAGAGAGAGAAAAGGTGACCCCTACCCTTTCAGAAAAGCTGCTACATACCTAACTACATTGGTCTTGAAATACACGTTCCTTGATTTTGTACTGCTTTGGTGCAATGTAGCAACAAGCAGAAGTTGAAAATCAAACTCTGTAGTGAAATACTTTATTTCCATGCTGAGAGTAGTGGTTAGACCCAAATTGCCTCAAATATGACTGCTTTGCACTCACAGCTTTATTCATTTCACGCAGCATGACTAGTTCTGTGGGATGTATAGGGGCCTCAGAGCAGATAATGGAGGCCTTGAGAACATCTTGCACTCTGCTGCAACAATGTGCAGCATCTAATTATGTTTGTGCTTGAGTCCCACAGCTGCAGTGACCACACTTGATGAGACAGGTCTGAGCAAGTTACAGCAGCCACAAATTCTACTCTGCTTAAACTAAACTGAAACATTTAGTTAAAATCTCAGAGCAGCTTGCACAGGCTGGATCTGCAGAATCCCACTGATCAATTGGTCCTTGTCCACAAAATCTCTGTGCACCGCTTTGACAGTTTTCCCCTATATATCTGTGGTAAATTAATAACAGTTAGCTATTCATAAACAGAGAAATTACTATGTCTTTAACCTTCTGTGGTGCTTTAGTATTGCAGGATCTTTATTATGCAATAATAAAGAAGTAGGCACATTAGGCATCAAGTTGATTGTCCTGGTAAATGTATTTTGTATCTACAGTAGGGAATCTTACCATTATGGCACATCGTGCCACTTTTCAACCTGTATTGGATGCTGTTTACTTTTCCAGACTAATCCATCAAACTATTACTTAAAATGCTAACTTTTTAAGAATGTGCTTTATTATCACTTAAACTTCATCTGTATTTCATACTTTCCAATGTTCTTAACAATTTTTCATAAAAGTGAGGAAGTGAGACAGGAAGAGGAGACAATCGTTCCTCAGAAAAAGCCTGAAGTTTGGATGAATCCTGTAGAGACTAACACAACAGCAACTGTATAAGTACATCTTCAAGATAATTTTTTTTCATTAGGAGTTTTTTTTGTTTCTTTGTTTGCAGTGATGTCATGAGTACTATGGTTCAATTTATCTTAATGTTATTTCGTTTCTACTTTTTCAGGTAACGCTCTACTATCAGGGACTCCGAATGCCATTCACTTTGCCCTTAGGGCCATCTTCATCTTATAACACTCAAGATATCACTGCCTGGAATGTCTTTCCTGAAATAGCTTCACAGATAGCACAAGAAGATCAATGTAAATATTGCAGATATGCTTGTCTTGTGAATAAGCAATGTTTGTAGATCCATCCTCTGCTATGATTTGGACTTGTCTTTCTTTGTAGTGGTCTTCTAGGGAAGATTAGTGTCTCTAACTCTACTTTCTCAACAGCTCATTCCATCACTTAGAATCACATTTATTGGCAGGTGAATGAAGAGACTTCACATTGAAGTAAATCTTCAGAGTTCAGGAATCATTCCTGTCTGCAAGCTGTAGAGATTGTCTTTGGCACCTTCTTAGAAGGTGCCATCTCTTCATCAAGAGGCATCAGTTTATGGGTACAAGACAGATCATGAATTTTCTGCCCTGTTTGTTTTCTTCAAAAAGGATTCATATGAGCTTTAAACGATTGGTATCTAACACTTCTGCAGGAAACATGAACTATTTTTTGTCATCATTACTATGTCTAATTTCTCAAGAATTTGGTATGTTTTAATCACTGCTAGCCTGAGGATTTTTTTTTAGTATGTCATTAAAATCAATACTAATATAACCTACATCTGTTAGCTATTTGTTGGTGTTACAGACTCTGGAAACATTGAAAGCTTCTGCCAAGGAGATGTTCAAGTTTCTTTTTTTTTTTTTTTTTTTGCTGGGTAGTGCCAATCAGAGGCAGCCTTCAGTACTTTTCAGCATTATGCATGCCATTGTCATATCTGTCATTTCTTTACCGGTTTTGTTTTGTAGCTACATGTGAAATCAGCGGGGGAAATTTCAAAACGTTTGATCATATGAGCCATACATATTCTTTCAATAAAAGCTGCAACCTGATAGTGGCCCAAGACTGTACTGAACACCCAAGATTCATCATTACTACAAGAAAGGTTGATCCCCAGTCTTTCTCAAGAGAGGTTCACATAAATACAAGCTCAGCGTAAGTGTGATTTATCCTGAAGTTGCAAGAATTAAATACAAAACTTCAGGAAGTTAGTCTGGAGATGGGAAATGTCTCACTCTTAGGTGAAACTAGTTTCCAGAAGGATATCTGGGGAAAGATGGGATTTCCAGGAGGAATCCTGATCTGAGACTCTGTTTTAGTTGCCCTTTTCTTTGGTTACACAGTCACCATCTGATAACCTGCTCCATAAAACCCCATGCTGTCTTTTCTTTAAAGGTTGAATCTCAACACCCAAAGTCCCAATCAATTTTGCATTTAAAAATGAAAGCAGCTCAGTCATTCTTTCAAAATCCAGGTGTTTTTCACATTTTAAATTAACCATTAGCTTTTTTTTTTTCCCCCCTCAAGCAACATCACAATCTGTCCTGCAGCAAATTCATCTCTCCTTGTGGCATGCAATGAAGAATCAGTACTATTACACAGTGGAGATTCTGAATATGAAAAAGGTAAACTGTGATACTCACCTTTCTTGGTCTGATTTAGAAACTAAATATCTTCAAGACTGTGCTTTTACAAATTTCACAGAAGAAACACAATCTTAAGAAAATACAAGTGGGATTAATTTGAAGAAAAACTAGAGACTTTCTTAATATTTCTATTCATTTATAATCCTGTGTTTTCCATAGAAGATGCAGTCTTACTTTTCCTCAGTATAACTGAAGGGTAAATAACCCCATTTCTTAAATATATAGTATGTCCAGGCTTGTACTTGTTTTCTCTCTCACAAAATAAAACAAAACAGACATTCCGACTGCAGCAGAACAATGACCTGCTGATGTGTCAATGAGTGTGAAGGAAAAGACATTCTAACTTATTTTGTGCTACTCAGTTCCTCCATTAATTTAAAATTCAACACATCACCTTATGATGATTTACTATCTTTTTACAGGTAATATTAAAATTTATAAAAATGGAGCAACAGTTATTGTGGAAGCTCCAACACATGGACTGAAGAATGTAACTTTTGATGGAATGATCCTTAAGGTATGGGGCTTTTTTTCCAAGGTTACTACTTTCTTTCCATGTAGTGCCTTGGCAATATAACAGACAAGCACTTCAGTATTCACTACAAAGGTGTGTTATTTTATAGGTTACTGTTGCTGCATGGATGAGAGGAAAGACCTGTGGAGTTTGTGGAAATAATGACAGAGAAAAGCACAATGAACTCCTAATGCCAAATCATAAGCTGGCACACAGCTCTTCTGCTTTTGTTCATTCATGGGTATTACTAGAAGAAACCTGTTCTGGTGGTGAGTAGATCTAAAAATATTTTATACTTGGGGAGAATACAATTTCAGTTTTCTTCTGCCAATAACTGGAAAGGATTAAAAAAAAAAAAAAAAGGCAGTATATATCTTTTACTTTAAAAAAGACAATCGCAATATATAATCATTGTAACTTCATTAACAACTGTTTAAAACAGTACCTATGAGCACAGCAAATATACAATACAGCAAAAGCATTTGTATCATGTGCAGTTCAATGTTAAATAATTGATTCTACTATAGTTTCTTAGACTGAGTAGCTTTTTTCCTGGAGAGGAAAAATCAGACCTAATCTTGCCTCAGCTGAAATCAGTGTGATTTTCGTCACTGAGACAAGGCAGTTTCGTCTGTTATCTGTAGACTTTATTTAAAAAAACATGTTACATGCTATGAATGCCATAGGTCAAATTTTAAGATTATGTAAATTTTCAGAGTGCTCAAAATTTCATTTTTGTTCTGCATCATCCAAGGGTGCAATTTCAGGGAAATATTTAGAAATACTCCTAAAGTAAGAATTTCCTCTCACATGGAGCTGGAAGAATAATGATGGTCTCCCATAACATCAATACAGTTTTGTTCCACAGGTCTCCACTTACCTTCGACCTGAAACAACTTTACTGAAGTTAATGGTTGTTTTCTCCTTGACTTCGTTGGCAGTAGAATTGTACTTATCTGTATGTCAGAAAACAGAGTCATAGCTTGGATTCTGTTAAGTTACATTATGCCTTTCTAGTGAGATAATTGCAGCATTATAAAAATCATCCAATACAAAAATTATCCTTGATGTTATTATATAAATGCTGCCATTTTTTTATCCATTCACAACAGTTGACATTTTTCCTAATGCAATGAAGTAGCCATTGTGCTTGTAGTATCTATTCTTAATAGCTTTCAGACATGAGAGGTTATTTTCTGTGTATTATGTAGTTCTAAAAAACTGGATATACATGATTCCATTTGGGTTATATTGTGCAATTACATTTTAAAAATAGCTCCCCTTTCAGAATCTTTCTTCTATCCCCCAACTTATTATCATCCTATCTTGATAACCTCGCTACTGTGAAAATGGTTTGTCAGGGACCTGTGTTTTAATAAAAGCTGAAGAGAAAATATGGACCTTTATTATTGCAAGGATCGATTGGGATTTATTTCTACAATTTTAACTAACTTTCCTTTTCCTCTTAGGGTGCAAACTGCAGCGCAGTTATGTGAAGCTGAATCGAAATCCTACTATTGATGGAGAGGAGTCTACATGCTATTCTGTTGACCCAGTACTGAAATGTATGAAAGACTGTACTCCAATAGAAAAAACTTCGGTTAAGGTTGGCTTCCACTGTTTCCCAAAAGGTATGATATTTTTCTCTTTCTGTGTCACATACTGTAGGAGCTCTGACAGAGTACTCAAAAGAAAAAAAAAAAAAAAAAACACAACACAGCCACGCACAAACCTGTATTGCTCCAGCTCCCCTCTGAGCTGCTGTTTTTAATCCCATTAGTATTTGCTATAACCACTGACAGCACTGGCTAGCTAAAAGCTAGTTTAGGCGATGGCAGGTAGCATCATCTGAGAAAAACGTCTGAGGTGGTAAAAAGGGCAGCAGAGATCAATATTTTTTTTTTCCACATTTTCAGGATCTCCATAAAGTTGTGATAAGCAACAGTAAGTCTTTTTATGCACATTACAGCCTGCAATTTTGTGTAGACCAGGGCAAGCAAGGCAATTGAAAGTCAGTCAAGTAGTGTGACATGACTGCTGTGATTAGGCTGCCATGCTATGCCACTGTGCAATACATCAGCAAAAAACACATTGCTGAAATGTTCTCTAGATTGTTCCAAAAAATGGTTTGTTTTTGAAGGTATTTTATACAGACATACTTGTGCCCCAGATTTTTTAAAATATTGAGCCTTTTTCTTCTTTCACTTATACGAATTTGTCAAGGATGCAACGCATCATCTAGCACAGATTTGCAGTACAGTTATACAAGTTTGAGAGGAGAATCCAGCCTTGAATGTATACATATTTCTGGTGCATTCTTTCCTAAATCTTTTAATTAATTAATAGATCACATAGTGTATAGGTACTGTACGCTAATATTTTCTAATAGCTCTATGAGAAGAGAATAGATGCCAGATGCATCCTTTTATGAAAAGACACCTCAAAAAAAAAAAAAAAAAAAAAAAAAAAAGCCTTCCAAAATCTTGTCATATCTATGTTTCACAGATTTCTTTTGTGTGTCCAAGTCTTTATCTCTCAAATGTCATCACCCCAGGCCACTCACTGCCTCAGAATATTAGGTTGTAATAAAGCTGTCTTATTCTCTCACAAAAATGTGTTAGAAAAGAGGAAAATCAGAGAAGGAAAAAAAATGTTAGTTGTCTCAGCCACTGCTGTTTTTACAGCAACTGCAGGCTTCTCTGGTTCATTTACTGAACCAGAGGCTGGGAAGTGTGCTAGCAGCACTCCTAATCAAGGACTTTTTTATTTATTTATCTGGAAGAGGAGAAGGAGGAAGGGAAAAGATGCCATTTGAGGTTTTTTTTAGCAAGATGACTGCTTTTCCTCAGGCTAGGGCTCAATAGGAATACAAGGCCAGCCCTTAAAACTGGCCTTTTTCTTTCTTTGACATGGAGAAGCAACAAAAAGAAAATCCCCATCTTTCCCAAGATGTGAATATGTATTTGCATACACAGGACAAAAACCTTTTCTCAGCTCTTTATATGAGAATTCAGACTTGATAGTCTGCTATCTCAAAAGACAGGGACTCTTTCACTGTCACAATTGACAGAAGGATAAAATGAAGTTCAAGGGTGCAAAATTGCCTGTTGTCCTCGAATCAGTGAGCCTATAGTCTTAGGATCCTGACTGAGGCTGATTTCATTCCATGTCTAAATCTGTATACCAGTTTACATCTCAAACCTGCCACAAGTCCTACCTATATGGATGATAGTTACTCAGCCATGATCCAGTTAGCCCAGGGAACTGTTTCCTACATAGATATGAATATAGACAGACCCACAGAGTACCCTCAGGCATAACAAGAATCAAAGTATGTAAAAAACAGACCTTAGACTTTCATAGCAGATCTCATTTCATAGCTTGAAAATATTATGCATTTTTTAAAAAGCATCTCAAGCACGTTTCTGGGAAATATTAAATTTCAAAGTAGTTATGGAAAAGAAAAAAAAAGAAAACCTACCATGCTTCAGGTTGGACAGTAATTCACCCAAGGAAGGTATGAGCATTTCAGGAGATCAGTAAGTGACCAGGAGATCAAAAAGTGACCCAAACCCAGCAATATCAGATTTCCCTGTAATAAGAGATGGTATGTTAAAAATATATTGATCAACTGAGGGATAAAACAAATAGAAGTAAAATTATGAAAGCTTTACCCACTCTGATTATGCAAACTTAATCTAAATGGATGTTCTAATATTCTTCCAGCTGCAATGATAAACCTCCAACTATCTAAGAATATTTATTGGGAGGATGAATATTATCATTCTATTTAGATTATTTCAGCATTAAAGGATATGGCTTATTCAAGCTGCTGTTGATAAAGCAGTGTAGTAAGGTTAATACTGCAACTGACAATGCTCTGTCAGATTTCACAATATATGGGAAACTTTAATTAGAAGTTTATGAACCTCTGAAAATTCTCCAAAGGGCTTACCCTTCAAGATGAACTTCGACAAATAATCAGCTGAAATATGCAGTGATATGCAGCAATAACATAAAAAGAGATTGCTGATGTATATTGGTATGAGGTGGTCTTACTTTGAAAGTGGCTACCTCCTCCAGCACTTTTACTGGCTTCTGCCTGTTGTCATTGTGCTTCATGAAACGTTATTCATTTTGTTTTTAGGGAAGTATTATAGTAATTATATCATGGATGAAAATCCTGCTCCAAGTCAATGAGTCAGTTAGATGTCAGTTGTGGGGGCAGGCTTTCATTCTTTACTTGATGAGGGAGTTGGCAGCCATCAAAACAGTATTTCCATGAAATGTGTTAATTTGCTTGATGTTCGTTAACAATGGCTTTGCTCTTCTGACAGATACTGCTGTAAGCCTGCTGGAATGGCAGAGAAGCAGTGATAAGAAATCTGCATCTGAGGATGTTGTAGAGTCTGTGGATGCAGACATTGATTGTACCTGCACTGGCGACTGTAGTTAAGCTAAATTCCTTAGTGTTGTGCTATAGACGTATTACAGAAATAATTGAATACCTGGTCAGGTAAGAAGGAATGTAATAGTTGTAGTAAAATATTAAGAAATGTGCTTGAAGAAAGTAAGCTTACTGCATTGCATCCGAAGTCAAATGCATTATGTACAGTCTGCACTGCTTAATAAATATGTTGTTCATTAAATAAGTCTTCGTGTGTACTCTGTCTTTATTTGTCCCTATCAACAAAACAATCAGACCAACTATAATATTATCCAGAAATTCTGCTTCTTTTTATCTGAAATATAATTACAGCAGTCCTCTCTTAAAATTATGTTCACTAGGTGATGAAATGAAAACATGATTACGGCTACTGCTAACATTCCATTGTGTAGAGAATTTCATATTTAGCATACTAAAGACACAGTAAGCATTTGTTTTCTTTTATGTTTTATGGTAAAAAGCAAAGTCTGTTCTTGGAACCATTCTGCAAAAAATACATTTTACTCCCAGCAAGACCATTAGCCTTAGTACATTCTACAAAGGAATGAATTGGACTGCTAGACTCCCACTGTAGCTTTCCAGAGAGCTATAGTGTGTGACACAGTCCCCATTTTGATTTAAATTTCAATGGATGTGCTGTTACCTCATGAGCTAAAAGTATGAATAGGATTTTTTTTTTCTTTTTTTTGGTTTACCATTTCCTATTGTGTATCTATGAAAATGATGCTTTCAAAAACTTCAGGGAACAATAACACATAAGGTAGTATTCCAAATACCCCCCAAAATAATATATATATTAAAAAAATGTAAGATCAATAGCATCATAAAGCTAAAATAAAGCAAAGAGGGACAGTCAGACTGTGTTTAACTAGTGGAGTGTCAGTCTGCTAGCTCTCACTAGGCCTATGCAGAAAGGCAATTCCCTCCCACCCTGGGGAGCAAGATTAGGTGGCACCTTCACACCCCCTATGACAACACAATATTACCTTGAACACAAATCAGCTGTGCGGTGAGCTGTGATGTGCTCCATAACAGGCAGTAGCTGCTAGCACACTCTTCCAAGAGAAGCCTTAGCATGGGCAAGGTAGCGCTGAACCCAAATGCTGCCAGGAAGCTGTCATTAAAGAAAATACTTTTCCTAACTAAAAACCTGAGCTATCAGAAAGAGGAGGACTGAAGACTAAATAGCTGAACAATTACAGAATAACATTTTTCTGTGCTTTTTGTTCAAGAGCAGAAACACGAGTAAAGTAGTACTCCTCTTGCTATCTCTCACTGCAACTTGAAACTAGCTTGAAATTAAGCAAGATGCAGTTTTTCCTCAGCGTACTGAGTACTCTCCCAGCCTCCTGAGGATAAGCAGCAGTTCAGGGATAGAGAGGGCACAAGAGAGCTACCTGGCCCTTCCCCTTCACTCAGGCTTTACTTAGTCTACACATTGTGTTTGAGAGCCTTCACACATACTGGGGCTTTATTCAGATAGCCAGTTCTCTCTATTCAACAGCTTTTTTTGTTGTCAAGCATGTTCAAACTCACTCAGACCAATAGCATGAGCTCTTGCACTGTGCTTTTATTTGTAATTTTTCCTGTACAAATTCCCTGTACAAAAGCTTTGTTTTGCTAACTAACTCATCAGAATTGCTATACTGGGGAAAAAAAAAAAAAAAAAAAAAAAAAAAAAAAAAGGTAGCTGCAAACAAGAAGAGTGATAAAGAATACTACATTCCACTTTTCTTTAAAATCACACTAATATTACACCTTGAGAGGCCTTTTCTTTCTGGTATTGTTTTCACTGTGACTTATGGGAGATTTTGCCATTGACTTTCATAGGATCAGACTGGAGTCTGCCGCCTTTAATCCAACACCTTTCCTTTTAATCCACTTGTTTACAAAAGAGAAACTTTTGCTAGTCAACCACTTCAGATAAGACAAAGGCAGTGTAGAAATGTAGTGAGGGAAGAAAAATTAACTTTCATGCTCAACTACTAGAATAGGAATTTAGCAGCAGCAAAGAGCCATTAGTAAGTGAAGTAATTCTGCTTGCAATAAAACACAGAAGCATGACACTAATTAACAATGATCAAGCTGGGATATACAGTACCAAAAATACAAGCAACTCATAAAGGCAAATGCCTTCTCCTGGAAACAATTTACAAACTGTTGAACTCACTGGAAAAAAAAAAAAAAAAAAAAAAATCAAGGCCTGATCAATGGCCTTAAATTAACCTCTTTTACAATGATGATATATAATACATCCTGTACAGTTTTAAAAACCACTGAGCATGCTAGGTAAGGTCTGTCCCTGGCAAAGCACCACTTTGGCTCCTGCACTGAGAAGAAGGCATCTCCAGTGTCTCAGCAGTTAAAAGGAGCCACCAGAGTGGCTTCACATCTCTTCCTGCTGATGGCAGAAAAACATGCTAAAACCACACACATGTGCCTCTCCCCCAGCAGAAGCTTCTCAGTTAGCACTTCCACTGGCTGTGCTATTAATAGACAACAAAGCCCCCACCAGCAGGATGCTGCCTGCTGTGGCTTGAGTCCATCAATCCTAAGGAAACACCTGTTCATACACTCTCCCAGACACAAAGAAGGAAAGACAAAAATGTCCCCTATGGCAGACCTTGGCCAAGGAATCTGTGCCTCATCACCCTACCAGTAACACAGCCAGGTTTGGGTGCAGGGTCAGACAGAGGGGAAGCATTCACTAGCAAAACCTATGCACACACCTGGGCTGTCCAGGGCATGGGGTAGATGCAGCTCCTCCTGTTTCCATCTCTAAGGGGCAGCGTTCATCTCTGTCTGGTTCCTGTTCATTGGCGCCCTCTTGCCGAGGCAGCTGAATACCTGTGACTGACTCCATTGATGTTGCAGCTGTAAAATCCAAATATAATGAAAGTTAGTAAAGCCAGAGGTTGGCACCAGGCACAGCAAAGCAAAACATTGACAATCACCCCATCGTGCCAACAGAATTAAGAACATTAACAGTACAAGTGTGAAAAAGCTCTTCTGGAGTTTCTTATGCACCACATAGACATTTCCAACTCATCTGGGAGGATATGCAGAGTCCATATTTAAACCTCACTTAGAAATCATGCTTGTCCTATCTTATAATGCAGTTACATAGCCAACCAAGTATTAAAATGTATATTTCACAGGCTGAGCTTTTATACACTCTACTTTTCATTCCTAGTACTTCTAAATGATACGCATTAATGAACTTTGAACTTTACCGTAGTAAACAAGGAAAACAAGCCTAGAAATATATATGCACTCTGGTATTGCTTAAAAAAAGAGTGCCATAAAAAAAGATACAGGTCTAAGCATAGGCAAGGCTTGAGTCCTAATTCTGCCTATACAGCTCTGTAATGTGATTTTGGATGAGGCTGGGGATTTCCGTGCCTCATTTTCTGCATCAGAAGGATATGACTACTTACCTACCTGATGGAGTCAGAAATGCATATGAATTTATAGTCCCATATGCCTTTTGCAAGTTCTTCAGTGATTCTACAGATGAAAAGTAAATTTTTCCACTAGATCTCATAACCACATGAGTATATTTTATTGTTAGGTTATTTTATTGCTAGGTTGAAGGTTTTCATTTTCAGATTCATCCAATTGTAAAATAACTATACATTCACTAAAAATATATATATATATATATATATATATATATATATATATATATATATACACACTTAATTTGTTCATGGTCAGCTTTGGTTAAACCTTAGTGGATTATTCATAAAAGCCTAGAATCGGATCCTGCTATTACAGTAAGATAGGCAAAAAACTGTTGGAGACACAGTCTTTTGTATCCTAGACAAAGGCAACAAACCTTTTGTCCATCAGACCAGGCTCTTTTGATTCACTAATTTTAAATGACACAGTGACTCTCAGGAAAGCTGTCGTTGTGCCCTGGAGAAAGGATCTGCAGTATGAGAGGAAAAGATAAAACTTAATATCAGACCCCTCCTGGAAACAAAATGCCTGCTCCCCAGTATGACCAACAAAAAAGAAAAAATAACTTGTACAATTCCAACCCCACTGAAGTCAATGGTTAAACTCAACAGATCCAGGCTTTTACTCAGCACGTTTAAATGAGTTATTAAATGAACTTCAGTTGTCCCTAAAAATAAATGTACTGTGTGGATCTAAGTGTAGCTGATGAATAAGAAACCTCGGGAATCCAGCATATAGGATAGTTAGAGCTAAAACCAGAGACAGCACAGAAGGTTGCAGGAGAGTAGCTATTAGCGGTTGGTCTGTATGTTGAATCTCAAGGTCTCTCATGCCATCTACAGGTTTATTTGTTTACTAGCAGCAGTTTAAATCTCTCTTCAGGTTTATTTATAGGTCTGATACATTCCAGGAAGTTTTATATAAATTCTAATCAAGGTTTGAGGTAGTGTTTCTTTTCCCACTAACCTCCACACTTGATTACTATGTGTTTTTGGTTTTGTTTTTGTTTTTTCCTGTGAGTACATTACAATTCTGTACCTTTCTGAGCATCATTTCACATTGTCTCTGGAGGAAAAAGACATTACCTAAGACATTCTCATTTCTGTTATTGCTGGGTAGGCAGTAATTATATTGCAAGCAGGGCTGGGAGAACAGTTTACTAGAAAATCCAAAGATGTTCAAAAAGAGTACTTACGGTCCTTCTTCAACCAGTCTGAAAGGCTGTTATTTTGATACCTCAAAATGTTTTAATGCACAAAAAGACATCTGTTTTTTCTGCTTTTTCCCTTGTGGTTCACTTAGCTGTAATTCACATTGAGCACTTATACGTCCTAATATTATTAAGTTTATTTTCAGATGAATTTGGGGAAGAAATTATATACACATATAGACAGATCTGATCACAGCACTTCCCTTCATTATCTGTAGCCTGTTTCTTCCACCACCTGAGTTTTCTTTCCCCATTTATCACTGCACACTGGCCTGTTCAGCTTCTCTATGGAGGACAAATGTGGGCATCCCAGCATCCCTTCATCAAACCTGCAGAAACAACCCCTGAGCCAGGGCGAAGAAGGCAGCTCTGTATCTGTGCACCCAGACTGGAAGCTATTCAGGCAGCTTTAAAATTCAGATTGTACCCTATGTTAAAACATCAGCTTGTGGAAGCCTTCAGAGTTCTACAGACTTTCTCTCTCTTTTCTCACTGTTTTCCTTCTCTGTTACCTTTCAGTCATCTATGACTACAAACCAGGCCAGGGACATGTGTGACACAGTCATTGTAAAGTGAGGTTTTAATGTTAGGGAAAGGATGGAGTTCAGAGCCCATAAGGAGCCTGAACATCCAAAACCTCTGTAGATTACCCTGAACTACTCCAATTGCCATCTGCCTAATTGAGGCTAAATGAAACCAAAATTCTTCACAGTAGCAGCTAACTGAGACTCATCAGGATGCGCATAAGTCAGCTTTGGTCCTGTTATTAGATAGCCACGTTCTCTGTTGTATTTGGCTTTGCCTTAATACAGATTGTGATACTTTGAAGAATAATCAGATACCATGAAGACCTGAGTCCTGCATGAACTCTGCAAGGGTTACCATAACAAACAATGCTAAATTAGGGTGCTGAAATAATGACCCATGGTCTTTTGCCACATCCTTGTTTTATCTCACTGGAGAAATGGATCACAGGCTCTTTTAGTTCTGAAGCTTCAGAGCACTTTCATGATTCCTAAAATCTTCTTGGTAATGAAATGAATTTCAAAATACAGTAAGTGGTGAGAAATGCATGAAATGTTGTGACTAGCACCTCTCAAACTGATCTCCATTTTTTTTTGTTTGCACATTATTTTGTCCATATATCATCTTAATCTTTGCAAGTTGAAGTAACCCAGTGTTATTTACAGACATTACATAAAGCAATGTTTAAGTGCCTTGTTTAGCAACAGTCATATCTGTCTCTTGTGTGGTTGAAAATTTACTCTAGCAAGAGACGTTTTGATGCTTTGTTTTCTCATCAGCTGATAAAAAGATAATTACATCAAAAGAAACACAACGAAGAAATTGAGCTGAATAAGCTAACACTAGAATTCAACAGATTCCTGCTTACATGATCCAAACAAAACTATTAATGTTCAAAATATGTTCATGACCACGAGACTTTGCAGATGGTATACATATTAGACTCACTATGAGCATAAGAGATTGATGCAAACTCAGGCTAGGGCTGGAACAAGCAATAAAATGCTTACCTTACCAAGACACTAACCTCTTTATATTACTTCAGACTCACTGCAGATATCTTGATATCTCTGAATGCTGTTTCACCATTAAACTCTGTAATGCAGCTGTACCGCTTCCATTTGATCCCAATCTGGACATCCTTATAGCATGCTTCATAGTGCTCCAATTGTCTCTTATGATTACCTGTATCACATGATCTAACTTTCATTTGTCTGAATCCAGTGTTCAATCTACGTCTCATATCTCAGGTGACTGTTCAACCCATTCAATCCTTGTAAGAAAGTAAGTGGAAACCACTGTTGTATCACTGACTGAGTGTAATCACAGATACTGTTTTTTGTAGGTCTCACTGACACAGATTAAAGGTGCTGAGGGAAGACATCTAGTGTGAGGCTCCTCATCTGCCCTTCGTGAGACAGGGCTAAGCCCTGTAGCTATTCCAACACTTCTGAGCAGATACAAGGATGCTCTTTAGGGTGCTGGAGAGCTGCACAAGTTGTGAAAATTAGACACTTATAGGCCTTGCTACTTACAGGTACAGGAGAAAGCATTTAGGATTTCAGTCTAACCACCCACATTACATCCAGGTTTTTTTTATTTTCCTTTGTGAAGCTGGGCATCAGTCAATCCTAGTGCTTCACATTGGAAAATTCTGATGTGACCAAACTGAAAGGCTCTGGAGGCATTAATTGGTGACCTTGCCTGACAGACCAAAATAAATCTGGCAGGCAGGTTGCCCCCTTTGCCAAGTCCTTAGATCCCCAGCTGCAACTGTACAGATTACATAGCTCCCAGGGCCAGGTAAGGATGCCAGCTCCCATCCAGCTAAGAGCCAGCTCCTGCACGTTGCCTCCTGCCTTCAGCTTGGCTCTGCAAGCTCCTAAGCATGCCCAGGGCCAGCTGGTTAGCACCAGGCAGACAGGGAACCTGGCACTCTCTCCACCTTTTGGCCAGCTGGTAGATTGACAAAATGGATTGCTCCACTCATGAGAAATGCTGGGATGCTGATGTCCCCCTCCTGCGCAGAAGGAGAGGCAGCATGACGAGCCCAAACCCCTGGGACAGAATTCCCTTGTGCAGAGAGCAGGAGTCTCTCTCTGTCTCAGCCTCTTCACTTGTGCTGGGGACCAAGAGTGAAGTGTTATGGGGCTGCTTCATCTATATTTGTGAAAGGATCTGAAGCCCAAAGTACTATTTCTTATATAATTCTGCATGACATTACATTATCTCATTACACGTAGGCACTGACTAGATGAGTTTAGCCACCAGTGGAGGCAAAGCTCATTGTTTTGTGGGATATTCAGTCCTCCTAAACCTGCACCTCTACATGAATAAACACCATAAACACCTAGAAAGAAAATCCTGGCCTAGCCAGTACTGATTTATATGGTTTCTCATCTCTTTTAAAAATTCTACCACCAATTCTAAGGCTAAATCTTTTATGGTGCAAAGGTTTAAACGTCACCTTCACTCACCCATGCTGTACATTTTCAGCACTCCAGTGGAGTGGTTGAAATGTGCACATTTTTGTTCCTCTTGAATTCCCTGCCTTACCGTTAGTATCTTTATGGACAACATTCAGAGAAAGTCCTTGCTTAAAAGCCACATTTTAAGATTTTGTTTGTTGTTAATATATAAATGCAACTGATCCATTTTGAGATCCCATCTACAAGAAGGGCCGGAGGGCAGACCCGGGAAATTACAGGCCTGTCAGTTTGACCTCAGTGCCAGGGAAGCTCATGGAGCAGATCCTCCTGAGAGTCATCACGCAGCACTTGCAGGGCAAGCAGGCGATCAGGCCCAGTCAGCATGGGTTTATGAAAGGCAGATCCTGCTTGACGAACCTGATCTCCTTCTATGGCAAAGTGACGCGCTGGATGGACGAGGGAAAGGCTGTGGATGTGGTCTACCTTGACTTCAGCAAGGCTTTTGACACCGTCTCCCACAGCATTCTCCTCAAGAAACTGGCTGCTCTTGGCTTGGACTGGCCCACGCTTCGTTGGGTTAGAAACTGGCTGGATAGCCGGGCCCAAAGAGTCGTGGTGAATGGAGCCAAGTCCAGTTGGAGGCCAGTCACTAGTGGCGTCCCCCAGGGCTCGGTGCTGGGGCCGGTCCTCTTTAATATCTTCATCGATGATCTGGACGAGGGCACTGAGTGCACCCTCAGTAAGTTCGCAGATGACACCAAGTTAGGTGCGTGTGTCGATCTGCTTGAGGGTAGAAAAGCTCTGCAGGAGGATCTGGATAGGCTGCACCGATGGGCTGAGGTCAACTGCATGAAGTTCAACAAGGCCAAGTGCCGGGTCCTGCACCTGGGGCGCAATAACCCCAAGCAGAGCTACAGGCTGGGAGATGAGTGGTTGGAGAGCTGCCAGGCAGAGAAGGACCTGGGAGTGATGGTGGATAGTCGGCTGAATATGAACCAGCAGTGTGCTGAGGTGGCCAAGAAGGCCAACGGCATCCTGGCTTGTATCAGAAACAGTGTGGCCAGCAGGGCTAGAGAGGTGATCGTCCCCCTGTACTCAGCTCTGGTGAGGTCGCACCTCGAGTACTGTGTTCAGTTTTGGGCCCCTCGCTACAAGAAGGACGTCAAGGTGCTTGAGCGGGTGCAGAGAAGGGCAATGAAGCTGGTGAGGGGCCTGGAGAACAAGTCCTACGAGGAGCGGCTGAGGGAGCTGGGCTTGTTCAGCCTGGAGAAAAGGAGGCTCAGGGGCAACCTTATGGCTCTTTATAGGTACCTCAAGGGAGGCTGTAGCGAGGTGGGGGTTGGCCTGTTCTCCCACGTGCCTGGTGACAGGACGAGGGGGAATGGGCTTAAGTTGAGCCAGGGGAGTTTTAGGTTAGATGTTAGGAAGAACTTCTTTACTGAAAGGGTTGTGAGGCATTGGAACAGGCTGCCCAGGGAAGTGGTGGAGTCACCATCCCTGGGAGTCTTCAAAAGACGTTTAGATGTAGAGCTTAGGGATATGGTTTAGTGGGGACTGCTAGCGTTAGGTCAGAGGTTGGACTCGATGATCTTGAGGTCTCTTCCAACCTAGAAATTCTGTGATTCTGTGAGATCATTTGACCAGGACAGTATGACTGAACTGCCACATCTATATTGGCAATATAAATTTTTTTTTTCCTAATTGTGTCCACCCCCCTGCCACAATTCCAGTAATCAAGTTCTCCTTTAACTGCAGCTCTGCTTCAAGCACTACTAGCTGCAAACATAGCTGTATTTAGCAAAAAAGGGAAAGAAAGGGAAAGGGAAAAGGGAACAGGGAACACTACTTTTTTAAAAACCAACTGCTACAAGTCATTGGGTGTGTTTGAAATACAGATGAAGTGGGATCACCACCAGTCAGCCCCCTCAGGAAGATACCTGATAATTTCCCCATTACGTCATTCTTGAATTTCATTCTTTTCCTCAATATTTACATTAACACCACTGAACTCATTGCACTTCACCATTGTCCTCTATATCAGCATGTGCTCTATGGAAAAAAAAAATGTAAAAAATAATGTTTCTTCTGCTGCAGAAATGTTGGTAGATCATTTAAAACAGTGTATGCGAAACAAAATATGTGGCATAGTTCGCCATATTAATCCATTGACTCAAGTCTGAAAACTGCAATAATTTCTCTGAATGACAGACTGAGAGGTTGCTTACTTGGTTATCACATAGCAATTTCACAGCTACTGGGTTTCATTACCCCCTTCCCTTCCCAAAAGATTTTCTTCATATGAAAAGACCTTTCAATTTTAGTCCTACTTTAAGGTCTTCCGTTTGCCTGAATTCTTGAACATTCTATTTGTAGGACTTCTTTTTCTTGTTAACCAGAAAACAGGTTCATAATGAAAGGGCTGCATAATCAAGTGTGTTTCAACTAGCTGAACGTATTCCTACAGCAAAACCCCAGGAAACTGAATTGCAACCCCCTCCCCTCCCCCCAGCTCTTACCAACTGCCGTTGGCCTTATCTTCCATATAAGAGACTTGGTGGTCTTCTCTCTCCTCTTCCTTGGTGCAGCAAGGAAAGTAGGCTTATTCACACTTCGCTCTAACCTCTAGGTGAGAAAAAGTCTTCCCTGTACATGGGAGGCTCACAGTAAAGGCTGATAAATAATCTGAACCATGAATTAAAGAGTAAAATGAAATCCATTACCTATGCTCTCTGCAGAGCGCCCGTCTTGCACGGGCTCCTGGGGGTCCAGAGTTAGCAAACTGTGTACCACTAGAGGGCAAACTTGACCAAGACATTTTAAAAAAGAAATTTCTGTACATTTACAATCGATTTCAATTATGGCTTATTGTATGAGAAGACGTTTTGTCTGCCTGTACCTTTAGAGAAGATATAGTAATTGTCACAAACCTTGTATCTGACACACTGAAAGTATTCACAGTTGCACCTGTGCCAAAACACATTGCCACTTCATTACGTGTGGCCCTAAATATTTTATAAATATGCAAGTTAAACCTTCTTCTCAGATAGTAAAGTAAGATCTGACATACATCTTGATAAGAGTCAAACCACATAAAAACAAACTAGATATGTAATGATTTTGAAATATATATTCATAGTAACCCATCAAAATATTGCCAGAAAATTGTTGGGGATCTCCTATTAAAGAAGTGATAAAATGAAAAATCTACACTGTTTTTATAAGTCACTAGCCTGGTTTTCATCTCATTCTGAGTGAGAATGTTGGCAGGTCGAGCCTGGTTACAATGGTTTCAGAGTCTGTTTCTGGAGCTAGTTGTTATCACATAATATGGGCAGTTAGCTATTCAACATTAGGATACTGGAGGTAGGTTTTAGTGCAGTAAAATGAAAGAAAGGAAGTAAAAAACATAAAAAATGCATAGGGAATAACTAAAGATGTAATTCACACTACTAAGAGGATGTGTTTTTTTTTTGTTTTTTTTTTTTTTTTTAATTTCTTGAAAGGTTTGTGCAGGTGATTCTCCTAATGGAAAGAAATTACAGTTTTGGAAAGATCCTGCTGCCTTTTAAACTGCAGAATTGGTATCAAAGCTGAGAAGTGGGCGAGTCTGTTCTCCCTTAATGTGTAAGCAAGGCAATATTTTTCATCAAAGGGAGGTCCAGCATCACAACTGCAATGAGATGCAATTCCACGGATGTCTCTGGAGTTACATCTGCTTGTGGTGGCAGTAAATGTGACCCCCCAGTGTCAGGATTTTATAAAGATTATGCCAGCAAACACATAAAATACCAAGAGCTACAGGAAATTTTCAGCATTTTCCTTCAGCTCCTCAGAAGGGAAGTTGTCAAAGTAGCTGTCTGCTAAACATATCATCTGCCTTACTATAGAAAGAAGGATGTCAACACTGCATGTCAAATCCAACTCTGAGATGTATTTTTTAATGGGCAGGATCTGACTTAGACAGATCCCAAATCTCTCTGCAATTACCTGCATCTGTAGGAAAGGCACAAAAGGATTTATCTTAAAGAGCTCTCAAACTATTTTCCAGTCTGCTTTTTTGTGACAGAAGCAAAGTAAAAATCTTAGGAAAATATTTTCAGGGGCATTGTTTAAGGACATCACAAGTTTTAGTTGCTCCCATACCTTCACACCAACAATAGTGCCACTCAGGGGCAAGAGGGGTGAAGACTTCAGCCAAAGATAGCTTACCCTCACCCACCACCTCTCCTGGAGGTCTGGCCACCTTTCTCCTGTGAGCTCTAGCCCTCTGTCAGTGCTCACTTGCCATGACACAAGATGGTTTTCCAGAAAGAGACTATTCAGTAGAATAACCACCAGAACTATTCCACTATTACTATAGCCTTTGCAAAAAGCGTTTGGGATGATGCAATGTGAACTGAAATGAATGTTTATCCTTAAGCCAGGGCCCCTTCAAACATATGCTGGGAAGGAGGCAGGGGGAGCTGCACAGAAATACAAGTACGTTAATACATAAAGCTGGACATTTTCAAGGAATTTCATTTGCACCAGAGTAACCTGTCAAACATGTAGCACATCCCCCAACATGTACAGCAAGGGATCTGCGAGGGATCTGGGAAGGGAAGTTATGGAAGCCAATGCTCACATTTACAAAAGCGTCAATTAAATTAATTCATTCCAGCATGGACTATCACCTTTCCCTGTTGGACTTCCTACTCAAAAAATATTCCAAACACAAGCAATAACGTGACCTAAAACCTAAACTCTGAGATAAGAAGTGCTCTAGCTTCCAGGCATCCTCCCTGCAAGCAAAGGGAAGTCACACCAGCCAGGTGTGATAGTCATCGTGTTACATAGCCGGTTTCTCAGGTTCATTTTTCACATCCCACTGCAGATGGTCACTTCAGAGCTGTATCCAGCCCATATAGCTAATTAATTACAGTGTACTAGCCCAAGAGCAGGTCTACACATGAAAATCAATAATGATGGCAGCTTAGAATTATGACATCTGATCCTTCACAGCCTTTCTTTTTGTCTCATTTTTTACACCTGAACAACAAGATACATACAGAGCCCTGTATGTAATGTGGCTATTTACAAAAACATTGTGAATGCTTATTGAGAAAAACTTAATAAATAAATAAAAGGAGAACCAAGTCTTTATGGCTAAAGGATATTTTAACATTTGTAACTGATCTGTATTCTCTCTTAAATCGGGTTCACTGACTATATAATAAATGGGCTTAGGAGGTCCAGGGAAGTAAAACTCACAATAGGTTTTGCAAGTGTCTATGAATTCTTAGAAGACAACCACTAAGGAACTGTTCACATTAAAACCAGCAGTGTGCAAGTAGGAAGGGATGGGATGGCACATCAGTTGCTTAGCCAGCACACGCTGTTCCCTCCTGTCTTCTCCCCTCCCTTCTTAGACACTGGAATCATTAAGAGATGTATATAATTTCAGCATGTTTTCAAATTTTAGAAGGGGGAAAAAAGACTTTGAATTGTCATGTTAATTATGTTTTCAGATTATGCTGAAAGGGGTCACAAGTATGGCAGCAATAGAGTACCACTGCATCCCAGCTGATATGCTCATATGTGACCTGAGCACCTTCCTAAAAAGGATTTTTCCTTCATTCTAGAGGAAAGGATACTCTGGTGCCAAACAAATGGGCAGCTTTCTAGGAACAGTTCCCCAGACCACCTCCCTGCAATTGCTTCTGATTGAAGACAGCACAAGAATTCTGTTTTGCACAAAGGCATTAGGCAGAAAAGCTTTAATTATTAAGAGTGTGAATTAAGCAGATACTGTGCTGCACCTACAGAGTCTTGGTGAGAAGGCGATCTGTAAACAGAATTATTATTTCATCAACACAGTAGACTCCTCACTTAATGGCTCACTAACTGGGCCAGAGATGAGATTCAATGTGAAGAAATCAATGACTCAAAGCAAGAGATTCAGCAAATATGAAACACCTAGTGCTTAGCTCTTAGGATTGCATATTGTCTCCTATGGAAGTGACTCATATCATGCAGGGAGAAAATAACACTCCTGCTGCTGCGTCCAACTGTAGCCATAGGAGATAACACTGAACTGGTGCTTGCTAGCACTAGACTTCCATACTTTAGGGGTATTTTATTTGATTTTTGGTGTTCTCCTTCTGTGCTGTAGCTGCTAAATAAATAAGCATTTCTACTTCATTTTTCTAAAGTGGTCTTAGTGCCTTGGCTTTTTTTTTCTCCTTCCTCTTCCAGGGAAGGGGTGAAGGGCGAGGGAGTAGTAGTAATTCATGACATTAAAGTCAGTATTTCTTACTAGTGGTAGCCTTACTTTGGTGTCCACCATATGTATGCATACATCAGACAAGATGCTGTTTCTGTACTGCAGAGCAGAAGCCCCAAAAAGCATCCTGCAAAATTAAAGGGTGAGGATAATGCAGTCCTTCACAATTCCTCTCTGTTCTAACCATTATAACAACTTGAGAGAGCAGAAAAGACATTCCAACATGTGGCTATAGGTGCATGACTCTTCTTCAGCCAGCTGGCCAGAGGGTAAATGGCAAGAGAAATAGGTGTCTATCTTTCCTCCCCAGGAGTGAGCATGATTCATGGAGAAAGAATATTCTCCTACTCATCAGCATGCTGGGGCTTTACTGTGAAATTACTTCTTTAGTTTTCCTCTTCCCTTCACTGTTAATTCAGGGATATAAAACTCAACGCTCTGGATCACTTTTCACTGAAACTATTTCAGTGTCTCTTCCAGATTTTCAGGGAAAAACCTCAGCATTACATTCATCAACTCCTCATGCAAAACAGTGAACCTGATTCTTCGGAGAAACATTATTGATGTGGTCAGGAGTATCTGCACAAAGAGGTAGGTGGGTTAAACTGCAGAGGAAATCCTTCATCAGTAGTGTCAAAGGACTGTACTAAACAAAATCTCTGAAGGGAGGATGGATTAATAATCCATTTACAGGGAGAAAGTTGAGATAACAGAGCAAACACAAATAAAATTAGCAATCAGGATCACCACAGCTTCAGTTCTGTATTCATCTCTACTACTGGAGAGCCACGTTTGACCAGAATCTCTTCCCTTCCTGTGGTACTTTATATATTTTTAGCTACAAGAGGAACAACCTAACAGAATTTCTATCAGTCAGTCAGGTTGTTCAGAAAATGTTGCTTCTAGTTTGTTTGTTTGTTTGTTTGTTTTCCTATCAACACACATCTTTACCAAATAGGGCAACTAAGAGTTAATGTGATAGAAAACAAATAACAAATGGCACAGAACAGTGTTGAAAACAGACTGTCACCTATCATAAGTTTTTTGAGAATAACCTGTCTTTCTGACACATCTTTATGGCTGTTTTCTGTTTGGGGGGAATAATGCAATGCAGAAATACACTGCTGGAAAATGGCAGATTCCAAAGCCTTTCTCAAAAAGCAACAACATTTTTCCACAAATAATTGCACCAAATTCAACAAGAGCGTATGATGGACAGGAATACAAAAAGAACCACAGCATTTCTATATGAAACAGATGTTCCATGACCTGGCCATGATGATTTTTGACTATATGACTGCATCTGTAGTTTGGAAACAATTAGCCAGAAGCAATTATTTATTTTATCAGCGCTTTAGGGGATTCTCATGTAATCATAGAACTTGCAGAGCTGAAAAATCAGGATTTTCCTGCTTCAGCTGGACCAAGAAATAAAATGCAAGTCAATGACATCGAGTTTAAATAAAATTTGTATGATCTGATTTCATCCATCTTTTTCTTTCTTTCTTGTTAAGATAAAAATATTACATGCTCTCCAACACTCTGGAGATCTCAAAATATATTTAGTCGTCACACCAGTTTATTGGAATCAGAAGAATGCAAATAAATCCCATCCTTCATTGCCTCATGCTTTCCACTCCTCTAATTTGCAGTGGTAAATTTGAAATCTGAATAGTCTCATTTTTCAGAAAGCACTGAGCACTCCCTAGTGTCTTCTGCAGCCACTGGGACATGCAGCTGTGACATTCAACACCTATGTAAATCTGGGTTGAGTTATCTGTAGTGAGACAACTAATACAGCTGAGAAAAAGAGTTGCTTTGCCCTCTCACAAGGGAATAAAATCTCTGTAGTGGTCTTCTGGTGCTGTTAGAGGTAACTGAACAACATTACAATAATGTAAGCAGCCTTCGGAATAGGCTAAAAGTCATTAGGAGGTTGGTTTTCAGAGTATATCAGTTGATGATATATGGCACCATCATGCATTCAGGAAATCACATTCAGGCTTTATAAACCACAAATGCAAATAATGCCTGGCAAACTTTATACTGTGAACACATGAACAGATTTAGCATATGTAAGCCATTGTGTAGCTCAACTGGAGAATTAATGTTGTCCAGGAGAAGAGATGCCAACATAGTAAGAAGTTTTGGAGCAAAGTGGTGTGAGTACAGCCTGGGACATTAATGTCAAGCTTTCTAATCTTGGACATCTGAAACAAGAACCAAGAAACATCTTATAGGAATGTCTCACCCATGCTATTGAAAATAGACATAATTTTGCAGGACATCCATAGCTACACAAAAGAACCTGCTGTTGCTTGTTATTAAGTTATCTGGCTACTTAGATATGGGCTACAGTCCCTGGATGGTTGCTTTGAGCACATCCGATTTGGAAACAATAAGCATCACCTTTCAGGAAACTAGCCAGGTTCAAACATTAACTGCTCAAGTATGCCTTAAAAGAATATTTTTTTTCAGAGTTGAATTCAAACCACCCATTTGTGCTCATGCAACTTTTTAAAATAATCACCCTTTTTCTCCTATTCTTTCATAAGCAGCTTTGGAGCACACAAGCAGACTGGGGATCTGGTCGCACTCTCCCCATCGAAACAGTCACCAGACATCTGTGCTGAATCCCAATTCACCAGGTACTGCATGCTGCCAGACTTGTGCCCTCAAACCACTCCAGCATGGCTTCTGCTCTCAGTCCTCTCTCGTTTCCTGGCACAAAACCTTTTACAGGAATGGGGCTCTGGGGCCCAGGTATTACAGGTACACAGGACAGGCAAATAGCTGAAATACACTTCATCCTAAATGCCAGGCACGAATGTGCTGCCTCACAGCTCAGAGGGTAATGAAAACTGAAGACACAAAGGGATTTTGCACTAGATTTCTGAAAAATCCAAGCTGAGCTGACAAGCTAAGCACTTCTCTGTCAACAAAGGCTGTTCGGGATTTACAAACTAGCTGTCCCTCCTGAAGAGTCTGATTTATTTGGTGTGCTTTGAGCAACTTTAATGCAAGCCAAGTTTTTATTCACAGCCATGGGATTTTGCATATTACCCAAGTAGTGAATTTGCTTAGAAAGTTGTAGACCTGGATTCCAGGTTTTTCCCTGATGAGAAGGGCTCAAACCACAGCTCCCACTTCCCATGGGAGAATGCAGGAAGGATGGGGCCAGGCAGAGGCTACAAGAAGCACAACCCTGGATCTAAGTGGAAGAGACGTGGGATGCAGTTTCTGCTCCTTGAGGAGTTCAAACACCTAACATTAGATCACATATGTATTGAATATATATGAGAAAGCCAGAAATAATCAAGGACAGAGACTGGGACCAAGTATACATTGCTCTTGGCCAAGCTCCATAACCACTAGCTTAGACAATGATGCCAGCCCTCTTGGCAGACCTTATTTGCAATGTGCTGATACAATTACATTTCAGTGCTGCAGCAGATTGAATGCCACTAGGTACGTGTGTCTGTACCACCTCTCCACAGCACAGCTCAGGCACTTTTCTATTGAAGCCACTCAGTACAAACTACCTTACAGCTCCCTGGGTCAGAGATAATATTACTGGTTGCTACAAATAACTTAAGTAACTATTGCTTCACTATTATTATGCATTTCTAAACTGGAACTATATATATCCTTGATATCCACAGCACTATCCCCACCTGGAGCAGGAATCCTTCCCTTTTAATTTCAAGGATGTTCCATGATTACATCAAGCATCCATTTAATAGGAAAACCACCTCTCTGTTTCAAGTAATTACACTGTAGAAAAAGAAAAATAAAACTAAGAATCCCCAACGCAGGAATGAATACCCCATTGCCATAGGGATTTCTGAGCAAAGATGATTTCACAAGGAATAGTAAAATGTTATGACTTATCTGCCCATATCTTTATTAACACACCTCACCCTCCTTATGATGTGGTGAGATTGGCTGGACAGCTGGATTTCCAGGTCAGCACCCTAAGATCAGGGAGCATGCAAGAGGCAGCAAGTCATTGCCTCATCCCTTTAGGCTGGATGGGAACTTCGAAGCACAAAGCCCTCCAACTACAGCACAGGCCTAAGGACCCACATGGCTTGTTGAAGTGACTGAGCATAGTAGCTTTTATGAATGCCATCCTTGAACTTTTGGAAACAATTTAGGAAACACGAGGTATTGATTCTATGGGATATCAGGGCACTCAAGAGTTAGATACCTGAACAACAAACTAAACATGTTACATCTCATTAGGGGCTTAGCCCTCAGTTTTTCTCTGCACAGTCTCCTATCTTACTGAATCACTTTGAGCATGGGCACATTTAAATCATCAAGGCACTTGGATTTTATAGGGATGAAGAAGCACCTAAAACTCAAGTATCAAAGACAACTAGATGATCTCCTAGGAGAACATGAATCTGTTTTAGCTATTTCTCAAGATAAGAAACTTCCACAACAATAGTCACGAGTTGTTATTTCAAGGGTTAACCACCACGCAATTTGTACTAGTGGAAATTTCAGACACTTACAAATAGAAAGGAGATAGAGTAGTGCAACACTAAACGTAGGTAACATCACAGTTTCCACAATAAATACATCCTTTTTTTTTTCTTTTTAAACATTACTCTGCCTTTGATTCACAGTCCACAAAAGTCAGATCATTTCCAAACAAGTCTGCTAGATTGAATGTGCAGTTTCTAAAAACTGCTGTTATGGCTACATTACTATTGTGCAGCAAGTGTTGTTTGCATACCAAATTAGAGATCCATTTCCAAAATCATGGTCAAATTTACAAACTCACATGCAAAGCACTGTATCTTATTGTAACAGGATTTTTTTCTTCCCACTCTCCTGTTTAAAGTGAAAATCCATTTTATCTTTAGTAAACCTGAAATATAATTTTAACTAATAAAACCTCCATAAATACAGCCACTTTCATTATGTATGACTGCAACTGTCATACCTAGATAATAACACTTGGCATGACTGGCAGTAGCAAGGTAACCATGGACACTGTTCTTATAAAGAAGAGATAAATTACTTCCCAGTAATTTGGAGATGTTTCCTCTCAAAAAGGAAGGAAAGTTACATATATATATATATATATATATATATATATATATATATTCATATATTCATATATTTGTATATATTTACAGATACGTTCCCTTGTCCAGTGTTATAGTCGTAATACTAATGTTGTTATAGTTTAACAGTGGTGCTTGGGAACACCACTCTGACGTCAGGGCTGCTGAGGTCAGAAAACTACCTGAACAGAAATGGTGGTTCTTGTCATCATAGCCCAGATTTGCAACAACAACAACAAGTCAAACAATGGTTTTAACCTATTTTTCAGATAAAAGGAGAAAAGCACAAGATGGCAAATCTTTAACTAGGATAAATCAGTATAGTCTCATGGACTTTCTGTCTCTGGCATGACTCTTTCTGTGTATCTACTAAGCACAGTAAGGGTCATCAAAAAGCATTGGACAAGTCAGCCCTGCACAAGCTAAAGTACATTTGTGTCCTTACTAATCCTTTGCATTAGATATAAGTTTGGAATACATATTACAAATAAGAGTTTCTATAAAGAGTGATCATGGAGCAGAATATTTTACTGACATTTTGATTGTCTATAAAAACCTTACAACCAATCCTGGAATTCCAGCAAATTGCATCCCTTACAGAATAAATCAGCTTTATCTGTACATTTTCCTAGCCAGATTGCTTTCTGCTCCCTTTGCATGGGTGTCATAAACTGGTATTTGAGTTGACCCAACTCAAACCAGCTGTTTGTTTTATTGTTTAAATTATTTTTCTTTCATGCCTTGCTTATGCCCTTTGTGTTTCTCCATACTGACAGCTTTGCCAGAATAAATCTTTGCTGTTCAGCCAAATGTGAAAGGAGCCTGGAAAAAAAAAAAAAAAAAAAAGGTTAGCGTCCTTTTCTGGTTAGGCATGCCTAGCCTAGACTAGCAGAGCCCTGACTAATGTCAGACAGTTTTCACATCTCTAATTCTTTGTTACCAAAAGGTATCTTGGAATTATTAGGTAATACACTTGAAATAACACTTATATGTGTGTGTATATATACATATACATGTATATATATACAGACATACAGACACTGATGCTACCAAAAAAAAAAAAAAAAAAAAAACATATGTGGCAGTATATATATGCTTTTCCTTAAATGTGTACAGCATCATCTCATCTCAGGCCCAGAAAATTTAAAGGAATCTTTCCAAGATTTTCTGGCTTACCCACATCTGGACAGATTAAAAATGATACAAAAGTTCCATAACGTCAATAAACCCATGGCTCACTGCGGTCCACAGAGCACTTCCTAGCACTTATTTTGAAGTGGTATCTGTTGTAGTAGTGAGAGGTGAGTGTTACAATTTGTGCTTACGCCTGGAAACAAAGACCTGCTGCCAACAGAATGTTTTAATTTCTGGCATTACAGTCTCTTGAAAGTTCCTAACCTAGCCTGAAGATGGAGAGAGAGGGCTCTGGTTAATGCACACTTGCTGGTGTTCCCCAGAGTGCCTGAACTTCATGCAAAACTCAGCACTACAGTTTTCACAGATAAAGCAGGATGTGGACTGATAGCATTGTCTGGCATATGCATAACTGAACAAATATGCCTAAAGACACATTTTAGTCTTAGATATACAGCTGTAACTTAGGAGAACGCTTTTGAACCTCTATGTATGTTGACTGGGATGATGCTAGACAAGGAACTTCTTAAAGAATGTGAACTTCTAAGTCTTGATGCCATTGAATGAAGAAATTCAGAAAACAAAGCTATATTCTTCTGTCAAGTGACTGATGTCACCCTTTTATAGCCCTGAAAGTCTGCTCAGTATTTCTGACGCTTCTGTCATTTCTAAAGCCAGAGTCAGGTGGCTGAGACACTCATATTAAAATAAGAACCTAAATTTATTTCCCCTTTTCTGATCACTTATAGTTTTGATCATGAATATTGATCCAACAAAACAATAATCAGAAGAAAGGAAGGTTTTTAACAAACCATTGTAAAGGATTTATATACTAAACCTTCAAATGTTGTGTTTTTTGTTTTTTTTTTTTTTTTCAAAAGAACTAAGTGATTAAACACATATTTATGTTGAGAGATAAGCTATCAGTATCAGTATTTTTATCAAAAAAAAAAATAATATATATATAAAGAATGATTACACTGTAGGAAAGAGAAAAAAAAAATTGAACTCAATGTATTTACAGAAAAAGCCCATAGATAAGTAAAAAGCCCTGTTTGTTGAACTTTTTTTTGTTATACTCAGAGGAAAAAAAAAAAAAAATACTGGAAAGCACTGCTCTAAACGGAGAACTTAAGGCTTCCCTGAAGTTAACAGAAGTTCTACTGGAATCAGAAATTCATCTTGCAAACACCAAGATGACTGCATCTTCAGTCAGTCCAGTATTTTGTTACCATTTCATTATATGTTAGGCTTCACAAACACAAGAGGATGACTATGCTTATGTGCTTCTTCTACTGTCACACTTATTGCATAGCTTTAGTTCGGTAAAAATGAATGTTATTTGTCCAGACATTTTGTAATAAAGCATGTGCCATAATAAATCATCTCAGATTATATAAGAAAACATTAAATTACATCATAAAGAACATCTGATAAGAAGAAACATCTGGTTTCTTCTTACTGATATTTCTCAGTATACACAGAATGCAGATACCTTTATGTTTTAAGTAATACCTCACTACAAGTACCTGTGTAAACATACATGTAGGTAAGCATAACACCTCAGAAGTCAAGAGGCCCTCAGGAGGATGGAGAGAGAAACCTCTTCCATTCAGACCCCATCTCCCTTGCCAAATAAGATGGTACCTGGACACTAACTTTTTTGATATGGGCAAAGCAGAAAATGGATGAATTAAACACCCATGTAACGCTGAAGTCTGCTCTGAGTTCTTGATATTTTGCTACCTTTATGCGCTCATTAGCAAGTGCATCCTTGTCCTTGTCCTCTGCCAGAGCTTTATTCCCATAAAAAAACAACTCCTGCTGTAACAGGGCTCAGGAATCAGAGATCACACTCCTTTGTCTTCGAAAACTAACGTTCAAAGAGAAAAATAACAGGACAGCCAGAAGTAGCAAAAGAAAAACAACACTTCATGCAAATGCAGTCTGTGGAATTCACTGCCACAGGACATCAATAACTGAAATATTGCTGATAGTTTCACTGCTTGCACAATGTGCAAGCAAAAGCTAATCAGAATTCATGCCATGCGATGTAAGATCTCAGAAAATGAACTTTCTGTATTTTCCATATTGTGATGATACGTGCACCACTCTGTGTGAGACAGCTGCTTACCCTGAAGTGCTCTGCAGCGGTTATCTTCTAAAGATGTCACCAGGTTACTGCTTTGAATAGTAGCAATTGTTCCTGCTGCTCTGATCCTCCATTCTCCAAAGACACACCATCAATATAGGTTGTAAATTTCAAATGTTTATTCCTAAATTTTTGCTTTAATTTTCACTAATATGTTTATGTTCCATCCCAGAACTCACCAGCACTTTGTACTGCACAACTTTAATGCTTTGAAATGTATTTCCAAAAACCCAAAGTATACGAAAGTAACATTGTCAATAATATGTTATGAACCATTAATGAAATTATCAGTTTAAGAATCAGGAAAAAAAAAAAAAAAAAAAGATTTTTTTTGTTTGTTTGTTGTAAGTTTCACTAATCCACTTATATGTACCATTAGAAAGAATAACATCACTTCCAGCATCTTTTAACAAACTGACTTACAAGTTCATTCTTTTAGTTCTCACTAATTAAAAGGGGGGAAGAGGGGTGAAAATGAGGAAAATTTTGGTTTACATTTTCTTTATTGTCTTCAAATGACTTTTGTTTAAGTACTTTTATTCTCTTAAACTGAACTTTAAGATGTGATTTTCTCTCTCTGCTCCCATATTTTTTTCCCTGGTTCAGATCATATATTTCTTCCTTCTACTTTAAGTGTGCTTTTTCCTAGGTACCGCTTTGTTCAGCATCAAGTAGGCAGTCGTTCTTGTTTCTTTACTCCCCTTACACCACCACCACCACCACCCTACTCAATTATATTAGTATTTAGTATAAAGGAAGCACCTTAGGTGAGTTGAGACACTATTCATAAGATCCTTCAGCCCACCCCCACCCCAATAACAATAATCAGAGACAAGGTGTCCTTGTTCCTTCCTTGCTACCAGAACATTCAGGATTGACAACTCGATATGGAATTGCTCAGTTAATCACACATGTTCTGGTGGAAATTATTACCTTTATTACAAAGCCATGTATAGATAGAACTAAATGCTCATCTTTGCAATAAAGAATGTGCTCTTGTGTAAAATAATTACTCCATTATCAGATGTACTTTAAGTATTGTGAAGTTCCTAGTCATTTTTTCCTATTCAGTGAAGATTATAAAAAAGAACTTGAATTTCCAAAGTACAGGATTTAAGACTATCAATTATTTCCTTCATGGATCCCTCCCCTTCCGAAAGCAAGTAATCTCTTCTGAAGAAGGTGTCATTCTTATGACAACAGAGGGAGTGCAATATCACACGTTCAGTGAGAACATTAGACCTGATTCAAAGTCCAAAAAATTCGAAGTACATGAAAAATATCCTATTAACTTCAGTGAGCTGTTCATCAGATCCTCTGAATAAAAGCTTCCCCTCACTTAATGTCCTGCTGATAGCTGTCAGGCCCTCAAACCTTTAGACATTCTGCTTCTAGTTACATCAGCTCTCACTTTTCTGCTCATCTTTACTAGTTAAGTCTATTCAAGTCCTTCCTTCCTTCAGAAGCATGGTTAGTAAAGCTTAATTTTTGGCCATTTACTACAGTTTGTTAAAATGATAAGCATTATAGGGACTCTGCCTACAGTAATACCAAAACAAAGTCTTATCCCTTTTAAGATTAAATTTTTGAAACCAAAGAGTTTTCCCCCATGCCTTGCAATCCATGTGATACTAAAACTTGAAAGAAATGACTGCTTTGTAATTATCGTTTCCTGCAAAAGACAACCACTAAAATAACTTACAACTCTGAATATTATATGTAGCTGAACTCATTTACGCCTTCAGAAACATCAGGAAGTTCTTTGATTCAATAAACACTTTTGAGAACTGATGGGCTAAACAAGACTTTCCTGCCAGGTGTCCTCTTTTATGAAATGAAGCATTGCAGGAACAAGTCAAGAAAAAAAAAAAAAAAAAAAAAAAAAAAGACACTTATGAGCACCAGGTGTACGCAGAAGAGAAATGAATATCACAGGCAAGTACACAAAACAGGAAATCCAGGCAGGAAAATGATAGTTAATAACAGACTTTTCAAGTACAGCAGATAAAGGAAAGAAAAAAGGGAATAACGTATGTGAGATATCAGGCACAATGTCTTACATCCACTCTCCCCAGTCCAACTACTTACACTTTTTTGCATCCAGAACCATCAGAGTAAAGGTTATTGATTTAGAAATGGAAGCTATACCAGAACCACAGCTGAAAAAGGAGCAGCACTGGACAATACCCCAGTTCCACTGAGTACTGAATATTTATCCCCCATAATAATAATAAAAAATAAAAAAAAAGGCCCTATTCAAGACTAGCCCCAAACCCACAAACTTTTCATCCTCTTTCCTAAAAGACAACAAACATCAATAATTCAACCTGCATGACCCAAATTTGAACTGCAATAATTCAACCTGCAGAACCCAAATTTGAAATATTTTCTCTGCCTTTGCCCTAGATGAATTAGAGTAAGAGATGCACAGTGTTTTCCATTAGGGATTGATTTTTGATTTACTACTATCACACATTTCTCAGTAATACTGCTGCAAGCTTCTCCCACAACCCTCACACTCACAGCAGCACCACAGAAATGCCATCAAAGTTAGGGAAAAGTAGGTAATAACAGCTAAACCCAGTAAAGCTAAGCTGTAAAAGCAGCAAAAGCTATAGCTTTTAGCTTATAGCTTATCCCCTCATCTCCATTCCTAAAAGAGGTTGTTGACCTTGCCAGTGTGCTGGATTAGTCCATGCTATCAAGGCTGGACTGTTCCCTGTTCTTGGTTTCCTGGTGCTGTGCAGAGGTGCAATGCAATATTTTGGCATGGCACTGCAGTCAGCAGGAAACACTTCTGTGTTTTGGAGCTGGAGTTCTTTCTTTTCTGGCCACATTGGCTATAGCATTTTCTGGATGGTCACCATTACTTTGAAGGACAGAACAATATTTTCATCCCAGAAGAATGCATTCTGCTCCTCCAGCTCATTAATTAATGCCAATCTCTTCTACAATAAATAGACTCAGTAGCTGGTTTTCACTGGCCTCTCCTGGATGATTTATGTCATCAGCTTGCAATAAGTCATGCTGAAGTTTCCCTGCCCTAGATTTACTCCAACACTGTAACTAGTTTGGTGACTTCTTTCCAGTCTTTCAAATCCATTATTCAGCAACCTGGTGCTGATAATGCACTTTTAGCCAGGTTGCTTTCATCTTTCATTTTATTAAATGCAAATTGGATTTGAAAATGAAGGTGGACACTGCTGTAATCATACAGGCACATAACAGTGTTATTCAGCTGTCAACAGAATTCAGCCTAAATAGATCATGGCACAAGAAAGAAATTGTATCAATGACTGCTTTGCTTGTATTTAAATATTACATCAAACCTATACTGTCACAGGGGACAAAATGTGAGCGCAAGTTGCAAACATAGCATTCTTATTTTACATCCCCTCTCTTTTACTTTTCTCCTACTCCTTAGCAAATCCAAGGGGAGTTCTTAAAGAGATAACATTGTGCATTGATTGCGAAAAAGGTAGCGGGATGATAAAATACCATATAGCACCAGTGCCACAAGGTCCCCCTTTATATTACTGGTTTAGATAAACTAACTAAAATATGAAGAGCATGCTTTACACATAAATAGCCTTAAATTCCGGAAGGTTAAAAATATATCATTAGAAAATACAACACACAGGTACTTGCCATTGATATTGATTTACCAGTCAATATGTTATTTATATAATAAACAATATGATCTGTTTTTATCAAAGTAACTATTAATTATTAATCCATTATATTGACCATTTCTGAACTGTATGTGATCATATCCTTAACATAAAATACAAGCCAGCTGTGGCATAAATTTCATTCACACTCTGTTGATGGAAGCCTTCTCTGTCAGATATATCACAGGGCATCAGACTGTGCTTGTGTTTGCCCCTGACTTCATTCCTTGAATGAGTCACCTCACTTCTCTGTGTGTACTCCTTTCCCACTCTAAGAATACCAAAAAATCATTAAGTTGCAAATGTACCTATTATCAAGTGTTTTTCTAAAATTCAATTCCTAGAATTGTGTGATCACGTGAAAGATTTAATTTAACAAGCAGGCACTATGTGTTTTACTCACTTGTTTAACTCTATTTTTGATTTTAAAAAATGCTAGGTTATAATAGAATTCCTTCTAGTTTACAGGAGCATAGGGGGAAATATTTCTTTCTACCCATTGATATTTTAAACTTTAAAATATCAGTGAATGCTAACCAAATTTTTAAAAATTACTTCAATAAGGCCTGTTTTCTGAATTGGTTGGTGTTATTTTTTCCTATCTTGCTAACATTTTAATATTAAGGAACATGTCAATGGTCACTATTTTTTTTATTAACATGTAAATATGCTGAGGCTTTACTTACACAGGGCAGTAGATAGGTGGTTAACTGTATTTTATTTTGCAAAGGAGTGATTATTCCCTACAGGGAGCAGGTAGTACAGCTGCAATCCCTCCAAAGAACAAACTCAGCTCTCTGAAATGTCTTGGCACAAGACATAACATTTAGCACAGTCATAGATGGGGAGGAAAAAAAACAAACAAAACAAACAAACAAAAAAAAAACAACCTTGTATTTTTCTATAAGCGATCTCATTTTAATAACAAGTGACAATGCAGTAAATAAAACCTCCACAGACATAAAACTCTGAGGTTACTCTGTCCATCTGTTCCTTTTGCTTTGGCTCCAGAAGCCAAATCTGCTTTTGCTAAACTCAGACATCCTAAGTGGTTCTCTCAGCTGGGTAGTGCTGTCTCCAGCTAAGTCCCCATGTCTGTGTATTTTAGCCATTTTTCTTATTGAGAGTTTAAATGGAAAAGTCAGATTGGGAAAGTGGTAGAACCAGAGCCCTGTACCTAACATCACTGTGTGATGGGAGGGTTGAGCATCTGGCCTGAGGTCTGGCAAGATGCACCCAGTGCTTTGGGCAGGGAGTCAGAATCGTTCCTGACAGGACTCATTTATTCTGTACTACTGCACAAGCACCAAGTCTGTTGTCAAGCATTTAAATGTCTAATTTCAATTGCAGCAAGCAGCTTTCTCACCCACTGAAGAGTTCTAATTTTGTGCACTCACCAGTTACTGCAAATGCTGTCAGAAATGGAAATGAGCAAGTGGGAGAAATACTTAAATCCTGCCACTCTTTTAGTGAAATTAAAAAAGCAGAAAGGAGTAAATAATCCTGTTGATGCAATCAACTTTTTTCTTGCGTCTATCCTAGCCAAGACAGAAAACTCAGTTGTGTAGCCCAATCATGCCAGTCCCTCGTACCCAAAGGGTTTCAGAGGTGGTCGCTCCCCTGTGCCAGGCCACTGATTCCTCTGCACTAGTTCCCTGAGATAACTGAAATCAGGTTTCCTCCATCTGCAGGAGAAAAGTTCAGTGAGATGATAGAAATATTCAGCATGAAGCCAAGTCCTGCAAATCGCCCTTGGTCTCCAGTTACTTAAATCTCCAGGAGATGAAGAACTTTATCAAAATGCCCACACAAGTTCTCACACCCACCCACACTGACAGTACTGGAGAGTTGAACTCTAGTGTTTAGCAGTTCAAGGATCTTCTGTGTTTCAGGTGGCAAGTGAGGAAGCAATAGTGCTTTGTATATGTGTATGCATATATTTATATATATTCAAGTGTGCTTTCATTTGAGGAAATTAAAAAAAAAAAAAAAAAAAAAAAAAAAAAACCACTCTTATTTATTTGAACCAAGTCTAACTTGAAATTCTTCAGGATTTCTGTGTGCTGTATTCACTAATTATATACATATATAGTATGCTTTCTGCCAGACTCTATATTCCACATCACAGAGAGCCTCAGAGAGTTTCAGCATCACAAGAAAAACTTATGAATATCTCTAACAAGGATTCTAGTACTTGTATACTCTGGCAGATGGAGGTAAGACATCTTTCCCTTTCAAAAGAATTCTTATATATACTTTAATGCCACAAAGCACTCAAGTCACGATCCCTTAACTGTGCCAAGGATTTCTTCACTCATACTGCAATGTTTGGAGCTGACCTAATGAGAAATACCTACTTTCCCACCTTATTTACATCAGATAGAGCTCTGCTGTGATTTAAATCATGAGTCCGCAGCAGGGGGCACTATGAAAGCACCATATGCCACAGTCCTGCACAGAAAAAGGTGGAAAGGGTGAGAAGACATCCCATCCAGTGGACATGGGTTACTTATCTTATTTCCCCTCCTGGAAAGGTGACAGTAGGAAAGGTGGTTCCTCCTCTGAGTAGTCATCCAGGAGGGACACTGCTTTATCACACCACATTCCTAACAACTACTGAGTCTTTACTGCACAGCTGCTGTTGATGAGACCTTGTTCCAAGTGAGATGCCTCATGAGCTGGTTAACAATTAGCAAAGGGAGGCCATCTCTCTGGACACTGCAGCTGGCAGTACTGCTGAGAAGATGAACAGAAAGCAATGAGACTGGGAGCTGGGAACCAAAGCACATGCTACTAGCAAGTGACACGTGCCTATACCACAGGTGATCAACCCATGGATAGGCTTGGTCCATAAAGCCTGCTTGGGACTTTGCTGGCTTAACTTTCAAAAAGTCCCAGGGAGAGACAATACTGTTAAAATATGGGTTTTGTAATCACTGATTTTCATTTAGAAGCTGAAGGCATCTCTCCCCTGCTTTATTTTTCTGCACTATCAGCTATTCCTGAACACCCTACAAAGAGGCCAAGCCTACAGTGCTGAGATATTAACAACAGTGTTCTTCAGCCAGCATCTGAATCTATTAACAGCTCCTTGCAGGAGGAACAAACCCTGTCTCTCTCCCTCTGCACAAGTACTTTACTTTTAAAGAACAATTTTAGAAAGCAAGTGAACCATTGAAGAACCATGAAAAGAATTAAGTTATCCATAAGTAGCATTAAAATGGCACAATAAGAAACACTCATTATTATTAGAAAAGTCAGTTATGTGTGGACAGAGGCTGGCTGACAAATGAGAAAAGCGTTTGTTGGAGTGGATCTACCATTGTCCTACAGTCAATTGTACCAGATGGTGGGGCTGTTTTTTTTTGTTTGTTTTGTTTTTGTTTTGTTTTGTTTTTGTAAATACACCTCTTCCAGAATCGAAAAAGCCCAGTTAATTGCCCATGGATCATGGTCCTATAAACTAAGATAAGCTGTGTCTGGACAGTGTTGTTGGCTGATGGTTTGCAGTAAGGAAGCACTGAAAGAAAGTTCCTGGGTTCTTCAGGAAACATCTGAAGTCATGGGGAAGCATTACCCCCACAATGGTTTTGGTCTTTCTTCCAGAACAGCAGCATAAAGAGATAAATAGCTACATAACACAGAAAACTACCTTGCAGAGAGTAGGTTCGTTGGATGATAACCATGAAAAGGATGTTGATTCTTGGTTTGAAGTACTATTTAACAATAGCTAATAGTGTTCTTAACTCTAGTACCATAATGGTATTTAATCCATGGATTTCAAAGAGCTTTTCTACAATATAGAGGGTGAAAGAACTTTCCAAAACAAATAGGCTTTAAATATTCATCCAGGGAAAACTCTGACTGAAGTTATTAGTCTGCAAAAACCCTCCCAACCCACAGAACTCATCATGATCCTCATACCACTCTTATGGCATAACAGCTAATCCTGCTGTCTGTCACACAAGGATTAATGACCCAGTTAATGACCAGCAGCAGAGCAGCTCCATTCCGAACAACAGACCAGAACAAACTTCCAACAACAGCAATCTAGGTGACAGTATCTTCTGATACAGAATAAATTTCTGGGAATATTTTTTTTTCTGCACACACAGAGAATAAACTTTCTCTGACCACAAGATGGCCCTCATAGTATGTTTTTCTGTGCTACAGCATAACAGTTTTGTTATTTTATTATTCATATCTTGTAATGTTCTAGCTTCTTGTGTTTTTGTTTGTTTGTTTTAAGTAACGTTTATTTTAGCATAGGTACCTTTTGTTAGCAGAAGGCAAAATGAGAAGCCTGAGTCTGTCAGATTAATTCACAGCCCCTGGGTGAGTGACATTGCCCCAGGCTGAGTTTGTGCCTATGCTGTCCCAGGACATGGGACCTTATGTTCTGAGCCCAGCACTGTCCCAGGTGCACATTATCATTACCTACTGCAACCTCCACACAGCCACACATTCTACAGTGTCACCCTTGCACACTTATGGCCAGTGTGACAGAGTCAGCTGTGTGTGTTTGGAGAAATGTCTTCCCAGCCCTCCGAGATGTTTTGCTGTTCCTGATTGTTGCTGTGTGCACAAGAATCCTTAGTATGCCTTCTGGAGGCACATTCTACCTGCATTCTGGCATTGCTACAGTTGATTTTTCGTCTCAACAAAAAGCACATGTAGACACACACACACACTGCAAATTTCAGTCAAAAACATTTAGAACAGTTGATTGTTTCTAATTTCACACAGTGGGGGTATATTTTAGGATTCCTCAGTTTCCCATTGCCAGAAAACAAGCTGAAGGTCATTCCTTCTTTTCTAGATGTCTGATGTTTAACAGGGGTCTGCACACTGGGAGCTGAGGATGCCAAACTTTTTGCACAATAATTCACTGTAAAGTATTTCTAGAGGAATTTATGCTACTGCACTGCCTCTGCTGCTTGGTTGCATGGGCAGGTGTGTCAAAGATAAAGCTTTGGCTTTATCTGCTCTTCATTATTTCCCAGCCATCTGTTAAGAGGCAAAATAAATGGGCTTAGTCTCTGGATGCAAAATTAAGCAATAAGGGTGGGAAGAAAATTTTATGTAAAACTATTAACCAAGATGAATACCAGTGTGAGTCTATTTGATTATCTTTGTGAATTACACTGCCCAAACCAGACAATAAAGTAAAAAAGGAAATAGAAAAAGTGTTACATTGGGAGGAATTAATAAAAAAAAAAAAAAAAAAAAAAAAAAAAAAAAAAAGTTGCCAAATAATTTTTAAATAGCTTTAGAAAGAAAAGATGCAACTAAATAATTCAGACTGTCCTGAGACAAGTATCCATAAAAATAGCAGTATCAAGAAATAAATACATGTTCTTTAAAATGTTGGGTTTTTTTCCCCCTTAGTGGAAAAAAATTCAAACTTAAGAAAAAAAATTTTTGAAAATTTCAAAAAAAAAAAAAAACAAACTTCAGTTTTTATATGATGGAATTCAGTTTTCATTTTAAAAGTGGGATGACCTGAAAGAGCAACTTGCTCAGGGAACCTATAACTAGCTCTGTATAAGGCATGATTTTCATCCATTGGTTGAATTCTGATGTTTTTATCAAAGGTGTACTAATGACATGAAGGAAGCTATAACGACAGAGAACCACAGGAGAGAATCAGAGAAGGAGGAGTCTGGTGAATGTATTCAGAGTTGCTGGTCTGGGGTCCTTGGCTATCTCATATCACCAATGAAAAAGCCTGCATGAACTGTGAGGTTATGGCATGTGAAGAGTAAACATTAAAACCTTGAAGATATCTGCATCTCTACAGTTAGTTAGAAAACTAACTTTTTCGATATTTCAGCGGCATCTACACTAATCAGTTATTTCTCTACTCTATGCCTTAAAACTGCAGCCATATAACTTCACTGTAGCCCTAAAACCATTTTCTATTTCACTGAGTATTGGACTTTGGTTGTTTTGTTGTAACTTCTGTTATTTTACAGTACTGTCAGTGTTCCTGGCTAGTGGCACACACACATTTTGCTCTTGCTTTGGAGTTACCAGACCATCAGAATGGATTATGCACTTTTCTGGGAGCATAATTTGACCACTTATTACTGGTAATGAAACAGAAATAAAGAACAATATTTGGCTTCCAGGGAAAAAATAAAAATAAAAATAAAAATAAAAAAACATTGCTAGCAGTTACAGGAAAAACAGCGTTCTTTTTCCATTTATACACTGAAGATGCTTGCCTTTAGTTCCTGGCATACAATTTCAATAGACCCCTGGAACACATTTGAGATGGAAATTAGCCCTTAATGCAGATCAACCATGGGGAGCAGGGAACACTTTGGTTTCAGTATTTCAAAGATATGTTTCCTAAGTTTCAGTAAATGTCCTTGCTCCCTTTCCAGACTAACCCTCAGGGTTCTCACATTAACCTGTTTAGCCTCCCCTCAGACAGCGATTAGATAAAACAAATCTTTTTTCTTTGTTCTTGGTGAATATTTGATTCAACAGGCTTCTTGGACAATTTCCTTTGCCATGCACTTCAGGCTAAACCCTGTGGAGCTCAGGATGCAAGGATTCATTCAACTGTCTATTATCTAGAACAAGAAAATCTCGACCTATTTAAACACAAAGGCCTGAAGTCTTTAATCAAAAACATGTGACATACACGTTTACCCAGATCAGCATTAAATACCAGAGCAATCCAGCTGGTATCTTGCTTCCAGTGCCAACATTGTTCTTACCATCTGGCACCGAAATTATGCAAGAGGTAACAACCTGTTTTGCAGAAGACACCTGTTTTCTGGGAGCACTGATAATTCAACAGCTTAATTCATAGCAGTCCATAAAAAAATTAAATGAAACTCAGCAAAATCTTTGTCTAAATCTGGATGGATGGTTGTAGTTTTACCACTTCTTGCATTATTTCTACATAAAACACTAAACTGAGACTTGTGGTGGGAGCTGCTTGCTCTTGCCCTAAGCCCTCACATAAGCTGTCTTTTCAAAAAGCATTCAAGTAGAGCAGCAAGTCCCCGCTTTTATGGGGTGTTTTAGGCACTAGTTTCCCTTTGTGCATGCATTCCTAACCAATAAGCGTGTGTTACAATGTCAGTCCCAGCAGGCTGGTTTTCCTCCACCTGAAGCATTCCTTTCTTTTACTTTTTTGTGGTAAACTCCCTGATGTTGACCAATGTGTCACATTCTGGAAATCAGCCCTCCTCCCTGCTCAGTATACATTAGCACTGTATTCAATTCTACTAGTTTCTTGCTTGGAGATAATACAAAAAAAAAAAGAGTCCATTCACCCCTGCTCCTCAAGTTGCAGAGGGGAAGCACTTGATAAGAACATCTCAACCCCAAACATTTCAAGGTGACAGGCGAGTTTATTGCTTCTTTTTTTCTTTTTTCTCTTTTAAACATTTTAAGGAGGGCTATAGGTCAGATTCTTATTAAGGTCTTTTTCTTTAGAAATGCTCTGATTCTTACAGGAAGCACAATGCTTCGTACAGTTTAATTTTACCTCAAAAACTAACAAGTAAATGATCACAGAATACCTGAATAGCTTTTCAGTGATCAAACTGAGCCTTTTACAAGACAGGGTCTAACTTACGCAGCTTTCTTTTGTGTATGAAAAACTCCTTTTTCCTTTGTTGATTTAACTAGGAAAGTCACCAGTTCCAGGTTGTTACTGAGGCTGTTATTATGTGCTTTAGGTTTAGAGCAGTGCTTTTAATCCCATGAAGTTAACCTACCTCAAAAAGCTTTCCCATTTTCCTAGGAAGCACCAAACAAAGTATGGGGACAAAGAAAAGCAAATGTACAGCAGGCCAGAGATGGGGATATCATGGATCTTAACTTTTTAACTTTCATTGATGTCAAATCTTTTTTAAGAAAAAAAAAAAAAATGAGAGGCTTATACAATCCAGGTGGCAATATGTTCAGATAGAGTGGAAGAGACCCACAGTTAAAGGCCTGCTCTGCTCACTTTAGTACTGGAATGTCATTCTTTCCTAAGCTGTATAGCTGCTTAGATATATTGGAGGAACTTTGGCCTCTCACTCTGTTTTCTGAAAATTGTGGACTATTCCTAAGATTTTCCATGGAAAATATTCTCAAAATTGATGTGTGTACACATTAAATGAAGCTATATAAGTGCAAAAAGTATTCCAAAAAACTAATAATAAGAAAAAGGGGGCAGATATTTTGGCTTGCTGAATGCTTTTAATTGAGAATTTGGCAAAAACAAGAACAACAAAAAAAGTACAGTTCCAGATGATTCTGTTCTTCCTAAATCTTGTCTGGGAGTGAGCCAACATGAAAAGGAAATTAGAACAGCAATCTGACTACATATTTCCCACAATACAGGTCACAATAGAAATGAATGAATTTCCTGACATTAGATGTTCAGTCCCATTCCTTGCTGCACCCTGATTATGTAAATTCCTCCCAGGATAGAAAAGGGGATAAAGAAGATTCCACAGAGCCTTACCCACTGCCAAAAAGAGCATATAAAAACAAAGAACTCCAAAACAGATATGAGAAAATAAAATGTGTTTTATTTTTAAACACATCTTGTTGGTGTTTGTTTGTTGTTGTTGTTTTGGTTTTGTTGTTGTTTTGCTCAACTGTATCCCTTTTGAAGAACAGAGATATCAGCAAAAATTATATATTGTTAATAAATTTAAGAATTAATTTCTGTATCTCGAGTTGTTCTGTCATCTTTTCCTCTATGGCAATGAAGAAGGGGTAAATCAACATGATCAACGTTTCTAAGGTGTAGTCATTTGCTAGTTTTTCTACAAGAGGCATGTGACTATATCTTTCTTAGGTAACATTAGGAGAACTGTATGCATTAAAGTAAATCTACAGTATCTTAATAGAAATAAACATATTTATTGCAAATATACTGCATGCAGCTCCCATACATACTGGTATTTATATACCTACAACATGTTTTAAAATATTTTTAGCTCTGGATAGACTATTCAGCTGGGCTTTACTCCTTTTTTAGGAAGTAAAATAACTTCACTGAAATGTTTATAGATATGCAAAAACTTCATACGCTATAGGGAAAAAAATCATGTTCTGGTGGATTTTTATTCTTATATACTCTACACTTATGGGGCAGTGTCTCACTATTCAGTCTGACCTTATTTAGAAGTTCATTTATGTCAGTCAACGAGAGAGATTTGGATGCTCTTCAATAAATTAAAGATACAAGATCCTACTGAAACTGAAGTCACTGTTTGAACTGAAGTTCAAACATGAAACAGAACATATGTCTCAAACGACATGACAAATTCTTTCCTTATTGTAAGCCTTTGAATAAAATATCAGCACTCAACTAAAAGACCTGTAAAAGTCTCTTTCCAGCCCATCATGAGCATAGCTTAAAACAATGTTGAACAAGTTCTCTGCCCAGCATTTACTGTCTGAAGCTACAAGAATTAAAAAAAAAAAAAAAAAAAAAAAAAAAAAAAAAAAAAAAGGAATATAAAATATCTAGTCTAGAGCTAAATCCTGCAGTTTCAGACCTTCATCGCTAAACATTTTCTTGAAGTTAAATCTTAGCTCTAGTGTAGGCATCATGAATACATGTGTTGGACTACAGATTCGTATTTTGCCATCCCCTATATAAGTTTTATTGATAAGTACTTAAAAACTGAGTTGTCACAATTATCTGGTATTAGAAGAACACACAGTAGCAATACTGAACTATTTACCACCAGTGAACTTAATCATTGCTGATCATTCCTTCACATGAATATGTCCTTGATTAAAATGTCCTAGATTTGTGTCCTAATTACTATTTTCTCATCATGCTATTTGAATCTATACAGCTATGAAAATCCAGCACACTTCTGAGACTACCCCAACACAGTCTCATCACAGAAATGCCAACTTTGGTAACTATCTGAATGTTGAATATTCATTTGATTAAGCTAACATACATTAGGCCCACATCACAGATATCAAACTGATTTTTACAAGTGACATAAAAATTTTCATCCTGGAAGAAAATCAGAATTTGGCTATGCAAGTCCCTGTGCAATCTAATGTAACACCAATGTTAGACCTGCTTAAACTGAGGGTTTGAGCCAAATGAGTAATCTGTACCCATCCACACCATGTGATTTATAATTCAGATTATTTTAACACTGTCATTCCTAAAAAATGCATTCAAATGTATTTATAAACAGCAGAGTCCCCCATTCAAATGTGTTTATAAACAGCAGAGTCCCCCTCAAGTTTATGTGGGAAAAGTTATGCACCTTATTAAACTGTGGGGAGGAAAATAAAAATAAAATAAAATAAAATAAAATAATAAAAAAGTAATACCTTTGAAAATTATTTTTTCTGGAGAACTGTCACATCAGAGCAGGGCACAGCTCTGCCTGTGTCCCACAGCAGCTCACACTGACTTCAGAGGAAAAATTGAGAGATGCTACACTACACAGACTGTTCTCTAAGAATGTGTGTTTTTTTTTCATGTCCTGTGCTTACTGTTACACCAGCTATTACCAGAAATGAAGGTTTAGACCTCTCCTCCATGCTTGTGTGAAAATCCTGCCATGTTGCTCAATGAGAGTAACATGCATCAAAATTTATCAAAGCAAGCATAGCTGGGTTGGGGAAAGGGGGAGGAAGAAGGGTGAGAAGAGGAAGAGAAAGAACTTTGTGGGAATTCCTGACTCTATTGTGTTATTTTTTGATGTCTTGTGTATAGTTCCACTTATCTGCATTTAAGAAATATTAATAAAAACAAAAATTATGAGATTAACTCTGAGAGGTTTGACAAGAGATTTAATAGCTGCTGAAGATGCAAGGACTGTGGGGGATATTGGATTCTTTGTTTCCTCCAAGATCTTCCCAAGGCTCTGCACAGATGCCTGGAAACTCTTTTCACTCCATCTTTATATAAATAAAAGTTTAGCAAAGAACTGGGGAATGTTCTGACATCCTCCTTCCTGAGGATGTACATCAAACAAGATAGCTTTCCTATTCAAAATCTATTTCTCAATTTTTAGAATTAAAGACATCTGTGTTTCCCATGTCAACTCATGACATTTTGAAACTATTCTGAAATAAATGAAAGATCATTTGCTGCTACTGAATGTTCAGACCAAGGCTAAAGAGTATTTTCATAGTAATCAGAAACAAAATATTATTGATCTGGGAGGGAGGAGAAGGATTTAAAGTAGAATTTTTTTAATAAGTTAAAATGGTTTTCAGCAGTAATACATAACTTTAGTTTCAGTAATGCTTCCAGAAAAGGTCAGATCTCTACATAATTGTACTTTTTCTGCCCAGAGAACAGAATCAGGCCCTGGTATAACAGGGTCTTATTTATTATTTACTATTACTGACCTTCAGCACATCAGTCTGTCCGTGTAGACCATGGATGCCAGCTTAGAAAGGCTTTGTGATAAGCAGGTGAAAAGGATTTTATCACATCTTAGTCTAATCCTTACTAATTAATGACAAAATAATTGTTTCAGTCTTATTGCTCATTAGATTTTGACAGGTTAAATTGGTTTATCTTCATGGCTTTATTGAATAGGCCACTCCTATGAGATTAACAACCAGTCAATAGATAATACAAATAAGTGTTTTTCTTACAGAAATTTAAAGCATGTGTCCATGGCTTTGTAACACAGACTTCACAAATATTAGGCAGAAAGCCTAATTTAATCTGCATTCAGCTGGTTCTTTCAGAGATGAGCATGTGAACCTCATTATCTTGGTTCTTTGACAGAGTGTAAGTGTCTCCAGCCATAATAAATCCTACCTTCCATTTTGCAAGCCAGTAATAAAGCACAGAACTTGGTAAATGAGCCCAGCTTCTTTAGTGCAAGTCCTTTGAATCCACAGTGAAATTCTACTGGTTCAAGTTTTTCTTCCTGTATAAATCATCTAAATCTAGTGTTATGCAAAGATATATGAATTTGCTTCTCAATATGAAATAAGAAAAAAAAAAAACTGTCAGCTACAGAATCTCTTATTTTACTAATAATGTACTTTGAATGTTTTTTGTTGTTGTTGTTGTTTTGTTTTTTTTAACTTCTAAAAGTTTTCTAAATGGATACCTGATATGAATTGTAGCGTTAAGATAAAGTTTGTCAGAGATGTTAAAGAACATGAGGTATCAATTACATTTCTACTGAGATCTGGATTATATGCATAGGCATTTGTTTATGAGAAATAGTTTGCTCTTTCTAAGTAAGCAAGAAATATTGAAATGATAAAGTGGCAAATAGGGTTAGGAGAGTCCTCTTTCAGTTCGTTCCATATAAATGTTGTGTTTCTTTCTACTTCTTTTACTTTGGAGCATAGCAAGTTACATTACATTTCATTTGAGCCTTTCAGACCAAAGTAGACAAAGGGCAAGTATACAGGCATATTTCCCTAGTCAAATTTAAGGCCAAAACCAACCAACCAACCAAAAAAAACACCACACACACACACAAAAATAATAATTTGCTCAACTCATCTACACATACTACCTGCTTCCCCAAAGCAACTCAGAATAAATGATACCCAGCAAACTGTCACTAGACCCTAGGACACCACCAGACAACTCCACATCCCTGTGTGAGTCAACACTTGACCCCTGCCTTCCCACCACAACCTTGTCATTGTTCACTTCTCATCTCTAGTCCTTCTCCTGCCCCAGGACGTAATTAGCGAGGACAGGAGAATCAGCTGGCAAGACAAAAGTACACAGTTACATTTACACTGGGTCCTTCAGAATCCTCTAATTTCCAGCAATTATTAGAGCTCTTCTCATATTTTATTCTCTTTTTTGTTACTATAGTAGTTAGACACTAGAGTACTATTTTTTTTTTTTTATGTTTTCTTCCTACTTGCTTTACTGGCAGTTCAGGTAGACTGATAGCACTCCTAGAAGCTTTCTCTAGACATTTTCTGTGCCTATATAATCCTGATTTTTTTTCCAATGCTTTTTAATTTATAACAAATAAAAAAGATGACTCCAAATTCTTGAAGATGTTTTGAAGCAATTTTTACTAGTTTTAGAAGTACTTACTATAATATACTGAATCACTGCCAAGACAAAGCATTGCAAGTGAAGACTTAAAAAAAAAAAAAAGACAAAAAAAAAAACATTTTTTTTTTCAAAATCTGTAATGAAATGCAGAAATATATTCAGATGATTAACAAGAATCAGACACAATGTTTCTTAAAGATTCAAGCAGATTTGGAGGTTATTGGATTATCTAATGGACATCAGATATCTGAAGTTCTGGATACCTAGTCTCTGTAAGAGCTGAAGAACACTGAAGCTTTCAGCCAAGAATATATACAGCAATGCTGTGAGACAGACAAGATACCACTGAAGGTTATTATGCGTAGTCTGGAGTAAGGCATCATTTAAGAAAGAAGAAACTAAAAGGACATAATACAGCATAACTGAGTGAGTTAGCTTTGATGTTCTATGATGCCAAGGCCTGCAGCTCCTAACATAAGCACAACCAGTAGTCATAAGGTCTGTCTGGACCATTCATGAACCAAGGGAAAAAATTATCAACCAGAACAAACAGAAAATATTCGCTGTATATGATAGAACAGCACTGCAATGGAAGTAAAGATGCTTGGAAGGAGGTGTGTGTGTGTGTAGTTGTAGGCCATTATTTCAGCATGGCACCAGATTCCCCCATCTATTACAGCATTGTAACAAATACTGTAACTATCCATCATGTCAGCTAGAAATAATGAACACACAGTAACTAGTTAATTATAATCAATACATTATTAATTATAAGTGCACAAGTTCTGCCCAATTAGCATGAAGAAATGAAAGCCACATGCCACTAAAGAAAATAAGTAATCTGTTGTGTTCACACTAAGACCCAGAGTGCACACTAATACCCATCTTATGAACTTGGATCACAGCAGAACAGAAGCAAGAACTGACCATCGAGCTTCCACCTTTACAACAAAGAAGGTAGTATCTGAGCTCTGAGAGGGTGTATGAACACAAACATGCTTGCTCAAACTGCTGAAAGGCCACCATATCTGCTCTGTGTAATATATATATGTTTACATAAATACATATTTGGTTAAAAGTTATAGCATATTTTTCCTCTTTCTTCAGTGGCTTCTTTGGTCCTGAAGGACCTCCTACTGTAACACCTAAGAAGGAGAACTGAAAATGAAAAAGGGAAGAGGTGAGAGAGCAAAGAGTGTGAAAGAGGAAATAAGAAAGTGAAATGTAGAGTAAAGGAAAAAAAATATGCTTATTTTGATGTTTTTATCATCAACTCACCATTAATCACTACAGTTTCATTTCACTCTGGTATCTAGCATAAATGATGAAGATGCTAGCTATGCAGAGGACAAGGGAGGATAGTTCACAGCTGATTAGAAGAAGCATTAGCCAGTTTAAATTTACGAAGACGAACAAATGTACTAGCAACCTGCAGCACCAAGCACTACCGAGAAAAGGCATACAATGGAACTATTGGCACAGAGAAGCTCTCAAGAGAAATCTTTGAAAATACTTGCACAAACTAGAAATCCTATTACCCTAACAAGGCAAACAAAAGGCAATTGTTCCATGCACCTGCATTCCACTCATCAGTTCACTGATCACACCCTTGTGATTCAATTTTGTTAGAAACCTGATGATCTCCATGGCAGCCCTTCAGTATTAAGCAGACATTTCCTGGTAAATCCTCCTCAGCCAAGTTTGTTAAAATGTTGCATTCATGCATTAGAAAGCATATGGTACAAATTTGTAATTTGAGTTTTGTGTCTTTGCCATTGCAGTTGGAGGCCACCTTTCTTCCTCAGAAGGAGAAGAGAAGTAAATACAGACTCTGATTTCCTGTTGGGTTTGCCTTGTTATGGTTTTACTCATTCATTTTGTCATGTAAACACATTCACAGATGTGTCTGACAACCTGCTGTATGGCAGAAGGTCCATTATATGCTTTTCCTCATCAGTAGATTATTTGTGCTGAGGACAGCTTGCTTGGGGTGAATGCTTGCTCCTCTTCACCTGGAACACTTACAAACATTGAGGTTGGTATAAATTTGTAGATGAAAGGCCAAGTTCCCTACCATCTGTCAACCCATGTCACCGCATCTCTTCTGCATGCTAGACAAATCAGAAAATAAAACAGAATAGAGCAACAGAAGACTGGGACAGCAATAATAAAATCCTAAATAAATTGTTCATGGTGCACCAGAAGTTCAATGAAGTTAGAGGGAAAGTGTAAGTTGTAGACACAATTGTCTTAATTATTAAGACAACTAAGAATGTGCAATCATTCAGCAAATAATGTTTTTAATGTAACTAATTGTACATATTACAGTGTGATGACCCTGGACATCAAGGCCTTTGTCTGTCATTTGTGACTCTCAGTAAATAATTTTGTGGATGGCATAAACATGCATGGAAAATTGACTTTTGCACCAGTGTAGCACAGGGACTTTGCACCATGGCAGTGCCAACATATTTCAGTTTCTCACAGTGGCTGCACTTACACCGGAACAGACTCAGGGAGCGTATCAGTTGGGCCTCTGGGAGAGCAGATTTAAGAAAGAGAATAAAAATAAAAATAAAAACTTGCTGCAACAGAGCAGCTGGGAGAGAGGAATGAGAAAATGTGGGAAGGATGACATCCTGTGGGAAGGACCCCCTACACTGGAAGAGTGACCATGAAGGAATGGCAGAGGCAAAGATCTATGGACTGACCACAGACTGACTACAGCCCCCATTGCCTGTGCCACTTGGTAATAGCAGATGGGGGAGAAGACGTGGATGGGGGAAGAAGGTGGGGTTTTTTTGTTTTTGTTTTTGTTTTTTGTTGCCTCTCTAGGCTGTTAGCAATACACAATTATTTATTTTAATCTCACTATGCTGAACCTGTTTCATCCCTGATGGTAATTGGTGAGTCCTTATCTTAGTCCTTGATCACTTTTTAATTATATTTTCTCCCTCTCTTCCTTTAAGTATTCAGAAGGACCAGAAAGCAGGAATTACATGTTGGCAAGCAAAAGTTAGTCTAGTCTGAAGACTAAATGGTGTCCTGCCACCAAAAGCAAGAAAAATATTCAAAATAATGAGAGAGATAAAGACAGAAATGTGAACTTCAAACTTCAAGTCTTTAAACCAAAACATAAGGGTAAAATATCACTAAACAAATCCCAATATTTGGGGAATGATGTAAGAACTTCAAAGGATTCTATTGCTTTGCAAGAATTTGGGTATATCAACAGAGTATTCACAGCATAAACAGAAAGGATAACAGGACTACCAGTAGCTCCAAGGAATTTTTCAGCGAGATGAAGAATAATATTAAAGCAGAAGAAGAAAACATCTCAAAGTCAGTACAAAATTTGAGTTTAAATGCATACATTCTTGGCTTGACATTATAGAGGAATCAAATGCTCACATCAAAGGAACAGTCCAAAGTGCCAGAAAGTTTCCATATAATGGCTGAGCTGCGCACATTTCTGCCACCTCTGGTTATCTGGAATTCATAGCATTGTTGCAGTACAATAGATATAAACAAGTCGTCCACTAATGCTTTCTAAAAGAACGTTTTTTAAACCTCTTTAAAGTCTCAGTTAAAAACAGATTCAAACCTGGAAATGGATAGCTTAAGCTTAACTAATCATGAGAAAATTAATAATAAAATAAAACCGGGGGGGGGGGGTGGGGGGGGGGGAAGAAGAGGAAAAATGGGAATGTTAACTCTGAAGAATAAGTCGCCTAAGATGACAAGTTTAAATAAAGAGTGAATACTATTTTACTATTTCTGTAGAAATCCATCATCTTTCGAAAACGAATAGTGTCACAGTTAAAAGTTCTAAGGAAAACACAAAAGTACATCTTCTTTACTACAAGATTACAAACCACTTTTAAGCCCCAACTGTATAGTCCCCTCCCCACCACCCCCAAGTCTAGGCCCAAAAGAGATGACAGCCCCAGGCTTTCTCCCAGGGAGGTGAACAGAGGGCAGCAGAGCTCTGTGTAGGTTGTGCATTGCTTTCTGCCCTGTCTTAGAAGGGCATTGCTGTCCATTGCTGAGTACGGTACCATATTTAAAACCTGCACATTCAGGAAGTTGAATCTCCAGTCTTTTATGCCAATTCCAGTTTTCTTTCCCAGGTTCTGGCCTGACAGTATTTGATTTTAGAATTATCATACTGGTCCCTTGAATGTTTTACAGACAAGAAAATAGGAGGCCTTTTAGAAAAGGATAAAATATCTAAGAAAAGAGCCAGAGATGGCCTCCATGAGGTGGAGGAAGAAGTTCATGATAGATGTATAGTTTAAAATTACAGGCCAAGCTAAGAGCACCCGCTTTTTTTTTTTTTTTTTGACCTCACCCTCTCCTTTGCCCCTTCCTTAACTGCAGCCAGATTTATATAGTACAGAAGAAGAAAATAAAAGAGAGAGGGGGAAAAAAAAAAAGAAAAAAAAAAAAGAAAAAAAAAAAAAAGAGGTCATTTGTCCTATAATATTTTCCATTAATCTGAAAGAAACAAATCAAAAGATGCTACAGCTAAGTATTTGCCAGATCTGATAGCACACCATCATGCATTGGCATGACATTAAGCAGTTTTCAGCAAAGTAGGGTTTGAGAAACATATTACTCCATGTTACTTCTGACAGAATTAATCGATTCATCTTTATGATTCAATTATGATTCACACAGCATTACTGGCCTGCAAAAACTACACAATCTTGTCCTAAAGCAAATAATGTCACTTGCTAAAGCCTTATTTAACTGAAATCTTAAAACAAGAATGTGCTGTTTGAGAAAGCTGGTCACGTTACTCAGAAAATGCAAATAAAAAGGAAGAGAAATGTAAAAATAAAGTCCAAATGATGGGCATCTGCACCCTAAACTAATGATACTGTATTGGATATACAATAGTATATGCTGTTGGTGCAGATGGTAACATAAGTTGTCATTCCAGATAGACACAGAGTTAGCTATATTCCTAGAACAGAGAAAGAATGAAGAAATGGGTGCCAATTTGGAGGTGGTGATTTCAAACGAGAACAAACATATAGCATACTTAGCTGAGCAGAACAGCTAGAAGATTTATTTTCTTCTGACAGCTCTGAGGCTGTTTTAGGAACACCACAGTTCCTCCCATGAGACAAGGCATTGTAGATAGTAACAGTCCATTAACTGGCAATTTAGGTAATGGAGTGCTTGTAAGAATTGGGAATGATGCCGTTAACTGTTGCTAGTGTTATACATAACTAGAAAACAGAGATGTGAGGAACTGATCCTTTAAAGAACTGCTGGTGGGGAACTGTGGGGCTGGCTATGGTGTCAGAATATGCACACTAACAAAAGTGCTAAGTATGCTTACTGTTTTTGAGTTACTACTAAACACTATCACCATGCATCAGCATTACTCATTAGAGGTGCAAGAGAAGAAAACAAAAAAAAAAATTTAAACATTTATTTCTATGAAGAATTTTTACTCATAACATGCAAGGAATTTAAGTACCACATTAATATGAAACAGAAGTCAAAAGTATTCATTTGAATGACATGGAACTTCATTAAACTCAGAAATGGTTTAGAAGGGTAAAAGTATACTCAGGATTTCCAAGTGAAGTATTTTGGCATATATTTCATAATCTTCAAACTAGCAAAGATGTCATTTTTTTTTTCTGGTAAACTATTGGCTTTACAAACACATATCACACATCTTATCTACTTATAGATCTGTTACCCTTAAAAGAGGAATAAATACTGAGAATCAGTAGAACTATATCATCATTTTAAATTCCTATTGCCAATATGGAGAAATGCTGGGCCCTGTAAGACATGAATTATACAGGAATCCACAGAGATTGAAATTCTTTGTCTCACTTCACTTTTGCTTTTCATTCTGATTCTTTGTTGTCCTTAAGTGAATTAAAGGTACTATATGTAAAATTTAGTCATTACAAAGCATTGGATTTAATGTAGAAATGAATGTTAATCACAGTTTTTATTGTGATTTCTTTGTTAATATAAAATTCAAACATCTCCCACTTATGCTCCATTATCATACATTATGTTTGAAATCCATGATAAAACTTTGTTTTTCAAGACAGATGAGCAATTAAAGTTGCTAATTTATAGATACTTAAGTTAGGAAAGTAAAAGCTTTATATATAACAGCATATATACACTGCCAGATCAGTGTAATGGGCTACATTGGCCCAGTATTTTCTAATAGACCCCTGCTAATACTTTCCTTGACTTTCAAAGCCATGTTCAGGCATGTAAACTACCCAGTTTGTAAACAAAATTAAACAGGTATCTCCCAGCTGATAAGATTTCCACGTGCATGTGCATATTAAGGGATACCTTAATATGCCTCAAAGAGACATCTTTTGATTTTAGTTCACTAATTATTAGAGAGGTTACACTGAAATTCAACTGAAGAGTATTTCCAAATGCATAGCTTTTGGACCAACACACTTGTACTTCCCATACCACAAAAGGAACATACAAGTTCAAGAAAACAGACAAAAATAAGAAAAGGCATATGATGTTTCCCAGTGAGATTTGCTCGATAATATTTGTGACTGTACCCTCCAAAACACCAAACTTGGGCAGGTCAGTAAAATTTTACTAGGTCAGTAAAATTTTAGGTATTAAATGACTACCCACACCCTACTTATTTTGCATGTCAGGAATTTAATTATATAGATACAGTACAAAGAGAGCATTGTATTGGATGCATAGTTTCCAGACTACGCAAAAGTCCCAACCTAAAGTTAGGCCAAATAAATTTCATGTTGGATTTTCCCATTCCCCTTCAAAATGAAGAAGAAAGTATTTCCTTGCAGCTGTCCTGCTACAGCTCTGTTTACACAGTGCGTTAAATTTCCAAACCTCCCTTCATTTAATTTGTTGACACAATGGCCAGTAAAATATTCTGGATCATTAACCAGGCCTAAATATTTTTTCTGTCTTATTTTACATAAACATGTGGTTGGATGGTTTTATTTAATTCAGAACTATACAGTCATTCTAAAAATGATATGCTGTGTTTAAGGCACGCTTGAGGGTAGTTGCATGAGGGATTTTCCTGTTTTACATGTTAAACCTGTGGATCAGATGAAAAGTATGACCAGCAGCTTGTTTGCTTGTTCTGTTCTGGACCCTTTCAGCGCTTTTGAAAAAGAGGCTGATTTTCTCTTTTAAAATATCTGAGGATATTTAAATCTCCAGCTGTTACTGGAGATCCCAGTAACATCATCACCCAGGACGACTTCGGCCACTTTTCTTCACATGAGATATTTTACCACTGAAGCAAAATAAAAAAGATGAACTGATGACCCCACAAGAGCCCATCAGCCCACAATCACAATGTTTTGTGATTCCATCTTCCTTCATGGGTAACAATTTTGCAGCCCCTCTCTACAGTTATCCATCACATGCTGGTTTCATAAACCCCTGTGTCTCTCTTGCACATAGCTGGGCTTTAAGCATCCTGCCATAATTTCAAAATTTAATAGATGTAGTGATTAGCTTGTACTGACTCCATCTGTTCAGCTGTGAACTTCTTCCTGCTGGGCTAGTAAATGCAGATGGGCAAGAAAATTACACTCAATTGTTTTGTTTTTTTTTATTGTTTTGTTGTTGTTGTTGTTTTCATCTGTGCAAATTCCTGATGTCTGAAAAACAAGACAAAAACAAAAAAGACAAACAGTTAAATCCTTGCCAGCTAAGTCAAACACATCTAAGAAACTATCACTTATCTACTTATGATAGTCTTGGGATGTACAATTTGAAAGGGAAAAATAGTGTTAGCCATTAGTAGATGAAAACTATAACAAATATATAGTAAGTAAAGTAGATAAACCAAAAAGATGTCATCTCTCATAAACATAAGTGCTAAGTAATGTTTTCTATGTGCTTCATCATGTCTTCAGACAAAATCCTTTACATTTCATAAACAAATTTTTGACATTGATGAAAGAAAATTATTTATTGGTATGACAAGCCCACTAATAAAGACAGTTCAGTTAATATCCAGTTCACAGGAATTCCTCCCCCACTTTCTAACTCAGCCAGATGAATTTTAAAATGCATTAATAACTCTGACTAAAGCCCTTAAATAACTTATAATTTAGAAATGTTAATAAAAGTACAATTGTAAATCATTAATACTGCTTCCATCCATATTATGAGTTTAAACCAATCTGAGTAACATAATGTATATGTCCAGAATGTGCTTCGTAATACATGTAAGAATAACAATAGTGAAACTTACATAGCCCATCATGAAACATCCCTTTTGGTGATCTTAATCACACAGGAAGCCCAAAGAGCCCCAGGTATGTGCAAAGGAAATGGAGAATGACAGCTTCAGTTTAAACCTCTCCCCCATGGATGGGGGAGTTTGGGATCAATTATCATTTTATTGGAGAAGGACAGGAAGGAAATCAAGGAAGGAAGCCCAGCACATAGGGTTTCTGCAAGGTAATTGCATCATTTTGAGAAGCATTTTACTCTGCCCTCTGGACCAAGACTGAATACTGGCTTGCGTGTCATCAGTATGGCCCATGGTGCAGGTACAAAAGTTAATGGTGCAGGTACAAAACAGAATAGTATTTTCCAGTAGTTTATACACCTTAGCTTTCTGTTTCTTGGCAAGGTGTAATCCTAGCAAAGAATTCTGTCTGTCTGCTTTAGTAAGTTGTATCTGCCCTTATGGAAACCTTCTCCTGAAAAACTACATTGAGATCCAAAAAACAGATTTCAGTCATACAAATGCAATGTTGCAGTCCTGAAAAAGTGTTCACTTCACAAGCACCTCATTACTACAAGGACATCCAGCCGCCTCCCATCTTTGGCAGAACAATCTCTTTGGCATCCAGCTGATGGTTAATTCTAATCAAGTTTCAACGTTCAGTCATTTTTCTACCCATATCCCTTGCTGATCCCCTATGGAGATTTATAACATGCTTAATACAGAGCTACAGGAACAAACACCACATCTGTGGCTTCTACAACTTTTTTGATGCAACTTGAGGGAAGACTTTCTTCCTCATTTAACCCATCTTCCATTATAAAACCACCTCCACATTATAACCTTCACCTAAGGCAAGGGAAGTGATTCTTGTGAGAAATATTCCCCAGCATACAAAAATGGTCAATATTTGAATCATAATTAAAATCAAAACCAACAGGGACTTGAGCTCTCATATTACCAATAAGCTGCCCAGCCACTAATGGCATGCATCACTTTGTGCCACTGGAGACTTTCTTCACTGAATAATGAAAACCTTTTTAAATAAACTCTTTCCTTCTCTTCTTACCTGAATAACTCAAAAATTTCCAGGTGAGATCATGATCCCTCCAAAAATTAATAAATGCCAGTAACACATAGTTAAATACAGCTCCTGATGCATTTTATATGTACATGGTCTTATCTGTAAATTAACTTTTAACTGAATGACCACACAAAGCTGGAGGCAATGATTCAAAAGGAATCAAAGTCCTAATAAGGCAATGGCTTGATGTTTCCAGCTGTAGCATTTTAAGGTTTTTTGTTTTGTTTCATTTTCTGATAGGAAACAGCAAAATGGAAAACAAAGAATTTCATTTAGAAATAGCACTTACAATAGTAAAAAGCAGAATGCAAGGAAGAATAAGCATATCTTGTTTTTCTTTGTCTTTTAAGTGACTTAGAATACTTCAATGCTTTGCAACACTATGGACAATGATTTTATTGTGATAGGAAGAAGTGTAAAGTATCACATTTTCCCATGTAGTTTCCTAACTAGAGCTGAGAAATATGATGGTCAATATTGTACACAATTAAATGATAAATTAGGTAAATTGAAATCAGTGCAGAGTTAAAAAAAAAAAAAAAATGAGATGAATTTATAAGTAATAAAAGTATAGCAAAGGAGGATTAAAATATGTCAGGCTAAACTGGTGAAAATAATGGTCCTTTTACAGAGGACAGAAACATTTTGTTCCTCGCTCAGTACCAATAAAAGAACCTATTTGTTATTTATATTGAAGAATTGTATTTTATTTACACAGAATATTTTCCTATAATTGATTGTCACACAAGGAAACTGATCCTTGTCAATATTTTAATAGCCATAAAGGGAAGTACAAGGCTTGGAGCTTTCTTCAATTCTTATAAATTAAAACATGTATTCCTGTTTATATATATATGTGTGCATGGGCAACTGTTCATGTACAGACACTCCTAGATAAAAAATAAATAAATAAATATTTTGAATTACTTCAATATTGCTATTATGCTTTCATATTGCATTATTCTTTATTTTAGTATACAATCACAAGAAATCATATATTTCTGTGATAAAAATATGAATATCTACAAATAGCTATATAGATAGGATTTTACTGCTAGCAGTTATGAGATTAGTAGTACCTTATGTGTAGGCAGATAAAGATGATTCTTTTATTTGAAACAATAATGTTGTCTCTAAAATGATATTTTTTTAATATATTATTACATTTTTCTATGTAAATAATAGAAACTTAATTCCCCAAGAAAAATAGGAAAGGGGGGAATGTGTAAATGCTTTATTTTTATGAGTTAATTATTCTCTCCTACAAAAAAAAAAAAAAAAAAAAAAAAAAAAAAAAGTTTTATGAAGTTTTCTCTGCCTTTTTTGCTTCAAAGTAAATTTTATTTCCTCCCAAAAATTGCACCTTTAAGGTTAAAAATAAAAATAAAATAAAATAAAATAAAATAAAATAAAATAAAATAAAATAAAATAAAATAAAATAAAATAAAATAAAAATAATTTAAAAAAAAAAAAAACAGCTTAAACCTTTTCATCATATTGCTTCAATAAAACAAAGGAGTGATGGATGCTCACTTGTTGCTGCTATTATTTTTCAGTGTTGAGAGAGGAAAAAAAAAAAATAAGGAAAAAAGATGTTTTTACTCCACAGCTCAAACTCCAAAGGGAAGCTCAAACCTCTAGCAAGTAGCGCTCCAAGGACTCGGATCTGTGTGCAGCTGTTTAACCTTTGTTCTACACTGCCTCATTTCACAGCAACCAGATTTTCCTACACAATGCCTTTGTGCTTTCTCCTACAGCCTGTCACTTTCACAGGAACTTCATATGCTGTTCCCTTCATCAAAGGCAAAAAGGTATTGCAATTCCAGGGAAATTCAACATGGATACAGCCCAAAGAAAGAATATCTACTTTCTGGCTGATGAACACCTTTTCAGTTTATTTCTGCTGGGATTTCACATGAAGTTTTTATGAGGGCAAGAAAATAAAGTGGTTTTTTGTTTTGTTTTTTAATGAGGGCAAGTTCCTCTATCCCCTCTACAACTAATAAAAAAAATCTTCATTAAAGATATGAGAGTTGTAAAATTAAGCTACCAGAAATTAAGAAATGACTACATTAACACTTCCTTTGCAGCCATAGTTGATATTGTGTGTATGTATGCACCACAAAACAATCTTTAGCTATTTTTCCCACCGGCTGTGAGCCAGATATATCATATATCAATATGATATATCAATATCAATATATCATATCAATATATCATTCCCCAGTCCCATCTCCACAATCAGCTGAGATGCTTCAGTTGAATTTTTCCCAATTTGACTCGCTTCCAAAAGCCATCCAACATGACTTTTTTCAAGCAAAAGGTTAATGTTTCAAACTTCAGTGAATGCAACTGGTTATACTTCGAGTTCTCATAGCTCTCTCAGATGATCCCACAGGAAAGGCTCCTACCTCTTTCCAAGCATGTATATAGAAAATCAGCATTTTTGGTGAGGTATCGAGGATGCCAGATTGATTAGGAGAAGAGAAAAAGGTCCTACCATTGATAAATCACCTATCCTCCTTTCCCATACAGGGATGAAACAGAAATGGAATGGGATAGAATAATATGAACTCTTACGCCATATTACATTATTTCAGTTCTAAATGAGACCACGTGGTATGACTCTGATCCATGCAGCTGCTCATCATTCCCAGTTGAACCAGTGTTACCCTATCTGACCATTTTGAGATTTGCCACAGATGCTATGAACTCCCATTCAGTTGTGCTGACCTGACCCATGATGTCCTATTTTCTCTTTGATCTCAAGACAGAATACATTTATCTGTCCAGCAGGTCTGACTACTGACAATTTCTAATCTGTATTTCTGCTCGCTCTTTCCTTCCAGGTTGGGCATTCAACATTATACTACTGTTTCGTGCTCATAGAAAATTAAGTCAGAGACAGACAGGTGTCTTCAGCTATTTGACTGAGAAACATGATCTAAATTCCTTTTCCACATAATACAGTCTTACAAGAGGTCTGCATCAGGTGACATGAAAAGGATTAGCAAGCAAATATTATGTCTCTTGCAATTATTAAATTTACTACTAATTAATGTGATTGCAATATCATTTATACGATACAACTGTGATACATGATTACATAAAACTACATAAAATTACATAAAAAAGTATTTTAATTCCACTAACTGGCCAGTATCAGCATATACTTATTCCTACCGTGTTCATTTGAACCATGTGTATTTACTGTGAGTCTATTTCTTGAATTGAAGGCTATCTATGGAATTCCATTACACCATTTGTGCCTGCCCTACAAAGCTCCACACAGCATGTATGCTGTTTCCGTTACTCCTTTGATGTTATCTGAAGCTAGATGAGGTTTCACTACATTGCACACCACAACATGAAATGTTGGCATATACTTAAATTGTTTTGGTTTGTGTTTTTTTTTTTCCCTCCATTAAGTGCTTTTTATATTCATCCTGTGAAAACAGAATCAAACTCAAGAACCTTTCTGTAGATTTAATAATGCTTCCCTTGTTTTAATTACAATTTAAAAGCATAGTAATACCTATCTATATACTTGTCTTTATTGTGCTAGCTCAAATGAACTAATTTCTTGCTTTCAACATATTATCACAAAGCAGACAGAAAAGCATAAACCATTCCTTTGGCAAGCACAACTGTAGCTGAGGTGCATGAATGCTGCTGGCAACAGTCAGGCAGCGTTTTGCTAATGACTTCCAGATAAGGGATCCTCTTCCAGCTCCTTATGGATTTTATGATTTGGACTCTGAACTTTTATAAACTGCTGTAACACAAACCATCCTCTCCCTTCCAAGAAACCACAAATTAAATAATTAAGATACAGGTCTGAAATGTAAATATATATATTATATATGTTTTATATATATAGATATAAAAAACATCAGTTTTACGTTCCAGGAATGAAAAATAAATAATATTCTAGTCACCAAACAAACACTGAGTAGCACACAATTTGCTTGAAAAGGCAGCAAAGAGGCTAGCTGGCTTTGATGGAAGTTGGATGAATCCTGGATCTGGCCTTTAGAGCCCAGTCATTCTTAGGTTCTTTGAGTTTCCACACCAAATTATAAGTTGAAAAATATAATAAAGTATATTTCAGCAGTCATTGACTTCTGAATTATAATGGAAAGTTGAACTCCACATAAACATGTCACATCTTTAAGGTTATTTCAGGCAACCTTTTCTGTTAAATATAATACAAATAAATGAGAACTAGGTGTTCCTAAAATAAAATAGCTCAAAAGAATTCTCATTGTGCCTTCTAAACTGTGTCTCATTTTACATCTATTGCAATTCCCATCATTCCACAAAAATCAAAGCTGTAGATAGATAGCAAACATCTTGTGCTTGGCATTTTGTCCTGAGGACTACCGTGATGGTTATACGACCTATAAAAAAAGTACTAAATGAAAAATTTTTCAACTTCAACTGAAGACAGAAACTTGTGCCACTTAATTATGACTGAATAGCTATTTATACCTGTTAGTAATATTTAAAGAGAGAGACAGAGAGACTTTTGTTTTCAATAAAAATGAACATTTTAATTCTTTTTCAGGTTCTCTTACTTAATGCTTATTCTCTTGCTTTTCCTAACCACTTCACAGTACCAACATTTACGTTCTGCTTAGACTGCCATAACACTTTTAATAGGGGAGATAAAAGCTAATTACATTCATCATGCCAAAAGGTTTGAGTAAATTAGAAAGATATGCAGTCCAGAGAAACAAGGTTTGCATAATAAAAATGTCTTGTTTTGATGCTGAAGAAGGCATTTGTTTATTTTTTGGGTGAATGACAATACAGACTCCTGATGGGCTGTTTTATAGCTTTGGGATGTTTTTAAAGAACTAAGTTTATGCTTTGTCACTTTGTCTCAATAAGACATTTATCAGGATAGACCTTTAATGATTCAGAGATTTTGGTTACATATTCATAAAGTTATTACTGCAAAGATTTTGATAAATATTTATCATGTATTTCTAGCCATAGGGAATTTTGAAATAAAAAGTGATGCTAAATATACAGTTCTATCCACTTAAACAAAATAAATGTGCTTAGATGCATATGGAACTGAGTAATTAAAAAAAAGAAGAAAAAAAAAAAAGAAAAAAGAAAAGAAAAGCTCTGCTCAGGCTGAGCTTTGAACAGCAAGTGTTCATTTTTAATGGCACACAAAGAAAGAGCCAGAAAAGTGTAGAGCCTGTGCAGACTTTGAAAACATTTATTCCTGCAACTCCCACATAGCCCATATTGTTCTAGTAAATAGCTTGTTAAACAGAGGCACATTGCCTCACACATGGTGCAGTTAGTTAACAGTGAACAAGTTTTGCAAAATTTCAGGGGGTGGGAAGACTACTTATTTGTGTTCCCCAGATAAGCAGCAACTTCCCTCATAACTATAATGGGAATGGAGTCACAACTAGTAAGGATGACCTTCTTTCATCCAGGGTGAAGAATTCATGATGATCTCCTTTCCCCTTGATGGCAGAAGTTTACTATAATGTCTTCAGCACCACTGATGTTACTGAGCACCATTGTTTTAACCTTACTCACATGTCTACTGTTCTCTTAGGTAGGCCATGTGGATGTAGACTCATGTTTACTGAGGAATTAGAGTGGGACTAGCAGACATTCATAATAGTCACATTGCACTAATGCAAAACTGCAACGTAAATCATCACCACTTAGTACCAGAATAATCATTTACCACAGCAGCACAATTAGTATAACTCATCCAAGCATGCAGGCTGATAGAAGAGCAACTGTGAATTTGTTGTGCTAAAGATATAGTCTATTGCATATAATGCCATTGCACCCTCTCTGACACATGCATTTATGTGGCAGCAGCCACACAAATGAAATGATAATGTTTCTTGTTTAGCCAAACTTTTTACTATTGTCCTCGTCTTTCTCTGTAACTACTCACATGAGGTGAACCATTCAATGGAATTACACCCAACTCCTTGACATTCTGGATCTCATAAAAATTCCACAATCACTTTTTGATAAACATTCTGATCCACTGAAAGCTCTTAATTATTTCTATTATGTTACTTCATAACAAGACACATTGTGTAGCCCTCACTTCACGGAAAGTCCTTCAATTTTTACAAAAAAATTATGCTGGAAAGGCATGATCTTTTTATTTGTGTGGGTTTTATGTTGTAATGTGTATTTTTTGCTATGTTATTGTTGCAAAATCATCTAATTCATTTATTGATAGTCTCTAAAATTCTCTTTGTGACCAGAACTTTTGTTGAGTTCCTTAAGTATGAGTTTGCTGCTCAACACTAGCTCACAATCTTGTTTTATATATACTGCTGTCAAATTCATTTACAGATTCTTAGTCAAGTCATTTACTTAAGCTTCTTTAGACACCTCATGGGTTGCCTTTCATCAGCAAATAACGAAGGTCTGAAGGGAAATTATCAAGGAAAGTGTCTGTTGCTCTATACAAAACTGCTGACCAAAACACAGCATGATTTTACTGAAGTAACCCAGAGCAGGAAATCCAAGCATCACAAGTGAAGGAGGAATTCCTGATCTGCTCCTCAGAGCTGTACCTACCTTCTACAGAAGCTTGTTTCAAAGATTTGCTTGCTCTGACTACTCAAATTCAATAAGACCTGACTTAAGTGGGAAAATTTATAAGTAGTTATTGCTCTCAGGTGATCTCAATGTCCCTTAGGAATAAGGGTCCAAAGAAGAATACCTTACTGGAGCTGCCCTCTGGGTAGCATATTCACACAGAGCTGTGTTTCAGGTGAAAAGTTTTATTCTTCAAATAAATAAATAAATAAATCCAGTACTGTACTGTTTGTTGTTGTTGTTGTTGTTGTTTGTTTGTTTGTCCTGTTTTGCAATGAAAAGAATCCATGTACTACTCACCATCATAGCTTCAGAGCCACCTTTCTCACACCAGCCATCCAGAGAGTAAACAAGAGATTTCACCTACCTCAGACATTGCATGGTGAATCTGCTGATGCTGGAGGCTGTCAGGGCTTGTGTCTTCTCCATCCTGCCCAGCAGCTTCTCTTTCTCTGTGGAAGCAGCATGTCATGCAGTGTGTGACAGCTGGCCTTAACGATGTCCTCATGCATAGAGCTCACCAGCACTGCTGAAGTATCACATCCCAGCCACGGCAGTGCCACCCAGAAAAAAGGCAGAGAACATTGACAAGCAAGATTTATCTCTCCAGAGAAATCTGCAGCATAAAATCAGGGAAGCATTGCCACATCGTCCTCTCTACTGGAGAGAACACAATTATGAATGGTGACTCTTCTGGCACACAATTATGAATGGTGATTCTGCAGGCATGTGTATGACAATGATGATTTAACCCACTTTATACACTTTTTCATATCTCCAGCCAATTTTTCTCCTTGTTTGGAGAAAGATATGGATTAAGATATGGAGATATGGAGATATGGACTAGGCTCATCCATTCAGGCCATGATACAGGCCTCTACTAAAAGCTATTCTGACATCCAAGAAAACCACATCTGCATCTTTCCCCCTCTGTTCTTTGCATAATTCCACCGGAAATAAATATGCTAGACAACATCACACTCAAGATTTTTACCTTTTATGAGGTTTTACTGGCTCATTTTTGTCACCCAGGATTTTTCCAAATGTTTCATGACCTCACTTCTTATTAACATATCCAGGATCCAAGCCTAGCACTAACACTGAGATCACTCAGAGACATAATTACAACAGTCTAATATCATTTGTGATTTTATTTTATTTACATCTTCCAAGCTTTTCCTATGGAAGAAGATAAAATAATTATTATTAAAAAAAAAAAAAAAAAGCATGCAAATCATAATTTTGAATATCATCAGCTGCTCCTATTAATTTCACTGAAATGACTGCTTCATTATTTATTCACTGCTCAACATTTGCAGTCACATGGCTGTAATTCTGTATTTGTATGAAAAACACGTGGTGCACAAACACATATGCACTAGTGTGAGTCCTGTTACTGACTCCACAACTCTGAAATTAAATCACATTTCTAATTTTCACAGATGAGAAAGTGAAACGAAGTAAGCCAACTGTGGCAGTGCAATTAGTGCACTGACAGGAGCCACTGGCACTTCCATCACAGTGCAATTACCTCTATGCATTTCTCTGGAGAACAAACAAACCACATACACAAACACACACACACACACACACATACACACAAGAAAAACAGTTCTAGTAGACGAAAGGCCCCCAGCACAAGAAAGATGTGGGTCTGTTAGAACAGGTCCAGAGGAGAGCTACAAAGGTGATCAGAGGACTGGAGCACCTCTCCTGTGAAGAAAGGATGAGGGAGATGGGGCTGTTCAACCTGAAGAAGACAAGACTCAGGGATGACCTTACTGCAGCTTTTCAGTACTTAAAGAGGGCTTGTAAAAAAAGATGGAGAGCAATTTTTTGCTCAGTCAGATAATTACAGGACAAGGATGAACAGTTTTAAACTGAAAGAGAGAAGACTTAGATTAGAGGTTAGGAGGAAGTTCTTTACTGAGAGGGTAGTGAGGCACTGGAACAGGTTGCCCAGAAGTTGTGGATGCCTGGTCCCTGGAGGTGTTCAAGGCCAAGCTAGATGGGGCCCTGGGCAACCTGATGCAGTAGGTAGCATCTCTGCCTATGGCAGGGGGTTGGAACTAGATGATCTTTAGGGTCCCTTCCAACCCAAGCTATTCTATGATTCTGTGATAACTTACACTCATGTATAACTTCAAAAAAGACTTTTGACTCAGACTGTTATTTGTCTACAAGTTCACACACTAAAATAAGTCCATTCTGATAAATTACTGACTTTATAACACTAGCAGAACTATTTACAGCACAAACTACTAACCAAAACCAAGCACATAGTATGCTGATGTGGTAAGTGATTTTCCATCATTGGGATGTTGGTATTTCCATACGTCATGTAGGGCTTTTTTTTTTTTCTCTTCCTTTTTCAAAACATCACCCTCCTAAATTAGTTACAGTGAGAAGAATAATTCTTAATAAAGTATGCAAGCTAGAAGAATCATTCCTTCTTAATTACAGCAAAAAAACAGTTCATGCTTGATGAACTGAAGGGTTTTAGAAAGGAAAGCAACCATTTTTTATATATGAATGATGCTAACTTTCACTTGACAATTACCTTTCATTTGTTGGAAAATAGAAATTATTGGAATTAAGATTAAGGGTTCATATGAGAAACCTGTTTCTCCCTCATACGTACTGGCAAATCATCAACTGCATTAACTTCATATCACTGAAAGCATATAAACAATTTCTTGAGAAATAAGCTATTTCCCAAGAAGACATTCATGTGAGCAGAAATACATCAGCCAAATATGGTGAAATGTGAACATTTATTTGGAAGTGAAATGAAGTAGTGAGCGATATTTAGTGAGATTATCTTGTGTCAAGTTGCAAGCTATTTGGTGGAAATCATTTAAAAATATATTAGTATTTCTTCAAACACAGAATGATTTACTGTAGCTCTGTTGAACTTTCTAGAACTGAAAACTGTTCCATCAAATTCAGTGTGAACTTTGCCAATAAATTCAAGAAGAACAGGCCTACAGTAAGCATACCAAATAAAATGTAGTATTAAACATTATAAACACTTTAAAACCACTTTACTGGTCCTGTTGAACTGAACCAATAAAACACCAAAACGTAAGAATGATAGTCTTTCACTCAAGTGGTTTAATGGTTTCTTGGAAGAGGAGATTACTGAAAGGATGTGTACAAAGAATTATATTTTTGTATAAAAATATAAATACTTGTATAAAAGACATGCATGAGAATAGTTTATTCAGGTTTGAAGGCTAAATCATCCAAAACACTATCCTTCCTTCTGGTCATTAGCTCCTACTTATGCACAATAGAAAGCTTACCCACAAACAGGTGCAGAGGCAATGTTGATATGACACACAAAACATATCCCTGAGATTCAATTATAATGTTTTGATTTAGCAAACAGACAGCAGTAGATAATCAAAAGTAGTTATTCCTCTTAAATAGATTGTTTTATAATTTATATTTAAACTTAAATAATTTTACTTTAAAATTGACTGCATATTTTTTCATGGATTTTCTGTATTTTCCAAGACACCTTCCCATTTGTACAATATGAGGCCTTGCATGTTTCTGTAAAAGCAGGAGATGGAAGATCACTGAAATAGTAAGATGTTATTTATATCTTGTCAGATTCATACACTTCAGACCTTTTAAATGAGATGCCAAAGGACTATTTGATGGCTATTTTCTAAAGCTCTCAGTGAGAAGAAAACATCTCTTTATTACAGTTTTTCCCACCAAGCTTTCACCATTACCTTTCCAAATGCTGTTAGTCTGCTAGTTTTTAATTCTACTGATGATAGCACAGCAGGAGAAATTATCTCCTGATTAAATGTATTTGCATACAACATGTGGACACATTTGGGGAAGATAAACCTGTATTTTATTTTACAGCATATAAAATTTTATATTGCCTCCACATTCTCTTAAAAATCACCCCTTCTCTTCTGGGAGAGAATGCAAAACTATAAATAAACAATTTTAATGGCCTCTGCTAAGTTTTAAAAGCTTAAATGTGCAATCAAGAAAGATATTGGGTTTGGACCACTTTAAACTGAAATTAAAAGAGATAACTGCTCATCTCCCACAGTAGCAGACATCATAGGCTGAAATAATGGATAACTACAAAGAACTTCAGACATCAGAAGTTATGGAGAATACCAAAGATTTTATTAGAATGAACAAATTTGTTGTCAGAGTAAGCCCAGCAACCAGAAATTCAGTTTCATCAGACATATATATAGATGAGAGAATAAGCTGTACTGATGATGAGCCTGACTTGGAACACGTGGCTGAGAAGTTGTGCAACATGAAATAATTTAGGTTGGAAGTGATCCTGGAGGTCATTGTGCCCAACCTTCTATTCAGAGCAAGCCATGCTTTGAAGATTAGTATCACCTTGTGCTTTTGAAACATGTTTTTTGATACAGCATCCTGGAGTTTAACACCATGGCAATAGAAATCTTGCCCACCACTGAGGGGCTGGTAACAGCCAACACAGAACAGCCAAGGGCATGAGATATTCTGTCTCCACTGCAATGGAAAAATACCAGAGAAAAAAAGGAGCAAATAACAACAGAGGTCACATCACTCACATACCAGGTGAATGTACCAAGTTCAAGGTCTCATATTCACCAATGGGCTTTGTTGTCATGAGTTAAGCAATAAATAGACCCCAGGGCTCAGCATGATTTTCTGTTGAGGAATGAGCACTCTGGCCACACATTGCAGAATCATGTTCCTGCCCTGCTGTGGGCTCAGTCACACTGGTTTGTGTAAACCAGAATATCTTCACAGATGTTGGGTGTCAGGGTGTCAATTTACCATTTTAGGAAGTGGGTGATGAATTGCTTCAGGCAATTGTGGATTAAAGTTCTGCCTTCTTCATCTTTCCCTCATGATTGTTTTGTAGACCAGAAGGAGCAGCAGATAGAATGTGGTATTTCAGGCATCTGGGGAACTCAGTGGATGAAAACTAAGGCACACTAGAAATTACAGTTTACTGCTTTTTTTTTTTTTTTTTTTTTTCCTGATATGATATTTAGACTTTACCACTTGTCCGACTAATGATACAAAATTTTCACTCTAGGCTGCTTTGGCATAGACTCTCCTGTTGGACTGTTGGAGTCCTTGCTTCTACACAGGTATTTTCAGTGTGTCTGAAGCAAAAATACAACTGAAATATGTAATCCAAAGAAGAAAATTTTTCAGATTACAAGTATCTGAATTTATGACTGATGATAATAGAACTTAAAGCATTTTTCCTATGCTGGATTCAGAAGAAAGTAAAGATACACAGAAACTTTTGCTGGGAATTGTAGACATAGTAGTAAAGTTTTTCTGATAACAAATTTTAGCTGCAAGTATTTTAACTTGTCAAACTACTACTGGCAGTAGATTAGAAAAAAAAGAAAGAAAAAAAGAAAGAAAAGAAATGGAATTATCTTTGCAAACTTCTGTAGCTAGTATTTATTTTGCAACCATGGTGCTGAAATTAAACAGTTAGACAGATACATGTTTATGTTCCTGTGACCTCACACTTTTTTGTTGTTGTTTAAGAAAAAAAAAAAAAAAGAGAGAGAAAAAAAAACTCCATTGAAGTGTTACTAAGAAACAAAGCCTTAATGTATCTATGCTGTCTTTAACTTATCATAATTATAAATTTTTTGTTTAATTGCATCTGAAATGAAACTTTTCATATTTAACCATTATTGAATCACTTCAGACATCATGTTGTTTGCAGTAAACAGAAGAAAAAAAAGCAGAAGTGAGGTTCAACATCCAGTGTGTTCAACATCCAGTCTCAATATCTGGAGTTGCTGAAATGTTTACTGGCAGCCATTTTCCCCTCAGAAGGAGGGTCAGTTCTATTATTACAAACTGCTTGCAAAACAATTGTGATTAACTAGTTACTTGGTATTTCAGTGTTACAAATGTTTTTGGTTTATCTCTTATATATTATATTCATTATTAAATAAATATTCAGGCTCTCTGATCAGAGCCCTTTCTCTGATCATAACAGATCATTTCTCAGTTGCACTGCCTACCTCTTCTAAATAGAAATCATCTCTAAAAAGTCATCAGACTTCTACACTTCTCCAGAGCTGAATGCAGTTCTTCTCCTATGGTATTTCTCTACAGATAAATAAATAGACAGAAAAATGTTGATGTTGTTTTGTAATGGAAAGAGCATGGAGAACAGAAGAAAGGGAAATATTCATGTCTATGTTCTGCTGTCCTGCTAAGATCACATCCTTTCTGCACACTCCCTGTCAGTTCAATAGCTCAGATCTCTTAAAGGGAAGCCTGCTAGTAATGGTGTGTACTCACCCATAGCATTTAAGTTACTTGAATATGGAACTGTGGGCCATGAACATATGTTGTATCTATCTGCATAAAAGCAGAGCACCAGCTGCACTACAGGCCAGACCACAAACTGTTTCGATTCACCAGACACTATTAAAAAGAAAAAGTGAGGAAAAGTATGGACTACTTACTAGGAAGGTGTATTGCTTTCACATCAGTAGGTAGCGCAGCATCAACATGCTGCTCTCTCACACACGCTCCTCAGCAGGACAGGGGAAACAAAATGATGAAAAAAAGCTCATGAGTTGAGATAAGGACAAAGAGATCACTCACCAGTTACAGTCACAGGCAAAACAGACACAGCATAAGAGAGATTAATGTAATTTATTGCCTAGTGCTAACAGACTAGAACAGTGTGAATTAAAAGCAAACTAAAAACACCTTCCTCCCCCATCCACCCACTTCTACATCCTCCCCCCAAGGGGAATGAGGAATGGTGGCTGTGGTCAGTCCATAACACTTCATCTCTGTCATTCTTTCACGGTCCCTCTCTGCCCCTGCTCCAAGTGGGTTCCCTCCCATTGGATGCCGTCCTTCCTGAACTGATCCTGTAGGGGCTGCCCACAGGCAGCAGCTCTTCAAGAACTGCTCCAATATGAGCAGTTATGGAGCAATATGCTCCAGTACCATGGGGTCCATCCATCAGGAGCAAACTGTTCCAGCACGGGTCCTCCACGGGCAGCATCTCCCCCCAGACTCCCTGCTCCTGCATGAGCTCCTCTCCACGGGCTGCAGCTCTGGCTGGGGGCCTGCTCCTGCAGGGGCTCTCCATGGGCTGCAGTCTCCACTGGTTGCAGCGATGCAACCAGTGTCACTCACTGGCTCAGTGATAGTGAGCAGTGGGTCCCTTTTAGAGCACAGACATGGGGCATCTGCTGGGCTCTGCTCACAGAGGCCACCTCTGCAGTCCCCCAAAAATCTTGCCACATAAGCCCAAGACAAAGGACAAGTAAAATGAATGGGGAAAGTCTGCAACAGTAATTGCCTTTTTTGGCCTCCACAAGAAGAAAGTAATCATCACCTAATTAGTGTAAATAAGCTTGGAAAAGCCTGAAGAAAGAATGAGTTAATGAACATGTGAAGAATTTAAGAATTTTGCAATGATAAGTAAACATAGAACCTGCTCACCAGCCTGATCTCCTCCCACCAAAGGCATGGGTTCACAAAACAGGGAACATCTGCCCTGTGGGGGAAGTCTCATAGCCCTTTCCTGTGCTGCTGGCTTCCCCCTACACACCCTTCACCTCTCCCTTGCACTATTTCTAGTAGTGCAGAGCAATTCACTGTAGAATTCAATTGTAGAGCAATTCAAATCACTATGCCTGTAAACAGCTACTCCTTTTTTTTTTTTTTTTTTGTCATTTTTGCAAGTTCAGTCACCACACAGTGCAGTCGAAGCTTAAGTATCAGTGCAAAGGAAGCAGTGGCAGCACATGGCCACGTCTCATCTTCCCAGCCATAGCTCAGCCAGCTTACTCCAAAAGTGCCCCAGGAGCCCAAGAAGCTGACAGAATGGCAGCCTGGCAAATATCTTGGGGCAGAGGCAATCTCTTACTTGACAGTCTGAATTGTTGTATTTATAACAGAAAAGACCTCCCACTGAAGCATCCATCTGGAGGTACAAGCGATCACATAAGACTGTGTTGTGATGGTGGTTGCTCCATGTACCAAATTGAATATGACATTTTCCCCATTGTTTACCCAGCTCCAGTGTCTAAGCCTAGAAGCCATAAGACACACAATACCTGTCACCAACAGTTCCCACATTGCTGTATCCACTGATAAGCAGCAACCCACTACTGAAAATTCATTTATTTGAGAACAATGGGCATGTTATTACTGAACCACTCAAAACAGTATTAACATGCAGTAGTTTCCACCTGAGGTACACACTCATATCGTCATTTGGACAATGGGTTTGGAACTCATAAATTTTTTTCTTTGCTGTTATTCCAAATCACAAAGCAGTAAATTCACTGTTATCTTAAGAAAAAGAATGCAACTACTCATATTGAATAGCCCATCTTCATCTTTGTAATAGCACTACACTGGCAGTATTTAAGAGATCTTACCAAGTATTAAAATTAACTCACATTCAGCAGGAAAACATAGTCTGTCCAATGAATAAACAGTTCCTTCAATATAATGCAACCAGATTGAATTGGAAGTCATAATTTACCACAATCAGAGAAGTTTTGTCATTTTCAGTGCTGGCAGATCATAGAAGTTGAAAACAAAAACAAAAAAAAAAAAGCACCTGAAGTATTTAGGAAGCAAAATACATCATCACAGGTGTTGTAAATTCCTTTGGGTGCTTTCCTAAGTATCCAAGTGTTGAGAATTAAATATCATGCTAATATGCTAATATTTACAGTTGATCAGAGGTGTGCTGTGTTACCAGTACAACCCTGGAGAAGCATACCAGCAGGTGAGGCATATCTCAAAGGTCCTAACACTTTGCCCTAAAGGATCCCCACAGCTACAGAATCAGTACATATTGTTTATTAGTGATCCTGAAATAATTCCTAACATTTCAGACTAAGGTAACAATCAAATAAAAATACCTACATACAAATATCTGGGGGAAAAAAAAAGAAGAAAAAAAAAAAAAAAAGGCAAGATATAGAAAGGTGGACATTTTGCCTCAAGAATCAGATTTTAAGACCTTGAACCTTGCTCTCTGTCTATGTACACCACAAACAAGCTACAGGTATTTGTCTAATCTCAGTGATGAGCAACCTGTTACTGATGCCTTCTTTGCCTCAGCAGGCTGATTCAGCCTAGGCTGAGACCTTGTTTCGGGATAATGTACTGCCTTATATAGCCTACCCTTTCTTAAGCTCCCTATTAGATTAAAATATTCTCCCACCTTGAGGATTTCCTCAGTCATTAGTCAGAAATAAGATTCACTTTCAACCCAGCAGACTGCCCCTGCCTGCTCTGGAAGCACTAATTACTGCCCAGCAGTGAACAGGCAGCCAGCAACTGCTCACGTCGGCAGCCAGCCACTGCAGAGATCATTGGCATATTGTGAGGCAGCCTGCCCTTTTCTTCCTTCCTGGGCAATACTCAAACCCTACTGTGAAGCTGTCCTGTTTTTTGCTGTTGTGGTGTGGGGTTTTTGTTTGTTTCTTTTGTTGTTGTTTATACGTATATAATATATAAACATTTATAATATATAAACATTTATTATTTATATATATATATAACTTTGAGACAAAACACTAGCAGCAAAACTAACTTTTTTTTTTTCAGGATTCATAGTGTACGTGAGACTAATCACAATCCATGTAACATGTTGGCAGCAATTTGAATACAAACACTTCTATTTGCATTTTCTAAGTATGGATCATCAGAACTTGACCTTGTTTACCTCAGACCACTGATTGTACTGGGCTACTTACATGAAAATGAAATGTACGAACATTCAGGCCTCCTATTTATATCCTCACTGTCCTCCGTTCTACTTTCACAGTTTTTCTGCTGTCAAAGTTGTGAATGGCACTGGTCAGCTTGAATCCACTGTAGGTGGGGGTTGTAGTAAAGCTTATGTTTAGCAACATAGGTTCTCTTTTTGTCATATTAAAAAAATCATAACTCTCAAGATACAGTTTGATAACTTTAATGAGGCTCTGCAATTTACATTCAGTATGTTATAGTACACAAAATATAATAAATCACATATACATATAAACTTTTTGTTTGTTTGTTTTACAAGTTAACCATTATGGACTACACAAGCTACATTTATTCACATAACAAAATGGAACATTGATGAGCTTCATTCACTGATCAAACACCTCAACAATTTACGAGCCAACATTTTTCTGCAGCTGCTAAAACAACTATCTTCCTTAAAGAACAAATAATTTATGTCAATAGATACACTGGCATCACATTCTACAAAATCAAAAGGCCAAATTGAGCACTGACTGAATACTCCCAGATTTCAGCAGAACACACAAGAAGCAACAGTGCTGAGCTTATACCAGCATCAAATGTGTACACATTTTATGAACTATGTGATTGACAAAATAAAACACAGACAAATTCCTTAGGGTAAATAAAGCCATTTCATTTCATTACATGTTTATTTCACCCATATTTTTTTAACCTTTTTAAAATAAAAAGGAAATAACTTTTAAAACAAAAAATGAATTATTTAAATCATTTATTTTCTGACTCAAACTATTCTCATAAACAACATGAATTTGTAGTTAGTGAATAGTTTTGGTCTCTCAAACAGTCTTCTTGGTGAATCAATTTTTAACTACTTAGTCCACATACATCAACAATTTGCAAATGTTGTTACTTGAAGTTAAGTAGGTAAAAATAACATTAGACATTTCTTTATGAAAATAATCCTTCTGCTACAACGTCTCTGATACTGATAATTTTGCTTCTAAAGAAAGTACAGTCACAAAAGCCAACACTTCTTTTAGCAGCATTAGAGGAGCAGGGTATAGTCCTGTGTAAAGTCCTTGTAATTTTCTGACACCTTCAAATATACTAAATGTACTCAGCACTTCAGACACATACCCTGCAAACACTGAGTATGCAGTTTGCTTTCATAAACAGAAACCACAATCACAGCACAGTTCCCTGTAGAGCTGCTCATTTGTTCACACAATTATTTCACATGAGACACACATGACCTTTTACTAATGGAGCCTTACAAGGTACCCCTTATGAGCATTTCAATATACATATTACGAAAACCCTTCAAGAAATTTTCTTCAATTTAGGGAAAAAAAAAAAAAAAAAAAAAAAGCCCTACTCTTTATACAGGCTAACCACAGCTTTATTCTGTTAATTTCAACAAAATGTATTGAAAAGGCTTAAAACTCACCGATAAAACAAAAAATGTAACTGCAAGCAAGCTGAGTTGATCTGCTTCTAACTGTGTTCCCACAGGGAACCTAAAATTTTATCAGTGATTGGAAAGGAACACTTACACTGATGATGTTTGCAGCTCTCCCAAATACTCACGCAACGGTAAATAATTAGGAGGTCAAGTCAAGGAACCAAGCAAACTAGATCATTTAGTACACTGGCCAGAAGCAAAACATCTTTTCTACATTCAACTGGAAAATTCCTTGCTTATAAGCAAAGAATACCCTTAGGTAAAAGGATGATACACTTTACCCTAGGAAGCAGTGACTTTGCAAAGGATTTGGGGGTATTACTGGTAGGTAAAGCTACCCCCTTTAAAAAAACACCTTGGAGATCATTTTCTCACTTTTATGTTTTCTTAAGAATCCTGCTAAGGTAAAGGACTCGGTAGGGGTCACTATAAGGAACCCTGTTCACTTTAGTACCTGGAAGTGAAAAATCCAGGATGATCTATCATTCTACAACCAGTTTTGGAAGGGATGTATGCTAAAGTGAATTAAAACATTCAAGCATATCTGTTGGAGTAACAATGTCAAACAGGTAAGCAACAAGAGCAAATCACTTACAATTCAAAACAAATGCCAAACCACTGAGCCTTAGAATTCATTGTAAGGTATTGCCCGTGTATGAGCACTAATTCCATGCTAGCGTTAGGTCAGAGGTTGGACTCGATGATCTTGAGGTCTCTTCCAATCTAGAAATTCTGTGTGTGTGATTCTGTGTGTGTGATCTCTTCTTACACCATAGTTAACTTTATTGCCCTGTAGAACTGAGTGGCTGTAGATTTATTTGTTTGGAACTTACTGGTGACTCAGATATTGCTGCAACCTTTAAAGAATTCTTGATGGAGCTGAGCTCCCACATGTGTAAGTTTATGATGTGCATGCCACAACATCCCCTCGTGATCTTGTACAGGTTTTTAAGTACAGCTTTCCGGAGAAGAATGTACACCCAGGGATCTAAAATCTGATTCCATGTTGCCATTCGGAGAGCGAAAAGTATTGTTTCACAGGTCTCCTTTGAACGACTTGCATTTATCCCAATTCTGGCCATTGTCACCTGAAAATGGAACATTTTAAAATTATATTAAAAAAAATAAAATAAAAAAATACATTAAGTGAGCATGCAAATAAGTGAAATAATTTCAACATTATCTCTAATATTCACGCCTTAATAAGACTGATCCAGGGCTGGGTTTTTTCAAGGATAGAGGCCACTGTTAGATCAGGACGTTTTTACAAATGGTATTTACTTTTTCACATTTTCCAAGCCTGCATAAAGAATGCAGCACCTTGATTTTATCAAGAAGATTCATACATTTTAAGCTGCAACATAACAAATTTTATTTACACCAGAGAAATACGAGGTTCAGAGGTTTCTAGGAAAATTTAAGCCATGGTGACAAAGACTACCAATAACCCTCTTCTTCCAATGGAGCTACTGAGGGTCTCATTCACCTGTAGAGGCAAAGAAAATGCTGCAACACACGGACAGACATCCACCACCCCTTTAGTTTCCCAGTCCAGCTCAGCAGGATTACTTGTGGCGGAGGATACCCAACAGCTACACCAGCCAAGTACAGCTCTGTAAGCCATGTCTGGCACCCACCTTTGCAGGGCTGCAGCCTGATCTTTGAAACACCAGCCCTACACACAATACTGGGGCTCCTGCCCCACAGAGACCTCTTTTGTAGACTTGCCACCACTGAGGTTTTGTAACCTGAGTTCATGCATGAAGAAAGCCTGACTGTGCAATGCCAGGAATCTGCCAGACAATGGTAAATTATCTCTCTCTATTATTAATGTTAAAAGCACAAGAAGACTTTTTTGGTAGAAAGATGAAACGCTGTGAGGCTTTCAGTTCCAAAGCATTTAAAGTGATACAGTTAAGTAACTAAGAAATTAGATATTTTACAACTGATGTTATGAGTATACTGATTTATTGTGTGACAAGAGGTAGGGCCAGTCTGTACAAGTGCAGAATACTATTTTCCCAAAGAAACACCGTAGGGAAAAAAAATGAATGAAGAGATAAAGAGAAAAAAATATTGCTTAGTTGTTTTTTTTTGCTAAGCAAACCTATTTTTACTTCTTTAAAATGATTCTCTAGGTCCTGTTTGTAGCTTGCAGGTTACCACATCTAGGTATAAACTTCCATAGGGGAGTAGAGTGAATGCATAAAAGACTGTACTTAGTTAAGGATTTGGTTAAGCATTTCTATATGGACATCTGTCATGGCAGAGAAGAGAGCCCACAGAATATTTCTAGGGAAGCTGGTAAGACTGGCAGAGGCACAGCTGGGAACCGGTGCGAGGAGGAGGAGGAATGTCTGAGCACCATGCCAACACAAACAGCTACAAGTCAGTTCCCTGAATCTGCTTTTCACCCCACAACCATTGGGTGCATTCCTCTCTGACATCAGCAGACCACCCAAACTTGGACAACTCCTTTGGCTTCTGCACAGGATGCTTTCTCAGGACAGTCCTGCATTTTATTTATTAGAGGTCCAATACCACAAACCAAACTCAGACGGAGTACTCCTTTCTCATGAAAGTAGGACTGGGCAGCAAATAACAGCACAACAGGGTTCAGACCAACATCCTCATCTGATATATTGGATGCTTGGTTTAATACAGATATCTAGCTTCCTAATCTGCTGCTTGATGTTTCTGTGGGTACTTCAAAATTCCATTTGTTCTTCTTCTCTTGCATTCTGCAAACTTAATAACTGCCAAATCCAAATGAATTAGAATTCATTTGGAATTAATTTCAGTGCCTGGAAGAGGAAGCAGCAGAAGTGGCCATTTAAGAGTAGCTCCATCTGCAATTTGAAAAACTATTGTCGTCTTACATGTTTTCTAGGAAACTTGAGAGATTCCTTTCTATTTAGTATTTGTCACCTCTAAATGAATCTATTCATTTTCTGTTCAACTTGATTATGTATTACCTTAAAGTGCTATCTAATGATAAGATAATTTGATACATAATTTTATGGATTCTGATAAGTGGATAAGCTTCATCCAGGACATTTAAGTCACTTCTTGTGAATACTGGATGTGCACAAAACAATGTATTTGAGTACATGTAGAAAATAGAAACTACAGCTTATTTACATAGCTAATGATTAAGCAAGTCAGCTGTGAATCCCAGTACTGGAAGTATTGAGATAAAATGTTAAAAAAAAATTGTTTCATACAGTAAGTTTTTTCTAAAATTATTTGGGAGTGTAATTCAGAAATTAGAAACTGTTTCCTTTTTTATTTCTATCACTAAAATCAATAGAAAATATTATCCCAACTTTTTAAGTTCTGTGAGGCTGACATTTCTATATAGGCCTGGAATAAGACAGAGAATCTCAGTCAAGCTCCAAGCATGGGTGATTCCTAAGTATTTTTATCCTAAAACACTTGTGCCAGAGCAGCAGCAGTGACAGAGATGTCACCATCACATCATCTCTGGCTATGAAGTGAAATAGCTTTTCTGTTCCTCCAAGCAACTTGCACTGTCCTGGGAGCTCCTCCACATCTGAGACAACACATAAGACTCCAGTCAAATAAAGCCGACTGCACACAAAGAGAGGAGAAAGAGGGGAACATGTCTTGCTACAGCAGCTTTTCTAAAAAAACATCTGATGATTTGTAGAACAAACCCTAAACTCTAGCTGAAGAGGGTTAGAATGAAGCAAGGTCAATATAAATTATTTATATCACACTTTCATATTCATCATTATTTAATTTCACTTTCAAGTCATTTTAAAACTATGAATGATAAAAAGGCTTAATACACTACCATCTCTTTAAAGTGTTTCACTGAATCAAAACATTCAGACAGTCTGTATTTGCTCCCTGGGTGCGAGAAAGTTGTTACTGAACTGGCACAAGTCACCAGCTCAGGAATGGGAACCAGAGCTTGCTGCAATGCTAAGCCAATTTATGAGAGCAGGACCTCCTCTGAAGGCACAGAAATGTATTATTTCTTCTTATTTGACTAATACCACTCAATAATTAGTTCAAAGTGGAGAAACCAATTCAAATAATGATGTGCTTTTCTCCTTTTCTGCAGGTCCATCAGGTTAGTATGATTAAGGAATTGTGTTGTTTGTAGACAGCAGTACACAAGTGGGAAGAAGGAAGAGGCACAACAGGATAGCATCACATCTGGTTGCCTTTGATCTCTACAGCTGACTGTAATATCCATGCAGATCCAGCAGCATGACTCAAAAAGTTAATCCTGTGATGGTAAATAATAAATGTAACTCATGACATTTTCTAACATATTTAGAACTGTAAAAATCCAAATAGCGTTTTGCTGAGTTATACAATGTTTATAAGAATACAGCTGTAATACTTCTCCCTGGCTTATGGAAAAAAAAAAAAAAAAAAAAAAAAAAAAAAAAAAAAAAAAAAAAAAAAAAAAAAAAAAGTATCACATGATATAACCAATACAATTCAAAAACTTTCTTCAGGAAAGTAACAATGAAAGCATCAGTGAAACACATTGACTTTTTAAACCAAGGCCAGCTTGTAAGATACAAAGTTACTCTGATTCATGTTGGTCTTTGCTAGTTTAAGGTAAGACCTGAGAATTCCCTATCCCTATAAATAAATATAAAGAAGTCCAAATTTGTGTCAGGCAAGGACTTGACATTAAACTTCTCCATTCTTTTTTTTTTTAACCTCTTAGGTTTCACTAAAACCAAAGCTTACTTTGCAGGTTCCAAAAAGTCAGATGGAAAAGTTTTAAAAACATTTTGAAATCATTGACTTCTACAACTGCATCTACCATCAGAGAACTGTCACTTCCCTTAGAGACAGAGCTCAGTGCAACAAACTTAAAAAAAATAATAATAACTCCAGTGTTTCACACCACTCTCCAAATATAAACAGAATGTCTTTAATTTCCCTTCCAATTGGATTTCAATTAGATGAGAACAACTAACAAACTAAATGGCAGTGTTGCTTAGTCACATTCCTGTTAATACTCAAGGACAGCCAGTCAAAACAAGAAGCAGACTTTAAAGCTAGTTAGGAAATAAGGCAAAGTGTAGAACTACTTTGATGCACTTCAGCTCATAAGCTCTAAATCCATGTTCTATCCTTGACTTCAGGAAATTGGATAAAAAACCGTCACCAAGAGATTGATACGGAAAGCAGAGCAGACAGGCAATTCTTGTTATTTGCAAACAAATATCAGAAATTCTCTTCCTCTGTAGGTCAACCTCTAGTCTCCATTTCTCTGTGGGAACCTTGCAGACCCTCCTAAACCTCTTCCTCTTTCTTTGGATTCCAGTTAAAGCATTTCTGAGAATTTCCATCAATGTAGGGAAGTCCATTTTTTTTCCCAGTATTTGCAGAGTACTTTTATCACTGCCATCAATGCCTATGTTGAACCCAGAGGTGCACGTCCCCTTCTCCTAAACCACACAGGTGGTATTCTGACTGTGTTCCTCTCCATGGATACAAAAGCATATTTAATTTTGTATTTAATTATAACAAAATAAAAATAGTAAATAATAATAATAATAATTTTGAACTTCCAGAAGTTTTTGGAACTTCCATTATTCATACATGCACACATGCACTGTGGATGTTTGCTATCCAGAAGCTCAGCTCCATCTGACTTTGCTCTATAATCACTCCTTGCTGAAGACATTCAGTTCTTCTGGGCTTTCCACTCTCCTCAATCAGGCTCAGGTCTGCAGACTTACAAGTTTATCACATTCTATTACTGTGCCATTAGAGTCAGTGGGATAATTTCTCCATCTGTGTTTTTACAGCTTCATGCCAAATGTTTATGTATGACAATATAATTTCTGAGTAAACATTTGGAAACATCATTTGAAATGAGATTTTTATGTATGCAAGACTTTATCAAAATTACTGAACAAAATATAAAGTGCCATGACATTATACTCACTCTTTATATTTTATTAACTGCCTTTGGCATGATCATGTCCTATATAAGGCAAAAATGCAATTATGAAGTAAGCTTCATAAAAAGAAGGATTTTGGTGTGCACAAGCTAGAAAGCATTAACTGAAATTTGAGCTTTTATATTCTGACAACTTTTCCTTTGGAGGCTGCATCTGTTTTACAGTAATATATATTCAGCTTGGGCTCGAACAAAAGATTCCAGGCCACTTCTTCGTTTCTCCAAAAGAATCCAGATAATTTCAATCTGGGATTGATGGTTCTTTTTCCTTCTCTCCTTTCCTCCTCCTCAAAATTACAAATATTTTGCTTCAACTAGCTGACAATGTAATTACTCTAGCAGCTTAATTGATTAACTTATCTGAACAGAGAGAACAATGAATATGGATAGGGAAAAGTTTAGCACTGAAAAGAATAAATGAAATAATGAAAATTATGAATATATTATTATTATATTAAATAATAATTGAATAATAATTTAATAATAATTTTGTTATTATTAAAATAATGAAAAATGAAATTTCACTTCATAATGAAAAGACATAGTATCCATATCAAAGTCAAATAAACAAGCTGTTTCTTGAGCTGCATATTTTAAAGCTACAAAAAAGCCTGCCTCCATAGGGCAAATAATGTATCGCTGCCTAACAAGACATATAACAAAAATCTCTTGCACAGAAAATACATTTTACAGATAAAATGAAAATATTCTTTACTCAGTAACACTGGAACTTTACAGGACAACTGCTATGTCTTCTGGGACCAGAAAACAATAGAGTATTTCTAATAAAGACCATCCTGAGGGGAAAAAAAATCTAACAAAATAAGTATTTAGAGTAAAGACTATATGTATTCAAAATCCAGCCATTATTCCATTAGGGTCAATTGGGAAAAGCTTCAAAGCCAGGAACTAGCATATCACTTCTTTTGTACTCTCTGCTTTTTCAGGTTTTCACATGCATTTGGAAAATAATCACATTTTTATTGGTTAAATAAATATTCTGTTTTGGAAGGAAGGAAGGAAGAATGACAACACTTAATATTGTGGAGGAGGGAGAGAGTTGTGTAAATACAGAAAAATGAGACAGTATACAACCTATAGGAGGAAAAAAGAGCTGCAGAGATTCACAATTATAGAATGAATTCAGCATTTAACTACTGTAATGCACAGGATCAAATCCATGGCTTAGAAGCGGACTGACGTTTCCAACATTACTACACTGTTACTTTTGTCTAACAATCCAAGAATTAGGCTGAATTCTCCAAGGATTCCTTGGACTCATCACTCCATGGTTTCAGAGGAATGGCATATACACACAGGCTTTCAAGGCAAATACCACTAAAACAAAAGATATCCATACATACTAGAAGCATGATAAGAAGGGATTCCACAGTGAGTCAGTCACACCACACAGTGGCCTCTTCACCTCTTCTAGAGCTCAGACATGCAGTGGCATTGAAGTGTCATTATGCCTGCAATACCTCAAGTAATGACAAATCTAAGAAAGAAATGAACTTGTCTACCAGTTAAGTTAGACCTTCAGGTTAATAGTCTGAGAAATCACAGTGCTGATTACACAGGTGTTGGGGAAAAGAAAGAAAAAAAAATGTTAACTTGTAATTATATTTTATGCATGTTTATGTTTACGATACGTACAGCATATCCAGTGGAGAAAAAATAGATCTTTTTAAATACAGACTGGAGTACTTGTTGTTTAATGACTTGTACTATCTGATTTGCAATATTTGCAGATCTGGCTGGAGGCAAAAGAAGATGTGATATGTTCCCTTATTCCTACAAAAAAATATGTAACTTTACTAAAGCAACTTATTCTATATACATGTATCACTCTGTAGAAGTGCACTGACAAGCTATGAACTGAAATATCAGTGCTAATGAATTAGTATTACATTTACCATGTTGGAAAGTTTAATTTTGAATATTTTTATTTTTACTTTTGGCAAATAAATTATAAGGGATTTCTGTGCAGTTGGATGACCTTTAAGGTGGAGATAGAAGAAAAAAAATCTAATCTCCATTTAAGAGTGATTTATTTCTCACTACTTCTGCAAACCCATGCTCCTGGTAAACATACATGACTATTAAGTACATTCATTTATATTTCTAACACACTAATATATTGCAAACCCTAAAACAAATTGCTATCACTTATATGGACCCTTACCTACTTCCTGCTTCATCTCCTTGTTTTAACACCATTCTGCACACTGGGGAAGATGGGAATGCAGCTGTCCACATCCCCACTGGAGCAACAGTCTTCCTCCCCACATCCTCACATCTTAATGTTGGTCATAACTTGGGTGCTGAGGTTGGTCACAGGCAGACTTGCTACATCCTTTACATCCTCACTCCCGTAACTTCGGGTTGGCCATGCCGCACAGGCACAGTGAGCTAGCATGTGGTTCAAGCCACCTGAGACAGCTGGCAGCACGTGGGACTGGGATGGCAAGCAGCTGGAGATCAGTCATTAACTTCTGGTTCTCCAGTGACAAATTCTTAGTGTCTGGGAATCTACTAGTGAGGCCCTATTTTCTTTAAAAACTGTTTTGGACATATTTCACAGCATCTGAAGCTTCAGCTTCTTGCAGGCAACCATGCAGAAACAGCTCCAGTGCTGTTGAAACCTGTGCTTTGGCACACACAGCTCTTCATGGGGTTCATAAAAAAGAGGCACTAAGAAAGAGCTTAGAGCTGCTCTCCACTCCTCTCCTGCTCTGTTTGCAAAAGATAAATAGGAATCCTTCAGCAGGAGGCAGTGCTTTACCTCCAAGACAGCTCAGGTTCATTCACCTCATCAGCAGTTTCACCTCATTCAATAGGAGAATAAATCCAAAAGAATGAACTGCAATTCCTCAAACTTCACTGTAACTACTGGTGTAAATGATTTTGGCAGTGTTCTGCTACCTGACCATTACGATATGCAAGATTCACAGATCCCAACATGGTATTGTGCTCCTGTTCTGTGAACTGTAGGCACTATACACGCATACACCTTCCTTTCTCAGGGAGTTTATAACCTAAGTAACCAGCTGTAATTTAGCTATTTCTGAATATTTAAATGTAAAATTTAAGTCTTAAGAGCAGGCGAAACAAGAATGAAAAGACCTGAATTAGAATTGCTCTATTTTCAAGCTAAACAGCCTATTTCCCAGAAGTGGATCCGAACAACGCATTCTCTCAGACATCAACAGGTTCTGTATTACTACTGAGTTTGCAGAAGTAGTGAGTGGGTTTGCAGACATAGTGAGAAATAAATCACTCTTAAATGGAGATTTTTTTTTCTTCCATCTCCACCTTAAAGGTCATTCAGCTGCACAGAAATCCCTTATATCCCAATATTATATCCCAATAACTTATGCTAGAAAGCATATATAATCACCATGAAGAACTTTACATCTTGAATTAACACCATAATAACACAACAAATATCTCACAAATACAAGAATGTATATTGGACACTGAAGTCTGTCCTGTTAAACCTGGTGAGTACAGAAAAGTTTCTGGAGTTTTTCCATGTGAGTGTATTTGTCCCAGAGACTTTTCAGCAACAAGTTTACCATTTAAAGGCTTCTGATAATCAGGAGAAAGACCTTTCCTAAAATAACAATCCAAAAATGGTTATGCAGTGTATGATATTTTCCAAAAACGGTTATGCAGTGCACGATATTTTCAAGCAAGAAAGGCCTGAATAAGTGTCATACCTAAGAAACAGAAAGAATCCACTCATATCAAACAAAACTGGAAAGTATCTCAGATTGACTTATTTTTCAGTATCAATCACAGCATCTGAAAATTTTTGTAACTGAATAAAGAAGGGGAGATTAGGAATAGTAATTTGGCTGAGGTTTTCAGAATTTTATTTTTGAGATGGCAACTTGCAAATTAAAAAAAATAAACATCTGTGATAGTCACTGACATCTATCTGGAATTAAATGTTCCCATTTTAAACTTCATGGTTTAATACTGTATACATAATATGAATTTAAAAATCAAGCGGCAAGCAATTCTGAAAGCAAAACAGTACCCCGTTGTTTTGAAAATGCAATGTTTTCACACAGTTGGAATCCTGCCTTCTGTATTTTATCTCTCCAAAGCAAATCAACCTCATTGCATTCTGATGGCATTGCATTTTCAGAAGAAGGCTTTACATAAGTCTTTCTAAACAGCACAAGTAAACATAAATAACAAAAACTATAATTATGCTTCTCCAAAAGTCTCTAGTAAAGGACGATCTGTCAGCCTCAGCTCTTCTTCCTTTCCTCATTCCCATCCCTACCACAGGACAATATGCTGTCTACTTTCCTTTTCTTCTCCAGAACTTCTTTATTGTTGAGAGAATATTTCAGCAGCTCAACTCCCTGACTTCTGCGAGAAGGAGGTAAACATTTATATTTGCATTACAAACATAGCCACATTTAATACATTTTCTAAGTGTCTATGATAAACTAAGCCTCGGCCCACAGTTAAAAACATTTTTAAAAAATGAATCATAATTCTCAGAAAGGCAAAGACCTTAACAGCTCTACAAACTGTAAAAGGTGAACACAGGCACAGACCAACTCTGAACACTGAAATAGTAACTTTCAAATCCAGTATCATTTATGTGGGCATACTCTTCAGTATGACGACTCTTCAGTGTTCCTTTTCCCACAATCTCATTAATCTCTAAATCAGCAATTTATTCCAGAATATATTTTGGGCCAGAATGTTTGGAATGGCACAGTAACATTTCAGCGATACAACCTTGAGTATCAGAAAGTCATTCAGAAAAACTCAAGCAAGAATAGTAATTGAACTTGCACAGTGTTAAGACATATTGAAAAATTTGGCAAGCAACTAAAACATCACAATATCAAGAAGAGTGAGAGCCCTTATCCTAGCATGTGGTATGTTTTTCCCTGAGATTGTAACTTTTACAATGGCATTCAAAGCTACAAAATTAGCTGAAAGTCTTTTAGAGTATCTCCTTCAGTCTTCAGAAACAGATGACTGAAAATTGAAAGCCTAATTTATTCTTCCAATGACCACTCTCTTTGTTCACAGTGCCTGTGCAGACACAGCAAGCTCATGGTGGCTGCAGCTTTGACCAGCAACTTATATTGCCAGTGGCTGTGTAAGACAGAGTGCCCGCACAGCAGCCACCCAGGAGATCCAGCAAGCTGTCCCATGCACAGCCAATAGGCAGGGCACGGACCTGCATCTTGGGACTTGTGTGTGCTGCTGCTTGGCCGCATTTCCCAATTATGAAAATCACCAGCCAGAGAGCACAAGAGAACTTTTATGTAAATATTTTGCTGTGGAGACGATACAATTAGAAATAACTGAAGGCAAACACACAGCATTAATAAAGCAACAAGCCTCTATAAATGATCTCCATTGTGTATATAATTACATGTAAGTATAAAGGAAATTCAAACTGACAATTTATAAGAGAATAAGGGATACTTCAAGGGTAACATAGGTATAAACTCCTACAGTAGTGTCACTGTGCATATATAGATATGACTACACATACAAAAATATTAAGATGAGATGCACAGAGGATTGCCATGTACAGCAAAGTGTCTTACACTATATGTAACTATGTGGCCTAGAATTCAGTTAGTATAAAACCTGCAACCCATCAGCCTCCTTTATCATGTATCAACCCTGAGCTTGTCTCAGGACCTGAAATACCTGGTAGAGCAACTGGGGCTGTGAGGTCAGGGTAAGGATATTGCACCAAGTGCTAATTAGCGCAGCACTGCCCTTCTTGCCTCCTCCAGCAGCATGACCACTAAGGCTGGACACCTAGGTTGGACTGATTCAAAAAAATAGAAGCTAAATGAAGCCCTACATGCACAACCACCAAGCCTCATTGCATATGACAATCTGAAGACAAGAACTCAGAACAAGTTTAGAGAAAAGCAATTAGAATAAAAAATTGGAAAGGTAAGAGATGACATGAGAAATGATGGCTAGAAATTAATCTAGGCAGTAAAAAAACAAAAAAGCAACTGACTGAGAGCTGATATAATCATATGAAATAAATAGCTGAAATCTTTAAAAAAAAAATAACAGGAGCAGCTATTTTTTGAGTTAGAGGGGAGGTAAAACTAGAAAGAAATGATTCAGGTAGGTGCATAGAAAAAAAGATCTTAACAAAAATAATTTAAATTTAAAGGTAATACTAATTTTCTCAGGCTATGTTCCAAACATGAAAAAGAATTTTCTCCATATCATAATTTATTCCTGTAGACAAATTCACTCTTAAATAAACCCCTCCTGTCTGTAATTACAGCAAATTCATCTTGCTTCCCCAAAAACAAAACTTAAAATGTGTTTATCCCTTGAGCCCCACAGAACTTGATGTACGAAAGTCAGAATCTGCTGATGTGAACGTAGCTCCAAAACCAAGCTGTTTCATGACAGGCCAGACATCAAAACACTGCCAAAAGATCGGATTTATAAAACAATGTTTCATCAGCAATGCTTGTCACAAAACACTCCAGTGCAGCTATTCACTTTGGGAATCCAAGCCCTAGGAACTACATCTATCCAACAAAATTCATGTATCCTTAGCAAAGGACTAAGACTAGCAAGGATGAAAAAACGATTGCTTACTACACAGAGAGGTTGATGTCACTATCTTCAGAACATATTTTCCTGGAATTACCCATCACAAAGCTAAATGATTTGGACTGTTAGAATAAATGTGCCTCTGTGAAACACTGACCACACGGACTATCAGAAAACTCATGAATTTCACTAGCTTTGTCAGTTTCCTGCCCCTTTCAACTCCTCAAAAGGAGATAAATGTTTCCCTGTAAAGGAAGAAACAGGTTGGTAACCTCAGCCAGCAGATCCCTCACTGTCTGCTTTTAAGAATTATGGAGGAAATTAAGGAGTAACATTGACTCTGTGGACATTCCTCTTCTCACCTTGGTATTCCATTAAGGAAGGATTCCCACTCAGTGGCAGAAAACTTGAGAAAGCTGTCTGTTTTGAGATGCAAACAACACAAGAGAAAACTTCAGAAAATAAATCAGAAGGAAATCCCTGTCCAACAGGCCCAGCCAGAGATCCGCATGACCCATACAATGGGCTCCATTTCTGAAACATACTCCAGATCTCCAGGAGTCTTAAAACAGAGGTGGTGATAGATTATAATATATTTTAACATATAATATTAAATTGTATTTAAATATGAAAGTACTAAAATACCAAAACATCAAAACAAGTTCATCACCACTGAACAGGTGCAGAAGTCAAGCTCAGTTCCACACCAGACACCATAAAGGATGATTCGGGGTCTAATGTTATTTAAAGGTGATTTTAGCACAGGGCAGTGATTGAATACATAGCTCCACTTGAAAAAAATACATATAAAATAAAATGTAACAGTAAAGAAAATCTGCACTGGATTACAATATTGGATAGACTTTTGGTAGCCGTGCATATATGAAAATTGACACAACACCAGACTAGACTAAAAACAGAAGGAAAATAAACAACCCAACCCCCCGTCAGATGGCGAATCACACCAAATAAATCTAAATTTTTGTATCTGCAAACCACATGTGGCATAAACTGTATTGCCTTCCTCTGCTTTCTCTTCCAAATGTTTGTTTGATTTCTAATAGCTTTGGTTAGATTGAGGCAGTTCACTCTCAAATAAGGTTTTATTGTACATAAACAATATATGTATATAAACATATTTTATTATAGATGACTCCATTTGTAGAGAGCATGGGTAGAATTCTCAAAGATTGACACTAACTTCTAGATTTCACGTTGAGAAAAAAATCATACAAGCAAATGGATGTAAAATTAACATGAATTTAGATACTTTGAGAAATAATTGCAACTATGGATGCCTGATCATATTTCTTTCAAGAAATACTTATATAGGTATATCCTGAATAAATTATGGAATCTAAACCATTCATTTCACAAATCAAAAGCCCTGAGAGATTTCATATAAATAGGATGTGTAGATCTGGATCAGCAACCCATCATAAACTATATGCCTTAACAAATTCTAGATCTCTGCTGTAGTAGGTTCTTGGCAAAACTTTATTCCACGGAATCTGCATGCTCCACTCCTGTCCAGTAAAGCTTGCTCTGATGGCACAGTGCTTACAATTCTCTTTCTATTCAGTGATCAGAATGCTATCAAAACCAAGTAAAATTTGTAATTCAGAGACTTAGCTATGATGCATACTCTACGATCCTAATAGCTAAGAAAGGTAATACCACAAAGGACTAGCTCACTGTTGTTGCATTTCCCAGACTTTCCAAATCTATGACTAACACTTTGTTTGCTTCCTCCAAACTTTGTTTCAAGATCTAAATCCAACGTGTTGCACTGTGATTTTATTAAAGACCGTCAAGATTTAAAATATATGGTTTTATAATTAATAAAAATTGAAAGGTATAAAAAAATTGCCAAAACCAAACTGTGTAGCTACAATTCTGTGTTCCTTCAAATGTTGAACAAAATAACTCTTTTGAATGAAAAACAGCTATAGCTCTTTTGACAAACAAAGTGCAACCTTTAAGGACAATTATTTTACAGGAAAATAAATGTCAGTGGAGGATAAAATACTGTTTTGCCATGAAAAGTAAAGCCACCCCTTGAGTCACTTTTCTTGATAACCTAACCATTCTGTGGCTTGCCACAAATGAATTTCAGAGTATTGGAAGTTACTTTAAGAAAGCTCATTACATAAGTTTTCTGCACTGCTCAGATGACTTTGTTTATCCTGTGTATCCAACAGTCAGGACACTGACAAAAGCTAACGTGAATTTAAACTACGTTGTAGAGCAAGTCTAGAAAAATCAGCAGAGAAGCAGGGGCAATTCTGTCGCTGTTCAACATGAGTGACAGAGGTTTTGTGCATTTCAGAGAGGCAGACATATCCCAACACTCACCTTCACGTCCTTGGTACTGGGTTAATTGGCTACTACCTGCCAGATATACCCAATTGCTTCAGCTAAGCCATTATCAGTAGCTAATTTAGAACCAGTTCAGGTACCTCCACACTATACCATAGCCAGTCAGTAGATGAGATACAGCTGGAGCTGATTCTGATCTCAAATTTAAATTTCTATTTTTGTAAATCTGTAACTAAATTTGCTCCTCGTTCACATCAGAGGAAAACTATGGGACACTGTTTCTAGGAAACAAAATTAAGATTTAATATTACTTGTGACTTAGCCTCTCTTACTCTGGAAAAAAAAAAAAAAAAAAAAAAAAAAAAAAAAAAAACATCAAACTGCTTCAGTCAGGTTTACTAGAGTAAACAGTCATTTTTCCATACCGCCTTCATAATGCCATCATGCCACAGAAGCCGTCAAATTCTTTCCCGTATCATAATCCCATTTCCTTTAACACTACTCACTGACAGAGCACACAGTATCCCGAGCAACACTTACCACTTTGGAAGAGTCACAGCATTTACCAGCAAGCAGTCCTAAGTTACAACCGGGACAGCTGAGAAAGAGCCCTAAGTGCACAGAGAAGTTTTGCCCATGATCTATCCAGATTACAAACCCAGCTTGATTAGGTCTAAACCAAATTTTTACATTAACCCACTGCCAACCCCTTTTTTTTTAACATAACTCTTAAACAAAGTTCTTAATATCCCGCTAACAGAGTGGAGGATTTTTATGTTCTGAACTGTTATCTTCTGTAACACATTTCACAAGTAGCAGTAAACTGTAATAATAACAATGAATAGACTACCATAAATAAAAAAAATTGATAGGAAGACTAAACAGAATTACCACTCCAAGATTTCACTGAATTTTTGGCCAACCTCAATATTTGCTTTAAGTTATTCTACCACCACTCTGCTACCACTGTCTGCTTCACAGCACTGGAAATAAAGCCTTCAGAGTCCCTGCACATTTTGTTTGTTCAATCTATTCTACTCTTGATCAGAAGTGATGAATAATTATTATTTTTGTTATAGATGCATAGGTACATATGTCACGGGTAATATGCTGTAAAATTAATACATTAAAATGTGAATGGATCTGTTATCGCAGCTAAAGCACCTTTAAACCTGGAGATAAAAAGTATAAGTTTTAGACAGTGATGTGCATTAAAAATTGGCAAACACATTAGGCTCTTACCAGGAATGGACTCCAGCAAATGCAAGAAACACACATTATAGCCAAGAGCTGAATGATCATTTCAAAATGATGAGATCTGCCTTGTCTTTGTTGACTTTTAAAATTGACCCTTAAGAGGGTAATTCCTGTGACAGCATTGCACAAGAATGAAATAGCAAGGGCCAGTAACCCAAGGCAAGAAAAAAGTAAGAGATAAAATCTGTCTTCCCAGTCCTCAACATGTTCTGTTTTATAGAAGCACCAGGTCCTCGATGCTTGAATTTGATAGGCTCTAAACCTAAGAATAGGCAGCAAAGCTATAAGAACAGCAAAAAGACATACCATAGTCAACATCATTTTCACATGTTTAGAAGTCATTTTTGTAGAATGAAATATTGGCTTAGTGACTCCAATGCAACGTTCAACAGCCATCACGCTGCCCAGGAAGAGCGGGCACAAACCAAAGAAAACCATGCAGATGCCAAAAACGCTACAAAGAATGTTGGACTGGTTAAATCGAATCCAGTCTTTGTCCGACGCATACACAAACACTGCAATGGCTCCGTTGATGAGGTGGCCAAAGAGATCTGTGATGACCAAGCCACTAGCAAGAAGCAAAAAGGATGCTTTTGATTTCTGTCTAAATCTCTGGTATGCTTTCATGAGAATTGCTATTGCAAGACTGTTGGACAAAATTCCCACTGTCATGAAGATTATTGAAAAGAAAACCGAAATCTTCTTCTCCGTGTGGCAGGTTGTGTTTTTTAAGATTCCAAATCCAGCCAGCCCAGGTGATTTTGAACTGTTCATGGTTAGGAGAGGAGAGGTAGTGCTCAAAACATTTCAGCAGTCTTGCAATCAAAAGGCATCTGTAATATTAAAAAAAAAAAAAAAAACACAGAGTGTAAGAGGCATGCCACTGTTCCAATGACATTTGAAACAGAAAATCCATAATGTTAGTCTGTGGTACGAATCTAATTTTCCTGTTTTCTGAGTGATATGATATATCATCATATTTTAGTGCAGCAGCCACAGGATAAAACAATTCTCTGCACACATGATACAATACAAATGTAGTTTACAGTATTTTCTGCAAGCCTATTATGCAGATAATGTATGCCATATATATAATGCACATGTACATGTAATCCGAGAAATCATCAATACATTACTGTGGTTAAACTACATATATAAAGAAACGTTTTTGTAACATACTCCTAGAATGAAAATATTTATCAACCCAACCACAGTCAAAAGTGAAATACTCCAACTAGAGTGTTATGAGATGCTAATCACACTCTGTTTTTCTTCCCTCACTGTTAAGCATTTATTTTCAAAACAATGTCCCAACATCTTCCAAGTAATTCTCCTCTCACAACTCAACGTTTTAAAGCTTTAACATAACCGGTCCTGAAGTCCCCAGCTTGCTCGCTGAATTACCAGTGTGCACCGCAGCCGACCTCTGATACCGAAGCCAATTCTGCGAGCTACTTTACGCCTTATCTCTCATCTCTACTCTCAGGACATTCCTGATGGCAAAAACTTCCCACGCAGAAAGGAGAAAAAAAAAAAAAAAAGCAGGCGTTAGTAAGGCAGCGAAGTATCTCAGTCACTGAGCCAGTCCGACGAAGCCGGCTAAGCCCACGGCACCCGCGTCTCCGGCGTTACAGGCTGCTCAAGGGGGGTGCAGCCGGCAACCCCCCAGCCCAGCGCCTTCCTCGCCTACCTCCCCGCAGCGCCCTGCCAGCGTGGCGACACCGCTGACAGAGGTGACAGAGTGACAGCAATGACAGCGGTAACAGCGAGCCTCCCGAGCACGTGGAAGGGCTGCTCCCACCGCAGCGCCCCTTCGCCCCCAGCAGCGCCTTAAGTGCGCGGCGCCCCCGGGCGGGGCGAGCCCACCACGCCGGGCACCAGCGCCACAGGCAGCCCCGGACACCGACACCGCCTCCCCGCCGTCCCCGACACCGACTGCCGCGCACCGCTCCTACACGATCCCGGTGCCGGTGCTGATCCCGGTCCCGGTCCCAGTCTCGGTGCCGGTGCTGCCGCCCCTCACCTCCGTTCCTTGGTGCCGGCAGAGGCGCGGCGGAGCAGCGCGGTGCCCCCCGGCCCGCCGCCGCCGCCGCCGCCCGCCCGGCGCCGCCCGCCTCCCGCCCTCCCTCCGCCTCCCCTCCCGGCCTCCTTTCCCTCCTTCCCTTCCTCCCAGCAGCTCAGGGTTGCAGTTTCCCAGCCCCTCTGGGCTGCTCTGACAGCCCCTGCTCTCGTCCGGGCACCGGGAGCCCCTCGGCTCAGGCCTCACCCCTGTGAGGCTGCGACCGGCCCCCAGGTCGGAGCAGGGCAGATGGAGGAGAGCGGCCCTCCTGCGCCAGCCAGCACGGAGCAGGTGCTGCCTCGCTGTGCCCCGCTGCAGAGAGGGCTCCGGTGACGGGGACCGGGCTGCCTTGTTATGTCACAGCACCAGGGGACGAGGCCACGCGGCAAGATCACCACAGGAGGTGTTGCCAGCAGTGCTGCAGCCACAGCAGCAACAGCTCATGGGGCAACCGACTTCTGTTACCAGCGAGGTGTCCCTTCACTTTCCACACAATTCTTCCCAACCATCCCTTTCACCGGTGCACAGGGAGCTCAGGAGGGGGCAGCCCCCAGGAAGTCGGCCATGGAATGCAGATGTGCACATTACAAAACACACGGCCCTCACACCCACCAGATCACGCCGAGCTGACAGTGTTCCTGGGGGCATTTCTCCACTGGTGCAATATGACATCAACATGGCCAGATGAGGAGTTAGTGACGAACAAGATCCAAGGTTTCTTGGTTTCACATCACATACTCAGCTTGAAGTTACAGATGACATCTAAGTTCTCTTTCATCTATCCATGTCCAGGATTACCAAGCAGGCCTGAATGGGAATCTTTATTGAAAACTCTTACTACAGAAATAAACCAAAATATAAAATTAAAGTCAAAATATAAAATCGAATTGTAATATATTACAGAATATTTCATGAGTAAGAACGATGGAAAATGTGTATCTGCTTACATTAAGACAGAGCCTTGATTTGTACTACTGCTAGCTCCACAAAGCAATTGTTTAAAAATGACAAGTCACAAACATGTTAAAGTTCTGCTTTCCTTCATGCCTTGAATACTATGGATACAGTTTGCCTCTGCCTAATTCACCACTGAGGTAATACAGGCCAACTAAAAACATTCTTTCAAATTGTACCTTAAGTCACATACAAAAATAGTTAAAAGCACTATGCAGTGACCGTCTCCCTGCATATGCCTTTACATTTTGGCATCTTATCATGCAACAAGCAAAAAGAAAAAAAGAAATAAAAAATTGTTCTGTTTGAGACCTATAAATTCCCAGAAGCTCTTTTTTTTTTTTTTTTTTTTTTTTTTTTAAGATCACAATAAAATATAAAAACATCTCAAAGCAATTTATTGACATTACATTTCAGAGGAAAATAGTTTATTTTATGTTTCCTCCTCCAGACAGAAATAGAGATGGAGATTTCATACTACAAACAGTTTGCACCATGCCTTTCTTTCCTAGCCAGATTTCTTCACCCCTCTCTCCTAAAATGTGGGGCAACTCCATTTGAAGGGAAGCAATGAAGCTGGTACTTCAAGACTTTGGGAACCAGAAGTTAAAACACCATTATCAAGCCAAAGAAAAGAGCAGAAAAACCTCAAGACAGATGTTTCAGCACGCTGCTAAAATTGTGGCTAGAGTAAGGGGGGGGGGGGGGGGGGGAAGACTTGGATAGTTCATCCCCCAAAAAGCTCTGGTCTGCCAAAAGGAGGCAGAGTGAAATTTCAGTTGCTGCAGAGATGGTGAAGGAGGATAAGAATCAGTGTTGGGAAAGTGAGTATGTAAACTACCATTTTTTTTAATTTTTTTTTTTTCAGACAACAGGCACTGGAGATTGCTCCAGCTTCTGTACAGCCTGAAGAGGAGAAATGGCCACAGGCATTATTAAGCATCTGTAACAGTTAGGTGATAACGTTACATTGACCAGAGCAGGACATTAATGCAGGACATGTGCCCCCCATAAACATTTCTGACCTCCTGGCATAAGTGAAATAATGGCTTCTGTGATAATTAGGTGCCTTGTGGGGTTATGGATTGGTAGGGTGTTGACTTTGGAGAGTGCTGGAAGACTGAGAAATAATAATGACACCAGCAGAACTAAGCTTTTCATACTGACTGAGGATCAGCTTTCTCCATTTCCTACTACTAGAATTTTGCTCTGTTCGAAAGTTATTAATAAGCAGACATTATAAATGTGGGAGTGAAAATAGCAGTCCTACAAGTCTGAGTCCTTTCTTAAACAAAAGTGTTACTAGTTATTGTTGTACTTTTAGTAGTAATATTTTGTATTCTTAGTATTAGAAAATGAGCAATAATCTACATGTCTGTTTGAGGGGAGTGTTAACTAGGTCTTACAGCAGATTTTCAAAGGCATTGATTTTAAGTCACATACAAGTGAAGAACAATTCACAGTACTATTCCATGAAACACTTACAATCAATGAACACTGATTTTGCATTAGAAGTTAATTATAAATTATGCCTTGAAAATAGAGTCAGAAAATGAGGTCAGTTATACTGAAAGTAATAATGTACATAGTAAAATGGCAACAAGTGCACAATAAAGGGTGTATATATATATATATATATAGTATATATATAAATATATATAAATTTAACAAATAAAGCTTTCTAAAAACCACTGTGTAACTGTTCAATACCTGTTCAAAATTAGGCATAATTTCTGATTAATGTCCTGGCTTTATAATGTTAAGACAAAATTGCAGAATTTCTACCCAAGCTACAAAATATATATTTTGTAACAACATATTTCACGTACACTATCATATTGGTGTGTAGTTAGACCATATAGCTACATGAAGTACATAGTGGAAGTTGTAATATTTCTCTTCAAAAATGTGGTCTTGGGATGCTGGGTCTGCTTGATTTTTTAGGAAAGTGGATAAAATGCATACTCCCAGAATCGTGGCATATTCAAAATACTCATTTTAAAATATGTTAAAACACTTCTATTTTTTAAAAGTACGGTTCATCAGAATGTGCTGAAAAGATCAGGCATGGCTTTGCCATTCAGATAAATGCCACCCTGGCCTTTATGCTTCACCATCAAGTAGTTCATAAAGTAGTCACAAATTCTGGCCAAAGTATTTCCTGAATTGGTGTACTGTCCAATGCAGTTAAAGGAGGAAATTCTTAGGTAGTTAAATATAAATTAACAGTGTTTTGTAACAAGCCCTAAATCATTCAAGGAGGTTAAGAACACCAACATGCCAGCAGGCACTCACTATCAGAATGGAGTAAAAACAAGAAAGGTCATCAGGAATCATAACAACAAATATGCATCCTTCTGCTGAGATTTCCACCTGCTGATATCTAAAATGGGACTGTTTGCTCTTACTGGAAGTACAACTTTGGATACTATTGTTTTCTAAACATCCTTATCATCAAGGAAGTTCAATTCTTTTCTTCTTGATAATGAGACATGTCCCTTGGCAAATGAGGTAAAAGTTGCTGTAGACAGAACAAACAGGAAATATCAGTTCCCTAGTGAAGTTTGATGAGAGTGGGGCAGGGAACAGAGGTTTGGTAGTTTGGGACCATATTTGCATTGTGGTTCTTTTTGTTAGGAAAAGCAAAGACAGATTTTCTCTCTTAATGTAGATCTTGATCCTGTCACAAGAAGTAGCCAAGAAGTCCATTCAGAGCCACTCCCTTAGCCAAAGAGCTTGGCAATGAAGGGTCTTGACAGAAGGGTCTATTGATACCAAATAAACAGATTGTTACTGAGATACCAAAAGACCTGCAAAGCAATTGGTTGATGAGTAGACCAAAAACACGAGCTAAGTTTCTGAAAGAGATGAATTTGACCATGTCATCACAGCCAAACCACGTTAACACAGGAGCACAGAGCTCAAGCATCCATCATCCAGGAGACAAAAGCATCCAACATCCAGACAAAACTTCAAGTGGAAAAAAAAATAACTGAACCCAGAAGTTTCCAGCCTAAGACAGGATAGTTGTGATATGCCAGAATATGCAATACAAAAAAATAATACTATTAATAATAACTGATTCTATACTTTCTTACATTTATTCTTAGTAATGTTTATATAAACACATAAATGAAGATGCTAGTTGTTGGTCAAATGATTCACCAACAAGATCATGCTAGTCAATACTAAATAATATAATTGTCTGCTAAAACCTTTCATTACATCACTTTATTGATTTACTTTTTTTTCCCACTTAGAGACAGACTTTCATCTTATCACATATCGTCACTCTAAAATTATTTGATTACTACAGACAGTACCTAACTTGGTTAGAACTGGAAGAACTGAAGAACGATAATTCCTCTTTTTTCTTCTTCATTTGCAAACGTTTTGTATCTAGTACTTTCTTGACACTTTTTTTCTTCTATTATATCAGAACAGAGCATGCACAGGAGATGGTGCAAATCTCTCTGGGCATAGTTCAGTTCTTTCTTCCATATATTTTTATGCTTTTTTTTTATACTTTGTAGAAGCCTTCCCCTTAGAAATGAGGCAAGAGTAGAATAACGGGAGGGGGATTATTTAGTAGGTGTGTCACTGAAACATTTTTAACTACTTTCTAAAAATTGACTACAGAATAATCTGAGGGTGTTCTTCCTATAAATCAGTGATTTCAGAAGCATTCCCTTCAAGAAATTCTGGGAAGGTAGTATGCATTTGGCTGGCTTTCATCAATACTAGATTTACCAATTAAAAAAGGTATTTTTTAAAGTCTAATATGATGTTTCAGAGTTCATAATCAAAGGATGTCTCCTTTATGATTATATGGAGTATCTATTTTTTGTTCTACCACAGACCCAGATCCTTACATGGCCAGAGGACAGACACATCACCACTGCTGACATGAATCTTGCCTGTTCAGGCTGGGGTAATTTGTAGTGAGTTGGCTTAATCAAGACTCAAAGTACTGTTCTACTCATAACAACAACAGCATAATATTCTTTTGTTCATTTTAAATATGTGGGACAAAATGTTCTCTCTTATGAGTCACCTCTTTAATATTCTGACACATAAGAACAAACAATCTACAAAGTGATACTAAATACTGAGCCATATTAACTACTTTTCTCCTCTTCCTTTTTCCAGAATGGAGACAATACAAAACCAAGTCAGAAGACATCTTTCATCAACTATTCTTTTCAATCATTCTGCTCAGGTCAAATGAAATAAAGAAATCATTTCCTTTGAATTGTCCTAACCTATTGTATTTATGCCACGTGACATAATGGTCAAAATAAGTCCATTACATGAAAAAATCTCATTAGGGGTATGCCTGTTTTATGCCTTCCAGTTTTGTGGTTCTATTTATTTGATTTTTTTGCTTGCACACATGTTCAAGGATGTAATAGGTGAAGTTTTGACAGCTTAAACACTTTTAAAGAATATTTTGAAACTAACTCATTATGCTATGAGTTGTGAACAGAATTTCCATAGTGACTTCAAAGAATTAAATTACTTAAAATAAATGATGCACAGTTCATTGAGTTCTTTAAGAGGTCTAGTAGTCGTGCTATATTACCTACCATATACATGTAGTCTCTGGTCTAGGCAACAGATAGAGAACTATCTCTTCAGACTTTATCAGTTTCAGAAGAAAGAGTTTGAAAGGATCACATTCTCTCAAAATTTAAATAGTTGCAGATTTAAAACACCACACACTAAATGCATAGTTATGATCAGCTGCTTTACAGAAACTTTAACCTCTTTCTACATGTGATTCTAAATACCTTTGTTTGGGAGATGTGGTCTACATGGTAATTTTAATTGTAGCTCAGATGAAAGGTGAAATTGTTTTTAAATGGAACAAGTTTTCATCTCAGGCATATGGTAAAGGGTGATATCGATAAAAGTAGTTCAGGAAATCAGTTACTAATCCAGCAAACTTCTAATTTAAAAGTTAGTTAAGGAGAGAAGCAAATCACATTTGAGATACTATTTCACTATTTCATTTTATTTTTTAAAAGGGGGAATTGTAAATCATTTTTGTTTGAAAAATTTTCTCCACTGACTAACTATAATGGATACCTAACCAACATACCACAGAAATTAGAATTTCATTACCTGGAGGGCTGGATTCTTTTTTCTGCTTCTCCAAGAGCCAATTCTATCCCTAACAGGGATGATTTACTCATCGTTTACTGATGAGAACTTATGAAAAAAACACTTGAGTGTTTTTGTTTGTTTGTTTGTTTTGTTTGTTTGTTTTGTTTTGTTTTTCCTTCAAAAGAGCTAATTAGCTTCATGCTATTGGTGAAATATCTCCCCAATCCACCACAGAGAAGGACTCATATCCTATTTTTCTTACTATTTATCAGAAGAGTGGACCATTAACTCTGGCAGAAGGGTGGAAGAAGAATCTCAGCACCTACTGCTAGGCAGGTTCAGTGGCCTGCAGCAATTTGGCAGAGATTTTAGCAGCCTCAGACCTGCAAATGGTACAGCTGAAGGTCATAATAGGATTCCTAATCCTGCTCCATGCCAACTTGCACATGAAGTAGTTTGTATATTGCAGCCTACGTAATAATCCATCTAAAGTTTGTTACTCATTGCTAGTTTAGGAAAAGCTGAAGGGTATGACGGAGAATATATGAGAGGGATGCAGATAACAGGAGAAAGATTGTCAGCTTTACAATAATCTTATTTCACAGCCAGTTTACTCTGAGGACAGTAATAATAGTAACAGAACTGGCCTTGCTCCTGATGAGTTTACAATCTACATAAATAAACAGATAGAAGAGGCTGAAGTGATCTTCTTCCCAGAAACATAAAAGCAGCCCTTGCACTTGACTCACTGTCGAGTGTCATCATCCAATATGCCATGCCAGCCCTGGACAAGTGTAGGTCTCAGGCAATTAGGATGAAATACAATGCTCTCATTTTCAGATGTATCTATTGTAATTCATACAAGAATAAAAAGATATTTGAAACTAATAACTCATGGAGAAATGAAGAAAGCGATCTCTTGTTTATTCTGAGCAGATATTGACAGGGCAATCAAAGCCATGACTGAGTGAAATTCTTCCTTTCCGTTTAATATCCCATAATTAATGCTGCTGTTTGCAAAACGTGCATGCTTTTCCAGATTCTGGTTCTGTTACAAAACCATGGTCAGATTATTATCAGTAGCTCTCCATTATCAAAAGTCTCAGGAAACAGAACACAGCTGCCTTTAATAACAAAAACAAAAGCATCTTTTCTTTTGTTGCATACAACCTCCTTGCATTTGCAGATGTGAAAGGTGACAAACCGAATGAGTTCTATGGGTTAATAATTTAAATTACTTTTTCTAATCATATATTTCCTAGATTATTAAGATTTTCTAACTTTTACATCTTTGTGATCCTGGAATCTTGTATCCACTGTTTTCACCTTTGTATTTGTGCTCTACAATAAGTTATCATTTCTTCCACATCAAAAAACAGAGAAGTCAAACTTTTGGCAGAAATAGCATTTAACACACCATATATAGAAAAGAGTTAAAGAATTATTGTAATCATTTATCCATGAATTAATGGTTTTTCATTTCTGAAATGGGAAATGCTAATATTTGCAAATCTAATACAGCCAATTTTCTATTATTTTATTTTTTAACTGTTTAGGCAGTAATATAATTGGTTAAAATAAATCAGTATGAAACAAGCATTTCTGAAAATGGTCATCCACTTCTAAAGTTACTTTCCAGATAGAGAAAATAAAATTGAGATCATAACAGGAAAATTTCTATAAAAGGTGGTAAAAAATAATGGAAGAGAGTAACTTGAAATCAATCACCATTGTAACCTTTACATTTTTATACCATTAGATATTTTTTTTATCCTCTTTATTCCAAAATTCAAATGTAATAAATGTTCTGAGTGGTAGAGAAGTTATTTATGTTTTAATAACAGGAAAAAAAGAATCTATAAAAGTAATTATTACCCATCTGCTTTACAGTGCACAGCACTGAGCTTCCTGGCAGCACAAGCCTGGCAATACTCTGTAGTTTCTGCAAGCTTTAGTCAAAGAAACTTAGACAACATTGTTTTCCTTAAGAAAACAGAATGATGGTAAGAACCCCAAAAATATGATCTTGTACCTAATGTACATAATCACCAAGGCAATTCTCATTGAATTATGCAGCAGTATTTTTGTGCCTTTTTATTAAAGATATTACTAAGTGCTTTCAGTTATAAACTCAACTCAGTAAAGTCTGGATGCTGTTATTTAACATACACCATGTAGTGGAATATTCATAACCCTGTTGCTCTATTGCAACGTGTTGTAAATTGTGCACTTCCTACAAATGGAAAAATATTTCAAAGGAGCTCTTAATTATGGATGAAATTTCCCTAAACCAGAATATATATTAGCAAGTAGGCAACTTCATTTTGATTTTCTATACCAGATTCTCCTCTTATCATTTTTCATATTTTTAAGTAAAAATACTTCAGTGTTATTTTTAAGTATATCATCAAATACAAATTCAAAGTCCATTAAAAAGTAATAGGATGGATTCCATTAACTTCAGAGGGGCTTTGGATTACAAGCAATATAAATGCAACCTGATTAGCACAAAACTCAGTCTTAGAATGGCCAAATATTACATCACAGAATACAGTTCCTTCCCTGAGCTGTACCAACACAGCTAGAGATCAACAGAGATGCAGGAGCTTGTGATTGCTATGGACAAATGATAAAAAGTTATCCCTGTATTTTATTATCTAAAAGTGAGGAGAAATACATTTTGGTTCATATATACCAAAGTAAACAAAATGAAATTAAAGTAAAGCAATAAGGAAAAGGTAAGGAAAATTAATTTCAAAAAGGGCTTCGTATTTCTGCAATGTTTTCCCTAGAATTGCTAGTATCTTAAAGCAGAGTGTTTTTTAAAATTTAGACTCAACAAAAAACCGCAATTGTAAGCAGGAACTCAGCCTCAAGGTTTCCAACTAAATGAAAGTGGTTAGACTTCCTGGCAGAAAATAATTTTTGATGGAGAAATAGATTCATCTTAATGAAAATGAAAAGCACTCAGTTATGATGTGAAGAGGTCTCTCTGTGGAGATATTTAATTAAGAGTGATCTAATTTTATTATAAGTAATTCTCACAGTGTTGGCTTACTTCAAGTAAGCCTGTGCTAAAGAAAGGTGTCAAACAAGTTTATATCCTTAATTAGAAGAAATTTCATTTTCATCATGATGGACAGCCATGTGGCCATACAGCTCTTACTAAATTAATAGAATCTGTATAAATATAGACATAAGCCAAGCAGAAAATTTACCTCTGAAATCTCAATAAGCCAGTCAATTTTGAAAACAGCAGGGTTTGATAAACAGTGAGCTAATGAAAGATAATGATATTTCCAGTAATAGCATTTATAGAGTTTCAGAGAAGAGACGAGAGAAGGAAAAAAAGGTGTTTGGAGAGGGAGCAGACCATCAAGATTTGAGAGTGTATTATGAAGGACGGGAGCAAAGAAGAATTACATATACTGTATGTCTGTACACTGATTTTCTGTGGCTTTGTGTGTTGAAAAGTAGAGGGCTGGATTTGTTATAGAAACAAAGAAAGCATTCAACTTTGGTAACAGACTTCTGCATGACTTGATTGACCAAACAAATCTCAGATGCAAGGATTTAATAACCAGATGGGTGCATGTGTATCTTAAGACACAGTAGTAGAGACAAAACATCTGTCAATTAGTTTTGCAACCACACTCTCCACATATTTGTGCTTACGCAGGAAGTTTAGCATTGCATATTCAAAGAAGAAGCATGTGCAGAAGTCATAAAGGATCTTGGAGGCTAGCCACATGTATATGAGGCCCAGTATATATATGAGCACAAGCACGAAAAGCTAGTCTGACTTCTGGTGTTTAAAGACAAAACAATTTTGTGTTTTCTCTTGCAGCTTGTGACTCCATTAGTAACACTGCAGGTTGTAAAAAAAAAAAAAAAAAAAAAAAAAAAAAAATCAGCCTCACCTTGTGACTGCTTAAGATTGAATTTGATCAGCTTTTACCTCAGGATAGAGTAATTCAGAAACTAATCTGTACATGCAAGGAACAGCAACTGACTTTAAAATGGGCTGAATTAGATTCACATACAGGAGAAAACACCTGGCATACAGCTAGTGAAAGAAAAGTTGAATGTGCTTAGAAATGTAAAATGCACACAAATTAAAACATACTAAATTTTGGAGGGTTTTAATTTTTGCATTAATTAGTAACAAAGCAATTAGTAGCATTTTAACATTCTGATTGCCTGAGGTCATAAATAGTTAATGGTAAACCCAGAAATTATGATTGAGATCTCTACTTTCTAGCCTGGGAAACTGCAGTAGACATAAAGCTGTTTACCCAGTAGAAGTAAAACAGATGAGAAATGTAGGAAATGGAAAAACAGGTACAAAATGAATACTAGCACTATGCAGCACAGCAGCAAAAACAAGACAGCCTTTGCATAGCCTGATTCAAGTTTGAAGAGTGCTGAACATGGATGAGTCTATACAGTTACTCTAGAACTTTGACTAACTCTGATTTAATATCAGAACATCTATGAGAGAACATTTCATCTCATCAGTGTAATGGCTTTAATTCTTTTATTTTCATTTTGAACATTAAGTAATTGGCCGGTCTGATGTCAGATGTATTCCCTTCTGAGAAGTACTTAGCCCTTAGGATGAAGGCCAAACTTCTAGCTCTTGTCACATCAGGTCTTAGTGCACTTGAGCTGTACTTAAGGAATAAAAGCTGCCAGTGCATTTCCATGTTTCCATTTTGAATAGTTCAGAGTTCTTTGATGTCTTTTTCAAAAGGGTCTGTCTTAGCAGCTATCTTTTGTTAGCTTTCATAGTTAATTATCCACACATTTCTGAAACCTTCTGAAGATCATCCATGATATCTAATAAAAGCTGACTGGTAGAGGAATTATCTAGGAAAATATGTTACTGTTTCCTCACCAATGACACTGTGGCTAGAAAAGTGTATATTGCTGTACCTTGCTACCATAAAGATGACCAATAGTGTGGAATGAATTAAACAGATGAAATGATTAAAGGTTTGGAATGAGTAACGTGGTTTTGAGGAAATGCTATAATCAACATGGTTTGGCCAAGAAAATTTCAGTAGGAGATGTGATTATCTTCTACACAAGCATAAGCACCAAAAAAAAAAAAAAAGAGGAAAAGAAACTGTTTAGGGTGAATCCCAAGGAAACATAGCCAGTGCTATCTGGACTAAATTGAACAATGGAAAATATCAGAAGAATGCACTAAAGGTGAGAGGTGACTGCTTGTGAAGTGTTCTGGTAAGGGCACTGATGTAACCTTGAATAGGATCGCCAAGTCTGATAGCCTGGGTCAACCACAAAGTTTATTTAGTAGAATTTTTCTTTACCAAGTTTTAAGAGTTTGTTTTTATTTGCTTTGTTTTCTCCATTACATCATTGTTTTCATATTAAAGGACAGATCTCCAGCTCATATTTATCGTATTCAGCAAGGTCTAGAACAAAATCTAGGCTTTGACCATTTGATATACAATAGATTTATTCATAATCAACAAAATAGTATCGAATCTCCAAAACTTCTTGTGGATAAAGGAAAAAAAAATAGTGAGTCATTGCAGGCAAGGTTTGAAAGCATAGATTTTTCTTCATAAGAGAATGTCTAGGTAACATTTATAGAAAAACAGCATGATTTGTGACAATAACTCATGCCACTGCATTTTATGGAAAGATTCTAGCAAGCTATGAAAGACAAGACAAGAATTTTCAGTGCTTCAAAAAAGGATGAGTGTCTTAGATTTTTACTTAACATTGCTATTTTTCTAATGCTAAACTATTAATTTTTTAAGGATCTACATATTAAACAGTAACGACTACATCCTAAATGTAAAATACACAGTGCACAAGTGTAAACAGAGTTCAGTTTGAAATATAGAAGTCACCAACAACAATAGAACTCTGTTAGACTGATTACCAGACTGGTACATTTTTCTGAGAGAGTATCAAAACAAATAGTAAATAACCAATTTTATAAACTATAGTGCATGTAATATTTTTCCTTAGCAGCTATACTTTTCAAATGTATTGATTGAATTAAGCTATGTTTTTTTGTGTACTATTAAGTCCCAGATTAATATGGGACAGCATACCCCATACTGATAACATCAAACATCATACTTTATACAGACCTATGTTCAATAATTACTTTTAAAAATTCCATACCTGAATTTAAAAAATTAAAACAAAGAACTACAGCTGTGTTAAATCACTCCGTGTTTCATGACACCTTCAGTGTGAAAGGTCCAGGAAAAGTTGCAGTATTCCAATCTCATATTTCCATGTTTCATTTTGAAAGTATTTCTTTTAATAGTGTGAATGTGAAAACAGCATATCCCAGCAACCCTATTGACTGAAGTAAATGTCACAGTACATATCATAAGCAATATACAATATTAGGAAAGAATAGGTCAAAGTGTCTCGGAGTTTGGTAAGAGCACTGAGCACAGTATCCTTTCTCGCCAGTATCCTTTGATGAAATTCAGAGTGATCTGATATTTTTCATTGCCTGTGTACAATGAGTGGTATTTAAAGTTTTGCTCAAGTTCTCTGTCCTTTTTTTGCTGAGGTATACTGCCAATAGAATAACTAACTGGAGGTAAATCACTGAGGCCTTATTTTGCTGTATATATAGTAATAGTTATTTAACTAATTTAACTAATATAGTTAACTAATATAGTTAACTAAAATGTAGTAATTTAATTATACTAACATTTATTTGTGAATGCAATGCATCTGAATCTGTGAGCTATTATTATCTCTGTAAGACGTTTGTTATCTTTCTCGAGGATACCTAAATTGTAATGGTGTAAAGAGAGGGAAGTTTTTCTAACTGGTTATAGGACAACCCTCGTGCAAAAGAATTCAGACAGAAAGAAAAAAAAAAAAAAAAAGTTTTTAAAAAAAAAAGTTAAGAAAAAACTAATGATCGCAAAGCATACTGTCCATGTTCTTGCTTCATCATATTTTGCAAACAGCGAATTAGTCTGCACTTTCTAATAAACAATGCCCACAACAGGACACAGCATTCATCCAAGTAGCAACAAGCTTGTTTTGTGGATGGCACAGCCCTCTTGTTAACAAACCATCACACTATTACACAGTTGACTCATTTTTTCAGGTTAATTGCTGCATTTTTAACAATGAAAATAGGAAAGAAAGAAAAAGACTGCACGAAGAGAAAATCATGAATAATATAAGCAAGGGAACCACATGTTCCTGTTTGATTTGACTGCCCACAGTGAAACACAATTCTGTGCAGGCTCTGTACCTAGAACACCTCTATTGCATTTAGCTATAAAATGGCCCACATCTGTTTCCATAGATCCTAAATTCATGCAAGCTGAAATACTACTTATGTAGTAGTTCACATTCTCCTGGGTGACCAAAGTAGAACTGCAAGCTACCAAGCCTGTAACTATTATAACACTGAGAAACAATTTCTTAGCAAAGTGAGAGAGTTCAAGCGTGAAGCTCAGAAGAAAAAGAAAAATTTTTAAATCACGTATAAGAAGCTGCATACCAAAAATCCTTCCTGGTCAGAAAATCTATCTAAAAATAGTTGGGAAAATTGTAAACAATGTTACCTGCTTTAGTAAACTATAAATGGCAAGTCTTCATGAAAGATTATACCTAAATGAGATCATACTATTTGCAATTATTCTGAAATGTAATTAACTCAAGCTCAGATTCATGGTACTACATATTTTTCCCATGTGTTTAATGTTGACAGGAGCATATCTGCATCAGAAATTGAATTTCTGTATGTTTTTTGTTGTTGTTGTTGTTTTTGATTTCCAGTGGTCCTGAATTTGAATGAGTAATTCACTCAGGAATGAAGGAATTAAAGTTCTAACACAGTCTTAATATTGCTGCAACCAGTCACTGCTACGAATTTATATTTCATGCTCATTTTTTTTCCTTTATGCAAATTTTTCTCATGTTTTCAGATGAGACCTAGCCCAGAGACTGCAAAGAACCTAAACACTTGAATCAAATTCTATGTATCATGAACCAGGTGTTCATCAGAGAACCATTACTGAATTTGAAAAAGTGTATTTCCAAGAGCTTTGAGCAGCAATAGTCTACATCTCATCCTATTACACTAAATTTTGATTAAATGTCAAAAAGTGCATGGTCTTTGGTGTTCTCTATTGATAATAAAATTAACCTCCACGGGAGTTCACAGTGTAGCAGGCTATAACTTTTGCAGCCAGAACCAATTCAGCATAGCCTGCCAGACATTATTTTTGTTAAAACCAAAGGACTTCCGTGTGAGTAACTGGTATTCTTGCACCACTGTGTAATAAACATTTGATTACCAAAGTATGTGGCAGTCTTAGGTCTCCTTCACAAAAAGCTAAATGCAAACACATCTCTGTTGTGCTTAGGCCCACAGTTTTAATCAAGTGTAGTCAAAGTTTAAATTTATCCCAAAAATGTGAGAGGTGGTTACCATAAATTGAGAAGTTAAAGTTGTTTAATGTGCTTGCCTTTGCTCTTCTTCAAAACTTGAGTTTCTGTAAACATAAAAATGGTGCTTATGTGTTACTTTTAAACCTTCTATCAAGGGAACTAGAGGTCCTCTGGATTAAATACAGTTGTCTGGTTCTGTCCCTTCTGCAGGGAAAGAAGTTACATCCATTGCTTTGCCTTGGCTGCAGACTAACAAATTGCAGTTTCCATTGGTCATCTGGCCCATGTTCATTTGTTTCTGGGTTTAAATATCTATATTGCCTCCTTGCAATCCAATTTCAGTGATATTGAGACAGTTTCTGAATTAACACTGTGCTTCCCATTTACAGAATTGTTACAGTCTAGTAACAGGCACCAGGCAACCGTATTCATCTCTACCCAATTAAATTTTTTTCTTTAGAAATTTCTCCCCTCCATAGTATTAACAATGAAATGGTGACACATGAAACAATTCCTCAAATATTATTTCAAGAGATATTAAATGGTTCTCATCACCACCTGCCTACAGAAGTGCTAACCATCATCACTGGATCTAGCATGGCTCCTTGAATCCTATGGAAGTTAAATTATTGCTTTAAAATAATAGATACCTCTTAGAGATTTCCCCAACAAGCCTCAAAATAGTCTTGCTTTTAACGAAACCTTTTTTAATAAAAAATGTGTTTTCTTGGATGATCAGAGAAACAGCAGTAAGAGCTACTGTTGTTTTTCTTCCTTGTTTATCTCATTCTACCATTAATTTTCTGTGTACACAAGTGAGAACCTAATTCTACTAAGAGTTAATGAGAAGTGTATCTCCTGTGAAATTATTTCTGATAGGGAAAAGTTCCTTAACAAAAAGGGATTAGAGAAGAAAATCTTTAATGATAGCCTCAGTAGAACCTCTTTTCCCTAGAAGTTTCTTTAAAGTCCAAAATAGAAAACGCATCTACTGAGACCTCACCTTCAAACTGCTTGTGTGGCAGTGTGGCTTTCTAGTGAGACTCTCTGGAGATCATTGCTAGACTCCTGATGTATTAAACTGGTTCTTCTAGGAGGAGATAATCTGAAGTGACTATTCACCACTTAGCCAAAACCTGTGCACTAGGACATCCTGAAAGATTAGCCATGATCTCAGTCTAACTTTGATTACACCTGAGCAGAATCTCCAGTTTTCCATCAGCATCACAGCAACAAAGAAAAGATACAAAATCTCCATACCAGTCTTAGCAGAAAAGAGCAGGCTAATTTTCAAAAGTGCTTGAGTAGACGAAGGACCTGACTTTCATCATAACTAATATCAATGAAGCAGTGAAATCATTTAAATACTTGAAAAATCCTACTGTTTTTCCAGCCCCACTCCAGGAAGCTTAATCATACCTTTCTATCAAGTGAAGTTTGCAGTATGTGCCCATATCCACTCTATCCCTAATTCTGAGAAGCCAAATTACAATACACTGCATGGGAGTTCACAGAGCTAAAGAGCACAAGACAGATTATCAGTGGAAGATAGTTTGCTTTCCAATCAAAAATGCAGGTATTCAGTTCCTGCCCAACCTGTTTGCAGCCAGTGTTGTTTCACAGCTTTTCCTGCTATACAGAAGAACCCCTGTATGAGATGACATTTCCTAACACAACTAAAAAAAGTGTTACTACATCAGCATCTTAGTTGATAATTGATCATTGCAATGAGCACCTGTTTTGCCCTGACCAATCTACAGAAAGATCTGATATAAGAAGGAGGGTCAAGACTGGATATATTTTTGCTTTTCCTTTTTTCCCCCACTGACAAAGAAACAACATTCCCACTCAGATAATAAAATTATCACCTTTAAACACAGCAGAAGACTACTATCAACAGACACAGCAGCTCTATAAAATGTTGGAAAGATTGATATAAAACAAGATGATGTATATAACTCAGAAAACTCAGAAATTACATTTGAGTATTGGAGCCTATTTTATTCTTGAAGATTGATGAAGCAAGGCTAGAATTCATATTCTTTGTTAAAGTGCTGAGAGAGAAAAATTGTGCAAGTACCAAAATTTTAGATAAGGAAACAAGGAAAAACAGCTGACCTAGAATAACTACCACTTACCTGATAGAAGATAAAACAGTATATATGTTGGCCTGATGCATCATCCTGTCTTTCCCAAAGGATTTGTGAGAAAAGCTTTCAGATACTATTCCCCTGTGACATGCCCTTTGGGGACACATTAAAAATAACTTATAATTAATTATTAAACATAATTTAATGATTAATATTATTAAATAAAAATATTAAATTTACAGTTTATAATTAATTACTTATTAATACAATTTATCAATTATTAAAAGAAGAAGAATTGCATATGGAATGAAAAGCCTGGCAAAGACAAGAAAATCATTGCCAAGTAAAACAGATGAGGAAGTAAAGAGTAGAGCTAGTGGATGCACTAATAGAATAGAAGGTATCCTATTGCCTTTTATTGAATTGAAGAGTAACAGGGACCAGGAAGAATGCAGAAATGTTTTGGAACATAAAGGCAGTAAACAAACAGCACACTCCATATACCATGTGCTATGAGGTGAAAGGTTAAAGAAAAGGAGATTGCTTCTTCAGGAAACCTAAGTATCAGCACTTGGTACCACTAAATAAAAATGGTTAGAAACTGTTAGGCTTAGGGGGAGAAGACAATAGAATTTATACATATATTTACACAAATAAATTTTTATGAGTTACTGAGCTTCTGGAAGCAAAATAGTGAGCTTCAATCAAACTGAAAATACAGCTGCTAGGAAGCTGATTGCAGTCCAGTTAGGTCAGGGATGAACCAGTTTCATTTGGGGGGGAGATGAAAGAGCCTATTCTGGGGGCTCACCACAGCTACACTCTTTGCCTGCTCAAGCTCATTAAACCCAAAGATGATTAAAAATACTGTGCCTTCCCTTCCTAATATAGATTCAAAATGGCACACCATTTTGCTGTGTTGGATAGAAAGGAACATGTAAATAAAGTTTTATGTCTGTATTTTCCTGATAGACTTTAGCAAACACTTAAAGTTCTTTCGAGCGGCAAGAGAAACTCAGACTTCTATTTTATAAAATTCACAAGTTGTCATGACTACATAAAAGTGCAATACAGTACTGAGATAAAGTATATTCACCCATTCCTCTATCCTATGTGCTGCTGAATATTAAACCTGTGATTAAAAAAAAAAAAAAAAAAAAAAAAAAAATTGTAAAACATTTAAATGAAAAGTATTATCTTTCACTGTAGTCAGTTTATAATTAAATCCTACTTTTAGAGACAAGTATATGTGACTACCATAAGGCATATTCGCCCACCTCATCATGTAAGTAGAGCTGGCTGCATCATCAGCAGTGCCAGCTTTGCACACACATTTAGCCAAATGTCTAGGCTTTAGCTGCTGTTACTAGGAACTTTCTGACACTCATTTGAGGAACAGGTTGACACTCAAATGTCGTGGGAAGTCAAGGGAGCCTCCATCAACTTCAGCAGGGCCAGGCTGAAATCAGTGAAAGGCTGATTTTTATAGTAGAAATACAGAGCAGACTGTGTGGCTGTCATTAGAGCAAAAGCTATGGAAGGCTGTCATATGTGCACCTAAATATAATGCAAGTAGGGAAAAAAAAAAAAAAAAAAAAAAAAAAAAAAAGCTTTATTTAAAATGAGGAAAAAGGTAGAAAACATTTTTAAAGGGTGCAGAGATATGATGATAACCAGATTATATAAGTACCTAGGAAAAAAGAAGATAGCTTGGTAGCTATGCAGCTACCATGTTTAAATCATAACCTAGCTTATGTCTCGGGACTAGAAACAGACACATAAACACAGAGTTATTTGTCCCAAAGCTGAAGTGCAGAATGCACTGTCTCTCTGAAAACAAAGATCAGTGCTTGGAAGTGGTTAAACAATATTTATAATCTAATACGGATCCATAACACTCAGCAAAAAGTTTTTTTTCTTTGTTTTTAAAGCACAGGTCTTTTCCACTAGTGACTTGAGCAACATCCTTTTCAGAGGATACATTTAAGAAAGAACTGGGAAATGAGGGAAATGAGTAAAATTTTTAACACTGGCAGATTGTTTTCTTTTATGTAAAAAGCCCCAGAGATTTGATGAGACAAGAGTATTCAAACAGAAAAATTGATTTCATAATAAATAAACTTTTAAATTATTCTGGTATATTCAATCAATCAAAGATGTTTTTCCCAGTTCAGAAAAACTTCTTATAGTTTTATTAATTCTTTTTTTCTTGCAACATAAAACAACCTAACTTATCTCTTCAGATAACTCTTATTTGTCTTTTTCCTGAATCTTGTGACCTCATTTTCATTTGCATCACCAGCCAATCCTGTCATTAGGATTTAGAGATTTATTAAACATTTCATGGTAATCTTGGTAATGTATTTGTGATGTATTGAATTTGGTCTTAATGAACTTTTGTTTTAAAGAAACATAAACAAAGGGGACTTCTGCTCATCCAATGCAATTTGGCTGTAGAAACACGCAGAAGGGAAATGAGTTGTCCCATAGTTAGCATATTGGTCTGGAACTCAGAAATTTCTGGTCTAGTTCCCTGTTCTGCTGTAGACTTCCCGGGTGACCTTAAATAAATCTCTCTCTGCCTCTGATCCCCATATATAAAATGAAGTAATACCTGTTCTCTGGTTAGCAGATGGAGGAAAATGAAGTACAGCTGTAAAGAGCTCAATATTTGTCAGCTCAGTTGACTCAATCTTATTCGGATTCTGTATTTGCTCATGCAGTCACCTTATCTTCAGCTTCCCTCTATGAACTGATCTTTAATCATTTAGCAAATGCCTTTCCTGCCTTATTTCTCCCAGTAGCCTTTTCATGTCTTCCTCTATTCACTATACATCTTTGACTGCCTCATCCCTGCCCATTGCATGTGTCTTCTCTGAAACACCACCTGTCACTGACGACTGTTTTCAGGTACAAAAGCAGGTGATTTTATAGTCAAATCAACACAAATGATTCAATGTGTTTGTCTTCACAAGCTTCTGGGAATTATGATATACATATGTCTTTTAAACCGCTCTCATAAATTCAACTTAACACACATTTCATTATGGATGTTAGGACCCAGACATTCTTTCAAAGACAGCCCTGAGCACAGATATCTGCATCTTACAACATGCTTCCTCACCCCTTGGCTATAGGCGGAACTGCAGTTTGCCTGGTGACTTCTGTCTTAGAAAAGTAATGAAGTAGTTTTGTAAAAGAAATGGAAGAATTCAGGTATTTTAAACATCAGCATTTTCTTTCCATTTAAAACTCAAAATTATTTTGAGTTTAATGATAATTTAAAGTCCAGACAAGATTCCAGACTGTTACATAGGAGAAAAAACATAGTTTTAAAAAATAAATACATAACAGTTTACATTGAGTGCATTTACAAAAGGCAAAAAATGATTCATAATAGGTGGTTAGAATATGCAACAAGCAGTTGTAAGCCATCATAAAATGTAAACCACAGAACTGCTGCACTTTGCTGCACTCTACAGTGAATCCTTTTAAATATTACTAACTTTATATATGCTACTAATAAATATATTTCATAATATAATATAAAGGGAATTCATATGAAGTGTCCCCACAGTGACAAAATTGAACAGATGCCCAGAGCAATTAGCATTTTTAGAAGTATTTTTTTTTAAGACAAATGAAATAAGCTTTGATAATTCAAACTATTAAAAAACAGACTGGTGATTTTAAGAAAAAGTAATTTTTATATTGTAACCAAATATGAAGCTATTCTTCATAAACTCAACTAGTTTTCATTCTGAGTCAACAAGGGAAACAAAACAGATTCTTCAACACCTTTTTGTAAAAGCCAAATAGAAATCCAGTCTCAAAAGAGGCGTATTTGTTCCATTGTAGACTTTGATCTATGTCCATGTATGACTAGGTTTTCGGGTGTTTTTTCACATTCCTAATCCCAGCTTCAAAGCTGTTCTATCTGTTAGATCTGTTAGCCAAGTATTCAAAGGCTGTATGTATGGTTAATGCCAATGGAGTTCAGAATTATTGTGGAAAGTGATGATTCAGACGAATGGTTAACTTTTCAAGCAATCCTGCCACATTAGATTAACACATTCAGACTCTGCCTCAGGATGGTCAGATTATTTTTTCAATATATTTTTTATAAGAAAAATCCAGGAGAGTTTAAGGATATCACCTTCCAGAATTTCAACAGTTACGTTTTGAGGTGTGAACATAAATAAATATAGTTTACTAAAAAGTCTGCTAGAGTATTACCATTCTCATTTGCTTGCAATGTGTGCAAGGTCACACAGAGTTTTCATGTAACATCTACCACAAGAGATGCATATATATAATACTGCATTTCCATTTTCAAGGCATAGGTACTAACCAACCGTATATCACTCATTTTTTTTTGATAATGTGATTCAGAGTACAATGCCAACCAAAAGAAGCCCCAAAGGTTCCTAAATTAAGATGTTTCATTAAATCAATATTAAAAAGAACAACTTCAGCTTCCTTATCTGGAGCAATTAAACACCCACACAAACAAAAGCAACAACAACAACAAAATCTAATTATTCCCTCTGCAAAAATATGTTGGTTCTATTCTTAATCTCCCATTTTTCTGACCAAAATCCCACTGTCCATATTTTGCAGGACTCACTTTAGTAGGCAGGAGGGTTATATTTGGTTCCGCATGATTTCACTCAAAGCAAAATTTATATTCAGTTTATACTTTAATGCAGGATTAAAACTTTGCTGCAAGAGGCAAAGATTTTAGGAAAAAACAAACAAACAAACAAAAAAAAACCTGTCCAAATTCAATTAAAAGTATTAGGCAATTATTTATACCAATTGTCCTCCAAGATACTACCAGTCTCATATTAGAGAAACTATGAAGCTAGAAAGTTACTCTGTTCTCTGTTCACTAAGAATAAAATCCACTTACAAGATGGACAAGTTATGCTTGAGTTGTCAAATTATTATTACTTTTTTGTGTGTGTGTGAAAAAATAACACCAGAGCACTTAAAGATATTGCAAGTGTTGAAAAAAAAAAAATATCCCATACGTTTATTACCGTTGCATCATGTTTGGCCTTCTAGTCATAAACTTACTTTTGTTAGACAACGAAAATAGGAAATAAAGCAGAGTGGTAGTCTTCATCTGAATGAGCAGCACAACTGTAAGGAAAAAAAAAAAAAAAAGAAAAAAAAAAGGAGAGAGAGAGAGAGGGAAACTAATCTTGTAATTTGAGGGCAGCAAACTTTGGGAATTAGTACTGAGCAAATCATAACCAAGTAAAAGCTGATGAGCTGGTATAACCACATTACCCTGAAAGTGTATTCTGATCATGATCTGACCACCTGCACAGGTTGCTGGTGGTCCACTTCTACAACTCCAATCATTGTTATGTTTTGCAGAAATAATAATAAAGATGCTAGATACAACTAATACTAGTGAAGAATAGTGGCAACTGAAACCAGAGTACAACAATCAAATGGAAGTCATTATGTTGTGCTCATATCCCAATTGTTATTGGCATTACTATTATAAACTCAGTTTAACTATTCACAGGAGAAGGAAAACACATCTTCACAGATACTCAACACAGCTTTTTCCCAGAGATTTATTTTCTTTGATTATTTTCTTTGATTCTCTTTACATGGTGATGTTACATGTACCAAAACTCAGAGAAAATAATCTATACAGTACGTGCAGAGTGAAGTACGTGAAGTAAGTTGGTGACTTAGCTTTTTTTTTTTTATATAAAACCATTTACATGCAAGAAGCTAATAGATGAGTTTGCATAACAGAGAAAAACTACCACTCAAACTCTTAATACAATCTTTCTCCTGTAAATTAGCTTGTAAATAGCCTGTAATAAAGCTTAAGAGGGAATCAGCTAACAGGTATTTTCAGAGAAGCAAGAGAAATCGCAGTCCCCAGGCCTCTAGTTGCAGCACCTCTGTGCAACAAAATTATGGGAATGGGAAGGCAAATGGAAAGTGGATAATGCAGTTCCAGAACCTCACATCTGAGAGACTATGAAGCCTATACAAAGTTGGAATTAATGATGTGAAACCAACTCTTGCAAAAGATTTGCATCTCTGTGGCAAAACCATCAATGAAGCCAGTGAAGGGCATGAGGCCATGATCCAGCACTGGGAGGAAATATTTGCACTAGAAGTACATTCAAACATTTCAATATGTTCAACATCACAAAGACCCAATTATATTGTAGAGAAATGAAATTTCTCCAAATAAGATCTTGTTAGCTGACTAATCTCTCCTTTTTACTTTTTATTTTTTTTAATAAAAGGTTTCCCAGAAAGTGTGGGTATTGACTCACTTGTTTTCCACAGAACTTGCGCATAAGGTTTTGTTTTCTTTAAGAGACATCCCAATACCTCCTTGCTATTAAGAAAACCTGAGTGTGATCTGACTTTCTGCCATATTATGGGCTTGGGGACAGCCATAAACTGATCTCATGGGAAGGCTGTGAATTTTTCAATACAGGCTTTTCTAAGATGTGCAGCATCCAATTATGAAATCTGTAATTCCTGTATACTAAATAAATAAATAAAATCTATAAAAGTAATAATACTGGTGATTTATCAGAAGCAGCCACTGTACTACCTCTGATGACTTAACATAAAGATACATCCAGCCCACATGAAACATCACCTGTTATCTTTATTTCATATTCTTCACTCTTTTCTTCATATAAGCCAAGTTTGTTTTGGCAGATGAACTCCACGTAAACTAAACTGAATTTAGCAGTTAAACTTTTTATCACTGTTCTTAAGATTGTAAGGGCAAATAATGTATTTGTACACATTTATGTGGATGGTCAACATATCAAGTAACATCTTGTGATAGTGGCGGGCTTGAAGAAGAGAAGAAAGAAGGAAGCACTCATCCATAGGTAGCACCTAAGCAAGATATTTCCATCTCTTTACTACTGCAGCAGACAAGCAAATTGCAGTTACTTAATCTATGCTTGGACAAAGGAGAATGGAAATTTTTTCTTGATCTGAGAATCAACCATGTCAGAAGGAAATGCACCATAAGGGGCACAAGAAACCACATCTTCTTCTTGGCTCTACAGGAAAGGCAACACTGGTACTTTCCATCATGTGCCTGACTCCTTTCTGCAACAAAATACAGCCAAAGTTCTCAGTTCTCATCCAACTCCCTAAATCATATTTGTGTTGGATAGTTTCTAACAGTGCCACTTCCATTCCTATTCTGTGCTACACTATCGTAAGACAAGCATGAAAAAATGTTTGTGATTCCTTCAGCCTGTCTCCTCCTCCACCTTATACCTTACCTTCCCTCACAACTATAGCTGTACTTGTTCTGGAAATCGCAGCTGAAGTTACCAAAGCTTGCACTGGATGGAAGTTGTAAGTCTGATTCTGACTTAAAATGTGAAGTCCAAATCCAAAAAGCTATGCTGACAAATCAGAAGTTTAAAAATTTGCCACAAAATTTGGATCTAAACCTACTGCTGACATTATTTAATAAGTACTGTCCAGAGCTAGAATAGGTGCATCACCTAAAAAGACTAGTTTCATTATTGAGAAATGATGTAGTTTTATTTCTATACAAGACAAAAGGAAACCTTAAGTCCCAAATAATATTGACTTTTAAGAGACTCTGATATTAATTCAGATTGAATTGGGTGTATCAGAAAGAAAGAAATAAAACTAAAAGAGTAAACTATCTTCACTTCTCTATCCTAGGAGCTTCTCTGAGCTTGCTTTTGTTTTGATCCATAGCTTCACATTTCAGATTGGTTGTCCGATTCAAACAAATGCAGAATCTTACCAAGTTCCTCTGCAGCTAATGTTAAAAATGAAATCATTTGAATAATTGATTTTTTTGGATCAGTAAGCAACAGGAAAAAAAAAAAAAAAGTTAGTGGTTATTGTTTTGGATTCATCCCAAGCTGAAATGTTTCCACATACTCAGCCAATTAAAACAGATCATTTGAGATTGAACAAAACATTTAATTCAAACAGAAACAAATCAGACATACTTAGTAATGTCAGCAGGCCAGAGTCAAAAAGCAAACAAGAAAAAAATATATATTTCATGTCCTTGACCCCATGTACTAAAGGTGGTAATCCTGTTGCGCTTGGATCAGAACTGACTTGCAGGCAATCCAAGGACTGCTCCCATGCCAGCCCTGGGTACGTGAGGGAGCAGAGCTGGCTTTTGTAGGAATAGTGTTGGACCCTTCACAAGGAGAAGAAAGGAGCCAGCTGTGGCCAACACTTCTTGCCTGGATCAGTGACAAGTGACATGTTCAGCCTCAGGGAACTGTTGTCAGATCCTTCCTGTGAACTTCTTTCAGAGTTTCCTCTCCTCAGCTTTTGAGTTACAGTGCTTGTCCTTGATTATGTGAAATATGGAACGTAGCTCACAACAAAAGCAAGTTTCACCACTCTATATGTTGGGAAAACCATCCAAAATACAGGTGACTTGAGTGTTAACACTGCCCTGTTCACCCCATGAAGCTTAGGTCTTCATCTCACAAGCAGACCAGGACATTGTGAGACCAAATTCTGTTCAGAGGACTTTAGTCAAAGGCATACAAATCACTTTGTTAATCAAGTTATGAAAAAAAATGTTTCTCTTTGGATATATCATAATATTTACCCAGGACATATTTTTTCCTCATCCTATATTGCCTTAAATAGTACATTTTGAAAAGTAAAATGTTCTCAAAAAAAAAAAGTAAAGTCAAAGCTATTAAAAACATAATAAAAAATCACACTAATGTTTAATTTTGCTCAGATTTGGTGTAAACAAATGTGATAGTCCAGGTTTGCAGAAATACTTTTCAGAAGATATTTAAATTTACATATAATCCATAATATTTTAGGTGTTTGTTTTTGTTGGTTTTTTTTAAGGTTTATGGTCTTGCTGAAACTCCCCTGAGAAAAAATAAACAAACACTCTATAAAACAATCTTTTAGTTTAAATATAAATACAAAATTGATCCTCTTTTTTGCTCATCCTATACAACTTTTCCTTGAGAATAAAAGTCTCAAATTGTAATAAGTGAATTAACACCCACAGAGACAAAAAGTAAACACAGTGAGACCAGAAATGGAACCACCATCTGCAAGAGGCATACAAGTGCAAGCCACAATAAATAAATAAATCAAGTAAAATAAAGGAAAGGGTTAGTGCATCTGTTTTCTCAATACAATAAAAGGCACCACTCTTTATTGGTCACTCCTTTTAGAAATACTTTTGGCGGCCAAGTTTTCTCAACTGTTGAATTTAATAAAACTGGGGGAAAATGGCATTTTCAAAGTTCGCTTATTTCTCAAAGAGAAATGCAGATGTTCAACTTACCACAAACATCAACATTTTGTTTATTTTACAAAGAGCTGAGGAATTCACATCTCCCTTCTGGAGTCACGTTGTACGCTCCTTTATGAGACGACTCCCACTGATGTCAAACTCTCCTGGCTTGTAAATTTGGCGTGCCACTAACTGCGCTGCACTAACTCTGAGAAGGATTGTGAGGTTGTGGGACTACGAATAAGACAAAACGTGCCTTCACATTCACACACAGCACTTGCCTAAGAAATAACAGCAGGCAGATGAAAGAAAGAACTAGAAGCTTTGCAGGAGGTTAAAACTTCTTTTGCTGCTACAAAGCAAAAATTCTTTTTTCTGCTTCCAAAACAAAATTCTGTAGCAATTCCAAGTTATATAAGTAGAATTATCCAATATCAAAGTAAGTCAAAAGGCGCAAAAAAGGTGAGAGCTGTAAAAAGGCAGACAAATTTGCCGTGATATTTCCCCTATTGGAATCTTTGTGACTCTTTTCTCCTGTAGCTTTTCCTTTTAAAGTCTTACTGCAAATCATTGTAGGAAAAAGCAGGTCCTAGCTACTCTGCTTCCTTTGCAATAATTGCTTCTGTTCTGAGGCCAGAAATATATGAATGGTGCATTGAACTTGTTTCTTTATTTGTTTCTTCAGCTGGGAACCTTGAGCCACAAAAAATAAATACTAAGTCAAATGAAAATGTGAAATGGATTTTCATCATTTAAAATAAATTAATAAATTGGTCCATGATTGGGAAAGCCTTCAACTCTCCTCAGTATTTCTGCACTGGTTGAATATTAAGCATTATTCCTGATGACACATACAAATGAGGTTATCAAGGTGATAACAGCACCTCACAGCTGTGAAGATCAGCTTCCTGGATTACATTCCTAATTCATGTTCACCTTACAAAGGATCTGAGGATAGACCTTAGTCTTAGTGGACACACCGTTTCAGGCAGCAAGTGAATGTACGCTGGAACACCATGAGCTTTTGGTTTTGCTTTGCACATAATGGAAATGTTGCTTAAGAGTTGTTGAGCAATCTCCTGTAAGAAAATTCCCGATTATGAGAAAACTTTTCCTAAGAGATTTTCTGTGTTTTGGAAGATGTCGTGATGTTTGTGAGGTATTTGAACTTAATGCTTGGAGGTGGGATTTAAGACTATTTTGTTTGAGTGCTACATTGTTTTGTTTTTGTTTTTTGGGAATCTTTCTGCACTGTAAGCCCAATAAATAGTTATTTCCCCATTTTTTTCCCCCAAAGAGAGGTAGTTCCTGTTTTCTTATTTCCTCCTTGGCTGCACTGATAATCCAAAACCCAGCATAAGGTTTGTATTTGTGCATTGCACAATTTCAGGCACTTTTGGGATGCCACCATATTGTAGCTGATTCAGAAGTAAATGAAGTCACTGGGAACCTTTTCCCTGCCCTCAGGGGGGTTTGGGAAGGCCTGTAAGGATTATTTTATTAATCTAGTAAACTTCCCTGTGAAAGTCATCAGGAAAATGCAAGCATACAGGTATTAAGATTGCACATTTCATTTCATAAGGATACCAGAAATAATAACAGGTTCACTGTTAAAACAGCTAACAAACTGAAGGGTAAGGAAGAACACCTCAACCAGCCTTTCTTGTCCTCTTTCCAGTTCACCTTCTTTTTGGAAACTAATTTTATTTATATATATATACATACGCATGTATTTATATATATATATATTAGGGGGGGAGTGTATTATAAAGCAAATCTATTTCTGAGAATCATCCAGCATGAAAGTGTTTAAAAGAACACACTTCCATTTGGTCTGACAAGTGTCTCCTCTCAATGTGGTTTATTCTCTGCTTACCACATCTTAGTGTCTAATTAATGGCAATTTAATAATGACAGTAAGTTGGCAGCTATTTTTATACAAAAACTGTGAAACACTTTTGACTTCTCAAATTGTTTCCATCACCTCTGTTCCTATAGCATCTTTCCTTTCCAAATGAAAATGTAACTGATAAAACAGTAAATAAAACTCTTGCCTACTTAGAAAAAAAAAATGCAGTTCTGCAATCTTTTGGTTACACTCTACCATAATCACCATCAATTAGAAGTTGCTTTCTAAAGTGAAGACAGGAGTAAAGTATTCTCTAGATATTCATGAGTTTATTGCTATAAAAGGCAATATAAAATATATATAAATACAAATCCATGAACATTTTCTCTGTAGTCACTAAATTTCAGAAGCAACTTTAGTGTATTTGTATAAGGATATATGGAAAGGAATGCTCTAGGCAACAGAATCATAGGGCCCTTGCAAATATATAGTGGATTATTTTTTTTTTAATTACAGACTCACCACTAGATAATTTTTGATCCTTGGTTTTGCATTTAATTCTTCACCATATAAAAATATTTTATATTTTACCATTCCCATAAAGAGTTTTATTTTCTGAAGTCTTTAACAGTCTATCCTTAAGCTGTTTGGGATTTAACATGTGCTCACAGACCTATACTACTAAAAGCCTTGAATGGTGAGTTCTCTGATCCATGCAAGTTAAATGCAACACATGGGTAGAGTTAAAGATGAGAGGGAATAAGCACATGCTCCACATTGGCTTTGCCTTTAAATCAGCTGATGAGCAACTACTAAAACTGCAAGCTTCTGCCACTGCTCCAGCTTTCTCAGAGTGTAAATACATCCACAGCTGTTCCAGTTGGGAAACCATAACACAATTTATGCAAAGAGCACAGTTTACAAACAATTTAGTGGCTGAATGAGCATATCTCCAAAACTATCGTGCCAGCTGGAATGTTTCAGAAAGTGATCAGGAAGACGTACAGAAAACTATTTCTTAATTTTAGTGAGAAACCAAGATTAGAGCATTCTATTTCTTGGCAGCCTCTTGATAAGCAGCAGAAGAGATTAAAAAAAAAAAAATTATTACAACGAAGCTGAAGTCACATGGGATTCTGTGATCATTGCTCTAGTTCATGCTATCTACAGGTAGAATTTCGCAATATAGAGAAATATCCTTTCCTGCTCAAGGTGCAGAATACTTTCCACTTAGCCCTTACCAATACGGAGTCCACAATGTACCCATCAGGTAGCCCTGATTCACTTAGAGAAGAAGTGTATAATACATACATCCTGGTTAGCTAGTTAGGAAACATTCAGTGCATAAAACCATTTAAATCATTGCAGGGCCATTCAAAAGAACTGACCAATGCCAAAAGACAGAATCACAGAATCATCTAGGTTGGAAGAGACCTCCAAGATCATTTAGTCCAATCTCTGACCTAACACTAACAAGTCCTTCACTAAACCATATTACTAAGCTCTACATCTAAACGTCTTTTTAAAGACCTCCAAGGATGGTGACTCCACCATTTCCCTGGGCAACCCATTCCAATACCTCACAACCCTCTCAGTAAAGAAGTTCTTCCTAATATCCAACCTAAAACACCCCTAGCGCAACTTTAGCCCATTCCCCCTTGTCCTGTCACCAGGCACGTGGGAGAATAGACCAACCCCCACCTCGCTACAGCCTCCTTTAAGGTATCTGTAGAGTGCAATAAGGTCGCCCCTGAGCCTCCTCTTCTTCAGGCTGAGCAATCCCAGCTCCCCCAGCCACTCCTCATAAGACTTGTTCTCCAGACCCCTCACCAGCTTCATTGCCCTTCTCTGGACTTGCTCGAGCACCTCGATGTCCTTCTTGTAGCGAGGGGCCCAAAACTGAACACAGTACTCTAGGTGTGGCCTCACCAGAGCCGAGTACAGGGGGACAATCACTTCCCTAGACCTGCTGGCCACACCGCTTCTTATGCAAGCCAGGATGCCATTGGCCTTCTTGGACATCTAAGCACACTGCTGGCTCATATTCAGCCAACTATCCACCAATACCAGGTCCTTCTCTGCCAGGCAGCTTTCCAACCACTCATCTCCCAGCCTGTAGCTCTGCTTGAGGTTGTTGCGCCCCAGGTGCAGGACCTGGCACTTGGCCTTGTTGAACTTCATACAGTTGGCCTCAGCCCATCGATTCAGCCTATCCAGGTCATCCTGCAGAGCCTTCCTACCCTCAAGCAGATCGACACACACACCTAACTTGGTGTCATCTGCGAACTTACTGAGGGTGCACTCGATCCCCTCATCCAGATCATCAATATTAAAGAGAATTGGCCCTGGTACTGAACCCTGGGGTACTCCACTAGTGACCAGCCTCCAACTGGATTTAACTCCATTCACCACGACTCTTTGGGCCTGGCTACCCAGCCAGTTTCTAACCCAATGAAGTGTATGTCAGTCCAAGCCAAGACATCTCAAGGGTACCTTTTTACTGTGCCTGGAATATGATGGAATTGAGTTTATTACTGTTATCAAAAACATATGTTAAGTTAGTGCCAAAAGGCACTAATCAGTAGTGGAGATCTTTTTGTTGGATGGTGCATAAACACAATTACCTGCCAGGCTTATAATCCTTTTGATCAGGACATTTTTATTTCCTTCACAAAATTATAGAATGCAATATATTAACTAAACATTTTTGTCACTGATGAGGAAGCTGTGACACAAAGGTCAGAAGAACTTTTGTTATGTTATCATAATGATATAATAATAATGGTATTATTCAGACAGCACTGACATTTGCTTTAATATACGAGTGTGTGTGAATTCGCTAGATTATTCTGCAGATTTCCTCAAAATGCCATTCTGCACACCAATGAGGCGCATGCTGGTTACCACTGATGCAATGGACTGTACCTTCAAGCTTCTAACTGCTCAAGCAAACTGTACTTCCAAGTGCTGAAGCATTGCCTACAGTCTCCCTCCACAGGTCTATAATATATCACTGAAAAAAAAAAAAAAAAAGAAAGAAAGAAAAAAAAACATTGGCTTTGGAGTTTGTGGCACATCCCAGACTATGTCAGGTTTAACCACTGTGTCTCAGGTAACCACAGCTGACATTGCTGAACTGTCATAAACACGGAGTAAAAGCCTCCCAGGTACACAGCTCCAGGAAATGCTAAACACAGCTTAGGATAAAATGGGGAAAACAAAAGACCCATTTGCAGCTGTCAAACCTTTAAAGCAGTCTACAGCCCAGTTCGAATCCTCTCCCTTAACCAGAGCCCCAAGACATGGTCTAGGCAAATTACTTTTGCTATTATTGTGTTTACTACCTGTTACCCCAGCTGAGAGGGCCTATCAACCCTCCAGCCATCACTGATACAAAAGGATTGACTGGGGCTTCCAAGCTTATCCCAACATTATTTATTCAAACAAACAAGCAAACAAACAAAAGCAAAGCAAAACATACAAATATACCTCATTATGCTTCTCAAGATCTCCCCTATTTGTGATCTGTCTTACATCAGCTTGACCAAAAGTAAAGGTTTCGATAACACATACACTGATGCATGTAGACAGTTTTTGGACAAATATTACTCATGGTTTTCCTGTCAGTTACTGGTTTAATATAATCTGTACAGCTGGCACATAAGCATTAGTTCATCTCCTTTGCCATATACTTCCCTCCCTTTACATCTATGATTCAGGTGCCTAGAAGATTTTGGCTCATTTGCTTGCATTTGTAACAGAACAAAGACAGCATCCTCTTCTGTACATCAGTTATATGTATTTCATAGAAGAATTGTATGTACAAAGGGCATTTGAACCTGTAAAATTTGTGTTCCAAGTGGAAACTCTCTTCTTAAATAAAGTAAGAACAAGATTTGACTGTTCATAGACTAGGGCACTTGAAATTGTTGCTTTTAGTTTCACTCTTTTCCCCCTGACCTGAGACAGGGAAGAGATAGCTTCAGAATCTCAGCTAAACCATAAATTTGTACTACTGAAGAGCAAAACTGCTCATGTTGGTTGGTGTCTGAGAATTAAAACAAAATTAACATTGCTCCACCTATGCCCCTCAGAGAATATTGGTTTTGTGGAAGCCTCTTCCTACATAGACACCTTCTTCTGCAGATTTGCTGAGAGTAAACCAGAAACATGAACACAGAGTTTTTTGCTATGAATTCACAATGATATACAATCATCTAAGAACAAAAACTGTCCAGAAAGAAAGAAAGAAAACAAAAAATATTTTATAAATAAATAATTAAATAAGCCTGGGAGGACTACAAGCTGTTATTTAGTCCTTTACCCTGTGCACTAGTTCCATGGTGCCTCAAAGTGCTTTGTCTCATCTCGCAACACTTTCCTAGCATCTCCTGGAACTGCTTTTGTAAGGTATCCCAGTCATGAACAAATTAGTTCTGACCTTATTTATTTTAAGATATTTTAAACTGAAGTGTTCTGCTTTCAAAAACAGAATTTCAGCCATGAGCTGAATTATACCTACCACCTTCTATTTCTCCATCTTTTAAAATATGAGGGCCTGCCAACTTCTAGAAACCAGTTGTGTCAGGAAAAGAAAAAAAAAAAAAAAAAAAAAAAAAGGAAATGAAGCTCTGAGTGTGTTAGTCAGAACAGCACGTAGTCCTTCCACAAAGACAGGGTTGTTTCTTGTGTCAGCTTTAGTGAACAGGATTTTTTTTTACATAAACCTATAAACAAACTATTCTGACAATTTCAAAATCACATTGAATTCTACTGCATCAAAAGGATGGCATTAATATGGGACTATGAGGGAAAGGGAAAAGAAATAAAATGAAGATACAGAAATGAAACTGCAAAGTAAACAAGGGAGTAAGGAAGAAAATTACGGTCAGAAGATGAAGTATTTTGTATATGATGTTTGTTCCCACTTTTTCTGAGCAAAGCAAGGTCTTTTCTACTTCTTGGCAGCAGTGCCTGCAGAACTGCAGTGCCTCTGTCAGAGCCAGGCTCCTTGGTGCTGTTCATTATTTTGGGTGGGAACACGATGCAACAGCAGGAGAAGGGAGGGTAATGGCAGCTGACCGAGCATCCTGCACTATGACAATCCAATGCCTGTGAGCAACCCCGGGCTGCCTTTGATTAGACTGCTCCCTGGCCTTAATCTAACTCAGAGGCAGCAGCCTCTGGAGCAGAGTATTGACGGTCATAAACACAATGATTTTATTGTTACAACACAGGATTATCCCATATCTTCCAAAAGCACATTTGGGGCTACTGCTCCCTCGTGTGCACTCTCTGTCAGCATTGTGCAGCAGGCTTCGCTGGTAATGCACTGGGAGTGCTCCTAACACAGAACATTGCACAACATTCCACTTCTGTGGTACTGATCAGATGCCAATTATGTATCATTAACTATTGTGTTTGGATAGTAAATCGGGCAGACTTAGCTAAAATAACACAGCTTGTTTTACTAAGTTTTTATGTAAATAAAGCTATTGTACTGTTCTGATTCCATACTCATTGCTTCTCCCTATAGGCCAGATTCTGCTTTTGCTCTACTCAGTAAAAGCCAATTTCACAAGTTTTTCATTAGTTTCACAATGTAAATTTCACAATATACAATACTCACAAATTTGACCTTTCTCCAGCCATTTTCTGCAAAACTCCTCTCATTCTCTATGAGATACAGCCATTTCTTCATCACTTTCCCTGAAGGCAGAATAAAAAAGACACAGATCATATGTCATCCACTCCTGGATATAAAAATCATTTTCCTATTTCCTAAATTCAATGTTGTGACACATCAAGGACCCAGAAAGATGGTTCATGTTGTTGTCGGCTATCAAACGGCAGAGCTACAAATTAGCCAAGCTGTGGATACATGGCACACCAAGAAACTTTGTAGTTGAGCAAATGGAGATCAATGAGAAATGAAATACAAATAAATTTAAATTAGGAAGTCACTCAACTAGGAACTATTACCAAACCAAGAATGTTCTCATACATTTCCAAAAAACAACTGGCATGGATATCTAATTCTGTACTGGCCCCTTTCTCCAAATCTCAGCTGAAAAAGCTGAAAAGCAAGCATAACTATTTTTTGGAGGGGCTGCCTATATTTACAGAAGTCAGTGGGCTGGATCAAGTCAAAGGGTACAGACTATGTCTTTTGACCAGAGGACCTTCCTGTCCAGATTTCAGTAAGTACTGCCAACAACTAGTTAAGAAATCGTGCAATAGTTTGTAGACTTATGAATGTATTCAAGAAACACAGCATAAAGAAATATAATATCAACTGACTGTAAACACTGTGACTTTGAATCACATAGTTTGCACATCTAATAACTGTGAAGAACTTCCAAGTCAAAAGAAGTATTTCAAAAATATTTGTCAGAGACATCAGAGAAACATGAGAAAAAGAGTTTGCATTTGTCTTATGCTATACAGAAGATTACTGAATGTGTAGCTACCTAACAACTTTGATAACTGTCCATTTGTGTATACTCTTGTGGCAATAGGTCTTTAGCTTCTCATTCTATAGGCACAGCTTTCCAAACTGAAATTCTGCTTTTAAGAGCTTGATGATGGAAATGCAAAAGACAGATCACAAAACACACAGCAAAATTCTTCATTGCAAAAGTAAACTCAAAATTGCAAATGAAGTGACCATTCTAGGAAATGAACAGGACTTGGCAAGAGTGATATTTATAACTGTGAAGTAAAATAAGACCTCAGGCAGACTCTGCTTTATATCAAGAATCATTTGTCCCATTTGTCCACTGACAAAAATTGAACATAAGCATTGCATTAGTCTCACTCAATCTACTCATAAATCTCATGACCTAAAACTAAAGCATGTTTAGTCAAAATATATGCCACTTGAAGGGGCTGTTGGGATGTCTCCAACAGACACTTGGATGCATTCTTCAAGCAGAAGCATGGGTAGACATCCTGTGTAAATATCATTAGCTAACAGTGGTGAAAATACCTCCCAAAATCATCAAAATATGGTTAGTAAGTCTCACTGTAAATGCATGCAGGAAATCATTAATGACAAAAATAAATGTCCATGTTTTAACATACCCATTCCCAGATCATCACACATCAATTCAGAATGACCGTTACCCATATGAAATATAAAATTACTTTAATGCTTATTCCTTTCTATTCAAACACTTTCTCCTTTTCTGACTACCATATCTCCAGTAATTTCACTTTTAAGCTTTTTTTTATAATTCATTTTCCATATAATTAATTTTTTTACTTCAATTCACCATTGATAAGCTTTTGATTTCCTCTTTCTGTTCTCCTCCTGTGTTTTGTCTTGCATCACATAAAAACATGCTACACAATGCCACTTACAAAACAGTAAATGCCTCATCCAAACACAACTTGAGAGGGAATAAAAAATTTTCAACACCTTTTAGAATTAACCTTTCTGACAGGACAATCTTTCCTATGAATGTTTTTTATTATGAGCTAAGTCTTTAGGCCTCAGATAACTTAGATGTGTGACTCCCTTTGAGTCAAATTTATATCAAGAGACGATCTTGGATTATACCTGGGTGCACTTTGCTACATTTCTTGTATAGACAGCAATATTGACAGAGGAAGTGTGATGATTCTCAATTTTACTTATGGTGTGTCAGGTACAGAATCTTCTGGATACCTGTTCACAGTCCTACAGCAATGTCAGCATGTCATGCTGAGCAATGTATGAAGTATTGCAAACTATTCTTAGTACTATTTAGCAGTTAGGAAATATGGAGTCATATATTTCCAGGTCATTCTGGGAATTTCAGATAGACTCTTTTAATTCTGGTTTGCAGACAGAAATTTTAACATTTCTCATGCTCAGATGTAGTATTTTTAGCAGATCTGATAAAAACATTCCCCTTTAAATATGATATTTCTGAGTTTGGGATATTACCTGGCAATCTGAGCCACATTAAAGTAGAATATATGGCTGGCATGTTTGTCTTGAGAAGAACAAATCTTTTGGAATTTCTTCAGGAACAATGGAGAAAATAGTTATTCCAAATCACAGGATGAAAAAGGAGACAAAAACAAGAGAAAGTTCAAATTTAAATTAATCTAATCCAAAATAAATGTTAACACGATTTATGGCTTCTGGATATAAGTGGCAAAGACAGAAATGCACACAATATGTTGTTAAAAGCTAGTGAATACTTTTTCTTTGAAAACACCCACCTGTATGCAGCAGGAATTACACTCGTTTCCTAACTCAGCAACCTGAGCATCCTGAGTAGGCAACAAATAGTTTCTGCTTAGTCAAAAGTTTAGTCAAAAGCGTGCTACATACTACCAAGTACTAAATGTCTGGAAACACCTGCTGTCTCCATACTGTATCACAAGTTTTACTCCAGAAGCCTACAGAGCACAGAAGTCACCTGAGAGCTGAGACAGTGTTTGCTGCAGGCAGTTGCTGTATTTCCATGGACCTCAGTTACACCATGTCTGCTTGCAAAGCAGCCAGCTGCAGCTGACTACATTGCTTAGAAACCTGGTGGCCAAGGCAGCAGGAAGTAGGAGGGAAGGGTGAACAAATAACGTTGGTAGCTTTACCTATATGCTGGAGGTGATGGTACACACTGAGACTCCCTATGAAGAATCTTCACAGAATCACAGAATCACAGAATTTTCTAGGTTGGAAGAGACCTCAAGGTCATCGAGTCCAACCTCCAACCTAACGTTGAGATGTTTTGGCTGATAGTGATAAAGCAGTTGAACTGAAAGGCAGTAAAAAAGTACTAAGCATTATTATATTGCCCAACTTTTAGATATTTACAGAGCTTCTGAACTGACATTGGTTAAAATCTCTTATTGTAGACTTAGGCAAAGAACCCCATTAGTGTTTGGAAAAAATATCTGTCCCTTAAATATGTTTTCATTTTGTTTGACAAATGTAATCCTCCCGTGCTGTTTTGTTGCAATGCACAAATGAAACTGGTGAAGCAGAAGGAGGCCCTTTTAATTAGGAAACTTGGAAAAAATTTCAGCTGAAAAAAAAGTAGTCATTCAGACAGCATAGTCAAAACTCCTTTTCAAAGTCTAAATAAAACTGAGAAACAGAAAAGGTTAGAATGAAATTAAAACCTAACAAGAAAATATAGCATCCCTACCTTTATAGTATCTATTAAATATATATATTAAAATGCATTAATTTTATGAATGTTTTTTACTAATTGACTGTATGTGGATTTTTTTAATTTATTTTTTAGAGTGGAAGCATTTGTAAACAAAATCTCAGACTCAGCAGAAACATCCGTCTGGATGCCACACTACACAAGGCTGAAGCTGGATGTTCATGTTTGTGTAGGTTTGTGCAAAACAGAAACAGTGCCAGACAGCAATTGTATTCCTGAATTGGCTTTCTCAAACCAGACATTTGCTTCTAATCACAATTGTCAGGCTGTAATAAAAGGAGAAAAATAAGAGATTTTAAACAATGCAACATGTCTGTGTGAAAACTTTCTTTTACATCATAGAACCTTACCCTCGAATCCTCCCAGACAGAAGAAATCAGAACACCTCAAGTTTTCAGCTGCTGGTCAGAATAACCAGTTGTGTAAGTTTGCTACCAGGCGAGCCATTTTTCAGTCTGTGCCTCTAGTAAATGAACTGTAACTTTCTCAAATAAGTTTTGAAACAGAACTGAAGGTGGTTGCTAGCTTTATACTCTTGTGTGCTGAAAAATTTAGAGCTAAACTTGAACAGAGAAAAGGATTGAAAGCAACAAGTACTCAACAACAAGAGCATGTAGCAGTAAATGGACATCTATGACCCACTCAAAATACATGGCCATGAAGAAGTACAGACCAATAGAAATGATAACTTTAAACTGTTACACTTTTTCTTTGCATTTCTCTTACAACAAAATGAGCTAGTGAACTAGGCTTATGACCTTTCCATTCTGATATCTGCTAGAAAAGAAAAAAGTAAAAGGGGGGTGGGCGGGAGGGAGTGGACACAATATTATGTAAAAGTAATTCAAATATCAGGTGCAAAACTTAGAAAGAGCATGTTGATGTTTCTTCAGAAAGGCACCTGTAGCAGAGGAGAAGCCAGATCACAGTTCATTTGCTTCACATTTTGCTGCTCACTTCCATGCCTTGTAGTGGTAGAAGAATTCATTCCATCAGGCAAACATCATAGTATATACAGCTTCTCACAATATCCTCACTGCAAGCACCTGGGAAATAAGTAACTCACTTGAACATGGAACAATTGTAAATTAACATAGAGTAGCCAAGCACAGAAGTAACATGCTAATAACTGTTTCCCTGTCCCAGTTACTGAATTCCTGAGGGCAAATAGAATAGCTTACCAGTGATGAAGTCTGAAGGCCGCATATGAATCATTCCCTGTCTCTTGAGTATCCTGAGTCATCTTCATTGTGAACAAAACAATGTTATTTATTTATTGCTCATCACTGTTAGCATCTGGGTGCCATGCAGAGTTTAAAATCAATATGCTGGCAGGCAGAACAGTACAGCACAGGCTTCTAGACTATGTCAGATGGTTATTAGATGTCCTTGTTGTTAACACCCACTTTTTGCTTTGCTTTGTCTTCTGCTGCTGCTGTCACTCTGGCAGTTGCAGTAAGTTGCTGAATTTGCCCTTGCTCTCCCATTGTTTGAGATTCTGTGTAAAATCTGTGACTATGCAGAGCTGAGAGCTCAGCCTTGGAGATAAGCAGAAAGCAGCAACTGGGAGAAAACGTTACAGGATTTGTTGGTAACATAGCTCCAATTTCTGCTGTTGTGACCAGCTACCTTTTTCATACAGTCAAAGCCAGTTGCCACTCTCTATCATTTCCATATGTATCATTCACATGTATTTTAAAGTGAACTAAGTTCTTGGTCAGTGATTTCCAATCCATTTACCTTTCACCAGATAATCCCATTTATGCATTTAGTCATTCACATGATTATGTGAGGAGTAGAGAGCTGTTTTTTCTCTAAACAAGACCTTCATTTCCTTTGGCAATGCTCCTCTCCTATGTAAAAAATGAAAACTATGTAGAGTATATTTTATTTGCTAAAAAGGGCTACACTCCATACCAAGAAACTATTTCATGAGATTTTTCAAATTTGATATCTTATTAACCTTTATTTTTTGGATTTAAGCTTCTTAGCCTTCAGATTTCAAGTCAGTTAAGATACACAGCTCAAAAGTATGGATGTCTTTAAAAGATATGATAAGTATTTGCAAAAAGCACACAGCAAAGAACAATAGGGTGGTAACCACAGTATTTCTGATACTTCTTTCTTCTAGCAAATCTGAAACATAATAATCTCACCAGCACTCAGTAGCTCACATACTTGGGGTATCTGAATTTTGGAATGTTCTACAAAAATATTTTATGGTTTGTTACCAGAACTGCTCAGTCCTGATGAGTTTAATGGAAATCTGTGAGTAAGTATTATATTCAAGCACGTCAACAAATTTCCCAGTTAATCACACATGGGCATAGACAAAAAAAAAAAAAAAAAAAAAAAAAAAAAAAATCACTCAAAGCACTCGGGACTGGAGGACAGTCAAAAAAAAATTGGACCTTAAGTCATTAAGTCCTCAGTAGAGATACTGACAACCCACAAATATGAGGCCATTGGAAATGCTGTATATGCTAATAATGATTCCTCACACAGAAAACACGAGAAATCTTCCTAACAATTCTGATTTTCAAGCCTTGACATCAAATAACTATTTGGCAAAACCAAAATTTCAACAAAAGAAAGAATCCTGTGAGATTCACAACACGATTTCTTTTTGCCTTTTTTAAAATTTTATTTTTTGTTTACTTCGTCTCTAAATTGTGTGTCCCCCTCTTATATTTTATTACATATAACTAAAATCTGAAGGATTACCTAAATTAAGAGCTTTAAAAGAGCGTACAGAAAACTCATATCTGGAGGAGCCCTGCCCTGAGATTCCTGTGGAGAAATGACAGCAATTTGGAATGGGACTGCATTGGCAGATAGCCCCCATCACATCTCTAATTTCTATTCCCTCATGGATACATCATTGTTTAACTTCCCTCACAGAGAGGAACACAGGGCTCTAGTTGTAGGATTTATTTGTTTTTAAAAACTGCTTCTGTCTGTATTTAATTATATTAACACACAAATTGTGCAGTCACCTGGAGCAACTGTCACCCTATCTATTGGTCCTAAAGGCAACAAAGGGATAACTGGTTGGAAACAATATTTTCTATAACAAGCTATTAGGCAAGAACATGAGAAAAAGAGATTTCTCAAGAATGCACTTATATAATATGGTCTCTTCCATCCCTTTTTCAATGTGAATAAAACACAAGCACATCAAATGAAGAGCCTCCTGATATAGCCAGTTGCTTCATGCAGCGAGTTCTCACTCTCCAGCAGGCATCAAAGTAAGGGATACTATTGCGACCCAGTGCTAGATGAGGAATGTCAGAAAGAAATGCTTTGTCAGTATGTCAAATAATTAAGCCATTCAAACTTCCACCCAGAAACATAGGGGAAAATATTATATGACCTTATTATTATTATTATGTATTATTATATATTATTATATATTGTTATTATTATTTATTTAAGACATAGCTACTCGATGTTGCTACACTCCAAACTTCACCCAGGAACTGGGGAAAATGGAATGTTAGAATGGTAACAGAATATGTATGTAAATAAAGTATAGGGTAAATTTTTCCCAGCAACTCCACTAACTTTGTTAGCAACCCCTTTCTATACACAAGCAAGATAGCCAGTGGCAGAGAACTGTTCCTCTACATATCTCCATTCACCAGCTCCCCAATTTCTTTCCAGGCACTTTCAGCTTGGACCAGCAGCAAACAACATAACTTAAGGGTTTCTCTGCAGTTGTGGATCCAGAGAGCTGCATGCTTTGGTGCTACCACCTTGCCTGGTTTCTTAGTTCATTAAGGAACTAGGCAGAGGCAAATTTTAGAATAGTCTCTTTTCTGCAGCTGCTTCATCCATTATCATTTGGGATTAGTAGGTCCAATACACTCACGCAGTATTAAAATAATAACAATAAATTAAAAGATAATAATAAAAAGGGAAAAAACAATCTGACTTCTTCAAAACAAGCATTTTGTCATCTCCTTCAAACTCTGTAATGCTTAAGGGGAATATCATCCTCAAAATCCAAGACAGCATATAAACATATTTGTACATAGTTATGAAACTATAGTTTTAGAACTACATCACATTCTGTCATAAACATATAGTAGCAGACAAAAATTGGACACTGATTGCCAACAACCACCTGAAAAGAAGAGGGGAAAAAAAGAAAAAAAAGAAAAAAAAGAAAAAAAAGAAAAAAAAAAAAAAAGATAAGTTACTTGGACCAACAATTCAAAATTTATTTTCCATTCAGTTTCAAGTTCAGGCTAAGAAAACCTCTCATTAGAGACATCACAAAGTAAATTTTATTCTTTCTTTAAAAAGAATTTCCTGTGCATGACAAAATATGCCAGACCTTTAGTTACTCACGTATCCTTTTCCAGCAGTTTGGGGAAATTTTCCCTTACTGTCATTTAAAATTCTGATTATATTCAAAGGAACAACACTGTGACAGTTTTAATTCACTGGTTTCCAGAAAATATGTTATATGGCGTACCAAAAAGGAGGAGAAAAAATAAAAAATACCAGATGAACACATAGTAAAGGGAAAGAATTACTGCTACAGGTATAAGTGAACTGAACCAAAGGCACAGACAGGAAAATTAATATAATAAGACATTGTTAAAAAAAGCCAGATGATCCCCTGAAGCTGATCTGGCAGATCTTTCTGATCTGAGGTGAATTTTCAAGCGAAGATTTATTTTGAAGGTTCTCAGTGAAAATTTTCCCAGGGAAGAGAAGATAAAGTATTTTTGCTAATTTATGATAATACTAATGCTTGACCAGAAGAGTAAATTTCCAGTCATGTGAAACATTTGAAGTATCTATCCTAAGACAACACTAGTAGGCCAAACAATTGTATTATTTTATGGAAAAATATTTTAATGTTTTAGGTTGATCTAAAAGTTTCCACTTTATTTTGATCTATACTTTGTAAAATACTCTATTCTCCTTAACTGACAAAAACAAATATAGAATTTCCATTTCAAAAATGTTAAAAAGGCAAGCAACTGGCAAGAAGCAGACTCATTTCAAATTGACTGGCACTGCATTTTTAATTGCATGTAAATAAGTGCAAAAATGCCTCATTTCTATGCAGCATCTCTGCATAGAGCATGCAGTTTCTGGGATGGCATATATATGGCAACTGCACAAGGAAATGATCGAAGAGCTAAACAGATCTACAGTAGGGTGCTCAATTACACACTGAAAAAGTGTGATGTAAATTGGGCTGCATGAGCCACATGTACTGAGAGCTTGGCTCAGACTGCATCTCCTGTTCAGGCACCGTTTGTACTGAAACGTAATTAGTTTGTTATATCACTAGTCTTCTAAACACTATGTGTCCATTACTGAGTTATGCCCTCTATACTCAATGTTCTTTTATCTTTTGTGCTCTTGTTCTTTATTATGAAGTCCTGAGCACTGCATTCCATCTGTGGACATCAAATATTATTTCTGTTGTGTAAACCACAAGAGCAGGTTCAGTCCTTTCTGCATTTACCTCATGATCTATGGATCCACTCACATATAAATTACTACTGAATAGTTTAGTGCTTTGTGGTATCCTGCCTTTCAAAGTGGATATCTGAATGTTTATCTAATATGTAATTTACAAACTTATGCATTATGGTAGGTTACATAAATAAGGAAGAAAAAAATGAATTTAAAGGAAAGTTAATCTAATCTAAAACATAAATTAATATAAATAGACATTTTAGCCATCAGTGGACAAATCAAAAACCTTAAGCATATAATGCTGGAAGTATTTTATACGTGGAATTTGAGTACTTTATGTAAAATATTATCATATTATTTGAGTACTTTATGTAAAATATTATCATATTATATATCATTATAGAATGCTACTTTAAATTGCTTAGAAAGTTTAAAGCCTTTTATAACTAACTAAATAGTTATAAACTATTAACTATTAAACTACGTAAACTGAATTACTAGTTATCACTCGGTAATTCAAAATTATTGTCTTTTGTCTTGATTTCATATGAAAAAGACAAAAATGACATAATAACACATGAAAAGTTTGATGGAGGCCTTAGTAAAGAATGCTTAGGAGTTTGTAATTCCTCTCTGTCTTTAACAGTATAGATCTGAAGGTGCTACAGATCACCTAAAACAAAACCTTAGCAAACAAAATAGACTAGTAGGTGTAGGAAGAAAAAGTAGCACAGGGTCACATTTCCCATTGATGCATTCGGTCCATATTTAGTCACTTGACTTTAATTAACAACAGTAGGCAGTTAATAGCACAGAAATTAAATTGATTAGCATTGGCAGTATTTGATCGTGAAATTAAGTCATGAAATAGTGTTAGTCTAAGAATGATGGAAAACCAGGTAGTTCAGCAACAGTACAAATGCTACCAGTCAGAACCCTGACAAAAATGTCAACAGTGTATCATCAACCATGAGGACCATTCTACCTGAGAAGAGCTGCTAAGAGTATCAGAAGAAAACAGTAAGTAAAGGTATTGTTTCTGTATATGACTGTTCTGCAGCATTTGTTTAGACATCTGCTAATAAAAGGCAAATAGTCATGAAAAATTACTGCAAGGATATTTATGAAGTTTGCCTGGAGCTGGTTCCTCAGAAATTGAGGTGACAAAGGCAACTGAGAAAGCAATGAAAAAGGCAATGAATACATTTATAAAGTGTAATAAAATTAAAATGGTTAATTAAAATCCTGAGGCTTCTCTGTACGTTTCCTAATTCAGTCAGAAGAATTTATAATGAAGTGCAATCTTCTGTATTATTATTTCCTTCAGCAAAAAGGTTGTAAATAACACTGTGATACTGTTGTCTGCCCTCTGTTTTGTTCTTCATTCTTATTTCAGTTTAAAATCCCAAGTGATTGCTATGTGCAGCAATAATAAAAAGATGTCCGTAAGCTGTAAGTTAAGCTTCCCTTTAAAAGAAAAATTCTCTCTCCAGCTCTTATCAAACCACACTAAGGCCAGCTGTCCTGCAGCACCCTCTCCAGCCACTCAGCACATCTTGACCTTACTTATACTGGGTCATTATTGATGAACCCATTTTCTTCTGATGAAATGACTGCTCAGCAGGCATCATCCCAAACATGCTTCCATCAGGGGAAAGGGACTGAGGTCTGCTTTTTATGCTAATCTTCTTCCATTGCAGTGGAAGGTTCTCATTCCAAGGTGCTCAAAGATCAGCGTGCACCTGTTCTCCCACTGCTGGAGGCTGCTACATCTCACCATCAAATCCTTCCCCAGGACCGGTTCCCCAAATTCTAGCACTACCTTGGCACAAGTGAGACTGATTTGACAAGCCAAATCCAACTAAATCCACGTTTCCCAGATTTTGGACCCATTTCTCTGTCTGAATCAAGGCTCAGAAAAGAACTCAAGCTAGTGAAACATTTATCTTGTTATTGCCTATCTGGTTTAAGCAGCAATAAGGAAAGTGCTAATGACTATCAGAGCGGCTGTTCTGTAGAAGCACAGCACCTGCATGTGGTACAGCATGCCAGTGCTGACTGTTACCATGGCCAGATAATTAGACACAGCTGAGATGAATATACCCAAGATGCCCAAGCTGCGTGGACAAAATAACTCTACAGCTAAGGATCCAGAGGAGGATCCATGTGAATGGTACCTTGTGATTCCCAGTACAGGGAACCAGTACTGTATATCTGACATGAGGATGCCTACAACATTATACTGCTCTTCCAGCCACTCTCAACCTGTGAAGACTACTTCATGACTAGCAACTCACAGCCAAACATTTCAATTTGGACAGACCTTTGAAAGGAATTAAACCTAGAGACTATGCAGGATGAACAATTACAGATTTTTTGGCTATCACATTATTACACATCCAGAAATTCTTTGCAGGAATAGATGATTTCAAACAGTGTTTTCATAAATAACACTAAACAAAACGAGGAAAACCAAACAAAGACACAAGTTAGATAGAAATTCTTTGCTAGCTTCAAAATGCACGTGTCCCAGATTGACTGGTTAAAGATTCTTTTTATAGCTTCTTATGTATTTTTAAATGGCAAGGGCTCATTCTTCTGCTGTAAGCAGAACTGTCAGTAGAAGAAAGCAATCTCTGTTTCACTCTTTTCAATTAATTTTGAGCAGAGTACATTTCTGTAGCATGTTCTAACATCTTTGAATACAGCTGAGTAAATGCCAAGATGCTTGCTAATGAAAATTAATTTCATGTTGTGTTCTGTACATATAGTATCATTTTACTTGGAGAAAACATTTTCAATCAAGATATCAACTTCTACAGAATCTTTTCAATTTCACCAAATGTGCTTCATCAGTCTGTTATAGGTTTGAGCTTTCCTTTCTTGACTTGAGGAGATATGATCCCTCCCAGCTTTCAGTGTTGGACCATGGAGCCTGCAATATTTCCCAAGAGTTCTCAGACCGTTTTTTTTCCAGAAACACATAGCTTCACACCAAATTAAAAAGGAGATTCACTGAGAGACTAGACTAAGTAAACCTTGGACATAAATTTCTCCACTGGCACCAACTCATACAGCTCTTAATCATGCCAGAAGAGAAAAGCAGTGTAAATGCAAAGAGCTGAGCAGCATAATTGGGGCTACACCAAATCATTATAGCATCAGCTTTAGTGAAAGAGGTGGACTTATACCTTCTTTCAGATCCAGCTGGCTCTGTATGAGAGAGAACTAGCCCAGCTGCTCAACACCACCTTCCTTTTTTGAGCACTGGGTTCTGCAGTGGGGCAGAATCTTGACTCCAGGTACTTCAGAGTTAGTTTCAAGAAAAACATTAGTGGCTAGAGTTACCATGGCAAGTTTACTTAATAAGATGAGAAAGCAATCACATTACCTGCTCCACTTGCCAGTGGAAGAAGTCGAAGCAAGAATGAAGGGTTATGGGCCAGAGAGTTCTTTTCCTGGCATAGCTGGACCAAGAAAAGATTGTCTTCTGTAGGAGCAGAGATGCCCTTGATCCCTTTAGCATTTTTTCCCTTTGAGTTAGATCATAAATTTCATTTAACTTAACATTAACTTTCCCACTATTCAAACTGAAGTTTGAAATTGGATGCCTGAATTCAAGTAGGCTGTACATGTACCATGAGGAACTAGGATTCAACAAGCTGGTGAGGCAGTGTTAGCTCTGGAGACAGCATTGGCTCCACCTGTGACAAACATGTTACTAGTGATGTAACACTGTCAACACAAAAGTAAATACAAATATTTATGTTTGCAGATATTAATTTGATAACATATTCTTTGATCATAAAGGCCTTTTAAAAAATGCCTTTTGTCCAATTTTTAAATACTATTGTGTAGTAAATAACTCACAATTTCTTTTATTCAGCCATACTTACTTTATTTTTTATAAATAGCTTTCTGATATATTAGTAAGCAACTATTCAATTGGTAGTCAGAAAACATCATGTTCTGAAGTCCTGTCCCACAGAGTAAAACAAACTTAATATATGAACAGAAGTTAAAAATAGTGAATGTTAGCCAAGGAAAACATTACTGTTATGGAAAGAAATACAGACTTAGCATTTCATTTTTTTAATCCTTTTTCTCAAACTTAAAATAAATTGGAAAAGGGAATGTTCTAATCTAATCAAGAAATTACAAAGCAAGTGCAAATCAATGAAGCAATTCTTTTTTATTTCCAGTTGAGAGCGAGTATGAGACAACACAGGATGTGGAAAGAAATTCAGGAGGGACATACATAAATTACATGTTACATAAATGTTGCACCTAGAACAATATATAATGCTATAGCTTAATTTTGTTTGTAAAATACAGGAAAATAATTGCTGAAAATTACAGGCATCTTCTCTGGCAAGAAAAGATTATAAAATGACATGACTTCCACACATGCTGTTCTTCTTGGCTAATACAGCAATAACATTCTATTCTTTTAAATGAAAGTGTCTTGGACTTTGCCATTTTATTTATATTGCTTTAAAATCTACTTCTTAACACCAAAGCATCAGAATATAGCAACTAGCTATAGTACTTATGACTGGAGATTTGTTGAAGACCACAATCCAATGAACCAAATCCTCTGCACAAAATTTGACTCAGACCATTTCAGTAGGAATTCAGTAAAACTGAACTCAAAAGGCAATTCTAAAAACCCCATGGAAGATCAATACATATATATAGTGTGTGAAAGACATACATATGTATTTCAAAATAAATACTGCAGATGCTGGAGGGTTCAGGAAATTGCAATGAAATGCAGAACCGTGGGGATCAAGGCATATTCAAGTCAGTACTCATTATCATATGAACTTTAGAAAATGCTTGGTCATATAAGTACTTCACGTTGTACACAAATGTTCCCGCTGGAAAACTACCATCAATGGCAGTACAGTCTGAGGAGAGAGAGAAGCATCAAAAATGAATTATCTATCAGTCACTAAGCAAAAGATAGATATTGTGTGGGAAAAGTGACAGTGTTCTAAAGACTTCTGTACCATGACTGGCAGCATTAAAGAAAAAATAGAAATAATTTTTAAAAAATGCCCAAGTCTGTGGTTGCAAAGCAAGCTTCCAAAGCACAAATAATGTGGACCTGAAACAACAACTCAAGACCAGTTTGTTATATCTGTCTCAGCACAGAAATTGTTTCTTTCTTACTGCATAAGGCATACATAAAAGGAGACGAATGATCCCTTTGTGTATGTCTGTCCTCCTGCTTCCTGTGGCCAGGATCCCATGATGGTGTCAATAGATGGAGCTCTCTTGTTTCAAGCAGGAGAGTCAAGTTAGTTTTATAATTTCAAGCTTCATCCACGGTCAGAGCAGGAGAAAATAGTATTGTACCTGTCTCTGACACATTTATAGTGAATCTAGGACTAGATATGTGGTTTTTAGAGAGGTAGTTTTTATCCTAATGCCTTTCAGATATACCAAGATCACAAAAATATAACCTTTTTAATTTACTTACTGACTGATAACAGGCAAATCAATGCCTTTCTTTGCTTAAAACTTTAATTAACCTAATCTTAAAAATATTTCAAAATCCCAGAAACAAGATGGAACACTATGATGATTATGGAAAAAAGCCTCTTCAATTACACATATAGCAAAAATGGGCATCAAACAGTCATTCCAAAATACTAGTATAAAACCCACACAGCAATGAAATATAATTCAAGCCATGTGAAATCATAGGAACAAACCACAATAATTCATACACCATATAAAAAATTCCAACCATTACATTGGTTTCATCTCTACACAGAAAAACGTAGCTGGCCTTCTTAGAATTGCTTAATCCAACTACCACATTGCTGAAGATACAGACTCAAAGAAACATCGATGTGCTAGTAGCTCTTAGACAATATAAACGCTTGGAGAGTACTGAATACATGACCTTGGTACTGACACATGACAAAGCATGGGTTACCACATCTCTGCTCTTATTTTGTAAGCTGTGTTAATTAGCTGAAACTACTTTGTGTACACAATGCCTTTTCACCTCACACCATTGTTTTACTGGGTACACAACCCCTCAGACTGATTATTTGTGGTTACACTGTCTGAAACAGTCACAAAGTCTGATAGTCCTTGCTTTTTGCATGTAGCGTGTCTGAGGTATACTCCCAGTGTCATTAATATTGCCCCTGCTAACAAGCACATGCAGGAAAGCATTTGCAGGATGAGTAAGGGTAGCACAAAGTGACAACACTGTTTACTGTTGTATCTCAGCAAGGACTTGCTGGCTCTACTTTGTCTCAATTCTCAAAAAGAGAATTGCCTGATCCAGTTATGAGATGTCACTATCATATTTTATCCACAGGCTGTGGATGCTAGCACATCAAAGTTAGCAGACCCGAACTGTAATCAATACCTGATCAGTACAGCTAAGTCCCTCTGTACCACTTACTTCACACTTGGGAAAAAAAAATAAAATAAAAAAAAATAAAATAAAAAATAAAATAAAATAAAATAAAATAAAATAAAATAAAATAAAATAAAATAAAATAAAATAAAATAAAATAAAATAAAATAAAATAAAATAAAATAAAATAAAATAAAATAAAATAAAATAAAATAAAATAAAATAAAATAAAATAGAAAGGAGACAAGAAAAGGTAAAGACATCCCATTCCCATTTTGGTTCTATTAACAAGTCTCTTTAGTAGTAAATTCACCTTCCACCTGGAAATGATATTCTGGAAAAGGAACAGGTGTAGCTTTACCTCTTTATAATGGATTTGGGAGAAGGATGATAACAGACACTTGCTTTGATGGCACAGATGCCACCTTCTGTAACAGAAGGAAAATGATAACATTGTAATCACTAGACTAATACATATTCCATGAAGTCTATTAACAGATAAACAGATACAAGTATAGGCATCTTTAGGAGCACTGCACTGGTTTCTGGAATGGGCCCTTACATCAACATCTAGTTTTACTAGCAATAATGGAGCTACATATAAACTGTGGAGTGAATTCTGCAGTGGAGAACACTGTCCACAAAGCTACATACAATGTTATAATTCAGCTTTCCTAGCAATATCATCCAGCACTTCTTATTCTTTCCTCACCTTTCCAGTTGATTATTTTAATCTCTGGACAAATTGCCTGTCTAGGTATAAATCAGGTTACGTCTCACACACTAGGTTCATGTTCCATGTCAGAAGGGGAGTATGGGAGTATTCACCCTTAAAATGTTCTCAGGAGTTTCTGTTTTGAAAACACAAATATTTCTTTCAGTATTTTTAGAGAAACATCTCCTGCTGATGCCCAAAAATTCATGTCATACATTTATAACCAAGTGCCCAACTTCACCCCCAAAAGTTGAGTTCAGAAAAGAAACCCTGTAAAACCAACACCAAGAGAATACCAAATAATATTAACTTCTGCAACTATTAGATCAGTGAGTTGCAGAAAAATAATGCTCACGTAAGGTCAAGAACTTCAGCATGATCCCAGTAACCAGCCGAGGAGGTACTGTGACTCAGGGATCTGCCTGACTCATAGCACCTCCTTGGCTTCCTTGCATTCTGGCATGTGGCAACTTACTTTGAGCCCATCACAATCACCCTGCATTTTCTCCACTTTTGGGGAAGTGAATTGAAAGATGGGGGGCAAAACTCAGAATACTCTGATTTACCACATGATCAGCTGTAAGATCATGTAAGATCAGCTGTACCTGTGGCTGTATAGCATGCATGCCATATAAGAATAAAATGTCTTACTCCTAAAAGCATGTGAACGGCTGTTAGACAACTGTTCCCAAGATCCTGTTTCTGACACAGTATCTAACAGAATAAATTGTTCCTTTGATCATCACACCTGCTTTTGGACATACAAAGTATCAATTACTTTAACCCTATAGCACTGAACTCTATAGTTTAGTATCCTCACCTATGCATTTTATCCATACCATTCAGGTTTGTATAACCTCTATCATATCTGCTGGGTAGATGCATTATATGAGTCACAGTCCAGCCCTTTACAAAAAAATATGTTTTTTAATTAATGCCAGCCCTGTACACTCAGCTGACATCCTTGAAAGGTGGCTGTGCTCTTTAGCCCATGCATCATAAACTTATTAAAGTTTTAATAGTATAAATATTAAGGTTTATTACTGAATTTAATGCAACTGTAGCTATTGGTTTAGAGGGATTTGGGTACAACTGAGACCTGTGGAACAGAGGAGTACACTCAGTGCTATATGTGGGAGAATGTGAAGCCAGTGCAATTACAGTGGCAACCAGAAATCGATGAACAAGCCTTTTCAGGATGGAGCAATGCTATGGCAGCTGTTCTATCACCTGCAAGGCTGAGAGAGCTTAAACACACTAAAACCTCACCGGCTCATTAAATGATCAAATTATAAGTTGTCACGCAGCTTTAGTGAGTTGTAAACAATTTAGATCCATGCACAGCAAATCTATAAGTAACATGGAACTGGGTCCAAATTTATTTCCATGTTTTATAAGTTTATTAGGTCTTTTAATATTTTTGATCTAACTTTTAAGTTCATTTAAAAAAAAATAGTAAACCATTCATCTTCCTGTTTCATTAAAAGCATTTTGATACAGCTGTTCATCCTAAAACAGAAATAGTATTCTCCTGACATATTAGACACTGAAGACAGCTTTAAAGTCTCCAACCAAAATCTTTGTTTCCAACAGATTAAACTACCTTATGTTGCAAAGTCTGTGTAAAGAAATTGTATTGAATAATTCTACAATTCACCAGCCATCAGCATTTCATGTAAGTTGTTTGCCTCTTCTGAAAATCCCTCAGTATAGACCATATCTTGTAGCTTGTAAAAAAAAAAATAAATAAAATAAAATAAATGGTTTACAGAGCTGGATTCTGACAGCCCAAGAACAGAAGCAATGAGGACTCTGTGGAAAGTTTTCAACCAGCTGCTTTCCTTCTTAGACCAAGGAAGTTCCAAATTTCAATTTCCTGTTGTCACTGGATCATTCCTGCCATTATTTCAATGAACACATCCTACATGACTATTGGAAACACTGTATGCCAGGTTTCCTAAGCAATTCCTTAAGACCCATTCTCATTTCTTCCTCAATCCCTCCCTTTTCTTCACACAGAGCTTAGCCTTTTTTGGGGTTGTGATTCATATTTAAATTATTGCATATTGCAGTAACTTATCTCTTATATTGTTTAATGGCTTCTTGAAGCCATAGTCAAAATATACTCCAACATTTGTCTCAAGCACTCCCCACAAAAGCTATGTGGTCTTTCATAGCTTCCTACTACTCCATTTTGCTATCAAGTTCATTAATGTCAGTAATGATTTCTGTGGCATTCCTTGCGTTGTATCCTCTCCCTTCTTTTCTTCTTCAAAATGTCTCATTAATGTCTCATTATTTATGGAAATTTTAACACTCTGCATTTCCCCCTCCCTGACACCTTTGATGCTTCTGCCACTGGAAGGAAGAAAAAAAGAAAAAGAAAAAAAAAAAAAAAAAAACTTTTATGGAAGGTTTATCATCATTTCTTTTTGTAGCTTTATCTTCTCCTGTTTCTGTTCCTTCTTTTGTTCCATCAATTCCTCTTTACATAGTTCTTTCTTATTTAAAATCTTTTTCATTTGAGATTTTGGCAAATCATGCAAACTCCAAGCTGGAATCTTTTCTTTTTCACCACATGCACAACCACATTCTGACCACAATTCTGTGCTAACAGCAGAATAAAGCAACTAGGTAAGGAACTAATGTTAAGAATATAATGAAAAGCCATTACAAGATTTCAGTTGGCTTTCTTCCTGGTTTTTAAGAGTAAATCATTACACTTTAATTATGAAAATAATATATTGACATTTTACAAGAAAAATTATTTACTAAAATACAACCATAACCACAAGGATCTTAACACACTAATTTGACTATGCACAACATATTTGTTATTCACATAAACTGTCATACAATGAAAAAGGCAGTAATCTAATAATCCAATAAATAGTAATAATTTAGTTACATGGGTTTATTAGCAATGGAGAGTGTCAGAAAGAAATTGAAATAGAGAAAAGTGGTGAAAGGCTTAGAAGCAGGGAGTAACCTGTGCTCAGATCTCCCTATTAGGTGGTACCTCAAAATCTAGACTATAGCTTATGCTTCTTTGATCCAAAAATCTCAAATCATATTCCAGAAAGTAGCACATCTTTATGGAAAGCCTAAATTTCTTAGATCTTTCTCCTGGGAAGCTCTTGGCCTAATTCCATTTAATCAAGAGAAACAACTAAATCTAGTTTTTCTAAAGTTTTTCTTAGCTGTTAGGTGCTGTACTTAAGCAGTTTTTCAGCAGCAGCAGCAGCAGGATGCACTATGCAGACTCAGAAAAAGCAAGTCAGTAACTCAAGCAAAATTTCCATACTCATTTAGTTGTAATTCTGCATAATCGTTTTATTCAGGGAAGCATTTTTAAAGGAAAACTGATATTAAAAAGCATGAGTGATTATGCTTGCTTTTCTCTGTTGAGAACATCACCAATATGGCTAGTTTATCTTGCATGATGTAATAATATTCTTAAATTAAGTCAGAAGCGGGTTGAAGTGAAATATCAAACTGTATGTGGAAAATTGACAGAATATACTTATTACCAGAGACTGAAAGTTTAGACAGCAGTAAAGACAGATTAAAATAGCACCTCTCTTAAAGAATAAAAATAACAACGTCATAAAACTTATGCGAGCAAGGAACAAGAGTCTTTGAGCAAGAAGGCAGCAATGAATTTCACAGGAAAAGCACAAAAGAAAGAGATTTCAAACCACTGCAATCACTAAAAGTAATGATATAAAGAATTGCAACTATATTTTCCTCTGAAGCAAAATTGCCACTTAAATCAGTGCAAACTGTCTCTAGGGAAAAATGTGAAGTGTTGGAACAAATTGAAAACATATTTTTGAAAAGCTCATCAAGGAAGCAAGAAGAAATGATTTGGTGTATTCAAGGTACCGACAATAAACAGTTGTTTTGAAAGCTTGAAATTACTTTTTTTTTTTATTCTTCCATCTTCACTTAATTAGTCATTATGGCCTTGATTTTGCGAAGTATTTATGCAGACTGTGAATAGAGAAAAAACAGGCCTCAGAAAACTCTTATTCCCCATGCTAAATGGTATTTTAAAATAAGGACTCAGATCTGAATTCAAGTGTTGTTAAGGTGAAGTGAGAGACAATGGCATTCCCTTGAAGCAAAAGCTTAATATAAATTTGGTCCTGAAATAGTTGCCAACGTAAATTGATTATTTTTGTGGTATTGAGATCACAGGAATGGGAGTCATTACTAGGTGGAAGCAAAACAAAAATTTCCATCCATATTCTGAAGAAAGTGGCCATTATTTAGCCATGTCAGAAAGGAATTAACTATAGGGATTTACATATTCACCCCCAGTTTTACCCGCTCCCCCGCTAGGCCATCACACCTCCAGACTAATCAGCTGTGCTTCTCTCAGTCTCCATGCTGGAAATTACCATTTCTTAAGATGCACAGACCATAAAAAATTGCCATACATGGCTTCACAAGACTAAGGAAAGTGGGACTCACCTCAATCCTTTTAGCCTTATTTTTTTGATCTATGTACTACGCCAGTGATGACTAAATCTGTTACTTAGATTCTATCCTCAAGAGTACTATTATTTACATTGTTCTTTATCTGCTCACTCCAACGGCCATGGTAGAATTCCTATTATATTGCCCTTTATCTGCTCACTCCAAGAACAACCATGATAGATTTCCTACTTCATGACTAACAGATAATTTTGTCTCTTTTTCTCTTACGGCTTGACCTTCAAGAAAATCACTAAGGTCTTAAGACTACAAAAGGACAGAGCAGTACAATAATTTGTTGCTGTGACAGCAGGTTCCAAATTCCTGTTCTTCAGAAAAATTAACAAAATGAACTGTAGATGCTTGACATTAATTTTCTACTGAATACGCAATAAATGTAACAAAGAAAAAAATAATTCTCTGATATGTTGCTCAACACTCCATATGTCTTCTCCAAGACTGAAACACTGCCATAAACTTGGGCAAATCCAAAACTAAGTGACTGCAACCAACAGTAAATTCAGCCAATGAAAGAGGACCATCTCTTCTTGATCTAGCACAGCTATTAAAATTGCAGATTCATGTTTACATATTTGATAATGGAAAAGCAAAAGAGAAAATGCTGCAAGAGTAAAATGAGGCTGATAGAATATGTAATGCAGACAATCCATCTCTGACTTTCTGCTACCCGTAAACTAATCTCAAAATTATCTCTAACCTCTATTCTACATATCAATTATCTTGCGTACGTAACCACTGCAAGGCATTGTAAATACAGAGATAGTAAGGCACACCGATACTTTAGTAAGGTACATGAAGTGAAAGTTTCAAAAACAGCCACTGTCAATGAGAATAAAAAGTTGTCAAAGTCATTGCTAAGTCTTCAAGCCATACCTTGAACAAAGTTTCCAGTGTGCAGCACTTTACTGGGATCTGTCAGAGACAAGATCATCAGAGAGGCAGACTATTAACTGAGCTGGATATGTAGTGCCTGTGCTAGCTCGGTTCCACATCGTCTATAATTTCATACTGTTTTATAGAACCCACCCACCAAAGATATTAAAAAAAAAATGGTAACAAGGTGAAATAATACAAAGATGAAGTAATGCATTTCAATTCTATAAGTGGGTGTCTTTCTGATAAAACAAGGTTCTTAATTAAAATTGGAACTATAATGGTCAACACATTTTCCAATAGCATTCAAGCTGTGTCATTTACTGACAGGTACATAACTATCTTGCAGCAGCTCAGTGTGATGAAACAAGGATTTTTCATCTGCTTTAATCAATCTTTGTTGTTGTTGTTGTTGTTTTTTTAACTGAAAACTTTCCTATTTTTCCATTAAGATGCCCATTTGCGAAGGGGGGGGGGGAACACTCTAAAATGTTTACAAACTCGCTCATCTTCAAAGTAATAAAATCAGCTCCCCATATGCCTGAGGTAAAACAAGTATAAAATATTTGAAAGATTAGGTATTTGGGGAAGCACAAGATAACTAAAACAATAGTTTTAGCACTTAGTAAAAAATGAGCTATTAGCAACAGGTTGAAGAACAGCATTCTAAATAGTGGCTTGCTGTTTTGAAATAAAAGGTGATAATTCCCACAATCATTTTCTGAGGCAAAGATCTGATTTTTGAGAATATGGTCTTGACATTCTAAATCTGCATCATAAAACCTCACTGCAAAGGCTGAGAATTTGCTTTCATTTCTTTTCTATTTCCACTTTTTTTTTTTTTTTTTTTTTGAAAAGAGAAGGTTCTAATTTTATCAAAATTTCTATGATTTAAAAGCAACCAAAAAAAAAATGTTTAGACCACATTACAAACAAGTTGGTTTTGATACTTTTAACTTTTCCATAAAGCTGCAGTTTGATGGATAAAGAATTTTTTTCCTGACATTTTCAGAACTACCAGTGGAAAGAAATACTGAATTCTTCAAGGATTTAATAAATACTATGTGAATTCCATTTTTAAATGGGGACCTATCCAGACTATCCACTCCAGCAGAGACAAATGGCATCTTCTCAGTCTAGTTATTAACAAATGGTTGTAAAGCTGTATTATCCCCTAAGTCCATAAATGAACAAAAGGTATTTCACAGAATTACAGAATTGTCTAGGTTGGAAGAGACCTCAAGATCATCCGAGGTCACTACAAGCCTCCTTTAATGTACTTATAAAGAGCAATAAGGTCGCCCCTGAGCATCCTTTTCTCCAGGCTGAACAAACCCAGCTCCCTCAGCTGCTCCTCGTAGGACTTGTTCTCCAGACCCCTCACCAGCTTTGTCACCCTTCTCTGGACTCGCTCGAGCACCTCCATGTCCTTCTTGTAGCGAGGGGCCCAAAACTGAACACAGTACTTGAGGTGCGGCCTCACCAGAGCCGAGTACAGGGGGACAATCACTTCCCTAGACCTGCTGGCCACACTGCTTCTTATACAAGCCAAGATGCTGTTGGCCTTCTTGGCCACCTGAGCACACTGCTTGCTCATATTCAGCCAACTATCAACCAATTTGTACCAATTACAATAAAATAAAATAAAATCTGATAGCTTTGTCTAGACACATGAATTATGCAAGTATATCTATAATTAAAATATACCACTGTAGTCAATGCTAAAAAAAGCATCAGTCAAACATCTGTTTATAGAGACAGATAAAACAGCTGCGGATATTGCCCCTATCTAGTCTCCCACCTAGCACCTCCTGACCCACAATAGCATGTTGGGCAAGTATTCTTCATCGACTTCCCTGTGAAGAAACCACAGCTTAAACAAATTTTCCATTGTAACTGATCCAAGGTCACACATCTGAGCTGTGCTAAAAAGACTTAAATCCCAGATGAACCCCAAGACTGAGGGTGAAGGAGCTACAAACCAGATCCACAAACCTGTCTAGGAGGAAGCCTAAAATTTAATACACATCTCTGAAATATTTATGTCATGTTTTTTTGTAATACCATATGGAGGTTTATCAGAGATGAAGAGATATGAAGAGTGAGGAACAAGCTAAGAAAACAAGTAAAATTTAGTATATTTTTTGATATTGATAACAACTGCAGGCTCAACAGCTTATAGCAATCAGTTGTATAGCAGCAAAAGTAGAATACTATCAAAAAACAGGCAACATAAATTTCTTTACAAAACAGCTTTGTTTTGGGAAAGAAGCCCAAAATGTTTCAGAAAGGTGTTTCCTCTCAATAAAGGAGTCTGAGTTCAGGCTTCCAGAATACACAGACCACAGCTGCAGGCCTGATCCAGCCAGAAGTATACAATTAATTGTCTCAGTAATAAGTATATCACTCAATTTCTTTTCTCCACACAATTTTTATGACTAACAAGAGTGCTGCTGCCCTTTACAAATGTGATATCACCTTTAGAGAATCTATTAAGTTCCAGAAACTGGAGTCTGATAATATTTTAAATAATGCTAATAATATTGCTTCTTCTTCAGTTGTATAAACCATAGGCTTGATGTTTTTTTTCCTTACTCAGCCATACAGCCAAGGTCTATGTTTCCCAGTCTCTCAATTATTTCACAAACAAAAAATAACACTCACTGATACCAGCTGTACCTACTCCAAAATCTTGTTGCTTGTCCCAGTGTTGTGGCTCTCTTGTCATTTTGCAGTCAGCCCCTTTGATACCTGGGCTGCCTTTCTGTGGCTACACAGGTCTAGGAAGGCAGGGGACAGCTCACTGTGCATACAGAATGTCTCTCAGCATGAGAGCAGAGGCACATAAATGGCACCCGCCCAAGCCCAGAAAACAAATAAACACAGGAGATAGGGAACAAAGCCTAGTCTAATCAAGTTAATATGTGCTTTCATGGGCCTTTATCCATCAAAGAATCAAATATGTACTCACTTTAAGACACAGTTAAAATTAATTGTGTGCTTATACACTTTGCACATAAAACAAGACTGGGACACATCCCCTGAATTAGGTGTTAAAGCTCCTTAAATAATCACGGAAAGAATGAGGCTCATCAGGGTGGATTCAAAACAACAAAATGCAGAAGCGAGCATCTTGTGTAGCCAGGAGTTCCAGGAAGAGCAAACTCAAAGAAAGAGCCTCCAGAAAGCCTCCCCCCACATGGGCTGGGTAATAAAATCCATTCAGAGGAGAGGAATTCCTAGGAATGGATGCTAACAGGGGCTCAAAGACTTAGACCTTTTGAAAACAAAGCAATGCAGACAGATCCTTCTCCTTTCAGAATGCCTCTCTCTCTCCTGCCACTTGGTAGCTGAGAACAAGGCACAACCGTCATGACTGTAGCAGGGCTCCATGCAGGCAGTGACCATGAAAAGAGTAATCTTGTTAAGAGACCAGAAACTGTCACACATCGAAGATGACAAGAAGAACAGATGTTCAGGCAAAGGCAGAGGAGGCTGCTGATTGAAGGAGAACAGCACACAAGATGCATGTTCCTTTTACACAGACACAGTTTTCTGTCAGACATCAGCTTTGGTAAATTCTCCCAGAAGCTGCCCTAAATCAAATTCCAGGACACATCAGTAATGTCCTGCACTTGATGCAGCCAAGGTCCCTTGGAACCATGCCCTGAAGTTACTCCACATGTTATCTATTGAGTTTCATATCCTGGAGAAGAAACAGTGCTGCTTTATCTGTGGCTAATCAATCAAACTAGACCCAGAAATTATGGTCTCCAGAAATATATCTAGCACAAAGTGATTGATGCCTCCTGTCTGATCAATAAACCTGTGAAAGGATGAAATTAGAAGGTGCAGATGTAAACATCTACAGGGTTCTGAAGTAGGTACCTAGATTGCACCTCAGTCCCATTATAGCATGAAAAACTTCTCTCAGGACTCAGCCATACTCCCTAAGAGATTATAAAATTTGTATGATATTCCCCAGCACCAGCTGACTCTGTAGGTGAGTTCAGTTAAACTTTTCCCAGACAAAAAACAGCCATCTCCATTTGGCAGCATAAAAACTCTGCAGGCATCTGTGCACCAAGTCTTCTCTCCAAATCAGTGCTCTAAGGACTCAGGTGGCATATGAGCCTTGTCCAGAAGTGTAAAAAGATTAGCTATTTGACACCAGATCATAATTTCTGATTTGTAAACCATGATTTATAAAAAGCATATTTTTTTTTCAGTAGAGCTTAGATATGAGTTGCACTGCAGAAGGACAACATGCATTCTAGCTTGGGACTGGTTTCCAGTAGGCTATTGTTAGGTCTTGTTCTCAATCAAAATACCACAAACACTATCATTCTTCTCACAGTGGAATCATGATCTTAAAACGCTGTTTTAAACTAAAAGGCTCTAGAGGAAAATTTTCCAGAGATTCTTTACTGCACCTTAAAGCTTCCATGTGCAAACCTACACAGTGCTTGTAACACAGACCAAGAGTTACAGCTGGAAGCTAACCCTGGCCTCACTTGGTCACCCAACCACAGCAGCTCTGCCCCTCTGACAGTAACTCTTGGACTAAAATTCCAGCAATGCTGAGCTTCTCAAATTACAACATGGTGGCTAAGAAAATGCATCACTTCACCTTATTCCAGGAAGCCAGGGGTTGCCCCATTTAATTACTCAACAATTTGGCTAAGCTGCTCTTCCCCAGACAACATTAATCTTTCCCTACTGCTCAGATGAACTATTTATTTATCACCGTAGATAACATCTAAATTTTACAGCAGGAAACTTTTGACATTGCTGAGGTCATAAAAGATAGAAACCCATTTGCTCATTGAAGTTTTCCATGCTAACTTTAAACTAAGTATTGGAATGCATTTTAATTATTTATTTTAAATAATTTAATAAATGCAGAAGCTGTTCTGAAAAAGCCACATCTCAAGAATAACTTGTCTACCTTTATTTGAGTTCAAGAAGTCTTTGGACAATGCTCAGACACACAGTCTGATTTTTTGGGTGGTCCTTTGGGGACCCAGGAGTTGGACTTGATGATCCCTGTGGGTCTCTTCCAACTCGGGATATTCTATGATTCTATGACTTAACAATGTATTTTCTTTCCAAGGCAGACCTCAAGATTAAGGAAGCAAAGCCAAAATGGAGAGGCTGAGAGAACTGGGGTTGTTTTGTCTGTGGAAAAGAAGGCTCAAAGCCTCAGAGCTCTCATCACTCGTTACAATTACCTGAAAGGAGGTTGTAGAGAATTGGGTGTTGGTCTCTTTTCTCAGGTGACAAAGGAAATGGCCTCAAGTTGCACCTGGAGAGATTTAGACTGAACACCGAGAAGAATTTATTCACAGAAAGAGGGGTTAGGTGTTGGAACAAGCTTCCAAGGGAGGTGGTGGAGTCACCATCCCTGGAAGTATTTAAGAGCCATGTGGACATGAAGCCTATGGCCATGGCTTATTGCTGGACTAGCAGTGCTAGGTTCATGGTAGGACTTAATGATCTTAAGGGTCTGAATGAGTCTATTATTCTAAAATCCAATTTGGGGGCAGCTGGCCTTATACCATGCTAAGATCTGAATAAAATAATAATAATAATAATAAAAACTTTATAATTTTTTTTCACAGCAATTTAAATAATTTACCTTGCTTAAAGGTATTGGCTGAGGCTGGCCACCTCTTTGGCAACTTCTTTGTTGTGCAAAGCTTACTTGAGCTTACTTCTACAGTTTAGCAACTGTTCTGGTAATGCAGCAACTGAGAACCACTGCTAATACTCTTTCATTTTACTGGTTGTTAAGCTTTGAATTTTATAATGTTCTCCATTTGCTGATGTCTTTATTAGCACAGCTGAACTCATTTTACACTCACTTGTCAGATTATTATGACTCATATATCTGCACATTGTCCTTGTGCTTTGTGAGAATTCTGCAGCATGGCCGTTCTGACATTTTCAATACATAATTATGTTTTGGTCTAAGCATTTAACATGAGCTTACTTTTCATATTTTATTAGGACTTTTACAGAGCAATTAGCATGCTCACCTAATCACAGGTTGATCTCTAAGCAGTTGAGTCAGTTCTTTGTATAAAAGATTTTTAACTATAAAAAATTACGATGATTTGGAAAAATGAGATAAACTGCCTTAGAGAAGCACTTTGTATTAAGACATAAAAAGACCCTCTTAAGCTAACATTACAACAAATAAAATATGTTTTTTTCCCACTGGGATGGTCTAATGAGACTTATTAATAAGGACTGCAGCTGACAAGGCTCAGCCCAAACTGAACAGCAGAGCATTGTTACTCTAAGTGACAGAGTTAAATAAGGTTGGACATTGAAATAACTTTTTTGTAGCACCAGTCATAGCTCCACAGGTTAATGAGTGAAGAAGTTTTGAATTTTAAACACCAAAGTTCACTGAAGAACATTTTTTGCAAAATTCTGAATCAAGTTGCAAGAAAATAGCATACAGCTGCTATATATGAGCATATGAATTTGTACATTCTTGTTGGATAAGTATGAGGTAGCTAAAGGTAAGCATATGGACATGTTTTTGGAAGTACAACTTGCATTTTGGCATACAAAGTATTAGTTTCACTTTGGTAATTGCATGGATGTCCGCATTTAACCAATGAAGATGAAGGATTGGCACCGTTATTCTTCAGAAATATCACTGGATCTTTAATTATCTCTGTTGTCCAAGGATTTGTCGTTCTACATCTGCGTCAAAACAAGAGGACCACAAGCAGTCTTGTACTTCCTAATGTCCTTCTGCAATTCTATTTCTGCTAGAAACAGAACAGTACAAAATAAAGCAAAGCTACTACAGGAAACATCACTTCCTGAAAGACTATTCTACAAAGTTCTTAAAAGAATTTAATTTCACCTCATGACCATGTGATCTGTAAGCTTTGACATAATCACAGCTCAGGGCAAAAGGAAAAAAGATAAATGTTAAAATATATATAAAATGTAAAAATCTTTTACATATATTATATATGTAAAATATGTTTATATTTTATATATGTTTATATATTAAAAAATTATATTTAAATATAATTTATAATTTTTATAATTTTTATAATTTATAATTTTTATAATTTTTAAATTTTTAATTTATATATTAAAATATATTTAAAATATGTTTATATATTTATATGTAAATATGTATATTTAATATATATAATAAAAGATTTTAATATATATATAATATATATAAAAGATTTTAATATATATAAAATGTAAAAGTCTTTAATTCTGGAAGATTAAATGATGTTCTGTTCATAGTCAGCTAATTAAGTAAAAATAGTTTTACATGAACACCAGAAGAAGAAAAGTCCTTTAAATTATACTGTTCTTTCTGTACTAACTGAGGAAAAAAGCACCCCAACATGTTTAACAGCATCACTCCAATGAAATTAAAGCTGCTCAACTGCAGAGACAGGCACACTTAAAATCAGATGGAAATCCAAATACCTGTTTTGAGAAGCAGCTTTGTAGCACTAACCCCTAATGCTTGAATGAGTCTTGTTTTCTTCTCCCTCTGGAATGCAAATATTCTTTTAGCTTTAAAAAATAAATTAATAAATAAATAACAAGTTACTTTTCCATGGCTATTGAAAGAGAAGAGCTGTATCTATCTTCCAATGTTCACTGAACAGATAGAAAATATCTGTCCTACAGAGACACTGAAGAAGAAGAGGAATAATCCACCCATGAAGCTGCAGCACTGACTTTACCATAGCTCTCAGCTCTGCTGAGGACTTTCCCAACTCCTGCTGACTGATCCACAGTCCCCTGGAACAGGGAGGAAATTTCCTCAGCACAGGATGCTGGCACACCCCGGAGCGAATATCAGAAAGCCTTTATCTCTCCTCTCTCCTGCCCCTCTCTGCCTTGTGAGGGACTTGGTTCTAGAGGCACTAGAGACTAGAGACAAAGCAGGACCCTAAGGATAAGAAGAAAGGTTTTCCCTTATGTTTACGCTTTCCACAAATTGTAATCTAGTTGAATAATCTGAAGCAGAAAACCCACCCCTTTCTTCCTTCCCACATCCCATACACAGCTTAATTAAATTATCAACAACCTAATGTGTTTCACATTTCTGGTATGCTTTTTCTTAAAAGAAAGTAAAAGGCACATACTCTGGCTTTCAGCTGTCAGTAATAACCAAGCACAGTATTATATCCAAGGATTAGCCTATTTGAGGCTTTATCAGGAAACTACACAATAATTAATTGGCCATAACACTGAGTTTTTAAACAGAGCTCAGGTCATGTTACAAGAAGGAAAACAGAGTTAGTGACTGCTCCAGAGACCACTTAAGTCAGTAGGAGACTTTAGATCCTTATTCCTTTAACATAAAACTGATTTCCCACAAGTTGTATATGAAGACTGTTATATGAAATTAGTACTCAGACAGTATTTATATATCACACTGATATTTTCCAGATGTAAATTTCTATACTCCAAAGGAGGGAAAAAAAAAAAAAAAAAAAAAAAAAAAAAAAAAAAAAACCAACTCAGCTAATTCAGTGAATCCTCAAAGTAAACCTCAGTGCTGTTTATTTTCTAACACATTCCCTTTGGCAATGCTAACTTCAACTCATAAACAACAGGGTTGTATCCCAGAGAATGCAGTGTGCCCTCAGCCACAACTGAAATCAATAGGAGCAGAGCACCTGGCAGAAAAAAGTCCATAATTAACACCATTTGGAAAGCCATAATATGAGATCACTAACTCTTGGCACTTAAGAAAGAGTATGAGGTGGTCCAGAATGGAAAATTTGCCCAAATCAAATACATGTGTTGGCATATACCATTACCCTGCTGATTAAAAAAAAAAAAAAAAAAAAAAGTAAGAAAAAAAAAAAAAAGTAAAAGTTTATTCTTAAATCCTTTCTAGAATTGACCTGTGTTTTAGGTATAATTTGTGTTTATTCTTTAGCACTGATTCTGTGCAAACTATTTATATTCAGTTGTGCAGATCAGAACCATGGTATAAATTCATAACTGCGTCTCATTCTAAAAAAGCCATACTTAATTTGACATGACTACCCTTTGGAAGTTAGTGGGACTGTTCATGCTCTTAAGCAAATAAGAGCAAAAAATACAGAATCATTTGCAGAGTCATTCCTTGCATAAATTGAATGACTCTTTCTTGTTAGAAAGAGGAAAATAATTTGAAAGGAAGAAACATTCTGAGGTAAAACAATCAGAAAATGGATAGAATTCTTCCTTTTAATCAGTATTTAACTGAAAACTGCAAACACAACGTACTTTTATTCTGAAGAAACTTTCTTCTCTCTAGTACATGGTATAATTCAGTGAAAGAAAATACGCTTGACAGTCTCAGACTCTCTCTTCTAACCACCTCATTTTTGATTGTATTTTATTCAGATTGAGTAATCACCTTCATCCTTTCGCTGAGATCATTCCTCTCTCCTTTTAGTCAGAATTCAGCTCACCTCACAAATACAGCACACCTCAGCACAGGAAATATATGCTAGCGTTTCTTATTCTAGTTGAAGCGTCCAGTGTCCTAGACAGGAAATTGCTAAATATCATTCAACTTACTAACATACGCATTTTGTTTGAGAAGTTATTGTTTCTTCAAGGCTATGAAAACTTACACATTTTCATTCTAAAATCATGGAATACAAATAAAACACACCAGGATTACCTGCTGCTGCTAAAAGGTTGGCCTGCAATACCTGTAACTCATAACATCTCTTGTTGACATGGGGGAAGGGGCAGTTGTAAAACAATAGATGCACATAAGTTTACAGATTACATTTCCTGAGAGAAAAGAGAGAACAAAACTAAATGACTCTATTTGTAATTTTGTCTCCCTCATTACAAGCCTTCATTACAACGCTTCTGTTGTGGCAGCTTACTGATTTCTACTGATGACCACCATCCTGTGATCCTGTGTACACTAAAATAACATCACATGCCATTTACATGAAGTAATGTGGTAACTTCTTCAATATGCTGCTTACTTTGACTAAAATACTGCTTTAGAGCCAGTTTTTCTGTAGGCTACATGGCGACCTGTTTTGTTTTGTGCAACAGTTAAATGATTCACTGGGTCTTTCATCCTGTAGTAATCTAATTTAATTTAAAAAATAATAATAATTAAATAAAAAAGTTAACTTGCTTTTATACAGCCATAAAATAGCTTTTTTCTATGCCAAATAGAATGTTTCATATTAACAACTTAAGATTATAAAGCTAGCAAAGAGCATTGGCCAGCTTGTCTAGATGCAGTCAAATCTTCCTGTTTAGAAATGTTCTCTTTCAACTTTACATGCTGCAATGAAGTCCAACTCAACCTCACGCCTAAGCTTTTATCAACTCTTCTCAATGATGTTGTCCAGCATCTATTTTATTGCTAACACCACGAAAAGAAAGTGTAAATACATTCAGGGTCTTCCTTTAAAATGATAATGCAAGTACAGATGATTCAGTTCAGCAAAACAGAATTTCAAAGTATAAAATGTAACAATCTTAATAAGCAGCTTACTCCCATAAAACCCCGAATCTATTCAACTTCCAGGACAGCACCACTAAAAAATGCCATTCTAAGTATCCCAGCAGTAGGCTCCATTCATATTTAGAGGTTTTTGTGTTTTGTTCTTTTTCGTGATGGTGGTGTTTTTTTTGGGGGGAAGTACTTCTTTTCTGGAAAATAAATAAATAAATAGCCAAATATAGCACAGTCAATCAGGAATACCGTTGTCATTGAATACATTCAGGGAATATGCTTTTCAAAAAAATATTTTCAACATTAATTATCACTGCCTGTCATCTAACTCAGTTGACATCTACCGCATCAAATACTAGAAAGGAAGAATAAGGCAGAACTCTCAACACCATCATCACCCCCACCTTGGAAATCTCAGTACTGCTCCATTAAATACTACCATAGGCTAGTCACAGACATAAGAGTCAGCTAAACACTGGACATCCTGTGAGACAGCACAGACATACCAGACTTAATTCTGAAGACTATGTAAGGATGAAGAAAGGGGGAGAATGGTACATATCAAAAATTATGTAATGAAAGAAAACAGCTTTCACAGAATCACAGAATTATCTAGGTTGGAAGAGACCTCAAGATCATCAAGTCCAACCTCTGACCTAACACTAACAAGTCCTGCACTAAACCATATTGCTAAGTTCTACATCTAAATGTCTTTTAAAGACCTCCAGGGATGGTGACTCCACCACTTCCCTGGGCAGCCCATTCCAATACCTCACAACCCTCTCAGTAAAGAAGTTCTTCCTAATATCCAACCTAAAACACCCCTAGCGCAACTTTAGCCCATTCCCCCTTGTCCTGTCACCAGGCACGTGGGAGAATAGACCAACCCCCATCTCTCTACAGCCTCCTTTAATGTACTTATAAAGAGCAATAAGGTCGCCCCTGAGCATCCTCTTCTCCAGGCTGAACAAACCCAGTTCCTGCAGCTGCTCCTCATAGGACTTGTTCTCCAGACCCCTCACAAGCTTTGTCACCCTTCTCTGGACTCTTTCAAGCACCTCAAGCAAAGAGGACCGGCCCCAGTACCAAGCCCTGGGGAACACCACTAGTGACCAGCCTCCAACTGGATTTGACTCCATTTTCCATGACTCTTTGGGCCAGGCTATCCAGCCAGTTTTTAACCCAATGAAGTGTATGCCTGTCCAAGCCATGAGCAGCCAGTTTCTTGAGGAGAATGCTGTGGGAGACAGTGTCAAAAGCATTGCTGAAGTCAAGGTAGACCACATCTACATGCCTTTCCCTCATCCACCAAGCGCGTCACTTTGTCATAGAATGAGATCAGGTTCGCCAAGCAGGACCTGCCTTTCATAAACCCATGCTAACTGGGCATAATCGCCTGCTTGCCCTTTAAGTGTCGTGTGATGACACTCAAGATAATCTGCTCCATGAGCTTCCCTGGTACTGAGGTCAAACTGACAGGCCTATAGTTTCCCAGGTCTTCCCTCCAGCCCTTCTTGTAGATGGGCGTCACGTTTGCTAGCTGCCAGTCAACTGGGACCTCTCCCGATAGCCAGGACTACTGATAAATGATGGTAAGCGGCTTGGCCAGCTCCTCTGCCAGTTCACTCAGTACCCTCGGGTGGATCCCATCCGGCCCCATCGACTTGCGTACATCCAAGTGCCGTAGCAGGTTGCCAACCATTTCCTCATGGATAGTGAGGGCCACATTCTGCTCCCCATCCCCTTCCACCAGTTCAGGGTACTGGGTATCCAGAGAGCAATTGTTTTGCTGCTAAAGACTGAGGCAAAGGAGGCATTAAGCACCTCCGCCTTTTCCTTGTCTTTCGTAACTAAGTTCCCCCTCGCATCCAGTAAAGGCTAGAGATTCTCCTTAGTCCTCTGTTTTGCATTAATGTATTTGTAAAAACATGTTTTGTTGTCTTTGACGGCAGTCACCAGATTGAGCTCCAGATGAGCTTTAGCCTTTCTAATTTTGTCCCTGCTCTGTCTCGCAACATCCTTATAGTCAGCACAAGTGGCCTGCCCTCTTTTCCAAAGATTATAAACCCTCTTTTTCCTCCTAAGCTCAAGCCACAATTCTCTGTTCAGCCAGGCTGGTCTTCTTCCCTGCCAGCTTATCTTTGGACACATGGGGACAGACCACTCCTGCGCCATTAAGATTTACTTCTTGAAGAGCACCCAGCCTTCCTGGACTCCTCTGCCCTTCAGAACCACCTCCCAAGGGACTCTACCAACCAGTGTCCTGAACAGTTCAAAGTAAGCCCTCCAGAAGTCCAATACAGTGGTTTTACTGGTCCCCTTCCTGGCTTCTCCGAGAATGGAGAACTCTACCATTTCATGGTCATTCTGCCCAAGACAGTTTCCAACCACCACATCTCCCACCAGTCATCCTCTGTTTGTGAAGAGAAGGTATAGCGGGGCACCTCCCCTGGTAGGCTCACTAACCAGCTTCGTCAGGAAGCTATCTTCCACGCTCTCCAGAAACCTCCTAGACTGCTTTCTCTGGGCTGTGTTGTGCTTCCAGGATATATCTGGGAAGCTGAAGTCCCCCACAAGAACAAGCGCTGACAATTTCGCAACTTTTGTCAGCCGCCTGTAGAACTCATCATCAGTCTCCTATCAGACCCCAACCAGGATGCTTCCCTTATTCGCCTTCCCGCTGATCCTAACCCATAGGGATTCAACCTTATCATTCCCAGCCTCAAGTTCCACGACATCAAAACTCTTTGAGATCCACACCACCACCCCTTCCATGCTGCCTGTCCCTTCTGAAGAGCCTATAGCCAGACATTGCAGCACTCCAGTCATGAGTGGTCCCACCATGTTTCCGTGATGGCAACCAAGTCGTAGCCTGCCTGCCTCACGATGTCTTCCAGCTCCTCCTGTTTGTTACCCATGCTGTGTGCATTAGTGTAGATGCACTTCAGTTGGGCCACTGCCTTCTTTCCCAGCCTTGCCATTGTTACCCCCCGGCACAGCTCCAACAAGCCTTGTTTCAGCCCTGTCCCCCTTCTCACCTAGTTTAAAGCCCTCTCAATGAGCCCTGCCAGCTCCTGGCCCAGGATCCGTTTTCCCTTTAGAGACAGGGACCCGTCTGTGGCCATCAGTCTGGGTGCCAAGTAAAGCGCCCCATGGTCAAAAAAAACACAACATTTCTGTGTTGGCACCAGCCTCTGAGCCACGTGTTTATCAGGTGGGCTTTCCGTGTCCTCTCTGTACCCCTCCCTGCCACCGTAGGGATGGACGAAAACACCACCTGTACTCCCACTCCATCCACTAACCATCCCAATCCCCTAAAGTCCCGTTTGATGGTCTTCAGGCTTCTCTCTTCAATGTCATCACTGCCAGCCTGGACTGTTAAAAGAGGATAATAGTCAGAGGGGCGAACCAGGTTGGGAAGCTTTCTGGCAATGTCCCTGACCCTGGCCCCAAGGAGGCAGCAGACTTCCCTACGGGTAGGGTCAGGCCAACAAATAGGGCCCTACTTGCTCACACCTCACGCATACAGTCTCTCTGCCCCCCACAGGTGGTAGCAACCGGCTCAGGCACTCTCTGCACCCGGAGACCTGAACTGCCGCAGTTTTGAGCGGGCAGTCGGACTGGGTGTATACAGACTTCCTGGAGAGCACGCTGTGCCTGGTGTACACCATTGCAGCTGAGCTAGCGGTAGACCACCGTTAGAGGAGGTGTTTGTATGGGCGGGGGGGGGGGAGCGCTCCGCCCTTCCTGCTCACCCTGCCTGCGCGAACTACCGCGCCACTCCCTTCTGACGCACCACGCCCTGTTTGCCCGTCCTGTTCACACAGGCAGGGCGCTCGCGCTCCCTTGGGGCAGTTTATGAACGGCCTGGGGTGGGGGCGCTGCTGGCTCCACCTACGCCTCGTTCTCGCCTCGTTCACCTCCCTCACGAGGGCTACTGTGTGCTGGAGACTCCCTCGAGTGGGCTCGGTGCTGGAAAAATTAGCCCTGCCTGTCTGATCCTGCTCTCTGCTGCAGAACGCGTCTGCCCCGGAGCCGATCGCCTTGGCAAGTGAGCTTTCTAAAAAAGCTCACTAAAAGGTGACCTTACTAGAGAAGAAGGGACATGCTATGCTATATCCACATGATTTCTTCCACAGGGAGTGTATGTAGGAAACAAAAAAAAAAAAAAAAAAAAAAAAAAAAAAAAAAAAAGGCATAAGAATTCTTCACTCTTGAAATAAGAAAAAAAAGGAAAAAAAAAAAAAAAGTAGATAGTGGAATAGCTGAGAACAGTAGAGAATTTTTGCATATTTCAGTGATGAAGCTGGACAACTGTGACTCATCCAGGATCCTCCAGCCTATTTACTGAGAAAATCATTAAGTGCTGTTCAATTTTCATCTTGCAAAACCATTATTTTCCTATATAACACAGGGAGGAAGTTGTACTTAGCACTGGATAGATTTAGCCTTCCCTACCTCACTGGTTCCATCAGTGTTTAATTATATGACCCATGTTATCCTGACATTATCGTCATGGTAGAGCTCAATCAACCCCACACAAGGATCTCCCCAGATTGTTTCCACGCTTAGAGTCATAGTAATCTGCTCTCAGTCATTGCAACAGTGCCCTTTCCAGTACAAGAAGAGAGAATTATCGCACCATGAGATCATGGTAAGGCAGCCACAAAATAATGCCAGTACTGCTCCGCTGTTTTGACATCCTAGGTTCAGATGGATGTTTCAGATTTCAGAACCATGGGTACTCAACTCAACTTGCCAGATGTTTCACGGTTCCTTTTGGATAAACTCCCAGTTGAAACTTATGCAGCCTGAAAGAAAAAACTATTTTCCTTTTCTTGTCTTTTTATTTTTTATTTTTTAGGTGGAATGTCCATTACTACTGTATCCATTTTCATAATTGGCTTCTCATTATAAAGGCATTTGATTGCAGTGCATATAAACAGTAGTTTAAAACATCCCAACAATTGTAACCAAGTTGAACTTTATGAGAAATGTTCACAAAGTTGGCTTATATTTTTTTCACAAGGTAGTTATTGATCAGCTTTGTGCAGCAGAACATGTCCTGGTAAAAATTGAAATGCTTGGAGCTCTAGGAAGAATGAAAAGTTGTCTCTGATGAGCACAACAGCATTGTCATAAATGAAAACAACTCAGAAAACCACAAGGAACTTGGGAGTTTCTGAGGATATGAAATCAAAAACATCAGAAAATTCAGTGTCAAAATAAACTCCTTGAGCCTGTTTTTGCCAAATGCAATGACAACACTCTAAAACACAACTAAACGAGTCATAAGAGAAAATACTGCAGATAGTGCAGGATGTGTTTTTCTCTCAGCAGAAGTGAAATGCAACACTCCGGCACCTCTAGGTAGATGTAGATCACACAGTTCTGTCATCTAACACAAATAGCAAGCACAAGTGAAGCGAACACCTCTAGTGTTTTGCCCAAAAAGTAGCAGGAGCACACCTTGAATTTTCTACTTCATTTGAATGTGGTTTTGTGTTTGTTTTGTTGTTGTTGTTTGTTTGTTTGTTTTTAGGTTAGAAGAAAACACATAGATATTTACTACTGCAGTAGTATACTGCTATGGTAAATAAACTGCTATTACATGAAAACAAAAGGAGGAAAGATTCAAAGAGCAAGTTAGAATTAAATTAGCAAAAACCATCATCCTCAAACTTTTCTCCACTTTTTCTTGATTCCACAAATAACTTTTTTCACTTCATTACAAATAGACAAAGCCATTATAGAGGTAGAAAATGGGCTGATGAATCTTGTAGCATATTTTTAATACTTTGAAAACCACAAGCTTTGAACTAAGGAAAGAAAACAGAAATCTTTTTGAGGCCTCAGAGTGCAAGGCATTGTTGTCATTAAATGTTTAAATCAGCCCAAGTACAGGATAGCATTGAGCAAAACAGCCATTTTCCCCTGCCTATCAAAAGAATTATGATCTGCTCTGCACTAATCATAATCATCTCTCTTTCAATCCTTCACCTCTTCATCATCTGGAGGATTTGTCCCTTCTCAGTTTTTCTCATATCTGTAGTAGTGAATAGTGTTGATGACATTTTCCTCTTGAAATGAGGAGCAAAAGAAGGAGCCTTCTGGGAATAATCTAGTCCTTATCTGCATGCATAGTAGCTGTGCCCTCAGTTTTAATATGAAAATGATTTTTTCTGAAAAGTAGGTCATCTACCACAGGTGCAGTTGCCATTCTTGCCTTCATCTAGAGCAGAAATATTTCTTCTGAAAATATTAGAAACACCTCATGAAATAACTTAGAACCTTTCATGTTAATGGAAGATTTTTCACCAATTATATGAGAATCTCTGCTTACAATCTCTGCTTATTGTGTCCAGAGTGAGCCTTCCAAAGACAAATAGAAGTTTTTGTGAAAGATAAACAAAATGGCCTTTAAAATCATATTTGGAAAACAAGACAGTCTTTTAAACAAATTCAGTCTAGTTTTACTATCATTTATTTGGCTGCATGTTATAACCTTGCAACGTTACACTGTATCCACTAGGATTATCTGTACCTCTTCAGATATAGTTGATAGGACTTTTCATTCACATTGTTGATAAATGTCCACTTTGCAGCAGATTTGCGGTAATGTCTTATTAACATGAATTAGGTCTTTTTTTCTTTTTTTTTTTTTTTTAAATGAAGTTTTCAAATTCCAGTCCACTTTTCTATAAATGTAGCGGGGGGGGGGGGTAATAAATAAATAAAATAAATAAAGCAACTTCTCTTATATAAATCATCTAGCAAAACTCAGGCTCTCTTAAGTATCATGAGCGTGGTCATCTTCCACAATCCATTTGGCCTCAATCCCTTGCTCTCACTGTGTCCCAGAAATACGCTGGACAGCCTACCGACTGTCTGTTGAAAAACCTCACCAAAGCTCACTTTGCTCACAAAACATTATACCAGTTCTTTTTTCCTCCAGTCTAAGGCACAAAACCTAAAACCTTGGGAGGAAGCATAACAGCAAACACTCCACAAGGGCAGAATGTAAGAATTTGCGTTTTAGTATTTGTTTTTCACAGGGGTTTTCTTCTGTCAAGGTGGAGATAGCACTTTGTGAGTCAAGAGAGCAGGTGAAGAAGGGAGAGAGCTCAGAGGAGTGATTTTTTTTCCTTAAATGACAGATGCTAGAAAAATCCTCAGGCCATTTCTTTCTGCTACCTATGAAGTAAACTGGAGGTGCTGTGTGAAAAAGCATCTCTCCAGGTGTCACTAAGCTATAAAGCATACAGTACTCAGACACCTTTACCAGCAGCAAAGCATAGCAAATGACGTGAACAGACAATTCACCTCCATCACTACTAATAGTGTGGTGTTCCATTGCTATGATTTTAATGCCTTAATAATGATACATCCACAGCTTCTCTAGTAGCAGATTTGCCATTACATATAGTACAGCACATGTAGTTGTGAGTACAAACTAACTGATTCCTTCACCGTGCAGACGTGATTTCCATATAACAGTTAGAGCTGATGTCTGACCTGAGTTGCAACTGTTAGCTGGCATACTCTGCAAAGCAAAACTTTATCTCTAGGCTTTCAATAGCCACATCAACCCTCCCAAACTCACTGCATTAAGCTCCCCAAAGTTTTTGACCTGGACAATATTGTCTATCAAACTTCCATATATATGAACAGCAGAAATACAACCTAATGATCATAGAAACATAGAATGTCCTGGGTTGGAAGGGACCTCAAAGATGGTCTAGTTCCAACCCCCCTGCCATAGGCAGCAATGCCACCCTATACATCAGGTTCCTTAGTAAAATGTCAGTAAAATTTCCATTGCTTTTAGAGAGCAAGAGACTGTGACAATGAGATACAATAAACATGCTTGCAATAAACTGTTAAAACACAGGGTGTATTTCAGAATGAGATTAAAAACACAGATTAGTCAATAAACTGCAAATATACGACAGACAGAAGAAATCCCCCCTTTTCTCCCAAATTGGTATTAATAATAATTGCCATACCTGTTTTTATAGGAATTTGCTTGAGATATAAAAGCATTTTAAAATGAGAATTAATTTACTCTCATTTTATGTTGTTATTCCTAATTGTCACAGAAATAAACATGGTATAGATTATCAAACAGAATATAATTGGCAGAACTAGAAATGTCATCCTGTTCCTCAAACACAAACTCATTGGAAATCATTCTTGTAAAAATCTCTTTCCATAACCCAAAACACATTTTACTTCTAATTCATCATAGTGAAGTTATGTCTGTACTGTTTTTTGCATTCTGTTCAACCCAGACAACAGAGACTCTATAGCACCTAATGTAAACAGGTAAAATTTACACATAATTATAACACAGCATAATGCCATTCATAAGTTTAAACCCTGTCTTCACCTCAGTTGAAGTCTGGCTGTTGATTATTTGCTTTTCCCCATCCCTGCACACAGGAGGTTTCAGCTAAACTTTCCTGCCCAAACTTTTTATTTTGTTTCAGCTGGTCTCCCATCCTGGAGCAGAAACTGTTCTGAAACTTGCTATTTAAAAAACTTGAAGTCTTTTAGTATAACTCACCAAATATTCTCTCTTCCTGTAATCCAGTCCCGGTTTGAATAAATCTTGCTTAAGCAATAATTCTAAAAGCTGCAGATACGATGATGGGTGATGTCTTAACTGACATGTACAGCAACTTGCCTATTTCCTTGCCTTCAACAGTAATACCACCCTTAATATTTCCAAGAAAGACTTTTGCTTTTTCATGGCTGTACTACATTCTTGGTTGAGTCATTTTGTGAGTGAGGAATAGGAAAGTTTTCCTTTTTCTCTGGTGTGAGTGCATCCAGCTATTCCTACTTTATACAGAACAACAAAGTACACAAACTTTTGCTTTACTCTGTTGGATTTCTTCTTGTCTTTATTGACCCTATGCTAAAGGTCATCCAGTTCTTTCATAATATTCTAGTACTCTCTGATACTACTAAGATCTCACGATTTTGTATCAGCAATAAATTTCACTTACTTATTTCGTCTTTTTAAGGTTGTTAACAAAAACACTGGATAAGACTAGTCTCCCTTCATTTGGCTTCAGATTCTTGCAAATAATCACTACATCCTCTTTCTTCAACTAATCATATCATTTTGGTATCATGATTTACTGAAATATGTGTCAGACCTAACACATTTTCTTTTATACCAAGAAAGAACATCTTATAAAAGAAATAAGGCAGCTTGCTGTGGTCTAGCCCACCTCTTCCTAAGTTACATTTTAGCCCATTTTTCTCATCTCTCCATGACTTATCTTGGCTTTCAAAAACAATTTTAAAATATGCATTAAAGTAACAGGAATGTGTCAGTAGTTATTACAGGTACTTTCTATCCATCTAGACAATAGGTCATATCTTAGCTCTATTTCAGCTCTAGTTTTAGAAATTTCTTTGAGAACCAGCAAGTGTTCAGGTTTCTGTGTGTGTGTGTGTGTGTTGAGGAGGAGACCTGGGGAACAGCTGAAGTCACTATGACTTGCCTATGAATGAGCCCAAGGCCAGGCTTAGCAGCAAGAGGGTTAGAAAGTATGTGGGTGAGAAAGTACCACTTTCAAACAAACTAAGGGATGATGCTAGTATTTCCTCTGAGCAGTGTCTGACTGAGATTAGTCTCTCAGCACAGTGTGGTCCCTGACCTAGAGATCAGCCTGGAGTTAAGTTCAGGCTGAGATAAAATCACAGTCCAGAGCTACATTTACATTTGTAATTGGAGATGGAAATAGGCTGCAAAATGAAACTGAGATCTGCAAAAGGAATTCTGTGAAAAGAGACTGTCTGTTCCCTTTGAATGCATTAGCTCTGTATATTAAATTTATACCTTGCTTCCAGCTGCAGTAGCATCTGTACTCTTATTTTTGCTTTTCTCAACTGAATTCACTCTTTTCGCAGGATTAACATAACTATCCCATCTTTGTGAATTATGACCATGCCTAAGTATTAAGTCCCTTAGTCATAACCTAAGTGGATTAAAACAATGCAATTTGCTCAGGCCTAAAGTGATCACTGTTAGCAAACCTTATCTAGGACAGGACACTGCAGCTGGTCTCCTCAATAACTCAAGCAATAGCAACCTAGCCCTCACACTCCACACTCATTTGTCATAGGAAACAGAGAAAAGTTTTAGATCTCAGCTCTTGTACTCCAGGAGCTTAGTTTCCTAAGACAGTGGAACTAAGAGATTACTGAACATCTTTGGAAAGATGTTTGAAAAAGTTACTCCAGCTCCCCATTTTAAGATATTCCTTAGAGAGAAATGGCCCTTTCTGAAGGCCAATCCATAACTGGAACAGAAAGTTGTCACAAACATCATCATTTCTTGCTCCAGTGCAAAGTGCCCATCTCCAGACCACATCCTCTAAAAATACTCTGCAAATGTTATATTTATATATGTGTGTGTGTGTGTGTATATATATATATATATATATATATATATATATATATAAATCCCCAAGAGGATGACAGGAGAAAAAGAAAAAAAAAAAAAGCTATACAGTTTAGCAATTTAATTTAGCACACTACTAGAAGTATTCAGTTACAGCGGTAGACACCTAATTAGTTACACAGCTAAAATGAGTCATTGTTCTTCCTCAAAAGGATGTAGCCAAATTTCAGCGCGTATGCACAAAATTAGCTTCATCGTTTGTACTACAGTGATACAGTCCAAATCCTTAAAGCAAATGGAAAGACTCCCACTCATTTTAGTCAATTTAACTTGTCCCTGGACTTCCCTTCCATGGTTTGTGAGGGAGTGGAAAAGAAAAAGAGGTAGATAAAAATCACATTGTGGTACTAAGTTGACTTTTAAGTCAAAATAAAAAAGCTGTCTGTAATTAATGAAAAACAACAGATAAAATGGAACTTTTCAGAATCGGAAGTTTCCAAAATAGTGGGACAAATATGTCTGGGGCATTAGAGAAAGAACAGCCTAAAGAGACATGGGGAAACTGATTTTTCTGGACCAAGAATGCTATAGAGGGTTTATAAATCTTTCCAAGTCATTTTCTCATAAGATTACCATTGCAGACTAGGAGTTTTGGTTCAGGTTGTTTGTTTTTTTTAACTGTAGGTAGTTTAAAAAAAATCTTTCTCATGGTGTATTTTAATGAAGAAGAATCAAACAATTCTTACTAACACACCACCTTATGGTATTTCAGAAACAAGAGTAATGAAATATGAATGATTTTGTACATAAAGTAAGAAATTGTCATTCGTTACAGAAGAGTAGAGTAACGTAACTGTGAAGAAATTATGGGGTACAGTCTTAATGAGGCCACTTTCTTTCAGAGACTACTCAAAGTGGTGTGTTGAATATATTTTGCCTCTGGAAACAATCCTGTGTGACACAGATTAAACCCACTCCTTGCCTTAACCCACTTCCCCTTCTCATATTTCCAAGTATGACATTACTAACTCAGCTACCAAACAATTCAGGCAAGGCAGAAGCTGAGCATTTTGTTCAAAACTAGGCCACAATAGGGCCTGAAGTTTAAGATACCATGCAGGTTGTCTATGGATATTCATACAGGCCTGAGCTTAAAAACAGACCCATTATAATTTATCCAACTAAGAATTCAGACTTAATTTGCATTTAAACTTCAAAACAAGTTTGTTAAGAGAAACATCAAGACAGAAACTAGCAAAGAGCATCGGAAGGAAGACAGCAAACACAAAGGAAGTATAGATGTGGAAGAGGACAATATAGACACAAGCACTCTATGACATATGTTTTTGTAACTTAGTTCTTCATTAATCCATTTAGGTTTATTGAAAATTACCCTAAGCTTTATTTAAGATAAGCCGTTGTGTTACCACAATTGTCTTCCAAGTTCAGTGACAACAGTAGATGAGTTACACAAGGAGAAAAAACATTACTGAGGTTACAAAACCAAACTCTCAAAAGTTAAGAAATTCCAGATTAAGGATTGCCTAATATAGCTTTTGATACAAGCTTTAACCATGCAATAGCATTTTTTCTCAGACCTCAAGCATAGTACAGGATGGATAATTCTCCTATCAGAAGTTCCTCAATATTGTGTATTATAGATGTTTTTTCCAATATATTAACTCATGATTTTACTCTAATGTAAGGCTTTCAAACATTTCATGAAATAATCTTTAATGTACTTCAAGAAGAAATATGTCATTTTACAACAGGAACATTAGCAAAAGAAAGCAGAAAGATTAAACAGCAAGGGACAGACCTACAAATTTCACTCATTTAAATAAGAAGGAATTTACACAAGTAAAGTAGGCAACTCAGAATTAAATTTTAAATTACAAACAAAAATGGATGTGTTTGCTGCGTTCATTAATGAATCAAAATCTGCATACTTGAAACATGAAAGCTGAAATCTGCTGGAGTATACTCCTACTTACGATGATTTATTCCAGCATGTTTCTGGAAGAGATACCATGCGGGTGTCTGGAAGAGATAGCATAAAATGTTTAAGTGCTGTGTTCCCAACAGGATTCAGTGCACAGAAACATTATCATTAGTTTCATCTTTGGCCTGTTTCTGAGGACTACTTCCCTTCTTTTTTGTCAGAGGCATGACAGGTCTGGAGTACCAGGCAAGTTTAAGTACTCTTTGGCAGACTAAATGGCCCTATGTTCAAACAGAAGCCACTCTCCTTTGTTGTTAAGGTTTTGAATTTCCTTCCCTTCTTTTTCAAGTGGTCAAGTGTAGTTGTGCCTTGAACAATGCTTTTTGCCTCCAACATTTCAACCTGTGTAGCTTTTAAAGTCAAAGCCAGGTGAAGCAAAAAGGGAGTCGATATCAGTCATTTGTTGGCTTAGTGCTTCTAGCTGAGAACAGCCCAGCTGACCAAAGACAGCTGCAGAAAGCAGAGCCAGAGTGAGGATGGAGCAGCAACACATTTGTCACTTGAAAAAGCACATTAGACCCTGTCTCCATCCATCACTTTGAGATCCATTTTGCTTTTCACTTTTAAAAGCTTAGTGGAAGCAATTAAATACTATTATGTTAACTATTTACAGTGAAAAAAATAAGCCTTGAGAATGTTCCGCCACCTGCAAAGTTTTTATTTTTTCACTGATTATGCAAGGGGAAGCTAGGAAAGAAGTTGGTGTTCTTGGGAAGGTAAATGGTTCCTTTGCTCTTCTCAGTAAAGGCTCCCAGGTACCCAGATATGAATTTTTGCTTTCAGTTCTAAAAACTTTATATCATATCAATAAATCTACGGAATAGAAGAAAAGAAAATATAATTGGGAAAAAAATATATAACTCAGAAGCATATCAAATAATAATTTGTGAGTATGCTCTGCTCTTGCAGGAATAAAATCAGAGGCGGTTCTACCATTGCAGTACTGATGGGGGAGAGACACGACAAAAACAACAACAACAAAAATAATTTAAAACGGAAGTAATGAACAAAAATTTCCAAGCCTCAGCTGAAAAATAAGAAACCCACTGACAAAAGTTCCATTGAATAGAGGAGAAGAGGGCCTTATATACCTATAAAATAAAATATTATATCCCTCCATTTATACCACTCCATTTATAAATGCTCTTCCTGCTAACTGTAGTGAGTCAGCCTGTCCACATCTCTGTGTCACATTAATTATTTATATTATAAATAATTATTTTATTTGCTTTTCTTATGTTACTCAGTGAAATTATATTTGTACACCTGACTACAAAGGAAGATCTGATTTATTTGCTTGGTTGCTACGTGAATATGTAGTACCATTGGAAGAGGAAACTAAGAAAGTTAAGAACAAGAAAAGAAAAGAGATGTAGTAAGACCAAAGTTTCAGAGATATAGGCAAGGCTATTTTCTTTATAGTAGCAAATTTTGTGCTGTACTTAAAGTATATAACACTGTGATTCAATATAACTGCCAAATTGAAATGATGTGTGAATCACCCATTTCAAAATAACTCCTACTTACCTTGAAATGGAAATACCAAAAAATCTAAACAAATAAGGGAATGTGGTTTTCCAGTATTTTTCCTTAACATGCAATGCATTGCCAAATACATGATAAAGCACAGAACTCAATGCCACCTAGGGTAACCAAAGTTCAAATGGGCTTAACACAAGACCTCAGCATCCCTAGTACAGTGGGACAATGACAAACTGTAAGAAAATTGTTTAGCTCTGCGAGAGCATGGACTGTTTTCCAGAGACAGGGAGAAGGCTGTTCTATGTGGTATTTAGAAGAGATGAACTAACAGCTGGTAGAGGACTATTTTAAGACAAGACTGCTGTAGATGTTGTAAGGATTGTGGAACTCACCCTGAGACTTTCTTCTGCTTTTGCTCAGCAGAGCCTTTGCATAAAATGTTGCTTGGCCTGTTGTCAAACAGCAGCAGTAGTTGGTTCATCATACCTTTCCTCTGTCTCTGATTGATTTTATTATTATTATTTTATCTACAGGATATCTAATTCTAAATTTATAAATAGTCCTAGGAGATAAGTTTATTTAACTCTTACTTTTCTCTTGTCAACATCCCTGTCACCAGTAAGCTAGACTCTCCACTTGCTTCTTTAAAAGTTGAGACAATAATTAATTCAATAATTTGTTCTTCATAAAACCACATTCACTTTATAAGAGAAAAAAATATATATATTCAGGAAAAAGAATCCAGTCAAAGATACATTGAGAGTAACTTTGGAAGACTCTACTTCATTTTTGGAGACTAACTTCTGCATCTCCTTGAGGCAGGACAAGGTGTTTCTCTTTTATTTATTTATTTATTTATTTATTTATTTTGCCACAGGATAAACATGACTCAACTCCATTTTCATGATTCCACTTAAAAAGGCATGAAAAAGTTCCTATTACATCCACCTGAAAATTCATTTTCAGTGCTTTCATGTGATTGAAAAAGCCTTTAAAAAAAATAAAATAAAAAAATGAGAACAGTAAGAAACCTGTGTCTGATGCCAGAAGGGAAATCTACTCAAAATGGTTACCACACCAAAATAAAACATTAGGCAAAAATTATTTCTGTTAAAATCTAAGCACAGGAGAATACGAGGGCAACACAAAGACAAATGAAACACAGCATGTCTCTACATGCTGGGTATACCCAGAAACAATCTACAGAAATACTGATTAAACCCATTGATTATCTTTATATCTAGCTGATAGAAAATGTAATGGAGATGGGAGGAAAAAAAATGGAGATGGGAGGGAAAAGAAAAAAAGAAAAAAGAAAAAGGAAAAAAAGGAAAAAGGAAAAAGAAAAAAGGAAAAGAAAAAAAAAAAAACTCAAGGGAAGACCATTAAAGAATTTCAAGCATATGTAGGCTGCTGTTTCACTCCCCACACCACCACCACCACCCCAAAAGAAAAAAAAGAGTCACACAAAGTCTAAAAAGGATCAGTATGCCAGCACACTTAAATATTGCCACTTTCTAGCCTCTTCCATCTAGAAAAACAAGCAAGCCTCAAGTTGCTCAAATTAAATCTCCACTCCAATTAAGAAAATGTTATAATTCGTAATAAACAAATGAAATCCAACATTCCTTGACAATATATGAGCAAATCACTGGGAACAATTTTACTAAACTCTTTTATCTTCCCATATTTTCTTTTGTTTTTAATGTCTAATAGCTTTTATTTAATTCACCTCATTAAGTGCTGTGATTTTCATGATGGCAATTGTTTTCATTTGAAGCTAGCTTAAATATAATCAGCAAATATTAAGTATTTTCTAACCAAACCATAGATATGATAATATTTTTTGCTAAGCAAAGGTCCAAATTGCAGATTCTACATTGTTGCAATTAAGGAATGACTCAGTGTACAGACTCAGTGTATTTCCAGAACATTTTGCCATCTAAAATTAATTATGTTCAATCCATGTTTCACATTACCTCAACTCACTCAGTAGGTATACAACCAATTTTATTGAGTATAAAACTTGCTAAAATAAGTCAGGAATTACTTTTTAGCTCTTATTGCCACATAACTGCCTTAAGATGTATGTGCAACATTAAAAAGCATTATTTTCCTTTGGATTTATTAACTAATTCACATGAACCACAATAAAAATAAATTGGATATATTTCTAGAAATCTAAAGTTAGGATTCCTGGTGCTTTTTAGTATGAAAACTGGAGTCACAGGTTGAAGAAGATTCAAAGGATCCATATTTGTGCCAGGGAAAATTTAGATTGGATATCAGAAAGAATTTCTTCACAGAAAGGTTGGTTAGGCACTAGAACATGCTGCCCAGGGTGATGGTGAAGTTGTTTTCCCTGAAGATATTTGAGACGTGTGGATGTGGCACTTAGGGACATGATTTTTCAGTGGGCTTGTGGTGTTAGGTGGATGGTTCAACTTTTAAAACCTAAATGATTCTATGATAGCAATATATTAAAATTAACGTGCCTGCTAAGTAAACTACGTTGTAAGAATTGCTAGAACTCAGCTGCAAAGTAACTGTGGATTATAAAGGGAAAAGGTGTTTCTAAATGTTTGGTGGCTTTTTGTTGTTGTTGTTTTAATGTTATAAATAGCTAATTAACCTCAAAATTGCCAAGATATATTTTTCTTTGGATCTGAATTTACTGGAAAAACTTCAACCTTCCATCATCAAAACTTCTTTTTATGTTTTATCAAAAACAGTTTATAAAATCTCTGATTTCTGTGTGACTGAATTAAGAGGTCTTCACTTCCTCTTTGATATGCTCAATAGGAGCATAAAAGGAACTCTTGAGCTTTTTATACAGTGTAATGAAAGACACACTCTTCTCAGATATTTGTCAGTCTAACTTCTTGAGAAAAGTAAACATGTAGTCCATGAGTAATTTAATATTTCTTTTAAATTTTTCTTTGCCAGCACTTGCAAATATTGCAAACCTACAGCATGTGCATGCATTTGGTCTCATGCCTGTGAATTTCTGGTAACATGAACCATTAGATCAAACTAGGAAATACTAGACTAAATTCCTGAAAAAAAAAAGAAAAAAAAAAACTCACAGAATCACAGAATTTCTAGGTTGGAAGAGACCTCAAGATCATCGAGTCCAACCTCTGACCTAACGCTAACAGTCCCCACTAAACCATATCCCTAAGCTCTACATCTAAACGTCTTTTAAAGACCTCCAGGGATGCTGACTCCACCACTTCCCTGGGCAGCCTGTTCCAGTGTCTAACAACCCTTTCGGTAAAGAAGTTCTTCCTAACATCCAACCTAAAACTCCCCTGGCTCAACTTTAGCCCATTCCCCCTCGTCCTGTCACCAGGCACGTGGGGAGAACAGACCAACCCCCACCTCACTACAGCCTCCTTTAAGGTATCTGTAGAGAGTGATAAGGTCGCCCCTGAGCCTCCTTTCCTCCAGGCTGAACAAGCCCAGCTCCCTCAGCCGCTCCTCGTAGGACTTGTTCTCCAGGCCCCTCACCAGCTTCGTCGCCCTTCTCTGCACCCGCTCAAGCACCTCGATGTCCTTCTTGTAGCGAGGGGCCCAAAACTGAACACAGTACTCGAGGTGTGGCCTCATCAGAGCTGAGTACAGGGGGACGATCACCTTCCTAGCCCTGCTGGTCACACTGTTTCTGATACAAGCCAGGATGCCGTTGGCCTTCTTGGCCACCTCAGCACACTGCTGGCTCATATTCAGCCGACTATCCACCATCACTCCCAGGTCCTTCTCTGCCTGGCACTCCAACCACTCATCTCCCAGCCTGTAGCTCTGCTTGTGGTTATTGCGCCCCAGGTGCAGGACCCGGCACTTGGCCTTGTTGAACTTCATGCAGTTGACCTCAGCCCATCGGTGCAGCCTATCCAGATCCTCCTGCAGAGCTTTCCTACCCTCAAGCAGATTGACACACGCGCATAGCTTGGTGTCATCTGCAAACTTACTGAGGGTGCACTCAGTGCCCTCGTCCAGATCATCGATGAAGATATTAAAGAGGACCGGCCCCAGCACCGAGCCCTCGGGGACACCACTAGTGACTGGCCTCCAACTGGACTTGACTCCATTTTCCATGACTCTTTGGGCCCGGCTATCCAGCCAGTTTCTAACCCAACGAAGCGTGGGCCAGTCCAAGCCAAGAGCAGCCAGTTTCTTGAGGAGAATGCTGTGGGAGACAGTGTCAAAAGCATTGCTGAAGTCAAGGTAGACCACATCTACATGCCTTTCCCTCATCCACCAAGCGCGTCACTTTGTCATAGAATGAGATCAGGTTCGTCAAGCAGGACCTGCCTTTCATAAACCCATGCTAACTGGGCATAATCGCCTGCTTGCCCTTTAAGTGTCGTGTGATGACACTCAAGATAATCTGCTCCATGAGCTTCCCTGGTACTGAGGTCAAACTGACAGGCCTATAGTTTCCCAGGTCTTCCCTCCAGCCCTTGTAGATGGGCATCACATTTGCTAGCTGCCAGTCAACTGGGACCTCTCCCGATAGCCAGGACTACTGATAAATGATGGTAAGCGGCTTGGCCAGCTCCTCTGCCAGTTCACTCAGTACCCTCGGGTGGATCCCATCCGGCCCCATCGACTTGTGCACATCCAAGTGCCATAGCAGGCCACCAACCAGTTCTTCATGGATAGTGAGGGCCACATTCTGCTCCCCATCCCCTTCCACCAGCTCAGGGCACTGGGTATCCAGAGAACAACCGGTATTGCCACTAAAGACTGAGGCAAAGAAGGCATTGAGCACCTCCGCCTTTTCCTCATCTCTTGTAACTAAGTTTCCCCCCGCATCCAGTAAATGATGGAGATTCTCCTTAGTCCTCCTTTTTGTGTTGATGTATTTATAGAAACCTTTTTTGTTATCTTTAACGGCAGTAGCCAGATTGAGCTCCAGATGAGCTTTGGCCTTCCTAATTTTGTCCCTGCTCTGTCTCGCAACATCCTTATAGTCCTCCCTAGTGGCCTGCCCACTTTTCCAAAGATTATAAACCCTTCAAGCACTTCAAGCACTTCATTAGTCAGAGGTTTATAGGCAACGAGTAGAACAGTGATCTAAGAAATCTGTACTTTTCATATGAGATAAAATGGAGAAAACTGGATTGATATCATATTTTGTGTAATTCCAGTATATACAGCAATTGCTTATGGTGCTTAATCAGGACAGACAAAAAAAAAAAAAAAGTGGCAGGTGGCTACTCCATCCTTAATAAAGGATATTCAGAGGAATTAGGAAATTTCAATATTAGACTGGACATGACTTCAACAAACATAGGACTTACAGGACTGAATGCAGTTCAAGAAAATAAAACAGAGACATAGGATGAAAATTTAATGAAACACTACATTGACCAAGTCTTATTCCAGGTATGTCAGCATCCAGGGTTAGAAGCCTGCATTTTCATTTAAGTAGTACAGGCTCTGAGCTTTGATACCAAAATCAAATATGTAAAGAAGCAGGCACAGAATAGCTGGACTGTTATCGATTCACATCTGAGATTATTCTTATAGTCTTTACAAGATGTTTATATTTAGGTCTAAATAAATGTTACAAAAGAAATGTTGCAGGTAAGGGATGTATCTAGCTAAGATAAAGATTGCAGTTGGGAATAAAGAAAATTGAGTATCTAGTTGCAATAAACCAAAAAGCAGCAATGCTTCCAGCAGCTGAAAAAATATATATAAATAAATAAAAATAATTAACCTTTACCTGAAGAAATTCAAGGAGGCAGGGCAGGCCACTGTCTTCTATTACTACAACTGCAAAACTGTGGGTAAGAAGGAAACAGTTTCTTGGGGGACTAATGAGGAGAATTCCCTCTAGTTGTGAAATGTCTGAGAACAGCATCTTCTGCATGCTGAAACATGTCTAATTCAGAAAGCCTAGAAATATGCAAGTGAATAAATCATTAAGATTAAATACCAGTTCTTAAGACACTATGCAATGCTTGGATATCAAATGGAAGATATTTCAAGCAACTATGTTATGTGTACTTTTAACCATGAATTAACCTGTCCAAAATGTCATTTCTTCAATTAAATTGCTTTCAACATCTGTTTCGCATAGCTGTCTCTCTTCCAAAATTTGCCATGGCTTTCAGTTTTGAGCAAGTTTCTTTAAATACAGTCATCATCTTCATTTGCACTCTTTGATTGCATGGCTTTTTTTGAACAGTGATCTTCGTTTTATATTCCAATAGAGCAGAGAAACTAATAGGAGAGAAGCAGCAATGCATTAATGAAGGGTGAACTCCTGTTATTTGTGTTCTGCTAGATAAACAAGCACAGCAACCCATGCTTTCCCTATTACTTAGCAGTGCCTGAAGGTCACTTGCCACGAGAAGAGCACGAAGAACAGTGGTGACCGTTACTCACAGATCAACTGTCTGAAGCCATGTTCATACTGCCTCCAGTCAAAAACGCAATAATCACAGTGATGTGGATTTTAAAAATTGCAAAATTAATCTAGTAATTGTCTTTTCATTATTGCCTCATACAGGCTTAAGATGTATGAACAACATTAAATACATTATCAGCACTTAGTTGTATTAACTGATTCAATGAAATAAAACCAAAGGAGTTAGGGCCACCATTCCTTTCTAGTACAAAAGCCAGAATCACAAAAGAGGACTTGAGACCTCTCTATTAAATTGAAATATCTGGGGTCTGACAAAGAAATAATCCCTGTACATGGCAAAAGTCCACAGACCAACCACCTAGCAGTTTTTGCACACAGGGGGATGGAAGGGATTGTTACAATCTTACAGTCTGACCTCCTGAATAAATTAGGCCATAAGATTTTATGTATTCATTTTGTTTAAATTGAAGCATTTCCTTCAGAAAAGCATTCCATTTAGATTTTAAAATGTCCAATAAGAGGAAATTTATTGCAATCTTTAATAAATCATTTCACCAGAAAATCACCTACACTGTTTAAGACCTGCCTGCTTGGAATCTAAATTGCCTAGCTTGAATTTCATTGCATGGTTCTCATTATACCTCTGCCAGCCAGACAGGGGAGCTGCTGTTATCAAATCTCTGCTTCACATATGGTCAAGCTGCTCCTTTATCTTCTCCTTAACAAACTTTTTTGGATCCCAGTACAAAGCAAGGTTTCCAAATCTCAGAGCTCCTCTCTTAGACTTCCCTCATTAATAAACTCCCAGACCTGCATGTGATATTCCATTAACTGCTGTATTGCAGGTAACTATAGGTTGAACAATTTCCTATTCCTCTGTTCAGACAGAAAAAAATAAAATTAAAATTAAAAAATCACCTTTATAATGTTGCACTGGGAGCTCCCTCTCTCCCCTAAGGCCTTTCCTGAGCCATTGATTCCCAAGACAGTCTTCCTTCATAAAGAAACGTTTCCCTGGTTTGTTTCCAGAAGCAAAATTTTAGGCTTAACCACATTAAAACACATACTGTTTGGCTATACCCAGGGCAAGATGCGATCATTATGTGGCTGTGGGTAAAAATAGTCCTGGCTGTATAGTCAGTCATGCACACATTTCCCTGTATCTGCAAGCACACAGCAGATCATGCTACAGAGAAACATCTCAGCAGAGAGTACACGAGCTTTGTCACCAAACAGCCCACATCACCCAAATATCTCCCTCTTCAGCCCTCACTATAGTTCCAGTCTTTGTGTAACCTCTATTCATTATTTGTAATGATTTCTTCCCAAATTTTACTGAAAGAATTAGAACTGAGGACTATGAAGCAACTTCTTTGGAATCCCATGGATACTGTGACAAACAGGCATATAATGAGAGCAACCAGCCAGCTTTTTATGTCCTAATTTGTGCTGTGCCGATTTCCTGTTTTGCTCCTGCAGAAGGCTGGCTGCATTATATCACTTTGTTTACCCTTGATCAGATTTAGAGATGTACATCTATGGAGCAAGGAAAGCAAGGAAAACACCAAAAATGAATCAAAAAGCATGTATTCTGTCCATTTGTCAGTCCCACTCCAGATCAGACCTATAATTTCATAACTCTGCATCAGCAGCAGGAGAAGAGGGGATGCTCCTGATGAGCAGGGCAGGGGGCAGGGAAAATAGTCACACAGCTGTGGAAAACACCCTTGTCCTAGTCCTTTCCCAAGCACCTTCATTTAACCCCTGGCAGAAGGGAAAGTTCAGAGGTTTGGAAATCTCTCTGATGAGTATAACAAGTAAGATGAGTAGAATTCATTACTGGAAACAAGAAAAGCACTTCCTTGTATCTTACACAATGCTTCCTAAGCAGAAGTTATTGTCCTGACAATGTTATACCAATACAAGATGATTTAGAAACATCTGCAAGCATTTACTACAGATAAAGCCAAAACAAATAATTAACTAAAACATGAGGTCATCAAGTGTTGTCTTCAAAATTACAATCTTTAAAATTGTAGTCAACTGAAAAAACATTTCTGCAAATATGGGAAAATTTCCATGGGAGGGCAAAAGGAAGAATTTGTAAGGAAACTGAAGTATCTGTGGTACACAGAGTCTGTCTTTTTAAAAATTATTTACTAGTTCTCAACTTAATTTACTTACTTTACTTTGAAACGTATTCCAATTTATAAACTAGCACAAAGACCAAATCTCGATGTATTCGTGAAATAGTTCAATACTTATTATTTTCATTTAAATAATGGACAGTATAATTTACTATTAAATGTAAATCTGCACTGCATATTAATATATTTATGTGAAGCTTTCCTTATTAATACATCTTCTAAAAAGTTAAAAATTTAAAAAAAAAATACAAGATTTATGTTTAAACATAAAGAAAGGATATATAAATTGATCTTAAGAATGAAATGGAGGTTTAAGAGATTTTATAGTACATAAAAATGCCTGTAACATGAAGAATCTCTCTTGCTTCCCCCTCCCCCCCCCCCCCCCCCACACCTTTTAAATAAGGTTTTACATATATTCATTACATTAGAGATATCCATAACATATTTTAAGGCCTGTCAAATAGTAATACATAAAATACTTCATAGGTAATGGAAATCATTCAGTGGGACAGAAATGCAGCTGTAGTAATATTTTAAATGTTATTTAAATTATTAAACTATTCATTCTGAGAGAAATATTTAACTGAGAAAATCTTTAGTCTTACAAATAATTTACATGCATAGTCTTGGGAAAAAATAACAAGGTTATGCATATATTTGAATATTTCTTGTGAGGATGGGGTGGGAGGGGTCTTGAATACCCATGTCCGAAGTAAACAGAAGAGCTTTGGCCTTGAAATGATCACACAAAAACGTGTATCAGGACACATCCTCCAGCAAAACCGTCTGCAGACAGCAAGGAGGCCATGCAGCAGCGAAGCAACCCTGACTCTCATAGTATTCATCCCCTGGATGCAGGGCATCAATTTGGCCTCCTGTTGGCCTCTGTGCCAGGGGAAGAGGCTTATTTTGTTCCCAAATACAACATTCCAGCCGCACAAAAGAGAAGATCCATTCACTTCAACTCTTCAAAGATATAAAAACCATCTTTCCAACCAAATGTGTTGACTAATTACTGTAAACAAAGAGAATCCAGACATATTCAAGATCAACAGCTGCTTAGCAGCCACAACTGAATCAAAAGTTTACTTTAAGAATCACTTTGCGTTTTCCTTCTGATTTTTTAATTTAGTTTTGGATTTTATGTTTTCATTTATTTATTTTGAGTAGTACATCTTGCCTTATTTAACTAAGAACAAGAACAAAGGCATCACAGATGTAGTTAGAAATATTCAGTTTACTTTTTCTGGTGAAAGCAGCTGCTGTTATTCTTCTGGTATACAGGAACTGATATAGATAAGTGTAAGAAACTCAGATAGAATCACTATTACCTTTAAATAAGACTCACATCAGCATGCATACATAGAAAGATCCAATTGGGGAATGCATTTCTTATAATAGAAAAAGACTAAGGAAGCTTATGGCTAGAAGCTGCATTTTAAACAGTCAAGAAATTACACTTTTCTTTTTTTCTTTTTTTTTTTTTAATGATGAAGAGAATTAACCCTTTGAACTGCCTTACCTAGCAACATAGCAGATCCTTCATCTCTTGAAGCCCTTTAAATCACTATTCATACATTTCTAATTATCTATAGTATTACTATACCTATTCAAATTATTCAGTTGCTGAGGAAATTACCACATCATACTAAGGTGCTATGCAAAAATTGCCCAACCTTTAAAAGTGGTCAAAAGTCATTTTATTGCTCTGTCTGGACCCTCGATAGTATTTCTGCGGGGTTGGCACATTTAGCAAACCAACTCAGAAAAATGAAGCATTTTTTTTTTCCATTTCTTTCTCTTTAAATTTTAACTCTCCTGCTATAATAAAAAACACACTTAGGAAAAAAAAAAAAAAAAAAAAAAAGAAATTCTCTCTCTTACAGGCTAATACAAATTACTCTGCTGGACAGTTTTCAGCTTATCCAGCCCTGTTATTAAATCTGTTTCACTTTCACAAATCTTGGAAGATTATCCTTTTTCCAGAGCACATTTTTCTGATCATCCTTTGTGTTTTTGATGTTTCATATCTTTCTAATCTTTCTCTTTTTTCCCTTTCCCATTGTCAGTGGTTTCAGTCCCAGCCTCTGGCTGCAGAATGTTCCCAAACCTGTTTCTCGGAAGACATCTTGATATGTCCAAATACAGAAAGAAAATCCAAATTTTAACAGCAGTTCTACTCTAAATCAAAACAAGCCCAAGATGTTAGGGAGACAATCACACGTTCTCCACCAAAATAAACTTACGTTTGCCAGCAGTGTGACCATCCTGCTTCAAGACACTTTTTTCCGTGATTATGATTAGGGAACTGAAGCTCACTGAGTGCACATCTGAGGTCATTAGGCCATCTAGGTAGATTGAGCTATTCTGCTTTTCAGAAGTAACGGAATAGTTATTTCTGCAGCTTGACTCTGCTCCTTGCAATGAAGTGAGGAGCTGTCATCTGGCTGAAGGAGTGCATGACTCCTTTACAACCAGAATATCTTCAGCTAGCAAACAATGCAAAAGTTCCAGGAAAAGTTTCGGTTTTGACAAATCAGATTGTTCTGTTTAAAGAAAAGTCTGCCAGAACACACTGATTAAAATGAATTAATCTAGCTTAGCCATAGCTGTCTCAACCCTTATAATTTCAGATGGGGAAGCACATTTAAGATACCTTTCTAAACAGGTACTGCCACTTCTGAAAGTGGAAATTTCACACATACTACACACTAGCTACCCACATGCATTTTAGATAGCCTGCTGCATTCACATGAACACTTACAATACATATGTAACTAATTTTCCCATTTTTAGCAATATATCAATCATTTGGAAGTAAAAATTTGTGTTTTACCTGCAGAGAGTACAAGTAACTTTGCCACTGATCACCTTAGTGAGATTGTTAGCAGGCTAATTTACTCCATCACTCTCTCAGCTGCACAATGCGTAGAATGGTGATAGCAGTAAGATTTACTATAGCAAAGGACTTTGAGATATAGCAGAGAAAAACCTTTCCGATGGCAAATTGTATGCGATATGAATTTATATAACCTAGTGTTAAACCATGCATTTATGTACAGCATGTAAAATACTTCATTGATATTGCATTCACTCAGTGGTGGGCCTTTTCACAGCAAATACTGCATTGGCTGCCTAGTCCCTGCTTGCACACCCCATGCACAGCTCCCCGGTGCTGCCTAATCATAACCCAACTGTTATGCCTCCCCTGTACTGAGCACCCGGCCCTGAGTTCCTGCCCAGCTAGCTTTTTGTTCCCAGATGCAGTGGCCTCACTGCATCAACCGGGCCTTGGCTGCACGCTCTTTTGTGCAGATGTCCCTTTTCCTGTACACTCTGCACAGGGTGTTATAATGTTACCTCATGCTCTTCAGGCCATGCAAGAGCTGGAACCACTTCATTCTGGGGTTTCCATGTGAAAGAAAAAAGTACTCCAGAAGATGTCCATTGTGCAGATAAGCCTGGTATAGAAGATCCACGATTGGTTGTGCTTTTTTCTCCTTTTGAAAATATACTTAGCTTAAATATTAGCATATTTAAAATAGATTAACACAAAGAGGTGAAAAAAATTGTACTTCTGCAGGCATGAATTCTTAAAAGAAAAAAAAAATCAATCCACAGAGAAACTAAAAGCAGGACTAATCTCTAGGAAAGGCGATAAAACTCCAAATAGGACAGTGTGGATGACACCGATGACTCTTGCACTGAGACAAAAGCTCAGAGGAAACATTCATACAGTGTTGTGCCTTATTTTAGCCATTTTTATACTTTGTCCTACACAATTGTCAAAAAAAAAAAAAAAAAAAGGCCTACTTTTTTACTTTTGATTTGCTTTTAATAATGCTGCTTGACTCCTTTGCTCTGTGTGGAAGCAAGTCCAGTTCACTGGGGTAAAAAGCACATGTAATAAATAAATAAATAATAAAGAAAGAAACAAATAAACAAACAAGGACAAATATATATATATATGAAGATATTAGGCAAGTGATTACTGCGGTAACTCTAGTGAACTGAGATTATATTTCTTTTCTGCCGGGTATGAGTTACTCCATGAGTCAAAGGAACATTTTTAAGTGACAAATAAAGTGTCACACAGGAATTAATTGTTGCATTGGTAACTGCTGATTAGTCATACATATCACAATATGTGGCTGAGTGATATCATCTTTCAAACTCCCATCCCACACAAAGATAATAAGGAGGTAATTACAAGAAGCTGGCTGGAAGTCATCTGAGGCAAGAGACACGAAGCAGAAACTGCTGAAAAGGTCATTTTATTCTTGACCAAGAGAGAAGTGGCATTCCGGATTTTCAAGGAGAAATTACCTTACTTGCATCTCCATGAGCTCTGACAATGCAGAGCTCTTTTGTTTGTGAGCAAATACAGCATTTTTTTCCTTGTAAATCATACTGACTAATGACAGTTGATCACCATTGCTAGGAGAGAAGCCACCAGAAGCGAGTGCAGATCAGAGCAGCTCGCTGTCCAATATGTGTTGTGAGACAGGCAAAATATTGAAAATCCTCATTCCCTGAAGCATTTGGGAAAAAAATGTCTTAATCCCTAGCTTTCAGTTTCCCTAATCAAGTTGCATTATGCTTTTGTCCGCATATAGTTTGTCTTGGTTTAGTTTATACACTGTTCAGGACAGATTCTTGGGCAGATTTATACACATCCTCAGTGGAATCCTGATAAGAAAATCCAGGTTTCCTATACTACAAACAATAAAGGAAACATCTTTTGCCAGATAAACTAAATGCATTCCTGTTCCATAAACCAGAACATTCAAATAAAAGTATTTTTTCTGCTTACTTAATTCTATCAGTAATTGCCTATCAGTAATTCCCCTTAAAAATAATCCAGGGTGATGGGCTATAAAAAATGAACGTCTAAAATTCATAAAATCTTGATTCACTGTGTACTTAGATGTATCACAGAATCTGTTTTCTATCTGCACAGTGACCATAGTAGTTATAAAAAATTTCAAAAAAAAAAAAAAAAAGTTGCGATCTTGCTATCAAGTTCACAGTCCAAACAGTAGAAGTTTATGTATTATTTTATTCATTCATTTATTCAAGTGTTTTCAGTAACAGAAGATTCAATTCTTTCTGCAGTAAAACAATTCACCAAAAAGACTTTATTGCAAAGAGTAAAATGTTTGAATTATAGGCATAGCACTGTCCATCTCATACAAATCCTAGCTGGCTTTTTTGCTATTGTGCCTCATTATTTACTCTGAATATGGGAGTGAAAAATTAATAAAACCCAAGCTCCTACTTGTCTTAGAGCTGAAGCAATGGTAATGCAATGGTATTTTTTATTTTATTTTAATTTTTAAATCATCCAGCTTCCATGCTCTGAAATAGAGATTACTTTTGCAGTCGAGTTTGTTATAGTGGAAATATTAATAGATGTTATGCAGTCCAGCATTCACCTACAAGAAACACCAGACTCATAAAAATAGCGTGACAAGGCTGTTCTTTCAGCCTCACTGGCAGAAACAGTGAAGACCCAGTTAAAAGACAGAGTGAAGAAAGGAAAGTGAGCTGCAGCGCAATGCCTGACAAAATCTAAGCTGGGTGGACAGAGTGACTCCCTTATTGTTCAGTGTTGCTTGGCAAGCTTAGAGGCACAAAGGAAAAGAAAGAAAGCTGTAAGCAAAAGAAACTAAGGCATGGTTCTAACATGGAGCAAAGATGAGGAAAATAAAGCACATTGGAGAAAGCAGTTTGGAAATAAAATAAATAAATAAATAAATAAACAAAACACCTCCCACCCTCAAGCCATCAAAGTAAACCAGGAATTTAAAATCTTAACATTATCAATATTTCTCTTAAAAATAAAGCATTGAAGCTGTTAAGATGCATTCTCTCCCTTCTGTGAAGGTTAATGACCTTCTTACTGAAGCCATCACTGTCGCCAGGCTTGTTCATCAAGCTTATAAAGCCATATTGTTATGTAATGAAAATTTTTGTCATCTAGAAATATGGCAAAGTGGTCAGGCTGATTATCACACATTCCACCTGCAAGCAATAAAGCAGCATGCTTGCAAATCCACTCTCACATTTCCAATTGTCATATAAATAAGACATAATGATTTGCAACAAATCTTGAAAAATATTCTCTTCCATATAAATACTACTGAGACAGGCTATTTTCTTGCATATGCATTAATGCATTTAATTGAAAACCCAAGGCAGCTGTTAAATTGGTATTCATTTTATTATGGTCATAAAAATAACGGATGTTGAACACAGAGTTGAATACAGATTGCAGCCAAACCTATTTACAAATTCCTTTCCCCCCGATCATTCAGGACTCTAAGCACAAATTTTGAAAGGCCAGAAATACAAGGGAAAATAATACTGTGGCGAGTTTAGCAAGATATTGTCAGCCATTTTGTATTTACTACAGACTAGCAATCTAAAGAACAGAGAAAATGGAGGCCCAAGCAACAGGCCACAGCACAACCAATGGCCACCATGTGGTCTGCACCCTTTCTTCATTCAACTACAGCTAGAAACTAAGCAGAATTTAGCTCTACCTCTCATATGGCCTGAGCAATTCAACGTCTACACCTGAATATTGCTGAAGACCAGTACTAAAAACCAACTGTTCCTGGGGATAGGATGCCACCCTGGCAGACCACTGCATTACAAAGCTGCAGCACTGGCTTTAAGCATAGACTTAGGATAGCAAAGTGACTGTGGTGCACCAAATCCATATAAAAATCAGGATCCTGCTGCTAGCAACTGAAGGACAGGTCAATAGGAGGAGGAGTTAGTGAATGTGATGCATCCCAAGCCCCAGTAGAAGTAACAAGTTCAACTCTCCAGAGATATCTCCTTCCCTTCTCCAACACTGCTCCCTTTCTTTTGACATATAGTAGGAAGTCTTGTCCTTGGCTTAACCATGTTACTTTGGAGAAGTAAAATTTCAAATCACCTATGCTGCTGAGAAAGCTTAAAGTGGAATTTGGCATCCTACTTCAGACAAAAAGGTCCCTTTCTTCAGTTGTCTTTTGATAAATTTTTTAGCTCAATATTTTTACCATTAGCACAAGTCAGGTGTTGTTTTCTTTCAGGCGATACTTCATCTGCCTTGGGCTTTATGGACTAAAATATCAGTTTGAGCTAAGTTTCATGCATCTTTCCTCAAAGGCAATTCACTGCAGTCAAGAACCTTGTCCAGAAAGTTATATGCTCTGTAGATAATACACAGTGCACTGTATTTGTACAATGAAAGTTATATTCAATTTATGTGATATTGAAAGATGACTATTACTTTGTTTACCAAACCAGAAAGCATGTTTATTAGAGCCTTGTTTACCTAGAGCAGAGCTTCACCATGGTTCTTTGTGCTTCTACTCCTGGAAAGAGGTCATACTTGTACCTTTTTAACATTTGTTTTTATTGTAGTTAGACCCTTTCGTTCTTGTTTCACTTTATAGGTAACAAAAGCATACCAAATTTAAAGCAACATACTCTTGCATTTGTTAACATAGAAACAACAAGGTCCACTTCTTTTGTAGCCTTACAAATAGAAATTGTTCACTACCAAGTTTGGTCATGCTAATGGCAAACATGCATTGGACATTTCAGGTATCCTTACCAATGGAGCTGAAAATTATGTCATTCTTTTGATCAGTTTCTGTATCTGGTAGTCAGAAGTTTAGCTTACCTCAAGATAATTCAGAAAGGGTTTACTGGTTTCAAAGCTTAACCTCATAATTAAAATTACTTGTAAAAATATCTACTGTAAACAAAATCCTCATTTTGAAAATAATGATGTTTGAAAAGATTGCGTGAAGGGTTTTGGTAGAGATTTCAATGCCATGAGTTGAATGTATGAAGAATATGAGTTGCAATGGATTTTACCACACTTTCTTTTCTGTTTCAAGCCAGAGTTTATATCTATGAAAAATAAATCTGTGCCTTTACTAGGGGGAAAAAATCACTGCTAGATCATCTGTGTTCCAAGCAAAACATGTAATCACAAGTTTATCAATAAAAGCTTTTTTCCACTAAAAGTTTAATTCCCTGGCTATTCACCATTCTGTAAGCTTATTTCCATATTAAAACAAACAAAAGATTTGGGAATAAAACAACCTTTTTATTAAACACAAACTTCTATTCTTAGATACTGCCCAAGTATTGTGGTGCAATATGTTTCTCCAATTAGAGTTCATCTGGAATTCAAATACCTTCTTTCTTTTAAGTAATTAATGCAGTTCATGCTCCAGAAAGAGATAGTATTAATATTTAACCAGTTAATCCCAAAGGAAGAGAGCAAAAAACAAGTTGATAGAAAGCATACTTAGTAATCAAAAATTAGAATATTATAATGAATCTTGCTTTTATTCTCTCTGCCTCCATGAAAAGTTCACTCAGACACACAATGGCTTGAGAAACAAAACAATATATTTGGGAACTGTTGTTTACAACCTTCAGGTTCAGGCAAACCTATGCCTGTCTAACAAGAAACAAAATTACAGTTAACTTCCAAGATTAAACACCCGGGCTTACAACAATTAATTAGGCATTAGTTTATATGCTAGATTCATGAGCCCACATGCCTAGTAAACATTAACAGGGCAGGACAGTGGGCACATCTTGGCAATTAGTCATGGAATCACAGAAGCACATCTGCTGAGCAGAACCACTGCTGCTGAAGATCCAACATCCATACCAATCCTTCATCAACACGTACTTTGATCTTGCTCTAGTCTGACCCATAGCCTCAGCCCCTCCTTAGCAGCTGGAAAGGTTAGAAATTAAAATATCCAGCAAGTGCTCCCCCATCATTATTCATTTATACCCAGCCTTATTACCCAGAATATCTGGTAACTGGGGAGGAAGATAGGATCAGTACCAGCAAATGAGTATCCTCGTAAGTGCAATGGCACAGCATGTTGTCCTTTGTGGTGAAGCTCACTTTCCTTTCTTTATGTACTACCCTGCCTGCACTGCTGAAAGCTCCTGTGCTTAGCATGTAGTTTATGTATCAATTTCCAGAGACCACATTTGGGACACCAGATGAGGACATCAAGATTAAAGGAAATGAGACAAAGATTTGGGAAGAAAGGTTGCGACTTGCTGCTGTGGTCAGTCTTGTTCTTTATCTGAGCTCCCAGAAAACACCTAACTTGAGCCATAAGCTAGGACTACCTGTTGAGCTTTTGACTAGCAGTTACTCTTTTTTTCACACTGACAATTTCTAAATACTTTACAGGGTAATCTTTCTGACTCTTTTTAGACAAAGACATTACCAGATATAATCACATTCATTAATCTTCAGTGTCCTACATATAGGTCACTAGAGCAGAAATGACTAAAAAGTGGTACTGGTAGATAGCTTCTAATTTCAAACAATAAACATTTATTTCTCCATGATTTTTCCTCTTTCAAATACTATATAGTAAAATTAACTTTATGACAACTATGCAACAATATGCACCCAAGATTCAGCTACAAAGCCAACAGCTACAAAAACAACACGTATATTTTCCTGAAAGAGTTCTGCCAGCAATAGAGATTTAGACTGCCATTATTTAAAGAAAACTGGAAAAGCTGTTCACAATCTCTCTCTTATTATAAGCAACAAGAGAGATGGATCAGCCTAAATACACCGGGAGATTGCTTCTTTTCACTGTACAGACCTCGTGCTGTTCAGTTTAAAGCTAGTTTGTGTTTCAATAAAAAAAAATTTTTTTTTTTTTTTTTTTACACATTTATGCTGCCTCAATCTTTTTCTTCTTTTTAATTGTCATCCCTTGAAATTCATACATGTGAATATATCTTTTCTGAGGAGTATGTCTGTACTGCAGACTGTGCCTTTTTTAAGGAAAGACTGTTATTATTTGCAAATACCTTCAAGAAACCAACAGGTGATGATTTCATCTACTTTTGACTTTCAATTGTGTAAATTTGTTCATATTTTCATAAACAAAATCACAGATCTTTCAGAGCGTAGTGGAATTTAAAGGCAAAATGTCTTAGAAACACGGGGAGTCAAACCAGTAAAAGGAAAAAATACTTAATATAAATAACAGATTAAATTCAGATTAAACTCTTATTGCTAAAGTTAGGTTTTGAAGTTGATTTCAAAGGGGCAAACAGTTGACACCCTGATACCAAATAAAAATTCTCAGAGCTATTTTCATGAAAAAACAACATACAATATGAAAAGTAGCAGAAGTTCACATAAAAAGAGGAAAAGAAATCTACAGTTTGCTTTTTTGTCTACAACATATAGCACTTTAAAAATTATTCATCCTGCACTACATCTTGCCTGATAGCTTTTTCTTAATAAAGCTTTATAAATTAGCTGGACTTGAAGATCAATATTCCATTATCAAACATTAAGTACAAAATTTTCAGTTTCATGACATTTCAAAAAAAAAAAAAAATCTAGAAGTTCTGTAGAAAGTTACATACAGAAAAAAAAATTACATTATTCAAATCAAAACGCAGATTTGAAGACAAGATTTTCCTAAATACATGGATTATACTAATAGCTATCTGAATAGCAACTGCACTGTGAATAGGGTTACATAAAATCAATTCTGTAGCTGAAGTAACATCTGGCATACTAAAGGTGACACAGAAGATGTATCAATAATTTGCAAAATAAGCTTCTTTAGAAGAGTGAAATACCCATTGTTGACTATATTTTTAAGTTTATAAGCTCCAAACTTTATGAACACCAAATTTCATTAAATCCCCCGATGCATCTAAAAACTATTGCTTATGGAGAACAATAGAGGTATACTTTCCATCTTCCTGGATACAGCAGTGAGTCTAGAATTAAAGGCACAAACAATTGCATGTATTTGCCATCTCCCTGCAAACTGTGCACCAAATTATAAGAATACAGTTAACTTTCAAATAGCATTCAGGCTGAGTTACTACCTTGCCTCACTGCACCTCAGATTTTGAGAGGAAAAGATGAAGACAGAAAGGACTATTTAGCAACATCCAGTTCCACCTGCAACGTTGGACTTGATGATCTTGAAGGTCTTTTCCAACATAGATGATTCTATAATTCTATATACTAAGAACTAGAACTAGTACTTCAAATTAATTTGAGAGATATTTATTGTGACATTTTCACCCTATAAAGCATACAAGCACTTTATTGTTGCTTTTGACTAGGTTTTAGAGGGATCTACAGGCTGTATATAATTAGTAAAAACAACATTTTCCACATAAACTGTTACAAAGAGCAAAAGTATTTATGATAGTTTATGAGGTAATGTTATTTTCATGTGACTACTTATTCGTGCATAGCTGTAACATGCAAACAAGAGATCAGTGCAGAATGACAGCTTCAGGGACTTATCTGGCTATTTCATGGATGTAATGAGACAAATTATGCCTTGAGTAAATTGCTTGAGCTGCATTAATTTCTCAATATAAAATAAACAGCCAAAATGCATGAGGAGTTATCTGCTATAGATAACATTTTATTATTAGTTTGTAATTTAACTCCTTCAATGTACTGCTTTTTTTTAGAAGGAATTATTTGTTTTTATAATCAATGGCATGTTGATTAATAACATTAGCATATACAAACATTTTCCAACACTTTCACAAAATTTGACATTTGGGATTTCTATATAACCATTCAAAGTGGACATGGAAACAACACCAACTCTCAGCACTTCATTGCTGACATTTCACTTTTTCTTTTCAATGAAAATGAGTTTAAAGAATAAATTACATTCACTTCATATACTATATTATATACATATTTACTTTTATTATTTATTATACTTTATTAAATTATATATATTATATATTATACTTTATACTTTTTACTATTTATTATATTTTATATTATATTTTAGCCCTTTATTACCAAGAGTAGCTTAGTTAGACTGCATGGCAGAAGATGTGCTCAACTGCAGCAGAAGATTGTGAGCTCAGATTCACAATTACTAAATACAGAGAAAAGTTATTCAACTTATACTCTCCTCCCTAAAATTATGCTTCTCAAAATAATATTCTCATAGCCTCATTTGATCAAAGGGATTTATAACATTTAACCATCTGCTTACAAAGCTTAATTATGATTTATCTTTACTAACTCAAATTTTCTTGTAAAACTATATATTTTTTTGCTACTTACAGCTTGAAAATAGCCTAAATGTTTGTATCTGTATGTATTTCTACATATAGAAATAACTATTACATCTATTTGAAGATAAATGCATATTTAGTCCCTGCTGATACTGGTGATATGAGGCACTAGTACATAGAAATTATGAAACCTATGAACTTTCTTAAATAGAATATAATGTACGACCTCCATACATCTCTGTACTACCTATTTCATAAAAAGGAATATCTAAATTATACAAAAGCTTTTTCTTAAATTGCAGATAGAAGAGCAAAACAATAAACAATAGCATTTTTGAAATTGAAGATTATCCCCCTTAAAAGACCAGAGAACTGTGTTTACAAGACTTCATAGTCAGGCCCCATATTTTTGTTCAATTTCATTTTCAAGGATACTCATTATGTGTTATTTGGCTAAAATATAAATTTCATACATATATATATATATATATGTATTTAATCAGGATCACTAACTGCAATAATTTCTTGAAAACAGCGTTTTCTAAATAAATGAGCAACTATCAGTCTTGATTAGAATCCAGCACAGGAAAAACTGAAAAAGAATACAGTTATGAGTAAAAACAAAACATTGTTCTTGATTAAACACAGAGTGAACAGGAAGGCAAATGCAGACATAGTAGATACGTTAAAAGAGACAGTTCATTTTTAATAATCTGAGATTTATTAGTAAAACACCATCAGTTAGAATAAATATTTATGTACAGTATAATTTGAAATCTTAACATCTAAAATCAATTTAGTTTATTGATTAGGTTTTGGGCACACATTTTCATCCAAACTGTGACTTTACAATAGTATCTGCTGATTTTGAACACCTTAAATATATCTATGTTGCCATGTTGAAAAAAAAAAAAAGACAAGACAAGACAAAGGGGGAACTTCACAGGATCTCAGCAAGGCGTTTAGCATATGCAAAGATTACTAAAGCACTTAGTCACATACTACAGCCTCCAGTGTAAGATTACATATATTACTCAAATATCTGAATAGTAACCAATATTAACATTTGTTTCTTCTTATGCAGCTGCTATTGTGATAACATGGCATCTGAATAAAGCAGCAGATTCCTATTTTAGGCATTTCTACTATACTTAATCATTTCAGAAATACCTAGGCAGTATGTATTTTGACCAAAAATTAAAGTCTTTTTCATTTTAAGGTCATAGTTCTAATGTCCCAGAAGAATATTTTTTTCTTGAATGCAGGTTTTCCGGAAGTAGGGTGGCTTATTCCCAGCTTTGTCTACAGAAAAAAATAAATACAGCCAAACAGTATAAATGCCTAAGGCTTCAGGTTTTCCACAGCTCTCGGTGTGGTTGAACACATAAGAACAAGAAAAGACCATGGAACCGCAGTGTCTTGCTGAGTAGTTTTCCATCAAGTATATAAACCTTTCTTAAAGAAAAAGAGATAAAATAGGCCTTTTTTGTTGTTGTTGCATGTCTAACACTTCAAAATATTGATATCTAAGCACATTAATTTTCATAAAATGTGTGTATACATCTTGACGCAATCTTCTCATTGATTTCTACATGTAGTTTGTTTTAAGTGTGCAGTTGTCAAAACTTTGGGTTTATCTTCATATTTGTTAAAAACCTTGTTTTGCAATAGAATTTTTCTGGTAAGAATACTTATACAGAGCACCCTAGATTTATAACAATAAAAGTATTAGTATTCTGATGTATTTGAAAGTCATTTTGTACTTTTGAATAGGGATTGACACACAATTCTCATTCCAGTCGTCCTTGCTTAGCATCTCCTATTGCTCCCCATACATCAAAGACAAACTCATCTGGAAATGCAAAGTCTCCGAGAGTTTCATCCAATGCCACTGCAAATTCATCTGGGTTTTTCTTGTCTCTTCCAGCTTCCACCATTGTTGCAGCTAAAAACAAACAAACAAACATTAAAATTATCATGGAAGTGACAGCTAACATTCAGCCAAGATAATTTTCAAATGTTTATTTTCAAAACCCAGTAAAGATAAGGGTATTTAAAGCTTATCTTCCAAATTTAGGATTCCATAGGATATATGTACTTAAATCCACCTGCAGTAGCTACATTCTATCCCACTAAATGGCAGAGCTTTCTTGGAGTGTACATTATATATTCTTCCATTTGCTTGGGGGGTGTTTAATTTGTAGTTCCACCAACCTTCATTCTTATCTTGCTAAATTAATTTCAGCCTTCTTTACCGAAGGCACACAAAGCATGAGCCTACAAGAGTGTGTTACCAACTTCTGTGAGTCTGATATGAGCTTACTGATCAAAAGGCATACCTGAATGTTGTGTTTTGTTTTGTTTATTTCTTGGTTCAACTGTTTGCTGTTTTGGTTTGTTGGTTTCTTTGTTTTTTGTTTTTCCATGGTTCAAACTCTACAAAAGCATGGGAAAAGGCTTGCTGCTGTATCTCTGCTCTACAGTCTCTGTTCATATTCACAAGAAAAGATAGTATTGTACAATAGATGAAACTCTCAAAGTCTGCTTCATTTTGTTATCTTATACACCTGCCTTAAACTGCAAAATGTTTAAAACTTGAAAGATTTGATTGCTTCTAGCCTCTTTTTAGAGGAATATTTGAGTGAAAAACATGTATTACAGTGCCTGAGAAAGGAAAATCCTGAAGCCACAGAAGGCCATCTTCATTAGGACAATCTAGTCTACTATGTACCGCATACATTGTGTGGTATTGAAATGGCAAAATCTCACTAATAAATACAAAATAAACTTTCCCTGCTCTGAAGTATTATTAAGTGTATTTAACATTTTGTTAACCTGAAACTCAGATCAAGTTTATTGACAGTTACAAACCTCTGGCAAATAGTGTTCACTATTCTGCAAACTTGTAAAAGGCTGTGAGCAAACCTGAGATATATTCCACATTGTAGATGTCAGCAACAGCAATTCTGAAGAAATTTGATGTTTCAGTTTTAACTACATTCAGATGTGAGATGTGAGATTCTGTGAACAGAATCTGTATGCCAGTATACACAAAGCAGCCCAGAGAAAATCCACATAAATTTTGACAAACCAACCAGCGTGCAACTGAAGTGTAACCCAGCCTCCTGGGCACCACTAGAGGTTCTCAAGGACTCTCAGGACCTATTTTCATGAAAGAAGTAACCATGAACTTCCTGTTACACTGACTCACAGCAGTCTAGATGGGAAATTGGCATTAATCATAGGACTCTGAACCTCATAAGTGAAAGACAAATATTTGTCCTATCAATGCCACTCTCTGTCTCTCAATCCAAAGTCATAATAAGGTACTTACAAAGGAGACAACCCTGGAGGGAATGAGGTGAAAGGTCTAATTTAAACTTCACAGACTTCCTGGTGTGAACCAGGATACAAAGTTATTTCACACAGACACTGGAAGAAGGTTGGAGGGAGAATAGCTGTGCAAGGTGAAAGACAATGTAGACACAAGAGAAAACATGTCGAGATACAGTTCCTCAACATCATAAAAAGAGACAGGAGTGAGGATCAAAGGAGTGAGGATCTAGACCGTTACAGTAGAACCAGTGGTAGCAAGGAATTCAGCCAGTTTTGATATAAATTGATTAAGATAAATGAAAGAGCCATATGACATTCTAAGAGCAGTGATAAAACAACAACACAACATTATATTACAGTCCAACTGCTCTAGTTGAATCACAGAATCGGTATGGTTGGAACTTCAGAATTGCACAGGAAACCTTAACCCAGAATGTTGCTTCAAACACAATTGTCTTCAAACATTGAGACATGTTCTTCAAACGTTGAGACATGTTGAGACATGCTTCCCAAATTATGAAATGGAACCTTAAAAACCGTTTTAGAGATTTAACAAACCTGAAAACAAAAACTACCAAACTTATACAAGACAAATTTCAATCCTGACAAGGAATCATAATTCCACTGCCATTTGAGAGCAGCAGCCTCAAATAAAATTAAACAACTGTAACCAGCACATCCAGAGCATGCTCAATGTACGATATTTATTAATGCATATCACCCTTCCAGATTCACCTGATACGATGAAATCTGCTTCTGCAAAAGTGCAGGATCTTTACTGCTCGTGTGAACCTTTTCAATAGCTTGGTGCTGACCTCTAGTGTCAGCAGAATTATATTACCGTTCAGCAAACTGTAATGCAAGTTGCAATCAATCCTTCCTGATAACTGGCACACAAGTTTTATCACTGATGTATACCAAGGTGCAAAGCTGAACCCTGTCTCACTAGTTTCATACATACAGAAACACTAAAGCAGACTAGCCTTCTCAATCACACAGTGTACATACTCTTATTTCTCCAGGCACTTAGCACACATACAGGCATGGGGTAGCATCCCCTCGGAGGCACAGCTGGAAATTTTGTGCAGAATACGCATGTTTACACAGTGACATTTTCAATGTGTAATTCCCAAATCAAATCAAAAAGTACTGATTGCCAAAGCATTTAGCAGATACTTTCCAGCCTGAAGAAAACTTTACTGGTTCTCAGAGGGCGATAGCTCCATGCCAAATCACCTCCACTGCCCTCCCTTTCCCCCCCCACTGCTTCTTGTAACAGCTGCACAATAAGTGATTACAGGAATTTTATTCTAACACGGAGAATATTTTTCCACACAATCCAGAGAGTCCCATTGTTTTCAGATATTTGTTTTAAAATCCCACTACCAGCAATGCTCATACCTGAGAAAATTTTGCATAGAATGTGAATTTCAGTAAATTCAAACATAACAAAAGGAATTAAGTCTTCTCAACTTTAACCAAGAAACTCATTATCAGGCTTCCCAGAATATGAACAAAAAATATGTTGGCATTTTAGACCTAATCCCTTGAAAATAACTTCAAAGATCATTGTTCACAAAATCCTCATTGTCAACTTTTGACAGATGCATGGGCACGAGCCCTGAGAGTTGTGATCTGCCTGCCACTGATGCTGCTTGCTGTGGTTTAACCAGGCCGGAAGCTCAGCACCACACAGCTGTTGGTTCTCTCCCCTGCAGTGGGATGGGGGAGAGAACTGGCAAAAAAGGTAAAACTCGTGGGCTGAGATAAAGGCAGTTTAACAGGACAGAAAAGGAAGGGAAAATAATAAAGATGATAAAGAAATATACAAACAAGTGAAGCACAATGCAATTGCTCACCACCCGCCAAACAATGCCCAGCCTGTCCCTGGGCAGCAGCCACCCCCTGGCCAGCCCCCAGTTGTGTTGTTCCGCATGATGCCCTGTTTTATCGTACATCCCTCTGATCAGCCTGGGCCAGCTATCCTCACTGGCAGACAGCACAAGCAGCAGAAAAGTCCTTGTGAGCACTGCTCTGCAACAACTAAAACATCAGTGCATTATCAGCATTATTCTCATCTTAAATCCAAAACAGCACCACTCCAGCTACTGGGAAGAAAATTAACTCTGTCCCAGCCAAAACCAGGACACTGATAACCACCTTACATAAGGGTTTTGCTACCTATATCCTATCCTGTAACTTTCAAAAAACTTTCAGAAGCCTTAGCAGAAATTTCAATATTTATTTAAATGTAATGCTATCAGAAGCTTTGCCTTTATCAAATTATTCTGGCCTGACACTTTAGAGGAGCTAGAAGTCTCATCCACCTTCCTTAACAACATCACAGAAAAAGAAGCATACCATTAAAGTTTTCACTGTTCAACTTCCCTTGGTTTTAGCTTCATGTTGAACATTGTCAGATTTGGCATTCAAGGAAACATTAAAAACATCCTTTCTTCTTCTCATTTCTTTGTACTAAGTGCTAATTCTTCTTGGAGTAGAAAAACAAAACAAGTTTCTTGTTTAACCAGCTTTTTCCTTTTTCATTGAACTCAGAATTCTCGAAGTAAATGAAGAGTCAGAAACAATATACCCTAGAGTGTATTTACATTGTTTTTGATTGTTCCTATATAAAATATATATATGTGTTCAGTGTTTCGAATTAATCAACCTGAAAATTATGAAACAAAAACTGAAGAAACTACAAACAACTGTAATCCTTTGGAGAAGGAAGTTTGGCAACAGGAAGAGCAGAAAACAATGAATTCAAGGAGAATATCACTTTAGTCCAATCATTTCAAAATAAAAATATCTATCCAATATTGCTGGGATCCAAGAAAAGAAACTTAGGTGAGGAAAATTTAAATCTGTCAGGATATTTTGACTAGATGAAAAGTTGGAAAAATAAAATCAGGAGTGGAAAAGATTTGAATTCTTCTAAATGTAGTTGGAGAATATAAAAAGGTGTGTAATACCTGACAACATTAAACAAACGAGCAAAAAGGAAATAATCATACAAAAGCATAAAAGTAGATTAAAATATCAGTAGATATCAGAAGATGCTGAAAGGAGAGGAAAAAAAAAATCAAAGTTGGACAGGAAGCCTTTTTGTCATAGTTTATCCATTGGTAGCACTCTGTGGTTGAAAGCCAAAGACCCAAGCTTACTCCCACCCCATGATCTTTGATATCAAATACAGCCTATCAATTCAAACATCACTGATTTAAAAAAGAAATGCAACCAGCATTCCTTACTAACACTGTTTCCTGCATCCCTCCAATTAATCAACTGTTCACTTTCCTCTACCAGAAAACACTGACAAGATGTAAAATAATCTACAGCAGCCCTCAATGGTGCATTTCTTTTTTAAAGAAAGCTTAAGTCTTGGCCCAATTTCTCATGTGTCCATAAAATAAGTGGGTGGGAGCCAAGTGTCATTTCTAGAGCCAAGTGTCTCTTCCACAGATTAAGTTCCTTTTTCAGTAAAATAAAGAGTTAAAAAGGTAGAAATGTGTTCAAAAGGCAGATACATATATCTCAAAAGCATTTAGATCCCTGAAAATAAAAACCTGTGCCCTATATAAAGAAAGTATATGTATTTCCATTTCTGAGCATTTTCATCCAACTCAGGGATTTGTGTGTGGTTTAGTCAGCCATCCTTGAAACTGTCAAGATACTTAACAATGCAAAAATTAAGGGCTTTATCTCATCTTTAATTCTGTCTGTAATTTTACATTATTTTTCTTTCCTTTCTTTCTAACTTCTGGCTCAAAATTGGGGCACTGTTTCAGGATTCAGTCACACTATGGAAGTGTCATTTTAATGGAGATGAAAGAGCAATATTAACTGACAACCAGAGCTTCTGACAAACAGAACTGCATGGGAGTGAGCAATGATTGAGATCTTAATCACTTGTCGGCTGTCGCATTGTGATGACTTGCATTTACAACTAATCTGGCTTGAGTAATGAGCGAAATTTCTAGCTGAGTGGTGATTGGCATTCTCTGAATGAATCCTTTCCTCATATTTCATTTTCATGGGTGACTGATCACATCCAGTATATAAAAAACTGACATATGTTAATTGAACAGATTTGTGACAGGTGATTAGCTCTCCTTTCCTAAAGAGTCCTAGAGCTGTTTAATTATTTAAAAGTGATAAAACTTTTTTCTTTCTTTTTTTTCCCCCCATCACCATCAGCCCTCGATTAAGATTTGAACTTTAGGAAATAGCATGAAAGGTGTAAACTAGAGTTACGTGAGCCCTGTAGTCTTTGATTCGTGACAATTTCTTTGTTTAACTGCCTTCGTGGGAGGAAGAGAAGGAAGAGGTGAAAGGCAAACCAACAACCCAGTTAGGAAGCAGAAAGTGGCTTAGAGGACAAAGACTTCTTCATTCTTTGAGCATTCTTTAAAGACATTCTTTGAAATTTTCCAAGCTACTCACTGAAAGATGCAAGGCTATCAGATTTAAAATATATATACATATATATATATATATATATATATATATATATATATACACACATATATACATATACATATATATATAAATGTCATGGAATTCATAGAAGAACTCTACCAGGTACCTGGCAATCAGCTGAGTCAACTCTTTTCTAGAGTTGAGGTCCTTGGTACTGTACAAGAGCCATCCTGTCATCCTGTACTGTCGGGAAGGGAAGGGAAGGGAAGGGAAGAGAGAAGGGAAGGGAAGGGAAGAGGGAAGGGAAGGGAAGGGAAGAGGGAAGGGAAGGGAAGAGGGAAGGGAAGGGAAGAGGGAAGGGAAGGGAAGAGGGAAGGGAAGGGAAGAGGGAAGGGAAGGGAAGAGGGAAGGGAAGGGAAGAGGGAAGGGAAGGGAAGAGGGAAGGGAAGGGAAGAGGGAAGGGAAGAGGGAAGGGAAGGGAAGGGAAGGGAAGGGAAGGGAAGGGAAGGGAAGGGAAGGGAAGGGAAGGGAAGGGAAGGGAAGGGAAGGGAAGGGAAGGGAAGGGAAGGGAAGGGAAGGGAAGGGAAGGGAAGGGAAGGGAAGGGAAGGGAAGGGAAGGGAAGGGAAGGGAAGGGAAGGGAAGGGAAGGGAAGGGAAGGGAAGGGAAGGGAAGGGAAGGGAAGGGAAGGGAAGGGAAGGGAAGGGAAGGGAAGGGAAGGGAAGGGAAGGGAAGGGAAGGGAAGGGAAGGGAAGGGAAGGGAAGGGAAGGGAAGGGAAGGGAAGGGAAGGGAAGGGAAGGGAAGGGAAGGGAAGGGAAGGGAAGGGAAGGGAAGGGAAGGGAAGGGAAGGGAAGGGAAGGGAAGGGAAGGGAAGGGAAGGGAAGGGAAGGGAAGGGAAGGGAAGGGAAGGGAAGGGAAGGGAAGGGAAGGGAAGGGAAGGGAAGGGAAGGGAAGGGAAGAGGAAGAGAAGAGAAGAGAAGAGAAGAGAAGAGAAGAGAAGAGAAGAGAAGAGAAGAGAAGAGAAGAGAAGAGAAGAGAAGAGAAGAGAAGAGAAGAGAAGAGAAGAGAAGAGAAGAGAAGAGAAGAGAAGAGAAGAGAAGAGAAGAGAAGAGAAGAGAAGAGAAGAGAAGAGAAGAGAAGAGAAGAGAAGAGAAGAGAAGAGAAGAGAAGAGAAGAGAAGAGAAGAGAAGAGAAGAGAAGAGAAGAGAAGAGAAGAGAAGAGAAGAGAAGAGAAGAGAAGAGAAGAGAAGAGAAGAGAAGAGAAGAGAAGAAAAACAACAGTAGAAACCACAGGAACCCACTTCCCTGTCCCACAGCAGAGCCCAGCGCACCTTGAAATGCCAAGAAACCAACCTAGGATCTCAGGATCCTGGGCTACAGAAACCAAAACCATACCAGCTGCTTGCTCCTGTAGGGCCAGGAGTCTAGGGATCTTGGATGTAACTAGCAAGGACCTTCAGAAGCCTGCAGCAGACTGGCTCAAACTGGGCCTTGCAACAGTTGCAGGACCAAAACAGCTCCTGGAGGGGTGGCTGGCACCAGGCTTGGGAGTTTTGAAGCCTAAGCCAGAGACTGATGGCAAAAAAAAAAATAAAACTAAGCAGCGGGTCAGCACCACCCAGGGCTCTTGACAGCATATTACATGCCAGAGGCATCACACATTAAAATTGTTGGGAACAGAATTTTGAGAACTTAGTTTTCTGAGAATGGGGAGATTATCATCTGCAAAGCAGCATTATGAAGTTTGGGGCAGCTCTGCTCTGTCTTCCATGCCAGGAAGCCCGCCTTTACCTTTAGGTTGGGAGACAAATAACACTTACCTACAATTTTTCCTGTGAGGAAAATAGTAGAAGCTGCTGATCAGATGCTTGCCAGTAGGAGCAGCCAGCAAAGGTCTTTGGGCTATTCAGATAATTTTCTATTGTTCTCATTCCTCTGCTAACTGCTGCCTGTCCAACCCCCCTTGCTCTGCCCTTAGCTACATGCCAGACCTATTATCTTTGCTTTGCCTCTGCCACTTCTCTCTCAAGGCTTGCTTTTCAGTATCACTTTCCATTTAGTTCATCCTTTCCTAATTCTTGGCTGATTTTTAAATATTTCTATAACAATAAATAACTTCACCCTTTGTCTCAGCATTAACAGTTCCATGAAACTGTACGAGGACTACACCCAGCTCTCACTGTGGCAATTTTTATTCAGCTAGACTGAAAAACATGAGCAACCTCTTCCCTTACAAACAGAAGTTCATATTTAGTTATTGTGAGATTAACAGAGAGGCAAACAGCTGCAGAGACAAGTTTGGTGTAGTTTTAAGGAACTTATCATACTAAATAGTTGAAATAGCTTCTCTTAGTTTGAATAGTTTCTGTTACTATAAATTACTTTAATGTTAGTAAATATAATAGATAATGTCCCATGTTTCTTCAGAATACAGGCTTTAAATAATTTGATACATTATGCAGTTACTTTATCAGTTCATTGCTAAATAATTACCCTTTCACTGAAAAAAGGTCTCAGATTCTAAAAGTAGTGATCTCTTTAATGTGTCTAAGACAAGAGGCAAAAGAGAGGGGGAAAAAAAGGCAAATAGACATGCTTGTCCTTGACAGTCCTCAAATGCCACACACAAGCTCCACCAGAAAGAATAGTGATTGCAGATAATGGCAAATAACTAAACAAATTATGCAAAGGAGTATAGCTAATATGTAGGAAGACTAGCAGATTTATTAATTACATCATAAGGCTTTTAGCAAGAGATTCTTCCTTTTTATCAGAGAGATGCATTTGGAGAAATACATGCAAGTTTGAGGGACTACATCCTGGACAGGTTTTACTTTGCTTACATTCAGAGACTAAAACAACCTATAAATTTTATACAGAATTACAGAATCACAGAATTTCTAGGTTGGAAGAGACCTCAAGATCATCGAGTCCAACCTCTGACCTAACGCTAACAGTCCCCACTAAACCATATCCCTAAGCTCTACATCTAAACGTCTTTTGAAGACTCCCAGGGATGGTGACTCCACCACTTCCCTGGGCAGCCTGTTCCAATGCCTAACAACCCTTTCAGTAAAGAAGTTCTTCCTAACATCTAACCTAAAACTCCCCTGGAGCAACTTTAGCCCATTCCCCCTCGTCCTGTCACCAGGCACGTGGGAGAACAGACCAACCCCCACCTCACTACAGCCTCCTTTAAGGTATCTGTAGAGAGCAATAAGGTCGCCCCTGAGCCTCCTTTTCTCCAGGCTGAACAAGCCCAGCTCCCTCAGCCGCTCCTCGTAGGACTTGTTCTCCAGGCCCCTCACCAGCTTCGTCGCCCTTCTCTGCACCCGCTCAAGCACCTCGATGTCCTTCTTGTAGCGAGGGGCCCAAAACTGAACACAGTACTCAAGGTGTGGCCTCACCAGAGCCGAGTACAGGGGGACAATCACTTCCCTAGCCCTGCTGGCCACACTGCTTCTTATGCAAGCCAGGATGCCGTTGGCCTTCTTGGCCACCTGAGCACACTGCTGGCTCATATTCAGCCAACTACCAACCAATACTCCCAGGTCCTTCTCTGCCTGGCAGCTTTCCAACCATTCCTCTCCCAGCCTGTAGCTCTGCTTGTGGTTATTGCGCCCCAGGTGCAGGACCCGGCACTTGGCCTTGTTGAACTTCATACAGTTGAAATGTTATTTATACTATATAAAATGAGAAATGATTGCATCGTGTAGTAAAGTATCTGTTAAAACTCACCTAATTCAATATCTCTTATTCCCATATATGTTTCAAGAAGCTCATCCACTTTTTTTATTGCTTTTTCTTCAACTTCAGATGGCTTTGTTGAAATAAAGGGAGAGAAAGAAAGTGTATGATTAGTATCTATGCAGACTTAAAAGTAACTAACTGGATACTGATTATCTTCACTCTTATAAGTGCCTAGACTTACAAAACCTAGAAGTAAAACATGTTATTCTTCTCTCTTCCCCTCTTCTCAGAAACTCAAGTATTCCTACAAACTTCAAACCACATAGCTCTCATATTCACCAAACTAAACACAGGCCTTCCAACTCCTGACAGTACAGATCTTTACCAAATCCTCATCAGCTTTAGAGGGATCCAAAATAAATAACATTTCTTCTTCCAGACCCTAATCATGGCTTTACACACATTCAAGTCAATATAAATTATTAGCCTCTCCTAACAACCATGCTTACATTATCCCAGTACACTTTGCAGTGTCACATATAGAACCACCCTTTCAAATGTTGCTTTTATTTTCACCTTCCCTCTTTTCAACACTCCTTGGTCTAATCCATCTTAACTTTATCCATGTAACATATGGGATCACCTAGATGGAGTATAGGCTCTCCATTTCCAGATTCTTCAGCCTCATTCTATCTTTCCTAGTCTTCAAATCTGTGTAAACATTTCTCCTTGGAGAAAGCAGACTTTGTCATAAGTCCCACAGGCTTTGTAACACCCAGAGTTTTCCTTCCTGCTTTACCTTATAAACCTCGATGATGAATAAATCAGGTGCTAGAAGATTAAACTATTGAAAGGTCTTGAAATAATCATACCATTTCCTCCACAGTGGCAGGGCCTTTAGTTCTCAGCCGAAGTGTTTCTCTTCCTCTGGAGATTTTAGCCGCTGTCAGAGTTCCACCTGTGGACCTTGGTTCTATCTCTTCTAGAGAGAAAGGAAAAAAAGAAAAAAGAATGGCAAACAAATTTAAGTATGTGTTATATCAGAATATAATGCATCTGCTTCAGCTGTTACATTAATTTCAGTTTTTATTCTAATCAATATCTAAGATGTATTTAACATTTTAATTATAAATTAGCAACATTTTAGCTTTGCTGACAATTTTTTTGTCTTCTAATTTTGATACCCACTTGACTTCTACAGACCGATATATACATTGAAGCCTATTGCACATCATATCTGCACTTCATTTAATTTTACCTCATTCTATAATAAAGTACAAAGACTTAATATTAGATAATGTCTGAAGTCATCAGCCAAATACAGACTTACCCTGCTCCTTACAGGCAGACTAAATTGCAACATTTCCATCCTTGACTGAAGATATGATACAAACAGGATTGCAAAATGTGCCATGATGAGCCACACGTCTGAGGCATGTCTGTTTGCTTCATGCTAAACTGTTTGATTACTATCAGTCACATAGGTGAAACATATGCATAAGTAGGTCTGTAGGAGTTTTTCCACTGGTTTCAACAAGGTCAGGATTTCATAGCTAGTAAGTCTCCAAAGATAATATCTGAATAAACCAATAGCTTTCTTTATCTAAATTCAACTTTCCTTGTTTATTCTTGGGCAAGAGCACCCCAGTCAGAAAATGGAGTATTAAATCATTTAAGATTTGGCTCATCTCAGCCTTCCTGTTATAAGAAATCACAGAATCACAGAATTTCTAGGTTGGAAGAGACCTCAAGATCATCGAGTCCAACCTCTGACCTAACGCTAACAGTCCCCACTAAACCATATCCCTAAGCTCTACATCTAAACGTCTTTTGAAGACTCCCAGGGATGGTGACTCCACCACTTCCCTGGGCAGCCTGTTCCAATGCCTAACAACCCTTTCAGTAAAGAAGTTCTTCCTAACATCTAACCTAAAACTCCCCTGGAGCAACTTTAGCCCATTCCCCCTCGTCCTGTCACCAGGCACGTGGGAGAACAGACCAACCCCCACCTCACTACAGCCTCCTTTAAGGTATCTGTAGAGAGCAATAAGGTCGCCCCTGAGCCTCCTTTTCTCCAGGCTGAACAAGCCCAGCTCCCTCAGCCGCTCCTCGTAGGACTTGTTCTCCAGGCCCCTCACCAGCTTCGTCGCCCTTCTCTGCACCCGCTCAAGCACCTCGATGTCCTTCTTGTAGCGAGGGGCCCAAAACTGAACACAGTACTCAAGGTGTGGCCTCACCAGAGCCGAGTACAGGGGGACAATCACTTCCCTAGCCCTGCTGGCCACACTGCTTCTTATGCAAGCCAGGATGCCGTTGGCCTTCTTGGCCACCTGAGCACACTGCTGGCTCATATTCAGCCAACTACCAACCAATACTCCCAGGTCCTTCTCTGCCTGGCAGCACTCCAACCATTCCTCTCCCAGCCTGTAGCTCTGCTTGGGGTTATTGCACCCCAGGTGCAGGACCCGGCACTTGGCCTTGTTGAACTTCATGCAGTTGACCTCAGCCCATCGGTGCAGCCTATCCAGATCCTCCTATGTAAAAAATAATTTTACATTCAGGACTGGAAAGGATGTATTTTACTTATTGACACAGGAGTTACATAGCTAATCTGGAAAGTACTAAAAAGACTTGTGGAACTTTTTTAGTGTGCTAGTTTCTCCACCAGGGTATTCCTTTTCTTAAAGGGAGGCCTTAAGCTGTTTTTACTTTGCCCAGGTAGGTTTTATCTCATTGTTCTTGCATTGGTGGGCAAAATACAGATTATTCTGCTAAACAAGCCTTGCAATATGAATTTTAATTATTTTTATTTTAACATATATACTGCACAGTCTATTAAATACAAGACTTAAGATCAACACCTTTTTTTTTTTTTTTTTTTTTTTAACACTTTCATGGCTTCAAGGACAGTTTAAAACATCTTTAAAACTTCCATCACTTCTGTTAGATTTATTTCAAAAAGCCATTCCTGATGCAACATACATCTTTTTCTAGCTGTCACCACTAGCACCTTAAAACTCGTGATATGACATGAGCTTTATTTGTAATACCTTACACCAAAGCCAAGACAGAAACTATTTTTCACAATCATACAATTTAAATTTATACTTTGTTACCCTGCCTTTGCTTTGTTTCTGTTGATTCTTCACCAATTCGCAGAGGGCTAGCTTATGACTGGTAAGGACAAATCTTATTCAGAGAAGCCTAATTCTGTACTTTAAATATTGCCTAGAGTGCTGTGACAGCATGCATGCACATGGTAGGAAGACACACAACCAGTAAGTTATACTTACTCCACATTCCACTGACGGGAAGAAAAATAAAAGCTAGTAATTTGACACAGACTTGCCTCTCATTCCTATACCCATACAAACTTGTAGAAACCAGATTTTGTGGCAACTAGCAGGCATCCTACACCTACGTGTCCAGAAGGATCTGAATCTTGTTTGTCATCTTCTCAGGGGCTATTCTCAGCAGGCTACAGCATAAACCCTAGATATAAATTTGTGCCTAAAGCTCAGCTGCACCTAAAGCAAGAGCCAGAGTATTCTTAACCTGTCACACTGGATACTGTAACTTCCAAGCTCGTTTCTGTAGAGTAAAAAATAACATGCAGCTTTCAAAAATCTGTTCAAAAAGCTCAATTCAATGTCTTAATTCAATGTCTTGTAAAATGTATTGCCATGGAATTAGCAGGTTTCCTTTTCTGTGTATGTACATAGAAAATGTATATGCGTGTACTTTATGCTAAATTAGTATTACAACATATATTTACTTAACAGGAATATCAACTTATACCCAAAGGTATTAGAGATTAACACATAACTCTTATTTTGTGCAGAAGCACCAAAAGTAAAAAGTCTTCCAACTTCTCTCATTTTCAATTTCTGCTGTTATTCTGACACCAAGTGTCAAGACTGGTGTATGACAGCAGTTGTAAACTAACAGAAAAATAAAACCCACAACTTTTGCCACTGTGATGAAGGTGATGATTTTGAACTCTCTGATAGTGCACATTAAGTCACACATACTTAAAATGTAGCAATGTTTTTAATTTTCTTATTAGAGGAAAGTACTGTGTGGATAATCGATAAAAACATTAAAAATTGAGAGCATAAAAATTAAAACTCAGTCTCTACTTTGACTCCCGAAGCTCAATACAAAGTTTTATTTATTTATATTACACTGATAAAATTAATGTACATAAGGACTAGCAGTAGGTATACATCTCTCCTATGTAATATTACTTTCATGGAGCTTGCAGGTGGTAGGTAGAGATAGAGCTTGTCATAATGATTTCCTTGAGTTCTAAGTATACTTCCTGTATATAAAATATATATATGTATAAAAAATACATAACTTTAAATATATAAATCTAATACACAGATGAACAGGAATTGTATGTAAGAGATGTAGCAGAAAAAGAAGAGGAGGTTTGAGGATCAGTAAAGTGATCCATGCTTTAAAACTGTGCCTGTGAAACAATTCCTGTACTTGTTTTGCACCACCATGTGGTGGCAAAGGAATCAAACAACTGAGAATCAGGGCTGATTCAGACCACACAAAGATGACTGCTGAAGAAAGCAAGATGGAAGAAAATCCATGCCTAAATTTCCCACTTCAAAGTTAAAAAAAGGGGGGGGGGGGGGTAGGTTTGTAGCACTTACATGTAGTTGACACCTGGCTGCAACCTGAAAACAAACTTACAATGCAACACGATGCTGGATTCAATGAACAAGGTGAACAGACAACCCACACTCACCAAATGCTTTCCTGGGTTCTATTAACTGCAGCTTAAACATCTGACCTTTCTCCAGATCTTTTAGCATTTTGGCAACTTCATAATGCCGACAATCTGACACATCTTTTCCATTTATAGATTCTATGTGATCACCCACGCAGATAATTTTGATTTGGTCCATAAGGCTACCTTCTTTGATTCGCTATAATTAAAAAATAATTAAAAAAAAAAAAAATTAGTAACATTTCTTTAAATAGTAATTTTAAAGAGATGAAACTGGGCTTCAAGAATGTCAGTTAACGTTAATAGCATTGAGCTCGTTATGCTAGCAGTGTGTTTTGTCTGTATAACATCAGCAACAGGAAAAAAAATACAACCAAACTTCAGAATTTAAGGTTTCTGAATAAGATAATATTTTTATGCTTTAAAGCTGAACCCAAATGTGCTGATAATGTGATTGTTTATTTGATTTTTTACTTTGATTTAAAAGCCTGACAGGCATGGGTGCAGCAGTTTTCTCTTTTCAAGTATAGTCCAGGGACATTTAAAAACAAAAAACAAAACAAATAAAAAAAAAAAACCACATGGTGTTAATGATGTAAATGATTATAAAGGATAGTCTCAATAAGGCTTATCTATAGTGAAAAAAAATCTACCATTTTCCTCACTGAGCTATACAGTTGCATATTAATGTATTTCCTCTGAAATAACAATAAAGGATAAGAAATGCTTCCAAATGCCATCTCAGGGAATATAAATAGCCTAAAGGTCATAAAATGTAAGAGAAGCAAGCATTTATAGTTTTTGTGAAGTGGTATTTAAAGAGAAGAACAAAACAATCATTAGAAATCTTTATGATTTATCAAGTCAATTAAAGGACACTTCAGATTTCACTGATTCTGCTTATTGCTTTTAAATGTAGTCATATTTATCATGCTTAAGTCATGAAACCCATTATCCTATTTAATAGAATAGATATGACACGGTAGAATGTTGAATATATTTTGTAGAGATACAAGTTTCATTCCAAAATCTTCCTGAATAATGTGCTTTTTAATAAAGGCTGATGCTTTCTTCAGGCTAACTTTGAGTTTACAGTGAGGTAAGGAAGATAAACATACTACCACCTACTACTATAACACCTAGCCTAGCTGCATAACAATCTTAAAAACCTGCTTCTAGCTTATGTGTGCATGTCTGAGCCCACATATGAGAGAGTCAGTGGGAAGTGTGATAATGTGCACCATCCTATAAGATACTGCAAAAATTTTTAGCTTCAGGCAGAGTTTAACTCTTTCCTGTGCTTTTTGTTAATGTTGTTTAACCTAGATTAAAAAACAAAAAGCAGCGTTACGGTGAATGAAGAAGGGGGTATCATACACAAACAAGAAACCAGGTCTCAAATGATTTTTGTTACCAGGTGCCAGGATTCAAAATCATGCCCGTCATACTTCAATTCCTGCTTAGTCTAAGTGTTGGTTTAATTCCCATTACCTTTTTTTCTCCACTTTGATCTATATACCAACACTGTTTAAGTAATATTGCCTATGTTACACGTGTAACATTCAAACAATTTTTTTAATATGACTTAGCATTCCAAGTTAACTGACCAGAGGCCATCAAGCTACATTGTCGCAGTAATTGTGATGCAACTGATATGCCTGTATCAAGTGCTCTACAGCCCATTTAGGAGCTAGGATCTATATTTCCTATGCAATGCTAGAAATTATTTATACAAAACCATTTTAAAATGTCTCCTTACACACCATGGTGTAACAGCACAATCTTAAGCACCTACAAAATGCTCCAAGTTCTATTGTTATTCTTTGAGTGGCTAATTTGATTCCATTATACATCTTTACATCTAGCTATGTACCCAGAAAGTAAATTTGTGAAAGTAGCACAACACCTGGTTCTGTTACTAATAAGGCACAACAACAACATCAAATTTCATAGCAAAAGAGTCTGCAGTTCAGAGCATCAGGTTTAAAATCTGGCTGGGTTACATACCAATCCTGGAAACTGCTGTTACACAAAGCACAACAAAATTACTGCAGCCCATACTAGCATCAACCCACAATTAGGTAAATTTAGTATTAATCATTAATTAATAATGGAACACACTAACAAAATTTCAAGGAAAGGAAATATATAAGCAAGTAATTCCATCAAACTATTTGTAAGTAGAGACAGTTTCTGCTTAGTGATTTAGCTGGACGACTAAACATAAAAAAATATGTAGCCTTTAAATTGCATATTTATTTTCTACTCGTTTAAAATGAGCCATTAGCTAAATACACCACAGTAACAAAGTAAGCTCCTAGAAAATCTTCTAAACTGATGCAGAAGTGCATTTCCATGAAGACTGCACCACGTTCATTATACCTATTACTGGATCAGTGCAATGACAACGACATATTTATTCAGACAATTTTTTAAAACAATTCATTCACGCAATTTTTTAATACTGGAAATTTCAGCTTGCTGTTTTTGTGAGTGTTTTCCAGTCTGCTCAAATTATGCAGTATGTGATGGCTGTTTCTCTCACCCCCTATTACCAAACAAGCACAGACAGAGTCATGCTCTGTACAATGCTGCACACGTGAACTTTAATCACTGAAGCACTGCTTTCAATGCCTTCTTTTAAAATGCCACATAAGCAGCAGCGTGACTGAATGTTATGAGCTATGCTGATGCTACCACTAGAAATTCAGAGTTCTGTATCTACGAGCATAAAAATGAGGCTACAATTTTGCCAGACTACTTGCTGAAACCTCCACTGCATCTCAGTTTTGTCAAGTATTATCTCTATTGCATTTTTCAACAACAAAGACAAGCAAACCTATCTCTAGACCATGTCCTGTTTTATATCCATGGTAGCTAAGGAATGAATAGAGTATACAACCTCCACATACAAGAAGCTCTGTTTGTAACGGTAATAATATTAGTAATTGGGACAACAGTAATCAAAGGTGATTTCCAGTGCTTCACTAATAACAGTTAGTTGAAGTAGATTAAAGCAAAGCATCTAAAAAAGGGGAGAAAATGAATATGACTGTCTGGAGGTCACATAGAGGATGATGAGGAGAGCAATTATGATTAGTATGTTGAATGTGTTGCTGCCTATACTTTCTATGCAAGTTAATTGGGGGTGAATTCTGTCAGTCCAAATCCTTACAACATTTTAACTCATCCTACCTACCAATATTGGAAATACTACTTTTGAAAAGTTGAAAATGCACTATACTTGCACCTATTCTTATTGAGCATGAAGGCTTCTGCCCTGTGAACAGTCATAAAGACTGAAAGAACATGTTCTCATTATCATGAGTGACAGATGTTCTACAAGCAACTATTCACCAACATCAGAAAAAAATCAATAAAAAAAAAAAAGGAGGGGGCAGATACAAGTAGCATTTAACACCTAGCATCTCAGAATAGGTCAGAAAATATAATAGTCACATTATAAAGCTGATATACATTATAGAAGCAACAAATGAATGACCTAATTTTGAAATGACATGCAGCACAGAAATAGCTGAGCTAATTTCAAAAGATGAATCTAAATAAAGCAATTTTTTTTGTACTTGCCATATGCTAAAAGATTTGATAGTTTGAAAGCAATTATTAACCCTTTAGAGTTACAGAAGCATCTATAAAAAGAAGCATTTAATTGATAAATAAATTTACCTTTATAAATGCACAGCCAGCTCCATTGTCTGTAACGGTAAGTCCAAGCATATCATCAGATTTAAGAACTTCGACTTCTTTTCGTTTTCCTTTTATGTGGGCAAATATGAAATCTTCAAGGCCAATCTGAGCACCTAACAGCTTGTCCATATCAACTTTATGAGTGTTCAAAGTGCAAAACATGATCTGTGCAGGAAGGAAACAAATACACTACCTTAAAATTTAACAGTTTATTTAGGCTTGGTGAGCTTGACAGGCTGATAGAAAGATAAAAATAGAGCATAATTCTGGCCACATTGACGGATCCGTAACTGACATTATAACAACTCTCCTTCTTCAGCTGCCCCAGGAGAGGTGATAGTCTCCATCCCACGCACATGACAAGAGGCATCAGTGGCTCAGACAGCAGATAAGAGCTGGCAGGGAGCAAAGGAAAGGGACATATCTCACAACCTGTCACACAGCACCAACCTTGACACAAGCAGCTTGAGCTTAAGCAGAACAGCTTGTTCCAGAGGCCTGAGTGAGCAACCCCCAAGAACCACCACCATGTTGTTTATCGTGATTCACCCACCTCAAATAAGGGGCACTGCTCAGGGTCAGGCTTCACTTCTGCCCACCACAGGAATGGGGCCAGCCCAGGCAGGCTCTGGGCTTTCTAACACAGCCTGTACTCAAAGGGCAAATAGCCTAGCCAAAAAAAGAAGAAACAAATCCACAGTTTCTCCTCACAGGGTAACTTCACCTGATGGCTTCTCTCCAAGCTGAGGCTGGACAGGAGCAGTGGCTGAGGGAGGCCCACACAGCCTCTTCCTGGGCAGCACCAGAGCACGGGGCTACAGCCAAGAGAAAGTCATGCCCCCGGAGAAGCTTGGAGAATGCCTAAAATTGATTTCTCTGATGCAAGCTGTTCCCTCAAGACCTTCTTTCAAGTGCAACGGAAAGCAAGGGAGGAGGAGGAGGCTTGTCACCCCATGTGGCCCAGGTAGAGGAGCCACAGATGGAAGCCACTAGCCAAAGGCCATCATCTTGTTACCTCTGCACTGCTGCCTGCAGGATACACGGGGCTCTGGCAGGACAAGAGAGAGCAGATACAGGCAGAGGTTACAGAAGTATCTGCTGGACACAATTTTCCATCAGAACACACCTTGGACCCCCCTTGCTGCCTGACAGGTCCAAATTTGGAAGCAGGAAAAGAGGTGCCAGGGCCACACATGAAAGGAAGTACACGTGGCATCCAAGAAAAACAGTGCAATGTCAGCTGCTGCTCTAGTGGCTGACCTATGACCCCCCCAGTGTTCTGCTGGAAACGTAGGCTTTCCTTCTGCTGCCCCTCACCACACCTATGAAAGTTATGGGGATTTCACCCCCAGAATGCTTCAAATGCCTTTTCCTTCATTCCAGTATCAGTGGATGAAGTGGTATCAGCATGAAAACTACAATGAAAGCCACTAAGTTGTTCAGGTCTATTCCAGGCCAGATGAGGGGGAAATATTTTTCCTAATGCATTTCACAGAGAGCTTTCACTTTCTGAAGTTTTATAGATCTTGGACTCTATATAAATACTTGTTTGTTTGATTGGTTTTGCTTAAAAAAAGTTTAGTAGTGAGATGGTGGTTTTGGATTGGTTGGGTCTTTAGTTGTTTTTATTTTTAAATAAAACTACTTAAAAGTCTAATTGCTTATCTGATAATCCATTGAAATACTCCAGCCTAATGCTTTAATAATGACAGCCACAACAGCACACACTTAACAGACATCAGTTTTATTCTCAGGTAATGCTAAAGTTTTCCAGTTAACCAATGCTCAAACAACAGTATCATCTAGAGAAATTCAGCTAGTTTTAAGAGTAAAATTAAATTTTATTTTATAAATAGTAATCATATTTAATCATCAACATTGTTTTAAACTGAGACAGTTCAATTCAAACAGATTATATAAAATGCATATATATGTTCAGCTTTCTCTCAAGCTACGTAACTTGGCCAGTTTACAACTGCAACTCAGTTCTTGTTCTTACAATGAACAGCAAGCACTATGGCTTTACATTTTAGGTATTAATACCCTTCATCTGACCTTGTCAAATACACAATCATCTAGTAACTACTGTCACACCTTTGAATAGATCAACTGGCAACAGAGCAGAAATGTGATATTTAGAAACTCGATCCAGAGTTTCTCTTTTTAGACATTCATCTGGATGGCATTCTCCCTACAGCCTATAAGTCTCCAGAATTCTCTATGAGTCAGTTCTATACTAACTACAAGGCTGAGAGAGCATCAACCAGTCAAAAATAAAACTTAAATCATTCTTCATCCTCTTCAGTGAACAACTGCTTTTTCTCAGAACAGATAACTTCAAAGAGTAATGTACTAAAGAGAACTGTATATTATCCACCCACAATAATATACAGTTACACCATCAGTTACAGCACAGGTTTATTTGTACATGACTAAGGACTGACAATGGAAAAAATTATATTTTTTCATAAGTGTTGTGTAAGCTTAATATAGGTACCTTATAACTGCTTATATACTTAAATAATTAAACAACAGCTACTATAGTACACCTTGCCATTCACTCAAATCTTTATATAATTTTAAGTAGTGATTTTCTTACCCAGAAAAGAAACAAGAAAGATTCAATGTGTAATTTTCATTGTAAAGTCTCTCTCTCTCTTCTCACCCTCACCCTTCACATGCATTTGATCTTCAACTCAGCATACCAGTGCTGTGATATTTCGTGCCAGTTTTAGCAAGGTACTATAAATCATAACTGTTACATCAGCCATGAAGTATCTAGGATACCTCCTTCACAGAGTTATGTTGCACAGCAGACAGAACAAGGAAATTCCATTTGCCTGGCAAAGACTGAGGGCTTGTATATAACCTTATAAAATAGATCCGTCAGGTAAGATTGCTAACAAATTATTCCTTGCATCCCAATTTTCAATAGTAAGAGACATTGGTCAAGAAAAACATTGTTACAGTGCATTACATAAAGTAAGAAACTATATTAACTAAGAAAGAGGGTTACGATATGTGTTATATGAAGTATATAGGCAGCACCATACTGCATATCCTATATATTAATGACATTCTCAGCTTCCATTAAGCCTAAACCTTAAGAACTCAAAAATAAGTTGACTGACTGACAACATGCTCAGAAGCTATTAAAAGCACTTTTCAAATCAGTAGATCTCATAACTTTATAAAGGGCATTATAATCACTTTAAGAAGCTCAGAAATGGGATTTATACTATTGAGCAAAATATAACACCCACTTACATATTTCCCTCTATATGTAGGTGTCATCTATATCAAGAAACCACCAACACATTTTCTAGCTACCTTGCTCACTTCATCCTCCCTGAGAAAAATGTGGGATCCTTGGCTAGTTGCAGTGGTAGGAGAAGTAACCAAGTCCTCTTAGGTATAGTGTGCCACTCTATCAAATAGGCAACTTCACCTTCCCAGACACAATCAAAGCATTGTAAAGTAAGCATTCAGTATTTTGTTGCCTTTTGTTGTTGTTGTTGTTGTTTAATTTCAGAACACACAAGAATTAGTGTAAGTTTTTCCATACAGCTAAAAGGTATCTGAAATACAGGTCATTAACACAGCAAGCATCACGTGTAATGCAGTATCAAATTTAAGCACCACTTCAGGGAACAGCAAGCAAACAATTGTTGCCATAGGGTTGGGGGTGGCTCGTTCATTTAAAGTCTCCAATCTGCAGGAGAGATTGTGAGCAATTTGTTTCAACAGATAAGCAGATACTCCAAATATTTTACTGATGAGGATTTCACAAGCTGACCCTTTTCTCTAACCTCTTAAAACATGCTTTGGATTTTTTATTTTCTTGTAAAAAGGTTACTTATTGATAAACCTAAACTTCAACATAGTGACTTATTTTCCAGTATTTTTATAAAAGTTTAAATTGAATGTGTTTAAATCAAACACTTCTATGAAAGTTTAATGTGCCCCACAGCACACTTAACTGTTTAGCATCAGGAGGCAAGCTCCACTGAACAACAGCCAGGGCACAAGCTCAGCAGCTGAACGCTTCTCACTGGAAGAAACAGGGAGCTGCATTTCTGCTCCTGGTGCTACTAGGAAGGCTTCCCTGATCCTCTATTCTCTTTATGAAGCAGAAGGCTTCACCCTGAAAAGAAATTTCTTTCACCCTGAAAGAAATCCTAGCCTTCATGCGCTCTTGATAGACCCACCCATTAAGCACTCAATTCACCTCACCATACTTCACCTTATAAAGCAAACAGAATAATCAAAAGTACAAGTTATGAGTACATTAACTGGAAGTTCATATGCCTTGTTATTTGCCATTCGCTTCCCAACTGACCAAGAAATAGCCCTGCCACATTTAGATTTTAATATTCACATTTCTAACACCTGATTAGCTACTTAGAATAATATTATAATAATAAACAGGAGCACACCACCACCAGATGCTTTAACAGATCCACACTGTCCTTTGGTCAGTGCTTGTTTATTTGTCATATGGGCTGCACTTCTCCCTGTGGGAAGAACACTGAGTTTGGACCAGGAAATAAAAAAAAAAAGGGGGGGGGGGCATGATAAAACTCAGAGAGGTGGGCAGAAATGCATGCTGAAAGGTTCAAAAGGACTGAGATGCTATTCACCTCAGAAGACAGATGAAGAATAAAATACCTAGACAAGAAGAGATGAGTACAGGGAAAGCCTTAGAAAGCCACTGTTGTGGATTCACTCCTCTGATGTTTGCTAGGTGTCTGTGAAGGAGTGTCCCTCTCTGAAGGCACACCTCTGTTGTTCCAACTCCATCCTACCCTACTTATGACAAAGGTCTGCACAGAAGTTTTTGTCACTCTGCACTGATTCTTCAGTGTCTGTCCAACAAATACCATGTTTTACACAAGCTTCTCTATGTCACTGTTGGCAGTCAATCACAGTCTGGAAAGGATTCTCCAGCAGAAGCTAAGCTCAGCTGGTCCTGTGGGACGTGATATGAAGAGCAAACGAGGTGCTATAACCATGCTGAGTCAAAAGAAATGACAGATTACAAGTATAGCTCATCCTGTACCGTACTGAAACACTTAAGCAGGAACTTATCCAAGAATCCATACCCTTGCCTACGTCGCAGTAAACTCACACGTCACATTAAATGCATTTTTGCATTGGTTTGCCAACTGCTCTCTCTCCATGGAGCTTCTCTCACACCCCTTCCCCCAGCTATTTTCCACCTCGGTCACTGCAGGGCAGAGATCTCTGTGATAGTACCTGTTTCCAGAGGCATTCAGGTATCACTGCCCACAGGCTTCAGGAGAGCTAGGTCACAGAAACTTTCCTAGACGGGTAACACCTACAGGTGGCATTTGAGTACCTCAATGTCTTTCTTTCAGTTTGCAGAGGTTCAGGCATTATTCTTTATGCCTAACTGTACAAAAGCAGCTTTAATTATTAGACAATACTATGCACGTTCTCTAGTCTCCTCTTATTTCCAACAAGCTCAACTGTTGTCAGCAAATTCATGTTTCATGGCATCCCTTGCTATTCACTCACCTATTTTCTTCTGTTAGTTTTTTCACAAGACTCAGATCCAGATTCCACAGCTTAATCACCTTTACATCAGAAAGTCATTTTGATCACTATTTTCATTTTGTACAGTATAGTTTCTTAAAGCCTACTGAATTTTTTGAGTTAAAAAATAAAAAAAAATAAAAAATAAAATAAGCTCAGTGCCTCCAGCACTAATTTCCCATCCTTTTCCAGCTACAAACCATATTTTAAAAAATAAAACCCAAACAGGAATGGGACAGTAAAGAGAGAAAGACAAGAAAAAGGTTTCTGTAGTTTAGGCACAAGACTGGCAGTGCCTTGATGCCCATGAAATACATGGTGCTTCCTCTAAAAAGAAAAGGAAGAAGAAAAAGAAGAGAGAGGAGAGAGAAGAAAAAAATAAAAATAAATAAAAATAAAAAAAAAAAAAACACTTTACTGTCAGATTCTCCATCTAACAGGAGAAATAGGAAGTGCACCATTCATCTCAAACTGAATTTCCAGAAGAACATTACTCTTTCAAGTAAGCAGAGCCACAAGATCAGTAACAAAAATTCATCGGTGAAAGGAAGAAAATTAAAACATAATCTGGGAATTGTGAGAACTTGAGAGCTGAAGAAGTAACTGGAGGTTGAACAGAGAACAAAAGGGGAACAGTATCTCACAGAAAGAAAACAGAAAACCAGACAGAAAGCAGCTGGGAAGATATTGCTTAATTACTTAACGCACCAGTGACTGGTTAAACTGTATTCGCTGTTACCAACACTTTTATAGTTTACCATTAGAAACGCTGCTTGGTCTCTTTATTTTACAGAATAAAGTTTGTCATAGTAGCCTACGGAGCTTCAGAAGAGCCAGCTACAAATAAGAAAACAAGTCGAAGTGCTGCTTGCACACCTAATGAAATGTTAACACTTTCTTTCATTTTGCCACTCAGAGGTTAAGGTTCACAGAACCACGTAGGAAGAACTTGATACGGCCACTGCCTTTCAACTAAGGGAAAACAATGCATTTACAAATGAATCATAATCCAAACAAGTGCTTAAAGCTCAGCTCAGACAAACAAAAAATAAAAGATCAAAAAGACAGAAGAGTAAAAAAAGAAATAAACCATTAATATAATAATCCTTTTCTGGGTTTAAATAACCCCGATTAAACAGATGTCTTTCAAATCTAACTGTCTGGCACAGCCTCCTCCACCACCCCGCTCAGGGGAGACCCGACGAAGGGGCCAGGTTTAACGCCCGGGCACCCGTTCACCCGTTCACCCTCCTGCCTCCGTCGCTTTGCTCCGAAGCCGGCGAGCACCCCCGCGGCCAGAACCAACCCGACAGCCGAACGCCGGCCCCAGCGCCGGGCTAAGCGCCAGGGGGCCGAAGGCGGTGAGGGCGCGGCCCCGCCCCGACCCCCCCGGGCCGTACCTCTGCGGGGGCGATGCCGAAAGCCTCGGCCACCTTGGCGTAGAGCTCCCGGGCATTGCCGAAGCCCTCCACGCGGCCCGTGGGGCTGCCGTGCGCCAGCTGCGCGTGGAACTGCAGCCGCGACGCGCTCCCCGCCCCGGCCGGGGCTACCGCTGTCCCCGGTGGGGTGGCCGCGGGGGCCACCGCCTCGCTGTCCACCAGCTTGGAGGTGTCCTTGGCCTTGCCCTTCTTCTTGTTCCCCAGCCCCAGGGGCATCTTCCCCGCCTGCCGCACGCTCCTGCCGCCGGCTTCCCGCGACGGACTCTGCCCCCGGCGCCGCCCAAGCCCGGTCCGGCCATGCCGCCGCCAGGTGAGGCCCGGGGCCCGCGGCCGCCCCGCCCCGCCCCGGCCTCTCCCAGGGCGCTGAGGAGGCCCGGCCGGGGCAGGGGGCGAGCAGAGGGACCCCCCCTCCCAACGTAAGGAACCAGAGCCGAGCAAAAGGCCAGGGAGGAGAGCAGCAGCCCCCAGCCTGCTGCAGCCCCTATTCCTGTAACAACGCTTCCTGGGCGTTGATGGTGAAGGGTTCTTTAATGGAAGGCAAGGGCACGGTCAAGTAGCCCACAGCGATACTAAGGAGTTTGACAAAGGCAGGTATGTTTTGTCTTCTGGCCTGTTCAAAGAAATCTACTTCTGGTTTGGGGGGGGGGGGGGGGAGGGGTTCTTTTGTAGACAGAATGAAGTAAATAAAAAGTTATACTATAGGCACTTTTAAAGTAAATAAAGCCAGGATGTATGAAGTTTACCATCTTTCCACTGACCAGGTTTAGGGATTTCTACTGAGAATAAAAAAGTGTTAAATATTGATCAGAATAGGTTTATAATGAGGACAAAGAAGTATACAAGGACTTCTGCCAACTCTTGCTGTTTTACCACAATTGTACTTAGTGTACCCACCAAATATCAAAGGATCAATAAAGCAATAGCCATGTAAGCAAAGTTTAAAGGGCTATTGTACTGTACAACAGCTTTGAAGTACTGAGATTTAATTAACACCTATATTAGAAATATATATTTTTCTAGTAGTGGACTTAAAATGTTTCCATCTCCATTGTGGAACAGAAATATTTCCTATAATGACGTAGATGCTCATATACCACAGAAAACCTCTTCTGTCCTTCTCCAATGAAACTACATTCACCTGGGTGAAATTACTCCATTTTCGCTGGTGTACTCAATCATGAAAAAGCATGTAATAAGTGGAAGTGTCACAACACATTCAGCGCTTCTAGAGGAGTCTGCTGCAAAGCTGCAGAGAGAAGCAGTATTGCTTTCAATCTTCTGAGTCTCAGGAGAGGAAAAGAAAGCATAGGGAATAAGCAAGTAGGATTCTCATATATGTAATCAGACCAGGTAGGTGCAATAAAGATGATTAGGAGGCAGCCTGGAGTTAATAGTTGACTTACCAGCCCAGTTTGAAAACAGAATACTTAAGTGGAAGATTTCTGTGAATTTGGAGAAATGTATTCCCCCAAAATACTAGAATAAAATTAAGGGAACATATTGCAATTTCATTCAATTTATGCCAGTGAGATGCCATTAAATGACAGTACCAAAGTGTTCATGTCCAAGCATTCTATACCAACTCATTTATTTTGTGAAAAGATAATTGAATCAATGTTTAAAACCCATCAACTGTTGTTTGTTTCCATTTAACATCAGTAATGAAGTAAAGACATCCAAGTTCCTGTATGTAACAGAGGGTGAGTAGATTTATTTCACAAATTTATGGACATTGACATAGCCGTAATTTAGGTATGTTGCAAAATTTCCTTTAACTGAAGTGTTAATGCTTCCATGCTTTGTATGGAGATAGATGGAAGTAGCTGAAGTTGTATCAGAACTGTGCTGATCCCATTACAGCTTGGAGGAACAGCATCAGTTTTTAAGCACAGAAAGAAAAAGTGATGGGAAACCAGCACAGCTGACCAAGTAGACTGAAGATCATATTGTACTGTTTAAAACAAACAGTATGGAGCATGTATACATGCTATCATTATCAACATAACAGATAAAAATAAACTTTTTTTTTAAAAAACGTAGTTTTCTCTACCTCTCATATGCTAAGATATTCTTGAAAGCCATGCCTCTAACAGAATCTACATTAAGTTGTCATTAGCAGCCTCCAGCTTTGGCAAGAAATCATTAAGTGTTTAACACATCCACTACTACTACATATACTTATTTTTTGATAAGCTGCAAATGCTACGTACTAGTATTACTCTGATCATGAATTAGGTGTTCCCACCACCAGCATATCAGTGTGAACTGAGTGATCTGTAGAACTAGAAATGACTCAGACTGCTGAGAACCTCAGAGAAAAAAAGAGCCTATATAAGGCACAAGACATTTTCTCCAACTACAACCAGTCCTGCTCTCAGGCTTCCTTAAGCGTGTACCCACTAGGGAAACATCTGCCAACATTAAGTAATACATATAATAAGATCATGTATCCAAATACACCTCCAATAGCAAGGGGTAGTTGGGATCTGGAAAGTACTTAAGTTGCACTTTTAGTAAGTGACATTGCAAAGTGTTAATCATTCAATATTTGCCATAGTTTTGGAAGAGGAAAAATAAATTACACACTAAAAAAAAAAAAATATGTTTCAGTCCTTTTTGTTTCAGTCCTTTTGTCCTACAATTACATTGCACAATGCAGGTTATCACATTCCTCAGTTTAAGCCACAGTACTTCAGGTGGAAGTACCATGGTATGCAACAAGCATGTCTGTGGAACAGAACAGAATCCTACTAGTAAATACAAAATGCCACAGTGCTCTACTGCAAAGTACCAGTAGCATATACAAAACCTTCACTACACATGGAACATATATCTGTGACTTCAGGAGTTCTTACCTGCAACACTTCGTATCTTTCTGGTTATCCACACTCCAAATGAAGCAGCTGCTAAAAAGGATTTTGACTAGAGAATGAAGAATCTATTTTATAAAATATTGCAGGACCTCATCATGCTTACTCTAACAAAAACAAGGCCAAGAAGAAACATGGCTGGTCCATTTAAGTATCTGTGGGAGTATCAAGTTGAAATAAACTATAAAAAAATAGAACTGAAGTTTCCAAGTCATAATGTTAAAAGCTATTTTTAAACCACCAGAGGACACTAAAAAAAAAAGTCTTCAATAAAACAGAGGATGAAATATAATTTTCAGACAGGAGTTCAAAAAAGGATTGCCTGTGACAGGGGTCTAAACTCCATAACCAAATTGATCTTCTGACAGTATGGCCATACCACATTGAATATTCATACTTCAGCTTTTACACATGAAAAGCAGCAGCTAGTCAAACCATCTTCTGGAAGCAAAAATAAACTCATTTTGTGCACTGACTTCAAGTTTGGGACTGTGACTTAACAGGGAGCATAAGGGGTTCCCAGGGATTTGATCCCTGTTACCTATCACTTAAAATCAGGTTGTTGGTGTATGAGGAAAAATAAAAATGGATGTGGTTTTTCTGAATTGAGCTCAAAGTTGTTCTTGGTCTTTATTACACTTAACCACAGCTGTTCTGGCAAGGGCTTCTTCTCAATTAACACAGTTTTATCATCCCTCCTTTGGATATAAATGAGCAGTTTAGACACTTTTGTGGAACATACCATACCGTACTTGTCCAGGGAAATGCTATATGGTATTTCAGGAGCTGACTGGGTTGATTTTTGTTTTTTAATGAGGTAGGGCAGAAAGAGCTAAGACAAATTTGTTCTTGATAAAGCAATCAGGCATGACAAACAACATAGCTGTTGTAGCTCCTCCCCTGGGTAGACCAGCACGTCCAGTAGAACAAACCAAGCACAGAGTTGCACCTTCAAACCTCCAGAGGAGCAACAGTAGCTCTCTACTTTCATTCTTTACATAAGAAAACAATTAATTGGAGGACCATGAAGAAAACAAATCATGCCACCTGGAAAGAGTCCACTGCTGAACAATTTGACAAAAAGCTGAGATTTCAAAAAATTAGTAGAAAAAAATAGTGAATACATGAATACCCAGGTTCTACGTGGCCTGATCAGAAAGCAATACAGTAAGAATTATTAATGTCACCTGCAGAGGAAGACTAGCATTTACTGACTGGAAAAGGAAAATTGCCTTTTATAATGTTCAGTCACATACTTAATTTTTTTAGATCTAGCTTAAGAAATCAAGTGCACAGATTTTCGTCCTGACTCATCATAACAGTTTCACTGGTGGGGTAGAACCTACTGTATCCCCAAAGCATGTTACCAGCAAGTCAGACTGGTACACTGGATATGCATACTGAAAAAGACACGTTCTGGTATTCTATTCAAGAGTCAAAATGTCTGGTTACTTCTGAGTCTTCTGAGAAGCTCTGTCATAGAGCTTAGAAGCTCTATATAAACTGGTAAAGAGGGGGCTAGGAGAATCAGTCAGCACAAGAGCTTGGGAGCTCTGTAAGTGGATCACTGGCAGGAGCTCTGTAAGCAGATCACTGTGGTACTGATACTGCTGAAGTCAGGGGAAGTGATTCTGGACCCAACAGGGAGAGCTTGTCAAACGCAAGTTGAACTAGACCTTCACAAATATACTTCGGTTCTTCTCCACAATCATTAGAGTTCAGTGTCTTCCCTTTCTATTGTGCATTCCACTCTGCTGTCTGATACTACAGATACCATTCAGTAACACATCATTCTCTCCAATCCTTATTTACAAAGTACTTGCTACTTGATGTCAGACAGACACAGTCATTAAGTAGAGAAGTGTCCCAAACTAGCGAAACAGTCTTTTACGATAAGAAAAGAGACTATGATTAACCTACCTAGCACGTTTTTAACATCAGTCAGTTGTCATGAACAGAGTAAAACCCTTACAAAAGCTATGGACTTATTTAGCTCAGCAACATCCCAGACAGAACAGATACACAGTTCTTAGAATCACATTTTAAAATGGCATCATCGCAATAGTGAGACCAAGCTGCTGGGAAATACACAAAACATCTTAAGACTTCAAGGTTTGGGGGCACTTCTAGAACTACAACATTTTGAAACACCCAATGGTTACAGGCTAAGAATAAAAAAGGATGTAGATAAGTATTGGGTCAGTCTCAGTAAAGGCCAAGGAAAACAACTTTTGGAAACCACTATTGTTTTCCTCTCTCAGCTAAAACTGTCCATCAGCCAGTTGCACCTAGTATGTCTTTAAAAGATTATTAACACAAAGCATGACTCACTAGTAGGGGAAATGTCATTTACGCAAACATTGCACTAGTGGCACATACTAAGAAGTGGAACTCATTCTTTGCCAAACACACCAACGCCTTCTGGGGTGCTGAGTTCACTTTCATACTGGTCCTCCAAAAAATTAATCCACAACTAATGACAGATTATCCAATATAAACAAGTTTGTGATATTGCCTCCTCCAATACTGAAGCAAAACTACACGAGGTTGAGAACTTCATGGCACACTTGCACCTGCATACCTGTACACAATGCAACCAGCATCTTTACAACCAAGCCAGCTATAGACTACTTCCTCACCTGTGTTTTGGCTCTTTGCCATTGAAGGTGTAATCAATTTAAGATCTTGACTTATTCACTGCATTATACATCAATCTTAGGGATGCCTTCCTATGCCTGGATTTTTGAAAATCAGACATGGAACTGTTTTGAGCATTTACTAAAATACTAGAACTGTCACACCTGAGAATCAGAACTCTGCTAATTTCATTTCATTGATCATCATAACATGTTCATCTGAGCATTGCTTGTAAGGTTTGGACTGGAGGTCATATTGAAAATAGGGGGGGTGTGAATACTAGAAGAGGACATACAAATCAATAAAACGCTTCTACTCCTTAAAAAAAATAAATGGAAGCGAGCAAGCACAAAGTTAAAAGATAAAGGTGGTAAGAACAAGAGCTTACCCAACCCCACCTACTTATGTTATGTTACTTCCCAAAGTAAACATGGCATGAACCAAAACCAACCCAATACCACACCACCTGTTAAATGCACCCAATAGGCTTTAAAAAATTGTCAACATAGGTAATACAAGGAATGCTGGAATGGAAGAATGGAATGCTGATATCCTCACAACATCAGAAAGCCTGTACGGCAACAGGCACAGAATACCTCTGCATGACAAAGGAAAAGTTGAACATACCTTTCCCAACTCTTTCAACAGCTTGAGGTTATTCTATAGTTTGATATTGGGGGAATTAAAGAGATACTTTTGAAGTATGGGTTTTCATAGACTTGTTGAATAAACTCTGAAGTAACCAAATAATTTTGCTTTCTGTGGCACTTAAGCAGCCCTTAAAAATTAGGGAGTATTATATAATAGAGTATTAAAAATACTCTCCTCCCAACTTTGTCAGTTTTATTTCCATGTATTTTGTAGTTAAAGATACAGTAGGCTGCCTAGAATTCACCTGTCTCCCACATAGCCTTGACTAAATAAATACTCACATGGTTTTTAAAATATAGCTTTTAATATTTCTCTATTGAAAGCGTGCTTGTTTCTTGGAAATCTTGGATTAGATAACTATCATTGTTCCCTCTCATTTTGAAGTAATTCCATGTGCTATTTTTGAAGTGTATACTTTGTTACATCTCTCCAAAAAAAAAAAAAAAGAAGTACAAGGATTTCATACCATTCCTATAGTTCTTCTGTATTTTGAGCATGAAAACAGTTGGAAAAGTTTAGTTTGCTGTACATATGCCTCAAAATGCACAAGATACTGCAAATCCTCTTACCTGAAGATAGTTACAAAAGATGGTTCTAGTTTCTGCAAGTGTTTTTAAAAGTTGGACTACGGTTACAAGATCCTGGATTACAAAATCTCAATTATATTAGCATTTAAACAGACATACACGTTAGAATTTTTTTTTTAAGTTGCTTTTAGCATCTGCCATCATAACAAAAGATGAAAAGGAAATTAAAAAACAACTTTACACTTTTTACTTAAAAACCACATAAGAAATGCAATACAGAACATACTGTTGTTTTTTTTTTTTAAAACAAACAATATATAGCATTAACATTACATACAAGCACTAAGCAGCAAATTTTTCCCTTTGTGATACTGCTCCAGCATTTGTTCAGTTCCTTGTAGATCTAGGACTACAACAGACAATATACAAAGAGATCAGCAGTTGAAAAATTGACTCAAACAGCATCTCTCAGAAGTTCTAGTCCTTTGAGTAACAAAAAATGGGATTCTTTGTGCTTGTTAAAAAGCTATTGTAAATTAATTCCCAACTCCCTTATGATTTACTTTTCTGCAGAAAATCACTTACATGAAGATAACACTATTTCTTAAGCTACCTAACAGAGCAGGTAACTACTGAATTTCCACAGGCAAAGGCTGACAGCCTTTCTTTCTTCTTATGAAGAAAAATCTTTGAAATTGTTGCTAAACACTGTGTTAAGGTTTTAAACTCAAGTAATGAGAACATCTGTAAGGCATTTTTTCCACCAAAATCAAGCCACAATCAAGGGAACCAGCCCTAGTACTGTATTATAAAACTAGACTATTACAGCGGGCTCTCTTTCTCTATGCATCTTTCAACTCTAAAGACAGGTAAATAATATTTTTATTAAAAAAAAAAAAAGAATCAATGCAAGCACATAAAAAGTTTACGGGCAATCCCTATCCCATTTTTTCTTAGGCATACTTTTCTTTAGGTAGTAGCTGGGCATTTTCTTCATTGATGGAATAAAGTTCAGTTTTTGAAAATAATGCATACTTGAGATCAGCGTGATCTTTAAAATATCTGTACTACAGTGTACTTCTACAGTGTTCTTTGTGCATCTTTCCACTCCATTAACCATTAAAGACCTACTTCCTATGGATTCAAGCCATCTCATCAGCATCACCCATCTTTGGGCTAAGCCTCATTTGCAAAACATGGTCCTTAATGCTGTCTTGTGAAAACTGCTACATCAAAGTTCACAGAATCCTTTAAGTTAGAAGCAACCTCTTGGGGATCATCTAGTCCAATACCCCTATGCAAGCATGATCAGCTAAAGCAGGTTGACCAGCACCATGTCCAGTTGGGTTCTGAGTATCTCCAGAGATGGAGACTCCACAACCTCTCTTGGCAACATGTTCTGGTGTTTGACCACCCCCACAGTAAAAAAAAAAAAAAAAAACAACAAATGCTTCCTTGTGCTCAGATAGGATTTCCTGTGCTTTAGTTTATGTACACTGTCTCTTGCCCTGTTACTGGGTGCTACTGCAAAGTCTGGCTCCCTGTCTTCATTCCCTCCTTTAAGGTACTTATAAGATCCCCCAGAGCCTTCTTTTCTCCAGGCTGAACTCCATCTCTCTCAGCCTCACTCCAGCAAGTCAGTATCTTTCTTCTGCTGGGGAGCCCACAACTGGGCACACTACTCCAGATGCAGCCTCATCACTGAGGAGCAGAGAAGGATCACCTCCCTTGACCTGCAGACAAAGCTTTCTAAGATACCATTGGCCTTGTTTGATGCAAAGACACATTGCTGGCTCATGTTCAGTTTGTTGTCTGTCAGGACCTCAGCCTTTTCTCAGCGACTCTGTTTACCAGTCCTTCAGCTCCCAGGGTGTACTGGTACCTGGACTTAACCCTCAGGAAGCAGGACTTTTTCTTCCTCACTGAACTTTCTTCTGTGTCCAGCTCTCTGGTCTGTCAAGGCCCCTCTGAATAGCAGCACAATCATATGGTATTATCAACCACTCCTCCTGGTTCTGTGTGATCTGCAAATTTGCTGAGGGTACATTCCATCCCCTCATCCAGACCTTCAATGAAAGTGTTGAATAGTATTGGCCCCAGTACTGAGCCCTGGAGTATACCACTAGTGACTAACCTCCAAGCAGACTTTGTGCTACTGATTGCAATCCCGCTGCACCCATTCCTTCAGCCAGTTTTTAATCCAAATCTAGTGTCCACTTATCTAACCTGTACTTTGCCAGTTTGCCCTAAGTCAAAGTAAACAACACGGACTGTTTTCCCATAAACCACCAAGCTGGTCACCTCCCTGTAGAAAGCTATAGAGTTGGTCAAGCCTGATTTCCCCTTTGTAATTCTATCTTGACTATGGACCTCCTTGTCCTTCATGCATTTTGAAATGCTTTCCAAGTGGATTTTCTCTATCACCTTTCCAGGAATCGAGATGAAGCTGACTGGCTTTGTAGATCACCCGTTTTCTTTCTTCTTGTTCTTGAAAATAGTCTACAGTCTCACAGTCTACAGGAACCTTTCCCAAATTCTACAACCAAAGATAATTAATAGAGGCCTTGCAATGGTATTAGCCCACTCCCTCAGCACTTCTGGGTGCAACCTGTCAGCCCTCATGAACTTCTGTACATCCAGTTTAAGAGCACCGTAGCCCAGTTCACCACCACCACTGCTCTTCCTTGTTTCAGGCTTCCCATTGAAGTCTCAGGGGCTTGGGATTCCTGAAGCCTGATTTTACTGATAAAGGCTGAGACAAAGAAGGCATTGAGTACCCAAGCCTTAGCCATGTCATTTATCACCCAGCTTCCCTGCTGCATTTGACAGCAGGCCAACATTTGCTGTTTATGTACTTGTAGAATCCTTTCTTGCTGTTCTGCCTGTAGCCTGAGGAACTATCCCATGGCAAATGGCTCCTTTCTCCTCAAGCTGCATGTTCTTAGCTCAACTTGCAATGTAGTCCTCTCACGTTCTTGGGCAGTAAAGAATTTTTTTCACTTCACTGGGGGGCAGTTCAGGAGTCCAAGCTGATTCTCCCAGTCTATGCTTTGTGCAGTGGAAGGCAACATAACAAAATATCATCTTTTATATTTTGCAATTTCAAATATTTGTGCATGTGTGCATTTCTACTACTATGCCCAATTTCCATATAAACAGGTAATGTCATAGATACAGTAGGGATATTATGAAATAAAGTACTCGGACGCTCAAGTACTTCATCAGAAGTATGCATTGACTTTGTAAAAACTGACTACACTTTACATTAAGCAAAATACTGAATAAACTTTTCTGATTAGGAAGATCTAAAATAAAATGAGTGGTTTTCCCTGTAAATTATACTGCAGAAGTCATCCATGACTTGTACTTAACCCTTTTCTTCTCATGCAGCATTACAGTATTTCCCCCCACCCATCCCATAAACAAAAAACAAATATTCCACTAGTTGTTACAGATTGCACTTTTAAAGCACAGACTTGCCAGTCTTCTGCATTTCCAGTGTCCTGTTTAAACAGTTGACATAGTCTTCATTTTATGAAACTGGAAGATTTCGCCTAAGTACTTCTTTTGATGCTGGAGAAATGTTATCTGGGAAAACTACTTCAAACTCTATAATTAAGTCTCCACGTTGGTCAGGATTTTTGGGAAATGGCAAACCATATCCTATAATTCTTCGTCTCATCCCTGGCTTTACAACTTCATTTACTGTCATGGGTATGGTTCTTCCTTCTATTGTTGGCACGTTGATAGAGCTACCACACAAGGCCTAAAAAAAAAAAAAAAAAAAATCTATCATAAGAAAAAGGAATTGGTTATAACTTCGATTGTACCTAAAACTGAATCTGGATTAATTACAAAAGACTAGCATTGCAAGGAGTATTTGCACTAAGACATGCAGAGATATCAGAACTCCAATAGTGCTCCTATCCTAAGGAGGCAAAGTTTCAATTTATCATTGAATGTTACAGAATTTACAGGCTTATGGTCACTAGAGTAATTGAGCTTATATATTCTTCCACAACTTTATCAAATAGAATGGTAATAGAGTACAGGGTGAAAACACTGCTTGCCACTGTTTTCAAGTCTTTAGTAGCAAGTCTCCACAGAGACTTCTCAATCTCCTCTGCATATTTAGAATCCTGTTCCATTTTTAATTTTTTTACATTGCATGGGGGTTTACTGTAACACTTCATCAACCTGTATTAAAAACGGCAGAATGACATTTAAATGTCTATAAGAGACATCAAATTTGAGAGTTGTCTTAGACAAGCATTTGCAATGCTAAAAGCAAAGCAAAGACTATTTTGGTACACCAAAATAAAAACATCACCAGGAAAACCAGGCTGTCTCCTGCTCTATTCAATGGTTTGTTTACATTAATTACTAGGATCCCTGATAGACATTGATTCCTCCAAGTTATGTAACAGTGCAGTATGGCTAAATAAGCTTTTATCTATGAAGGAACCGTACTATTCATGTCATCATTAAACATTGTCTTTTCTCTCTCACTGACCCTATTTTAAGTGCTTCATCTCATTTCAGATATATTTTTAGCTAGGAATCCTTTAAGAAGGGAGCTCATAATATGCACAAATAGTTCCTAAGGCAAGCTTGCTTCTTCACCTAATGCTAATTAAGAAAAAAAACACAAGACACTCAGCTACATTCATTTTTCAGTTATGACTATTTCAAGCCTTCAGACTCTGAAGAACTCTCCCCAGTTGTCTGATTTTTCCTTCTCAAAGCCAGTGTGTTTTGTTCTTGGAACAGAATTTAAAAAGGCTATAGCATTCTGTTGTTATATATAGCTCCTGTGACACCTGTTCACAATAATTTATCCTCATGAAATCAATCTCTACCTACTTTGAAATCACACTGAGATAACTTATGACATAAAAAGACAGGCTTAAATATTTTCACTGCCAACGAATTTTAAGACATTTCTACTTTGTTCTATTACAATCAGATCACACAAGCAAGGAGCATGCTATATTGGATGTATTTATTAATCCAACCTAACATATATTGTTCTAGAAAGATAAATTACAAAGATTTAAGCCATTACCAACTTTCACTTTTACCCTTTCACCCTCATTCTTCTCTACCTCTATAAACACCTTGAAACAGTACTCCATTTATATAGAAACAGCTAGCATTTCCACTATAAATAACTATACTCTGTAGCCACATTTTGACTTCAGAAAAGAGATGCTCTCTAAAAAAAAAAAAAAAAAAAAAGAATAAACAAAACACTTCATTGCTGTCATTTAGCTTTTGCTGTGTAGCTACTGTACCACATAATGGGTTTGAACACTGAGTTACACCAGAAGAGACACTTACCTCCCTTAAGCTGATCTTAACAGGATAGATAATATTTGATCCATCTCTCTTGAAATGAGAGTGAGGTTTATCTTTAATGATGAAAACAATGTCAGCTGGAATTGTGTTGGGTGTTTCATCACCTTCTTTTGGAAAAGTGATTTTAGTGCCCTCTTTCCATCCTCTTTTTATCTCAATAGTGAGAATTTTGTCCTCTGTTCGGACACTTCTACCATCTGGGTTCAGCCTTTTACGTGAAATCCTCATCCTTTTTGTGCAGCCATGATATATCTCTTCCAATGACACCTTAAGTTCATGAATTACAGGTGGATCTTGTTTACGACGTAATTGGCTACCAACTGTATTCCTTTCCCTTGGAAAACCATTCATACTGAAGCTGGTGAAGGATCCAAATGGATCACCATCCACCTCCATGTCTTCAGTATCTCTGCCACCAGGCATCCTCCTTCCAAAGAAGATCTCAAAAGGATTTGTGCCACCAAAGAAAGCCGCAAACGTAGCATGTGGGTCACCATGGAAGGAGTATCGGAAGGTACCACCCTGTCCATCAGGTCCTCCAGCTCCTCCCTTCAGACCTATATTAAACAAGGAAGTAAAATTTTAAAAAAGAAAACTTATATTAATATTCCATTTATTGTTAAGTACAACAGTAGATATCAGAACTGACAAGACAACGTCTTCACAGTAGAGTGAAAAGACTCCTCTTCAATGAGAACTGAGACCATTCAGTGTCAAGCAGTAATTCATACATAATGTTTCTCATACGCTCCACAGTTCTACTCAAATCCAGTGTTGAACAGCTTTACCTCTGTTTTCCTGCAATTCAGTTTGAGAATAAAGTAATATAATGGGCCAGCAGCTGTAACACTTCTTTAATTTTCAACTCAGAGTCCCAAACTTATCGCAGCTTGTGGTGCTATGATATGAAGCGCAGAAGAAACTCGGGAACAACTTTCCATCCAGCCACAAATAAAAATAGCTTAAACGTTCTTAAGACCTACAAAAACATTGTATATACACTGACACTGTACCTGTGCAAATAAATTACGGTGTTCTCAAATAACTATCTTCACCAAGAAGATATTTACATTTAACTTTTTCTTGACAAGACTTCCCTTATGATTCTCAATGGCTGGTCTTTCATACTTCCCCCATCCTAAACCCAGCTAAAATCAGTTTCAAATACCTCTCCCAATAGGTTCTCTACCTATTTCCTCCACCTAGATAGTACATTGCAGCATTTCAGAACACCAGAACACTCTCTCAAACCTCTAAGATTAAAAAAATTGAAGTTTTCGTAAGAGATGAATTTCTAAACTCATGTTTGGCTTTTTTTTTTTTTTTTTTTTTTTTTCCAATTTTAACTTATTTTTCCTTTCACAGGAGCTCAGCACTACACCTACGATAAAATTTGAGGGTTTAATTTTATGGAAGCATTCATTCCCTGAATTTGAAATAAGTCTTTTTACCTGCATTTTAGAATCTCTATGTACAACTTTAATACTAGTTATCAACAGTAACCAAGACAGATGTTAAAAATCCAGGTGTCTTCCCCACCTCAGTAGCAGATCCTTTTAAAAGTACTTAGCAATGTGTAGTAGTACGTCCTTGCATCACAATACTGTTCATGTCAAACAACCAGATCAGTGAATCCAATCTGTGATAATGGAATAACACCTCCAAGAATAGCTAGCCATAAGTTTTTATTGAAGGTACATCAAGTTTCTAGTTATAAGAAATGCTGAGGTTTCCTCCTTCCTCTTTCCTACCCCTCTACCTTTCCCTCAGAACTGCTAATTATACTCTCAGAAGCAACAGAAAAGCTTACAGAACAACTGAGTCATCAAGACATTTCCGGAAGTGGATACAATTAATATTATGCCCGAAATAAATAGAAATCCATGTTTTGAACACCTAGATTCAAGTATGCAATGCTATAATGCTAAAGGCTGCATTGCTTTATGTTTTACATCAAGCTGTCTGGAGAAAATGTCAAAGATGGCATTTTGGGAAAGTAGTTAGGATGAGCTACTGCACAAGAATCTAAAGTGTAATTGAATCCACAAGGTAAGTAGTTCTATAATAATATACAGAAAGGAAACCATAGAAGAAAGAAGTACAAGATGGTAAAAGACCCAGGTGACAACAAAAGTCTCTAGTATCTAAACAAGCACCATTTCCCTAGAATGTTTCAAAAACAGCACTAGAGCCTTTAGACACCTGCAGCAGAACAAAAAGCTGAAAAACTGCATCACCTGTAAGAGCTGAAGACCTTCTACATGAATTGATGGGCATTAATAATTGTATTAAGTCCTACAGATGACAAAGTGCCAAACCTCACTATAAGAACCCACAATTTCCAGCACAAAAATACTCCTAAGTGTCCTCTGTTAATTTAAAAAAAAAAAAAAAAAAAAAAAAAAAAAAAAAAAAAAAAAGCCCTGAGCAAATGGCAATGAATGAGTGGGCCTCCTTGTTAACACAGAAGGAACTATTTCATCTGGAACTTCTGATACTAATACATTTAAGAGGAGGGTTGTTAACATCTTCCCCTGTTGCTCAATCCTCTTATGACTGAGGCAAAGTCATGTCGGTCAAAAAAAAAAAAAAAAAGTCATCTTCTCCAGATAACCATTTTAGGATAAAAATGACATTTCTGAGGCCTCATTCTCCTGGCATGTTATCACTGTTTACAATTAAAGCTAAAAAATTGTTCTGGTATTTCATGACATCAGCCAAATTCTTTCCTCTCCAGGCAAGAAGCCAAGAACAACTACAGACTGGACACCTGGGCTTCTGCTCAGGGCTGCCCTGCTGAGATCAAGCAGACTGCCCTTTACCAAAAATCTTAAAAAAGAATCTGTCAAGCTCTCCAATTGCACCTCAAGAAGTGTTAGAGCAAGGGAAGACAGCGGTACAGCAAGATCCCAGAAAACTCTTCGTGGGTCAAACTCTTTCAGTTCGGTGACTTTTTGCCTGTCAAGTATTTGGGGCTTTTAAAAACACAAGAACACATTAACATAAGAAATTAAAACTAATTAAGCTGTGAAATACATTTTACATTAAAAATCTAATAGAAATGAGTCAAATATCAAAGTAGTACAGCTACATTGCCAAAAACTCAATACACTGCATTTCCATGCATCATCTACATTTATTTTGCTTCTTTCAGTACAGCAAAAGTGACCATTCACAGACAATAACAGACATACATACCTTCTTCTCCAAACTGATCATAAATGTCTCTCTTTTTGGGATCACTCAGCACTTCATAAGCTTCTGCTATCTCTTTGAATTTTTCCTCTGCGTGGGGAGATTTGTTCTTATCTGGATGCCATTTAAGGGCTTGTTTTCTGTAAGCCTTTTTGATATCCTCATCAGAAGCCCCTTTTTCAATTCCCAGAATAGAATAATAATCCTTCCCCATCCTGAGAGTTGAAGGAATTTAGATTTTTCCTTGCTATAAAGAAACCAGTATCCAGTGTCTCAGCAATGTAGAGATGCTAGAGAAGGAAAAATAAAGACAAAATTTGGATATGAAACAAACAGAACAAAAATCAACAAACTGATACGTTAAAGAAACGCTAGACAGCTTAGCCGTATTTCATTCCTTCCCCTGTTGCTCATTTATAAATAATTATACACACAGGATAAGGCACAGCCCTCTTCAGAGTCCTCCCCTCTCCACTACGTGTCTTGGCTCTTTCTAGAACGACAAATAGTGCAGGACGTCACTTCCCCAGACTGCCCCCGCTGAACAGTCAGCACAACTTGCTTACTCTCAAGTGCACGCACACACGCGTGCAAGTTGTTCAACTATTTCCTCCCTCCTGCTCAAGCAACTAGAAAGTTTAAACGTTCAACAGGGTGATACAGTGCCTTTCACCAACAGAGCTGAATCCACCCTGGTTTAAAGACATAACTACCCCAAAAGTAATTCAGTAGCCCATACAAAATAATTATAGCATTTTACTTCAGTTTCTGTAGAGACAGCTGTACATACAACTGCTTTCCGAATGTATCATCAACATGGATTTGTATCCTTTCCAGCAAGGACTGCAAAATATTTTACACCCAAGTTAACTACAAAGCTTTGGAAAGGCTAACTGCATTTCTTTAAAAAATAAAATTAAGCTGCTCTCAGCTGCAGTTGACTGCAGCCAAGTACTATTAAACAGTAAGAAATCAAACCTGAGAGGAAGACGACAACCAAATGACGATTTACCACAACTCAAGCCACTCAAAGCAGACCAAATACGGTTGTTTTGTTGGTTTTACCCCTCACTCTACACAGAGGCAGTATTAAGACTGTTATGCAAGTATAACCGCATATCAAGGAAATACTAACATCTCATCAGGTGAATGCTAACAGAAGACGACTTGATGTCTATAAATTTGAACTCCATATTGTAAATCAAATGTAAGTGAAATTTAAGTATTTAAGTGTTTCTGATGCTCTGCAGAGAGAATGGCAACAAGCTTCAACCTGTAAGACTTCTTTTGGTTCTTATTTAAGAAATTATCTTCGCTTTTCAGTACTGGAATAAACTTCAAGATTGATTAGTATAACTTAGAAAATGCTCCTTCCTGGAACAAAATATTACAGGAAGCCAATTTTAGTCATACTTAGAAATTACCTGTAAGACGACATCTCTTAGACTCAATCATCTTCCTTATAATGCTACAAAGCTTAAGAAAGGGAGCATATAGCAGCTAAAGGACCATCAAACTCTAGAAGAGAATGCAACTTTTGATTTGGAAAGCATTATATTTGAAGTTTGTTTCCAGAAATTGCTCTGCTAGGGGACTAACCAGAAAAGATTGAAAATTTTGTCTAAACCAGACTGTTACAAAGAGAGATTCCCTCCTCTCCCCACTATGTACAATCACCCTATTCCCCACATCATATTTACTCTTTTCCACTTCCTGTACTAAAATTGACCAGACTCCTGGTACCTGGGATTTGCCTTTTTTCTTAATCCCCTTGGAATACAAGTGAGGATGAATACAGAACAGTACAAAGATGAGGTTTCTTCACGGTTTGAAAGAGCTTGAATTTGGCATACCTATGATTATTTCAAATCCAACATAGTAATATAGGAATAGGGTTCAACACTGGAACCCTTTGTCACCAAATCTTTAAGGACTGATCTACATTTTTAGAACTCTGGGAGCCACAAGGTTACAGAATCCATTCTCTTAACAGCTGAAGGAGGAGGTTGTCATTAAGCTTCACAAGGGGCTAGGCTTTTACCAGTTACCCATTTCTTCCTGTCTTTCTTTAAAATGTACTGGTTTGGGTAATTTACTATTCCAATAACTTCTTGTAGACTCACATCCTAAATTCAGTGTTTTTCCACTAACAAAACCTTAAAGCAGTAGGTGCAATAGCTTGAATTAAAACAGGACTTTAACTGATTTAATTTAAAATACACTATTACTCTCTAAGAAGCTACTTTACTTGCAAGTATGACAAACCACTATCCAAACCCAACAGTCACCAACTCTAAACTACAACAGCAAACAAACTTCATCACTATTAATACAAGATTTAGAGCAGCCTTAAATTCTCTTGCAAAACTAGTAGTGCAAGGAGTTACAATGCTTAGCTGTGCTTCCATCACACAGCAACCTCCAGCAAGGTCAGGTCTTATATCACTTGAAGTACTCCCACCAATAGTCTGAGAAGGACCCTGTACTATTTGTGTCACAGTGTTGATGCATCATAGAGCTGTCAGAACAGTAACACCTCATATTAGTCTCAGGACTATTTTTCATTAGGTTTTTCAAAACTTCCAGTCAATGGAAGTGGAAGAAGGTATATATGCTAGTTTGAAAATAATATTTTTCCCATTGAAAATATAAAGTAGCTATCAAAAAAATATCCAAGGAGTTGCAATTAAAAAGGGTATGGAGGGGACTTTTTAAGACATAATAATTAACTTCCTAGGTTTCACTGAAGAACATAATAGTCAGGATTTCTCCTTTCATCAAAACTAAAGTTTTGACACTGGAGTGGAAGAAAAAGTTACACTGGGACTTTTTGCTGACAGTCAGTGAGTAAAAGCTCAGGCATCCTTTCTCTCCTTGCAGAGGGGAACATGCTATTCTGACGCTGGTGCCAAGTTATACCCTAATTAGGTAAGTTATTCCCTAAAAATGAAAAGCCTTAAGATTCTGAGTAAGGTCCACAGTAACAACTCCACTATTTCTACTTTCTGCCCTGCAGGAGATCTTCACAGCAGAATTAATTCACAGCTTACAACCTCATATTTTCTAAAAGTTGATGGGTTAACTGGAACACTTTCAGAAAGTATGTTCCTGCTTTCTCTCCATAGCAAGACCTTCCTTTTATCATACAATCAGAGATTATAGATAGGCTGCAGTACCTCTCACATGTTTATCAAGTTCTTTAAACAAATTGTAATATAAGTTGTGGCATACGCGTCTTTCATAATCAGTGGAACAACTAGAATTGTTTCAACCCCAGCGTGCACAAGTTGAGTATCTAGCAATCACACTAATCAGACTGGCACTTCTTCAGATATCCATTCGGTAAACATGCTAAGTTTTTACATCTTCCAGTCTTTGAGTATTACAGCAGTTTCAAGGACAGATAAAATCACAACTGGTAGGTTTTTAAAACTCTGAATCTTCATTGTTCATTTTGTTATTTAACCCACATTCCCCTTCAACAGTTATTAACATGAAAACAAAATCCTTCATGCACTGTCCACAAGAACTCCTGACCCTGCAGTCCTTTCAAATAAAGGCACATGACCAGAAAACAAGACACCTATCAAGAAGAACTATATATTTCATGTTATTGCTATAGTCTAACCCTGCCTGCTACCATATACATAGAATCAGAAGCATTTTAAAAAAGCTGACTGTGGAAAGATCGTGCTTCCCATATGTTTGAGTAAGTTTTGTGTTGTTGTTGCTTTGTTTTTGTTTTTAATGCCTGAATGAGTATTCTCTATAAAAAAGGAGATAAGGTCATCACCTAGGGTGGGACAACTGAATTCATTTATGGAATCATTTTATTCTTTACAAATTCCTGTATTTCCACTTCCTTTGCAGTAGTATTTGGAACCATCATAGGGTATTTTGTTAGTAAGTGCATTTCAGTCACCTCTTACTTCAGATGCCGACGCTTTGTGGCCAAGTACCAGAAGCTAAGTGCACTACAAGCATACCTGCTCATGCACACAATTTTAGTTGTGGCATGCTGGTATGCATCCTCAGCCTCTACTTGGACTTTTATTTGAATTTTTACTTAAAGGAGGGATGGTTGCTGTAATCTAATTTGTTTAACGAGCATTAACAGTATACAACCTGATAGATCCCATGTAGCTAAGCCTGGTTGCAGCTTCCTTTATGTGACAAGCCAGCAGCACTGCATCCTGCAACTTACCAAAGCCTTCTAGAAGCAAGCTGCTAATCTGAGTATCTATAAATTAGTAAAGCCATCATCGAAAACTCAAATTCGGAGTGCTCCTAAATGAGTGCTAAGCAAATGCTCAAACATAAAACTCCAGTAATGGGGTGGAGTCACAGCAAAGTGCAAATATGTAATAAATTAAATCCACCAGTTAGTTACCATTCTTCCTCATCCTACCATATCCACTCTTCTGATTGATATACCCCAGTAAGAACCAATTCTCCACCTGTTTACAGTCATACACAACAACTGCATTCCAGTACTGTACTATCAAGTAGAGTCTATAAAGCTGTTGCTTTTACTTTGGCAGAAAATGGGTTTACAGAATTCATTGTGTTCACTGTTCACAATAGTATGAGACAAATAAATTGAAATTGAAGAGTTTAAACACTGGTAGAACAACTTCTTCCTCCCAAACACCTGATCCCATGGTGGGGGAAGGAACGGAAATAACAGAATATTCCAGATGCCTGTGCTGTATGATATCTCACATTACAGAAGCATGTGAAACGTGGCTTACATGATGAAAGAATCCCAGCTTTCTGAAAATATTACTCAGTCCACCTCGCATCCATATCCTTTCAGGGGGTATGTTACTTAGTAAACACAAATGAAAAGCATACTTCTGCAGACATCCTCTATACCAATAGTCCCAGCCTTTATTCTGAAGCATATGTACAGACCAAGTATCAGTAATGTTTAAGCATCTGATTCTTGTAGGATAAAGTGGAAAAAAAATCAATGTAGTGGAGATGTTTTAAGACACATAACCAGAGCTGCAATCTATATAAGTCTGCTTCTGATGCTGCGTGCCATGCTGAAGCATTAAAACACTAAGCGAAGATGTTACCCAGCTGTTTATCTACAAGACATGCCTAACAAAGATCATATCTTCTCTACAACATATCACTGAAAATGTTATATTTAAATTTAATTAAAGTCCACATACACTTCTCTGCTTTTTCTAAATTCTACTAGAATATTGATCTAAATGCCCTGAAAACCAAAAGGCACGAGAGTCTCATGCCTCATTCCTTAACTCCAGAAGATTAATTTTAAATCCATACAAAACTTGCCTAATAAACCCTTTTCTATTGACGGAGAATTTTGTTTGCTCTTCAGTTAAGAAGTGGCATTCGTTTTTGTAATAATATTTTTTTAAACTAAAAATGTTTCTGAAATACACAAGCTGAAAACTGTTCTTTCAACAGCCCACCTTCACTCTGAGAATGAATCCAACTACTCATTCGGTATTCTACCTCAGTTATTTTAAAGCAACAATTATTTTACTGAAAGACTATCTTTCCCATTATTATTCTCTCTGAACTACCATAGCATTTGTCCATATAAGTTAGACTATACACCGTAACTTCAGCAGAACAGCAGGAGGACGGTCCTACCACTTCCAGATCTTAGAACAGTTACATTGATAAGGTTAACTTCAAAAAATGCAATTAATTCAAAGCCTAAATAAGAACAACTGAAATCGATTAGGATACAGACAAGGAAACATTCACACTAACAGACACTGTGAACTGAAATTCTAGGTTAACCATACATTAGTACCAGTACATGGTTATTTTAAGGAAAAGTTCCCAAGCAGACCTGCATCCTTTTCTGAAGCTCAATAAAAACACTCCTATTCCTATTAAGTTAAGCCACTGCTTTTGCATTCCTCACTTACTGAACCTCAGACAAAACTGAAAGACACAACTAGATCACAGAACAAGTTAAAGAGCAAACAAAACCACAAAGGCAAATTCCAGACAGATCACAACTATAAATATACATGCGCACATAAATGTCACGGCAGAGGAGCCAAATCCCTACCCAAAAAAGCTCTTTAACAATTAAGTAGTATAGTATTTGCAAACCCATGTGAATTAATGGAATAAGTTAATATTTGTCTAAATGGATTTGAACAAAACACATCCATATGCAACAGTAAATTTTCTGAAAGAGCATCCATGATCTTCCCAGAGGAGAAAAACACTAACGATGACTTTTCCCCCCTCTTCAACCATATGTAGTTGTTATAAGCTATGTTAATACTTGGGGACTATGCATAAGACCTCGTACATACAAACCACATTCACGAATGCATTTAATGTTTTACCACAGAAGCATTCAGAACTTTGTCTCATTTACAGAAACACATTTCAGAGCCTACAACAGAAGAAAACAGTTGATATTTATATATCTAACAGAACTTGCCAAAGCAAGCCTGCAGAGAGTAAATAGCCCTTTCTAATCAATCAACAGCTCTAAAAGAAAAGCTTCACTTCATATTAGTCATTCACTTCATATCCAAGTAACTACATACAAATTTAAATTTCACTTCTGTTCTCTGTAGGCATACACTGCTACTGTGATATAAGTAGAAAGTTCCTTGTACAAAAGGATACTGGTAATTATACAAAGTGAAAGACCACATAAAATTTTTAAACAATAGAATGATCAAGTTACAACAGATTGTAGTATTAACTTTGTTAAACAGCATATTTAAGGGCACACTTTTTGTATTTTCATGTTATACCTTTATATATATATATTTTATATATATATATTTGAAATACTCTGATCAAAAAATACATCAGAGTGCACCATAAATATTTATGATAATTTCTTTTATGTACTAAATATATTTTATATATATCACTGATATGTTTATATATATTTTTCCTGAGACACATGCAAAAATACAATTTAATGCATTTCACCATTGAAGCTTACAGTAACAAGACTTTTTATTTCCTGATTTTTTATTTCTTCACAGATTAAGAAAGAATAGACCTATTCCTATAAAACATGACTATACATTAGCCCCGGAATTCACATTAGGGATGTATCAAGTAGTGTTCACTGTTGAACACTACTTGATAAGAAACATCCCTACAGTATGTTCTATATTTCAAAGTTGATACTATTGTCTGAAGATCTGGCTTGATTATTTTTGTCTTAAGACAACATATTAAATGAAATTGTAGGATACAAAAGTTCTCTAAGATAATTAAATTTATTATATTGAAGTTATGCCAGCCCCAGCAGCTCCAACAAAAACATAATTTATACATTCATAGTATCTGCTTCAAAAATACTTTATAACATTACTGAAATATATGTGAAGTTATGCTCCCACCAACAGGGCAAAGAATGCTTTTCTAAGGTCTTTTATGGGAAGTCCTACTTTAAACTTACATTTCAGAGTCAGTGTGAATTTGCAGGTCAAGTTCAAATGTTAGAACTCAAAAAGCATATTGCTATCACCCAGAGATATGCTGCTACCACTTCTGAACTTTCAAAATGAATTCTTCAGCTCATGATTCAGAAAGGCTTCAGTTTTATTTGAAAACCCTACATGAGAAAACAGGTACTCTTAGCAAGTAATTTAAAGTTACAAAATAACAAGAAAAATAGAGTTAAAATAGACCAAAAGCTACAAATGCTACTCACAACTCAAAGTGTCCATCACTTTCATCTTAAGACAAGACAATTTACTCAACATCAAGTTCTAGAATTAGGTTCTCCTCTTCATAAAGTAATTCTTGCTGCTATTTATATCATGACCTACATGAAAATACATGCAACACTAGGAAAAAAAAAAAGAAAAACTGCTCTAAGTCAGATAGATTTTATTCTAAACATGGTTACAACTATCACCAAAAACATGAGTAGGACACTAGTCATACACATACTGATCCTTCATCACAACATACCAAACTTATAGGTCAGCATCAAGGAATTGCCTTCTCATGCCTGATTCTTGCCTTCTAAGTCACAATCTCTATCAAAGCTGAAGAGCAAGAATACACTTGAAAGAACTTTCTAAGTTTCACTTCCCATGAAGTGGGAACGTTCATCACCTTACAAGCAGGCAAAGTTCTTAGAACTCTGTTATGATGCAGCATGTTGATGAAACACAACTAACTTACCCCTACTTCACAATGGCACCATTAACTGCTTCAGTCAAGTATCATGTTGGACTTGATACCAAAAGGAAATAGAGGATGGTCACACAAAGTATTTTCACTTACAGATTAAGGCTTCTCCATTTTTAAACAACACAGATTCCTTACATTCTTTTCAGCATTCATTTCAATTCTCACCCACATAGAAGTCTCTACACATGGCCTCTTCTTCAAAAGCAACTTGATCCATCACCAGGTAAAAAAGCCAAAACACAAAAACATATAAGATGTTCCCTCACACCGCTGGCTAGGCCTATTTACCACTACCACCAGCTTCAAGGGGTTATGACATCATCTCCATACATAGTTTTGTAAACATCTATACACACAAATGCTATGTGTTGGTATGGAAAAACATCTTCTTAGACTTCTTACTGTTGTCACCAAAGGAAAAAAAAATACGGAATCTGAAGATGTATTTCACCCATGAAAACATTTTGACAAGATCCACACAATTTACTACTAAGTTTAGCAGTTAAAGGCAAAGAAAGCAGAAAATGTAGTTGAAAAATATCTTCAATTTTACATATAAGCCTGTATTTTCAATGACTACTATCACTGAGACTCCAGGAACACTGTCCTGACACAGCACATATGCACATGGAGAGGTGGCCTTGATCACACACCATCATGTACCCATCAGGTTTCTCCCATGTCCACAGGATCTACAAAATGATGGAGCAAAAGGGGATGTATGAACTAAACTGCTTCATGATCTACTCCAATCTACACCAGAGCTACTAAGTGAAACCAGTAGAAGCCAGTTTCAAAAAATAAAATTAAGAAATTTTGTAAGTGGTAAAATTCCCTGCCAAAGGACAATGCATACTCCAAAATAGTTTGAGGGGACACTTAAAAATAAAAATAAACACAAGGAAAACATTGAAGAGATCCACTAGAATTTACCCAACAGAGAAACCAGAGCGGGAATTCTCAGAACAACAAATACACAGAACCTAGAAGGTGGAAATGAAAACCATGAGTTTGCTTTATTTCCACTTCCCCCAAAGCACCTACTTAACAGGCACTTTTGAATGCAAGCCACTGGGCTAAACAGGCCACTTAATGGACAACCTGCCCATCATTCTCTTGCTGATGAACACCCTCATTAGATTCATGAAAAATCTCTACGTAATGCAATTCAGTCACTTCCATGTTTTAAAGAACTAAGATTTTACAGCACAGAAGCCTAAGCTGCAAGCACTGGCACTACACAATCAACCTCAGGGGCACACAAATGCTGTTGAAACATATGGGCTCAGCCAGACAGTAAAGGTCTGCTTCACCTAACATATTAGGAAGAAAAAAATGTGTTTGGATACTCTCTATATTACAAGAAAACATGCTAGAATTAGTAGAGTAGGTTTTTGTATGAGCATTAAGGTCATTTATTAGTATTGTCAAGGATATTATTTTATATATATATATATATTTATATATGTGTGTGTGTACATATACTAGAAACACATTGTTTAAAACCACCTGGAAATTATAAACCAGAATACCACTGGTGACCGTGCTACCTCCTCTTTCTCTCCTGCCACCTCTCCATCTGTCCTTACGAAACAAAGCAACAGCCGCCTACAGGTTTTCCAACAGCTCATGCACAAAACCTTTAAGAGATATGTAAACAGACTCCTACTCTCATTTTCCTACATGACAACGTTTATTATACAAGCCTTGAATAAAAAAATATTAAGTTTATTTAAATTGCTTTCCACCTAAGTGAAACGATGAGGGGTATTTTCCAAAAAAAAAAAAAAAAGTGTTTGAAAAAAAAAAGTTATTTGGAAACATCTTTACTAGTGGAACTAATTACCACTTTTAAAAAAAGTACAGAAAAGCATGGCTTAAGATTGTACAGTGAATGTATTCAGCCCCACTCTTGCAGCACAGAAGAAATAAAAAAGTTTCCCTACAAGCACAGACCAAACAACCAGCTCATACGCTGCTTCTGCAGGCCAGCATTCTCCACCCCATGGACCAGGGCCAGCTGGCACAAATCAGAGCAGCACTTGCTCTGGGTCAGGCTGGGACTGGACAAGAGGCCAACCAGCTCAGAGATCCTGGGAACCATGACTGGCTCCCTACCAGTTCTTCCACCAAATGAGTCCCAGTGTAGGAGAACTGACCTAATGGTAGTGGTATGTACAGATTAACAGGAAAAGGACAATGGAAAAATAGTGCTAATTCCCACAATAACCCTTGCTAATTTGCCTTGAAGAAATTAGAAGGGAGAAAAGACTTGAAGAGAAAGCACTTAAAATGCATTTTGATAACCTACATATAGTTATCCCAACTACCTTATCACCCAGGAGACATTAGAATGAGTAGGCTGTTACAAAGACTCTCTATTTCAGTGGAAGTAGCATACAACAGCTCCTCTTTTAGTCTTTCACCTACATAAAAGAGAGGGCATGTGCCACCTATAACAATGTTTTGGTGTTTACATTAACTATGGTAACAATTCCTTCATTCACACAAAAGGATTCCTAAGGGGTTTCTTCCACCAAACAATATAATTAACGACCTGTTGTCTCAACAAGAAGGCAAGAGAGAGTTCAGGGCACCTGGAGAATGACTAATAGAGAAACTGCAAGACAAATGATTCTACTTGAAAAAGCAACTCAGCTACACTGTATCGTTTTCAGTTGCTGTTATTGTCAAACACAATGACGGTTATTAACACATCACTGAATATTAACACATCACTGAACGGCACACATTTTTGCTGTGGACATGTGACCCAGCTGTTCTTACATAAGCAAAAGGAGATGGTCACACTAGGCACTTTTTCCAGTGTGCTCATCACAATCCCACCCAGCTGCTCTGATTCATGCAGCTCGTTCTACATGCAAAGTTGAAAGTATACAGACAAGAATTTGGTAAGGAGATGTCAGAACAACTTTGTTTCACTTGAAAGTATCAACATCTCTAGACATTTGATTCGAATTGAAACAGTAAGAATGTCCTTCTGTTCACCTACAGTAGACAAATACAGGTAGCCCTAGTTACATTTATTAGAATTTACTTCAAGAGAAGCCAGAACAGTTGTTTATGACTCTTTCAACTGTTTCTGACATACCATAGCTCAAACCAGGTTTCTTGGGGGAGGTAGGAAAACACAACTACCTAAAATCTAGAAGAGTTTTGGGAAAAGATGGAAGGGGGAAGTCTGACAGACCTACTTTCAGTAATCTCTTAAATGGCTTTATTACTCCAGATGAACTAATGCATGCTGGGCTAAGAGGAAAAGAAGGTACAACATAGGAAGATGAACAATTAAACAAAAAAAAAAAAAGTCTAGATGGAGCATGTTCTGAAGAAATAGCAAACCTCATTTTCTGTCTACTAACAGACCATAGAAGTTCTGTAGTCTCATGAAAATTCTCCCCCAAATAATGAAAGTTTGAACCGTCTTTCTAGGACTCACTACTATGGAAAGACATTTTCTTTTTCACCTTTTCCCTGCTCCTCTTAGAAAAAAGACAGAAGAAAGAACAGTGACATTTGCAAATTAAACTATCATTTCTGTGACTGTTTAATGAAAATATTACTCAGAATCAGCTTACTCATAGGACATAATCCTAACAGACAACAACCAGTACAAAAAAAGAGAGATCTGTTTAGATTCTCCATAAAATTCAGTCAAAAGATGTACATATGTGTACATACACACACAAAATCTAAACTTACAGAACCTCCTGCTTTCTTGCCGTGATGATACATAACTGATTTTATTTTTGAGTGAGATCTGAGATTAACACAGCAATATTTATCCCTTTCCAATCCTATGCAACATTGTTATGGAGGTCTGGGCTTTCAATGATTACAACAAGATACTTTCAAACACCACACTCAAGTGGCAGTTAGACTAGCTTCCCCTAAGAAGCCTTAGGATATCGATTTATTAAAGAAACGATAACTATTCTCATCCATAAGCTTCCCTGAAAATATTTCCCCCCTAAAACACACATATAATTCTTGCAATAAAGAGGATTTTCAGTTTAGACAAACCTGTTTTAGTTGTCATTTTAGGGACTGAAGAGATTAGTCATTTAAGAGCTTCCAAAGCATTTATTCCATTTTCCCTTCCTCCCTCTCAGGAAAGACTTTTTTTTTTTTTAAATTGACTGATTAAGCACAATTTGGTTAAGCATAAGTTGGTCTGGCTCACAAATTAACAAAGCTGTTAGCTGTAATTAAACAGTATCAGAAAGCATACTACTAAGGATCAGGCCTATAAAATAGGCAAACACACCAATCACTCCGAAGTAATTAAGATTTTCGAAGAATTACAAAATAGTTGAGGTTGGAAGGGACCTCTGGAGATCATCTAGTCCAACCCCTGTGCTCAAGCAGGATCCCCTGGAGCACATTACCCAAGATTGTATCCAGACAGCTTTTGAGACTCTCCAGGGGAGACTCCTGTGGGCAGCCTGTTCCAGAGCTCAGTCACCCTTGCAGTAAAGAAGCTTTTCCTCCTGTTCAGACTGAGCTTCCTGTGCTTTGGTTTGTGCCCATTGCCTCTCAGCCTATCGCTGGGCACCACCGAGAAGAGTCTGGCCCCATCCTCTTTACCCTCCCTTCAGAAACCTATGTACATGGCTCAGATCCGCCGAGCCTTTGCACCTCCAGGCTAAACAGGCCCAGCTCCATCTGCCTTTTTTCACACGAAAGATGTTCCAGTCCCATAATCATTCCAGTAGTCCTCCGCTGGACTTGCTCCAGGACTTCCATGTCCCTGTCGTACCAGGGAGCCCAGCACTGGACACTGCGCTCAAGGTGAGGCTGAGCAGAGGGGAAGCATCACCTCCCTTGACCTGCTGCCAGCACTCTTCCTAATGCAGCCCAGGACACCTTCTTTCTTGACCACAAGGGCCTGGTACTGGCCATGGTCAACTTAGTGCCCACCAAGACCCACAGGTCCTTCACCACAGAGCTGCTTTTCAGCAGGTCAGCCCCCAGCTTGTCCTGGTGCACGTGGTTATTCCTCCCCAGGTGCAGGACCCTGCACATGTGTCCGTTGTATTTCAAGAGGTTCATCTCTGCCCATCTCTCCAGCCTCTCGAGATCCTTCTGAATGGCAGCCCAGCACTCTGGGCTATCTGCCACTCCTCCCAGTTTTGTATTATTAGCAAACTTGCTGAGAAGGCACTTTATCCCTTCATCCAAGTCATTTTCCCCACTTTGAGATGAGGAAGTTGAATATTATTACCTTAATTCAACAGACACTTACAGCTTTAGTAACAGGATTTGGATGCACCTTCTTCAGTGTTCTGCTGAAGAATAGGATACACTTCTATCCTCTACAGCTGCTGCTACATTAACTTGGTCTTCCTTTTAAAAAAGAAGCCCACATTCAGTCCCCATTTCTGCCCTTCTTAATCCCTACTCATACTCAAATACCATGCCTCGCTCTACCAACCAATCTATTACAAGCAAGACCTTTCACACTTCTGCCATCTGGGAGGAGTTTTACAGATGTTAACAGCAAACAAACGCTCTGGGCTCTCAAAGCTTTCCTTCCCGTGACTTCCACAGAAAAACATCCAGCTCCCGCGAGCGGGTAGGACACTGGAGACTGATGAGCACACTACCATGCCAACTGGTATTCTTCAGCTGGCCCTGCACTACGTTGTGCAGAGATCACTAGACGGTGATCCGCTGTCTCATTGCATGTTGCAATTGTATTCAAGGCAGAACTGCATGTTCTCTCATTAATCTTTCTGTAATTGTGATGGTGGCATAACACATTTGGTTGCCTTCTGTCAGCTAATAAAAGTTTCAGAGGTTAGATTAATCTTTTATTGCTCAACTGTCTTCAACCACAGAATAAAACTGGTGAGTAGACCTCAACAGAAACATTGGTGCAAAGACCCCTTCTCCCCTTTTAAGCTTTACTATTAAATTCCCTTTCATCAGGTTCATCCTGCTTATACCTTTAACCAAAGACATATGGAATAAGAACCACAGCGTAAAATGTGCAAAACACACTAAGGAATCTACAATACCTACACAGCTTTGTTTCAAATGCTTAATACAGCATGACATTTTTGCTAAGAAAAGCACCACAACTAAATGTAAGGAAAAAAACCCCTGAACAACTGTTGTTGTGTTTTGTTTTTTTTAAGCTTACTATACATAAGTTGGTACACAGGGGACCAGAAATGGGCTTAGGGAGCAAATTTGCTCTTCCCCTTCCACAAATGATTTTTCCTATCCCCTCCAAATCCTCAGCAGCAACCCATGCCTCTGTCTGGAATATAGCACAATAGATGTATTTCCTGAATAGGAACATGCAGCTGGCCCACCACCTCTGGAATCCTGGGTAGGTGAATTCTGTGTGGCAACCTTCCTACTTCAAGCTTAAAAACCATTCCCAATGAACTTCATCTCTCTCAAAAGATGATCTAATTATAAAGCATTGCAAAGATTCTGTAGGCAATTTAAGTTACACTTTAGTATTACCTTTTCACAAATACATTCTCTTTCAGGCCCACTTTGTGACTGAAATTTGGAATTACTACTTCAATGTACATATGGTAAACACAGAAGCTTATGACAACAGATCAGCTCTTGTTTGGATATTGAGCATGTGCTCAATCTCCTCTCAGGAGTTACATAAGAGGAGTTTTCTACTGGTAGTACTGCCGATCCTGGACACCCTTTGCCAGTGCAGGAACACCAGCTGACAGTTAAGATCTGAATCTCCTAAAGTGATGAAATCAGCAGAAGCCAACTTCAAATTTCCCCAGCCCAACAATGATTTGCAGAAAGCAGAGTGGGTAAAACTACCACAATGGTTTAGAGACTGTCATCACTTTTAGTGCTGTTCAGCATACTGAGGCCAAGTCAAACCACCACATCCAGAAACGTACAGAAAGAACTCTGTAAGAAAATTTAATTCTTTATCTTATGACCCATTGAGAGGTGACCTATCTGGTCACCATGGACCACCAAAATTAAAATATATTGTTTAAAAATAAGGAACAGTCCTCAAAGAAGCATACACTGAAGTACCTCAGCTTACACAGAGAATTTGGGTTAGTTCCACACTTACACATTTATACTTCTACAACAACTGAACTGTTTTATTTAGAACTGCCCCAAGTATCTTTTTGTAGAAGTAAGGACTCCTTAACACACAGAATTAATTAATAAAATAGAAATGCTTTCCTTTTTCAGAACTCTCCATTATTAACTTTGTGATTATCCACCCTGTACATATAAAGTTTTCTGACTTGTCACAGTTTTGTTTCTTTTTTTTTTCCCCCAAATCATCTGTTTAAATGTAGTTTAGTAACTACATTTATCAGAATGGTCTACTCTGATGATTACTGAAAAAAAGCGTGGCCTGAATACCATGAGAGATGTCATTAAGAAGCTTAAGGGAAGACACCCCTCTCCAATCTTTAAGAAATACTGAAAGACATTTTAAAGCTATGCTTCCATTACCTCTTAAGTTGTCCACTATCTAATTATTAAAATTTCAGAAGTGGTAGATTTCTCAACTGTACATATTTTCTTAGCAAGATGTTACTGTAGAACCAAAGCTTATTTTACACAGCAAAATCAAAGTCCTCTGGCTCTAGAAGCACAGTGCAAATACTTGTTTACCAATCCACTTAATTTAATTTCTTCGAAGGCAGATTTTGAAAAAACATGCGATGAGTAATTCTGCAAGTGAGAAAGCATCACAGCCTGGTGTGTATTGCTATACCAAGTCAGAAAAGCACTTGAAAGAATGTTGCAGTCAGCAGTGTTCAGGGATTAGATCCCAACCCCACTGAGAAAAAAGAGAGAAGGAATTAATCGCATAGTGGTAATTTTTCTCGAGGGAAGTAACATTTAATAACATGAAACGTAGACAGTTTTTAAGAGGCATGGGTTTCTAGCTGATAAGTGTTAAGTGCCATCATGGGAGATATAAAAGCAACTCTACCTGTTGACAAAGGCCATTAGATCAACTTAAGAATGCTGTAAATAAGGACCTAATATTTGTACAGGATAACATGTAAGATGTTGTTCCTCTGTAATTTGCTAAGCTTCATCTTCTAACTACCTGGAAGGTCTAAGACAACAAATATACTGCCTTCAAGAATCTGGAAGGTTAAGGAATCATACATACACTAAACCCGTCTTGCCACTTTCAAGTAAAGAGGCACTTTAAACACTAGCAAAAAGCTGGTAAAAATTCTCAAGTTAACACTTACCTTTAGCTGCTAGTGAATCTAACTAGAACACTTTTAGTAGCACAAGTCCTTTCATTAGGCTAATACACATCCACTTTGAAATGTCATTAGCATTACACAGCTGCTGGCTCATCTCACAGAACTTAACAGTCATTACCGCATTTCATAACGACAAAAACAAAGGACGCAGAAGCTCCACATCTTCAAAGAAGTGACAAACCATAAAAGACATAGCCAGCAGCCAGTATTATATTCAACTCATTGGTCAACTACCATCACTCAACTTATTTATCTGCATAGCCTGGCTGGTATACATAGCCAACTTCACAATAACAAAGGAAACGAAAAAAAAAAGTTAATGCTCGAAGTATTGTTTTGAAAGAACAAAGAGTCATGCACGAAAATAAAGTTTCTACTTTCCCAAAGCTATTTTTACTCCTTGTCTTCTTCCCCCACATTAGCACAACTAAATTAACATAAAGCATACACCAATTCTTCTGAACAGGCCTTTTTTAGCAAAGGTATCTGAGCAGCAAGTTTCACTTCGTTCTAGTTATATAATTTGCCTACGTGCACATACAGATTTTAGTTTTGTGGAAAATAAATATATTAGTCTTAAAATTCTATTGAGCTATACCACTTCATAAACTGTATAGAAAGAAAAAATCTAGCATGTTTTCAGTCTCCTTCGGCATAGTTACCTAGACTGGAGATGCAGGATAATCTGACCTCAGCAGCAGCACCACATCTTAAGGTGTTTCTGCTGCCTTTTCTATTACTGAGTCACCTGCTAGAACAATCCTGGTTATAAACAGCCAGAACTGAAGGGGTCAGCAAGAAACTAGGAACTTCTTAAGACAGCATGGGACTACAAGGCTAGTCACAAGAAAAGTCAACACAGCACACTCTTAAACAACTTCAAACAAAGTTGTTCCCTCCTTGCATATAGAGAAAAACGACGTGAAGTCCAAATCAAGAGATTCTTCACACTTCAATTTAAAAATACATATATTTTTTTAAAAAAACATATTAAGTTAACATAACCCCTGATGAAGGTTACGCATATAGCTTTAAAAGAGTGCAAGCCTTTCCCTCGGCACAGCACAGGGCAGCAAGCAGCCATACAGCTTGGCCGCCCTGGCTCTCTGCCCAGGCTGAGACCATACCTTCGCAGCGCCCGGGACGGTTATTCCCCCCGGAGCCTTCGCTCCGGGACAGTTACTCCCCCTCGCTCCCAGGCAGGGCCCAGAACAGAGCACTACCAGCTCCAGTTTATGATTAAAGCTTACGCTTGCTCAGCCACGAAAAAAAAACAAACAAACAGCTGTCAGAGCCATGCGATAGCGGCGAGGGCTTCAAACTAAGACACAAACAACCGAGGCGCGGGGAAGGGCCCCACGGCCAGACGTGAAGAGAAAAACTTATTATTTTTTCACAGCTTTCGTGCGTCACGCGGAGGGCAAACGGGTAGCGCCCGGCTGGGGGCTGCGGGCAGCACAGCTCCTCTTAACGGCCAGATAAGGGAGAGAAGCAGGCACCCGGGCGTTAAACGTCTCCCCGGGCGTTAAACGTCTCCCGCCCCTCCCCGAGCACTCACCGCCCGCCGCCGCCTCAGCCGCTCCCTGCCCTGCCCTGCCCGGCCCGCTCCTCAGGCACTGCTCTCGCTCGCCCCCAAATCTCGCGAGAAGTACCTCTCCCCATCCCCTCTCCCCCCCCCAAGCCGCCTCTCTCACCACGTGACGCTCCCAGCCCAATCCCTCGCTGCCTGCTCACGCTCGTGACGTTCTGGAAGCATCGCGAGCTCTCCCTCCCCCTCCTTCCATCCCCCCCCTCCCTCCTCAACGCCGTGGGGTTGCCTCCGGCGCCGCGATGAAATCTCGCCCCTCCTGTCGGAGATCTCGCGAGGTTTCCCCGCGCGCTCCCCCCCCCCCGAGCACGATGCCGCGCAGGAATGTGAAAGGCTCCCGCCCGCCGCCATTTTCTTTCTTTCTTGGCAGGCAGCGAGTGGGGCAGGAGGCGGCGGCCGAGCGAGCATGGCGGACTACTCCACCGTGCCCCCTCCTGCTGCGGGCGCGCCCGGGGGAGGCGGCGGCGGAGGTGGAGGAGTGAACGATGCCTTTAAAGACGCGCTGCAGAGGGCTAGGCAGGTGTGTGCGGGCGGGGAAGGCGCCTCGGGCCTCCGGCGGCCCCTCGCCGGGCCGCGGCGCTGAGGGGACGTGAGGAGGGGCCCGGCCGTCGGGGTGTGTGTGAGGGGGGCAGCCCCGTCCCGTCCCCGCAGCTCCCTCCTCGCGCAGCCTTGGCGGGGCGGCGGGCGGGTTTCCAGCGTGGGGGAGGCAAATCTCGGCCGGAGACTGCCGGAGCGGCGCCTTATCGCCGGCCGGCGCTGCAGGGCCGCGGAGCGAGGCAGGGAATGGAGGCGGCGCAGCAGCGTGGCCCGCGTTGTGCGCCCCGTATTGTGTGCCCCCGGGCGCCCTCCTCGGTGCCCGCTAACCTGCTCAGACCGGTTGGAAGGGCTGCGGCCTGCGCAGCGAGGGCGGCCCGGCCTTCGGAAGTTTTTCATGCCGAAGTTTCATTTAGGGATTTTTCACCACGGGCGATGATTTCGCAGGCGAATTTTTCGCCTCGGCTGGTAATGACCGATCGCGGTTGTGGCAGCGTTTAAACATCTCGTGTAGCTGGAGTTACTGATGTTTAAAACAGTTTTAGTAGTCAATTTCTTCGTGGTACTATACTACAGTGTTTTTTGAGAAAGGGGTAAAAAAAAAAAAAAAAAAAGTAAAGTCCCTTCTAGAGGGGAAAAAAAAAGTTTTTGCTATTTGAAGGGTAGAGTTTATTTCAGCTGATGGAAAGGAAAATACAGGAACCTTTGGAGTTAAAAAATGAGCGCAAGTCTGTTAAAAGTATTTAAAAATTAATGTCCATTTGCATAGATTCTAATAGTTTTCTATTTATTTTGGATCACCTTAATATGCTTCATTACAGCACTTAATGCTGTTCAGAAGATGTGTTTTTTGTTTTTAATTCACATCTAGTTTTTGTTTAGATTGCAGCAAAAATTGGAGGAGATGCTGGTACATCAATGAATTCAAATGACTACGGTTATGGAGGACAAAAAAGACCTCTTGAGGATGGAGGTATGCACTCGCTACTGCTGCATTTATTGTTGTTCAGTATAGCCACGATGCCAGGAAAATTGCAGGTGGCTCTTTTTTTTTTTTTTTTTTTTTTCTGTAACATGGTAAAAAAACATTTTGTTCTCTTTATAGACCATGACATGCTTTTTCATTTTCTGTTTAATGGGGAAACTTCTTTGAAACCATTGTGCTCTAACTTGAAGTGAATGTAAGCCTGTTTCAAAAAATCTTAAGTGTGGCTTTAAAAACTATAAAGAGGATAACGTATGCCAGGGAGGGGGGCATATAAATTCATGGCTGAGAAACACTTAAACAGGTATGTCACTGAAGTCTTTTGTTTGTTATATGAGACAGATTGCAGTTTCTAAATTATAATTAGAATGGGAAGTGGTCATTTCTTAGATTGTTTCATATACTTTATTATTGCACAGGTTCAAATAAACGTATTTATGCATTTCATTGTAAAAGCATAGGACTTTAAAAAAAGACAGGAAAGTACATATTCTACCTTGTAGGCATTTTCACTTAGTTGGATATTAAAGTATATAGCATATGTGAATCCTGTTAAGATTGTACTTAAATCCCCTAGCTTGTTGCAGCTTTTTGGATTTGCCTTACACTGCAGTAAAGTTGTCTTCTGAAATATGTGTGTTTCCTCTTCTGTCTCTTACTAAGCAGCCAGTTTTAACTTAACAGGGTTTGGTATGTTTAGTATATACACAGAATCCTGGCTAAATTGTGGAAAGAAATCTCTGAGCTTGTTGAAATGTTCACATAGGTCTTATAAAAGAGCAATGCCTTTTTTTTCCTTTGAGAGTGGATTGAAACTCAGTCTACAGAATGTAACTAAGGCTTTATATCAGGAGTTCTTGTGTCCTGTAATAAAGTTTTTTTTCTATTAATGGTGAGGTTTTTAATATACAAAAATGAGCTAATGATGCTTCAGATGATATATGTAATGTATTCTTTTTATTTTATGTGTAGATGGCTCTTGGACAAGTCCGAGCAGTACAACACACTGGGAGGGAATGCCCTCTCCTTTTAAAGGCAGGAATTTTTATTTATTACCTGTGTTTAGTATGTAAACATGACATAAACTAGTGGATCTTTCTGGATTGACACAAATATTTCTTGGAATACGTGTCTGAATTTTTGCTGCACATAAATTGTGGTGGTTCATATAACCTTTATTTTGGGGTGGGAAGGAAGCATCTGAAGTCTATCTTCTCAGATACAGGTTAATTATGCCTTTTATTCCTTTACTGTACAAAAAGGATTTGAATGGTAGTGATGTAGTTGCTTTGAATCTGCTTTTTTTTTGAAGTTTTATGCTATGAAATGCTTGATATTTGGGTAGGAATTTCATACCAACATTCAGATTGAGATTGCATTGCTGTGTGATGCTGTTGTATTTCCAAATGTTGATCTAGATTTGTGGTCATTGTCAGATTTTTTTCTTTAAATTGTTGTTAATTTTTTTATGAATTTGATTTTTTCTTTTTTTTTCTTTTTTTTTTTAAACTATAGAAGCATCATTAGCTTGAGCAACCAACAGAGCTGAACTTTGTTCCTTGTCTTAGTTAAGTTTCAGTGACTGGGTATCTATGAGCAATCTACAATGTGTTCTGAAAACTGCCTTTTGTTAACCTACTGAATAGATACATGGAAAAACCTAACATCTTTTCAGCTGTACTAACCAAGTGCTGAGTGTTCGTGAGATTCTTTCTTTTATTCAGAAGATCAACTCCCTGAAATTGGACAAAAAAAAAAAAAGGAAAGGGGGACTAAAATACACTGGAAAGTTGCAATTTACACTAAAAGGTGTAAGCAGTTCTTGAATTTCTTGGCAAAAAAAATTAAAAAATCTTAATTTTGCAGATCAACCAGATGCTAAGAAAGTTGCTCCTCAGAATGACTGTAAGTAATTTTTATTTTGTTGTCGAAAAAAAAAAACTAAACAAGTGTAACCTTTTCAAAACAAGAATTTGAAACAGTGTTTGGTAGGTGATATTTTAATCAGTGAGGTAGAAGGAATGACTGGGAGCTTGTCTTAGTTCTTTAAAGCAGTGCAAATCTGCTTGCTAAAGCTGACGATCATATTAGAAACAATTGAGAATCTTTTGGCTATGTTTTTAGACTTCTTAATAACTCTTATAACGTAGTTTGAACAAAAGTGTACAAATAAGTTCTATTAGATTAGAGACTTAACTGCAAATCAGGCTGTTCAGATTTAATTTTAAAAATATTTATTTATAGCTTTTGGAAATCAGCTACCACCAATGCATCAACAACAACGGTAAGTTATGTTACATCTTATATAAAGTTTTCCATTGTACTAAAAGAAAAAAATTTCAACAAATTCTTTTACAAAAGTGATAATGTATAAAACAATTGCACAAATCAAGATCTGTGATATGTTGAAATTTAGCTTCAACAGTCCCAAGCCAAACCCTTAAAATGCATCTGGTAAAATCCTGCTGGCTGTGTTTTTCTCTTGGCAGCCAATGCTATGTATCAAAAATAGTATAAGGTAAATGAATTGCTGTTGCTTAGTATTTGAGCATAGGTAGAATAACCAAAAGTTGGAAGCAGATCTGAGGGGAAACGGATTGACACTATCTTGTAAACAAAATGGAAAAGTAATGGATTTAAAAAATAAATAGAAAAGATGTGGGCTTAACACATCTTATTGTTCAGTTACCTATGAAATTACCTACCAATTTACTAGCTTCCACTACTCTTTTCTTCCTTAACCACTTCCAACTATTCTTTTGATCCTTTACCTGATATTTTGCTGCACATAGATTATGGTGCTTTATACCCCGTTTATTTTGGTGTTCTCTCAGATACAGGTTAATTATGCCTTTTATTCCTTTACTGTACAGAAAGGATTGGTAAAATTCTGAAATGTGTGTATTTTCAGCATACTTTGAAAATAGGGATAAAATTTTTTTGACGCTACACTGGCCGTATACACACCTTGTTAATAGGAAAGAGGGTGAAAGAAAACAGATTGATTCATGTTAAACTTTGTGGTCGCTTTTGTATAGTCCTAGTTCTTGTGTCTGACTTTTTAAGTTAGTGGGAGGCAAGAATGCCGGATTAATGGTTGGTGCGCTAACTTTCTTCCTCAATTTAATAAGATGGTATGTCTAAATGTAATGTCTGGTCTCTGGATGATAACTGTCCCTTGTTTGATTTAACCTTTTCTACAGATCTGTGATGACAGAGGAATACAAAGTTCCAGATGGGATGGTTGGATTCAGTAAGTAGTCTGGACATAGTGTTGCAGTATTGTGAGGGATTTTACCAGATGCTTTTTTACAAATACCTTTCTCTGTTTTTCTGTTTGTTTTTTTTTTTTCTCCAAGTAATTGGCAGAGGTGGAGAGCAGATCTCACGCATACAGCAAGAATCTGGATGTAAAATACAGATTGCACCTGGTAACTATTCCTTTTTTCGTTTTTGTTCTGTTAGTTATTGTGGTAGAAAGTTCAGAAGACTGATCACTGCTTCTGAGTGCTTTCATTTATACCTTCGTTTAAGGTGTTTTGTGCTTTTTTTGTGTGCTAGTCATGGTTATCACAGGCTAAAGAAGTACAAAACATTGCAGTAGACTGATTTTTCTACTTCAGTGAAGTTCCAGTAGTTTGTGTATTGTGTTTAGTTTCATCGACTCTTTCTGCTTAAGACTATTGCTAAATTGGCTTTATTTTGTGACCTTAGATAGTGGGGGCCTGCCTGAAAGATCTTGTATGCTAACTGGAACACCAGAATCTGTTCAGTAAGTAACACAAATTCCTTGTATTCATATTTAAATGCACAACACACTTCTCCTTCAGATGTAAATACCATGTTTAGCTATTCTGTTTATAATAGTGTGTTTTGCATCCATTACAGAGACAATCTAGTGACAAATGTCTATAAAGAAAGAAGATCCTGATGCTTTAGTCAGATTCCTCGGCATACTTGTGATTTTAGGACAAAAGTATGGGTGTAATTATTGAACTGACACTTCAAAGTCCAAATTTTTTGTAGATTACATTTATCTAGCAACATACTTATTTCAGGTTGAGAATGAAATACACGAACATGCACTTTGAGGGGAGGGGAAACATGCTAACATATGCAGAAATGAAATTACTAACCAGAATTTGAAAAATGACAGGGAAAATGAGGAAAATCACTGAAACCTAAGATGTTACTCAAAGTCTGTTCTGTCAGAGTTGTTAAATATGTATTTGGTATAAACCAATGTATATGCAAAGTTATGAAAGTAATGCCTATGTACTACCAACCAGCAAAATGAACTTTATCCTTTATGTGTTGAAGGAAGAGGGCAATAGCAACAAAAATGTTTTTTGTTTACTGGAACAGAAATTTATAATTACTTAGAGACCTTCATTTCCTGGCTTGGCTGGAAATGATATTAAACATGGTAGTATATTTGGTAGTGCTTCATTAGCTGTTCCCATTTTATTTTCAGGTAAGGCCTGCAGCTAAATATTTTTCCTTTGTGAAAGTGGCATGGTATTCACCTCTTACCTTGCAGCCATGTATGCTGCTCTTCATGAACTCATTCCCTTAATGGGAGTTTCCTTTTTAATTATAGTTTATTCTGTTTGTGTGTTAGAGGGAAGAGTTTTTAACCAATATTAGTACTGAAATCATGATTTTATTTTTATGACTTACATGTGAGGTAAACGTACACTTGCTTTTGTCCACTGTTCTTGTAATAGTTATAAGTACAAATACCCTTTGCAAGCTGAATCAAGCAGCAGCTGTGACTGCTGAATATTAAGTGTTTTGTTCTATGTAATTATATTCAGGGATGATAGACATGTTTGAGGACCTAACTTATTTGTGTTCAGTAAAGAATTACCTTTTATGTTCTGACTTTGGGGTGATTTTAGGTCTACTAGGTTATTTTTTAGGTGTAGGTTATTTTGCTATTAGTTTCCTAAGTTACTGATGCAAATTTACTGAGTTTTTCCTGATATCTTAGAATGAAAGTGATTGCATTTCTTCTGCAGAAATTTTTCAGCAGATAGTAATTTTGCAGAGGGCCTTTGATGTTCTTGGTGTTTCTCAGTGTAGCTGCAAATTGTGAATTGTAGATTTTTTTTATTTATTAATTTTTAGCAAAGCCATGTATGTTGTAATTAAACTAATAAGCCTTCCAAGCTCTTTTTTTAAGTACCTTAGAAGATGACCTGTGAATTTGATAACTTGGACTGGGGTAACTTACAGACCCTGAAGCATTTTAATGCAGCTCAGGATATGGTTGGCTTCCTGGGCTGCAAGCGCACATTGCTGGCCCATGTTTTTCCATCAGCCAACACCCTCAAGTCCTTTTTCTCAGAGCTGTTCTCGATCCATTTCCTGCCTAGCCTGTATTTTGTGTTTGGGATTGCACAAACCCTGGTGGTTAGAAGATTGTGATCTTAAAGATGGTTAATTCCCACAAACTTGGCAAAACTTGTTGGTCAGATGAGGTAATACCTTTAACTGTTGAAGTAGCTGCTGGATGTGTTTTGCATTTTGATGCTAGAGGAGTACACATTGGAAAGAGACCTGGCAAAAAGATAAAAACAATTCTCCAAAGAGTTGTGTCGTGTTTCATACCAGATTACTTTTTTTTTTTCTCTTTCAAGATTCTTAAGGAAACTACACTGGGTTGTGCTCTGAGGATTTGTTAAATATGTGTATATGTAGCAGCAGGTGCCCTTCATGCACTTTTGAAACTAAGAACCAAGTGAATGATGATCCTTTTTTTTTTTTTTTTTTTTTTTTAAACTGTATTTCTTCAAGCAGAACAGGTTTGAGCAAGTGATAATTGTAGGAGTAAGTGTATTTATAAACACTTATATTCCTTTCCAGATCAGCAAAAAGATTACTTGATCAGATAGTTGAAAAGGGAAGACCTGCACCTGGCTTTCATCATGGTGATGGACCTGGAAATGCAGTCCAAGAAATTATGATTCCAGCAAGTAAAGCAGGACTAGTTATTGGTAAAGGTGGAGAGACGATTAAACAATTACAGGTATATATGAATCTTATTTTTACACACATGGTAATAACAGATACAGATTTGAGCAAGTATTGATCTCGCTTTTGTTGAATAGGAGCGAGCAGGTGTCAAAATGGTCATGATTCAAGATGGTCCACAGAACACTGGTGCAGACAAGCCCCTTAGGATAACTGGAGACCCTTATAAAGTTCAAGTAAGGAGTCCTTCAGAATTCATAGTATTTTAAAATCCATTCTGATGTTGCAATACCTAAACAAAATTTTACTCTTCCTTATAGCAAGCCAAGGAAATGGTGCTGGAGTTAATCCGTGATCAAGGTGGCTTTAGAGAGGTGCGCAACGAATATGGGTCAAGAATAGGAGGAAATGAAGGGATAGACGTAAGCATGGTTGAAAAACTTGTTCACTGTATTTTGAGATGTTAATGTTAAAATGTTAATGTGGTTTACGCCATTGAAAGTTATTAACCCAATTCCAAAAGTGTTTGTGGCATGTAAGTATTACTTGATTGTTGATGAAGATTTGCCTTTAAATGGTGTGCAGTACTCACTTTATATTACCAGCAGTTCTGAAGAGCTTCAGTTAGCTGGAGAATTTAAGTCTTAACAATTTAAGTCTTAAGTTTTATGACTAAGTACATAAAGATGGATGTCATGGAAATTGGAATTTGGCCCATTACAGAAGAATATTTAATTCTACCTATTATGCAAGTCATGAGCTAATAACTGTTCATGAGAGATGAAGCTGAAAGTTCCATCTGCTAGAATCTGTGGTTAAGGCCCATTAGAACTTCTGTTCTTTGCTTGTGGGAAGCATAATTTCAATTGATGCCACTATAAGAACTTGCGGTACAAGGATGTTTCTTTTTGATGTTTTCCTTCAGAATTCGCTGAGTTCGTGTCTTAATTGTTGGTATTAAAAAACGCACTCCTCAAAAAGCCTGAAGTGGCACAGAGCTGGCCTGAGTTTAATATTCTAAGATGTGACCACTTAAATTTTGTGTATTTTGTAGGAATGTTTGCATCATCAACATCTTGTAAAAATATGTTCTCTTTTAAGGTTCCAATACCACGATTTGCTGTAGGTATTGTAATTGGAAGAAACGGGGAGATGATAAAAAAAATACAGAATGATGCCGGTGTTAGAATCCAGTTTAAGCCAGGTTGGTAATACATGTATAATTTACTGTGATTTAATACAAGTTGAATGGATTGCATATACTGAAATAGTTCAATTTTATTCCAGATGATGGAACAACTCCAGATAGAATAGCCCAAATCACAGGGCCTCCTGACAGATGTCAACATGCTGCAGAAATTATTACAGATCTCCTTCGAAGTGTTCAGGTTGGGTAATGCTTAACATTGTTTGTATTAACATTTTAACATTTAACATGTTAACATTTAAAATTTCCTGTTTGGCTTTTGGAAGGACATAATGTTTTTAAAATGAGTGTATAACAATAAAGTAATGTAGTGGTATCTAAATCTCCTTCAAAGTTAAGTCTGGAATATGAAAGTTTTTACAACTACAGTTTTGGGAGTGGCAGGATGGCAATGGTAATATGGATCCATAGACATGGTACTCAGTCTGGTCTTTTTAGAGCTGCTTCTGTTGTCTTTTATTAATAACCAATATACTGTTGCTTTTAGGTTGAAATCAGTGTTTAAAAGATGTTTTTAAATGCGTATTACAAGATAGACCCCACCACTGCATTTACAGAAAGCAGGCAGAAATGATACCTTTGTATGTGTGAAGCTTCCTGGTTTTTTTGAATGTCATTTCCTTACTTGTCTTTTGTATGCAGAATTGTTCAGATCTTACAGAATACCTGAATTATGTTTTAGACGTATTTTATTAAAACTGAGTAATAACATCAGATTTTTCTTAACAAATGGTGTGATTATTCCAAGCAAAAGTATCATGTTGGGTTTAGTGATTGGTTTAGGGTAGCTTTCATAGAATGTGTTAATTTGTGCTTTTTCTTTTTAGGCTGGCAACCCTGGTGGACCAGGACCTGGTGGTCGAGGAAGGGGTAGAGGTCAAGGCAACTGGAACATGGGGCCTCCTGGTGGATTACAGGAATTCAATTTTATTGTTCCCACTGGCAAAACTGGATTAATCATTGGCAAAGGCAATGTATCTTACATATATGCGTGTGTCTGTATGTAGTTAAAAATAAATAAATAAATAAATCTTTCCTGTTTATACAAACACCATGCTAGAGAGGTATTTCAAGAGAAACCTTTGCACGTAATTATGTGTACAGCACTCCTATTATTCTTTTCATTATTCCTTTCCTCATCAAAACACATACCTCAATATCAAGAAGCAATCAATTTTTCTAACCCGTGTTTTTAATAGTAATAAAAAGTAAGCTACATTGGTAGTGTTAGGTAGATTCTTAAAGAGATATTTTAATTAACTTGTATTTGAAACTGCTTCATCAGCCTAGAGTTACTGCATCTGTAAATAACTTTTAAAACTAATTTTTGTATATTAAGGTGATGGTGTTTACAGTGGAATCACACATAAGAAATGTTACAGGTGTCTATTATAATGATCGCTTTTCATAGAATTTCATTTTCAAATAATTTATTGTATGCTTCTAAATGAAAATGTTAATCTTTTGTAATGTGTTTTCCAGACACAACAAGTAGGCTGACATAGTTCAGTTCTTGACCTGACAGGTTGATTTTTATTTTTTTTTACTGTTATTTTTAATTTTTTAAAATGCCAAGTGACCTCTGTTCTGAAAATGTGCCTGCTAATGATACAAGTAATGTCTTGGGTTTCTGTAAGAGGAGGAACTATTTCAGGGGAATTTCTTTCTGGTTTTAGTGCACTGCAGAAAATCTTAACTACTGCTATATAAGAAGGTTTAATTTTGTATTTACTGGTAACTGTGGGTAGCAGTTGCTATTCATGACTAATCTTATATTTTTACATGAACAGGAAGAAAACAGTATTGTAGGAATATTTTTTTTTTCTGAGTAACAACATTGCGGTTTTAAATATTTTTACTCATTTATTGCAGTTAAGGCTCTACCCACAACAAAGAGGCTCTTTGTGTTATTGGAATAATGTTCTTACATGGCATAGGTTACTTACCAGTTCTTAAACTTCCATATAGTTGATTTTCTCTAATTTGACTGAATCTTAGTGTTTTTGTTTTAATGCATATCATAAATGCTCTATATTGCTTTATAGGGGGTGAAACTATCAAAAGCATAAGCCAGCAGTCTGGTGCTAGAATAGAACTTCAAAGAAATCCTCCACCTAATGCGGATCCAAACATGAAGATGTTTACTATCCGTGGAACACCCCAGCAAATAGATTATGCACGGCAACTTATAGAAGAAAAGATTGGAGTAAGTGTATAACTATTTTTTTCTTTTACTCTTACAACTAAATAGAGTAGTATCCATTTTGGAGATTTTTATTTTACTTCTGAATTATCAGATAATTTATAATAAACAGTGGTAATTGTGTTGTTTAAAGTGATAAAACTGCTAATTTAAGATAACATTGTGTCCTGCCTGGTTTCAGTTAGGACAGAGTTAATTAAAATAAAACTGCAAATAAACAAGGGCTTGAAATAGGTACTTCATTCAGTGTAGTATAGTTTTTTGTTTTCTAATAATGTGTTCTTGAAGATGCCCACTTTGTGCATAACAAAACATATGACAACTTCAAAGGTATCCTCGGTATTCTTAAAACTAGTAAACTACAGGTTTTGTATTTCAGTCTCAGTATGTTTAGGTGCAGTTTTAATTCTTCAGGTACAGTTCTTAAAACATACTGTACTTTGTTTGCATGTGTATGCACGTAAACAAGTTGACAGCCTATTTTTTGTACCTGATCTTATAAACATGTAGTTATTAAGATTAGCCAGATTTAGACATGTCAGTTTATTTTTAAACAGTGACGTCCTTTTGTTGTTGAAACAACTTGTGGAAAAATCCATGTTTATTTGTAAAATCATTTTATCAAGAAAACTGAAATAAATGCAACTTAGTTATTACTGCCACAGCTGCTTTTAAGTGTATTCGATAACTACTTATAAACCTAATTTATCAAAAAAGACTTGACTCTCCAGTCTTTATTTAAGAGCCATCAAACCTTTTGGATTGCATTCTTAAATGGTTCAGATTTATACTTCTAAACTGCAGAAGAACAAAGACTTGGGGGTTTATTTTCATCTGTGCTCTACTTTCATTTTACAGGGTCCTGTAAATCCATTGGGTCCACCTGTTCCTCATGGACCCCATGGTGTTGTTCCTGGCCCACATGGACCTCCTGGGCCACCAGGTCCTGGTGCTCCCATGGGACCATATAACCCAGCTCCTTATAATCCAGGGCCTCCTGGCCCTGCACCTCAGTAAGTATTGCTTCAGCTAGCTTCCTTTTTTTCCAGTGATCCTGGGACTGGCTTTCACTGTGTTTCACTTAATGTTTTATAGTGGTCCTCCAGCTCCATATGCTCCGCAAGGATGGGGAAATGCTTATCCACACTGGCAGCCACCAAATCCGCCAGATCCAGGTAAGAAATGTCAACAGTTTACTGTAGTGTGATACGCATTCAGTAAAATCCACTTTGTCCTTACAAATGTGTGTTCTTACTGCATTTGTGTTACGCTGGTAAATCAGAAAAAGTTGCTGTTCTTCAGGTTTTTCTTTATAGATGCTCAATTTATACGTTTTATGCTTCTGTGTTGCTTAATTTGTTGAAATTGAGTTGTCACAGCTGGAATATGCTTCTTTAATGAACGTTTTTGATCTTGCCTCCCAATTTATGCTACTTCTTACAAGGTGCTTGCTTAACTGATTTTGTGCAAATCAGTTCATTATTCTTGTAATGGAATATGATTAGCTTTTGTTTTTACATAAAGTTCTTTAATTAGGATGTATTTTCTTTCCTAATACTCAATGAGTCTTTTTATTTTATTTTGAACAGTGTCCCTGATCCTGACTTTGCCCAGTATGCTGTATTATGTATTTCTAGCTTTTGTTCACGTATACGAAATTGCTCCTAAGAATATGGTACACAGATCTGCTCAATCCTTCTTGACTATTAAAACTTCTGTTGAACTGTTGCAAGTAAAGTGGATAGGATTATGTGTTTTGAGGCTTTGCTTATAATGGTTTTGTATTTCCTTCTGAAAGCCATCTTTGGAGAATCTGTTTCTTCTACTTCTGTTTATCTTTGTCAAAATCAGGATTTTTTTCTTGATTACAACTTCTCGAAGTTTTAGTCTCCTGACTTTCTTTAAAAGAGTTACTTCCTTTGGTTGGACTAGAGCAAGTGGGGAAACTGAACTGCAGTCCCAGAAGGCATGGTAAGGCTAGATACTTGAGTCACTTGTACCTCATTTGTTTGAGGTAGACCCTCTTCAGAACTTCAACTGAAAGATCTCAATTTGATTTTTGTTTTAAATGGAGTAAATATTTTCTGATAGCCACTGGTCCTGACAAAAGTGAAGTAGGATAGGGCTTTGGGGAATGTTGAAATCTACAGAGTTCTGTTCATATTCAATTCTTTTATATATCTGTTCTTGGCAAAGAACCGTCTCTATTTTCAGTTCTCAGACTTCTACGGTAGCTTTGCATGTATTCCATTTAGTATTAAAAAATGTCTGTTAACAGTATTTAATAGTAAAATGATTCAAAGTGACTTGACTTGAATTCTCAGCCTACCAACTGTCATTTAATGCAATACCACTGCCAAAATGTTGCAGTCTTCTTCACTCTCACCTTTTCCTTGTTTTATGAAATTATTTCTCTGCATAACGATGTGTAAGAAAAATGACAAACACTCATCTTGACGTCATCTTGATGATTTTATCATTGTTTTTCAGATAAACACTTGTCTTGCAAATCTAATGAAGTTTTTCCTAGGTGCAGCTGAAGTCAGTGTTTCTTTTGACTAGCGTTTACTTGAATGAATTTTTTACAGGTGTTTTTTTACACTTATTTCAGTGAAATAAATGGATTATTGCAGTCATTTTTTCAGATACGCTCTCCAAAATCATGCTTGTGTCACATGACAGTGGAGCTAGTTACCAGATTTCTTTGGAGATTTAATGAATCCCACACAGTGTTCTTCTATTCTAGAGCAATAGCTACTAAGGGGTGTGGGGTGGAACCAAGCAATGGCTTTTTTATATATTTACAGGTAACTTTAGAGTAGTACATGTTAGTTTTATGTTAAATGACACTGTGCCAATATCAGTTGCATCTGTCATGAGCAGTGTTGTTTCTTTATCCAAGCTGTTCAATAGATGTGGTTCCTCCTGCTGTACACTTTGTTCAGTAACTAAACGTGTTAAGCTGGGTATGTAACGGTTTGGGTTGTGTGGAAACATTCCTGTAATGCATAATAGGTTATCCCTTGACAGTCTTCCTCTTTCCACAGAAAAGTTGAGCACAGTCCCAGGGCATATTGCTTACATCCGCTGTTGTCAATGCAAGCAGTGTATTTCTAAAAGGGAAACAGCTTGTTAACTTTGCTTTCTGTATGCTGATCTATTATATGCATTTTATCTGGTTACGTTTGACTTTACTGCCAAATGAAATACTGCATGAAATTTGTTGTTTCATGTCTCTACTTTGTTCAAGGAATACTTTTATTTCTCTTCAGTTAGTCACTCACTTACCTGTTTTTGGTTTGGGGGAATATTCTTTCGTTCCTGTATATAGTTCTAAAACATTTTGTTGTCTGTGTTCTATGTGAAGTTTTTCCATCATTTGGCCCCATTTATTTGCAGATACTTTTGTTATTTAAGGATGCAAATGGTGTTAAAAGATACTGGTTGTGTTATGAAACGTCATAGTCTCTAATAGTAGATTTACAATTTCTGTGGTTTGCCAGTCTGTTAATGTAATCAATCTCTGTGTGATTCAGCAAGAAGAATAACCGTTCCTAAAGGCTATATGTGAAAAACGTTAGAGAAATAAGACTCTAGGAAGCTCCATCATTGGCCTACCTAGATGTAGTTAAAAATAAGGGAAGCATGGAGATAGCTGCAGAAGATGAAAGTGTTACAATCATTTTTTTTACTAAAAAGCTGTAAGTAAACAGTGATGCTTTATAGCCATATATGAGAATTCAGGTTCTTAAAATGCTGTGTTTCTGTATTTCGCTTTTACCTTAAGATTTACCTATCGAACACTGCAAATGTGTAGTAAGACTTGTATGCTTCTATTTTCAGAAATACATATTTAGCATGCATGTGCTGGAATTGCTAGTGTGAGGCTATAATGAAAGTGAAACCACTGAAATTGTTTGGTGCTGGAATGATTCATTTTTGCTGCCATTGAGTAACATGATTACTTTAAATGTGAGACTGTTTCTGCTTATATCACCTTTAAAATTAATAAATGGTGTTATAGTAGTGTGGGTTCTAGAATGATATTATCTCAGCAGTCCTATGAAAGTCTAGCTTGTACCATATGCTTGTCTGAAACCTGACAGAAAGTTTGTGCCAGAACAAAAAGAACAGGTTGACGTGATTACTTGGTTTAGATGAATTTTTCTCTTGGAGGAAAATACAAGTGCATAGGAACAGGGTAAGTTGAGAGCAGCATTCAGTTCATATTACTCTTGTAAATGGTTACTTTTTGTTTCATAGGCAAGCCAGGAACAGATCCCAATTCAGCAGCATGGGCAGCTTATTATGCTCACTACTATCAGCAGCAAGCACAGCCACCACCTGCAGCCCCTCCTGGTGGACCAGCTACAACCCAAACTAATGGACAAGGTAGCAGTTTAATGAAAAGAATTAATTGCTCCCTTCTGGGGGTGTAGATGAACTATTATTTTTTATTGCTGTCTTCATATATTGGGTAAACTTATTCTGTGGTGGGGTGTTTTCTTGGGAAACTGTTGCTTACAGCCTTCAGTGTTGATATTCTTCATTTCAGCAGTACTGAGGGTAATCTTGAATATGTCTTGTAATATAATTCCAAAGACATACTTTTCCAGTAGCTTGGGCTGATTTAATTGCATCTTTGTAGTGTGGTCAGTCACGAGTGAAAGAGCAAAACAGTTAATTGTCAATTGCTTAAACTGTTGCATCACTTTCAGTGGTTTTAGGAAAATTGCTTGTAGTATGTAGTTGTGTGTTACAGTCTGCATGAGGCTTAACACATTTTAATTAGTATTTTGTACTGTGAGTGACATACAATTTACAATTGAATTCTGAACATACACTGAGCGCTTCAAGTAATTCTTTGTGGTTTCTTCTAGTAATTATTTGTATTTGTAGTAGCTTGGACCGCATAGGTTTCTAGGGTCGAATTTGAATAACGTAATTGAGATTGTTACTGAAAAAGTCAGGTGATGATTCTTATGTCCGTATATAAACAGAAATTGTAGTTTTATCTAGACCTTTTTTGTTGTTATTGTTTAATTCAGGAGATCAACCAAATCCGGCACCAGCAGGACAGGTTGACTATACAAAGGCATGGGAGGAGTACTACAAAAAAATGGGTATGTGTGCATGTTTTCCATGTTGTATAGTAAGATGCTATAGATCTGCATAACTCATTAGATGTGTTGGTTTTTTTCTTAAAGAAAATGCATTATCCATTTGTCTTCGAACTGTAGCATCTAAAATCCCTGAACCTTGAAGAAAATCAGAAAATAGTATTCAAGGCGTTTACTTGTATTGATGCTAGTAATCAGCTTTAGCAAAACATTTACTACTTAAATGTCTCTACTTGATCACTGGGAAACAATACGTTTTAGATGCTTCAATTTGAGTATTTTTAAGTGTATGAAAGTATGTTTTGGAGGTCTGCTTTTTATGAAGCTGTTGATTTTCTTGTTCAATAGCTGTGTTGCCTATCCTGTTAAAATTATGTACCTTTCTTTCTTTAACATTTGCTTTCTGTGATGAAGGTATTAAATGTCATAACTAACCTTCATTTATATCATACGCTTCCTTGAGTTGTTTGCTCTGCAGCATTTAAGACCTGTATTTTAAACTGCAGTTTATGTATAATTGCTAGCTTCTTAAATATTTTGCTTGGCTTCACTTTGAAGAATTGAAATAAATTTACATTAAGTTCAAGGCTCCTCGTTTACTGAATAAGGAAAGAATATGTGCTGTTGATGCATTGGCAGAAGGCACGGTCTTTTAAATAATGGTAAGGTCTTGCATGTCAATGTTTTGGCCATAATGACTGCTCCTGGATATTATGCATAATGTAGATTTGTATAGAGGCCTTATGAATACATACCAGTGCTCTGGGATCTCACTTTGACCAAACATACAGTAGCATCTGATTTTGGCACAGTGTTAACATGAAACACAAAAGTTAAAGGGATGTTTCAAGAATTGTATATCATGAAAAATGAAACGACAATTGCAACAGAAGTTTTAAACACGTGATTTTAAGATGTAATGGAAATTCTTCCTGTTTCATTTTTTTTGTTGTTGTTGTTTTGCATTTGGTGTTTTTTCCTAAATTTACTGTCTCTTGGTTCAGGTTATGTTCTTCAATGCAAAGTACTAGGGTATTTCATTATCTTTAAGAGTAATCTAAGTTGTTGGCTCTTACTTGTTATCTCTGGAAAGCAAAGTTTGGGTTACGCTAGTCTTGCATGTGCTCTAACTAAATACCAGCTAGTAAAAAGAGTTTTGATAAGGATTTTGGGAGCATGTCCAAAGAGGAGTATTAATTCAAGAGGAACCATCAGGAAATGTAAGTAATTGCTCTTAAAATTCAAAGTTGATAAATTCCAACACAAAAGTCAGATATCTAAGAGGAAAAACAAGTAGTTCTGATCTTCACTTATTTTTCTGATCTTTGCCTGAAGGGGAGCTCTTGATATGTGCACTCTTGAAAAGTGTGTTTATAAATCATGAGAACTTCCTGCTTCATCAGCATGTTAAAAATCTTGAGATGGAAGATGTAATTTCAATTAAGATTCACTTAAAAAAGAGGATGAACTGAACAAGTGGGGCTGAAGAGCAGAGATTGCCCATCTAGCACTAAATATGGAGGCAGGGAAAAACACTGCCTGAAGTTTAACAGTGTTTAGTAATAGTAAAAATTCTGACAAATTGGAAGGCATTCCATCAGCAAGTTCTTGTGGGCTCCACTCTCTGAAATACAGCTACTGCTGTTCTTCCTGTAGTTGTATAATGGTCCTGTTTCTGATAACTATTGCAAAAGGGGAAAAGTAGGAATTACAGTTCGTTCTTGGACTCAGTTTCATTTTTTTTCCACAGCAGAGATAATTACAGAAACAACCGTTACAAAAACTTATAAGTGTCATTTCAGAAAACTGAACTGAAACTTGGGACTACCCAATGAAAATTCTAATACAGTATTCCAAAGTGACTTCCTACTAGTGTGATAGGACACAGCTACTCACAGAGAGCATGTGTTTTGCCCATGACTTAAAGTGTATAATAAGAGTGACTTAAAAATAACCTGTTTCCAACTTGGAAATAGAGTGGCAAAATCCATCCTATGTTTAAAACCTTTATTTTACTCAGGAGCTATTGCTTTGAGTAACAAATACAGTTAAAAGTAAGACTGAAGAACTGATGACATTACTTATCCACACTGGTAAGTTTACTCTATGTGGATCTTGTAGGTGACTCAGATCCTTTTATTTTCGTGGTACCCGAAGCCATGAATGCAGACAACTTGTTTTAAACTTCCTTAGTGTATTACAAGTTAACAAGACAGCAGTTTAACTCTTGAAGACATATTGGTGCTGTTGTCTTGAGTTAAAGGCATACTATTCTTCTGCCTACAAGAGTTGAAATGAAGATTAGTATAGCTGGGCCCTAAAAATCTTATAGGGATGGCAGTTCCCACTAAGCATGAAGTGACACTTTAGTAAATGATCTATATGTCACTATAGGAGTTTGTAAATGTATTGTTTAAAGTTGTTATAATATACTGATGTCTTGATTTGTAATAAAGAGATATCATCATAAAACAGTAGAACTATTCTTTAATGATTCCTCAGCATTGTAGCATGAATGAGGGAAAAGAAAAACTTTCCCGTATTAGAATCACCCTCCATGTTTGAGAAGTGGAAGAAATGTAGAATCCTCTGGAGTTTTCTTTCTTAGCCTGCCTTAATGGAGGAGATATTCTGTGTTTATTATGTTGCCTTTAAATACAGTTAATCGGTTTCACTTATTAGTGCTCCAGGTGAATCTGGATGTTAATGAGCGTGTTCCGGTGCAGTTCTGTGCACTCAGAAGGTTTTGACTAAGCTGCTGAATTCCATGTGTAGTTTCAGAATGGCTTGCAGTACTTAGTGGAGGAACAATGCAGCTAAAATATTGCAAGCTTTTACTAACCCATTCTAGGGCAGTAAGCGTAGATGTCAAACTTCCTATGTTTGATGTATTATTTGAATTTAAGCACTGCCTTAGCATAGCTGGTTAAATGTTGAAAGATTCTTGGGTCATAATGCATAAAAAATGCCTTAGATTTTAGTAACTGGATTCAGACCTAAATTCTGATGTCATAGATTAATAATAAATTTGCAAAAAGTGCATCCTGAGATAATTAGAAACCATACTGAAGATAGTTTAGGTGAAAATTGTTGATCAAAAGTGTAGATTGTAACGTGGTTTCAGCTCTGAACTTCTAATGTTTTTCTGGGAAATATTTGCTTTACTGCTTTACTCAAAAACTGATGGAGAAGATGATGTTTCTTTTAATATGACATCTACAGAGTAAGTGGAAAAAATACATAAATAGTAGAGATGGTTGGAAAAGGAAGATAGTATTTTGAAAACATTCAGGATAGTGCTTTGCCAAATGTTTGGCTTCCCAGCTCACACTTGAGGAGGACTGGGAGAAAAGACATGCATGTAAGAGAAGTGTGGGTGACTAGTCGTCTTCATGTGAATTTTCTGTGTAAAAGTATTAAAAATATACAAACAAAAAAACAACCTGATACCTTAGAAAGCAGTTTTAGAATCCTGTGTATTCATTTTCTGCAGAAGGGTGATCAGTGAACTTATACCTGAATAAAAAGTGAGGGGTTCTGGATAGGATTGAAACCTTTCAGCCCTTGTTCTTGGGAAGCTCCCCTGTTGCTGGAGCCGTAATATTTTTGATGCATTACAGAGTCCTGGTGTATTAGTCTCTCACCTTTGCAAAGTTTTTAAGGTGTAGCTTGATTTTGTTGGAAGGATTGGTAGTTCTCAGCTGCGTGCATGTGTTTACACTTACTTTTAGAGGCTTGGAACTTGCAACTTGGGTTGAGAGATGTTTCAGATCTATACTCTGTTTTTCAATAAATGTTCACAAACATCAATGCTCTTATGAAAAAAGTAACATGTACTAACCCCAAAATCACATTAAGGGTGCCAAAATTGGGAGAATGAATTCATTTCTGAATTAAGTAATGCAGCCTGTATAATATGATAAATCCTGTCAGTCTAGGCAGATAATCTGATCTCCCTTGTTGACCTGTATTTCAATATAAATGCTACTGGTTGACTGGGATAGTTTTGATCAGATGCTTTAAACACTTAGTGCTCTGGAACATGATTCAAGAGTGAGAATTTTCTGTCCTAATGGTTTCTCGGTTTTGTTTGGGCATCACTGCATTAAAATAATGGGAAGAGCAGTTAAGTCAAAAGGAGCAACCACAAGGCTATTCAAAAGCCTTCAAGAAATACTGCGATAAACAAAATGACATTTGTTAGGCAGTGAGATTTTGAAATTTTCTCACTTGTATTGCATCAGCAAAGCTATATAAATGTAAATACTTGTAGGTCAAGCAGTTCCTGCGCCTGCTGGAGCTCCGCCAGGTGGTCAGCCAGATTACAGTGCGGCATGGGCTGAGTACTACAGACAACAGGCAGCATATTACGCCCAGACAAGTCCACAGGGAATGCCACAACATCCTCCAGCACCACAGGTACAGTTTATTAAACGTGCTTTTCTGGCTGGCTTCTGTTTCAGTGATTATATAGATATTTTTTTGCATGTCTCCTGCTTTGTTACCTTTGGAGTATGCATCTTTTCTTTTTTTTTTTTTTTCTAGCAAAATAACTATCAGAATAATTAATAGATGACTTTGTTTACCGGATAACTTGAGTTCTTTATCTATCCATATGTTTGGTGATTTTGATTTTTAAAAAAAGAAAAAGAAACTTTCTCCTCCCAGGGTTTTGAAAACCATGCAAGAAGCCACCACCATTTACATTAACCAATTTTTCTTTCTTAAAGGCTTCACTCCTGAGTTAGCGCAATTTAAAGGATTTTCTTTAACTTTTTGTGTATCTCTTATGTATCTCTTCTGCACAGGGCCAATAATAAGAAGTGGACAATACAGTATTTGCTTCATTGTGTGGGGGAAAAAACCTTTGTTAAATGTATGGATGCAGACGCCTTGATGAAGATCTTAATTTTGTTTGGTTAAAAAAAATAGTGTTTTTGAAAATGTACAAAATATCTATCACTACTGATAGGAGGTAATATTTCTGTGTAGAAATGAAAAATGGTTTGTTTTTAGTATTAGTGTAGATGTACACATTCCAGCAAATGTATTTGCAATTATGTGGTCGATGCTTTGTGATATAAATGTACTTTTTCAATGTATTCTTTATCACTTTTAAAATGCCTGTTTTGTGCTTTACAATAAATAATATGAAACCTCCTGTGTCGGTAAGTTGGATATGTGGGTATTTAAAGAGTTAGAGGATTGATTTGCAACGCTGAATCAAGGTACCTGTACAGAAATGAGATTTTTTCCCCCTGAAACTTTGCAGAGTTTTAAGAAGTTGTCGTTAGCATGTTTTTCCCCTCTTGCAGAATAGTTATAGGTGGAGGATCTCTTTCATTCATTGTGTGTTGCTGCCTAGCACCAATAATCTTGATACCTTAATTTTCTTTCTATTTGTTTAAAACTGCATGTGTTTAAGAAAGTGATCTTTTGGCATACTTCCATTGCATTAACAGTGAAATTTCCTTTTATATGTGACCACTGTTTCAGACCTGTACAGATGTTTACAACAGAGCTTCTGTTCTTAATTGAATACTTCAAAACTGTTCCTGTATAACTATTTTAAGGATTTTTCAGACTAGTTATAACATTTATTTTAAGTGTAATGTGCTTAAGCCTTCAATTTGAAGTAGTCCACTTCAAAATTCAGTGTAGAAAAGTCAATATGGTATGCATAGTAGTTTAAAAAAAAAAAAAAAAAAAATTGCATCTGTCCTTGAAACGCTGTTTTGTTTGAGTGGTGGGGAGTGGTTGAGAACTTCCTGCAAAGCAGATAACTTCTGTTTTTGTAAATACTGAAGACAAGTATTTGAATCAATTGATTTTTTTTTTTTTAATATACTTGAAACTTATTGCTCTAATGCTCATACTAAAAGTCTGATTCTCTTGAAATCCTATGTTTGCTCTTTGCATATTTATTGGCTCTTTGCATATATTAGACTACATGCAATACAGTCTGTCTTGCCATTGTCTGTTGAAGTGCAGGTTTGATCCAGCCAGTATAGAACTAGCTCTATAGGGGTGAGGAGGACTGTGCTGTGTATCATCCTTGATTGTTCCTTCAAGGAGCATTGCACTGTAAGTACATCAGAATGACAAATTGATGAACTGCAACAGTATCTTTTTGTCGATGTTCCACATAATGAAAATGCCATACTTGTGTGAATATTATGTTGGAATACAGTGCTGATATCTTAGGAAAACGTAATTGCTTCTTAATTCAAAAACATAGGTTTGTGTATATACATATTACATACACATAATGTGAGCTTTGTGGGTAAGTATTCGTGAAACGTTCAGCAATAGCTAAAGAAAATCATGTTTTTGTTTCTGAGTAATAGTACTCTTTGAGACGGCTGTATCATTCAGTGTATTAAAGTATGCATATCATAACATTGAAGTTTTTGGAACCACTTGATAGCCAGAAGTTGTCTTTGTCTTCAGTTAGTTTGAAGATATGTAGTGATGTAGGTATGTTTTAATTCTATATCTGTTACTTGCTTTATCCTTTGGAACACCATATTGTTGCTTTGAGAATACATTTTTTTAGAGTGGCTGCACAGAGAAGTAAAAGTTAAGGCTTGAAAAAATTGAAGTAGTTTATTCAGGTAATTAGCAATGTATGTTTTGTGCTGTAGAAATAGAAGGAATTATTTTTATCCCTTTTACAATTAGGAATTATTCTGGTACCTTATAAAAGGATAGGACAGTATTTGCTATCTTTAGTGTAGGGTATGAAGTTTAATAGTTCAGATATTTTGCATGGTATTTTGTAGATAACCTTATAGAATGGTGCATTTATGATGTACTAAACTGAGCAAAATTGAATTCACTGGATTCTTTATCATTCACAAAATGGAGGCTGTTGATTTTGATTCATTTAAGGTATAAAATCTTTATTAATTGCAAACAGTGCAATTATTTATACTTCACAGTGCCTTCCCAGACCTTCCACCTTAGGTTCTGCTGCAAAAAAGCAACAGGTAAGCACAACCTAAGGAAGTATATAAATTTAAATATTTCAGTACATTAATGTTGTCCCTGTGAGATCTTTGTGGTTGTGTATTGAAAAGCAATCTGCTGCTTTCCCAAATGCATTGTTACTCATGGTTCCATTTCAGTGGAAAGTCTTTTAAGTTTTTAAACAATTGTTTCTATTTCTAGGTAAATATGTATCCTTTTTTTTTTTTCTTTTTTAGAAAAGATTAGTAGATTGCATTAATTGAAGTTAAGCAAAATAAGTATTTTTTGTTACTTTTCTTCAAATAGTTACTTGTTGCAATTAAAGAATCAAAACCTTTAAAATATGCAGGAATTACTTTGGTTAGAAACTTCAACAGCCTTCACAAATGTTTTTTGTAGTAGGGCACTGTTCTTGCTCAAACACGTAAGACTTAAATATAAAGAATATAACTTCTTGTTGTTATCACTGAACTTGTTAAGTTTGCTTACAGTTACAGTGTGTTAGTGGAATTTTTAGATAAATTAGTTTGCTTACTCATACTTGACATGGTAGGAAAATAGATTCTAGAGTTTCACAGATTAGTATGTTTTATTTGGAAAAGCATGTGCACCAGTTAAATGTTAACAGTACAGCAAATAATATTTTATCTACATAGCAGTCAGTGTATCCTGTTTCATGATACTTTAACTGAATTGCTGTATATTATGATAGTTTAAAATGTTTGTATGTCTTACAGATGGTCTGGTACAGGTTTTTGTTTCCTTTTTTAGCTTAAAGTAAAGCAGCATCTATTTGTTTGTTGATTATTCTGTTTCTAAAATGTGCTGCTCCTCTTTCAAAAGTCCTGCTTATCTGTACATTAAAGAAAAATATTCAAAAATACTGCCTTCATTTTCACACACAGTGCTGAAGATGCTGCAAGCACCAAATCATAGCTCATAGAATCAGGTCCTGAGATAGTTACTACCAGTAAAGAGGAATCCTTTGAGTGTATGCCATTGGTGAGCCGATGAGCATGGACCATAGAAGGGCTCCATGTAGAAGGTAAAATTGGCAAAAACATAACAGATTTGAAATGTATCCCATACATAACGGTGTAGGGTATAATTTTTGTTTTGATCACTCTTCATTCTTTAAAGTATTATTTGTTTGACCATAAATGTTCATAATCTGTTAAGTTTTTAAACTGTGATTTAATAATAATAAGCAATCTATTTTAATTTATATTCTTCTAAACAGCCAAGCTTAGATATATTGACTTTTTGAACTAAATTAATAGTTGTGCTTCAGTTTCTCAAGCTACTTAATGTATGATGGTCTGTAGTTTAATGTGTAACTTGACTTCATTTTTAACACAAGAAAAAGTTAGGTGTGTCCCATTTGGATTTTGATTCCATGAATTTAGTGTTGGGGTGAGTCATTTGTTCGCTTCTTTTTACATGGTACTTTTTTTCTACAACTGTTGTTCCTAAAATGTATTTAACAGTCTTTCAATTGCTAAGTTTAGCCAGTAGAAGGAAATAGAGAAGAAAGCCTGTTTTTTGGAACATTGCTAGGGTGTGGAAGATGAGTTTCTTACCTTAGTGTGTAGCGGTTTTGGTGTATTGACTTTCAGCTTTCTCACTGATTGGCTTAGAGGCATGCTGTTTTGTACTAAGCTTAGAGTTTATTTTTCAACTGTCAAAATTCATAGTTCTTGGGAAAACAGAAAATACATTATTGGAGTTATCCTGATCTAAAAAGATGATGGGATTTTCTTAGGAATGTAATAAAAGCTATCTTGAAATGTTTCTTGCTTTTTCCCCCTTAGAATCTCGCAAATTAGGTAGAATGTGAAGAATATAAAACGTTTTGAAGGGAAGCATAAAGTTCAAAGTAGGACAAATGTTTTCATATAGCCTTCTGCAGCATATATGTTAATAGGACATGAAGTAAAATACCGGGTGGGTAATCTTCAACCTAACATGACCGTAGGTCACCTATTTAAATTGACCAGGCAGACAGGATCGTTACTCAACTTGTACAGCCTATCTTGACATATTTCATTGTTTTTCTGGTGGTATTTTATTGGATGATAGAAACTGTTTCTCCCCTGTTCTATTCCAAAGTGATTTTTAAGTTTTCCATTGCATGCTAAGAGCTTCTTATTTTGCCTTTTTCTGAAAATGGTGGGAGGAAGGGAGGACCCCAGGCCTTTCAGAAAGCATACAGTTGACAGGATTCCCTCTTCCCTAGTAATAGCTTGTGAAACTCTTATGTATGCACAAATATTTCTCTTGTGTGCATGTGAAATGCATTTTCGTCCTGAGAAAAGTGTTCTCTGCAGAAACTACCCGTGTGTAAAAAGAAGATTGGCTTTAAAAGGCAACTGTGATGGGAACAGTGTCTTAGGGAGATGCAGCTTGGACTTGAGGTAAATTGAATGCTTTACAAAAATGTGGTTTTGAGCTTGGCATTGTATGTAATATGGGTACACGTTAACTGTATAATGTTTTTGTATGGTTTTTCTCAATAAATGTAAACTGATGGATAATAATAGAAATGTTCTTGTCTTCTTTGTGCTCCTGCCGTGCCTTAATTAGTTTTAAATTACAGCTTCAGAGGAAAGATATTGCAGCAACTAGTACTTATGTGAATGAACATCACCCACATGAAAATACATGTATATGGCTATTAGGATAAATGCTCATTGAAAACCCTGTAGCTTATCATTTTTTCAAAACGTCTGAATTTACAACTTTTATTGAGGCAGAAGAATGACTTTTAATAGGTAACTGTACAGAGAGCAGTCATCATGATTGAGCATAATAGAATTTTGTTCCATCATTTTGAAATGATGGCATAAATTTAATTTGCTGCAGATTGTGTCTTACGTTAAGGCTCTCCACATGCTCTTCAATTTAAAATGTGACTTGTTTGTAAAAATAACAAATAACAAGCTTCAGGTGGAAAAATGCACGTGGTGTTAGCACAATGGCATTAGCATTGCTATCAGAGATCTGAGAGAAAAACAGTATGTTAGCCTTGAGCAGACAATGTTTACAGATGCAGCAATAAATTTTTTGCATTAAGAGTGAGTGAAAGTGGAGAAATGAGCTTCATGCCCTTCCTGAAAATATTTTTCTTAAAGTTGCTTCCTATCAACTTAACTGTGATCAGATCATGTTTTGTTACCAACTGTTCCTATATATTTTAAGCAATGAAAAATTAGATAGAATACCAACATTTGCTTGTAGACAAAAGACTACTAAAAGCCTTACTGAGATTGTTTTTAGTTTTTGGATAACCAACTGCATAGGTTTATACGAGCCTAACAGTTTAAATGCAAGTCTGTTTTAAAAAAGAATAATAATAAAAGAACTAATGATCTTTGAAACAAACCCACAAAAGTTAGCAGTTATGTAATCTTTTATTGTTTAAAAATATTACACTGGGGTTTTTGAAAAATCACTGATAAGTATTTCCTTTTGCCAGTTCTGTGCTTCTGGGATAAAGTAAAACAGCTTAAATACTTAGTGTTCATGCAAAATATACCAGTAGATTTAAACTACTACACAGGTTTCCAGATTGTATATTTAGTTTTATACTATTACACAACAGTTGGTCTTCAAATATGGGAGCACTATTCTTCAGTTTTTCCTTTTAGTTCTTAATGTTCATTCCTTTTTAACCTTCACTACTAAATTTCATACTGAGCAAGGAACCTGGACGCTCACACAGTTTGAAGGTTATTCTTATCTGATGCAGGAATGACAAATCAATGCGTATCCTTGCTTTCTTTAGTTGGCCCCATCAGAGAAAGAGATGATGCAGTAAGAAAGTTTTGAGGGGAAGAGAGATTCCAGCTAAAGTAGAGCATTAGTAGTCATCAGCTAGAAAATAAAAAGGGTTAAGAGAAAGATTAATAGATTTTCATAATAGGAAAGATGCAAGAAGAGTATTTAAGAATTAAGTGAATTTGAAAACTAACTCTTACTTTCAATGGTGAGAATACAGGTGCTAGCAGATGTGCCTCTATTGTTGACTGCTTTACACATATATTCACCTTCATCTTCTGGGAAGGTTTCTGGCAAATAAAGGCAGTAAGTTTCTCCTCTTTCAATATATTGGTAGTCCTCAGAGTCCTGCAACATTTCCCCCTCAAACCACCATGTGACTTGAGGTTTTGGTTCTCCAGTAATTTTAACTGTAAATCTCACTGGCTCGCCATCAACAACTGATGTGTTTTTCAGTGACTTCTTGAACCAGGGAGCTCCAGATCGAGCTTGATCTTCCTCATCTTCGCAAGCAGAACCATTAATAATGCTTCCATCATCTTCTTCTTCCTCTTCCCTTTTCTGTTTGAAAATAATCCAATTTAGAACATTGAAAGTAGCAATGACTGCTAGTCATGTGTATTTGTTTACAGAAAAGCTATCATGTTTTTGAGAAGGGGAAATGCCACACCTATCCTTGCTCCTAGATAGCAAGGACACTGAGTCTGGATGTGGAACAGATAGTAAATGCTGTGGAAATTTGATTTTAATGAGGCTGGAATCTAGGGAGGGAAATTCAGGCATGAATATGGATTCAATTTTCAGAATATTCAAAGGAAACTGCACTTTCTTTGCACTACACTTCTCATACTCTTCAAGAATAAGAAAACACCAAAAGCAATTATACATTATTGCAGCAATTCACAGCAGCTGTTAAGTATAATGTTCTTTTTATACTTCTGGCAGTGTTGCCATCAATGGTAATCAGATGCTAAGTTAAATGACATGTAGGACTGAAGAAAAGGTACTTTGTAATCTCTACCTTCTGTAATGCAGCATCAATTTCTTTTTGTTCAAACTGCATGCGTAGTAATTTTTGTTCTTCAATTCTCCTCTGTTCTTCTTCTTGCCTGGCTCTTGCCATTTGCTCAAAACGTGCCTTCATATTTACTTTATGAGTAAATGGAGCCTCAGATTTCTTGGCTGGTCTCACATCTACTTCATCATCCTTGAAAAATAAAAATAGGACTTACTCATATATTACCTTTTCAACAGTTATAACAATAGTACTAATTCTGTAGAGTAATTCTTTTTAACTGAACAAAGCCAGAGAGTCCTGTTATTTTTTTACCCTCCCTGTTTTGTTTAATGTTGGATTTAAAATGAAGTCTTAATGATAATATCCCAGGTTCTGAGGTAGTAATTTCTATTTAAAAAAAAAATAATAATAATAATTTAAAAAGAAAAAACGAACTTTGGTCTAATATTTTAGTGAGAAGTTTTTTTAAAACAGTTTCATGACACTAATTCTGTAAGGTAAGAATTCAAGGAACATTGGAATGTACATATACAATTCTGTACAGTGAATTCAGATACATTTTCTATAATGTCCCACTCTTGATGGCTCTATGTCAGAAGTACATATTAATAACACGGGAAATAATTATTTTGGATGCAACTCTCTTTGTTATATACAGAAGAGATTATTAAATAAAAACATTAAATAACATGGGAAAAAATGCAGGGTTTTTAAAGAATTTCTTCACAGTTGTAAGAACTGTCCCTTGGTGAATTGTTCTTTATACCCACTGCACACTTAGGGTTTACATTTCTGTACTGGGGAGCAATGTAAAAGTATTACAGAGAGTCCTACTAAGTACGCATCCTTTCTTGTTTTGAGAAAGGACACCGATCTTCATTACATTTCTTCTTCAAGAAGAATGCTCAGGCTTTTTCACAACTTTCATGCTTTTTTGTGTGCGCACTTTTTTTTTTTGTTTGGTCATTTTGGATTTTTTCTACTGCTAGTGTTATAAAACATTTAGTTTCCTTCCCGCTGGACAAGGGAAATAAGTCCTTTTGGACCTATGCTGTGATTCTCCATAGTGCTATCTAAGGAAAAATTCTACCTTCTGCAAGAATCCATGAAGTACAAAAACATGATCATGGGACTGTTTGCTTTCTTTTCTTGTCACATCTTCTCACACACTGCTGTATGAAATCTGGTTTCTTGGAAGTCACTGTTGATTTGGTTGTACAAGGTCTTTTCCTGTTTGAGCTACTTCAACTTTTGCTTTGTGGTCTTGAAAAGCAGGCTTTCCGATAAAGTCTCATGTCTGTTCACAGAATCACAGAATTTCTAGGTTGGAAGAGACCTCAAGATCATCGAGTCCAACCTCTGACCTAACACTAACAATCCTCCACTAAAACCATATCCCTAAGCTCTACATCTAAACGTCTTTTCTGTGGATTGTTTTTGTCTCATAGTGGTTAGATGGATTTGTGCTCCCTTTATGGAAACAACCAGCTTAGTAAACTTTTGGAGGGTAGATGGTGGAAGGGAGATTAGAAAGGCAAAATACTTGCAAAAGTAATTTCAAAAGTGTTAGAAAAAAAATATTTTATACATTAAAATCTTTAAACGTTGAATACTGTCTTGTGATGGTAAGTCCTTAGTCACTTTTATACCATGGTGTTATGCCTTCAACATTGCAGGCTGACCTCATAGGAATGTTACAGTGTCACTCATGAAATGAAAGCTTAAAAGGTTTTGAGCCGGTACTCAAGTGGCTAACTACACTAGGTATGAACCTCAGAATGAGACTCAGATCAGGTTTACTATTGTTAGGAGTCTCCTGTACTGCCCCATGATTGTGGTGAAAGCTGCTCCTGTTGGTGTCACAGGAGAGTGCTGATACACAGGTCAGACTGAAAGTTTCATTTCTTGTTTTCCTCCTCTGGAAAATAAAGTGCAGTGATTCCAGATGGAAGCATATATAATTAGGCGTCCTTCCCTGCTTTAACAAGTGAAAATCCTCTCTCTGATCAAAAAAAAGGCAAGTACTTGATCTCCAAATGGTACTACGGTTTTTATTTGGTTTAAATTTTTATGATGGAGAATGAATTAAGAGTTCAGAAGGAGAAGCAACTCATCTGACTGTTAATAGAACACACTCTCAAACATGAATGTTCTAACCTCTCAGACTGTCACGTTTGAGGTTGTTAAGATGCTAATTTGAAGACTTTGAGCAGCAAATTAGATCTGTGCTGGAGCACATGACTGATAGTGAATTGGTGCTGTTTCTTTTAGAGATGCTGGGGTGAGAGTTCCTCATGCATCCAAGTGAAGCAATAGGAAAGTAGGGACAGAACCATTTTGGAAATACAGCTTTGATGAAAGCAGCAGTATTGTCCAGTATCATAATTGTGCTGGTTAAGTAAATCATTAACATACACAGAGTTCAACTTACCTCTTGAAATTTTTCAGCTTCCCTTTCTCTTATTTCTTCATCCATTGCTCTTCTCTTAGCTCGTTCTTCTTCAATCTTCTTCTGTATTTCTTCTTGAGACAATTGTCCTATTTTTTCAAACTTGCTTTTCAAGTTCTTTGCCTGAATAGAACCACTTCTTTTTAGTTTTATTAATTCTTCGTATTCTTTGCTTAGCTCAAAAGTTTCAGACTCTTCTTCCAGCTGTTCAGAAATAACGTAACATGTAAAATGGAAAATACTCTGATTGTTGTTTACTACCTGTTCTCCCCACAGGTTATGTAACTTAATATACTTGAACAGTTCTTTTAGTTTGGAGTTACTTGAAATCAACACAGTGACCTTTTCCTTCTATATCTTTTTATCGCTATGATCAAGATAACTGAGTTTGTAGCACCTTTAAACTAGATACAGATTTTAAAGTATCTTGTTTTCTCTGGCTTTGCTTGAATACACTTTTTGTTCAAAAATTGCTCTCAATAAACCACCCTTTAGAGACTCAGAGTCAGATACCTAACAATATAATAATCTCAAAGTTATCCTGGATCTGTAATTTACCTCCCTGACTTACTTGCAATGTCTTCTGAAATAGTTTTCTAAAATACAGCTACTCTGTTAAAGTTATTGCTAGATTTTTTTTTAATGCAGAAAAAGCAAATGAAATGCCAGGGTGTCATGGCTGAAAAAGTAACAGTTCTGGATCCTGTAGTTGAACCATGTCTGATGTTGTAATGGTTTATATTTTACATCCACCCTTTATGACCTCTAATGGCAATAAGAATGTGTGTGCATTTCAGTTGGATATCCCTGTCTCCCTTCTTCCGCAGAACGTAATCCAAAATCTACTTACAAAGTTCACAAGTTGGAGCCTTTACTACTTGCTCTTGCTTTGCTTACAAAAAAAAACCAAGCAAACAAACAAAAAAAATAATATTCAAAAGGGAATTAAAATCACCACCCACAACCAAATCAAATTGAAGCGTAGAGTTCATGAATGCGATGTTCTAGTCATCTGGTATGCCAGGCAAATTTTGTGTGAGATTCTTAAAATCAACTGTGACAGTCTTCAAACCCTTTTAAAGTTTTCCTGGTATATTAGTGATTAAAAATATGTATCTTATTATATAAAATGTTATAAAAGGATGTTTTTCAATCTTTTCACATAATACAAAAATTATGGATTGAAAATCCCTTTTTCAGTGTCCAGTTACAATCTTAAATGTCAAAATTCTGTTAACTGAAATGATCCATTATATTTTTTTCAGAACATGCTTAACGTATCTTTTAATATACAAACCTCTCCCATTTCTTGTCTTAACTGTTGAAATTCTTGCTTTTCCATTTCCAACTTTTGCCTACGCTCTTCCTCTGTGCGTCTCTTTTCTTCTTCCATTTTTTGTCTCAGCATTTCCTCAAAATTAATTTCCAGTTTACCAGGTATGAGAGATTCTTGAGAAAATGTTTTAAACATCTCTGGTGATTCATCATCCAGCACCTGTTAGAAATTCAGACCATTAATGATACATCCTGAAGGTACATGTGATGAAATCAGCGTTGCTCAGACGCTTCTAATGCTTGAAGATAACCGCATATTTTGCCACGCCTACCACAGAGCAGTAAGATGTAATATGACAGCATAGGTATTGCTCTAAAGTTTTGGGAAAGAATGGGGTTTGGGAAAAACATGTTTTTGTTTGACTTTAGCCCTTTCTTATTACAGTACTGAGATAATGAAGGTGAAGGTGTTTTAAATGGGAGAGGATGTGCTCTATATGCAGCTTGGTGACCTGAAATAATTTGTTCCTGTTTATTTCAGACTGTCCCACGAACTGTTTGTGTTTAAATGCCATTGCCCTTAACACTGAAGTACTTCTAATCTTCTAGGCAAACTGCATTAATTTTCTGTTCTTAAGCTCCAATAATACTAGTATTCCTAGTAAGCATAAATGAACAGAATTTTCTGCAAGGAACTCATGCACAAACTGAAGACACTAAATCATGTTGCCAGTTCATTGCAGCAAGAGTTTCCTCCTTTCTCTGTCCTTTTCCCAGGCCACACAGTAAGGCTGGCTTTGATTGTCTTTCTGTATAAGCTGATTGCTTATTTTTGGACCCATTCCTAAGAGGATATCAGGGCCCCAGAAAGGCATTTTTTTTTACTTCCAAAAGCAAGAAGACCAAATACTTGATCAGACTGAATTTGTCAAAGCATAGCAGTACGAAGACAGTGAATGGTATGCTACAAAAACAGCCAGGTAGCACGACAGTCAGAGTTACACCACAGGAAGATTTTTAAAATATCTTCTTGATTATTAAAAAAGTTTGTGTAGCTATGTAAACTTTTGTCACATTAACAAAGAGTGTCTCAACAAGAGCAGTCTGAAGACAGATGTGTGAGAGGAGGTCAAATACTGATGTAGACCCACATGAAGGTGTGGCTTTTGGCACTATTTAGTCAGTGCTTGTTTGAAGTCTTGTAGCAATCGTTGCAGAGTCCGATGTGCCTTAAGTTCTAGGCATCCCTAACAGCCATCAACTAAATTCTAGAAAGGATTATGGAAGCCAAACTTTCATTTGAGAAAGTGTTTTAACTAGCTTTATAAAGAAACAAGCAAGTGTGTCTGAAAAGATGTCTTAGCACTCCCTTTTTCCTTTATTACTTACTACCTGCTGCCATTGTAACTTGCACCTTTTACTGCTGTTTGTACTATCTTAGTTCATATCTTAGTTCTTGACATACTTTGCCCATACCTGTTTTTATTTGCCACAGCACTTTCAATAGTTTTTTCTGGCCTAATCGCATTCAAAAACTCTCAGTCACTATAGATTTCTTTCAGATTTTTTCCTCGGAGTAAGCTTGCAGTTGGACTTCCGCCCCACCATTCATTCCATTCTTCACTTGTTTTGCATAACACAAGCTTATTTGTAGAAATTGTCATGGAGAAGCAGAGTCAAAAAGTGAAGCTGTAAACTATTTCTTGTAGTGAGGCAACGCATAGCTAGCTGTGTATTTTTTAGAAGGTAATTACATCTAAGTAAAGAAATGTCAGTGTCTCTTTCTGATGTTGTATTAGTTCATATGCTTATCACTTCAAGATGACACAGAACCTAAGTGAATAGAAGAAGCACTAATTCAAAATTTATTAATACGTGTATGTATGAATTAAAAAAGCTGTGCATATGAGCAATGAGAGGCATATATGCATCTGAGTCAGTAAGTTATGAAAAGACAGTAAGTGAACTTATTCCTGGTTAAAAAACACAGGGAAAAAAAATCAGCTGAACTGTATGTTACATAAAACCCTTGTTTAGTAAATATTGTAGCCATGTTTTGTGAGGTGAGACCATGGTTTGGTTGTTTTTTCTACAAATTGGGAACAGATAGTGGTGGGAAACAGTCCTGTACTAGCAATAGCTTACGGCTCAGCCAGCCAATTTTCAATGGGCAATGCTGATTGATACAAAGTAGAATGGCTTTTTGTTCATACTAAGACAGGTTCTTTACGCAGTCACTAGTAGAAGGAGAATGACGGTGAAGAAAACAAATGCTTCAGTCCAAAAGGGACTGAATTTATATTGGAAAGCATGAAAATATAGAGTAGAAGAAAACGTAAAATAGGGAGATCCTCGCAAAAGGTGGTAGCTTTTGTGCTTGCTAGTAGCAGTGTTCCTACTCCTGATTTTTGTTGTTTTGTGTTTTGTTTTTTTTTTCAAAAAAGGAATTAAAATGAATAAATGTGGAAAAGGTTCTTAAATAACTAAATTTAAATGCTTAAAAATGAATGTGAGGTTTTAGAACTTCCGAAAGAGATGACTTCTTGACATGCTAAAAAGCACATCTGTGCATTGCTGTTATATTGTGTAGGTGTGGAAAACAGGGAAAGCATGGGCTTATATTTTCTATTAAAAGTAAAAGAAAATGCAGTACTCATATTCAGGATGTTAATTAACAGAAAAAAATCCAAACACGTATATGCTGAAAACATACTCTGTTAATTGTTTAGACTACTGAACTTCTTTACTCTCTGCTGTTACAGTGCAGTTCCAGCCTGTGCTGCATCTAATGGATTAAACTGTTCAGTCAGTGAGATTTTTCTGGCCTGGACACTAAAGTTCTTGTTACATTGAGGCAGAAAAAGGCTGTTCACAAGAAAACAATAAAAAACAAAAGGGCAGGGTGTGAGTTTTTTTGTTTGTTTGTTTGTTTTTTGGCTTTTGAATTGTCTGCTGACTTTTCATAAAGATTGTAATGGCAGAAGTCCAATAGCACTCCTTTTTTTTCAGATGTAAGGTTCTGTGTTCCCTCTTTGGAGCTGTGGACAGACCACAGACATTATTTTATGTAACTGCTTACCAGTACAATATCAAGTATAACTTTATGTTGTGATTTCTCTTAAAAATTTTGGAGTAGAGGTCTTGTCTTCAGCCCACTTTTCAGGCAGAGGTGGAGCACTGCTAGCAGTATTAATAGTCATACAAAGCATTAATTTGCCTCACAAGTAATTTGCCTCACAAGCATTGCTTTGAATTATGAAGAAAACAATTTTATTAGGCATGTAGTTGCTCTTTCTCAATAAAACCACACAGGGGAATGTAGATAGAGACTGCCAGATGGGCGAGTTGTTCCACAGTTTTGCACGGTATGTCTTGTCCTTCATTTTGAAACAAACAGTACTTGCAATTTTAGTTGGTAATGGTCTAATTTAACACTGTATTTCCTAACATCCATCAGTAAGTAACTGGCTTTTATCAAACAGCATGCTGAAACTTCAAGTTAGTGCAAGAAATATGAAGAATACTGTGAAAAGCCCCATGCTGGTTTTTTTGTTTGTTTGTTTTGAGTAATTTGGTTGACACCCTCTGAAATTAGGCATTTGTCTCTGTTTTCAGGTTGGGTCAGTATGTCAATCCTTGCTCCCTGAAAATTTAACTTTGATACAGTCTTGGTCATTGCATGTCACAGGGATCTGATCCAGATCAAAGTTCCATATTAAGAACTGTTCTAACAGTAAATTCCACAAGTAGCCTTTTTGGTTTCTTTGAACAAGTAATGAAATACAATAAAAACATCAATTAGCTGACTTCAGCTTTTTCATTTTTTCTTCCTAAAAGGCCACAGATGACTACAGAATTTGCACTTGCACTGAGCATTTTTCTAGCCTGGCATTAATTATACTTAAGGAAGAGCTAATTGGTGGGCACTCTTTAAATGCAGGGAGATTAACTTGGACAAGTGGAGCTAAAGAAACAGGAATTCCTCCCCACCCACCCAACTGAAAACAAGAGTCTCCTTCTGAAGTCTTTCTGCTTTCCATGTAGAATTATACTAGCAGTAGGAAACAATATCTGGTTTTGATTAAATTATTTGAAATGCTTTCTAGGGTTTCTGTGGGGAGATACTGCTGTGGTAATGTTTGTTAAGCTACCTATTAGAAGGTAGTGGGGTAAGCTAATTAATGAAGGAGTAAAAACATATTCCTAACTCTGTATTTAAAGCTTTTCCTGGAGCTGCTTTCTAGTTCAGTTTGGAGACTTAGGTAAAATATTAAAATAACTAAATACTAAACAACGTGCCATACCATATTCTTCCTTGCTTCAGCAAATGCCCGTTTCTCTTCTTCTATGCGTCGTCTTGCATCTAGTTCTGCTTTCCTCTTTTCCTCTTCTCTCCTCTGTCTTTCCATCTCCTCAAAACTGAGCCTAAGTTTACCAGGACGGAATTCTTTACCAGAATTTTCAGATTCATCATCATCACCTTCATTTATCTTTAGAGAACAGGAAAAGGAAAAAAATAAATACCTTATCCAAACAAACAAAAAAAATTCTTTGTACAGTAAATGCTCCATTAATTAATTCTATTCTGAACGCTCATAAATGCCTTCTTCTCCTAGGGGAAGAAAAATATATCATTGGTTTGGTTCCTATAAGAAACCTTTTAAGCTTGGTTTTAACCAGGGGAGGGAGAAGAGAAATGTATTTCAGAATCACATATTCTTCTATAATTTCTTTAAATCACTTGAAGGTGTAATTTGAAGTACAATATGTTATCAGGAAAAGGCTAAACAATTAAGTATCTCTTTTGTGGTTTCAAGGTTGGATTATTTACGGTGAACTCCTTATTAGCTTTCTTTACATCATTTTCATGGAGCTTTATAGCATCATGTTATTTACGTATAAATTATTTCCACCAATACAAGTATCAGTTTACAAAATATTGAAGTCTTATAGCAAAACTAAACTAAATAACATTTTGTTTTAATCCAGACTGACATTTTTTGTTTCTTTCCTTTTTAGACATTTAATCATCACTGAAGAAAGGGAAGTGAGATTCTTTACTATTGCTTATCTCCAGTAAACACTATCCACAAAGAGAAGCCTATGGTTTGCAAACTGCAATCAAGAACAAAAGAATGAACTATCTTCAGAATGTATCTTGGAGTACTTAATTTCTAATGGTGGAAATTGACTGGGAACTCTCAGAGTATCCAGCTATCTGCTTATTACAAGCAGGCTAGGGACTGGTATGTTGGGGGAATTACAGAAAACTTTTATTTGGAATTTGTAGGGTAAAAAAAAAACAAAAAAAAAAAAAAAAAAAAACAGTTCAGCAGTTGAGTTCCTTCAAGAAAACTTTTGACTTCAACTTTTGATAGCCACTGGATAACTGATAAAACTGCATGGTAGAAAAAAACCGTGGGGATGTCTTGTTTTTCTATTGAATGTGTAAATTCAGTTGTCACAGTTATATTACATGGTTAATAAATGCAGATATTGAGGGGTGGGAAATGTTACTGTAGCATTTCTAATTGAAGTTTTGTTCACTTCACAAAGTTCTCTCTTCTCTTTCTTTCTTCTTCATCTTCACTAGTATCCAGTAGGAACTAATGGAAAGTTAGGTGATTTTTCAGAGTGGGTGGGAGGAACTATGATTTTGGGATCTGTCTAAACCTAGAGCCCTCTCAGTTTGGGCCAGTTGGGAATTTCAGTGTTTCAGCTTTCTGGATGTTCTGTGAGGGTGGTTTGTTTTCCCTTGCATATTAATTTCTGGAACGTTCCTGAAATATAGTCAATATAGTGATTTTTGTTTGTCCAAGAATGGTCATTTCTATTTACACTTCCTTCTTATCTATCATATTTCACATGATATCATATAAATATGGGAACAAGAAATAGTATTCTGTTACTACCGAACATTTTCATAAAAATCGGTTACTGAGATGTATGAAGTAATATTAAAGATGAAAACAGACAACTAATTTTCTTCTTGAGGATTTACAGCCTCAGGTACAAAAGCTGATATGAAAACTGGTAAGATTGCTGACAAATTCAAAACACAGATTTCCTGTTTTTACTAAAATAATGTCTAGAGAATTACACCAGGATGGTTGCTGGATTAGAACTAAGATCAGAAACATTTCAAAAATTTGTGGTGATACAATCTTCAGCTTGAAATAGAGTTAAGCAGTAAGGAAAATAATCGGATGCAGGAGAAAATGCAAAGACATATTGTCTGTGAAAATTCTGTAACAATATATATGAAATATAAATTTACCATTCGCTGTCTAGCTTCTTCAAAGGCGCGTTTTTCCTCTTCTAAACGCTGTTTTGCTTCTACCTCTGCTTGCCGCCTTTGATTTTCCTGTCTCTGTCTTTCAAGTTCTTCAAATGTTACTTTCAGCTTACCAGGAGACAGAGGCTCTTGTGATTCATTGTCTTGATTTTCACCCTGTGCAAGAAAAATTAAATAGTTACATTTTAAATAATACATATTTATTTCTTAGGTATTCTTAGAGAAGTAGTTTACCGTGACAAATGAAAGGCACTTGGTTTCCTTAAGGAATTGTTTTTGTTCTTCATATTTTGGCTTCATTTCTTCATCCTGTCTGTCTTTTTGTTCTACTCTTTCTTTTCCTGTGTTTTCAAAGTTTATTTTCTTCTTCCCAGGTGTTTTGGTGGGTTTTACAGGTACTACTGTAACCAGCAGTGAATCATCCCCTTCCTGTCCAAAAAGATATTTGTTATATTTTTGTACAGCTTGACTTCTAGGCAGACTTCTTTCTTAATGAAACTGTTGTTTTTACCTGTGTGAACCAAAGCTTCCTAAAGAATTACTTACATTAACAAGAATAAACTACTTGTGACAGTTACTAATTTCGTTGTAATATCTAAAGAACATCAAGACTGAATTATATTTTCACCATAACTGCTGGCAAACTCTTTAATTATTTCTAATTGAATTTACTTAATTTCATTAACTTAGTTATAAATATTCATGGTTTGGATAAAAACAAGTTAAATTTTGAATACATAGAAATTGTAGTTGCAGTCTACTTCCAGTCTTGTATTTACTATGTAAAGGATGTACTGTGGTTGGAATAAGCTAGTAGTTTTAGAAATAGGTAATTTGCCAAGCAGATTATTTTGCTTTTGAAGGATGCTGCTGCTTCAACATTATTTTCACAACTTATTTGCCAAAATGTGCTTTACCCAAGTTTTTTTCTTTAACAAAATACCATGACTAACAAGGATACTGTCAAATAACTTAAAAGTAATGTTAGTTTGTTTTTTAAACCATAGTAGGAACGTGATTTTCCTTTGTTAGTGACAGATGATAAGACCTTTTTAAAATTAAATGCTTATTTGCAAGACTTAAAAATCTAAACCTTTATGTTAAATTAGTCCATTTAAAAAAAAAGACGAAGCAGTTGACTGCAGTGTTCAAACATCTGTATGCTGACAGAATCCCCTTTTAATGTCAAGCTTAAGGCAAAGAGCTTTATGATGATACTTTCCAAAGCCCAAGGACTTAGAATATCATCACCAGTGTGCCTCAAATCATTCTGGTGGCTTTCAATATTTACATTTGAGGTGCTCTTCACTCTCTTAACCACAAATTATTCACAGTTCAGACTATTTTAAACTTAAATAAATTGACTTCAAGTGCATATATACGCTATTGTATGCTTTAAATTTTCTTAGCTCCCTGGTTGAATTATAATTAAGTACGTGTGCCCTTTTCTAACTTTTCCCAGCCCATATTACAGTAATAAAACAACGTGAATAAAAATGTAGGTGAACATTTCTTTTAAAAAAAATCTGATTACCTCTGCTGCTGATTCAGTTCCCGTATTGTTTAAGTCATCAATCTATTAAATGAGAATTTCATATGATTACATTACTTTGGCTCTTTGCCTTAGATTTGCAAACAAAGAACTGGAAATTCTTTTTGTATCAGTGATATGTATGTAGCACTTAAATTCACAGAGATGGCAATGATTGAACCTTCGTTGGAATACTTCAGCTAGATAGCGAGGTGAGAAAGAGGAAACATGACAGCAAAACATGAAAATACAGAAAGCATGTTAAAGCATTCTTAATGCTTCAGTGATGAACCAAGAAGAGTGCTTTAGATGTCCACTCTTCATGGGAGCACTCCACAATTGTGTTAAAACAAAAAAAGCAAGAAGCAAGCTTATTGATTATTTCTGATATAAGTGATACTGTCTTCCTCTCAACTCCATGCAAAAAGTCTATTGTATTGGTGCCTTAATATAATGTTAGTTTTATACAGTAACATACGACCTTTCACTGTCGATTAAATACATGACAGATTAAGCTGTACTTTTTAACAGGAGATTTAACAATGCTAAAAGTCCTAGCAGAAAATTCTCTCCAAGTCCTTGTTGAAAATTGACTTCTAGAGCACTGTTTCTTTTCTTACATTTAAAAACCAAAAAGCCTTAATTAAGTATTCCTAGATTTTTTGTTAAATAAAGATTTGCTTATAGAAATAGTTATCATTTAGATGATTATTCTCACTGCAGCATTTGCAGCACTGAATAAAACTTGAAAAAGTAATTGAATATGATGCCCCAGTGCAAAATTTTACAGAAGACAAAATCTGCTTTATGAGCATCAAAAATGTTGGAGTCTGTTCACATATAGATGCAATAACAATTCACAAAGTGACAATGGAATAAAACATGATCTGAATAATCTTGATTTTTCTAGTGCTAGTATCTTCATATTTTGGTCTGACAATGTCATCTTCATACATCTTGCCTCAGTTTATCTATCACTGAACTGTATTCACTAATTTAGAAGCAAAAATTGTCTAAAATAACAGCTGGTAAAAAAACACGTTCAAATTAGTTAGTAAATTCTATAAACTCTTACATACCTATGACACCAAAATTTGTGCCTTTTTCGTATTCCTACCACGTTTATGCCTGCCTGGTCTTATTTGTGACTCAGGCTTAAAAATTGTTAGCCTAAGGATTGTTAGGAGAACCTTTATCTTCACTTTCTTCCCCACTTCCATCCCATCCAGCATCTCCCATATAAAGCACTACTATCAAAAATCTTAAGACCAACTGTTTCTGCTGATGAATACAAAACTTCATTGTCTTTGTTTACAATTATATCCTATTTTGATCAGATGAACATACCTCCTGTGCTTTTTTTGCTAGTTCTCTTTGAATTTTTCTTTTCTCAATCATATCTTGTTCAATTCTGCGCTTTCTTTCTTCTTCCGTTCTTTTTCTTTCTTCTTCTTGCCTTTGCTTCTCCATTTCTGCAAACTTGCCCTTAACAGTTCCTGTGAACATGAAATACACAATTCAGGAGGTAGATCTAATACTTAAGTAATTAATTATGTGGCCTTTAAATTTGGGCCTCTCTTACCTATTAGCTTTGGAACATAACCCTTGTCCATCTTAGATGATTTTGTGTCATCATCATCATCAGATGCAAGCAGTTCTTTCATCTAGTCGATGAAAAAGAAAGTGAACCATCTTTATATCTTAAATAAAATTCCAAAATGGTTATATTAAAATAATGTGAAAATATTTTCACATACAATATTCAATATCAAAATAACACAAAATATTTGCAAAGAAAATAACCTCCTGCTTTCTCCTGTTCCATTCTCTCTCTCTAACATATTGTTCTTTTCTTCTTTGCTTTTCATCTCTAGATCTCCTTTGATTTCTTTCTTCCCTTGCTTTCTGCATAGCTTCAAATTTATCCTTTACATCACCCTTGTGAAGCTTGGGTACATAGGATTTTTGGACGGGTTTAGATGAAGAAAGCAGAATCTTGTGAAGATACAGAAGAAATGAAGATAAGAAAAAGAAAGTTGAAACAGATGAACAGAAATAGATTGAATTAGAAAGAATGTAAGAACATAAAAGTACATTTGGGATTATGAACTCTGTGACACTAGCCATCATCTATATTAAGTATTTGTAACTAAACAGTAATAAACATGAAAATACCACAAACATTCAGCTTTGTATTAAACTTAGACTATGAGTAACTGTAATGAATACTAATTTCACAACTAAGTATAAGAACTACATAAATGTACACTTTCAATCTCTGGATTTAAAAATTATATACAGATTTTTATTATTGCTTTGAAATCATAAGTGTTCAAAAAAGTCTTTCTACCCCTAACACCACATTTAAAAAAAATGTAAACACACAGATGTGATAAAATATGCGTGCATTTTTCTGCAATGCTTCAGCATCCATATGTAGTTATATATGGTACTATTAGTTCATTTATAACTTCCAATATGTTATATACTTAACTTTTTTAATATTCAGAGAAACTCAGAAGTCCAGTGATATTATAAAGTGTCAAGATCACTGGACTTGCAGGAATCTGTTACTGATAAAGCCGACAGACTTTTTTTTGCCAATGCTTAATCTACCTGTGTCCAAACAGTAAGAGAAGTACCTACTTAGAAATAGTAGGAAGATTTTTCTCTTTTTACTGCAATCACTACAGAAAAGTATGTCAATACAGTAGTGCTGAGAAAAATGGCTGAAAATATTTTGTGGTTCAAATTTTCAACCAAACCAATAGTGGGTGGTGTAATGATATATTTGCTTTTGTTCCTGTTACTCAGTGAATCAAAGCATAAGAATAAATATTTTACATTGCCTCATATTAATTAATTACTTAAATAGAAAAATTCTGATTTTATAATAAGATGTAAATGATGCTCTGAATTTCCCCTAAAATTTAGTTTCCTCATATTTTATTATGTTTATTTTGCATTCTTCATTCATTTTAATACCAAGAAGGTATTTCACACATTCCACTGAATCAGGTGGTCTTCCTTAAACTACTCCCAAATACCCTTTTAGTGTCTTAAAATAAAAACAATTCTAGCCAGACTTACAATATAATTGTCTTTTGCAGTTGTTCATAATTACTCTTTTTAAAAGCATCAATTGCAAATTACTATGTTCCTTTGATTACTTTAAAATTGGTACATACCTCAGTTTTCTGTGCAATGTCATTCATGGCTACTGTGTTCTGCTCTGCACCTGGTATGTTTAAGTTTCTACCTTAAACCTGAAAGAAAAAGTTATAGTTAGATTCTTGTCCTTTTAAATGATACTTTTACCATTTTCCTGTAAATAAGTTTGCAAGGGCTGAAACTGATGTATCACAATTTCATTTGGTCCTTTGAGGCTCCTGAAGACAATAATAGGTTCTAAGTATGCACCAATAATTAAAAGAACAAGCTTATGATTCACTATTCATGCTCATAACCCCTCTATATAATCCTAGGTACTGGTTTTTAATTTCCATTTGGAAAAAAAAAAAAAAAAAAGAGGTCTCTAAGCCAAATTCTGGCTGCCTTGGCTGGTGTGTTATGAAACTGTTTTTCTCAATACTCATGCTAGCAGAAAGGAATGTGCTTTGCACCTCTGCCGCTCTGCTTCGGTCTGATGTATGAGCCAGCAAGCTCAGGTTGCAAGAAGCCTGCCGAACACACTGGCCAAAACTCAGCCTCCTGGAGATGCTGCCTTGCCTTACAAGGGACGGATGGTCAGTGGCTGCAGGGAACGTACCTGGATTTCAGAGCTGCAGCTGGATCTGTTGCCTGCATGAGGTCTCTGTGACTCTCAGCCAGGAACCCCTCTCAGCTCTTCAGTAATTACAGAAACACAGAACACTTTCCCTTCCCCTATTCTAGGAATAACAAGTGCTAAAAGCTGTGAAATGCATTAGGTGGACCACATACACACCTTAGAAAAACTATTTCTAGTATTTAATTGTGGCTGGAACACTGCGTTTTTCAAGAGAAAAATGTTTTAAAATTTATATTACACTATAGTTATTACAAACCTAATGGGAAGGCTCTTCAAGTTTGAGACAGTTGTTTTTTTTGTGGTTTGGTTTTTAATCAAGACTGTCAGAGCTGGGGGGGAGGAAGGCAACCTGCCCACAGGTTTGCACTTGGGTAGCAAAGCAGTACTAGCCTTTAGCTAGGTTTTGCACCTAACTTACCTTGTGAGGCTACCCGAGACAAACAGCAAGCCATGAGAAGCCTTCAGCAACTACCTGCTAACGTGAAAAGCTGTACAGTCCACAGTGAGGGGAGAGAACTTCTTCCTTTGTCAGAGCACAGACAGCTTCTGGGCAAGACGTGGCTCCAACAGAAGCTGAAACTATGCAGGGAAAACATAGAGGGTGGAGACTGGGATAAAGTTGAGAAGGACCAGAAAAGTGAATTAGTGAAGAATGACAGCGTGAAGGCCGCTATTTCTTCCCATGGAAGGAAGGGAATGATGGTACAGTGGGAGCTCTGAAGGGGAGAAAGCAGGAATGGAAGGAGACTGCAGGAGAGCTGTGTACCCTGTGAATGCTGAAGAACCGCTGCATAAGACAGATTTCCCCCACAGATTTTAAGACATTTTTGTAAGGTTTAAGGGGGAAAAAAATAATTAAGGCAAAAAGTTACAGTTTTAATGATTCTAAGTTCATACATGACTCCAGTGCCACTGCTGTCTGTGCTGTACCAATGCACAGGCAAGTCCCAGGCAAGCCTGAACACTCGATGTGCTACATGGGGTGCAAGCAAATGGACTCAAAGGCTAGAGGTAAAAAGGCTTGAAAAGGAGCTCTCTGCTGAAAGGGGCTTCTCACCTGTGGGTTAGAGGACCTGAGAACAGGGCATTTCATGATATGTAAAGATAAGTTCTTATTTATAAATAGTCTGTTCCTAAATCCCATTTTAGCATTTCCATGCCGTGCTCTTACCAATGTTAACAACTGTTCTTACCTGCCTAAGTCACACCATGTGAACCTCCTCAGCAGAATGCCGTGCAAGCACTCACTGCCCCGTTACAGGGCAACAGAGAAATGATACGAAGAAATAGCAAAATTCCATTCTGGGTGTTGGGGCTTCACAAAGCTGTTATTCAGACTTATAAAGAGGAGTAGGTGAGCCTTCCCTGCTGCAAGAAAGGATGTGAGCTTCCAGCTAATAAAGAACTTTTGACTTAAAGAAAACGAAGAGCTATTTTCTTTCCTTCTAAATTCTTAATTTTTTGAGGTAGAAATTGGATTAGGGAACAAAGATAATAAGAAATTGTGTTTGGGTCTGATAGTGCCATGATACTAATGTGATGTTCAGTCAGTTCCAAGTCACATTCACATGTGCAGGAGGAAGTTATATTCATTGGTAAACTCAGTGCTGTCAGAACAACATAAAGTTGTTTTCTTTGCCATGATTTGTGGCCTGAATACAATGAAAGCAAAGGCTTGAACTGTGGTGATTGTCCCAATCCTCTGCCCTCACTGATGGTTTCCCTATACTTCAGTTTCATGGAACAGGAATTTATGACAGTGTTTGAGCTTTCATTCTGCTAAAAGCAGCTTTTAAACCCCGTGTGTCAAAATGGTCATTTGTTCCTTAAAAGTTGTGCAACCCAGGTACCTGGTCTTGATTTGTAAGCTTAAAATAAAATCATGGAAAATAAACATGCCTTGATGACTAATCGCTGTTAATTTGACACTTTCCTTTATGGTGAAGTCTCATGTATTCACTAGTTTTTACATTCAGATGAGCTCAAAGGAACGGATGATGAAAGACAATTACATTAGCAGGCATCCTAATCATATGTCCTCTGAAAAGTCAATTACTCATTGCTTTTATATGCAGTTTTAATGAAAATTACTCATTATTTTTAAACCTGGATATAGTGAATTCCCAAAAATGAAGTATGAGGAAGACAGGGACAGAACCTGTAAGTGTGTAACCTTGCAGGCTGCAATTTTTTGCCCGTGGGGTCAGCACAATCCCTTATCTAGATAAACCCTGGTTCATGCCGGCTGTTTTTTCATAGTACCTATTCTGAAATGACAAAGCTGAAGACAGTCCAGTTTGCTCTTCCTGGGAGGCCACGAGGTTTCATCAGATCAGGAAAAAAGACTGATTCAGAAGGAACAGAACAATTCTACATGTGGCCCTAACTTATACAGGATGTACACTGCATACATATAAAATTTGGCACCTTTTCTCTTTGTAATCTCCATTTCTGATCTCTTTTTCAGTATTGCCAACAAAGGTGGTAAACTGTAATAGAGGTTTCAGTGATGTTAAAAAGTATTCCACCAGAAAATGGACAGCAAATATCTTTATTGCATTTATGCCGTCATAGATCTGTTCAGTAACGTAGAAACATACATGTATTTATCAATATGTTCTGAATAAATCAATGATAAGGGTTTTGTATTTCATTGCTTATCTCCCACTCCTTAATATTCATTTCTAATATAAGCCTAATTGTAATAGGTAATTTTGTTCACATCAGCTTGAACAAGATTTTAAGATGAGAAAAATCACAGCCAAAAAATGTAATAATTTTAAGAAGTTCTTGCTGTGTCAGCCAAAAAGTGTTTTTCCTTTGCTTTTTATTTGCAATACCGTATGTATGAAGTTTTGAAGGGATAAAACCTGGGATCAGATAATTCAGCTAGATGAATCCCACAAAAAAAACATGTATTAAAGTAGAAGGAAAAATCTCAGGAGCTACTAAAAATTATCTAGTACTAAAGATAGCGTAAGTGCGATGTCACAAAGGCATGTGACCAAAAAGGGTAGCACTCCCTGTTCTAGAGGCCAAACCACCGTTTTACAAATTAACTGAATGTGAGTGGGATGTAATAAGAACTGGAAGGTTCTATTTTGGTTTTATTCAATCCTATAGCAAGTATCCTAACCCACTATCATTGGGCACTTTGTAATCCTAATTTGAATTGCATGGTATGATCCTATAAAATTATGCTTCATAGAACTGCTCTGATTATATCAACTAGTTCTCACTACTTTCCTGCTCAGTGGAAAAACAAACAAATAACAATCCATGTTCTCTACGGTGTGATGTAAACATATTTCACTTATTGTTATTCCAGGAAAAATTTTTAAATAAAAGTCTTTCAGCAGACACTAAACTGACTGAAACTTTGTAGCTCAGACTTAAATATTACTGGCAAAACCATAAACAAGTAATCCCCAGAAAATACTTGTTTCCTGAATCAGGTTGAACATTAGGGCTGATAACTGTAAAAAACAAACAAACAAACAAACAAAACACTTATTTGAATAGGACTATATGACTATTATCAGAAATACGCTAATGGCTCAACTATACCATATTTTTAGACCATGTGGAACAGAATCTCCTTTGCTTTAATGTGTAATAACTTATTCCTGACATGTTAAGGAAAGCCCCAAATTTGCAATGAGTTCGGGATGAGTTCTGAAACCTTCCTGTGGGTCATACATTGCCGAACTGACATCCCCCACCAGCCAGTGCCAGGCACAGCCATAGCTCAAAGCCAGTATGATTCTATGAAACAACTACATGGGGGCATTTGTCAAGGTGGGAATAGCAGGGCATTCCTCCCTTAATTAAACAGGCTCAGAGTTCTCTCATTCTTAATTATGAACAAATTATAAACATGGGAATTATGTGGTGTTAAAAATAATGAACCTTAGGAGCTGCCTTTGTATTAGCTTTTCAAAAATAAACCAAAGCCATAAATGGTGCTGCTGTAGCTATACAGAATGAATGAGATTCATAGATATCTTGGGATGTTTTTCCAAGCCAGAGCAGTCACAATATATGAAACAAGAGCATTTAGCTACCAAGCCCTGCCTTGATTTACAAATCCCAAACTCTTCAAATTCAGCTTCAACAGAGCTGTCTCTTTTCAACTGAGTATGTAAAGTCACTCCTCCCCCAGTCAGAGCTGACAAACATCTCATCTGAGGACTGACAGGAATCCAAGGCATTTCAGCCTGTCACTTGGGAAGCCATGAACACAGAGGTACTGAACATTAGGTCCTACTCAGACTGTTTCAGATCAGCAACAGTATGTTAAAGTTCTGTTGTGTCTCTAAAGGCAGATAACTTTACAAGCACCCTTGTGGTCTCAAGGTCCCTATACACTTTATTGTCCATTTGTGTACAGTGCTACTGCATTTGGATGTCATCGCAAGCTTTTAGCTTACTTCACACATGTGAGTAAAATCCTCCCTGTCATCAGTATGACCTTAAAACTCGTTAAAACTCTTTGACTTCTAAAAATACAGAAGCTAAATACAAGGTTTACTGCATGAATCCATCAGAAAACAAACTATGCATTGGTACAATTCATGCACTGGAGTACCCAGGGCAACAGGAGATCTCCTAGCCTTAACACACAGCTGGAGCAGAGCAGTAAGTCCCAAAGTTCATCTCTTACAAGGAATGATTGCATTTCACCCAAAGTGCTCCTGGGAAGGCATTGCTAACCTCCCCCATCTATAGAGCTTCACCTTAAAGTCTTGAAAACTGCAACTATTCCAAAGCCTGATGCATTTATTGTGTGGAATTCATCATACAAAGCAAATCATGAGTCTGAGACCACAATTAGATTTTGATCTTTTGGATCAACTTTACCTTGAACCTTTTTGATAGCTCTAATTACCTGAAGCCCTTGAGAGTGTCACTAAGATTGCTGGAAGCAGTGAGACCTATCCTCAAAACACAAACCTCAAATATTTTTAAAAAGCACAAATAGTGGAAGAAATTTTCCTTGCAAACTCCTATTGTCTGAACTTCCAAAAAATCTGCCAACCTACCATGTTGTGGGCCTTCAAGATGGCAGATAGGTCTCTGCCATTTGGAATGCTGCCATGTCGGCTATTACTTCAGGGTGCTCTCCAATTTGTTGGCTTCACCTAGCTGTTAATGTGCTTGAAGGTTAGCCAGCTGGCTCCAGCACATTTTGCAACTGCAAGTCATCCTACCTCTACCTTTGATGCTAAAAGATATGGATGTAAGGCAGTAGGGCCTTACTAAACATGAGACTACCAATGCCTGCATCCTCATCCCTCTCCATGTCACCTACACCTCCAAGAGGAACAGCAGCAAGCCCTTCCCTCAGGGACCCCTCAAGCAACCAGCTTGGGAAGTCCTAACACCCACAGACCATGGAAGAGTGTCTCCCTCATCATCTGCTGATCACTTTGCACAAAGTATGTGGTAGTAAATTCTCCAACCCAAGAAACTTTGACATGCTATTTTCTAACAACAGCAACTTTTAAATAAGATAGTATCTTCTTACTAATTCCCTGTTGAGAGAAACTAGTTGTATTTTTATGTTGTGTATGCAGATAGATATATCTGCTTGTTTTGTAATAAGCAATTCCCCATTAAGTCATGCTTATTTTTTGAGGCAACAAGGGCCTACTTTTGTATGTACTTGCTTCAGAAGAGATTTGTCCTCCTACTATGAAGCTGTTAAAAATCTTAAGATACAGTCTAGTCTTTCACTTCCCGAGATCAGAAAGGCTCAGGAAATGTTGCATGAGCTCCTCACTGAAGCTTCACACTCAGAAAATTCCCAGATTGTAATGCTGAATGTAACTCTGATCAAAAAGTGAATTGCGATTGTTACTAGGTGGATTTTTTTGCATATCCACTCTCATCACCCTAACTTTCATCACTATTTTTTTTCTCCACATTTTACCTTCCCTATGATTACGAAATATCTCAGGAAATGTTAAGTCTGATGTTTTAATGTTTTTACTGAAAATACTAGGCTGTATTTCCATCTTTAGAAGAGATCTGCCTCAAGATTCTCCCAGAAGGGAAATTAAACCTCCAAATTTGATCAATGGTTCCACCTCTGGAACTGCATAGAAGAGAAAATGCCATTGTTAGAGTGGCTTGACTGACTGTAATGCAGAGAGTGATCTCTCAGGAGTTTCAAGTGAAAATTTAATACAAAGCCAATAATGCTTAGAAAACTATGCAACAGATTAGAAATACTCTGGGTTTAGGGACTTTAAAGAGGAGGGAAAAAAAAAAAAAAAAAAAAAAAAAAAAAAGCTCCAGTGTGATATGTCTTGATTTGCTGTGATCATCACACTAAATATTCACAGTGACCCTCTAAAGCCCTACTTTAGGCAAAATAATCTAAATGAATGAAGAAAAAACATTAAGAGGACACAAGAGTTTTGACAGCTCAGAAGTCCCCAAAATCTACCTCCATAAGTGTAATTAATTTATATTTCTTAAAAGAGGACAGCATCCAGAATTGATCAAATAATGTCATGCAGCTTTAACCAAATAAAATATCCCATAAGTAAATAATAAAAAACTAGAAGCTCATGATTTTCGGTGGAGTAGTTAACATCGTTACATGAGACACATAGAAATACAAATGTTTTCCTGAACCAAATGCTACTCTGTACAGATGGGAGTACGAAGCCAGGACTTAAAATAAAAGTCTTGTTGCTCTGCAATTCCTCCTTTCGGGAGGCCCCCCTGCTGTCCTCCTGGCTACTGTGAGTTATAAATAAGCCCACTGCAGCACAGTCTGAATTACGGTTACCATCTGTCTCCTCTTTGTGATCTGCTTGCAGGGAAGACTCCATTATACAAGAAAACCATACTGTGAAACTTGGAAACTTACTACCTGCAGCCAAAGCACTTCAGGAGAGGAAAACACAGTCCACAATGCTAAAGTATTTAAAGAAATATGAAATAAAACTGGAAAGAGGAGAGGAAAGAGCCATGCTCATCATTTCTGGCCTTATTGCAACTTGTCTGGTATGACATTACCAGTTGTTGTACTAAATTACAGATACTAAAATTATCAGGCACAGAGGAAGATCCTGAACTGGCATGAACTGTCACCTCCACTGAAGCCAACAAGTTATGACAATTAACAACAGCTGCTTAAACATTACATTTTTAAGAATATAAAATATAAAACTATTTCTGCTCGGTTGTATTTAACTAATGAAGTCTTTATTATCAAAGGCTAAGATGCTTACCAAAAATTGGCCCAAGTAATTCAACTTCATCTACATTTTTTTTCCTCCATCGTTGAATTTATTGCACTTCAACATTCACTAAAAGTCCCCCATTAAAGCAGAACAGTCTTTATGCCACTTATAAAAATCTATTTATTAGAAACTATTTTGTCTATTTATAGAACTATAAATACTCTTAACATGACACTGCCAGGCAGTCCAACTGCTGTGCTAAAAAAAACAACACACAAGTAGCGCCTCTCTATGGAAGAGGTCTGCTTCAATTCTTTAATCTTCTTGGGTACTATTATGGGGCACATATGCTCCCGAACAAATGTGGTGGGGACTGGGAGACTGGGGGAAGCCCTGTCAAGATCTTCTGGCCCCCGATTTCACATCCCAAGATAAGATAGCTTGGGATCCTAGTTGTGGGGGGCAGCAACTGTGAAGACAGATGCCCAAGAGAAAAACTAGTGTACATCACCCCATGCCACAGCTCCTGAAACTCCCATTGCATCCCAGCAGCTGAAGAGAAACAGTGCCGATGCCACGGACAGCACCACAGAGGCCAGGGCGCTGATACATGGGATAAAATCCCGGGTGTGAAGTTTGATTGCAGTTTGCTTCTTCCCTTCTCAGAGGACAGCTCACAGCCTATCCGCCACTTCTCCGCCATCCTCACGGCTCCCCCTGCACAGCGCAGGTCTCCAGCCGAGCAGCCCGGCCGTGCTGGACGCGCTGCGTACCCGCACCTCCGCAGAGGGACGTGGCTGCTCCTCCCGGTGCCGAGCTGCTCCTCCAGACACGAGCCCTCACCGCGGTTTGGCCCCGTCCAGCTTCCAGGTCCCGTCCGCAGCTTGGCCGTGGCAGCGCTCCTCGTTAAGTTTCCGAGCAGAACATGCGAGCGCTGCAGTTGCGGCTCGTCTCGCTGCCTTGCCGAGGAAAGCGGTCATTGAAATGTTCCAGATGCGGTGAGAGAAAGTGTTTCTTAGGCATGTGTCTTGGGCTGCCCACCTGGTTCTTGTATTTCTCTCGCGTTCTGTGTACGCCAGACAGCCTCGTGTATTTCTGTGCAGTCCTTAACGCACTTGGCCCTCCTCGAAGACTAATTATTATTTCCCAACTTCATTACACGGGGCATTTTTCCAAGCGACCTGCTAGGGTCCGGGAGCTACGGCAGACAGCGCTAAGCACGCAGCCGCTTGCTGACCAATTCCCAGCCCAGCCCAGCGCTCCGGGGAGCGCTGCAACAAACGGCTCCGCTACCAGAACCCCCCGGTACCTGAGGCGCACCCGGGCACGGATCCCTCGCCAAGCGCCGCGGGCAGCAGGGGGCCGCCGCCCGCCAGGCCGCCTCACGGCGCCCCCTCAGGGCGCGGGACGAGCCGAGGGCCCTCAGAGTCCCCAGCCGCGCCTGGAGCCCCCGGGGCTGCCACGGGGCTCGCAGCCGCTTCCGTGGTCCTGAGCCCGCAGCTCGGCCCCGACCCTCGCCGCTGTGCCGCGTCCCCCCCCGGCCGCCCGCCCCGGGTCCTTCAGCAGGCGCCGCACTGAGGGCGGTGTGAGGGGGCAGCCGCTCCTCCCGGCTCGGCGGGGCTGGGGGAAAGCGGCGCCCGGCCGGGGGTCTCCCGCCGAGGCCGAAGGAGCCTGCCCCGCTCCCTTCTCCTCCCTCCCGGCACCGGCGGAGCGGCTCTTACCTGGGCGCGCTGCCCCTTGGCTGCGGCTCGCTCTGGTCCCGGCGGGCGGGCGGGGAGCGCTGGCGGCTGCCGAGCGCCCCTTGGCTGCGGCCGCGGCTCCGCCGCTGCAACTTGCCATAAAAGTCGCGGCGCGCAGCCGGCGCCCGCATTCCAGGCGAGCCCCGCGCCAAGGCAGCTGTCCCGGCCCGTCCCGGCCCCTCCCGGCCCGCCCCAGCCCCTCACAGTAGCGGGGGGCGCAGCCCGACCCCGCCGCTTGCTCCCCGCGCCCTGACTGATTGTGGAGCCATCGACACCCGTGGGGCGGCTGCCCCCTGCCAGCCCGCTCCCGGCCGCAGGGCAGCGGCACGGCCCGGGCAGGGGCTCCAGGAGGGGCTCCTTCCCCAGGGTCCCCCCAGCCCGGCGCCGCGAACTTACGGCCAGCGCCGCGGTCCCCGCCGCCAGCAGCTGGCTGAGGCTCCGCAGCGCGGAGGTTTTATAGCGGCCGTGGTCAAGTCCCGGGTCGCTTATGGCACAGGGGGAGCAATCAGCTCACTAATAATAGTAAGGTGACAGCTCGCTCCTGGAGCGGGGAGGAATCGCGCTAACGCCAGGCCTCTGAGACGCCGAGCATGGTCGGTTTAAAGCAGTGCCTTGCTCTGGAAACTTTACAGAGCAGAGGCAGAAACACGGTTTTATTACAGCTGAGTACGTTCCCTCTCCTCCTCAACGATGACTTGTTTCCTACATTTTCAATTGCAAGGTCTTCAGCGCAGAACTTTCTTTTTCCTATCTCACTTGTATTTTGTCTGCCAAACCGGAGCCTAACTGCCAGCTGGACTTATAAATATCAGGACAATAACCACATGACCTTACCCTTTGCAAATCTGAACAACAGATATCAACGTTAAAACACAAAACACATCTGATTTTCAAAGGACAGCACAAGAACTTTCCCTCAGTGCCAGGCTCAGAGCAACTGCACTCGCAGTTCTGAAAGCAAGCCACAGGCTTTCTGTTCGCACAGGGCATTCAGCTCTCAGCCAGTAACAGCTCTCAGCAGGTGAACACGTTTAACTGAAGAGCAAATTTGGTCCTATCAAAGCCTACACGGATTGCTATTCTGCAGCAGTAAGGATTAGACACCTTCGTTATGTTCTGCGTTTCATTACCCCCCACGGGAAGTTTTATCTCACAACTGGAGCTCATTGTAGTGGTATTGTGTGGAAATAAACCTGAAAAAATTCAGCTCCTAAAACCAAGAAAAGAGACAACCCCTTGCCATAAATAGAATGCAATTAAACCATTCTGATTAGTGTGATAGGCAAGGGTCTTGCCAGCTGACCAGTTGCTCCTTGTGTCCTGCCACTTAAAGCTACATCATGCCTGCAAGCCAGAACAATCATTCTTAGGTCAGGGTTTTCTTCATTTATTAAGGTCTCTGGCTGAGTTTTTTTTTTTTTTTTTTTTTTTTTTTTGACTTCCAAGATTAGAAACATCACTATCTGGCTTTTGGTGTTGAAAATTTATCAGTGCTGTGGACTATTTAACAGAAGCAGGATGAAACAGGTCCACAAAATTGGTTAAAAGTGGACAGCTGTTCCCATTCCATTTCTTTTTCTCATATATAATTTATGTAATAGTTTTTTTGTTCTTGCTGTTGGATTTTAAGAAGCAAATTCCAATTTTGAGATGACTAACTGGTATCAAAACTGCTTCCATATCAAATTTTTCACATTAGATGTCAAGAGTTATGCAAACTCAAGTTTTAGTTATACAAACAAGTAATTTCACTGCATCATTTTATTTAATACACACAACTGCAGTTCATTTAGGCAATAGAAAGTTCACAGATATCCTTACCCCAGCACATGATTTGACACGTTTAGTTTGACAGAAACCAAAGAGTACAAAAGTGGAGTATAATAACCATTAAGAACACATAAAGAGTGAGAATATTACAACTAAATTACAAATAATATAAATATTTGATTCATGTATAATCTTTACACATTCAACATTTCTGATCTTAGGAGTAAAGTTATAGAAGAGGAAGATGGCTTTTAAATTTAGCTTGATCTTATTAGTGGAAAGTGGCATTCAGAACTATCAAAAAAGTTAGAGATTATAAACCAAATTCTCATTGTGATTATGAACTCACTAAAGTAGAACTGCACAAATATTATCATTGCCTTGGTGCAGCTCTGGTATTTGTTCTTCAAAGATGGTAGACTTGAAACTCTTGAGCTAGGTGGCAGGTTATCAACAGATATTCTTTATATGTCTTCAGGCTAAGGCGTATAAACCTCAGCAAGGAGACAGCTATCTCCCACTGAAATTTATAACCATCTTTGGAGTTAGGAAGGACAGAATATGCAAGTACTTTGGGGGAAAAAGCCTGAAAGGACTCAGATACCTGCACATATTTCTCTTCTTCTCTCTTTTCCCCCTTCTCTCCCTGTTTTTTCTTCCTTCCTTTCTTTTTTTTTTTTTTTTTTTGGAAGTTCACATAAATAAAAGCCAATGTCTGAATGAAATATTTGTTGTTGATATCTCTCTGCACCCAGATACTGTAATTCTTATTTTGGATGGAAAAAAATCAGTCAGATTTCTGACCTGTTTCTATGGTCTGCTGAGAGCTCTGTGATGTCTTGTATCCCTTCAAGTCAGGAACACTTCCATTTGTTTAAACAGATAATATCAGGTACTTATCTATTTTCTAAGCATTTTAGTGCCTCATCAGGCCCTTTTCATTCTTTTGTTAAAAGAAAAAAAAATGGCAGCTTTCATTTTTGACAGAAGACCAAGCTATTAAGTTATTTGGAAACAATCTCGCATCAACACTGTTGAATAATGTTTGGGTTGTACTTTGTTCAAGAACTTTTTATAAATATGAAAATCACTCACTTAAATAGACATTTACCTCTTCAAGAATGTGTGTTTCTGCTTTTCTGCGATGAATGTTAAGGTATCATTTTCTTAATGTCATTTTATTAGACCAAACCTCAGCAAACAGTTTCCTGTGACACATTACATCCCCAGGTAGTATATTTGCCATGGAATATGCTATTTATCCTGATACTTCTACTTCCAGCTATTCCTATTCATTCTGAACCCAATTTGACACCTTAATATAATATATATATATTATTCATAATATAATTTAATTCAGAGACTTGCAGAAAGCTGCTAAAATGCAGATATTTTTTAGATGAGGGGAGATAAGTGTGTTTAAGCTAAATGAGAGGGATGAAAAAACCTTCACATTCTAGTATTGAAGACATACTCCATTGAGAAAAAAGTATAGCATAAAGCCAAGTTTAGCAACTTGAATGGTTGAAATAGAGCAGAAGCAGCAGCATTTGGAATTTGTTTTATTACACAGAGAAGTATACTTTTTTTTTTTTTATAAACTATAACCAGTTGGCATTTCATACAAGTCATATGACATTTCCATAGTTTTTACATTTATGTAATGAGTACAACCAAGGAGCAAAATGTTGGCCTCAGTAAAACCTATGGAATTAACACAAGCCCTCCTCTTCAAGTATCATCAGTTTGGGTTGTGCTTTCAACAAAGTTGAAATGTTTCTAATCAAAGTTCATTTCAATATGCCAGATTATAACAAGTTCCTAAAGTATCTGAATATTTAGAATTAGTCTGTATTATTTAACATAGGCTAGATTCTCCTGGGCTGGCTTTGTGAATGGCAAAGCATACAGAAACATAGTTTAAAAGGCTAAGCTGACTATGAAACATCGTTTCGGTTCACAGGAATTCAAGATTAGAGATCATTACTGTTTATTATCTTTAGCACAGTAAAGATGTTGCTGCAAGTTCCCTCATGCCACATTGCTATGCTTCTACCGAAAGTTAAGGGTTCCATTTCCCAAGCCACCAGTTTCACACGTGCACATAGATGGCCACACTTGCCAAAACTTTCTTTAAGTAGACAACTGACCTCCTACACACATGGGAAAAAGACTGAAATGCTTTTACTTATAAAAACACTGCCTTTGATTCTGTTTAATGATTAACAAATCTCATCATACATCCTGATTTAAAAATATATTTTGAAATGCTACATATGAACTAAGAATTATCCTCATCACCACCATACAAAGTCTTCACAGTTTTAGAAAAAGGAAAAGTTTTAAATTAATTGGTGAAACTAGCATAGCTTTTTGGATATAAATAAGTGCTCTCAAACAAACACTTTTGTGATTATTACACATTTTAAAACAAAATAAAGTAAAAAATGCATTCTGGAAGTCATTACTGCCCAAATGGTGCCTGCATTTCCTGCACCACTCTTTATTATACTGTAGTACAAAATGACTGCTTACACCCACACAAATGTAATTTCAGGGCAGTGGCAACAAGTTCAATTTTGTGAGTGTGATTACTTTATTGCACGTGTCACGTGAATCAGAGACTGCATATACCCCTGTTGAAACACCTTCTAGATCTAGACACATAATGACTTTGAGACTCTGTAGTGAACATTTTGCACTATAAGCCTTTAAAGGAAACTACTCCATCAGCTTCACTTACAAATTATCTGTGGCAACAGTACAGCATTTCATAAATAAATTTTACCCAAATATTACAGAAAAAAGCTTTGGGATACATTAAATATAAATACAGTGACGGCTGAGCTGCAAATTTAATTTAGGTATATACAATAATATGCTCACCAGTTCTTTTCACAGATGTATGCTTAACCTCCCTGAGTCCTTTTCCTTACTTAGCAACATGGTACTTTTTCAGATGTTTGCTCAGTAACAGCAATGACAGCTTTGGGGTTAGAAAGAAAGGTGGGAAGGATTATGTCAAAGTGCACTCCATCTCATTTGTCACGTATTTTAAGCTTACTGTACTTTTGCTTCTACGAGCCCACTGGTCACGACATGCCCATGACCACTTACACAAGCACTGACATGTCTTAGTGAATCTGCTCCAAGATAGGCCATTAAAAGTTCAGTGCGTCGGATTAATAATTGCATAAGGTCTTCTGCCAAACTCTCCATAGTTGAGTATCGCACCTTCTCAAAATCAAAAATGTCTTTGAGGAAGAAAAGCACTTGATCCTAGTAAGGGAAAAAAAGAAAAAAAAAAAAAAACTTGTACTTACTTACAAGAAGAAAAAAGTATGCAATGCTACCTATTTCTTTTAGACATTTCATAAAACCATCCATTTATGTATTCTTGTGGTGCTTAGATATAAGTGCACTAAAACATATTTTGCAGAACAGTTTTAAGCCTAAAAGCCTACTCAATATGAAAATAAATATTTTCCTTATTATATATATACAAATATTTTTACTGTTAGTCTTAATGAAAATGCAAATGTGTGCCTAGAAGATCCTCATTTCTTTTAATCTGGAAGATTTTAATTCTTTTTTAAATTAAGCCAAGTGGTAGTTAAGAAAACATTGCAAACCTTGAAGAAGCAGCATAGGTCATAAAGGGAGTTCCTGGGGCCTAAAAAACCCCATGCCAAAACAGGGCTGATATGTTCACATATAGCATAGAAATGTGCAAAAAATCCATCAGGTACCTAGTGATGTAAAAATTAGAGACAAAAGTTACACAGTAAACATAGTATAAAATTCTATTACATAAAATTAGGTCTTCAGAAAAGCTTAAAAACACCTACCACTTTAGGGTTGTAGTAACCTGAACTGTAACATGACCAATCTACTCTGCCTTCCTGCATGAGGGATCAGGTAAGAGGGAAGCTGCAACAGAGCTCCTGCAGTTGTTGAGGAAGATGCTACTCCAGGTAAGTGAAGGGACAGGAAGAATTTTATTTAGCTGTGGAGATGGTCAGGGACATGGGATAGAGAATCCTAGCATAAGCAGGCAAGATACAAGATTAATGACCTTGGCCTACGAAAATTCAAAGTACATGCGTGGACCCAGAAGTCAGACAATGTCACCATTGAGCTTTGGACCTATTCTACTTTGGGAGTCTTTCAGCTAAGATTTTTTTTTTCGGAAAAAATAGTATTAGGGCCCTATGAGTTAAACTTCTCTAAGAGGCAGACTCTTCTCTAAACTAACATATCTACATTGATTAAGGATTAAGGGTTGATCTGTAATCAATTTTTCCAAAGCTACGAGGCAGAACTTCATACTCTTTGGAGTTAATCAGTAACTCTGCAAAGCAACTTACCTTCATTTGCTGTCTTTTTTGCTTCAGTACTGACCAACAGCTTGAAGCCACAGCCTAAATGTAAAAACAGCATGAAACCATGAATAAAAATAACTAATTGTGTAAGAAATTTTTACTTCTTAAGTCTTTTTGTGATGCTTTCCTTAGTTTAATTCAAAAGTGATTTGGCACACTTGATTCCTTTTTACAATTCAACAGTTAGCAATATCTACTTAGTTTAACTGAGGACTAACTTATTATATACCAGAGAGTGTGTTCAGACACCAGGAACTATTTTAGATATTAAATAGCATGTGAACACATTGAAATGTCCTTTTTCATTTTAGCAAAAACATTCTTGCAATAGCTTCAGATTCAGCTAAGTAGTTTTGTCCAAATATGGACCTGTGCAAAACAATATACCCATATCAGAATTAGGCTTCTCCCCCCTCATAGCTTGTAAGGAAATTCTATCCTCATCTGTTTCTCCACCAGTACTGCAAGATAATATACTACTAACAACAACAACAAGAAAAGATCATCCTATGTATTTTTCGTAGTGTCAGCTTTTAAATTATGATTACAAAACCCTCTGATAATATGTTTATTTTTGTTGAGGAATATTTCAGGTGTGCATTCAGTTGTACTGGAAACTGAATTAGACCTTACACTAAAGGAGGGAGTAGTTTATTTCCTTTAAAATTAATGCTATTATCAAGATGAAATACATAGTCTTTATTCTGCAGGTATTGTATTTATTCTCATTTTTACATTGCGCTCTACAATATAAAACACTGATCACCAGAAGAACAGTTTCAGCATATAAAGAAATTTTATATCAGAATGCTCACACCATTGCTATATTTGTCTTACCATCTACTTATTGTAACGTACTACAGAATCATGATTATGAAAATTAAACAAATACGTACTGTTTCTTTAAAAGAGGAATTTAGCCAACGGTTGTTTACTACATTCTGTATAGATATTGGTGGATTTTCTAAATCTTCAAATGAATCCATCAATATGAAGTCCAGAACAACATCATAAAAATTCAAGTTCTTCACCTGTATTAAATCAGAACATGATCTAAGTAACTTAGTTTTTCTTTTGGCGGTGGAATTCAACATGCACCATATGCTAGCTCTATATTAACATGCAAATTTATCATTGTTGTTGATTTTTGAATGGACATTGAAGACATTCATTAAAGTATCATTCTCCTGTCAGCACAGAAGTTAAAAAATACATAAATCAAATGTTTTCTGGCATTAAACTATATTGGTAGATGTCATTTCTTTATTTCAGGAATGTTAAGCATAAAAGAGATGACTTTCCCACAATTCTGACAAGCAAAAAACTATTTTTGGCTGCTACAGTTGGCATAATTAAGGGGGTAAAAACACTTCAAAAAATTCACACTCACTCCTCTAGCAGCAAGTTCCATTTCAGTATTATCCCAGTGATCTGTTTGTTCCAAAAAATAAATCATTTCATCAAAGACATCTTCAAATTTCTTTGGATTCTGAGAAGTAAAAGCAAGGAGTGTCAAGCAAACCTAACAAGAGAGATGGTTTATTTACACTGAAAAGTGAATTATGGTAGAAGTTACATTAGCAGTGAAACATTATTTAAAAAGGGCTTTTACCTTTCGTGCTCTCACAATTAAAGCAGACAAAATTTTTCTTCCACTTTCAGCAAGAAATATTCTGTTTGCTGTTTCTGAAAGAATTATCTAGGAAAGGTTTCAGAAAAAATAGTCATATTAATTCACAAATAATAGTAAGTGTCTTTTAATTACTTCAATCAAATTTAGTAAGTACTTCTTCATTACAACCATGAGCATAGTAGGCCAATAATCTATGGTCCAAAGATTCCAAATTTTGCTAGTCACAAGACTGGAACTCCTTTGCAAACATATCATATTTTAGAATTATAGTAATGTAAACATAACAAGAATATATTTAATTACATGATGTATTATGAAAACACTCGCACAAGTACTGTGTTAATAGTGGCATTTCAATGCCACATGTTTTTAGGCTAAGAACGCACACAGATCATTCTGCTTTCTATTTACCTGAAAAGCTTGTCGAATGCAATGAAGCTTAGCAAGAAAGTCACTGTCTCCTAGACATTCAAACATTTCAGTCCTGTATAAAACAGAAAAGTTTTCAAAGGCCATCAAAAAAAAGAAATACAAGAAAATTTAGCCAAACCTAGTTCCTACTTTGAAAAAATACCTAGTATGAGAAACCTTTTAAAAATGAGTTCTATAGAGAATATTTGACTTTAACTTTTGCTTTTCTTGGAAATTAAATAGACAAATTAATACCTTAACACTCTTGAATAAATTTTGCCTTCTTCTGCTAAGTGCATAGCTTCTTCATACAATGGACAATGGCAAAGGGAATCTAGACCATACGTATTACGAATTTCTCTATGCTCTGTGAGCTGAAAAAGAAATTAACATTTATTAAAGAGCTTGCTGAAATAAAGATATAAAAAAAATAAGTCAAAGTTTTCCTGATCTTATAAGAACACTTATCCTTTTCTGCATCTGCTTAAAAAAAGGCGGTAACACTTAACGACTAAACAGAAGCGAGACACCATGCTATTTAAAATGGCTGTTAATTTGTACCTTTCAAAAGCTAAAATCTACAGTTTCAGGTTTCAACTTTCGAAAGTTATTTAATGAAATTTTATCAGTTTTCGTTTTAATTTGACTACTTAAATCTAATGAGTCTTGATGCAGTTCAAAAAAAAAAAACAACAAAAAAAAAAAACAAACTGTCAAGACACCAAAAGTGCAGAATGACTGCAGCATGCAAATCTTCAGGAAGCTGGAAATAGTAACATCCTCCCACCCTTGTTTTGTTTTGCTGGTAAATCTGTCTGCTAGTTACAAAGCATAGTGCATGAAGCACAAGCTGCCAGCATTGTACTACAGGATCCCCAAAAGATTGTCATTATTGGCAGTTTTAATTCTGTGGTTATCATATAAATTAACATGAATTCATAGACATTTTTAGAGCAGAAAAACAAACAAACAAACAATCAAACAATAAACAGATTAAGAAGTTAAAGGATGCAAATAATACAGAGAAATCCTGTTGTAAAGAAAACATTGGCTAGCTACAATTTCCACTACAAACATTCCGTCATATTATCGACAATCCAAAAACCAAAAAACAACAAAAAAGGCATATGCTTCTCAAACTTAGCTAGATTGAAAGTATTTCTATAAAAAGGATTCATTTATTTGTTAGTTGTCTTGCTTGGAAGAACACAGGAGGATAAGCTGAATTACAGTTCATGATTTACAGCTACTGAGACCAGAGATTTTATTCAGATTTAACAATATTAATGCTAGCAGCAACTTGTTTTAGATTTACTAATTCAAAAAGCCAGTCTGAAAATTTATGTTCTTATTTAACAAAGAAAGCCATGTAACTTTCATTTTAAAATGTATGTTCCTATGTAGGAAGGAGTAAATTGACCAACTGTAAGGAACAAGAATATATTGATTTCTGATATATATTAATTTCTTTCATATATATATATATACACACACACAAGCACACACAAATACAAATATTATATGCATGTATATATAGCGCAATAATTAGAATGGGTATATAAACATGAAAAAGTGAAAAATCTTTACTCCAGAATTTGTTTTTCTACGTTATGTTAAAGAAACTTTAACTATGGAGCAATACAGACATTTTCCAAAATAAAGACCAAAACAGAAGACAAATAAGCATACTTACTTCTTACCTGATCCAGCTATAACTGAAGCCATAAAACATGCAATTTATTTTATTTCATATGCAAAGCATGAGAATAAATAGTTTGTGAACACATATGCACTTTGTAAACAGCTGCCCCTCTCTTGGAGGTTATTGTTTCTGTGGTAAAAGGGATTACGTTAGTTTTCCCCAGAGAACTTCAGGTAAATAAGCTTCTTCAGATGCTTAGGCAAACTGACTAACTTGGACTGAATTAGGACTCCTGAGATCACCAGAGTTAGATGTACGTAACCTCCACCTGTTGCCAGCAAGCCTGAGATGAGAATGTCTTCAGGCTAGGAAGATGCCTGATCACAGCCTTTGTGGTTACAGATTAACACAGAACCTCATACCTAGGAGTTCAATGAGGCCCTTGGTTATCCATAGCTTTAACTTCCTCTCATGCAAGCTGATGAAATAAAATAGCTGTGTTACTGCTGTAAGGTGTATTACTGAGCTCAAATTATATGAGCAGTTACATCAACTGGGTACCAAGCAAGCTAGAAGGGTATAAAGATTCTTCTGCTGAGACACTTTTGACTACAGATTGAAATTAGGCCCAACCAGGAACATTTGGACAAGGGGTACAAATTCCTCTCTCACTGACGTCTTTGAGTCAGTGATATAAAAAGAGGAGTGAAAAATGAACAAAACCAGCCAAAAAAAAAAAAAAAACAACCAACAACTAACTAAAAAACACCTCTAACTTTAACTAGAAAAGGTGATTTCCAGCTGATTTCTGAAGATACTTCATAATGCTTTTGCAATCATCACAGATTTTCTTTTGATGTTTTTGAGCATTTCAATATATATATAAATATATATATAGGTATAAATAAAAAACATATGAAGTATATAATAATAAAAAGGCTTGCTTATATAAACATCCATATTCAAACTAAAATTATTTGAAGATGCTCTCAGCATATATCCACATTTCTAACATAGCAGAGACCAGATATTAGAAGAATGGGAAAGTCATACTGAATATTTAACAACATGCAGAGCATACACCATTTTCTAGATTAATAACTTCTCAACCTGGCATCAAAAGGATTATTAATCTTTTTCTTGTAGAGAAGAACTTGTCACCTTTGAGAAAAAAAGGTGGTGAGATGGATTAGTTTAAAATTAGATAGTTCACTCTAACTATTTTATATGAATTGGCACACAGGCTGCAATCAGATGCCTGCTTTTTAACCCACTATGCACCTCTGTGTACTGAGTAACTATTTCAATCAGTTCACTATTTGTCAGAAGTTAGCAGACAGCCACGGCTCCTCACATCTTGCCATTACAAGTAAGTTGGACTCATGCAAGTTCCTTGATTCCTTTCTTGCCCTTCTGCAGAGAAGGCTCCTTTGAGCAGCCAGTGCCATTCTGAAACTCGTAACATACCACTAAGGATGGAGAAAGTGCCCAATGCACCAAAAGCACTGGTAGCTGAGAGTAACACGGAGGCTTGCGATGATGGAGCTGATGTCCAAATGTCTGCTACCTCCTCAATGCCACATGGCATTACATGAAGAAGAATATGAGAATGAAGTCAAAGAAGGAATGAGAAGATTAATCACTCTAAAGCAGCAGCCTGGTCTTGTAGCACTTTATTTCTCTCAGTTCAAGGCTCAAGAAAGAAATAGTAGTTGCTTGCAACCAAGAATTAGCAGGCAGCAGCAACCACTGCCCAAGACATTTTTGATGACCTGCTGTGGATACCTTCATTACGTTGAAAAAACATGTACATCTTCAGAACTCCTAAGCCTGTAGTGATAGCTTGTGTCTCTGCACACTGTGCTGCACAACAGCTGCCAAAGATTACAACGTAGGTTGTTTGTGTTCAGATGCTAATTAATTTTCTATGGATAGTTGAGCTTTACAGACACATTTGCTAGTAACAAGATGCTTAAACAATTGAAAAATATCAAACCTCTGGAGCTTGCAATAGTTTTTAAACTTGGTATTTCTTAACTGCTCTGGTCTAATGAACAGACTCAGTACTTTTATTTGCCATCCATGAGTTGTTTCTTAATAAATAGAAAAATTCTCAGCTGTGCTTGAAGATCTTGTCGACTACCAAACTAACCACCCACATGAATCTAACAAAAACATGCAATGCTAGACCTTTAAGGAATTCTTGTTTACTCCCTGAAATAAAATGGTAAATTTACTGGTACAGTCAGCTTTCGTTACATTCTGAGAAAGTATGCTTATCCTGTACTGAAAAGATCAATGAATTCTTTCTCTTGATATTTGCATCTTTAAATATAATATATATATATATATATATATATATATTTTTTTTTTTTTTTGAGATAAGTAGCTGCAGGGTAAGTGTGAAACATGTTTTCAGAGTTGGAGGATGTGATGGTGGTTACTAACTAAAACATTTGAGATGGTACTGAATATGTTTTTTTTCTCAAAGAAAATGCATTAAGTGTCCTTGTAACATATACAGCTAAGTATACAAGGCAATCATGATGATATATGAATTTCTCTCCTGCTTTCTTTCAGACACCAGGAAGAATGCATCAGTTCATAATTTCAGTTGGAAATTATGATGAATGTATTCAGAACATGATTTTATCTGAATTATTGTCTTTGTTTATACTGTATGCTAGGGCCGATCTAGTAGGCTAGGGCACGGTGCTACATGGAATGTTTTTTGTCTTACAATACTAGTTTGCTGTGAACCGCAACTTTAATAATTAATTCACTGTGTTGCATGAATCAATGGTAGTGTTATTCCTTGCTAGGCACAATAATTCTAGGCTGTATGCTGTGTTGGGTACATATGCTTCAACATACATGGAGGTATTATGGCACAATAATGAGTTCAGTGTTAATATATAGGATTTGTTACAAATGTTACATATATTTTCTAAGAATTAAAAACAGTGTGGTAAAGGCGGTCAGTGTACAAGAACATATTGGCTATTGAATGAAACTCCTCCTTGTTCTAGAGCTAAAACTATTAAATATAGTATGTAAGTAGTGACATACCTAAGGCTTCAATTTGAGGACAAGGATCAACCCCATCTTTTTTGTTACTTTTTAAAGCTTTTAGAGCACCATTTAATAAGTTGTTGGTCTAAATTTCCTATTCATACCTATACAGCAGACAATCATAGTTGTCCTTTGAGGGAATCAAAGGAATCTGGTTTGTGTTGAACATTCTTCATTGCCACATGGAAAAGTGCCGTAGCACAGATTTTATGTCAAACTGCCCCTCCTCCCCCCAAACCTTTTTAACTAGGACTACATATATCAGGATGCAGAAGACAAATAATGGATAAAAACAGAATAACAACAACAACAGAAAAGCACAGGTGAAGTATGATGCTTAAGGAATTTGTTAGAAAGTACACAGAACAGGAAGAATTTCTCAAAGTGGGACAGAGCTTTCTTGCTGCCTGTGACATCACCAACATTTACTGGGAGCTGCAAAGGTTCTGGTGATGACAGTAAGAGGCAAGTTTTAATCCTGGATATTGTGTTTCACCAAATACCATGAAATCGTTTCAGCTTGCTCAAACCAGCAGACAATGGTTTGCGGCACTTCAGGTACAGGTTCTTCAAAGAAATAATATTGGCATTAGTGGTGGGAATGACTTTGGAGATGAGTTCTTTCCTCCCTTTCTCCATGTATTTTAAGACTATAATTTAAGGTACTTCCACACCTCAATGAAGTTGTTTTGTTAGAATGGGTTGCTCCTCACAACTTGCTATCCAGGGCATGGCAGACTGCAGCACTGCTATGTTACATTTTTTGAGGTAAAACTAGTCCACATCAAATTGGATGGATTACATGAACATGGGGGAAAGTGACCAGGATGAGCACAATGACTCCTGAGAAAAGTCAAATTAGAAATTATGGTCGTATTTCTGAAAGCAGTTAAACACAGAAAGGTACGTCTTTACTTTTTGTAATGAAACAGGAAAAAACCTCACTTATAAATGCTACAGGAATACACATTATTATTTGCTAACATAATTCCCTTTGGTATTCCATATTTCAGGGAAGGAATAAAACATCTATTTGGAAGCCAGAAAAAAGGCAACTCTACCTTTCGGTGACAGAGCACTTTTGGAGCATGTTCTGAATATAAAATTCAATTTCAGAATTTAAGGGTTTTGTGCCATTTATAAATAAGTTTAGACATACGGAAACCACTGTTCTTTCCCAGTTATTAAAGCCTTTTCCTTCCTGCACTATTTTGTTTCAACAGATTTGAACTGTGAAAGACAACCTTCCTAAAAAATTACTGGGAGTGTAGAGAGGGGGGGAAATGGGATGAATAGGGTTGAGCAAAGAAAGCACAGCTAAAGCTTTACTGAAGTCTTAAAGATTCCCTCTAAGCTTTGGACTGAGGCAGTATTTTCACAAGGAAATCAATGTTTGTTTGATAACTGATTCAGTTGTTACTAACAGATGAAAGTAAGACATGATAAATGTCTGTGCACTGACAATGGAGCGACAGCAATGTAACTCACTGTCACGGAGAGCAGGAAAAGAAAAAAGGAAAGATGGAAAAGAAGTCAGGAAAGAGAGGGTGGAGACCTTTATCTGGCACACTCGCTCTTGTATATTTGCCAAAGGTGGTAGCCATTTCAACCACACAGTAGGTGAGATAAGAATATGAAAAGAATATCGACTTTCATAAATGCAAGTTGATGGCAGATGGGCTCAAATGGGGAAGAAAACACCATTATTTGTCACAGTACACAGTATCAACAAGGCAAATAGTTATGCTTACCATCCCCTCTCCAGTGTTTCTGAGAAGCCTATGTATTTAGGAATGGAAGTCTGGCTGGGCTTGGGGATGGCAACTGTCTGTCTAAATCATCTTCATGAGGATTTGGACACCTGTATATTGTAGGTGTCCAGGTTGGCACAATTCCATGAGTCATCTAGTGCATGACCCTCAGTACCCTCTTGACTACTAGCCGTAGCCAAGATGAAGTCTTGGCATACCCTACTGCTCCTGTAGAGCTCATCAAAAAGGCATGTGATTTAACCTTTGCCAATCATTCCAGTTTTGTATACTTCTTTTCTTGAAAACTGTTTTCCTATGATTTATCCTAATATGATACAGCACAACATTCTTGTTGCCTCCTTAGCAGTGTCCCTATTGATTTCCATCAATGTAATCTACCTGTCTCTTGTTTTAGGATTCCCTGCATTTTTGCTTGTATTGCTCCAAAGGGCAGAGAACTAAATTTGAGACAATTGTGTGTCAGCACAGGAACATGGAAATAGCTTCCAGTTTCTAAAACCAAAGCCACAAAAAATACTTAGTGCTGCTCCCTGGGACAGGATGCAATGCAGAAAGAAGATGAATAACTGTCAATATAGTTCATTGCATGATGTGATCAGAAAAAAATGCTACTACTGTATGATTTCCCAGAAAGTGAAATTACCGATTGGTAAATTCAAGTGGCAACACCATCAAACTTCAAGCTGCCATGGTTTTGCTAATCTTCAGGATTCCTCCTAGAAGATTAATCTATTAAAATTCTTCAGTGAAGTCTGACAGAGTAGATCAGAGAGCACATTCTGTTGGTACATGCTAGAACAGCTAGAAAGGAAGAGAACATCTTCGTAACTTCCTTCTGGAATAAAGCATCGACAGAAAAGGCTTCGATGTACCAAAACGTGGATACTATTTTCAGGATACATGAACACGAAAAGAAAGGTCTAAGATTGTTGCAAATTTTGAGTTGAACATTTCTTTAGCATATACTGAGACAATTCAGCTTCTGGATGGGATGATTACTCCCCGAAGGTGATACATCCTGTTTCTTTAAGCCAAGCAACATAAATGAGCATAATGGATTGTCCTGATCTTCACACACTTGCAAACATACTGGAAAGTTCACGGGAGAGAAAAAAAAAAAGATACAAAGAAAGCATACAAACTGTAATGGTTTACAGTTCCGCTCAAGAGTTGATAGAGTTGAAAAAAGCCAGAACTGTGGTCTCATCCAAATTACAGGAAGAAGTAACCAGTCTCTATAGACACAATCTTTGTTAGAAATGGATGCTAGGCATACTACCACAACTTAATGGGAATTACTAAGTCAAGGTAATTGTGTCACGGAAAAACAAGCCATACAGTTGACAGTCAAAAGATAATTGCAAGCAATGCCTATGCAATTGTCTCTTTTTACAACTGAGTTTAGTAGCTTAGTTGTAGTGAATATATGATAGTAATATCTAACACAGAATATATGTATTGAGACTAACTGCTTTCCTAGTAATTTGCAGAAGAGTGCTACTCAAGATCACTTCAGCTCCTGAGAGACTATGAAGTGAGATATTCCACATTCGAGTAAGTATGTCACTGCATACAAGATCCTTTCAAATACACCAGTGGTGCTGTAGCAACTTAGAGCCAACAGGCAATGTCCTGTTACCTGAAGATTATTTCTTATTGTATTATTTGTGGTCTTATCCAAAAAGGTGAGGGAAAGTTAGATGATGTATATAATACACTAAAATATGAATATTTTCTAATTTCTAATTAGAATTAGAATAATTTCTAATATTTTACTCTCAAAAAACTCTACTCCAAAAAAGACAAAGTCTGTTCATACATCTTTATATTACCTAAGACAATAGGAAGAAAGAAAAAAAATAGAGAAGGGCAACTGAAGGTAAGAGGATCCAATGGAACATCCAATGTAAAGTGCCTCTTCATTAATGAAAATCTGAGATACATGGAAAAGCATATTCTTTCTAGAAGGACTTTAGAAAACATGCCAGTTGTCATTCCTCCCCACGTCCCCACTTCTTCCCCCCAAAATACCCCAAAAATCACAAAACAACAACAACGAAACAGCTAATAAGCAAACTGATTCCAATTTTGTAATTCAAACAACTAGGAAAAAAGGTTGGGTGGTTTTGTTTGTTTGTTTTTGTTTTTTCTCCTCATAGGAGAAATACGCTTTGCTTAAAATGATTAGCAAGAAAATAAAATTCTTCATTTCACTGTTCAAACAGATCAATGAATCTTTCAAGAAGCAGCCTTCAAAAGTCTTACCTCAGCTGTGGAAACAAAGGAGTCTGTTGATGCGATGCTTAGTGTGTCTCGAAGGGCAAAATCATCCATATTATCCTTTACAGTAATATCTGTATTTTTATCTTTAAAATAAACAAAAAAGATGAATTAAGTTTTCTGATAGTCTAATAACTTGAAGCCTTTAAAGTGTTTTTCCTGTACACTTTAATGTGCAAAGTACACTTTTCATGTACTTCTTCTGGAAGGCACTACATTGTACTACTCTGAGTAAGTACTCCTGTGATCTGCTGACATATGTAAAGGTGAGTGTATTTTTCTGTCTTTCAAGTAGACTTACAAACATCATCCACAATGGACAGAGAAAAAAAGATCTCTCACTAAGATCTCTCTCACTAAATATCTTACTTTGCTATGTTGATCTAAATCCTTTTAATTTTTTAACTTGGCTGTATCATAATATAACAAAGGTGCAATGCTTTAGTAGCAAGGAAATAATATTCAAATAAAAGCTATTGATAAAAAAAAAATAGGTTTCAGCTTCACTTGAACTTTGTTTCCTAGTTTAGTTCTCATGCTTTATTTCATCTGCTGGTTTTCCAGCAGAGCAGGAGAAGTTTTTGATCTTCACTACATCCCTTTTTCCATTGAAGCAACACATCCAGAAGCACTTCCTATAGCACTACAACTATTACGGCCTTCAAAATAACTTATATTTTATGCATAAAATCATCTACAATACAGTTTCTCTGTTTTCATTTATTTTATTCTCAGATTTCAACTGTTGCACATACTGCTCGCATCCATTTTATTTTTTCTATATAGAAACACTTTCACAGAAGGATTAAATTCATAAGTCAGTAAGTCAGACTTTGGCTTGATGTGCCACATACTACATTCTCAGTAGAGCACAGGCATTTATTTTGGGTTACTTTACCTTCAGACATTACACATGTGTTGCTAAAAGTCTGTTTTATTTCCAACAGTCAGCAGCAACCAGTTACCCAATGTCATCCAGATCTGTTGCTATAGCAATACTTTTATAAAAAACACTATTACATAGCAAGTGGCCAAATGCCAATATACTGGAATGGTTTACTCATCAATTGAAACGCTACAATCCACATATCTTAACTATTATTTCGGTGGTTGTTATGGTTTTGTTTGTTACGGACTTGGAATGACAGCTCAAAAATTGTACATAATAAATATCTGTCTTTGAGACTATTCACTGAGTAAAAAAAAAATATTAAAAGTTTGGAGGAAGATTTTACTAGATGCTGCAACATGGCACTGAGTTAGAGGCAGCTTCCAACCTGTAATCACAGCTCCACCAAGAAAAATCTCTGATTTTTCAGATCCTTCTTGATAGTTTATCCTTGCTTCTAACCTCTAAAAACCAAGAAGAAAAGTACAGCAGCATTCAAGCTGGTTGCAAAACAATCATAGACTGGAATCTGAAGAGCTGGAACACAAAACCAAACTGTGGTCTGTAAAGCATTTGCTTGACATCTGGTAAAAGCGGATGGGTAACATGATGTTTCCTCCTTATTTTTAGCTCATAATTCGTGTTAATATCACATTATTTTCTAATATCACTTTTTCACATCAGCAGTTGCTGGAACTGCAATAACACTGTTAAACACTGGGCTGCACGGGGGGTTGTACAGCCTGGTCATGGATTTTTCCACTGAACTTCTTGTTTTGGCTAAGTTCTTTTCCGTAATAAATTTGCAATTAAAACAAGAGTATCTACATCTCAAGGTTAGAAAAGCTCTCTAGCACCTGGTTCAAGTGCAATCCAAAGAAATACTGTTTTCCTGACACTCCCAGTCTATAGGCAACATTTCCTTCCTGAGAAGTAAACAGCTATATACATGAGTAGCAATATAAATTAGAAACTCTCATAAGAGTAACAAGTGGGCCATACTGTTAATGATCCTACTGATGGCTTTACTCAAGATGCTAAGATAAGGACACAGCTCTTATGTACACCAAGTGCAGCTGTCAAGTAGTCTCATATATCAACCTATTCACAATCTCAGAAAGTCTCTGTCATCCTCATAGGGATGTCCCAAACACAGTTAAGGCAGTAATTTCATAGGAACTTTACATTGTACAACGGCCAGAAACCTCATGGTAGAAAAATGAAAGAACTTATTTTTTTTAGTAAACGTAGCAAGAGTCATTAGGAACCTCACTAACAGTCTACTATTATGTCAGTGAGGGATTAAATATTTGATAAAATACGATTTTTGTCATTCTAAAAAGATTACCAAGTATGCTGCTAAGTCCAAGATGATTCGTTACACATTCCTAGCTATAGGGATACAATTATAGGGGAGAAGGAGAAACAACCAACCGACAACAAATCATGCCATAAACTTAGTTCGTTATTCCACAGCAGGATAGGAAATGAAAAGAGTAAAAATTTGTTGTTGCTGTTTGTTTGTTTGTTTTTCCCCAAGTGAAGAGCTGTGTTTTTTTATATTTACTTTTATTTAAAATAAAAGGCTGCAATAGCTGACTGTGGTAGCATTAGTTGCTTTAAAAAAAAAATAAAAATCCACAGAATATTTGTAATTTACTTTTGCTAAGGTCATAGTTCCAATACTCCTAATATGGGCCTGAAATTTTCACTTAGATAAAATGTTTGTAAGTGTTTGCTGAATATAGAATACCTGTGTTTTCAAAAAACTCAGAAAACACTTCTCACCATTACAAAATGCACAAGTTCTGCACGTTATGACAAAATACTGATTCATAAAAGGTTGCTAATGTTAAGTGAAATAATATTAATACCTTTGGCAAGTGGTATGTCCATACAAATGGGAGTATACCCAAATAAAAGAACACAGCCTTGTCAGCTATTTCTGACTTTCTGGCTACCACCGCCCTAATACTCTAAAATACCCTTTGCCTAGCAGATGCTTATTGATACCTGCACTGTGCGGAGAACACATTATTATGAAAACAGTAGGGTGAAAATTAAGTTATAGTTAGAGTACATACCATGCAAGTACCAGGAGAACATTCTTAGACATGAGAACATGAAAAAAGAGACAGCAGCACAATGAGAATCCCGGAATGAACAGCTGCAAGAGGAACCCACCCACCCGTGGCTGCATCTGCTCATACAGCCAGACCAAGTTCCTATGGAGTCCAATACCTTAAAGAAAGAAATACTAGCGAGGATGTGAGCTTCAAATATACTGTACTTATTTGAGAAGCCCAGGAGTTATTTACAGTTCGTTTATATTTGTAAAGAGGATGAAGTGGGGTTTCAGATGTGATACGGACAACAGTAATTGCCATAAAGACTCTAAGCTCTGGTGCTTTAAAATGCATAACTGGTTCTAAAGTTAGATTAAGGGTATTCAAAAATGTTAAGAATACAGAGTATGGCTAAAGCTTGTGAAAGTAATCCCAGCTTTATAAGATTATGCAAACAACTATGTATTCAAAACTAAGCAGGCTAAAAAAAATATCACATCTATTACAGAGTACTAATCTAGGATATTTATTTGTCTTTGTCTCTGGTAGATTCCTGTGGTATGACAGACCAAAAAATAAACTTCTCAACTCACAAAACAGCATTTGACCTTAGAGATGGAATTGCATAGAAGTCAACCTTTTAGTATTCATTTGGGAAGTATGCATCTACAAATAACATTTTAAAATTCTGAATGTGTGTGTGTGTCATCTTCCCTACGACCCTGAATGAAACATGGCATGAGTTTGCAAGTGAGCTGTGCACTTATGTGCAGTAGTTAAAAAAGGAAAGCACTTATCCCCTGGCAAAGAATTCACGGAGAGTTAAGGAATCTAGTTCTGAGTGTCACCGGTAAAGCCATGGCTTCCTATTATCCCCAGCCACCCACTTCAGTGGCACATTAGTGCAGTAATACATCACAAGCAGGAAAGCAGGATGGGAAAGGAAAAGCACTTCTACAATGTAAGCCAACCCCTTGATAGACTCTGGAGAGGAGTTAGCCTTGCAGAGAAATCCACTTATGAGAAGTCAAGGTACACTGACAGTAACACGTTCCCCATATTCTGCCAGGTTACTGCACAGGCAGCCGCCGTGCTTTGTGCTAGTCACATCCCTCAGCTGTGTGGCTTCATGCCTAGACAGCGGAATTACAATAATCAAGTTCAGAGAGCACAGAAGCATGAATTACTATCTAATTCAATTACAAGAGAATGTGTCACTGTCTTATAGCTAGGTCACAAGCAGCACTGTCTTTTGTCAACACTGTTGCTGAAGCATCCAAAAGCAGCTTCATTTACATTTATAAATAGTCATAACTCTGACAGTGTTGACTGAATATTCTTTAAAAATTTGTCAGTCCTACTAAGTAGCTACTAATGTATTACATGAAGTCTTCCACCGTGCACCTAGAAAGCACTGAATTTTACTTCAAGCCATGCTTATAAAGGGAAACCAATCTCAACCTTCAGATGGCACCTTCCAATGGCTGGGTCACTCAGCAAGCTAGCCAACGATGGAGCAGGGTGACCACACCAACCACTCCTGATTTAACACTTACTGTTAAGTTACTCATTTACAATTTCTCAATAACACAAATATCCAGATTTAAGAAAGTGCTTATAGCTGGGGACATCTCAGTTTATTGTATACAAACAAAGCTGTTATCGCCTCAAGCACAAAAACATTTTAGCTCAATCTTTTAAAAATATCTAACCAAATCTCGTACTTTCCCAGTCTGCCAGCGTGCATCACCAGTAAAACATCTCATCATTCTTTGTCAGGACTGCTCTGATGCGAACCAAAATGCACTAAAAGCAAGAACTACTCAGGCATTTGTTTAAAGGGAAACAAATCCCACTCCAGTGCTTTCTGACTGTCCTGCCAGTGTGTGCCCCCACCTCCAGCAGGCCCCGCTGCAAACACACCACTTCTGCTCCCCAGCATTTCGCTAGGAACTCAGCTACCAGAGCAGTGGTTTAACAGAAGGGAACAACTGGGGAACACAGAGCATGGGACAGCACTGAGCAGTCACAGTTTTACCTTCCTCCTAGCACTCGTGGATCTTCACAGACTTTTAAGGTAAGCTTTGGCTAAGCTAACTGCTGAGCCTTCCCATTATATCCTTCTTAACAAACGCCCCAGTTGTTTTCATGCAGAGAACAACCGTCTGGAAAAAGATGCAACTTGCTTAAAATAACCTTATCATCTTTAGGAGATTTTCCACATACTTTAATGGCAATTTCTGGGATGTTTGAAATAATATGGTTATTTTCAGACCTTCACGCCACTGACTTTGTCCATAAAGTTATATTATCTGCTGACCACCACAAGCTTAACGATGTATGAAACAGAACAACATGGCTGCTGCTCTTATATTCTCAAACTGTAAAATCAAGCACCTTGAATGCTCTCATACAGAGGGAAACACAGCACAAATTTGATAACTGGATTGGAATAGTTTTGATGGTTGCCAGAAATACGATTTTGTTGCAAAGAATGTGACCTGTGAAAACTGTTCCTGAATCATTATGACATGCTTTACTTTAAGACCAATATCTCAAAATAGAAAGGCCTCAGCATTAGGAATTCTCCAATTCAAATCTGAAAGTAGAGGCAAGATAAACACTCTTGGTGCTAGATTATTCAAATCTGAATTTTAACAAAATACAGCACCATCTAATGTGTAATTGATAATGCAAACTAATACATCATATGTGCTGACAGCTTAGAAATCAGCTTAGCAAATACAAAGTAAACATATCCCTATATCCATTTTCTTGATTTCCTGCTCTGACTCTCTGCTTGATGTAGACATATGAACCTGACACAGATTTGAGATGTATATTTTGCATAAACTACATGTATCTGCTAGGTTTCTCCCCATCATACAGGTTCTTATTTCTTTGAAAATGTAAACTTTGATTATTTGTAACTGCATATTACAAGGTTCTACATTTTTAATGAGTTACACTTTTGTGTAAATTCTTTTCTTTGTGGTGAAGCTAAAAATCAGTGCATCCAGATTAAATGCCTATCCTTTACACAACAATTTGATTTCTGATCACCCTCCTGTTTTGAAGTAATAATTCAGATAACAATCAGCCTCTGTACTTATATTTGATTAAAAAGAAAAGATTTGGCAATCAAGTTTGCTCAGCTGTCTAAGCTGTCTTAGAGTCTGTTTAGATGTATGTGCAACACAAAGCTGTCACTTCATCCTTTTTATCAGAGTACTCTACTCTCCTGTAGTTCAGAAAGCGTAACATCTATCTCGGCCATTGCAAAGTCTAGTTTGAATTCACATGCTTATTTTAAAACGTAGGCTGTCCACTGGAGATTTATAGCACAGCACTGTGAAGACTGCCAGATGCCTTAGTCATCAGATTTGAACGTCACCGCCTTTTCTTAGTTCTTCACATCCTAAAAACAAGCACAACCTGCCACTATTTTTGCACATGCACTTTCTACTGACAATAGAATGGTCTGTTCAGTCACATACAGCGTGATAGCACATTAACTCTCTGCGATGCAGAGCAAATTCAAAAATGCAGTATCACATTTAAAAGAAAAGGAAGTACAAGATTAATTTTGAGGCCTACACATCTGGAATTAGCTCCTTGAATACATTTCCTACATCAGAGGTTTCCATAAGCAGGTTAAGTAGAAAAGTCTTCTCACAAGATTTGAGAGAGGAATCTCAAAGGTAAACGAACTTATCCCTTTGTCCTCTGTTCTAACACACCTATGTAAATCTAATAAACACCCGTGAGCATTAATAGTATGATACTTGGACAAGTTCTTTACTATTGGTACTTCTTTCCAACACCATTTTAGCTTCATCAACATGTTGCTCTTGATAAGAAGAGAAGGCAGTAAGAACAGTCAGTGAAAAAGTACAAAAATTGCCAGCAACCATTGCTCAGCACCTGAAACTTTTTGCTTTGCGAATTTCCTTAAGTAGTTATATACATGTATAAAAAAAGGAAAGAGTAAACAGTTTAGTAAGCTAGCATATGGACTATTTTGCTCAATACAGTACAAGAGTACAGGATCATCAAGCACATCCATGAATATCAGTTCTCTCTGAAGCAACATTTTAAACACAAGATTGCTGGAAAGGCTTTTTCTTTAGCCAGTGTTTTACGCTTCAGGGATGTTCACATTTCAAAGTGAGAGAGACAGACTGACAAAAGGAACCTACATGTTCATTTGCTCTTCCATTACAAAAAAAAGTATACTGTGTAGCAGTTGGTAATAACCTATTTTAAAAGAATGAAACACTCTACTCCTGAGAAACAGTTATGGTAATATGCACGTCATTCAGCCTGCAGGCATGAAGACAGTGATAAGAAAGATAGGTAGGTACCTTTTTTATCCCAGGAATTAATAGGAAGATAGAAAGACAGAACCAACTATTCAACCATTGACACTCAGAGAACTAACTGTTAATCAGAAGATGTAAATATATATATACATATTTTATTTGGACTAAATACTCACATTCTGTATTCAAAATGGAGACTGTAATAGATTTGACACAGGCAAACTCTGGAGGAACAGCAGAGTGATCCTAGTTGTCACTTGAATTTCAGGGCAGAACAGTCTTAGAGTATTCTGCAGACTCCAGAGAGGCCACTCTGGAATGTGACCGGCTTCTGCAAACCCAGCTGCACACAGCATACACTTTAGGAATCCAAATTCATAAGAAACATGCATAACTTTAAACAATAAGACATAAAGAATATCTTAAGTGCCCTACTGATGGGGGCCTGCTTGCCTTCCACTTGTCCCTGACAGTAGGAAAGAATGAGACAAGGATCCTTAAAAGTTAGTTCTGAATGGAGTTCTTTCTCTGAACCTTTGGGTTACTAAATAACACTGTTTACCAAACTTCACTTGAAAAACAAATCAATAACACCAAGACTACTAAATGCATTTTTAATAACATATTAATACCTGAATTATAATTAACAATAAGTGCGATCAGACCTTGCAATTTAGTTTGACACTGATTAGCAGCTACTTCAGCAAATGCAGTTAATGCTGCTGTCTAGTCAAGCTGTTAGTTAACCCCAGTTAAAGTAAGATAAAGCAAGGAATATATGTAATTTGGGACATCTGGAAATATTTAAATGGTTGCCTTTAAATATTTGCAGGCATTTCTACACGTAGAGCAAGGGCAGCTTTAAATAGCAGTAGAGAATAAAGCCTCGTGTGATCGGCATGTGCTCTTGAACCAGATACTCTACAGCACTTTGCTACAAACAGGATTATTAGGTAAGGTGGGAGAGAGCATACAGACCAGATATTGCACAAAGAATGAGAAAACTGGCAGTATTTTCTTTTTTAATTTACATTGAACCATCAAAAAAGGATATAAAACTTATTTTTTAATAAGTTTTTGTAACTGACTGCTTAAATACATGCACGAGAGAAAACCAATACACAAACAACAAATTTTACTCTCTCTGTTATTGCTCACAACACCTTTCGCTATAACTTTCCAGAAAAATAGATTTAGTCCCACATATAGGTTCAACTTTGAAAAGTTGGAAAGCTGAGATAAAACTTGAAAAAAAATGGAAAGATGGAAAGGAAAGACTTACACAAACAACTTTTGCCTTCCAGAGTAAACAATTGGATAAAGCCTATATGAAGCCAAACTATATCACCAGTAAACAGCTGTAGCAATGGTCTATGGAAAGCACTAAATAACAGAGAGAGCAAACAGCAAATATGGAAGACTGCAACATGGATACCCTACAACCATTATGCCAGGCTGATTCGCAAGGGCCTCTGACTTAAATGGCAGCACAATTTAAATGCAGTAGGCATAACACTTAAGAAATATAGTTGGCTTTCTCATGTGTGCAAACATGACACTGCTTTCATTTTAACCCCTTGAAAATAAATAGCAGACAAAAGCTGATTTACTTTATTGTCAGTTGAACTACTGAATTAATAAAGGAACTGTAGTGCAGAAAACTAAATTTACTGCTTTTATATGACTCTGTCAATATTTCATCTTGATATTGTGCTCAAAAGCAATCACAAGAAGTTGAAATGTAGTTCCTGCTTTTTCAAGATTAAGCTAACGTATGAAATCTTTTTAACTCTGAACTATCATTCTGTCTGTATCTCTCCCACCACATTCTCCTTTCATTTTGCCCAAGAATATTCTAAGAAAGGCTTGTCTGAAACAGAGTTTAATGTAACAATAAATTGTTTTTAGTAGAAGTTCTAAAACAGGAATTAGGCCTATGGGCCTAATGATCATCAGTTTATATAACCTCACACTGCCATACCCCAGCCAGAAAAACAAACACTTATCCCACCCTCGCAACTTGCCATCTGTCTGGTATGAGTTTTCCTGCCTCTGGAACATTTATACTCAGAATGTATATAAACACATAGAAATTAAGTGTGCATATATCCTTTTTAGTAAGAAAAGGAATTTGTAAACTTTAACTTGTTAAGATATGCTATAAGAATGTGCCAGAGGATTTTTTATTTTGAAGAAAAAGCAACTTCCTGCCTTTGTAAGGCACATATACCACTTTTCAAAAGTGTTAAAAAGTAAGTTATTAAATCAAACCCTGACATGGGGGAAAATGATCACTTACCCTTACACAAAAAGGAGGTAAATACGCATTAAATGGTTAAAATGGTTAAGAAAAAAAAAAAAAAAAAAGCACAGAGAAGATATTGATTAGAACTAAACACTAGAATGGTCAACAAATAAAATGCAAAAGAAATACACAACAAATAAGCACGTTGCAGTTAATGAGTTCTTGAACAAGAGCAAATATGAAATTGATGAACTACTAATTGTTGTTTGCAACGTTTCACAAAAGCTAATGACAAAAAAAGCAGCTTAATATAAACCTTTAATAAGGGCTCTACTGTTGATCAAACTACAGATGCCAGATACTACTCCTATACCAAACAATGGATGAATATAAAGAATTAAGACATACTGAGCATTATCAATGTAACTTGAGAGGAGGAAAATCATGCCCCACATCTTTTAAGACTTTTCTGAAGTAATCAGTTAGCTCATGGGGAAAAAGTGATTTAATTAACAGCAAACAAATGTACAAGAACAACCTCAGCTACATGAAGCCAAAAATGGGATTTGTATTAGGAACGGATCATAAAAATGAAGCACGTAAGTGATTGCCCTTTGGTTATCTGGTAGAAAATACAACCAGAACGCTGAAAACTATCAGGAAATAATAAGTATTGTGTCACTACAAACCCCTATTTGTCTGCATCACATGAACTCTATCTACTAAATTCTGGCCAGGGTATTCAGAAAAAGTATACAGTGAGCTTGGAAATCTATACAGAGAGCTAGCCAGTATAAACACAAGTACACAATGGTTTTCACACAAGGAGATGTAAGGGACTTCGGCTTAACTAAAATGAGAAGCAATAAAATCAGACAATCAGGCAGATTTTGTGTATGCACAAAAAGGTTGAAAAGGGAAGAGGGAATGAAGCATATTGAGAGACTTAGTAAAATTTAAACAACAAGAAGAAAGATTTATTACATTTCATCTCATAGTAGTTCCCCTGGTTCTTACTGTGTGGATTTTTTTTCCTCATTATTTTTAAATGATTAAGACGTGGTAAGTCATAGCTACAAGACATTATGTAAGCTGAAAGCATAAAAAGGATTGAAAAGGACATACAGAGGTCCAATTCGAAAACAGATGGTCAGATGTAAATTTGGCTGCAGAAGTCTCTAGCAGTAGTCTGGACACCAAGAGTTGTGCTAAGCAAGATTCTTTTATATATTGAGACCTCTTAAACTCCTTTCAGATCTATTGCCAACTACTATTGGAAATAGAACATTGGGCTACAAGGACCTATAATGTGACCTGTTCACCTGTTTTGATGCTCTAGCTTGAATTTTTCCTTACAATTTCATAACATTGTCCTTACAAGTGCCAAACAGCAAAGAGTCGTAAAACAAACAAACAAACAATGTTCCGTGCTATTTATTCACATCAAGGAATATTTATACATTTCTTTCATTTGTTTCAGCAGATTGGGGGTTTTAATTCAAATTTCACTGATGAGTGGATGAAGATCCTTGCCCTGCCCTGAACCAGCTTTTAATGTCTGATATTCTTCTGTATATGATTTCTGATATATCTTTTGTCTAATGTCAAGAAAACTAGATCAACTGACCTGAATAAAAGCCAGTCAGTTATGATTGATTTGTATGGTCTGCTCTTCCTTCAAAATGAAAGGAAACACCAAATAACACCTAAGAAAAATTTAAAAGTAATACTTTGTTTCAATATATTTAAAAACATTTTGGACAGCTAATCTAATATTTGTTTTGAGGATTACTTTAATAAGCAGCATAGTGTAATTTATTACAAGCAGATTCACACTAAGTTCTGAATGAAGATTTAAGATTACAAATGATGAAGCACTGAAATGAAACTGTCCTGTGTGACGTATTCTTAAAAAAATAATTTAGTGTTCATACTCCTTTTTTGATACAGTTCTAAAAATTAATATTCAAAAAGTGCAAAAAAAATCCCTCAGTGTATAATATTAATGCAAAACGGTATTTTATTATTTCAGACACTCTGCAAAATTTAACTTACTTAAAAAGTGTTTGTAACCCTAAATAGGCTTTTAAAATAGAGTTAGTCACGTGTGTTTGCTGTCAAGGGGTAAATGATAAATACACAGACAATACAGCATGAGTTAACCAGTCCTATCTGCATAGTATTGTAAGGCCCTAACTGCATGAACTATTGTACAACTGTTCCTTACTTCTGTACGGAACTGGCACAGCTTCATTAGATTTCACCCCTTTTATCAGGGATCTCAAGTTGATGGGCAGAGGAAACAAAAAGGAAAAAAAGTGGGCAAAAGCAATTACAGTTTGCCTGAGTAACTGTAAGGAGGCAGAAAACTCACATTAAGAGGAGACCTTGGGAAAGAAACGAGTGCAGCTGCTCACATAAGGAATGAGCAGAAACAGTTGAGAAATTGTAGGCAGATTTTGTATTCGGAGGACTGAAAAGAGAAACACTGGACTGGCTAACAGAGCAGAGCTGGGGGGTTTAAATCAGGTACGTGAATTGTGGCTCAGTTATAAATAGCTTTTAGAACTAAAAGGAGGAAATGCTTGCATTTTGCTTCAAGAGAAACTCCTGAAGGGAGTTCTCTGGTCACAGTTTTTGTTTGTTTGTTTGTTTGTTTTTACTTTTTTTTTGTTTTTTAAGAATCATCTTTGCTCTTTTAAGTCTGTTTGAGAGAAGCAAGTTTTAAATGGACAAGGTAAGGCACGAGAACACAGCAGGAGTCACGAAGTGAGAGAGATGAGGGCTTCAACGGGAGTTTTGGTGTGAACAGAAAGAAAGCAGGCTTCAGAGATGCCATTTGCAGAAAAGCAACAAGGTGTATAATTAGCCTGCCTGGTCTGATCTGGAGAGCATAGCTGGGGGGCAAGTGGTAACACAGGTCTGAAACAGACACTTTCTGATTTTACTGAAGCATTTTCAAAAATTTCCAGCCACGTTACCCCTGGCTAACACACAAGAAATGACCTCCAGTGCTGGCTCAGTGTATGGTGAAAAAGATTATCTTGAGCCACTGCTGAAAAGATTTCAGCTAATCTGTTTTACTATGCAATGAAACGGCAGCTGAGCGTCAGCTTTTAAGATAAGTACAAGCATACGCCCCAGGTTATCAAATACCAACATAAAATTACAGATTATCAAACTCTAACCTTTTTTTAGTACTGGTAATTTCACTGCAGGTCCATGAAAAACTATTTTGTGTTTTTAGCGTAATATTGCTAAAATTAACAGGGTGTTGCTGAGAGAGCCAAGCATTACAATCCTTCAGTACATGTAATGTTTGCAGAAATATTTGTTTACAGTTTTAAATCGAACTTCCAACTACCAATCTTACATTTTACAATCTCAGCATCCTGTGTTTAGGTGCTTTCTGGCAAAGAATTTTGCTGAATGCAATTCAAAATGGAAGTGTTATTACTATCAGGCAAATGTGTCTTTAGAGTAAATCCGAAATATTATTGATAGATGAAGACATCGTATCCAATTCAAATATTTGCCATTTCAATACCTATTGTGCAACAGAAACGAGGACTTGCAGCAATACAGATCTCACAGGAAAGTGCAGCAAGCTTCAGTAGTTACTGAGCTTCCACAAATTATAATTACTAAATTATATTCAAATTAAAAAAAAAAACAAAAAACAAAAAACTTTTCTGGGCTGTTGCTTAGTCTTAGCAATATCATTTTCTTTCCCTTATAAGAACGTTTCTTGGGATGAAGACTTCTCCAGACAAAGAAAAACCTAATGTTTTCTTTTGTTTTGGTTTCAAATGCCCATGTCCCATTTCTGTTTCAACCACTACCAAGCACTTTATTTTTTCTCCAAGACATGAAGAAATCATTTAATGAAAATTTATTTTCAGAGAACACAAAGCAAGAAAAAGTGTTCAACCTATGATTAAAAAGTTTAACTGCTTTGAACTTTATTTATGGTATGTACCACTAGACAGCACAACTAAATGAATTATTACAAATTGCTCACCTCCTAATTGGTGCCTGTCTGAGAATTAGAAATATTTCTTGCACATAACCAACTAAAATGTAATAGTCTTGATATATTTTTTTCCATTAAGGCTTTATAGGAAGGAAAGAAAATACAGCCCCTAGATATCCATCCCTGGGCAGTAAAATATGATATATTTAATCAACACAGATTCTATAAAAATGATCTTTACATAAGCAATGAAGGTATTGAAAGATTTTTATTAGTTTGTTTTAAGGGCAGCTGGAAAAAAAGCTTCTAATATGTAAATAAGTTTTCCAAAGCGTTTTGTCACTAGGTTAAATGCTGTGCTCATTCTCTCCAAAATGCCAGGCATATCTTTGAGCGTGAGGAGAAAATTAAAAAAAGAAACAGACATACCTACCATCCAACAACACAGACCTTCATGAGAGATCTTTACTGCAGTAACTCAATAAATTTATTTGTTGTAAGTGGTATAAAGATTTTTTTCCTTTAAAAAATGTAATTAGCACATAGGTTTTGATATTATCAAAATGTTTAGGGGGCACATTATACAAAGTCACCATTAGCTTGAGTGTCAGCATTCCTTTTTACAGTAGAAATCTAAATAAGAATTTCAAGAATTAAGAATTCAGTACTGACAAGGAGCACAACAATATGAGATTTTTAACCTCTGACCTGCAATTCTGCTTGTAAGTAAAGCTATTGTTTCTCTCCTAACTCTTTGCATTCCTCCGAAGTTAGTTCGACTAACGTTTCAGCCTCCTAGAAAAGAACTAAAAAGTGAGGACTTTCTTCAAGAACAGACTACAGAGAATATTGGAAGCCTTTATCCCTCCACCCCCTCATGTTTACCTCTCAGAAAAAACAAGCCGAATATTTTGTTTTACAGTTTTCTGCCAATTGCTTTCTTCCTCACTCAGTGTAGCCTATGCCTGCCTGCCTCACGAAAGCCTGTTTGTAGGCTTCCCAGGCCCAGGTTTCACAGTCCTAAAATCAGCACAAAACCAACAGTAGTTTAGCCCTATATATTCATTTTAATTTCATGTCCAGAAATACTTCTGCTTTAGAAATCCTGTTTTAGCTTGCTGGTTCCTACGATAATTCATAGAAATTGTAAGTCCAATGGAGAAATCAACCACAGTGAACATAATTGTGTTCCATTATTTTGTCTTTTTAAAATGTAAACCTTTTCCAGGGATGTATTCATTTATAACTCAAGAGGATGTTACAGAGTTGAAAGAGTTGATTTGCAGTTAACAACAAAAACAACCACCACCAGGCACAATTCTACCCACAGGAAGAAAAGATTTATGCAGCAGTACAGAACCCACAGGTGTAAAGTTGAATATTTAGAAGTATTGGGAAAAGAAAAATACGTAATTTACACACACTTAGAAAGAAAATCATTTGGAGGTTGTAATTCACACAAAAAGAATCAAAAGGCAATTAGACTACAGCATACAACCACTTCAAGTGATGATTGCCTACTCTGACAAGTCATCTTTTACCTGTCACAGCAGCCAGAGAAGCACTTCAGCCACATCATGAGAGAGACTAGTTGCAGTGATGAGCTCTTGCATTCTAACAGTATCCCAGGTAACTTATTCCTGACTCTCCCACGTAGCACATTACCAATAACTTCCTCCAGAAGACTATTTCTCAGAGCACATTGGCAAATTCATCATGCCAACCAACTTCAACTAGTCAATGGGATCACAAAGAGAAATCCACGTTTGTGATAGGCCAAGTGTTAGCAGCATGACCCTGCCTGCAGCACCCCGGCTCAGTCTCCCTGTGTCATGTGTTGATGCTATGAAGAATCACACAGGAAACAGGGGCCTTGGGAGATTCGTACAGCTCAGGTACTGCCAAAGTATCAGGCTAGGAAAGCAAGGACCACAAAATTTAATCACTTTTTTTTTTTTTTTTTTTTTTTTTTTTACAGGAATATCAAGTCAACAGCACCACTAAGAACTTTGATTAGACAGAGAAAATCATGACTTGGGAAGAATCATATATAAAAATGTTGGGAAGGAGCAACACCTATGATGAGTGGCCAAGTAAGGGACAGGAATGGTTTCAAGAGCCCCAGAGGTTTGGCAAAATATTTTACAGAGAAAAGTGAAAATGAGAAATCAATGGAAATTTTTACCTTTGAAAGTTTCCTTCCTGATCAAGTTCAGAGCTCATTACAATTGAGGGTTTCAGAATGAGAAATGCTAGCTAGACATTTTGTAGCAAATCTTTTGGTAATGCTTGATAGCATCTGTCCAACTGTCAGAGCCCTGTCTCCTGCTGTGGTTAAACACAAGTGCTTCAGATGGAGAAAATGGAAGAAAAATCCACAAAATACATCTAGGCAGGGGAAGATAGGAGGGAGGAAAGGGGAGGATGAAAAAAATCTCAAACATATTGTGGAGAAACTTACTTCAGAACTTATATTTGTTTCACTTGAACAAGCAGAAACTGGATCCGGTTATGACTTTGACAACCAGGTCTAAAAATTCCCCAGGAGGATATAACTTTTCTATGTGTAAGTCGCTATTCAGAACAAGCAAGTCACCTCTCAGTACCTTCTTTAATAAAGAGCTGGACATATGCAACTTAAGCTGTGTTTTAGTTCGTTCTTCCAAAACATGGATCATTTTTACGGTTTGCTTTGAGCTAGTATTTCCATATCTTCTGAAATTGAGACAACATTACTGGACACCATTCTAAAACCATAAAAACCAGGATCATATTTCTGCAAATATCCTGATACTGTCCTTTTCACATAACCAAAGATTAGCAACGTGATTCTTTTTCTACTGCACTGTACTGGGAACGTATATTGACTGTGATGAATAACTATCCTAAGGGATTCCAAGAATGCTTCTTCATTATTTTTAAATCTCCCATCTCTACGCACAACCCATAGCTGCCTGTATTCAAATGAAATTGCAATCATTTAAAAGAAATAATTCAAATCAATATTACCAACCCTTACTTTTCACCATCCAATGCTTTTAATGCCCCAAATGATCTTTTCTAATCAGCTTCAAGCCCTATGAACAATTTTTATCAGCTATGCAGCTGATAAAATTAGTGTTTGACTGCAAATCACCCCTAGAACACTTTTCTAGGAACATTTCCCTTAACAGTGGGCAGAACATCAATAAACGTTCAAGTCAGTGAGCTAGCTTTTATCATCTAATGTATGCTATATCAATTCTCAAAATTGCAGATCTCTCAGAAAACCGACAGTCCAAGAAAAACGGTTCCAAAAAAAAACATACCAAATGACACTAATTACAGCTTTTAGCTTATCAGCTGGGGTAACAGAACTATGAATTAGCAACAGCATTATTTTACAGGCATGACTCTTAATTCATGATTTGCACTTCTTAAAAAAATTTGTAACTCAATTGGCAATTTCCCAATCATTTGAAACACTTTTCACTTTCCAAGACTAGTGAAGAGTAAGTGATAGATTAGGGTGATTTCTTTACCCAGCTTCTTTCAAAATTTTCAGATATGAATTGTCCAGGACTACCAATTCTTACATAGCATATGCTGCCTCTTACACCACAAATGATACACATTTTTATTAGTGTTAAAGATGTATACACTTTCTTGCCTCGTTTTAAATACAGAGCAGAGACCTTCAATTCTGTTCCTGTTGAGAACTGCCATTTGCATTCTACACTATATTATTCTTTGTAAAGAATGCTGGATCATCTTTCTTTCTTTTGGCCACTGGCATTTCATAGTTTTCTTGGACCTGCTAGTTCTGGTGGCTCTTGAACCTTCCATTCCTGTTGTTGTTTACACATGCATGCACATGCATACACACACACACTCAAAAAGGAAGTCAGAAAAAAGCGATCAACAATTAGTACACTTCCTAAAAGAGTAATACAAAGCTTTAAACAGAAGTGAAATAAAATAAGTGGTAATATATATTAACATATACATTTCATGGTGTACTGGGTCTGGTAATACAGGAAAGTCGGTTGAGAGCACCTTTCGTTTTCTTTTGCTAGGTTACCAAATACAAATAAGAGGAAAAATAAAGCCGTAACAGAGCCTCTAGGATTCTCCCAAACATACTTTTCCGTTTCTTCTCTGAAAAGTTACTAAAAAAGTGGTGATCTCAAAAATATCCTACTTCAAACATTCACACACTATACCTAGTAGTTATATCCTATACGAACATAAATTACTTAAGAAACTGTGAGTGAATAAATGTTTCTGCATCAAACAAATACTGCACAAAAACATCCTCTGTATTAAATCAAGTGCCACCATGTTTGAGATGATGGTTGTCTGTTTATGTTCTAAAATATTCTGAAAAAAGTGATGCATTCTCTAATATACTACTTGCTTTTCAAGACATTAATTGAAGATGATGAAAAGCCCCAAATCCTGATCAGTGAAGCACTGTTCACTAAACTAGCTCTTTATTTGTTTTCCCTACATACCTGGCACAGCACAAATAAAATTCATAATAAAGTAACTGACAACATCTATTCAGTAGATCACAAATGATTTCTACAAGTAATATTTAAAGAGAACTCAATTCTCTTGCTAAACAAGAATCAAATTATCACATCTAAAAAAGATAAAATATCAATTTAAAATACTTCCAGGGAAACAAAAATAAAAATAAATCAATAATTAAACACCTTTGAATACCATTTTATTAATTTTGCCTGAAGACAGAAACTACAAATAAGCTACAAATAATGGACACTGCAACTTTATCTAGGGGTTATGGTTTCAGACACTAAAATTAAAACAACCAAACATTTTTCTACTTTAAGAATAAGTTGGCAGATGTACCCAGACATGTCAGAAAGCTAGTTTTGACCTAAATTTAATTCCTACCTTACTCAGAGCTGTATTTAGAAGTTGCAGGACAACATGAGGGCTAACAGATGAGAGTACTGCCACCTTGTGCCAGCCAAGCTGAAGCCTAACAAACAAGACTAAAAAAGAAACTAAAACTAATTGCAAAACGTGCTCTGCCTTTGAAGTCTGACAGTTATTTGAGATCAGATGCTTGATACTGAATTATGAAAGGGTGCAGCAGTATTAGATTTGAAAATTCAAAAAGACATATGAAGCTTTCTTTTTAATTTCTCTAATATGTCCATGTTATAGAAGGGCGTAATATGTTCTTAGTAAATAAATATTTAAATACTTGAGTCAAGATAAACTTTAGAAAGTTGAGTAGAATTCTGGAAATTCTGATATATACTGACAGTCCACATGAGGAAAAAAAAAATCCTCTCAGTCCCTTCTTAGTTAAAATACAAATACTACATCAAACTTTACATAACAGTGTATAAAAAATGAAACTGCTCAGTGGATATTTCCGTGAGCTCCCTCCACAAGGGGCACTATTACAAGTAATAAAAACGTAAAATAGTAGTACTCACCAATATCATTAGCTAGAGAAGCAGGATCTGAGGTCCCAAGGGTGGCCTCAAACTCCTCCTGAAGACGATAAGCTCGCTGAAGCAAGGATTCAAGCTTATGAATGAATTCAGCACTGATGATATCCTGCAAGAAGAATGACATTAGAATATTTGCTATTTGTTTACGGTCTATATTCTTAGATTTTTACAAACAAATCTTATTAAATCTTCAAAGGGTTCATTGTGCCGCGTTAATTTTCAACAAACAGCACAAAGACTCTGTCAGATGTACACTTCAACATCCAGAATATAAGCATCTTTCTAAACATATATGTTTAATTTAACATAATAAAAAAAAATACTAAACTAAACTTAAAAATACTTTAAAATTATATGTGATGTTTACTGCACTAGAAACAATGAAAACTCTGCAGCTGTATGTTTATCTCAAAATATTTCATCATTTAGTTCATGAGAACAAAGGGATACAAATAAAGTTCAAGCACATTATTTGTGAATACTCATAAACTTATCATCCTTCCCAAGACCTGCATCTAAGCAGATATCCTCTCACAGCTGTAAAAGGAAGGCATGACCCAAGAGATTTTGTGCAGAGAACTGATTAAAGAAATGATTTGTAGCTTGGTATTAGTAATACCATCCAGATGTAAACACTGATGTAACTGCAATTGACAAGAAGTCACACCCAAACTAACTAACAACAGCAAAAAAGTCCTTTAAATGCAATGTAGAAGTTTAAAATATTAATGTAACAAAATGTAGTGAATTTTCAGGGCAGCGTCAGTAGATTAAATATACTCACTTCTACACTTTCTTCTGCGATTGCATCTCCTGCTCCCAGCTTGATGGAACTACAACTTGCTTCGTCTTCAACTTGTCTGTTACGGAAAGTTAGTGCCTGTTCCCATCTACGTAGTGCTTCTTCAAAAAGCTCCATACCTAGGGTAGATCAGAAAAACCTTCACTCAATCAAACACACAGCTTCCATATGTATTTTAGGCTCACAGAAACTATGAAAACTATGAAAACTAGTTTTCTATCTACATAGAAAACTATGTAGATAACTAGCCTAATTACAGCAGAACTGTAATTTTTAAAAATAGCAATTCCCAGTCTAAAAAGAAAAACAAAAACAGATGACAGCTGCCTTTTTAAGATAAGGAAATTCACAAAGCAACAAGGACAACAGTATTTTTTCCAATTTATTTCTAAAAACGATTCTATAGCTTACTACTACAAATACAGGAATCACAACAATATATTTTTAAAAACCTAACACTAGATTAAGCAAGCTTTCAATATTTTATGGAAGTGTTCTTGGACACATGCTCAGAAGACATTGTAGAATAAATTACCACAGTATTGCACAAGCATCACTTTGCCATAAAACCAAGAAATTTACTTTCATTGCTATTAGATATTGAATATTCTTATCATAACCTACCCATCAAATACAAATTCTCAGGTGTTGTCACTGGAATATTGACAAGTTTAATATCATCTTCGTCTGCTTTATCCCAAGAGTTAGAATTGGCACAAGCACAACTGTGACAAGAGGTGGCACTCTGAACCTGAAAAATAAATACATTTTGAAGTGTTGTTATACGAGGTATCCTTAAAACTACATTCTTCCAGAGTACATTATGGTCCAAGTTATCTATCTAGTCTTACCTACAAATTACCATTTAAAAGACTTTAGAAAAAGCACAATTATTTTCAGATTAAGCATAATGTATTGTTTCCTTTGTTATTAATGCTAGGGTGTTGTTTGCCAATATTTTGAAAGTCATTATTGCTCCTTTCTTAAAGTAAGAAAGTAATTAGTGATTTTCAATATTATTTTCCAAGTAACACTTGACTGCAGATTATAATAAGAGTTTAAAAAATAAAACTTGTTGTGTAGACTGATGTAAACAGGGTCTATTACATGACCTGCACATGCCTCTCTGAAAGTAAGGGAAGCAAATATAGACATACAGAAACATACAAAGACTGGTTTAAGCCTGACAAGACATATAAAACAATATACAGCCACTTCCTTCTCCTAGTTGAGAATAGCTGAAAGAACAGGCTTCTGCTTTTAGGTGAGAAGCATGTGTAAACATGATTGTTAATTCCTAAAAACAACCCATTTCCTAGGCAAAACATTACAGATATTATGTTGCATTAAACTTCTCATCCTGTAAATAGTTCCTAACTAGAGGTGCTGTTCACCAAAACAGAGATCGCATGCAGCCTAATGGACCCACACTATAGCATCTGCATGTATCAGTGGAGCAGAAAGAATATTCATTTATTTCTGTACTCTGACCAGAGCAACAGTGGAGCTTAACTCTTTTCTTCTCTTTCTGTCCTCTCTGAATTAAGCCATGTTGTTCCAGATTGCAAGTCTAGGAGCAGCTGATCAGATAGGAAAGATCTCACTACCTCTTCTCCACTAAGGTTTTGCTTTTACCCTTGTGTCAATTCTAGCGTTCAGAAATTCAATTCAATTCACTAACCTAAGATAATAAGAAATCATCAATTTTTAAGTGATTTTCCTGCCAAGGCAGTAAGGTGACTCACTAAATGGTCTAAAATGCACCAGAGCATTATATATAGAGGCCAGGAATGCATAACTGAGTGCAGGATACAAGGAATCCTGCTTTCAGCAGCGCTAAATTGTATAGATTTGGCTCATTCCATTGCACACATCTGCATCCTCATGAAGTTGTTAGACATAAGACAGGAAGAGTCAGAGGCAGTAGACACAGAATCAGTAAGAACAATAAAAAATATTTTTAGTATGTAGAAAGTACAATAAATTCTCTACAAACAGGTCATTTTCCATGCAGTCAGTATCTCAAGCCTTTTGAGGCTGCATAACTTATTCAGAAAAGTTGTTTCAGGTCAGTGAAACCATTAGGTGCACATCCAAGGCAAGTTAACATACACTGAAAAGCCTTAAATCACTTACCGAGACCAGACTCTGAACTGAGCCAGAGTATTTACTGAAAAGTCCGCCATTTGCATAGATACAAGACTGTGATCCTTTTTCCTTGGCAGAGCTCAGAGAAAGAGTCAAGTTTTGTCGGCTACTGGAACAACTTGAACCTAATAGATACACTCATTTTAAAGATTCTACAAAACTGAAAACATTGTATCTTGTGTTAACAAGAACTAGCAAGAACTGTGCCTAATCTTTTCAATAAAATCCAGTTTCGAAGCAAACAACAATTTTTCTTTCATTTACATTTCTACATTAGAAATTATGAATTAGAACAGTCGATATCCATACAATAAGTATGCATATTAAGCACTATTATTTTCCCATCTTATGAAGTTTAAATCTGCTTTTCTCAGTTTTGTGGCAATACATCCACAAGAACTGCAACCCCAATTGTTAATATACTACTGATAAAAATAGTTTTAGTCCAAATGCACAATTAAAACAATAGCTTTAAGACGACCAGCTAAATTATAAAATACTGTAACTTTTTCCTACTTTGCACAATTTCTATTTTAACAATTAAAACCTGATCAGCATTAAAGGAAAATGATTTATTTTACTATTGTATACTGTTACATACACACCCTCACATCCCCTTGTTTCCCCTTCAAGACAGACTAACCAAAAAAACTTTGGGGTTCCTTCGCATACCTTTTTCTGATGCAGCTGCTTTGGTACATTCTAATAGTAGATGGCCTGGTTCCCATTGTGACACTTGCTTGTTTTTTCTTCCACGTCTTCTTTTAAAATGGTGGGCCAGAAAAATAACAGATATTGCACTCACTGCTGTGACTGTGAACAATTTCTTTAACCCAGGGGAAAGTTTAATCTGAAAATACAAGAGCATGACTTCATTGGAGATACATGCTCCTTAGCTTTCACCTTTCCACTTATCCTCCTTTTGGCATCTTCAGCACACGCTGAAGGAAGGACCTAAGAGATTCAGCTGTCACATAGCTTGAGAAATAAATCAACTCTAATCAAGGACATAGACTAATAGCTTCTCAAAGTTTGTGATGGCCAGGTGAGAAAGCTTACAAAGGGGTTGGTGGGACAACATCAGTGGTGGCACTGGGAGTCATACTCCAACACCAAGAACTCTAAGACATATTACAAATCCATGAACTACGGGGTTCTAAACAAATAACTTCCACACTTCTTTTTTCTTTCTTTTTAATGCCAGGACAATGCAGGACTTCAGTTAGTTCTTAAACAGACCTAAAAAAAGAATCTCGGCCTTCACAGCTAGACTTTCTTGCACTGTGAAAGAATGGAGGACACAAAAGCTAACATTTGCATTGTTTCAATTTGGGAAGAACATGTACTTAAACAAATTTGCCTAAAATGAGTTTTGTTTATTTTTACTATTTATTTTGAACATAGATAATCTGTAGATTTGTATGTTTAAATTTAGCAAATAAGAACCACATATTCAAGCAACTGGAATTAAACCCACTAACAAAGCTTAGAAAGTTCAAAGTGACCAGACTTTAAAAAGAATTCAAGAAAAAATCCACTTAACTAGAAAATACTGCCCACATCCAAAGAATCTTTAGGGAATCTATGCTACTTGAGAAGGCATGACTTCTGGGGGAAAAAAAAAATAAAAAATCTGCAGCCCCTGAGGCCAATACAGTATTTCTGTAACACCTCCTCATATGAGAAAGGAACTGGCCAGAGTATCACTGCACTCTGGCAGGCCATGGTTGCTGTGCAGTTGGCTAGTACTATCAATAGAGTTATGCAATTTCAAGAAGCATTGAAAGCTTCTTTGATAGCTTCACTGAGTTTGCTATAAGTGTCAAATACCTTTGACTTGAGAACTCTAAGATAAAGAACTTAAAGGTACCGTATCTTGACTGAGGACAAGAACCTAGCAGTATATTGTGCAAGCTAAAGTAAATCCCTGAAAAAGCACGAATGCATATTTGCAGGAGACTACTGGATTTAACAGAAAAGAGTAACAATCAAATAACTAAAATTGAAAATTCAGCTCTAGCATTAAATTCTGTAAGTTTCAAGGTTCAAAAAAAAAAACTGTAAGATTTTTTTAGAAGTTTGTCTATGTCTGCAAGTATGACGATACACGTTAGCACGTTGAAAAATATTTATATGCGAATTTGAAGAATGACATTGCTTCCATTTATAAACAACTAATTAAATAAAAATAAAATACAGTTGTATTAAGGACATGAGTTTTCAAAGCAAAGCTTTACTAATAAATTGTTAATATGTAACTCTGAAAAAAACTTTATCAACATTGCTAACTACAAACATTTTTTTCCTTGTCCTTATCCTTGTCAATAATTTGCCATAGGCAGAATAGGGAGGGGGAGAGGAAAAAAAAAAGAAAAGCACCTTTGAGCCGTGTTTTGTATAGCCAAATAAAAACTCCCCCACCCTGTGTATTACTGAAACAGAATACGGTTCACGGTTCAAGAAATTTATTATCTGAGACACATGACTGCGGCTTTAGTGTTTTCTGAAGTAATTCAGACATATTTAGCTCTACCGCTTATCACTCATGTAGTTAGAGGCAACACAATTACAGCAACTCCTCTTTGCCTTTGTCATGACAGTGCTCTAGGGAAGAATCTTGTAATTCCCTGCAGACAGGGAGTGTCAGCATCACAATACTTACAGCTTTCCAGCCTGACAAATAATAACATACTCTTCAGCCAGATTTGACTGCTATCCACATTGCTACTTATATAGTGAAAACTAGCCTATAATACCAACAAAATAAATCACCGTATGATGTTGATATGCAATGATGAACTGTCAACAGAAACACTTTTAGCTTGCAGCTGTAAATAAACAAAAATCCTTACAAATTTAGTTCACATTAAGCTCTGAAAAAAAAGAACATTACAATTAAACTTTAAAAGTATATCATAAGTTGCAATACTCACAGAACATATATATTACCTGTATAAAAGAATAATACCAAGAAAGGGGAAGATGAAATGCCCGAAAAGCTACCGTCTTCAGAGAAAACCGTGCCTCAGTAACAGCTTCTTCTGACATGGCTCCTTCTCTCCCATAACCTCATTCAGTGGATCTATCTTGAAAACATGAGTCCCAGATGGCCTCTGGAACGGGCTGTCAAATGAAGGATACATACTCAATTATGTAATACAAGGCGAAGATGGCTTTCTTCTACAGACTTGAAACCTTTACGTAACAGGTAGCTGACTTGTTTGATTGATGTGTGTGACCAGAGATGAGATCTGCGTTTAATGAGAAGACAGCAAATGTGCTGGCTCAGCTTAGGCCTCGCTCATCTCAACTGCCCTGTGTGGAGACCCGCGTGTGTCTGACAAGAGCCATCGCTCTGCTTTCGCTGTCTGACAGCTCGCTTCTCACATCCGATAAATCACACACAAAACAACTCTGATGTTAAACCTTCAGCCGACGCCCGGCCTCGCAGGGGCTACGGACCCCGCCCCGCCGCAGCCCCCTCCCGGAGCCCCGTGCCGAGCTCTCCCCCGTGTCGGGGACCGAGGGCCAGCGCTGTCCGAGCTCCCGCACCCCTGCGGCTGAGGCAGCCTCGGCTCGGCTCGCCCAGGGGCCGGATCCCACGCCTCGCCGCCCGCCCGCCGCCCCCCGTTAGCTGCCCCCGCCACCCGCCGTTACCTGCCGGGCACCGGGGCGGGCACCGCGGGCAGCAGGCACGGCCCCTCACGGGCGGCTCCGTCCCCGCCCCGGCTGCCGCTAGGAGGCGGGCGGGGATCCGCTTCCGGGCCAGCGAGGAACCGCTGTGGGCTGCCAGGAGGCAGCGGCCGCCTGATGAGGTGAGACGAGGTGAGGCGAGCCGCTCCGTCACCCGCCCGCTGCCGCCATCCTCCCGCGGGGCAGCCCCCGCGGCTGGCGGCCGGGCAAGGCGGGGCGAGACTCTGCGGCCGCCATCTTGGTGTGGGGCGGCGCTCACGTGAGCGGCGCGGAGGCCCCGCGCGGCCATCTTTGTGCGGGGCGCGGCCGGGGGTGCCGCAGGCGCGGCCGGTGAGGGGAGAGAGGGAGGTGTCGCCGCGGGCCGGCTGCGCCCGTCCTCCGCCGGGGCTCCTGGGTGGCAGGGGAGCGGTCCCTGCGCTGTCCTCCTGGGCTGGGCTGGGCTGGGCTCCGTTCTGCCCTCCGCGTGAGCCGCAGGGCTCGCCGCGGCCCGGCTGAGCTGCGGGCTCCGAGCACGGCCGCATCCTGCCGGTGAGGAGGAGGAGGGGGAGGAAGGCGGCCGTGAGGCGGGGGGTGGCAGGAATGGGGCGGCCGCGGTCTGCGGCCGGTCGCAAAGTCCGGGGGGGCTCGGGGCGGCCGGGGCGGGGCAGGGGGCTGCGGGGGCTCGGTCTGTGTGGGTTGGGGGCTGTGGCCGGGGCCTGTCCGGCCCTAAGGGGAGGGTCGAGTCCCTCTCCGGGAACGTCTGCTGAAGCGGCGGCGGTGGCACGGCAGGTAGGAGGAGGTTCCCAGGGGCCGTGGTTTCTCCGCGAAATGCTGGTGCTGCCGTGAGGCTGTCTGCGAGGATCGATCGTCGCGGCCGAGGGATGGAAGAGGGGGAAGAAACCTGGCGTGACGCCCAGGGGAAAATCGCCGTGGGCTTCTCCTTCCTGGCTGCAGGCCTGAGCTAAGGAAGCCTCCTCAGATGCGTAAAGGACAGCTGATGGGTTACAAGGTCAGGCGTAGTGCTGTGGAAGGAAGAAGTGAACAGGCAGGCGCCGTGCCCTAGAGGCAATATAAAATAAACGCTGTCTGACCCAGTAAGCGGACAGGCTGTCAACTCGACCATTTTCTTAAGGTCTGCTTAGGAAGCAATACTTAATAAGAGGGGGAAGATCTAATGGAAGTGGCTTAATAACATTGCTTCTTGCTTGGGTGGATAGTTCTTGTTGCCCAAATGCAAAGACCAAGCAGAAAACGTCTACTGGGTAATAGAGCAAAAAAGAACTTAGTGTGTGAAGTTCAGGTTAGTATTCCCTCTGATTGGACTTATTGGCACAAGAGGACTGTTCTCAAGTTTGGTAATGGTAAATTAGAAATTGATTCACAGACATAGTTATTGTGAAGTGATATTGGCAAAGAATTCTTTAGAAAGTAGCATGTACCTTAGTAATTTGAATACATACGTTAAAGGTGATAGCTTCATTGGACGTGTATAGTTAGCAGTGAGCTCTGCTGTTTTTTACTGAAGTGTGAAAAATGTCTATATGATAATGAATTACTGGAAGCTCCAAAGCTCTTCACGATTTTAAGTAATTAAACAATCAAGTACAAAATTCTATGTCATTATTTTTTATTGTTGTTGAGAAAGAAAACAAATGCGATTGTTTCAGTGCACCACTAGCAAAATAATTGTGAATGCAAATGAGAACGCTGAGCTTAGTGCTCACTGGTTACATATGCTGTTATTCACAGCTGTACAGTCAAAATAATAAAAGCCTATAATGAAGATACAATTACTGCTTCAGGCAACTGTTGTCTTCAGAATAGCTGCTTTATTCTTAAAATCTTCCACCAATGGTCTGGAAGTGAATTCTAGTTTTGTATTTACAAAGGTTAGAATTTACATTGTATTTAACTGGAGTTTTATGTAAGATTAGTTTTATATAAGGTTAGTTTTTTATAATTATTTTTTGATCTCTAAGTAGTTCATTTAGACTTGTTCATAGGGCAAGTATTCAGGTGTGTGGGAGCAACCCTGTAAAACGATCTGATAAAATGTCTCCCTGTTTAAGGACATCAGTGGAATACAGATAGAGGTTTGTTTATTTCAACATCTGTTGAAATGCTAACTGCTATGATTAGGTTGATGGAAACATTAATTTCAGCTTCAATGCCAAAAATTTTGAGAGAATTTAAAATATGTTGTGTTTGTTTTGGAAATATTAAGCTCCCAGTATGAGCCTTGAAAAGCTTTCAAGGTTACTTGAACTCTTAGTGATTGGGATATTTTTGTGTGTATGATGGGCCTTTTGTGGTAGGCACCACATACGTCTTATGATGGTGTGGAAGTCTGATGCATGATGAATGGTGAGCTGGTCATCAAGCTTTAAAATATTGTTCATACTTCTCTGATGGCTCACATGAGCCAGTTTTTTCATAGTGAATGCAAAGTATGAAAGGGGGGAAGATATATTTTTTGTATGTCTCACGCTGCATGTGGTAAACAAAAAACTTCTTCTTTTGATCATTAAATGATTCAGTTGATGGAATGATGCAGTATGATACTGTATGGTGGGACTGAGAAGAGGTGGACTGAAACAAACCTTTCAATAGAATGGTGGAGACCTAGGAATGGACTTCAAAGTTCCCTCCCAAATGTATGGGGAATATTGTAATGAAGTTTATTGCTTCTTATGTGAAGAAGCAACTTTCAGATGAGGTCAACACAACGCAGAATTGGTGGAAAAGCAGGTGTGATGAGATGCATTAGTAGAGGGAAATTGGTAGTCTTCGGATGAATTAAGAAGTGGTGAAATGGAGGGAGGGCAGCGAGCGAGGGAGGGGCTGCCCAGGGATCGCTAGTGCTTTGAGAGATGAAGGATGAATCGTGGGTTGGAATTCAATTGTACAGTTTAAGATTTCAGTGGAAAATTTTACAAAGTAGGTTATAGCAGCCTAGGTATGTTAAGCTACCAAGGCTCTTCCTCTACAGTGACTTACGCAGTTGCTACAGCATGGAAGGCAGGTGCAGGTCGAAGAAGTTTGACAACAGAAGCTGAAAGCCCATTCATTTTGCTGTGCCCATATGATGTCACCTACAGAAGTTGTAACATGCACTAGAGTTCTGCTAGGGACGCTTTCCACATGGAAGGCAGTAGGAAACATGTCTGTAGGGACACGTGTGTCGATGTGCTTTGGTCTTTCAGATGATTATTATTAGAAGAGGGATGCAGATGGAGACTGCACCAAGAAGCAATCTGCAGTGAGCAGAACTCTTGAGTTTGTGTTTGTGTTGGTTTTGCAGTTCCAGTTGTGAGAAATAGCTATTAAAAATCTGGTAGTATGCAGTGAAGTTTATCTTTCGTTCATAGCTTTATATTACTTGGGATAATTCATTCGGAAATTTATTTCCATAAAGTAATTAAGCTTAGAGCTTTCCTAAGCCATTATACCAGTCTTCCTAAAGCATTGGTGTTAAGTCAGCATTAATTCACACTGAGATCTTTTAAGTTAGGTCTTTAATCAAAACTCATTTGTCCATTTTTAATGTTTTATAGATGTCGCAAAATGTGCGAGATGAAGTGTGCGTTTATGTTTCTGTTCTGGAAAGGAGTTTTACAGTTCAAACCAGAATTTCCAATATGACAGAAAGTTTAGGACTTTTTGCCTGAAAAACTGTTATTTTCATACATGAAGTCTTTCAGCAATACTGCAAATAGATACTGAACTGAGGAAATATTTCTCCAGCTGCAGCTTATATTTAAGACTAATGCTTTTTAAAAGTCTTTTCGTTGTTCCAGGAAAGAGGATTTAGACCTCATTATGAAAAAAATCCCAAGTTATTAATTTGCTGTTGTATTTCTAGCCATGTGAGCTTAGATCTCAAGTATTTTATTGTAAAGCTCTTAAAGTGAGATACAAAAAGACTGAAAGATATACATGCATACTTGAGTATGTTATATATTAATTGTATATCTATAAAATATATTTAGTATGTGCATATATGCATATATATACGCATACAATAAATATACAATAATGTTATATCCTATTTTTATAGGAATAATATATGTAATACCATGTTTATACAGGTGCACATGCACACCTTAAAAAGGTGTACACACATGTGCATTTGCATACATGTGCACACATTTAAAAAAATCTCTGATAGTCAAATGGAACTGAAACGACCCTGACAGAGGGTTCTTATTGCAAGACAATAGAAATAAAGACCAGGTTAAAGATAAAGTGTTTACTAGGCAGCATGTAGGAGATGCCTACTAGGCAAGGTTTTGTGCCCCCACTGTATGCCAAAGCCCCAAGTTAATATTCAACATAGGGGTTGCTGATGCTGTGTGATCCATAGGCCCATGAAGAAATGGACATAAAACTGCTAGAGCAAACAAGAGAAGTGGAAAGAGATGTCAGTAACAGTGCCAAAGGCTGCAAGCAGGTTGAGGAAAGTGCATCATTAAGTTAGGCTGGAAGCTCAGTTGCATGTGTTGACAAATGAAAGCTAGATTGGCTAGGTAAGTAAGTGGGCAAAGAAACTTTAAGACTCCTTGGGCTTGAGAGATTGATGTCTCAGTAGTAATTCTTCAGCGACAAAACCGGAGTGAGAGTCAATTGGAGTACCTATGTGAAAGTAATGTTACAAAGTTCTGTTTTTTTTTTTTTTATTTTGCTTTCGTAAAGTATCAACTCTATCTGTGCAGCTGTCAAAATAATAATCACAAAAGGGTTGGATTTAGCATTCCGTGTTTCTAATAAGTCTGTGTCCACATCAGAAACCCTGGATGAACAGAGAGAACTCAAATGAGAGAAACTTGCTGAGTCATCAGTACTACGTGGGAGTTACAAGCTCATTTGCTTTTGATATATAATGTGCTGGTATCTAGAATGATTTTTTTGTAAATAAATAAAACCAAGATAAGGTTCAATTCTCCCATGGCAAGTGAATCACGTGGCTTCAGCACGTTTCACCAGTGTTGCGTAATGACTGTTTCCAGAATGTACAAGCCAAGCTACCACCAGTTCTGGGTAGAGTTTAGAAAACGTATTTTTAGAATTGTTTTATTTTTTACTTTTGGGTGCCATGGTAGAGGCCACGAAGATAAATCAGTCCAACTGGCTTTGCTCCATTCAGGATTCTGTTGTTTGGTGCCCTAAAAGTCAGAAAATAGAGGAATGCATTTTAGATCTCCGCTGTATTTAATTTAAACTATTGGATTCCCTTACCCTTAAGGTATTTATTTCAACTTACTTAAAAATGACACATTCTTGTAAAGGCTATGTATATTTTGTGTAGTGGATATCGACTTCTGCTGCCTACTGCAAGGAATAGGATTTTACTTACTGTTACTTCTGTTGAAAAGCAGCTTCTTGGTCTTGGAAATTCCAGCTGCAGGATCTCGGAAAATACAGCTTCTGAAATGTCATCACTCAGCAGCAACTGCCCCCACTTGGAATCAGTGGGTGAGATAACAAAAGAGGAATTGATACAGAAATCTCATGTAAGTTGTAGCTCCTTCCTTCTAACTAATTAATTGTGATCACTTACTTTAGCTGCATACCTTGTCATGTATCGCTATGCACAAGATGTGTTGAACATAGGATAAAACTTACTGCACTGCAGTAGTAATGTTCAAACAAAGTATTGGAAGAACTATGGGCTTTGAAGCTGAAAACCTCATTTGCCATACTTAATACTTAAGAGTACCTTTCCCAGCAGTGTGTTCCAAAGCAAATGTTACTTTAATATCACTTAAAAGAGATAGCATAACACTAAGCAGAACTTATTTTCAGACTTTGTAATTTTGGCTGTTAGTTGATTAGAATGTGAAAGTAATATACTATGACTGGACTTCAAGTGGAAGCTGTAAAAAAGAAATTTATGCTTAAGATTTTTGTTGGATCACAGTTCACTTTCTGATAGAGGAGTCACAGGTTGAGAACCTGTCCTTATCTGAACTCTTGCTTTCCATCTAGTATTAATAAATGATACAAAAGATTTTTGTAACCCATTTTAGTAGCTGGGATGTGGTGAAAAGTCAACCTTTTTCTGTCCATGGTACTAATTTTTTTTTTTATTTGAAAGTGCAGCAGTTGATTTGCTGCTGAGGAGAATGCCATTCTCCTAGTGTTGTATCTTCTTTTGTAAATCTTTGCAGGTAGTGATGATTTTATGGAGCATGCAGTTGTTAGAGATCCTATTGTTTTCATTTCTCTTTGTTAGATTGGTAGACAAGACTAGTTTTGAAGTTTTTGATGGTAATGTGACATAAAACAGCTTCAGATTTTTTTTCTTTTAAGAATCTCAGAGATCTTAGATCTTACTAGAAAAAAATACACAAAGCTTAAAATCATGTGAAATGAAACAAAAATTGAGTTAGTATCAACACATTCATTTTTGTCTTAAATTTTTCAGTTGATAGTTGTTTTTTACAGTATTTTTTCTCATTTTTTCTTGAGGTTGTGGTTTACTGATGAAAGTAAGTGAAATAATCCTTTGCCTGTGCATTTAATTTAACAGGGCACTTGTCAGGACTGTAAAGTTAGAGGACCCAACCTTTGGGCGTGCTTAGAGGTAAGTTGTTCTGCTGAAGTCCTGTTTTAGTAAACTGCGAATAGAAGTTGGAAGTAATTTATTTGTTGTTGTTGTTGAAAGAAACAACTATAATTATGTTCTTTTTAAATAATAACTTACAATTAATTTGAAGTAAAACCTCTCATGCAATTTTTTATTTCTAAAATGTTTTATCTTCTATCAGGTACATATTTCTTGTAATTTAAGAATATTATGTTTAAAATGAGTTCTTTGGATAATAAGCTGACATGTTAAGGGTTCTTGTTTTACAGCTTCTAAGAATTTTTTAATCTTTTTCCTAGGTCTGTAGATTTTAAGATAATGTATCATTCCTGAATTAAGTTACTTCTTTTAAGCCTGCTTTAAAATTTGTAGTATAAACATCTAGCAGTAAATGGTGACTTCTTAAGAGTATAATAATATATACTTTTTTTTTATTATTTGTAGGCAAAATAACTAAAAAAAAAAATTGAAACATTATTCAAACTTTGGAGTTTTGTAGTCTTTACCCTGTGTACAGTTCATTCTTAAAAGTGTAATTGCCTTAGTCTTCTTGCTGTCTACAAAGAAAAAATGTATTAAAAAAAAAAAGAAAATACTACTACTTCAGATTGATCTATGATACCAACAGGGAAGTATGCAGCAGATTATTTTTTAAAATGTCTTGAATTTTTTAAACATAGAGCTCTTTTCAAAGGTTGAGATTCTGCTCTATAGGCTTGGCTTTGTTTCTTGGCAGAATAAATTTAAGTCCTATCAGGAGGATCTCTAGGCTGAGATGCAAATTTGTAGGTGTGTGTATGAGTACTTTCAAAAATCTGCATTGCTGATTTCCTTTAAAGTGCATTATTGTAACAGTTAAGAGATTATTTTGATCCCATTATCAATAAAAGATAAGGGGGAAACAGCTGTTGTTTAATGTCTTTTTCTGAGGTTGCTTGAAGTTTAATTAAATGTAAAAACTCTTTGGGGAATAACAAGAGAAGTAGGAAGAGGTGTTGAGGCATGCATGAACCTGGCAGGTGGAGAAGCGCTGTGGAGCTTAAAGCTTTTTTATTATTATTTTTATTTTTATTTCTCACTTCGAACTCTTGGACTGTTTTTGAAAAACTTAATTTCATACAACATTTTCCATAGGAGAGTTTTCTAATTACAGTAGGACACTTAAAGTGTCATGCTGTGCTACATCTCCTCTTGGATGAATTGGCATCTTGCCTTCACCTTTTGTGCATAGAAAAACAGCCAGCACATGGTGAGATCCCAGCATGTTAACTATCTGTAACTTAACCAATATCTGTGATTATTTAATATAGAAAATCGACTCTGTGTCCAGCTGCAACTGTAAATTAACATGCTTAGTGTTATACAGATAACATGCTGTACCTCCTTACAGGATTGTCTTGGCTCATGCAAATGAGGAATTACTGAAAATTGCTTGAAGATTGGCAGCTGCAAGATTGCATACTCAACTCAGCCAAATATGTTTTGTAATTAGCACGATTAAAATCAGCAATTACTTTGCATCTTTTAATTAAAATTTAGTAAGTTATTAACCATATAGTGCTGGAAAGCTTTATTTAAAGGTTAAAAAAAATACTGAAGTAATACTATAAGCAAGAGGCATAGTAGATAGGGACATGAAGCATGACACATTTATTCAAAAATGCCTTTAAGTCTTTCATAATTTGGTATTTTAGACACTGAGCTAACTTCATGGTTTCTGCCACAATCTCTACCAAATCACGAGTTGTAAATATATATATATAGAGAGAGAGAGAGACTTGAATCTGAACAAAAATGTCAAAAAAAGACCCGAAACACCTGTATATTCCAGGAGTACTGTCTAACACTGTCTACCGGTGAAAGGAGTTGAGTTAAATCTTGCAGCATTCTTACTTTGCTTTAGGTGATATTTAACACTTACTGTGCATGTCTCTTGGTTTGTGTAGGAACCTGCAAGTTTGAAATATAAGTGAATTTAAAAGGGGCTGGCAGTATGTTCCTGTTCTGTAAACCTGTTTGACACCATGTTTTAATTCTGTATGCTTCTTCATGTCTTGCTCAACAGAACAGATGTACATATGTTGGCTGCGGTGAATCCCATGTCGATCACAGTACAATCCATTCCCAGGTATGTATATTTGCTAGTAATACAGCAGTTAGAAACAGTGAAGTAGAACTACAGAACTCTTTGATTCTGTGTAGCAAAGCCAATAATCTGTTAGTATATCTATTTGGCAGTTTGGTTCTTTGTTTTAGTTTTTCTCGTACAGAAGCAAGTCTTACTGGCTTAGGGACATGTAAGTTTAGAGTCTTTGTGCAGTTGCATAATTATTTATGTAATTCTGACACCAGTGCTTCTTAAAGGACCATGGTGAAAATTAAAGAAAAATAATAATAATAAAAATGATTTTCAAGATCCATAGACAAGACTGTACTTAGGTTGAAGTACAGCATAAAAGTTTAATTTGGGATTATGGCTGCCTAATGGGTAAGAGGAGGAAAGTTGTATTAAAGAAGATGGAGAGTAGAAGATAGGAATTAAAAATTGTAAATTACCAGAAACAGGTGCTTTGTTTCTGTATTATGGTTACTGTTCTGGTGGCTGCAGATAAAAGCCCTGTAAGCCAAGGTAAATGTATCCTTTCATGCCAAGTCTTGATTTTGAATTCAGCTTGGGAGGAGCAATGGCATGCGTGCACTGTATTCACCAGCACACCAAGTTCTGTCAAGGGTGGTCAGCTTGAGTGCATCTGTTTGGATCTTAAATTTACTGTCTCTTCAATGCACACACATGTACAACTGGAACAGTTGCCAAAATGACAGAAATAAGCTGCATCATTCTTTCTTAACAAATATTTTCAGAATCACCGGCTTTCTGATGAAATTCTTGCCACTAATTTATAATTAATTGGAATAAGAAAAAATCCAATAGAAATTTCATAGAAAATATATTGAAGACTCCACACTGAGCTATTTTTGGTCCTTAAAAATAATAATAATTTAAAAAAAAACAAAACAAAACAAAAAAAAAGAAAAAAAAAAAAGAAAACCAAAGTAAACAATCCTCACCCCCAGCTGGTGAACGTTAATGAACAAATAGGACATAATATAGTTCTACAAGGAATTCACTTTGCATTTTACCACCACTCCTAAAGCAGGGCCTAGTGCATATTTATATAAATCAATATTGAATTAATATAAATCTATATAAATGTGCATTTTTAACTAGCTATTTAAGCTTATTCATGGTTCTAAAGCCTTTACAGTAGTTATATAAAGGGGCCACTTGTAGTGCAATTGGGTAACAGATGGTCCCTGAATTTCTTGCCTATAATTTTACACCTTCTGGCTTTCTATTGTAGCTTATCCCTGTTTCACATGCTGTTTTAGCAATGTTAAATAATTACAAGGTAACAAACAGAAAGGGAATAGATGGCTTTACTTGATGGCAGTGACATCCTTGTCTTGATTTTTCTCATTGATTTAATTTTAATTTTTGGCCCTCTTTAAGCCCTCTTCAGGATACAAGCTTTCCTAATTTGCTATCTCAAGTATTTAGTGGTTACCTTTATTTGATCTTTGTGCGTTTGTTTTTTTCTTATGTGATAATCCTTAACTGATTAGAATGACAGAGACAAGGTTGATGGGAATCATTTGAGTTCTCACAAGTTTCCATCAGCAAGGCTTCCTATACTGCAAATAATTGTGTTCATTGTCTCCACTTTGTGAAAATTATTAAACCCTGGAGACTTCTAAATGCTTGTGCAACAGAAGCTGCAAAATCAAGCATATTCTTATGTTTAAAATATTCTAGGATACTTACTTACTGTGATGTTTCTGATAAGTTTTGATGGTGGGAGGGCTTCTTAATGAAACTACAGCCCACACTTTGTATTAAAAGCATTATTCTTTTACAAGACCTTATTAAATGAGGGAACTTGGAACTCAGACATCCTGCAGCAGTATTATTTTCCCAATTTCTAGCAAATCTCTCATCTATAAAGATGTCCAGTGCTACCGTGTAAGGAAGAGATACAGGAAAGTGTGGTGAAAATATCTCGAGTTTAATAGCAGCTGTTTGCATGATCTTACAGTAAGAAAAGAGGTCAACAAAAGAAAGGTGAAGGTTAGAAACATAAAATATGCTCCATCTGTCAAATTTTTATGTTGCTGCATAATGTGAAGCTGTCAACGAGAGAACTAATTGAGTCTAGAATGAATGTTTGCTTTGGTATGAGCAGCTCTTATAACTGACCTAAGAATCTTGTATTATCTTCTATTTGATTGTTCAATGGCCAGCAACGTGAAATTCGTACAGCAAACTGGTAGAATGAAACACTGTCCTTACTGTATAGGAGGAGGCTGCCATTGTGACTAACAGCAGATACTGAAGGTAGCTTTATTGTGAATTTTAACTTTCCACCACAATGTCAGTTGTGGTTTAACCCTGAAGGCAGCTCAGCACAACACAACCACTTGCTCACCCCCCACTCTCCCAGTAGGATGGGGGAGAAGAATCAGGTCAGGGGGAGTAAAAGCTTGTGGGTTGAGATAAGGACAGTTTAATGGGACAGAAAAGGGAAATAAATTAATGTGTACAAAACAAGTTGATGTACAACGCAGCCGCTTGATACCTGCTGACTGATGCCCAACCCATCCCTGAGCAGTAGTCTGCCCCCTACCTTGGCCAGCCACCCCATATTAATTACTTGGTATGACATCACATGGCGTGGGACATCCCTGTGGCCAGTTTGAGTCAGCTCTTCTGGTTCTGTCCCCTCCCACCTCCTGGTGCACCCTTAGCCTCCTCACTGGTAGGGTGGTGTGAGAAGCTGAAAAGTCCATGGCTCAGTGTAAGCACTGCTCTGCAACAATTAAAACGTCAGCGTGTTTTTGATGTTATTCTCATCCTAAATCCAAAACAGCACCATACCACTAGGAGGAAAATTAGCTTTTTCCTAGCTAAAACCATGACAGTGTCTTTTTATTTTTATAACACAAGTATGTCAGATATGACGGTGGCTTAAATTTTGATTGTATGTTGTTGCTAGTGTGACTTATACTAAAAATGTGTTGTGCGGTTTACACTAAAATTTCACTAACCAAATTGTTGTTTTTAAATATTTTAATGTATGTATTTATTTCATTGTTGAAAGATCCAACATTTTAATACTCCTGTTCTACCTTGCATGTGCCAGTATTTAATTATTCTGTGCTTCTGAATCATAATCTTGTTTTTTATCATCCTTTAGGAGACAAAACACTGTCTAACTGTCAACCTTACTACACTCCGTGTTTGGTGTTACGCCTGTAGTAAGGAAGTATTTCTGGATAGAAAATTAGGATCTCATTCTCCACTACCAAATGCGAGACTGTCTCAACAAACACAAGAAAATAGCATACAGGTATTTTTTAACCCAATGAAGCACAGCTGTAGCTTTGCAATAAACTTTGTCTTCTAATAATTGAGGCATTGACTTTTCCTTTTTCTTGTGAATGTTGTTTCTACTCACTTTTCTGTTTTTATACAATTTCTTTGAAGAGACAGTGCCCATCTTGTATGTTCAATCTCTTTACTCCATGCTAAGAATGTTGTTTTCATCCTAGTGTCTAATTGTTTGTTAATCAGCAGTAATCTGTAAGATACAGAAATTGTACAGGGTTAAATTTAAGGCTAGAAAATGGGGGATAGTTCACCTGTGCTACCTGTTCTGTGAGCTCTTGAAAATCTTTTAAAAGCATAAATGTTCAGTACAATGCATGTAACTGGAAAAAAAGGCATTAATTCTTACCTGTTTAATGTACTTACATAAAACTGACAGGTAACTCAGTTAAAATTGACACAAGTACCAGTGCAGCATTTCTAATAATGTTGTCCTTGGGGAACAGAGCTATAGGAAAGATGATGCACAGGTTGTGTACGTTTTTAATTTATTTTTGAAAATTGAAGTTGTACAGAAAGATGAACAGTTTTTTTTTTCAATACACACCAGCACCTCAATTAGAATAGTACAATTGGATTATTTTTTCTAGTGTCTGTTAACCAGAAGTTCTGTTGACTTGATGTAAAGCTCGGTTCAGACTTCTGAGCTTGTTTTCTATTACAATTAACCTGTTTTAATCTTCCAGAGAAATGAGTATAACATACAGAAAAATCAGAAGAACTTAAAAAGTCTGTTTCATGTTTTGTGTGGAATTCTTGTTTCTGTGCTCGCAAAAAGAGCTTGTCAAAGAGTGTTTGCCTAATACATGTGTTCTTTTTCTTTATTTGTACATTTTGTTTCAGCAACTTCATTTGTCTTCATTAAATGTAGTGAGCCATCTGGTGGCATATCAAAACCACACATAGTAACTTTTATGTGATGACTGCTGTGTTAGCATTTCAGTGCTGGCTAACTGATTATTATCCAAATGAATGAAATGCTTTGTTTTGCATTGCTTTGTTTTGATTCTTCATTTCTTGTCATAAAATCATATCAGTGTTGTCACTGGTAATCTAAAAACATGGGCGTGTTTTTTCTGGGTAAACTTTTATCAGGGTGGCTGTGGAATCTGGATATTCTCACTTTAAATGAGATTTCAAAATGCAGTGAGATTTCAAAACGCATTTGCATCATCTGTAGTTCCCAATTGGTGAAAATATGCTTAAGAAGAAAAATGATAAATAGAAGTAAATACATGTTTTTTTTCTCCTTAAAAGGATTTTAAAATACCCAGTATTCCCACACTGAAGACTCCATTAGCAGCTGTATTTGATGACCTAGATATAGAAGTGGAAGAAGATGAGTTAAAGACTAGAGGTAATAAAATCAAAATCTAGCACTTTAATGCCCTTTATCGCATGTGTCCAGCTATATATTAGTTCTAATTAGAACTGTTTCCTGTTCTGCTCCAACTAAGATCTTTATTTTCAGTTTCACCTTAAATGCAGCAATCTTTACCTATCTTCAGAGCAGAGGCTGTGGTGATATATGTAATATACCTGTGAAAGTAGCAACAAAAATAAGAAAGAATGTTGGAGTAATGTTTAATGTAGCTGGTGTTTTAGACACTCTGGTAAGAGTAGTTTTTTATTAAATCTGTTCTAATATTTTCTCCTGTCTAACCTAAAAGGTTCTTGGTTTGAATGCTTTTCTGCAATTCGGCTAACTTTTTTCTGAGCCTGTAGCTTACAGGTTTGTTTTTTTGTTGTTAGTTCTTTTTTCTCCTCAGTAATTTCATGCACTGCTAAACCTGCAGATATAAAAGGTTACACCACCACTAACATACAGCTAGTGGAAAGATAAAAATCAGCGTGGGTGAAACTCCAAAAAGAGAAGCTTTAGTGTTTAATTTTCCTAAGAGAACATCTTGATTATCTCTTAGAAACCTCAGACTGGTATTAATCATTTCCGAAAGGATATATGTATTTGTTAGAAAGGAAAATTATTTCTAACTGCCATTTTCTAAGGAATTTTAGACCAGCAGACCGTTAAAGTTTTATTTTTGACATGCCAATGCATATGTGAAGGCAGTTTGTTTTCTGTCAGTGAAGTTATTCTAATTTATGGATCTTATTTCTCCTTTACTCATCTGCTACCAGTGTTCTCACCCCTAAGTCTCCTGGCATTGGCCAAAAAACCTGTTTCGCCCCTTCTGTTGTCTGGCACAGTCTTTATAGATATATCACCACCACACTGATTTGTCATCTGCCCTTAAATCATTAAATCATGTGTTTTATTCCCAGTTAGTTTTTCCTACCAAAATGTATTATTTGTGTTTCTTATTGTCCTATAAATATTTTTGGAAAAGTAAATTTTATGGAAGTAATATAAAAGTAGAACTTCTATGTTGGGCTGCTGTTGTGTGGGCTGCTGCAGGGAAAGGTGACTCCAGCCCAGACAGACCCAACACAATGTTATAGTTCCCAGTAGTATTGATGTGACCATGTTCATACGTTTCTCAAACGTGAAACTCTTCAGCTCTGTTTAAATTTCGTTCTCAAATTTAAAAGTCTTTTTAAATGTATTTATTGAATCAATCACTGGAATATATCTTAATGAGGAAAGAAGTCCCTTCAAAAAATTTATTTGCAACACTCCAGGCTGGAAAACAGACTTGCGGAATATCCGTTATATTTTTCAGGTCTAACAGGATTGAAAAATATTGGTAACACTTGTTACATGAATGCAGCTTTACAAGCTCTTTCCAACTGGTAAGGAAAGTGGATGTAAATAATATTTTATATTTGCTTGCACATGTATTTTTTCCTCAAGATTGACTTAAAGACCTTGGGCTGGACTACAGTGGAAGACAACATGTATTTGTTAATTCTCAATCTTGCATGCTACAAGCAATTGTGTCACTGATAGAAAAGAACAGTGTTATGGTATACAGGCTAGGCAGTTTTTACCCTGTTTTCAATTCCTTACTGTCCTAAATGAGAATATATGCAGCTCTAGAAATTAGAAGAAAATCTAACAAAAGCTATAAATTTGTTTCCTTCTATAGAAGAAATCCAAGGAAACACATCTCATTTTACGATTAGGGTTTATTATTATGTTAATATCAAAAGGTCCAATTTGTTGGTTACAAACAACATGTCTGGGACATCCAATGAGAAATCATCTTAGGAATGGCTAGAACACAGTCTTCTCATCCTATTGGGATACCAGTTGATAAAAGAAATCTACAAATGCTGAAGAGAGAAACACTAACCAACTCTGAAGTTTCTTGCACTAGGAATGGTTAGGCTGGTAAAAATACTGGTACAGTGCCTCATCCCTGAAGGTGTTTTACATCAGGTTAGATGGGGTTTGGGGCAGACAGGTCTAGCAGGAGGGGTTCCCGCCCTTGGCAGGGCTTGAAAACAAATGAAAAGTCCCTTTCAACCCAAAGCATTCTGTGATCCTACAATATTTAACTACAAACCGCGTGGCAATACTGGGTGTTAGAGAAAAGATTTAAGATGTTATTTGTGGACTAGGCCTATGGTGATGGTTGCTGTAGTGGTATACATGTATGTCTTCTATGACTAGTAACAGTTACTTTGTATTTGAATACCATTGGACAATTCTGGTGCTCTTAATAAATGTCAGAATACATTGGAATAGCAATGTTGCTGTGCTGCTGAAGTTGTCCTGTTAGGAAGTGCTTGGCTAAACATTTTAAGAATGTAGGAAATGGAATTGTTCAATTACATAATAGTGTTATTCTTTTTTAATGACCTTGTATGAAATGTGGAGTTACTTTTTGTATTTTAACAACATGACAAAAATATTTCCTTCTTTTTAATCAGCCCACCTTTGACACACTTTTTTCTTGACTGTGGGGGCCTAGTCCGAACAGATAAGAAACCAGCAATTTGTAAAAGTTACCTCAAGCTTATGACGGAGCTCTGGCACAAAAGCAGGTATTGTATCATTTTGGTGACTATAACTATAAATACGTTCTGGAGTCATAAATGATGGATTAGTCTATCCATAGTGTCTAATTATTTTTTTTGGTGTGTGTGTGTGTGGGGGGGTGGTTATCACAGAATTGCTTTCCTAAAACAAGAAAGTCTAACTTGCAGGATGTTTACTTTCCTTACAGCTATCTCTTTTCAATATCTACTAATGATAGGCCAAAAAAACCCGATGTTATTCACAGTAACAAAGATCTGGCAAGAAAGTTGATAAACACTGTAGAAAGTAGCATTGAGCTTTTAAAAGTAAGTTTGTATCTGTCAGAAATACATCTAGAATGTTTCATGTAGTTGTTTCAAAACATCTAGAATGTCCTTTATCCCGTATCTTGAATCTACATCAATGATTTTTCAGTTGCTTTTATTTCCTGCCATAGAATTTCTATCTCTAAGATGATATTTCAAGATATACATAAACTGTTAAAGAAATAGTAACCATGCATAGTACCAGGAATATGTCTGATTCATCATCTGATTATATATAGTACACTAGAAATGTAGTGTACAAGGTCTGATATAGTCTTTATTTCTGTCAGATCACATTTTGTTTTGGATAGGTAAATGAATACCAGCATATCTTTGCTTAATATTAATATTATTGGTTAGATGTGTTGTAGGTCAGTTGCAGGTAAAGTTATGATTCCAGTAAATAGGGAAAATTTCACTTAAATGCATACTGTTTTATTTAACATGTTTTATGTATTTGAAACTTTTTTTTTTAGGCCAGGTTCTGTTGTTCCAACTGGTTTATTTCAAGGAATTAAAAGTGTTAATCCAACTTTTCGAGGCTACTCTCAACAGGTAAAACTTCCTCATGTGTTTTAAATCTGCCAAAGTCATAAGGTTATATTTTTTGAATTGAGAGTTTAAAATATCATACTTCCTATATTATTTAAAGCAAATTAAAAACAAACTTCCATTTATATGCTTCAAATATCAGTAATCTGAAACAGAAACATCAACATTTAAGTCAGCTTTTAAATTTGTATTGAATTATTTAAAGGCTCTTGAATTTTGAGAATAAATTCTTTTTTTCAGTGTTCAAAAATGATTAATGTGCACGTTACTTTTTTTTTTTTTTTTTTTTTTTTTTTTTAAGTTCACAGGCTTTGTGAACTTAAATTACCAATTTTCATTTGGTAGCCTTAAAAAACACGGTTATTTCATAACCATCGTTGTGGGAACTGTATGTTGGTAACCTCTTAAGTAGTCACGTATTATTATGTAGTAAAAGCATTTTTCAGATGATTGTCCGGACAGTTTCATGCTGCACTGATACAGTTTGCAGTACTTTAATCCAAAAGCTTTTAATAGAGGAGAAACGTAACCCCTGTAATTAGAAAAGCCTGCTAAAAATATTCATTGGATTTCAGGAGCCTGCTCTTACTCAAAGGAATTTTGCTTTACTGTGTTTGATATTTGTGGAACAGAGGTTTAAAACGCATTCTGATGTTCAACTGCTGCACGTGGCTTTAAAGTAAATGTTTAAAGAGTAATCTCTTAGTTAAAATCTTTTTAAATTTATTAAGAGTTGCATGAATTTCTGGAAAGGTAGAAAATCATCAGTCCTGATAACTTAAAGGGATCTATATGGAAGCTTGGTTCTTGCAGCTTTGAACACTGAGGAGAATATCTTTCCATGCATAGTAACACTTAATGAGACATTTCTAGGTTCTGTGTCGCTCATGCTGTAGTTTTATTTTTAGTAGGTTTCATGGCAACAATTAAAACAAGGCAGGTCTTACATGACCAGCACTATCCTGTTGCACAGCCTCACAAGTTGGACAGCCACATCCAATCTTCTGGAGGGAAGAAGGAATTATTTTGCTAAAGGAAAAATGTGTATCATTTAATCTGTATCTAAAGCTTTTAGTCTCCTTTTCTAATAGAAAGGATTACCAGAAGTAGGTATACTAGGTTTTTCTTCATTACCCAAAATCAAATCTAACAGCTGTAATTTTTAAAAACTAACAAAATATGCTTTATACCAAAACTCTGTGAAAAGAATGTTTTCTGGTCCATGCACTAAGCCGGTGCATGGATTTTAATATTGGGTGGCTTTTAAAATAATATTTCTAAATGTGGTCTAGACTTGTGGTAATATTTGACAGCTTCATGTGGAAACACTGATAGTTTTTGACTTTCCAGACTTGAGAATTAAAATTAGTATCTTGTTGACGGTTTGATGCAATTGGAAAGATGTGCTATAGACCATAATACATTTTAATAAAGTACTTCTGTGCCCAATGAAAGTAAAGCTCTAATTGCTTTACTGAAGGTGCTGCATAAGGTTTTAAAAAACTGTCCTAAAATGTTGCATTGCCAGTAAAGCTGGAGGCTGACCACACTGCTGGTAGTTGAGTTACATTCATCATATATGCAATCCACAATCCAATATTTTTGTTAAAGTTGTTGAAATAAGCTTTCTGGGAATTGAAGCGTTTTGAAGGCATTTACTTGTATGATAAGATTCCTTGTGATGTGCAAGAAATGGATGCAAGAAACAAATATGTGATCTGGAAATCAAATTTCTTTTGGACTTTAGACCTAGATAGAGGAATTTACTTTATTCTTTTTTTTTTTTTTTTTTTTTAGGCCAGCTTTCAGTTATGTTCTAGTTATCATATCCTGTCCTGATACAACTTTAATATTTTCTAAACATAATGGAATAATATTGTAAACCTTGTTTAAAATCCTAGGATGCACAAGAATTTTTGCGTTGTCTGATGGATTTGCTTCATGAAGAACTTAAAGAACCTGTTGTAGAATTGGAAGATGCACAGCCTATGAGTGTTGAAGAGAGTATGGAAGTAGACAACAGCCAGTCAGATGTAGCCTTTCAGTCTTGTGAATCCTGTGGTAATCCTGATAAAACAGAAAACGAGGCTATTTTCAAACCTGTTCTAGAGGATCCTGCAGAGACAACCATGTTAATACAGGATGATGAGAACAACTCAATCACATCCAAAGACTGGCAGAAAGAAAAAATACCAAGCAACAAGCTTAACCGAGCAAGTTCTATGGAAGACTTGGAAAAAGACATAAACACTGCTTCAGAAACAACTGAATTCTTAAATAATCCAGGAACTGTCAAAGTACAGATACATAGCAGATTCTCAGGTAATACGGTACTAATGTGCAATTGATATACTCAGATGGTTAGGTGAAATACTGGTGCAGATGGAAATGAGTTGTAGAACACAATAGGGAGGTATAGGTCAAGCAGGGTGACTGGATCTATTTGTAAACATTGCGCTTTCTTAATTTATTTTTTTTTCAGTTTAAGTGCTCTGAATCCAGTATGAATTCCCCTGGAAAGCTAAAAATATGTACTTGGTAAGGTTTTAGAACAAAAGAGTGGATTTTTTTTTTTTTGGTTTTGCTTTTAACTTAAACGCTTGAATTAAAATCATCTTTCATTCCTAAATGTCCAGTGACTTGACAGTATAGTTAGATAAATTACATACCCATTGTGTCAGTTCATTCTGCAGTAACTTTTTTTTTGCCAGAATTTGTGAAATAATGCAAATCTTAATTGCAGAGTACATCAATGATGTCCACATGAATGACGTATCTGGAGTCCAAACCCCATCATCAAATGAAGGGACGAACACCCGCTTATCGAACATTCCTCCAAAATTATGCTCGTCATGCGCTTCATTGACACCAGTCCACAAAAAAGGTCTGTGTCCTCTTTTTTTTTTTTTCCTCCCTCCTGGCACTGAATTTGTCCATTTTACAGTTTTCATTTTGCTGTCTGTTGTACCTTTACAGCTGACTTCCAGACTTGGACGATTTACTCTGATTTCACACTAGCATAGCAATGCATTGTTGTTGTTTGTAGAGGTAGTGGGGTTGTGTTTTTTCTCCTTTCCGTAGTGGAGAGAGGAAGCGTTATATAAGCTTGACATATAATAAGACTCCTTTTACTTCTGTAAAATTTTGATAGTTTCTTTATTTGGAAACACTAATGATAATTGTCTCTGCTTTGGGATGATGGAATAATAATGCTTCTAGACAAGTTTATCAATTGCAGTGGTTTGGAGAGAGCAAAGTATAGGAGATGTCAATATCCGCAGAAGGAAATAAAAACTAATACTTTTCAGAGAAGATGCAGTGGTTCTTCAGAAGTTTCATTAGTTCAACCTTTTTCTAAGACTTAAGGATCCATATGTACACATACTTGTACATGTTGCTTTCCAGTTGCTACTGTTTCTGTAGCGTAGCGTATTTGTTTTGGCAGCATTAGTGCAGCTCTAGAACACAAGGCACAGCATATGAATTTTTGGCTTTATTCATCTAACAGTAGAGCATTTTAATAAAAGTTCTGAAACATTTTTTAAGGTTAACATTAAAAAGCAAGCAAACAACAACTTCAATAGTGTGATCCTCTTTCATTCAACCAACTGTCCAGGATAAATACTGAAAGTGTTCTCTTTTATCCTTTTAATGTTTTAGCATTGATGTTGAATGATCATAATTTGGTGGATTTGAATCGATTCCCATCATCTCCATGGTCCATTTGTTCAGCAGTTATGAGACTGCCTCTATAGCATTGTCTCCAGTTTTGGTTTCCCTAGGTTCTGGGTGATACTAAGTGGAGGAAGGCTTTGATGCGGAAGGCCGAGAGCTCGGGGTTTGTTCATCCTGGAGAAGGAAAGGCTAAAGTGGAGCTGCTGTTGTCATTGGCATTTAATAGGGTGGTTGTAGAGAAGGTAGAGACAGACTGCTCTTGAGGCTGTGCAGCAAATGGAAATGGATGCAAGTTGCAGAAAGGAATTGAGTATTGAGGGAAATTCTGTATTGAGGTTCTACATGTATGCAGTAGAACTGGCTATGTGAGTAATGGAGAAGCCATTTTACTATGAAGGTGGTGAGGCACTGGAGCAGGTTGCCCAGAGAAGTTGTGGATGCCCTATCCCTGGAGGTGTTGAAGGCCAGGTTGGAATGGGCTATGAGCAACCATGGCAGGAGGGTTGAAACAAGATGGTGTTTGACGTTCCTTTCAGTCCAAACCATTTTATGATTCTTAGCGCTTGAGTAATTTACAAGGATTGCCTGGTAGAAGCAGTAATCTGTTCCTGTGAATAATAATAAATATTTAGTAAACAGAAATGGGGCCCTGGCCCATAATCTACTCCTAACTATGTTATCTCTAATTGTATTATTCAAAGTCAAAGGAAAGCAGAATCCACTGTATCTTACATTAATTTCAGCGTTGTATGTCTGTCCTCTTACAGTTTCAACTGTGTCATCACCAAAAAGGAAGAAGCGCAAGAAGTACAGGAGTGTTATCTCTGATATATTCGATGGGACTATAATAAGCTCAGTACAGTGTTTGACTTGTGATAGGGTAAGTAAGGAGGGGAAGTTCTATTCTTTAATTTTTTTCCAGTACAAATAGCTATAGCTTTATAGACATAGTCGTTTTATAGTAATTTTATTCTCTTTAGGCAGACTTTGTCAGAAGGGAAGGCTGTTCCATTCTTATTTTCTTAAATCCTATTGGCTTCTACTACCAGCACCTTGTGTTTAGTCTAACATTCTTTCACTGAGCTGGAAACTTCCTCAGAGCTAAAAATAATACTTTGAGAATTGGTTTACAACAAGGATGGAGGAAGAAATTTGAGCAACTTAATTTAGGTTGATTAGTTTCTGGAATGTTCTCTATATCTTAATGCATACCTGCTATTGTGGTAAGTTCACAAGTACAAAATGTTACGTAGAAAAGTAAAAGACAGTAGTCCAATCATATTGCTTTAACTGTCCCATCTGGTAGATTGAGCTTAAGAAAATTGATGTCTGACAAAATCCACAAAAAGATATTTACAAGTGATCTAAATCGCTTACTGCTTTCTGAAGTTGTCTTCTACTGCAAGATGTATATTATAAGAACATTGGCTCATAAAATTATTTGGAAGAGCAGAAAAAAAAATATTTATATATTAGTAGTGGTCTACTCTACATATATATATATATATATATATATATACATACATATTATATAATGTTAACATATATATATATATGTTAACATGAAAAAGCAAGGAAACAACAACTTCTATACACATATACGTGTGTGTGTGTATATATATGTATGTATGTATGTATATGTAGAGTAGACCACTTTAGTTTCAAAGCAGTAGTACCAAATATTGGGTATCCAAACCTGTGCACTGAGACAAGTTTCCTGGGCACTAGAACCAGGCTCCTCAGTGCGGTGGGCAGTGGTCACAGCTCTAAGCCTGACAGAGCTTAAGAAGCATTTGGACAGTGCTCTCAGAAATGTGGTTTCATTTTTTTGGGGTGGTCCATGTAAACTGAGTTGCTATTGTGGTTCCCATCTAACTCGAGATACCTGATGATTCTATGAACATTTGGTTTAAACCTCACTCTGGTGTAACTGAATGTCCTTACAGCTTCCCTTGTTTTAGTTCTAATAATACCAAGACTCTGGGGTGATCTGGTGAGCAAATTCGACATGAACTGCATATATTTTTAACGCTTTCTTGGTATTTTAACTCTGTGACTATGTGATCGCTAAATCCAAAATCGGGGAAAGAAAATGCACATCTGTGTCTCTTCTGCAGGAGGTCTAGTTACACCAGGTCAAGTTAATGTCAAAATAAAATACTGTCTAAACAATGAGCTGAAGCTTTCTGAAACTCACTTGCTTGAATAATAGAAGCCTGAGACAAAATATTAGGGCTTTTTTAAAATTTATTTTTAGGAAGAATAAGAATTGCTGGGAAAAAAAAATAAAAGTTACAGTTATAACTGTGCAATTTCACTCTGAAATGTTATTTTTCTTCCTATTTTTTAACGAACTTGTCATTTACTTGCTACCTAGTGTGATCAGTGACTGTACAATGACTTAGTAACATTTACATAATTAAATCACTGTTTCTCTTTATGCTTAACTTTTTTTTCCCCATTTGTTTTCTCCTTCAGTTGTCTGTAACCCTGGAGACCTTTCAGGATCTGTCCTTACCAATCCCAGGTAAGGAAGATCTTGCTAAACTCCATTCTGCAAGTCATCAGACATCTCTAGTCAAGGCAGGGTCATGTGGAGAAGCATATGCCCCCCAGGGATGGATAGCTTTTTTTATGGAATATTTCAAAAGGTAAATGATACTTACCTTGTTTTATTACTTATTTATTTTGAAATTCCAGTTTCTGCTCTTCTGGCAGAACATTTGTTGGTTTTCTTTCTTTTCTGTCAATGATGTTTCAGGTTTGTTGTCTCATGTGTTCCTAGCTGGTTTTGGGGTCCAGTTGTAACCTTACAAGATTGTCTTGCTGCCTTTTTCGCCAGAGATGAGCTCAAGGGTAAGAGGTTAATTACATGAACATGCTGCTTTTTTCTCCTATTATGATAAAAATATTAGCATATTCTTTGCTTTTTATTCTTTGCAATTAAGTGGAAGCCACCTTTTAGCCTATAATACAGTCATTCCTTGCTCTTATGGGATCATTCATTTCAAAAAGGTAAGCTTCTTGTTCAACTGAATGTTTTGCCCAGAATTGCCTGTGAAAGCTGATTTTAGAAATATCAAGTGAATCTTAATTTGGTGTAACAAAATGGTATCAACTAAAGGTTTACACAATTTTCAAAAATTACTGTTTAATAGCCATTCTCAAAACCTAAATTTTGACATGGTAAATTATTTTGCTTTTAAATTCTGTCGCATCATCTCTTCAGACTATTCTGTGCTTCTTAGTTTCATGCTTTTAATTATAAAGAACTTCTCAATTTAATTGCTATGCCAATACTCTTACTGCAGATAAGCATTAAATGCAACGTAAAGACAAATTCTCCTGAAACTTTTATGTATCCAGTTGTTTCAGCTTGAAGGATAATCATTTGGATTTAGAGAATAATGGCTCTTTTTTTCTCTCAATATTTGCAGGTGACAACATGTACAGCTGTGGAAGGTGTAAAAAGTAAGCTAGCTTTTATCTGTTTGTTTTATCTTGTTTCGAGTCCTTTAATGTTTCTGTTAGTCAAGAGACATTTATTTCCTTTGGATACTTCACAGTACTTTTAATCTATTTATACCAACTTGTGCTGCAGCTGCCAGAAATTCAGTATTATGAAGATGCAGGAGCCAGGAAGCACCGATTCACTGTACCATATTGCAAAACAAATCTGATACATACTTTTTCATGTTCCTTAAAATTCTGGAGTGTTTTGTTCTTTTGATTGAATGGTAAAATAAAAGCTTTTATCTGTCTATTACGGTCAACCTAGCATTGAGATGCAGTAGGTCACTTCAGTGTGTGGAGAACTAAATCTATATAGATTTACACAAGCATGCATGTGTGTTAAATACTAAAGAACCAAGAAACACAAATAGTCTGAAGACTGCTCAAAGCCCTGTATGGAGAAGGAGCATTATTCTTTGCTATATTGCTGGCATCTGCTGTGTATAACTTCTTAAAAATAAACTTAGCTGGTTTCATTTTTTTTTCCTTTTCCTTTTGCTGAATAGTCAGTTTAAAGTTCTTTATGCTAAGAGAAACTCTTAGCTGGAAATTGTTTGTCTGTAATTGCCGCTTTGAATTTTTCAGCAGTACAGATTTTTTTCTTACGAAGCATTATTGTGTGTATCATTTTGGCTGTTCCATGTCTAGTTAATTTTGTGTTAAGTAATGTTCACTTAGTATCTTCACTTATTTTGTGTTTACTTAAATTCAATTTAGACTTCTGTTATTCAGTGTAGACTTCCATAGCACAATAAATTGAAACCTTTTCAGAACTAATTGTGGATTATTCCTTTCTTTGCTTAGGTTAAGAAATGGAGTGAAATTCTGCAAAGTGCAAAAATTTCCTGAGGTACTGTTACTACATGCACTTAAAAGCACTTTTTCTGCATGATTAGGAATGTGGTAAGGCTTAAGAGTTGCATGTAGTAAGCTGTGTTTATAATGTTACATTTTGAAAGCCTATATTGGCATTTGTTTTAAGAATGTGAGCAATATTTGACTGTTCATCTTGTAGAAAGCGAACCTGGTTCATAAAATGTAAAGTTAGAAGAATTTTTTTTCCTCTTGTTATTGTCATCCTGTAGAACTTAATTATGCTGTAAATCAAAACTAAATAGCACAGCCAGACTGGAAATCTTTCCAATAAATTATGCTTGTAACTTTACATTTTAAAAGTAATCCAATTTTATACTTCAAAACATGAGTTGATGGCTGCAATAACCAGGAAGAATTAATGTCCCTTGTGACAAGGTGGTGCACTATGCTCATTAAGAAAAAGAAAAGGTATGTCTCATTGCTGCGTCAGTTTTAGTAACAGTTCAGGACTGTCCTTTTATACTGTCAGTAAAGTAAGTCTTTGATCACACAAAAAAAAAAATAATCACAAATTCGTTTGAAACTCCTTGAGCCTCAATTGATTTGAAAAAAAATAAAAAAAAAAAATATCTGTGCAACACAGAGCTTGTGATTGCTTTCCTCAGGCCGTAGGGAAAAGTGATCCTTTTGAGGTGACAGAAGATGGCATAGTATAGTATAATTATTAAATATCAAATAGTAACATATATATATTTCTTCTTGAACAATTATGTTGATCCTTCTTACAGATACTGTGCATTCATCTGAAAAGATTTAGACACGAACTTATGTTTTCCACAAAAATTGGGACCCATGTGTCCTTTCCATTGGAAGGCCTTGATCTTCAGCCTTTCCTTGCAAAGGACAGTCCAGCTCAAATAGTGACTTACGATCTCCTATCTGTCATCTGCCATCATGGAACTGCCAGCAGTAAGTATGCGGTTAATTGCTTTGCATTTGCAGTTAATATTCACATCAGCACTTCTGTTTAAAAATAATATTGATGTACTGAAGAGTAAATAGATGAGTGGTTAATTTTAACATGGAAGTTAAATTCTGTGACTTCTACTATATAAACAATAAGATGGCTTGCTCTTAGCAATTACACATCTTTGAAATTGTATGGTGCTCCTAAATAAAATTGTACATGGAGGGGGAAAAAAAGATTCTGGAATAGTAAGTACATACTATGTGCACTACTGAAAATGAGACTTGTAAATGTACAAATAATGTTACATCTCAGCATGTAACTAGTTAGCTTATGCATAACTATTGTTTGTCTAGAGTTTTGATGCTTTTTATATCTTTATTTTTCTTGGAAAGAATTCACAGAGCACCATGAAAATATTAGTAATCTTTCTGTAAAGACATTTGCCCGAATGATCACTACCAGTTAATCCCACAATAGGGAATGGATAGTGATGACTAGCTGAATAAACTTCTTAGTGCTATCTGTTGGGTTTGTTTCTGCTCCAGTGTTTTCAGCATTTGTAAGATTTAGAAACTAGGAGAAAGAAAAGTTTGAAGCCAGAAGCCTGAAACTTCATAGTTTATTTTTTAAGTCACATAACTGCTTCTATTCTCCAGACTAGAGGTAGACATTGTTTAGATAAAGTTGCTTTGCCACCATTTTTTCCTGGATGCTGTTTCATTTTCCATTTCATGCTTGGTGAATGATACTTCTGTTAATGAATTTAGTTGTTATTTGATTATTCAATTGTTGTCACTTATGTATGTATTTAAAAGTAGTAGTATTTTAAAATATATTATGAATAGTATTCAAAACAGAGTATTGTCTTGATATCATGTAGCTGTTAAATATCTGTGCTAATTTCTACCAAAAAAAAATTTGAAACTTGAATTCATCAGAGAAACTGATTTCTGCAAACAGTTCAGATAGCCTGTTTCTGATTTGAATTTTGTGGTTCATGAATGTGTTACACAAGTGGCTTGAAGAATTCAAGAGTTTAAGAGCTGCTTGAATATGCTGAAAATGGTGTCTGACTTTCCACTGGCTGTTAGAAATGCAGGAAGAAAAAAGGCTGATTGTGAATTTGAGAGAAGTTAATATCCATGTCCTGTCTTGCTAACAAATTAATGTTTCTCCCACTTAAAATATTTGCTTTTTGGACTTACTCTGCCATATGTGAAAAAGTAGTAAAATGAGCACTTTTGCATGCTTTTAAATAACTTTGTTCTAACACTCCAGGTGGACATTATATAGCTTATTGTCGAAACAATTTAAATAATTTGTGGTATGAATTTGATGACCAGAGTGTCACAGAAGTATCAGAATCCACAGTACAAAATGCAGAAGCCTATGTTCTCTTCTACAGGTAAGAAATTACAAGTATAATGATACAAATATTAGTCACCTTTTAAGCAATTGGGCAGTTTCATTCAGCTTTCAGAAATTAGCTGCTCTGGGGGAAGAATTTGACCAACCACAAAAGCCTATTTTGGAGAGAGACTTAGTTCTTCAGTTAAGTCCTTACCGCTTGCTTTGTCACTGCTAAAACATATATGGAACTTGAAATGAAAACTAAACCTGCATAAGTAAAAAGCAGTAAGATGACTAACAAGAGAACTTGAGGTAATGCACTACCAGTTCTAACAGTTGCCTAGTTTTCAATTAGAGGAAAAGAATTCTGCACAAGGGGAGATTTTGTATACAGACTCTAATTGTTAAAGCTCTAAAGGGAATTGTGGAAACTCTTTAGCAGATGGGATGTGGAACAACAGGAGTTTCACTGTGTTGTAATTTAATTTCAGGGAATTTATAGGCTGGTATTCTCCTGAAAGTCAAAATGAAAGTCAAGAAGTCATGTTATTATCATCTTCAGTCTAAGGAATTTTTGTACTTGAGTTAATAAAAGCAGCTTGACTCAATTTTCAAATTCTGAGTTTCTGGTATCAACATCAAGTTTCCACTAAAAGTTGTTGACTTCAAAATAGCTCATGTCAGGGTTGCATGAGAAATAGGATGTATTTTGATGATTTTTTAGCTTTCATTAGGATCACTTATATTTGTCACCACTTGAGCTAAGCTTGCGAGTCTGACTCGGTACATTTTTAAAAGGAATGTGGAAGTCATGCTGTAGTGTAAGAACACTGTACTTGATTGTGGGCAAACGTATTAATGAAAGAACAGTGTTCGTTAAGTTTGATTTTAAACAAGAATATACCCACAAAACACTACCAAACACTGATGTTCTTTTAGCAGTTTCCTAAAAAGGTTGGTGGAGATACTTATGCATTTTTTGAATTACAGCTGGAAAATGAATTTACCTGCACGAATTTCATTTTCAGAATTTTACCTTTTTGTTAAATAATTTTGATTTGAATTTTAAAATGTAACTTATTTTAAACTGGTTCAGAGCATTTGGTTTTCCTTCTCTTTTATTGTTTTGTTATATTGTAAGCAGTCTTTGCTATAGCCATTAGGTTTACCTAAAGGTTTTCTACCAGGTATTTGAGTCACTGTTGACTCCAAATATTAACTGAGGTAGCCTAGCTGCTGCTGTGAGATGCTGAGTCAAGTTTCATGTCAGGGCATTGGAGGACGGGATGAATGGACAAATGGTTCAAACCTGCCTTTGGAGAAGAGAGATTCTATCCGATCTAAATAAAGAGAACAGAGGGACTTCCATTTAGACAACAGTAACAGTTTCAGCAAGAAAAATAGGGGAATTACAGAATCTATTGTTCAACCTTAATTCTGAAGCTGCATAAGGAACATCTGTCCAGGAGGACAGCTTGGGAAGCTTTAGCTCAAAAAATCATAGAGAAAATGGGCAGATGGACAGAGCCTTATCTCCTTCTCCTGCATTAGGATACTCCCCTGGATCATAGTGTACTTTCTCTGTTGTAGTCCAACAATTCGTTTTCTCAGGATGGCAAGGTGAATGGGAACTGTTAGGGTCTTTTAGTTGTTGAAATAAGCAGACAAGTGTTTTCTTCTAAGCGTGATTACACCTGTGCTGTAGCTTTGTCAGAAAAAAGGACAAGAATAGACTTGGCAGGAAGTCTAGAGCCCTTTATGCTCTGTACTAAATACTGACTGTTGCAGCACATAATTCTGTGAGGTGAAACTGCTGGTTCTTTGCCACGTGTTTAGATGATGGCTCTAGCTGTTTCTGAAAAGTGTGAGACTTTTCACATGTTAAGTTAACTAGTGTGGGCCCATTTTACTTGAAAATCTAGTTCTCTTTTGCAAAGTGAATTATCTGCATTGTACAAAAGCATATATCTCTGTTTATGATTATTATTTCTCTAATAGGAAGAGTAGTGAAGAAGCTCAGAGGGAGAGACGGAGAATATCAGGCCTACTGAATATGATGGAACCAAGTCTTCTCCAATTCTATGTTTCGAGACAGTGGTTAAATAAATTCAAGACTTTTGCGGAGCCAGGACCAATTTCAAATAATGACTTCCTTTGTATGCATGGAGGTGAGACTGTAACAGTATCATTTAAAAATAATTTGCTTATCAACCTGTAGTTACTCAGGATTTTATACTTGTTTTAATTAAGTAAATTAAGTAGCTTAGTAATTTAATATTATAGCTACTTATCCTTAATGTCTAGGTAAATTTTCATTATTTTAGTAGCCAACTAGTTGGAAACTATACCTAATTATTAGTCCTCCTATTTTTTCCTCTGTGCACTTTTATGTGTAAGCTTTATTGATTCCTTAAAGAGGAACAGTTTGCTACATCTGCTTGTTTGTTAAACAGTTATCTTCCCATTTTTAAAAATCCTGTTATTTTATCATCATCATCCTTAATGCTTAGGTATGCCAATATTTTTCTCAGATATGTGCTAGAAGCAGCAAGAAGGTTTGGAAGATGTGGAACAAGAAATTGGTCTGTTGGAGAGTGTCCAGAACATAGTGTGATAAATAGAGTAGTCATTCTGTATATTTTGCATAAGAGCATAAAAATTTTTCCTTTGTGCTAAGTGCTAATAAAACTAAAAAGAATATTCAAGTAAAATCTGTTTTGTAGAAATGCACATATCTGTATGGCAACATTCCAGTGAATCACTGTGTGGTGTTCTTATACCTGATTACTAATATAAAATTCATCTGCATTAGATTAGCACTTAGGTGTTGCACCTGCTGCTGAACTGAACATTTAATGTAGGGATACTGTGCCCCTGTAGCCATTTGTATAATATGTATGTGGGAGCACTTTTCGCTGTGTTTTTCCTTCTGCATGGCTACAGCAGATGACTCTTGTTGTACAAGTGTTGCAGCTACTAAATCTTTCCCCATTGAAAAGAATCCCTGCATAAGACACAACTGCTTACAATACACTTCAACTCAACACTTCTAATTCTGCAAGCACCTCTATTTCTTCCTCCATTGAATTTTCACTCCTGTCTACCATTCATGCTTTTCAAAGTAATTAAAAAAGGTCTACTGCAAATAAACAGATTTTGCGTAGACAGTTTTGTAATTCCTATCACCGGTCTTTACCATTTTTAATTGTGTATCTTAGGAAACATTTTGCAATCACTATTTTAAAAGGATTCCAGCTATTTAATCTCTCTTATAGTTTGCTTCTGCTTCTTTAATAAACTTTTCAGCCCCATTAAAAAAAATAAAATTAGGGTGTTCTCTTTGAATACAGTAATGTATTTCAGTATGATAAATCTTGCTTCATGTGTTTTTAAATTCTTTGAACAGGGGGATTGATTTAGAAACCTCTAACACAGTCTATCCCAAAATTTTTTTTTTTTTTGAAACTCTATTTTAAGAAAAAGTCTGTTCCTTTTGTTGCTTCCGCAGGTGTTCCTCCCCACAAAGCTAACTTCATAGAGGACCTAGTTGTCATGCTACCTCAAAATATATGGGATAATCTGTATAGCAGGTATGTTTTATGTTGTAACTGAAAATACCCAGTGATATAGTTTGAGGGTAAATACATGCCAAGCAGCAAGATAAGGGTTCTTCAGTTAGTGGCTCATAAAAACTTGTGTGCTCATAGTTTAAATTCGAAGTGTCATCTTCAGTGCTGCAATCTAAGTTTGAGAGCAGATATGTTCCAGGCACCAAAATCAGGCTTCTAGGATTAGTGGCTCATTAAAATACATGTACTGTGGGCTCAAAGCTAAGTGAAGGGATGGCAAACTGCCAAATTGTTTAATTTGCTTGTGCAAAGTAATTCTAGAAGCCTAGGTATAGTAGTATGGTACTGAGATAATGATTGAGTATTAAACTAATAAACATGTATGGTATGTGCAAAATAATACAAAGTAGGTCAGAAAAAGTACTCTTTGCAAGAGTTATTTTGAAAGAGCTCTCTGTATCGGCTTCCTGTTCTCTGTTGGCTAGAGGCAGCTTTTCTTTTATGTTGGCTTTGAATCCATAGCCTCAGCTGCCACTATTGCTTCAAAATAACTTAGATATAAATGTTCCAGATTACTACTCCCTACTTTCTGTGTAGGTCACATGTAAGTGCTTGCTTACAAACAAGGAATTCTTAAAAGATGTGTAACAAAAAGCTGCAGAAAACCTTTGCTTACAGACTCTGTGTCACACCTGCATTAAGCATTTTTAGGTGTTAATTTCTGGCCATCGAGGTGCTAAAGGTAAAGGCTTGTTTAAGTTTCAATGGCCACAAGTAGGAGAAATAGGAACAATACAATTTCTAGCATAGTTCCACTTCAGTTAGTCAGAATTTGATTATCGTAGGATAAAGTACAAAATAGTACTAGGAAAATGAATGATGGCATTTATAGATCAGTGTGATTGGCATGTATCAGACTTGAAATAGATATTATAAGAAGCTGACACTTTTGATGTCTACAGGTGTGTGATCCTTTTTACATAGTGTTTTCCACAAGGTTAATGTTGTGTTTATTTGATTTGTTTGTTTATTTTTGCTGTCACCACAGGTATGGAGGAGGACCAGCTGTTAACCATCTATATGTTTGTCATACCTGCCAAATAGAGTCTGAAAGACTTGAAAAAAGAAGGAAGAATGAATTGGAGATGTTTATACGGGTAAAAAGTAAACAATTCTTATTCATTCTGCTTTTCAACATACCCAGGTGTTCATGGCTCAGCATAAGGGATTACCAAAAGTGAATGGGTGATTTCTGTATTTAAGTGACTTTATTAAGCAAGTGTATATCTATACAAAATCCCTTTTTTGCTGGCAACAACAATGTTCTTGTGATATCCCATATAATTCTTCGTATAGAAATGTACTTTGAGAAGATATTTAATGTGTTTCTTAATTGCATGGAAACTGACTGCAGCCATAGAAGCAGTTGTTCTTAATACACTTCCAGTGATCTGTTCTGTGCAAGCAGAATGCCCTTAGTCTCTGAAAAAGAACAAAATATTAATTTCCTAAAATTTGAATTAGATATTTGAAGAGAGAGATGGAAAAATACATATATTTTTTTTATATAAATAGGCCTAGATCAATACAAATAAGTTTTCATATTTCTCCTACCACTTGAAAGTTCAGCCATTAGAGTAATTATCCGGTAAGGTTTGATGGATAAGCATTTGTACGTAAGAAGAACCAGTCTATTCTACGTCTCATTGCTGTTTCCAGGAGAAAAACCATTCTTGAGTAAAGAATAAGTAATCTCTTTTTAGTATGAATGCTACCACTACATCAAAACCTCACCTCAGGAATTCACTAAGGATCTACTGTTATGATGGCCAGTAGTTCAAAATGTTTTGTAGTAGTGTAGTACTATGTGACATAGAGTATTTAGCCATAATAGAGTGGCTAAAAGAAGGTAGTAGTTTAAACAAAAGGAAAAAAAAAAAAAGGCCAAAAAAACAAGGATTCTTCTTCTTTCTAGCTTTATAGAGCATTCCAAGAAGAAGAATCTCCATCAACTTTTTACTGCATCAGTATGCAATGGTTCAGAGAATGGGAAGGATTTGTAAAAGGGAAAGACAGTGGTAAGTTGTGCTTTATTTCAAAAAAATTTTTTTTCCACATAGTGGTAATATTTGAGTAAACTTCTACTTCAGTAGAAGCATGCAGGAAGAACAGATAAAGAATGCAACAAAAGCCTATAAAGTATTGAAGACATGTTTGATAGCTTGCATATGTATCTAGGAATCGAATTACAAAACATAATCAGACCTTCTTAGTAATTCACAGGAACAGGTAATGGGATAAGTGTGGGAAAAGCACTATATGTTTGCTGCAAGGGGTGGCAGGAATGCTTGCTGTTGGCAGCAGAGGGAAAATTATATGTAGGTATGAGGGAGGATACCTAGATTTTTGCAGTACAAACTGAAAGATAATGCTGTACTCTCTGCAGAAAGCAGGTCTTGCTGTCACAGCATAAACTCATAGATAACAGAATAAAAACTGTAATAATACAACTTTAACATTCTGTTAGAGCCTCTAAAGATTAGAAGTGAAAACATTGATAAAATATTCTACAATCTCATCAGAGCCTGCTTTAGGACAGTTTTGCTAGGGGTAAAAATTAGGATTAATTTATGTTTTTTGTGTTACTTGAAGACTTACTGTAATCATGAATGCTTTGAAAAATTCATCTTAATTACAATTCTGATTAGCTTTTAACAACTTATTACATACTGTTAAGCAGAGAAGAAAGAACAAGCAGTAGACAAACTAGCTGTTTCTCCTTCCATTTGAAAATGGAAACTCCAACCTGCCTTTTATTTCACCTCTCCCAATTTTAATCATTCTTTTTATCACACTAGATCCCCCTGGTCCTATTGATAATGCTAAGATTGCAATAACAAAATGTGGAAATGCTGTGCTAAAACAAGGTAGGTGTCTGATACTGCTGCAGTTTTGGGAACCTTATGATGTATTTGTTGAAGTTCAGTAAATTCATTATGTATTCTTATTTCTAACTGTTATGGTACAATGGCAATACCTAATGAATCTGTATTCTGCTCTATTTTAGAAAAATCTTAAAAGTAAATTTGGGTTGCAGTTGAGGAAGTGACAGTTACTCCAAGGCCCATTTTTGGGGAGACCATTTTGTTCTTAAATAATACCTATAATAGGCTAGTCTAAGTGCAGGTGAGAGTGTAGAAGACAATACAGAGTAACTTTAAAATGGCTGAAGTGTGCTTTGGTTTTGTATCATTGGTTTTGTTTGAGTTCTCTTTTCTCGGTGTGAATTGGAGGTGCTTGGTTTTTGGCTTTTAGACTGTCACGTATCTCTATGTAGTTACTTGAATCCTGAAATCTAATTTGAATTGAGAGCCATTTCTTATAGAAGGAATAAATCACAGTAAATAAATGCTGTTGCTCATTTTTCTGAGTTATTTACCAATGAGTATTGCAAAAATTTCTCTGATATATCAAGATAGGTTTTTTTTTTATTGCTCTTAAGTCAAATGGTTAATGTCATCTATTTGAAACTTGTAGGTACAGAGAGAAAAAAAATCTAATATGAGGACTTTAGACTTCCTATGAAAGCATAATACACATTTCATATACATATATTCATATACATTTTAGCTCAGCTTAAAAAAGAAAAACTAAAAATTGCAGTGTCAAGATTGAGGAAAAAAATAAAAAAGTCAATTTAACTTAATGCCTCAGCATACAGTGGACCTACTGGCGGCCTCTAGACCCAGCATGAATTTCACCAATTGCAAAATGTCAAGAGCATATTTAAAAAGCAATGAAATCTTGCTCCTATGAGTTTTGCAGTACATTTTAATGATTTAAGCTCTTAACACAGAAATAAAACGCAAGGCTTTAAGTATCTGACTGTTGTTTAGCAACAAATACAAAAAAAAAAATCAGCTTAGAGTCAGTAACTGATAGTAAAATAGGCAGTTGATACCTTGTAACTTCAGCTGTATTGATTCAAATCAGAACTTGGGTAGAAGTTAAGAGTTAATTGCAGCTAGGTTAGTGCAAAGAATGCACTTCGACTGTGTTGGACAGGTTCCCTCTGTTAAAACCCGGAGGGGCGATATGTTGATGTTCCCTTGCCCCTTGCTGCTCTATAATGTTATGGAGAACCAGAAATGATTGTTGGATGCTGAGCTGAGACAGAAGAGAGACCTCTAGCCAGAGGAATGGGGGGGAAAAAAGGCAAAGACTTCAGTCAATAAACAAGAAATCAGGCTGACTCATCATGCTGCCACATACATGGAGCATTAGCAGGGCTGTGAGTGCCTTAACAGTGGTTTCTGTCTGTGGTTCTGAGAATTCCACTGTGGCTTGCAAACTTCCATTCTTTACTGTCAATACTAATTTATTTCACACAAGAATCTTGAGTCTTTGAACTTTACGCTGTAATTGATGAGACTGCATGTCCTGTTAACATGAATCCTTGCATACTAGCAAGCAGCCTCACAGCTACCAAGACCCACCAGTTGTTAGCTTGGTGGATAAATATCAGATTAGGTATTTATTAGAGAAACTATGTATTTTGTGCTTGATACGTTAAGTATTGGATAGTTTTGGGAGCAGGTAGTTTTAGTAATGAAGAGGTATAAAGTTAACACAAACCATGTAATTAGGTTTGGTAGCTGGCACAAGGAAAAAATGCAAATTAGATTAGGGTGTTAAATTTGAATTGTATTCTTCTTTCTTCTTGTATTTGTTATGGGTTCCAAAGAATCGTGGAAAAAATTAATTTTTTTAAAAATGTTTCCAGGTGCAGATTCTGGACAGATATCTGAAGAAACATGGAATTTTCTTCAGTCAATCTATGGTGGAGGTCCAGAAATTATTCTCAGACCACCTGTTCCTCCGGTAGAACCTGATATCTTGCAGACAGAGGAGAAGATTGAATTAGAAACTCATGGACTGTAGCTACTGAGGAAAAGATGAATTTGTAAGGAATCCAGCTTCCTTACAAAATGCCCCATATACATTCCTAAAAGTTTTATTCTCTTATGTCTGTTGGAGGCACAGCTCACTGGGCATTACATTAACTACAGAATAGTAAGTTGAAATGTATTATGATTTGTTTAAATGAAGACTGTTTCTCTGTTTTGGAAGGCATGTAGTTTTGTACATTTTGGAGTGTTTGGTAAATGGAAAACACTGTTATTTCTGGACTCTTAAGTTTAAGTCAAAATCATGTTATGTCTTTAGACTTGAAAAATGGGAACAAAATTTTAGAGATGTTACATAACCCTACTGTTTCCTGATTGGGCTTCTGATACCTACAAACTTCTGCCTGTCTTAATTGTACAGTCTTGACAAGCTTAAGTATAAAGGGAGTATATTTTAAATGGATTGCAATCAATGATAAAGGATTTTAATTTCCTAAATGCTCAGGAAAAAAATTCTCACTTATTTTGCACTGTAAGTATATAAAATGAGTAGTATATAACATCCAAATACTTACCGTATTTGAATGGATCAAACATTAGCATAGATCGAATATTGTTTTAGTCAGCAAATGTCATAACTTATTACCTGCTTAATTTTGCATCGTTAGGCTTCTGTAACTCTATAAACCTGGCTAGAATTAATAGTGTCTGTGACAAAAAGATTTAGTCTTCTCTAGGGTAATGTTTGAGAGCATGAAGTGTGAAATGTAAAATGATTATGGACATGAGTGATATAAATTTCAGAAATTAAATTGTCTGGTCTCTTGAATTACATTCACAGTTGCTTTTGAAGGATTTTATTGTATTGGTAATTTTTCATTGGCATGATGACCTATAATGTCAGAAGCTGGATAAAATGTATATATTGCAAAACTTTACTAAATGAGTCAGATTGGAATGCAGAATGGCACTTGCTCTTTTTTGCCTGATGTTGTTACCAAAAAGCAGCATTATTCAAGGCTGGATCAATAAAAAAAAAAAAAGAAAAGAAAAGAAAAAAAAAAAGAAAACAAAACCTGAAACTCTGGAAGGAGTGTGTGGGGAAAGCTTTTTTTCATGTTTTTCATTTATTCTATCAATACAGAAACTTTTCAAGTAATGCTGTGATACTGCTCCTACACCTATGTATTTCCTGACTACTTTCTGTTTAGGCAATGGTGTTGACGCTTATAGTTCCAAAGTGAGAAACACTGATGTAACATTCTTCCGGATAATGTCATAGCTAGTATAAAATCAAACTTGTACTTAAAGCCATTGTGGTGAAAAAGCCACCTATAAGAGTCCTAGACAACGTCCTATAACCTAAAGTACTTGACCATGTTACTAATACGCTGTGTAGGAGTTACCAGTTCTGTCCGAACAGGTGTGAAATCCCAGTAGTTTCCTCAGCCTACCTGAGAAGAGCTAGAACTAAAAACAGATCTCAGCTGAGTTGTGTGTCCTGTTTGAGGAGGAAAAATGAACAGCAGTGCAAAGCCTAGCATGGAAGCGCATGAGGAAAACATTTTTCAAACTTGAACTGTATCACAGGTATCAATTGGCCAGCCAATTTTTTGTTTAGTAATCAGGATAGTGGAAGAGACTGCCTTAGAACTTGTAAGAGAATAAAGGATTGAATGTTGGGGACATTGGCTTCTCAGAGGAGCGAAGCAGTTCTGTGCAATGTATTCTGGCTATTACAGCAGATCAGGCAAAGAGTTAAAATCCAGTGATACCAAACCAAAATATATTCTGGGTAATAGTAACAAAAGCATCAGATGTGAGGCACAGGAGGTAATTACTCTGCTCTGCTTGGTCCTGTATTTGATGGTGAGATTGTACATCCCAGTTTTGGATGTTGTTGGGTACTAACTGCAAGTTGAGGAGAGATTACATCAGAGAAAAGCAACAAGACTCAGAATACCTAAAAGTGCTTTCACTTAAAAGAATGCTGATGGAAGATGCGAGACTTTGAGTGTGAAAATATTGCTAGATGGTAGTGAATGTTTTTTCCTAGACGAATAGGACTATTTGCCTTAGCTTTAGCAATGGTGACTTGTGCTGGGTTTAGGTAGCCATTGGAACCTAGAAATCAGTCTTCTAGCAGTTCGGTAGAAGTTTTTCCACTGGATGCCTGGGAATCTGTAGTCCAACATAATCTTAAATTGTGATATGCATAAAGCAATAACGAGTACTTCAAACTAGCAGAGCTGTGAAATGCCTGTGTCACCTCTGTGACAGGCATCTTCACACTACAACTGTCATGCTAACAAAAAAAAAAAAAGGAAATCCCCCAGTTTGCAAGATGAAATGTGTTTGTGTTTGAGACAGTTCCAAAGAGATGACTTGCTTGTTTTTAGCTCTTTCAGAACTTTACAAGGGATTTTATGTCACCGAAATGGAAGTAGCCTTTTAAAATAAGACAGTGTGGGAGAACTCCAGATGGATCGCTTGTGTATACTGGCAGGCAGGCAACACTGCAGTGTTTAAAGGAGAAATCTTTACTGTGAAGAGAGGTCCGGTTCACAGCAGAGAAAGAATGCATCTTGGGAAGGGGCTATGGAAATGATTTTTTTCCATAAGCCTTTCACCAGACTTTTTAGATTCTTTGTCCATTTGTTTCCAGTTGAGAAAACATGGCAATGTGTCTGGGTGCCAGGGAAGCTGTCATTTCAAGAAAGGGAAAATTCAGTGGAGGCCTTGTTTGAAGCCTGGGAATCTATATTTGAGCTGTTAAAAGCCTGCTGTTCAGTCTGGGAACTTTAACCCTCTTTTCTGGAGAAAACGGCATGGGAGGTAGGGTACAGCTTACCAGCTGTAAGTTCAATTTGTCTAATTTTTTCAGTTTTTTTTTTGCAAGCAGTACAGCTTAATTGTTCATTTGAACCCTCAGGATCCAGAAGAATGCTTCAGATATTGTGTGATATAAGTGAACAGTGTGATTGGACAGAGAAAGGTTAACCAAAAAGCTATTGAATTAGTAGCAAAATAAGGCACTTCCACAGTATATTTCAGAACCAAGTAGTCTGCCTTTTTAACGAAGCAAGTTAGGTGTAAAATTACCCCTTGTCATTGGGATGTCTTATTGACTTAAAAGCCAATCTTTTCCTTTCCTGTAAATGGAATTTTAGGAAACAAAGGAAGTTCTGGAGATGCTTGTGATGCAAATTCGTTTTTTGTTAGTCCAGAAAACTGTTTTTCCAAATAGAGTACAAATTAGTCCAGTATCTAGGGATGGTGATGTGTGTGTATACCAATATATGTATGTATACATAAAATGACATACAGTCTATTTCTCCTGTTCCTTAATTGACCTTTGGCTGGAGGCACTACAGTAATTATTTTTAGTTCTACGCTGGAATAGTGATCTTGAGTAAACACATCAGATAAACGATACTAAATGCCGTAATGGGTGTCAGTCTTCCTATCAGTAATGGCCAGAAAGTTTGGGTAAGCTAGACTTAATACACTGTTCAATAATTGTGTCAAGAGAAGAAAGGTAATCAAGCTCAGAATCCATTTTGGTAACTGCATATTTTGAGTAGTATTATCATTGCCAGCTGTTGAGATGCCTGAATGTAGCAAAAACAATTTTTTAGGTATCTTCTGGTATGTATTTGACAAAAATTGCTGTAAGGCAGCATCCCTTTGGTAAGAAATCTGCTAAATCTGAATTCAAGAGAAAATAGCCACACCCTTTGTTGCTACATGTCCCCAACCATGATAAGGAGATGTTGCATTTGAATTTTACTGCTCTGTGTAGATACTGTACTGTGACTTGCAAACCTATTATATGCAGCTGCATCAATGGAACCTACTTTACTTAGTTTTTTATTTAATTAATTTTCCCCAATGATACTATATATTTTATATGGAAGTTCAAGTCTGTTTAGCTTGGTCTGGGAGTTGCATAGTCACATGGGAATACTTACTGTTCTATTGATAGAGCCAGGCTGATAGGAATTAACTTCTGACCAAGCTATAAAAGTAGAGATGTCAGCCAACTGCAGCCAACAAGTAGTAGTGTGTTAGTCCCTAATCTGGAGGCTAATTTGGATAACACTCACAGAAGTCTGCCCTTTCAGCAGAGTGCAACGCTTAGTGACATCTGGAAGAATTTATATTTAGAGCCTTTTGTAAATGTGTATAATCCTGTATTTCATTAGAGAGCCCCAGAGCGGGGTAATTTCATATAACTAGCTGTTGAGTTAGTAGTATGTCCTAGTGGCACTGGGATATCAGCATAAAGAGTTGAAAATACCCTTGGCTAAAAAGTATGTTAGGTGGATGAAACATTTTTAATTTGTGGAACAAAAGTTAAATATGCCCATCTAGGCCTGATTTTTTTCTTATGCAATCTGGTGTAATTCGATGTGTGATGATCATGCATTATGTAAGAAACCTGATTTTCAGATTCAAAACTCATAAACTGTTTGGCTTTTGGCAACACAAGATATTTTAGGATTTCTTAAAAGGACTAAATCCAAGAAGCTTCTTTCCTGTTTGTATTATAGGCATTTGTTTATAATGATATTCATCATATAAGTTCATTTGGAAAAGCAAATGTGAGATTTTGAAAATTTACAGGAAAACTTTAAAATTATCTAAGGGGGCAAATAGATTCTTCAAATTCATCACAGAACCATTTTACACTGAACTAAGAAAATCCTGTTCCATTTATTCCTTTTGAATTCCCTATATACATCTGGCTTATTGCAGTCTAAGCAGTTTTCTCACTGAAAACCTTTCAGCTCTTCATTTTGCCCAGGAAATGAGTAAAACAACTAGGCTTTTTCATTCTTCCAAACAGATGGCTTTTCTGGCTTCCCTCTATGCTTAAGCCATCCAGAGCTGACAATTAGTAGCAGGAAGCAAAGTAAGAGTTCTAGACTTCTGAAGTATCACAAAGGACAAATTGCTTTCAACATTATTTCACAGAAATTATCTGGTTGCAAACAAACTTTGTTTATTTTGGGGTATTAGAAAATATTCCTTCGTGGTAAGGAAAAAAAATTAGGCTGTTTTCACAATCAGAGGAAAAACATAACTTATTTTCTTGCATGTGTTCTGTAATAGATACTGCTGTTTAAAACTTGTGCCTTGGTTTTAATTGATAGCATCAGTCTAGCTTTCAGCCATTCAACAAGGTGATAAGGTGCTTTTCTCCATGAAAAAATTGTGAACACTGCCATATCGTAAGATAAAATGTCACCTTTTTATAATACATCTAACATTACAGATGTTTGCTGGCAATACCTGAGTCATGTATTTCATAGAAAGTTGGTACGTTTGTCGCAAACCGTTCCTCTCTTCTAAATGTTTCAGCTGAGCATGCAGATAAAAAATAAAAAAAAAAAAAAAAGTCAATTTGTGAGAAGCAGCTCACTAATGCCTGATAGGTTTTATGGATCATTAGCAGTATTACAGGCTTGAAGAGTTAAAAGTGCTGTGTATGGGTAGATGAGTGGATTTAAGAAAATACAATAGGATGTTGATCACTCCAATAGAAAGTGAAGTTGGAGTAATAGGAATACGCTGGTGGTTATGCAGTTCTGTTATGCCTTTATGCAATGCAAGTGAATCTCAATCACTTATTTTTCTTATAAGCTAGTCATTTGTTCAGTAGCAGGGGAGGTGCAAAAAAAGCGGTCACCCATCCCCAAAGTGTTTACATAATATAAATGAAGTTGAGATGGTATCTTCCAAACATGTGTAACAAACGTATATCCTTTCCAGACCTGTTCCTCCCTTCTCACTTGGAACTCACAAAGAATTTATTATATATTAAGAATTTCAGTAAGTTCCATTTTTGGAATTAACCACATACAAAAGTAAATCTTAAAGTACTTTGTTGAGAATAAAGAGGGCAGAGGAGAAGAGGAGACATTTGGTTCCCACAAGTAAGCAAAAACCTAGCTTAAAATAACAGGCAGCAGTCAAGAATGAAAAATAGCAACTGTCTCTTATCTCAAAGGAAAATGCCAAGACCTTTTCATTTTAATTTTGTTAAGTTTTGCCCAGAAATTAATATTTTCTAGGTGACTAATTTTGTTCTATCGTGTGTGTTTTTTGAATGTATGCTCTGAGACAAGATGTCCTGATACAAGGTGATACATTGCCTTTTTATCCTCCCTACCGTGTTTCCCCCCCCCCCCCCCCCCTCCCCAGTCTGTGGGTGTCTGTTAAAATGCCAAACCCAAATGAACTGAGATGCAACATGTGCTCATCTTGTGAATGCATGTTCATTTTAACAAAAGCACACACCTTCTTCTGGTTAGTACCATGAGTAAGATTACTTAGAGATTTTAAGCTGTAGCAAAATAAATGCACTCAGCCATTAATCCATTTGGGTAGTATTTTCAGTAAAATTTCTAGTCTACTTCCGAGTTCTAATATTTATACTGACTTTGATTTTCAATCTGGAATATTTTTTTTTAATAATGCACCAAAATGTAGCTAACATTCGTATCTAACTTTGATGCCTCTTCTGAAATGAGAAGCAGCCATTTAAATGGGAGTACCTCATAAGCAAGGAGTGGTTGCGTGCACTGAATGTAGCCAAATGAATTTTATTGGGAAAGATACCTACTGGTTCTATTTAACTGTAACTTTCTGGACCAATTTGGATTAGATTGCCCCTACTTTAAATACATGGGCATAAGATGGAAATAAACTAATAATTCCCTAAATGTGTTTAACTTATATGATTGGCAGCTTGATTTTACAGTGTCATACATGAAATCCTTCAACAATCACAGTGAACTCCACAGTAGTCTGTGTGGGGCTTAAGACTCCTAAATAGTTTTAAGAGCATGTGAATTATCAAGGCTGGAGATCATTCTGTTTAATAAAAATTAAAAATCTATTTTCTTAAAAATTGTAATTTAAGTTGTTTCCATAAAACAAAGCGCCATAAAACCAAGCATTGCTCATTTATGGCTCATGTGGATTTATTTTGAATAGATGTTAGACCATGTGACCATGTATTTGAAGTAATGGAAATACTTTTTTTTTTTTTAATACTATATTAGTGAACTGATAAAATTGTTAATTTTAGTAAGTTCTAGAAAAAACCTTTACAGTCTCCAATGTAAACTGACCACTGAAGGTACACCTAAATGAGGCAGTAGAGTACCTCCTCGGGCAGAACTTTTTTGGGACACAAAGCAACTTTATCTAAAGCATTTTGCCTCAGGTAATAACATTGAAAATGCTTTTCTGTTGTTTTTGGTATTAAGGGAAACCCTAGCCTTTCTCATGTTTGTTTTCTATGTATGGCTGCGTGACTGAGAGAAATGTTTAGGGCTCTCCAGGGATTACAGCAGGCAGAGCTGAGCAGCAAAATACAGGACTTCTAATGCTGAAAGCAGGTAGTGATTCTATGATACATACTTAAATAAATGTGTTAGAATTTAACACTCTTAAAAATGTTATTGTCTTAAACTTAAGCTTCTCTTTTATATCTTTAAGCTATTTTCTATAACTATCTTTTTTTTTTTTTTTTTTTTTTTTTAATTCTTGAGAATGTAAATGTCTTGTGGTTTCTCTCAGAAAAACTGCAAATACAAAATCCAAAAAGTCACCTATAAACTATTCACAAACAAAATTACTGAGTTGGCAAACTAATTAGTGCAGAGATTTCTGGCTGTTGTGTTCAGCCAATGCTCATCCAGTCCAGGGTGGTTTATTAGGTTTGGGCAGTACTGTGGAAGCTGACACTATTCAACCTAAGCTGGCTTCAGGAAGAGTCTCTGCTCTTGTCCAGGATTTACTGTGCAGCCACCCAAGTAATTCCACACAAACCTGCCAGTCCAATCAGCTGGCCTTGAGTCAGAACAAATAAGCCTGAGCTGAACTCTGGAGAAGAATTCAGCTCTAATCTCCCTCCTGCGTGCCTTTTTTACATCTAGAGCAGCACCCAAGAACACAAACCCTATGTTTAATTGTGGCATCAGGCAGCAAGCAGTAGCAGTTTGCTAATGCATTTCCTGGAGTGTGCTATGAGGATAATGAGAGTGGCTGTCACAGAACTAACTAGCTGTCCCTAGGATCAACTCATTTGTGCTGAAGTGCAAACTTTGTTAATCTTTTTGTTACAAAAAAAAAAAAAAAAAATTACTTTATTAATACACTACTTCAGATTAAATAGGAAAAACAATGATGCTGTTTGATGGATTGAAATAGGTTGAAACAATGATGCTACCTTTTGAAAGCATGGGCATGGAACAGCTCCATCAGTACCTCGCCTTGTTGTCCTAGGCAGAGCTTAGAGCACAAATGTGAGCTGGGTTTCAGTTAAGTGGTGGTAATAAAGCAGCTCGTTGTGTAGCAAGTAGTGACTTGGAGGGGGGGGGGGGGGGGGAGGCTGATTAGTATTTTTAGCTTGTCTTTCTATAACATGATGGAAAGACATTAGCATCGTTTTCCCTTGATCAGAATAGGTTTTTACTGCCACCATTGACAAAGGTGGAAAAATTTTATTGCCCTATACATTACCCAAGGCTGCCCGTAATAAATATAGTTACCCATTACTAGTACAAGACACAAGTTGTTGCACAGAGAAAAGGGTGGCCCCAAGACTTTGCATTGGATTAAGTTTGGTAGGTTACATGAGGAGCAAGGAAGACTGTGGAAGGAGAAACATATCAGAGCAATGTGATGCTGCTAGGCAGGAGTAGGTGGGTTCCTTTGTACTTCGGAATTACTCAGAAGCTACTACAGGATCTTGCAGGAAAGGGGCAGCCAGATAACAAGAGCACATGGAAGAGAATTTGAACTGTGGGGATAAGAGAATCAAACCAGCGTTGTATCCAACCAGCTCCAAACAAAGCAGGTTTCTCAAGGTTTAAATGTAAATTCTCTTGGGTGGAGATCTCATAGTAAACCTGCTTGATCTCACTCCTTAGTATGCATGGACTGCTTTTTGTTCTTTGCATATTGTTATTTTCCTCTGCTAGGGCAGCTGAGCCAAACTACCCTGTAGGTACACAGTGGCTGGATTCAATCCAGGGAAAGCAGGGGGCATGTAAAGGCAGAGTAGGAGCCCCAGGAGTATCCCTTTCATTAGCAGGAGCTATTACCTGAAACATCACACTACTAACAACAGTTGCTCTTTGTTATCACTCCCATCCCTAGACATTACTGCTTCTTAAGCAAGATGGCAGAACATAATATTTAAGTACTTAGTGAATTCAAGGCAAATCCTGGTCCAGGGTGTGGTTAGACAATATGAACTGGTTTAATCCTGTTGCCAAAAAGTTACTGCTGCCAAGAGGATAGTCCTGCTCCTCCCCTCTGTTGGCAGCACCTTCTCCCCCACTTCTCACATGCTGGCTCCATTGTCTGTGTCTACTGTAAGCCAATGCAGCTCATTTTTTTTTTACCTGAAAAATAACACCCCAGAAACAGGAACAGTTTCTTGGTAGTTTAGGAAATCTGGTTGACAGCGTGCTCTGATGAGCACCAGTGGGCAGAGGGGAAGCAATGGGAGTGTGTGGCTGGCAGCAGGGGCAGCTTGTCAGCAGGCCATCAGATTAGGTCTGCCTATTGCTCAACTGCACCCTTAAGTGGCCATGGGAATTTGAAAAAATACAATACACTTTGCTCTGAAGCAGCTGAGAAGAACAGTCAGTTCTACTGCGAAGGGACTAGCACTTGGCTGAAATGCAGTTACGTCTCCAACCACTGCAGCTGTTTAGCTAAGCGAACATATTTCTAAACTGATTGCAGTTAGTGCTTACAGGTGCTCCTGCAATAACACACAAAGCTCCATTGCTCTTTAAGATTTGGGCACGTGGACAAAAGACTGCATGAGAACAGTGGCATAGGTTCAAGAAAAAAATTTCCTTCCCTCTCTTGTGGGATTTCAGTTGTTTTGAATCTGATGGCAGGAGAAGAGTTCCAAGTCAGCAAGAAGCAGGGAAAAGTGAAAACTGCTTGGGAAAGTGGAAAAGCTACTGAGGTTTTTATGCAGACTCCAGGGCTGCAGAACGAACGCCTGTCTGACTAGACTAGTAATTTGGACAATTACCATTTTATTAAATCTGAAAGATACCGTCTTCACAGAAGTACAAGCCAGTCTAACTACCATAGTAACCGCCTTCAAAGGAAATTGAAAATATTTTTCAGTGCCTAGTCTCCTGTTACAGAAAACTGGTTTAGTTTTAGGATTTTCTTGCAATTTGCAAAGTTGCTATGGGTTCTTAATGTAAAAAGGGTTTTGAATTAGGTAAGGATTTAAATGGAAGAAAAATGAATCTTCTCTGTTTCTTGGTTAGCTGAAGCTCTTCCAGGTGAATTATAACTGTGAATTACCAGGGAAAATAAAAATCGAGAGGATAGCGGTCAATACATGATAGTGCCTCTCCCTCTGTAGGAGCCCTGAGGTAAATAACGCCCTTTCCGAGCGGGCTCCGCGTTCGGCGGTAACTCGGCGACCCCGCGCCGGTTGGAGGCAAACGGGAGGCTGCCGAGGCAGGAGCACAGCCCCGCTGCCTCACTGCCGCTCACGGTCCGGCGGGCGCGGGGAGCCGCTCGGCTTCGCCCTCCTCAGCCCCTCGGCGCCCCCCGCAGCCCCCCCGCTCCCGCGGGCGCGGCCGGCCCGGCCGCTGCCCCCCTCGGGGCCGCCCCCCGCCCTGGGCATGCCCCGGGGGGCGGCGGGCAGGCGGCGCCGTGCCGAGCCGGCCGCCTCCGCCCTCAGCCAGCAGGCGGAGCTGCAGGGAGCGGGTCCCCGCCGCAGCGCAGCGGCGGGAGGGGGAGGGGAAGGAAGCGGAAGGAGCCGCCGCCGCGCTGAGGGGAGCAGGCGCTGTGCGGAGCCGCCGCCGCCGCCGCCGGGTGCGGGCAGCGCGGAGGGGAGGGAGCGGAGCGCGGCCGGGGCCGCGGCCGGGAGCGGGCGGCAGGTGAGGGCCCGGGCCCGGCCCCGGGGGAGGGGGGAGCCGGGCGGGGACGGGGTCGGGACCCGCCGGGGGAGGGGGAGGAGGAGGAGGAGGGAAGGCGAGGGGGGAAGCCCCCACGTGACCAGCGCGTGCGGGAGGAGGCGGCGGCTCGCGCGCCCCGTTCGAATCAGCTGGCCCGCAGCGGCGCCTCCCGCGCGTGCGCGGCAGCTCCGCCCCCCTCCTCTGCCCTCCCCTCCCCTCCCCGGCCGGCCGTGCGCGCTCCCGCCCGCCCTGACACACGGCGGGGCCGGCGACACGTGCACGGCGCCGCGGCCGCCATGTTGGGGCCGAGCGGGCGCGCGGCGGTGCGCGTGCGCGCGCGGGGCCGAGCCGGGTCGCGGGGCGGGGCTGTACGGAGAACGAGTCGGGGTTGCGGGGGGGAGGGGGGGTGCGAAGGAAGCGAAGTCTCGCGAGGTGCCGCGGTTCCTGCGGGAGCGGGCCGGCTGCGGGATGGCGGCGCAGCGCTGGGCGTGCTGGGTAATGGTACCGGGCCGGGGGGCGGGCACCCCGCGCGCAGCCCCCGCCCCGCCCCCGCCGCCCGGCCCCGGGGCAGCGCCGCAGTCTCGGGCTCCTCAGGGAGCGGCCCCAGCGCGGCCCCGCCTCACCTCAGCTCACCTCACTTCGCCCCGCCGCGCCCTCGCAGCGCCGGCCGCTGCGGCACCGCCGGGCCCGGCCTTACCCCGCCGTCCCTCGGGCAGCCCCGCCTGCGGGCACCGGCCCGGCCCGGCCGCCGCTGTGCCGGCAGCACCCGGCCCCCTCGGGCCGGCCTCGCCCTGCGAGCTGCCAGGCTGGGCCCCTGAGCCGCCGGGGGGGGTCGCACCTCGGCACGGCCCTCCCGGGTCTCTGCGCCCTCAGGAGCCGAGCCGGTGTGCGGCTGTGGGGCCCGGCAGCGGCCACCTGGCACCGCGGAGCCGAGCGCCTGGCACGCTGCGGCCCCTCGTTGTCCCGGGCTGGGAAACGCTCCTGGTTTCGGCTGCTCTCGGGTTATTCTCGGCTGCAGTTATTCTTCCAAGTGTCCCGGCTCGGCGATGGCCCCTTTGTCTCCGGGTCCCCATCTCGAAGGGAGAGCATATGGCTCTTCCTGATGGGGCCGGCGGTCTCTCCCCGAGTACAGCAACACCCGCAGCACTTGTGGTCAGGGACTGGATCTCTTCATATAGTGATGCAGGCTTAGCGTGCCACGTAACTGAGCCTACAACTTTTATAAAATAAGGGGTTCTTTGGCTTCAAACTTGCAAGCTGTGTGTTGGGGAGAGGTCTGCAGTCATTAAACGCATCGTGATTGCTCTTTGGTGGTTGTAGGTGTATTTGCATGTGTCCCGTTGGTGTTGCCATTATTACTGAACTAATACTGTGCAGATAGTTAGAGATCAAAGCTCCAAGTGTGCGCTGTGTTTCATACTGTATAATAACTCATACAACCCTCAAGGGCATGTCTCTTGGGTATATTTCTACCCTGCAGTCAGTTACTAGACTTCCCCCTCTTCTAGCTGCTGCAAGGACTGGAGATCCAGAAGGCTCTGTAGCTTGGGGCTAGCAAAACGTGGTTCTGTAAGCAAGTGGAACTTCTCAGAAAATGGGCTGAGTTACTGTTGCAGTTAATTTTTTTTTCTTTTTTTGATCTTACAATACTGTTTGTCAGGTGAATTATATTAGTATTTACTTAATGAAAACTGGGAAAAAATGAGAAAAAGTGGTGTGGAGAAGAAAGATTCAATTCCTTTATAGTGAAGAATATGTAGTGAGATGTTAGTGTTTGTAGGCCTCAGTTTTAAAACAAGATAAGCTATGAAGTGAAATTCTCATCCAGTTGAAGCCACTCATGAAACTCCCTTGCCTTAGAAAGGTCTGGTTAGGATTTCACTTCAGCATGTGATTTCCAGCGAGTCATTCAGGGTATGGACAACTTTGGTTGCAGGATTTCTACAGTGTTTATGTTTACTTAATAAAAACATTTAATGTCCTGAAATTACAGTAAATGCTTTTTGTTTTGGGCTGTTACACAGTGCAGCCATGTGTGTCCGTAAGCAGCAGCAGTTAGCAACCTTAACTTGAGATCATGTTTGTGTAGAACTTAGGCTCTTCTTGCAATTATCAGCGGTACCACCATTAACTGAAACGATTTGTCTTTGCATTGCATGTCATAAGCATGTAGTTACTGAGCTAAGCTGTATTAGGTAGCTTAGTTACTGAGCTGTCTAGAGATGAAGTTCAATCGTATGGTTCATCTCATAATATTTAATATTTCTGGAGAATGAGAAATAGTAAATCATATCTTAAAGCTTGGTGTTGTTACACATTTAATATGCAAAAATAACTAGATGTCTTACACACAGTTTTGGAATGTATCCTATGGGCATTGATTGTAGTGCTGACCAGCATGATTGCTGTAACATCTATTGGTGTTTCTGGCGTACTTGTGATGTGAGATTCAAGTCTGCTCTCTGCCTTATACAGAGTGAAGGCTTCTCTCTCCCAGTATTTCAAGGAGACTGGAAGGAAATTTTGTTTCTTGTTCTTCCAGGTCTTTCTAGGTGCTAGGACTACTCCTAGCATCTGGTCGGTGATCCTTGTCTGGTTGATACAAGGTGGAAAGACTTCCACTTTTCTCTTTTACCACTATGTTGGCTAAGAGGAATGAGAAAAGAGTTTTTAAAAGTACTCATCGAGTTGGAATAGAAGTCTTGGCAGTCAGTCTGTCCTATTCCCCATTGTTTAAGTGTTTGTTTTTTCGAACGTGAAAGACTACTTAAAAAAAGCTCTTTGAAGTCTTTATGCATAATCTATTGGTGTTCTCTTTGTTTTGGTTTTCCCAAAAATGGAAGTCTTTGCATTTTGTGGGAATTGATGATACAGGTCTCCTCGGTCATAAAAAAGAGATTTGAGAGGGAGAGCTTAATTTCAAGATTCAGCACTTGCTTATAGTCACAGATTTACACTGTACTTATATAAATCCTAGAAACACAGTACTGGAAGACCTATTCTTCCTCTTCTTCCAGGTTGGTATAAATATTCTAAGATTATTCCAGACAGATATTTGTAGAACTTGTCCTTAAAAACCTTGATCAAGAAAAAAATCTTCCACCTCTGTAGGCGGGAGTGAAGTTGCAGAAAGCGAGAAACTTTCTCACTTCTGTAGTGAGAAAGGTTTTTTTTTTTTTCTTTCTTTCTTAGTTTCCAAATTAAGTGTTCTTTGCTGGGAATCAAGCTGCTTAATATAAGAACTTGCTCCTGATAAACTTTATGCTTATGGCTATATTGTTCTGGTTTTAAGAACTTTGTAAATATGGCTTCTGCTTTAAAAACCGCCTGTGGTGTAGAAGAACCTTTGTAAGAGTTTATTTTAACTTTGTGAAAACCTTCTTTCAGTTTGAGTAACTCAAAATACCATTAGGAAATGCAGACCTAAACATTGAATAGCATGTTCTCTTTCTTCTTGGATGCTGTTATTAAACAAAAAGACTTTTAAAAAGGTTCTTTGCTGAGGTGCAGCTTCATAACCAAAGTAAAATACTTGGTTTTGTAACATAATGGGTTGACACTTTAATTTAGAATTTGTGTTATGATCTTGGATATTAGTTACAAGCTTGCATTCAACTACTTCACTTAGAGAATTTGTCGTATGGGAGGTTTGTTGTTTATATACAACTTTGGACCAAAAGCTTTGTAGATTAAGTTACAATGACTGTTCTTTAAAGTTCCTTTAATGTTTAATGCTTACAGTGAGTCCAGTTAAATGTAGAAAGGCAGAAAGATCAGCTAGTCCAATCCTCTGGAATCCTTTGGAAGGGCACCAAGATCATTCCCTCTTGTGACAAAGTTCTTTGTGATGCTTCTTGCTGTAGCTCATCACCCCTTGGTGCAAGTTTCACCTGATACTCAATTTCATATTTTTGCTTTGCATTAAGCTGATAGCTTTCTGTCTTGTTGCTTCTGAAAACACTCGACTCCCCTTTCAGCAATGTTTTATCTGTTAAATTGCCATTCTCTGCTCTCCATTTTTACTGGTTTATCAAACTTCATCGTAGGATATAGAGAATATGAATGTTGGCAAGACAGAAATGTAATTGCCCAAGATTTTAAAGGTGTTTATACTAGTTCCGCTAAACACCGTATTTAGACACAGATGTTTGCTTTGATTAATGGGATGCACACGTGCCAGACAAACCCCTGTTAAGATGGGTCAGAGTAAAAGCTTGTCTCTAGAGAATACCTGCCAGTAGCAGAGCAGTGGGATTTTTTGTCTGCCTTGTACAGCTCTGTCACGAGACATACCTAATTCTGTCCTTAAAACGTAGTGATTTGAACTTTGTTTAAAACACTTATTTTCTTTAGAAATGTAAAAAGGAAATGTGTGTGCTTGACAGTTTGCTTGTTGGTGCCTAAGTGGTATTATCCTGGTTTTAGTTGTTGCTTTCCTTTTTGTTGTATTGGTGTGTACATGTGCACATACATGACCTGAGTTTTTTAGGGGCAGAGTGTTTTTCTTGTTGTTTAGGGTGTGTGTGTGAGCTGAAGTGTTTTTGTAGTATCAGAATATAGCCCAAAATCAAAATTGGAAGAGCTGTGCAACTGGGTTACTGTGCCACAGGCAAACACGTTGAAGAGGAAGGAGAGTGCCAGAGCCTCCCTCCCTTGTTTGTGTTGTTTGAAAGACAACCTGGTAGAATAAGTCCAGTAGTGCTGAAATTAGGGGTTCTCTCTCCACAGCTAAAGAATACAGAAACACCAAAACTAGATACTGTCAGAGATGGTTTGCTGTGCTGGTTAGTTACTTGTTAATTACATGCTCTAGAGACATTACAGATTGAAGGAGTGCAGCGAGTGGAATTTAGCAGGTATATTTCCTGAATTTAATCCTGTTTAGTCTTTCAGCTTGTGACCTGGATGATAGAACAGAGCACATTTACATATTGCCTGGGCAGTGCATATTGAGGGGGCCATACGAGCACTAGAGTATAAAATGGTCCAAGCAAATGGCATAAAAAATCTGAAATACATGGGTGGCAGTTCAGTAAAGAGAAATGCAAAATAATATGTTTGGGTAGCAATAATAGACTTAAATATGAGAAACAACTGGCTGGGCAGCAGCTCAGCAAATAAGCAGCTATATCACAAAATGAGCACAAATGAGTCATGACAGCGTTAAAAAATCTTACAGGAGTCACAGTGGGACATAAGAAAAGGATTGTGGTTGTGTGTAAGATAGGAAATGCTTCTGCAGTGGTCAGTGTAAGGCCTCAGATGGGGTACTGGCTGTTTTTTGTTTTGTACTTGGAGCAGATTTGGACCACTTGAAGAGCACTTAGAGGAGGGTTGCAGTTAGGACCTTTGGGGAAGGACTGCGAGAACTGAACTTGCTTAGGTTATGGCAGAGCATAATGATAGGCTTCAAATACAGTAAGGATTGCTACAGAGGGGACTGTAATAAACTCTTCCCTCCAGGTAGGGTAAGAAATAATGGTCCTAAATAGCACAAAGGGAGATTTCTGTGCTGGAAGAAAACTTTCCAGCTCTGTGAATAGATAAAAATGGGGTTAGATATCTGAAGAAGGTAATGGGATATCTATTGCTGAAAGTGCTCTAGAAAAAGTTAAATAACCTCGTCTTACAAGTGATTTGGGTATAGCTGGTCTGGCCTTGGCCACAGGAGGTAGGGTGACTTGTCAATGTAAGATCTGTTTTTATGATTTTTATGATGTTAGTTTCAGTCACTGAAACATTTTTATGATGTGACTGAAACAAACAACAACAAAAATCAGACTTAAAACCCCAGACTTTGTAGTGGAGCAAAAAGCTAAGTGATGTGACAGTCTGTAAGGTTTAGCTTGAGAAAATACAGCAAATATCTCATTAAAATGTTGTTTTATAAAGCCTTTTAAACCTTCTGTATAAGTTAATACGGAAAATAAATAGGATTTTTTTTTTATCTTTGATTTACCTTTTGTGGTTTTGTTTGTTTATGATCCAGTAGAAACAAACTGAGCTAGAGTCAAGGTCTTTCAGAAAACTTTACTGAAAAGAAGCAAAGTTAAAACGACGAAGTCTAAGGAGCCAGGGAATCAGGTGCATGCCAAGACTCTGAAGAGCGAATCATTCAGCTTCAACTTGTCTCTGTATAACAGAGATAAGAGCTATCATCTGGAAGATATGTTTTGGGGGATAATCATCACTTACAAAGTATCTTCAGTATCACAGTAGTGCTGTGTAGTAGTACCAGTATGGAATAGGCTGAATAGAAATACGTGCTTTCAACTATATATACTGTTTCTAAACAAAATCTCTCCTTTGAGATTTTTTTAGGTGGTATGAAAGCAGTTGTTTAAGTTGGGAGAACTAACCTTGGAACAGAAGAGTTACTAAAGCTCTTTAGGATTAAAAGTGCCATGCAGCTAAGCATAGCATTCAGTTTAATAATTTACTCTTTTTTTTTTTTTTTTTTTTTTCTCTATTAAAAGCCAACTGCCTGCATTTTATGTGACCTTGTTCAAGCTTTTCTTGAAAATTTTTAAAATTTGTCAGAGCTGCCTTGGAGTTAATGAAGAATGAAGGCAAGGCTGTGTCATACAGGTGTATGCTCTGCAATTAGAAAAAGGGTTAAACAAACTGTTACATTCTTAACATTTCAAGAGAGTGTAGAGGATTGAGATAAAATAATGCTTTCAGTCTGTTTCTTCCTAATTGCAATTAGACTTAATTGCATTTTTCTATCTGACCAATGGTATGGATTAAACTTTCTGTACACTTTAGGTCAACAAAGTGTCGTCATCCTGTTTGCTGTAATTGATGGGAAATTGCTCACTAAAGCATTGAGAAACAAGGTGTTGGTAACTGATATGGCACTGGTTTGAGGTGCTGACGTGCTGCCTGCTTACAAATGGCTGCAGGTGCAACAGGACACGGGGAAAGCTAATGCTAAAGGTCTCTCGTACTTCAGTTAAATGTGATTTCAGAACTGTTTTTCTAAAAATTGATAAAGGTAGAAGGAGAGAGCTGTCCCCTAAGTTAGAATGATGTCAAAAAAAAAAAAAAAAAAGGCATTTGTTCCTTTCCTCAAATATTTTAAGTCTTCCACGGATTTTTCGTACAAGTATCACTGCAGTACAGAGGCTTTCTTGTAGAGCATTGTGAAGGGGTCACAGAATCTCACAGTAAGGGCACAAAGGCTTAAGCCTTGGGCAGGGACAGATGCACCTATTCCCTAAGCTCCACCTGGAGAGCTGTTACTGAGAAGGAATCATCAGACAGAACAACTGTCTGACAGCTGAGCTGTCTGGGGGAAAAAAATAATGCAGTTTTAACCTGGAGCTGGGAGAAGAATATCCCAGGGTGGTCCGGGGGAATATATGGGCAGTGGCTGACTAAAAGATTTGTAATGGGAACCCATGGATGTTACAACAGATGATGGAGTTTGTTTGCTTATTTTTTTTTCTGTTTCCAAGTGTATAAAATTTTGGCAACTTTTAAAATTGTGTTTTGCTAATCTCTCTGAAGTTCGAATATATTGGTACATGTTTTCTCTTCCGCCCACTGCCTTCTTGTCATGTACTTGCACTTTCTCTGTGTATATCTCTGAAAGTCAGAGTATAACTAGCACCAAGTCTTAGTTCTTTGGTGTATGTTATTATATTGCTTTTGATAGTAACTACTCGATCTAAATTACTTCTTGAAAAGATTTGACAATGTGTCTGTGCTTTGCTGTGCTGCCAGGGTTGTTCTCTGGGTATTTCCTCAAAAGCGAGGTTTCAGGAAAAAGGAAGCTGATCAGAAGTTCTCAGTTCTTTCCAGTCCTTAGGCTGCAACTTGCTTTGTAGTTTTTGTTTTGCCCTAGAAAGATAGGCAAAAGAGAGAGCTGCTGCAGCACATGATTTTTTAAAATGTGGTTTTCTATTTTTAGCAGAATCATGGTCTTTATGAGATTTTTTTTGAAATTCTGCTATATCCCGTGCATTGCAAAAAGGCTGAATAATCATCATTCAAGGCATTATTGTAGAGCCTGCAGCAGTGCAATTACTTTTCATATATGCTTGCATAGTTTTAAGTCCGTCTGTGAGGAAGTGGTTTCTGACAGAACAGAGTGTAGTTATCTCATTTCTCTTTGCTGAGATCAGCCGCAAATTTCTCTGGATCATGTAATTGGGAATCTGCTGATCCTTTGTTAAGAGGATTCCAAAGATACTTTAGATGGAAAAGGTTCTTCACCAGCTTGCTACCGTCTGAAAGGCAGTGCTGAAAAGGACAGTGAGAAACATTTACTTCTTGTCTGATGTCTGAGTTCAGACACCATCTTGCCCCCACCAAAGTAAAGCCTTTTCAGATTTCTTTTCCTACTCTACGGTTCAATTCAAGTCTTTTTTTTTTGATGGTGAGTCTTATTTTGATGGGGTTCTTGACACATAGTTTGAAGATCTGAGTTATAGTTGATACAGAAAATGTTGCAAATCCTTAAGAACCCACTGCATTTTATTGGCATGAATGGGTTGCTTTATGGAGAAGCCAGGTTTGCTGTCAGGACCTTCCAAATTCTTCAAGTGTGTAAGGGAACAGAATTCTTACTGTTGAGACCTAGATCTGTTTTTTAAATGCTACCCCCCTGCCATCCCACCTCACTCCTCCCTAAAAAACCCACCCAACACACCAACAGTCTAGGTAATTCAGTTCTTGTTGGTATTTGTGAATTTCAGTTCTGTCACATACTAACTTAAATATCCCTGGTTACAGCACAGAGGTGATTTTATTGAAACTTTCTATACTACCTGAGAGGTTATTTTTTTCTATCTTACCAAAATTCTGAATACCAGAGGGAATCTTCTGCAGGGATCTGGAGGTAAAGGCAGGCCAGTTACTGTTGCTTTATCTGGTGTGAGTCATCTCTCTGATTTTCCAGGTGAAAGGTAACTCTGGTGATCAGAATGCCGTGTCCTGCTCTAAGGATGCAAGGATGATAACTCATCGTGACCTGTAGTTGTGGTTAGATCAATGGTCTTAAAAAAAAAAAAAAAATTGTTAGATTGTTGAAAGTCTCTATTTACATAGCCCAATAAATTCTCCTAAAGAGTCCCTGAGAAACAGCTCTGGGGAGGCCTACTGTGTGATCGTTGTACTGTTTTCAGGCTTGATTCGTGGGTTGCTCTAACTTTGTTATATGACGTGTACCAGTCACGTGGACATTTCTTCTTGTTCCATCTGTTGTATCAGTAGCCTGATTTGCAGAAGTGGCATGAGCCATTTAAGGTCTCTGTGTATGTGCCCTTAAATGTGTCCTTTGCTACGTGTGGGCTGCCCTTACAGCTTTCCTAGCTGGTTAGCTCATGCTATTGCTTTGAAACAAAAGTTTGCTTTTCTATACTTCAGCAATTACCTTCTGTGTGTAGTTTGATGACTGTTTCCTCTTGACCCTCACTGACTGTATTTCCCATAACGAGAAGATGTCAAAAATAGCCCAGGGGGTTGAATCAGTAACAAGCACGACCACAGAATGTCTTGCTTCTTTTTCTCTGATGCCTTCTTTGTGCCTCAGGTTCTGTCAGCAAAGACATGCATCAACTGGATTTCAGTTAAACTTCCAATAAAATTTTAACAGTTTTATATTCAAGTCAGCAGTACAGCAGAGTGAAAATGAAGTATAAGAGATGCTGTGACCCCAGCTTTGCAGAAGCAGACATGAAGAACATTTCCCCCAAGCAGCTCACAATTCCAGTATGACCTGAGCTGTAGCTGGGCAGTATACAGCTGGACAGAAACAGTAAGGCAGCTAAATTGCTTTCTGTGCATCAGTTATCAAATGTTTTAATCTTCATTGTGGAAAATTAGAGTTCTAAGCTAAGCAAAGTAACTGTGCTTTTTATGCTTATGAGGAACTAAGGGATAAGGGACAGCCTGAGAGTAAGGCTTCACATTACAGCTAACCTGACCCAGTGGATATCTGCCACCAAAGCACATAGCTCTGGCCCCTGCTTTCTGGTAGCACCTGTGCTCATTAGACCAGTACAGTACGCCTGTTTTGGGAGCTAAACCAGCCAAAAAAATAATGGCTCTTTTGTAGGGGGTTGTGTTTTCTAAATCAGCTCATTGTGAGATCGGATTGAATACTACTAACATGAATGCATAGGAAAAATGAGGATGGTGTGTCAGGGTTACGGGGGAGTGGGATTGCCTCTTTTCTGTAGATTATATCACTTAACAGTAAAATGAAACCTCACCTGAGAAGTCTCACTGAAAACTCAGAAGAGGGAATGACTGAAGGCTCAACAGAGTACGTGTCAGGCCTTTTGATAAGGAGCAGGATGATAGATTAGTGTGGTTTTCTTTGCTGTGTTAGAAAGATATGGGGAAAGTGGTTACTGGGATAACAGCAAACAAGGGAAATGCCATTTGGAAACATACCTGAGTGGATACAAGTGGAGCAGGGGTAGGTGTTGCAGTAATTAGTATAGAAAATAAGATCCTCATCAAGTTGCCTACTTGGTACAACAGTGGAAACCTTTTTAAAATGACATCAACTGCTGAAAAGAGGGTTCAATCACTTAAAAAAAAAAATATATGTTTGCCATTGGGTCATTGTAACCTGCACTGTTGATGGATGTGCAGCCTTCAGCATAGGTGCCTACACTGGTCCAACATACCAAGAATTAGTCTGTGAACCCCCAGATAGATTTCCAGTTTTATTTCTTTAGTGTCTTTTTAAATACATGGACATTGTTAAGTTGCTCTTCCTCTCCGCTAAGAGCAAATTAAAGATGTTTCTAATGCCTTCTCAACCAAGTAAGGGTAATCCAAACTGTATGTACACACAAGTCTGAGAAGGAAGCAGCCCCGACCTTACCTGGGGGTTTTTTCAGTGAGCTGACTTGAAATGCATAGCAGCCAATGTGTTTTACAAACATCCTGGGCAAAGTTTGGAAGTGTGTTTGCTAGGAAAGCATTAATTTCATAGCAGATAATGTTTTGAAATGTTAATGTCAAGGTTTATTCTGAGCCTAGCAGAAGTGATTTATTGTACTCTCTCTACAGTTCCAGTATAAATAAATGTACAAAGGAGGATTCAACCCACATTTTGTAGAGGGAATGCACGTATTCCTTTGGACAGAACATTCAGTATTTTCATGGATGGCCTTAAAGGTTTTTTTCTTCTCTTTTTTGAGCAGTATAAATAATCAGGTATCTTAGGTGATGGTCAGAATTGTTAATTTCAATCAAGTACTTCTAGAGTGGCGATACTTTAAAAATATTTCAGTGATTACAGAAAAGAACTGATAATAATCTAGAGCTGACTTGATTTCACCACTGGCTTGAATCAGAGTTGTAGACTCAGATCTCACAAAACTGAGTGAATGGGGGATAAAATAGAATCACATTTTCAAAAACGGGAAATAATTCATAAGAATAAAATATGCAAAAAACATTCAGTGTTCTTATATAGGTGCTTTTGTAAAAACATAACTCAATTTTCACAAGCTGTCAAAGAAGTAAATAGTGTTGAGTGTTATTAGGAAGGGGGTCGCAACACAAAACATTACTATTCTGCAGTAAAAATCATTTGAATGAGTTGTGAATACCATGCTATGAATATTGTATTCAGAACTGGTCCCTCTGATGGATTCAGCACAGCAAAGAGCAACATGAATAATCAGAGGCTTGGGATAGCTTCTGGGTGCAGAACACAGGGACAATAAACTAAAGAAAATAAGAGTTAATTCTGTGACCATACAGCAGGTATATCCTCAGATCTGCCATGCCCTATACGATCATTGTATTTAAGTACTTTTTGTGTTTCCAGTTACAGGGAAAGTAATTTTTAAAGATAAGGGATTGTCACATACTTTTCCTCGAGCTATTGAGCAAGGTATGTGTTTAATTGCTTATTGCCGTAGGAGAGAGAATATGTCATGGAGTTATGAGGGCTTTGTGTCTTGAAGGTACAGCAAATCCTGCTCTTAGGGGCTGCATTCCTACTGTGCTTCTTTTATGGCTACAACGTTATGCTGTAGGTAATGCAGTTGTTCATAGTGAAGTCGCTTCTACTTTTAGACAAAATTTTAGATATTCTGTAAGAACTGGCAGTCAGGGTTTTTTGGAAAATATTTTAAATCATAAAGCTAAGCAGTTTTATGGATGGCATGTAAATTACATTTGTCATGTTAATCCTTGCTTAATACTTGATGTCAGCTCTTCAGAGGTACAAAGAAGGGGATAAGCAAAGCACTTTGATACAGCACTCACATTTCTTAACAATAGTTAACAAACAAACTTTACAAAGGGTCGGTAAGGTTTTTCTGGGACATTGCTGGCCAAGTGTAAGCAGTTTATTGTTAAAAAAAAAAAAAAAAAAAAAAAAGAGCAATGTCGAGTCCTCTGCTTGTTATCTTTTCTCCATAAATGCAATATGCATGTCAAAGTGAATGAAAGAGATTTTGAACTTTGTAACTGCTGTTGATTATTTTCAAGTTCACTCTATTAAGATCCCACGCTGTCTCTGGCAAACTGGCAGAAAGCTGCTAACGGTGTTCAGTCTTGTAAGAAATAAACATTTTAACTAATTAATTCTATGTAACTGAATGTTGCGGTGGGAGAAAAGTGGGGAAAATCCCACTTTACCTTATATTTGTTTATGTTAATATATTAAGTCCAACATAAATAATTTTCCTGTTTAGTCTAAGCTTGACCTAATTTCTTTTGGTTAGTTTATCAGGCAGTCCAGTATGTATTGCAGAGGCAAAGCCCAAGCATGTGGAGAGCGAGACCTTGGAGAACTTAACGGCAAGTGTGGATTCTGTATTCCTGTGATGGGTTAGCTGTTCATGTTCAGCAAAGTGTTTGAATTCTGGCAATCTGCTCTTGTTTGCTTAGGTATGGAAACTATATAATTCACACTCTTTGACCCAGCTGCTGACAGCTCCTTCCTGTTGCCTGAGTCTGGTAAAATATGCTGAAGATAGGCTGTAGGTCTCTTTTCCTTTTGTTCTTGTGCTTCGAGAAATTCTCTAGTGGCTGAATCTGGATCTTGAATATCCTTTTCATGTTTCTTCAGGCCTTTTACCTGTTGGTACAGGTAATTGCAAGGAATGGTAGGATGAGCATCTCCTTTCTTTCTTTGAAATAGTTATTAAAAATTGTAGGCACTCTGTTCAGACATATTTCCTACATAAAAGGTTAAATTCTGTTAACTTATTAAAACGTGATCAGTGTTTGCAATATACTATTGAATTAATAAGCTGATGAAGTGTAAAAGCACTAAAATGCTATTGCAGTTACCATGAGTTGTGTTATCTTAAGAGAAAGGCCAAAAGTGAAACATGTCAAGAATTGAGTTTCAGGAAAATACAATGAGAAAGGACAAGATGTCATTTAAAACCTTGAGGTCATGTGTTATATTAGGGTGGATAAAACTGCAAGCATATGTTGAGGTTACCAACATGCAGTTATATCCACTGGAAACATCTATGACATTGTAGTTGAAATGGCATACTCATTTATGCCGTAGCTTTCTGTTGTTGATAACACCATGGATCTTTTCTTTTTTTTTTTTTCTATGGAAAACTGTACATAGGCAAAGTCAAAAAGTGAAACAGGTGGGGAAGCTCCAAGTAAAACACAGAAGTGTCATTCTGGTATGTACAACTGAAAGCAACAAAGAGAATGAGTTAAAACTGGAGTTGCTGTTGGATAGCTAACCTTTTGTCCTTACCGTTTTGCCAGGTTATGGGTATTGATACCAATTTGTAAAAATGAAAAATTAGAATTCTCTTTTACAAACACATCTGTGGAATAGCTTGAATGCTAGAAATTTATGGGAGCTCAAGGGAAAACAGTGAAAATTCACAGAAGAGAAATCCATTGAAGTTTATTACATAGGTAGAAATCAGCCATTACTTAAGAGGGAGGACCCTGTGTTGAGAAAAGTTGGAAGCTGGAAAGGAGTATTCCCTCTCTTCCCCAGGCATCCGCTTATGGCTGTTGGTGAGACAGAGCGCTGACTAGATAGACCTTTGGTCTGACTTTCTTAGTTTCAAACTTCTTTATTGCATTAAGTTTAAAATAATGGACTTGCTTTTAAAGTCAGTGAATAAGTTTTGAAAATGGGTAATCAACATAAAAGGGAATTGAATGTCTATATGCAGACATGACAGGTACGTTCACATGCTTAGACAGTAATAGGTAAGTCTCTTGCTCTGTAAATGTAGTGCAGCTTCTCAGTATCTGGAGCATGGGATATATTTAGAAAGTGCTTGATAAAGTATTCAGAAAGAGGGAAGGGGTAATACAATTGGGATGAATTTTGCACTTTGTAGGCAGTCTTTCATTTTATGCTTGAGCAGTGAGCATAACTTTGAAAGTAAATTGCTTCATGCAGGTGCAGGAAATAATAAACTGGGTATTGCAAAACAAAACAACCCCGGAGAACAATAAGAGTCAAAGCAGAATACCTGGGTATTCCTTATATCACAAACTTGCGTAAAGGAAACAAAAAGAAGAGCATTCAGAGGGTAAATTGTAATTGTATTTCAGCAATGTGTTGACAGGTTAATGGTGGGTTTAGAGTAACAGTATAAAATTTTAGAAAGGCTTAGAAACACATTTTTAATCTATAAAATATTTTTATTGAGCAAGTTAATAAGCTACCTGGGAAAGAAAACATTTGATATATGGTTGTATTGTGTGAAAAATTATTAATCTGGCTGAGTCTTTCAAGATAACTGATATCTGACTTTAAAAGATTAAAAAAGCATGAATCAGAATGGTCTTAGTCTTTCTTGTGCTGAGGACAGTAGAAACTGCAAAACTGATTAGTAAACTTGCATCTAGATGAAAAACATAAGTGGAGCAAGCCTGAAGACAATTCGTTAGTGGTCGCAAGAAAAGCAAAGACCTGTAGTTATGGTAGAGAAATAAAAATAGTCTTATGTTTTGTTTTTCATTTTTTCCCCAAGATGATAATTACACTTCCTGCCAAAGTTTTTAAACAGAAAATGTTCATATTTAGAACACAAGAACTAAAAGGCTGAGATTTTAAATGTAAATGCAGGTTAAGCAAACTTTTAAAGTCTTTCCAATGAATAGTACAAGCACAGGCAAGGCAGAACACAGAAAACCCAGGAAATTAAATGCAATGCAAAAATTACTCATCAGTGAATGTACTGGCCTACCAATACAAATACTACTCTGAGCAGAGAAAGAGAAGAAAGCAAAATTGCAGTCAATCAAAACAAAATTACACATGATGCAATCATAGGTTTTTTGGAGACTATACTACAATATATACTAGAATAAAAAAGGAAAATAGGCTCCCATTGTAGTATTAAATCAAGGAAATTCTGGCTTGCTATGCTGTCTGGAAGTTTCTGGATATAGACAGGAGCAGCTACACAATGTATTGTACTAGCTGAATGAGGACCACTCTTAAAATACTTTTTTGTTGCTGTTTTTTTTAATCGAGGCCAGTTCTGAACTAAGAGAAGATATGCAGTAGTGTTCATACTGAAAGTTGTTTTTTTTTGTGACCAGATGGAGAACAATGTTCAAATACAAAGGGACTGGTCACTGTAAGAGCTTTAGAAAAAAATGCAGTTACCACTGCACTTAGAACACCTTCAGTAGTTGTCAGCTGACACTTCAGGAATCCATGCAGCTTGAAATACGCACAATGGTCGGCTTATTCAGAATGCTTAAGTGTAGACCGAGGCAAAGAATGAGAATGTCAGATGAGAGCGAGTTATGAAACCTGTCAGCTTAACAAGCTAAGAGTCTGTTGCAAAGCAGAATTTGGAAAGCATCTAAGAATAATTTGTAAGATGTCATTTATAAGTGCTGATGTCTGTTGTTCTCTCGGGATGCTCAGGCACTGGGAGAAATTGTCTGTCTGCTTTCCAGTATTGGGGCTACTGAGGTGAGACCAGCTCATTCTCAGTGGGGCTGATGCTGACGTGCAGCTCACCGAGAACAGAACTGGCCCAGAGCTGCTTTGAAAAGACCATCTGCAAAGGCGAAGCTATCATACATGGCTAAATGCAGCTAGAGGTTGTGGTGTGTTAGGCCATTTGTAAAAAGTCCCTTTCCAGCTTTCCTGTGGGCCCCCTTTAGGCACTGGCAGGACCAAATTTATTGAAGTCAGTTGTAACATAGCTGAATGAGCATTTAAAAGAGCTAAGAATCCTTAAAAATAACTGCTAAAATGCAACATGAGGCAAGTCACTCCTGATAGCATGCTACTACAGTATTTAAGTTCCAGGTTAAAGCATAGTTTGTTTTAAAAGCTAGTCCTTTACTTTCCAGAGCCCCAGCATGTGAGAACGCTTCAGTTGGTTACCCGGTGAGTGGTGATACAAGTACACCTGCACTATCAGCTCACGTGGCAAGGGAGCCTGTGATTCTGGCAGCATGGAAGTGCAGCAAGTCAGAAGACAAAGCATGGTTGTGACTGTTTATTTTACTGAGATGCCAGGGTAGTTCTTCTGCAACTTTTCCCTTCCTAAGTCTATCTAGAATGTGTTTTGAAGCATTTAGAACTATAATTTGATCAACCCCTTAGTTTAGAGAAGAAGGCATTGCTCTCTTTGACTCTACCAACACCAAGCACCATTAGAACCTCTTGGCCAGTTAGGCTAAATTTAGCAGGGGGTGTAGATCTTAGAAGTGTGAAGAGTTTGCAGCTTGCCTGGAAGCTGGAGTCTGCTTTTTATGAGAGATTGCAGTCTGACCCCAGCAATTACCTGCTCTGTATGGTTTGGTAGCAGTATATGTGCTGCATGTGTAGAGTGGAATTGGTCCTTGAGTCTGGGAGATGGCCAGAGATGGGAACATGGTTTTTCAAAATGTTGGAGGCAAGGTGGGATACATGGCAGAACTGGGCCTCATTTAGGATGACTAGGAGCCAGCCCACAGGATAACAGTTTTGTTGGTCTGCTTATAGAATAACAGGTTTATCTCGTAGACTGAGTCACAGGTATTATCAAATGGAAATCAAGTGGTTAGAATGTGTTACTTGAATGGAGGTAATTGGAAACAAATTCTTCTTCTTCCTTGGGTACAGAGGGGAACATTTTAAGTTTTGATTAAAAAAATGAAAAACATTTAAGTTCTGATACAATACTAAAAAAAAACTTAGAGAAAGTGTTGTGTGCCTCATGCTCCCATTTTTCTAAATTTTCTGGTTTGATACTTGCCTTAATACCTGTTGCAGTGGTACTGCCAAGTGCAGTGCTTGGAGAACACCTGATTGTGTACATAATACCACTCCATCTTGTACGTCATGGTTTGTCATTATGGTAGCTTTCTGAGGCTTATGTAGCTGATGCTGTAATTTTCCTATAAAAAGTACATTAACTGGTGTATTTCAAATGCATGCCCTTGACTGAAAGTCATCTGGGATAAAAATACACATTTGTATTTCATACAATACAAGCGTTGCAGTGTACTTCAAAAGGTGGCACAGTTGCAGTTGTTTTGCAAGTAAATCAGAGTAGCTGTTCCTGGTGTTGTATCCTGCAAATAGGAGCAGAGGTGCTACAACTTGTCTTGGGGCTTTTTAGAAAGTACTGTTTTTCTTCAACTTCCTTTTTATAGGTAAGCTATTAGCAGGGTTATTAACTATTTGATGACTTCTGGCAATAGCAGCCTTCCTTTTGGAAAAAATGACTGTCTTTTTGTGCTTGGTATTTTTTGCATATTGTAATAATAATTGGGAAACAAGACCCATTTTACCTATTTATTGGTGTATAATTATGTGGTTGAGAAATTAAATACAATTGGAGACTATTCTGTTATAATAGCATTTTGATAAATGGTTACTGTAATCAAGTTGTTGTTACAAATTTTATAACAAATTTTCAAAATATGTGGTTAATGTATCTGAAAGATATTAGATGCTTTGGTTATCCTGCACAGGAGATGTTCTTTGGGTAACAGCAAAGCTATTTAGCAGCTGAATGGTTTCACCTGAGAAGCAGTGAGAGTTTCACTGGACTGATCACAGAATGGCTCAGGTTGGAGGGGACCTTAAAGCTCATCCAGTTCCAGCCCCATGGTACAGGGGGATGAATAGGCAGAGGAGGCAAGAAGGACGGAGTGATGGGCAGTAAATGAGCTTTAGCATGACTTTCTGAAGTGGCGCATGGAAGTTACTTGCCTACTCTTTAATTTTCTGGAGAAGTGTCTTGTATCAGCCAACAGTTACTGACCTTACTGGTCAGTCAATAAAAGGAGGAGTGTTGAGTTAAGGCTACTTGCTTTATGCTAAATGCAGTTTGTATTAAATGGCTTCACAGTAATTTAATTAAACCTCTTGTGCGTTTTTCCAGTATGTTAAGAGGAAGCAGTGCTAGGAGATGCATCAAAGTGTGGAATCTATTTGATTTTTCCTAGGGCTTTGTTTGGTACTGCTTACAAAGTTCACGTCTTCACCTTTTGTTCCTGCCACATGAACTCATTCACACTTGTGCTGCAGCATGCTGGCCTTTTAATTTCATCCACCGAGACCCATCTGAAAAGATACAAAGAACAGTTGATATTTTTCATCTTAGACATGTTTGCAGATCCATTTCATATTACAGTTGCACAAATATTCCTATACACTGTTGTCACAAACACTAGTGGCAAATCCTTGGTGTGGTGTGCTGGGGTGGCGGCTGGGGGTTGGTTGTGACTTGGTAAGATCCCAGATTGTGCAAGGTCTGCCTGCTTCCTCCAGTTATTCCCAGTTCTAGTTTCCCTCTTGCAGTTTTAAGCCCACTGTTTTCTACTAATTCTTCATAATTTCCAGTCTGTCTCTTTTCCTAGTCAATACCCACTCACTTTGTTAATCTAAGTGCTCTCCTTACCCATCTGTTTGTGCTTAGCATTCCCCTTAGCCTGCCTTCATCACAGCTCTACCAAGCATGGAGGTAAGACAAACTCCTTGAAAAAAACGTCAGCTGTCCTAACCAGTAAGAGGATTGGATTGTGGTGGTTGTTTTTTTTTTTTGTTTGTTTGTTTTAATTCCATATTTGTGCACAGAAATGACTAATTATTTTGACTGAAAATTGAGGGGAAAGGCAGCGGGGTGGGAGTAGCAGTACAAGGCAGATGCCTCAGTGTACGATTTCAGCACAAAATCCAATTTGGCCAAGATACAAGAAACTGAAAGCAGTTTAGGTCTTGTCTGTAAGGAAAAGAAATCTGATAAGAGTGCTTTCTTTTTCTAGAGTTCTGTTGTATAGGTACACTTGCATAATTTATGCTTGCTTTTATATAAATTGGCAGCCTTTTGTTAGAATTTGCCTAGGAAAGGGGTTATGCCTCTATCATAACTATTCTCCTATTAAATTCCCTAATGTGAGTAGCAGCCTTTTGATAACCTCCTGCTGACTGGAAGGGTTACAGAGGGACAGATGGGCACTGCTAGTCATTCTCCTATAACTTGCTGTTTTGACATTTCTCTTTATTTTACGGATTTAAAGAAAGAAGGGTCAATGTGAAACAGTGCAAAGAAGCTTATATGATGGAGAACAGGAGGATAAGCTTATGTTTATTTTCACACATTCTGTTATTTAAATACCAGATTCAGGTTATTCTTCTTCAATATAGGGTGGGATTTTTTGTTATTTTTTTCCCCCAGAAGAACTAGAATCAGCTTTTTTTGGTAAGATTCTTTCTAAAGACCTTTTTTTTGCCTTGTCTAAGAATAGTTTTGTCTGGCCATGTGAATCTTTCTATTTTAAGGAAGAAAATGAACATATTAAGCTATCCATTGCGGTTTGTCTCCAGTTTAGTGTGTTTTTGGTAAAGCATATCCCTGCCAGTTTAAAGTGATATGACTGTATAAAAACAAAAAAATGCGTTAATTTTTTTTTTACCATTCTAAATTTTTCTTTTTTTTCCTTTATTTTCTTTGTTTCATCTTGCTGTCCTGATATGAGATAAATATAAGTAGTATAACTCCTATTCCAACAAACTATTTGGCCATATGTAGTGTAATTTTACTGTGTCGGGGATAGCTGAAATCTGAGAGTAGTTCCAGGCTGTGGGGCCCTTTAACACCTCTTTTTGCTCTTACTGCCTTTAGGCTTTTGTTATAGCTTTAAGTAACTTATGTATTATCCTTGGTGCAGATTGTTTCTATACTTTGAAAGCATTGCTTGTCTTTGATGTAATGCGAAATCAGAAAACTATAGTGCCTTCTTCACAAAACTAAATTCTTGCTAATGCAGCTATGTGTGGGAAGGGATGCTGGCATACTTGATTGTGATAGACTGGTGAATATAATTTGTTAAATGGAATTCATCCCTAATTTGGTAATGCCACTTTGCTAGGAGGTGATATGCTTTGTATGTGAAGATAAACCAAAGTCCTGATAATCTGAGGTCTGTCTGTGCATATGCTCTTCCGTTCAAAGATGTTTTTTTTTCTTGCACAAATATTCCTGTAAGTGATTAGATTCTGTTTACGTGACTAGCTTCTGCAGTTTTCATTGGATACAACAATCGTTGCATTTTTAAAGATGTTCTAAATAACATACTGCTGCTCTACAGAGGATTTATGAATTGCTATTTTCTAGCACAGAGATGCCCCAGTTTTATTTAGTAGCATTAGCAATCCCTGAATATTCTTTACTTTTGAGGTACGCATTTTAGTACTATGCAAGCTTAAAATTTGTATAGTCTAATTGCTTCTTCTGTCACTCAAGTAATGTGGTCTGGAATGTATAGCTGATAAGAAGGTAAATGGCATAATGAGCAGGAGATATGTAGGCAGTCAGAACACAAAAGGCTATTCAAGATACCTTTGGTATAATTTGATGTAGAAAATAGAAAACCAGCAGATATAACACTGCTCCCTCCACAAAGGGAGTGCAGCAAATTTTGTGTCCTGCTAGTGATTAAAGATTGTGTGCGTGTGTGCTTAATGTATGGATACCCTAATTGATAAGAATGTATGCCGTGCGCATAATAGGCCATAATGACAAACAGGAGACTGATAAATGTTACGCGTTTTCTTTGTTAAACCACTCTAACGTAGAAGAATGAGTTACAGATCAACTCAGATCAAACACAGTTTTTCAACTCTGATGGAGTCTTAAGAGAAGTAGGATTTAGAAAGAGGTTTGACAAGAGCCACTTGGGCTCTCAGTTTTGTATATGTGCTCTGATACACCTCGAGGAGGTTCTTGGTACGCAGCTCTGCCCTGAAATGTAAATGGTGGCCAGCAGTTCAGAGTGCTTCTGGAGAGGCTCTGAAAGAAAGAGAGAATGTTTATACGTTCAGAAATATGGCAGATTTTTCTATATACTTGCGTGAAAATCGTAGTTATTTTAATAGTTACGTTGGGTACATTGTAATAGTTGTGTAGAAAAACACTAGGTCGCTGGAAGCAGCATTTCAAAATTAGGGGGCTAGATTGGGATGAGATGCAGAATAATTGAGTGACCATTGTGTCAAACCAGCTAAATTATGCACAGTCTTAAACTCAAATCATACCATTTTACTGTTATTGGTATGGATTTGTTTTGTTTTGTTTTCCTTCCTAGGAAATGTTCTGTGTTTTAGTCTTAGTATTAAAGAGGCATGTGCAGAAGCGATGCTTCTTCTGAGGTATTACCATTTGAAACAGACAATGTAAAATCTGGCACAGTTTTTGTTTAAAGAATAAGATGCAATGCTTTAAAAAAATATATATATATTAAGGACTCCCCAGTTGTGTTGACAGAAAGAAGTATGATTAAAGACTTGTGACTGAACTAGCAAATTGTGCTATCTTCCTTTCAGGCATGGTCCCACAGATCTAGAACAGAATGAAAATAAACCAGGAGGGGGTGACAGTGCGTGTGTGTCACACTTGTTCTTGTAAATGGCAACTAAACCAGTAACAGATTTGGGGATTTACTGTGGTATGGGACTTAAGAGTGCTACTGCCAGCAGATATCCGCAGCTGTAGTATCAGCACACAGGAAAATGTTGATCTTTATGACCACGCATATTATCATTGTGCACAAATAGAAAGAGATTATTGGTTCCAACTCAGAAGAATAGGAAGAGAACAGATAATTTCTCATTATATAAAAATGATTCATTATAATCTAGATGAGATGAACGAAGTATTTTATTTTCTAGGGTTGAATTGATGTGGAAGGCTGTGATTATTGTCAATTGCCATAAAATATGCAACAGCAAATAAGTATTAGAGACTTTTCTGTTGCAAGGGTCTCTTTCTTTCTACCACACAGGCATGAGATTTTTGTGTCTTTTTTTTTTTCAAGTTGTATATAATGTTAATGTATCCATTGGAAGTACCAGATATATAGAGCACCACCACACAATTACAGTAGAGGCTGTGGTGCTTTGCTCCTTTCAGGTCCTCTATGCAGATACGCCCCATATATGCCTATATTGAACTCTTCTTTAATGCTGCTTTTCTAGCTTAGGGCTATGTTGAATGTACTTTCTCTCTCTAGCTGTGTGTGTGTTTCTTAGTTCTTGGGATTCCTTTAAATCCTTTAAATAATTGACTTGTACGTGGTTCCCAGATACCCAGGGCTGGCTTAACCCAGTTAAGAAATGGGTTATCCTACATATTTAGGAAGGAACTGTCTTCAAGTGTTTGTATCAATCTTTGTAAATTTGTTTGCCCTGTTGCAGGTGGTTTTTTGTACACACAAGTCAGTATTTACTAGCCTATTTGCTAAGTAGGCTTCTGGTTAACTTAATAATCTGACTGCAGTGTTAATTAGGGAAGTCCACACAAAGCTGTGTAATGCTTCAGTCTGACTGTGAAGAAGTGCCGCACTGATTAATGTATGACCATTCCCTATAAGGTTTCAGTATCACTACTTGTGTCTCACTGCTTACCCCTCTCTCCCTATGGGAGACGCATTCAGAGTCTTTCTTTAAAGCTTTGTCTCCATCTGTGTTACATTCTACATTCATCTGTAATTTCTCACTCCTTCGTTTTTAGTGGGCTTCACACACACCAGACCACGTTGTTTCTTAGCTAATTCTTTAGAGTCTTTATTGCAATATTTGCTTTTTTAAAGGTTGATTTTGTTCCCTGAAGAAAGCTTTAATCCTCCTAGAGTGTTTAGTTTCCCTTGCACACCTTACTCGAATTCATAAATACTTTAAGAGTGGTGTCTAAAACATAAGATTAGGCTTCCAGTGAACTTCTCAACCATGGAATATGTATTTGTGCTAGGTGAAAAAAAATCATTCTAATTAGTTTTGAAATAGAAAGAAATAGTTTATTTTCAAGATGTTTTTGCCAAATGAACTTCTAAGTTGATTAATTTAGAACTCAGTAAGTTATCTTTTTTTTTTCTAGTTTTTAAGCAGTAATCAAGGTGCAGTCATTTCAGTGTATCCTGATTAAAGGTTTGTTTTGGAGTTTGGTGGTATTTTTTGGTCAGTTTAGTTTTTGCAAAGCAGGTAACAAAAAGTTGGGACTAGGTATTTTTTTCTTTTTTCCCCCACCTTGGGTTCTTCTAATGTGATACATTATTTCTTCTGTTTCAGATATCTTCTTGCTCTCCCAAAAGGCCACCAGGCACAGCAGGGGGGGGTTTCTTTCCTGCAGGGAGTAAAATAGGGTTGTTTTGGAGGAGAGGAAATTAGGGGAGAGAAAGTATACAAAGCAGTTAAAAGCCTGCCATTGCTAGTTTGGCCGTTCCTGAAACAACTTACACAAATGCCCATTTCTTATGGACTGGTAAAGTAATGAAAATTTTTGAGATCAGGATTTCTTCTGTTTGACGTCCAGTTGTATATAGTATCTTACGCTTTTCCTGTATTTTAAGTTTTACCAACATTACTGAGCAATGGCATTTTTGTTGTGGTATGATTTTTTTTTTTTCTTTCAAAAATCTGTCAAAATCTGTCTTTTTGTAGTTACGTAAAGTTACTCTTAAAGGGATAAATAGGAAAGATAACTACAGGTTTAAGTAACTGAGAACATACCAGAGTACTAAAAACAGAAGAAATTTGATATAGAGGGGGGAGAAAACAGCCAGAAATCAGTTCATATTGGAGCTCTTCATGGAGTCTTATGTTCTGGGTATGTTCCTGGTACAGCTAGGTAGCTGCTGTGCCTTTTTGCTTATTCTTTCCAGTCATTTACCTCTAGGGTTTTCAAATATTTTTCCTTGCCTTCATGTTTTTCCATTCTTTATTTGTCTTTTATTTTGACAGCTTCCTGCTTTTTGTTAAATTCAGAAATTCCACTGAATAATTGAAATCTCATTTGATTTAGTTAGCCATGTAATAGAATTTGTGATACTTCATTTAACATCATTGTAGAAATATCTTTTATTATTGAATTTCACTATAACCAGATATAATTAATCTGTTCTGTTCTTACCTAGATGAATTTGTATTTTGAATTGCTAACATGATAGGGAATTCATTTTCAACTCTTACCAGTATGATACTATTAGTAGGTTCAAAGTAAACAAGACAATTTCCCAAGGCTTTTTACATTTATAATCCAAATATAATAATGGTGTAGAAAGACAAATGTGGAGAAACCTGTCAGCTTGTGGTTTGCACCGTGACGTTACTGAATTTTCAGTATGAAAATAAGATCACTCTAATTAATTTAATAGAAGATGAAGAAAGATTCAGTAATCTCTATTCCATAGGGATCTGTGGTGCCTCCGTAATACCAGCTGTTCTTAGGTTATATGTGATTCCTGGTGTGATTCTTCATTAATGGCTGTTAGGTATTGGCACTGGTGCCTGTACTCCAGAGACAGCTGGAAGCAGGGTGCTTTTTATTCTGTACATTTACTTATGCCTTTCCATGTCAAAATTGGTTCACTTCCACTGTAAACAAAGTATTTTTGCTTGTTTTCCTTGTGAGAAGAATAGGTTTGATGTGAACTCTGGAAAGCATGTCACTTAATTAAGGGTAGATCAGGGATTTAGAGCTAATGTAGATTTTAAGTTGGTGAAAGTTGAATAGCAGAATAATTATTTTTCACTATGTATCTAATTATAAAATATATTTAATAAAGTATTTCATAATTCATTGTAATCTATATTTTTCACTACTTACTTTCTTGTGTCTCTTGAAGTATCTTCTGAGGTTTGAATACCATGACTCCTTTGTGAATTGATTTTCTCGTGTATCGTGAGTGTACTATACCAAGTCACTTAATACAAGGTATTTTACATTTGAAACCTGAATTAGCATTTCACATTCTTAATTACTTTATAACATACTGTCCTTTATGTAGGACACTTGTAAAACTGGTAATTGCTTCAGGAAAGCCTCTTTACTATATACTGCTGCATTTTTCTTATTTTTTAATGAAATAACTTACATGTTTTATTGATGTCCTTTGTCCTTTTCTCAACAGTTTTCAAAATCTTGCTAATGTGATGGCATAAACTAGTAAAAAGGCATTTGGATTACCTCATGGATGTCAGCAATGGTGTTTGATATTGTTAGAGTGGTGCAGGGGGAGTCTGCTGTATGAAACATCAGAAGTTTATATTTCTTCTAGTTTTGCAATGGTAAGATTTTATGTTTTGTTATAAGTAAATAACTGTTCTGTAAGATTTCTTTCTTTAGCAAATAACAGCAGCAAATTAGTTAAGATTTTTGTCTTGTATATTATTTCTAATTTGTTGAGTTTAACAGTAGTTTCTTGCCAAAGTGTACGTTAGAACTTGTTTTATTTTATTTTTTCAATATCCGTTTCAAATGTCAGTTACTGATCCTTATGTATGCTAGGCTTAATTACAAAACCTAAGTGAAATGGAGTATCTAAATGACCTTGTTTTTCGTATTTGGGTTCTTCCTCAAATGAGAATGCTCTCTAGAAAGCACTGAGCTCGTACATTAAAGGGGAGAAAATATGGGCAAGTTGATGCATGCAGAAAATAGTTACGAACAACTATTGTAGACAACATATCGTTAGTTTTTTGGTTTTTTTTTACCTCTTCAGCTCAACTACTGATGTTTTCCCCATTTGGTGTCTTGCTATTTATATTTGCTCCTAAGACAGAGTTTATTGGACAACCTGCACTTTGTCCTGAATTGAACAAAATGGAAGTTAATAGGATAGCAGTTGTTCACACCTGTATGTCCTGGAATACAAACAGCACTCCTTTACAGACATAGATACTCATGTAGGACAGCAGGAGTAAGCAGGAGGGTTTTAGCAGTACAAATAAAACTCAGTTTGGGGAGCATTTGAAATTTCCATTTCATAATTGTTTTTTTTTCGTTGTTGCATGGTTGGTTATGCAGCACATCCTTGTCAGTGTTCTGTAAAGGAGAAGTACTTAAAAAGGGGGAAAAAAAAAAAAGGGAAAGTCACGTGCAGTGTGGTTCAGCCAGTCCACTTTTCTTTTCCAGCAGCACTGCTGGCGCGTTGCTTTTCAGGAAGTGTGTGGCTGAGAAAAATGCTGCTGTTCAAGTGCCTGCCCTTTAGTATTATCCTAGCAGTTCAACAGCGAGAGTGGCTAGGGCTAGCCATTATTCTACGGCAGGAAAGTAGGAGTGTTTTTCCTTGCTTTGTCCTGAGTTTTGGAATGTAGGGAAGATTCCAGAACATCTGGGAGGAGCAGTGCAAGAATTCTATGGTATAAACATCACACTTTTCTACAGGCCTTCCACTCCAACTACTACGGCATGTCTTGGATGAAGGCCTTCCAAAACCTGGCTCTGCCCCCACTGAGGGGAACAGACAGGAGAAAGAGCTCTTTCTAGCATAGTGTAACATACAGTGTGCTAGGGGTCTGTTTTGAAGTTCCTGGTTCTAAGTTACCAAATAATTTAGACTGTAAGCTCTGAGGGCTGCACTGGACTTGACAGTGGTGATTTTGATAGCATTGCTTTTTGGTGACTTGTTAGATACCTTTGGGGAATTGATTAATGTTGCTGTACAAAGCAGAATACTGTTTTGTCTAAAGATTCATAGCAACAGTTCCCCATACTACACAGTACCATCTTAACAAAAATATGCTATGTTGTGTTGAATTTCCATAGTATGCATTATTTACTTGAACAGGTAAAACAGGTTAAAAAAACACAACTCTCAAACAATTCTGTCTTCCTGTCTTTGTTTGGTATCCTAAGAGCTTTTTTTTTTTCTGTCTTTGCTTTCCTTTTTGATTGGCCTGCTTTATGAAGCTTAGAGTTGCCATGTTTTATACAAGGTACAAAGAACCTGCCCTATAGTTGAAAAGTGACCTTAAAACAATGCTATGCTCAAATATTTTTACCTGAAAAAGGAATTGCAGCAATGACTCTACAGAGAGATGTGTTGCTGAATTTAAATTTATATTGTTGCTGTGTGTGATTGATTCAGATTTAGCAAGTTCTGTTCAGTCCTAGCCAAATTAGAACTGTTCGTAACTGGTACTAATAAAAATTGTATTTGGGGTTTTGCTTTGGAATGTATTTAGAAAAATGAAGATCCTTGTGAATTAGAAAAAATACGTATTTTCAGTTAATCCACTGCAATCATGTTTTTAAGTAAATATTAGAAATTTGGAAGTCTTCTATCTTATTCACATTTATTATTTTGGGTTAGAGTTTTCTGTTCAGTACTTTGGAAGTCTGTGTTTCCAGCTTTACGCTTGAGATTTTAAAACAGAACTTTTTTTTCTGTTTTAACTGGGACCAAAGAAACTACTGTCCATAGTACCTAATTGATTGTTGATCTGGAGCTAAACTACTGAGCACTGACAGTATATAGCTCCAACTATAGCCAAGGTACTGTATAAGGTATTGTTTATGCTGTCATAATTAGAATTAACTAATAATGATAATCTGTCTGTTCTCTTCAGATTAGCAAAATTTATCCTTCCCACCAGCCTTCAACTTGTCTTGCTAGTTGAAAAGCTAGAGAGAAGAATTGTATGGCTATTGCTCAGTCAAATGCTGCTAAAGCCAGAAGCTTGAGAGTAGCATTTCCATATTCCGTAATTACTTATGTCAATTTATGGCTTTAAGTATAAAAACAGTTTGCTTGATTTTTTTGGTGGCTGTTTGTGGATTGCTACCAGTAATACATTAGGATTAGTCTAATTTTGTATTCAGTGATTTTCAGAGTTTACAAGCTTTATATTAACAAAGCTAAATGTTAGGGGTTTTTTCATATTACTATAGTTAAAGAGAAACATTTTATTCATGAGCATTGCTTGTATGTATAGCTATATCAAACAATATTTTAGCATGTTTCTTTTACTATGAAAAACTTCTTGTACTAAGAACACCTAAGCAGACAACGTTATTTATAATTACTATTACAATTACTATTAATTGTCAAACTTCAATTGCTTAAGAGAGGTGTACTGGACTTGTCCCATTCTCTCTTGTCTACTCTATGACCAACTGACACTAAATAGTAGAATTCTGAGAATTTGTGCTCTTATTTTTGTTCTCTTGTTGAAGATTTAAAAAAAAAACAAAAAAACAAAAACACCTCATGAAACAATTTTCTTCCATTTGTCATTTTCTGCCTTTGAAGAAGCATGTAAAAGGTTTGATTCCATATTTAAAATGTTAAGCTTTCACATCATATGTTAGTGAAACAGGTTCCTAAAATCTGGAATTCAGATAGATGGAAAAGGGGATGGTATGCTATTATGTACAAACGTGAATCTATTCATTATCATGGATATTATGACAGATTCGTGGTGATGTAGAGTTTGACATGTTCAATTTTTAGAGATGAATAAAAAAGGTATAAGAGTGAAGTGACTTTTATGAAAAAACGTTATTTTCAGATTATGCTCCTACATTTTAGCCAGAAATCTCAAATATACTCTCAAACTAGATGTTTTAAACTTACCATTGAGTCTGAATTTACTTAAATCCCATGTAGGTGATGATTCATCAACTCCGTGAAAATTTGGAAAATGGAGAAGGCTTGGAAGGACAGCATTCTAGTACTTCAGAGGAGATTGAGATAGTAGAGCCAGGCTTTTAGTTCACGTCAATAGTGCAAAAATGAGAGATGGTGATCAAAAATTGAATTAGGAGAGGTCCCACCTGGATATAACAAAAGTATTTTCCCTATGAAGACAACTAAACACTGGAACACGTTGCCCTGAGGCTGTACTCAGAGGTTTTCAAGATCCAACTAGATGTAGTCCTATGTAATCTCGTCTGAATTTTTTGAGCAGGAGGTTAGACCTGAGTAATGTGTTTTTGTTTTAAGCAACAAGTTGAACTAGGTGACCTTAGAGGTCTTTTCCAACCTAAACTTCTTAATGTCCTAATTCATTGGCACATAAAGGAATCATATTATTACAATGAATAGACATGTTCGGTTTTACATTAGATAATGTGGTAATATGTTCTTCAGAATTGCTATATCTGTAGGTGGTTTTGTATTTTTTTTTAATTTTTGTTTATTTTTTTTTTAAGGTTTCCCAATGAGTGGATCATGATGAACATACTTTAGGGACTTGCCATAGTATGGCTGCTTCTCGATCTACTCGTGTTACAAGATCAACAGTGGGTTTAAATGGTTTGGATGAAAACTTTTGTGGTCGAACGTTAAGAAACCGTAGTATTGCTCATCCAGAGGAAGTTTCACCCCATCCTCAAGTACGATCGAGGTCACCAAAGAAGAGGCCAGAGTCTGTGCAAACTCAGAAGGGAAGTAACGGTGGAAGAACTACTGATTTGAAACAACAGAGTGCTCGGGAATCATGGGTGAGCCCTAGAAAGAGAGGGCTTTCTACTTCAGAAAAAGATAATGTTGATAAACAAACTGTGGAAAATTGTGAGAAAAGACAAGGAGAACCTGTATCACCAGTATTGAAAAGAATTAAGCGCTGTCTACGTTCGGAGGCACCTAACAGTTCAGAAGAAGACTTGCCTACTAAAACAGAGAAGGAATCATTGGAGCGTAAAAGTTTAGTGTCGGACAATGATGCACTCTCTCCTGGGACTAAGCGAGCTTGTCGATGTCTTATATTGGATGATTGTGACAAAAGGGAAGTTAAAAAGGTGAATGTGTGTGCAGAAGGATTTAATAATTCTGCAGTAGTTGAAGAAATCGCAGGCTACCAGACTGTCAATGGAGTTGGTGAGAGAGACTCAAATTCTCTAAACTGTGATGACTGTCAGTTTGATGGGAACGCTAAGCAAAACAATGCTGGCTCCTGTATGCCCAAGGATAAAACAGTAGCAGAAAATGGAAACTCATTTGCCCATTCTTCATTGTTGCTTAATAGCAGCAAGGAGGACAGTGTTGTAGACCATTATGTGCCTTGCACAAACTCTCAAGAACAGGTAAAGTTAGAGGACCACAAAATAATAAATGACTGCTTGCCTGAAGAGCATGCTAATCAGGCAGATGAGCCAGCTACGGGGTCCTTTTCTGAAATCCAGTCATCTTTGTTGAGGGATTCTGAGGAGGAAGTAGATGTAGTAGGAGATAGCAGTGCCTCTAAGGAACAGTGTGCTGAAAACACCAATAGCAACCCGAATACTCACCATGACAGTACATCAATCTCAGGCGAACCTGAACCACATTCTTCAGTGCTGGACTGTGTTTCAGCTCAAATGACATCTATTTCAGAACTTCAAGAACACAGATATACATTGAGAACTTCACCACGAAGGGCTGCCCCTGCCAGAAGTAGCCCTACTAAAAATAACTCTCCTTGTAGAGAAAACGGACAGGTTGAGGAAAATAATCTTAGTCCCACTGAAAAGAATGTACCTGTAGGTATTAATAATATCAATGGATCTCCCAAAAACTCTGAAGAAATTAAACAGAATGAAAAAGAGAGGAATTGTAATACAGACCATGGGAGTGATGGACTACGAAAGCCACTTTCTGAGGCTAGGCTTGTTGCTGGATATATACCATCTGCCAAAGAGAGTGCCAACAATCACACTGCAGAGGATGATGAGGAAGAGCCTGATGTGTATTACTTTGAATCAGATCATGTGGCATTGAAACACAACAAAGAGTATGTGTAACTATGGTAACCATGAATTCTGCTTTTGTTTCTTACAAAAATACGTAAATTAATAAGTATTTGAAGTACTGTCACAAAAACTTAAATGCTTTATAATTTTCATAGTCTTCAATCTTAATTTTTCTTCCTTGTTTCTACCCCAAACGAAATTAAACTCCCTATTCAATATGCAGTATGGTACAGCAATGTGGTTTATACATTTCTAGTGATATGGGTTCTTTGGCTAGAAATTGTTTTTGGAAGCACATCTGTTATTTCTTTTCTCTAGAAAGCTAGCTGGAAGCAAAACAAAGAATCTATGACCCCCTAATTAGAAACAGTTCAGTTACCTATCAGCGTATCTAATAGACACAGCACAGACAGTTTATGAAGCTGATATTCTGTTGTATATAGAATTTAAGGTTAGATACCTTGTTTTCATGCTCATGGGAAAAAAACTTTGTTACCACATTAAGGAAGGTCAATTTTTTAAACACAGCAATTTGAGAAATTTCTGCAGAATAAGTTGTGTTACACTGTTGTTTATATTCATTTAAATGTAAATATAAACACATTCTGATTATTATTAGAAAAGAGTACTGATATGTTTTTATATTTATCATCTAAATGTCTGTAAGTAGAGAACTGCGGTAATTGTAAATACATGGTAACTGTGACAGTGATCTTTAAAACAAAAGGGTGCTTTTCTCAGTGAAGAAACTTTATGTGGAGAAAATTTGTCTTCAAATAATAGATCGTGGCAGTTTTTATTTCACAGTCTTTGTTACAGATTTGACTTCTGTGTGTTTTGCTGTTTAGTAGATGCTCTGCATTTTGTTGTGAGTACTGAGGGGCCAAATTCAGATAATCTTCAGTTTGCTTTATGTAGAGAGCTAAAGATATCGCTAGTAGTTTCTGTAATAATCACAGCACAATCATTATGAATAGGGGGCATAAAGCAGAGATGATTGTTTAATCCAGCAGAAGTTTGCCTGTTTTGGGGGGGGATGCTAGAGTTGTATTATTTTTATGATGAAATTTTGCTCAATATTGGATATGAATGCATTATTTTAATCAGAGAAAATTATGGATTAGAGCATGGTTGACACAAACTATCATTTTAAAATAATGATGAACTATCTGTAGCTTCAGCCATCAGTCCAAAGTATATGGACACTTGTTCTGCTAGATAGAATTGTAAATGGAAAAATTGTAAATGGGAAAAATGGACTGTTGTCCTTTGAAATTTTTTAATCTGTATATTGGATGACTTTACTAGTTCTGTTAGTACAAAAATATAATAGTATTGTATCCACTTATTTGGTATTTATTAGGAAGAGTGATGAAGATTAGATCAGATTTTTAGATGTAGTTTCCATTTTAACATCTTCCAAATTAAACATGTCCAAAATGCACAGTTCTTTAAATCAAAATCCGAACTTGAAGGTAAATATGGGGGGGGGGGGAAAGTTTTGTTTTTCCCCTAACAATTAAACACAGATCTAAAGTGTTCTTGAAAAAAATCAGGAATATGCCCTAGTGTTAGCTTTTGAATATAGACTGTTAGAGTATATATCATATACTACATACTGTGTATATATATACTATATATATCATATACTATATACGTAGTATATATATCATATACTATATAATATATATAGTATATAGTATATACTGTTATATACTCGGAAAATGTGAAGAATTGTTCACACTGGCAGACTGTTTGTTAGAGCTTTTGAAATTGGATGTTTGTACAGGTCACCTGCAATTAGGACTTGGTAGCTTGCTATTAACTTGCTGTCTGAATGCAGAACTCCGAAAAAAGTGCTGTTTTTTATCCTATTTTATATTTTACTGATATTTGGTGGTAAAACCAAGTCAAAAGTAGAATTCTCTCCTAGATCAAGAAAGTCATCCCTACTATTCAGAAGGGAAGCATGCTTCTGAAGATAGTATTACTTAACTGGATGTTCTTTTCCCTTTAAAAGCATGTTGTTATTATTGGAAAATTACAAACAGCTTTGGGGGGACTGTAGGTCTTATATTTGAAAGAAAATAAATCTAGTATTCTGATGGTTCCTCATGATAATGTGATCCTTCTAAAGAACTTAAATCTCTATTTGGTAATCCTTTATCTGGAACTTCATAGTTCAAAAGTTAATCAAATACAGTGCAATACATTCTTTTAAAGATTAAAAATACATCAACATTCATTACAGGGTACTCTTAATTCATGTGTTAGGTTTTGAATTGTGTGTTGATTTTACCCCTGTTTAATCTCATATGGTGATTATTTTCAAAAATGGTAGATTGAAAAAAAGAGGTGTTAGCAGAAATGTTTTCCTTGATGTCCCCTTTTTGGGAGACCAAGAATTCCAGGGTTCCCTTGCCATCAGGTACAGGCTATTCATTTTGCCTTGGATAGTTTTGGTTAAACAAAGTATGCTAGTCTTAGGCTTCTTAGATCTGCACACGGTATACAGTTTTGTTTTTCTGTCCTCCATTAGTTTGTGATTAAACTTGTCTTTATGGATGATATTTTCCTTTGGTTTATGTTTCTGTTCACTTTTAAAAGCAAACTCAGAAAGGCATTAGCATCTTGGCTGGGTTCAGGAGACAGATTTCTCCAGTAAGCCATTAATACTGTTCTTTGGATCCGCCACAGAGGGGAAAAAATCTATATTCCTCTGAGATGTAGAATCAATTTATGTCTATAGACTTAAATTATTTCTTGTTTCATTACATAGTTTGATTAACACACATTCATACAGCTGATTTTCACTCTCCAAGAAATTATTGCAACATTGATAAAATATGAATATACCATAACCTTCAACAGCTGGTGATGCGACTTGCTATAAGAAAAACAAGTGAATGTATATTGTGGTATTTTGTATGAGTATCTGTTGTATTTTGAATGTTAACATCTTTAAGCAACATTCATATGTTAATATTTCTGGGAAAACTGGATGATATGATAGGAAAAATAATTATCACGGAAAGCAAATTATGGAATATTATTTTGACCTTCTCTCAGAACAATAATGGATGCTCCACAAGCTCTTTAATAGGATTTTTCCATCCTACAAAGAAGGATCCAAGATCTCTAAAAAGAAATCTTACTGCAGTGTTAGACATTCATGTAGACGGTAACAGGCTGATCTGGGGGTTGTATAATTGTGAAGTATTGTTAATTTTCCTGTGATTGAACACAATTTGATTTCTTGTGTATTGTAATGCCTCAGAAAAAAATACGGTTTGGTGAATGTTTGAGAACTCGGCTTTTATTTTGTAGCTCAGAAACCTTTACATCATCTTTTGAGATACTTCCATTAAAACAACTTGTTGTTTTAATTTTTACATTGCTAAACTTTATACTCTGTGTTTAGTGTTTTGCATGTGTCCTTTATCAGTAGTGTTGAATATCTCTTTGCTGTATCTTTTTATAGCCTAATTGTTTCTTACAGTGCATTAGCTTATTTTAATTTTCTGTCTTCGCATTATTTTCTTTTCAGTGTATTTTACCCTTTGTCCTGTGTTTCATTTAGTGTTCTTTTGTTTGTTTGTTTGTTTTCTTCTCTTAATCTCTTTGCAAGTTTGCACTGTTTGGCAGGTACCAGGTTATAAGGGACAAATTTTGCTTAGCGCTCTTCTGGAGTTACTGAGGGCTTCAGGTGAAAATGTGATCGAGTTTCCATGTGTATAAGATTCATGTGTATTTCCAAGATAATGTAAATTGTGGTTTGCTTTGTAGGAAGCACTTAGGCCTGTAGGTAAGCCCATTGAAGTACAAGAATTGTGCATGAAGATGCCTACAAGCATTACGTTGCAAGAAATAGTACCCTGTGTTTATTCAGTAAATAAATATTCTCATATATCTTTGTTTTCATTTATTACTTTGTAATATTTAACATTATATTAGTTGTACTGACATTTAATCTGAAGACAGATTAAAATGAATTATTTTAATACATCTCTTAAAACCCAGTCTTGTGAATTCTTACTGCGGGTTTTATTGTTGCAGAGGCCTTGGAAACTTGGACTACATTGGATAGTCCAATAAGATGTAATTGACTATTTATAGAAATACTGTAAATTTATTTGGGTGTGTTTAACTTTCAATATTACATGAATGTGAGAAACCAAAGAAACATCTGTGGCATTTTCTGCAGTACTAGATTTGTATTTTATTCAGTGAGTCAGGAATGTTTCTGCCTAATAAATCAGATTTTAGAAGTTTGTCTTATTGCACTTGACTTGCTAGAATACAGTCTGGTGCATCTTGTTATACCAGTTATTTATTTGTTATGCCTAGGTCTTCTTGAAGTGTAACTCTAACATAATTTTGTAGCAGTCTCTTTCATTAAGCTGAATTTCTGTTATTCCCTACACCATCTTTTTTCTTTAACCAGCTGGTAACAAATATTAAAAATCAAGTTACTTCTCGGTGAATATATTTTATGATAAAATCTCAATGTCTATCTTCCAATGTATATTGGTTAAGAATAAAAATACTCTAACTACTGTATTTTATCCTCATGCTTTCAGATATATTGAGATATATATGTCAGAGTTAAGGACAAATGTATCATACAGTATGAATTTATTTTAATGTACAGATAAGATAGTCTAACATTCCTTTGTAGTGAGGGTATGTAGCTATGAGTAGCTAGTACTACAGAATAAATTATCCTTCTCTGTTACTTTTCAGAACATCTTTGTCTTGTCTTCCTGTGCAGCATACAGTTTTATTCTGAGGAGACTGGGTTTTAGATTGTTTCATCATCTTCAGGAGCACAGGGAATTGGTGCATATCAAGTTACTTTTCAGTAGCAGTTTTTATTCCATACTGAGGTGGAGAGCGCTAGGAGAAGGCAATTGTTTTGTAAATACGTTACCTCTGATTTCTCTATAGGAGAATATTCAGCAGCATTGATGAAGTATAAATTTTAGTGTTGAAGAGCAGTAGAAATTAATTGCTAATTTTAAAAAAGCATATATGCCATATGTATTAGATCAGAATGTGTTTTAATTCGTGCTTAGTCTGCTCCATCATAAAGTGGTATGGCACATAGCATTACTTTTTTTTTTTTTAATTATATCAATGTAAAATTTAAGCATACATGATAACCACCACCCCCAAAGGAGTAGGTTCTGTTCTCTGGTAGATGGATCTATATTCTCAGTAAGTAACAAAACATTAAATCGGCTTTAAGTTAAAAATCTCATTTCATGTAGAATTTGAATGCTGCAACTAGTTCATCTGCAAAGTAGAAAAATAAGAAATCAATTAAATACTCCTAGTATGAGTTTCTGATCAACTGCAGAGTGGTAGTGCAGATAATTGTGTTACTAAATCATATCATGCTACTGTAATGGGCATCCAACCAGATTTATTAATCAAATTGTGGTTATATTTTACATCAGCTTAAAATATTCAGGTTTATTTTTTTTGCCTGCATTATTATGTTTTATGACATCCTTCCTATATACTTATCAATGGAAAAAGTTGTAAATGATACAAAATTATTACGAGATCAAAGAAATGTTTAGTAAGAGTATTAATCATAGAATCATGATTTATAATTACATAAACTGCCCAATAAACTCTAAATAATGAAGTTTGTAAGAGGTAATGTCTTGGGTGTGTGCAACATCTGCTTTTTTCTCACCAGTAATAGGCTTATCCCAGCAGCTATTAAATGTCAAGTACATATGTCGAATTCATTTTTCTTTCTCTGAATATATTTGTCTTGCTGTCAGCCACAGTTCAATTCTGGTGAACAGCACTATCAACCCCAGAGCGATCCTCATTTAAATAATGCATCCTGTGGAAATCAAAGCTTGATTTCTCTTGGATTAGTGTCCTTTGCTCCTTGAATTCTCTTCTCGTTTGCCTGATACCTGCTTTTCTTTCTTCTTACTACTCTCACATCCAAGAGTCCTCTGTTGTAGCTTCCTGTCCTGGGAGAGACTGCTTACCTGCTGACTGACATGGTGGTAGTGCGTGCGCCTCTGTGCCTGCTGATGGACTGACCAGGATGCAAAAAGTAACAGCGGAATTCTGCTTGCCTTGCTCTTAGTGGAGCCAGCACTTACCATCTCTCCTGCTTCCCATACTGACAGATTGTAGAGAGACCATGCAGGAACTCATTTATCTTTCAAACTTTGTCGTTCAATATGGCTCAGAAATCAAAGAGAAGAAATGCACAAATGAAAAAAAAAAAAAAAAAAAAAAAGAGTAACCCACCAATTTACTATTTTAATGCAGAACAATGGTAGAAATTTATTTTCCTATCTGGGAAATTTAGAAATGCTTGCCATTTTTGGAGGATCCTCATAGTAAATCAAATGTTTTTGAGGTGTAGGAAATACCAGAGTTGCAAGAGCAGATGCTGTAGGAAAATCATGGTTCTGATTTTATTAAAAAAAAAAAAAAAAAAAAAAAAGCATGCACACAGCACAGCTATGTAAAGGTGTGGTTTTGGCTTTACACAAGTCACACTTTAAACAAAAGCAGAAGTGGTGATATCTCAATGCTGCTATACCAGCATAAAAGTATATCTGGTGGGGCAAGGAATAAATGGTAATGTAATTGTCTACCTGATAAGGATGTTCAGATATTTCACTAAAATGTTAATAAGCATAATGGTGCCACCAAGACAATAAGCAGACCCTAATGACTGATACGTGCTATGAGAATGCTGGAGTCTTTTCAGTTTTAACTAACCTAGCTTGAAATGATAACTTCATTACCAGTCTTGTATATTTGTTCTGATCTTATATGAATTTTTGGCAGGATCATGAACCGCAACCTGATTTTAGAGTCAGTCTTTTAGAGAGGAATTGTGTGAGCAGCATGTACTCAAGTTTGGTTTAATGTTGTTAAGTTCTAATCAATATAGGAGTTCCTTTGGTACTAGAAACTACTCTAGACGCTATTTTAAAAGGAGGAAAGGTCCTAGGGTTTTGTTTCCTGTATATTCAGGCTTTGATAGGGACGGGTACGTGATTTTTAACTTCTCGTTGCGAATCTTTGTCCATCTTTGTTTTGCTCTGCATAGTTAAAGAAGATACGCTGTTGATTCATGTAAGAAACTTTAAAAGTTCTGTTTCCTAAACAAAGGCCCAAATGTGTTTGTTTCATGGTTTATTATTATAGTGGGTGTTAATAAAAAGATGTTTTACTCCTTTACTTCCTTATTTCTTCCCTCTCTTTCATTTTGTACACACACAAAAAAGAAGATTGAGTAATTCTTTACTGTAAAAATTATTTTTGTTCCTACAGCATGAACATACACAAGCAAGTTTTTTCCATGTATTTTAGTGAAAACCTGCTGATTAACACAGAATGAATTGAATGAGTTCAGTAACCAGTATTGTCAGCTTTAGTTATGTTTTGTTTTACATAGGTGTTTATTACAGCCTCATCCAAGCATTTAGAAATTGCCATTTTTATTGTTACCAGAAGTCAATTAGTGCATACTTTGTTGTTGTTACATGTATAAAGCAAAGATACATTTTAAGTATTTAATTACCTCAGAAGTCTTTTACGTGTTCTAAAGTATAAATAGTATGTATGGATAAAGCACGATAAATTATAGTACATATAAAGAGTTTAAGTTATAGTGGAAAGCAGTTACATAATGAGTTGCAAAATGGGCCCTAAGTGGATTACCTTAGTCACAGTACCTAAGCATTAGGTAAGTAAAAACCTACTGTGTGCTGCTTTCGTCAGGGAAAGGTGCTTTTGTCCTGATGGGACTTGATATATGCCTGTATTTATTATACCCTCAAAGTCTCTTCTGTTTCTGAAGGAATATCAAAAAATGACCTCTCTTCATCAGTCTCTTCTGCTTCCATGTTGCTGTTGTATGTTCTACAAGTCTCGCGTTAGCGTGAATCCCTGCACCTATCCCCAGTGCACTAATATTTTTAGATCTTGAATATACTGTAGAATAATTTGAAGGGAAGTAGGGTCAAAATTTCTGTATCTTGCAGACTTCATGCCAAGCTTAAAAGCTGGAGACTTTATCTGATGTTTATGAACTAACTTAAAAAAAAAAAAATCTTTTAAAAGAGATGATTGATCTGACCTGAAGATTTCTTCAGGAAGCTCATCTGGTACTATAGCTGTCTTGGGTTAAACTAGAAATTCTAAGTACGTTTTCTTCTATTTACTTGTGTAATTTTACTTGTGTAAATTTAAGTGTATTTACTTAACCTACTACATTAATTTCCAGTCTTATAATACAATCTGTTTAATACCAGTTCTTTTTTAGCTTAGCATCTAATAAAGTTTTTTTCTGATTTGCTGATAGTATGCCAAAATCCAGTGATAAATGATGTGGAAAGCGTTTTTAATACATATATTGCTATAGTGCCAGTAGATGGCACTAAAACAAAGACTTGCTTAGAGCCTTCCAAGGAATGATATACTGATTGTGCACAGAGTTCTTGGAATTGCAAATTACAAAACTAGTTTGTTTTACTGTCATATTTTTTTCTATGTATATTTTAGCCATTTTTTTATGAAAAATGTGTAGTCTTTCATTTAAGATAAATCCTAGCTGCACAAAAAATAATCAAATTTTCAAATGTCATAACATTTTAATTATGGCATATGTATTTTTACCTTCCAGTTCTACTAATAACCCAAGAGTTTTGTTACCATACTACTTACTGTATTGTGAACTATATTCAGGCAACTGTAGAAATGCAGCTAGTGTTTGGGGATTGGAAAGTGGTGACTGACAGCTTCACAGCATTTTCTTGGTCAGGAGAGGACAAGTCGCTTGTTTTTAGTTAGTCAACAAAATACATGTCTTTGCATGGTACTGAGTGGTGATTGTGTGGCAAATGCGGTTGACTTATTCACTTTTTTCTAACCTTTAAGTAATTTCCAAGAGCAGGCAGACAATAAATTACAGAAGGTCTGTAAGCTAACTTAATATTTTAAGGAAAAAAAAAAAAGTTGCTACAGCTTTCCTTTACTAATAAGTGTCACCTGCTAGCTTTATAAAGCTCATTTGTGTATTGCCATCTTTTAAAAAAATACTGCATAGATTTGCAATAGTGGTCTGACTGATAAATACATTTAAATAATAAGGGAACAAATTATCTTTGTGATAATAGTGGAAACGTTTTAAATCCATAATTGGTCACACTAAAAACAAGTAGTAAGCTTTCAGCAATGTGTATGTAAGATAGCCTGACTGCTCTGTGAAACTTCGAGGTGGTCAACATCATGTGATTATATAAAGAAGTAAATGTGAGAATTTGTATAATTACTTTGGAGGAGGTTGTGTAGTCATGTAAGGTTGATAAATTAGTTAACATTAGGAAATAAGGACTAAACCTTCAGGTTGAAGGGATTTCAGTCTACGAGTTCCGTTCATTTTCACCTGAGGGGAAAGTAGAATACTACTGTCTCTACCTGCATTATAATTACGTTGAAACATTAGATAAGAAAAAATCGATAAATTCACACTGTATTGTGTTGAGATACCTCTTGCACATTTCAAGTTTGTTGTGTGAGTACTTTAGATAGGTACTTGAAATGGAAATTATTTATGGATGAGAGGGGACCAGTGGCATTCAGTTTTCTTACATGTTCTTAAACATTTGTGGATGAAGACCCCTTAGGTGGCTTGTTTTCAGACAAGGGCCCAGCACGTTTTTATGGCTGCCCCTTACGTTGTCCAGCAGGACAAAACTGATGCTTTACATTTACATAATATATAATATATATTAACTGAAAAGCCTCACTCATTAATTTTTATCTCATTCACTGCTTTGAATCAACTGCCTAAAAGTTAAAATCTTTGCTTTGTAGTATGTTTCTCAGATCACTCATTCACTTAAGATTTAAAGTACAGTACGTTCTCCCCTTGAAGGAAGGAGAATCCTTCAGAAACCAGTAACTAGCATCTGACTCTTCCTGCAATACTGAAATCAATTTAGTAAAACATGCTGAATGGCATGGCCTCTTGTACAGGCTGCTGCTAAGTCATTTGCTATAAAAATAGTGTTTTACTATGGAAGTTGTGGAAACACAGAAGTACCGTCAGTAAAATGAGTCTTCCTACAAAATCAATTGTGCTTCAGGTTTTGTATGTTGCAAAAATTTAGTGATTTGAACTGAGTGAAGCATGCCTTCCATCATTGTAGCTGATACAACTGACTGCCTGTGTACTCAAATAATGTATATTTAGTTGTATGACTTTTTTTTTTTTTTTTCAGAGGATGTGAGTTCATTTTCTTTGGTAATTCCTCACAGATGCTTCATGGGAAATTCTGTAGTTTTCGCTGATAATGTAGAGATGGTTGCTGTTTGGTTGCCTTGTTGAAATATGGATCCAGTTTTGCAGCAGAGTGTTGGGACCCGAGGCACAGCTACTTCCTCCTTCCTGTGTCTGCGGCCTTATGTTCATTAGGCTTTTTGAATTTTGGAGAATATTAGTTCTCAGCTGCAAGAAGTAGTTTAAATCATAATTGCTTTGCCTATTCACAAAGGAACTGGAAGGTGTATCATAGAATTGTTAGCTGCTTTATTTTTGAAGTGTCTTGGAAATGATGTGGATGCCTCTGTCTTTTGCTTAATGCAGTAAAGGAACAGACAGACTTTGAGAAAGTGCTCAACGTGTGTTACTTACTGCTTTTTCAGAGAAATTCTTGGCTCTCTTACAGTCGTGTAGGATTGTTGAACAGAAAGCCTGTACAACCATGTGAAAACTGTAGTAGTTGAAAACTTAGGGGTTATTTGCAGGTGCATTATTATACAGTCAGTTAAAAAGTTGTGTTGGAATATAAAAGGAAGAACATTGGTTCAGAGAGAATGCAGTACTTAGCAAATATCAAGTACGTGAATATGGAATATGTTAACGATGTATATGAGGGATAGTATTTTTTGTTTTATTTGCAAAGCGAGACCTAAAGTGCACATTTCTCCCCATTTAAAGAGATCTGATATTAACATAACAAAGTTGCACTCTTGTTCCTGGGCTTCAAAAAATATCTGCATATTAAAAACTTTGGAAGTTGAAGTAAATAGCTCTGAAGAAATCATTTCCTTGACAGCAGTACAAAAAATGCTGGGAAATTTATGTATTGGAGCAGTTTGCTCAATACCCTGTTTTTCACTCCTGAAATATTTCATAATAGTGCTATATAACTGCCGATCAACATCACATATTTCTGAATGATCCTTGTATTTTGTATATTTCCTTGAAGACCAGAGGGATCATTTGTGAGTGATTTAACTTCTAGTCCCTGATCACTTCAGTGAGGTTATATGAATGTTTTAATGAGGAGTGGAAGTAATAGAGAGTTTGATATTCTTGTTTTGTTCCTCCTCCCCAGTTGTCATTTCATTCCATTTGAACTTAAGTATGGAAAGATAGGCACTAATCAGATGTTATTGGTAAAAACTAAATGAAGGTTTTAATTCCACATATGGTGATTCCTGTGAACCTGTAACAATTTGAATTGCAGGTTTTTGTGTTTGTTTTTTCCCCTCAGGCCAGTATGATGTGTTGTCACTACCTTCACAAAACTTATTTCTGAAATTCTTTGTTTTGCCTGTATAGGAATAATTGTATTAGTTACTGAACAAGCATTTCTGTTCTCAATTGAATATAACCTGAATATGTGCAGACAAATAATAATAGATCCATAATATATTTATATCATGCTGGTTTTAAATCCACTCAGCATTTTAGTATTCAACTAAAAAATTTAGGACTGTATCCCGTGTTTTCAACTATTACATGTAAGTGGAAAGAAAATTAACTTTTGGGGGGTGAGGCAACAGCTTGTCTAGGCAGAATCTTAAATGCTTGATGGTATGAAGCCTGCACTTTGCCTTCAGGCTGTTTACTTCCCTGCACTTAAGGCCTTATCCAATTACCAGGGTAGTCAATTGAAAAACTTGCATTAGCTCTGTAAACTCTGGATCTTTTCTGTAGTATGTGTTGAATTCATTATATTAGTGTTCTCTTTGTTTTAGCAATAAGGGAACAGAAAGAAAATTTACTGAAATAGTTTAGTAGTGAATACATCTTAGATTTTAGTGTGTGCGCGTATAGTCTATATTTAGTAATTTGCAACTTCAGTGGCCACAGGTAACTGCATGATTCAGGGACTGAAGTGGACTACCATAACTAGAAAGCTTATAAAAAGGATTAAACATAGTTACTACCCATTTTTTTTAAAGGCTTAGTTACAGTATGGTACGATTTCCTGTCTTCAAGTTAGCTTTGTAGAAGGTAGTCTGAGAAGCTTCAATTATTGGGTACAGATACGAGAGTCATGTAAGTGATGCTTTAGTGTATCTGTTAAATAGGAGATAAGAATTGCATGTGAATCCAGCATGGCAGATTTGAGGGAACACTGACATTTCATTCAACTTCTGTACACTTAGAGGAATCTCTTTTTTATGTATTTATTTTGCAAGTTACTTACTTCTTGGTTTATTGGTACATTTTGTAAATGGTCCTTACATTTTTCTCTTAAGTGAAGCTTCTATGAAATGTTTAACTACAAAGTTTGTACATTCCTGTACAGCGTGTGGGTGGTTGAGTGCAATGTTAAAATTTTGTTTTAGAATCATTTGTAGCTTATTTTGAAGTGAAAGAAATTACATAATTTTGTTTTTCTTTCCTTGTAAGCAAAGTATGTTGATCGTAGCTATTGAGAATATGAGTAGCTTGTCCCTGATACTGTATTGTTTTAGCTAGTGTAGGTTTTACATTTAAAGAAATCTAGTACATAAATATTTTTACTGGTTTATATAAATTCATCTACTACTTAAAATAAGTTTGAGATAATTATTTATATAATTCAGTAAAAATGTCTATAAACTGTTTCAGATAAGCTATGACATGTTAGATACTAGTTGATTATTGTGGCTAGTATTTAGGTTTGGGGGGGATCACTTCTAAAGACAACTTTAGTGAGATGTTTTCCTTTGTCTCTGTAGTTATCAGAGACTGTTACAGACGATTGCTGTACTCGAGGCTCAACGTACTCAAGCAGTTCAAGACCTTGAAAGTTTAGGCAGACACCAGAGAGAAGCACTGAAAGATCCTATTGGATTTGTGGAAAGACTCCAGAAGAAGGTATTTCGATGGGCATTTCTTAAGTCTTACTCAGATTTTTTTTTAATAACTAGTAATTCATCATTTGTAGGTATCAGAATTCCATATATACTTGCGTAGAAACATTAGGAGCTTGAAGTCCTTTCTCTGCTGAGCAGAAATGACCCTTGGGCTTATGAAATGTTTGAGAGAGGTCTTCAAATATTTTATTAGATATGTTTTCTTTCCATTGTTACATGGAAATATAATTTTTAAACTTGTAATGTGGGTATTTTAAGACAACCTGAAATCTACAGGTGACTGCAAGTGCTTGGTTGTAAAGCCAGGAATTTGTAATTTTTCTCATTAGAGCAATTAAATGACATTCTATGAATGAATTTGGTAGTGTACTTTTGAAAGAGTAGGAAATATTGTTCATTAAATCAAAATGGACATTAGAAAACATACCTGGAAGAGTGCTGGATAACGTAACTAAAATACTGTCTGATGGAAGAGAATGAATTTTGATAAAGAATGATTTTCTTCTCAAGCTTAAAATATGTAGTAACAGAGATGCTTTAAAAAAAAAAAAAAAGTATTTTATGATGCCCTTTCCCTAGGTTTATAGAGACCTTGGTTTAAAGAGAGGTCTGACCTAAGTCTATTGGTTTCAGTGGTTGTTTAGCCATTACATTTTGAGATGTGTTAATAACTCGTAATAGGATTGCATTTGATAATCATTGTATCATATAGGAAATACTAATGCTAGTTGAAGGCATGTGGTACATTTATGTCTCTGAATCTAAGGAAGGATACTCTTAAGGTTGACCATAAAAAAAAAAAAAAAAAAAGAAAAAAGTTGTAAGGCTTGCATCAGTAGTGTTATAGTAAGAAGACAGCATAAACATTGTAAATTATGCTTTGATTTCCTTGAAGGGATGGGTTTGGGTTTCAGTTTATCAGATGATAAAACATGGTGTTTTCTTAACCTTAAGAAAGTTACAGGTAGTGGGCAAGCAGTATGTCTAAACAAAACAAAAGGCAGGTAGACAGCAACAGAGTATTGAAATCAGAAACACCTGATTTCAGCTGTGAAACACAAACTTCGAAGCTTTGTGCTCAATAAGCCATCATTGACCGTGCCGCTGCATATTTTATATGCACTGTTGTGTATTACTCTTGAAAGAGATCTTCTCCTGAAAAAACCTTTGTGCTGCATGGCACTTTAAAAATGCTGATTTTGAATTTTGCTTTTAGTTGAAAGGCAGTTTTTCATAACTTTTTCATAACTTTCCAGGATCCATAGTTCTTTGTTGGGATATACAACAAGTACATTAAGTGTTGTTTATCACTTTTCACATTTTTTTCAGGTCGATATGGGTCTTCCATATCCTCAGAGAGTTGTTCAGCTCCCTGAGATTGCCTGGGACCAATATACCACTAGCCTTGGAAACTTTGAGAGAGAATTCAAAAACCGAAAACGTAACAGTAGGAGAGCAAAGCTGATTTTTGACAAAGGTAAAAGGAGAGTGAATATATGTTACAAGAAGCAAAAGACCAGCATGGAGTTTTAATAATTCATTTCTTGTGTTGTTTGCAGTAGGTATACCTGCAAGACCAAAAAGTCCTTTGGATCCCAAGAAGGATGGAGAATCTGTTTCATACTCTGTCTTGCCTTTAAGTGATGGTCCAGAAGGCTCTACAAGCAGTCGTCCACAGGTAGTTGTCACAAAAGGAAAGATAGATTTTTTACAAAACAGTAAAAATTTTTAAATTATGGGGTATGTGGATAATTTTAACCATTAATTTAATCATTAAAATTGATCATAAAATTAATTCATGGATCAAATTGGAGATCCTATTTTTTGCTTTAGAACAATTTTATTTCAAATTTTCATGCCTATATTTGTTTCAGTTCTGATTTTTACTTAGGAAAAGGATCAAAGTCAAGTTATCCTAGCTGTACATTTTCTAAACACCTGTTCCATTTTTTGTACTATATTTGAGCAGATGATAAGAGGACGACTTTGCGATGAGACCAAACCTGAAACGTTTAACCAGCTGTGGACTGTAGAGGAACAGGTAATGGGAAACTCTTCCACTTTAGTAGCTGCAATAATATATGTGATAATAACAAACATTGTAATAATATTTACAGTAATTTAAGTTAAAGTCACATGTATGTAGATACCTGTCCAGTGACAACTTGTATCTCTACTAAGAAAAATGTGTTTTTTCTGTTGTTTGTGCTCAATTTAGAAAAAACTCGAGCAGTTGCTTCTGAAGTATCCACCAGAGGAAGTAGAGTCCCGACGGTGGCAGAAGATAGCTGATGAACTGGGAAATAGAACAGCAAAGCAGGTAACAAGTAAAATGCTTTAAGAAGTAATCCCTTCTGTTGATTATTTTTTAGCTTTTTAGGAAGCACTGATAAGAGATTTTTTTAAACAGAAAATAAAAAATTAGAAATAAATCTAGGTACCATAAGTCATAAAATGAGAAATCAGAAAAGAGGTTTATTTTTGATAATGTTCATAATTAAATCAATAAAACCTATCTTGATAGAAAAAGATTTGACTTTATGCATTTTTTGAATATTCTAGTATGGTAGTACCAGTATCAGACACTGCGTCCCAGCAGTTAGTATATAATTTCCCAGTAGTTCTAATTGTAGATCTCAATTTTTAAAACTGCAATACATAAAATTCAGTATCTTTTCAGTTGGCACTTTTTCTTAAAAATTTAACAGCAGAGCCTGCATTTCACTAATAACAACGTGATTCTTTTAATCTCAAATCAAGAATTTTAACAGTGCCCCAAAGCCCATGACAAAACTGCCAGACATAGTTGTTGTTCATTAGATTTTGACAGCATCCATTTAATTCTTTATAGCAAGTATAGTGTGTGACACCATTTGTTCTCAGATTGAGTTACGATGGAGTACTGAATTTCCTGCACCTCAATACTGTAAAATGGGCAGACATTTTAATACTTGCAGACAGAAGAATTAGCTTTATACTGGGGCCCGTGTCCACAAAAGGAGTGGAGATACTGAATGTTTTTGACTTTTAGGGATTTTTCCACTAAAGCAGCATACTTTCTCCTGTTCGACCAGAAGTTATAAATAAATAAATATGCCGATGTTCTGTGTTTACAGAACTTTTATTTCTCCTATTTCACTAGTATGCTTTCGCATAGAAGAATTCTTAAGTGTTTCTCTTAATACAACAATACCTCATCTCAGGTCATATCTAGGCTTACAGGTATATTTTGCCATACTGGGAAATTAAAATGCATGCTTCTGATATCATAAATAAAATACAGAAGTACTTTCTGTATGCACAGTTTTGAAGTGAAGGCCTGTTATATTTCATTAGACATTTAATTGTTGATTGTTTTTTGTTTTTAGGTTGCCAGTAGAGTACAAAAATATTTTATTAAACTGACTAAAGCTGGTATTCCAGTTCCAGGAAGAACTCCAAATTTATATTTATATTCCAAAAAGGTGAGACAATATTACAACAGAAATTCCATTTTTCTTCTTGCATTTGCATGCAAATTGAAACTAAAATATTAATATTTCAGTGAACTTAAGTCTTGATTAAGTCTTGCATGTATTTCTTAATTAATCTATTTCTTTTGCTATTAATGTAGAGTGAGTTAGGAGTTATTCTAGTTTCACATCAACACCTGTTAATTACAGCTGTATTGCATAATCACACCAAAATGAAGTGTCAGGAAAGAGAATGCTGCAGTTAGAGTGCAGGCTGAACTAACAAGGCTGGAGCATTGGACTTGGGGGTACTTTTTCCTCGTTTGTAAGTGTATTGTCATTGATACAGAAGAGGCTAATGAGAACCCTATTGGAAGAGGATAAGGAGCCCTGTAGTTCATATTGTACAGTCATGTTTTAATTACCAAAAACATAGACGACTGTGTATAACAGCATACTTAGCTAGCACATTAAATGAGCATTTAATTCTGAAATGTCGTCTTTTATTTTGATTTGCAGTATATATGACTGTTAAAATGAAAAGGTCATATAAATGACGATTAAAATGTAATGTTTTTCCTGATCTTGGAATGGGTGAGAAAATATGACCTTGAGAAATCTTCTTAATTTGAAAAAGCACAAAGAAGACCCTAGACTGCTGTGCAGGCCAATCGTGTATTTTGATGTAAATCATGTAGTACTCCTGGACACTAATGAGAACCCTAGACATTTGAAGAGGGAAATCTTAGCATGTTTTTATTGTTTTTTTGTTAACAGTATATTTGCAGAAGTTGTTTAAAACCTGTTACAAAAACATTTTGTAGAGTAACATTGATTTTTTTCTTTTTTTTTCTTTTTTTTTTTTTTTTGCATTGAGGTATCTGTGGTGTTTTCTGATAAGGAATAGAGCAAGCCTTGCACTGATCCTGAAAATGCACATTTGCAAATTTAGTCCCTTGAAAGTTTGGGACCTAAAGTTACTGTCAGATGAGTCTGATAGGAGATCTACTAATGCTTGTCTGTAATGATGTAAAAGGGTACACACCCCCACTTGTCTACTAGTTTTCTCTGAAGTTACTGCAAAGAATGAGTATCACAGACCTTTCCATTTAACATGGTAATGCCATTTTACTTTCACCAGTATTTTAACCTACTATTCTGCTCTATAAACAGAGGCAGGGAAGGCACAGACATGATTTTGTCTGCTGCTTTATCTATTGGAAAAGTGCTTTCTGGCAGAAGAACCCAAAAAGCAGCTGCAAACATTGATACCTTAAATATTGTGGTGAGATTTATCTAAACTCTACATTGCTTGTACAGTTTACCGTTCTGTGGGGCTAATTTTGAAAGAGATGTGGGAGGGTGAAAATTGTTTTTTGAAAATTATAACCCTTGGGGTTCTTTATGTCACCTTATAATTTTAAATGACCTTAGTCACATGTTAGTTGTTTTTCCTTTCCTCTTGATTTTATTTGGAAAGACTTATTACAGAGTGCAGGGCAGCAGACTACTGTATTTGCTGAATAATGGGAGCACTTAATCAGTACGTGTGTTGACACTAACCATGTTTTCCACTAATTTGAACAGTGATCCATAAAGTTCTATAGTCCTGCTGTTCTGCTTACATACACAGTATAATCAATACTAAAACATATTTTGCACAATTTTCAATGTTTTCAAACTGCAATATATAGATTTTGAGATAAACTTATACATAGAACAAATGTAATGCTCATGTCTGTTTTCACAGTATAATTCGTACCCTTATTACCAAGTTGTAAGAGTAAGGTCATTGTCCCTGATTTTTATTAAGGTAGCTTCTCTGTTTTTTTCTTTGTAACCCACATAAAAAAACAAACATAAAAATAAAACATAAAAAATAAAAAAAAAAAAAACACTTTAAAAACATTTAAAAAAAATAAAACAGCAGAATAAAAAAAATCAAACAAATAGTATATGTGGGGGGGATTGAGGTCTTGGTCTGCTAGTTTAACTGTCTACTTAGAGCACTGATTGACAGCACCATACCAGCCTGTAGTTACTCCCAGGTCTCCAAAGGAGATAACATAATGTGGCAGAAAGGAAGTGCAAGGGGGTACTGAAAGCCTGGATCCTGCTTATGCCGTACTCCTGTTTGTTTCAATACCGAGTGTGTGTATACACTGTAAAGTGCACTATCTGTTTTACTGCCAATAATAGAAGTATAAATTGGATGCTGATACTTCAAGTATAAATTTTGGAGGAAATAAAAACCCAGTTATATGTAATGTAAATAATTGTGTCAATAGTGATGCTTCACAAGGGGAAGGTACTTCTGTTTTTCCATGGGGATTGCCTAGGCTGCTTTTTTGAAATGGTTCCTGGGTAGGTGAGAATGCTACTCAGTTCCTTAACATCTTGTTGAAGTTGCTGTGTGTATCTCCTCGTATGACATGTCTCTTGTGATAAATGGCACAGGAAATCAAGCACGATGCACCAGTTTATTTTCCTGTGCAATGTTATCAACTGTTGGTGAAAATAGAATCAGTGATTTAGGACTGTAGTAATCAATTCTTCAATTACGGCTTATTGGTTTCAGTTTTATGTTTGTATTCTATCAGTGCACCTGCCTTTAAGCTTAATCCACAAGATAAATTTCCCAAAGGAAAAATGATTTTAAACTATCTGCTCTTATGTAGTATTTTAGTTCATTCTTCACCACAAGCAGAATCATATTAAAAACAGAATTCAAATCCTCAGTTAAGTTTCTAGGCTATAACTATATGCATAATACTGCAACTATTTAAGCATAGGTATGGTTTTCCTTTCTTGAATTCCAGATCTAGTACTGTATGCACAGCCTAACCTTACAAATAGAATTATTTTTGGTGGTATGAAATTTTAAAGGAAACCAGAAAGGAAGCAAAACTCAGGAAGTTGGTGATTACGTGTATAAGGCAGAAGGTGGAAAAATTCAATGCAGCAGGCACTGTATTAGGCTTAGAACAAAATGGTCATTTTTATTCTGTGCATTGTGTGCTTACAGATATGAGGTACCAGCTTCCAATTGTCATTATTTCAGATCATTCCTTACAATGGGGCTAGTCTTAATTCCTTGTTATACTTGTCTGCAGAGCTCCATTCCAGCTAATATAATTTATGGGATCTTTGCCTTTGCTTTTTAAACTGTGCAGAACTATAAAATAATGTTATGTATTGAATCCCAGTTTAGAGATAAATGGTTTTATTACAGTGCTACAGGTTTGTGAGTGATTTTAGGAGCCTTTGGGATGAAGCATCTTCTATGAAAAGAGAAAGCATTAACTGTTGTAAATATTCCTTATGCTTTGTCTACGTAACAGAACCTAGACAAGTCCTCTGTTTTATAATTAAAAGAAAATGTTTTCCATGCTTACAGTTTTTGATTTGCATTGTTTTCTTTAAATTGTGGAATGTATTTAAGATGTCAAAATGCTGGTCGGGAAAGGAGCTAAGTAAAAAGTTAAGTCAGTTTCATTCACCAATAGCTCTTCTACTTGATATTTAATATTCTTCCATGGGGATTAAGTAATGGGGGCTGAGTGCCTTTAAGTAATCCACTTTAAAATTGCTGTGCATTCTACACCTTCAGACAGCGTTAGATACACACTAATGGAGTAATTTATCTGTTTGAACATTTCTTAGATTCCTTTTCCAGTCAGTGGCAATGAAAAAGAACCTTCAGGGACAAATTCTTTCTCATAGAAACCTCTTTTGTGGTGGAATGAAAAGCCTTTAGCAGTAGCTTTTTCTTACTATAGACTAAGAAAGAAATCTGGACAAAATTAGCCTAGACTTGCATTTTCTAAGACACAAACTAATACAAGAATTTGATGATGTGTCAAACATGGACTGATCTCCTGGGTCTAGGATGTGTGCGAAAGTACTTCTTTGGTTAGTCCCACACAAGAGCCATCCCTTAAGCCTTGGAAGTCTTTTAATACCTTTGCACTTTGGTTCTCAGTCTTTAAAATTGTATGTTTTGTTTTGTTTTATTTTGTTTTATTTTATTTTATTTTGTTTTATTTTATTTTATTTTATTTTATTTTATTTTATTTTATTTTATTATTTTATTTTTACTGTTGTGTCTCATTAATTTAGATGCTGGGCTTTTTATAGTGAGAGCACTTTCTTGCTGGGTTTTAAAAAGAGAAGTGTTCCACTCTTTGTCTGATTTCACTTACTGGGGAAAAAAGCTCCACAATATGAAACTATATGAGGCTCCAATATAGAGGTTTAAGTAAAAATAATGGGGAAGATGATACATGTTCAGTGCAAAAGAGTGATTTTTCTGACAAGGTTATATTGATGAGGATTACTTAAATGGTAATCAAGCAATTTTTTTTATAAATATATTATCTTTTCACTGTAGTCATCAAGTAGACGGCAGCACCCTTTAAATAAACATCTTTTCAAACCTTCAACTTTCATGACATCTCATGAACCCCCAGTTTATATGGATGAAGATGATGACAGATCCAGTTTTCACAGTCATATGGATACTGCAGCAGAAGAGGAAGTATCGGTATGTCATTTAAATCAGTAAGCAAATGTATTCCTTATTGTCATCTTAACTTGTTTATTGAATAATATGAGGATGAAGCATCTTTGCCATAAAACAAATATCATCAATTAAGTACTAAATTATAGTCAGATTCATGGGTCATTTTGAATTGCAAACACATTGTTAATATAAAGGTCCACAGTTCCAGAAAAAATAGACCAAAAAGATAGGAAGTAAATGAAGTAGTAAAAATTTCTGTCCTGAAACAACTTTTAAAATGTTTAGTTTTACGTATTTTCAAAACGTGATCTGATGTTATTTATTTTTAATGTTATTTATTATGTTATTATAAGTGATATCATTTTTAAAACTGTACAAACAACCCAGGCATGATTCTAGGTAAAGATGTGTGGTATTAGACAGGTTGCGTAGTGTCTTGGTAAAGCTTGAGTTCCATTGGCATCATTGCTTTTTTGTCTTCCTTCACTAAATCAACTTTTTTTTTCAATCTGCTTGAAAACATGAGCTAACAGACTTAGTCCTGAAGTGGCAAATACGTGCTTTTAGAGGCAAATTCCAGTAGATGTCTTGTCCCAGTGTGTCATTACAACGTGTAGTGTTCCAGTTTCCTAATGTATCACATGCAGTAATACTACAATGGTTTAGACACTTCTTACAACCATATGGGGGACTGTAGTGCCTATGTATTAGGGATCCTAATGAGAATATGTTTGACACAGCTCACAGCTGGTGTGAATCACTGTGGCTTTACTGTGTTTAGACTGAAGGACCTGACCTGTTAATTTTTTGTATTGTTTTGGAGAGCCTAGTGACATCATGTGTGTGAAAAGCTTGTTGCATAACAGGGGCATTAAGGCCACCCAGCTGAAGTCCATTCATTTGCTTTATCGACTTTTTTCACATGCACTGCATAATCTTCCTGAAATTATTACATTTGCTCATTTATAACCCAGTCTTAAATCACATTTTCACTCATTCTGTCTCTCAGTGATGATCTTTTTTTATGTCCAGGCATTTCTGATAATTTATTTATTCCTAATAAGAATCCTAAAAGATGTGGAAAGAAAAATGTGTATTAGAAGAGATGCCGATTACTGTTATGTATTTTAATGGAGCTGTTTTTGATCACACATTCCTTTGTTCTGTATTATTCTTAAATACATATTCTGTTCTTAATATTTTCCTAAAACATTCTAAACACATTTTTTCCCCATGGTGTCCTAACTTTAGTAAATATGAGGACCATAAACCAACTGGGATTTATTTTCATTTTGGTAGAAGTTGCTGGTTTTTTGCAGTGATAATGGTGGACTTGTGCCCTTTTTTTTTTTTTTTTTTTTTTTTTTTTTTTTTTTTTAATTTGGCTTAATCTTTTCTTTCTTCACTAGTGCAGCTTTCCAGATGGATATATTTCTGGCTTGCAGTAATGTAGAAAGACACAGGTGAGCTCAGTTACAAAAAAGATCCCCATTATCAATGCAAAATAGAAACAATTTGGAAAGAAAAAGAGATCATGAACTATAATCAAAATAAATATACTGGAGTCTGTTCTAATGTTAAAAATCAGATCTCTTAGTTACAGTCAGTGTCTCAGAGAAAAAATACTTTATATATTTGGTGTAGCAAGAAAATTATAGGCAAGGTTTTCTTTGATTTCTTTACAATGGAAGTACCAGGTGCTGTTTCCTTGTAAAATAAAAGATTATGTCTGGGTATTGCAAGTTGACTGGCATAACCATTTTTCAAAATATTGTTGTGGTATAGATTAATTATTTCTAAGTGAAGACCTTCTATTCTCAAAAGAGTGCATTTATTTTTCAGTTACAATTACTTCATTTTGTGAGTAGTCTAATTATTCTAGAACAATTTACAAGAACAGAATAAATTATTATAGGATTATTACACCATAGTTTATTCAATACATAGTTATATTGTTCCAGGTAGGTTTTTCTCAGAAAAACTTAGGTTTGCATAGTATGTGAATCCCTGTTTTATATGAAAAGAACATAGCTTATTACCACAGAATTTATGTCATTTGATCTTGTTTTTTTTTTTCTGAATATTTGCAGTCTAGTCCACAAAATAGTTTCACAATTACAATTAAATAATTGATACAACCTTTAGAAATTTAGTGCTAAAGAGCATGCCATTTTCCCTCCCTTTCTTTAGTAAACTTACTAAATGTAGCGCACATTCCTCAAACTTCGCAGTTTCTTAAAAAGAAGAATAATTGAAAGGATGTATGCAGGCTATATTTGAAGACTTATTACTGTCTCATAGCTCTTTTTCATAACCGAACATTCCTATAGTATAGGATCCGAAAACCATTGCAAATCCATAACGACAGCTGCTACAATTAAATAGCCATCATGAAGTAGACATTTGAATTAGAATGAGAGCTTCTCTGTTCTCATAATATACAGGTATTCAACCTTTGCTGAAGAAAATTGGATGAGAAAAATCAGAATGGTGTGTTTTTTATATAAAAAGAGAACCATGTGTTATGATTTTGGGGGTACAGTTATATGCACCAGCCTATAGGGATATGGAATTTTTCATAATTTAGGAAGTGAAGCAATCTATTTTCTTAAGCTATTAAGACAATATGAAATGAATGGAAGGAGGAGTGAGCATGAGATGAAATAACCCTGTAACTTTCTACTTTTACAGTCATGGAATGATATTTCTCATAACTTTTTATTCTTACAGGTAAAGGTGAGAATCTAATCTGTTAAAGATTGTTTTCAGTTAAAAAGTATGTAGTGCGTATAATGAAAGCTTGGTACTGTCTTGATTTATGGGTCTTTCAAACACATGGCTTGATGCAAAAAATTCTTAAAACTATGAAGAATTTTTGGGTATCATCAGCTTTTTAAATTCTTACAGTTTTGAAATTACTTGTGAACAGTGATCGCAACTGGCCTTAGAATAATACTGCTCCATGCTATTCCATAGAATAGCAAAGGGGAAAATCAGTGAAGTTGATAAAACCTACCTGAAATGTTAATGCTCAGATTTAGTCTTTACTGCAGTTGCCATTTTGCCTACAATATATGAGAAAGTAGATTACGTATAAATTGCAGTAAAGCATCAAAGATGAGAGAAAAGCTAGGTTTTAAGGGAAAGGTCTGCTGTCTCCTTTATCCTACTGCTAAGCATTTCCAGAAGAAACTTATTTTCAGGGTAATATTTTGGTATAATGCAAATAGTAAAGAATATTTAATTTAAAAAAAAATAGTGTAAGTTTGTTTTATGTACTTTTTTTTGCTATGACTTTAAAAATTTCCCATTATGTTTCTTCAAATATATTGCCAGCCTTTTCCCAGAAGTTAATTATACTTACTGATTTGTAAAATATGTAGGTACGTTCCTAAAGAATATTTATCTTTTTTTAATCATGAACAGGATGAAGAGAGTATTCCAATAATGTATCGTGATTTACCTGAATATAAAGAACTGTTAGAGTTTAAAAAATTAAAGAAACAGAAACTACAGCAGATACATGCAGAAAGTGGATTTGTACAGCATGTGGGATTTAAGGTAAGTTTAGGTGATGTTCTCTTACTCAGCAGAGTGTAGAAGTCTTTAAAGATAACGTGGTTTAGATTTCCTAAAAAGGCTTTGTTTAATATAACAAGGATGGTTCCATAATTCTTTTTCGCTGTGTCTGCTTTCCCTCATCTTCTTTAATCAAAACAACTCAGTTAATTCACTCTTTCCAATGCCTCAGGTTTCATAGAATATATGGAATATTGTATGGAAATTAATAAGCATGCTGTCTTTTCCTCATTCATAATATGGAAATATGGCTCTAGAGCTGGGTTAAATCACTACAGAATTCCATTTGGCACCATACTCCAGTTTGGCAATGATTCATTGATGATAATTCTCTTACGATTTTGGAGTCATTTTTCCTCCACCTTAGACCAAAGAAAAGAAAAAGATATGGAGTGAGAACAGAAGCAGACTAACAATTTTTTGATTTTTTTTCTCTACAGAGAAAAACTGTAGCAGCTTCATAATCCTATCACAGAAGTTGAAGCGACAATATAAAACAATGATTATGTGAAAAATAATATAATAAACAATGAGTTAAAATAGTGTGTTATCCTAATGTCAGCCATTAATAAATGATATGAAAGATAGGGCATTCTCAAAATTACATTTTCTGGTTTGCAAGGAGATTTGCTGTATAACTGTTTGCTGTGTTGGAACAGCTTCTTCACCTTGTTAGAAGTATTAGGCAAGTAGGTTTATTTTCTGATAACCATTTATATAAGAATGCAAAGGTATTCAGTTTAAAGTTCAGTTCAGAACAACGGGAAAATTGAGATAGTCGCATTTGTTGGCACTGACAAACTTAATCGTGTTGTTAGACTTCCAAGGCTTTTTCTTTTTTTTCCCTCCCTTTTTTTTTTTTTCCTTTTTTCTTCAAGTTAATGGTTTTGTTCCAAGAAAAAAATGAAAAATTCAGTCAGTCAGACAGGCCTTCTAGGTTAGAAACTAGTTACTTTCTTCTACATAAAATTACACTGAAAAGTACATTTGGCATTGTGCAGTGTCAGGCATTCAAAGTTTGAAAGTTTCTTTGCAACCCCAATTTGATTTTATTATTAATTTTTATCTATGAAATTATGTGATTATATGCTGTTTTTCCTCAGGAGTGCAGCCTCACTCACTGCACAGACTTGGATGGTGCTCACCTAACAAGCAACTATTCAGAACACTTATGGTTCTGCATGACCTTCAACCTCATTTACACTTTATTCAAACTCTGCTTTGAATATTGAATTATTGAATCCCATTTTGGCTTTTTATGGCTTTTATTGCTATAATATCAAAATACTTTGCAAATACTATTTTCTTGAATAAAATGAAAGGCATGCTATTATTCCTCTTACAGGGGAGAGGGAAGCTGGCGCACAGAAATCCAGGTTAAGGGTTTCCACTACCTTTTGGCTCTCAACTTGAGATAACTGGAACTGATTTTTAATTGTAATTTATTATTGTATTGAACTTGATACTCTCAGAGAAAAGCCCTGAGTATGCCTATTACTTCCTTATTACCAGCCCTCAAACTCTGAAAGCTGTCATTGTCACAGCTGTATCCCTTACTTCTATGGAGTTGTTTGTGAGTTTTTTGTAACCTCAGGTGGTTGTGCTCAGGCGAGTTGCTGTGCAAGTGACTTTCACAGATGACACCCAAAGTTCTCCCACAGCACTTCGTGTCCTGAAGGAGGATGAGCTATGTGAGCACAGGCTCGTTTTCCATGTTTCTCTTTCCTTTTCTGTCCTATCTCTGCAGCGCTGTTGATGGTTTAGATTTTTGCAAGTCCCATTCTACAAGTTTCATTTTTCACTAAATCTCTGTGCATCTCTATTCTTCCTCTTTATCATCATGAATTTTTCATTCAGTCTTGCTGATTCATTTGTAGTTAATTTTTTTCTCTTCATGCCACATTCTTCTTGCACTTCGATGCTCTTTAAGATGTACGATTCTTCTGAGGAGAATAGTTCTTTCCTTCTCACTTGGCTTAAGATTTGGGCTTCTGTTTCCTTATCTAAACCTGTTGTCCCACTTCCTTTCCAACTAACTTGGCTTTTAGTTCCAGCCCACCTACAATGTGTAACTATAGTATTTGAAAGTGCCTCAGTCTGACCTTTGTGTCCCTACCTACAGCATGTCAACAGCCCCCCAACAAACTCCTAGTAGTAAAGTTTTGCTGCTGTCTTCTGTCCTGGCGAGTGACTCTGTATTAAGACATTACACATGGTTGGGCTTAAGCTATAGAAACACATTTCAGCTGTGTGAGGATAAGCAGTGACCACAGGCAGGACTAGGCCTGCTTTTGTTGAACAGGAGGTTAATGTCAGAGTGGAGCACTGGAGTAGTGGGAAGCAAAACGAGAGAGATTAATCAGTCCTCAGAACTCTGGAGGGCCTGTCCTGAGTCTGAGGACTTACTTATCTCAGATACATTATGGGCGGTGAGGAGAAGAATTCAGCTGTGCTAGCAGTAATCAACATATGATTCTGTGTCTTGATATATGGCATGTTGGTGCCATAAATACTAACACTGTTACTAATGTAAGTGATTACAGTTGTTTTTTTTCCACTGTTCTTCAATCTGCTTCACAGTGTGATAACTGCGGGATTGAACCTATTCAGGGTGTTCGGTGGCACTGCCAAGACTGCCCTCAAGAAATGTCCTTGGATTTCTGTGACTCTTGTTCTGACTGGTGAGCAGCATATGCTTCTATTTGGTATTTGTAATTACCGTGAGTATATCAATGTGGTATTATTGCTGTGTATACCTGCTCCAGCACAGGATACATCTCTTGTGTTGGGTGAAGTGAAAGATACTTAAACATATATTCGTGGGAGATGTACATCTAGAACATGCTTGCAAAATACATACAATAATAATACAGAGGACAAATTAGATTTACTACTGTTAAATAGTTGGGGGGAAATTGTTTTTTGTACAATAATTGTTCAGTATCAGATTTGGTATGACTCTTAATATGATCATTGAAAGCTGTTTATGAAAGTTAAGGAAAATATTTGACTTTTAAACTGTTATCTTTTTCTTTCCCTTGCAGTCTGCATGAAACAGAGATTCATAAGGAGGATCATCAGTTAGAACCTATTTACAGAGCAGAGACATTTTTAGACAGAGACTACTGCATGTCCCAGGGCACCAGTTACAATTACCTTGACCCAAACTACTTTCCAGCAAATAGATGACATGGGAAGCAGATCTACAATCTTGGGCTTACTATCCTATTTGAAAAATAACAATGGCACCATTGTTAATTCTGTGCACATTTTGGAAAGACTCTCTGCTTTCCCTGAAATGTCGCTCACAGCATGACAGCTTCCTGGGTGTACTTGTCAAACTACAGCTTTGAGCTGTCATGGTTCTAGATCACTGAACAGCAGCTGAACATTCCTAGTGTGCAGAAGGTTTCACTGGGAGACTTTTTCACCACATTAGTCATTTTTAGGTGGTGAATCTAAACACAAAAGAAAAACATACAAAAGGGTGAGCCAGAAATGAGAGCACACATTAAAGACAGAGTAAATTCCAAAGGCTTTGAAGAACTTGGTTATAATGAGATCCAGAGGAGATGAAGTATTTATATAAAAACAGTTTAGTAGCTTGCAGTTTTGTTGTGAAATAGTTTTCAGCACAGTAACTGACTTTAGGCAAGGTTTTAACCAATGACAGTGTTTGCTTCTAGGATATACTCTAAAAAATACTCACTGTCTCAGCAATGGTTGGTTACAGGCCTTTATTAAATCGGAGCTGCTTAATCACATTGACTTTCAATTTTTTTAATTTTTTTTAAATTTTTTTTTTAAAAACCACGATGAACTCTATTTACCAACAGTGAAGCACTACAGGAGGCAACTGTGGCATTGCTTCCTTAACCAGCTCATGGTGTGTGAATGTTATAAAATTGTCACTCAGATATATTTTTTAAATGTAATGTTATATAAGATGATCATGTGATGTGTACAAAATATGGTGAAAAGTGCCAGTGGTAGTAACTGTGTAAAGTCTCTAATACTCAACATTAACTCCTTTAAAATAAAATACACAGCCTTCTGCCTCTGTATTTGGAGTTGTTAGTGCAACTCATCAAAGAAAACTGCCTAATATAAATCATATATATGGTAATAATTTTTCCTCTTTTGTAGTCTGCACAAGATCCATGAAAGATTGTATTTTTATTACTATTTAAACAGTGATTAAATTTAGCCTGAGCAGTGAGCAAGGGTTCACATGCATTCTTTTATACTGCTGGATTTTGTTGTGCATCATTTAAAACATTTTGTATGTTTCTTCTTATCTGTGTATACAGTATGTTCTTAAATAATGTTCAATTGTCAGGAGAACTGTGAGAAATAAACTATGTGGATACAGTCTGTTTATATATAGAATGCTTGCTGTGACTTCCTTTCTGTGTAGTTTTGACTTTTTAATCAAAATGGAAAACATTAAAGGGCATTTTAATATGTCATACAGATATTCACTATGCAGACCTGCAAGATGCCCAGCGCCTTCCTCGGCTGTTAATATCAGTGGGAGCTGATGGCGCTCTGCACCTACGTAAATATGCTTCGCCTTTGCAGGATTGGCATTTCAGTTTTCTTGTATCTTATTCATAAATTGTTCTTTTCCAGATTTCAGGAAAATCAGACTTTAGTAGCTTTGGTACACTGTATGTCATTGTCTGAGAAGCTTTGTAATTATTGTGACATATTTTTAGTTAATATATTTTTTATTGAAATGTATAGCTTGTGATTCAGAAACACTTGATTATTTTATAACTGTAGTAGACTTCCAGTTGCTTGAAAACTTGAACATTCAAGAGTAATTAGCTATAAAAGAAAGTAATTTGACTTTAAAAGTAAATAAATATGGCAATAAGAAGGGCTGGCTGCACCTAATAACCTAATTATAGCCTGATGAGTATTAATTTTCACAATAACACTTAGGTGTAGTCATTTTTTGCTTCAGAGAAAAGCAAGTTTAAGCATCTAATCTATTTAGAAGGTACTAGAGTACAGTTACTAGAACACTGAGCAAGTATCATGTAAACCTATCTCGCATATCTTGTATACTTGGATAAATTAAATCAAACCTAGGAAAATACAACAAAAATTCACAAGGCATACTTCAGTTCTCCCTTTAATTCAGAAAGATACTGCTCTGACAGGATCTAGTGAAAGAGTATGAAAGACCATTTGTGCTGTTTATGAGAAGGCAGAGTTGGTGAAGATGTGTTATCAGGGAGAGAATCTGTAGTAAACTGTCTGTGTTCTGTTGATATCCTAAAGAAAAAAGGAAATAATGGAAGTACATTAGTGAAAATATGATTAAAAGCAAATACTCAGTCATCCATTTAGGATAGCTTGGGAAGAAAAATATATATGTAATTTCAAATCTGAATCACCTAAGAAAGAACTGTCTTGAATAAATCCTTTTGTTAATTGAATGCATATAAATATTTATATGTCCATATGCATGCATATACAGATATTTCTCTTGCATATATTATGAACATATGCAAACAGATATCTAATGCACATATACCCAGACAAGCATGGGATTTTTTTGTTCCACAAAAAGGACCAGAAAAATCAGGAACTTTGAACTGAAACTGTATGATTAATAATTTTTGTATTTTTTTTAAGGTAGCAGCTGATTTTTGTCTTTATTCCCATCCGACAAGTGTGATGTTCCACACTTTTTCCACATTTTTTAACCTATTTGTAATTAGTTGTAATAAAAAATACTCCAAAAAGCAACCCAGATGAATTTGGAACTTCATAGTAACTCCAGATTTTTATTTTTATTTTTTTTTTTAAATACTATACAATACAGCTGCTACTGCTTGCAGGCTTGGTTTAGAAAAAACTACCTTTTCAAGCTCATACATTATGAAAGTCTCTTGCTTAAAGCTGTTGTACTGCAGATGTTGGTCATGTAATGCCACTATTCTGGAGCTGGAAAAGCACTTCCTAGAGCATCAGAGGTAAAATGTAGTCTGTAAAAGGACCGAGGGAAGGAGGAACATCCAGGATGTGAAGGATAAGAACATATCTAAGATACTCCCTTAACAAAATAATTGAATTAGCATTTACAGGGCAAATGCTATGGAAGAGAAAGAAAACAGAAGAGTCTGCCCTGAGTGGAAAAAGGACATACTTTGTAAGCATGCTGATTTGAACTATATGTCCAAGTCATGTACTGTGCTTTAAAAAGGATTAAACCCACATAAATTGTAACAGAAATTATTACTCCTCATTTTTGTATGTTTTATTTGTATTATGTCCTCATTACAAGAAAGGTAACTTTAAAAATACAAATCTGCTGCATCAAGTGCAACTTTAACAGAAAGAGCAATCATGCAACCCACTTCAACTGAATTTATCCAGTAGTTCCAGTAAGAGGATGCAATTTTATAGGAATGTCAAACAAGCTTTTATTTAGTTGTCAGTAAACCAAAGAACCTCCACAATATTTTTGTTAATTTAATGGAAATATGATATGATTTTTACAGACTTGTTTTCAGATGTTATGGATGTTGTGGCCTACTGAAGATGCAAGCAAATATTTGATTATTTTAATCCCTGGCTCATGGTTAACTTTATATGTAGATTTTAGCTGATATAGTAAAACTGATGTTAATATGGATAATTATCAAATTGCACATGTAACTGCACTATACAATCATTATTTTCACCTTAGTCCACAAAACTGGGAAGTCATCATTTATAATACCCAGCACTTTCCAACAGAAGACAGCTGTCTCAAAAATGGTGTCTGCTCTGAAACAAGAAAGACCTCACAGGACTGACAGACTTCCACAATATTCAGCTGTGTCTTTGCTTTCAATTATTTTTTGTGTTATAGCTGTGTTCTGGGGATGTCTGCAAAATTGTATTTCAACTTTTAGCTTTACTAATTCTAGCTGTCTTACAGCTGCGTGTAACGAGATTTTAGTCACTAAGAAAAAAACAAAAAACAAGCTAAGTGATACCCCAACTATTAATACTGTTAATTAAAAATCAATGGGACAATTGCAGTGTTCTTAATATGCTGTACAGTGAATGGTGTGGTTGAAGAGCTCACTGCTAACCAGGCAATGTGTCTGACTTCCATTCAAATATATAAGATCATGAAATACAAACTAGAGCTGCTGTTCACCATGCTGCTTGTAGCCCGTGAAGAGCAAACAACCACTAAAACAACATACAGTTCTTAGTGTGGAGTTAGCATACAGGACACTCTATATTGAGTGTATTGTCTGAACAGAGAAAAAAAATCATCTGAAATAACATACCACATGCACAAATTCCAGATACCTCTCAAGAAAGCAATATTGCTTTGAACAGCATTTTATTCATGACTGCCAAGTGCACGTGTGAGGTGAAGCTGTGTACAGACCGTTACTGCATTACTGTTGAAAACGCTGCTGCTTCATTTTTCAGAAAAGAGTCAATTGACTTGCAGACTTCCAGAAAAACATCCTCTGGTGTTGCTTCTGCATCAACCTGTGAAGGAAAACAAAAGTAGTTTTGATTAAATTATAAATAATTATCTTTAAATTATCAATGATGACACAGAAAAGGGGTCCAGTATAAAAGAGAAGTTCTGTTTCATGTTACAAGCATCCCAATAAAACGAAGAGGCATCCATAAAAGTTATTCACCGTTTCCAGAGATTTATGTGGAAGAGTCTGAAGGCTTCATTGTCTGGAGCAAAGCACATTGATCAAATGAGGAAGATCGAGCTCTTTATCCGAAGTACTCGTATTTTAAAGTAAAATTATACCCTTGATATACAGACAAGTTTCAAGGATTTGCAGAAACTATTTCAATGCTTACCTGAAAAAAAAAAAAAAAAAAAAAAAGCTCTGATGCCCTACCCATAATGAAATGAAAGAATGATTTGATGATTTGTTAATTTGTTTTCTGTCTTTTCTGTCATCTAAAGTCAGCGGATGCAATGCTCTGACCTAAATGCTTCCAAATGACAGTGAAAGCAGGGTTGTGTGTTTCTGATTGTTTCCATTTCCAAGATTGGTGAATCAGTTCTGGTTTTCTTACAACCTATGGGCAAGGCGTGTTTTACAGCAGCACTGCTTTTGTTGTATGACCACTCGCTTTCAGGGAAGGTTTTTTGTTTCTTTAATAACACAAAGTTTCTGTTTTGGCCAGAGGTTGTCCAGGCTGTTCAAGTTTTTTTTTTTTTTCCTTTTTTTTGTGAATTAACTTCAAAAAGAACAAAACCAAACTATTCCGAGAAAGAGATTGCTGCCTTGTAGTGATGGGCAACAACATTTGCAGCCAGTAATGTTTCTGTTACCTAGAAAATGTAATGTACTGACAAGTTTCTTTCAACAATGAGTTGCATGTCCAACCCATGCAGGTAATTACTTCAGGAAGGAGAGCTTTCTGTTGTCTTCACAGTAGTTGCAGAAGCTTTCATGCTGGCTGTGTACACCTGCAGACTGCACTTGCCAGTGATTCAGTTCCTCTCAAATGCCCTGGTCTTCAGATTCTCTACTCAAAAGCAAGCTTCTTCTCTGCTTCTTTCTTAATGCTTTCTCTTTCATGCATGCATGACATCAAATTTGTACACGTTCTAGTCAGACCCATGACAACTTTCCTAAAGCCTGTGTTTCTGAACTACACACTGCATTTTCAACTCCAAGATAGGATGCCAGACAATTGTAGTGTTTGAAGGGGACGTTCCTGACAATTGCGCTTTTCTGCCACCAATTTGTTCTGCAGAAGGAAAGGAATTTCAGTCCCATGCCCCTCCCCAAATATATTTTTGAAATAGGCAATGAAATCCCCTCAGACGCACTGTTGCTTGCAGCCAGCTCCTGTAGAGCCTGACTGCACTCAACGCACATTTAAGTCCCTCAGTGCTAAGTCTTGTGTGAAAGTCAGCAGCTGCTCCTTGCAGAGAGCCAGTGAGGGATCACATTTGTGCTCCAGAGCTTCGTTTCACTCTTGGTGGCAGGCACAGATGCTGCGAAGTTTGGTCCCTTGTCACATCCCGTCAGACATGCTGGCACATCCAGGCGGGCTAGCCCCAAACTCAGCAGTTCCAGCTCTGGAAACAACGCAGCACCAGTCTGGCCAACCTTTAATAAGCCTGACAGGGTCTGGTCCCCTTGGACTCACAGCAAGGGGGTCTTACAGTCTGAGCCATCCAAGCCCATTCTGGCGATCTTTCAGAAGCATGGTTCTGTTGCTGCCATTGCAGCTTTGTTAGGAAGGTTTTTGATGGAGCAGGTGGTGCCTTAGAAAGGTCAGGTCACAAACAAGGGCTGCATGCCATTCACAATCCCTTTTTGGCATAGAAGCAAAGGGCTTAGAGGATGGATACCTACGTGTGCCAAGAGAAAGGGGGAAGACAGAACCATTCAGGACCAAAAGCCTAGATTCCTAAATTAGAATAAAACTAGCAGCTCCCATCTTGCCTACTATAAAGCAGCTTGGTTTGTCCGTCTCAACTGCCAAGACACCTGCTCCATACAGCTATCCCCCAGGGAAAAAACTTCATGCCAGGTGAAGGCTGCAGCTACTTCAAAGCTCTCAGCATTTCTTCAGCCCGGAGGATCTCCTGGTGCTGACAGGGCCACGCAGTCTGGCCAGGGAGCACGCTGCGAGCTCCAGAGCTGACGTTTGATCTGATAAATGCACAGCTGAGAATCGGTTGTGCCAAGCTTCACACCGTCCTTCACCTACTTGAGAAGTTAGATCTCACTGCGAACACTGTGAGTTAGCACAAAGTATTCCGGTCCAGTAGAGTTCATTGGAGCAGCTGTGATAGCAAAACCTGCCTAAGGATGGAAACACTGGATTCAATGCCTGAAGATTTAGGCTGTGCTAAATTGACAGCTCACCCAGAAACTTCTGATTCACATGACAGCCACGTGAGACTACACCTCTGGAGACAGAGCAAACCCGATGGCCAACAGCCCGTTCCTGGGCTGGTGACCAGTCTAACCCAGATCAGTCTTAGCAGACCTTCTACTTCTGAAATGGGTGGCTTGCTCATGCCTGTGTAGCACAGCAAAAAACACTTCCATACAGTTGCAATAAACACATGGGCTTATGCCTTGAGAACTAATAAATTAGACAAGCACGCAGTAAGGTGTTGTCTCCTTGTTCGTTGAAATGCCTGCCCTCCTCTTCCTCTGATTTCTCCCAGAAAGCTGACCCAGTGTGACTGTGCTTGCAGGGAGCTAAAATAGCACCATGTGAATTCTGCCTCGTACAGACAGCTCTGAGCTTGAGGCAGTACAGAACGTGAATGTGTCCTCTGCAGCTCCTGCAAGAAGTGTTATCTGTGTTGGAGCTCAGAGTGAATGCCAGCCTTTGGTGAATGTTTGGTGACTTTTAGTCCTAAACAGCTCTGATAGTGAAGAAAAATGCAAAAAAATACACATTTGTGAGACATTTATGTATATACAACATCTAAATGCTAACGTATTCTACTAATGTATATATAAAAAATGTAAGTGTATTTGATAAATATGCATCCTTTTGGCTCAATACATATTTTTATTATCTCTTTATTGCATAAATGCATCTGAAGTGGTTAACCAATCGAACCTAATCAGTGTAGCTGTCTTGCCATAGGTGTCTCCTGACCTTTTCTAGAACTGGGATTGATTCTCAGGTCCAGGTCCAGGCTGCTGTGATGAAGAATTAGGTTTGTGAGCACAGAAATTGTTGCCCTTTATGACTGGCTGGAACGCTGCCTTCCTAACAGTCACAGTAAAATATGGATGAGCTTGACTAATGACAGCCCCATGCTGGCCTCCAAAATTACAAAGGTCCAATTCATAAAACTAACTTAATGTCATGGCACAAAACTAACTTAATGTGACAATAATTCACAGCTAGTACAGCAATAATTCAGTGGCATTCTCTGCAGTTCCAGGAGAGAAAACTGTATTTTTTGATTAGAAGAAATCTCATGAACTAGGACTGTTTTCAAGGTTATTCAAGGCTATTTTCTGATGTTAAAAGCAAGATCTAGCTATGGTTTTATACGGTACTTTTAGGTCTGAAATGCCACTATGACTTTAGGCAACTTCTAACACAGAACAATTTAATGAACTTATTTGAAAGATGATGGAAATAATGATTATAGTGCAATGTTGCTCATTTTGGCATTAAAATCAGCTAGTTAAATCTTCTGTCATCAGATCTCCACTTGTTGTAGGTTTGGGGAGCTAGAACCCTATATATCTACTGCCACCAAGAAAAAACAGCCTGGATGGCTGAAGACTGTGGTTTTCAGAAAGTCTGAGACTGGAATAAACTCACTGGTTAGAAGCTTCTTATTGCAGGTCAGTCAAGGTCAGCTGTGTTGTCACTAACACGTTTTTGTCATTAAATAGGAGTGTTCAAAACTCTTTGAGCCTGGTACTACAGTACAATCAGAACCAACAGATCGAGCTGTCTGGAAATCCAGGAGAAATATGCTGCCCTGATTCACATTTGGTGTGAATAGCACTGTGTGTTATCTATAACCACCTGCTAATGTTTCTGATGCATCTTTTCACACTGGTGTCTCATCTAATGGGTCACAAACCACCAGGGGGAGTGACAAAGAAATACTTGTTCTTTTGTTCCCCAAGTACTTATCTGCCAGGGTTAATGATTCTCTGATAACCTTTCAAAAGATGGAAATAAATTACATACTTACTATCACTATTAGCATTGATCATCCTTTCTCTGAAGGGAAAATTACACATCTGTCCCTCCCCCGAGAAACTTCTAGTAGGGGATAGCAGCATGAGAAGGCTCAGAAGTGGAAGATCATGAGATGGTAGATGGTGGCTGATTCAGTGTGGCCATCTGCTTACAGTTCTTACAGTTATGTTTGTTTCATAACGGTTATGTGAAATGTGTGTGCTAAGAATCTAATAGTTTCTGCTTAAACAGTATATGACTTTAACTAATTTTAGAAAAAAAAAAACAGTATTACAATACTGTGAAAAAAAAAAGAAAAAGAAAAAGAAAACGAAAAAGAAAACGAAAACGAAAAAGAAAACGAAAACGAAAAAGAAAAAGAAAAAGAAAAAGAAAAAGAAAAAGAAAAAGAAAAAGAAAAAAAAAAGAAAAAAAAAAGAAAAAGAAAAAGAAAAAAAAGAAAAAGAAAAGAAAAAGAAAAAAAAAAGAAAAAGAAAAAGAAAAAAAGAAAAAGAAAAAAAAAGAAAAAGAAAAAGAAAAAGAAAAAGAAAAAGAAAAAGAAAAAGAAAAAGAAAAAGAAAAAGAAAAAGAAAAAGAAAAAGAATAAGGAATGCATTATAGTTGAAGTTTTTAGGTTAAGCTTCAATAAATACGGTGTGATCTGCAATAATGAAGGTTTACGGAAATCTGATCTGGGATGCCTTCTTTGTTTGTTATAGTCATGTTCCTTTTCCTCAGATGGCTGTTTGACTAGGGACGTTGTATTTGAGACACCTACTGTTTTGATGTTAACTAGGTAGGATCAGCCTTGTCTTGCTTGACTACCAAGGCACTGCTCTATTACTTATTACCCTCCTACATACTGTCACTTGGAAAAAGCTTTAAAGTATGAGTCAGACATTAAAAACAATCTCTTTTTTTTTTCCCTTTCTTTTTTTTTTTCTTTTCCTCCCTTTCTTCTCAATTGACAGAGGGCCACGTATTCAAAGATATTTACATTTAGGCAAGTTAAAAAACAAGTAGGTGCTGACCAAATTTTCAAATACACTGTTCTGTCCAGGTGCCTCAGAATTCACCAAGAAATAAATTTAAGAACAACAATATCTACCTGCTTACTACAGGTAGCATAGTATATTTCATTTACCTGAGCATCTGCATCCCACAGAATTAGTCAATTTGCAACTGTTTTATTTGTTTGAGAAGCGCTTTCAGCCCTCAGATTTCCAGTGAATTCTTTCTTAAAAAGCACCTCCTTGCTGTCATTAGCAGCAGGTGGATGTTCTGTAACTGACCATAAAAGCAACTATGGAACATTAAACCATATCCCCAAAACATGATTATTTTTTAAATAAATTGGAAATTTTCTAGCTCGCTGCTACAGCTACTTTGCCATCCAGAATGCAATTTGGAAACTTAATGCCTTAGCAGAAAAGTGAACAAAGGACATTGTTATTCTTTGCCCTTCATTTTGTCAGTTCCTCTTCCCTCTTAAATACATACCTGTGAGTTACATCACAGTCCTTCATCTCAGCTAAGCAGCTGGAAGGATCACCATTATTTATTCCTGTCAGGTTCACAGACATTTCATCTGCATCCAAAGGTTCCACCCTTTGTGCATGTCTCGCACTTCCACTGCTGTGCAGCAACACTGACAGGTAATCTTTGTACAAAAGGAAATTTCAGACAGAGTCCTGATCTTCTGGCAGCTCTGTTGGGTCACTGTTCTTGTTCAGAGATCAGCAGAACAAAGAAAAACTCCATTCCCACATATGATATTGGTTAATTATTAATGCATCAATGCACAATAACTCTGGGTTTAGAGAATGCCATAAAATTCTCATTGATTAAAATGGGAATGCTGTTACAACCATATACCTTCATCTTTTCTGTGTAAATAAAGCAAAGAGAAGAATTCCCAATAACTGCAGAAGTCAGACCTGAATTTTTCTGTCTCTGTTGGGTTTATTAGGCTCCTGCCATCCGTGCTGTAATCCCTGTTCCAGAAAAGAGAATGAGCAAGCCAATTTGACATTGTGGTCTCAAGTACACCTTGATGTGGCACAACAGAGCAGGTCCTCCTCCACTGAGTGCTCATCTGACTTTTAATTCCCACACCAACCCCTCTGCTGGCCTTACGCCCAGGTCTGAATTTTACATTTGCATATTTAATCTCTTGCCTGTTTCCAGACTGAAAACTTCTGGGCTGGATAGGACAAGTTAAACATGTACCATCATTGCCATGTACTGTTCCCAGTCCATGGAAAACTGCTTAGCCCTAAATACACTTAAAATGGAGAAATCAAATAATATCAACCTTCCAGACTGATTTTGTTGTTAAATAAGTCTGTTGAACAATTCTGACTTTCTCCTCTGTGGCAAAGCAGGGACTGGGTGCTATAATTAAGATCTGTAAAACATGATCACTTACACAATTAAACATCACTTCATCTAGAAGTCACACGTTGCAAAAAGCTGACAAAAAATGTCTGATGCTAATTTTCATGGCAGTTAGGTGGGATTTAGACTCTTAAAATCTCAACATCAACTCCTTTGAAACTCCTCCATCAACTCCTAAGAAAGGGCCTGGCTGGAATCTCACGGGACATAAAGCTCACATGGGTGCTCCCCTGAAGAGCTGCTTCTGTTGAAAAATCAGTCCTGGGTAGGATATAACTTTCCAGAAGAAGGCAACTAAAGATATGTTTGAACCCTTATTCTCTCCTTGTCTTAAATAGATTCTCTTCAGGTGCTTTGGCTGTCGCTTATTCTGGGATCACAGCTAGACCTGGATCTGTAAACGGCACCTTCCCTAAAGCTGTTAGACCCCATCAGCTTTGCCTGAGAGAAGTACAAAAGCATCTTGTCTGGAGTCACATGGATTAGTTTAAAGACTCTGTGAATGTAGATGAAATCTTTTCTTTTGAGAGGTCTTCAAAGCAACACCTGTAAATTCACTTTGGTAACTTTGCCTGTCATATAACACAGTTCCTTCAGTGAGCAGAATTATAGAGGCAGAGGCATCTAAATAGGATGCTAACATCTAACATCTTCAGCCTTTGCTGGTCGGTGGTGGAGAGTAATAAAAAAACACTTAAGAATGAACAGATTCCTCAAGATGAAAACATTTGCTGTTATAAATAAAATCAGTAAATAAAACAAACAAACAAACAAACAAACAAACGTTAGACTGCCAGTAGGTGAAGTCTCAGTCTTCAGTGCATGTGTGTGATATTATAAATAACAAAAACCAAGAACTATTTTAGCCTAGCCTAAAATAATTAAAAAAATAAATAAAGCGGGTTGTAGGGGGGAGGGAGGGAGAGGGACATTTAGATGTGTTACTGATATTCTTTTTGCTTTTGACCCAAATTTTCTTTCTTCATTCAGAGAACATCAGAGTGGCTGCTAATGTCAATGCTTATGCAGCCTCTAAAATATGTTGCTATAAATGAGAAACTAACCCCATGTCCAGGGAACCTGGGAACTGCAAACTTTTCTATTACTCTCAGCTTTCTTCAACACATGCAGCTTAAACATATTCACTGCTAAAATTGTTTAAAAACTGTAAACATAAATGTCTGTTTTTTCGTAATTTTCCACATAGTTTAACTTCAAGCAAATACTGTGTATCACAATCAACACATTTTGTATTATGTGGAAACAGCTGTTGACCAAGTCTTAATTTGATTTTTTTGGTCTTTATTCTTCAAATTGTTGACCCAAATAATGTACAGGTTTGAAAGATGTGCATTTACAAATGATAATACAGGCTGGAAAGAACCTCAGTGGGTCATCTTGTCCAGCCTTCTGATCAAAGGAGGGCTGGGTAGTGGAAGTATGCCATGATTCACTATGTTTGTTGTATGATTGACCAAGTCAGACTGTATGACTAAACTCTTTGGAATCACTTATCCAAGAGTATCACCTAGAAAAATTTCCTATACAAGCATTTCTTCCAGGAAACAAACAAACAAACAAACAAAAAACACTTCTTTCAAAGTATTTAGTGCATTTCCAAAATTGAATGTTTGATTGTTCGTTTATTTATTTTTTGCTATTTATTCTAGCAGTACTTACTGCAGAACTGGTGAGGAGTATTTGGATCAAAATAGCTATTGAAGCCAACTGCACTGTGTGAATCTTAGATTTTAGATCTACTTTTACAATTTGACTATAGGTGGAAAGTAAACATTAAAATAGATTCCCACAATTGTTCAACAACACTTGGTTAAAAATAAATAAATAAATAAAATCACTTCCCTCTCCCATAAACGATCTAAACTACATTTACTTCTGCTCCTTGCTGTACAGGTACCAGGGTTGGAGGCTTCTACCTGAGACTGTCCAGTGGTACCAAGGATAATCTGGAAGGCTTAATTTTAAAAGTCCACCTTTGCCAAATATTTTGGCAGTGTTCTCCAAATGCTGATAAATAGCTGAACAAGTACTTGTCTACATCATAAGTGTTTGGTGGCAGGGGGTTGTGATAGGGGCTGTCTCTCTAATTAAATCCATAATGGATTCACGTCCTTGACAGCAGACATATATTTTACCAGTTTAGTAAAAAGGGCATTAAGTGAGTATTTCAATATGGAGTTTTCAAGAAAAACAGAACACATTTTTCAACCTTAAAAGCACACGTGACTTGCGTACTTGCTACAGCCTCTAGAAAGAAGCTCCCAGAATAATTCCAGAAAGTATTACTGGATTCTTTCACTTTTAGGACGAGAAGGATCAGCAAGACCAGCACTTTCTGTAGCTGATGATCAGGCACAGTTTGCCATGATCAAGAAGAAAATGTATAAAAAGGAATATAAACATCCTATGTAAATGAGATTAGAGATTTGCCAGCATATCCATCAGTTAATTGCACTGATGGAATTTGTCTTGTTTCTCTGCAAAGTATTGATCAGAGAATATAAAAAATGCTTTAAATTTCACATCCTCAGCAGGTGTAAACTGAAGTAATTAACTGAAATTAATATAAATATGTCATTTATACCAGCTGAAGGATCTTTCTTGTGTGCAGGTCTGTTTTATTTCAGGATATACACTGTCAGCTGTGTAAAGGTAACTAAGGGGCTTTGGATTAATATAATCTTTCATCCTAATTGTGAAAGCCTTTATACCTAAACAAAAGCTTTTCAGCATTAACATTTAGCAAGAGAATCTATACAGATGAGGTAGTTATTCAGGATATGTTGTCAGAATCAGGATAAATTTGTGTTTTGATTCTTTCAACTTATACCATGGAATTCAGAAATTTGAGAATTTTCAAACAAACCAGGTAAGTGAAAGATGAGAACTCTGAAGTGCAGCAACTAATATAATACATAAATGGTGTTGTGTCAGTATTTTCTGAATATTGCTTATATAATGGAAGTAAAAAGCAATCACTTAATTCAAAAGGTCAATCAATTTACCTTGCATAACTGTGCCTTTTTTTCATAGTATGCAATCACAGGTTTTGCTGCTTGGTAATAGCTTTCGATTCCTTCCTTGATGGTTTCAGCACTGTCAAAGTGCTGACTGCTCTGACTTCTCATCAAAAGGCGACTGCTCATGGTTTCTGCAGAGCAGTCCAGACAAAACACAAGTTTTGGTTCTCCAATCTAGAAAAAAAAAAAAAAAAAAAAAAGACAATAAGTATGCAAACCAGTGGCCTGGCAAAGCCTATTTTGTTCTGATAACATTAAAAAGAAATGCTACTGAAATAATCATCAAGAAAAATATTAGTAAATTACTTATTTGTTTAGGCAGAAATTATGCTTACTAACAAACATCTCTTTTTGTAGCAGAATTTAGAAATCCTAGTCTTTAGGGTCAAGACTTGATTGAACTCTACAAATACAGAGAATATGAGATAAGATCTGAAAAATTCTGGCTGCTTCAACTGAAGCTCATCAATATATTCATCATTTGCAATTGTTTGATAAAAGCTTGATGCAAAAAGCACTGGACTTTTTGCCAGTATGCTTGGCACAGTTATTCTATCCTTTATTTTTTTTCAGTCTGTGAAAAGTATAATATAAAATTTAGGGAGTAGTAAACTATAGCTTAGAGCTTCAAGAGTAAACCCAAGAAAATGTCCAAATTCAAGTGTGCCCACTTGAACTGGAAATGAGTGGCAACACACAGGCTCAGGAATACCATCAAATGCTTGTCATTGGACTTACAGGAATATGTCCAGTGAATTATTTTGTGTTACACATTATGTCAATATTTGCAGTGTAACTCTGCATCATTACTACCCTTGGCATAAATGAAAGATTTGATAAATTACACTGCATTTGCAAATTGGTGAATCATTTCCAAATTCTGTGAGATGCCTACCACTTAGTGCTTTTTGGCTAGTGCCAAACTAGTCCTGAGGGAGGGTCTGCCCTTTCCTATAAACAACATAAACAAGGATTTATCTATTTTTATTCTCATGTTTTGGGAAAAATAGTAAGTAATTGTCTCTATCTGCATTTGACATTAGATACTTTGGTACTTTATGGGTGAAAAATAATTTGCAAGAAACAACAAAATATTCCTGATAATATTTTAGGAGAGATCCAAAAGCTCTAAAAAACAATCTCTATCATTCTTTCCCCAAGATGATATAAATATGCAAGTCTTTTGGAATGAATCTTGCAATACACTCTGTCATGTGCCCTGCTCAGATACAGCTCTATCTGACACAAAGTATTATCTGAGCAACAACTGTTGGTCTGAATCTGAAGTGATAAACTCCACTCTAGCAAGTAAAATAAAAGCGTTACAGGATCTGAGATAAATAATGTAATAGATTTTCCATGCAGTTATACATTGAAGCTTTCAATGATGCTCTCAGGCTTTTTCTCATTCCTTCTAGCAGGGATTTGCAGAACATCTTATAGAAAAGAGTGAGATAGTCTTGAGAAAAGATAATTGTTCTTCACACTAGTGACCATTAGATATTTATGTTTTGTTGTTGTTGTTTGTTTTGTTTTGTTTTGTTTTTTTCCATGGCTACAGCAAAGGAAATCTAAATGACCGATACATGGAAACTGATGTTGCTACCCTAGTTTGCATTCTTTATAGAATGAAATATTCTAAAGGTAAATATTTCATGTTAGGCCTTGTGGCTTTGACTGGGGATCGTTGCATTGTGTTGACCTTTCTACTACTTTAATGACATTCTAAGAGACAGCTGAATCTAAGGAATTATCCTGGACAGTTCAATGACAGGCTTTTTTCCAACCATTTTTTCCATACAGATGAGAGAGAACATTAATGTCATTAGCATTAGCAACAGTTGGATTTGAAAGGCAGTTTTAACATTGCAGAGACTTAAATCAAGTTAAAAACAGATGCGGGCTTAATCAATGATTTCAACAAATGCCCTTTTTGTCTAATTGAACTAAGATTGGGAGAAATTATTCTGTGGACTTCTGCTTCTCTAGAATTATGGCTAGTAAAAAGTTCAGTTATATCACAGAAAGGATTTGGGCAAAACGTGCTGGAGAATAAACTGTTTCTACATACCTAATTCTAGTTAGGGCTGTCAATCTTTTAAATATAAGCACTATTCCTAAAGTCTTCTAAATAGAACAGCTCTTTGTTAACAATTATGTTTTTTGTACACCGTGTAGATATGTAGTATTATTCACATGCACTTTGCCACCATTAATTTATATCCACCGCATTTCATTCCATTACTGCATAGGAAGAACTTCTGACCACCCTTTAGAAAGAACTGCAGAGCATTATCTCACTAATGAGTCATTTAAAAAAAAATTCACAGAATTTCTGAGCAGCCAAATTCACCCTGCAAAAGCTGGAGTGGAAGCATCAATTCAAAACAGGTATGACATAGCAATTCCAAAGTTATCCCTTGGGGTCCTTGTATTTTACTTCAAATGGCAAAGAAGGTTCAGGACTACAAGATCTTTTGCTGCGATTGTGTCTATGGGAACTGAAAGGGGCTCTGCTTTTGCACTGGATTAAGACCTGTTTGCCTGGCAATGCCACAGTCCAAGACACACTGATTTCCAAGAGTTATTTACAAGAGAAATCTCTAATGTCTTTTTAATGGTCTGTGGCAATTTAGTAAAGGAACTAATAGGCCAACATTTCTGCGAATGGCTTCTCTACCAACTCCTACTGCCCATTATTTTTTCTAGTTTCTGATGCTGTCTGTAAGTCTTGATAGGCTTTTGTGTTAATCAGCTAAATAAAGCAGCTGTTTTCAGAGAGAAAATAGATAATTCATTAAAGCTTTATTACCCTTCAAGCATGCATAGGACATTTGTGAAGTGTAATTTGATAGAACATGTAGTTAACTATTTCCCTTAAATCAACATTTCCTTTCTTACACGCCCTAGTAAATCCACTCATGGGTTTTATACGGAGTATTTTCTGCAGATTGAGAAATGGACAGCGGAGATTTCTAAGTAAGTCTTAGCACATACTGAGGAAATCAATAACTCTCAAAACTGCCACATAGTCACTTGCAAAACACTCTTTTTATGGTTATATCACCTGTTAGTCATGACAAAAATTTAATCTGTTTACTGATTCAAAGTGGCAGCAAGCTTTAGCAGAGCTGGCTTAATGGTAGGAGGTATTAATTGTGGTGACACAGACCTTCATGTACCTCCACCATGCAGTGCTTGATGATATTTTCATGAGAAGTGTAGCACCCATCCCATAGAATTAGAAAACTCATTCTAAAATGGTAATTTTCACTAAATGAGAATTGCTCCCAGTTTTTATAAAAAAATCTAGCTAAAATAAGGCTTTACTGTCTGCATAGGCAAGGGCAAAAGCTATAATAACTATATTAATGGGGTGCCAAAGTCTCAGTGATCAGCAGCAAAACTATTTTTTGGGCTGATGGATTGTCTCTTTACAAAAAAAAAACCTGTTGCAATCCACTGAAGATGGGCACCCTAGCAGCACTAGAAGTACAGTCCTATCTTAATAGGAGAAGTAACAGAATTACAACTACATGGTCACCTTGCTCTCAAACTCTTTTGCTTCATTCAGCTCCCGGGGATAACCATCAATCAGAAATCCTTTTGTGTCCCCTAAATTGGCAACCATGGCTTCCTTCAGTAGCTCAAGGACAATACCCTGCATTGGAAAGAAAGGAAGTTACTTGATTAATTAATAAGAAAGTCTGGTATCTTTATTTGTTATACCAACATTAGTTCTATGCCCTTGAGAACCACTCTGATCTGTTTTGCTAAAAGCATGTCCTGCAAATGCAGGTGTTTTTCTTTGGTACCTGCACATGCTACACAAATCTAGTGTTGCAACCCATCCAAGAGTTTCTAAAGTACCCTCTGGATAGCTGGAAATATTTCATAGTTTCAAAATTAATGTTAATATCTGTGAAACTTTGGGGGCAGTGCTGCTGCATTTTCTAATCTGATGGCATTTCGTTCTGTCATTGATATAATTATATTACATGTAATGAGATAAGACACCCCTTCTGATCAAACACACTGAAGAGCAAAGCAATCAAAATCAAGTCTCATGGTAGCTTTTATTTTCCCGTGAGCAGCACTTCCCAGTGAATTTCATTAGCAAGCACATACTACGATCTAACTGCACTTGCTGAAGACCCATCAAGAGGTCAGGCTGCAGACCTGCCATGTGAAAGTCAAGTTCAGCTGAGAACAACAAACTGTCTTCATAGTCTCCATTAAACTGCAGTCCAGCTACACTGGGATGTTAGCCAGCTCTGCAGGGAAACACTGCAGGTATTGTAAATTAGAGCAGCTGCCAGGAGGACCAGCTCTGAATTTGAAATGCAAAGCTATAAAATGGACATAAAGTTTCTGTTTCCTGTACTTATTCCTACATTCTGCAATGTATAGTACAGCATCTGTCTCACTGTATTTCTTGAGTAATCTATATTGTGTATGGGAGTCTGAAATGTAAACAACTACTGGCACAGAAAGGGAAGAGAAGTGCCACAGATCTGGCAATGAGGAAACTTCTCCCTCAAGTTGCAGATTCATTTTCCTTAAATCGGAATAACCTCTTATTTCCACCCTTTTAGACAATCTATATACTACCATTGCTCTTAACAATTAGGACCACAGATAAAACTGTAGCTTACTCCTGGCACAGGTTCACCACATTCCATGATGTCTTTGATCAATTTACTTCTCTCTGATAATGACGATAACTCATTTTGGAGAAGGTCACCAGTGGACAGGTGAGTAAATCCGTACTTCTTCACTAACTGTTCACATTGGCTGCCTTTGCCAGACCCAGGACCACCTTGGTAAGGGAAAAATGTCAATAATTAGAAAGGAAGAAATGCATTTTCTCAATTTATAGAAACTGAGAAAATGGAAGGAAATTGATATGACTGCCTACAATTTTATTATTAGTATTTTTTTTTTTTTTTAGTAAAGACACTCTATATAGTAGAACAAATCATATAATTCCTTTCCGATACACTACACCGCTGACTCCAAAACCATGTGTTGAAATCAAAGGAGTCACAACAATGTGAAATGTCTTGCAAAAGAGAACCTGTTCCTAAAACACAATTACCGTGTCAATGAAAAACATTAAACAGGGAGCAGGGGAGGGGATTTGATTCCATACACATTCAGGCTTGCAAGTTGCAAAAAATACTAGCAAATTAATCTTCCCTGCATCCCTGTGAAGGAAATATTTTGCCCTCAGCTGTGTGGAATGGAAATGTACAAGCAGAGATGGTGAAACCTGACTGTGTTATGTGGCATATATGTGGGAGCACAGCAGCTAAATCCTTTTGCCCTGTGGCAAATACAAGAGCACAACTTCACCGAGCTTGCTTCCTCTTCCCCTGAGCTGGAGAGCTTTCACAGGTGCTGGTACATCTGCCGATAACCAAAAGCCACATACAGAAGCAGCTAAATGATGGTGAAGGCTTGATCCTACTGCTCCCTGATACCATGGTATCAACTTGCTCTTTACACGTGCTGCAGGGAAACGTAGGGACCTAGTGCTCAGTGATGCATGGCACCCTGTCACCACTCGTTCACCCTGTATTCATATGGGAGCTGGAAAATCATGTTGAACCAGGGCTGAGATTCAAATGGCTGTAGGCATAAGGGCAGTCTCAACAGCTGGGGTGTAGCTGCTGAGGTGATTGTTCCACCAGTTGAAGGGAAGGCACCTGCAGCCCACCACAGCTGTGGGCTGAGTCTTGCCTCTCCCCGGGGGCCTGTGGGTGACAGAAAGGGCGGGAAGGGAAGGGCAGCGACTGGGGTGGGTGTTGCAGGTGTCCTCCTGTCAGCAGTGGCTCAGGGATACAGCTCAAGCCATCCTGCTTCCTCTCAGACTGCATCAGCAGTCCCCAAACACCCTACCTCTGGCAGGTATTTTTTATGGGGTCTGCTCAGAGATTGGGGGATGCTGCCTCGTGCTCTGGGTGCTGGCACTGCCCTGTTACACCTCCTCACAGGAAAGCGGCTTCTTCAGCTCTGAGCCCTGAGGGCTCACCCTGTGAGAGGCCAGGGGCCTCCTCAGCCACTCACTGAGCAGCAGCCACCCCACGCTGGCTGGTCAGATCACCAAAATGGTCAAAAGCTTCATCTTGGGGATCCTGCCCCTGTGGTGGTGACCTCCAGAGCTGTTGGAGGAGCTGAGGTGAGTGTTCCACAAGGTGCGGCCGTGGGAGAGCCTGAGGCGGCCATCTTGGTGCCCAGGGTGGGGGGGACGCCTAGAAAGTAAATTCATGTTGCGGATACTGGTATTTGGGGAGAAATTTCAAGGTGTGTGGCAGTCAGCAGCTTTTTTATGATTGTTGATGGATCTATTTGGAAGAACTACTTAAGTAGGAGGTAATTATACCCTTGCAGGTGGACACTGCTCAAAAATCAAAGGAAGAGGCAAGGCTGTATGCTTAAATTTAAAGATTAAAAAACATGCTCTATTAAAAACCTCCTTTTTTTTTTTAAAAAAAAAAAAAAAAAGCATATGGCTTGCATATTTATTAACTATTGAGACTCACAGATATACCAATATGGCTCTGTTATGTGGACTTAAGATGATAGAATAAGTGATGATAAGCAGTGTGCTTTTTGCTTTTGTTTATCTTTCTGTTAATGAAGATAGGAATAACACATTCACAGTGTAGTGAATGTAGCATCATCTCCTCCCACCTTGAAATTTCTTCTACCTTTTGCATTCAATTTAAGAAATAATTGCACCAAGTCTATAATTTTCAGAGAAAATACAGTACTGCAGCTGAGAATAAAATCTGGGTCATAAGGCAGTTGCAACAAAGGAGCGGTTTTGTCTAGTGTAACCTGCAGTCTTCTACTTCAGATTCACAAAGATAATCATCAACTGTGGTGTGAGGATCACAGTTGTGCTATGATTTTAGCTAGAGAGCCTTTTTCACAGTCATTTTCTTTCCAGTGTGGGTTACGTGCTGTTATTGTATTGCTTTAATAACAAGAAAACTATACTTCTGTAAAAGCAGCCATTGGTGGAAAATAATGAGTAAGTAAGAGTGGCTATGGAGGAACAGATATAGAGACATTATAGACAAACTACACGTAAATATCTGTAATGACAAACTATTTCTGGTCTGTTTCTTAGATGAGCAATTTTGGGTGTGCATGTGCTTGTTTACATATTCTGTCTTCTGGACTTGTACGTTAGCAGTGCAGTAATTTTATCTTACTTCTTTGGAATATACCCAGTAATAAAAATTACCTTCTACATCCTATGTAACTTTCTCTCCTGAATGTAGAGCCAAAATAGAAATTCCATGGCGTCCCTTCACATACTAAATAAAACTAGATCTCTTTTCAGAAATAACAATACAAGAACAATTCTAGGTTGTTTAGTTACTAGATAAATCCTCAGAAAAGCTAATGCATTTCTATAATACCTTTATCTCTTAGTATTTTAAAGAGAATGTTAGCAAAGTGAGACAATATGCAGGATATATGCCATAATGACCATTAGTGTTCTTCCAAAACATTAAAGTTGACTGTGTTTATTTTCACAGAAGAGTTCCAACAAAGCTGATATTAAAATGCTGAGCCTTTTAAAGAGGAGAAGATGTAATTAAATAACAGCTACGTGCTGAAAGTGGTAATTTTCATGGCCACTACTATTAATTTTGCATAACTTGATGTGTAGCCAAGTATCCTATTGCCTGATAAGTGTATGGGACCCACTTTACAGTCTTGTGTTTTTCTTATCAACAAATGGGCTTGCAACTCTTACTTTGCCTGATCTGAAAGGAGACGGAATGCCTCCAGGGAATTCAGCATTCCTGAGTGTACTCAGCATTTATGGCAGTATTAATTTATATACATGAAGTTTGAATATTAGTAATGTCTTAAATTCTGGCCTTCAGAGGGAGTTAATGTGATTGCAAAAGAGCTATCAAGATGGGAAAGGGCACTTTCTTCCTAATTAGTAATTCCTTTCTGCCTGGGGTACGTACTTTAAAGGAGTGCTACATATGTGGCTTTAACAGCAAACAAACTCCATGGTGAGGTATATCACAGTTTTTGCAATGCTACAAGTTGATATTTTATTGTTTTAGAGGGTCTTATTATTAAATTTATGCATCTTTCTTTAAAAAAAAAAAAAGAGAGAAAAATAACTTAATTGAGGGAAGCTTATAATAAAACAGCAGCTGCATATTAAACATAACAAAAGCTATTACAAAGATATCTTCAGATAGGAAGCCTTCACCACAAGGCTTGTTATGCTGTTTTTCAAACATAAAGAACTGGAGGCTGTGAGAAAGGTGGTGGTTTCCACAATAGCTTGATTGTTGGGAGGAGAAAAACATGCCCCCACTTTCATTGCGAAGGTGTATGATTCTTTGTGAACACTGTCACTTTTTGGTATGCTGTCATCTTTTATTCTGCCTACATATATTTGGGGGAAAAGCTTGTGTTAACCAGTGACAAACTGATTCAAAGTAACTTGCTATTCATTTGATTGTGTTCTTTTCTAACTTGTGCATATGATGTTGAAGTATAGAAAATGCCCAGAGAAATTATGAATGTGTTGTGACCTATAGGAAAATGTAGATTAAGTGTGTGGAGTTTGAACTTGAATATGTCCATGCATGCTTGTTTACAAGGAACAGTTGTTTTGGGCATGTTCCTGATCAGCAGATAAGCAATGGGGAGCTAACTGCCAAAGCTGACCCAGCTCCTTCTTGTGAAGATCAGAGGCTGTCAGGGTCAGGCCAGTGTGGTTACACCTTAATGAGATAATGAAGATGTAGGAGGGCTTCTACCACCTCTCCATTTTTCTAATCAGGCTCACAGCTGTGTAAAGAGGTTGCAGCCAGGAGCTGTGTGGCTGCACTCTGCAGGCTCCTACCATAGCTGACTGTGCAGCTCCCTGCTCAGCAGCAAGGTCAGGGAAAAGCAGAGCATCTGTGAGCTGCAGCAGGAGGGGGCACGAGGCCCTCCTCGAGACAAAGTCCTAACTGCAATGGTCCAAACAGATGCATGTTATTACTGGGTTTTGCACTCAGCATGTATTTTGTTAATAGCAAAACTGCACACCACTTTTTGTTGGCCTTTGCATACAGAATCTGAGTACTCGCAGTTCTTCAATGTTAGCATGTTTGTCAGTTATGTTATTATTTCTGAGTGTAGTACATATTGCTTTAAAGTTCATTCATTACCTGTGTGGTGTCAAGAGTTGGACTTGATGATCCTTAAGGGTCCCTTCCAACTCAGGATATTCTATGATTCTATGATTAACTGAACTAATAAAAATGCACAGATTTAGAGATCAGGCGTATTCCATTGCTCAGTGAGATGTATCTTGGAATCTTTTGTGTGTCAACTTGTGATTTCTGGTGCAAAAAGTGAGCAAATATCTAGAACCAGGGTACTAGACAGAGCATAAAAATTACATGTAGTTTGGCATATTGATTTTTCTGTAAGCAAACTGGGATTAAAAGGTCTGTGTGCTCTCTTAGCACAGATTTCTATTCCATTATGTTGATTCAGTTGCCTGTTAAATTGTATAAAAAGATATTGGGATAAATAACTTACTGATAGCCCTGCCGACTTAGGCGATCACCTTTCCTGCTTTATTGACTGCAGAAATGCTTCATGGAGAGTCATTCAAGGGCAGGAAAAGAGTGCTCTCAGTGGGTGGGGAGAAATGACAACTGCCTGAGCAGCACTTCTGAATATTTAACCACAGCCTGCACTAGATCGTAAAAAGATCTTCCAACAAACTTACACCTGCTCTACCTCAGGCCCTAGTCACCCTCAAACTATGAAAGACTGCAAATCTATGCATGTGATTCAAATGTACTGGTCTGGCCTAGAGCACAGCAGCACAAACGGATGAATTAATGATGCTAAGGGAGCTGGGACTGCCATGGGGAGCAAGCAGGGAGAGGAACAAGCAACGTGAGCAGTCTGTGAACTGGCTTTGCTGGCAGAAGTATTAGTAAAGGGAAAACCATCATACCGACAGACTGGAGTGTCTCTTTTTTAAACCTGCTAAATCTTGTGAGTTTATCATACAGCAGTGACAGACATATATTGCACGCTATGAACATCAACATAAAATGCCAGCAGCAGAATTTACAAGAATATCACCATTTATTTTAAAATATTTCAATTTATATACCTTGCTTTTGTAGTGGGTATTAGCCTTGTGTCATGGATATCCAGTGTCATGGGAAAGTGCTTGTAGGTGAAATCTAGCTGTACAGTGGAGCCTCAGAAGTCAAAATTGAAAACAAAGTAATCCTAGGCAAACTATCTTTATATTCAGGCCATGATTTTTGGAGGCCTTGATCAATTTGGCAATTCTACTAAGGCTACTTGAATTATTTATACAAATACAAAAAGCTTAGCTTAAGAACATAACATCTGAAGGCTCCTCAGTAGCATCTAGACTAAAGTCCTGAACAAAAGATTAAGTGAAACCATGTAGGTATGCTGCTGCTACTTAAAAATAAATAAAATATTTTCTTCTGAAAGAGGATTTTAATGAAAAAACAACCTGGACTGCATGTCGTGGGGGCATCACTGAGGTTTTATCCCTGCTAAAGAAAAAACGTTGGAGTTCTTTACATGGAAAGTCAGAGAAAACAGCTTTCATCAGTTTTCACAGTTAGCATGTGGACTGATTTGGATTTTAATTATTAGTACTACTCATCCTATGCCTATCTGATTGTAGAAGGAGCTGTATTGCAAGTACTGAAGAATAACTTAGAGAGCTATTCTGGTAAAACCTTCTAGTCAAATCAGGGCTAAGTTCAGTTAGATAAAGTTGTTCAAATCTCAAGTCTCTCTGACTGCTTTCTACTCAAGGTATGAAGGGCTGAGCCCGTCCAGCTCCATGCACTTGTTTTCAGCTGTCCACTGAGATGGGGTACTTGGCCACTGAGAATTTCTGGGGTGCTCCCCCTACCCCAGCTTGCATTTTCTTGGAAAATTATGTTCTGCTCCTTTGAGGTTTCTTGGAAGTTTTTTTTTTTTTTTTCCTTGCATAATTTTTAGTGATCAGACTCGAGTCATGTGTAAGGCAACTTTGCTGCCCAGGTAAATAGTATGTGTTTGACTAGTGTGTATAGTGTCAAACGTGGAGTACGTGAGGGTCAACAAACTACTGAGGCAGATTTACTTGCCTGAAAAGGCCCCAAGAAAAATGACCCTGTGGCCACTCTGACCTAGCGCCAGCAAAAAGTCTGAAAAATAACACTCTTTATCTTCACTACCTGGCTCTAGCAAAATGAAGATTTTGCAGCCAAATGAGAGACCTTGGCAATTTCATGTTGGTAACATTAAAAAAGTAAAATACAGAAAAATTACCCTCACACCTCACATCAGACTTCAAGAAGTTTTTTGGGAGGTTATTTTTGGGAAAATTTTTATCATTCTACATAATCTGTTGAAAAGTACTGCATGTTTGGACTTAGTCAAATTTTTTATAACATTTTCCGTGAAGGAAACTTGAGCTTTTGATTAAGCTGGTTTTTCCTCCATTCCTAGAAATAAGTTAATGGAAAATCTGAAATTGATTTAAGGACAGGAATAAATAGAGAAGAGGTGAATTTTAAGTTTCAAGCTGGAAGATGACTAGTGGATGGTCTATTTAAAAAAAAAAAAATCTAAGTGGAGTTAAAAACCACTCCTTGAAAAGGAGAGAGCACTCCAAAGTTATATGAGAAGTATGCCTTACCACAGGCAATTTTAAAGACAAAATTCCCTGAGCTGCTTCACATTTTTTTAATGTCTGTACAAACCAAAATGTAATTTCCCAGTAAGATATGTGAAGCAGAGAGAAGGGAAAATTTGTCACTGTGGCAAACAGCAAGAAGACGTACTCCAGGAAGTGTGGAATTACAGTTTTCTTGAAGGTTGAGAATTAAGTGTTATGTATTTTTTTTCCCCTAAGAGAAGTCTCCAACGAGCTGTTTGGTAACCTAATTATGTCAAACGCATCATATGCAATATATATCTGCAATAAACTGAGTCAACTCTTATTTGGAATAAGATAAGGTAAGCTAGAATTACAACACACAGACATGCCATCTACTAACAGGATCTTCTTAGGTTGGAAGGAACCTCTTGGGATTTTCAGCACTGGTAAAGTATGGCCAGCTGCAGCAGGCTGACCAGGACTGAGTCCAGTCAGGTTTTGAGTACCTTCAGGGATGGAGACTATGGCCTCTCTGGGCAATCTATTCCACTGTTTGACTACCCTGACAGCAGAAAAACAGGTGTTTCCTTGTCCTCAGGTGGAATTTCTTGTGTATTAAAGTTGTCCTCACTGCTTCTTCTCCTGTCACGGGGTGCTACTGATAAGTGTTTAGCTCCCTCATCTTCAGTTCCTCTGTTCAGGTGCTTCAGGCACACACATTAGTAAGTTTGCCCTGGAGCCTTCCTTCTCCAGGCTGATCCAGCTCTTGGCCTCTCACAGACTTGCTCTAGCAAGTCGGTATCTTCTGCTGGGGAGCCCACAGCTGGAGGCAGTCCTCCAGGTGCAGCTTCCCCAGTGAGCAGTAGGGAGGTCATCTCTCTTGACCTGCTGGCATCGAAATGATTTTGGAAGTTTTATTCAGGATTCAGGAGACATTTATTTATGACTCATTTCAGAAGGCACATCTCCTTTTTTTTTTTTTTTTTTTTTTTTTTTTTTCCTTAGGAAAATGAACACACAAAGTGACTTACTTTTTCTGTAACACCCATATTTGGGTCTCTCTCCTTACGTCCATTGAAATGTACTGATCTTGCTTAGTTTTGTAAAACTGCTCTGAAAAACTGATTTTTTAAAGAAAGCAATGATCCTTTCCAGCTTTCTCTTGAAACTTGTTGGTCTTCTGGTTATAATGTTTTTCAAAAGGCTGTTCCAAGTGTTTGTGGCTTACGTTAGTCATGTTTATATAATAATGGATATTGACATGATGCTTTTCCTCTGTGGACTTACAGAAAGCAAATATAAAGTAAAGCTTGAATCTCCGTTGACTTTTAATGCCATGTTAAGCAAATGTGGGAGTGAAACTGGTATTTACAGAAGATGTTTTGTATATGAAGAGGTAAAGAGACCTGACTCTTTCATCTAAACCTTAAAGTTATAAGTCAGAAGTCCAAGCTAGTAGTCTTAACTAATGCCTGTGAGACAGCTCTGTCATGTGGGATCACACAGCAGCGCTGTAACTGCAGAACTAAGGTCACTTTGAATCAGTTCACACTTGGACATATTTCCTGCTCTGAACTTTACACAGCCATTGTTAGCATGGCCAGTGCCAGGTTAAGAACATGATATTAATTTCTACCTCCTTTTCCAAAGACTGCACCACCACTGTCGTGTAAATACTCAGCCAAACCCTTCTGCCAAACTTTAAAAGAAATCATAGAATTAAAACCAAAAGCCAAGGATTTGCGAATGTAGCAGTTAGATAAGGAATCCTACTTACCAACTACAAAAATGATGTTTGATTTCCTCAGGTCTTCTGAAAAATCTAAGATAAAAATACAAATTCTTGAGTTAGCAGCACCTACTCATTTTCGTCTTGCCTACTTTCCATAGTGATTTTTTTCCCCTGGATTTGCTTTCTGCTATAATACCATGCATACCAAAAGACACAATTATCTTGCTTATTTATCCCCCAGCCTTGTAGCTGTTGCTGCAGATATATTTAAAAAAAAAAAAAAAAAGTCACCTGAAAACTAGACCTTGCATATATACATTGACTTAAATAAAAAATGAGAAGCAGATACATCTTGATGTAATAATGTGCCTCCTGAGCCATTGCATCTTTCTTTGAATGTATAATTAGATTGTAATTGGTACAGAAATGTGTCCATATCCTATTAAGATTATATTTGGTGTACTACATCTGAGATGTAGTCTTAAATTCCTTTGTCTCAGATCAGCCAAATAATGTGTCATTTTAGTATCAAAACTATTGTATGCAGTGAAGTGCTACCTTTTACTGAAGCTTTTTCTTTTCTTTAAAGCAATCCCTTCTAGTCTGAGTCCTAGTTACTGCCCCAATTATACCAAGATAGAGGGCAATCCTGCACCATCTGAGCCTGCTGGAATTTTATTATGTCTTTCAGTAAACCACTTCCAACACACATTCATTTACTACATATAATTTTGTTTAGTGTGTTATGTAGAAGCATCTACATCTCTTACTACATGTGATTAGATGTAGAAGGTTTTCATTAATTATTATGTTCATCTTGGACTCTTAGCAGCTTGTACTTTCCAACAAGCTTTTCATAACTGCCAATGTCTGAAACCATCTATCTGATATAATTAACAGTCATATTTTCAAATAATTTTGGAGTGTAGAAATGTCTTTTATAAGCTTTGTGTTCAAAGAGAATTTACATGGTAATATTTTGAGACAACTTTCACACTATAAATAATCTGAATTCATTTTCCTTTTTATGTAGCTTTTTAAATATAAGGGGAAATAAAAGGTTTCAAAATTAAATGCGAAATTATACTGAAAAAGAAACTCACCTCCTGTGCTCCCATAACCAGAAAAACTTGACTGATCCTCCTCCTGTTAATTAAGCAATTGACAAATTGAAATAGATTTTTCTTGAACAGTTTGCATCACTTCTGTCTACTTATCTGTATGTCTGTATCTTCTCCATTTTATAACCCTTTGAATTTTAATGTATGTTGAGACAAGATTAACAATGTCACAGGAATGTTGTTTCAAGTCTGTACAATGTGAACATGGAGAAGCAAAGGTAACTGGAGGTGATTCACTGGCCCACACTGATTTCTGTGCTTTGTGTGCTTCAGTGTCCAGCTGCACAGCTCCAGCCCATCAAATAAGCAGCCACTGTGCACGCTGAATTGCTTTGGGAGTGTGGATGATAAACTGTAAGTGCTGGAAAGGCAACGCTGGAGCAAGTGCTAGAAGTGAGCTACAATATGAAGACAAAATTAGCCTTTGGTTTAAACCAACTTGAATTTGTTGACCTTCAGAACGCAGTGCAAGCTACAACTTGTTATAAAGGCTGCTAAACTAAAAGAGGGATCACACCAGGGAAATGGGAAACTTGGTATGGTTGGTTGTTTTTTTTTTTTTTTTTGGTTTTTTTTTGGTTTTTTGTTTTTTGTTTTTTTGTTGTTTTTTTTTTTCCCCTGATGGTTGGCCATTTAGGGTTATTTTGCCATGTCCTGTATGGTATAACCTACAAAAATTTGTGCATGCTGGCCAGCAAGAGCATCAGAGTGGGAATTATTTGCTGTTCATATAAATCAGAATTGTATACGTATATGTAGGTTGTAGTCTGGGTTATGTAGTGCCGATACATTCACGTTGTCAGTGCCATAATCTAGTCTATAAAATATAGATAATAACCTTGCCAGTAACATGCATATATTACATAATCACTGCACCATATCAGCACAGTACATGTTGTGCTAGTCCCCTCAAAATAACCTTGTGAATTCTATGTATTCAACACTAGTGCAGGGTTATCAGGCTGTAGTCTTTTGGAGTTCTCCTTCAGTATGGTGTCAGAAACGCCCGCTGTTAGGACCGTGTATTGCTGCGTGCATAGATTAAGGGGAACGAACAGCATGGTGACCAGAACAGATAAACGCTGGCTGCTGCATTTTGCAGGGCTCATGCACTATGCTTTCTGGTTTCTCCCTGTGTTCCCATTATCACTGAAACACAAGCGCTCTTCATTAGGCTGAAGTACCATTACACCAACCACACAGAACACTTTCATTCTCTGATTTGCAGTGATTCTCAGCCTATTATGCTGCAGCAGGTTTGCCTTTATCTTCTTTCAGAAGGAAAAATTAAAGTTTGCAAGAGTATTCCAGGGGAAAAATGTCAAAATGAAAGATTTTTTTTTCCTACAACTCAAGTGACAGAATTAATCCTGCATTTTTTTTTTTTTTGAAGTAATAATACAATAAAATTTTTGACCCTCCAAAGGATATGTTACATATAAAAGGCCTGGTTTTAGATTCAGCTTCTTATCATGCCTTTGAAGGTTTATGAATGCAAGTCACTTTAGGGACAAAGTTTAGAGTAAGGTTTCTTTAAAAATCAAGATCACAGTCACCAGTTTACCTTGTGATCAAATGAATGTGGCATTCCTTCTTTCAAGTAATGCTCTTTTAAATAATATACTTTGTTCTCCCCTGTAATTGCAGAATGAAATTGCCTCTAACCCTGGTGGGCTGCTCAGAGCAGCAGGTGATAATAAAGGTCCATTTAAGTCAGGAACAGCTCTCATTTTTTAGAGCTAAAATATGTAAGAACTAGAGACAAAGGTGAAGCTAAACAAGCTATCAGCCCTTTTTTTTTTTCTTTTTTTTTTTTATTGTTATTATTCGCCAACCTTATCTGCTTTAATAGACCAAGAGGTTAACTAGCTAACCACTCATGTTCACATAAGGAATAAGGGCTATGAAAAGCCATTGAAGTAGATTCTAATTACAGTTCAAAAGTAGGTAAACAAGAAGTTTTGGTCATGCTGACCAACACAGAAATTCAAAATAAGAAATCCTGTTTAAACCAGTACCTGCTCATCTTTCAGGTATAGAAATAGTGGTTTTGAAAAGTAATTTTTTTTCCACTTTTTTTTTCTCCCCTCCAAAAGGCACCTGTTCTATAATTTTAGGGGGACAGCTCAACATCCAGCTTGATGTGAGTGGGACTGCTGGCCCCACTGAACTTCCATGGCAAAACAAGCTCTCCACAGTTCACAGAATAAGTCATGCTATAAAAACATTTTTTTTTCCCACACAGAATTCAACGGCACCTAGCTCAGAGTGGAAAGAGGTCCTGACAGCTTGGTCTCTAGGGGAGCTTTGAGAAGTGCTTGGAGGAACAAATTAGAACAGTGGGGCCACAGTCAGTTTGGATAAGGTGTTCACAGCTTTTGTTATTCTGTTAGTAAGTTCTACACAGAACCATTTCCCTTTACCCATTTCTTCCTAGTCTCCTCGAAAGTACAATCAGTTTTCCTGCTGATTTGGGTCAAGAAAGCCATACTTCACAGCGTGGAGTCCTTTGTGGAGAGTAGGAGGCTTGCATCCTGGTTAATCCCACTGTGCTCATGGTTTATGTTTTACAATACTTACTTCTAACAGCATATTTCTAGCAAAAGGTCTGTAACCTGTGAATGACAGAACCTCTTTTGGCTTGAAAGCACTGTTCCACCTGGTTACCAAAGTGCTTTGGAAAATAGCTGTTGGATTTAGTGAGTGACCGCATATAGGAAAGTATCACCAACTCCGAAATATAATTTACACAACATCACCATCAGGAATACAGCGATAGAGCAGCAGAACAGTAGTGGTATTCTAGGTGTAGCTGTCTCCATTTAGCTGAAAGCAAGGTGAGGAAGACAATCTTGTATCTAATGAGCTCTGAAGAAAGGTGAGTGGTTTGTAATTCCAGCAGCCTCTGAAGCCATGTAATGTCTACAGATATTATCTGAAAACATCAATTAGTGTGGCACAGCTGATAGCAAACCCTAGAAGGAATATTCCATCTTATGCTTCAGCAAGTCAACCAATCTCTATCACAGATCTGGATAATATTCAACTTGCAAGTAACTTTGTATTTTGTTTCTGTGCGAATTTTCACCCTTTCTTCTGAGTTATTTGGCAGAAGTTAGAACAAAAAATAGTAGCAAGACCCTAACTATGGCTGATCTTGGTCTGAAGGCAATTTGTATGTTATTAGCTGAATATTTTACACACATGTATCTACCATATTGTGCCATACCAGCAATTCTTTGAGCAAGTAAAAATATATATATTAAAAAAGGGGGGTGGAGTGGGAATAAGGAAAAATCAAAATTGATCTGTAAGTTTAAAAAAAAAAAAAAAAAAAAAAAGAGCAACATAGGCAAATATAACTATACATGTTGTCATACTGTACTAAAGTAGAAAGTACAAGCAAGAACTGATTATAGTTTTATTACAGTGATGTCATCAGCATCCCTTTAATGGGGATGTAGGTGTATATAACCACCAATTTCTCAGCATGCTGTGGTGGTGTAGATCTCCCTTTGCTGCTGTTAGGTATGTGAAACACTTATACTCCTGTTGCATTTTATTTCTTCAAAGAACACTACAGTTCCCCATAAATCATCCCTGAACTTCCTTTGGGAATGGAGGTAATTGCAGTATTTTAATTTTAGCAGAGATGTTAGGTGACTTGTCAATAAGAAATAATTATATGTAGAAGTAGAGCCATGTTTAGGACTTAGATTTCCAAGTTTCACTCGTTTAGTTCACAATATATTTGCTTTGAACTCATTTTCCTTAATAACATAATATCATCTAGAAACATTTGAAATTTAATTTAATGCTTCTACATCTAGTACCCTCAAAATCAACTTCAGCTGTCAATTAAATAAATTTTCTCACTGATTAAGAATGGTCAGGGATATCAGAAAGCAGTATGAGGTCCAGCACCCTCAGGATATACAATGTCTCTGCATGAGCATGGTCCAGTCTGTCACTGTCTGCGTGGTTGTAGAGTCTGACATCTCTTTGCAACTACCTTAGTAGGTATATGCCTATCTGGCTGGTCTTGCAGATTAGACATGTGCAGCAGCCTCTGCTTTTCAAAATCTCGTGTCACTGACAGGTGCCCTTACACCTGCAGTTTGGCTGCACTCAGACTATAAAGCATAAAGAAGCTTTAGGAAGCTGAAGTTAAGTGTGAGAAGAAACTGGGGCTGGTCAGTGCTGAGCTGTAGAATTTCTCTTCTAAATTTCTGCTTCCCTGTAAGAATGAATGTTTGGTTTTGATGAGATACATAAAACCGGCAAGTAACCCAGTGTATGGGCAATGGTCCCTGGGAACAGATTTTATGAGCCATACAGTTGCTTGCCTTTAAATTTGATTTTTGACTCAAATCACTCTTTGAGGCTGAGCTGCTTTCTGCAAGCTTCGCGTTGAGTTATGCCTCTGGAAAGGGGGGAGCTGCTGTGCTCTGACCTCCTCTGGTCCAGAACTAATGAATATGTGTAAATAAGATAAGATTCACTATGAATACACTCTGACTTGAAGGCTTTTCTTTCCCCAAAAGGCATATCTTCTTATACAGTTCATACTGTTCAGCAGAGTGGAGTTATTTGTGTCAAAAGGGACTAATAGTAATTAAGATGAGAAAACAGTGCTAATGTTATTTGAGGTGATTTTTGTTTGTTGTGCATACAACCAGGAACTGCAGATTATATATTTTTTGTAATAGCATCCACAAAATGCTGACAGATTATTAGATTCCTATGATTCCCCTTTACCTTTGAGTTCCTACCAAAGACAAGAATTTCTATGTCACTTTACTTTTAAAATAAACTTCATTATCCATTCTGAAAAGAGAAGAAAATAATACCCATACAGAGATGGAAATGAATTTGTTTTTAACCATTTGTTATAAACCAAGATCGTGCTTATCTTCATTTAAAGGATATGTGGGTCGTTTTCAGATTTTTCATTCTTGTTCTTGATAGTATGAAGAAAAGTACCCATCAGTAGTTTAGAGGGAGAAAAATTGCTATCTGTTTGCTGTAGGTATGTGGTTTTCTTTAACTTTCTGTAGGGTATTTTATGACAAAAATAATATGTGATTACTAAGAAAAAAGCATAATTTATTTAGATTCATATTAATTTCCAGGCACTATCATGATAGATAAAAAAATAAAAATAAAAAAAATCAAAGAAATTAACTTTGAAAGGGCAAACTGAAAAAAACAAGACATGCTGTGAGTACACCTTTTCCAGCAGGGCAGCAGCATTTTGCATGATCGGAGCTGTGTAAGAATGTTCTGGTAAATCACACGCTTCAGCTGCAGTTTGTGCAGTGTGTTAAACATCTAACCTCGCGAGGACAGCAGTAGAACTTAGCACTAAGTCCACCACTAAACCGTGCTACTAAGTTAAAGGTTGGACTAGATGATCTTAGAGGTCTTTTCCAACCTGAGTGATTCTATGATTATATCTGAACTGAAGAAGAACTGGGGCTTTTAAAATACACCTTTGTGCTTTGCAGACAGTAGAGAACACTCAACAGCTATATTTTCTGTGCATAGTTATTATCTGTTGCTCATTTTAAAATACTTTATGTTACAGTTATGTTACTTTTCAGTAGATCTATTGTTATAAAAAGTTCCTAGTGCCTACAAAATTATTGCCAGAAAAAATTACATATTTTTTTTCTTAATCATTCCTCTTTTCTGCACCTCGTCATCACTCCTAAAACAATTCTCTATGTTGAGTATTTATGCTTCTTGGTGGAATTTCTCCCCTGGGGGCTTTTTGTTACATTAAGCCACTGCGGCAGAGAAAAGTGCAGTAGGAAACCTGCCAGTGCATTTCAACTGCGGACTCGGTGCTGCTTCACTCCCGGTCTTAGGCTGCTAACAATGATGCTAATGAAAGGATCCCTCAAATTATACACTGTTGGTGCTGTCTGCAGAACTGGAATGCAGTTTTGTTTTTGTTTTTGTTTTTTTACTTTAGGTGATAAAGGCTTTTCTGCAGGACAGTCTTAATTAGATTTCTGGGAAGATTATGCTGCAAAGATGTCAAAGGTTTGACAAGATTCAGTTATGGTGGAACTCAATGACCCATTCCTTGGAAAGCACTTTTCGTTCAGGGTGTTACTTCCCAGAGATAACCCACAGTGGTGTGCATCTGTTTCCATGAGTTGTTATTGTTACCACCCATTTGTCTTGCTAGTGTCAGCCCTGCTATTTTATGAAAATGAAACTCAGGGACAGGTGCAGTAACCTGTGAGAAGTAACCTGTCGTTAGTCTTAAAGATTTGTTGCAGCAATTCAAACCATCTTTTAGAACAAAATGGCCAAGGAGTCAAGGGCAGGGTGTAACTTTCACTTGTAATCTCCTGAGTTTTCTAAGAACATTTAATTTTCTATATGATGTATGTACTCCTTTATTTCTTTCTTTTAGATGAAAGTGTGTCGTCTGTTAGCTATGTCTGCAATGGTCTATGTGCTCAGAAGTATTTCCTATTGCTTGCTCCCTTCCAAGCTCAGTGCAACCCATGCCCAGCATAACACGCTGCAGAGTGCACCCAAGGCTCTACGCAGTACCACGTTTGATATAAATCTCTGTTCTTTAAACTGCCAATTGTAGTTTAGCACTGCAAGTGAAGGAAAAAAAAAAAAAAAAAAGGGCAGTTTTGTTTCAGGATGGCACTGCAAAAATTAGCAAGCACCATTGCCATGACTGACAGATGATCAGGTCTTGAGACAGCGAGCAATGGCTGGGGGCAGTGCTCTGCCCTGATCACGTTAGGCATTACAATAAGCAGACACGTGCACAGGCACGCAGAGTGCTGATATATGGCTCTCAGAACTGCAGCAGGGAGAAAGAGGGAAGAAATGTAGACCCAGGAAATGTAGCTAATGAGAACAGACCTTTTAAAATATGGAAATAGAGCATTGCCTGAAAGAATTTGGCATGGAGAAGGACATGAACAGGGTGTTGTAAAATAAGACCAGCATGTGGCCTCACATCCTGTGATTTGCTGCTATTGAGACAGAATTTGACAGCTGTGCTCAAATCTTTCTCTCTCAACGACCTTTGAGACAAGCTTAACTTTTGACCATGCCTATTCTAAGTTTACTAAAACACTTATTTATGTTTTATGGGTTAGTTTATAACAACAAGGAGCTTCTACAGTATTTATAAAGAAGTAATCTGCTGAAAAGGATTTTAACCATGAGAACACTCCACTGATCCAAGAGGCACCACTGTGAAAGAATTCTAAAACCAAACCACTTCCCTCTTTATGAGCAGTATTTAAGCCCAAATTACTAAAGATTACACAGTCATTTGATACATAAGGAGGAAAAAGACACCAAATAGGAAACACAGAGTTTCAAGAAAATACTTAGAGGATTATTTGTGTCTCTATTATGCCCTGAAAAGCCACCCTGCTGTTTCAATACAAATAAGTTATTTAAAAAGCACTTCTCTATCCCATATAGTAAAATAGCATCCTTGCTATCATTGCAGTTTAAAATGTCAATATAAAATTCTATAGTGTACTTTGACAGTGATTAGTAAATATTAATATTTTCTACAGAAATGTTTCTTCCTTAATACTTTAAAATATAGGAGTTGTTGATAAAATGCTTTGAAGGAAGGGCTTTGGTAGTGGTCTTCTGGGGTGCTGGACTGCGTGACCAGAGCCTGTCCGTGGCCCTGTCTGAGGTGCCTAAATCTGGGGAGTGGATTTTAGATGTGCCTTCGTATTTCTTTAACAGCTTTAGGTGCAATGTGAAATGTTCTGATGTGGATCCTATTTGCATTAACTGTGTGGGATGCCTGATATTCTCCATGAATTATACAGGTTCTCTGGGCTGTAAAGGTAGATGTGTAAAAGGCAGAACTCACAAACTTAGCTGCAAAGTTGTGTGTTTCTTTTTTTGTGCATGAAGGGAGAAGGCCTCTAGTTTGGCAACAGAGAGGCAAGCTGCTATTAGGAAAGGAGGTATGCTATCCTAATACTATTTCCAGAAAAATGAGGGTGAGGCATGATAAACTGTAATGCTTTGTTCTACAGACACCTTGCACAAGTCACAGAGCTGCCTGAGTTACTGCAGAAGTATTCAGTGAAGCATAAATGTGGCACATCTTGAAGAACGATCCTGTCACTGTCATTTAAATCTTCAGTAACTCGCCTGAGCTCACCTTCCTCGTAACCAAGTCCTCACTGAGGAGTAATCGTGTCCTGTCCTGCCCACCACAGCTGCAGGAACAACTTCTAATTCAAACACAGGAAAGATGGAAACACAAAGATTTCACCTAACCTTGACAGTTCAGTCCCCTCTCATACACACATTGTCAGAAAGTAAAGCTAAATAATGTTGGTAAAAGGAGGAGCAAACAACTGTTTTCTGGCATTCCAAATTAAAAACACAGATTGAGTTTATGGAAATTTTTCTTGCCCATTTTGCTATAGTTTGCGTGGGGAGAAACCAAGTGGATAGCTTTCTTTTATATGCCTGAGATCAAAGTGTACCATGGTGATATTGAAAGAGAGAAATAATTCTTCAAGCTTGCAGAATGATACAGAAACACCAAAATGCAGTTGATTTGAGCTTATTAAGTGAGCACTTTGTAACAGGCAAACTGTAGTACTTTGTTTCTAGAACTGATTTTTTTTTTTAGCATTTAATAGGGTAGTTTCCATGGCAACTTGAACTGAACAGATTGTTCATTGACTTCAGTACATTTCTATTAAACATCTTTTCTCTGTAGTTAGGCCTGCCTCTCCAGCTCTTTCATCTATTTGGATGCTTATGCATGATTGTTTTTTTTTGTTTGTTTGTTTGTTTGTTTTTTGCAGATATGCTTAAACTGGATTGGACTCCACCTTTCTTTTCTCTTTAACAAATACAAATGTTGAGGGACAGTTTCAAAACTGTTCTCTAAGTTTCCAAGAGTCCATATTCTTTTCTGTGCCACATTCCAGTTTTTAACCAGTTTCCCTGTAGAATCAGAATCTGTGGTTCAACTTGATGCCACTGTTTACCAGTGAAAGAGAAATACACACTGCAGGGGTGTTTGGTGCTAGGAGGAGCCCAAAGGACTTCTGGGTACTTGTGGTCATTTTGATCAGGCTTGTGATTAATGCTGCACACCATATGCAAATAAAACTGCCGTTATACCAGAAGGTCCCTATATTCTCAAGTGAAGAGAAAGCACGATTTATATAATATATTGCAGGTCTGATCCCCTTAAATAACTTAATCACTGTTTGTCCAATTTTGAAAGGCAGCTTTAGAAGTCCCAATGAAAGTTATTCCTGCTAATGGAAACACGTGGTTTGCTCTTTGCTGTATTGTAATGTCAGCCTTGGAGCACTGTGTCTAAAGTGACTGAATCTTCTAGGCGTAGAGAAAACGGAGTCGAAACACAGTTAAAAATGGTATAAAACATTGTAAATACAGGAAAGTCATCTTTGGTTTAATCGAGAGAGTTTTAATTACAAGAGGCTTTAAAGTTGTTGTTGCTCAGGCATTTTAGGAACATTTGGGTTCTGCTTGTGCATTTGAGAGGCTTTCAGGGGCTTTTCATTATCTCTCTTGAATATTCAAGTTTCAAGCTAGGATAATCGGTCAGGCCAGAAATGTTTTTACACTCTTGGTAGCAACGGAGCCTGTTTTTCATCAGTTTGCTTAAAGCTTTTCTCCTGCTCCCCTGCAGCCTCGATTTGTATGTGCTCTGGGCGGGAAGCAACAGTGAGCTGCAAGCAGAATTGTCACTGCATGGCAACAACTTTCAATCAAGAGGTTGTTTCCTCTCATTAGAATGAGAGTAAATCTCTTCAAGACCTTTTTTTCCTCCACTACACTTTGTTTTTGCTTGTTGCTTTTCAAGTGAGCTGTCGCATTTTCTAATTATAAAACATTCTGCGCTTACATCAAAGATTGGGTTATGCAATTTACTTAATTCAATAGATTGCTTGTCATGGCTGAACAGAAAACCTTTTGTTATCTTTCAGTCTTTTTTACATCTACTTTTCCTAGATCTTTGACATACTTGGGGAAAAAAAAACAAAAACACAACATACACGCACACACAAAAACAGTCTTTCCTTTGCATATGCCATTGCGTTTATGTAATTGCACAAGTAAATGTGGTCTAGCACTGGGAGGGTACAGAAGAAATACCTCAGTTATAAACTGGTAGTTACCCTTGAGGCACAAAAATGTGTTTTCATGTTCTGTAGATTTTAAAACATGTTTGCTCTGTCTCCCAAAACACAGAAAATACAAAAACATTAGAGTTAGATAAAATATTTTAAACAATTTTACTTGGACTTTACGTGATGTTTATTACCCTGATTGTCATATTTCCCAAATTTTTAAGGTTTCAATTCCACAATTACTTGGAGTGTATTCACTCCACAATCATAGAACTTATAACTGTATGTTATAAGTTCTTCTTTAGTTAGCTAGTCTGAGGAATATTTAGACTAAGATCATCTTGAAAGCCTTGTTTTCACAAGAAAATAATTGGATACTCTTTTGTTCTGGAAGTCTTTTATACTATTCACTGATGTGATTTTTTTTAATGCTCCTTTTTGGCCTGAATGCACTTGAAATAAGCCAAATGGTAGATTTCTAATTTAAAAAAAAAAAAAATCCAGTTCTTAAAGATAAAATTTGTCTGATCTTTGGAAACAAGTGGCATTATATCAACAACCTCTCTGTGAAAGTTGAGAAATTGAATGGCAAATAAAAATGAACACAGTGAGCAGTGAAAACCTGCCTCCCACTTGAGAGCATTCCGCAACAAAAGGCACTCCTTGTTAAACCAGCCAGGCACTGTTCATGGCAGCAAGTTCTGCAAACTGAGGATGTTCTAAAAAGCCCAGGTCTTCCCTCATCAGAAGCTGTGCCATTGCAATCAAAAGTGAGTGGCCATAAAGATATTCCTGTGTCTTAATATGGGTGAAAATATTCATCAGCTTACTGTGCTTTGTTTTTCAACCAAGTCATGAGTAGTGTAACTGTTGCTCCAGCAAATGGTATAAGGAGTGCTACCACGTGGATCACCTGGCAGGTATTCCTAGTGAGAGGTACTAACTGCTTTTGTGTTATTTGTTTGGTAGTATTTATTTTGGGCAGTTGTTCTAGACAGCTAGCTTATTCTTTATGTAATACTGGATCTGACAGCTACAGATCTGAGAACAGAAATTAATATTTGTGTTCTTTAGAAATGATTGGTTTTTATTTAAAAATAATGTCAGTATTTCCCTTTTGCCTTTCAGTGCTGTAGGAACGTAGTGATCACAAGTGTTCTAGTTCCTGAGGAAATCATGTATAGCCAGTAGAAAACAGATCAGCTTTTTTTTAATTGTTATATGATTAAAAAAATAAAAACAAAAACTCAGAAAAAGCTTGAGTTTTGTATTATACATACTTTAAAGGAATGTTTGATCTCCCCTGTGTGTTCCTCTGGAGAAGCTAGAACTTAGTCTCAGCTAGTGTTGCTTTGCACTCTTTCACTGGTAGGTATGGACTGTTTCCAAAGCACTTCCCTGTACTTCAGTGCACTGCTAGGTGAGGTGATGACTACACGGGGAGGGAAACCACACCATGGGTCTCCTTGTTCCTGCCTGCAGGTGGGAGAGGTAATTCTGGCAGAAGCAGCGCATGTCCTGAAGAGCTTGGATAATACATCATTGCCTTAGTTTACACTGGAGAATTTCCTACCTCATTCCAAGAACAAATAAATGCAAAGGTGTCTGTGTACGTCTGTTTCAGTTGTGCCAAGTGCTACTCATCCTCAGCTGTGGCTTTGTCTTCAGTACGCGCTGTGTACCGCTGTAACCCCCAGCTTCTCTTGCTCAGTGACTACCAAGATGTTCTGCTAAAACTCAACCATTTTTAGCAGCTCAGCTGTGTAAGGTTGCTTAGAAACAAGCCTTCTTATCCCCCACATTCTCATGACACATTTCCTATGCAATAACATCACTGCGTGACACATTTGTATCCAGACAAGCGTTCCTTTTCCACTTGAGATTCACAGTGTAAAGGTTGTTGGTGCTTCACACAATTCGCAAACAGCATGCGGTAAATCACTGGAGTATTAAATCACTGCCACAGTCAAAATGAGCTTAAGTTTTGAATGCAAGCAGTTCTTCGCTCCAGAATTTAGTTATTGATCTTTTCTTCCTGAGAGTAATTTGTAATTTTCTTTTTGAGGCTGGCTAACTGGAAGGTATTACAACTGTATGGTAATCACTCCCTTCTTTGCTTTGGTATAGAATACTTGCTTCATAACAAAATTTGGATCCTAAGGGCATGTTTACAGTTGCTTTCTCCCTTATTTTCTTTATTACCGTATAAAAGAGCCCATACAAACTGGCTATAAAAATATTAACAATAGAACTAGTTACACTTTTTAGATGTCACTAGTAAGTATCAATTCTATATACTTTGAGCTGAAGATGGTCATTGTCAGCCAGTTGGTATTTGCATATCTGTCTATGACTGAAGGATTTTTAGCACTGTTTTTACTTAATTCTCCTTGTCTGTTTGGTAGTAGTGTTGCACTTTTTCCAGCATGGCAAAGTGTCCATCTGGCAAAATAACCAACCAAACAAACAAAAAACCGAAAAGCCACATCTGGCAGAAGGAGTAATTCCTATTCACAAAGACTACAAGGTCCCATAATAGTCTTCTCACTTAGTCTCACGTAAGAATAACATGCAACTTCATTCAAAGCTATAGTCAGTGCTTTTATGGACTGTGCAATGTATCACTGGGGAAACATATAGTTGGAAAATATAAATTAGTACAATTTTCATATATTTCTTAATGTTATTTTGTAACTGTAAAGCTCCTTGTGCATGTTATTTTAACAGCATTTCAAACATTATGAACCAAGAGTGTAATTTCCACAGTGTTTTTACTCTGCCAAAAGGACGTATTTTGTTGATAAAAATGCAAAATTTAGCATCAGCAGAATCCAAACATGATTTAAATACGTTTTCCTGCTTTATAGGACATAAAGACCTATAAAGACTCTGCTCTAAACAACAAGTACAGTCAAGACAAAAATGAGAAACTAAAGAGTTTCTTGGGATAGAGAAGATTTTATGAAGGATTTATGAAAGAATGGAATTTAAAATGGGATTAGGAGACAAAAGCATGCTGTCTGCTTGACAAGAAGACAAACTGAAATAACCGTATCAAAAAGAACAGTAAAAGGATCACGAATTAATAGGAATCAACAGGGCTAGAACATGCAGCGTGTTGCAGGTGAGGATAGAGTATTGCACTGAATACAGTGAAAGAAAATGAATGAATGGATGGAAGGTACTGGATGAAATTCAGTTTTATTGGTCCTGATTTTATCACTAGCTTTGAAATTTTGCAAGAAAAGATGTCTTTCTGATATAATGGAGAAAAAGATGAGAACAGTCTCAACTGCATTTGAATGGATGATAACAAACACTAACATTCTTTGCCAACTTGTTCACAACTCTGGGAAAATAGTTGTAGCATTTGTGAAGAAAGAAGAGTCATGCAAAATTGAAAGACAGAAACCAAAACCTACAAAACCACCACCCTTACGTATGGCAGTATGATAGGCAAATAGCTTTAAAAATAAATTCTTTTTAATTATAAGTCAGTCATTTAGTGCTTTAACAGCACTGTAACAAGAGTAATGCTTAGTACAGTAACACGAATAATGCTTAGCACAGTATCCAAGCCATGCTTCATCTCATAGGACATTTTACTTTTACTTCTAGTACAGTCTCGTATCTTTCACTGCCTACAGAATCATGATGTGGTTGAAATTGGATGGGTTGGAAGGCAACCTGCTCCAGTGCTCTGTCACCCTTATGCTTCCCTGATGTTCAGTTGAAAGTTCACATGTTCCAGGTTGTGCCTGCTGCCTCTTGTCCTGGCATTGGGCACCACTGACCAGAGCCTCGCTCTGTTGTCTTTGCACCCTCCCTTCAGATTTTTGTACACATTAATGAGAGTCCTTCTGAGCCTGTTCTTCCCTAGGCTGAACAATTCCAGCTCCCTCAATCCTTCCTCACATGAGATACTCCAGTCCCTTCATCATAGTGGCCCTTCACTGGACTCTCTACAGTAGCTCCATTGTACTGGCATCCAGAACTGGACGCAATACTCCAGATACGGCCTTATCAGAGCTGAGTAAAGAGAAAGTATAGGCTGTATATACACTTTGAATAGAAAAGCTGTTTTCAACACACTGTAAGCATTTGTAATTATTTTTATAAGGACTTTTCTTTTTCAAGAGAAGTATGTTTCATTTGGTTTTAGTTGTTCTACTTTTTTTTACTACTTCATATTTTCATCCCTCTTTTGAGAATTGTTTTATTCTGTTCTTAAATATATTGTAGACTTGCAGTGCATTCCAACAATTCTTTGCAATATTTGGCAACACTTTGAAATTCACAGAGGATTCTCAGCAGTGTATATAGTAATGACAGATATGGGCTCTTAATAAATATTCACTCTTCTTATAATCAGAAAGCAACATTTGTGTGTCACAAATTTACTAATATTGCACTTAAAAGCACTTACACTTAGCTACACTTACAGTTCAGCTACCCTGCTTAAACAAATTGTATAGCAGTATATACATAATCTAGAAAACTCTCGAGAGAGAGGCCGTATATATATATAAACTTACCTGGTCTTCAAAGTCAAATTCTGTATAACCAGGATCTCCAGAATCCATAATCAGACTGCAATCTAGTTCATTTGGCCCTAAAATAGGAAAGTAAATTTGACATTAGAAATATTTTGGAAAATTTCACTTTGTGATGAAACACTCTGATATTTCTAATTATTTGTATGTATGGAAGATCTGTGATCCAAGTATTTATTCAGATGTGCTAGAAAACCTGGGTGAACAGTATTCTATTAAAAAAAGCCTTCAAAGCATCCATAAAAACTACCACAAATCTTGATAAGGGACAGATCTACTAACCAGTGAATTGTTTGAGCCAGCTTGCAAACTAATTGGGCAGTGTGTTCTGCCTGCCCTGACTTGCAATTGTAACACTGCCATGGGAATCTTAGCTTAGGGAAGAATACAAGCCAGAGTTAGGAAACATAAAAGAAGTACTGACTAATCAGCAATTAGCAAACATGGATACTGGAGTGATGTTGATGGGGGACTAAAGCAGCATGCTTGCAGCAGCAATAGTCCTTGTTCCTCTCCCACCCTTTCCTAGGTGACAGCATGATTCTGTCCCTTTGGTCCATCATCTTCCTGTATTGGGATCAGTAAGTTGTGCAGCCTCTTTCACTTAGGATGACAAAATCCAGTTGCTTAGAAGACTTGAGCTGGTTGAGCTTTACTAGCTTATATTTAGCAGGACAGCTGAAGGTGCAGGATAACAGAAAATTGGGCTTGGTATTTTGAGGAGTCGTGTGGGTGGGTAATCACGGCTAAATAGGAATGGGAGGATTAGCCACCTTTCTTTCTATCTAAGTGTAGCAAGGATGTAGTATGAACATCACATTCATTTTCTGGCATCACCAGCCCATGCAGTTTATCTCGCTCCTGGGCAGTGAGGAAGGAAAGTCTCCTGTGCCATCCAGATGGTGCAAACCTAAACCACATCCTGCAAATATTCAACTCATTAAAATGTCAATAAACATGTGCAAGCAAGAGTATTTTTCACAGCATTAATAAAATTAGATAATTAAATACTGTAAGGGTACACAGGGTTTTAAATATTATAAGCAGCCATGAGTGGGACCAATAAGAGTCTTCATATGGAAAGCAGCAGGAAACACCAAGAGGCATATAACATAAGTACTTGGTACTGGGCCCTCATGGCCCCAGTCAGACAAGGTCACTAGTGGGGAAGGGGAGCCAATCCCATCCCTCCTGGGTTACAGGTGTCCCTACCCACTGTCCCTACAAGTGCTGGCCTGGAGGGTATGTGGTTTTAAGAGCAGTGTTGGCCTGGAGATGATTTCTCCCTGTGAGAGATGCGGTGTGGATAGCTCTCTGTTACCAAGCACTATTAATAACAGATTTTGCAGTTCAACTTGTGCCAGATGCATTTACACATTATCTGCTTTTGTTTGTTTTTAAAGTTTACATAGTAATAATCTACGTAGGTGGTGAACTAAATGTTGCTGAGAGAGGGAACGGAGGAGAGGAACTGGATGTCATGATGACTAAAACCATAACTGCTTGGCAGAAAGGATGGTCCAGGGTACCTTAATCCATATTAGAATTGTAGCCAAAGTCATCTTTGCAACTCTTTGAACTACATAAGAGGCACCAGTGAAAGACTTGGGCCTACCATCTGCTGCTGTTTTTTGTTGGTGTTTTTTCTTTTTTATTTTCTCTAATATTCATGTATACTTTAAAAGATTGTTTAAAAAAAATTATATAATTTCTGTCATACAGTGCCACATATGCAGCATGTTCTCTGGCATATACTTTGCAGTCTTTTGAAAATACCTGTCTGTAAAAGATATATGCAAGCAAATTACGGCTACTGAGAGAAGCTTATTATTTTTTTTTATTTATTTACACAGCTGACATCTCACTCTTGATACTGTGTCATTGTTGGTAATATGATTTACCTAAGACTCAACTGCTACTACTAAACTACCTTGACCCATCAATCACTTTTAACAGCACTTGTGTGCAAGTATTTGATTAACTATCACTTAACTACGAAGAGCTGTATCTCTCCCCAGCTAGAAGCATTAATATGAAATATGGTGCTGGGAGCTTAAATGTGAAGATCAGGCTGAAAATGAATACTCATGCATAAAATATCTTAAGTGACAAAAGCCATAATGGCTATACAATGTTAATGTGTGGTCAAGCGTCTTAAGGGCTTTTATCTTAAACTAGGACACCAGCTTCCTTGGGGAAGCATAACTCTTTTCCAGAGAATGTTTGAAGGTCAGGAAAATTGGAAATGTCTTTTCTTTCTTGGTTCAATGAAAGCTAACAAAAACATAACCATCTATCGCTGACCAGTGTACAGATTGCCCCTAGTGCTGTATGAATAAGCATGAGTTATTTGCTACTTCACAGTTCAGTTTTTTGTTGGAGGGAGTACATTATGGTGAGTTTAGACTAAAGTTTGCTAAAACAGGTCTTCTATGGGAGGTGAACAGGCTCACTAACCAATCACTAGTACAAGTGGCAGCAAAAGCATGCCAGATAGCCACTGTGCAACATACTTGGAGAAACTGTTGTTCCAGCAATAGGCAAAGCTACTGACAAGGTTAAAGCTGAGAGGAGGGTGCTATGACAAATGGATAATGCAAAACTCCACTCAAAGTCTCTGAGTTTCAATCATCAACATTTTATGTAAAACTTTTGGCAATAATCAGCTATCAAAGGAGAAACAGAAAATGCTGGCTTAAGGAAAGGAGGAGGGTTTGCTAAAGAATTCAGAAATGAACTTGCCCTGCTGTTTTAAATAACTCTGCATCCTGCAGATTTTGCAGTCTTGCAACAAAATAGATGATCATAAGTAATTTTCATTGCATTTTCTGAGTAAATTGTGTCGTTTTCCCTTTGATAACTTGGTAGACAAAGAGCTAGGTTATAAAATAAAATTAACACTTGTTTACCACTGAGAGGGAAGTATTATGGTCTGAAGTGTCCTAGTTCTGTTCAGATGGATGCCCCATTCCATTTGATAATCTCATCTCTTAATTAACTTAGAGCCTTGGTGTGCTTGTATGAGCTGCTCACAAATGATGAGGAACTGCAGCAGATTTAAAAGGGGAAGCTCAACAGTTAAAAATTCAAGAAAATGCACGAAAGCTCCACTGCCATGGAGAAATAACTTGCAGGCATCTGATCTGAAAAGGTACATTTGTGACTTGAAATACGCTTTCTCAATTTCAGTGCATGCATAAAGTTGAGGTAAAGGAAACTTGGTAATTATAATGTGCCCTCTGTTTTCCTTAGGGAAAAAATGGAGAGGATTTTATTATGTACAGTACTGCACAATTAAAAAATAAATCAGTTGGAAGTTTTTATTAAATCCCTGTTACCTGAATAATCAGCTCTCCAGGGAGGAGGGGGCTGCTGAAAAAAGAAACAGCACATCACCTAGTCACCTAGAATGCATTTCCTCCACCCCCCCCTTTTTTTTTTTTTTTTTTTTTTTTTTTTGCTATGCTTTGCATTTGACACTGAAGGCATCATTCATAAAGATTTGTCTTGCTAGGGACTCAAGAGGATCAGCACTGAGGGAAGAGTTGAATTAATGGGTGGCTGCATTTGTCCAGGGGTTTGCTGACAGCAGTTACTGTGAGGGCTGACAGTCTAGGAGAATAACTCCCTTGTCCCCTGAAGGGGTGCAGGGCTGCAGTCATTCACTTCTTTCCCCATGAGGCTGTACTTTTAAATTTTGTGTTGTATTTCAGGCACTGTTTGTTGTTCCCAGGCTGAATTCCCCAGGACTGGTAATGGAAAGTTAGGAGGGTATGGCTGTTATGGGCTCGTGTGTGGTTCCTACCAAAGAAATGTACCCCAGAACCTAGGGCTTCAATGGTCATAAACATCTCTGGTCCTATAAAATACTTCAGCGCCTGGGTGTGTGTCACTTTCTACAAAAGCATATTCATCCTGAAGTTTTCATAAATGCAAATGTCAGGCCTTGCTTTTTCACAGTTCACCAAATTCATTTACACAGAGAAGCCAAATTGTACTGATCTCTCTAAATTTAGTTGCAGTTAATTTAACTTCCCTTTGCAAGGTAGCTATATACCATCATGGGAGGTAATTATGCTCCTTAGACATTTGTATTTGGGCAAATCATTTTATGTATTTCCAATCCTTGCTTGAATCTGTTACTTATTTGAAGTCCTGGTAGCAATACTATTCAGTGTGGTTCATTGGCTTGAATATGTCCATACTCATGTTTTAACAACTATAGTATTTGCACTGTCTAACGCTGTCATAAAAGTAATGTAAGACTATCCTGTGAAACATGTTGCTTCTACTAATAACATGTTTAAGCTCAATACAATAAAATTGTCCTTTTATGTTATGGAACATGCTCTGAAGCACTGTATTAACTTAGTTAATGCATGTTGCATATAAGCACTTAAGCAAGAATGCTTGGAAGATACATTTTCAGTGTGATAGAATACAAACAATTTACTAGAGGACTGATTAGCATTAGAATGATTACAATTTCATTTGTCTCTCAGTAAGATGCTTCTAATACAAATTTTATTGCAACCTTATTGAATTTCCTGACAGGTTGTTGCTCTTAGCAACGGTCTTAATATGTCATAGAATGCCACAATGAGAAAATTTGTATTATAATCCATAAAAATTTGCCATTGTTTTCTTTCAGCATATAACGTTATACAGTTACGACTGGATCTTACATGTACATCATATGAATTAGTTTGATGTGAAGACATTAAAATATTATACTAAGTCTCTGTTAGCCACCAGGAACCAAAATACATTACAATATTGCTACAAGGATTAAAAGCCAAAAAGTGATTAAGGGAATGCTAGCATTGCAGCCTCTAGAAATTAAATACCTGGTTCCATAAGATCACTAGAAATCCTACTTTGAATCTTCTTACCATTATTGGTGCTCAACTTATGCCACAATGATCTAATTAGTGCCTGGTTTCTGACATGGTTCATGGCTCTCCTATTATTTTTGTGAAGAATTTATTAAGTATAAGCTCATATTTTCAAGGAACAGACTGGGACTCATCCCAGATCACAAACATTTTGTGTGAATTGTTCAGCTTTTGCCAATCTCTGCTTGTCAGAGTTAGCACCTTTAAGCCATGTGTTTCATCTGCTTGCTATACAGTATTTAGCTCATTTAATCAGGAAATCCAGAGGTAATCATCAATACAATACAATAGAATGGAAATGTCATTTGAGGTTAGGAATCCATCTCTTCTCCCCTAGAAATAAGGCTATGCACAGAACAGCTAAGTGTGCCACTTAATGGAGAAAGCTGGTGGTCTTTTTTCTTGTGTGTGTCTTACCTTGAAGCTTACCACTACAAACCTGTTTGTTAGGCAATGCACTTTTTATCATTCCTTTTCACCCCTCATTGATAATTTGTCTTTATCTCTTTTTGAACATTATCAAAATGAGCTAGCCTGGAACCTCCCTCAGGATCTTCAAAGTATAACGTAGTCTCTCTGTCTGAAGCAACTGCTTTTTGCACACCTCACTAGTAGACAAGAAGTAATCCCCCACGTTGTCAAAAAGAGCTAATGGAAGTATTGCTCCGACTAGATTTCACCATTTCTCCTTTCTTGGCAGGCCCCAGATGATTGTTCACGATTACGAATAACTGAAGCCATCTTGTCTGACAATTTAGGGCAGCCAAGTTTTCCCTTAAACAGAGGAGAGAGCAGATACACAATTTTCTCTACTACACATATCTGATCTTTGTTTTATTACAGCTAGTAAATTTTACACGAAAACATTTCACCTAGAATTTTCTTTGTGTGCTGTTTTGCATTACAACTGTTGTGACCTCAGCTACCTATATAACCCTCAACATCTACTCAGAAGGCAGCCAGAGATGCCATCTGCAAAAGGAAAATTGTATAGTTACCAAGGAACATTTTTCTGTTCCCTCAAACACAATATGTCTGACAGATGTCATGGATTTTTACTGTTTTAGCTTCTTTTTTTCTTTGAATACATTCAAAATTCAGTAAGCACAAATAATAATATGGGAAAAAAACAAACCCTTCCTGACATACTTGCACACAGTTTCAGAATTAGTACCAACTGTTAGGGAGGGAGTATGATCGTAAATCTCTTAGGATAGGTTTTCTGGTGACACTGAGGAACTAAGCTAGAGACAACTGGAACTGAGAAACATACAATTTTTGCATTAATGATGTAGTTTAGTGGATTATCTACAATATCTTAAAGTGAGCTTGTAGAAAAGCAGATGTCAGCTAGGTTGTATGAAGTTTTCAAGTGCAAAGAGATTTATTTATTTTTCCCTGGGTTGTGCAAATGTTTGAGTTGGGTCAAGATTTTGCTACAGTACATACATTCATACTCAAGGAATATAAAAAAAGGCATTCCACAAATGTCATATGCAGTAGAAAAAACTGTGGTTCTTTAAATCTTGCATTAACTCACCTGCTGCAGCCTCTTTGTTAGCAAATAGCTTACTGTCAACTGCCAAACTTATATCAAAGAACACTTCTTCTTCATCTCTGTCTGCATCAAACTATTAAGAAGAAAAAAAAAAAAGTGGCAGTCAGACACTACTTACTACTTGGCTGATCATCAATGTGTAATCCCAAGACTTTTAATTTGATAGGATCATTTCTAATTTTCTGGGTGCTGTCTGTTGCAAGCTTTAAGTACTTCAACTCAATTTTGACTGAAAACTGAACTAAATTTGTAAACCATTTTGTCCATTTCTAATACCTTGTCAGGAATGGTATCTACAGTAAAATCAAGTTGGTCTCAGAAAATGAAGTTTCAAAGCAGGAAGCAATACTTGTGATACCTACTAAATGCTTTAAATAATTGAAAAAAATGACACCGTAGAGACTGGAGAAGTGATTACTTTCTTTTCAGGTTCTTCAGAGATTAGTGTAATTAAGTATATTTAACTTGCAAGTGAAAAATTTTCAGCAACTTCTAAAAGCAATTTTTGTAATAGGTACGTGTGTATGACTTCAAGTAGTTATGCAAAATTCTTATTGAAAAGTGAATTATTTTTGAAAGTGTGTTGTTATTTAGAAAAGAAAGCTTTTCTTGCTGTGGCACTAGCACAAAGCGTACTGACTCAGTTATAAATTGATAAAATGAGGAAAGCAAATCTTCTTTAAAATGACAAATAATTAATTGAGTTTCTTTCTATTTTGAACTTTTTTTTTGGAGTTATTCTGTTTCTTGATAGTTTGACCTTGCATCTCCCAAGTCTTCTTTCTCTATCCATTAGGATTTTTTTGGCCAGGTGACATTGGACAGGTTTTGTTTTGTTTCACCCTTGATAATATTTATCAAGAGTTATTAGTTTAGATCATCACTTGTTGAAATTTTTGGGAAGAAAAAAAGTACATCTTATTATTCTTGCTCTGAAATTCTTCTAATTTTTTGAATTGAGGCTAGTTACATTACTATGGAAAAAGGGAAGAGTGTAACCCCATTTACTGGAGCAACCAAATAATGGTCCCAAGATCCCAATAATGGTCATTCACTGCATGCCTCCCTTTTTAAGAGTCGCTACTTTCAGTCATTTTACATTTTCAGTGTAGCATGTCCTAGGATGCAGAAATGAACCTCAGAAAAGCACTACACTACTGATTGCATGCTCATTCTTCCAAGTCCAAAATTGTTGAGCACCTTTTCAGATATCTCACCAACAGCTATCTGTCTCATGGTAAAAATCATAGGCAGGGAAAAACTTTGGAGAGACAAAGTGAAACCCTAGTAGGACCTTGGCTGCTGATATTTATGGAAATGAAGTTGTTTTCTCGATATTTGTCATAGAATATGGCACAATAGTTAATAAGATGAGGTACTGAATTGCTTATCTAGCACCCAGCATTGCCAAAACACTATCAGTCTTTTCATTATGTCTTATGATGACTTATGTAGCATTTATACTGCGTAAGCTGTTCTGTCACTGCCTAATGAAAATTTGCTTTCTTATGGAATTTTCCACAAGCACTTCAAGGTAAACCCAGAGGCAGATCAGCCCAAAAAGTATTTATTTAGTGTGGCAGATGTCAGAAATAGTTCAAAAATAGGGAAAGAGACAAAGGCTAATTCTGGGGTGTGAATGGGCTGTGAAAGAAAATGGATGTTTGTGAGAGATCAGAGTATGTAAGAGAAAGGCAGTTGTGGAAAGTTTGCTGCCAGCAAACTAAATTTTTGAAATTTTTGGTTTTTGAAATTGTTTGTGGCTCTGACTCAGAGGACAACTCAGAAGCTCATGCTGTGGTGCAGTGTGGTTGTCCATCTGTCTGGACAGACCTATCTATTCTTGAGGAGGAGTTTATTTAGTATTAATTAAAACACAAACATTTTTATTTAAAAGGCAGAAATTTGCTTGTTTTTACCTATTAGAAGAGGTAATTAGAATCTTAATTTGTGTCAAAACTGAAGCTTGTACTGCTGGGCATTTTATTTGCAGTGGACGTTATTATGCAGAATGACAGCTTTCTTTGGAATTTCCTTGTTGATAAGGAAAGAATATCAATCTCTGAAAATTCTTTTGCACCAGTCTTTCTCTGAGGAAGTATGGGGACATGATTTTCTTCTATCATGTCTCAGCAGAAAGATGTACTAAATTTTATTAAATATGCTAGGGAAGATGTCATATAACATAACATTTGTGGATATATGTAGCCATAAAAACCAGTAAATTGTAATCAGGTTGTGTCTAATCATTACTGCGTAGGTCACACCACACTTGGAGAGATGACAGGCTTGCTTTCTCATTAGTAGCATTCCTTTGAGTAATCCAGTTTACCATGAAAAAAAGCGTGATCAATCTCAAAATGTTCTGAAAGTTCCAAGAATTTGAAAGAGCAACGTCCCCCATTCAAAGAACACCAGCTGTGCTTCAGCATGCTGAAAAATCTGAGCTCTATAATGAAATCCTATATTGTAACCCAAAGAAAACCAAGTATTTGAAGCTTGCACATAGGCTCTGTTTTTCCCTTGAAAAATGAGAATTGTAATACCCTGAGCCACAGGAAGGCAAGGTAGCTTTCATAGAGAAAATATTTTTGAAAGAAAATAAGTAACTGTACTTCACTGAATTGCTAAACATTTTAAAATGAAATCCTTTGATAATTATTGGAGGCTTGAATAAAACATAACAGGTACTCAAACAACCCTATTCACAAAGAACAAACAGCAGTAAAACTCTTATTTTTAACAGAACATGCCTAAATCGATAGGTTGCTTTCCCTTCTGAAAACAGTCCCCTGCCTGCTTCAAAACATACCTCTCTACAGCTAAATTATCTACTGGTATCTTTATGGATGGCTCAGTTCAATTATAGTCAAGGTCTATGTTGTATAGAAATAATTTTATTAAATGTGGCACTGAAACCATTTGGAATACACAAGACCTGTTAACTGTACTGTTACCTGAGCTGATATAACCTTTACCAATGATGCAGGAAGGAGCAAAGTGTCTCTTCCCTGGGCGGTCAGTGGGGTTTGAGGTCTGGACTCATTCCCTAGTCTTTCCCTCAATGAGTCACCAATGGGCTTTTGTATCTTGCTATTCTGTTTTGTTGGGACAGCAAAATATGGAAGGACTCAGCAGTCAGTTGAATCCCATTTGTATAAGAGACCTGGCTACAACTGAGCCAGTGTGATTTTCCCCAACCTTTCAAAAGACTATTTGGTGGCTATACTTGGTCAGAAGCTAGAGGAGTACTTTTCCCCTTACCAACATGCACAAAAACCGTGGGGCAGCAATCTCCACATGTGGTCTCTGCAGAGTGGTCCTGCTTCCAAGATGCATCTCCCTGTGATTAAGGACAGCACGAGAGGCTTTTTCTACCTTCTTTCTCCATCAGTTCAATGATGCTGTACTACCTCTTCCTCCCACTCTTTTTAAAACAAAGCCAGTGATTCCAACTCAGAAACATCATTATTCATAGGATGTGAGTTTACCACATCCATGCACTGTATCTATACCATGCTGTTTTGCTCTCACCCAGCTCAGGGGAATGCCTCCCAGGAATTAAAGTAGGAAGAGATCTCCAAAGTCTCCAATATTTCCTTAGTTGAATTTCAGATAGTTTTGGTTTGCTGTAGCATCAATATTTAGTAGAGGAATGACAAGTAGAAGCCACATAACTCAGTGTGTGTATATTTGAAAATAAATGATGGCTGGCATAATTATGAATTGTCTGGAAAGTTTGTCCCAGTTTCATGGGAAGACCATTCAGCTGTAGGATTTGATGCTGACACAAAGCCATATATATAAAATGATGGAAAATATTTCCTACATATCCTGCACTGTAAATAATGGCTCTAGGGAAAGCAGGTTTTACACGCTGCCCTCAGAGACAAAATGATTAGTGGTTCTAAATACGTGTCCAAGAAATCAGAGCCAAGAAAAGGAGCTTTACAGGAAAATGATCTGAGTTGTTGAACATAGTAAGTCTCACTGGTCAGTGATGATAAATGGTGTTGAGTTAAAAAAAAGAAGTGCACAGCTCTTCCCTTACAGGCTACTGGAGGCAAGCATCAAGGAAACTGCAGTTAAGTAGAATTTTGTGTGAGGGTGAAGACATTCAGTCCAGCACTGCCCCTGTGGACTGATTCATCCAAAGTGACACTGCTGGTCTTTGCAGGTGGTTTATCCAAAATGGCAGCCCCAAAATAGAGGAAGATCAAAACAGCATTTCAAATTGCATTAGAGGAGAACTAGAAAGAAATCTGATTGCAGCAGACTCGCAAGGAATTTTTGTTTATGCACTTTGAAATAAAGGTTGAAATTGGGAAAGCATAAAACAAATCAAGGTATTTAAATAATATTTGCAACAGTAGATGAAAATGTACTCTCTTTTAGAACATGATGGATGTCAATGAAAAGAAAATAAGCCATGTTCCAATTAAAATAATAACATTGGGCTAATTGCTCTATGGCAATATTCCCATCCACCTCAAAATCAAATAGAATTACAGGAATTGGATGATGAATGCTCTATTTGCTCATCTGACAGGCAGGCAAATACTGCAACAATAACTGTAATTCATAAACGCCTGAGTCCTTAAAACATGTCACTTGAAGAAGTGCCCCCAGATAGTGTACCTTTAAAGGTACGGGTGATCTGATTATCAGACCCAGCTGCTGCAAGCAAGATGGCATTCACATGTGCTCTTTTAACCTCTTGGTCTTGCCTCAGTAGGAAGTTATTCATCGCTTCTCTTCAAGAGCAGGAGTGATCACAGAGTGCTAAGCCTCTGACCAATGCAGCCAGTGTTGGTCAGGAGAGAAAAAACAACAACAAAAAAAACACAGATATGTTGAATTGTTCTTTTAAGTCACATCCTCAGGTATGGACCTTCCTGTGGTGTTTGACTCATCTTTGGCCATGGAAAATAGACTGTTGGATCCCGTCCTGTCAGTAGGAGAGGGGATTTTTTTTTCTCAGATAAGGCAATTTCTGAAAGTAGATTTATAGCGAACAATTAAGTGAACAGGACTTGGGTTGTGCTGCTTAGTCAGAGGGTCTAATAAGATGTATGCCCAGGAATGCTGAATGGAGGCCAAGTGATGACATAACATCTGGGTGCTTGGCAGAGAGCTCCTGGTGCTGTGTGCTATGCTGGTACCCACAGCTGAGAAACTGGAGGGGCTTCCAGATGGGCAATGAGAATGATGACTTGACTGTCACATCTAACAGGGGAAGATTCAGGGCTGAGATAAGAAAAGGATGAAAAATGAGTCTGCTTCTTGTGCCCTCCCGTGGGAAAGAACAATTTTAAAAACTACTATATCCAGCAGAGAAAATTATAAGATACAAGGATGAGAAGCAAGTAAGACAAACTCAGAACTGAAGCAGCAAAATTTATTCTGATAAATAAGTTTCTTTACTGCTTAATAAATCGTAATTGTTAATGGATTATCTATGAATTCTCTAAGAAAGATGCTTCCAAAAAATTAATTAAGGGTCAAACAGGAATTAATTTAGGATAGAGTGTAGTTTATAAATTGCTTTACATAACTATAGCTGTCACTTCTGGCTTTATAATCCTTTAGCCAGCTATATGTGGAAGTGAAAGACAGTCATTGTTTTGGAAGTGAACAAAGCATCCATATATTATCACCTCCTGTGAAGGATTATTTTCTTTTTAAATAGGAAAAAAAAAAAAAAAAAAAAAAAAAGGAGGATAAAACAGAAAAAGAGAACAAGGCTTCTTGTATCATGAATATCCCATGCTTTTAAAGAGACACCTAGTTTAGAAGTCAGATTATACTCCTGTTCTTGAAGTGTTGGTATTTTTTGGCTGAAAAACTGTTGTTCCTTTAGCTAGTAACATAGAGAGATTCATAAGGCTGAGCCCCAATCTGCTACAACTGTGACAAGAACTCACTGTTTTAATTCATGCTGGTTTAGGCAGGGGTTATTCCTGAAGGACTGAAAACAAACAGGTATTTTATTTCACCCTTACCAGTACTATTAGGTGAAGTGAGACACATATTTTGGTGTGTATGTGCTGCTTCATGATTTAACGACACCCTCACTGATACTCCTTTATTAGTGTTGTTTCATCGCTAGTTTGTTTCTCTTAATAATTACAAGTTAATTGACTCAAGCAGCAAGTTACTTCTAGAGAAATGTGGAAAGAGGAAAAAAATCAGAAATGTGAAAACAGAAAAGAAATATGTGAGGAAAAAGACAGCATGGCAGCCATTTTCAAGGAAGGAAAGGAAAAAGAGTTGAAGCCTTGTATAAGAAAAGTAATAAGAAGAGTAGTTGAGGAATGAAGCTGGAATGTGCAGGCTGGGACCTCAGGGAACATTTCCCTCTTATAAAGTACTTTTAATTATAGTATTTTTAAAAAAGGGGAGAATGGGACATAATGGGAGAGCTATCTATCTGTAATCCATTCTTTAATTCTAGTATCTTTTTTCTATCAAATGGTCTGAAATTTCATTTTTATTGGTATTGTATCATGTACAGAAGAACAATTACAACTGAAACTGCAGTAGAGCTCACCAGTGATTTATTGAAAGAAAAAAAAAGCAAAGGTCATAAATTGTTGTCAGATGAATTTAAAGGAGAAACTGAATTGGATATATTATTACCATTATTAACATCCTAAGGAATACTCTGAGTTATCTAAAATAAACCACTTAGCACTTTTTTTTTTTCTCTAAGTGTTCCACAGAGGATTCATAAATCATTGCAGAGTCCCCAGACTTCTATCATTAATGTTCCTCGAGTTCCACTTGTCATCTGAGTGTCTCTTGCTACGAGTGCTTCTTGTAAACAAGCACAAAGGTGAATGTTCAGCAGCCCTGAGTGGAGCTTACTGTACTGCAGGGGCTGCTGTTACCTTGTGCGCACCCCAAATTCACTCAGAACAGGTGCAATTTGAAGTAATGTTTGAAGCTGTTAGGTGCATAGACAGAATCCAGTGTAGTAAGAGAAAAAATAAAATGAAACCATCAAATTCAAGTAACATCTTCCATTAACATTAGAGAGAACTGAAATGACCCTCAAAATGAGTAAATACACAATTATAACTGCAACTATCTTGCACAGCTAATTGACTGCCTCAATATGAATAGATTTAGGGATTTTGTTATAGTTGATCTGAAATACAAAAAATGAGGCCAGATTCTGGCCCATCCCCATACTAGTGCAAAAGAGGCTAGCTAGGGACATTTGTAGTTCTACTACTAATCATCTCCCTTTTCTATTGATTTGGCAGTGTATAAACACTGCAATTACTACAAAAGGTTTTTGTGTTGTTGTTGTTGTTTTTTTTTTCTTAAAGTGAATTTCCATTATTTCGTGCTAAACTCAAGAACATTGTGCCATGGCAAACAAAATGTGTGAAGATGTTCTGACAGTTTAATTGCTTTCACATTAAAATTATGTGAAGCCAGCATCCATATGTGTAATACGGAACAGTATGACACCAAGTAAATGGTATGTCTTATTTGAAGAAACAACAGTAAGCTGTAGGAATAGCCTGTCTTTGCAGGTTTATACAGAGTAATAACTTTTGATAGGCAGAAAAAGGGAGAAGTCCCGTCTTTATGCTGTGATCATACTGAGCTACACCCTGACTTGTATCAGTTTTCAGCTGTTAAAAATGAGTGCCTTAGGCAATATGGTGGCGAGAGCTGATGGGAAAGACACCATGCAATTATGGGCCCTTGTAGAGTGAAAAATGGGCAAGCTGAAGGACAGCTAGATGTGAGCAGGGGGAGAGGGAGGAAATCAATAATTTGGTGGCATGGTAGGTAGAAAATTAATGAGCTTGCTGGGGGGGGAAGCAGTTACATGTTTGGTAGGGAAGCTGATGGAGGCAGAAAGGGGTGCCACGGAGAGGTTTTGGAATGTACACACTTTAGTAGTGCTAAGATGCAAGGCCCTTCTGTCTGAGCAGATATTTAAGAGCACTGGCTGGTTATTTTTTTCCCCACTGAGGATATTAATGTGGATGGCTGGTGACTATTATGTGAAAAGCAAACCTAATGCTGCTTTATTTCTGAAATTATTTTTGTGTCATGTTTTCCATTAGTATTAGAGCAGCTCTGAGCTTCATATAGGCGTTGTCTTCTGCCATATTTCTCTCTCTTTAACATTCTAAAGCTTAAATCAATTTAAGCAGTCAATAATCAGCAATTCAGAATGTTTCATCCATCTGTCAACATTATTGTGACCCTTACAATAACTATTCTATTTCTCTCTTAATTTGTCACCAGGAGTCAGAACTGAATTATGCAGCATATGCATTAGTTTAAATAGTATTTAAGAAACACAAATTGTATTTGTTTGTTCCAGATATCTGACTTGTCAGCTTCTAGAATAACTTTTCAGGTTATAAATACAGCTAACAACTCTACATATAAACTCCCTGTGCATATTCACTTTGCAAATGATTAAAAGCTTGCACCTTTGAAATGTATTATGTCTGTCCAACAGCTGCTAGAATAAAGTAAACTATATCAGTTATTTTTGCAGATTAATTAAAAACAAAAAGATGCAGAAATGCTTTACCTCATGCACACATATAGACTTTTTTTCTACTTTGAAAGCACAAACATTTTTGCTTATAAAAAAAAAAAAAGCATTCCACTGTTGGAGTAATTTTCAATTTTAGTTTAAAAGGAAGCTGCTTTTAAAGGGGCAAATGGCATTGCAAAAATCCTGAACAGTGGTGTCCAGCATCAAGACAGATCACTGCTGGAGAGCTCGAGTGGAAAACTGAATTATAGTCTGAGTTAGGAGATACTCCATGATATATTTGTTACTCTCTTCCTGTAAAACTCAGGAAAACATTAAGCCTGAGGGAGACCTTACCTTACTCTTGCTTCCACTGGCTCTAGAAGAAATTGTTTTATTTTTACTTTACTGCACCTAACCCTAAAGGAAGGAGAAATCCACTATTGATTGCAGAGTCAGGTATGGTCAGGTGCTGTCCAAATCCTCATGCAGCTTCAACAACCCTCTCTGTCTTAACCAGCAATATCCCTTTTTACAGGATGTTACCCCTACAGTACAGGAGTTCACAGTGATGCTGCAAATTCTGAAGCATTCACCTAAATGCAGTATTTTGAAACCCAGACAAAGGGCAGAGACAAACAAGATGCATGAAGCCTAGTTAATGACAGCTGTAGTTGGCAGTTTGCTATATATGTCTCAGTGACATTACAGGAAGACCTCAAATCTCCTGACTCTTCCCCAAATGCCTTAGCTTTTTTTCCTTCTATTATTTTTAATATTCTATTATATAATAAATATATAATTTTATATATTCTATTTATAATTCTATTATAATATATATATATATTATATATATATAATATATATATAATATATATATTATATATATAAAATATATATTATATAATATATATATTTATATATATATTATATAATATATATATAAATATATATATATATATAATTTATAATTCTATTATAAAATATAATATTCTATTATATTTTCCTTCTATATTGCTGGTCCTCCAGTCTTGTCCTTTCATCTTTATCTAGGAAGATTTCTGTTGGGGCTTGGAAGTGTCTTTGCTCTTCAGAAGTCTCAGGGAGCTCACACTATTTCATATAAACCAAGAGACTCTATGAAAATAAGAATGAGGACCAGATGCTACAGCATAATTCCTCTATTTCCTCCAGTACCACATGAGACAAGTACTGCAGTGTTCCCATTCCTGCAGCCCCCAGCTCAGTGAAACAGCTCTGACTATGGATACACTCAAATAAATGCTTTTCTCAGTACCTCCCTACTGGGTGCAACAGTACTGCTCAGAGGGCATGAACCCTAAAGCTATGCAACGTTAATCAATATGTTTGTGTGAAGAGGGACTTTTTCTGAATGAAATTTAAAAAAAGTCTGTTTTTCCATTTCTGCAGTGCTACCAGAGCTCCAGTTTTCCTTTCCCCTTTGTTTAAAACAAAACTAAATCATTTTCTGGCATTAGCTCCCACAGATGGCAGACAGGCACCCCAAACGGATATATAGCAACACTGGTTTCCTAGAAAAGGTTCATACATACAACAACTGTAAGCCATATAATGCAACTAAAACAATTTTTAGAAAAACTCAGAGAAATAAAATGTATTTTTACCTATAAATACTTGTTTCTTCCAGTGATACTTTGTACTTTGCTTCAGTGAAAAGCATTGATACTAGTGCCAAATACACCAAATATTTCCCTTTCAAGATCAACAGCATTGCTCCTGTTGGCTTTCATAGCAGAGATTCTGAATTAAAATACTAAAATATTGTAGGCTAGTCTTGTAGCATTGTCAAAACAACTATTACCAAAATATGAGTTTTGCCTGTGTGTCATAAGAACTTTCTAAGGAGGAATGCTGCCAACTGAAAGCTAACATGAAAAGTCCTGTATTAATCTCGAATGCAAATTTAACTAATTAACACATAAGAACTAATGACTTAGATCCAAGGACAAGCATGGGATATACAATAAGCTTAAACATTAGTTGCTGTATTTTTATTTTTTTTAATACCATCTCTGTATTTTTATATTATTATTATCATTTACATTTGGGAAATAATTTGACATTTGTAGGTGTCAAAGATATTGGAAATATGGATAGTTTGATTCACAGTATTTGTGGTTATTCCAGGTGGAATTTCAGATTGTAAGAACATTTGAAACTTACTAGCTTTCCCAATTTTCCTTGGATGAAAATAAAAAAAATAAAATACTTAGCCAAACTTTTCTTGTGTATTTAAATAAATTCTGGCCAGGATAAACAAGGTTTCAGTGGTGATCACTATATCAAACTTATAAAAGGCATTGGAATCCTTGATAATAAGCCTTTCCCTGGTATTCTGGAACTGAAGAGAGCTAAATTTTGATAAAATTTTATTATTTGTCTGTAGAAGCATGACTTGTACCAAATTTAGACTAATGTTCAGCAAATGTCAGTGTGAGTTTAGCACGGGCTCTTAAAAGCAGCTTCCAATTGTGCTGCCTCGGGAAGGACCAGAATTCATTTCCTGCAGCAAACACTGAGAGCACTGCTATTTTAATTTCTGTACCAGAAAACTCAGATTAGTTGTCTAAATTATTGGAGCATGTTGTTTCAGAGCACAAAGGAGACTATTTGATTTATAAATGAAAGCTGGCAAGCTAAGGAGATACTGACAGAAACTATTGCTGTAGTTATCATGGAATGTGACATTCTTGCATCCAGTATGTATTTTTTGGAAATGAATGTAGGACAAAATCTCACATGATTATGTAGGCTGAAAGCATTTTTTAAATATCATTAACAAAAAAGTGGATGAAATGGAACTGATTGACATAATTTATTTAACTTCTCCAAAGCTTTTGACAATACTTCTACCCAGAGGCTGCTGAATGAAACATAATTTTAGGGAAGCACCAAAAAATGTTATGAGTTTAGAAGTGAGAAAGAAGACATGACAACTGTCTGAAGGATGTCTTGTCAACAAGTTAGTGCACAGAATCACCGCTACATTGATCAAAGGAATAGAAAGAACAGATCAGAAAACTAGAGCATCTCTCTTACTTTGACTATGGAAATGAAGTCTGAGAAGTAATAGGGATATTGTCAAGAAAAGCGTGTAATGTGGCTGTAGAGTGCGGCTATGGAGTGTGCCTGAAACCCAGTTACTTGCAGGAGAAAGATGGAAATAAAACAAAACCAAACACAACAAAGATGGAAATGAAGCCAGCTCAAAGGTTCCTTGTAAATATGATTTCTTCACTTTCTTTGGCTGTCATTTCAGCTAAGTGAGTTACAGAATACCTGAAACTCTAGCACTTGAGATCTAATACCATAGTATTAATAGGTTCTTGAGATATCACTAATTTATTGCAAAAACACGCCAAATAACCTATACTGAATATTTTTACCTTAAAAACTGCTGTAGCTGTTTTTGATGAGTTTGCTTTTGTAATGTGGCAGCTCCAAGTTCACAGAAGGTGCATCTCCTCCTTGCAGCCCTCACCATTGTTGTAGTCCTGACTTGAATTCAAATGGCGACTAGAAATGCTAGCTATTTGGAATGTTTAGCAATTATCCATTGCTTTTGATTTACCTTTATATAATGATTTTTTTTTTTAATTCACGTTTGCCTTTCCTTCCTTGTTAAAAATTTATTATTGATAAAAAATATTATTAAAACCATCCATGTTATCAGGGAAGAGTGAATGTCATAGGCTCTGGCATGCTGATATATGGACCCTGATAAACAGGACAGATAGATTTGTATTCAGGATAGACTTTAGGAGAAATTCTTGATTTGATTGTATTTTGTATTTCTAAACACCTGATGAACAGCCACCGTATGATTATGGCTAAGAATTAAGGTATGTTTGTGTTAATTAAAAATTACTTCAGTATAAGCTCATGCAAGCACTGTAAGAACAACTCCAAGTGTAAATGGGTATTCTTACAAGCTTCTTAGACACAGAAGATATATAAGAAATGAGATGTATGTGACAAATTATAAATTATCTATAGCTTGTATTGTCAAGATATTTTGAAAAGTAGCAATGTGAATTGGTACAAGCAATTTAGACTTTATTTCAAAAAACATGCAGTGGCGAAGGTAATGTTAAGATGCAATTTACAAGCTTAGTATTAAGCTGTATGACAGTTCCAATTCATCTGATACTAGGCTTAGAAGCATGAAATAAAAGACATTCATGAAAATTAAGATTTCTTTACTTTTGCAGTGAAATTGCTTAAAATGGAAAAAAGAAGTGTGAGAACATGTCCTGTTTGTTTGCTTACAAAAGGGGTTATTTGGGGGGATTTTAGGTTCTCACTTTTCTTTATATGATTTAAGCTAAATTGAAATAGAAAACAAAGTATTTTAAATAGTCTTCTCTTTTCGATAACTTTTTAAAGAAGTTCTAGCTAGGGTGACTTGGATAATCTGACAGTAAAAGTCTTTTTAAATAAAAAAATAATTTCATATGACCTTATCCTGAAGCTTTTTCATTAGCTGAGTTTTCTGGCATTCTTTGGCTACCTGTCCCCTTTTAAGCGTTACGTTATAAGGCACTGAATGGTGCAGATAGTCAAATTCAGTCAGTGGCTCTCACTAGCAATATCCCTACTGCAATAATTAGTAATCATTAATACAATTCCATTTCCCTCCTTTTTGCATATAATAAATATTAATAAATCTTACAACTTCTTATATTGAATATTATATCAAACATTGTAAATTACTTTTTCATTCTAATGGCCACAGCCCTATTGAATGAATATCTAAGCAGCATCAATACTTGGACTCATTCTGAATGTAGACTTGTGATAATTTGTAGAGCAAAGACAAGATCTTCAGAGTCTTCAAGATAGTTTCAATGCTAGTTCTTAAAACTAGTTTTCAAAATGTTAAGTTGAAACAATAGTTCTCTGTACTTGCAACAATATCCAACTTTAGCCTGTTAGAGAGGAAAAGTATCACATCCTGTGATGAAATGTCTTCAGGCTTTGCCGAGGTTTTGTTTCTGGCTGCCTTCCTTTATTATGTGTTTCCACACAACTTCAGAAAATCCAGATGGAACAAAAAACCTAAAACTGACAGCAGGATGGGCATATCCTCTGAGTGAGAATGGCATCCTCATCCAAAGGATGTTTCCAATTATTGGAAACTTTCAGGTAACACAGATCAATTATTTCTTCCCTGTCTGTACCTCTGCATTATGTACACGCTATGAAGCTTAAATGACATATTTCAATGCCCATCTATAGACAGTCTTTTTGGCCACCCGGTGACTAGATTTGCTCAGAACAAAATTAGTGACAAAACTCCTTTTGACATCAGCACAAGATCAATTTTATGTATCCTTGAGGACATACACATTTCGTTTTCTCTTTCTGGAGATGCGCTGATGAAAACAAATTGTTCTGTATCTTTTTTTAATATGACAAACATAGAATAGGAACTGCATACATTGCAGTTTTACTAAACGTTACTGCAAACAGCAGAAGGATTAACTGAAGCAGAACACTACTGTAAAAGAATGAAAGAAGAAACATTCTCTTGTAAAGTGTACCACTTTCTCTTTTGACTTTTCCTCAATCTTTGTTTCTGTGACAAAACATTTGACTCATAAATAATAAGAGTGTAAGGTGATATGTTTTCCTCATTTACCCTTTTTAGAAGTGTGTTGTTGCAAATGAATAAGGGTTAGATGTTCATGTTGTACCAATTGTTGAACAGAAAGTTTCAAAACCCAGTCATAGATCCATGGGTGAGATTATAGTACTGATCCTTGCCCTTATAAACTGATAAAATTTTCCATTATTTTATATTTACTTGACTGGGAAAACAAATAGCTGACACACAAAAAAAAATCCACAAATAAAAGTACGCAAACAAGCTTTAGTATTATTAAATTGCCTTCAAGAAAAGTATTGACAACTGTATGAAATGAGCAGTCCTAAGTATGCAGAAGCAGGCTTTCAGAAAAAGAACTTGGATTAATAAATTTTAAGGTTGGAAAGGAAGACTAAAATCACTTAACCTGTCCTTTTGGGGTAATGTAGACAAAAAATATCTTGCCAGTAGTGTGTGCATGAAACACTCAACTGCTGTTTTGAGCTCTAAATTTGATTCCTAGAATAATATCCAGTGCTGATTTAGACAACTGGGACTAACACAGTATATGTGTCTATGTAAAACTTGAGTATCTAAATTCTAGCCCACATTTATTTTGCTTCAGCTTTCAATTAGTAGGATCAAGGCTCCCAGCTCTCCATAGCAGAGTTGTAAACAACGATCTGGTCTCAAACGTATACTGTGAAAAGCTGATGCCTGAAAAGGCCAGCAGTGATACCACAAAACTGAGGCAATCTAGCCACTTCTTTCTTAAAATAGAGCATTAGCAAATGCTTATGATCCCAGCACCTGTACTAACAGGCAGTTGTTGAATTAAAATTCTTTGCTTTTACTGTGAATTTCTTTATGTACATAGCTACGTAGTAAAAGCCTTCCAGTCAGCAATTTTGAAGTGTGTTGCAGCACCTTGAATCTGTGGATACCAGATTCAAGGGAGATGAAGTGAATACAGTCCTCTGAGTTTTCATTGCTTGTTTTTCATAAGAGCAACATGGAACTTCTAAAATCAGACTATTCACTGATTTCATTCTCTCTCTCTCTCTCTCTTTTTTTTTTTTTTTTTTTTTTTTTGGTACTTATGAAATTACAATCCAGTAAATAAATTGTGAAAAGCTGTTTCTGACAACTGTACTTAATTCTGAAAATAATGGTCATGATGTTTGTCCTGGCTCAAACACCACGAGAGACAATTATGTTCCCCTGTTTTTATTCTTTCTGCTTGGGACTTGTCTAATTATCATCACTTCATAAGCCTGTTTCATTAAATACTAAATATTAAATTTTTCAGTGTAAAGCATACCACTGCATTCAATCTACAGAGTAAACAACACACTGGAAAATGTGGTGTTCTGCAACAAAGCTGTTGCACATTTGAGTTATTTTCCAAAAGAAAATGAATTCAAGTAGAAGGGTATCTTTGTGCAATTAACCTTGTGTAGCAGTGAAATTTATAACAGAAGTTAATTGTCCTTCCTGGGAGAGGGTGGTGTGGGAAGTGTCAGATAGTTACACGTAGGTGTTCAAGTGCTTTGGGAAGGCATTGCTGCAGGGACAAAGTAGTGACTACATCCCATATGATCATTACTGCCACGGAGGATAGTGTACAAGTTTTTTTTTTTTAGCTTGGGCTGTAGCGATCTAGCTCCCAGTTATTTTTGAAAGCCACTGTATGATTTATTTTGCAGAAGGTTTCAGCATACTCTCCTCTCAGTGCTATATCGCTTTTGTAAATACATAAATCATAAATAATTACTGAGGTAGAGAGTGACTCTTTACATACTTATGTCCCGTCCCTAGTCCAGTGAATAACTTGTTATTGCAAGCTTCTGTCCCTACTTCAGGCTTCTTTGTCCTTTTTTATCCTCAAGTCAAATCATGCACTAGATGAAGATTAGATTTAGGTCTAGTTTAAAGCCTCAAATGTTAGTCATTTTCTAGTAAATCTTTTTCTAGGGCACATTTATTTTTATTGTTTTTCATATCAGCAAAGTTCACCATATTTTTGCAATTGATGGGGGAAAAAAAGGAATTTTATAATTTTGCTTGAACTTCGATCATTGTAAAAAGAGCAAGCATAACTTGCTTATAACTCAAAGAATAATTAATATTTTCAAAGTATGTTATCAGAATGGGCTAATAACAAATTGTTGTGCACCTTTAACAAGAAGCTAATTTCCTTGGAAGTTATTTCTACCACAGCTAATTGTAAAACTAAGGGTTTGAGTAGAGACATCTTTCCAAGAAATACTGACATGGTTTCTGTTACCAAGTCCTAACCTAAACTACGAGAGAATATCCAGATCCATTTAAATTATTTTGTATTAAATGTAGGGGTTTTCTAAGGGGTGGTCTGCTGCTTGTAGTTCAAGGGTATAATGAACAGTTCTCAGAACCAAAACCAAACTGATTTCAGAATTCACACAGCTCCTGGCCTTCTTTCTAAAGTACAAGAGATGTGAGAGAACATGAATTACATAGATGAAGAAAAGGTTCTGTTCACAGTACAGGAATTGAACTCATACACATCTTGTACCCCATGAACAGGGTCAGAGATGGAAGCTGAAGTACCCAAAAAAGCTTTAATAGCCATTACAGCAGACGTAGTCTGAAGGAGACCAAAGAACTGTGATAATGTTCTAAACAAAACAAAACACAAACACTGAAATGAGCTGTTCTGGGTATAAGTGAAATAGGTAGAATCTATATAGCAAAATTTGTGGGATAAGACTTGGGATACAGAGAATTACTGAAGCTTTATTTCAGTGTTATAGACTGATAAATTTAATAAGTAACTTGAATAAGAACTGTATTGCCCACATTCTGGGTTTCCTCTCTGTAAGGACTCCGCACTTATACACAAGTCTGTTCTTTTCAAGTAGAGAAGACCGAAAGAGCACAGAAGGCAGGACACGGCAGGAACCTAGTGAAAAGAGTATTTTTAAATTGCCTAATTGGCATCTTGCAGTGGTAGGGGAGGGAGATGACATCAGCATTATAAAAAGTGTATTATTACCAAAACACAATGGATGGTAGAATGCAGGAAAGGACCTGAGACATTAGGTAGGGCAGAGAATTTTGCAGTGCTGGTTTGACATTGTGGTCAAAAGCGGGAGGAGAAATCCAGTGGAGGACATAAAGAAAATATGTTAAGATCTACCTAAAAAATATTGTTAACAAAATGAATCAAGGGGTCATATATGTTTGAAAAATTCTTGATATGTAACAGACTGATCAAAACATGTTGCGGTGCCGTATTTTACACGTTCAGATCTCTATTTACTATGTCATGGCTGGCATGAATGACCATGTTGTTGAGTTATTGGTGTAAGAAGAGGTTAATCATTGTGAATGGAAACAACAGTACTTTCTTCACAAAATATTACAACGGTAACTGTGATTGCAGTGTCCCAGTGATGTTTTGTGAGGTTTGTCTTCCCATTTTATTATTTAAGTACCTTACTGAATTGCAGAATTTGTCATGATGACAACAAAGCGAACAGATAGTTTTATTCGCTGGCCATTAAAGAAAGAAATTTCAGTCATGTTCAGATGGGATGGTACAAATGCTAACTCAGGGAATAGGAAGGATGATAATTGTGGTGGAGCATAAAGGAAACATATGCTTGGTTGTAGTACTCACAAGAGATTCTTTGCCAAGAAATTTAGCTAATGTCTATGTGACACAAGGCAATGCTGTGCGGAGATGTAGGTGCTAACTCCAAATGATGTAACTGCAGTTACCAGGAGCAAAATAGCTGTATTGATCGTTATCTGATGTAGGTATCAGTGAATTTAGGAAGCAGGATATATTACTTCAGTGAAGTGCTGAGTTAACGCAATAGCAGTGTTTCCTAATTCTGAAGTATTTCATACAGTTCTTGAATGTACTAGTTGGTAGTTGTTCCTTAGTCGCATTAGAAAAAAAAAAATCTTTGAAAGAGGAAACATTCAAAAGAATATTCTGCACAGGGGAAGACGTATTAGGGCAAGACTACAGTTCTGACACTAGTCCTGTCAAGTGTGTTGTGTTCCATGATTCAGATACCAGAGGAGTAGCTTTTTGGCTTTCTCAGTTCTTCACCATCACTGCAACTGCATGTAACCATGTCTTCTGCTGAACCTAAATGCTGAAATAAGACTCCTGAATGGTAGAGAAAAATGCCACAGTGGTCCAGAAAATATCTGTATCAGACTTTTTGTTGATAGTCTGAGCTTCTCCTCCATTTTGACACTTTAATGGCTTCCATTGTTACAGTACCTGAGCATTCACAACTACTAATAAGTTTATCTTTACGATGCATGAAAGATAAGAAAGGGAAATCTTTCTTGTCTCCTCTCTCTTTTATGTAGCGAATCCACAGAAAGGGAGGAACATGTGCAAGTGATGGAACAATGATAGGATAGTATTAGCTGTCAACTCAGTTTCATCTCACCCATTTGAATCCAAGCTGACTATGGTTGATATCAGAACAAATATTCAGTTGCCTAGTGCATAAAGAAATAAAAATATTTCACAGAAGCTAATGCTACCATCTTACGATTCAGGAAATAAAGAAGTTAAATACCAGAATTGTAGGGCTCAAGCCACCTGATGTAGTTACATTATAACAGGACTGTGAGAGTGAGAGCTTGTTAGGAAGATGGTTCTGTAGGTGTAGCAACTCTCATACTCTTATATCCAAAATTCTTCCATCAATCGAATGTCAGCAAAAGGGTTTTGCCATAAAATTGAGAATTCATTGAATATAAATTTTTCACAGGGAAGATCCACCAGTGGTAATTGGAGCTCAAAATCACTAATTGAACTTCTGGTAATAAAGTGGTATTTTAACATTTACAGAAAGGCATGGCTGCAATGGAGCTTTGGATCTTCTGCTGGATCATCACAAAATTAGATGCATTTTAATATAGGAAAATTTGCTCATGGATGCCAGATATTCCTGAGCCAATGCAAAAGGACTTCCCAGAGACGAAGTACTTTTTCCAATCTGATTTCTTAATATGAGGCTCGTCTAAATATGAAAAAGTAATCTTCTTTAAGCCTCATTTTAACTACAAACAGGAAATTAGGGGCAAATATTCACCCAAAGGACATAGTTTAATTACCTTAAGACAAACGGTTTAAAATGACTTGAAGAATATATAGAGCATGATATTTTAAATCTCTCTTAGAGTTCATTTTTCTGCATGATAACTTGGCTTAATTACTTAGATTTAGTTTTACATCTGTAAAAGCAACCCAGTTAATTTTAAACGTATCAGCTTTCACTGTGCCAGAAATGGATAAAATCTGGGGCAGTGTGGCTGTCAAAAAAAAATCATTGCCTCTCTCTTTCTCGTGTTCCTAAATCAGTCTGGACCACAGCTAACTCTGGAGACAGACTTTTCAAAGTTTATTTCTTTTTTTTCAAAATCTACTTCGCTGAAGCTACCAGGGGCCACAGGGTGCAGGGCAGGATTTCAGAAAGCGTGTATTTATTTAAATCATTTTGCTTCCAAAGTTAGAAAAGAACAGAGTGCTGCACCAATGCTGTGCCCCTCAGCAAAGAATTTCCACCCTCGAGGTTTTTCTGCACACTTGAGCATACACAGATGGCAAGTTTCCAAGCTTGGTCATTCTCTGGCAGACATTAGTGTTTCTGGTATACTGAACTTGCTGACATAAATCATATAATCAGAGGCTGAAAATATTTTGAAGCTTGGGAAGTGTATATGGTGCACATGCTTCCACATATGCACAAATTACTCATTTCTCCCATACACAATGTGCATATGTTTATAAATGGTTTGCTTAAGCACATTTCTATGTACATTTCATTTATATATGTTCTTTAGTTTGTTCTTCAAATATCTCACAAAGTAGTAATATGTGTAGGGTTCTGAGACACAATGTAAAACCCAGCAGTGATGACAGCATGTGTAATCATGCTCTAGTTCAGCAGTTCCACGGGAAACAGTTACAGAGAGAGGCTTGTGCTTGTGTCCTGGTTTTTCTGCAAAAGAGCTACCAGATATAGGAGACACATAGACCCTTAATTTGCAATGACAGCTAGGTGACTATCCATGTATGCTGAGATGTGATTACCTGTTCCAGGCTTCAACTTCTTTCATTGCTCTGAATCAGCAAAATAAATAAATAAATAGAAATGAAAGTGATTGTAATTATTTCCATCCCACGTCTCATTTTCCTTGCATAGAAATGTTTCTTGGGATTATATAAGCATATGCATTCATGGAGCCAAATAAAGATTTGGGAACTATGCAGCAAAACACCAGAAAACTCCCAAATTACAAACAAAACCTATGATCTCGAGGGTCCCACAAAGAGCTGCCTGTGTTCTTTGTTTGATTTGAAAAGTTACTTAAACATCATGAAGTTTGGCTCCTGCTGACACTCAGAGCTGTCTGATTTCTTCTTCCCACCCCCAGCTGATTGTGCCGAAGAAACCAGAAGTACCCTGAAAAGCCAGTGTAGCAGTCACGTTGAAAGCACATCTAACATGTTCCTGCAAGACTGCACTCATGACTGCTGTATTTTTAGAACAATTGAGAGATAATTGAGAATGTATTGGTGGACAATCAGTGGGAAACCTCAACTCAGTGTCCTCTACAAAAAACAGCAACTTCAAACTCACATTTATAACTTGTGGGGAGAAGGGCTATGCTCAGATATGGACAAGGCTAGGTTCAAGTGAAACTATCCCTGCCAAATTTGTATTACTTTGCTGCCAAAAATGTGAGATATAAGGCATCAGATGGCACATAAAATGGGATATAAATGAGATCCTGAGCCTCTGGTGGAGAAGTGAGAGCATGTGGGGGAGGTGGTGGCTAACAGTCTCTATTCCTGGAAATATTTCAGGGAAGGCAGTGTGGGAATTTTATTTTTACTTTACTTTTTAAGGATTATTTAATGCAAAACTGCATAGAGGAGAGCAAGCACCACTACCACAAAAATGAGAGCAGCCAGTCAGCCTGCTTTTTGCCAAAAGAGATGCAAGTGCCTTCACTGAGGAGAAGATTCGCAGAGCTGGGTGGAGGTTCAGATCATGCCTTTGCTTACCATTTGCTATTGATAAGATCTGATTGACCCTAAGAGTTGCTGGCAGGACCGCAGGACCCACTCTTCTTAGAGGGAAGAGGGGCAATTAAAGGGGAATATGTAATTGAAAGTCCTTTGAACTCAGCATTCAGAGCTAAAGAAAGAAATAAGCAAAACGATGAAAAAGCCCAAACCAAAACCTCACATTGGACAGATATATGATAGCACAGAGACTTTAGAAATGGATTATGAGTGACACTTTCATCAGTGTATTGGTAAGTCACAGCCTGTAGCTAAAGTTCATGTCAGCGTGCAATGCTGTAGCAAAAATCTTTTTATAACCAAATCAAGAGAAAAATTTATATAATGCTGTTCCATGGGGAATTTTTTCTGTGACAGTTGACAGCCATTAGGCTTGTTTGATGCTAATGAGGACAGACAGCTATATAAGCTATTTCCTTCACCCGCAACTATTTAACTTCTAAATTTGTGCTCAAAAAAAAAAAAAAAAAAAAAAAACAAACCAAAACAAAACAAACAAACAAAAAAAAACCAGCTTCAGCTGCTTTTTCTGGTTTATCTTCATTTCTCTGACTAATCTGAAAGTCATTTTAATGTTTTTCATAGGCATAGTAGATTCCCTAAACAGACAAGTGAGACAATGAAGACATGGATGAAATCAGCATTTTCTGCCACAGGATGCTGTCCTGTCCTGTCCAAATAAGGTCCACAGCCTTCTCTTAACGTTTAGTACTTCTGTCGCACTAAAGCCAGTCTTGTATTTTTCTTCTTTTTTTAGAACACACACACACGCTTATTAACATAACAAGGTTGATACTTAAGTACTATGCTTACACAGAATTATCATAAATAATATTATAATATATACAGATATATGTGTACCAGATAAAAGTCCAGATAAAGTAAAGACTTAAACATCCTTCTCAAAATAACCAGTAGGTGGGTGATGGGTATCACTGGGGTGAGAATAGCAGAGATTTAAAGTACATATCTGAACAAGGCAAAGAAGAGACTTGAAGTAGGATTGCTTTTTCTTTTTACCCAACTTCTCCCTTATCCTACCATCTTGCCACAATTAGCTTTGCTTTGATACAGATAACTAGTTTCTAAAATAAAGGTTATTTGGAGATGCAAATTCAAAGCACTTCATGTTATCTTGCTGTCTTCCTTTTTTCCGCTGATAAAATCACAACGGCAATGACCACAACATGGCCAAAGTTATTACTTTACTCAACATGACTGATTGCTGCCACTGGCCTAATTTTATAAAAGTAAGTACATAATTTTTACATGCATTTTATGCACTAAATTAGCAGTAAAAAGGGTACATCTGGCGTTTTTCATAGCAGGTGTTCAAAGAAAGTGATCTTGGGGTGGGAAAGTGCGAGGGGGTTCTGTCTGCTGTCCTCTGAATTTCCTTCTCTCTAGAATAGAGCCCCTGCTTGGGGCTGGGAGCTTAACTGAGTCACTAGAGTGGAAAGAGCCATGTCTTGTACACAAAGAGGCTGCTTTCTATGGGAGATTTTGTCTGTCACTTAGACTTAGGGACATCAAGATGGAAGTGCTACACTGGTTTGTTCATTATGGTTTACCATCTGTATTTTTGTGTTCTCTAAACTTCCCTGCATTGGGATGAATTATGTCTCCTGAAGTGTATATGAAAAAGTTTTCTAGTTAGGATGATTTTCCATTATAGCAATTTATTCAAATGTCAAAGAATGTGACTTCTTTCAGCCTTCCACTAGAGTTCTTAAGGTAGTTCATAGCAGTAGGTCTAATAATGATGAAACATCAATATAAAGTCCATAAGAGAAATGTATTTTAACACAAAGAAACCATTTTCAGCTTATTTTTTCAATTGATTCTTAAGAAACTCTTGTAATAGTAATATTCTTTAATAGCAAGTTTTAACCAGACAATAACTTGCTAGACTAGACCTTTAGCTATCCCAAATCAGCTTTATCCTGACATAGAGTTTATCTAGGCTGGGGTGCCATAGATGGAGGGGAGGAGCTTTTATTTTTAATAAAATTAAATAATAAATAATTATTATAATAAATAATTTTTATTATTTATTTAATAAACCTTTTATTATTTGTATCATACCACTTTTTTTGAGATCAAGGTAGCTCTCTGTCTGGACAGCAACCACATTAAAAGCATTAAAACACACTGTTTCCATAGGATTTTGATTTTTTTTCCTGTATTTATTTATTTGTTTCAGTATTAACTTCTTTTAAAAAATACAGGGAAACCCTTATAAGTCAGTGTTAGAAGGTGAAAAGATATATACTGTTTCCAGTGATGGAATTTTCATCTCTAGAAGTACTGTAGCCAACATAACAGAGTACCTAGCAATTATTCTAATACTTGAATGGTATAAACCATGTAAATATTTTTAATGGAATGGCAATCAATGTCTAGAAGTTTATAGACACAATTTTTTTTCTGGGGTTCTCTACTCATGTTCGTATCTCAGTAGTAGCCTTAGTTTATGGGCCATGGCTGTGTATACATATCAGTTGTCATGTCAGCACCTGAAACCAAATAAACAGTATTCTAAAATATTAAACTAAATAATTGCTAGGTGGCAGGAAGGATACAGGAATAAATTAAACTGTGTTCAGAAATGAAGTCCTCTGCTAAACAGCAGAGTACTTGCAGATCATCTCGGCTATTACATTTTCTCCCTTTTAAAATGTAATTTAACAGTAACATTTTTTCCTCTGGTATTTTGTGACTTAGCTATTGTCTTGATAAGATGTAATGTTAAAAGATTTTTAAGAAGTTGCTGGTTCAATAAATGTCAATGTATGCATCTGTTTACATACTCCCTGTCCAATATCGTGATACCTGTTACTATTGTCTTGTTGTCTTCAGAAGTGGCATTTGACTTAGTAAAGTCAGGTTTTGATGGTAGGCTTACTGACACATGGCTAAACAGAATTTTAAACACAGATTTTATGTGTTCATGGAAATATCAGATTGATTTTTTTTTAATAATGCTGTTTACAGATCTGTTAAATTTGAACACCAGTCCAAAGTCTTGTATATTCCAACTTCATTACTCCAAAGAAGGAGTTTTTCAGAAACAACAGTCATACCTTCCTATTTCCTAGAATATAGGTGGGGCCCTCATTTCTTTCCTTGAAAACATAAACTAGGATCAGACTCTGAGGGCAGGGATGCCATGCACAGACTGTAAAAATAAGGTGTAGAAAGCAGTGAAGAAGTAAAGAAATATAAGATACATGCTGTATAACACTAGCAAAGGCTAAGGGTGGGGTGGGGAGATGAAGGGAAAGAAGGACACCTGAGCAACATAACCAAAAAGATCTGAAACAAGACAAATGCGGTTTTTAATTTTATTAACTTAATAAAAATATATCAAATACAGTGTGAAATATCTGTTGTAGAAGAGAAATTCATAGTCTTTAGGAATTTAGATTTTTATTTGCCTGCTCGTATACTATCTAACGGCAGACTATGATGATATCAAATGTCTGCTCATTAATCTCATGTAGTCAAATTTCAGTATATTTTTCTTTTCTCTCTTTTGGTCTTTTTATTGATGGAGAACAACATATTTAACAAGATGCTTAACATTTGAGTTGTAGTCTTAGAGTTATAATTCTCTCTAAATCTTTTTTTTTTTTTTTTTCCCCCCCGAGTAGAATTGTGATGCTGGATAGGAGTGTCTAAAATTCAGAGCTTTGAATAGCTGTTATAAGGAGGCTTAAAAAAATTAATAAATCTGATCAACATCAACCTTGCCTGACCTTGCCTCAAGGATTAATTCCTCCAGAAATTAGGCTAGTGAAATTCTGTTTTATGCTGTTCAGGATCTTACACTGCTCTCATCCACATAATATTTCAGTACCTTCCAAGTTCAACATTATAATCAGAAGGATGAATGTGATTTTCTTTCTTGCTTTCTCCTCCTGTAGGGAAATAATGTGCACGAGTACTTCAAATGTACGTAGTAGTGTTAATGTTACATGTGTATTATACAGATATGCGCTACTAAAGGCAAGTTGAAAATATATGACTTCCACTTGGAGGAAAAGGTGATGAGTACCACAGTGGTTCTTGGATCCTATGACTTTGAGAAAACTATCTTCTCCATTGATTAAAGGCTATCAAAAAATGTTATATTTATTTTTTGTTCAAAAACAAAAGGAAGCTCAAGTTCATCAATGAAGAAGGTGGGGGGGTCTTTGAGTGCGAGCAAAGATAAGGCAGAGTAAGAAACATCTGTTATCTCCATTGATTAAAGGAAATGTACAGGAAGTTGGAGAAACACACTTGGATTTCCCATTGGACAAAATAATTTCCAACAAAATGAACCTGTTAACATAAACTGTTGTCAGAGGAATGTCAAAACTCAATAGATAATGCTAGTCCATAAATTGACAGAGGAGTGAAAGAACAAATGATGATTGATGACAAAATAACAGTTTTTTTAACATTGAAGTTTACGACTTGCTGTAGTAGCATGTAGCTTTATATATGGACTTAGTGTATGTTTCCCCTGTTTCAAGGTCATGTGTTTTTAAAAATGCCCTTTTGTAGGAATTTTTAGTTGCTTACTTGCCCTGGAGTATGTATGTTTAAGCCATTTCTTAATACATTTTTACTACGTCTTTTCTAGCTACTCCTTTTTCTCAGTTATTCCCACCAACCTGGTCGCATCTGTGAAATCTATTTTCTATATGAAATTAAATCCTATGGAAATGAGGTATGCCATATGTATTCTTTATCCTCTACAGAAAAGGATCTCCTTGTCCTCTGGGCATCAAATTGCCAGTGTATCTAACTCCACGGGCTCAGCTTTACTACTGCATCTTGTTTTTGCAATGAAGGAAAAACAGCTGCACTACTGTAGCAGCTCTAATAAGACATGTGAACACCAGGGTCTCCTTTCCAATTCTAGACAGACGCCCCAGCCACTTCCTCTGCAAGACAAATCTTCCCTCAAGAACTAAGAAGGCTTTCTGTAGGAAAAGCATTCAAAAAGACTATAGAAATGTCACAAAATACATACTTTCTCAATAATGTAAAACAACTTCCAAGAACTCCAGTCCTCTTATCCTTCCAAAGAGAGTCAATGAAAATCCTCAAACAGAACAGATACTATCTGGAGAAAACAATTATTTCTTGGGAATTTCATTTTGAAATTCCAAAAGGTGTTGAATTGTATCATTGGGACTACCAACACTCTGCAATTAAAGATGCTCTAGTGCTGAATGAATCTGTCCAGCACATAGAATCAGTCATATTTGCCATGAAGAGAATGTACCTTGGTTACTTAGGCTATCATAAGAAACAAAAGGCCATCTGTGCTCTTCTTGTACCATATGTAGTACCAAGTTATGCACACTGTTACAGCGAGACACCATTAGTAATTGAGAACTTGTCAGTAATTCAACCATTATCAACTGCTTGTTGAATTCATCGCAGTTAAGTACTTACATAAGCAGTTAGGAATATGGTTTAAGTCCTTGACAACATTATCTCTTGTATGTACTTATATATACCTACACACACTCCCTTTGACTCTCACATAATCTTTTTAGCATTACTGAGAAATGTTCTGGATTTCTACAGAAAATGCAAATAATGTTATATTCTCTAAAGTACATCTTCACTTTGTAACTACAGGCAAAAGGTAAAAGTTAGCTTTCAGTGAACTTGGTGAATGAATACCTAAAACATAATTTGAGTCATCTAGCCTATCTTAAAACAAAAGGTCTAAGAAACCAAATGTAACCGCAACACTAAAGTTTTCAGAGGTATATACTAAATGACTTACTGTGATGATTAGCCCCTTTTCCTGGAAATATTTAACCAGGGGTATGGCATTCTGCTTGAAATTCATTAGTCTTCTTTGAGTAGCTTTCAGGTTATCATCAGGTCTCCCTTGCTGTTCAGCACGCTTCAGTAACCTTTCTTTGAGCCTTTGATTGGAACATGCCAGAAACACCACCAAATCTGGGGTACAGATCTGTGGAAAAAAACAATGTAAAAACTCTGTGATTAATTGCTCAGCACAACAGGACTCAGCAATTCCACTACTAGATGAGACTCAGACATGCAACATTTGCATAAAGTAGAACTTAAGTAATTAATTTTCTATTGTTTCTTTTTGGGGATTCACCAGTGGGCAAATCTGTAAAACAAATAGCCAGATTAAAAAAATAAATAAATAAAAATTCTGCGTAGCTGGATTTCTGTCACTTGAGGTAATACAACCTGAAACACTGGCCTTTTTCCCTGGCAGTCTAAGTACAGAAAAGTTCTTCTGAAGTCAAAAGAAACAAATAAAGCTTTTCAGATTTGGGGTGGTGGTTATTAGTCATTGGTTGCAAAGTAGGGCACTGGCAGAGTAGGACATGGAAGAAGAAGGAAGTGGCTAAAAAGCAGGACCATTTTCAATCCGCAAAGGACACTCTGATAAGAAGTACTGGCAAGTAGGATGGTGGCCTCTTTATCATTACAGAAAACCAGATTTTAAAGAAAATGAAATTACATTTTATGCACATTGTAGAGAATTATAGACCTGAGGACAGAAACTACAACCTGAACCCCAAAATACTAATTTTGGTAATTTTTCAATTCCATTAGATTTTGAAACAACTAACCTTGTAATCTAAGGTGTTTTTTCATTCATTTGTTTTTTAATAACTGTCAGTGGGAGAGAAGCTATCTCCTCTCTCTCCTAAATCCAAAACAGGTACCACAACTTTATAAAAGCAGAATAATTCTCCCACTTTTCAGCCTATTTTAATTGACAGGGTTATTTTGTCCTTTCATGGGATGAATTAATTATGACAGTTAATCTTATTACCACAAAATAGCTTTAAGGTACATAATTATTCATGTGAAAGACTATGAAAGTAAGTTTGTGTTAGACTTTCATGCAATGTGGGCTTTATTAAAAGTAGCTCCGTTAAATGAGGGTTGCTTCGTTAGCAGTAGAAACATAATGAGAAATCAGATATTGGAAGTTTAAAGAGCATACAGTAGTAAAGAAATCCAGATTTTGGCATAGCTGTTAAGCACTGCTACAAGAGAATACAAAAGAATTCAAAGCCTGTTAGGTATGGAACACAATCTCATGAAAGGGAATGACTGATGCACGTTGCAGAGGACTGCGCGAGGTGTTTCATGTTGCAGTGTGAATATCCAGCTGATTGGAACTTCCAAATATGAATTAGAAAATTTCGGAAATTGTAACTGTAAATCAGGGATCTAGAAAAGTGATGGACAAAAGTCATTTGTATGAGTGAGTAGTTTTATTTAGTATTTCCATTTCTGCTGATTCCAATAGCTGAGAAGAAAGATGGTAAGAAATCTTCAGATGCCCCAAGCTAGAGCTGCCTTCTCCCCACTTTAAATACTCACTCCCAAATATCTTCTGGACTACCATCCACAACATACTTAGGTGCACGAAGTCATACCAGACCTCCTCAGGAGTAGAAACTAGGCTTTAGCACATCACAGAACTTTTCATATAGCATCAAACCCTACATGGAGTACTTACAATAAATGAATCTCCCATAAAATTAGTAGCCCAAAAGAAAAAAGAGAAGGAAGCAAATGGAAGATTTCCTTCTTTTTGACACAGACACGAGACTGCACCTTTCCATGGTCAGTCTTAGTTCTTTAAAGAAACTGTGGCTGAATAAGTGCAGCCTCACTGCAAGGGAAGGATGTGAAAGCCACTGTGACCCCACCAGGCGTGGGGTTTCTCACCTGTTTAGTTCCACTAAACTGGGCAGGCTTCAGCAGTCAGTTCCTTTTTAAGAAAAAGTGAAAGCATACCCTGGGCTGAATTCTTTAAGATTCTCATTGTAAAATGAGGATAATAATGAGGTACAGCACAGTAAATGCTTTGAGAAATTAATTAATTAGGCTTTTAATTACTCCCTATTGCTTTTTAAAATGGAAAGGTCTCTACAGGAGTTAAGTATTGTTGTTCTTATTTTTTGACTAGTAACAGTAACAAAACAAAAGACAGTATCAGAATCTTAAGAACTAAAGCTATTTATTCTGACATGAGCTTTTGTAATTTGAAATACATTTCATTCACTGAAATAAAATGCAATGGAAAATAATGGTTTAAAAGTCGTAGTTCATGAAACTTAGTTTCAAAGGAAGTATTGTCAAAAAGGTTTTCTGAAGTGGAAGAAAATGTAATTCAAGCGTATTTGAGGTAGGAATACAAAATAGATTCATGATTATGTGATGCCTCTATGAACTCCTCTCCTACCTACAGAATACTCTTCATCATCAGAAAGTATCTTGAGACCATTTAATAAACACATCTCTACTTAGTTTTAGATGTATGAAAGGGTAATATCTCTTCTACATCCACAGGTCTACAGACATAATAGCACTTACTATATTTCTCTGACATGCATTTATAACCTTCAGGGTAAACCCTTGAAATGCTATTGATATTTCATTCCTGATTTCATGAAACACTGCTTCCATTTACCTCAACTGCACCCACCTGCAAAACATGCTTATAAATAAGGTGGAATGTAACAGCCTGGTGTGAATGCATGGATGTCTGAGGTTATTCCTGTGCTAGTATAGATAGCTTGCTATGTAAATATGAGTACATGTTGCTCTTTTTCTAGCAATGGAAATGATTTTTTATGACTTATCTGAAAACAAAGTTATATATATATTTTTTTAAACTCAGAATAACTGGTGTTGATTTTAATGACTAGGAACTGCTTTTTTTCTTAAACCTGGCTTATATAAATGGTTCTCTGTGTAGGGAACCAGCACCGATAGAACTGGATTCCTTCATGCTGATTTTTCTTAACACACTTACATTATGTTGAAGGTAGAGGGTCTTACTCATATCTAAGGGAACCAAATTTAACCACTTACTAATTGGGATTTGGCAGAAGGGAAAATCTTGGCCTATGGGAACAGGTAGGTTTCTGTTTTTTCACAACTTTCTGAAATTTAACTGAGACAAAAAGCATATGGCATCAACTTAAAATAACGCTGGTGGGTAGGAAATGTTCAATCCTCTCGTTCTTTTAGAATAGTATTTACTAGTAAGGAAAACTTACTCTCTGTGGGTCTAAATCTCCTTCCTAAAGCAGTACAAAGAGTAATTCCATTCAAGTCAGTGCTCAAGTCCATTCAAGTGGTGTTATTGATGGAAAGCAGTGTAAGTAGAAAGATACTCATCTCTCTGGGGATATGTTCTACATCTCCTCTTGTTACTGAGAGTAGTGTGGTTGTTTGCTATAAATTAGGTGATTACGCTCTCTGTCATTATTCCTCATTAGGCAAAAGATGAACATGCGTTGTTTCTTAATTCCTGGTATGTTCTGTTAGATACTCATGAGAAAACTTAACCGACAGTTAACAAACAATCATCATTAATTCAACAGTGCATTCTATTCCAATTGGTAAAGGTTACCAGCAAGTTTATGTCCATTGTAAGGGCGCTCTCCATTGTAATTACTGATTTGATTTTTATAATTCCACCTCTGCTGGGTTACTATACTGTTTTAATAGTTTTTTTTCTTTTAAAAGACCAAAGTCGTGTATTGTATTGTCAAAGAATGAATCCTGAAAATAGGATTTTTTCTGGTAACCACTTCTGAACCATATTCATGCTGTCTGACAATAAGCTCACAGCAAATTGCCCAGACTAGGTGATTAGGCCATGTAGTAATTGATTAAGAGGCAGGTGCCTTTAGGAAGGACTAATGCAGTATTTCCCCTGTGTAAGAAAGCTAACCAAAAGGAATCCCTAGCTGTAAATACTAATGTTAATGCTACAAAGAGAGTTTGAAGCAGATCCCAGGTTCAGAACTGCTCAGCAGGCGTCTTAATCCTTTCTGAATACAGAATATTAGGTCCGTTCCTGAGAGGTAAGGACCAACAGTGGATGAGCTCCCATTTGGCTAGTAGGGAAGAATCTTTACCCAGAAAAATAGTAAACATGTGATTTTACCCAGCAGGAAGAAATTTGAACCGTTGCTTGCTTTCCCCAAGAGAGTGTTTTAGCTACCAGGAGAGAAAACAGACAATGATAAGACCATTCTACAAGGCTTCCCGTTCAGACTTGACTTTAAGAAAGCAATTTAAAGCTCACAGGGCCAAAGAGAATGAATGAAAGGAAACACAGCAATGCAGCCTGCTGTTATGGTACACTCCTACCCCTCGTACAGATGACTGGGTACATTTGGAGGAAGGGAAATAGAAATTGAAGAAGGAATGCAATGAAGAAGACGTATAGACGATGATGTGGAAAAAACATATTTGCTGGAACAAAAGCCTATTGCAAAGGACAGATTCTCTCCCCTTCAGGTGATTATCAGAAGGGTTTCATTCCTTTCATTAGTTGTTCTGAAGCTCATGTTCTTGAACAGTGACAAAGCAGATTTTCTATGAGAAGCTCTTTGCTGAGCATGAGCTTGGCTGTTGGACTGCCATATCCGGGTTGGCCACAAACACCTATGTCAAGCTTTTGAGGTGACTTAGCAGGCATCATTTCTGCTTGGAGGTTTAAGTGTCAGACTTGGAGGAATAGTGCTACTTTCCTGACGCTGTGAGAGGAGAAGTCAGCTCTTCCAAATAGCCTATACTGTTCCTTCTACACAGCCTGTTTTACTTCAGCACAATTATTTTACACAGTAATTTCCATAAGGAATATATCTGGGAGTTAAAAAGTAAACTTGAGTCACAGCTGAGATAATTTCTACAAAAATATTTTATTAGTAGTAATCATTAATTTTACCAGTTCCCCATTTTATTTCACTGTTAGTGAACCTCACAATTAATATGTTTTAAGCAAACTTCATCTCTACTTACTTATTCTACTAAAATGAATGGTGTTAATGGTGGTGAAGAAATTACTGAAATCAGAAGGAAAGTTATGCATGAATGACTGAAAATGGAAAAACAAACAAACAAAAAAAACATTCCACAAAGCAGTAATTGAAATTAACTGGTAAATACTGAAGTGAGAAATCGTTTCTCCTGGGATGAGAGAAACTTATCACCATGTGAGAGATTACACACAAAGTCAAACTGCTGCTGCTTCTTCACAAGTCATTTGAGTTCAATACACCAGTCAGAGACATTTCATTGCTGTGCTACCAGAGAGGAAGAGATTTAGCATGCTTGAGCATGCTGGTACTGTAGGTGACTTGCTGAATTTCAAGCTGACAGGTTAATGGTAAGTAAACCATTTTCTCCTTGGCATTTTCGAAAGTGTGCTTGGAATCTAAACACCTTTCTTGTATTTGCACTCAGCAGAGATAATGGATACCTTAGAAGTGTCTGCTTCAGGGTAGCTATATGTACAGGCTCAAACTGAAAAGATAAATAAATAAAACAGTATTAAAGCAGCACTACTACCAATCAGAATGAATTTTAAAATTATCAGAATCCAGCAATTATCAGGCATTTAAAACAAATACATAATCTGTAAGTTCTGTTTGCTTCTAAGACATTAAAATTCATGTTTTCTTTTTTTTTTTTTTCCTTCATAACCATGAGCACTTGAAACTTCGTTTTAAAGCGAGAGCTGAGATTCTCATAATTGTGTGACTTTTATGTTTTCATGTGACTTTAAGTTTTTATGAACAGTACCACTATCATAAACGTTGGCAGTATTGATTCTGCTTTCTGGAATTAACAAACGGGAGACTCAAATTCTGGCAAGAATTAAAATCTGACAAGAATCCAAAACTTTCAGTGAGAGAAGTTATATGTTATATATTCACAGAATCATAGAATATCTTGAGTTGGAAGGGACCCACAACGATCATCGAGTCCAAATCCTTCAGTCTTCAAAGGTATAATTAAAAGAAAAAAGATACAGGCTTGGTTTCAACTCAGATCAGAATTTCACATAAAATTAGGTTAACTTCTCCAATACTCATGGCTATGAGATCTCACAGGCTAAAATGAGTAACTGACCATTAAGAAATGAAACTGGTGTAAGTATGGCAGAGCTGCTGCTGGCTGCTAAACACTGCTGAAAATCTGAAAACATCACTGATGATAGTCTTAAGACTATTTTTCTGCTTGAAATATATGGATGATAGGAACAGTGATATTAACAAAACTCAATAAAATAGAAAAAATAATGTTTTAATTCAAATGTAAAATTCCTCAGATGTGTAAAGTGCTTTTCATCCACTTACTGACATTATTGCTTGAAAGCAGGGTTTGTTCCTTCTGGTTTCTAGATCTGAGCAGGAAGAAAAATATTGTGTTTCTGTGAGTATTGCAAATGAAACATTGGTTTATCCTAGGCGCTTTAGTCATTGGGATGCGATGTGTTTTTAATACAGTTCTGCCTAGCAACACTTGGAGTACTGACTGGCCAAATGGGAGCCTGGCAACATAATAAGAAAGGAATCATAATCTTTTAACTATACGTATGTTTGGGAATGTTAGCATAAGTTGGTTCGCTTTGACTCATTTATCTAAGAATAACATTTTTTTCCAGAGAAAAGTTTAGCTTCTGGATTAGTTAACGGGATAAAAATGTGCTGGTAGTACCAAGAGCAATTACAAGTGAAGTTCAACAAGAATTCTTTATAATTGTGTGTTTCTGTACTAGATATTATATAGGACAAGTATTGTAACTAGAGTTCAGACATATAAGTTTTCATTTACCTTTTTCAGAAACCAAAGAGACGATGAAAGCTCAAATAATGTCGGGTCTCAATAACAGCTGTCAGCCATAAAACTGAAGGAATCATTTGAGCATAAATAGTTTCTGTTAAAGATGCCTGCAGACACCGTACAGTCAGAATCTGTGTGTGCTTGCAGAAGAAACCACGCACCTTAGCTGACCTTCCCCTTTTCCGCTCACTATTCATATGGTGAGCCATTTCCAATATAAATTAGTTTATCTTCACAGTAACTCAGCCCAGTTCTTAATAGTGAAATCAATGTAATAATATGTACAAAATAGTTCGGTAAATAGAGTTCAAGGAATTATAGTGCTCAGGAGCAAGTTGGATGTTATGCCCTTCATGCTTCACCTTTCAGTTCTTTAGCATCCACTATCCACAACATGCATTGGTGGAAAATGGGGAGACGGCGTGGCTTAGACCACAAATATATGGAACAACATACAAGTAACATAACAATATAAACTACTTATGATTAATAAAGACCAGATGTGTTCTCTTGAATTATAATTATGTTCGGTTTTGGCAGCCTGCTTTGTTTATAGACCTCCTATGCTCATGTCTCTGTTTGAGCCTTAGCTACTCTCTCAATATCTTGTATTACTCAGCTCTAGTTCCATGCAGTGCAATAACTTGTCCTTCACATTCTCCCCTGCAATTTATTTTTGGTATTGTTGCATATATTTGTGGAGATCTTTTCTGTCTGTGTAAACAAGGGCAAAGGAGAAAGGCTATACAGTGGAAAACGATACTTGTAAAAGAATACTTCTTTGCTTATTTCAAGCTTTCATAGGATTACTAATGAATACGCATCCCAACACACTCAAATGACAAAGAATAAGTGAATAGTCACCCTTGTCCCTGCTGCTCATTCCTCCCACTGAGAGGAGGGGAGGAATTTCCTATTCCTATTTCCTATATGGCTGAAAGAACTGAGAAGGCCAACTTTCTCTGTTTAACTATATACAAATTTCCATCATTATTTTAATGTACATCATAAATTCCAAAAGTGTTCTAGCTGCTTTACAGAACAAATAATAATGTAAAATCACTGTTCTAAAGGATACAATTTCATTTTGGAACCCCTGTAACCAAAACAATCAGCTGCAAAGGGATCATGCAATGAGGGAAAAGTTAAATCAGTAATAACTCCTACTTCATCTGTCTGTGTATCTTTTGACACTTCCCCTAAATGTAACCTTTAAAATGGCTTGTGTCATACAAATGCATCTGCTGTTTTCAGGTACATAGCATGCAAAGGTCTTAAAGTATGTGTCTGTATCAAAACTGATGATAACAATAATAAGAATCAATTTTTATTCACAACTTTTTATCAGCACATTTCAGTACTCTACAGGGGATGTCTTTGTATGAATAAGGCCTATTAATTACTGAATAAAGGGATTTGACTATTTGCATTTTGTAAGATTTCACTATTTTCTTCGGAAGGATGTCCCATTGCTTAATAGTTCTAATTAGAAAAAGTGTCTTACTATTTAATCAAAATTTTCGTTTCTAAAATTTCAGTCAATTATTTTTCATCTTGTCACTTTTGTCTAATGAGACCAATTCTGTACCTTCCTCATTATAAATTATGAATGGCTTCTACACACTGCTAGCAAAAAAGCTATAGCATTTCTAAACTGTGGAAAACAAACACAGCATCTTTAATTGCAGTCCTACACAAATTATCACAACAGTTAATCAATGAATTCTCCACAACTCAATTGCATTTCCCATTGAGGGATCTCCGTGTTGCTCAGAAATACTAGCATGTTTAATGTAAATAATCTGACATGCCATGGATTACTGTCAGCCTCATCCTGTGAGGGAAGACAAGTACCACATCTGCTGATAGTTCCTTTGCCTTATTACAAGACATCATCATGTAAATAGCATTATGGTTTACTAATCAGGATTTTAAAGAAACAGTAATCGTTTTATTTCTGTAAAATATAAAGCTAATATGAAATACTGGATTAAAAAGGTGTTGTACATTGAAATACATGCATCCTTTTTCTGCATTTACTTCCATGGCCTTAGATATGCTCATATAAGAGGTCAGCTGCAAGGATAGGTGAAAGAGGGGGGTAGCCTAGACAGAACAAATTTTCGTTCCTGTGCTCCTATAAAACCTCTGTGGTTCCTTTCCCTCCCCATATTCATTTCAGAGCAGATAAGATTGAAAGGTGGCCCTATATGAAGTGCTGTGCAATTTTTTAATTTTTTTTTTTTTGAGGGACTCAAATAGTCATCTATCTTTCAGGCAGAACCAGGCATTGAGGAGGAAGATTTAGCAAATCCCATTAGCCTAAAAATGAACAAACTGAGAATACAGTCAAGTCTAAAATGGCTAAATCCATTCTCTCTTTTCTCTAGAAAAGCAAGACTAATCTACACCATCCTTGACATGGAACATACTAAAAAGGAGCCCAAATCAGAATATCTATCATCCATCTTTCTATCAGTCTTTTTTTCATGCAGTTTTATACAGTGAACAAGGGCTAACCATACTGGCAGAGTGGAATCTTTCATATTAAATTTGGAAATACTAGAAAAGCATATTTGAATGATGCAATGGGAGGGCTCAACCATATATGAAACATAGTGTTAATCTTTCTCCTCTTCCACGGTGTGCTTTGCAAGAGATTCTTCTACTACCTCCTCATCTCTGCTTCTCAGTTGGATTAGTAATGGATCCTATGATGGGTGCTCAAATGTTTTTTAACCATTTTTCCATTGTAGAGGGACAATCTGCTAACTATAAGCATTTAATAATTTAGCTCCTGTCAGTTCTTACATTCTTACATCCCCCATTATTTCGTCAACCACAACATCAGTGCAAAATTAGAAACCAAGAAATGCTCTTAAGTCATGCTATCACAAAATATACTAGAGATAAAAATGAGACAAGGAAATGACCATTAAGCCTAAATTCCTGCTCTCTGTTTCATTTATAAAGTAGTTAATCTTCCCTTTTGTTAATTACAAGGAGATATAACTGGCAGTCATTGGCTCTTTTCTATAATAACTATTTTGTCTGTTTCCTTTAATTTCCTCAACTCGGTCTTTTAAATTTTGCCCAGAATACCTTACAAAAGCACATTAATGAAATACCTTATTAGTTGCTTGCTTTTGTTACTTCTGCCTCGGCAATGCCACTTAGATTTCAAAGTACAAAAACGGCAGTATGCTAGCGATTGGGAAGTACTTTGAAATGCTCTGCTTGAAGGGTGCTCTGAAAATTCAGCACTGAAACTGCAACCTTTACTTGTGACCACAACCATTACGTTAACGGCACTCGGTAAGAAAATTATGTAATCTGTTTGTTTTTCCACTGAAATTATGTATTTTTAGACGAGTTTAAAATATACACAGGAAAACAACATCTGAATAGAACTCAGAAATACAGTTTTAGCTGACTATATCTTAGAACTGCAATTCATAATAACCAAAATGACCTAAAAAGTGCATTTATGGTTTAGAAAACCTTGCAAAACAGGCAATTTTAACTTTCATTTTATTCTCATTTTTTTCAATGCACTGTTATAAACTTGATTTAAGTACGTTTCTCTTAATATACAGTAAATTGAACAAATAGATGCGGATAATGTTTTCCTCCTTTCTAAATAACTAGTAAATGAAAAATATTACTTGTTAGATTTCATTAATTTTCTTCTTCATCTTGAGAGGATTTTAATTACTGAGATAGGAGACTTGGATCATTGGTTATGTTATCACACCGCCTTTTTACAAAATACTCTGTTTTCACACTCGATAACATAAACCAAAAGAAGAACCTTTTGTCAGTCTGTAATTAGGTATTTGCAAACACTCAAAGAGCAATGCTCAGTTAGAAATAGCATCTTTCTTGGAATCTGCCTGCTAATTTCAAGAAGCTTAGATGTTACAGAGACATATAAGTAGTTATAAGAATAAAACCAAACTCTTACTTGGTCCTCAAAGGAGATTGCCTGGGCAACGTCTCTGGGAAATCCATCGATCACTATACCTTCTTCATCAGGAATCTGCATTAATCTCTGCTTGATCTCAGTTATGGTCGTTTCCTTTCACATAGAAAAGTTATTTATTCAGGATTATAAAGAAGGTTTTCTTGTTGGTACACATTAATACAGCATGTACAAATCCTGAGAAAGTAAACATTAACACAGGATAGGCTTAACTTTGCTGTACCTGAGGGGCCAGTTCTCCTGTGGTAATTATTTTGGCAATTAGACTCCATTTTCTATTGCTGCTTGTGCTGTGGATCTTCTTCCTTAACAATTCACCAACTGATATGTAGTTAAATCCATAGCGTTCTGCTATTTTCAAACTCTGTGTTCCTTTACCACTTCCTGGGCCACCTATTGTTAAGTATAAGCAAAACATTAAATTAAACTGCCTGAAGTACCCAGTCATATGTGAAATCTCTGTTATCAGCACCAATCTTCAAACTATTACCAGAACAATTCTTGCCATTGCATGACTTGTTACTGCTCATTAGAAATGGGTCTCATTTACCTGATTATACAGGTAACAGTTTTTAAAAGTAAAAAAAGAATACAAATCTACTTGTGAAAAAAAAATAAAAAAATCTTTTGGGCTTGACTTCATTCTAAAGCTGTTTCTGCAAGGGAGTTTACTTGATTTGTAGTAGAAGGAGACACAAGTGAACTGGTCTCCTCTTGAACTCTTTGAATCCAAAGGTAGAGAGAGCCAAATTGTCTGAAGTGTTTATTCATGACAGAATCACACCTGGTGAAATAAGCCAGTGAAATCAATGGACTATTCACAAAATGGAACGAATACAATCTTCTCTTAAATGAGTTTGCATGAGTTTCTGAGGTTTTCTAATTTTAAAATACAGAAAAATATTAAATAATCAGCTGAGATGTTTCCATAGTGATTTGGTACATTGATTTTTATTGAACCATGCATACTTCCGATATTGATGCTTGAAGCATCTGACAGAGAAGCAATTTGTTGGATTCAGATTGCTGGACAACCTGAAGAATACAGAGACCCTGGAATTTAGCACAGGAATTAGTGTCAAAATCACAGAAAACAGCCACGCTAGATAGTAGGGAATGCTGAAGTGAAGGTTGGCTTCAGCAGAAGCAAGAATACATGTATAAAAAAATCAGAACAGGTCTAAACTAAGAGGACATGTTATGATGTGAAGAACAGAGGAACTAGAATCCAGTGTGTCAAAATACGGAATGGTTTTGATAGAATAAATATTTATGTATAGAAAGGTGTGTTTTACTGGATAGCATAACAAAGCAAAAACAAAATAAATGTTATGGTATTAATTCCCAAACTAACTAGTTGGAATTTTATTTCAACAGACAAAGAATGAGTGTTATTAAAAATATAGTATACATTTCCTGTGAACTTTAAAAAATAGAGCAGTGCAGTGAAAGCAAATATAGATACAATGACCTGCCTGTTAGTAATAATACAACTCTTTCCTTTGTTATCTGTATCATTCCCATAAGTAGCTTTTATGTAATTAATACAGATTTGATGGCAGAATAAGCTTTACAGTATTTCTCCCTACATGGTTATGTGTAACCAGGTTCAAACCTGTATTCAGCATTACATGCCAGAGAGCTTTCAGCAAAACCAGCAGCCACTAGCAGCTCTTCTGGTCCCCTGACCCTGGTAACTCTCTGCCTTGCCCTTGCAGCTCAGATCAGGACCCACTTGAAGAGGATGTGCAGGGAAATGTAGATATTGTTGAAGTATTCCTTAAGCCTTAACCCAGCCTACAGTTTAGTTACACCCTTGGGTAGAGAATTCTTTATCATTACCCAATTAAATAAATAATGCTTAAATCAAGCCAGGTTAAAATAATATATTAAAATAATATAAACAATACAAATATAAGCATCTGTACATCCAACTTGACGATGTTCAAATTGCCGATGTTCATAAAACACACAAGCAAAGATGTGAAAGAAAAACTGTCTTATCTCTATACAGTAGGATTCCAACAGAAAAATACTTTCCCCTCACCAAGTTCACTTGCTGTTTGTCCCTAACAAGGCACAAACTTTGTCTCTTCTTTTGGCAGATTGTGTTAGCCTTTACAGCTATTCTTGAATTTTAAGTCTTCTAGGTGACCTAGATGGACTTTTTTCAGCTATTCTCTTCATTAGAATAAAGGATGTTTCCCTTTTGTAGATCTGCAAGCATCTGTTATACCAGGAATCACCTCCTCCACTCAAGTGCCTACAAAGCAACTCTGCTTTGGCTTTCCCTCTGATGGCACACCCAGCCTTCCCCACGACAAACACATTTCAGCAAACCTTTTGTTCTGTTTCACTCCTACATCAAAAATGTACCTGATATAAATGTTCAAACAAGATAATTATATGTCATTTATGGTTTATTACAGGCTCTCGGTAATCTGGGATGATAGTGGGTTTGCAGTAATTGATTTCCAGTGCAATTTTTCTTAAGTAGATGAAAACGAGAGCACAAAGAGGTGCTGCTAATTGCCAGATGATTGCTGCTGGTGTGCATGGAATAGATTTTGCCAGGTGTAAAAGTATGATTACTACTAAATACAAGAATGTTGACTCACTGTCTAAAGGTTTCCACAAGCAGCCTTCTACATACACAAAGCCACATATTGCAATCTAGTGAGCATAACTTAATTTGTATTATGCAATATATGTGTGTGTTTACACAGGTAACATTTATTTCTGTGTATTTATGTGGCTTTATTTATTGGCAATAGTACTACCGGATAAAAGGAGCAGTAGGTTGTGACTATGCTTCAAAGCAAAGGGTTTATAAAACTTACCGGAGCCAACACTGTTCTTAATTCTTGCAGATATAAAACTTCCTTTCAAGGATGAAAATTCAGTTTATTTCCCTGGAGATGCAAGACCAGTTTGGAACAAACTATCTTGCATTCCAGAAACAATAAAGATGCAAAATATATATAGCTCATATGTAGAAAATTAGAAATGGTAGAAAATTTGGTAACAAGGAAAATAGCGCATGCATTCCAGTAAAGATACAAAAGGTGCCAGAAAAATAGAACTGTTTCTCAAAAAAAGCATCTGTCTCTGCAAAAGCCTAAAATAGCTGAAAAAAATATCAGTAAAACTTTTTAAAATCAAGGAGTAGACTTCATTTCTGAAGAAGAAAATGAGAGCTTTTCTTTGCCATTAAAGAAAAGCAGAAAAAAAAAAAAGGCATAGATTGGCACTTCTGTTCATTCAATTTATATTTGCAAGCATAAAAAGGCGAAAATATTTCCTTTAATGTTCATAAACTTCTCATATATTGTGTTTTTCTCAATCCCAAAAATGTCCCTTTATAGCAAGCTGGGATTATCCATTTATGATCTAATGCTGAATTTAGGTAATAAAAGAAGAGAAAAGTGGTAGCACAAAACTACATCCCACAGCAAGTCATTATAATTTATTGAACTCTGTATCCATTTTTGACTCTGATAAATTATATTGCCAAACTGTTCACTAGAAAGGAAAATCAAATCACTTTTGTTTTTCATTCTTTTCACTTATTCTGAGACTATACATTATTCAGGAAGAGCATGATGATTATTTTAAGTATTTCATAGATGTCTAGACTAAGGAATGTTCATTGCATATAAAATTATGTTTTCTAAGTGTTTTAAGTGATGGTTTTTGTGCCCCAAATGTTACTAAAGCAGTTGTTTTAATTTAGTTTTCTCAATGGAAGTTCAAACTTTTGGCTTTGCTTAAATTGTAAATTCCAGTTAAATTTGTGTAATAATAAGATTTCTGAAAATATCTGCGATTTTAAAATCTAGCTGTGGACTGGATTTAAAAAATAAAAGGATCATCTGAATACTGACAGTTTGGTCTTTGATCTATCCTTTATATTTTGCTTATAAAAGGATATTTTTCATTAAGTGCAGTTTAAAAACATACTGCAGAATGGAGCTAATGACATGAGGTAATTCATTTTATAAGATCCTTGTATTCAGGCTGTATAAATAGTAAAAATGCATTTTTTGAAGTATGTTAGAAAGCACATTTTTAAAATGCAATGTAGTTTTCTATTGTTATAATGCCTTAGAAGCTTAATTTTCCATTGATTCAGAGGTGTGCCATCCTGGAAGATTCCATATGATCTTTCTAAAGTCTAGTCACGTACTCACTTTGCAGCTTTACATTTCATCAGAAGACTTCTCAGCAAACACAGAAAAAGAACAAAAAACCCACCTTTTTGACTTACTTTTTGCCTTGAAGCTACTTGGTTCATTATATGAATGATATATTTCATAAAACATGGAGGTTGTAAAAACCTTTATGGAAGCATGAATGAGATCTTGGGCTAGTGTATTATTAAAGTTCAGAAATATGTGAAGCAGAAGACAGTTTTTTAACTTCTGTTCATTGCAGTCTCCAACAGTGAATGGGGCTAGTATTGTCCTAGTTAGGCAGTATGGTGAATTATGGCCAGTTAGACATATCTACCTTCTTAACTGAATGCTTAGCTGGCACTTTATGCAAACTGAAAAGTATGCAACACATTTTTTGTGTACAATTTTTGTTTCTTGAAATTAATAGTTCACTTTTTTTCATTATCTCTCTTTAATGTAGTATATTAGTTACTCTTTTATACTTCCCATCTATGTTTTTATGTGATTTCTCAATAGAAAGTTGAATTTGGATGAAATTATCTTGACATTATACAAAACTGGATTATAGCTGTTAAGCTTTATATTGATTTGTGTTTCTATCAGATCACACTATAATAGACAGATTCAGAGAAACTCAGTTGTAAAATAAACCTGAAATAGCTTTTGTGGGATGTTTACAATGTTCCCTGTATAAATGGGGGAAAAGAAAAGCTTTGTAAGATCCATGCTCTGTTCATTATATGCTGGTGTTCAAGGATTTCACGTCAAATACTCCTGCGCTCAGTTCCAGAGCTGAAAGCCAATCTCTCTTTCACCTAGATCAAATCTTGATTCATCACTCTACCGCAATACAGATCTCAATGCATAAGAGGCTTCTGTGGTGACTGAAAAGGAGCCAGTTTTTCTCCTCTGTGAAAAGGAAGGCTAGCTAATTAGTTAAGATGAAAGAAAGGCATGTGTTCTTTCTCCATCTAATGCAAACTTTATAGTTCAATGGTGCACGGAAAGATTTGCATGAAGAGAATTGTACTTCAGAAGCAAAAGATTAAGACAATTAAAATGCTTAAGCAATTCTTTTGGCATACTACAAATATCTAGAAAAATGATTGTTTTTCTGTTTTTAATATATTAATATCACATTTCTGAGAACTCCTGTTTGCAGAGCACACGCTGTTCTTAGAGATCCCACTGTATAGCACAGAGAAGACATTTCTGTTTTTTTTTTTAACTATACTACATATTCTCTGTTATGGAGAAAATCTCTCTCTCTAAAATAAATAAGACTTTATAGGAAAAAAAAAAAAAGTGATTCTTGTCACCTGACACCTCTGTCGTAACTATTGAAACAGTGCAGAGAATCAGGCATTAAGCCTCAACGTAGAATCTGGAAAGACAACCATCCCAGATAACAATCAAAATTCAGAAAAAGAAGAAAGCATTGATTTAGCCTTAAACTGCAGCTGTCTCTTGATAAACAGAATGCTGGTCCAAGGCTGGAAAAGATGAGTTGCTTAGAAAGTACACTAAACAGCACACTAGAGGTAACCTGGGGAGAGAGCACAATTAACTAATGATAACTGATGGCTCATTCTCCCTGAAGATGGCACAAGATTCACTCACCAAATAGATCTAGGGATTAATTACAAGTGAGAGTATATGTTCACCCCAGATGTACTGATGTACTGATCTGTTTTCAAGGTTCTGAATACAGAGGACAACTGCTCCCTATCACCTTTTTGAGTGGGCTTATCCAATATTTTCAAATATCCTTTTTTTTTTTTTTTTTTTTTTTTTTTTTTTTTTTTTTTGTGAGCAGCTTTGGGTACGTCTACCTTAAGTGTTTCAGTTCAGATCCAGAGGACCCTTTGGAAGAGCACTTTGGTTCACATGGTAGACCAGTCATGAAATCGGTGAGCTGGGTTCACTTCACGTTAAATTGTACTGGTAGACGTGCTCCAAAAGTGTGAGCACTCCAACCACCAATGGGGATTCAAGCTACAGAATGTGACTGCAGATGCTCCCTCCAACTCCACTAAAATGCTAACACTTGGGATGTTGTGTCCTCAGCACTAACAATTTCACTTTCTGATACACTAATTGGGCTGCACAACTTGCTAAGGTAGACAAAAAAATGCATTTAAACACCTACAAGCATCCAATGTATTTGCAGTACCAAATACTAGATGAAGTAACACATAAAATCTTGTCAAATTGAGTCTGCTTTCATACCTATGACAAGGATAATTTTTGGTCGAGGTCTTGCAGGATCAAACACATCATACTCCTCGATTAGCTCAGCAGTTTCAGAAAGGTCAGTGTCACTCTCTATAGAAAACTGATGGATTGGAGGGAGTCGGTCATACCGTCGGTATGGGAAGTTGGAATTGTCAGGCATCACTGTAAAACAGTAAGACAAACTGGGAATTGTGGAAATATATAGAAAGCTGAAAACCTATTCTTTATACAGATTTAAATAAATGTAATAAGTAAAAGGCATAAAGACTAGCTTTTCTGTAATAAAATATATAATATATCCTAATTTTACAGTGTGCTCACTATTACTGTATTAATTATTCCTCGCCTCTATTTAGCTGATTTATTAAATTGGAACCATTAGGAGTCAGTTCTCTTGGGTGTTTCTTTAAATTTATAAGCACTTCAGCTTTGCTGTGAAAATCTGCTCATGGCACCCAGAGTTTGGCAGTAGCCTGTGAGAAGAAAAACCTGGTATTGTGCAGACAGCCTGTACTGTTAAGCAGAACTCCTCTGGTGATACATGTTGTACATAGAGATAGAGTGGTATTCTTGCTAATTAGTTTAATGAACTGCTGGATGGCAAGGAAGAATAACTATGGAAACTGAAAGATAAGCTCATTATTCCTCGTTAACATTACAAATAAAATAATTACAGGTATTGGTATGACATTTGCTTAGGTTTTATGAGAAACACCTTTTTCTAAGAATTTATCATTTCCATCGTATTAAGTAAATTTGCATATAGCTCCAATAAAAAAGAAGGAACAGCATAAATCTAAGGAAGTTACTATGTATACTAACTTCCCACCCATACACACCCATAAGGACCAACTAAAAATATAAGCCAAATGTATTGTCAGCTTTGCCCCTATCTTTACAAGTATTTTAAGTAGGATACAAGAAATCTCTCCACTAATGTGTTAAATATTTACACAGCAAACATCCTTCATCAGGTTGCAAAATGATCACAACTTTCTCTCTTGCACAGAATCCAATATGGGAGGAGAGAAAACCAAATGCAAGAACCCAAGCAAACAGAATACTTAATCCTTCGCCAAAGGAAGATCAGAATGAGGCTTGATCTGCTATGAAAGTGAGTAAAAAATAGCTCAGTAGAGGATGTAAAATCTTCCACAGTACAGCAAATGTAAGTGTGTTCATACTTAATTGCTTACCATTTCTGAAAAAAGATCTCCTGGATTGTCCTCCATTGAGTGGAGGCAGAGTCTTCTTTTCTGGGCTGACAAAAGTGTCCCATTTCACTTTTTCTGCCCCTCCAAGCTCTTTCACCTTCTGCAAGCAGCTTTCCAAATATTCAATGGGGTCATCAGGTTTGTAACACATTAATCCATTCAACAGACTCTGCAATGTAAAATCGGACATACACACCACAATGATAGATGGCAGGAAAAAATGAGCTCTTCTATTTTGAATTTTTGACCATACAGAGAAATCCTGTGTTCCTTGTATTCTCAGACTCTCCTATTCAAGCATGAGAGCAAGGCCTGCAAAATAACAAGATTTGAACTTGCTGGTGTCACAAAAATGGTTCAGAACAAGGGTGCTTGTGGCTATGTCTTTATTCTTGTCTGCTTGCATCAGAATAACAAGACCTACCACTGGCAGATGTATGCACATATATGAGCTAGATAAGCCCCAAAAGTTGCACACACAGTGTAGCCTACTAAAATACTGAAATGTATCTTTTCCTTAAAGACAGGTATTTTATCTGTATTGTTGAGCCAACACTTTCACAAATAATGAAAAAAAAAAAAAAAAAAAAACACCTAAAAATCACGAGAAATGCTCAAATAGCATTGGAAAAAAAAGCCAAACCCGAAGTCCACAGGCACTTCCAGATTTAGCTGAGCAGAAATTCCTAGCCATTAGAAAATCCCTGTCTCCAGTATTAATTCTACACTCATTCTGCCAATGAGCGTTATGGGGTGTGTGGAAGAAGGAATGCCAGGCCCTCCTCTGACGCATGGGAATTGATTTTCCTTGACAAAGTGATACATAGGTCATCATCTCACCTCTCCACGAGACAACTGCATCCAACCTACTCTTAACAATACATGTGTCTGGGTGATTTCTCTTCCTTTGTGCTTTCCCTAATTTGTGTGCAAATACATGGAGGGTTGTAGTTGATACTAGTCATAAAGAGCTCTGATTGAGGCTTTGCTCAGTTATTTGTCATTATCTACAGTTTATACAATAATTGTTACTTACATAGATTTGTGTTTATAAAACAGTGTATCATTTATATGCATCTAGGTTCTTATGATATTACTTAACTGACCACAGCAACTAGGCAGATATTTTTGCAGATGTGCACCATTTTTTAAAATTTCCAGCACGAGCCTTACGCCTGTAGAGAAAAACAGTTTTATCTGCATCTCTTGCTAAACCATTCACATTTTAGATGTGCTAGTAAAACATTAGCATGGGCTGTGCCCTGTAATTTTCAAACACACGTAGAAAAATGTCTTGCTTCAGAACAGACCAGGGAAAATGCGTGTGTGTGTGTGTTTTATAGAGTGGCAAGGATGGCTGATTCTTAAAAAAAAAAAAAAAAAAAAAAAAAAAAAAAAGAAAGAAAGAAAAAAAATCCACATTGCACAGGGAAGAAGTAATTACCAGCCATTAGCAGCAGGTAACTTGTAGGAAGCCAAACAAAACCTCTCTGAACAGTTGTGCGTTTTGCTTTTTTTTTTTAAGAAAAAAAAATCCCCCAGCCCGAGGAAAAGCCCGAGACACCCCTCAAGCTGCCGGCCGCCTGAATTCCTGGGCAGGGCGGCAGCGGACTGGGGTCCCCCTGCCCTGCGGCCCCCCAAGTTCGCTCCCTCCCAAGGCAGATGAAAAGGGGACAACGGCACCCCCCGGGCCGGCTGCCCCGTCCTTCTAGCCCCCTTCAGCCCGCTCCCCTAAAGGGGTCCCGGTGCGGAGCATCCCCCTGAGCCCCCCCGGCTGCCTCCCCGCTGCCCCGCCTCACCTCGAAGAGCTGCGGGATCTCCCTGCGGGCCAGGTACTCCTTGGCCTCACCGGCGCTCATAGCGGGGGCGCGGGGGGGCAGCGCCGAGCCCCGAGCCCGGCACAGCACAGCCCGGCCCGGCACGGCCCGGCACGGCCCGGCGGTGCAATGCGGGAGCCTCAACGAGGCTCCTGCGGGCGGGCGAGCCGGGGCTGGGGGGGGAGGAGGGAGGCAGGCTGCCCGCCTCCCCGGCCCCGCCGCACGGAGCGAGCACGGATTTTTTTCCTTTCCCCCCCGCCCCAAAAATAAAAAAAAGGCGGGGAGGGAGGGCGGGCGCAGGCTGCCGGGGAAAGTTTGGGGGTGCCTGCGGGGAGGAGGCCGAGAGGAGGCGGTGGGGGGCCCCGCTGGGCTGCCAGCCGCTAGAGGTGCCCCCCGTGAGCCCCCTGAGGGGATGAGGGGAGCTGGGGGCAGCTCCCCAGGGTAACGCGGTTCCTGGCACCTCAGCGCGGGGTGCTTTGTACGCCTTGGGGTGTTGAGAGCCCACGGGCTGCCACCACCCCTGAGTGGTCATCGGGGTACAGGAAGGGACCCGAAGAGGTTTGGGGTCCGACCTCCTGCTCCCAGACCAGGCTGGTCGGGGCTTTGTCCGGTGTCATCCTGCAAACCTCCAAGGATGGAGACTGCACAGCCTGTCTGGGCAACCTGTGCCTGGCTGATCTCCTGGTGAACAAGGGTTTCCTCCTGTTCCATTAGAGCCTATCCTGCCTCAGTTTGTCTCATGACATTGCACCACTCTGAAGCGCCTGGCTCCATCTTCGTGGTAAACTCACAGGCACTGAGGAGCTGCTGCTGTCTCTCCTCTAAGCTGTCCCCAGGCTAAACAAGCCCAGTTCCCCCAGCCTGTCCTCAAGGGCAAGTGCCCCCTTCCCTGCCCATCTTTGTGGCTGTCCATAACCTCACTTCAATTTACCAACATCTTTCCTCTGGGGAGCCCCAAACTGGATGCAGGAGCAGATTTTAGATGTGCTCTGATGAGTGCTATCAAGGGGGTATCTCCTGCAATAGTCTGTGGCATACTGGGAGTCAGAGTAGATGATTTCAGTTGCTTAATTGTTCTACATCAAGTTTGATGTTCTAATTAGATGTTTGTTTGCTTGTTTGGCTTGTTTGTTTGTTTGATGCTGAGCTTTTCTAACACAACATCCATGTAGTTTCACTCATACACACCCTAACAGAAATAGGTTACATAACTGTGAGCTGGGCTTCCTGTAGCTTTGTACTGCCCGTACTTTGGATTGTCTTCTTAGGAGCCTTTTTGGGAGCTTCTCGTCTTGTGCATGGATATATTTGTAGGTCAACAGCAATTAGGCATGCTGCTCCCTCTCATCTGCAGCCACTGTAGTTGAACTGCCCCCTTCTTTCTCTGCCCTACCTCCAGCCTTTTATGCAGTTTCCTTTCTCCTGGAGGGGCTTGCAGTCCTTGTTCATTCCCCAACCGATCAATGCTGCCCCAGGGGCAGTTCCACTGTCTTCTTCAGACAAACCAGACTGGGATGTTTTCCAGGTATTCAGTCACCCAATAGCACCTCTTTGCAGTACCCCACTGATGGGTGGCTCATGCTCCACTTCATCTGAACAACCTCTGGGAAGGAGCTTGGATTAGACAGCTTCAGACCCTTCCCAGCTCCATTGTCCGTGAATCCAGGTGTCCACTTAAGAAAGCTGCCATGATGTCCCCGAATTGGAACCTCTCATGTATTTAAGGATGTGGCATTAACCCTCCTTTCTCTTGGTAAGATTTTAATACATCCAAATGAACATTCACTGAAAAGTACAGTATCTTAGTTTTGCTTAAGTAAGTACAAAATAGAGTAGCCTCCAATGTCCTAATAAAAAGAAATGATACATTTGCATTTAAAATACCTGAAATGAAGCTTGATAAGAGGAAGAATAAAATAAATTAAATAGATATTTTCTTAAAACAAGCTCTGTCCTAAGAGAAGGCTAGTGGAAGATGCCATCCTATTTGGGAAGACAGAACTGTGATTTTGGCATTTTGTGGTTTTTAAATTTATTTTTAGTTTATGAAAAAAAATCTGTATTTTATTGTCTCAGACAAATTCCATTTGTAGGCTTTCAGCATATCTATATTTATATATTCAGCACTTATGGGGAAATTAGTATCTCATCCCATGTTCTGGATGTCCTGGAATAACTTTTCCTTTCACATGCTTTCCATGGTTTTGCATACATTGTGGCATCTTCCTCAGGAATGTGATTTTTTTTTGGGGGGGTATAAAGTCTTGTTTGACATGTTTGTTTTCTACTGTAAGCTCCCTGTCATTTTGCTCAGTTAAGTCATACTATCAGAAAATAAAAATTCTGGCTGTTCTGCCGTAAATCTTTTATTATTGTGCACATCCAAATTATTGTCCAAAAAAAGAATGATTTTGAGCTAATCTTTTCTGTTGTTGTTGCAAAAAATCAAATTCTATGTTACAGAAATTACCACCTCAGAAAAAATATGGCCATTTAGGAAATCTGTCAGGCTGAATATGTGAAGTGTATCTCAGAAGGATATTTTTGTACCTAATAATACGGTACCTCCTTCTAGAAGTAATTTGTTATGCATTTGCCTGTGGCAAAATCCCCGTATTGAAAGAAGGTCACAGGTCAATGCCTCTCAAGGGCTCTGAAGAACATCAGCAGCAAAGAATTAAGAATACATTAATTAAATGGGCACACAAAATGGGGTTATTTATCATTTCAGGTATGTGGGTAGCTTAAAGGTAGCTGTTTGAAGGTTAGCTCTTTGTCATTTAACAGTATCTGATCAAGACTGTGGATGGAGATGAAGTGGTCTTACAGCCTCAGAAAATCATACAATCATTTAGGATGCAAAAGTTGACAGAAATAGGGACGTGAATCTGAACTCAAGAGCAGTGTGCACTCCTGACGGTACAGGCAGCTCTTCATGGTGCTGGGATGAGGCAGAAGTATTACTGGTTGTGCTTCTGCTACTTCCTACCTCTTCTAGAAGGGAAGAAGCTGCAGAAGAACAACATTATGCTATCAAAATGGTAAATCAACATTTCTGGAAATTCACCTTGAAATTTCTTATGGGTCCTTTTTTTTTTTTTTTTTTTTTTTTTTCCTACTGATATTTAAACAGGTTACTTTAGGTTAAACAGGTTAAACAGGTTACTTTTTTACATCACAACTAATTGAAAAGTAGGGAAAATTCTATCTGGCAAAACCTTATCTTTGGATCTAATTTTCCCTGAGTCCCAGAACTACCATTTTATGTAACTTTAGCAGACACCAAAATGAATAAAACCTGGGAGGGAAGAAAGAAGGTTATGCTACTTAAAAAATTGAGGATGCATGTTTCTATCTGCTGAGAAAAAAAAATATTTAAAAAATATTATGATCAAGTCACTCCTTAACCTTCTTTGTGATAAGCTAAATACACGTGGCTTTGATTTTCCCATTAAAGTGTAATCATTCCTGTGACCCTTTCCAATTTAGCAACAGGCTTCTTCAGCAGAGGCATCAAACAGGACACACTGTTCCAGAAATGGTCACACCAGTGCCACGTACTGATGTGATTCAGCCTGCCTATAACATCATGACAGTTCTCATTCTCTTCACACACAAGATGGATTGAAATTGTGCATTGTCCTCCGTGTTGCAATGGGGTTCATCCTAAGTTGGTTATCTAGCAGGCTTCTAGCAGTGCTTTCCACTCTACTATTTTCTCACATTGAATCCTCCACTCTAGAATCAAGAACTGCTCTTTATTCTTAGATGTATAACATCATATGTTTGCTTGCAGCCAATTTACTAAGAAATCAGATTGCTCAGTACCAATATCCTCTTTGTGAATTACCACTTCCCTAGTCTTCTTTGCTGTCTGTTTCACTGACTCTCTCTCTCTCTCTGTCTCTCTCTCTTTTGGGTAATCAATAGACCTGGTATACAGCATATGGCCCCAGAGCACAGTGCCCACGGGTCCAAACCAGAAAATCACTTAATATTTCACTTAATATTTCCCATTTACTTTTCAGTTTTGAGAATGGTCAAGTAGCATTTCTTAAATAATTCCCAATTATCATGCATATTTTTCTGTTTAAGTATCTACCCCTGATCTGGTTTATAATAATTAGATAATGTGAGGATATTGTACAGACAAAATGTAGCTTAATAAATTCAAGGTTGCCACCTCAGGAAGTCCTTAAGTCTCCGTGAGACAGAAAACAGGAGATCCTGTACAAGTTTTCCCTGTTCTTAACTCAGTTCCTAAAACTGCTGGTCTCTATTGGTGAGAACACAGCGGGGTTACATAGACCTTTAGTCTGAACCATTGTGGCTTATGGATGCTTTTTGCTTGTATTTTATGTCACTTAAACTGAAATTCATCACCCAAAATTATATAGAAATTGTTTTTTGGGAAGGTTATTTTATTTTCCCGAGTTACTATTTTTTGGTAACTGATTAATAAACGTTCCAAATCATTTTATACTGAATTTTCAGTTGACTGACTTAGAAAGGTTGTGATGCTTTTTATCGAATAAAATTCTAAATTTCCTTGCCTTTTCTTCCTGAAGAATCTGACCACTGATTTTCAGGTTCTAATCAGATTAATTACCCCCAAATAGGTAATGACAATCGACTGATTTCAGTTTGTCTTGTTTACTCTACATGAACTAAGGAAATTGAGGTATCTGTAGGAAAACAAACAAACAAACAAACAAACAAACACAAAACAAAACAGCAAAGAAACATGGCACAAGCCAGTTAATAAAATAGGCTTGAATGACTTGGAGGGATGGAAAGAAAAGAATTCAAGCACAGCTATTAGACTGTTCTGGAAAGGGAGCATAAGGCTGTTAGAAAGTATGATTTCCTGCTACTTATCATTTGGTTTTTATTTGAGTGGTATAATGGACCAATGCCTTAGGACATTATTTCTTTAACCAGTTATTCAATCATATGGTGAAAATCTTCCCTACTTGACAATCACCTTGATACAAAGGATGCTCTTGAAAAGATAAGCCTCTTGATTTATTATTTTTTTTTTAATAGAAAGCTAAATGAATGGAAAATGGTGACAACTTCCAATATGAAGGGCTTAGAAGAGTCATGATACGATTTCAGGGATTGCTCACATATTAAAGCTCACATAGCTTTAACTATTTTTCATAGTGATATCTTTAAGCAGCACAACACATTGTGATGTTAAGTCATGGGGAAAAAGGTGCAAGTTAGTTTCACGTAATTCTTCTGCCTAGAGTCAAGAAGGATTCCAGACTGAGCTTTTCAAGTACAATAGGGCCCACAGGACATCTGAAATTACAGGTTTCTACTTCAATGTAGAAAAAACAAAGTGCCATGAATTTTGGACAAGTTGTACATGTAAATAAAACAATAAAATAATAGTTAAGAAAAAAAAATCCTACTTTCTAGCACTACATTTTTTTTTTGTAGTTAGGATTCACAGTTGAATAACATTGGCATGTGTTCTTGTTGAGAGCGATTGCTGCAATAACTGTAGTGTTCCAGTAAAAATTGAAGAGTCACCCATTGCCATATTCAGTGTGCACTCAGTATTCACCACAAAGCACTAGCTGTCAAAATGACAGTCAGCCACTGGTGTTTGTTGTTTCACTGTTAAAGAGCTTGGCTTCTTTAGAGCTAAAGCTTTGTTTGCTTCTCATATTTCATTGTAAAATGGGAAATGACTGTCCAAACTCTTTTTTCTACAGCCAGGAGGGCTGTAACTTAAGAAGGTGCTGGCTCACAGCTCTGATTTCTATTGTAAGGAACAATGGCATTTTGGAGGGAATTTTCTTTTTGATTGAGCTAAGTCCTTTTTGAATGAGCTAAGGTTCTTGAACTCACCCATTTAACTTTTTGTTCTTGCATTGCAGTGAATAGAACATGAATTAGAGACTAAGATGTGCACATTGCATAATAACTAGATAAAAATCAAAATATAGAACAAGGAAAAGATAAAGAAATTGCATCTTAAGATGCAATGAGATATGTGAAGAGACAACATGAGAGAAATTGGCAAATGTTTTAACCATGGAAATGTTTTAATGTTAATTCAAAATTTATCCTGACTGTCTGCTGCCATACAAGAACATTGTCTGAATTTAGTCACCAACTTCAATGAATGCTTTCTTGACAATATAACAAATGAGAATTGGATCAAACACCTGTTTTCAGTAGAAGATGACATGCTGCCAGATGGCTTATTAGCAGAGATAACAGAACAGTTGATGAAACTGTAATATGATGGTTGAACTTGAACTCAGATTCAGCAAAGCATTGGCTGAAAAATTTTGGCTAAATGGAAGAAACATTTAGCTTGATACTGGATAGAGCCTGATACTTAATTTTTTTTTTTTAAACATTTCAGATTGCAAACAATCCTCAGCACTTCTTGGGTCACCAAGACATTTTTTTTTCGTGACCTGATAGCCAATAAAACTAAGTAGTTGTTCAGCTTCAGTGCCAAGCAGGACCCCTGGCCCTGTCTTACTAACACCTCTTAACAGATTAAGCTGTTTTGCTCTGGATAGTAAACACACCCTGGCTTGGTGTTAGAGTGGTAACAAAAGGCAGGACTCAGGAGAAGTTTGTTTAGGATATTTATTTTCAGGAGAACTTCTTACAAAGTTCTGCTCCTATGTGAACTCGTCATTTCAAGAGGCAGGTTGATATAAAGTTTCACAACTGTACAAGTGACGAGCTCCACAGCTGCAGTTTACATACTTATTCATAAACATTCAGGAAAAAATAATGTTTTAAACACTATTTTGACTCCCACATTTATTTGAAAAAGTAACCGCTTGCTTCAGATGTTTTTCTGTGTATATTCTGGATATTAATGGATTCATAGAGCAAGCCTTGTTAATATCTTTTATATCATTTTATTCAAGTTTTCTAATGAAACTGGAATCGCTAATATGTTCCTTATCCTCAATTATTCAAAAAATTTGAAAGAATGGCTCTCTGGGAGTCTGCAGTCCTAAGAATGTGTTAAGTTCTCTGACTACACTTTAACAGTGAGAAACTAAGTCGATACTAACTTTAGGTTGCATTTGAATACTTCATGTCTGATAAATCATGACTTCTCTTACGGAAAGCATGTTATGAGCAATTTCTGGAAAAGGACTGATTTTACCTTTCAATATTATTAATATTGAGCAAACTCAGACATAGTCCCTTTCCAAAACATATTTTATTTGTAAACCTATCTCCTCTGAGAGAGAAAACACATTTGGTTTCTAGAGTTCTGAGCAGTTAAATAGCCTAATGGATAAACTTATTTCACAAAACGATTTGAAAACCAATGTGACAATTTTAGATCATAATAACTAGATACAGAATTATTGAAGGAAATGGAAAAGGTGTTTAACACTGTTCTGGTTCCTAGTTGGGGATATAAGGCAGACAAAATACCCTGAATCTTCTTAATTTTAAATACTCATTTAGTGCCTTGTGATAGAAATCCATCCATGGAAGAGATGGATTAATTTTTTTTTTATTAAAAATTCTTCTCATAACATGATAATATATAACAACCCCAAAAATTAAATACTTTTCTTTATCTTCTGAAAATATTCAGGTAAACAGAATCAGATGAAAGAAGGAAAATGAATATATAGTAGCAAAACCCCAGCATTTTGAGTAGGGCCTGGTGTCTCTTGGCATCAAGGTCACATGAAATTGACATGGAATGCTTTGAGATCATTGGTTAAGAGGTGCTGTATGGATGGAAAGTGTTTATTATTTTTATACCTAGTAAAGCCAAGTGATTACCTGACTACCATATTTATCCTAAATCTAAGTAGTAAGTGACATTATGTATCCTTGATGTCAAATGATTTTGATGTCACTGACCTGAAAAGGATGATTTTATTTTTTTTTTAACATGCTCTTTGTGAAACGTAAAGCTGAAATTTTGCGATTTCGTCTGTAGATTGAAATATGCAATCTACAAATAGAACATACATGAGAAACACGTGCATATATATTATTTTTTGATATGTGTATGATAGGAACATGTATCTATTAGATCTTAGGAATAATATGTATTTGACGTGTTTAAAGCCTGGGACTTTCATTAAAAGCTTGGGTTTAACGATTTGAGAGTTCCAAAAGGAAGATTTTTTTTTCTCAACAATGACTAATCCATTGCCAGAAGGTCACATCTTCCAGACCAGGCCACTGATAATCTGTTAAAAAATAAAGAGAGGATGTGACAAAAGCAGACTTAAATCACCTTTGCAGTCTATAATCCAAGCCAGGCATATATGCGGCTAACCCAATGCTGTTGATTTAGACTGTGCTATCTGAGGCCATGGCACTGTGGGGAGCCTGGCCACTCCACTGACCTGAACTTCCTCCTTTGGGCTAGGCTGGTGAGGCAAAAGCCTTCTAAAATTATGACACAATGTTGTATGAAATTGGGACACACATCAGGCTCTATACTTTAATCTTTCATATACATACACACACAAAGATTTTTCTTTAACATTGTTTTTAATTTTTTTTTTCTTTCCAAAGTGCGAGAAAAAATATATTTTTGTTCAGCATTTACTTTATTTTACAATAAGAGATTTTTTGTTTAAGGAAATCCTTAACAGCTTTCAGAGAGTTAAAGTTCAGGAAGACAGTTTTCACTGAGAAAATACTTCTGTAAATATATCCATTTAGGCACTGACTAGTTGAAACTGATTTGTTGACTGACTGGTGTCTTTTCTCCATATAAAAATCAATCACCTTGAATGAACATGTAAATTCAAATGCCTGTCTTCAAAATGTAAAAGGTCATTACCTGCAATAAACATAGCTTTTAAATTTTCATGTAATTTGTTGTTAGCAGTTAAAACAATTTGTTCAGGTCATAGAACAGGACAGATATACAGAATCAACAGACATGTATCAATATATTGGTAATTCCTGTTATCACTATGACTTTGACTTTTTCTTGATGGTTTCTTTCAGATTCGAGGGTAGAAAAATAATCCCTTACTAGAAAATAATCAATATAGAATCATAGAATCATTAAGGTTGGAAAAGACCATCATCTTCATTAGGATACAATCCTCCTCACAAAGATAAATGGAGGTGAAAAGAAAGCCTTTGATTTTTCTTCTTCTTTTTATTTATTATTATTTATTATTATTCATGAGAGGATTGCAGAACAATATACAAAATCTTTCATAAATTTCATAACAAAACACAATCTCATCTGGGCAGTTCTCTTCAACTTGAACAATATCCTGATCAACTTAGGTCATAGAATTTGGCTTTTAAGAAACAAAGTTTTGGGGGAATTGCATAGCCACCAGTTTACTTTCTTGCTGAATGTGTTATTTGGTTTCATCTAGACTTTCTGCTTATTAAGAGCGCATTTAATTTTTTAAGTAGAACTCCACTTTGCACTAAGTGCCAGCACTTTAATGGTAAAAAGGCGTATTTACCTGACCTTCTGTGCAGAATGCAATTTCAACAATACTGCATTTTTATAAATCATAGCAAAATTTGGCTCCCAAGCATTATGATTTCAATTTACAAAGTCATTCTGGCATTTTTACTTAGGAACAGCTTCCAGTAAATATGCCCAAAGAAATAGAGCATATTTAAAAAAAAGAAATACTTTTAATTCCAAGGAGCATTATGTACGATGGAGCTAGAATTTATAGTATGTTGAAAGATACTCCATGCTTAGCTCAGCATGAATACTTTCCTCCTTATCTGCAGCAACTTTTAGAGCATCCTGCTAAAAGTAGTTGAAGAGGGAACCAAAGTCTCTGTTTTACAAAGTTTTAATAGTCAAGGAAACTATCAGGAGTTGTTGTTCCATGTCTACTTTTATTCACAGCTTAGCAGCTACTCTAAAAGGTATAAGCAATCTTCTGTCTAAAAATTTTTTGATCGTTTTCACAGAATCACACAGAATCACAGAATTTCTAGGTTGGAAGAGACCTCAAGTTTTGATCCATTCCAGCCCATTATGCCTGGGAAAACTAATAAAAATAAACAAAACAATAAACAAAAATATTTTTTGTTTTTGTATATAACTATATACCAGATCATTCCTTCTGTTGAGAATATTTCTTTGAATTTCAACATGGCCTGTTTTTGGATTTGCCTTACATTTTGCTTCTCAAGTGCAATCTTCCACTAATCAGTTCTAATAACATTTCAGTACTCATCACACAATGATCTACATAACCTTTGCTGGCAATTGTCTGGATTCAGTGTAGTCACTGTTCAAATATTTAACATTAATCAACATTATTGTACTTGGTGTCTGTGTAAGCTCTTTTAAAGTTGACTCTGCTCATTGTGTATCTTATTTCTAATACATTTTTCATAATATTAAATCTAATACTTTTTCAGGTACTGTTGACATGCAAGCAGCCTGTAATTTTCAAAACTTTGTGTTTGTTTTCTCATGCTGATGAGTAGTTCTCAACAGAGTAAAATAAAAGCTTGCTTGCAAATGAAGAACATTACTTAGAAAACAAAAGGATATATCTAGGCTGCAGACTTTACTGTAGTTTAAGAATACACAAGACAGTTTTAAGTAATGGTTTGGGAGCTAAAATCAGTTCATCAGCAATACAGCCCTTTACTTGACTTCATTTAACCACCAAAGCTGAGACCACTTCAGCTCATTCACTACTTGGAGGTCTTTCCTGAGACAGTCAGACACTTGGCTTTTTGGGGACATGTGACAGATTTATCATAGAGATGTCAGAACTTGCAATGGAATAAAAATTACGACTTTTAAAGGATTCTTAGATATGATATGTAATATCCATTGCTTGAAATTAAGAGTAGAACTACTATGTTTTTAAACTCATCTTTACTTAGGGAAATTTAATTAAGATTCTTATCTTGTTCCTAAATAAGAACCCCATTAATTTTCTATTTGAGAATGAACCCTTTTGAAATATCAGTGGAAAAATGCAACTAAGAGGATAATTTTAAAACAATAAAGGTAGACTTTTACTGCTGCATTGCATTTATCTTCATGAATGAGAATGATAAAGGTTTTAAGTGTTGTTTTCTATTGAGAAAAATATTGTACAACTGGACCAAATGTAATGTGAATTCATATTTGATGACTGCCATTATACCTTACAAACTATGTAAACAAGTCATCAGTGTTTTTATATTTTGTTCCCTCGTATTTTACTTATATTACCGACAGAATAACTTGTTGGAATGATTTCTAACCTGATATCTTCCAAAGATATGGATTAATGGATTATTACACAATTCAACGTTATAGAAACTACATGCCTGATGAGATTTGCATCATTACTTACAGAACAGAACTAATGACAACGTAGATGGTTAATTCATTAAGAACAAATGTCAACTGAATTTCATTGCATGTTTCATTTTTGCCTGTGTACTCATCTGACCTCAAAAAGTACCGTAAGAAGTGATTTCCATAATTTCGCTTTGTAAATAACAGTAAAAAATATTATCTAGTTTGCTTCCCAAGTAGAGGTGAGCAACTGGATTCTATGGATGAACAGAAGTGTAGGTCATAATGTGTTTATCCAGTGTTCAAAAAGAATCTATTGAAAAATAGAGTCCAATAAAACTGTTTCAGCTTGATAACATCAGAAGGAAGACCTCTTTCAAGTTATTTTCCTTTGGAAGTTCTGTATTTATTACTTTCACCATAATAATGTTGCATATTTTTCATTAGTATTACTTTGTTATTGTAAATCTTTTTAACTACTATATTCTGTAGTAAAGCCATTCTCCTACTTATAGAAATGGAAAACAAACAAACAAACAACAAATGAATAAAATCAGTAATTAATTTGTAAACTATTGTTTCATATAGGTTCCATATTTGAAGACAGAAATTTTGTCAGCTCAGATACTAAACTATAGTAGAATTGTTTGTTGATTACAAAACCCACAAGTAATATAAAAATGGGAGATGTTCAGGGACTTTTTCAATTTTTTTAACGTAATGTATTGACAGTCAAAATGAAGAAAGTAATAAATCTGCATTTCTTTAGTGTGATAATACAGTTGAGCTATCATTGATGTTTCCACAAGTATCTGTCTTGTTGACATATTTCAAGAGTTCTTTTTCATTTTTCTTATGGAATATTATATTTGGCTATACTTATTATCTTATTTCTACAGTAGAGAAACACCAGGCAGTATGTGCAAATCTGATAAAAATGGGAAAAGAAAAAACGGACCAGGATCAAGAATACACAAGAAGGAACCAACTATGATACCTACAGGTAATATAATCAAGGTTAATACTAACCAAAATTAAGCTATTTAATAATTATTTTTCATACAGGAAAAAAAAAAAAAAAAAAGCAAAAAACAACCACCCTTTGTGGTCAAAAAATGGCAGATAAACCCTAGTAGGCACAAATTCTTGTCTTAGGAGCTTATGGGGTTACATTTATGATTGCTACCCTTCCTCAGTTTGTTGGCACCATGCTGGACAGGAGGAACTGACAGATGGCTCTAAGAGGGCAATGGCTAAAGGGTTTAGATTAGGGGATTAGGGCCTGAGCAACCTGCTGAAGGAGGGAAGAGTCTGGAGGGGAACCAACAATTGCTCCAATGTGAATACCAACTGCAGTTACAGCAGCTTTTTAAACAGTTGTTTTAATTACAAATCATTTTTGGATACACATTTGGTGTCCTTTCTAATCACTCAGCGAGAGGTACAAGAAACATGGTGGTAAAGGTCAAGCTAAAGAGACTCCAAGCATGAAAAATACTGTGATTAGCATGAAAACAAAACAGAACAAAGCAGACAGCTTAGAGCTCAATTTCTAGACAAAAATAAAAATAAAAAAATCCTGTACAGGCGTGGAAGCAAACACCAAATCTGTATTGAGAGCCGCCTATAGGGAATAGAGATGAAAAAATGAAGGAAAAGCTTTTTGAACTATCTTACTGTGAAAAAAAAAAAAAAAAGGAAAGAAAGAAAGAAGTGATGCCACCTCCAGGAATAATGCCTGCAGCACTGGGACACTCATGAGTGGCTGATGAATACTAAAGCCCATGAAAGACCGAGACTGTAAAGAAATAAAAGCCAGAAGTAGAAGAAGGAATAAATCCATTACAAAATACACTCAAGCAGGCTAAGAGAATCTAGCAGGCAAAACAGATCTAAAAAAATGAACTATATACTGTATAACGTGGTATATAAATCAGGAGGAATAATGGCCATTCTTTTGGAATACTCCACTGTGTTTGTGAAACTGAGTTTGCTCTAACTCAGTACTGTCTCCACCCTGGGATGGAAAGGCAGCCATATGACCTGAACACTTCGGATAAAAGAGTAACGCCTGCAGTGTGACTGCAGTTGATCTAAATACTGCTCACATGCTTTAGCAGACAGCATGTGACACAAGACTGATGAATTTGCAACTACGCTTTTACATCAAGAGTCAGTTAAACCTTACTGTATGTTGCAGGACCAACTACATACAGCCATGACAAATAGCAACAATATTGAATAGACAAGTGTTCTTAAACTATTCTATCAGTGAAACCTAGTATTTTAAATGTCTCATCCCCTGCAAATGATCTTTGAAATAAGGATAATTTACTACAGTTCTTAATTGCTCAGCACAAGGAGATTTCTGTTTGTAGAGTCCCCAGGTGAAAACCCATGTTTACATCATTCCAATAATATGTGACAGAAATTTGGGGTTTTTCCATTTTTTTTTTTTTTTAAACTACAAAGTCAAGTATTCCAAATAATGCCATGACTAAGGTTGCCTGTGATACAAAGTTTAGAAGGTTAAGGAATTTTAAAGTTAATATGACATTTTAAAGTTTTATTCACGGAAAATATGTTAATTACTTCTCACGTCAAGAAGTTCTCACGCTTACTCCTTGGTAAGCTAAAGTTATCTTTTGGTAACATTTGGCCTGACTTTTCATTCAGTATAAACATCTGAAGGACTTACGCCTAGTTCAAAGACGCATCATAAAGATACAGATGATGACATTAATTCTGTGGGAAAAAATGTTGACCAAAATGCAATGCCAAAGGATTAATACTTGTAATAAAGTCAAAGAGCAAATAATTTGGCTTAAAAGAAACAAATTCAGTTAAAGAGTTGAGATTTTATGTATTTCTCACTCGGTATCTGACCAACTCCACATGGCAGCTGAAAGGTAATGAGGAACTATCTGAGTCAAAGAACATGAAATCAGCTCATCAATTATAAAACTGGATGAGTACATGCTCTGAAAGATAGCTGCCTGTCCTTTGGGATTACTGACACATCTTGAACACATCTGAGAATGATCACAGACCTAAGCAGAAACATTTGAAAGGAGAAGGAGAAATCTCATGTTTGGCCCCATTTTAAATTCTTTTTATTTTCTGGAGCAAGAAGATTCATGATGTGGCATACAAGCAGGGACAAAGGGACAAACACCCATGACACTTCTCAGTAAGTTTGTAAGAGGTTCACACTGGAGAGATGTTCATGTAAAACAGGAGCTGGTGGCAACTGTCTTTGAAAGGGAAAAAGTTCCTTAGCTTTATGCACAAAAAGAAAATGTGATCTAATCATGATTATGTTTATAACAAGGAAACCAGCAATTTCAAAGAGAAAATGTGATGTTACTGACATTATAACATCAATATATGGATAAAGTATGATTTTCTCTTTACTGAGAAAGTCATTACTGATGACAAACACACAGAGCAGGAAAGAGCTTCCTGGTTCAAGGCAGGTACCTTAGCTAATGGAAGGCATCAGGCAATTGAACAGAGGTGTTGACAGGGTATTAGTGGAAATGAAGGAATCATACCAAGTGGTTCAATAGATTGAAATAACAGCCTGATGATTCATTGGCTCTGAGGGAGGAACTGTATGTGGCAAAGGCTGTATCCTGACAAAAGATCTACTTTCTGATCTCCCTCCTCACATCACTGACCCCTTTCGCTTGCTGCCCTGCAGCCACCAGGGCCTAAGGCCACCTTGCCAACCCCACCCACACTCTGTCCTCGCAGTGCCTCTCACAAAGGCCAGAGATTTGAGGACATTTCTGGTACGAGGCTGAGAGGTGCTGCTGGTGCTGCACCCCTAGGAGCCTCCCCAGCTTAACGTGGGACATGAGGCCACCACGTTTTCTACCACCAGCTCAGCCTGCCTATGGGATGGCCAAGGTCTGGCTAGGGCTGCGCTGCATCACAGGGCTCTAACACCTCCCCTCACAGCACTGGTGAGATCTGCTACCACTACTGCCCCAGCTCTATTGAAAAAAAACAAAACAAAACAAACAAAAAAACAACAACAAAAAAAAACAACAAAACGACATAAGGAGACTGAGCAAGGGGACAACTCATGCTTTATTCAGCTCCTAAAAGCTACGCCGCCGGCACAGAGCGGGCCTCGGCGTTACCCCGGGCCGAGGCAGCCCCGAGCACCTCTCCCCGCCCCGTGCATGCGCAGCGGTCGCTTCCCGGAGCCGGGCGGGGTAAGATGGCGGCCGCGCTGCCGGCCGTGGCCCTGCTCCTGGGCTGCTGCGGCGCGGCGCTCGCCAGCGGCGTCCAGGTACGGGGGCTGCAGGGGGAGAGCGGCTGGTGAGGAGAGACAAAGAAACAGAGGGAGGGCAGACGGCGCTGCAGCCTCCCCGCCGCTGCCATGCTGCTGCTGCTGCTGTTTCCCCCTATCTCCGCCCCGCCGCAGGCAGAGCCCGCCCCGCTGAAGCCGCCCCGGGCCGCTGGTGGCGCTCGGGGAAGGGCCGGGAGGGCTGTGGGCAAAGGGGCTGGGCTGAGCGTCCCGCCGCGGAATTAGGGTTTTATAAACTAATGCAGCACATCCCAGAAGCGCCGGCTGCACGTCAGGCACGTGCAACTTGTTCAGAGTGTGTAAAGTTAAAGACAGCCCCCCCCCTTGTAATATATCTGCTTCTGAAACATCTTGCTTTGGCAGTGCCACACAGCTCTCGGTAGGCGGTGATCTGTTTGGCCTCTACAGCCGCTTGCTGGCTGAGTTGTGTGAGGGAAAATGGAGGTGCAAAGGGAGTGGGGAGTTGTGGGCTTCCACAGGTGGCTGGGCGCCGGGCCTCACCTGGCCGTGATTGCTGTGCGCAGCTCTGGCAGGTGTTTCCATTTTATAAACCGAAGAAGCTAATGCTTCCCCTCCCCCCCCCCCCCAGGTGTGAATTCCATACTTCAGTAACTATGTATGTATGTATATATGTGTATATATATATATATATTTTTTTTTTTTTTCTTGCATAGCACACATGCTGCACCTGGGTTGTTTGCACTTGGATTCTGCTTTATTAAAAAAAAAACAAAAAACAAAACAAAAAAAAAACACAAAAGGTTGTACTTGAAAATAATTACTGGTAGGGCAAGAAGTAAACAATAGAAACACCTTCAGTATTTGGAAACTGCAGATTTTTAACTGCTTGAAGTATAGTACCCTTGCATATGTTTTAACACACTTTTCTATGACTGCGTTTTGTGTAAGGCATCAGGCTGGTACTCCTCAGAGAAGTAAACCAGTCAAATTAAGCATCGGGAGTCTGGATTTCTGTCTTGTGCCTGACTCTTTCTGTGACTGCTGGAAAACCTTAGCCTCTTTAAATATGCTGATATACGCAGTCTGTTTAAAACAAGGGCCCTGTCCTCTGCAAAGCATGTTGGAATCTATATAGAAATGGTTGGTATTGTTCTAGCTCTTTATTTTGAAGCATGGACTTAAAATGAGTTAAAGTTCTAGATTAGCTTCTCTGCTGCTGGAAAGGCAGGAGGAACAGTGAAAATAGAAATTCATCCAAGCCCCTTCTCTCATTAAGGAAGAAATTGTAGGTTAATAAATCATTGCACTTTGGAGTGTACTCTGGAATAGAGATGCGTGGGCTTTTTAACTAACTTGAAAGTGACTAATGGATCTTTTTCATTTAGCAAGTTTCAAGGAAAGATTTGTTAGAGCTAACTTAGATAAAATATGCAACATGGAATAAGAAAAATTGTTATTCTTGAATGTTTTCTAAGGTTTATTCAGTGTTAGGTGTGGTAAATGGAAACATGCATTGAACGTGGTTTGTTTTATGGAAACAAAAATATGATCAGTTATTGCTTTATTTCTATTGAAAAACATCTAATATTTTCTCTGTCTATAAGGATCAAGCGGAACAGTTCTTCAGAAGCGGACATACAAATAACTGGGCAGTTTTGGTAAGTGCGGTCCAGGTTGTATCCTTCAAATAAAGTTTACAATTTTTCGTCACATGCCATTAGTGCAACAATTGCTCAAGAATTTTGTTTATTTGAAAGAAACAGAAGGAGAAGGGATTGGAAATGAATAAATTTGAAGTAAGCCCTGCAAATTTATTAATTAATAATAACAAAATTATTTTTAATATTAAAAAATATTATTAATATTAAAATTAGATTTTCATTGCAATTTAATATCAAGCAATCAGAATGTATAGATACGTGGTAGGTTTCATAAAGCAAAAGTTCTAACAGCATTAAAATGGTTAAATTATCACAGTGCATGTTGAACAGAAGTGTAATTATTATATCAGAAAAGTGTATCTCTTTGACCAGGCAGGTATCATTTATTTCTGATTTATGTATTCTTACTCAATCTGTTAACTTGTGATAACAGGTTTAGGATGAAATAAATTTGTAATTTACATAATGTTTAGATCAACTGTTCTTATCTTAATTTTTTTCATTGCCACGAATCTTTTATTAGCTTTGAATCATGCTACACAATTGGTTCTTAATCACAATTTGGGTCCTAATGACTAATTTGTCTCAGAACACTGTTATGATTACTCAGTAGCAGATGTTTGTTTTCCAGATACTAAAATGTAGCAATATAAAATGAAAGTGAATAGTAACGGATCAAATTAGAACAAATAATTTATGTAGTCTGCAGTGTAGAAACTGGAAACCATTAAAACATCAAGTACTATTTTAATATTTTTAACAAATAGGTGCTGTAGTTAGTACAGTTAAAAACACAAAGAAAGTGGAAAATTCTGTCCAAGAACCGTAATTTCAGTCTTCAACAGATTCTAAGCTGCTTTTTTTTTTTTTTTTTTTTTTTGGGGGGGGGGGTAGTTCATGATTCAGCTTTTTAACAATTGTTACTAATTTCTTAAAGCAATAACGTAGAGAGGGTTTAACTGCTATCAAACACTTCAGGCCTCACATTGTACTGCAAACCCACCTTGTCAGTAGTGTGAATTAATGTGCTGTGAATAACCAAATTTAATATGTAGGCATGTTTTATGCTGTGTTGTGCGGGAGGTAATGAAAGGAAGGGGCAGAGGACAATTTCTTGAAAAGTCACAGCTACATTTGCCAGGGTTAGCTTTCAGGCCTGTGAACCTTGCTCAAAGGCAAATGTGCTCAAAAGCTTTTTGAAATTCCAACCTGGAGGGACTTGAGGATCCTTTCAGGCTGAATTTTGATTTATAAGCTACTAAGTTATTTTGATTTATAAACTACTATTTTTGATTTTTAAGCTACTATTCATTTCTTTGTATAAAAGACTAGAGAAAAAGATATTATATAGTTTGCTCTATGTGACTTGGCTTAAAAGATGTTTCTGTTTAAATCAGAGATGAAGAATTAAACTGTCTTAAATGCTATGCTTGTTTCTTCTTTATTTTTGTGGATTTAAAATCAAGTCTCAATGCTTTTTCCTTCATCTGTCTGAACGACTGGTAAAACTGAAGAAATTTGTCTGCAAAGGAGTTTCTGTCCTTGGTGCAGAACAAATTTGAAGTATTGAACTTAATTTAAACACAACGACAGGAATGAGGCTATTAAGAACTACAGCATATTGCCTCTGAAGATTTTGGAATCTCATTGATTTCAAGTTTTGGAGGACAGATTAAATAATATCTGACCTACAGAATACTTTCAGTACAGGAATGGCTCACACCAACTCTTTGCCCTGTTAGAAGAGTAGAATCTGAACTCCTTTGAGATTTTCTGAGAATCTGTATTCAGATTTTGGTTAGAGCTTACTTAGCTCTTGCTTTATTGTATTTGACTCCTTAAATGCAAAGCACCCTTAGTGTGTTTTCTCATGTGTGGCTTCTGCATGAATTTGCTTATGCTTTATGCAAGAATGCTCCCAAAATGGGTTTGCTATTGAGATGAAAACTCTTCCTTCGAATTTTCTTTCATTGGGTATGGAGAAAGTAAATGAAAAATTTAGCTTATCCACTTACTGTTGCTCGATTATTCCCTAAAGTGCCACTTTCTATGCTCAGTTGGTTTTATGACAATGTTCTCATGAGCCAGTATGTTAAGAACATTTATTTTTTTTAACACTTATTTTCAGCATTTATTGCTCTGGTACAACAAAGGTTTATATAGCTTATATCATGACTTTCTTGGTGTTGCTATGTTCTTTCTGATTTATAACTTTGTTGGAATACCTGTAATCAGTGTCTTCTGATGTATATTCCAGGCCAATTTGTGTATTTTTATGCTACTTAACGTATTGTGTTTTTCTTTTCCTTAAAAAGGTGTGCACATCTCGATTCTGGTTTAATTACCGTCACGTGGCAAACACTCTTTCAGTATACAGAAGCGTGAAGAGACTGGGCATACCTGATAGGTGAGGAGACCTTGGTGAATACAATTCCTTATAAATGTGCTGTTAAAGTTCTTTCATTTTCCGAAGCAGTATAAAAATACATTTTTCTTTCCAGTTCAACAGGATAAAAGTAAAGATGTGATCACAGCAGTGTGTTGAAAAGTGCAGCAATAGTGTTCAAAAGGAAAAAGCAACAAGTTATATAAGAAAACTTCCAGTTGGAATGTGTCAATTAGATTTAAGAGGGGGGAAAAAAAAAAGCTATCTGGCCACTAAACTGTACCACTTACTATACTGGTGAAAGCATAAAGTGAAAATTGGTAAATGCATTCATTGATGACAATACTACTCTGAAACCTTGCTTCTGCTATACTTTAATTTCCTTTCTGTGTGAAGATGTTAGCAACCATAACTACTAAAAATAGCAAGGCTTCCATATCTCATACTACACAGAATCTCTGTGCTTAAGGCCTTGAACAAAGCAGCTCCTATATATTGATAGCAGCCTTGAAAAATCCATTTTGCATATTTTTTAAGAAACCAGAGTCTTTGTCCATGCAAACTGCTTCTGTAGCACAGAGATCAAAAGAATATTCCTTCTTTAACAAGATTAGGAAGATGAATGAACTGTTCTAAAGTGCCTTTTTAATTGTGTACCTACTGTAAGTTTTAGTGGGTATTGACACAGTTCCATCCAGATGTTTTGGAATGCAATTTACTTGTATCAAATCAATGAAAAGACTTTATAAGCACCAAAATCCATTGAGTAATAGGCTTTGTGTAGCCATGGGCTCCTATAGAAATACTTGTGATCCTATTTTTTAATGTTAATTTAGAGCACTGGTAGTTTCTCCAGCATATATGCCTAAGATGTATGGCCCGCTTCGTCATTTCAAAATGTATATTTTAATGAGGATTAAGTTTGTATGTCATTTATTTGTCCAGGTTTAAGACGGTAGCATCTGGAGTCCCCACTCAGCTCCCACTCAACTGTGGATGCAATGGCAACGTCATCCCTTTTTCTGTCTTTATTTTTAAAAATAAGGGAGTGACTTTTCTGTTTCTGAAAGATGGGATGTTGAAACCTAATTTGTGGAGGAATTTTGGGGCTATAAATCCAAGGAAGCATACTGCCTAAGCATTGTATGGCATTTTTTTGCACATCTCATTCAGAAATATCTTCTCTCCTGCTATACAGGAGAGAAGAAGCACGGACACCATAGGTGCTACCTTAGAAATTCTTTTGCTACTTCTGTCCTTACCTGAAACCTGAAAGCTTTTTTTTTTTTTTTTTAATCTACATACATTCACCATAAAAATAGGTGGTGGTTTTAGTAATACTATAAAAACTACAGCATAACTGGAGATTTCTGATTTTCAGGTGCCTGGTCTGTTTGTTATTCATATCCAAAGATCCAGAAATGAATCTCAAAAAGCTAGCTATCCTTTAGACTAAGGTCAAGAATAAGACATTAGACAAGACCTAAAGAGATAGTAGAGAGTGGGTTACCTTTTTTTCATCTTTTTCAACATGGATTTGAGCGGGTTTCTCCTATTTCCTTCCTCTACCTGGTTTACTTTCTTTGCAGCAAAATTTCATTCAAAATAACCTTTTTTCTTTTAAGTCTTAACGATATCCTAAAAATAAACATTTATTGTGATTCCTGGGTGGGCTTCTTTGAAAGGATTTGTCCATAGCCTTCTTTTGGATGGAGCTGTGTCAGTCTGGTGGTTTAAGTTATTTGTCATCTGACAACAGAACAGATTCGGAAAATGGTTTGTGGTTTTCTGACTGCAAGTTGCTCTGATTTGTTGACATGTGGGCACGATGCTCCAATTTGTAAGAACGAGTTTTGCTAGAATATAAGAAAGCCAAAATGAATTGAGAAAATCTTTTTGATTGCTGAGTTCATTACACAGCTTAAGTTTTACAATATGGGAATAACAGTAATATAATACATGATTACATTAGTTTAACAGCTAAGCTGTGAGTTAGCACTGAGGTTATTAAGCTGAATGTGTGGACAATGTGCTTTTAAGAATGCCATATGGTGTTCAAACTCTGTACGTTTGTGCTCACCTGCCTTCACTACAACCATGCAGAGCTTTTACTGAGTGATGTGTGATTATTATTATTATTTTTTTAATAGTCACATTCCTTGCAAATAGAGTGCTAAATCATGGGTCTAGTTATGGCTTAGTTTTCGTCTTGTCTGTATGTAATGAAAAAATGGGTCTAGACCTAAATATTCAGTAGACCTGTAGGGTACATATTTGACAGTTGCTTCCAACTATTTCCTGTTTAATGAGTGATTTTTTTAAAATAAAAATAGTTTTGTACTTGTGTGCAAGCATGGGGAAAAATGTTATTTCTCTTCTGTGGTTGTTTTCCTCTGACTTCTGTCGTTACAGCATCATAATTATTCCAGCATTTTATTCCCAGTGAAATCATTTACTTTAATTATTTTTTAGTGTCAGTGCTTGAATTATTTTGGATAGCAATTATCTGTCTGTTTTTTTGTTGTGTTCAGTGTGGAGCATGTCAGCACTTAATAAAGAATAACATTACTCATGAAGTACTCATGCAGACATATAGGTGACACATAGGTGAATGATGACAGGCACATGAATAGTATTTAAATGGCAGGACACAGTTTAATTTATAACCATATCTGAGAGTCTGAATTAGCAGCATTCTTTGTGGATTACTTAAAAGTTTACTTACAAAGATTACTTAAACTATATCAAAGAGTGTTTTCCAAGGAAAAGAATTACATCCCCTTGTTCCAGACATCTCTGGCACATTCTCCGTAGTGCTGCATCTCTTAGGTGACAGCCCATGTGTTCTTTAGGTAAATTCCTGGTTAACACAGATAATCATGCAGTAGTACATCAGATGTAGTATGATGTAGATGTAGTCTGAGGAATGTTTAGGAGCTCCTCAAATTTAATTAACAAAACAATTTTCATAATATTTTTAATTTGCCCAAAAGGGCACAAACAAGCTGGGACTTCTTATAAAAATCTGGAGATTTTTCTAGAGTTTTGCCCACCTAGCTCCAGGCAAGTCTGTACCGTAAAGTTGTTAGCATTAACTACCTGCATATTCAGGTTTGGCCTGACTGAATCCTGTAAATATCAGCTAGCTGCGTTACCATGTGTGGTATCATTATACTAGCAAGGATGTATGTAAGGTGTAACTAAGCAAAGTTCCGCTTACAATGTCAGGAACCTTCTTAATGTTGAAAGCTGTTGTTTTAGTCATGGCATGGTTTTGTTGTAATTTCCTTTTGACTTGTGTGAAACAAGAATGTCAAAAATGTTTTTCTTGTGTTTTCTACAGTCACATTGTCCTGATGCTGGCAGATGATATGGCATGTAACCCCAGAAATCCCAAACCAGCTACTGTGTTTAGTCATAAAAACATGGAGCTAAATGTATATGGAGATGATGTGGAAGTAGATTACAGGAGCTATGAGGTAACTGTGCTTTAAATTACTGGGTCTCGATTTTTGCTGTTTTAAAGCTTTATAAAGCTTCTGAAAGTCTGAAAGAAGTCTTTATTCATGTGACTAGTCAAGGGCTGGGCTTTTACTGTCAACACCTCTACTCCACCATTGGGTTTTGTATTTGAAATTTATTATACCAGAAACGTGATTTGTATTGGTTAAAGAACAGAATCTCCACAGTATAAAAAAGATATGATACTTGAACGTGTCCAGAGGAGAACAACAAAGCAGGTAAAATTGCTGGTAGGCATGTCCTATAAGGAGAGGCTGAGGACACTTGGGTTACCTACTCTAGAGAAGAGAAGGCTGAGAGGTGACCTTATCGCTCTCTGCAGCTTGCTGAGGAGGGTAAGCGAAGATGGTAACCGATGACAAAGCTGCACCAGGGGAGGTTCAGACTGAACACTAGGAAAAATTTCTATGCTGTGAGGGTAGTCAAACACTGGAACAGACTTCCAGGTAAGGTGCTTGATGACCTAAGCTATCAACCAGTGTTCAAGAGCCATTTGGATAATGCCGTCGTTAATACTGTTTAACTTCTGGCTAGCCCTGAAGTGGTTAGGCAGTTGGGATAAGTGATCTTTGTAGGTCATTCCCACCTGAACTATTCTAATTAAGAATATATGGAACTCCTTGTGTGTATACAAGGAATATATGGATGTTACAGAATTTTCTCCTTCAGAAATGGTAGATTACTGGTTGATGTCTCATCTTGCAAGCACTTAACACCACTGTGAAACTTACAGCATGCAAGCGAAATGTGTATTATGTTCTTTCCAGAGTATGATTTTGTTGCTAACATTTGAGTTGTATACATCTGCATGAAGAGCAAATGCTGTTTTATAGGAGGTTTTACAATCACCATCGTGATGATGCTCAAAGACTTATGTAACTGAAATTGATCTTGTTTTTCCTTTCCCGAGTTGCAGAGGAAGTTTAAACTTTTATTTTTCCATGGTAACACACACTAATGTTGCACTTTGTGTGTACATGAACAGCTTTGCCAGAATAAAGGTACACAGTGAAGGTTTTCAGATCGATGAAAAATGTACTTAGAAATTACAGTAGTAGTAGCTTTATTTGATATAGTAAAGCAAGAGGCTGATATTAGTGAGATGTAATAAAAGGTACTATATAATTCTGAACCTTACTGCAGTAAAACCTTGAACAGAAAATGTCTGTTGATGCAGTTTATACCATGCAGTATTGCATCTTATTAGACACACTACATGTTCTATTGTTCCGTTATTTATTTAATGTAACCCAATGTAGAACCACTGATCAGTATTTTTCTTCAGAAAATAACTTTTTGCTTCTATTCATAGGTTACTGTGGAAAATTTCTTGCGTGTATTAACAGGAAGAATTCCACCAAGCACACCTCGATCTAAACGTCTTCTTTCTGATGACAGAAGCAATATTCTAATATATATGACAGGTAATTTAAGGTTTGTGTATATTGTTTATTGGCTTTGTTAAGTCACAAATGTACCTTTTCAGATCAGATGCCTGCAAGTTATTTCTCCATGGCAGTGGAGCTTTCAATCATTTTCTTGAATTTTTAGCTGTTGAGCTTCCCCTTTTAAATCTGCTGCAGTTCCTCATCATTTGTGAGCAGCTCATACAAGCACACCAAGGCTCTAAGTTAATTAAGAGATGAGATTATCGAATGGAATGGGGCATCCATCTGAACAGAACTAGGACACTTCAGACCATAATACTTCCCTCTCAGTGGTAAACGAAATCCTGAAATCCAATCAAGAGTCCAAACAAACAAAAGAATTACATTTTTTTTCTTATCACATTATACTAATTAAGAAAACCTGTAAGACAGTACTTATAACCTACAATAACCTAAGACAGTACAAAATATAGTATATATAAAAACGTACAGGACATAGAGGTAGTATACATATATAAAAACCTATGTATATAAATACATATAAAAATAATATAATAAGTATATATATAAATACTTAGATACTTAAATTCTGTACTGTCTCGTTATATATTTAGTTGCCAGTCTAAAAGCTTCTCACTGTCCTAGTATTTTCTTCTGCTGGAGTTCCACTGGAGAAAGAGAATTGTGTTTTGTGCTTTTTATTTTTTATTTAATTATTTTAAGAAAAAACATTAGACTGATTATCTTCCTTAACCTACATACTTGCCTAACTTGTGTTTTTTCTACCAGGCCATGGTGGAAATGGTTTCCTAAAATTTCAAGATTCAGAAGAAATCACAAATGTAGAACTTGCTGATGCTTTTGAACAAATGTGGCAGAAAAGAAGGTAATAACTTTTTATTCAGCGGTTACATACTATATTTCATGAAGATGCCTGAAGTCTTACTGGTAGTCCTTGCTTACCTTTCATCTGTGATGCTATCTGTCATCCATAGAATTGCCTGAAAGTTTGCATTCAGAAAGAAGAGTTCTAAATTTTGTTTTTAACATCCTACAGTTACAGATGCTCATATGAATTGCTTTTTCTGAACTCACATCTTACACTCAATCAGTGTGAAGTCTTCTGTTCCTTAGGTTCCTAGGAGCTATCCTGGTAACCAAAAAGCAAAGCTTTTATATTTCATTCTAAAGGAATATGAGTAAGAAGGCTGTTCTATTTCTTTCAGGTACAATGAATTGTTATTTATTATTGATACTTGTCAAGGAGCATCCATGTATGAACGATTTTATTCACCTAATATAATGGCCTTGGCTAGCAGCCAAGTAGGAGAAGATTCTTTATCAGTAAGTATGTTTTTTTGTGATCCTGAAGACAATTTTCAGAATACTTGAATGAATTAAAAGCACAGGTCCTATTGATTTTTTTTTTTAACTAAAGATTTCTCTTCCAATTGCTGAATGTATAATATATTTAGTTACAATGTACAGTTTTGACAAAACTCTTAAGTGTATTTTCCTATTTATTTAGTGGGTTCGCACAAAGAACCAGGCTGTTGGATGGAGGGAACAGCATGAAGCTGCAACAGGGGAAATTCAGACTGAATGTTAGGAAAAGGTTCTTCATTCAGAGGCGGGTCAGGCTCTGGAATGGGCTTCCTGGGGAAGTGGTCATGGCACCAAGACTGCCAGAGTTCAAGAAGCACTTGGTCAGCACTCAGACCTGGTTTTGGTCTGATTTTTTTGGGTGGTCTTGTGTGGAGCCAGGAGTTGGATTCAATAATCCTTGTTTGTCCTTTCCAACTCAGGATCTTCTGTGATTGTATGATTCCAATATATGTCTTATTTTTCAGCTTTTCTTACCGTAAAAATAGATAATACCAAAAATATTTCTTACTAAATTTTATAAATGTAAAACAACGGAAAAGCTTAATTTACTATGCAAAATGTACTGTACTTATAAGGAAGAAGATGACTCATCTCTTCCTTTGTCTGTGTGTTGATTCAGTCTACACTAACTCTTACTGCTCTTATTTGTGTATTTTGTACTGAGACTATCCTGCTCAGTTCCAGTTCAGTTCTAAAAAGTTCTGAAGGGCTTGGAAAAGTTTACAGAAATGTTGAGAACCCAGAAATCATCATCAGTTCACTGCTGATAGTTGAAGGTGTTCTGTGCTTCCTGGCCAATTTATACATTGCCTAGGACAGGCAAAAATCTTAATGGGAAGACTGAGGAGAGATACACGTGGAGAATACTCAGTCTAGTGTTTTTTACACTCAATATATGAAAAAAACACCGTTATATTTCACCGTCATTGTATCCCACCTACATTAAAAAAGGAAGATGGGAGAGTGATCTAAGCCAGACCAAAACCAGCAGGTCAGGACTACCTGAATCCACACAGTACTGTAAGATAAACTGTCTCTCAGCTCTGTTTTCCAAGACATAAGAAGCTTGGAGCAGTATGTAATTGTCTACTGGAGTGCTAAGAAGAAGGGAGTTTCCAGCTTTTTGACTAGATATAGTCTGGAAAAATGAAGATAAACTGTATTATATAGCTCATCACCAATATATTTCTTCACAGCTAGTTGTTTGTTTTGCTTAATTTTCCTAAGAACAACAGAAAGAATTACTGTTAACTTCTGTAACATGCTGTTATGTTCTGTTTCCTTGTCCAAATATCAAGTTCTCTTCTACAAATGCCCAGTAATTGTTGCATGTTGTTTTTAAGCATCAACCTGATCTTGGGATTGGCGTTCATCTTATGGACAGATACACGTTCTATGTGCTAGAGTTCTTGGAAGAAATTCATCCAGCCAGTCAGACAAATATGAACGATCTAGTAAGTAGAATCTCAACATTTATCAATACAGTAATGACTTCCGTTCTCAAAACTAATTTATTTTGTCCGTGATGTTTTCCAGATACTTTCTGTTCACCTTCACTTTCTCTCAGAGGAGGCTTTGTGGGGAGGGTCCTTGTGCCATTACATGTAACAGTAGTGTGACATTTACAGGTTTGTCCTCAGCCTGAAAGTGGTTTGTTGGCTACAGGAAAAATTAACCAAAACTAGCTAGATTAAAAAAAAATAAAGAAAAAAAAAACACCGAAAAATGGATAAAAATAATTAAATGCTCATTTTAATAAAATGAAATACATATTTGCATGTGAAAAATGATAGCTGGAAACTTCTAAGATACGTAAAATCAGCTTAATGGATAACCAATGTTAACGTAACAGACACAGATGTTGGAAGGTAACCATCCATACTATGGTGTTGTGGTTTAACCTGGCCAGCAGCTAAACACCACACAGCCGTTCGCTCACCCTCCCCACTCCCCCTCTGGGATGGGGGAGAGAAGCTGGAAAGTGAAGCCTGTGAGTTGACATAAAGACAGTTTATTAAGACAGGAAAATAATAAGAACAATAACAATGATAATAGTACTAAGAATAATAATGTGTATGAAACAAGTGATGCACAATGCAATTGCTCACCACCCACTGACCAATGCCCAGCCTAACCCCGAGCAGTCCAGCCCTCCCATCCCAGCTAGCCACCCCTATATATTGTTCAGCATGACGTCAGATGGTATGGAATACCCCTTCGACTAGTTTGCTTCAGCTGTTCTGGATCTGTCCCCTCCCAGCTCTTGCTGCACCCCCAGCCTGCCCATTGGCAGGACAGAGTGAGAAGCTGAAACATCCTTGGCTTGGTGTAAGCACTGCTCTGCAACAATTAAAACATCAGCATGTTATCAGCACTCTTCTCATCCTAAGCCAAAACATAGGACCCTACCAGCTACTAGGAAGAAAATTAACTCTGTCCTAACTGAAACCAGGACATAAGGTGAGAAACAGTTAAAATTCTAACTGTGTACTCAAACAATTAGGGACTAATTTCTCCACTTAGATTCCAGAACAAGATATGTACAAATCTAGCTGTGTTTGGAGTTTATAATATGTTAGGTAACTATTAGATGGAGTTTTCATTTCTGAGACAGGGAAAAAAAAAACTAAGAGCAAGATAACATCTGACAAAATTTATGAAAATTTCCTTATAACATTTAGATAGGTACAATGATGAGATGACACAGAAAGGGAAAGGAACCATCCTTTCTTTACTTTATTAATCCTTTATGCGTGTTCCAGTACTAATTTTATTGTAATAGTATATTATGCTGTAGTATCTTGTAGCTGTAAATCTTGACATGCTATGTCAATGATTTAAGAGCACCACTGACAGAGAACATAGTCTTTGATTCATTTTTGTAAACGGAGCAGGTGCTCAAAAGTTTTATGCTACCCTCTGTCTACAGAGGTTGGTCTTAGTCTGGCTGTGAGCTCTATAGTAGAATTCACTCTAAACAGGCAACACTTGACAGATTTTATGTTGATACAGAAGCAATTCAGTAGCTAAGATTTGAGATTCTTTTATTGCCATGGGAATGAAATTCTGTTCTTGTAATTTAATACCTGTCTGATCATGAGATACAGAAAACTTTAACAAGATTTGTTTTAAAGAAGAATATGCAAGTGTTTTTTTTTTTTTTTTTTCATTCATAGTGCATCTGCTTCTACCCAGTTAATTCAAACAGCATTTTAGAATTTTATTTTGTAAACCAAAAATTTTACTTAAAAAAAAAAAAATAATAAAAATAAAAATCGGAAATGAACAGTTGTTTCTATTGTATAAGAAGCCATCTGGGAAGTGGTATTGCTGGTCCAGTCAGCCAGATATTAGTTCAGGTATTGTCAGCAGCACAGAAAACGTGTTAGCTGATCAACCATCTTACCTTTTGTGCTCTTTGGAGAAGATACCATTCTGCCTTGTATTTTTGTTTTGCTTTTTATGCCAAATAATTACAAAGAGCTGTGGGAACTTATTCCTGACTGATAAATTGCAACATGTAAGTCATCGTACATCATCAACCAGTTCCTTCCAGGAAGGGAAGAGAATGCACCCAGATATACCATGATACAAGTTGATAATGTGCTCAGTCATAATATGCATGTATTTCAGCAACCTTGTTATAGGGGATATATGGGGAATACTTTGGCACTGGAATACACTATTAGTGTTGTGCTGGATTAAGAACAAAGAGTTGCTGCTTATGCAAGTCTGATTTTTTTAAATTAACACTTTCAAACTCAAGATAATTTATTAAGTGTCTCATTAACTAGCTCACTCATAGAACATTTAAATTATTAGCTAATGTTTAATTTGCTGTCCAGTTTTGTTCTGTATGATGTCTCCTCTTTCAGAAGTGCTCTGCTTTTTCACACTGTGCCCATTGCATCACCTATGTAGTTTTCTCCAGCCACTCTTAAAAAAAGCTTCTCTTCACATCCACCTAAGTGTTGGATATTGCACTCCAGGAAAGAATGAGACATCTTTCCACCACCTACTTCCCACCTGCTCCATCTGTGTTGCTAAGGATAAAGCTGTGCAAATGACTGATTTTCAGTTTGATTGCAATTCCAAAAAAGTAAAGACTAAATTGAAATGTCACACATTTGAACTTTTAAAATAAGATTCAAATACGTTTCTAAATGAGACATCATTTGTCATGAAATAGCTACAAAAACTGTTAAGAAAAGTCAAGATAACAAAGTTTCCATTTGTGGAAATTGTATAGCTTAAATTAAATAGAAACTTATTTAAACAATTTGTAAAAATCAATACATTAAGAAATGTGTTTCATATAGCCAGTGTTTGCATTTTCTTTTTCTTCTGTCAGAAGACTTCAGTTGTGAAAGCGCTGGTCTGCTGGGATGTAATTGCTTTGCAGTTTATCTTTTCTCACATAGGTACTGGGTAGTTGGATTAATACTGAAGTTCTCTTCTTCCTAGTGCTATTATGCATTTTTGTTCCAAACTTGTCTCAGAATTTTCCTGTGGTAATAAATTGTTGTGGGATAGGTTGCAAATAGTTGTGTGCTATCGATTTCTCACTTTCAGTGCTCATGCAGTTGTTTTTTAATGTGTACCTGTCTTTTAAGAGCTTAGAAAAGAGACTTTAAAATCACACCTGACTTGATAATTGCATCATCCCAGCACAAAGCAGGATTGAGTAGAAAATTACTCCAAAATCAGAGCATTCATGGCAGAGTAACTGAGCCAAAGCCACAAAGCTTTGCTGACTGCCATGCTAATGAATGTGTATGGCTTTTGCTCTGGTTATTGAGTGAACTTTTTGCAATGATATGTGACCTGTTGTAACTACTTTTTTCTTTGTAGAAAATAAGATGTTGCTATTTTTCTATATCTATCAAAAAAAACTGTGAAAATTCATATTTTTTTTTTCGCTTTTAATTGGGGAGATATTCCCCCCATTTTTTTTTCAGTGATGCTCAATATTAATATTAAGTGCTAGAAGCATTAGTTTTGTCCATTATTTAATGTTAAATATAATATATCAACATGTTACATTTAACAGAGAGAGGTTAATATAAAACTTCTATGTGTCTGTTAAAGTAGGTTCTCAGGATCTGTTTTCAGTTCTTCCCCAGTTAGCGAATATTGTAATTTGCATCGGGATAATAGCTATGTTCTGAATGTCCATGTGTGGTCTTGAACACCCAGGAGAATAAATTGGGTGTTTTTTTGTTTTTTTTTTTTTAGTTTTGACTGCTGCAAAGTACAGAAGCACATTGCTGGGTGCTGGTATGCTTCAGGATTCATGCACTCTCATAGGTTTTTATGTAGTTCTGCATAGATACACCAGCCATTTTATATAATGAACTTTTAAGCTTTCTTCCAACACAGAAAATGGTATGGAATGTTACAGCTTTTTTTTTGTTGTTGTTAAAATGATAGCACCGATTTGAGTGACTTTTATTAACAAAATTGATATAGTTTAGGTGAAAGAGTTGCCATCTGTCTCTGTGTCTTCCTGTCCAAAAGAAGTTTGCATTTGAAATGAATCAAGGTAGATTATGAGACTCAGTGATAAACGTGCTGGTTTTGGTCTGAAGTTTGCCAGTTTTTAAAATAGATTAAATGTTTTACTTTCAGATTATAGACTTAGTGCTTTTTTTTTTTTTTTTAACTTAATGTTTTTGTTTTGTTGCTTTAAAACCCAATCAGTGGAGGAAATGTGAGCCATTTCAGGTTCCGGAGCAGTTGATGAGACTGGTGCTATCTTCCTTCAAGAATCAGGATATGATAACAGTGCAGGAGGATGGCCTGTTCAAAAAGAAACTGATGTTATGTTGTTGAAAATTCCTAAGCTTCGAACAACCTGTTTAGTATGTCCATGAGGTAAAGCTAAAAGGAATCATTAAATCATCTGATGTGATATCCTGCATGTTCTTGTCACAGGCTATTGTTGTTCTACTTACAAATGTCTGTTTTGCTAAGACAGAAAAAGTGTTCTCTGTTTATGTTTGCCATAATGATTTGTGCAGATCTCACTCTTAAAATGCATTTGTTGAGGGCAAGAAGGAAATATTTGAAGCTGGTGTTTTAGGAATGAAATGGAAGTATTTGCCATGACCAGCAAGGCAAAAAGTTCAATAAACTATCAGATAAAAAGAGCACTGGGCTTCTGTGCCTTTACTAGCTAACATAAAGCAGAATTGGGAAGCAGGTTTTTTTGATGTCTTTGAAGCTATTTGCAACAGTTGCCTAAGATCAATAAACCTTTGACTTGCAGTTGGAGAGTCTGTTTGGAGCTGATAGAAAGCAGCTGCATTAAAAGATCATTCATAATTTTTTGAGTTGTTCATTCTCATCATCTGGTGTTAATGGTACAGGAACATAAAAGTATTAGTTCTTAGTGTTTTGTAGCCTTTCTAGCCAGTACACTTAAAAATATAGCTGCAGCATAGATCAATGGATCTGATATATTTATCAAAATAAATATTTATGTTATATAGCTTACTTTAGAAGACAGTTTTTGTTTTTGCCCTTAGGTGGAGCTAAGTTGAAGAAAATGTGTTGTCTTTTGGTGAAATTGTGAAACAGGGTTAATGAGTACTGACAAGTGTCTTCTGTATGGGCAGCATGATGCTGACGAGACTGATTCAGCTTCACTTCACATGGAGGATAACAAAGATTGGATCTGCTCATCTCTTGGTTAGCAGCTGTGTGATACTCTGCCAACAAGAGAGATGGGAATCATTAACAAATAGCTTGGGGGTCTGTGTGCTTGTATCCATCGGTTAGGGTGAAAGTGAGCTGAAGCTGAAGCCTCCCTGGACTTACAGGTTTAGACTTCAGGTATGAAACAGATGTTGTAGTGGGAGCAGAAGGGAGGAATGGTGAGACAGAATCTGTCTTCAGTGATGAAGAACTGGGTATATTGTTTCATCTCTGAGAAACTTTTTTAGGGTTCTGTTGCCCTAAGAAGAGTCATACAAACTGTGTATTTTGTGTCAGGCTGAGAACAGAACTTGTGCTAGAAGGTATGGGACTGAAACTTAGAGACCTGGTTAGTCAGCATCTGGGCTAATTGAGGCTGCATCTGCATTGAGCCAATTAGGACCTGTGATTCTGCCCTAAGAGTGCAACCACCTAATCTGACTCATGATGTAATAATTAGGTGTATGAGCTCTGCATCCTGTGACTCATGGACTGCTTTGTGAAAATCATTTGGAAAACTTAATCTTTAGGAAGATGAGCATCCTTTGTAGTTGTGTAGGTGAATCTGCTCAGTTAAATGTTCTTTGTTGCTGGAACACATGAGGATGCGCATAGCCTACAGTGTTAGCAGGTGGTCTGCAGGCTGTCCATGAGGCAGTTGGATGGACAGCCACATTTGGTGAAGAAACCAGCCAGGGCACTGTACACCTAGCACCCACATCTAGTGGGCTTGTTTGTCTTGTGCCTGTGTCTAGCAGGGCCGTGTGTTTGGTTGTGCAATACCTTCTGAGGACTGAGACACGAACTCAGCCTTCTCCAGAGAGTGAGGCCGTTGGTTACGTTTCACGGCACTTGAAGCAATGTAGTGTTACTAAGAAAATTACAAACTAATTATTATTATTTAAGTTAAACTACATGCATTAGGAGATCCCTTGAAATAAACAGTCTGTCCAGGTGGCATATATTAGAGACTTTTGGGTCAGTGTGGTAGAACTTGTGCAAAAAGGCATTGTGTCCAAAATCCATTGGTTTTGCCTTGAAAATCTGCTGGACATGTAACAGTTTTGCTATTGAACAGGCATGCTGCTTGTGATATATTTTAAATGCTACAACAAATCCATCACTATTATGTCTACATATTTTTCTGGAAATCTATCTTTATACGGAGTTGAGTCCATTGAAACCAGTTTAATTTGTTAGTGCTGGTTTTGTCTTCCATCTATTGGAGTGTGTGCTGAAGATAGTGGACTGGTATGTGTATAAAACAAATAGTAAAGTGTATGGCTAATTTGTAGGTGTTACAGGTGTGTCTTTGTGAACTTAGTATACATAAGACACCTTTCATATTTTAAGATCCTCATTCTACATTAATTCATAGGCTGTAAACCAGAAATAAGAATAAGATTTTTTTTCCAGACAAAATTTAAATTTTTGCTTCAGTTCTGAAGCCTTTACAATGAGCTGCTTGTTAATCTTGCCTGCCTCCCTTTGGTAAGTGTGAAGAATTTATACCAACTTATGCTTTTTGGAAGGTTATAGCAGCGTTGCTGCTTCTATATTCAGAAATGCATCTGTGCATTTAATCAATCAGCGGTAATTGATGGTTAGCTTTCACAGAAACATTTCTAAACTGGTATGGGCAATTGTGAAGATGAAGGTTTTCTGAAACTCATTATCAAGATGTTTATGCTTTTTAATGTTTTTGATCACTCTTTTTCAGCTGTGGAGCTTGTACTTAAATTACTGCAAGTTCTGTGTGACGTTTATTTCTTCTATAATAATTTTATTTTGATAAGTACCCGAAGAGACTATTAATCAATGAGGGACATAGTATGATTATTCATCTTTGTTTTCAGTTTCAGGTCTGTCCAAAAAGTTTGTGTGTTTCCACACCTGGGCACCGAACAGATCTCTTTCAGCGAGACCCTCAAAATGTTCTCATAACAGACTTCTTTGGCAGTGTAAGAAAGGTGGAAATTACAACAGAGACAATTTCTTTGGACCGTGACTTGACTGTCTTTGAAAATGAGTAAGTATTTACTATTTAGACTTGGTTTAGAATGATAGAACCATTCAGGTTGGATAAGAGCTCTAAGATTATCTAGTCCAACCTTTAACCTAGTACTAAAGTCCACCACTAAACCATGCTACTAAGTTCTAAGTCTATGCGTTTATTGAAGACCACCAGGGGTAGTAACTCAACCACTTCCCTGGGCAGCCTATTCCAATGCTGCACAACTCTTTTAATAAAGAAATTTCTCCTGATATCCATCCTAAACCTCCCCTGATGCAACTTGAGGCCATTTCCCCTCGTCTTATCTCTTGGTGCTTGGGAAAAGAGCTCCAACCTTTAAGGTAATTTACCAATCCTTTAAGGTAATTTTAAAGTAGAACAAGGTGTCCCCTGAACTTTCTGTTCTCCAAGGTAAACAACCCCAGCTCCCTCAGCCACTTCTCATAAGATTTGTAATAGCAAACAAATAAATGTGTATAGCTCTGTGTGGCAGAAACAAACAAAGGTCTTGTAACTGTCAAGGAAAGAAGAACCCTGACTTCGTGTCAACTTCCTACAGCTGTTCAAAGAATCAGGGAGTTGGTATGAACTGTTACTACTGTTAAAGTTGGGATTTATCAGCTGAAAACTTACTTTCTGTTTAAAAATTCCCCCCCCCCCCCCCTTATTCAATCCTGTGAGCAAATACTGCTAGAGACCAAGGTGTCTTGGTCAAAAACAAACAACAGTAACAAAATAGTCTAAAATTTTATTTCTTTCTTGATAGCTCCCTGTGCAGAAACATTTTTTACTGTAAATTCCTGCTTCTGGAAGTTTACTCCTTCAGCTAAGCTCTGACTTTAAACTATTGGTTGTTTTCATTGCAGCTAGGTTTTCTTTATAAATGCTTTGTTTCTATTCTGCAAATTCTCTGCCTTTTGGCTTTAACTGTCCTGAGAATCTCAGTTGCAGAGATGCAACTATTTATATGAATGAAGTTGCTGATGAAAAATTTGTTGATAGAAATAACAGGGATTCCGTTACTTTGTGGATGAAGAAAGAACTATAAACTCCTTTGTATTCTTGGTATTCTGTTGCCACCTATTGGAAACATGTAAAGGAAGATGTGCTTGTACTGCAGAGTTTATCTGGTATTGAACTTCTATTTCTAGTAAATCTTTTATGTTTCATGATAACCTCCTCTAGGAGGGGAAAAAAGAATTAAACTAGTCTGCTATAGCCAAGGATGTAATATTTTTCAACCCATACATTTATGTAAATTATTATCTACTTCATTGTTTACTATCACTCAGAGAAGTTGATAGTGTATATCAATTTCATTAATTTTAAAGATAATAGTAACTCTTGCCTTCGTAATTAAAATACACTGAGTGTAGGATATTTTTACAATTTATTTTCAGATTTTATGTATACCTGCATTGGGCATTTTAGTACCAAGCATACAGTAATTAAGCTAATTCTGTGACTGCTCAGTTTAGAACAGTTATGCATTGCACTATATGCAAATAGTTTAAAAAAAATCAGCCCCCTAAGTTCTCAGTTTCTTGTAACCACTTTGGGAGATTACATAGAGAGTGTATTTTAATCAAGAAGAAAGTATGGGCTTTGTTTAAAAAAAAAAAAAAAAAAAAAAAAAAAAAAAAGGAAATTGTACTGTATAAATAGTGATGAGGAGTGCAGGGAATGTACCTCTTCGTTTGACAGAGATCTGTCTCATTACAACAAATTTAAGAATTCTAGCTTTCAGTTCTTATAAATTTAAATAATGTTTTTAAAAATTACCGTTTTGGAGGATCTGTTGTGCAAGAAACGGGTATTCTTTTGATTTAAAGAATATTAAAAACATCTTGCACATCCTTTTCTAAGGTTAAGAACTCAGAGAACTGTATAAATTACTTGATTTTGCATACGTGCTACCCAAGTTGTCCCAAATTAATGGAAGCATGACCCTTGATTGAAAGAATGTGAGTGCATATTCTTACATCATCAGTGTTGGTTCAGTCATTCTATGCATTTTGGGCATGTGGTGTCTGCCTACACCCCAGATTTCATTTCTCTGTGAAATAGGGAGGGAAAGATGGGATTGGTATCACTGGGAGAGATACTAAGATACTAAGCTTTATTTTTTTTTAAATAAAAACCCAGTAAAGTTGATAGACGATAGATGAAATCTTCTGGCTGGCACTCTAATTAAATGTTATTTTGCTTTTAGTATGCTTAAATAGTAAGTAAACTCTTCATAAGCTTAGTTTTTAAGCCTACCAGAATGCTTAACTAAATGAACTGCTTATGAATTGTACAACAGGATGCTTTCTTGGGCTAGCTAAATACATTACCAGGTATTTTTTACTATGCTGTTTTTGGAATTCTAGGATGAAGGATTTTTTATTTTTATTCTCTAGAAAGTGTGTAGTGAGGATATTGTTTTCATTTTAGTTTATATGGATGCCAAATGTTAGGAGATTTTTTTTTTTATGATTTTTTTTTTATCTTGATCACATCGATCTGCAAAGACCAGAATTTAATAATCTTTCCAAACCAGTCATGAATAATCTTGTTCAAGCTTAATAGTATTTTTGAAAGCCTGGGCAAAGAGGAAAAAGGTCATGTAGAATTGAACTTGTACCCCTTATGGGTTTACCTTAACATAAACATACTTATTTGTCCTTAAGTGTCTGATAGGGAAATCAGAAGTCTATACCCCCTAATACAAATATTGATGCATTACATTGGTTACTGTAAATCTCTGAGTGTGCAGATCATATTCTAACAAAATCTACGCGTAATATTGAATCTTTTCCTTGTTCTATATTGCATTTGTTAAGTTTTATTCTAAAAGATACTTTGTATTTTATTTTTAACATTTGATGTATTCTCTTGCTTGCATTCCTTTATGAATCATTTCCTCTTTGTTTCAGTGTTAGCTTGATACTTTTTTCCTTTTGCTGTTACATACTGGTGGCAGCAGAGTGCTACAAAATATTTGTGTAACAGAGCAAAAGGAGGAAACAAAATAACAGATTCTAGCTCTGATCCAGTCCTAGGTAGACAGCCTTAGGTCTGATTTATATGCTTTAAAGTTGCAAGGGTCATGTGTGTAGCAAAGGATATTATTTAAACAAACAAACAAAAACTGATTACACAGATAATGGGTAAAGAAGATGATGTTGTAAGATAAGAACATATACTAGGATTGCACTGTTGGCAGACTGTACAAGTTTTCATCCAACCCACTGCTGTGACGTAGCCAAATCTCTTCAGTAGAACTTTGTTCATTTTTACACACTTCCTTAGGAATTACTTCATAATGCAGTTTTACTTCCAAGTTCAGTGCACCCTGTACCTCTGCAACCAGCTCAGAATTGGCAGCATAAAATTGAGCGCAAGCCGAGGTACTTGATAGTGAGGTCTTTGAAGTTTTCTTTGGCTTGGGTTGAACTAACACAAAGAAACAATGACTGATTAACCAAAAGAAAAGTATTTTTTTTCTGTCCATTTAGTGGTAGGTGGTGGTAGGTGACTATTTGTAAGTAAAAGCTTGCTGCTTTTTTTTTTTTTTTTTTTTTTTTTTTTTTTTTTTTTTTTTTTAAAGGGTGGGGGGGAGGGCAAAAAATCCAGCAGAACCCTCTGCTGTTTCCTTTCTTCATAGCAGTTTCGATCTAAGCCATATTCACTTCAAAGAGTTTCTTCTGTAGTTGTCTCGGTCCTGACCGGGCTTGTAGCTGCTATTTTTAGCAAAATACCTGAATGTCTAGGTGTTCTGGGGCTTTAGCTAATTCTTTTTGTGAGTCTAAATCGCTGTGAAATAACAAAAAGTGAGCATGAGGAGTAAAAGAAATCCAGCATCTTTGGAGAAAGATCTGTGCAGAGTTTAGTATATTTGGTAAACCAGGAGCGTCTCTCTGGAACTGGGATTGTGACTGCACAGCCTGTTAGAATGCTTTCTCCTTTCCAGCTCCTACTGTAGGGAAAAGTATATTAGCAGGAAGCACTGGTAAAAATTGGGGATGAGTATTTCTCTTGAGGATGGTAAGAATCAAATTAAAGACAGCATCGTATAAAACCTTCCTAGTTTTATTGCTTTTGAGAATTGGGCTTCATATTTAATAATTCTGTTGAGATGAATTGTGGCACTCCTATCAGTGACTGTTTTCCTGAAAATAAATAAATTGGCCACTTGAGTTAGGAAGGACGCTTGTGTAATAGAGAATAATTGTGAGTAATTGGTTCATTTGCAGTATGTTAATAGCTAATGTTGTCTCAATCTGTTTATTTGAGAGTGACTCTTGTTTTCTGTCTGTTTCCTGTTCTTTCTTCTTTTCTGTCAGTTATTTTCAATTTTATGTGCTTAATAGGTGAAGCTGCTGTTGTGTGTTCCTGAATCCGTAGGGATCCAGTTTGTGAGCTAATAGGTAATTCGTTTTGGCTAGTAGATGTTGCTTAGCTCAATGAGCATTTCCTAAAATAAAAGATTCTAGGTTTGTTCACCATTATTTTTTGACCAGATGCCTCAGCTTTATAGTTCTTTAAGCCTTGTAAGTGATTTCCACGACTAATTCTGAAAGCCCTTGTTCTCAGAGAAGTTCCCACTTCTCATTCCCATCCCGGCGTGCCGTGAGGGCACTGATAAAGTTATATCAGCCTTTCTTCGCGTTTTCTACCTATTCTTTGGGCAGAGGTGAACACCACCACATTTGTGTTGGGGTGGCGGCAGGCGCTGGGCCTTGCAGGAGCTGGCGGAGGCTCCCTGCGGCCCTGCTGGGGCCGGCCTAGGCCCGGCTCCAGGGGCCGAGCACGGGGCCTGCTCCTGCCACGCCGTGAGGTGGCTGTGGCCTGCGGGTAGACGCCAGCAGGTGGCAGCGAGCGCTGAGGTGAGGGAGTGGCTTGTGCTTGGTTTGGGGTTTAGGGTTTTCTTTCCACACCACCTGATCAGTTTGAGGGTGACATTGGATAGGGAAGGGAGGGGTGAGTTCAATTATTATTATTATCGTTATTGCTAGTTTGTACTTAGACTGAATTTTCAGGAGGTTATGTAAGGTTTTCATTTTGCACTTTTCTTGTCAGACAACAACTTTGTGGAGATGCAAAGCATTTCAATTTCAGTGTAATGAATAAATAGAGTAGTCATAATATAGCAGGCCCTTGCTAATCTGTAGTGAATTGACCAGGGGGGTAAAAATCTGTTAATTCCAGGTAGAGTTATTTTTCTAGAAACATCTTCAGAAGGTTATATATATGCGTGTGTATGTGTATTCATGAAACATGCTAATCAGTTATGCATGTAGTATATTTTCTTCTTATGCCTTACCATTCTAACAAAATCATAGCTGGATTTTTTTTTTTTTTTTATCAATGTGTGTTTTAATAGCCTACACATAATTCAAAAAGATTGGTGAAGTAATAATTGCAGTTAAATATTATTGCTATATTTTTTAAAGTATTTTCTAAATACATTTGTTTTTTCTCTGCTTGCCTAGCCATGGAGAAATGTGTGCATACATTTACATGTGCATGTATGCACACTGCTGTATTTGTTAGTGTAAAAGGACTTTTCAAGTAATGCAAGTAATATTAATGCAATGGCTGTTGTAGAAGGAATTATGTAGTTGGATACAATTTTACTAGTATAACAAAACTATAAAGTAAGGATTACTATCAAAAAGAACTTATAGGTATAAATTGTGTTGGGAGGACCTCAGATACACTGAAATATTATGTTTGATAATTATACTCCCTATTTAGCAAGATGTTTTAAAAAGTAGATTTGAACAATATATTTACCTGTTTGAAAGGATTTTTGAACCGTACTGTTGCCAGAGATTACTTGTGTTTTTTTTTTTTTTTTGTTGTTTGGTTGGTTGTTTTGTTTTGTTTTGTTTTGTTGTTGTTGTTGTTGTTTTCAAAAATGTATCTTCAGTCAGGTTTTCTTTGATCTTGCATGTTTTTTCCTCCAACTTTTAGTGGGGTTTATATGACATGCAGCATTTCTTCTGTGACAAAGCTTTAATTGTTAATGCCAGGTTGTTTTGCTGTCTCTTCATGTTGTTTTCAGCAGAATGCTGCTTTACTGAACCTACATATAGTATGCTGAACCTGCATGCGGTTTAAACAGGCATTAACATCAAAAAAATCTGGTGGTCCACAGAGGTGCTTTTACTGGGAATAATCCACAAAGGTCATTTTAGTGTTCTGAAAAGCGCGTGTAAGTCAGTGACAATATTTTTATGAATCTCATACATATCTTTTTGACTTACTAGTGCAAATTAACTCAGGCATATAGTAGTTCCAGTGAACTGACAAGTAGTGTCTAAATTTGTTGCATGTCAGATTTAGGAGGTCTTAAGTAAACCCAGCAGATTTTAACATCTAAATAGCTGAGAATATCTAGGAATCATAGGATATTCAGTCAAGGTTTTTATTCCACTGCTTACCCATTCCTCATTACACCTTTCTTATGTAGCATTCTTATTTTGTCTCATTATTCCTTCTTCACCTTTTCTCCCTTGTGTGATCTTTACCTGCTATTATTTTTGCAGTTGAGTGGGCTTCTCTCTAATTCTAGTCCCCTGAAGTGCTCTTTAGACAGTCTAGTGCTCTTTACATGGAGATCATGATTTGATCTTCTTGCTTTGCTGTCCAGGCACTAAATTCAAATTAATATCTATTCAAGGAGATACTTCTGTAGTTGTGTTCTATATTATGCCATTCAAGAAGACCATGAGGATGATTGTAGTGTTTAGCATATGTTTGACCAGGAAGTATTTCCATGTAATTTTTTTTTTCCAGGGATTTGAGATAGCATGATTATTTCAATAAAATTCTATTATTATTATTTTATAATTCTTATCAAAACTACCAAAGGTGCTGTTGATCTCTCTTAGGTGAGAAGTTTATTATGTACTTTTGTGTGATTAAGAAGAAAATTTTGAGGGAGTAGAAAAATGGGGCAACAAAAGTGAGATGGTGGGTTCAAACAGTTAATTTTGTCATGTCTTAGACTGTTATGTCTTTGGAATTCAGTGGCCAAGCATATGTTAGAGTTCCTTATGCTCCAGAAATGAATCTGGGCACATAACAAACAATTAAGTCTCCAGGGCTCAATCAACATTGCTTTTTTTTTTTTTTTTTTTTTTTTTTTTTTTAAATACGGGATTAAAGCACATGCAAGTACTCTAAGTCTTCCACTGTTATGATATTGTGAAAAAACTTACACTTGTTTTTTGAGTGCCTGAGGGATTACCTTCCAGATGGTCAGAGATTTCTGCCACTGAAAATTCGTATCTTGTCCAAAGCTGTAGAGGAGGAAGGGGCATTTTGCCTTCACAACACATTTATGTAACTAATGGTTAAAAGACCATAAAATGATCTTTATCAGCATCTCCCAGCCCTACCAATAGGAGCTGCTTTTTTTTGAGTCAGGTGTTGGGTAGAATAAAGTTCATGTCACAGGGCTATGAAATTTATTACCTAAGTCCTTGAAGTCCTGTTACTGATTTTAGTAAGCTGTGAGATGATTTGAAAGACAGGAAGAAGTTTCTCTATACTTCTTATTTCTGAAAACTCTGTAACACTCAAATTACACTTCACAGTGAGTGTAGTAAGGGTCTTAGTTCAGCAAAAACAAAAAAAAAAAAAAAGGAAAATTATAAATTTAAGTTCTGAGAGGAGGAGAAGAGCTGAAATCCGAAAAAGCATTGCATTATTGCTAGGAGTCTCTTTTCAGTCCAGTTAGCTGTTTGAATAGACTGCTGGAAACTTCTGGCAAGGGAAGAGCAACGAAGCCATAATCACATCAAAGGACAAAGAAAACTGGAGGAGATTACAAAAGTAAATTCTGATCACATAAAGAAGTGCATTTACAGATGGTTTGCTGAACACTGTTTAATATTACTTTACAAAATGGTATTGTTTTATGTACTTGGTCAAGAATATCAGAAATCTATAGAAGGTGTGGGAGGAGGAATAACAGATGCTGAATACGTCTACCAAAGCGCCCAAGCTTCTATTAAGATTGTTGTATGAAATCTGTTGGACAGCAGAATATTAACTCCGTGGCAAGATTGATTTTACAGGGGAAAAATAAATTCTATAAACAAAGAACTTACTGCAAAAATAGGATTTATTCAGCTTTTTCGCAGGCAGGAGACTGTGATTGCACAAAAGGTTGCTATTGGTAAATGCCAGGAGAAACAAACAAAAAGTAATGAAACATAATAAGGGGTTTGGCATACTCTGTTTAAAAAAAAAAAAAAAAAAAAAAAGAGGAAGGGGGAAAAAGGGATACAAAGGGAGCTGGAAGAATGGCTATCCAGGGATTGTATATGTTGTAGTATTCATTTATTTATTTTTTGAGTCCTAGCAAACTCACTCCAGTGTGCTCCAGTTGCTATTCAGAGGTTGCTGCGACTGCAAGGGAATATAATGGCAACTATGTGGATGTTCAGCTGTTATAGAACGGTGACAGATCACCTCTGTTGTGCCAGTTACTGTTAGAAAGGCAAGACTAAATTGGCCACAACTTTACATAATATTGAAAGAGAACTGAGAAGCACGAAAACCCTTTATCCATCTGCCTAGAGGTCAGATCCAATTTGGAACGTAAAGACAGGCAGAATTTCTCTTTCACAAAATCATCCGAAAGATCCTGCTGTGTATATGTATGTGTGTACAGGCATGTTCATATTTTGTCATGTAGTATCAGAAGTAGTGCCACTGAAGGCAGTACATTTCCATATCATAAACAGAATAAACATATTTTTGTTGCAAACTGAAATTACTAGGTTTTTGTATCTCAAACTGTATTTATGTTTCTTGTGGACGTAGGAGTAAGACAAATTATGACTTGCAAAAAATATAAATGGAACCCACCAGTATTGTTTGGGGAATTCCCCTTTCACTCTGTACATATGGTACGGAATTCGTGAAGGCACAGTGTAACCTGAGTAGCATTTTGGTGACTGGCAAGAATGAGGATTTGGAAACAGAGAGACAGAGCATTCCCTTCCTGCCCCCTGTGTATTCACACTATGTGGCTCATTCCAGGAGTTCTCAGGAAAAGACAAGACCATGGTGGAGCCTAGGACTTCCTTCGTTGTAGGGGTGGGAGGAGAAAATGCTGAGCATTGATATTCACAGCTGCTTTAGCATAAGCTCCTTGAATTACATGATAGCTGGTTTAAGTGTCTATTCCTCCTGGTTAAAAAAAATGTTGCTGCAGTCTTCATGGCATACAAATTTGTTGTAATATTGAGAGAATACTTGATTAGAAATCAAAACAATTAACAATGTTGCACCTTCCTCCTGACTCCCGTTGGCAGATTTTCAATATTACAGTAGTTTTCCATGTAATTTCTCCATATTTCTATGTAAAAAAAAATAAAAAAAAAAAAAATAAAAATCAGTTCTGCAGGGCCCAGATACAGTGGAAAACATGGCGCAATGCTAGCTGTGTGTTTGTATATTTTCAAAGGGTATCCTTTGATTCAAAGCAAAGTATAATGAAAAATTTTGCTAAACTCTGAGAATAATCTTCAGCAGTTTATAGTCTTAAATCAACTAAATGTATATTTTCACTCTGTGTAATGTTTCTCATCTTAATGTTTTTTAAAAAATATTTATTAACTCAATTATTGGTTTGTCAGTGACAGATGGTGAATGACAAATGTTGGGATTCGTACAGCTTCAGAAAGCGTGTGGAAAGGTACTTTGTGAAAGTGGGCTACTGCTTTTCCTTATTCTGCAAAGTGTTTAAATTGACATTTAACATTAGTAACCTGCATAGCCCCATCAAGTTAACCGCTAGTGAAAGTGTTTTTGCTGGCCTGGGACACCGCAGGTTTTTAAGACAAAGCTGGGCTTCTTTTTTCTGCGTAGAAAAGCCAATCTGGCTGTCAGAAAAAGTGACTAAAATGTACGTTTTCTGTGGGCCAGCTGGTCTCAGGTAGTTTGTTAGTCTGTATAATTTATACTCCACTGGCACAGCAGAGCTGCTGCCCTCTCGGGGAGGGAGATTATCCACAAGGAGTGAACAGATGGTCTTTCTGCTCCCTGCTGAGGGCATTGTATCATGGAGAGGGCAGAGTTAATCTGTGGCTAGGACTTGCTAGCTTGGCTAGCCAGAGTGGCTGAAGGCATCCTGCTGGCCAGCAGTGCTTTATTTTCAGTTTGTGCAGAGCCTGGATGGGCTCTTAGAGGACAGGAGGGTTGGGACTGCTTCGTGCCAATGTGTTTTCCCCATGGCTGACTTTCTGGAACTGAAGTCCAGGGCTGTGGTGCTGCTGGCAGAAGCTTTCCTAGACTAAGGGCAAATCTGGCTTGCAGATTGTACATCTAAATTTCCTCTTGCATAGCACAGGGCTCTGAAGGATAGGAGTGGATGGATTTTTCAATGCAATAGGACAGATTATTTTGAAGTGTAAACTGTGTGAAAGAAGCAGATAAGGGTATGTTTTTCCTGTTGTTCCACAGTAGCGGTTTAAATTTTACAGGTGGGGTACTGCTTATAGTGTTATAATTGTATGAAGCTATGAGATAAAAATCAGAAAGGGTTACTTGTATTACTGCATGATTTCTGGTCTTGTGTTACCTGCAAATGAGACATGTTGTCATAGGTGTATTTCATCTGCTCTAAAATTTCAGTAATATTTTTGTTTGAAATAATAGGACAAAAGTTACATCTATACATATTTAGCAATTTATGACTCAGTTTGTGAGAGCAGAATAATGAACCATGTAGTTACTATAAGTTTTATATGAATTTAATTGTAACATAATATTTAAACTTCATAGTTCCCCACTGGCTAGCTTTTTTTTTTTTTTTCCTACTGGTTGTTTAAGAGTCAGAACCATGACTACCCACTAGAATAAAATAGGAATGAAGACTGCTTGCTGTAGGTCTAAATTTTATCTGGGGAATTGGAGCAGAACAGCCACTAAGTGAAACTGCTCTGAATCTCAGCCATAGAGGACATAACCTCTGTTTCTTCCTTAGCTGTCAAATAGAGTGCCCTACTTCCCTTTTCCTTTGTGTGTGGTTTCTCTCTGATACAGTTTTTACTGCTAGATAATTTATTACGAAATATTCTGAGCTGAGTTCTATCTTATTAGGTGTTTAGGAGCTTTTATAAATGTCTCCATAAAAATATATGGTGTATCTGTTTAAAAAAAAAAAAAAGCATAAATCCACAATATACTGTAATGTTTTAAAACTGAAAGCTGTATATATGCACAAAAAATGTGATCAGATGGAAAATTTTCCTTAAAACAGAATATTTCTGCATGATATATGCATTTAATGACACTATTGAAAAACATTGGTCTACATATTAATCTGTGACTTCATAAAGTAGTTTAGGAAGGGTAGAAGAAAGAAGTGCTCTAGCTGTGGCAGGAAGACTTTCCATGCCACACATTGAAAGGTGACTTAGTTCAGGGGTTACTCTAAATACATTATAGTAATAGTGGTTGTATTTTAAGTGATTTGTAGTTGTCTGTTCAGTTACTAATGAGCAAACGTCTAGAAAAGACCTTGAGAACAGCTTTCTCTGTTGCAATTCTTGGGGAAGCTTCTAACAACATGGACTGTTGAAAGGCCTTGAGGAGGCCTTTATGGTTTGGTGATGGGATGAGGAAAAAATTGTAGTGGTATACGTGTTCTGCAAACAGACAGGTTCCATTACTGGTCACAAAATTCATAGTATATTGGACTATCAGGGTTTTATGCGAACAAAATGATTTCTTTAACACCATGAGGGAGTATACATGAGTCATTTGGTAATTATGTGCCAAATTATGACTGTTTTTAAATTCATCTAATACTAAATATAAAGCATTTAAAATTACAGTGTAATTATTAAGAGATTATCATTATCACTGTGTTGAATTTTGTGTACACATACATGGGTTTTATGGTGGGTAATAATAGATGCTAAAGATGTGTTAGAATCATAGTGATTAGTAGTCTGACATGGAATTTATTTGTGATAATATATCACCCAAGAGGTACTTGGTTGAGTTTTTAGATATTCTAAATAATTGTTTCTTTCTGGTTTCTAACTGTTTCTTCCCTCTTTCTTTAGATGTAAAATGAAGTCTAATTGAAATAGCTGTCTTTTACAAGATATATTGAGACTAGAAATAAAAGGGATGAGGGGCAGCTCATTTTACATGTAAATGATTTTATTTTAAAATGCAGCTACGAACAGACCGAATCTCTCTGTGACTGCTGCCTAAATCTGGTTGAGCATAAGAGAAAACTGTAGAAACTAAGGCTGATACAGATATCATTAGAAAGGAAATCCCACCTACTGAGGAAATCCCACCTTCTTTTAATGTGCCAAATGAATATGAAACCTGCACATTGAAGCAAACTGAAGTCTCGGTAAAGGTAGTGTAATGTAAATTGAAAAAGGGATCAATTAATGTGTTAAGGCATTTTGTGCCTACTGTGCTCATCTAGTGATCGGATTATTTTGCTGAATGTAATCAGAATTGGACAAAAGACTAATTATATAATAAAGCTAACTTCCCCGGAAATGTGAGAAGAAACAAAATAACTTAAGTGAAGTGAAATGAATTGTAGAATGTTATTTATTCTCACCAATAATTGTCCTTATAAAGTAAAAGCATAATTTCTAGGTATGATTTTTTTCAAACTGAATTAGAAAAAAAAGATAATAGAGAATCAAGAAGCCAATATAATCAGAAATACCAGTAATTTGCATGCTAGTAATCTGTCCAAGTCAAAAACCATAATGTGTTTTTGGTTATAAAGGAAAATTTTGGTTATGAAGGAAAATTTTCATATCAAAAAAGATGAATTGTTATTGTTTGGGCAAATGTATATTGAATGCAACCCATCTCCACACAGACTAAAGAAAAATCATTCTCAGGGTTGAATTTTTTGAATTAGTAACTCTTAGTTTGTAAATATTTATATATTTTTTATTTTTTTTCTTTATATCTTTTCTATATTTTTTGCTAATATTATTTGATAGTGCTTAAAAGAACAACAGTATTTAAGGTAAATTTTGGTTTTCAACTCTGTTGCTCTTTCTGAAGTCCACAGTGACATCAGTGTTCTAAAGAGAATACAAATTTCCTTGCTAACATGGTTCTTACAATTCATTTTTTCAAGTGTGCTTACTAAGTCCATGGTCCAGAGTTATGGCAGTCGCAGAAGTGTGGTAGCGAAGGAGGCTTATTGGAGACCTGCATTACATATTGAGCAGGTCTGCAAAGCTCTGCTTCTCTGAATATCAAATGTGGCAACTGGTTTGATGCTGTAGCTGTGCAAATGGATGTGTTCCACAAGAAGTATCAGTAGGTTTTGAAAAGATGGCCAAGAGAGCAAGGCAGCAAAGGATGGCAGTGGCAAGCTGGCAGACATTGTGGAAGGGCTGTGCTGTGGGAGCTGGGAGGTGATGGGACAGGGTGGTGAAGCAGTCTTGGTCCAACCAAGCACAGCTCCACAGAGATAGGGTGGCAACAGGGTTAAGAGCTATAGTTTTACCAGGTGTCATTTCAACAGCCTCCTGTTACTGAAACTGGCCTTACCTGTCTCCAGTGTGCCCCTGGCTGTATATATTCTGCAGAAATGCTAGGGGACAGATGCAGATAACCATATTTGAGTGAAACTTTAGTTTAGAATGCTACTTTTGGAACTGATTTAACGAGTGAGGTAGTTAATCTGTTTGTTGCTAATATCTTGGTGTGGATTTATATTTGTAATGCTCAGTCTTGCATGTTGGATGAATCTTGTGTAATTAGCTCCGTTTGACTGAATCATTGTATTTGAGTTATTTTTCACGAGTAAGGGGATAAATACTCATGAGGAGTGTTTCCTATGTAGAGCAGAAAAATGTGACGTCCTACAGAAAATATAAAAGAGCATCTCATTTGCTTTAATTCAAGGAAAAGCAAGACCTCATGAACAAATGCATATTGAAGAACTTAGTCCTAAACTTAAATAGTCGTGGAAAAATAGATTTATAAAAGAATCCAAGGGAAAAGTGTTTGGAGATGGCTCAAGCCTTAGCATGTACTTCATCTGCTAGCTGGCATATGTAGTTTGCTTCTTGTCAGTTCTAGACCAACTTGATAACAGACTGTGTTCTAATCTGAAGAACTACTTGTGACCAGAAGCATTTTTTATATGACAGAGTTATTTGGGCTGATGTCCATCTGCAGTGGTAAGTGTAGTGCTCTAGCACATTTAGCAATTGCAGAGAATCATTCAATTCTTAGCGTTCATTTGTGTCCTGCCTGATCCACATGAAATAACAATGATTAATTTTCTTCTAAAATAAATTAAAAAAAAAACAAACACAACTACTGGTTATAGTAAGTCACCACACAAGGTCTCTTGTTCCTTAAATGTTACTGTTTTTTTTTTTTTTTAATTGCTTTATTTTACATGTACTAGTACCTGAATTAGTATGTTTTACCTGCATGATGTTCAGATTAAAAAAGTAAATGTAGTCAGACACTAAAAAACAAAAACAACAAAAACTCAAAACCAAAAAAAAACCACTTCAATTGCTAGTTTTCAAAATTTTGTGTAACTTTTTTTTTTTTCTTCCAGTTACTAGTGTGAAATAGCAGGATTCTCATCTAGTACAGTATACAGCACTTTAGTCAAGGAACTATTGTTATAGAGCAGATAAGATTAAAAAAAGTCATTGGGTTTGATGAAAACCTGCATGAACAGTGCAGGAAAAAAAAAAGCCAAAGTTACCATAGCAACCAGCAGTGCTTTAGACAGAAGCTAAGTTAAAAAGCGGAGAAATGTAACAGAAAATGTGAGGGCCGTTTGATAAAGCATTAAAAAAATAATGAAATTTTAAGGCAAACATGATTAATGCTCAGCTTTTATCACTTTGAAATTCCTGATCAGGTGCTTCTGTCTTTAAAAGAAAAATATTAAAACTGTTATTAATAAAGAAATTCTAGTGTTGGAATCCATTAGACTCTTTTAAGGAGACATTTTTGTGAATTTCTTGAAAAATGTGTGAAAGTTGTATGAGATTTTTTTGCTTACTTTCTTGTCAGTAGATGTTAAGATTAGTCTTATCCTGTATTGTAGAATAGTCTTTTGAAATGGTTTTCATGATATAAGCAGTGTTTAGACCAAACACAGTCTTTCTAATAAAAGTGGTTCCGCAGTAGGAATACTGTGAGTTCTTCGTGGGATTTTATGCTAGGTCAACTGACTATGCAGCATTCCCTTCACCGTAGGAGGGTCAGAGGCAGCCTTAAAATGCTTGGATGGTGAAATTTCAAGACAGAGCAGTGTTGGCAAGTTTTGGAGGGGCAGAATGTCCCAAGCAAAAGAAGTTTCTGTAAAGTAATTTGTACAGTTTCCTGTGCCTTTGTGTCTGAATCCATGTTCTGTAACTTAAATGCTGTGCTTTGATTTTTGCCTTTTTGAATGCAATTCAACATCCTGCAGTGATTTGCTGTTGGGTATTAATGTTTTGCCTGTATATTGCTTCACAGTTAGGCAGGATTAGATGTTATGTGGGTGAACATCAAATTAATATGTGATGAGATTGCAAGCGTCATTTCTACTTCCTATGCAGCTATTAAGTCTTAAATTTGATCTTAGTCCTCATAGAGTGGTCCATGTTGGAACCTTAATTAAATAAGGAAGTTATGAATGTGGAAAATACATTTCAGTGTTCCATCCTGAAAGAGTGCTTTATATGGGAATTGAAACAATCTAAAAGTTTTAGTACAACAAGGGAATCAAAAAATACTTTATTCTTTCTTTAAAATACAGTCACTCACTTCTTGTTTGCCATTTGGACATTTGGAGGATTGCGTTAGCATCTGCTGGGTTGCCACACATTTTTTTTTTTTTTTTTTTTTTAGAATATGCTTCCATCATACACGAGGAGCTGGTACGCAGCTGTCCTAGGCAGTACCGTACATAGCCTGGGGCTTTGCATACGTGTCGGCACAGTTGTGACTGGTGTCTCTTTCTTTTGTTCTTTGGGAATAAAGCAGCAGTGTTTCTGAAGAATCAGAGTGTAGTTATTTTATGAAATGAAAATGTTTTCTTCTTCTTGCATATAGGAGTTCAGAGAAGAGTAAAAAGTTTTGCGTTATTCCCTGAAGTCCTCCTATGAATCCAAATGGAACATATGTAATGAGTTCCTTATTGTAAAGAAGGTGCAGTATTTTTTCCTCCTCTGATACTACGAGTTACAAGTATATGTCTACATTGAAGTATGAGCTTAAACCGATCAAGTCCAGTGTGGCTGGGCTTTGAGTAGTAGTTTTGCGTAGGGATAGTGCATTATAAAGTAGTAATGCATTATAAAATTCTTTCAGATAACTGAAAACCGAGGCAGCTTAGGTACTTCTGCAGTTAGGTTTTGCTACAAGTAAAACCAAGTGCTCCCAGACCAGCCTCTTTCCTGAAGACGGAGCTCTTTGCACAGCGTGCCTGCCTCTGCCAGAGGTTTGATCCAAAAGCACTGTAGAAATCTTTCAAATCTCAGTGTGAGGCCTATTATGACAGAACAGTCTGTTAGGACTGTTGAGGTTTTTTGTGGTATGCACTTATGAAGTACGCACAAACAGTACCTCAAGTCAGAGACCCAAACATGTTGTGAAGTAGTTTTCTATGACACCTCTGTTAAGTCCCTGCTGACCTTGTTTAACACAAGTAAAATAGGAACAGTTTTCTAGTGTTTTTGTTTTTTTTTTTGTGTGTGTGTGTGTGTGCTTTTATACATGTGTGGGAACCTAGAAGTATGGTACTGTTAGTGGATCATGCAGGCTTGAAATCCTAAGCCTGTCGTGAGAAAGCAGTCTGTCGCTGATGTCATGAGGTAGAAACATGACTGAACCCAATTTCAGTAGATGAAACTAAACCCCACTAGGTGGTGCAAGCAAATAAATCACCTTGCAAAATACTTCTTGCCAGATTCTTAAGTGTGGGGAAAGGGCGTCTTCACTAAATTAGAGCATAGAGTTTATTTTTACCTCTGTAATTATGTACACCAGTTATTAAAATTCAACACTTAACTGTGTTTTAGACATCTCTTCCCAGATACAAGGAAAAGTGTTCTGTTCTTTGCTTAGCCTTGCATATCTGCCTTTCTGGCAGTTTAGGCTGGTGTCAGGATATTGTGTTCTCAGCTGACGTGGTGGCCCATGGAAGAAGTAGCAGAGCTTGCACTGTGTTGCATTGTGCTATCAGAAGGGGCTGCTGATATCCTTCCAAGAGGCTTAGTGAGGCATTTACAGGCTTTCCTTGCCTGTCTCTCAGGATCTCTCTCATTACAGTTTATCCTCTGCCAGTTTCACTTTGAATTTGCTTATCTTTGAAGCAGTATTGTGTATGTTCAATTAAAACTACTTAAAAGAAAAACAGATTTCAGACAGTAAGTTAAAGTAATGTGCTGTCAATTTTTGTCCTGATATAAGTGGAGTGAATAAAATTTCAATAGAAAATAATTTTTGAGGTATAATGTATACAGCTTGTCTGTAATGGTTAATGTACTATGTTTATTAGATCAGTGGTTCTGTTATGTTTTAAACAAACAAGACAACCAACAGAAAACCACAAACACCCAAACCTGGAAACATACTTTCATTGTACTCCTGGAGGTGATTATAATACATTATCAATTCAGGATGTACCAGCTATACCACTGTATTGAATTCAAACTATAGAACCTCTCAGAAATTCAGTCTTACTAGTTTTTCTTTTTTTCCTTCTTCCTGTTAAAAAGACTTCTTGTAGAATGGTGTTTTTTTCTAATGATAAGCTGGCTGGTAGTTGGTTAACAGCTTATTACAGCTGCAAAATATTTAAGTTAAAAAGAAAAAAATACAAAACACATTCTTGAGATAAGAAGAAAATCCTGAGGCCTTCCAGTTATGGAGAGCCATCAGCACTGTCATTTTCTTGTCATAAATCATATTTTACTAGAGTTTGTATGGCTTCCCAGCGGACCCCAGGCTGCCAGCTCTCTGAGAGGGTGATGGCATCACGGCTCTGCCATGGTACTGAGGCAACCCCTGCCTGTGCTAAAGGGCGAGTGCTGCAGTGAAAATGTTGTCAGCTGCTTAGCAGTCAGCTTGAGATAGCAGGTGTTCTTCTGTACTGCTGTTTTCCCCACTATGTCTGTCTTTCAGGCCTTTCTCTATCAAAGAATACAGTCCATCAGTAAATACTGTATTATCATACTGTATTATCACGTTGCAGTCTAGGGCTCTGTAACAAGACAATGACTGCAACCATTAAGCAGCTTTCTAGTGAAAGTTGAGTACTTCATAGTGCCGTATATTTACTGAAATGGAAATTTTTCATAGTGACTTACATATTCATCAGTTAGGTTGGGTGTGTTTGCTGCATTCACCGTAGCCTTGGTAAATGCAGTAGAAGCAGGTGGGTTTTTTTGTTTGTTTGTTTTAGGAGATAAAGCAGGGAGACATTAAAGTATAAGAAGTAAAGGCAGCAGTATAGCCTATGCCCATGAAGTCTCAATTGACCAACAGCCATACAGCATACATATACTAGCCACAAATAGTCAATACATACTCTGAGTTTTACAATAAGATTTTCTTAGAATATATACTCTCTATACATTCGACAAAAAATGCTGCAGAGTTGTACTTAAAATGAAAAGAGACTTTCTTTTTTTTTAACCTTAGCTTCTCTGGGTAGGGGACCAACATACTGTAATGCTATCAGACACTTCTGGTTATCATTAACTCAAAAATTAGAGTAGGATTTGTATTTATATTATGAAGTAGAAGGACTTTATAGTATGTATATTAAAGCACTTTGATACTCATGATGAAAAAAATGCTGCTTACTGTGCAGGTTCCTCACTTAAATTGCAATAATGTGGGAATCCCAGCCACGAGTGAGGATCCGCTGTAGCTGAGCAATGAACGTACAGAAGAAGGATACCCACCTGCCACTATGGTGCTTGCGTCCAAAGTAATCTAACAATTTTGGTGACAGACTGAACATTCATGGGAACATGAAAGAGAAAACTGCTGATTTAGATAATCAAGTTTGTTTTCCACAAAATATTTTTACAATGAAGCTAAAAGGTGCATGACAAAATGTGAACTCTCTCTATATATTTGATAATATATAACATGTAAAAGTTTGTAGAAAGAAATCTTTTGGCTCTTGCCTGTGTTTGTGCTTTCCTTACTTTGGATTTTTTTCTTGAACATATTATTGTGCAGTTGGAGTTGTTCCATTGTTTCTGTAACTGTTAGTTATTCCATATGCAGATTGTGAAAGAGAAATCTGGCCTCATTATCTGTACTAGATGAACCAAGAAACTTAATTCTTTCCTCAGTTTCATATTTGCTCTTTTATGCAGATGTTTATGCATATGCACTTGCACAGGAATGTGAAGGACCTTAGCAGAATTGGAGACTTTGTTCTTTTATGTAAGGTATACTGATAGTCTGAAGCTTTAAAATCTGAGAGATTGACATTATGATATTTTTCTGCTTTGCGCGGTCTGTTACTGATTGTATCTGCTGATAACATACACTTAACATTCAGATTTACTGATACAATGCTCTGTAGATTGTAAACATTAGCAGGAAATGACTTTTAGATAATGGAAGAACCTACCACTGAGATTATGTTAATAAACCTTGCCAGACACAGGCACAGATTGGAAGATGAGTGGCTGGAAAGCATCTCAGCTGAAGGGGATCTGGAGGTGCTGGTTGACAACAGACTTGACAGGAGCCAGCAATGTGCCCTGGCAGCCAAGAGGGCAAACTGCATTTTGGGTTGCATTAAATGGAGCATGGCCAGCTGGTCAAAAGAGGTGATTCTTCCACTACATTTTGTGTTGGTGCAGCCTCATTATGACATTGCAAGATTTTTATATGCTAGAATTCATATCAACATAGGCATGGAAATAAATTAAAATTTATTTTTTAAAAACTTCTTTGTATTAAATGTTTTTAGCTCTTTACTGTTGTAAGCCAAATAAAACACTACAGAAAATATGAGGCAACTAAACAGGGACGTGGTTGTAGCTCACTCAAAGCTGCTTCTGTTCCTGCTTTAACCTTGTTCCTTAGAGACTGCAGAGAGAAAGGGAGCTTATAGCTTCTGGCATGCTCAGAGCTACTGCATCTGTCTCATCCCAGCAAGAGAAGAGTGAGGTAATCAGAAATCTGGACTTCTCAGGTGTCTGAGATACTGTATTTTGTGTCAGGTATTTGGATTATAAACCACCTTGGAATATTAGAAATCTAGGTTGTCCAGCCTACTGTTTGGCTCTGCAGCCAGAGATAACTTGCAAATCCAGGTGTATCTGGTAAGGTACAGTTGCAGGTATGGCTGGCAGATGTTGGAACTACTACAACATTGAATTGCTTGGAAGGAGATAGTGTTCCTCTCTCTTTCCTATAGACTTCGGACCTAGTGGCTTGCCTTGATAGTCAGGGGAATTCCTAAGTTTGCCTCTTGGCAAGTAGCGTGCCACATGCTTTGATGCAGGAGTAGTGATCTGACTTGCTGCTGATTCTATTCCTGAGAGCAGGGTACCAAAATCATTCTGGTTTAAGTGCTGCAAAGTTTGTGAAGTTGAGAATGTGAGTAGAAACCAGTGGTATGCTGTCATCATCAATAATGCAAGCTGCTTGCAGAGCTACATGAGGAGATTGTTAGCACGTTGAGCAATATTATTATTATTTCTCCTCAATCATTGCTGGTGGAGTCCCACCTGAAAGAGTGTGTATGGCTTTTGGCCTTCCCCTTCAAGAAAAATGTTGAGGAAGAAGAGAGGGCCCAGTAGAGGGTTGCCAAGATGGTGAGGACCTGGAGTAACCAACCCATGTGAGGTGACTGAGAGATCTGGGTTTACTTAACCTTATAAAGAGAGGAATTGTAATAGCAGGCTGCAACAGTTTGAAATGAAGTCTTCTTGGTATCAAGGGACATTGGCTGTTTGTTGCAGGCTGGGAAGGTCCAGGTTGTACATGAGGAGAAGTTTGTTTTCAAAGAGGTTAGAGTAGCCTTAGAGCATGTTACATGGCGAGGTCATAGAGGTTTTGAAGACAAAGCTAGACAAAGCTGTGGTTGACCTGTTCTGATATTGGGAGGATGAACTGAGTAATCTCCAAAAGTCCCTTGGTAACAATAGTTCTACAATTTCAGGTGGTTATCTATGTTGATAAATTTGAGTAAAAGTGCAAAAATGTGAAGTAGGAAGCTTGAAATGTAGGGAGATGTTTTAGAAGAAGGTCTAATGATGGTGTCAAGCAGAGAACAGACGTTGCCGCTGCTACTTTGACAGATTCTTGTAGCGAACTAAGCAGTCTCATGAGAAATTATAGCTGGATGGTACATTACATGACTCATGAACTGAAAAAACAGAAATATGTACTGTAGGTGTAGAAATATTGGGACTTAAAAATGTGTATATTACAGGGTTTTTAGAAAGTGCTTGTTGAAAAGTGCAACAATATAAATAAGTGCATACATTCTGTTTAATTTGAACATATGCAGAAAGGAACAGTAGTATTGAATAAAATATGAATTTAACTGTAAAGACTGATTGTGGCCACTAAGTAATGGAATTGCTATCCTGGCACATTTCCATATGAATTCTTTGTTTTAAAAACATCTTCCTGCTGATTTTCCTGCACTGGCAGGCATTTTTACAGCCTCAGTTACTAGATGACATAGCAAAAATATATGTCAAACTAAATTGAACATTTGCTCAGCTGGGTCAGAGATGTTCTATTCTGACTGGTTTGGACCATCAATAAAAGGTCCTCTGATATTGCTGGACTTGTCTGTATAACATGCCCTGAGTTTGGGAAATTTCATAGAGACATTTACTGTTCTCTTTTCTTCCTCCAGACCTTGCCTGAATTAATGTTAAGCAAGGAGTACCTACTTTTAGCTGCAAACTCAAATGGTGATTTTCAGTGATAGAGACTTAGCTGGTCTTTTTATCTCCAATTTTTTATTAGCATTTTGTGCTTAGGCAGCATCATCACGTTGAAGTTTAAATTAATTCAAGAGAGATTTTCTAATTTACCTAAAGTGTGGAATATTTGAGATAACAAAATGAAGCCCTACAGGTCATGTGTTTTCCAGTAGCAGCAAAGTCACTTCTGCTTAGTTAAGCTAATACTCTTTTTAATTCCCTTCCTGTGTCTTGCCTAAGTATAAAAATAGGTGCAGGAGCTTAAATATAAGAACAGAGAGTCTCTTCAGTGACTAGACATATTTTGACAAAAGTCATTGGCCAGAAAAGGGCAGAGACAATATTGGTCAACCTGTATGTTTGGCTAAAAACACATTACGGATTTCCATCACCTATTTTTAGGATCTTGGGATAGTTAAGTATATGTAGCTTGACAAAAGTTAATCACCTGGGATTCTTAGGTAAGGAATTATGTGTGGATCACAGAAATGCAGAGGATCCATTTGTTACAGTCTAGTTTTACACAGTTTATGAAGCATCAGATTAAAGCTCAAATGTGTCTGGTGACTCCAGCAATGCTAACAGACCTGTTTATGACAGCATCCAACAGAAATCACTATGCGTTCGGAGACTCCAGGTTTAAGTCTGTACAACTTGCTTGGATCAAAATTGTTGACACTTGTTTGAAAATAAATTAACAGGTTACTGAAAGTATTTTGCATTCCCAAGCAATAAGATGCTTTGGTTCTTTATTCTACAGGAGTTTATCTTCGTAAAGGCCAAGTTAAGTAACTTCACTGAAGTAAAATATTTTTCTTTTCCATGCAAGTCATTAGCTTTTTTTCCATAGATAATCATAAATCTGATTGTCTAACATGCAATGAAAAATTCAATCAATAAGATATCACTTTTTCCTTTCATTTATTTGTTTTATCTTCATATTGTATTGTTCATTGTTCTTTTTAAGCTGTCTTTCGCAGTAGGCCACCTGCTGGATTAGGTTCCACAAGCATCATGAAGCGAAGGTTACTGCATTCAGCTACCGAAGAATCTTGGTGTGCTTGTCTATAATTGTGAAGTACCTGTGTATTTTCACTGTAGTACCTGTGTATTTTCACATATCTCCTTCCTCTTTTCATCTTTGAATATGCACTAAATCACGTACCCATTGAAAGACATGACTTTCAGACTTCACAATAATGAACAGCAAAAGATGCACATTAGCATTCTAGACAGTCATGCAAAGTCACGCCAGGTAAGCTGCCAGCTGTTCAGCTAACCAAAGCTCAGGACAGTGGAAGTGAGTGAAATTGTTTGCGTTATTAGGTATATCAGGTTCTTAGAGGGGGACATCTGCACACACCTGAGGAAAGTAAATGAAGTACACACTGAACGTTCTGTTAAATAGTCAGAGCACTGTACCTCAGGGGTCTGTTCTGGGACTGGTGCTGTTTAATATCTTTATCAACAACATAGACAATGGGATTTAGTGCACCCTCAGCAAGTTTGCAGGTGACACTAAGCTGAGTAGTCCAGTTGATACAACAGAAGGAAGGGAAGCCATCCAAGGGACCTGAAGAGAAGGACTTGGGGGTTCTGGTGGGTGAAAAGCTTGACATGAGCCAGCAGTGTGCTCTTGCAGCCCAGAAGGCCAACTACACTCTGGACTGCATCAAAAGAGGCAGCAGGCGATTGTCTCCCTCTACTCTGCCCTTGTGAGGCCTCAAGTGGAGTCCTGTGTCCAGGTTTGGGGCACCCACCCCTAGAAGGATGTTTTGGTCTTTTAGAACAGGTCCAGAGGAGCACTACGAAGATGATCAGAGGACTGGAGCACCTTTCCTATGAAGAAAGGCTGAGGGAGATGGGGCTGTTCAGCCTGAAGAAGAGAAGGCTTAGGGGTGACCTGATTGCAGCTTTTCAGTACTTCGAGGGGGGCTTATAAAAAAAGATGGATGCCATTTTGCTCAGACAGACAATGACAGGACAAGGTGGAATGGTTTTAAATTAAAAGAGTGTAGATTTAGATTAGAGGTCAGGAGAAAGCTCTTCACTCAGAGGGGTGGTGAGGCACTGGCACAGGTTGTCTAGAGGTTGTGGGTGTCCCATCCTTGGAGGTGTTCAAGACCAGGTTGGATGAGGCCCTGGACAGCCTGATCTAGTGGTTGGCATCCCTTCCTGTGGCAGCGAGGTTGGAGCTAGGTGATCGTTAGGGTCCCTTCCAACTCAAGCCATTCTGTAATTTCTATGTAATGGAAGAAATTGATACCATAAAGGAGATGTGAGAAAATCCCTTGGGATGATTTTTACTTTTGCATGTTGTTTGCTTTTATTGTTTGACTATTGGTATGGTGGACATGCCAGTGTAATCTTGTGTTCCATTAAAAAGAGAAGAAAATCATCTATTTGCACATTTTTTAAGGAAGAGCAGAACTAACAATGTTCTCTTCTGGCATTTTCCGTGTAGACTAGTGCTCCTGTTGGTTAAACTGTTGGTTAAATTTACCCTGTTCTTAAGTACGTGTGAAGTTAGGACTTAGCAGTTAGATCAAGTACCTGGCACTGATCCAAGGTCTAATTCTTAATCTTCTGTAGTATGGATATGGTAGATAAATTTTTCAATGGCCAATTTTAAAAACTATTCACTCAAACTCGACATAGCCCATTTCAGTCTCTTTTTAATAGGAAACCTAATAACTTTTTCTGATGTGGTGCATAAAGTTCTGGTATTTTGTTTTCTTTTTATTGCCAGATGCCAGCACGGTCATGTATTTACAGTCAATAAAGCTATTGGTGCTATTCATGGACTTAAATTAATCATTTCAACCTTTCAACCTAGGATGTGTAATGTGGGCCACGGCAGAGTTACTTGCATTCTTTGGTCACGTACTGATTATCCCATCAGTTGTCATATTTCTGCTTTTGAGCCACTTTCAGAAGTGGGACGATCTGTTCCAGTATCCTCATTCATAGTATTTAGAAGATTTCTATTGAACAAATCAGGCTGCAGTTCAAGAGCAGCTTGTCTTGTACATCTGCATCATCTAAAGAAGGTACCCTCACACCCACTTCTTCCTTAATATATTTTTGTCTCTGATAGCCTGTTCTCCTTACCCTGACTAAACACTCTGACTTTGATTTTGTGTCGTTTCTGAGAGGGGTGGTTATATAAGGACTTATCTTCACAGATCAACACTTTCAAAGAGGTGCAGTACTGGGTCATATGCATGAAAGAATGCGATCTGTTCAAACCAGCAAATCTAGAGACTGTATAGGAAGAAAGAAATGTTAGCCTTATCCCTAGTGCCTCATGCAGTTAGCGAATGTTTATGCTGCCGGGGAGCCAGGTCATATGGCTGTGTGGTATAGTTTGTCCTGGTTTTCAGGTCTTTTCTCTCTCCCCTGAAGTGTCCTAACAACCCATTTCTGCCATGAGCAAACCAGTTAGCTATCATATGCTGATCTTTTTTTTTTTTCCTTGTATTTTTGCAATATTTGCACGAGATAAAATATATCTAAGTCCTAATGCCACTGCAGCTATTCCGTGTAGCAGACCATAGGTTGGATTAGCATTTGTGGCAAAATATGCCACTTCTTGATAATAGGGATTTATATTTCTTCAGCACACGTTGATTTAAGATTTTCCCACAAGAAAGAGCATGTAAATATAAATAACAAATAAGATATTTTCACAAATATCTTGACGCATTTTACTGGATTTAGATTCACTTTCCACAGTTTCTGTTTCATGCTTACTTTCCTCCATCTAAAAGCAGTCACAGTGGCAGTATAAAAATAACTTTCAAATTGAATTTTTCAGGATCTTCCTCTTCTGCTGTCTCTTACTGCTTCCCACTTTTCTCCTGATTTTATGTTTCTTTCTAGTCTTCTCCCTGAAAATCAAGATCTCCTTATGCTTTGCATTATCAGCTGTCAGGCGTGATGCACTATATGCTGATATGCCACTGTGCTAGCTTGCTTTGCCACTGTTGGCAGCACTCTGCTGTCATGCTCAATTGAGACAGAAAGGACCATTTCTTACTGGAAAATTAATTCATAAAAAATTAGTTTTGTTTTCGTAATGGAATTGTTTTGAAAGACATTAAGCATACAAAGAAATTTGTATTACAACAAATTAGGCTTTAATTTTACAAAGGTTTAAGTGTCAAATATAAATGAACTGAACAGGCCGACTAATTTTGTGAAATTACGGCCTCAAATTGCCTCATATGTGATTTGAGCACAAATTCCATCAACAGAGATGATTTTTTTTATATTTTTTTTTCCTGGCATAACTGTTTTTGAGCAAAAGTGAATGCAGTCCCAGGCACCTGGAAATTGTCTCTGGAAGGAGGACAGTAACCAACTTAATTGTGTCCTGCTGAAAGGGAGAAGCAAGGTCAGGATGATGTTAATGGACATGATCTTTCTCCTGACCTGTTCCTCTTCCTCCACCCTGCAAAAGAGAGGAGGAAGTACAACATCCTCTTCTGTGGTGACCTTTTTCTTCTTGCTAGTCAGGGCTGTTCTATCCCTTATGCTTTTTAGAAGAGGATTGTCTTTTACAGGTAATTCATCCAGCCTTGGAGGCCCAATGCTAGTGAGCTAGTAATCTTAGGGTTCATGTAAAATGCAGTAGCAGTTTAGCAGTAAGTTTTCACATGATTATTTCATACTCTGTATTGACTGCCCAAATCCAAATCATCATGCCATTTTTCTTTCTTTCTTTTTTTTTTTTTTTAATTTGATCCACTTGCAAAGCTGACCGGGCTAACTGATGTAATTCTCTAATGATGGAATATGAGGCTGCTCTGTACTTTTAGACAGATAAAGGGACTGTATTGTCATGTGATATTTAATTGTTAGCATAGTCCCTGATGTCCTGCTGTGAGCTTTACACCCCTCAGCTGGCACTTTTCCAGATGCTGTTTGCGCATGGCTAAGGCCATAACGCTCTGGTGTCCAGAGAAACCATCTCTGGGTGCAGCTCCCACTTTGGGGTGGGAATTCAGAGATGCAGATGTCAGCTATGTCATGTTGTTTGATCTTACTGGCAGCGAGCTGTCTCTGTTCTATCTTATTTAAAAGATTGTTTAAAGTATAGTCAGTGTGCCTGCTTCCAGGGAATTGTAGGCTCCAGTAGCTGCATCTGCCCTGGCCTTAGGACAGACAAGTCTTGAGTTTACTCCTGTTCTTGGAGCTTTCAGGATGGATGGTGTTTCATGGAGGCCTTTCATATATTATGTTTTATCCTCTGTGCTGTTTCTAGGATAGCAATTTTTTGTTACATCATCCAATTTTCAACTCTGTTAGAGGGAATGGCTGTACTACAGGTTTTGTTGATAAAATGAAAGAAACAAAAAGAGAAACAATTTAGAGGAGGTTGCCTTATACCAGCTATATAAATATTTAGACCAGTAAGCTGGTGCTTGCTCTGGGAAATCAAAAAGGGATATTTGGAGCCTTCATATGTGTATCATTTTCTTAGAGGAGTTTATAATAGTTGTTTATATCTGTTAAAACTGATAATGAAAGTGGTATTGCTTACTGGCATAGTTACACTGGTAGTACTTACCTAGACTAGAATATTTTATTCCATGCTGTGGATGTTTTACAGCACTTAGAAACATTTTCCAAATGGGCTGTATAAGAGTACTTTAAAACTTAGGCCTGAAAGAAAATTCTGGGTCATAAAGTTCAATTTCTGTCTGTCACAGGTACCATCACTTTACGGAAAATCAGATAAAACAAGCAAAAGGTATATTTTTCTCACAGAACTTTTATTTTTACTTGCTTAAAATGCAACAAAGAAACCTCAAGGGATTTATTTTATTTTATTTTATTTTATTTTTTATTTTTAGCTAAAAGGAACATTACTGCTATTAGATACTCTCTATTTTCAAGTGTGTAAATAGCTATAAATAGTGAATATAATTGCAGCACATTATTTGGACTTGGTCAAAAGCACAAGTAGAAGTGAATGAGATTATTCCTAGAAAAATGCATTGAAATATTCTTATAGTTGATGATAAAGAAGAGAGCTGGGAACAAAATGTTCAGGACAACCTTTGTGAAACTATGCATATGCTTATGAATTCATGCCAAAAAAATCATTTATGGTCAGTGAGAGCTTGATGTTTTTGGTTGTCCTGATGATCTGCATATTCTTTTCACAGTTAGTTTTTGTTAGACTGGTCTGAGCATATGGTACTAGGAGGAGGTGGTCTGTTCTTTCACTTGACAAAACGCCTTGCTGTAGCTTTAGATGATAGTACTGCAACATCATTATAATGAACGCCACACTACTATTGTCAAATTTGCAAAGACCATTTACTGTGAGTTATTCTCACTCTTTATTCAGTAACCTCAAATACCCAAAGTTTATTGATACACTGCTTTATCATACCTGCTAGCTTAAATTAATGACTTGCTCTAGATAAAGGACATACTTTGGCAATGTTTCATATAGCTTTTTAGTCAACACTTTTGAGCTTCCATGCTTTAATTTATGCAGTTTAATATTGAAGATTGAGATACATGCTCATCCAGTGGAGGAGGCTCATCTGCAGCAGAGAAGAATGAAAACTCTTTTGTTGTCTTGACAGCTAGTACATCACTGGGTATAGAAGAAGCTCATGGCATTTAAGCAAAAACTTTGGGAGAACAGTTCTGAGCTCCTCTTGTAAAATACCTGTGTGTGTAATTATAGTGTGTATACGTATGTATACACGTGTATGCATATATAACGTCTATCTAAATCTTATAATTTCTATATAATATAAAATGTAGTGTAGTTCAATTGACTTGATACTTTTTTATGGAAAGCAATTTAGAAAAAAAAAAAAAGTTTCTTGATCTTGAAAGATTCCTGTCAGCCTAATTTCAATGTAAATCTAAATCTACTTTAAAATACATGTTTATACTATTCTTTCCTACTCATTTTTTCAGTAAAGCTTCCTAAGGCTCAAAATTATCTTGGTAATTTTTCTCCTTTTAATCCTCTGACACGTTAAGAAAGGTCTTTGTCTGCAGTTGACAAGGAGGTTGTTTGACTATGCAAAGGGTGCTGACACTGTCTAGACAGAAAACATTGCCAAATGTACAAAGTCCTTGATAGAACAGACAAGCCTTTTTATTTTCTGCTAACATTCAGTTATAGTAATTTTAGCTGTTACTTGCAGCTTCAAATCTTTCATTTTGGGATTTGAGATACATTTTTTTTCCAGATTTGCATTGTTCTTTCAAAGACTGCAGAAATAAGTGTTCAAGATATTAATGAATATTATGTTCTGTGTACAGTGGTTTTCTGTGTCGAGCTATGGCTAAGAAATGGGTTTATGTAGCTGGTATCTATATGTCAGAGTATTGTGTCAGCTAACAGGCTCCCAGTAGAACAGAAGTCATCTCAAATTCACATTGAATGTAGATAGCTAAGTAGACAGTGGTATGTTTGCCAGTCAGGACTCCACGAATGATAGAAAATAGAAAAGAAATGAGTGGAAAGGTACCTTCTGCACACCACAGATGAATTGCTGAGTCCACTTAAAGCTCCCATGATCCTACTGGACTAAAAAAAAAGCAGTATATTTCATGACACGTACCTTCCAGATTACATATGCAGTTGTTATATATTTTTTGGAAGGGGTAAAAAGAAAGGGTGCTTTTAAAAAAGAATCAATGCAACCACCAGTCACCTGAAACAGCAATGGAGAACTTGAAACTGTTTTAAAACAGTTCAAAAAAGATCTGACTACTTCATGGAAAAATAAACAACCAAACAAACATAAAGAGCAAACCAACCTCCCAAAAACCTAACCCGTGGATGCAAATTCTCTTGCAGAATGCAATAAAGAATTGGAAAATCTTTTCAAAATTGGTGACAGTTTTTCCAGGTATTTCAACAGAATGCAGTGAAATACTTAGTTTGTTCAGTTGTGACCTCTTTGGAGCGCAAATCATTATTACTGAAGTTTGGAAAGTAGCATGTTGGGAGTATAAATTTATCATTGCCATTAATAGTCCTATCTAAAAAAACCCTGTAAACAAATCAGCTGTTTCAGTCAACCAACTTCAGTAGTTTAGAGATTGCTACTTAATTTTTCATCATTCAGGCTCTTATTTTGACTTAAAAGCATTCCAGACCACAGCAGAAATACAGAAATGGAAAATGGAAGAGATATATGTTTACAGTTCTTTATTTACTTGTTGAATTAAGTACAGAGACAGTCTGTAGTTTCTGGCTCTTACCTGGCAGCCAACGTGCAGGCAAAGTAACCCTGCAAGCACACTTGTTGGTTTTGACTTGAATAAATATAAGTTGTAACTTGAACCTGGAAAAGAACATCATGGCTACAGTTTTGTCTGAAAGTAATTATGACTTAACTTTGTAGAAAGGTCTTGTTTTCATAGGGATCTCTTTTCTGTCATTTCTTCTCATAATACGGAAATTCCTCTATTCAGAACTCTTTAAAAGGATTGATAGAAACTTTGAATGATACTTTGAAAATGTAGCACATGCTGTGTGGTTTCAGTAGAAGAAAGCAGCATGGTTGAAATGTTTAAAACATTTTCATATTAATTTACTGTCATTTAAATATTCTTTTAAGTTAGAGCTTATGGATTTGGCGTTCTCAGTTGTAGCTACAGTTTGTCTGAAGTTTAAAAGGATGTATGATGCATTTTGTTTATGAAGTATTCTGATCCTGCAGTTGATGTTCTTTAGCTTGCTTTGAAACCAGTAGTACATGTTACTGTGCTTGCAAATGCACGGACGTTTGTATTTAACTTATCAGCTGAACACTGATGTGCACTTGCAGCAGAAGGGGAACAGAGTAAATAATCCCTCTTGCCTTTTGAGATGGTCGTATTTGAGTTATGTTGTCAGGACTGAGTGAAGAAGCTTGTACTATTAACAGTGCTGAATGTGCTTTGTAAACTCTTAAGACTTCTTTTCTGTGGGGATTTCAATCCAGCTTTCACCAACACGTTGTCTAAAACTAAATCTACAGACTTTCGTAGGCTTCTGCTGCTTAAATCGGTGGTTTACGTGCTTTGGCTGGGAGAAAATCCACAATGGTACTAGCATTTGTTTATAGTAAACTGAGTATTTCACTCAACTTTGTAAGAAGTATGTTCAGCTAAGCTCTTAAAATAAACTTTTGCTTCATTTTAAGTAAAACTATCTCCTGGATATGAAACTTTTAGAAGTGATATACATGCAACTTTTAAATTGCAGTAATTTAACTTAGTAAACATTATGCTAACTTTAATGTTAACTTCATTTCTTTCCAGGCTTCCAAAGGATGAATTGGCAACAGAACCACTAAAATATGCTGATCAACTTCCTGTAGCTCAGATAATACACCAGGTATGCCTTTCTATTTTGAGGATTTTCTTTGAGAACAAACAACATCAGTAATATTTAAACTGCTTTTCTAGGTCATGCAGAATCAATGTGCTCATGCTGGAGGTATACAAACACAACATATTCTTGTTCAGATGACAGCTATTACCTTATAAAAGGCTTGTTCAGAACATGGCAATGAAACAGTAACTTGCTGTATGACACAGTTGTAGCTTCAGAGGTTGCTATTAAAATTGTTGTGTATTACTGATGTTAAAGTAGAAGAAAATCCATCAACTTAATCTAATTTGCATCCTTATCCAAATCATATTCCCACTCCTGAAAAAAAAACAAACAACAAAAACAACAAAAGCACAAAAAACAACAGCTAAACTATGGAAATCGTTGTTGTGGAATTGTCATGAAGAGTTGGGTGGGAAAACAATCTCCCTTCCTATTACAGTTCTGAATGATGTGTTAGCAGCACTTCTGTTTCCAGCTACAGCAGTGTCATTATATTTTCTGCATTCCACAGACTTTTCTGTTTGCTTTTTGTTTTTGTGCAATTGTAAACAGATTGAGATTTTGCCTAGATTGTGCCTACCTACTGTGCTTCTATTTAGAATCAATACTTTTCCATTGATTCAGATGCTCAAATGAGGGATGATGATGTGGACATCTGAGCTAGGATTGAGTAGCAGGCTGCAGTTTTTATTACAATATGTCTAATTATAATCAGCCTATGACAAGGAATAGGAAGAAATCTTTTCTATGAACAAGGTTCTATAGTCTTTTCTGGCTCTTTTCTTAAAGTTCAGGGTCTCTGTCCATCCTGCTGATAGATTAGATGCCAAGACTGTATATATAAGTCTTTCTTGTGAAGCTTGATTTTTGGCCATTAGCCGCAGTGGGCTCTGTATTTTTTGTAGAAGGACTGGTCTGTGACCAAGTAACATCCACAAAACTTGTGATGTACCATTAAACCCAAGTATTGAGACTTAGCATCTCTTCTCTTGGTGCTGTTTTAAAGAAAGCAAAGAGTCTTACTCAGTTGCAGTCATTTGGAATTTTCTCTGAAAAATTCATTTTTGAACTTTGTTGATGTCAGGCCTGCTTCAGGGATGGATAGCCATAACTTTCCTAAGTAAGGACTGATTAGGTCACATTGCTGTTTTCCATGTGGTACCTTGACTATATGAAATCTTTCAAGTAAACAGGTATACTCTGAACAATTGACCTGAAAGATGGGGAACATGATGACAGTTCACCATGGGACACAAAATAGTATAGTCCATTACGTGTCTTGAGACAATGAAAACTTCCAACCTGAAAACTGTAAGCTGATGTTGATCATGGTACTAATAAGGCAGTTAGACAATGTTAAATAAAGCTGAGGTTTCAGACTGAGCTGGCTTTGAACACGTAAGGATCAACGAGAAGAAATTAAAGTCCACCAAATTTGCTTTCAAAATCCTATTAGTATTAATTATTGTATATCTTTCCAAATACTTTTGTCAATCAGTGTTTGTAAGCAGTTAAGTTGCATGCTGCAGGCAGTGCTCATTTTACCTTAAAGAAAACATGAGCTTTATTTTAAAACTTTAAAGTGTACAGGTCTTTTCCGCAAGATGTAAGCACAAGGGATTTAAAAACTTTTGGCTGAAATCTGCACCTCCGGGAAGAATATCTGATGTGTTCAGAACATGGAAGATTGGAAATCAGGACTAGTTTGTATGTCAGGAACTCCCTGGTGTTGTCAGAGCTTCAAATGACCCAACAGCCTGCAAATGTCACATTTAAAATTCTGTCTTCATGCCTGACTCTCAGCATAAATGAATTAAACAGCAGAGCAGGCAGCCAGTCAATATGCTCTTAACAGTGAGAGTGAGCAATGAAACAGTTTGGGGGTTGTTTGGAATCAGTAAATAGAAACTGCACAGAATGTCGCACTTAGAGAAAAATCTCAAATAGGAAACAGAATTAACCTTTAAGATGGTGGACCAGACGAAATGTCATAGTAATATTTTTACAACATTAGGTGGGTAATAACCAGGAAAGGTTCATTTAGCTACTGTGTATTATACTGCAATAGAATATTGTACTGTGGAAAGGCAAAAATGTATTTTTTATGTACTCTTATCTGTTTGCTATAACAAATTTACCAGTAGTATAGGCTGTTGCTCACACAAAGCAACAAGTCAGACCTGGCATAGCTGCAAATGTCTCTGATGTAGAAACAGAATAAAATGACCATTGTTTAGCTATCATGTCAGGAAGTCTGGCATCATGTCCTGGTTTTGTTTGACATCGATGCTCTTTTTGAGGCTTTAGGTGCTGTAGTCAGCTAAGCATACTGTCCACCAGTGAGAGTCCTGGTGAATAAGCATTTCTAAGTTTACAGTGTATTGCTTCTGAGGGACCTTTAACAATTGGGACAGAGTGCAAGGACCATGTTAAGTGTATATGAATAAATATATATATATATATATTTTTTTTTTTTTTACTTTGAAAGTATAAGAGAAGAAAAAAGAATATGAGTAAAACCAGTGAATGCTGTATGTGGAGGTAATCTTTGTCCGAACAGTTAATCACTGTCTTAATTATGGGCCTTTGTTTTCATGTAAACCTGTCTGTGTTTTACCTCTAGGTAGGAATAAAGACACAGTAAAGATTGCAAATCATTTTGGTACATAAGACATAATTTCTATTGTAGCATAAATATACATTAAAGCTTCTAAATGGTAGACAGGTAGCCTAAATCAATATAATGACAAGGTACATTTTAGTTCTGTGTAGTAGCTAACATGGCCACTAATTTTGTCCAAATTTTACTGTAGATTTATATTCCCAAACATTACTAAAACTGTGCACATTTTCCTTGGGCATTTGTAGGTAATTTCTAACATTCTCTTCAGTAGTAATCTCTGTTATTTAAAAAAAAATATGCTAACCAATAGAAATTAACTTTTGATTTCTAATCTGATAATTCCACAAAAAATGTCATACTTGGTACATCTTAATCTACTTAACAAAAGGAAAAAAAAACAAAAAACAAAAAAACTGATTTTGGGTTTGATCTTAAACTTTATGGTACTAGTAATTATTTATTATTGTAGCAGTATAAAAAAGAAAAACACACAGAAGAATAAAAACCCTGTGAAATTCAAAGTTTTAATTCTCATAAGTATGTTAAATGCAGTGCATTAGACCATGGTTAATTAAAAAGACGATTGTGAAGAATGAAATTAAACAGCAGAATGAAAACAAATAGTTACATTTAAACTACGTATCAAAATCAGACATTATAAATAAAATAGCTTTCTACGTTTTGAAAAACAAAAAGAAAAAATGTGTTTAAGTGAAGTAAAAAAAACACACCACCACCACCACCACCAACAACAAAAACAAACAAACAAAACAAAACACAAACTAAGGAATCTAGTTATTAATATAAATTTCTAAAATGGGAAAACTTAAGCTGCCAGATGAAAACCTACATAGGACATTTAAATGAGGTTCTTTGGGCACATAGTGCATGCAGTGCTACTACTTAGACTGATTTTATGCATTGTAAGACCAGAAAAAGGAGAGAGTACTTTAATTTTGCATTTGTCTTTAGTTCAAACAGGTTTAATGAAAGAGCAGGCAAAACTGCATTTGAGAAGATTGTTTTCATATATCATTAAGGATATTCATTGCTGGGCCTCCAATTCAGCATGGTATTTTAATAAAAGTACCTAACTTCAGTGATAGCACTCATGCTCTGAATGTCACTCTGTGGTAATATATTTTGCCTAACTGGGATTTAGGATATTGAAGAGACTTAAATTGTTACAGGTGTCTTACTGATGGAAGCATGTTTTATTGATGAAAGACATATTTCAGTGGATAAATGCCAGATCTCCTGATGTTGTTATAATTGAAAACAAGATGAAATGGCAAATTCAGAGCAGAATCAACTTGTATACTTATTTATTATAGCCCCCTGTAAAATATTAAGCAGATAAATTAACATACTGTTAAAAGAGGATAGTATTTCAAGAAAGCTAACTTCTGACCCTTGGCAGGGATTGCATAATTTATTTGATCTTTGACATGGTTTACAGTTGCACATGTACTTAAAATAAAAGGTTCCTGGGTGTTTTCTCATGTAGGGGAATGCATGGGGAAATGTTAGAAAAAAATCTAATTAAATTAAATTGAGTTTCCTTTAGCAGGTTTGTTTGTTTTGTACCATTTTAAACCAGTGCACAACTGTAGCCTTTCTCTGTAGAAGGAAGTTAGATGGAAAATGCCTGCTGTAATCTCAGGAGATTACAGGGAGAGCATGCTGACCCTGGTGTTAAATGTGCTTTCTATTGCAGATTCCAGCTGAGCAAAACATGTGAGCACCGTTTGGGACTACACCATTAGCTTTGCTCAGTTTAGATTCAAGGGACATTAAGGACTTAACCTATCCAGTCCAGCCTCAGGGTATTCACTGGGGTCCATAGTAAGGGAAGTGGAATAAGAAATTGAAGAAATAAAATGGGAGAGGAATCTTCAGAGTTGTAGAGAAACAGGCCGATGGTCATCAAAGGTAACTTGAGTTGCAGTTCTTTGAGTCTTCCAAGAACATCTTAGTTTCCACAGTTTTCTCTGCTTCTGTAAATAGTTTGCCAAAAACTCCTTTTGGCTTGAAATCTAGTTTTTATTCATTCTTGGAACCTTTTTCTCACGTAGTGGAGGTGTGTTAGTTTATTGCATTCATCAATGTTACTACTGTTTCACACTGGTTTAATTGGGAGAAGTTTTCTTTAGCAGCATTTGGCAGAAACTGTTGAAACAGTCTTAAGAGGATACAACATGTTGTATTTTTAGAAGTATTTTTGGTTGTCTGTAACACAACAATTTTAACTCTTGAGCTTTAATGTTTGTGAATATATTTTAAGTGTTTTTTATGTGGCTTACTGTGTTTGTGAAATAGTGAATATGGAAATGAACACATCACGTGCTGATACGTAGTCCGTAAAGCATACCTTTAACATTCAGGGATCACACTGGTGCCTTGTCCCTGTCCTGTGGCTGTCCTTAGGCAGTTATGCTTCTAGGGGGGAATCCTGCACTCAGGCTGGGTCTGTCCTCATGGTGGAGTCCTGGTTCCTTATTTGTGTTTTATAAAAATTAATGGGGATGTTCAAAACTGCAGTTAAGCATGCAAAGTGCTCACTAGCTCAACAGTAGCACAGGTTTTTATTTTTAATGTAGACCATAATTTCATTTTATGGATAATAATTTATTAAAAAGTTTTAAAGAACTTTGTTAAGTGATACTTGCTTTTTACTGTTTCTTTGTATGCCAAAAGGTTCAAAAGCGACTTGTGACACTTAGATGTGTCAGGCTGTACGTGTAAAGTTACAGACTTAGCTATTTATATGTTCTCTGAAGATCTATTCCTGTAGATGTGTTTAAAAATAACTTAAAAGGATGGCTTACTTTTATAAAACTGTGGTCATGGTATCCAGCTAGGACAGTCACAGGTCTCCTCAGAAAAGCTGTATTTTGTAAGACCTGATTTTTTTTTCAGGATAGTTGAAAATCTAGTTTTCTCTATAAAAGATTAGAAAGCGCTCTGACTTTAAAATCCTATTTTATTTTAACAGCATATATTATGTGTCTGACCAACATACAGATACCTTGAATCCATTTCATTAACTAGGCAAAAGCCTTACATAATGTTGTCTTGCACTAGGACACCTGCCTGGCTCAGGTTTTACTTTTGCAATGTTCAGCAACATACGTAGGACAGTGCTGCCCTTCTACCACTGGCACTTCTCATAGCTGCTTCAGAGTATACTGAGAACAGCAGCCTGTTCTGACAATGTTCGTGTCTGTTTGTTCCAGACTAGAGGTGAAAAAAGCTGTTTCTCATGCATGTCACAAAAATCTATGGATTTCTTCTTCCTCACCAGATGACCTAAAGTTCCTTCAGGGCTCAGACGTTCTGACTGGTCCATGTGCAGGGCGAAACCCAAGTGTGCAGTGTACCTTTTGCTGAGCTAGCCCTTCATCTGGGACACTTGGCATGTATTGAAGTTAGAAAGTAATGTGCTTTACTAAGACTTTTTGGGGTAATTCATTTTCTACAGTAAACATATATATATATTTTAAATTCTGTATGCTAAAGGTGGTTTGCCTGCATTTTATAACTCTAATAGAAGTAGTCTCAAGTGGAATCAGAACTGGATGTTATCCAGTAAACAAGAACTTGCTTTTTTCCCCAAATGAAACACAGTCTGTGGATTACATTTTTCTCACTCGTAGAAATTACTTACTTTTTGTTTGGCTTCCTTTAATACTACTCTATAGAAGAAAACTCTGCATAGAAGGGGCAAAACAAACTTCCTGTCAAAAGCTATTACTGCATGATTTTGACAACCACCAAAACAAATATGTCATAGGGCAGCAAAGATATTCCTGCCAACACTGTGTACAGCTTGGGGTGGTTAGGTGCTTTGACGTTTACTCCCCGGTATTTCTTCTAATGTTAAGGTTGATTAAAAAAGGTTGATTTGAGTAGCAGAGTTGTGCTGTGAGCATGTGAGTCATGCAATGTTTGTGATTTGCACTATTAAATCTAGAGAATGAGTGCATAGTGATTTTAATAGTACTGTTTTCTATTAATAATTAATTAAGAGTGGAATAGTCCTGTTTCTCTGACTTACTTCAAGAAACTACCAAATGCATTCTTCACTTGGTTGTAGCTGTTACAAGTCTTTTAATGGCAAAACATTAAACCAGCAACATTTTTAGGTAGTTCTTCATCTAGTGAATTACTGCAGCATCAGTGAAGGTACTCAGTACCCTCACATGTGAACTGGTAGGTAGTCCACACTAACAACAGGGTTGGCACTATTTTTTTTTTGTCCTATCAGACAAGCTAAGTAGTATACTAGCCTAATGAGCTCTCATAAGCAAAATCATAATATTCCTGAAATAGAGCATATTTCTAAGTGTAGCATGAGGTATTTTTGTAAAAGATTTGAACTATCATTTTTTGATGTGCTACTGTTCTTCTCATCTGTTCTTCCTGTCGCAGAATACAATGATGTGGAGTTAGCATAAATTAGTGATGATTTTTTTTTACAGATGAGGCACAGCTGCCTTTATATAGTTATGTTTTTTGAACATACATGTCATCTGAACATGAGGGGAAGCCCTCTGACAGCAGAGACCCAGTAAAGAGGTCTCTTTTCTTCCCTCTTCCCATTAAAGGAGTGTGTGATCACTCTGCCTATCCAGGATCATTATTTTACTGGTTCTCAACCATAGCAAGGTTCTGCTTCTTTATCTATTTATTATGTTGAACTATTAGTTGGAACCTCTCCTCCTAGTCTTTAAGACACAATAATGATAAGTTTTTTGGAATTATTTTTCTTTCAAATGCTGTTTTCCAAATCTTAAAAATTTAGCAGTAATTATGAGGAACTTCATTTCCATAAGGATTGACTACCAAAATATTCATGCATGGGGAATTCTTCTTTTGTCTGCACACAACACTGCTTGTCAGAGCCAGAAAGGAAGAATTAGTTTTTTTGTTGCTGACCGAGCATTACAGGGGAATTGAATGTAGTATTAAATTCTTCCAATTATAGCGGAATACAATGGATTGAACGGCTAAATGCATTGAAAAGTAGCTTGCATGAGGCACCTGAACAGTCAGTTGTGGGGTACGTGCTTTTAACTGTTTCCTAGTAAAAATATAGCAATAAGCATTGTCTGTAAGCCAGAGAGAGGTAACTTTGCCGCGGCCTCTCACAGCTGCCCTGAGGTGCTCTTTTATCCTATTGCATGGCTCTGTTAAGAACAGTTAGCTGAGCAGTTAGTAGGGTTTGAGGTGCAGATATATTAGCTCATCTGGGTATTGGTAGGGCCCACTCTCTGCTGCCACATCTTGGGGACATGGTCATCACTTCACAGTGGTGGTACCCAGCAAGGTGACTATACACCTGGACTGTGCTCCCCTGCAGACACTTCTGCACACAGCTGTTAGAGAGCTTTGGCTTTGTGGTTTCACTCTCTTGCTGTTCACCTCTTCAGGGAGATGCAGGAGCTGAAATGGATTCCGTTGATGTAGTGCTTTCAAATGAGCTGGTTTAGGCTGCACAGATCCTGCAGTTTGGACAAAGGTATAGCAGCAAACTGCTGAACTGTTTTGCTTTCTGAGGTCATGTAATTTTCCCCCATGTCCCTGATCTATGGAAAGCTGTACATTTACAGATTGGTGTTGTATCTTCATGCTTCTTTGGCATGGGCTATGAGGTTGAACTGATGGGCAAGTTGGAGTAATTTAGGTAGGCATGCCCCTTATGTGGCCACATTTCACTCTCTTCCCCATTTGTGTTACTGAGTCCTGTGCTCTCCCTTGCACTGCCACAACAATGTAAGCACAACAGTGAGCTCTAAACTACCGATTAAAAAAAAAAGACAATTAAAAAGAGGGAACATTAAAAAAAAAAAATCAGCCTGGCTTGGTATGTGAACACAGAATTTCTGAAGCTAGCTACAATAGGCAGTATAAGCCAAAATGGTATAAACATATGTTTTATCACATGAAAATGTGTTTGAATTTCTCATGAGCAAGTGAAAGGGAGTGAAACCAAATTGTTACTGTGGAAAGTAAAAATGGAAATAAGTTGAAACCTTTTGTGCATATCATGGGAGCGCATAGTTTGCCCTTGAGAATACTGGTAACATGAGGCATTATATGTGAATGTCATGTCATCCATTTAATGTATTGGGCTTAGGAGACATCACTTTCATACCCACTAGCACACAGAACCGTCAGAAGCACTATTAAAAATATATGAAAAGATACCCACGCACTAAAGTAGCTATAATTGTTACAGATACCGTGTTGGAGTTGTGGCTTCTTTAAGACAATTCCTGAAATCATTTCTTTTTAATAGACATTATCTAAGCTTTAAAATGAAGGAAGAAGTTTAGGAAGTGACTGTAACATGTCAGGCTTTAGAGAGTGCTATGCATCTTTGTAGTTTATTCATCGGAACTTCAAGTCACTGAATCTGGAGTGTCACTAGTAGCTGTGTGACTAAGAACTGATATATTTCTTACATTCAGAAAAATAACATTTTTTTTTCCAGCTGAATCAGCTATGTGCTTCAAAATCCTGTATGCACAACCTTTCAATATATAATATTGGCATACTTTATATACCCTTATCTTGGCTTTCACTTGGTCGTGCTGTGATAGCCTTTTGTTGCATTTTACAGCCTGGTCACAGCTGTGATTTTAAGACAGTGGTTATTGTTTGTAACGTGCTCTAGATATGCTTAGAGCTTTACACAAAGAGACATGTTCAAAAATGCTTACAGCTTAAAGTAAACTTCACATAGCATGTTGGCAAAAAGCAAAATAAGGCTAGCAGTGAGAGATTCTAATTTGTAAACCAAGGCCATAAAGGACCATTATGTTAATCTCTTCTGATTTTCTGCACAAAGTCCATACATTGTTTGTTTATATTCTTCCTTTGTTGTGGCTATGCTGAGATCAGGAAGAATGACTAGAAAAAGTGAGTGAGTAGAGGTTGTTAGACGTTTAATCAAAATACTGTAATTATAGAGGGAGTATAAATTAAGAGGACAATTACCGCACGTTAGTACAGGTACATGATTAGGGAAGGTATGCACGATATTGCAGCTGTTATGGAGGAAGCAATATGTATGTGTCCCAGGGGTCTCAATTACTAACGTCATGTGAATTGTTGCACAGTGCTATAGATAAAATATCAATAGCTATCTTAGGCAGCTGATGTTGTCTTAGGCTGTTGCTGAAAGTGGAGGGAGGTTATTTTTAAGTGGGTTCTGTGATTTGAGACTCTTTGCTCTCCTTTGTGGTTGTAATAAGCTTGGGTAATGTTAGAGCTTTTTTGCAAAAATTATCTCTCCAGTCGTTTTCAGTCTTGGCATTGTAGTCCTCTATTAAGCATATAATTTACTTTTTTCTTCATTCTTTGCTTCCATGAGAATTTTTGTGATACACTGGTCTGCGTTCATTTGCGTTTGTCATTCATAAGCCTGGATTCTTAGATGTTCTGAGTCTTTTTGGATTTGTCTGCGCTGAGCCCCATTTATTTTCTGTTCCTTCAAATATTGGAAAAGTGAATACTATTTAGGTCACTGTGGTGAGTTGTCTCCAGTGGGGATAACTGAATAGGTTTTCAGAGCATAATGGTATGCAAATAATATACTTCTAACTCACATGGGAATAGACTGAATATATGCACAAGCTTTCTGTGACCTTAATAGGTTTGTAGGCATCATAACACACCATGTGCTGCTGCAGCGTAGTATCTGATGTACAAATATATAAGCTGTGGTGAGGGGCAAAGAAATTTATGAGCAACTCTGTGAAATTAATATGTGATTCATATACCTTATTGTATCTGGAAGTGTACACCAGTGATATATCTGATTTACTTTTGTAACATAAGCAGTAAGTATGATAATATTAATCACTGCTAACAAAATGGAAGGTGCTTAATATCTTATACTTAGAGCATGTTAATTCGTTACACTGTTAAAGCTTGTTCATACTTGTTACAAGATGAAACTGAAAAACATACAGGAAAATGATAAATAAGTTATTCCATTAGACTGGGTTTTACATTTTTGATACTTACAAGAAGTAGTAGCTTTTAGAAATGTTGCTGCTTTTAGTTCATTTTTATTACAGGTTCTAGAGTGGTTCAGGAAACAGATGCTGCATTTAAAAAAAGCTTTGTTTTAGTGAAGCTTTCTGTGCAAGAGAATTCATTCTTCCTAAAACTTCATTTCACTTAAATTAACTTGTATTGCCACTGAGGATGGCTTATATTAAACACAAAGGGAGGCTTAGCGGTTTAGACTTCCATCAAATAAACTGCATAACTAAAAAGAGAAGATGCCAAGCCTCACACTCTTGTACTTGAAAGTATTGTGTTCCCTCTCATGGGAACTCAAGATTAGAGAAATTATAAAGGCTTTGCATAAAAACAGGGAGTTAGAATTAATTTTTGCTTAAGCAGGGAAGTGTCAAAAGCCTATTATGGTAATTTTTCAATTTTGTCTTAACTGTTCACACATTTTAAAATAGTTGTACAATTGAGTAGAGGCATAATTGATGTTTTGTGGTTTTTCTCTCTTTTTTTCTTTCCTAGGGCCATCATAAAGTGTAGCTTAGGTGCACTTTGAGGCCTGGGAGAAGTAGGTGTGCTAATTAAGTAGTTGATATTTTTCATATCATACTGAGAAAATTTGCCTAATGGACTGAAATAGTCTAAGAACGGTTCCTCTTTTCTTAATTACATCCAAGTACTAAATATCTAATATAGATGAAGATAGCAAAACTACAAAAAAAAAAAAAGTAAGAAAACGTAAAATAATTTGGAGGTTGTAGAGACTATCTTCATTACTATCAGAGTAAATGGTAGCAGTTAAGGTCTACATGAAAAAATATTACTTTAATAACTTTATTCATTGTCTTTTAATATAAATACCGATTCTTTTAAAGAAGCTGAAAATGTCATGGAATGCAGAGCTACTGCAGAATTTGTTTTGTTAATCTATTTGGAATTAAAAAATTACCATTTTTTTCTATATCATAATACCTATAAAATGCTAGAGTTGTAGTTTAAAAATTATGTTTGATCTAAACAAGCTTTAGGGCTTCCATAATGAAAGGAAAACTGATTTATCAGAACTTTCAAATGGTAAATTAAATCACTTTTTCTTTCAGTAAGCACAGTATTTAGTGGAAGAAATATTATTCTAGAGTTGCTTTCATTTTGGTAACCAGTTTTACTGTTCCAGAGGAGATGTTTTTGGTGGAACAAGCTTCAGATTTGGCATGAGACTTACTGGCGAATGTGAAAGTAAGCAATATTCCTAAATGATCATTGATTAGGTAAGACTTCCATTTTTATATGCAGAGAAAAGGTATCTTTCCTATCTTGGAGCTATTTTTTCTGCAAAAACCTCTTTGGGCTATGAAAGAGCTATCATTGGCATTCCCAATTATGACCAACTTGTTTTGAATTTTTTTGGCCTTGTCTGCAGTAGAAACTAGTGAAAAAAGTGGGATCTGCTGTATTACAGGTGTGAGGTACCTTGAGAGCTTTTCCTAATGCTGCTGAATGGCTTCTGTCAGAACCCACGTTCAGTTTCTCTTACTGTGAACGTTAAGGAGCAGTCTGAATCTTCCTTAGCTCTTCTTCCTTTTCCCCCAAAACTGTGAATGGCAACTGCCCAGCTAAAAGCACAATGTGGTCCTGCGGTTTGTGTGATGAGGTAGCAGGTCAGCATCGCTTCTGGATGCTGGCATTTTTCTTCTGGCATTTTACGGGTTTCTGGTGTTATGTGTTTGTGTTGCTTGAATAATAATGCCAGAATAATGGAGCCAAGTGCACGCATATCTGTGTGTGTAGAGGAAGGAGGGGTTGTTTTTAGATCCTTAGGCAAAGTGCAAAGTATTTGTTGGTATGTATTGCTTATTTTATTACTTAATTCTGGTTGCACTGGGCATAGAAATGATGTTAGTGTGTGTTTGTGGAAGTGTGTGTAATTTTAGTGTAAGACTAAATTCTTTGATGTAACTTGTGTTACCTGTCACGAAATACATGCAGGATCAGGACCTTTCTATGTGAAACATTACTGAAGTACATTATAGTAGGTTGTCTAAGATGGAAGATTTAATTTCAGCTTTCTGCTGTCAGTTCAGTGTTCTGTAAAACTTTAATTTCTCACATAACCTTGTATAGTTTTTATTAATCATTGCTTTTGTGTTGCTTACACATGAAAGTTTCTCTGATAGACAGTGTTTATGTAAATGGTATTTCAGTGAATAGTAAAATTAATAGTAGCAGTTTTCCATTTTTTTCTTATTTCTGCTATATGTTTTCTTCTGAGCACATGAGGAATAAAAAGTAGCTGTTACCAATAAGTTCACATTGATAAGGACAGAATATAAATGTTACCAATTTTAGCTTGACATGTTTTGTAGTGCTGTCTGTGATACTAGATACTTCTCAGAACATTTTTCCTCAGGTGATGGCACTGTTAGCTCCAAATATATTCACACATTTATCCCACTTAAGCATTTAAACTTGGTGAGGTGTTCTTGGTGATTTTTTGTGTTAAGTTAATTGTAGTTTGTTTACCCTTCAGTAGCATGCTGTGAGGAGCATGGCAATGTAACACAGAAGCTTTTGACAGTACTGATGAATGGCAAGAGATAGAGATATTGGCAGAATGTTCTCTAGTGCTCTGTCAGGAATTGTTTTCCTAAATAATTCAGAGAGTTGAAATTTGATGAAATCATTTCCATTTTAAGAATGGGTGGAAGGGGTAAATGAGTGAAGACTCCAGTATGGGAAGAGTTGTGTTCATATTGTAAAACAGACAAGATAGCATCCTGTTTCAATGTTCTTGTGGAAATTCTTTGTATGCATTTGATTCAGCTTTGTGCAGGCAGCTACTTCCTCAGTGACCAGCTTTCTTGATCCGTGTGTGGCACCCTGCCAGTGCCAGCTTTCTCCTCCACACACCCTTTCCCCACGCATTGACTCTTGTGACTCAAGCGATCGCATATTACCAGGATTGTATGGAAGGAATGCTGAAAGCCCACCTACAAATCTGTGGCTGACAATCAGACATTTAGTACTTACATGGGACATTTACAGCACCACATGACATCCGTAGGGCTGTAACCAGTGGTCACTTTAGGTGGTAGGCAGCTAAAGTGGAACAGGTTTGCCATTAGATGAGATGATCCGTGGTTTAATCCTTTTAAAGGACTTACCCTTTCAGAAAGGTGTAGATACTGTATATACTACATGTGTTAATCTGGGGGAGTACATGTATATATAGTCAGCTGTACTCATTCATTCTTCCAGGACTTTGTTGAACCCCAGGTGGCATCTGACTGATGAACTGGTGTCATGCAAATGTTATGGGGGAAAATGGAATATTTATGATACTATAAATCTGTCATTCTTTCTTAATGGCAGCTGCCTACAAAAACTCTTTGCAGGAATGAATCTGCTCTCTGGGACTCTTTGTTCTTTGACATATCAACCGTAACAGAAATGGCTTTCTGGTGTTAGTCTAATTATGTGCAACTACTAAGTTCCTGTATTGCTTCCATGTTTTATGATTTGTTTTCAAGGATGTATAGCAGCTAGAATAGCCAAAACTATTGGGTTGATGTTTCAGAATAGTTCTTTTTTTCCTTTTGTATTTTTTCTGCTCGCAGAGAGAGTGTATACAACATAAACTTTGAGAATACTTGTCTAGCATGCAAGTACAAAACTAGTGCATACAACAATTGCTTTTAAAAGCAGGGTGGTGGGGGGGAGCAAACAGATCTAGCACGAGCTGTAATACCCTGATTTCTCACTAAAAATGAAAATGTTTTGCAGTGAAAACATGGCTATATTTGATCTTGCTCATATATATATGTGCAGACACCTTTTGCCTCAGCCCTGCTTCTCCCTCCATTCATTTTTTCTCATGTCTGCCTCTTGAATGTAATGCAGTTTTGAGTTGTGCAAGCCAAAGTTAGAAAAACCTGGAGCTCTACTGCACACAGGTATAATGTTGCACACAGCTTAGGGCAAAAGAGAACTTTTAAAATTATAGTTGTAGAGATCCTGGAGACATTTAAAAATGAACAGTAAAAAGTACATGAATAGGGAGTATTTATTTGGATTCCAGTTTCTTTAAATTTAGCTGTTAAGACGTTTGATTAGATTTTGTACTCAATATGGCATATTGAGCAAAAGATCTAATGTTGTCTAACATCTGCTGTTAATACAGCCTGCCACCTGGAAATAAATGAATAGATACTCACGGGATATCCAGAAAAAAATGTGCAGTTAGAACCATCACTGCTACTTTGAAAGGAAGAGCAAAATAATTTATGAATGTCATGACTTCTCCACATAAACAGATACAACTTAATTTGAATTTGAGTGACGACATTGTACTTCATGATGGAAGTTTTGAGGCACACAATTAATTTTATGAGATAAGAAAAAAAGAAAAAACACCTGCCTCAGAGTACATGGATTTAAAAGTACTTGAGTGGTCTCTCTGTGTGGTGCAGTGACCCTGTGGGAGAGCCTTGTTAGACTTCCCAGCAGGAGGCCAGTACGTGGGGCAGTCATCCCAACGTGGAGCAGGCTGCAGCACACACTGGCACATGCGGCCTCCTCTCTGCAGAGCTGAGTGGTTGCTTGTGCTTCTGATCCCGATGGTTTTGAGTCCCTGTATTTGTAGCAATAACCTTTGCCCTGTAAAAGACCTTGGGATAGTCTTTTCCCAGGGGAAAATGGGCAGTGTGTGCTGCTCCAAAAATATTGTTGTGAGAGTAGGGTGGCCCACCTCACACCTTTCTAGTTAATACAAAATAAATGTATCCAGCTAGAGCCTCTACAGATCTTTTTCAAATCCTTTGAACTTTTGCAGCTGTTTTTTCTGTCTGCTTAATCAAAAGCCTAGGTAGCAGCAGGTGGATCATTTTTGGAGGTTCCCTCCACTGAGGTGTGGGCAAGTAGTGCATATTTCTGTCATTTTCAGACCCCCCTCTGATATAAGGACTTCAAGAACCTTATCCTTTGGATTGAATGCCTTCAGTCATGTTTTTGCTAATAATCCTCTTCTTGTTCACGTTAAGTAAAGACATTTTTGAAAAGAAGGATGCTTCTCAGAGTAACAGTGGCCAACTTTTGAATATCAAGTCTGTTTAATTATGCTGCTCATCTATTTTTGCATGCTTCAGTTGGCATGATGCTCTGTTTGCAAATGTAATTCATGTATTTGATGTGGACTTTGATGTGAGCTTTAATGAAGATCATGATTGTGGCTTCATATAAAACTATGAATATGATCAGAAACACAATTTGCTTAGAATGAATGAATATGAATAGAAAAACAATGTCTAATAGACCCTAAAAATATGTGGTTTATATATATATATTATATATGAAATAGCTTAATCTTGTGACTTTTTTCTTCTCTGCCCTTAAGCATATGCGTGATTTAGAGTGTCATAACTTGCTGGTACTGAGCAGGTAAGAGCTGAGCCCTCTTACCTCAGCAGAGTTAAGACCTCTGCTGTGCCACCCTGTAGCAGATAGACATGCATTGTTAGAGCTGCCAGTACAGAGCCGTGTTAGTTAGCTTTGGTTTTATCAAATCGCACCTCTTGGTTTGGAGGCCCCATAGCATGATTCCTGTTTGCCAATCAGGCATCGTTCATATGAGTGCTGGCTTGTCTGGGAATTAAACTGCACAGGGTCTCAGGTGCTGGGAAAGCTCCCTGTGATTAGAAGAAGTATATTATGTGTTGTGTCACAGGTTGGAAGATTAATGAATAATTGTTAAAACACTGAAAGCACTTTAAAGTGCTATGTAATGCTGAGAGATAATGCTGGAAGTAGAAAATAATAAGTGAGCAGCCATAATTGAAGTAGAAGTTCATTTCTAAAAAGCCCTAACAGATTATGTATTTTAGAAGGAAATGAAAAACTAAAGCTATCATAGCAGTATTTGTTTTATAGTGATTGTACAGTTTTCAAAGTAAATATTTAAAATGCAGTTGTTGGCAATGACATGTTAATTTAGTTTAACTGCTGTTTTTCCCCATATCTTCCATGAGTTTTTGTTGTTGATGAGTGAACTTTCTTCACTATTTTATTAATATTGGAGATATCAGTAATCATGGCACTGTGGTTAATAAACACAAACTGGGAGATTAGACAAGTGTGCTTTAAATTGTTTTGCAGATTAACAGGCACCACTTAGGTTGGAGTTCTCTTATGACTTTAATCTTGCTGTGGGCACAAAAGAGGATTAAACTATTACTAGATGGCTGGAATTATTTGATTTCCCCCTCCCCACTGTGAGGACCACAAATCAAAACTGTAACCGACAAATTAGAAGTGCATACTCCTAATAAAAGCTCTGAGGATGTATTTTATGCCATGATTTACTTGTGATGCACATAAATTTGTTCTGAAATAAAACTTTATTATGTGTTTTCTCATAAGAATTGAAATGACTACCCAATTTTAAATTGTAAGTAAAGTCAAATTCTTATGGAGTGTCTCTAAGAAATATATAAAGTGCTGTTGACATGGGGTCCTGCCTAGTGGAAGTTGGCTTTTCCATAGTTTCCTTGTCCTTTGGTTTGATATATATATATAAAATATATATATTAGTTTTTTTTCTGAGATAAGAAGTAGGTGATCTTGGGTCTGAGGTTTGTCTTGGATTTCAAAGACCTCCTTTTTGAAATGTGGATCATTTCTTTTTTCAGGTATCAGTATTGGTTTTCAATATAGACTCTAACATAAATATCTTGACAAACAAAACATAAAAGCTGTAGTATTGCAACGAAAGAAATAGAAATGATCATTCCAAAGGAGAATGATCAAGAAAAAAATCTTGGAAATCTACATCCCAAAATAATGTAACATTCACACCAATAACCTAATAATGATGCAGGGCACTGCACTGACAAGCAGCAATTGTGCTTTACTTCTCTGCTAGTGCTTGCTGACCCCTAAGACGTATAGAGGTGGAGAAATCCACAGAGAGATACGCACGGGACTTCCCCTAGTAGCTGCTGCTGTCTGCCAGAAAGCCCCAGGATCCTAAGTGGTATTTTATATCATGTCCGCTGCAATAAATAGACCAAAATGGGCCTAGAGCACTGTGAAATTCCAGAGAGAATTAAGCAGGGATTAATCTGAAATATGATAGCTGCCACTTTAACGGACTCATTGGAATACAGAACTTGTAACTTTTGATTTTTGTGTGATCGCATATGGATATTTTGTACTTCTGTGATACAAATGCACACCACCTGTCCCAGGTTGGGTAGAACAGCCCATGTAGGAAAGCTTGTGTACGTATTGATTTTTAAGGTTTTGCATCCTTTCCTGAAGCCCTGTGTGGAATAAGATGTTGGTGTAGACTGAAGAATTGACATCTTTCTTGCTTGGGAATTTCTACATTCCTGACTGTTACGCTGCTACGTTTATACTGTGTGCATTGCTTTTTCTGGAATCTGGGTTTAACTCAAAGCTTTCTGTACCAATATTTTTATCCTTATTCAGGACACCAACACAAAGGGGAGTTCTGCTGGAAGAGGACTGTAGGATTGGATTATAATGATATTTATCATAGTGTTTTCCATGTGAAATGTTAATATGTGATGCTTTAAATCTTGTTTCTGTTCTGATGTGACATTTTAAAATTAGACCATTCTTAATCTAATTACTACTTCAGCTTTAATACTTTTTATTTCTTGCATAAAATTCATTTTAATTGCAATAACAAGTACTGTATGTTTTATGAAACACCTTCACTGAAACTCTTGGATACTTTCCATTATGGTCTCTGTAGACCCATCCAGTTTGAAAATACGCTGCTTTATCCTCTCCTTAATTACAGTACTTGGAGCAACTTTCTGTTAACTGTTTCATAAGTTCTACAGAATAATGAGTCTACCAGAACTAGAGAGAGTGCAGCAGAAAACTGTTCACAGGAGGAAGCTTGCTGTTGCTTAGCTACCTATCTTTTTAATTTGGGATCTCCAGCAACTCAATAATGACTAGCCCTTAAGCTGCTAAATGCATTTGTTCATGACGCATTGTGCCATTTTGTATGTGTATTTCACCTGTGTGTTACAGCTATTATTGTAGGGAGAAAGAGGGCGTTTATAATGGGGTTGTATTTTACCATAAATCACAAAACCTAAATATGTCAATTATATAAGCGGTACTTAGAAAAGTTCTTATGTGTGTTCTGCTACAGTGAAATTCAGAATGAGTCAAAAAGCTACTGCCTCTGCTTCTCCAGATCAGTCCCAAATAAGAGAGTTATGCATAATTTGTAAGTACTGCAACTTGTCTGTAGTCTTTCAATCATGCGCATTCTGACATCAATTTAGGCACAATAAAGCTATACAATTAATTGCAAATTTAAATACTGCAACACTTAACATTTTTTGTCCATATTTAGCAATTTATTACAAGTGAGAAAATGCCTGAATTTCAAAAATTGCCTTTCACAGAAATTTACTGGAATAAGACCCTGAATTAGGCCCTGTTCATGTGATAAGTACTGATTTTTTTTAAATTATTATTATTTTTAGGAATCTGAAAGAAACTTTTTATTCACTAATGCTTTATGATCAATCCTAAAAGTGATACAAAGGGCCAGCTTATCTAGGGATTGCTTATGGCCACAGAACTGGTATAAGCATAGGAAGAAACCATCTTTTCTAAAACTGTTTCCAGTACGTGTAGGTAAAATAGGAAACCTTTCTATTCACTATTGAAATATTTCTGATTTTAATAGCTTTTCCCACTAGGAGAGATCTCAGTGACATTTCCCTGCCCTCCTGAGCAAAATTCTATAGGTGAAGAAGTTTCTGCAGCGATCCTGGCACTAGGCAGCCTCCCTGCAGAGGCTTGCCTGTGCTCTACAGGAGGCCATCCCAGCCTGGCCTCTGACTTCAGGGTGAAACACTGAGGTGCTGCTGTGCCTCCTAAGTGTGATTCCACCCTTCTGTGCCCACACAGGTGCGCAGGCAGTGCTTTTGGCATTGACACAGCTGCGCCAAGAGGGAAGAATTGCTGGGTGAGCTGTTACAGCTGTGCTGGCCAAAAGCTCTGGCAGGATATGTTACAAGTACAGTTCGCTGACGTTAATTTCCAGAAGCAGGGGCTCCATCCTAAATCCAGAGGGGTGTGATTCACAGGTGAGACAGGCAGCTTTTCCTAAATGAACCCTGGTGCTTAGTTGATGTGCCCAGCTGGACAGAGATGTGTTACTGAAGTTTTCTATGTAACATTTGTTATGATTTTAAATGGATGAATTTGTCAAGTCAAAAGCTACTTATGTTTTTATGTCAATGACAAACTTTCTTGGGAATCTACGATTAAGCTAAAGAAACCTGCTTCTTTCAGCACTTACAGGTATACTTTAAAGGTTTAGACATGAGTCTGTGTAATCTCATTTTAGGCATTGAAAAAGTTTTGATGTCTGTATGCCCCCAGTGGAAAATACTTGCATATTTCTATATAATTTTGTGCTCAATTAACCTCACTATTGACTTCCAGATGTACAGTAGAGTTGCATTTCTCTGCTCTTTTATTGTGGTTTAATATGTGCATGTAGATTCCAGTTTCCAGGTCTGTGAATCTTTTTTGTTAAGATAATTTATTTTTAAGATGGCCAAGTATGTAGCTCTTGTATAGCCTCAGATGTTTTGTGGGACCTTCATGTTTTTAACAGTAATATATCTTTCAGAATTTAACACTGCATCGTATGGCTTTAAGCTGGTAATTTTTATGTCCTTGATATCTCAGTGTAGAGACATTACTGCACTGGCCTTTGTTTCCTTGTGGAATTTCATGGAGGAGCTTTAAATACATGGCATGACAAAATGGAAAACCATACTCATAGATCACCTTATAAATATTTATTCATATAAATTCTTTAAAGAAATTAAATTACGTGTTCTATACAAAATAGGAGAGAGAGGCTTTTAGTGTCACTGACTGCAAATTGAAGTCATTTGTCTAGAAGGGTCAGATGCCACTTTGTGGTAAGGAATTTGTCTGAGATCCAAGAAAGGAAAGATTGATAGTACAAAGAGATTGATGAAACGGGCACTGTAATATGCATACGAAGTTATGGGTTAATTAGGAGGATTTAAACAAGAAAGTTCCTCTGTGTGGAGAAGTGTCATGTGCTGTTACTTTCAGAAGTGAGGTGTGCTGGCAGCCTTTTTGAATGTTCAGAGTTGATTTCCTGAGATCTTTATATGGAGATGGGTTGTGAAATCAGTGAGGTGGCAAATTACCAATATCACGTCCATTGCAGCTGATGGTTGCTCCTTAGGAAATTGAGTGGTTTGCATACATATATATACCATCTTTGGGATATATCTTTGGTTTAGTTGTTAATAATATAAATCATAGTGCTTGTTCTGTGATACCTGTATCAGAGGAAACAAAATCATTAATATTTCTGAGTTATCAGCTTCTTTGGGTGTCTCGGGGGGCATAGCTCTCGTTCCACTTTTAAGTGCAATCATGGTACTTATGCAAAAATCTTAAAGCTGTAACTGTGTAGCTTAGAGAGTGGGAGCTGAATATCCACAAACATTGTTTTCTTGTTGATAGAAAAGCTGTTTTGAAAGAACAGATGCTGCAAACACTTCCTCATTGCTTTAAAGTTCACCAGCCACTTGGTATGTTTAATGGAGAACAGTAAGGCAGGCTTTCATAAGCAGATGCGTGCAGAAATTGAAACAGTACCATCTTTTGTAAGTTATTCACGTGGCTGAAAGACAATTTTAAATTTGACTTAAATGCAACAAAGCTAAAATACTCGGTGTGCCCCTTGTTCCTCATTCTGTATGAGGACAGAATAGTGCAAATCATTCAGCAAGGCAGGAATAAAAAACTCAGAAAGTACAGTATTTATTACTGTAAAAGTAAATCACTTCTGTCTGCAAAGCAACCTGTAAAGCATAACTGCTGAAGCAAGAGTTGACATAGGCATGAGGGACTGAATTATACCTCTAAATACTGTAATTCTGATATTTCTGTCAGGATATTCTTAACTAAAATTTTGTATTCATACAGATTCACCTTGCTGCTTAGCCTTAGAGATAAGAGCTGCTGCACACCCCAAGATCTATCTCCCAGAATCCATTTCTCACAGAATATGGAGTATCTGAAAGTTTTGTCAATATGAGAAGAGGAAGAAGGGGACAGATGAGTTTTATCTCGCCTTACTGTTAAGTGTGTGATAGAAAAAGCCTTAACAGATTGCAGTGAATTTCTTCTTGCTGAAGATGAAAAAATTGTTGAAGGGGCAGGTATTTGAATTGCAGAATACATTTCTACATAAAGGAAAAGCAGTCAGACTCAGTGAGGCCTCTGGGAAATGTGATTGACATTAAAAACAATCCTGTTTTGTGTTATGATATTCCTTTAGTAATGAATCATAGCTTTTTATATGTTTAGATATCTGTTTATTTAAAAATTTCTGAATACAGAAGGAGCTGTAGAAAACATTCTGGGTAGTGGAAAAACAATACCTTGTCTTCTCTTCTCTCTCATGTTTTCACTTCCAGGATCAGTTTTTCATACTTGTAAATTCTTCTCTTTTATTAACATGAAACCAGGTACGAGAAATTTTGTCCAAAGAAGTGAGTTTAAACACGTTCCACAATGACAATGTGGACCATCAAAGTAGCATCATGGGCACAGTTCTAGTGGCCTTATGTGGTTTTTTTAACCTCCCTGCTTGAGCATCCCCTCTCTTTCCATCAGCATTTACACCACATCAAGAAGAAAGACACTTCTTCTTTATGAAGAAATACAGCTTAATGGTGCTTTTCTCTGCTGCCAGGAGTTTTACTTTATTTTTGCACTTGATAAAACACTGTGCCTGTTTAATATGGAGACTAAGTATGAAATCTTTGTTTTTCTCTTTTTGTTTGTTCTTTTTTTCAGAAGCCAAAACAAAAGGACTGGCATCCTCCTGGAGGATTTATTCTAGGACTCTGGGCATTGATTATCATGGTTTTCTTCAAAACATATGGAATCAAGCACATGAAACACATCTTCTGAATCTGAGCAAGCAAGATGATTGCACTGACTGCTTCTTTGGATTCCCTGGTGTCATTTGAGTTCCCTGTATGTGTATTGTGGTTGTAGTGAAAAACAGTGTTGCAATCTCACTTCAAATGTTTTTTTGAAGTCATGTCTTCTGCTTCTTTTTCTGAAAAGAGTCTCACAGGTGGTTATAAAATTAGACTTTTTTTTTTTAAGTTTGTTTTAAGTATATTTTAATGCTTTTTTGAGCTTATCTTTCCAGTTAAATTTAAAAAGAAGGGGACATAAATATCTTAACAGAATTTCTAAGGTTGACTATGAAATGTGAATGGGCAAATTTATTCCCCTATACTTATAAGTAAATCTTAAAAGAGTCATCCTATCACTGAAGAACTAGACAGTTTACGGAACATTATTTAAGATGTCATTTTATCAATAAAAGCTTAAGCCACTTTGCAGACTTTAGCATGATGTATTGAAACCTTTCTTCATAAAAACAAAAAATACAAGAAATAGTCTAGAAAGATATTGATTTTTTTTTTCCTGCTCTGTTAAGTACAACCCTAAGAACAGTCCTCTCACCTTTAGGCAATTTTGGATTTAGGATTGTATGAACTGGTGAAAGTGAAACAAATATACACGATAACCTCACTGAATCTACTTCATAAAATGCTGAAAAGGGTGAAACTACAACTATAGCATGTCCATTAGGAACCCTTAATAGATGTCTTTTCACTTCGTATGATCCAGAGTTGGCCTCTTTCAGGGTTTTCAGTGCACTGGATTTTTGCACAGAGCAAAACTGACTCTAGCATCAGGATGAAAAATGTTATCAGTTGTACTATTGTACTCTATAATGTCTGAGCACTTGGAAATGAGGTTTATTGTTTAGGTTTTGTATATTCTGTTTTGGCATATTGATTTGTTCTTCTTCGACGTGTAATGATGAATGCATGCTAAATGCATTTTGTCTGTACAATATACTAATAGTAGTGAAGAGAACAAATTTCTGCATGTATGGAAACAATGAGGCTGTCAACTAGGTGATGCTCTCGCAGTGTGCTTTTGGAGTCTGTTCCCTATCCTAATCATAATAAAGCTGATACATACATGATCTGAAGTCACTAGGAGTTATCTGTAATCACATTATATCGGAGGCAATAGTGATGTCTTAGCATATGGTATTGAGCATTTTCCTATTGCTCAGAACATACAAATCTCAGTGCTTATACATTTTTATTGTTTTTTCCTTTTTGTTCTCTTTCAGATTGACTGTGGCATCATAGCCTTGGGTTAGGGTTAGTGACCTTGTCAGAGAGCTATGTGTGTATGATGTGTATGTTTGTCTTGGATAACATTTTTCGCAAGCAGTAAATTAATATGCAAAACCTGATACAAGGGTGATTTCTTAAAATGTGTAAAGTTTTATCTTTCTCAGTTATTTCTAATGCAATAATCAACTAAGATCTGTTTTAGACAGACTAATAGGAATGTAGAGACATTATAGAAATGTATAGATGCTTTATAGAAATGAATCCTACAGAATTTGTTCTTAGAAGATTTGCTTACATTTAATTTTTTAATCCAGCCTTTGATACTCTTTTTTGTATTTTAATGAATATTTTTAATCACATACTTTATGTCTAAGTTTTATCACTTACTTAAAAGTGGCTAAAGTGAAACAGATTGAGCTTTCTGCCTTACTTCAGCTGCAATTACACTTACTCAGACTCCTCTGACCTTACTCAATTTCTCTCTTTCCCTCTTTCCAGCCAACTTATCCAGGATGCAATAGGTAGAAAGCAACAGAACTCAGCTGAATTTTGCAAGTAGCAGAAGATACCACAGTTACTGTATTTTTAAAAGCTTATCAGCTTGGGGAAAAGGAGGCAACTAGGTTGGTTATTAAAATGCTATTTATGAATAGAAGCACTCAGTAAATATGCCTGTGAAGGTGATTAAATTGAAGCGAGAACAACAATTAGACTGAAATGTACCAAACTATGCTTTGGGCATTTCTAGCATTTTTAAAAGCACAAAGTAAGGAGTTGATATAGATAGTTCTCAGAGAAACCATAAAGTTGTCTGTGCTACATGTATGCCAGTATTTTCTATACTACACTAACTTTTATTCCTTGAGCAGTTATAGGCTGAAAGCAACCTTAGAAATGTCTCAGAATTGTCTGTGAATGTGTTTTGTGCAATTATTTATTTATTTGCTTTAAGCTAGTAATCTTTTTCCCTGTCAGCCCTTCAAACACAGTTTGGGATCTGGGCTCTGGGAACAAACCAGGACATTCTTACACACCATGTGTGCTTTTCAGGCCAGAAAATATGCTTGTGCAGTGTAGATGCTTTCTGCATTGTGCACAGATGATCTTTTTAATGGAATCCAGAAAACAAGCCAGATGGCAGTTCCTTTATTTTTCCTTGCATAGAAAGTTATAGAGCAGAATTAATTTCAGCATTGTGTGGGTCTACATAAAAGGTCTGTGAACCAAGCATGCCCATGCTTGCAGGATTTTGTACATGCATGTCTGCATCCTGTACTATGTAACTGCATTGACGTGTCTTGCAATGGGTTTTATAGGCATTTTAGAACACTGGAGGCTGATAAAAATGTAAAATAGTGGTTTCGTTTCAGTTTTTCAGCTCTCTTTCAGAATCATGTGTTGAAATGCATTACCATTATTCAACTGGAGAAACGGTAAGTTAACAGTAGGTTTATACTCCTATACACACTCTCATGCCTCTGCACTTCATTTGATTTCTAAATTGTCTTTAAAATGCTGTATACATTTGAGAACAGTTTTGTTTGACCATGCCCAAACATTTACATAAATGCACAACTGTAAGGCATACTTCTGTAACAGACTGAAAAGCAAGATCTCCACAGAAATCAGTGGAGAAGGAAGCCTAAGCAGTGATGAGATGATCAGCATTTGATTCATCTGTGCCAGCCAAACACTTATTTTTTTATCTGAATATTGCCATGAAATGCTGTCTTTCTAGTACAGGCAAAGATCACAGACTCATAAAAAATGTCTTTACAAGAGTATGTCTCTTCTCTAGAGATTGGTCTGGTTTTTGTCCCTTTTTCCTTCCCCCTTTCCCCCCCACCTTTCCTTAGAGGCTGGTCTCCATTATGGACTTCAGGAAAGCATATGTAATCTGGTTCTAATTCTGTTGCTGAGTGTCTGCAAATTGAGTCCATTTCCATCTCTTCTTTCAGCAATCAGGAATTTCTGTTCTCTGGTACCACATCCTGGAAACGCGTACTGGAAGTGAATAGATCTCATGGTCTAATGCCCCTTCAAATGGGGATCGGTAGATGTTAAAGCAGGGCTGAGTTGTACATAGTACTAAGCCAGTGATTTGTGAAAGAGCAAAGACCAGATTCAGCTATGAATTTATCATGCATATAGAGGATTTACATAGTGATAAGGACAGGGAAGTATTGTACATGTATATGGAACAATTTTGGGACAAAGCCTGGGATCATCAGAAAACTCAAGTGTCCCTGTGTATAGATCTTCCAGCTCTGTCTGTCAGAGAGCTCTGTGAGACCTGTTTGACTTTTATTATACTTTCTGGACTAATTCACCTGTGGACTGAGGACAAGCATAAAATATGTCACCCAGGAGACTAATTAATCCATGAAGTTATGAACTACAGAAAATAATGTATATAATGGAAGTGTCTTGTCCACCATAACTAGTTCTTTACAATAATGAGCATAATAGATTTCTTGCATTTTTTGAGTGTTAAAAGGTGTTTTTGTTCTTTAAATAAAAAAGGGGGAGATGCTTTTTGTGGAAGATAACTTCTGCTCTGTGTATTCCACTGTTACCTCTTTATGTCTCACTTTACGTCTTTCCATTAATTTTAAAAAATAATGTGCTATATGTGGGGAAATGCGTCTTCAAAGTGTGGGTGTTTTGTGTGAAAACTTATATATGCTGTGTAATATGTTCCGAAATCAGCATTTCCTAGCACTAATTTAACATGGAAGCAATTTTAAATAAGTTACGTTTTCTCATTAATGAGTATTTCTGCCGTATTTTAATGATTGAATCGACAGTGTTTAAGGTTTCAGTTCAAAGTTTTTGAGGGCATACTTAATGTTCAATTGTACTGTCTTCTTCCCCCTCAAGTTTTAGATTGTTGTTGTTGTTCTGTATGTATATACGTACAGCACACTGAAGCCTTGTCAATACAGCCATGTCTTTTTATTAATAGGCTTACTAGAGATGTGGATTGTATCAGCAGAAGTTACTTGGTAGCACTGTGTACAGGAGTACATTGAACACAATAAGCTACACCAGAGATGGGCTGTTTTTATAGAATAACAGCAGTGCTGGCAAAGCTCTAGCAAAGATGCTTTTACTTTTGGTATGATTTTTTTTCACACTGCTCGCTAATTCATAGCTTTGGTGACACAGCTCTGTGGAGACCAGGCAACCAGGCTATTTTGTTTGGGAGATTCATGACATGTCATACCAGTTCCTATGTCAAAGCTGATTAATTTGAAATAGCACATGTATTTCCTTCCATGCTTGAAAATGGACTTATTGCAATAACGCTGTCATATATTAAATGTTTGACTTGGTCCACTGGTTTTGCATGTAGCAGGCATTTTAAGTTTAGACTCCATGCTTTCTTTACATTTGGTTCTAATGTAATGTTACTTACTTGTCGAATGCTTTATTTATTTACCAATGAAGAGTACCACTAAGTATTATATACTACTGTTTGTTTTTTGTTAGCTCCTTACTCTCTTTGTGTTTCATATACTGCTTAGTTAGAGATATATATAACTGTATTAAAACATAAATGCTGTAGTGAGAAATGTTCCAGTTTTGTCCAACACAAAGGAACATAATGCTAGTAATGTCTTCCAGTTTTGACATTGTGTGCAGCTTGATTATAGCAAGGATGGAAGGAGGGGAGGTTAGAAATGTTATCTGCTTTCTCTGTTTGTTAAAATACAAACCTAACCTATGCTCTTGCCTTGAAGTCACATCAAATGTTTTCCTTATGAATTTCATTCATTCTGCTATTAATAGACTTGGATCGTGCATGTTTGGATTGCAACTAATAGGCTCTAGCTTGATCTGACGGCCAAAGTGAAGTCAGCAAAGTCCTAAAACCTTATACTCTGCTAAATATGCATTATTCCCTTTATCTTCACTATACTTAAGGAAGTATCTGTTGTCCTAAAAGCTATTGATGTTATCTTAATGGTTGTCTGTCTTGGCGGTGTAAAGAAGCTGGCTGATTTAAATATCATTGGGCATCTCCTAAAGGAGATAAATCTGCTCTGAGAAATCAGAAATGATTAAGATGGCTTTCCTTGGCTGTTAAAAAGGGTCCAGTTTTGCTCTCCATCTGAGCTAAGTGCTTTGACGTTGCTTTCAGTAAAATGAAAATGCAGTTACTGTTAGATCTTGCGGCTGCTTGGCACAGGCCTTTGGTCTGCGTGGGCATATTGTGAGCATGGCAAGACTGTAACTGCTTCAGTGTACAAATCAATGTTCATTGTATACAGGATTTTTAAAATTATTATTTATCTATTTATTTATTTAGAGTCTAGCCCTTGTGCTCTGGTTTCCACCAAGATAAAGTTAGTTTTTCTCCTAGTAGCTGGTATGGTGCTGTGTTTTGGATTTAGGATGAGAATAACGTTGATAACACACTGATGTTTTAATTGTTGCAGAGCAGTGCTTACACTAAGCTAAGGACTTTTCAGCTTCTCACAGCACCCTGCCAGTGAGGAGGCTGGGGGTGCACCAGGAGATGGGAGGGGACAGAACCAGGAGAGCTGACCCAAACTGGCCAAAGGGTTGTCCCACGCCATGTGATGTCATGCAGAGCAATCATATGGGGTTTTGGGGTGGCTGTCCAGGGTGGGAGGGAGACCCATGTATGTCATATATGTCCCATATATGTCATATATTGTTACATCTTCCTCTGGAATTCTGCTTGTAACCTTATGGTGATGGAAAAGCTAATGATGTGTGCTCTTAACCTCTGTTTCCTGTGTTCTGATGGATTCCTTAGGTAACGATCTTCTCTGTTACGCTGTGCTTCCATAGATTTTTTGTAAGTCTTTGAAGAGCGACTTTGCAAAATCAGCTGTGGAGCTCCAAGTGGACTCATCACCTGGATCTTGTCCGCTTTCTTCAGAAAACACTGAAGAGGTGTGAATAGATTTGCAAGGCATGCCTTTTCTTACAAAAACTGCACTGATTTTTAGCCAAGACAAGTCTTTATGACTGCTAATTCTGTTCTGTTGTTACAGCTTTCCATCTATTCATTTGGAATGTGCTAGGATTACTTGTCTGTAGTTTCTTGTCTTTGTGTTCGTGATTTCTGAAGACACTTTCCAAACAAATTATTCTACAGTAAGTAAGGATACTGTATGTTGATCATCTGTTTAGCAGTTTCTCTGTCTTGCTCTGGTGTTCAAATACAAGGTAAGAAAAATTTTAACTTCTGCTGGCACTGCAAGAGTGTGCCTTGTTAGAGCTGTGCTGTCTTGCACACAGTTCTGGGAGGGTGCCACAGAAGGGAAGGAGATGCTGGTTTGTGGCCTCTAACTGCGCACCACAGTTCTTTGTGATACTGTGTTTGCCATGGAGCCTGTTCAACATTCAGCCATGATAAAAGTCACCATCTTTATTTTCACTGTGATACTGAAAGTACATCCTTACTGTGATTAAATGTTGTTTGAGGTTGCAAGTTTTGTTGTCATTTTCATTGTAGAAAATGCTTTAAAAAGTAGTGGTTATAACAGATATTCAGCATGAGCAGTTATTTTAGAGCCATTTTATCAAACATCCTTTGAGGCATTTATATTTTTCAGCTTCTGTCCAGAGAAAGCTTACCATCTTAGGCTCTTGTCCTTTCAGATTTCCCCGTTCTTTTTTTTTTTTTTTTTTTAGGCGACTGTGTTCCAAAAGTAATGATATGTAAGGTATGCTGGCAGTAGCTAGCTGGAAACTCAGAATTGATCAGTATTAAGTAATGTACCAGAAGTGGAAAACTCACAGAAGCTATAAGGTTTCTGCACTTTGTTCTTTTTTGCAGTACATTTTTCTGTTTTACAAATACTTTCACTGTTTAACTGTTTCCATACCCATTATTTTTTATATCCCTAAGGTATGTTTTTAATATAGATAGAAATTGCATCTCCTTGCATCAAATAAAAAACTTTCATTATTCAGAGGTGATTTTCAGAATTTTTCAAAGAGTTTTTGTGGTGCATACAATAGATCTATAGAAAAATGAAAAGAAACTTCTGCAGCACAGTGTTTGCTGTTGAGCCACAACTTTCCACACTGTCAGCTTCAGCCTGACTTTGATCTTCCTGTTTCAGGGGAATATAGTTAGACAGCACAAACCATGCTCCATTGCCCATTTGTTAGATTCCCTTCAGATCATCCCCTCAAACTTACTGGCTGGGTAGTAATCTGCTCCATACAAGTCTTGTATTTGGAATGTTCTTCCATCTGTTTTTCTGTTGTGTCCTTGCCTCCTGAGCACTATCTAGATTAAAAATCATTTTGACTTCCTCAGAAGTTCGCTTGAGAAGTACCGTAGAACAAGACCCAGGTAAACTCATCCTGCAGACTTTTATCAATGTATACTCCTGTTTGTTTGTGTGAATGTATGATACATGAAAATACCATTGTGTGTTCTTTGAAGTCATGGTTCCTGACACAACTGGCTAGAGCCAAGGGTAGTTTGTCAGCAGACCTGAATGTCTTCTAAAAACAGGGTGCTAACGCTGTAGTTCATATGTTCTTATTAAGTTATTTAACGTAGTATGTAGTTACTTGTCATTAAGTTAAGTAACTCCTTTCCTCAGTTTTCTTCTCCAGGAATAGGCAGTATTAACTTGTTGCTCTGAGGTGCTCTAAAACTCTGTATGGAAGGTTTTCTCAGGGGCATTGTGTCTTATTTTGTACAGTGATGCTGTTAGCTGGGCATTTTGCAACTGTGTTGTGCCAAAATAACAGAAACCAATGGTGATATTTTTCCATTCTTAGTTGCAGAGATTTTCTTTATCATTCTCAGCTCTCATTTGCGCATGGCATGGCTTAAGAGCTATGGTTCTTCAAGATGAAAAATAGCTTCTCTGTTGAAGCTTAACATAACAGGACATAAGATGTGCTACAAGTTCAGAGCTGAAGTAACAGATCTTATAACTGCTGATCTCTGTAAACACTGTTTTGCAAAAATTTTAATATATAAAATGATGCACAATGAAGCTCATGAATTGATCAAATTATAGTGAGGAGTGTAAAATGACAGCATAAACTAGAGAATCCTGGTTGTACTACTTATCGCTGGCCTGACAAGATTTTACGTTGTAAATCTGTTTGTTTTATAACTAGGCCATAAAACCTTACTTCAGGCTGAAATGTAGCACGATATGATATAGTTGAAAATTTTGCATTTATAGAAAAATACATCAGTGATTTTTAAATTAAAATTGCAGTGTTTTAGAACTATTTTTTTTTTCACTCATAACTTGCACTTTCCGGACTGGATTTATATTCTCCATAAATCCGTGATCAATCCTATTTAAAACTTGCTGTCTTGGCTTCATCAAATTCTCTTTTCAGTAAGTCTTCTATATGCAGGTGTGACTTACTCTTAGAAAAGACATCTTCATATTTTTTTTGTAATTACGTTGGGGAACATGCTGAATCAGCATAGGAATTTGATAAGAAAAGTGAGTTTTGAATTTGTTTCGTTTTTTAAAAGACTGAAAATGTTTAAAGGTATCAGCAACACATAATTATTAACAAAACTGAAGCAGGAATATTTATGATCATTAGTTTCACTCTGTTGGAAGTTAGGAGATCTAATCTCAGTTTATCCCATGTTTCTTCAGAGTTTTAATATTTCACCCGATCTATTTTGTACTGACCAGTCTTTCAGACGGGAAACATCCATATGGAGCACAACATATTTCTGAAAGCATACATGGTCCTGCTGGATACTGTAAGTAGATCACAGTAATCTATTTTAAAATGATCTATATTTAAAAATAACATGACTAGCTTAAAACATCTAGCATACATATCCTGCAGCCCTTCTCAACTGATGTAAAAACTAACAGCTCCACTTTATAATGACAAGATCCTTTTCTTATGTTATTATATAATAATAAAAGGATGGTGGCATCAGAGTACCTACCGTGATCTGTACTGTCTCTTGCAGTCATATGAGAAATAATCTGTAAATCAATTTGACAGAGTTCCTCAATTTGAGTAATGCATGTTGGCTACATGCCCCAGTACACATGCTGAAAGGGATGTGCAAATTACCATTAGTTCAAAAGACAATTCTGTAGAATTTTTGTGAAATGAAGTGGAAGAAATAAAACACAATCAATGAAATAAGAATAGTTAAACATCAGTTGGCAAGAGATGGGTTACAAGTAATTGTCAGTAGTAGAGCTTCGCATTCACTCTGTGTGCTGAATTATGTTTCTTTTGATGAACTTCACACCACAAGAGGAGCTTAAAGGCAAAATAGGTTGTAGTTTCTTACTCTGATAGAGGGGAGCACAGCAACAAGGAGAACAGCTTGCTGAGACCTGCGCTTCAGGTCCGCACAGTATTACAGAGATAAACAAGGCATTTTACTGCACGTTGTCACTAGAGAACCAAGGCATCTGCTGGGCAGCTGTAACAATTGCTATGAAGTGTTGGAAAGAGGAAGTCATAATGGGTCATAAGTGAGTTTAACTGACACTGAGTTTGGTCCTGGTTCCATGTACTGCTGCTGAGGTTGAGCTTGTCGGGCTTAGATGCTTCAAGGTAACATCTTTGTTTTAGCTTTATTTTTCTAATGAGTGGCACCTTTTGTCACGTAAGTTATATTGTTTCATGCAGTAACTTCTTCAAAATAATAGGAATAATTACATATTCAATATTTGTGAGGCAAAAGGAAAAATAATAGTGTAACTGAAATGTTCTTTATTCATAAGCCGAGTATAACCCAGTAAGACACAGTGTGAGGTTCCATATACAGAGCTAGCATTGCCCATGCCCTTGCATTTGCCAGGCTTTAGTACTTCACAAAGAAAATGCCAAGTGTAACTTGGCTGTTGGCAGGGGAACAATTTCATATGCATGGAAATCCTTCCACATCCCACCTCACTGTGATCCAGGATCTCTGAGATCAGTGATGGTCTTGGAACAGTGGAAGGCATAGACCATACAGGTGTAACGTTACCATCTTTTTGGCTAGTATGGCTGATACTGTACTACCTGTTGGTTTAGCTTCATGATTTCAGAAGTTTGGTCATGTTGTTGCAAGCCGTTTGTTGCAAACTGTTGTTGCCTGGTTTTGTAGCTTGTTACCTCAGGAAGGCTGCTCCTTCAGCCTCTTACAGGACGACAACAGGCAAAACAAAACGCAACCCCTCCAGCCTTAGTTGGTCTTCACTGAGAACACGCTGGTATAAACAGTCATTTTTTGATGAACTTTGCCCTTCTCCCCCCACCTCTAATTAAAAACCAGCAGCTTGATAGCACAGCAGAAAATTCATATTGATATCAAACAGAATTTTCACTACCATTTTCGTATTAACATGAGATGCCAGAATGTAAAGTTAGCTAGATCTGCACATGGGACCATTCTTGCTGTTAAAGGCTTTAGGCTGGAACAGAGCCCAAAATTTTTAAAAGAAATGCAACATTTCCAGATCAAATATTAATTACATGCTATATAGAATCATATTTTTCAAACAAATCCTATAAATAAAAAGCTAGGCCTTTCAAACCATCAGCAATATTAATTCTGGATTTGAAAGATTATGAAAAATCAACAACCACAGAACTGTGAATTAGAAAAATACTGGCCTAGGTTGCGTAAAAACCGCCATTAAATAAATACTGTAAGTTTTCACTATGAAAATTCAGTGGTGTTGTACTTTAAAAAATCATAATGAATTAACCATCCCATTAATGATACTCAAATTGCTTTTCACAAATCACATACACACACAGGAAGTCAGACGGCCAAAAAAGGCTATATACTGGATTAATACACAGTTCAATGGAAAACACTCGATATACTCCTTCATAACTTCCTGACTGTTGTTGCAGTTATCAGCTGCAAATCCTGTTACCCTTCTCCTCTAGGTTGCCTTGCTGTCCCAGAAGGTCCAACACCCTGACGGCTGATGCAGGAGGTGATTGTGATTGCGGTCTTTTGCGCTCATCCCTCAGACCACTGGTTTAATCTCAGGGTGATTTACAGTAAGTGGTTCTGGTTTCCAGTCTGGTTGGAAAAAGTGAATATTGAATGTCCGTGCCCAGTTCTCAAACACTCGTTTCTCTGTGATGAAACGATGATGACTGCCCTTTCGTCCCCGCTCATGTGAAATGTACATTGTGCATTCATCGGGTCCCAAAGGTTCATAATAATGATAAGGTACTGAAAGATGATTAGGATCCCTGTGGGAGAAAGAAAATAGATGGAAGCCTCAGATGTTCGTCTTTACTGATTGAAAAGATATTATCTTTAATAAGCTGATGGGCTCAAATCCACTTTTACTCCCAGCTAAACCGTATTTCTAGGTATCTGCATTTTTCTTGAATATTTAATATATCAGAATGTGGCAAAGGCTTTTCCTTTGCTCCTTCTTTTAATCTCTTCCTCCCAGTTAAACAAAAGACTGCAGTAGCTCAGAAACAAGGGAGAGTGCTGCAGGGCTGTGTTACTACTCTGAAATTTGAAGCAAACTGCTTAAGAGATTTATATCTCGATAGTGATTTGTAAAAAGCTTTGCAGAGGTATTTGCTGAAATGGGGGAAGAAAGGGAAGGGAAAGATAGAGGGGAGGTGGTTATCTGTGTCACTGCAGTTCAGTTGAACACTCGCAGCATGGTGCACCAGGATGTGAGTGCACACCTTCAATGAGCACATCTGCATGCCAGGTCACTGATACAGCCCACTGCTGTTGGCTTTACAATCAAACATCTAACACACAGGTGAGTTATTTTGGATTTTATAATAGAAGCTTTCACGTATCTAAGCTAAAAACAGAAGTCATTCACCCTTCTTCTTCACCCGGAAGTCAAGTACCCTTCTGCCCTTGTGAGCCCATCAGTGTTAACCAGCAGGAGATCCTGTACTCATGTAGTGACATGTAGGATATGCTGAAGACCGATTAGAAAGGTAGGATAAAAATCATTTCAACAGTTTTAACATCAGTGTTTTGGTGTTGCACTCTGTAAAAGACACATGTATTATGTTTATAATGTAATAAGCCACAATGGTTCATTCTTTTTGTCTTACTCTCTACATTAAACGATACCCATTATGTTTTGTTTTGTTTTTTCACTATGAGCACAGGCTGACAAGACCTCATCCAATTGTCTGTCATTTACTCAAAGAGAGATAATTGTCCCTGACAGAATAACCCAGTTGTACCTATCTCCACTGTTACTACCAAGAAACTATTTTGTAGTGGCAGAAAAAAAGTTGATCAAAACACTGCCATTTAGTAAAGCCTTGGAACTGCTCTATATTAAAACCTGAGCTCAGTAAGAACCACTGTACAGAGCAAAAATTCAGAGCTGTCATGCAGATTCGGGGCTGTCAGCTCTAATATTGAGTTGATTATTTTCATTTTGAAGAGCTAATATTTAAGCTCAATTTCAATTGAATGCATCCACAATCTGTCAGCATTATGTCTTGGTCATTATTTTTACTGTGTAATTCTGTCACCTACGCAGTTCTCTAATTCTTCTTATTTTACCATTATCCATATTGTATATGCAGTGGTAATGTATGATATTACTGCTGTTTTCCATTTGTACTGTAGATTAATGTTTTAATTCAATCAATCTAGCTTCCTACTAACACAACAGGGTGATCAATCTTACAACAACAGAATAACAATAAAATTACATTTTTAGAATAAGATGGATTTTAAATTTGCCGTGTATATTCTCACTGGAATACATAAGAGAGTGAAAAATCTTTTAATACCTCACCTACAGAATGTGTATCTTTAATGTAAAAAAAATACACTTTAATATATATCTAATACATTCTTTTTAGCTTTCACTATTAGATCTCAATCTTCAATTACATTTTCTTATAGTTTTTTTATATATTGGAGCTTTTATTATAATTTCTTAAATTAATCATTTGCTTACTGTAAAGCTAACAAGATGCATTTGGATGTGATTTATGCTTTCTTAAGAACTACTGAACAAACCAACATCTGCCTCACATTTAGACTGTTCTTTTCCACACTGTAGCTGGATTTCTCCAGCTACAGTTGTTCTCAAGGGTAAACCTGTATTGCTTGGTGGAAATTTACAGCTTTAAAGTTAGGATTAGTAAAGTTGAAATCTCATTTCCAACTGACTTTGAATAAATGCAGTCACAGTGGAAAAAACTTAACTGCTAAGGCCCCAGTACTGCACAGAGAGCCTGTTAAGGCTGTTGGCCTGATGCCTCTTCACAGATTTGGTTAGCGTTCACCCCTTGTGTTTTTTTTTTTTTTCCCAGGCCTCAGCTGGGTTTGCAGAACTTTGTGAGAACTTTGGAATCAGATTTGCCTCAGAGGATCTAGAGGAATGCTGCTCATGATTTTTCTTCCACAGGTACAGGGGGTGGGTCTGTCAGAAGGAAGGAGGAAAGAGAGGAGGCCTGATAGTGGTCCTCTCTCTTCTCCCTGACTCTGATGATATAGTATTTACCTAAGGTTACACTTTTCCTATTGCCTCTTTGAAGCAACAATTTGAAGCCTGTACCTTACAGTAAGTGCTTTCTTATCAATATTCTACCAGTGGATTTCGTTAGCAAAGGATTTCTCTTTTGAAGACAGGGATTCCATGTTACATTAAGACTCCGAAGTTAAAACCAGAGTATCCCAAGTGGATACTCAAGTATCCACTCAAATATCTCTTAGCTTTGGGCTGTAGTGGGTCACTCTATTTTGTGCAGTGTGCACTGAGACGCACCTGCTGCGTGGTTCAGGCACCCTGTGGGGTTCAGCTACTGCCTGATGGGTGCTGCCAGGAGGTGTGTGCAGGCTCGCAGGCTGACCTTGAGTCAAATTCTAATACAGAGCCCAAAATGCCGATGTTTTTAGGCAGCTTCAGGATTACTCTGCAGCAGAATGAGGTTTTTGAGGCTAAAAGTCCAAATCTGTTTGGCTTTAGGAACACTGAAAGGCAGTTAGGTACTTAGCACTTTTTGTCTGAAGTTTTTTCCCCGTTGTGGGAGTTCTGTATTCCCCCAGATTTCATGCTAGTAAGGTTTGGATTTGAATGCTGGCTTGGGTAACTACACCATAGCCGAAATTAACTGTACTGTGTTATCTTCTAACTCTGCAATTAGCTTGTGTCACCAGCGAATGAAATGCATGAGTAATTTCTATACGGAAATTGCTTGCCACCTCATTTATTAACGTTAAAACAGATGCTGTTTTATCACTGACTGATACTGGACATTAATCAGTATTTTGTCAGACTTCACATGCATATTAATATCACAGCTGGGAGGAATCTAGGGAAGATCCTTTGTAAAATATACTCTACTTCCTGCCTAATAGCCTGCCAGCACAGCAACAGCGTAAGTGCTTGTACCCAATGTCAGTCATCTACTGTTTGCCACTTCAGTGCACATTTTCCCACAGATGGTATCCACCCACAGTGAAAGCTGAAAATACAGCAAACAGTGTTTGCCTCAGAAGAAACAAGACAGAAAAGCATGGCCATCCCATTCCATGTTCTGGTCAGCCTCTCCCTTTACAAACAGGGTGATCAACCCACTAAAGTTATATGAACTTAACTTGCAGTGTCAAGAAATTAATAGTTTCAAGGTGAGTAAAATGTAGTTAACATGTTGAGTGATGGGCAGCATGCTGTGCCAATACTATGAAGGTTTCTGGATAATGTTTTGCCTTTTATTCCTAGGATCCCATTTCCTTGACATGTATTCTAGCCCAGTTTTCCAAACCATGTATGTATTTTGTTATTAAGTTATTAAGGTAATAAGGTGAAATGTGTGTATAACAACTAAAAGGCATGGCTACCTCCCATACAGTTTATACAATCCTATGAGCATCAAGCCCTCCATAAGCCCCAGCAAATCTGACTAGCAGCAACTGCTTCTTTGCACTTGATTTAAAGCAGTTGAAAATGGAGAGAGGGAGGTAAGAAAACACTAGATTTAAAAGCTGTACCCAAAGGAATAAATTAAAGGACTTCAAATGCCAATTTTCAGGCAAATTATCGCAGATGGGAAATGGCCTGGCAGTCAAATGAGGATTCTTCATAGGAAAATGATCTGGTTCCATAATTGGAAGAAAAAATACTCCTATCAGTTAAAATAAGGCTCAGAATTAAGCTTTAAGTTTCTTTGAGTTCCAGAAGGCCCATGAAGGCAGGGAGGTAAGAGAGGGGAGGTTAAAGAGGGTTCTTCGACACCTTGAATTTTCCTTGTGTGTGAAAACCCAGAGATACCTGCAAGGACCCAACCTGCTGCAACTAACTCAACAGACAAGGGCTGGCATTATTACAAACTCATTAAGATTTGTCTGTGTCCTTCCCACAGATGCTGCTGAGCAGCCACAAAGAAAAGCAGCAGCACTGCAGCTCCTTCAGGAATTGCGGTGCTATCTGAGCTCCACAATCTGGCTGCTGATGGAGGGAGAGTGCCAAGAGGAAACCTCGATGTCCCAGTCAGGGGTGAGTCCTTCCATGTGCGTACAGCAGATTGCTGTAGGCTGCTCAGGGAGGGAAACATTTTCTACCTAGGGTACTGTTTTTACTCCAGTGAAGGCCAGGAGTGGGTTCCTGGGCACTGGAAGAAATACAGCAAGATGACTGGTTTGGTGACAGAAGAGTGAGAGGTGCACACTCTCCAAAACGTTTGTAATGCACATGCAAACACGGGCTTTCATCTTATTCTAGACTGTGCAAGACAGACGTATGGAACAGCATGAGAGCAGTATCAAAGCCGTTAACCCTTAGAGCAGTGTAAATCTGTAGCCAAGTAAAGGGATTCAATATTGCATAGAGCTTTGCTGCGTGGTACTAAAAATTTATAAAAATCAGGTCACCAATTCCAGTTCAACTATAAAATCAATGTCCAGTGAAAGTAAATAGAAATGAATCTAAAACACGTTGTTGCAATTAATAGTGACAAATCTTTTTAGTCTCTAGTGCAGGCTGCTTCGCTAGACTATTTTTCCTGCATGGGTGGAAAGCAATTTGGTTAATGATCTTAAGCTAATAATTTGTAGCAGAATCAACAGTATGATATTCATGATACCTTTGAGGTGTCCTTCACGTTACGGATGTGATACTAATTTAATTCAACAATAGTGATCACCCACACTCATTACTTACTCCAGAGATTAAAACTTAAAAAATAATGGATATCTGCTGGAGTTGTAAATCTGGTGATATTAAATTTGAGTAGAAACTAGAATACTGATAAATATATTTTAAATCTTAATGGTTCTTCAGCTGCACAGCAAGTAAGATATATTTCGACCTATACCATTTCATACATATATGAGAGAGGGAGGGTGATTTTTGTTACTTTTTTTTTTCTTTTTGACATGGTAGATTTGTGTTTTGTCTGAATGCAAAGCAGGGAAATCTGGCTTAAAGTACAGCTGTTTGCAGACTATTTCTTTCTTTATGCTATTTTGGTTTGTTGTCTTATTTCTTTGAAAGGAAGCGCTGTTTAATCAGCAGCTGAAGAGCAAACTAAGTTTAACTTCATTTATAGCAACAGGTTCGTTTCACAAATCTTCATGGATAGCATCTTCTAGGCATGCGAACTACAAATTTCCTCTTCATTGTCTGGGGAATAAACCACTTAAGTAAGCACATTTTATATTATTTTGATTAAGAAATGACCTTTTAGTATTTTTATGACCAAGTGAGCCTTTAGATTATGATTTGTTATCCAGGCTATAAGCATTATTACATTTATTGACAATAGAATTGATTGCAGCACTTACTGTGTTATAATTTAGTATTACATCCATTTGATTTCGGTGTGTCAATTCCGTGAAAGCCTTTCATATAGTCTCAGTTACAATTTTAGCCTCTCTCAAAGAGATGATTTTGTTTGTTTATTTTTAAAAACAAGCATATGCACCTAAACTAATCTGATTTTGACAACTAAGGAAGCTGGCCTGAAAAGTTAGCAATTCAATGTAAAGCAATGCTCACTCCTAACTTTCGCAATTTTAGATCGTTTATTTAACAATTACTTCCATGTGCCACTGGAATGCAGCCACTTCTGCAGTAAGACAGACCAGCCACTTACAGTGATGCCAGGGACATAGCCATTTCAGAACAGAAACTGAAGAAGTGTGTCTTGGCGAAATGAAATGACAGGGGAACTGAAATGCTGCGCTATGGAAGGTATTTATGTTGCCTAGAATATCTGATCTAGTTTGTTACTTTCCTTGGAGAATTCATGATGAAACCTGGCAGTACATCACAACATTTATCATCTGTATTTTGTTATAATTTGTAGAAATTCTCACAAAGGGGAATTTAGTGTTGACATTTTATACTATAATTTCTTCAGGGATTTCGACTATTTTGTGCCCAGGATAAATGCAGATATTTGAATGATCCTTTTTAGTGCTCAAAAGAAAGTCAAAGCAGTCCTATTCTTTGTGATAGACTAGCTAACCTGTCACTGCAGCAGTTCTCTCTCCTTGCCCCTGAAAGGCATCTTGAATTAGTCAGTGAAACAAACTTCAGTGAGATCATTACATTTGCAACAAAATTCAGGCAAGTACCTCTCAGTGAGAGGGGCTTTGTGAGCAGCGAATGAAACATTGCACTGCTGCCATGTTCCAGACTGTGGCTACCAGCTCCATGCATTGCTGGATCAATCACCTGGCAGCGCAGGTGGCCTCAGGCCTATGGGTGGGCACACAACCACATTTTTCAGAAGACCAGAGTGCTAGGCCCAGGTATGGACAGATGATACTTAATTCAGTGTAAAGACTGTTGATGTAAAACATCTGTATGAGTTCATACCAGGTTAGTACTTTGCATCATGTAACTGGGGAGGGGAGGTCTGCTTCCATACCTCTGTGACCCCTAGTAGGAAACCCTAACTGGCACCTCAGGGCTGGGGCCTGAATAGGGCTGGGGCATGATGTAGCTGGAAAATCTGCACAAGCTGTTTTTGTTTGTTTGTTTTGATTTTTGGTTGGTCAGTTGTTTTTGGTGGGGATTATTTGGGAAAGCAGTTAGCTGGAAGACTGGGATTTACATGACATAGATACAATGCGCTTAACTTTAGTTGTATAGAAAGTTAATTTAGAAACTAGTCACTGTAATAACTCCATTTCTCTATTAATTCCAGCGGGAACCTTTAAAAACAAGTTAAAAGTAATATTTTCCAGTACTCCTTTTTTCAGATTAATTTCATGCCAATTATTGCATTACTTTTAGCTGATAAATATTCAGAGACTAAAAGAAACCAACAAGATGGATTTATTCTCCCACACTACAAACAAATTTTTTAAATATTTTATATAACATAATTAAATGCTGTTTGTTGCTTTCAGAATCAGATCTTGGGACATGTTAATTAATTGCTTTAAGAGGACGGAAAACATGTTTCAGAGAAAAAATTAAAGACTCAGATACTTATCTGTAACGTTCAACCTTGTTGACTAATAATGGTTCCAAAATAAATCCTACCTGCAGAAATCCGGTGGCACCATGCCATAAACATTTATCCTGTCACAGAGCTCTAATGCGATAGTCATTGTGAACCAGCCCGTGCTAAGCCAAGTGTTGGATATCTTCCTGAAAGCAAAAACATAATTAAGTTTCTAGGCTGCCAAATAATTCTTGAGATATCTGAAACAATTTCTGGGCATTTCTTTCATTCTTGTGAAAGGTTATGAAAATTGGGCAACCAAGACTTGCTTGCTCATTCATCTTTTAATGATTTTTACTAGTGTTTTCTGTCAGTGGACTAATTATGCAGAAACTGCCCTTGCTGTAATTAATTTTAGGCACAGGAATGTTAATATTTAGGTGACCTTTTGGTAAGTTTACCTTAAGTTACTGAACTTCATGTCCTATATTTATATTCTTCTGCTAGTAATGTACTGGGAAAACACCACCCATCTGGAATCACTTAATGGAATTTGTAGATCAAGTAGTCAGGAAGACATCACAGGAGATGAAGAGGGCTGCTTAAAATGCTACGTGCCACAGCATACAGTGCCTGTCTGCCGCAGTAAGTGATGGCCTCAAGTGCTTGGTCTCATTACCTTTCCTCACACCTTGGTCCATAGTTTGGTTTCTAGAAGCTCCCAGCCCCTCACTATAGCCGCTGGCAGGAAACTTTATTGGCTGCAGCTATGCCTGTCCCATAGCCAACCTGGGAAACCTTCACTTAGGCCCTACCCCCACCGCCTGCCCGAAGTCTCATTCCCTCCTGGTGGGCCCTTTGAATTTGACTGCCAAGTGCTGCAAGGGAGCCCTCAAAGGCAGTTCCTTTCCTGGCCTTGTCTGCAGGCTGGGAGAAATCTTTTAAAAGAAGCATAACTGATCCCAGCATTATTTATGCAAAATCAGCTCATATCTTCATGTAATCTCTCACAGTTCTAAGAAATTAACTATTTGTGCTTAAATTGTGCTGTATCACAGGTTCTTGCTGGCAAAATGGCATCAGTAATGCTTCTTCTTTCTAGCACTTGCTCATCGCTGCTGTTCATTGTGTAAGAGCTGGCTGCTGTAATGGTTACGGGTTGTCTGGCACATGCAGTGAAAGCCCCAATCCTGTGTTAAGTTCCTGCACTGTCCCTATGCCTGGGGAGAGCTGGCTGTCTTGGAATGGGAGGACCAAGGACATGCTGGTGAGGAGCACATCCTAAAGATGCAATTGCATATTTAGGGACAGCCCTGCAGGACCAAGTCAGGCACCTCTGTTAGAAATGGGGTCACAGTCCTCAGCTCTCTTCTGGAGGTGGGTATTTGTCCCTGAGAAAACAAATGCATTCAGAGGTCTCCTTTGAAATACTATTAGAAAAGGAAAGAGCAGGTCTCTCTGATGGCTACTTACTCATCTAGAAAAGTCATGCAGAAGAGGTTCAAACTCGCCAGCCTTCCGAAAAGATGGGCTTAGATTCCTGGCTTCAGACTGTTACAGTGACTGGTGAGTCTCCTTCCATCTCTTACTCAAGCTGAGGCATTGCAAGAGCTAAGTGTGCAGGCTTGTGTCAGGTAAAATGTTGTGAGCCTTTAAGATTTGAGGAGTGCCTTGTACTGAGGTCTCCTGTTTCCTCAGTGAATTAAGACTACTGCAAACTAATAAAAGAAGTGGTGGTATCCATGTCTGCTGTTAAAAAGGCACTTCTAAACATAAGGGTATTCCGTAACCAGAAATGCCTAAAGGATGCTGGGGAGCCTGTGTGCTTTGCCGTGCCCTTTGCTGGTTACCTGGTTATGTGTAAGCTCCCAGAATGTACAACTTCACTGCTCCTGATGGCTTTCAGGCTAAGCTAGCATTTGGAGAATAACTGATTTAAGCATCTCATTAGTTCCAATTATGGGGCTTTATCCTTATCTGCATTTGCACTTAAGCTTTTTTTTTTTTTTTTGGGGGGGGTTGGGAGGGGGAGGAGACGGGAGAGGAAGACAATTTATCACAATGTAGTAGCTGGGTCGTAAGCTCAGCAGAGGCCTTCAGGCATGGCAACAATACAAACCAGTAAATAATTTCTGGCTCAAAATTATTAGGGAAGGGACGGGTAGGGAAAAGCCTAAAAAATTGCTTTTCTGCCACTTAAGAGTTTCTGAGCCTATGAATCACCAGGTAATTTAGGATCATAGGCTGTATTTTGGAGCTTGTACAAGGCGTTGTTCTAGGTGCCTAAGACCTTGCATCCAGAACTGAGGGAGCAGTTGCACTTAGACCACGACCTAGGCTCTGCACACATCAGGAAAGCTAGCTAGACTGTCTGCTGGGTTAGTTTTCTTTTTGCTTACGCACTTATTTTGCCGTTTAGTGTTTTCAGTAAATCGGAGAATAACTGAATTTAAGTAAGCTTAAAAGTCAAACAATAGAATAACGATCTAAAAGTATACTCAAGTACTACTTTGGCCTCCTTAAATACCACATCTGTAGGACAGCAATATAGAAACAGGGTTACAATGTCTTGCCTTTTCATAAACGCTGTGAACAAGATTCCAACAAAAGAATACTGTTTTTATACCTAATCAGCTGTAATGAAAGAATATGAAGAACTGTCATGTGCTTATTAGGGGAAATTATCAGATATTCTTTTATATGATGAACTAACACACTGTGCTGATAATTCTGTAGTGCACACTAAATTACAATTAAAGGCCTTTCTGCTCCACCAAAATCTCATTTATAATCTCTATGGAAATACTCTTCCTGCAGTTATTTCATTTATGCTTCCTTTATCTAATTACTATAATATTGGTTCTGAATCATATTTTCTTAATGTACCCTTATTCAATTATAAAGTTATTTTCAAGTACAGTTACTTTATAATACCAAGTATATTGCTCTGCAGCCTTCGTCATTCACTGTACTATTTAATTGGCAATGTTTTCTGAAGGTTTTCCTTCTTTTCAAAATCAGCTTTTTATTGTAAAGCACAATACATCCAATTACCTTTTTTCTCATCATTTTCAAGACAGAAAGGAATGGTTTGATTATTACACCCTTGCAATCAGATTTCTCTCTCTTTTTTTGCAGGCACTAATGTCGAGAGCTCAGCAGAAACCTCCCAGGGAACAGCATCATCCTGGGCTGTACAATGTCCTGCTCCTGCCCCCAGAGCTACATAAGTGTTCTTCCCTTAGAAAGTCTTTCCTACCCATGTTTCTTTTCATCTTTCCTTCATTTTCCTGCCTATTCATTTATTTTTGTCTCCCATTTTAACCATCTTAGTCCTTCAAGTATGCTGTATTCCCTCTAAAGCAGTGGTTCCTCTACAGCAGAGCCTGAAATTTCTTAAATGCAACAGGAGCTGTTCATGAATGAGGCTGAGTTTTGCTAGATTCAAGCAGCATTGATTCATGCTGGGAGTTCAGGGCGCCCACGACTGAGCCCACTATAAACTTGTTATAACGTCATTAATGTCTCAGACTTCTTGAGAACGTTTCAGGAGCCAAGACTGGGCCTGGTGCCTGTGCAGAAAAAGAAATGCTTTCATTCCGTGCTTAGCTATAGGCCTCCTGCTCCAGATGGGTAATACAGAATGAGAAAGCAGCAGCCTGCCTGAAATTGCACAGCAAGAGTCAGGAAACGAACGGGACCCCAGCTCCTCATGGCAGAACCGGCCAGCTCTTCCTCAAAACGGGACTGGGAGCAGTCCCACAGTGAGAGAGTCAGCTGGGGCACAAGGAGGCACTGTGCCTCTGACCCCTAGGGCTGGTGGTAGCCAGTTACAGCTTTACCACAGCTTTGTGAATTGTAATGCCTTTGTAAATACTGGCCATACAGATAATCCTTTGTGTTTTTTCTTGCTTAATTCCCACAGATTATAACCTTCTCACTTCGCTCGGCTCTGAGTGAACAACTCTGGTAGAAAATCACAACCACTGTTTTGGGGATGAAGAGGAAAGGACCTTTAACAGTAAGAAGCTGAACAAGTTACTGTGTGCTTTAAGTGTTAATGCAAGTCGGACAAGTATTTGGATACTTAGTTTGATCCACAGTAACTGAGCTGGGCTCTGCAAGAAAAGCACATGGGATATGATAAAAGACAGCAAATGCTAACCAAAGATGCAGTCACCATCAACTAATAGGATACAGGAATTTCCTGTGCCACAGGCTCTGCCTCCATTGTACAGCCCCAAAGACAAGTCTGTGCCCTCGAGCCCTCTGTCTACAGAGGACTGAGCCCAGCTTCAGGCTGTGCTGTATATTTTTGTGAAGTTAGAGAATTTTACCATGAGTTACTGCACAATAAACCCACCTCTTCATTTGTACTGAAGTGGGGACCCTGTTCCATTTTTTACAGCTGCATATTTAATATGTAAAAAAATAGGAGTTCGTTAACGATAAACGTGATTCTCTCTAGGAAGTCTTTGGCTTAAATGCCCATTTTCAAACATTATATGTGAAAATACTCAAGTCCTGCAGTGGGTCACTTATTAAAAATTTGATTTGAAGATCAGCCTACAAGTCATAAACAGTCTCGTAAAGATGTAACTATTGTAATAACTTTCCTTTTCCCAGTTGGAAATACATGATGAACTCCTCTGAAGCACCTAATGTATGACTAATGTTTATTTGTATTACAAGAAGCTTTACAGCTGCAATGTTCCAAGAAAGCTTAAATTCAATAAACAGCTATTATAATTCATAGAACAGTGGCATTTCCTCTGTAAGAAAATATAAGCTATCCATTCTGATTTTTCAGAATCCAAAAAAAAAAAAAAAAAAAAAGGAAACTTTTAGGTATATTACCCCAAAGTGAGATTTAAACAGCTTCTACCTCCTTGTCTATATAGGCAGCACAGCCAGACTCTGGTATTCTAAGTTGATGTGGCAATACTCCACAAAAATTATTTTGATGCATAATTTTTCCTTATGTTACAAGTGATGTTATTTGGTCTGTTATACCATATTACAACTCATGCAGCAGAGGATTTAATGGGTGTGATAGTCCCTCTGAGCAGATCTGAAATTGGTACATATAAGCTACATTATTTTTCTGCTGTATGACTTCCCCCAAATGTATCCACATAAATTTTCTCACCTGTCTTTCCCAGTTTCTCGTTTAAAAAGGTCATCAAATTGAAGCATCTTGTGGCGAGAAATCATATATGCTTTTAATTGAGGGAGTATCTGATTCATCAGCTGCAGGTTGTTATATACCAAGCCTTTACCATCTCTCCTCATGTAGCTGCTAGGACCCCAGAAGATAAACACAGCACCATGGCTCATATTTAAGAGTTCGTTGCGGTTTCGCAAAATCCTCTGAATACTGGAGTGTGCAATGACTCGAAGGCTCGTTTTGTTTCCAACATCTCTTCCATAACCTCGAGTAGGTGCATCATTCATTCGTATTACGCACTCTGTCTCGTCGATTCTGTCACCTTGTTTACTTCCCAGAAGGTGTCCAGAACTGGTTACCAATGCACAGCTCTTGCAATGCATTTTTAAAGGCTGCAAAGACAGACATACTCAAAATTAGCTGTGAACACCTTCCCATTCACTACATGATAATTGTAACTAGTATTTTACATAGACATGGAATATTTTACAATGAAAATCTCAGTGGACTTTTTATAAATCTCTCTCAGCATTCTTCCCAAATAACTGGGAACATACTACCTGTACCTTTTATAGAGAGGGAAATTGTGTGTAACCCTTACAGTTCTTGGTGGAATTGAATCCAAATCCTCCTTTCCACTGCTGCTTAACCTTCATATATAGTAATGACAATGGCTTCTAAACTCTTCACAGCTGCATAGCATTGTACTTCTTCTATTTGCTATAAATGAGCTCTAACTGGAGTATTTCAGATTCCTCCTCTTCCAATTTTTGCATGAAATAATCATTTGTAAGTCCTCATAAGCACAAGTGTGAATAGCTTTTCAACTCTATGGTCAGGACATCTTGCTAAAGGAAAAGAATTATATCTTGGTCTAATCCTTCCACACTATTTCCAAATCAGCAACATAACCACTGCACTGCTCTCATACTTCTGTTGTGGTTCTGCCATCAGAGCTGGTCATTAATGTCTGCATAGCTTTTACATGACAGTGAGGCAGCTCACTGAATGTTTCCTAGCTTGTCAGGTCACGTTTAAAAGTTACACAATAAAATGGAACAGGAGGGGCCTGTTCAGTGAGTGTCTGACCTAACAGAATCGCAAGACTACACCAAGTTTTCATGAAAATGCATTATTAATCATGCTACTGAATTAAATAAATACATAAATAAATATATATAAAAATGAGGAGTATGTAAGCTTATCTGCTGCCCAGCATGAGAACTGAAAAGGAGCAAAGGGTTAACAGAATCCCAAAAGTGTTGATTTCCAACAAGAATACAGCAAACTGAGACTTGAAGACTGTCTGAAGGTGTGCCTCCGTGATCCTCTACGAAACCATATCTTGCAGCATCTAAGGCCAGTAAGACCAAATTACAGACCATACAGACTGTGCATCCCCATGCAGGGAAAAGGCAGTAGCCTGACTTGCTGTCCTGACTTGGCGTGCTGGCGCTTCTTATGAGAAGAGACAAACCAACCAACCGAACACAAACTGAACAACTGAACTATAGATAATGACAAAAATAAAGACAACAACCTCAGTCAATAAAAATGACTGTGAACCAAAAAGACTGGGGTTCTAACACCTTCCTGGTGAGTACTAGACTTGTTTAATTCCAGAGGCTCCAAGTCAGACACACAATGGACTGGGAGCAGTCATCCCCTGCACTAGATGCTGGCCTGATCCAGCACTATTCGTTGGCTCCGAGTTCTACCAACCTAAACCCACCCCTGACAGCACGGGCCTCAGCACCTCTCCCGATCAGATCCCATGGCTCTCCATGGCAGCTTGTTGTTTGTGCCACTACAAACAAAGCTAGCGTGTCCCCAAGTGTACACTTGATGGATTTATAGATGAGGAGCAGTTAGTACAGCAGCATATAACTATACTTGGTATCGACCACATAGATATAGGCAATAAATAATTAAATCAGTGTGTTATGATGCGCAACTCAAAAAACTCTACAGGTCAAAACAAGACATACATGTAGCCTAGGTCTGAGATCATCTTAACGCCCTGTTTGCAAATACTTCAGCATCCAGTATTTGAAGGAGTTGCTTTATTTAAGTAATGTTTTTAATTCTGAAGAAAATAAGGGGTTGCAGTCTGAGCTTTTTTTTTTTTTTAATTAAAGAAAAAATAACTAAATTATACCATTTCTTTAGCTATACAACCAGTAAGCTTTGGGTCTCCATTTCCCAAACAATGTCTTTTTTCTTTCACATATATGGACCGTAATCCAGAGCTAATGATATGAGTAGAAATGTTCATGCTTTTGTGAGCCAAGGCTTCTAATGCAGTATTTACATGCGTTTTCCTTTAAGCTTTCATCTGACACTTTGATAAATTACCTAGCAAAAGGCTCTAAGGTGAACTAGCTTCTCCACCATCATGCATGGGAAAGCAAGCTGAAGTGCTAATGAGGTTAAAGGAAATGTAGTCGGCACCAGTGTTAATCACATGGGTTTGAATATCCACATTGCGAGACATTTTCACCTAAAACAATCTCTGCTGGTTTCTGGCCTACACGTTACTTGTTTCTTTTAAAAGTCTGCCAGAGAATGTCACTTGTGAGGAAATGATGGTAACCACAGTGAAGCTGTTGAAACATTTTTTGTGGGGTGAGGAGGGAAATGTCAACATTTGCTAGATGATGCACATTAACACTCCCAAAACATCTGTCCCACATCTTGTTTGAAAATGGCTCCTTTTGGGAAAAGGTCTTGGGACTGAAGCATTCAGGTATTATCCAACTAATACATCAATGATGCATGGGGGCTGATAACTTGTGCCTGTTCTGGGCAAGTCATTTACACTCACCTCACTGAGTCTTTCAGTCTGAATGTACAAAACTCACACCTAAAATTGCCAGAGGAATTCACAGCCAACAGCCACAACATTCTCATACCAGCTGTCTCTGAGGCCCTGACAATATTGAAAGCAAGGAGAAAAACCTATTGGCTGTAATATCATTGGGAAGGCAGTGGTTGCACCAGAAATGTCATCTACTTAAGCAATAATAATGGAGGCACAAGGCATTGCTTTGGGATTGATGACCAGCTGGGAAAAGTTGATGGCCTGAGAATAACCAGGGGCCATTAAGCCAGAAGAACATTAAGTCCACAGAAAGCTCTCTGCTAAGGTAATTATTACAGTGATATGTGGAAAAAAAGCAAGCCAAAAAAAGCAAACCCATGACATACGAGTTATATTTTAGGTAGGCAATGCAACCCTTACTTCATTAATCTTGCTTCCAAATGCCCAGAAAAGTGAGAGGTAGGTGAGTTTTATGGCACCTCTATTAGCTACCTTGAAACATAACACAGAACACATGTAAAAGCTGCTACCATTTAATGGCACCCGTTGTCACCAGCAATAAGCTGCTATGTTTTCATGTGTACCTGAAGTACACCAACAGCACCTTGCACACAGAGCACGTGGCCACTTCTACAGCACAAGTCAGTCGCGTCAACACGCTGGGCACTTAGTGACAAACTGCCTGAATTTTTTCTCTTACTTTCAGTCAACCAAAAATTCACAGGGAGAGAGGGGAAAAAGAGATTACAAGAAAGCAAGCTGACTGTGCTAGTACCCTAGGAGCTGGCAAAATGAGCTGATGCTTTTCCCTGATAGAAGGGCTGTCCCCAGTGAATGAAGGGCGCAGGGGAACCTTGCCAGGTTCTGGTAAACCCCGAAACAGCCCCGTGGTGGCCGTGACGACTGAGCACAGCCTGGCACAACTGTAACTATCATGGGCCAAAATGACTCCTGGAAGCTGTCACATGTTACAGCCCAGTCAGTACTGCTGCTATACCACATACTTCCGGTTTGTTTAAAAGCAACCAACAAGCAAACAGCAACAACAAAAAAAAACCAACAATGTCAGAGTTGTTCCTGTATTTTCCAATTTGAGACAATCTCTGCTGTGGTATTGACTTCAAAATCTATGTTGTCCAATGATAGAAAAATGTTATTTTCAGACACTTTATTGCTCAAAAAAATCAATGGAAGAATGTTATTCCTGATTCAAATTATGTTACTCTTAGATACAATTATTTTCTCTGTGATGAAATCAAGTGATCAATTTTTATTTATTTATTTTGCTTAAAAAAGGCCTTTGATTTTAAAGCCAAGATTTTAGAAAACAGGACAATTCCCTCCAGTAAAATAAGCAGCACTGGAAAGCACACTTCTTCCTACTGAGTCCTTAATGACCTACTTTCAAGACCCCTGGGTTCAGATCATTCCACTATCAGGAGTATAAAAAAGTTTCCTTTCTATAAATAAAAAAATCACATATTTTATCTTGGCAATAATGACCCGGCCAAAAAAAAAAAATATCTTCTGGAGTGGAGAAAAGCTCATTACTGAGTTCAGCAGAATAAGACCACCTATCAGTTCCTTAACACCAACATTCCTAATAGATATGGCTGGAAATATTGCAGATGATTTCCAAGTGTATTGGAGTGAGCAAGAGACCGAGAAAGATTTAAAAATATCCAAATTCCTTTTGGATGAATGACCTTTAGCTAAACATTTGAGACTGAAAGCGCAGACTGTCAATGAGGCTGCTCAAGTAACTGAAATAGGGCTGCCACCGGTAGCGTTCTCTGCTGCTGGAGTACCTGAGAGCTGTGGGCTCCTATTGCCCTGCAACATCTCCACAGAGCTTTTCGTTCCTCAGTACCAACACACTTGTCTCCTATCCTACCCAGAATAAAGAACCGTAGGGCTTCTTCACCTTACGCTAACCAAACCACACCAACAACCAGCTTCACAGCAGCTCTCAGACTGATGCTAGCATAAAAGCAGTGGTAGAAATTGGAACTGTGATCTAAAGGAAAGCAGAATTGTTTCTGTTTACAATTGAATTAATTCAGATAGGGCAATATTAATGGCTAGAAAAGGTACACATGGACCCTGAAAGAAACCATCTTACTGATTCAGAGGATGGCCATCTTCTTCCAGAGCAGGCTTTTTTGTTGTTGTTGTTAGAAATAAGTGAATTTCTTTGGTAGGAGTTACATGTCTACCCTACCTAGTTCCCTTTGTGCCTGGCCTACACACAACAGTTACCTTGTGACACTCACTGCGTGTTACCTCAGTAATTACTTTTCCTGTTCCTTGCCTTGTGCCCAGAACTTGATTGCTATTTCATACCTGATATTAACAAACACTGTATTTACCCTAGGTTCAATGTAACTTGTTACTTACGACTCATTCTTGATTGCTGGGTCATGAGCTACCAGCAATGACACTGTGCAATTAACACATTGCTGTTAACGTCGTACTTTGTCCTGGCACCTTCAGTTCAGTTTGTACTTTCTTGGAGCCTTGAGCAGCTTTGGGGTATCTCACCAGCTGCTGGCTTGAGACGGCTGCTCTAGCAGAGGCTGGCTGCTCCTCCCCAGTTCTCCTCTCCCAGTGGCTCCTAGGGCAGTCTCCCTGTCACGACAGCACCTTGGCCTTTGCAGGAGCTGCAGGTACCACAAACGCACAGACGGCTGATCCAGCTCTGGCGGGCCCCTGCCACCCAGCACAGCTCCAGGTACACGGCCTCTCTTGCCATTACACCTGCCATTCAGAACCAAGCTATAGCATGTTGCTTCCCAAGGTGCATCTCCTTCCTTAGTATTTTTCCTAGGAGACAAGTGATTGTAAGGTCTAATCTATTCTTCTTTGAGAAATTCCAATCACCTTAAAGTAGAATAGAAACCCTGAAGCTGCACATTTGCAAAGTAATGTCTGCTCTCCGAGTCAACACAGCAAGCCGTGGGGCTCAACCTGTCTCATTAGTGAACGACAGCTGTGCACTCCAGAACTGCTTTCCAAATTGTAAATTACTTTGGGAGACATGATCTTGTGAAAATAATGCAAGTTCCCCAATACTTTTTACTTTGTAATATATTGATGGTGGAACAAGGGCATGTGAAAAGAACTAAACATGAAAAAAGAGATGCACAAGTATTTGCTTTAGTATTTCCCATCCCCACGCACCTGACACACTATGAAATGATGCTCTCAAACTAGTCTGAATAGCAAATATAATTCAGATGCATATCGGGATATTTAGGTCATATTTCTATGTATTAAAAGCTGGAAGGAAAAACAGACTGAAACACCCAAAGCACGTATAGGATTTTGAACCTCAACCAACCTCAACTTTCTGTGGAACATGCCTCTTAAGTCCCCGGGAGTTTTGGTTTTGTGGTGCCAAGTTCTGATCTAAGACATGATTTTGCTTTGACCATTAAATTCTCAAACATATGTTCAGATAAAGAGTGTAGCTTCATTTTTACACTACGCATGCCAGCTCAGACTTTCCCCTCAAGTTTCATAGCTTTTTGTTCTTTAACCCTTATGCTAGCAGGTACAGAGAAGGCCTTAAAGAGGAAGAAAGATCCCCTGAGCAAATACATTTATAATTTTTGTTGAACTAGACTTTCAGAGCATTAGACATTCTGCCATGAAAACAAAGTGCATTATCCACTGAAATAAAAGCACTGATTGCTTTGAAAACTGTATCCCAGTGACTGATACCACACAAGTAAATAGAAAGGGTTAGGAGATACCACTTCCCAACATTGTTAATCCGTATGCAAATCCAAATAACAAGCATTTGCAGTAAAACTTTGCAATTCAAAAAAGGTCTGGCAAGTCTGTTTAGAAAGATAAATGCATGTCTGTTTAAAAAGATAAAAGATAAAACAAATGAATTTCTTATTACTTCTCTTTGTTTCTTGAGATGTAGAGCTTGAATATGCAAATGTTGTGGAAACATTAGCATCTTCATTTCCCATTGATTCTTCAGAGTTAATTATATAACTGGACTCTGCCTTCAGATATTTGATAAATCGAAACAGTGAAATAGCCAAACTTCAGCAAATGCATTCATCACACCAGTGATCACAGTGCCCTAGGTTTTATTTCTCCAAGGAATGGAATATTTGTGTCTGCCACGATATTATACTGATGGGCATCTGCAAAACTTGTAGTAAAAATATAATAATTCTATTTTCAAATGGTCCTTAGGCGAATCTAATTCAATTTCTAAACATGAGGCTGTATTACGAAAAGAAAAATAAAAAAACAAATGCACTCCATAAAGCTTTCACTGGGATAATTTTCTTAGAAAAAGTACCGTTCAGCACATTAGTCAATGAAGAGTCTTCTGCTTGTGTGAAGTGTTTTCCGGCACATTAACTCTTTTTCAGGGAACTGCCTGCTAGTCAAAGCTTCCATTAGATTAATTAAAATATGGCTCCTCTCACTGGAAAGGAATGGCATGAGTTTGGTTACAGGACATTGACCACCTACAGAAACCAAGCCCTTGCTAGTCACATAAAATACAAGCGGAAGCAGCACAGGAGCCCGAACAACAAGATAACTTGTAGGACGGGGAGCACATTTCTTTTCTTATTTGGAAGCATGATTACAAGGTGCTGATGTTTTCCCCTAAGCCACCTGAAGTGAATATAAGGTGCAACCTTGCAAATTGTCAGCACATATAAAGCTAAGATTTAGAGAGTAGTTTCCATCCTGCATCCTATAAATGTGTCCCATGAGGAAGATTAGTATCAATCATAGGCTTATTGGAGAGGGAGATAGGATACAATGATAACCTGGAGCTATCAACTAGAGTAATGGTCTAAGAAGAAAAAGCAATCAGAGAAAGAAAAGAATATCTTCAATGAAAGACAGCACTGGAAAATCAGGCAGGAATGCATCATGTTGATGAACCTGAGCTGTTATGAGAGAGAGAATCATACGAACAATATACAGGCTCAAAAGAAATGGTTATTGCCTAATGTTTATCTTAAAAGGAGTGCAAATAGACATTCATATTACATCAAACTGCTTTACTTTTGTTCTGCAGCTGAAGTACTTGCACTAAAATGCAATAAAGCAACAAGCATGGTGTCTTAACTATGCAAACTGTTACCAACATTTCAGAAAAACAGGAACTATTACAACAGTCCATAGAAAAGGCACTGGATGCTTTGGTTTTTTGCTTCCGAAAGTTTGCACATCAGCTTCTCTCATCTGCTTTGGTATGTTTTGGCAATTCCTCATGGAAATATGCCCTCGGCTGCTCTCTCTGCACCTGTCGTGGCTGTGCAAGATTTTTTTGAGCTTCAATTTTCACAGGGTCACTCTTTTACCTAACCCAGCTTTAAAGGTGAGCATCATTGATCCTTAAAGACTGTGCCTAAGTTTTCAGCTTAAAGCTCACGTCTTTCTGCGACACTCTTTGGCTCATCCAAATACATCTAAACTCTCACTACGGCCATATCCTAGAAGGCAATAGCGTGACAGCAATTGCAAGGACACAGGCACGCCTTTCCAGGGGCATCCAGTTTTCAGGTGACAACATCAACACAGCATGCTGAGTCTCTAGGACAGAGCAGAAGAAATTTAAGATCAAATATCTTCTTAGAAAGAGTCACTGACCCCACAGAGAATTTTCTCTAAAACGTATTTTGTCTTTTATTTCTCTACCTTGTTGAAGTTGACTGCAATAAAAAGCAGGGCTCCTTATTGCTTTCCAAGGTCTTTGTTTCAAAAACCGTCAAAAATGTCCAACCTCACTGTGTCCTCCAAGACCTTTTGATTTTTATGTGGCTAGCTTTGTATAATCTTCATCTGTTTATTTTATAGTAACCCAGACTAGTCTTTACTTCTTGACAATAAAGGAAGGTGCCAGAATCTGGTACTGGTACAACTGGTCAAAACACCCATCTCATTCCATAGCTACAGGATTTAGAAAGTCACTGGGACTTCTCCCATATGCATATGTAGAGAAGAAAAAGAGGGTGGGTTTGGGGCTAAAATATTTCTATCTTTAGTTTTGGACTAAAACAAAATGACAAGAAAATATCTTGCAGACATGTTAAATAGGTGCAGATGCAGATTTTTAATTTCTTATAATTTTAAACTTATTTTGGACGACAACTAAATTTGAAAAATATTCCTTTGAATTCAGGGGTCAACACTCCTGATCAGGAAACAAAAATAAACATATTTATCCCACTGGGCTATTTGTATCTATCCTGTTTCCCAGTACACAGGTTATTATGAAGTTAAATACTCCCAGGAAATGTTTAGCACTGAACTGCACCTGCCACCAAGGGTTAATTAGACAGTCGAGGGGCACTCTGTCTGCCAGTGTGGCAGGTGATTCCCCAAGGAGATGAGATGCTCTTAATTTATATCAGGAACGTCAAAGCTATCTTCTGAATGAGTGAGGGGTAAATAAGTCTGGTGAAAGTTTGAGGTTAGCTGGTATCTCTAGAGGAAACAGAGAAAAAGGCTGGCTGAGGGGAAAGGAAGGGCTCTTTCCAATGAAGGCACCCTGAGCTGCAGGGCAAATGAGAAGAGGGAATCTTTGAAAAAACGAGCCAGGGAAGAGCTGATAGCAAGGCAGCTAATTACAGGGAGAGAGCGGGTTTGACCTTGCTAGAAGTAGAGTTAAGTAGATTTCCATATCTGTGCATTTCACAGACATTTATAACTGTGCCATCTCTTGGGGCCGTGGCACGTAAGTGCTTTTATTTATGTTTTACTGTCAGCTGATTTGAGTGAAGAATAATTCCCAGGCACTTGGCTAACACTCTTCAGCAATATTCCTTGCTTAAAGACAGAGCTTATCTATAAACTGGGGAATGGTATAACTTAAATCCAGTGACCCTACACATTAAGCCAAGGTATATGAAGTGTAGAAGGGCATGCCACCGAGAGGCAGGTTTAAGAACAGATACCACTGAAATTGGGAAGAAAGGAATCTTCTAGCAAGCAGCAGCAGACGGGGAGCCACCCTGGGAAGAGGTGAAGTGCAGAGCCCCAGAGTCCCAAGGGATTCGTGGGTGCTTTACACTTTATCTGCTTTTTATTTTACATTAGTAGTCCTAAATTGTGATCCCTGAATGTGATGTGTGTGTCATTTGAAGTGCATTTTACTTGGTAGTGACATTAAACAGTTCCTGCTCGCTTCCCCTTTTTTGCGGGGAGGTGGAGGGGAGTTTATTTCACCAGATCAGTCTTTGGAGCAGTTTCACAATGCAAACAGGAGGCAAAGAGAAGTAAAAATAATAATAATAATAATAATAAATATATATATATATATATATAGGTGGGTGGAATTACTTTCTTTAGTGACACTGAACATCCAGAAAATTCAGCCCCAAATGCTACAAGATGGGTGGTGGTCGAGGAACGAAAAAGAAAACCTGAGAGCATGACCAAGAAGCACGAGGCTGCAGAGGTCTTTCAAAATCTCTCTCAGTCTCTTTCATTGCTACAAATCACTGTTACTGAGCGCCTTGAGATGTGATACCTGGCAGCAGGAAGCCCTGGATTCTGAGAGGAAGGCTGCTTTCAGGTCACTGCACCTGCCTGCCTGCAGCCCCCAGTTCTTCTTTCACATCCTTGCGCCTCTGTTAAGCATTTTCTTCAGAGCAATAGGCATATTCTGAAGTTTTTCAGCACTGGACATGTAGGTCATCTTTCTAGCTTTACTGCCCCACATAGTGCCTGCCCACCTAAACAGCATTTTTGATAAATCTAAACCTCTCTAGAGCCACAGTTTCAAATCTCAGGAGAGATGGCAGGGCCTCTTCTTCATTACAGGGGCAACAGTGACATGTCACAGCTTTTTGTATGGAAACCTTTCAGCAAAGACTCAGAAAGGCCAGATTCTCCTCAGGCACAACCACTTCACTCCACCGACCCAAGAGGTCTGCAGATGGTTCCTCCTGTCCTTAACGCAGGGCCCTGGGGCAGCCCTTGGGGCTGAGCAGAATGGGCTGAGGAGCACCCACAGCTGCCAAATCCCACTGCCTGGCTGGCAGGGAGGGCTGGCACCCTTCTCCTGCCACCCGCCTGACATTTTCAGCTCCTGGCTTCCCTCAGAGCCCAGCACTCCCATCCACCTTGGCGACTGCAGGCACATAGCAGGGCTGTGACGCCCGAGCCCACAGCCTCAGCAACCCCAGCCGGGCTCTGCGTACCTCCGGTACCAGCACCATCCTCTGTGATCCCCACCACACCCCAGCAAGGCCACCCGCAGCCCCCTGCCTGTCTCACAGGGCTGGCAGGCAGGACAAGGTTGAGGACACAGGATGGGGCACAGAAGGGACGTGGTACAGAGGCAAACATGGTGACAGCCTTTGCCAGGAGATGGCATGAGAGCATAATCCTGACTCGGTGCGCCCAGCCACAGGCACTGCGAGATGGCTGTCTGTGCTGCTCACAAGGAAGAGCCCTTGAGGACACTGGTCACCCTGATGCCCTAAAAGCCACTGAATTTCACCTCAGGTGTGGTACTGCCTGTGCTGTGCCAGGCCTGCCTATCTGCACACCCGGGGGAAGAACAAGTCATCCTCCTAGGAGGACCTGCTGCCTCCGCTAGCGTGGCACGGCCAGGGGCAGCCTCTGTCCTAGAAATCCACATCTGAAGAAAACGGCAGCCAAACTTTACAGACATGTCAGCATTTAATTACAGCTGCGGTGTGGTTAAAACCCTTCCCTTTCTGTCATGTGTACTGCTTCCCAAAACAGAAAATTGCAACCGTGCAGAATTTCTACCCTAAAAAAATAATAATCACACCACAGCACTACTATAATTAAACAAAAATTAATTACATCCTATAGAACAGGACAGGTTCTGAAGGCTTAACTGGTTTCCTTTTTAATTATTGTATAACATTGTGAACACAGCACAAATCTTCTTTTTAACATGCTAAACACATTGGAGGTTTTGTTTGCTTTAAAAGACTGCAATGCCACATTTGCATTTAATTTAAAAATAAGTTATTAAAATAGTTTATTTTGGTTCAATGTGTATTTGTTCACCATGGGACTATTTCACATCAGAAATCAGATTTTTTTTTCCAATTGGTATTGAGCAATGGACATCTGGGAAAGCAAATAAAAAGAACAGATCGATACATTTTCAAAGGAAAGCTTGTTAATACAAAAGCACTTGGTCCTGTCACAACTGGATTATTTTTTAATATTCACTGTTGCCAAAGCAATCAATCCACATCCCAAAACCTACACAGAAAGTCACATTTTTGGTGGGAACAAAGCACCACGACACTAGGAAGCAGAACGCAAGGACAGGCATCACGCTCTGAGCAGGACCAGCCCCTGGACATGGGCAATGGCAGCGGGTGGGTGCCACTGCCCCGTCCAGCTGTGTTTGGTGGGGCAAGGCTGCCCCAGTGCCTCACCGAGCTCGGCCGCAGGACAGAAATTCCCATTGCCATATCCTGACCAGCCTTACACAGGGAGCAGGCCAAGATTTTGGCCAAAAACACACCGTAGGCACCCTGATCATCTGAAAGTCCAATGACGAAGCAGGCAGTTGACTTGCACACTGCTGAGGTTAGGCAGCGGCCAAGCCAAGATTTCTTTAAACTGCTGTTTTACGTTGGGGTTTAGGAGCTTTAGTTGCGCTAAGTCCTGCTTTAGAAATCAAAGCTCTTCACAGGATGTAAGTCAGTGGCCCTCTATTGAATAAAAGTCCTAGGGAGCCACTTCTTCGCAGTCACACACCTGATTCATCACTCTCTGAAAGCTCCAATAAATCTGTCGGGGAAGCCTACTAATTGCTAGTAAATCACCAGAGCTGGAAGTGTCACAAGCATATGCAAAAAGAGTAAAAGTGAAGAGCATAACATTCAAAGAGCTCTGGGGTGAAATCCTGTCTTGAACTTGTAATCTATGTGAAAATAAATGATGTATAACGATTACTAAATTTGAAATCAAATCTTCACATGGGGACAATTCAATAAGGTTAGGTGATTATAGGACTATGCAGCAGCATTAATTATGGAACCAGAAATAGCCTCACGTCCCTCAGAGGCTACAAAAGCTCTGCATTGCTTTAGTCACCAACATCAGAGGACACTCTGACAGTCTGGGGGTTCTCATTTGGAAAAAAAGAAAGAACGAACTGAAGGCATAAGCCCAGAAATGACTGGCAATGATCCTAACTTGTCATCTGAGCTACCATTTTGCACTGCCAGTTGATGGGAAATGAAGTGTGATCAATTCCAGTCCATCGTACATTGTTCTCATTGACTGACCTGCCAAATCTTTGATTGAATAATTAGTTAAGATGTGAATATCAGACATTTTGCACAGTGCTCACAAGTCAAAGCCCTAATGTTGTCATAAAATGGAAAATTACCATGTTATCTGTGACTTTATATCTTTCACGTAAGCCTTGATGTTGCCAGAATACGGAATAAAAACATAACGGTACATAAGAAGTAGTAAAATCCAGAAGCATGAAATCCAGAGGTCAGTGCAGCTCCTGGAGTAATATAACATATGCTTTTAATCTTACGTATGGATAATAAGGCATATCAGATGGGATTAAATACGTGCTCCTCACTTACAATAGCTCACTTTAAGTAGCGGCCTGTCTATTTGCCAGCCTCGATGCCAGGGGAAGGGATCGGCACTAACCCAGGTACTCTGCGATGACTGACATCAGCGCTGACATTTTAATAGCGGCTGCTGTTTAAGAGCACCACCACCATCCTGTGACTCTTAACAGCGATTTAATCTAGATTTGATGTTGCAAAGCTCTTTACACCAGACAATCTGCTGTTAAGGCAGATGAGGAGGTAGGAGCTTCTTTACTGCTGTCACCCAGCCCTACCGCGGGTGCGTAAGAGGCTGGGAGGCGAGGTGAGGCACTGCTCCACATCACAACCCCAGGGCTGCACTGCGAGAGAACAGGGACACCGCGGGTACTTTTCTCTCAGACACAAATGGTGATAGCCGTGAATGCAAACCAGTTATTAGTGTAAAACGTGACACCTGACTTGCAAATTGGGCCCTCTATGAGCACCGTGGCATTTCTGCGTTCCGCTCACACGCAGATGCGGTCACAGAGCACCATGGCGGTGTCGGAAGTCACCACCTCCCTCCCCACATGCCATTCTGCTGCAGCCCTGGCTGCACTCAACACCTTTCCCCTTAATTCACTTGCCTATTCCCTTCTTATCTGCCAACAGACAGGAAAACCAGAAAGAAAAATGTACAAATTGGAAATGCAAATGCATTATCTAAAATGCAGGAACATGCCACTGGCTTAGAAAGCAGCAATGGAGAAGCCATGTGAAAGAGAAAATATCCTACTCCACATCATGGATGACTAATTCCTTCCCACACTGTGTTGTAATAAATCCTAGCCTTTGCTAACACAAGAATAGGAGAGCTCTTTCCCAGAGCTAATAAAGACATGCCCTGCTTAGCACTTACTTTAGTGTGCATAAACGGAAGGCATTTCTGGTTTGCCAGGCAGTGGCACCTCAGACAACCCAAGGAGAACAGGCTCATCTTCCCTCCTGGGCTGACAGCAAGTTATGGACGCAACGCCATGGCATTGTATCTGTGAAGGCTTCCTTTGGACATCACACTGACCCTATCCCATGTCCTTATTTTTAAATTGGCAGCAAATACTGTACCAGCAATCCTAGCGCTTGCTGGCTGATTGTTTTTCCGATCCTTGCGCATGGCAGGTGTGTGACATAGCTGGGGCGCGCTGCAGTGTGTTTCCACGCCTGCCGCTGTAGTGCAGTAGTTTGCATAACGCTTTGAAGTGAATGTTTCTTAAGAGGAAATCTGCATTAAAGAGGCAACACATGTATCACACACAAGCTATATATTCAGCTTCAATGCCTATCTTTTTTTATGCCAAACCAGCTTTCACGTGCAACTCTGTACCAACGGGATCTGCAGAATAGGGCAGTGACACTGGTTGGACCGATCACCGCTTCCAATTGCTTCATCAATATTTGCTTAGGATGTCTACAGGCAAGCTTTGTGCAGTGCACAAACTCTTATTAGGGAAATGTGAAATGCAGATATGTTTGCCACGTGCAGCTGAGCATGGTCGGACAGAACCCGGCTCTGTGCGTTTTGCAGGTTGAGATGGCTTCCTCTCGTCTGCTCTGAGTGATGCCTTTTTGCCCTATCTGACGACCAGCTACCCAACGCTTCCTAGGAATATTTTACGTTTGGCTCCTGCTAAGTGAAAGAGTGGAATGACCACCACAAGCCCACAGACAGACAAAATGCTGTCTGTCAATGACAAAATGCCATTTTCACCAGAAATAACAGCTCACTTCCTGTAGCTATCCATGGCGATTCGGGTCTTAGAAGTTACTCAGCCTCCCTCTTCAAGAACAAAAAAAAAAACAAACTTTCTCTGTTGTTTTCTACAGGGCTTAGCTCTGGTGAGTATTAATTAAGCACTGCGAGTATCACTGCAGAAAAACGCCTCCTTTCTCCCTGCTAGCAAGAGTAGTAGCAGGGGGTATATAAAATATAAAATAAAATATTCCACCCTTTCCAGATTAGCCCAAAGCACAAACAAGTACTGGCATTCTCTTTGTTCTTCTTACCCAGAGCAAATGCTACATCAAGTTCGAGAAAGACAGTTGCATCTTGAGCAAATTGGCTCCAGGAATCAATCAACTTATCGCAGCCAAGAAGCTAGGATGTCTAGACTTTACACTTGTGGAAATGGTTACTAGGCATTCAGTAATAACGACAACATGATGGGCTGACAAGACTTTGTTTTCCTCTGAGATTGGAAAATTCTGATTCTGCTTGGCAATAAATGTAAATTATTTACAGTGCAAAGATTTGGCAGATACCACGCAGTGTAGTGCACACGGGTGTAGGTAATTCTTATGTACAGTAATTGTGCACTATATATGCACCGATAAAATTAATAGAACCGCAGGCAGAATATTTCTATCTTGAATAATTTTCCACATATTAACCATTCATCTTAACACCATGCCTTTTTTTATCTGATTATTTTATTAACAATTGGTAGTTTCTTCCTTCAGCTAAAGCTTATTGCACAAAGAAAAACTTGCAATTGCTTAGCAGGTCAGGTAACAAGTGGCTGAAGAAGCCTCAGTGCTGCATAAGATGCCAACACCCCCCTAAATAACATTCACTAAATGCATTTTCACAAGCAGCAATCTCTTTTTACTGAAGTGGTAAATGCAGTCTTGCAATATCTGAAAGAATTAAACTTCCTCTGTGAAAATTAGCCATACAGCATCACAGGAGGCTCTCCTTATCCAGCATCAGTTAAATTTTGCTGTCTCTAAGAAGCAGATTAAATTTCCTCTTTACAACTCAGTTTCCAACTGTCTAACACACTTCAGCAAGCTTTCAGAGGCAGGCTGACATCACTGAATTCTCTCTCAAACCCAGGCTGCTTCCTTTGAACCAAGCCTCTCCACTCACTATTTTTTCAGTGTTTTTCCTTTTCTTTCAGTATATCCTTATTTTTTAGGATAAATCTCTCTGCCACGTATATGCCACTGCAATGATACAACATAAATGAAGCACATCTGGTAAATTAAGAGCTCATTTGAAACATCCCTGAAATTCATGTTGAAGGATGAAGGGAGCACATCAAAAATGTAAGATGTTACAGAATGTCAATTTCAGAATGTTACAGGAATCAGTGGGGCATGCTATAGATTTCAGACTTTTTCCTGTTTCTTTTGTATTTGCTGTCTGCATAAGGTTACCAAAGACTTTGTATGGATAAACTGCAGCCTACGGATTGTTAACAAAATGTGCTTTCTGTATGCATTCATCATTTGTTTAAAACCTACACAGCTGTTACTTTAATAAAGCATGTTTTGGTAATGTCAATATATTTACAAGTTTGGGGTCTACATTCCAGGTTTTTTATTCTCTCAGGAACATAGCAGAGGTTGCTTATGTCTAAAACATGGAAATTAAAACCTTTTCTGGACTTTCCTTCTGGTGACCAAATAAAGCTTTTCTTGACTCAAGCATCCCCAACAGAATAGGATGGATTACTGCATATTGTAGTCTTAGATTAATGATGTTTACTCTTGTCACCATATTGCCAATTGTGAAAAATATTATGAAATTTTAACAATATTGCATGTTTTTTCTTAAATCTCCAGCTCTGAGAGTGGTGAGATTAAAAGAGAATGTGATTCTTAGAGTGGCTGACAAACTGAAAAGTGTAATGTTCAGTACACCATGAAACTTCAAAAGCAGAGGAAACAAACTTCAAATATACTAGTAGTGTTTATAGTTTATGGTATTTAAACTAATGCATTAATTAGACACAATTTCTGATTGTTTGACTTGGATTGGCCATAGCCATGATATAGAAGGGTTGAAAGTAGGATTGAAGAAATTAAAGGCCTGTCAGTCTGACGGACTGATGGACGCCATGATCTTGAAGACGTTTTCCAACCTAGTCAATTTTATGATTCTGATTCAGGGAATGCACAAATGGTCATGGATGCTAACTCTAGACTTCTGTAGTTATCACAACTGAGATATTGTTGCTTAAGCTGTATCTACTCTCTACCCAGGGGTTTTGAGTAATCCTAACTGGGAAGTGTTGCATTGTATTCTCATCTTTAACCATGTTAGTCTTGGGATTCCCACCAAGGGCTGGAGAAGAGTTTCATGTGCTAACTCACTAAGCCTACCGTACTCCTCTGTTTCCCAAAATCAGTCCTGCAACAAAACCTGAGAACTTCCTGTATACACAACGTTTCTGCAGGGTAACAGGCCTTCAACATCACAGCAAGTCCTCTCTACTCAGCCACCCTGCTGCTGACTCCCAGTACTCCCAGACAAGCCACATATGTTCCAGGAAACCTATTCCAACTCCCTCCCTCTCACACAGAAGCACTGGAGTCTATATTTGCTTTACTCTTCACACTTCAGCAGAAGACTCCCTTGTGCTGCTTCCCCTCCACTTCTTCTTCTGAAGAACGAGCCACTAAGGACTCACCTGCCATATGTCCTGGTAAAACAGTAAGGCCATTTGGGCCACTTGTTTTTTTTTCTCTGCCCTCTTGCCTTCCTCCTGAGAAGAAGCCAGCAACTCTTAAACTCCATCTTAAAGGCAAAATTTTGTTCACCCTGGGAGAGCAAATTTATTGAGTTTCAGCCTCTGTCCAGTTCTTGGCACTCCTATGCAGCTCTCAGAGCAACAATGTGAATGAGAAGGGTTTTTGTTTGTTTGTTTGTTTTTCGTTTCTTTACTTCAAGTGAGATTGTAACCATCTCCTTGAAACACTCAGCAAAATCCTTCATGCCAAGTGTGAGAGATGTTACATGCTGCCTTAAAAATTGGTCCCAAATGAATGAGTCACCTTCTTAGTAAGTAATATTTGGCAGGACTGATTTCCATCACAAAGCCACCACTGCCTTCTAGCATCCTGATGGCTTTGTCAGTGAAAAAGCCAAGGACTGGATGGGTACAGATTAGGATTACTCATAGGGCAAGCTTTAGCTGCTGAGCTAGCCTGAACCTTAAGTACTGCTCCCTAACATTTCCCAGCCCACATAGGAAAGTTTCTGATATATTTCAAAGGACACTTCCAGCTTGTGTTAACACAGCAAGGAAAGTGCAAGCCTGAGCCCTGACTTGGCTCTGTCCAGGCTGACAAGCTACCTAGCTGCATGTAACACACGAGCACACCGATCCCACAGGCTGCTAGTTCCCAAGCCTTACTGCACTGTTCGACTAGGATGAGATGCTGTTGTTCTCTGGCACAAGTGCTAAATTTGCTACAGCAAACTATGACCACAGATAGTTTTTGAAGCAAAGATGTGCCATGAGAGGACACTGTGGCTTTTCTCTATGTAACTTTATTTTGGCAGAAAAGAATCTTCTGAAAAGATCTTCCTTGGTTAGCAGTGAATATGTAATATATCACCAGCAATCCCATTATTACACTGCAACTAACTTTATTTAAAGGACTTCCACCCTCTCAATGGTTTCAGGCAATTCCCTGTGAGTTTCCATCTCTAGTACGTCAATAAAGCCAGTTTCTCAAGCAGCAAGAATAATCCACCATGGGAATAATAACTGCATTTGCCAAACGTGCACAAATAAATTAGACTAACAAAAGTATCAGTTCAAAAGCAAAAACCAAACCTATTTGTATTTATATGTATTAAATGCGTTTTTGTCCCATCTCTTTCATTTCATAGAAGGCAAACTGCAAGAGTGTGATTCTTGCACAGAATAATCCTGCTGAGCCTCACTTTTTATCCCAGCCTCTTCTCAAAATTCGTTCCAACTGCTGAGTGTGACAGGTATGCAGCAATATACACTTGGTGATAAACATTTGTGACAACATTTAAGTTGACCCAGTTTTCAAGGTAGTTCATATATCTTAGTAGAAAAAAAAATCCCCATCAATGAATAGGATAGGAATGCTATTAGAACATTATTGTCTCTACTGACCCCTCCCAAAGAGAATAAGAAATGCTTTTCATCTGTATTCAGCCTTTCTCATTCTTAGGTTATTTTTATTCAAGAGGAACATTATTGTTAGAGCAAAACAAGTATATTACACCAAAAAGCAGCCCTACCAAGGGTATGGCTATAGGGTAAAGAAGTGCTTTGCACTAGACAAGTTGCATCATCCTCTCGCAGTCAAGCCAAATTTTACCAGATTTATGGGTACAAACACTTCTACATCACAGCCTCTTCAAGAACAACTGTGCCAGTCCGTGATTACACCTACTCTGCTCTCTCACCACCTACAGGTCTCTTTAGCATATATCTGCTTTCTGATTTCCTCCCTTTGCTACCAAAAGTAGCACTGACAAATATATTCCTGTTAAGATGCCAACAGCCCCCACTGCCATTTCGTTTAGGCATTCCCCTCCTAAGCTCTAGAAATTCTGATTTCATTAGTCTTTCTTTCTGACAAAGAAAAAAAATACATCTGGTCCTTCCATTGACCAACTACAAAATCAGACTGACCAGTAATGCTTCAAAAGTCCCCTGTTCACTTCTCTGTTTAGATGTCACATTGACACAACCTTGCCTGCTTACGATTAAATGCAATTTCCATCCCACTATTTGCAGTCCTGGTTCTTAAGTGCTTTTTACAAGCAGGAATAATGGTACTTTATTGCTTTCAGCAATAAAGAATTCACTGGTCAAAACCAGAAAAGCCAATATAAAATCCCTCCTTCTTCTCTTTCACATAAAATTTGTTTAATAAAAAGGCTGCTTTGTTTTTCTGCTGCATAACTCTTAGCACCAAATGTCAAGCCAGGTTCTTTCTCATACCACAAAAAGTAATTAGGATTCTGCACTCTCTGCCAGTTGGCAACTTGGTTGATAAGGACTAAGGCAGAAAAAGAATTCAAAGTTCAAGACTCCTTTCTATCACTTAAAGCAGTCAAAGAAAAAGAATATCTAATATGAATGACCAGAAGAAATGGTAAACAGAGATTGTAGAGCATGCTTGCCTGAAGCTATGTGATGCTTCAAGGATGTTCACGAATTGCACCATAAATGGTCAATGGACAACATGCAGAAAGATGAGCAGGGGTTGAAACCGTGCCCTCCCCAACATTCAGCTCACAGTGCCGCTGGCTCAGTTGCATGACCAGCTCACCGATCAGAGCTGGCAGTTCTTTAAGGGCACTTGTAGTTGAAGAGCTCTCCACCCCACGTGTAATAAATGCCCTTCTGCGATGGAGTGACTGCATCAGTCAACAAGGAAAGGACTACTGATGTCATCTGCTTAGACTTCTCTAAGGCCTTTGACACTGTCCTACATGATATCCGTATCTCTAAATTGTAGAGAGATGAATTTGAGGGGTGGGATACTCAGTGAATAAAGAATCCTGGGCTGCATCAAGAGGAGTAGTCAGCAGCTGGAGGGAGGCAAAGCAGAGGACCTCCTTGTTTGGCGCTTTTATTTTTTTGGTAAAGGGGACCTTGATCTCATAATTTTGAGAAAAGGCCTCAGGACTTTATTTCAGGATCAACATTTAGGTCAGCATTAAGGAAGGTGTTTCCTCAGATGCATGAATGTGTTTGAAGACAGTATATTTAAGACGTACTCTCTCCCTCATTGTTTCCTATTATCTCGTTTCTTCTTTCTCTATTGTTGAGGCAATTGTATATTACCTAAAACATATGTCAATGGGTATATATTTACTAAATACTGCATAAAGTATGGAGATTAGATATTTTATGTGCAAACACAGAAATACCTCTAAGGCTTAAACAGTAGCTATTGAAATATTTAGGATCTTCAAATATATTACTGTTTTACAGTTGATTCACAGACATTTCTGAATGTAAGACAAACTTTGCTTTTCAGTAAAGAGCAGATGCTATTTTCTGAAATATAAGCCCAGTAAAAAAAAAAAAAAAAAAAAAAAAAAAAAACATTGCTGTGGTTATGTAACATGTTTTTGTATTTCTTCCTTACGTCTTTATCTCCATCACTAATTTTGTAATTTCAAATAAATTCCAGTGTATATCTCCTGTGAGAATATGAAACACTATTCCCTTCACATCTACAGGAAGCACAGATACTGCACTGTTTATCTTGAGCATAGATTTGAATGTGTTCTTGACGGGAAAGTGCCCACCTTATTGATTCAAACAATATCTGAAAGGCATCAAAACTGTAGCAGTAGTTTAGCTGCTAACCCGAATCACAAACTCTTTTTCAGCACATTTGAACTGGGATCTTACTGCCCTGCTACATAAATACAGTTATCTGACATAATGTAATTTCAGAGCACAATCACATCAGTGCATTGACTTAATACCAAATTCTATATGAGAGTCTCATATTGGTTGCTGATTACTTAGAAAGTACAGCCTAAACAGCCCTGCACAAGGAAAAAAATAACTAACCTATAGAAAATAAGATGAATAACTTTATTGGACAGATGCACTCTGAGATTTTAATTCTGCTACAATTCCTGTTTAGCAGAAGTTCATTAAACTCCTACATCATGAGTCTGACCTAGAAAAGTAAATAAGTACTCCGTTATTCCCTTTAGAGCCCCGAGTTACTAATAAGGAATTATAAATCTCCAGTCACTTTGTCAAGCAGCCAAATACATCCCAAGTGAAACACAACTGCAAAGTTCATAAAAATAAGACCGATAGAAATGCTAGTCTAAAAATGTGATTTTGTTTTATAGACCATGAACTAATACCACGTTGTTTCCGCCTTTCTGAACTACAAATATGGACACCTAGGAACAAAGAGAATACAGCTACAGTCACTGCCCTAGTCAACTCTTTTACTGGTCCTTATTTGTCTCCTCCTTAAAAACATCAAGTTATTGCACTTCTATAGCACTATTCATCATAGATGTTTAAGCTTTTTATGAAGACAGATTGGTAGCTTAGATGTGGAGAGACACCGGAGCAAATAATCGTAAACATTCACATGTGACTTAGCCAAAGTCACCGAGCAAGCCAGTGATGGATTTGGTAATAGGACCACAGTGCCCTGTCTCACCTCCTCCAGCTCTAAAAATCACAGCACATCATGGGCACTGATCCTGCAAAATGCTAAGCATCTATATTATTAGAAATTTATGAATAATCCAATTTAAGATGTTTTCTGAAACAAAGCCACAGTTCTACATGTAGAGTGCAATCCTGGCTCTGCTAAAAACTTGACTTACTGATAGAACTCCTCTTGGCTTCAGTGGGTCTAAGACTTGCCTTTCTAAACGTTTCTTGAAAATCTGCTCTGGATTTGTTGATTCATTCATTGGATGACCTCAGTTATACTATCCAGGCTATGTTAAATATAGTAGCTTGAATTGTCATTACCTACAGCAATTAAGCCTATAATTAGATCCCCTTCAATGTCTTCTTGACTTGCAAATGCATCCCTTTAACCTTCCCTGATGCAGTTTTACCATTTGACCCTTGAATAACTCCAACTGCTTTCCTGATGCAGTAGCTCTGATGTCCTCTTCAAAATAATCTAACCAAAAAGCTGAGCACTACTTTTAAAAATCTATTGAGCATTATTTATAATTGTTTCCTCTGCCTAACTACAAAAGGGCTAAGGTTCACGTAGAAACAATCCTGCTACACTTTATCCCACTGCTCTTGCAGCTGGCAGTCAGACCACAGCTTTGCTTTCAGAGCATCCTGCCCGCTGAAACTTCAAAATACACAACTGTCCACGTAAACATTGGGTTTGGTTGCAATTTGGCTATATTAATAGCCAAACAGGTAAGCTTAACCCATCACCTTATGGGGCTTAACCCATTTGTAAGGAAACCCTTGTACCAAGCCATAAAAGCCCCAAAGTCCTGCCTGCTTCCCAGGAATGAAGACAGCACACCTTTTCCACAAGATTTGTGTTCTGTTCATGGCCAGACCTTCCTGAGTCAGGTGCTGTCCACTTGGCAGCTGCTTTCTCAGGACAGCATGGCCTGTGCTTTGTACATTCTGCATATGCTCTGTAAGCAGTTTGGGACTCTGCGGTATGAAAATAATTAACATGGCTTCACAATTTGAATTATACCTGATGTATTTGTCATGCTGATTTTTAATTCTCTATCCACCTCTAAAGCTGATATGGCACCATTAATTACATAGCTGAAATACCATACCTGTATAAAAATGTGAACAAAATCACTAAATTAAGATTGCTTCCAAGAAACTGTTGCTTTCTCTCATTAGCAATACAAAAGTGCAGTAATTGAAATGCATACACAAAGCTGTTTATTCAACTGGCCAAGAAACCTGACAGTTACTGAAGGCAATCTTAATCTAAACAAAGAGAGGGTTAATTAAAGATATGCAAATAATTTGTTTTCCTGTATTTCAAGCCAGGAAGTTTCTAGTGTTCCATTTAAATAGGTGATCACAAGACAATGGATCCTTTGGAAGACCACAGTGACACATGGAATACATTGTAGGGTAGGCGCTAAAAAAACATTGTGCTAAAATACAATGTACTACAAAAATGGAAATTAAAATCTTGTGTACTTGGTCCAATTCCCATGCATTTTAGCACCCCACTGGGGAAATAAACATGCTTTGTAACTACTGACACCTTCACATCAAATTCAGAGACCTAGTCACTGAGGGGGTTTTCTGGCCACACACACGATGTTTCAAAGATAGCATGTCACAGTCCTTCCAGCTTTGACAGAAAAAGACAGACATGGCTTTGGGCTGTAGGAGAGATGATGTTTTACTGTTATATGGTTGAACCAACTAAAAATCCACCAGCGATTCTGTAAACTGAAGAGTAATGCTAGCAAGTGGACGTTCTGTGTCTCCACTTCAGGCAATTTAATATCTCCTATGTTTTATTTTCTTTCTCTCTCTATTCCATAAAACACCAATAAATCCTCCTTTTCTTTAATCTAAGCTTAATTGGGTTTTTGGCTGTTATCTGGGGAAATTACTTTTTCACATTCCTGAGGGAACCAGAACAGTGTCCCCAGGAGAGCTGAACACAGCCGTCAGCGCACTGGTCAAGGGCACAGGAAAAACTGTTATCTTCTTTCAAGGAATTGCCTCAGAGGGGTCAGTGGTATCATTATGAACACGGAAAAGGCTAAATGACTTGGGGATACAATGTACCATCAGGGACTTAGATACATGTAATAGACTACTGTTAGTGAGAGGCAGGATTATACACAAACATGTTTGGAATAAGATGGATATCTTCAAAAATATTTCAAAAGCAATGTGTTCACTGAAATACAGCCCACATGTAGAAGTCACGTCACTTTCATTATAAAAGTAAATTAAAATGGTAACTTGTCTTAGCGTGAATGCAGACTTAGAGGTAGGAAGGTGTTTATTCCATGATAAACTAGTCTTGGAAAACAAGAATAAATAGTATTTCTGGGATAAGGTGTCTTGTCTATACATCTATGCCAATGGCAGAAGGTGACTGTTTCCATTAGGGATGTGAACATAATATAAACTGCACGTAGACCAGTCCAAACAAAAGAGGGCATGTTTTAACAGAAATGTGGAAAATAGGGTTCTTGATAAAAAAAGCTTTAACAAAATTATCTTTTGTTTGCATATCAAAGGCACTCCATTATCAACACAAAGGAAACTTCTATTCTCAATGAGGCCCTCCTCAGGGATTTCACATGCAGACCTTCCAATAATAGTCCTCGGCATCATGTAATTATAGAAGATGGAAATAGACCCACAGTTATGAGGTGCTTTCAACAGAGTTATCACTTTGCAAGTCTGAGCCCAGCATTTTTATTATTTTTGCTGCTTTGTATCACTGTGCTGTTTGGAATATTTATTCAGAGCATTTGTGTTCCAAATATTTCCATTTTCAGAATACAATTTAATGTATAGACAGAGCAGCTGACTGTCTGCTTCCTGACTGTGCCGATAAAAACGCGAGTGTTCACAAGGTAAAACTCTCTGAGAAGGAAAGCAACACCTCTGCAGGACAGGCAATCAGACCAGAATATCTAATAGTAAAACTGAAACATCCCAATCCCTGGAAGCGCTCAAGGCCAGGCTGGAGCAGGCTTTAAGCAATCTGGTCTAGTGGGAGGTGTCCCTGCCCACGGCAGGGGGCTTGGAACCAGATGGCCTTATAAGGTCCCTTCCAAGCCAAACCATTCTAGGATTCTATGACAGAACCATCCTACAAGCTATCCAGAAAGAAACATTTCTCTGAAATGCCAGAAGATGTAGTAAAAATATTACATCTTCCCCTATTATGGTCAGATATACCCCATACAGCAACATACTTGAAATATTTTGCTGTGGCACCAACATCCACGCATGTTTTTTCCTCCTACCTGAAGCAAGATGTTTCTGAACAGCCTGTGATATGCTAGGACAAGTATACGTTTTTCTACTTGGATTTCTTCAACAGCTCTATGGAATGCGGAAAGTCACTGCAACCTTTGTGTTGTGCCTAGTGCTGAGTCCTGTTATGTCCACCTGCACTCTTAGGCCATGCCTCCTGCAATCCAAACTTGCGCCCACAACCCACTAACTCACTGCCCGGTACCACGTTGCCCTAACCCAAGCAATTTGCCAAAAGATCACAATATCCGTTAATTTACTTGGCTACTTTGAGAGAGGGCTTGGGAGGAAATAAATAGCCCTGAAACAAACTCTGCTCAGTGAATTATTCTGATGCAAATCCATACTGTAAAATATTTTGTGTGTGTGCTAGAAGAAAGGAAATTAAATAACTAAGAATATATTTTTATTTGGATTTACCATTATGAAAAATCAATTAATTACAAAAAAAAACAAAAAACAACACAACAACTTCCAAACAAATACTAACTTAAAGAGTTACTTATAGCCGTGATGAACAGCTAACCAATACCTAACACAGAGTCACAGTCAGAATACTAACTTCCATTATTCCAATTTAATGTTGTGGATTTTAAAGTATTTTGGCCTAGAACATTAAAACACACAGACACTTAAATCTATTTGAAATGAATGAGAATTTTCATCTAAGTACTTTTGAAGAACCAGCCTCTGGATTTTTTAGGGTATTATCATCACAGTTAATATATTCATGTAGGAGAGAAATTGGCTTAGTCACACAATCCATCAGTGGAGGTTTGCAGAACCCTCCCCACTGAAGGAAGTAATTTAATATCAAACTTTTGAACATCTTAAAACTGCCTCAAAGAGTTCTGCGCAGCACAATCCCCTCCTATCGATGATGGCTAACGTGCTGATATCACCACAAAATCAGGATTCTAAACTGATGAAATACTCAATTATACTGGAAATGCTAGCTGCCAATTCCACCAGGATACCGTGGTGCCTGTGCCACAGGGGGCCAGGAGAGCCAGCATCTCCCTGGCGCCCAGGGTGGTGGGGCTCCCCTCAGGGCCAGCAGGGCAAGGCCTGGCAGCCGAGGCCCGTCCCACGGCCCAGCCAGGGGCACCTCCGTGGGGACAGGGACAGCCCGAGGTCTGTGGGTTGGGCCCAGCTCGGCATGGCAGGGCTGGTACCATGGCAGAGCTGGAGACCTGCACTCCTATGGTGATGGTGTTGGGGTCACTGGGCAGGGACTGACAGCCTGTAACAGTGCTGCTGGGCCCACAGCAGTGGTGGGAGCTCTTCATATACCTCTCCAAAGCAAAAACAGAGCTGCTAAGTGAGCTGAGCAAAAATTATCTGCTGTTTTTAAGGAAAACACAGATGAAGAAGATTGCTGTACTGGGAAAGGGTCCTGTCATAAAGGAAACATTGGGCAGGAAGTTCCCAGCACCTGCTTGTGCTGCAGTAGTGTCCACAGCAACACCAGTCAGGTATATGTCCTGGTCTGCTAGGGAGATCTAACAAAATTAGGCATCAGATGAGGGATAGGCAAGTCGAATAGTAATTATAGCATTTATAACAGGGATAGAAGTCAAAGGACACAAACAGCGTTACTCATCACTCAGTTACAGTGATTCCATGATGGCATGACCAGGCCAAGTTACACTAAGTGACGTCTTTTACAATTTTACCAGTCTACGTCAGGGTAAGACACCAGGATATGATCTATTTTCTGTGTGTATCGCTCTGATGAATTTTACAAAATGCCAAATTATAAACCTGGTATTACTATTCCACAGTAAGGGTTGAGATCTTTCATTTAAGGGCCCTAAATACCAAATTCAACCCCAGAAGTAGTCAGCTGCTACCAATTTAGGGCAGCTTATGTCCATCCAACCAACATACAAACAGTTAACTGCAAACAACCTTTCTTTATCTTCTAAAAGCAACTTGTAACCAGTCTTTCGTAACAGTCGCTATGAAATTCACTTTGGAGAATCTTTTTTCATCTTTTCCTAATGCAGCTTTAAATTAACATGTTCAATAAAGCAAGTAACACTCCAGCTCTAATAGCCAGAATCAGGCTTGACCCTCATTTCATCTTAGCTGGAGATAATTACTTGTTACTAATGTTGAGTGCCAAAGACATTCCTGAATTTCACTGAATTATTATTAGACAGATTTTGGTTCAAATCACTCGGTATAGCACTACATAGCTATATACATCAGTTTATTTTGTAGTATTCTTCTGTGCTTGCAGACGAAGGTCACAAACCTTGACTTACATTCAAGTAAATCCACAGCCTTCAGGACCAATCCCATAATCTGATACATGCCAGTAATCACATCAATTGGTTTGTACAAATCCTTTTCAAATAGAAAGGTGCACACTTGTTTTGCTGAACCATTTTATGTGCATTTATTACAGGTAAAAGGCGTGGAATATTATATTCAGAATAGGATATTGTACGTGTCTTACATCAGCTATGTAGCAACTAGTCGCTGCTTTTGAGGGGGTGTGTTACACGAACTGTCAATAGAGTTTGTCAAGCAGTACCTTGAAATTCAGTTATATCTCACTGGATGACTGGCTAATTTTATGGAGTCTAGACGGGAAGTCTGAAAATTAACAGGCATAAATTTGAATCAATCATTCCTGTGCATTTAGCAGTCCCTGAACTACTGATATCTATGGAAAAAATGACCAGAGCTGTCTGGAATATCAATAAGATACACGCTAGGTGGTTACATGTCAACAAGTCCTGAAGTATCTACATAATCACAATTCCACTGCGTTTGAAGGGATATACAATCCCTCTGAACGAGGTGCCCGTGCCCTCAGTAGCTATCAGCATTAAGTAGTGGTCAGTCACAATGGAAAATCTCCTTGATTCAGCCTTAGGATATACAGCACAGTGCTCTGTGTCACATGAGCAAAGTCTGGCTAGGTTTTCACTAATCAGTTCTGAGAGTGCCAAAGGCTCACTGATTGTTTCATCAACTCAGGTTTATTCCAAGGATAGCTCATCAGATTACAGCAGTCTGACAGACATTGAAGTACCTCACACTGTCACACAGCTGATGAGCACGGTGTCACAAGAGTAAACTGAAAAAAGGCAGAATCTTTCTCTCAAAACATATTCTACTAAATAGTAAGCTTTCTCCTTCAAAGTATGCTTCGAAAAACATTAACTGTGTCATGCCAAAATGCCTTAATATTCAGATGCCACCACTTAACTGCATACTCCAGAACACCCTGCTTTCACTGTGTTTGCAATGACGCTTCTATGCACATTGAAGTAATATGACAAATGGTGTCTTTTGTATTCTTAATGGATCAGAACCAATACAAGGACATGAGATGGTTGATCTGAGAAAGCAACAGGCACACGGGCATTAATTGAACAAGGTACCTGATATATGAGGCAATCCCCATAGTGGATGTTTCACATGCATCAGATATGCTGCTTTGATATTAATGCTCTGAAGAAATATTTCAACCTTTCTCTGCAGCCTAGTAAGTAGTTAATATTCTTAATCTTCTCTAGTATATCTTTAAACACTGTAAAACATTTTGTTCTGTTGTATCTACCATACACACTCAGCCTAACCAAGAGTAATACACACAGTCAGATATCCCTGGACTGGTATTAAGAAACAAATTTTTATTAACAGACAGATCATTTTGGATTATAGGAGTTTAGAGCCTCTGAAACATTTTGCAGAATTGCAGGAATCTTCCACTGCACTAACTCCTATAAGGAGTCCAGAAATTTGTAGGTAATTCAGTGACTTTATCCTGTGGTGCTTCAGCATTCCTATTGACTTTTTTTTTTCTGGTGTTTGGTATAGTTAACTAAATCAATCTGTAATTATAGCAATATGAGATAAATAGTACCTATAACACTTACTTTTAGCACTTACAAAAACTCCTTATAGTTCAGATGTAAGTGTACTAAAACAGTAACCTTTTTTTTTTTTTTTTGACAAAACCTTTTGTTTTACCTTGCATCTTCCTGCTTAACCTATTGTCTTTCATCTTAGTCCTGAGCAACTTGAGGTCTGGGAATTGATCTATTTATTATATGCTTGTACAGTTCCAGGCATGTTTATGCTTGATCCCCTTCCCCTGCTTTAACATAGTAACAGAAAAGGTTCTCTATTGCAGTTCACTAAAGAAAACATCCACCACTGACACCCCAACGCTCATTTCTTCCAGGTTCTCAAACCAAGGCAATGCAAATTCATACATTCCACTCACAGCAAAGTGCTGCACCTGCACTTTGTAGGATTCATAGATTGTATGCTGCTTTACACAGAATGATAACTGAACTCTCAAGCAGAGCCAACAAATATTGTCCTTTATTCTGACCTTTTTCAAACATACTCTATCAATGCACAAAAATCCATATATTTTCATATCACTAAGGTACAACATTGCAAGAAAAGTGGGGGAGAAGAAGCCCTTTTTATGCCAAGGGCTTCAGTTTTGGATACAGAAGCACTCACACCACTTTTCCAGATTACATCCTGTCAACAGTAACTAATCACAAACTGCCTGCATGCAGAATCAAGTAGCCACATATCCCCAAAGAGCGCTGCATCACTTCATGAGAGGCCATCACTTCCTGAACCCACTGAAGATGTTTACATGCACCAGGGGAAGCTGAGGCCAGTCTGGAATCAGCCTAGGATTACCTGGAGTCCAGCGCTAATTACCACAGCCTCAACTCAGGAAGACAGTTAAGAATGTGCTTAAATGCTTAATTATTCTCACTGAAGTAACAGAACTCACATGCTTAAGTAACTCACTGAATTATAGCTGCAGTTATGCTCTATTCTTCCTGCCAGTACCTTTCAATATCACCAAAGACGGATTTTTCTAAGTACATAGACATTTCTGGACTTAGATCAGCTGTTGAGAGGAATGGGGCCTCAAGAGCAGTCACTTGGTAGTTTCTCAGCATAACGTCTGCGAGTACTGATGGGCTGGTCTATTCTGAACACTAGGTATCCCTAAGTTTCTAGAGAGTCAATGCAGGGATGCTTCTAAAATGTAGCGCTGTGCAATATCTGACTAAACTCCATTCCTCCCCAAGGGCTTGTGAAGCAATATAAAGCCAAAGTGGGTTAAGCATTAAATAGCATTAAAACTGAGTCTGAAGTTCCCTTTCCTAAATTCTCCTATACTGAATTAAAAAAAAAAAAAAAAAAAAAAAGAATAAAATCTTCATCCTAGTAAATAATTCATGATAAACATAATCCTTGGAATTTGAACACCTCATTAAATGCTGCAGTCATTAAACATTTATAAAGTTTTAATTTATAAAGTTTTAAAAGTATGGTACACTTGAAAATACTGAATACGTTAGTTACAGAGAAATATGACTTGTCCTGATTATTCACTGAGTCCCTGACATACCATAACACACAGCACTAATCTTGGAACTTGGCACTTGAATTACTGCACTGTTTGTTCATAACAGATCTTTACAGAATATAAAGGAAGTTTTTGGTTGGTTTATTTTTTTTCTGATTTTGTTTTCTTTTAAGAAGCTGAAATTGTACAGTGAAGGCACGGGGGGGGAAGGAGAAATGGAGCATGGGAGATGGATGAGTACTGGCCTGAAGACCTCATGGATGTGGGTAAATACTTCAGTTATATTTTTAATGGTCAAACTTACAACCATGTAACAGCCCTGCGAAAGGCAGAGGAGAACGATTTGGCAGGATAAATACAAGTTCTAAATGGCACATCTTCACCTCAAACTACTATCTCATCATAATCATTACTAGCTGGTTCCTTTAGAATAAAAGCAAAATACTGTTGAAGGTCACAATTTGAACACAGATTGTCTTCAAAGAAAGTTTTGCAAACACTTGTTTTGAAAACTGTTAAACCAAAAACAACCTAAGCTTCCTGAAAAGGGTGCTTTTCTCTCAGCTTCAAGTTTACTTGGTTCTACTGAAATGCAATGTCATTTACAATTGCAACATAATTTTCAAACATTATAATTTTCCAGATATCAAAATACAGATGTTCATATTTTATATTAATGTATTTGAAATATCTAAAACAAATTTTTTAAAATTTTAGAAATACTTCAGTTTTCTGATAGGTTCTCCCAGAAAGAAGACAGATATGCTAATGTCTCAACATATGCTTTAAGGCTGGTCCCTTTTTACACACCATAGAAAATGGTAAAGTAAACTTACCCTCTCATTGCTATTATAACTCACTGGCAAACACAAAGCATTCCAACTATACGCAATTCCAGAACCATTCTGTTCACTTAAAAACAACTGAAGAAATATTCTTGCCATGCAAATTATTTGATATTAAATCATTAATTAAAGCAAATTTAATTTCACTTGGGATTCCTTTTTATCTTAGAGCAAAGTAAGTAAATAGATCCTATTTGTTTTCATGTTTATGCTTTCTTTGATCTTCAAACTACAAGGAAATATACTGCTTTTTAAAATTATTCTGTATACTCAAAATCATTAATTCCTACTAACAAAGTCTCCAAACCACAGCCTTATTTTAGAACAGCATATAGCAATGCTCAGAAGGAAGATTTACCTATATCCCATAGGTTATTAATGAATGCCCATTAAAAAGTGCAAAGATGTAGGCTATTCATTTATCCAATAAATAGCTAAAGTAATAGTTGTTATATCCTGCAACATTCATGACACTCAATATCACTATGTTGTTAGAAGGCAAATTTTGTTCTCTGTGCAACCACCTACATAAGAAATACGAATGTTCACAGGCATCAGAACCTACCTACACCTGGTACATAATAACAAAGAATATTTACACTTCCACGTAACTGACCTTATGGGATAGCTTTTATTTAGTAACCAATATAAGGATTTGGGTGCCTAACGTCAAATTTAACTTCATTTTTATTACAGTGTAGTTTGGGGAGGTAATTAACCATAAATTCTTTCAACACTTAAACTCTAACCATCTTTTTTTTAGGATTAAGGCTTTCTAGGACAAAAGAAACACACCTGCAGGAGCACATTTTAAAGACAGACCTGCCTAATTAAACATGACTGGGAAATTTTGCACAGCTCCAGGCTGGAGGCCTAACTCGATTTTCTCCAAAGTGCCACGACTTTTTTGACTTCTAAGTACAAGGAAATTTGTAAAGCATTTGACAGCGGTTGTGTAGGAAGTATGGTCTTCCAAATCCCGAGCTGCTTCTGAACAGGGAAGCTGTCTGCAGTACTTTGACTATGGGCATGATGTGTATTAGCTGAAGTTATGGTACTCAAAATTAACTGCTGTTTTGAAGGCAGGGAAGTCTGAGGTGGAACCAAGCTGAGGTATTGATCCTTATCATATGTAATCAGCAAAACAGGCATCGTAAGCCCTGAATAGCAGCATAAACCTGCAAGACATATTTAGAGTAAAGATATATCTGAAGTTTAGGAGAATTAAAAGGCAGAAGTAAAACAAAACACAAAAAAAGTTAACTAAACAAGCAGGAATTAAGACAGGTAGAAAGCAAAGAAGAAGAAAGGGTTAAAGGCAAGAAAATGTGAAATTTCATAGAGCATTACACTATATTAAAGAAGAAAACTACACCTAGAACTGGCAAATCTCTACCAGAAGTCTCAAGCAGAGTACTAGGAAATATAATGGATAATGACATGGGATAATTTTGAAAGAGAGTCCTCAATAAAAAGGAACACAACGTATGGTCCTTCAAACACATCTCACAATTGTAATTGGTATTCAGAGAAGATCAGAAAAAATAACACTCATCAACTTTCTTCCTGACATCAAAACCTGGTTAAGAAAGAAATGTGATCAAAAGCCCACTCCCCCATCAACGGGCCTGGTAATACAGCAAGAGGTGCTTGTTGGAGAGCAAAGCACCCGAGGAGGGGAGGCTGGATGTCCCCAGGACGATTCCACCACGAGGTACAAGCACAGCGCTCCCCAGCATGATGATGAGCACAGAGGTCTTCCCAAGGGCTGACCTGCTGCACTGACTTTCAACCTACAGCTATAATGAGGAACATTTCAATCCGTATTGTCTACAACAGAAAAACATCAGTGGGTAAATGAGCTATTAGAGATAATGAAACTACACCTGCTGATTAAAAAGTGCATGGATTAGATTCTGTTCCTCAAATCTGTACATAAAGACAGACCCTGTTCCACATTTCTGTACAGAGTGTTAAAATACCTGTTAGGTTATCCTTCATGTACCTTCAATGTACCTTCAGGTTAAAATACCTGAAGAGCTAAGTTAGTATAAGGTCACACCACCTCCTCGGAGACATACTTGCATAACAACAAAATCTTGTAGAGGACACATAAGATCATTGAAAAGGACTTTTCTTACCCTCAAGGAGAAAGACCTAACCTGCTGAGGAATGAATGGGAGCTATGTTAGTTCTAGTCACATGCAGACAGCAAGAATCATTTGACCAATATTGTGTAAGTGTTCAGAACACTGAATAATACTGAACTGACTTCAGCTGAGGACTTAAAACTGAAATCTTGGGAAAGAAAAAAAAAATACAGAGAGAGAGAGTTTTATTCCAGAAAGAAAGAAAACTGCAAAACCTCAAACACTTTCTGGTTTCAAAAAGCCAGAGGTTATACTAATGAATACACAGGATGGGAGACTGGCAATGTACTCTGTGTTTAATCAATTCACTTAAAAGTTGCAAGTAGATGTAGTATGAACAAGTCAAGTTTCTAATTCAAGAACCCCCGTGTTACAGCATTAAGATTCATGGCACAAGTTCCTTCATATTTCAGGTTTTCTCATAATCCAGGAACCAAAATAGTTTTCAACGTGCAAAAGTGCAGTAATATGCAATAATGCATACAGTATGTATAGCCCCATAGAGATGTCTGGCGAGAATCCATTCTACCATAGATACCAGTCTGTTACAGCTCTAACTCAAGCAACTCAGTCCTTCAGTTCCTACTGCAGCATCCTTTGGTTTTAAATCTGTGGGTCTCCAGTACAAGTTATGATGTCTGTCACGTACATACTAAATAAAGTACTGATACAACTGTAAGAAAAGCTCAACATCTGAACTTAGGCATGTGTTGGCAGGACTGTGGCTTTCGATTCTACATATCTGGAAGTTGCTGGGAAGTGAAGCAAAAGGAAAAATGTCTCATGGTTTCCTGGAGACAAGAGATGAGACTGTCTGACTCAAAGTAAAGAATGATTTATTTATTTATTTAAGTAAAAAAGAAAATAGACAACCACCACAGAAAGACATTTCAGTATTTATTACTATCCCCTAAGATGATCCATAGAAGTCATTGATGGACTCGGTATTGACTCCAGGGCTTCAGAATCCCATGTAAGCCATGTTCACTTAATAAATTCTAACCAAGTACAAGATGAAAGTGCTGTCTACATTTCTGGAATACCTAATGTTATGCTCACCACATCAGACTACCTGATATTCACGCAGAAAACCAAGATAACCCTAAGGAAGAACTAGTCATTAACATTCCAGAGGACACCACAGCTGCTGAAGGAGTGGATAGTTTGGAAAAGCACTGAATTTTAGAGAATCACCTTACAGGAGATGCAGCAAGGAATATGCATCCACATGCACTCCTATCTACAGGTGAATAACTCAGCTACCTACAGGCCAGCAGCTTTTCAAGCTTTGCAAATGGGCAAAGAGAAAGAGCAGACTTAAGACTAACTACAAGTAATGATGTAGTTCTCTATAACCCAACAGATGTGTTAAATAGGCATCTGTCCTTCTGGAGAGAAGTGTACAGTCAGAAACTATTTAAGTTCAAGTAACTATTTAAATTCAGTAATGCTATATAGCCCTAGCATTACTGATTGTCCTTCCTGTTTGTTCCTGTGTCATAACTTCTACCATAAATCACTTAGATGACATGTAAAATCCTCACACTGGCTGCCACAGACCTGAAGAGCATTGCTTCACTGCCTACAGCAGAAGCAAGTAATTCTCCAGAGCAAGCCTCGAAGTGAGTAGAACAAACCTATGGCAATACTTATGGGCAACGCCATCATCATCATCACCCCACTCCAAACGTCTACTAATGTTATACCAATGTGGACAGGACAAAATGGGGGACAGAAAGGGGAAGAAAGACATGACCTAACTATCCAAAATGCAACCACAATGAATCTTTCCATTTTGAGTGCTAATTTACCTGGTAAGTTTTAAGGGTAACTGCAGTGCACACAAAAATCCATTCTTGGAAATAAATCCTTAGCAGCTCTAAATAAGCAAAACATTACAACAAATGAGCGTTGTGAATAGTCACATATCCATTTCTCATTGATTTCAATGGGATTCAATGTACCATATCTGCTAAATTATACTGCACAGCTGATACAACACATACAGTACTGCATGAATATGGATATTTCCCTTTTTTTAAACTCATAATTCTATAAATAGTACTTTGTATTTTATATTGCTTTTAGGACACATATAATGCATTATGTCCCGTTAGAATCAATGAGGGATAAAAATACAATTACTGAAAATAATTTGGATTAAGATAAATATGATTGCCCTTTTAGCCTTTTTTCATGTTTTCAACAAAAGAGGCTGAGAAACAAATTTAAGGGTAGCACAAAGGGATAAGAGAACTTGTGACATCCAGAAACAAGGGATGGACCTGCAAACCAGATAGTAAAATTGCTCAGGTGAATAACAAATACATGAAGAGCTGGTCTGACATTTATTTCTTACTTGCCTGTCCCCTATCAAACTTAATTTTCTATCTAAATCAAACACTGAAATCATCAGCACTTTTCTTCTGAAAACTGGAATTTAGATTCTATAGCACATGCTTAATCTTCTGGAAAACAGCATTAACACAAGCACAGGCAATTATACCAGAATATCAAATAAATGAATTTAACCGACTTTTGCAAAAACTATATTGATGAATGCATCAATCAAATTTAAAGGCTTGAATAAAATAATGCTACTTACTAAACACATCTATGAAGAGCCCATAGATTCTGTAGACTGTAGCCAAGAGTAGCAACACCCACCTGAGAATAATCATAAATGATGTGGCTAAATACTAAACAGATGTTACTACTTCACTCACAGAGGGTGGGAAGACAAACAGCATAAAGAATATTGACGGAAAGGGAAACTACAAGTAGCAGAAATTATCAGCATGCTATTTTGTAGTTGTATTGCAAACATACTAATGCAAAACACTAAGTTTTTGCATGCAGGACACAAGCAAATTAATTTCAGAAGCAAAGATCTTCCATTGTCTTCCAGAACATGAATACTGATCTTGTGTAAGTGTATCGTTACCTCAAAAGAAATATTTTCCTTCCTATTTCTACAAACTTAATCATGTCTCTTCTGCTTCTTGCTTTTTTAAAGCACCCTAGTGCTGTGTGGTGGTTCTTTTGAACTAATGAGATTAGAGACTTTCATTATCACTGTCTACTAGTAAAAGGGAAAATGTGTCTCACCAGACTTTATGGCAGAGGTTTTCAGCGTTATATATCTTAATGGTACATTTCATTTCAATGCACAGCAACAGACCGCACTGAGATGCAATGAGATGAGGAAATAACACACAGGAAAAAGATTTTTTAAAAAAAAAAAAAGTCATACTGAGACGATATATAACATACAATTGGCATTTTTGAGACTGCTGTTATTCCAATGCAGGATTTAACCTTTACTGAAAGAAGACCGAGCATCTAGTTTCTCTGACTTCAAAACAAACATTTCACTGTGTTTCACTTTACCCATGGCATCAAATAATTTGAGGTAAACACTGCTACAATATAGCTAAAAGGTGATTTATATTTTCAGCACTGGGCTTCAAGACACAAACCTTCTCTTTCTGTAAACCAGATTCACCTGGTACTACAAACTCACTGCAGGAGAATTATCTATCTCCTCTGTACCCCATCTCATACCCTGTCACTATATATTCCCTCCATACTCTCACTCTGATTGCAAATAATAAGATGAACCATTCTGAAAAGCAAACGTGAACCAGCAAAACTGAGTCATTTCAAAACCTGGAAGAATCCTTCCAAAAGCTTTATCACTGAGAAAATACTGAATCTTGTGTCTCCTCCCTAATATCTTCAAAATTGCTGACTTCACAACTGGATTAAATGGCAAAGGAGGTAAAGAATGTCTGCTGCTTTTGCAGTTAGGTATGCTATGTAGAGTAAAATCATCGAATTGTTCCACAAAAAAGAACAAGGCAATCACATGCGAAATATAGACAACTCGGATGAGATGCTCTCTGTACAGTTTTCCAGGGATGAGAATGCTTCGCCTGGATTTAGCGCCTACACTCAGTTATGCAACTTTGTAGAACAAATGCTTAACAGAAAAATGAAAACATCTCATTTCTTTCTCTATCCCATTTCATGGCTGTAAGTCAGTCTCCTTAACCAAGTCAGAATTTACTGCCTTTCATTTAACAACTGCAGCAGACAGGCAGCAGGTCCAGCAAGTGTGGGTGCAGATGTGAGTGGAATAAGCCCCATTCTAGCTAGCTGGGCTGTACCTTTCAATCAGGCACCAGCTTCCTCCAGGACAGCCACAGAACAAGAAATAGAGAACCCCCAAGCAAACAATGCAGACTGCTTTGGGCCTAAGCAGCAGCCCCGTGGATCATTACAAACCCACAGGCTGCCTAGTTTGTAGTGAAATTATCACTATGAATTTCATTTTTCAGCTTTAAACTGAGAGTCATAACATTGATCCATTCTTTACCCAAAGAGCTCAAAGCACTTCAGGAAGAGTTATGCAAGTGCTCAGTACATCATATTAAAGGAACAATCAATTGCAAGGGACTGTCTGCCTTGTCCTGTGTTTGCAAGTACGTGGCACTCCAGCACCTGCTCTGTAAGAAGGTTTAAGGAAATGATGGTACCAGGAGTAAACACCACATTCTGCACCTGTGTCCTGCTTGTGTTGCCCTCATAGCCAATTGGTTCACTGCCAGGAACAACCACAAGGTCTGGTCATAGCAGTCACTTCTTGCATGGCCTTGAGGTAACAAGTTCTCACATAGTGTCACACTATTTTCATTTCTTTATTAAGAAAGCAAATGAACTGCCAAACATTACTCATTAAAGCCAAATTATGACTTGCCTCCTTTAAATGCTGCTTCCAATACAAAGGATGCCTAAGGAGAGAGAGTTAGAGACAGCGCAGAGCTGCTTAAATGCTCACCAGGGTCCAGGAGAAACAAGGTAGAGCTCCAGAAATGTTCACCTCTTTGAGTTTCTCTCTCAGTCTCAACTACTGGACTAAACCAGAAGTCAGCTTCAGTGTGGTAGCATTTACAAACAGAATTTGCAGTTCAAGTACCAAATCTCTGAAAAACGCATATAGAATTATAACAAGGCACTATATTTTAGCATTCACAGTGGGCTCCTCTACCTGTATCTCTGGTTTCAAGTTGACTGACACGTTCTTCAACCTCATCAGACAAATGTTTTTTTGTTTGTTTGTATTCCCAGCCTTTTTAATACATAGAAGCGCTCTTCTCCATTTCCTCAGATTTAGAATAACATATTTAAAAGGCATTCAGGACTCACATTAACATCTAACCAGCAGCAAAAACTGTCACTTCTATTTTAGCCCTCTTAGCTCCCCAATTACCAAGTTCTATTAACTCAAAGACAGCACCAGTTCACAAAGATAATCATGATGAAAGGTCAGTGGTTTATGAAAGGAAGTTCTGGCCTTTCAGGGCACCGCTGGGACTTGAGCTTAGCGTTAGTTTCAAGAAAAGGCAGAGATTCAATGTCCCTCATTAATATAATGCTGGCACCACTCATAAAACCATACAGATTTTCTCTGATCTGAGGAAAAGCACTGAAACATTAACCCTCCAGTGGGAATTCCATATAAATGGTCATTGCATGGACACCACCAGAATAATAGGCAACTATCAGCATTGCCAATGTCTGTACTTTATTAAAACCTAGAACTGTTCATATAAAGCCAGGTGTCCCTTTCTATAGCTGTCGCCCTTTAACACAGAGAAACCTAAAACATATTTTAGAATAACATCATTACTTCCCCCACCCCAATTCTGTATTAGCAGTATGGCTTCAATTTCTGCAGCAGTTTTCTGAGTTCTCTTTCTCCTTGAACAATGAGATCTATATGCAAGGATTTGTAGAAACATTCAGGAAGTATTTGGGACCTATTATTAGCCCTAGACTGCAGCTTCCCACTGTCTTCCCTAACGTGTATCAATCTGACAGAGAGAACCTGACCTGGCATGATTATTTGCCCTTCTGTCTTCAAATTTTATCGATCTACAGATTTCAACGCTACAGAGCAGAACGAGGAAATAATCTCTGCCCTAACATAAGAGAGGCCCTCTATTAGGTGATCAGCAGCTGGTGCTGGACACAGGTCTGAGCCCACAGTACCTTTGCTAACAACAACTACTGGGCTGCAAGCTTGGGTACCCATCCTGCTTCTGCTGATTTCCAGGGGAGAACTCCATGGAGTTTTAGCAGAAACAAGACTGGGCTCTCGTATCATTCGTAGCATTTTCTGACCTCCTGTGCCTCTTCCTAGCTCTGCAAAGCAGCATGTGGGAATGACCTTAATCAGCCAATGCTATGTTTTGTTCACTTAAGAAATACAAAGAGTGAGAAAATAAGAAGAATATCTGTCAATATGAGAACATTAGGAGATGTACAACAAGAAATGATGGATTATAATAAAGACAATAAAAGTTGTCTGAGGCTGCCTTTCCTGAAACTCTTCTCACCACCACTTGATGGATTATTTGTCAGAGTTCACCACCTGCGAGTGAGGCAGCTAGCCTAAGTTACAGCAGGAATACGTGTAATTCAGTACCTGATCAAAATGGCCTGGTTTGTATACCTTAACTCTAAAAGCTGGCCAGTGTAGCTTTTATTGCAGTTTTATTATTCATGATAACAGAATTCACTGCTTGCAGTTCTCCAACCTTCCCATTTTAAATGAGAAGACCAGAATTGTCTTATCTTCATTTTCACCCACGGAAAGGGAAGAGAAAAATATTTACTCCTAATCCACAGAAAGCAAGAAAACTGAGGTCATTCAGGCTTCAGCTGCATAATGTTAAGCCTGAAAAAAGAGCTGTACTTTTTCTGAAGAAGATTCTCCATAAATCCTGTATTTCTGTACCGAGTTGTTCGTATGTCACTACTGCTATGCAGAAAACGAACTTTTGTATCTGTATTTGTAATTTGCACTTATTCTTTAGGTTCTGCAAATTTTAGGCACAGGAAACTGAGGGTTACCTAAACACTAAGCCTTCAGTGGATGTCCTGGCAGTCTATAAATCTTCAGGAGATGTACCATTTTCACTTACAAGATCAAATATAGCCCCACCACAAGTGATTTTTATGCAATTCCATGCCATGGGAAACTCTGGATCAGCACTCACACAGAGGTTAAGAAGCTGGTAGTCTAAAGAGTGCTTCTACCTTTGCTCTTAAAAAATATGTTTCCAGGTATACAGCAAGAATTTTCCTGCTCTTCCCAAACTGTTCCTGTTTCACAGGATTGTGATAGACTCCAAAATCCAATATTGTCAGTCAAGTACTTAATGTAATCACAACATTTACATTCAAATATGTTTTAAATCACCCTATTTGTTGGTCGTCTTCTGTAGTTATGTAAGGATTTTATTTTTCTTTACATTAAATTCGATGAGATTACGTGAATATACAAAAAGAAAAAGTTTAACAATCTGAGATGTTATCATAATTCTTCTCTCCATCACTGAAACTCACTTGATTGTTAAACGTATTTTGATATTTTGTCATATAATAGATATCAAATGCACAATAAAATATAAAAGATACAACAAATATTTTTAAGGCGTAAGAAATTAATGAACTTTGTATAAGTAGTTGGTGCCAGTTTGATGAATATGCTGCTTCCCTAAGGACCTAAGTCAAAGACCTGAGGGTACCTATTTAACGCTGTTCAGTGCCTGTATTTGCATGCCCCATTACGGTTTATTACCACCCAAAATACTGTGCAGCCCTGCTGTGCAAATCAAATACCACGCTCAAAGAGTTAACCTGCCCTAAGTCACCAGAGCTGCTGCGAAATGCATGTGGTTCAGCATGCTCTAAAAATCCGGTCATGTATTTACATGTCCGCATACTAATTTAGAGCGAGATCTCAGCATCACAGACACAGGTTAACATTTCCACAGAACCCGAAAGCCTAAACCAAAAGCGTGGTCTTCAAAAGTCTTTTGTTCAGCTATTATCTAAATCTGTGCTCAAGTGCTGCTCTTCCTGCATACCTGACCATGATCTGGCAGGGGATAAACCTGGCGGACACCCAGGACACCCGATACAGCATTGCCACGCATGAGGAAGGGGCTGGAGGTGGCTGGGTGAGTTAATTCAGTAGAACAGATTGGAAAAGCTCTTTGGAAAGTTACAAGGTAATGCTGTAACCTTCCATTTGTGTGGCAAAACTGTTTAAAGCATGTGTTTTAACAGTTTCTGGAGCAGAAACTCAGGCCCTTATGCCTCATTTCCATGTACAATCCCCAACTCAAGACCACACATTGTATTCCCTTTTGCTACCTTTTCTCTGCACTAAACCATCCTTCACCATGACCTTGTTCAAGCAAAAGGTCCCGACTGAAAGTATACTCCAGTACTTTTCTGCTGGGCAGCTCTATACAGCAGAACAGGTATCTTGAATCCATTTTCAGGTGCATAACTCCCCCAGTACACAGGACGTAACTCCAAGTTAATCTCCAGTGAGTACTTGTGGGCCTATCCTGAGGTTGAGTCCCCATGGCTTTCAACACTTCAGCACTCTTCAAATTCCTGTCTGAAATTCCTAAGTGTGCACTCAAGGTCAAAACTATGGTTTGAACTTTTCTATGTTTCACTATCCCCCTATGTAATAAGGAATTAATACTCCTGTACTTTAAGGCAGGAGTCTCCATTTAACGGTTCTATGGCATTTGGAGATCCTCAGAAGCAAGGTGATATATAAGTACAAAGTATTATTATTTCATGAGTTGAGGGAAAGGACCTCTTGTTGCAGAAAATGGGAAGGTTGTATGTGTATAAAATACAAAAACAGGCACTTGAAACTATACTTGAGGAACAAGATAGAAAATTTATACTTGTTGAGGGTTTCTTTCCCCATTATTTCAAAAAATATGTCCTGATCATAAAAGTACTACTTAGGCATCTTCTATGCCAAAAAGCTTATTTGTAGAAATTTTTGCAACTGCTGCAATGTTCAACCTGTATCATTTCAATGGATGATTATGCTACCACTTTCATGATCACATATATTGCACAAATTGCACTACTTGGCTATTATTGGATAATTATTTTAAAATCCTCTTCATAAATTTAAGCTAAGACAATATTGAAGTTATTAAACAGCAGAGGCATCCACAGTGAAATCTAAACATCTAGTATCTATAGCACAACACTGTGGCTCCTTATTACCAGTTTTATACCTTGTTAGGGCTAAAATATTAGGTTTAATCCCTCACAATGAATTTAACTTTGCCTCCGAGCTTCACTGCTCTTTTCATACAGTTTTGTTTCAAGTCTTGCCTTCTCTAGATATGCTGCAACTACAGCACATTTCCTCTTTTGTGACTTAATGCTGTAATTTGAAAGGAAAGTGTAAGAGTAATTACTGATGTAATAAAACATGAACATAACGTAGACAACTCTATAGAATTTTAATTAGAAAAAGTAGGCTCACACAATTTCCCCTGTCCTCCTTTCAATGGGCTGTCACCCGTTGCATGTCTTATTTTCATAAATTTAGTATTTTGAACACCTTCTGTCAACTTTGTCTTCGTATTTCACAAGCATAAACATAAAGCAAATTATGATGCTGCTAAATAAGGGCCTTGAAATGCAATCTTCTTATAGGAATATCTATGTCTAGCGCTGCTTCTCTTTTTATTGATTGCTCTGTGCAAAAATATGAAGGCGTAAATACTAGGAGAGTTGATTCTTTTTAATTTTTTTGCACTTAGACATGGCCTCAGTCTAAAGAAGGATCTCACCAGAGTCTGACAGTTAAAGATTAACAGTCCTGCCATACCAACAGGCTTGACAAAGGAGCTTAACTTAATCCTTAAGGCAGTATAAGATGTCTTATGTGTATTACTGGGTAGGAGCACAGCTTTAATAAACACAGTGTAATGTAATTTTCAGTACTTTTACTGATGTAAAATATGGGATACGAAACAAAAAAAATTGACACATCTATTTGTTTTCAAAGGGAAACAAAAAGGAATTAGTTTTTTTTTTTTTTTTTAAGATTACTTTTATTTTGAATTTCAAAGTCTCAGTGCTTTGCACAGACTGGTACACAAAAAGCAATTCCAATAAAAAAAAGAGTAGGTGCAACCTCATCATCCACACTCAAGAGGGAAGGGGACAGCAATTTTAGCTAAACTGGCTTACACTCTGCTGTTCTTATAACTGTCCTTAGTTTTTACTTCTGATCTCAGTCACAAGGTTTTCATGCACTTTCTCTGAGCATGCACTCAAATTCACAAAGCCTTGAAGATTTGAATAACCACTGGTTCTTGGACATAGCAGGACACAGCTGAGATCACCTTTTGCACTTTCAAGTGGAATTAATCTTCTTTTGTAATTTGCTATTGACTGTGAAAATTAACCATCATACCTGAAAGTTCAAATGTTAGGACACTAATCATCATGTTAAAACATTTTTTTTCACATTATGCACTACAAATAGGAGATGTCATATTCATAACATACTGAAAAATATCCCTAGGAAGCAGCACAGTTATAAAAAATCAGTTCTGAGAAACTTTAATAAAGCTGGTGCACGATATCATCAATCAATTTATTCTAGATATGTCTGAGAGCACTGATATAAGCATTACGGCTTTGTCAGTGTTTTTAGCATAAGCTCCATTTCTAAGGTGCTCCTAACACAGCAGTTTCACTGTATACCATAGTAATATGAAAGACAGGTTTTCAGGTCCCGTGAATCGTCTCCAACCTAGATTTGATCTGAAGATACGTGTCATAGGTAATATGCATATGTATGTATATGATATGTTGTTGTTGCTTCTTGAGAGCTCTGACAGAAAGGCTGAGCCAGCTGCACCTTCCACTGAAGCCCAAGGTGCTGTACATTCATCGTCTTTCATGAGAGCAGAAACATGATCCTTATACTTACAGCTGGGTAACAAGCTGTGCGAAGTTTCAAATCAGCACAGCTGGGAGTGAAAGGTGATTCTAGTCTCATTCCACTTTCCAGGCCAAAATGTCGACAGGCATAATTAAAGATACCCAGAAAGCTGCTCTGTATTGCACAAATTGCTGCAGATCAAAAGGGATCACTGTGCTGGCAGAAATCAGACACATTAATACCAGAGATACCCTCCTGGCCCTGCTATCCCTCCTGCACATCTACCAGCTGCACAAAGTACCTCATTTATGCCCTTAAACCATCAGGGATACACCAACACTGCTACTGAGAACGAATATTCAGCATATCTGTAACTAGCTTCAGTGCTTCTTTGTGCTGCTACCGAGACACAACGCAGATAGAAGGGAAAGGAAGACTTTAGCTCTAGTTTTGATTCTACTTTTTTAAAAACATAGCTTTTGGCAATTCATAAAAATTAAAAGAGAAGTCTAAATTAAATCTATGAATATGAAAATTAGCCACGGGAAGAGTACCATTAAGGCTCAGTCTTATGTTAGATAGTGAAGATATTGCTAAATATCCTATCATCTTCAAAAATTCTTCACTGACTGAAATTAAGGTGCAGTTGTCAATATTTCCAATGAAATGTACATGGTAAGAACCCAAGAAAACATTACAAATGAAATAACCTGTAGGTGTATAAAAACAGCTATATAACAAACAAAAAAAAACCCTTAGCCTGATTTTCAAACATGACTTTCTAAACCAACACAATTAAAATCCTTTCTTTGATAAGTATGTGCCCAGTGAAATCAGCAGAATTTGTCCTAAATTAGATGATTAAATTGTGCTCTGTGAACTTAGCTTAGGGTTTCATTTCCAAAAACTGAAAATATTAGTCTGTTGCACAAAAGAGAAATGCTGAAAAACAATCTTTTTATGTATGTATCTTTGGCAGTCTGTTCTAGGGACCACAGTTAAAGTAACAAGTACCGTGAGGTATGTCACACTTCTGACTGAACACTGAGGAGTGTGCAGTTTCCTGTGCTCTTCGACGAGGATGAGGAAACCACCAGGATGTGGAGTACAGGTTTTGGCAGGGAGGTGCAAGCAAACGCTGCCCATGCTCCGTACAACCATGAGCAAGCTCTGCCTGTGAGTCAAGGCCATAGGACACACAGAAGCTCTATGGTACGAGCCACAGAACCACGCTAAATATCCTGCTGAGCACAAGATAATAAACCCTGCCTCCCCGTCAAGCTTATTAGTTCTGGCTTAGCAACATGCTCACTGCAGCTCCTCAGCTGCCAGAGCAGAGCTGATGCATCTCCAAGCAGCTCAAAGGGAGGGCAGAGCACGCGCCCGTCTGCTGGCAGACTCCCACCCCGCCATATGCTGCGACACCGCATCAGCTGGCACCCGGCACGAGGGGAAGCCCTCGCTCAAGTGCTGCTTCTTCCACATGGACCCGTTTGTGTCCGAGTGGTTCTGGTGGACAATGTGAGTAATGCTATAACCAACTGACCCGGCCTTCCTAAGACTCACGAATTAGTATTAAAAACAGAAAGAAAGCCAGAGTGGTATTACAAAGAGAATACACGAGTAGCTGAATGCGTGGCAACGGCAGTGACTTTGCCGCAGGTTTTTAATCTGTAAAATGTATTTTGGATAGTCATCAATGATAATGGTAGTTTCTTTCTTAACACATATTCTTTAAAATAATCTAAATAAAATATAAAGGGCTTTGGTTTGCTTTGTTTTAGAAAAAATGAGTTTACCTACAAATACCCAGGCACAGGACAATTTGCTGAGAAGGACAGGCGGCATTAATTCTGCATTGCTCTGGCAGCTGCAGTCAAACCACTGGCTGTATTTTGAGCTTTTATGTTCCTATTTTAGAGACAACCAATATGCTGAGATATGTATAACTAACCCTTTTACAGTAGCATTAGGAATAAAATGGACAGCAACAAAATTTAAGAGCACATTTGTCATTATTCTAATCTCCAAGGATGGAATTTAGCCAAGCACCTCGAGGATGGGCCCAAGGAAGGCATGTTGTAAGCTACAGCGGAGCAGGGAAGGGATGGCACAGGATGTACAACAGCACACACTGTCTGTGAGCCTCTGTGCTCTGCATAAAGGTTGGGAGGGCAGTGCTTCCATGTATATGGCCAAAAGATTTCTCATAAGGACTATGGACAGGCCTTGGAAATCATGTTTTCTAAGCAGATTTTTAGCCAAATGTTCAATCTCTGCAAAATACAAGGTGGTTACAGTTTAGAAGGCTAAAGCTAAAGAACTGCTAATATTGCAAATGTGGTTTCAGTCCTTGGCACCACACCTGAGAATTGTCCAGAAATGTTTTGGATGTACTAATACCACCATTCCCAAGACACTCCATGTAGCTGAGCCTATCCTGACCCTGAGCGCTGCAGACAGCATGGTGCAGAGCCCACCCAGCTCTGGAAGAAATACTGCTGCCAGAGGCCAGGATTTATTTGCTCAGGTTCAGTGTGATAATTCTGATTGCAAATTCAAGCTAACAAGCCTGTCTCAAAGTACACTGCATAGACTTAGTGACCAAGCCCCAATAGGTTTGGGATCTCTGCATCACACTTTATTACCCCACAGTGATGTGCCACCTTCCTGTCAGTTGCCTCCATCGTGTGCTCCCTCTGATGGTTATGATTTGTACAAGTGACACGGGTGAATTTTATTGACAGAAGAAAAACGTCTACTCACAGAGAATGCAATGCAGGCAAGAAAGTTTAGAAGGAAATGAGTCTGGATGTAGTTCATGTCACTATCTGCAAAAATTGGCTTGGTATCTCAAACTGGAACAAAAGGTTTTAATCCCATGCAGGCAAACTGGTGAAGAGCACGCCTTGGTGATGAGCGCAACCTCCAGAAGCCTGTTTCTCAGTGAGCCATTTCTGAACCATAGCAGCCTTTAACTTTCCTGTGCACAGAGCTTGATACAGATGTACATTTGCACAAACTTTCACTGTAGAGTTTTTCTTTTCCTTAGAGATATATCTTACACTGATGCTCTGCTGAGTGTTACTACATCTACTCTTATGACCTGCTATAGCTGAGGGCAAGACATACTCTAATTTAATGCCGTCTGACAGTATAAACTACAGAATATTTTGCTTTTGCAATATTAACTTCACAACAGTATCTGCGGAGGCTAATAACACACTAAAATAAAAATATATTTGCTAAACAAAAATGCATAATATAAATGCACTGCCTGTTTACTGAGAAACATACTTCTGCTCTTTTCTGGGTTATTTCTTACCAACTCACCCATTCTGTGATGGGAAATTTTCTACAAATGCAATGAAGTCTTAATGTGTTCTATTAGAGGACAAAGCACACATTTATATATTCTTGTTCTGTGTTACTTACAAGAGTCTAAATTATTAAATCCAAACTAAAAAACAAACAAACAAAAAAAACAAAACTATGCTGCCTGTATACCATGTAAGCCTACTGCTGTTCCCTTATCTTAGACAAAGAACATTTTGCACTGCTCATCATCATTGTGAAAAAATACTCTAGTAATCTATTACTTCTACCAGTTTACCCCCTCCATATATTAAATTAACCTCATCTTTTTCCAAAGTTTTCTTACAATGATCCAGTCAGAATTCAGTATTACCACAGCTAATACACACGTGGGAGCACACACCTCTCTGCATACAGTCCAGGCACTAACACTGTTACCAGATTTGCCTACCCTCAGTTCAAATGTTGTATATTTCCTACAGGAATGTGTCTGCGTGTGTTTCTCAGGCCCAAGCTCTATCTTTTGTATACCATCAGGGGGCACCTCAGAGCTCCACTTCACCATCTGCATTTTGCAAACAGACTGTGAAGGCTGAAGGTTACAGCTTTCATCTGTCCCCTCCCATCCTATGAGACTCATTCTTAACCGTATTTGGATATTTTCAGAATGACAAAGGAGAACAATTAATAGCAGTGTCTGAACTGAAAATATTTGCTTTTCCAGCTGAGAGCAAACTTCAGTAATTAACCTGGTCTTAACACTTTTAGCTTTAACTGCTGGAGCAAAAGAGTGATGAGACTGCTTAAGGAGGAGGTGAAATGGGATGAGGTGAAACATCATGATGCTTCATCTCACCTTCAAAGTAGCTTTTGTGCTGTCACATCTGCTTATATCAGCACCAAACGACTGCTGATTTGATCATAATTGCCCTAATTAGAAGTTAAATTAATACACTGAGTTCCTCAGTATCAATGCCACCTCAGCATCAAGGATGTGCATACAGAGCATTACTGAGCAATACAGGTTAAACTAATAAAGAAGGTCACCGAGGAAAGGAAACTACCTGCAGTCTATTGTTCTGAAGATCACAGTTAGGACGGCACTCAATATCCACTTACGCCCCAGGACAAGCAGAAAGGGAAAACTTAAGGAACTCTATTGAGAGATATCCATCAGTTGTGAACAAAAATTACATTTCCTGTCATTGAAAATCTCATTTAGTTCAGACTTGCTTCCACTAAGGATTAAAGCCCTTCAAAAGAGCACTTTGTCTTCACAGGAACGTGGAAATAGCCTAAAATGCTCACAGTGAAAGACAGTGTGCAAAAAGTGTGTAACATGGTAAATTTAAATTGTTATGAAGTGTAATATACTTAGGCACGTACTGGAAATATAAATGTGGCCATTGAAACTAATGATGAAAACGAAAAGAAAAAAATTAACAGGTTTTGCATGAGAGACATGCAAATCTCCCTAGCAGACCAAGTGTCACTAATTCCCCGTCTGGAAGTATTTTGCATATCCACCAAATGAGGAATTCTTCGCATTCTTAAAAGAAGACAAAGAATGAGATAAGGGAAAGAGGCCGTTCACACTTATTAAAATATGACACAAAGGGCATTCATTAAACTGGAAAGAGCATATTTACTCATTCTTCACTTTCCATGAATCAGAAGAAAGGCTGTAATCCAGAAACAATCAAAAACGAGAAGCACAAAATAAATACAAACATCTTCATGTTTCTGCAATTCTTCTTCTAGGAAGAAAAAAAGTAAGAACTTTCTCTGAGTCAGTTGTAAAAAGAAGGTAATTATTATAACCAATTTCATGGTGTCAGATATTGCTGTGAGATGTGACTCCTACAAAATGTAAGAAAATTAAAATACAATTCTGCATTAACTGTCTTGACCTGACCATCTACCTACTATTTATGCTTGTACTGAAATCAATCATCAAGAATTTGTGATACAGTCTCTGAAATAATCTTTTTGCTTCAGTTTATACGAAAGACTTAAGGTATACCACAATTTTAGATCATGTCACAAATTACATGGGGCAAGATCTTCATCTGGTATAAACTCCAGTGCTTTCTCTGTTTTCAGTACAATGACAATGATTTATTCTGCTTAATCTCCTCAACAACTAGGAAATGATCAGAACATGACTAGTTTGTGGTTGGGTAGGATTTTATGTATCACATTACATGAATTAATGTAAAACCAGCAAATATTAGATGCATACCAAACATCTTTCAATTTCAGGGACATCTGAATGGTACCTGTACTCTTTTCAGACATTTCTTTCAAGCAACAGGTCCTCATCTCAGCCTGAAGCCACTACTTCTGCTAGATTCCATCTTCAATGGCACTAATTTCAGAAAGAATTAGGCAATAGTTATAACTGTAAAATATTACTTGGCTTTATGACTTTGAAATCTAACAATCGTATTCTCTCTCAAACAGACACTGGAGTAAGAATTCTAAAAATAAACACTGTCCAACTACAGAACATGCCTCTTTCAAAAAGTTGAATAGAACAGATGCATAACCTGCACAGCTAACTCATGCCTCTATGTAACTAATATTTGAAAATATTTCAAGATCTTGTAAGTAGGAACAGTGCCAAGCTAGGACTGCTGGTTCTTCACAGAGGTGCCAAGCTACTCGGAACACAGAAAAATGTACCATCATTTGCCAGCATTGTTGTGTGCTCCATAATGCACACTAGGTACACACGGAGCTGCTAAAAATTTTAGACAAGGATCAGAATAATGATTTGTTAGGTTGAAAAAGCAGGCTACTGCAGTAGCTCAAAAGCAAGAAAATGTAAAGCACAAGATAGTTGTTACTCAGACACTGGGTAAATCTGGTAAAATATAATTGTCTCAGACTGTATGTCCGTATATTTATTTACATTCTCCTGTTGTCATAGTCTTGTTTTGTTTACTCTGTCAGTAATGAACTTACAGCTTATCAGAAGAAAAGGTAACTACAATACACACACACAAATATATATATATACATATATATATATCCAAGAAACCAACAAAACACTGACCAAGGAGGTTTTTGGACTCTCACCTCACTTAAATTTTTGACAGGGGTGAGTGTCCCCCAAGAACGTTATTCCAGAATAAAGTCTCCCCCTTGTGGATCTCTCTTACAATAAAAACTCCATCAAATATTTAATTGCATAGTAAAGTCTGTGCTCCTTCCCTTACAGGTAAGAATTTCTAAAGCAAAAAAGAACATTTAATGGAATCATGGAATATGGCTTAGTTTAACTCAGTGCATTTGATCCCACCTCAGGCAAGACAAGCTATTTTGTCCCAAGATACCTTCAATTTTGTGAGAAATTAATTTTAAAGAAACTATAACCCTCATTCCTTCCCATCTCCACATAGGTTAGTTGTGAAGGTTGGTTTAATGCCCCCCTAAATATTCAGCCCCAAAATATCAATGCTTTAATTACTTAGGTAAAATTCAAATTCCAAACTGTGTCTCTCTAATACTCCTTAAAAAGGACATAAAACATGGTGAGATTGCCCCCCCCCCCCCACCTCTAAATGAAAAAAAGTTTACTAAGCTAGAAAAAAACAGCTTAATCTGAGAACAAGTTAGTGTGTCTCAGATATTATGGAGCTATGGCACTATTTGCAGAATGACTCTTCCTCAAACACTTCATTAACTACACCACTCTCTGATCTGCATTAATTTACAGGGATCACAAAGATTTCTTTGCATATGATGATTTACATTATCATAAATTAAGAAAACATTGTGATCTCTTATATTATCATGTTGGTCTCCATGCTCTCTTAAGGTACTTCACCAGAGTTCTAATAACTCATACATTTTGGCTGCAAGACTGATTTTGATTTTTTGCATTATTTTCTAAGAAACAAAATGGCTTGAAATATTATTCAATTACACATGTGACAAACTCGTATTTTATTCGTAGTACCAACTGTTGAGTCAATACTGGGTAAAAAGCTTTTTAACTATCCAGAGACGTGTTCTCACATTCATTTCAGAACAGTAATATAATGGTTAAATATTTATTTCTTGCAAGTTTTGCAATAGTGCTAGGTTTCCTACTTTCATTAACAGTCTCTTATTTGTATGCAGTAATTGCTTTAAAAATATTAGCATTGTAATTTCTTGCCAGCACTGTGATAAATCAGCAGAAAGTCTTATCCTCATGCCTCCCTACAGAAGAGCATAATTCTGCTTCCCTCGACACCAATGACAAAACCTCTTTAATTTCAGGATTACACTCAAAGAATTCATGAAAGATGTTAGTTTGACAGTCTGGGACTCTCGTCCTTCCTAATTGCAGATGCAAAAGCTAAGCAGTGCTCCTCTGCCAATGTGCCTCTGCAGACAGTAACAGCTCCTCGAAGTAGGGCAGTTGCTACCTCTCTGCTGTGCTTCAGTCCTTGACCCCCCAAGAGCAGCCATCAGCAAACCATGTTTTCTGTTCCGAATGTGAGAGTTTTTAGGATATAAACATCTGACTATTAGGAACAAAAAGGGTATTAATTCATTTCAAACATCCATCAACAGTGACTGTCAACTGCTGTTGGTCTGGGACATGCTGAGGTGAAATGCCAAGAACCCACCTCTGAATCTGTTACCGTTCTACATTTCTTTAGAGCTCAGTTCAACAAAAATGAAGTTTGCAGTGCTAAACTACAAAAGGCTGCTAAAGCTAAGAAAATAAATTCTGATCTCTGCTTCTCCATTTGGGGAAAAAGGCTTGCAAAAAGCATAAAGACAAAACACTAAGAACAAAACATCACAAATCTGACCAAGTGACAAGAGACTCCTGCAAAAAGACTCTCCAACCCAGGAAAAACACAATTATGTATTTTAGCTGTATTCTCAGAGACTACTTGCTTATCTTGACAGGATGGATGAGGAACTACGGTTCTTACTGAATGTAAAATAAAAGTAAGCAAATAATTGGTAATTACAGAATTGCAAGCTATATTTTAAAATCATTGGTACTTTACTAAGCACCTTGATTTTCTGGGAAACTGTCTCCATACATAATCACCCAGCACTACCAAACGAGCTGTACTGCTAGAAATGATAGGCATTTGTAATATGTGATATATCATAAGGTGGACAATTATTAAATTTACTCCTGAAGAGAAATGTCCTTACAACCATATAGTACAGCTTCTGTATGTGACAATATCCACGTTGCAATTTTGGATTAATAACTTTATCACTTATCAGCTTCTACATATACATGCATACTTACTCTCACTGAAGGCACCAGAAGGGGTACAACACCATAAACATGAAATTGGTTTTCCGATTAAAGCAAACCATGGGCTCCAGAAGACAAACAAACAAAAAAGTCTTTCTAAATGTATCAATGTGTTTTAGCTCCTAGACCTGAGTTCAACATTTAGTCTACTCCTGTCAGCAGTGCATGAACTGTATGCAAAGGATGAATTTTGTAAAATTCTGTAAAATGGTCATTCAGCTACTTGACAGATAATGTACAGATTCTATGTGGGAAGTTAAGGCAGCTGTTTTATGAAAAATCCATCCGTTGTCATTTCAGTCATCTCAGCACCATCAAAATAAAACATACCACTGCTGAAGTCATTCTCCTCCCTTTACCTTTCCAAGCCTGTTGTCCTCATACAGCAAGTACTTTTATCTCCTTCCAGACCTGTCTCTTGAAATACCGTGTCCTCCTCACAGCTACAGAAGTTTATCTTGCTCTCTTCTTGCAGTTCTCCTAACATTCCTTAAATCTCCCTGATTCCTTTATTTTCTTTCACTTTGGACTGGACTTTTACGCTTATTGCTATTCAAACTGTCACCTCTGCAGTCTTCACTGTCTACTGAAGAACCACGTTCCCTGAAAATTTGTCACCCTTTTTCAGTTCTTGCAAACTCTCTCCTTCCCCTTCTCTCATCATCACTAATCCTGCACCCTTCTTTTTCCAAGCCATTAGTGCCTGTGATTTTCAAGCTCGCCATTTTTTATTCAGCCAGAAACCTATGTATTCTGGGATTGAAAATCCATGTTAAATATCTGGGTCTCTTAAATTACTAAAACAAATGCACTATTAAGAGCCAAATCTGAGCCCTTCTTTCCGCCATCATCTCCCAGTCCTCACGGCTCTGTGTACCATGGTGGCACAGCTCTCTGCACGATCTCGTGAGTTAAAATAACACAAAGCAAGCTGGGATCACAGCAGGGACTGTGCTATCTTCTTTTTGACCCACAGAAGTTATGTGGAAAAGTTATTAAAGCTTCAGCAGATTACTACTGCAAGGCACGAGCTGTGTGAAATAAAATTCAGAAATGGAGTGTCTGTGGGTTTGGGGGCATACTACAATATATTAAAAAGCTAGAGCAGCAGCTTTTTCAAAAACACAGGGAAACGTTAAAATTACCTTGGAAAATAATAAACACAGAATAATGATTCTACATATATTCTAATAATATTTTGTGGTCAGGAGAAACCGTCATAAGAGGTTACCAGTGTCTGATGGCTATGCACATATATGGCCTAAAAAACTCCACAGATGCCTTTTCAGTGATTACAGCTTACAAAAATCATGCGCATATATATCTACACCTCATCACTACAGCCATGTCCAGGAAGGACAAAAGAAATACAAACGAACACACAGTAGGTGTACACACATTAGGAAGCCCCATGGCCAAGCTTGCTTCTTCTATAGCCATTAGACACCGCATCTGAGAATTTCCAAGGAACCATGTAAGAAAGCAAATAAAGCCTACAAGGGACCATCACAAGCTATTTTTCTGTGTTAAGAGCACTACAGATAACTCTTGCATAGAAAGCGAAGCCAGAAGGAACAATAAAAATCCCTGTATATCAAAGTCACTCGTCTTCACACAGTACCTCTAAACTGAGCCCAGTAACTTGTTTGACAACACATCTTTCAGAAAGATGTCAGTCTGAATGTGAAAACATGAGAAAGTTGAGAATCCTCACTTCCCTGGCTTGTTTTTCTCATTCTTGCTGTAAAGTACGCGTACCAAACATTAGCTGGGGGGTTGGCAGAGGGGGGTCCTTGGAGCCTCCACGTAAATGCAACAAACTGAACACTGCCTAAGCAGCAGAGGAATCTGCCTTCTGAGAAAATTATTGAATCTCAAGTACCTCTTCAGCATGGATGTGCCACCTTGCTCACTTTATTTCATTACATCTGTCCTGTGAGATATCAAAGCTCAGTCTGCCTATCTCTCATACACGGGCACTACAGCCTGATGATTCCTGTGTCAAGGGGAGGGACATCATTTTGATCACCATTAAAGAGGTGCCCTCGATTTCTGGAATGGAAACTATGGTTGACAACTTCTGCTTCCCAGGAGGAGGATGAAAAGGTCATTTGTGCAGGAGCTACAGTTCTCTTCGGTTTCCCAAGACTAAATGAGCTAAGAATAAACACCTGCCTATTGACTTTCCCTTCCAGTAACTAAACTTACTTCCTTAACCCTTTCTTGGCGCTAGAGGTAGTGTACCTCCAGCATTCAGCACTGGACCCTAAACACTTCACCCCGCATCTTCTGCTGGGCAAGAGAGGAGAAAAAAACAGCACCACGAAGGCTCGCCTGCCAGCTGGCCACCATCTCCTGACCCCGCTAACCCACACACCCAGGGCCAGGCGCATCAGCACCCGAAAGCTGCTGGAGCCAGAGCCAGCAGCAAGGCCGGGGGGGCATCCCGAGCCCCCCACCACCTCCCGGTGGGCAGCAAGGCGAGCTCGGCTGTCCCCTCAGAGGACGGGGCAGCGCAGGACCCCTGGGTGCCCGGTAAGAGGGCTCACCTTGTGCTCCAGGACGCTGATGTAGCCCTCCAGGAGCCCGGCTCCGACGGGGAGTGCCGGGCGCTGCTGGCCGCGTCCCGGCGGGCGGCTGGGCACCGCCGCCACCTGCTGCTGCTGCTGCTGCTGCTGCTGCCGCGGCTCCGGGTGGCCCCCGCCGCCGATGCCGCCGTACATGAGCAACAAGCTGGTGCACATGGTGGTGAGCGCCAAGCAGACGGCCAGCCCGTGGCGCTGCGGGGGGCAGAGAGAGGCGGCTGAGCGCCGCGGGGCCGGCCGGCAGCCCCGCTCCGTGCCCCGCTCCCCCCCGCAAGTTTCACGCTGCGAGAGCCCCGGCAAAGTGTGCCCGGGGATCGGGACCCCCCCCCCCCCCTCCGGTGCCGACCCGCTCCTCTGCCCCGCTGGCAGCCCCCGGCTCTGCCTATTGCCTCCCGCCCGGCTCCCCCGCGCCTCTCCTCGCCATGCACCGTCCCCCTCCGGGCATCTCATGCGTGCGTTTGAGCGAGTGCTGGGGATTGTCGCACCCCCCCGCTCCCTCCGGCCACCTCCAGCCTCGTCCTTTAAGCAGCTCGGCTTTCCACACGCTCCTTCAAACGCACACACACACACGCACAGCCGGATCCCCCGAACGGCGAGCAACACGAATAAAAGAAAGCAGGCGGAAAGTTCTTCGTCGCCGCCGCCTGGGTTTCGCTCGGCTCCCAGCGAGCCCGGGGAGCCGCGGGGTGCGCGGGGACGGATGCGGGGGACCCGGGGCAGCCCCGTTCCCCCCCGCCGGGGCCGGGCTGAGCGGCGGCGGCAAGGCACTCACCAGCAGGCTCTTCATTTTGGCCGCCTCCCGGCCGCCGGGCCTCCCGCTGCCCGCTAGGCTCGGCATGGCGGGGATGCCGCGGCCATGGCTCGGCCGGGGAAGCGGCGCCGTGGCGGGGATGCGGGGGGAGCCGCGGCCGGCCGGACCCCCGGGGCTGCCAGAGCCGGGTCCTCGGCTGCCCCGCCTGCCTCCGCCTCCGCCTCCGCCTCCTCCCGCCGGCGCAGCGGCGGCTGCAGGGCAGGTGGAAGTTAACTTCTGCCTCCCCCCGGCCAAGGGGCTCCGCCGGAGGGCAGCGACTCCGGTTCCGTCCCCGTCCCCGTCCCCGTCCCGCGCAGCCGCCCCCGCTGGCTCCCCGGCAGCGGGCAGGCAGCACTTGGAAGCCGCGCTCCCGAGCCGCACCGACGCCCCCAACTCCTGGTGCGGCGCTGCCACCGCCCTCCCCCTTGCAAGCTTTCCCCGAGCCCATTCCAAAGCCTTTCGATCGCAGCTTCCCTCGGTATTTTATCCCGCAGAACTCCAGTTTCTGCCAGGCTTGCTCCCCGTGCCGGCTCTTCGGTTGCTGAAGATGGGCATTTCCCCCCCCATTCCTTTACAAGCAGCCTTCTGAAGTTTTTTATTGTTCCCTTCTTTGTGCTAATGGTGTGCGGTTCAGTTGTAAAAACTTTAGTCAGGGACCTGGACTTACACAGGCTTCTTGCTCTGGGAATTCCCGCACAGAAATGTGCCCCTTCACAACAAGCCGCTGCAAGGCTGGTTTCTTCCGAAGTTATTAAAATGACAGCATTGCATTAAAAAATAAAATAAAATAAATCTTATCTCCTAATCATGAAGATATTCCTCTCGAAATTACTCATGGAAATAATAGTTCTAATATATGGCTCCACATCTAACCTATAGCTATATCACATTAAGGATCACATTAAGGGGAAAACGATCAGCAGGCTAACTCAACCATGGTCACAATAGCAGCTTTCTCAAGGCTGGAGTCAGTGCAATCCATTTTTTATCTTTACTAATTCATTGGAGGACTAACAGTGAAACAAATGCCATCTCTAGCACTGGCACAGCCTGCAGCATTTGCTGCCTCTCAAGAAAGGAAAAAGAACCAAGAATGTAGGGTTCATCAGCGGACAGCTCCGCAAACCTCTTTTCGCACTTCAGAGAGTGGCCATGCTGCACGCACACTTGCTATTCATTCAGTTTGCGGGTTGAGTTTCAACAGCACCGGTTGTTCAGACAAACGAAGCAATATAAGAAGAAACTTATCAGGTCTTGGTAATTCTTTATGATGTGGTTGCACTTGACACTCAAATTAGTGAAACAAAGGGCCAACTTGATGAATCATTGAAAGCAAATTATCTGTGGCTCTCCAAGGCTTCCCGCAATAGACTACAAAAGGCAGCTCATGCATTTTACAGTGCTGATTCTCAACTATCAGCTAGCAGGTTGCTGGTGACTGACCTTTCCAAGCCTTCCTAATATATTTTGCCATGCCAAACTGGAGCCTCACTTTTATGATTTAGGCTCACAGCCCTATGTTAGACATCTGTTACCCAGTATGTCTGACCAAATTCATTAAACTTATGGGTTTTGGTAGAATAGACCAATTCAAAAATCTTCTGATAAGGGAGACAGACTAAATTTTCTAATTTAATGCTGAGCTTGACTTGAATAATGTCCAGCTTTCTGCTTCTCAAATATTTAATTAGATTGCCATGGTGGTCATAGACAGTATTCTTGGCAGCCAAATGCACACTGAAACAAATACAGTAGTGTAATGTAAATCCTACGGAGGTAGTTATGTGTAAGCATGGGAACTTTAGAAAACATCTGGAAAACAGCCCAGCCATTTAATTTAATTTTAATTCCTATGAATTAATACTTTTAGCTATCTAGAGGCTTGCATTTTAACAGTATGTGAATCCACATACGTGTGTGGGTATGCATCTGAATACCCAGTAGCTGGACCTGAAAAGAGCAGAAGAGCATAGGCTGAACTCATCTTTTAATCAACTTGGAAACAAGTCAATGAAGAAAGTATCTTAAAATGCATCCGACTTTCTGCTTCAACCTATTTATTTTCATTATGTGACAGATACTGAACTGGATTTCTGGCTGTTCAGAATTTCACTGTAGTCCTGTACACCAAAGGCATTGCAGGTGCTTTGTCTCACCCATGCACAGTTTGTCACTTTTGGCTGACACATTTCTCCAAGGTTCAACACTCAGTTGGAGGCAAAGCACAAGCAAAGGCTGATACTGCTCTTCACAGCCCTACTTATGCCACTGTCCATTTATTTCTCTTCCTACTTAAGAACTGGGGGTAAAGACATTAAAATATGAACAGCTGCTTTCCATGACCCAGGAGTAAAAGTGGCAGAATCACTTTTTAAGGCTTTCAACAAAGCCTGACTGAGGAGCACTTCCCATCTGCTTGGAAGGGGCTGGGTTGTCCCCTCTCCTGATTCACCCTTCTCACTTTCACCTTTCTGGTAGCCACAGGCTGTCAGAAGAGTCACATGAAATAAAAATCTGCTTGTAGCAGTTTCAGGAGGACCTAAGACACTAATGACAACATAAAAACCCATGTAGCATGAGAAATCCATGTCAGAAATAGTGAAGCAGATGGAGACAAACTTCTCCAAACTGACAAGACTTGAAGCAACAGGGCTCTTAGATGAATTCCCAAATAAAACTGCTCAAACAGCAACTTTCCCTCAGCTGTCTGGATGAATGAAATAGCTACCATTTCATAATGCATTTTTTGGCTTGTCTTTCAGAGATTCCCTTGTATATATAGTATAGATCTAGATATGGGACTATATCTGTATAGATATCGTATATATAGTTCCTTGTATAGGCTTCCTTGCGTAGATATAAAACACCCTTTCAAACAAATTATGGCTGATTTCTCATGAAGTTCATAAAAAAGCAATGTAGTGTAATCTACACCTTAATATCATGACGAATTCCGAAGATGTTCTCCACATTATGGTTGGCCTGGAATGAAGTGGAAGAGCCTCTTACCCTTCATCCATGCCAGAGCGTCTCAGCAGCTGGCAGCCAAAATGTCATAAGGATGAGGTCAATGGCTGGTGTTTCTGCTGGTGACCCAGATGCTGCCTGTCAGGACATTGTCCCTGAGCACCTTGGCTACCACCTGTGTCACCCCAGCAGCCCCTTGCTCCAGGCCCTACAGTACCTCTCTCCTTTTTACTGCACCTGGAGGCTGTGTCTTTGTGCCTGCAGGTATACAGAATGCCTCCCAACTGGGAGCCTCAGCTACTCTTCAGCCCTGTCACCTCCTCAGAATGAAAGCCCAGACACTCTTAAATGTTTAATTATTTTGTGACTCATTGATGGCAGTGTGGCTTCTTTGCTGAAAGAAAAAAAAAAAAAAAAAAAAAAAAGAAGACTCTTTGGAGAACTGATTCAGCTCAATGCCCAGTTCTAAAGGGAGTAAGAAAATGGAGTTTTGTTTATCTCCCACCCTTCACTAAAGAGTGAGAAAAAAAAAGGCTTTGGTGTGATATAAGTAGTTAAACTCTAGGTGAGTTCCACATGTTACTCTGCAGGAGTGCTGAAAACACTTTCGTACATTCCCATCATGTAATATGTTTGAAGATGTTTTCCAGAAAAATATTGGTGCCAGAAGTGCTTAAAATAGATTGGAGGGGGCAGGTTAATTGTATCAGGACCACTTTGATATCCTTACGCCTTTGAAATTAAGAATACGAGTTACTAAGATTCAATATGTGCGTAAGCATGAGAAAATATTTGTTAAAAATATAATATTCATCTGAAAGTGACTCTGTTAAAGTTGTATCGTTTTGCCATTTCCATTATATTCTGTCATCTGTGATGCCCCGGATTTGTCTCTTCAAGAGTAAAATCCTGGCCCCACTGAAATTAACTCCTATACATCTTTCATCCCTCTTTGCTTGCTAGGGCAAGGAGCTCGCTAGCAAGTACAAAGCTCCCACTCCTAGCTCTGCAGCCTCATGAGATATGAGCTTAAACCATGATCACTAGCGTAGAACAGAATATTGCTTGTCCTGGGCCTCAAGCCAGTGACATTTGGGAGGATGGCTTCAAGTGCCACATTTCAAGGGGGGAGAAGTAAGCATTTTTTGACTGACTAGCTAGAAAGATGAGACTAAAGGTGCTAAGGAGGTTGCAATATCATGAATGTTTGTGTGGATTAATGAGCAGAGGGGTAGTCAAAGGTATATAGGAAATGAAATACATCACATTGATACTACCTCCATTTTTTAAAATTATTATTTATGTACATATGAAATTTTAACTTGTTTTTCCTGAGAGAAAGGGCTGTATATTTTGCATCACAAACAGAACCAATGGAAAACACTCAGCAGCCAGAAAGTAATGAGCTTACACTATAGATTTTTCAAACTGCCCAGTGATTCATGAAATACTTTTCAAAACTGGAAATACGCATTGAAGATTGGTCAAAAAAGGTAGAAACAATATTATAGTTCAGTCAATACAGTCCCTCCTTTATGAAAGCAGGCTGCCTTTGAACTTCTGACAGAAGCAAACAGTGATAGATGCATAAAAAAATGAAATACTGCATGGAAATAAAAGTGCAAATGAAAACAGAAGGGGAAAAATAGTGAGATAAGATCTGCTGAATCTGCTGGTTTTTACTTTTCTATTTTGTAGTTTTCTCCCCAATCTTGGAAGCATAAATAAAGATATTGAATATTTCAGAAACAATCTATCTAACTCGACTGAGTGGACTCAGCTTTATGGCTACCTGTGAAACACAGTGCATTGTTCTAATCACCTTTTTTTTGGGGGGGGGAGGGAGAGGGGGGGGAAAACAAGGCACAACCCAGAATACACGACATGCCAGGCACTACATCTGCTTACAGTAGTTCAGAATTCCACTTCTGAAGTCCAGAACTTTGGAGGTAAGAAATTAGCACAGGAGGTCACAGGTGGAGGGTTCCCAGTACAGCACATGAAGCCAACAGCCATGAGCAGCAAGTGTTATGCATGGCCTGTTGTGTTACAGCACCGTGCCAGCACAAAAGCAGGAAGACTTTCATAATCTCTATGCAGAGAACAAGTCTAACACATGGACTAAAGCAACTGAGGACATAATTACTACAATTTGGTGAGAGACCAGATATATCTGAATATTCTAGGTGTACTTTTGCTGTAAGATAGGAGATCTCAACAGGATCCTGAATGTCTGTGCATGCCTTTTCCTTTCCATAAAAAAACTATGCTGATGGGAAGTCAAATTGTTAAATGGAGCAGAATTTCGAAACTTTTAAAAAAATTACTGAGCAAATATCAGACATGAAGCATTACAGCAAAAAAGGAAGCAAAGAAGGATAAGTGCTCATTATGGATTGGTTTGCAGTTCTTTATGTATCATTAGAGAGTCGATAGAAAACTCTCCTGCTATTACTAACACAAACACAAACATCACTTATGATGACAGGCTGAACAACAACCAAAGCAACAAGGGGATCCATTACCATCAAACTGAAAAGGCACAGTCACAGAGACAAGTAAAGTCCTTCGGTGGTCAAGCTATATATATCTTAGCTTGGTAGTAGCTGTTTTTCTCATCTACGAATTTACAGAAACCATCCATACTATTCACATATTCACTATATAAGCATATGTGTAAATTCAGAGTAATAAATCAGTAAATGTACAGTGTGAGAAGAGCTGCCAGTGACTCCTATCATAGCTCAGCAATTTCATGCTTGCGTCCCATGTGCTTCTATTTCATTAAAAATAGTATTTTCTACAGAAAAAAAAATAAATTTACAGGCTGTGCTCTGTAGTAATTTAATGTTTCCTATTTCAGCTTTGTAAGACAAAGTAGACAACACATTTAATTCACAGAGTGGTTAAGTTGAAATCATGTAGTCGCCTTCTTTGTTATGTGAGAATTTCTTTCATTTACCCAGAATACTCCAGGTACAGGTCTGAAGCACTGAAGTCTTTGGGCATTGACCATACTCCTGAGGGATCCCAAGCATTCCTGTTTCCCAGGGAAGTCGACAGCAGAGAGGTTCTCTGCATTCAAGTGAGTTGGTGAAAGGTGGTGATAGATTTCTACTAGGAGACAACAGAGAGCATGAGTCCGAGATGCAGTCATTTGAAGGAATGGCCATGGTGACCTTGTTTATGCAGCTTGCTTAATTAATTGCAACAAGAGAGTACAGAATGGCTATACAATGATTTCCAGGCCTCATTCTGCAAACAATCCCAGACAACATTTCTAGCCAAGATGAATAAGCATTACAGGAACTAGAATGAAACAGTGGGAGAGTTTCTTTGCTGACGTAGGTATCTCACTGAATGTTTCAAAGCAGCTGCTAAAACAGATGGATTGTCCTCCTTTGTGATCTGCTGTGTCCTTGTTTAAACATTTCTGCCTTATTATTGATATTTGTCACTCTTAAACAGACACAGAAAACCAGCTTTCTCTGTTTCATGGAGGATAGATATCCTGGTTGTCTACTGGCATCCTCAAATCATGGCTTAGAGCAAATCCATGGCTGCATACACTCATTTTTCTCTCTTACACTTCAGGGCAGACGACCAAGTCCAGCTCAGCTGCAGAGCTGGATCCAACACTTCCTGCAGCAGCTGTACCTTCCTTCCCTTGAACTGCTATCAATACTTGTTGTCACATTCCCCCTAGCCTTTGTCACCGCCACCTGCCTCATGCTTCTCATTCAAGTGACAGAACTTTAAAATCTCCTGTACTTTTCCCAATCACAGTAAATATTTTTTCAAGTTGATGATTACCTATCTAGTCTCTCCAATAAACTATAGTGCCAGGAAGATGCTGACTTGACTTTTGCCACAGTACTTTTACTGCCTTCTGGTGATTTCCTTGGTGCAAATTGCAATTGGTCTTTTGTTTTGCTGAATTTATCCAGAGACCAAAGCGTTCTAATCTAATGTTCCTATTCTCCTATTTATCTAATTGCTTAATTTTTCTTCTTCTTTTTTTTTTTCTTTTTTTTTTTTTTTTCCAGGTTTAATTACAGTTTACAAGTGATTATTATGATTCTTTCTATTTCTCTAAAATAGTTTTTGTTTCTATGGTAAGTATCTAATTTTAGTTTTTACCAAAAGCCCCCAAATTTTGTAAGGCTTGTTCAGTTTTCTTTGTAATCAGTACTGGAAATGTGAAGCTAAGCTCTGCAGGGCATGTGTTGTTTCTGTCCTGAGTTCAAATAAATGAGGCCTTAGGCCATTTATGGTTTAGACCATAAATTCAGATGTCAAAGGAACAGGTGGTAACGTGACACAAGCTGTTCTTGCTCGTTGTATGAGTTTCCTCTGCTCAGTCTCCTACTGCTTTATCTTTGTCACAATCCCGAGTCACTCTCCAACAATGGGTACTCCAGTTTGGCAGGTTCCGTTGCTGCCCATTGATAAATGAGAGCTGCTCTGCTTCTAAGCAGTATCAGTCTGGAAAAGCGTGGAGCTTGGAATCTGAGAGTGTGTCTGTACTGGCACAGTAACTCAGGCACAGCCCCCCGTTACTGTGATTAACCCTTCTGGGATAAAGCGGGCTCGTGTCTGCCTGGCTTGGAGCTGGCACAGAGGAGCTCTGGTCCATCTGTACGCCAGCGCTGGCTGACGAGCAGTCTGCTAGGTTGAAGCACGAAGGGTTGTGGTTCACGATCTTGCAAACAGAGGAATGAGTGCTTACCAGAGAAGTGAAAATAAGGGACACGATACATTAGCATCAAATAAGGTGATAATTTTTCAATGCAGTCACTGATTATGGAGATATTTTACATATACTATTTGACAGCCTGCTAGTGAGTACGTGTGGATGGTGTAGAGCTTCCTAAGTGAGGAGAGGAAGAATTACCTGCTTGAATTATTAGTTTTGTTTGTCTAGCTGGCTCAAACATTTTAATTGAAGACACTACACACTTTGCCAATTTCCTTAGGATCCTCAAAAATTGTATCCTAAGTATTATTAATCTTCAAACATTGTCTTTACATTAACTAGTCCTCACAAAAACCATGTGCATACATCCCTTTTTACAGAAGATAAGACTTCAAGATAAGAAGACCTCAAACAAATACTGTTTTGGAAGAGTATCTGACTCTGATTCCACACATTTCTAGTTACCATAAATTATGAAACCTCAGAGTCTCTCCTGTATACCCATCAGAAGTTACCAAAAGCTGATCAAACACATTGGAGATCAATAAGTCACTGTAAAAAGCGTCTTCTTCATTCTTCCACTAAAGGCAAAGATGAACTATGCACACGGTCATTTGATGAGATACCAGGTTAACCTCTACTAGCCAGACATGTGGTCCAACTTTGCCTTTCAGTTTCCTTTACTCAGCTTCTACAGTGGTCACACAGAAATGGTGGCTCTGGTCAGTGATTTTTGCTCTGCTCTCAGGCAGCAAGGCACAGAGACCTACCAGAAGCCATGCAGAGCTGAACCATAAGTGTCCACGTGCCCGTCATCACTGCAATCATTTCAATTGCTCTGTACCTCCAGTTCTGATTGTCCCAACACATTAGACCTGCAACCAGCACCTGACACACAAACCTTTCTCACATTCCTACCCTCATCTTCAACTAGAACCACCGGCACTCATTTTCTTTGTTCATTTCTTCCTTCTTTCTTTCCTCCCTTCTTTCCTTCCCCGTCCCTTGCTCACTCGTGCAGTTGCTGGGCTGGGTCCTCCCTGTCTCCTGCTCTTTCCTACCTCTTACTCAAAGCACGCAGAGCTCCATGATGTAACTAAGGATGGCTCTGCTGGGCAAGTTGCTTTTCAGCAGAGCACTGGTTGATTACTTATCTGTAGCCATGTTATTACAGAATGTCTTCTTGATTAATTAGAAATGCAGCACTGTAGGTTTAGTTTCACAGTCAAAGTAATATTAACTAAAATGTAGAAGAAAGAGTGCCCTGTTTGCAGCTTCCCATATTTGAAGGTGAGAGAGAAAGGAGAAAGGATTAGAGTGGGGTGGAGAGTATATGCAACAAACATGGATACAGTACAGGATGAGAAACTGTAGAAGGGGGTATTTAAGGGCTCTGTCAGGGATAAACGAGGCCCTGTACATCATCACAGGGAGCTAAGAAGTCAAAAGAGATATTAATACAAGTATTATGTCTGAGGTACATGGTTTCACTCACACAAACAGAAAAGAAAGCTCTAGGGCCTAAAGGCAGCCCTGGGCTGCTGAAATTTCAAGCCAGCTAACCAGAATTGATCAAAAGAGGATGGATCTTTGTCTTGTCTTTCATCCCACCCAAAGTTGCTCAGTCTTCAAGCACCTGTGGGCTAACCTTTCACTTTTCTGGTCCATTGCCAATAAATTGCTCATAAATCTTGGGATCATTAGACAAGGTTAGCCCTCACATTTCAAAAGGGGAACACCGTTTTTGCAAGCTGTGTTGGCTGTTTTCATGTCTTTGTAGCACTTGATTATGCTAACCAGGTGCTGACCAGCAGACACTTTGCAGACTGCAGGGTGCTGATTCTGGCAACACTGAAACAGTCTTAAAACATACAGCAATATGGGCTGCACAGATCCATTTCATTCCTAAATGCAGGTATTAACAAATTGGCAAAGTCATTGGCCAATTGACTTGAAGTATAAGCATTAAAATAATTCATCCTGAACAATGCGTGGTTTTATTTTATGTTTAGTACGGGAGTCTCACCTGCATGAATTTGCTGTGCTTATTTAATATCCTCTTTAAGATGAAAAATGATGCCAGTCCTGTGGTAATAGCATCTTTTGACGCTGAGAAAGCATTTCACTGGATTGAATGGCAGTTTCTCTTTACTATGATAGAAATTTAAAAATTTGCTCTAAATGTATTGCATCAGTTACACTGTTCTGAGCAAGGATGCATACTAATGTCACAATACTATCTCAATTTTGACTTTCGAGGGAGACTAGTCAAGGGTGCCCACTTTCAGTGCTATTTTTGCTAGCAGAAGCAAACCAATCTTTGAAAGACTAAGGAGATTGGGTGGAGACTCTAAGACAGAACACATTAGAGCTGAGAGCTTGTATTTGCAGAACTGCCCTGAAAATAGCGTCCCATTTTGTTATATATTAGTAATCCTTTGGAGAATCTAAAAGAGATTCTACAGGATGCTACAGATCCTAAACAACCCCCCAGATACACTGTAGATCAGGATTCAGCCAAAGACTTAGGAGCTGAAGTGATGATAGCTGTGGAACCTCTATGAGTTCTTCATTGCTCATTAAACTGAAAACTCGCAAGTCTGAGGACATTCATGGTGACCTGCATGGGGTACAGCAAGGCTTTAAATGAAAGAAATGCTTTACTCCAGGCCTGGATTTTCACATGATTTTCTGGTGGAATAATTTGGTGAGGAGCATTACAGACTGTTCTGGATGCTATGATCACTCGAGTGATATAAGGAAGTGTCTCTTCCTCTTGTGGTCAAATATACCACCGAGAAAAAAAAAAAAAAAAAAGAAAAAAAAAAAGTAAAAAAAAAAAAAGTAGATCCTTATGAATTCTCAAGCGTTATACAGTTTCTTACTTTTCCTCAGTGTCATGACAGAGTTGGACAGTATGGCACCAGTATTACAATGAGTAAGTCTTTGCCTCTACAAACAGAAAGGAAGTAAGATCTGGAAATACATTCAGTCAAAGTAGGCATCATGTGAGCAACTGTGGCACAGCCTCTTCCTCCATTTCCTGGCTTTCTGCTCTCCCCAGCTGAAACAAACTAAAATGTCAGAACCCTCTTCTACGATATTTTAGACATTTCTTGTACTGCTTTCCTGCATTACATTCACATTGACAGTGCTGAGAGATCATCCTCCCATACTGATCCTCTCCAGTACACACCAACCCTTATTTAAACCTTTCCCAACCTGAGTTTTTGTTACTGTTCTCCCCAGCACCAGAGGAGCTTGGACCTTCTTTCAAATAACTATTGGCAAAGTTTCTTCCTCCACCAGCTCACTTACAGCTGAAAACTGTGACCTCCATACCTCGCTGCTACAGATTTGGGAAACTGGAATTAGTCCCTATGGCAACAGAGAAATCAGCAAAGTACAGGTGAAATGGTGAGAGGTACCTGATAAACTAAGTAAACAGCTGGTTCCAATTTTTCAGAGGCTTCTGCAATTAAGTGTAATCAGATCATCATTTCCACTAAGACGAAGATTGGAGATAACAGTGCATGGCCAAGGAAATATGTTCCTTGGGTAGAGCATTGTTTGTACACTAGGGCACAGGATTGCCACAAAGGTGATGGGACATTCAATTGCCCCTAGCAGTGTCTAACAGGCACTAACTAGTGTCTGTTAACTAGTTCTTGGCAAGCCTTGCCCTTCAGTAACGTGGTAAACTGAGGTATCTACAAAGGGAAAAGCAATCTAAAATAAACGAAATGCTGATTTTCTATTGTTACATCATAAAAGATGTTGCAACTGAAGGAACTTTTTGCAAATTCATTACTTTAAATTTCCTGTTAAGTTACTTGTATTTATGGACTTGTGACGGGTTTAGATCTATGGTGATGTAAATTAAATACACATTACTGCAAACATTTAGGAATAAAGCCCTCTAGTTACAGAAATTGAGATTTCACTAAGTACTTAGAAGTTAAACACAAAATTAGTAAATAAAGTTTAACAAAGGTAAATTGAAAGGCAAAATGAACTCACTCTGATGAGTTAATGTAATTCCCTTATGTAATGCTAGTTTCCCTACAATAATTAATTTTAAACACTAAACCAGTATGTCAGTTTTTTGATAATTATAAAAATGCATTCATCCATGTCCTTGCAAATTATTAATATTTATCATACGGAATATCCTGTAGACATTAAAAATCAAGGGAGGCAGAGTTTTCAGTAAATTCTTGCACAGCTTTACTGAAACAATAATGGAGTTTTAAATACCTGTGACTCCAAACCAAAGAGAAATACAGGGCTAAATCCTCACGTTCCCTACCCATCATCTTCCTTGCAAATCACTCAGGCAAAATTTGCACTGAACCTTAAAATAAAAGATTTCAGGACTGCAAGTGTGTGATACTGCCAGGTATCCTATGTGCTCACTTCAGTTTTGTTCCACTTCACAGAGCCAAGAGTATCAAGGGTTCTAAAGGGATGAGGCCATAATGATGTTATAAAAAGATTATGAAAGCCACTGTAGTTCTCTTCCATTTCAGGGATAACTTCAGTGATAAGGGAGCTGCATCATGACACTTTTGAGCTACTTCTCTGACATTTCAGCAGCACTGATTATCAGTAGTTCTGTTCATGGATATTGTTAAGCCTCTCAGCACACTGGACATAAAGCTCCACACTTGTAGGAACTCAAACTCATCATCTGTAGCAATAAGGAGCTTCCCTTAAGTCAGCATGAATCAATGGGGGTTTTGCTTGGATAGAATCTGCTGGATCAGATGCATGTGATCTAGTTATGCATTGGCTTACTGATTATGATAAACCTGAAAAGCAGAAACTGGAGCCAAATATGAAGCAAAGCATTCTGCAGTTTCAAAAAGTTAGTTTCCATCTAACTTTCTTTTCTGTAACAACATAATAAAGCCCAAAATTCACATAATTCACTACTTTCTAAGTGGAAATCCAACCAGCATGTACTTTCTTTCAAAATATAACTCAAACCAGAGGCAGGAAGCAGAGCAGTTTCATGGACTAGCTGATTCTACCATACACAGAATCCCAGAATCATAAAATGGTTGAGACTGGAATGACTCTGGAGGTCATCTGGTCCAACCACCTGCTCAAGTGAGGACACCCTGAGCAAGCAGGCTGCCCATGACTGTGTCCAGATTTGAAGATCTCCAAGAATGGAGACTCCACAACCTCTCTGGGAAACCTGTTCAGGTGCTCGGTCACCTGCGCAGTAAAGAACAAGCACTGATATATGTCTCCGTGTGTGAGAGAGAGACAGAGAGAAATAGAGAGAATACACATTCAAATTTGCTTGCTTGATAGGTTAGGTCTTAAATTTTAGGCAATTTTTCTGAGTGAAGAAGCAGAAACTCACCTACACTAGCAGCAAGGTTTACAATAGCAACGGCCAACAACAATCATCATCTCCTTCCAAAATTATAGGCGAACATCAGTTTACATGCTCACAAAATACTGGGCAAACAGTGTCATCTCCACAGATCTGAGAAAGGGAGATGAATCTTGGTGGGAATATCAGGCAATCCTAATATTTTTGTGGCTAGCTCCTGCAACAAACTGAAGGAGTTGGGTTTTAAGAAGATACCCTGAGTTGTTTTTTGTTGTTGTTGTTGTTGCTGTTTTTTTCATTTGACTGAAGTAGAACAGCTCAGCTCTGTTTGTTATGGGGACTGTGAAAACACAGAGGAGCAGATGAGGCAGAACAAGATAAGAAAGGACAGAAGTGTATTCCTTGTCCTATCTCTCTACTCAGTAACTAGAGGAGGCAGGAGCCACAGCAATGTCGGTACAGGCAGATGTACAATTTCCCTGTGCAGAGTGATGATGCAGCAACCTGTGCTCCTACAATGCAAATTAACTTCCTGCTGTTTCATATTCCAATGGAAAGATTTAAACCAGGAAGTTAGCTAACATGCTAAATATAGATATAGACTGAGGAGAAAAACTATTAGATTCATTTTGACTAGTCCAAAAGTATCAGAGGCACACAAGACAGACATGTTGGTGTAAGACAGGTGGAACAGCTAATGATGCTTTAAGGATGAATAGTTCTTGCCTCTGAAAGTGAAGTGCTGTAACTGGTTTATTCTCTCTTGCTTTGATCTGACATTCCCACTTTTGTTCACCTTGGTGACCACTGAAAGAGGGGAGCGAAAACACTGTGTGTGTGAGATTGTAGGGTGCTATTTTTTCTGTCACTGTTCTTCATTATTGAGTTGGCTGTTTATGCTGCTGATGTATAATGTTGTGAAGCAGATGAGCTGATAAAGTATGAAGGGTATTCTATAACCTTTGCTATACTTTCAATTACCTTACAGGAACTTAGAATTCAGAAAGGCCACTCTGAACAAAATAAAAATACAATAAGATAAAATCCATTAGCAACTGAAGTTCTAGGGCTCTTGTTGAAGGAGGGCAAAATGGTCTAATTAATAGTTACTGCATTAAATTCATGCAGCAATTGCAGTAAGGACACTGATGATACTGATGGCATTGAAGATAGGGTTTAATTCACAATGGAAATGAGCAGACTATTCATCTATCAACTGCATATTGCTGTAGACAGTGGAAGGCTTCAGAGCTTCTCTTTTTTTGTTGCTGTTCGCTTGGTTTGCTTTGGTAGTGAAGCTCCAAGTGATTACTATATATTTACTCATGAGCATGTTATTTCACAGGACCCCTATGGCTGACACTTGGCCATACCTGAAGAATAAGCATTTATTGGTTTTTGTTCCTGCTGTTTGGTTTTTCAGTGGCAGCTACATGTAGGTGGATAGTTATCTAAGCAGGTCTCCCGAATTCTTTATAATTTTTCAAAAACGTTTCTCTCACTTCTTTGGTTTGTGAAAGCTGTCGGCAGCAGAGAATGCCAACTCCTGTGTCCCAAGATAAGGTTTAATTCTCATCAGTATTTGGTTTCCATTCTGACTCCTGTTGATATGTTTTCTTTCTTTCAGTTTACTGATGTATCTGTTTGACTTGTGTTATTGTTCAGAAATAAATACGTCATGAAGTCTTCCAGTAACTAAGCTGATTTCTGTAGGTAGATGAAGTCTTCATCAAATGTGGGTTTGGTAAAGTTTACACCCCCTCTGTCTCCCAAACACCATTTAGTAATATGAAATGTCAAATCCCTGAACTGGAACAAAAATCACTGAATAGGACCTGAAGATAACAAGGGAATCTGGAACTTGGAATATACCTAGGGAAATCATCACAGTAACTGATGCCTATAGCAGTAGCACCTTGATCCTGAGTGGGTCATGCCATACAAGTAAGATCAAGACAGCCCTGTGATCAAAACAAGGAGTCAGAGTTACATACTCAGAACAAAATCTCTTTTCCAGTCCCACTGAATTTGATGGTAAAATTACTCCTGACTTCAGCAGAGGAAAAAAAATGCATTTCCTTGCCTCTATCCAGGCTTGACTCACCCGCCATGCAGACTTCAAGGTTGCAACTGCAATCCCAGGTGGGACAAAGGTGCAGCCAAGCATCCTAGCAGGTTACTCAGGTAAGCAACTCTCAAATACACAAGTGGACAGAAGCTTACCAGGCAAACAAAGAGTGTGTCAGGCCTCCAGATACACTGTAAGCACACTTTCAGAGAGGCAGATAACATTTCTACACCTTTCTGGATAGCTCCTTTAGCACAAAACAGCTATAGCACTTGTTTACCTGGCCACATGCAGGTTCTGCTAATTAAAGAACAGTCTCTGGTGAAGGTGTGGCAGAATGGCTCTGAACTCGTGCTTCAGAAGAGTTGCTAAGAAAAATGGGATCCACTCTAAACATCTCCATGTCTTCAGGAATAGCCACTTGTGATTAGAGGCCAGCCTTTGCCTTTGTTCCTTTCTTTCTGCTTCCCCCAGCATCAGTAAAATGATGGGTCACTCAGTGTCCACATTTCCCCAGGTGAATCTTATCTGTTGCCTTAGGAGCAGACTTACTACTTACTTGCTTTATGTTTTAATGTACTTTCCCCAAAGATAGCACTCCAAATCAGAAACTAATGTTCTGTAACCTCTTTATTGATCCATCTTAACACCTGTTCATCCATTTACAAAGAGAAACTCTCTGTGCAGAAGGAAGAATGGAAATAGAAGTAGTATTGTAGAGGCCTGGACATATTCCCAGGCTTCACCTAATTTGTGCGTTTAGTATTATGAAAAATTGAAAGTTTTGGTCATTCTAAGTTTTGAATTCATATAATACCTTTACAAAGTTATACAACTTGTTCTCCTTGATGTGTACATCATAAAACCTTCACCATCCTTTAGTCTAGAGTTGCTGACAACAACGCTAACTGCTCCATTTCACCAGGCATACATGCCACAGGGCTTGAAAATTCGCCTTTCCCAGGACCATCCTCTGCCATTCCCTGGTTTGCATCATGAAAACTTTTTCATTCATTTGCAAGTACCTTGTCCAACTGGAAAGAAGATAGGATTGTTGCTAAGAATATAACAGAGCAGTAGAAGCAAAGACACTGAAAACCTCATTTCCAACTAGGCATGATATCCATGGTCTTCTTGTTTTTCAACCTACTGTCCCAGATTACAGAATACAGGAGAGTCTCTATCCTACAGTCTTAGCAAATGTAAATTAACATAAGGCCACCGGCCCCAGAGCAGCTACGCAAGCTAACCTCAAGAAGATTATGCTCTTTGAGTTCCCCAGGATAGAGAAGGCTTGTTTTTCCTTAGCATTTCTGTCAGTGCAGTGTCTCACAGTCCACAGTCTGAACTGGTATGTCAGTGTCTAGTCATTTGTTCACAATTTGGATTAGGAGTGGCTGGCAGGTGTTCAGCCTGGATTCCTATTTAGAAAAGGTATCACTCTCATTGTCCTACTAGGCTTGTAGGGTTACAGCTGAAATCAGACCTGGATCCAGGAAGTTTTGTTATCTCTGAACAATAACTAATGACCAGGGCTAATACTACACATGTGATATGGGCATATTCTGTCCATATGATATGTGAACAGTATTCAAACAAGGAGTCCCAATGCTATTTTGTTGGGGAATATCATTTACTAAGGGACCACTGAATGAGGACTCAAGAGCTTTCCTTTCAGCTCAACCAAACGCTCCCCATTTGAGTGGGGACAAATCATCTCACCTGCCCTCTATAAATAAGAATGGTATTTTGCTTGGTATGGGATTTTCAGAATAATAACCTCATAATGGCTAAGACAAATGCGATGAAAGCCAAAGAAGTATTTAACAGATAATGTTAGACCTTTAAAGATCCATGCTCATGTTCTCCCTCAAGACCTGTGCAGAAGTGGTGCTGAAATTTGGCCTCATGCCCTGACATGCTGTGACAAACTCTTCAAAGTTTCCTCTTATGTGAGACTCAGGGGAAGGGAAATATTCTTGCCTTATTAACACAAAGCTTCATTATACTAATTTTATTAATTGGTTACTAAATAGTTAGACTAACCCTTCCTTTAAAGTCCACATCTCCTCTCACATACCACCATCACTTAGTATTTTATGCAGTATTACTTTCTGGGTCTTTTTTGTTTTGTTTTTTTAGCAGGTATCCAACCCACCTCAGGCTATTTTGCTGCACACACCCCTGCTTCACTGTTTTTTACCTTTCTGTGAACCACAGAACGTTTGCTTGCAGAATAAGCTTCACGGGCGAGTTGTTGCATTCAACAATATTTTCCCCTCTCGTCTGCTATCACATGCAGGGTGGCCAATCTGCCTGGCCAAAGTAAACAGAGCAAAGCCAAGGCTGCCAGCTAGCAATCTGTGCTCTGTTTGGCATTGCTGGAGCGAGTTGTGATGTGGCAGGCAGAATGCGTGTTACCTACATATTGAGAGTACCCATTGGGGTCAAAAACTGGCCATTAGGGGCCAAGGATGAGTAAGAATGTATGAAAATTATCCTAAAATCAAATGTTTTCTGAACCTGCATCAGCTCTAAGAAGAAACGGCAGCTCCAGGCACCACACACACCTTTTTATACTGTCAGATGTGAATGCACAGAAAGGTATAGTACATGATTAGCAAGTGGAGCCACCAGATCTGCCAAGAAATTTGTGCACCTTGCCAAATAAATGCCAGTCAGGTTAGACAGCACAGACACCGGCTCTGGCCTTGGCACCTCTGAGCAGTAAACACTCGCCCCTCTAATAAATAGTGAAGCACAATGGCACTGGGCTTCTCCAACATACAGTCAGCAACAGCAATATCTCAGCTCTTGCAAAGAGGACTCACTTTACTTTTTACTTCTCGATTCCTCTCCAATATTTTCTTCAGTTTATAGAAAAATAAATTCATGTTCTCCTGCCTATCAAGCTGGTAGTATGCTCCTCTGTTACCAGTCATCAGCGATATGCTGTGCACTGGAGTGCATGACCTGTTTTAATGAGCTTTGGCAGAACATCAGATTCATTCCCCCTCCCCCGGCTAATTGCTGTATGCCATTTGTGCCATTCTGGTTCAGGATCTATCTGCAGATCTATTAGAAACACCTATTCCTAGGGATTTAGAAATAAGCAATAATAACGTGCTTAAAAGTGACAGGAGTGACGTGCAGCTGCAGTATTTTTTGATCCTTTTTATGCTGTTTACCCAGTTGGTTTGAGGTATTTTTGAGGTCTTGCAGTCCTGTGTAAAGAGCAACATTTCCTGCAATTAACATATGCTGTAAATTAATTCATTTTCGTACTTGAAGGTGTTTCATAAACTCTTGTAAAACAATTCAGTGAGAAAACAATTTGTAAAATTTCACCCATAGTTCAAAGTCCTCATCCTGCAAGGACAAATACACATATTTTACTTTCAGTAATTTAGCAGACATGTTTACATCTAAAGGATGACTGATGTGCTTAGAGTCAAGTGTGGTGTAGGTCTTCAGCAGACCTGGATCTGCAGGAACAGGCTGAAGCTGCTTTTGGCCCCTAAATGCCGTGAAATTATTTTAAAACAAAGCATTTGAAAATTAGTTCTAGCTTTATTCATTTGCCAACCCTGGTTTTCAAGACTAAGATCCTGGCAAAAAGATAAATGAGATATAAAATGTTTTGTATATGGATTAGCCAGGGACAGAAATCCGAACTGTACAATGTATGCTATTCTGATGATTAAGGACAGGACTTTGCCATCTTTTCCAGTTCTTCTGAACCAAACAGGAATTTTGCTTAAATATAATCTGCATACAACCTGATCAACATGATGCTCAGGTTGCTTTTGAATTTTCTTAAATTTTACAGATTGAAATACATACTCATGCACATATGTATGTATATATAAATTCTGAGGTTAAAAAAATGGTGTTTGGATTTTTTAAGCTGTCAGTCGTTATCTAGTAACCAGAGACTAAGCCAGGACCAAGTCAAAACATATCCTTCCTGCTTATAGATAGAGATGGCTCCTAAAGTTTTCTAGGATTATAAAACCATCAGCTTCATTTATTTCAGTTCATTTATTTCAGTTCATTTATTTCCCTTCTGTTCCACCAAGGGTATATAATACAGATAGTAGTTTCCGGTTTTATTTTTACAGAAAGAATTATCAAAATAGGGAAGGTGATAATCTGAAGAAAGAGCTGCTGTAGAGGTCACAAATGCACAGCAATTTTTGTTGTTGCAAGTCTACCTCACTCCATACAACTATTTAACACAGCCTTGGCTTTGTTGCTGTATTGCATTTTCCATTCTCAGCTTTGTTCTCTGAACACTGAATGCTATGGCTCATGAGCTGACTTTGTCAGCTTTTGCCCACTATCTCCCCGTTTTTATCTACATAGCTCTCCGGTTGCATTATTGGTAACATGTTTCTGAAGAGCAAGTTTAAAAGTGGATAATGGGGTATGAAAGTCTTTGTTTCCCTTACATAATACACACAGGTATGGCAGTATGTGTCCTGTTTGCCAGCCTTTTTTCACTCTTGTAAACCAAGAACTGGTACAGTTCCATTTTCCCCTTTTATGCCTATTTACATTTCTACAGCTTAGTAACTTCTATAAATCAAAAGGTTCAGGGGGCGTTTTCAAGGTTGACAAGTTGAAAATGTGGTTACTGTCCTACAAGTGAAGGCTGCAATGGCTATAAAATCCCAATTTCCAGAAGCACGATGTGTATTAAATTTGCAGACAATGGTATATGGTAAATACAAATGTGGTGAGCAGTGCATAAAAAGCTATGTTATTAAAATCTTATAAATAAGAAGTAGAAAAGCTCCATTTACTTGCATCTACCCCTGACTGCATCAGTACCTGATGCCATATACCTCTGCATCTTCCTGTTTCACCTTTCTAGCTGCCTGTATTTTCATGGATCCCTAGGGCAGGTAAAAACTTTACTCTCTAAACCACTCAGTCATGAACTTCTTTATTTACAGTCCCAACAGCTCCCAGATTTTATTATCTGGCATTGCTGTGTCCTGTTTTCTGCAGAACTGACTGTCATCGTTTCTTTAAAGGGATTGCAGGTGCTAAAACTGTGGTATTTCAAAACAAAGTTGGGGATGACATTCAGGATCTGTTGGTTTTGTCAACCTTCATTTTTCAGTTTCATTATAATTATCGATAAAAGCCACCTGCTTCTTGTTGTGGGGACAGAGGTAGGATTCACAGTGGGAACATTCAATTAAAAACTTTTGTTGTATTTAAAAGGTATTTAATTGAATTCCATCTTCAGGTATTTCAACTCTTAATAATCTGAAGCAGCATAAGGCATATGCCATCACTTTGTGACCGTCAATTAGGGCTCCCATAACCCTGGGATTTGCCACAAACCTTTTTGACTTTAAGCATGACATTTACCTGACACTCAATTTTCTTATTAGGAAGCAATAGCATTGGCTTCATGGGAATGGTGGGTGGATAGACATTCAATGGCTGTGAGACACTCGAGTGCTGTTGAGAAGTGGCCACAGAAAAAAATCAGGTAAGATCTGTATTATTGAGTGATCCAGCGAGGGTGCCAGTAACCATATACATACATCTTGCAAACTTGCCAAACACTCCTGGATGACTACTGCAAATTAACCACCTGCCTTCATTCTCCATTTAGTTTCTCTGATGTCTCTGATTTTCATTCATTTAAGAAAAAGCATGTGGAAAATACAGGAGGGATTCACAGTTTCCCTGTTAGGTAGCTAGTTGTGGACAATTTCTTTGTACTATTTTAACTCAAATCCTATTACCTATGTCAACAAAACAGTGATAGCCAAAATGAGCTGCAATGTTCTTGGACCTTTTCTCTATACAGGTAATATTTCCTAAGGGTCATGGTTTCCTGAATATACATAGAAGGTTATGACAGACCTGATTATAGCTCCTTTGTATTTGCAAGGTGGCAAAAATAATTAAAAACATGGTCTTGTGAAGTTTAACTCTTGATATAAAAATTAAATTAAACAGAAGACAATTTCATGAGTCATAAAAGCAAAGATTCTGGACAAAGAATGTTCATCATGCGTCTAACTTCCATTACTACAATTTTTCATTCTACAAACTCATTTGAAATAATAGGGATGCTCCCTGGTAGTGCCCATTAGTCCTTTGGTGCATGCTAAGGAATGGATTCACAGAGAGGTAGGTGTTGAACTTCAAGGATGCTTTCTGAGGCAAGAATGCAAGAAGCCCTCGGACTCCCCAAAGGCATCAGAATACAGTGGGATCCTGCTGATAAAGAATAGAAAACGCCAAGTAGCCAGTGCAGCTTCTAAAAAGTCTACTCAAAGATTGACGGGCAGTGAGAAAGTTCTGGAAATTGAGACAATTGCTCATAAATGAGCAGAGCTGCAGAAAGATGAGAGCAACCAAACATGCACCAAGGTAACTTTAATCAAAGAAGAAACAGTGGATAAAAGAATACTTACAAAGACTTCAAGAAGAAAAGATGCACTAATCAGTTACATGGCAAAAAAGCTGTCAACTCTGGATGGCTGGCTTGGGAACCCAAAGCTCATAGCTGCTATTAGCAACAGCCTTCCCTAGGGCAGACTCACCTGGAGGCATGGAGGCAGGCATGCTTTCCCCAGATCTCTGCCACCATTCTGGGGAAAGTTTGCTAAATCCAAAATGTTTTGATGAACTGGTGTTACCAGCAAAATTTGACTTCATTGTGTTTCTACAGCAAGCTCCTCTAACACTTGCAAGAGAGGCCCTGAGCCTGGCTGGGACATAAAATGAGGAGTTTGTATCAAGTCAGAATGCTCTGATATTGTGTGTTGATTTAATTCTGGGTGGTGGAAACAGCACAGTGCATAGAGACACATGGAGATACAGAGCCAGGCAAGGCTTTAGGAGGAGGTCATGTTCTGAGGCAGAATCAGGAAAGGCTGGCATATTTTCCTTTTTTCAAAACCCTGTGGGAAAGGCTCACACGACTTCTAGAGGAGTACAGTGGCCCTGGAGAACCCCAGCAGTTCTAAAAATCATGGTGTAATTAGATTACTCTTGTACTACACTTCAGAATGGCATTTGTTTTTTTTTTTTTTTCATACAGAATCACATTTGTATAGTGACTCCTATTCAGTTTATGGCCAGATAATTATCTGCAGCGATTGATTCTGCATAACTAATCATTTCACAGGGTGTTCGTGTTTCTGTCTAGAGATCTGTCTGGATTGGATGTCACCTTACTGATTCCAGACTGTTTTTCCAATTTATCATAGGCATTTCCAGTTTTAATATTCTCCTCCAGATGCCTTGCAGTCCTTCCCAACCTTTCAGTTTTGTTTACGTTTTTTTTTAAACCCTCTGTTTCACTTTCTCAATCAATAGTGAAACGCTGATAGTACCGGACATGGAAAAGATCCTTGTGGGACTCCACTTGTCTTCAGTTTGATGTACCAACAGACTTACCAAATGCTCCTCACTAAGTCCTATTAAAAATGCATTTAAATTATCTTGGACATGATCACTGTCTTAGCAACAGGATAAAAGCAAAAACCACGATGATCAGGAGGCTAGCATGCTTTATCTAAAGCTGTGACAATTTAAATGAAGTAGAAAAAATATATTCCACATATTTCATATGCCAACATATAATTTCATAATAAATTTGGCCCTTCTGCATTCTAGCAGAAGACAGAGACATCATACAAAGAAATCTTAGACATTAGAAATAAGAGTAGAAATAATATGAAATTCTTTCTCCAAAAATTGAAGTCATGCTTTGTTATGCTTCAAAGCAGTGCTATTCTGTACAAAGGACATAGTGGAAAGTCCAAAGAAACAGCCAAGCATGGCAAATTAAAGCTTATAGTGAAAGGCTGAAGCAGCCAAAACTGGGTTGCAGAAATGCTGTATCACAGCCCAGGGAGGTGATCATCTTTCTCCTTGCAGCTTTCATAAGACTGCACAGAAAATTCTGTACATAGCTTTTGGTACTCTAATACTGGAAAGATGTCAGCGAACGAAACATAATTTGGGGAAAAAATAAGTGGGATGATGTGTAGATTAAAGAGGATGCTTTTGAAGAAGGATTAAAATAACTATGTTAGGGTTTGCTAAGGAATGCCTACAGGGAATATTACAACATCTACCAGCATTTGACAAGGGAGAAGTGAAATATTTCAGTTATATAATGGATCATCATAATGAGTTGCAAAATGAAGGTAAAAAAGCAGGTATAACCAGAATACTAGGAGAAGCTTCGTAACTCCATGGCCAAGATACATTTCTACTGGGAATTAAGTTCACAGCCTTTGTCAGCCCTAGCAAAACTTGCCTGAGAAACTTCATGAAAACCAGGAAATGGATGTCATCTTAATGAACTTTCTGAACATATGACAGAGTGTTATCTAACTTCCATCTAACTTTCTATCTCATTTAACCATATTGGAAACTGTACTCCAGATTGAATTTGGAGTATGGATTTTGAAAAATAGGATCTCTTTAGTAAACCTTTCCAGAAGGCAGTGAAAGATGATCAAGTCAGGCAAAACTGCTATTAAAGATGTCATTCAAAGTTAATGAATAATCATTTCTTGCTACCATTAAGGGAACAAATGGGATGTTTAATTCTATTCTTGTCTGAGCAGCTGACCAGGGGAGGAAGCTACTAAAGGAAAAAAGGACTTTCCTGGTCACACAGATGACAAGATTGGTTTAGATGCAGTTAGATTACTGGGAATCACAGAGAGATCAGGGGCTTTCTCTTAGACGACTCCCACAGCTCCACTCATAGTAATCATTCTGCTTTTTAGACTTCACTAAGAATTTCTCTGAATTCCACCCTTTTTTTCCTATTTTTGTAATACCTTATTTATCTGAATCTATAATTCATACTGTTAACAAGCATCCTGTGCCAGCAGAACTAAAACCTGCTGGAATTTCTGTGCACAGAATCATACATTTAGCTTGTGAAATATTCCACTCACTTGAGCCAGAAGCTGCAAACATTACTTTCACTGGAAGTGAACCAAGGTCATACTTACACCCAGTGAGATCACCTGCTTCGGCTGGAAATAAAGAACATCCTACCAAATAAAGGAGAAAAGGAATTTTAATGCTATGCATGATTCCCCACTCCTTTCTCTAAAGGTACTCTAGCATTACGAATGAGATGTACAACTGCCATGTACATGCCATGGCTTCTGATAGCCATTATGCCTTTAATTATTGCACCCTGAGTGCATCAGGTGCTTTGTAAACACATACGGGGACAAGCCCTGAGGAACTGATGATCTAAATAGGTTACAAGTGTTAGCATCATGCTAAGTGGAGAGTTTGGCCGCAGCTGATAAAATGCAACAGAACCCAGTTCCCACCACAGTGATTTTCAAAAGAGGAAGAATGACCTTCCTATTAGTATAAAAATATTTGGTATCAGTCATTTCAGTCTGGGTAACAGGGTCCTGCTCTCATGGAGATTAAAAGATTTGCAAGTATTCCTTGCCTTCACGTTTTGGGTTTTTGTAAAAGAAGCAATCACTGAAGCAATGGAGGCTCAGAGAATGTATATAAAACAGTCAAAAAAGAGAAAAGTGCTACCCTTTCAATTAATGCACAATTCCTTTTTTTTTTTTTTTTCACGAAAAAAATCACTTTCCAATATTGTTTCTGCTTACCAGTATTGTTTCTACCACAACATTGCATTTCAAAAATACTACCCGAATCCATTTTCAAAACCTAAATCAGAATATAAAAACCTAAATACTTTGCTGAACTGCCATCCATATAGCTATTGATTTAAAAGAAAAAATATCCTGTGATTCTTTTTTTTTTTTTTTTTTAATAACCAGCCCCAATTTCAGTTCTCTTGAAGCTCGCACAACCTATCGGTAAACATTTTCCTAATAACCTGTATACAGGGAAAGAATAGGTACATTGCTGTTTCTAGACTTCAACAACTACTGTTGATACAGAAAATAAGTGGAAACAAAACAGAGACAAAGAATGAAATTTGTGTATTTTCACAGACAGATCAGCACTACCTTATACGTTATTATTAATATTCATATAGTGCCCTGGGAGAGTCACACAATGCATCAAGAAAAAAATAAAAGGCATAACTTATCAGAGCCTTTTAATCTTTTTAAGAGATTTTACTGAGTTATATTAAATTGCCAATGTCAAAGTCTAGCAACTGCTACCTATCTCTGACAAAGTTATCAAAATCTGATGAAAGAAAGCTGTGCTACAGTTGTTAGGCAGGCAGCCTGGCCAGGTTTTCTGCCATACTTGCTGATGAAACAAAAGCTATAGCTTGTAGAGAACAATTGAATATTTCCATGTGTTATGCCAGTAATAGCTTTCCCTGTAGAGAAATGTCTCTTGCTTCCAGCTAACAGCCATGCTAGCTACCTAAAATCTGACAAATGGACTGTGTTCAAAGTTGGCTAATTGGAATCTCAGTAGTGTGGACGTGACTTTTGTCGCTTAAAGCTATGACAGTTCCTCTGTTGTCAATGGTAACTTAAATAGAAAGCAGAGACTATTCATTCGTCATCCTTTGCTATATATTCACAAGTGCTTACTGTCACAATTACCAATATATTCAGAACAGAATTATTGTGAAAATAGTTTTAATGCACTCTGGAACAAATTGAGCTGATTCAAGAAAGCCTATCAAACATGAAGATAAAATAGTGCTGTAATGGAGATTCTACAATATTGAAAAAAATAAAATTAAGCCAAATTCTGGAATGTATAGGATTTGGGGTTATAAGTCATTTCAATTTGTTTTTGACTCTTAAATAAAAAATAGGTATGAATTGTAAGATATGGAAGACCCACACTTCATTGCTCCATTTAATGGTATCCTTTCTCCTAAAATATGTGATAAATGTTGTCAATATCTGATTGTGTACATTGATTTTAGACTAGGCAAAATGTTCACTCCCCTGACTGCTTTCAGATGGGATTGTTTAAAGTGCAAATTTGCAGACAACACTGGTATATGTCAGTTGCACATAACAAGGAATCCTCATTAACATTTGGTAAAACCATATTCCAATTTTTAAAAGCCCAATTAAAAACAAACAAACAAACAAACAACAAAAAAAAACAAACAAACAGTAAACTGGATTCTGTTCTCACCATTGCTTCAGTTATGCAGTATACTTAGGTAGCATGCAGTTAAAACATGCAAGTAAATAATGGCTTTGAATTCAAGGCTCCATTTGAATGCCTGCACTTTGGTACTTACACAGACCTTAAAGCAAGAAGATGTAGGAACGAGGTGTAGGAATCATACAGACAACATTGAGACCTCAGATAGCCTGATCAGTAATGAACTAATGATATGACATCATGGCTATGTACATTTTCAGGATAAGTATATCTTCATTGATTAACTCCATTAAGTCAATAGAGTGAAGGTAACCAAACTGAAAATCTTACATTGGTTTCTGTAGCAAATCTGTGATGCCAGTCTGTTAAAATTCAGTGTTCAGAAAATGGATAAACAAACAAAAACCAAACAGCCTTTTGTTTTAGCTGATTTTGACTATCATTTTAAGTGTTCCTTAAATTAGTTATAGCAGACTTTACAAAACTTTGAAAGAAAAGCTGGGATAAACATGGCAAGAGACTCTCTACTCCCTATTCAAACTGAGCTCCCAATTGCAAGTTTTCAAATCTTTTCCATAAGCATCATCCAATGCTGTGGCAAATCATTGCTGAATATATTAGAAATTCTAGTAACTGCTTACATATGCAACTTCCTTTTTCACATGACTCATCACTATCAAAATATCTCAAAAATGAAACAGAGAATAAAAAGACTGAGTTGATTTGTAATTCATAAGTCAGAAATAACTTTTAAAAAATCAGATAGTGAAACGTTTGAATTTGCCATAGTCTCATACAAAAAAAAAAAAAAAAAGCCTTCACCTTCTAAAAAGCACAAGTAAAACAAAAATAAGTATTTCATATTTTAAAGGAGTATCATGTCAAGCAGTGACTGAATAAAATATCCCTATTTTACTAAGTCTTCACTATTTCAAGGCAGTAATTTCTACTACATTCAGCAATCTCTGACTGCAGGACTAGTCAAAAACAAATCAATCCAGAAATTCGACAAAAAGGGTGTAGCAGTATTTCCTCCAGTTTCTCTGAGATGGCTTGAACTAGTCTGCACTACTGTTAGCTCTGAACACGACCTAATGCATGACAGGGCAGATCTCTTTTCTTTGTATCTCCTTACTCTCCTTGCAGTGAGATGAAACTAAGACTGAAGACATGATTTACCTCCAAAGTAGTCCAATACCAACCAAGCCCACTCTTATAATACGCATACGTGTTTACATGTGCACTTGCAGGTTAAGAAATGTTCTGGGGCTGATTCTGATTTGCACTAAGGTAACTGTAGCTGTTACGGGGCTGTGACTGGGTAAATCTCAGCTAAGAAGATCTTTCTGAAGACTCTTTTTCATTGCTCTACAGGTGTCCAAGATTCCATGTAAAGAGTCAGACCCCATCAAAACCCAGGATAGTAAATATTCTGATGAATAATTACCACATTTTCAGTGCATGTCAGCATGTCAGATAAATTCATAATGTAATTAAAACAGTTCAAAAATTAGGAAAATGAAACACCATATTTGCAGTTTGATTCACACAGCCAGAATAAATTTTTATCTCATATGATAAAAAATCTTATTTATATTTTCTGAAGAAGTGTCTGCATAAGCATCTTTTTTTGTTTAGTTCATGAAAATAACAGAGGAGTAAGGACATTTATTAGCTGGAACCTGACAGTATGTACACATGTAGTCTTATTTGCAAAATAATTCAATTTGACTTCCATGGAACTACAAGACATAAGCAAGAGGTAGTCATATAAAGTCTTTGTGATCAACCTGTCTGTTTTCCTTATACAGTAGTCTTAAAATTGGCCCACCATAATTACATGTGAGTAATGGGCTTCATTAAAGGGCTGATTCTCCTTTACATTCGGGTTTATGCTGTAAAATAATCTTTCCTAACTTATAAAAACTTAAGAAATAACAATGCTCAGTTGTTATTAACAAGGATCAGTACACACAGTTGAATGTCACTGTACCGATTTGGTGAGGTAATAGAAAAAGCAGTGCTTCTATTTATTGACGTTACTTTTCTGCAAGGTAAGAAAATGGGTAAGAAAAAATTCATCTTCTATTCTTTTATAGTGTCTCAAAGAAGATCAGATATACTCCTTCAATGGAGATATATACAAAATACAGGACTTCCATTTGGCTTTTTTTATTTTACTATTACAGAAACTTTTTACCTTTGGATAAAGAATTACATCTCAATGACTTTACAGAATGTCAAGAACTGTTAGGTTAATATAACAAATTTTTAGACGTTTACTCTTATTCTCCTGTGTATAGCTTTCACTACCCCTATTTTCCTTCATTTGATCATAACACTAGTAATAAAACTTCACTTCACCTTAATAAAATGGAGTCAGAGCATCTCATTTCATATATTTCTATTTTATTTTAAATAGATGCTGATTACTGATCTGAAAACATACTATCCTATGCTGTTGTACCTTTCTGCCTCACTTTTCCACCTTTCAGTTTATATCCATTGTTGACTGTGATAGAATTATACTACCAAAACAATATGATCCCAGCCTTGAGAACACGTCTCTCTGCTAGGTCAAACCATTTGCCATAATGAAAATTGCAAAAAGAAAATAAGTGCATTCACCAAACAGTCAAGAACACTGGCCTTTCTTCTCCATGCCTCGTGATAACAGATTGGCCTTGCCAACTTCGATCACAAAAACATTTTCATCTGTAGAAGATCTTATAATTCCTGTTTTGAGTGATTACTTTTAAATGATACACCACAGTAAATATGAACTTTATTTTATTTAGTGACCAGTGCTTCTTAAAGAGTGCAAGCCAACTAGAGCAGCAGAATATTGAATACATAAAACTGCTATTAAAGAAGGTTAAGGCTGTGTCATAAACCATCTAAAATGTTATTATTTCAAGCTCAGGCTGATCTGTTGGCACACTGTAGGGAGAAGAGAAAAGGATACAATAGCAGGAGTGAAAGCACAGTCACAGTCAGAAAAGTTGCTGTAATGACTTTGGGATGACTTCAGTACAAGCGAGCAAAATCACTGTGGGGTTACCCATCCTACGCCAATGCTATAATATCCAACTCATTCAACTCCCAAGTTACAGCAGATTTTTTGTCAAATAACAGTTTAGAAGACACAAGGATTGGCCTAATTTGCAATGAACACAATGTGAGCAAGAGTTGTCATTTGAAAACTGAAAATCTCTCTACTTTTCTCCTGTTTTTATGCCACCTTTACTAATGACTTTACAGCGGGAATGTAGTGGATGGTGTTCATACAGAGCAGAAACCAGAAAAGTCCTATTAAGTCCACAGTACTCAACTTCAGCATTCAACAAACTTACGGCCTATGTACATATGCACCACTCCAAAGTCCAAGCTGAGCGAAGGCATTGATCTCGGAGGTCCCAGAGATACTCTGCTGAGGTAGCTACTCTTTCTAGAAACCTCTCCAGGCAGCCAGAGTACACAGCTGACCCCCTTGGCTACAGGAATTGGTATTCACCCTTCAGGAGCATTTGCAATTTTCTCAGCCTTTTCCAGAAAAATCCACTGGAAAATGTCCAATTCACAGAAAATTTACATGGTGAATATAACTCACAAAGATTTCTAAAAACACTTCAGAAACCACTGTCTCTTAAACAGCATGAGAAATGTTCAGATGTGTGCTCAAAAATAATGCTGCATGCACTTCACTCTCTTTGTCTTCTCACCACTGGCTAGGACAAAGCCCGGGGGGGTGAGTAACCCATGGTCTTTCTGTGACCAAGGAGTTTCTTCAGCCCAATTTGCCTACAAGCTGTGGCTGGTCCTGAACCTGAATCAGCTCTTGCTGTGGCACCTCTGTCATTCATGGTGCCAGCCACCCTTCTCTGGGTCTTCTTTTTAGTTGAGTCTCCAAATTAGTAATTATTCTGAACTTTCTGTTGGACAAATGCTTCCTTGCAATCTATCTCTATCAAACAACTTTGTCAGCTACCTTGTTCCTAACATCTTTCTACCTCAATAATCTTCTCATTAAGGGTTAACTAACATCTACTTCTTACGTTTAGGGCAGCAAGGTGTGGTACCCATTCATGTAATGAAATATAGCAATGTTATACCTTCACAATATCTCTGAAACTACATAATTCTCCAACCACTCCTAGAAATTTCTCAGTTAATGTTGATGGGCATTGGCTCAAACATTGAAAGATCATTGAAGGAATCAATCACACCACTGAACCAATGATTGCTGCACAGTAGTGCTGGTGTAGTCATGATGGTTTGCGGATGTAGGAAAGATGTAGATGATACTTGTACCTAGTGAAATGAAAAATGTAAATTCATAATATTTCTAGCCACCGTGTAATACAAACTATATTTATTAACTGAGTTATATGGCTTGCAGAATGACTGATGATTTATACGTGATTTGTACATCTGGTTGAAATATCTAAAATCCAGATTCTGATGATCTGCTGACTGAGGCACATTCTGTGTTTTTGCTTGACTGTGAATAAAGAATATTTTTCATTTTTCTTCTGCACAATGCCCCAAAGAGCTGAAAGCAGGGTAAAATTCATTAAATAATTTCTGCTAGATATTTGCTTATGCTAACACTAACCACACTGTAAAATACGTATTATTTCCTCCATTTTCCTAGCTGCTGGATTTTTTTTCTCTGCTTTTATATTTTCTTGAGTTTTGCAATCCAGGGACCCTGGAAAGTGAAGTCTGTTCTGCAGCTGTAAAACAGACATTATGTTTGCTCACAGAGAGCTCCCCCACAAGAGAACGGAACATCTGAATAACATCTTCAATGCCTTGGCATAGCCAGTATAACTATAATCAGGTGCCAGACACTGGAAGGATTAATTACCCAACACCTCAGTACTGAAAACATGATTATCACAAGGAGATAAATGTCATGTACACAGACATGACACGGTAACAACTGTCTACTTTGATGATGATGTAGATTTGAACTGCAGTGCAGAAGCAGAGATCATGAGGGCTTTTCTTTGCCTTCCTCTGTGGAAAGTCTACACCCAAACAGAAAAAAAAAAAAAAAAAAAAAGAAGAAAAAAAGAAAAAAAGAAAAAAAAAAAAGCTAATTTTTTTTTTTTTTTGCATGTGATATCTTTTCTTTCTGTTTCTATCTTTAGTATATGTTCTATGACATGGGAAGGAATTTGGATGAGAAAAATGTTTCTCTTTTAAAGTAATTAAATAAAAATTCTTATTTTATGTATATCAAATATATTTATGACTACATCATATTATTTTTGTTAAAATGTGTGAGCTGGAAGATACAAAATACTGCATATACTGGTAGGAAATGTTGCAATTTTAGGTTAATCACTGAGAAAAATTGTAGCTTGATAATGAGGTTAAGAATAAAAATGTGGTATACAGAAAACCTTATGTGATATACATTTCAAATGCAGTTTTTAATCAACCCCTTACGGAGGAGTGTGAAATCTAAGTAATAGAAGTGACATACTGCCTGTGAGAGTTTTAAAGTGACATGACATTATACACCAAAAAGATCAATGGCTGGATAACCTCTCAAATAGGGTTATTGAACATGGGTTATCAGCAGAGTTAGTATAGGTGTCTCAAAACTATTTTTCAATGTCATTATAAGACTAATCGAGACCAGATAGGACACACAAACTATATAGATTATGGATGTCTTACGAAATAAAGGGGATTTATAATGATTATAGGCAAAGTGGTAATTGAAAAGGCTTGTAATCATTTTTAATAAAGCTTACATATCAGGTCCACATGTAACATTTTAAATCAACAAGCCCCTATACCACAAGAATAAGTAAACCCTGGCATACTTATTAACTTATCGGGAAATGTCAAGTAATGAGGCAAAGGGCATTAAGTAGATCATTTTATTACCAGACTGTAGCTAACACTGGGAGCTAGGCTTCTTTTACAACAAAGAAAAAGCCCAACAAATCTAACATGACAAAAGATATATCAGTGCTCTTGAAAAGCTATTAAGACATAAGTGTTAATTTCCCTTAGTTAAATCTTTGCTCCATCACCTTGTTATATGTGAATCATTTCATAAAAGTGAAAAAATGGTGCTTTAGAAATATTAAAGTAACAGCTTTATGTCTTCCTGAATAGGTCAGGTTCTAAAACTTTCAGTAAAGGGTACCTAAATGCAGCTATCTTTGAAAGACCTAAAAAAAAAGATGACACACAGCGCAGTGGAGAGAATCTGTGAAAAATCAAGAATACAGACGTATCTCAAATAGATCTCATTGACTTTTAGAAACACTTTGAACAACAGCTGTAGCCACTGGGGTGCTGTAATGACATACCCCATTATAAAATGTAACACTAAGTAAATGTAGGAGTGGAAATTTAACAATTGGACGTTTAATGGCTGCAATTATGGCAAAAGAATAATGAACCTATTAGACAGAAGAACTGGCAATTACTCTAAGGCTTATTGCAATACAGCTGTGAAAAAAGTAATACAGAAGCATGCTTAAAAATGGTTATTAAAGGGGGATAATGCATTCTGTTTACCTTGACAGAAGCAATTTTTCTTCTGAAATGAAATGGAGCTTTTTGGCTATCAGACATGGGAGCTCAGATGTGATGGATCCTGCTATTTAAAGGTAATGTATTTTCAGGTATGCTTTTCTAGGCATAAATGATGTCTACACTAAGCCTGTAACAGCTAGATTTATCAGCCAACAAACAGACAGAGGAAGATGTTTAAGAGCAGACATAAATGAAAAATAAATAACATACAAAAATTTAAGGTACCCTCTAAACAGTCTAAGTAGCTACTTTTTATGAATGGAAATGGTAAATGTTAGTTGTCTCCCTTCAAGACAGATTAGGTGCCAGACTCATTAGGCAGTTTACAAGATTCCCATGTTGGGATTCAAATATAATTTATTTGGCTTACTTAATTTTCAGCTGTACGCATCCCAGTGAGGGCAAAAGTGAATGGAAAGAAGCAAAATGTGATACAGATGCAACAAAGACGACGTGAGAAGAAAGCCTCAGTGGTATTGTATGGAAGCATAATATCTGATTAAAATAGTATATAATTTTGAAAATTTGAGTTTCCTTTTGATAGCCAGAGTCAATAACTAACGGTAGAAAGCCCATAAAAGTGCTAGTAAGTGATACAGGATGTTTTGTTTGTCCACTCAAAGTCCACATAATTAGCAATCTGAGAGAAGTTCAGAGGACAGTCATGTCCACCTTGTCCAGTTCAGTGCTCTAACTAGTTACTCTGACCTAAATACTGGAAAGTTAAACGTTCCCCTCCAAGTCATGGCAGTGTTCCTAAAACATATGTCTCAAGCCTGACTAATACCATTCATCAGTTTTCCACTTCCTTCAGTGTTTCAGAAGGAATTTATTAAATGCATTGCAGTTCTCAGCCGTCCATCGCCAAGAAGGAGCTCAAAACATAAACATGGCTCTGAATTTGGTGGCAGTGAGTGCAACTGAAGAAAGGGCCCACATCTTACCATTTGGTGCAGACGGTTTAAAAGAAATAAGGCCTTGCCCTTAAAAAGCAATGAAAATAGCATCAAATAATTGAGAGTCTTAGAAGACACAAAACACAATGCATTATGAATGGCTTCATAAGGCCAGGAACCAAAGTAATCACAAAGCTACCCACTAGGAAAATTCTCATCAAGGGCTTTATGCTAAGCTTGCTTACCTCACAGAAATGAGTATGTCCAAGACCAGGTTTATGCTTGGCATTGAAAAGCATGATCTGTGTGTATTTGGTTCAGGTTCTGGGACTGGCTTTGGTTGTTTCATGCAGCTGTAGCTGCTCAAAGCAGCTGGAAAACTGCTATAAGGGGCCATAAAATGCTCCAGTTTGCTCTAAATTATTCAATAGGCCGTTTAGTCCCAAGGCTGGTACATGAACATGGCTATGGAGAAGTGGCTTTGAGCTATGGCTCTCAGCTATTCTCTGCTTCCCAGTATGGGAATTCATTTTGAGAATAAAAATGAAGATGCTGAAATTTGACCTATTGACTTTAAAAGGTTTCTGGGCAATATGAAATGAAAATCAAGCCCTTTATAATGTGCACCTTGCACTGTGGTACACTTTTGTTACATACTTGTTTACTCTGTGGAACTACCTCAATAGTACACACGTTCTCTGCGTGCTCTTCTCCGAAAGTATCAGTTCTTGAAAATCAGTCCCCAGATCACTGTGAGCAGGAGGGCTATCAGTCTAGAAGGAACAGGCTCTTGAAGCTTAGGACTGGGAATTGTACAGGCTACGGACAAGCACATTGCTGAGGCAGAAGCAGAAAATACCACTAGGGAATTCTGAGGTAAACGTAACCTTGTATTACCTGTCCACGGTCATAACTTCACTGCTGCCAAAATGCAGGTTGTTCATTTATTCTTAAAATATACAAATAGACATGTATTTACAGATGACTTGTGGGTGCTATAGTGTGAAAATACAGTATAATAATTCCCCTGAAAAAGACAGACATTCGTTTTACTTTAAAGTATACCCTGAAGTTAGTGACACTTATACCATCACTCCTTGAGCATGCCTGCCAGACAAAATGTCATGATACTATAAATGATGTCTCTTTTCCCACATGTACTTCTTCCTTGTTTCCCTCATCTTTGCCCAAGACACTGCTGTAGGGGTTTTAGACCTTACTTACACTAGCAGTGTATTGCATCAGCATGCAAATTACACATCTTTCAATATGCAAGGGGCTGTTTTACCAGTGTCTAAATCATTACACTTCTCTTTAGACTGCAATGAATTATTGGTGTCTCTGGCTGGAGAGGCAGCGTTTTCACACATCCAACTCGAGCATGGCTGAGAATGTTACTTTAAAAGCATAACCTGTTTGATTAGTGTCAATGCATGCATCAGAAGCCACTAACAAACAGAAAATCCAAGAAGGTGAATATGAAGGAAAGTAGAAAAAAATGTGCCGTGAAAAATTCCCGTTAAGGCAGAATGTTATCCTCAGTTGTCATCTGCTGAGAATATATTTGTTTACCAAGTAATAAATAAACATATCCTCAGGTTCTCTGCTTTGAAAGGATGTTACAGAAAAGCACATTTCTACTATAATCAAGTTCAGGTTGTCATTGGGTTACGACAACTAGATGGTATTAGTTAACTATCACTTAAAGAAATGATTCATTGCACAAGGAGGAGCAGCGTGTTCAAAAGGCCTCTTCAAACTTCCCAGATCCCCAGAGATGAAGCATATTACACGAGATTGGGGAAGAATAGTCTGTCTATGCATAAGTATTAACACGCAGTGCCATCTTTTAAATGTTTTAATTGCTGGTATTCAGCACTTGTATGAGTAAGACAGTCTGTTTATATCAAATTTCTCTTCCTTGTTAACTTCCTTGTTCTCCAGAAATTGCTGAGAGGAGTTTGTGCTTTTTCCCTACAGGCTGTGCATATTTGTCTGGGTGCCCCTGTGCTCAGTCTCTTTTGTGCAGAAAGCCCTTACTCTTATGCTTTCTTAAAGCTCTTAGAATATAGGTGGGTTTTGCAATATAGTTAACTTTCAAATATCACTGAAAGTCACTATTAAAAAAACATAGGTTCATGTGGATGGATGAGGATGGACTGGGTAATTTTGAATCTTCTTGAATGTGGTGATATAGCTGATTTCCTGAATTCTTCAAATTGCCATTCAGATAGACAATACACTAGGGACACACATTAAGGACAGTGATTATCCTAGAAAGGTTCCCTTTTATTTATTTTTTCTTTGTTTTATTCTTGTGCAACATCAGACCTTTTAAAATGAGCTGTAGGTTGTCCTGGTTCATTTATCTCCATCTGTCTGCTTCAAATATGGTTTTATTATGTGGTAGACTGCCTATAAGTGTCTTCTTTCTACAGTAACCTTTTAAATTAAAAATGTTAGCGGACTATGAGAGCTTGCTAAACAAAGATTTGACCTGTTTTCCCTAGAGTTTCCTCTCAAAGAAAAATTCTCTTTTCACGATAAATAAATAAAAATAATAAAAAAGAACCCACAGATATTCAGCATAGCATCTTGGGGCATGTGAACTCTGTGGAGTGAAATACAAGACAGGAGGCCCAATTAGTTGCAAACTGAGGCTGGTAGCAGCACCTTAGAGATATGGTAGCTTGGACCTGGAAGCAGAGTTTTGCTGATCTGGGCCTGTGACCAAGCTAAGAGTCCACGCTGTGATACTGAGGTGACCAGATTTTTCAGGTCTGAGCTGCTTGCATAGTGAAGAAATGCTTTAAACAGGCTACACGGAATATCCAGAGCATTCCTGGCATTAGCTACCCAGTAAAAGGGTGGGAAACATCACCTCAAACATGCTGTGTGATGGAGACTTTCAGATTTGGCCCATAAGAAGTCAAACATTCCCTGACACCAGACTCTGGCATCAAAAGCCCAATTGCAATAGCTTACAAAACTCTGAATTCTGACTATATGGGGGAAATACATGTAGATAATTACCTTTCATATTTTAATTATTGTTTTTTCGCAGGCAGTAGAAGGTACTTCTTTATTTACTACTGCATTTTTTGAGGGGGCAACTAGGCTGTATTATTTATAAGACAAGGACATTACTTGCTTAGTTCTTGGAAATCTCTTCTTTAGAACCAGACTTGCACAGTTAGCACAGAGATGTTGTTTAAAAGAAAAAAGATGTCTCTCAAAGACTCATAAACTTGAACTACATCTGCAAACATCAGAAAATGTTTAGAAAGTTTGGGTAAACTCAAATTTCATGAGAATTGTTCATCCCTAATTTGCATGCATGAGTCATGTAATTGTCAGTGAGTGATGAAATAGGGAAGCAGGTGGTAGTGTCTGCACATTGGGTTATGAGCGGAGTGTTCCAAGGCAGGATGTGCTTCTGTCTATAAGAGAGTTAGTGGGAAATGTGACAGACCCAGTTCTTTTGGTTACTGGACAGACAGAATAGATCGGAAAGAGCAGTTTAACAGGCCAGGAAGATAAATGCTCTGGTTGCGTTAGAAAGTCTGTTATAAGAAAGATGATTTCTGGGATGACAGATGTGAAAATATTGCAGGCTCAAAAATACAAAGCACTCTGAGGGCTTCTATTATAACTAGCTCAATGAAAGATAAGAGAATAAAGAAGATCAGAGAGATACATTTGCATTGAGGGGGGAAAAAAGCATCACACCCTTTTTATTCTGCCCAATGGCCTCATTAAAACAAACAAACAGACAAACCACCTCATTATAAAATTGAGATCTGCTGTGTTCTTCAACCCTAGCGCAGGCTGTCTTATTTCCTGACATTTCCATATTCCCATCGAATTTATACTGCTTGCACATCTTTCTAAACAGTATTATGCCACAAAAAGTAATGTACTGGGTATCCAGTACTGCAACATCCTTTGGACTAAAAAAAAAAAAAAAATCAGGAAAAAAAACCAAACAGGTACATATTCTTCCAAAATATTGTTTTGGGAACTGCTGGACTGCATAACCATGTTGTAGTTCTGGGAGGTTTCTTATCACTTTTTTTTCATAAGCTGCTATTTTGGCTGCTAAAAACAACAACAACAACAAAAAAAAAACCACACACCAAGAAAAAAAAGTCAGCTTCCCCAGTTCAGCACTGACTCCATCCAGAAATTAACAGCAGCAGAACATGGATGTAGCTGCAAAGCCTGGAAAGCTGCACAATATTTACTGTGTAACATTCTCCACCTGTCCATAACTAAGCAATCCTGAAGGCATGTTGACAGCCAAGGCCACATTCCTGATTACAGTGGACAGAATCAAAGTTTTCTTAATTGCTGGGTCATTAATACAGACTAATGAAATCTAAATCATTACTAACAATTACTACCTGCAAAAAAACATTCAGGAATACTCTGACATTGAGATCAGCATTTCTGACTTGTCCATTTTGAAAGATGATAGCTCTGTACTGAAAGCTAAAGGCAAATGTTTTGTCATTGGCTTGTTGCATTACAAGCTCCATTTAGGACTAAACCATCCGTACTGTGCCAGGAGATAGAAACCATGTAAACCGCCGTGAACTTGAGAGTCATTGTGGGATCTCAACTGCATATGTCTCTTCCTCACTGAAATATAATACAATTTCCTAGTAGGAAAGCCTTTGAATGGACTCTGCATAGGAACCTGCATGGGAAAAGTGAAATTCTCTAATGGTTTGCTCTGAAAGCTGCAGTTTGTCTACCCGAACACTTAGCTTGTCTGAGGAATGAGCCATTTTCTTGCAACTAGTAAACTGAACATGGTGGAAGAAGAAGAGGCAGGAGGCATCCATTTGGACCAAGGGTGCTAAGCAGGATGAGAGTCAAAGGTAAACCAAGATCCATCAAAGAGAACTTTATCATTTTCAGATTGCCAGTGCTGTAATCTTTTTGAGAGAAAACACCCCTTGGATTAAGAAATGCTTTGCTAAATGTGTTTTTGCCATTACTGCCTCAGTACCCATGAATGTATTGAAGGTGCTAGGGTCTCTGGTTCTGCCATGTCTTCCACTACATTAACAGATCAGTGCAAAGCAAATTAATAAGTCCTATTCTTTGCTTTATGTATTCTTCTTATGTCTCTTAGTGACCAGATTAATAAGGCAAACTCGTATCCAACAAAGAACAGCCTAACAAATATTAGCACTTCTGAAATGTCAAGAAAATGTGTATGCTTACAGAAGCCAGAGCATATTCCTATGCACTGGAACTCCTCCAGGCTTGTAAAATAGGTAGGATCACAACAGTTGTGGGCTTTACACACTCCCATGGTGCTTATAAATTGCCAGTGCCATAACCGCCAACCTATGCAGCATTCTTCTGCCACCATTTGCTCACTTCCTGCATACGCTCATCTAGCCTGACCTACAGTATGGCCATGGATGTTATATCAATTCATACAAACCACCAAATTGCTACCCATCAGTGTTTGATCGCATGCTCTGATCCTTTATTTCTTATTCTTCATAGATAGACTTCATAGAAGACCAGCATGCATAAGTAAAAGCTATCGCCACGGCATGCCTGCAGGTAGAGCAGCACTGGGCAGACAGAACATTCCTAGAGATGAGGTGCTTGCAAAATTTCAGACATCTGTAGTTTTCTACTTGGAAATAGTTCTCTTTGCCTAGATTAATTTCTTAATGACAATCAATTACTACACTTGTTGTTGGTTTAGATTACACTTTGCAGATTTCCAGTTTTATGCCAATGAAAGTAAACTTCCTGACCTTCAGTACATTAAGCTAATGTACTGCCACATTAATGTAATCAGATGATCACAGCACTTCCCACCATCTGCAATTTACTTTTACAGTGATCAGCGCAGAAGCCATCATGTTTCAGTTGTGTTGTCTGCTACGGTAACAATCTCCTTGCTATTTAATTTTCAGTCTGTTATTATGGTGCAGTCACCCTTTCCACAATGGATGGTGGCTATGAGAAAATGTAACTTGCTGAATGGAAATGAAAATTTAACTTTGAAGAAAAATGTAAATTTACAACATTAGGGAAAGGTAATAGTTTTTATTATATAAGCAAATAAAGTAAGGACAGGCTAGCTTTGGGTACACAAGGCCTTCTTCAGGTGAGGGTATTTCCCCCCCACCAAAAAAAAAAAAAATTTTTTTGTAGTAAAAGATATGAGTTTTTCTTACAAACTTTGCCTCATCTGCATTCTTAGACATCACAACATTTTTTCTCTATACTGTACTCAAAATTGAAAACCTAGGAATCTCAAAACTATTTGTATTGTTTCTGTTTGTTATGTGCCTTTGAAATATAAACAGTTCCTGAATGGAGACATGGGTGTGCAACACTGGAATTGCAACACAAACATTTCATACAGGAAATTAAAAGTTTCCCTGTTAGAACTAGCAGAAGGAATTAGGTTGGAATGCAATGATTACATAAATTGAAGATTTCACGTTCTTCCTAAACTATTCATGAAGTTAGTCATTTGGGAGAGGAAATCCTAAAAGAGGCTCACTGCACACCAGCAGTTTGTTCGGTGATGTCAGATGGAAACAAGCACTAGCTCTGGCGCTCTTTAAGCATCCAGGCTTGGTTTGGAGGAGTGTGCTCCCTCCAGTAATGTAGAGCAATGCAAACAAGGAATGCGTCATAAATCTGCATACTTTGTAAAACTCATAAGCTTATCTTACAAGCTGGCTACATGATATATTCTCTTTGAAAATGTTATAGATAAACTTGTGCCAACCACAGTCCATCAATTTTATGAAATGATATTTAATGAATGCAGCAGATTCCCATAGCATAGGAATAACTAGAGAACCATCATGAATAATGAACATAATGAAAGAAATATACCTTCAAGCACAGAATAAACTACTGACTGCACCATCAGATTAAAAACAAAGAGGGTGACTTAAATAGTTATTTGCAAATATCATTCTGTAAACAAATTTGAATATAAAAGCTGCACAGAATTTGTTGTTCTTCAAATTTGTATAAAGGATTTGTCATCTCTGAAATGACAATCCCTTCGAAGTACAAAGGCAAATGTGCTGAAGGTGGCAGTTTGATGTACCAGAAATACCTGGAAATAGGGCAGAATACACGAAGTATAAATTGCTACCTGAAGTAATCCTTAAGCAACTGATCACCAGAGAGTAAAATTCTCATGCCTCCATTTTACAGAGGTCTCAAACTCTCACAGTGCACTTATCACTAATCAGTATCATTACCACAAGACCATACTTGGAGAGGTTTATTTTGTCCTTTATTTTACTGTTCCCAAGTGTCCAGACTTGGATCTAAAGTGATCCTCACCTTTTCCCATGCAGAATAAAAATACATACACACAAACCAACAAATCATTTGTCCCCACATTCAGAGAACAGTCTGAAGATAAAAAAATGGAATTTCCCTTTGTTTCCCAGTGTACTGCATACCTTTTTTAGGCCACTATCACATACTGAAAGATTAGAGCACTGATAGTGTGATCACCTGACAGGGTTAGCTCGAAGACAACTCTAAACCCTCTGTTTGCTAACCAGCTTAATTTGGCCCCCTTCAGCAGTGTTCAATCCAAGCCTAAGGAGGGGAGGGTCTGCGACTGCACCTGCCAGTGGTCTGCCTTCATGGCAAAACGCAGCTTGCTCTAGCACCTTGCTGCATGTAGCATCACTGCCTGCCTGTACGGATCCTCATTAAAGGGGAAAGTGAACTCTCTACATGGGTGAGGAAGAAACAAACAGCCCAAATGGGATGAAAGCTTTTAAAATAGTTTACAGATAAGGGAGAGATAGTACCTACAGCAGAGGCTGGGTGAAAGTAAGCCTTAAACTCCAACTCAAAAGGTAGCTGTAGCCCTTAGTGTCCACGTAAACAACCACCAAGAGAGGGCAGGTGAAAAGAGGCTGGATTGTCTCCTCCAGCTTCCAAACTAATGGTTTACTTTAATAAGACACTTGGTGTTTTGGTTAGCACGTTGTTACCTCTGCTACAGAGGGATATGTTTCCAGTTGGTTACAGACACAGCAATGATGTTATCTGGAAGGTACTGTCTCCTGTGCACAAGCACTATCAAGAATATACAAATTTATGAGTCGTGCCAAGATGAATGGAAAATTGTCAGAATAGTTGAAGGAATATGCAGAGGGAAAGTAGGAGGCAAGGTACTACTAAGCGAGTAGTGCAGGTGTTAATTCGACTGTAGACACATTGTCTACATTTCTAGGGTGACTCAGGATGTGTTTTAGGGGATCTTAGAGTTAATCAGAGGCTTACTTATGCAAAGCAGTGGCACACATGGGACATAGCATTGATAACTCTGCCTCTCACTGGCTTTTTTAATGTTTCAGGAAGCCAATTAAAAAAAAACAACAACACACACATACACACAATCATAAGCAATCTGGTTATGTCATTGCATTTCCTGAATGGTGAATCTGTAAAACGATGCTTGGACTTCATATAATTGGGCCCACAGATGTCTCTCAGAGGAGCTGAAATGTACGTAAAAAAGATATATGAGTTTTTGTTTGGGTTCATTTGGAGAGAAAAGGCACAGCCCTACTGCAAAGCATATTTGTGAAGCTGGGAAAAAAATAAATGTGGTTGTTGCCATCTGGCTCTTTCAAAATGATCCCTGCAGAGATTTGTCTCTGTCTATTTATACCGTATCCATTGTCATCATATCTGACTGGCCTGTGTGATGGGATTCTGGGCAGGAAACATATAGGATGATACTTTGAAGATTATGGAGATGATTCTCAGTGAAAAATCAGCATAGCAAGACTAATGAATGAATTACATCATTTATGCCAAATGAGAATCTGCCCTTATGAATGAACTGCCCATAGTTAAAGGATTTTAGAAATACACTATGTGGTTATTCTTAGTGTGCTCATCCTGCCTCAGAGATGGGGGATAAGTAAAAATGTCTTTTTGCTTTCTTCTGCTGCTGAGCATTTCCATGTATGCACAAATGTAGGCTCATTTACACCCCTATTCATGGACCCTCTGTAAGCATACTCACGCACAAATACATATAATGTCAGAAAAGCTTAGATATCTATCTACAGTGTTCTCTGTAAGAAACAGGGCTAAAAGGAGGTTGGAGGGTCACTGGAGAGGGAACAATTAAAGATAAATATCTGTAAATTAAATATAACTGCTATAGAGCTAACAATGAGGGTAGATAGGCAGAATGTTAGCTATTTCATATCTAATATTCAGGGATACATATGAACAGAACATTGTGCTCTTCTGAAGACTCTTCTCTTTGTAGCTTTTGTCTACGTATCTCCAGCTGTCCTTCCCCTTTCTGCAGTTGTCTCTCCCTTTTGAAGGCAATAAAATCCCTAACGGACCCGAGCAAGGCTCACTCTCTGATTAAAAGCACCGTGGGCATCCACTCAAGTAACAGGAACAATACTATATGTTTTATCCATCCATTCACAGCATTCAAATGTTAATTATTCACAGTAGAAGGTCAGTGAGGAAGCCACAGGAAAATGTGTTATAAATATATTAACAACTGTGCTAACAAAAGATATTTACCAAATTTGAGGGAGGGAGCTGCCTCCAACAATTAAAAGGGACACATTCCATCAGTTTCCCCTTTCCCAATTTAATATTCCATCCAAATGGGAAAAGTGCTCAAAATATTTAACCAGACAGTGGGAGGGGGGGGAGCATATTAACTCCATTGAGTTTCTTGGTACAGCAGAAGAAATGCTGTAAACACTGGGTTTTTACAAGAAGCATTCTATCAGTGTTTGTAAAATATACCATTAAGACTCTCAAAACAACTGAAGACTTCAAAAACAACCCTCCCTGCCCCACCAGACAAATACGCAAATGCCCTGACATAATCTGTAAGACCCTAGGCAGGGGCACAGTTACATTATTCACATACAGCTCACTTCTCTTGAACCGTCCAGTCTCCAAATCCCCCAAAAGGGTCTCTCAGCTTTTAAGTGTTTAATGATTTCTGAAAGCTTTCAAAATGTTCATTTCCCCTTCTGTCTAATATCACATATCTGCTGTTACTGCCCCTTAGTCATGTAAAGACAGCCTAAAAATGGCTAGACATTTAAATATGAAGGAGCCTCTACAAGAATACAACTGAGTGGCTTAATTCTGCTCCGATTGAACTGAGCTGAGAGTAACGAGGCAGTTTGGTGCTGGACTGAGTTTCTGCCTGCCCTGGCCCTTGCTCACTACTGCAGCTAGTTCTTTTGGCAAAACCCTGCTATGCAAATCCCTGCAAAGACACCAGAACTTGCACCTGGAAGGACGGCTGAGCCTGCTAGAACCTCAATGCAGTACTCTCACCAAATGCTTCTTGGGCTCTCCCTAACAGCAAAGGGCCTGATTCCAATGCACCCCTTAGTGTAAAAGGGTACGACATCCAAATCAAACTTAGTTACAAGGTTGTATCCTTGTGTCAAATCCACTTAATCACAGTTAAGGTAGGAAGTATTCCTGATGCATGCACCAGGATTCTCAACCAAACCACAGCTGCTAATTAAAAAAAAGAAAAAAAAAAAAAAGTTCTGGGAGTATGAAATGAGATAAGATCCAGTGATAGCTGATACAGGTGAATGCAAGGTTAGCGTTAAAATTGTCACAGAACCTCCTCTTGGACAGGCTGTAAGATGTGAATATTTATCTGAGCCTGAATACCTACTACACAGCAAGTCCCTAGTATGTTCATTTTTCTTCAGCATTTTGCTAAAAATAACTCTGCTAGAGAAGCCTAGCAGCTGATTCTTTCCCTACCTTTCAGTCACCTCTTAGGAGAAGATCTGCTTTCAGCTCTTTGGGGATCACTTTTATATCTTTTCTTCTAATCATATCTAGCTCCTTTGCTGGAAGTTGAATTTTCTTTCGCATTTTTTTCTTTAAAAGAAATACAACTTTTCCAGCTACAGCCCTTTGTTCCTTTCTCTTCAAGTCACACAACCATCATTCTGCAGCTTCCTCTAAAAAAACATATTTTATATAATTACTCATAGAGCAAAAGAGCAGAGAACATCCTTCATACTGCAGTTTTTGAGAGTTTCTGATAACTATATAATGGGAAAGAACTCTGCACTATAGTTTTTGTGGCCTAATCTGATATTACTCATATTTAGATCTTGATATAGCAAATACTTAAAATTAATTTTCATGAGTGTTTGCTGCAAAAAGGAGCTGCATTTGAAATGATAATATTTAGATTCTATTAAGGTGCAATTGACCAGCTTGCAGACAGCAACAAAGGCTCGGGAAGAAATTACCTAAGATCCCTTTAGGGCTCAACATTCAGGACCAGATCTTCTGCTTGGCTTCAATGGAGCAATGCTGCTGTACTCCCACACACAATCTGGCCTTGTTCTCTGCAGTGCTATTGCACCCAGTACAAGTACAAAAAAAGGCAGGTTTGCCTTTGTCTAATTGAAAAAAAATAATTATGAATATTCAAATAACTCTCCTTTATTAAAAAAAAAATAACAAGCAACATCTCTGGTTGCATTTTAAAGCTTTGAAACACAATGAACTCTGTGTCAGACTCCTGCCTCAACAATTTTTATTCAGTCTTCATGGGCAAACTCAAAGACCTTCAAAACCCATTTCCTTTCTGCTGCATCTCCCACAGATGCAGAGTATTCCTTGGAAACTTTTCCAAATATTAATGTGCTGAATATTCACAGTGTAGGGATAAAATATTGTATTATGTAATATTGAATTTAAGTCTCATATGAGATATTTTCATCTGGAAATATTACAGCACCCAAAATGTAATCTTCCAGCCTCAGTATTTAACTGCCAAATACGTGCTGTCAGCTGAATCCCTCGAGTGGTATCTGGAGTTCTTCAGATAATTCTCAGATTTTTTTCCCTGTGAATTTCTTGGGGAAGCGTCTCAAGCTAGATCATTCCCATGTAAAAGCAGCAGTCCAAAAGTAAGACTGTGCTTGCATCCCATATGCCAAGATACAACATCGTCACTGGTTTATTGTCCCACGTTCTGCAGTTACAGGTATGAATGGTAGGCAAAACTCAGAATTTAATAAGCTGCTCTCATTCATGTGTCTACAGGGAGTCTTCATTAACATTAAAGTTGAACCTCTAAAGAGATGGCTAGACATTTTGCATGGTGCTCCTCCTGCCCCATTACTTATAGTATTTTATTAGTATCGGCACCGAGATATTACTTACGTAATAAGGGTTTATGACAGCACAAGTGCTTGTATGAGAGAACTGCACTTCATTAGAACATATTTTCTGACATCGTGTATTCTTCATTAACTTTTAAACATTTTACTAATTAGATTTCACTTTGTGAAATGGACACTAAGTAGGATGGCTTTTATCCTGGCTCCTACTCAGTGAAAAATTATGGGATTGTGGCAGCAAATGTTAATTGAAAATAGAGCAGTGGCTGAGTTGTGCTGCTGCCCTTCTCTTCCTGCTGCCCTTTCTGAGACTGAAGGCTGCCATTACTGTTTCATTCCTTTGACCTCTTATAAGGGCAGCACAGAAAGGTCAGGCTGCTCTTTTCTTTCCTCTCCTCCAGATCCCATGAAGTTCAGACACAGCAGCTGGCAGTCCAGACCTCTCTAAACCTCTGCCCATAGTTTTCTATTACAGAACACCTCCCTGCATACCTTACTTCCATTCTTACCTCTCATTTACTTTTGTATTATTGATACATCCAAAATTAGACACCTCCATCTCTGCAGCCACCAAGATTACCTCTTAATATCAAATGACTAACAGTTCTCGTATGATAAGACACCTAAAGCAAAATGTGATACAACCCTACAAATGTTTCACCCAAACTCCCTTCTTGCCCCTCTCAGTCCCTCTGCCTCTGTGCCCAAAGGGGAAACAAGCAACTAGTCCTGAAGGTTGACAGCAATGCCCACAGGAACACTGAGCCACTGCCTCCATCTTCCCACTTAGGTTTGTTTAAGGCAGAGTAATCAAAGTTTACATCACCACTGCCACTCTGCTCGTGTGCAAGTGTGTCTGCCTCTGCCAGGGAACTTTGAATTTCACCGGATAATTTAAAACTAATTTTGCAGAAAAGCACAAGTCTCAGACAGAGGCATAAACTTCATGAAGCTCAGCAGGTAGCTAATAGTAGAGAGCCCCTGATAGCACTTGGAATGAAGAAAAGGCAGGAATGGTTCAAATTGTCTCTTTTGTTCAGTTTGTGCAGATTTTAGGAGGAAGTAGCAAACAGGTGAGTCATGCCACATGTCTTAACTGGACCAGAAGCCTACGCGTAACTTTAATCCAGCCAAAACATGCTGGTTTTTGACCACTTGGCAGGGGAGAGGCTGATAGAAATTAATTCAAGCATTTTCTTATTAAGAGATTTTAGTACTCTCATTAACAGCACAAAAGCAGTATCTTGTTAAGAGGAAACAGTAGCTGAAGGAAGAGTGCTCCAGCGAGGAAGATTTTCACAGAGCTTAAATATCCTCGGGACAGGATACAAATAAGGGTGACTTTTTTTTTTTTTGTCTCAGAGAAGTTACCTTGCTTTGCCCACAGAAACATGGCCAACTCTGGGTTCAATTAAATACAGCCCCTAGGCTGAATTCCTATATGTGACTAGTTTGATGTTAATTATCCCTTATGCATTATGAGTTATGAATAGAGGAATGTACTGATTTTGTGTAACTTGGATGTGGGTACCAGTGCTTTGGAAAATCCAAAGCAAACATGTTGTATGGCTTCCTCAAGTATCTGAATACAACTTGCGAATTTGTTCAGAGACTGAAAATCCTGGGATAAAATTCAGGAAAAGGTACAGACTGCTTACTTGATCATCTCTGTGTTAACAAGCATTTTCTTCCATATTTTCAGGCAGAATATTATGGAGTTTAAAAACCTAAGTAAATCTGGATCACCTAAGGAAGAAAACGTCTTTAATCTACCCTGAAACATCTTTTTGTTTCCATAAGTGTTAAACCTTCTGTACTGGAAAAAAGCACATATATTCAGCAACAGATACACTGGGGGCTGATGCCATCTATTCTAGGACTTGTGCCCATGCTGGCAATGCTCCGATGAAACAGGATTTAGGCATACTGGAAGGTATGGCATGTGAGGAATTAAGTTGCTTCTTTCATGTCTTCATAGCTAATACTTTTTATCTAGTCAGTATGTGGACTGATCACAGTAAGAGAGTTTTAATAGTTGGTGACTTGTCACACTGGGGCCTTCAACTGTTTGGAACAGTAGATTATTTTCAGACAGTTGCTGCTGTTCAATTATGCATTTTTGCTTTGTGATGCATATAATCAGTCACCATATTCACAAATTCAAGATTTCCCAGTGGGAAAAGTCTTACAGATAGGACTTCTATTGCTTTCATGCCTTATCAAAATGGAGGCAAGTAGTACGTATATTCAGCAACAAATATCCTGGGAAATATAGTAAGGGCTCAGTCCCGCAGTTCTCAGAAGTGTTAGTATTTACTGCTACCAATATAATGGTTTAAGACAGCATGCTAAACCCAGATCTGTTCTGTGTTCCAGATAGCAAAATGTTTTGAGAGGAATAAAGGCAAAAACACAGCAAGGCTACCAAATTCCAGACAAAGAGGATAATACACATGTCAAAAAGTTTACTCAAAAGAATGAATGTTAGTTTCTTTGGTTTACATATTATCAGTGATTTTTGTGAACAAACTCAGGAACAAAAACCTGTACTCACCACTAAAAAACCCTCTTCCCAATGAGGAGAAGTTGCTGGTTTTGCAGCTATTCCTCAGCATCTGCCCAGCACTAACTCAGATGCACAGAACCACTGCGCACCTCCCCTGACACACAGCTGACCTTGGTGCCCACCACACCTTCTTTTGCCCCTGACAAAGCTTGGTACATCAGGTGAAAAGGAGACCACGTGCAGTCAAACCACCTAGATTTGCCCCATGCATTCCACCAGACGCTTTGGCTCTTTTGATACGTTAAAGACAGAAATGCATTACATTGCTGACAGACTGCGACACAATTCTTGATACGGAGATGTACAACAATGTGACACCACTGAGGCCCAGACTGCTTTGAAAAGTGGATCCCAATCATAGCCTCTTACCTCACTAGATGACATCAAAACAGTATCTAAGATTTCAAACCTTACAAAATATAAGGGAGAGGAATACCAAAATCCAGATCCAAACTTTGTCCAGTACACCCACCTCTATTCATACCATGTGGGAAGATGGAGGATGAGGTGCATGCCAAAGATAGGCTGACTTTGCTGCCCAGAGGAGGAGGAGAGCAACACAACTTTTACATTTCAAATCTCAGTTTTGCTTACCATCAGAGATATTTCCAGGCCCCCCTGTGAGAATCGAGACGTCATCATTCTGGGTGCCGAGCAGACAGTTGGTATATAGCCTGATTCTGGCCTGAAGATTTTTCCATTCCCAGACAAGATATACACAGCCAACTTTGACAATAACATTTCACGCCTTTTTTTTTTTTTTTTTTTTTTGATTAGAAATGTGCTCAGAAAACAGTCCATTAAAACTCAATGAAAGGTCAAGTCTCCATTTGGGTAATTATGTTGTTTTCAAGAGTGATCAGAGAGAACTATGGTAACATATTGTGGATTAGTATCTGCCACCATATGGCACTTCAAAATGACAAATAGAAACAATATATATACTTTGTTAAAGAAGCAAATTGTAAGCAATTTTAAAGACTGATTTACAAAATCAGTCCTTGATATTAAATACAGAAAATCTGTGGGATATTTTGCTGTGCACATTGCTATTCAGATACAGAAAGATCCAAGACCATCAAGACTTTTTTTTTAAAAAAAATACTTCTGATTATGCTTAAAATGCAAAGCAAAGACACTGTAATTGAAAAGCTGAGTACTTAGCCCTATTAAAATCAACAGGAAAAAAAAAAAAAAAAAAAAAGAAGAAGAAGAAATTCTACAGAATGAAATGGGGCTGAGATTTCAAATGGTGACAGCTGAAAACCAAATTGTTCCTCCACCCCTCCGCTTCCCTTACCCCAAATCATTAAACGGCTAAAAAATTAAAAATACAAGAAGCAAAAATTAACTTTTTTTTTTTTGTTTTTACCTGTTTCTTGTCTTCAAACTGCTGAAGTGCACACGGATCAGCTCTGAGGTTTTTCTTAAGGATGAACTGCATTTTTTTGTTTTCTTCTTTTAAAAGAGAGCTCTGTCATGAACCAGGTCTTCGGGAAAAGTCACAAAATCTTGCAAAATACATCTTTATGAGTGCCTTCGGAGCAGACCGCATCTTGCATTCCGCTGTTGCGAGAACATTTGTTGTCGACGGAAGGAAGACATAGATGCTCAATATGAGTGATCAGTGAACTTCGATTTATTGGATAGCTCAGTCGTCTTTTATCTAATTCAATATAATTAGCTCATACATATTGCAAAAGTTAAGCTCATGATTGGTTAGTGCATTTCTCTATTTTATCAGCTAGCTTCTCACTCCCATCGACCGAAATAACACAGTTAGTACTTTCCCAAACCTCCAACAGATATCGTGTCCTTGTGCCTGATTAGCTCCCAGACCTTACGTACTTTCTCAGACTCATATGAGCTGCGTTCGATACTTTTTTAGCTCGCGACCTCCTAGTTGCTCAACATTCACATGACCTACTTCACTTAACCACATTCCGCTGCTGAGGGAAATGTCGCCCCCTTCAGAACGCCTCAGCGGGTGGTTGGTGCCGGACAGCCAATCCCTTGCCTTCCCCGGGGAGTGACGCAGCTCTTCTCCAATGACAGCCCAGCTCTCGGCCAGGCAGGCACCGCCCCACCCCAAGGGGGGTGGCTGGCCAAGGGCAGGGCAATTGGGGCCCGCAGGCCTGAGATGCCCCTCATGGCACACAACATGGCAGCCATCATGGCGCCCATCAAGGTGGCCATCACGACACACAACATGGCGGCCATCATGGCGCCCATCAAGGCGGCCAACATAACACACAAAATGGCGGCCATCATGGCGATGCCTGGCCACCGCCTGCCTCCTTGCCTGGAGGATCAGAAATAGAGACAGAAACCTCCCCAGAACACCGCAAACAGAATTGTGTCAGTCAGAAACTCATGGAAACAAACCTGAAGAACCACATGGAAATCGTGCAATCTCTCTCCTACCTTATCATTCCAATTACATTCTCCTAATCTACAAAATTGAAAGGTAATGAGCAGTATTTCCTTAAACCACATTAAATAACACTGTCAAAATGCAAATTTATTCATTAAGTATAAATGAGTATGTTAAATATTCATGAATTGTTGCTTGCAGTATATAATTAATCCCATGGTCTGTGTGTCCAAAAGCATTTAGAAGATAAAGAGTTGAGAAAACACTGCTGTAGAATGATAACATTTAAAACATGTTTTTAAAAGCAGAGGTCGTCAGCCCTTTGGATTCTAAACTATTAACAGTGCTTATAATTCATTGTAGTACCTCTTCAGCATGTATACATGCTTTCATGATTCAAGGCTTGTATCCTCAACCCTTGCTGTCTAATAATCTATTCAAGGAAAGAAATACTTGAGAGCGGAAGGTGCTATTAAATTATCCCATTCACTACCACTGCACTCAAATTAATACTCTACTTTTCACATTTTTAAATTCCCAAGGATTGCAAAGCTGCCCTTGAAAAATGATGCAGTTTGACTCCCTGTCCCTCTTTCTTCTGAAAAACTGCATTCTGATGCTTACTTGAACTATCACTAAGTCTGGTTGCCATTTCAAATATCATTAAAGATAAAACAAAGGTTTCAGCACCAGAAAAAGACTTTTTTTCCCCTCCTTTTTTTTTTTTTTCTTTTTTTTTTCTTTTTTTTTTTTTTTCTTTTTTCTGTGCTTTATAGCCATTTACAAGCAGAAAGCACGAACCTCAAGTCCTGTATTGAGCTGTAAGTAGGTGCCACCACTGATGCCAATGAGAAGTACAGCATATAAAGACCTGCAATGTTGTGGCTCAATATCTTTAGCTTAAATATTCACTCTTTACTCTGCCTTTCTTAAATTCCTGCTTCTTTTTTTCATGTAATTGAAACTGGGCTTTCAAAAACTCGTATCTTTGTCTGTCTGCTTCATACTTTTTTGAAAGAATCTTTGAGGTACCGATGCAAAGAAACGATTTTTTTAAGATAGCATGAAAAACTAGCAACAACAACAAATCATTATAGTATATTCATGGTAATTACTACCACAATTGCTTGATGATCTCATGTTGCTTACCGCATACAGCTTTCAGCTAGTTATGCAAGTATAAACCGTGCAGTCTCTCCTTCCTTTCAAAACAATTTCACAAAAAACAACAACAACAAAAACAAACAAACAAACAAAAACACATGGCAGTGACTTGATCTATGACCATTCATGAGACTTTTATCATGTGAGAGAACAAGAGAGACAAAATTGATCAACACAATACCAAAAGCGATTCACAGTTCCAAGTAGCTCAAGCTGTTGCCCACAATATAGGCCATAAAAATCAGATATTTAAGAAGAGGTATGAGGCTATGATCTGTCAGTTTGCTTCATTTTTTCCTTCACAGAGATGTAACAAATGCAGTGTCATTTGTGTAAAAACTTGTTCATTCAGAGATGTCTAGAGTTCTTCCACATGGCATGGGCTTGTTCTGTACTGTGCAGCCATAGCCTGCAAGTTAGTTATCAGAGGATTTTCAGTGCTACTACGGTAACTTCAGGGAACACATTTGCATAGCTCTTTCCCTAGTTCTGCAGTATGAATACATAGAACAAGGAGGCAATCAAACTTTTTGCCCACCATACATCAAGTGCCTTAGTACCTTTCTCCAATCAGGTCACTAAGATGATGAAGCAATGCAACTTGCAGTGCATCAAATCTGAGCATCTTTTTTGAAGTTCTGAGAAAAAAAAAAAAAAAAAAAGGAAAAAAAAAAAAAAGGCAGCAAAAGCCTGAGTAGGAGGTCTTGATGAAATATAGACACTGTAAGAATGGGTTGAAGACAAAGACAAAGTTGGTCACAGAAGGCATGATAATGTTTAAGCAGGTAAATCATCGAACCCCACAGCCAAGCATCTGCAATCCAAATGCTGTTGATTCTGAGTTTACAAGACATTTGTGATAAGTGCTTTTGTTGTAATTAAAAAGCTGTGCTAGGCTACCCAGATGTGTTGTAACCAGTACCTTATCTGCTGTGCCAAGATGAGGACAGACCTCACCTGTCAAAGACAATTAATTTAGATAGCTCTCCACTGGACAGGAGAAGAGTTAATCAGGATTTCTCTGGTAGATTTTTTTTTCCCCAGTGAAGAATGCTAGTTGGTTGTCATTTAAATCTCCCATAGAAAGGTGCAGAATTTGATCAATCTTCTGACAAAACAAGCCAGTTCTTAATCTGTTTCATTTTTGACAGTTCCTCTGCTCACTTTATACACTGGCTGAGAGCCTAGAGTCTGTAGTTCCCAAATTCTGCCAATCCAGAGGAGAGATGGAAGCTGCTAGCCCCAGGATTGGGCTCTCCACGGAGCTCTGGCTTCTCTTTGCAACACTAAAAAGAAGCACCCAGGCAGATGTGTTAAAACAGCCTACATTTTCATTTTAAAACAGGATGGTTTTCCCCTGTCTCTCATTCCCCACGCCAAACTTCAGAATCTTCCAGAGGTGGAAGCTGCATTTAATAAAAGGGCAGCTAGTGATCATATATATCTGAACTGATCTGGGAGAAAGGGTGGAAATACAAAGATGACTGGAAAGACTGCATTGCAAAGGAATAACAGAGAGCAGTAGAGCATTCCTGCAGCCTGGATTTGAGGTATGTCTTTAAGATTGGGCAGATACACAGCGTCAAGGAATGAGTATCATCAATAATTATGCATTAAGCACTAGTAACTCTGCTTCGTAGGAGGTCTCACAGATCGTACACAAATTCAGGGAACACTGAATGTTGCTGAAGAAGAATAATGCCTGCACGATCCTCTAGGATATTATCCTTGGCTGGCAAATAAAAGAAGACAGGATACAAGAAAAAAAAAATCTGAACATGGAGCATCTGTTTTTTGATGCAGTAGAAAGGATGGCACAGGTTGGGTGGTCTCCTGTTCAGTGAAAAGGCAAACAATCTGCTAGGGAAGAGGCTGAAAATGAATGCTAACAGGGGAATTGAAGCAAAGCAAAACAAACAGAGTCCTTATGCAGCATGAAACCAAGATGACAAAAGCAAAATTAATCAAGGATGTAAAGTTAGTAGATTTTCTATATATCAATACTAAAGAGTCTGGGTAAAAAGGGAAAGGAATCAGAACTACCTATTTATTAATTCAGTGTAGCTGGTAGTATTGAAACCAGATGGGAAGAGCTGCATAACTGGAAGTTAAAAATCAATGGTTATAAACTAGTTTGGAAAGATCAAGTAGGGAAAAGAGAAAGAAGTGCTGAAATATACAGTAAAAAATGACATCGTCTGATTTCAGGACACTGACAGCTCAAAAGCAAATTATTTGGCATGCATTGGATCAGTATTCTTAACGCACAAAAACCAAGATGGGATAGTAGCTGCTGTCTGCAAATCACCAAATCATAGAAGAGAACAGGATGACTGGGTGCCTTAGCACCTTCTCTAATGTGTAGGAGCAAAAAAGCTGCACTATCATCTAAGATTTCAATCTGCCTGACATATGCTTAAAATTTCATGATGCTGATACTACTCTGTAGAATTTTTGAACATTATATATGAACATTTCTTAAATGAAAAAGTGAAACTCTCCAAAAAAGTGGGGATTTTATGTGAGATCTTATCTCACAGATAATGAAAAGAGACCAAAGAACTTGATAAAAGAACTAAATATTAGTGGCTATGATGATAGCATGTTTGCTCTTTACAAAAAGGCAAAAAGAGAATGAAACCCAAACAGTACTATGGATGGTGCAGTCACTTTACCAAATTGAAAGCTATTGTAAAGGAGAACCAGCTGGGAGAGAAAACTGATCAATAATTGGAAAATACAAATATTTTATTAAGTATCTGTAATATTAGGAAAGAAAGCCACATGTGTTAAAAAATAAAAAAAATCTATCTCAAAAGGTTAATGAAAACTTCTATATAACCGTAAATCAATGAAAAGAAGAAAGAAAGTTGATAACACTGAACACGGAGTAGAAGTAGGGAATTACATAAATAATTCCTTCGATAAGGGTAGCCAAATTGTAAGAAGAAATGTATGGCTAGAGAATTAAGGATAATTTTCAAATACCTTCAGAAGCCATACAATGGTAACAGTTCTTTATCAGATTAACTTGAAAGATTTGTCAAGAATAATGAAGACAAGAAAGAAGTGTTCAGTAAGTATTTGTGTTTGGTATTTAAGGAAAGGACAGACAATTAGTAATGCGCTAGGAGGATGATGATGAATTACCATGTTACAAAAAAAAAAAAAAAAAAAAAAAAAAACACATGGAAAAACATTGAATGGTAGCTACTGAAGAAAGATATATGTGCATAGGAGACTTCAGATGACTTGTGTCCAAAAGTTTTAAAGGAGCTGACTGAGGAGTCTGTACTGCTATTACTGTTGGTTTTGTTTTGTTTGTTTGTTTTTTCCCTCCTAAGATTTGGAACAATTTGGAAAGTTCCAGAAAGATGTGTGAAAACTTGTGTTGTGTTAATATTTAAGAAGGATAAACTTAATGACCCAAATAATTACAGTCCTGTCAGTCTGAAATTGATCTGGAGCAAAGCAATGGAATGGCTGACAGGGGACTGAATTACTAACTAATTAAAGAAGAGAAATACGTTAAATGCCACTCCAAGTGCAATATGGAAAATAGATACTGTCAAACATTTGTTGGCTTTTTTTTTTTTCCCAGTTGTGACTACAAGTAAAACACAACACTTGATATACTTTGATTCTATATGACATTTGATGTGGTATTTATGACATTTGAGTTAAGAAACCATGACAATACAAAATTGACATGTTACACAATAAGTGAATCAAAAACTGGTTAACTGATATTTCAAAACTTGAATTTAAATGGGGAATGATCACAGAACGGGTATTCTGTTGGGATGGCTGCGTGGGCATACTCTAGTTAACATTTTTATCAACAATTCGGAAGAAAAACCAAAGGTTTGTAGAAGACTCAGTCATGAAGGGATTGCTCAGTAATAAAAAGAAAGGCTCACTGAGACTAGTTGACACAGATTACTGGGAGAGCTGGCACAAGTCAATAAAATCAGATCCAAATGTAAAACCATAGGAACAAAAACTTCAGGGGGATAGGCTGGCTATTCCATAAGGGTTTGAAAATAGCTAATGGGGATAATTCTGTAATTACACTATTTTTTATCTGAGTGTCTGGTTCTATGACAAATAATTGAATAAATTAGCATTCTTACCCCATGCTGCTACTATTAGGTATGAATGCACTTCATGAACAATATACAAAACCAACTATCCTGCATGGAAAAAGGATTAAATGAATCCATATTTCATCATGCTATTAGTATGTATTCACAGCTCACACTGAAATGGTTCTGAAGGGAATATTATGATATCTTCAGAGAGTATGTCTGAAAAATAACACACAAATTCTTAACAAGCCCCTTGGCAGCATATCAGAATTGAAGGACCCTCAAAGCTGAACATGTGAATGGCATTTCTTCCCTTTATTTAGTTTTAGTCTTACCATAGAAATTCTCTTTTTCCTTCCCCTCATTGTAGTGGCTGACAAAATAGCAGTTTCTAAAAAAACAAATCTTTATGCCATGCTTTTCAATTTTAGGATTGAACCTGTGTACCAGAATCTGGACAAAATTAGATGGTCACAGTTGCTGCATTACATATGCCAATGCTGACAGACATACCTGCAATCTCCAACCCTTTTACAGACCCAGTCTGTATATGTTTAATTCACATATAGACCAAGTTAAAATTTATACATCGAAGCTGGTTGCTTTTTACTGACAGTCTTAGCTGGACAATATCAGGTTAATGTAGTTACGGTTTGCTACTGTAGAAACCTTCAGCAGGTCTGCTGAAGAAAGAGAAGTTACGTAGGTCCCACTCATGCTTATGTCAACTTGCTAGCTGCAAGTCGAGCTTCACAACTTTTCAGGAGATGTGAGCTCTACCACAGCCCTTCAGTCTCACAGAAGTCTCTCAGGTAAGTGGTGAATGTCCACTAAGGGTTTGCATGACGTGACTTCTGAAAGTGCTGCAGTCTGAGGGAGTGCTGGAAGGATGTAATATTATGGATGGGATCCAATATACTTTTCCTACAAATCTCCATTTCTGTGTGTGTGTGCAGGTGCATTTACACAGAGAAACGAAAACATTTCTTGTTCTTCTGTGTGTAGGTTCTGTGAGCTGGTTTCCCAAAATTACTTGGTATGTTTGGGATAGATGCCTTAGATATCCATAATGTCAATTAAGAAATAATTTAGGCATAGTTCATGTTTGCATGCTGCAGAGTATAATACTTTCTAGAACAGAGATCTTGTTTTCTTTGAGTTCAGTGAACTGTCAGATATGATTACAGTGGCATATACATCAATAAGAATAAAAGTGCTTAGCACGAAATTATACACAAATTATGTCAGATAAAACATATCCAGCAAGAGATATTGGAAAATTGTATACATTTATTCATATCTTTAAAATATCCCAGGCACAATTTAGCAAGTACATAGAAGCACATTCTCCAAGTGAGAGCAAAAACTAAGTAGCATGTAGCACATGGCAAAACATCTAAAATAAATTGCATGAAAGTTTTCTAAGTCTACAATGATATCTGCTATGAATACACTGTTCAGCGCTACAAAAAGGCAACCAAAGAATACATGTAATAAGTAGCATAACATGAACTTTCTACATCATTTTCCTAGAAGCATATAGTAGCAACTGTATAAGAACAGAAAAAGGATTGTATACTGTATATACACGCATATGTGCACACATATACAGATATAACTGGAAGGCCACAACAACAAAAAATACCCTGGAAAAATGATGAAGGGAATTTTGAATGGGGTGCTGTATATAAAAAACAATGGATACATTAGCAAGCATTCGACATGTTCATGCTAAAACCACATCCACAAGTGGAATCACAATTAACTCTTCATCAAACTTTCCATGCTGCACCCATACTGGATTACATGGTCCTACACCACATTTGGATGCTATTTTAGGAGGAGTCAAGAGCTTTCATCTCCCATAACCTGACAGAAGGGACCAGATCTCATACTTGAAAGAAAAATACCTATGAAAAGAGGGAACTCATGGAAAGACTGGGGAAAAATAAATAAGTAAAACCCAAAGGGCTTCTATTTATCCAAAAGATGGGCTAATAGAAATTTCACTTTCCTAAGGGGCAGACCATTATAGTAGCCCCATTTAACAAGGTTTGTATTGCATGATGGAGCGTTCCTCAGGCCACGGACTTGATTCCTTTCTGATAAAACTAAAAGATGTGGCATTCAGCCCATGGGACCAAACTAGAGACTGTGTATGGTGTGGTTATCAAGTACTTAGCACTAACAGTTTCAGGCTACAGAGCTGATCCAGCTGAGCTCATTTCTCACTAATGTAGACACAGGCTCCAAAAACATACAGAACAAACATGAATCAACAAGTACTACAGCCTATGTTTGCCACATAAGAGATTAGTCTTCTTTGTTCTGACTTGCCACTATCTGGAAAAAAAGGCTTTCCCTGTAGGCACTCTTCATGTTTGCAGATGTGTATGAGAGTCTGTGTGTGAGGAGGGGACAGATTAACTGCCAAAAGAGCAGTGAGCACCCAATTTTTTGCTCCAGCCATCCTCAGAAATACTATTTTCAGCAGCAACAATATGAAAAAGCTGCTGGCATCTTTGCTACTCTTCTACATGTGCAATTCCCATTAAAGAGATGCCACAGATATCAAAACTTGTGATTGCTGCCCTGCCAGCATCTCAACACTACCTGTGTCAATGAAGTCATTCCCTTACACTTGTGAAGTTTTCCTTATAACAGGACACAAAATTGTGACTGTGAGCACTGAAGTAGGTTCATGAAAACAAGTTTAACTATTTCTGATATTCTAAGGAAAAATGTCAAGTTTAGTAAATACTTCCTGACTGGTTTCAACAATTTATATGCTGCCAGCTGCTAATGGCACTCACAGAGCTCCAGTGAAGTGCTCTGGACAACACATGATATGAAAGTAAGAAAAAGCACTACTTCTGCTACTTAAACTACATCTACACACAACTTACGTTATTTATTACAGTGTTAGAATAAAATATATAACATGCTATCATGCACAATACATGGTTAGAACATGCATTAGTTCAAGTTTACAATCTCTTTATGGCCAGTAAATCAGGACAGCAGTGGCAGATGCTGACAGCTGCATATCTTCATGAATTCCCAGAAATAGCAGCAAGCAATGCAAAAAAAAGATGTGAAATCAGCTGTTTTAGACACCCATAAAATGGTGATTCTTTGTGAGTTAACCTTAAAAAAATTAAATAAATAACCAAACCCCAGTGAGCTCTTTCACACCTCATTCAAAAAACTGTTCAGCACCTGAGGTGAGACTGTGCCCCCAGTGAGGTCACTGCTGACTTCACAGTGTCCCTGCCTGTTGCTCTTCAGCCCTGGTGCAGCATCAACAGTCCCCTGGCCCCACCCAAGGCAGGGAACGGGGCAGACTTTGTGCAGCTCAGGGGCTGTGTAAGTCAGCTGGAGAATATACATAATTCAACAGGGTTGGAAAGGACCCAAAGCTGAGGCTACATGAGCCTACAAAAGCTGAGGAGTGGGTCCTGGGATGCCACGCATTACACAGAAGCCTTCCCTTTCACTTGGGAGAGACTGCCTCTTTCTCCTTCAGCCTGTTTCTGGAGGGTTTGCCTGAGACTCCAGCGCAGACCACACACATGAGACTTTTGTGGGTTATGCAATACAAAGCTTACAAAATGCTTGTTTTTTTGCTTTGTCATTAGCTATATGTCACAACAACAGACAGAGAAATACATATGAACCTGGTAGCTGGCTATTTATTCACCATATCATTCTTCACTCCCCCATGGTTAAGTCACATTCCTCTGCATCCTCCCAGGAAAGAAGGAACAGAATGAGACACATCTGCTGAAAATGAAACACTTTCTGCTCAAAAAGAGCTAATTATGCCTAGTCAGGAGAAACAGCCCTTTTTAGTAAATACATGATTCTCCGATGTATGTGGTACATAGAAATGCCCCCAGACAGCTCCTGTGTGATCCTTTGGCACTGACACCAAGTTTCCCTCCTAAGGCTACCCCTAAGGTTTCTCATAAACAAGCCTCAGACTTGCTCAAGCACCACTAACGACATGTGCTCTATGAAACGTGCAGAAAAATATTGTCAGCAACATTTAAGCATCTATTTGGGAAGTGCTTCTGATTTTCTACTTGCTAAGAACACCATCCAGTTATAATTCATGAGTGATTACTTATTTAATTTGTACTTACCTGGACATGTCCTCTGGTTGAGCATTTGTATTCTGCTGCCAGCTTTCTTTGTGCAGGGCCCTACTTTTGTCTGGACCGTTACCAGGTGACTGAGCACTGCCTGCATCAGCCCTCCTTGTGTTGGATGGGCTCCTCTTTAACATCATCAACTATGCAATGCATTATGTGCACGTGGTGCTTCTCAGACAAAACTCTGCTTACCTCAGTACCCTGGAGTGCAAAAATTTTACCGGGATGGTTGCTCTACTCAGGGTCTGAACTTGCCAAAGTGATTTCCATTACTTTTGAATTGAGTCCTCAGAAATTCCTAGATCTGTAGAAGTGGGTCCTCTACACATAACTGAAGTTGTGCCAGGCTGACTTCTACCTCCCTGGTGGTGCTTATATAGACATCTTTGACTACATGGAATTTGCCTTTGCCTTTCCCTGCAAAAGACATTTTCTCTTCACTGGTAATCAGCAGCGGGGAGTGGAACAACATATCTAGATAGGAGCTAATGGCACACTAAGAAACAGAGTATTTGGGAAAGTATTTGCAGGAGAGATCAATGATACTCCACTCGTCAAACATTTTAGGGACATTTTTTAGAAGTTGGAACACCATCTGCTCCTCAGTAGAACTCTTCCTCAGCCCTTCCTGCTTACTGCTGTAACTGATACAAGCAGTCTGCAGATGGAGCCTCCCAGCCCAGATGGGAAGGGAATTCGGCTGGATACACTACTGCTTTCTTTCTGTGAAGAGGCCACGGTATAAGAGGGAAGTGATCTGGACATCTGGGGGGAATGAGAAGGTTGGGATCATGTCTGCTGTATCTGTTTGGAAAACAAAAATAATTTTTTTCATTATTCAGTTAATTAACTATGAATTGGTAATTAGCTAGTCAAAAAGATTTAGAAAAATTCTGCTCTTATTTAAGACCTCTTTTTTTTTTTTTTCTGGAAAAATATAAATCAGACGGTACTGCAACAGAAAGTATATTAAAATTTAAACTTTTATCAAAACTAAGGCTATGGCAAGCCAAAAATTGTATATTTTTAAAAGTGTCTTTTCAACAACCAACTAAATTACAAAAGAAATATTTGATGACTACTTAGCTGACTGATGGGGAAAAAAAGGCCAAATCATCTGTAAGTATCCCTCTATTAGCAGCAATGGGAAGATCTATTTTGAAAACCCATGGTAAACTCCCTGCTTGTTTTATACACATAACTAGTTGATTAAAATAGGACTGCCTGAATGAATAAGCAATTAGGATCTGATTACATTCAGGTAAACTGTAGTAGGTTTTATTTCAAAGAATTAATAAATGATTCTCAGCTGATGTCTTAACTGCTCTCAGAAGGTGAATCATCAAGGTTTCTTACCGCACAGCCAAGCATTGAATTTTTTTTCTTCAGTACCACAATGCTGATTTTTAACAAATTCCTACAAAGTCATTTCTTTGTAGAATTATCTTTAACACAGCGGTCACAGTTCCTTACTCATATAATAAAAATCATGCAAATATGTTTAGTTTATGCTAAAGACAGTCTCATTTAAATAAGGGAACTGATGTTCATTTCCTCTACTGTGAATGAAGTCTGCTGCAATGTTTCTAAAAGTGGATCTCACTGCAAATCCAAGCCCCTCTACAAACAGAGAGCAACACTTTTACTTTTGCTCTGTGACAACTGCACTCTTAATGACATTCTCATTTTTGCTGTACATTTAGCTGTTCTTAGAGCTACATATTTCTTAGCTAGCCATAGCACAAGATACTGTTTCATACAGCATGCAAGCACTCTACAAAGAGCTGCAGGATGAAGCACATATTTTACAACACATTCATGGTAGTTTGGCATGCCTTAATTGTCTTAAAAAAAAATCTCAGGCTTAAAAATGGTCTTGCATGCAAACACAACTCAGGCAGAATCCTTATGCTGTGCTTGCTGGGATAAAGTCTATGCTTTGTAAGAACATTTCTCATGGGTCCAAGCCCAACTGCACTTCTGTGTGCAGCACTTTCATTGTAACTTTCTCTTAACCCAAATACCTTCTAAACACAAGATCAATTCAACTGATATTCTCTTTTTCACCTCCTCTTCTCACAGGGGAGCTATAGGTTGTCCTATGTTTCCCTGTACAAAATATGTCGAACATTGTCCCTTTTTCTGTGTGCCCTGCATTCTTCAAATCCTTCATTACAATTTCCTTATTAGCTTTCTGTCTATCCAGCCATCCATCTAAACTGAAAAGATGAATATGCATATAGCAATAAATCTAGCTCACAGTCTTTTGCTACTAGAACCCTTCATGCATCCATGACCCTTTCCCCTCTGGATTTCATCCCATGCTGTATTAGCCTACGATTGATTGTAAACTCCAGGGACAAGAAACAGCCACTTTAAAAATATTGCTTGTACATTGCCTGTAGCCTTCGGATATGTTGGGCACCTCTTCTGCAAGGCACTATACAAATACATTGCAAATGAGAATATCTGTCTCAAGAGCTTAAAAGAAAGTCAGTCAAGACAGGGAGTAGGAAAGTATTATTGTTCTCTTTCTCCAAGCAGGAAGGTGAGATATCAAGTCACACGAATGTGGAACAGAGCCTGTATTTCAATATAGGTATTCCTATGATCCATGATCATAGGAATGGCCCCAGCCTTTGTCTAACCAGCACGAACACTTAAAGCACTAAAGTAAGCAGTGAAAGCTGAGCTATATTAAAAATAAAATCAGAAAGCTGCATTTACAGTAGAAAATACAAAGGGCAAGAGAGATTATACCCTAGTATCACCTACCAACAGGAACAGGAAACCAATGATCAGTGAGGAGTAACCAATGATCAGGAGGAGTAACACTGGTAAAGAGTTTTTGTCCCTATCCTATAAGAGTTGCAGCTGATGATGAGAATATATATATATATGCTATGAGCATATAAAATATAGATTTATATGTACAAATATACAATAGGAAATAGTATACAAATACTTACATGTAAAAATATCTTTTTTACTTCCCCTTTTTATGATTTACAAAAGCATACAAAGTTTCCTATTGTTTAATGTTAAAGTAGCATGAGTAAACCCTGTGTGTCATGTTCCACACATAACTCTTTCAAGTGTTCACAGTATTGGCTATTACAGTGTTGAATCTGACATTCCAGATGTTAAAATATTCTTAGGACACATTCTAAACTTAAAGCATTAATTTAAATATAGTTTAAATAAAACTCACATGCTTAGTTGAATTATGGTCATATTAAGAATGAGTCTGCTGCACTTGAAAACTTTCCATGAGAATAAGCTTGGAAACACATATTTCAACTAGAGATGAGTATATTTTAAAATTCTTGAACTGCTTCTTGATGTGTAGATAACACTGTGAGGTGGTTAGTTCTTTCAACTCCATTTGAAGCAATGCAAGCTGAGGGAACTATTCCAAATTATCCTCAGTAGGAACGAGGACACACAGAGTAATCTGCCATCATATCCAGACATGCCATCACTTTCTTCAAATACCCAACAGACAAGAATAAATGACAGGTACCATTGCTTTTGTGTTAAGAATAAATGCCGTAGCATTCTTTATCAGCAATGTGCTTTATGGACTTAAATTAATCCTCACAATTCCCTTGTGAGGTAGATAGATACTGTCCCCATTTTTAAAGATGGAGAAGTGGAGAGAGGAATTGTTGTTATGGCTGCAAGGGCAATACTGTCAAAATACGAGTATTTGGATGTTGGAGCAACTCAAAGGCACAACTGGAGATGTTCATGTGCCAACCTTACACTAACACAGTGTATCCTGACAGCAGGATAGTTACAACAGCCAAAGGTTTGGTGTGGGCTGCAGCACACAGTCTTTGCTAAGTCCAGTGTTGCTGGAAAAAAATGTGGAAAGTTGTGTGCAGTTCAAGAACCACGTTTAGCTCATCTCTAATTTTACTGCATATGCAAGTGCTCACATGTATCAATGTATTTAGGTGGTTTCTTAACATTTGCTTACTCATAATAAGACAAGCAGACCTTGGAGGCCTGTATATTTTTTCATATTTCCTTTGTGGAAAATTCTCCATACTGCAAATGGAACAAGTGCTGCAATACTATCAGTACTGCAAATGAGTTGCAAATACAAATTTTAATTAACTAAGATACTGAATAAGTTTTAAAGAACCACCATGTTCTCTGTGTGCACCTGTATATACAGGAAATCTCATCCACCTTTAACTACTGAAGTAAAATCCAGTTAAAGTATAAAGTGCATTTTGTGGAGTAAAACCCTAAGAAATAACAAGCCATGTGTCTGCCTTCCACAGTTTGATCAATTTTGCTTACCGAACCATCACCTTCTTTGTCTTCTACTTTTTAGTTTAGTGTTACTTAGGCTGAGAAAGGCCTGCCAGATGTAAGCAGAATTATTGTAAACTGAGACATTTTTGTAATATTATGCTATTAAGGGAGAGTTAAGAAAACCACTATCAAGACACTGTCCAGTTGGGGTGTGTAAATACTATTGAGTGTTTCTTGGCCCATTTAGCAAATACTTTCTTTTCCGTGATAAACCTATGGCCTCCGTATGGAGCATTTTCATGCAGGAAGTATTCCTCACACTCATCTCTTCCTGGCTCGTAATAGTGGTAGGGAACTTTACGAAAGCCTTCTGACCTAGGGAAAGAAAAGATAGTCTTAAGTATTATTTTCAAGAAAAACATTATATACCGCAGTTGAATTCACTGAAATCCCTTCCATGTGTTGGCATCTCAGCTCCTTTGCTAAATTAAATTGCACAAGGGCTTTCATTACAGCATGACTTGTATGAATTTTGATGTAGAAAATGAAGCTAAGCGTATCTCTTGACGTATACTCATCTTATCAGTCAGCAAGGAGCTGAGGTGCCAGCTCTTATGGGTACCACACGTTTTAGTTGACTCTGAGGAGCAATCAGTCCAGGAGGCTCTATCCCTAAGCAAAGTCTTCTCATGAAGTAGTCCCAAGTTTGCAACCGGTTCTTGGACTGGCTAATTAATGTTAGAATAATATACATTACAAGGAGGTGATGCAGGCAGAACTGCAGCTTTAAGGAAACTCATCCTTATCTGCTGTCAACAGACTGAAGTGCTATCATGCCATTAGCTGGTTTTACATCAAGGCTATGCAATGACAGCTCAGCCGAACTCTGTGAGGACAACTTTAGTCCTGTCACTCCTCATCTCAGGGCACCTACTGTGTTTTCATAAACAAAGAACAACATATGTTCGTTCCATCTGGATGACTCAATCAGTGGGATCTGCAAGTTCTGAAAAGTCTCTCTACTCTTATGATATCCTAATTAAACAGCTGTGACTCAAATGCCTCTTTTTTGGGGGGGGTGGTCTGCCAGGAATGACTCCCACGCTGGAGTGACACAGAATATGGAGTGAGCATCTGCATGAAGACATTACTCTAGGAGCTGAGGACCCCTGAACTGGTTACATGCAGGACTTAAACCAGCCTAGGTACAGAAAAATAGACTTGGACTTGCATCATATATTGTTTATGACATTTCCTGCTTTTGTGAATGAAGAATAGTTTCATTTTATATTTTGCTACCTTATCCTGTAGATTAAAGCACTTAACTTGGACTTTTAAAAATTGTGTTTGGAGTTATACTTCTGACAATAGAATTAATCCATTGTCACTGTAAGGTCACTAACAGTAGTTGGTTGGAATTTATGTCAGTTTACTGTGATAAAGCTTGCAGGACTTGTTTTATTATCTAATTAGAAACCCCCTACTACTCAAAACAAGCCATATATAACCTAGAAAGTTCAAGCAGGTTGCTCAGTGGTTGTGAAATGTAATTTCAGGTAACTATCCAGGACTAATCAGTTTCTTTCACTTCCAGGTGTATTTGGCATTCAGAGAACTAATATATTAATATTTCCTCTATAGCAGTAAAGTAAGTACATTCTGTCAAAAGAATAGGAACATACTTGGTTTCCAGCTAATTCAGAAACTGCAAAAGATCTTTGATTAAAAATAGTTCCTTATGACATCTGATGTTAGACTTTGTAAATATTTTTATTTTACCAACAACAAATGCCATATCAGTACTAAGTATGCTGACAATATAGTGTCACATCAATGCAAAACATTGGGAAATGGCTGCCTGATCCATTTTTTGGATTTATGATATTAAAATCAATTGTGAAATTTTGACAAGACATCAGAATTGTAGATGCATGAAAATAATTTCCTGTGATCTTACTTGCAGTAGGTGTCATTTATCATCCCATAGACGTGAATTCCATAGCAGGCATCCATAGCCAAAATTAAGGTAAACCAACCCGTACTGAGATATGAACCTGACTGGACTCTGTAAAAATACAACATACACAAAACAAATTGCAATGAGAAATTACCCACACTTTATCAAAGAAATATAATCTATTACCTGGGACAAAAGGCATTAAGCAACTTGACAATCTGTCAAAACCATACAATTATTTTGAATTATATTGAATTATTTATAGATACGCTCTCATTCTTGCCAGCATGGGGCCTCAAGCTATTGTCCACAGAAAAAAATACCATGTTAAATATATGAAGTGAAGCAATGCATCTCCCATGAGATGTAAAATAATTTATTTATTTGTACAACCAAAAGATAACAATTACTAGAGTGTGTAAAATGAGATAAAGTTCGCCAGAAAGCAAACTACAGGCAGGGTTTCTGCTGCATGCATGTGGGTATGCACTATCCTCTTCCCCAAGCAAAATATGAATTTGCAGTGGGCTATCCTCTGTGAGAAAATTCACACAGAGATGAAACTTTCAAGGCCATTTTGGTAGAAAACCATTGAACACAAGTAAATGAAAAACAGAACTTTGTGTCCATCCCTTTACACAAACTTGTGCTGTTGTTCTTTAAGATAATAACACAGAGAAAAAAGCACAAGAGGATGCTGCCCAAATTGATAACCTTTGCTCAAATAACTAGTCCCATTAAATCAGTCCAAAAGTATTATCTGCAAGGATTTGGTCACATACTGGCTATGTATGCAAATGTGCGCATTGTTAATTACAGACCAAATCTTGTTCACTCTACGCACACAAGCATTACCAATGGCAGACTGGGAGTCAAAAAAATCACCCATATAATCTGGGCAAGCAACACTTACTACTTTAAAACCTCATAAGTAATAAGAATACACTTAGTACTCAATGCTTACAAACTGGCTGAAGTCCAGCTTTGTGCATGTACTGCTTTCAGTTTGACTGAAATCAATGAAAATCATTATCTTGAAATTATAAATAATGTATCCAGTTTCCAAAGAAAGACACCACAGAAGTAATGAAACCATCTTAATAGAGCCCTAACTTTCAGCCATGTGTGAATGAGAGGAGGTGACAGTGTAGCTTTATGCCATGTCTTTTAGCTTTTGGCTTTCAGGTACAGCAGGGAGCAGTCTGTTCTCCATCATAAGTTAAAGTAACCTAAGGTTTGCACTCAATTAAGTTTGGCTGCAAAAGAACTCCCAGGTAGGCTTATGTGCAAATCAGTTTTCCCCATCAACAAAAAAGTCTGAAAACATTTTTATCCTGAGGTAGGAATAAAGCTTTCTTGTGGGGGAAAAAACAAACAAACAAAGAAAACCCATATAGATATATATATATGTATACACACACACACACAAACACACACATATATATCATACAGCAACTCATCCAGCCTGTAAAACCCAACTTTCCTGTGAGACACAAGAACCAACTTCAGGTGCTTCTTCCTGGTTCAGAGCAAGGACATACCATGGTAACTTCCCTGGTTAATCTGTCAGTCAGTGGCATTTGGCTCAGATTTGGTGTTATTTCCTTGCTCTTTCTTGTTGAAGTTGGACAAAGTAAGATTGGTAAGATTAAGAAGATTGGTAAAAAAGTAGTTGCACAACCTTTATAATAACACTGACCTGACACATACAAAACTGAGAATCAAATTTCTGCTCTGATGAATGCTTACTGTTGTCCTGTACTCAAGAACACTCAAAGGACCTTGGGTTACATCTTCTCTTCCTTGTCCATGTCTAGCATTCCCCACAGGTTAGACTGCATGAAGAACTTCTATCCCTACTTTTCCTGAAAAGTCTTTATCCTTGGGGAAACTCCTAAGCATCTGTTGAGCTGTCTTTGTAGAGCAGAGGAGCATTCCAGAAGCAAGAAATAGAGGGTTAACTTAGTGCTGAAGAATGACAAGTGGGAACAAAAGGCTGGGTGTTAAATACCCATCTTTCATTAGGTGGAGACCAATTGTAATTGTGCTTCTTTGCTTGACACCTCATAGCCACAAAACTGTACATCTGTTTATGTGTCCCTTTAGGGTCTCCGTTGCTTCGAACAAAATGTTCTTCTGCTGTCTAGCAAGGAAAATTCCCAGCCTGGTTCATGTTACTTCAGGGCAACATCCTGCCATGATAAACAGCTGTACTGCTTCTAACTTGCTTTCTGCTTTTGTACCAGAGGAACACTATCCTTGAACTTTTAAAGCCATTTAGAATCATAATAACCATTTATAAAAACACTGTGAAGATCAGGACCCTTCCAATATTGGAGGTTTATTGGAGAGTACTATATTGGCAGTAGGATCTGAAATTTGCTATACTCAGGAGGAAGACAGAATTTTAAAAAAGAGTTAATCAATATTTCATGTCCTGTTTTAACACCATTGGACCTTAGTACTCTCATCTATATACTACATTGGAAAGATAAATAAAAACAGCAGAGTGAGTTCCCAGATACCTTCCCTGGGAGATGAAGTACATGACAGAATATAGATTATGTACTTTAAAACAAAGCACTTATATTCCTCCCATTTTTCCCTTTCCTCTGAAGATACGTAGGAATATGAGGGAATACACTTAAGCAGTGGGGACTCTGGATGATTTGGTAACACCTTAGAATTCAATCTGATACCATAAACAGACTTTCAACATTCTAATGAAAGCAATATTAAAAGTGTGAAAACAATTTTAGTTGTCCCTAAAAAGTCATAAATCTCTGAATACTTTTTAAAATATCATCCCATAAAACCGTAGTGCAAAGCAGTGTCTCAGCCTTTGCTATTATGCTAACACCATGCATGCAATTTCTCTCTCTACAGGAGAGTTTTGCATGTTTTTTGGCCAGAGTTTTTTTGAGACTCATTTGAAAGAGTTTCTCCTGTTACTGTAATTGCATTCAAATTTCAAATTTTGCACACTGAAAGTAAAAGAATCCTCCAGTTACACATAGCATGAGTCTATGTTACTGCACAAATCTGAAGGAATATGAACATTAATCCCAAAATAGTGAAAGTAGGAGTTTGTTAAGCATCATCTGCAGAAGTACTATAGGCAAATCTATTGTGATATATGTGTGTGCAGCAAATCCAAAATTGTTCCCTATGGCTCCGAGTGACTTTTTCTTATACTCTAGAATTAATGGGGCACCAGATCTAGGCAGGAAATTGTCTCAACAGCTCAAGAGAAAATAATGCACTATTTTTCAAAAAATGCATTTAAAAAGAAGATGATTTTGCTTTCAAGACATGATTTACAGCTGGATGCAGCAATAAAAAGGCAATGCTCACAAAAAGTTATTTTCTCTGTTTACCTTGAGAATGAAAGTTTATTTTGCATACTTCCTACTTTATACGGATTCTTAAAGAAATGTTAGTTATCAGGGTGAAATTCATTCTGCTAAATACCATCCAGCATTCCTGGAAAGTACACAGGCCTATGCTCAGCATTAAACAATTGAAAAGACCAATGAAATCAATTAAGATGCTTAAAACAAAGTGTATGCTAGCCTATTTTGCTCTTAGTGAAGGTTTAACTGTTTAAAATGTTGTTATTTCAGCTCAGAATAGAAAAGCAAGTGCCAAGATTACTATTCATTTGCAAGTTGCAAAACATAAAATTTGCAATTTGAGCAATGCTTCTGTAAACTCCAGTAGAAAGAACTAAGTACAGTTCCTCACAACCCGTTAAGAAGACTTACCTTCTATATTATAGAAGAAAGTGGTAAAAAGGTAAAAAACAACAACAACAACAACACTATAACACTATTTAGGCTAGGATTGCTAGAATTGTAATGTGTGATACATAAAACTTTAATAAAAAAATAATTTAAAATGTAAGCAATTGGGTTCTTCTGCCTTAGCTTTCCAATATTCTACAAAAAGAATACGAAACTGATGTAAAGAAGCTGGAGTAGAGAATGCCTCATAAAAATATTGTATACTGAAATTCACCTTCTTTGGCATCTATAACCATGCTTTGGTGTAGACTAAACAAAGGAAAAAACAGTTCCTTCCCTCATCAGGGGAAAATGGAGGTATATTATATTTTTGTAATGATCAAGGGAATATGAGTTCAAATTGGGTAAAAATTTTGTTGTCACTTGAGTTCAGATTTCACCTTAAGATTCCAGAAAGCTCTTTTCTTTATTCAGTTGTTCCAGAATTTTTTTTTAAGTGCACAATCAATTCTAGCTCTCTGGTTCAATGGATTGTAATTTGCAGTGAGGAGTTCAGTGGTAAAAAAAATAAAAAAAAGAAAAAAAAAAGTTTGTTAAGGTGGAGGCGATCTGTAGACAAGCAATTTCATGTCAATCTGATTTCAGAAAATTATTTAGAAGTCTATTTTTTAATTCTTTCCTTGGAGAAATCAGAGAGCGCAGGTCAATTGAGAGTGCTAATTAAGGGGAAAAACTCAGAAATTTAGGACTTCAAGAAGCTATTAAGTAACAGAGAGCTTGCCAAAAGCATTAACAAGACAATTCTTTGCTTCATTTCAAAATATTGCTGTAAAATGGAATTCAACAATGACAGATTGAAATGACAAGATTGTCCAGGCCAATTAGTTGACAAAAATGTATCCATTCATAAATGCTGTTTATAGACTCAAATCCTCAGTTGACCTGCCTACCGAAAGTAGCAACAGTTATTCAATGAGTGGAGGCTTAACAATGTGAGAGGTGTTTCAGCATGCTAAAACATTTGTAGAAAATGGTTCAAAACAAAAAGAAATATTTTCAAGAACAATGTTAAGATTAGTGTAGACTGTTCAGGTAAACATGTCCCTGGTCTTGATGCTGCAGGGCATCAAGATCCCGTCAATCTGTGAGGGGTCAGCTTGCTCTGGTTTTGCCTGGCTCTGCCACTCCGGGTGAGTGACCCTCAGCAATGAGGGGCATGTCCCCTCTGTGCTCTCTTGTTGAAAACTACCAGTTCTTTCCTCCTGGGGTTACAGTAGGTTTGTGAATAACAGTATGTTGCCTTACAACTGAAGATGATATGAAAAATTTATCTACTAGCACAGACTGGTGATCCATTACAAAATTCTCTGCTAACCAAATTAATTCTGTTATTGTACTTATGTTGACTGAGATTTCTCTCTCTCTCTCTTTTTTTCTTTTTTTTTTTTTTTTCCTAAAGAAGAAGATATTAACGTAGCTGCTGAAAAGCTCTTCTTTGCCAAATTAGAGACCCACATTCCCCAAGTCACAGGTTTGGTCTATGCCTTCCTCTTTGTATCAAGAGTAGATTCGCACATGACAGATCAGAATGAGCTGACAGCAAAATGCCCCTACCTCGGAGAGAACAGCAAGGTGCATTTGCTGTGCACCTCTCCTCTGAGAAGTGTATATACTTCTCATGCCAAAAAGCTGTTTTCTTGAGAGGAAAAAAAGGAAAGAAATTTGGTACAGGAGAGGGTAATACTCTAAATGATGAAAAGCATTAGCAATTGCCTGGATTTAATTCTGTTTTCTGTAAGACTCAGTGCTTTGTTGCTAATAATTTCATTATATACGTTCTGCAGAAATAATAACACAGGAAGAGCAATGAACAAGATGCAAGCACAGAGAATTGATTTCACCTGGTAAAAATGGTTGCTATTTCTGCATTATAAAGATACCTGTTAGGCAGTTGTTTATCATAATTATTCATTCTTTTGTACGTGTGTGCATGCACACATGCGTTTGCTTTGCATTCATAATGATGCAGGACATCTAATAATAAACACCCGTGCCCCTCAAGCAGTGAGCAGGCTGTCTCACACATTCAAAGGCCCACATGGTGCTTCAGGTCATTGTGAAAAGTGAAACATTTATATATGGACAGATGTTTTATTATCCATCGTGTATGGTTTCATGCAAAGCTTAAACAAGTGGAATGCATTATGAACAGCACAGGCCACATTCCAGATTCAGACAGTGACTGTGCCCATCAAGATGTACTTGGGAGTAGACAAGTGATGCCCTCCTGCCAGCTAAAAAACTCTTAGCAGATCATCCTTACAGTGAATCCTGAAAATAAACTGAAGTCAGGTGGCATACTGTCCAATTGATGTCTAGAAAATATAGATCTTCTAGCTACATTAATACTGCACTAATGGAACTCGGAGGACAAGTCAGTCACACATTTCAGTTGAATTTGCTACAAACGCAGCACAAGGCTACTCCTGGGTCACAAACTAGCCCACGAGAATCTCCCCTTACTATCTAATTTAAAAAGAGATGTAAAAATTAATAATTCCTATGTCAAAATGGCCTTGAAAAAAGGATAGAAAGGACACTGATGAATGATCTCAAAAGGAAATAGAGAAATTATGACTTTGTATTTAACCGTTTCTAATTAAAAAATAACAATACAACTATTTGTCTTAGTATTTACAATTTTTGGCAGGAAAGGTAAAAACAGTATTAGAATTAAGGAAGCCTGTGTTTTGCAATGACTGAAATGCATACAGCATCTGCTTGGGTAAGTAATTTATGCATATAATTCCAATCTTTGTGTTGTGTGTAATTTTTTTCTTTTCTCTCTCTCTCTGCTCTATTCTACATGGAAAATGGGAACAAAGGGGAAAAAAAAATGAACTTAAAGAAATTGACTTCTGCTGCCCAGGCTTCTATAGTTTCCTTATTTCCAATTCCTTGACCTGACTTTGATGCATCTCAGCTCAGTTGTGAACTCAAGCAGCAAAAGAAGGAAGCTATTTCATCCATGCAGAGAGAGCTCCTTCAGACTCCTGTGCTGCTGAGCTCAGAGGAGAAAAGAATTCCTGTTTATCGATAGTAATCATGGAGGTCTAGCTTGATTCAAAACACACAGAAAAGAAACAAGACTAATGAATTATCATTGTAAACCCTGCCTTCCATCCAATATATACGTACTATTTTCAAGCTGATTCTCATAGAGGAAAATCTGTGCTACACTTTTCATGTTGAATGACATCCCCTGTAGAGAACAAGAGCTGCTAACTAAATTTCTTACAGCTGTTGGGTTTCTGCAGCTCATACTGACTCTTCAGATAAAATTGTGATCTTGGTGCAAACCACTTACAGAGCAGCAAACCACACTCAGATCCAACAAAATACTATCCTTTTTTGGTAGAATCAGTCCCAACCTTCTTTTCTCCCCTACTCTCTTCCAGAAATACATATTCTCTTGATGTCTTTCAAATCCTTTGCTTCCCTTTTGTAAGTACAAATTGTGGTCTGAGGCATTGTTGATGCCACTGCATGTGTTTGAGCTATTAGGAAAAGATGTCTTTTGTAAATACCCTGGTTGCAGCTGCCAGCTGGGATGGGAAGTCAAGCAGCTCCTGCATGATAACCGGTAAACCGGGCCCCGTGGAGGTGTACAGTGCAGAGAGAGAAACTGATGGGCATGGCTCTGCAAATCTCCATTAGCATTTAGATTTAGTTGACAAGCAAATGGATGGTTAAATCAGAAGAGGATCCACAGAAGTGTTAGGTGTCACTGACAAATCGGTCAGATTTTTTTTCTTTTCTACATTTTTTTTTTTTTGTCATACTAATAACCATCACAACTATGCAATTATGTTTGGAAAGACAGGAAGCTAAATTCCCATCAGCAGATTTAAGGGCTAAGCTGTTGGCATCTTTACAGTCATTTTTTTCTTTGGAAATTACCTGAGTAAAAGTCACTCCACCCTGAGAAAGACTGAGATCATCAGGAAATGCAACTCTTGTGGCCTATGCCAGTTTAGGGCGTTCTTCACAGTACAATTAATTATGTTTCCAGGGGCTGAGGCAAATGGGTGGTAATGCCAAATTTGCTTTCCCTGGGTAATAACTTGAACCTGCAAGCTAGTTGTGGCACCACGCTGTACTCCCATCCCACTACTTTTCACTTTCTATTGGCTTGGTCAAAACCTTACTGCAAAAGAGCACATTCCTGCTGGCTGGTGACATGGGGATTGATGACTGAAATCTTGACACTGGTTTCATGACTTGTGCCAGGGGCTTCTGGAGGGCAGCTTTATGCACTCTTCACTAGTAACCTGCAGCCAATCTGGTGAATGCTGGTTCAGCATTTTCCCACTGAATGAAAGGGAGCAGAAGAGGATTTACATTTTCATCTTTTGTAACCAAAAATGAACCAAAAGTGTGCCAAAGGGAAGAAAAGCAAAAACAAAACAAACAAACAAACAAAAACAGTGACTTCTTCCTGCATCTACATTTAAACCAACACTTGCTGTCTTGGGCCTCCACATTTTTCTCCGGGGTGGATGTAAACTAAACAGAGCTGCAGTTAATCCAGGATCCCCAAAGAGAATTAATTAGGCAGGCTTTCCCACCCTTTTCTTTTGGTATTAAAGGGCACTTAATACTCCAAGCTGCATATCTATTGAAATCTATTGTAGGTGAACACAGAAGCAATTTCTCAATTAGCTCTTACCTTGTCAAGACAAGATACTGAAGGGTGCTCCTCTAACCTTGGCTGAAAGCAGCTTGTATTTTTCATAAAAATATGTTACTAGTTTTTAAAGCAAAAAAGTAAGAGACAACTTTCTAAAGATGCTCATTGTATGTCTGTGATGTTGGGATGGAAACAGAGGCTATTATATAGGTATTTTGTCTTACTACTATGGTGAAAATGAAAGAACAGTTAGCACAAGACTGTACTTTAACTCTTCTTTCGAGTGGGGAGAACACTGCACCAGATACTCGGCTGACAGGAAAAACACAGATGGGCACCAGCTGATATCCTTCTGAATTTTCTATAGTCTGCAGTCATTGTGTTAATTCAATTGCTACCTCTTTGATGTTAAGATGGAGGGGAGGAAAGTGGCATTTTTCTCCCTATATTTCACATCTATCTGAGAATTTTGCTTTTCATCTGGATGGAGTCTCACCAACAAAAAACTTATGGAAGACCAACCAGGCTACAAACTGGAAGTTTCACTTCTGAAAGGAAAATATTCTCTGAAAAAAAGGGAACTCAAAAACCCACAGATGAGTCCTCCATCAGTACACATCCCATTATTAACAACATATCTCTCCTCACCTGTAGTATTCATAAGAGTGTTTCCAGATACTCTAAAATTAATTCCTAACTCGTTGCTAAATTATTTACATTACAGTAGCACTGAGAATCCTCACTGTGTAAGGCACTATACACCCCAGGTGACAGCCTTTGACACAAAGAGTTTACCTGTCAAATAATCAAGAGAAACAGTTTTTTTTTAAGAGAAAGTACATCTCCTTATCCCTAGCTCTTATAGGGAACTGCTGCATACTGCAATTTGCTCCCTTACATTTAAGGCACGTACATAAGTAGTAATTTAACATGCATGCTAAAGTCTCTCCATCAAGTATTGTAGGTAAAATGAAATAAAAAAAAATGCACGACCTTCTAGTCCTGTTCCATAGAAACTTCCTACAATACCGCATTGTGTTACAAAGCCACATTCTGTGAAATTGAATCCGGAGCTACAGGGAGCGAGTAGTGTTCTCTCCACTACCTATTTGTACAAGCCAAAGTTCATTTTAGATTATGGAACATCAATATTTTTAGAAAAATGAAATCTTAAATCCAGACAAATTATTCTGATATGGAAAAAAGGAGGTAAAAAAAGAACTTGCGTGGGTCTGAATATTAATTCAAATGCAAGAGGCCATAATGTAACCCATCAGTCAAGCTTTGAAGATGAACTGCTAATTAACACAGATGTTGCCTTCCCTTTTACTACTGTAACTTTTTCCAGATTAACTTTTTCCTTAATGTAGAAAAGGGAAAAAATATTTCTCTTGCCTTTTTTTTTTTTTTTTTTGATGTACTATCTAATAAAACACATAATATATGTATAGGTATCATGTTACTCTTTTGCTAGCAATAGGTCTAGTCTTTCACTGCTTTCCTAATTAAGTCACCTATGTCCAACTACCTAAAAAGAAGCAAACAATCACTAGCATCACTAGCCTCTGAGCTACTGAAGCATCCCCTTCCCTCTCCACAGCTCTGTCTACAGAGCAGCTGGCTTTCTGATGGGCACCTCTCCCTGACACACATTGTGGACTGAAGAGGATGAGGTCTCTTGAAATACAATTTCAAGGAATTAAAGGTCCACTTGAAATATAATATCCTCAAAACACGCAAAATTAGCTTTTGTCTCTCCCTCTGTTCTGCAAGAGCCACTACATTTATACAGCAGGGTCTCCTTGAAGGCCAGATGTCTGCAGCCATTGACACAAGTAAATTTAATGAAGGCAGCACCTTAATTGCAGACAAGACAGATCAGGCAGAACGGACAAAGAATGATGCATTTTTTTCCCTTGAACAGTCCTACAGCATCTTTTGGAAAAAAGCAGCAAACAATTTGGAAGCAGAACAAATGCCACAGAGAAGTGCATAGGAAGAGGAACTACGGATCAGAGTAGATTCCCTTGTAGTCCACTTTGCGGTTCCTTCAGCATTCGACAATGTTGGATTGTTTTTCCCCATATTCATTGAACAGACTGCAGGAGGGTAACTGTGCAAATGGAAGCTGGGAGAAAAATCTCCATACTTATTACAACAGCAGTGAAATGCTCTAGAGGAGAATTTTTATAGCTTCCCTGCCATCAACTGAAGTAGCAAATTAGTTAATTTTCTGAGTCTTACAAAATCCAGCTTTTTGAGAATAGTAAACTCAAGAATTATAGGACTAATCATCTAGCCAGCTCATTGTCAGACAATGCTAATGCCTAATTATCAAATATGGTGGAGAATTCAATTAGCTTCAGTTATTTGAAATTTCCAGCGAACCAAATTTATTAGAACAGTCATGAAGCAGGACAGTGATCCTCCACTTTATAAATAAATGCTCTGATTCCTCCTCCATGTATTACATTGCTCTAAGTGACATCACATCTTCAGTAATTCTTGGTATCAGTAAGTTAGGGTTTGGATACATGACCAGTAAAGCTCTGCAGACAAACAGTCCCTCGGCAGCCCACACCACACACCTGGCAGCGTACATCAGAGGCTGCTGCTGCTCTCTGGGCATCAAAGTTCAGGACATGAAAGTTTACTAAATTCGTATCTGAAGGATTTGCATAGCAAACATTAAAACAAGCTGATTTATTACAACTATAAACTACAGCCCACTTGCAGATGACTCCAGACTATATCTTTGTGGTACCAAATTGTAAAATTCAGAAGTGCCAAAATTGATTATATAGTTGTATTGCAAAGAACCTAAGGTAACACTAACAGCTACATTGCCGAAAGGAATACCAGATTAAAAATTAACATTTCGATCACACACAATACCAGAGATAGCATCACAATTAGCTTTACAAAACAACATCATTCTTTATGAGGCTTTTTCTTTGCCTCTTCATGCTATTTGCCTGATAAGCCCTTGCCAACAAAGACATTATACTAATTACAATTAGTTATACAAAGTGTGGGACAACTGAAATGATTTATTGATTTTTCCTCACAAAATAAACCTTATTATGAATTCCAAGTATACAATAAGGAAAATAAAGTAGCAGCCCCAGATGGCATGTTTACTCCAGACATGTATGAATGTGAATACACTTACAGAGACAGTCAATCCATTTAAAACTTTAATCTTAAAATAGTTGTCTGGAAAACATCAGTGCAGAGTAGGTTTTATGCAATTAAATTCCCTTTCCCCTGAGAAGAGACATTTGAGGTACAAAGCCAAGAGCTGAGCTGTTTTCTAAAAAAAAAAAAAAAAAAACAAAACTTGGAACTAAGAGGCTTTTTCAGCAATAGTCTTTTTTTAAAAAGACAGTGTCCAGGCCAACAAATAACACTATGAACATTTGTTATGCAGTATTAAGACAGCACTGACTGCGCTTGCATTTGATATGATCTGTTATCTATGTGAAATCTGAAGAGATGCAAAGAATATGAAGCTGTGTGTCCTAGTTTTGGCTGGAATAGAGTTAATTTTCTTCTCAGTAGCCGATGTGGTGCTGTGTTTTGGATTTAGGATGAGCGTAATGCTGGTAACGTGCTGATGTTTCAGTTGTTGCAGAGCAGTGCTCACACAGAGCCAAGGACTTCCCTGCAGCTCATGCTGCCGTGCCAGTGAGGGACTGGGGGTGCACCAGGAGCTGGAGGGGGCACAGCCAGAACAGCTGGCCCCAAGTGGCCAGAGGCACATCCCATGGCACAGGGCGTCATGCTGAACAACAGAACCGGGGGGCTGAGCGGAGGGCTGCTGGGGGACGGGCTGGGCATTGGTCAGCAGGTGGTAAGCAATTGCACTGTGCATCACTTGTTTGTGTATTCCTTTATCATCATCATCTTTATTATTTTCCCTTCCTTTTCTGTCCTATTAAACTGACTTTATTTCAAGCTTAGAGTTTTACCTTTTTATTTTGATCCTCTTCCCCTTCCCATGGGGTAGAAGGGAGTAAGCCAACAGATGCATGATGCAGAGCTGCCTGCTGGGCTAGACCACAACACTGTGTTAAATATCTTTCCGTGCTTAAATATCTACCTGTGTTAACAATCACTTCATATCTAGGCCAGGAAATAATGTAGGGATCTCTGCTTTGGTTCTCTGGGAACTCATTCTAACAATTTCTACAAGAATGTCCTACAAATATTCCTTTGTCCTCCAACCTGCAACATCATGAGTGCTCCTCAAAACATACTGAGAATGCACTCATTCTGTGAATATCACCAGTGTTCAAATGTATTTCCATCAAGGATGTGCGTGGTCTATGAGTCTGAGCAGAATTTCTTCCTTCATGGGGACCCTCCTCACAACTCTGTATGTTAAATTCCTTTGAAGTTCAAAAAACAAGCAAACAAACAAAAAACCCTAGACTTACTGAAAAATGAATAGCTGATCCAGTTTGATGTTCTCCCAGTTCTTTTATTTCCCCTATCTCCAGGGCTCCAACTCAGTCAGGCCTGTAGATACAAACCTTCCGTAATACAGATGATGAATATATACAAGGAAATGAGGCTTAGATGCAACAGTCACATTCACAAACAAGCAGGTTTATTCCCTGTTCTCTGCAGTGCCTTTTGCTACTACACCAGCCATTTTGTCCTCAAACTCGACAGAAGAAGGTACAGCACTTAGGCAAAACACATTTCTTCTCTCTTTTTTTCTGGTCTGCGAGTCAGCATTATCTGGTTAGGTCTACTTCCTCCGGCTTGTTCAGTCTCGCTTATCAGGCATGCTGGAAAATATTTCCAATAATAAGCCACCAGAAATCTGCCTTCATATCTGGTATCAGGCTACATATAACAGAAATCTTTTCATTTTAGTTTTAAAGTATTGCTTCATTCAACAAGCTGACTGCTGGCTGACACACAATCTAACCTAAAGGCTATGGATCAGCAGGTAAATGCAGAAATTCTATTAGTTTTCAGACCTGAGGTTTACGCCTTTCATTTCAAATGAAATCAAAATCCTACACATGAATAGGTAAAGCACAGAGTAAAGATCCTTTCTTAAAGCCATCCATTACCTATTACATGAGTGTGAGGAAGAAAGCAGTTTCTGCATCTTGTAGATACTGTGCTCAATGACTCTGGCAAGGATGGTAAATAGCAGACATAAAAGAGATCCATTCTGAGGAAAAATTAAAACCATGACGAACGTTACAGTAGGCAATGTGAAATCCTGCAAAGGCACAAAGGCAGGCATATTCAGATATGTTTGGTATTAACAAAACCCCTCTGAGCTTGTAAAAATAGGACCTCCTTACCTAAACATGGATTTCAAAGTCATAGGCAAACTTTTCTATGCTTTAGAGATTTTGGAAATAAGCATCCTCATTTAGCACCAGACTAAGGAAGCAGTGCAAAACTGCATATTACCAAGTGTCCATAATGTTTATGAAATGTATATATACATATAAACTGAAAGAATAACCAGCAGCAAAGAGATTTTTGTGTTTTTGTTGTTGTTGTTGTTGTTGTTTGTTTGTTTGTTTTTATCCTTCAATAAGTGTACATACTTTTGATATGCAATCAGATTGCCTACTCAGCCTTATATGTAAAACTACAAGAGGTTTATGCATGATTGGCACCTGACTCCATTTTATCATTTGCTCTAAATAGGTAAGTTCACTGGAAGTGAACTCAGAGCACGGGCGCCAGCACTTTGACACACTATACAGACAAAAATTCACATCTGTGAGTATAACTCGCTTCTGGTGTGGGCTAGCAGAACTTCACTGAAGTCACTGGAACCACCTCTGCCAGAGCTGAATTTTTTCTGTGAGGCTGGTATATTGTACATACAGACAGAAGTACTTCTTGGAGATAAGGCTCCCTAATATGGGACCCACCCTACATCTGTGAAAAGAATCTATCTACATTCCAGCTTTATGCTCAGAGATTTCTTTATTTTATAAACAGTTCCTATATAATTAAGCCAAACGCTGTTTTCCTCCGAAACAGTTGATGATGATTGTCTTAGCAAAATAAAATCAATTGTGATTACCTAATCACAAGTATGATCACACTAATAATGGTTGATTTTTGTTGTAGATTTGTTTGTTTGTTTTCTGTATTTCTCATTCTGCACATTGAGTTAAAGAAATTGCTCCATGATTTCGCTATTTATTCAGGAAAAATACTTAAGAAAAGCATGACTTTTTCTACTTTGTAAAATTAAATGTAATGTTTGTCATTGGAGTATGGCATTAAACAGTAAAGAAGTTATTCAAATTGTTGGGCCTCTTCTTTCTCATTATAGAAGCCTACACACATCTTTCATTTGTATTTTGTGTTTATTTGCATTTCATCTGTGTTTTCCTTTGGCAATAGGTTTGATAGCCTCTTTTTTCATTTTGCACTGATGCTATCTTACAGCTTGATGATTACGAGTGAGTTGGTATTCCTTACCATAGCTCATAGCTATTGCAATATTCAGTCCTCATGTATGGATTCTCCACCGTAACTCTCTCATCATTTTCCCCAAGAGAGGTAGAATTGTCACTGTTACACAGAGCTGAGAAGAGACAGAAATCCACACAGTGTAAGACAATTTCTCCCTATGTGGTCAGTCAGGTCAAGAAATGTTACCTCATCTGGTTTAGAACAAAAGTAAACAGAAACCTCAAGACACAATGGCCAAGTCCAGCTCCCAGTTAAGTCCACTATGCCAATTACATCACAGCTTACAAAACAACTAAAAAAAAAAAAAAAAAAGCCATGTTTTTTTGTGTTTTTTTTTTTTTTTTTTTTTGTCTTACAGAAGATGATAGTGGACATGCTGGTTTTTCTTGCCCTTTTGAAAGGTCTAATGCCAGTGTTTCTCCTGATTCTGCATGAGAACTTTTGACAAGGAAAATGCTCTGAATATTCCAGTCAAAGGCTTCAGAACGGCGCTTCAAAACTGACATTCTGTTGGCATACACTAAAATTGGGGTTGCTGAAAGCTAATATAAATGCAGTGTCCAAGCTGGCACCATTGCACCTTCCACACACACACCTACTGACAAATTCAGCCACTTGTGGGGGAATGTGGAAACTGTTTAATAGTGCAGCAGTGACTAAGGGCAATTTAGGATGGGGATGAAGAGCCATGTATCATATGAACTCCCCAACAGCATGGGAGATGCTTGTTCAATGCTGGCAGGAGAGGAATACTGATATGGAGCTAATGCATTCTTGAATTACCTCGGAAATCACTCATCTAAGTATTGACCGGATCTGCCTACGATTAACTTGTTAGATCTGATGAGATCAGGAGGTATGGCTGCAAGTTTGTGATAAGAAGTCAGTGTTAGAAAGAAAATGAAGATCTCAGAAAAGCAAAGAAAGAAAACGTACAAGCCTAAAGTATTCATATGGAAATTACTCAATATAAGCAGCTAATTTCTTCTTGAACTGCTCACATAATTGTCTATAACCATCTATCATCAATTAAAACTACATGGATACACAAATATTACCATATGAAACAATGCAGGCATCATGCATCTCATAGGTTTACTAGCATTGCTCAGGGCTTTGCTATTTTAGAGTAACGTCATTATCCTTTATGCTGTGTAGTATTGTCCTCCATTGTGCACTATTCATTATTAGACACTTCGTTATGTGCAGCCTCTGCAGATATATAATACAGAGAGATTAAGCTAAACTGATTTACTGATACCATAGACATACGTTGCACTGAGATCTGTCACAGGTATTCCTTATGCTTACAAGAAACAGCAAATGAGTTATATTTATATACTTGAGGATCACTTTTTGTAAATGTTGAATGATTTTAGTGGGGACATTATGATTTTGTTTTCCTTCAATTTGTTCCTAAGAGGATGTAAGAAATAAAAATTTACTGGTAAGGGGAAGGAATATAAATTAAACTATTTTATGAAAGCCATTCCTTAAAATGACTCAGACAATAAATTTCAACAATTGTTCACGTGCTACAGCTTCTGTAAGTACCTGCGAATAACAATACAGGTGGAGAAAGAAGAGAGAACATCTTCAGCTGAGATGATGCAAGTTTGCCATTTCATTGTGCAAGCATAATCAGAGAGCTGCTCTTCAAACAGGGAACTGTCACTTCTCCTATGGGCCTTGAATGATGCTTTGCTCTTTTTTTACCTTTGTGTTTTTATTTGGCTTCTTCAAGTGCATGTAAAGAAACAATGCTTATTTTCAAATACTGCCCATTTCTACCTTGCAAACTGCAATGTAGACTAGACAGGCTCCATAACATTTAAACAGAGTTTATTAATGCTGTAAGAAGCAGCTGGACTGGAAGTGTTTTGTACAGCACAGTGTTTGAAAAGATGTTAGATACTATCTCACTCAGTCCTCAACAACCCCAGAAAATGAACACATAAGATATGTCATTTTTCCTAGGAAGGGTGCTTTTACTTACCTTCCTAGAGATATCAGGAGTTTACCTTTAAGAAGAGGGTCTGGAATGAAGGCATAACAAATACAAAATTATCTCCTCCTGATGACTTATTTCACTATTGCATAAATTGCATGAAATGCAATTCTGTATTAAATGAATGCATGAAAATTAACCATGGTAAAAAACACATTTTACACTGCAGTCTGGAACTGAAACACGCATTGCTGAAATGCTCCTTCCTAAGCAGTTTAATAATGCACATAAATGAGACTTCAGCATTATGCAAGGTATTCAAGGATGAATACTAACATTTAACAAGCTGAAAAGCTGAGACTCAGGTGAACAAAGCTAGGTCTATATGGCTCACAGCTAAATCTGTGCTGAGTTTATATACCATCTTCACTCATGCTCAGCAGCTTGTCAGCCAGTGCCTGAATGTAGCTATGTGGCAGACGATGCTTCTGCTCCAGCTATTTATCACCACCAAACAACTGGAGGTTACTGATCCCACAGTTCCAGCAGCAAAACATGTCCACCTGATGCAGGTCCTAAGCAGTTCCCAGCAAAATAACCAAGACTACGTCACGTCCCCTGGAAGCACAACGGCAGACAGCTGAATTTGTACCGGGACAGCAACCCCCAGTGGCTGGGCAGACAGAAGCAGTTAGGAAGTGGCTGTGTCTTAAAGCAGCGCAGTCAGCGGGGTATGTGTGAAGACCCTCTGCAGACGTGCATTCATGAGGCTTGATAGAGCAGCTTCCAAGAATTTTCTATTAATAGGAAAGTGGGAAAGTAAATGAGTCAGAGGAGGGAAAGCAAAATATCTGATATTTTGATTATGGACAAGTAACCAATTTCAAAAATGCTTTATGACTATAAACACAATTATTGGAACCACATCTTTTTCAAGCCTGCATCGAAGTATGCCTACTAGCCACATACAAAGATTATCATTGTAATGGTAATTGCTTCACCACTCCAGGAGTCCACTCCAGGAGCCTGCAGAGCTGAGTAAAGATCATTCAGCTCACCTCGTTGTCTCTTTTACCTGGCCCCACATTGTTATTTACCAGAGCAGTAGTTATAACCCCCACAAGTCAAACATTATGCAATGTGACAGAATATTGCCAACTTCAGAGAAGACCACTAGTAAACCACTCCTCCTTAAGCAAATAGTGGTGAGAGCTTTTCGGTGCTTTGCCTTAGGTCCTTAATGTTGTTCAAAAATAATCACAAGGGGAGGCGGAAAAGATATTTGACAGAGTGGTTAGGTGGAAGCTAACATTATGGATTTGCTTTCAGTAGCAGAAGGTAGAAGACGAATGCACATTCTAGAAAATAATCTATCCTTTTCTCCTATTTGTTTAAAGAAAAAGTTTTCATTTTTTTTTTTTCCAAAATGTTATAAAAACAAAGGTGTAAGATTATTTATGTTCTTTAAGATCTCTTTTGGTTTTGGTCTGGCAATACACCATACTGTGCTCATACCTAAATGACTGTGTAGATAGAGGGCCTCAGCTATCACGTACTAAGAACGAGTGTTTGCACAAAGTTGTACTGAATTATTAAGTTGCCTTCACTTAAGCACACCAAAATTAATAGTAGCCTTTCAGTTTCTGTTCAAAGTGTTTCCCTGGGGAAAAAAACAAAAAAGCTATTAAGATATTAGCACACCTGTAAATTAAGCAGGCATTCAGACTTATTAACTGCAGCACACAGAGGCTATCTGAGGTACCCGAATGGCTTGCTCTTGCTCCCACTGAAATCACCAGCAGGACTCTCATCGTCTCCAGAGTCATATAATCAATCCCATAGGATCAGCAGCAAATCAACTAAAGACAAATCTAACTCTCAATCAATTGCATTAAGAATGCATAGTAGTCTACAGAACAACAGGAAGGCAATGTGTTTGGCAAACACAAGTTGCACAAAACAACAGCTAAATAAAGCACACTCCATGAGGTGTGGGCGAGCCTTGGCAACACAAGCACCTGTGTACAGTTTGCCCTGGCAGATCTCAAACGTCTCCCTTACATGTGGGCAATGTGCATGCAATCATCCAATTGGGATGGAGAGGCCTGTTGAAAAAGTGAAGATCCCTGTCTGCATCTGTCCCTGAACCTCAAGCAGAGCTGATAAACCTAATGACTCCCTGTGAGGAAAAATATATTCCATAAATCATCATAAATAAATAAAGGGAATGTATGCTTAGGTTTCATATGCAAAATAAATAAATAAATAAATAAAATCTTCCTTCTGGCTTGAATGCAGGCAGAAATTCTTGAAGTAGAGAATTTCACATAAGATTAAACACTGGTAAATCCTCTTTCATTGTGCCGCATGTTACAGACTACCCTTTCACTGAATGCAGGTTTCAAATATGGGGGAGCTGGTTTCTGAGACTGCCATCCTTCACTGCCTCAAGTTCTTAGAGAGCTTTTTTTTTTTTTTTCTCAGCCAACTCCACACATTCCTTTCACTAACGAGTGCACCTCTACCACAAAACAGACATCAAAATGACTGCCACACCACAGAATCCAGGTTCCCTCCACAGAATAGGAAAGAGACGTGTATTGTTCAATCCTATTTCCCCAAATGATGCAGAATCTCCTTCAATGAATTGACCTGATGTTCCTGGCGGTTTTGCATTTCTTTTCCAACATGTCCTGTTCAACGAAGTTTGAATAAATCTTCAACAGTTTAAATGAACTGCTCTGGAAAGGGCAAGCAATCAACTTCAAAGCCAAAGGAAAATGACCATTTTTCATTACAGAATTTATATATCATTCAGAAGCAATATCTTAATTTTAACCCATATGGCATCTACAAATGAGCTTCAGCCTCACCTGAAATACACAAAATCTTGCTGAAATAAAAAAATATTCTCACAGCCTTTTACCAAGTTCCAATGGAAGACATGAAGTATTCAAGAGGAGAACAATGCCAATGCTGTAATATTGCAAATATTTCTTAAGTACAAAGCAGGAATGATTCAATAATTTCCTTTGAGAAATTGTGAAACATTTTTTTTCTTGCAAAGAAGTAAAGAACTTGTGAAAGTCTATAACTATTAAACTCAAAGTATTAGGTACAGAAATAAACTACACAACAATAAGAAAAAAAAAAAAACAGTCAAAAGTTTCTAATCGTGAAACTTATACGGTATCACGCTACTGGTTTCTTCTGGAATAAAAATGAGTATCACAGGGATTAAAAGGAGGAAAAACAATAATTAGTTAATTCATTTCTAAGGATAGAGGAATAAAATTCCTAAAATCACAGATGTATTCCCATGGGGTTTGCTATTTGACATCTTCTGAGACATCTGCCAAGAAGAGGTCAACTGAACTAATCAGTGCTTACACCTTGGCATTGCCACTGAAACATGTCAGCTCTCCACTGCAGAGAGGGGAGCAGTTATTACTTGCTGCCTATGACACGAAGTCTCAGAAACAGGCTAGGCTTGATCCTGAATGGAGCTGTGACTGATGAGTCTTTTATAAGCCAAAGAAATCTATACACTGGGTGTCTCAGGAGACGAGTAGTTCAAGTTCCTTTGGTGTACCTTCCTCTCCTCTGGCTTTCAGAGCACTCCTTTTCCAGTGTAGTAACTACAGAATGGAGAAGGAATCAACTGAAATTCAGTATCAGAAAACTAACTTTGTGGGACACAACTCAGAGGAAAGTCAAATGTTTTTCCTTATATTCATTTATCTGAAAACAGGGTTTAAGCATTCACCACTAGCTGTGAATTCACCTTCTCTCATTGCAGAACCACAGCTTCTCCGCTTGGTCTCACAGGCTGTTCTCAGACCTAATGCAAAGCCATCTCTTCATAAATTGGGAATTGTAAAATCTCACAGTGAATGCCTGGCAGCAAACAAACAAATGAAACAACACATCACAGAATAAAAGCAGACATAAAAAAACCCTCATGTATAAAAATTAGTTGTCAGATAGCTGATGACTCCATTCTGTCTTCCTGTAGCTTGTAATACCTAGGAAACCACCCCTCCGCATTTATCACTGTTTACCAGTACTGCTCAGGTCTCAGAGCTTGGACCAGCTACAATTGCCACCCACTCCATATTCATGGAATCCATCTCTTTCTCATGCCATCTGTTCTTTGTCCCAGACTAATCATGATATATAGGGTGATATGATTGCTAACTGCTCTGCGCACTGCTCCTGGTACTGCACCGTAGCTTTCAGCCGACTCACAGCCATGAGGCTGTGCATACCGTCTCTAAACCTGTGGCATAAAACCACTGGAGGAGAGAGGCAAGTTTTAGGACTGGTACTACTTCTTGTACTATCATCACTTCTTGTTCAGTGTTAGATGAGAGATTCTCTCTGATTTCTTAGCACTACTATCCTTCAAAGCTATGCTTGGTGCAAACAAATCCAGTGATAATGGCCTCTGTTGGGTAACATGGGATCATGTTTTGAAATTGGACTTCGAAAGGATGGTAAGGTTTACCCCTGAAAATTAGGCTTTGATCGGTCTGTTTGGGAGAAAGGCTGGTTATCAGTGATAACACATGTATTTAGACTCTTACAGAAACCTGACAGGTGCCAGACATAAGAAATTATCATTTTCCTCTGTGAGTCTGGCTCCATTACACACATATTCAGATCCCATTTTTGTTAGCCAAACCCCTGTTTAAAAAATCATTTTACAGGTTTTAAGAAGCCCACAGTCATTTATTCAGAATTTTTCCTTTTTCTTTCAGTCAGATATTAATAGAACAGCAAAGAAAAATGTTCTCATGGTTTAAAGAACACATTTTTCTCTGTATCTGCCTCTGCTTACATGTGAGGGGAAAAAGGCTCTGATAATCTACAGTACAAGCAGGAAGGTGTCAAGGGAAAACTTATCTTTTAAAATGCTTTCCTGTTTTATTTCAGGTGAAACAGGCAGTTAATATGCTAGAGGCTGTTTTCCGTGTAGCCCAGCACACTAAAGAGAAGTAGTATGTTAAATATCATATATACAGCCTGCATCATAACACAGCAGCCTAGATACTGTAGGAAAATCTGTGACAACTCGAGATGGATTGGCAGGAATAAAAGTTTAATGAGTTTTGAAGTAAAAAGTTAAATACCAGAGGGAACGTTTCTTACTATCTGCCCAATATTAAGAACACTAAATAATCTGAAAAACTACAGTGAGAGTAACATATACGGCAAATCACACAAGACTTTACCCTTGCAAACAAAGTTTGAAAGCATTTTTGCTCACAGGAAAAGCATCTTAGTTTGAATTTGTATGATAAGTAAATATTCCCACTTCTCTGCTGGTTTGGAAGAGAGGTTAATAGAGGTGAAACATTCAACCAACATCTCTAACATACACATTTATCTGTGGTAGAAATCATTATTACTCCTGCTTCATGATTTTATCAGCCTGGATGTAAGATCTGCAAAATGAAGAAAGATTTACGAAAGTGAAGATGATTTTTAGAGCAAAACAGAATTATATGTTTATGATTGTGGTCAGAAATTGAAAGTTAGGGCAGCTGTTTCATTGAATAAACAAAGACCAAGTCATCACCTCTCTATTTGCTACGTTCAATTTAGGATTCAGAGTTTGTACCCACCAAGGCTTGGATTTTCAGACCTATCCAGGCTGGCAGGACTCAATCCAGTCAGTAGTAACATTTAGGTGGTTTATAGTTTTGCTCTGCTTGAATTAACTGTCTGAAAGATTCATTACTTACACAGTTCAAGGCTTTCAACAAATCTGAATTAACTTTGGTGGTTCATTTTCATAAGACAGGCAGTTTGTACACAAATTCAATGGCAACTTTATCAGTGACTTGGGCTGGCTTGATATGCATGGGACAAAGATGATATTGAGAATGTTAGAACCTGATTTCCTTAACTCACATTAAAACCAAATATATTGTGTATTGTAGTTTAAAAAAATCTATGATGTTAATAGCACAAGTGATACAATATGGGTCTAATCAAAATGACTCAATATTGAACATTAAACCCTGCAGTACCCAATTACTCATTTCTGGTTTTTGTGAAGAATGCAATATTCAAAGGTATAGCCTAACCTGCAGCCACAAATAACATGTATATTAAAAAGAACAGGTTGATTGCAGGGCATCTAAATGCTGTTCTTCTACTGTGTGATCTTAGCTTTGAATCCATCAGTAGTAGCAGTACAGTAGTTACATGGTACAGTTTTATTTAAAAGCAATCAGGTCCACAGACAGAAGAAACAAAGTGGCGGTGCTTGTCAGAAAGCAACGTTAATCAGCTTGGGCTTGGTATGGGTATGATCTTCCTTTAAAAAAAGGATTTGTGTGTTTTGTTTTGAACTTGTCATTTTGATTTATCTGGGAGTCTCTTCTTGAATTGCCTTGAAAAACCTTAGGCGAGACACAGACTTTTTTGGGATGTCTTGTCACATCTTACTGGCCACCCAGTTTGCTAAATAAGTGACCTGTCGCGTTTGCATTAATTCACACAGGCCAAGACTGAAATTCATTTTGAAGCTCATAATTCAGCATCTTTATTTTTGAATGTATTGAGCTTGTTGTGTACAAACACAAACCTGTCTGTCATACAACAGGAAAACAACTCCAAAAAAAAATAATGGGGGGGACACACTCCCTGTCATATACTTTGAGTTTTTCCCCACCATCGCCAATTTCAGTTCAAACAAATGTATGTTGTGTGCTGCAGAGATTGGTACAACACTTCATCCATTTCAAAAGAGAGCCTGGTTTATGAACTCATGGAAAACAGTTATTTTATACAGCAACTTGCAGATATGATCCTCTGACAAGCAGCGCTCATTAAAAGAGCATCAGCTGGCTCAAGCAGTAGTCTTGGTTGTTACTGAAGTAAGTCAGACCCTTGGGGATTTTAACACCATTTGTTCAACAAACAGTCTCATTCTGTCCAGCTGTAAAAAAAAAAATTCCAATTTAAAAATAAATCTTTTGTAATGGGCTCAAGGAAATATATGGTATGGGAGGATTGAGAAGTTATCTATTATACAGGCATTCTGCTCACATCCAGGATCATTCTGCCTTGATAAACGAACAGTGACACTATTGGCAAACCTGGGATTTGAAGTAATGGTTCATTAATGCAACTGCACACTAAGTAATGTACTTGGGTGTCAGTGTTGTGCTGGGTTTTCTACCTCATTGTAATGCTCTTTTTCCTCCTGGATATGCTTAAAAATATCCTGGCACTCCTGTCAATATATTAGTCTGAAAAATGTCACAATGGGTCTGGAACTGTTGTGTGTGTATGTAACTGTGCATTGACACATGCATTGGCTTGATGCATTCTGGTGATGCGAGTTCAGGCTCCTGTAGAGATCCAAATTATGATACGATTGCACTGAGCTTACAGACTTCTCTCATGCTGGGATGGAGATGGTGTGAGGAAGTAAAATCACAAAACAGAACACCACGCTCATACTGCATGGTTTGAATAGCTCTTCCAACTGCACACAGCGCGCATCCTGCTTCTCTTTGGAGTGTGGAGATTAGATATGGCTGAGCCGGGGATGCGAGGTATTCAGTTTTTCCCTTTCACAAAAGAGATCCTTCTCCTTCTGCTCTGAGCTTCCACCATCCCTTCCTTCCCTCCCTCCTTTTTAAAACCACACTCAACAGTTCCCACATCCGCCTGTCAGGGACCAAACGCCTAACGCAACAGTTTGCACAGCCCATGGCTGTGTTCCAACAGGGTGAATGCTCAGATGCCCTGGTAATCACAATTCAACGTGTCAGTTAGGATTTAGGATCTATATGAAAAAGACAATTGGAATAGTTAATGCTGGTAAGACAAAATTTTAAAGTGCACATACAGTAGTGGAGGACTCAGTATCAAGGGAACATCATCCAAAAGGGAAAGACTTGGTAATTTATTCCATCTGTCACCTATAGATGACAGAAAGTTGATTAAGCTATCTTTGTGGTATCAGAGGGGAAAAACACATTTTCAGCACAATTATGTAGCATCATGTTTAACTATTTTCATGTTTGTCAGCAACAATTGCTAGTCCTTGGGTAGCTTGTATAAATTTCTTCTGTGAAGTACTCAGAAAAGGTGTGTGTAATTGTTTCAAATGTTTCATTAGATTTTAATTTGTAGACTGGTGTGACTGGCGCAGAATAAAGTGACCTCATGCTTCCTGCCTCAGGAAATTCTTGGAAATTAGATTCTTCAACTCAGTGGGATTCACACTGCAATGTATTTTAAATTACGAAGAACCAAGTATTTTGCTTGCTGTTGTCCATCTGTGTTATATTCTTCGATTTACTCCTATAAAAGGAATGTATAGATCATTTCTTATCTACATAGCTTAGTGAATCTTACTCAAAAAAAAGAAAACATCAGGAAGGAAATGTCTAAGGCAATTAAGTCGGAATTAAACAGCTGCAAGGAATCACCAAACACATTTTGGCCTGACCCAGTGGGAGCATTTGAAATAGTTTGAGTTCATGCAAAAACTCACCTCACATGGACTTTTTGAAGGAATACACAAGTCTTTGGTTGGGATTTTTTGGATATTTTATAGAACTGTTCAGTTTGTCCCAGCCCTATGAAGACATTACTAACAGTCAGCAGCTCTCCTTTGCTTATGGCTACTGAGAGTAATCCCCTCTCCTGCCCCCACAGGTAGGGAACCCAAACAAATATCCACTGCAGTTAATGGGATCATCTTAAATCCTTCAGAGGCAACTACACTACTCCATTAACAGTCCCACTGGGGACTGGTCGATTGCAACAGAAGCCAGAGTGTGGTTCAATTCCTAACCTGCCTCAATTGCCACAATATATCTTAGGGCACCATTTACCAATGCATCTTTGCACACCAATGAGGCCGAATGCACTGAACCAATGAAGATTACCTCCTGTTCAAACTGTAAAGCACATCAAGGAGCACGCCTAACTAATTCCACCACTGGGCTAAGATCATGCTATATATCTGACAGTAAGCACAATCTTTCCAGCTTGCCCAGAGGAACTGGGCACTCTTATCGGTTGGCTTTTGATGTGCGGCACCTACGAAATAAAACTACTTAGCAAGCTGCAAACATTAAGGGTGCATTTGAAAAGTTGTTCCAAGCCCAGATATCTGATATTGAACGTGCCTGTTGGCACACTGCAAGCCAGAGCAATTTAAAAAAACAAAATGAACATACTATTATTGATCTGATTTTGTCTTCTGTGCAAGGTGCAGGCTTTTCCCCCTGAGGTACCTATGCAGTTCACATGGTTGGCTGTAGTCTGAAGGCCACTGAACTAGAGAACAAGCTGATTGATTTCCTTTTTGTGTCCAACAGCATTTTAGTGGCATTAAATATTATTTAATGGCTCTGATTACATTTTAATGAAACTGCCAAAAAAAAAAAAAAAAAGAAAAAGAAAAAGAAAGAAAGAAAAAAAACAACCAAAAATAACAGCCAGCACCTCATCCCTAACCGCAGCACTGTTCTGTCTCTGAAGCAAGCACACTGTCTGGTTGCATTGGAGGGTCACATCTTGATTAAGCAGGGTGTCAAGAGTATTGATAGCATCTTTTCAGTATTCTGGGGAGCAGCCATCAATAAAACCCTAACAGAGTACAATGGCTTCTACTTGTTTTATTAATCATGAAAATATATTTACAGTTGGAGCCGAAGTGCATTGTACAGAAGCATCAGTTCTCTCCGCTCACATCCACATTACAGTCCCTTTTCATTTTATAGGAATTGAAGTCTAAAATGGAAGTCAGTTCACATGAATCTTTCTGTTGCAAACAATTATTGTTACCAGAAATTTTCAAGGAAAATCAAAACAAAGCTCACAGGCAAATCAAAATGACAAGTTCAAAATAAAAGCACATTAAAGCTTTATATATATATATATATATATATATATATATATATATATATCCTTTACCAATTCCAACTTAATGAAGAAGATTCTGACAAGCACAGTCCTGTCATATATACAGCTGTTTGAATCCCCATTCCCCATCACTTTATATGAAACTGTGTCAAGAAACTACCCTTTCAATAGTGCTAAATGGGAAACATCTGATGTATATTGACTTTAAAGGTCAAATTCAGAGGAGCAGGACACAGTTTTGTGGGTTTTTTTGTTGTTGTTGTTGTTTTGTTTTGTTTTATTTAGTAAAATTCTCCTCTCATTTCTGGACCACAGCTGTTGATTTGTTTGCAGATAGTTTGACTTGTCCAGAGGAAGGAGAATGTAGACAGAATGTCAGATTTTCAGAGCGGAGAGGACAAGCTTCCTCCTGCAGATCTACAGTATGTGGTGTGGGTCAGAAAGGCAAGCTTGCCTGTTCATGAAAACCATGTAAAATAAAATAAAATAAAAATCCTTTCCCTCAAACTATATATATAAATTTTATTTTTTTTTTCCAGGAAAGAATTTGTTGCACCCACTCACTGTCAGGTCTCATAGTTACTGATTTTACCTATCCCAAGAGATGCAAATCATCTCCTGGGACATGTCCCACTACAGCACGCTGCTCCTCACGGGAGACATTCGGCATCCCACGTGATTTGGCCCTTAACACACAGAGGCAGAAAACGAAGAATTAAACTAAACTGAAATAAAATAAATATTTGCATAGTTTGTGTGCATGAAGCAAGGAATCCTTTTGAATACACTGCAGAGGGTGAGCAGCCAGAGAAACAGAGTTCCTACTAGAAAGGAAAAACCAGTTCTGTCTCCTATGTCAATTCCATGGCAAATATTTGCAAGGACTAAGCAAGCATACTTAATTGGCTACTCTTTTTGCAAGCAGAAGCCACAGAAGATGTTCATCTTCAAATCTGATTTCATACCTTAGCTGTCACCGAGGAAATTAAACATTCAGCAAGTCACTCTCGCTGTCAAATATGGAGACAGTTGGCAAATGTAGGCCATAAAGGTAGAGATTAATTACTGGCTGTATGAATTGTTGCTGTTTTCCTCTGTCAATTACGTCATGGTTAATCATGAAGTGAACTCCTGAGAGTTTTGTATCTTTCTTCCCTGCATTTTGCACAAATAAAAAGCAAGCAAACATAACCAGAGGTCGTTCTAAGTGCTCTTCATCCACTGGCAGGAAAAAGTTCTGGGAGTCACAGCAGATCTCTCCAGGAATGCAGATTTAAGTGTTTTAGTCAGTTTCAAAAGATGACTTAAAACTAACAGATTAAGTCATGGCACGATTTATTTCATGAATTTGAATAATATTTATGTACACATTTACTTCCGGTAAAAGAATTTCTGGTTACTATTAGTAGGTATTCCTTGTTCTTTAGGGCTCAAAATCCTTTACATTGGGCTCCATAAGACTTGTCATAGGTGGTACAGAGCAAAGAGAGATATGGAAAAGAAGAATGGAAGAAATGTATATATTGTAGGTCTACCTTAGGTGTAATTACTGAACTAAGCCTTCCTCCCTCTGAGGCCACGCTGTACTGGGTTTCTACCAAAAGGATCAGTTATAGCAGATAAAGGCTCAATTTCACTAAAAGGTAGAAATATGAGTTGCTATTAAAAATATATATATATATATATATATATATCAACTAATCAACTTATGTTGGGCAGCCAGCGACATACCAATTCCACTCTAGCACTTCAAAAATGACAAAATGACAATCAGCTCTGTTTGCTCCACAGTTTTAGAAAGAGTGTTATTACAGCTATTATTCATTAAATAAGCCAAGATATCAACATTAGCCAATATCTACACAGAATTTCCCACAGGAGGCTAATGAAAAGAATGCTGCAAAAATGTCATTAAGGTACCTGATAGCTGAGGGAATGAAATCCTCACAAATACAGACGCAGGACACTAGAGGCACAGTTTTAAGTTGTCCTTGGATTGCAAGAATGGTCTAACCCAACTCCCACATAAGGGAAGGAGCCCTTTTCCACTAGCTTTGGCATGTCTCCACCATAAACAGACAAGGAAACTATTCACACCTGTTACCCATCAGTTCTTTCCTCCTTACAGATAGTTATGGTCACTCTGTAATTGACAAAGTGTCTACCAATATCCCTGAAAGGACTTTGCAAGAGTAAGTATTAGTCTCTCTCCTACGTTACAGAGCCATAAATACCTTTACAGAAGTATTTTCTTCCTTTCATCTGACACTAAGGAATAGTAAGTTAAAAAGCCTGCTCTGGATCAAATGACAACTCTTGCTGACAGAACTGAAGAAAGACCTCGAGAATTTTGATGTCAAATACAGTGAAAGCCCGATGTGCTTCAACAACTCTTAAGATTGCATTAATTAAGAAAAAAAAAAAAAAAAAGAATAATTACATCTAATGATATGACCAAAATAGCTTTAATTGAGGTAGTTGGTTATGGTTTATACTTGACACTGCTCAGTGACACAGCATGGGTCCAAGACAGCAGCCTTTGGTCAGTTCTGGGTCAGAACAAACGTTTGTATCGTCCGGATTGACCAACATAACAATGTCTCAGTCTTACTCTGGAAGACTGGCAATGTGTGAGATAAACAAGGCAGGCTGCTCAGATAAAGAATGAAAACTAGCAATTATCAAGGGTCTGTTGTTTGAGTTTGCTAGACATAAAACTGATTAAGAGCATCACCAACTTTCTTTCCTGTCTCATGGAAGATGACTAGGGTAAGATGTTGTATTTCCAAAGAGTTGTGGGAAGGTAACAGGTAAATACAAATACATTTGCCTTCATCTGGAAGGTGCACACACTGAAATGTGTTAAGCAGCTAAAGCTGGTACCAGTGTTACATCAGTTCTGTTGGGGGGAGGAAGAGGTTACAGGAAAAAGGAGACTTTCTTTGTCTAAAGCAGAGGCCCCAAAGCAACATATTTGCAATATTTGGACACCGATTTATAGAAACAGACAAAACCCACCTGCTTTGATACCTCTGTTTCAGTTCAGCTCTTTATCATCGGCCTAGCAAGCTCCACAGCCCTGTGTGGGGCTCAGCAAGCTTATGGCTCTGGCACTTCTTTCCACTGAAGGGAATCGTGATCTGACATGGGCCTCCTTTTCATACCTATTTTCTTTATGTGATTGCAATTGGATCTAAACCTCCCTGCAGGTGTTTTAGAAATTCTAACCTTAGCATAAATGTTCAAACCTTATACATAATCTGCTGCTGTGGACTGTAACTGCTCGCTGTGGCTGAGCCCCGTCAGGCAGCTCAACACCACACGGCTGCTCGCTTGCTGTCCCCGGGTGGGATGGGGGAGAGAATGGGAAAGGAAAATGTACGAGAACTCATGGGCTCAGATAAAGACGGTTCACTAGGTAAAGCAAAAGCCGCGTGTGCAAGTACAGCAAACCAAGGAATTCAGTTGCTACTTCCATCAGCAGGCTGGTGTTCAGCCACCTCCAGGAGAGCAGGGCTCATCACACCTAGCAGTTTCTTGGGAAGACAAACACTATCACTCCAAATGTCCCCCCTTCCTCCTTCTTTGCCCCAGCTGTCATTGCCCCATTGCTCAGAGTGATGCCACATGCTATGGGACATCCCTCTGGTCAGCCTGGGTCCCCTGTCCTGGCTGTGTCCCTCCAGATCCTCGTGCACCTCCAGGTGCTGGCAGGGCAGCACAAGCAGAAGGAAAGCCCGTGGCTCTGTGTGAGCACTGCTCTGCAACAACTGAAACATCAGTGTGTTATCACCGCTATTTTCATAACAAAACCCAAACCACAGCATCTGTGCAGCATTCTTCACAAGCCTCTGTGAAGAAAATTATCCCAGCCAAAACAGACCAATAGCCTTAATTTATGGATACATACATTTTAAAGAAAATAACTCATTTAATTCTTCACTACACTTATTGGTAACTAAACAAATATTGGGTGAGAGTGGGTTTGGAGTAAAGAGGCCGTATTCCGGGTTGCAAGGGCCACCAGGACATCCAGCCGCTCCTGTGAGCTGTCCCTGGTTTGGCATGGCAGTAGCAGGCTACAACCGAATGAAGGCTGGAGTATTCCCATGTATGTTGTTATGACTAAAAATAATTAATTGGCTTATTAACTGACAATAAGATTCTGCTAGCTGGGCTTGTCCCATTTGATTACTTACTACTTCTGTTTACAGGGAATTGGGGACTATCACTACCCACTGCGGCAGTCATTAAGAACACCTAGTGAAAAACACTGCAAATATAGGACATTTTCCTTTTTCCAATCAAGCTGTTATGGTTACACGCTTTTGCCTTTTCTATTATCCTAATAATATGAATTACTGTAATATTGGCATAAACAGAATCTTTTTTTTTTTTTTTTTGCCTTATTTTAACTATTAGGCAGCTTTCACGCTTGGCCATAGGGCTGTCAGAATTAATTGCAATATGACAATAGATGTCATGGATGGCATGAAAAGACCCAAAGCACAACACAGTAACATCAGGCAATAAGGCTGAATTATTATAATGGTAATTTTGCATCACATACAATCTTAAAATGAAGCATTGTAGCATATACCTGGCTAGTTACATTCCTGACAGGCATATGCATAATAAATTATCTTCAGTCCACAGTGGAGAGAGGTTCATTGGTTATTTCTAACTTTTTTCTAATTACGAAATAGATCCATGCAATTATTTGAAAACTGCGTCTGAAATAAGCTGATTGTTTCAGCACCTGTTTCTTATACAGAAAAAGAAGGAAAAAAAAAAAAAAAAAAAAAAGTTGGGGCGGAAAGAAAAAGAAGCACCACAGACATGACACTTTGATGGGATGGCAAACTTACCCAGCCATCACTGGGATGCCTGAAAGGCCAGACACTTAACTTTAGTACAGATTAATTAGCCAGCTGTGACTCCTAGATCTCTATTATTAAATAATGACTTGCATAAATCTCTAATGACAAGAATCTACCACTGCTACATTACACACAACTGTGGCTGCAAGTTATTACCACCAGTGGAAATTCAAGTTTGTGGGAAACTGATTGAAAGTTTTTCCACAAAGAGTAATAAAATTAACCCCGACACCTATAGGATTCCACTTGGGCTCACCCCCATTTCGGATATAATGCTATATGAAATGCTACAGGACATTGCATCCCCACACTTCTTACGCAGCTATGACATTGGTAATATTCAAAAATCTGGGAAGGCACCTGTGTTTTAGCTACAATTTATACTCATGAAAAGGTAAAAACCAGGGAAATGTGGCAGTAAGCAATGGCAGGTGACTTTGTCCCAAGGCTCATGAAAACTACATTGCACACATTCTTATACTGATACTTACAACTTCAGTGAAGGTAAGCACAACTATTTTGCCATTTTTCAGATTGTTTTTGTATATTTTGTGCTTATTACCATTGGGCTCCCAGCTCTCTCTCCTTCTGAGCAGATACACTGAAGTAGGTTTAACTACCTGCAGGTTTCAGATAACAGTCGCTCCTTTTCCAACCTCAGGTTCACATTCCCTCAATTCATGTAAAATTTCTGTCTGCAGTCATGGTAAAGACAAAGTGCAAGATGAAAGGAATAGCTATCTTCAGAGTGAGCTTTGAAAATACCTCATGAGCCTCTCCATACCACATGATATTGTCACCAGCTGGGATAGCATTCCGGATTCAGGTGGTATTTGTAAACACGATTTTTACCCAAATGATACTCAATAGAATTGCCATACATTACATGTGGGGAGAGGGAGAAGATACAAAACGCTCCCAAGCTGATCTGTGCTGCAGTTTTAAGTGAATTACCAACATTTTGCAGTAGGTTTGTCTCAAGGAATACAAAAATAACTTAGCTTTGAAACATCACAGTAGTTATTTAATAGGCGCAAAAGATCAACAGATAATTACAGTGTATTTTGGTAATTACAGTGGATATGATTTATGGTATATTTTAATTACCATAGAGAGCCTAGCATGAAGGATGAACACTTAAAAGTCAAGATAAATATATGAATACTTCCTCTACAAAAATAAATGCATTAAGTAACATGTACTTTGCTGATATTTGCGAGGAAGTGCACAGCTACAGAAGAACGGCCCTTCTCCCTTTATGTAAAGTGGTGATGAGTAACAGGGCCACCTCCCCGTGTGCCAGGTGCTGCAGCACGGTTCTGTTCCCCATCACGGGCATGTACCTTTAAGACAGCCAAAGGAAAGAAAACACCTAGTGCTTCACTTTAAATAGGTGACACCAAATGCTATTTTCTTAGCATTATTTCAGCCTTATGCAAATGAATTCCAGCACTGTTGTAGGTGAGTCTCTCCTCAATTATGCAAACTTTGGTCTTCAGTATAGAGGTCATTATGTGACAGACAAAAAATTGTATAATAATGAGGTTATTCACATTCTGTTACAGTGCATAAGAATTGAAAGCCAAAAGTGAAATTAACTTTCTTCCTGGTCTTTTTTGTCTTCATAGGTTTAGGCTAATAACCTAGCAGTATGGTATGCCCGGGACACGGATATTTTAGAACACAGCATCATACCAATATCACAAAAGCAAACATCATAGTGGGGAGTATTGCATTAACACCCCGCTTCCGAGCTCTAGGAGATGAATTTCATATATAATACAGTGTGATGTTTACCAATTCATTACAATGACCTGGCTTGCTACTTCCTTAGAAAACTGCAAAAATGAAAATGTCACACATATTTGCATTCAAGAGGTTACTGTGTATCACTGCACACTTCTTATGCTGTCTAAACAAAACTTCTTTCTGCTGTCAGTCTAATGGCTTGGCTGCTAACCCTATCTGAACTGCCTTTGGGAGGCATCAAGGGACTCTGGATACTGGTAGCTCGAGGCATGAAGAAGACGAAGCACTTTGTTCCCTAAAGAAAGAGAAAAGCTGCTGTCAGGTCAGTGCATATCCCACAGGATCTTCTTCTGGAAGTTATCAGAATAGGCTGGAAGTGGGACCACAAGCAAGGAGAGAAGGCAGAGAATGGCTGCTGTGGGAAGCTGGAAGCACAGGAGAGGGATTGATGAGAGCAGGATTTCAGATTGGGAAACTGCCTTAGGTCAAGCTGATTGAGAATGCATCTCAAAGGACAAAAGACCGTACCTGCTGCATGCATGGATAAGGACACTCATGTGCTCGTACCTCTGCTTAAATTCTGTCTGTTTCAACTCACTGTTTGGTTGAATCTTTCTATAACTAAAACAATAGCTTTACAAAATGTCTGTATAGTGTATGGTCCTGGTGTCTTTTACGGTCTTCGTGTCTTTAAAATAAATCTCTAGCTATCACTAAAAGTAAAAACAACAAACAAACTAAACCCATTAAATGGATTAAGACTTTTTTTTTTTTCCCCCCTAAACGTTCATTAAAAATCTGCTGAAATCTATAAACCCAAGCAAAGTTTCTAAATCTACTTTAGAGCAACAATCCAACCTGGACAGGGCAAACCGCCCAGCACCTTAATTTTGTGTAATATCACCATTTAGTTTGCAGTAGAAGAAGGGCTGTGGTCAGGCCAGCTCACATCTCATGAGATCTCTTTCTGGGCGTTATGAGGATGTGCTGGAAGCAAACACACAGGAACCGAAATTGATTTCCATTTTATGGGAATTTTTGACAATCCAAAATTCACTTTCACTCAAACTAAAAATGATGATTGCCAAAGTAACATTTTACAAGGTGTGCCATCAGACATTTTTTATCTTTAAATTTCCCTTTCAAAATGATTTTTGAATTTTCTTTTATTGTTCTTCCAATAAAACATCAGTAATCCATTCTGCACTACTGTGCGTGTACTGCAAATACGAGCTAAAAGAATCATGCTACCTTCAGAAAGTGGATACGGCTGATTAATTGCCAGTAAAAGCTGACATCTTCTTCTGCTTTTCTGAATGAAGGATACACATGTGTAGCACAGATGTGTGTAATGCCAAATAGAGAGCTCCAACTTCAGCTAAGGAGTGAAGTGCAAACAAGTCCCATGCCTCCTGTCTGCACGGTAATAAAACAGTGCAAGAAACGCCTATCCAAGAGGCCTGACCTTCTCAAGTAATGAATACCCGGCAGCTACTGCTGAAGTTGCTTTACCTCAGAATTCATCTGAACTAAAGCCATTTATTAAGGGGAAGATTTTCACAAGGAAAACATGCAGTTATGGAAACAGAAATGCCAGGCATACCTTGGGAAATCTCCTCCCTGTCAAACCCTGGAGAGAACATTCAATTTTTGGCACCTAAGTGTGTGTGCCTTAGTTATATGCACTGTCCCTGTGCTTTATACACAATGGCAGAAAAACGAAAAGTAATTTTTAATTTGCGGTGACACTAGATCTTTTGGCACTGCAAAAGTCAGAACTCCTAATTCAGCATTTATTCTCTTCTCTCTTTTCCTTTTGTAGGAGATCTGTAGATCAGTATGTGCAAGTAAAATCGTGACATAATTCCATTGCATAAAATGTTCTTTTTAAAAATTAGTTCTTCCAAAACAACCTCTTCTGTGACTTTCTGGGGAGTCACAAGGGGAAGAATCCCATCAAGTCTTAATGTACCTTCCTGAATTTCTCAGCTTTGGGGAGATAATAGATGTTCTCTGACTCCTTTGTGTGAAATGCCAACATATTTATGTTGAGATCCAGGGTCTGAGGTTGATGCATTATTACAAAAACAACAAAGTAGCAACAAGTTCTAAATGCAATTTTCTGTGAGACAGAAGTACATTCTGTTCCACGTTTACATTCAATGATCTTTACATGCTGACTGCAATACCATTATCACATCTATTTGAATTCTTTCTCTGCTAAGGCACAAAAGAAATAATTCTTAATCACACAGCCAACTTAGACTTTCAAGCCATCAGGAGACCAAAGTTTCCTTCTGTGTTGAAAGGGCTGCGCCACAAGAGATGCGGAGGTGAAGGAGAGCTATTGTTTAGCTGCAGGACAAATCCTGTACTCTACACACTGCAGACTGGCAGAGTGCCCAGCACTGGGCTGCTCTGCTCACACTATCAGTTCAGCACAGCTCCAACCTGAGAGAATTATTCTGTACCCAGAAAAAGAAACTTCTTGCTAAGACTGTGCCCATTGTTTAGCATCTTTCCAATGGTGCTGAATGTGCTGCTACTGAGTTCTTGAGGTCTGGAGCAACCGTGTACGGGTGAGGGCACGAAAGATGGCTTGCTTGACTGTGTCCTTTACCTTTACTTGGTCCAGGCAGGTTAGAGGCAGATTCTACCAGTTGCATCTGCAAGAAAGAATCTGTTTCCATTAAGAAATAGCCTCTGAAATCACCAAGCCTGTTCACTCAAGCACAGGTCCAGCTGAAATTTGGAAATGAGATGATGGGTTGTAATTGTGCCTGACACTGAGGGACGGTCTTCCAGGGAAAAATCTGCCTGTGGTCCTCCTGCCAGAGTGGCAGATTACAGCCAGTAATTCTCATTGCTCTCATCCCTGAGGATTTTTGTGCAAGAGTCTGAGAATGGAGAGGGTCTTTGCTCTGCACAGAGAAGCAACATGAGCTTCCCTAGGACAAAATCCTGGTTTAAACATCCTCCACCCTAAAAAGTAACCTGGATCAATGTGGCTTTTTGTACTGTCAAATACCATGAGTACTGCATTGCACCACTTTCTCTGGGCCGGATGCTATTTCAGCACCACCAGCAGCAGAAGTAAGGCTGATGTGCTATACTGGGGTTTTGCAGGGCAGTGAAACAGTGGTGATGGGGAGTTCCCATAACGGGTAGTTTCAGAGCTCCTGGACCTAAATGAACCTTTCCCTGAATCCACGGGACTGGGAGTTGCCAAACTTATCTATTCAGAAATTAAGGCCATTTTCTCGTCACAGAGCTCCATTATAAATTATCAGTGTCTTCCTGACTGCCTTCCATCAAAGATAATTCCTGCTCCCTTCCTGTGCCTAGTACTAAAGCTTCAGATTTCTGTTTGCCTTAATATCTGTAAATTACAGGGTTTTGGAGAATAGGCTTAGAAACTTCTGAGCCTAAAAAATTCTTATTTCGAACTATGTCACCAACTTTCCTAAACATTTGCTCTGTCACTCAAATGCATAAAAACTTGTAATCTGAAACATTCTTCTGCAAATGACTGTGGTATTTCCAGTCTCTTCATTACAATTAAGGAACCTTTAATTCATTCCATCACACAAGAAGGGAAAGACTCCAGACATGCACCCTTTTTTTAAGGTCAACTGCTTCTAGGGCAGTTTCACTACAATTATAACCAGTTTGCAATTATAAGACTGCAAGGATGAACCTTTGTGATGAGCTCTCTCCTGTCAGTTCTGAATTCTACCCCACTACTGATATTAGCATGCAAAAAAAATCTGCTAGAACATGCAATTTTTATCACAACTATTAATGAAATGCAACATCATAAACAATAAAGTTTAATTAGTAACTAAAGTGTCTATAGCAATTAAATAAGAAGGAAGTGTTCTGGAACACAGCAGGATGGATTATAGTTTGAGTAATTTACATTTCAAATGAATTTTAAAGATGTTATTGATGGAAGTTTGGGGGAAATTGAGATTTTAAGAAAATAAGATATTGACTCTATGACACTCAAATACATAACTTGGCTGAACATGAACTTGATGCTGGAACTGCAGGTGGAACTAATGGGAGCACTAATAAAGTGAACTGCACTGAAGAAACATTAAAAAAAATAAAAGCTTAAGAGATCCTAGTGTAATGACATGACTCATTAGTGTTAGGCCAGAATAGCACTTCAAATTAAAGAATACATCTTCAGTTATACGGTAAAGAAAAATGCTAATGTATTTTATGCCCGAGTATTTGAAATTGAACACAGCTGCTTACTATACAGTCATAGCTCTACCTGAAACACTGTAATCATTTAAGATTCAGAACAAAGGTCCTATCTCAAGACAATTTGGGAATAACTTAAGTGGACAAGTGGTGGAACACTGTCTGCTTGTTTCAACTCACAGTTCATTCCACCTGAATTACTCAACCTACAACAGCAAAGCTGGATAATCGTCTGGGTAAGAAGAAAAACAGAGGAAAAGAACCAAGCAGCTGTGACTGGAGGCCAAGATTTCTCCTCTACGAAAGGAAAGTAAAGAAAGCATTAGCGTTTGCTCTTCTGTGGAAAAGGCAGTGAAAGGTAGGTGGTGAAGGAATTCCACTGGCTAATTCACTTGCAAAGTGAGTTTTCAGCTTTTCCCAAGCTGCCCTGAAAGCGAGTGAATCCTCCTGGGTTTGGAAGAGGACAGGGTCACCTCCAAACCAGGCTGGTCCTCATGCACCTTCCCACCCAGCCTGCACTCAGACTCCCCGTCTCTGTGACCCCCCTGGGCATGGGTGCTCAAGCATGCTGAAACAGCGCCAGTCCTGGAGCAGCGGCTGTGATGTGCCAGCTGCAGCCCTGTGCCCTGCGGAGGCTCTCCAGTTTCTGAGCTGTTGATGAGGATATTTTTAGGAGAAGGCAAATTCTTTGTCTGGGGGGTACAGGCATTTGAACTGTTCCCACTGACATTAGAGACTGGAGATTCATTTTTATGATATTAAGAACTGAAAAATATTGGGGTTGATATTTGCATTTCACAGGCTTTCCGTGAAGTTTCACTTTTCAGACCAATCTGATCTCTACAACAGTTTGCCCTCTCTAATTGCCCTTGAGTTCTTTTTTTTTTTTTTTCTCCCTCTTGTTTCCTAGTGTCCTCCCCACTATCCCATGCTCAGCATAGCAATCTTAGTAATATTTAAGACACAAAATTCAGGGCTTTGGTGCTACATTAGAATTTTGCTTGGTTTCATAAAGATCCTTGGGAGTGTCTACTTTCTCCTTAAGGGAAGAGATGAGTAAACAGAGCAAAATGTATTTGTCAATAGCTTCATAAATAAAATCCCTTGACACTTCTGCTCCTACTCCTATCCCTCTTTGTTTGCATATTTACAAACATCCCAGCACTGAAAGATAGGATTTTCAAAAGCATTCAGGTGTTTGTTTGCTTTGTTGCTAGTGCAATAGGAGGTAAAAGTGCCCCTTACCTAATGGGAGTCCTGATAAGCCTTTGCTTTTAGTAAATCCCATCTCCCAGGTTTTTCCGCCCAAGAATGTTTGCACAGTGAGCACCACAAGAAGCTGATAACTTAGCCCAAGGGATGTCTGCTGCATGGGGTAAATTCTCCCTGGAATATCTGCTGCTGTCAGGTGAGCTACAGGCAGGGCTGTTTCTGCTACACCACCTTGCCGGATGACAAACTTCTCTCTCTCTTGCTCCTCATTATTGCAAGGAGATGGTGCCAGTAGCTTTCTTCTGTTCTGAAGTACAGTGGGCAGAGTGAATATCCTCAGATCCTCACTTCTGAGAACTGCTTTGCACTCTAACATTCACATCTGTGCAACATGAAGGCAATGCAAAGGCAGAAAAACTGTGAAAGCAGAAATCCAAATGTGTTATTCAAAGGCTTGAAGTTTTCTTCTTTATGCTCCTCTAATGTCTCTGAAATGAAATGACACTAGATCTTTTTAACTGCACGCAGAAAATCTGATCTTGCAAACGCTGGCTGCTTCCCTCCCAGTGCTGAGAGCTGCTGCCATTGATTTAGAGCTCCAGCGCTCAACGCATTTGCTTGGTACCTGCGGGACCAATCTCATCATTTATATTTTTATTATCACAAGGTGAAAGAAAAAACTGAACTCTCAGAGTTTGTATTGTTAATACATGGAGTGGCCACAGAGCTGACTTCTGGAGCAAAGCTTAGCAACTGGAGGGCACATGCAAATGTCTGCATACTAAGTGGCTGAGAGCTCATTTTTCCTTGAACTCAAACTTCAGTCAAATGACATGACATATGGAAATGGCTGCTTCAGGACCGGCTCATTAGAGCTCTTAAGACCTCCGATTCACCTACTGTTTTAAATGCAAAGGCTTCCACAACTTTTGTAAATATTAAACAAAATAATTGTGTGTGCACAAATGTATGGGCAGGTTTTCAGACAGCTTGGAAAAAAGCACTCTGTGTTTGTTGCCACAAAACATAATGATTAAAAAAAAAAAAAACAACCGTACTTTTTTTCTTCTGCGAATGTCAACACGGTATGGGTGGTGGTGAATTCTGATTCCCAGAGACCACTGTCTGCTCATGCTGCCCTGCGTGGGTGAGGGAAGACAGCTCCTTAGAAGATCTAAACCAGGAGGCATCTAAATTTTGCAAAGGGTCTTGCGTCTTTAAAATGAGCCAAATCTAAATCTCGCCTCTGCAAAACACTTGTCTTTGAGGTGGTTTTCTACTGGGTAGGCTCAGATCAGAGGTCTAGAGTTTGAATTTTTTGTTCCCTGATACCTGTTTCTTCCCTATGCACAACAATGCCACAAACAAGGAAGAAAGGCTGCCTTATAATTAGAGCACAAGGCACAGCAAGGGGAAAGAGGATATTCACACAGCTTAATTGAGACACTTTTCCCCAGGCTTTCTACAGCCATTGAAGACAGAGAACTTCAGAAGGCAACCCAGGGCCCCTAAGTAGGCCTCTATTTTTAAACACCTCTCTCTCCAATGACTCTCAAAAGGACTCCAACAGCTGCGAAAAGAGGCTTTCTCTCCGATGAATACAGAAGGAGCAAGAAAGCCACATCTTCTAATGTAGGTCTCTAATTAGGAGTTTAAATCTCCTTAGTTGTTTCTGCTTCTTCCAGAAGACTGAGTGCCTAACACAAGGCAGGTGCCTCAGTTTCCTCACCTGCAAGATGGGATAGCTTCTCCCCTTCCATCCGCGGGCTCCAGGGCTGTGAGGCTGATGTTGAAGCCCATGAAGCAGTGCAACGGGAACACAGAACAGGTATCACCCTTAGCTGCCATGGACAGAAATTGGGATATGAAGAGAGGTGCTGCCATAAACGCTGTGCATTGTATGGAGGGGCAGTTTTCCCTACAGTAATGCTATCCTGGATGTAGCATAGCTATTTTAAAATGTTTTATGATTTTAAAGCATCAAAAAGGTCAAAGTTTAATAACTGTGGTGAATAATTCCCTCTACCTTTAGCACTATTTCCAGTCTTATTAACTTATCCCCAGTCTCGACATAATATGCAGTGCAGCAGTCAGAGCAATGCACTGCCAAGCTGACAGGATCAGCTTCTCGAGGGACCCAAGGGTAATTCAGCCTCCAACTTTACCAAATCCTCTTTGGACCAAAACCCGCTAGTTGAACAAAAGTTGCCACGATGTGTCATATGCTACAGCACAGAAGAGATGTGAGATGTGGGGAACATTTGTAATTGAAAACACACAACTGAGTGCAAGAGGACGCCAGCTGCATTTCAGAAACTGAAGGGGACGGGTCCACACATAGAAATGGCAGTTTTCACTAATGTTATCCAGAATAAACAATAAAAGGGTTGCATTTGCTTACACTGAAAGTAGATTCAGGCTTTAAACTGATAACGCTAGCCACTTTTCTTGGATTACACTAAGAGTAAACCAACATGTCACTGAGGAGGGATCCACATTCTCATGGCATCAACACAATCAGTCCCCAAAGTTCAACTAAAATAACAATCTATTCAATCAATGTGGTCTTTTTCCCTGGATCTGGATTTTCTCAACCACATCCGTGATGAGACCGATATAACACACACCCAAGCCAGTGAGTGACCACCCTGGGTTTCAATAGTTTTTGATCGGCACCCATTTAAATGACTCTGGGTGGCCTCTTGCTCTAGGAATTAATCACAGATTCTTATTAAAACTCTGTTCCTACAAAAACCCACACATGAAATGTCAGAATTTACTTTGTGCAAACGTTTATACCAGATGCGATTGCTTGCATGTTTGCAGAGCTAATGTGAGAATCGAAAGTAAATTAATTTAAAAAATAAAATGAATATTCATAGAAATTTCTAGTCCATATTACTCATCCAGCTTTGTTTAATACAGAGGCCAAGGAACAAACGTGCATGGAGGCAAGAACTTAATTCCAGTCTCCTTTGCTGCTCCAATCTTTTACGCTTTCTGGGCATAGCCTGCTACTCTCCAGTGCTGGCAGTCAGAAAACCTTCATTAGTAATAACATTTATATCAAAAAAGAAAGAAAATCATTTCATTTTGCTCATCCAAAGACACATATGTGGAAAGAAATGTGGCATTTCTTAGCTGTAAATACACTGTACTGGGGATAATCTCCCTTCCCATGCTCAAGTCTGACTTCAGAATTAGTATTAATGCCATGACACCAGGAAACAGACATATGGAAGTGTTATTTGTTTCTCATTTACCAAACAGATAAGAATATGGAAATAGTTTCAGTCCATTTGTTTGATGAGCTTCCTAAGCCAGTAATAAACAAATCAATACAATTAGTTTTGGCTCATCATCATTAGAAACCTTCACTACTGGGATACAATTTAATTATACCTCTTGTTCCACAGCAACAGAAAACCTTTGAAAATGGACTACTTTGCCAATTATCGAACCAGGAGGGAGGAGCAAGAAGATGTATCAGTGATGGAAGAGTTATTTTCTAAGCAGGGAGTACAACATATACAGCATATTGTGTGATACAATTTCCCTGACAGCAAGTCTAAAACATTCCTTCCATTAAGTGCTTATGAGCAACCCAATGTGAAATCCAGCTGTAAAACGACTGCGTATATGACATGCTTCATGGGAATGTTGCAATTAATGCGGCATGCATCAATCACTCTTGGACTTGATTACAAACTGCACTAATCCTAATTGATTAATTAAGCTGCAAAGTTACATACAGTAACGTAGGTTAAAAATCCTCACCATATGTGTGCTAATGTCCCAAAATACATTTTCATTGTGGAGATTAATGCCGTCACTTTGTTCTCGGCTGCGCATCTAGATTCTAACATGTAAGGGTGGACTACGCATGGTGAAATTCTTCAGGATAGGAATGAAATTAGCTGCAAAAATTAGGGATGAGGGAAATGAACATCCAGGTTCAAACCCTTAAAAATGCTTTTGGAAGGAAAGAAGGAAAAGGCCAAAACCTAAACCTGCTTTTCTTGAAGAACTCCTGAAGTACACTTCTGCTGTGGCGATGCCCACTGCAGAACAGCCCTTGCTGCAGGGGGGACAGCAGATGATCCCAGTCCTAGGTGTCTGCTTGTGCTTAGAGTGGCAGCTCTCCAACACTGTCCATCAATGCCTCAAGACTTTAATTGGCATTTGCACACCATCTCGTTGTGCCACAGTTGCAGTCACTCCTCTCTAAACCGTGTTGGATGGACTTGAAAGTGAAGATGACTCCAGAGGTGGTCAGCTGAGGTAGGACAGTGCCAGCCTGCACAGCAGAGGGGCCCAGGTAAGCTGTAGGTGGAGATGAAAGAGCTGCACAGGAGAGGAGAAAAAGCTCCTGTGAGCTCCCCATCATGGCTCCTTATCAAAGGCAAGGTTTGTCAGGCTTTTATTTGCCACAGTCTCAATCCTCTAGGGAGAATGTGTCTAAGGTGACTTGATACATAAATAACACATCACTCCAAAAGCATTGCATTCACTGCACACGCAGTGCAAAGCTCACTATTGTGTTTATAACAATGCATCTTTGGGTGTCACATCTGAGATCGACTTGTGGGAACTTTTTACACAATCAATAAACGTTATCTCCAAATTAATTGCCTAGATGTTTAAAAGTGTATTTCTGCTCAGTGCCCAGCACCAGGCACTAGTAATCAATGCAATCTACTGTATAATTATCCTCCTAATTATCATCTTATTTTTGAATGGCAGTACAAGGGAAAAAAAAAAAAAAGTCATTTTTAAAATACAGCAACTGCTCTACGCATACTTCGAAAAATTGGGTATATTTTCGGTTTCCATACACAAAGTTAAGATGCTAACTTCAGAGTGCCTTTCTTTAGGTGTCTTGCTGTAAACAGACACACAGAAATTACAGCAGGTTGTCTTAGCAGAAAGTCAAAATGTTGTCAGAATGACAAAAGGGGCACTGTAGGACACTGAGATGCAGTCCATCAAAGGCTCTGCTTTCAAAGTCCTTGAGGTCAGTTTTCAGCTTCTGCTGGACTCCATCATCATCAGAAAGAAGCGATTCACACTAGAAGGTAGGTATGAAAGGAAAATTACCCTAAGCTTCCCCAGTAATGCCAAAGTGACACTGCCAATTCAGTATCTCAGCAATACAGTCCCAGAGTGAGCATCTGAAGATTTCCAGAAAATAATAGGATTTTTTTTTTTAAAAGCCTCTTATACAGGCCTCTACATTTAGCTTGGCAAAGTCTGAAAAAAAATAACATGGTCTGTTTCATGTTTGTTTATGGTTACTTTTGTCATCAGGATGTCAATGCAGCCTAAAACCTATGCATTTGCCCTTCCTAAGGTTTAACACTTTAGCTTCTCTTTCATCAGGCCTCTGGATCATAATCCAAAAGTAATGGTCTAGCATCCCTTAAATTGTCATCTGGGTACAAAGCTATTAAATAGAGCTGAGCTGATAAAAAGAAGCTACTGCTGGTGAAATGTATAGATACCTGAGCTCTGTAACAAATTTATCAGTCTTTTCTGTAATGTATTATCACTAGTAACTGGTGTGGCAGAGTGGAGAGGGCACCGTGTTGCTGGAGCTATTAAAAGCCCATTTTTTCCTGAGGAGGTTTGCACTGTTTGGATTGAAGTGCTCAGCGTTGCTGTATTGTCTTTGCAACACCTTCCTCAGCCTCGCAGGACGTGACATTGGCTGCAAGCCAACAGAGCAAATCCTACAGTGGAGATGAAAGTGATGTGAGCTTGGGGGAGGAAATGCAAATTTATTAGCACAGTCATGCCTGAAGAGCATGGGGAGTTGAACCTTTGGCACAGCTTGAGGATCTCTCGATAGGCCTGTGCCTGTTTCACTCCTTGCCTCTGCTGAGAGTGCAGGCGAAAAGCCGCAGTAGCCTTAACTCAAACATCTCCACAGTGAAAAAAGGAAAGCTAATCAATTATGGGCTGTTACGTTAAAAATGTGGCAAGGCCATTTTCTAGGATGTCCTATCCTCCACAGTGCAGTAAATCATCCATGCAAATATAAGAGATGTTTGTCTTGTTGAACCCGTGCAGCCCTTCTGGCCTGAAAATGTGATCCAAATGTCTTTCACTTCACTGGCTAGCCCCTAGGGCTGTGAGGTTTCACAATGTCCTTACAAGTTTTACAGTATTTAGTATTCCTTGAGCCCCACTTTCTGGAACCCATTGACAAGATGGGAGGCGTCCCTTTTGCTGAGACAGAAGGCATTTTCTAGCCATCATGATTTCAGAGAACAGCTGGAAAACATAAACTCTGGAGGCTCAAGAACAAGAACACGAATTAACAGTACTCCATGATCATCCTTCTGACATCTCATCCCCAGCCTTTAACAGCTGGAAATGATGACATTAAGACACCTCCCGACACCTCAAACAAGCTCCTGCTCCTGGCCCGGAATCCACCCAGGGACTCAGAGGAGAAGCTCCACACTACATGTCAGCGGGGATGGGATGACAAGCACACGTGTCACTTCCAAAGAGACACCTTCTTGAAGCATCTGCTGACTTTTTCCAACAGCACTGTTTCTCTGCAGTGAAGAGCCAAAGTTCAAAAAGCAAGAAACCAACACACCTTGGGACTTGAAGGTAAGCCAGCTGTCTGAAGGTCTGACCTTGCGTGGCAGTAAAAAAATCTGAGGCTTGTTTCTACACATCTAGAAACCCTTGCTAAAGAGAAAATACAAGTGCATTTATTTCAGTGGGCACTCATTCAAAAGAGTGCACACACCATGTGCTTTTATCTGAACGTCTGATTATATATATGCAAAACTATTTGATTCTGTCATCACCTTGGTAATTTTGCTGGTTTATTGTTTCCTTTAAAACAAATGATAGCTGCAAATACTGCAATAACAGGCTAAAAGCTTTAAATGCACAAAAGCTTACACATGCGTTTTCTGTGGTGCCTCACAATCTGACAGCTCCTCGCTGATCGGGTCACTCAGATCCGCAGTTACAACGTCCATTAGGATCTTGCCATGAATTCTGCTGTTTGATTGTTCTAACAGTTTTTCCTAAGGGGATAAAACAATATGGCCAAATTCTCTATTTCTATTAACGTGGTTACAATAATAGGCCCACAATTCCTATAGCAACCACTTAGCCACGGTCACGTGCTGTAAAATACAGGGGCTGTGGAATTTAACAATCAGAACTTTGAGACCCCTCAAAATTGCCTCAGATTTCCAAGATTTAGTTAATCTTATCTGGGAAATTTATGCCAACAGGGATCATACAAGTTCATCTGCAGATTCTGGTTCAAAGGACAAGTCTCACGATTTCAGAATATGTTCTTCCATTTTAATTGAACCCAGGATGTTGAAAGCATGCTGCAAGGCACACTGCTTTACCAGTGTCCCTTTTTTCCAAAACGGAGTGGTTTGAGTGGATGATTGTTATGGAAATGAATGAAAAATGTCAAGAGATTCTGAATTTCAAGTGTTCTGCTCCCGATATCAGATCAGACCGTATTGTAATATGTAATTAATTGTGTATCTGCCCAGTGTACTCAATTAGAATGCTTTCATTAACTGAAATAAATATTTCTTGTATGCATACACCCAGATGGTTGACTTACATTAGCTGTATGACCTATAACTTTGAACATCTTTATATGCAGTTAAAATCTCAAGCATTCTGTTCCATCACCACAGTTCCTTGAATTTAATATGATATGAATTCAGCAAGTCACTTAAAAGGAATTTGAGATGAGATAAAACAAACAGTATGTAAGAATTTCACCTAATCTGAAGATCCAGTAACAAGGGACAGCTCTGGTTTTATAATCTTGCTTCAGAAGAGAAAGTCTTTCTTATAATCACTGAAAATTTTAATTTCTCTGCACAGAATGAAATTCCAAATGGTTTTTGACAGTAGTAACTCTTATGCAAACCTATTTCATTTTAGTAGCTGAACATCAATTCATGCCATAATGAAAAGCAAATCTTTAAAGTTGTCTTTCACTCTCTCTCTTCCTAAGCATTTAATACACATCGATGACACGACGTGACCGCTATCACAACATCTCTACTTGCAGATTATTTTCTTAGTTAGCTTCACACATTTAATCAACGATGCTAAGATACTAAAATCACTTTGCTGCCTTTTTTCAATTTATCAAGACTCGGTCTCCTTGCAACTTTCAGTTAGCATGTCAGTTAAATAATACTGCTTGAATATGGATTTATTTGGGGGTAATAGTTATCCGTGAAATAGCATAAATTTCGTTTTTAAAAAAATAGTGATATAATTTAAACAGAGGAATTTTTGAATGCATGCATCACAGACAGCATGGTAGTTTATCTTTCAATAGGTCTCCTGTTATAAACTGTAAACTTCACTCAACAACCTCAGTAAAACATTTTATATATATAAACTGACTCCTAATTGTGTGCTGACATTTGTAATAGTGCAACAATCCCACGGATCTTTCTATTTTATTTGGCAAAGTGCTCTTTACAATATCATTCACTCTCTCTCTCGAGATATATAAAGGTTTAACTGGAGCTTTAGGATACACTGCACACTGTTAGAGAATTCATCAACAGCCAGCCAACCTCTTTATTACTCCTTCATTCCCTGGGTTTATGAAAAGGGCTGTTAATTCAGTAGGCAGCACTCTTACCTCCGTCCCAGAGCTGCTGGAGTGATGGCTCTGATTCCTCCCGCACTTGCACTGTTCTGAGTCTGCAATAACTCCAGTGAAATCATCAGTAAAACTGGTCCTTGTGAGAGGAAAACGAAGCCCTTTATCTTTTCGAAAGCAAGTGTTCTTTCTTACTGTAAAGTAAATACTTTTTCTGCACTGAAGCTATTAAAAATGTCAAAGTGCATCTTGCAAGGCCAGAGACATTTTACTTTTATAACTAAATTCCAGTTTGAATAATCACAAGAGACTGTTAAAAACATGTTTTCAACAAAAATAGGGGCAACATTTTCATGAAAATGTTTTCCTTCCATGCTGCATTTTCCCTACTCTGCCAAATGCGCATTTGTTCTTTTCTTTCATTCTTAAATGTCTCTATGCTGTTTAGCAGCCATTGCATTTCATCCCAGAGGTGGCTGCATTTCACAGTGGATAAAAGAGACTCTTTTATAAATAGTAAAGTTAATTATTTCATCTTATTTCTTCATTTCCACCAAGATTAGCTGTTATAAATAAATACATTTACAGTCATCAAATACTACTGCCTAATTTCCCATTAGATTCATTCTCTACACTTCTTTTCCATAAACTCAGACTCAGCTTTTTTTTTTTTTTTTTTTTTTTTTTTTTAACAAAGAGGGCACATGATTTTTAATTCCACTAGGATTATGTCTTTGGGTCAAAGCATAATTGCCTACAATAAATAGAAGCATGAAAGAGTAGCTTGGAAATGGTGAGACAATATGCTGGACCTGTTCAAAAGACATCTGGTGCCCCAATTCACTGGTAGCAATGCTGAAGGGCATTTGTTTTCCCCTGCTATGTGAAAATTCAATTTCCTTTGAACTAGGGGGAAATCATATTTTTATTGATTAAAGAGAGAGAAAAAAAGCAGACAGATACCCAATTTTGTTGGTATCACACAGCATCTCTGCCTTTGTGTACAGCGCACTACTGCTTTAACTAAAATATGGTTGGTCTTAATTTCTTTAGGTAGCAGCCAGATCCGGAGAGCCAAGTGGGAAGACCAGTGGGAAACAGTTCTGAATCTTTACATTTAGAATTAGCCTCAGGCTCTAACTGTTATTCAGCAGAGCAGCTTGGCAGGGAAGGTATATGCTGCTCTGTAAGGTAAGAAAGGGTCTCCGCTCCCACCCGAGCGCCAGATGGAACTGATGAACTACAATTAAAGTAGTATTTGCTCCACTCACAGATGAACTGGCAAACCATAAACTGTGGGGAACGGGGGCTCAGCATTTCTCTGGAAAGCAGATATGAACAGAGCTTTTAAAAACCTGGTAGTTGTGTGCCAGGTATCCTCAGCATCCTTCTCACCAGCTCTACATTCCCCTGAGTTGCTGCAGCTACCTGCCAGCCGCTAAAAAAATCACCAGGCTCTTCTCAACATCAGCGTCCTTGCAATGGCTCCAGGACACACATCTTGCACTGGCTGTATGTGCTTTGACAATTTAGACTCTGCTCCCTCAAAGTTATTCACACAAGGGGAGTAAATATCTTTTCAGTCAGCTGTAGAGCAGTTGTGAACAGCTGGAGCAATGAAAGACAGCCTCCTAGAGCTGGCTCTCCTCCATTCAGCTCGCCCACAACTGTGGAAGCTCCCAAACACGTGGGAAGGTGACGGGGACTCAGCATCCCCAAGCACCGTGGGACAGCTCCCACCTGCCAGGCTGCTGCAGGCCAGCACGGGCCCTGTGCTGTGAGGGGTGCGTGGCAAGGGGTCCTGGGCTCATGCACAGAGAAGGCAGCGGAGTCTTGAGGATTTACTGCAGGCTTTTCCTGAGGCCCAGCCCGGCCAGGGGGCACACTCTCGTTAACAGCTTTAGCGCCTGGGAGCAGCAGGAAACCTTTGGAATAGTAACATCCAGTGCTGAAACCGGCCCACGACAGATGGGAAACTTAATTCACTCCTGGACAGCAGGCACTGCAAAAGGTTAGTCACAGAGACACAGGTCTGAACAGGCGCTGTAAATACTGTCGGGCTTCAGCTTAAGGTACCTGACTCCTTTGTGATGAGTTTCTTTTCCATCTCATTCCCTCAGTGGGTTCACTGCTCTGCCCACAGCCCTGCAGCCCAAGAGGGGACAAGCAATGATGTTACGTGTTGGGTACATTCACAGTGCGCTCACAGACAAGTGTGGCCCAGGTACAGCTCTGTGGGTCCCACAGCGTGAGGCTACAAGGGCAGGACAGCGTGCAACGGGGAAGGCACAGACCTGTCTGCACTCCTTGCTGATCTACAGGAGGAATGAATCTCAGAACAAAAGGCAGTCAACTAAAACTGCCGACTGTATTCACGGATTTAAGTCCGCAGCACTGTTAGCTTGAATGTCCCAGCTGAGTTTAATCATTGCAGAACTGGAACAAAGCAATTTCAGCCATTTCTAAACTCAATTTTTGCACTGGAGAGATTCCAGGCAGCTTTGGACAGTAATCTCACTGCAGTCAGCTATGGCAAGGTATTCCTCTATCAAAGTGAGCTCCAGCACATCTAGCATGTTTGTGAAACTTCTGTATAACAACTAAAACTTCCCCATACTGTTCCCTACAACTAACTTCTTGAAAGAATACTTAAAGCTATAATTCCTACACTTGGAAAAGGCGCTCCAGCTTCCTGGCCGAACGTCTGTGAATAGACTTTTTGTACCTCTCTCACTTTCTCATTCTCATTTTTTGACTCTGTCCCAGGATGGAATTAATTGCCAGATCCAGTTTTATGTTGCCAGAAATAAACAGTTGGGAACACCAGTATGGCAACCAGACAGAAAAGAGAAGTATGCTGTGGCAGACTAACTTTCTGCTCTGCACCTATTAGAAGACGTGAAACACAGCCAGAAGACACGTAACCACAATTTACCTCTCCACTCTTTGCTAACGAAGAGTTAAGTGTCTAGGTCAGGCACCCAGACTCCCTTTAGTCAACAGGGAAAGGAGAGACAATTTACTTCACCTATCTTTCGACAGCTCTTTCAGAATAAAATACTTTTTAGAGATGCTTACTGGAAACTGCCTGAAGGGAGGTGAGAGAACTATCTACACCAGGTGCCTTACCTCCACACTGCCAAGGCAAACCACTGAAAGTCTACCTGCATTGGCAATTTCACATCTCGACCCTAAGTCATTTCAAGCAATTTCTGTATATTTCATATTTAAAATGATAAGAATGCAACTTCAGTCGGTTAACTATGTTTAATTTAAGCCTTTGGTTTTTACTGGGTCTGGAGCTCTTGCCTGCAGCAGCTCTCTCCTTTTGCATTAGCATTCTGTGTCAAAAAGCTGCACCCTATGACATTAAGGGTCTAAAAGTTTTATGACTGTATTCTGTAGCACTAAAATCAAAGAATCCAAATCAATGCTACAGATCACAGGCTGCATCACTGGGAGTTTCTCACTATTAAAAAAACATTTCTCATGATCTGTGTTGTAAATACACACTCAATCAATTTTTAAAACATATATTGCTCTGAGTGCGTGGTGATGGTAATGGGAATGGCAAGAATGTCACCGAGATGTTCCTGCCCAAATGTCTCCCCTGTGAGTGCAAGATGTTTTATTGAACTGATATGTGAAACTATCAAGGCAGGCAATACAAACACAGGCACACACAGTTTGTTAGTTATAGCCAGGCTCTTCTGTAGCACTGATGACTAAAGTTATGGCTACTAATAATGCTAAAAACTGATTCAGTAAGGCCAGTACTTTTATAATCCATAATGGTGCAGATCGGATGACTAGGTACAACTTATTTTTATATACTCTTCCACATGGAGGCTTATAAATACATTTTCCTCTGATAGATAAGCTAATGGTCCAGCAGAATTCTATTTTTCCCCAAAAATGTATTCAAACAATGATAAAAACAGGTTACTGGTATCCCTGATATTCCAATAGGTAAATACAGGTGCTGTTTATGGAATCAGACAAAGCTTAGAAGAAAAACCAACCCACGAAGCCAGCCTATGACTGAAAGCAAGCCATGCTGTTTCAAATTCTGTTCTGCTGCCAGGAGCAGGGATGTAAGAAATGAAAGCACCTGCTAACTACAAGGTGGGGAAGGCGGCGGACCAAACTCCTTAGCATCCAAAGGGCGTGACACAATGAAAAGGCTCCAAACTTCCTGTGTGCGGCGGCAAACCGCTCGGTGCCACTCGGTGCGAGGCTGATATGACTTCTTACATGGCAGCATTGTAAGGTAATTTGGAGTTCAATTGTACTTTAAATAGAGATGTCTCCCCTAGGAATTAGAAGAATCAATTACTACATATTAGACACAGCAGAGATAACTTTTGTGTGAGCCTTTAATTTGAAACCAATACATTTGGCACTCAGTAGAAAAGTATGCACTTTGTAACTTTGACTTTAAACAGCATTTTCTCAGATGTTTTTCAGCTGAGATGCTCTCTGTATTCCATTGTCTTCCTACTCACTCCTTTCAATTCAATCCTTTTGCACATCAGACACTGAGGTACTTTGGAGTCTTTCACTGTTAAGGCACTGACTGAATTTTAGACATTGCTACCTCAGATTTATTCAAAATGCTTTAAAATATTACTAAATAATGAGCCTCTATCACTGTTTTGATGTCCACCTTTTACTCCAGAGAATTAAGGCCAAACCTAGATTAGACAAGCTGGTAGAAGCCGGTAGCTTCCCCAGTGCCTGGCAGTGGTTAGTGTAGATAGGAGAGGTCAGCTTACGTCAGGGGGAGCAGGGATCTTTGTCCGGGGAGGAGCCAAAGCCTGGAACAGCAAAGTTGCAGTGATCTGGGACTGATGCAAACTCACAGAACTGGAAAGGTTTTACGAGGTTCTGGTGTGTGACATTAGTCTGTCACTTTTAAGGGCACTCAGATTATTCAAGCTATTCACACGTAAGCTAAGAGTTTCGGAGAGTGAAGGATATGACTTGTCAAAGCCCATCAGGAATCTAATCCCAGTTTACAGGAACAGAAAGCCATTACTGCTGGACGGCCGACTGCATGCACGATGAGTTGCTGTCTCCAGTTTCAGAAGGCAGAGAATACTCATGTCACAAAATTGTCATTTCTCTCGAAGTACACTTCATGACGGCCCAAAAAGGAAGGAATGGGCAGAGAGACCAGGGCATTAGAAACAATGCTTTCTACTTAAGGTACAGTATTTAGATATTTAGATGTATCTTTTTTGCTGTGATACTGGAGTACATTACTTTTAGACATGGACAGGATACACTGCAAAACCTCAATCTTCAGTATATTCCCACTATATCCATCTTTTATTTACTACTACCATCATTTTATAGTACTAAGATACCTGTGATGCCTGCAACACGCAGAACTTCATAATTATGTTTTGGAAAAACAGCACAAGAGATTTAGACAAATGTTACCATAAAGTCCCTGCTTTGTTGGTTAATGAAAACATCCCTCAGTAGAGTTCCCAGTTCTTCTTTCTAGATATTCCAGAGGAATTACAGAAGAAAAAAAGAAAGGCAGGAAAAAAACATGCTATCTGGTCAGCCTGCTCCTGATGTAGCTTCCCACAGAGCAATCCCATCTGTGAACAAAAAGCAACATGAAGCCTGACCTCCTGGCTTCAGAGTGGGATGTGTGCATTGAAAACCAGACTAAAGATCCTCTTTTCAGACCAGACTAGGATTTACAGGGATTTGGTGGCTGTGAGGAGAGGGGATGAAGAAGGTCATGGCTGGCTGAGAAAGCTGTAGCACTGCTCAGTTCACAGTGCAGGTGAAAGGAAAGCTGCAGCAAGCAGCAAGCATGGCTTTTCCACATTTCCCAGAACGAAAGTTTGGATCCATTTCTGTTAACGCTATCTGGATGCCACTACAGTGCGCCTGAACTCACAGTTTTTACTGTGTCGAGTAAGAAGAATAGCGGCATATTGTGGACTATTTTCATCAGGATTTCTTCAGCTAATTTCATTCATCTCATGCTAGAAGATCACTCAGAGCAACTCAGAAATGCCTAATGAAAAGAGAAATGCTGTATCTGATTCCAGTCATGCTATTATAAGGGAATTAATTGGAGCCATCATTACCTTAAACACTCCCATTCAGAGTGTTTTTTTATGATGAGCTCAAGAAAAGTAAATGCTGTTTCAAATAGGTACCTCTATATATTAAGTCAAATAAATGAATGATAAAGCACTGGCACTTCTTGGCTATAATCCTGTTATTGCTTAAAGCCATTTCTAATGCAAATGAAGAATGATGTAGCAGAGCTATTTTGCAGTTTTCTGTGATGGGCAGTGCTGACTGCTGGAAAGTGCCAGGAATGCAACTGCTCAGACGTACAATGCTCCAGCACATCTTATGAGATTCCTGCCCAAACCTAATGATTATCTCTCCCTTCTGCAAAGTGGGATCCTTAAGCAAGGCTCAGCTGAGCAGTACAAGCCTACCCTGAATTGAGGCTGAAAGGCAAGAGCCAAGTCATATAGTATTTAAACTCATACAGTATTTTAGGAAATGTGTGATTTCTAGTGAATTCACGTAGGGAGTCCAATTTCTGTTTACAAAACTGTTTTTGATATAGATTTGATCATCTCTTGTTCACCCAGGACTCTCTCCCAGTTGAGTGTGAATTTACACAGGCATGAATCCACTCCTGTGCTTACTAAAGGACGGGGTAGCGCATCAGGGAGCCCTGGGAACATTTGGGAACCCTGACTGAAGGATGTCTTCATAGCCCTGCCATAAACTTGCAGGATGACACCTGTGCACAGTTTGACATGTGCCCTTGGCACATGCCACTACGTGCATAAGGGTGGCAAGGCTGTTCAGGCTGCTGCATCCTAGGGAAAAGCGAGGCATGGTATTCTGGAGTGAGTGAAAACATCAGTGATACCACTTCCATGAGGATACTAGAAAGTGTGGAAAACTGCCCAGATCCTACTGAAGGAAAGGTCCAGGGAAAAAAAAAAGAAAAACTTCCGAAAGCTATTTTTTGATCAAACTGACCAGGTTTGAAGGATGCTAACATGCATTTTTGCAACAATATTTGACTAGTTTTTTGCTCAAACATTTCCACCTGAGGAACGACTTCGGAAATGGAGGAGCAGGGCTTGCTGAGATCCATATGTTGTGGTGAGGAGAGAGATAACTCAGAGCTTTTTTACAACAACAGTGGGCAGGGCAATCTGTCCTCAAAGAGCATATTTACAGGAAATCATCAAAGATAAATTTGTGGTTTCCACTTTCCTGATTGGGGCGGATGGTACTGTATGATTGCTGTTCCAGGCCCTCGGGTTTCCTGCTGTTTTCAATACTTTGCACTTTAAACTGTCTTACAACTGACTTTGGTCATGCAGTGGTTTGGTGTTTTTTTTTTAAAACTTCCATCCATTTAACTAGTTAATACTTTCACAGCTCTTTGAAGTTTTAAAGCACCACAAATTTAGCTACTGTTCTTAATAATCATTTGGACAAATGGATTCAGAAAATTGCATATTGATGGAAGGAGTTTATGTTCTTTGCAGTCAAATATTTTCTCACTAGTTTCATGCAAAATTGCTTGGCCAAACAGATTTTCCCAAGGCTCTCTCAATAATGAATGTAACTTTCTTTTGTTTCTGGCTCTTCTCCGAACCCATCAGGAAAGGGTAAAGCATAATGACATAGGTCTGTTGTCTCCTGTAACCCTCTGGGACTGTTTTCTCTAATGTGATTGTTTGAAAATCAGCAGTTTTCTGCCAGGAAATAAAACAAGCCATTTTCCTTCCAAGTAACACTGGAAAAATCTGAATGTCACAGAGCCTGCTTACTCATGCAACATTAATTTTTAAAAGAATCAATTTTGTAATCTTTCAATTATGGTTTATTATAATGATGATAATCACAGAGAAATCACTTTTTTTTTTTTTTCCATTGCTAGTGCTGGGGGCTGTCATCAAATCACTTTCAGCAATGCTGAAAACACCTGGGCTAATAAACCAGGCATTATTTATTTATACTTTCGTTTTACTTATTTAGAAGCATATTAAACATCAATTCCCTTAGCAGTTGGTGACGTTACAAAAACTAAAAGCAAATAAATTACATCTAGCACATAAAGACCCAGAAGTCACTGCCAGTCTGGCTATCCCAGACGGTTACAACTGAAAAGCACTTACAGAATCCAAAACAAACCAGGAGAAACTTGCTCATTGCTAACGCCATGGAACATACAAAGGCAGCCTCTGGACAAACACCTCACAGAAAGGCTGTGCTGGCTGTGCACAGGCACACCAGATCCCTCTGCTTTCCACACCAAAATCCCAGTGCTGCTTGGTACACCTGAGCACAGACGTGAAGCATTTGTGATAGCTCATCTTACAGTGCAATGGGTTGGGGGACGCACTTAACACGCTTTGCCATGCTGCAATTTATAGGTGTCAGGGCGTTTACATCCTCTGGGTCAAAGAAATGCTTGCAAATGTTTTTATTAAACTTCCTGGGTAGTTTTTATCTTTCTTTGTGTGTTTCTCTAGCCTAGATACTCTGGAAACAGAATTTCTCTCTCCCACATGCCACTTTGAATCTATATGCTTGTGCATGTAGTGAATATGCCCATACATATATATACAAAGCATATATATAAATTGCCATCTAATAGCTCCAAGCCTTCAGCAACGCTTGCACATACAGAGCGACTTACTTGTATAACAGGGAACATGTGCTGTTCATACAATAGGTCATGCCAGAGTTTAGCATTTAACAGCACGAGTGGAATGGGTTTATATTATGTTCACATTTTAAAAATAAAAAGTGTACAGGAAATCACTTGGTTTCTGATCAGAATCTGAGCTCCCTGCTGTTTTAATTCACATAGCCAACAGTCATCAATAAATAATCATGCACAGCTTCTACATCCCACTGTGAAATTTTGTTTTTGTTTTAAGTACTAGAAGTACTGAGTTGGGATCTGCAGTTCCAGACCAGTCTTTCAGGAATTCTGATCCATGATTCTGATGAAAGGGCGAGGGCAAGGGCACGGGCACATGGAGGGGAACTGTTCCTCATCACATACCTTGCAGGGCTGTGGGTTGTTTTAATAGAGATCGTGCAGAAAAACAGGAGGTGTGTTCAAGGCAATATGTTTCACAATAAAAGGACAAAAAGTGGAAAGAAAAAAGCTATACAGATGACAGAGTTACAAACAATGAGGCAGAAAATCAAAGAGGAAAAATGTGGAAAATACCAGTAAAGTAATGATAGATAAAATATATATATGTGAAGGAAGGAAAAAAGAATATTTCAAAGAAAGCAAGAAATATGCCAAATGGAAACAAGTATCCTATTAAAGAGAAATATGAACAAGGAGGAGTTCGGATCGAAGTAAAGTGACAGCATGACAGCCCATGATCTGAGTCAGCTAATCCAAATGGAAGAGTCCAAGATGGGCAAAAAGAGAAGGAGCCACAGAATCTGAAACACCTCAGAAACTGCTTGGGGTCAGGCCTCATGGATGATATGTGTCTGAGTATGTACCGAGCTCTCCTAGCACCCAAAGACGCAGCCAGCAGCCAGGCACTGAGCACCACCACCCAAGCAGGTACACTGCAGCTCGCAAGTTCAACCTACCACTTCGCTCACCAGAACAGAGAATTAAACACTGCTTCTGCAAAGACACAAGGCTGTTGGAAGCTGAACCTTCAAGGGGATGATCCTCTATGTGGACTCACCAGATAACTCAGGTGGCCTCTGTCCTCACCCTCTGCTGCACCACTCCTACCCCGCCGGCCCTGAGTTGCCTTGGCCTTCCCATGGCTCATGGGCGAGAGTCACAGGGAACGTGGGGAAGAGATGGAAGCCCACAGCCCCTTCACCTCAACTGAAAGGCTTCTCTGAGCCTTTGGCAGGAAGGCCAGGCTGCTGTGACCTCCTGGCAGTGGTGAGGCTGCCAGCTGCATCTGTGGTTCTCCTCACTCCTCTTCTGTCCCCTTTACTTCCCACTCAGGTTTAAAGCATTTGCTGAGTATACAGGGGACGGGGACACTGGGCAGTGGAGGAACAGCAGAAGGCCAAGCATTAATTCATTCATTCATTGAATAAATAGAGAAATCAAACCATTTGTTGCTGAAATGCAGGCAATTAACAAACTAATTAAATATCACACTGTTAGACCAAAGACATTTTCTATTGATGTCATGAGGAATAATACCTAGAAAAAATCAATGTAATTATATTTCAATGCCTAATTCATAACTGTTTTACTCATATCTCTTAATTATGCTTTGCAGTGAAATGGATTAGATAATGTAATTCCCATGTCCATGAGTTTGGCATTTAAAGGTAACGTTCAACCATGTCATTATGCTTAGAAAATATTGAAAGTATTGAAAAATGGAGGAGCAACCTCACTGCATCTTGAAAAATCAGTGTAGTCAGCTCTGGATGTGCAAACACTAAAATGTCTTAATTCTAATCAACGCTCCTGCCCCTAAGATCATTTGGGAGCTCTAGCCATGCGCTCCTGAGCTAAGCACCTCTAAATTTGATCTCAACATCCCAACATCCAAAATAAGAAGCTTCTCTATCCATGTCAAAGCATTGTTTTTCTGTTTGTTCTTGCATATTCTGTCTCTGTAGATAACAGAAAAAGAACTTGCCGAAGTGACCAAGCCAACATTAAAACAAAATTACCACAGATGATAATGCACCCAGTTAACATTTCTCACTCACCTAAAGAAAGAAGGTATTCTACTGCCTGACCCAATGTCAGACTACCTTCATTTTTGTAACATGTCGAACCCAAATGACCTAAAATGATTTTTTATTTCTGTTCAATGTAGCCACGTTGCATGTAACTACCTCTGGTAAGTAAATTTCAAAAACATTCAAAATCTTGACCTCTGTGAAGATTGTCTTCCACTAGATAAAAAAGAACTTGTTAACTATTGGTTTAAAAATAGTCACATTTCCAAGTACAGACAGAGTGGACACAAACCTTACTGAAACATCCAAATCCACAAATCCATGCAAAATATTCTCTTTACAGGAAATGCAAAAGTATTTTTAAACATAATTAGATATAATCTTCCCTGTTTTCATTAGCTATTAACATTATGTAAAGATAAACTAAAGCATAATGACTCTTTTCATTATCACATAATTGTTATTTTAATGGTTACATTATGAGCAATACGATACCACACATATTTCCACCTTTCACATTAGTAGGCTATTATTTTGAAACTTTCTATTACAATCCACCCACAGAGACCAGAGTATTAATGCCACCATTTCAGTATAATGATGACCATGGGTTTGAAATCAATATGATAGCCTTGGGAAAAATGTAAAGCAATAATGAAGAAAATATTTATATCATATGCCAATCTTGGCCCTGGTACACAGACAAAAGGAAAACTTTAAATTAAACATGCAGAACTGCTCTTGCTAATGCTACCTTTAAACCGGTCAAATACTTACGAAAGTGGAGGTTATTATTTCAAAAACTGAAGGAAACCCTTAAGTGATCCAGAATTAAAAGTTTAAAGTGAAACTGGAATAAGCTTATCCTAGCCATATCATCCCCAGGTACCATCCCACACCCTATCCAGAAATATTGCCTAAAATTCTGTTTCCCACTGGTAAACAATGAACTGCCCGTAGTTATTCATTCATTCATTCATCGCCTTTCTCCTAACCAGGCAAAGCAGTATAGCTTGGCAGGAAGCCACTGATGCTTAGGCAGGTCGAGGCAGTACATAACACCTGAGGATATCCTATACAAAGCTAGATGAAGTTCCGTATCTGCAAGGCACTCCATGAGTGAGACCCAAAATACCTCCAGGAGTGAGAATGCTCTGGGATGCCACTGCAGCTAATATTGCCTGCAGGATCCGTACAGTGGGGCTGAAATCCAGCTCCCTTGAACAGTGTGCATTCTTGGAAGAACAGGTAAAGGCAATTTAAGACCATCAAATAAGCCCGGAGGAGTTAAGGACCACTGCTTTCTTCTACTCCAAATACAAACCATATTTCATCAGTGTCATCACTAATATAAAACTGTAGCAGCCCACACAGAGAGCAAAAAAAAAATCTCTGAGCTCCAATAAAGCCACAATTCTCCCTTGATGAAACAAAAAGCCACGTATGACGAATGCTAGTCACATCTGTCAGTGCTCTGGAGGAAGATGTGGAGATGATGCTGAGAGACATGGACACAGGATAGGAAAGCTTATACTTGAACAAATTGAAGCTAAATTCTTCTTTCAGAGGAACACACTTCACAAATACTCTTCAGATTATTTTCTTTCCTTAATATTTTGATTGACTGTAAAATGTCAAGAGACTACTGCTAATTTCACGTGGAAGGAAGTGCCAGAATATTACCCTGTTTGGCTGAAAACAGGTTACACAGCAGCAGAAATTGGTTCTCTTGTGCGGTTCCAGACCATCCCAACCCACAATTAGCAGTGTAGGAGACAGGAAAGCCATCACAGTAAATATACAAAATACAAAGATCCCCATAGGCGTGAATTTCCACATAGCAATAGTGCCTGCCTTCCCCCAGTGTCCTTTTCTCAGGGAAATCAAGTTATACAAAGGGGATAAATATTCATTGCCTCACAGAGACGTTTTGAAGCTTAAGTGATATCTGCAATATATGAGGAAATGCTATCATGGAAAATGTTTGGGATGTTCTTCAGTGACAGGAGCACCAGTGTCTCTAATGAATGTACTTCAAGGAAAGCTCAGAAGCAACATATGGAGAGACAACTGAACTCGGAGCGCTTATTTCTGACACTTTGTTTTTATTGTTAAGATAAAAGCACGCTGTTCGTTTCTTAGGATTTCATCTGCTGTTGCTTCCTTTCCATTCTCTGTGTCTTATTCTACACAAATGACATAATCTGCAGCGAGTTTTAAAGTTTTGCAGCAGATGCTGGGCTTTGGAAGTTTTAATGAGTCAACGCAGAGATTGCATTGCGCTGCTCAGGTTTCTCTGCTGTAGCAGCACGAACAGAGCAGAGATGTGCTTGCTGGGCTGACTGACTTTTAAAAAGAAAAAAAAAAAAAGAATATAAGGAAGTCTCCAAAGATCGGGCTCGTGTAAGAACAGCAAAATTGCAAAGAACAAATATGGGCATTTAGAAACATTTTCTGCTACTGTAGTTGCGTGTTTATTGCGCCCTGGGCAGGGCAGCTCAGGCCAGGAGAGGAGCGGTGCCGGGCATGCAGTGCCCCCTGCGCTGACTGCTGCAATAGGCCAGGGCTGCTAACAAAATGCTGCAAGTAGAATGGCTGAATCTTCGATGCCTGAATCAGAAAGTATTCCCTTTCACACCCAAACTGTGTTACATGCTGATTAGCATTCAAGACATCAGACAAACTCTTTGAGGGCACTCCTCAAGATTCATAATAAATCCCCAAGTTGTAGCTATGTTTTTCCAAACTGAGTAAAATTGTACATGCTGCTCTTGTGCATGTTACTCTTTAAATGCACAACTGCCTCACCATTAAAGGCTCAGAGAATCCAAGCATTACAGGACCTGTATGGGGTGTACCAGCGATTGTTTTCATAACGCAGGTTGCTGCATAACCCACCAGCACAGCAAGCTCCCCCAGAAGCATGGCTGTGAATCCCGAGTCACCCTCGAAGATGTGCACTATAAAGCCACGTGCACACGTACAGATTTGTAGAGTTCCAAATCGCAGACTGATTTTGTCTACGGGATCCATGATCACTGACACATAAACAAACATTGCAGAACATCTGCTTTGTTTACGTATGGGCAAAAATACATATTGAAGCTCTGCATGAGCTAGTTTACACAACTTCCAAATGAACTTAATGAGACAACGTTTCACAATTTTCACAGTTTTCCTCCCACCTATGTGTATAAGATCTCACATCTGAGACGTGAGTTCTTACAGATTAAACTTTCAGTGCAGTGTTTGTTTCCTAATCCTTCTATATTTTTAAGGCAAAATATCCCAGTAGTAGTTCTGGCTAAACTGTTTCCACTTTTAACCAGTTTCTCTTCTGTTGTGTTGCCTACCTGTTCAAAGGTTAAGAACACAATATTTCCTATATCACATTCACTGAGAGATTTGAAGTTAGTATTGGGTCACTTTTATTCTCATAGACCCTTTCTTATGAAATTCTGCTCTTGTAAACTTTATTAGCTAGCAGGTGGATGGACATACAGAAACCCTTCTCTATCTGAAGCAACAAATTACCGTAGTGTTTTATTGCCTGCCTCTGAAAGTTGCTATCCTCACTTGAGCAGCAACTCAGTAACACAAAATCTCCCAGTGCATCGCATGCGGTTTGATTGCAGTATCTTTTATATTGCTAAACACTGCAAATATGACCCAGCGTACCTTAGGGAACTTCCATTAGAAAACCCAGAGTTATCAGTAACCAACACATATCACACTAAAGGAATAGCAGCATCACATTTCCTCATCTATTTAATATATCTTAGAAAAGCATTGCTATATGACAAGCAGTGATAAGCATAGACTTCAGCGGAAATCACCCTGTTTTAAAGACAATTATTTCAACTGGCAGCAAGGTTGAGTTAAAAAATACATCAAATTCTTGATTTTTTAAAAATTGTTTTGTTCTTTTAAAATTTTAAACTCTTTTAGAAAAATCAAGGTCTAGTTTAAACACTGTGCTCAGAAAAAACAAAAATGCTGTGATGGAAAATGATGCAGTGAAGCCTCTTCAGTGAAAATCTGTGCCTCTACTTTTTTCCTCCAAGTCTTCTGCCTTTACAACCATAAAATACCTTCAGCACCAACAGTAAAGCAAGAACCGCTAGGGCCCACAGTGCTACCAGGATTGCTAGCATGTGTCATTGCCTTGTCTTATCCTTCAAATGTAAACGTTCATGGGATGTGAGAAAAGTCCAGGAAGAATCTCATCTATATGCGCAATCACAGTGTTGCTCACGAGAGATAAAACAATGCAATCATGGCCATAAAAGCTGTAGAACATTTAAAGGACAAGATGGAGAAGGTGTGCATGTAATTAGGACAGAATCAAGCTCTGTACAAAGATGTAACATCCAGCTTGTCAGGAGCAGATTCAGTAGCATCTAAAGAAGATGCAATAAATGAAAAGAATGAAATGTTGGATTAATTCAAAGAACATGCAGAAACACATGAAGGCAAAGTTAATTCTGGTTAGGTATTTTTTCACTTACATGATTAGATGAAAATAAATAACTCCATGGCTAAAGTCAGCAATCACCACAGAATCAACAGGTCTCTAAACCCACACAAATGCAGCCACATATTTCCACAAAATAATAACTAATACTGATAAGTTTTTAAATAAAACTTCATTCTACTACATAGTTACTATAATGTAGTGGGAGCTATGTTTCTTAGCAAAAGTGTCGGTGCTTCATACAGCATTTACTGACATGTTAATAAAAAACAGACTTCTATTGAGTTCTATCTGCCTAATAGAGAAAAATGTTCATCTTAATTAGGAAAATCTTCACAAAGAAACAGAAATGCAGATACTAATGGGCTGCAGGGAATAAATCTAGGACACTCCGGAACAACTGGTGTTTTACCAGGGAATGGAAGAGTGAATGCAGTGAGTGTAAACCCCAAAACAGTTGTTACAAGTCCAATGATTGACCACAAATAGCAATAGAGTTTGAGATTTTAAGTGTTTTATAATGAAAAATCTATTTATTTCATTAAGGTTTCATGCTGCAGACCCTTGTTTTTTTCAGGTAATAAAGCAGTCTTAGCTGACAATGAAACTATTTAAGCCCTCTTTGAATTAAGATGGACAAATCCATTAACGTTTTTTGAAGGGATTACTTTATAAAAAGAGAGAGTGGAAGTGCCAAGCACTAGTTTGAGAAAGATCTACAGTCAAGCACTTGAAAAATGGTCACTATATAAAACACAAGTTTGAGGGTTTGCTCTGATGCTCTCAGGCAATGGAGAACTTTCTCTGATTTTATCAGTGTAACAGCAGAGGCTACATCATCGTGACAAAGACTACAAAAAAATATAAACTACATTTTGTCCTTAAAATGTTTAAACAAGCTAATGTTCCCTAGCTCTGTTCATTTTCCTTTCAAAGCAAAATGAACTTTCCCTCATCTTCCAGAGTTTTTAGACAAAGTGTGTTAATATAAAGCATGGATGAGAAGCACTGCCCAAGTCTCAAGATCTAAGTTTGAGCCAAGTTCAGCGTCAGTGTTCCCAACTTCCCAATGAAAAACTGCTTTCTGCAAATGTTATTTAACACTGGCTAAGATTTTATATTTTCTCTGAATGGCCCTGATAGGGAAAGTAGTATGTCTATGTAAGCAAGTGCAAAAATGAAAATAGCATTACTGTATTATTTTATTCAAGCCAATATCCAGAAATACAGCATAAAACTCCGGTGATCTGGCCACTGACAGCTTTGCTATCTCAATTCACAGAGAACATCACCAAAGTATAGAAGGTGCAGCTACCTGAGGCTCAGAGAATGTAATTTCATTTATTCATTTCAGTGACATTTTTACTAGACTACAGTTTGGCATAGATTAGTCAGACACATCAAAAACCACATATTAACTGAGGTGAAGCTGTGATGACTGCAGTTGTCTAACAGTGTCAATTTGAATTTCAGATGAATATAATTTGTTAGCTCTAAATGACAGAGATATAATATAGATCTCATATATCACCAAAGTAATAAATAATTAGTGTGCAGAACTGCGTAAAATAGCAGGTTGAGCACGCCTCCAAATTTTGAATCTTTATGTAGAAGTCAGTGATCAGGATGATCCATCTTTCCGCCTCAACCAGCTTTCTCACAACCCAACATGTAGCACCAAGTGGCACAGCGGGAACCGAGAGCTTCTGGAGGAGAAGCACAGCAGCAATTTCATTTCCTCAGAACTGTCCAAGATATTAACAAAAAGCCTTCAGAAAGAGCAATCTGATTGCAAACATGGCTCACTGGACCTACCTCCTGTAGACATGCTTGTATAGATAATAATCTCAATAAAATGTTGTATTGAACTGAATTGTTTGGGAGTGGGATGGGTGTTGTTAGAGGTAAGAGCACGTGGCAATTGTCTAGCCAACTGGCTGGCTTTCAGCACATTACCTCAGGTCTCTTAATGGGATTTTTTGGGGATCAGAATACATCTCCTGGGCAAAGCTTATCAGGCTCTTTGCAGGTAGTTATTTATAAGAAATGTTACCACAGATGCCAGGTGAAACTGTGCAGGGAGCAGTGTCAGCACACGCGTTAGTGGCTGTCTGCTGAGGCTCACCGTCCTCCACAGGCAGCGGCAGAGCAGCGGCCCGATCACACCACCGGCCTGAGAGGGGACATGGAGCCGCGGCATCAGAGGCACTGCTTGGACGCACTGTGCTGAGAGGTGAGCCTGAGATGTTTGTAGAATAAACACAAATGGAGTCTGGAATCTGGATGGCATTACAGTGTCTCACCAATATTAGCACAAATTTATTTTATCATTGCCTTTTGAAAGTGACTTTTAACGCAGACTGTTTTCTAAATGATCCTTAAAAGACACTCCCTTCTTCCTCATCACCTTCACCTAAGGCAATAACATCCAGTAGCACTGATCTATTTGCTGCTAGTTTTCATTAATTTTACCCTCCCTAAGGGTGGTGCAGCTTTGGTGCCAGCTAATTAAAACCTATTTAGGGCTGTTCAGTGCACTTTATCAGACCAGAATTAGCTCTGCTGCTTTAATGAAGACCACAGTTTTCTCTGTTATTACCAATTAAATGTTGTTATATCATCTTGCATTATATTTCTAACACATGGCAAAGTTAAAGATGTCTTTAGAACCACCTACCTGGATACATACAAAGATGCCACATTGAGTAATTGCCTCATGTTTCCTTACATTCTTTCACTTGACTCAATGCATGTCATATACCCAAACATCAGTGAAATACTGGGAGAAGCTGCCAGGTTTATGCTCCCTCTAGGGAAGCACCAAGTAAAATGCATTAATGAAAAATTGTCAATGTCTGGTAATGAATATTATTTATGTACAACAATTATTCAAAGTGGATAAGCATTCACCACCTTGAACTCATTGCTTCGCTAATGAAGACTCTCAGAAAGAACATATGTCCCCCAGATTCATAACACTGTGAGCAAGGTTAATTCACCAGCACGGATAACCCGTATCTCAGTATATTCTGTACTGTTGTAGAATATAAAAAATGCTTCATTCTGAGTTAAATCAACTTGTCTGCTGGAACTTCTTTAGGGACAATTCTTGCTTCTTCCATGAACCAGTAATAAATTACCTGTCAATAGCAAAGCTGTGGGGTTTGAACCTGCACTCACGGAAGTCAGAGATAAAGCTCCCGTGTCAGCAGGAGTGCAGGACCAGAGTTTTTTTTTCAGTAGAGAAGTGACTGCAGCACACACCTGTTAGCTGCTTCTGAAAATATCCTTTAAAACTTGAGCTCTACTGAAACTACTTGTAAGTCCCACTAATTACCTGAAAAGATGGTACACCAAAGAGTAGAAATAGAAAACTCATTAAAGGCTTGACAGACTAGAAATCTGTTGTAATTTTACTATGCCTTAGTAGCATACACTGTACATAAGGACAGTATTTTAGGATTAAACTAAAATAGACATGATTACAATCCACTCGGTACATTTTAGAATATGAGTTGAACTTGGTTTCCTTCCAGAATTTTTGCTGGGAACATGTTGAAGCAGACCTCTGTTCAAACTAATACTGCGAGCTAGAGTTGATGTTTCTCTGAGGAACAGAAGGAATATTTGGCTGAGGAACTTGATTCTGTCTCAGTATCATAATAGTCTGGCACAATGTGTGAAACTATTTTCATCACCCCCAAATCTCCTGTGCTGTGCCTTTATTGCTTCCACAACTGGCGTATAACTCTAAGAGCATCATGACCCTCCCCAGAAACAGCAGAAGGGCCCTGTGAATTGAAGATGTTGCAGAAAATGAAACAGCTTCCAGCCAGAGGTCCCCTGATTAGCAGGGAACTGCAGGATGTTTTCTAGTGGTAGAGAAGGTGTTGGCTGGTGACACATTGGTTGTTCCTCTTGTTTTGGGCTTACAAGTGCATAAATGATGCCACTTAGCATTTGATGAGGAAAAGTAGGGCTAAAAATGAAAGTAACAGTAGATACAAGGATATTATCCGATAGCCATTGTGAGAAGTGTGTTTTTTTCACAGTGTTAAAGGGAAGCACTCACATACACAATGTGATGTGGATCATGAGGCAGTCTATGTACAGTTTGCCCCTGTCCACAGTGTGAAACTTCTAGTTTCAGAAAGAAATCGGGGCACTGACATCAGGCTACTCAAGAACTTTGTTCATAAGCGCTGGGAGGAGAGAAGTTCAATCTGTCTTTGACATGGAAAGAAGCATTTGTATCGTGTTAATTGGGTAATAATAAAACCTTGTGATGTGTTAATTTGTTGAAGAGGAATGCATTAGGCTGGAGCTGAGGATACTTTGACATTGGATGATGAGATTTTTGATAGGCTATAGTAGGTACCGATTACACTGGGCTGGTCTCAAAATAAGATTTTAATGAAGTACTGTAAAGTCACTGCCACCTGACAGACTATTAATACGGAAGAGTCATAAATATAAACAAATTTATGTTTATGCAATAATGTATCCACGATCATATTTAGCTTAATTAACAGGTAAACTGGATGGCTTGGATTATTAAAGAGGGGTTTGAAGAATGGATCTTGAGTGTTTTCTCTATTAGCCTCTGTTCATACATAAGCTTTTTCAGCTAAACCCAAGAAGTCATGACAACCTTGACACCTTTATGGTGTATAGGAGCCCCCGCCAACTCCTGTATGACAGCAGCCACATGTGTGTGTGGTGAGAGCTGAGGGAGAAATTCTTCCCCATATTTCAATGCTTTTTTAAAAAGGCAAAATCAAGTCTAATCAAGTTTGGACAGTTTCATAACAAAGGGAATCAAGACGGTATGAGAGAACAAGCTCTTTTACTGCAACAGCTAAGTCAAAAGTTTAGACTAAGTTAAACTATTTGAGAATATCTGTATTGTTAATTTGGTCAGAATAGCTACAGTCCTGCACAACTGCAAATTCACAATGTGCAAATTAAAAGACAAACATTGAGGCACAACAGTGGTCTGGAAACTCCTTCCCAGCTAGCTCCAGAGACTATGAGGAAGAGGTCCCCTTCCATGCTAAAACATGGAGCATCAGATTTTTTGTAGGTCAGCTACAAAATCATGCAATTTGTGGTCTTAATTCCACAGATACAAATTCAGCTCTGAAAATGTTAGCCAAAACATTGGCCGTCACACTTTCATCTCCTTATAGCCCTTACTTGAGCAGCATAAACACATATTCTCACACAGGGTGAATACAATTTCAGCATCATTCTGGTAAAAGCCTGCATCTATTATAGTATCACTGATAATCCATTTTCAGCAAGAAATACAAATAATACACAACCCTGAGGTTTGTGTTTGAAGTGAAGCTACAGTGAATATCAACAGAGATGAAAATACAATATCCAGAGTTATCCTGAGGTTGTGCACTTGGAAATGTTGTTTGTGTAGGATTATCCTCTTCAAATAAAATGTCAATTTAATCAATAGTAAATTGAGCTGAAAACAACACACAGCTTTGAAAACATTTCAGGAAGACATCCAATATTTTTGGGACTCAAGCCAACAGAAATGGAAAGAACAGAAGGTAGTGTAGGTGGGGTAAATGGGGCCTAGCTGCTGCCTCATCAAGTGCTTATAACAGTCAAAACCATATAACAATCCATTAAAAACATATCTTGGGACTCATTTAGTAGCTGGCATCCAGCATGGCCTTCTCTCATGCATCTTTTGTCAAACATCATAATTGCTCTTCACAAGTAGGACTTACCGGTCTTTTCCTGTCTCCTTCTTGAACACCGCATCACAGTAACTCATGCGCTTCTCTGTTGTCACATAGATTTTGGCAGTTGGGTAGCTGTCAACAGTTTTCTTCAGCATGTTGTACACAATGCCATTTCCATCCTTCCTCATGTTTCGAAAAGGTCCCCAAATCACATAAACAGTGCTGTTGGTTTCTTTGAAAAAGTACTCGGGATTCTTGAGTAGGAGAGGCACGCTCGTGTGAGAGACCACTCGTATGGTTGTCCTCTTCCCAACGTCCTCCTCGTAGCCCTTTGTGGGAGCATTGTTCATCCTCCATATGCACGAGGACTTGTCTATCTCAGCTCCCACCTTCTGGCCAGCCATCTGTCCTGAGTTTGAAACAATGGCACAGAGATCACAATCTAGTTGTAGAGGCTGGAAGAAAGAAAACAAAAATATATGGAAGTCCTTCTCTGTAAAGCATGGAGACTGAAAATTCAGTTAATAGAAAGATGAGCACAGTCCCACAAATTGATAATGATACTTCTTTATCAATCCCCTTGTGCTAGAGCTGGTGGAAAACCCTGCTGCCTCAAAGTTCTAAATGCAATCCTTTTTAGTGAAATAAGTGGCAGCTGTAATCTTCTCCTTTGTTCTCCACCTTGCAAAGTCAACTAGAAAAATAATAATTTATTTTTCTCTCTAAATGTTACTTTTTCCCCTAGAATACAATGAAAGAGAGCAGGAGCAGAGAACAATACTTAGATCAAGGCCTTTTCCTCTCTTAACGAGTTGTCAGCAACAGGAAAAATGTACAGAAAAAGTAATGCTGGGAATTTAACTATACACTGACTCTGGCTATGTGTCTGAATGAATAGTTCCCAAATTTGTGACAGAAGTCAAGTGCGAACCACAACTCTAACAAACAATCTGTAGGATGGAAACCCTGCAGTTGGAAAGAGGATGTACACACAGGAATATGGTGTGCTCTCCAGAGAACAGCTACGACCCAATGAGAGGCAGATGGAGTGGTGACGTGTGAACTAGGAACTTATCATGGACAAAGTGAAGTCAAAGACAGTGTTTCCTAAGTGCATTCCATGGTGCTATTTCTCCCATGTGAACTGAAACTAGTTATCTGTTTAACAGAGATATAGGGGCCTAACTGATGTTTCTTTTGCCAGAATAGAAATAATAGATGGTGTCTTTTGGTTCTTTTGCTCTAAAAGATTAAAAGAGCAAAAGAACCAAAAGATCTTTATGTTTAAGTTGCATTGTATGAAAACTTTGGATAGAAATCTGAAAAAAAAAAAAAAGAAAAAAGAAAAAAAAAAAATAGATCCATCCATAAAAACCACTGAAGATGATCCAGACAACATATTGTCTGCAATTCTTTGATTTTTTTGTATGGTCACAGACTTGATCTTCTGTGCTGCTCTTGACTGGAAGCCAGTTACTTCGATTAAATGTTTGTTAGTAATAATTCCTTTAATGTTCTTCTGACATTTAGTTTGATGAGACACTAGGTGCTTTTCTGACCAGCCTTGTGGTTATTTTCCTTCAAAATCACACTCCTTTTAGTTGATGTGGATAACATCCCAGCTACATTTGACCGCTATAACCTTAGGACCTGGTGGCTGACAAAACATCAGCTTTCTTTGGTAATGGTGTATTATGTAAGGACAAGAAATAAACATCTCAAGAGGGCCAAATTATAATAGAGAAAATATCAAATATTTGGATGATAATCATTATACTTAACAAAGGTGTGCCCTGCAAAACTACTACAATGAATTTCACGGTGGCAACATTTTGATTTCTCTGTTGTGATTGGCTTGATTTCTCTGTGTGAGTGGATCCTGAGAGTGTTCTTTCCTCATTTCTTCAGGAGTTAAGGATGCCTGACTGCATGCAAAAGCATTGGCAATGTTTCCTTTACAGTACACCATGTATTTTTCATAGCTGTTGTAGTTTTAGAGAGCTGTCCTGCCTAGCTCCCTGACAGCAGGGCTGAAGTCCCAGGAGATACAGCTGAACACAACAGTCTCTCTGTTTACTGCTTAGTTACAGAAATCCTCTCTGAGATACATTATGAGGACATGGCTGGGTGACCTAAACAAATCCATAAGCATAACTCACATCCTAACATGAAGTGAATTGTTAAAGTCCCAATAGATTAATTTATGGCTTTCAGGGTGAACTTTCAAACTAACAAATGCTGAATATGAAACTGCTAGATAGGAAAAGTCAATTTGGTCAAGAATCTGGTCCCATTTACATCTGTCTCAACCTTGGTGTTTTTTCACAATATTCTTTCTTTTCCATTAAAATAGAGCTGCTCTCTTAAATTTGGAATTGTTTGATTCTCTGACCTTAGCTAGAAATGCATTGTACATTTTCTATTCACTGAGTGAAACTGTTCTGCTCGAATAAACTAAGTACACTCACTCCTGCAATTGTGTCCCCCACTTTTCCAGCTCTTTTGTTGTGATTCATTTATCTTGTTCCAATTTATAAAGCACTTTCATAATATCGAATGCCTGCACTAGGTCAACATATAATCTGCTCTTCTTCAATAGAAGTGGAAGCTTAACCCCTCCCAGCCCTATCTCAGAACAAATAATTTTACAATGTAGAGAAATTTTAGATGCCCTAATATGCATATTTCCCAAGAGAGAAAGAGTTAAAAGACAGACTGACACCCATGACAGACATCCCACTGATTGCAGCACCTCTCACTGAATTCAGTACGTTTTTGCATCATGTGTTCTGCAGTACATGGGAAAGCACACAGCGATATTAATTTGTTAAACCCCCATATGGAGACAGCCTCACTGCTTGTGGTCTTGGTTAATAACTGCTACACATAAAGGGGCAGTTTCAACAATCCACATATCTCAGCTTTCTCATTTTCCTCATTTAACATGAAATTCCCATTTGTTATTACGCCCCACCTCCAATACGGCTGTTCCATCACTTTGGGACTGATGAGCTGCTCAAACGTAGTTCTTCTGCCACGGGGCTCCTATAGGATCCCAGGCACAGGGATTTGGGTGCCCAGAGGGGCCAAAACTGGGAAGCACCTGGATAATTGTGGTTGCTACTTCTGCTACTAAAATAGGACACATTTGGTGTCTCCTGACAACCTTTAGGAGCTGGAGAGATCTGCAGTTGTCCCTCTTCACCCCATACTTTGAGGTTTCTCTGTGCCTCACACCCTTTGCCTGTGCATGGATTTTTGGTCGCAAGGTTGCTAATGATAGCCCTAACCTGTATGAGAAAGTACCACTTTTCTATTTAAATTGCTGGTTTTTTTTATATTAAGGATGAACAGAAGCAGAGAGCCAATTCTTGCACAAAGAAACCAGAATACAGAGATACAGAAACTGCGATTCAGAGAAAACGAGCCTCACTGGTGATGTTCTACAGTTACCAGAAACTGGCTACAGGTGTCCATACTGCAAACACCGGGATAGCAATTAAATGCTAACTCAGCAGCAGCCTTATCAGAGAAGCCAAAAAATGAGTCTGACAGGCAGTGCAAGCTATCCTCTTGCCCGCAGAGCAGTTCAGCAGCAATGGGGCTGAGAAAGACTGGCAGGAACATGGAAACCTGCACTGTTACTCCTTATGCTCTTTAGACCAAGAACAGCAGTTAAAGGTTTACCTGTACCTTTCACAAGATCTTCACTCACTTGCATGGTAGATATATCAGCTAAAGAAAAAGAGATAAAGAACTTTACTTCTCTTTTTATGTATTTAGACAGCTCCTTCACCTCTAGACACCATGGGCTCTGACCTAGTATCTTTGATAAGCTGCTTTTTGCTCCTCAAAAATTATTCATGTTGTCACTGTCCAGAAGGACACAGAACTCCTCAGCAGAGCAGCTGGGCATGATTCTGACAAATTGTCCCGTCTTTTTCCTGAGTGATAGATTGTAACCGTTGAGGAGCACTTATATTTTAATCAGTAAGGAAAATGAAATGTCTGACCTTTCCATTTCCTGTGCAAGCTTACAGACAATAGAAAAGATAATTAAAACTGTGAGTTAGGACTTGCAAAACAGTGCTGCATCTCTAGCAAAGAGAAATAGCTGTGTAATAAAGGTCACTTATCAAACAGCTCTAGTTATTAAATCTTTGCATTTAGCACTGAAGTGGCTTCACAGAATCAAAGGTCAAATCATTAAATAACAAAAACAGCCAGAATTAGAAAAGGTCACAAAACACGATTCTGTTCCACAGAGGATTTTGATATTTGGAAATGTTACTTTCCAATCCGAGCACCCCCTGCCCCCAGTCATTTCCAGTCTCCACCAAGTGAATGACATTCCAGCCCCAGGACTTTTGTATGGGTCAATTTCCCAGTGGCACAGACCCCAGACTGCCAAGCTCCCCAGCCACAGCCCCGTGGGGCTGCTGAAGACCAAAGGGGACGTGACCTGAAGGATGTCTCTCAAACATCCTGGCCAAACGTTCAGCACAACCCGTCTGATTTCTGGAGGTTGGTGGAGCCCGACAGCACAATGCCTTGACAGAGCATTCCCACGCCAAGCTGCCTTCTTCACCAGCGCTGCCTGATTCTTTTCACTTGGACCAAACCTAGCTCCGGACCTAAGCAGATGTAATTCACATAAATGAAAAGCTGAATTCCTCCGGAGAGTGCCTGGTGCCGTGGGCTCGTGGTGCCCTGCAGAGCTCACCCCAACCCACCAGCCCCGCTTTGCTCTGTGAATCCCACAAGTAATCACAGCGATAGTTAGGAAATTCAGATTAAACTTTCCCAATTGTTACTTTAACAATATGATTGTAATTTTGTAAATTGGACGCAATGCCCATTCACTACATAATGAGGCAATTATTAGCAGCTCACCACATATTAATTTGCTCCTTTAATGTTGAAACAAATGAGATCTTTTCTTGTAATCATCCTATTTGAGTGAATTCTAACAAAGCCGATTGAACAAAGCTCCAGAGAGACTTTCTTTATTTCAATGCCATTTATTCTCCTACTCTTCTTGGACATCTTTAGAGTTTCAGAGGATACAACATTTATAATGATGCCAACAGGGAATAGATTTTGCGTTTATTCTTCTTGATGTTCTTTTGAGGTCTTTCAAATGAAAGGTACAAGGGAGGCATTAACCATCCAGCATTGTTTTTATTGCCTTTCTCTACTTTACAAGCAAAAAATGTATTTTAATTTTTCCCGTGTTTCAGTAATGATTAACCAAGCTGGTTTTATCCACACCTACTCACTTTTTTCAGACCTTTGATTGACATGAAAGACTTGTCAGGCTTCTCTAAGTGAAAATTCAGCACATTTAAAGAAAATAAAGATAGTGCCATGTTTGCTTGCGTGTCTGATCCCCACAGGTCTGATTACGCTGAGTTTGTGGTTATCCCCTCCTGTGGAAGTGCTTTTTTCATATTCATATGGTTGCTTTTGGTCCCAGCCTCCGGCATCACATCTCAGCAAACATCTCTGTCTTCATAAAATTTAATGCTAAGATTTCATAAAGATTTTAACATTTTGACATTATTTTGAAATATTTTGAAATAAGCCCTATGCCTACATGCATCCCATTTCCAAATAAATAGAATACGATCTGCCTCTTCAGACGGCTGTTCCTGTGACTCAGGTGCCTGGTCTATTTTACTTAGATGAGTGTCACTGATACATAAGTGCTAGCAGGAAGTTTTTATTTAAATTGAATGAATTGGAAGGGAACCCATAGGAGCCACATAATGAGACTAATCTTGCAGTAAGAGACTGAATAAATAAACTTCACTGAAATTCTTTCCATACACACTGACCCAGTTGTTAGAGAACTGCTAGGCTTCGGTTTGCAGCTCATGTTGCAGCTCTCTAAAAGGTTTGGTATCAGTCCTTCTCTTGAACAGGTATCCTGTGCATTCCTGATGTCAGTGGTAAAGAGATAGAAAAGGGAAAGAAGCTTGAACATCATGCAGAGGTTTAAACGTGCATGCCAGAGTTTCCAGCACTATCTGAACTTTCATTCAGCAAATGCAGTTTTGAAACATTTTAGCTTGCTTTCTCGTGGAAAGGGAAAAAAAAAAAACACTTCTGAACATGAACCACAGTGCAAAGTGATGCAGTGTCATCTTTCTCACTTTGAAGACAGCTCAAGTTACTCCATGCCAGCTCGTACCTTTTTCAAGATATAGCAGAGCAAATGCTCACCAGAATGTTGTTCGATTTTGCTGCTGCTATCGGGAACAATACAGGCAGCTTTGAATCAAGGCAAGAATCAAGTACAGCTCAAATATCCGAGCACTGAAAAATAAACACCTCAAGGAAATGTGAGAAAACTCTGAGTAGCAACAGGGTCAAGCATATGACCTACAAAGAAGAAATCAGAAAAGTCGATCTTCTTGTGTATTTTTCTCTATTCTAAAACAAAGCTAAAACTGCAAAGTCAAAGATAACGCTCCTCTTGATAATCCCATAGAATAAACTCTGGTAAATAAAGGTCCTGGTTGATCAAAATATTTTAATTTTCTACTTTTTTCTTTTTTTTATCATATTGAAATAGCTCTCTAAAATTGAATTTAAATTCTTCTTCAGTTGAAAATTTTGCTGTATTATGGAAAAGTTAAAGCACAGCAGTTTATACTAACAGAGCAGTCCCGTTCATTTTTTTCCCTCCTCCCTGATTCCCAACTAAAACTTCACTGTAACAGGTGCCTTTTAAATAAGTTTAGACTAGTATTTTCTCATGGAAAAAATAAACTGTTGAGAAATTTCTGATAGTGCTATTGGCAAGAAAAAGACTCAAAAACAGAGACAGGGCAGAGAGTAATTCAAGAACATTAGAAACTGTTTTGTCTCTATGTGGAGGGTTAAGGAAGGAAGGAAGCTGCCAGAGTCGGTGTTTCACGTACAAGGACTGAGCCAGCAAAGACGAAGTCCTGGAGGACTAATGGCCAGCAGGCCAGGGGATTGTCGGCACAGAGAGAGAGGCAAGTGAAGAATGTTTTGCCCTAAGGCAATGCCTGAAGGATGTGGGAAGCATCCTTCTGGTCCTGCGGGGAGAGCAGAAGGCCCGTTTTAGTTCGTGGCTCAGGCGCTTGGTAGCCTCCCCTCTCCTGATGTCCGATGGCAGGAAGGGTGTGCTCCTATTAACAGAAATGAGCACTTTGCAAAAGGGAAAGGAAATAAACGGAAGTAGGATACCAAAAGAGAAGAGACGAGGGGAAAAAAAAAAAAAAAGAAAAAAAAAAAAGCTCAGAAAAGTGAAACAGGCTATGGAAAGGCTGAATATAAGTAGTTAGTGTTTGAAAGGAGAGAAGTATGGAAACAGAGGATTTGGGAAAAAGTAAAATACCAATCCATAGCCGGTGAGATAACCCATAGTGTTTGGGAATGAAAACTAGCACAAGAGGAGATCCAAAACCACCTAAAGATATTTGTTAACATAGAAACTAACTTTTGTGAAGAAAGCTTTATCAGACACATCAATCAAACACCTCAGCATTAGGCAGAGAGGAGCTGTCTTCCTCTAAACTGCAACTGCTCGGGCAGAGAACAGATGGGGACAGACACAGTCATCCCAGCGCGCAGTGCTACTGCTTGGAGGTAGCCAGAAACCCTGACAGCAGTAGACATACAGATGTCTACAGCTCCAGATCCACCTAATTAACACCTCTGAATCAGGGGGAAAAAAAAATCTTCTTTGGTATATAAAATATCATGATAAAAATAAAAACCCGCACAAGAACATAATTGGAAATGTTCATGTCAAACATTTGAGGATCGAATGCCTAAATTTTATAGGGGGGAGGTATCCTCCTTTACACCCACTCTATGCAGTAAGTTCACACAATAGGCACTAAAATGATATTTACTCTGAAAAACATCCTATGAAAAAAGAATAATTTCCCAGTTTCTCAAATATTATCCAGGAAAAACAAATTCTATTGGTTCTAGAGTACCCTTAATTTCATTCCAGTGGTCTAGCTGATGACCATAAATAACCATTATGTTTGTCACACTCCATCTATCACTCATTTGCAAATATACAGCCTTTGAAATACCATGGCTTTGTAATAGTTCAAAAGCCGGGAATTCTTCCAAACAAATGCCACTTGCTGAATGCTGAGTACAATAAGACATTTATCTTCACATCTGCCACGTTGCTCACTTGCTCTCATTAGCACTTCATGACTCTTGAATTTTGCACACAAAAAACATTACTGGAAACGGACAATTTAAACCAGACACTGTCCAGAGAACTTCATAAACAACTCCAAACACAACCAGATAGTTTTGACTACAGCATTTTTATCTCTGCCTTGTAAAACTGTATTTGCAGAAGCATGGTCAAAAGAATACTTGTTACCAGCAAGTTATTAGGATCATAATTTTTAGGTTTACTTTTATCTTTGGCAATTCCCCATTTATATTGTATTTCTTCTCTGGTTTTTGTACGTAGCAATATGGACGATAAAATTTGTGTCTTCCCTATACAGGCGCATTTGCTCAGCAAACAATACAAAACACGAGGAGGTAAAATGTCATTTACAGCTCAAGGAGACATAAAAGGGGGAAGATACCCTTAGCTGAATGGACTGAACACTGAGTGAATCAGTGTAAAGGACAAAAACAGCTTCTACATCCAGCACCGTGTGTGGCAGTGGAGCTCAGGTGACGTGTAACACGGATAGCCTAATCCTCCCCTACAGAGGGGACTTCAGAATGACGACCTTGAAAACAACCACAGCCAAAAGGACTCTCTCCACAAACGCTGGTTTTTGGTTTTGTTTTCTGCATATAATGGCAAGTAGCTGTGCAAAAAACAGTGACAATTCTTCACTCCGACGTTGCCCACCATAATGCTATGTCTAAGGAATTCTTTGTCACATGTGCCAAATATTGGTGAGAATGGGAGACACGATTACTCTGTAACCACTGATTTTCATTTGTATTTATTACAAATACCCACAGATGGCGGTAAAGTATATAATGTATACAGTAGATTTATTCCAAGTTTGCTTTCTCTAATAACTTCCTACTATCAGCTTTCACCATTAATCATAGGCCATTATCTAGGAACTTACTTGGCTGAATTAAAGATGCAGGAATGGCTGTTAGGCCCCCAGTCTAAATACATTTGAAAAATGTGTACTCAAATAAATTATGAGTCCAAATAAATCCAAGTTTGCATCCTATTTCAGGTCAATTTATTTGGGATCTGGTATGGGGAAATGATATCAAGGTAAGTAGTTAAAACTGTCAGAAAAGAACTAGCTCGTATTCCTGTATTCCCAATATATAAATATATATATAATTTTTTATTATTTTTTTTTTCCACGAATATCAGCCTAACAGGCTGGAAGCCTAACCTCTAATTTACTCCAGTTCCATGCTGTCTAGACCTATTATTTAATTTTCTCTCTCTTGGTGGTCTATCTATCAAATTATTTGTATGCATGGAAGAAAAGTGATAAGCTAAAATGCTAATTATCCATTTTTCTGAAATTAAAAAAAAAAAAAAAACATGCCAGGAATAACAATAAGGTTTATTACAATAGCATTAAAACCAGTAGCATTTTTCATTTGACAAAATAAGCCTTAAGAAGCTGAGTCCAGTGTTTTTAATTGCAGGATGCCTTATCTAAAAAAGAATACATGCTTGCTTCTGGCCACATTCATTTCTTTTCATTTCATTGGTATATTGGGAGCATTTGCTGTACCACGTTATGACTGTCAGCTTTACAAATATTTAAAAACTTCTGTAGAAATGCCATTTCAAGCTAAAACTTCTTTTACAAGGTCCTAGTCCAAAAATTAAATAGTTTTAAATATCTTTTTAATTTATTTAAATCACTTTAATTGCAGAAAGATACAAGCTTACATTTCCATTTTTCAGACATCTGAACTTTCAAACACTGCAGCATTGGGCACTAGGACAGAAATTTAAACTGCATTGGAGGGTTCTGCTTAAATAATTAGGAAGATTTATTTTAAAGTCTTCTAAATCATTAATGGAAACTGTTGGAGCATAGCTGCATTTTAAAAACTTTGATGCTAAAGGTCTGTTTCAAATGAAAAATCTGTTGCAAACATATTCTCTTCCAATTGCTTTTACACAATTGACCCAGTGCATATGTCCACCAACCACATTTCATCTGTGCAGATTCCATGGCAGGCACTAGTGTGTATCATGAGCTAACATCACCTACCATAACGTCGTAAGCACGCTCAGCTGAGAACTACCAGGCTAAATGACTTGCAAATAATTCACAGATCAGTCTTTGTTGGTTCTCCTTCCTCATGGAGCTTGACAGCGCAGCTTCTGCTATCGCCATATTCCCCACCACCCCCTCCCTTACAGGGCTGTGCTGAAGATAAGCCCCATACACACTGACCTGCCCCAGCTCACCAGGTCAGAGGGCTGTGCTGGTCACTGCAGCATCACTGCGGGGCTCAGAGGAGCGAGGCCTGAGGAGGTGCTGCACAACACACATGCACAGGTCTGGTGGTAGTTATGAGGTGAAGCACGCTAGTAGCAATTGCAAAATTAAATATTACTAAAAAATGAAAATAATTAACCCTATCGATCTTTTTTTCCACTACATAGGCTGGCCTGACAGGGACACAGTTGCAAGGTATAAACAACATTAGCTCCAAAGTGGATAGTTTTCATCTTATAGCTCTTCTACTCATAATTTAAAATTTTTAGGAGAGAAATTTAGTTCTTTGTATGTCTTAAGGACAAGACTACTCATTACCACTGTCATGCATCTATATGCCAGTTTCTAGGAATATCTATGGCTCGTTCATGGCCTTCCTTACAGTGAAAAGCAAAACTCCCACTGACATCATCAGAGCCATTATATCACCTAACAGCTGCATTCTTGGAATGAGAAATTTAGGTTCTTAGTTCATAGATGGAACAGTTTTCTATCTGTAAACAGAGAAACAGCAAGGAAACTTCTCATGTGACACATCTGCTTGGGGTGAGAATCCATTCAGGACTGGGCTCAGCAAGACATTCTCTGCTCTGAAGAACAAATTTGTACTTTGGACCATGACAAAAGACCTGAGGAAAGCACGTTCTGTGCCACTACCAAGAATATAGCACGGCTTCTTAGCCTGGGCAGCAGCAGACACCTCTCAGCTATGATTCTGCTTCCACCTCTGCAAAGGACAAATGCTGTTCTCGTGATGTAGGCTATCTGCTCACAAAGCCAGCTGGTTTTGTATGCGGGCATACATGCAAATGTTCTGTACAATATAGGCTTATCTGATGACTCTCAGTACAATTTTACCCCAAAGTCAGTTCCTGAGATGGAGACCTAGGAGGCCATGTTCACTGCCTCCTAGGCATGATCTTGCTGGCATCAGATGGGTTCAGCCAGATTCTACATTTCGGCCCTGCCTCTGAGTGCACAGGGTCTGTGTGTTGGTTTGCTTTTTAAAAAATCTGTTGACTTTAAGGAAGCTTGTGATTCCTTGTGCTTCCAAGGACTGTAATGACTGTAGAATCTTTTCTGTTTGATAACTTGAAAAGCAATCATAAAGGTGAACACCAAATCTCATCAGCTGCTCTGCAGCTCCAACTGATACAGCATGGACTATGATGGTTCTGACAAAGCAGATTCTTGGGGACAGTAATAAGGATGGAAAATCAGTGTCCTCTAATGGTATCCAGCTGCTCACCACTTCGGTTTGTTGGCACTATGAATACAGGTCAGCTGATGGCCTTGTGTTTTACACAGCATGGGGAGAGAACAGAAGACTGAGCACTACCTTCTACAGCAAACAGGTCATGCGTCCCCTTCTGTCCTCCTTACAGCAGGATGCTGCTCCATGCCACAGGCTCTGGCATACCTTTGGCTCACAACTGCACATTGGCAACTGGAGGTGCTAAGGTCCTCAAAGAAAGTCTGAGAGACTATATTACACAGCTAAGTAAAAAAATCCATTCTACTGAAGTCATCATGTGATTATAAAATAATAAACCAAAAAAAATACCATTATAGATTACAGCTGGTGTTGAGCAAAAAAAGCTCAGCAATGAACCTTGGCTGGCATAAAAATAGCACTTCTTCACTTCCATGAAGAGCATGTATCAGAAAACTTTTTTTTTATTATTTTTTAATTATGTTATTTTAATGTTCTCTTGTCTGTTTAATGACTTTGAAGATAAGGTGTGTATATATATCCACAAATATATAAACAAAACTAGAAGCAGTAACAGAGGTGTATGTGGAGGGTTTAGATGATGTATTAATTTCATTATAAGAAAATATTTACAAAGCAAATGTGAAAGCTTTGGCATCTTTTCTCTCTGAGTCATATCAGCGTAGAGTTATAGATGCAGTAGGAAGAAAAATGTGTGCGCTTGTGTTCAGCTAGCTCATCATGTGTGGTCTACAGCTATGCAACTGATTGCTAAAAAGGACCTTGCTATCCTTATTGCTAAAGAGGACCAGGGGAGATGAACTGAGGAAGGAATACTGATAGGCTACATATGTCAGACAGGTCATTTTTTTAGCAAATATACCTTCATAGCAGAGAACAATTACACTTTGGAACAGGTGCTTAGAAAGATTGCGGAGTTTCCATCCCTAGTGATTTCCAAAGTTTGTAGAGGCAAAAACCAGACCTAACCTTGATATTAGTCCTATTTAAGTAAGATATTGGACAAGGTGAACTCTGGAAGTCACTTCCAACCCATTTTTCTCAATAACTCTGTAATTCTATCACTTTAACAGCCAAGTTGAAGCTGGGTAAATTTCTATGAAAATGAAGATGCGTGTTTTTAATAGTGAGGAGTATTCATCATTGGGGAGAAGAAAACAAACACCAGAAGATAATTAGAGAAAATAATTATCTTCTTCCTTGTCTGTTCTTGGTTGTTTCTATCACTTATCACACACAAAATCAAATATAAAATACAACAGGAGAAAGAAACATTCTTAAAAGGAAAATCGGATGATAAGATTTGATCTGCATATCGTATCACAGTTCTACACCAAATCCACAGCTAATAAATCTTATTCCTGATTAAACATTACTAGGCACAGTTACAACCCTGGAACCCAGACTGAGGAAAGTTCCCAAGTACAAGTACACCCCACCAGTGCAGCACAGGGTACGGACAGGCAGCACAGTGCCGTTTCCTTCCTGGCATGTGTGAACCAGCTCCCAGGACTGCTAAACGGGGTGGTTCAAAAAGTTTAGGTTCATTACTTCACAGGATAGTTGTAGAGACTAAATTTTAGTTGAACCTTCCTCCTAGTTCCCTCTAAGTCCTGTTAGAAATGGATATGAGGTGACATGGAATACTTCATGCCTCGAGATCGAGGCTGGGAGTCCTTGTTACTGCTTTTAGCTTATGAATAGTGGTGCCCCCACACGTACTGGAACGTGGCTGAGATGTAGAAGCAGTAGGTCAGTGGATTCGGAGGTTAGGAGAGGGGTAAAATTAAAAAACAAAATAAAATAAAAAAAGACAAATCTTTTCCTAAAGAGAAGCCAAGAGCGCTGTCATGTACCAGTGATCACTGATCAGCAAGCTCTAGCTTCACAGCTGGAGGGCTGCAGTGATTGTAACGTACAGGCTAAGACAGAGGAGAAGAGGTACATTGCAAGGAATCAGCTGCCCATTGCATTCTAGAGAAATGGGAAAACTCCCATACAATCAGATCCACAAAGCTGCAACTACAATACACCAGAATTATAGCAGCTACAAAATTCAGGATGATGAAAACCAATTCTGAAAAAGTTTATCTCAAGTAAATGCTGCACTTATCCCCTCCCCTTGGAATAACTCCACTATAGTAGCAAAAACATCACCTGTTCTGTCACAAGATCCTCACAAAAATCCTGCAGACCCTGTTTTTCAAAAGAGCAATAATGAAAAAATAAAGTCCTGTGGTGCTTTTCCTCTATCAGCCCTGTTTATGAATTCATAGCGCAGCATGAAGGTTATTAAAATCCCATATGTGAGAACCACACGCAGCACAAGGAGATATGAATTGGCATTCCGCAGAGATAATGCTATCTAATGGGCAAAACAATTCGCATGGTTTCATTCTTATGCAGAGTACATTTGGAAAGGGCAGAGCATCTGGCTGCGGCCCGTGGGTAGGTAGCCGTACCCAAACCATTCCTTCTTCTCACCTGTTGATTAATAAGTTAAATGCAAAGAGCATGGTCGTTATCTTGTTAGGCCTTGATATTCCCCAGACACCCTCTTACCCACAAACCATTTGACATGGAGGGGATTAAATGCTGTTTGGGCTACCCAGACACAGTGCCTATTAAACACATGGCTGTTTACTTCCACTTACACGCATTTCAAATCAAAATGCAATTAACTGTGGAAATAACCGATACACCTCACAAATTAATTCCAGGTTTCTGCCCATCCTATAGTTTAATTATTTTCTAGAATTATTAATTTAATTCCCATTTTACTGTTGAAGCAAAATAGTTAATGCTGTGCTTTATTTTGCTGCCAAAAACGATTTGGTCTGAAGCAGCACAGAGCTGTTCGGAGCACCATCAGTGGCTGGAAGAACTTCAGGGAAAAAATAAAAAATAAAAAAAAAAATAATAACTAAAAAAAAAAACTGTTTGGGAAGAAAGGTTTATGAAAAAAAAACAAAACAAAACAAAACAAAACAAACAAACAAACAAATCACCCTAACAAAACTTAGACACACACAAAAAGTTTCCCCAGATTTCAAATGCTCTGAAACTTTTGTTTCAGGAAGAGCAGCCCCCAGTCCCTGATTCTAAAAACCTTGACAAGTCAAACTTAATGTCGAAAGTCTAAAACATCTTCTACTTCAGGACGATGGTCAAAGGTTTGCGAGGCTGTTTCTGTCTCACACAGATGATCAGTCAGCTGTCACAGCAAAATCACAGGTATCTGATGGTAGCCATCATTAACAACAGAGCTGGAAAGCACTCCAGAACAGGAAAGGCAGGGGCTGCCACGAAACAACATGAGACACAACCATCGTCTGGCAGGATTAAAATCCACTTGGTTGCTCGGTATTGCAGCTCTTGCTGCAGAAAGCTTTCCTTACCCACATCCCTGTGATCACACACTGCTGCTCAGCCTCCCCCACTTGAACAATCGTTGCGGAAATCCAGCAGTGGGATGATGCTGGGAAGTTTGTATTCAGATCTGATCTTTTTTTAATTTAAGGAGTGTTCAGACTGAAGATTCTCATTTATACCAAATTATACACTCATTCTGCTGCACCTTTCAACCTTGTCACTATGTGATAGGCCCCATCACAATATTACACCATCTGCTTCTGCTGTTGGATACTACTTACATGCTATAATCAACATCACTGTCAGGAATTATATCTATATCAATATTTTTCTGAGGCAAAGGAGGGAAGACAGTGAAAAGAAATTAAGTTTCAAAACTACAATGAAAAATCCTTATCCTCTAATGACTCCTGCCTTCTAAACTGTCCACCTTTGTGCATGAGAGAATTTGATTTAGGATTTGCAACCCCATTAGGATTAACAACATACTTTGGAAAAGGAACCACTCAGTGAGAAGCACATTAAATATAACAATAACTTTCTCTGGCACACCACTGCAAATAGAGATACTTCCTATCACCCTTCCTATCACCCTCACAACTAAAGTAAAGTTAGATGTTTCACCCCATTCCACAAACAAGAGCTCTTTGCTTGAATTCAACATGCAAACAGGAGACTAGTAGCTGAAAACTACAGGTTTTTGTTAGCAGCCAATTCCTTTATGTTTGTTTTGGGGTTTGTTTGCTTCCTTTTTTTTTTGCAAAGGTTGAGAAAAATAGATCTCAGGGGCAGGAGCTGGGTAATATTTTGGTTTCCAACTGAATACCAAGATGACTTTTGTAGATGCCTCCACAATCTCATGAGCATTGCCTCATCATGTCACAAATGTCTACGTTTCTTTTCAGAATTGGCCTTAGATATAGAGGAGGTGACTAATCCAAAACTGCAAACCCCTCCTATCCCCACCACTTGGTGCACATTCAGCCTTAGACTTGCAAGTATCTTCCACCTCAGATTAAATCATTAACTTTGGTATTTTAAATTCTACATGATGCCTAGAGTACAAGCTTCCTGTGGTCCTAATTTTCAACCTCCATCTAAGAACAAGACTGTGAAGTAAAAAAATCCCCAAATCTGGCAGAGGAGATCAAAGAAGCACTGTCACACAACCTCTTAGATCTTCTTTTTCCCTTCTTGCCACCAAATAAAAATTAGCCGTTTATTGTTAACTTTTACTTCCTATCACATTACCAGTTAACTCACAGGAAAAACTTCCCCGTGATGCTGAGACAGTTTGTTTTCTTCAGAATCTTTAGAATTCTTAAATGAACATCTTCTGACAGTGGTGAATTTTTAATGTATCAGTTTAATTTAAATGTTATCTGTTATTACTTTCCTTGGAGGGTTGTACATTGTTTTCTTGTTATTGTTGTTGTTTTTTTGTTTTGCTTTGGTTTTGCTGGTGGTGGTGGTTTTGATAGATTCGAAATGTCTGAGCCTCTGATGTGTGTACTGATTTGTATTTAGAGCACTGTCCAAAGAGCAACAGCTGACATACAAAGACAGGCAACCTGCTGATACTGGAACTCGAGAATGCTTTCCATGGACATGTCCGACCTGTACAGAAGTGTTCAAGATGCAAAGTGGATTCATTGCTGCATCACCTGATGAATGACACATCTTGTTTGACCTTGGTGTCAAAGGAAAACATGTTTATATCTGTAAATATGTCAACTTGAATTTGTCTTCCTGCATTTTTAATGTGGACAGCAGAACTTCACTGCTCAACACAAACTCTTCTGTACATCTGCACCTTCAGGACATGATTCTTAACTCCTTATTTAAACTACTCTCACCTTTAAACACACTGATTGTTTTTCTTCCCATGAACTATTCTATGGTTTCTCCAGTGATGATTCATGATACAGAGGGACTCAGAGCCCAAACGCTGGGTCTTTGCATTCTTGCAAAATAGTCAGGAACACAGAGCTAAATTTTCAAATGCCTTGAAGGGAAAATTGACTTCTCTTAATCCTTGCTGCAGCTAAAGAATACTCCGGCTTCACCTAGGAATCAGAACAGCCCAGTTGAAGCTTAATTTTTCAAGATTTGTGGTGTGTTAGCCTAGGAAGATGCACACAATGCATTTATTCCGTAGGGATGCCAAGATTTTATTGCCTCCGCTTGAAACAAAAAGACTGGTAATAATATGTAATTTTTCCAGATACATGAAGTAATGATTTGTGGTTTTGAAAAGGCACAGCTACAGCGTAATTGCATTGTGTAACTACAATTCTGGCACTTTGGAGGAGGTGGAAGGTTAGGTCACCTTCCAGAAAAGAGAAAATGACCCTTTTTAAAGGAGTAGATGAAGAAACATGTTCTCAGGGCTGGGAGGTTTTCTACCTGCAGTTACCTTTCAAGTTGGAATTCAGCTCTGTCTGAGGATACTCTGTTTCTGCACAATGCTTTTTGGGTGATGCCCACAGCAAGTCAGGTCACTGTAAGGTTCTGATGCTGCAAAATATGTCAGCTTTTCTTTTTCTCATGCTATTGGATTATTTGTACTTCAGTCACGAGCTTACACTATTTTGCTCCATGCTGAAAATAAGAGTGCACCCCTCTTTCTTTTTCACTGCTACTACCGTTACAAAATATGAGGAAAAAAATCCACATTGTTGTTACCTTAGCTGCCCAAAAGAAGCCTTACTGCATCTCTGTCAAATCGGGTGGGGGGGTGGGGACTGCCTTTTGTTCTTCTGACCTTGGGAAATAAAAACTTGATGGAGCTTCCCTTCATCTTCCCACTTCATTTCTGCCAAGTCACAGAACAAAATAAATATCCAAGAAGAAAAAAAATAAATAAATAAAAAATAACTTCTATCAGTCTTTTGAATACTTTTGGGACAGAAATCACTTAGAAGTGATGTGTCAGGGCACCTTGTCTGTTTCTCCGTCTCCTCTTCTCAGCCTAAGGATGGTATTGAAATAGCAAAAGCACTTATAAGTGCTGTTTGGGGCATAAAATCCCCTGCCATTCATCTCTCACTAGGACAAATTTTGAAAAGAAAAGCACTCAGAAGCCTCTTTTTGTCTCCATCTACATTTTTTTTCTTTTCTCAGATGTGTTTTGAAATAAAAATAGAAATGAAATGCTATTTTCACTGGTTTGATGTTCAAATCAGGCATGTCTCCTCTAATTTCTTCCTTTTGCATTTGCTCTGTAGCAAATACCAGTTTTGGTCTATACTTCATTTCATTTCTCTCTGTTTTTAATCTCACCCCACCACCACCACCATTGAAATAATGAGATTATGACGTTATAATCTTATTCCAAGCATGGCCTTTGATTTCTATGGATTTCTCTTCCAGAAAAAGATATATCTGTTGTGCTGGCCAGATGACAGCAATAAAAACATTTTGTTAATTTAACTGATGTATTAACTTTCTAAAGTGGAGGAGCTGTCACTGACAATGCCAGTAAACGTGTGCTCAGTGGCAACAAAATCATCACTACAGTTTTTAATAACTATATATATATATAGTTATACAATCCTGAGACATACATAAAGGGTTATGAAATGATCTTTTCAGTCTATTCAGCAACTATGACAGTAAATTCAGTCTGGGCATTTGACTTCAGCACAAATTTGGATCAGCTGCTGAAAGGACAGAAAAAGCAAAAAGAATAATCCGTGGCCTAGAAAACTTGACCAGCAATGGAAAAACTGGGTTAGGGCAGAGAAGAGAAAATGGAGGAGATGCGATAAGTGCCTCCAAATATGTAAAACATGCTGCAAAGGATTCTCCATGTCTGTTCTACATGAGCAGGGTGGTAGCAAGTGAGATTTGGGTTAGAATTTAAGCTGCTTTCTAACAAGTGATACAATAAAACACTGTTACAATCTTGCCAGGGGCACAAGTACCAACTAGATAACTCCTGAAGTCCTTTCTTACCCTGTTTTCTGTGATTCAGTGGGTTTAATAGGCTGATATACATACAGCACTTCACAATTTAGCCTTCCTGGGTAATACCAAAGAGAGTAGGTGACATTCTGTGCTGTACAGTGACCGCTCAGCACTGTGCTCTGCAACACATGGAACAGTAGATATCCAGGTATTCGAGTGAAAAAGGCAGCTGGGGGCTTGTGTATGTGTGCCTTGCAGGGGGTGCAATTAATTTACTAGCAAGCAAACTGCAGTTTGACATACCTTAATCCACAGAGAAGCCAATAAAACGAGAACAAATCTAGTTCTCCATAGTGTAGCAACAGCAATGACAACAACTTCCAACCTGCTGGAGATTCAAGAACATCTTGTTCAATATTTCTGGTTGTTTTAAGGTAGTCACATGCTTCTCACTTTCAAGATCGAGTTACAGTAAAATGAAACTGAAATGGAGGAATTCACCAGCCCATCACCTTTTAAGGTTTCTGCTGAAATGCTAATTAAAGGCAACAGAAGCGTTGCAGTCAACTTTTTTATGTTGTTGTTACCTTAAGTATTTCTAACAAACTCCTGCTTTTCTACAACAGAAGACAAAGCTGTCTTTGAGCAAAAGCTGTATTTCTTCTTAGATTATGATAGCTCTAGGCTTGCTTTTTTTTATTTATTTTTTTTTTCAGTAGAAAGAATGGGAGTAATTGTGGAATAAAGTACCACTCATCATGAGTGAGCATATCAAATTCTGGTCTATTGTAAGCTCTGTCAAATGCTAAGCAATTAGACCCTGCTTTCAAGGTCACTTAAATAAATAATATGGTGTATGAGTTATTTTTCAAAAGCTGCCTAATGTACATATCACAGTCTGAAACAGTGATGTCTACACTGACTGTGGTGTTGAATGCATATTTCAAGTATAGAAATTTGTCTGTGCAAAAAATTTGTTTTTAAAGTCAATCTGTGGGTGTGCATTTTCACATGTTTCTGATCAGCCTTTCACTGCTGCTTTCCAAAATCGGTGCCATATTGTCAGTGTCATCTTCACATATAGCTATGAGTGGAAAACGGATCAGACACTACAAATTGCTCAAGGGCAGTGAAGCCTTGGAGGACCCTTCTGCAAAAAGTTTCCGAACACAGAGCCTGAGCCAGTGTTGCTCCGAGTTTCTTTGGTGGGCTCCTCCTGTGACGGCAAACATACGTTTGTTTACTGCAGAGGAGGCACGCATGTCCTATGGTGAAGAAATGCTAGCTTGTGGCTAATACATTTGATAATTTATTCACAAAAAACACAGTTATGAATGCTTCAGAAACATTGCTAAGCGACTGAGCCTACTGACCTACAAAAGACAGACTGAATCTGCATTTCATGCACTGCTTGGTTCAAGTTCTTGCACGCTTGCATGCTAACCAAGTTGGTGTTTCACTTGAAAAAACAGATAAAAGGGTTTCAATGGCAATAACCCTTGATAAAACACGAGTGTATTGTGTTTAACTTCTGATGCCCCCTGGAGCAGAGAGGTATTGTGAATCAGTGACATTGAGTTTGCTATCAAAGAAAACCCCTCACCAGTGGAAATGCATATCTAGAGATTTTGCTGCAATAGATTTTCACATCCCTCACTACAGATGAACTTGCCCACTGAACTCCAGACTGGCCTCAATCCCTACAAGTCGCTTTGAGCACTGAACAAGTCTCCCTGGCAGAGATGAGCCTATCCACTCCATTTCCCTTATGGGAAGCAAATATTGCACGGAGCTCCCTGGAAGCTGAGCACTGACACAGCTCTGCTGCAACACGAACACGAGGTTAGAAGGCAAAGGTAAAGGCTGCAAGCTTGGGAAAGCCAGGCTGCAAAAGCTGGTCTGCTCTAACTACTGTCACCAGGATGACAGACTAAGATCTTTGTATGTGTGTGTGCGCTTTGACTTTACACTTGTTAATATTAAATGTAATAGCACAACGAGGGGACTATTCAGAACAATGATGGTGAGATTTCCTCTAAGACGTAATCTTTTGACCACTATTCTGTTTATTTACTTATTGCTTCAGCAAGATTACTCACATGGCCAGGAAGAGCTGTATTTATACCACCAGTAATTTAAAAATAATATAATAAAATAAAATAAAATAAAATAAAATAAAATAAAATAAAATAAAATAAAATAAAATAAAATAAAATAAAATAAAATAAAATAAAATAAAATAAAATAAAATAAAATAGCCAGTTTTGTATGAGTGTGGTAATGCACACAATGTCATTGCAAGGAAAAGGGACCTCATTCTCCTTTCACACTAATGTAAGCCTGAAATCCTGGGTAAGCCATTTATGCCAGTGGCAGAAATAAGAAACCTGCCCTGTGAATTGTAAACCACTACAGAGAGATCTAAACAAAGAGGGTAAAGAGAATGAACAAGTTTCTCCTGAGAAACTGCTGTGCTGAGGGAAGATATTGCTTCTGGTTTATAATTGCGCTTTTTGCTTTTGTCTCTGTAGCTGAGCATGGAAAATTCCAGTTCTGTTCCCCAAAAGCTGAAACATGAGAAAAAATAATGAATACAGTTATCTTTTAGACCAAGACCAATTGCTTTAAAATCTTGTGTATATATAGGTAGCATTGTTCAAGGGGTATTTAAGACTACAGAGGAAGGGTAAAGGAAATAACCCCTGTGAAGAAGCACAAAACAGCAGTAGCAGTAAAGGTTGAGACTGACTGTGCACGCACTTCCAAATTTTGGAGTCTGAACTCTGGCACCCACGTCCATTTCTGAACTTCTAAATGGATGGAGCAGCCGTCAGGGCTAGTTTTAATAGCAAGTTAGCTCTTAAAGAAATATAAATCTTTGCAGTCTTGGAGCAAACCCATACCAAATGGCGTACAGCTCTCAATCCCTTGGATATCCCTCAGCCCCCTGAGCACTGCAGTTCGAGGCAACGCTCATTCCCATGGGGTTTGGTCTGTGCTGTGTGCCACTTGCCCTCTCCCATGAGGAGACCACAGGCAGATGCAGGGAAGAAGAAATGGGAACAGAAGTTTAACAAGGCAGAAGGAAGGCAGGGACAGCAGAGACCACATCTGAAAGGCAGTTAACAATATCCTCCTAGAAGATCCTGGCTCAGTGAGCGCATCTGAACTGATAACTCAGCATGGCAAGACCAAGAACTGGGCCCGTTCAGTGCTATGATATTGATGTCTGGTCAGGGTGGGTGGGAGTCAGAGAGGCAGAACCAGCCTGCTCTCGGGGGGGCAGTGACAGGAGAAGAGGCATCCAGTACCAGGATTCGACAGGAAATACCCCTCAAACACAGAGGAAACCTTCAGACTGTGAGGGTGACCAAACTCTGGCACAGGTTGCCCAGAGAGGCTGTGAAGTCTCCATCCATGGAGGTATTCAAACCCAGCTGGACAAAGCCCTGAGCATCCTGCTCCAGCTGACCCCCTTTGAGGAGCGAGGTTGGAGCAGACAATCTCCAGAGCCAGAGACAAATACCTTGAACACAGATCAGTGACAACAGTATTTTTTTTATTATTCTTTTTCTTTTCTTAAAGGAAAGTTCTCCGTGAGCAAGCTGCTTGAAATCCTCTCACCGTTCAGCAAAGAAAAAGGTGGAAGGGTGGGCACAACTTTTCTGGAGCTCAGAAAAGTGATTTGATACTGCTTCATCCAACAGATTGATTTCTAAAGTGGGAAAGCGTGGCATTGAGAAAGACAGAAAAAAAAGAGCAGGTTATAAATCTTTCCAGTGAGAAGAAAACAAGGATGTCTATAAAAGGAACATTTCAAGGTTTTAGCGTAGAGAATGCGTGGTGCCATACGGGTTCCTATGAGAACCACTTAAGCTGTTTTTATACCATTTGTAGCCATTAGGAAGAAAATGAATCAGAGAGCATCTAACATAAGTCAAACGTAAAAATAGAAAAGCATAATAAAAAAGTCTGCTAAAGAGGAACAAATGAACTGCAACCTGCTATGCTAGCCAGTGGGCCTTTCTTAGATGTAGTGGGGTAATTTCCAGCCTAACAAGTAGTTTTCGTCAATGATCTGTAATATATATGTTAGGTATGCAAACAGCACATAGATAAAAACCAAAATATCTTTACTACATATTACAGTCTGTGCTAAACGCTTTTTATTGCTTTTTATTGTTTGCATAGCACGAGCAATAATCTGGGTCTTTACAGAGAGCTGGAGGGGAAGAAGCAGGTCCACAGGAGGAGATCGGAGCTTGCTGCTTCTAAATGTGACTGCAGAGAACTGAAATCAAAGTCTGGGGACAAAATGTCTGCAAACCCTACCAGTGTTGTCTTGTATAAAGTATTCCACTTTCAAAACCCAAATGGTGTCATCTTCTCTGTATCCACAGTGTAGATGGTTACACCCAAATAGTGAAGAATAATGGGTAACAGTTTATACAGATTGATTTCTACTTCTTTTGCAGTTTTGTTTTGGTTTGGTTTTGGTTGTTTGTTGGTTGGTTGTGTTTTGTTTTGTTTTGTTTTTTTCAAGATTTGACAGTTATGTATAGGCATCAGCCCATGTTCTGGGGACTGATCCCATAAATCAAAATATGTTAAGGCCACACACGGGTTGGTTCTCGCAGATGATACCCATGCTTTACAAAGGGGCTCAGGAATGGTATGTTAACGTGTGAACTCATTAGACTGGGTAGTAGTAAAAATCATACAGACTAAATCATAAAAGAAAGGAATGAACAGCACAACATCTAGAACAAGGAAGGGTTTGGAGATGATGATAAATTATACATTAAGCCATCTGTGCAATATATTTTCAATAGATGTTACTTTCTGAAGCTGTCAGAGAGTAGGACCACATTAGAGATACTTCAGTAAGTAGCTAGAGTCCTGTTATTTGCAATTAAGTTTACCGTGGATGAAAAATACAACAGAAAATCAGCAAAAATCATGTGACTGTGGTAGAAGCAAGTTGTTCTAAAAAACAGGGAGGAGTGGGGTGAGCTTCACTGCCTTCAGTGTACACCCACTGACTATCTCCCTTTAAAATTTTATCTATTACAAATTGGAGGTAATTCAGTGAATATAGAATTTAACATGTGCTTAAATGCTTTGGGACCTGTTCCAAAGCACATGAAAAATCAATGTCTTTATCTGGTTTTGGATGATGCCCCTGTTAAATACATCTGGTGCCAAGTACGAGCTGAAGTGCTTTGCTAAGCAAGTACCAGAGAGAAAGAAAGACCTCACCGAGGTACGTTCTGTCCAGCACTAACCAGTACCAAGCTATCTGAGATACCAAGTTTTAAACAATAGAGGGTGAAAACACTCAGGTGCTTCAAGAACAGCTTTTTGAAGAAGCCTGAATGCAGCACAGCAGATGTCATAACTTCTGGATAAATACTTGGTACTTTGCATGTCCTTTGGCTTGACTTTCCATCTGCATTTGTTATCACCTGACCATCTACGTGCACTTCTCTGTGTTTCTAATTCCAATTCACATGAGCAGGGTGTTACAGGAATACGCGACACCACAAATCAGTAACTATAAAAGAGAAAAATGTGTCACAACATCCAGATACGATGCTCAAAAATAGTTCTGTTGTATATCAAAATAACAAAGGATTGGCAAAGCTTCTGTAACTTACGTGTACTCCAAGACTGTCAGAACCTCTCCCAGCCTGAGTCTTATACAAAGATGCCAAAGGACTTCACAATGTAAGATAAAATAATAATTTTAGGCTATGCTATAGCATAATTCATTGCCAAATGATTTCCATATAGTTTCCAAAAGAGAGTTTTATAAGAATGGAAAGCTTTATAAAAATGCGGTAAAACTGATATAAAATTGCAATAAAGGAGTCAATATCATTTCAGAGGTAGCCATCTATTTTCACTGCTACTTTAGGTATTTTGTGAGAGGCTTTCAGGGTCTTAGAGACTTTTTAATGCATCATTCCTGAATGTTAAACAACCAAAAGAAAAAGATGCAACTAAAGACAATTTCAATTGAAAAATAAAATACATATTAAGTACTAAGTGCAGGTAAAAGGGCACTTGCAGCTTATTTTCAGTCATTTAAAAACTATACTACACTTCTGTTCTTCCATTAGTGTACTAAAACTCGTTTCCTTACAGCAGAAAAAACAGCTCCCTTCGTTCCTGTGCATCAATGTTTCATTACAGCACATCTGACTAAGTCCAAGAAATATTGGTTCTGGAAAAAAAAATACAAATAGTGCTTAGTAGATGACATCTGCAAGGCTTAATATGTAATGCAGAGACCTCTGTCCATGATTTCTTGTCCCCGTCATGACAGCTTTTTATTTCAGGCAAAATCTTAGAAAAGGGAAGGAAAACAATTGAGTTACAAGTTTGTGGAGAGAGCAGATGAAAAAAGGCTGCATTTTTCGGGCTTTCTAATCTTAAACATATCACTTTGGTTTGTATTCTGACACTATTACTAATGCTGAAGATCACCTAACATCACCAGCTGTCCCTTTGGTATGAAGATAGATTTATCATGAGTAAAAATATAAAAACATAGTTTTACAAATAAACCTGACTGCAGACTCTTAGGTACAAGACTGTGAAGGTGGTCACGTACTGGAGCAAAGGGTGTGCCTTCCGGAGCACGCACTGGCAAAGGTGGCTCTCTAACCAACACCCTGCAATCCAAACACCCCCTCGTTCGTCCCTAGCTCTGACAGGTTGGGAAGGGGGACCCAGACTCTGACAACAGCCATCCAGGCATCTCTCCTCACCAGAGGAGCACAGGGAACAAAGCCCACACTCAACCACTGAGCATATTCCTTATCAGCTGAGGGCATTTTTCAGAAAAACGGCATCCTACTTCACGTAGCCCACTTACTATGTGTGCAATCCCATCTTATCCAATGGGCAGGGCACAGGAGAGCAGCATCACTGAAGCACTGAAACAATGTATTTGCATGCATAAGACAAAGGTCTGGATAAACTTTTTTACTTTCCTGTCCATCCTTCTCTTGTTCCAGTCTCTCAATTTTTCCACTTTCATGGTTATCACTCTTCACTGGTATTCTGAAAAGTTCCAAATCATACAAGCAGATAATGCCAATTAGAGAGCAGCACTTCAGAACCAAAATCGTCTGGTTCCAGATAATATTTTTGCAAAAGGAGAAATGGATGAAATAAAATTATCTTCTAAAATAAGGGCCATAGCTAAAGACTACTCAGACTCCAGGGAGAAGAGTGTTAGGAACACAATTCTCATTAAAAAGATGTTTCAACCATACCATCATCAATAAGCCGTGAAGAATAAATGTGGAAGCAGAAGTAGAAATAATGGAACAGTTTAAGAAAAGAGACTGGAAATGATTATGCACTAAAAACATCACTAACTTAAAAATAATTAAAGAAAACAAATTCATCACCGCCAATGTAAGGCCTTCAGAGCTCTGACAGCCTGAAGTTTTCTGCTCTGTGGCGTGCTACGCGAGGCTCACTGCAAAGCCCTGCTTATCCAACTAACTGCACTGCTCAGTAGTTCTACCTAATTAACAGCATGGCAATGAACGAGGCTATGGGGAGCATCTATATGTAAATACACCAAAAATATGCTAGAGAACATTAAATGTGTAAAATCAAGCATTGAAAATTTAGGCAAGTGTCAGAATTAAGGTTGCTGTGCAGCCCTAATTGGGCAACCTTGTGTGCACACGTTATGATACTGCCTTTAATTACCCAACCACCTACTATTTTTTCCACTGGACCCCTGCCTGCACTGACTGACATAACGAGCTGCTACTCAATGCCTTTGTTTTCCTGTTATTATTCAATGTGTCCCCATGCCTCATTTATTGAGCACTATTCACACCCTGCTCTGAGACTTATTAATTTCTGCCTGGGCCGCTGTACAGTGCTTTAATTCTAGTAGCTCCTCACTCCTCAAATACCTTTCTAAGGAGAGACAGGAGAAGATTGTATTAACCCTCTTCAGCAGAAGGGTTCTGACAAATTAAGGTGAAAGTTGTAAATTAAATCTAGAAGTACACACTCACTGACACACAGAATCTGAGGCAATTAAAATTCTTTGCTAATTTGTATATTCAAATAATTTCCATTGACTTGAGCTATCTCTGTGAAAGATCAGTGCTTCATAAATCAGACCCAAGGGTCTCAAACTAAGCGTTCAAAAAGTAAACAACACACAATTAGTAAAAGGCATGGCTTGATTAGTTTGGAATCATACAGAAATTCTGGACCAGACTCTGTCAGCATTAATGCCAAACTGTCGCAGCCTCGCCTTCCTTTCCCATAACGTCCTGTCTCCTTCACACATTGCCTTTATGCAGCAAATTAAGCAGCAGTCCTAGAAACGTTCTTTATACATCTCCAACTGACACCTGAAATGGTGAAATCTGGCCAGTGAATGAGGCTGAAGTTGTTCCACCGTGCACAGCCATGGATACATCACACAAGTCTGAATCAAAAGTGGACAGGTGATTTTAATTACGGAATTTCCCAATTCCTGAATCTTGACTTTGAGGCCCTATTAGCATTATGTCAGCTTCAAAGATACATAATCATACCAAAAAACAAGGAAATCTGCTCACAGCATGAGAGTGATACCTCTGTTGTCCTTGGCAGGGCCACAACCTTCCTGTCCGCCACACAGATTTCAGGCATTTCAGCCTTTTCAGGAATATGGCAATAGCAGAACACCACCCTCACCTTTAGTAGGCATGCTATTTTTCTTCTTTCATTATAACTTCATGATTGGTTTTAGGAAAATATTTTTCTCAACTAGCTCTAGTAAAAATAATGTGTTTTCCCTGATCAACAAACATGTCATTAAAAAATAAAATATTCATATTAAGGAAGCATCCAAATTTTTGAGCCTAACATGCACCTGTCTTCCAAAATTCAATATATGCTGAATAAATAAGTACCTAATAAATACCTACTGAATAAATAAGTACTTAATAAATACCTAAATAAGAGGTATTTAATAAGACTATTTTCTAAATTGCTTTTTGGGCCTTTCACTCACCAGGTCTCCTTCAGGGAACACAAGTTGTTTGCTGGACATACAAGCCCCACAGGCACTGTGAAATAAAGGTCTAGAGGTCAGAACAGTGACCTCGGACTCAGAAGTCCAAATTTTGGCCTGGCCCGCTGCCGATTTCCTTTGTAGTCTCAGGTAAACAGCAACCTCAAGGTCTCGTTTTCCCAGGCTGCAAAATGGGATTGATTCTTACCTCAGAAAGAACTGCATGGACTTGTTACACTACTGCTGTAGGAAAAGAGCCTCAAACGTCTCCCCAAGTAAAACAGCGTGAGAAGGACATGTATTTGTGTGGTTCGTTTCGTTAGAGAAATGCCATTCCCCATTTACTCCCTGTGCATGGAGAGGAGCAGAGTTACACCACCAACCTCCCTGGCATCGCCCTGCAGGGAGGGAGCGCAGAGCAGCTCCTCAGCTCCTGGCATCCATGGAGGGGGAACCTGCAGCACCAACACGTGAAACCTAAAATGAACTAGACTGCATTTTGCAAAGTCCTTCTAATGTAATGTGGGTTTAGCTACTGGTCAACTCTAGAAATAACAAATCCAAATGCAGGGATCCTACAGGGGAACAATGGAGAAAGCACTTCTCACGTGCTTGGTTCCTGTGCACTAAAGGTGCTGGGATATTAGAAAAGGTAATTTAAGAGAATAAAAATTAAAAATCTGTGTAAATATATTCAGAAGTATAAAGAGGTCATCTCACTGCTAGTAAAACATAGCTAGCGAAGTGACAGAAGTTTTTCTTATTGATTGTATTTCTTTTATATGAACACTACAGGAACTGCAGGGAAAAAATTTAGAATCAGACAAAATCGTTTCTGAAGACAGGTTGTTCTCCCATTAGCTCTGCAGAACGTATTAATCCTGAAAGAGTGATATTTCCTTTCAGTTTTGCATAGCAGTGTGTACAAATAAAAATGTTAACTGCCAGGACATAATTTTCAGTATGCTTGTCTTACTTCAGATGTGTGTTTTCTGCTTGGAGCACAGCTGTTCATATATCCCAACACGAGCTTCACTGCCGTAAATATCTTCTCTATTGAGGGCTACATTCCCAAAGTGCTGCACAGGGGCCACACGTAGTGCTAACGTGAGCTGTGTGCATGCAAATCCACGCACAGCATGTAGAAAATGCAGACCATGGACCTTGACCCCAGCACTTCGCCACTGAACCAGAATTGCTCTATTTAATGTTGTGGCTGGGACATAAATCAGGTTTTTCAAAAGGCTTTTATTCAGCTAAAAGAACTCATTCTGTGATAAAATCCAAATAGATCGTGCTGCAGAGCCACGTTAATGAAGCAAAATTACTCCCAGCAACCTGGAAAACAAAATAATTTAGAAACCGAAGGTAAGATTGGCTGGGGTTTATTGCCACTTTTTTTTTTTTTTTTTTTTTTTTTTTCCAGCAGTAGAAGTCAGTGTGTGTGTTTAGCTCAATTTCTTTACTTCTGGATATCAAAACAAAGTCCTTTGCCTGTCAGCATAACACAGCTGGCAGCACCATTGGCTCTGTGCTGGAAGGTCAGAGATGCACAGCTCTGACTGAGACGTGGGCTCGTGTCCAATGCTGACGCTGCAGCGGCGCTTTTGGGGGATGGCGATGCACAGTTAGAGCTGTCTGCCTTCAGATGAGCCATTAAATCAAGGTCATTTCTGCCCATCAGTGGGGACCACCTGGGTGAAAGGTAACAATCCCATGGCAATTTTCGCCACAGTAGGATATAAGCACAATGGTCTTCACAATATTTGCTCCTAACAAATAGCTTCTGGTATCAGGTTCTTGGGAAGCAATTGTTAAGCAAAATAATAGAAATCCACGGGGCTATCCAAACAATGGAGATGATATTGCCCCCCTTGCTTTGCAAAGCTCCCTGTGTTTAGGAGGCAGGGTAGCATACTTCCAGGCACAATGAGACGACTCAGTACAAGTACAGAGTAACGCATTTTGTATAAATGCAGAATATACTGTAAGTGTTTAGAAATGTGGATTTGTGAATTTCAAGTTTCCTGAAGGGAAATTTGCAGCAATAATTATCAAATTAAGTTTGAATCATTCATCCAGACTGCTGCTTTAGGGAGAGGCAAAAATGCAAGAAACATAAGAGTATGGGAAATTAAAGAAAAGCGATTTCTACACCATTTTCTTCTGAGCCCAGCAGACAAATTCAGTCTATGGCTGGCGACAAAGGTGGCAGCTGGTGGTCATTTACTCCCCCTGTGCCCCAGCACTGCAACCGCAGGGAGAGAATCTGATGAACCGACACAAGCATTTTTTCAGCGTTCATAGAATAAATCTATATTGTAAGATCAAGAGCAGAAAGAAAGAATGGTTCAGCTAATGATGGATGTCAGGCTGTCTTTCTGAAAGTGGTGAGATATCACATAGTATCTTCAGTAAGAGCTAGAACAATACAGGATGGCATGAAAGGACGGCGCACTGCATACCGGGAACACGGGCAGTCACAGAAACCCTCCCTTCAGAGCAAGGATTCCAACCATTCTTCATGGGCTATGACCAAGCTAGAGGATTTCTGCTCTGTTTTATTATTCAGACACTGTCAGAACCTAAAATGAGGGACAATCACAAGCCAAGAAACTTCTGGGTACAAAAAGAGATTTGATTAAAATAATTAATAGAAATCTGAATTGCGTTGTAGGCAAGAAATAATGCAGCATGATTTTCTTCCCAGAGAAGCCCTCAAAAGGAAATTGAGAGGAGTCGTATCTTTTCAGGTATTGATAAAATACAGCTCTTCTTTGTGTTAATTTGAGTAATCCTAGGCAGGTTGCAAGGAAAGAAATAAGGTGCTTTATTCATTCATGTGACAAGTAAAATAAGAATGGAAGAAAATCAACTGAAAGGCAAACTACACTAAAGTTATCTTTCACCACAACTGAAAATAAGAAGCCAAACCTAATATATACACAGTAGAGAGTGAAATAAAATTAGGCATACAAATAAAAACACTGCTTCTGTAAAAATAAAAAAAATATGCATATACTTAATATCCAGCATGGGAAAAATTCCAGTGAAGTTACAATTAGATTTTGAGACCAATTTCAGTAGCAACCTATTTCACTCCTGTAACTCTATAATGATTTCATCAGTAACAAATCCTCTAGGTAGTATCACAGTGGAAAAATTAAGGATGGTGCCATTAAATAGCATCTGTAATTGTTACAATCAACTGCATATTACAAAAAAGGGTACATTTGTGGATTGAACTTCCACCAATTTGCCAGATTAACTTTTTGCTGAAAGTACCTCTCAGAGCCTTCAAGAACCTATTACCTATAGACCAAAGCTCGTGTCAAGCTCATTTTCTGCTGCAAATGAAACCGGGCATTCTTTCATAGTAGGATTTATATTACAACCACAAATATCACTGACTCCCATAAACAGTTTAGTTACAATGGTGCAAAATATGGATTTTTAAAATATCGCTGAGCGCAGGGCTGAGACTAACAGCTGTTGATATATGGATATTTCCTGAACTCGTTTGAGTCACCTCTGCTCTAAAACTCTTGCAGGAAGCTGTAAGCAGTGCTTCACAAATGGCAACAGAATTTGGGTATGAATCTGACAAAATACCAAATCTAGTGAACAGGAAGAGAGCCGTACAGATGCATGCGTGTTCCTCAAAGCATGAGAGCCTTGGGCTTCATTTCCAGAGATACCGGGAGTAGAACAAACAAGCAATCAAGAACACATTGCCCTTCCCACGTCCTGTAAGTCATTAAATAATAGTTCTACCTCTATGTAGAACATGTTGGCTTTTTAAATTATTTTTTAAGATTGTCCCATCTCAAATACACAGAAAGTAGTAGAAATCCAGGACATCCTTATGTAGACAAATACCTCATTGCATCCAGAAATAACTAAGGGTTATGTACTGAGACACTCATATTGGAAAGAAACAAAAATGCTGAATTCCTAAATCCTCTAGTAATTTAAACATTTAAAGACATTTTAAGAACTATTAAACTATATCATCTACTCAGTCACATCTAATGTAGAAATGTCTATTAGTGATATGTGGTTGCTAAAATTATGTTTGTGTTTATAAAGATGTTGCCAGACAAACTAGATTTTTCAAAGAAAGATGACATTTAGTGAGGGAGGGGGAATTACTAGATGCACTTTCAGATTTGGTAATGATTGATAAAAAAGACTGTTTTTCAGGAATTCAGAATACAATTTCCTAGATAATTGCATAAGTAATCTGAAAGTGCAAGAACTATAAATATACATACAAATCAAGTGTTTATGAACATAAAATGAACAGCTAATTTCCTAACAGATCTTGCACACTCCATTATGAAACCTGTTCCTCATATGAACAAAAGCATTTAAACTGCAAGAATGCTAAAGAAAACTGGCTCAAGCTGGAAAAAATGGCCCCAAATCTTATTTTCAGCAATAACTCAAACTGCTCACATGGACTGAAACAAACAAAAAATGCTTTGCCTTTAAGTTCTAAACCCTTTTTAATTGACCTCATACAACACAAATCTTTGCGATCTTGTTAAATCTGCCTTATCTTTACAAATGTTCTCCAATAGAAAATAAATAGCATTTGCAGAAAGAGCGGAAAAGCAAGAGGGAAGTACCCAGCTGGGTATCATCCTGGGAAACTGTGAAGCGATTCATCTCATGCAAAAGGTGTCCAAGACGTTTTAGGAAAAATAAATCCCGGGTAATTTGGTATCTAGAAGCAGAGGTAATGATATGTCGTCTGCTCCCCCAGTACAGGTGAATCCCACGCAGAGTTCTGGGAAGCTGAGATAGCTGAGACGTGAGAAGCAGGTAGACCGCTGCTATGCATGAATTAGGAAAAATAAGGAAGAGATTTGCTTGATAACACGGTGATAAAGGTGGAACTGGAAGCATCTGTTTACACTGGAAGAAATGAGAGAATGAGAAGTGGAAATATTTCATATGTTTAAGGAAGCAGGAAGGAAAGAGGTATAAACAGCTGTAGTATTTTCCATATCTCAGTCTGTGAGGGAAAACTGAAGTGGTGAACTGATAGTCCACTGCGGGATCTTCCAAGGGATGTGGGCAAAGGCCCAAAAATGGTAAATATGAAAGCAAGCAGGTTACAAACTGAGTTAATGCGGAATATGGGTCAATCACGTACTAGCAGGGAGATGAGCAGCCAATTATTTGTCTTCAGGTCTAGATTTTAGTTTTTGTGTATGCTGCTATTTAGCACGCTGAAACTAGTAGGAAAATATATGCATTATTCATGCTACTCATGGTAGACAGACACTGTAGTTTCAGTGAACAGGACTGGAAGTAATACCAGAGGAAATAGAGGCCTTAAAGGAAGACACTAATCTCAGAAACCTCAGAGTGTCACTATAATTTTATTTTTTTAAGGACTCTGTTATGATAATAGTAAGGTTTGCAGAAGATTTCTGCAGCATTCAGATAAACGACCTCACAGAAGGCCATTTCTTCCCCAGGATACGAGCTCTGGCTAACACCCACCAGAACAGGCACAAGCCATTAAATAGCGAGTGGAAGGAGCCCCACAATGTTGGTTCCTACATGATTGCCAACAGCCTGAACATAGCAAATGTTTTAGATTTCATGACAGGATTTACCTGGCGTTGTGCCCAGCAGAGGCAACTCGTCATTTTAAACAGGAAGCAATATCACTCTCATCCACTGCTTGAAAATGACTTCTCATCTACAATTATCTGTCAATTTTACCTTCTCATTTTCAGCTATCGCCAGTCTCCATATTTACAGAAGTCCATTTCTCCTTGATTCTTGCGCTCAGCTCCAAAATAATTTATTAGGAGTTACACATGCTTATCAAAGACAGACAGAATTCATGCAAAAACTAATGGCAGCCTAGGCAAGTTGCTATATATCATTATACAATGTCTGCCAACACTGCTGTCACAGTACCTGCACTGCCTTGTCCTTTGTCGATCAGAATAAAGCATTAGTACAGTGCAAAGATTATTTTTGTTGTTCTTATAAAAGTGTTCGGGCAGTAATGCACAAGCAGTAAGTGATAATATATAGGGGCAGTGGATCCCCCAGTATTTTGCAAGGAGACTCAATCTGACTGAACTTCGCTTCCTGAACTTTCCCAGAAGCGACTCGATTCAGGAACTCTACCTGCTCTTACAAACATGAGGAAGCTGAAGCAGTGAAGAGAGGAAATACTTCGGTCCAGGCCAGCGGCAGAACAGAAATTGAGACTAGTTCTCATGTGTTCCAGCCTGCTCCTCTGCCTGTCCTCTTCTGAGTAGCAGGTCAAAGCTAAGTATCATTGTTTGCATTCTAGTAATAGTACCAGCTCCTCCAGCTGTCACGGATGCTGGTGATGACATAGCATATCCAACACCAAGGATCAGCTGGAGCAGAAATAAATAGGACAGCTCCAGGACTCACCTGAATGGGGGATCCCATCAGACTTTCCCTCTATCCCCAAGACATTCTCCTGTGGGACTGTCTGGAGCTCTGCCATAGAGGGGATCAATGAAGAAACACCTGATACGTGTCTGAGAAAATTACATTTCTCTGCCTTCTTACCAGAGAGCCTATTTAGCCTTAAAAACACTGAAAAGTGCCCATTCTAAGCCTTTGGAAGACACCTGCATGGCTGCAAATAAACTTTTGAGAGATTCATCCCATTTGAGAAAGAAGTTGTACTTGTAAAGACATTGGAAAAAAAAAATTAAAAATGTATGTGAGCCCTGAGCTGAGACACAATTTTGCCATGGGTTCTTCTGGTTTGAAATCTATTCCTGGTTGCTTTTCAAAAGCCTGTCACCTCAAGACTGGATCAATACAACGCATTCATCTTGGGGCTACACCTTGAATCCATTCAGGAAACAAACCTTGCACAGAATGCAGCAGTAGCTGGCTCGTTAAAAACAGACCCCATTCCCCAAATCTCCGAGCTGTGCCTTAGAAGCTGTCCTAAATGGTAGTATATTTTCTGAGAAGAGGTAATCTGATGACTTAATGAAAGACACTTTGGGCAGTGAAGGGCAAGCCAAATTGGAGAGGACATAGGCTGAAGGAAGAAATCAGCACTTCTGGACAATGTGCACTGGATCCAAAAGGGAAGAGCGAGCAGGAAATAGGACAGATATTACATGCTAGAAACGGGATGACATGAGAAGCTATATTTTAAGCTAGAAAGTGTTAACAAAGCAATAAAATTAATTACACAATAACACCAGAGAACAAAATCGTCAGTCATTGATCAATCCTATAATATACTGTATGTCATCAAATAGTGGGTTACTGTTTTTAACTAAAGGCCAAACTTTGTCCTTCACCTTTATGGGTAATTTCTGTTATAGGATATTTGCCAGTGCTGATTTGAGCTTTTCAGTGTACCAACCTTGGTGCTACTTTGGGGTGACTTCTGTGCCTGCAGTTAGGCATTTCATGAGTCTAAATAGATTTGGAAAAAGAGCTTAGAAAATGTAGTGGGTTTACGTGGCAAGGTTTTGGTAGCAGGGAGCCATAGGGGTGGTTTCTGTGAGAAAGATCTAGAAGCTGCCCCATGTTTGGGAAGGGCCCCATTGTTTTCCAGATCCGAGCCAATAAGCGATGTTGTTTTGCGCCTCTGTGAGAGCATATTTAAGACAGGGAAAAAACGCTGCGCCACACAGCAGCCGGGAGAGTCAAGGGAGTGAGAGAACAGCCTTGCACCAAGGTCAGTGTAGAAGGAGGGGGAGAGGTGCTCCAGGTGCCGGAGCAGAAGTCCCCTGCGGCCTGTGGTGAGGACCATGGTGAAGCAGGATGTCCCCCTGCAGCCCATGGAGTACCACGGTGGAGCAGGGTTCCACGCTGCAGCCCGTGGAGGAGACCACGGTGGAGCAGGTGGCCCTGCACCGACGGAGGCTGCCGCCTGTGGAAGACCCCTGCCGGAGCAGATTCCGGGCCGGACCTGTAGCCCGTGGAGAGGAGCCCACGCAGGAGCAGGTGACCTGGCAGGAGCTGCTGCCCGTAGGGGAGCCAGGTTGGAGCAGTTTTCTCCTGAGGGATGGACCCCGTGGTACGGACCCATATCTGGAGCAGTTCTGGAAGAGCTGCTGCCTGTGGGAAGCCCACGCCGGATCAGTTCATCAAGGACTGCATCCCGTGGGTGGGACCCCACAGCACAGGGGACGAGAGTGACCGAGAAGGAGCGGCAGAGAAGAAGTGCTGTAGACTGACCATAACCCCCATTCCCCGTTCCCCTGCGCCGCTCGGGGGGAGGAGGTGGAAAAGGGTGGATGGGGGGGGGGAAGGTGCTTTTGGTTTTTTTTTCCTTTGTTTTCTCACTTCTCTCGCTTGTTAGTTGTAGGCAATAAATCTTACTATCTCCTTATGCCGAGTCTGTTTTGCCCGTTACAATAATTATTGCGTGATTTTCTCGTCCTTATCTCAATCCTTGAGCCCTTTTCACATATTTTCTCCCCATTCCTCTTTGAGGAGGGGGAGTGAGAGAGCGGCTGTGGTGGAGCTCGGCTGCCCACTCGAGCGGAACCACGACAGAAAAATACCTTTTTTTTTTTTTTTTTTCCTTCTTTAATGAGATGTGCTACAGAAACAGTATTTTTTCTTTACGAACATGACTACTAGGAACAAGAACTCAAAAGGCGGGAGGGAGAGTGGGAGGGTGGTAGCATTACTGAACTAGAACCACGGGAATCAACCCAAACCAACTTGTACTTTGGCTGGTGTAATGTTAATAAAAAGCCCTTGTGAATTCTTTGCAGTCCCTAAATGGAGCAAGCAGGTTCTACCCCCTGGAGAAATATTGATCCAAGACCTGTGACATTTTCATCACTTTCAAATCTGAAACTCTGGGTCCTAGCTATGAGATACTCTTAAAGACAAGTTCAAGAAGCTGTACTTCGAAAAAATGATGCTATTACTTGTGGAAAAGAGGACTGAACTGGTAGGAACAAGGTGAAGGCAGTAATGTGCACCCCTGGGGTGGGTGAAAAAAATGGAGGATGAATTGTTGTTATTAAGTGGACAATCACAAAATCACTTCAGTAATTTCTTTGCACTGTTTTTGGGAACTTCATTTAAAACTGTATTTATTCATCCAATGGACAACTCAACTGTTTTCCTGCATGACAGGAAGAAACAGATTACTGTAATCTCTGACTAGCTGAATATGACAAATATATCAAATGGGGAGGGGGAAGATATAGATGGAAGAAAGAAATACTGCAAATAAACACAGAACTTCATTTTCTTCCCATCCCTCCCCAAACTGAATTGCTTTTTCTTTAAGGGTGCAGCCCCATGGACACGATTTACCATGAACTTTTCAATGTTAGTAGTGATATCACTTATTGGTAGAGAGATAGTGCAAAAATGATTTACGATGAATAGACAGACAAAAATTACAGCTAGTGCTATGCTTACAGAAAACTTAGCTCCTCGTTACATACAGCGTAACTGTGTCAGGTAGAGCTCTAGAATGCACACGCTGCGAGCACAGTTATGCCAGTAAGGAACATGAGGTTTAAGATAGTCATACAGGATCTCTTACAGACCAAATACCACATTTTTGGTAGTACGAATCAACGTATTTAGTCAGACAAAAGAGGCTATCCCGAGAAAAGCAATTTTTTAAATTTTTTTTGCTGATACGATCTGCATCTGCTCTAAGAGGGTCTCTCAGCTCATTTCTTTCTATGCAACAGCTACACCAGCCCACCTGTTCCAGCCCAGTCTGAGAGCAGACAGCACAGATTAGCAGACGAAATGCATTTAAGGTTCACAATTTAATCTAACAAAAAGCCTAAGAGAAAAGGCTTGCGGTACAAACTTTCCACCAACTCAGAGAACAATAAAAAGACAGAACTATGTATTCAATCCACAGAGCTGTGCAGCAGAACCTGAAGCTGCCAAACACAGGCTATGACAGATGGCCAAGGGAGCAAACTTGGAAAGCAAAGGCTTTCAAGGAAGATGGCAGTAGCTTTAAAACTAGCCAGCAATTGGCATGATTGTCACTGTTAGAAGTCTGTCTCCTGAGCAAGTTCTAGCTGCTGTGTTTACATGCACACCCATGAATGTATGTGTGACTGCGAGCGTGAGGCTGGCGCTCCACTTCCCTGCAGGGAAGTATTAACAGCCTCAGGTCCGCCCAGTGCTGCACAGCTCTGCCAGAATAGCTATGCTGGGCAAGTGCTCAAAGAGCTAAAATTCCTGATTGCCAGAGCCAGCAGAAGCCCCTTGTGTAGAAACAATTATACGAGCAAAACTCCATTTTCACTGGCTGCTCTTACCCCATGGTGTATTTTGTGCACCAGTACAGAGAGTACCTTAGCCATTATCTCTGCATCCAGAACTAGGGACACTTTGCTGCAAAGCACACCTTGAATCTCTCTGAGAAATACACCCCGAGTCTAACACAGGAGGCTGCCACTGGACTCGCTATGATGAAGGCGTCTTAATTTTTAAACAGCAGTGTTGGGATGAAATTGTGTAAATGGCAGAACAGTGCTCTCTCGGCTGATGAAATGAAACACAAGACAGCTTGCTTGCTAATAATGCCAACCAGCCCGCCCTTCATTTAGCAAATATTATTGACAAAAGCTGAGATGATATCATGGTAATAGAATTCATGAGCATGTTCAGGTTATAGCAAGCTTCTCCTTCCCTCCATTGATAGTAAGCTTTGTCCTTGTCCATTTATTACTCTGGCCAGCCCACCTTTCACATCTTCCCCTGTGGTTTGGCCTCATTCAAGAAGCTGTTAAAAACCTCCCAGCTCTCTTCCTTCCCAGAATGCTTCATTCATCTCATCTGGTCCTGCTGCTATTTGGCTAAAAACAAAATTTACTGATAGAAATCTCTCTGTCAAGCTGGCTGACTGCAAAACTTAACTCTGTCTCTGTTTCCCAAATGTCCTCAAGTCAGTTTTCACAGCGCCTCTCATTTGGACAGGCGTCCATCCTCCACGCTCCTCACATGGAAAGCTCAGCTGGAACTTTCTTGGAGGGAGACTAGTGTTATCTAACAGAAACCTTCCCCTCAGCAGTAGTAAAAAAAAATCCCAAAGAAAGTGGGAGAAATCTCTGGAAATAACATACAACCAGGATAGATGGCATACCTGTGACAGCAGGCACCTCTTCTGGTATAACCTGTAAGCTCTGTGCAAGAGAGCAACCCAGCCCAGGGCTCTGTGCGTTGTGCACATTTATTCCTACCAGACCAGACTCTTTAAGGACTGACTTTGGCATAGCTTGCCGGCTGATAGCAATCTCAAGTTCCTTTGCCGTTTTTTGAAAAAGCAGAGCTGCCATGCAGGCAACACTGCTTGGCTCATCACATTCAGGCTCTGTGGAGCAGATTTAATTCCTTTGTACAGAATACTTGATGGATTTATCCTGGCACTTGACTTTTTCCTCACGAGACACCATCCGAGTTGTGGCAGCTTTAAAAACCTAAACTAATTCCATATATACAGAGAAAAAAGGCTGAGCTGGCAGGATTTATTCTACTGAGGACACACACGATCTGTGCTCCCTTCCCTCTTGTAGGTTCATAACAGCCTGAGTGGTGCCAGGTGGACCTTGCAGCTTATTCTGAAGGTTTGCTCTTCTCCTAGGCCAAAAGGTGCTGGAAAGAGGAAGAAGCAAGTGGAGACTCCGGCAATAATTTGTTTAGTGAGCTCCATATCCATAATGTAAAATGTGCTCCTAGTGGTTAAAGTCGTCGGCAGGAATTTTATTTTCAAGCATGTGCCTATAGCTCCCTGCGCTGGGAATGTGAGCTCCAGTACAGTTAGCAAACACAGAGAAAAAAATGTATGTATACACAAATCTCTCTCAGAAGTGTACCAAGCAGTACGTTGTCATTACAATGTTATGTAGCCAATCCTTCTGTAATATTTCCAGCAAAAATTGTTCCTGAAAATTTATAAGGCAGAAGCAGAAAAATATCCAGAAACATGTGGCGTGTTTAGTTTTACTTCTCTTATTATTATGATGGTGATGATTACAAGATTACTAAAGCTGAAATGATGTAAATGAGCAACTGACATAAAATTGTGTCTTAGGAAGGCTATCAATGATAGATGGCAGAGAAGCAAATGACCTTTTCTTAACAAAATACCCTATGAATTCTTAAGCTGCAGCAATGAATAAAGTCCCAAAGGAAAAGACAGGATGGAAATCATGAATGTGTCAGAAATTAAAGACTAAAGCAACTTTTTGTTACAGGGAGTTCTGCTTGATGTAGCTTTTTAGTCTCTCTAGGACCCAATTTTTCCCTGCAAGAGAATAAAACCAACACCTCCGAAGGCCGCTGAACGCAGCAGTCCAAGCTCACTGCCTGGTACCTTCTGCTTTAGCAAGGAAGCCCAGTGCTATTCCCTCAGTTTCTTCTCGTAGTAAGAGTGATTCTGCATCCACCACTAAGGCTAAACCTAAACCCTCCCAGGCGGATCACTAGCTTTGCTTATTTTAAGTATTTCATTCTACAATTTCAGTCCTTTTAAAATTATTGCTGACTTCCCATATCTGGAAAGAAACTAATATTAAAACATCCATCACATTCTTTGCTTTCTTTGTGCATTTTTAAATTTAGCTATTAAACTTTTATAAGAACATGGTCTCTCATGATTGCTACGGCTCCTTCCTATGATTACTCCTAACATGCTTGACAACCACGCTCTTGCTCTTGCAGAAATGGTGTGTGCCTTCTCTCATGATCTGAGAGCACAGCCCATAGCCTGCGTTTCTGCATGTTATGTTAGTTTTCCTCTATACTTGGTGTTGTTTTTCATTGTATGTTAGTTTTTGTTGTTGTTGTTGATGTTTTTAATGAAATGACCTTATTGATAATTATTATTAATACACAAACAAGCATTAGGTCTGCAGCTTCTTCTTTTTTTTATTCATACCTGGAACATTTCGTCTAAATAGAAATTCATGGAAACCCCCATTCATTTCAGTTGAGATCTACCACAGAACTCCTGGTAAAAAGAAAAAAACAAGGTCTCTATGTTCTTATATGTATGTGGCTCTACCTGCCACAGCTGGCAAGCAGTTATTGCTTGTATAGTAGTCTGCCCAGATCCCAGGACAGAATGCTACGTGATATGCTCCAAATTTTTGTCTTCAATATCAACACAGTATTGATGGGTTTTTCAGTTACAAAAGAAGTTAAAAAATCGTAACAGCTACAATGCCTGTTCATTTTATCTACTGCTCATCGCTATACTATGAGATTCTTCAATGTTCATGAAACAAAGCCTTTTCTCTCCCTCTGAATTCATTTTAGATTAAGCCATTAGATCTCACAGCTGCAGTTTAATGTAGGATTTTAGGTCATCTCAGAACGTACCCTTTCCCAAGAACAGTTTTAATCTTTGTATAGTACTTGAATATACTTCTTATAATTATGTTTCAAGTGTTATTGCAGCTATATTTCAGATTTTACGTATGTAAGAAAATGCTATATTATTTTAATACTGACGGTAGAATAAAAATCTATTCAAAATTCACCTTTCAGGAAGCACAGTCAAATATCCAAGAACACTATTAGACTTGCTCAGCATAAAGTTTCAAACTGCTAATGGGTTTTAAATTGATGTCATAATGCCGCAATTTAAATACATGGCTAGAACTCTTTGTAGAGTAGGAGTAGTATGGAAGAGAGACGAAGGTTATATTTTCTATACTTGCTTCTTTTTATCTGCTTGCCCATTCTTGATACACAAGAAGTATCATCACATCAGCTTGGAGTGGGGGCGTGAAGTTTACTCAAAGTACAATAGGCTTCAATTAGGTATCCACTCTGGAGTTGTATCAAAATTAAATTTTATATGAAAAAATACCAGGAATAAGATAAAAGTAATCAGCACCATAGACATGGCATTTCTTAAAAGATGGATTTCATCATTTCAGGGCCTATCACCAAAATCCACAGGTTCAAGGGAGAGGAATTAAGAGACAGAAAAGATGGTAAAGGTCATCTCAGCCATACACCTCCTTTCCACTGTAAGGTCAAAATTCCTGTACTTAGGTGAGAGAGCGCTACTGCAAATCAGGCAAATCTGAAAGTGTCCTCCCAGATGTGGGCATTGAAAAGGGAGAAATCTCCCTGCGGAGGACTAAGGGATCCTCTTGTGTTGTGGGGAAGGGAAGGGATGGGATGCAAGTATTCTAGGTGAGGAATCATCTCTTTCCGAAATATCTCAAAAGTCAAATTAAAATGTGTCTAGACATAATGGGCCAGTATAGTACAACACTTCACATCTATTTATACTTCAAATATAGTATGTTTACTGTACATAAAGTCAGTTTTTCTAAAGCTGTTGCTATAGCTACAAATCAAGGAAACCATAGCAACAACACAGTATTATGCACAGCCCTAATTAGGGATTAAGTTATGTCTCTCTTCGCAGTTTATATTAAATACTCCCGTATAATCTAGTTAGAGTAATCTTAAAATGTTTTCAGACTTTTTTAATAATAAGAATTCCATACAATTATACTGTCAAGTCAAATACACAACATACTCAAAATGTGCCTTTAAAGCATTTTTTCGATCATACCTAATAATATACATGTCACTGGTTTTTACTTAAGTACAAATGTTCATATCACCATATTTTCTGACCTTCTTTAATACAAATCATTGATCACTTTAGCCCTAACCACCGAAGTAATTGATTTTCCGTCACCTCATAAGGTTTCCAGCTCTTATCCCATCCAGCCTTACCCAAAAGAAATTAACTCCTCCTAACTCCAACTTTCCCCCCCCCCCATGGATTAAAGGTGGATGCTTTTTCTTCCCTTTTCCCTTTTTCCTTGGAGAGTAAGTATTGGAGGGAGGAATGGGAAACGAATATTAGATGACTGACTGGGCTGGTGCTAAAGTACATTCATTACCTTGTTTTGCTGACCTTGCATATGTGTTATTTTAGTACACAGAGAAGCTGGCAAACAACATGCAGCCAGGCACACTGCTGCAGGAGTGGAGCCTGAGAGGTAAAGGAGAACAGAGAGTGGTGAAGAAAGAAGAAGGATGCTGGATGTGGGTGAGGAACAGAAGGCAGCATTATCAAACAGCAGGAGACATGTAGGGCCCAGTGGGGTGACAGGCTTCAAAAGACACCCTAGAAGACTATGAACATATTCAGTGGGTGTGCACAGATTCTCTCAACAAAAGAGAAAACCATAATTCATGTCTTTAAAAGCCTTCTCTCCTATCTTCCCTTCTACCACATACATTTCTAATAATTCATTAGGGTATAGTTTCCCCACCTTTTAGTCCTTGCTCACTGATGAGATGGCAGCAGTCCCTTTTTGTAAAAGCCTCGGCTACATTTGTTTGGGGCATTAGCTGCCCTCACAGCCTGGAGCTTCTGCTTATCTCACATACTATGGCAGCATAAAAACACTAGGCAAGGATATCTGAATCCTATGAAATGAGCAGAAATTTAATGTGTTTGGCACTTACACTTACCGAAATGATAGAACTGTGGCTTTAATCTCTGAACAACTGAGAAATGCTGGCCATTTTAATACAAATAGTACGCCAGTGCTTATTTCCACGCTTTTATAAAGCAATCTGTTATATAGATTGTAGTCACAGAGAACATCTGAGTGCAGGTTAGGAACATGAGCTGCGTAAAAGCTTTTCACATGGGCAGCACAATAAAACTTCTCTCGCACTGGGAATAATTAAGTCAGAAGATAGTGCATTCACAATTAGCAGGGCATGTTCAGTTTCTTCATTATCATTTTAATTAGCAAATATTAATGTAATCTACAAGTACAAGAGGGAAAACAACTAAAATTACTAAGTTTAAGGAGTCCTTCATGACCTAAGCTAAATTGAGACAAATGTCTTACTAATCAGTACTGGACACCAACTTTCAGGACATTCATTTCCATTTACTGTTAGAACTTCCAAGCGTGTTATCAAATTTAAGAATGAATTAAGGCTCCCACAGGCTACATCTAACCTCTGATGAAGGCAATGGTTAATAAAAATGGATTAGATGCTCTTCTCCTCTTCAGTTATCAGTTCAGACTGATAGTGATCAAGTGACTGTGGCAGCTCTGCCTCATTCAGATTCCACGCCTGTGGCTGTAGCAATCACGTAACCCAGTGACACACAGAACACACTGCCCTCTCATTTTTAGTGGGTTCCTGGTGCTTTTATATTTAAGATATGCTGGACGAAGCCTTAGCCTCTTTGAACTCAACAGCAGAGCTCTCATTCATTTCACCGGGACTCAGATTCACCCTGACTCAAACAGATTTCCTTTCTGGTGCTTGTCCTTTTTCTGCCCTGCAGATGAAGTACTTTGGCCTCCAGTATAATCAATGATGCATCTTACATGAACAACAATTAAAAGATAAAGAGGTTTAAAAGAAGCTATCTCCTAAAGACTACAGTCCTTTCTCATAAGGATTTTCATTTTTAACTCTCTAGCAGTAAAATAATAAATAACTTGTCCAATGCTCTTGTAGGACTGAGTATCATGAGGTGGTAAACTATCCAATTCATGAATATAATCATTACAATTTTATAAATAAAAATTAGTAGTAAATGGAACCCAAAGTATTTCTCACGATTGACAGTGCTATAACTAATCAGAAAGAGCTTTTAGAAAGTTGTTGTTTTTTTTTTTTTATGTTAGCAAATTTATTTTCCAAGTTTGCATCTCTTAATAATAGTACACACAAAGACAGAAAGGGGAAGATTTTGCAGAAAAAGCACCACTGCCATGGAAAATCAACATTGTCATTAGACATTTTGCCAACCGAGATAGTATAAAGCAAAAGTCCTTGTAAAATATTCTTTTATCAACCCCCAAAAAAAGTATTTTGCAAGGGAGCTAGAGGCCAATGCATTTTTAAAATATAGACAAAATACCCAGTTTCAGAAAAACCCTTTAAATCTCCAGCTCTATATCTTTGCTAAACTTACAAACATTCATAACAAAAATCATTCTCTTTTTCTTCTATGCACATAGAAATACAGATAAACTACTTCTAACTTTGGTATCCTAGGCAAAATTAAGTCCTAAGACTTCTATTACAAACATACACAATACAACTTCATGTGTATAGTCTGAAGGTTGGAATTCATTTGGAAAATTCTCTTGCTTGTGTAAAATTCAGTTGTCACTGTAACCAAGAATTATTTTGAGGGCAACTCGCTTTTCTATCCACTGCAACCAGTACAAAAATGAAAATAATTAAGTGGTTGTTTAAGTGGTAGCACACTTTTAAAAGACACTTTGCTCAGACACACTCCTTTCTTAAGGTTTTACACTGGGCAGTAGAAAACAAGTTATGTGGGATCAGAGAGAGTTTTACTGGTCTATTTTGCAGCACTTTTGATACGAGGCCTTACCTCTTGTGTCTTCACGTTTACATATCCATAGTGAGTTCTCAGAGGCTGCCTTTGGCCGTTAGAAAATGGTATCCACTTGACACTGGTTTGTCCAAAGCAGTTTAGAATCAAAGGGAAAGTTACTTCATTGGTGAGACGAACGATGATCAGACAGAGGAATGCTGCAATGAAACTCACAGCAACAACAGACTTTCTCTGTAATACAAAGAAAGAAAAATAAGTATTAAAAAGAAAAAAGTATTAAAATGAATAGTTAATTTTAATTTAAAAATGTATCTCCTATTGTAGGATGAGGGAAAAATGGTTTAGAAAACTATTGTAAGATTATTTTGTATGGTAGTCACCTTGCTGCAAGAACAAAAGAAGACCGGTGTACTGGTTCATTTTGCTTCAATAAATGTGTATTTTAGGGACTGAGACTTTCTTTTAGAACAGGTAGGAAATAAATTGACTTTGCTCAAAAACTATCGTTTTATTTCTTACAATGTTTCAAAACACATCTACCAGTTTTAAATTTTATTTGTATTTGTAATTAAGATTTTTTTTCTGTAAACATTCACAGCAAAGCCTCTATGCACAATCATCAGTGCTGTGGGCACAAATAAATATACAAAGTGCAAATGCCATTTGCAGCCACACAAAATAAAGTCTACTGTGAAGACAAAGGTCACTGCTGATTTTCTTTATTGTGTGCTATTTTTAAATCATCTCTGTGCAACAGAACTTACACTCTAATCTTAAATATTTTAGAATGGTCGGTGAAGTCGGCACAACCTGCTGCCTTATTCCAGGTTCACAAATTTACAAAGGCATTAGTATCTTGGACAAGATGACCTCCGCTGTTAATAATGTACCAGATCTGCAGCCTGTATCTAATTAACCTTTGCTTTCCACCTCTGACCTATCCATTTGGCTGGACTGGTTAATACAACCACAAAAAGATACCAACCTTTTCCCTGGGTAACTCCTCAGTCTACAGGAGAAAAACTAAAAGAAGTAAGCTAAAAGAGAGGGGAACATCTATCTTTAAAATATTGCAGTCAACTACTTCTGGACAAACTATTTACGAACAAAAAGGGTTAGCTGGCATAAGTAATGCTTTGTGGTATGATACTCAATTGTAAAGGTGATTTTTTTTACAATCTCCCTGACAGAATGCAGCAATGATCATTTCCAGGTGTTTCCTACAGTACTTCAACAACTTTCTAGCTTTACCGAATTTGCTACAGTTCAGTCATCCTAGTGAGTTTAATTCTATCGCTCTAAACAATAACAAAGAGACTTATTTATTTATTTTAAACCTAAAAGTCTACCTAAGTGTAACCCTCAGTGCTGGATGGCAGAATCTGATCCCCATAATTCCTGTCTACAAACACCACCAACCCATGGGAGCCAGCACTTTACGTGTTTGACTGTTTTTGCACATGAAGGCCATGAGATCACAGGTGCTGCAATAGTGGCGGAGGGATGAAAGCTGAGCTCTGACACCCACCATATAAAAGAAATGAATTTCTTCTTTGGAGGTTCATTTGAAGATACTCAAATTCAAAACATCAAGCAGAAAAAACAATGATATTTACGCAGCAAGCATCCAGTGAAACACGTAAAGTTGTACTGAACGTGACACAGGAGGCTCATGTGCTCCTGCACAGAGCCTGCAGGCACCGCTGCCGTGCTTCGGGTCAGCGTCTGGCCACCGAAAACTGTGAGGATCACAAAGAGCTCACAGAAAATTTGCAGGGATATTACTGTATCAGCACTTAAAGAGCTGAGAAAATAGTGCCTTGCGGCAGGGTTTGGATGGCACAATTGCATGGCTCTATCTGTTTCAAGGTATTTGGAGGCTGCAATTAATAAGAAAGAAGAAACAAAAGACCGAGATGGGAGAGCTGGGTGAATGAGGTCACTGAGGAGAAAGGGGAGAGGATGATGAAGAGAAGTGTTCTGGCAACATGATTCAGCGAGGAATCTCAGTCAACTAATGGCTGTGTAATGCTAAATTAAACCCAGCAAATCTTCAGAGGACAGTGTAACAGCCACAACCCCATCACAGCTCTCAGCATCTATGGAAGCCACTGCACTTTTCATCAGCTGCATTATAACAGATTTACATTAAATTGCAATAAACTGGCTGGGGAGCACTTCTGTGTCACTTCTCTTTGTGCCAGATGGAAACAGAAATGTTTAGCTATATATCAGGGCCTTGTAAGTGTTAAGAGCAGCCAAGATGTGCAGCACCAGTGATAATCGTAAAGCAGTGAAAAAGAGCATAGATTAGTCATATTATTTATTGCAAATCTCAATTAAAAGATTGCAAATATTTAAAAGGGAATCTAGCTACTCATTCCACTACATGGGCACACTTCAATCAAAATGTCCATAACAGGAAAAAGTGACCCTGCCCTATGTGAGGCCACTATCTGATTTCCACATACATGTACTTTATGATGTACTTTACGGCTTGTCAAATGCCTTTTTTTTTTTTTTTTTTTATCTTGCTTTGCTTTGTACAGAGATGTTCCGAACTTGAAAAGGTTGTGATCAGCTCTGCATGCGTCACGTAGGAAGCTTTTCAAAGAACCTCCACCCCAGAAGAAGTCAGATTGTGTAGCCACAACACATTCATTAGGATGCCAGGCGCTTTTTATATTCCTTCTCTTTAAATGCACTACAACAGGAGAAAAGAAAAGTATGGCTTTCTTCTGTTTTGGTATTTAAGAAAATATGGTTTGAAAAAGAAAACAACAAAGATTTTTCTGTATGTTGCTGAGCTAGAAAGAACCTGCAGTAACCACAACAGCACAGTGAGAGAAAGGAATTTTTACAACAGAAAGGAACTGAGGCATCTGTTACAATTGTTGGGGGAAAAAAAAATCTTGGCATATGCAAGCCAAATACCTGCCTAACAACTTGTACAAAGGACGAGTGCATTCAGGATTCAGTTCGACTGCAGATTTTACTGAAGCCATGAGATCTAACAGTATTCATTCTCTGAAGGAAGCACTACTGCAAACTGGAATTTCACTGGCTTTATAAATTTCACTGGAAAAAACATTTTAAAACTACGAAGCACCTATTTATAATTTTAGCCTTCTTCAAGATCAAGTGAGGCAGTCTGCTCTCTGCTCTGTGGCCAAGAGTACTCTAAAGGACACTTAAAAGAATTGCTTCTCCTGAAGTTCCTCCCTCCTTTACCTACTCAAAAAAAAAAAAAAAAAAAGAAAGAAAAAAACAGGTGCTATTTGTCAACAAGCACTTCCTGTAAAATCTCCCTTCCAGCAGACAAATAGATTTTGCCATATTTCCTCTGGAAAAAATAAATTAATTAATAATAATAATAATAATAAATTTTAGCATTAGAGCTTCCAGGAATTCTACTAGACATTAGGACATGACAAGAAGCACGGAGCTATGTACATGGATGAATACCAGACTCTAACCCATCTCAAACTGCTCTGCAGCAACATTTTAAACACTTACAAAATCATTCCATTTGGGAGACCTAACAAATGTTAACTAGACACTCTGCAAAGAAAAAAACTTTTTCCTTCTTAAAATTAACTTCTCATGGATGCAAACTGTCTCCCACAAGAAGAAATTTTCTCTAGCATGGAAACATCCTCTGTAAAAATCTCAGCCAATCTTTATGTTTTTCTAACGAGTTTAATGTAGATGTTTTGCTGTTTCTAACATGGTCATTTGATGTTGTTAAAAAAAAAAAAGAAGTGTGTACCTTTCAGACTAGAACACAGGTACTGCCATATGTGATACCCCCCCCAAGCAAAAATCCCACACTTGAACTACACTGTTTCTTCTCTACTCTTTTTATTCAATATCCACAATAACATAATCCCAGACTGACTCTTGTCTAGTGCGTATATGGAAATCAGAAAGCAGTAGGCATGATTCACACTTCTAAGGCTTAAATTTATATTTATATTGCTGGGAGAAGGAATGAGATAAAACCAGGACTGTCATAATAGTATGCTGGCTGGGATATCAAGAAAAACTTGGTGGCAATAAAACATTAACAATATTTTTGTGGGCATATATATATATATATCTATATATATCTGTATTTTGGTACCGTGGTTCCTATCACTATTTCTAACCTTCATAACATCTGGTTTTGGCTATTTACCAGTGCCAGGGTGATTCATTAGCTTCAGTTTGGCACGAACTTGCCAGTCTGAGTGAGTTTAAGTCATTTCTCTTTCATAATCTGTTAAGAAGTGTGGAGAAGATGAGACCCTTTTTTGCACTTCAGTAATACCTGATAGAATAATGACACACAAACATTTTTTGTGTTGTATACAAATGTCTAGCAAGGAGGAAGAAAGGCAATATTTTCAGCATAAGCAGAGAATTTCGTAAGTTGTAAATTTTACTGAGGTATGTAGTAATACCTTTATTATGATTTCTAGTCCAACAGCAATACTCTGCCACTTCTGATGTATGATATGGCAAACACTGTCAAAATACTTTATAAGCAATAATAAATCCCCATCCTAGTGAGATTAACAGTAAAGACCCATTTCACAGATGCATAAACTGATGCTGAAAGCAGCTTCCTCGATATCACCAAAAAAAAAATTAACAGAATCTACTCCTAAAGTTTTATTCTAGAACAATTCTGTCTCTCAGAATTATTATTTCCATTAATTCTGCCTGAAATTTTTAAGTGCCAAAGTTGAACATAATATTATGGAAGACTCTAGTAAAGAATCATTGGAACTAGTAAAGTTCTATGCCACAAACAGAAATTGAGAATAGCTTTTTTTTTTTTTTTCAGAAATCAATGTTTTCAGCATTCATTTTCTCCATTATTTTCATGGATACATGATAACACTGTGCTTGGAAGGACAAATGAAAGGTAAAGAGTTACATGAGTGTTAAGTATCTTAGATGACACAATATGCAGTAAAATTTACAGGTATAGTGAATAACTCAATCACTTTTTTAATATCTCTGCACATTAAACTACTATTATTATGGGACTGATGCAGGGTTTTAGGCTTTTTATTCAAGTACGATACCAATTGAAAACAATAATGGTTACACTTACTGAATTTGTTTCATTTTGTAGACCACTACATGGAAAAACTAGTTTATTTAATTTTCTCTTTTATTGTCTTCAGCATCCTCTTCAAATACTGCTTTCTGTTACAACAGAGCATAAAATGAAATTCTTTCAGCATGCTACTTCAGCATACCTTCTGATTTCACCAGTGCAGGCAATAAATACGCCTTCCAGCTATTCCTTCTGGCCTGAATCTCCCTTTAACAGGGCTGCTTGGGGGAGACTCAGGCAGGGGGCCTGAAACTTTTCAGAGAGGGAGCAAGACTGGATAGCAAACATCCTTTTAGAAACAGACATGTATCAAACAACATTTGCATAAAATCGGTAGCTGAAGATTTACTTTTTTCTCCTCCAGAAGTGAAAGTTAATGTGAATATGTTCAAAGGCTCCACGGGAGAGGGCTGTCAATGTTTTCTCTCTCAGGAGAAGAGAACAAAGCAGGTAGGGGGCTATATCAGAAGTAAGATCTGGTTTGAGTTCAAAACCCAGTAAAATTAAGATTAAAGCAAAATTTTAATATTTTCTGGAAAAGGGCACCTTTGCTGAAACCGGAATGTAAGCAGCCAGGAAGCAGAGGCGTAAGAGCAGAAATGAAGATCAGTGCTACAGAAACAACAAATGCTGTGTACATAAAAGTAGGTAGAAAAGGTATGATGAAAGAAACATACAGCTTGTATGCATGGCCTGGGAAGTGTTTCTTCTAAGCATGTTCCCTGACTCAGGACTGCGTTCATGGCTTAAGATGTTCGAGCAGGTATGAACAGGAGACCCCTTACTTTCCTCATGCCTCCCCTATAGGGGGGCTCTGGCCTTTTATATACATGTAGCTAATGCTGCTGAAAAGCTTTCAAGACCACAGCTCACCATCCATCTTTTCCTGTTGTCAGTTATTGAGAACTTGTTACATAATTCAGTTTTCACCGTGATATTTTCAATTCAGTCACAGATGAATGAATGGTGATGTAGCTAGATTTATAACAGCTCAACAGTGTTTTCCACAGCAAAATAAAACATATTCAAACATCTCATTCATTAAAAGCCAAAAATCTGCACATAGTGCTCAGGCTTACTGAGGTAAGACAAATGAGAGCTTCCATGTCACTGTAAAAACACATCTGACTTGAGCTACTAAATAAAGAAAAACAGGAATCAGCAGACAAATTATTGCCCAAACAATTGATGTAGCAGCAGCAGCCTATATTAAAAGCTTTCTGTGCTCACATACAGGAGGACTGTTGGTATTGCAAAGCACTGCCAGATTCCAGATGTTGATCTCTATCACTCTTCCCCTGTCCCCTTAACTGACAGCTGGACAAGGAGGAGTTCTCTTTGTCTGAAGACCTCCTTACCCCTCCAAGTGATTTCAGGCTTTCCAGGACTTCTTATCCTTTGACCATTGTTCCTCCCACTCTTTTCTTGCTTACCTGAAAGTGGATTTGTGCTTCCCTCAGTAGCCCAATTCTGGCCTAGGATACCCAATGCCAACAGCTCCTGCTCCCAACAAGGCACAAACGCATCCTTAGCACAGCTCAAATGTTCACAAGCAGCAAGTCACTGCACCACCAAGGCAACTTGAACTTCAGAGCAAAGGATGCCTTCTGCCAGCCTGCAACTTCATTTTATGTTAAAACTGAAAGCCGTCCGGTAGCTTAAAAGATCTAGCCCATTAAAACATCCATGGCACACTTTAAATAGCACACTTTAAATAAGGTTGTTGATTTTTCATTCTTTAAGATCTGTTAGGAATATTTAATCTAATACTGCTGTTACTGATTCATCAATGTCCTTCACAAATAGGGTGAACTTTATCAGCAGCTGTAGGTGCATAACATACAAATACTAATGCAGCCTCTGCATGATAGAGCAGTATTACAGAGAGAAAAGAAAAAGAAGCATCTGCAGCACAGTCTCAAATGGTGGTTGGTGGTTTTTTTCTGTGTGTGTGTGTAAAATAAATAAATAAACTGGATTGTTGCCCAGCTCTTCTTATCAATAGCTTGGCAAGCTCTCAGACACACGCAGGCTGATGTGTGTTTCCCTATAATAGAACTGCTGGTATAAGAATTTGTGATCTTTCAACCTGGCAGTTGGTTGCTACTACTTATTGAAGTACCACCTGATTGTAGCTATTTTTCACCTGCTGAGAAAAAGTTCAAAGAAAAACCACCCATGTCTGAGTATTAACTCTTCCCCTGCCAGGTATACCTCACCGAGGTGACCTCTCTCTCCTCTGTAGAAATAGATGAAGATTCATGATAGGCAACATCTTCAGAGTGAACCCATTATTGAGTGGTGTCACAAGCATCCTGCCAGACACCCTGTAGCTGCCAACATTTTCATGAATAACACCTTGCAGAAAGTTGGTTCTTTCAACAAGAAATAGACACAAAAATACATAAACTAGAAGAAAGGCAACAACAGAAAGCCCTACAGATGCATCAGGAAAGATTCTTAGCAAAAAAAATAACAGCAGACCTCTGATATGTAGATCTCTCTATATAAAGATATACTTATTAAAAGCCTATTGCATTTCTTTATTATTTTACATGAAATATCAGAAATACTCAATTTCTTGTTTCAAAAAATTACAGGAAATAGAATGTGATAGCTTATAAAATCAAAGTGAGATAAATTCAATTTCTGTTCCTAGCAGTAAAATGCTCGGTGCCTTTGGTACACAGCAGGAGGAGCAGCCGTTAATCACGTACATATATGCTTAGCACACGCTACCATGATGGAACCTCTGGAAGTACTAAATTCTAGATAAGAAAAAAAAAAATGAACAAATAAAATTAAACATATGACAGAAGCCTGGAGGCAGAAGAAATTAGAGTAAATAAAATGTTGTACCAACTCCATATTCTCAGGCTGCACATCTGTGAGGAAAACGCTTTTTGCTGGAAACCTTCACTTGCCTGCAGCTCACTTCTACCTGCAGGGGAAAGTTTGTGCTACAGAGCAAAAATTGCATAACCAGAAATTCACACAAGTGAAATGTAATTGCCTACCACCATCTGGACAAGTCCAAACTTCCTCCATTTAATTATCCTATGTAAAGATCCCCGGCTGCCATGCTGGACTTGAAGCTAACAAAACTTGGCCTCATGCCTCAGTTTCCTTCTGCAGGCCAGCTAATGCTGCAAGACAAAACAGATCTTGCCCAGCCTGTTGCTTGGCAGGACTCTTGCTCTGGCCCTTCACATCAGCTTCATCCTACACCGAGGTCGATACCTTTGGAAACTTGCTTTGAATGTTCTCTCTGCCACGGCACACCTGCTATTCAAAAGCATGGGAGGGAAAACAGGAGCAGGTAGTCATTTTTCAGTTTCGTCTTGTGTTAGGTACCCTCAGACGGCCAGTGTACCTTGCTGCAATGCAGATTAATACTATTATCACAGCAGTACAGCACAGAGCTTTCCATCTAGGATGCAGATCAACTGTGTTAAACACCATGCATGCACGGGCAGACCCAACAGGTTTGTGATCGAAGTGAAAAATTGAAGGGAGGCCCCCATTTTAAATTCATTTGTAGGAGGTGCTGCACGGAGCGATGCTGTGTCTGCACTAACCCAGAAGGGCAAATGGCCTATACGTTTTTGGCAGGTATTTTCCTTTTAAGTACTGGCACAGTCTGACCTTGCTTAGCTCATTTCTCCCGATACAGTCACAGGAAAATGCTCCAATTTAGCATGAACTTAAAGAAAATTTCTTGCCCGTTGGGTACAATTGCATTCCTTCTCCATGTAGCAGTCTGTTCATTATTCATCCTTGGAAAGCATGAGCAAGAGGATATCAGAAGAGAGACTCTCCAAACAGCAAGGCATATGCAGCGTTACAGTTAGAGACCAGAATGGCTACTCCAGTACCACTCAGAAGTTGACAACACGTTCCTCAGCTGACTAGGGAGCTGCTTACATCAGGGCACTGAAACTCAATAAAAGCACGGATCAAGGTAGTGGCCTCAACTTAATTATGAGTCTTATTGATCGTGTCTTCACTTTGTTTTAAAAAGAAAAAAGAAGGCAGCACTAAGCTCACAGCAAGACCTGGTGGGACACTGCAGAGCAGCCTCCTTGGCCGCTCTGAATCCCAGCGACAAATCCACAGTGGACGATCTTTGCCTTCTGTGCTGACCTCTCCCTTCCAGGACTTAGGAAAATAATTTGTGTGAATTGTTTTCATCAGAAAGAAGCAAAACACAATTTCACATTTACCATAAAATCCATGATCTGAGACATATTTTGTGAATACACCCAGTTTAATGGTATACTTGTGGTGGAATAGCACCCAAAAGCCACAATCAGGAGCCAATCTCCATTGTGTTAAAAGCTATAAATTCTTTGGATTCATTATTTCTGCAGAGCATCTCAATAGGAGCTAGAGGAAATCATAAAAATTGATAGTTTTCCGAAAGAAATTCCTCCAAGCAGTAAAGTTTAATCTCTCTCTGATCTGTTACCCTGATAGAATAGAACAGGGACAGTAACATATATATCCTGGCCAAACACACATTCCATCATCATATCTTACTCCTCTCATGCTGGGTGAGCTAACTGAATTGAACTTGACCTTCAAAGCCCTTGGAATGCAACAAAATCTCTCTGTTTTCTGACATTTATGGGTGGCTTTTCTGCATGGCTGCATTTATTGCCTGGAAAATAATGGTGAAAGCTGTGTGTACAGACCTATTATAAACATTGACAAATCACATGAAAGGAAGACAGATTTATTTGGTATAGATTACTCCAGAGATAATCTAATCAAATCTAAGATTTACATTTTTAAAGCAGATAAGATATTCACTGAGTTAGCATTTTGATACAATGGATATATATTACCCTTTTATTTTAATCTGCAAGTGTCATTGAATGGATCCAGGCTTTTGGTGCTTCTACTTTTGCTTTGAAAAGCCTTATGTATTTCATATGAAAATGCAACTTTGAACTAGCACATGCACAAGGAAAACCCTATGGAAAATTCTTACAGAAGAATATCAATCTCTGCCTAATAAAGCTTAGATAAGAAATACATTTGGACATGAAGCTATATTAAAAACCAGGAGTGCTAGATGTGAAAGGCAAACACATCCCAGTCATGGCTTTCTAAAAAGAAACCACATCTGGCCAGCATACCAGAGGTGATGCTGAACATTTTGCTGACACACACTGTCCATTTTGGTGGAAATGTGACAAAAACATGTGCCTAACGATTTTTCATCCTCTAGTTCATGAAATATGGAGGGGGTGTCAGACATGATCCCAAACTTGTCAGCTCCCTTCACGCACATTTTCCTTATTTGCATGCAAGAAACAAACAAAAGCAATTAAAAAAAAACATTCATACTGAGCTTAATTTTTGTATGCTTGTAAATGAAAATGACAGTGGCAACAGTGCCCCTATCAATCTGCGGGCTGCTCTCCAGGAGATGAGGTGGGCTCAAGACACGAAGGAGGCGCCTCTACTGAGGGATGGACCCAGGTGGCTCTGGTTCCATGGCCTGCCCTCGGGCAAGTCACCTCTGCTCTGTTCCTTGGCTTCAGTCTGCAAAAGTGCCCTGACGCCAGCACAGTATGATGTTTTTATTTTAGGTAACAGCAATCAGTTTATACCTCTAGTTTTACCCCAGTGCTGCTTAAACTGCGATTACCGACAGCTGAATTAATCAGGGCAGCACAGAGCCCCCTGGCCACGTGTGCCCAAACAGCTCCTGCTGCATTTGTGTCCTTGGTGAGAATGTTTGGGTTTGTAGCACTTCGTACGGTCGTTACAAGTTATGGGAGTATTTTATGATCTGCTCCAATCACTGTATGTTGTGACAATTATCCCGCAGTGCTCAGAAAAAAGTAGCCCAAGATTTCCTCAGCGAGCCTCTCAGTCTTTCATCCATAAATCTCCACAAATAATGCTGTTTGCTTAATTTAAGACTGCTATACAGATTAATGGGACAAGTTGTCCACTAGTCAGGGGAGGAATACAAAGATCCATCTTAACTTATTTCATTTCCAGATTTATTCATTGCAAATGTTACATAATGTGACATTCACACACTGCTGGAGAAGTTAAGGAACAAAATGCACATCACTAATCAGCTGATCATTCCTCATTTGGCTTTCAATGCCAAAATTAATGATGCACTTCCTTTTTTATTAGATCTTTTTTTATATACTTCACAAAACCAAAAACAGCATGGGAACAAACAAAATATTTCTTTGTGATTTCCCTGCTTTTGTACACATAACCACCTCCACAGTGCTAGGAAATAGATTTAATCAGTTTAAACCCTAGGTCTGCTGGGACTCCAAAAACTTTTTTGACTCTAAGACACAACTTCAGGTGTTTATGTTCCAAGACACAAAATCCTGATATTTTCAGTTGTGCATTCTTGGTCATTCAGCACTCATCACAAATGCCACAAGTCAAGTTTCAGCTGCTCTTACTCCATTTCTCTTGCCTGAAAGTTTATTACCTCACTGAGAGCCACAACATGTAAGGTCAGTCCCTCTGACCATTCTTAGACCCCCTAATCTTACAAAATTCACAGAGCGCTCCCCATTTTGCTATGCTAGAGCGAGCCTCTGCGGCAGAAACTTCTTGCTATCCAATACTACTGTTTTTGAATATTCCTCTTTCATTTATTTTATGGAATTTCCATCTTTAATTCTTTATACCCACCGTTTTTCTGCAGCTATGCCCCAGCTTCCTGTTTAACTCTAAAGCCTTCCTGCCAGTGTCTTTTTCCAGAATTGCTTTTAAGAACCTTCTCATGTTTTCCCTAACTACCCTCCATTTGCGTATATTCCTCTGTCTTTCTGACTAATTCCATCCTAAATTCCCCCTCAGGGCATCGTCTCTCCTCCCCTATTGAACATGATGAAAAGAAGGATTAATCTCATCTCTCTTTTTGGAACCAGTTCCATTCCCTCTGCAGCCCGGTACGTGGCCCTTTTTTATTGAAGGTGTGGCTTTTGCTTTTCTGTTATGACACCGCTACTGTGGTGGCTACAATGCTCACAGACTTCTGTACTTCAGCTCTGTGTTAATACGTTTAGCCTTTGTTTAAGCCTGGAAGTGTATCATGCTGTTGGGAAAGGCTGCCTAGGAGTGAGCTCTGGAGGCATTACTGCAGACACCCCTTTCTTGTAATGTATTTACCTAGAAAATATTAACCTAAATGAAAGGCCACTAGGTTAGAAGCAGTTTTCTAAACAGACAGCATTTAATGTATATAACCAGTCTTATCCCTTCTCAAAAACCAACTTTAACAAATCTCCTCTCAGCCAGTTTCAGCAAGCTGACAGAACCAAACTTGCATTTTCCAACAGCACAGGTCCTGCAGTCTCCTGGCACACTATTTTCTTAGCCCATGTTCTGCTTTCATGTCATCTTCCTTGGCTACAGGTCTTGCACTTGGTCTTTCAAAAGGGACCTCACCGGTGTGTACCAGCCAGCCAACTTCCCTGAGCTAACATATTTCACAATCCCATTTCATTCGGATTCCAGAGCACCTTGTGAGTGGTCAGCACATCCAGAATCAGTCCAATGGCATTTCTGCCAACACTACAACAGCCCTGGAGTCTTCTGCAAATGTACCTTTGGTAGGAGCCAAGTGACCTCTAGAAAGCTCTCATGAACAGATTTTCAGAACAGCTCAGGTCTCAGCAATGCCAGGCAGGACAGAAGAGGCTGCAGCAGCTGGAATAATAGCAGCTGTTGGGTTCGGGGTCAGGTTTTTGAAAAAAAAATAAGTGGCAGGTAAGTTACAGAAATGGGTCTTGAAAAGAGCGTTTCAATCCATTTCTTAGTCTTTAGACACTAGTTCAAAGACAGTTTACAACAGCCAGCCTTAACTCACATCACTTAGGAAATATCTCAGGGAAACACGGTGCACACAGGCAGTACCACAAGGGAAAATCTACCACAGCTGCATCATGTTATATATTCATTTTCTTTTTAACCAAAGTGCACTTCTCATGCTAAACAATTTAGCCTCTTGAATTTTGACAAAGATTGTACCACGGAATGTCATATGTTGTCCACTGAAGGGTAAAAGTGTACAAAGCATTAGAGGACGAAGTATATTAGGGTTACACATTTTATTCCATCCTTCTTCCTTTTGTTTCCCCATTGAGCTCCAGAGCTGTCATCTCCTAAAAGCCTCAGCCTGTCACCTCAACGAGACAGCAGCTGACATGTCCCTTTAGTGAAAGGAAAAGAGATTTTGTGGCATAATAAAACTGCAGATGATAAAATCAGTTTAAATGACAATAAGTACAGAAAGGCATGTGCTACCCATCTTCCGCTTTGGTCTGTTACTGTTATTAGATGCTCAACGAAATAGAGAAGTAATGCAGCTTCCTCTCTCACACCCAATGTCTCAGTCTTTGGTGATGCAAAGACTACTAAAATCTATATGAAAGCCTTTTTTCAGTTAAAAATCTCAAAGCTTTCTCTGTCTTCCCTGGCCACAGAATAGATTGTCCACAAGATATTTATATAGAGATAAATTAACATGCTATTTTACTGCACAAAGACCTTAAAGACAGGAGAATCAGAAAGGTTTTGATAAATCAAAAATATAGTGGAGGAAAAAAAAAAAAAAACCTACACAGCAACTAAACAGCCAGTCCTGGCACACAAGCTCAGTTTGAGAAACTTCTGCACCATGCAAGAAATAAAGAACCTAAAAGAGACCCTTTGCCACCAGCACCAAAAGCATCCTCCAGCAGCTTTGGCTGCTGCCTGGGGGTGAAGCATTGCTTCCTATTATATAGGGGTAAATGATTTTCTTTTGTTTTAACCACATCGAGTGCAAACAAAGCTCTTGTTAAGAAACAACAAGGCCAATAAGCTGAACTAAAAACCCATTAAAAATCGTATCAGAGGGAAAGAAATGTTGCAATAATAGCCATGATACAAAAACAGCCTGATCAAAATGCAAACGAGTGCAAAACTTTCCAGTTACTCACGCTATCCAAGATTCAAACCAGGTAAGGCAAGCATATCACTAAAAGCAAAATTTGATTTTTTAATTATGCAATCGTCTAGTAATGAATAAATTAGGTTTGATTCGTTTTATTCTCCCCTCCTATGCAGCACAATTACAACAGTACTGGAATGAGATTTTAAAAAAATTACCATTTCATCAAGGCTTTTTAATTCCCATCTATGATTTAATTTGATCACCAAATTTGATCTATAACGATATTAATAGATAGAAAAATCCATAGTAGAGTCCATTATTGTTGAACTTTATCATCTTTTTAGAAAGTACAATAGTAAAATTATCTGTTAATTAGATTAATTTCAAGGAAGCGTAAATCATCCTGACCCATGATACTTGCTTGCAAAGCTATTGTGGGGGAATAATTAATAGGCAATAGTCCAGGAATATTATTCTGAGCAGATGCGAGCCTTGAACTTCCAGTCACTAGACTTAAATACTAAGAATACATCATCTGACAAACTCCAACATCCTGGAGCGCTGCAGGAAGGAGGAGAAGAAAACTATATGTACTGCTATTGTTACATACAGTCTGTAGTACGGCTCGACATGACCACAAATTAAAAGTGGGTATAAGTAAAAATCTCTGAATTTTAAATCTTCAAGGCGAGAAGGACTGTGCCACTCAAGTAGCAGATACCCATGTAATAAACATGTCTTACAAGTCATTTCACTTGGGACCTAGTCTGCTGCCAAACTGTACGGCCTTGGGCGAGTGTTTAACCCTACACAGTATCTGGCAATAAATACATGTCGTAAGGAAGATGGATAAAATATGTAAGCATACGTTTGCAATTTTTCCTCACCTTTCCATCACATGAAGTCAATTTCTACAGATTCTGGATTAGATCTTGTCCCAAACACATATCTGATTCCTATGTCCTACATTTAAAAATTTGTGAGATCTTCGCAGCAGCAATAACATCTGCTGAACAATGAATGGGAAGTAATCAAGACCAGAATCTTGCATTCACATGTAAATTTTCAGCGGAAATTAGTTACTGTGTTTTCTGATGAGCTGTATGTCACATTGCACTATCTGTCTAATAAATAGCAAAACGTCCTCAGTTGTGATGGACGGAGCACTTATCCATGAAACATCTTTATGATACACAGAGAGACTCCCAAAACATTCTGTTTCAGAAGCTGAAGCAAGGACAGAAGCGGGTTTGTGCACACACAGGCTCCCAGGAACACACCAAGCACAGACCAACAGAAAGGGTTCTACACAGCTCTACTGTGACATTCCCTAACATGATGATTCCTCCTTCCTGCCTGGTAGCATCCAAGCTTTCACCACCATACAGAACAAACGCAGATTACTGACCTGAAAACCTCAGAACCACATATCCCAAGACTCCAATAAAGATCAGGCTTAAAGAACATGTATTTAGAAAACTTGGACTAAATATGGAAAGGTTGGATGGAAGACAGAAAGAACCTTCTTCCCATCCCTTGAATCCCCAGTTAGTTGTAACCTCTGTGTAGTACAACATATTGAGCAACAGAACGTGAGAAACACAACTGCTTTGGCTATAATTCTATGAAAGCACTAAGCTTGATGGCATTAAGCAAGAATATTTTTGCTTGGGGGAAATACTGCATTTTTCTGACACTCTACTTAGCAGATGCTAAATTCAGCAGATTTCAAACGAAATGTGCACCCCAGAGGGTCAGTGGAAGAAGGGTCTTGCAGTAAAACCCTCAACCCCAAGGCAGAAGTGTTTGGTTTGGCATTCAGTAAGGCCTGGAGCTCTTTTATAGCAAAGCTTCAAGCATAAACTCCACCAAAAACACCACCCGTGCTCCTGCTATCTCTCTGGGAAATCTAGTGAAGTGAAATTGATTTTCTTTTTTTTATTAGCGAAGCCATTAAGAATGAGGCACCAAGAGATGAATGGAGAACAAGCCACGAAAAGAGACAGAAGCATCTGAAAATGCTTTTTATTTGCTGCACAGTTGCTTTTTGAGAACAAATACCTGCGTATACAGAAGATCAATCTCTGCCCAGACTCCAGCAGCAACACCCACAGCAACCCTAGCAGCCTGCATGCAGGCAGAGCTCTGCAGGTGCAGTAAGCAGCTACCTCCAGAAATCTGATGTTAAATTTGTCAAAAGAACAGGATGTGTCAGAAGAATGTACCCAACATACTAGAGATGCTCCAGTAAAGCCACGCACCACTGATGGCACACTCGGACTGCTCAGTTACAAAGAAATTTGAAATCAGGGGGTTGCAGATGAGGTGAAGAAACTCACTACCCACACCTCTCCTTTCCATTCTTTTATTCTAAACCCATGCCTTCATTTCTTGTTCTTTGATTATTTTTTTTTTTTCCCGCTTTGACCATCCCAAGCTCACCCCATGCATTTGTTCCCTAAGTCCCCTTTCAGCAGAGGCAGCAGTGGTAGGAGAGCTGGGAACCAGACCTACCGGGCATTGGATAGCAGCACATCGCTGCCATCAAGCAAAGGGCCCTCATTCTGATCTTGTTTGCTCCTGATGCATTGGTTTCCTGGCTGGTCTTTCAGACAGTGTGATAAAAATACTACAGACGTAATGTTTCATTTGCTGGTATTAGAGCAGTTTGGCACACAGTGACAAAGAGAACAAAGGAGCACTGCTCGCCCAACGCGCACACAGTTTCAAACACAGTCATGGTCCTATGAGAGCAGAATGAATTCCTACAAGCAAAATTAATAGGATACCTTATTCTTTAACATCTGAAGGAGGCAGGAGTGAAAGAGAAATGAAACTTCAAGTGTCTTACTTCAAACAAAAGGAGGGTATTTAAACAGAAGAATCTCATGGGAAAGATGCTGTACCGCTACAAACCGCGCGCTGCCTCAGAATATAACAGCGATGATAACATTACTAATGGAAGGAAGACATCCCCTCAATTTCCATGTGGATTGTAAATTAGAGAAATGAGTACAAGAGCCGGGATATCCATATATGCATGTGCACGTGCATGCACACATACACTGCTCGCCCTTTGCAATCACTTAATCGTTGTGTCAGATCAAAGGCAGCCGGAGCGCAGATGGATGATTTCCCATCTGCATCTAGCCGTGGACTTCCATTTGCCATTGGGCCCAGACTGTAGCACGAAGCAATATTACTCTCATTAGTCCCTGGAGGGTTCTGCAGCTTATGATCAAACAGGGACGAGTTTTCCATCTTCCTCCTACTGCTTGTATATCATTTAGCATTACAAGATGTTCCATGAATAATGGAAATAATGAAACTACGTCCTCGAAGACACTCTCCCCAGGCCAGAGACAGCGTACACTGTAGTTATTGAGGAATTATATATGGCTTGATTAGCTGGCAGCTGCTCTCAAACAGTGCATGTGTTACAGCTCAGCGTTGCCTGGCTTTCCTTCAGCTGGGACATTAATGTGAGACTCCCTCTTCTCAAGATCACAAAACTTTTGGGACTGTAAGTAGCTCTGAGACAATCAAGTGGTGCAGAAGTTATTTGGGAAAGAGGATAACTAGACAGATGAACAGGCAGATAAACAGCACGGTTGTGTAAGCATTATTTCCAATAAAAGATGGTAACCATTCTTCTTTATTTTGTTACTGATTCTTGGACATCACAATTTTAACACAAATCATAAGTAAAGACAAATTACAAGATTTGTTTTTCCTCATGTATATACAAACTTGAGGATGAGAAAGTCCATAGTCCACCTGTTCTTCACAAGCATTTATGAGCATGTCTTGGCAGCTTCCAGCTCTTAGGAACTGTAAGACAGGATCCAGCTTACTGACTATTGAATAATTTTTTGTAGTACTTAAGTACACTGTAACAGCAAAAGCCCTCAGAGACTTATTTAGTGAAGTAGGCTACAATACTCTAATTCTGGCTCCATGCTGGCTTTAGTAAATTCTATAACAAATCCAGGGCCATGCAGGAATTCATGGTTGTAACTATACTGAGCAGCATGGCCAGAAAAACACTTTACGGGAGCTAAGATAGAATTGAATCCCGCCAAGCCGAAAAGGTTTCTTTTCTCAAATTGTTGCCAGAAAAAGAGTGCATGTTACACGATTTTAATTCCGTTTATTGGAAGAATATAAGTATTAACCAGTTCACTATTACATGAAAAGTAAGATCTATAGGAAGCAAGCACCTTAAATGCAAGAACTCACTGCTGAAAATATGCTAACATGAGGTTTGGGGCATGGGTTATTTTTGGTTGTTCATAGCTTGGCTGTAACTCATCTCTCTGTTACATATCCTTTCTACCTCTAGTAAGTTAAGTATTCATTTGCAAATTTCAATGAAATCAAGAAAGTGCTAAGCTAGTTTCTTAGCTCAGAGGTAACTAAATTCCCAGCAGAGAAACCAGCAGCTGATCAGATCAACGACCAAAATTGAGGTCAGATAGGAACAACTCAGCTATTCAGCATTTTGCTTGACATTTTGCTGGCTGACCAGTGGATGCACATAGCTCCTGACTTGACAGATCATTTGCCATCCTGCATGCTGAGAGAACAGTAAAAGAGAGCAGGTAAGCAACAATGTACAAGAAGGATGAAGGACACATTAGATCACCACTCATGGAGAAAAAGCTGTTTACTCAAATGTTGCTGATCTTGTAAAGAAGCTCGAATCCTCACAGTATCTCTGCAGACACAACTAGCTGAAGTTAGAAGAACCCTATGTGCAGTTATATGTACATACCTCAGATTTACTTGATAATGCTTTAATGCAACTAAGAGGAAAAACACAAATATTTGTTAAATCACATGAAACAAACAGCTCCACAATCGCACTATACTGGCAGAGTCTGATTTCTCTTCATGCACACCAGCTAACGGATGCATTGTAAGTCGAGTCAATTGAACTATTCCTGATTTTTCATCTGTGTGAAAAGAATTCAGTTCAAGATTAAGATACAATTAAGTAGTATTTAAAATCCTCATGAACTGAATGAAAGTTGCATATACTAGAGCTTTGGTAAGTCACTGATTTTCATTGGTCTGATACCTTTTTCATTAATCATAAAAGTTACAGATTGATAAACAGACAAACAAACACTGTTAGACAACCATGCAATTCTGGTATCTCACTGGAGATGAGAAAAATACAGTACGTGAAGTTTGGGTGCATCGCAGGCTTGTATCCAAGGACTGGGTGGAGGAGAACAAAAAAAAAAATCCTGAATTTGGGAGATAGACAGTGCATGTGTATAGAACTGCAGAGTTTCTATTCCCAGGGATGTGCTTAAATACATCCTCAAGGCAGCAATGTGATTACAATGAATTGGTGCATTGAAATGTTCTGAGAATGGAAGCTGATCCAGTTCAAACAAGTGAGAAATGAGGATGCTACAATGTTGAATATTTAATTAACGGAAGAAAAACAGAGAAGATTCACTAGAGAAAACTGTTCTGCATTTCCCAGGCTTTGGCTAGCTGGCTTGAGAAACATTTCCATTGTTAAATTCAATTTAAAGAAAGGAAAAGAGACAGAGACGTGCAGAAGCCTGATATTGTCCAATTAACATTTTAGTTTAAGATTTTAACAATAGCATCTTGAAAGAGCCCATTTAACGTGTAGGAAATCGCCTGCTCCCGACTGGTTTGGTATGTTCTGAAAACGCTGTCTGATTATAGCTCAGCCCAGAAGATTGAGAAAGCTGTCTTAAAGGATTACAACCTACAGACTTACATTTCAGATTTGTACAACTGCTGGAGGGCATCGTTGAGTGAAAGCATTTTGAGAGGGTATCACACAGAATGTGCATTCAAGTGTTTTACACACATGAATTCAGCAAACCTGCCTTCCTGGGCAGCAGCAAATCAAGGACCCAAGCATGTTAGAAGGAAAAGGTGAGAGTAATACATTATATATTTTTCTTTGTTTCATCCTGTGAACATACTCTTCTGATAGTGCAGAGGTCTGTTTGATAAAGCAATTTGATTGATAACAACTGTGCCATTCCTCTGAAGAGTCCACATGAGTATCACAGATGGTGAGATAACTCACTGTAATTTTCTCACCAAAGAACACAGAATCAGGCTTTCAGCCCACATAGCAGTCAATATTTCCAATAAAATTCACTAAAGAAGGCTTTTTGGGGGTTGTTGGTTGTTGTTTCTTTTTCTCCTTGTACTTCTCAGTTTCAGGTTATCCCAGCAGCCATGTCTCTGCTGCAATGCTGGATGTATTCTGCACTCAGCATGTTGAATGTTTCTGCCCTGGTGGTTCTGAGTGCACATGTAGGCTAATGTCACATTTTGACAGTGATGAAGAAGTGAAAATACAGGAAAAAGGGAAAGCAAAAGGGGAAAAACAGGCATAAATAATAGCAAAGTACAAGAGACTTAACTGAGATGCCTGGAAGACTTCAGAACTTGGGGTCTGGTCTAGTCTAGCAATCACTTGGTAACATCTTTGCATTATACATGTAGTGCACTGGCTTGGCAATGCAGTGTCACTGCGTCCTGCTACTCACAGCCTAACGAGAGTAACTGAACTCAATTACATTTAGAGTGGATTCATGTGGTGAGGCATCTAAGCCTAAAAATAAATCAAATGTATTTCACAATACTGATAAATTGAAAAAAAAATCACATACAGTATTTTTAACATCCAATCTACTCAACTGCAGCTATCCCTTAATGTTTTAAAGGTTTTTGTTCATTTGTTTCTGTTTTAAAAAAGATGACACTGATCAAAGAATGGACAAGCACAGAGAAGACCATAAATCTGCAGGTGCACTGTGGACGGTGAGGATACACAGTAGGGTCTGTTAACATCTAACGAGGAGCATTGTCAACTAAAGGGCCTTCAAGATACATACCACCCTGGACTTCAGGAATAATATTCTACCAACTGAAAAAAAAGTAAGGCTTTACTCCCACCTCTCTAATAAGCAGTCCTTCCTGTTCCATCAATAATATCCAACGTAAGGCAAGGTTTGTCTGCTTTTATGACAGTTGCTTTGGTGCCTTACTTCAGACAACATAAATATATTCATGTGCTTCTACACTCTCTCTAGCTGCAAGTCTTGATAAAACCTCAAACAGTTCTGTGCAAATATTTTAAAATTCCAGGGATGTCCCAAAAGGCCGTCCCTCTGGGGTCCAATGCAGCAGATGTTTTATGAGGCTCGCTAAGTTTATCCTTTATATGTCCCACCTCCTCATGTACCTCATAATATGCTTTCTTTTCCTATTTTAGGGAAATAACCATTTATTATAGAACCATTTTCTGATCAAGGATTTGTCAATATTGCAAGTGTTTTGAAAACAAGGTTAAAAGGTCATCTTTTGTCATCTTTCTCTGGTTTTAGTCACTGAATTCATATTTTAAGGTCAAGAATTTTGGCATTGACCAAATTTTTCTTGGTTGCCGTAACATCTTTCCAAAGAACAGACTTGGTGGTAGATTTGGTGCACCACCGGAAGTCTTTACTGGAAAAAAAAATAAATAAAAACGTACTAAAAAGTATTAACCAACAGATCAAGGACTTTAGGAGAGAATCAACGTACTTATTCATCTCTCCTGTACAATTTCTCATGTGATTTCCACATTACAAGGCAATGCCTGTCTGTCGTGATTTGCCAGAGCAAATTTTCATTCGAGCTTCAGAGAGCTTATTCGTTTTGGCTGGTGGGTTGCAATGTTTTCCTTTGCAAGTACAATGAGTATCTGAATTACTACCGTGCCTAACAGCCACAGTTACAAAAATCACAGCATTACACGTAATTTCAAAGCTAGGAACTTTGCCTCCTTGAATAAAGGTAACAATTCCTTGCACTGAAAGTAGCATTCTTCACTACAGCCAGACTCCCGGTTTAGCTTCCCAAGCCTATGATTAGAATTCATTCTTTCTTCAACTAAACATTGAGGAGACAGAAGAAAAAAAATATCAGGATAGGCTAATGTTGGTGGACAGCAGCAGACAACTAGCTTTAACACATTTTTGGATTTGTCTGTCAGGGTGACTGGCTAGGTAACAGTTATCCCCCAAAAGCCATTTTTTGACCTTCTCTTCCTCCCTCCCCAGCTCATTTATCATTGCTTTTCTGCATGCTTTCAAGTATTTTTGGTAGCTTCAGGAGATTCTTTAAGTATGTTCACTATTTTTACTACAAGACCATAAATAGCTGAGATCTCAGACACACCTTAGTCTTCAGGAAAGATGAGGTAACTGTGTCTGCAGTCAGTTTAGATTAATCCTATTTTTCTACAGCTGTTTCACCAATCTCACTTCCTCCATGCATTCAAGCTACAGCACGGTGCCACGTCCAGGAAGAAACCTCTCACCTGAGGCATCTCTCACCTGCTGCTGACTGGCAGCATGGGTTTTGTTAAACTTGGCACCCCAGGCCATTCACGCATCAACCCATTTATGCAGTAATGAAGCCACTGAGGTGACAGCTGTGTTTATCACAAAATCTTGCTGACAGGGCTTACAGTTTCTCAGCTCCCCTCCAGTTGCATTCATTCTCCCTAGTTTAAAAGCTCAGATGCTATTCTTGCTACTTAAGCTACTGAAATTCATGGAAGCCTCTGTATTTGCCATTCCATCATGCAGAAGTGCTCTTGCTGATGAGGTGAGGTACCAGCTCCCATCACAGGGTATCACTGCAGGGCTCTGCCCACACAGAGGCAGGATTCAGCTTGGCTCACATACTGGTCTGAGCTGGGCTCACATGAGTGTGAAGTCTTCAGCCCGGGAACAGCCACGATGCTGCCTTTGCTTAACTGAAAGTGGACTGTGTGGTGCCTTCTTAGTAAGCAGTTCTAGTCATATCAAGCCAATTTTCTATTTCCAGTGACTGTTCACGTTTCCTAAGGGGCAAACAGGAGAAATCACCATCTGACCACTGACTCGAGGAACAGCACACCTGGAACCTGACATCACACTGAGGTAAAGGAGAAGCGTAACTCTGTCCTTGTAACCCAAGTGCTGCAGTAAGTTTGTTCCTATGAACATCACAGTTTCCCTTGGGTGGCACAAAACTTCAGAGCACGGGTTTGCCTGCCAGCGTTTGTCACTGAGGTTTGTCCCCCCACTGCCTTGCCAGGCTGCCCGCACGCTCCCTCCCCACACAGCACCCCTCAAGCACTGCTGCCGGCTGCTTTCACAGAGTATGCACAAAACTGGCTGGCTCCAAGCTGCCTTCCTTTGCCACTGCTTTCAGTGACCTGTCTGAACAGCTTGTTTTAATTTCATCTCTCGCTCCTTTCATTTACTGGCATTTAGCTCCGTGCCCAGCAGCGTGCCCCTGGAGAGCTCTCCCCCGGGGAAGAACGGCCGCAGCTCCATTGATCGGCCCATGCTCCGCGCAGCAATTTCACTGCAGCAGGCTGCATTGCTTGAACTCCATGGCACAATTCCCATTGTTTTGCAACAGCTTTAAGGCTCTCAGAATGGTCTCATCAGCAACATGATTATCAGTTTAAAAGGCTGCAGCGCTCTTCGAGTGCTGTCATTCAGTAACCCCACCTGCACTGAATGGAATAGCATCCGTGCTGTAAGTCTGGATCACGCTTTAGGTCTTGAAAAACAAACACTGCTTTAGCTCAAATACAGAACTAACCGAACCACCAAGGTGTCTTTTTTGGCCTTGCTCCTTTTGATTGCAGCTGACAACATTTCAATTACATATTTTTCCTTGTAATAAAACCTTGGGATGTGCTATTTTGGCAAGTTCAGAACGGTTTCTGCAACAACCAGCTCCTGCACAGCCCTATTCAAACTAACACAACTGCTTTTTCTCAACTATCTCCATGCAAATCTCACTTTCAATTTTATGAACCAAATCTTAAAAAAATTGTTCTTTGGATAAAGAATCAATCACATTATGATTTTAAAATCCTTAAAGACTTTTTGTCCCAGGAGTGGGGATATAAAATCTTTCATATGTCTGGCTTTTAATTTCCATTCGGCTTTCCCACAGTTGTATTTCAGACACCTTTAATTTTTCATGGCACTGATTCTGAATTGTCCAGTTTTTACAGGTGAGAAGTGACTCTATTCTGGTCACTTTAACACTTGTGCAAAAGACACACTTTTAGCTCCGGCAGCCCCCAGTCTCCTCAGCCTCCACCACTAAGAAAGAATATTCCATTTTTTATTTCAATCAAATAGTGTTTTGCTGTGAAGCGCCTCGGCTTTTCTGCCATTATCACCATTCAGACACAACAGAAGTCTCTCTCTCACCAGATGAAAGCTGCTGGTCCTCTCCTAGCCGTAGCACTTGCAAAACTGAACCTTCCACAGCAGCCACAGCCAGCAATGGCCGTTAGCCAGGTTTGGGAAAGGTCAGGTCTCCACTTTCAGCCTTTCCTTCCTGTTGTTTTTTTGGTCTTTTTTTTTTTTTTCTTTGTGTTACACAGTTACAAGTGTTGCATTCCCACACCGTGAAAGAAATCTATGAAATGTAATATTAAAAGTAACCAAGCAGCATTAATAACTGTTTGCAAAGGAACCCGCAGAGGCAAATGGCTTTGTGCTTTAACAAATCTGATACGTCAATGTTATCAAAATGAGCAGCACGCAGGGGGCCGCTCCCAACATTTCTGGTGTTTCAGTTACAGCAAATTTCAACGACAGAAAAACACTGATCGACCAACTGTGGAACACATTTCTGAAGGATCGGAGTGATCCCATGTGTCTCAGGGCCCTGGCATGGGAGAACGGCCTCCTTCCTATGGAGCATCAGTTAAAGGAAAGAACTTACTTGGACAGCAGCATGGCTTGAAAGGAGTGAAGGACGGAGTGCTTTGTCACCTCCATGCAGCAGGCAGACCTGTGCTCAGCCCTCTGCAAGTGCAGACCCCGCGTGTCTTCGCTGGGCCTTGGGGCCCTCTCTGCGAGAAGAGCACCGGCAGGTGGCGGGACTGCACGTCCTGGTGGCAGAGCTCAGTTCTGTCACATCAGCCTGCGAAGGCAACAGGCACCACCCAGCAATTTCAGCTTGGTTAATGAAGTTTTCCCTTGCTAGGATTGAGTGCTTTTGTTTCTAAGACAAAACGTATCCCCTACGAGTTAGCCACCATGCCTGCACCTGCCCCCCTGTTCAAACAAGCCCAACGCAAACCACCAAGTGCCTTAGGTACACTGCTAGCACGCCTGGTTAAGTCCCACAAAGAAGTACAGGGCTTCCCCACAGGTTTGTCTGCATGGTGGGGGGAAAAAGAAACAAACATATTCCCCAAGAAGGGCAATACCCAGACTTGGACATTAAGGAAGGGACATCTGACTTCTAAATTCCTCTCTCCTGAGGCTCTGTATGCAGTAACAGTTTGTGACAATGCTTTCTAAATCCTAGCCAGCAGTTCTACCTCTGCAGATATAAAGGGCTTCTTAAAAATATTCCTATTAAAAAATCAGAAACTGTGCTACCAAAGTCCACATGTTTGTGAGTGTGGAAATGACGCCCACGGTGCAAGCCCAAGTTTTCCCCACGTTACTCGTTAGGAGCACACAATAATTCCATTCCATATTGCTGCAGAACAAGCTCCAGACTTTGAGTCCAGTTCTTGTTGCTAACAATAAAGCTTGACTGGTAGAGGGAGGTTATAACAGCTCTGTTATAAAGAAAAACCCAAAAGGATAGAGAGTTAAAGGTTTCACAGCTCACTTCAACTCTGTCCCTGCTTGAGGTTTCGGCTTTTGAATTCTTATCTCTGTGTCTTCCTTTTAACATTTTACAGGACTTTCTAGCTGGACTACCTACTAAAGCAGCTGTGTTGTTTGCTGGTGAAAATCTAATATAAGGGCTACATCTCTGAAACAAATAAAAATAAATGCAACAAATATGTAGTTCCACTCCTGCCCTATTGATTTCAAATCCAACAGGAGTTTCACTATCGTATTACCATTTACATGATAACTCAGGGTAGAAGTCGTTCAGTGAAATGCACTGAAGTTCACCCTGGGACTTGGCCCTGGCAGGGTTCCACCCTCCTGTGTTTTCATTTTGCCTTCAAGTTGAGTATTTGTTTATAAACTACACCAAAGTCTACATATGGCTCACAATAAAATTCTCAAGAGGGGGGCCACCAGTTTTAGAAACAGCAGTGGAAGGAACATGAATGTAGCAGTATGAAAAGAACTCTCAGCAAGGCTCTGCCTGATTGAAGTCTCTTTTACATTCAACATTTGAATTTTCTACATTATTTATTGCCATCGTCAGAAGTTTAATCCTTAAGGCATCATTCTGCATGCAGTTCCCTTCTAAGCACATGAAGGTAGCTTAATTCCAATACAGTTATATAAATTATTAATCTCATCTCCAAATACGATGTGCATTTCATCTCAGGAATTGTCTGAGATCCAAAGCGTTAGTATGGAAACCAAATTTCCTACATTCAAGCTTGTTTTCAAGAGCTCTGTTAAGTGGTCGTCAACTGAAGACTGTATCATAGACCAGAGGCATTCTGCACAATGCAAGCAGGACCAAGAAAAAAAAAAATATATCCAAGTCCAAGTAATTTATCTAATAGGAACATTCCCAATCTGCACTTCAGGATTTCTCTCTCCAGCTGACCAGCCAAACATTCTTTTTTTTTTTTTTTTTTTTTTCCCTGAAACCTCCAAGCAGATTAACCTACAAGTGTCTAACTGTAAGGTACCTTGAGGTAACTCGGTACTTTGAGTGCACCACACAGCTGAGGATGTGACAAATCTCACAAGACAAAACCCTCTGCAAGCACCACTTCCATTATTCATTCCCCACTGTCACCCAGAGTGTTCTCAGAAGAGCTCTCCAAATGTCACCTTCCCACTAACTTTCACATTGCTATGTACATGTGGCTACAAATACTGTTTCAGACATATCCCAGTGTAAACGTTCAATTTCCAGATACACAGAAAATGCATTAGTTTCTTCTAAGGAAAATGGTAGGGAAAAGAAAAAAAGAATTAAAACAAGTTATATCCACCAAGGCAGTACATCCCTCTATATCGTCATCAAAACCAAAAGCAGATGGAACGAATAAAGCCATTTTTAACACCAGTAAGACTCTGAAGAGCTTCCTCTGAGGGTCGCTGAAACACGCAGAATGACACGTGTCAACTTCCTTCTGCAACAGTCCTGACCATGTATTCGGCCCGTGACTGCTGCTCAGCTGGCCAGTATTTGTTTCTCAATTGCTGCTTCTGATATTTCCCTCCACAATTCACATCTGACAAATGGTAAGACTTTGTGCAAATACTTGTATTCTTGTACATGAGGAAATAGAAATATTCATTAATATTTTTTTCTTCTACTTGAGAAGTTTTAGCCATCCAGCGAAGAAAAGGGAACAAGTTCAAATAAGAGTGAGTGGAATGCTATACATCGAGCAAAGGACCTTTCGGCTAAACTACTGGTAAATACCACTGATAAATCTGCATGGACCAGGCAAATTCACTGTTTGCCTAAAACAGGAAGAAGAACAGTTGTATTTTGAACAAGGAAAGGAAGTAACTGAAAGTACCTTCTGTAAGTATCTTTAGACGTCTTAAGTGGAAGGAAAGTATTGTAAGGTTTGAGAATGAAAATACCAATACCATCTCAGCTGAACCCATTTGCCATCTAACCCAAAACTCAGTAAGGAAATGAAAGACTTGGTGGGTTTCTACAGGGCATTAAACTTGTTTCCATAAACTTATACCACCAACATTGCTGCTAGTAAATGGGCTATGAAGTAGGCAGCATACATCTATAAACTGCACTGCCAATATGTGTATTTAATTGTTATTGTATAATAAATACCCTTCAGACATGAGGAGGTTTGAGAATCCCAACATAAGCATTTTAAGTGGATTTCCGAGTTTCTTGAGCTAACCTATTGAAATAGTAAATTTTTTTTCAAATACTAGCTCCTTTGAAGTCAATGAGTTTATTCTGCACAAGCAAAATGAACCACTATTTTGAAATGAGGAAAACTCAAGCAGATTGGGTAAGTAATCCAGATTAAGGTGGAAATTTGAGCACACCTGAGTCATTGCTCAAACCACAAGATCCATTAGCTACAGCAGTTTACCTGCTTTCAGTGCTGCCTTAGCTACAACACCGCTGTATAAAACTAATGCAAACTCCACTGATCTCTCTTGCGTACTTATCTAAAAATAAATAAATAAAAGGTACCTTTTTCCTTAGAGCATAAAAGAAATGTGCTTCTTAGAGTTTGCTTTTCATTAGAAATCAGGAGTAGTATCAACTTTTTTTTCCAAAATTACCTTTGGAGGCCGCATCTGGTTAGTTTAATTCTTCACAGATTGCCTTCCTCTGTCTCCTTGGCTCTTTATTCTCTGTCATACATTGGCTCATTTTATGTCTGACAGTTCTTTTATTACCAGATTACATTTTGAATCCGATTTCCCCCCTGTCTCATTACTTCTGTCTTGCTCTCTGTTTGTTCTCTTTTTCTTTTCCTGTCTGACAATTCTCTTATTAGTGGATTTGGTTTTGCTTTTGTTTCATGCTTTCTGGTTTTATTCTCTTGTGTCTTATTTTTGTTCTTTTACTTATTTTTCTCCTGTCAAGACCTCCTTTTCTTCCTGCCTATTCTCTCCCAATGTATATACTCGGCTTTTGTTTAAGGTTACTGGATTTCAGCGTGTTGTGGAGCTGGTTTATTGTTAGATATTGCCATGCAGAAAGACCCCTTTTTTGAGTCTTAGTTACTTCAGCACTTTGGTGTAAGATCACAATCACTAATCCAAAGACCGAACCATTTTTATAGCCATCAGTCCAGCTTCTCAGCTACTAGAACATGCCCTCCATCTAAACTCACTGGATTAAGAGCAAGGACACTGCTTTTACACTCATTACTTTCTCCCAGCATTGTCCATAAGCCATTAGGTGCCTTCCAGTTAGGGAGAAAAGGTGGCACACACGGCACCCTTCCGTTCTGCTCCTTGCAGATTCTCATAACATTATCACCACACTCATTGAGCAGCATCCTTCAGCACATTAACAGGCACACCGAACGTTATTTACAGATCCTTGTGTCTCAGCTCCTGCCCAGGAAAACAGTTACATGCGCACATTGGGCAAGTCTCGCTGTAAGACATTTTAGAGGGAAAATGAGAGCTTTTGTGGGCTTCATTTGGAAAAATGTGAGAGTGAGTCACCCATCTGGTCTCCTAATCCTTTAAAAAAAAAAAAAAAAAAAAAAAAAAAAAAAAAACAGCACAGCAAGCCACCAGGTCACCAGGTTTGCAAGTGTCCACTGAAGCAGAGTGAACATTTCCAAGAACACAGGACCCTTAACAGAAGCCTGCAGGACCTCACTTGTTTGCCACCTGCATCGCTGACTGCATCAGGTGCCACAAGACAAGAAAAGACCAGGTAAGTGCTGCTGGCACAGGAAGCTGATCTGAAAGAAGATGCTTGGCCTATTCTGATACTTGGGCAAACACTTAACAATGGGATATTTATTTTTATGGGAGTGGAATAGCTGGGTGAAGTTGCTGCCGTTGACTGCAAGAAGAAGAAGCAGAACATCGTCTCGCTGCCACGCTCTCCTCCTTCATATTGTTGTTGCAGTTCTTTTCAAATTAAAAGGGAAATATTGTAGTCTTAAATTTTCTCCTCCACACTTATGAATGTAGAATTCCTGCTTCCAGAAGGAAGGAGCTTTACTTGATTTCTGGGTGGGAGCTCAAACTGATTTATTATTTGTCAAGAGATGCATTAAATAAACTTGGCCTTTTTTGCTGTCATCAGCTGTCTGAAAGACAAGTTACAAGCATCAGACTTTCTTTTAATGCCACAGCACTGATGTTAGAGGAAGCACTGCTGAAGCATCTTACATTTGGAAGAAGGGTGGGATTTCAGGGATAAGCATTACCTGCTCTAGCTATTTGCTCCTCGGTAGGCAACCTGTACAGGGCACAATGCTCACGAACATCTTTACTTTGGGGATAAACAAAGCAATAAATTGTCTTTTATAAAGTAAAATATGGTGAAGGAAGAGGAGGATGAAGGGCCGTGTCATTTTCACAGTCTGCAAAGAGGATCTCTATCAAGTGACTCAGCATTCCTTGAAAGGTCATTGCAGCCCAAGTGCAAGGCGCGTACTTCCATTCAGGTATTTTTAGCACAAAGCCTCTCCATCGTCTCCCATGAAATTTTCAGGTCATTTTCTGTTGACAGACCGTAGGACTTTCTCATGGTTTCCAGTTCTCTGGACTTAAAGATCAGAAGCAATACTCTATACAAACACCAGTGCAAAGTATGAAGACAATGATTTCTGCTTGCACTTCTGAAAACTAATGAAAAAGCAAATTGTGTGTCACACACTGTGGGCTAATCGTACCCTAGCACCCTGTTCTGTTTGCTAATGAAAGCTAAGAAGTCAAAAGGGTATAATGTATATAATGATGGGGCAGTGAAACATAAAATGTAAAGGCATGCAGCCATGCAGCATCATTTGCCATATTCAAATCCTGCAGACATACTCAAAGCTGCAGCTGTGTCAGCCAGATACCAATCCCTCCTTCCTACACACAAATTCTGTATTCTTGGGCCAATATCAGATTCATCAAACTGAGACCAAGATGAGAAAAAGAAAGAAAGGAAATTAAATGCTCAGGAACACACTGTTGATGGGGCAGGTTTATTTTTTCTTTTTTTTTAAATAGAAGCCTGTGAACCAATTTCTCAGACTTAATAGTATTAATCAGATTACCCCAGCAAGCCCCATAGCAAAGACAATTCAGCTGATCTGTTGATTAACAAGGCCAGCTCAGCTCCTGCAGACCCTGCCCCACGTCACTTCATTTTCCTGTTTTGCGATCTAAATAGACTTGGGACTAGATTGCAGACCCATGATACAGGAATCACACTAACATTTTAATAATTGCTCACCACTACGCACAAAAGCTCGTATTTGTGGTCTTTGAGCACTGCTGAACCTGACATGGGACTGAAGTGCTGCAAGCAGACTGGGATTAGAAATTTCAAAGCCATTTAAGATGCTTTAAAGATGCACTGGTATCATTTGCCTTTGGGAGTAACCTGTCCTCACAGGAAACACCAGTGGTGTTAGCGATGCCCTCCAATTCCCACAGGCTCTCCTGCAGCAAAGCTGTAGCTACCGTACATCCTGTTCCAGCAGCCTCCACTGTCTGTGCTCTATTTTATCACAACAAGCACCCCATGCACTTTTTCCAGGACAGCCAGAATCACATATTTGTGCACACACGCTGCTTTTAAACTAAAACCATATGACAGAGCTTCCCTTTTTTTTCATCATCTAAGGATACCACATCTCCTGCCCCTTCCCTCCAAGCAGCCCTCTGGCCACGGAGCTCTTAAAGCCCTTCTCAGTAAGCAAGCAATGAGACTACAGAACATCTTCTGCACAACCAGTTGAAACAAAACCTTTTGGCAGTCTTCTAGTATGTGAAGGCGGGCAGGCTTCAACCTGAGACAGAGACCCACTAACAAGACTTCAAGAGCTCCATCCTGCAGCATCAGCGCTACTTGGCACCACCAGGCTGCTACTGGGGAACTCAATGGCAGGGTTTAAACTGAGGCACTGAAAGGGTAGCTCGGAGCGTTCATCTACGAAAGTGATCTGAAATGATGAAATTGGTCTTAGGACTTTGATCTGCATTAGTATAAATTTTGAACCAGTCAAAAGAAATAATACATTTCCTAAACTCAAATCTGTGCTCCATAGCGATCAGAGATCCATCTGCATTCAAACGCATCACCTAGGCTCTTTTGGCCAGCCATTAGATCTTGTATCTGTCAGCCTCACACTCCAAATTGAGACTGGCAAATAACATCAAAATTTGCCTCTGCACTGCAATTATTGGCAGAATCCAAATGATCCTGAATAGGAGATGCATAAGGGATCCTGGATCCCCAGCTTCTCAACCTCAGTGGACTGAATTGAGGCCAAAGCAGTGATTGTGTTGAGTCTGAACGCTGATCTGGAGCCAGGAACTGCTTTTAAGCTTCTGCCTGGAGCCCATCTCTACCGTGTTCAGAGTAACTACACACGCCAGAACCATCACAGATCCTGCAGGGTCCTGCCAAAAACTCTGTACACTTCACTGGACGTTAAGTAATTTCGGAGTATGGACCACATTAACTCGAACAGCACCTTGTTATAAACTTGCTCTGAACTATCCCCCAGTTGTTTATCAGCAGCAAGACAAAAAGAAATAAAATACTTTTTCTATTTTTCAAGGCCAAGAATTGCTGGCTTTATAGTAAGACTATTGACTTTTAAATAAAAAGTTAAAAGGAGGGTAAAAATCGATCATGCAAGATAATATTCCCCTCATAAATACTCAAACTATATCTACCTAGCAAACAGAGAGCAAGCAAGGCTTCTGAAACATTGAACACTTCAACTGTTCGGAGAAACCCTGGGATACTGTTAGCAGATGAAAGATAAATTGTGAAACAAATACCCTCTCATTTCCCTTTCACTTACTTTACATTACTTGAGATAAGAATAAATTACCTCAAATGCAGCCCTTATGGAAAAAACAAGGTTCCGTTCCCAACCACAAATGCGGTATGTTTCCATACCTTTAAAACATTTCTATTTACATTTCTTCCCTACAACTTCTGTCACAGATGCACGTAGTGCCAATATTTTCCCTCCTGTAGATCATCCGCCAAAGACGCCTACAGGACGCACATTATGAGTGTCAAACAAAGTCAAGGTTCTGGCCAAATCTACGTATCCCAGTTCCTCACCACCCCCTTGACCACGGTTTCCCCACTGCTCAGATGTTGCACTGGGTCTGTCTGGAATGTTACCTTTCCCTGCAGCAGCCCATCTAAGACATTTAGACATAACTTTCAAGTTAACGCACATAAGCGGAACACTTCAAGCAAAAAGAAAAGAAACCTATGGCTAAAATGCAGTATTAAAATGCCTACATATTTCAGATTGTACTTAGGAAAGCTCTCCCTCCTAAAGGCCCAATTTGGTCAGAAAAAAAGGCATCCAGCCGTCAAGCAAACTGCCTCCCTTGTTGCTGTTTCGCAGCCTTGTGACTCCCAACAAGGAATTCTCATGATTGAAATACTTTGTTAATAGATAGCAAGGCTGCTGCTACCCCAGAAGCACCTCATCTGACTGCTGCAGATGTTATCCTAAGTGAGTTGACTTCAGTAGGCATCCCTTCTAACTTCACAACATTGTTTTTCATCATCATCATTTTAAAAGTTTCAGGTTTCTCCAGATGCTGCATGGGAGAGCTACGGATTCCCTGCAGCACTGAACCTGTCAAAAATTTGGGGCCAAAACCACCCAACTTCCCTGGTTTGAAAATACAAGTAAGGCAAAATAAATTGAAGAAACTACTATGCTCCAACTGTTGTCTATATTCTTATTTTTATTTTCAAACACAAACCTGTCCTTAGTTGAAGATCATTTCTGATCAATTGGTTCTAATCAGTTGTCTCAAAAGCAATGATTGAATTTTGTACAAACCAAAGGGAGATTGCCAATGAAGTCTGTGCCTCACTCCTGGTAAGACCGCTTTATGAGCCGTAATATTCTGCAAATCTCATCCAAAACTGAGCTCTGCCTCCAAACTATTTAACAATTCGATGAAAACGTTTTACTACAGTTTTACTGTAATTCAGCTGAGAAGAGGCTCCAAGTGAAGCAAAACTTTAAAATGCCACCATTTATACCCATCCTTATGTTCCTTAAAATACCCAAGACCACTTCCAGCAAAGATTTCAATTGCTGCAAAAAACTTAATGGACCTTAACATTTCACATAGCACAAAGTCAAACATGGACAGACAAACTGCAGCTTGATGTTATTTAAAATACTGTAGGACACTGAAAGAGCACTCCAGGGTATTTATAAATAAGTAAATAAATAAATAAATAAAGCTTCCTGCCATCCTGCCACTAATGGTTTGCGCATGAGCCAACAGCAGTGATGAACACATCCAGGGTGAGAACTTCTGGGGGCAAAGCAAACGAAACAAACCATCTTCAGAAGAGAGAGGCACAGATTCACAGATAACATCTACACAAATAGAAAGGTTACAAAAGCAAAACAGGCTGAAAATTATTTTAAGGATTAAAGAAGCCAAGGTACGAATTTATGATACCTTCAGAATACAGGGAACATATACTTGTGCAGTGGAAGAAGGAGGGGATGCCCAGCAACAAGGATAACCACTATGTGGTCAACTGGCAGCCAGCTCATTATATTCACACATGATCTGGTTGCCTAAATATAAAAATTCATACCTACCTCTGCCCTTTCTATGTAATCATCAGTTAAAATTCAAGAAGTGTGTCACTACAACCTTGACTAGTACAGAAGCCACTTCGTACTTGCCCTGAAACAAGTAGGAACTGATCGAGTCTGTGCTAGCACGTGAGATTCCACTGATGGGCCACCAAGAACGGTGAACGGCCTCCCATTATTTTTCCAGCATCTTCCATCTCATTTGCTATTTTCAGCTTGTTGTTCTAAGAAAGGAATCATAGGCAGCCGTGCTCTGCCTGTCCGTTCCCCACCTTCAAAAACCTTATTTTCTTACAAGTTTTGTGAAGATCTGCTTGACAGTATTCTCAGAAGCTCCCCATGCTCTTCTGGTTCGCTCCAATACTCAGAGACCAGCCAGCTATCTGGGCAGCATTAGCTGGAGAGCTAGATAAAGGCGCTAGACAACACAGGGGAAAATCAGCAATACCACAAGGAAATGCCATTTCATAAGGGCTGAGGGGAAGCAGAGAGACAAGCAGGAGATACTGTGAGGTGGAAGCATGTGAGATCCCCATCCCGAGGCAAGCAGGCTGCCTGAATTCCACTCCTGATGGAATGACTTTTTACTCATTTTGAGACTCCCTTTAGATAGTCTGTTTGAGTCTGTTCTGATTGTTTCCAGGACAGAGGGATTCATTAGGAGGGTTAGATAACAATAGATGTCTGTAAGACAAATGAGTCAATGTAGAGGTGTTTCACTGTCTGCTTGAGGTCACAAGCGAAGTGCGCAGACATCGATTAGCAGTGCAATAGCTGTTCTGTGTTGGCCACCATAAAGCCAGCTCCAGCGACACCGTGCGCATGTAGCAGCCACGTTCAGGGCTTGTCGTGGCCCAGCCCAAGTTGGAGGAGACTACTAGGGCTTGTACACAAAGACATCAACTCTCACCTAATGTCAGGAAATAGAATGTTTCCATGGAGAAAATCTAACACTTTGCTTATGCCAACCCTAAGACACAAGAGCAAATTCACAGCACTCATATTTCTGAGAATCCTTTTTGACAGAATTCATTAGCCAACACAAGAGTCCCCCAGTTTGATTAGGATGAGGAATTTATGACAGAAGGAAGCATCTCGTGCAATTCTGTTTGCTAATACTAGACAACAACAACAAAAAAACAACCACCACCACCAGAGTTGCCTTGAACACAACAGAAATTAAAGCAAAAGGAGTTTCTGTTTGATTGCTTTTAATACTCACACAGCTCCAAATTTCTTTCTAGCTGACATTCAATCCAGAATGATTTTTCATCTTTTTCTCTAGACTGCCAGGAATGTATTGATCCCATTTAATACTTCAGAAATCCAGCCCCCTCCTCCATGCTTCCACCTCCCCATCCATACAAGCCTTCATAAAATCATACGCAGCAAAACCTTCTGCCCACCCTGTGCTTGCTCATACTCAAAGTGGAATCCGCTATCACTCTGCCATCTGTTCCACAAAAGAGCATCTCTGTTTCACAGTTTTCCCAGATGAAGGGCAACTATTGTTTCCCCATTGGTAGCAATAGGTAATAATATCTATAATAGGTAAAAATAATAGGTAAAAAGGTAAAAATAATAGGTAAAAATAGGTAACAGGATATTAGCAATATCCTAAAACAAACAAACAACCAAAAAAAAAAAAAAAAAAAAAAAAACACTACTACCAAACCCACATTGTTTAAATAAAGCAGCCTGCAGAGCGACCCAAACAACTTTACAACTTTGAAGAAGCTAAGGAGAGACAGTATGGTTACATGCAAATGCATGTGGGTCTACCCCGTTGTTGTAAACCCTTTAAGTGGAGCCTTTTTGATGCTAAAGAAAAGTGATGACATAAAAGCATTTATGGTGAAAAGCCAACATAACATTTTCTTGGCTCAGAAGCCGCCCAAGAACAACTGTATTTGATTGTTTTAAACATAGATCTCCACTCTTTATTATTTTTTTTTTAAACCTATCTGGAAGTGCAACTCAGTTGTAATAATCTGAGAATAAATTTAATTTCGAGGAAATGTTTCAATTTTGAGTTTCTGATCCTACAATCTTAGTTCTATATCAAACAATTAAGATGGCCTTTTTTTTTTTCTTTTTTTTTTTTTTTTCTCTCCAGCAAAACCACAGGTTACCTAACGTGTTCTGGCACAGTGCAGAGTTGTAGTGCTTCATGCCCATATTTTCCCTCTTATTCAGGCCAATTTCTGCTTAGCCTCTGTGGCTTTTGCCTCTGATCCATTATGTATTCCTTGCACCGTGCACTTGCATGCTTTGGTCCCTAGCTATAGACATTGAATTTATTTTTTTTTTAATTTCTTTGAAAAATTCTGATTTGCTGTCCATTTTTAAGGTCAGGCTTACAAAACACGCACACCCTACCTTTGCTTGATTTAGCTTGTTAAATATTTTATTTTATTTGTGTTTTTATTAGCTGGATATAGCCCTCTGGGGCACTCTTATGAAGGATGCTTTTGAAATGTAAATGTGATTGATTTGATATTACAGCTCATATTATTCTACTTGCATAGTGCCTTTGGGAACAAGAGAATGGAGTTTCTCTTTTTACTGATGAAAAGGTCCTATGGCAGGTATTTTCCTCTCTTCTACTCACAAAAAGACTACTAATTTCTAAAAAAAATAATGCTCATGCCAAACAACTTTTAGTGCTTCTTCCATTTTCTGGACTGTTCTGGATCATAAAAATAATAATTTTGACACTCCAATGTAAGAGTAAAGTTAAAATTTACACATAATGGAGACACAGCTCCACATTTAGTAGGCTGGAGTACAAACCATACATTCTTACCACAGTCGATGATGAAGACTGAATAAAGCAGGACAACTACGTCATCTTAGGCAAAACAAGAGAAAAGGTGTAAGGACAAAATAAAAATTTGCAAAACTCTTTGTTGACTTACTGATTATAAGAGTGATTCAACTAGATTTCTAATTAAATAAATGGCCAATTCCAGTACGCAAGAGCAAGTCCTTTAAGAAGAACGTATTCCAGGTGAACATTCAAACATCTGGAAACAATGGACTAGCACACTCCCATTTGAAACAGTGCGTCCCGTTTCCCCCTGCCTCCAAAACAACCTTGAAGGAAAAAAATAAGGAAAGAAAGAATTAAAAGAACATAGCAAGTCTGTCTCACTGTAATTCTGTAAAGAATCTGTCTGTTTCAAAGGAAGCATATTCATATGGTTTCTGCAACCATTCAAATCCCAGCCATTTAGCAGAAATATTTTTGACTGTAATAAACAGTGGAAACCATTTCAAAATAATCATGTATTGTCCAGGGAGATATTAAAAGCAAGGCAAGTAACTAAGAAGCTATCTGCATTTCACACGCACAGTATTAAAATACACCCACAAGAACAAAAGGCATTTGAGTAAAATTTAAGCAATATTAAACGTGCAGTTTTTCCAGTGAATTGGTGAAGCTCAGAAGATGTAACTAATTAGAACAGAAGGCTGCAACAGTTAGACTATTTTAGAAAGAATAGTTAAGGTACGTTGCCATATGGTTCTGAAACCTCATTTAATGCAATCCAAATAGAAGAACATGTGCATGTACCCCTGTGAGTTGCCCAAGCATTAATACTGCCTTTTAACTCAGCCATTTAGTACAGGCACAACTGTTACTGAGCAGCATGACTTTAGACAGTGAAGGCAAAGAGAAATTGCGAAAAGATTACAAGAGCTGTGAAAACAGTATAAATCAAAAGCCAAATTAAATATTCACTTATGTGTTATTTGACATATAATTTTCCATTCTGCTGATCCAGACAGCAATGTATAGCAAGAAGCTTTAGAACTTCAGAGCAGTGTCTGTATCTCTGCACGTATTCAAACAATGGCTTGGACAGCGTGGCCACGCAGTGGGTCCTAAGGTGATGAATTTATATAGCATCAAAGTTGCAAAGCTACATGCCAAAAATGTAGAAAGAGACACAACTAAAGTCACTTATAGAAAAGGCCCTCGTGTTTGAAAGCATTAGATGCCATCTGTTCCTATTCAAGCGTGTTCCTTGGAAAAATATCAGGAAGAAAATTTCTGGGTTTTAGAAAGAAGCTGGTATGACGTTTACGAGTGTAAGAAAAAATTGGAGCTAGAAGTTGAGACAATAACATTCAAAAACTAGAAAAACAAAATTTAGCTGTCATTAACTTTTGGCAAAACGCCAACTTCTTTTTAAAGTAATGAAGAAACAGCACTGTTGAAAGTTAGTCTCACCTTTAATTAGGATGTGACACTACCAATATAATCCAGAAACAACACCAAAAACGGAACTCCAGCTCTTCCTCTGTCAAACTTTGAGAGTAAGTGAAACTTATTTAAATACCAAGGCTTAGATCACTGCCTAACAAATAAGTGATTCCTCACACTACCCTGGAAAATAAAAAATTCTGCAGCAAAAATGAGTAGTTTGGAAAGTTTTTCTTTCCTTCTACTTGAGCCACTCTTACCCACCACATCAAAATATATCATTGTATAAACTCTTGGACTGCTATTTATTTTGACCATAACACTTACAAGTTTGGGGCATCAAATAATACATAAATAAACCCTTTTATTTAATCTAAAAGAATAAAGGAAGACTATTTTTGCCATTGTTTGGCAAATAAAACCGTCTCATGGCCTTAATCCTTGGCTGACCCACTAAGAGACAGAATATAATCCCCTGAAAGGGTTCAGTAAAACTGGAATCATGCTCCAGTTCCATACCTAGCAATTGCCTTCCAACAGCTCTGTGCTGACGCAAGGACGCCGTGCAGAGGAGCAGCTGCTCTGCTCACACAATCGGCGATGGGAAACAGGCCTGTATTCGTTCCTCTTCCAGTTCCCGAATGCTAGTCACCTGGGGGCTGAAGACACTTCTTTAATTGTGTATATTTTACAACCAGTCAATGCAAAATTAATTACTAACTTGCCCATTCCTCCAAAAGACATTTTAAAAGATTTTTAGACCTATATGTTTTTAAGAAGTGTCCTCCATTGATCTATGTCTCTGCTGTAGATTTGTGTGCTGCTTTCTGTTCTCTTCAATACAACCCCTGAAAACAAGGTACCTTTTCTGAATCCCAATGCCTAAATGTATTCATTGACATTTAGTAATGTTTTTACTGCTCTGGCCTTTGAGTATGTTGTATTGCAACTGCCCGGTTGTCCCACAGCTTCCCCACAGGTCAATGATACTTCTAAGAAGGGAATAAGCAAAACGCTATTTGAGCTGATGCTATCACATTCTTACTGCAGAGCCTTTGAATTAAAGGTTGTGAATAACAGTAACAACACAAGGCAGCTCATTGCTTTTGGTGTCAGCTCCCTTCAGAAATGACCTTATTGCTTCCAATGGGGCCACACGTAACAATGGCCTATAGAAGAGAGCTCCGGTGGCACTGCTTTTAAGGCAACAATAGATTTTGCAGGAAGTTAATTCTGAAAATAATGTGGTTGTAAACAAGATTCTCTGAAATCTGCAGCACTTATTTTGAAGGAATCTATGTAAGACAGAACACACAGAGAAACTTCAGAGAGTCTTAGCTTAAGAATCATTCTTTTTGTTACTTCTTTGACTGGTAACATTTAGCTAGGGTAAAAAAAATAGCTATCAAAAACACACTTACATGTATAAGACATAGCCAGATATTTTCATATTCCTCAAAACTGATCTTACAAGGAAAACATTGCATCACTGAGCAGTCTTCCATGAAAAAAAACAAATATTATACGTTAATTTTTAATTTATCTTTAACCAAACTGCTTCAAAGACTACATTCTTACAGCATATTGAAACCCAGCCATCCCTGTAACAGAGGAACTACCCATCCAGCACCCAAACCCAGCGATACTTCGGGAGCAAGCTGATGGAAAAGCTGTCAGAACAAACTTTATCCGGAGGGGAGAAAAACATAAAAGCGAGTCATAGGGATGTCAATTTCATAAAGAGAAAAACAGTCCTTAAAGTATACAATGAACATACAACGTGAGGGCACACGCTACAGCAAGGCACAGACTTCTTAATTCTAGGTAGGTCATTTACACGTGTAGTGAAGAACACATTCTTCCTTGAAATCAGCAGAACTCCCACCAATCTCCATGGGGATCAATGGGGACCGCACTGTATTTCCTAGAGCTCTGTTTCTGTAGGGGAGACCTTAAGAAGGGTGAATGAAAAACCGCCTCTAGGAGAAAAGTGCTTCTGCTGAAAATAATTACTAAAGGCACTTCTTTATTCTTATTCTTTTTATCTCCCTCCACAGAAGAAATCAAAATCTGTTTTTTGTCTTCTCAGAACAGCGCTGCCTGATGCTACAACTGCACCAAAGCTGACTGATTAGCTTTGACTTTTTGGCAAACTCTTTCCTACTAAGAGCCCATTACCTTTTTTTCTGACAAACACTCTAGACAAATGAGCTGGACGTCTCCAGCTGACTTTCTAGGAAGGTGTGCCTCACACCTCCCCCTGAGGGCGCATGCTTTTGCTGTACCTGGGCACATGAAATGGCATTAGACACCTATGTTTATGCAACTGAATCCCACATGTAACATCTATTCCAAATTCCTCAACACCTGCTTGAGAACAGACGAAAAGAAACTTTGGAGCTTCAGCTACTTTCAATATGCAGTTGTTTTAAAGTGTTTTAAAGGACAGATTCCCCTAGGAACATATCGAGTTTATAGATTTAAGAGAGGTATATCCTATAAATTTACTACACACTTAGGTTTACATATTAGCCGCTGCTATTTCATAACAGTAAATGGTTATAATAATAGTATTTCATATTGTTGCACAGTTAGGGAAGATAGAAGAATCAGCTAGGAATCCACAGGGGGCTAGTGAAGCCAAGTAAATGTTTTGCTATTCAGATTGTAGTGTGAAAGCAGGATTTTTCATCAAGAGTGGTGGTATAGATTTTTCAAAGTCTCTTTAAATACCTCTCCTATAAGCTTTGCCATAATACATAATAATGTTTTCTCCTGACTCCCAAACATGAAATTAATCATTGAATTACCTAATGATTTCTCAGAAATCTTTAAGGTGCTTAGTACATTCTTTTACAGGAGATTTGCCTTTGTGCTTTAAAAGCAAGTGATTGCATGGAAAGATTAAAAAAATGCATTACATAGAAAACAAGTTTGATAAGAATAACCAATGACCACTTCCTGCTGGCTGGAAAACATAACTATTTGACTGACAGCTGAAATGAAGCTTGGATGACAATATTCACAATTAGGTGCAGTACCTGGCAGAAGAAAGATGAGTCAATTAGAAAAGAAGGGAAAACAAAATGTCTGGGAAGGAGAAGCCAGAGGAGCCTCAATCTCCTGCTGAGAAATACTCTGCAGCTCTTCAAAATTTTAATGCACATTTACACTACACCAAGTTGCAATTTGTCATGTGTGTGTTTTAGGACCAAACAATGCTAGTAAATTCTTCTAGAAGAGAAATGTGTTAAATCATATTTCGAATTATTTCAGAACCTCTATTGTCTTAGACTAGGAATTGAACCCTGGTGCTTTGTACTACTAGCTTCAGTGCAATTGATTTACTTCCACAGAAATCATTCATCTATCTGCATGGAAAACATAAATCTGAAAGCAGCTATAACACATGTGCGCCAATAAAGTCATCTGTTATGTCTTTTTTTGTTTTTCTTCTTAAACAGAAAATAGAAAAAGGCTTTAGTAACCTTCACTAGAATTAAACCTGGATTTTTAAAACAAAGGATTACTGGATGACTTCCAGCCAGGGATCCTACAGAGGGAACAACACGCTTAGGCTACAGAGCAGTAACCAGAAATGTTCAGTTCCTTTTCTGGCCTTGACAGAATCATTTAAACTTTCTTGCCCCAGTTTGTTAATGTGGGATCATAAATAACAGTGTCAATGTCGAAGATCGATGAGGTCAGCTTATTCCTATGGCTAACACTGTCAGTAAATTCAGCAATAAAATAGCTAGAAAGGAATGATGTGTGTGAAGCACAGATACACATCCTGGCAGAGCAGACAACCCACAAAGCAGCATAAGTCACTCACTACCTTTTTTCTAGCTGTTCCCAAATCACTTTGCAACTTGATCAATGACATCCAGTCCATTTTCCCATTTAGCTAGTTTGACTAGAGTTAAAACCAAAAAATAATACAAAAAAATAACCTGAAGAAGTCTCTGCTGAAGGTTTTCTGTCTCTGGAAGAACAAAGAAAAAAAAAAGTTTAAAAAGTTAAAAAGAACATTCTCCCAAATGGGAAATATCTTGAGTGCCAAGTACTACCAGGTCTCTTTAAAGCATGTTGGTTCATCTGTCAAATAGTATCAGATTAGGACTCCTAAAAAGCTAAGGTTCGTTAATTGGTTTCCACATGTTCATAGGACAAAATGCTGCTTGCATGCATAAATAACTCCTTTATTTTAATGGCAGCCAAACTCACAGCTTAAGGCTACATTTCAATATAACACATGTTGTGCAGGTCTAGCTCTGACATCCCTATGATACTGTCAAAACCCTTGCTAAATATAATGCCTTACGTTAAATTTTGTGACAACTTCTAAGGAAAGCGTCATTGTGTGCCTAACTGGTAGCTCTGTGTGATAAACTGATAGACAAAGTTACAAAGCAATAAAAAATAAAACCACTTTCATCAACCACATCACAAGAATATGGCTCTAGCAAAGACGCTCTGCATCATTAGTTGTTCCATCAAGACCAAGTGCTGAAAGGTAGGAAACCTAGATAAGAAATAAGTAAACATAACTTGACCAGTTCTGAGAACTGCACAACTGGAAATTGACCAACAGCAATAGAAGTTCATGTTCCTTCAGGAGGGACCCCACGCACCCCATCTTGCTCACACACAAAGAGCTTTCTTAGCCCACGGGGCGGCAAAAACCGCCGGGTGCCAGCCCTCGGCAGAAGCCCCTGAGGAGGGTCTGGGGCATTAGGTCCTACCTTTAGTTTTATGCTTGGTTCACCAACAGAAAATAAAGACCAAAGGATGAGGCACACAAAAGACTGAAAGCCTAATAGCATTTTGGAAGTGACCTAGAGTTGAAAATTTCAGGGCAAATAATTTGCTGTTTGAACGAAGAACATTCATCAACATTTGCTCTGACATTCAAAAGTAAAAAAATAATAAACAGAAATCGGACAGGTTTACAGTGAATAAAAGGTCTCTGGTCCACAAAAATATTTAAGTATCAAAGTCCCACTTATGTCCATGCTGTTTAGGCAACTTCAATTTTTTGTTCCAGAGTGCTTGCCATTAAACTGCATTGTAAACACCATCCATTTTATTCTAGGATCAGTGGTAGCTATAAGCTTCTTAGGTGCTATGCATCTCAAATTTTGTAGTAGACAAATATGTGTGTACGTACTTGCATGTGTGCTATACAACAAGTGTGAAAACTAATTCATGCAAAACAAGTACACAACACACAATACAGGCCAGTACACTGAGTAGTAATACGCTGGAAAACAGAAAAAAAAAGTCTATCATTTTGCAGAGGATGTTGCAACTTTGTCCTGTACACCTCGTTTTGGTGCCCAGCCCAGGGAGCTTCAGGAAAGAGAATAAAAACCCTATGGTAGGCTAGGGAGGAGGAACACAAAGGCATCAGAGATCTGCATTACGAACATTAAATGCCAAAATGTTGTAATTTATTCAATGCTATGATAATGTTCTCCCTAACATTCACTCCATTATATCACTATGGCACTTAAGTGTCACCAAAGAATACCAAGAAAGTATTTTGCCACTTTTTAAAACTTTTGGTGGGGATAGGATCACATTAATTTCCAGATAGACGCCACCCCTGTCTAGGGAACTCAGTATAAAAAAAGTTTCAATACATCTTCCACAAGTGAACACAGATTTTGAAACAGTTCTACGACATGTCAAAGTTCACTTAGGCTAATCCTGTTCCAACCTAATTTAGTATTCAATATCCACTTACTTTAGCAGTTTAGGGATTAATGTCTTTTTCAATGCTATCACTTCTTTCTGTTATACAGCTTTGGGAAAGCAATTTTATGTACCACAAGATCATACCAAAAAAACAACTTGATACATCACAGCCACAGCCAAGAAAAGTGAGACGTAACATAACAAGGTATTTTAAGTAACTAAATTCTTCTCAGATCTACTTGGAATATAGTTTTAACTCTGCGATACCATACCTCCAGCGTAACACACTATGTCTGTCTGGGATTGATCAATCAAGATCAAAATTTCTTTTTCCTTCCCTCAAACTAAACCCAACAGATGCAAGCAGGAATGCTCTGTGTTATGGATCTCCTTGCTGTTCCAAAGAATACAGGTCCAAGTCACTGGAAGGTTTCTTCACAGCTTTGCTCTCATCCCTAAAAAGGCTGCATTAAATGCATGCCTAATAAGAAGCCAAACAGGTAAAGCAAAACAAAAAACAAGACATAAAAAATATTTTTTTTCTTTAAAACATCAAGAATATGAGTTTTATATCTAATGCCTACACATTGTGGCTTAACAGAAGCATTAAAAATGTATAAACAGCATTTGAAATAGCTTTAAGAACCACCGAACAACACATCTGTTAAGCAAATGGAAAGTATCTAAAAAATTAAAGAGGTTGTGGAAATTATTTGTTTTATTCTTTTGCACTGCACACAATCATTTTGTGTTCTTCTGTTCTAATTGAGTCCTCTAAGCTATAAGAGTTTAAATAAACACAAGTGTCCAGCTATAATGTCTGTTTATATCAGTCTTTGATCAAGCCTAACTGCAACAAATTAGGAAGAATCTTTAAGTAGTAATTAGCTGCATTATTATGAAAGACCAAAATATTTGCATAACATATTTCTCGCAGACCAAAGCTACCAGCAGTATTAAGGGAAGAAATCTGAAGCTGTTTTTGAAGATCTCATAGTGAAGAGCATGAATTGACTTAAGTATCTGGGTGAGAGAGGATGCAACAAGCTCAGGCTCATTCTAAAATAAACTACTACTGAAGATTAATATGGTCTTTGTGTAGCATTTCCCAATCTTTTGTGAGGAGAAGGAGAGAGGGAAGAGCATAAGAGAAGGAGATTGACCGAGTGTAATCACAGAGGGAATACAGGAGGAGGGGGATATCTTCAGCATGAGTGGACTGCCTTTAATTTGCATTTATGACAAGCTCAACACCACTCCCACCACCTCAGAAAAAAAAAAAAAAAAAAAAAAAAGAGAGAGACAAAAACCACCAACAGCATTTTTCAATTTGCATAAGCTTCATTTTGAGGTTGTCAATACACTGAAAGACTCCACAAGAAAATTAATGTGATACTGCAAACCAATGAGAAAGGTGTATTTTTCTTCTAGGTCTTGTTCTACTTCATTAGCCAGCAGGAGTAAAGTCTTGGAGCGTGCAACTGAGCAATTTGTCTGTTGTCTCAGAAACATACCAAACGTATTTGATATGCAGGGGAAAAAAAAAAAAAAATAATAATAATAATACCAAGGTCTCTCCTTGAATTTCTTCTTATTAATCTGCATTTGAGAAGTCAGGCAGTTTTCATGCATTTGCACCCTACCAGCCAGTGGAAATGGGAAAAGTAGCTGCCTCTGCCCTTTGGTGGCAATAACAAGCCTTGCCATTCCAAAACCAACCTAGAAGTGGGTCCATGAAAAGATAACCAGGCTTTTCCATAGCACATTACCCTTTCACAACTAAGACTACAAAAGATACCACCACTTCATAAGAGAGCAGATAATTAATTCCAGAAATGCTCTTTAGGAGACCTATTTTTACTTCTTCAACTACATTAAAATATGGCTGCAGCCAATCCTTACTCAGAGCTAAAGGCAGTTTTTAAATTACCAGTTATGTTAATTCTTTGCTAATTCTTTGTGATTTATAGAGCAAGCATAGTTTACTGTAACTATAATTTGCCTTCCCGCAGTTAATTGATGACAAAGCACTACATACTTTTTTTAAAAGAAAAATTAAACAACATATTTTAGCGCATTATTGGCCTTTATTGTACCCAAGTCACTTGGAATAATAACGTTATGATCTACAGTCAAGTTCTGGATTACTTTTAACTTCCACCCTGAATACCTCTGCTACATACCATCAACCAATTAATATAACCTTTCTTTGGAACATGAGTATTCGTGGAGGAAAATGGCTGGATAATATAACATATGGCCAGAAAAATGTGTTTTTAAACACATTTTTCAATGTTGAGAATTTGTTATTTGTAATTTTAGAAAAAAAAATAATACTGCTAAAGGCATATAAAACATAAAACAAGCCTTACCCCCACCCCTTCCCAAAAGAAAAAAAAAAAAAAAAAAAAAAAGATCATTTTCCTTTTAGTTAGTTTACAGAGATTTCCACTTCCACTAAAGCACTTTTTTTTTTTTTTTTTTTGCCAGCAGAAATTCTGGTAAAGGTAGCCAGTGTTTGTTCCCTGACATTTCTGCTGAGAAGAAAAACAAGGATTTGCTCATCTTGCTCTCTGAACCAACAGTATATGTGTGAGAAATGATCAATAGATGTCGCATAATACTGCAGAGTATTTCTGTAAATAATCGCTGCAGTTGTAATAGTCGGGCCCATAGTCAGGGGGTCACCTTCGATTCTTCCCTCTCAAAAAACCTTTTTAGTGTCTCAAAGCTACTTCCTATGTAACATTTCCAAAGCACAATCTTGAGTTGTGTGGACATCAGCACAACTAATTTGGGTCCCCATTATTTAAGTTTTGACATTTTCTTTCCCACAGCTGCTCTGAATTTATTCATTTCAAATATCCAAAAAAAGCTGCTGCTAAATTTGTCTTCTAGTTTTCCCCACAGCTTTTCTTCCTTTGATTATTTCCATTGGATCCCCTTCCATCCAACTAAAAAAATAAAAAACACTATTGTCAGGCCCTGCAGAACTCAGCTTCACCTTCTCCTTTCAGTACTCGCCCCAGCCTTTCTGTCAGAGCCCCCCTGGCCTGTTACTGCTTACGGCTCATCTCAATGCAACGACCTGGCCACTGCTTCCTGCTCTTCAGGACTCGGTGAGCTGTGAGACCCACAAACCTGGTCTGATAGAAACGAAGTACATCATTTTCCTTCTCTTCCCAGTACTCCCAGCCTGGCAGTCCTTGCTCTGCCTTCACACACAGTTCCAATGGTGAAGACGCACCCTCTGACCCCCCTGCATAATTAAGCTGGGCCAGCCCTTCAGTTTCACTTATTAGAGTCATTCAGCCCCACTTCACCTCCCTTGCTGCTTCTGCTTTCTGTCAGAGTTTGAGATTATCTTAATTTACAGAAATGTTAACAAAAACCAACACCAAACTGCAATTTTCAAGGTTATGTCCAATGTCATCTACACAAATCAAAGGCTATCTTTGCCTGCATGCACTGGATTGCTCAACCTGTCATAGGGCCAAACCCCAAAGTGACAGCATGCAACTTTTCCGACAATATAAATAAGCTATAATCAAATCTGAAATAATAAATATTAAATGTTTGCATGGAACTAAGTGGCCCAGTCCAGGCAATACTCTTCAGTGGGCATGAAGTGACTGTTTTCTCCATCAAGATCTACAGGGGAAGAAAAAAAAAAAAAAAAAAAAAAATTTTAATGGAATATGAAGTTTGCCATTAGGCTTCCTGAAACAAACACTGCACTCCTTGCTTTTTATTTGAAGGCCACTTAGAGCAAGACTCCCTTCCTTAATTAAGCTTCTTAAGCCTCTTGAGAAAAAATAATTTTTACCACCACTTCAGCTTAGATGGATAAAGCCTTAGCATAATGAAATTAGTAAAGAACTTTACCCTACAGTCTAGAATCTAAAGGTAATATCATTAAAACATAAGCCTTTGTGTAGTAGACAATAAGAGAAATCCAGAAAATTATGAACAACATTTACATGCTCGCAATTATGCCCAAGCTTTGCAGCCACGATGAATGAGGCTTTTTAACTAAGACATCTACACAAAACACAAGTACTTACACAACGAGGTTCGGTTACGCAAATGCCTTCAGGAAGGAAGTCCATCCCAGTTCATTTTTAACACAATACTGAAAATGTTAATTATAATCGGGGGATACCTGCCTAGAAGGGCACTAAGCCAGGACCCCCAGAACACTCATACAATCCAGAAGACATTTTTCTGATCAGGCTTAGGTCAAGGAAGATTCCTAGAGCTAGCGATGAGTGTACTTCCATCATGAGCTTACATATGTGCCCTGGGGAACCACATAGTTTAGACAAACTTGCATCAAGGATAAGTGCTCTCTTAAGATCAAAAAGAGGAACAACGAAATTGAATTTGCTTGATTAAAACAAATTTGATCTATTTGCAGGGGGAAAAAAGCTCATCTCTGATCAATTGAGATTCTTTGAGGATACTGCCAAGATGAAAATCACAGCATAATTCAGCCTCCTCGTTTTTAACGAAGACAGAGAGATGGTAAAGGAAGCACATCGCTAAGGTGAGCTCTAAGGTGAGGGCTTAATTACAGGGATGAGAAATTATCTTTTGGAAGAACTAACTCGAAAATTTGAAGAATGAGTCAAAGGTTACATAGTAACTAAACTTTCAGAAAAAGCAGCATCTCTTCCTTTCCCATTTCTGCCTGTGACCACAAGTAGAATACGACCTACCCAGAATCAGCCCTGCTACAGAGACAGAAATTAAGTCAGTGGAGAGCAATGAAGCAGCAAAGTAAGATTTAGTATAGGAAAGCAGAGCCATGGTGTTCTCTCCCCCCCGCCGCACAATGATCAGGACCTCAACACGTGGAGCACACACTTTGGACCATACCCATCAGCAGAAGCTGTGCATCTTCCAGCACACACTGCAGTTGTTATGGATGCCCTGCTTTAAATCAGGGCATGAGGACCCTTGGAGAACAGCTTTTGTGATCACAGGGCCACCTCAGCCTCCACACCAAGAGCTGAAGCTGAAATTGGTGAGAGTTGTGGTTGCAACAGAGTGAAGGCACAGTGCCTGGGAGCTGCTGAGGGCAGGGGAGGGGACAACCCCCAGGCACAGGGTCCTGGGGGCCTGCCAAGGGCAGCGGACACCGGTGTGGGAACAGATTTGAATTCACGCTCTTCAGGTGAACTGCTGGGGAACCTTGGAGCTTTCTGGAGACTAAACCGTGCGCAACGCGATCCAGCAGGTCCGAGGAATTAGGATCAATACTGTCAGGTGGGATACCAACATTAGACAGATAACAAGTAGGTGCAGGAGAAGATTTGACTTTTAAAATACTCGGTGGTCATAAATAAGTGAGCACTGCAAACGATATCAAATGCAGAAGGCAGCAGATCATTTAAGTGCAGGTGCGCAGGCTAACAGATAGTAAAGCAGTTCAATACTGATAAGCTTCAACCAATATATCTTACAGAGAAAGGAGAAGAAATTCTTGGCAGAACCTGCCCATAAGCAGATGATAAAGGAAAGAAGCAGGGAAGTACCTCTAATGTCCCCATAGCAGAGACTATGCTGGGGATTACAGGGGAGTGCTGCTGCTGTAGGAGCAGAGTGATGGGCTTAGAGAGATCATTAGTCTAACCTAGAAATGTAATTGTTCTTAAAATGAGAAAAAAAAAAAAACAAAAAAAAAAAAAAAAAAAAAAAAACAAAAAAAAACACTGTTGTGTGTAGAGAAGAAAGTGCCTAAGTACATGCGAGGAGGGGAAAGAGTTCAGTGTGCAGCTGCAATAATAAAGCTGAGTGTGAACAAAGACAGCCATCACCACTACTAATTTTGCAGTTCAATCAAGTTTTTCATTCACAACTCTCCAAGGATTATACAAATGTTCATTAATGAGGTAACCAATCTCTTTCCAACTCAGATGAGTTAACTAAAAAAAAAAAGATAAAAGCCAGTTTCCCAAGCTTGCTGTTTTACAATTAAACTGCTACCCAATAGGAGATTTTATGGCATATTCACATCTAAGGCAACATCTAGAAAGCTCTGCATTTAGAAACTGCTTGATGAGCTGGGATAATACATGAACAGAAAGGAAAAAAAGGTCAAGTGTTAGACTTCTTGGCTCTGTCTCCCTTTATTCTTCTGCAGTGAACATGGTGCTAGAGAGAAATTAGCTCCTTCAGGTACCTAAGAGCAGAAGCTAAGAATACCAAATCCCCCTGCTCCTGCACACAGAGAACAAATAATGACCGTGGCAATGTACCGGAGTCCTGTCCCCAGGCAGATGGACATGAAAAGAATTTAGTCAGAAAATGGGAATCCTTCTGATCACAATGAAAAATTGCAGTGAAGCTAGACAGAAAGAGAGTGAGAACAAGAGCAGCCACATTACCATCTAATAGGCAATGGCTGCCACAGGCTCCAAACAGTGTTGGGATTTTTTCAGCATAAACCAGGAGGACCTACACAAAATTTTAGAAGCATTTTTCAACCCACAATGGCTGTCGTATGCCAACAAAGCATAACCTGAAATCTGGAGAAAGAGAACCTTGATAGATTGCCAATCTGCATTAAATGGCCAAGTCAAGCTATTAAGAAATCTTAAAAAGATAAATTATTGTGCAACAGATTAATAAGGCGAAGTAAAAATGTAGGAAAAGCAAGAATGCTTAGGAAGTCTGTTAAGACCTACAGATAGATGCAAAGCTAGTGAGCAAGGCCCCATGCAAATAGGAGACCAGTGGTACGGGCTCCATGTCTGTTCATCCAGCACTCAGAAGGTGCAAAAGCAAGAAGAAAGCAAATGCACAAGTACAAAACACAGACGAGCTTCATACAAGGCCCTATGAAGACAGGGAAGAAGAATACTCAAGACAGTAGGGCAATGTTTTGTATAAATGGTCATATGCAGCAACTCAGGTAGGTGAATAATTATGTCACAGCTCCCAGACAAGACAATAATGCACCACACTGAAGTAGGGAGCAGCAGGGATCAGTGGCTCAGTGGATCAGTGGTAACGTTCTGCATGTAGGACACGAATACAGTGCCCCGTTCACAAAGCAATACAGCACTCAGTGAAGAGAATGAATGGGACATGCACTAAGTCCAGACAATTAAATGCAACATGAACCTTACTCCATGTACTGCACCATGCTGTTTTCGTGCATAATCCTGAGGAAAATGATGCAAAGCTACTGTCCAACAAACCAAATTAAATACTAGTGAAACTGAAACAAGGGTTATAGTTTTCTATAAGAACACCAAAGAATAAATATAAATTCTGAAATTTCAGAAAGTACACAGACAACACAATTACTGCCCTCAGTCAAAGCAAGTGAACGGGTGCTCCTCGCAGTGCTAAAACAAGCCAAGGATTCCTATGACACACGCATCAGATGCGAAATAAAGATGCAGCCTGGATACGTCTATTTCAGCTTGATACAGCCATCAGAGATAGCATGAAGCTTATTACCAATCATCCCACCTTGAAGCACTACGTGAACAAAAAGGCAATCGCAGAAGGTGATGCCAGTGAGATGGGGCTTGAAGCATCATTCCTATAAAAGGGACAGCCGGTACCTTGTGTGTGAAGGTCACCATCGCCAGAGGAAAAATACGCACCTGATTGAAAAGAAATGCCTTGCAATAGCGTTGGTGTGTGAAAAGTTTGGTTCAAGGACAAGAATCTATTCTAGTGGAAAGAGATCATAAATCACCAGAGACTTTTTTTGTGTTTTGTTTTGTGTGTTGTTTTTTTTTGTTTGTTTGTTTGTTTGTTTGTTTTAAATAATAATAATGACAGGAAGAAAAGAGTGATGTACACCTAACTGACTTCCCATCCAGAACAACCTTGCTGCATCAAAATACGGCAGCCTGGCAGTAATATTCAGTAATATTAAGTCTTCGGTTTGTCAGACTCAGCTGAACCAGCTTTATGCCCATATCAGAGGAGATGCTAGACAGAATCAAAGAAATCACAGAACAGAAAAGTTTACTCGCTCTTGCACCCAGCATCTTTTCAGGATGATCTTCCTTCCCAGCAATTTGAGTTCCCAGGAACAGAAAGGCCTGTGCATTGCCATCCTCTGCTGGCAGCTGGTGTTTGTGCTGAGAGCTCACTTCTGCTAGAGGAGCTCCCCTTTTGTTCAAATGACACAGACAAGGGTTGGGTGCCAGAGGTCCCCCTTCAATCCCTGCTGACTTGCATCGTGTCTCGTTACTCATCAGGCTACAGGGTTCTTCCGTTTGCATCCCTGACTAACTATTAAAGCACACTAATATGGAAGATTTGCAAGAAAATGGACTTCACTGCTTTGGATAAAAACAGTATTAATCACACACAGATTTGCTCTGTGCATTTGTAAATGTTGTGGGGAAACTATGAAGTCTGGCTGTGACCCAAGAATGTGCTTACAGCACGAGAGCTACCTAGTTTAAAATCTCATCTTCTAAGTACTAGATTAAATAAATACTGCAGTCCACAAGTGAGGAAATCTGAAGTCTTTTCCAAAGCTATTTCACAACATCAGAATGTCATTTGTTAATCAAGGAACCTACTGTCTGTGGAAAGCCAAGTAAGAAAGAAAAAACACAACCAAACAATGACAACACCACCACCACCACAGCAACCCATGCCTCCTAATTATACCTAAATAAAACAGGTCAGGGAAAAGCACGAGTTGAGGCAGAAGTACTTTCTAATAATTCTTGCATCTTATGCATGCTTCAGAACTGCAAGACAGGACCAGTTTTTAGAGTTTGAGCAGAGTAGAAGCTGAAAATATCACGCTTCCTATCCCTTTAATATTATTACAATGTTAGAGGACCTTCCCATTCAGAATTGCTTCTGCAGTGCTTGAAGAAAGAAAAGTCCATCTTCAGAAGCAATGGGGATGCTTTCATAGGAGTAAGAAATGTTTTTCTATTTGAAAAACTTAAATATCTTTCTCAGCCTCTTTGCTGAGTAATTTAAGCTCTCCTGGCAGACATTTGTGGGTAAGTTGCTGGAAGAGTTGTTCTGCTCCAACCTGTTACAGCCAGGTGGAAAACACTAATTCTTCAAAGACATCTCGGTCTGGAGAAAACACTGGCAAAACATCCAGTTTGTCCTTGGAATCATGATAACGATTGGACATAGGGGGCTACTTGGGAGGAAACAATGCTAATTTCAGTTCCCCAAACAGAGTCAGACTTGAAGTGTTCAGCCCTCCATGCATAGCAGGACACACAGATGGCTAAGGCAAAGCAAATCCATCCTTCTGGCCACTGATCCAGCCTGACGTCTGCGTGATACACAACCAGGTTGCACCCAAACAAGTTACATCAAGCTGAAAGACCCAAGGTACACAATTTAATTTAGTAGTGAAATACTTGGTCTGCTGTAACTGGAAAGAAGCCGCCAAAGCACCTGTGGCACACACCACCTTTGCAATGGCCAGGAACTAAGGAGCGGAGGGAAGCCCAGGTAGTTCCACACCACACCTGCAGCACAAGGTTGAAATGCTCCCAGAGCCCCTGCCAGGCTAAGCCAGAGGAGAAATCTGAATGATGACAGGCCTGCAAGCAAATCTGTGCCGAGACACACAAGGGAATTCTCTGTACCAGCTTCCTGGTGATTACACTGACCTGACCTACTTCTTATCCAGAAGCCAGTTACATCCTGGGTTTGATGCTCACAAGGAACCCTGCTCTCACCAAAGTTAAAATATGTACGGGGAAAGGGCAGAGTGCAGAAGAGGAATTCATTCCTGGCAGGCAATTAGCAGAAACCCTGATGCAAGAAATATAACATAATTGTCATATTAACACAGAGCTCCATGTAACAAAAACCACTCCTATTTTATTTCAAGGTTTCCCTGAAGGAAAGAAACAGCCTGAGGAGCCTTTAATTCCACGCAGCCAGTACCTACACATTAAAGAGTATCTCCCAAAACTGGAGCAAAGCATGTATTTCAAGAGAAGCAGCCCATTTCTCCTTAAACACCTGTGGTGATGTAAGCCCACTGTCTCCCTAGGGCACTGTTCCAATGCTCCATCCCTTGAGCACAGTGAAAACTAACAAGAATCACTAATGACATATTTGCTACGAAGTGTAGGCCTGTTCCTGATGGTATTACTAGACTTATTAGCAGTATTTGTTACTGTTCAGTAGGTCCTGCTGCACTGCTGACTAGCAGCAATCAGTTACATGCGGCTGCTTCTGTTCAGACTTGGCTGCAGTCTTGCTTTCAGTTGGTGAAAGTGAATTCGTTCTCTCCCTTTGCTGCATCTACGCATGTAGCTCAGTTCTCCCCACATTGATTTTAAGACCTCAGGGCAGGACATATTTCTTTCATGACTTTTAATTGTTCTACATGAATTCATATGCATACTTGTAAAGCGCATCTGAGATGAATACACAAACACATTATCTGATGAGCTACACGAGTGCGAGCAAGCTACAAGCAAGCTGAATGAAAGATGGCAGCTCTGACAAGTATCAGAGACAAGACAACTTTCCCAAACTTATGTCTCATTCAGTTCTCCATTTCTGCTTTCCTACTTTCATTCTGCCATTGAATTGCCTCACTTCAGCTCCCTTTCTCAAATCCTCTCAGCTCTTTCTCCTCCTCTCAGACTCAACCAAGAGGCCACCTCCCCAGCTCATGCAGTGGGCTCGCAGCCTGACATTGCTTCCACATGGCTACTGCAGCAGTTAGCACTCAACCTCCACGAGGACAAACGCTGCCAAAAACACCACTGTGAAGCAAATAAAAAGAGAAAATGGGATGGGGTGGAAAAAAAGGGAGGACTGGGATGATATAACAGCCCCTGTTTTTATGTGAAACATACGGCAGCTGAACTCAGCTCTGTGATGTAAACCAGGAGTGACATCTGCACTTCCAGAACGTGTGGCCTAATCCCTGCTGGAATCCCTAGTGCTTAATCCGTCAGCTACCACACACAGATTTACTGTGTGCTGCCAGGTAGTAATTTGCAACACCTTCAGGCATGAAAATCATCAGGATTGGACAACACAGCTAAGAACGTGGGCTGGGTTTAGTGTTTGTTTTTACCCCTCTTCTCAGAAATGTCCTCCCTTGTTTTAATTCATAAAAAGGCAATCCTACCAACTGAAAACTTAATCTCACCCTGAGTAATTTGCCAATGTGACCACACAAATATCGCTGAACCTGATACAAATTTGAGACTATGTGGGTCTAAACTTCTCACTAACAACAAAAACAAAAAGAACCTCACACAGTGGAAGACTAGAACCAGATCTCCTTTACTGCAAGTGGCAGAGGAGTTTCACACGGAAATTTCTAGGAAGGTTTTTCAGTTCTGGATCATGCTATCTTCTCCAGTTCAGAACAGCCTTGAAGTTTTATCCTCTGGGCCCCTTCTATTGCTTTGGATGTAGATCCTGAGCAGTTATAACCAGGAAGTGTTTCTCAGCCATAGTAAAACAGACGGTATCATGCCCCAAGCATTTGTAAAGCAAAGGTTGTTTCCCTTTCCTTCCTACTGTTCTTTTCCTTTTAGAAAATGCAGGAGTAAGTAAAATAAATTGCTGTACAAAGGAAGAAGCAAGGAGAGATTATTCCCTTTGGGAAGGACGGGAAACAGTTAATCTGAAACAAATGTAAATAATTACCTCCAGTCTTCAGTTCCAACAAGAAAGATCTAAATTGCATGCAGTTCAAAGGGTTTCTTTGCTTTACTTTTACTAGTTCCATACAAACATTATGCCAGGGGCCCACTTGAAGCATCAATACATTGTGAATGTGATGCACTAAGCATAGCTCAGTGAAGCCCATTCACAAGAGCCCAAACTGGAAAGAGAAGCACTTTGAAAACACTGGCAGCCCACGCTTGAGTGATTAAGAGAGGGAGAAATAAAATTCCAGGTCCATCACCGTACTTGGACCTCCTAATTTTCAGGATGTTTTTCCTTACTATTGTTCTAGACTGTTCATGGTATATTTTGAATATGCTATGTGGGCTACCCCACATTGGCATTTCAAGAAAAATGTTTTGAACTTTCATAAAAGTAACTCATAAAAGTAACCTCATTTTATGGCTGCATCCCTCATCAGACAATTTGGCACTGACTGCCACTGGTCATCAAATTTCTTCCCTTTTCAGTCACATTTTAAAGGCAGAAGCTACGAAGAATAAAATCCCAGAATATGTCAGCTCCTTCATTGACCAAGACAGACTCATATATTTTATTTGACTAAAGTCAAACCTCTTCTGTGCCTCTCATTTCCAAAGGTACAAACAGACAACAAGCATTTTCCAGCCAATTCTTGGCAGAGCTGCTTTAAACACGACAAAGTCATTCTGTTTGCCAACTCATCTACCAAGTAGTTTCTTTCGAAATGGAATGACCCTCACTGCAGTAAATTTTTAGGTGTAAATGCAGTCATCAGACTGCCCATAGTTGCCAAACTAAGAGCTAGATGTTTATGAATAGTTCGGTTTGAGTAAGCAGAGAATGCAAGACTATATGCTTATTTTATTTTTATTGATGATAATGTTTCTGTCCGATGGAAGGCTAAAAGCTTAACTAAAAAGCCTCCTTGAAGTGAAGCTCAGCACAATCAGATACTTAAAACTCAAGGTTTACCTCACTGTATGAAGGTTAGTAAAAGAAACCATCAGAGACTACTTAGCATGATGTTACTAATGAAGAAAAGCTTGCATAGCACCACAGCAACAGATTTTCGCATAGGGTTGCTGCAACATTTAGAGTGCCAACACAGCACCAATTTAACTGTTCAGCATCCAGTTATCAAGAGCAATCCTGAGCAGGATGGCTTGTTATGTGACTTAAGACTGTCACCAGGCAAATGGACTTCTATTATCACTGCAGAAACAAAAAGGAGTGGTGTAATTTTGGTACCTGCTGAGGAAGTATTTTCCATGTGCTAGACTAGTATTTGAAAATTAATACATCTTAAATGTTACAAAATACAAAAGAAACACCTGCTTAAGAACTCAGTAAACACCATATTGAAAGGGATCCTTCAAACACCCTATCCTTTCAAATCAAATTAAAAAGTGATGTCTTTAATTCTGCACTGAAAATATTCCAAAATCATTGTCAACTGCATGCAAGCCAAATATTGACAGACTCAGGTTAGTGCTGTACGTAACCAGTGGACTTTCGCCTGGAATCGAAAAGATAAATAACAGTGCTGTGCTTCAAGATATCCCAGGACTTAGTTACAAATTAAATAATACATCACCTTCTTCAAGGAGAAATCATGTTGCTAGAACTCCATGAAATGTTTGATCTAGTTGCAGACTAACTGCAGACAGACATCTCCACAGTGTTATTGTTATTGACAAAACTTCCACAACAGGGACACAACCTAATAAACCAGAAGGATCAATTATTTCTGTGTTACATTCTTTACCACCTCAGTTCTCCAAGCCCTTTAAGTAATTTCCTTAGGAGTAATTCAAAGCAATGGCAAAGAGTCCTTGGAAAAGTATGCTTAACTTTGACTTCTGGAGACTTGTAAGCTAAGCCCAGATATTTATCAGCATATTCTACAACCTATATAGCGCTTGCTTACATTAAGTACCAGTTTCTTTTCTTGGCAATTCTGCAAAAACAATCCTCTTTTGACGATGTGGGATCATTTCAGTATCTGAGGAGAATACCATCCGCATCTCCCCCACGTCCTCCCCAGCTTACATCCTCAGAAGGTGGCTCAAGCAGAAACACAGCCATGCATCAAGGGAGAGGAGCAGCAGGTCCCAGACTCAACTGCTTCAGACAGCCACGGCATCTGCATCTGTATGCCGGTGCCATACTACATTGAGAGCTCCTTCAAAAGCAAAACACTGATAAAATACCAGCAGTACGTCATTGGATATCTGTCTTCACAAAGTTATCTGATCCCATATATATAAAACTCTGACTAAATGCTGAAACTTTGCACAAGCATGCTCTGCTCTCCTCCACTCGTTACTCCAAACACTTCATCAGCAACATGAAGGTATCCAAAAAATTTCCTTTACAAATCTTTTCTTGCACAGTAGCTAATACAGATCACAATTCTTGTAAACATCATCTTTTATCAGTGCACTAATTTTATGCCTTCTTTTTTAAAAAAACAATTAAATATGGAAGCACTCTAGACAGTGCCTTCACTGGCTCTCACAAAAGACTATCGTACACAGAATTTGCTAGCGTATTGGTAGTTGATCTGAAATGAACGTGATGTTGGTCAGTATACCTATTGAAATAGAGCTGCTAGGAGAGGACAACCTCCCACATTTCAGATCCAACTGCTGAACATCCACCTGGCATGTCCAGCAAGGTAGCACAGCTGGAACAACCGCCACCTGGGAGCAGGCTGGCCGACACATGCAGTACAGATTTGTGCAGATGCCCTTCTGGATGGTGGGAAACTGCAACATCATTTCTGATCCTTGTTTACCTCAGAGGGAGAATCACGTACCAACACCTTTTAATTAAAACCCTGGCTGATCCTTTATTCAACAAAGGCATCAAGTTTGTTCTTTCTTAACCTGTATGCCAAAGTGGGTGTTCAGCAATGAATGTGTTAGGCATTCAACACTCTTCAGAATTACAGGCTTAGATCCTATCAGCAATCTAGCAAATATGCTGACTTCTTTAAACTTACTACATGAAAACTTTCAGTAGAATGAAAAAAAAAAAAAAAAAAGAAAGAAAAAAAAAAGTGGGTGCTAAGAAGGTAGTACTAGAAGGTAGCAAAGCATGTTTGCCAAATTTTAGCCGGTTTAGACCAACGTTCCACTCATGTTGAAACATAAATTAATCAATCCTTCTCCTGAAAAAGGCCAAAAATTATATTTTGCCATTTAAAGGGAAGAGGAAAAAAAAAAGGCCAGCTTGATTCTTACAGTGAACATAAAGAAAGAGTAATTACAGAACTTCTGGATGGAAAACAATCACAGTATTTTAGTTAAAGAAGCTGCGACTAAGTCGTATAATGTACTCATCTGTTGTCTGTCATAATGAAGGCAGTAATTTGTTCCAATACCATTTAAGTATCTTAAATCATTTGGAATGCATGGTAAACTTCACGACAGCATTGCAAACATTTAAAAAGCTATAATTTTGTTGGGAATCCAAGTTCAGGATTAGGATGGCAACAACAGAGTGCGATTAAAGGGAGACACTTCACTTTCAAAATTTCCACGAGGGGTTCAGGGGCAGAGGAGGGAATGCTGTTTCCTTGGAAACTAGTCCACATGTTTAGTTGCAATGTTTAATATGGATTAGATGGCAGAGCCACTATGAAGCAAATATAATAATTATTCTTTAAACTGAACAAATCTAGAATATAAAAATTTCCACTCGGAGAAACATAGAAGGATGCACGCTCAAAAGATGAAAGCAAACAGCAGAAGTGAACACCCAGAGCACAAGAGAACAGCCACCAGTGCCCACGCTGTAAAAACAACATGGAGAAAAAAATTCCGTATTCCTCCTTTGTGAGGAGTGACTGTCACAAGCAGAGTTCAATCTTTTGTTTGTTTGTTCTCCCTACAGTCGTTACTGGAAGGATGCCTTCCACTTGGCATAGGTATTGGAAACAGGCTGCACTTCAGGAGAACAAAACTCATTTAAAGGCATTTCTGTTAATATATACATCTTTTACAGGGTCCACACACAAGATAGTGACCAAGACGAAGATATTCGTAACAAAAAAATAAATAAATAAATAAAAAATACTGTCCAATCATCTTTGTTATTAGTTGAGCTAATAGAATTTCCTGACTGAATGGCCGTAAGACCTTCTGTAGGATACAGCTATAGTGGGCACATGTTTTAACTGGAAATATTTTAACCCCCCCCAGAACCATCTAGAACGCACTTCCGAACACCCTTGATTTTATGATCTCAAAAATACTAGGGGGAAAAAAAAAAGTCAGCAAAAGCACTGCAGCAGTAAGTTGCCCTACAGACATCCATGCACACAATTAAGACTTTGAATATGCACTCAGACAATCTCCACACACAGCTCTAGTGGAAGTCAGCTACAACCAGGGGCTAAAGGCAAAAAAAAAATCTCACTTTATGCTGAAGTCAACCATTAAAAAAGAGAAAAGTAGTGCAGAGTTCTCATCATTTCTCTTGCACTGCTGAATTAAAGGAACCAACAGAAAGATTAGAAGTAAGAGAATATTTAAATCAGTGGGTTTTTTTAAGCACTTGAAGCTACCGTACATCTGTGAAAAAATATGATAGAAAGAGAAACCTGTTTAGGTTTTAAGTCAATGACAGATCAAAGTTGGCCCTAGTCTGAAAGTCTATTTAAATCAGTTCTTGATAGAATAAATTAAATTTTCAGATACAAGATGCAAAAATCCAATAGAAAATTGATCTCCAAAAACACATCTGTTACATGAAATGTTCCCTGACTACCAGGCACCTAAATGAACGTCAGCTCTCCTGACAACTCCACGCTAAAGACATGCGCTCATGACAGAGCAAAACCACAGCGGTCAAGTTAAAACCAAGTTACAAGCCTCTATGCAATGAGCAGCTTGCCAGTCCTCCTTAAGTTATTCAGTGAAAAGTGTTGGGTAATGGAATAATTCTATTCTCTGTGTGGAGAACAGAAAGGATAGAGAGGAACCTGCACTGAACACGTGTCTGTAACCGTCCTGTTCCTTTGGCATGCCTATCTCCACACTGCTTAGGTCCTCTACCACCAAAACAATAGCTGCACTTAAACAGTATTTTTTTGTTCCATATGTAGATCATCTAATTATCCTCAGGATAATCAGGAAAATTCAAAAGGCAGCAGGAAAATCCAGAAGACTTTTTTTTTTTTTTTTAAGGTAAAGCCATAGAAATGATAAAACCAAGCAAGACATCACTTGCTGACAATGAGGTAGTAAATTAGCAGAAGAGCCAGGACCTCTGGCAATAAATGGCAAAGTTCTGCAAAAGGACAATACAGCTTTCATTTCCTTTGTTCTTAAAACATTCCTGCTGCATGAGAACTAGGTGGAGAAGGTAGAACAGAAGTTACTAAAGACATATATAACTGTCGTGGTTTAACCCGGCTGGCAGCTAAACACCACGCAGCCGTTCGCTCACCCTCCCCCCTCCCTCTCTGGGACGGGGGAGAGAAATGGAAAGTGAAGCCCGTGAGTTGAGATAAAGACAGTTTAATAAGACAGGAAAATAATAATAATAATAATAATAATGATGATACAATGGTGATAATACGAAAGTAATAATAGTATGTACAAACAAGTGATGCACAATGCAATTGCTCACCACCCGCTGACCGATGCCCAGCCTAACCCCGAGCAGTCCGGCCCCCTCCCCCCGGCTAGCCACCCCTATATATTGTTTAGCATGACGTCAGATGGTATGGAATACCCCTTTGGCTAGTTTGGGTCACCTGTCCTGGGTCTGTCCCCTCCCAGCTCTTACTGCACCCCCCAGCCTGCCCGTTGGCAGGACAGAGCAAAGGCTGAGATGTCCTTGGCTTAGTATAAGCACTGCTCTGCAACAATTAAAGCATCGGGGTGTTATCAGCACTCTTCTCATTCTAAGCCAAAACACAGCATTCCACCAGCTACTAGGAAGAAAATTAATTCTGTGCTAACTGAAACCAGGACATCTATCCACCCCTTATTCCATACCATTTATGTCATGCTCAGGTTACACTCTTTTCCATACATTCTAATTAGTCACCTATAGTAATCATGGTAGTGATAATATACAGTATAATATACTATTTAACATGGTGCAATTCAGTTCATGGGCTATTCTCACCCAGTATTAAATCTCCTTGAGGTACACACCGGACCTCTCCGTTCTTTTGCATTACCCACCAAGTATATCCAGGTCCCTGAGCGAAAACAATTCCACGAATAGGTTTGCCTTTTCCTGAGGCAGGAGTAGCCCAGACTGTTTTACCCAGCATATTTTTTACATGCACTACAGGAACTTTATCCCCATCTACAGTACGTAACAGGTTTGATTGGGCAGGTCCAGCTCGGTTGGTAGATCCCCTAGTATTGACTAACCAGGTGGCCTTTGCCAAATGCGTATCCCAGTTTTTGAACGTCCCAGCGCCCATTGCTTTCAAGGTAGTCTTTAACAGGCCATTGTATCGTTCAACTTTCCCGGAGGCTGGTGCATGATAGGGGATGTGATACACCCATTCAATACCATGTTCTTTGGCCCAAGTGTCTATAAGGTTGTTTCGGAAGTGAGTCCCATTGTCTGATTCTATTCTTTCTGGGGTGCCATGTCGCCATAGGACTTGCTTTTCAAGGCCCAGGATGGTGTTCCGGGCGGTAGCATGAGGCACAGGATATGTTTCCAGCCATCCGGTGGTTGCTTCCACCATTGTAAGTACGTGGCGCTTGCCATTGCGAGTTTGAGGGAGTGTGATGTAATCAATCTGCCAGGCCTCTCCATATTTATATTTCAGCCATCGTCCTCCATACCAAAGAGGCTTTGACCGTTTGGCTTGCTTGATTGCAGCACATGTTTCACAGTCATGAATAACCTGTGCTATAGCGTCCATGGTCAAGTCCACCCCTCGATCACGAGCCCATCTGTATGTTGCATCTCTACCTTGATGGCCTGAGGTGTCATGGGCCCATCGGGCTATAAATAATTCACCTTTATGCTGCCAATCCAGGTCCACCTGAGCTACTTCAATCTTAGCAGCCTGATCCACCTGCTGGTTGTTTTGATGTTCTTCAGTAGCCCGATTCTTGGGCACATGAGCATCTACGTGGCGTACTTTCACAGCCAGGTTCTCTACCCGAGCAGCAATATCTTGCCACAATGCAGCAGCCCAGATAGGTTTGCCCCTACGCTGCCAGTTGTTTTGCTTCCATTGCTGTAACCATCCCCACAGGGCATTTGCTACCATCCATGAATCGGTGTAGAGATAGAGAACTGGCCATTTTTCTCGTTCAGCAATGTCTAAAGCCAGCTGAATGGCTTTCACTTCTGCAAACTGACTCGATTCACCTTCTCCCTCAGCAGCTTCTGCAACTCGTCGCGTAGGACTCCATACAGCAGCCTTCCATCTCCGATGCTTCCCCACAATACGACAGGACCCATCAGTGAACAGGGCATATTTCTTTTCATTCTCTGGCAACTGGTTGTACAGTGGGGCTTCTTCAGCACGACCCACCTCCTCCTCTGATGATATCCCAAAGTATTTGCCTTCTGGCCAGTCCATGATCACTTCCAATATTCCTGGGCGACTGGGGTTTCCTATTCGAGCCCGCTGAGTAATCAGTGCAACCCACTTGCTCCACGTAGCATCAGTTGCATGATGCGTAGAGGGGACCCTTCCCTTGAACATCCAGCCTAGTACCGGTAATCGGGGTGCTAGGAGGAGCTGCGCTTCAGTACCGACCACCTCCGAAGCAGATCGAACTCCTTCATATGCTGCTAATATCTCCTTTTCAGTTGGAGTATAGCGGGCCTCAGATCCTCTGTATCCCCGACTCCAAAACCCCAGAGGCCGACCTCGAGTTTCCCCAGGTTCTTTCTGCCAGAGGCTCCAGGTGGGGCCGTTCTCCCCGGCTGCAGTGTAGAGCACATTCTTTACATCTGGTCCTGTTCGAACTGGCCCAAGGGCTACTGCATGGACTATTTCCTGCTTGATTTGTTCAAAGGCTTGTCGTTGTTCAGGGCCCCATTCAAACTCATTCTTCTTACGAGTTACTTGGTAGAGTGGGTTTACAATCAGACTGTAATTTGGGATGTGCATTCTCCAAAACCCCACAACACCTAGGAAAGTCTGTGTTTCTTTTTTGTTAGTTGGTGGAGACATAGCTGTTATTTTGTTGATCACATCCATTGGGATTTGACGACGTCCATCTTGCCATTTTATTCCTAAAAACTGGATCTCCCGTGCAGGTCCTTTGACTTTATTTTGTTTTATGGCAAAACCGGCTTTCAGAAGGATTTGGACTATTTTCTTCCCTTTCTCGAAAACTTCCTCTGCTGTGTCACCCCACACAATAATGTCATCGATGTACTGCAGGTGTTCAGGAGCTTCCCCCTGCTCTAGTGCAGACTGGATCAGCCCATGGCAAATGGTAGGGCTGTGTTTCCACCCCTGGGGCAGCCTATTCCAAGTATATTGGACTCCCCTCCAAGTGAAGGCAAATTGTGGCCTGCACTCTGCTGCTAGAGGGATGGAGAAAAATGCATTAGCGATATCAATTGTGGCGTACCACTTGGCTGCCTTCGATTCAAGTTCATACTGAAGTTCCAGCATGTCCGGCACTGCAGCACTCAGTGGTGGCGTGACTTCGTTCAGGCCGCGATAGTCCACTGTTAGTCTCCACTCGCCATTAGACTTTCGCACTGGCCATATGGGACTATTGAAAGGTGAATGAGTCTTGCTGATCACTCCTTGGCTCTCCAATTGACGAATTAGCTTATGGATGGGAATCAGGGAGTCTCGGTTGGTGCGATATTGCCGCCGGTGCACAGTTGTGGTAGCAATTGGCACTTGCTGTTCTTCGACCCTCAGCAACCCCACAACAGAAGGGTCCTCTGAGAGACCAGGCAAGGTAGATAATTGTTTAATGCCCTCTGTCTCTAAGGCAGCAATACCAAAAGCCCACCGGAACCCTTTTGGGTCCTTGCAGTATCCTCTTCTAAGATAGTCTATGCCAAGGATACATGGAGCATCCGGACCAGTCACAATGCGGTGCTTTTCCCACTCATTCCCAGTCAGACTCACTTCAGCCTCCAATACAGTCAACTGCTGAGATCCCCCTGTCACTCCACAAATATAGATGGGCTCTGGTCCTTTATAGCTCGATGGCATTATAGTACATTGTGCACCGGTGTCTACTAAAGCCTTATACTTCTGTGCGCGTGATGTGCCAGGCCATCGAATCCACACAGTCCAATAAACTCGATTGTCCCTTTCCTCCCCCTGGCTGGAGGCAGGGCCCCCCTAATCCTGGTCAGAATCTTCCTCGTTTCTGTGTTTGAAGGACTGTCTGCTGGAAGTTGGAGCAGCAAACTTTTCGGAGAATCCCTTTTTCCTGATTGTTTTCTTTTGCAACTCACGTACCCGTGCCTCTAGGGTCGCGGTAGATTTTCCATCCCACTTTCTCATGTCCTCTCCATGGTCTCGTAAGTAAAACCACAGGGTGGCACGGGGTGAGTACCCACCATATCGTCTTCCTTGTGTGGGTGAACGCCTACCCCTGACAGCTGAGACACTGCTTTGTACAGGTGCGAAGGAGAATAATCTCTCTTCAAGTTGGTGAACCTTTTCAGAAAGTTTCTCCCAAGTGTTCTCCTTTGGTCGGTGGGCACTGGTTGGTTCAGGTGGGGAGGACAATAGATTCTCTTCAAGTTGGTGAACCTTTTCAGAAAGTTTCTCCACAGCTGAGACGCAGGCCTGTAAGGAAGAGGAGAGACTTTCTTCGTACTGCCGGAGTTGTTTAGCCGCTTCACCCACTGTGGGTTCCTCATCCTCTTTCCAGGCCATTATTGCCAATGAGCTGGCATATGATGATGGTGCACTCCGTACAAACTTCCGCCACATGGGTCGTGTACACTTGACTTCATCTGGATCTGTGGATGTTTGTTTGAGGTCTGGATCCTCATAAATCACTTCCCGTACGGCTAATTCCCTCAGGTACTGGATTCCCTTCTCCATAGTGGTCCACTTGCCTGGTAGACATAAAATATCTTCCTTGAAGGGATACCTTTCCCTCACAGCTGAGAGGAGACGCCTCCAGAGGCTGGTGGGTCGTGCTCCATCTGCAATTGCTTTGTCAATGCCGGCGTCTCGAGCAAGGGATCCCAGCCGCTTGGCTTCCCTGCCGTCTAATTCCACACAATTGGCTCCAGAGTCCCAGCACCGGAGCAGCCAGGTGACAAGCTGCTCACCTATACAGCGACCAAAATCTTTTCGCACATCTCGTAGCTCGCGCTCGTTTAGGCTTCGGGTAGTTACTGTTGCTCTTTCGGCATCCTCATCTTCCTCCTCCTGAATCCTTGACGGCCCAGCGTCGTCATCATCTTCGTCATCTCTATACTTAGTTTTGGCAGAAGCCTTACCTGGATTGGCAGAAGACTCTCTGCGTTCTAAACGACTTGAATTTCTATACCATATTTTCACCTTCTCTACAGGGGCAGCTTGCACTGCTACTGCTCGTTTCTCTGACTTTGTTACAGGGTCTGCCACAGGGGTTGGAATGCCCTCTGCAGGGTCAACTTGCACTGCTACAGCTCGTTTCTCTGACACGGCCACAGGAGCTGGAGCGGCTACAGGAGCTGGAGCAGTTGCAGGAACCGGAGCTGTAGCGGCTACAGGAGCTGGAGCTGGAGCTGGAGCAGTTGCAGGAGCTGGGACTGGAGCAGCAGTAGGAGCTGGAGCTGGAGCGGCTTCAGGAGCTGGAGCTGGAGCGGCTTCAGGAGCTGGGACTGGAGCAGTTGCAGGAACTGGGACTGGAGTAGCGGCCGGAGCTGGAACTGGAGCGACTGCAGGAACTGGGACTGGAGCAGCTGCAGGAGCTGGAGCTGGAGCGGCTTCAGGAGCTGGAGCTGGAGCAGCTTCAGGAGCTGGGACTGGAGCAGTTGCAGGAACTGGGACTGGAGTAGCGGCCGGAGCTGGAACTGGAGCGACTGCAGGAACTGGGACTGGGGCGGCTTCAGGAGCTGGGACTGGAGTGGCTGCAGGAGCTGGGACTGGAGCATCTGCAGAAGCTGGGACTGGAGCATCTGCAGAAGCTGGGACTGGAGCGGCTGCAGAGTCCACCGTAGGGGTCACAGTGGCCGTTGGATCTGTCACGGGACTTGGAGTGGCCGCAGGGTCTGTCACTAAGTTGATAGCAGTATCCATGGCAGCTCGATAGGCGTAAGCCAGGCCCCAGCATGTTACAATGATTTGTGTTACTTTGGAACTTCCCGAATCGCGACACCTTTTATTCAAGCATTCTGCCAGTTTTTGAGGATTTTGCACTTGTTCAGGGGTGAATTTCCAAAACACTGGGGGTGCCAACTGGTCTAGATGCCTGCCCATATCCTCCCATACTCCCTGCCACCCACAACTATACTGCCTCCGGGCAGATCTCCGGATGAGCTTCCTAAGTAGTTGTTTAACTTTAAGCAGAACCTGAAGTGCATTCAGGAGGCAGAACAACAGGACTATGCTGGTCTGAGTATCCCAAGGATATTCAATATCTTGGAGAGCTATTGTAATAAACTCGGAGGATAAGAGGGTGGTGAAGGAGGAAGGGAGAGTGATCAAGGAGGGTACAGGGGTGGTGAAGGAGAAAGGGAGAGTGATCAAGTAAGAAAAATTATCTTCCCCTTTCCCCTCCACAGATTGACTCCCTAATGAAAAAAGACAACAGATACAATTGCTAATAGTTTCCAAAATACAGTTTCCAAAGTATAGAATCGAAGATGTTACCGAGTACAAATACCAGGTTAGAGTCATGGCCAGATATTTCATCATCTCATAAGCCACTGATACAACACACAGTACCATAATGGTCTGAAACCAGGGCCCGGAGAGGATAAACAACATGACAGAGAGCACATACGGAAAATAACGTGCTATAATACTCAATTTGGAAAACAGGCGCAGCACAGTTGAGATTAAAGCAATCAGCATTATGACAAGTGACTATTAAGCAGGTCTAATACTTATACCAATTTTAGTTTAACACACTCTGGTCAGATCTGCCGTTATCTCAACCTTTCGTGCCCCACGTTGGGCGCCAAAAAGACTGTCGTGGTTTAACCCGGCTGGCAGCTAAACACCACGCAGCCGTTCGCTCACCCTCCCCCCTCCCTCTCTGGGACGGGGGAGAGAAATGGAAAGTGAAGCCCGTGAGTTGAGATAAAGACAGTTTAATAAGACAGGAAAATAATAATAATAATAATAATAATGATGATACAATGGTGATAATACGAAAGTAATAATAGTATGTACAAACAAGTGATGCACAATGCAATTGCTCACCACCCGCTGACCGATGCCCAGCCTAACCCCGAGCAGTCCGGCCCCCTCCCCCCGGCTAGCCACCCCTATATATTGTTTAGCATGACGTCAGATGGTATGGAATACCCCTTTGGCTAGTTTGGGTCACCTGTCCTGGGTCTGTCCCCTCCCAGCTCTTACTGCACCCCCCAGCCTGCCCGTTGGCAGGACAGAGCAAAGGCTGAGATGTCCTTGGCTTAGTATAAGCACTGCTCTGCAACAATTAAAGCATCGGGGTGTTATCAGCACTCTTCTCATTCTAAGCCAAAACACAGCATTCCACCAGCTACTAGGAAGAAAATTAATTCTGTGCTAACTGAAACCAGGACAATAACCCATTACAAATTAGTTAGCCACGTATGTAAATGTAAAATTTATATATGTACATCTACAAAGAGAAGGTCAAATTTATGAAATTCTGTTATTTTTCAAAATGTCAAGATGCATTTAATAAAATAAAGGTAACCAAACCACTGTAATTTATACTTACACGCTGAATACAGAGTAACTCATTACCTGCAAAAAAAATAAATAAATAAATAAAGACTAATCTATCAGTCAATAGTAATCAATCCAGTTTGCTCTCCAGTGTTTTTGGTTATGTCAAAAGCATTTAGGAATAAAGCCACTGATGAACCCTTCCAAACTGTCTGTCTAGAGAACACGTCTCAAGTAGTAACAACCAAAGACTTGCACAAAGTTTCTTTGAGTTCAAAAAGCACAAAAAAATATTCAAACAATGAACAGAGAAGAACAATGGATAGAGATGAACAATCACTTGAAAGATGTTTCCTATATTTTCTTGTGTCACAAGAAAAAAGAACATTTTTCTCTGGCTAGTGGGAGTAGGACAGTGAGAACCAGAAGGCCCCTAAATAAAGCCTAATAGAGATGGAAACAATCTTTGTTGTTTTTGTTCATTTGCCACTTCATTTTTCTTTTAAATATCAAATATTTAAGGGCTTTCATTTTATAAAATTGGAAGAAATTTTCTAGATGTAGGCACTTTAAAAAGAAAAAGATTCTTGTGAAATGTGTCTGAATTAAACACTTAGACTTCTTGTGCATACATTTTAATGCTACCTCATCTCCTTTCCTCCTCCCCATTTCATTGGCTTGTTTTCATTTGAAAAAACAAATACAAGCTCATGAGTTATTTCATTGTCATTAAATCCATCGTTTTGATGAAAAGTCATCTTTCAACGAAAATATTTCCTAAAGGGAATAGCAATTGCAGGGAATTTTGGATACGTACAGAAATCCCCACTCCTTCAATCCTCATCCCTAAGGGAGGCAGGTTCCCCATCAGTTCTAGGGAATACAAAACGCTTCTCCTTATGATGCCTGGGGTAATATTTGAGGTCGTGCCTCTCCTTATGCCTCTTCCTTTCCTCTCTGCTGTTCCTACTTCAGCAAACCTCCCACTGGAGTCAATTAGAATTTTGCTTGAGTAAGCACTGCAGGGTATGGCCTGTTGACATTAAATAAGTCATCATTTTTAATTGGCATTTTAAGTTCCGTCAAACTACAGAATATACCTCACACTGCCTTAGTAAATGTTTGCACAGGGTAACAATTTGGATCATGCTAATATTCAGAAGTGATCCAAACATACACTGTGCAAATACTGAGGCTAGGTGAGTTATTTCAGGGCAAGAGATGTCTAGATCTATTCTTCTTAAATTAGTATGTATTTTGAAAGTCATAAGACAGCTCAAAGTTATTTATTTTGGGGCATGCACATATTTCTTTTAGATTGTTTGGTCCAGTGCCAGTAAGCACTGTGTACACTGAAGACCTTATAAAAGCTTGTTTTTATCAGTAAATTCATCCTAAGCCTCTTATTAAGTGTAACATTATTCATCCTGAACAGGCTGTAACAGCATGCTAACCACTTCCCATGATTACACTAGCTGCTACCAAAACACCCCCAAATCTCTCATTATTCAGATTTCTTGTTGGGACTTCCCCTGATTTTACTCCTCCTCCCCCATCAAAACTGGCATTAAAACAAGCTTTTAGATTTATTGTGTAGGCTGTATGAGACACTCAGGATGTTTGTTCTTTGAAGCACTTTGAGATCAGAATATGTATAAGCTTCAACAGATGTTGTAGTACGTAACACTCGATTTTCATTTATTTATTTATTTTACGATCCTAAACCACTTAGCATAACGTGGTTCTGGACACGCGAAGGACACACAAACCCCTGATGAATGGCCCATCTCAATTCCTATTCAAACAAGCAGGCCTCTTGGCTTCTGGGGAAATACACGTAGGATCTCTACTCTTCAAAACTGAGTTTTTCCCCAGGTTTCTTCAAACAAATAAACAGAGACTTTACTGAGTCTTATGACCTATTTCAATCAAGGAGGATTTTTTTTGTTTCCTGTCCTGTTATCCCTTTCACAAGCCTAGATTATGCATATTTCTTTATAAGGGAAGCCCCCATTTCGTGAAATATGGATTTATTTCAAACATCCCCATGCATCTGATGCATCTTCAGGATTAATGACAGCTAAAAGTAATAAGATATTGAGCTTGTGTAAGATTAAATCATGCTTACAGAGAATGGGTAACTAGTAACTCAGAGGAACACATGAGCTTAGGTACACTTGCTTATGTGCAGGCAGAACAAAAAGTGAAGAGAAAACACTAAGAGCTGAATCAAGTGGATTGTTTCTGTAGCATCCTAGAGTTAAAAGGCAAATTACAATCAGTCCCTCAGTAAAATTGAATTTGACACCTCTTTTCTATTGAGATTAGGAATTATCATCTTGCAAACCTGCACTTTGGAGCATCAGTGTCAACCTGTCTGGAATGTAATTTAGATTTTTCAGTAGCATAAAATGCCTACTCTTCTGTAGTCATTAGTGGCTGGCATAAACAGTCTGACAGTATTATAAATGAAGGCCCTGACAGTTTGCAACACTAATCCAATATTTTGCCAGTAGCTCTAATGCTCTCTGAGGGAGAAAAAAAAAAAAAAAAAAAAAGAAAAGAAAAGAAAAAAAAAAAAAAAAACCGCACCTCTCTAATCAGACACCAGATTTAAAAAAAAAAAAAAAAATCCTGTAATGTTTTTTATTGTTGTTTTGTTTGTGGGACCAACCTGACTTCTGCAGAAGAGCTATCAAACACACAGTGGAGTTGAGAATTTGAAACATTTACACACACACTAAATGTTCTTATCATAAAAAAGATGAGGTAATATAGATTAGCAGTTATTTCTTAGAGATGAATCTGAAACTAATGAGGAAAAAAAATGTTTCTTTTGAAATGGAAACAGCCTGGGATCTCTCGTTCCCTCTAGTGGCCACTAGAGCTTAGACAACAGACTCAAAAATGTAAGTGAACTGCATCCTCTCATTTGGTACACGTAACTAGAGTGAGCTCTGCTGTGATGTCGCATTTTAAGAGAAACTCCCTGAAGAAATCAGTGGGAAATTCTGCTTAAAAATCAGTGGTATATTACAGCCTATAGTCGCATAAGAAAGATTTCTTCCATCAGGGACCAAAATTAAGGTCATTCTCTAGAAAGAGACCTCACTAGGGCTGAACTTAAAGTAAATTAAAATTACATTAACATTTTGACTGCTTCTCATCTGTTGTTCTTGCCTGGGCCTCAAATATAAAAAAACAAAAAAAAAACAAAAAAAAAAAAACAAACAAAACCATAAGCCACACACAACACTAGATTTTACAGTCAAGGTAGATTGATGATCAAATAAAGAGATCAATTTACATTGTGCGAAGTGACAAATATTGGAAGTGTTAAGATGCTATTGAAGTGACAAATGGTAAAGTCATTTATGATATTCCAATTTTAGAACAAATAGAAGAATTGGATTTTTATGACTCAAGCACATAGAAAAAAATAGAAGTTTAAGGAAACCTAAGACTAGATTCATCAGATGGGTAGTTTGATGAAGAGCAAGAAAGCAGCAAAACTGAAATGCACATCTGGAAAAGATCAGAAGATTACTCTGGAATTAAAAAAAGAAGCCTCTCTTTGCCTTCTAAAGGAAAGTACACATCTTATAGGAGCTATATACAGAAACAGCTGCAAAATACTTTTGTTCTACTGCAAGACTGTAATGTATCAAGTAAAGTAATAGTCCCACTCCTGAGCATCACATATCAAAAAAAATGGGAACTAAATAGGGAATCCAGACAACAATCAGAATGATCAGATCAGAAATCTTAAAGAAATCTGAGGAAGGCTAGGGTAAATACGTCAATTAATTCAAAGGAGAGATGACAAGGCGATATGCTTCAAATACTTAACAGGCTACTGTTCTTCATGCCAGGTGGACAGCACAAGCAGTAAAGGGATTAAGTTTCAGCAAGACTGACAAGGGCAGCATTTTCTAAGAGTAATGAAGTTTAGCCTGCAAAGTCTGCCTTATTGAAGGTGTCCAAAACTAGTTAGACAATCACCTGTCCAAGATGACCAATATAGCTGACCATGCCCTAGGGCAAGGATCACAGAGGTGATGACAAGTCCTTTCCAGACCTGTAAGTGTGTGAATAGAAGAAGAGTAGTCACTGATTCTGAAAGACAGAAGATAAGAAGCAAAGCAAGTGAATTAACAGCAAATACTCTTTAACACATTAGCTTGCTGGGCCACAGAATTCATTACCAGGGAAAAATAGAGGTTGAATGTTAAATACCTTACTAAAAGCAATCATTCATTTTTATAGACACTGAAAAATATCCTCAAACTTACCAGAACTATGCAGCTATAGCACTAGTAATGTGATTATTTACGGCTATTTATGTGGTAATTCTGCAATAGGAAGAATAACTCAGTCAGAAGGTAAAGTGAGGATATGGGAGAGGGCTGCCCTCCACAGTTTGCTGTTCTGAAAGAGAGGGCACCAAGCTGCATATGGAGGCAGTAGGAGAAAACACTGCCTGCCTCGACACTCACAAGGAACCCAGAATATTGCATGCCAAAACAAATGCATTAACATGATTTAGTCTGGTTTGTATGTCATATAGTAAGCGTTCTCCCTTTGCAAACTGTAGGAGATAAGAAACTCCTGAAAAAAACATTGCAGTTCAGGACAGTGGAAGAACCCGATCCCATAAGCTCCAAAAAGCCAGAACCAAATTTAATATATGTACCTTCCCAGAAAGCTGGGCCTTCTCTCACCAACATAAAACCCAGTTTGTGTGCCAAAGAACATATCAACGGGCCATGCCAATGACCTACACAGCCTTTGAGCTTTATGGTATCCAGTCTGAATCGTAACCAGGCCAGTGAGCATTCAAAAATCCTCATACCCAGGTGACAACAGATGAGATGAACTCAGCAGGAAATGGCATTTCCACCTTTCCCAGCTGTCACCATCCTCGATTAGTGCGTTGCAAGTTCTTCAGCTACCGGCCACATCTCCTATGCTGTGCTTTGACTGTACCCAACGTAGCGACCACAACTGAACACACTGCTTTCTGTATAAAAAAATCCCTTGCAAAACTACTGTCCCACAGAGATTTTCTGGAGAGATTCTGGTTTTTAGTTGTGTTCTTCCCCCTTGTACCCTAAAAGCAGATCCTTTTCTCCAGATACTGAGAATGTAATAAGTACTTTGCCAATAAGAGGATTTCCTTTGTCAGTAACCTGCAACTAGGTCACATCACTGACTGACAGCATTCAAATATCACATCTAACACAGAACTGATCGCCTGCCATTTACATAACTCTTATCAAAATCTTCCTGGTTGCGCTGCTCGAATTCCTTGCCAATCATCCCTCCCCACCCAGCGGATTGAGTGGTTAGAAGGTATAACATGAATAGGTGTCCGTCCTAATCAGTGTGAAGGTAAATACAGAAGGAAAGGGGCACTTCTCCAGGCAGCAGACTGAGCCTTAGAAAATCATGAGAGCTTTGAAAATGGCATATTAAAATATACATGCATGTTTAAAAAATAAAGAGCCCTACCAGAGCCGAGGATCTTTTAAAATTCCAAGAGTGCCCTCTTGTGTGAAAACTGATATTACTACTCTGCGATGGTGAGGCACGTAACATGTTTTAAAGTCGGCAACAACATAATTACATTCTTTCTTATCACCTCTTAACTTCACCTGATTCTGACATTTAATTTTTTTCTTCCAGCCTGTTTCACTGAATTTTTATTTTCATGGACACACAAGCAGGGAAAGCCAAAGTCAAATCGGGGCAGAATAATCTATTCCCTATCTTGTCTCATAAATGCAGTTTCCTCCAATGCTTCTTTGCTCAGCTCTGCGGGAATCATACTTCCTCCAGGCTGAAACATTCGCACACAGCAGACTAACAAAAATAATAAGTATGAACCAACACTTTTAAGCTGATAGGGAAAAGCTGCAAAAACATAACCAGAATAGAGGTGAGCAGGCAGGAGTCAGCTTGCTTTTCCTTGTCCATCTTCAAATCAGACAGTTTGTAATGGGAAAGTTCCAGAAAATAATGGCCTATTTACGCTGCGGTGTCAGTAGGAAAGCATCGTTTGGCACAGGGGAAGATGAAAACTGAAAGGCATCACAGACACTCACCCCGAGGTAACATATTGACTAAGGCCACAGATTTCAAATCGACAGGTTCTCATTAAAAGGCACAAATGCAAGCAGCCCCAGCGAAGCCAGGTTCACTGGGGAAGATGCAGGTTGCCTGTCCCTGCTGTCATAATTACATGCAGTAGAGTAGACTCAGAGCTACCGAGGAAGAGTGGGTAAGAGCAGGTGGGGAGAGAGACTGATGGGAAGACCTAAAGCAAAGGTAGAAAGATGAAAGAGGAAAGGGAGAGGGAAGGAGTTTACAAGTCGACTCCACGTAGAACATGAAACCCTTACCACTCACATTATTCATTCTTTTAATTGTGTGCTTGCCTTCCCCAGCAATTAAACTGAACGTCCTTGACAGTCTGTCTTCTACAGCAGCACAGAACTGCAAGTAGACATCAGCTTCAGCGCTTTATGGTCCCTATAGTATTTTAATTTTCTAAATTGGAGATTTATGGAAATGCTGACATTCATCTCGTGGTTAAAATGCTAGCATGTTGCTTACAAACACAGACTTTTTCTTCTTTTAGCTAAAAGGTTGACAAGAAGGGCTTAGCTGCTTTCTAATCATTATGCAGCACATGATGGGCTGTGAATTTTTAGCTTTATCATCTTACTGCTTAAATCTTTAAAAGCGTCTGGCCATACACATGCTTTTGCTCTCTGCATTCTTTAAACAGTGATAATAATTAGCAACTAAGCAGCCTGATTATCATATGAATGGAGAAACAATTGAAAATACAGTAGAATTAGGATCCAAATGTCTAAGTCTTCAAAATCACAGGATCCTTAGGAACAGATGTCACTCAAAAGTTTACCTGCCACCACGCTGTTACATCAGATGCTATTAACAGCAGACTAAATTGCACCATGAGACCAGGTTTGATTGAAAAGACTTTATGGCATTGATGACATCTTTCCCTACATAGAGGCATGTCAAGGGGTCCTGAAGTAAGCTTAGGATCTTTCCAGCAGATTTGTTTTAAAAAATTATGCTCTATCTCTTCTCAGATAAAGCAAGTCTTCATGTGATTAGTTCTGTGTATATGCTGACAAAACTAAAAAACCTTGATGTGATTGAGAATCTACTGTTACAAGAAATGTTACTGGCCATTGTGACAATCGTTCATTGTGTCTTAAAGAGAATTCTTAAGGCATAGGAACCTTAAGACGTAGGAACTAGAATGTCCTCTATCTCCTCCTCTCCTGTCCTCCTCAATGGCAACTAGCTTTATTGTTGCCTTCTGCGTAAAGTGGTTTCTAAAGGAGATAGTTTAAAAAATGCAAAACAAAAAATTGCAAAACTAGACATAAAACCAAATATGAAAATCAGGACTTTTAACTTTAATTCTCCTTGGCAGAGGAAAATGTGCTCTCGTGCTGCGGAGCACAGGCAAAGGGTTACAAAAGGCTAAACGAAAATGCAAATTCCGTGACTGTCAGCATTGGTGTTTGTGAAACGATAACGAAGCCAGGCCAAGATCAGAATTACCACACAGACTGGATCTAATGAAAATAACTCAGAGTTTCCCCAGAATATGTTGCTATATCGGCATGTCTTTCACCAGTGGGGTGCCCAGAGAATATGTGTAAATACCGATGTGCATTAAGAACTATCTATTACAAAAAGCAATATCCATTTTACAAGTGTCTCCATATACCAGGCCTACTCACTACCTTTCCAACAAAGTCCTGCTTTCATAAGACAAAGATTTAATGAAGTTTTCTAAGTGCTGGCAACGCTGGCCACAAGCCAAAGCACGAAGACATTCCCCTCATCCTGCAAAGGAACGGTTCCTAATGAACACATGTTAACCCATGAACAATCTTTTCTCCCAACCCAGGTCCTTCCTCAGCACTGTGTGTCAGCCACAGGTGGGCTGGGATCAGGCAATGGGCTCAAATATATTTCTTTCACACACACATCCTTCCTCCTCTACCACATGCTTCTTCTCCAGACCATGGTAATATATACATTTAGTGTTCCTTATGTGAACACAGAGACAAATAATAGCATATGTAAATTATTTTTGACAGAAACAGCAAAACTTCACTTTTTATTAGTGAATTTATAATTTATTGTCTCGCTTTTTTCCACAAGGCAGAAATTCAATCCATTTACAAAACAGTAAATCACATCCCCAGAACTTTCACATTTATTTGCAGAGGTATTTAGTCACCTGAGAGCCATAGCAATATTTTAACATGCCTCAGAAAATGGCTTCCTGCTTTTACTTACAGAGTGAGACAAAGGACAAACACCAGGAAACAAAACAAAACCCAGCAACATCCCCCCCCAAAGCAAGAAAAGCAGGGGGTTTCCAGCAGACAGCAGCTTGTCCCTGTCAGCTTCAGCTGCTGAGAGTTTGCATTCCCCTCACAGCTCCCGCTGTAGCAAAAGGAGGGCGGAGGAATCGCTTTCCAACACACAGCACTTCTGGAACATCTCCAGATCCCCCAAAACATTCCTCCGGGACTTAGGGGATTGACAGACAGCACGCTGCAACCAGCACCCACTGCGTTTTCCTCTAACGTTTTTAAAGCCCTGCAGCGCCACTGTCACCCGCTAACATCCCAATCGCCTGAAGAACAATTTCCCTGGCCTCAGGTCTCTCGCAGCACAAGGCACTGAGCTGTCACATCTCTTGTAGGTCTGCTGCCTCAGCAAATTCAATTTACACTTCTATTTGTCTGTTTTCTAAGCAAGATCCAAGCTGGATCACTTCACCAGAAAGGAAGACTGATGTTAAAAGTCACTTGAATTTGTCTCTCCTGACATCACTCTAAACAAGGAGTTAAGAAATAATTTTCCCTTTATTCAAATCAGGGAATTTAAGGCTTTAGCAGACAGCAGCTTAGATCATCCCAGCAATCAATCCCAACCAGCAAAATGTAGGTCAGTAAAACTGAATGGGAGTCAGAAGGCTCCAAAGAATGAAACACTCAATTGTAAGGAATTGTGGAAAAGCTGCAGATCTGGTTAGGACAAAGGTCACGTTAAAGCTGCCAAGTGGAAAAACAAGTTATCTGGAAAATAACCCCCCTTCCAAATCCTAAGTGTAGCAAACTATTTTGGAGAGCTTGCCTTGAAACAACAAAAATGAGGCTTTGCAGAAGAAAAGAAATAAATGCAGCCATCTTGGAACTAAAAGTAAGTGTTTTTTGCAGCGACCACAGGCTTCACCAAGGCCTTCTTTGACATCATCTCAAGATTAAAATATTGGGTTGAATTCTATTAAGGTGTTAGGAGATCTCTCCTAGTAGAACAGAAAAGGGTTGCCGTGACAGACAGGTCTCCCCTAGCCTTACAAAACAACTTGCAAGTCTAAGAGCACTTCTGGTCAAGACACACTACCGTAAGCAAAAGGAATACGCATTACTTCATTTCCCTTCCTGCTGCAGCAGGAATGCAAAGCCTTCCCCTTCCAGCTGTGTCACGTAAGGGATTGCAGCGCGTTCTGCGGAGCCACTCAGAGCAGGCTCTGCTCAGCTTCTCTGCGCACGAGGCCCCGGCTGCCCCACGATGCTGCATGGGCAGCACAGGCCCTGCGCTGCTCACAGCTGTGTGAGTCGGGGCTTCCCTCGGGACTGCATGCAGAGCATCACGGCATCATCCCTCAAGTTCTGCTCATGCTCTGAGCACCTGAAGGTCCCTGTCCTAGAATGTGAATGAGGAAACTGAAAATCCCAATTATGACCCACAGCCCTTTAACAATTCTTCAACACCATAAGGGCATCCCCCCACTCCAAACCTAGAAGTTTGAGTTCACTGTTTGTGTTGTGGTTTTTTTTGTTTGTTTATCTTGGGGGGCACACTCTTGTTGTGCTCCTTCTGTTTCTTTATAGCATGAAGCAGACTCATGACGACTGTTCCTTATCAGACCTGTGACACCTTCAGAGCAACTCCAAAAGCGAGGAGCATCACAGAGGCAGATTAAAGGGCAGCTTTTCTTGAACCCCTATTTTATTTTCAGCTGGGAAACCCTTTGGAGTAGGGAAGAAAGGAGAAATCTAGGTCGTGCCTTGCAATGCAATGTTTAGAGACATAAGTTATAGGAAAGACTGTGATGTGTTTCATACTTAAAAAAAGTGTCCCAGTCTGTATGTACTTCTGTGAAAAGGATCTTCAGCCTCCTCACAAGCAAGAAGGAAAGAAGTTATTACTTTGCACTAATCTTGCCCTATTCTATCAACGTTTTTCTAAAACAGGTTGGGGGCATTTTTAGTTGTTTAGTTTTTGGTTGTTTTCTTCAGCTCAGCATTGTCCTCTAGCAAGGACAGAAAATAGAAATTTTGAGACCAAGAAAGGTCAAATCACTTGACCCCATACACAGAGATGGGAACAGAAGATACCTCTCCTTCATCTTCAGCTGTTTTAATTAAGCCAAACTTGCCCTTGCTTTATAGTAAATACACAGCTATATAGGGTTATGAAAATGGAACAGAAAACGTGGTGTGGACAAGGGACCTTCAAACAGACTGACCTGCTCAGTTAACGACAGCCCTTCTGCATTATTTCACAGGCACTCATGCCATCCTTGTTTCTGGGCTGTATTTCTCATCAATAAACCTCTTCCACCATAGACGTGACCCAAAACTAGTGGGTATAGTACCAAAGATTGATTTCATAGCAGAACAGATTCATTTTCCTTATATACCCAATAATGTCGGTGCTGTCCATAAACCTTACAGTTTCAGAATACTTAGAAAGAGGTCAAAGACATACTTTAAGGGATGAGAAAGTATAAATATATTTTCTCGACAACAGGAGGCTATGAACCACTGCTAACAGACAACAGATATTGATGTTTCTCTCTTTATTTATTATGTCCAGCACTAAAGCATCTAAACAGTTAGACATCACAATTTCATCTTCCCAACTAAAAAGGGACTTGAAGAGACTGCTTCAAGGTTGTGGACACTCCTTGTTAAAGAGTTCAATAGAGAAGTAACTTCGAGAAATAACTTCTAAAGTGCTCACCGGTACTGAAGTGCAATTCAGCAGCTCTGCAGTGGTCTATTTACTGAAAGGTCTCCTGAACGCAGGCATGCACATGCATAGTTTAAACACACAGCATTGTTAAAAACACTAACATTCAAAAACAAAACAAAAAAAAAAATAGTAAGAACAAGATTACTTAAGGCATGCTTTCCCATGTTTACAAAATGCTGGCTGATTAGTTCCCACAAAGAATATTATTCTTTAAATGGTATTTTCATTTTTTAAAAGGCAAGGAAAGTGAATACAAGCACGCCGGATCACACGTGGGAAAACAACCTGCATACAGGATGAAATGGAAGAATTTCTGCCTCCCAGTGTAACACTCGATAATGAAAACATTTTATTAAGACAGCTACAAAACTTCAAGTCTCTAGTAGTCGTATTTGTAGCTTCAAAGAGCAGTGACCTCTTTAAACCTAAGAGATCTATATAACATTTAGAGATGATATCCACTTGAATGCCATATTTACTCATACTGAATACTACAGCAGTGCCTTCACAATCAGAAACCAGCTGAATATGCATTTCCAAACTCCCAAGTCTTTTTGGTCAAAGAGCTTCATTACACATAACTACAGACCTCTCCCTGCTCTGCAGGGAGATGGAAGACAACAAGGGAGCATCATCTGATGCTTGCTCTGATCTTTTGCTTCTGTCAAGTGGGCTTTGGTCTCACCTATCGCTGCCAGTCTCTGGTTTGTAGTAGTATCATTTACATCTTTATTACTACAATGATATTCAGAAGTCCTTATTAGGATCAGAGCATCGTGCTGAGGGAGCAAAGGTCTGGAAACGCTTACAGTGAAAGGGATCGATACTGTGCTGGTAGTCCTAAAGCACCTGCACAGAGGTGGGGATGGGAGGGCTCACACCCCACATAGCATCTGTAAAACATTTTGTCTTATCTATGAGTATCTGTAAACTATCTCACTCAAAATAAACACCACATCAGGTAAGATACTTAAAAAGCAACTCAGAAGCCTTGGGATCCTTATGAAATAATGCAAACACTCCTATGACCTAAATTCTCACTAATATCAAAGAAGCAGAAATCAGGCACCAAGTACATTTCTTGTTGTGTGCCCAAATGCTTAAATCCCTTTTCAAAAAAAGAGACTTAGCCCTAGCAATCCTGCAAGAATTCTTTAAATCCTGTGCCTGACAAGCTTTTGAAATGTTAGCCTTTGGGCCACATGATGCCATCTCCAATATTTTATGCCTAGCATTATCAGTGCTGGCAGGGGCCCGGCTTCACAGCTTGAAAATCTGTGCAGAGACAAACATCTGGCAGCAATCTGGATGTGGCTCCTCTTCAGCTGCTGATTAACAGCTCACACTGGGTCGGGATCGCCACTAAGTCAGGCACCTCCTTATGCCTCTAACCTGACTCCCAGGGGAAGGATAGCAGCAAGCCACAAAAAACATCCGTAGAGCAGACACTGGAACCGATTAGCCTTTTCAGTCAATATTCCTCAGTTGTAAGATTCAGGACCTGGACCTGTCAGTTCTGCTGACAGCAATGGATGCATGAGTGAGAGAAGCAGGTTCACAAATAAGGAAAAAATAAGTCTGCTCCCCTCACTGTACCTGCAACTCTTTCCATCCGTTATCTGGTATCAAGACTCCAAGACAGTGTGCCAAAAACGGCTGACAGATGACTGGGATGAGGGGCGAAAAAAAAAGCCTGCGACTGTAGTTGCTATGAGACATGTCCTACATAGCCCCAAAAGACCAATGCCACTGCCAGCCTTCTTCTGGGCCATTCAAAAGCAGAATGGAAGCTGTCATGACATGCGCACAAGTCTACTAGACACTGGACAGATGGGGACAGCGTAGATTTTATTATACTGTATGGAATGGGGCCCGGGAGCTTTCACATGCGGGATGTCACCACATCTGTCATCAGGAATCAAAGTGCCTTTTCTTCAAGCCATCACCAACCTGGTTAATAACCTGGTTAATTCCCATGTGGTGACTGACAGGTTTATGTTTGGCTTTTTATCCTTGTGGGGAGTGGGGGGGGGGGGGGGGGGGGGGGAGGAAGCTTTTATTGCCTTTTTTTGGGGGGGGAGAAGTCTGGTGACCTATACACAAAACAGATCCACTGAGAAGAGCAAGGTGACTGAAAAATCAAATGGAAAAGTGAGAACAGTTTCAAGAAAGATAGGTCTGTAGCAAATGGGAATGTTATTGTTACATCTGTCAATACCACACAGTCATATACAGAGGGAGAAAGCAAGGCAGGAGCATAAAACAAGGATCAGAGGCTCCTGAAATGGATGCAAAGAAATTAATCTAATGCACAAGGCTAGGTCTAACGTAAAGCATCACAAATCACATCAATGCATTGAGAAGAATGGTGCGCACACAGTAGCATTGACACTGCTGATAACACAAACTGACAAATATCCTAATATATTAGGCAGAAATATTTTTTCATGCAATATCAGACATGCATGACTTCTTATCCCAGTGATTTCATTCCCTTTTCTGCTAGCAGGAGGATTGAGTTCAGATCCAGTCCAGTCAATGAGATTCTTTCCATCGATTTTTGTGAGCTCTGGCTTAAGCCCATACTTGTCATGGCCAATGGATGTTTCACAGTATTTGTCTTGTCACTGTCCAAAAAGAAAATTATTTCAGTGTTTTGCATATCCATTTGCTGAATCAGGGAGAAAGCAGATTTTGCTAACAGCAGTAGAAAATAGCTTGGAGGAGAAGAGGCAGAATTAATTTCGGACCTTAACAAGCCAAATTACCGAGCTATTCAGTCGCTAATTGAAATGCTGGAATCTAGGAAGGGTTCCTAAAGGATCTGAATGCACCCAGGTCACCTCACACAGCCTCCAGGTTGCAGGGGGGGACACAAGAAAGGGATTCAGGACAGAAGAATCCAGCCTTATATATAGAACCAGACATGGTATCAGATTCTCTTTAAGCCTGTACAGTTTTAGCATACCAGAAGTGGAAAAGGATGCCACAGATTAATTCAAATTATGACTAATAAAGACAGCAACAGGTCTAATAATTTCCCATGTTCTTAAAAAGCTACAAAGAGAACAGGCCATGATGTAGTGCAGCTAAACCAGAATTCAGAAGTGCGTGCAAGGTAACGTATTCCTCCTTCATGCTTGTGTTAACTCATTAACTTAGAGGGGAAAAAAATTAAGCCCCAAGCCTTTTGTTTTCTGTGCATAGATTTCAGGGCTTCACAGACCAAATCATTAGTTTAACAAAGGCTGCGAAAAACTCACAATGTTGAAGAGCAACGGCCTAACTGGGCAATGGGAAATGCAAAACAAAAGAACAATAAAAAGGAAAGCAAAAGCTCCTGAAGAAGCCCCTACAAACACACAGCATTTAGTTAATACAGTTCTGAGTCTTTTTTTAGAAACCACAGGATGGAGGCAAAAAGTCTCAAATACCTCACTATTCTACTTAAACCTATGGATTTTAAGCTGCTTTTTGAACACCTAGTAGTGTCCAGAAATGGACTCTTCTTGCCCAGCTGGGTTTGATATTCTATCATAAACTGCCAAGGCAAGCACAGAACGGGCAGGAACAGCACAAAGCTGCTCCAGGGGAGGTTCAGACTGAATGTTAGGAAAAAATTCTATACTGTGAGGGTGGTCAGACACCAGAACAGGCTTCCTGGCAAGGTGGTTGATGCCCCATGCCTGTCAGCGATCGAGGCATTTGGATAGTGCCCTCATTAATACGGTTCACTTTTGGTTAGCCCTGAAGAAGTCAGGCGGTTGGACTTGATGATCTTTGAAGAGTCCCTTCACACTGAACTCTTCTGTTCCGTTCATCTTCACTTTTATCTGACTGCAAAGGAGGAGCAACCTCTTCCATGCTCTCTCAGTAACACGATGACATGATGCTTCCAAAACCATTGCTGCCTGCTGGCTCTCTTCTCTTTCAATGCAGTTTTAAAGAAAGGAAACATTACACTTCTTGTTGTGTGCTCTCCCCAGATAGAGTCTTGGGGAAAATATTTTGACAATTTTTGTTTCCATATTTCAAGCGTGAAGGAATTTTTCACCATTCTTTGATTAAAAACAAAATACACATGCACTTGCACATTCGGAAGGTACTTTCAGCTAAGCTCTCTGACATTACTATTTGTGATATACCACCATTTTGCAGAAAAACAATCAAAATGGAAAAGATATCCCACTTTTTTTTAGAGGCTTCTTAAAAAGATGTTCTCAGCTCTGCAATCCCTTATCTTTGAATCAGTCAAAGCCTTTCATTGGGTTTTATGACATCCACAAAAATGCTTTCTGCATCCACAGTATGCATACAAGCTCTATTGGAGATGCCAGCCCCTCATACAAAATCCCGTTCGTGGAGCTTTATCAGAGCCGGTTAAGTACCCACAGTGAGATAAGGGCATGCTGGCACGGTGCTGAGACCAACAGGCTGAGGAGCAAAATAGTTTGAGGGTTGGCCAAGAAAAGTAAAAATTGAACATGAGCTCATGACAGCGTTGGAAAAGGAAGTGAAAAAGCATGAATGCTGGAAATGAGTAAAAGACTTTGGCTCAAAACAGTCCCCAGGCAGCTCCCAGCCCCATTTTCCCCCCTACGTTTCTGAGTGTCTAGAGGTAGTTTCACTGATAAAGGTTCCCATTCTCTTCGCCACTGAAACTCTACCAAACAGAATAGCTTTGTTATTCACAGCTCAGATACTAAAAACATTTGCAACACCCATGAAAGTCAGCTTTAATGTAGGCATATGCCCTATTTTTATTTTTATTTTTTCTAACTACAGATCACTCCAGCCACTAAGGCAGAGGGACTGTTTTCTTTGCTGACACACATACCACACAAAAATGAAAAAGGGAACGACTCTCAGAGAGAGGTACCAACCCACCTCCAAACCCCTTCAGACAAGCACCCCATACTGTGATTAATCTCTTAGGACAGAACGTAAGTCAGGACTTCCTAGGTGGATGGCTTCTTTGAAGTAGGCTTTACAGTTGTCTTTTCCTCATGCAGTGTTGCATTCGCTGCTGCTGCTTAAGAAAACAATACCCCAGGATATGGGACAAATCCCCACGTACTACTTTTACCAATAAGTGTGAAGCACCATATGCTACAGGTGGAATCTAACGTTTTAAAGATCATCTATGAAGACTTCTAACAATGCATACATCACCATTTTCAGATGTTTCAGAAACTTAAAACACTGCTTAAAATTTATAAAACACTAGCAATACTACAAGCAATGCATTCACTCAAGACAGAACACAGCTTACTAAACTGGTTTACGCGTGTTCAATAAATCATTTGTAATGAACTGTGAACTCCTCAGAAAAAGATAAATGCAATAAATTAAGTTCATTTGGTAAATGCAGTTATTGACTAGCTATTTAATAAAGCACTCAGACCATATCATATTTCTATAGTACCACATGCTTACTAGACTATTCACCACGGAAGCAAGCAAACTTTAATAATAAAAAGAACACTAAATTAATTCTAAATATTATTGACTTGCTCTAGTAGTTAAATACATCATTCGTAACAAGTTTAGTGAAACATTTATTCCAAGTTATGCAGCCCTCAGAGCACATTTTCACAGCTGCTGAAATAGTACTGATCTTCTATGCAGTAACTACTTCATAGATTATGGTGAACGTATTAACAGTGTATGGGCTACCTGGAGCTCAGACAGAAAACCGTTAGAGGACAAACATTTGGTATCTACCAGAATGGAAGAGGAGGAACATAAACAATACATGAGCAACATGCCCTTGGGGACTTGCAGAGTAAAATCCCTGCTTTCTTTGGTCCTGGAAGGATCCTCTAAAACATCCTCTAAAGGGGCTGATTGTTACAGGTCTTTGAATTTTTGAACTAACATTAAGACTTGCTAGAATCACAGATTTTCAAAGTTTACCTTACTTTCTTGTTTACACCATGTATTTCTGCCCTAGCAGTGAGCACAGAGTCTTGGACTCTGTATGAGAAAGGCAGCTGGTGCAGTTCCTTTAAGCAGGACACTTACATTACAATTAGCAGATCAAGATCCCAACTTCTTAAAACAGCTTAAAAAGTTAAGCAGGAAAACATTTTTCTTCATCAAGGCATCTTTTCTCTATTTCATAAGAACATGTTTTGCAGGTAAGAGTTGATTCTTCTTTATTCCAATCTCATTCATGTCCCAAATCAAAAACAAAAATGAAGATGCAGCCACTACAATGTTTCCTGACTTTTTTTTTTTTTTTAAAAAACATACCAAACCCATGTAGAGTTTCAGCAAACTATTGCTTTTTCATGAACATTCATGAGTCCGACTGACCACTGCTCACTTTGGCTTGGGGATATAGCTTTGTCACTCCATCTGATTTCAATTAAGCTCTGCCTTTTTCTTTGAAGTACCATGCAAAGCATTAGCTTGTTACTTTACATGACAGGAGCTCTGTGGGATTTGATTCAGTTCTTTCTTACTCCAGTGAACCCTTGCTGATAGTAATGAAGTTGTACTACTTCATCCAGGAATTTGATTATTGCTATGCAGATAAAATATGTAAAACACCACAAGTTCTTCTACATTTTTAAGGAATTTAGTGCTGCACCATTTATAATATGGAAATGTGTTCTGGTTTACTGAAGCACCCAAGATTGTTTGTAACACCTCTGCAGGGTGATATGTGACTGCTTAAAATACCTCTCCTGTCTTCTTCTGTCCCAGTATCATTCTCTTTTTTTTTCCTCCATTTCAATAAAGTTTTTAACTGTGTTCTGGAGAACACAGCTTACTTCAAAAGCAACGCAACAACATAAAATAGCTTCAGACTCCAGTACAGCTAGTAAAATGGTTAAGGCAAAACCAGTCCCCTACACCATGACCAGAACACATTCCCTACATCAAGACAAGAACAGTTTCAGTCTCATCACTGAAACTAATAAAATCCATATATTTGTCCTGGAAACTCATAGACACAGGAAAAAAATTCTGATGCCTTAGCAGTTCTTGAGTAATTATAATAAATATATTGTTGTTCTGATTAAAAAGCAAAAAGCAAAATGACTGCTCTGTTACAACACTCCTGTAAAAAAAGAAAAAAAAAAACATTGCTTATTCTGCAAGAAATGAGATCCTTTCTTCAGCAGTTACAGGTCAAGCCCCACAGAGAGCAAGCTAATTAATCCCATTTGAGTACAGTTAGAGCTGACCTTGTACAAGTTATAGAGAAATATGCAAAAGCCTAAACAAGAAAAATTCTAATTAAAAGAAACTAGAACTTCAAGCTCTTCCGTCTGCTCAGAACTTTGTTGTTGCTGAGCTATCTGCTATGAAAACAATACATCTTTCCATTAGAAAAAAATGATAAAATACCCACAGCATCCTGTTTTCTTAGATACCAGACTTAACTAGATGGCTAAGAAGTTAGCAGATAATTCAGGAAGACCCCTTCGTGATAGCCAAGGTAGACGTAAACTTGATACAACCATTTGGCAAATTACACCACACTGTTGTTTTGCTTAGATGAAGCCAAGCAAGAAACAAACTGGATTTAAGACAGAACATTATTCTGGCTTATGTTCAGTCTCTGCTTATTATTTTGGCAGACTTCTGTTAAGTTATTATCCCTTAAAATACGAGAGGGTGTTGAAAAATACAACAGTAATTGTTCAATGCAGGTGTGTATTAAAGGCAGAGTTGTTACAGTTAGCCTTAGTTTATATTCTTTATTAAAAGGAGCTATTAAAAGATTTTTGCAAGAGGAAAGCCAGTATCAAAATCTCTGATTATAGGTCTGGAGGATAGAGTCCAACAGGCAGTTTTGCATTAAACCTAACCTGAAAAATTCTGATCTTTGAAGGTTGGTAACACCAACCAGAACTACACGCTAACAGAAAGGATTGTTTATTTACAGATTCCATACATACATCTCAGTTGGAAAAGCCAGAATGTTTTGTTCCTATTGTATATGGAGGTCTGAATAACTGAAAATGAAACTACTCAAGTCATGCACAATAATCTACTAATGTCCTCCAGTCTGTCTCAAACTAACCCACAATATACTAAAAATACTATATTCATACCTTACAGTGTCTAAGAAATAACATTTTGGAGCTGGAAGACGTCTTGAAAAGCCAGAAACTACATCAAGAAAGACAGGATGAGATCCAAAATCAGCAGTCATATTTGCCTTTATCCTCCGTCCACCTGAACATGAATGTGCATACAAAAACACACATGCTCCAATCCAGTCTTGCCAGCAGCTATTTAAAGATGTGCATATTTGCCAATGATAGCAGACCTACAATAACATTCCTAGTAATGCAAAATCCACTCTGTGGCATGCTTGCAGTAAGCTATGTTTTGTTTCCATCTTTGTACCGGAAAAAGACTCCAGTTTAGTTCAGGAGTCAGAGTATCATAAATCTGTTAGGTGAAGTCTGTCCTTCTAGATGTGAAGCATATGACACCCACTATTAATACACAATTTGACCGGGAACCTGGACTGTTTTAGTTGTTTCAGCTTTTAGATTCAAGGTGAAGATCATGGCAGGGTGTTAAGGCATAAACTCATTTGAATCTTCCTGGATGACAAGTAAGCACAGCTAGCAGGAGGACCAAAGCCACACTAAAGCAAAGATCTGTGACCATAATGTTAGAATGCATTCAGTGTACGGGCACCAGTGGATTGACCTTTGTTTCCTACAAGCATTCTAGAATAACGCTTACCGGTAAGTGTTTTAGCAGGCTGTTGATTTTAAGCTATGGTAAATTAAATGGCAGAACGGGCCAGGGAGTAGGGAGGTTGTGAATACTTTGACAATACATTAGCATCATAATCCTCACAAAAACGTAAGGTAATGAGAACAAAGCAAAACAATTCCTTACCTCCCCTGAATCCTATAGGATTAGGTTTCTGTATATCTAGCAGACACCACCCATGAACTACATTGTATGCTCTAACATTCCAGTAAAAATAATGATGTGAAATTCAAGTAGCAGTCTAACCATACACAATTTGGTTGGGCAAAACTCAACATTTTCTGTGCCTACACTATAGCCCTTGAGCAACAAGAAAAGGTTGTTGTTCAAGACAGGATTTCAGCAGAAACAGCTGGAATACATCACTTCTGTTCACTTTAGCTGTAATAAGGGCATATGTATCAAACATTCCTTCACTTACCCTTAATTAAAAAAATAAATTTGTAAAGAAGAATTTTCATACTAGTAGCAAGCTATAAACCTCATTCCAGATCAGTCTCTCTTGTATAATTACATAAAGCTTATTCTCTTGGTGAAAGTGATAATAACCCTGAATGTGGGTTTTAAATAGGGCCTTTGGGAAAAAAAGGCCAGATGAATCAGCAAACTGCAGAAAAAAGCTGAAAGATGGACTTTTGCACTTGCACTCTCACATACCATCAAATTACAGCAGACTTATGGAATCTGAATGGTTTAGGTTGGAAGGGACCTTAAAGATTATCTAGTTCCAACACCCTATTGGTTTAGCCAGGTTTTTCTGTCTAGTTGAAAACATGCGGCAAAAGCAGTTACATTCCACCACTTCAATAAAACAAACAAACAAAAAAAACTGAAGTGCCTTTTGCATGGAAAAAAGAAAAAAGCTATAGGACAGCTAAATAAATAGATCTGCCACATTAAAGTTTGCTGCCAAATACAATTCTTCAGGATCTCTTACAAGTATTGCAAAGTGCAATTCCTTTCAATAAAAGCCTGTATTTAATTGCAGTGACCTTAATAAAGGATCACGAACACTACATTCAAGACTACTAGACAGTAATTTATTCATCCCCCCAGCCAATTGGTAAAAGAATCCTCCACCTCATCTGAAGGGCCGCCATTTCCAGCTCTTCAATGTACTCTAAGTAGAAACAAACTCTATGGTTTTCACCTTCTGGAGGTATCACCTCCAGTACGCCAACTTAGCAAGATTAAAGAGAGAAGCAAAGTGTTTGACCTGCACATAACTGAGGATGATTCTGTTGACACAGCTATTAGACATGCTTCAATAAACCTGCTACATATGGTGTACTATAATTAACATTATCAATAGCAGCAGCATTGTAGAAATCATTAACAGAATAATTAAGACTTGGAGACCTGACCTCTAGAGATAACTTAGTCCAACTCCTGCCTCAAGTAGGCCTAGCTTTAGTCACTTACCTCACACTGCCTCAGGCCTCGGCCTGGTCAGTTTCAAAAGTTTCCAAGGGTGGATATGCCAAGCCTCTGTACCAGTGTTATTCCAGTCTTTGTGGGATTTTTTTCTCATTATGTTTCTTTGGAACTGTTCTTGCTTCAAGTTGAGGCTGCTGACTCTTTCCAGAGTGCACCTCCGTGAAGAGCCCACCTCCATCTTCCTTACGCTGAGGTAGCAGAAGACCGCTAGTAGCTACTGCTCAAGTCTTTTCCAGGCCTAGCAAGCCCAGCTCCCTCAGACTCTTCTCATAACATTTTTCTTTTCTAAAAACTTGCACATGCATTAGTGGGTGGTTACCGGCCTTCCACTGTTCTTCTCAAAGGAGAAACCCCAGACTTCACAATTTTTTGCTTTTAATTATGCTTTTTCTGTAGAGAGAATGCATACGCACACCAGCTTCCCACACACACGGACATATTTGCTTCTTGTTCTAGACAACGATCACAGAGGTAAACATGTTCACAAGTCCATTCAACAACACTTTTCTGTCTTATTTGTCACACTTCAATAATTCTTAGCCTGCAACAGGGAAAAAACAGGACCAAGGCCTAATCTCCACTGGGTGCCTATATTTACCAGAGAAAAGCTTTGAAAATCCCCACAGAGGTCTCTTTTGAAAACAGGCCCCAATTAAGCCAGATGACAGGCTGTCATTACAAGAAGCATCTTCAGGCACCTCATCTCTGCAGTCCAGCCAGGTGCAATCCACTGTTGGCTTTCAGAAAAATGCCAGTACCCCCATGGTCCTGCTCCCGTAGGCAGCCAGCACTACCACGCCTAGCCGGGGTGGCAGCCATTTTATGTCGCCCCTCCAGCCCTCTTGCAGCTGGCTTTCAAGGAACAATGTTTCTCTCAGCAGAGCAAGAAAAACAATTGTTTGGATCCGTTTTGTTTTTGTTTTGTTTGTGTTTTGTTTTGTTTTGTTTTTTTGTCTATCAGCACACACAAAAATCTAGTGTAATAACAAAAAAACACCAAGCTTTGCCTTCCTCTCAGAAGGACATCAGGAACACCTGGTGATACAGCCTACTGTATTATGCATACATTGCCATAAAATCCCTACCCGCAGTATGAATCGCCAGTCTAAGATACAAATTAAACCCAAGAAAACATTTAAAATGCAGTCCCCCTCACAGTTCTGCAGTAAATCTTATTCTACTTACCACATTTATTTAGTGCTTTAGTAGCAGCAATGAAATTAAGACACAGAAAAGCCTAGTCTACTCATCTGTTACTTCTTCCTAATGGTAGACAGAAAAAAAAGCAATAATATGCAGCATCTTCTAATCTGTCCACAAATATATTTTACTACTTCAGTGCTGGAGAAGGCTATGTGCCCATCCATATGGGGCCAGAGACAGACCCTGCTTTCCTCTGCATTGCTATCACCAGAATCTGCCCATCATTAATTCCACCACCAGCCAAATCCACAGAGGGACAGTTGCCTTCCACAGCTGTTACTTCTAGGTCTGTCCCCCTTCATGAGTCTGGGAAGGGAAGGATAGACTCAGCCTCTCTGGAATTGGATAGAGCAGTTAATTGAGGTATTTGAAAACTTTTTTATTTAATATCATTGTGCAGGTGGAAGGAAGTTAACATTTTTTATATATAAATATATATATAAAAAACATTCTGTTATTCAGCAATTCGGAAACACTAGAGTAAGAAAAGTTTTCATCTTTATGTTTAAGATTCTCTTGTTTGCATCAGTTCTGCAAAGAAATAAAGGATGTGTGCTGTGAAAACTAAGTGTTACCTGATTGTTGTTTGTTGTTTTGTTTTCTTTTTTTATGCAGATTTCATAATCAGTCCCTCATGCAACAGAAGCCTGTACGTTTTTGCATTTATTGCAGAAAATTCAATTTCAAGTCCTGATATAAAAACAACTGAACCTTTAAAGTCCATACAAATATTAGAAAATGAAGATGAGAAGGTATAAAGTTTCTTGCAAGTAACATTTGATAAATATAATGTAATTACATTTCAGAATTATTAATATAGTTTTTCCTGTAATTTCCAATGGATGCCTTAACACAGCTGATGAAGAAGTAGCCCGACCTAATTCCCAGTTCTATCGTAGTTGTTTGTTATGTTGTGGACAGCACTTCCGGGATTTTTTTTCACCCTAAGAGTGTAATATATTAAGAAACAGAAGTAACAACCCTCATCAAAACTTAGCCCAAGTGTCTATTATTGGACCTGATCTCCAGACTGAGGTTTCAGGAGACAGCTTTACATAAATTTTAAAAATGGTAATACTCGTCTATTTGCAAGCTAGCATTTCAAAGCATGTGTTGCCTAAATCTGCTTTGAATTAGGCCTTTGCATCTGCTATTATACTTCAAAGAAATGACTTCAATTAAACTTAATTACTTCCTTCCATAGCTTTGGATACAGCTTTTACTATATTTCATGTCTCTCACAGACTGCGTGGCAAATAAATGACTAATAGAAGTACAAAAACAAAAACTATTAAGCAAATACATTACATATACACAGCAATAGTGTACATGTATTACACTAATTAAGTTATTGTCATAGTCTGCAATCACACAAATGGAACAGTAAGAGGGAACTTTTCACACAAGATCAGCAAAACCAGGCTCATCCTTTGAAGTTTATAATACCTTTCTTACCTAATTTATAAAGAGTTTTTAAATTTCTGAAAGCAAACAAGCCTATTAAAACACAGTTACTTTATACTTTTTACTCAATAATAGTATATTGAAAAATAGCATCTAGGCAGCAAGCTGGCTACTAATTATATTCCTCTGTATCCTGTTTGTCTAGTAGTCCCAGAAACATGTAAAATAACTGTCCTTTCCAGTCACCTTGAATACCACACACGATTCAATATGAATCCTGTAATCTCACTTTGGTTTCCCCCCCGTCTTCAGAGGTATGAGGAAGCATACAAACAAGGATTGGGTTTTAATCAGAGCAAGAGGCGAGGTAAAGCAATGGTAGTACTAGCATGTAAGCATAGCAATTCTTCCTATTTCTTTTGGATGAGAAAGCCTCAAGGATTTTTGATTATTTTTTTTTATAGGCATAGTTCATATATTATAGTTGGCAATGACTATTTTGATCCAAGGTTAAAACAATCTTACATCCACTAAAGAGAAAGAGTGGAACAACGTTATCCTACCATTTCTGTTCCAAGCACCAAAATAACCTGTTTCAAAACAGCCATTTTTCTGTTACTAATAAAACAGTGAGAAACAACCAGCAATTAATAAAGCACACAGCTGTTTATGTAAGTTTTTACTGAGCAAAAACACAATGCCAAATAGCTGTCACATATCTAAGGCTGTTAAAGCCACAGTTCTCTTCAGGTCTCAACCCCAATTTCAAAACACATTTTCATTTGGTACAAAAAGTTTCCGCCCAGTAAATAATTTTATTATCAATTCAACATTCGGGTTTTTATCTTGTTTTTCTCCCCAAGTAGACTTCCTGCAGTTTTATCTAAACAACTGATGAGTTCTCCATTTTCCTTCCTACAAGGATGCTTATTTCCATAAATGGATTACTCTTTCCCATAATTTGCTTTAGAGCACTTTCATGCAAAGCTTCACAAGACACTTTACAAATAAAACACCAGTGACTTAATGGTGCCATTAGCAAATCATGACAAGAGATGGTACTTAGCTTTGAGGCCCACAAGTCAGTTCTTCAAGCCTTATTCACAAGGGGCTGAGAACTTCCCTTAAAGGGCAAGATTTGGCAGACAGACAAAAATTAAAAAGCAGCAAATGTGTTAAATTCCATTTTCTTTTCACTGTCACTGAATGTTTTGCTGCAGACTTTGAAGCTGAAAGGTAGTTACAATACATCTCCACATATCTGTGACCTGCATGATATCTACCTTTTGGGAGATGCACTTTTCATTGTGTGATCGTTCTTCATTGCAATGGCCTCAGGCAGATTTGAAACTGATGATCAGAGGTAAGAGGTAAAGTAAGAGTCTGTAGCTCTAAAAGCTCTTGCAATTAGCATTCAGAACAAGCACACCAAAGTCAGCCTCTCCCACTGGAATCAATGAATGGCTGGTAGTAATAAGGTCTCATGTAAGATCTCAGTAGTGAAAAAAAGCACAGCCAATCTGGTTCTTCTAATACTTCTGGTTAACATTGGTTTTGGCAAATATCTAAAGCTGACTTTTTGGAAGCATTTATTTTCCAACCACCATCTGAAATACCAGACAGACCAAGAGGCAAAGAAAACTATGCAAACAAACCTTAAACAAAACAACAGCTGAGCTTCACACAATGTACCTTGAGTACAAGCACTCCATGGGGACACCAGCTGAATTCACACACCACCCTCTAGACAGAAGTGTACATACACACACACTGAGTTATCAGAACACATCTAGGGCAATAAAGGGCCTAAGAGCATACATCCAACATACATGGTCATCAACTCTATTATACTATTTAAGTACAATTACCATCTCAAACTATAGCATTAGTGCTACTCAAATACAGTACTACTTCTTAAATAATTCAGCTACCTACCCCTTGCACCCACTGTTAAAATGTAGAAATTAATCAATGCAGATATTTTGTGGTACCTAGAGTTTCTGCAGGATTACAGATGAGTAGTAGTGGCACATAGAGACAAGGAGACAGGTGACCCATGCGCATTGTTCAAAGGTAACAAAGCTAGATAGCGTGCAACCTACTCAGCTGAGCGTAGCTGGACAAGGTCACAGGGGTATCTACAAGTCCAGGAAAAATGTTGGCTGCTGTCATGACTAGATGAAGGAGGGACCACTTCTTTTTTCCATTCTAGGTGCACTAAAACCAGATTGCATTGCTCAGAGACACTGATTCAACACAGTGGACAAGAGCATTTGTCGCCTCTCTAACTCAGGGCAGTGGGGCACACACATGATAAAGCTGCGCTTCTGCTACAAAACTTCCCATATAGATTCTTCCCCCATTTAAATGGTGGCTAGATCTGGTTATTGTCTAGACACTGGCAACCAGCCCCTCACTTAAGTGCAAACAATTAACACTGCTGGAAGCTTTTTAGGTAGTACCACCCGCATAAAGATTTGTCCCCATGTAGGCCACCCCTTTGCATGTGTGCTGGCCCTCAGCTAGGCACAGTGCAATGTCTGTAATATTCAAGAAACAATCTTAAACGCAAGCCTGGAAAACTAAAAATAAAAAAAAGTGTATTCCAGTTGTATTCTAGTATTCTATACAAAAAAAATTACAAAAAATGTATTTTATATATTATAAAAATATATTTTTATATATAAAAAATACTATATGTTTTTGTATAGAATACTATAATGTGTATTCTAGTATTGTAGGTGTGGTTATGTTACCACATTTATACAGCTGTGCTGGCACAACAGAGGGGAAGTGAGTAGCAATGGGCAGCCTACAAAGCCAGAACTACTCCAAGGAAAGGGCGAGAGGACAGTGGGTTCCTGGGACACTATATTTAGTATTCTCAAGAGGAAGTGTGGTTAGATGGGGGGAAAGCTATGCCATTTAAGGTCTTCAGATCTTAGTTGATTTGAAGTGACCTGATAAAACCACTAAGATACCTTAACTGGTTTAAAAAAAAAAAAAAATGCAAATGCACAAGTGGCAGTGAATGCAAAGGAAAAAATACATATATATGAACTACAGTTTATAGCAGAGCTGCAGAGACAGGCTGCCAGGCCTTAAGAGCATGCAGCAGAGCAGCCAGCTCTAGCTGAGAGAACACACGCACTGTAGTACAGGGTCTATTCGCAGAGTATTCCAAAACTGCCATTTCTTGGAGCTTGTCTGAGATGTTCAGTGGCTTTTCTCTTCCCATTCCCCTGCTTAAGAAGAAAAACATTTAGTAGGGTAAATCTATTTTTTTCTGTGAAAGTATTTTTATGCCCTGTGGAAGGAAATAAAAAGAGACAGATAAAGAGACCTTCAGAGACAGCTGTCTGAAATTCCCTTATTAACCATACAGAAAAAAAGTTAAAGTTTTTTCTCTACAAAAATTCCATAAAAGATATGTCTTCAAGCATTTTTCCCCCACTTACACATTCCAGAGCTCCAAGGATCAATCCCACAGGACCGTGAGTCAGTCTCCTTCTCCATTCTGTTTTTTTTTGTTTTTGTTTTTGTTTTTTTAATGCAAAAATCTTCCTTCTGTCTCCACATATGAAGCACTAAGAGAAAGTTCTCTTCTGTTAATACTTTGTTACCTGACCAGACTGCCACAGACAAATGCAAACACAGGACAATTACCATAGATCAGCTGACACACTAACTTGTAACTCATTCACTCACATGGCTGAGTGCGCTAAGGTAGAAAATTTTAGTAAAACTATTGTGAATTTCAGTAGTATCATAAGCCCCAATAATCATCTACTGAGATTTGAAACCTTTATTCACCTGCCAAATCAGAACAAATGTAAATAGGAGAGGAAATTATTCTAGAATATCTGCATCCCACAGCGGAATACAACACAGTAAAACATCAAAAACCTAGCACGGATGAATCCAAAAAAATCAATTGAGTTCCAGTTATGAGAAGGGGACATGTCTTAGGAATTTAGAGAAGCACATATAGAAACTACGGGATCATAATTTCACAATCTAGTATAAAACAATAGAATAGTGATTATTCAAGAATATTCAAGGTGGTGCTCTACTGGCCTAAATAGGTTTGTAATGATACTAATGTGAATATTAAACAGCTAGTAAATACACATTGTTTTTTGTTAATTGTTGTATCATCCTATCTTTCTCAGAAGGAAATGGCTGAAATCTGAGCAAACAACAGATTTGAAAGAAAATAAAGTTCATTATAAACAAAAGGTTGGGAAGTGTACAGAAAAGTGATACTGTGGATAATATGGTATTTTGGTTTTGGCTTTTCTAGAATTAAAACATCAAGTACCACAAAATGATGTCTTAACTGTTGTCACATACTCAGGAGGTCATTCCCTTCACTAAAGACCTAGCAAACTTTTGCTAGAAGTGAGGTTATTTGTATTTTAAGGAAGAGAATTTTTGAAAAGAGAAGATACCTAATCCTGCAAACCAGCATGCAAGCAATGCCTCATTAGAAGAAACAGGATCTATAAATAATTCATTCCGCATTTCTTCTACGCAAATTGCTATTCCCGTGAAATAAACATGTTTTTCTGCTGACTTCCAACTGCTCCACACCTGGATGTTACCAGCCTATGCTAGTATTCCACTGCCTATTGGTAATGCAAATTGCTCTAAAATACATCTTTCATAAGAAGCTACACTTCATTTAATTACTAGCAAGTGTGGTGCTCCCACAGCAATTTTAAAACGTCACACATGCTGCACAGGTATACAAGAAATACTTAATAGGATTGCCTTTAGACAACATAATCCATTACTCCTGAACAGCATCACTTACAAGATTTCATATCCTAAACCCTTCCATTTCAGTTCCTGCCTCACCTTTGCTCTTCTCAATAGTAAGGAAGAAATAGAATATCCTGTGTGGTATTTTATCCAATATCAAATATATAAAGCTAAGAATGATCATTTTCCAGATGGTTCTGCTAAAGCGATCAGAAACAAAATAACTGTCATTATTTTAAACACAATGCCCCACTTTTACAGATTTTGTACTGATAATTTCAGTTGGTTGACTGATTAAAAAATTAAAAATGATATAGCCATGCACTTCCTAAAAAGCATGTGAATGACTCTGGTCTCCAGAACACGATGCACAACACAATCACATTGTCTTTTTTTATTCCAGAGTTCCCAGTATGCAGAAACCCATGAACCCAAAGAAAAAGTGCAGGTCTCTTAACTCAGCTCAAGTGATGCATGGATTATTTGCAAGAAGAACCACAGAAAATGCAGTAGATGCAGATTTCTTCCACCAGGAATAGCAAACAACCCACATTGCTGACAACCATAAGGCAACTGCTCCCTTAGCTTTGAGGAATGATAGGGCTCAAGGCAAAGTTTTGCCTTATTTCTTGGGACTGCACCCTATAATTAGGGCTTCCTTTACACACCTTGTTCACAGATCCCCATAAAGGTCCGTTTTTCCTAACCCCTTGAGACAGGGCTCGGATTCCAACACTACCAAGTTAACGCACCTCCACCTCTGTCATATTTGCATATTCCCAACCATCTGTGCTACAAATTGGGCCATGGATGGAGAGCAGCTGTTGGGCAGAAGAAAGGGAAGTGGTCACTGCACCGAGCCTGTCTGAATTTAAGAAGAGATTGGACTGTGCACTTAGTCACATGGTCTGAACTTTTGGGTAGACCTGTGCGGTGTCAAGAGTTGGACTTGATGATCCTTAAGGTGTCCCTTCCAACTCAGGATATTCTATGATTCTATGAAAGTATTGGGAACAGGTCATGGACAACAATAACAAAATCTATTTAGTTCATAGGCTGGAAATGTTCTTGGGTACAACTAACTTTCCACACATCAGCACCTATCTTCAGCAATTAAGGGATCAAACAGTAACACGCAAACCAAGACCTCCCACTCTTCCCACAGAATTCCCAATCCTGTTCAAGGTGTCAGCCATTGAATTGCAGTTGGCTGCATGGCTCAGGCCCATAATAATTGAAAATCAAACTAAAACTCTGTAATAAGTTTAAAACCAGTAATTTCAAGTCTCTTGCACAAAATAGCTATTTTATGGCAAGAGCTGCTCTGGGTATGTGAGCATTTGACCTTTCCTCTCCACCTCTAATACACACAAGGATTTATTTATTTTTCTTTAAAAAGTCTCACACAAACAAATCCTTCTAAATGAAGTCAACCTGCGCTGCACAAATATCACTTCTCTGGGAAAAGGTGAAGAACAAGCCCTGGACAGATCGGTGTCCGGGACTACACTTCTGGAAGGTGCACAGATACTACTGGAATGAAACAAAAGATTACTGAAAATTGCCTTTTTGAATTAGATGAGCAGATGCTGTGATATTTGTGACTAAAACCTAAGACTACTATTTTTAGTGATATTTTAAGCTGCATTTCAGGTCCCCTTTAATTGATGGTGCATGTTTATTTATTCTGACACCAGATCTGCTTTGTTCTGCCTGCCATCTCACTACAAATATTGAAGAGCACATCTGACCTCTATTTCAAGCGTTTTGATATATTACAAAGTATAAGAACCTGCTGCTTCCTGTGATGTGTGCAATGCTGTAATCTACCATTATTTGGCATTCATTACGTACCAAAATGAGAATTTAAAAAACAAAAGAACAAGACATATCACCGAAGCTCACGCACAAGTCTATAAAGAGGCTGTATTTTGAGAGGACTACTTGACCTTTAATATAGGAATTTAATAGTCCATACCCACAATTATGCATAAAACACACATAGCCTAAAGGGGGAGAGAGAAGGGGGCAGAACATCTGGATGACATATGCTTCATTGCTTAAAGATGAACTGCAAACCAAAAACCTTTTGCCCCATTACTGGTTTATCATGTAATACTTAAAAGCAGAACTGAGACAGGTCCTAATTTTGTGCTGATTTTGCAGTTTGGGTTTTCACACCTCTGCTGAATTAGGACAACAGAAGTCCAATTTTAAACTAATTCAAGCATGCTTATACTGGAGGTTGTCTTGTTTTAGCTACGTAGGCATCAAAATTAAGTTCATTCAACCAAAGGAAAGCCTTCTGTAGGACTCAGCCCGACTACACTTCTGTCTCCTTGTGCTTGGGAGTGGACTAGTATATAATCTTTAAAGTATAATTACTTAAATATCATTGCAAATGAGAACAAGAATGTTTTATACTTAGAATTTAATTTTCCTCATTTTTTTCAAGAATCCAACACAAAAAACATTACTAAATTTCTTGTGCTACACCCTATAAAAAAATCTGACATGGTAATTAAGCACCACTGGACCATAATACAGCAAATCATAGCCCTACACATTGCCAGATTAATTAATGCAACTTCATTCACTGGAGCAAATTAGAAGCAAACAATATAGACCTACAGAAATGAAGTCTTCTAGTTAGTAACAGAATAACTGTAAGGCATTTAAAATAGAAATGACCAACAAAAGGAGCATCAGAAAGAAGCAGCTGTGGAGTTTTGCTAGGATCCATTAGAACATCTCTCACTGTCTACAAAAGCATTTTTATTTTTTGGAAGGCAGTGGGGGTGGGGGAAAGTCAGCCACAGCAAATAAAGGATGGGCTGATTCAACAAGAGACCTGGTTACTGCCTCAAAAATGCTGATTCTGCTCTGTAACGCTTTGTTGCATCTGCCTGCTAACTTTCCAGCTCACTTGCATACCTCATAAGGGGCACCTTTATGCATTTACACTGCAATTGTTATCTGGAAGGTTGCTTGCTATTACAATGCCTTTAAGGCACATGACCCATACTGTAGAAACGTGAGTTTCCAAAACACAGAATACAGGTACTATACAAAAACAGAGCACTAATGTTACACAGCCTGCTACTCTTGGAAGAGATTTTTCAAAGCAGTCTTGCAGCAAACTATGTGCTTTTTGCTATTAACTACATTTGCAATGAAACATTTTCAGGACTCTTGAAATGGGTACAACTCCTCTTGTATTTTCCTCACAGAAAATTTCTCCCCCTCAAGCACTTTATAATTAAAAATAGAAATAAAAAGAAACCTTGCAGAAGCCACAAAGTGTGAAAAATGGCAGGAAACGGAACTTCAGAAGACTGATCTCTTGTATTTACATGACACTTTCCATCCCTAAAGATACAATGGTATGTTCACAGAAATTATCCCAGCCACAATAAAAATAGCTCAGCCCACAGAACTGTTGATCAGCAAACCACCATAGGTTGAGTTGAGCACCCAGATTACAGTCAACTTGCAGCAAATTCAGCAGTTGCTGGGAAATGACCCATCAGGTGGGCATCCTCCCACAAGGAGGGCTACCTTTGTTCTTTTCATTAGAATCTCTATTTGTCATCATGGCAAAGGATAGAGGACACCGGGAGAATCAAATGAGACCAAAGTATAATTCTCAGCACAGGAAAATAGATAGGTCCCATTTTTTTGCATAAAAATTACTGCAGTCAATTTAGCAGTCAAGAGGCATGTGAATGATCTTGGACCTCATTCAAGCAGGATATACACATTGCCTCCACGGACAGCCCTGCACTCTGCAAACCCCTAGCAGTACACAGATTTATGCTGAGACACAAGATCTTTTATAGCATCCTTCAAAACACTGCTACTGGCAGTGCTAAGGGGTTGGGTTAAAAACTGCAAGTTACAGTTTGTGATATTGTTTTTTCAGTTTTGTAATTAGATAAGGAAAATATTAAAGAAGCTATGGATTTTAGCTAGCCACCTGCTTACTTTGGAAAGAATAACTCAAAGTCATTTGTGGTCACAACAGCATTGCCTGAGGTTGTACAAAATTCTACAGTAGTTTGGGATGGAAAGGACCTCAAAGACCACCCAGTTCCAACCCCCTGCCATGGCAGGGACACCTCCCACTGGACCAGGCTGCCCAAGGCCCCATCCAAGCTGGCCTTGAACATTTCCAGGGATAGGGCATAACACTACTTACAACACAATTTCACTGAAGGTTTCATTGGTGATCTCTGCAGATAGGTTACATCCAGTCTACAGACACATGAAATCACTTTTGTTCAGAGTAAATACACAACACACAAAACAGAAATAAACATCCTTCTAGACTTCATACTTAGTCTTCTCAGGCCTGTCAAGTACATTTTTTGTTAAATTCTACCACACTAAAAGCTACACAGTTAAAACTGCCCTGTGATGACAGCATAATTCACCTTCATCATCTCCTTCAAAACCTCAACTTAAAAAGAAGAATCTGAATATGAGAAGGCATAATCCATTGCAAAGCATGGTATTTATGAAGTAACATTACCCATTCTGTCTGTTTTAAAGTATCACTGCCCAATCCTCAGTGGGGGATATTAACATTTTACAGGGTACCATTATCATTCATGTGTTTGCTGTAGGAAGACAGGTGCACTGAAGTGTCATTTTTCAATTAATCAAAAACCGGGGTCCCTTTGAAATAATGTATTTAATAACATTTTGAAGACCCAGTGGCTGATACAGCAGAAGTCAGGGAGTTCAACATCTGCAGAGTTAACAGTGATTACATAAGTAGTAATCACTCTGTTAATCTAGTAATCAGCGAGGTGGCACGTAGCTGCCATAGTAACAAGCAGAAGATCAACTGTTTTCTTCCAAGAAAAGCCTACACTTCACTCAGCTATTCTGCTATGATTTTAAAAGACATGATGGTGAGGAAAAAAAAAAAAAAGATCTTGTGTATTAGAACTTGCCTCTTTCTCTGCATTTCCTCAACAGAGGAGAGAATTTCTCAGAAGAGGGTTTCAGTAGTTATAATTCAGGATGTCCCACCAGTGATTGGGATACAGACTTTCTGGGGCCACAACAAGCAACAGTCCTGATTATTTTAACTAGAGAGTACACAAAGGAACACCCCAGAGACGACACACATTTTAGGAAAAATCACCTTCCCAAGCACTCCTACAAGTGCTACATACAGAGATGATTTCTTGCAGTAATTACAGCAAAGGGGGGTGTCTTGGTATCAGACATTATACAGTTGTACAGTTTTTCCAATATATTTAAGTAAACTGCAAGTTAACTTTGGTTAATTATTAACTACAAAGAACAGAGATGAGTGGCTATTAAATACATCGCCATCAAACATCATTTATATTAAGCTTTTACACATACGGAACTCCAGTATTCACAAGCCCCAATATCTTTGTGAAAGGAATGAGCAAGAAGGAAAAACTAAAAATAAAATCTAGGAACTAAGGCAGGTAGAGCCACAAGGCAGCTCCACAAAGCCACTCAGAACCTATGTGGCAGGGAAACACAGTTTGTCTGCCTCCCTATACACTGTGTCACTACCTATTCAAAGTTTTTATGTATATAAAAGTATTTGCTATAGGTATGGTTCCACACAGGCTACTGACCAAATAGACTAGGGAGCTGGAACAAACCTAAGAGAACGGAGGAGGATGAGGGTAACAGGTTTGTAATTTCAGGAAAGAACTAAGCATCACATTAAGAGATACATACTATTCTCAACTTCCTTGCTATGGTACAAGTTTGAAGAATATTTGTGATCCCCTTTGGGCAATTGCTGCTTTTGTTTCTGTCAGATCCAGAAATTACACAACTACTCATATTTATATGAAGTACAGGCATTACATTAAGAACTCATACACAGTTAAGTATCTAGATCTATACATTTAGATTACTCCTGTGGGATGTCTGACTAAAGAAGTCCAGCCTGCCTTATGACAAAGCTAATCTTCTCTTATCTGTTTCACTTTTTATCCTTGCACCTGCTTGTGTTAACAAGATTAAGAACCAGGCTGGCAGCAGGCTCCCTGTCAAGGAACACCAATGTATCTATTGATTTAATCATCGGAACTACAACCAAATGGAGCTGCAGGGCTGGGCAGAGGGGAGGCATTTAGTGTGTTATGATTCAAACTCTAAAGGCAGGCCCTGCAGAAGTCATGCTGGGAGACATTGTGCCATCAGACTGTGCAGGAGGAGGCTGGGGGAACACACTGCAGCTTTCTTCTAGAATGATATTCTCTTTTAACTGTCAGTGCCAGAAGGAAGATTTTGTATTTGATCTTTTAACATTGTCAAAAAAAAGTTTCCCTTCTTCTGGAACCTACAGATCCAAGCCAAGTCTAGGGAGTGTTTAAAAAAAGGGGTGCATCTGCTTATCTCTGCGAAGCCAGGCTCCATTCACAGAGCTCCTACCGCCCCATCCCAAGTTGCAACTTAACTCTCACTTGCGTCAGTGCTGTCTGCTTAAGGGATTCTGTTACCATCCACCTCCATGCAGAACCTCTGAGTTCAAGGAAGTTCCAGCACTTGAGGTAGACTTCACCATACTTATTTAAAAAACTGCCACAAGATCTGCGCTCACAAAAGTAAAAACTAATCCATGCACTACAGACCTACTACTAGGGAAAGACTAGGGAAAGAATGAGAGGGAAAAACGGTGCAGTGAAATAAGCAGTTATTTTCAGAGTTCAACACCGAGGAAAGTGATAAGAATTGGATTCCAGGAGACACAGGACTGTTTATTATTTGGGGGCTGTTTTGAAGCTTTGCAATTCACCCATTCAGCTGATACGCTGAAGGCAACTGCTGTGAGAGGCCATCCCAAAGTTTGGGACAATCAGCCCTTCGTTAGGAGGTCAGACTGAAAATAACAAAGTATTCCCAGATAGGTTTTATTTACTAAAAGGAACAGAGCACAAACCTATTCAAAATATACACAGAAAGGAGCAAGGGAGATAACCAACGAATCGCAAACAAATCACTTTGGAGCCAGGCGCAGGAGAGGGGCTGCCTGCAAGTGACAATGCCGTAAGGGAACAAACGCCGTTTGTTCCCAACTGGCTGCACTTCCGCCTCCTCCCCTTTCATTCAGGACTCAGTGCTAGCGATGCTCCCTCCATCTCCATGACATGCTGCTTGCAAGTACTTTTATCTGAGGAAAGCAGGCTGGAGAAAGCATATGAGCACACGGTAAGTTTGCACTTGTATTTGCTGGCGTGAAAGGAGAAAAAACCCTGCATCAAATAGGTCCCTTAATTAGGGATCACAATTAAATGCTAAATATAATTTGTGGAGTATGTGGGTGTTGGGTAAATTCAGCAGGGAAGTGTGTGCTTAAGGAGCAACTGGGGCAGCTGTGTACATCTGCAACCTCTGCTTTAAAAGCAGTGAATGCTGCACAGTCAGAAAAGAAAATAACTTCCCGTTTTGTCCTTTGTACTGGGAGTCTGTTGCCCGAATGCTATAGCTCAGGAAGGAATTCAGCTCCAACAAAGTCAACTGAGACAAACCAGAGCCCCTCACCCCCCTCCTATTACTCGGCACACAGTTCCCTTCCCACTAGCTGATAGCTCGCTGTTCTGACAATGCAGGGAAAGAGGAAAAGAATGGCAGAGGGAAGCAGAGCACAGCTGTACGTTGCAGAATCTCTCCATATTCATTTGCAAACAAAACCAGTATTCAAAAGAGACAACGAAGATGCAATAGGACCATACCGAATCCATGCCTCTGAGCAGCGAGGGGCTCTCTAACAATGCATTCAAGCAACAGATAGAGATTTACCTTCAGAATGCAGGCCATGTTCTTTCTCTAGCCTTCCTACCACAGAGCAGCAGGATTCTACTTTGTGAGCAGCAGTTCCAGTGTCAGGCAAAAGGCTGGTAGAGCCGCAGAACTGCTAGAGCCCACATTCCTGTAGATCCAAATAAGGGTACCACGCAGCCAGGATCCGTTAGTCATATTAGTCTTTTTATGCCCCGTTTGTTCCACCCATCAGCTCCTGCCACTGGCTGGGCGCCAGCCCGGTACCTCCCCTCCATCACATGACCGCGTTTGATTCATGGCTCCAGCGTGTTTGTGAGCCCCGGGACGCGCTCACCATCAAGTGCACGGACAGACAGCAATCTACGGCTCACAGGCGGTCCGTGATGCTCCAAAATCAAGCCACGTCTTTATAATTAATCCCTGTGCAACTCCCTAAGTGTTCCCAGGAGACAGTTTCTGCCAGTTGGTCCAAGTTCTTTGTTATTTGGGCTCTGAAAACCCTTACACTGCCTGTGAGAATGAAGTATTGTTTTGTGTTCGGCCAGCTTCCTTTGGTGAGCTCATCGTTATCAGCAAGCAACACAAGTAGCCCACCAAGGGTGCCTGTGCTGTGCTACCTTGCCCTGCAAAAGGCTGCCACACGTCACAGGGAAGGGAAAGCTTTTTGGTGCAGGTCTGAAAAAGGCTCTGAACTTCCTCTGGGGTTAACTACACTGAAGTGGTGTTACCTGCAGATTAATGAATTCACTTGTGAAATTCTTATTGCAGTTAGTTTTTGCCTGTGGTTTTTCTACATCATCTCACCATACTCAAACTTCCCGGTACCGCACTCTGTATATCATAAAGGTCTTACTTCTTATTTGTTGCTTCTCCTGCGGTCTTTCTTCCACTTCCACGCTGTCCCAGCATTGCTCAGTACTACACCTTGTAACTCTTCTCATTTTCTGCACTTGACACCTCTGTATACTTTGCGTGCTATATTGCTTCACTCCTGTGATTTTGTGTGATAAACACAAAATTCCTTGAAATTGATGCAGTCATCCTCTCTGCACTGCATCTGGAACCCAGACTCTTAGTATGTGGTATCCAGAAGGGGTTAGTACTGTGCCACCCATTTAGTAACTGATACTGCTCCTACCTGGCAAGCTGCTCCTAACCAGGCACAATCCCTTTAGGCAACAGGTAGATTGACACTAAAGGCATTATTAGCCCTCCTCATTTCCATACAGAGGCAAATCATCCCCAAGAGTAGAACAGAAAGGGACTGTGGAGGCTTTCTGCAGCTCATGCTGTCCCTGGTTGCAATCCTGTGCACTTCCAAAGAAAATGCCCATTTGTGTTTGGCCTTTGCACTGTCCCTCCAGACCCACGCAGGTTTATTTTGTTTTCCTCCTCTCTTCTTCAACACAGGCCCTGCAAGCTCCTCAGCCCCTCTCACCACTGAGGAGAACACCTGAGTCTTGGTATAGTCTGAATTCTACTATTACTTTTCAGGAAAACCTTACAGCTTCAAACAAGAGTGCCATACAAGTAAGTGAAAGAGCCCAATGGGAAGTATATATTGCCCTACTCAGCTTACTTCTCAGTGCAATTAATCTAAACCTTACTCAGCTGCAAGACACTTCATTTTTAAAAAAAAAAAAAAAAAAAGAAAAAAGTTGAGTTGTGGAGTACTTCTGCACATTTTACCAGGAGACAATGATTGCTTGGCACCATTAATGCTGTTAGAAATTCAGCTCACCACCTCGCTATTATTCAGTGTCATGGTAACAATTTAGCATGGCCACACAGCCTCACATGCTCTGGAGTCTCTTCCCATCCATTTCAAATGCACACTTAGAAACACTCAAATCCACACCTCCCAACTTTCTTTCAAAGAAATTCTAAAAAAAAAAAAAAAAAAAAAAAAAAAAAAAAAAAAAATCAAGCGTTAATCAAGTGTTGTCCAGACCTAACGTTTTAGGAAAACTTTTTCTTTCTTCTCCAAGATGAAATAAACCTTGAATAAGCTGTTACAGTATTTTATATCTATAGGATATAAAGGATATATATCCTTTACCCAACCCAAGCCATTCTATGATATAGCCTGTCTTACACAGTATATGGCTTTCATACAAAGCACAGTGTTGTCACAAAACATTTACTATTTAGAAAGTTAAATATTTAAATGCATGAACTTCCAGGGATCAAAATGCAAGCATCCATAGAAATACTGGAAGAAGGAAAAAGCAAACCCTACAAATCAGTAACAACTTTTCAGATGATTGTTCTTTTATTTCCATTCCAAACTTAGATGAGAACTTTAGGTGTCTGTTTTTGAAGTTGCTCATTTAACAGCAACCAGTTTACACTGAACTAGTTTTTTGTTTGTTTGTTTTTAAACAGAAAAGCTTGTGTAATCTTATTTATAAAATTTGTTTTAACAGAACAAATGGAATTTAAAATGGATAAAAAACGTGCTCAGAGAAGAAACTGCCCATCTTTCTAGGTAGCTTACCTCTAGTTAAAGCAGACTAAACTCTGAAGAGTGCTGTGTTCAGCTATACCTCCAGATGTTTTGCCCGTGTAAAAATAAGTAAGGACAAACAAAATGTATAACTCACCGTAGTCACCCAAAGAAGAAAAGCCATCAATAAAATTCTGAAGGCATTCAAAAGCTAAATGATATGTTCAAAAGAAGTACTGCCATTTAAAGGTAATGTTGCTGACTACAGAATACGGTTGGTTAATAGGCCTTTCTAGCAAGTTCTTCAGCCAAGGACACATTTGTTTTTTCCACTGTTAATGATTTACATTCTTTGCTCATATTATCAAAACCTTACACTCCCAGTATTTTTATAACATAGAATTCTAACATCACAAAAATATTAAAGCTATTTCACACTTAGATAGGCTTGTGCCAATTTGCCCTCTAACAAGATTTTATCTCTGAGTATACAGCTGTTCACATAAAAGCAGCGTCAGGAAGAACCAGCAACTCCTTCAATTACAGTACTGAAGGCCTGAAATTTGAACAGAAAATTTAAATCCAGCATTTCAGGGGAACGCTTTCTCCTGAGCTGCAGAAATGAAGACTCTTCCCCTGCCGTGCTCCCTCCAAAGATCCAGGCAGATACTGGTTTTATTATACAAAGTGCCTCTCTTTTGGGGGCTTAGGGAAAGAGGAAAAAGTTGTTCTTTAAAAAAAAAAAAAAATACACTGTCCCCATCCATTCTTGACACTTTATCTCATGTTCCACTGCACTTGAAAACACATCAGTAAAGATTTATTATTCTAAATGCAGGAGTGAGTTAATTTAAGTTCAAGACAAAGAAGAGTAGTGTTTTCTTATGACCACTCTAATATAACATACTAAGAAGGGCACCAATAAAGTTGGATCTGAGCCACCTTGCTCAATGACATCCTGCTTTGCTTCATGGCATCACAAAACTCAGGGAATCCCAAAGCCCCATCTCGGGTTTGAATGGGAAGCTGTCCTCCAGGGAAGAACACTGAAAAAAAAATGTTTATATGTAAAACTGATGTAAAGAAAAATGAAAAAAAAATGTATATATACACATATATATAAATTCTGGGGCTGAGATAGGAACTTGAGAATCTTGGTTTTTGTTGTTGGTCTTGTGAAGAACAGCAATCCATCTCTACTTCACTGCCTGGATAGTAGGAAAACGGGGAAAAGAGCGCCCACCACTCACTTTGCCTACCCAGCATCTCATACAGTGTTATTGTAAGTTCAGTGGAGAGCCCAGCAGCAGCATCCTCTGAGGACTTCAGGAGGTCTTCCCCTGCTCTGGCTGACAGCAGTAGGACTGAGGAGAGACAGCAGCAGCCACTGCACAACATGCTCTGCCATGCACAGAAAGCCAGAGAACAGAGCATGCCACCATTGTCTGCCTCACATCTTCAGAAACAGGGCAGCATGACAGCCAGAACAGAGTGCAGGACAGAGGCTGCTCAGGGCCTGGGTCCAGAAAAAAAAAATAAGATCCTGAAGCCAGATTTGTGCCGTAGTCCAGAATTTTCTCTCTTTAGAAATAGAAACTTCTTTCTGTAAACAGCACAACAGCAAGACAAAAGCAATCAAAAGGATATTTTCTAATCTCAGTCTTAGGTTTTGTAGCTCTCTATGGTTACAAACTTTCAACAGAAAATAGACAGATGCAATAAAGGTCCAACCCTGCAACAGTTTATCATCTCCACCTATTCTACCAAAGCTCCCACAGGATATAAACTAGCACTGTGTTTAACTCATGGTCTTGTTGAACTAGAATTATTTCAGCATGCTATAAATGGTCAGTAACACAATGACAGTCATTTTAGGAACCAACAAAAAGTGTTTTGCATATGTAGTCTGGCTTGGAGTTATTTTTTTAAGTTATGGCTCCAATGTTTAAACAGGATGCAGAAATATGATTTATATACAGGAAAACTAAGCAACATTTTCTTGCTTAACATAGGTGTCATATGAAAAGATTTACGGAGAAGGTCAGAAACTCACTAGAACCCACGTATTTCCATTTTTAAACCTCATTATGTACCTGATTTGAGTTATGACAGCAATCAAATTATTATAATGAAATCCAACATCTTCCATTAAAATTATCTCAAAGAAATTCCATTCCTGAAAAATTTAAAATCTTACTTAGCCACAACTCAAGAAACACAAGCAGTAAAAGCTTCTTACAGATCTTGGATCATGAGCTTTTCCTCCCCTGAACCCAAACAAACTGATATTCTAGTCCCCTATTAAATTCACGCTATTCTTGAAGCCTTTAGAGGCACTAGGCATCATGCAGTATCCTAAGGTCAGAGTTTGTTCTGCTGGATCTAAAGAGAACAAGATGTCTACCTGTTCATTAAAACCACTGTCATCCATGAAAACTGCCAGTGGCAAAACCCTGCTGTACCTTGTAGAGTCCATCTCAAACTATAAACATACATTCTCAAGGCAAAAGCTTTTATGTCTTTTGTAACATCTGGTAGCTATTGTACCAGACTTTTCATAAAAATATATTTAACGCAATCCTTTTAATTAACAGAGGCAGTGTTACCGGTATATTACCAGCAAGCTTCCCTCTAACAGTTTTCTACACTGCTGTGTAACAGTGAGCTAAAAGATAAAAAGATGCAGTTATAAGGGGATTTGAGGTGGCTAATGAGTTAGAGATCTTTGTATATTGCCTTTATTAGAATAATCAGCAGCCCTGAGTTTGAGGGTTTAAGGTTACAAACAAAAACTGATTTACAAACGAATGATACTGTTAAAAGCACTATTCAAGTTGTACCATCAAACACAAGAATAAAGAAATAAAAGAATTCAGTTTGTATGTGCAACTTAAATTCAGCCTGTGTATGTGTCCCAGAATTAATATGATCACACTATTCTTTCCCCAAAGGAAGTTGTTTTTTTCTTCCCCTGTTTTTCTTCCTTTTTGTAGTTCAAAAGAAGGACTTGAAAAAGATGAGAATCAGCATCACACAGAAATGCTATTTCCTACAGGATAACTGCCTCACTTACTGGAAAAATTAGAAGTTATACAGTGAATGAGAAAGAGGTCATAAAGAAAACCCGCATCCATTTTCTGATGAGAAGTCTTTGAAAGCAGCTGTGAAGAGGTGGATTCTGTACTTGTCTCTAACAAATCCTCTGCAGTGCCTTCTGAAGGAATAGCTAGGAACTAATATGCTTGTCCCTCCTTTTCTGGATTCCCAGTTTGACACCATAAGGTCTTATTCACAAATGCAGTGGGTGCTTGCAGCTGCAATTGAAGGTAACGGGAGTTCTATTCTGAGCAGATTTATCAGCACATAATGCTAACACTTGAGAGAAAAAAAAATCCCAAACACCCTATATCAGACACCAACATAAATGGACACTTTTTTTCCTGACTCAACTTCTTTCCTACACAACAGCAATATATACCTGCTGTTCAGTGTGGATATTACACTGGGTAAGAGCGTGCAGTTAGAGAATCTAATTAGGAAATTAGGCATCCTGTCTACAGGACAACCCGTTCATTGTCGTGAAGCAACATGTGGCAGAGGGTAGCCACATTTGGACAGGGAGGAGCCAACAATGAAATAGCTGCTCTCTACGTGCATCTGGCCAACCTATGCCCATAAACAGGTTGTGAGCATTAAAACTGAAAACAGGTTGTGATCATTTGATTTAAAGTTATGTATGATGCTTAGCACAAAATTTGACTAAGTCAAGACAGCAGAGATAGTCAGCTTGGCACTTTAAACTTTTGAAATCTTAGGTTTGTTATTTAATATTTTTTATGGTAATATCGAGAAATCAGATAGATTCCATCTCCTGCTATTACAGCGGCATTCAGCGGGGTTGCCAATAAAGTTTTCTATCTTACAAGACTGTTTGTGACACCACTCCCCACAAATGAGCAGCTCATGTGAAAGTGGTTACTTCTAGGTAACAGCAAAGAAAGCAAGATGCTGGCCTGTGACAAACCCTAACCCAATTAATACCAACTGCTGGGTCCACAAACACCACCATTTACTAGGATGCAACCTAAGGATATATTAAAATGACTTTCTCTAAGAAAAGCTACAGAAAGAATGTATGCCATTTTTATGCTAACTTTGAAAAAGAAAGTGTTAAAGTGTTTAAGAATCCCAATACCTTAGCAAACAAGGAGTTTTAGAGTAAGCCCTTTCAGTGGTTCACATGAAGTCCAAACAATGGTCCCCGTACCACTGTAAAAATGGTATCTTTGTTAATTTGGGTGATTTATGACTTCTGATGATGATGATGATTTGTTAAGTCTTTTAGAATTTTTAAGAGAGCATTAGCTCTTTTGTTAACAGTTTTCCAGACTGAAAATGGAAGATGCACACATCCATTATAGTGATTAAACACAAAGATAGGGTGGCCTATTTTTAAACACTAATTTTTAAAGCAATTTAATCCTACCATTCATCATTCTGAAGCCACTGAGAGACTTTATTGATTCACCAGTCTTTGGTGTAAAATGCATGTTGAATTATCCTTGCTAAAACTGGTAAAGTTTTCACTGGAAGTAAATGGTATGGCTCCATGAGAAATTTACCACGTCTTCAGTCGCAATCATTTACAACCTTGATAATTCTCATCCCTCCTGCTAATCAAATGCCTAATATTACACTGGATATTAACCTCTCTCATTTTAATTTAAAGACACCTGTAAAAACATGCTCAGCAATTTCAGTACATGCGTACTAACACTGCCCTGTAATCGCAGCCTACTTTCCCATAGCAAAGAAATTGAAACTTGGAGCCAAAACCATTTGAGAACATCTGAGTGAGATGCATTAAAGGGATCATAATGCAGATTTTTAGTGTTACTGCGCAATTAGAGAGCTTTCCCATCCTCATAGTTTTCAAGATTATCATCAGCGTATCATTTCTGTCTGTTCCTGTTATTGATAGTTTACCCATTAATGTTTGGAGATCACATAACACCGTAATTCTCTTGCAACAAAAATGAAAGTGATGTTGTACGTACACCAAGGGGGGAATAAGTTGAGCATAAATAGTCATAATTTAAACAGAAAACTCCTAAAGCACCATAACTTTGGAGCTGAGGAGAGAGGTTGAGATCTGATTATATTAGGCTAACCCTATCCTAAAGTGCCATTCCAGAAAGTCAATGTCATGGGATAATTGGCCAAATATAGTGCCAGATCCACTGGCCTTTTTGCCCAGGACAATATTTGTTCTCCCTGGAAAAAAAAAGAAATAACCATTGGAGATTTTTCCATGAGAAGGAAAATACAGGCAGGACTTGTAGGTGAGGTCATGAAAAACTGAAAGACAACTGGTTCAGAAGGACAGCTTTTTTGGTCATTTCTATCATATCATTTGCCTTCTTGGTCAATTAGCTTTGAAGATTAACATTTAATTTACCTTGTACTCTTTGGTAAAGGTACCAGGACACTGACTAACATCCTAGTTAAATAGATTGATATCAGGTTAGGTCTGCAGGTAAAAAGCAGACAGATTTGTGTCTAATTCTGTTTTTACAAATAGAAATAGCAACCGTTTTTCTTCAGTGAAATTCATTTTAACATAGCCTTCAGAGAATAAGCCCAAACAGCTTATTCAAGAATTTTCAAACCAGTATCTTAAACCCACTTGAGATTTCTGTGAAATTTACGTTTCTACAATGTGCCCAGTTTCTTTCTAGCTGTGTTTCTGAAGGTGGCCATCATTAGCATTGCTTGAAGCTTTTCTTACCCTCAGTCAAAAGAAACACCGTTACACAAAGTAAGTTCACTTGAGGGGCACGAGAATTCAGCTTTGAATGCATTTCAGATGTTGTCCCTGCTTTGCTTTGAACAAAGCCTTTAGAATTACATCATGTTATTTTGTGCCTCATTGGGAACTGCTGCAGAGGCAGAGATGCAGGACCCCTCCTGCCTCTTCTGCTCTCCTTCCCCCATGCTTTTCTCCACAAACCAGCTCAAAGCAGTATCAAGGATAACTGACCACAGGCAAGCTAAGATAGCATTGTAGATCGCCCAGGTAGCATTGCAGTGACATAGGCAGGTAAATAACTGATAAAGATAGTAATTTTGTTAAAGCAAGGGGAGATGGATCCTCAGAGGGAATTATTTCAGCTGGAAATCAAGTAATAATCTACAAAACATTTCTGCTTCACTGTCTGCATGCTAAAGTTCACCAAAAAAAAAAAAAAAAAGTGAAGCAACTTTCAAGAGGCAAAACAAGACTAGCTCAGGACTCTGCAAGCCTGAGAGAAAGAACCTGAGAGAGAGCAGAATGAAAGGGAAGGTTGTTAACACCCAGATCTCATCACAACACAGATGGAGATTTTAAGCTTTAAATCTTTTCTGCATTCATTATTTTCATTTTCCAGGAGGTATTTGCTCAAGTGTTTAGCACATATTTGCAGTTTGCTTCGAAAATCATGCAAGAGTTTTCAATAATGTGTGAGAATCTCTGGAAAATATTCTCAAACAAAACAAAGCTGTTTACAGGAAGAGCCTAAATTCATCCATTTCAGGATTAGTCAGAAAGCCTTCTGTCTGAGGCTGAAATGCAAGTAAACGCTATGTGATACACCAAGAACAAGTACTGCTCAGGAGAACGAGCTGCTAAGCACACTCTGTAATGTGAAGCAACTTCTCACAGAAGTCAGGATCTGTTCACAAAGCATTTGGAAACAGAGGACACTAATTAGTAGCCAATTATGATTTCATCACATCCAGCATAAAAGTCCTCCTGGAGATCAGGTTCATTTCGGCTCTTTCAGCTCTTGTTTAAGGGTACAGTGGCTGTACTGGAACATTTGAGTCCAAAAGCACAGCCAAGTTTCAGATCTACAAACTGCAAGAAAAAATAAGCTGCATCAGGCAGTCATCCATTCCACAACATGTGCATGCATTTATAGTGAGGTAAGTGACATAGGAATAATGAATCTTTTTGTTAGTATTGCTAGAACATAATTCTGTCATAATGAAGTTATTTAACCTTCTTCTATCCCAAACAGATTATTCAAGGCATGGCTGAAAAGCAGGGCTGCTTGAGATGCAAACCTGCACGGCACCTGAAGCGATTCAAGCAAAGGTGGCAAGTACTTTCACAGACCTGCAATATGCTTTGTATAAGGACCAGTTCTTCTACCAAGTCTAAGGTTGACAGTATTGGTTACTACAAAAACCTCTTAGTTAGATTATCTTCAGGAGAGCCTTCCACAGCAAATGCCCTCATTAAGAGATTATTCTGCTTTAGCCTCAGACTCTCCATCCCATGCAATGTTCTTCTTTGGGATTATCCTTCATACCCAGGCATAACAGGACCTTCCTTTCCTGTTTCTTGCACATACTGCTACCAACAATTAGTTATAAACCAAACCATTTACTTTCTTTTTTTTTTAAAAAAAAAAAAAAAAAGAAATTTTTATAAGTAAAGAGCATCAGGGAAAGCCTCCTATTGATCCAAGTCATCCCTTCTTGTCATTACACCAAGAACTGCAAAGACAAATGGTGAAAGAGAAATACTGCACTGCTCATCCTTTTCATCTGCAACATCATTAAGCTAGTTGTCACCTGCTCTGGGATCTAAGCACACCCTAGGATGAGATGACCCCTGAAGAGCTGCCACTTCACCCAGAGAGCAGTAGGTATCGATTAGAGTTCTGATCCAGGCCTGTGAACACCAAAGAGATGCTAGAAAGCCCTTAGAGGGCCACATAAGGGGCACAGAACTGCAGACAGAAGATGCAAGAAAGAGCAGTTGCACCACGTCTCATGTTCACCGCACTTGAACAGGACAGCAGCACAATCCATTTTAGGGGAGAAAAAAAAAGGAAAAGAAAAATTTGCTTTCACTCCAAAGTTGTATTTACAGTAAATAGCTCTCTCCATTCGCAGAGTGCAGTGGCAAACTGCACAGAACTGCCTAACCGTACGTACAAGATGAACCAACTTCATTACCTCTTTGTACAGGGACAGTCAAACTGCAACTCTGCTACATCTTGACCTAGTCTCAAATCCTTCATTCTCCTGGATTAAATTATCACTAAATGAACTCCAGGAGCTTGCACCTAACTGCATAAATGATATCCCTAGCAAGGGAAACAGTGCACGTGTGTGCATGTGTAAGGGGAAGGTAGAACACAGAGTAAAGGCTATGAGGACAGGGCAGTGACTGTTTAGGTTTGCTTAAGATGTCGTGAATTCTTAGAGTGATCACAAAAGTTTAATCAAGAAATATGCAAAGCTTAAAGCTCACATTCCAAGTAAATAGCATAAATAGAGCAGATATTTAATTTATCAAATATGACAAACTCTAAGGGAAAAAAATGAAGACAAAAATACAACAGTGCAAAATGCAATGCAAAACTGCAAATATAATGCAGAGGAGGTAAACCTACATGCGAAGTGGCACTCATGGGAGTTATGCAGAGAACCACAATAATGGAAAGTGTTCTGAGTACAGGGACATCTGAGCGACAGATAAGAGGGATGTATAAAGGAGTTTCACAATAATTCAACAGGCGGCGTTCTGTATGTAAGAGAAATGCACAGTGCAAGCCAGCAAAATATATTTAATACACAGACAAGGGCCAAGATATGACCTTTGCAGACAGATAGAAAATTGGATGTAAAATAGGCATGAAGATGTCAGGGAATATGATATAATAACTACAAAGACTTTATCAGCATTATGCAAGAGAAGGAAGCAGTCACCCATCCAAGATAAATGCTGGCATGATAGTTAAACCACAGGGACGAGGCAAATTACAAGGAAAAAAAATATGCTGGCCTAAGTTTCACTTAAATCTACTAGAACTGAGAATATCAGCCACCACTGTCAGATAATATTGCTATCTCCTTGTTTGCTTTTGAAAATAAGCAGAGCACATTTTACTGTTAAGCTAACAGTAGGATCACAGCAATACAACCAAGATGTTCATCTGTGCAAGGACTCAACATCACACAGCAGAAAATGCTAGTGTATAGATTTCAAGAAAACAAGAAACAAGCCATAACACTCACAGTTAAAATCCCATCTGTCAGCTGAAAAGAACCAGAAAAATAACTGGAAAATAAAAAAATAGCACTGTAATAGGTTTTTGTACTACTCGGGGGCACAGTGCAGAGACTCCTGACCACAGACTGAACAGGCTGCTATGGCTATGTGGTGCAACACAGTACGTGGCAGATACATTAAACATGGCTCTGTAAGCCCAACACCTGCATTTACACAACACCATGACCAGTGTTGTTCTGCAGACAGTAAGAACTATGGGGGGGAAAAAAAGATATTATAAATCTTTTGTTCCCTTTTCTTAATGAGAAAGGTCTTGAGATTTGCCATTTATGATTGTGTAATTCTAAATATAAATGTATTGACAAGCTAGAAGGGCTCACCATGAAGTGGCAAATTTCACATCAGATATTCCTATACGGACACTGAAATCAAGAACTGGAGCAAGTTCCAAAAGAGTTGAGCTTACTTGTAACAGTTAGCCACCAGTGTGTGTACATGTGTGCACGCATTCTTATGCATCAGTACATTTAAAAGACACTTTGTTCATTATTAGCTTATTTTCTGACATGTCTTTTTCATCACATTGGCTTTCAAAATCATTTTACAGTATGTCTGACAGACTCTCATGGCTTAGATAGGTGATTAAGTAAGAAATACTGAACATAGGTTTTGCATTGGAAAGCATGAGAAGAGACCTCACTGAAAGTACCACAGAATGTGTAGTCAGCTAGCACTCCAGCAATAGCAGAGCATGAAAACAATACTTACAATTAAACAATTAATGAAACAATAATTTCCAAGGAAGACTGTGACTGGGTTGTGCTGTGCTTTTAGACAGAGTGCTCTAACCTAAATTCATGTAGCCACTGACTAAAGAAATCCCTCTTTTGGATTCAAAGGCAAACCACTGCTATGGAAAAAGTCGTATATTTTGTCAAAATTTCAGCAAAGTGCAATGAAACATAAAATAACATTGGAGAATAAGCTTGTTAGCATCGTACCCTCCAATTCCCACTAAAGACTTTTTCAGAGGAGCATGCATGTGGCAGTATTCAGAGAAACTACAGTTCTAAAGCGAACAAATTTAAGAGGCACCCATGCAAATACACTGACCTCTCTTCCCCTTCATGGTGTTTGGTTGGGTATAACAGCTCACTGCAGATTTAAATACCGTTCAGAATGACAACAGTGCAATTCATAGCTGGTACTTAACCGAGGCTCCCCAGGTGAGAAGACTGAATTACTTTTCTGAGTCAGAGCTTTCTAACTTGCCCTTTGTAACCTCGCTGCTCTCCTTTCCAACCTAGTCTCAAATGCAGCTTTCCAATAGCACAGATTGGAACTCAGCCTGATTTATCCAAACGTTATATGCAACATATTTAGAAACCATTACACAAAACTAGAGAATGACGATAATTAAATCAGACATTGCATTTGCATTCCTACATTACCTGTGGCCCAACCCAATAAAAAAGGGTTACAAGAGGTTCAATGGTATGGACCGGGTTGTGCCATACAGCTAGATCACAAAGGAAAAACTGGGCCACACCAAGATGAGCAGGATCACCCCCGTTTGTATTGTCTTACTTAGGAATCAGTCTCAAGAGGAGATAAAATACAGCACAGACAGGTATTACATGTCACAGAGCAAGTATCAGTAACATCAAACATGGAGCCAGAGCCCTGTCCCAACTATCACCCTCATTCCTGGTGTAACAGCAGGTCATAATGTATGCATAGATAACCCCTTGGAAAACAGCTCATTACTTCCCTGGAATTGCTGTTCTTAGAAATAAATTTTGTCATCTTCCCCAGAAATCTTTGAGAGGAATACTGTGTCTGCTTCCCCTGCTGCCTTCCTTCACACACTCTGCTGAGGGAAACTGGAAATTAGTTGATGATTCCTTTTAGGGAACAGATCAGAAACAGACTTTGATGAGTGTTTTTAGATTTGTGAGCTGTGTTTTATCATCACTTGCCAAAGACAACCTCCAGGCAATTGTTCTGAAGCTCTCAGTTCCCATCCAGCACAAGTGACCCTTGCAATCTAGGGAGGAAGTAGTGGAGAGCCAACAAGAAAAAAGAAAACACCTTCATGAGACATGCTGGATAACTATTAACAGCATACTCCCTACAGGAAGAGAATAAATAGCAACATATGCTTATATATCTAATCATAGAGTTCTGGAAGTAATTCATTCTCCCCTCAATTTACCACCCAAGTTCTGTCACACACTTCCCTAAGAGTTTGTTTTTGTTTTTTTTTTTTTCTCCTTTGGAAGGATGCCTGCCTCTACCTTTATAGCACTTCTATTCCTCTAATCAAGTGATGGAGACTCTACCACTGACCTGGGCAGCCTGTTCCAATGCTCGTCTATACAAGCCACTGCCAGTTTGATTTGACATTTGCCTTCATACTTTCTTTTTTAACTTAAGGCCATTCATCACTAAAGCAATTTATAGAGTACTTCATATCCAGGATTACAAACAGCTGCACTGTATTCCACACGGGTGTACACCCATAGCTTAGCAGCATTCTCTTTAATACTGAAGTCTCTCCGTTTCAAATCAAAGCAACTCTGGCTCCTAGGTGTCACTATTCATCAGTTCTCTTTTCCCCAGGCAGCTTAGGATTTCACAATAAATCATCCTAACTACTTTCTCAGTCTTGCCATTAAACAACATCTCTTCTGTAACATATATTTACCTTCCAAGGGTCTTCACTATACAAATCTTAACACATTATTTGTCTGACATGTACCAGAGCATAAATATTTGCATAAGTGAGTCTACAAATTCATATGACTAAATATTGGGATAACTAGTTCAATATCACCTAAACTTTAATAGGAATACAGACAGATAAATCTCATGCAGCAAATCAGCGGCAGTGATGTTCACTGGTCATCATGCAAAACACTACTGGAAAGTAAAGAGCAAGAATTGCATTGGAATAAGCAAATGAACAGAAGAAATCAAAATTCAGTCCCTTTTCAAATCTATTATGCTTCTTTGTGCATATTAAGGTGGTTACATATTTCTATAAGCTTTAAAGATGTGCTTTACCCGGAAAAGCTAAGATAAAACAGAACCATGTACTATCCTGAGTTGGAAGGGACCCACAAGGATCAAGTCCAACTCCTGGCTCTGCACAGGACCACCCAAAAACTAGACCATATGTCTGAGAGTGCTGACCAAACACTTCATGAACTGTGTAAGGCTCGACTTCCCCAGGGAGCCTGTTCCAGTGCCCGACCACCCTTCTGTGGAACAGCCTTTTCCTAACACCTAGCCTGACAGTCCCCTGGCAAAGCTCTATGCCATTTCCTTGAGTCCTATCAATGGTCAGCAGAAACAAGAGATCAGTGCCTCCCACTCTGCTCCCCTTCACATTTCACATGCGTGTAAAGGTCACCCACGTGCATCAGGAAAGCTTGGACAGCGCTCTTCTCCTCCAAGCACTTCCCATAGAGGCTTTTATTGTTGGCTCCAGCTGGCAAAGCAGTGTGTGCTGCATACAAGTCACTTAATGTTTGGGAAACACTCAAATACCAAGGCTATCAATGCAGGCAAGACCCTGGAAAAACAAATAATTGCACTGTTCCCCCACAACAGTGCTCTCCTGTCATTGCTTCAGGCCATGGAGCAGCCTGTTTCAATCAGTTTCTGAATGAGTTGCTTGGCAGTACATAAAATGGACTTCTAACACTGACCACCTTTTGCAGATGCCCCTTGCCAAAGCCTCATAAGGAGTACGCCTCCCTGCCAGATGCAGGGCACAGCACGCTAGATCATTTGTTTCTACTGGCAACTTCAAACTGGAACCTTACAGTGAAACTAAGGGGGAGTCCAAGCCCCTGATCTCTACAGATCCAAAAATATCCATTATACCATAAAAATAAAAGATCAGACAACAAATATATATATATGCTATATGTAGTTCTTATTTTGATACTTGACTTTGTTGGCAAATATAATGCTTTCTGCACAGTGTTGGCTGTCTCTAGATGTTTTCATGCAGCAATATTCTTTTCTCAGTTACAAGTTCTCTGCATCCAGCATGCTCTCACGTGATACATCTGTTTCCCTGGCTAATCATGCAAATTAGTGTTTAAGTCATGCCTAGGCCTGCATTGAATCAAAAATGTAACTTTTCACTCCATTTCATGATTTAAGAAGTCTTGCAAAATGCAAACTATGCCTTATTATTGACAGCTTTTGCACTATACCACCACATTTTTAACAAGCTACGGGTATTCTGTGTTTCACAGTGCTGATAACTATATTCTAACAAAATGAGTTTGTAAAATCTCTCAGGAAAGGTAGACCAAAGAGGAGGCAGAAATACTAACCAACTATTCATTGGCCTTTCATTCTCTTCAGAAGTGCCGGTCCCTTTGAGAGCATATTTTTTCCTTTCTTTTAAAAGATCTTTACAGCAGCCTCCTCAGAACGCGTTACAAGGATTATTCTATGTCAGATGAAGTGTAGTAAAATACAGCTATGTGAAGCAAAGCTTTTTTTGCTGAAACAGATAAAAAATAGATTTGCTTCTGTTTTTATGCTGAAATAGTAAATCACAGAAACAAATTGATATAAGCTGTCACTTTAGCTATTTGAAAAAGTGCTGGCACCTCAGAGACGAAGTACTGTCTTCCTGAGAATACAAGAGCAGATGATACACATTAACACGAGAGCCACACAAATAATTGATTTTGCAGTTTGCTTGGTGAACACAAATAACCTCATTTCAGTTTAATCTGAAATATTCTTAGTATTGGGGATAAAAAAAAAAAAAAAAAAAAAAAGCCTTCAATCTGAAAGACAGAATTTCACACAAAGTTTGTAAGCTTCTGAAATGCATCTGTGTACGAAGCAAATGGAAGAAAAAAGTTTTAAATGTTTATTGCTCATTTTGCAAAGGAGTAATTAACACAGCTCTCCAGGCAGGCTTTCAAACAGTTGTTCTTTAAAGAGAAAAACTAGAAACACAAACACATTAGTGAAGGGAAATTTGCAGCATAGCTTTTATACCTGCTGCATAGAACCCAACACCAGAATCTACATACATGCATGCATTCCTTTCCAAAGGATATTTGAATTAAGCTGTGTTGTTTTCCTGGATCCTTGGCAATACGTTTAGCAGAACACCTTATCCCATTCATAACTGGGCAATAGAGTTCTACAGACCAGTATTAATTTAAAAGAAAAAATATCACACTTCTATCCAAGGCCTATCCATCTCCATTTCCTTGTCTTTTGTGTTGCAATGCACGTAATAAGTTTTTTTTTTTTTTTATTGTTTTGCACACATTGTTCAAAATTAAAAGCAATAATAAAGATTAAACATGAATTATTATTTGCATCAACAGTAATACAAGAAATAGTCCCAGGCTAAATGATGTGCTTCAAATACTGTTTCCATCATGTCACAAAATTTTAAGTATTCTCAATCTTTACTAGTCTATATCAGGCCCTAAGTGTTTTTGAGTATTCATAAACCAAACAGAGGTATATTATTTTCTGCAAAGTCATTAACAAGTTTTCTCAATTGTTCATGCTTTGGGAAAGTTTTCCATGGCTCTTATTTTACCTTTACATAACAGACTCAGTGTTACCTAACGTGTTGCCTCTGAAAATTCAGTCAGCAGCACTTTTTTCCCAGCCCATATTTGAATCTTAACACTTATAGAGCATCTTATATTCATCTTTAACGCATGTGCTATGTAAATATTGAAACTAATCCTCATAACATTTCAAAGTCCACATTAGTTGACTAATTTAAAATGAATAAAGGATTTATACCTGGAATGAAGAGCAAAGTAGTTCTGAAAATAGAAATAAACACAGCATGCATTTGCTATCCTTTATCATAAACAGTTAGGTATCATAAACAGTTAGGCCTGCTTTATGGAGACCAAAGTCCACACAAACAAGGACACTCTGAAATGTGGCAGCATTAGAAAGTCAGCACTGCACACGCAATGTTTTCAGAACAGAAACACTACTAATAACAGCTCATCCATACAGCTCCATTTATCAACTAACCTTGATAAGCACATACTACATCATCCACACTTCCCCTGATTTACAAGCTCTCAACTCTCTTCTTAATGCAAGCCCTGAATAAAAAGCTATCCTATTTAAAAAGCAGTTCTCTCACCTGGGCTAAAGCAATATTGGCCATGGTAGTCAATGAGCTCATCAAGCAGTAAAGAAACTCTACCCATCTTTGATAGATGCTAGAAGGCAGCTGTGACTGACTTGGCCAGAGCTTCTGTTCTGCAACTGTCTTGCCAAACCCAATGTATTTGGCACCTTCTACCCATTTACTTCTTTAGTAGCTATGGAAGGTTTGCAATTCTACAACACCTATGCACATTAAGCATTTTAAGGAACAGATTTTCAAAGGTATTTATGCATAGAACTCGGTTATTACAGCCAGATTCAGACATCTATCTTTGTGGCACTGTGTCTTAATTCTGTGTAATCTATCATCTTCACAGTTCCACTTAAAGTTAATTTGAGGATTGGGGCACAAAGGGCTCACTTGGGTCACTTCCTCAGATGAAGGACCTTTTCTCCTCCACTGGCTCTTGCTCTAGGTACATGGTTTCTTCTTTCCATCATGTTAGACTTGCATAAAAAAGATCCATCCCCATTTACTGCAGTGGCTGCTGGGACTCTATTCAGTATCTCATTTCACCTTAAATTTAATTTTAAAATAGATGCTAGAAAACCAAGATGGACAACTGGAATCTAATCTAGGTAATCAAACTTTATGGACAATGCCATTAGCTTACCGCTTTCCTATAGATACTGTGAGGAACTCCAAATTCAAGCCCAGAAATTGCCTAGTTTAACAAATAAAACTTTGTTGTACATACTCACCAACTCACTCCTTTACATACCCCTCTGGAAAGGTAACAGGGTGTCTGAGGAACTTCAACCACAAAAGAGGAAATGTCCCTGATAAATGAGACAGTGGCGACAGATAAAACAAGCCTAAGAAGTTCCTGCCACAGGCAGGAAGGGATAGGTACTGGTCAGAGCTGGAACAGCTGGGTCTGCATTTGTAGTCCTGAATACTGCTCTTAATCACAAAGCCACCCAGAGGAAAATGCTGTGGAGTGAGACATACACCAAACTAACCTCCAGCTTAATTTATTTTGGTCCATTAGATTGTGAAAATATGAGTGGGAAATTACTGATGATTTTTTTTACCCTCCCTACCTGTTGTACCTTTCACAAAAGAGAATTTCTCACATCTTTCGTACAAACTGTTTCCCAGGTCTGCAGGGCTGAATACTTGACTGCAAAAGGGAAGGATGTAGGAGGCAAAAGACACAGATGTGTTTTTTTTCTGGAGAAGCTTAATTAATTGTTTTTATGGCAAAATGATGACATTAATTGCTTTGGAAAAGCCAAATTTTTATTATCATTACCACCGCAAACTGTCATGGAGGATAAGAAATAGTCAGACCAATACACTTGATGCATTGATTTTAGATTCCAACTTCAGTGTTCTGTGGATTTTTCTTTCAATAGATAATCACACTCCACACAATACTACAACAGAAAGCTCTTCTGGTGCAGATAAAGGATGTTTGGGGAGATTAACAGAGGGCAGAAACAGAGCGTTTCTTTTCTAATATGTTTCTATGGTGTAGGAACCCCAACCCACCTTTTATGTATTCACTTGAGTCCATGCTGGTTTCATTCCATTCTGAAATTATCTTGGTTCAGTTAGAAGGCACTGTTCTCGGCTGAAATAGATAAACACAAAGGATAAGATTGTAATTAAAGGTTGTTTTTTCCCCCATCTTCAACACACACAGTTGGTCCTTACAGGCACTAGTCACAGCTAGAAGACTACAGTGCCATCTCTCTTTCTGAGCAGTGTTTGCAACATCATTTAACCTGCCTTCATCACAGGGCAAAGTTGTGAGAATTAATTATATTTATGTGCACTAAGGAGGTAATCATTACAGCCACAGTGCTGTAATCCCGACCTCTCTTTTATACAGCTACCAACAGTTGCCCACTGCCATTTTGCTATACTCTTCCAATTTCAGCAACACCTTACTGAAAGAATATCAAATCCCATTAGTTTATGTCCTCTATGCTACGTGATTGAAATACTGCAGTTATATAGCACGGTAAAACAACTAACTCCTGCAGGAACAGCAGAGCTGGATTACAAGGGAATATAGATGAGACAGGCAGATAAACACACAAGCAGAAACACTTCTCGGGCAGCCTTTGCTGAGAAGAACCTAGGAAGGCTAATAATGGGCTGCTGTGTTCTTGTCATTTGTGCTCTTAAATGCCAATGATTATCTAAAAGCACAGATGAGAAATAATTTTTACCATGCCAATTCCATGATTGGGTGTACTGGTTGTTCTGAAGGAAACAATCTGCTGGACAACAGCTTTGGTATTGTATTAAAAAGGTCTGTTCAAAGACCAGAAAATTTATCTGTCCTGGGTCAATTTCAGGAGTTCAATGACATCTCCCGTGTGTCACAGAAGGCTGCTGTGGTAAGCTATATGGATTAAAATTGCTCCTTGTGCTGAATTCAGTGTTCCAAATAGCCTCGTAAAATGATAATACCTGAGTGCTCTTCTGCTCTCATCAGCATTATCTCCAGACGTTCAGTAGGATCCCTTTTTATCCCTCAGCAGTTGTCACTGCATCAAATTTCCAACTTTTTGAGGTAAGCTGGCCCCCACAAACAAGCACAGATAGCTGCAGCCAGCACCGCTGCCTCTGGTTACCAGTGTGATTTGAGGCTGACATCCAGTGTCCTAACTGGTCAAGAAGAAATTTCTCAAATCAGTCTGGTAGCTTTCCTTTGAATCTTGCATACCTGGCTCAGGCAGCTTAGACCTAGGGATAGCTTTCAGCTTATTTAACCTCACTGTGTGACCAGAGAACTGCAGAGAGCTGCTCTTGACACACGAGGCCTCTCCACTGCAGAATGGCATTGGTAATGCCACATAAGCAGTTACGCAGCTGAGCCAATATGATTCAGAAAGTGTCCTGGTCAGCCTTAGATTACAGGTCATACATGGTGGTGATGTGGCTGACTGGACACATGTTAAGACAATTATGTCAGGGGAAAGACAGGATGAAAGTTGCAACCCCTGATTAGTACTCTGAATTCAAATGCAACAAGCCTGTACAAATACCAGTGATCAGCTCACCACGCTGTGGAAATGGAATTTAAAGCAAAATAGTTTTCTTCTGATGTATAGTAGTTTACCTTTTTCCTTCAGGTCACTAACTTAGAGAGTGACGGGAAGGAAAGGGTAAATCAAACAGGAACTCAGAACCAATCTAACCTTTCCCATTGTCTTCCACCAGATGTAGCTTTTCCCATACAATCACAAACTCCAATAGAAAATGAATTGTGACTCTGACCTAAGAAAGTTCAAAGCTATTAAAACAGCAAATCAGCACAAGTGGGTTGGAGCCAGTGCTAACAAAGAACACATGCTACCAGCTATATACATTTGGAAGCTAATTTTCAGTAGTGCTGAGCACTCACAATGCCAGCGGAAGCCAGGTGGGATGGTAGGAGATCAGCACATCAGAAGATCAGGCTCGTTGGTTTAAAGACTATCCTGAGGCACAGAAAGCCTACTAGTGGGATGAAAGAAGGAAGACAATGACTGTCAGTAAGAGTCAAGCATTCTGGGAAAACAAGTGGAAGCCAGCAAAAATAATCTTCTCTATGCCAGACTCCTCAGAAAGGTATAAAACTGAGTACTTTAAGAATCCAGGGGTGAGATGTCTGTGGAGAGGAAAAAAGCCATAAAAGTGGTGCAGTACTGTTTCAGAGCTGGTTTTAGGGTGACTGCTGAACGGATATTTGATGAGAGTACCTAAGGGAAGACTATTATGTTCTCCAATTGATGAAACCCATCTCTGCAAATGGATGGTTAGAAATCCTTCTACTAATGCAGAAGATAAAACACAAGCAGGTACCCACACAAACAACCCTGTAGCCTGCATGCCCAGCTGTTCAGCAATTTCCAAATCTGCATAAATATCATGAATTACATTTTACTATGAAACATATTCTCTCTAGTACCTATAAATATGTCATCTTATTGCAGAGCCTTGATTCAAGTGGATTTCTATGCTCTCATTTTGTAATTGCCTCTTCCGCTGACAGCTACATGAAGAGGATCCCAGTGATATACATTATGCAACATGTACAGTATTAAAATACTAAACACCTACTAAATACTAAAAACATGTCACACGCGTACTTCTCTTACAAGCCAGGAGGGAAATGTGAATAAAGTTTGGTATTTTTGGTAATCAGGAAAAAGGAATTGAAGACACGTTTATCAAACACGAGCAAAAAATTACAATACAAGTGCTTGCAGTTTGTAAATCAGCACATTCCCAGCTGTGTCAAACTGCAGGCTCAGGACTGGATCAACAATCTCTGCAAACAGGGAAGTGAAGCGCTGTATTTCAGACTACATTGTCAGACAGGAGGCATTCAATGCTTAGCTTCTTTTTTAACCTTTCCTTTACCCTTCCTCATCCTCAAGTCCATATCACAGCAGGCATTTCTCTCAGCTGTATCCTGCTGTTGTTTTTCTGATGTGATCCTTTTTTTTTACCAGCTCTGCAAATGCAGACCTTGTCTCAGTGAGCTGGACTGTAACCAGCATGCAGCAGTAATGAAGTGCCCCATTCTACTGGATGCAGAACGTAAACCTGGGAGAGAGAACTAGTCGGCACCTCTTTAGATTTTTTTTTAATTTAAGATAAGAGTCTCTGCCTCAATAAGAAAGATAATAACTCTTATCACTTAATGGGAAAAGTTGGAAAACAGACATCTGGAGAGTGGGATGCTCCCAGAGCCTGTAAAAATCACTAGAAGTCCACATAAAACTTTCCTTTAGCAACACGACCCACACTGTAGACCCTTCAAGCAATAAACTCGCCAGACTTCCCTGATGGTAGACGCCTTCTGAATGCAGTTAGAGTACTGCAGAGGGAGAAAAAGCACAAGTTAATGCAGCCTCGGACCCCTTTAGATAAGTAGAGGCTTTCATCTGGCTAGAGAGATAGATGAAGGCAATGTATTTAACCCGGGAGAAGATAAGCTTCCCCTTGGAGACTGGACTCAGAGAAGAACAAGGAGTTTCCAAAAGGTAAATAGGATATTCAGAAGAGGTGGCTTAGAGGAAAGCAGGTGGAAAGGACGTGCCATTTTCAAGGAGTTCTTCAGAAAAGATAATCTGTAATGGTTCCTTGATCACTGGATCCCTAGTTCTAGTTTGTTAGTTTACTAAGTCCTCAAGTCGTTTTTCAAATCACTCTAATGTCTAGTTAAGTCTCATATACTCAGTAGAACATTTGAAAGAACAATATTTTTGGTTCCTCATGGAGAAGGGATGGATATAAATGTATATAATTGTTTTGCCATGTTGTGCATTTGTGCTGTTACCAGTTGTTAACAGAACTCAATAGTTTTTGAATGCGTTATTTTAAGCTACCCTGCTGTCAGTGTATAGATGCCTTGAGTTCTGCCTATATTTATGTAATTAAACTGCATTTAAGTTTCCTCTGCCAGGGGTGATTTCTGTGGTAACATGGTGTGAGCTTCTCTCCAGGACAGGCTTGTAATGTTCAGTAATGCAGATTCCAATAAAACTCCAGTATAAACACACTGCTGAACCTTGACAACTAAATGCACAAGGCTTGAGAGCTGAAAATACACACAGGGTGGATATTTATGTCTCTTCCTCTTTTCTGTGACTGCCTGGGCAACCTCGCATGAATACGAAGTAATCTAGTTATGAATTTAATCATCGTTGTTAGTGGGCCCCAAGTTCCACATGACTGCATATTTTCACTGGCTGCTACTGTTTTCAAACAGCTCTTAATGACAATTCCAAGTTTAAACTATATTTTGGTAGTCTAACTCATACACATAGCTCCTCATATGCTTTGACATAAATCAGGATGAAATGGAGTATAGGTCCTATGTGTCCTGATTACTCCTTGTAAGAAATTGAAGGAAAATGAATACTTAGAAAACAAACATAAGTAAAGGTATTTAGAACATACAGCTTTCTACAATAAAAGGGAACTTGATATTGGTGCCACTACACTTTGCATGTGATTAATGTTCACAGTGGATCTTAAAATGGCATGCAAACATTTCTGCAAGACTCCATTGACATCTACAGGGAATGTTCACGTGTCATTTAGCCAGAACATTCACAGAGGAACTAATCAGTGAATTGGCACTACACTGAGACTGTACTTGGTTAGTTTAAAATAAAAGAGGTAAATATGTCTAAGCACTGGTTATGTCTCACCAGACTGAAGATAGAGGAGCTTACTCTGTGCATACAGGCTCCCAGCTTGAGTCTGCACAAGCCTGATCCACCTTGCCAAGCAGCCAGGGTCCCAACTGAATCTCAAGAGAAGGCCAGCCAAGCTCAGGAGAATGCATATGTCTTTCTAGACAGTAGTTAAATCTAACAAATTAAATAAGAGGTTTTAACCGGTGCGTTTGGAAATGAAATGTGATAAGGAAATTATGCTCTTCCTCAGCTGGTGTATTTAATGTACAGAGAAAATATCTGACAAATTGAAGATGATGGCATTTAAGATGGATCAGGTAAAAGCTCTTCCAACTGTAGCTAAAAAACTTCACACACACACAAAAAAAAAATATTTGCACAGATGCCTTTTTTTTTTTTAAAGGCAATAATTTATACCTGCTACTAACTCTGTTGATGTGTGTGTTTCAAGGATAACAATCTTATATTTCAGGGAAGGAGGCTACCGTTTTTGCAAAAATCTACAAGGAGTCTACCCCCCTCCCTAAACAAGTCTCCCTCCTCTGAGTGCCTTAGATGGGCACACTGCTAGAAGCCAGTCCCTCATTCTCTGAATAACTAGACTATAAAACTATGGGCATTACCAAGGGCAAAAAATCAAGCTTAATGGCCTGATGCAATGTGGCAATTCCTACATCATCACTCCTAGTAGTTCATTTCCATACAAAATCCTTCAAATAGCTAGACAAGAATTCCACTCTCCCTCAGATAACTCTGTCAAAAGAATTTGCATCACATACAACATTTATTACATCCTTCAGGCATCCCACATGACTTGTCTCATGCTGGCATTGGTACAGACCCAGGTGCATACGGTATTCTGAGAAGCTATGAAGGAATCCCTTGACAAAGGGGCTTTAAGAGGTGGTCAAAGGCCACAATGTGGTTAGCTGGGACTGTGTAGAAGCCGTAAGATGTTATGACTTAGTTCCTTAATTTTCAAGGCAAAAATTAAGACACAACAGACGTACTGTATTAAGGAACGGTCTGGCACACCGGTAGGTAATTGATTGTTAACGTTTAGTATATTTGTAAAATGGAGCATAAGGAAACAATTAAGCCTCCATATTGCTTATAAGCTGTAGAACTGATCCTTGAAAATCTGCCATATCTTATTTGACAGAAAATAACAGGCACTTCCAGCCTGCCATCAAAGTTTATACGGACAAATAAAGGAGGCAATGTGTTTTTTTTCTGACAGTTTTTGTCACTTACATAGCATTTAAAATCAAAATGTGCACTCATCACATGTTTTCATCATCAATTATCTTCTCTTCAATGAAACTGCAAATTATAGACAGGAAACAATCCTATTCTTTTTACCAAAAAAAATGAGCAGAACAACAGCTGTTTACTTTGGAAAGTTCAATAACATCCAATCAACTTCTGTCCCTCTCCAAAAGAAAAGCTGTTTTTTAAAGAGCACCCTGAGCAGCACTTCTACCAAAATATTTGTTGTTAGTTAGCATTTTTTCTCAGTTGTTGGAAAATGTGCAAAAGAAATATTGGAAAAAATGTAGCTTTCTTTTAACTCTAGAAAGTATACGGACTTTTTTTTTGGTTGCTCATTTCTGTTTTAAGCACAACTCTGAAATACTGAGATGTCTCTGATTAGAATTCTGAAATAAAAAAGCAAACCCCAGTCAAACTGTAAAGAAATGAAGAAAACCAGAGATGAAGCAGTTATCTTCCCTGTCAGCATGCTAAGCAAAGGATTCACCCTTGCTTTCCTGAAAATATTTTAGTGCAAGCAAGACGAGGTCTTTATGAACTGAGAAGTAAAGAAGGAACATGCTCCACCTACCAAGCTCTGGAAATACCATGAAAGGGCTTCATACAGCAGCAGTACAGAATGTAATCCCATTTTCTTTGCAATATCTTCTCTATTCAGGCTCCATATTAGCTGTTAGTTCCTTTTCAGGAAGTTTTATGAAGTCTTGTGTCTTTTTCTACTTGTTGGGGCTGAAATCTATTAACACACAACCACCTTGGGGACATTCCATCATCATAGCATGTATTCTATATACATACGTGGAACATCTATCTTATGTCACCTCTTAAATGTCCTGGAATTACTATTTTTCCCCTTCAAACATTCCATCATAGCACACCACAGCTCTAGTTGATGAATGACAAAAAAGATATATTATAGCACGTTTGTAGGTTTTCTTCTGTTCCAAAAAGTTGTCTACACTGCAGTCTGGCCAGTGTGCCTCGCATGATGTATCTGCCACTAGCCATGACTTCCCTGGGGGGTACCCTATCATCACTTCATTGGGCTGGTATGTGTCTAACGTGGGTTAGAGTCATTTGGCTGCATTCAGCACTAGCTTCATCATAATGCTTCCTGATGGCTTCCGAACAGACTGCAAGTACAGCTGGTGCCCCAAGATGAACTGACAAACTCATTCTACAGCAGAGAACAGACAGCAGCTCCTTTTCAACTCGAGCTTATCTCCCTTCTCTGCCCATCAAAGCACTCCAAGCTCTACAGAGCCGGCTTTGCCTCACTGCATCCTTACTAGGCCTCATTACCTCTATTATCACACATTCACCTTCCACAATAAGACTAAAGGTGCTAGGATGGTACTGGTCTTGCAACTTTCCCTGCTCTTTCAGGTATCCTTTTGACCATGCTAATTCTCTTAACGTTCACAATAGCCTGTAAGTGCATCATATATGGATATATGGAAACATACTCAGTAACTGTTCTAAATCAAGGTACTGCCTTTATGCATCCTCGAGCTGTCTGCATTCCTCATGATTCAGTTTCTTCAATTCTAGACTCCTCCAGATGCCACATTCTCCACACCTTCAGTTTTTCTCAGCTTAGCTTGATATTCTGTTCTGTACTTGGAGTTGTTACAACCTGGCAACATGTTGAATTCTCCCTTCTTTCAGGTCTCATGCTGCTGGTTTTTGTTTGTTTGTTTGTTTGTTTGAGGAATGCTTCCCAAAGCCCACAGCAAAGTATGTCAGGGAGGTTGATGCTTCTTTTCTGCGTTATTTCTTGATCCCCAAACTTACCACCATAGGTATGATCTTATAGAAATATTGAATAAGCATTACTTTTATGACTTTTTGCCCAATGCTTTTGATGTGTTATATTTTTTGAGGCCCTGGAAGACATTCCTAGGACAAATGTCAAAATATGATTATCATTTATTTTGACAATATTTTTATTAAAATAGATGATAGGTCAGAGACAATATTTTTGACCTTGCACTTTTTTGAGATCTGAGAGTGCACAGTACTACACAGCAATCTGTCAAAATAATATTCGACCTATAACATGAAATCGAAATTGTTTGTACACTGAGTAATTTTTATCCTTTGTTTTAAAAACTAAGGCCGTGCATAATATTTGTCCAGAAGTGTAGCTGACAATGATAGCTATGGCTAATGAAAACCGCAGAGACACTATTTTGTGGAAATTTGTCATTTTGATCTGACTGAATTATGTTTTGTTTTCAGTGCGATCTTCATGCTAAAAAGTTTTTTCCGCCACAAGTAAAATGGCTTAGATTATTTCAAGATCACTGTCACCTGGTTAGAAGATGCAGTTAAAAAAAAAAAAAAAAAAAAAAAACGGTTTCAAACTGCACCTTATTATTAATTTTTTTCTGTTAACATCCCTTTGCCTAATGCAGAATACATTGAATTTCTGGCAATTAGATATTAGCTCATTGACAGATTTATTTATTTTTTAATTTATCTTTTATTGCAAAATGTCAGTTGAAAGTATCTGGTGTAATTATAATCAAGTACTTGTTTTCAGGGTGCCCCAATAATCCAGCACAAACATGAAGGGAACTTGCCTACAATGTTTTTACAGAACAGGTTAAGGACCAAGATGATCACTACACATGACTTCCAAGATGTATTTTAAAATTTAAAAGCTATTTTTTAAACCAAGTTATTCTCATATTAATCCACATAAATGATTTTCATTTAATATAAGACCATCCAGTCTTCATCTGGAGATATTAAAAGATGTTTTTGTTGCCTCTCCTTTGCGAAAAATTAGCTGTTACAATATTAAGTTTTACCTACACTGATTGCCTAGCTTCGTCTGCAAAATACATTAAATCCTCTCTAAGCTGATATTCGATAGTATGGAATCACAGAACTTTCCATAAGCAAAGCAGGATCCAGAATCATTGAAGACCTAGACTAGCTTCTAGCCCCCAACTGAAAGGCTGGGCAAATGACCCTATAAATCTCAAGGTGTTCATAATGTTTTGAAAAAAGGAGAAAAAAAATGCTGTATATCTACAGAAAATTGATATAGTTCAGTGGCTTAGGAAAAGTATATGGAAGATGTGATTCATGCGCGTATCAACCTGCGTGCCTATTTCTTTATTGTAAATAAGAAGAGGAAAACCCCATAAAGTGCCAGATTTCATATGGTTAGGAAAAAACACACACACACACACACACACACAAAAAAACATTCAAATTTCTACTGGAGGCATTTATTATCATAGTTCTATATTCTTGCAAAAAGATTACAGCAACAATTCAGTAAAAACACACATTGAGGTTACATTTGGAATATTTTGAGCTTAACTCAGTTGCCAATAGGTTGTTGGTACTATTTAAGGTGTTCTAGGTGCCTACCTGACCTTCAGCTGCCATTCCAAAGGCTTCTCATAGGTTCTTTGTCACATCTGATAGCCTCCTGCATTGACACCATTTTTTTGTTTTTTTTTATTTTTTAAGTTTAGGTAGCAGAATATTCAATAATTATAAGTGGAGTTTACCATTGGACTTGTTATCAACTTATTTTGCTTGTACAACCAGATTTCATAAGTTAGTAAAAATTCTTTTCAGAATCCTTATAATTTGTAAGAGAAATAAGCACAAAATAATCACACAGGAAATAGCGAGATAGAGATTTTACACATCTAAATGCAATCTCTAGTAATTCAGGTCTTTTCTCATGCTAATAATTCAATTGCTGAGATTTAGCAGCAGAAGACAATTGCATGTCACCAAGTGGTATAATACAAAATGAGAAACTTTTAATATCTGTGAGAAAAAACGATGTTATTAGCATTCATAGCAGAGCCTTTAATGTACCGTATTTCCATTACTTAAGAGTAGCATTTGTTTGATCTATTCAGAGCAATTCTGGATAGGGGAGTCTAATTCATGGACTCAATAACGTTACAGCATCTGAGACCAAGAGGAATATTGCTCCCTTTGCTGCTCACCACAGAACTTCTGGGTACAGGCTGCAAGGACATACTCATGTTTAATTATTATGAAAATGTCACATAAAAATGAGAAGGGAGTTAAATCACTGTACAAAGATTTAAACTGGAAGCCGGTTGGGTTTTAATAACACTCTGCATGTGAATTATGTTTCCAATAACACGTAAATGTATTATGAAACTTTAGGCAACATAAAGCAGTTTCCTACGGCTTAACGTATTTGAAAAGAGAATGGCTGTACTTGTGGTAACAGAAATACCAATTATGAATCAAACACGTAGTTTAATTCACTTTGTTATAGCTGTGGTTGTTAAGGTGTGTTTAAATACTTTCTCCTCAGTTTGTGAAAGTGGGGAGACAATGTTCATTCCCTCATATTTATGAGTGTATAATAAACCCCAGCTATTCACCATAGTGCCACACACCCTCTCAGCTTGTCTCTTGTTTTGGCGGTGCTCCAGAGGCCTTGCACCGCTCCCCTGCCACCCACCACGCAGAGATGTCTGTCTCCTCCATCTTAGGCCCTTTCCCCTTTGCCACAACACAGCCCCTCCAGACTTACCCAGTGTATTCAAGGGTGCAGATAGTACAAGCAGCTACAGGACAGGACAGAGATGCAGTTTCAAAAGAAACCAACACACTTGGTGCTTGGTGTGGGGGTGTCTCTGCAGGGGCCTCTGTGAGGGGAGGCCAGGGCTGCACGGGGCCTGACAGGACTGGGTCAAGCCAACTCCACAGCAGACCCACAGCAGCCCAGCCCTAACGCTGGTGGTGCCCCTGTGATAATTTTTTGAAGAAAGGGCAAAATATCTCATGGCAGTGCGATGTGAGGGGAAAAAGTGTGAGAAACAGCTCTGTAGACAGCAAGGACAGAGGAGGAGGACGGGGAAGAGGTGCTCCCCGCTGCAGCTGGGGCTCCCTCCAGGCCTGTGAGGGGATCACAGCCGAGCGGCTGGTCCTGAGGGAGAGCAGCCTGCAGGGACAGCCCCTGGTGCAGCAGCAGAGGGGAGCTGTTAGGGACCCACCCCAGCTCCTGTTCCCTCTCTTCCTGTATCACAGGGGACAGTAGGGTAGAGGAGGTGGTAGCAAAGGAGGGAAGTTGTCTGAAAAAAATAAATAAATAAATAAAAGTGGCAGCAAAGTATTTTTCTGTTTATTTTTTGTCTGTTTCTCACTATCCAAATATATTTTAACTGGTAACAAATTACATTTATTTTCCTCAACTTGTGTCTGTTTCGCCTGTGAAGGTACTTGGCAAACAGTTTAATTGCTAGAAGATTTTTACTTCATAGAGATGGATGCTTTATTCTATTAAAAAAGCCTCATCACAGCACAGTCCTGACTGCAGTGGAGCCATGACAGAGGCTGACAACTCGTATTTGTCCTAACTGCCCCTTTCAGGACTTGAATAGCAGTCTTCAACTGCAGCCTACACCTGCTTTAGCTGGAAGTGAGTGAGAACATCCAAAATTTAGAGACAAACCCCTTTCAGCCTCAGGTCAACTGCCAAGCCATCATAACTCACTTCTATTCTGTTTCCAATGCTTCACCCCTGAAAGGGCAACCCTAATATTTCACATACATTTAATATTAACATGAAAGTTATTATCCATACCAGCTTTAAGTTCTGGTTTTTTATCTCTAATCAGCACCAAAACGAAACAAAAACAAAAAAAACATACAACTAGTAATGTCAGTCCTTAACCCATGAGAGCTGCAGTTAAGTCAGCTGCTTCAAGAAGATCACAATAGTTTATTCGCATTGTGCATAACCACTTATCTTAAACTCTAAGTTATCTTGTTATTACAGAACTTTAATGCAAATTAAAATCATTTAAAATCTCTCAGCTCATTACTATTTTCATCTGTCAATAAATCGCTGTATTGTATATGAGAGGAAATGGCTGGGATATCCTTTATAACAGTCTAACCCATGAGTAAACATCATTTTAACGGACATTGTTATTTCACATTATTTCTGCATATTAAACATTTAAAAATATACAAGTTACTTACACTATAAGCAATATGCTGAAATACAAGGGGCAAATCATCCCCTTTATTAAGGCTTTAAAAAGACAGTATATTAGTTCTGTTCAGCCCTCTTTTTGCTGAAATAAGTGGTTACAGTTCACTTCCAGATCCTTGGCCATTTCCCTATTATACATTCAACTTCTACCTCACTAGCTGTACATTGTTTCTAACAAACACCCTCCCCTTGAAAGAGCTTCATGTGTTTAAACAAACAGGAGTCCCATCAGCACCTCTCTCTGCTCACTCCCTTCTTGCTCTAGGTGTAATGGATCTTCCCAATTCCTGTAGTTCCGTGATTATGGGTAGAAAATGTAGGACTTGCTCCTAACTTTAACAGTGCCATCTCATCTTAGAAGGATTAAAAAAAAATAAAATCATGTGTTACTGTACACAGCAGGCTAACAAAACGAATGTGTATCAGCATCATAGAATGCACAATTTTTTACAGTTTTGTTTGTGGATGAAGTTGTGAGAAGCCTACTAGTGTTAAACATTTGAAACACAAAAACATCCCAACACAGAATATGAAGCAATAGTCTGGCTCCTGGCAGCTCGACACTTGCAGGAGAATCACATGTATTCCAGATACTTTGCATTGCTTTCCCTCATGTCTGCAGCTCTAGTGAGCAGATCCAGTTCATTCAGGCAAAGTGGACACATACGTCCCATCTCCCAGCTGTGGTATACTTGAAAAATACAAGTTTTGCAGTCCATATACGTGCAGGATAAAAATGCAGCTAGGCAGACAGGATAGAACCATAGGAAGGTCCCTCAGCAACATCCTCATTCAGTCATTTTGCTTGCTAGAGTCACACTGGAGACACAAGTGCTTGGGACTGTGGACCCAAAAAGGGACTGCAGAGGACTTCTAAATTTCTGAGGCACAAGACAGGAACGCTTCTATACATCCAGAGTCAGCTAAATGAAACAAACATTAAAAAAAATCTTCTGACTTCATCTACATTATCTAATATACTCAACAGCAAGATCACTGCAACTCAACCATTTGTGTTGATGCCTCACAGAGGCCAGAAGTGCATTCTCAGCTGCTTTTCCAGTTCTCTTTCTCATCAGCATCCGAACGGGTGTGTAGTGAATCCTGAGGAGGAAAAAAAAATATGAGATATTCCTTGTTTGCCACTTCCTCTTGTTTCCCTTTACTCCTTACTCCAGCAGGAGGATCAAAGAATCCCACCCACCCCCCTTTTCCACCCATGTGGCCAGGAAGCATTATATAACCCCAACACTGCAGGAGATTTTGCTGCTGCGAGCTGTCCTGCTACATTCCCCCTCCCTGCAGTTTCATTTCTCCTGCCATTACAAGTTTTAGTTTGAATGATTTTGCTTAAGAAGTAAAATAAAGCATCACAGCCCAGACACATATAATCCTGATTACACAAGGCACTCTTTGCTGGCACAGGATTTTTCTTTACCTGGGTTAGAAGATGATGACGTCTCAGTTGCCTATAAAACTGCAACACAGAAGGATCAGCTCTCACTACTTTTGGGTCAAAATCCAGAACACGGAGACCTGCAAGGCTACGGGCTCGGGAAAGGGCTACGTAAGCCTGCCCACTTTCAAAGACACGAGACAGGGAGATTTCCACACAATCTAGAGACATGCCCTACCAAAGACAGAGAGAAATCTGTTATACAACACACACAAAGACCACCACATTGCATCAATACTAACCTATCCTGTGAGTTTGTCCAAGGCTGTACCATCCTCAGGGTACAAGCCTGATGAGAAAGGAGGTCCCTTGTTTGACTATATATTTAACTGATTAAAGGATGGGAAACAGTAAAAAGGACAGCTTTCTAATGTCAGTAAATTGCTATCAGACAGTAGGATCCACTAACTCTCACAACCCTGTTATTGTATGAAATCCTATGAACCCAACACAGCAGGGAAAGAAGTCCCACAGTTTCCACTCCGAGTAATTAACTGGGGGAGCCATCATTCTCAAGCAGTCCATTTGAGAGAGGGTTTGGGTTAGTCCTGGCACACCTTGCCTGCATCAAGAGAAATCCCAGGAGACAGCAGAATTTACAACATGGCTTGGAAACAAGCTCATAAGCTCCTCTCAATAAGAGATCTATCAGACTGTATGAAGTATTCCAGAGAGGTAGTAACTGTGAGTTACATTAAAAAAAAAAAAAAAAAAAAAGATATGCATCAAATGGACAGTTTAGCCCAAATAGCACAGCTGTGACTACTGCAGCTTCCTCGGGTACACAAAGCAAATCTCAGGGTCATGAATGCTGATAACTAATAAGGATACACAATCCTGACCAGCCCACAGCAGTTAAGTACTGATGATTTACAGTCCAACACCAAGTGTGTAGACAGCAGCACCATTATGGAAACTCTAGGATCAAAGACAGGCTAGCAATACTAGTGACTACCAAACTAAGCTTATAGACAAGTATCATGAACAGAAGAGATGCTGCCTTCCCTGCAACTGGAGACATATATATCCCAGAGCTTCTCCACAAGGGCCTTTCATTTTTCCTTCCCATTTTACCAGCAACAGGAGCTCACCCAGGAGAGAAGGCATATAACAGTATACAAGCTTATAGAGAGTTGTATAAGAACACCCACCTGACTCTTGTGAATGGAAATGGCCCATGCCAGTTTTAGGGGCAACTGTTGGCGACTCAGATGAACTCCAGATGGTCCTTTGAAGACCCACCTCTCCATTTTGATGATTTGCGTGACCCCGCAGAGAAACCTCACCTTGGGCAGCCCTGTAGGAATAGAAAGGAAAAGGAATAGAAGAAGAAGAAAAAAAAAAAAAAAAAAAAAAGGGACACTCAACAGCAGGAAGCCAGCAGCCTTAAGAGCTTTTTTTTTTTTTAACCTCTATCTCATAGCAGTCTTTCATGAGTTTTAGGCCTACATTAGAAAACATCATTAAAAAAAAAAAAAGCCCACACATGTTAAGTAGGATGTCCTGAAATTAAATTTGGGGCTTACCTAAGCAAGAGAATTAAAAGTCAGATAATTTATCAGTTGAGATGCAGAGAAATACATGTTGCAGGTAACAGAACATTATTCTGAGGAAAATGAAAACAACCAAGACTCGTTTCAACAGCACAGAAAGAAATACAAAATGAGCAAATGTATCCAGAGAATAAAGAGAAGCAAACATGGGAGGCCTTACAGATAGGCTGCAGCTGATGCAGCAGATGACATGACAGCCCATGAAAACCACAAACCTCTTGCTGCAGAGATCTCTTCCCTGCTTTCCCTCAGATTATTCTTAAACAATAAAGAAAATTAACAAGTCATCTGTAGTCCATTATTTTATTTTTTTAAGAAAATAATTTACTTTACCCTTCTGATCACTTTCAAATCCCACAACTACTCCTCGTGCTCCATTCACCAGCCCTTGAGACACATCCAGATTCTTAGCTAGCATCACCTACAGGAGAAAAAAAAAATTCCTTTTTAGCCTTGTTTAGCCACCTCCAGCTAAGCTTCTAGCCTGAAAGCATAAACATGGCTATTGCAGAATAGAGCATAATCTCTGATTAAACTAAATTTATTGCACAGTCTTCCCTTCCTAGGATTCCCAGCTACATCATTCTGTAGCACTGAACACTTTTCCCTTGAGCTGCTTCTGTCCACAGCTGCAATGTCAGATCCAGGGAACAGATTTCCTCCTCCCAAACAACAACAAGCTTAGACATGTATAGTTTCTGGGAACAGCTGAGGAACACTTTCCAAAGGCCCCCAGCGGTGCTGCTTTAATGCAACCCATTCTGCTTTGACAGCCCCAGCACACAGCAAAGAGCCCTCCAAAGAGCCTTCACATTTGGCAATCTGTGTCTTGCTCTTACAGGTCTGGAAGGCTGCTATATCTGAAGCTGAGACTGCAGGCAAGGACTGCCTATACCCTCTGCTTCCTGGAAGCTTCTGTGCCTGATGGGAAATGTGTGTCAAAGTCCTAGTGCTCACCACTGTCCATGGGACAGGGACCTGAGCTCAAATCAACTTTCTGTTTGGATTCCAAGCAGAAAGGATACAAAGATTGGGCTAGTCTTCTGTTGGTATGGTTTTTCCATACATAATCTACATTGTATACATTAATCTACTGTATATATTTATCTGCTGTTTAGTTTTCTTACACCACGTGATCTGCTGGACTTTCCCAAACAAGCATACGTACACACACTCACCTGAGCTCCAACCTTTAACACAATTTTACTACCGACAGGACACTGAGCATCAATTAACTTCACGAGCATTGGGTCACTGTCCAAAGCCTCAAAAGTGTGCACTTCTCCTGTTAAGGAAAGAAAGAAGTCACAAATTACAGCCATTGGACATAAGCTATGTGGTGTTTGCAGGAGGCTCAGCTTTTATTTCTTACAGCGATTCCTCTTTTAATATCCATCCTCCCCTGCTGGTCTGACACTTTCACACAAGCTCTGTTACACACCCAACAGTGAAAAGCTCATTGGTACCTCTCCTCCCAGAGCACGAGAAAGCTCAGGAATTGAAGACCAGCAATTAAACTGGAATTGATCAGTTGCCATTTTGAGCATAGGACCAGTTTCACTTGCTGCCAACACCAGATCTCCAAAGAGGACTAAGGAGGAATCCTTGGGCCTGACAAGGAGGCAAAAATGAAATAGCCCGATAACTCAAGCAGCACTGGTTAGACCATGGTCTGAGATGCTACAGAAGGAAGAAGCAGAGGTGTGGAGACGCTAGTGACCCACCCTATCCCATTGCAAGCAATGGGTTCACTGACTGTTGCACACTAAGAAGTAACAAGGTGGATTTAAAAGAAATTTGTGAAATTTCTCTCCAGGCAGCTCAACTCCTACGCACACAGCTCAGACTAGCACTGCTGTGCGTGACAGAACACCGATTCCTCCTGTCACTACAATATCCCCATTGCATCCCCTTAGAGCTCAACCCTGAAGCCAGCAGCTTCCTGCACAAAGCTCACCTGATAGCTGTTGCAAGCGTTTCTTATTAGTTAGTTCTACATCATCTTTGTGAGTGCAGAGCCGTGTAGCCAGGATCCCATCACGCTCAGACCTGTTAGTAGCTGTCTGCATCAGCAGACTGGTAACCTCCTCTGTGCACCTGGGGATCCAAAAAAAGGTGATCAGGAACACATCTTGAGCAACAGCAACTCCCACGTAACTACATCAGGCTTTGCAAGCCCAAGCAAGAAGGGTGGAAAGAGGTAACTACACAAAGTTGGAGAGCCACACAAGTGTGTGCCCCAGTCCATTCCCAGCCACTGACAGCTTGATACCTATTGCATTCCCTAGCAAAAGTTGCAAAGAGGGACCCTAGAAATGGTCCTTCCTTACCATAGCAGCATACAGTAAACTGCTTTACCTTAACTAATGCATTCATAGCTATTGCCCCCAGCCACACACCCCTGAGAGAACATGAGGAAGAGGTGACAAATGGCTCTTCCTTCTGCTCCATCAGCAGGGAACAGAAAGAGCTGAGTTTCTCCTCACCTGCCTAAACGGACTGCACTCAGGAGCGAGATAAACGTCTTATCAGTCTGTCTCCGCACTTCAGTGAGCTCCATGTTTATGTGGATGCATTTCCTCCAGCTTTTTGCCTGGAAAATCATTTTCTTGTTAAGAAAGGAAGGACAAAGTATGAGGGTGAGCTTACAGACAGCTTTCTACCTGGAAGCAGAACTTGATTTCTTCATTAGCCTTGCACACTGGGGGTAGCTGCAAGAAGTCCCCACAGATGATCAGCTGAATTCCTCCAAAAGGCTCATCCCGTTTCCTCACTGCTCTGAAAGGAAAGGAAGAGAAGTTCTGAATGCCTTCCAGGACATGACCATAGTCAAGTCTTAAAAGTTTCTTCTCTGAAATTACTTCTCTGTTAGTATGTTCAAACAACTACATTAAAATATGGTTATCCTTAGCCATGTCAGAACAGTTGAAATAATTAAGCAATGTTATTGCAGTACATTCATTTTTCTCTGCCTATCCACCCAAAATGTCATTGCCAGTCTTGCTTCTTCAGTAGCTGTTATACTACAGCTGCCTCCTGCTCCTCAATGTTCAGTATCAAGATGAGTTTATTGGTTCACAGTAAAGCTCCTGTACTGTGACATGGAGTCAGAAAGTTCTGGGAACCTAAGCTGAAATCCAGTTTGGACTTGGGATAAACACAGCAAGCTCAGTCCAGGAAACAAGAAATAACTCCTAGGAGCAGAATAAATAGACAACTGTGTTCTAGACTCAGCTCTCTATAGACAGCATCTCTCTCTGGAGATGGAAACTGCAACCAGAACAGCCACAGCTGGGAAGATGTGGACACAATCACAACTTATCTCAAGCTAAAGGTCTGTCCTAATGCTGGTTATGATGTCAGGCTTTCCTTTCATAAAAGGAGCAACCAGAAAGTGTAGGAAAACTCACTTTTGTTAGGTGTTTGACCTGACAATCACTCACCTCGCCACCGCCTCTAGCTTGTCAAAGAAGTTGCCATCCACCATTGAGATCTCATCGATAATTAAGTGCTGGCAGGCCAGCCAGTGCTGGCGCACACCAGGTCTCTCTGCCAGCTGGATACACTGCTCTAGCGGTGCCTTCCCGGAGCCGATCCCTGGCAGGGGAGAAGAAAGCAAGCTTGGGGAAGCTCCGAACTCCCTGGGAAGGGAGCGGGAGCCCTCAGCTCCTTGCTGCTTGGCCGACCATTACCTGCAAAGGCGTGGAGCGTCGTGCCGCCGATGTGGCAAGCTGCCACCCCGGTGCTGGCCGTGGCATAGGTGCTGTTGGGAGGGAGGGAGCCCACGATCTTCTTCAGCAGGAACGACTTCCCGGTCCCTGGGCAGAGCAAACCCCTTTCACCCCCTGCTCCCCCCGGGGGCTGCGCTCGCTCCCGGAGCAGGGCCGGCACCGCAGGGGTGCGGGAAGCGGCAGCAGCAGCGGCTCGGGGCCGAGGCTGCCCCCGGGGACGGCCCCTCCCGTTGCTCACCCGCGCAGCCGGTGAAGAAGACGCCCTGCCCGCTGCGCACCGCGCCCAGCACCGCCTCCTGCTCCGCCGACAGCCTCGCCGGGGGCCGCCGCTCCGCTCGGGGCACCTGCGGGACGGCAGCACCGTGAGGGCGGCGGCGGCGGCTCACCGGGACCGCCCCGCCCCATCCCATCCCATCCCGGGGCCTCACCTCCGCAGGGCGCTGCCCCGGCTCCTCACCGGCACCCCCCCGGGGGCTGCGCAGCGCGTCCCGCTCCCGCAGCGGGCTGATGATGGCGAAGGCGGGCGGCGGGCGGGCCAGCAGGCGGGGGCAGCGCGGGGCGCCCCGGGGCCCGGCGGCCAGCTTGTGCCGCAGCAGGCGGAGGAAGCGGCGCAGGGCGTCGGGCGGGCAGTCGGACAGCAGCAGCTGGGCGCCGCCCGGGCCGAGCCGCACCGCCGCCCGCCCCTCGCCGGCGAACCGGGTGAAGAGCCGCACGGCATCACCGCTCAGCGGGAAGCTCAGCGCCGCGCCGGCGCCGCTGCCGGTACCGCCGAGCACCCGCAGCACCGGCTGCCGCAGCTCGTTGCGGCCCAGCAGCACCAGCGCGCCCCGCACCACGCGGCGCCGCGGGGCCGCCCCGCCCGGCAGCGGCTCCTCCACGGCCACGGTGCAGCGCAGCTCCGCCGCCGCCATCTCACCACCGCTCGTTCAAACCGGCCGCGTGGCGCCGCCGCCAATCAGCGCCGGGGGCTTTAACTCGGCGGCCAGTAGGAGGCGGGCGGGGGGCGGTCCCGCGTTGCGTCACGCGTTGCTAGGCGGCGGGACGCCGCGCGGAGCCATGGCGGCCCGCGGCGGGGCGAGGGAGCGTCCGGACGCGGTGCAGCTGGACCGGCTGCTGGGCGAGCGCGTGCGCAAGGAGCTGCGCTGCCTGCGGCTGCTCACCCAGTACGGCCTCAACCCGCTCCGACGCGGTGAGGCGCCCGGCCCGGCCCCCCCGGGGCTCAGCGGGCGGTGAGGGGCCCCCGGCAGCTCGCCCTCAGCGTGGAACGTTTGCAGGGATAGATACCTGGTTGTGATGCTAAACGCGCGTTAAAGCCATTAGTTTCTTTTTCTTTTCATTAATTTCTTAATTTCTTTTTCAGTTCACACGGTCACCAAGAAGCCTATGTCATGGCACGACAATATAGAAGAGCCTGCAGATGGTAAGGAAGCTCTGACCCACTTGTGATAGCTAAGAGAAAACAACCACCTGCCTCCCTTGGCTGCCTTGCTGTTGTTTGGATGGGGTTGAGACATCCCACTCTGGTGTACAGCCCCAGGACTGATTTGTATTTTGTTAGGTTTTAAACATACTACCTCCCTTTCCTTTGTATTTATGTCTCTTAAACCAACAGAAAAGTTTCTGAATGTTATTCACCACGCTGTCCTGGAGCCAACGAAGAAATATTCAGAGCCACAAACTGAAAGCCAGGAAATAGGCTGGAACACAACTCCTTTGGTGAGTAGAGTGCTTAAGGATTCAGCTCTTTGCATAAGTGGGGGGAAGTGAGTTTATTTAGCCAGGATTCCTAATACTGTTTCAAAAATGAAATTCTCCTTTTTCACCAGGTTCTACTGTACTGAAATAGTGAACAGTATATACTAAGTGGTACTTTACTCATTAGCATTTTTTAGCATATCACTCTTCTCAGGAGGGACTACTACTCATTTTAGAAAGGCACGTGACTCTTCAGCCTATAATTGTTTTCCAGATTGACGTAGACCGCACTGATCGCAGACTCTACTTCCCACGTCGGAAAACGGAGATCACTAAACTAGGCAGCTGCCGTGTGGCACCTTGAAGGGGCAGAATGAGAAGTTACAGCAGGAGAATGGCAATGCCACACAACGTAGGCAGTTAATGACATATAATGTATTAGATTCTGTTTGTTGTTAAGTGAATGTGGTAGATTTCTGGCACCAGAAGATTGCAAGAAAATGGAGGAGAACCCATCTGTCCAGATTTGCAGCCTAACAATAGTTATAGAAATAAACCTATTAATAAGACTTTTGCATTTGTCTTGCTGCTGTTTCCAAAACCATCTACACAAGTAGTTTAAGAAAACCCTTCAACTTCTTGACAGGCTTCAGACTTCTCATTTTGACATGAGCAACATGACCCAGAATTCAAGTTCACAAAGTATGTATCAACAGCAGCTGTTGAAAAAGCTGTCAGAATGAGGGGAACACAGCAGATTTCAGCTGCCATTCACAACAACTAAATATGAATTAGACATAGGAGTTTGGTGTAAACTATTTAATGCGTTCACACACCAAAGGTTTAGGTAGCAAGCAATCATTCAGCAGAACAGACACTAAGAAATTAGTGATAAGGCATTAGTTTCCACTGACTTTTTTCTTGCCACTTGGAAGCATCCAGCTTGCTCCATAGTTAGCTGCCTGGAGACAGCAGAACCACCTTCCAACACACAGAGACAAAAGAGCCCCACTGCGGAGCACAATCCTCTTAGCGTGCTCGGCTCTTCATTTTCTGCCGTGCTCTCTTGCCAGGTCTCTTCTGCAAAAAGAGGATAAATTCAGATTTTTATTTTGACATCTTAACTCCATTCTAGCTCTGTAGCGTGGGGAAGATACTAAAGAGAAATCGTGTGGCAGTACCTTGGGTGAAGAAGGTTTGGGGACACAGGCAGCAACAAACAATACATGCTAATTCCCCACTTATTTCCCTGCTCAGACACCAAACCACCACCATCAGTCCTGTCTGCAACTGAACTGTTACTTCCAGATGCTGGAGGCACTGATCTCAGGTCTCCCTCCAAGGCAACAGCTGGCTTCCTAACAAAAAAGGATCACTTGCACACAACATTGTACTTACATTGAGAGCTTTTTTTCCTCCTTTTCCTGGGCCTTTATTGTGAGCGACTTTTGACTTGAAGCTGGATACATCGTTAAAGCTGTCCTTTGTGTTCCACTTTGAGCCCTTTTTCTTCCCACCAAAACCAAACTTCTGGTTTTTGTATCGTCTTTTGGCATTTGGTCTGAAAAGCAATCCAGCAACATCGCTGCTTAGAAACCTTGCCTTAGGAAGTACCTGAGAAGGAAGTACATGTATCTGCTGACTTCCATCAGCCATTGTAAACCTTTCCTCTCTTATTGAAGAGGCAGAAATTAGCACCTTTCAGCCTCCACTCTATTGGGCCACAGTTATCTCTAAGGACAGAAAGACACTTGGACATATTTTTCACCAATATTAATTCAAACAGCTTTCTTGTCTCACAAAATGAAAAAAAAAAAAGATTCTGACATTAAATATCTTTCTTTTGTAATCTCACCCTTTCTTTGTCCGTTGATTTGCACCACCTTTTTTATTCCCCTTAGACGAAGTCTGCTCTTCATCTAGAAAATCCAGCTTGTCAGAGAGACCTGCAAGAGCAAAGGCAAATGCTCAGCTACCATCACAGAAGATGAGTTTTCAGTCCAAGCAATAGCAACAAGTCACCCTCACTGAAGACCAGCTACTTGGAAGGATTTTCACTGCCACAGGCATACGATTCCATGCAGTAGCAGCCTTTCAAGCTAACTGCCCAGCAGTAGATGTTGACACCACACATCACAGTACCATACATTCCTCATGCATTTACACTATTTCCATTACACATTTACTCCCTAAGACAAGTTAACTGTACCTTTCTGGTATTTCTTGACTGCGTTCAACATATTTTTCTTCTCCTTTTGCCTCCTCTGGAGAATTTCTATTTGTACCTGAGAACATTAGAAGACAGAATATTAGTATTGTTTCTTCTAGTGCCCCATACTTCTATTTTTTTAAAGGTATCCCATGTTTTGCTTTGTCTCCTGTCAAAGTATCTATACAAAAGACTAGCCAGATTCCATATGTTTTAACCTGCCTCCTGGGATCTCACTTTCTAAGCTCCTCCTCACCTTCTTTCCATATTTTCTCATTGCACGGAGCTGTTTTGCTTTTTCAGACTTCTCCATTGCTTCCTGTTTGCTCTTAAGCTTCTGACGAATCTGGGGGAAAATAAATAAACAAACAAAACTGATCAGTAATGCAAAAGTAATGCTGTGCAGTCCTGAAATCAATAATCATGTGAGCATCACTGAATGCCAAAATACCTCTCAGTCAGACAGTATGTAATTTATCTCCAAAGTTACTCACTGGCTACCTCTTTGATACAGTATTATTTTTCTCTGGTATATGCACTGATTATAAGACATAACTTACTTTCAATTCAAGGCTGGAAGTTACTACAAAAAAAAATCCTGATCTGTATCCAAAACCTTATTCAGAAGACAAAATTCACACAGACAAAACAAATGCTTATACAAATGGGCTCTACTGGAATAGCTAAACAAGGGTATCTTGTCACATACTGTCAATATACTTGGGTGCATAAAGAAGACTTGATAGTTTCTTTCTTGCCATTATTTAAAAAAAAAAAAAAAAAAAAAAAAGCTCTATAGAAGAGTCAAAAATCCTTTCATGCAACAGAAAACTGATTTTCTATTCATTCATTGTACACAAACATTTCTCTAAGGAATTTCTTTTACAAGGGATTACAAAGATTCCAACACAGATCTTCTGAGGCTGTGACTGCAGTAGGAGATAAAAGCCTCTGTTCTTCAAACAGCAGCCAGCAAAAGAAAGTAACCCTAATGTGTAGAGTTGAGTTAAACCTCAGCACAAACTATTAATGAATATCTTCTCTAAGAAGATCCTATCAGCATCAGAACAATGACCACATATGAACTCCAGCTCATGTTTCACTTATACTATGTAGATTCTTCCAAGAATTAGGGCTCCATTTTGAATAAAGACCACAATCAACAAGCAACTTTATGAAACTATCATTTCCAACACAAATCTGACTTACTATCCATGACAGTTTAATTCAGTACCACACAGTTTAAAATCAGAGACCAAATATGCTGAGTATAAATGAAGGATGATACTTAAATTTGGAAAAAGGATCACGTTAATGCCCCTGTTCACTGCAAGTTTTAGGACAGACAGCACAAACACAGCCAACTTTATGACCGCTGTTACATATATGGAGAAGAAATCTCCATTTTTAATACTAACTACATTCAGGACAGAATATAAATCACACTCTTCTACTCTACATTCCAGCCTGTTATGGAAGCCCCTACATTGCACAGAAATACCTAAGCAGGAAGACATTTCCTACCACAAAAAAAAATACCAGACTTGAACATTGTCACAGATCTTTGTCAAAGAGGTGAAGATTAACTATTGACAAACCACACAGTTAATAAATAAAGTAGGCTAAAACCCACACACAGCACAGGAAATAAAGCTATTTTTCACTGCACATACCTTCTGCATCTGTTGGTCTGATTTGGCCATCTCTGCAAAGTAATCATCTGGCCTTCTAGTAGGAACTTTGAGCTTCCGCAGCCTAGGGAGGGCTTCCAGGACTGCTGCCTGAGCCTGGCGGTAGCTAGAGAGACAGCACAACAGCAGCTCTGTCAGAGGGTACCAAGCATTGCAGAGCGCTGATCTAAGCTCTCATCACATAAGCTAGCTGATACTGGGATCTAACAAAAAATAATCTAGAATTATACCAACATTCATACCCTACAGCATTCAGGGCTCCTAAAAGCAATTTAGGTTCTAGTACAATATTGATGCTGACATCTTCCGCACAGACATTTACCTAGTTTCCAGCTACAGTTTTATACACTGTATGAAGTGCATATCATGTATAAGCATGCTGACCCTAAAAGAAATCTCTTTTTTATACTTACAAGCTCATCTCTCTCTGAAAATCATTCTCAGGGTCCACAGCATCTTTGTCAGTAGTATTCTGTGAGACGGATTCCACAACGTTTGTAACCTGACCCAAAGTCACGTCCAGCCTTTCCACCCAAGCTAGCTGCTGCCTGAATTCAGCCAGACACTGCTTCAAACCTTCCTGTGAAAAGGAAACACAGCTCTGAGCAACAAGACACAAAAACTACAATTCAAGCTCACCACAAATGAATATCCAGGTCACAAAATGGACTGCTCCTCAGTAGCACTTTGGTCATCCCCCCATTTACAAGAGCAATGCAAACCACTCACATCTCCTTCCCTGGCTCCCACCTCACCCCAGAGGGCTCTGGCTCCAGCATGACCCCAGCCCCACTGGGAGCTGCCCACCCCGCAGCCCCACTTGATACCAAGTCAGCAGAGCAGGATGTATGGTTCTCTCCCTGATAGAATTATAGGGCCAAATCTGAGATGTCTGACGAACAGGTAGGCCAAACCTTTACCATGCTTAAATAGAAGCTTAGAAATTTAAGTGTAAAGGAGGACCCAGCCTTAAAGGATGTGTCTGAAAAAACGAGGTGAGAAGCCCATGGCATGGACGCGTGCTGGGACATGTCAGTGACTGAGCTCAGCACGCGTGCCCAAGTTACCTATCAGCAAACATCAGGAGAGCCCCAAAGGCCACCACCAGCAGAAACAAATGATCATGCGTCAGGGATACTTAAATACTTTAATGGGTTTCAGGAAATAGTGTGGATATGTTAGTTATCTTTCGTTTTTAAATCGATTTTGATAGTAAATAACCCCCGTAGCCTGGCCAATTCGGCACGCACACATGGTGGGGAGATCCCCTGGGTGTCTGGCACCGCAATTACAGCACGCCCGATTTCTAAAACCCCAAATGCAGCCTGAAAGCTTCTTTGACCGGCTTTCCGGCCAACACGCTCACCACATCGTTGGGCTTCTTCGGCCGCGCCTCCAGCACCACGTTGAGCCCCGGCTTCAGCGCGCCCTTGGCGAAGGCCTCCTGGAGCTGCGGAGAGAACGGGAACAGGGTCAGGAGCAGCGTCAGGAGCGGGGCCGGGGCCAGGCCGCCCCGCGGGGCCGGCTCCGGGCTCACCTCCGAGTCCGAGAGGGAGGAATCCTCCGAGCCGGAGTCCGAGAAGCCCTCGCTCAGCTCCCCCAGCGGCGCCATCTTCTCGCCGCCGCCCGCGGGCACGCGCTCGCCACCGCCCCTTCCGCCGGGGCCGCGGTTGCCGGGCCGACGGCGTCATGGCGGCCGCGGTGGCGGAGCCGGTCGCCGTCTTCGGCTGCCGGCCGCGGGTGGGCGGCGGCGTCTGCTTCGTGGGCGAGCGGGAGGTGCTGCACGCCGCCGGCACGGGCTGCGCCCGGCTGCACACCGAGCACAGGCAGCAGGCCTTCTTCCCAGGTGGCCCCGGCCCCGCTCCCCGTGCCCGGTGCCGGTGCCGGTGCCCGCCCCGCCTTGCTGACCGCTCTCCTCCCCGCAGGCCGCGAGAAGAGCCGGGGCGTGCAGGCGCTGGCCGTCAGCCCCGACCGGCGGTTCCTGGCCGTGTCCGAGACGGCGGCGGAGGAGCCGGTGCTGACGGTGTACGAGCTGCCGGCGGGGCAGCCGCCGCGGAGGAGGAGGGCGCTGGCGGCCGCCGAGCTCCCGGCGCGGGAGGCGCCCGTGTCCCTCGCCTTCTCCCCCGACTGCCGGGGCCTGGCGGCCGCCACCGGCCCCCCCGAGGTGCTGCTGGCCTACTGGCTGTGGGACAAGCGGCGGCTGCTGGCGACCGTGAGCCTGCAGGCCCCGGGCGGCAGCTGCCAGGTAACGGCACCGGGGGCGGGACAGCGCCCTGACACCAGCTGCCGAGGGAGGCTGCCGATGGGCAACCCGGCAGCTGAGAGAATGTGGCCCTTACACCGTGCTGCTCGGGAACGGCAGTGCCCGAAAAGAGCCCGGCCCAAGGGACAAGTGCAGCCGATGTTTTCCTGTGGCATCTGTGCAGGGCAAGGGAGAGAGGAGGGGGCTCTGCAGACTCTACACAGTTTCTGTCACCTTTCTTGGGATCTCATATTGGCCCCTCTCAGCAGCAGCACGCAGCTAAATGAGATTTTGCTTTGACTTAAGGACATTGTCATGTCCTTACTTCACAGGAGACCTGTGGTGTGTGGCCAGCATAGTTGGCCAATGCAGGTGCAACGTGTCCATTGTGTCCCCGCAGAAACACTCATGAAATACAGTGGCTGCACTAAGTAGGCTTAACACACATCTTGGGAGCTCTCGGTGTGGTTGGGCACCTTTTTCTTCCCGCAGTCTATTCTATGTCCAGATCAGAGGAGTATCTCAGAAAGAGCAGCTGGGAGCAGGACGATGCCACTCAAACAGTTCCTGCATCCTGCTTAGGTTGCCCTGTTTGAGTATCTTTCTTGCAGGGAGGCAAGAGGCTTTCATTACATGGGTTGATTGGGCCCTAGCTGCTATTTTTTTCTGGGGTACAGCTGCAAGCAGAGGTGGGGTGACTGGCTTCAAGAGCTCAGCTCCTGAAGAGAGAAGTGTGAAGATGACCTCTGTCTAAGGTCCCATTAAGAATGAAAAACAGGTCTAACTACCCCTGCTGTCCTTCTTGGGTACTGAAGTGGTTACTCCACTGTTTTCATCCATACATCCCTAATTCTACAAACTAAAATGCATGAATAAGGTTTGCCTCTCCCTTAAGTTCTTCCTCACCCTTAAGAATGGATGGTCTCACTTTTCAGGTAGCTGGCTATCTGAAAAACTTGCTAATCTGTAGTAAAGATGTATTTTTGCCTTTGTTGTGTGATTCTGAAGGGAAGAGACAACTTCCATATTATATTGTGATTCAGATGGCTTCTCAGCTTAATAGAATCATAGGATCTGTAACATGGTGTAAAATTGATATACACAGTTCTGAAAGGGGGAAAACTAAATTATATAGTTAGGATTTTTTTACTCTCTTCTGTATTCCTATATGTTTCTGTAAGCCTTTTTCCCTCATTTTATTTCCTGCATCTAGAACCTTTCTAGAACTTGGCTTTTTTTTTTTTCTTTTTTTTTTTTTTTCTTGTAAGTTCTGAAAGTGAACAAAGCTATGTGAAGTAATTTCTCTCTCCTTTGTTCCATAGGTAAGCTTTAGTCCTCAAGACAATACACGTATTTGTATCACTGGAAATGGCTTTTTTAAAGTTTTTAAATACAGTGAGGGAGCTTTGAAGCAGATGAATTTACAAAAGGGAAAGCCACAAAACTACTTGTGCCATGCCTGGCTGTCTGAGGAAGAAGTTGTATGTGGTACTGACACAGGCAAGCTTATGTTGTTTGAAAATGGAGAGCTGTGCTGGCAGACAAGTGTAGAGTACAGAAAACCACCCAAAAAAGAAGGTAGCACAACAACAAAAGAATATGAGAGGTAAATCTTTGCAGAATTACTGGTAGGTTCATACTTGTGCATGAAGATTAGTTGCAGGCCATTCACTTTCTTCTTGTCCTGTTTATGAATGTGTTATATTTTTGTTGCTGATAAGAAACATTTTTGTTTTGTCTTTTCTATACTTAAGTCTTTATGCATTTACTTCTTGCAGATATTCTGAAGTCTCTTGTGAACTGGCTTCTGAAGATAATGGTTCACAACAGGATCCTGTGCCTCAAATATCTGCAGTTGCAGCCTATTCTAAAGGCTTTGCATGTTCATGTAGCCCAGGAGTTGTTCTTCTGTTTGAGAAAACTGAGGAAAAGGAAGTCTACAAGGAGAGTCAAGAAATCTGGGTAGGGGGATTGCTTTACTAAACAATTATGCAGCAGAGATCCACTTTGAAAGGTGGGAGGGTTGCTTCTGAGTCAGTTATTAATAATCTTAAATGCATCTTTAAAACACGTTATAAGCATTGGCTAAGTGTCCTGGTGAGGTAGAAAGTCAGCGATTTGCCAGAGGTCATGCTGAAAGTCAGTGACAGCCTTTTGCAAGGCGGCTCTGCATGTTCTACATGTTCAGTATGCTTTCAGGTTGCTAAAGTTCGGGAGACCTTTAAGAAACTTGTATTTATGGAGACTTGGGAGCTAAGAAATAGTCTGCATCAGTTCTGAAAACTTTTTTTTTGCCTTTTTTTCTGTTTTTTTTTTTTTTTTTTTTTTTTTTTTTTTGGGGGTGGGGGGGCTGCTTTTTTTCCCCAAGGCAAAGCTTTTTTTTTTTTTTTTTTTTTTTTTTCCCTTCAGATATTCAGTATAGATTGAGACAATGCACTTTTAAGTAATCTAGTAAGATTTCTAACCGTTCTATAAGAAGCAGTTTGCACTGACTTCCTGTGGTCCCAGGATAAGAACATTTAACTCTGGTGATCTGGTCAAACCTTTAAGATTCCTGCTGAAATGTCCTTTGATGCTTTTTTCAGCTTCATTGTTGTAGGTACAGTTATGTTATCTTGAATGCTCTTCCCTGCCTGGCAGAACTTGTGTTCTGTTTACTATCCAAGTTCTCTTACTGAGAGAACTCCTGTTCTTACATTGTATATAAGTATGTATGTACTTATTAGGGTAGCATTGCAGCAGAAGCATGTGTGTATGTGTGCACATATGCCTACTGGAATGTGGAATATCCCATAGGGTACTTTTCTTGTGCAGGTTCCTCAAGACCTGTTCACCACTGTGCCAAAGCAGTCACGTGGCCAGGATATTACATGTATATGCTTCAGCCCCTTTGAGGAAACAATGGTTGTTCATACAAATAAAAATCAGCTTTACATATTTACTATGCCCTCCACAGATCTTCTGAAGGTGAGTGCAACCTTTCCACATTCCACAACCAGCATGCCCAGTAAGGGCTGTATAGTAATGGCACAGGCTATTCAGTGTCACTTTCTGTGATGTGTTCTCATGCAATCTGTTAGCTAGAGTCTGAACCCTTAAACCTCATGATATGAAGTGCTCTGCACGCTTCTCTAAGGGCTCTATTTCAGCAGCATTTCAACTTGTATGGGGCTAAATACCTAACCTGTGTACAGCAATACAAAAAAATATTTACATGAAAGGGTTTTGTAGTTATGGGACCTTTTTCTACATGTAGCCTAAAAAGTTACTGTTGCTGCATTTCCAGCATGTAACAGCTAACATCCTGATTAATTTGCTTATCATTCAGCACTTGAATACTTCTAAATATCTGGCTGACCATAACGTCTTAACTGTGTTCTTGGTGGTCCAGTTCTATTTATTTATCTAACTTGTACTTCTCTCGGTACCTACAATTATGTTGTGCTCTCTGTAGTGCGTGAGAACTATGGTGCCTGCATCTTCCCTGCATCACTTCTCTTGATTATTAATTACAAAGTTGAAGCTGATCCTAACTCTTCTGTGTTTCTAGGGCTATGTTCAGACTGGTGCAGTGACAGGGTTAAGTGGCTTCCTCAAATCAGCTATACACAAAGAGCTATGATAGATTTCTTACCTGACTTACTGCCTGCAGTGAAATACTTGATATTTTTTGAATGTTCTCATTTGTTCTCAGGAGCAATCAAGTCATTTTGCATATCTGCATTTTCCATTACATTCTGCTTCGATCACGGGTCTGGACATCTGTATTCGGAGACCCATTGTTGCTACTTGTTCCCTGGACAGATCTGTTCGCATCTGGAATTACAAGACAAAGTAAAGAGTTGCTTTTGTTTGTTACTATCTCCTGCTTTTTTGTATTTTGTACTGGGCAGGTGACAGCACAATCTCATATGAATGACAGTGTTCTACTAAAATTCTTGTGTGGTGTGGGATACAAATGGCCTTACTGACATGATTTGGTCAATGTATATATGCAGTTTCTATAAAGACAGTGTTGATAGAATCCATAGCCTTTTCTATTAAGCCAAATTTGTGTTTAACTTCTCATGTGTTTTGGAAAAAGAATCTTGAGGAACGTTTCATTCAGCTTGAGATCAGTTGTCCTTAAGACTACAGACAATAAACTTAAGGTATTGTTGTCCCATCTCCTGCTTCATGGCTGTAGTTCTGAAGCAAAATGAATCCAACTTTTAAGGTTCAGTGGGGGCGAAGGGAAGGAAAACAAATCTTAGAGGACACATTTGTGCAGGTTCTCAAACAGAGCTTCACCTACCTTCTTTGTTGTATTACAGTAAGAAAGGATTTGCTGCTGCACTTTCCCCACCTTTTCTGTGAACCAGAAAGTTCATATTTGCCCTTGTTCCTGTAATATCTGTGATCATTACTTAACCAAATACTTACAGATTTCCTCAAGGATAAGGCAAAGTCAGATTGTACCTGCAGTTGCATCTGCTGGGCCAGATGTTGTCTTGTCAGGTGTGCAAAGGGATTTTGTACTGTTCCATACTGCACAGTGGTTTTGTCTTTCAGCACTTTGGAGCTGTATAAGGAATTTCAGGAGGAGGCACACGCAGTATCACTTCACCCCACTGGCCTTTTCTGTTTGGTTGGGTTTTCTGACAAACTACGATTTCTAAGTATACTATATGAGGACATGCATGTTTTCAAGGAGTTTGCTGTGAGAAGGTGCGAGGAGGTAAGGAATGATGCAAGAATGAAACTGGGGAGTTACAGGGAGCAGAGGGGTGAAAAAAAATGACAGAAGATAGCGTCCTGTCTGTTAGATCCTAGTAGGAGTTAGGATATCAAAGCAGAGAGAAAAGGTTTCTGACTTCTGGAAAAGGAGCCTTGGGAACCATGTGTAACTGTGGGCTTGGGAACCACTGAAGGGGTCATTTCAGAAATGTTAGAGGATTGGATTTTACAGGGGAAAGCACCAACTAAGAAAGTGGTAAGAGGCTGATTATACTCCTTACGTAGCATTCAGATGTTACATGATGTCATTGGAATTCAATGCATGAATTTTTATATCCACAGCATCTATAGTAACAGTTGGCTATATTCTTTTTGTAGTGCTCATTCAGTAATGGAGGCCATCTTTTTGCTGCAGCTAATGGAAATGTGATTCAAATTTATTCCAGCATCACCTTTGAGAATACTAATAATCTAAAAGGACACAGTGGGAAGGTCAGTAAACAAATCCTGAACAGTACAACTCATTAAAGTGTGGACTAGTTCATAAGATGCATTTTGAAAAGGTGAAGTACAACCTGTGACACAAAAATTAGAACAAGGAATACAAAAGTCAATTTCGCTACTTAGTGTATGTGTTCACTACATACATCTAGAGAGTCAGTCCTTAAGTTAAATGAGAATGATTTTCAGATAGCTGAACTAGGGGAAATATCCCAACAGTAAATTATAAAAATAAAATGTACTGCTTATTACAGAAATTAGCTTTTTCTGTTAGTGTGGCCATGAGGTAATTTGTATTGATTCTTTTTGAATGCTGAAATGGAATTATCTGAAATGTACCTAAGCTACGTAAGTAAAACTTAGAAATGTGGTTCCAAAGTTGTCGTGGTTTTACCAGTAAAATGACTCTCTACTGTATAATTTGCACATTGGGGTCCTTGGTGTGTTTTGCTTTTGCCAGATACGTGCAGTAAAATGGAGTGCAGATGATGCAAAATTTGTCTCCTGTGACACACACGGTGCTGTGTATGAGTGGAATTTATTGACAGGTAAAAGGGAGACGGAGTGTGTGCTCAGGTCCTGCATCTACAGCAGCATTTCTCTTTCTTCTGATGCCAAAATCATCTTTGCTGTTGGATCAGACCAAACTCTCAAAGAAATTTCAGAGTCTTCGGTGAGCTAACATGTGCTCTGGATGTTAACTAAGTTCTCTGGGGAGGGTTTACTGCTTAGGTTTTCTTATCTGTTTGGTAAGTAGAAATCAGTGATTTTTTGATAGCTGCAGTATTTAGTGACACTTTTCTTGTGTTCTTATGTCCTTTATCATGAAACCTGAGATTCTGTTGTAGTTTTGCATCTTTATAACCTTACTTGGATTTACCCAGAAATCTTCTAACCCCACTAATGTACTAACTTTGCAATATGGTATTGACTGTTTTGCTGAAATATCAGGGTATTGGATCTACCTCTGTAGGCTACATGCATATATATATGTATTTTAAATCCAGAACAATATTAAATTGTACATGGTAAACATTACATTTTTCAGAAGAGATTGATTTATGGAACTTGGCTTAAAATTTTAAGAGTGCACATGTGCATAAAGCTTAATACTAATTACTGTTAATGCTTGTTTGTTTTTCTATAGGCAAGTAGATTCTTTAAACTGCTTAATTTGCTGCAGGCAGTGATATGACAATTGCTCATGTAATAAGTAATCAAATAATTTGGGGGAACTTTATGTAACGTGGTGTTTTTCTGTGTGTTTTGGTTGTTTTGTTTTTTGTTATTCTTTTTTAGATCCAGCATGAAGTGCCTGCTTTTGATGTTGAATATACTGCAGTAGCTGTTTCTCATTCCAAGAACATGGTATTTGTTGGTACATCTCTGGGGACAATTCGAGCTATGAAGTACCCCTTGCCTTTGCGCAGGGATTTCAATGAGTATCAGGCCCATGCAGGTGCTGTTACAAAGGTAACATGGAATACATTCTTTTCCCTACTGTGCCAGTTGCACGTCTCATTTAGCATTGATTGTCCTTCCCATTTCATAGCATAATACGTTAAAACGAAGTCTGAGCCTGCATGTGGATAATGGAGATTAGAGCATTCACAGAAGTCCTGTCTTTAGAAATAAAAGTCTCGACTATTTTACTTTCTCTTTCTTCTAAGATGTCTGTAACGAACGATGACCAATTTCTGCTGACTGCCTCAGAGGATGGCTCTATATTGATCTGGAAGGTGTATGACAAGGAAGGTGGGGTCCTGAAACGGGAAAAGGAAGTGGAATATGCTGAGGAAGTGCTGATCATGAGATCAGATATAGAAGAGAAGGTAGGAGGAGCAACCTGTGCGTATGAACCATAGAATTCCTGGTCTACAGCTTATGAATTACGTATTCAAGATTTTTGTGACTAGCAATGCCTATTTGTTTAGGAGGGTTTTCATGACTTTCTTCATAAGAAGAGGCTACAGCAAGTAGCTGCAGCTGCTTGTTAATATGCAAACAGTGTTGTATTTGCAGCAAATGCAGATAAAAGTTTAGGCTTTTCTCTAATACTTCACCCAATCACTTGTGAGCAGTTTTAATGTGGTGAAAAAGTCAGGAACTGCGTTTTATAAACCATCTTGTAAACTAAGAAAGGAATTTTACTTCTGGAACTTCTTGGTCTGTCTTGCTGAAAATTCTCTGCAAAGGCTGTCTTTTTCATAAATATGTGCATATAGATAAAACATCCTTAATAAGTTGTTGCTAGTGGTAAATAATCTCTCTATTAAAAGAAATATTTTCTCATCCATGTCCTAACAGAGTCAAGCAATGCTAGACCTGCAGATTCGTGTGAAAGAGCTACAGACAGAAAATGATTACCAGTTACGTCTCAAGGACATGAACTATAATGAAAAAATGAAGGAATTAAAAGACATTTTCACTAAGGAAATAGGCTCCCTTAAAACAAAACACCAGGTATGATTTATAATGCAGTGCCAAATACCAAGAAATCTTTCCCTTTCCCTTTTTGTGTTAAATTCAAACTTGCATTAAATATGTATGAATGCCATAAGGCATCTGAAAAGTGAAATATTCCTTTCCAATAAAGATGTTCTTGATATCTGTAAAGCATGAACGTATCTTATAGGTACTGAGGGGAAGCAAGAGATCTCCCAGGTAGCCTGGGAGAAAACAGTTTCAGCAGTTTCTGCAGTAAGTGCTGCCAAAGACCAGGGACCAGTAAGCTATATCACCCTTGAGTAGAAATGGGACTGTGCTTTAAAACCTCCATCAAGTGCAAGTTGCACCTGCTGCAGGATCCAAAAATTGTTCTTCTTAATGCCTTCTTCTTTATGCTTTGGCTGCTTAGCATTTTTAAGAATACTCAGTGATGTGTCTTGTATGCTTTTTGAAAACAGGAGTAAAATATATTCCCTGGATTTCTCCTGTTCACGTACTTACTGATTTCTCTGTGGTCATGTTCCTGAAAGGCAAAAGCCATAAGAATTATTCCCAGTGTCTTATTTATCTGTGTCCACTAATTCTATTCTGTCCATCTGTCTGGTGTACATACCAGCTTTATGATTTATTGCATTTGTATTATTTTGGGATATTTCTGGACCCTTTTTAAAGTTAGAATGCAAGTGATGCAATAGCAATTTCACTGTTAGATGGCTTGAAGTGAGAGATTGTCCACCGTATATCACTATTCAATTCTGTCATCCGTATGTTCTTTTCAATATTTTTAATGAATAATATCCTGTCCTGATGATTTGTCAGCACCTATTTTGTTGAGTTTTATATAGCCATTTCAAACAGTATTTTGACTCCACATAAAAAAGGATTCCAGAGTGAAAGCTTGCTAAGTTACTAATTAATTCTATTATTTTTATGGTCTTTTCATTTTCAAGTGCTCCTTTTATATCTTTCTCGTCTTTTGGTTCTGCAGATAGTCTGACAGGTTTCTACTTCTGATTTTTTTTTTTTTGAGAAATTTAATTATTCGTTTTAATGTTTTCAGGTTGATCCTTAGGCTCTTTGGTGTTTCTGGTGGGTTTTGGTGGTTTTTGTGTGTTTTTTTTTTTTTTTTTTTTTTTTACTATTATTTATTTATTTAATTATTTAACTAACCAGAGTTTTAACCTTTCTGTTTTTTCTCACTTTTGTACAGCTTGACCTTTCAGAAGAAAACCTTTTCGCTTCTTATAGATTCCTCTACCTGTGTTTTACCTGTGCCAGTTTTATTCTGCTGTTCTTCAGGTCTTTTCGTAGGTAGTGCTTGGCTATAGAGTTTTACTAATCTCAGCTACACTGAAACTTTTTATGGCTTGGTGATTATAAGCTTGCAAGCAAATGTCTTTGAAAGTGAATAAAAGTTCTAGGCAGGGAAGTTGTACTTCCTGTATAAGTATCGGTATGTGTTAAGATTAAACGGAATGACAGATTTAGGCAGGTTTGGGGCTAGCCTTTCTAGTTTTTGTAACGAGTAGGCAAAGAGAGTATTTCTGTTTATGCAAGACCCATACAGTAGTTATGAGAAGAAGGTCTCATAAGTTGTATGCATGGCAGTTCTCTCCAAATTTTCTGGGAAATTTCTCACCCATCTTCTTTTTCCAATTCTTAGTGCTTTTTTAGATTAAGTCGTTTGTAGTGGTAGTGGAACATTCCAAGAAAATGGTGTTCAAGCCTCAGTTTGAATGTCAGTGTTTTAGGATCGCAAAGTTGCTCCAAGAGAGAAAGGAAGTAGCTTGAATTTTGTTATCTTGACAGCAATTTGCAGAATTGCAAATTCTCCTCAAACAGACACACTCAAAGAAGTGGAGGTTTTTGTGGCTTACAAACTTTTCTTGTTAAATTAGGGTTATACAATGCCTTGTATTGTATGAAGTTCATTTGCTACTTTCCTTTAGCTTCCTTAGTTTTGTAATTTGTTGTAGTGAATTAATCTCTGGGAAAACTCATTTTTGTAATGCCTGTTATCTGCCTTTTTTGGTGAGAGATTTCAAACATAAATCCGTTGTGTATGTGTTCCCCATCATGGGCAAGAACTCAAAGAATTAGGACACTGCTTTGCCTAATTTTGAATTAAAATTTATTTTTCTTATTCTTTACCAGATTTTGCAGGCAGAAAAAGAAAAACAGGAGCTGCAACACCAGTCTCAACTGTCTGAGCTGATGAATAAACAGGCCAAGGAGATGCAAGACCTAGGTTAGATGTTAAATATTTATAACTAGAATGTGAAGGAATTGCATTAGATTGCTAGCAACTAACATGATGGGAAGAGATTACTAGAGTGCAAAGCACAAGGAAAAAATGCATGTATGTCATACAGTTATCGCAAACCAAATATTTGTCTTAACAGCATGCACAAGCAAGAGAATGTGCATGTGGGCACTGTATCTTTTATGTTCTGTTCCTGAGATTAGTAATTTCCTTATTTATACTATAGCTCATTGTACAATAATAGTGATACCATACAGTTCAGCAAGCAGGCTAATTAATGTACAGGGTGCACAACATGGAAATACCTGAACCCCAGATTCTTAAGATAAAGCAGAAATACTGCAAATTAGTACAAAAAATCAAGTCCACCCATAAGAGAGGCCATTGCTTACTCATCCTCTGTAGCAGTTGTACTTTTACAGTTCTGTCATTGTTGACATTCTCAAGAAAATGCTTAGAGTGGCTATTATTCATTTATTGTTATGGCAAACTAGGAGATTTCAGTGCAGGTTTTGGACTTGTTCAAGCTGGAACAGAACTTTTTTTTTTTTTTTTTTTTTTTTTTTTCTGTTGCAGTGAGCAGGGATACAATGGAATATTCAGAAACAAAACTGAGAAGGGTGAATGACAGCTTTGTAATGGGCATTATTAGTGAAGCGATAAGTAAAAGGAAGAGCAGGAAACCCAAGAGATGGTTTTCTGATGTAGAATTTTGTATGGCCACAGAGCCTAAAACCCCTGTATAGCTGATGAAGAAAGTGATGAGGTGCTTCTAGTATAACTTATTGCAACCAGATGCCAAAAAGACAGTAGAAAATAAGACATTGATAACTGCAAAAGGATAGGATACACCTCTCTTTTCTATTAGTTTTATCAGTTCCATATGTTTCCTGTTACCAGAATCTGAAAGTAATCAGAAACTCTTAATGGAAAATGAGAAATACCAGGAGCTGCAAGTAAAATCCCAGAGGATGCAGGAGGAATATGAGAAACAACTGCACAATTTGGAGGAAAGCAAAAGCAGGACTGTGGAGGAGCTAACAGTATATTATGAGGAAAAACTTAATGAGAAAACTGTTCTGTTGGAAGAGGTAGGAAACTTGATTGACAGCTTGAATTATTGACTATGTTTATTTCAAACTGTGATGAAATGTTCCCTAGAGGAAGGAAAGTTGTCTCCCTTCATGCAAATCCTAATCTGCCTGTAACCTTGGGGAAATATGTCGACAAGTAGAATAGTAATGAGGAAAACCCCAGCTGAGTTACCAGCTTTTTCTGGGCTTCATACATTCAGGAAGTAACCTGTGAAGGAGAATATCCTTGGGCATTCTATTTGCCTCTTTCTCCTATATCTAAGAATTCCTATTTAATGTGTGTTAGATAATACACTTAACGGCAGTTGGAGAAAGATTCAATCACCTTGTTCTAATGAAGAGATAGCATATCTAAAATGGTGAATTCTGTGACAGATCAATTCCTATTTGCTGAAATCACCACTGACACTAAGTCCCTGGGGTTCCTGTCCCCATAATTTGGGGAATACCCTGAGTACTTAAAAAAATCCTGCACATTGAGGTCAAAGACTTGGCCAGATAGGGTAGCCAGATAACCAATGCTCATACATCTAGTACCAATAAATTCCATCAACATCACCGACTGCAGCCCTATGTTGCAACACCAATATGGAAAGAATGAGAGGAAAGAACATGAGAAGGGAGTGATAAAGAGACCAATGGAAAACTGAGTGTTTATTGGTTATTAATGTTATTAATTAATGTTTGTTGGTTATTAATGCATCAGAAACAGCAACTTAAAAAGATTTTTTGAAGTGTTTCTCATGTTTGCATTTGCTTCTGCCTGGACAATTTTGCTGATTTGAGCTAGATTTCAGATAATTATTTTTTTTAATATTGTAGTGTTCTTAAGACTTGGATGCTTTCAGTTAAGATTTTTTTTCTATCTGTCTTAAGTTTTTTAAGTGATTTTAATCCCTTAAGAAATTGTTAGCTTAAATTATATTGTTGTTGAAGAATCCACTAAATATAGGCCCTCCCAGGAGAAGGACCATTACAGATAAAGAATTATCCTCTTTATTGATCTCTTACTTTTGTGTTCTCTAATATTTACTTCTCCTAACTGCAGGCAGAGGAGGATATAAGGCAGCAGCTTCAAGCACATGAAGAAATTAGGAAACAGATTGAAGAAGATGAAGACCAAGAAATTCTAGATATCAAAATCAAGTATGAGAAGCGACTTGTAGAAGAGAAAGAATCAAATCTGCAACTGAAGGGAGAAATAGGAGTCATGAACAAAAGGGTATCTCTTATTCTGTGATAGGATCACACCTGTAACATGGAGACCTATAGCCAAGTATTGAATATGATTAATGGCATGTTAAGGCCTAATAATATTTAGTCTGTAAATATTTGGCATTTCATATGAGAATATTCATCCCTTTTTATATCAGTTTGAATATTTCAGGATATTTGTGAAAAAGAAGTGTTCTGATTGTGTTGTTGATACAGTTATAGACAGATGTGTGTGTGTGTTATTTTTAGTACACTTTTTGTATCTTATGTAGTTTGAAATCATAAATAATAATATTATCCATCCTATAGTGGGAAAGAAATGAACCTTTTCATTTTTCCAAGATCCAATGTACTACTACATTAGAAAAATACTTCTACTGCTTCATTTAATGCAATACACTTTGTGTTTTGTACACATCATCATTTTTTATTGTTCTTACTCCTTGAGTTTTTAAGGAGGCATAAAACCTTTTAGCTCTGTTACTAGCTGGGCATTACATTTGCCTAAGGATGTTCGATGGGCATTTTTTCTTTAAGTTTATTCAGTATCTATTTTGGAGGCATAGAGGTTCTCTACCTTCCCGCAGTCTTTTATCATGGTATTGCTTTAAGTTCTGATGTTTTTTAGACACCAGCACATTAAATGCTCTTCTTGAAGTGATATCTAAATCCTGTACTGTCTTAATTTGATAACCTTTATCTTACACTGTCTTCAAAGTAACTTAGAAAGTATGGTAGTTAAGTGGAGCACAGCTCCTGAAGATTTTTAAACTCTTTCCTGTTTGCCTCTCTAGTTGAGCAGCTTACAGAAAGAGCTCAAGGAACGAAACAATGACATTGAGGAAATGAAACTGGAACAGCAGAAGCTGCAAGACGTAATTAAGTCACTGGAAAAGGACATTGTGGCGCTGAAGACAGAAATTGAAGAGAGAGCTAACACTATCCAGGACAAGGTGAGAAACTGGACAAGTGGCTGATATCAAAGTCACCCTCCCTTAATTTAATACAAGTAATTATTTTGACAGTATTGTGTTAATATCACATGACTGGAAGCTCAATTTTAATTTGAAGAATTTGCAGTCTTTAGTTTGAGTCCTCAGTGTTTTACTGACATTCTAAGCTTTTGGGAGCTCAAGTGTTGAGTTTCTCACCCCCCATTCTGGGATGTGTAGGATTACGCATTATCTCTGCATTATTTGTCCCCTTCCTACTCACCCAGTCTGTGTGAAGTATATGAAGCCTAGTTTTCCATTAGATCTATGACTACGGTTTTGGCCTCTGCCATGTTTGTACATTGTCTGTTTGAGAGTGCTGTGGCTGATTCATAACTCTTTACACATTTCTCCCAGGAGAAGCATATAAATGACCTGAAAAAGAAAAATCAGGAACTGGAAAAGTTCAAGTTTGTACTGGACCACAGAATAGAGCAGTGTAAGAAGCAAATAGAATCACGTGAAAATGACATTGAAACGATGAATGGGCAGATCCATGAGGTGGGTAACACTGTCATTTGGCCTCTGCTGCTAAACCCTTTGGCTGAATACAGAGATGACCAGGCAAGTCCCTTGGAGGTTGACCTGTTTGTTCCTTAACTTCTTTCAAGGATTCAGTATCTTTACAGCTAATAAAAATATCTATACACAATACTTGCTATTTATTTTTGTGTCACATTTTATCAATGATCAATACAGTTACTTAAGCTCCTCTTTCAGTATTTTGTTCTAGACTTTGAGTAATACAATTTTTGCTTAAAAATATATCTCATGCTTGTGTAGTTGTCCTGCATGTACCCTGTAGAGTTTGCAAGACATTGCCTTTACTGATGTGGAGGAAGAGAGAGTGAACTTCTCTTACAAAGTAACAGATTTATGCAAACATAACCCAATTTAGGAATTAGGTTCGTCACCTAATCCATGGAAATTTTCCATGTGTTCATAATTAGCTTGCAGCAAATTTTTTTGAGGCGACTTATCCATAATAGGATCTCACTGTGATTTCTCAATAGCTAATCAGTGACCTGTTAGTTTTCATAAGTCTGTTTATTCAGAATGAAAGCCTTTTAAATAACTAATGAACATTTTATGTGCATGTCAGACTATCATGATGAAAGCCTTAGCCTCTTCTCTGGTCACTATCTCACGTCAGTAAATGCTGAAGCATTAGTGCTTTTTTCCCCTGTATTCTACATATGTCATCACAGCTTTTCATTCGTTTCCTTTCAGTATCAGTTGGCTCTTATCGTTGTACTTGCTTTTTCCTGTATTTACTATTAATTTATACCACACCCATTTTTATTCAGGTGGAACAGTACAGCTTCAGTCCAAGTCAAGGAAATGAAGAGGCATCACAACAGTTAAATAACTATAACTCTAACTCAAAATGGGATTGAATAGACTAGGCATTTTTTGCGCGTTTTCTCTGTACTCTGGCAGAGGGCAGTGTTGTTCCAAAATCGTCTTGGTTCATGTTGTATGTAATTCTACCTGAAGAGGGATCTACTCCCTCAAGTCTGTGTTTCTTGTCTCTGGTTCTGCTGTTGTGTGTTGTTTTTCTCATAATGTCTTCTCTTAATCTTGATTTCCCCCCTGCTTCCTTTCAGATGGAGGGGGAACTGGAACGATTCCAGAAGGAGAGCACACATTTGAAACTGAACATCACACAACTGCAGCAGAAACTAAAGGCAACTGATCACAGCATGCACAGAGAGAGGCAGAAGGTATGAGGTAGCAGTCCACAGGTCCTGCATAATGAAACAGGGGGAATGAAACACTGCAGAAACATTAATCTGAGCAAAGAGGTCCTTCAGGGATACTGTGTACAAGGACCAGGGAACAGGAGATTCTCTGGTTAAGTGGGAACAGTGACAGAAAACTTCCAAATCTGAAACCAGGTTAGCTACATGTATTTGATACTAAAAAAGTTTCTCGTTTGTTGGTTTTCCCAGGTTTAACAGAGCAGAGAGGCAGAAGCCTGAGTCAGTGCCCTATCAGTTGTGGGTTTTTTGTTTGTTTGTTTGTTTTGATTTTAATGAAGTATTTTAAAACACTAAAGGAAAGTAAAAGTATATGAGAGCTTTTACCTGTTCTGCTAGACTTTCTAGAAGATTGCATGTGAGAGAGTGCTCTGATGAGCCAAATAAGAATGTATCTACATTAAATGTTAACTGTATTCTTGCAGAAACAAAATATGGAAGCTTTGATCAAACGGTTTAAAATGGATCTTCATAATTGTGTGGGCTTCATTCAGGATTACAAAAAACTGAAGTATGGGATCCGTGAACTCTACACCAAGTATGTGCAGCAATTGGACATGGTGAGTTACCTTCTCACATGGTGAGTTGTCTTTGCCTTCTCCTTGCAGATGAATTTATGTGGTAGCATATTGAGGCAAAACTTTGTGCCCTCTCAGGTGGAGACTGAAGAGGTAGATGTAGATTTGCAGAAGGAGTACACAAGACAACGAGAGTATCTTGAGAGGAATTTGGCAGCTTTAAAAAAGAAGGTGGTGAAGGATCAGGAAGTCCATCAAGCTGCTTACGTGCGCATCATGCAGGTAACAAGCTTTTTCCTTATGTTAAGGGAGGTAAGAATTAAGCAGTTGCACAGAATAGACTTCAGTCACCATACTGATATAATTTGTTAGGACTTTGAAACAGTTTTGATTTGCTTCCTTGCCAGAAATTCCTAAGGCTTTCAAGAGTTTCTATTCAAAGGTAATATTCATTGAGCTCTAGTGCTCAACAGTCTTCTGGACAGAAAGAGCAAGATCTCTGAAGCCAGAAAACAATGCTGTGTGTGGATGCTTTCCTTTGTCTGCCACTTCCCAATGTTAGAGGAGATAGGGATCTCTGCTGCCCGGATTTATTTTTTTTTAAGCCATTGATGGACTTATTTTATTTTGAGGGGCATTTAGAATAGCCATCATAGTCAATTTGCACCTGAGTACCAAGCTGCGCTTGCTGTGTGGTGGTGTTTAGGAAGTAATTTTGGAGGAAGAGAAGATTGGCTTTCTTTGGCCGCATAGCCCCATGCCTACTGGTCTGAATTCAGAAGAACTTTCTGCTGCTCACATCCGTGTTTTCCAAGGAAGTTCAGAAACAAATGATAAATAAGCCTATTTGTACCAAGACCTCTCAGAATATTTGTTCTTTACAAGGAAGGATAAACTTGTGACTGCTGGGGCCAAAGACCTAATTTGTTTTCATCTGGAATGAGAGGATCTAAAGGCCCACAACCAACATCCTGGGAGGACAGCGCTTGTACAGTCTCTTCTTGCCCTGGTCTCCCTTTGCTCAGTCAGCATTTCCTTTTCCCCTCACTAGCTCTTTCTTCATTGTTAGCTTATTATCCTTCCTCAGGATCTCTAGACCTCAGTCCTCTCCTAAATCATCTGTCCTTTGTTATATATTCATAGTGTTCCTTCAGGCCCAGGCAGCAGTGATCTTCTTTGGCCTTGATTTATTTTTTTTTTATTCCTTCTGTGAATTAGATGCTTCCTTTTCACACAAAACGAGATGGCTTCAGAAAAGAAACTGAAGAATTTCCTTTCTGGAATAGGGTGACAGATGGTGCTCGTAATGATAACACTTGATGTCTTGGACCGGTAAGCTTAACGTGAAATGATGATTAAAAATGAATTAATAAAACATCTGGAAGATGAAGATATCAAAGGTTCTAACCAGCCTAGTTTCTTCAAAGAAAAAGCAGTTCTCTGAAGTCTAGTAGATTAATGAGACTTTACAGCCAGGAGGAATTATCATGGTCTTCCAGTCCATCACAGGAGGCTTTTAAGACTAGTTTAGACAAACTTCTGTCAGGGCTTGCTTTGAACAAGTAAATGACATTTTGATGGCCTTCTAGCTCTGTATTTCTGTAATTCCTTAGTTGTGCTTACATTTTCAGAGCTGTGCATTCCTCTTTGAGTGACTGTTCATAGGTACATTCCGTTAGTGACTGCTGCAACAGATGATTAGAAATGTCAAGATAATTTTAATTATTCTTACCAATTGACAAGTTGCTTGTTGTTGGACTGTTAGCTTTCCCTCCAGCCTCTGTATTTGTAATGACGTCTTTGGTCGCGTGGATATGTAAGAACAAACATACTGAACAATCTCGAAGTAAGACTGCTTGAACTGAAGCATGTATAGGATGATCTTTTCTATGATGTGTCATACTGTTCTCTGACAGTCAGCACTTTAAGGACGTAGGAGATTGTAGATTGCATCCTGACGCGATCTGCAGTTGTTCCTGGTGTCCTCATCCTCTATGCATTTGATCAATCTCTTTTCTGATCTATTTTTCACATTTCCACATCATCCTATGACAATGAGTTTTGCAGTGAACATTTTTTTTAATCCGTTGCATGATCATTTCATTGCAGTGCAAGCTTACTGTCAGAATGCAAAGACTGAGTTAAAAGCTAATCTCTCTGTATAGCATGCCTCTTCAGAAGAATATTATCAGCATCAGCCAGCAGTCTTTTTAGCACCCAGCAAGCCAAACATTTCTACATAGCTCAGATTACCTCGTACAGGATACTATGCATTATGCTAATAGGACAAAAGTACGATCTTCAATAGATAACAGCATTCAGCCACTTGGAGTGAATTTATGAATGTATTCATGCCAAAGTGCACCTTAACAGAAATAGCATGACATAACCCTGAAAGCTGTTCACCAGAAAATTTCTGTGATTGATTCTCTGAAGTTATCCTATTCAGGATCAAGCTCTGGCATAAACGTATAGCAGCTAAATTTCATCGGTGTTTAAAGAGTTGAATTAAACAAGTCAGAGTCTACAAAATACTATATTTTCAGAGCAGTCTGCATTGGGTCACTAGTTCATGCTGCATTTAGAGTCCAACACAACCAGTGCAAGACCAACTGTTCCTGCCCAACAACTTCAAACCTTAACACGTTCCACGATCTGCCTCTGCGTCATTGATTTTCAGATGAAGGGAAACTATAGCATAGATGGTATACATGTCTTCGTTTGAGCTATTAAAAATCTTGCCAGATACATGCACCTTGAGTTATTGCTGCCAACTTGAACTCCTTGAATGCGTCTGCATACAGAAAACTGCTGTAAGTGTGGTACTTTGTTACTAACCTGTCCCGAGTTGTCTGTTTCTACTGCATTGACGCTTGTGTGATGCTAATATGTCTAATATATCATAAGGAACCAAATCACATGCTTTCCATATGTCTCTCCTGGCAACATAGTTTTCTTTATCAACCAAAATTACCATCTAATCAAAAAGAATCAAGACTTGAAAATATCTTTTCAATATTGAAATATCAGTAATCCTTGTTTGTATCACCTGCTGTTTAACTGTGTTTCTTGTTGTATGAGACTGTTATTAAAAGTGTACCTTTTGGCCACCTATCTTTCACAAATATTGCTGTTTATAGTGAAGTTCCAGGAGCTGAAATGGTGCTGTTTTCCAAAACTTCTGAAAAACCATTACAGATAACTGAAATCACTAATGCTTTTCATACTAGCTGTTGATGTGATTTCACTGTCAAATGAACAGAAGCACATATACAATTTCACTCCTCTTGAATTAGAAAAGAAATATTTAGCTAGTGATTCTCCTGTTTATGAGTCATGAGCAACAATTTTATCATCCTTCACTAGTATTAGCCCATATTGTTTATGCTGAGGTCTTTGAACCTGTTAATACAGTGAGTACAGGAGAATCATATTGCATTCATGTGTACCATCACAACACCTTCAGCAAGATTCTTTGTGGTATGCTGTTAAATATTAGAGCTGAACTTTTACAGATTGAAAACTGATTAAAAAAGAACAAAAGTTGAATACATGGCCAACTTTTCCTAATTACAAAATGTTAACAGTAGGTGTCTCAAGTCTACATGCGCTTTATGTATTTCTTAGTAATGTGGAAGGGGTGTTGGAAAGTGATGTCAGTCATAACTAATGAAAAAGTCTTTGAAGAACTACAAGGAGATATGGATCATTTAAGTGAACAGGCACATGGTGGCAAGTGAAAAGCAAAATAATGCACCCTGGAGGGAGGAATGGGATTTCTTCACATTGATTCTGGATTAATTGGATCAATCCCAGAACAGGACCTGAGCTTCCCTGTTGAATTGTCAGAGAAGATGATGGCTTAAAGTGAAGCTGCAGTCAGAAAAGCAAAACAAAAATTAGCTTATTGAGGTAATATGATTAGAGTACTGTCATGTTTTATACCAGATGTACTGTTGCTTTTGTCTGAAATGCATAAAGTACTGACTGCTCTAGCTCCACACGCATATAGTATGTTCTGCTTCTTATTCTGATTCTACGCTCTCCAGTGTCCTTCCAAAGGAAATGAGGATACATATTGCTGAGCTATTGAGATAGTCCTGTACATGTACTTTTCCTTATGAAGCACATTATTTTTGCAGGAAAATGTAAGTCTGATTAAGGAAATTAATGACTTGCGGCAAGAACTGAAGGCGGCCTATACCCAGGTACATGACCTCCAGTCAAAACTAAGGTTAACCAAGAAGAAGCAAGCAATTCAAGACCCAGGTGAATAGTGCTTCTTGTGTTTCCATATTGTCAGGGCTCATTCCAGAAGCCCTCTTTGTCCTTAGTGAGCAATTCTGTTACTGCCCTTGTATTGGAGCAGCTTGTCTTGCCTGATGGCACCTGTTATATTGTAACATTCTGGTGAATACTGCAAAATCTTACTATTTGGCTTTACTCTTCAGTTCTGAAAGATGCTTATTCCTTTCCTTCCTTATTCCAAAGAACTGTAAGCTAGACCTTTGTTTCTGTGCTCTTTGTTCTCTGTTTTTATCTTCTAGCTCCCTCCAGTGAACTGCTGTCCAGCCCAGCTGTGCTGAGGTTGAATGCACAGAAGGAAAATGAGAAAATCATAGAAATGCAGCAGCTGGAAATTCAATACCTACGAGACCAAATCAAGGAGAAGGGGCAAAGCCTTGTAGGTCAGCCTCTGTTGGATGGAATGTTTCCTAAGCTGAATCTGGAAAGAAGCCACAAGACACAGCAACAGTGACCTGGCTCAAGGACACTTTATGTTATTATATTCTCCTGGCAACATAAGAAATACAACAGCATAGTTTAGACTTCCGTGATCATATACTCTTCCACTAGAAGCGTTTGTGCAGCACACATTGCTGAGGACACAAGGCATCAGTCTTACTCCCCTCCTCCTTTCCTGTAAACTGTCCTTTCCTCTCATTTAAGCACGCGTGTTCTGAATTCTTTCTGCCAAGGAGTCAAGATAAAAAATAAATATATTTGTGTTAGTGCAAAACTGATCTTTGTGCCTTCATAATTGGGCAGGTATACACTTGAAAGATAATGTGTCCTCATGTGTCTTGAAAAATGTGTCCTAGTTCAGGACTGCTGGTAACTCTGTAAACATTTCTACTAGAATTCTAATTGTATTGTGCTACAAAAATCACCATCAACCTTCTGTTTTCCAGTATTTTGTATATCCATACAAAGGGCTGCCTGTATTTAGACAGGAATAATGTCTCTTATTCCAAGGAAGTGTCCAGTCCCTGACTAAAAATCAGTCACACCGTAAAGGCAACCTTTACCTAGTGGTCAAGCACACTTGAACTGGAGCCCTTCTTTAAGCCTCTGCCTGATGTCTTTGGATGTGTTGTCTCCTCTATTAAAATCATTTCAGCAGGACAAAAACATTGCCCAGTTTCAGACTCCAAAATCTCCAATAAAGTCCAAATCTTATGTCATACCTCACCTATAACTTAGATAATTTCACCTTTGTTTTGTCTATTTTCCAACATCTGTAACTGCTTTAGTTCTTTTTTTTTTTTTTCAGTGAAATTATTCTTAATAAAACACTTTTGAAAATACTGATGCATAGAAAATAAACAAGGAGTCATTTCTCTAATCATTAGGGAAAAAGTAAATTTTTCATCCTTTGTTGTCAGTACATGGATACATGCCTGCCTCACTGAAGAATTCTGTGCATGCTTCAGAAGTTTTTAGCTACTGATTGAGTATGGGAGCTATATCGTGTTATAACAGCCACTACATTATTGTTTCTGTTTTTTATCCTGAAGTATAGAGAAGTGACAAGTGCTTTCTAAATGCTACTAATATTATTACACTGAAGATCAAGGTGCCAAGGCTGGATAACATGTAACCTGTATTAATATTTGGGATGCTAGACAATTCCAGGGTAACTCCATGGTAAAACAGATGGTTCCATGAGCACCTATGACCTAGGAGACTTCAGCTGAGTGCCTTGTCCTTGAATGTTGAATAAAGCTTCCTTAGTCTTACTTCTTTCATTTTGTAGCTTTAACCTGTGTGAAGTGTAAGTTTTACAGGAACAGAAGGAAGAAGTTATGATGGAATTGGTCTCTTAACGTGCTAGCTTAACACCCTTTTTTCCTCCCTCCCCCCCAATATAATCATCTTGATACTTCCTGTACAGAAAGAGGATGTAATTAATGTAATTAGCAAATATTTTAGAAACTAGTTCCCTCTTAAATTTTCAGAACACACCCATATAATTTGCTAGACTCCCATGTGGTATAATTTTCCCCTCACTTTGTAGAATAAATTGAGTGGTAGCAGCCACTACTTTAATGGATGTGGTTTAGAGAAATGGAATCAATCTTTCTGAAGAAAAAGAACCTTGTCCTAATAAGAGGAAGAAGCACATGCAGGTGAAGAATGATTTCTAAGTGGTGATTAATATGCTTAAAAGTATGCCTGTGTGTCACCCTCATTAAAAAGATGTCATTTTAAAGATGATACAAAGCCTGATGGATGAAGCCTACATAGGCAGCTGGCAAACTCGGTTCAAGAGGATTTTGAACTTGCTCATGGTGGGTAAGAGGTGACTAAAACATTGTTCGTCAAAGGAGAACATTAAAGGTCAGGCATAGCAAAATGTTACAGCTGGGGTTTATCAGAGATTCACTGGGAAAAAAAATATTTTCCCTCTGTACTGGGAAAACAAGGCCATGATCAATCTCCTACGCATGTGCTGTAGAAATGCTTTCAGAATTAAGATTTAACTCGATTATGGTTTGGTATTCTGATGGTCTTCTGAATTTCTCAGGGTGCAAAGGTGCTTTCTGCTTTCATCCTCTCTTGGTCTGTGTTCTCTGATGAGCATCTCATGCTTTTATAAAGTTAGAGGCCACTTTTTAAAGTGAATACATGGCCATCTTTAGAGCTGAACAAGGCTTCCTCTTCGATGATGTGTTTGTTAACTGGCCCACGAAAAGGACAATTTTTTCTGGGTATTTAACCTCATTATTCAAGAGCATTTCTATAGAGATGTCCACCACATCCCATTTGTTATTTTAAGTTTTCACCAACCACTGGAGAAATTATATTTCACAAGGTTCAAAAGATCCTGTCACAGCTGTCGTACTAACTGGTGTCTAAGTATTAGCATGTCATAAGCTTCTCATCTTACAGCCTGCCAAAAAACTACCATGTATCTTAATAACTGAGTCTCTTTCCATTGCTCAGGTAAGAACTGTTGTTCAGCCCTCTTTGCTTCTTTCTGCATCTCACAGGAGATTTTCTGGCTGCTCAGACCCATGGCAGTGATCTCTCTGTAGCCCTCTCCTATCATTAAGCCCAGCCACTAGGGAGGGGACCTGTGCTCCATCCAGGAGCCTGATTCCCCTACTGGCTCCAAGACTCCTGCTACTCCCTTTTCCCCCATCCTCTCTCAAGTGAGACCTTTTCTGCTTCCCTGATCCCCCTCAAATTCGTTGCCCTTTTCTTCCCCCCCGGATTGCTTGGAAGTCAGATCTGCAGCATCGTGGGCTCTGCTGCTGCTGTCTCCCAGGGAGGGGGTCCTGTGGCTGCCTGGTGACGGGAGGTGGCACAGAGTTCTGGAAAAGCACTGTGACATCTTGCCTGGTTCAACCACCCGCCTGGACTAACACTCCACAAATATCCAGCCCCGACGCGATCAGACGGCCCTAGCCTTTACAGGACAGCAGGAGCTGCTTTATTTAACACCACACAACAGCAAACACTCGCTTAATAAATCCTCCCTGGCGCTGCCAACTTGGCTGCACACTTCCCTCACCTGCAGCTTCTCCTTAGCCCTGGACCCCCTTTGCTCGCAGCAGCCGGGAGGAAATGAGCCGCCCGCCAGGATCGGGGCGGGAGGGAGGGCGAGGTGGTGCCTGCGTGACTCTGGAGCCTGGCCAAGGCCAGCAGCAGGTTTGCTGAGCCGCCACCCTGCTGGGGAATGCACCTGCCCGGCGAGGGCTCGCAGCCTGTCGCCGGTGCTGCCCGCGCCGGACCAGGAAGGAGAGCCGGCAGGAGCACCTGTTTCTTGGCAGGTGCCAGAGGAAGGGAAGAGATTTTTTCCCCGCGAGGTCCCTTCTTAGCTTGATCCAGTGGATGAAAAGCCTGGAAAAAACAGCCGGGAGCAAGGAGCGGTGTGGGCGAGGTGTCAGCAGCAGGTGAGTGAGCCTGGCTTCCCGGGAAGGGCCCCGCTCCCGACCCGTGTGTGTGGGAAGGGCCCTACTCCCCCAGTAGCTGCCGGCAGGTCTGTGGGCTGCTCCACAGGTGCTTCGTAGCAGATCCTGCCTTCTGCCTCCACTTCACCCCTCCTCACCGTCACACTTCTCCTTGGCACTTAAAGCACCGGAGCCTCTTGGTCTCCAGGACCCGCAGCCAGCCCTTGGCAGGGGTGCCTCAGGACAGGCCCTGCGGGCTCGGGAAGCTGGATGCCTGCTGCACACACAGGGAGGAGGGGAGGCACAAATCTGTGTAACAGAGCGTGCCAAAGCTATCAAGATTTCTGTAAAAAGCAGCTGCCTGCTGACCCTGCTACAACCAGCTCTCCACCACCCGTGTGCCCAGAGCCCCTTGACCTGGTGGGAGGAAGGGATGGTCCTCCACCAGCCTGGTGGAGGACCAGCCAAATGGTGTCTGCAGGGAGGGATGCTCACTGCTGGGGAGAGAGGGTGGGCTCTCCAAGAGAGAGGTGTTCTAGCCTATGGTATTCAATAGGAGATAGGTGTTATCCTAGGGCTTGAGCAGCCCCAGGAAGGAGAAGCATTGGGAATCAGTGCCTGCTGTAGCAGCCAAAAGAGTGCAGATCTCTTGCCAGGATTTTGGGAAAGAAAGAGAGGTGCCCCATAAAAGCCTCAGTACTCCCATTCCTCATGTGTTCCTCTGTCCCCTCTCCCAAATTCTCAAGGATGAGATGTCCCAGGGCAGAAGTGTCCCTGATCCCAGTGGCACAGATGGGCTCTGAGCTTCTGCTTGGTTTGTCAGCAGTAACTCCGGCATAAAGCAACATATATGAGCTTCATTCTCTTTAAGCCTACATGGAACTGGAAAATTGCTTGAAAGGATAGAAAATTTGTATGCTTTTTCGGGACTGTAGGTTTCCATGGGGCTTGATGAGAGGTAATACGAAGCACAGAGCAGTGACAAGTCCATCCCAAATGGGTTTTGGCTGGACTGGCCCAAAATAAAATAAATTGTGGTGGACTGGAGAAACAGGGGAAGGAGATGGCTTGTATCTGTTTGAGATTGTGAGGCTCTGTTGGCATCTAGACTGCCAATGCAAAACGTTTTATGTATTGTTGTTTATTTCATAGCAAAACTTGCCAGGCTCCCCAGTCTCCATGAGGCTGGCATTATCCACGTAGCTGCATCAAACCCTTCCAAAAGCTGGGGGTGCTGCAGAAGCCTGTCCCACCTCCAGGCTTCCCTTCCTGAACGCTGTGGGTACGCAACGTCTTACGTGGTACCCTAGGTTCAGGGAGAGGAGGAAAGTCAGGAATATTTCAACAGCTGACCTGTATGTGACTCTGAAATGAACATGTCAATTAACACTCAGTCTATGATCCACCTATCAGATATCAATCAGACATAAAAAGTCTGTAAGTAAATAAATAAATGCTCATATTGTTTCCTGGTGGTTGGCAGGCATGTGTCTCTCACGCCTGCAGCCAGAAGTGGTCAGAAACCTGGTGGTGACGACTCATTTCCCAGTTAAACATTGCCAGAGCAGGAAAAAAAAAAGCAAAAAGCAAAAAAAAAAAAAAAAAAAAAAAAAAAAAAAAAAAAAAGGAAAGACTCACATTTTCTAACATTTTGTTTTTTCCTCAGTTCCCAGTGCTTTCCTGTTCTTTGTCCACCTGCCAGACAGCGGTGGGGAATGAGACAGCCTGTCATTTTTTGTCTGAAATGTGACCTTCAGTCAGAAAGCAGTGTGTGGTTGGGCTGCTCTTCTCCTTTTTTACTTCCACACAAAGAAACCCATCAGCAAAGTTGATGTGAGATCTAGTTTCATCCCTGCTCCAGATCTGGAGCCTCCTAGTCTGACTCTGAGGCTGTCTGCTTTAAGCAGGTGTTTGGACCAGATGAGTTCACAAGGTCCCATCCCACCTAAATTACTCTGTGATTCTAAGTGTAAAAATAATTACACCAGGGATACAAACCCTTGCAATTTAGAGAAGCCCAAACAAGAGTGGATGCTCATGAAGCAAAAGAATGTATTCCCTGAACATTTTCAGTCGGATGCAAGGAAATGTGGAGGCACGCTTTAGTGGAAGTCCCTGCTTCTCCAAATCATTCTTTCAATATAGGTTAACATAACACTAGAAAATACATACCATGTTTTGTTCTGCAGCAAGGTGCTCTAACAGCTTTATCTTGCTCCCTGACCGTATTCTGAGCAAATAAAACAGCTAAAGTTTAAAAAGCAGCATAAGAATGCAGTTCTGTAGCTTGGTTTTTGGTGGTGTTTTCCCTCCTCATGGTTTCTGTTGCTGTGTTGCTTTTGCTTACTGTTTGACTCAGCTTGATTGTGTGCACAACTGCAGTCAGGTGACAGAAGGCCACAGCCTTTGCACTTCTTCAAGCTTTACGTTTCTTCAGTCCAGAATCTTGATCTTATCTACCGACCTGCTATCTACTAAACTCACCCGTTCTCTGGTAAGGTTGAGATAAGGCACCTCTGTGCTTGGAGAAGGAAAGGCAGGAGGAAGTCGTGCTTACACAGGGCAAGCTGAGCTGTTTGCCTAGGCTGGGGAAGTGCTGCCAGGCCTGGTGTCTTCTCGCCCCTCTGCTTTCAAAGCACCTCATGAAACCCTCACCTGCTTGGGGACCTGTGCCCCAGGCACACGCAGCCATGCTGCCAGCCTGAGGTATCTTTGCCATCTTGTACAGAATCAGATGGTCCCAGTGGGCACAGATCAGTATGCTCAACCACTGCTTTTTTTTTTTTGTTCCCCTCCGACTGATGTTTTCTGGTTGTCCTGGCTATAGCCAGGATCCGCAAGTCCCCAGTGGGCCTGCGGGTGAGCGTCGGCAGTGCGACCCGCTGCATCCCAGCCCAGGCCCCGCCAAGCAGCAGTGCAGGGGAACCGCACGGTGCTCAGTTGCGGAGGCATGGCAGGTCCCAGGCCGGCACACCAGCAGCGGCTGAGGCTTCCTGGACACGTGGCAGCAGCTGGCAGCGAGCCCCGAGCCACGTCCAGGCTGAGCTCACGCTGCGCCTCCACAGTGACTCAGGGGGAGCTGGGCCTGACGCTGTCAGGCGGTGACTGGTTCGGGCACCCCCACCATTGTCCTCCCTCTTCCCCCTCCCCGTGGTGGTTTGTCCCTGCTGGAGATGCCAAGATGAGGCCTGGGCGCTGGGGGATGTGGTCTGTGAGAGGTGTCTGGGGAGAAAAGGTCCCTGCTACGTGCAGGGCTGCTATGTGTGGAGGTCACCAATGCTCTCCAGCCAGCCAGAATGAGCCCAGAGTCCCAGCACTGTGCTGAGTGCAGCACAAAGACAAACTCAGCACGTTAGGCTGGTGGTCTCCTGGAGAGAGCTGGAACTCAAGGGATCTGCATCAGTTCCTGTCCCTGCCCTGGGCTCCTGTGGGACTCCAAGCAATTCCTGTGTGTGGGTCTGAGATGGCCAAGGGTGCACCATCCTGCCTGGGAGGCAGCTCATGGTCTCCAGAGTCTGACACATGTCCCTAGGGCTCAGCCCTACCTGAGCTTTACCAGGTCCCAGCTGCTTCTGCTCTTTCCATACAAGTGCTGAGACACAACCATCAGGTTTCTGCAGGAAACGTGGGAAGGGGACTGCCAGTGGGGCAGGGGCAGGGATGGGGCTGAGGACATGTAGCAAGGGCAGCTTGCCCTGTTCCAGCAGCTGGACTGGAAGGGTTAAGCCCCAGCCCAGACCCCCACCTCCTGCTGTCACTCTGGGCAGCAGAGCCAGTTGGTGACAAGAGGCTGATGCTGATGAGGGAGCATGTGAAGCCGGAGCTGTGAATGGGGCTTTATCCCCAGAGGGACTGGCCTCTGCTCCGTCCTGCCCCGCTGCCAGCACCAGCTGCAGGCAGGGCCCCGCGGGCAGTGACGTGCCAGTAGCCTCCGAGTGGGGCACGCGGGGCTGGGGAGCTGGAGACTCTCTCAGGCAAGGGCTTTGCAAGGGGAACTGGCCAGGTCAGGGCAGGCTGAGGTCTCCCTGCAGCATGCGGAGGTCTCCTGGGAAGACACGAGCGGCCCAAGGCGTGGGGCTTTTGTGAGGACAGCAGGGGAAGGTCAGCAGGCCAGCCCCGAGCAACTGAGGTCTGTGAGGTCTGTCTCTTTTGAACAGCTGGGGACTGTTCAAAACAGGGAAGCAGGATCTCTGTTTAACACTATCTTCTCTTCTTGGCTTTCAGATGAAATTCACAGGAAAGGAAGGACACAGCCCTGGACGTTCTGGTACTGCGCTGCTGTGGGGATGCTCCACCATGTCCTGCAACCCTGCTTGGAGGGTGGGCTCAGCCCTGGCACACGGACCGTAGCTCTGCAAGTGGCACTGCCACAGAAGGGAGCTCCGCCAGGCTCCAAGGAACAAGACTGAACCCTCTGTGCTTGAGACATGTTGCTGCCTTCACAGCCACCGCTGCTTTGACGTCCCCCTTTGCTGTGAGGGTCTAGTTCCTCTGTGTGATCCCCCCCGTTCCGTCCCCACCCAGCCGCCCACCATGCCGGAGCTGGCAGAGCTGAGCACCCCCCGCATGCCCGCGGACGCTGACCACATCCAGAGGAACATCCTGGAGGAGCACGTGGAGCTGTGGTGGTTCCAGGACCCCAAGAAGTCCATCCTGTGCTACGGGGTGGCGGTGGTGCTGATCCTGGCCTGCGGGATCGGGGGCATCATCCTGCTGTACAGCACCAGCAGCCGGTCCGGGGAGTGGCGGCTGGCGGTGGGCACCACGCTCTGCCTCCTGGCCCTGCTCGTGCTGCTGAAGCAGCTGCTGAGCTCCGCAATCCAGGACATGAACTGCATCCGTAGCCGGGACCAGATTGAGCTCCTGAAGAGCGGGGGCTTATCGGACTGCCTGGTGCTGCTGCTCAGCGCCCTGGTGCTGCTGGTCTGCGGGGTGGTGCTCACCATCCTCTCCACCACCACCATGCAGCTCAGCCCGGCGCGGCCGCTGGCCAGCATGTTCACCAGCGGGATCGTCCTCCTGGTCGCCGGCAGCGTCATCCTCCTCTGCCTGCTGCTCTACCTGCTCTGCACCTCCTGCTGCCAGGCCGCCCCGCGGGGCCTGGAGACAGGTGAGATCCGGGTCTTCACCATCTCCGGCCGCCTCGCTGCCAACAGGCGCCTTCCTCCCACCTCCAGCATGGCCAACCTCATCTGACCCGCAGACACTCCGCCTGTGCTCGCTGCATACGGCCCCTCTCAGGGCTTTTGCTGGCCTTTCCCAAAGGAAGGGCGCGATTTGTGCCTCGGATTTCCTTCAGAGATGACTGGCATTTGCTGCACCTGGGCTAACAGCATGGCAGGGACGTTGGGTTGCCTGGATATGCTTTGTGATCTGGAGCTTTACGAGCACGGCGCTGGCCTGTTCTGCTTTTTATCCTGGCAAAGCCTCCTGCGACAGCTGCTGCCTGCCCTGCCGGCCGTGTCCCATTGTCACAGAGCCAGGTGAGCCCGTCCAGCACCTCGGGGGACCCCAAGACGTGTCTCCTGCCATTCTCTGGGCCATGCTGCTCCTGGCAGGAGAGGCTGCAACCACTGGTGGTGTAATCCCAGCCCGGCCTCTGAGAGAGTTCTTGTGGGGGGATTTGAGGGGGAGTCTGTGTGCCAGAGCCCCTGAAATGCCTCTTGATTCTGCAGTGCCAAGATCTTTCCCACTATTCCCTTGCTGCAGCCCCACCATCTCAGGCCTGGGGCTGCTGTGTGTGGAGAGCTGCTGCTCTGCCAGAGAGGCGAGAGGTGTCCGACCTCAGCAACCCCTGCAGAGACACCCCGAGTGCTGCGGCTCAGCCCAGTCCCCTCCGGGGTGCACAGTTTTGTGCACAGCAGGACAGCTGCTCCGTTACCATATGGGCCGTACCCTGAGCTTTGCTGGTTTTATCTGTGAGGTATCTACCACTGAGGTGCCTTTCCTAGGGGCAGGCTAACAGCTCACTCAGAAATTTTTCCTGTCAATTGAGGCTAATCTACCTGTCAACATTTTTATTTCCTCCATGGACCCATGAACCATTTCACTGCTTCTGCCCTTTCCACCCAACCTTCTTAGCCAAGCTGTTTCCCTGCAACCCTCTCTTTTTCTCTCCACCTTCCCGTCTACTCCCATCTCCCTTGACCTGAGCTGCTCTGCCCTTTTTGATCTTTATTTTCCAAGTTCCCCCTGAGAACTAGGGTCCCTGTAATAGAAAAAGATCAACCTTTTTCTTTTTGCTGCCTGGTAGCAAATTTATTTTGAAGAGGTTGATAGCTCGTTCCCTTATCACTGCCTGTATTACACCTGGAAGCAGTGCTGGAGGTTCAGCATCTGTGAGCCCCATGAGGTGCAGCTGGACAAGGAGGACTTCATCCCTGTGCAGCTCCAGACCACACCATCCATGACGCAATCAGATCATGAGGGCACTTCTGTCTTCATCTGCCCTTTCCCCTTTCCTACTGACATTCCTTCCCCCTGAAGCCTGGGATTGTTTTCCCCAAAGTATGGGAACATTGTTTTGTTTTTTTCTTTTCTGGATCTCTGTTTCTTCTTCTTCTTTTTTTTTTTTTTTTTTTTTTTTTTTCTCTGCCACTTTCATATCATCCATACAACTTACTAAACTGATGTTTTCTCCCCTCTCTGCACCACTTCCCTTAATGCACCCAAGAACTGATCCTGTGCTGCTAAGCTCAGGTCCTTCTGCGCTAAATGTTCTGTGTTTGTGTAGCAAAGAGCAGTCCTTCCCCACAGGGCTGCTTAGCCCCAGGTTCAGCAGGGACGGCTGTGTGCACGCGTGGAGGGACGGCCACAGCAGGACAGAAGTTCTGCACCTCCCGCAGCTGCTGCTGTGCACGTCTGTGCGGGTGCACGTGCAGGGACACCGAGCTGCACAGGCTCTGCCTGCAGCAGTGCTTTTCCTGTTGCTCCCACCTTCCCCCCCCTGCACGCGTGGACAGGTCGCAGGGACCTGCGTGCCAGCTGTTTTGCACACCTGGGCACTTCTGTGAAGATGCACGTCTGTGCCCAGCTCGCAGCTCTGTGCTGCCCGCCTGTCAATGTGAATCCTTCCCTCCATAACCCCTGCAAAATGTGCCCCAATGCACAGGAACTGTGCCAGGAAAGGATGCCAGGGGACCACCTCCCAGCCCAAGGAAGAAAGAGATAAGAACAGGCTGGCTGTGCAGAGCGAGGTTTGGGTATCAGGCTGCCCAGATGGATGGAGCCTGTCACTGACTCACCTCCTGCAGCAGCATTACTGTTTTGTTCCTTTCTCATTTCCTGTGTTGTGCATGGAAAAACATAATAAAGTGTTGCAGAAGTTGGCTGTGCCGAAGGCTGGTGCTTCAGCGTGGGCCCTTCTCCAGAGCAGGAGATTGCAGGGCTGTGCAGATCTGATCTCTGCTCAGGGCTGGAATCACGACCGCCTGGGGTCCATCCTTCGGCTGTGGTTTCAGCTCATCAGCTAGCAGGGCAACACTGACACACTCCCCCAGATGCCTGTACTTATCTCCTGGTACGTGACTCCCACCTCCCGAAGCTCACACATCTCCCTCTGCTCAAGGACCTCGCCACAACAGGTCCCCCTTAGCACTGCCCCATGAGCCTAAGAGCCGGCCATGCCCCCGGCAGGAGCTCATTAAGCAGACAGAGCCACCTGAACGTGACGGTGCTGGCCGGGTTGTTTACAGAGAAGCTGCTTTGCCCTGCGGTGGGGCTCAGCCTCGAGCCTCGCGGTGGCAGCTGCTGCCTCCGGGGAGCCTGGAACCAGTCCTGCTGCATACCTGCTGCTGCTCACATCCGCCAGCCTAAACCTCCGTCCTCTGGGCAGCTCCCAGGGATGACCCCTGGACGAGAAGGCTCCTCCTTTCCTGCTCTGACCCTCTTGTGTCCCCAGCTCTGCGGCCACATGCATTTTTCCCCGGCACAGGCGAGCTGCCAGGTGCTTGCCCCTGGCACTGGAGCTGCCTGGGGGTGGTGGAGAGGTGCTGGGCGCCCCGCGTGACGGGAAAGCATCCGTGCTGGTCGGTTAAAGAATAAACAGGTGGGCATCCGAGCAGGGTCAAAGTAGACAAGTAAGTAACTACTTGGTACTGAGGAATGAGAGTAAGTGAGATCCTGAGGTAAAAAAAAAAAAAAAAAAAAAAAAAAAAAAAAAAGCAGTTATGTGTTTAATCTCTTTTAAGACATTGTTGAGACCAAAAGTAAACTACTACATCTAGCATGAGTTCTTATTGTAAAAAGCATATTGAAAATCTCAGAAAATAGCCTCCTAAAGATAAATTAAATGTATTTTCCCAGCCCTCATATTTAAGTTTTCTATGTTACGTGAAATACGTTAGGAATTTCCTAAAATCACAGCATATAGTGTATCTTCAGAGTGAGGGGCAGAGGTAGAAGAGGGCTCTTAAGGTGAGGCCAGAAAGCAAAACTGCAAAACTAAAGCCAGGACGAGTTCAGTTCAGAGCTGTGGCATTTAAGAAAGAAAACTGAGGGACCACTAAAACAAGCCACCAGGTTTTGCATCTCCTCGTGGTTTCAGAAAAGACTTTCCCTCCCCGGAAGATGCTTTAAGCTACCACCCTGCATCAGACACCTGATCCGGTTGTGCCCTTTGTTTTACATTCTCTGACGTGTGTTATCTGCCTCTGTATACACTGCGCTGTATAAATACCTTAATATGTGCCAAAGGAGAAGATGGTTTACAACAAAAGAGAGGTCTGGAGGGCACAGGGGACTCAGTGGCAGGGCTGTGAGGAAGGCATTCCCCATGACCAGGCACCCTCAGAGCAGGGCGGGGGTTCCCCAGCTTTCAGGGACAGCAAGGACTGGGCTGTGTCATCTCATCACAGAGATGACAGGAATGCAAAAATTATAACATTTGCATAATTCAGGGTTGGAGATATGCAATCAGTCCCGTGAGATGGGGTCATTTTGCCCCAGCGCACGTGCCTGCCTGGCACCACAGCCTTTCCAGGTGCCTTTGTAGCACATCTTGCTGTAAAGGGGGAAGAGAAAATAGAGAAGGAAGACAGCAGGAAACAATTCTGGAGAAAAGTACACAGGAACCCTGCAGCGACACGCCAGGACGGTGTGCACGAGATCACGCAACAGGTTTGTTTGCACAGGAACAGAAGTTACGCCGCGAATCTCTTCTCTCAGGGCACAAAGTGCACAGCAACGCCTGAGCAAACCCGAGGCAGCACCCATGTCCCAGCCCGGGCAGAGTCTGCGGTGGGGCCGAGCACCATGGGCTGGGGTCCCCGCTGAGGGTCTTGCAGTTCCTGGCTTTCCTACTCCATCCTCGTGGGCAAGCAGTGAGCCCCTCGACCTCACAGTACCCCACGGCCCTGCTGGGGAGTGGGGGGCTCCAGCATCAAGGGAAGTAGAGCAGGGAGATGAACTGGGGTCCTGCTGCCACCAGGAGGGGTTACTGGGGTAGGAGGGAGATTTTTCACAGTGGTTGCTTGGTCAAAGACACCTGGAAAGGCCCCTGTCACCCACCAGTGCCAGCCCGCCAGAGCCCTAACAAGCAGCTTACGTGGGATGGGGGAATATGCCTGGCAACTGGGACCTCGCTTTGTCTCCCATTTTTCCTAATTATTTTCATGCTTTAACCTGTAGACCCCAAAGACTCTGGTTCCTTAATGTCTCGCTGTCTGGGCGTTAATACAGCTGGAGGGAGCGGCAGAGGGCAGAGGGACTGCTCTGGCCGGCAGGCAGCTGAGGAGCTGGTTCCTGGGGCACCCGGCCCCGGTGCCTCACGTGGTGCTGGAAGCGGCCCCTGCTGCCAGAGCAGCCTTCCCACACGAGGAGAGCACACTCCTGCCGTCCACAGCGAGGACACAGGATCCTTCCAGCTCTCCCTAGCTGTTCAGCCTCGCTTTCCCTGTTCTACCACCCAGCGAGCCGATCAACCGCACGTGCTGCTGGCAGCATCGGCGTGAACACCGCATGGCGGCGGGAGGAATGAACGTGATGCCAGCACAGAGGGAGGCTCAGACCCAGCTTCCTGACAGCAGCAAGTCATGCTGCACGTGGCAGAGCACGGGGAGCTGCGGACATGGCTGCTGGGGGGCCCGGCAGCACCGCTCCATGGGACATGCCAGCGTCCCAGCACTGCCTGCCCCCTGCAGCTCCGTGAGTGGGACAGGAGCCATGCTGGCACACACAGGGCCAACACGTGAAGTGTTTGCAATCTAAGCAGTGAGCTGGCTGACAAAACACTCAGCCATCAGAGCCAAACGTATAGGCCAACTCCTGGCATGGTTTCACCCAGTTGGCTGCAGGAGGCTGTTGACAAAAAGGCAGGTTTGGCAGCTGGACGCGTGCTGGTATGGCGCCCTTCAGCTGGCGCTGCAAGGCAAGCGGCCATACTCCAGGTATGGACTTCTGTGAAAGGGAATATAAAAAGATATTGCTAAAACTACACAAGTTTAGTCAGATAATTAACAACTTTAGTCAGACAATTAACAATTAAGCAGCTGTTACAGCCCTGAACTTTTCTCCTGTGGGCTGGTAAAGGTTTGCTGAACGCACAATGATGCTTCAACCTGTGGCAGAGAGCAGTGACACACACTGTCCCTACCACAGGAGAGGAAAGCCCAGGTGAGTAACTCTCCTTTGCCAGAGACCCAGCAAAGCTACCAGCGGTGCTGGCGTGACATATCCCCCATGCCAGGAGGGGTCCAGAGACCCTGCCAGGCAGCCCCACACCCCTGGTCAGCTATGGAGCCACAGGGAGAGCCCCAGAAAACCATCGCAGGCAGAGGCAGGGTTGAATCACACTTTAATCACATTTTAATCCTCCTCGTCCAGCTGCAGTCAGCACCATCCTGCTCCTCCTCAGCACCCGAGCAGGGCTGGGAGAGCAGCAGCGTGTCTGGTGTCTCCAAACCGGTGCAGCCCTGCTGGCATCACACTGGGGCATGGGGACCCCTTCTCCCCACTCCTTCCTTCCTGCTCCCCTCCGCATGGGGACAAAAGCCAAGGGTGAGTGGAAAAGGCAGGAAGGAGATGGGGGCGTGGGGATGGAGAGGGGCAGCAGCCTCAGATGGAGAGGTGTGACTGCCTCTCCTCCTCCTCCTCCTCCCGCAGCTGCTCACTGGGCTGGATGTAGTTGTCCTCGATGAAGCCGTCGTCATCCTCAGCTTGCAGGCCGGTGACATTGGGCATGGGGTGGCTCTCGCCACCACCCCAGCCTGAGGAGCCCCTGTCCCAGCCCAGGCCCTCCTCCATGGGGTTGCCTCCAATCGAGCTGGTCTCAGGCAGCGGCCGGTGGTGGTAGCTGACGAAGTTCTTGTGGCAGAGCTTGCACTTGGCCACCAGCGCCACCAGGATGGAGATGCTGATGGCGGTCACCAGGAAGCCCACCAGGTATGGCCAGCTCCTTCCTCCCTTCCCCACAGGCACGGTGGTGGCTGCAGCAGAGAACAGGCACGTCAGGGCACCGTGGGCCAGGCTGCAGCACCGCGAGCTGCAGGGGAGAGCAGGGGGTCTCCACCATGGGGACATCACCCATGGGGGTGGGCAGGAGGGAGCTGGTTCTTACTGACACAACTTACTGTCATTGAGGGTGGCTGTGGTCAGCTGCCCCGGGCTGACATCCCGCGGAAACCGCTGCTTTTTTTGGCAGCCCAGGTCCTGGGAGTCCAGAGCTGAGATGTCCTGTCCCCACAGCTCTGGGGGTGATGCGCAGGTGACCTGCATGGCTGGGAGACACACAGGCCAAGGTGAGACGTGAGGGTCCTCATCTGTTCCCTCTCCTGCTCAGGGAAAGTGCTCCCTGCTTGCTCCTGGCTTGATGGGGTGCCTCACGAGGCTGTCCCAGCACTGCCCTCCAGCCTAGATGGTCCCCAGCTCGGTGTAAGGCACAACCAGAGTTAAAAATCCCTAATCATGGAGCTGTCAGCAACAAGCAGAGCTGCGCAAGTGTGTGTCCATGGTTAGCAGGCTCTACTTAACTGGGCAGTGCCAAATTCACAGACACTGACAGAAACCCCACAGACATAGGGCTGTTCTTGCCTGGGAGCTGAACTCAGGGGGTTGAAGCCTGATCCTGCTCCTCAGGTGGAGATGCTGAATGCTCAGCAGGTTGTAAAAATCTGGTCCCTTCATGCAGATACATATATATAGATTTAGGAGCCGAAATGTATGTGCTGGTCATTTCCCAGAAAATTGGATAAATTACAGCTCACTGAATATTTTCCTTCTGTCTGTCATTCCTCAAAATCTTTGATACTGTCTGTAGCCGCAAGTGAGGAACTGACACCACAGCTCAGTTCTGTGTCCCTCAGCAGGGAGGTGAGAAATCCCTGGGCAGCAGCCTCAGAGCCTGCAGAGAGGCTGGAGAAAATGATCAAACTCCCCACACACAATTCCTCCTGTCTGAAACCTCTCCTGTCACCTGTCCCCTGACTCACCTTGTCTGCGCCTTAGCCACTGATGCAAGGGGTGAGCAGCACAGTCACAGACCCAGGGGTTCCCATCCAGCTGGACCTCAGGGACAGCCTCCATCAGCTGCAACATCGAAGCATCCACGGACAGCAGCGCGTTGCTCCGCAGGTCCAGGTGGAGAAGACCTCTCAGTGGCAGGAAGAACGGGATCTCCAGCTCTTGCAGACTGTTGTTTCTTAGGAGCAGTGTGTGCAAGCTTTCCAAGCCCTTGAAAGTGTCTGTATGTAGAGAGGTGATGCTGCAGCTGCTCACGTCCAGCAGCCGTAGTGCCCCCAGGTTGGAGAAGACAGCGGGGCTCAGTGTGAGCAGGGCATTGCCAGAGAGGTTGAGGGAGTGCAGGGAAGGAAAATGCATCAAAAGTGTCCCATGACGAGGCATGACCAAGCTGTTGAAGGAGAGGTCCAAGCCAGTGATATTTCTTGGAAGAGAGCTTGGAGCATACAGAAGGTTCTTCCCATTGCAGTTGGCCCATCCCTGGGGAAAGAGCTGCTGTCTGTGATGGGCTCTCTGTACTGAGGAGGATCTCTGGACTGAGACTGCCCAGAAGTTCAAATGTGTTAATTAACTACGCTTGCAGAGCTTAGAAAAACAAAGACACAAGTGGGTGCAAAAATACATGAGCTGCCAGTTTGATGTGAGCCAGGCTAAGCGGAGATAAACAGAAATCAGCCTGTCCCCACTCCTGCGGTAGTTGCCACCTGGGGTCACCTTGCAGCAGGCTCCATGGGCTCTGCAGCCCATGCCAGGAGCTGCTCCCCGGGCCCCATGCAGGGAAACAGCACCCACACCTGCCTGCTCCTGTAGCCACACAGCAAATAGTGGCTTAGTGCAGGTTGCCTACATCTGTACTAGAGAATAAAACAGACTGGAGGCTGCTCTCTGTCCCAGAAGGCCAGCAGTCCATGCTGGATAGATCCATTGACCCAAGCAGATGGATTTCCGTTTCCCTCCAAAAAATGACATGGTCAAATTCAAGCTGGTTTTGGGAGCAGTCCCAGCACACGTTACTCCTGCCTGGGCATTACCTGGGACAGGGCTGGCTGGGAGGGAAGCTGCCGGAGATGTAACACTGCCAAGGCACTGCTGCTATTTACTATAGGAGCTGCGTGCGGGTGTCCTGTGCTGGACACTTGCTGTAGCCCTTGGTGCCAGGTTTCCAGTCCGGCTGCTCTCCAGCTAGCAGGCATTTCCATTCCTTCACCTCCCTCATGGCCACCTCTCCTTCCATCCTCCCATTCTCCCAGATCTCCTGCCAGCCCCTTCCATCCCTGCTTGCCAGAGACACAGACAGGCACTTACAAACCCGGACTGACAAGGACTGGATGGTGCCGGGGCCGAGCCGCGGTGGCACCGCACAGGCACAGTGCTGAGCTCGCACAGTGCAGGCTTGGGGCTGCTGGGGACAAGGGTCCCGCTGCGAGAGCTCCCTATCTGCCATGCTGCAGCCTCAGTCAGTCCCTGCGTCACCACACACGGCAGCAGGGACCGAAGGGCTCCCGGGAGGTTGCACACACCCTGTACAGACCAGATTTTGGCTGGGAGCCCCTTAGGTGTCCCTGCCTGCCGCTGCTCGGGAGCAGCTGCGGTGCTGCAGCTGAGCAACCCCCAGAGCCAACAACACGGCAGCCCGGGCAAGTCCCTGCCAGCCCCAGCGTGCTCCAGCAACCAGCAGGGACAAGGCCACCCCGAGCCCACCCCCAAGCCCCCGTCCCCTACCTGGCTGTGGAGGCTGCAGGGGTGTCCCGCCACCGCGGCCGCCCAGGCACAGAGCAGGCCGCAGACAGGGAGCAGGCCGGCAGGAGCCATTTGGCTCCAGGAAGCTGCCGGGCAGAAAAACAAGTTTGAGGGCGGGTGGCGGAGCCGACCGTGCCGGTGAGGCGCGGTGGTGACGGGGGACGCCCACCCCCGGCCAGGCCACGGCCACCACGACGCCCCGCAGTGCCGCTCACCCGGGGCCAGCCCGGCGGCCGTGCGGCACAGGGCAAGGCGGCGGCTGGGTTACACATTAACCACCGCGCCTCGCCGCCCCGGGGGCTGCTCCGGGCAGAGGCAGGCTCCTGGCCGGGTGGCTGGGGCAGAGCGGGAGGTGGGCATGGAGGTGGCACCTCAGGAGGGTCGCGCTCAGGAGAGCGGCTTGAGGACGGCTGACCTTGGGGCTGCCCGCCAGCTGTGCCCTGGAGTCAGCGAAAAACAGGGAAATGATCCTCGGGGAAAGGGTTTCCCAGCCACCTGTCCCTGATCTCATCAGTGTGGGGTAACTGCAACACAGACGGGCACCCTGCCTCCTCCTGCTCTGCCGATGCAATGGGCAGGCTGGGGATGCCAGTGGCATCGTCACGCAGGGGCACCATCACATGGAGGCATCGTCACACAGCAGCAGCATCACGTAGCAGCCCCAGTGCTGGCGGCAGCCTTGAACCTGGCCTTGCAGGGCATCCCCAGGGCCCGCTGTGCGCAGAGAACAGAGCAAACCGCCCGAAAGGCAGGGCTAGGAAATGCTGCTGAGGCGGCCTGTAGGTGGACTCGCAGGGTGTTTGCGTTTCCTATCAGGAAACGTATCAGTGCATTATGGTTTCTGGCATGCGGTGCCTTGGATTAGAATGTGCAAATGATAACAGAAAGGGGTATTTTTGTCACTAATTTTTTTAGTCCATTATGATTCAGCAAAAACGTTTGAGTCTGTGAATCCAATAGAAACCGAGGTGCTGTGGAACCACCCTGTGGTCCTATGACTCTGTGTTAGAGGACAGCAAGTGTGGTGGGCACAGCTGCACCAGGCTTGCTGGTTCCTTGTCTGAAGCTGCAGAGTCCTTGCTGAACGTCCCCACGAAACCTCCCAGAGAGGTCTCCTACTCTGCCTCTGACCTGGGGGATTTGTGCAGATAGAAACCTCTTCTCCAGAAAAAATGCAAAGGAACAAATGAGTTTGGGTTTGATCCCTTGGTGGATCCCTAAGATGTGTTCATCGCCTGGTGTGAGAGCTGGTGGCTAAATGGATCCAACTCCCCAAACAACCAGAGCAAAGCCCAGGATCCCCTTCCTGCAGTAAGAGGAACCGTGCTTTGCTCCCCGGAGGAGAGCGCTGCAAGGCCCGTGTTTGCAGTGACCCCACAAAGTGTGCTTGTTCCACGTCAATAATCCCTTCATCACAGTGGTTCCTCACGTCAGACAGCATTTCACAAAGTGCTTCATAGATGATTGTTCTGCCTGCACGGCCACGCTGCTGTGACCGCAGAGCGTGCTGCCTGTCTCCAACACAGATAAGCACAAGGTGGCACAATGGCAATCACAGTCCTGAGCGTGACTGACCTCTACTGCCAGTAAACTACGGGAAGCAGCCATTTATTTGTTTTCATCTGCCTATCCCCCTTCCTGCAGCTGTACTGAGTGTGTGGATGAATCTCTGACCCAGAGTTTTTGCAAATCAGCTTTGGGTTTGACAGGCAAAGCTAGCAAAGGCAATCCCTGTGAGTGTGGAGAGGCAGCACCCACTGCAGGAGGAACCGGCTGCAGTTGCCCAGCCCACGTGGGGCAGCCAGGCTTCTGGACATGCACTCGTAATTTAAATTAGAGACATGCCCCAGGATCTCCCAAAGACATAGCCCCTCACCTACCCACAGCCCACCAACCGAGGAAGCAACATAATTTGTTTTCCAGGCAAATGTAGGCAGCTGCACCCAGCACCCATTTTTTGGGGTGTCTCCATCGCTCCCACTGGGGTGGCCGATGGCTGTGCTGGCAGGAGAGGGTGGGAGCTGGGCGCAGAGGTGGCGCGGCAGTGTCCCTGTCCGCTGCCATCACTCGGCACTCCTTGGGCCCCGCATGGCCCCAGAGCACGCTGTAAATAGTCGGAAACGATGAATGGATTTCCCCTTCCTCTCCATGTGTGCTTTAGATTTTTGGCCGGATACAGCATGGGTTTGGGACACACCAAAACACGAGGCTCGTGCCCCAGCAGCCTAGGCTTTCACATGGGAACAACTCAGTGTGCTGCTTGCAAAACAGCCTGTGATTGAGTGGGTGAAGATTGCGGCAATTTCCTCGGGAATGCCGTGAATTTACCTGGCTAACAGCCAGTGCCCAGCACCCACCTGAGGCCAGCATGGCCTTGCAGGTCCAGGCAGGAGCACGGAGCGGCTGCCGCCGTGTCAGGGCCCAGAGCTTTCCCCTGGGTGTAGCCCAAGGACGGGCGGTTTCTGAAACAGGAAAGAGGGAGACGGGCTGGAAGGCGGTCAAGGAAAGCCAGGCTTTCGGCTGCTTCCAGCTTCCTCCCAGACGTGTTTATGGCCATGAGGAGGGCTTTTTTCTCCCCCCAGCAGCTGCTGCCCTCCTGCTTGGGCTGGCTGGCCATGGCTCATCTGCTGTCAAACCAGTCCTCCACCCCGATATGGGCCTCTGCAGGCAGAGCAGCTCTGCAATACCCCCTGTGCTGCCACCCAGCCCTGCAGGGACTCAAATGGGGCAGGGGATGGTGGCACGCTGGTGGGGCTGCTCATACACACCGCAGTACCAAAATCTGGCACACAGAAGTGAAGGGGTGAGTGGCAAGGGAAGGAGCAGCATTAGGACTTCCCTACCATAGGGGTGCTTGGACACCTCTCAGCCAGCATTGGGGATGGGGGCAGAAAGGGGCCAGATGGCCCGGCTGGGCTCATGGTGGCCAAGGGGTCCCGTGCTGTGCACAGCCTCAGCACCATGGGGCAGATCCAGCACAGGGCAGCTCCCACCCGCAGCTCCTGGAGTCAGGGCCGGCTCCAAACAATGGGTGGAGAGCAGGAAACGCCGCATGGGAAACAGGATTTGGCGCCGCCGCCGCCGCCAGCCGCGGCCCCTTGGCCCCCTTCCTTTCCCTGCTCCACAGAGCCCTTCCCACAGCCGCGGGGGCACACCAAGGGGATGAGGATGCTGCCGCCCGAGCGGGCTTGGGCGTAAGACCCTCACCATCGCAGGCGAGGAAGTGACTGGGACACCACCTAGCCTGGCTGGGTCTCAGCATGGCTGGGGACACCTTGAGCACGCAGCCCTAACCCCAGGGGGAGAGCCCCCACCGGGCAGCCCCTTTGCCAAGCAGCCGGGCAGCTGCTGAGCGGGCAAGGACAAGGGCATCTTTGTCACCATGCCCAGGCTATGAGCCAGAGGAGGGGGTCCAGGCTCCCCCAGACGCCAACCAGCACTACAGGGACAAGATGGGGGGCACAGACAGGGGGCAGGGGTCCTGAGCCCCCGCTCATGTGGATTCTGTGGGCAACTGCCACTGCCGGCTCCATCCCCCGTGGCTGGGGCACGGTGGGGATTTTCTGACCTGTGTCAGATTCAGGACACGCCGCTGGGACATGGAACTCCGAGTTTATCTTCTGCTTCTCTTCCCGTGGCTGGCAGGTAAATCTCCCCTTTCCCTCTGCCCTGGGGGGCAGCCCCTTGCTCACGGAGCTTTGGTGGGACAAGGCAGCCGTGGCAGCTCAGTGGTGCTGGTGGAGTGGGGTCTCAAGGGGGGCACAGAGGGAGGAAACAGCCCTGTGAGATCCGTGGCTTGGAGACCTCGGATGCTGGTGGTGCCGGGGCTGAGCTGCCCTCCGCTGCACGCCAGCATGGGGCTGGGGCACAGGCAGCACATGGAACAAGAGGGGGATCCCATTCTGCTGCATGCTTGGCTCACACAGGGACCTGAGCCCATGAGGGTCTCCAGAAGGAGACTGGAAATTCCCACTGTGCCATGCTGTTGGGCTGGGGGCAAGAAGGTTCGGGAAAATTAGTCATATTTGGGTATTGGGGTCCGTTACTGTGACTGACCTGGGTGGGCTCAAACCCTGGTCCTGCCATGATGTGCCCCAGTGCTCCCCCCCTCAGGGGCCATCCTGGACATCACCCTGATCGCCAACGTGCAGAGCCTGTCCCACTCCGACTTCTTCCTCTCCTGCGTCATGGGCGAGCGTGACGTGAGCTACCTGCAGATCGAGCGGGAGAACAAGATCGTGATGACGCACCCCAAGACGGGCTTCCAAAACTACCGCAACCGCAGCAACCACGTCCAGGCCAGGGGCTTCTCCATGCCCGACCTGGTGGGGATCCTGTACTGCATGGGGCGCACCCCGACAGAGCAGGCCCAGGTGGTCTACGTGCACAACAGCCACAACGGTGAGCGGATGGGGCGCTAGGGCAGCGTGACCCAGTCAGTGAGCCTAGGTTTGGGCTCTGCTGGCACTGGGGGTGGCAGCTGTCGGGTCAGCAGGCAGCTCTGGTTCTTGTGCAGAACGTGGGTGAGGTGGTGGACCACCACCACCACGAGGTCTTGTCTGGTCAAGCACTGGGCATGAGCAGCAGCCATTTTGATGTGTGTAGGGTGCTGTGGATCAACCCACTGCATGCAGGAGATGGCATCTGGTGTGATGAAGTAGCGTTTGCACCCCGTGAAGGCATGAGAGCAGAGGGATTTTCAGCTGGAGGAGCGTGGCCTGGCCCCAAGGGCACTTGGTGGCCTCCTGCCAAGGCGGTGTGTGGGCAGGGTGGCCGGCGGCAGCCGCCTGGGGCGGGAGCAGTGCGCAGGAGCCGGGCAAGGTCCGAGCGGAGGGAAGCTGGAGGAGGTGGGGAGGTCTGGCAATCATCAACCAGGCAGAGGGGCCAGTGTCAGGGCCAGCCCCAGGGCCCTGCTGAGGGGTCCCGGTGGGGCTGGCTCTGCCCCAGCCGGGCTGCTGGGGAGGGCAGGGTGCAGGAGGCAGCACGAGGCTTGTCTCCTGCCCCTGCTCCTCTGCAGGGCCAGAGAGCCCAAAAGGGCCTCCCCAAGCTGGGCATAACACCCAGGGATGCCCAGTCTCTGGCACTGCCCTTGCTGACCTCCTCTCCTTGTGGCTCTTGAGACTTCATGGAGCTATTGGAATGAAATTTTCTGCCATAGGTGTTTTCTTCTGGGTGTTTTCTAGCTCTTTGTTAGAAAGATTTGGCTAAAACAACACATTTCCCTGCCCGTGTTAAAATTCAGCTCCACCACACTGTTTTGAGCTGCTCCAGTATCTCAAGCTGGGGAACAGACTGCGATAAGGACTGTGCTGGTGGGGCACGAGCATCCTCCGAGGAGCAAGGGCTGGTCTGTGTCCTCCACCAGGGACTTGCACTGAAAATGGCAGCAGTCTTATCAGGAACAGAGACGAACAGTCTGGGCAAACAGAGTGCTGGGGAGGAGCTGAGAGAGGAGGGCAGAGTGCTGGGAGGTGGTGAGGGAAGGCACAGGGATAACAGAGGTGTACAGGGAGGTCGTGAGCACGTGGTATATTAAGGGGGAGTGAGATCTGCACCCCTATATTGCGTGGACGAGGTGGTGGCTGGGACCACTGGTCTGGTCCAAAGCCCCTGCAGGAGTCACAGGTGACCAAAACGCTGCTGTTGCTCCGTTTAATTTAGAGAAGAAGAAGCTTAGAAAAAAAATGAGGAAGATTGATCAAAGGAAAAAATAACAAAAAAAGTAAATCTTGCCAAGGGAGTGAGGGCTGTATAAAGAAACCACCTTGGAGACTAAAGTGCATATTGCACTGGCTCTCCCTGGGGGGCTGAGCGTGCACAAAAGCAGTATCGATAAGCAGCAGGTAGGGAGTGCTGTCAGAGGAGAGCTGGTATCTTCCAAGAGGCTGTGCACAAGTGGCAACACAGGAAGGATTTGAAACTTTGAAAGTTTTGCTGTAAAAGCACAGTAAAACAGACCAAAAAGATCCCAAAAAGCAATTTGATGAAGGGTTTAAACCTGACAATAAACTATTTTTTTAGAAATCCAGAGCAGAAAGATGCCCAGAGAGGCCGCTGCAGAAAAATTAATTTATTTTATTTTTGTGTCTGTGAACACAATAGGGAAGTTCAGGAAATTTGTCAGAGGATCTGTCTAAAATTACAGGGCTGATAAGAGAAGACAGGCAATAAATAGCATGAACGAGCTGTGCCGCGTTGCCAGGACCTCTCCTTAGCTTGTATTGGTGCCAGCAGGCTGCTGGTGTGCCACCGCCCTGCGTTACGAGCTCTCTAGGTGGGGGCTTGTAAGAAAATTCCCTTTCAAAGGCAAAGATGCCCATGGGGACCCTGATTTGCAGGGCTAGATGCTGGGCTTTCATTTGGGGCATCGGACCAGAGGAAGGTCCAGAGGCGGGCAGGGGGACGTGCAGAGCTGTGTGAGATCCTGCATGCCTGGGAGCACCGCAGAGCGGTCAGTTATCCGATGTTATCTCTCCCACTGCAAGCACAGGAGAAAACTGGTAACAGGCAGGTGAAGAGGGGACAAGGAGGTGGTTCCTTGCACTTCGTGCCTTGGGTAGGACCAGGGCTAAATCTGCATGCCTTTGACGAGAACAAAACCTGTGGAAGACCAATTTTGAGTGGGGCAGAACAAAAAGAGAGATAAGAGCTGACTCAGGAAGCTGCCGGGCTGCAGGTGGTGCAGGCGGGGAGGCTCTCCTGGGGAATTACCGGGATGCTCGACCTGCTGTGCCCTTCCCCGGGTGTCTGCGGCGTGTGCCGCTGGCCCGCGCTGGGGGCAGGATGCGGGGCTGGATGTGCTCTGCTCCCACCCAGCACAGCCGGTGTCCGGGTGTGCGATCTGGCGCCCTGGGAGCCGGCACCTGAGTGTGCCCTTCTTTGTGTCTGCCCTGGCACGCCCAGGGCTTGGCTTCCCAGTCCTTAACATATTTATAGCCTGGTTTAGGCTCAAAGCTGCGCTCTGGCTGACTCACGGCATAGCTATGGAAGTTCATCGCTGTTGCATACCCTGACACTTGGGAAATCAGGAAAATGTGGCTGTGCCGTGGCTGAGTGCTCTGCTGCAGGCAGGGACAGCCGCTGCTCCTGCCCCTTGCTGCCCCTTGCCTGTCTGCACGGCTCCGCACCTCCCTGACCTGGCAGCAAGCGAGGCGTCCCAGGCTGTCACATCTCCCCAGGCTGCTGTCACCAACATCCCGTGCTCACGGGAGGGCAGGACACCCCATCCCTGGGCTGACAGCCCTCTTGCAGCTCATCTGCCAGAGGGGCGAATGGGGAAGTGTGTGGTGATGTCCCCATGGAAAGCTGGGCTTGGGCTGTGTTTTGGGGTGGCTGGTCATGGGGTGCCGGTGCTGCCCTCAGCCTGCTCCTCCTTCTCTGCAGCCCACCTCTTCCCGGTGAGGGCCACACAGTCCGTGAACATCGCCGAGACGGCCACCTTCTCTGCCAGGGTCCTCAAGAGGAAGGAGACAGACGTGATGTGGAAAAGAAATGGCAAGTGGCCCCGCAGCAGGGCTGCTCCCACACGGTGCCTTGCGCCTTGCTGCCCCGCTCCCAGCCCCGCTCACTCCCCCACCCCAGGGTGCGGTGTCCCCGGGTCACCCTCCGTCCCCTCGCAGGTACCTACTACCAGACCACGGACCGGGGCGAGGTGCGGGGCGACCTCTTCACCCTGACCCTCCCCAACGTCAGCGTGAGCGAAAACGGCGTCTACAGCGCCACGTTCATGGGGGACAGCCCTCTGTGGAGTGCCTTCTACAGGCTGATCGTGAGAGGTGAGCGGGGCTGGGGAGGTGGCACCCTGCTGTCCCTTCCTGTCCCACGGGGACAGGTGGCCCTGATAGACCAGTGCCACCCCACAGCCCCTCTGTTCTCCCTGCAGCGTGCGCCGCGAAGAAGTGGGGACCGTCCTGCGAGAAGGACTGTCCCGACTGCCTGAATGGGGGCGTCTGCCACGACCACATTGGTGAATGCATCTGTCCTCCCGGCTTCACGGGAACCCGCTGTGAGAGAGGTAGGGCGCCCGGCTGCCTCTGCTCTGCAGGGATGAGCTGTGCCCAGAGGGTTCCCTGCTGCACCCCCAGATCTGGGCACCATGGCCAGAAACTGTGCCTGCATCCCCAGCCCCCTGCTTCTCGAGCAGGACCATCCACCTCATCGGGACAAGCTTAGGGGTGGGGGCTCCTTGCCTGCTTGGGGTGGTGATGGGGGGCTTCAGGACCCCAAGCCAGCACCACGCTGTGCACTGCTTATTTTCCAGCCTGCCGGGAAGGCCAATTTGGCCGCAACTGCCAGGAGACGTGCCAGAGAGCCCAGGGCTGCAGGGGGCTGAGCTTCTGCCTGCCGGACCCCTACGGCTGCTCCTGCGCCTCGGGGTGGAGCGGCTCCCGCTGCAACCAAGGTACGGAGATGTGGGCATCCGCCACCCGGCCCTGCGTGGGGGTCCCAGCCCCCATGTGGGACCATTGGCACACCGTGGCTGGGGATATCAGCGAGGATTTCTCTTCCCACAGCCTGTCCCCCGGGATACTACGGCCCTGACTGCGCCCTGGCATGCGCCTGCCGCAACGGGGGCAGCTGTAACCGCTTCAGCGGCTGCGTCTGCCCCGCGGGCTGGCACGGGCAGCACTGCGAGAAGTCAGGTGAGGCTGGCACGGGGCTGCGATGGGTCTCTGTCCCCTGCAGGGGGGCTCCAGCTCCTTCCTCACTGGGGACATGGCAGGAGCTGGTGCCAGCCTACGCAGCTGGGTGGGCAGCCCACCTTGCTGGAGGAAGTAGCCCCCAGCCCCATAAAAAACATGGTGCTGCTCTGCAAGGGTAGTGTGTACTCCAGCTCTCATGAACTAGCTGTGCTGAGAGCATCGCTGAGCCTGGAGCATGGGGCGGGATCTGGGATGGAGCCCAGAGCCCAGCACTGGCTCCACTGCAGACGTGACTGGGGAAAGGTCTGAGCATCTCCTGTACATAGCGCAAAGCACGACCAGCCCTAACGCTGATTTCTCCACACCAGACCGCTTCCCCCAGATCATCAAACTGGCCTCGGAGCTGGAGTTCAACCTGGGCTCAGAGCCCATCATCAGCTGCGTGGCCACTGGCAACCCGCTGCCCGCAAGCGACGGCGTGGAGCTGCGCAAGGCTGACGGCACCGTGCTCAAGGTGCCGCACACCCCCCATGTCCACCGCATGTCCTCGCCCCACCGCCATCCCTGGGCACTGGTCCTGTACCCATGTTGCAGGTTCCCCCAAAATCAGCGGTCTCCCCACTGGCCTGTGCTGCCGCAGGCAGTGATGGATGGCTCCTCTGTGCCCACAGCTGGTCAAAGCCATCATCGAGCCGGGGCAGATCACCTGCGAGTTCCAGGTGAGGCACCTGATGAAGGACGACGCGGGGCTCTGGGAGTGCAGAGTCTCCACCACCGGGGGCCAGGACAGCCGGAAAGTCAAGGTCAACATCCGAGGTGAGAGTTGGTGGGGCATGGTGTGGCAGTGTGACCCCCCCGCTGGACTAGATGCCGCCCATCATGTGTCACGGTGCCAGCAGACAGGTTTGGGTGGTGATAAGACACTTGTTGGGGTCCTCTCTTTCCTGACAAAGCTGGGAAGAGCCAAGAGGTGGTGGATGTCCCCACACTCTGCTCCTCGTTGCTCCTGGTACCACTCATATTGTCCCTTCCTTCACACCCAGTGCCCCCAGCGCCCCTGAGCCCGCCCCGGCTGCTGGCCAAGCAGAGCCGCCAGCTCGTGGTGTCACCTGTGGACTGCTTCTCCGGCGATGGACCCATCGTCTCTGTCAAGCTGCTCTACAAGCCCAAGGATGACACCTCGGTGTGGTCCTCTATTGTGGGTATGTGCCTGTCCTCACAGGTAGGACCTGGTGGAGGGGTCTGGGGTGGGCAGAGGTCTCCATCCTGCTCAGCACGACCCCCGGGACCCTCTGTGGTGATGCCAAGGAGGACACCGGTGGTGGGGCAGGTTGTGGGAGGGGGTCATGGCTTTGACATGTGCTCTTGGCCAACAGTTGACAACAGTGAGAACATCACCCTGATGAACCTCAGGCCGGTGACCGCCTATGTTGTCAAGGTGCAGCTGAGCCGGCCGGGGGATGGCGGGGAGGGCAGCAAAGGACCCGAGGCCGTCATGGTGACCGAGTGCCTAGGTGGGCCCTCATCCCTCTGACCCCGAACCCAACACTGCATGGCACGGGGTCCGCCAAGCCTCAGGGCTGGCGTCTGGTCACTTTTCGTTGCCTTTTTGTTCACAGAGCCCACAGTCAAGCCCGTGATTGAAGGCTGGTCCATCGAGGATAAAAACACACTTCACGTCAACTGGAAATTGCCAAGTAACCACGAGCCGGCACACGGGTTCATCGTCCATCTCTTCGACTCTGCGAGGCGGCTGGTCTGGGAGAAAAACATCACGTCCATCTCCGTGCTCTCCGCCCGCATCGCGGACCTGGAGTTCAACAAGGAGTACGGGCTGGAGGTGCTGGTGTACCACTGCACCAGCCTGGGGCCCCCCTCCGACCTCTACAAGGTCATGATCAACAGCAAAGGTGGGCACCGCGCGGGGCCGGGCACAGGCTCACTCCCCCCAGAGCATGGGGGGCTTTGGGGGAGCCATCTCCTACCTGCACCTCATGGAGAAAGGGGCAGGAAATAGGGAGGTGAAGTGCAGCAATGTGTGATGCCTGCAGACAGATCTGTCCTGCATGCCCTCACCCAAGCCTTGCTGGGCTTGCCTATGCTTGCTGCCCTTACAACACCCCGTAGTGACAAGTTCCTCAATATAATTATATTCCGTGTAAAAAAAAAAAAAAACATTTTCTTTTGTTTGCGTTCACCCCGGTGATCTCACTGGGTGGTCACATCCCATCAGCCTGGCCATCCCTTCTGGTAAACGAGGGGGAAGGAGCGCACAAGGTGTGACTTCGGTGAGGTTCAGCACAGCCTGGTACCTGCTGGGAAGGCTTCTTGCGTGTCAGGCCCGGGGGATGTAGTGCTGCCTCTTCTCCGTGCTTGTGAGAGCCTCGGGTAGTTGCGGGATGTGTGCTTTAGGATGTGGGCAAGGCACAGAGGAGGAAGTGGGAAAGAAAAAAACATCATGTGTGAGGAAGGGTTGAAGAAAGAAAATACCCCAAGAGGTGTTCGGTACAGAGACATTTAGCTTGAGGGTGCCTGAGGCTGGGAAAAGGGGGTGCAGCCCTGTCCCGCTGTTGTGCCCTCCCATCCCCACCCACCTCTGGCCACCGCCGGAGGCAGGACACTGGGGAGGTGGTCTGACCAAGGTGCAGATCCAGGGAAGAAGGTGAGGCTGAAAGGTGGCTCGAAAGCCAGCTCCCAGCCCACACAGGGTCATCAGGAAGGGGACAGAGACCTGCTGGGGCTCGTGATGGCAAAGGGATGGACAAGAGGTCCAGCGCCCAGCCCCTGCAGCAGTGGGAGCCCTGTGCTGGGACTGACGCTCTCCTCTCCTCCTCCCAGGGCCCTCCTCCCCACGGGCACTGTCAGCAGAGTCCGTGTCCGACACGGCCGTCAGGCTGTCCTGGCAGGTCCCCGAGTACCCCAACGGGGGCATCACCAAGTACATCGTGGAGCTGCAGCAGGTGGGGGGCACCAGCGAGCCCCAGTGGATTGACACCGACAACGGCGCCGAGACCACCAAGATCGTCGGGGGCCTCAACGCCAGCACCACCTACCAGTTTCGTGTCCGGGCCAACTCCCACGTCCCAGGGGAGTGGAGCCAGCCTGTGAAAGCCAAGACCCTGGGGGACGGTGAGTGGGGTGTCCCCTGGGTGTCCCCACAGCCCCTCGGCAGGAGGTGTCACCTCCGCAGCCTCTGCCCACCTCGCCCCAGGAGCTTGGAGCTCTCTGCTGGAGCTCGGTGTCAGTGTCCGGGGCAGCAGAGAGAGGCCGGGCTGCTCGTGATAACCTCTGGAGCAGCAACCCAAGCCCAAACACTTGTGTCTGTCTTCAGACCTCCTGCTCCTCCTGAGTGGCTCTGCCTTGGTCAGAGGGTGGCACGGTGTGCAAGGGGCAGGGCAGAGCTGGCACAAAAGGGGCTGATGGCTGTGGAAACATAGGGAGGAACCAGAGCTGGTTGGAGGTCCAGAAACTGATGAATTACTGGCAGGGTCCAGGCAGTACCAGCCTCCCCCTGTGCTGCTGGGAGCTGGGGGTGGGCTCTGGTGCCTTCATGGGCTCCCAGGGAGCTGGGACAGGGCTGAGGTCCCGGTGCTCAGCCATCTGTGCAGCCCCACGATGCAGGGCTCAGCTGTGGCCCACGATCCTCCCTCCCTCCCCTCGGCAGGAGCGCTGAGCGTGCCGCCCAGCCTGGGCAGCCAGAGCACCGAGCAGTCGGGAATAGACCAGCAGCTGCTCTTGGCCATCGTCGGCTCCGTGTCCGTCACCTGCCTCACCATCCTCTTTGCCCTCCTGGCGCTCTTCCTCATCAAGAAGAACTTTTTCCACCGGCGCCGCACCTTCACGTACCAGTCTGGCTCGGTGAGTGCCGCCTGCCCCGCCAGGACGGTGTCCCCAGCTCCCCACGTCCCGGCCCGATCCAGGTCACGCTCTGTAGCCTCCAGTCCGGACGCAGCCAGGCCTCACCTCCACGTGGAGAGGGTGCGGAGCCCACCCTTGCCCACGACGCCTGCCCTGCCGGCCCCGCCGCGGGGCAGAGGGGTGCCCGGTGCCCCTAACCTCACCCGCTCCCGTCTGGCAGGGCGAAGAGACCATCCTGCAGTTCAACTCGGGGACCCTGACCCTGACGCGCCGCCCCAAGCCGCAGCCTGAGCCCCTCAGCTACCCCATCCTGGAGTGGGAGGACATCAAGTTCGAGGACATGATCGGGGAGGGGAACTTTGGGCAGGTCATCAGGGCCATGATCAAGAAGGATGGCCTGAAGATGAACGCAGCCATCAAGATGCTGAAGGGTGAGTGCTGCAGTGGGGTGGGCAGGGCAGAGGGCGCGGGGGGACACGGCTGGGTCTCGAGCAGCACTCGGGGCTGAGGAGGGGCGGGAGATGCCCACGGAGGAGCGGAGGAAGGGTCCCTCCTGTAGGACCGAGGAGTGCATCCCTGCTTTGCTTCCAGAGTTTGCCTCAGAGAACGACCACCGGGACTTTGCCGGGGAGCTGGAGGTGCTGTGCAAGCTGGGCCATCACCCCAACATCATCAACTTGCTGGGGGCCTGCGAGAACAAGGGTGAGGGCTGTCCCCTGCTCCCTGCTGGGTGTTCCCTGCTCCTGGGGACAGCCCCACGAGCCCTGCCTCCCCCTGCCCGCAGGTTACCTGTACATTGCCATCGAGTATGCCCCCTACGGAAACCTCCTCGACTTCCTCCGCAAAAGCCGAGTCCTGGAGACCGACCCGGCCTTTGCCAAGGAGCACGGCACCGCGTCCACCCTCACCTCCCAGCAGCTCCTCCAGTTTGCTTCGGATGTGGCCAAGGGGATGCAGTACCTGAGCGAGAAGCAGGTATGTCCCAGGGATGCAAGGGCAGGGGTGTGCTCCCATGCCGCCATGGCTCACTGCTGGCCTCTCCCAGTTCATCCACAGGGACCTGGCAGCCAGGAATATCCTGGTGGGGGAAAACCTGGCCTCCAAGATTGCCGACTTTGGCCTCTCCAGAGGGGAGGAGGTCTACGTGAAGAAGACGATGGTGAGGCAGGGGTTAGGGGGCTCCACGGGGCCTGCACAGATGCGGTGGGCAGGACCCCCTGGCATCGGGAATGTCCCACCATGCTGGGACCAGCTGGATGCCAGCTGCCCACACCTCCCTCCATGGGATGTCCCCTGACGGTCACCCTCCATTTCCCCAGGGCCGCCTGCCGGTTCGCTGGATGGCCATCGAGTCCCTGAACTACAGCGTGTACACCACCAAGAGCGACGTGTAAGTCCACAGGCACCGGTGTCGGGGCACAGATGTGGCCACCTCTGTCCCTCCAGGGCAGTGGGTACATCCCTGGGGAGCTGTGGGATCTGCCCAAGCCCTGGTTGCCCTCTTTGCCCTATCCAGTCCCACCACGAACCCTGTCTGCATGTCCCCCTACCCGCAAGTGGGACACTGCCACCGGCTCTGTCCCAGCCTCACCTCCTGCTGTTTCAGGTGGTCCTTTGGTGTCCTGCTCTGGGAGATTGTCAGCTTGGGTAAGGCTCTTCCTTGTCCACCGTGCCTGCTCGGGTCCCTGTAGGTCTGCACAGCCCTCGTCCTGCAGCCCTGGAGGGGACAACCCAAAGGGACGGTGGCCGGGGGCCTGGGCACTGTCCCAGGGACTGGGTGGACATCACCGCATGGGACCTCCCCGGGGCTCTGGGTCAGGGGGATGAGGACACCCCATGCCCCACCACAGCCTCACATGTCTGTGGCTGCAGGGGGGACTCCGTACTGCGGGATGACGTGTGCCGAGCTCTACGAGAAGCTGCCCCAGGGCTACCGCATGGAGAAGCCCCGCAACTGTGACGATGAGGTGTAAGTGGGCAGAGCGCCCCGCATCCCCCCTGCCACTCCTGGGAGCTCTCACTGGCTTCTGGCAGCTCCTGGCCGGTCCTCTGTGCACCCCAAACCTCCTTCCCCTTGCTTTAGCCTCCCACCTGCTCCTCCCCATCTCCCCCAGCAGCTTTTCCACCCACTCTGCTCCGCACACACTGACCGCCCGGGCTCTGTCCCCAGGTACGAGCTGATGCGGCAGTGCTGGCGTGACCGCCCCTACGAGCGGCCGCCCTTCGCCCAGATCTCCATGCAGCTCATCCGCATGCTGGAGGCCCGGAAGGTGAGTGGACATGGGGCACGGGGGGGCCACCCACCCTCCATCCCCGTGCGACCCCACCAAGAGCACCCCAGCATCTCCCCCCTGCAGCTCTGCGGGCTCCAGCCCCATGCCCGTGAGCAGCGGGTACAGGAGGAAGCGGGGACGGGGACACTGTCACGTCTCGCTCCTGACTTGGGTTCCCATGCAGGCCTACGTGAACATGGCCCTGTTCGAGAACTTCACCTACGCAGGGATCGACGCCACCGCCGAGGAGGCATGAGGCTGCGCCCAGCTCCACGCCACAGGGGGACAACGCCGGCCCCCAGCCTGCTGGGACAGCACCGCGGGGACAAGAGGCTGCCTGTCCCCGCCGGGTGACAGTGGCCCAGTGAGTGCCCTCCTGGCAGCAGGACAGTGCCATCCCCTCCGGGTACCTCCCCATGTGTCGGCAGCGCTGGCCCAGCACCGACACTGCTGGAGGACACGCGAGGATGGCCCCGAAGGACAAACTCCAGCTGCATGTAGCAGAGGGCAGGAGAGGGACTCTGCCCCCAGGAGCCAGGGGACGCCGCAGCCCTGGCAGGACACAAAGACCCAAATTTTGGGGTGAGAGAAGGAAGCAGAGTCCTGGCAGCTCCCTGCCCCGCAGCTCTTGGCGTGCTCTGGTGCCAGCGGGGCTGCGAGCGTCGCTGTGGGTGTGGGACACAGCAGCCCCGGCGCAGGAGGAAGGACTGTGCGTGGCCTCCAGCTCAGCACCAGCCCCTCGGAAATCAACAGCTATGCTTTATGGTCAATAAACATAGTGCAACGGGCAGCCGGCTCTGGCGGAGGGGAGGGTGTCTGCTGCTCTGCTGCCGCAGCAGTGACTTCTGCCACCATCCTGGTCCTCTGACCCAGGGCTGCCCCAGCGTCCCCTCTGCTGGCTCTCCGTGGGGGTGAGCCTGGCCCCCAGCTCATCCCCATGGAGCAGGGCACGTCCCCGGGCACTGCTGGCACCCACCTGCATATCAATACCATTTTGATTTCCTATTCTGGCCTCCAGTGCTGTTTGGTGTCAACTGTAGCCATCAGTGAGCATCTTCTAGGTTGGCTATTAGGAGGAACTTCTTTACTGAAAGGGTTGTTGGGCATTGGAATGGGCTGCCCAGGGAAGTGGTGGAGTCACCATCCCTGGAAGTCTTCAAAAGACGTTTAGATGTAGAGCTTAGGGATATGGTTTAGTGGGGGACTGGTTAGTGTTAAGTCAGAGGTGGGACTTGGTGATCTTGGAGGTCTCTTCCAACCTGGATGGTTCGGTGACTCTCTGATCTCTGCTCCGTCACTGAGGTGCCCAGTGACCAAGTGACCAGGACCAGCCCCTGCAGGCAGCCCGGTGCTGTGTGCCCCTCGTTGCACTGAGGCTGCTGCTGGGAATGGCACATGGGGCTGCATCACCAGCCGTGCTGAAACCAAGTTTCAAGTGTTTTTTTTTTTGAGTTTTGAGTTTTTTGCCTCTCTGACTGCAAAGCCCCGTCGCCAGATGGAGAAGGAAGTGGGATTGGTTTGACAGAACTTGACTGTGACAAACTGGTGCTGGCTGTTCCCCCCCTTCCCTCCGTGCCCCCTGGCTGGCGGTGCTGCCCCCATCCCCTGCGGGGTAAGGAGACGCCGACTCTCCCGTGGCACGGTGTGGACGTGTGCCAGCAGCTCCCCAGCCCTGGATGGTGCTGCAAGGCAGAGCGGGTCCGTGCAGAGCTGCGAGAGGCAGCATGGGGTGGGATGGAGCCAGAGCCGCTGCCTGGTGCCCCATGCTCCGACGTGCCAGAAAGGACACGGGTGTCGCAGAGCACCCAGCAGCCTGCCCAGCCCCGAGCAGGGGCCTCCCTGCTTTCTCGGGGTTGTTTTTCTTCCCACCCCAGCCTCCCGGCGTGCCGGTAGCCACAAGGGCAGGACGTGCTGCCTATCTGATGGGAGCAGTCTCTCTTGGCACTGCGGCTGGCGGCACAGGGGCCGCAGCACGGTGGTTTTGGGCACGGGGAAGTGCCGGCAATGGGGCGGGGGGAGCCTCCAGCCAGGCTTCCTGAGCAGCACAGCCGACACTTCCCAGATAAAGGTATCGCCCCGAGGAGCCGCAGCAGCAGCCGGGGCGCTGGGAAGCACCGAGCACGGCACGCGGGATGGTGGTGGCCTGCCTGCCCCGGGGCTGGTTGCCCTCGCTGCTCGCCGTGGTCCTGCTGAGCCTCCGCAGCCTCACGGTGGCCCCCGAGCTGGTGACATCCCAAGGTAGGACCTGGGGGCCTTCTTAACCCCCCAGGAGGGCCAGAGGGGAGCTGGCGTGCTGGCCTGGCAGGGTGCAGAGAGACCCCCGCAGCAGGCAGGAAGGTGTGGGATCGGGGAGGGGGCACCCAGGTGTGCTCGGGGTGGGCAATGGAGCCCCCACTCACCTGTGGGGTGCCTCCCTCACTGCAGAAAGGACCTGGCAGCCCTAAGGAATGGTTTTGGGGTGGCAGCTGCCAGCCGTGTGGCATCATGTTGGGCTCCCGATGACAAGGTGTGAGCAAAATCCCAGGGCACGGCTCTGCAGCGCAGCAGCAGCACTGCTGGCTTACCGCGCTGCTCCTGTGCCAGGCTCGCAGCCCTGAGCGCCGTGTCCTTACCTCCCCGGTGGGATGCTCCCACCCAGCCCCGAGCTGGCCCCACCGGGCTCCCTGCTGCTTTGCTGCCCGCTGCACACCTCTGTTAGCCTCAGGTCCATCCGCATGGCCTTTGAGCCCCTCTGTAGGTCTTCTAACCTGTTCTGTAACACCATAAAAAGCATTAACAGATTAACTGAACGGTAGATCTCATGCTTCATCTTTTCACGCCCACTCAGGGTCTCTGCCCACCCTCCTACAGCAGGGTAGGCTCTTTAAGTCTCTCTCATAGGGGCAGTGGGAGGAAGGGGTTTGGGATCATGCTCTGCCTGCAGCCTCTACACCCTGATACCACTGCAGCGCTGCCAGTGCGATGCCTGAGGGTGCTCCGTGCTGGCTGCGGAGCACTGAGCTTTCCTAGGAAACTGAGCACTGAGCAGAGATGCTCTGGTACCGCAGCGCCGTGGGATGCAGCCGGAGCAGGGGGACACAGGTCTCTGCGCCACCAGGCTGCAGGGACCCGGCCACCCCGTCCCATGTCCCATCCCGTCCCCCAGGGCTGGGGGAGGCGCGGTGCTGGCAGGAGGCCAGAGCAGGCCGGGGGGGCCAGGAGGGTGCGAAAAGGGAAGAGCAGGTAGGAGGGAGGCTGGCGGGGAGCGGCTGTGGTCTGCGGCCAGGGGACGTGGGCTGGGGGAGGAAGGCGATGCTGAGCTGGGAAAGGAGGAACAGGGCCAGGGGTCAGGGCAAGGTAAGGGGCAGGGAGAGCGAGGGGACACCTGGCAATGACATCGGGGGACTGCAGTACTCTTACGGTCACTCCCTTCTCCTGGGGAGGGCTCCGCTGGCAGCGCAGGGGAGCGACGCTCCAGTTTACCCCTGCAACAACCGAGAGGAAGCGGTGCAGAGCCCCAGAGCCCCCTGTAGACCCCGGGCCGGGGCTGACACCCCCCGTGCTCAGCGCCGTGCGCCCCCACGCCAGCCCCAGGCCCCTGGGGCGCTGCTCCTCCTTATCGCACTTCCGCGCGCCTTCCGGCGTGAGCGGGGCAGGGGTGCTTCCCGCTGATCTCCAGGGCCCGGCCAAGCCCCCTCCGACCGCAGGGCTATTTCGGGATGGTTGTTTGTCCCGAAGGACCCTGTGTGCTGGGGAGGGGGGAGCGGGGCCGCCAGCCCGGGTCGCGGTGATGTGCGTGTCCCTCCCTGCGGTGCCATGCTGGCAGGGGCTCGGTGGGATGGGGACGGTGCTGTGCCCGGGGGTGCCTTCATGCCCACCCTCCTGCCAGACGCTGCGCTGCTGGAGGAGGTGCGCGAGGACATCCTCTGCTTCTCCCGCTCCTTCGAGGACCTCACGTGCTTCTGGGATGAGGAAGAGGAGGCGAGCGGGATGAGCCACTTCTACTACTGGTACAGCAGGTAGGACGTGGCCCGGCCCGGCACGAGGAGTGCTGTGGGGTCCTCCACCTGGCCCCAGGCCCAGGGTGCTGGAGGACCCCGTCTGTTCCTCAGGGACGTGCCCACGGCGTGTGCAGTCTCCACGCAGCGCCGCGAGGCCGGCGGGACGCGGCACGTCTGCACCTTCCCCAGCCAGGACGTGCGGCTCTTCGCCCAGCTCCACGTCCTCGTCCTGGACGCCGCCACCAACCAGACCAGGCACCAGCGGGAGCTCAGCGTGGACGTGGTGGGTGAGTCCCTCCCACGGCACAACACCAGGGCACCGGGACCGTCCCTACAGCTGGGCCCCTTCCAGGGGCTGGCAGCACCTTGAGCCTCAGCAGGGCCGGGGGTGCCCGTGCGGGGCTGCCGCAGGAGGGGAACGCAACGGCACGCTCCCTGCAGGTCTCATCGGCCCCCCGGTGAACATCAGTGCCCGCTGGGCCGGAGCCACGGGGCAGCTCCACGTGTCGTGGCAGACACCACTCCCTGACTACCCCAACTTCTTCCTCTACGAGGTGCGCTATAGCACCGTGAGCCCCCACAGCACGGCATGGGACCCCAGCAAGCAGCACACTGGGGATCCCCGCACCCCTCTGAGCAGCAGCACCCACCCACCCACGGCCGGGGAAGCCGCAGTCTCCCTGCGAGCAGGGCAGGTAGGTGCAGGGGCTGGGGTGCTCAGGGACACAGCGGCCCCCCAAAGCCTCACGCCTCTCCTGCAGGACCTGGTGCTGGCCAACACCTGGGTGGTTCTCCAGCACCTGCGGCCGGGGGTGAGGTACCACATCCAGGTGCGCACCAAGCCCGACGGCACCTCCATGGATGGCGTGTGGGGGCCCTGGTCGCAGGCGGTGGCTGCAGAGACACCCCACTCCTCCGGTGAGAGGCCGGGGGCTGCCAAGCACCCACACCCAGGAGTAGGTCCTGGGGTAGGTGAGGTGCAGCAGCTGGGTTTTGAGGGGCCAGGGCAGGGGAAGCAGCCCCCTCCCTGCCCTGGCTCTCGCCTGCCCAGGGGACATCGGGCTGTGCTGCAGCACCCCTGACCTGCAGCACGTGCGCTGTGAGTGGAGCTGGGACCCCGCAGAGCACAGCAGCTCCCACGAGCTCTTCTACCAGGAGACTCCACGTGGGGCTGGCATAAGGTGAGGGGCACGGTGGGGATGCAGTGCTGGCATGGAGCAGTGGTGTCCCCCATCCCGCACCATGCCACCAGGCACTGTGCCCTGCTCCACCAGCATCAGCCTCACACCTCCCCGCCACCTCCCCTGGCCACGCTGCTGCTCCGACCCTGACTTTCCTGGGCAAGAGCAGGAGGGAGGCAGCGCCGGCTGGGGGACAGGGGGCTCTGCCCCAGAGTGGGGCTGGCAGAGGGTGATGGCAGCGGTGCCACCAGGGCAGGGCTCACAGCCTGCTCGCTCACCGTGCAGGGAAGACATGTGGCAGCGCTGCGAGGAGGCCAGCGTGGGGACACAGGGAGCCCAGTCCTGTACCTTCCAGCCCAGCAATGCCAGCGCCATCGCCGTCCTGCTGAACGTCACCCGGCCCCACGGGCTGCCCAGGCTCAGCTACTTCCAGGAGCCCTTCTGGCTGCACCAGGCCGGTCAGTCCCAGCGCCAGCACGGCCCCGGCCCTCACTCAGTGGCTGGGTACAAGGTGCTGGGGTAGGGTGCCAGTAACACATCCACCATCCCCGCAGTGCTCACGGAGGCCCCGCAGCTGGTGGAGGCGGCGGTGGCACAGGGCCAGCTGAGCCTGCAGTGGCTGCCGCCCCTGGAGCAGCTGGCGGAGCAGCTGGATTACCAGGTCCGCTACACGGCCGAGAGCAGCCCGGACTGGAAGGTACCCAGCACGCAGCCCTGCACCCCGCGGCAGCCGGGGGCCGGAGCAGCCCCGTCCCCAGCCGGGCTCATCCCGCAGGTCCTGCAGGTCCCGCGGGCGGCCCGGGGACAAGTCCTGGACCTGCGGCCGGGCGCCCGCTACCGCGCCCAGGTGCGGGCCCGGCCCGTGGGGCCGCGGTACCGGGGCAGCTGGAGCGCCTGGTCCGAGCCCGTGGCGGTGGACGCCTCGCCCGACGCCGGTAAGGGCCGGGGACGGGGGCCGGGGGCGCGACGGGGCCCGGGGAGCGCCCGTCCCACGGCCGCCGCTCCCCGGGGCAGGCTGGGTCGTGCCGAGCGCCACGCTGCTGCCGCTGGGGCTCGCGGGGGCGCTGCTGGGGCTGCGCTGCGCCTTCCCCGCGCTCTGCAGGTAAGGACGGGGCGGGGGCAGGGGGCAGGGGGGGCAGCGGGGGCAGGGGCAGCACCCGGTGCCTGCCGTGCCCTGCCCTGCCCTGCCCTCCACGCCCGCCTCTCCCCGCGCCCAGCACCGTGAAGCAGCGGCTGTGGCCGCCCGTCCCGGACCTGCAGCGCGCCCTGGGCAGCTTCCTGCACGACGGCGGCAAGCAGGGGCAGGTGAGGGGCGGGGAGGGACGGGGCTGGGCTGGAGCCCCCCCGGCTCCCCCCACCCCGGGCCGCCCCAACCGTGCCGGCCGCCCCCCGCAGGCCCTGTACAAGCAGCCGGCGGAGGAGGCGGTGCTGCCCTGCCTGCTGGAGGTGCTGCCCGCCCCCGCGGCCGCCCTGACGCCGCCAGCGCCGGAGCCCGCCGCCGGCCGGCCGCTGCCCCGCGCCGGGGCGCCCAGCACGGACATCGCCAACCAGTCCTACCTGCTCGTCAGCGGCTGGGAGCCGCGCGGGCCGCCCTGAGCCGCCCCCTCCCCATAAACCACGACCACCGCTGCACCGCCTCCCCGCCTCCTCCTTCCTTCGCGCCGCCCCCCACAGCGACAGCTCCACCCTCCCGCGCCGTCCCCCACCACCCACCGACTGCCGAGCCGGGGGGCAGACCCGCCTCCTTACCCGCCTCCTTTCCCCGCCTCCTTTCCCCGCCTCCTTTCCCCGCCTCCTTTCCCCGCCTCCTTTCCCCGCCTCCTTTCGCGCGGCTCCACCAATGGCGGCGCGGCGCGCGGGAGGGGTCGCCATGGCGACGGGCGGCGGTTTGGGTTTGAAAGGGCCAATGGGAGGGGGAGGGCGGCGGAGGGGGGATTTAAAGGCTGAGGGGCGCGGCGGGGCGCGAGCCGCCAACGGACGGGGAGGTGAGGGGACCGGGAGGGTCCTGAGGGGATGGGGGGGGGGGGGCGCTGAGGGGATCCTGAGGGGATGGGGGGGGGGCTGAGGGGTCCGGGGGGCTGAGGAGGGGTCCTTGAGGGGATGGGGGGTGCTGAGGAGGGGTTCCTGGGCCTGGGGGGGGGGTCCCTTCGCTGAGCCCCCCCCCCATCAGGCCGCTGCCGCCCCGCAGCGCCATGGCGCACCTGGTGTTCGAGGCGGACCTGCACGGGCTGCTGAAGCTGGACACGCCGATCCCCAACGCGCCGCTCGCCCGCTGGCAGCGCAAGGCCAAGGAGAGCGGAGCCCCCGGGCCCGGCGCGGATGCCGGCGTGTCGCCCATGAAGCCGGCCAACCGCCTGCCCAGCGGCAGCAAGACGCCGGGCAGGACCCCCGGTGAGAGGCGGTGGGAGGGGTGGGGGGGCTGCTGGCTGCGGCTGGGGGCTCCCGGCCCGGATGGGGGCTTGGGCACGGCCCCTGGGGTCGCCCCCGTCTCGCTGGGCGGGCAGAGCCGCGTGGTGGGGCTGGGATCAGCCGAGCCCCGTGAGGTGTGAGCTGCGGCTCCCTGCTGGGGCTCGTGTGGGAGGGCTGTGCCTGCTGGCTGCCTCCTGCGCTGCCGCAGCGGCCCCTGCCCTCCCTCAGCTCTGGGCTCCGGAGATGTTGTTTCACTACAGCTCAAGGTGTTATCTCCTGTGAGTCCCTGAGCAGAGCTCGGTGCCTGCTCTGCAGGGAGGAGGCGAGAAATAGGAGATAGCTGTGACTCGGATGGGTTGTGTGCTCTGAGCCTTGATAAGGTCGTGGGACTTGTCAGGTTGGATGTAACACAGGCTGTGCTGGCGGAATGCTGGCTTGGTTTTGTGGAAAGCTTGCATACAGACTGTTCAATACCTCTAAGACAATGTGTGTGTGTGAATGCAGGTAAATCTGCATCCAAAATCCAGAGCACTCCAACGAAAGCTGGGGGGGACCGTTACATTCCCAACCGCAGCACGATGCAGATGGACATGGCCAATTTCCTCCTAACCAAAGAGAATGACCCTGCTGAAGACTCCCCTACCAAGAAGGTGAGCACATTGCTTTAGGATCGTGGCTGTTGCCAAACACCTTGACCTCCATGACCTTTCATGGGTAAGCAGGCTCCAAAAGTAAACATACGGGGGTGACAGCACCAGGCACTTGCTGCACTGGGCTTCAGGAGCCTGGGGTGAGGTGGAAGCTGTAGTGCCTGCAAATGGGACAGGTACACAGCTGCTCTCTAAGGATCTTTGCTTATGCACAGGGAAGAAGAATGTAGAGCCTTAGACCTCTGCTTCTGTTGCAGTCTGTGTGGCTTCTGGTAGCAAAGTTTGGGCTATTGATTCTTTTAAATAGGGCATGTTACAGAGACCAAAGCTGAGAGCCTGTGCACAGTGAAACTGCTGGTGGTAGCTGTTCTAGGACAATGGCTGCATGGAGAGCTGTTCTGGAATGTGTATGCTGTGCTCTGCAATGTGTTTATGAAGCATTTGGTCCCTTGTGGCTGTGGCTTTCCCCACTGGCCATGAGACACTGAATTTGACACACCTCAACATGAAAATCTGAGCAAGATGCAGTGCCAGTGTCTGAGGAAAAAATGTGCTAAATCTGCTTTGAGCTGCCTGTGTGCAGCTGATTCCCACAGCACAGCCCAATACCTGATTCCAGGAGAAGGAAGAGAGCTTAGGTGTATTTTCTACTAGCTGTAGTTCTGTCTAAGGGGTGGCATGGGCTTTGCGTTTGAAGTGAGTCTTGCTGAGGGTGGTTTCTCTCTCTAGGAGCAACAGAAAGCCTGGGCAGTGAATCTTAATGGCTTTGATGTAGAAGAGGCGAAGATCCTTCGCCTCAGTGGGAAGCCACAGAATGCTCCTGAAGGTACGATGCAGGGTCTATGCAAGTGGGTCCACTGGGGAGGTCTGGGCTGGGGGGCTGCAACATAGAGGCCCTGTGTTTGGCCATGGGAGGGATCAGCTGCCTGCTTCTCAGAGTTCTGTGCACACTGGGTCTCCCATCCAGGTTTCCTGAGGTCAGCTGATGACTGCCAGCTGTTAACATGTCATATGGGTGACAAATCTTCCTGATGTCTGCAAAAGCTTTAGACTCCCTAGGCCAGAAAGTGTGCAGCAATGGTCACTGAACATACTGGGATTAAGGAACTGGAACCCACCTTAGCTCAGCAGTTAATTCTGTCAGTGATGGTAGCACATGGTGCTGTTCTGAGTAGTTCTCTTCTCTAGGACTTCATTTTCACTGAAGGGGTTTTCTAGTTGAGTGGGTGGTCAGGAGGAAACTAGCTCAGGATAACCAAGCTGTTTCTCTGCACGCAGGCTATCAGAATAACCTGAAAGTGCTCTACAGCCAGAAGACTACACCTACTTCCAGCAGGAAGAACGGTAGATACATTCCCTCAATGCCAGACCGGATCCTGGATGCACCTGAGATTCGCAATGACTATTGTGAGTAGCCTGCAGTGCTGAGTGCTGGGATCACTGCACAGGAGTGCAGTTCCTAGGGTCAGTGTGATCTGAACTGGACATCTCTAACTGGGCTGTTGCAGTTTCTCATGCACCCAGACTGGCACTGACTGTTTCTGAGGTGTAGCCTGTGTGTAGGCAGGGCTCTGTGGGTCAGCACTGTGTGACCTGGATTCTCTTCCAAACTGCAGATCTGAATCTCATCGACTGGAGCTCTCAGAACTTCCTGGCGGTGGCTCTGGACAACTCCGTCTATCTGTGGAATTGTACTTCTGGGGAAATCATCCATCTGCTGCAGATGGAGCATCCAGACGATTACGTGTCCTCTGTGTCATGGGTTAAAGAAGGAAACTACCTTGCTGTGGGTACAAGTAATGCTGAGGTCCAGGTGAGTGCAGTGGAACCAGAGGGGCTGTCTAAGGGTTGCTGGAGCTGTGGGGCCTTGGAACACAGGCTTGGCTAGCACAAGCAGGATATGGTGCACTCTACTTGCCTGTACCCTGAGGCTGGAGGAGGGAGTACTCTAGGACTGGCTGGAGTTCAGTGAGCTGCAGCTCTTGGTGGAGAACTGAGGGGTGAAGTAGGTGACTTAACAGAGGCCTGTAGGGAGCATCTCAGGACAGTGTGCCCTGCCATGTCAGCAACAATAAGTATTGTCTGAAGGTGTCCTCGTGTTCATGTCATCAGGAAGTAGCACAAATTCAAATTGTTTTACCAGCTGTCGTGTGCTGCCACTCTCCAAAAGGCTTTAAGGGCCCTTCACTGCAACGAATCATTTCTGCAGCCCTGGGACCACCAGTGGTCGTAGTCTCTGTCCTGTGATGCTGAGGGTGCAAAGACCGTTACAGGGTAGAAGTGTTCCCATCCAGCTGTGGCTGGTGACCAACTGCAGCAGCAAGGCAGAGCTTCCAACACCTGCAATAACTATTCTGTGTACATGAGATAAATTTCAGTTTCCATACTGAAAAGGTTGAATACCAGAGCCTGTGTAGTAAGGTTCCCTGGGCAAAGCAACAGGGCCGAGTTTCCTTATCCTTTGGAGAACTCATTGCTCTGTCTCTCTAGCTGTGGGACATACAGCAGCAGAAACGTCTCCGAAATATGGTCAGCCATTCTTCCCGTGTGGGCTCCCTCAGCTGGAACAGCTACATCCTCTCCAGGTAAAGCTGTGTGTGGCGCTGAAGGACAGCATCCAGCTGCTGGAGCTTCCTGTTCTAGATCTGTCAGCGCTGTGGATTAGCGACTACAGGAGCTGCTCTGGGCTCAGGGGTTCTTACCTCCTCTCTCAAGGCTCTTACTCAGCCTGTTCTGTTGGGATTTTGGGGAGGCCTCTGCTTTTTGCCCTCTGTGCTGAAGTTATGAAGTTTCTGTGGCTGCCTCTCACGTCAGGAGGCCAGTAGTGCTGGTTGTGCAGGCTGAAACCCAGCAGCAGGAAGGGCAGTCTTGGAACAGCACAGAAATGGCTTTTGGTGAAAATGTGCCTCTCTGACCCTGCAAAACTCCTCCCTACAGCGGGGCACGGACTGGTCACATCCACCACCATGACGTCAGAGTGGCGGAGCACCATGTGGCCACACTTTCCGGCCACACACAGGAGGTGTGTGGGCTCAAGTGGTCCCTAGATGGCCGCTACCTGGCCAGCGGCGGCAATGACAACCTAGTGAACATCTGGCCAGCCACCCAGGGGGACAGTGGTGACTATGCTCCTGTACAGACCTTCACTCAGCACCAGGGCGCTGTCAAGGTGAGTGTGGTTCTGCTGTGGGTTGGGTGCATGTCTGTGTGCAGCACTCACTGTACCCCTTGCCTCGTGGGAGGGAGGCTGCTGTGTGCAGAGGCTGTGTGGAGCTGTTGTGGCCTGGGCGCTGGGATGTGCAGCTAGGGAACAGGCTGCCTCTTGTGCCTCTTACAACGAACCCTTTCTTTCTCAGGCGGTGGCCTGGTGTCCGTGGCAGTCAAATGTTCTAGCCACCGGGGGTGGAACGAGCGACAGACACATCCGCATCTGGAATGTGTGTTCTGGCACCTGTCTCAGCGCTGTTGATGCTCATTCCCAGGTGAGACACAGGCATCAGCTCGGTGACGAGTTCCTTCTGGCAGGGCCCCTACTGGCTCCTGATTCCTGGGGCAGGGGGAGCCATCAGGGGCTCATCCCTTGGTGGTGAGCTTTGGCACAAGTGGCTTGTAGCTTACCTGCACCTCTGCCTCTTCCCAGGTCTGTTCTATCCTGTGGTCAACAAACTACAAGGAGTTCATTTCAGGCCATGGCTTTGTACAGAATCAGCTGGTGATATGGAAGTACCCAACGATGACCAAGGTCACTGAGCTCCGAGGTAGGCTGGGCCCTTTGCCTGGGGAAGGGAGGGCTGTCAGGGGGAGGGTGGGTGTAACCCTCAGCTCAAGCAGCCTGCTGCAGGTCTGATCTGAAGTACTGGTGGTAGAGAATGGTGCTGAGGGACATGCTGCTAGAGGGAGGTGTGCCTGGGGGATGTTCAAGCACTCCAAATGCATACCTAGGATATCAATTCAGAGGGCCTCAGCCTGATGTGGGAACAGTGATGCGGACTGGTGGGGCTTATGGGATGCATGGGAGCAAAATGGGGAGGAGAAGGGGAGCAAATGTGGTTGTGTTCAAAACACAGCCCTGACTGCACACCTCCTTAGGTCACACTGCAAGAGTCCTGAACTTGACCATGAGCCCTGATGGCTCAATGGTGGCATCGGCAGCTGCTGATGAAACGCTGCGGTTCTGGCGCTGTTTTGAGATGGACCCCATAAAGAAGAAGGAAAAAGAGAAGGCAAACAGTGCCAAAACCAGCATCATTCACCAGGGCATCCGATGAGTGCACAGGGTTGTTGTGGGAGGGGGGTAAATGAGCTTATACATTGTACAGTATTTTAAGTGGTAATGTTAATAAACAGCTTCAGTTTGCTTTTTTCTTATGGAGTTTCCTGGAAGCAAAGAGCATCCAACTCTTCCCCAAGGTTTTGTTTTCTGGGCAAGCTGTGGAGCTCTCTGTCTATAAAGACAGGGTGCAGGCAGCCTGAGCCCAGCACAGCCCTGAAGCTGTGGCAGATGTTGCGGGGAGGCTGTGCTTCTGTCCCTCAGGTAGGGTGGGTGTGTCACCTGCCACATTCTTGAGCTGACACTGTGCAGTTTCACCTGTGGGTCTGCAGCTTGCTTGCACCCCACATGGGGACGCTGTAACAATGAAAGATGGCAGCTTGTGGCTCTGCTTTTGCAGCAGTAACTTCTTCAGCTGAAGTTACTGTCTAGTATCAAACTGAGCCCTACTTCCAGCCCTGGAGTGGAAGAGGGAATACCCCAGCCTTGTCAGCTTCCGCAGGGCTGGGGACCTGCTGCTGCCTGCTCTGGTAGCCAGCTGTGATGGGTAGCAGCGAGGCTTCAGTTAAAAGCAAAAGCACAGCTTCTGTATCCTGCCTCTTGGGTGAGATGGGCCTTGGTGTGCTTGTGCCTCCACACACAGCCAGGGGCAGAGGTTGCCCACTGGGGAGCACTCTGGGGCCTTGACCTTGGCACCGTAAGCCTGTACGCTGGTTCTGCTGCCTGTGTGCTGGAGCGGGGAGGTCCACAGGGGCAGAAATACCTGTTCCTGCAGAGTTCAAGAAATATCAGGTAGCTGGGATTTATGAGCACAATGTTCCTGTTGCAGAAGGTGGGGTAGAAATGCAGCTGTACTCGATCCATTAACTGTGATGCCTGATGCAAAACAAAGGTGCTGTTAGTTTATATTGTCACAGCCAGACTGGTTGCCATGTGCCATCAGTCCAGTTCACTGCACTGGGTTGTCTCTTATAGCAGCCCTCATTGCTCTGGGGGTAAGACCTAGTGCCAAGCAGAGCCTGGGCACAAGGCAGCAGTGGTCAGCTGGGACTAGGTGCAAAACTTGACCTCCCAACGCTTAAAATCCCATGCTTAGCTATGCTGCAGCTGGGGTAGATGAATAATTGAACCTTCACCAGAGCAATGAGCAGCCTGCCCAGAGCTGCTCTGCTCCTCAGCACACTGGAGCTGTGCTATCTGAGGCTGTGGGGCTGCACCAGCCCCATCAAGCCTGTCCTTCAGCTGCACCTGCCTCAGCACAGCCAGGGGTTGTTTGGGGAAGCCTGAGGCGCTGCACAGCCTGATTATCACCTTGGCCCATGCAAAGCAACACAACAAAGCCTGTGCCACCCATGGGCCTGTAATTAGCTGCAGGTGGATTAGTGTTTTCCCCTTCCTCTTACCACAGCACCATGCTGTATGGGGTGCCAGGCTCTGCCTCTGCTGTTTAAGCTGACCAAAGCCTTCACAGGAACGCAGCAATGGTACCAAGCTGTGCTGTGCCAGGGCCAAGCCAGCACATCTCTGCCCCCACCAGGGGAGGTCTGGACCTGATGGGGGCACAGGGCACGGCCTCAGCAGGACAAGCACCTGAGCCAGGTGCCTTCCTCAAGGGGCTGTTGGGGCACCCTACTTTGGCCACCTGGAAGCGTAAAGAAAGGCCAGTGGAGGAAAAGGTGACTCTTTGAGAAGCAGAACGCTGGGTCCCATGAGGAAGAACCCAGATAAAAGGTTTGGCCTGTCCCAACCCAGACCTGGGCTGCTTATTTAAGAGCTGTGGTGCTGGAAGTTAGAGTTGCCCTGTGGCATCCACTGCTGAGCCGTGTTTGTCATAGGTGCCTGTCTCTGGGAGAAAGGCTTTGCATGCCTGAAAGCTGGTGTAGTTTTTCCACCTAGCCCAACGTCAGAGCAGTTTGTCTTCCTCAGGGCTCATCTTGCCTCTGTCCTCAGCACACACCCACCCCCAGAAACTTTGCCTGACCCACCCCTTGAAAGCCCTCTGAGCATTGCTGGCAGGGGACAGCCATGCAGCGCTGTGCCCTGGGTGAGAGGAGGAAGGCACTGGGCTCTGACACAGCAAGCCCAGGAACCGGCCATATAGGGTGTGAATGCAGCTCGGAGCAACCCCTGTCACGGCTGGGACAGGGAATAAATCACCAAGTGCTGCAGCCAGCCCATGGAAAGATCACAGTGAACTGGAACAATGGGAGGAAGGCAGAGCAGAGCACACGGAGGAACAGCCCCTGTTTTAAAATACCAAGTGCAAGTAGTTTAAACCACTGTTACTATTTTGGGCAAAAATAAAGACAGTCCTGTCTTCACTGGGAGGGGCAGGGAGGGGAAAGGAGGCTCAGCAATGGCAAAGAGCCATCGGGGCTGGCCTGCTTCCTCCAGCTCCTGAAGCTGTGACTCTTGAGACCCCAAGTAACACTACACAGACTGCAGCAGGGACAAGAACTCCCCTGCCTCCCCGGGCCCATGGAGCAGTAGTAATTAGGAGAACACTTGCACATGGCAGTAGCCTCAGCTCCCCTTTAGGGCTTAATTAATAGGAGGGCAATGAGCTCTGTCTAACTGGGCAGTGCAGAGCTTTCTCTGACACCAAGCCCTGCCACAGGGCTGTGGCTGGGTTTCCACTGCAGCCCTCCCACACCACAACCCAACCTACACTGAAACTCGGCTTTGGCAGCCTGCTGGGCTGAGCCGTTCCTCACAGCCAGGAGCAGCAGCCGGAGCTGGTTACCTGCTCCACCTCACCCCACAGCTGTGAATCAGCACCAAGGCCTGCCCCACTCCTCACATGGTGATAGGGAAGGCAGCACTGGCAGCCCTGAGAAGCAGGCTCTCAGCTGGTAGAGGAGAGCAGAACACAGCTGGGGAGGATGCACCACTGCATCAGGAGCAAGCAGATGCACCCCACAGCCAGCCTGGGCTGCTTTCTGTACCACCCCACACTGCCATGGCACTTTATGGATGGAAGCTCCTTCAGCCTAAGCAGAGTGCCCCTGCCTCTCCCTCCAGAAAGCAGAGGGCCAGGGTCCTGCTTTTCCCCTCACCTGCATCCCCCCAGCTCCACACTTGGGGCCAGGACAGGATTTCTGAAAAGCAGCAGCTTCTCCTGGCCCTGGTCCCAGCCCGCACCCCTGCTCCACCCCAGCCATTCTTTCACAGGGTGGAGCCACTTTCACAACAGGAGCCCTGACACACTTCCTGCCCTCAGCGCCACTCTACCAAAGCACTTGGAAACAATCTGCCATCTGCTTCATCAGCACCCTGCTATCACCCTCTCCCCCCAACACAAACCTGCTACACCAGCTGCTGCTCCCAGCCCTGCCTCCAACCGCGCTGGGCAGGACCAAGCACCTGGAACAGCTTCAGAGCACAGCAAGCCAGAAAATAAGACAGAGCCTTTTCTCCTTCTGTCTGTTTATTTATGATAGAAGAGCAGCCCAATCTGACTGGGCCTGGCTCCTTCACCTCATCCTCAAGGCCATTGTTACAGCTTTGGTTACAGCCAGAGCAGGTGATGGGCACCAGGCCCAAGAGAGCTGCTGCATTGCCCTGCAGAGTGGCAGAGGGCACCTTCACCCAGGCCCAGCAGGATGGATGGGGGCAAGAGGCACTCGCTGTTACACCACAGCGGGGCACGCTACTGCCATCCCCCACTGCCTTCACACCGGGACAGAGGGCTGGGCCCAACAGCAGCCAAATTCTAGGGGCAATTATTGCTCAAGTCTTGAGTTTGCAGGAATGGAAGTTGTCCAATGCAAGATGAGCCCGGCCTCCCTCACTCTGAGCAAGCCACCAGCTGCCCCCCTGGATCCTGCAGGCTGAGCACACGCTCAGCACCCAGCCCAGGCACAGAAAGGCAACGCAAGGCAACCTGGGCTTATGTGGCAGAGGCATTTCAGGCTGTCACCACCCCACTACGTACCAGGCACTGGGCATGTGTATTGTACTGGGCAGCTCCGGGCCCGAGTCCGGTACTGGCTGCCCCTACATTCTCCACAGCCACACCTGAGCACAGACAGCAGGGCAGGACCCCCCACCTGGGCACACAGGGGCCAGAAGGGACACGCAGCACTGTGGCACGGAACAAGGTGGCACGAGGCATGGTAGAGCAGAGCACTCACACTGGAGCTGGCAGCAGCAAGCAGCCAGGGACAAGTCGGTTCATCCACACAGGCTCTGATGAGCCTGGGAAGAGGAGAGGGCACCAGGACAGGGACCAGTCTCTTCTTTTTGGTCCTACTCAGAAGGAAATGGCCCCCAGGCAGAAGGGCCAGATGCAGGCACTTGGGGGGAAGTTCCTTTGGAAAAACACTGGAATGGGACTGCAGCCCCACAGCTGTGATGCAGGCAGCTGCCTCTCTGCTCAGCAACAGCTACAAACAGCACGAGCCCTCCCGAGAGCAGGAGAAGTTGCCCATGGCTGCTCAGAGCAGAGGGGCCGGGCATGCAGACAGAGGACAGCAGGGCTGGGCACGGGGGTACAACAGTCTGTAGGCACTTGACTTGGCTAGTGGCACCCAGGAGCAGGGGAACAGGTCCCAGCTGCCTCTGCCCTGGGGCTCTCATTGGCTCTGGGAGGGCCTCGCCCTCTAGTTGGCTTTGACCTTGCCGTTGGTGACAGTGCCATTCTCATGGATGCTGCTACCGTTGTGCTGGGCTGCTTGCTGAGCCACCCTAGGCAACCGTTTGCCCTTGGTGTAGGACTGGTACCAGAAGTTGGAGAAGAGGATGAAGAAGATGGTCCCATAAATCCAGATAAGGTGGACGAAGATGGGGAACTGGTACTGGCAGCTGGGCATGAAGTAATACTGGGAGATGTGGACAGAGACGATCACGAACTGAGCCTGGGAATAAGGCAAAGGTGGGGACAAGTTATTCATGGGATCAGGGCCAGGGATCTCCCACCACAGATCTTTATAAGTTAAAGAAGAAGGCTCCTTGCCAACCCTACAGTACAGGTCAAGCATGATGAGAAGATGAGGAGCAGCCAGCAGCAGCTGGAAGAGACAGGGACAAGCCTCAAGGCAGTTTTTGCCTATCACCCTCCTAGCATGGCCCTGGGGCAGCAGGCTGAGCAGCACCCATGCCCTGTTGGAGGCTGCGATGGGGCAGTGCTGCTAGAAACCCAGGGTGAGAGGCTGTAGGAAAGACAGCTACAGCGCCTGGCTGCATCCAGGATATGTACATCAGAAGTGAGGGCACACACCCCACCCCACAGCGGACTCACCAGCTGGATGGCTGTGATGTGCTTCTTCCACCACAGGTACTTCTGGAAGGCAGGGCCCGCTGCTGAGAGCCCGTAGTAGAGGTACATGACAACGTGCACCATGGAATTGATCATGGCATGGAATGAGCCCATTCCCCCTGTTAGACAAGTTCACATGAGCATAAATCAATCATCTGCAGTAATCAGTACAAGCAGCTCCTAGGAGCCCAGCAGGGCCAAAAAACCCTTCCCGGGTTAGCTGGTGCTAACCCCACCCTCCCCACAGCTGGGCACACTGCCACTTTCTTACCTGGTCCAAACTTGGCTCCCCACCACCAGCTCCAAGGCAGAACAGAGTGGTGGAAGAGGTGCAGGAATGTGACCTGTTCATTCTTCTTCCGCAGGACAAAGATCACCTGCAACAAGAGCACAACGCATCAGGGACCAGCACCCCCAGCAGCAGCCAGAGCAGGCTGCACCATGCATTCAGTGCTGCTCCATCCCGCAGCTCACTGCCACCACAGCTTCCAGAGCTGTAACACTCTGCAAGTGGCTTCTGCCATAGTCCAGTGACCTCCCTGGCAGTGACACCAGACAGAAGCACTGGCAGCCCAGACGGGAAGGGCTGAAGGAAGCACCCACTCCAAGTCCCTGTCCAACAAGCAGAGACCAAGCCTCCCCCCAGCACAGGGCCTGCCCACTCACCGTGTCTGTCAGCTCGATGAACTTGGAGAAGACAAACAGCCAAGCAACACTGACCATCTGCAACAGAAGAGGGTAACAAGAGACCCATCCCAACCTGAACATGCTGCCCCATGGTCGAATGCTTCCATCTATCAGCCAGTTACTGAGTCAGCTGCCTCAGAGCAGAGGCAGGTAGCTGCGATCCTGCTGCCCTGACATTTATCAGGAGAGGGAAGAGAACTCACCCTGAGGGCCTTGGGGTCCTGTGAGAAGTCCACAGGGTCACATCGCCAGGTGTACCCAGTGAGCCACCCTGCCATCAGGAACTGCAACGAGAGCATCATCAGGGTGAAGATCAACACATCTGCCACTGCATCTCCCCAGCCCTGCTCAGAAGGGCAGGGAACAGTCCAAAAGCTCCCCAGCACCCACGCAGCCTGCACGGAGTGCTTTATATACACGTACCAGGCAAAGCCTGCTGCTGGCAACTCACCTCATAGACTATGTAGATCGAGAGTCCCACCAGGAAGAAGTTATATAGCACCATGAACTTCTTCAGGTTTAAAGGCTTCCTGTTTGCCATTAGCCGGGGACCCAAGGACAGTACAAAGTAGACATATGCCAGAAGGATGCCCATCACGAGGAACGGGGACTGCATCAGTGGGTAATCAGCAATGCGGGGGTCTGTGGAGAGCCACGGAACAGAGCAGTGAGCATCCAGTCTGCTACACCAACATCACTCACGTGGAGTGGAGGCAAGGACACGGAAATCCTGTTCTAGGACAGGAGCGCAGGCAGGGGGCAGCCTGGTAACAGAAGCTGGAGAGCCCAACCAAACTGGGGAAGGAACAGCCTGGAGCTGTGCTGCAGGAGGGCACAGGTGCCCCAACAGGCACCGAGGCAAGACACTGTCAGGCAGTCCCCAAAAATACAAAGCTGCATCTACACCAGGGCAGAGGCAGAAGGCAGCTAAACCCCAACTGCTTCAGGGCTAACAGTGCATCCCCACAGCCGTGGCAGCAGAGCACGGGGCCACCTGCCCTGCAGCTGGGCAGAGCCGAACACCCACCTGCTTTCTTCATGAAGTCCTGATACATGGTCACGATCCCCTCAATCCCCTCCATGGTGGTGGCACTGTCTCTGTGGAGAGAGGACGGGCAGATGAGGCAGCTGCTCCAGGAGGGCAGCCTGCGGAGCACGGCCCTGCACAACAGGGCACTGTGAGCACAGCTGCACAGGTCCTGAGTATCTGGGCAGCATCGCTTCCAGCCAGTTCCACACCAGCACCCGCTCTGCAGCAAGGCCACGTGCTCCCCATCCCTCATCCCTGAGCCTCACCCACCCCGCACACTGCTCTGCCTCACCCTGGCACAAGGCCCTCAGGAGTGGTGCAGAGCTGTGCCTCCCACCCACTGGTTCCTGCCAGGGTAGCACCGCAGCATCACTGCCGGACCCGCTGCACATGGAAGCAAAGCCAGTTAGTGCAGAACTAACACAACAGCAGCTTGCTGGCCCCAGAGGTCCTGGCTTCACAGCCAGGCACAAACAGCTCCGGACAAGTACTGCCATCCCATAACCCAGCACCTCAGGGGATAGGCAAGTCCTACAAGGCAGTGACACTTCCCTTCCAGACAGGGGCAGTACCCCAGGCTGGGGATAAAGCCCCAGGAGAAGGCTGATGACCACAGGCACAAAGGCTGGCACACTCCACACTCGCTCAGCCTTGCTAGGAGCACAGAGCAGCCCAGCCACAGCCTCCCAGAGGAACGGGCAGGGGAGTTTGGCACATCCTCACCCCAACCTCCCCTGCTCCCCCAGCCCAGAGGGCAGCAGGACAGGGGCAGTGCAGACCCCAGCCCCTCCCGACCCTGCAGCAGGAGGCATTTTCCTGCAGGGCTGCTGCCAAGCAGGCACTCGACCTGCCCCTCCAGGAAGGGGCACAGGAATTGCTTCCCATCCACCGGGTCACCATCCCATCCCAGCCTGCTCCAGAGGATTGCTGCTGCCACCACCAGGAAGCGTGCAGCTCCTGCCAGGCCGGCAGTGGGAGGCTGAGGCTGGAGCAACCTCCTGCCCAGCAAGGTCCCAGCTGGGAGCAGCCACCCACCCTGAGCCATCACCAGCATCTATCCTTCAGCCCGAGGACCCATGTGGTGCTGCCAGGCACCACCGCAGCATCGCTCAGAGGACAAGCACCCTCCCAGGGCGCCGTGCAAGCTAACAGCAGAGCTGTCCTAGCCCATGCCATCCCACAGACCCCACTCCTCTGCACCGGGCAGTGACACCCAGCTCCCTGCAACAGGGGCAAGGTGCAACACCTGCCCCTTCACCTCCATCCCCCAGTACTCACTGGCAGCATCACCCTGATCTGAAGTATTTAAGGTCCCAGACACACCCAGCAGAAGCCTGAAGAAGGCAGCAGGAACCGGAGCACCCCTGAGAGCCGCTCAGGCCCCAGCTGTGGATGGGCAGCACAGAGCTCCAGGCTTTACGCTGCGCTAATGGCAGAGAGGGAGCTCCAGACCTGTCTGTCGGGTTGCAGCTTTCAGCCACGACACCCAGCTACACCTTTATTTGCTAGATTGAGGAGCCCTCAAGAGTCAGTTCCCAGCACCAGTGCCGGACTGCTCAAGCTGTGTTTATCTTATCAAGCCAGTGAGTCAGTCTTACTACAGGGCCAGGGCAGAGACACGTCTGGGGTGGAACAGGAGCCTATTTTGGGCAGGCTGGGATGAGGAGATAGTATCAGTCACCTACAGACCTACATCTCTCGCTGCAGAGGGACAGCGCTCAGGCACCACGGGTCCCTCTGAACCTGATGCCAGCAAGGCTCCGGCACCACCCAGGACCCCAGCTCAGAGCGGCTCAGGGGTCCCAGGGCAGTCCAGACCCAGGTCAGAGGGCTCGCTGCAGTTTGGCCCTGGCAGACTGAGGGAAGGCCTGTCCTGAACATGGGCTCTGGGCAAGCACCAGGACCTCTACCAGGGCACAGCTACGCTCTAGACCCTTATGGGAGGGATTTGAGCTTTCCCACAGCTGTTAGGCAGAACAACATCCTGCTGCACTCAGCTACCAGCAGCCACCTCTGCAGGGCCTCCCCAAGGTCCCCGGGTCTCCACAAGACCTGGTATCCACCCTGGCACACTGCATGGTCCTGCAGCAGGCAGAGACCAAAGCCCACCTCACAGATAAAGGTGTCTCAGCCACCTCCATCTCCTGCGGGGCAGCCCCTGCCCTTGTGCAGCTGCAGAGGGGCAGCAGCAGAGCAGCCCCAGGCGTTACCTTCCACCACGCAGGAGGATGCCAAGTGCACTGGCCAGCCTGGGCCATGAGGGCTCCACGGCAGCCTCCCTGCTGCAGGCAGGGGTTTTCCAGCACATCTCCAGGACCCTCAGCTCACCCCTGCCATTTCCTCTGCACATTGAGGTGATCACCTTTCCACCAGGCACCTGCTCTTACATGCTGCACATCACAACGCAGGTTACAGCTCCCTGCTTGGTGCCTGCCCCCTCAGAAGAGGAGAAACTCTCCTCAGACTCCTCCAGGATCCTGAGCCTCTTGTGCAAGAGATTGGGAGGAGATGGGGGAACCCGGAGATGAGCCTTGATTAGCTGAAGAGAAATTAAGCAAACAGGTTCAAGCATCCCAAAGCACCTTGGGGCCCAAACACACCCCACACAGTATCTGTAGGCCTTGCAACACACCTGCACCTCTCATCAATAGGGTGTCACTGCCCTCCCAGGGGAAAGTTCCAGCTGTGGGCCACATTCTGCCCCAATAACCAACGCTGAGCACCCGATACCCACGCTATGCAGTTTGTCCACCACAGCCTTCCAAACGAGCTGTGCAGCTAATTAGTGCTACTCCAGCAAGAAGCCAGCCCCTCTGAGAAGCCCCAGCAGCCCGAGAGCAGCCAGACCCCAGCACTGACAGCCCAGCTCAGCCCACTCCCCCGGGCAGAGGCACGCTATCTGCACGCAGCAGCCCCGGCCCTCCCGCCCCATCAGCATTCAGGCCGGGGACCAGCCCTGTAATAAGGGAGGAGGAAGCCACCCGAACTCCCCACTGCTTAATTACAGACCCCAGAGCCGTCTGGCCGCAGGGAGGGCTGGCACCATGTCCTCACTCGGCTGGCTGGGGCAGGTCCGGCCCCGTGGGGCTCCGGGGGAGCAGCAGCCCTCAGAGGTCAGAAGATAAGCGGCAGGACAGAGGCTGTGCCAGCCCTCCGCAGCCCTGGCCTACAAGCTGGCAGCGAGGCTCGCTGCTCCACAGGAGGCCTCCGCCAAGCTCGCCCTGCCCAGCTCCATCACAGCGGCCTCCCAGCCCTGCACCAGCCCCTGCCCCATTTCCCTGAGCTCCAGAAACCCCCTGGGGGGCCAGCGGTGCCCCCACAGCTCCAGGCACTCAGGGGACACTCCCCAGCAGGGAGAGATCTGCTGGGGGCAGCTGAACAGGATGGGTCAACCCAGAACAGGCTGGGGGCTCTGGAGCCACTGCAGACAGGGCTGTACGCAGCACCAAGGCTGCCACCTCCAGATGTCACCAAGAGCTGTCACAGCTCCGGGAGAAGCTCCCCTTAGCTTACAGGGACAAGCCCCAGCCCCTGCCATGCAGCAGCTCTCGCAAGAGCTGCGGCTGGGATGGAGCTGGGCACCGCTCCTGGCAGCGCTGCTCCCAGTGCGGGAGGTGACCTGTCTGGAGCAGAGCAGTTTCTCCATCAGAGCAGGTGGGTGTTAATACCACACCACTATCTCAGGCAGCAGCTGTGAAACCCTCAGGCCTTTGGATGGCATCCGACAGAGATTACATCCTCCCCTTTGCAAGCTCGCTGGAAGGAAGAGCAAGAAGAGACTCCCAGATCAGCAGGCGAGCCCTGCGCGCTCTGTGCAGCCACTGCATCCCCCGCAAACTTACAGGGGAAGGAACAAGCCCACTGCAGTAGGGTCATGTAACCTCGTACAAAACCAAGCAGGTAATGGGTACAGAGGGCCCAGAAGAACGCAGCTCACAGGGAGAGGACTGCACCCAAGCACGAGCAGTGTTTTGCCACAAACAGCATCCCCAGGCTGCTCAGGCAAGCTGCTGGAATGGGCTCACTCCTGGTCACGTCCAGCACTGTGCCGGCACGCTCAGGGAGCTGCTGTCAGCACAGGCAGGAGCTGCCAGGGAAACGGGATACTGGGGGGAAGCCTGGCAGTACAAGGAACAGGGCACTGATGAAGTGAAGGAATAAAGAAACAGGGCCAGATACCTACAGAAGCAAAACCAACATCTCCCCAAGCTGGAGAGCAACCTGTGCTCACTGGAGTAGCAGGGAGGTGGAGGCAGCCCCACATGGCGCCTGGGAAAGGGCCCCTAGGGAGGGCAGGATTAAGCTGTAACAGAGAACTCAGGGATCAGCCCTGCTTGGTCCAACCCTGACGCCAGCCACTAGAAATAACTCGAGTCTTTCAGAGCCCTCCAGCAGAGGGGATCACCCCAGCCTGTACATGGGACAGCACCAGAGCACCCAGCTGTGGTTTTATCAGGCAAACACCTCACAACAGGCTTCAAACCCATTCCCACAGCAGTGTCTGTATCTTCACCTGGTGATCAGCGTGCTGTCCCAGCCAGGCCTGGGCATTAACTGGACAGACACTAACACAAATGGACATGAGATGTCTGCAAAGCAAGAGGCAGAAAGGAGACCCCTGAACTCCCTCCAACAGCTCTGACCACTCAAGAAGCCTGAGTACAGACTCAGAGCCACTTCTCATCAAGACAAGGGGACGCTGCCTAGACCTCACCACACCAGCAGCTTTGGGCCTCCCTGCCCTCTGCACCGAGCAGGCAGCGGTCACACAGCCACCTTCAGACAGGAGGTTATGTTTGCTGGCAATACGAGAGGTGCCAGAGACTCCAGCAGCAGCAGAGCTGCACCACAGATAGCTCAGGGTCCATTCAGCCCTCCACAGAGAGGCACCTCATAGCATTAGGCCTAGTTATCTCCACAGGCATAGGGGAAAGATCAGGGCTATTGCTTGTCCCACTGCTCCTGCACAGAGGGGGAAGCCTCTCAGGATTAAGTAGCAGCAGCATGGGATCCAACTCCATTTTCCCAGAACAAGCTGTTAACAAACCATGAGCAAGGTGGTAACTGGCACAAGGTTCGCAGGCTGAGAGCACCCCTTGCAGCAAAGCTGGAGAATGTGCTGCTGCTGTGACAGCTCACCACCCTGATCCATCCCACGCAGGAAGGATCAAGCCGAAATTAAGCAGACTGAGGCACCGAGGAAGACTCCAGAGCAATCAGAGCCGGTTGCTATCTCCACCAGCCCCAAGCTACTGAGGTCCCCAGCCGAGGTGTGGAGCTGGCTGTGACTGCAGCAGCCTGTCATCTGGGCAGCAGCAGCCCCACAGCTCCTGCAGGGACGAGCCCTGGCTCCTGGGGCCCAGCTCCTCCCTGCAGGAGCTCAGGCTGCCTCACCTGTTGGACGGGCAGGAACCAGACTTTCCAGCCCAAGTCCTCCCACCATCTGACAACCAGCAGGGCGCACGCTAGCACAAACCCAATACAAAACACAGAAACGCAGGCGAGATCTCCCAGGCTGTCACAGGCTGCCGATACCGCCTGGGAGTGCCTGCTGAAGGACCTTAGCCCGAGAGCTGCCTGCACTGCAGCCCCAGCAGAGAAGGGAGGCACCCACCTTCACCCACAGCAGCAGGCAGGCAGTCACGCAGCAATGCAAGGAAGGCAGCTTCGTAGTGTCCTGGATACACAAAGCTTTTCGCCACCAGGAAAAGCTGCAGACACCATGCACCTTGAATAAACTCACTTGTTTTCACCTACAAAACAGGCTTCAAGACACCTCTGGGTCAGAATGAGTTTTGCTCCCCTCCCTCCCCAGCTTCACCAGGGCTCCTTTATCATGCTCCTGTCCCAGAGGGCCATCCACCCCCCGCATATCTAACAGAACTTCAGGAAACAGAAGTGAGACTACTACACAAGGAAGGACCACAGGGGCCCAGGCTGCGTGGGTGGCATGGCTTAACCCCTACAGCAAGATGCAGCAAGAGGCTGCTGCAACAGCTGGCACGGAGCTGCTTCTCAGAGGAACAGGCTGTCATCAGCAGCAAACACCCAGGAGCTGAAGGGGCTTCCCTGGAAGGAGATGAGGACACAGCAGCCTCAGTCGAGCCCCAAGGGCTCAGCCAACTGTTTGACTCTTTAAACCATCCTTAAGAAGCTGCCCAGCAGGTCTGGTGGGAAGGTCAGCTACATCCAGCTAGGAATCTGCCCTGGCTGCATTCTGGCAGGAGAGAAGGTGGACAGCACCTTGGGGTTTGGACAGCAGCCACTGGGGCAGCACAGCAGGATGGATGCACTGCTACATGGCAATTGAGTGGATGAGATGCTCCAAAGGAATGCAGCAGCAGTGAAAGCAGCCTGTGTGATCCCACACCATCCACTGAACCGGTGAGCCTCCAGCTGGGATAGGAAGGGGCATTCCCCTCACTTCTTCCTGCCCTTAGGACTCCAGAACCAAGGCAGAAACTTATGGGGACAGCATCAGGCAGCCCCTCTGTGCTGCCCCAAGTACAGCTGTGGGAAGCAGCCCAGACACTGAGGTCCAGTCTGCTTCGCCACCTGTTGCAATGCCCTTTGGTTATGCTGCCCCATTAGGCACTGGGAGATCAGAGCAGCAGCTTCCCTGGCTGCCCCTGCACAGGACCCAGAGGCAGAGCCCAGCACCACCTACAGCAGGCCAGATGAGCGCCTGGCCACGTCCATCACACCTGCAGCCACCAGCAGGCACAGCCCCGTGCATGAACCCACCAGCAGCAGCACTGTGGCCCCCAGGAGGCTGACGGGGCCCTCCCTGCCGCTGGCACGCCGGGGCGGGCGGCCGAGCACCTACAGCAGCCGGCGCTCAAAGCCAACATTGTGCTGCCGGCCGCGGGGGAGGCCTGGCAGTGCCATGCTGCCCGAGGAGGGCCGGGGCACCTCTCAATGGCACATTGATGCTGGCGGCCGGGGGACGGTGCCGGCGGAGGCCGCTCTCGCCCAGCACCCGGCCGGGGGCAGCCCCAGCCCCGCCGGCACCGGGCGGGGACAGCCCGGCCCCCCCCGGCCCCTCCCGCCCCGCAGCGCAGCGGGCGGCGCCGGGGCCCCGCGGCGGGGCGGGGAGAGGCCGGGCCCGGCCGGGGCCTAGCGCGGCCGCCCCGAGCCCCGGAAGCGCGGAGGCCGCCGGCCCGGGGGCAGCCCCTGGGGGCTGAGGGGGGCACCCGAGGCCCGGCGCCCCCAGCCCGGCGCGGGGCGGGCGCTGTCACCCCGCGGCCGTGCCCTCCCCGGGGCGGTGACAGCCGCGCCCCGCGGCCCCGCCACCTGCCCGGCGGCACCCGGCCCTTCCCGCCCGGCCCCGCGGGGTGACGGCGGCGGCCGGCTCGCGCAGCGCCTCCACGCCGGGACGGGCGGACGCTGCCCAGAGCCCCCTCCCCCGCCGATCCCGCCCCGCTCCCCCCGTCCCCCAGCCCCGCCGCCCCCACGTGCGCGCGGCGCCCGCCGCCGCCCTCACTCACCGCCGGCCGCACCCCGCTCTGCCCGCCGCCACGGCCGCCCCGCGCTTAAATAGCGCCGCCCTGCCCCCTCCGCCGCCGCGGATTGGTCCTCAGAGGAAAGCTCCGCCTTTTAGGGCGGGGCTGTGCTCTCCCGAGGCCAATCGGCGGCGGAGCCGCAGCCCGCCCGTGTGGTGGCCACGCCCACGCCGGCAGCACCTCAGGGCTGGGGCTGCGCGGGGAGCTGAGGGGCTGTGGGGGTTCCTTGGGGGGGGGGGGGGGCGGATTTGGGGGCTGTTTGGGGTGATTTGGAGCGGCGAGGCAGCCCCCTGCGGAGCCCGAGGGGCAGCAGCGAGAGCTGCCGGCAGCTAAAGCGGGGGGAGGATGTAAAAGTGCGCTGTCCGAACGTACCTCCAGTGGCACCTCACGCAGCACCCCCAGGGTGCGCCGCCCCGGCAGGGGCCGTCATGGCGGGCAGGGACCCGGACACCGCAGCCTGCAGCCAGCACAGCGCCCACGGCACCCACAGCGCCCACAGCACCCACAGCACCCGCAGTGCCCCGGCAGCAGTGTGCACCTGCAGCAGAGCCGGGTGTCAGCTCACTGTTTTAGGGGGGCTCTTCCAGTCAGGCTTTTGGGAAGCATCCAGCTCCCGCTGCCACCTGCACTCCTGGCTGCTCCTCCAGTGACACCACAACGCTGAGCACTGGGGAGCACAGGGCGGGAGGCCTCAAAGACATCGAGTCTGGCTGCCTCGCCTCGCACACGGCTTCGTCGTGTGTTGTCCTCACAGGCTTATCAGGCTTCATCTATAAAAGTGTCTGGGCTTGGGCTCGCGCTCTGATCTGAAGGCAGTTTCAGAATTCACTTTTCTAATTGTTAGGAATCATCTTCTCCTTTCCAGCTTAAATTGATTCACGGCCAGTTAATATCCATTTGTTCCTGTGCCAGCGCTGTCTTTTATCTCACACAGGGCCTCACCTGGGTATTTGTGCTCCAGTGTGTTTGTAGGCAGCGATCACCTCCCTCTCGGCCATTTCATGGAAGTCTAAACAAGCTTTTCCAGCATCCTCTTGCTAGCCAGCCTGCCTGTGCTCCTGCTGCCTGGCAGTGCTTCTGGTCACGCTGCTGTTCAGACTCCCTCTCCTGAAGGTGGGTGACCAGATGTGGTGGCACGCTTGGTGCTCACCTGGTGAGAATTCCCCATTTGGACAGACCAGTGCTGCACTTGTAACTGTGCTCCAGGTGCTTGCAGCTCACAAAATCCCAAAACTGAAGTACAGAATTGCACTCATGGTGACTTTCACACCTTGTACGTGTTCCTTTCCTGCAGTGCCGATGCCTCACGACACTGGATCCCAGCAGATTTCATCCAAATACTCCTAATATTTTTAGGAGATGGTCCTTAAGGAAATTAATTTACGAGAACATCCACAAAGTACCTCAGCAGTAACCTTCAGCGTGTCCTGATATGCTCCCTTTCACCAGGCTCTGCTTTCATCTTGACCTTAACCACTCCTTCCCACATGAAATTCCTGTGCTCACCTCTGCCCCCACCACCTATCTACCAAGGTTTCTCTTGTATCAGCTGCTTCCCTGCAGCCTATACAGGGCCAATTACTTTGCAGAAAGGTTAGTCAGACATAATAGACCATATTTTATCCCACTTTCCATTTCCTGTCCATATGCTGAGTTACTCTTTAATTGAATGCTAACATCAGTCTGGCAGGCCTGCAGCTGTCTGGATCACTTTTTCTCCCCTGTTAAGTATAGGGATCAATCTTGTTTGTTCTGTTCACCTTTTATTTTATATTTTTGTTAGCTTGTCCTCCTTTTAATTTGAACCATCAATCTTTTAGCTGCTTCTTGGTCCAGTTAAGTGGAAATCTTGTTGTGTTGTTTGTCATGAAATGAGGCATCACCAGCAGATTCCTTCCCATTCCCTACCAGATACTTTTCAGCCCTGTATCCCACATCTCAGAGCTTTCTCCAAGCATTCCTTCTCTCCTCTGGATCCACCCTTGCTGGCAGGCTTGTCAGGCTCTAACAATGAGCCCCAAATTGCACAGCCCAGCCTCTTCCTGCTGGTGGAATAAATTTCCAGGTCACTGTCTTCTGCTCTGAATTAAATTCCTTTCTCCTCTCTCTCAGTCCTGTAGTTCCCGGTTGCGTCTGCTGTCTCCACCACTATTCCTGTGGGGTATTTGCTCTTTAGATTTTCCTTGCTTCCTCATCTTCTGTTTGTGTTGTCAGCTCTCCAACACAGCAAATGTATTTCTTCATTTTATTTCTCCTCTATTAGTTGTTTGTTTGTTTGTTTCCTTTTCATGGTCATTTGCTTAATGGGTTGCCCTTGTCTGCGTGTCATTTGCACTTCTCATGCTCTGTGGGTGTCTGCAGTTCCTTGGAGTCCCTCTCCCACCATGTCCCCAAAGCTGTAGCAGCCGGGGCAGGAGCTCCAGGAGGTGCAAGGACCCATGTCCACCAGAGCACCCAGTTACTGGGGGGATGTAGAGCCCCCTCCTAACCCTTAGGGTCAGGTCTCCAGCAAGGACTTGGTTAATCTGCTGCGTGTTGTGGAGCTCCTGCCTTCTGGCGTCTTTGGGAGCGGGGTAGCTTGAACACACAGAGCAAAGAAAATCCCTCAAAAACTGGGGGAGGTGAGGATGAAGGAGGCAAAACCACAGAGTGGCACAGCCTGTCATGCACAGGCTGATATTCCCGGAGTGTCTGGAGAGACACTTTTATAAATGGATAATCTGCTTTGATCTGGAACCCTGCCTGCATGGAGAGAGGCTGTTAGCAGCCAGCCAAGCGTGTCCCTGGCAGCAGCCGGGACTGCGAACCAGAGAGGATCGTGTCACACACGTGCAACCACTCCTGCAGTGGGCAAAGCCCTGCGGGTCATTAACTCTTCACCTGCAATTCAAGAAACAACCTGGCTGTCGTGCAGCAGCATGGGCTGCGTACAGCCTGGCTGAGGCACACCGAGCACCAGCTCTGGGGAATTTGGGCTTCTTCCTCCATCACTCATCTGGGAGAACGGCACAACACTGGTTTTAGTGAGGGACTGCTGATCCTTCTCAGCATGGGAGTCCGCTCAGGTGGATGTGGGTGTGAGTCTCTGCACTCTGCCTTTCTGTTTTGCCATCCCCCAGCTGTTACCTTCACTCTCGCACAGCCAGATGTGGCTCTCCTTCTCCTCGTCGCCTCCTCTTGGTGCAAAAAGCAGGTGTGTGCTAATGGAACTTGCTGAAGGCGCAAGGCTGGAGGTATTCAGCACAGAGGATTATCGGACTATCAGATGGGAAGGTCTGGAGGAACTGAGCAATAAAATAGGAATGAAGTTCAATGAGGGGTTATGACCTTAGGGATTAGTGACAATAATTTCGTCTGTGTGATGAGAGATGCCGGTGCAGTTTCTCAGTGGGAGAAACAGCAAAGTCTCTCAGCTTTTCTGCTCCTGCCAGTCTGGGAAAATGGCTTGGAGTCACCCTGCAGCTGGGGGAATATGTGGGGCCTGAGCCCCTCCAGGCACTAAGATCAGTCAATGTTCTCCATTAATAGCTTTTCAGTTTTTACTGCAGAGGTAGAAATTCTCAAGATCTTGGATTTCTAAGAATCTAAAATGCCTTCTAGCTCATGTCTGATTTATATAATAGATTCATATTTTCTTATCATTTACTGAATTTATAGCTATGATATTTTTTTTTAATACTCAAAACTTGAATCATGAGTTTCTTGTCAGCAAAATATTGACATTATTCAACTCAAAAAATATAAAAGATAATAGATAAGATGCATTAAGTGAAAAGTAAGCATAGCTACTCTTGGCTCTCTAATTCTTCTGTGACTTTTGACACACATAATTAGCAAATTCACATACCTAATTGGGGATTGAAAAGATGATGTCCAGGTTCCCCCTATCTTTTTCTTTTTAATCCTGAAAAGCCAGGGATTATGCATGCAATCAGATAGAAACCCTGCATGTAAATTGGCTCTGTAATGTGGTTTAACCCTTCTCCCTTTCTCCTGAGGTTGGATCCTAAAGCACTATCAGTCATGTATCATTGCTGCACACTTTCTCTGTAACTTCAAGATGAGAAATGAGAAGCTGATTATGTTGAGAGTCCCAAAGAGATGCTCCTACATCACCTGTCTACTACTGAAAGAATAAAGCAGGGCTTTCGTAGTCACTAAAAGTGGAGATATATGCACTGCTTGGAGCCTGAAAGACTACAAAATGCCACAATGCCCACTCACGGTTTCGACAGCTGAGGATGGGCAGATAGGCTGTGTGCAGTGCGCATGCGTGGCTGAGACGCTGCCTCCTTCCAGGGCTGTTATCAGCATTAAGTGACTCATCTCTGCAAACCTGCCTCTCTTCGTGCTGATCACATCAACCTGGCAGTAAAGGCCCATTACCCCAGCACTGTCAGCACTGCACTCTTCCCTTTGGCCAGAGGAACGAAATACCATCAGCCTCAGCATCCCAAGTGCCTGGAAGCCCCTTGAGCTATCGGGACACAGCTCACGCTGTTCCTGGAGGCAGCAGCCACGAAATGACCCCGCTCAGATCCCAGCTGTGGCATGGCGCTGTCGTTTCCCTTTAAAACATCACCTGGAACAAGGTGTCCTGTGAGACAAAAGCAAAGCTTGTGGGCACTGTGGTGGCTGAGCTCGGGTGCTTTGATAGCAGACTTTCACCCTGCTGTGCTTAATTGCTGAACTTTGCCTGCTGGCCGGGTGGGCAGCATGCATGACTGCGGTTTCCTGCCATGACGAGAACTGTTTATCAGCTGCATAGAAGCCAGCAGCCTTGCTGGCGTGAGCCCTGACACCCCAATCATAGGCTGCCAACATGACTTCAGCAATACATGACACCCTGGGACCCTCTAAGGACATGCCAGAAGCCGCCAGACCTGCTAAAACATCCCCCTTCTTCTTCCTTGCCAGTGCCAACCTTCACACGTGTCCACCTGCAGCAGGAAACCACAGCAGCTCTCTGAGCTCTGCCCCCAGTAGGAACCAAAAAACTGCCCCATCACAGGGAGCTTCCAAAGCTGCCTCACGGGCACGTGGTCAGGAAGAGAGAAAATGCAGGTGATGGGAAAGCCCCAGCCTTGCTCATCCCCAGCATCTCCCTCTCTCGCTGAAGCCATCTCATTTGGGCTCTGCGATTTAGAGCCCGCAGCGGTGGATGGGCTCCAGCAACCTGTCCCAGACTGCCTGGAGCCTGGGAGCTGCTCCTCAAAGCCCGGCCACTTCTCCACTCCCAACGGGTGGTTGGGGATTTGGGCTGATGTGGTGACTGCCACCCCAAACCATGCTCCAGGGCTGCCCTCCCAGCGCGTGCTGCAGCATCGCCATGGAATGAGTGAAAACAGAAGAAAAACACCTCCCAGGTGCCCTCAGCTGTGCCGGGGCTTTTCCTGGGAAGCCTTTGCCTTTACCTGCAGTGTGCACAGCCTCGTGCAGAGGCTGGCTGGCCCCACAGCGGTGCTGGGTGCTGCACCTCGGCCGTGGGGCTGTGGGCAGGCGCTGCTGCAAGCTGCCAGGCATTGGGCTGAGCGCACTGCTGCTCGCTCTGCGGGGACTAAGCCACAGAAAGGACATTGTCAGAACGGGGGATTGTTCTGGGAGAACAGGCTGCACAAAGAGGGATTGTTTTGCTGTGAAATGAGGCCGTGTTTGAGCTCCAGCCCGCGATGGGCTTTGCCTGCCTGTCCGGGCTGCAGCCTGGTGGGGGACGCTGCCTGCTCCCCGCTGGCTGCTGTCCTCCCCAGCCCTCCTGGCATCTTCTCTGCTTCTGATGTTCTCCCCTGGTGCAGTCAGTGGCACAGCACATCCCTCAAGACCCACAATGGGAGATGAGGAAAAGCAAATTGAGAAAAAGAGAGCCCATGGCGGGTCCTGGGCTCCCACACCTGCCTGGCAGGGCCCAGGGGCACAGGGACAGAGGAGAGCAGCAGCAGGGCAGCTCCCACCATGAGGGGCTGCAGTGTTTCTCCCAGATAGCTGGCAGCAACCGTCCTCCCTTGAAGGGACAGATACAACCAGGAGGGAAACAGAGATACGCAGTAAACTGCTCCAAGATAGTGGGCAGAGAACATAGCAGCCTCCTTTTTGCAAATGCTCATCTCTCCAAAAAAGTCTTGCTCCTGGCGAACATCACAGGCTTCCTCGGGTGCCCTCCTGCCTGCACAGTGCGTGGGGACAAGCATTTTGTACTCGATCTCAGGAAAGACACAGAGCACAGGGCATGAAGATGGAAAGGAGAGGGGTCTGCATGTTCAAAACATGGGTTGGAGCACAGCCATGAGGTCTATTCCTATTTTTTGGCATTCTCTTAGCCTGGCAGTAGGCATTGCAGGGACAGGTCTGGGGTCAGATCAGCAACATACTGGGAACACTGCAGCTTCAGCAAGGAAATGACACCCATCACGCAGCCCTTTGGCCCCCAAATTGGCCCGTGAATACTCAATGAGAAAAGTTCAGAATTACAGTGGGGCACAGTCCTTGCTCAGAAGAAATGGAGCTGCCATGCCACAAAGCACAGCAGGGCCTTAGCACCACCTCCGATCTGCAGAAGCTGCTGGGACGTGGAGGCAGCAGAGGAAGAAGCCTCACAGAGAACCTGCAAACCAGGGACAGGATCAGAGCAGCCTGGACAAGAGAGCCGCTGCAGGAACCAGCTCCTGATCCCCTGACTTTGGAAAGTATGTGTCTCCGTCAGAAAAATACACACAGTAATTTCCTTTCTTAAAAACAAAACAAAAACCACATTGACACACGGACAAAAAAAGACAAACGCTTCTCCTTCCAGGAGGCCAGCCAACAGAATTTGCGTAGGCCTTCGGCATTCCCTTGTGTGCAGGGTTGCCCCCAAATGTTTTGCAGAAGGTTTTTATTAATATCTAAGTGCAGGTTTTCACCAAGGCGACATTCATGGATCCAGCCAGACAGCTACAGTGTCGTAAGGGCAATAAATACACTGTGGGATCACATCAGTCTGAACTATTCTTACGGCACGTATTACAAATATTTCCAAATATCCTCCTCCGGAGCATGCTTTTACCTCTACAGCCTCTATGTGAGGCACAAAGCGGTAACATTTACCTCTAAGGTAGATGAAGATTTATTGTGCTGGGTTGAAAGGCTCTGGGGGATTTTCCCAAAGTGCCCTTATATTCATTTTTAGACACCGGCTGTCACTTGGACAGGACCTGGCTCTCCTGGGGCCACCAAGCTCACAGGCCCTGCTTCCACCTCTGCCATTTTCCTCAGTTTGTATGTTTGGCTTACGAGCAGTTTTCGAGCTGTTTGGCTTCCAGTTTGTTTTGCTGCCGTGTCCATGTGTTTGTGCCTCTGTGGACTGCAGGTGAAGCTGCTTTGAGGATGATGCAGATGCAAAACTTGGCTCATTGCATCCTGGCAGCACACACCCCATTGTCTGTCTTAGTGAGAAAGCGCTCAGGCTCCCTCAGCCCAACCAGCAGAAACCTCCAGTCCCACAGACAGCGGGTCCCTGCCTTGGCTTCAGTATGGAGAGTAAAGGCCTGCAAAGGCTCCCTTCCCTTGGCTGTCCCGCTGGCCTTTTCAGTCACATCTCTGCTACCCTTACGTACCTCACCTTTTCCATAAAAAGACCTGCAGGTTACAAACCAAACACCAAAACCCATCTGTGTTTTCTTTTTTAATGAAAACGAGACACCTGCGGGCACATCTCCGCCTGGGGACGTGCCAGGAGAACAAACACACAGCAGATGTCAGCCGTGCTGCTCGGTGCATGTGGAGAGGATGCACCTCAGGAAGTGGAGGCACCCTGCCAAGCCTCCCCAAACCCCTCCAAACCTCCCCAAACTCCTCCAAACTGGAGGAGCAGCCCAGGGCAGCAGTGGGACAGGCCGCAGGGAACGTGGTGGGAGCGGTGGGACTGGCGTGAGCTGGGCAGGAAGGAAAGGCAATAAATCCCCCGGTCCTGCACTCGGGAGGAAGGCAGATGAAGTGTTCCTGTCAGAAGGGTGAAACACTTTCCACTCTGACAGTAACTCAGGAAGATCTTCAACAGCGTTTGCACAAGGAAAATGGTAAAAATACAGAAAGTCTGCATACCCTGCACCTCTAAATTTAAACACAGATACGTATTCTGAATTAATATATATATGAATTATTAAAATGCTGACATTCAATGAGACAAGGAGGACTGGAGAAGCTCCGGAGGCCAAGAAAGCTGATGTTATGCCAGCATTTTAGCAAAGTAAACAGGATGGCCTTGTAAACAGGTGTGTCTGTTCGACAGTCATTCCATGCACAGCAATGACAGGAAAATATGCGATCGTATCAATAAACGCTTAAAGCAGAAAAATATAAATACCAATCATCAGGCAGTAAAGCTGTCAAACTAACATGATAATTCTTCTGGCACCGTGTAGCCTTAAATATCCAGGGGAGAGCTGGCTGGGACGACAGCACTCAAGGAACAAGCTGCCGACAACCTGGCTGGGCACAAGGCAGCAGAGGCGATGCTCCCTGGGGAGTTGGCACCGCCGACCTGCTTCTATCAGGGAATGCTAAACAGCATAAAGCTGATGGCCTGGAAGGAGACGAAGCAATGACAGGTAAAGCCAGGGGCATGGCAGCAATGTGGAGCCTTCGGGATCCCCAGGGCAAGAGGTGTCCATCGCCTGCTACAGGCCGGCCTGCTGCCCTGGGGCTGGGGGAGAGCAGCCCAGACAGCCCCGCAGCGCCTGGTGTGTCGGGTGAGCCTCCTCCCTGCCGAAATTATCCTGCTAGGAGGAGGCAGGCTCACAGGGGGATGGGACAAGGCAGGAGAAGGAGTCCCAGGGGCTCTGCGTGCAGCACGTCCCTGTGCTGGCGGGGAGAACAGCCGGTCCCGAGCATCTGCTGGGGCTGCTGCTGCAGCAGGGCTCAGGGCTTGGCCCTGGCCATGCAGGGCTGTGCTTTTATTCTGATACGGTGCACTGGGAATGGTGAAACCCCCCTGGACTGACAGGCCACAGGGACAGTCAGCGGACTGTGTACTTCCAGCATGGCTTTGTGGGTGAAAGGCCCATTCCTGTTCCCTGCGTCCACATCTGAGCACTGTCAGCGGCTGGGTGAAGGGTTAAAGTCTGCCTTTGAAATTCCCATTCCCACAGCTAGAATGGCGTGTCCTGGTCCCACGTCCCAGAGGACACGAATGCATAAAAATATTTGGATGAGAGCCAAATGCTGGAAACCAGAAAAAAAAAAAAAAAGCCTTAAAGCAAAAGGCTCTGGGACCTCCATCAGCTCAGTTTGTTGTAAAAAAAGGATCAGGAAGGCTCGAGTGTAACACCCTGACTCCTCTCCATGGGGCTAACAACTCAGGGGCTCACTCCCTGGCCAGGATCCAGCAACTTGAAGGGAATTAAAGCAATACAGCCTCAACTTAAGGTGCAATAAGTCAAGAAAATTAACCTTTGCGACAACCAACCAGCCGCTGCAGGGCTGTATCAGCTCAGGATCAACTGTTTTCCTAACAACGATTTACACAAGCGCTAATTCAGGGCAGGCTGTGTCATACAGGAAGTTACGCTGCCGAGCTTGCCGGCCTCCCCAGCTCTATAATCTACGGAAAAAAAAAAAAAAAAACCCTGCCTGTATTTCCCTTACTCCTGTCCAAGTGTGTGAAAGGTCTGGCCTGCCCCACTGGAGGCGTTTTTGGGAGAGCCAGGTTAGCGCGGGTGGCAGGCAGCCACGCTCTGCCCATGTCCCAGGCTGCCCCAGCCCCGAAATGTTTTAGCTTTATAAGGAAGCCAGGCTGGGGACAAAGCGAAGCAGCATCCCAGAGCTGGGGCTCTGCGTAGGACCACGAGCGCCACGCATCTGGCACAAGTTCCTCGGACATTTTTCCGCCTTCCTTCCCAGCCTAAGCAGGGGCGTGAGCTGGAGCAGGGAACAGCCGTCCCCGCGGTGCTCAGCCCCTCGCGGGGCACACGCAGCCCGTCCGTCAGCCAGCTCCCAGCGCTGCCCCAAGCCCTCACAGCGGGGCCAGCAGCACGGCCCTGCCCTCCCAGCAGCTCGCTGGGGGCAGAACGCAGCCCCATCAGCCCAGCCAGGAGGATGTTGCTGCAGACACGTAGCCGGGCTCGTCTGTAATGGAGCCGCTTTGCTTATCGCACAGGCTGCGCTGCCAGTTGAATTTTCTGCTTCCCAGCGCAGCGCTTTGCAAGCCATCTGCAGAACCTCAGTGATACAGGGCTACTTCTAAGCAGCGACAAAGAATACCTCGGCAAAGCACCTCTTTGAGGAACAGGTTTTAATTCATTAGTGTCCATAACTCCGGTGGACAATGCCCAAGCTCTGCACATCAAGATGGGTTGGCAGCTGCCCTGGTCACAGTTTTATGGAAGGTTTCATTTTGGGAGAACAGCCTCCACAAATAAGCTGGATCTGATTAGCTCAGAGGCAAGCAGTGCAGGAGCAGCTGCAGGCTGTATCTGCTGAGTGGAGATTTCCTCACCCTTAAGATTGCTGACAGATGCTATTGAGTAAAGCACAGCACCGGCTTTCACCACAAGTCAAAGGGGAAGTCCAGGCAAGAGCAGCAAGAGGCAAGATGGCTCTCTTCTGGATCGTTAGTATGTACCAACGTGCTCTGTAGGCATCTGTCCCCACCCTTAATTCACAGAGGAATCTTCCATTAAGCAGATTACATGTTACAGCTAAAGGGCCAAAATTAGAACAGGGATGGCTTCACAATGTCCGGTTCTGAACAGAAATGGTCAGGTCTCATGGCCTGGCTAATTCAGAACTTTATAGGAACGCAGAAGCAGGGAATTATCGAAGTGAAATCGGATCCAGATGGGATTTGCAGCAGCATCAGAGTGCAAAAGCTCTGTGCTTCTGTTCCTGAAATGCTGCCTTCTTGCTGTGGGTCCTGTAATAGTCGTTGCCGGTATTTTGCTTTCCGGGGAACAGTTGTAATGGGTTTACAAAGAACAAGAACAAGATGTTTACTACTTATGTTTGTACTCTGCTGATTCACTTTATAACAGCTCTTTACACACAAGCCTGCAGCTCCAGCACTCAGCCTCTAAAATTTATTGTTTATTTCAGATCAGAGCTGCTCTGTAGCCTCACCCAAAGGGAAATGAGACTACTTGCGACCCAAGAGATGGACGCCAATGTCTCACAGTGTGCAGAACAAGGTCTTTATTCAACAACACGGAGTACAATTAGGAGCATCTCAAATCAACAGACAGAAACAAGAAGCAGAATGATCCATGCTGCTCTTCACGTTCTGTATCAAGAAAGGGTAGGTGCATTTCAGGCCAGACCTGAAGAAAATGAGATTATTACTACAAAAAAAGCTGCTCTGGCTGAACAGAGTACTTGTCTCCAGGAGACATGGCTCCTAGCAGCTCCACACAAGCCACCCAGCACTAAATAAAACCCAGGGAAGGGTGTCATAACTCCCAGCTCTGTGGATATGGTGTATGGATGTGTGAAGGAACTCAGAAGTCCGAAAAGGAATCCATGTGTGGTAGCTGCAGCAGGAACAATGTTGGTAACTGCTGTTCCCTGGGTCTGGTTCGCGTTGGCTCATCTCTGATACGGATGCATTGAGGCAGATTTGATGTTTGTTTTTATGCCACTTGGCATCTTTCCTAGAAAAAGAAAACAAGCAGTGCAAAATCAGCTGTAAGAAAGAATATTTGCTTTCCTGTCCAAGCTTTTCCTTTTCCACCCCAGGCACCACATCAGGCTTATGAGCTACAGCATCGTTCAGCTTCTGACCTAATTCAATCACTCTCTCCTATAAATCAGCACTTTTCTCTGTTGAGAAATCTCCTTGACATCAAGTACCGCGTCTCCCTACCAACTCTGTCCTTGTTCCACCTTAAACAAGCTTTTCTCTTTGTCAGGAGGCTTCTACAGGAGTGTGGGGCTTGCTCAGTTTGACAGAAGTTGCTACCAACAGCCCTGACACAAGAAATCAAACTGATCTCCACTTCATTTCAGAGAGACAAATGCAACTGGCTGTATCCCCCTCCATGTAGCATTATTTGTAGTCAGGACATATATTTGCGTTATTAAACCCCTCTCAGGTCTCTTAATTTCTCTTAACCACAACCAACTCTTGGGCATTACTCTTTGCTGACACCAATCACACATGGGATCCTAGCAGCCCAGGATAACTGTACATGGGGTACACAGGGAGGAGAACATGACAGAATTCCAAAATATGAAAACTAGTATGGAGAAGGTAACCAAGGAATGATTATTCACTGTTTTTCACTACACGGCTAAAGAGGAATCATCGAATGAAATTATCGGGAAAAAGACTTAACCATAAAAAGGAAACTTTTATGCAATTCATGCAGTAATGCTGTGGGACATTTTGCCACCAGCCTTGCAGGAGTCAAAACTGTAGTTCAGAAAGGAACTGCAGAAACTGATGGTTCTTACACCCACTGGTCTGAAGCCAAACTCCAGCTTAAAATTTGCCTAAACAACAGCTGCTGGAGGTGCCTGTCAGGATACGCTTCATTCTTGTACTCTTTCAGGCTCCACTGTGGGCCGCTATCAGGACCAGGATAAGGGGATTGACCTTTGGCCAAACAGCACAGCTGCTCTTATCAAATCGGAACTCCCTGGTAACACGAGCTGGACAAGTGCTTGTTACCAGCACATGGAGCTCGGTGTGCAGATGCTGTATAAGAGGGGATGTCTTCCCATCATGGAGACAGTGTTTGTGGGTATGCAGCCAGAAATCACAGGAGGCTTCTTTGTTTCAAAATTACAGTGGAAATTACTTTCTAAGTCTTACATAAATACCCAATTAACTTAGGATTAATATCATTGCTCAAGTTCATTTCTAAACAACACGGTCATTATGCAGGCAAAGAAAAACACCAATTAGAATATCCAATATCCAAAATCTCCACTAATATGAACACAAGAATGACAATATAGGGTTAGGCCTGCAAGTCCCCCAAGCCAAACCCATTTCTGACAGAATCTAGCAGGGGACATTTATGGAAGAATACCAGAACAGGGCAAGCCTAGAGTGATACTTCCCTTGGCTTCCAATATTGTAGCTCTAAGACTTTGAGTCAGAGATGGTGTCTTCAGGATTATTAGCTACTGACTGATTTTTCATCCAGAAATTTACTTTTCCATTCCATATAAACTTTGTGTGTCCACCACACACTTGGGCAACGTGCTCTACAATGTGATTATCTAGCATTCAGAAAAGTGTCTCCCTTTTGTTGTGAACCTACAAGCTAGTATTCTCATTAGTGCACTTCCATTGATCCTTCTGTTTCATGGGAAATCATGAGTAATCATTCCCCATTTGTTTCCTCTATACAATTTGGGATTTTATAGGCTTTCATGTTTTCCTCCTCTTACTCCCAGCCTAACCTCAGTAGCTATTCCCAGGATGAACTATCAGAACTTTTCAGAACTGCACATAATATTGCAAATGTGGGTGCCCAATGGAATTATATAATGGCCTAACAATATTCTCTGTTTCCCTGTTCCTCTCCTAGTAATTCCTTACATTCAGTTTGCATTTTAGCCCCAGCTGAACAGCTACTTTATGTTTTTACAAAACTATTGTATCATGTATTAATTTCCCAAATGCAGGCAACTAAATTAGAGTCTAGGTACTGGGCATGTAAAGACAAATTGCTTTTGCTCATTGTGCTTCACTTTCTATTTAATACAAATGTAACCTACTATAATTAAGTGAAGTCACTTTGAATATGAAATCTTTCTGTGACTCTTTACAGACATCTTTTTTTTTTTTTTTACCTACCTTAAATAATTCATTACCATCAAACTTTTCTACTTTACTCCCTACCTCGAAATCTAGTTTAACAGCAAAACGCCCAGCATAGATCCTTACAAAACCACACTGTGATCTCCCTCCATACTAAAGCCTATGTTCACTAATTCTGTTATTAAACAGGTATTGCAGTGTGAGTTATGAAGCTGAATGACTGGGATCTACTTCAACCTCTGAGCCAATTTGAAGCAGGTATTATTCCACTGTTACAATCTGACTTAAATTATTAAGGCTAGAAAGGACCCTCTTACTCAGTTGTATTTAAAAGGTGGCTGGGGAAGGATCTCTGCACCTGCATTTATCTTTCTTGCTCCTAGCTTTTCAACCACTCTCAGATATGCAGCATATTTACCTGGCTGTCCTGCTTGTGCCATCTGCACTCCTGCCAGCATTGGCTGCTGCTGAGCTGGTGCACCTGACATTGGTACCTGCTGCATGCCTGAAGCCCCTGCAATGATGGCACCAGCTCCTGGTTGCCCTGACTGGACAGATCCCCCAGAGCCAGGGGGGCGCCGGTTTGACAATCCTTTCCCAAAGGCCACAGCTGCTACCAGGGCATTGGTATCTGCAGGGTTGAAAGTCTGCTTGTTCTGCCGTAATCCTGTAGAAAAGAGAAAAAAAATATATATATATATATTTATATATATATATATTTTTTTTTATTTTTTTTTTGATCATTCTGGCTGTCAAGTCCAAAAGCTAGCATAGCTTGTCCTGAATTTACTTTTCTGATAGTTTCCTGCACGTAATACAGATCAGCTTCTAACACGTTGTACGACAAGAGTTCTGGGAGGGCCAAAGAAGCTGCAAAGTCCAAGGACAGTGGTGTCCCAAGAGCTTCTCCACTGAGAGCTGGGTGCATGCTGCTCAAGAAAGGGAGTCAGAAGAAGCCAACTCCACTATTTTCCATACTGAATCCTATGGCAGGTAACAAGCATTAGGTTCTAAATAATCAATGGCAACATCCCTGTTGCAAGGCTCAGCAGCAGCATGGTGTCTGTAAGTGTCCTATGACGTTCTTAAATCCTGTTTTCTACAGATGTATTTATTTAGACTGTGACAGTGAGTCTCATACTGCCTGCAGTGACCCTTTCCTATTGAGAGCTCTGAGCTATCTGCTTAAAAAATTTTGGATTCAGCAACAGAGGACTAATCATGCATATCTCTGTGACAGTGCTATCGTTTCTCTCAGTGTGTGAAGGGAGAAGTGATGTAGCAGTGAGTCGCAGGCCATTATTAAGCAAAAGGGCTGCCCTCTGCAGCCTCCACTCATATATACCCACATCATCAATTTTATAATTGCTTACATACACTTCTGTATGTATCCAACACTCCAAGAAAAAAAAATTGTAGTTCTGGGGAGACACTAAGGTATGCTTCTACAACTGCCCCTCCTTTCCATTTCACAGAACTTCCTCCTCCTTTCCATGCACCCACAGGACTCCTTCCCAATGAGGGGACTCCAGGACAGCCAGCCTTGCATGTTCCTGAATGTTTTTGTCTGTGCTAACCTGCATTTCCCATGTTTTAGGCTCTCTGCTTAACCTACTTTGCCACCATCTCTCAAGCTTGTTGCTTGGGTCCTGCACCCCACTCCCACCTCAATGACATACCTCCACTTTCAGATTCCCGCTCCTCCTTGCTGATTTTCTCCAGCAGATTTGAGCACATTTTATTCAGACTTTGGATCTGTTTCTGCAAAATGGAAACCAACAGTAACTGCCAGGGTATCTCCACCACAGTACAAGTCAGCAAGGTAAATTAACAGTCTGTGTAACCAAACAAATCTTTTGTTAGCAAAGCTAAAGAGTCCAATTCCAATGCATGCAGGAGGGCACTACAGGGGTGAGATAGCCTTCGTGTTTCTGTGGTGTGATGGTACCTCTTGTGAGCAGGTAGTGGGCTGGACACCCTTGTTTTGTGAGACTGAAGGAACCCAAACCTCAGCTAAGGTCATCTGGAGAAATCTCAGGCAGAAAAGGGCATAGTAAAAAAGATAACTGTCAGATAGAAGAGTGAAGGGAACAGAGTTAAATGGCATTTGTGCCCCAGGGCTAAGAGGCAGAATTATCAAGCTCTTTTTCACCTACCTGTGCCACATCGGGGCTAATTCGAGCTGCATCTGTGATCAGTTGCTTTTCCTGCTCCTCCACCTCGGGGTCAGGCTTTGTTCGAAGATGGTCAGGCACTACCTCATGGCTGAACACGGGCACGCGCCCCTCCGTCTGCCGCTGCAATAGTCGGACAAGCCACGCTCAGGGCCTCCTCCTCCAGCCACGCGCTCAGAGAGCTCAAGACCAGGGCACAGGCCATGGAACAAGGCTGCTCGCATGCTGTAGGGAAACCCTGACTGGGGAGCACGAGGAACTTTCAACCTTTTGTCTAGGAATTTGTACTGTGTCTGGTCAGATCAGAAGATGGCAAGGAGGCCTTCCAGCTACAAACTAAGACACCATCTCCTTTGTCCCTGACTTTATGAAAATACAGTATTTATGAAGAGCACATCCTGTAAAGTATATCCAGAGCAAGCTTTGGAAGGTGAAAGCCCCTGAGCAAAGCAGCTCCAAGGCAGAACTACTCATCACCTTTTATTTCTTTACACCCAGAGTTGAGGAATGCCAAGCGCAAGAATAGCAAACTGAAGTGGGTCCATAAGCACATCGTAACACTCCAATGAGTCCAACACTCGTTGGGAAGTTTCTTACCATGATCTCCTCATCGCGGTCTGGAGACAGCACTAAGGGGATGATAACCTGGTTTCGCAACAGTGGGGTCTTCTCATGCTTCAGCACTTTATTTAAAGTGTTCAGCTGTCCAGAGAGCAATGCGAAGCTGTCCAGAACGGAAGGCCTGGGAAAGCAAATAAAGAAGACAGAGCACACAAACAGATGGCTTTTATCTGTTCCTCACTCAAACGTCTGGAAAGTGAGGAAATAACATTATTCCTCCAATCAGTCTACTCTGGACATTAAGGAGTAAAACCTAGGGCTGAGTGTGCAGGTGTGGACAAATCCCTGCGCACAAAGCTGCAAACAGCCCAGGGACATCACAAGTACCACTGGAAGTGGCAGTTGTTTGGGATTTCCGTACCATACACAGAAGCAATGCTTTTCTTATCACTAACTCTCCCAGTAAAATTCTAAAGCAAGGTCTGAGACACAGTTTAGCTCCTAAGCAATACAGCCAGGAGAGACAGTATTTATAGCTTGGCTATCCAGACTAGGGGATAATGAAGCAAAATAACTGATAATCTTGTCAAGGAGGTCCCCCTCAGCTTGTTTTCTCTGGGGAATTCATCACCTCTCTTTCCTTCTGCAACATTAATGCTAACTGCCTGTGACGCTTTGCTTCAGTGGCAGCTACTGCATAAGATGCTGCACAGGTTATTAATCTGCAGATATATCATCCTTATGGTCCATCAGGACAAGAATGCCACCTTGAAAGCCTCTCAAAATGTCTGGCAAAACATGCTGAAGCAGCAAAACACAAGCATAAGAACTCAATTTATTTTGGAGCCAGAGAAAGCCAAAAAGGTCAAGAAATGCAGAAAGAATGATTGCTCATTTCACAGCATATGTGGGTCTTAAAAGATATTTTATCCAAGGAGTTTCCATTCACTGCAGATGCAAGCATCTACGCTAGCTCCCTTAAGTGCCTAGCTCCCAGGGTGTTGGCATGACCATTACTGCATAGTGTGGAACAAACGGTTTTCAATTGTTTTTTGGTTCAGACATTTAGTGGCTCCTCCAGCAGAAATGTGAAAAGCAAATTTAAGTCTACTGACAACAGGCTTGTGGTTTTTGATTATACTTTGTGGTCCTTTGAGCAGAGCCTGGAAGAGTTTCAGCAGGAATCAGGAGTGCCCCGTCTCCATGAGATGCCTTACCACGTGAGCCGGTCGTACTCATTCTCCAGCTTGTAGATAAAGCTGACCAGTGAGTTCTTCAGGTCAGCCACCTGGCTGATGAGCGCCTCCAGGGTCAGCTCCAGCTGCTTCTCTTCTCTCTAAAAAAAAGGCAGGAAAGACAGGGATGAGGACAAAGCTTAACACCTCTCCAAGGACCACTCCGATCCACACACGCGCATCCATAGTCCAATCTCTCCCACAGAGAGACTCCTTTGCAGGGGAAGGAAATAGAGACCCTGCAGAAAACAATACTGTATTTTCACATGGAACATGTCTCCTTGGGAAAAAAACTTAGGCAGGAGACACATACCTGTGCCAATCCCTGGCTAGCTGTCCTTTTTAAGATCTAGATGAGAATAGAGAAGACATTATCTCTTACATCTGCTTTTTTACCACATCAGGCAAAGTCATCAATGTTGGCTCACGCCACCTTTGTGAGCTATTTATGCTAACCCAGCTCAAAGCAGATTAGGATTCTCTGAACCCTTGCTGACAGCAGACGTGGGCACAGTGATGTGTTCACAGCCATTTGCAAAATGAGTATCAATCAGGTCTGTGGCCTAAAGATTCCAGTTTCTACCCTTAACCTCACTTTTTACTTTCTTCCTGTCCTAGTGCCACTACCAGCTGCTAAAAACCAGGGAATTCCTATTTGACTTTTCCCTTCCCAGCTATGGGAAGCACTGAGGTGACAGACCGTATGTAGCTGGACACATGCAAAGATCACCTCCTGCCTTTACCTCTGGACTACACTGCTTAAATCACCTTTTCTCTGGGTGAGGGGGTGTCTGGTGATCTGTTGCCACAGGCAGCACGTCATACCTTTGACTCTTGCAAAAACCTTCTAAAATCTTATCTATTCTTACTTATTCATAAAACAGAATTGCACAAAATGTAATTAAAGTCCCAGCCCTAATGAACTGCTAATTTAAGTCAGGCACTGTACAATAATCCATGAAGAGGGTGGGACAAAGCAATCAAATAATAGAAAGGGAATGCCGATTGGGAAAGCAGATGGGGTGACTCAGGCCGCTTGCATGCTTGCTGTTGGGTTAGTCGTTGTACTGTTTAAACAAACTCAACTAGCACGAGCTTCACGGGAGAGACTATCAAGTATTTTGCATGTACACGAGAAAGCTACTCTACTTAATTTATAGTCTAGCTAGACTGCAAAGGCTTTATGTTTATTTAAAAACTGCTGATCAGACTTCACTTAGCTATCTCAGAAGAAACGGCTGAGTCCATTTTGTTAAAATCCACTCCCTGTCCACGGAGTGTCTTCACAGAGCAGGCTGGGGGCTGTTACACCTCAGGAGCGCAGCACAACTCCCCTCCGTCCTGTGCTGGGGCAGTCAGCTCCTGGCTGCACTGAAGCCATGAGTCTGCACCTTCTCGTGTGCACTGTGTTTGTGCAAGGTTAACCACCGGCAGCGCTACGAGTTCTCCCATGTGCCTGGTGACAGGATGAGAGGGAATGGGCTAAACTTGCACCAGGGGTGTTTTAGGTTGGATATTAGGAAGAATTTCTTTACTGAGAGGGTTGTGAGGCATTGGAACAGGCTGCCCAGGGAAGTGGTGGAGTCACCATCCCTGGAGGTCTTTAAAAGACGTTTAGATGTAGAGCTTAGGGATATGGTTTAGTGGAGGACTGGATAGTGCTAGGCCAGAGGCTGGACTGGGTGATCTTGGAGCCCTCTTCCACCCTGGATGGGTCTGTGTCCCTGCGACCACCCGTGCTTCTCCCGGCAGCTCTCCGCAGGGTGAGTTAAACCCACCACACGCAGCCCTGCGGCACCCCTGGGACCCCGGCCCCTCGCTTTGCAGGCTGTCTCCAAAGCCGCTGGGAGCTGGATGTGCCGGGCCGCGGGCACCTCGCCACCGCCGTGCCGCCGCCCCGGGGCTGTGGAGGCGCTGCGGGGGCAAACGGGGCGGGTGGGGGGGGACGCACCGCGCCTGGAAACAAAGGGGAAACAACCGCGACCGCTGCTGATACAGCGCAGCGGGCCGGGCCTCGACGGACTGCGAACGGCGGCGGGGCTTGGGGCTACGGCTTGGGGCTACGGCTCGGCGTCCCGACACGTCCCGTCCCGCCCCGGCCCGTCCCTCTCCCACCCGGCCCGGCCCGGCCCCGGCCCCTCACCTGCATGGCGGCGCGGGCCGGTTGCTAGGGGAGCGCCGCGCTTCCGGGTCATGGCGGAAGGCGGCGGGGCCGGGCAGGGGGGCGGGCGGACATGGCGGCCGCCGAGAGGGCCGAGGGCGAGGTGAGGGGGGTGGCGGGCGGAGGGGGACGAGGGGCGAAGGGGGCCGGGCCGAGCTGAGCCGAGCCGAGCCGAGCCGAGCCGAGCCGAGCGGCTGCCGTGGTTGTCCCCGCAGGTGGAGGAGGCCGGGCACGTGTTCCTGCTGATGAAGAAGGATTACCGCATCTCCCGCAACGTGCGGCTCGCGTGGGTGCTCAGCCGGCTGCACCAGGTCATCTGGGCGCTGCCCGAGCCCGAGCTGGTGAGCGGGGACGGGTCTGGGGGTGTCCCCTGGGGTGCTGTCCCCTGGGGTGTCCCCTGGGTGCAGGGAAGCCCCGGCCCCGTCTCAGCGCCGTGCCCCCGCCGCAGGTGCAGTCGGAGAACGAGCTGGAGGTGCTGAGCATCCTGCCCCACGGCTGGCAGCCCGACGAGCCCGTCCAGCCCCGGCCCTACCTCCTCGTGCCCTCCACGCGCGTCACCTTCCTGGCCCGCCAGTACCGCTTCGTGATCGAGCTGGACCTGAGCCCCTCCACGGGCATCGTGGTGAGCGCAGGGGCTGGGCTGTCGGGGTGGTACATCCGAAAAGGAGAAGCAGCCTCCCTGCTGAGCAGGCTTACACCTCTCTGTGTTAAGCCTCTGCTTCTGCAGGGCTCTTGCCTTATGCCCTAGGAGTGAGGCATGGGATGCTCTTAGCGAGGCAGCCATATGGAAGCTCCCATTTCTCTGCTGAATGCCATGTGCATACCCTTGGCTTACAGGAAGCTGTTGTTTTGATGCAGCTGCTGCTGCAGAAGGAAGTTTGTTGCTGGCTCCATGTGGTGGTGCAAAGAGATGGAAAGTCCTGGAAGATGCAAAAGCTGCCTCATTTCTCTGTTTCCATAGGACGACTCAACGGGGGAGATCATTTTTGATGAAGTGTTCCACGCTCTTTCCCGATGCTTGGTGGGATTGTTGAGACCCTTCCGCATCCCTGGCTCAGACATCATTTATCGGCCAGAGATCTTCGTCACCATCCAGGCGTACTCCTCCATCATCGGCCTCCAGTCCCACCAGGTAAAACTTGGCCTCACCCTTGGCGCATCTCGGTGTGCGAGCAGCTTGCAGCACTGCTTTCCTGTGAACCCAGAGGAAAGAGGGGACATCTGTTAGCCAGGCCCTGTTAACTAGGATGTTGTAGCCTTGATTCACGTGTAGCCTGGGGCGATGACGGAGTGTAGGTGAGCAACTTCTCTTTTCTGGGAGGAAGCTGAGTCTCTTTTGGGGGAGCAGGGCCCTTCTGAGAAGGCTCCTGCAGGCAGCGTTCTCTGAGTTAAGGCATAGCGCATCTTGCCTTCATGCTTACTGCATGATTGTTGTTTTTTTTTAAATCTCTGTTGATTAATTCTTTTTGATATGATAATTAGTTTGAAGTATGATAATTAGTTTGAAGTATTCAGGAAGAGGTGGTGTGCCTAAAAGCTTGACTGCCTGCTCCAGCTGTGTAGCAGTACTTTATTCAATGATAATTTTCTCTTCTGGCAAACCTTGCTCTCTGTTTGCATTGGTATGAATGCATTTCTCCTTGGTGGAGAGAGCAGCCAGCCCCAGTAATCTCACACTTACTTGAGCCAGGGCAGGTCTGTTTAGTAAACTGAAGTCTGGTTTACAGTGTCTGTAGGGGTTTTTGAAGTTTATCCTCCCTGTGTTGCTTCCTTCCACCTCCCAGTATTTTCACATTTCTGATGGTGTGTTTCATTCCTCTGCTAAAACCAGGGAAAGTGGGTGGCAACAGGATGAGCCTGTAAGTCTCTTCTTGCTTCCTCCCTCTCTCTCCCCTGGCTCACCTCTACTGAAGCCTTCTGGGCAGTCTGCAGGCTTTAATGGTTTGTATGTTGCTTGAAGAGCATTTGCTTGAAGGGCTCTTGCTTTAGTCATAGGTACTACCAAAATAAGCGTAGCAAGAGTTTTCCAATTTGCTAGCGATGTTTCTGTGTGTTGTCTGGTCCAGCTCTCTTCCAGGTGTCATCATGCTTTGGCTCAGTATCACCTCTATTTACACTAAATTGAGCACAGAAGTGGCTATGGTTTTCTTCTCTGGATGTCTCTAAAGACCCGTTTCTTGTATGAGACCGGTGGCTGTAATCTGTGGGCACAAGTGGAGAAGCTGCGTGTGCCTTTTGTGGTGGAAAAGGCATGTAGGCGTATCACTCATCCAAGAAAACTCATCTATATTGTAGTTGTTTACTTTTCCCAAGTTTTATGAGGTGTTGAGGGAATGTGGATCACGTGCAATGTCCCAGCTGTCTGTTGAGTTCTTTGTGTACACATTGTGTCCTCTTCACCTGCTTGTTCTGCAATACCTAATTTTGGCAGGGGTTTGCCTGTACAAAGTCGCTGTAAATACAAGCGTTGTTCCTGTCAACTTAGGGAGTTTCTTTGGTGGCAAGCTCCCTCTGTTATGTCTCACAGCCTCTTCTGTAATGTCTGATTTAACTTTTTTCCCCCATTATTTCAATTTACTGTTCTTTTATCCAGCCACTTACTGGAAGATAATTGGATCAGTCAGTAGCTGGGTTAGATTGGAGTGAACAGGTCTTCCTTAGAAATGGCGGGCCAAAGTTAATGCCTTCTAACAAGGATCTCACGTTAATTTTTCCTGCCTACTGCTTATCTTAGAAGAAGGCAAAAGTAGAAATTTCTTGCCCGAAAGGGAGACTTCCCAGAGACAGATGTGAGCATCTGCTGCGGAGTGCATTGCAGTTGCCACAAAACACCACTGCACACAGGCAGCTGGCCGCAGGCAGGACAAGAGGCCTGTGCTGTACCTCTCTTTTGTCAGGGACGTGCCTGAACTGTGCTGCACTGAACTGTGTTCCCATGTACCATTGTGGGAGCTGGCTCTATAAAACCTGAACTTGGTGACTGACGTGTGTGTCCTCGGGCCAGGTACTGTTCCAGGGCTGCCAGCTGGATGAGACAAAGCGAGAAGCCTTCCTGCACCAGGTTTACACGCAGCTGTGTGCCTTTGAGAACAAGGTGGCAGAGATGCTCCAACAGCAGTATGAACCCAAACCGCAGGTGAGGAGGGCAGGGGTGGTTGGGGTTTCTTGCTCGCTGGAGGTCTGCTCTGTGAGGTGAGGAGCAGTGGTGTAGGTCTGGAGAAGGAGCAGCTCAGGAGTTTGGAGGAAAACTTTTTGGAATCCAGCAATAAGAAGTGAACACTGAATAAAGCAGAACCAGTAAGTTTTTAGGAGAAGGACTGATGAAAGCAGTTACCTTCCTCAAGATTATTGTAATAAAGGGCCTGACTAAAGTACAGTAAAGCAGCTTGACTCCTTTGACATTGTGGGACAGACAGTAGGATGTGCTTTCTCTCTGAAGAAAATGGTGGGAGAGGTGATTACTTCCCTATCATTAGTCTATAAATAGCTGTGAGTATGCCCTTGGCCCTTATTACAATCTTGAATGAAAATACTTCCTTGTCACCACAAAAACTGACCATGAAACTGAATATGCAGCTGGTGCAGTTCCTGATACTCCTTGAAATCTGAAGCAGATGCTCTTTAGTAGCTAAGGATACAGGTGTCAGCCAGTTAATGACAGAACTTTAAACTACAGCTGAGGAGGAAGGTAAAAGTGTGACTTTGTAGGAATTTGGGGTGTCTATGAATTTCTCACTGAGAGGGTGCATTGGGGTGCTGCCATGCTGCTCTGCAGTTGGAATCTTATCTGTGAGGACTCTACTCACAGTCAAAGGCATTTTTGGCCTGGTTGAGGTTATTTAGTCCTTACTTAGTGTTAGTTTTTAGTGTTTGAGCTCAAGGCAGGAAAAAAAAAAGGTCCCAGTCAGATGAGCAAAAGGCTATTCCTGACCCCTCGCATTTATCTATCGGAAGTGCATAAAATCTCACATTCTAGCTGAAATTTGTCTCTGAATACAAAGACTGTCAGTACTGGAATAGGAAGGGGCTTGCAGGAAGTAAACAGTTTTCTGGCATGACCAGCTGGTGTTTTGCAGTGCTTTGTATGCATTCCTCCTTGCTGCTGTATTTCTCTCATAACAAACTACCCTGTAACTAATGCCATGCAAATCCAAGAGAGAGACGCACTTGCAGGCCAGAGGAACTGGCGAGTTCTGCCACAGGCTGTGGGGTGGAGGTGGGAGGCCCCAGGGGAAAGGCAGGAACTGAAACTTTTTTTTTTTTTTTTAACTTTTGAAGTTGCATTAGCTGTATCGCTGTCAACAAGAGTCTGAACTGAAGGCATCTAGCAAACCAAAGTGATGGATAGTCAGGTTTTTTGCTCACAGCAGCAGGCTGCTCCCATTTGTGCAGAACAAAAGTTCAGTTTGTTCTAACTTTTGTTTTCCAAGCTCCAGTCATCCCTGTAGCTGTATAGGGGGGGGTCTCACCCATTCTCTGTGTTAGCAGTAAAAATGAAGCAATAGTTTATTACAGGGTTGCCCTGTCAGAGCCTTCTGGAGATGAGGGGACTATGAACACAATAAGTTCCTCACAACTATAATTATACAAATTTTAGCCTTTGCCTGGGGAATACTTTTGATAGAAAATGCAGGAGAAGCCTACTTGCATTTGCTTATATCAGCACTGCATAACTAGTGCTGGTTGAACAGATAAATGTGAAGGCACTAGACTTTGTCCTTACAAGGCTCCTTATACACTCTGCTGCTGTGCTTCGTAGGTGAGATGCAGCTGTTTGAGTGTCTTCTGCCTTTCTGGGTTTTACGTGAGGAATTGCTGAGTGGCTGCAGCTTCTACTAGATGACAAGGAAAAAAATAAAGGTATTCAGCATCTCTAATTGAGAGCTGTTTTGCTCCACAAAGGAGCTTGGGTGACCCCAAAGTGTCTCATCTTTCCCATAGTGTCAGAAATCAACTTATAATAAAGTTCTGAGCATGTTGTCCCCTTCTTCCACCCCCAGGCAGCCTTTCCCAGCTGTTTTAAGGGTCCCAATTAACTAGGACTTCAAGAGCACTTGGAAATTTAAGCTAAAAGTGGAGTCTGCCAAAGCACAACAGGGCTGTGGTACCATGGGGCTGCTAGGCTGAAGGCTGTTTGGGAGAGTGGGATGTTTGTTTGTTTGTTTATTTCCTTTTTTCCTCTCCCAGGTGGATTTATCACCTCTGAGCCAAGAGGGCCCTGGCGATGTGCAGGAGCCATCAGGGAGGAAGCCCAGCGTGTCTGTTGTCACTGCTGACGTTGGCCTGGTCAGCATGGTCCGGCAGGGAATACTGGCACTGCAGCTGCTGCCCTCCAACTCCAGCGCAGGTTGGCTTCGTTCTCTGGCTTTCAGGGTGCCCGGCTGTTTGCAGAGGGCTGCATTCCTCTTGCTGTAGGCTGAGATGAATTTTGTAAGGGCTGGTGCGTGGACACTTCGGTTAGGGATGAAATTCCAAAGGCAGCTTTTGTTCTGCGCTCTGTGGGCTAATTGTGGTGGTGGAGTGGAGAGGTAAACAACATTGTCACACACCAGGTGTCAGCATTGGAGAGTTTGTGAGGTAGCATAGCTGTGATTGTTGCTTGGAATAACACAGGGTGTGCGGAGCTGTGCCCAGGCTGAGTGCTTCACTGTGCCTTGTTGGGAAGTTTGCCAGCTCTAGAATGCCTTGGAAGCTGTTGGTGTCAGTCGCAAGATTTTGTTGTGTTTTTTTTTTGTGTGTTCCAAGACATCCCAAGGTTTTACGTTTTACCTTTGCCCTGCCTAAATTCTATACCAGGAGAGTGGTAGCTGCTTGAGGTGGAAGATGTGCTAAGATAATGCCTTCTTTACAGGTATAATAATAATTACGGATGGTGTGACCAGCGTCCCCGATGTGGCTGTGTGTGAGACTTTACTCAACCAGCTCCGCAGCGGCACTGTGGCCTGCTCCTTTGTCCAGGTATGTCTGCTGTTAGCAGGGACTGTGGGGGCTGCTTCCTGCCAGACGGAGGAAGGTGAGTTGCTGCTGGTAGTGTTCACCCTCCAGAGGGGAAGAGGGGACCTTGCTGCCTGTCTGAGCTCTTCACTGGTCCTCCCATGTCCAGTGCTGTGCTTGCTCAGGTCTCTTCTTTATCCCTCCATTAGGTGGGCGGTGTCTACTCATACGATTGCAGCTTTGGCCATGTTCCCAATGTGGAGCTGATGAAATTCATCGCCATGGCCACTTTTGGTGCTTACCTCTCCACGTGCCCTGAGCTGGATCCCCTGAGCCTGGATCTGAACGTGTATCACAAGGCATTTCTGCTGTACTCCTTCCTGCGTACCGGAGAGTCCCTGAATCCAGAATACTACTGTGGTGAGGAGCATGCATGTCTTCCTTCCAGCAGAAGAGTGTCTTCTGCTTGGAGTGTCTTCAGGCTTGGTTATGCTGATGTTCCCCCTTGTCCTCTATGGGCCCTTGTGAGTATTACGGAGGTGAAGGAAAGGAAGCAGTCTGTGTGGCTTGGCAGGAATGCTGCCTTCCCACGTGGGCAGTTCGTGCCTGTGTGAGACAGAGGGCCCCGAGGGTGCTCACTGTCTTGGACTCCACAGAGCTCCGTGCCTCCTGTAGGCTCTGGGCACTACGTGGCCATGCAGCCTAATCTGTCACTGCCCTCCTGGTTCCAGGAATTGGGTGGTTTGGGGAAAACTAATGCCGAATTTTGTGCCATTCCCCTTCCTTTGGACTTCACTCAGGAAACTGCCATTAGGCCTTACATGTTGGAACTTGGAGGGGGTGAGAAGTTCTCTTCCAAGCCTTCCTCCACACTGGCTAGCTCACAGATGGGGACGTCTTGGAAAGCTTGTCCTCATCAGGCTTGCAGATGGTGGTTTGGATAGAAAGATTAAACTCCTGAGAACCACCCCAAATGCCTCTCTTGGTTGTTCTTATGCCGTGTATGTTAGCAGCTGGGAGTATGCCAAGAGATTAGTTACCAATAAAGCACGAGACACCCGTTAGTGCCCGGCTATAGTGCTGCTGCCATCTGTGCTTTCTGCAGCTTGCCAGCAGAAACCACACAGCGAAAAGTTTGAGGAGAGCTGGCCTGGGACTGGGGGGTGTTGGATCTGAAAAGGATCAGGTGTCAGTGGTTTAAACTTAAAGCTCCCACAGCCTGATACCTTTCAGAAAGTACTTGGGAATTTGAGGCTTTCCAGGGAAAGGGGTAAAGCCCAAAAGCTTCCTGTGTGATTATTATAACAGCAGTGCATTTCCTGCTTGTCTAGGCTAAACATGTACATGCCTTGTCACAAAGGCTGTCGCATAGGAAGCAGGGCCTGACACCCCACCCCACGCCAGCAGACCTGTTTGCTGTGTTGCAGAACCAGGAGTAGGTGTAAGTGGTGCCTGAAGGATGTACTGTTCTCTGGGCCACTGGGTGTTCCAGGCAGCTCCTGTAAAGTACCTGGGGAAGGCTGCTGCTGTAGGAAGAGGAGCAGGGGATCTGCTCCCTCGTAAACCCCATCTCTGTTGTTCGCAGTGTCACAGCACCGACTGTTCAATGAGCACCTGGTGTCTGCCAGCAGCAACCCTGCTCTAGCTATGAGGAGGAAGAAGCACACGGAGAAGGAGGTGCACGCCGACCTCGTGAGCATTGTCTCAGTCCGGCTGCGCGAGGGCTACAGCATCCGGGAGGTCAACATCACAAAAGGTGACAGCTCTGTAATGGGCCTGGAGGCTTGCAGAGGGCTCCGTACCGACTGTGCACAGCACAGTGTGGGCTCTGCCATCTTAGCAGAGTGCTGGTACAGGGGGAGAGGAACCTTTTTCCCCAAACCGTGACAAAGTTTTTCTGTAACAATTGTGGGGCATAGATTGTTACACACAGATTGCTCAGGATGTTTGCACAGTTGCGTACTTGCTTATTTTATGTGTGTGTGGAGGGACAGACAAACTGACCTTTTTTATCTTAGTAATGAGTCCTCACGACTGCAAGAAAACTAGTGACCTAACTTGTGTTGGAGAGTTTTCTGTGCTTTCCTCTCCATTTCTTTCATTGCACTCCGAAATATTAACACGAAGTTGAGCCCTTCAATACAAAAGATTCAAAGCCTCCTAACTACAGCATTCCAAATAAAGAAACTGGGAGAACCAAAGAGATGGTTTGGTGAAAATGTCCCATCAGTCAGAACTGTGACCAATGCTAGAAAAACACAAAAGTGTTCAGTGGTCCTATTCTGTCTGACTTGCTGGAAGTTGTTACGGCACCTTGAGAAGTAGCCACTGACAAGGGGACTGTGAATGATTTGAGTATCCCAAGGAGTGCCCATAAGCCCTACTGAACTTTCCATCTCCAGCTGCGACTGGTGGCTAGAGCCTCAACTGAAGGGGAGATGAGAAAAATGTAAATGCAAGTTATCAATTGCAAGCAAGGCAACAAATTACTTTTGACTTCTTCAGGGTTTCTGCTGGTCATTGTAGAATAAAACTTGTTTACACAGTGTAAACATGTACGACACCTAGTGATCCGGTGTCTTCACTATCCTCTTTGGGATATTAGCACACAGAATACATTTTGTATGAGAGAATCAAGTCTGTGATATGATTTGAAAATAATTCCAAACATGCCATGTGATGGCACATTCTTCTGCCTTAAGACCATATAAGTTGGTTTCATGCTGTGCTTGGAAGATTGTCCCAGAGCTGCCTTGCTCTTTCTGTAGCTTCCTTTCTAAACTTACTCAGACCAAATTAGACTTGTGTGACTTTATTATCCTTAATTAAGTTTATCCTCCTCTGGCATAGCACACACTTATTTAGGAAGAATGCCTTTCTCCATTTAACCTTCCTTTCTGCAGGTTAGGCAAGCCAATGTTTCGGTCTCCTTCTGCAAGGACAGGCTTTCTGTTCTGTTTATTTTTCTTAACAGTTTTTTTTTTTTTCCAATTCGTTTTCAGTTTGGTTTCATATTTCTTGAAGCAGTTGATAAGAGTGTTGTAAATGTGGTTTTATTGGTGCCTTGCTTAGTAATGCTCGTACTTCTGAAGTTAAATACCCCATCTGGAATCACATGAGCTTTCCCCATGATTGTATTATATTGGTAGCTCAGAAATGCCTGCATCTTTTCTGTACCTGTGCTTCCAGCTGCTGAGTCTTACGGTTTTGTTTGCTTTTTAATAGTCCCTAAATGTGCTGTTCTTCACATCACAGTAGACTTAAATTAATCTCTTGTTTCAGTCTCAGTGGTCAGTTCACTCTTCCTGTGTGATGACTGGGAGTTGTTCTTCTGGCCTGCTGCTTTTTACAAACAGAATGAATCTGAAACCAGCTGGGGGGGGGGGAGAAAGGTGTTGGCCTTGCTTTGTTTTGGTGTTGGTTTGTTTGAGGTTTGTTTATTTTTTGTTTTCTGAGCAGTGTGTTTTGTTGTTTGTTTTTTTTTTGAATGTTACTAACAGTTAGATTACATAGGGTAATTCCTAAAGATGGTCTTCAAGGAACACCCAAACTTTCTTGTTTTGGGAGTTTTCTATTTAAACTAAGAATCCCTGGAGGTTTCCCACTGAGAAGCTCCGTTTCTCCTTACAGTGTCCCCAGGTTGCTTTCACTAATCCGTAGGTGTGGCCTGAGATGCTTCTGTTAAATCCAGACAGATTAGGTCCATTGCGCTCTCCTTGTCTATGAATGCCTACGAAACATCCCAACAAGTCAATTCCTGCCCAGGCTGTGCTCAGTACTACGTCTTTTGTCTTTTTGTGCACCCGCTCACAGCTTACTGCTGAGAGCCTTTCTTAGATCTGCCAACAGTGGTGCAGTGCTCTTGGTGATAGTGAAGCCCCAAATGCTGGAAGAGGCAGCGGGCGTGAATCATTCCGAAAGCAGTCAGACAAATCCATGCTGTACCTTTTTGCACGAGGGTGGAGCTACAACCTCTAGCTCATGATATTGTAAGGCAGCAAATTCCTGGGCTCTGGAAGAATGTGTCAGAAAGATCACCGCATGCTTAGCGTGCTCCGTGTGCTTTTCTCTAGGTATCTTCCTGCCTTCCTTCAGCTGTTGGACATCGAGTTGGTCGTTGGTTCTTACGAGAGCAGAAGAGTGGCTGCACTGGGTTGGTGTTGCCTTTGGTGATGAGTAGCTAAGGGCAGGGAGGAGTAAGGATAGGGTGAATGTAGATACTCCCGTTCTCGTTTCCTTTGTTTTCCCTTTGAGCACCCTCAATCTGTCTGCAGCTCAGGGCCAAAAATACTTCCTGTGTATTTCCATTAGATCTTTTTAGAAAGAATTTGAAAACGAAATGTCTGAACTATCAAAAATACAGCATGTATTTCTATGCCAGCCTTCAGAATAGTAGCAGATAATGTTACTTAGCCTTTGGAAAGGCTAAATGCCCCGGGGAATTGCTGGCTCTGATCAGAAAAAATTGTTGAACTAACATCTTAAAGTAGAATTTATAAACGATCAAGACATTTAGACATCCAGCATTGCCTCTGCAAAGTAAAAGCATGCTTGGCTAATCAGGGCTCTCTGGGCCATTCTGTAGAGAAATGTCTAACAAAGAACAGTTAATTAACCTGGATTGCCAAAAGCTTTTGCCAAAGCTTGCCAACTAGAGGCTGTTAAAGAGCCAACCTGGCTGTGAAGCAAGAGGAAAGAGTGCAGCTGTGGACTTTGACACTGTCGCTTTTCTGCTTTACTTTGCCAAAGGCAGAGTAGAATAAATAGCTAGCTTTGTGCTCGGAGGTGCCCGAGAGGTTGGTTGTGGTGTTTATAAGTGCTCTGGTTACCCTCATGATTTAATTCCAGATACTTAGGTGTTTAGAAGGCTACTATAGTTAGTTGGGAATACAGAAGTGCTTGTGAAAGGGGAAGAACTGGGAAGTATGGAAGAGAGAGAAGCTTGGCCTGAGAAGGTGTGACAGAGCTCAGCTCCTCTCCTGTTTCTTTCTGGGACAGTGTCAGAGGACTGCTGTCTGTAAAAATAAAAATAAAAAATAAAAAATAAAAAAACACTGTTTTGTGTTGCTGAGCACTGGGGAGAGAAGGAAAGCTTGGAGGACTTCATTTTTTTTAAACTTCATATTCTGTGAAGCCAGTCCAGCACCAAAAATGGCTGGGCATAGTCTGGTCAGTGAGAATAGCAGTTCTCAGTGTTTTCTTTTTTAAAAAAATCTCTGTTTTTCTAAAAAACATAAACCAGAGCTGGACTCGTGAAAGAAATCAAAGAAGTAAACACCTTTATTAGCTACAAAGTCAGGAAACAGAAATGGATTGCTGAGCAGTAAGAACAGGCTGAAGATCCATCTAGGTATGACTTCAAACTAAGTAAATGTTTCTTGCCTGTGATTTTAGTTTTGCTTGTGTTGGATAGTAAGAGCAAAGCCAGGATGACTAATGGAAACAGTTGGAAGTTTCCTACAGTGTAAAGAGGAAATATTTTCATTAATGAGCTAGACGAAAAATAAGTAGGAATTTACTTATCATGTTTGCTGTTGATGAAGTAGGAAGGCTTTGTTATGAGAACCAAAATATTGTGCAGAAAGCAATGGATGAGCAGTAGGAATAAGATGCACTTTAGCAGCATGAAATGGGAAGACATCCATTCATAAATTCTTGCTTATACATCCATTTATAAATACTTGTTTGTGGATAGTTCGTCATAGGCTGCTGGCTATGGTTTAGTTTAACCTGCACAGTAAGAGCTGAAACTGGATGAGGATTTCTCCTCCTAGTACATGCTTCTTACCGATTTTCTGGTAACGAAACTTCTCAGAATATAAAGAATTTCAGCAAAACAGCAGCTAAGCATGAATTGGGCATGTATTCTGAAAGGCTGCTTCTAAATTTTGGTGGGTGCTCTAAGGCAGCCTTCTAGTAGGGACCAGGGGAATAAAAAGCGAGATAGCTTTAAAGTGTCATGTAATCAGCCCATGAAGGAGGTGGCGTGATGTATCTGTGACAGCAGCAAATGCAAATTTGCAGGAAACAAGATCTAGGCTGATGCCCTGTTCGGATGGTTTCCAGCACATCTAATCGCTCACCTCACAAATTCTGCAGGTCTGGCAAACTGGAGAGCAGGCTGGACATCAGAACAGATGATCGAGCAGTTGAAACAGCAGCATGGTGCTGCTGTAGAAAATCATGTGTTCCCTGGGTTGTTTTGGTACCAAATACATGTGCACAGTCAGCAGGACTGGGACATTTTCTGCTCTTCTGGCTCAGTGAGGCTTGCTGTCGGGTGTTTGCGTTAATTGTGCTAGAGGTGCAATGGCTGTCTGAAAGACAGATAAAACTGCAGTGTGAAGAGTGGGTGAATATTGTCTTAACTTATTCACTTTGGGATCAGCAGAGGAGAAGGTAAGCATGGTGAGAAGCTCTTGATACTTGAAGATTCTTGAAGATTGCATGAAATACTCTCTGTGCAGGAAGAATGTGCAGTTTAAATCAAGAATTGGTCCTCACCTTCCATGGCAAGGACCTTCCTTTTTGATCAGGTCCCATCATGTCCAAACGTCCATGTTTCTGCGGTGGGATAGATTTAGGTGCAGTCTGCAGAGTTAAGTTTTAAAGGCCTTGCTCATCTGTGCAAAGCAAAAGTTTTCATGGAAACAAAGCTTAGACTGTAAAGACAGCCCATTGCAAATGTCAGCATCTCCTCCAAGTTTCAGTTGCCTTCTGTAGTTTAGATAGTATGTGTACATGTAAAAGACTGTTCACCAAATGCTGTTGAGCAAGCAAAGCCTCCCTCTGTTGGAGAGGAGAGAGAATGACTTTGGTTAGAGCAGCCAGTTTTTAGATGACTTTGCCTTCCTCATGGTCAATAAACAATCTCTGTGTCCTTGGGAGCCCATGGTCAGAGATAAAGCTCAGCTGTTTGCAGAACAAGCACTCCTAACTATTCCTCTGCTCTCACACAGGTGGGTCTCAGCTGGAGGTGAAACTCGTGCTGCTTTGGAAGCACAACATGAGGATAGAGTACTTAGCTGTGACACCCTGGCCGCTGGACCCATCAAAGCGCAGCACGTGGGTAGAGGTGACGATGGAGGGGAGCTACGACATCTTGCACGACATCAGCTGCACCATGAGGAAACCCATCACCAGTCTGTACCGCACGACAGTCATCCGGCGCTTCTGGAACACCTTGCAGAGGTGAGCTGCACCATCCCTAGCAGTTCTGGCTCCATTGTAACCAAAAAATCCCCTCCTTGGCATGCGTGGGCATGGGTTATGCAGGTGGCCTTCCCAGTCCAGGGTCCCAAAAGAATGTGCTTCCTAGGCATAGGCACCACTGGCAACAAGCTTGCCTTCCGGCCAAGGAAAATGTTCGAACTGGCCTGTGACCTAGTCCATAATGTTGCTTCATGGCTAAGGTACTGCTTCTTCTGAGTCCTGATGCTGTGATGTGAACCTTAAGTCTGACTGCCATCCCATGGAGGTGGTGTGTTCCTACAGCTCTGCCTTGTTCTGAAGGCTTGTGCTGCAGTAGGTTTATATGCAGTAGCTGTGCTGCACCGTGACACTAGGAAAACCCCTCATGTCTCCTAGGCCTGAGGGTTATAACAATTTCCTGGCCAGGGTGACCACTGCTCCCTGCTGCTCTGCAGATTTCTTCCTTAGCACTTCTTTCCTAACTTTGATCATCTGTCTTTTGAGCTGGGGCAGATGGGCTCCCAAGACACAGGGAGTGTTGCACGTACAGCCACTGGGTGACTGAGGCATTGAAGGGGAGAACATGGGTTTGTGTGGCTAACTGCCTCTTCTCTTTCAGCATCAACCAGACAGATCAGATGTTGGTTCATCTGCAGTCTTTTGACACAGTCCCAGAACACTTCACCATTCCTGAGAGCACCAAGAATGGGGTGCCTCTCTTCTACATCCCCCCAGGCTCCACCACCCCGGTACGTCCCCTCTCTGTGCCGTTTAGTGTAGGGCAGGTTGTTTCTCCTGCCTGTTCTCTACTGCACCCGGGCATGCTGAGTCCCAACAAGCAACAAAGTTCTGTAACTCAGTCTTCGTTTCTTGCTCTTTGTCCCAATCAGTAACAGTTCAAGTACAATTCAGTACCTGTGAATGTCCCATTCCATGATATTTCCCCTCTGCGACATCACTCTGTCATTATAGCTGCAGCTACACCTCTAAGCCTCACAGCAAGTCTCCTAAGCATGCTGCAAGGCCTTCTCTTGCAGAGATGTGTGAGACTGATGGGCAAGCTGACACTACTGCCATGCTTTTTTCAATGATATGCGTGGAGTTGCTGCTGGCAGCCTTGTACCCTGGTGATATATTATGAGGTGAAGATAGGTTTTACTAAATGGCTTTTATTTAATAGGCTCATTGCTCTGAGCACTTGTGAAGGGTGAAAGAGACGTATTTGTCACCAGCACAGCAAAAACAAAAAATGATCAGCTAAGTTTCCACTGTGAAGTTCACAGAGCAAAAGTGCTAACATGCTACCTGATCCTTGCTAGTAGCGTCCTTGGCTTTGGCGGAAGATGATGACTAGCAGATATCAAAGTTAGGAGAGCTTTCATTTAAATTTCATTGCTCAAGCCCTTTACTCCTTAAGCTTTATGTAATAAATTTACTCTCTGTATGAATATACATCCCGCGGTGTGTCTGGAGCATCCCATCTTATGGCTAACCACTTTATTCCTGTGTCAGCAGTGTTGCTGTAGTTGGTGGAACTACAGTGTTACCGTACAAGCATGCTAGAGTTGCCAGGTGCCACCTATTGCTGGTACGCTATTTGCATGTGCTCTCTCAGGTTGGTTTTCTCAGTGTTTAACTGTTCTGCTGACACAAGCCAAATATCCTGCTATCAGAAAAGGCACCATTACATATGCAACCTCTTCTGTAGTTGAATTACTTGCTGCTAAGTAGCTAAATTCCTAATTAACTTGACATTTCAGAAGCCTTATTTATTTTTACCTGTGTTGTACTGTTTCAATGTGAACACGTTATTTTCTGTGAGGCAGTTTTTGAAAGCCAGGGATGTGGCTAGTCTTCTAGACCAACACAGCTGGTCACGAGAGAAATCCCTGTGCTCTCTGGGTGGAACCAGACAGGTTCTTGCTGACCATTGCCTCTTACCTGTCCATCCTGTCATTTTTCTCAGGTGCTGTCCCTGCAGCACAGCGGGTCTGACTCGAGCCATTCCCAGTTTGCCTCCTACTGGAAGCCTATCCTCTCCATGGATGCCAACTTCTGGCAGCGTTGGCTGCACATGCATCGCATCGTTCTCCTCCTGGAGCATGACACGTATGTAACTGGCAGGGCTGAGCCTGCGTGCACAGGGTAGGCCAGCCAGGGAAAGCACAGCTTCGAATTGTCCAGCCAAACACTGGAAACTGCATGCCAGTTCAGTCCTGCTACAGAACTGCAGGTGTCTGTGGCCAGGGGACGAGCTTTGCTCTCTGGATCTGACAGATGGTAAAGGCTCACTTCTCTGAGAGGGACTGTGGTTGGGAAGTCAGCTTTTGGTGAGAGGGAGTTTGTTCTCGAGAGTATAAATTGTTTCTCAAGTCCTTGGGTTTGGATTGCCTGACTGCAGGGGATGTGGGCCATACAGTTGAAGCTATCCCACAGGCTTTTGTTTGCTTTTTGTATGGAGGGAGTTAGAAACAGTACAAGAGTGTGCTCTCTGCAAGCTGGAGAATGGGGTCCCTGTGCGCTCTGGGAGAGTGGCTCCTGCTCACGAGCATGGGATATGTTTGGGTATGGGTGGTAGGAGGGTATGTGCCGCAAGAAGGCTGTGCTGGTTGGATGAGTTGCAATGAATGTAGCAGAGTCTCTCTAAGTTTTGGGGAGGAGAAGAGAAACTGTGGTTTTTAAATGACTGTTTGCTGCACTCTGCAGGCCTGTGCCCAAGCACCTGCACACGCCGGGCAACAACGGCCGCTACAGCACCATCCAGTGCCGCATCTCCCACTCCGCCCTTACCTCCCTGCTGCGGGACTGGAGCAGCTTTGTGCTGGTGGAGGGCTACTCCTACGTCAAACTGATCCATGGGTGAGTGGCTTGGAGACAGTCCTGTGTGGGGAATTGGGCGCGTGGCCAGGCCAGAGATCCAGTTAGACCGGTGTGCTGTGGTGGGCCAGAAGCTGATGTCTAGAGCAAGGCACACGGATGTAAAACTCTGTATTCTGAACTGCTGCCACGGGGTTTCAGCAGAGCCTGGAGGGAGAGGGAAGGTAGGTGGGGTGTGTGTGCTAGAACTAATGAATTGCTGTCACATTTTGTTCAGCCCTGTCTTAATCCATCCTCCCTAGCTCTGAGGATCCTACTCCTTCCTCATTCTACGTGGTGCGGATCATCTCCAAAGCTCCATGCATGGTTCTCCGACTGGGCTTCCCCATTGGCACACCTGCACAGGCCAGGAACAAGGTGAGAGCTGGCTGCCTGCCTCCTGGGGTAGGAGCAAAGCAAGTAGTTTTGGATGTGGAAGTGGTGGGTAGATCACAGGCAACGTTCTAACACATTAAGGCTTAGGTAGGTGTGAATTTACTGTTACAGGAAGGAACAGTTTGGACAAAGCTTTCTTTGTTAAGTCTGTGAAAGATCTAAACCCAAAAACTCGAAGATCAATAAAGAGCTGGTCGCATGAATGCTCTTCCCACTACTTAATAGAATTGTGGGCCTTGAAATGACTCACAGGTTATCTAGACTATCCCTGTGACCAAAGCACGATCAATACTGTTTGTCAGGAGCAGCAGATACTTGTCTGACTCATCTGTGGAGACCTCTAAGATGGATGTATTACATGTTCCCTAGGCTATCTGCTGCAGTAGGTGGTAAAGTGCAAGTATGTATTGTATAATCTAGGCAAGGAGGGGTTGGAGTTAAGATGCAAACAATGCCCTGCGTGACCACTACAGGGATGGAAAAAAAGTGGCACACAGAGAATGCTTTAGAGAGATGCAAGTCTGCAAGATAGACTTCTAATAACCCCTTTGTGCCCAAAGAAACGGGCTGCCCCGGTCAGATTCAGAAAGTAGGGTAACTGAACTGTTTCCCTAGCTCCAGTGGCAGAGACAAGTCTAAGTGTTCCTAGGTAAAACAGTAAGCGTGACAGAGATGTCCTACTAGTAATCTGTGTGAACCTTTTGTTATAAACAAGGGGTTGTTCATTAAACCTTGATCTTTGGGCTTCATGAAAAAAAATCTTTGGTATGTCTCACTTAACTTTAGAGTTAGATTAGTCTGAGGAGAAGCTGACATACACGAAGGACCACTGCTTTTTGAGATAATGATGACCCTAGATAACACTGACTGCTCTGGCAATCGGGGGGACCTGCCCTTTCAAGTCATTAGGAGATCTAGGCTTTGGGTGCTGGTTGCATGGACAGGTTTTATGAAGGAGTTCTCTCTAGCAGGTATAAGTTAAAACCTGCCTCTTGAAGAAGGTGTGAGCCAGGCACCATACCCTGCAGCTGTGGGCAAGCTCCAGAGCATTGCAACAGGAGCTGTAAATCATAAATTGTATAATGCACAATCCTTTTTCTATTCGCTTTTCACCTGCCAAAGGTCGTTTGGACAGTAGTTTGGAAAAAATAACCTACCTTAAAAAATCAGTTAGTCTGTTGAAATCTTTTACTGTAGAGATTTGACAAATGAATATGATAGTGGGGGAATATATCAGCTGTGGGAACAGTGGCCCTGTCTTAAATGTACTAGTTTACATTTACTACAGGCTGTTGATGGGAGGAGGAGTGAGGGTGGGTATTTAGCCTGCTTCGGTGGAGGGGCCAGCATGCAATTCATTTATTCCTTAGAGTTATGGAAGGTGATTTCTCCAGCCTTGAAACCTTTTTTGGGTTGTTCTGACCTTTTTTGTGCTTTTAGAAAATATTTGTTGTGGTTGTTAAAATGCAGACCTAAGAACCTTGTGTCATTTTGGTCTTGGTCTTACTAGGGCTTCAGAAATAGAATGACCTTTAATTCTTCTTCAGCATATTCGAGGAGTATGTTACTCCTTTTAGTCAAGCTCTTGTTCTGGAAGTTCATTTTGCGTAGCTTGTTTCTCCAGATGAAGGTGGTCATGTTTACCTTTTGCTTCTGCCATGACAGATAGTGGAGGAGTTACGGGACCGAATCTTGCAGCTCCGCTTTCCCCACAGGGTCCAGAGCAAGGAGGCAACTCCAAAAGCGAAGAGGAAAATGCTTGGCAGCAGTTCTCCCTCCAAGTCTCCACCCGTGGCTGGGGCCCAGTCGGCCCTGTCGGACAGACCCTGCCTTGTCGTGCTGCACAAGCCTCTGGAGAAGCTGCTCATCAGGTAGCGATGGAGAGCCGGGCGGGCAGTGCGGCCTCCTTGCCCTGGGAGGTGGGAGGAAGAGGGGCTGTGGGTGGTGGTGCTGGTGGCAGGATGGGAGTGCTGTGAAGCCTGGGCTTGTGGTGCTTTGGGTTGTGTGGCTAGGAATGGTGGCAGTAGTCTGGGGGGCTGTGACTTGCAGGGAGCCTTGTTAGACAGGCAGATTGGTTGCTCTTACCAAGTGTGATGCAGAATTAAGCTTAGGCACCACTGTCTGAGCAGGATACTGTGCTGGGCTAGCCACACTCTGCTGCTGGAGGGCTCCGTCCCAGGCCCAGCAAGCAGGCTGTGAATCCAGGCAGCTCTGGTCCGGGGCAGAACATCTGTTCTACCTCAGCAAGCCGAACTTTTCTTTCTCCCAGGTATGAGAAGCTGCCTTCTGACTATCGAGCTCCCTTCATTCTCAACCTGGAGCATCCTCCGGTGTCCGGCCCGCTCACCATGGTGGCCAATCGTACTGCCTCTTCCACCCTGGCCTCGCTGTCCCGCTACTTCTACCACCAGCGATGGATATGGAGCGTCCAGTCGGGGCTGGCACCAGCCGTGCCCATCACAGCTGTAGCCCAGCTCCTTTCCACACTCACAGAGTAAGTTGCACACCTCAGTGAAAATGCTTTCTCTGGGGTGCAGATCTGAGACATAGAGTTTTGGTCCTGCACACAGCTTCCAGAGCTACTTGGGCCAGTGCTTTACCCAGATCTGCATCTGCAGTTGAGGAAAAGGAGTGTCCTGGAAGGCATACAGAAGGGCAGGGGGTGTTATTATGCCCGGAGAGTGCTGAGCTTCACTCAGGCTGTCCTGTGCAAAGTGCCACTTTGCCACATTCTCTGTGTGCAAATCCCTCCCTTGGGAAGGGAGTTGTTATGGAGTCAGGGGTTGAGTCATTCTTGTATTTAAGGCTTGCAGTACAGGTAGTGAAATCCTCTTTGCCTGACTGCCTCTCTGTTACCAGGGTCCGTCTGTCAGAGGGTTTCCACTTTGCATCCAGCGGGGATGGAATTATCAACATGGTGCTGGAGCTGCCTATACAGGTGAGCCTGGAGGCTGCAGTGGGGATGCAATCCTTTGTGGATTCACCTTCCTGTGGTGGGTGTGTGGGATTCACCTTCCCACCTGCTCCTAGCATGTACCCTTGGTGTGTATAGGGAGAGTGACCTCCTCCCCTGAAGAAAAGCAGCCTTTGGGTTGGGTCTTTTCCCGTCTTTATTGACAGTTAGAGACCTGCCTTGTTGGCAGTGACAGGCTGTACTGGAGGAGTTCTTGGGGCTGGTGCAGGCTCCCTCTCTCCACCACCATGAGCTGAAGGATGGGGCTGTGCTGTGTAGCAGGGCTCTGGGTAGGTGCAGACTGTTGCTGCTGCCCAGGCTCATGCTGTGTCTCCCCTCCAGATCGATGGCTCAAGTGAGAGCAGCAGCGGCAGAGAGAAGCACACCTGTGTTGTCCAGTACATCCTCTTCCCCCCGCATTCCACTTCCACCAAGGACAGGTGAGGCAGGACTCCCTCCTGGGGAGGGCTGGCAGCAGAGGGGGCACAGCTCCAGACTTGCCCTTCACAGGTAGCACCAGAACAGACATCTGTCACAGATAGCTCACCACAGATGGGGCTTGTTTAACATACCTGCAGTTTTTGTGACTCTTCTTGCAGCTCTGAGAGGAGCTGCACTAAGCTTCTGCCTCTGTTCTGTCTCATAAGACATGTCTTCCCTACAGCTTTTCCACGGATGATGACAATGATACAGAGGTGGAGGCCATTGAGGTGGACACAGAGCTGAACCTGGTCACTGAGTGCTGGGTAGAGCCACAGAGTGGCTACGTGCACAGTACTGCTGAGAACTGGAAGCACCTCCACGGCTTGCCCTACCAGAAAATACCCAAAGCGGTGAGTCCCTGGAAGGGTTTGGGCATGTGCTCTATTGTGAAGAGAGAGAGGGCTTTGTTGCAAGTGCACCACAACACTGCAGGTAAGTCACTGAGGGCCAGAAGAGATGGCAGTGCTGGTAACAAGAGGCTGAGATTTCTGGAAGAGGAACTGGGCTGCTGGACAGAAATGGCTTCTGAACTGCAAGGCAGGGGGTGCTCTGGGATAGGTGGTTTCAAGAGCCATTCCAGTAGAGGGGAGTGGGCTGGGTCAGAGAACGGATTGCAGGCAGCACTGCCTGTGTACCCCCTGAGCAGGGCAAAGGGAAGCTGACAGGCTGGTGAAGCAGTGGGGAGCTTTGAGAGTAAAGGGGTCAGGGGACAGGAACGTGGGTGTTTCCTCTCCATGCCTTTAAAGTGCTTTCTGCTGCATTTGGGGATAGCAAAATTCTGCTGCATACAGCTGAGCCTTGACTGCTTATTGCAGCTCTATCCACGGGACCTTGCGTGCATTGCCACCATGCTGACATTTGAGTACATCAGCCAGTTGTGCCAGAACAAGGAGTGGGTCTGCCCTCCTTCAGACACCAAAGCTACTGAAGGTGAGCACAGCGTACATGTCCTAGCAGTTCTGAAGGAGCAAAAGGCAGCTAGGCCCTGAACGTACTGGGGAATGCTAGACACTTCTGCAAGGTTGAACATGTATTTCTACAATGACTTCTTAGACTTTGATGGCTCTGGGTCACTGTCACACTTGTGCTAAGCCACCAGAGATGTGGCTTCATCCTGGGAAGGCCAAGAAAGCACCGAGACTTTCTGCCCGGACTGGGGAAGTGACGAGGTGGCTCTGCTTGAGCAGGGGGTTGGACCAGATGACCCACAGAGGTCCTTTGTGACCATAGCTCTTCTGTGAGAGGGGCTGGTTTCTGGAGCAGAAGGAAGATGAGCTCGCCCATGCAGTGATGGGCAGGGGATGCCTGGGCAGGTGGTTGTACAGAAATTGCAAATGATGCAAGCAGGAGCTCCTCCGTCCTCTGGAAACTCTTGAAACTGAGCAGCTCATGGGATACTTTTGTTGTGGTGGCCCTGTTCATCTCTAAACCCTCTGTGAATGTTCCATTATCACATGAAAATAGGGAAAGAGCTCTTGGGAGGTCTGGTCTGTCCTCTTCCTTCAGGGTAGGATCGTGCTACTCTGATCTGACAGGATTGTCGTAGTTCACTGAGAAATCCAGGAATGTGGGGGGGGGGGTTCACTCTTGCCAGGCAATCTGTTCTGGTATCTCACTGTTTTTGCTTTAAAGCTTTTCCCCAATATCTAGCCTTAATGTTGCTGCTAGTTAAGCTTCTTGTCACTAGTTTATCCCATCCTGGATCTTCCGTTTGCTTGCCTTCCAGTGGATAACACAACAGGTGTTGAGTGGTTTTGGGGGAGCTAAGATCATCCCAAAGTCTAGGGGCAGGACCTGAAGGAGCCCCATTGGGTCATTTCACTTGTCCCGTGGGAGAAGGAGAGGGCCAGGCAAGCTCAGGGCATGGAGGAGGTCAGAGACTCCTTCCTGAGTACGCACAGGAAATGTCTGCAGGGATGTGCAGAGCCTGCCGGGTGGGAGATCGCTCACAGGAGCTGGGGGGAAGAGAGAGGTGTCCTTGTCCATGGCATCTTTGGCATCAGAGGCTGCCTCTGGCTCCTAGCATGGCCGTTGGCCTCCAGCAGTGTTTTCTGTGACACTAAAGTGTGGTTCTTTGTGGGCCTGGCTCTGCTGCAGGCGGCCTGGGCTGCGTAGGGCCTCGTGGTTTCCCAGTCCCCTGGGCTTAGTGCCATTGTATGAAGATGGCACTAAGCCCAGGGGACTCCAAGAGGGAAGTACCTCTCTGCAGGTACCTCATAACCAGGTTCCAGCAGGCTTTGATCTTCCCCCACATTCATTCTTTGTATTCCTCTGCCCTCCCAAGCCGGGGGAGTTGGGGCAGTGTTGCTCTTCGCTGTCACTTGTGCTCGTGTGCTGTGTTTGGGGCTGGCGCCGTGCACGTGCAGGTGACCAGGGGGGCAGGACTCTGTGATGCCACGAGGAATGTCGTGTTCCCAATTCTTCTTCTAGATCCGGACATGGGGGCTGGTTTCCGAGTGCATGAGATCCCGTTCCAGTTCAACCTCATGAAGCTGTTGCCCAGGTGCCAGCAGGTCGAAATGTTCTTCCTGATGCTGACGAAAGGTAAGTGCCTCTTCACTGCCTGCCTTCTCCTGTCCTCTGCCTGGCTTTGGGCACCCCGCTGTGTGTTCTTGTCTCCCTGGGAAGCAGCTGGGGGGGCTGCAGTGCCTCTTCTGTTCTTCCCAGCTCTGCAGCCTGAGGGCTGTGCAGATACATTGCTTTCTTGGGATGGCATTTTTGTTGAGCTGCTTTTGGAAGCATCCAAGCTAGGCAATTGCTCTGTGTGGCAGTTTCTTGTCCTTCTCCCTGGGCATCAGAACAGTTACAGTAGCATGGCGAGTCAGGGCGGGGCAGTTCGTGAGGCTGGCACTGCATCTCTGCATCCTCCAAGGCAGCCCTGCAGAGGTGCTGGGGGAAACTTGTGGCTGTGTGCAAGTGTCACTTTGCAAGGGGCTGCTTCCTGGGAGCCTGGGCTGGTGGTGGCTGTGGAGATGCTGTCTCTGAAGTTGCCGTGGTTCTGTTTTGGAGCAGAGAATGAGGAGGTGACCAAGGACTCTTCATTTGTGCCCAATGAAATGCTACTAAACCTCTTCCATGGCTGCCTGCAGCATGACCTCAGTGATCGGGAGATCCCCATGGCTGATGCTGATCACGTGGCTTTCATGGAGCAGGTGCTGCAGCGGGACCGTGATGGCCATCAACCACCCTTCACTCTGCCCGTGATCAGAGGTAAGGGCCAGGAGCATGGCAGCAGGGACGCTGGCGGCTGGGGTGTCTCAGGAGCCTTGCTTTCTAGTCTTTTCCTCAGCTGGTGTTCCTCAGGTTGGTTTCTCTGCTCCATTCCAGAAGAAACCTTGAAAGCCTCTGGGACCGGGGAGCAGCAGGATGCTTCTGCATCCTATCATCTGGTTGGCAGCAATGGCACCAGGGATATGACTGGCTCCACGAGTACTCTGCAGGTACTGTTATGCTGCTGTCCCTCCCCTGAGTCCTCTCTGGGGCAAGGCAGCAGCTGTTGAGGATGAGGAGAGTCAGCAAACGGGTTGAGAGCATTGAGAGGCTGCTGTTTTCTCCACAACTGGCAGCAGTTTAATCTGCAGCCTGTGGCTGAAGTCAAGCAGGTATCCAGTAGATGTGTGGGCAGTTGCACTCACCATGGGCCTAGCCTGTTAGAGCAGCACTGATGATGCGCTGCAGGGAGCTCAGAAACCATAGGCAATCATTGCCTTGAGGTCAGAACCAGCCCCAGCAAAGCTGGTTGGAGTTAAGCGTCTTGTGACTGTGTGCACTGTGCTTCCTTGAGCCAGGCTGCTCTGAGAATGCTGCGTGGACTCGCCACAGAGTGATTTCAGCACCGTGCCAACCAGCAGTCGTGGAGGAACTTTCTCTGTGTGGTTGCTTCTTGCCCTGGGGTAGGCTGTGCCATGTGCTGTGAACTTATCCAGCTTCTGCTCTTTCATCAGAGCCTTGGCAACGCAGAGCTGCCTGAGGATGATGCGACCCTCAGTGATGCTTCGGGGCCCTTTCCCCCGCAGTGGCGATGCTACGCGAAGCTGGTCAACCCGCAGCACGTCTTCCTGACCTTCCTGCCAGCCACCTTCTCAGGTGAGGCCCCCTGTTGTGGGGAGGGAGAAGATCCAGCAGTCCCAAGCACCTCCTCGGGGGAAAACAATAAAAGCAGAATCAGCTCTTCTAGGATGGAGGGAAAACTGAACAGCAGAATCTAGACCCAGTGTTCTTGTGCTATATGGCCAAGAATAGAGCAGTGCCAAGTGATGAATGTCTTGTTCTCTCCTTGGACGTGGTTATGCTCACTGCTGATGGGATGGTTTGGGAGAGTCCCTGCTTGTGGGCATTGGGGCTGGTAGGCTCAGCTGGAGGAACTCTTTGGAACACAGGCAGCGGGAACCTCTGCGCTCTTGGGGATGTACATGGAGGGGTTAAGCTGCTCACACTGAACAGAGGAGGATTGTTGTGTGTTTTTTTTTCCAGATGTGCAGAAGCTGATGGCGTGTGGATTGGACAAACCTCCAAAAGATGAGAGTAGATCTGGAGAGGATACCCTGAGACCTGTCCCTGCAGAGCGAGGCAGGGCTGAGCCTGAAGAAGGGGATGCTGCAGTGCCGTTACCCACCCTCAGCATAACGCCAGCGCATGGTACTGCCCTCACAACTACGCCCGGCTAACATTAGGGCAAGGCCTTTCCTTTGCTATTCCCAAGCACCCCAGTTCCTGCTGGTGGGCAGGTTGGGTAGCAGGAATAATGCCCCACTGCAGCCTGTCAGCTCCTGCCTGGCAGTCAGCATAGTCAGGATCAGGACAAGGGGCACAGCAAAACCTCAGCCAACTTTCATGCTGTTTATGGGAGAGTGAAGGAGAGCAACATGAGCCAAGTGAGCATGGCCCAAGGCTGGCTCCTTGTGGACCGGGAGGCTGCAGGCTTATAAAGGCTACTAGGAACGGCAGTCACTGGTTTGCACAGGAAAGTCAGCAACTATCGCATTATGATCCAGGCTGGCACTACCAGCAGCGCATTGCCTCAGGGAGCAGGGCACAGGTGGTGTCTTGGTGTGTGGCATTTGGGTGATCAGCCCCTGGTGTAGTCAGCCAGGTCTGCACTGGGGATGGCAGGTTGTGCTGCTGCAGGAGGTGGTGACGGTGGTGACAGGTCACAGCTGCCCGGGAAGGACATCAGTGTGGCCGAGGCACTGTGCTGAGTGGTTGGGTGCTGGCTGGGGGAAACAGCCCAGGGGTTTGCATGGTGAGAAGCTTGTAAAACCAATACCTGCCTGTGGATGCTGCTGTAGGAGCCATGACCTTGCAGGCCAGGAATGAGGAGCCCGTCAAAGGCCTTTGTCTCAGGATTCTTTCTCTTGCAGAAGTGAGCCGTGACACTGGAGAACAGGGTGGCCCCTCACGGAGAGATGTCCACATCTCCTTCTGTCGCCAGAACTCACAAAATGAGCTAGGCGAGTGTCGCAGATTTCGCTGCCCCATTTATATCTACAGCTGCTCTCTGGAGTTGTTACGGGAGCAGCTTGTCAGCCCACGGACACATCGTCCTCCCCGGGACATCTTTTTCAGGTAATGCCAACCATAGTTGGCTCCTAGCCAGAGGGCAGAGCCGCATCCCTTGTCAGGAGTGCCCCTGACAAGAGGCTGGCTCTAGCCCTGCCTTCTTCTTTTGGCTTGGCTTATCTACCTTAGAGCAGCCACTGCCTGTGCACGTGTTATGGCTCTGCTTTACTGGCGCCAGAGCCATTTACAGTCTAAAACATGCTTTACAGGTGCTGAAGGCTTCTGTGGCTCCTTTTTTCCCAGGTCCCAGTCTCTGGAGCGTCCTCCTGCTGCTGCTTGGTTAGACCACAAGCATAAGGAGCTGGTGAGTTACTGCACGCTGCTGCAGGAACACTCCCACCAGTGCTACGTGAAAGGTGAGGAGTAGCATGATGGGGTTTGAGGCAGCGTTGGGACTGGGCCCTGGGTCTCCTTTAAGAAAGCAACGTCGTATTCTTCCTGTGATGTTACCCCGAGGAAAAAGGGAGATGTTGTGGGACAGCTCTCTCACCAGGAAGGATTTAAAGATGCCTCAGTATATTCCATGTAGGCCTTGCACTGGCTGTTCCTGGATCTGTGCAGTGCTGTGGTGGTGGGATTCCTTCTTGGGCTTCTTCTCTCACCTTCAGGGTGAGAGATCCCTAGGCCACTCTTGGCATGGCCAAAGCCAGGCTAACGCACAGTGTTAGACGTCCTGACTGAGTCTTGTCTCCCAGCACTGACTGCATTGACAGCAGCTCTGTGCTGGCACTTGGTGAAAGCCTGGTCTTTGCTCCCCAGAATGTGCCTATTGCATGATTCTTATGGCCTCACGTCCTTGCAGTGGGCTCAAGAGCTGTGTTTGATCCGTAGGGCTGTTCAAGAGCCTTCAGCAGTCACACAGCATCAGTTCCCAGGACCTGCTCACAGCCATGGACTACTGCGAGGAGCTGCTCCAGGAGATCGACATCACCAACTTCCTGCTGACAGTGTGCAGCCACGTCCGCTCCTTCCGAGAGAGCCACCAACACTTCCGTATGCACCCCAAGACGGCCAGTTTCCAAGTGGGCAGCGTAGAACAAGAGGAGGAGCAGAGCTCTAGGGAGCGGGGTGTCTTGGTCTCTGAATCCAGGTAGGGGCCCGCCTTGGTCTTGCTTGTGTTCTGAATGCTGGGCTGGGACAGATCAAGAGTCTGCTGCTGCTTCTAGGAAGAATGTCATAGGGCAGGTGTTAAGAGACGTGTGTAGGGAAAGATATTTCCACTGGAATATGCACCTAGTATGGTGTCTACCAGGACCTTCTTGTTTTTATGATCTCTGGTGACATGCATCTTCTACCTGTCTCTTGTAGTCTTATCTCGTAAGTCCCAACTGGCCTGGGCTGAAGGGCAGTTTGTCTGCAAGTAACACTCTCAGATATGTTGTTTCTGGAGCATGTGTCTCCTGCTGCCTGACTCATTAGAGATTTGCTGTTGACTCTGGTGAACAGGACAGGTGACATCAAGCTTTACCATTTGATCATAAACGTCTGTCGTGCTAGGATATTTCTGAGTTTTGTGTTGCCTCTGGAAACCTAAGGAGGGAGAAATACTCTGCCTTACTATGCTGTGTGCTGAAGAAACATTCTAAGTTCTTCATCCTCTGTTTGCTCTTGGCTATCCTTGGTTCCTTCATGTGAGTTCACTAGAATTTGTTGGGAATCCCCAACCCTATTTCTCCTCATGTTGTCAGTCAGCGAGATGAGGCTCTGTTTTTGAAGAATACTCAGTGTTTGGATAGTGCAGTCACTTCGTCAAGTGCAACTTTCACAGAGAGAAGCTGTGGGAACTTTTCTTGGTTTATAAAATACACAATCTGAGTTGGGACTGGTGATTTATAATAAACATTTCTGAAGGATGTATCTGCCATCTGTATTACTACTTTGGGCACCTGGCAGTACTCTGACCAACCTTCATTGCACTCCCCAGATCACTTTCTCTGAGTTGTAGGGACTGATTCTGTCACAGAGCCGATGTGTGTGCGTGGGCCTGAGCTTTGTGCTCTCTGTCCTGCCAAGACATCAGGAATGCTGGCATGGCAATATTTGCTGTGAAACACCTTGAACTGGGTTTTGGGAATTCACACTGCTCCAGGCTGATCTTATACTCGGCCACTTGTCTCTGTTTCCCAGGGAGGGGATAGTGTGCTGCAGAGTAAGTGACCACAGGACTGGTGTGGTTAGGCTGCCTCTGGCCTCGCTTCAGACAGTCTTGGTGCTTATCTGGGTTCGTGGGTGGGAGGAGGGCTTCTGGGGCTGCACGGGTGGGGACTGTGGGGGCATACAAGTCACCTTGTGTTTACACAGATGAGATGTGAGGAACTGTGAGGTGGGATGCTTGCTGGGTAGATAATACATATAACTACTGCTTCTTGACTCACCTGTCTGACCTGTCTGCAATCCTTTCAGTGCGGAAATGGAGGACTACAGTGAGCAGGACTCCCATAATGTTGCTAGCCCTACAGAAGAGCCGAAGAGCAGTGGGGGCACCAGTTGCTGTTCAGAGTTTCCCCTTTCACTGCTTGAAATTGGACAGCCCTGCCAGGCACACCCTGACTTGCATAAAATTATCCAGGTGAGGAACATGGAAGCTTGGCTTGGCTCCCACAGGACAGTGGAGTGAAATGTCTGCCTCATGTTTGGGATTTCTCTTTTAGGAAAAATTCCTGGAAATTGGAAGTTTACATTTCAAGCCAGTGCCATCAAATCCTCACTATTTCTTCTACTGCCCACCATCAGCCAAGAAGGAGGTAGGCATGCTGCTGCCCTGGCAGGCACCCAGTCTTTGTGGAGCGAAGTAGCTTTACTTGTCATCAGATCTGGATTTTGGGCTGGTGGACTCCTGGGCAGACTGAGCCCTTGGAGGGCATCAACAGCCTGCTTCGCTGCCTGGCACGGTTCTAGTACCTGCCCTTCTCCTCTCCCCCCAGGAAGAGGCATCCCGGGATCAGACAGACAGGAAAGGCAGTGAGGAAATGGAGGGATCAGAGGCAGAACTGGCAGCTGAAGAAGGTAAAACTTGCTTGGTCTGTCCTGGAGAAGAAAATATCTCACTGTGGTTATGTCTGTCAGAGCTTGGCTGTGTCTGGTGGGGTCTGTTTGCTAACAGGGATCCTGTGTCAACAGGAGCTGTGTCTGGGTGCTGCATTGCCACAGAGAGTGACCCAGAGCTGGAGGTGGAGTACCGTGAGAAGCTGGAGCATGAGTTCCCCGACACAGATTCCCTCTCAGATTCCAACACAGTGAACCAGGATGATGACTCCTTCAGCGTGCTGGGAGGGGACTCACTCAACGAGCAAGAGTTCCTGGAGCAGGAGATGCCCCCACTCTTTGTGCACCTCACCTGCTCTGTGAAGCTGCGCAGCCAGCACAGCTCCATGCCTGTGCAATCCCTACCAACCTGTCTAGGTAAGCACAAGCCTTGCTGTGAAGTTACAGGGCAGCAGGGCATCTGTGGAGTCCCAGCTGGGGGAGCACCCCTGGAATAAAATAAACGTGCTGTGTCCTGAACAGCACTCTCGATGGACTAGCCCTCCCTGTACTGGAGCCCCCATGGTTTCCTAGCATCAGAGAGAGACATTCTCACCAGGTCTCCCACTTGCTGTGGGTTTAATTATGGAATTACCATGGAGGATGGTGATGTTCTTGGGCCTGTCCAGGTGTGGGACAATAGCCACCTCTTGCAACCTCTCTACATACCAGCAGGCTGTGTGTGTGTGCAAGCAGAGCTGTTTGTTGTATGATGTCCTTCATCTGGGATCTCTTCTCAGGGGAAGTTCTGGGCTGTCTGGAAAGCTGCCAGGGCTTGAACACGATTGATCTGGGGGACCTCTGTGTGACACTGGACATCTTTGTGCTGACGCTACCCCTGGAGATAGAAGTTGTGAATACAGACATTCTCCACAACAGGTAGGTGGGGAGAGGCCCAGCCTTTACCCATCCTCTGCCTGCCCTTCCCAGCAAGACAGTTTCAGGTCCTCTCTCTGTACTGAGACTGGGAATTATCTTCCTCACAGAGCCTGCCACAGCCCTTAGAAAACTAAGGTTTTTCCAGGATAGGCTCACCTTTTAGAGGGATCCTTTCTTTTTCCTCTGGAGACTGTCTATTTATCCTCTTTGGCTCAGAAGCTGATGCTCAGCCCGCTCTCTCTCCTGTGGCAGATGCACCTCAGAGAGCAGTGTGTCCTTCACCCGCTCTCCTGGGCAGCCATCCTCTTTCCGGTCAGATGAGGATATCATGCACAACTTGGACCGGCTCCCGTCCACAGGAGATGAGAGGTATGGTGCTGCAGCTTTCTGTGGGCTCCTTTTGCTGCGCTGTGGTGGCTGCATGAATGAGAACAACTGATAGATTATTCTTGTGCTATTTCCTAGGCACCCTGCACTTTCCAACCTCCCTGGAGTGCACAGGCAGGCGATTGAAGCCACTATGAATGAGGTGAGGCAGCCTTGCCCGTTGCTTGCTTCTAACTGGAGCAATTTGCCACAGCACACAGTTGCTGCTCCACGCTTCCTAGCCTGTTCCAGGCTGTAGCCTCTGTCAACCGAAGTGACTTTGCTTGTATCACACAGGCTGTTGGCCTTGTGCTGCCCAAAAATGTGTAAAATCCTTACTCCAGTTGGGGTGGGACAGGGGGGCCTCTCTTCCAGAACCCTTTTCTTAGGTACAGTAAGAAAGAAATGAATAATGATGGGACTTGGGTGAAAACTGGGGCAGCCTTGCAGCTGGAGGTGACTTAGGTTGCTCTGTGTCCCTGCTCTGCTCAGATTCGCTGGCTTCTGGACGATGAGATCGTGTCTGCGCTGCGCCACTCGCAGGTCATCAGCACCTCCATCCTGCACCGGGTGGCCACCCACATCTACAACTCCAAGGGGCGGCCCAGCTGCCACAGCGAGGTGGTGCTGCTCCAGTTCGTCTTTGGACCCGAGCACTCGCTGGAGAAGTTCAAGGAGGTAAAGAGGGGGCCCTGAGGCAGCGTCCTACCCATAGTTAGCGGGATGCTTATTCTTCCCTGTGTTGCAGGAGTTCAGAAGAATGGCTCTACCAGGCTACGTGCTGAATGCAGAAGGCAGTGACTACCACTACATCTCCATCAGCCGCCTGCACTCCAGACGGGCAGCCCCAAACCCAGCAGGGACACCGTGCGTGCAGCAGCAAACTGGAGGGAGCACCAGGACAGCCCTGGGCCAGGCGGGCCGGGAGGGGAGCAGTGAGGCAGAGGCAGAGAGCTCTGCGCTGCACCATGCAAGCTGTGCCCTCCCAGAAGAAGCCCAGGGTCTCTGGGGGTGGCCAGAGAGTGAGATGCGTGTTGTGCCAGAAGCTGGAAACCCTGTAGGTGGGGGCAGCCACGTGCAGGATGAGGTGAGGGACACTAAGGTGGTCTGGTGGTGGGACGGTGTGGGACCTTCTGCTAACTGAAGGTAGAGGGATGCAGGAGGGTGATGTGCAGGGGTGTGGTTGGGTTTTGTGCCTGTTTTTCTGGTCATTTTTTGCGACTTTGGCTTGTGTGCAGGTCCCAGGAGAAGCACTGAGCCTTGAGCAGAGCAGAGCACCTGGCCATGACTCCCTGGAGGAGACAGCTCTGGAGACAACCATACAGTCCCTGCCATCCTCGTCTTCTGAAAAGGGCAACAGTGAGAAATCACCGTTAGTGACACCATCTGCAGCAAGCCTAGTTGAGTCTGTAACACAGGGCAGGGAAGGTAGGAGCTGCAAATGTGGGCAGGGTGTACCTCAGCCTTGGAAGTTTTTAAGGGAAGGGCCCAATTTTGGCTGTAGTGCATGAAACACATCTGTTATTCCTGTTCCAGTCCCCAGACACCAGAATCAGCACTCAGGGCTACTCGTCTCCCCTTCCCTTGCCAGGGTGCAGACAATTTGCTGTTTAATGTTACCTGGGGTAGTCTGTGCTGCTGCACTGATAGCCGTAATGACATGAAATTCCTGGTGTTACCAGTAATGGCTGCCTGAGGCCTGTACCCAGCACTGCCTGCCCGTAGCACTTCTCTAATATGTGGAGCATGTGAAGGGGCTTAGCGGGTGCTTTCATCAGCTCCTCTTCCCTTTGCAGGCTCCAGCAAGCAGCGTCCCAGCCGCGTGCAGAGCCTTGTGTCAAGCCAGGGCAGCATGGACTCCGACCACCTGGGTGAGTTCGGTGCTGACAGCAGCAGCGTGCAGCCAGGCGCTGGCAGTGAGGCAGTAGCAGAGGGCACGGGGCTGTGTGTCTGGGCTGGGCTGAGCCCTGAGGACAGGGCTTGGGAATGGCTTTAACCTCCCAGAGCTTGCAGCCTAGGACTGAAGTGAGGATGCGTTGCAGGTTACGATGGGGGGAGCAGTGACTCGGAGTACGAGGAGGCGTTAATGAGTGACCAGGAACCCAGGTGTCCCCTCATGCCGGACTTCTGGCTCATCATAAAAATTGAGCAGGACCGAGTGGAAGTCTATTACCACACACGGTAAGGAGGGTCCTGCTGTCTGGCCTCATTGTTGCTCGCTCATCTTTGTGGGCAGGATCTCCTTCCTGCCCTGTGTGGGTGGGGAGCTGCAGGACTAGACTGGTGCTCTGTGTGGGGAAAGCCACCATCCTTTCTGCACACACAGATGGGCACTGTCCAGGTGCCCTACTGACCCCTCTCTCCCCTTCCCTGTAAAGCAGCCTGAGCGTGGAGAAGGCAGCAGAGACAGAAGAAGAGCAGCCAGGGGAGTGCCAGAGTCTCAACCAGATGGTGGTGAAGAAGATCAGTGAAATCTGCAGGGTTGTCAATCAGGTAACAAATTGCAGAGGACAGGGGTAGAGCTGCCAGTCATTAGATGGCTTAGATGAGAAGGGACCTCTGGAGTTTGGCTGGTCCAGGCCCAGCTCTGAGCAGGGAGTGGGAGCCAGTTCAGCAGGTGGAGTCCCAGCTTGGGGGTCAAAAGAAAAGGGACTCTGTCTGGCCCTAGGCCTTCCCCGTTGCTGTCTTGTGTGGCTGTGGAAACAACAGGACTTGTCTTTTCTCATCTGTTACAGCGCTTGCTGCTGCAAGACCTGCACGACAGCCACGTATGCAACTCGTTGCTGGTGGCAGAGAGCGAGGAGGACATTTGGAAGAGTGAAACTCCCTACAGGCAGCGTGTCTTGCCCACAGATGGTACGAATACTCCTTTTGGCTCTGCCTCAGCAGCAGTACAGCTGACTTAAAAACAAAAAACAAACAAAAACAAACAAAAAAAAAACACCATTGTGCGATGGCCCCAAGGACGTGCTATTTTCTTTGCAGATTACTCGGTAGAGGAGAGCTACCAGCCCCGGGACTACCTGGCTGCCACCATGCAGTTCATGCCGGGGCACTTTGCTTGTGACGTGGTGTGGAGCACGCTCATCCACGTGCATTCACGCCTCAAGATGGGCCCCAACATGGGGGTCTCGCGAGGTGTGTACAGCCCGGGTTCCTCCTCACTTTGTGTGTCAGGAGTCTGGCTTCTGGCTGGACTGGCACGACAGGAGGGGGTGTGGGGTAGCTAACGTCCCACGTTGCCCACAGCTATCCAGGCGCTTCGGTCGGTGCTCAACGCCTTCTCTGTGGTGAACAGGAAGAATATGTTTGTCTACCAGGAGCGTGCCACTAAATCTGTCTTCTACCTCAGGTAAGAGTCAGCTTGACGTGTTGGTGTGACCCTGCCCTGCTACATATTGCACCAGGCGGAGAGCTCTTTGGGGCAGGAAGTGTCTACCCAGCCTCAGGGACCCTGCTGTGACCCAGGCAGCAAATGTCTGGTTTCTGATGAATCAGAGTCATGCCAAACCAGACCCCTGCTGCTCTTCCTGCACTAAATCTTTACCTGGAAGGAAAAGTGTTGTTATGTGAGGGAAACAGACCCATTTTTGTACAAGCTCTGTGCTGTAAGGACTGATTCCTGGGAAGTCCTCAGCGGGGAGAGTAAGGAGGATGTATATCTTCTGGTATGATGCTGCCATTCTTGGGAAGGGAGGCTGACATGTCTTCCTCCTATATTCAGGCTGACTGAAACCACGTACAGCGGGAAGGTGTGGGAAGCAGAGAGCACCGGTAATCCAGCATCTCGCTCCCTGGCACTGACACGCAGTCAGGAGCCCATCTACACTGAGGATCTAACAGTGAGTGCTGCTCTCTGGGACTGCACGTGGGTTTTGGTCACAGAGTGTGTGTGTGGAGTAGAGGAGGATGGGTGTTTGGGGAAAAGGGGAAACTTGGTAGTTCCAGCTACCTGGATCTTATGTAGGGTAAAACTTATATTGCGGATGTGTGTGGGGGCAGCAGTAGGGGCTTCTGCCTGACCTTGCTGACAAGTATGGCTGGTACTGGTTCTGGGATTCACATGGGAACTGCTTTCATGCATCTGTTTTTTGTTGTTTGTTGTGTTGGGTTTTTTTTTGCCTTTCCAGGGCTCTCGTTCCTCTCTGGACACAGCCTCGTGCCGTAGTGTGGACTCTGCTCGTCCAGTGGGACAGGTAGACAGGCACATCCAGCTGATGGTCCATGGAGTTGCCCCAGCAGGTAAGCATTACAAAACCAGGCAGCAGATAAACTGTACTGCTGCAAAGCAGAGGAATGAAGCTCTGGTCCTTGCCCTCTTTGCTTGAAGAACAAAGAGAGAACATTCCTCCGGAGCAAGCTGCTCTTCCTTAGACCAGAGCAGCTCTCCGTTCTGCCTGGGTGGAAATATGAGGAAAGTACCCATGATGAGACCTCTTGCAGACCAGGTGGCTTATGCCAGCTTTCCTTGTGCAGAAGTACATTTGTCTTTGCTTTGTCAGTAGCCTTTTGTGTTCAAGAACAGGTGGAAAATGATGTCTGAAGAAGTTGATGGTGGGGAAAGATAAGTTCCCTGTGAGAGGTGTTTGTGAGGGTGGTACAATCTGGACAGGTAGAGGGAAGTGGCTGTGGTCATTACCGGATGAAGTGAAAAAGTTGTTTGTGCCTCTGCTTCCTTGTTAGGGCCTGAGATCACAGATGAGTTGGTGAAAGTGCTGCGCAGGCGCCTGGATGAGGCCACCCTGGATATTATCACTGTGATGTTGGTGCGGAACTGCAAGTTGACCCCAGCAGATGTTGAGGTACCTACCAGGATAACAGCTCTGCTCATCCTGTCGCACATCACTCTTTTCCTTCTTTTTGACCCATCTCAGCCCTTCTCTGCCCCAGGGCAGAGAAGGCCAGGGCAGTCTGCTACATCCCATCCCAGCTCCAGTGGTGGCTTAGTCTGGCATTCACAGACATACACGCTGTGTGAGTGCCAGGGTAGTTGGTGGGATCACCCCTGCTGGGATTGCCAGCATGGCAGGGCCTCCCTGTGAATACACATGGAACATTGGCCCCATGTCTGTCTCAGGGTGCTGTCTGGGCTCTGCACACCGTGCTCTCCCTTTGTGCACCCAGCTGGTGTCATTCAGATGCATATCAATGCCCCAGGGCATCCTGCTAGACTCAGCTGAGCTTTAAAGCCTTCTTTCTGCAGTTTATCCAGCCCCCTGGGACGCCACCCACAGAAGTCCTGCAGTTTGTGCTGCCACCTTCAGCTCTACCTTGGCTGCATGCAGTGGCCTACTACCTGCGCCAGAACCTGCTCATCTTCCTGCACACCCCAAAGTACACGGACAGCAACGTGGAGCACCACTTCAAGGTGAGGAGAGTGACTGTCTGCCCAGCTTCCACCTGCTGCTGGGGGGTGATTGCTGGGGCAGCTCAGCTGCTGTGTTCCCAGCTCTGCTGTGTGTTGTTAGGGAGGAATTGACACTGAATAGTAAAGTCTGGAGGAGTTGTGCAGGGCAGCAAGCAGATCCTGTGTGGCTTGGTGTAAACCCGGACAGGCCTCACTTTGTCTCAAGTGGTCGCTTGCTGTGCAAAACGTAGCAGCCGTAAAGCTCATGCCCACAGTCTTCTCCCAGGAGCATGAGAAGAGACCTAGTTGCAAAGTTGAGCTTGGTTCATTGCACAGCCAAGCTCTAAAGACAAACATCGGGGTTAATAAAAGTTTGGGAGCAGCTACCCACTCCTTCAGCATGGCCATAGCAAGAATAGAAGGTGAGGCCAGATGTGCAGTGCCTTGTAACACTGCATAGAGCTGTAGGAGGGTCCTTCTGCCAAACAGTTGCCAAGACTCCGCTGATAAGTGGTTTTTAAGTAGGTATGGACTGCCTGCTACATACTGGGGAATGAGCTCTGCACATGTGGACCTCTGCTTCTAGTCAGTGGAGGTTCTCTCATCTCTCACTTTTTTCTTTCTTGCGCCCCTCAGCACTACTTCAACCACAGTGGCAGTGTCCCTGACCAGGATCTCTACCTGTACAACAAGCCGGGTGGCCAAGGCACTGGTGGCAAAGGTACTGTGCTCAACTCTTTTTTTTTCTTTTTTTTTTTTTTTTGAAGGAGGGTATGGGGCTGTGCACTGGGGGGTGACTTCCCATGTTGGAGAGCTCTGAATGACTGAGGAGGGCCAATGTCAGAGGAGTGGCTAAGGGATGTGCAGGGCATGTGCCTGGGAGACTGCAGAACTGCATGGATGGTAGAACGGAGCTAAGGAGTCCCCCAGAGCAACTTGCTAAGCTTGGCTTGTGGGTGTAGGAAGCAGCTCTAGATTGCAGCTGCTGTGGGGCAAGACAGAGCCTGGGGCACAGCTGTAGGGGCAATGCCTTTGCTCTTTCCTGTGGACTGCTGGAGGAAGGATTGGATAGGGCTAATCCTGCAGCACACTGTTGTGTCGTGTTGTGCCAAGGCCATGTGGTCTGTTACCTGGCCATCGTGAGTCTTGTTGTGTCCCTTGTGCACAGTCTGAATGTTCTTCTGTTGTGTAGGTACCATGTCGGACCTTGTGCAGCACCTCTTTCCACTCTCCCACTTCCAAGGTAGCACCTCTGGCTCCAAGTACTACTCTAGTTTCCCCTCTCATGCAGATCCCTGGTCCCTCTGGTCCCTGCTGTTCTTGTTCCCCTTGTGCTGTGGCTTCAGCTCTGACTCCTCTGTGTGTCTGTGTGTGTGTCCATCCAGCTGAGTTGCCTTTTTCTTGCTGGCTGGGTAAATGAGCAAACAGAATAAATGAGCAAACAGAACAAATGAGCAAACAACCTGCTTGCAGGCAGTGAGCTTCAAAGTTCTACAGCCCTTTTCCCTGCAGGCCTAAATGGCCATCTCATCCCTGAGAAGGACAGGGATTGTAGTCTTCCAGTTGCAGTCCCAAGCCTCAGGGCGTAGCACCATCATGCTCCCTGTGTCTGGGCTGGGGGCTGCCTTGCACACCGAAGGACTGGAGTGTCCGGGTACCTCTAGGCGTGTACTTTGTCCTTCAGGGAGCCTGGGTTGGAGGGGGCTTGGAGAGCCCTTCATAGCTGGGAGCTTGCAGGTCACTTGCACCCCAACATCTTCACAGGGCACGATGGATGAATGCGTAGCCAAGCTCCAAGGCTCTGAGCAGGAAGGTTTTTGGCAGCCCTTGCCATCTTACCTCTTCCCATAGCTACACAGCTCAGGCTTTGTCCACCCTGTCAGGGCTGTTTCTTACCTGTTGCATTTCTGCTTCTCCGTGCTCCTGTGACAGAACTGGCAGCCTTGTTCCCTGCTGGCAGGGCAGCAGCAGCCGTCGGCTCTGCCCCAAGGGACTGAGCCTGCTGCGGTGCTTGGCGCTTGCTTGGCAAACCAGCTCCTCTCGGGAGCACGTGCAAACGAGCATCTGCTCCTGTGGCTGCTGACCTGGCCCACTTGAAAGCACTGCTGTGGGTCCCCCCTTTCTGGAACACGTGTCCCTAGCATGAGGAGGACATGGGACGTTGTGCTCAGCTGTTATCTCCTTGCTTCAGGTGGACTGAAGCGGAGTGGAGCTCCAGGAAGGGCTGTGGTCCGGAGGCCTGCCAGAGACTTACTGACACCTAAATCCCAGAGAGCTGCCCTGCTGCAGCAAGAGGCCACGTGAGGCAGGAGGGTCTTGAGCGAGGCTCCAAAGGGGGATGAGGCTGGGTGAAGTCCTGGTTTCCTCTTGCTTTGATATTTAGGAAATGATAAATTTCTCCGTTGTTTGCTGGATAAAGGGTTGTTCCTGTGCCTGGCTAGGGGAGAGAGATGTCAGTCTGGTGCAGAGCACCTATGAGATAAGGCAGCTTCTGTATTCTTCTGCCAATGCCTTGTAGATTAAGATTTCCTCGGCGTGAATGCAGGGATGCTGCACTCTTGCCTGAATGCCCAGCTCCCTCTTTCGGGAGCAGCGCTCTCCATCTCAGTGCCCTCTCCCTTGCGCCTGGCATGTCTTGGAGGAAAGGGTGCTGAGGAGTTTACACTTCTCTAGGCAGGATGGAAGCCAGGTTGTTCGGCTGGTTAGATGTGGGCACAGGCTGCTAGGGCTGTGACAACACCCACCCTGCACACCCTGCCATCAGCACCTGGGGGCAGCTTTGCCATCCAGTCCCCCGAGCGCTGGCTCAGTTGGCTGGGGGGCTTTGGACCTTACAGCTCCATCCCAGCTGCTGTTCCCCTGGTGTCCTGGCCAGGAGATGGGCTGTAGGGGGTGAACTCCTGGTTTTTGTCCCCCAGCTGTGCTGATGTGTGGGGAAGGCACCCTGTCTGTAGGCATGTGCAGTGGGAAGCAGGCCCTGAGCGTAACCTGCAACAAGGTGTTGCATGTAGTGTTGTTCTGCAGGGAGTCAGTGTCCTGTGAGCCCAGAGGGGGCTGTTGGAGAATATCTGGGCTCTGTCTGTACTCTGTCCCTTGGGAGGACAGGGACGGTGAGCCCCATCCCAGAGGGATGCAGGAGGGAGATTCTCGGGGTGATGGGGACACCCAGTGCCAAGCAGTGTGCTTCTTGCCCTGGCTCCTGATGAACACAGCTAGTTACCTCTCCCCTGGCTGCTTCCCTTCCCATGGGCTCTGTTTGCCGTGTGCACCCGTGGCACTGTGAAACCTGAATGGTCAGAGGACAATCCCAAGCCCTGATGGGCAGGCGTGGGGTGGCCACTGTGCCCCTGAGGGTGACAGGGGCTGTCTGGGGCTCTCCCCACAGGGATCGCGTGCATTGCCCTGACGTTTGTGGATGAGAACGGCAGCCCCACGGTGCTGCCCCACGGGGAGAGGCCCGACCACCTGAGGACGGCTGCTTCCTCACCCATCGTGGGCCTGCTGCAGGAAGCTGACTTCGAAAGCCTCACTGCCGTCAGCAAGCACCAGCCTGAGGCCGGCACCCTGCCTTCAGGTAGGCAGTGAAAATTGCTGATTCTCTGCTGCCTCTGCATCCCCTGGGGCGCCTCCGAAGGTTGGGGGTGCAGAACCATGCAGGGCTACCCTCTTCCCAGCAGAGCCCTGCGTGCTGGTGCGCCTGGACATCTGGGAGAAGGGCAACATCAGCCTGCTGCAGCTGTCGGAGAAGCTGCGCGGGGCCCTGCGCCACGCTCTCTGCGACGCCGTCATGGAGTTCCTGGTGCTGCCCGCCCCGCTCTGCCTGGAGGCCGCCTGCCCCCTGGCTGCCACTGACGTGGAGGAGCTGAGCTCTGCAGGTGAGAGTGGGATGGGATGGGACGGGCACCCTGAGCCCCCCACCAACCTTTTTTGTCCTCCCTGTGGGAGCTCAGCTTGTGCTGGGAGTGGATTTGGGCCGGGGAGGGAAGAATCCACTGTCCCCTCTGCCAGCTGTGCTGTGTGATGTCCCAGGGGAGAAGCAACATAAAAACAGGGTTGGAAGAGATCTTTAGAGGTTGATCTCTGCTCCAGAAGACCAAATTAACTTTGCCAGGTGTTGCTTAGGGCTCACTCCCTTCTCTCCATCTGGCCAGCCATGGTGGTGTACAGAAGACATGGGCACGTGGATGTCACAGTGGGGGCTCTGAGGCATCTCATTTGCTCTGTCTCCACAGGAGGCCTAAGGAGGACCATGTCAGAGACCAAGGGCCTGGCCATGAGTACCAGTGGGACTGGCAAGAGCTGCCCTCCACCCTTGCAGTTCACATCTGCCCCTTCAGCCAGCCCTGGGGAGCCAGTGACACCCACAAGCAAGCTGGGCCGCCGCAGCTTCTGGGATATGCTGGTAACACTGCTGAGGGACTGGTGGGGAGCAGGGCCCGCAGGGCCTCGCGGTGTGTTAGGCCAGGAGGGAGAGAAGGGAGGGATCTGGCTGGGGTAGGGAGGCCAGGCTCGGCAACCCGGGTGTTTGAGATCAGGGCAACAGCTGGGCTGTGGATATGCAGAGCCTTAACCCTGCACCGCTTCTTCCTAGAGCAAGGCAGAGTCCTCAGAGCTGGGCAGCCCCAAGACTACTGATGACATTGTGCTGGAGAGGCCAGAAGAGGCTCGCACAAGGCGGCGACACAAGACGGAGAACGTCAAGCAGCACTTGAGCCAGGATCGGGCCACAGCCACAGCTGAGCTGGAACAGGCACAGAGGTGAGTGTGGGCTGTGGCCAGGCAGCTGGGGTGTCGCTGCGCAGAGCTCCCCGGCCTGACATCCCCCTGGCTCTTTGTGCAGCTCAACCCTCTGTACAACATCCCCTTTCCTTGCAGTGTCTCCCTTACGCAGCCAGCTAGGGGAGCTGCCTTCCACACACAAAGCTGTGATCTGTATTGCTGCTGGGAGCACAGCTGGCTCTCCCTGCCAGAGGTCCCTTCCCCATACAACACCTATGGCTGCAGACCCAGGGGGACAAAACTCAAGCACTATAGCAGCCCAAAAAGGGGATTCCCTGGGCTCTGCTCTGGAGCTGGAAGGGAACCATTGCACCTTTTTGCCTTTGTTGGTCTTGATTTTGATCTTGTATAATGATGCTGCTCTTCCCTCTTCCCAGGCGCCGAGCCTGCCAGTTGGAAGAAGGGGATGTGGGCACCATGCACCCACTTTTCAGTCAAACCTGCCAGCAGTGGATGGCATTCATGAACCAACTGGGTATGTATCTCAGGCCACAGCAGCTGTGGAAATGATGGAGCTCCCAGATGTAGCAGGGAGGGAGGATCTGAGCCTCTGAAACACTCTGGGACTGTGAAGCTGCATGGAAAACCCCCACCCATGCAAGGAGGGAGAGGAGGAGGCAGGCAGCAAAGTGGAAGAGGGATGCCCTTCAGATGGCAGGATCTGGGTCTTTGTGGCTGCTCTGTTGCTGCTTTCTGAATACTGCCCACTCCAGCATTTGTCCTCACACCTCACACTGGCAAGGCAGACCTGTCCACCCTCTCTGATGAGGAATAAGGCAGGAAACAAGGAATGTATGGAGGAATGAAGTGCCAGGCTCAGGGCATGTGGAAATTTTGTTTCAGGCTTGACTTCAGGCCAGAACCTGAAACAGGGATGATCTCAGCTTTTATCTTTTTTGTATTCGTTGTTCTACAGCTCTGTCTCTGCTTCAGGCAAAGCAGGAACTTGGCCTGCCCTGGGCAGCAGCCCTGCAGTGGGGCCCCCTTGGCCTTCTGCACTGCCAAGGACAGGGCTTGGGAGTCCTGGCTGAGTCCAATAGTGCTTCTCCCCCACAGGGTGCCCGTCCGTGCAGCAGTGCTCAGCAGAGATTGTGTCCCGCTTCCTCCTGTCCTCCATTCTGGTGGAAGTGGTGAACCTGGTCACTGCCCTGGCAAGCGACACCACCGTCAAGGTGTTTGAAAAGATCAGGTGAGTTACGTGGCTCACGGGGGCTGTTCGGCACCAGCAGAAGCCCATCAGCTGTGCCAGCCTCTGCTCCCATGGCTCTGTTTGTCACACACCTTTGGTGCTCTTCCCTGCAGCTGCCATGGGAGCACTGCCTTCCTGCCCTATAAACCCGGCCAGAGTGCCAGTCCTCGCCCCGCAGCCGTCAGGCACTTCATCCTGCTGGGGCGCAACTTCCACCAGTGGCGCTGCAGCACGGAGCAGGGTGAGCAGGCTCCATGGGGTTGTGTGCTGGGGACTTTTGGGGTGGGAGATGTATGGGCAGGGTGCCTCTCCTTGCTGGGACGGGCTGCCTGTGCCCAGAGGTGGGCAGTGAGGTGTCCGTTGTCAGCTGCTGGGATCTTATTCTCAGATTTGCTTTTAACTGCCTATTTCAAGGGGTATCTCAAGGGGAGGTATGCAGGGAAAAATATGAAGAACTGGGCAAATAGGATTGAGATGAAAATCGTGGGGCCTGGGAGGTCTTTCTTTGGACATGATGAAGCAGAGCCAGGGTGAGCTGAGTGATCACACAGGGTTATCACAGCAACGTAAGTAATAAAGGTAAAAGTGAACAAAGGCCCCAAGAGGGGAGGCTTTGGGTTGTGATGAGGAAAATACCAACGCTGTTGCTCAGGGTCTTGGTTAGATGATGTGTGGACTGTGTTCAGATGTCTTCTGGGAGTGATGAGCTGAGCAGTAAGTACCATGGCACAAAATCCTGCTGTCCTGGGATGGACTGGTACTGAGGGTGACAGCTCTGGGTACTGAGGGTGACATCTCTGGCTTCTTCCAGCTCACAAAGGGCTCCAGCGCTTCGAGGCCATGGAATTCAGCTCAGCAGAGAGAGGCTCTGACCCAAGCCTCGCTGGACGAGACCTGGCACCCCGGCAGAGGTTTCTCTTCATGGAGATTATTGACAAAAAGGTAGCCATGATGCCTGTGTGATACTGCCTGCTGAAAGCCAGCCTTTTCCCAGCTGGCCCAGGGCTAGAAAGAGGAACAGTGCTGCTGTGGGCAACCAGCCTGCCCCAGGCAGGAGCCCTGTGCCACAAGCAGAGCAGCAGTTCCCTGCAGCTGTCCCTGGCTCCTGCTGTCCCACTGTGGATTGCAGTTGCCTGTTGCCCACAGCAGGGCCCAAATCAGCCATGGCACTTGTGCTGCCAGTTCAACACCCTCTGCTGTGGCTGTTAATGGGGTGGTGTAAATGGGTGGCTGTCACTATTCCTGTCCCAGCCTCACCATCTGAAGCCACCTGGAGCTGCAGCAAGTCCCTCCCAAAGCACCTGGAGCAGCCTGTGTCACTGTGCAGGACTGAGCAGATCTTTCACCCTTCCTCCCTCTCTTCTCTCTCCAGCTGACACTTTACACCTACAACTGGTCCCCAGACCTGGGAGCCAACTTGAACTGCTCACTCATTCGCCTGCTGCAGTGGCAGAACGCCCGGTCGCACATTGTGCACTGCCTCATCAGCCAGAAGCTGGGACTCTTCCACCACCACTGCTTCATGGACACGCCGTGGCATGAGGACAGCAAGCAGGTAGGGCACCCTGCCCGGCAGGGCACTCCTTTCCCCATCTGCAGGGGCCTTGGCAGCTCTGGGGTCTGAGGAGGTTTACAGACACTTCTGTGCTTTTGTGCACCAGTTGGAAGGCATCCCCAGGAGCTTGCATGCCCAGCTGATGACAGAAACTGGGTTTACTCTGTTCTTGTGAGTCTTTGCTCCGAGGCTGGCAGTAAGGAGGCTTTCATGGCTGTGTCTCCTTGCTTAGGAGCCAAATCCTTTCCTGAACTCCACTCTGGAGGTGGATGCACTGATCCGGAGCCCCACTCCCCCACCCAGCAAGGACCAAGGCCGGCTGAGCAGCTCTGCACGCAGCCTGCCACCTCTGCACTTCCATCCCGATGTGGTGCCCTTCGACGAAGCTCTGCGGGATGTTACCACTATCAAACACATACCCCATGGGCCCGAGCTGGGACCTTTTGACCCCGTGTCTTGGCATGGGGCCCAGTTCCTGGAAATCAAGAGCATGGAGAGGAAAGGTAAAGCAAGAGGTGTGCTGTCACAGGAGTCTAACTGCCTCTTCCCACCCCTGCTCCTGGAAAAGGAGCTCAGAAGGAGCAAACTGGAAGTTCTGGCAGAGGAGGCAGTTCTGAGCTATTCCTGTGGGGTAATGGGATGGGTTGTGGCCTGTGTAAGTAGAGTGGGGAGGATGGGAGTGATACGCAGTGACAGTATTTGGGGATGTAGCTTGATACATCTATGGCTGCTCTCTTTCCTCCAGAGCTGGAGAAGCAGATGAAGATTGAGAATCTCTTTGTGACCTGGCAGCAGAGATCAGCGCAGTCCAACATGCCGATCAGTGTGAGTGCAGCTCAGGCAGGCAGCAAAGTGGGCCCAAAAAGGAGCAGCGGAGCTCGGAGTGGGCTGTGTACCGGGGGTGGTATCTGGCCGTGGAGCAGTGTGTTCTGCTTGAACTTCTGGGTCTGCTGGGCTCTAGTGCTGGGATTTTCAAATGGGGCTTTGCTGCCCAGTACTGGAAGAACTGTAAAAGCAGGGTGGTTGCCTAGAAAGTTTGATCCCCACTTGAGCAGCACGGTAATGTTACAGACAGCTTGTTCCTGGTCTTGATGAGTTATGCATGTTTGTAATGTTTGTAACTGTGTTCCTCTTGTGCTATGCAGCTGGCAGACCTGGAGACCCTGAAGCAGTCCTCACGCCTTGTTCACTACTGTGCTACCCCTTTGCTCTTCGACCCAGCCTTCCGGCAGCAGATCCAGACTGATCAGCAGGGCAAGGTAGAGGGGAAGGTGAGTGCCAGAAAGGGACAGTGGGTTTGGTTTTATGCACTGGAAAAAAGAGGATGGCTTTGCAGTCTTTTTTCCAAGATAGCTCAGAGGAGAGCTGACCCCTGCATTACAGGATGAATTTGCACCCTTGGCCCAGGGCTTTCACCATGGTGAAGACAGAGACTGAGAAAATCATTGGGTCATCAAAGCCTTTTTCCTGCTGTTGTACCATCCCTAGGAAGACTTGGCTACCCAGGGAATCCAGGGGCGAGTCTAGCAAAGCCAGCTGTCTGGCTCTAACCTGTTGGGGAAACAAAACTTCCCCCTGTGCATTCAGCAGCCAGACTTGGTAGAACTTGCCTGGACCCAGCAAATAGCTGGAACAATTGAAAGCAAGCTGCCTGAATCCTGAGCAGGTTGCAGCCTGATAGAGTCTAAGCAGTGCAGATCCTGTACTGGCCATTCATGGTCTGTACGTGTGAGAAGGGAAGAAAAAGCTGTTGTAATTTATCTAAATGTCAAGAGGATTCTGACAGGGTCTTTAAGCAGAGGTTGCTACAGAAATTGAGCACTCAAAAGAGAAAAGAAAAGTATTACCCCAATGAAATCTTAACTTTGTGTTTGGAACAGAGCAAAGGGAAAATTGGCTATTTGATTTGAAGAGCCTGGCAGCAGGGGTTTCAAGGTTGTGTATTGGGTTCTGTATCTGCAGATAAGTTATCGCAGCACATATGAGATGCCAAGCTCGGAGATGCTGTGTAGCACTTCAGATTGCTCCGAACAGAAGGGCTGAAAGGAACTCGCCCTTGAGAAGCCTGTGAAATGAGGGGTATTTTGGAGCTGGGACCTGGTTCCCAGGAAAGCAGAGCACAATGTGGGAAGAAACTTTAATTCCTCCTGTATTGCACACTAACTGCAGAGCCTGTGTGAGCAGAGTAGACAGCCCAGTGGGTTTCTGCAATTCGTGGACAGTTTGATACAGAAGGCAAACCAATTAGAAGACATCAGAAAATTGTGTTATTGTGGATGATATTCTAATATTTTTCTAAAATACTAGTGGATGAATGTCTTTGGACAAGTGAGACACCAGGCATCTTGTGGCTAAGGCACTGAACTAGAGCAACTCAGAGAAGGTTAGAGAGAAGCTGGAGAGACTCTAGGTAAAGAGACCTACTTCTGGGGCAGGTGGATGAAAGGGCAGATAGAAATATGTGAGAGAGCCACAGGCTCAAAGGAGGGAGATAAAGAAAAGAAACTTCAGTGTCTCATAGCACAAAGACAAGTAGTATTCAAATACATCAAAAGGGGAACTGAAAATGGTTAAAAGGAAACATTATTCATACTGTGTTACTGAACTAAAAGTAAAACCCGAGATGTCACCAGGATTCATAAAAGAATTGGACTGTTACATGGCAGCAGAAGCTGAGGCACCACGGAGCTCTGTGTGAACCGGCTGAGAGTGAAGCAGGACTTTGTGTAAGCCATTCTGTGGGGGGAGATGTGAATTATCTATCCCCTTCTGCCAGTGCACCTCTTCTGGCAGTCGGTTGCAGTGCTGTTAGGTCAGGCAGGGGCTGGGTAAGCCTTGGATCTTGTGTTCCAGCACGTGCAGTGTCAGCTGTTAGTGCTCTCTGGCAGGGGGAAATCTGCCCTCTGCTCAGCCAGCACAGCTGGTGGTTTCCCAGCGAGCATCCCCTCGCACAGCAGTCACAGCAGCTCTCCTCAGGAAATTATTTTTCTCTCCCAGAAGCGCCACCGCTCAAATGACTCCACAGCTTCAGGGAGAGACCGCAGCCACAGCTGTGACTCGGCGGACGGACTGCCCTGCAAGCTGAAGGAGGAGCCCTGGCTGCAGGAGATGTGCAACGCCTTCTTGCAGCAATACATCCAGTACCTGCAGAGCATGGGCTTCATCCTGGTCCAGGTGCGGCCACCGTCACCCACCACTCGCAGGTCAGTGATGTTCTGGGAGAGCTGTTGGTGGAGAAGGGCTGACCCAGAGCTGTGCCCTGGGTTGGCACAACTGGAGGGGTTGGTTCCCCTGCTCAAGGCTCTCTCTTGTCACTTCCAGTAGCACAAGTCGGATCCGAGCTCTGGCAGCAATGGGTGTGGAGGGGAGAGGATCCTTTTCCTATACAAAGCCAAAAGCAGAGGGGAGTCCCAAGGTGAGTGCTTGTGCTGCTAGAGAAGTGGAACTGGGATGGAAGTCAGGCTGTGGAGTGGGGCACTTCTGGTTGGCTTTTGAATCAGTTTCTCATGGAATGGAGGTGTGAGAGTAGAGAGGGGACTGAAGCAGGAAAAGAATCCACCTAGACCAGAGCCGTCTTTGGGATGGTGGGCCAGGTGGGACCTCCTTCTCTTCTTGCCTGTCTTCCTGCAGCTCTCAGAAACCCTTCCTGAGACTGGATGGAACCAGGGCAAATCTCAAGAGGACAGTAACAGCTTGAAAGTGCAGCAGGACAACTTGAGGGCAGGAGATGCTGCCTTCTTGTGTGCATAGCTAGCCAGGAAAGGGATTGGCTACCTGCTGTCTTTTTTCACTATCAAATGAGAACGTTAGGGGCTAGTCTAAGTGAAAGGAAGTGTTTCTTCATTCATCAGGTGGCACTGGTTTTGTGAACATTAAGAGCTTATATGGGTTAAAGAGAGAATAGGTAAGTACCTGGAAGAGGAATCCATCAAAATTTCTAGGTAGGCAGAATCCACCTGTGGGTCAGGAAACCCAGGGAGAATGGAAGCACAGCATTTGCCAACCCTATTGTCACCCTTTCCTGGTACCTGCTTATGGGGTATGCTTGGGGGCCCAAGTTGGTACAAGACTGGGCAAGACAACACCTTGCAGTTAAAACAAGGAGAGAGCAATCCACGGGAACAGCTTAGTGCAGGGGCAAGTGAATTTTCTGGCAGCAAAGCTCTAAATCCCAGTTGGATGCCTCTGATAACTGCTGTGTGAGGCAGATGTGATAACCTGGTGAGTACTCAGCAGGGAGAGGTGGGAGTGAGGCTCTGTGGGCAGCATCACCCCTCAGCTCACAGGGCCTTCAAACTGGAGACCTCCCCAGTGTAGGCAGGAGGTGAAGGGAGCAGCATCTCAAGGGCTGCTTATTAGCTTTGTTAGAATTCTTCTCACAGTCAGCTCTGTCATGCCTCCAGTGAGGTTGGTTGATGAGGTTCCTCTGTTTCCACCTCTGCCACAGAACCTCATGGCAGCCCTGCACCCTGGTGTGGGGGCTGCTCTCCTGTGCCAGAGAGCTTCTCCAGCTTTGTTTTTCTCTTCCCAGAGCACAAGCCCTGCTGTTGCCACTTATCATCTGCAGAGAGCTCTTCCAGGCGGGATTGTGCTGATGGAGCTGGCCTTCCAGGTGAGACAACAAGAAACAAAGTATGGGCTGTGGGAGTCTGGGACAGTCTGAAGAGGAGGCAGCGTGAAAGATGAGGAGTGCAGCAGGAACATATGATTAGTCCTTTCTGGTCTTGCAACTTCCACAGTCCTGCAGGACTTTGAATCAGTTAGGGACAGTTCTGAAGGGCTGAGAGCAGTAAGAGTTGCCTGAAGTGGAACTGACACAAGCAAGAACTTAGCACCAGGTAGTGCTCTCTGTTTTCAGACACATGTTGGCTGGTCTTCCCTGAGGCCTGCTTAGTTCAGACAGGAGAGGAGATGAAACAGGGAGCAAGAGTGTCAGGGACCCAGCCCAGAGGATGAATTGACGAGTATGAAGTGCAGCTAGCCTTGTGGGAGCTGCTCTCCTTCCTTGGAGAGGCCCAAGGCCTGTGCTGTGCTCAGTGTGCTCTCTCCTCCAGGGCTATTACTTCTGTGTGAAGCAGTACGCACTGGAGTGCTCGCGGATCCCCATGGGCCAGTCTGTCAACTCCCAGGTAATGGCTTTGCAAACACAGCTGGTGCTCGTTGGAGTCAGGGGCTGCTGTGGGACAGAGCGGGCATTTCGGGTGCAGCAAGTTCTGGAATGCTCGGCTCCCTCCTGGAAAAGCAGAACCGTGCAGAGCTTTCTGCAGCCACATGCCCTGTGTAGCAGGCTGCTTGAGCAGACCTGGAGTGCAATGCAAGGGGATGGGCGATTTGACAAGAGGATGACTCTTGTCCTAGCTTTGGGGAGCAGTTTAGAACATGCTGGGAAGGAACAGGAGCAATTTTGGCCAAAAATGGCTGCTCCAGAGAAAGCCAGTGCATGGAAAGCCAGAAGCTTTCTGCTTCCATTGAGCAAGAGGGAAGCAGAATGGGAACAGGGATCTGTGAACATGGCTGGCTGCCCTTTGCTGGAGCAGATCACTTTCTACACCATGAGCCCTGGTTCTTGAAACCTCTGTGCCTTGTTCTACAGCATCACGTGGCTGCCTGCACCCTTCTCTTTTGGTGCGTTAGGGTGTCTCCTGCCTGACCCCAGGGCACTGGGTGGCTGCCTAGAGGCTGGCTACCTCCAGCCCGTATGAGGCAGCAGAAACATACGACCGTAGTTCCCTTTCCTGGGTGGCTCTGTAGCTATATTTTGTCTTACATATGTCAAGAATAGCTGTGTAAGCTTAGAGCCTACAAGGACCTTGCTGTAGTCCCTGAGAGTTGGCTGAGGCTTTCCTGGGAAGCCTGCATTGCATAGGGCAGGGTTACCAGTCTGCAGCTGGCATTGCATGGATCGTCCAGGCTCTCTGGCTCACTTGGGAAAAGGCTTTGCCGGGTTCTGCAGTGGGAGGGCACGGTGCTGGGAGCAGCGGGTGAGAGGTACGGGGCTTGCTGCAGGGGGCTGGCCAGCCTTGCCACGTGCTGGAACCAGCCCAGAGGTCCCTCAGGTGGGGCAGGGCTCCTCTGCCCCGTCTCTCCCCATGTCCCACCCTGGGCCTGTGTAGGACGGGCTGGAGCAGGAACAGGGCAGTGCTTTGTCCTTCTTCCCACTGGCTGTGCATCTCTCTCCATCAGGGCACTCTTGCAGCCAGAGCTCGCAGCAAGAGCTGCATGGGACCCAGCTCCGTCTCTGAGTCCGCGGTACGTCCTCTCCTCCCGCTGCCATGCTGGGCACAGCAGGGCCTGCCCAGCGCAGGGCTGAACCCACGGGCTGTGCTTTCACCCTTTGTGCCCCAGCAGCCAGCCTCTCACCTCCTGCTGCCGGAGCAGTGTGTGCCACAGAGGGCAGCACAGCTTGGGAGGAGGATGGGGTGGGCCTCGGGTGCTCGCATGGGGCAGCGCCTTGTGTTCCCTGCTCCTTACCCTGCCCTTTCAGGGACGGAGCTATAGGCTCCTTGCCGGGCTGGTCCCGGCTGTGCTGGCTGCCCTGTGGCTCACGGGGCAGAGAGCAGATGTGTTCTTGTGCCACTGCCTCCTGCCTGCTGGTTTCCCTGCTTGCCCCATCCTTAAGCCAAGAGGTTATTAGGGTGTGGGATAACTGCCAAAGAGGGCAAAGAGCTGAAAGACATGAAAATGGCACTGCGAGCTCCTGGCATGAGGGCAAGGCTGAGGCTTCACCAACACCATTCCCCGCCACAGCAGCTGTGCTGGGGGCATGGCTGAGGGCGTGTGTGTGTGAAGGTTGGTGCTGCCTTGGTGAAGGTCCAGCATGCTGGGCAGAGGGGACAGCAGTGCTGGAGAGGCTGTCCCCCAGGCACAGCTGTGACACACCAGCCACGGCTGGGTCGCTGTTTTTTATGGGGCATTAGCAGCTCTGATGCCCATCTCTGGGTTAGCCACTCTGCACAGGCTGCAGTGCTGCCTCCTGCTCCCAGGGCTGCTCGGTGAGTCAGTCCTTGCCTGGGGATCCAGAACTTGCTGGGGCTCCAGCCCCGGTGCATCCTGTACCTGCTCAGGGACGAGGCAGTGCAGAGCAGCACTTGGCTGAAGGGAGGCTGTGTCCTCCTTCACGTCCACACGGCTTTTGGTTTAAGGGGGAAAGGTACCAATGCCAAAAAGGAGGCAGTGCTGATCAGTCCGTGCTGCTACTGGAGACCAGTGATGGGGTCAAGTTTGGAAATTGCTACCAAGTTGGCTCCCTTGATCCCAGGGGCCAGGTCTGCACGTCTGCTATTTGCACTGTGCACACAGCTTCTGGGCTGCATCCTGCTGTGGTGTCAGGGCAGGGGTGACTGCACTGGTGCTGCCGTGCACAAGGGTGTGAGGTGCCTGGTAACATGCCTGCCTTGATTCCTTATCCCTTCACAGCTCTCCATGCTCTTCACGGAGGAGTGTGACAAGGTGCGGGACCTCATGCACGTGCACTCATTCAGCTACGACTTCCACTTGCGTATAGTCCACCAGTACCTGCTGGGCTCCCACATGACTCTCCGCCAGGGCTACCATCTCACCAGCTTCCTGGAGGATTTCATCGCCCATCACCCTGACATCCCCAAATTTGGCCGCAACCATGTTTTCCAGGGTAAGTAGCTCAACAGGTAATCAGTCAGGGGTTGACCACCAGCCCATGACTTGGTAAAAGGTTCCCAAGTATTTTACAAATACAGCTGACCCTGCAAACATCCAGGAGGAGGGTGACATGAGGTGCTCCTCTAGGGGAAGTCCTTGCTGCCCCGCTATGGAAGGGAGGCTGGTTGCTCTAGAGCTGTGTCCCCCAGAGCAGTTTGTAGGACAGTGTTCTGCCCAGGTAACAGACACCGAGTGACTCCCATGGTAATAATGTGTCCTCCTCCACCAGGCATGCTGGCCCTGCCCACCAACATGATCACTGCCCACCAGCTGTACAACTACATTGCTGACCACGCCAACACCTACCACATGAAACCCCTGCGCATGGCCCGGCCAGCTACGGGCAGTGACAGCAAGAAGGGGACGCCAGGCACTGAGCAGAACGAGTACGCGCTGGTCTCTATCTGGAACAGGTGAGTGCATCGGCTGCAGGCTCCTGGAGCTGCCTCAAGTTGCCCGGCACCACCCCAGTCTTGAGGAGTTTGCCCTCAAAGGTGCCAGCAAAGCTGACTCTGTCCTACATAGCGCCAGGCAGCGGTTCTACCCAGCCTTCTTGAGATGATGCCCAGCAGGGGTGGTGGCCATGTGTGTTTGTGTATGCACATGCGATTGACCTGCTTCCTGCAGTGCTTTTGAGGGGTCCTACTGTGTCAGATCTCACATGCCCAACAACTCTGTGCTGACCAAGAGCTCTGTGGGAACCAGGTGAGATCCCCTTCACACTGATGTGCTTTTGCTCCCAGCTCGGGCTCCTACAAGGACTCTGAAGGTCTGCGTCATCACGATGACTTTGACGTGTCCCTGCTGGTGTGTCACAGCGCAGCACCGTTCGAGGAGCAGAGCGAGGCGGAGAGGCGCATGCTCCGGTGAGAACCGAGGGCTTGGAGGCATGTCCCTGAAGCTTCCTGGCTAGGGAAGAGGGCTCTGGGAGGGACTGGTCTTGTCTGGGGCATCACAGGCAGGTGTGGTGCTACCTCGGGAGATTCCTCACAGGGCAGTGCGGTATCTGCCCTGCCCTGGGCAGAGGAACACCCTTGCTGGTGGGGGCAGAGCTGCCCTTCCCCAGCTCACAATGTCTCCTTGCTCTCAGCTTGCGGTTCTACGTCATCATGACCAGCCAGCGGGAGCTCTTCCCCCGGCTGACGGCCGATATGCGGCGCTTCAAGAAGCTGCCCCGCCTGCAGCGAGAGGTGCTGGAGCCGGTGGTGGGACGGGCGGCCTGGGAGGCCGCGGAGCCAGAGCCGAGCCTGGCACGGCAGCAGCCGGCCGAGCAGGAGCTGTGGCAGGACGTGGAGGACAGCAGCGAGTTTTATGCGGGGGGCAAGCAAGTGAAACTGGGACCCGGGCTCTTCTACACCTCGCCGCTCTTCCCCTTGCTGGCCTCGGAGGTGGCCTCGGCCCAGAAGCAGCTCAGCAGCATGGTGCAGCTGGCCAAGTGCCACTGCCGCAGGGACAACCTCTGGAAGCGCCTCTTCCTCCTGGAGCCGCTGGCCTCCGACAAGCTGAAGCTGGGCAAGCTGTCCCTGGTGGAGCTGGAGGAGCTGCTCGACGCCGTGCATGGGAAATCCATCGCTGACGTGGATCCCCAGCTGGTGAGCAGCAGGACTGTGATCCTGGTGCCCAGCAGTGGCCGTCCTGTGCTGGGGGATGGAGTGGGGCTGCAGGTGGAGGGCCTGCAGAGCACAGTTCTTCTTGCTTGATGGGGGAGCAGAGGCAGGAACATGGCTCCTAGCTGGCAGGGGGAGGCCACACAGATCAGTCTGTGGAGAATTACCGGCCCTGGGCCAGCACACCTCAGTGGGCTCTGGGAGATGCTTCTGGTTTGGTTCTTGAAGGCTGCTGTAGCGTTGTACGGCTGAGATCTGCCCCTCTCCGCCCACAGGGCTGCTTCCTCACCATGACAGTCTCGTGGTACCAGAGCCTCATCAAAGTGCTGTTGAGCCGCTTTCCCCAGAGCTGCCGGCACTTCCACAACGCTGAAACCGGCACCCAGTACCTGGTAAGACCCAGCCTGTGGCCCATCTGTGGCTTGTCTCCCCTTTTCCAGGGCCCTCTCCTGCTATGGCTTCCCACAGCAAGGGGCCTGGTGGGTGCTGTCAGCACAGTTGGGGTGCTGCCATGTTGCTCTCTGCTGCTCCTGATCGGGCCCCTCACCCTGCACATCAGCACGTCCCTGGGTGGGTGTAGTGCATAGCCCTGCCCTGGGGTTTGTGCTGTCTCCTTCCCAATGTGTGCTGTGGCTTTCTTGACAGGTTGTGCTCAACCAGAAGTTCACAGATTGCTTCGTTCTCGTGTTCCTCGACTCTCATTCAGGAAAGACGGTAAGAACTCACGAACACAAGAGCAGTTTTATCGGCTCAGGCCAGCAGTCTGCCTGGATTCATCCAGCAATGGCTGAGAGCTCTTATTCTTCCCAGCAGTGGGAAGAATAAGAGCAAGTCAAGAAGCTTTTGACACCTTTCCCAAATACTGTCCCAACATCTGACCATCTGGCACAGGGTTGTCCTGAGCTAGAGGCCTTGTATTTAATAGCCCTCAGTGGCTTTATTTCTTTTGGTTAATTTCTAATATCCGTGACTTCCCCTGACTTGCAGTTCCATGATGCAATTACAGCCTGGGTAAAGAGCTTCCCTGGCTTGTTTTTTTGAACGTACTTAAGCTTTTTCTGTATTTGATGCCCCTGTGTTCTTATATTGGGAAACAGTGAGCAGTTGATCCCCTCTTCTTTCACAGGGTTGCTTTTAGATCCCTCAAGTTGTTTCTGTCCAGGCTGAGTCCTTCCTATTCAGTCCAAAGCTAGAGCACACGTAACTGCAATATTGGAGGTTGCTCCTACCTGAGCAAAAAGGAAGGGGACCTGAACTGTGAGCAAGGGTCACAGCAAAGCTGCATGGGCCTTGGCCTTCAATGGACTTGAAAGCAAAAAATATTCTGTTATCAGCTGTGCTGCAGGCAGGGCATCGGGTGGGTCACAGGGAATGCAGCTCTGTGTGAGAGCAGGGGATCTAAAGGGTGCTTCAGTCCAGTGAGGCTTTAGCAGGGACTGCAGCCTATCTGATCCTTCTGGAAACAAACTGCACACCATCATCTTACGTGGCTAGGGGAGACTGAAGAGGTGGTGCCTGCTGGAAGGCTGCTCAGTGCTTCTTGCCACCTGATGCCACCTCCTTCCCATTTTGAGCTGGAGCTCTTGTTGCAGCCACTTTCATCTGCCACTTCTCAAGCCAGCGGCAGCTCAGAGCTGAAACAGCTCTTTAGATGTACCTGCTGCTTCCCAGCCCTATGTTGACCTCCACGTTTAAAGGCAGAATTTTCTGCTAGCCCTGTGCTGCACAAGCTTCAGGCCTCCCTTCCCTGACAGCTTCCTTGTCTTTCACAGCCTGAAAGGCTCGGGTCAGCCCCTGTAAACACAGGTGTTTGGGACTGCACGCAGTGTGCCTGAGAAATCTCAGCAGAGCCTTCTGCAGTCGCAAGACAGGCTTTGCTGCCTGTCCCTGCTGGCTGCTTCTGGTACAACCTGGGGTGGTTTTGCCTTTTCGTGGTTGTCGTGCTGCTCGTAGTGCCACCGCGTGGTCACTGACAAGCCAGCCCCTGTCGCACCTCCACCACCTCTACCAGTGAGCTCCATCTTAGGAACATGAAGGATTTGATTTCTGTTATAACCGTGTATTTTCCACTAAACCTTCATCTTTTTTCCTGTGGCCTCTCAAAAAATCTCTAGGGCTTTTTTTTGTATTATCCCAATCCACTTTTGAATTAGCGCCTCAAATTTTATCAACGTGCTCCTCATCTTTGTGCCACTCACTAATGTACTCGGCGACGTGAGTCCCTGAACCCATCCTGGAGGAGCTCCATCTGTAACCCGTCTCCAGCCAACCACTTCCCCTTCCAGCACTACCCTTTTCACCTTAATTTTTTTGCATTAATTCCTATCTTCAGCTTACCTAAATTTCCCATGTGGCCCTACATCAAATCCTTCCCGAAGCTCAGATAAGATGTGCCATGATTCCTTTGTCTAGAAATATGACCTTATCAAAGAAAGTTCTCCTGTTAGCACATCGCTTTGGTACCACAGAGCTGCCTTTCCCTTGTTCTTTCCAAGCCTGCTTTAAAGCCTTGCACACTCCTGGAGTTAGGCTCACAAATCACTTTCTCTTCCCTCCTAAGTGGCAGCAGTGCAGTGGCTGTTTTGCAGTCAGGTAGCTGTTCTCAGGGCTTCACAAGTTTGTTGGGAGGCCCTGGCTGCTAGGTGTGCTCTGCTTCAGCTCTGGAGAACATCCAGTCTGTGTCTTGCCCCCACGGTGCTGCTCTGAGTGCACTGAGTCACTTACGTGTTTCTTCAGCTTCGGTTCCTGCAACCTTCTCTTCCGCACCCTGTTCTCTGCCCCCCTCTGCCCCTGCCCCACCTTGTCAGTACAGTTATTAATGAGAACAGAGCAGCTAGCATTTATTTTTAGGATTGCAGTTATTACACCTAATCTCCTCCCCTTCCCCATTCACTCCACTCCTACTCTTTGCCTTTGTAGAAGAAATTTCCCTCTAATTTCCCTGGAACCCCTTATTACTGTGGAGGCAGTAGGATCCCCTCCTCTCCCGAGGCAGCTGCTAGGGTTTGTGTAACTGCAGATGCACGGGGGCTGGGACGGGGGGTGGGCACGTCCTTGCACCTAATTTCCCCCGTGAAAATTGGGAGGAGGCTCAAACATGCTGTCACAGGAGGAGGCACAGCTTAGTGCCGCTGGCACTTTGGGACTTCTCCAACTCTCTGCCTGACTCTGCCAAGCGGGTGCCCACGCACCTGCGCTAGGGGCTACGCGGTGCTCCTCCTGATCCTATCCCCTGACCTGCTCCTTCCTCTCGGCAGTCTCTCACCGTGGTTTTCCGGGAGCCGTTCCCAGTGCAGCCCCAGAACAGCGAGAGCCCCCTGCCACAGCTCGTGTCCACGTACCACCACCTGGAGTCGGTCATCAACACCGCCTGCTTCAACCTCTGGACAGGCCTGCTCTAGCGCTGGCACCCACGTCCTGGAGGGACACACGTACCGCATCTCTGCACGCTTGTGCCGTGGGTGACGAGGGGGAAGGACAGACCACCGGGCAGGACCTGTGCTCACCACTGCTGGCAGCACGCATGGGTACCCAACAGGAGCTTGCGGATGGGTGCAGGCAGCCCAGCTGCTCCGCGGGGGCTCCAGCCCCGGCTGCACCTTGGTCTCTGGCTGCCTGCTGGGGCCCGGGGTGCAGGTTTGAGTGACCTTGAACCAAAGCGCAAGGATAGGAGCTCGGCTGCTGCAGCCTGGCTGGAGCAGAGCAGCTCTCAGGGATGTGCCTTGGGCACCTGCAGTGAGTTCTGCCTGTCAGAAGGGGCTGGAGGTGCACAGCGGGCAGCACTGCTCAGCACTGCACGTGGAAAGACTGCACCGCTGGGCAGGGAGGCCTGCTCCAGGGCCTTTGCTTTCGTCAAGAGAGCATCAAATGGGACAGGAAGGGTGAACTGGACCAGGGGAAGGTTTTATGGAGGTGTACATTAAAGCCATGGACATATCTGTGAAATAAACTCAATCAGATCCCTACTTGTGTGCTAGGCTAGGATGTGGCAAGCCTTCCCTGGGAACAGAGGAGGCTGGGTTTTCTCTGTAGACTCCTACCTGAGCAAGAACAGCAAGCTCGAGGCGGAATGGGAAAACTCACTCATTTCCCTAGAAGTCACTGCTCCCTCAGCACAGGGGCCTGGAAACTTCTGCCTAGATCCTCCCCAGAAGCAAAGGTGCTGAGTATGGCCTGGGAAAGGGGAATAGGACACAGATGCTCTTCATGCTAGGTATCAACACCTTCCCTCCCTACCTCCTTCTTTCCCCAGAAGACAGACACACTCCTGGGTTAGGCCATTGGTTTGATTTTTTTATTCCAGTGATTTCCTTTACTCCGTTGCCTTGCTGGTCCCACCAGGCTGCAAACCGCGGCTCTCCCAGTATGAGCGCAGCCAGCCCAGCCCTTCCACCGTGTCTCCTGCAGTGACAGACAGCGTCCTGCTGGCAGCCCAAAGCGAGCTGGAACAGCTTCTGCTCTGCTGTCCCCAGGTAGGGACTGTGCTGTCCCCCAGTGCTGGTCCATACTAGGATCTGCTGGGGGGCTCAGGCCACGTGCTGCCCCCAGCCCTACTCACCTTTTGGAGTGTACTCACACCCCACATAGCCATTGTACCCGAGGGACTCCAGGAGCTCAAAGATGTAGGGGAAATTCAGCTCCCCGGGGCTGTCAGGCTCGTGCCGCCCTGGCACCTGTGCTATCTGGATATGACTTACAGAGGAAATGGGAGGCTGTGCCCAAGACCGCCCTGCCTGCAGCCTTCTGCAGGTACAAGGTAAGCTGAGAGAAGCCCTGCATCCCCAGCTGGTGTGCAGGAGGGTCCCCTCCCCGTCCCTCCTGCCCCCTGGTTGCAGAGGAGCCAGTCCAGGAGCAGGGCTCTACCGATGAGCGGGAGGTACGTCTCCAGGTTGCGGGACAAGTTCCCATCCATGATTTGGCAGTGAAAGATGTCCTGTGTAGGGAACAGAAAAGGTGGTGCAGCTGCTTGGGGATGGCTGTGTCAGGTCCCTGACCTCCCCATGTCCCCAGGAGGGGATAACATGCCCCCAGCCACTGGGACGCCCCTGGGGTGCCAGGCACCGTGCTCCTGTGTGCTGTGTTCTGGGGCTGCAGGAGCAGGGCTGCCCAGCCCTGAAGTGTACCCCTTGCCTGTGGCCCTCACGCTGCTGTGCTGGGTGGCTCCTGCCTCCTGTTCTCAGCTATGCCCAGGCACTGGGGTTGTTTTGCAGGAGGGATGCAAGGTTCCCTGGTGGGAGGTGGCCCCTGGAGCTGTCAGTGCAGACTCACCAGCTGCAGCTTCAGGTTGGGCCGTCCCACCTTCTCCAGGATGGCAACAGCTACGGGGGCAAGAAGCGAGAGCCGGTCACTGCCGGACTGGAAGCGTTTGGCTTTTCTGCTGTACAGACCAGGTAACAGCAGGGGGTCTGCCTCAGAGGAGACAGGGGGAGAGGTGCCCGCCTTACCTTGCTGCGGGGTGTTGAGGAAGTAGCGAGGGTCGGTGATACGGCTGTTAATAGGCTCCACCAGCCCCACCATGTCCTCCTGGAATAGCAAATGTCACCCTGCAGCACAGTGGGGAATGCTCCTTCCCCCTAACACGCTGGGGCTTCCCTGTCCTCGGTACCCTAACAGCTGCCCCCATGGAGTGCTCATTGCCTTGGTACCTGTGCCAGGAGGTCAGCGGCGTATCTGAGGTTCTCGATGAAGGTGGCCTCCATCTCCCCTGCCACTGCTGCGCGGTCGGCACCCTGAGGCACCCGCCCGGCCATCAGGTGGATCCTGCAGACACAGATCCAGTCCCCAGGTGGCTGCTGGCTCTAACACAACCTCCCCTTGTGCAGGGCAGCAGGGTCTGACTGCTGGGGCTGTGACAGGAGCGGGCAGGGGGGGATTTGTGTCACTGCTCACTAGGGCCAGCTCCTGGGGATGGCAGCCAGCTGCAGGGCCACAACAGCCTGCATGCAGGGAGCAACTGTAGGGTGACAGCAAGGTGCTTAAACTGTCTGAAGGGGGTATGGTGCCCACACTCTGGCTTTCCCTCTCCTGTTAACGGGAAGTGCAAACTGCTCGGGGCAGCTGCATGGGTTGGGTCAGAGGGACTTTGCTAAAGCAACTCTGGTGTCAGAGGGGAAATTACGGCTGGTACTGGAGGCAAGGGGGGGGAAAGGAGGGTTATGATAGGGACTGCTGTGAGGATGAGAGCCCCCGGGGGATATCACAGGGCCGGAGCAGAGCCCCAGGCACCCTGTGGGGGTGGATTTGGGTCCTGCCCCGGGGGCGCTCTGCACAGGGCGCTGCGGGCACAGCCGGGCCGGGAGACTTCGGACTCTGCCCGGGGCAGCCTCCACCGGGGCTGGCTCCTCCCGGGACCCCGAGCCCGGCTGCGGGAGCCCCGCGGGCACCTACCTGCTGCAGCCCACCTCCCTGCCGTACTGCACGGCGGCGGCCAGCCCCTGGCGGAAGGCGTCCTGCCGGCCGGGCACGGCGCCCAGCCCCAGCTCGCCCCGCTCCCGGTCCCCTAGGAGAGAGACGGGAGGAGAGGGGGGGGTCACCGCCAGCTCCCCGGTGCCCCCCGGAGCCCCCCCAGGTGCCCCCCGCGCCCGTCCCCGCGGCGGTACCGGGGGGGGCGTTGAGCAGCACGAGGCGCAGCCCCGCCCGCTGAGCGGCGCGGCGCAGGGCGGGGGCCGGGCACCCCTCGGGCCAGCCCAGCTCCGCCGCCGCGAAGCCGCAGCGGGACGCGGCCTCCAGGCGGGCCGGGAGCCCCGGCAGCTCCGCGAACAGCCACGAGACGTTGGCCGAGAAGCGCAGCGACATGGCGGCGGGGCGGGGTTATGCAAACGAGGGGGCGGGGTTATGCAGAGCAGGGGGCAGCACCGCCGCCATCTCGTGGCTCCGGAGCCCGCCCGGGGCTGGGGGGGGCGGGTGGCTGCTGAGGGCTGGCCCCGTGCTTGTCCTTGTCCGTGTCCTCATCCCCATCCTTGTCCTCGTCCTTGTCCCCCAGCCCAGCACCCATGGGAGATGTGGCGCTGCTCCCAGCCCCATCACAGCAGCACAAGGATGTGGCTGCAGCCAGCTCTCGCCTCCCTCAGTGACAAACCCGCCAGGGGACCCGAGCCATCCCCTGAGGTGTCCCCAGGGCCCTGCCTTGCTGTCCCCATCTGCCTCCACCCGCGGCTGGAGGGCTTGGGAGGAGGTCGGGGCACATCAGGCAGAGGGGAAGGTGGCAGCAAAGCTATCCGTTAAAGAGTCTCAACTCAATTAAGGCTATTGATTAATCAATTAGGAGAAGCTTGACTCGACTTCTCAGCCATAATCAGAACTGTCCCCGCTGATGGACAGCAGCAGGCACGGGGCTGCCGTGTGTCCCGGGGTCACGTCCCCTGAACGAGCCTGGTGCTTACCCCAGTCCTTGCTCCTGGCCCTTGTGCCTGGCCCTTGCTCCGTGGAGCCACAAGGCTCCTGCCGAGGCCGTGCCCACTCCAGCTGCAGGAAGCCCGGCCACAGCCACGGCTCCAGGTCGGGCACGGGGCATGGTCTGACCCCAGGAGGCCACGGGTGCGAGCACAAGGCGTAGATTTGGGCAGCCTGCACATCAAACCTGCCCTGCCGGCACCGAGCGCGTCTGCTGGGCTCTACAAATTAATGGCGTCTTTATATCTCCGGTAATATATTTCATTGATTTTCTCTTGTTATAACTGCAGTTCCTGCATTGCAGTCGGGTGTTTTGTCACTTTACCCTGACAGGGTGCTGAGGATTTACCGCCGCTCGGCTGGCCGGGGCAGCGCCATGCCGCCGGCATCCCCAGCCCTGCCCGCCCCGGCAGCCGTGGACGCATCCCTGCCGTGAGCTTTATGGTCCCGGGGAGAGCGCAGCTCCGGCTCGTTTTATTAGCGAGCTGACATTTTGGCGCAGACCCGCCTGTGGCCTCTGTGACGGCAGGGATGGGGAGGCGGCAGGGATGGGGAGGCGGCAGGGCCCTGCTCCCCGGCACGGTGCCTCGGGGTGCCCCATGGCACCAGCAGCAGCCAACTCGGAGCCCACGGGGACAGCGTCCTCACAGCACCCCCTAAATCCCCCAGCTCGCTGTGCTGTGGGCAAGATTTCATCTCTCTCTTTCTCTTCACAAGCCGTGTTTTAATTTAAAATGATGTTTCTGGATTTTTAACTACCTGTCCCCAGGCTCGGATGCCACCCTCAGGGACCAGGAGGGCTGCGCCACTGCAGGCTGGGGTGGCTGGGTGGCACGTCCCACCCGCGCCCATCACCCTGCCGGGTGGGCAGTCATCCCAAAACCCATCCCGACTGAATGAGGAGGTACCAGCAGACAAAAAGCCAGCAGCTGGCCCCCTGCCAGAAATGTGAGGTGTTTCCTCTTGGGATCAGGGAAACTCGCTCTCGTTCAGCTGGATTAACAGCCCCTTTAATTCAGCAGTGCTGGGGGGTCATTTTACTTTTTGGCTTTTAGCTGTAACCTGTAATAGTGTCACTGCTGGGCACCACATGGGGAACCTTGCCAACCTGTCCACAAAGCCTGGGTGAGGATTTCTGCGGGGTGCTTTAGTGAGCTCGCCATGTTGCAGCCTCCGAAAATGCTCAGATGAAAATCCATACATCACACACGGGGGAACAAACGCACACCGCCGCCGGTGCTATGGCTATTCTTCATCAGCGAGCATAGAGCTGGGGCTGGACGTGACATCGATCCCGGCAAGGCCAAGGCAAGGAGGTGAAGGCCCAACACTGCTCACCCCCCAGCCCCTCAGCATCATTTTCCTGCTATTTGGCCGCTTTTGTCCATCCGCCTCGGCCCCAGCAGCACGGGTGGGCTCGCCCCACGTGGGGCTCTGGGCTCTTCGTGCCATCGCAAGATTTCACGGGAAATTAACGAGGAGGCCAAATTCTCCTCCAGCTCTTGGAGGAGGCCGGTGCAGGCGGTGCCTGGGCCTGCTGAGCTGGCAGATGTTGTTTAACATTCCCGGCAGTAATTAATAGACGGCTTCATCACTCTTGTATGATTCAAACATGTCGTCCCGCTTCTTTCCAAATACAGAGCAGAAATATTTGTTAAACGTGTCTGGCGTTTTTGCATGATCATTAGCGCTCGAACAATTCCAGCAGGCGCAGGATTTATAGCCTTGCCAGGATTTCTTTTGGCCTTATTATGCCTTAGACATTCCTCCCTCCTCTGCCGGTCCCTTCCCAGCAAGAGGCTCCTTTTATCAATTTCCCCCTGATTTATGCGCTGCTGCTTGTAACTTCTCCTTTACCACGATTATGAATTTCCCCATTTCCCACCCGTTTTACACTGTTCACCCCCTGTTGCCCCCCACAGACACCAATTTTGGGCTCTGCAGGCTCTGCCCCGGGCTTTGCCCCTCTGCAGGGCCGCCTGTGCCGGCGCCGTGGCTATGCCCGCCTCCCTCGCCCCCAACACGCACGTTTGTCACAACTATTTTGTCAGCTCCGAGCGATTCCCCTGCACCCCTGTAATCTTGGTGCCAATCAGCCCCGTAACAGCCACCTCGGCGGGAAGCGATTTCCCCACCAGCCCAGGGCTTTGTCGCTCCACACAAATATTTAAGCAGACGCCTGCAATCACGCTGTCGGCGGCTGCCTGCACCCGGGGAGCACGCCCAGCGTTGCCACCAGCCCCAAATCTGTTGCAGGGCACCTGCGGGCTTGTGCCATCACCCATCGGCTGGGGAGCAGCTGCGGGGTGCACAGCACCAGTGGTCCTGGTGGTGGGACACAGGGAGGGATTCCGTCCCCTCCTGCAGCCCTGTGGGGATTTGGGGATGGGACTGGCCCTGCTGGCCCCCAGCAGGCTGCAGCCCCGTGGTCCTGCCTGAAGTGTCCCTCTGCAGCCCGGTCACCGTGTTAAGCCATCTCTTAATTAATCAGGCTGATTGTAATGTGTTTTTAGGGCATTAAAATTCAATTGTGGAATTCTCCGCTGGCTGGGCTCGCAATGAATACAGAAGTTTGCCTAATTAGAGCTGACACGCAGCCGGCGGGAGAGGCAGGCAAACAGCCCCGGCAGTGCCGCCCGCCTCGCGCCCAGCGCCCCGACCCCAGCTCCTGGCCCCCTGCCGAGCCTCACCCCACAAGCAGTGCCCCTACAGATGCAGGTGCTGAGGACATGGTGGGCTGCAGGATCAGGCCCCGTGGCAGAGGGCCAGCCACAAGTACTGAGTGCTCCCAGCTGGTGCCTGGTCCCGCACCCTGGGGTGCCAGGCACAGCCCAGCACCGCACGAAGCTGCAGCATCCCCGCCTCTGCTGGGACACGCTGCGCCTGCTGGGGAGCCACATGGATGGACACTGGGTGCCCCGGTGCTGCGGGGGGCTCCTGGGGCAAAGGCGGTGCTGGGACAGCCCCGTGCCCCCCCAGCAGCAGCGTGGGAGGGGAGTGGTGCCTGGTCACGGTGCCCTGGGGACAGTCCCCGCAGTGCCACCCGCGCCAGCCCTGGGCCGGGCACCAGCCGAGAGCAGTGGAGATATTTCCTTATCCGCAGCATCAGGTCTTCTTCGCTGTCATTACCACGGCAATTATCATCTCATTTGGAGTCTTTAGCTGCCATAATCTGTCTCCTGCACTGATTTATTCTGCAGGCCTCTTCCGAGAGGGGAGCAGGAGGAACGGAGCCATTCATTAGGAGGCAACGAGGGCCGGGAGGTGGCCCCGGCTGGGGCAGAGCAGAGCAGAGCAGAGGTGCCCCTGCACCCCGATGGAGCTGCAGCATCCTCCCTGCGAGGCAGAGGCCCTGAACATGCTCAGCCAGACGTTCCCGGCTCTGTATGGGATGTGAGCTCCCCACTGCCCCCAGCTCCGGGGCATCCGGACCAGCGCAGGATGCTGCCCTTCCCTCTCACGCCAGGGTGAACCCATCGTCCTGCACTCAGCACAACCTAGAGCAGAGTTTCTGCCAGGCCACAGCTTTGTCACCTTTCCCTCACCTCCAGACCAGGCTGCTGCTGCCTGCAGTTGATTTTATCTCAGTTTGCTTCCACAATTATCTCCTGCTCCCCGCAACTCCGCCAGCCGCTGGCTCTCATTGATATTTTCAGCATCTGCATTTGCCGACTGCCAGCTTTCACTCCCTGCTCCCAGCTCTCCAGCCTCCACGTGCTACCTTCATCTGCCATCTCTTCTCTCACGTCTCATCTGGGGACCAAGGGGTACCAGCACCGTTTGTCCCCGCATCCCCATCTCTGGGGTCCCGCAGGTGCCCTGGTGCTGCCCCTGGACATCCCCTCTGTGGTGGGGCTGCCCAAGAGGGACTCCCCGAGTTTGTCACACGGGAGTGATCCCACACCCCAGAGGTGCTGGTGTCCCCTTTTGGTGGCAGCCCTGGGGACAGCAGGAGGGAGAGATGGTGACAGCCTCTGGGCAGCACGGCTCTCCTGGAGGAGAGGCAGGGCAATGGGATGGGGACACCAGGACGGCACTAGGTGACTCCCAGCCCCGAGCAGCATCACCCCAGCCCTGCACTAACCGAGTGCCCCCGGGTCTGGCCTTAAGCAGCTGTGGCCGCAGCAGCCCTGGTGCCCGTCCTTGCTCCCGCTGGGCTGCCAGGGGCTGGGGACGGGCAGGAGCCAGCAGCCGGGGACGGGACGGTCACCGCACCGGGGGCAGCTCTGTCCCAAAACAGCTCTGCTGCCTTCCCACCCGCTGAACCTGCCTAATGGAAGCCATTTATATGCAAAATCCCCAGAAAAAAAAGCGGTAATTAATGAAGTCCCTTTCATTACCATTATGCAAATGCGATTAATTTCAGCTGTTATGAATATGCAAATATTACAATTATCATCTAATTGCCAATGTGTGTAGGGGAGCGGGCAGAATATCAACTCTCAGCCCGGGCCCCAGGAGGAACTTTGGGGTGCGGTGGGAGGGCAGGGGCAGGGGGTGGCATCCTGGGGGGTGCCCACCTGAGGGGTGCCCACCTGGGGGCTCTGCCCACCCCTGCAGCACAGGGCCAGCAGCGGGGGCTCCCTTCCTCCCTGGGAGTCGGGGCCAGTGAGGCTGGGACCAGCTCTGAGTGCCCGGGCTGCCGAATGAAGCTCAGTTGTGCCTGGTGAGAGGAACATCCCTGGGCTGCGAGGAGGAGGAGGAGAGGAAAAGGAAGAGGAAGAGGAGGAGGAGGAGGAGGAAGAGGGTTACCAGGCAACTTGGTGCTGCAGTGCTGGAGGCACACAGCAGCGGCAGGCAGGGCCCTGCCCTGACCCCACTGTCCCGTGCCGGGTGTCACCGTCCCCACTGTGACCACCCCAGTGGGTGCTGTCCTCTGAGCCAGCTGGGCCCCCCAGCCCCTCACACACCTCCCCGTGGGGGCTCAGTGTCCACTGGGCCTCGCACCTCTCCTCACACCTGGGCAGGAGGAAGCAGGGAGGACGGCAGCACAGCGGGGGCACAGCCCCCACGTCCCCAAGCCCCCCGGCCCCTTCCTGCGGGCCCAGCTCGGAGGAGGAGGAGGAGGAGAGGGAAGGCTTTGCAGTGCTGCTGCTCGGTTTCCAAGGCAATGAGACACGATGGCTGTTCATCCCGGCAGGGTCATCGTGCCGCGTTGAAGCCCCAGAGCTGGGGAAGAGCTCCAGCCCCCAGCCCCCCAGCTCCCCATGCCGTCAGGACCTGCTGCCCTCCCCATCCCCTGGGGCCAGGGTGCACGGGGCCAGCCCTGCTGCTTATGGGGTCAGCACAGGCCGGGCACCTTCCTGAAGTGCAGCCACACTTGGGGACACGTGGGCAGCTCCCGGTCACTTGCCGTCCACCCAGGGGACACAGAGGGCACGTTTAATTCACTCCCAGCTGCGGGTGTAAGACCCGGGGTGACCTCCCCGGTACAGGAGAAACACCGGTGCATGGCGAGGGCGATGCCTCCACCCTCCAGGGCGCTGTGGGCACCTGTGGGTGCCATCACCCCGTGCCTGGTGGGTGCTCACAGAGGGCAGCCACCTCCCCGCGCCGCCCAGCATGTTTTCCAAGCTAATTGAATTCAGAGAGATTTCTTCCTGGCAGTGACAATCGATGAACTCTGTGTTATCAGCTCCCCCCCCACACCCTCGGCACTGGAAATGGATATGGACGAGGGGAAAAATTGAATTTGCAGCCATTTTTATTGGGATTTAATTGGGCAGTCTCACCTCGTTGCCTTAATCCCGGGCGCTGACGCGTGCAGTCGAGCCGGCAGCTCCCCTTATTTATCACTTTTCAAATATTTGCCTCTTCGCAGCAGAGGGAAATCGATGCTCCCGCCTGGGGCATGCTGGGAGCGCCCCGAGCGGGCGGCTGGGGATCCATCAGCCTCTGCCACCGCTATCGACAGGGCGATTGGGGTTTAAGAGGCACTTTGATAGCAGAACTGGCACACATTAAGTGCTCGTCATCAGGGGATGATCATGACTTATTACCGCTAATTCTCCCGGCGCAGTGGCGGGGCCGCGGGGCTCGTCCTCAGCATTGCTGCCCCGGCGCCGTGCCCTCGGCCCTGGGGACAGAGCTGACATGTGCCCTTGTCCCCAGGGCCTGGGCGCTGTCCATGGGGCTCAGGGTGATGGTGGAGAACCTGGGGGCTCCCACACCACTGCTTGAATCCCCAGGCAGACAGGTTTGGGGGGTGCCTATGGAGGGGATGAGTCCATGCTCATCATCCTAACCTACTCCCAGCCCTGGATCCCATCCCCGGGGTGCTCTGGGGTCCCCCCGCTGGGAAGCCAGCTGGATCAGTGTCACCGAGCCGCCTCGCTTGGAAGGCAGCCAGCAGCCAGCAGCCGGGGAGCGAAGCTGGGTGGCAGCAAACAGACTCTGCTCGCCTGCGGGCTGCCAGCTTGGTGTGGGGAGCCGGACCCCCGGGCAGTGGGTGGCCCCATCCTGTCCCCACCGCCTGGGGATGGGGGTCCTGGGCTCCTCACCGCAGCACTGGGGCAGGATTTGGGATGCTCCCGTGTTGCATGGGGTCCCCCAGATGTGATGCAGAAGACAAGAGTCCCGTCCCACTGCCCCGGGCTGTGCCCTCCCTGGGCAATGAGTCCTGCACACCAGAGCCCATTTCTGGAGATTAAATATTCAGGGGAGGCTGAGCGGGGCCTGGAGTTTGCAGGATGGTAATTTGTTTCCTTGTTAAGCGCTACGTGTTTTGTATTATTTTTTTTTAGCAACCTGTTTATGGGAACGGAACCGCCCCATTGTGAATTATTCATGGCCCCTCGCAAGCTCATTCTCAAAATATCAATTTTTCCCAGTCATGGCAAGCAGCACTTAAGCTTGAAAGCCTTGTTAAAATGAAAGGCTGGCCCAGTGAGCTGGGGAGGGGACAGGGGACACTGAGGGGCTGCAAAGGGTGTGGGAGTCCTGCCCTGGGCCCCTGCACCCCCCTTTTGTCCGGCCCCACTGCTCCGTGCAGCTGGTGGGTCCCAGAGCCATGGGGTGCCCCCAGGAGCTCAGGGGGCACCGAGCAGCACAGAGGCCAGGGCACCACAGTGCCACCAGCCCTGGTGTCCCGCCCAGCACCGGCTGGGGACACCCCAAAGGGCATGGGCACAGCCCCATGGCCCCGACCTGGCCCCAGTGAGGGCAGCCCCGAGCAGCAGCGGGGACCCTGCAAGCAACAGCTGGGCCAGAGCAGCACTGCTGGTAATTGCTCATTAAAATGCAGATGCTCCCCAAACTGCAACTTTTAGTTTCTCTAGCAACTGCTAAATCAAAAGCAACGAGGCAGGGAAACGGAGCTGTGCAGCGGGTGCCACCGCGCCGCTACCATGGGCGCAGCAGAGCCCAGCCCAGCCCTGCAGCCCCGCTCTGCTCCCAGCTCTCACCTTTCGGGGCTGTGCACCAAGTCTGGACTTTAGGAGGGTCCCAAAATGCCTGCCGGTGCTCCAGCAGCTGCACTGATGCTGCAGAGGGCTGCATGGGGGTCCCAGCTGGGTGCGTGCCCCACGCTGGGCATGGGCATCCTGCCCTCGCCCCTGCTCACCCCGGGGAGTAGCCACGCAGCCGGCTCCCTGCAGCCCCTGTGCCTGGCCAGGCTGGGCCTTCTGCTGCCCCCAGCCCCTCTGAGCCCACCGCCCGCTGCCAGAGTCCTCACCCCACTGCCTTAACCCCAGCTGAGGCTGCTCCCTGCCCTCAGGGCCAGACCAGACATCCAACGCTACCACTGGGGGTGTTTTTCCCCAGGGCCATCCCCTCCATCCCCTGTGAGAGCAGCATGTGTTAGGAAGGAGACCCCATTTCTTCCCATAAAGCCCCGTGGTGCCACCCCTTGCAGTGCAGGGAGCTGTGCTGTGCCCCCAGCTCAGGCTGCGATGCTGCAGCAGACATCTCTGTGGCTATCATCTCGCATGCCTCCGTATCACCCGCACAAAGCCAAGCCAGCAAAGCTTCTGCATCCTTAGCTTGCCTTTTGATGGAAAGTACAAATAGTTTCGGTCTGGCCTCGGCTGCTGCCCAGGAGGCAGCGGGGCTGTGTGACAGTGCTGGGCTGGGATGCGCCCCGCTGTCCCTCCGAGCCCTTTGCTGACACAATCCCAATGAATGCCCCACTGCTTGCCAGAGCTTAGCATCTCCTCAGCTGCCCTTTGCTGTTTGCACTGTCACTTTTCCATCACCATCCTTGTCTGCATTGATGGGGATCTCCTTCTCCATGCTTTTTGGACACAGAGTTGTGAGGACAGGCTGTAGCAGGGAGCAGCAGCCATAGATGCTCGTGGGTTGCCAGACCTGGAGAGCCAGCGTGGGAGAGGCCCCAACTACATCCCAGACACGGCGAAACCTCCCCGGTGCCTCCTCCTGATCCCACGGGAGGACCACCCCACGGGGAGCTCACCTGCTCCAGCAGCCGGGGTTGGTCTGCAGGCTTTGGGCCCGTCTCTATTTTTCCAGCATCTCTCCAAATGAGCGGTTTGTGCCTGGGGGACTCATCCGTACCCGTGTACCCCTGCACCTGCCTGTGCTGTGCCCAAGAGCCGCTGCTCCATCCCCTCCCGTTGGGGCAGGGCGTCCCGCCGGCATCCCCAGGAGCCCACATGCCTGCGGGGCCGCATGGTGCCCGGGTGCCTGGGGCTGGAGGATGGCTGCTTGTGACAGTGTCACCATTTCCATGGCAACTGTGTGTGGCAGCGCGAGCGCGGCTGCCTTGTGGGGTTGGTGCTGGTGGCTGGCTCCTCGCTGCAGGCAGGGTGATCCCCGAAGGTGTGTTCATCCCGACAGGGGGTGTGCGGGGCCACCCACGTGCCCTTCTCCATCAGCCAGAGGGCACGGCAGCATCCCCACGTGCCCTGCACCCATTCCCCAAGTGGATGCAGCACCACCAAGGCTCAGTGTCCCCCTTTGGAGCAGAGCCACAGGGCACAGGAGCCCCACACCCTGTTCCCCCACGCAGGCAACACCTGCACCCATGGGTGTCTGCACATTTTGGGGGCTCGTGGTGGGCTGGGGGGAAGGCAGGGAGGGCTGGTGAGCGGCACGTGAGCGCTCGGCCGTGCTCCGGTCCCCTGCCTGCCTGTTGCTCGGAGAGAGCTGCCAGGGAGGATGGAGTGGGCACTTAATCTCCCCCTATAAGTTTAATTAATGGGCTGCAGCGCTCATTCTGTGCTGCCGCCTTAATTGGTACAAGCTGCAAACGCTGTGGAGCCTGGAAAAAAACATTTGGAAATGAAAAATATATTAAGCAGGAAACAGATCAATGGCTCTTAATGAAGCTGATTCGGGGCTGCCTGTCGTCCAGGGGCTGGGGCCGGGAGGCTCAGCCGCCGCGCAGTCTCCACTGCCGGGCACGGGCTGTGGCGGGCCGGGTGCCCCCGCTGCCTGGCTCCCCGCCTCGTTAGGGCTAACGAGCAGCCCTGGGATGGGAGCAGCAGCCCCGCTCTGCTCTGTGGGAGAGCAGCCTGGGATTGTACCCATCTGTGCCGGGCCGTGGGGCTCCTCGGGGGCAGCTTGAGCCATCCCAGCACAGCTGGAGCACCCCTCGCAAGCACAGCTTGGGGGGGCAGCCCTGCACGGCTGGAGCCCCATCCCGTCCCTAAACATCTGGAGAGGCTCCCCACGCGTCACGGGAGGCTCGCCCCTCAACATCTGCAGCCCCCAGCACAGCTGGAAGGGAACCCAGCTCCCAGCTGGTGGGGGCAGCCCGAGCACAGCAGGCAGGGCACCCCAGCTCCTCTGGCCAACCTGGGGCTTGAGCAGGGCTGGGGGGACAGAGGGGTGCGGGCAGCTCGGGGCCGGCTCTGTAGGGCTGAATCCATGGGAATTGCTCCCTGCACACAGGGCGTGGGGGGAGCCGGGGCTGATTTGCATTGAGGGGGCCGGGGGGGGGGGTGGCAGCGCTCTGATAAGGGCTGTAATTGCCTCGGCTGTGCACAGAACATTAGCTGCGCTTCCCAGATATTTACACAGGGGAAAACAAAGTCATAACTCACCGAATAAATAATCGCCTCAGTGCGGTGCTCGGGGAGCGCTGCCCCCCGCACCTGCACGGCCACCGCCACTGTGCCGTGAGGCCGAGGGTGCAGCCGTGCGGGGGGCAAAGGGGGCACCTGGGGGTGCGGGGACAGAGCCCTGCCGTGGGGCAGAGAGGGGAGAGATCAGGGAGCGTGTGGAGGCAGGGAGTGGGGCAGCCCCTGCTCTCCTAAACCTGTGGGGCCGGGGGTCCTGTGGGTGCCCCCCTGCTGCTGTCAGACATCCCCAGAGCAGCCGGGAGCATGGGACGTGGCTGGGGTGTGCAGGAGAGACCCACAAATGGTCTCTGGTGCCACAGGAAGCCGGGTCCCAGTGCTGGGCCCTTCCACACCACACCAACTTCATTTAATATTTGGCATTTAGTTTCAGCTACTTGACAGCCTGCTAACAAATTAGCGCGGCATGGTATCAATAGCTCCAGACTGCGTAGATTAAAATCTGTTTAACTGATAGATCCCAAGGAAAAAAAAAAAAAAAAAAAAAAAAAAAAGTAAATGAGGCCAGGTGGCCAGGGGGGAGCTCCCTGCAACCTGGAGCTTTTGGGGCTTCAGAGCAGAGCATGGCATGGCCGGGTCCTGGCCAGCATCCCTGGGGGGCCCAGCACCTGCAGGGCAATGGCAGCGGGTGGGCACGGCACAGCCCGACCCCCTGCAGCCACAGGTGAATGAGCGGCTCCCCGGGTCCCTCGGCTGCCCGGCTATTGACTGGGGTCTGCAGGGAGCACTTTGATTTCCTGCTGCTAAATCCCAGCCCCACTAATGTGATTGCGAGCAGCACGCGGCCCCTAATGGGGAGAGCACGCTGCAGCCTGCCTGGGACAAATTGCAAATCTCATTACGGCATCGTGTCCAGATTTTTAACATGGTAATAGCTCCCCGGCTCAATTACGGGACTGGCGTGCTCCCGATGGTCCCCAGGAAGGGGCCAAGCAGCTGCACCCCGTGTCCTGCTGGGGCGAGGGGATGTGGCTGGGCTGGGGACATCCCGGCGTGCAGTGGCCCCGTGGTGCCACCAGCCACGCACGGCCCCGACGGTATTTCTGGAGGCCACACTGAGCGCTGGCACAGCCGGGCTGCTCATGGCCGGACACGCACGGCTGCTCCTCGTGGCATTGACTTAGAAAAAGAGGGGGAAAAAAATAGATAACTAATTTAAAACACGAATTCCTTTGCACCTGTTCAGTGCTTTGCACTTTCAAAGCCCCGGCGCACCCATTAACTAATGAACCACATCAAACGTGCTCACATCTTGCATCTCGCCAGCCTCTCCGTTCGCCTCCCAGCCCCTCCTGCACCCTCGTCCCCGCTGTCCCCAGCCCCTGAACGGGCAGGGGGCTCTGCGTGGCCATGGCCCTGCCCGGGGCGGGGGCTCCCCGTGACTCACCCCGCCGTGGGCTCCTCTCCGTGCTGCTCTGCTGTGAATCAGCAGTGAGTGCTGTAGCGGGGGGACTGCGCCTGTCACCACCACTGTCATCACACATTCATTTCCTCAGCATCTTTTGCAAGGTTTAGATCATGTTGTGGAGTTAGGACCACGTAAGTACAGGGATCATTTTCCCTCTCCCACCTCCAAAAAGCAGCCGCCCCGGAGCGGGCTGTGGTGGTGTTTGGCAACACGTGGCGATGTTACTCAGCAGGGACGGGCTGGGGTGAGGGATTCCACCGCCGCCCCAAGGTGAGGGATGCCTAACTTGAAATTACTCAGAGCAGGTGCTCTTAACTGTTCCTTGCACGAGCAGAAACTGTGGGATGGGGCCTGGGATCAGGGCTCTGGGCCCCACCTGGCCATCCCAAAAGCAAGGGGTTGGTGTCACAGCCCTGCATGGGGACACGGGGGGACCCCAGCCTCCGCGGGCAGCACCGGTGGGACAGGCAGCAGGAGATGGGGGGGGTCACTCCAAACAAAGGGGTGTTTTCCGAGGTCTGAAATTAATAACACAAACCCTAATTTGAAATTATATTAGACTATCAATTACTCCCTGAGCGTCCAAGAGCCTTGCTGGCAGCATCAAATTGCCAGCTGTGATAAATGGTTTTATTGGAATTTCATAAGGTCTGAGTTATTTGCAGATAGGAAATTTCCGTGGATTAATTAAACTTTTGTAACGAGCTGGAGCAGTTAGCTGCAGCCCCCCCTCTGTGCTCACCCAGGACTGGGCCGGTGCTGTCCTGAACCAGGGGGCTCAGCAGAGTGGGGTCGGGCAGGGGTGGCCGTGCCGAATTGGTGGGGTTGGTTGGGGCAGGCAGAGCGGCTGGAAGACTGCAACGTGCTCGGCGTCAGCCAGCACAGCTTCTGCACAGGAGCATCCAGCCTCATTTGTTGTATTAGAGTTCTTCTAATACTCCAGTAAAGAGTGGGTAGAAGAAAAACCACTCGACATAGTTTATTCAGATTTTCAAAAGGCCTTTCGACAAGCTCCAGCACAGGAGGTTACTATAGAAATTAAGTTGTCGTGGAGTGAGAGGCAAAGTATTGCCACGGATCAAAGGCTCACGGAGAGCCAGAAAGCAGAGGAGGAATCAACGGGCAGTTGTCATCCCAGCACAGGGCAGCAGCGGGGCCGGCAGGTTCCCCACAGGCCCCGTGTCACTCAGTGTACCTGTGGGGAGCACGGGGAGCAGGAGGCAGCAGCAGCGGGGGTCCCCATGGGGTGAATGCAGACCCGTGGGGCACTCCTGGGGTAACGAGGGCAGGGGTGGGGAGCAGGGCCAGGATGCTGGGGGTCAGGCATTGTCCCTGGCCCCATCCCTGCCCCGTACCTGGCCCCACAGGTGTCTGCAGCCACCGCAGCGCTGGCGCCTGGATCCCCGCTCCCCCACCCCCAGAACCTGCCCGGCGGCTGAAGGGGCCCCACGGGGCAGCAGATAAGGGAGGGAATGCAAACACCCTCCTCGGCACAGGCATCCCAACTATCTGAGGCAGCAAGTGCCTCACCAGCAAATTCCTCCCCTCCGCCGCCTGAGTCAACTGCGGGGCCCCTGCCCTCGGCTGGGGACGTGGCCTCCCCTCACCACCCTGCAGCTCTCCCAGGTCTGTGTTAACCCCATGGACACATTGACCTCCTTCCCTTCTTCCCTCCCGTCATCCTGGTGGCTCCTGGGGCACCCCATGCACTGGGCGGATCGCGGTGACCACCCCTTGCTCCCTCAGCCTCCTGCTCAGACAAAACCCCACAGTGTAACAGTGTGGGTGTTCAAGGGGCAGGTGGGTACAAACTCCTCTCCCCACCCTGAAGTGAGGACAGGCAGCACCCTGATGCCCTGCTGATGTGGATGCTGAGGGCACCAGCTGTGGGCTCAGGATCCCACGGCCCACCCGGGTGGCGATGGCACCCGAGGGGGACGTGGGGTTGGGGTGGAGCCCGCAGCAGCTCAGGGGCTTGGTGCCAGCCAGGCAGGCTCACATCAGGGCTCCCACGCCTTCCAAAAATGTTGCATCCGCAGCGAGGGTCTCTGCCGGGGAACCTGTTGATATGGCAACCCCGTGCAGGGGGAGCGCCACCCCCGCATCCCCCCGGCGTCCCCTCGGAGCCTGGAGCCCCCTGGAGCCCTCCCCGGAGTGGCTCTGAGACACGGCCGGGTCACAACATGGCTGGTGGCAGGGGTGGGTGAGATGCAGCAAAATGCCACACGCGGTGAAAAAACAACCCTGGCATTTCCATGCGCTGCAAGGCTTTGCATTTCCATTCAGATACCAGACCTCTGCGTCCCCGCGGGTTCCTCGCTGAAGCGCTAGCGATGCTCGAAAAGGCAAACAGGAGGGGGATTTAAGGATGCTGAAAGGAAAAAAAAAAAAAAAAGCAAAACATGCTTCGGCAGTGTACGCACAGCAAAGCCACAGCAGGAGCCGTGCCCCCAGCCTGGGGGGCCGAGCATCGCTGGCACCACTACGGCGAGGTCTGTGGTGAACACAAAGTGGCACCGACCCCACTGCAGAGCTTCAGCCCAGTGCTGGGAGGGCTCAGGGGGAGGCAGGAGCCCCCAGCACTGGGGAGCAGCCACTGCATTTGTAATACATCAGAGAAACAGCTGGCAGACGTCACCGCAGGCTGGAGCACAGGGCAGCACAGGGGCACCGCCAGCTTTGGGGAGGGTGCGTCTGCACCCCCTCGGGAGTGGCTGGTGGAGGCAGACTTCAGCTCTTTAAAATCAAATGGAGCTTAAAATGGATTCTTATTGCTGATGGGAGAAGTCTGATGGACAAAGTGCATTCCTCTGTGTTTCCAAGTGAACTTTTGCTCACTTTGACCTCGGTGCACGGGGACAGCATGGTGGCCTCTTCAGAGGGACCCCCGAGGCATGGTACCTCCTGTGCCAGTCAGCATCGGTCATGCACTGGGTGTTGGTGGGTGCCAACGCCCCGTGTCACAGCCCAGACACTGGGAAAAGGACGCAGAAGTGACCTTCACGAGCAGTGGCTCCTGCAGGCAGCATCAGCCAGCAGCACTGTGCCGGAGGGGGCTGCTGGGGGTGTCAGGTGTCCGCGCCGCTCTGGCAGTGCACTGCCTGGCTCCACAGCCATCCATTATTGATGGGGTCGGTGCTGCTGAGGGGGGTGCAGCTGGGCTGACCCCATCCTTTGCAGCAAGCACTGCAAGAAGCAGATCATGCACTGGCACTAAGCCCATGCCCCGCTCTGCAAAGCAGCACCGCGGATGTTGGAGCAGGGAATTCTGCGTCCCACGGTGTCCCAAGGCTGAGGATGGCACACCTTCACAGGAATGCCTCCCTTCTCCCCTGCAGGCTTTGTGCCATTTTATTTTATTTTATTTTATTTTATTTTATTTTATTTTATTTTATTTTATTTTATTTTATTTTATTTTATTTTATTTTATTCACTTTTCACCCTCTCTCCTCCTGGCTTTGCCATATGCAATAAAAAGTAAATAAAGAACACTGAAAGAAAAGAAGGAAAAGGCTGGGTTCCCTCTGCTGGGCTCTCACTCGCAGCAGCCCGGGGCTGTGGCCACCTGCTCTGTGTGCCCTTCCTGCAGGTGGGCAGCCCAGCTGGTGCCTGTGTGTGTGATGGCACCAGGTGCCACTCGGCGCCATGGTGGTGGGGACTCAAGCAAGGGAGCCCCTTGGAGAGATAAAAGAGGTAACTCGCATTGCAAGCACCTTCAAGTCACTGTTTGGGTGATTCTTGCAGTATTTTCCCCCAGCACGTTTCATGCAAGACTGTCTGGCTTTAATCTGTTCTTTGAGTAGCCAGGGAAAGAAGAAAAGAAGATTTCTGAATTTCAATCGGAGCACCCTTATCTCAGCCTCCCCCATCGGGCAGCTCCCCTTTCCCTGCCCTCCGGTCCCCCTCACGCAGTGATTTACATGGTAATGGGGCCTTTGGCTGGGGGTTGAATCAGGAATTGGTGCTATTGCCAGGCTGCAAGCTTGCCCTTGGGGCAGGGAACTCGGGCCGGGGGTCTGTCCCTGCTTTCTGAGGAGGGCCAACGAGTGGCGAGAGCCCTAGGTAAGGCACCACGCCGTGCCCCACGTGTGTGCGGGTGGTGGGGATGGCACGAGCATCCCCACGGAGCACTCGAGCTTGGCGCTCAGCACGGCTCCTTGCCTGCTCTTGCCAGATGGTGACTGGTGCAGAAAGGCAGAAATGTTTAGTAGATATTTCTGTTCTGTATTTGGAATGAAGCAGGAGGATATATTCATCTCCAGATGATACTGTGGATGGAATATAAATCCTGCCATCTGTAACAATGGGGGATGTGAGGCATGATCTCCTCGAATTCAGCATTTGCAGATCATCCGGACAGCTGATGCTCAAGAGTCTAGAAGGAACTAGCTCAAGCCAATGCTTTGGTTTATCAGATCTTAGAAAAGTGGGCAAATTCCAAAAGATTGGTGAAATGTCAGTGTAGTTCCAGTATTTAGAAAAATTTAAAGGCGCAGCCCAGGGACTCACATATCAACCCTGCTGCTTATGTGTTTTTGTGGGGTCCCTTTCTGGACAGAATTATAGGTCAGGCTGATAAAGGGAAGTGTACCAATAGAGCAAACTTGGATTTCCTCAGAACATTTTGCTTATTATCACATGCAAATTGGATTAAAAAACCCACACTACATAAGGAACTACCAGGCACACGCTAGAAGGACTCACACCTGTCTCAGGCAGACCTCACAGTGTGAAGGTTACTGAGGGATTTCAGGGTTTTGGTCCTGGGGTCCCTTGGGGAACCTACTCCTGCAGTAATGCTGTGCGTGCTTCTGTCTGGTGGTCACCATGAGCAGGAGGGGCTGTGGTGGTTGTGAAGGGGCTGTAGGGTCTGCAGGTGATGCAGAGGCTGGTAGGGATGTTAATAACGAGCAGGCCAGGCTGCAGCTCTAGTATGGCCTCAATTGCCTGGTGAAATGGCTGTAATCCAACTAAATGCATTTTCATACAGCTGCGTGCAAGGCACCTGGGAGGGAGGCATGCTGCCCTTATCTCCAGGACGGGGCTTAGAAAGCCGCGACGCAGAAGTCTCAGGAATGATTGCAGGTACCTGCCTCTACATGAGCTCGTTTCAACTGCACGCTGAAAAGCAGCTGACACCTTCCTGGAATATATAATGGGAGAATATCAAAGAAAAGTAGGGGAGCAATCTTGCCTCTATTCACTTTGCTGCTGAAAGCATTGCTATGGATGTTATTTCCAGCTCGGGTGTCCAGAATTAAGAAGGACACAAATTCTGCAAAGGAAGGCCATGCAGGCAGTCCAGGTATCAGAAAACAAGCTCCGGTACAAGACTGGGGGTGCACAAACAGCTCAGCTTGCAGGAGAGAAGACTGAGGGATGCCCTGATCTCAGTGAGAACAGTTCTTGACAGTTCAGCAGCCTCAGTCTTGCAGAGAAGTGCATGACAAGATCTGAAAGCCAAAGCAGAAGTTGGAAAAATTCAGCTTGGAAACAATACGGAAGATCCTAGCAGGAGATGCTGGAAGAACTGACTCCAAAAGGCAGCACGTTTATTGATTTCACAGCAAATTCACATACGGGAAATGTAATCCAGGTTCTGGGAGAGGCTCCTTAGCCCTGGTGTGCATAAGAGGTGCAGGTGACTCCCTCTGCACCCAGGGGTGCTTCTGCCACCCCAGGGACACCAGGACTGCCCATGCTGGCCTTGAGATGTTCACGGCATTTCCACCTCTGCACTTCAGGGAAGTGACTCCTGCTGCTACCAGGCTGGGGGCTGTGACTGTGACACCCCAAGTCCCCTGCCAGGGTGCTGGGCAGCGGGGCACCCAGCCCGCACAGCAGCTGTGCAAGCATCCTCTGGACACATCTCACCAAGCATTTGTGTGAAAAAATGCCCTGGATCAAAAGCAATATTTTCTCCTTGTGCATTTTCTCATAATTTATTAACAAGAAATTATATCTATTCTGTTGAAATGAAGAAGTTTGGAAGTTTGGTGTGTTATTTCCCTGCCTCATCTCCCATCTCTTCCTGTGACTTGTTCCTGCTCCGAAGCGGAGCAGACGGCTGGTGGGTGGGGGCTGCCTTCTGACTTTTCCCTTTCGATCTGGAATGGGGCCAAACTTCCTCAACTTTGGAAAAGTGACAAGAGGGAAAAAAAGAAGTACTAATTCTGGTGATCTGGAATGTCAGAATAAGAAAAACTGTGTGTGTTTTTTTTTTATTGGTTTATTTTTTTTAAAAGAAGCAAATGAGGGGAGCAAAAGGAAAATCCACAAATGATTAGATGGACAAAATGTGGATGGGCAAAAGAGAGGGAGGGTGGGTGGAAAGATCTCAGGCTCAGGTTTTGAAAAGTGAAACTAGCTGAGGAAAGCTTTCATTGGAACTAAGCAAAATGGGGACAAGACTGGGATTTTTGATGTTTTTTGTTTGTTTGTTTGTTTGTTTTTGTTTTTGTTTTTTTGTCTCCTTATTGGGCACCAGCTAGAGCCTCAGTGGGGGCATGTCACTGTGTCACTGGGGTGGTGCTGCTGCTTCTGTTTGGGAAATGCTTCGCTAGGGAGATCCAGGACCTGTTCAAGGCAGCCGTGGGTGAGAGGAAAGCCCGAGCAGCCTGAAGGAGGTGGCTCACCACAACAGGGCTCTGCATGAGGGTTTCTGGGTCTGCACGGGCAGGGAAATGAGTCTGTGATGAGAAGAGGAAACTTTGAGGAAGAACTAGAGAGGGAATAAGCAGAGTGTGTCAGAGCTGACTCTAAAAGCGAGGGAATAAGCAGGAGGAAGGAGAGGTTCTTGTGCGTGACGGCAGTTGTGATGTGGCTGGCAGAGCAGGGGCCTGGTGGGATGCTGTGCCATGGAAATACCGTCGGGGAACCGCGCGGAGGCACCGCGGGGAGGAGCGGCGTGCCAGCCGCCCCCGTGCAGGCGTGCCGGGGGGAGAAGCAAGCAGAGTCCTGGAGATGACAGCAAAGGAACGAGGTCGTCTGAGGCGAAGAGGGCCCTGGAGCAAAGCCAGGGCTGATCCAAATGCCCGCTTGTGCCTGGGAATCGCAAGAACGTCACCAAAAGAGATGGGGAGTGAGGAGCAGTTGCAGGTGTTTTCCATTGCTCCTGGCTCTGCAGGTCCTGGGTCCACGTCCTCCAGTGCCACCGTGGCAGCCATGAAGAGCTTTCACGTGGGGATGAGGACCTGGTGCCCATCTCAGGGCATGTGTGAGGTTCCACAGCAGCAGGAAAAAAACCTGAACAAGTTTAGAAGCAGAGCTCATTTCTATTCATCATTAATTGCCATGCAGATCAGTGGATGCACACGTGATGGGCTTAAACCTTAAAGCTCAAACACAGGGTTTTTTAAAACTTAGTGACTCATTAATAACAGACAGGCTTGTATGTGGAATATCATTAGGTAAATGAGTTACGGAGCACCAGGAGGAGCTGCCACGGCCTGTGCCTTGGCCAGAGGCCCCCGGGCTGCAGCTTGCCCTGGGCGGAGGGGCGGCCGAGCAGCTGCAGGTGCGCACAGGCTCTGAATCCCCCACCACAGGACAAGCAGCTACTTACACTGTGTCGTTCCAAGCACAAAATGCTGAAAGATGGGGAAAAGCAAGTAGATATAAGACATTTTCTGACAGGTGGAGATCCCTATTTGCTAAGTTTTGTTGAAGGCGCAAGGCAAGAATCATGTATTTAGTCAAACATACCACAAATAAAGCAGAAAATAATTGTCTCTGTGGACACGCTCCCATGCCATGATGCCTCTTGCAAAGAGGGCTGCCTGTGCCCTGCATATATCAGTGGGGTGAACCTTTCCAGGGGGGCAAATATGCTCAAACAGGCAATGCAACTTCCATGGGCAAAAACTGAGAAACGTGTGTGCATCCTCTAGAAGTCAGCAGTACTGCCTAAACCCCATGGAACCCACCTGGGACTACACATATGTGGGGTTACTTGCCTTCAGGCGCTGAAGGCGACAGTTGCAACATGTTTTAATGCCTTTATCCAAAACCTTGTGGGATATGAGCAGCAGGCGATGGGTGTTTGGGCAAGGGGCTGCCTCCTGCACTGGAGGGGAAGTGTCAAGCAGTCACCTGGGGTTGGGAAAAGGCAAAAAACATCTCCAAAATCACCACTCCAAGGCAACGCATGGTGCTACAGATGAGAGAATTAATCAGGAGCCTATACACTGCAAACACTGCTTCACATTTAGGATATAAAAAAGAATAATAACAGACAACACCGTTTGTCTTTAAACAAACACCAGGTAATACATTCCCAACAATTATATCCAGATGCACCACTTGAGAACTTCTCCTAATTGTGAAATTAGAAATATTTTTACTGCAAATGCCAAGGGATGACATGTAGGGAGATATTCACCCGGCACCATTCCATGCTCTTTGCCACAGTTGAGTTCCACTTTCCTTTAAAGGTTGTCATTTACATTAAAAAAAAAAATAAATAAATCAGCTGCCAAGTAGGCAAAGCATTCCCTGTAACAGACCCAGCCTGGGGGCGTTCTCAGGTATCTGGTTGGGCTGGGGCTGGCTGGAAAGGGAACATGGCACTGAACTCAAACAAGGGGTTACTTTGATGAACTCTCCACAGGAAAAAATCCCACTTCTACGGGGTACAGTAAAAATGTGGCATAATACAGAAAATCTGGGAGTTATTGAAAGGATAAGGAATTTCAGATGGAGCTAATTCTATGTCTGTCATTGAAAAGCCAGCTTAAGGAGGGAGATGCTTTGGTTTACATTATTTAAATGCAGCTGCAACACGTGAGCACTGCTCTGTGAAAGCCCCGCATGACAGGCGCGTTCTCAGGAAAAGGAAGAAAAATCACTGTGAAATGAAGGGCATTTTCTTCAGTGAATAAACTGTGAAGAGACGAGCTTAAATCTAACTTCAACAAGATCTTTAATATGCTGTTTAGGTGTTTTAAGGGGATGAGAATGCCCTTTGATATTAGTCCTGCTCCTGAGATATTTTACACAGTAATTGCCTACATCTTTAAGGCACGATGTATTGAAACTATGGTGACTGCTGTTTTAAATTGGGCAATGGCTCCGGGAAAGGAGAACGGGAGACCCAGGCAAGAGCTGCAGCGAGTGCAGCAGGCACTTCAGAATGAACTTTAAAAGGTCAAAATTTGGTCTAGCAGAATTACCTGTACCAGCTCCGAGCTGAGCTAAGACGGCTTTGTTGCCAATTTAGATAAAACAGAAGCAATAATTAGAATGTCTAGCCTCCAGGATATAAAGCAGATCTACAGAGATTTATGAAAACAATATACTGTTTGGCAATATCCATTCCGAAATCTATGGCCGGCGTTTCCTCAGGAGAGCAGCGCTGCAGTCCGAAATTGCCTGGCATCACACAGGCAGACAAGCGAGCGCCGAGAAGGCAGAGCCGCGGTGACGGGGATGCTGCCAGCACGCCGAGGGACGCTGCCAGCAGGCCTGGGATGTCAGCCGGTACTGGGAGAGCTCGGCACAGCCAAATGCAAAATACCAAGGGTCTGGCACATGCACAGCTGGCTTTGCAGAGCCTGCCTAGCACAAGCCCTGTCCTGTCGCCTGCACCGCAGCAAAAGGGATTAAAGCAGGCGGTGGAGTATTCCTTCCTTAGGAAATCTGCAGTTGCTTAAGCCAAGAGAAAAAGCACTGCGGGGTGTCCTGGGGGAGCAGCCCTGCTCCAGGCTGGGTGGGAGCACGGGGTGCTTGGGCTGGTCCCTCTGTAACCACAGTCACCTGCAGCTGCTGCTGTCAGCACCTGAACCTGGCCTCCCACGCTCCACAGGTGAGCAGGATGCACAGAGGGCTTCACTTAAAAGACTCGACTTTGGGATGTGCTAGGCACCAAGTCCTTCCTACAGTTAAATGAGTGTCTGAAACACTGCTGGAGTCCTGACATGCCTGTGCTGGAGGTGTAGGCCAGGTGCTCTGCTGTGGTTCTGTCCTGCTGCTCTGCACCTCGCAGAACCAAGCCCACAGTGACCAGCAGAAAAGAGTGAAGGCAGGAGGACAGCCCAAGCACCCAGCGAGGGCACAGAGGTGGCCAGGCCTTCACCCACACACCTCCACCATGCGATCCAGGGCCCGCAGGTTGGTGCCATGTCCTCAGTCTGTCCCTGCTCGGCTGCAAGCAGCCATCGGGCCATGTCACTTGTGGGCCATGACCATGGGACACCCTGTGGGAGCGCTGCACTCAAAGCTCCTGGGCCCCAAGCCTGGCTTCCCATGAGCAACTCACAGGTAGCCCACTGGTATACATGGCAGACAAGGAATGCATGGTTAGAAATCTAAAAAAAAAAAAAAAAAAAAAAAAAAACAACCCACAAAACCACAAACCTGCATCAGAATTACAGGAGAGAGCGAAGATATGAGAAATAAGAAAACAGCCCATAAACGTGGGCAGAACCGTGACCTATTCATTTAATCTATCAAAAATACAAACACGCCGGATCCACATGAAGGCGAGCAGGTGACAAAGCGATGCATACCTGTAATATACAGTATGTGCTTGAATTGTGCATTTTAAACATCCTCCATGGGGACAGCTTTGCTCTAGTCACGCCGCAGTGTTTGTGCATTAATATTTTTATTTAAAAACAGGAACAGAAGGGCAGAGGAATTGGTGAATAAATTCGAGTCCTGCAGCAACTGAAGGCTGAGCTGGGCCGACTCCAGGGTGGCTTGGGCTGGAGAGATCTATTCTAGCTTAGTTTCAGTAATGATAATGAAGAAATTGGGGATTCTTGTGCAGGAAGCAGAGGATTTATGAGAGAGCAGCTGGAGAGGCCAAGAGCAAAGGATAAACACGGAGATGGTAAAAGAGTATCTGACAAAACTCAACCCACATACTGTAAATCTGCAGGTCCAGACACAGCACGCTGGAGAATTTTAAAAGAAATCTCTGAAGACCATCTTGAAAAATAATCTTCCCTTCATCACGAGAGTTATCTGGGGCCTGGGAAAGGCCAAATGTGCATCCCATTACAGGAAAGATTGAGAAGATGGAGCAGGAGTCTGCCGCCCACCTCCCCACAGCTCTGGCAGGCAAGTTTCAAACTGATTTTTTTTCTCATCCCTAGTCTCCTCCTTCCCTGCTTCTCCTTGTTACTGTCTCACCGAGCTGGCAGCCTCTGCCCAGGGCTCCACACAGCTGCGGGGAGCTCAGGGATCAGGAAGCCTGCTTGCAGCAGGCGCTTTTTTCCTGCATACACAAATATGCTTCAGATCTTCCAGTGTGTCAGGAGCAGGTATGTCTGCACTCCACCTTTGCTTTTGCACATGGACCCTTTATTTTCCAAAATAAGAAGGTAGCTTGGTGCAAGTGGGGAATGGGGAAATAATCCATAGCCTTTTTAAGTGCACTCCCCTGGAAATAAGAATTTCAATAACCTCCATTCTCAGGTACCCCACTGAGCTGCTGTGCCTCTCGTTCCCTCTCTGGGAAGCAGATGCATCGCGCTCCCCAGCCCTTCCTTGTTTTGGGAAGGGAACAAGATGTGAGAGAGCTGCTGTGATCTGAGGAACAGAAGCTGAGAGAGGTTTATATAGCACTGTAAAGCAGCATAAACTTTAGTGAGGATGGGGAAGCTTCTCTTTGCCCAGCTCCTTCCTGCACACAGCTCACACCAGGGATGCATCCCAAAGAGCTTGCAAGTGGAGCACACAAAAACTTGGTAATTAGGAAGACAATGCAGGATGCACCTTGAACCTTGCAAGCAGCTTGCATTTTTGGGATTTCTGAAGTAATCAGGGCTGCTTTGTAATCAGTGGCTGCAAGGCACCCAACTGCATGCTCTAGGCAACCCAAAGGGTTACTCTGCACCCTGTACAGGTGTGGATGCACTTTCTCTGAGCCACCCCACCTCCAGCTGTTACAATAAATCCTCTTCCCTTCCTGAGAAGGCTGTCCCCCATGTGCAGCCAGCTTCTCAGCTGCCTGCGTGGCTGTTCTCCTTGGAGGAGTTCTTGTTGTCGTGTTATAACAAAGTTTTCTTAACAACTGGATGAAAATTCTATAGTTACGCAGAATTTGGTGTGGGCTAGGAATTGGTTGATGAGTCACAGACTCAGATAGTAGCCAGAAAAATGGAACTTCAAAATTGGGAACAATTTTAGTGACATTACCACAGGAGACAGGACCGGCACCTGTATTTAAGGTTTCATTAAACGGAGAAGGAATTAACACCATTCATACCAGCGTCACCAGCGGGCACCCGGCACAGACTGGGACGAATCCGAAGCAGCTTGGAAATATTTCAGCCATGGGCTGAATGCAGCAAGACACAGCAGCCTGTGACCTCGGAGAGAGAAAAGAAATAGCTCAGATATCTGGAAAGCAGTGAGATGGAGGCTAACAGGTGAGAGCCAAGCTAATACCACATAATCTTGCAGTTTAACAGCTCTGAGTAGAGCTGACGCCATTCAGCTGCAAAAGCTGGGAAGAGTGCTGGTTGTGTGGCTGCTGGCAGTGCTGCTGGTGTGTTTGCCCTCCCTGTCCCTCACCCCGCTCTGTCCCCACCTGCCTGGGGTGCCAGCTGTGCCCCAGCCATGGGGACAGAGCCCTCTGGCTCAGGGCTTTTCCCTCCTGGAAGGGCCCAGGCGGCAGAGTGGTGGGCAGCACGGTGCGTACTTGTCCGTGGGTAAAATACAAAAAATATCCCTCAAGGTTTTGGAGGAACAGAGGTATGCCATAGGAATGAGACCAGGACTAAACCACATGCTCATGAAAGACTGAAGGAACCAACGTTTTATGAATTAGCAATGTTGAGAGCCAGAGGAGATGCGGTCTCGGTCTATAAATACCTTCAAGGTAACAATATAAATGAAGGAAGGGAATTCATCCGGAGCCTCGGAAGATGGCCTCAGCAGAAGGACCAGCCTGCAGCCAAGGCAGGGAGGAGGAGGCTGGGCGCAAGAAGCCCCCAGCAGCCAGCGCTGGCAGCAGGGTGCTGGGCTCCAGGTGAAGCCATGAGGAGCTACCTGTGATGTGCTGCTGCCAGCCTGCTCCTCACACGCTGCTAAGCTGCTGGCAGATGGAAGGCAGAGCGAAGTTTGGAGCTCTGGTTCGTCTACAAGGCAACACTGGGCGCTGCAACCTGGCCACGTTGCCACCTGTCCCCGCAGCCAGGCCACAGCAGCTACCTGGAGGCTTGGGTCCCACCACCACGTCCATAAAACCAGAGTGTGTTCTGGTTAGTGCGTCCTCAAGGACAAATGCAGTATCTGGTGCTGCCACACAGTGGTGAAGAGGCAGTTCAGAAGGCAACATCTGCAACCGTGGAGGATCTTCAGAGCCTGAGACAACCCTAGGCTGACCCCAGGGGACAACCGGGAAGGAGCTGTGGGGAGCTGGCAGGCACAGCCCCAATTTAAAGCTCTGCGGTGACCAACCTGACTCTTCCCTGGTGGACACGATTCCCTGCATGGTGCTCCTGAAGGTATGCTCTCCTTTCCACTATTGGTGCTGGGGATTTGTCCCTCATTGTAGCAGTATCACCATGAGGAACACATCAGTATTATTTGTTAAAGCAAATAATACTTTGATTTCAGCACAGAATTTCTGTTTATATCCTCTCATGTCACCCAAACCAAGTAGCCTCCCATGCTGGGCCTCACAGGTTTGACAGACTCACAAGCTCTTTTCAGGTCTCTGGGGTTAATGCAGCTGCCTTGCTCTTGGCTACTTCACCCAACGAGACCCTTGGGACAGGAGCATGGACGCTTTGCTATGAGTTACTGTGCAGATGGGGTGTGCTCATGGCACTGATGGCAGCCTGGGTCCCCACAGCTGCCTTTACCTCCCTCAGTGCCACCTTCTCCTTGCACAGCTCGGAGGCCTCCAGCAGGGACCCTGATGAGATCCACCCTTGACACATGAGCTCCTGACCAGGCCAAATGCACTCATTTTGAAATTCTGGACAGGGCCAAATGAAACACAGGACTCCATTTGCCTGTGGTCTGAATGACTCCTGAAATAATACTTGTCCTTCCAGGGTGTACTTACTGTGGTATTTCCTGCTCGTATTGCTGAGGTTCGCAGCTCTTTTGTATTATTTATCTCTCCTCACTGGCGCTTACAACACCCTGAGCTTTGGGATGAGCTGCGTTCACAGTGTGCTATTAATACTCCATTGCAGATCATTACTATAGATGTTAATTAATACTCTAAGTATTAGCCCTGTGGCAACCTGCTGGAAACTCCATACATCTCAGCAGGCCGTAGCTCACTGGTGCTCGCTGCTCAGCCTGCCGGCATCCCACTTCCCCCATCTACGCCAGTCTCAAGTAACTTCTGAACTGAGGCAATAGCTGAGCTGTAGGTGAGCCCACCATCCGGTGGCTAGGAAATGTGATCAAAAGACATAATCCCGTCAAAGGAAATAATATTTTTTACATGTTATGAATTTGAAAATAATAAATAAAATGTTATATCACATATATAAACCATTATTATTATGTATAACAACAAAGCAGCTGCACTAGAGCCAAGCACAGGGGCCAGCATTTGGGTTCTCCATTTCTACACCCTGAGTTTCTCCAGCTCTTGTGGCCCCAATCCAGGCTGGCAGCTCCTGTGCAGGCGATCCTCCGCCAAGACCCGCGAGTCCTTCTCAGAGAGGCTGCTTCCAAAGTCCTCGTTCCCCGTTTGCAGCCATCCTTCTTTGCTTTCAGATAAACGAGTTTACTATTGCTCATACTAAAACAGATATTGTTTGCCTGCTCTTGTGTTATACACAGCAGTCTGGATTGCTGAGTAAATGACTCCTTGCTGTTTATCACCTGTGACGCCAGGAAGGGTGGCTGTGGGGTAACAGCCGCGGCTCCTGGCAGGCGGAGTGCTGGTCCGTGCCAGTTGGAGGGACCTTCTTCCCCAGAGCAGGAAACTGGCAGCACAAGCACTCGCTTTCCTCCCTCACCACCCACTTACCCTCAGCAGGCTGGCAAATACCATTTGCTGGGTTCCCTAGCTCCATCGCGGGCGCACAGGTTTCTCAAGACATCTTTACAAAAATCTGGAAGCAGAGGGTGAGCAGTGAGATGACACAGTCTGAAGATGATATGAAATCATTCAAGTGACTGAAATGAAGCTAAACACAACTACAGCTGATTGCAAAGAGAGGAGGGTGATCACATAATACCAAGTGAGTGAATCTTTAAATGGCAAATGAAATTCAGTGTTTGTAGCTGCAAGATAATACGCAGGGGGGAAAATAACCTGAACTCTACACATAAAATCATGGACTCTTAGAGAGCTGCTACCACCAGGAAAGGGGTTGTGGACTCACTGCAGAAGATTCCCTGGAAACCACTCAGCGTTGGTCTATGAAGTGAATCTAGTAATGAGAATTATTGAGAAACTTTGCCCTCTTAATCCACCCTCAGCCATGTCTTGAATACTGCAGCCTGTACTAGTTCCTTCCCTCTTCTTCATTTGCCTTCCCTCCTTACTTAAAGATCATGTCAATGTATTGGAAGAGGTATGAAAGCTGGCATTATCAGTGTAGTCACCAGAAATCTGGAAAAGAAAGAGGGTGAATGGCGAAGTGACAAAATTTGTTGATAGTATTATTCAAGGCTAAAGGACAAGAACTCACCGTGAAGAGATTAGAAGGATCTTACAATTCAGAATGACTGGACAATAAAATGTCATTAAAATCAATGTAGATATCTGCAAAGGGATGTAATGGGAATACACAAATCTAATTTCAAACACATGTTGGGCTCTGAGTTGACTGTTACCACACAGAGAAAAGATCTCAAGGTTATCACAGAGAAACGTCTGGAAATGTCATGCCTGTGTTCAGCAGAGATCAGAAAAGCAAGGAGAATGGTTGTGGGAGGAATACAGACCAAAACAGAAAACAGCATGAGGTCACCATAAAACCCATGTGCCACGTGTGCTGGGTGCAGTTCTGGTCTTCTGTCTGGAAAAGCAGAAAGAAGAACTGGAAGCGAGCGGAGCAGAGCACCAAGGAGCACAAGTGTTCACGAATACAGCAACAACTGAAAGGCTTAGGACGCCTAACCTGGACTGACACAGCTGTGCTGGAGGTTTATAAAATCCTGAGTAGTCTTGAAAAGATGAATTGGGATCTACTGCCTGTTGCCTCTTGCAATAAAAGAAGCTGGGGCCATGACAAAAGTAACCAGATGGAAGTTCAACACCAAGTGAAGGAGATACTCCTTTAGAGGAGAAGCAGACAAGCTGAGGAACTTGCTTCCAGAGGATGCTGAGCACCCTGAAAGATGACAGGGTTCAAGAAGTGGCTGAGCAGATTAATCAAATAAAATTCTATCACAAACTGAAAACAAACTTACCTTTTCTGGCTTAGAAAAACCCTGGGTTGTGACTGATGGCAGCAGGGAAGAGAGGCCAGGAAGGCACCTGCTGTTGTTCTCTGATTTTAGCACAATCCTCCATAACCTTCTTGGGGTCTGTGAGAGCAACAACTCATGGAACAGCCGTGCAAGGGAAGATTAGGATTATGTACTCTGTTAAAGACAGCGCTGAGGAGATACAGTAGAAGCCTGTAAAATCAGAAATGATATAAGGAAAGTAATCAAAGATAAACTATACACTATTTCACACTGCACAGGAACTGGCAAGCTCCCAGCTGAAATGGGTCACAGGTGTAAAACCAACAACAGGAAATACTTTTCTGCACAATATATATAATATACATAAATATATATACTTTAAAAGTTGTGCCACAAAATACTGCAGAGCATAAACGGGCTTAGAATGGGATTAGACAAATTCATGAAGGATAGGCACATTTGTGGCTATGAAGCACAATCTTGTGGCTGCAAATTTTCTTTTAGAAGCTGAGAAGTGCCATTGTGTTGCAGCTCCAGCTAATGCCTCCCTGGCCCGAGTGACTGAACACACGTTCTTAGATTTCTGTAAGCTGTATAACATTCTACATACATATTATAAAAAGTATTAAGTGTAAGCTTATGGTTTCTAGTATATTCTTAGCCTTTGATACAGAATGCAAATGCTATTTTAGGGCATACTGTGAAGAAGGCACTTTGCCAACACAAGCCTTTGGTGCAGGCTGTCTTCTTTCCTCTATCAGGGCTTTCTGCATTCCAGTATTTCCACAATTTTTGTGTCATCTAGAGACGTAACAATTAACAATTTATACTTTCTTCTTCATCACTGTTAAAACTTTCCAACTGTGCGTGGCCAGGAACTGATCCCTTAGGGCTCTCTAGTCACATCTCTTGTAAGTAATCCTCGTTTACCATTACACTGCCAAACCTCTGTCAAAACTGTCGAGGAACCACCATCCAATTCGCTTAATCTTTAGCATGTTTATATGTATTTTTCTAATTTGTTAAGGAGAATGTTTGGCATTAGTCAATTAGAAGCCTTGCTCTAGATGGTATTAATAAACTATTGCTTTTTTAATTGAACTTGTTGGCTATTCAGAAATTATATCAAATTAGCTTGGAATTTTCCATAAACTCAGACAGGATGAGTTCTATTTTCCAGTTTTAATTCTTTACTAAAATGCTGCTTTATTGACTTGATTCTTTTGTTGTGGCTAGTTGTCAGGGTATGGACAACTACCATTGTGTATCTTCTTAAATACTCAAACAGTGTCAGTTTTGTAACAGATTCCTGAACTTTTCTTAGTTCCCAAACTTCTTGAAAATCAACAGCAATCATCTGGATAATTTCCTGGCTGGCTCCTACAAAATTCTCGGATGCAAACTATCTAAGCTACAGATTTTAAAATGGTGCTATGCAATGCCTTCCATGATCAACGAGAGTTAATTATGTCTCACCATCATTTAACACGACAATGTCATCTATCTTTTTCTCTGAAGACGGAGGATGATGATTTATAAAAAATTATGCTTTCACAATTTCCTCATTTCTAGTAATAGAGCAATATTACCGCTAGGATTGTTTTCATTCCAAATACACTTACAAAAAAAAGGTTTTAAAAATTAATTATGTTAGGCATGGCTTTCTAGTCTCATCCTGACTGATTCTCCTTTCAAAAAATGATGAAGATTAGTCAGGATTTTGGGTTCTTCTGTACTGATTCTTAAATTTGTTTGGCTTGCAGTTATCTTCCAACATTGAAAAATACTGCTCAACCCAAGCTGAAATGATAATTTGAAATAAATATGAAATTGAGAAAAATATGCAAATGAGTCAGTGCTGGTGAGAGCTTTCTCCCACTTCAGACCGTGGGTCTGATTTCCAATTCCTCTCTGAAATTCTCCCTATCATATTAAAAAACTGTGTATCTAGTTTAGTAAATTCATCAGTCAGTTCTGGAAATGGATTCGGGGAAGGGCGAATTTGGACATAGATAGGCATCCAAGTGTTGTCCCTGTGGGAGATAAACAGCAGGGTCGAGGCAGATGGGCATGGCTGTGAAAGAGATCAGAAATGGAGCCAAGCAGGAGGTGGACACCTCAAAGGCTGTGCTCTAAACTAGAGACACGAGGAAGTCTGCAGCAGTCAGAAAGGCAAATGCAGAGCTGGGAGATGCTGGAGGACGTGGAGATGGGCCACGGCTCCCTGAGGAAGTGGGAGCCCAGCAGCCACGGTACCCAGTGTCCTCAACATGTGGAGCCATCCATCATGCCATGGCTGGAATGCGTCTTACATCTCATTCACCCTCTTTCAGTTGCTCGCAATTTCCTTACACAAATTCTTCTGGATCTCAAATCTTAGCCCAGATGACATTTTTAAGCCTCTCAGCAGATCTATCCTGCCATTTTGCATTTTGCCTTGGCATAAAAACCCCACAGACATGTCATGCAGCTTTCCGTCATAAAATTTTGCAGAGGCATAACAAATTGTGTTAGAAGGAAATAGCTCAGTCAGTTCAAATTAAGGCGTTCTGTATTTTTAATACTGATGACCTAAAGATTTTAAATTTTCAGGTAACTTGAGTATTCAAGAAATGGAATTTATTAGCCTCTATATAATATTGATGATAGATTTGGTTTTCCTCTCAGTCAAGTTAGTACATTAAATAATATTGATGCTTATCATTCTGAAGATAGTCTTAGAAATTTTGTCTATGAAATTAGTAGAAATTTTGCTACTGACTTCGATGGGCTCAAGGTTTTACCCATAGCAATTAGCAGTCATTCTACTGTATAACATGGCTCCCTGAAGGTCTGCAGAGCTTGGCGTAATTGTAACAGATTGTGTAATCAGGCTGGCAGGACATGCAACCAGAAAGGAGAGCCATGGCTCCCCCACTTTTTTTTTCTTTTTTTTTTTTTTTTTTAATTTTAAAATAAGATATTTCACTACAGGAAGAGTAAATGTAAATGATTGCATTTTAGTTACAAATGTCTAAAATGTAAGCTAATGATTAGGATGAGTTACAGAAGAGGAGTCAACAAAACATCATGTTTGAAAATATTTACAAGTAATATTTCCTCTCTAATGAGGGAGAAGTGATGTTCAGCTGAGGCTGCCAGGCCATTCTTTAGTATAAGTGAAGTATTCTCTCTAAAGACAGAAAAAAGAGAGAGAGAGGGTGGGGAGAGACAGAGTGAGCCCTGTGAGTACAAGATGAAGCCAGCCTGAAGTCAGAATTCACTTTAGCTTTGCAAGCACTATTCAGAAAACCATTGCCAAGGTCGCCAAGCCCCAGATCCACTTCGCTTCCCCTTAAGATTGTTTGCAAAGTTGCTAGAATTCTTAACACTTGTTTTTCTTTCTCTCAAACGCTTCAGTGCCCCGGGTTTAAAGTGAACGTGCACCCAGCCCTGGCTTGCCTCCGGCTCCCACAGCCGCCAGCTGCCCCTGGGCAGTCCGCTGGAATTGGGCAGCATCCCCAAAAACCAGCAAACCCAGTGCATGCACACTGGTGGGCATGCAAGAAGAGGCCTGGGGAAGGAGAGGCAGCAGATGGGACATTTAATTCAGGGAACTAACTAATTTAAATCTTTCAGGGAGTTTGTTATTATTGCCAGAGTGTTAAGAATGTGTTTTCTTTCCCCACGCGCATAAAACGCAATGTCCCTGCTCTGAAAATCTCCGAGAATAAAACATTTTGCAACGATCTAGAATGAAGAGAAAAAGAAGTCCAGAGTGCTTTGATGATATATTTTAAGAATACTATTATTTATATATTTCACAGATTTATATAAATAATCATAAATGTGCAGTTGGTGTAGGTCTCTTGGGTAAAGGCAAAAGCAGGCAGATTTATAAAATGGGTTTATGTGCCAGGGTGATTGTAATGGCTCCTTCTGTCAGGTAAACACATAATTAGGATGTTTTCAAATAAATGTATTATGCACATGATTGAAGCCAATCCCGGCTGCAGTATAAATATTATGCTTTTTTTTTAAGTTGTATAATTACATATCTACCCATGGAGCTCCTCGCCTGATAGGCATCTATTTATGCAACACCACACTGTGGCGTTTCCACAGGTGCTGTAGCAGATACTTGCTGAACACGCAGACTGGCTGATTTTTAAACTGCAATATCTCAGCTTTCTCTCAAAATACCAGTTCTGCCTCAACCCCTTTTTGCCTAATTGCTTCTTAGATTTATTGTTTAATTAAAACCGTTCCTGGGTTATACAAACAACAAATCCCACTAATGCGTGTTTTTCCTACATACAAATTATTTTCAGAGGGGTGATGTATCTTCACGTTCTGAAAGGATTACTTCCTTCCTGGCTGGGCTGTCGCAGCCCAGTGCAGCCTCGTGGTGAAGGCTGTAAGGTGAAGGTTTTGATGGGAGCATGACAAAGCTTCATCTGTAGAGTCAGAATGGCAGCACTAAATGCCATTGGAAAGACTGATGCACTCTTCCAGCCGACGCCAAGCAAACTCTCAGAGCATTTTCGTACAGTCTCACGGAACGCCTGGTCATGCACCAGGGGAAGCGCTAACAAGATGTGAGGGACATGCTGAACGAGGAGGCACCCCGAGGGGATGTTGAGGGACCTCTAGCCCCTCTTGGTGGCAAGACTTTCCTCAAGGGGACATGCAGGGAGGACGGCGAGAGCCTGGGACAAGCCATGACACTGCTCATGTTCCCTGCGGCCTGCTCTGAGCTCCTGCAGACAGCCTGAGTACTGCTCCTAGACGTCTCCCCCCAGCCTGCACATCTGCAGCCTGGCTTCAGAGCCAAGTTTTTGGCTTCTATGCCTGCATGCCTCTCTTGGACAATACACAAATGTCTGCTGAAGCCCCTGCACCTGCAGAGCGTCCCAGGCAGATGCTCGAGTTTCAGCAGCACAACTCTGCCCCTCTGAGAAAAATGGTGTTTGGATAGAAACTTGTGTTTGGATGCTTATAGAAGAAACACTGAAAGAAATAGAAAGCTTTCCTGCAAAGAGCATATGCTGCAGCTTCCTGAAACAAGAACCCAGCTCTTGCGAGGATTCTGGCAGTCTCTAGCCTTTCAATATTAAAGGGCTCTCTAGCAGATTAGAGCAGCATAATAAAAGCTAATAAAGATGAAACTGGACAAATGCAGACTAGAAATTAAGACACACATTTTTAACAATAGAATTAAATCACTGAAACGGGCTCCAAAGGGATGTGGTAAATGTACCTGAAGCTGCAGCCCACTGAGCAGGCTGGCAGGTGGGACTGGGATGGCTGGGAGGGGACAGCCAGGTTTGGGGACGTGCCATGCTGGAGCTGGTGGCTAGGGAGGGCGGTGGGATGTGGGGATGCTATGAGCAGCAGGCTGGAGGTGCCATGCAGTCACCTGCAGTAAGGTTTGTGCTTCCCATGAGCTTCTGTTCTTCCCTTGTCCATGTTCAGCTCACGTCCCTTGGTGTGGGACCTTACTCCAGCCTGGCTGCTCCCAGGCACTGTAGCAGTCCCTCTCCCTGCTCAGGGACTGGGAGAATGGAGGAGGGAGAGGAATCGCTCTCTGGCACAGAGGTTCTCTCTGCTTTTGTCTCTCTGATGCAATGGATAGAAAGATCAAGTATATCCCCAGCTAACCCCGGTACCGGCTGCGTTGTGCCCCACTGGTAATGCAAACAGCTGCATGAATTTACAGCTGTGTTACATGGCCAGAGCAGATCACTGCAACCAGGGCGAGCATTGCATTTGGTCATACAGCTGGAAGTACTGACACACATTTTAACCTGTGGAAGCCTTTTAAATTTGAACTAGGCACAAAGCAACTCCGTTTAGGCTCCTTGCTAGGCTCCTTGCTGCTGCAAGCATGTGCAAGGTGTGCACGAGGGAAAACTCTTTGTGGCTAAACCTTGCCTTTTTTTTTTTTTTTTTCTTTTTTGCAGATTAGTTTTAATCCAGAACTGTCCCGTGGTTTGGTTTACAGTGCAGCCCCTAATGTCAGTGCTACAGATAATAAATATCAGGTAAGAATACAATGACATGTCTGTTTCTTTTGGTGGATTTGGTGGAGTTTCCCACTTTTTCTGGATTCAGCTGTATGCAAAGCAAATATCACAAAAATGATATAGAATATCACAAGTGACTCTGTTTGGATGGACACCCCCTTCATCAGGCTTGTCTCAGTGGGAGCTGCAGGCCCCAGGTCCTGGGGAAGGCTGCGAGGGTGGGAGGAAGCTGCAGAAGAGAAGGGTCTTCTTGCCCCACATTCACAGCAAAACAGAGCAGCTGAAGCTTGCTGGTCTGCCCTTCTTTGCAGCACTGCTTTCATCTGTTCACATTGCTCTAAGCCAGCCCCTAAGACAGCATGGGATGTATGGAGAGCCACAGGAATGCCCGAGGGAACTTACTTGTAGAACTGTATTAAAGATCACTTTGTATTTTATGAGATTTTGAGCAGAGGTTTTGTTTTCTGAATGCCAAGATGAACTGATTAAGAATTTAGGGTTCTTTGCTTGCTTTTTGAAAATCACCTGTTTTATTACACCTCTCTTCCTGGAAAGCTGTTCCTTTTGTGTTCAGCTCAGAACTGGCGGGAGGATGGGGAGAGTCACCAGTGAAACCAAATGTGAATCTGATGACCACACTGTTTTTTTTCCTTCAGTGTCTTTTCTAAAGTGGAGTTCTCACTGTAATTAAAATTACAAAGTAGAAATGAGAGAGAGAGAAAACAAACAAACAAAAAAAGCCAACTCTCCAAGCAGCTAGCTTCCTGCTAATATTCCATGGAAGAAAAGTAAAAAAAAGATACACAGGCCTATAGTTTTTCGGGTTTTGTGAATCTTGGGGAGTACCTTGAATAGCATCAATTCAGATTTTGGGGAGGGAGGAGCACAGAACTGCTTGAAGTGGGCCAGAGCAGGCATCCATGCAGCCCCACATCCTGCAGCTAGCCCTGGTCAGTGGTGTATGATGCAGAGGAAGGTGTCTAAACTGGCAAGAGCCCTGCGGCCGTGCTGCTCCCAGCCTGACCACTAAGAGTTAAGGACTGACTTGCACCCAAAAGCTGAAGAAGGAATACTGCTGGATGGGTTTAGTCATTATACATGACAACACCAAATATCCTTGGTATCAGAGGAATGCGGTGCACAGATAACATAAAAATTGTGAAAGTCTTCAACATGTCAACAGAGCACACTTAGGGGATAAAAGAATGAAGATTGTGGGTGACACCCCCAGCCTCTCAGCCACAGCCAAGTCTCACAAACTGAAACATCACCAAAACACAACAAAGCCGCAGCACAGCAGGGCCAACTCTCCTTCTTGAGAGAGAATGGAGAAGGAGAACAAATCACGGAGCCAGGCATCCGTCACATCACTTCATGCATGACTGAGAGGTGCTCAGATACCATAGTGGGGAGCCCAGGCCAGGAACCTGCACAAGGCAGATCTGGCAAGTGCTGGGCTTAAGTTGTTAAAAAGACTTGCAGATGGGAAAATGCAGGGCAGAGAAGTAGAGGTGTGGATGAGCTCAGTGCCTGTGTTTGGAAGTTTGGCTCCGAAGTGGTCTGAGCAAGGAGCGCGTGGGGCTGCTGAGGGTGGCGGGTCCCCAGGGGTGGCCCAGCTCCGAGCCCTGTTGGGGCACGGCCAGGAAGGTGCAGCAGCTGGTCAGGTTTGCTGAGCACACCCAGCCCTTCAGTTTCGGAGAAATGCCAGCTGAAGGTGCTTTTAAAAACAAAACTGCTCTGTAATATTCACCGAGTGGCTGCAGGAGCCAACTCTCCCCACTTTGAACAGCTCTGCAGGAACTCTTTATCCCCAAATTTGAACAAAGTCTGCACTGTGTTTATTGCCTGCTCCTCACCCACTTTATTACTCTGACTTAAACCTGTAGACGGTTGTCTTCAAAGTCGGGACGCACTTTCCAGGAACAGGTTTCCACATCCATTGCTCAGAACATAATAATTGGGAACAGTGTTTAGATAAAAACATTAGCATTATCACCACAAAAGTAATTGTTATGCTAATGGGCTGCATCTTTCTGTTGGAACCGTGCTGGAAAGGTTAGTTAAATTTAAACAAAATTTATTCCTTGAAATTCGGACTATTTCTGATAGGGAAAGCTATAACCACCCTGATGCACAAAACAGCCCTTGCAGCTGATGTCTGAAGTGCTCAGAAGACTGCACCTGTTATTCTAACAGAGGTGACCTCTGAAACAAGAAAGCCATTCTATATAAACACCAAGCTAAGTGACTTTCCCCATGTCTCCTCAAATAACACCCAAATATCTTTTCTTGTCAAAATCTTGCACTTGTCCCATTGTATACACAGTAAATCATGACAACCAGTGACTTATTTGAAGGCTGGAGCCCAAAGCAAGAGGTGCTGGTGCTGAAAGAAGTTTAACCAGTCACCAGCCTCTAAAATATTAAGCCATAAAATACAACTCTATTTTTACAAAAGTGGTTTTAAATGACCTGTCAAAACAGCTGGTTCCTGCTGGCTGCTTTTTTTTTTTTTTTTTTTTTTTTTTTTTTTTTTTCCAAGGAGTGGCAGAAGGAATGAATTAAAGGAAAACAAAATCATTAGGGGATAGCTTCAGTTTACTTTTGTAATATATGCATGTTTTGTGTTAGAGTAGCAAAATTCTGGGAAGCATTTACCTCCTGTTGAAGCTTATGAGATTAAGTGTGGTATATCCCTTGTGCTGGCCTGTTCCCAGGCCGAGCCCTGCCCTGTGAGTGCTGTGACGATTCGTCATGCAGAGGGGAGGAGGAAGGCTGCCTCGCGTGCATCCCCACCATCACGGGTGTTTGGGTGTTTGTCGCAGCCCCGCCACGCTGTGCACTGCCACAGCAGCTGTGGCATCCCCACACTGTTCGTGTGCTGGGTGCTAAAGCTGGGGCTTTGCACAGAGCTGGGGTGCTGAGCTTCACATGGAGAAAATGCGCTGCTGGCTGTAAGAAGAGCAGGTACAGTGCAGCTGTGAAATTTGACTTCTGCCAAGTTCATGGCTGCCCGTAGCACTGGCCAACTCTGGCGCCTAAAATACTTAACCCAGGAAATCCCAGCTTGCACATACGTTGTTGGGCAGCCCCCAGAATCCCTCCTCTGTGCCTTTACTGTGGAAGACTGCAGTGCCCAAATTCTTCTGCTCGATTTCTTTGTAGAGCTCATAGGTAGAGTGGAGCCACAGTAACTGTGCTGTGCCTGGGGGGTTCCTGCCACCTCTCAAATCCAGCCTGCCCATCTGCATCCCAAAGTCCGAGGTTAGCTGACAGGAACAATACTTGATTTCCATTGCCATTTCAGGGTCCTAGCTCTCACAGTCTGTGGTAGGAAAATAGGACCCCCCATATGCAGTACCTCAAAAATTCCAGACCTGGGCTTCTAAATTAAAAAGAAAAGTAATCACAGCAATCACATCAGCTCCTTTTGTGATATAAAAGTTGACCCAATGTATTTTTTCCTGTTTACCTCTGTTCCCTATTGCAACAGAGCTGCGATCAGGGTGATCCTTCCCTCAGCTACACTCACAGGTCTTCCGATTGCCTCTCTCTCATGTGGCTGCTGTCACAGGGTGCTGCTGCACCCACGACCCAGGGCAGAATCCATCTTGCAATCAGACCTGAAGTTGATGATACATCTGAAGGAAAGCCCTAGCTTCGCAATCCGATAAAATATTAAAAGCTGGTAAGAGGCGGAGTGCTCTGCCTGAGTAAGCAGACATTTGGGCAGAATCGTTTTTTTTGGTGCAGAAGAGTATTTTGGGATCCTTCCCTTGCTTTAATATGAAGCATTCTGTATTACTTGTCTGCTCCTTGGTTGTGAGCTGAAAATTTGAGGTGGATTTTTATTGCAGAAGAGGGTGTGGAAAAGCTTAGTCAGCACAAAAGTTTAACTTCGCTAACAAGGTCTATAAATTTGCCGCAAGGATAAGGCAATGCCACTCCCTTTCCTGTCTAAATGCTTATAAGGACAAACATTTAATCAAGACCCACTCTTCTACACAGGAGCTGTGTTAGTGGCATTCCGCATCTCATGTTTAAAACCCCAAATTTTAAAACAGAAGTGTTTTTAAGGTCTCTGAACATAGTTTCTACTATTTTGTTAATTGCCTCATGGCTCCTTTTAAAATGCTTTGTTCTGAAGACAAATCAGCATGTTCTGAAAACTAAATATAAAAGAGTAAATGGACTAAAAATGAATAATAATAATAAAAAAGACTTGGGCTGAAATTTAGTTCTTTTGCATTTAGTGCTTTTACTAGTGTGAAAATGAGGATTTCCTGACAAGGCTGAAATTAAGCAAGAGTTTTGATCAAATGTCATGAATCACCCCGACATTGCTCAGGGAAAAAAAAGGAAAATATGCTTCCTCCTCACAGCAGTCCCCAAAGCCCGGTCACTTTGCAGGTCTAGGCCTGGCTGCTATTGCTGCTGCTGAACGACTTGGTGCTGAGTGAGAACCAGTCCCTTCCTTCCTGGGCTGCTGTGATCTGAAAGCTTCTGCTTGGATTTTCCCTCCCACGTTGCCATGATCTGAAAGCTTCTGCTTTAATTTGCATGGACCTGTAATTTTCCCTGGGCACTGACCGGGATCTTAAAAAAATGTTGGAGACGAACTGTCCTCTGGCACATGGCACTGGGGCAGGATGCTGATCTCATTTCTCTGCTCTGCCACAGGCTCTGGTGTTACATTAGCTAAGTCAATTAGCTTCTGCCTGCATCTGGTTTTCATCTTTAAAAGGGGGACAGTGGCAATTTCCTACCTCACGGCAATCCTGTGAGGATAGATATATCAGCTTGGGAAATGCTCCGATACTTGTGCGATCAGTGCTTGGACACTTCTTGTTCAGGCTGTGTTCTGGAGTGCCCATGGCCTGCAGCCTGGTGAGGGGTCAGTGCTGAGGGCCACCAGAGCAGCCCTTGGACAGGCTGAGCACAGAGGCTGTTGCAGCCATGGCCACAAATCATGTTCTCACAGACCTGACAAGAACGGAAAGAAACGTATGACAAACTGTCAGGAAATAGAGAGGAGCAGAGACCACTCCAGCGGTGAGCTTAACCAAAAGTCCTATGCCATTCTCTTTAACTTACAAGCACATGATGTATTTTAGTGACTTAAGCTGCTCTTTCCATTACCATTTATTTAGGGTTAGAGAAAGACTGAACTGGTATCGCTGGGGCATGGACACATGGAGATCATGCTGCAAAGAATTACTCATCTGTAAGTCTGCTTTTCTGAACAAATCAGTGTCCTCCTGCTTTTGGGAAGTGTCTCCCATAAGCCGGTTGCCATTTGCACTCCCAGGCTTTGGCTCTCAGCAGAAGCAGGAGGTCACCTCAATTCCTCCCTTGGTGGCCAGCACTCCCAGGGCCTTCCTCTACCATGTTTTATTTGGTCAGGAGCAGAATTTTTGCCAGGAACCAGCTGTCAGGCTGTGTGCTTTTCTTCCTTCTTTTTCAATAAACTTACCTTTCTAGTTTGTTATGATAAGGAGGAGGTAAATGAAGTACAGGAGTTATTACTTATGCTATGTCTTGGCAGGATCTCTAAGGCATCCATCAAGAAGGGAGCTTCACTGGGCTAAGCACTACACAACGCCACGGTAAGAGAGCACACACATCCTGCCCATGTCCCTGCAGACAGCTGGGACAAACACTGAAGGAAGGAAAAAGCAATTGCACTGACTTTACAGAAAGGTAACTGAGGAGCAGAAAACTCGCAGGGCTCAACCAGTCCCGCTGGCTGGTGGCTGAGCCAGGAAGCAGAAATACACACCACTTTGGCATTGTGGCTGCACTTTTATTAGTCTTTTATTTCTTCAACCAAGTGCAATCTGTAGCAAAGCAAAATTAAGGGTAAGTTGTTATCCTCAGCTGAAAGGCTTCACAGGCCAGACACCTAGTGCTGCAGAAGAGAAAACATCGGTGTACCCCTCTTAGGCAGCAGCTCCTTCAATCAGAGAAAAACGGAAATGGGCAAGATAGATATTTTTTTATTTGGAGCAAAACAGAGAATTCTAATAACCCTGTCTTACAAAGGAAATGAAAGAGTCTTGGGGGTAATATTGAAAAAATGGTGGGCAGTCAGAGTCAAGGCCATATGGTCCTCAAGCTGTGCTGTCAAGCCGATCTACAGATGGAGATGTATTATCTTACACTAGCGCAAAGTTGAGCATTGCAGCAGGCACTTGTGAAACAGACCAGAAGACCTGACAATACAATTGACAATTACTATAAAATCAGGTGAGAAAAAGTCATCAGCCAGAATTGTCCCTCTAAGAAAAAATAGTTGGAGAAAGGATGAGCTTCCTCCAGGCTCTGCAGCTTATAGGTTCCATCCAAAATATTTAGCGAGTTTAGCAACACCTGAAATGAGAAGGGAAGTTGTTCTGACAAGTCTTAAAAAATTCAGAATCCTGGTCTTTTGATTTTATACTAATTTATTATGTTAAAGGTGAGCAAAAGCCATCCCACAGTATCTACACACCAGCCTGTTATCAAGTGGCACACATGACAAGAATATGGGTGTGTGCGTTTGCTCTGAAGATCTGATCAAAGGGAAGGAAGAGCTGCTGAGAGCTTAGCCATGAGCAGTGACCTCCAAGCCAGGTACTGCGAATGCACACCGGGACTTTGCCTTCCGAACAGCTTGCCGCTGGAACGGCTGGGTTGGCTGCAGTCACAAGACGTGAAACAACGGGGTGCTACCCATAGGCTGGTGGACACTGTACTCTGTACACCCCCATCAGCTCTGGTGGCAACATGCCAACGTATCCTGTAGCAAGCAAACTGCTTAGGTAGGTGCCTTTGCTTTCAGCTACGGCGCCTTGCCGCTACAAATCCTTGAACAGGTAAAGGGGTGACTGACTGGCAGTCCTGTGCTCGGTGGATCACCAGGTACTAGTGCCTCCTGGGCTTACATTATTAATTGTCTTCCAAGTTTTTACGTCATAGGGGTGTGAAGTGTGCAAAGGAATAATAAAGATTTTTGGGTGGTAGCTGTATGTGAAAACTCTGTTTCATGATGCTGATGATTAATAGCTTACACCCATGGGACAATCATTTACTTGCAAGTCTTGGCTAGAAGCTCCAGGGCACCAAAAGTTTATGAGGCAGCTCTGTGTCAGTCACATGAATCTAGATTTGTAAATGTGCTTAGGAACCTGCATTAGGAACCTGTCCAAAAGTATCTATATCTATCCCACAAATTAGATCAACTTTTCAGTGTCTCCTCTCATAAGCTGCTAGGCATCTGACAAGATTAGCGAAGGAGCATTAAACCCCAAACCTTCTATTTTTCATGCAAACTTCAAAAGCCTGTTGCTTCCACCTCAAACGGAGAGGGGCTGGGCTGACGTGACCCCCTCGCTGACAGGGCTGCGGTGGGAGCTGAGGGTCTGGATTCCCACTTGCAGCTCTGTGAACCGCTCGGCAGCGAGGATCTCCCAGCTTCCCCGTGGTCTTGTGCTCTGAAGCATCCTGAAGCACATCCAGATTTTAATACAGAGCCGAACCCATGGGCACTTTGGCAGTGCTGCATGGCGCCGTGCCAGCAACACTTACTCTAAGCTCCGCGGCCTCGCGGTGGCATGCACAGAAGGGCCGTTCTGCAGCAACGTTTGGATGCCGAGCAGGGAGGGAAGTGCCTCAGAACCAAAGGCTTTCTGTGTCAGGGCTGCTCGCCGTGAGGCAGAGGTGCAAGGCTGGCTGTGGGTGCTGGGTTTAGGGCAGAGTGGAGTGATGCATGCCGCCCTGAACTCGTGGTGTCATTGTCAGGAACCTGAAGCCCTGTGCTCCTCTGAGGACAAGGGGACAACGCCAGGGTGCAGGAGGAGCCGCGCTAACTCCGTGAGCAGCTCCTCGGCTCCTGGCACCACCCTGGGTGAGAGGACAAGGGCGAAACATCCCGGAGAAACACAGCTGCCAGGCATGGGAAGGAATCCTGGAGACCACAGAGGGAAAAAATTAACATGCCGTGGGAAACGCCTGAGCCGTCCAAGTGCAGCGTGCGGAGGAGAGCGGCAGCGGCAGGGTGAAAATGCCGAGCCAGGAGCCGGGCGGGGATAGTGCCTGCTGTGGTGATACTGTACCTACTCTGGTGATAGTGCCTGCTCTGGTGCAACACCAGCACCCAGGGAGGGTTGGGTGACGAGCCACAGAGCACCAAACACCCAGCGATCAGCCCTCCAGCCCTCTGAGCAGGCCGCACGATGCCTGCCTCAGCTCCACCAGGCTGGGGGAGTGAGGTGGGAATCAAAAAAAAAAAAAAAAATAAATAAATCAAGGGCCACGGGCAACGAGGGTGGCCAAGGGAAGCGCGCTGCGAGCGGGCGGGCTGAAACAATTCCCAAGTGCCGGCTGCTGAACGAAACGCGGCCGAAATGAACCCAAATCGCAACAGGTCTCGGGCCGGCGTTCACCTGCCGGGGGTGCGGGGCTGGAAGGGGGGAGCGGGGGGCACAGAGGGGCCCGGTGGCCGCTGCTCCCCGCCGCCCACAGAGGGCAGCGGCGGCCGCCCGGGGCCGCGCTGCTCCCCTCGGAGCCGGCCCCGAGCCATCGCCGCCCGCCCCCGGACCCCCCCTCGGTCCCCCCTCGCTCCCCCTGCCCGGCCCGGGCCCCCCCCGGCTCCTTCCTGAGGCGCCAGCCCCGGGCCGCGGCCGCTCCCTCCCCGTGCCCGTCCCCGCCCCGCCGCCCCCGCCCACACCTGGCCGGGGCGGGCCGTGCCGTGCCGTGCCCGCCGGCTGCGGGGCCGACTCGGCGGGCGGGCGGGGACGAGGAGGAGGAGGAGGAGGACGAGGACGAGGAGGAGGCGGCGGCGCGGTGCAGGCCGTGAGGGGAGCGGGGCCGGCCGGGAGCAGCGCCTCTCGCCTGGCCGCGGGGCCGAGCGCGGCAGCGGGGCCCCGGCTCAGGTGAGGCGGCGGGCGGCAGGTGGCGGTGCTGCCGGTGCCGGTGGCGGGGCTGGGGCTGGGGCTGGGGCTGGCGGCGGGGCGGGCGCGGCGGCGGCGGGGCGGGCGCGGTGCGCGGTGCGCGGCCCCGGTGGGGGCGGGCTGGCGGCGGCGGCGCGCACGGAGCGCGGTCCCGCTGCTCGGCGGCGGAGGAGGGAGCGGAGCGGGGAGCGGAGCGGGGCCGGCGGGGAGCGGGCGGCTTCTGGGAGGCAGCATGCGGGCGGCGGAGCCCCGGAGCCCCGGTAAGTGGCTCGGCCGCGGCGCTTTTCCCCTGCAGCCCCCCCCAGCCCCGTGTAACCCTCCCGAAACTCTGCCGCCTGTTGAGCCCCGCGCCCCGGCACCCCCGAGCGGCGGGGCTGCCCCCGGGGGGGGGGGCACCGGGCGGTACCGGACCCCCCCCAAACCCCTTTTTCCCCGCCCGCTGGGTACGGAGGGGGCAGCCCGGTTCCGCGGGGCACCTGCCGGGGCTGGGGGGGGGGACGGGGACGTGGGGCTCGGTGTCCCGGTGGGAGCCCCCCGGGGGTGTCCCGGGGCCGTGAGCGGAGGGGGGCTGCCGGGGGGGGCTCGGCGGCGTTTCCCCGGTTGCCGTTTTGCGCTCGGAGGAGGGAGGGCGCTGAAGCGGGGGGCACCGGGGGGGGCTCCTCGTGGCCCCGGGGCGGGGGGGGCGAGCGGCCGCCGGGGGGAGCGCCCGGGTGGCGAGAACAAAGGGGCCCGGGCGGGGGGCGGGCGGGGGGGCTCCGCCGTGCGGACCCCAAAATGAGGCTGGGGGGGGCCCAACCTTAGTGCTACCCCCCCTCCCCGCGGCCCCTCCGCTCCCCCGGGGGCTGCAGCCGGGCCCCGCAACCTGTTGGGCCGGGCGGCGGCAGCGCCGTGTGTGTGTGTGTGTGTGGGGAAACTCCGCCGCACACCCACCTGGAGGAGCCTCGGGAGCCCGGCACGGGGTCCAGCCGGTGGGAGGGAGGCTCGCCGTGCCCGCAGACAAAGATCTGTTGCCGCGGAGCTCCGCGCCCGCAGGGATGTGCTCCTGCTCCCGGCAGACTGACTGGGGCAGCTGCGGGAGCGGCGCGGGGCTGGGGGCCCTGGGTGGCCCTGGGGGTGTCGCCGGGTGGAGTTGCCGTGTCAGGGTCCGGTGGCAAGGTTCTGGCATCGAGCGCGGGATTGAGCTGTAAAACGTGATCGAGGCTGAGGGCGAAGGGTAGCCGGAGCGCCGGCTGTAAGTTACGCCGAGCGATGGCTGGTTTAGAGGTCCCTGACGGCGGCTAACTTGAGCAGGGGTGGTGAGCAAATACAGTTTCCTCATCCTGCTTGTATAACCACCTTTGTTCATTTTTCAAAGTAAATGTTAAGAGAAACGACAAATTTAATTTGAGATTACAAAGGTCCTCGGATGCAAATGACTTTATCTCTGTCTGGTTACTGCACGGTTGTTCCTAGGCTGCCTGTGTGGCTTTAGAAGCAGCTTTCCCTTTGCTTTTTTTTTTTTTTTTTTTTTTTTTATGGAGAGCAGGCTGCTCTCCATACAGTAATGCAGGAAATGCTCGGCTCACAACAAGAGTTTTATGGAGGGAGCAAGTGTACTTTAGTCCTGGCTTTATTATTTCTGCCGTGGGGCTGAGGACGCACGTTGAAGTGCATGACCAGCAGCCTGCCCTTCGTGAGCAAGAAGTAAAATATGCACAGCAAAACGGCCCGTTTGGGGCCTGGGGGGGAACACACACACACGTGGTGTGCAAATATCGAACTTCTCAGGTTGTGCCGTGAGCCCACCATCTTAACGTGCACGTTTCTTCGCATACGTCACTGGCACGTGTCCTGCTCATTGAAATAGGATGCGGCGTGACTGCAGGCGCGAAGGGGTTAAAGCAGTTTGTGGCCAAAGAGTTAACGCGTTGCTTCAGCTCAAGAGATTTTTTTATAATTCAGCTTAGTTACAAATATTGCCATCTGCCCTTTTTTTTGCATGTGCGTGTCTGTAAGTATATCTTGGAGAAATAAATACTGGTTGGGGCTGTTAGCAAAATACTAGAAGCCATAGATAATGTTTTATTGTCACACATGTTGGCAATGAAAATGTCGGTGTCCAGAAAATCCAAGTAGAAACCTTCCACCCTGTGTCTGTATCTGGCTGTGGGCTGAGAGCTATGCAGGTATTTTTAATTTTTCTTCAGACTAAGTCCTGCTTTTGGGAACATTAGCTAACTGTCATTGGCAAAAGCAGAGAAGACAGTCAAAGCTTGTGATTATAAGGAGAAAGATCTAAGCTTGTGGGTAACAGAGAAGAAATGTTTTCCTCTTTGTGTCCACATAATGCAGGGCTGTGGGAAGATATGCTTAATGAGGATGATTATTGCTGTGGCTTTCCATAAATCCACTTGTAATGGAGGCTTTGTACAGTTACTTCTGAATCTGTACATTTAAAAACTGCAAATAGCGATAATGGAGTTGGCTAATAGCAGACTGTCAAGTAAGTGCAATCCTTGTGATAACGTTCAGCCATAGATCTCCATTTAAGTATTACTTTTAAGCAGAAAATGTTTCTTGTAGGTCGCAGTATATGCATTTTGGAGGGGGAAAAAAACAGTTGTTGCTGCACGTACTTGAATCTTAACCAGCTACCTTTCATTGTCCAGAGGTACTTCTGCTCTTCATTTTTTTCATCACATCAGAGGGAGATCTACAATTCAGCGGATCCATTTGATTTGAGTTTAGATAGCAGAAAGGATTAATAATAACCAGCTTAAAAGAAGAAAACAGAATCAAAGATAAAATAACTGAAGAGGTCTACCAGAGTAGTAAACGTGTAGCTGTGTGCACGTGAAAGTTGGGACCGATGCCTCCTGTAGAGTCATAAACTTCCCTGTAAAGCATTAGAGTGAGCTGAGTGCCACTAGGCAGGAGTTGGAGCTGATCTTGTTAGTAGTATTAAATGGGACAAGCCTTTCCATTTCAGTTCTACGTACCTTTTTTTTTTTTTTTTTCTTCAGTGCCTCTTAGAAGCCAGGGTTGATTTAAATGACTCGTCTGTTACGCAAGCTAAAAACAAAAGGTGAAACTAACACGGCGGGGAAGATTTTTCATGGATTATCTCACTGCACTACAGGAAGGTGTAAAGTAACACGTTCTCAAGTAAAGCACTTGTAATAGATATTGGTTAATTTATATAGAGCCTTGAATGAATGCAGTTTTAACTTGTGTAGTGAAGAAACAGCTTTTGAAGAAGCCTGGCACGTGAGTGGCTTGTGTGTACTGTTTGGAGGAGCTTGTTGAAAAATATTTGCGATGCACACCATCATTGCTTACTTCTCTTTAGAAGAAGTGCCTTAACTTTAACCTTTAATGCAGTTTGTGAGGGCTCCTCACATGCAGTTACTTTTGCTCAAAATCTGGTCTTAAAAGCGAGCTGCATTTCTACAGACGATAGCGCTGTGCTCAAATCCAAAATGTATGCTTCCTTTCCAGTAAAAACTTATAATTACACAGGGTGGTAGCTAACTGGAAAGTATTGCAAAACATATGTAAGAATACTGTCGTACAAACTCTAAAACTGAAGAATGACTCACTGCGCCAGTGCTGTATCAAATTCTATCTATACGCAAGGTTTAAATGACAAGTTTACTTTAGGCAGGGAATATGCAATTTTCTTGTACTCTTTCTTCATCTAATGTCAAGTGAGCTTAATGAAATGGTACATGTGGGCATACAGGAGGCACCAGTTGTAGAGCTTTAACGAGCAAAGGGAACAAGCACTACTTGGCTGTGTTTGTGAAGATGGTGGAGGCATGCTGTATGCATACACTGTGTGTATTAAACCAAGTTCATGGTGCCACGCGTGTCTTGAGACGTCTTTTAATATACCTTATGGTTTGCTTGTGTGCGTTTACTAACATTTGTTTTATTTTTGTTTTCTGTAGGAGAGGGTATTTGGGTTTTACTGGTGTAGGTGTTCATCTTTACGTATTTCTCTTAGTTGATCTTGTAACTGGCATTTCAGGGTTTTGGTAAAAATTCAGGTCACTACCAAAAAGAAATAGGTTGATGTTCAGCATGGGAAGGGGGCCAAGGATTGTGGAGTGAGGAGGAAAAGACTGCTTTCCGCTGGAGCAACGCGTGCCTGTGACTTTGTTTCTGTGATTGTGATTTATTACTAGAGCTTTGGGGAGCCCTACAAAATGCAGGGTGTGTAGTCAGGCAGTGAAGTCCTGCAGCTGGGAGGCTTCTGAGGGCCTGGAGAAGGACAGGGAGGCAGCAAATGGTGGTGGTGCCCTTGTGGAAGCCCAGCGCGTGGGTGCTGGTGCTGTGGTGCCTGGCTGGTGGTTCTGCACATCCCAGGGTGCCGGGCAAAACAGCCCTGCAAGGCTGGAGAACCCCATGGCTGCTCCAGCCTTGAATGGAAGACGTTAAACTCTTCACAACCTCTTAATTTCTGATAGAGCCATGAGCCATTCTGCCCCAGAGCACGTTCCTTCTGCTCTCTCTGCAGTTTGTCTTTATTAGCCCTGGGGGAGGTGGAAGATGTGTCCTTGGTCTTCAGTGTGTATTGCTCACGAGGGCTGTGGTCACCAGTGCCTGCGAGTGCCTTTCCTTCCTGTAGGAGGGTTGAAGGCCCCTTGGGCTCTGAAAGGAGGCTAAGCAAGGGAAGCTGGAGCACTCACTGTTAGGGTGCACCTGGTGTGTGTGCACATCTGTGCCTGTCTGAAAAAAATGGTGAATAATGTCATGCTCCTTCAAGGAGTCCATTATCTGAGAACTTTTCAAGAGGTCAAACATGCAGAGAGAAGTTCTGGAGCAGAGGGTGGAAGCAATGTACATAAAAAGTCTGGCTGAGAGCAAAATTGATAAAGCTTCTCCCAATACCTCAGCTGAGCACTAGGAGGGAGTAGCTTTGTCTGGATGCTTTTATTGAATGCAGTCTGCTCTGTGGCTGAAATATGGAAATGCCATTAATCTGGGAAAGGATGGGGTCGTCCTGCTCTCACTCTTGCCCTTCAGCAGGAATAGAAGCTTCCAGTTTACAACCTGCCCAAAGACGTTTATTTCTTGGCACAAAATTTCAGCTGCAGCTGGCAAGTGGGTAAGTACTTCCATGCAGCCTTACTGAGAGAGAGAGGAATTATTTAGGTTGGCACACGAAGTTTATAGTTAGGAGTTGTCAGATGAAATTGAACAGAGAAAAAACGCGAAGACTGGTCATGTGGTATCGCTTTCTCAAAAGCAGCACTAGAAATCCTGTCATTGCTTATAATTAAACAAAGCATGCATGCATTTGACTGTGGAGAGGAATTATCTCTTGGGTTAATCAGCCTCTTTTCCTTATTTTTTCCCCCTGCAAATGGAGCGTTAGATACTGAGTCGCGTGTGTGTATGCAAAGGATAACATCTGTTCTATTTTATGGGACCCACATAGCGTAGTTGCTTTTTTATCCCTCCAGTGTATGGATTCTTTCTTCGTGTGTCATCCCAACTGCTGAAGTCAGCCGGGCACTTAAGCTTTGTAATAACTCCTCTCTCTGCAGGAGCAGGAAGTTATTCATGAGATGGTACTCAATTCTTCAGTTAAATTTCCTCACAAACTTAGGTCTTGCAGTGTTTTGGAAAAGCCATTACTTTCCTAGAGGGTTTTGTGAGTAGGGCTGGAATTGGGATTATTGTTTGATAGCTCTTCTGGTAGTTGTTCTAGCAACAGGTTAGGTCATCCGCATCAGCCTAGATCTATTGTCATGGGCCCGTTAATTGGGAAGGTAAATTAGATACGAGAAGTATGAAAGGCTAGTCTAGTGTTTGGATGTTATGGCGTCTATATAAAAAATGTAATTGTTTTATCAGGCAGGTGTTGTGCTTCTGATCTGTTATCCTGAAGAAGAAGCACGGAAGTGGTTCAGGAGGACCCTTGGTCCTTTTGGACACCTGGAAAAGGCCTTGAGGTGTCATGTGCCTTGAAGACACAAGATGGGGAGGAAGGAAGAAAAAAAAAAGGCCTCTTTTAGATGAAGTTGTAGTCTTTATGACATGTTTTTTTTTTCCACATATGAGGTAGTTATGTTTGTTTGTATCTTGGTAGCATTTGTTGCATCGAATTTGATCAAAGGTTTAGTTGTTGCAGAATCGATAGTAATTCCCTTTTCTTAACAAAAACCCTGTAATTTATGAATGCACTCTCCATTGTGTTTTAACTACTTGTAATACAGAATTTGCAAAATGATACAAATTGACTAGAAGATACGTGCGAAATCCAATAATACATTTTTCTATGTCAGAGTTAAGTGAAATACAAAACAATTGAAATAAACAATGAAAATTAGCCTCTTAAGCCTATGAACTAGTAGGTGTGGAAATAATTTCATGATATATATTCTCATTGGTTTTGTTGACTGTTCTTGAGCGCAGACAAAATTCCTTTACAGTCTTATGCATTCTAATCTATGCATTATTATGTGGTGAAAAACATCCTCATAAAATCTTATTTAACCTGATCTTGAAGTATGCATTTTTGAAGGCATGATCTAGATACCGACTCCCTCTCCTCGTTGCAGCCTTGCTCAAGGGTAGCTTCTGTTAATAAAACACAGACCTGAAGAGTGACACCCAGGGAGACAAATATTTCAGCAGATTGCAGGGTTACTGCTTTAATTCTGCCTCTTGACATTAAGGTAGAATTCTAAGCTTTTGCAAGAAAGTATTGTCTCCACAAACACTTGCAAGATTGAAGTCTGTTGTGAAAAGTTTTGCTCTCCTGGTGGTTTGAATTTTCCCTGGGTCCAGCTACATCTTCAGAGCTGGTAAAACTCTCATATGAGTACCTGTTGAGTACTCATACAGGGAAGGTGTTTTAGAATAGCACTTCATTAACCTCATTTTCTGAAGTCTGTCTGTAGGTGCAGGATCCCACTTCTTCACCCAATAGGTCAGTGCAGGGAGAGCTCATGGAAGCCAGTGCTGCAGACATATCTCAGCTCTTCTCTTGGTTGGTGCGTGGTGAGCTTTTTGCTGTCCCTGGTTGGATTTTGGAGGAGATCTGGGTGGGTTCTCACAGCCCCTGCGTAGAGCAGGCAGGTCCCATCCCTTGCACAGAGATGCACGCCTCCTGGCAGCTAAATGCACGCTTTACTCCTGGTTTCTCTCATTTGCTGCTCACTTCCCTGGTTCTTTGGGTCTGCGGAGGCCGTGGCTGCAAGGAGAGCTTCTCACCTGTGCGGGAGGAATGCACCGAAGTGTAACACGTGTGCCTCCGTGATAAAACTCGAGCAGCTTTATGGGAGCAAGCTGTTACTGCTGATAATTGTGCTCGGCTCTTGCTATGTTTCTTACCTGGAGCTTTTACTTTGTGAGCAACATAATAATAAAGTGTGCTGCTGTAATAACTCGGTGACAATCTTCTGCTTATGTCTGTGTAAGAAATAAGGAGTGTAATTAATGATGATAACGAGGAGTTCGGAAGGATTGTGGCAACAAGTTGTCAGGCTCCTCCAGTGATCCCCCCACGCTGGTGTCATACAATCTTAGAAGATACTCAACTTCAAGCCTTTTCTTCTGAAGAGCGATCAAAAGCTTCTTCATTGGCCAAAACCATCTAGATAGATGGGCAAATGCTTATTGTAAAAGGACTTGTACAGAATTACTGGGCTCAACAGATTGGCTGTGGCGAGGAAAATGCCTTTTGTATGCTGGAAGCCGTGAGCTGTGTTTTGTTTGCTCATATCATCAGGTGTGCAGGGTAGGCACCATGGGTTGTGCAGCATTAAAGAACACGTTGCATAGCAGTCATGTTGCTGGGAAGTATTTGTAAATGTAAGTTTGAATTAAAGATATGTATTTTTTCTTATTAAACTTTGAAGAGTAGTGCTTGGAAGACTAGTGAATTTTTGATGCTCTTAAATGTTGTCTGCAAAGAACAGGTGAGGGATTTGCTGACCTCATGTTTTTTTTCTTTTCTTTTTTTTCTTGGAGCTATACCTCTCTTGTGTGTTAGTTCTGGATGTTAGGAGAAATGCAGACATTGTGTTTGGGAGTTTAGATGGTGGGGTGGGCCGGCACAATGTGTAGGTTATAAAGGGAGGATGAGCGCTCAGATATTGGCTTTCTTTGCATCTGAAGTGAGTTAACAGCCTCTTGGATTCTTGTTGCACAGTGTAATTAAAATAAACACTATAATGCTAATCATTTATGTATTTTTGCCTGTGGGTGAAGTTTTAAATTAGAAGTAGCTATACTTCGGTGGAAGTGGATTTTTTTATTATTATAATGTTCCCTGTTTCCAGTCTGGTAATATTTCTGTGAGAGTGCATAAAAAATATTGCTAGGCAGATTTGTTTTTGTTTTTTATTACCTAATTGTATATTCTAGTAACAATGTAATTATTGCTTTTAACAAAAACTGCCTGACTTGAGTATTTAATTCCATCAGACTCAAGCAGTCGCTGATGAGGTGATAAATGATAGGTTATATGTAGAAGTGGATTTGCAATTATTTGCTGCTTTGGGAACAAAAAAAAAGATGTTTTGTTTCTGTCCAATGACTAATGTTGAAAATCAAAGCAGCGCGCCAGATGTTTTTTCTAATGACTGTGGTTCAAGGTCTCTTTTGTATGGAGGAAGGAAACCTTGTATTGAAGGTTTCAACTGAGTTCGTCTCTTGGCTTTGAAGTTTCTCCTGCTCGTTAATGCAGCAGTCTTCCAAATCTTCTGTTCTGGCCTCCTCGGTGACCAGGCTGCATGGAGGAGCTGCTTTCCCAACCAGCTCCCCATTCATCGGGAGGCAGAGGGGCGAAGGAATTCGTACAGCGCGGCCTGAGCGCTCCCATTCACTCGTGTTTATTTCATGGCATTAAAATAAGAATAAGTGTTTCGCTTTATTTGTTGATGTCTGATTAGGAATTAGGAGAGGAAACTGAATCGCTGGTGTGATTAACGTTAGGTTTTGTTTCTGATGCATGAAAGGCCTCATTGTCTGAGGCTTTTCCCCCATAGCTCCCTGCCTAATCCTGCTGAAGTCATTCTAACGGCAGCAGCAGTTGAGGCTCCTCGTCTTGTTTTCCTGCGTACTTCGGGCACAGTTGGAAACGTTTCCCCTTGGAAGGAGCGCCTGCATCTCGTGCTGACGCTGCTGTCACTGCAAAGGGGCCGTGGTGGCTGTAAGGTGGGCATCGGTTTGTGCAGGGGCGGGAAGGAAGCTAATCTGAAATCCCCAAACTGACCTAATTTGTGCTACGTTTGGGTTTCAACTCTGGGCCTGGTGGTTTTGGGAACCCGGTCTGTCTCCTTCAGCTGTGGCTGCAGGAAGGCAGGAGGTGAGCTGCCTGGTTCTGACAGTAATTTCTTGCAAGTTTTTGTCAGACCAACTTTCTCTAATTGCTGATGTAGTACTTCTGTGAGGAGGAAGTTTAAAACTGCTCAGTGTGTATTTTCAGAAGAAATTTTGTGAGTTTTTAAGGTTTGTAGAGATTATGGCATTTCTAAAATCCGTAGCAAGAAATTACAGTAGGCACAACTATTCCTCTTTCAAAAAAAAAAACCTGAAAGAACCGACCCCCCCCCTGCACCCCACCCCCACGAGCACTGGCCTTTCTTTTCTTCTGAATCAGATTGTCATTGCAAGGTCTCAGTGATTTAAAAATATAAAATAAACTCCCTCGAGGAATCTATTTAAAATTATTTGGTTCACTGAACATTCAGTGCACGTTCAATCTTGGAATCCATTACATGCCTTTAGAAAGACTTTAAAAATCCTCTCCGACAAAGTTGGTCTGAGTTTCGTCCCTTTGGCAGGTGGGCATGGGGGAATTTCATAGCTTTATTTTCATAACAGAAGCGTGCAGAATTAGTATTGATTTTAGTATAGCTGTCTGCTAGTGCCACTGTATTCAGGGGTCGTATGTCAGCTCTGCTTTTGTGGTGGCAGCTTTCCGTGTTTCCTGAGTTGAAGCCTCTAGTTGTGGGGCTATGGAAATAATTGGGAAATGCTGCTTTTTTTTCCCCTTTGAATTCAATTTGTAAAGCTTTATTACCTAGAATTAAATTCTTATCAGGCTGAAATGGTGCATAAATTCTTGTTGAATGGAGACAAATGCTATTAGAAACCTGTGAAAGTAAGCTATGTTTTAATCCTAAATTTATTTTCATTGCCGTTGTCATACATCGAAAACATTTTGCATCTAGCATCTTTGCATCACCGATGTCTGTGCACATCGGTGCTCTCTGCTTCTGGTAATTTTTAATGGTTAAGTCTGGGAGAAACAATGTGCGTGAGATTCCTGCTTATGGTCTGGTTACATCCTTTGGCATCACTGGGGTTCCCAGATACCTGGCGTTGGTGTTGCCAGCACCCATCAGGGTGTGCTGAGAAGGGTTGCCGTGTTATTCGTATGCAGCAGAAATACTTCTTTTGGAAGAACTTCCCAATGTTTTCAGCTGATAATGTAGAGAAGTGACATCTACTTCATCGCGTTTTGTATGCACGTATTAATAGTTGCTCAGGGCTCAGTACTTCTTCAGAGCCTGAAGTCAGGGAAGGACTTGAAGAAAACCCAAATAATGGGCAATCCCTCAGGATGCACAAGTATATTTGATTAACCCAGCCGACCCGGAGAGCTGTTAAATATTTGGACAGCCAGCAGTCCTGCTAGCCACCTTCCATTAGCAGTGGCCTCCATTTGGAGCCTGTGTTCTGCCTCTTCCTCTGGCAAAGGCTTGGGTGATGCCGAAATGGAGCCGGGTCCCTGGGAGTGTGGGACCACCAGGCTCTGCCACCAGCCAGGGGAGGGGATGGAGGCAGGGGGGAAATTGTTAATTGCGGGTTGTCAACGCCGTGCAGGTGAGCTGGTAGCTGAAGCTACTAGCCTGAGGAGAAATAGCAGTGCTGTCCTGAGAGGTGTAAAAAGACTTGTCAAAATCTAATCTAATCTCCTGCATTAAGTGTACGTTGCAATAACGAATTAAATGGAATTCCAGCAAGTGGAGATGTTCCCTTTTTAATAACTTCTCAAAAAATCAAAATGAAGTATTGCACTGGAAGAGGCAGCATATCACCGTTAGCCAAATTTCTTTCTCTAGGATCATTTTTAATTTTATATGAGCGTGTATTAATGGTTTAAAAACTCATTTGTCTCCTTGTCAGCAGCTTGACCAGTATTTTAATACAAAAGACATGATTTCATCTCGACCAGTTTTGTTTATCAGTGGGTGTTGCAGCCAGCTGGAAAATTGTTTGACTTTTTCACTGCTATGGCTTTGACGTAAGATGCCTGCTGTAAGAAAGTAAAATTGATGTAAAAACAATGATTCTTTCAATTGTTGTATTTTCCATTTTGATTTAAGGGAAGGGGAACAGGTGTTTATGCTAAAGAATTTGATCTTACCCTTATTCTGAAGATCTGCAGTAACTATTATATTACAACTCGGGGGGAAAAATCCTACCCTTGCCCAAATCTGAGCAAAATGAGGAGAAAAGTGGCTATAATTCTGACTTAGTTTGGTGCATTACTGGGTATGTTGCTGTGGCTGCTGTTGTAGAAATGCAGCTGGTAAGTTTTGTGGGAGAAAAAGCCTTTACAAAAAAAACCCTCTTGGAATAAAAATGTGGTTTTAAAAATTCTCTTAGTACGTTTTTTCCTATTCCGGCAATAAATCAGCATGATTATAGTATGTTTTCATCATACAGGTTTTGTGAGTGACTACACAGGATCCAGCTCTGAATTTCTGACTTTGGAGTGTCCAAATTGTGCAAAATTAACTTAAGTCAGTTTTTGGATACTCAAGTATTTCACCAGGAAATTAATGAGAAGTTTTATGTAATGTACTACTCTACTCGGTATGCTTTTTTTTTTCCCCCTGAAATTACTGAGTTATAAATATTTTAAGTTGAAAATTATTCTTAAACTGTGATTCTGAAGTGAGCTATGAACAAATGTTCTGCTGTATTTGTGGCCTCAAAGTGAAAAATGTTTTGATGAATAAAGCTACTACATTAGTTTTCATAATAGTTTGCTGTGACACAAATATATTTTGTAGGTGTGCTTAACAGGTGTAAGTTTTCCAGCCATTCCGCCGTATCTTTCCACCTAATTGCTTTATGGATTTGCATATAATCGTGTTAATTCTTTTTTTTTTTTTTTGGGTGATTGCTGAGGCAACTCTGAACGGGTGAAAAGCCTTTCGGCTGTGTGTGAGATAAGTTGAAGTGTTCAGTTTTGCAGAGCTTTTTGTACGTGTGGGATGCCCAGTGGCATAGTGAGGGGATGCTCGTTCTGCCCGCGGGTTGTCTCCTCTTGCTCTGGGTGAGGTGTGCAGCTGTCCCAGGAAGGTGCTGGGTGTTCGTTGGGTTGTCCTGCTTCTTGCTGATGCTGCTAGATCTCCTCGAAAGGGCTGCCTTGCTGTAACTGCATAGCTAACTGGAAACAAGCGACTTCAGAGGAGGTCCAGCATCAAGGCAGGTGTCACTGTGCAGGTAGCTCCAGGAGATAAACTCCACCTGGCAGCTGTGGGCTTGGTTTTCCAAGCGCTCTCTGTGACCTTGACTGTGTGCAGACAAGCTAAGAGACCTACTGTCAAGCTAAAGAAACCCTGTGTGAATGCACTGCTTGGTTGAATAGTGGATTCCTTTCCTTTTTTAAGGAGGGATGGGGAAGACACTGAGGGTTCCCAGCTACAATGTTTTTCAAATCCTTATTTGAAAGTGTTTTAAACGAGGGACAGCACATCAGAAGCTGAGATACAAAGCAACCTTTTGAAGTTAAAAGTGGGTCTGCATGAAAATGAACTGCTTGTCTGTGAAAAGAGTCAAGTGTGAAAGGATAGGATAGTTTCACTAAATGAATTTGATAGTCTGAATAAGTGTGGTGAGGCAGAGAGGAGAATCTGGAAAGGTCAGGACTGAGCATGTGACTCTGGATGAGGTGGCGGAAAAACATGAAAGGGATTGAGTGGAAATGCCTCGGTTTACATTTTTTTACTTAGAAGTGATTTATTTATTTTGGTGGAAGGTGGTCATAAAAAGAGAACTTCAGAAGCTTGCTGCAGAGAAGTGGGAATCGGAATCCTTTGGGATCTTGTACCTCTTGCATTCAACTTCTGTGCGGTTTTGAATAGCTAAAAGATCAAAGCCCCAAAGAACTCCTTATTGCATGCTGCCCCATTAGTAGGACTGCCCTATCCTACACGCTGTGCTCGCTTGAGCACTTGAGCAGCTTTTTGTCCCAAATGCAGGTTTGTTTTTTGTTTGTTTGTTTTTTACTATTGCTGTCTTGTTTTCAGTGAGCCGCATAACTTCCAGATTTTAACTGAAATAATTCATTAAATGCTTCCTGTGTCCCTGATCCTGCATTAGAAGGATAGCGTAGAGAGCATGATATCTTGCATTTATCTACGCTAGGTGCAGCAGATTTGCACTGGAAGCAGGAAACAGCCTGAACTTTTCATAAAAAGTGATGCACTCAGGTTGACTGTCACCACTCTGGGTGGGATCGTGAGACTGATAGATGAAGCCATAAAACCATCAGCTCTGTGCTTAGTAGCGATCAAAGAAAGCATACCAAATCTTAGGATCTTAGGAAATGCTATGAGAAGAGTGAAGAATAAGATAAAGAGCACTATTATGCCATGTCTAAATCTGTGGTTTGTCCATACATTAAACAGTGTTTCATCTCCCCTTCCTTTCATCTCAGAAGAATATAGTACAGCTAGAAGTATGGAGAAATGCAGCACGGGTCATCAGAGATCTGTAATGGCCTCCACGTGATGAATGACTTGGAGCGGGCTGGCTGAAGAAAGATGTGACAGGTCTGTGAAATCACGGGTGGCATGAAGAGAGCTTGACTGTTTTCATCTCCCAACGTAAGAGCAAGGAAAAGTCAAGTAAACTTGGTAGGAGCTGGGTTCAGACCCCTGCAGGAGGAGATGATTCTTCACACTGCGGATGGTGAACTTGTGGAACTCCTGGGAAAGATCTTGTTGGGGCTACTCAATAGACAAATCACACCAGACTAGGAAAGTCCCTACTGCTGGGAGTATTGCAGGATACGGAGGTGCTTGGAGAAGTGCAGAGATACTTGTCCTGTTCTTGCTCTTCTCTCACTGTTTGCTTGCAGGATATGCTAGAGACATTAGGGCTAGCAGGAGCTTTGATGTGACCCAGTGTGTCTGTTCTTACGTTCGTGTCCAGTGCTTTGCTGTGAACACAGTGAACTTTGTGTCACCAGTTTGCTTAACATTGGGCATGCCCTCTGCAGTTGAGCCTTATCCATGCAACTTCCTTGAGCAGTGAATAGATGAACTGCAGCTGGCTAAAGCCAAAAGGAAAAATGGGGGAGATGCTGCTTTCCCACTCCTGTTCCCAGTTGTTGTGGCTTACTGATGCTATTTTGGTGTTGGACCATTGCACTGAAGCAGCAGAAAAAAAACTGAAGGGGGAGGGGAAGAGCTGAACAGCTTTCTGCTGGTTAGTGGATTAAAGCAGTTCATAGGTGCAGCGAATGCCCAAGGGGCTGGGGCTGCGCAGCGAGGCGCTGTTGTTTTTGCCAGCAGTGAGCCATTAGACAGCTTCCATGTCTCCCAGCTGCGTGGTCTTCTCGTCCTTACACTGGCTTCAGTGATTGCTAAGGCAGCTTGTGGAAGGCTCCAGCTCAGAAAACTGAGGGAACGATCCAATTCTGCTGTTCTTTTAGAGATCTTTTTTAGCAAGCTCCAACAGGTCATACATGAATGGTGCTCAGACAGGGCTCGATGCCAGCATCAGGTAAATGGCAGCAGCGCCCAAACAGGCACAGGCAGTCCCTTGTGCAGTGGTGGCATCTCCCTTGCAAAACCAGCCTGCTGCTAATGGAAGTATGGAGATCCCTCCCAGCATGGTAGGAAACACCATGGAGTTACCTGTCAGAAGTGGATGGGCAGCATCATTACCAGGCATAATTTGGAGTGAAGAGGGCACCAAGTTGGCAGGAAGATAGACATTGACTTGATTTTGCATTGAGAGGAGGGTTAGAAGATGCGTTCCAACAGGAACTGGAGAGAGGGAAAGGTGGAGCGAATTAGTGCTGGAGCAGAGTTTCTTTGTTAGGTTCTGCGGGTGAGGGCATTGAGATGTTACTTGCCTGGGGAGCAGCAAAAGCTGAGTCTTCTGCTTTTGTGGAAATTTTGTTTTCTATTCTATTGGATCGAGTGCTTTTGTATATGAAATGCTGATCAGGATTTTAAAATATTATTACTGTGTGCGAAAGTGCAGTGTTTGCAAATGTGCCAGTTTGTTCACAAAACAGATTGTCTTGCGTCTCCTTTTGACATCCGACCCTCCAAAAGGCTGTAAGAAGCAATGATCTTTGATGCTCTTTATTTTATTGGATCAGAAACAAAAAATGCCACTTCATAAAATGAAAAGGTCTGCTTTTAGTTGAAAGGAGTTACCTTATGAATGTTATAGACATCTATGAGAAATAACAGTAGAAGATAAAGATTTGTTTGAATTCATCTAAGAGAACTAATACTCAAGATTGATGGGGGGGGGGAAGATGTATTTTCTTTTAAAAACCTAGTACAATATTAATGATTTCCAACCACTCTGTAAATATCTTCATCTGTCTGGGTAGATCTTTTTACCTTTTGTATTTCAAAAGAGATTTGCTCTGCTGCTTCTGTCTAACACCGCATGTCAAAATAATTTTTCTTTCCTCGACAGGCCAGTAAAATGTCATGCAGATTTTTTTCCCCATTTTTGTGCAGGCAGGTCAGTAGCACTTTATTCAGGACTAGAAAATTTCCCTGTTTTTGTAAGGCTGTGTAAATAGGCATATCTATGGCCTACTTTTCAGTACTCTTATGGTGTTCTGGATTCACACAAACTTATTTTTTTTTTCCAAAAATCTTTACAATTCATTTTTAAAACAGTGCTAATTTGGTGTGTCTAACTGGCCGAGGATCATTAATAGCTTCTCTATTCAGTAAGTTTATGCAGTAAAGCTCCTTCTGGAGTGATGCTATTAAATAATTCACTTATTTTCCTCAACTTCTTTTTATAGTGGCCTAGCTTTTTAAATCTTTACTAAAATGTTGTTTGAAATTCTAATCTTACTTCTTTAAGGATTAATTCAATTAATGCGTAGTTTATGGAGAAATATGTTCTATTATGGGAGAAACATATGTAACTTTTATGATGAATTTTGAAAATGTCAGCATGAATATAGGCATGGCTGGTGATAGAAGGTGATCGTAGAAAAAGAGCACATTTTGTTTAGCTCTTAGATGTGTGCTTTAGGGTTGTGGATATTAAGGTAGGTAAAACAGGCTACACAATGGAAGTGTGTTTGTATCCTTGCTCACTTTTTAATTATTTTGGTTATAGTCACAAAAGCTATGCAAAATTTAAACTATTCAGTGAGAGGAATGGGTCATACTGTGACAACTGTTAAGGACTTATTTTGAGCAGAAATTGCTCCCTAAACTTCTCCCACAGCCAATGTATCATGCTTGCAAAGGTGCTGGAAAATAAAAATACTAATTTTATGGCAAAGCTACGATTTGCTTAGAAAAAAGCGTATGACGGAGTGGTTGTTCTGAGAGTCCGTGAATCCTCTTGAGAAACTGCGTAACTGAGCTGAGCTCACCGTTGTGAGGTGTTGGACTCTCATTTTGGGTAGAAATATCTTTAGGGTGTACCATGTCCCCATACCTTTAGAGAAAGGATATTTAATCCAACTGTTGGAGGGTCTTTGTCAAGAGTGTGTAACCACATACTCCTCAGTAGAGGAGGCTAGCCCATTACCAAGCACAGGTTGACAAAATGTGGCTGTAGATTTGTCTCCACAGCAGAGACACTGCTGTCTTCTGGAGGTATAGTTTGCGGTAGACTCAGACTTTCAAGTACTAAATTTTGCCGTGGATGTGGCCTGGAGTTGTGGCATGCTTAGGCATCAGTCCTGGGTCTTCAACTTGATTTTTCCCTGGGATTTGTGTTGACTTATTTCTTTGTCTGGGTAACTGGCTTGTGATGAATGATTTGCAATACAGTCATTTCTTCCATGTTGCCTGATAGCTGTTTTTATTTTATTCCTTGGTAGAATGCCAGAAATAACAATTAAATCCAAACCTTTACCTGCGCTTTGTTGAGGGCAAATTCGAACTGATTTCTGATGAAATCTTTGTTCTTTTGGGATCACTGTGGCGTTCTGGATGTTCTCCAAATCCGTTTAACAGTCTTTAGTTCCTTTTGTCCTGGGGTGCATGGAAGAAACGGGCTTTGTCTTCAGTTCGTTGTCAGTTTGCCCTGTGGTAGTTGTCAGACTGTCATGCAAGGAGACATTGTGTGTGTCTGTTCTTGCCCCGTTGTCCTTAGTTCCCACAAGATATGGTTAAAAGTGTTCCTCCCTTTGCATTGGTGGGGCATGCTGGTGGGCATGCTGTATCTCCATGAGGTGTTGTGCCCAAGGTTACCCCATGTGGATCATGGCCTGTGGTGGTGATCTCCACAGCTGGGAGCTGGGGAGAGGCCCAAACCCTCCTGGCTGGGAGTCAGTCTTTTCTCCAGAGTAGGAGTTGGCCTTGAGGAGAGTGTTGGGACAAGGCTGTGTCTTGTTGGAACAGACTGATGAACCCATTCTCCTTTGTGCACCATATGCTTCGGAGCAGAAGTCTCCTGGTGTACCTGAGACACCAGGAGGGCTTTGTCTGGACAACCAGACCCTGTGGGTGACCCTCAAGGCTGCTTGTCCTCATGGCATGGAGCCCCGGTGCAAAGATACCTGGCAGCTCTCACAATGGACAACTTCATGTGCTCAGGGAACAACTCTGGATGTTCGCCCTCTGTGATGGAAAGAGAAGCTATTTGCCTGTGAGGGAGGTCCTTGGAGATGTGCAGACCATGCGTGTTCGCTTGTCCTCCTGTGACTGCTGGGGGAACAGGGGGAGCGAGGTGTGCTCCAGCCCCTCAACCATGCCTCTGCCTGTGTCAGGGCAGGGCCTCCTCTGCTCGGTCCAGGGAGCTCCCCCCCATCCCCAGCGCTTTGAGGTCACCAGCTTGTGATTATTGTGACCTGCATTTCTCGTAGCTGGGGTGATGTCCTCGCTCACCCTTTCTCCATCACACGTACTCCTTTCCCATATCCGTGGAGCTGCGGTGGTCACACACGGGTTTTATGGCTGCGTGTTATCACCTCTGTTGCTAATGCCAACTTGTAGATGGTAATAATTTGCTGCAAAGAATACTGCGGGAAGTGAAATGCTGCCTGATTGTGTATTTCTTCATTTTTGCCTGGAAAACAGCATTTGACTCATTCACAGCATGATGCAAAATATTTATAGTGCTTCAAATGCCTGCAAATACATGTTGCAAACAACAATGTAAGCAATGTCTTAAGCCACGTGGAGCAATTTAATCTATCTGAAACTGCTCCCTAGGTAACTTCTTGATATTATTGACACAGAAGACTGACTTGGGGTAATTCAATCAATATCACAATTTTTTAAAGTAACAAAAATATCATATGATTTACCTTCGAACTGGTCAAAATACTTCTGTTGAAACAGAAGTTCTTCAGATCTCAAACTCCAGTGTTACTTTGTAAGTAAATAATAAAATTCTATTTGAACTTTATTTGGGAGCTTTACATAAGGAATTAAGAGATGCCAGGAATGGTGGACGATAATAACCTGTGGCTGGGAATACTTTATATGAAGAGAAGCTGAACTGTTTTGCATCAGAAAAAGGCAAATCAGAAGGGGCATAACTCTAGAACCTAATAAATAATTTAGGAAATCTAGGTCAGGAGTCTGTTCTTGCATTGTGAGACAGAAAAGAAAGGTGAAAATTCAAAATCGGTCAATTCAAGATGGGTGAAAGGAAACTCCTTTTTACAGTGCATGCTGGAACACCTGGGCACGCGTTTGCATGGGAGGTCAGTTGAGGGCAGCAGCTTTTAAAATTCATAAGAGGGCTAGGCATTTATGGGTATTGGGAGCTGTAAAAACATTTGAAGAAGAAACAGAATGCTGTTTCAGCTTTTTTTTTTTTTTTTTTTTTTTTTAAGCAATTCTTAGATCTTTGAAGACAAGGAATGATGGTTAAACAGAAGTAGGTGGTCTGCTCCGTTGGAAGTTCTTCCTCTAAGCCTCTCAACGTCTCTGTAACACACTGAGGGTGCTGGGTGGGCTTCTGGGCTGATTCTGCCTTGCTCATAGCTTTCTCTGCGGCTGGGCATCTTGTGCACCTCTGAGATCAGCGAAGTACATTTCTTAGAATATTATGCAAGTGAAATTTAGAGGATATAGCCTTTCTGTGGGAAGCTGGCAGATTGTGCAGACTATTCGACAGACTTTTTATCTGGAGATATAAATGTAATGGATTTTAATATTTAGATTAATATTGGTATCTGTTGTGATTCCTGCTGAGTCAGTGCAAAGATTCCTGTTGACTTCTGTGGACGTTAGGTCAGTTCTCTTAAAACCAATCCTATATCCTGTGTTAACTACTGTATCAAAAGGTCCATCTACCCTTGCTTGATGGCTTTTAAAATTTAAGGAAAATATTTTATATGGTAAGCAAGTAAGAATCTTGTATACTGTTACTCTGGGAGGAATTACCCAATTAACATGTTCCCAAAAGTCTGCCCAAAAGTCTCGCCCAGCAAGCTGTATTTTTAGCAGTCTTTGTCTCTAAAGCAGGTCACATAGGTTCTTTTTAGCTACAATTTACTACTAAAATTTGCTTTGTTTTGGGAACACTTCATTCATTTCTCAGAACTGGGGCAATTGCTGAAGGTCATCTCAGAGGGGAAAAAATGTTTTTAAACCTTGAGGCTTAACCTTGAGAGATGTGATGGTGAAAATGCGATGTGCGAGGCAGAACTTAAGTTGCAGTCACCCTTACAAAAACTATCAGAGCAAGTGATGATTGAGCAGAAAGGACAGGAGAAAACAGAGGACTTGAAATACATGTGGTTGGTACATCCTTACATTAATCTTGGAAAACTGTGAATCATATAATTAATGTCCTTGGTCTACAAATGATAAATGGAGTCATACAGATTTACTGTTCTTCGGAGCTGTTACTACAAAGTTTGGATTTATATAAAATTCTGCCCTTTTTTGATGATTGCAGAACAGCAAATTTTAGACTTTGGGCATGTAGGTAGGGGAAAATACCTTTTACTTCAAAAACTTTAGTCTAATCCTTGGTTCAAAATAATATATTTAGAACGAGTTTCTCAGTGGAAATTGGAATATTTCTGGCAGAGTTGCTGTGCTTATTTTCGTTCATCTTCTCTTGTGCAGAAGTAACCTGAAAACCATCTTGTATTAGAGAAAATCACCAGGCTCAAGATCAGTAGGTTGGGGCACCATTAGTGCCAAACTGATGGCAACAAAGCATTGTAGGTCCCTTACCATATTGCATTAGGAGTGTTCAGTAAATACCATTTAGCAAAGTTATGTAAAAGTTCTGGTATTAGTATTTATCTCTAGAGTTCTAAAAATCTCAGTTTCTAAATATGCTTGAAATGTTGTTCTCTGAATAATGTATGCTAATGAAATGTTCATTAATGTGGAGAGACAAGCTGGTTCTGCACAGGCTGGCTTGTCAAGCACTGTAGATAGGAATGGGAAAACAAAGTGAACACAGCAGATGAAATGGTCTGGATTTCATTTACAGTCTAAAGTTTTGTTCTAAAAACTTGACTCAACTTGTTATGCTACAGCAACAAAAGAAAAAACAGAGTTCTTGCCCTGTAAAGTTTATAGCTAGGTAGGTAACATGCTGTGAGAAGCCGGTAACTAAATTGCAGGGCAGTATTCCTCATTCTCGAACAGTTCTTTGGCAGTCATGTCTATTGGTATGTATTAGTGCTTGAGCTGTGCAGAAAATAATAAGGATTTTGAACGGAGAGGACGGATCCTTGATGCTGCAGGAGGAAGTCTTGTGGCTGATTTTTTTTTCAGCCTCTTCGTCCCAGTGATGGGTGAACTTCAAAGCCAGCCGCCCGCTGGGAAGCGCACTGCTACTGCTCCTAGCTTTTGCTAAAGCTAGAAGCACATGTGTTTTATCTTAATGATAAAACAATTAATTTAAACATCAGAAAAAAAATAATGAATTTCATCTCAATGTGGATGTATGGTATTTATTTTTTGTTTGCTGCTTGCGGGTTCCATGAACCAGACAGATCAGGCTTACTTTCCTGAGAGTCGATGTGTTCCTGTTATGGAATTTGTTGTGCTTGGAAGAAAATAAATATTTACTTAATCTTTCACTGAGAAATTCATGACCTTCAGCCAATTTGAAGGCTACCCGGGTTTGTTGTTTGGCCCTGGTGTGGAATTGCTTTGGCCTATTTATATTCACGTCGTGCCCGGTCCAGGCAGAGGTGTTGTGCACCGCACGCCTGCAGTAGCTCCTGCGGGAGAGCAGTCAACACATTTTCAGCTTTCTGGTACTAATCTCATTTGTGTGAGCGAACTCTTCTTAAATGGTCATTTAAGTCTCTCTCCTGGGTCTGGTTGTAATATTGGGGCTTTAGAAAGGTTGTTACAAGGAAGCTTTAAGACACTTACGCCTATTTTTTTCTTTTTAAATGTGTCCACCTACTATGGTGTCCTATTCTGAATAAGACCTGTATCTTCCCAGTACTATTTGCATCCATTTTAATACTAGAGACTTCTGTGATTTTTCTATATTGTTTGCTGCCGAAAGTGGCCATGTTTTGCTGTTGCTTCTCTCCTTCTTGATGTGGCTTTTTTTTTGCATGTGAAGCTGAGGTTTCATTAATCTTTCCTGGTACCAGATCACACTGCAAACTTTGTAAGAATTTCTTGGCTTCTCAGTTTGTCACTCCCACTGAATATTTCTTTCAGATTACTTTCCTGTTGGATGTCTTCGCTGCACTTTTCCAAGGAGAACCTTATTTTTAATTGCCTGTTTCTTGACTTTCTCTGTCCTCACTGGGGCTTACATCTCCTAAATTTAGTATCTTCCACAGATTTCAAGAACACACATTTTACTTCCTGTTGTGCATCATTAACTAAGATTTTAAAGTAAGAAAATATGTAAGAAGGCTTCCTGCATTCTTGATAGATACTTTCAAAGACTTTGATTTTTCAAAGACTATGATTTTTCAGTTTGCTTTGTTTGTTTTCATGGGTAGCATTTAAATCCCATTGAAACTTGTTTAAATAATTTTGATACAGTGTCATTTGATACAGGCAAATGGTTTACTAACATGCAAGTGTTTTATTTACTGTATGCTTGTTATCAACAAACTGCAATTCTCAAAAAAATTGATCAGCTTCATTAGACTTTGTATATGTCTTAAAAACCCCTTCTCTCTTCATTGCTTCTGGTGGAAAGAAGATAATCATCTTCCAGAAGTCTTACGGTTTAGTTTCTGCTATCTTGATGAAACTATTCTTTTAGGAGAAGTAAAATTTGCTGATACAACAACAATTTCCGTATGTTTTCTTCAGTGAACTTGAGGTCTAAATGTGTCTTTAATCTATAGATATGTCCCCGTTATGCCATGTCTCAACGTAATTATTGTCTGTATTTATTAAGCTTGTTTGCTAATTTGTCTTCGCCGACTCAACTCCTTAGAATAAATTATGTTATGGAGTGGTTCTGATACGTGTGTCTAAGGCTTTTACCTGCAATTATTAATGCCCATTTGTAATGGCTATCAATTTGTACTTTAATACAGATAAAAGCGTGGAGCTGCAGTAGCGTGTATTAGGAGTGCTTGCTGGCAGTCTCTGTCTGTCATCACTCTGATTTCTGTACACTCGAGTGTTTGTTTCTCACTGTAGATCCCTGGCACCACAGAAAAAAACTTTTATTCATACTTCTGTCAGCTGAGTGTGTGTGTGTGTGTGTGTATATATATATGTAGTGTTTTGTAAGTTGCAATTAAATTCTAATTGTTCTGCTTTTCCTTTATTTTCCCTTGTAGATTTAAAAGGGGATCAGTGTTGCAGGCTACTTGAGTTCTTAATTCTTCTTCCATCATTTATTAATGGTCCAGCCTAGCCTTGTAATGGCCATGAAGCATTGGCTCACTTGACTTTTACGCTGTGCTCCTCTCTCCCTTTGAGAAGGCCTGGAATTGCTCAACTTCTGGGTTATTTTGTAGGTTTCGTGAGGTTGTTCCACACTCATAATACTTTCTTCCACTCGACCTTATTTTGCTTTTAATGCCACACAGCTTCTGTTCCTGAAAGGAGACCTCAGGGGTCTGGTGGGCACTTGGAACAGTAGTTCCCTGTGTGCCAAATCCATACAGTTGCTTGGCACAAACTTCTCTGCCTGTATCACCAGTAACTTGTGCTGGTAGGAAGCCACTTGACGATAGTTTCCCTTCTTGGGAGCTCTGTCACAGGCCTATTAATTGATGTGCTCCATGGCCTGGTGCCGCCTGATTTCATTATTTTTGTTAATGAACAGGAAGCCAATCTAACTGAACCCCTGCTGAGTGTGGTGTCTGTGCTTCTGAGCATGCTGGTGTTTGATCTGGGAGTGTTTTGTCACCTCCATCACCTCGTCCTGGAGGCCTGTAATGAACATCCGTACTCTTTCCTCCTTTTCTTTCCCTACCACTAATGTCCCCCCTAATTCTAGTCTTAAATTCTTTCCTTAAACATCCCAAACTTCTTCTGAGTATTCAATTTTTATTCCTCTGTACTTGGGCAAAACTGCTTTAGCCTTCTTTTTGTAGCTCAGATTTCCTTTGATAGTTAAAGTGCTGTGGTCTCTCTTACTCATAATATATTTCATTGCAATTCTAATTTGTATCATCTCTCTTGGTTCTGCTTCTTTCTGAGCTATTACTGCTCATAGAATGCATATGTGGAATTCTGCCTTTTTTTTTCCAGGTGGAAACTGATATATATATTTTTTTTCCATGCCATAATATATTTGCTCGTAGTCTCTGATGGTAGCTTCACATTTCGTAGACTCTCTGAAAATGTAATTGCGAACTTTATTCCCATCTTTATATTTAATAAGATACTTAATACAGCCAGACAAAATTCTAATCCCTGTGGCAATGTACTGAACGTATTTGTTGGTATGTAGCATAGCTAACTATTTTAGTCCTTCAGCCATTCTTCAAACCACATCATGGGGTTTGTAGTTACAGTCATGCTTGTTCGGAGCTGTTTTTTCAGGAGTTTTTCTCCATGTCTGTGTCAGTTGTGTCAGGACTAAGAGCACTTCAGAGGGTGATCTCTACTTTTGCATTAAAACAATCCTAAATATTCAAAAATTTCTTGTTGTGTGATTTCTTATATGAATGCTTAGGTACGTAGCTTTGTAGCCAAAAATTAAAAACAAAACAAAAAAAGAAAACGCTTCTGGTCTGTTGCAGCTCAAAGGACAGCCCTGTGGGCTTTCTGGCTGACCTCACATGCTGAAAACGAACGTGAGCACTGTGCAGTTCAGAGTTATCCTCTTCTGGCTGTGGTGTGGGTTTTTTTCCTTTAAGACGAACAACCACCCAGTTATGAAAATATAAAAGCAACATAAGAAAAGCTTGTGACAAATAAGACAAGGCTGTATTGCCCCTCCCATGTGAGGGTGCATAAGTTGTAATGCCACCGACCTGCTGTTTTCCAGGGAAGCTTGGAAGCTGAACATTTTTCAAAAGTAAGTGAAAATTAGTGCATTTTTGTTAAGGTGGTGGTGGTGGGATTTTTTTTTTATTTCAGTGAAAAGTACTTTGTACTGCTGTTTGGTTGCCTGGAAAAACATGCTTTGTGTTAAAGCCTGAAAATTATTTTTTTTCAAGTACTTTATTTTTTGCTTCCAGTACTTAAAAATAATCAAACTGCTGAATGTGGGAAAGTGTGTGTATACCACCTGGATTTAGAATTAGTCGAAATGTGAAATCAGCTGTAACTCATTCTACATTTGCAGACAAAATAGTATTGCCATAGTTTATTCAGTGAATTCCATTCATGGTTTCATTCATACAAGGTTAAGCAACTGAAAGATTTATTTTCTTATGTAGTTTGGAATGTTCTTTGTCTACTGTATAGGAATAAAAATTTATTGAAAGATGAGAATGTTTTGATATATGGTAGATGGATCTTTAGTTTAAACCTAATGGATTTATATACAAAAATATATTCAGATAAACCTTTTGCATTTCATGTGTACATTTTAAAAGACAAATCTTTTAAAGAGCCGTTGTTGTATACCCCGTCCAAATTCAACTGGAACAAGTCAAAAGAAGAAAAAAATCCAGTAAAAAAGGGAAATTATGGTTCGTGGTTTGATGTAAAACTTAATGAAAATGAAAGGTGTTTGTGTGCGTATATAGGTATGCATATTGCATATATATACACAGCACAATTTACGTGGATACTTAAATCATATAACTTTTTTTTAAAGTGCGTAGTCTAGATTTAGAAACAAATTAATACTTGGCTGGTATTAAGCAATCAATAAGAAACAGCTTTTTTTTTTTTTTTTTTTTTAAAGGATTATGGCTTGAAAACACAAAAGCAGACACAAATTAAAGCTGGTTATTTGAATCATGGGAGGGAAATGCATTCTGCTTGACTCCTGCCTTTTTGTTTTTAAGAACCCTGTCACGTATGCAGCGTTGAAGTACAAAGTGTAAATTTTTCTTGGCTATTTTTGGGGGGGTTGTTGTTTGGTAGGGAGAGTCTGGTTGAAAGATGAAAAATGGATTTGATGTTGCACCTTAAATTCAGGTGGAGTTTTGTGGTTTGTCGCCAATGAAAATGTGTTCTCCATTACTGTCTTCCAAGTTAATCATTGCATTTTGGCTGTCATATGGTAGGGATCTATTTGTACAACGATTTTGACAGTTTACAGTCAGCAGCCTATACAGTGATATGAAGCCCAGGTGCTAAGGGCAACTTATCTAAGGCAGTAAAGTTTGTGTTATGAAGCCTGGCTGGTAGGGGTAATTTCAATATGGAAGAGAACATTACCTGCAATGTTCAGGTCTCTGCTGGAACATGGTAAGTGCAGTGCACAAAGGATTGTGCCCTGTAGGTATTCGAGGGGGGAAGCTCTGGGTGTCAATTCCCTTACGCTTACTAAGAGTTTCTGTGGAGGATGTGATCAGGAAAGCTCACAAAAGGAAACAATTTGGAAATTCTGTCTTGATTTAAATCAACCAGAGCTCTTAGCTGAACTACAGCTGTTGTTTAGGTGCACGTCCCAGGTCCAAGGCCTGGGAGGCAGCGTGGGTGCCAGCCCCGCAGGAGTAGGGGGACACAGCATAGCCGTGCTGCCTGGTCTGGGGAGGTGGTCACTCTCGTGATGCTTCTCATGTTGAGTTTAGTGTGGATTTATGTAGTGTAGCCAGTTAGAATGCGTGCCCACTTGGTGCTGTGAATGGAGGCCCTATCCCTGGTAAGTTACTTAGTGATATTTAAAGTTTATGATTTATATTACCTAGGAATGTGGCTTGATTTCTAGAGGTTGAAGTGTTGTGGGTTTTTATACTCATTAATGCACAGCTTGTGTTTTCAAATGTCCACCTTTCACCTGTAAGCCCCAATGAAATACTTCACCCCTCCTCCCCTGCCTGGCCCGCATGTTGCTTCTGTGAAAGAAAGAAAATGCCTGACAAGGGAAGGCAGGGTTCAATTGTACCTTGGTTTTCTTGCTTATGCCCTTCATCTACTTTATGGCTGTAGAGATTTGGTGAGAAGACATTCTCAGGGAGAGTAAATGAGTAAATCATGTTTTCTTTCTCAAAGCTGGAAAAAAAAATATATTTTTGAGTATTTTTCCAGTCCACTAAATCGGAAGGATTAACTTTGCACTATAATAAATAAAACAGCCAAGCAGATTTTGTCCAAATGTTTCTTCACCAGACTGAAATCCTAATCCTGGACTAAAATCTCATAGGCTTGTGGTAAAATTGTTCCAGACTAAAACTTGGCAAAGTGAAAAAACTGTGAAAGCAGGGTTCACAATGGAAATGCTGATGCAAGCATAACTAGAGCATTGCAAACGCGACGCCATAAGAACAGCTTTGCATATTGCTCATGAATAGCTCAGAGGTAAAAGGATTAACACTTCTTAATACTGCTTTGAATCTGCTAGACTTTTTGCTTGCTGGACTCAACACAGATATTCTGTAGTGTACATAGGCTCAGTATATTAGCCTTTTACTCTGATCCTTTCCCCCCCCCCCCCCCCCCCCAGCTGAGAGTTCTGTATTACTGCAAACAGAAGTCTTTGTTGCCTTGAATTTCCTGCATCACCTATTTGGGTTTGTCAGTAGACAGAAATTAATAGCAGAAATAACACTTTGAGCTCAGCATGGAGCTATTTAATTTGCAGACTGAAAGAACTTATACACGTGGTGTGTGGAGAGGAGGAGACGTGGGGCTGTCCGTGAGGACAGGAGGGCTGGGTCTCCTCTCCAGGAGTGTGTGCTCTGGTGAGGCTGTAGGACCGTGGCTAAAAAACACCACTAAAAACACGCTGAAAATGAAGAGCCTCTTATTTTGGCAGCGGTGCTGAATCTGCGTAGACATTTGGTTTTCTTTTGGTTGCAGGAAAAGTGTTCTGGAGTGAGCACGTGCTCATGCACATGCTGCAAATGTTCATGGGTTTCTGGGCTTCTCTCTTGAAGGCTTCCACCATATAAAACTTGCTGCTGCCATCTCAGCCTCTTCAGTTGGAAACACGTACCTGTTCCTGTGAAGATGAGCGCAAAGAACATCTCACGGATCTTCTCAACCAGTTCAGGGTCGTGTGTGTATGGACACCAGGCGCACGCATATGTAGATATATAAATATCATTGCTGTTGCCATAGTCACTCTCTCGCTGGGCTTTATACCAGCAACTGCGCAGGGAGGTGTCAGCAAAACATGATGTATTTTAAATATAATTTGAAACACCATCCAGCAGCAAATCAGAGGTTTATTAAAGGAAACCTTTCCTCCACCAGGGTTTCACTTAATTTGCTTTCACACAAAAGGGAACAAACATGAATTACCTCGATGTTTAAGCAAATAATATTTTATAAAAAGGGTAATATGTATGATTAAAGATAAAATACAAGGGCTCTGCCTGGTGATTATTTACAACAGGCATGGCCCTCAGACAGTAATGGTAGAAAAGTGAGTATATAGTAACTGTTAATCCACTTGACAACCGATATCAATAGAAATCATTGGCAAGAAAATACAGAGAGGTCTTGTACGAGCATGACTATTATTTTCTTTGATTTCTTTTTTCTTTGATTTTTTATAAACTAAGATAAGTGTGTATATAGATCAAAGTAATTTGAATTATATACAAAAAAATCCCATAGTCATTATTGCTGTAATTCACACTGTTGGTATACCTAGCTCCTTCAGAACTTATGGTCTTGGTCATTTATTACTTGTGGGTGTCAGATTTTGATGTTAATAATACATCTGTGTGTGCCACAGTATGTGCTGTGTGTGGTGCTGTATATGTTAGAACTAAGGACATTGTGGTAGTCTCTAATTTCTTTAGCTTTGAAAATTACCAAATAAAAGAATAAGCGAGAAATGTACATAGTTAAAATTCAAAATGGAAGGGAAGATCGTTCAGGAAGATTTGAGTTGGTCTGGAGGGTTATTAAAGTTGCTGGTTAATATTTTTAATATAACTTCTGAAGCAGCTTTTATCGAAAGATCTAGGTGCATATTAGAGACTAGTTTAGACTTATAACATCCCTGTGGCGAGTTGGGCAAGTATTTTCAAGAAACTGATGTCCAGAGATGTTTGCCATGTTTGCCTGTGCTAATTTGGAAAGCTGGGTCTTGTTTATGCTTGAAACTAATGCAGATTAAGGTAGGGTGTAAGCACAGTAGTCGTTTCTGATTAATTAAATGTGCAGACATTTTTTTTTTTCCTGGAACAAGAGCATCTTGTTTCTGGTTAGCATATCCTCTTTGAAATGGCACTCATTACAGAAAACTGCCCACTCGTGGCTTTAATAAAGAGCTGTTGTGTGAGCAGGAAGGCCCTTGTTGCTGCAGCTTGGGAACCAGCGTGGATTTTGCTGCTCCTGGTCCCCTGTCCTGTCTGCCGGACTGGCCGGTGCACCAAGCAGCCTTGGGGTGCTGGGCAGCTCTGGACATGCCTGCTCGGAAGCACTCATCCAGCAGCATGTCCACCCCTGGTGGTAATCTCAGGTGGCTTTGAAGGCAGACAAACTGAAATCCTGACCCACCGGTGTAGTTTCTTATTCCCTTATTTTTGCACTTATCCTGTGGTGGTAGCATTGTCTGGAGGTGTTGCTTTCTGGGGAAGGGGAGCAATGGCAAGGAGAGCCATGCCAGCACTTACCAGCTGAGAGGCTTTGTTTCTGCTGCTAATAGCTGCAGCTGAGAGGCTCTTGCTTTTCCCTTGTCCAAAACCTGCAGCCATGAGTGGCTATGGAAACTTTTGCTGATTGCTAACAGCTGTAAGTTGCTATGTGAGCAAACTCTTAACGAAGGCTAAAGGACTTCATCTTGCTTTGGATGACATCAAGTATCACAAGGGAAAAAATCTGGATTTTGTAGTTGCTGTACGGCTCAGCCTTCTGAAAACTCTGAAAGTTGAGGAGACTTTGTTGCTCCATGGCCACATCCCTGTGCATACATAGGTGGGTTAGTGAGGTCTCCTAAACTGAAAGCTAATGTTGTAGTTTGCTAGGAAATTATTTTCCTTGTTTTTCTGACTGGTTAGTGTAGCCAAATGGGTTATCCTGTTTTCTGAGCGGAGTTTCCCTGCCTTTAGAGACGTGCGGTGGTTGCTTTCATTTGAAGACTTCTTGTCTGCCCAGGCAGAGCACAAACCTGGCTGTGTTTCTGCCAGGCAAAAGCAAGCCTTGTGCCCATCATGAGAGCAACTCTGGGTGATGCTAACTGTGGGCTGGACACGATGGTTGTAGATCTGGGTCGTGTCAGCTGCTGGGTAATTGATTTAAGATGTTTTATTTGTGTCCAGCTATCTTTATAATGGGGATAATAAAACTGATGTGATGTATTTAAATATTAAAAAATCCACGAAGGTATTCTGCAAGTGTAAAGTAATTGATAATTCTTCCCGGATAAGCTAATATCTTGCTTCTCTTTTCTGAAGTGGGCATTGCTTGCTCACGCTGCGGTCTGTTTGCTTGCAGTCTTTAGTACTTATTTGATCACTCCAGCAGTTCATGAGAGTACCCTTATAACACAGGAAAAAAAGCCAGTTTGAGGAATCCTTGTATAATATAAAATATTATGACTAAGAAACGCTACATAGCTCTTTGTCCTCACAAAATCCTGCAAAAATACTTCCAAGGGTATCTGCGCACCAGGACCGGTGACAGCTTGTGTGCGAGTGGAAATGGCTTTTGGGCTTTTTGCTTTGCTTGAGTTCTGCTCAGAGCACATTGCGTCTGTCGGGCAGTGCTTGGTGCAGTGCTGGTGCCTCTGATAAATCTGGGTGGCTTACAGCCTCAAGTGTGGAACGGGGATTACATTTGGAAGGCTTTTCACAATGTCTTTCGTACGATTCCCAAGCACGGCTGAGGATTTCTACTTGGGTTGCTGGAAACTTAAAGGGGGGAAAAAAAAAGGCTGCTTTTATTTAAGGAACAAGCTACCTCTTTGCTCCTCTGGCAGATTAGTGTTCCTGGGTTTTCGTTTAGGTTTTGAAGCTGATGTGGGGCTAAGGCTTGTATGTGCGGAGCAGAAAGCGTTGTGGCACAGCTCCTCGCGAGGAGCAGGCACTGTGCGCCAGTGTGAAAGGTGGAGGAGCAGTCCCACTTGGTTTTCACTGCATTTCTTGTGTGAAAGCCTGTCCAGTGGCCTTACACGTTGTTGAGGTGGAGGTTCAGTTTTGGTGTTGTTTTTTTTTTTTTTTCCCCTGCAGTCTTCATTGCTGTGGGCTACTCTCTTTAATTGAATTCTTACTGCCACACATTGCTTAACAATATCTATAGGATGTGTTGCTAATTGCGTGTTTTTGCAGTGGTAGTTAGCATAACTGAAAGTAAAAATTTTCACTGTAATCGAGTACAGCTTCTCCTGTGTAACATTTTTCTTGCTGACGTGACATTTTTAAGGAGTACAGTGAAGCCTGCTTGGTACTTGGGAGAAGCTGGCAGTCCAAGTGGTGAGGCATCTCTGATGCTGTATTTTTGCATTCAAAGAAGGCCTTAAGTACACAGGAGATATACATAAACAAATTCTGGAGAGGTGAGATACTAAAGGTGCACTGGTAATGTTCATTTATCAGAGCAGGTACCCCGGTTTTATTTGGTCACCAGGAAGTAAAAGGGGAATGCGCATCCATTGAAGGGTGAAGTCTGCTGGGCTCAGGGTCCTTCCAACACCGAAGTGAAGGAGCCCATCCAGACTGATGGGGAAGGGCAGCTTGCACTGGAAAGGTTAAATTGTGATCTCCCGTTTTTATTTCATTTTAAATCAGTGTCTGTTTCAACAGGTACTTTGGCATTGGTTTAGAAATCAGTAAGGTCAGAGCTGTAGTGAACTTCAGAGGATGTTTTTTGATATCTTCCTCTGCCAAGCTGTAGTGAAAGAGCACAGTCTCTCCTTGTCTTTCATCCCGTGTTCGACTCTTTCAGAGCAAAGACCTCACCCAAAGGGGTTCATCACATGGGCTATGGTTGCTGGGAGATGAGATCTGAGTAGATACATTGAGTGTTGCAAGAAATGTAGGTATAGTCTCATGGTGTTGTGACCGATAACAGAGAATCAGATAGCAACTGCTAAACTGAATCACAAGCAGGCTTAGCTGACTTTCACTTATGCATTCAAAAAAAAAAAAAAAAGTGAAGTGGAAGGGAAAGATTGATCCTATTCCTCTCCATTGCTCTCTGCATCCCACTTTCTTCTGTAGAACCTCGGTAGACTTCTTGGGGCTGCGAGCCAGGCTGTGTCAACCAGATAAGTGACTACAGGGTAGGGATTATTCCAGATTAGACTGAAGTTCAGGGGAAGTTCTTCAGTATTTTGGTCTCCAGCTACCTGCTTAATTCTTGCTGATCTTGTCCTTGCAGATTCAGCCATGCTCTGTTCTGTTTGCCCTAGCATCCATCTTCCCTTTCTCAGAAGACAGATACCCCCTTTCTGCCCATCAAGCCTGTAAGACGTGTGTTTGTGTGTATGTGAATGATACAGGTGCGCATATAGGTGTTAAATGCTTCTGATATGCCTAGGCAGAGCCATTGGTGTTGTACTTGGCTGATGGTGACTTTCCTTGTCTGTAAAAGGACCTCACTGTGTTAATCTTCTTGCATTGTAGCACCTGTCACCTACCAGGTAGGTGTTAAATACAGCATTCACAGGGGATTATCAGCAGCTCCTCTGCTGTGGCTGTAGAAAAAGGAGGAAGATGAGAATTTTCTGCTGTTTTATAAGGGATGAGTAAAGTGGAATCCACTAACGTAATTGTAAAGGTCAGGAAGAGCACTTTGGGAATCCTCTGGGATATATCATTAATCCCTACATTTGAGATTTCATATTTGAGATAGATTTTGATGTAGAACTCACACGCTGGTGATGTGCAGTTCAATGTTGTATCACTTAAATCAATGCAGGCTGTTCATCGCTCCTATCTAAAAAGCCAGTATGTTGACACATGACAGTGTTGTTATATCAACATGAATTGTTCTGACAGGCTGTGGGAGTTGTGTACTTTTTTAAGGTATGTAGCTGGACCGCTGGATGACACAGCTGAAATTCTGCTCTTGAGTGACTCTTACCTGATGGCTGCTGTTTCTATTGTGAACAGTAATTTCTTAAATTCCTTGAGATGCTCATTTTGTGGAGCACATGAAAGCAAAAAGTTGAGTGTTAGCAGAAGTCTGGAGTGCTGTCTGTGTGAATATGTGGAAATTGCTTCTACTGTAATGTATTTCAAAGCTGTGCTTAAAAAAGAGAACACAAGCAGCAGAAAACATGTATTGCTGCTATGGTTTACCCAACCTGAGACAACTTTCCAGCAAGCTTTGCCTGATCTAAGGCTGTTTATACAAAGCGAATATTTCTGTAGCTGTGTCATCTCTTGAGTTATAGGCAGTACGAATTAAAAGTTACTTTCGGCATTGTTCCAACATTAAACTCAGCTGGTGACTTACTGGAGAGCAGCGAGAAGTAAAAGGGCTAACTTGCCCAGAGCATCTCCTCTCCAACAGCATGGCCTGTGTTTATCCCCGAGAGCAGCCCTGGCCTCTGAAGTACTGTAGTAGTAGACATGTGTTGCCTATGCAATGATGAGGAAAACAAGGGTAATGCGTGCTGCAGGGTGTTTCCTATGCATCTGCCCAGTTTTATTTTTATACGATATATTTATCCACATGTGCTATCTTCCCAGTTTAGCTCTAATACCCTCTAATTCTGGGTATGCAGTTAAAAAGAAAGCAAAATCGATATAGAGGGAAGGGAGGAACAAGGACCTTTAGGGCTTTATAGAATGTAAGAAATCCCCAAATCTTCAAATGTTTTGCGTGGTTAAATGAATTAGTGCTCCTTATAAAAGTGTTCCTGCTGATAAGTTGAAAATAAAACTCTGGCTTGAGAACTGTAGCAAAATACAAGGAGACTCAAGCTGTCTGATTGTAGGCTTTAAATATCCAGAATGATTCATCCTGCTTTTTTGTTGTCCAAACCTGTAGTTAAAAATTACTGTATACTTTAAGTAAATTGAAGAAGGGTTACCACAGAAATGTGAGAATAAACTTGAATGACAAAACATCAAATTATTTTCAATTCCTCCTTTTTAAGACTGCTCTTACAGTCAAAGAATAATTATTAGTGACCTGCAGTGCTATCCAGAAGGAGTTTGTAATTTTCAGTTGAGTCGACACTGAGGATTTAGCAGCTGTGTATGTAAGAAGAGTGGGCGACATAAGCAAATTGTGAGAATTGGCAGAATGTGGCTTGGATGGCTACTTATTAGACGAAGACTGGAGTGCACAAGACAGTCTAAACAGAATGCTGATAAATTAGGATGTAGCTATTAAGTAGACCGCAAAGAGAAATGACAGTATAACAAGTCTAGGCACTTGTATCTCAGTTCTTCGTAACCAGTGATTAGCGATGAGCTTAGCCTTTTTATATCGTCTTCCTCGGCATAAGGCTTCTGCTGTCCTTCAGCCTTTGCTTGCTGAAAGTGGAGAACAGATGGGGGAAACAATAGCCCTTTATCTGTCTGGGGAAAGATAAGAGAATTAGGTCTGTCAGACCTAAAAGTAATCTGGCCCTAGTGTTACGTTGTCTGTGGCATTCATGCTGGTAGCAAAGCCCAAGCACCTTTAGTCAGTGTTTGGCATGGTTGAATCCGTGGGGTGTGTGGTCCAGGGCCTAAAACGTGCTGCTTTGGTGCAGCTGAGAATATCACTTTCTTCTACGTGAACAGTCTTGAATGGGTGAAATTCAGAAGACCCCTTCTGCTTACAGGCAGGATGGGAACTAACAGATACTATGGGAGATGCTCTCTTAGGTGGAGTTACTTGAGCAAAGTGACCTGTCCTGACCTCCCAAAAGCTTAAGAAAAGGGAAGGATGAGAAGAAGTGCACGGCTAGTCATGTTTTGGTCTCTGAAAGAAAGCATAGCTGCTGAGGAAGGAGAGGGTCATGTAGGTGTAACTGCACAGTGATGAGAGAGGCTGCATGCTCCGGCCTGGCACTGCTCCCTGTGGGGAGCCTGCGCTGGGCCTTCATGCGCCTCGGGTGAAAGTGGCTCTACCCTTGGCTGCTTTCATAACTGCAGCACGAGCAGAGCTGGGGCATCAGCTGGGCCTCTTAAAACTAGTCAGTTCTCCTTCCTGATTCAGCGCCCTGTGTGCCTTGGTAATGATCTGTCAGCCACAGGTCTAAGCGGTTTGGTAGGTCTGGGCACTCTGTGGGGCTGCAGCCACTTTGCTCTGCTTCCCCAAGTGAGCAGGGCATGCCACAGTGTTGCCCGTCTCATCTTTAGGTGATTATCTCCCTTCCAAAGGAAGGAGTCTGAGTTCTGCTCTAAATCACGTGAAATCCATGTATGTGAGCATTGCAGTGCAAGCAAAAACTAATTCGAGATATCTCCTGTCTTTCTGGGGATGGGGTGACTGGAATGAGGAAGCTTCAGGAGGCCGGTGCTGTGGTGTCTCAGGCAATGTTGCTGTGCTTGCGCTGTATTCAGCATGAGCAGATGTCTGGGGAGCTGTGTGACCTTGCTTCTGGGTGGCTTATGAATAGGGAATGAGAATAAATCGTTTCTTCATTTGTCATTGTAAGGGAGAAATTAAACAGTGAGGCTGCAGTTTCTGAGAAAATCCAGTGATGGGAGGACAACAAAAGGAAAACCAGTGAGGGGAGAAGAGATTAAAAACTGAGAATGTTCCTCAGATAAGGGTTTTGGATCAAAGCAGCAAAATGTCAGAACCTGGCATATTTCTTAATGCAAAGAACCCTGTTTATGAAGACAGGATGACTAGGGAAGAAAATCCTCACAATTCTGTGATCTGTGAGTCAGAAATGCTGGGCGTTGTTTGGCAAGGCTCAGCTCTTCCCTTCTTCTGCGGTGGCCTGGGGAGGCAGGTTCCAGGTCAGGAGGGACCTCTGACCTCAAGGCGTGGGTTTTCCTGCTTGCTCTTAATGACCATGCTGTGGATTGTGAAATGAATTTGAGGAGACCTTGGTCCTGTTCTTAAATAGGGCACCTATCTGCCTTTCAGCTGTCTCAGTGAACATTCTTGTCTCCTGCTTTCAGAGCTTGCAGATGTAGTCATGACACAAAGAATTGAATAACCCTTGAAGAATAAACTCCTTTGTTGCCCACCGAGGCATAGCTGTGGCATTGTTTTCACCACTGGCAGGACAGTGAGTAATAGTGTTGCAGCTGCTCCGCTGAGCGCTGTGCTGGAGGATGCCTTAGTCTCCTTGGACTTTCATTCCCGAATCATTCACGTGAAGAAAAAGATGAAATACATTTGTAAGCAAGACTTCATTATTTTTTTTGTAAGTGAAGAAAACAGAGTTATACTATGGAGAAAAAAAATGCCGTTAGACTTCACTTTGTAGAAATTTGAAGGTATGTAGCAAGGTGTCAACAGGAACTTCTTTCAGAATTTTCAAAATGCACACACAGCTTTCTTTTCATCCTGTCTTCTGCATCTGGTATCACTAGTCTGGGCAAAACTTTTTCTCTGTTGATCAAGGAGACTGCCCTTGCCTAAGCAGCTTTTAACACTACCCCATCCTCACAGCCCAGCAAGGAGGAGGCAGCTCTTTGCATTGGCTCAAAGCATTTACCTTGCAGCATTCCACTTTTGTTTGATTTAGTAGCATGGACTACCTTTAAAAATGTTTTTTTTTTTTTATACTGTTCTCAACTCAGTCTGCCAAGAACTTTTGTCCAGTAGAGTTTAAGCTACTTTTTTAGTGCAATTTAGACATAATTATCTCACCAAGATTGTATCTATTGAGAGCAAGACTGTATTCATCAAGTACTTCTTTTTAAGTATTTTCTGAAGTGGGTTCTTCGCTGCTTTGCCAGACCCAGTTTTAGATGATGAAAGCGATAAGTCTTCAGTGTCTTTGCACAATAGTCCACTGATAATCTGTGTGGTCAGCAGTGATCAAACAAGAAAACAATTTTAGGAATTACTATGAGATGAATAGAAAATAAAGGAGGCTTAATTACATTATTGTCTAAGTCTCTGGCAGGTCTTATGCCTTGAACAGTAGTCACTTTTAGTCCTGTGTCTAGAAAATAACTTAGAAAAAAACAACTCAGAGAAAAGCAGCAAGAATGACCAGCTGTCTTCCAGATCTTCAGCAGAGTACAACCTGTGGGTGAGGGAGATCAGTGTTAAGCTTTCCAAAGTCCTGACCAGAGTGGAGAAGGCTGAAGAGTGGAGACACTTGTATACTCTTCCCCATGCAAGGAATGAAGGTCACCAGCAGGTTTAAGATGAAATACTTCATCTTCTATGTAGTTGAAGCTGTGAAATACATTGCTGCAGGATGCCTCTGGTGTCCAAAGTTTATAAAAGTTCAAAATGTAATTGAACAGACTTATGAGGAAAAGAAATTTGCAGTCACACAAAACCAAGTTCTAACTGGGAATTAATGTGGGTCTGCCAGTTGCTCAATGATGTAGTAAAAGGGTTAATTACTGAAGGTGTTCTGTGATTCTCTATCCAGCCAGGTCTGTGACCTCCTGTTTGATGACAACTTTCAGGTGTGCACATCTTAGATGTTCAGTTTAATAGATGAGGTGGCTTTACTATGTTTTTTGATGAAATATGTTGAGTTACTAGGTACTTGCGAGCAGCTGTTTTGTGTGTGTGACATAAGTGATGCCATGGATTCTCACCTGGAGTTCATGGATTTTGACTGCTCTGGCAGCTTGATGCAGAGAAGAGATTTATAAAGTAATGAGATGCATTGGTTTAGACACACCGGGCTCATGGAACAATCTGTCCAGACATTTTAAATACAAAAATGGAGCCTAATATTAGAGAATGCATACTACTTCTATTTAATAGATAAGACTATTTTAAATCGTTCTACAAGCCTAATACATAAAACACTATGCTTTTGGAAAGCAACCTGTCAGGTATAAATTCTTACTGTTTGTGTTGTGTGGGTGGTGGTGTTTGTGTTTGTTTTGGTGTTATTCTAGTGGCATCGCTTCTACCTGTCTTTGTTTTACCCTTCAAAAAAGCCTAATATGAAAGGAGGTCATCAGAAGTGTATCTTTTTTGCTATTAGTTAAAACTGAACTGTTTTAACAAGACTTGAAGGCTACAGTGTTAATACCAGTGTTTTTTAACGTAAAACATTTGGCATCCATCAGTGTTATCACATCATGCGATTATCATTGCACTGAATTTGAAAGAAGAATGCTACTAGTAATTTGCAGAGCATCATTTAATCATCTTTGTCAAACAATGGATTTACTATTGATTTTGGGCTCCTAGTTAGAGAATTATATCTTAACTTGTTTTGTCATCTTCTCCAGAGGATATTGTACCAGGCTGCAAATTTTGTAAAAACAGTTAAACGAAAAACCACCAACAAACACAGCACATCAGGGTTAAAAATTCAAGCATTTGATTCAAGTGTTAACAACTTAGGCATGAGTATCATCTGTTTTACTCACTGACTGGCATGATTCTGTGAAAGAAGTGCTACCTAGAAGTGTATTCAGATTGCATCAGGAAATCCAGAAAGAAGCTGGACCATTCTATTTTGGAATGTACTCAATTTTTTTAATGCTTCCCTTTGAAATTTGGCTGCGGTTTTTATAGCTTTTCCATGTAATAATGCTCTGAAGTCCTTGATTTACAGAGAAAACAGGTTTTAGGGAAAGTAATAACTCTACAGTAAGACAGTATACAAAACTCTATGAAGATTGTTATGAAGCTTGCATCAACAGCAGTGATTTACCTGGTGAATGAAAAGTAACTAACAGCAGTGGTAGATTCCTATCCTTTATCCGCATGCTTTAAGACATGAAGGGGTTGTTAGAAGCCTTTTCTGATTTTTCTGTGTATTGCAAACCAGTATCTTTCATCTAGTCCAAGATGGTGACTCTCATTCTGCTAATGCACTGTTTCCTGAAAGACATCTACTGAAGGTGGAGGCGTCGAGAGGAAGAAAATCTTGTTCTATTAGCTGTTCTACCTCTAAGATCATTAGAAAGGCAAACCTTGTTTTGCCATTTTCAATCTGCCTGGCTTCAGCTTCCAGAAGTAATTTCTGCTTAGTTAGAAAACTAAGCATTTCTGCTTAGCTTTCTAGAGTTCTGTGCAGCCCACTCATGCCTCTGTCTCTTCCCTGGTATGCTGTAGCTGAGTTGCCTTTGTTGACTCTTAGATGAGCAGAAGCATTGCACTTTCCCAATTTATATCTGCATTTTAAGGTCTCTTAGTGAATTTGTAGACCAAATAGCAGGTGTTCTCCCACTACTTTTTGGTGTTAATTTTTTAATCAGAATATCAAGTGATAATAAGTCATGCCCCACTTTCACCAGTGGGATTCTCAGCTGTTTGCTAAGCAGTTGGGGAATATCGAGATTCATCATTGATTGTTTTCAGGGTTTTTAGTCACTTGGCCTTCACCACATTTTTCGATTCTTCTGTTCTGGTGTGTTATTTTTTTTTTTCCACCTCCTGTTCCTGTTGTGATCTGTAGGCATCGTGTGCCTTTACTTGGCTCCAGCACCTCCACTAAGCTCAGGTTGCCTTTTCTGCCCAGCTCCCCAGGAATGACCAAAGCTGCAGGTGTAGGGGACAGACATGACAGGGATGGAGTATTTTTGCTCCTGATGTCCACTGGACTTTCTGAGAGGTGGGAGAAGAAATGGGGAAAGGATCTTCTAGATCATAAGGCACTTCAGCGTGTTATCTGGATGACATCTGCAGTCATGCTCATGATGCATCAGTGGGAGAGATGGAGTAGTGGACGTGTGGGATGTGACTGGTGTCCTCTACAGGCGCGTTGCTGCCTCCAGCAAGGACGGAGCTCGTACATGCCCTGTGTTTTGTGGAGCCGTGCTGGTTGAGTACGTGCAGGTATTCTGGGTTGGTGTCCTCATGAGTTTTACAGAAGCAATTTGGGAGGCAAAAACAGAATAAAGCAGCTTCAACCGAACCTTAGTGGTATGTCAATGTGCATGTTAAAAAGGAAATACGTTTATTAAAGCAAGGGAATCAACTATTAGGTATTTACATGATTTTATGGGAAGTTTAATTTTACAGTGTGCCTGTTCCTCAAGTGCAAGTTATTCCTTAATGCTAAGCTGTGTAAAAACGCATCTCAGTCTGGTCACAGTACTGACCTAGGCAGCAGGAATGCTGAAGAATTCAACTGAGCTTTAAAGTCTGAGTTGGTTTAAAGTTAAGAGAGGCGACTTGTATTCTTTTATCTCTAAAAACATTTTACTTCGTGTAGTTTAGGTAGGCTGCATTGAATCCAAGCAGCAGTCTATTTTTCTTCCAGACGAAACGAGTCTTTCTGTAGATTTAGATTGTCCTTATTACTGAACTGCAAAATCACTAACAGAGAATTTCACCCAAATTACATGTTCAGTTTCCAAAGGAAGAACTTTATTTTACTTTTTTTTTTTTTTTCAATTTCTGGAAATGTTTAAGTTATACAGCTTGTTTCATGGTTTCCTTTTTAAGCATTCACACCTGAAAGCTTTTTATTACAATGAGAAGACAATTGTTTACTCAGAAGTGTAGTAAAATCTTCCATTGGTGTAAATCCTGCTCTAAATCCTTTTTTGGCAATAACTCTGTTTTCTCAGTGGAACAGCAGAAGTGATTGGAGAATCAACAGGTATTTGTGCTTAGTTTTCTCCTTAAAACCACAGAGAAACTCTAGTTTCTGTAATGAATTGACATCCATTTTGTTAGCGAAAAAGGCAAGCTTTTAACATGGCGTTTTATTTTTTTATATAAACTTAGTTTAAATGAAAATTGCATACAAGGCTGCCAAGCTTATGCACGTTTGCCTTTGCAACTTCCAGAATATGCTTTCTCCAGAGACTACAGAAAATTACAAGTATGCATTGCTGTCTCAATGTCTGCCTAAGGGGAGTTTTGCCCTCCAATAAATAAGAGTCTGCAGATCGTAAATCAGCATTTTATCGTCAGCCACCAGGTGACTCTCAAATGTCAAGAAGAGGTGCGTTGATAGCTCCCAGATTTCTGTTGATGGTGGTAGCTGCCATTGTGTCGTGTTGTTGTGATACACAATTTTGCAAGAAGCAAATGTGACCTTTCCTGAATCTTTTGACTGTATACTTTTGCCTTTGTAGTTGCTTGCATCTCCGTAAGTCCAAATCCAAACCATCTAAAATCAGGGCTAAAATCTTCACTCAAAACAAGTAGAAGCCTTTGGAAGAAAGGATAAACTGTAGAAGTCTTGGTGATGTTGGAGGAGATGCTCAGCTTGGATGGACGTCCAGTGGCAACGAATGTATGTAGTTAAGAGAACAAAGAGATTCTCCCTAGTGTAACAATGATCAAATGGGTTGCTGAATCTGTTCCTCATGTTAATTTGTATCATCCTTTGGAACTGCAATAAACAACTCGGCGTAGCACCTTCTCAGTGATTTGCATTGTAGAAAGAATTGTGAAAAGCTATTTTAGAAACTGGAACTTGAGGGGCTCTATTTATTGCTGAGGTGAGAATCTTTTATCTTTATTTAAAAACAAAGCAACTCTGTCCCCCACTCCTGCCAAGCTTCCTCCTTTTTCTTTTCCACTTCTGCCACTCACAGCATGTCACAGCAGTCACTAAATCATGAACTGAAACAGAAGAAAAGTAAGTTAATTGTGCATTGCTGACTATCTGATTAAATCCTCTCTTCTGTGTTTAGACTCTGGATTTATGAAGATGAAGTAAAGGGAAAGAAATGACATGGCTACTGAGGGGAGAATGAGTATTAACATCTTCTCAGCAACGGTCTGATGAAATGTTATATGTTTAAGCTACCTGGCTGTTTCAATTACTCATGAAACAGCATGGGTTGGATGTAATTCTGCTTGCTAGTGCTTGCTAAATGCTTCATAAGTGCTTTTAGATGACCCTGTTTTGGGATTGATATAAGGAACCTGTAATTGTTGAATTCATAAGAAACGCTCCGAAAGGGCCCAGCAAAACTCCCGATTTAGGCTATCCTTGCTAGGAAAGGGGGGCTGTTGCTTGAAATGCCAGGTGCCTTTTTACTTGTAAGGTGAAAAAGTTGATAGTATGTCATTAATGAAGTGAGTAAATGGAGCAGATCAATAGATGAATATTTAAGAGGCTCTTAAAATGATTATGCTACAAAAAGTATGCAGGAGGAAGAAACATCAGGCTTCTGACAGCTAAATCAAGCATCAGTAATGCAGATAAGCTTGTCATTGAGATTCCTACCCACATATGAGGAAAGAACGAGGACAAAATTGTTAAAGATTTTTTTTTAATCTTCATCCTGAGTTTTTTCTAAATAATCAAATCTAATTTTGCTTTAACTTAACGAAGTAAAGATTGCTTTTAATTGTAGAGCAAATTAAAGAAATAGAAGTAATATTGGAAAGCTTCAGCCTGAATAAAGCGTGCTTTGGAAAGCTTGAGCCTTTGACATCAGGGTTAGATCAGATACTGCCTTGCAAATGCAGTTGCTAGTTGTGACTGGCTTTATTGCTGTTTCTGCATCCTAAGAGCTTAATATACGCAGTTTCTGTGGAAGCATTTAGAAGGAATTTTCAAAAGTGCAAAAGTTCGCTTGGAACCTTGTTTTCAGTGTGCCAAATCTCAATTATCATACCCATTACACATTTGGAGTGCATGAACAGTCTCATCCACTGCATCTTGCTTTATGAATTCTTAATAACACTTAAGTGGTTGATTGTTTTACAGATCCACACCTTTTCTGAGGGTATTTTGTTTTGTAATGCAAGTTCTGTCAGTTAAAGTGGATAATAGTTCACTAGTGGAGATCACGAGTGCTAGCTGGCACACTGAGACAATTTACTCCTTGGTCAGAGATGCAATAAAATAATCAGCGCTTTCTCTGTAGTCTAAATTTAGCTTACATCACCCACCTCTACAGAGCAGTTTTTACTTATGTTTCCTTGAACTTCATACCTATTTTGTCCAGCACAGTGCACAATGAGGTCAGCCTCCTGATGTGTGATACTTTCATTTTCTGGTTACACTCGAGCAGGCACAAATCGTCAGTGAACTTTGCTTCCTCGAGGTTCTTGTTAGCGTCCTCGGTCCCAGCAGCGTTGCACCCCACAGCTGGAGCAGCAAGTGCTGTCGTGTTTCAGCATTCACCCCGAATTTAGGGGCAAGTTTCTAGTTCCTGGTCCTCCTGTGTGCAGAGATAGCCTTCTCCACTTGCTCAGCCACTAAGAGGCAAAATAGAAAATACTTCTGCCTGGGTGATATTCATGTAGCGTGCTGTAATCCAGAGTCCGGCTTTCATGCTGAACTTCCCAGCAGCTGTTGTGTAGTGGGGAAACTGCACCAGTGCTGTGTGTCCTGACTGAAGCTGGTAGGAGCTGTAAAAGTAAGGGTAAAAGTAAACTGTTTGGCTGGAGACACAAGTTTGCTACTTTACCTTCCCCCTTAGCTCCTTGGAGAGTTCACTCTTGCAAAGTTCAAAACACACTATCTGGCATCTATTTTATGACTTATGGTAGGATCCTCTCATGATAGAGAATGACCGGTCCTTTCTAGTTAAATGCAACAGCTTTCTTCACCTTTCCCCATGTCTTTGCAGTGTAGAAACTGATTTTTTTTTTTTTTTTTTAAGTTCAACTTCCACTGCTCTGATACTCTGGTGCCACTCATGCTGCTGACATGTTTCCCTGTCTTCCTTCTCTGAAACTCATCCCCACTGGAAATACAGCAGGCAGCCTTTACTTAGGGGATTGCAGATTTTTCTCTCCTCTTTGGTTTGAAGATCTGTTTTTACGGAAGTCATTCCAAATATTTAATTTCTCAATTTGTGGATGGACCCATTTATTGCAACTGTTGGGATTCTCATTAGCAGAAATTAACACAAGCTGTGACATTGCTTGGCTTGACTTTTCCACCACAGACCACAGTTGCATGAGCTGAAATAACTCATTACTGAAATCATCTGTAGTTAAGAGAAGCTTTCTGTCAAGTGGATTTGTAGAGAACAGCACGATTACAGCCTGGGGAGTGGTGTAATGCGGAACAGCTACTCTACTGGAGCAGGGCGTATGGCGAACCCTCGGCTGAGCCTCTGTCTCCAGCTTGACGGCTGTGATTGACGTACCCATCTCCAGCGTGCCTGGTGAGATAGGGTGGTGCTGCGGGCAGAAAGGAGAGATGGTGTTGCCTTGAAGGGAACTGATGTAAGAGTGCATTCTTTTAATGCTGTGCATTTCTGATACTCTTAGCAAACGTGTTAAAAATCTGAAAGGGTTTAAAAAAAGGTACGTTATGACATGAGGTCTAGAGAGCCTGCCTTGCCAGAGCTTCTGTACTGTCTCTGCTTGTGGCTTTTTTCCACGGAGGTTTGTAGATGACAACTACTGCCAGCTCACAAGTGCCAGCATGGGTGGAGAATTTCTGGTGGAGAGCTCTTTAATTTAGTGGCAGAAAGGAAGATGAAGTCAACTGGGGCAAAAGGAAAAATAAGTTGTGGTAGATAATGTCCTTTCCCAAGGCAGGGATACTGGTGGTGAGGTTGTCTCAACAAAGGAGGTTGAATATAAAATCACTCCATCTGGAGATAGCTGAGGACGGGATTGCCCCAGCTGTTGAGTCAGAGGTAGAAGTCTCACGACTGGGATCTGTGCATAGTGGTAAAAAGGACTCCCTGGCTGTAGGGAGGCAAGTGTCTGTTTGCTGAACATAGAGGAGGTTTACTGTAGCCTTCCTGACCTTGATGTTTCCTGTTTGAACCCTCCTTTTTCCACTGGCCAAGACTCAAAACACATGATGTCTGTGGGAGATCCTGTCTGTATTGTGATTCTTGTTTGTTCCAGTTGCATCTTTCCATCTCAGCACTGGCTGTTCCAGTGCTCTTACTGGGAGCTGTGGATCTGCCACTTGTTCAGCTCCTGGCAGTGATCTAACTGGTGAGCCTGGAAGGAAATGCGCTTCTGTGCGGTGTTCAGGAGTTAAGAATAAACTTGTGAAAACTGCTTGTTTCATCTGAGTTTCTTGTGATTTATATTTATGATGTAATGGTGGAAAGGCAGATATCATACTGTGACTTGATTTTTTTTTTCTTACTTCATTCTATTTTTTAAATTTATGCTGAAGGTAATTTTTTCTGGAGTAATGACTGTTGTTTTTGGGTAGATCTACAGCTTTTCGTTGAGTAATGTAATATGGCTACAGGAAGTTACTGTCAACCTTTAAATCTAGTGACGTGGGGTATCCATGAGTTCAGCTATTTGGATTTTGTTGTAAACCTCTTAGATATGATACAGTGGAATCCTCTTAAACACAAATTCCGTGTAGCAAGTGACAGAACATAATGAAAGCATAAACTGTTACACAAATAAAACTGTCAGATGCATAATGCTACAGCTATAAACAGCTGTGGATTTCAGTGTGTTTGGAGTTGAGCAAGATGGGTTAGGATGCACATTTTTTGGGTCAGTTTTGACTATGACAGAAGAGCTTTAAACAGTATTGAAACTTGTTAAAATGAAACTTCCTCGCTTCTTTGCGAAGGAATCCTTGCTGTCAGTATCTTAAAATATTTGTGCTGCTGACAAATTACTACTTATCTTCATATAATGAAGTGCATATGAGAAATGCTGTGTGGACATTAGGTGATGCTCGTGGTGGGAGATACGACATACTTTTGATACAGCACAAGAGGGTTTCTCAGTCTGTTTGGTACAGCGCTGCTAAAGAATGCATGGATTAAGGATGGCTTGTTGTTGTTTATGCTGTACGCATTTTGAAGTGTGTAATGAGGTAAGTTGGCATTCATTCAAAGCAGCTTCCCCATCTGTCCCCCGGAGGGGCCTGCGTTGTAGCTGTTGGACTGGGTGGCCAGCGGAGGAGCACACCGGAGGAAGACACAAGTTTACCCAGGGCTCTGAGGCAGGGAGGAGCGAAGAAGGCCTCAAACGCCTCGCTGGTGCCTGGGGTCAGCCCTCAGCCCTGCCTCTGTCCTGGCAGGAGGGCTGTGGGTGCCTTTCAGGAGCACGTGGGGTGTCCCCAGAGCTTGGGGCTGCCCGGGGAGCTGGGCCGCAGGCAGCGTGGTGTGCAGGCTGCGGTGTGCCTGCAGGCCCCTCACCGGGCGTGCTGCTGTCCTTGGCTGTCTTGAGACTGGAGGATCTGCCTCGTCATCATTAACCGTGCTCTATGTGGGGGTGAACCAGGAAGGATTTAGAGAGAGAAAAAAAAAAAAAAGCCAAGTAGACACCACCCAAGCCTCCTTCTCCTTGTGTCGCCTGTCTGGGCTCTGTAAGCTTTTCCATGATGCAGCAGTGAAAGCATCCGAGTCCTGCCTATGCTGCCAGTCACCGCAGATGCTCCTCGTGTCTGCAGCCAGAGACGAACCGTGTGCCTGCCAGCACTACCCTGGCTTCCTGGTGCCTTCTTGCTCGGCCCCTCCTGCAGAGCAGACCTGAAGCAGACCTGGGTTTCAGGGACACTTGAAGCTTCCCCGTGGGGCTCTCTGTGTTACAGCTGGATGTTTGTCGTTTGGATGCTGTCAATAAAACATTCTCCTGCACTGTGTGGCCCACAGATATTTTGTACTAAGTCCAAGACTTCCACTTAATTTAGTGAGACCTGAAATGGATTAAACAGTTTTTGAGTAGCCTGCATTATTTCAACAAGGTGATTGTTTTCCCCAGGGGAATTGTTCTGTGTAAAAGTTAAGTAATTTGGATGACTTTCGAAAGCATGCCGCTCGTGTTTTGCATAACGCTGAGTTTTCAGATGACCTGCTTTGTGACCCAATATCCAGATTCTCAGGCAGATTTGTAAACGTTCATCATACAAATTTGCTATTCAAGACACGCTCCGCTTTGTGGCTGCAGTTTCTGCTGGAAGGGTGTTTGCTGCTGTCAGAACAGGACAGGCTTCAGTCACCCTTGTAACGTTACTGACAGCACTCTTACTTGGGCTTGTGCAGCCTGACAAACAGCGTGCTGAGAGCTTGGTGGTGGGAATCTGATTGTTCCCGTGGTAGAAAACCCTGGTTGTTGGCTTGGTTCTGCTTAGTCGTTGATTCATGGACTTGGACCCAAAATCCTAAAGAGAAGCTCGCCACAAATCTCTCACAACACCATAAAGGGAGAAATAAGGGTTGGTGCTGCACTGGCAGTCCCCTTGGTGGAAGAGCTGTGTTTTTAGGAAGCAGAGAGATTCCCTTGTTGTGTAACTTACAGAGAAGGCTTGCTCAGCAGAATGGCAAGGGTCTCCACTGCACCCTTCCCAGTGGAGTGGACCTGGAGCCATGCTGGTTTCAGTGATGAAAATCAATCACTGGGACTTTGTTCAGCCAAACATTGGGTTTTGAAGTTTATAAAAGTCTCTATTAGCAGTCATAAAGAAAGATCTGTTTGTTTTTGTAGAGTATATTAAGTGTAACATTGATTTTGACTTGAAAGTGTCCAAAAAGAGAATTTAAGGCAAATAAAATGGGCATGAAGGGACATTTTTTGCTTGCATTCATAAAGATGGTACTTCAGGGATTTATATGAAATAGAAAACCTTCTGCAAGTTGCATGAAATGTAATAAATTGTGCCTGAAAACACCCCCAGTTTGACTATAAAGGTCTTATCTCACGCATGTAAAATATTTATGCGTAAATGCATATTTTATATTTTGCCTTTACCATCCTTGGGTTGCTTTATACTTTCATAAATGGCATCTCTGGTGTTTGCTTGTAGTGGAGGCAGCAAAAAAAAAAAAAAAAAAAGCTCCTACATTTTATTTGATGTTATTACTTGGACTTTTCTTTTGGTTTATTTTGGGTATAAGGTGGAGCGAAAAGTCTGTTTAGAGTAGAGAGTACCAGGGTGATAAAAGGAGAAGTGGAGAGCTGGAAATTCTTCTTGAAGGTCTTTAATTGGAACTTATCCTTCAGACACATGAATCCAAAGTTGTTTTATGTTGTTTTACATATCACTGTTCTTTATCTGCCACTTCTACTCCACTTTGAGTTGTATGTAGTGTTAGTCTAAGAGGATTTGACTTACTATATCTGATTTTTTAAGGCATTTGTCACAGATTCTGTGGTTAAAAGACCTAAAATGTTTTTGAGTTTTATAGCTGGGGAAAACACTAAGATGATGATGTCTTGGCATTTGGTAATGATGTGATCGCTGTGGGAATATTTGCGTCCTGTTCTGCTGTTCATGTTTCTAAAAACATTCAGTATTTTGAGCATTTTCAATAAAATCTTCAAGAATGATTCAAGTTTGGGAGACGCTTCTGTGAGTGATTTAAGGCTCAAACTGTTCATTGAAGAGAAGGTGAAGAGGTGACATTGCTGTTGCTTAGAAATACTTAAATAAAAGAAAGATATCAATTTAGAAAGAACAGAAAGAAGAAAGCTACAGGAAAAGCCAAAATTGATAGCTGAAGCTAGACAATTTGCAGTGAGAACATAGAAGACGCGTTTACAGGAGGTAATTAGCAGTTGATGCAATTCTTTAAGGGACTTAGTAGATCAAAGATGTAATGGTTTTAGCAGCTTTTCACCTTAAAATTTGTACTTACCACTTTTATCATGGCACGGGTCAGACTTCCTGGAGCTGAAAGGCTTATAGAAAGGTGGTTCCCCCCTTTTCCTTGTGACCTCCCAGTACTCATTCTGATTCAACACTTTACAGCCCCTTGGTGCTTTGATCTGCTTGTTTTCTGCAGTACAGCCAAGCCAACGCTCAGCCTAGATGCGGATGCTAGGGAAGGTCTTGCTCTCACCACCAGCCCTGCTTCTCTTGTGGCACTGCTCACACGGTGTGGCAGCGGTCCACTTTGTGCTGAATTAGCTGCCCTGCCAGTTTGGGGCTGGCAGCAAACATTGGCAGAGCCTTTTGCTCCTGCACCAAGTGAGCAGGAGCACTGGGATAGAAGAGGGGCCAGCGCAATGCCAAGTGAGCACGGTGGGTCAGTGCAGTTGTGGGGTGAGCTGGGGTTTGCAGAGACCCCACACAGCCTGCGAGATCCCCAGCGGGGAGGTTGCCTGTTGAGGTGGTGGTGCCCCCCACCAGCACATGAATCCCGTGTTTTCAGCAGTTCCTGTGACACAGATCAATTTAAGACTTTTTTATAATGCGTTTTGCTTTCCAAATATCCCACTGAAGCGTTTGCTGAGTTAGTCATCTAAGGGGAGGGAGAGGGTGGGCAACTCCTACGTGGTATGCTGAGTGGGAGAGGGTGGGCAACTCCTACGTGGTATGCTGAGTGGGAGATGCAGGATTGCATTTTTGTGATATCTTATTCTTAACCATTTTTCCAGGCGAGGCATTGCTGAAGAGGTGAAGTTTCCCCCCCCCCCCACGTTATTCCACATCTGGTCTGTGTTTATCTCTTTTTTGAAGAAATAGAATCTCATATCCCCAAATCATCAGACTTTTTAGACTATGGTGTTCATTTCTTGATCGATTCTCCTTTCAGTGTTAAAATGACTAATTTTTCAAGGTGTCGCAAGAAGAAAACTTAAGCACAAAGAAAATGAAATGGAAAGGTGTTGTGGCGTTCTGGTAAAGCTGTTATTTCACTGTGTGTTGGGGTTGATCGATGCTACAGGATACGGAGTTAAGCATGGGGGAAAGCTGCTGTGGCAGTAAGGCTCCTGGCTGCCTTCATCTGCATGCTTTCTGTGCTCCCTGGGCAGGCTGGGCCAGTGAAACTTTTCACTCTGTGCTGTAACTCGGTGCTTGCATTTTTATTTTTTTTTTTGGAAGTGGGCTTTGTATATGTCAAGTGAAATATTAAATTTAATCCCGTTAGTATTAGTCACTCCAAATAAATAATAGCAGCCTGGGACTGGCTGTTGAGCTCTGATAGCAGCGGCCAGTGGAGAAGGGTAATTACTTAGTTGAAATAATGATTTCCTGCAAAACTTGGATTTGAACTAGTTCATTGCCATCTCAAAGTAAAACCTTTTTAAAATTTCCAGTAACTGAGAATTATCTAATACTTCAAATTCTAAACCATTTCTTTTTGACTTTTTGCTTCTTCCAGGAAAGGGGAAAAAAAAACCAACCACAGCTTTATTTATATTAGCAGAAGAGGAAAAACTTGTGCTCAAGCCGGTCTGGATGGTCTCTTGGCTCTGAGTGAATCCAAATTCTTTATTGACATTCAGACTGCAAAATGCAGCAGATACCTAGAAAGTAGCTCATTTTAATATGCGAACATAGCTGTTTGAATGCTGATTTACTTACTGGATGAGACAGGAATACAGATTTATGCTATAGGATTCGTGCCTTGTGTTTGAGAGTTTTTGTGTCTATGCAAATAGTGTTTAGGAGAACGAACTTAGGATTGTGAAAGCACCTTGAGCTTAGAAAAGTTTTCACAAGAGCGTGACGTAAATTTTTGTAACCATTTAGGGTTGTGAAGCCCCACACGTATTGTTGTGATACCCGTGGCACTATGGTAATTGGATTATTGTAAATTCATTTTAGGTATTTGTAAAGCAATTTTGCATGTACCCGCATTGCCATAGCCAGATCTGTCTCTCTGCTGGTGTGATTCATGTGAGCTGTGGACTTGGACGATAAACGTGCTCAGAGTTGCCTGTTTCTGATCTTTGTTGGGAAATGCAAGCCCTTGGACCACGAGAGGACAGCAGGGGAGTGCTCAGGTCCGTGGCTGGCAGTGGCGGTGGTGGTTGCTGGAGCACTGCTGCCCTGTTGATGCTGCTGCGCATCGCCCTGTCCAAGCACGAGGGTCTTTCAGTTGTACAGGAGTAACTTCATGCTGTGAAAGGCTGGTAGAATGGAAGAGGTTAACAAAGTTTCCCTGCTCTCTTCTCAGCACTGGGTTTAGGTTTTAATTAGTTTGGATTACAGTTTGATTTAAAGCTGGTGAAGGGCTGATGAGTTCCATGCGATCTGGAGGTTTGACCCTTACGCTGCTGTTGGTACGTTTCTGGTTATTGATGTATCCTTTGCTAGGAGGAGGACTGGTAGGTTATTAGTATTCCTTCCCATAAAACTTTCCTAAAGAAAAACAGACTTTTCAGAAACTTTGTACCAGATTAGAGTTGCTAGACAGCACTGCAGAATTGAAGAAAAGTGTGGTTTATTGTAAAATCCACCTCTGCTTAAGAAAAAATAAATTCCATGCAACACCTTAGTGAGTGTTGCTATATCGTTTTCCTTCTTCCTCTAAGCTGTAGAGGTACCATAATTTTATATACTTCATATTGAAAATTCATTTGAATGCAGTCTGGATTTATTTATTTTTACTATCTCATCAGCAGAATATACATTTTTACATGAATTTATTTTATGGATATATATATAAAAAAGGCAGGTTAAGAAGAGTGTTCCCGAGGGATTGTTTTATCTGTTAGCACACTATATATGCTTTTAATGCAATTTAAATGGTATCTAGCGAAAATTTAGCTTGAAATTTTGAAGCCGGTGCTTGCTCTTGTAAATAACGCACACTTTAAGTCAACACTTTGCATCATTATCTTGAGCAATGGTTTAACCTTGATATATTTCAAAACAAATGCATTAGATAATGTGCTGTATAGTTATATGGTTATTTATGGCTATAAACTTTCTGATTAGATATTAATGTTGAAATAACATCATAATATTTGCTGAAGATGTCTTCCTTGTTCTGCCCTTTAATCAAGGCATGGTGTTAATACTGCATATAAGAAATGATATTCAGGTACTAGAATTTGTCAGTTTGTAGTGAATTGGAAAAATGCTCTGTTTATGGCAAAGCTGCTTTGCTTCAGAATGGTATATTAAATAATATGTAAGATAAATTTAAGAGGATATGTTTTCTCTCCAGCAATTTAATGGGTTTGGATTATTGAGAAGACCTTTTTTTTGTTGTTTTTTAAAGGAAGCTGGCCCTGATAATGTCTTAGTTGAGGAAATTATCTGATGGAAGAAAATGTATTTGATGCTACTTATTTCAGAAGTGGAGCTGTTTGTGCAGTCATTTAGAAAGACTGAGCTAGCTGCGGTATCTGGAGAATACGTTCTTTGTCTAAATGAAAATCCCACCCCGAGAAAGGATTTTTATTGGGATATTTTGGGAGAGGGCTTAGACATCTGTTCTGCTATCTTTATTGTTATACATCCAGCTGAGTGTTTCCTTCTCTGTCCTTCATTGCTGCACATAGATAATGTTCTGTGCCTTATATTGCCAAAGGACTTCCTGCTGATGTAAGATAGAGGTAGAAAAAAACCCTCTTGCCAGCTTCTTTTGCTAGCCATCATCTGTCTCAGTTGTATGGAGCTTATATGTAAATGTAGTAGTTACTGTTTTGTGGATTATGCTTGATTGTTAGTCTTTGGTGAGGCTCATAGTCATGACATTTTGATAAAGCCATAGCATATAAATGTGTTCATCTAGTTTGCCTCTTTATTAACTTTAGAACTTGTGCTTTTTCAGAGTGTTTAGAGGACCTTTCTTAATTTAAAGTATTGTGTAAAAGGTTGCTGTGAAACTAGTAACTTGGATTTCTTAATATAATTCAATTCACAGCCTTAACTTCATTTCTTCCTATAGTTTTAACAACCGGATTGCCAACTGATTACACCTGTAGTGTTCTTCTATGTTATTTCTCCAGTGCTGAAATTAAGATGTGTCTTGGTAGTGTTTATCAGGAAGATCTTCAGTTGCCCTGGTAGGGCTCTGCGCTCCTGCTGAAACTTCTCAGGGTCTGGGATTTACCCTGTCTGCTGCTGTGCAGGAAGCTGCCCCTTTGCAGCGTTGGTTTAGATATTGTCTGTCAGCACTTTCTGGGTAGCTGGTCGGGAAAACAGATATGTGAACGCCGAACTTGTGATCACCCACGGGTACTTGTGCGTGCTGATCCAGAGGTAAAAGTCTTTGCGAGGAGGTGCAATGTAATTGGAACCTAGCCTTGTAATTTCATATATTGATTGCTTGCATATGTTGACTAAGCCTGCAATGTACCTTGACTCATCTGACTTGCATAACCCTTCATCCATGGTGAAGCTGTGTAGATACGCCATCCCTTGAGGGATGGTGAGCTGTAGGAGGACAGGACTTGACATACCAGCTAATTGCCCCATGCTTTCCTGTTCTCCAGCTGCACTGGGATATCCAGGGTAGAGCGAAAACATTTTGAACTTTCCGGGCCAGCACCTGCCTTATTGATGTCGCACATGCTTTTAAAACTTCAGCCGGTGTGCGTGCAGAGGTTTCAAGAACCACTGATGTTGCTGTGCGTGCCTGGACTGTTCTGGGTAGCCAAAGAAACGCAGCTCGTGCCGTTGGTTTGCCGTAGTTCTCCAAGCAGCGCTCTGTTTGTCAAGGTAACATCACAGGTGGTGGTGTCTGCAAAGAATTTGAAGCGAAAGGAAGCTAAATATAGTTTCAGATTTGCTAAAATAGAAGTGATGATCTGAGGGAAGCATTTTGTTAATGTTATTTGGGCATTAATTATTCTTCTGAGCTCTGTGTGTCCTTGGTGTTTGCTGGGCGTACTGTGAGCTGAGCAAAGTGGGGCCAATCTGTTCACATCAAATATTTGTCTGCGCTCTTCCTGTACCTTTACTTTGCATGTATGTAGGTGTTGACTGATAGTAAAGAGAACAGCTGGTAAACAGTTCAGTCAAGAAAGCTTATTTAAGATTTTAATGTGCATCTAAGAAGGAACCCTTGGCATGGAACAGAATAACGAAGTTTACACAGGCATGGTTTCAATTACAATTTTGGATGAATGCTTATTGATGGTGAAAAGAGCTGAAGTGCTAGTGCTGCCTCTGCTAAGAGATGTGAGATTTGCTGTTTTTTTTTTTTCCTCAGTGCAAAATAATCTACCTTAATAGAAATCTGTTTTCAGATTTTCCTTTTTTTTCCCTCCTTTCCTGGAGCTTTGTAGGCGAGGAAACTGGGAGAATTATTATCAGTTCAGTGTTTCCAGCTTATCTCTACATTTCCCAGCAAATCCCGGTATCCTGTTGTCACCTGGATGGTTATGAAGATGTATGAGACCCCAGCCTCCAAGTAACACAGCTCTGGGCAGTGGTGGATTTTCACTTGAGTTACTCTGCGCACCAACGCTGACATGTCAGATGTGGTTTACGTTGTTTGAATGAACATCAGCCCTCTAGCAGGGACTTTTAAAAACATTACTCAATGAAATTCAGTGCGGAGTTGACATAGCGAGGATAATCCTCCATTTGCTTGTTGAGCAGGTATATGTTATACAGGCAGGATGGTGTTGGAGATGGTTTTTGTGACTTACAGTTCGGAGGGAAAGAAAACTGCATGGTACAGACAATCCTCCAGGCTTCATTGTCTTGGACTGGGATTTGAGCTGAAATTCCTGTGTGCTTTGTAGGGCTGGATCTGCTCAGCTCTGCGACTGAGCTGCCCGTTTTGCATTTCAAATACCGATTCTGGGTTCCTGCACGCCTTTTAACTTCATAAGCTTTGAAGAAACACAGTTTGTAAAAGTGCAACTTCTCCTCAAGCTGACCCGGTCCCCTGGTTAATTCACGGCGTGCTGCAGCGTTAAGCCTTGTAAAACTCGATACGCTGAGCTTCAAACCTGGATTTACCACCAGCCCACAAAGTCAAATCAATAATCGCAAGACCTGTAACTCCTTATCCAGAAGGAGCTCCTGTGCCGGGGGGACAGCACGGCTGGGCAGCTTAGGCTCATCATCAGCTTCTGGTCTGTTCGTGGTGTGGCTGGGGGGGAAAGAGGAGGATGAACAGTCTCTGAAGAGAGCTCTGTCCCGCTCCGTCATGGGGAGATGCCAAACCCGAAGCTCAGTGACGTGTCCTCCTGACCTGTGCAAGGTTCATGCAAGAAACTCAGAGGTTGAATTTCACTGAGGGGTCAGGACGTGCAGAAGTCGTGGAGCCCATTCTGAGGCACTGCCGGTGCAGCAAGGCAGAGCTGCCCCCATGCTTGGCTTGGGCACATCCAAACCCTTCCAAACGAAGGCATGGGGCTTATTGCATCAGTCCCTGTGTGCTAGGACGCTCACAGCAGAGCCTGCCTGTGAGCAGTGGTGTGCAGAGAGCTCAAAGTTTAAAGGATGGCATGTGCGTGTGGCTAATACGGTTACGCTGGCTGGTTTCTGAGTTCAGATCTCCTGCTCCAAGTCTTTTTTTTTTTTCCTTTATTTAGCTTGAAGCAGGTGTGCTGTGGCCAAGCAGCAGGACAGCGGGTGGTAACACATCACCAGCTCATGGGCTATCATTCAAAAGGGATGTCGCTTACATCATTAGAGTGAGGTCATTACAGAACAAAATTGATAGAGGAAATTAATTATGCATTTTTTATATCCACCAAATATTTCTGACTGTGATGACTACTAGCACGCTTATAATTTTTTAACATACAATCTCTTGCCTAGCTGATGAAAAAATGTCTTTTAGAATGTTTTAAAATTCTGTTGCCTCGAGCGCTGAGGTCTGATAGCATGTCGGGCTGTCCATGAAGCTGCGTTTTGGGAGGCTTGTGGGTTTTGTCACTAAGACGTTTGTTAACACTGCTATATCCCTGCCTCCTTCTGAGTTGTGTGATTCCTGGAGGCTTTTCATTAATCTTAACTGCAAGGAAGTGAAGAAATGCTGAAGTATTTACCAGAAAACATATTGATATATTTTTGATATGAAGTTATTTCTGTTTGAACTTCCTACAAAATCAGAATGATGGTTAGAAGCACTGGAGCATGTAGACCAGCTTTTTATGGCGTCCTGGGAGAGTGTGAGCTTCAGCATCTTCAGGTTACACAGCATTTGGCTGGCTGGTGAAGGCAGTGAAGGTAATGTAGTGAGATGGAAGGCTCGAACAGCACAGATGGAAAGTCTGTGCTTTGGTGTCTTTAGTTTCCATATGTCTAACCACTTTATTTTTTTTCATGGAAGCAAGCACTGTAGGGATGTGAAAACCTCTGAGGTGCCCTGTTGCAGAAGCTGTGTTTAAGTCTTCTGTAGTATGAATGGGACCCGAGTACAGTTCAGACTTTGTCACAGCAAAATAGATCACGGGAGCTGTTAAGTGCATGAAGGATTGACACCTTGAGCAAGTGTCTGTAATGCGTGCACAGTTTGCATGGAGGCAAAGGGGAAAAAATCCCCAATTTTACAATGCTTTGGTTTCTGCTGTATCTTAAGAGGATACAGACTTAGCATTGTGCGAATAATAATGTATGTTTGTGTTCATTTTGAATTTTGATTTCTTCTCTCGACAGGCACATCTAATCTCAGCATGTTTGCAGAAATTGGAAATGCGAGGGCACATTTTCATTAGGTGTGGAACATCACGGATTTATTGCACTGTTGATACCTGTGTTGATAGATGCTGCAAAAACTTCAGCTGCAGGGGTGAAGTACTCCTTGTCCTGGGTCTCGGGGGTGTCTGGAATCAGACCTAATTTGATCAGAGGCACAGTTCTTTTTAAAGCAATGACACTTGAAATCTGTGATTTGCATACACACACAGTTCCTGTGCTGTTTGAAGACCCTAGGCAGGGCTGTCCACTATTTCCCTCTATTTTAAAGCCTCTGGCAATAGCCATTAGGAAAAATGCATCACTAACAGGCATGACTGTGGGGAATGGATTATACAAAATGTCTTTCCATGCCAGTACTCTGGAGAACTATCGATGGTACAGAAAAAACAGGCAGTTAACTGGTGCTAGCAGATATGTCTGAACTCCGTGCCAACAGAAGGAGCTATTTAAGGAGCAAAGTTGCTGCTGTTTGTTATTTCAGGTGAATGCAAAAAGGAAAGCGCCTTAGGATAGCTGTGATGGAGTGATGGTTTGGAGCGTGCTGACGTTGACGTGGTTGCTCTGTTTGGGAGGAGAAGGTCTCCAGCATCCTGCTGGGGGAGGAGGCTGTCGCAGCTGGCTGCTGAGGAGGATCCTGGTGAGTGGGAGCCCAGCAGCTCTGGCTGCTGTGTCCATCCCGTGGGGCCAGCAGTGTCCTGCTGGCTGTGCTTTGCTGCACGTGCAGAAGAAGGGCAGCCCTTGGGCTGTGCTCCCCTCCGGGCACATCCAAAGGAGTGCTGGGCATGCCTGGGAGACCTCCTTGTTCCCTGCAGGTAGGGCAGCCAGCAGAGCAAGGACACTTCTCCTGAAAAATTGTGAATTTTTCCAGTCTTCAGCCAGCAAAGAGAGAGAAGTTCTTAGATCAGTGCCTGCGCAGGGAGGTGAAAGCAAGGAAATGCATTCTCTCTGTCCTCTTGGACGGGAACAAGAGGAAACCCCCGCATCAGATACTCGTACGTCTATTCAGAGAAGGTGTGTGAAACGTATCTTAAAAAGAAATCCCAAACTCTAGTTCAGCCCTAGTGTCTTCTGCAAAGGGTTCCTGGCTTTTTATTTAGTCTCTGGAAACAGCTTCACATAAACTCAAAACCACATTTTATTTATTGCACGGTGCATGGTGTGCTATCACCATTTAGAGCACCTACCCTTCTCAGGCAGCACTTTTTCATTTAATTCAGAGGTTAAAAAAGGAAAAAAAGGAAAAATAAAAGGTGTGCCAGTTGGTGCTGGGAGCATCGTGGGGCTGTGCAGCTGCAGGACCCGGGCAGCACACGCTGGGAGCTGCGGGAAGCCGACGTGCTGTGTGCGGGTCGGTCTGCCCTTGGCTCCGGCACTTTGAGGTCACAGGAATGAACGCACGGGAAGAGGCGCTCCGAGTGAAAGTGACCTTGTGAACCTTAATTGCTGACTCATTTGCATCCGCTCTGATACTCCCTGCAGGGCTCTGGAGCCCAGTGGCTGTTAGCAGAGCATCCCATGGGAGCGTTTCTTAACCTTTGGTTCTGCAATTTGGGTAATAGGCACTTGCATAACACGGTATTGCCGGCCACCTTGCAGGGCTGAACCTTTCCTTCTTCCTCTTTCTTTTGGACTGGCCTCGCTGCTGATGCGTAGCTCAGTAGCAAAACTTATCTCTGGGTGCTCTCATTAGGAAAATGATGATGGTTCAGTTGATAGAAAAATAAAATATTCCAGTGATCTGCATGAAGTCAAGGAAATTGAGGCTTCGTTTTCTGTAGCAACCTGCAGCTTAGCGCTACATCTCCGAAGTTGTTAATTTGAATATTCTGTATTTTGCTCATTGTGTTCATTTTTCTGGGAAGAAGTCCTGTTATTGAAAGGCAAAGTAAATGAGGTAAGTGAGGTGGTAAAATGGTCATCACAAAATCTATCAGATGTGCTAATGAGTACCAAAGCCTTGAATGATGCAGAAATGTATTGCCCACATTTTTATTGATTGAAGAAGTGAAAATGGATCCTTCCTTCACTCTTACACCCTGCTTTCCTTAAATAAAACTCAACGTGTGATGTGATTTCTTTTCCTATTCTGGCGGAGGGCTGGGTAGCCCTTTTTTAGACAGCTTTGCCAGGCTCTATTTCCAGGGCGGATGTCCGCTGGGCTCGGAGCAGAAGCCGAGACCTTGACAGAGAGCAGAACCTCTTGGAAGAGGAGGTGCTAGCAGGCGGCTGCTGTTCCTCTGCCAGTGTTCACAGCTGATCAATTCATTACTCTGCTGAGTGCTTAAAGAGAATACCCTTGTGGCTGTTCAACGTGGCTCCAAAACAAAAACATATTTTGCTCATTTAATAATTGAAATTATGTAAGGTTTTGTCGGTATTTCATGGTGCTAAAAGAGCTGTTGCCATCGGGCTTTAACCCCATGTGTAACTTTCTGCTTTTCTGCAGTCTGATGGAAGAGGTTGCTTAAAATCCACATGATTTCAATGAGTATGACCAACTTCATTTCTTTTTAAAGAGTCAATTTTGAATCTTGGTCAAAATACGTTCTGTGCTCCCTCTGCTGGCTCAGCGGCAAGAATTAACACTTTGCCTGCCCTTCCCGTGGGGAGCGGTGATGGACGTGTGCCCACGAAGTGTGAGCACGGGGGAGGAGCTTTGGTGATGCTGCAGCAGGAGGGTCCTTGGCACGGTGGAGAGGGGAAGGTGGTTTGGGCCAGGAAACACATCTTGTTTGCAGTGCTCGCATAAGGCTTTAGTAACAGCGACAGAGCTGCTGTCATTTGAAAATTGTGTGTCGGTAGAAAGGTGGCATCTTTCAAAGGCACTTAGTTGGTGTGGTTTTCTTCTTGTATATTTCCTTTAAGTGGCAGGTAATATTGACAGGAAAATAGCATTTTAGTAGTAAGCCCAGGGAAGCTGAAGTTTGTACAAGGGAAGAGTCATGCTCTTTACATACAATTAAAAGAGCAGAGAGAATTAAATGCATTTTAGATATAATTTGATGCCTACAGTTTCTTCTTCCTTAGAAACCAATGAATGTGTGTTAAATTTATCTTGGCATATGAAAAAGATGTAATGACTTGTGCTAACAAGATAAAGGAGAAGGCAGCACTTAATTTCCTAGGTAATACACAAAATAAAAATGATTTGCATGCCTTCAAATGATTATGCACAACCTCGGTAAATGCCGTACGACACAAGTGAAGAACAAATGAGCTATCTGGCTAGGACGCATTTTTGTAACTTCAGGCTGGTGCCTGCAGAGCTGCGGGGGGCTCCGCGTGGTCCCTGCTCCCCGGTGGTCTCCGTTTGTTGGTGATCATTGTTGGCGAGAGAACGCATTAAGCAACACAATAAAAGCAAGAATACAAATCAGGGATGAAGTGTCTGCGTGGTATTTCATGGTTGCACCGTGGTGCTTTGGCTAAGGATGTGCCTGTTCAAGGAATTAAATCCCCAGGGGTGGATGGAGTTGCTCTCGTATGCATCTGCCCCCCCCATCGCTGCGTGACGTACAGCCCATCAGTGGTGCTTACAGCTCTGTTCCTGGGATTCTCCTAAAACTTGACATTTTCTGCTGGTGTTTTATAGGCAAATTGCACTTTTCGAGGTTCCAGAGGGTACCTGGTCTCTTTGCAGGCTCCTGCAATGAGCAGTGGGGCTGGTGACAACGGGCAGGTATCGGCTGGCATAGCCCCATAGCAAGGTGTGGAGACAAGCTCGGTGCCGAGCTCGCGCTGCTGGACTTGTCAGTCACCACTACATCACGGCCGGAGCGGTTTATTGGGAATGACTGCCAAATTTTACACAGGTGCCAGATTAATTTTGATATATCGTACTCGTAGCAGCGACTCCGGACAGTTTGCGATGTCCCTGCTGGAAGGCTGTCAATGGAAGCGTGTGAGCAGTTGGCCAACAGCAGCGGTGCTGTAAATAACTTTCTCTCCTATTTTCAAAACATCTCAAACAGGAAATACATAAAACAGGAATGGTTCCTGCTGTAAGCTAGACTCCTCCCTGGTTTCAGGTTGCCTCTTAGATGGATAAGGGCTAGTCAAAGCATTGCTTTTCTCTTGTTCTTAGGCCTTTTGTGCGAACAGTCCCCTCTCTGATCCTGCATGAGATGGGTATTCCTGCTGCTGCTTTGCTACAGTCTTTGTCTCAAAAAAGCTCTCTTTACAGTCCAGCATTGAGATGCAGATGCTTTTTCTTTGGGAGCTTTGAAATTTGCTATTGCTGCATCCTTCAGCTGTCTTCCATGTTCCCCTGATGCACAAAACACCTCCTGCCAGGGTCCCACCTGGCAAATGTTCTTTCTGTGTGCAGTCCACCCATTAAGACCGCTGCTTGTGCGTCTTATAGGAGACGGGTACGCAGTGGTGATGGATGGGGCAGTGCACATACGGGGCGGCTGCGTGACCTGCCCTGTGCCTGTGCTGAGTCGAGATGTGTGGCCATGGCATTGCGATCGCCTCACGGAAAAGGTGAAAGAATTGAAAGAATCCCACAAGCTGAATCAGAATTAAAGTGGAGTTGTGCTAGCTAGCAAAACACAGGCAGGTTAGTTTGAGGCAGACGAGGTCTCACTGGAATTCAAAGGTGTTAGCTTTGGCAGTGTCAGGTACCTGTAATGCTGGGAAAAGCATACACAGAGCAGCATGGGGATCCAGGCCGGGTACCCATCTGAAGTACAGACAGCTTTCTTGCTCATGAAGCAATGCAGCAGATAATTCCAGTGCCTAATGTCGCTTCCTTTTTTTTTTATTTTTTTTTATTTTTTTATTTTTTAACTGCTCAGACTTTTATTCTCTCATCTGTTGCAATGAAGACAAACCTCTTCACCCACCTTCTCTAGACTTCCTTAGTGAGAGATGCTCTTTTCTCGTAAGAGCCTTATCTTGCTGTCTTCAACTGGTGCTTCACAATCAAACTTAATAACTAATTCAGAACTCTTTGGATTTCGAGTTACTCACGTGGTTTCTTTACTGTTGCTGTTGTCTAGCCTGGCATTCATGCACAATTGTGTTCCTTAATTATTAAGCTTTTGGTGTCCTTCTACTGTAGAGATGTTTTTTCTTTGCATGAGTAATTTGACGGGGGGAGGAACAACCCTCATTTGCCGGAGAGTTTTAGCTGTGCTCAAAAGCTGTTTTTTAAATGCAGATTTAAAAAAAAAAGTAGTTTCTGCTAACACAGTGAAGTATTTAAAAGCAATCTTCACTGACCATACAAATCAGTTTAATTGTCCTACCGGCTTACTTCTTGCCTACTTTACTATGATTTTATAGCAAGGCATATCAATGAATCTTGCTTTTCAATAACAACTTTTCCAAGAATTGAAGCATTACTGAAAACTGATGCAGTTTTACTTTATTTTGTAGTTATATTCTGGTCCGTAGCAGAATTTTTTTTTTAATTCATACCTTCCTATTCTCCTTGATGAGATAGCCTCATGATAAATTCATGAATATACTCATGTTATTTCATTGAAATTACTGACTTTTTTCCCCTGTTTTGTTAACACTTGCAAAGACTTCTAATAGACTCAAGAAGTATTTTAGAGAAACTGTACTTATTTTATTGGTAGTTAACTTCTGCACAGGTCTTTTTAACTCGGCAGTAAGCAGCATTGGACATGTTATTAGGAACTGCAGGGTGGGAACAATCTGGGGCAGGGTAACCTTACACGTTTCTTCTGCCTTTAGTTTCTGTGATTTCTTGGCAGTGCAAGCAGATTTCAAAGAAAATAAGAAAAAAATCATTTTCTGAAAGTAATAACTTTTTTATTATAAATGCTTTATGGTTTGCTCTTAGGCAAAAATAAGTGGAAGAATAGAGTACCTATCAAGTAATTCTCATGCAGCCCATCTTTGGGACAATGCAAGTAGCACATCAGTATTACTTGTAGGCTTTTTTCATGGAAATACATGGATTGGGTACTATTCTTCACTGCCTGCTTCTGAAGTGTCTTTTTTTTTTTTTTTTTTTTTTTTTTTACTGTGGGCACTGATGTCGGCTGGAGGTTTTGGTGGTGTTGCAGTACTGGACAGACTGTTCAGTCTGTGAAAGTGTTCTGTGGGAAACCAAGGATGGGGCTCAGGCTAGTCAACAGAAGCAATTTGTATAGTATTCGTAGGGTCATCCAAGCTCTTCAGGTACAGTAGATGAAAAACGAAGGCTTTTTTCAGGCTTTCACAACAGTGACCGTCTTGTCCTTGGTTTAAAAACCAAAACTCACCATCACTGTCATATTCACCTGAAAATTATGAAGATGAGAATTCCCTCTCTGTTCCTAAGCTGAAAGTATAACATGGCTACAGGACTGAGAGGGGAAATGTGAATATTGTCAAATGATGGATGATTACTAGAAGTAAAAAGACATTTCTTGGAAAGAGGAAGTCATCCTAAAACAAGGAAACTAGAAAACTGAATAAATTCAGTAAAGTTAAATGTAAGAGTGAAATAGGAAAGTCTACCTCAGGGACTGAAGATCAGCTTATTAACTCCTAGAAGTAAAAGCTACTAATAAAACCTCTTCCAAATAGATTGCCTTCCAGGTGTAAAAGGAGCATTCAAGAAAGATAGGAATGTAAAAATGGAAGCTCAAGTATTTCTTTGCGTGTGAGAGGACGGTGGGGTAGGTTGTGTGTGTTGGAACCTTTTTCCTCCAGAAGACTTTTCTGAGGAACTGTCTCAAATTGAAGTGTCAGTGGAATAGGATTTATAATTAATTGGTGAAAGGAGCTGTAACAAATCATGGGGACCAGATGGTATTAAATCAAGATTTCTAAAAGCATTTGAATGTGAACTTGATGAGCTGCTGACTCTGGTGTGTAACCTATTACTTAAGTCGGCCTTGATGCTGAAGAATAGAGGATTACAAATGTGATGCCGGGATTTTTTTCCTTTCTTTTCTTCAGAGCTTGGTGAGTTGCAAGGAGCGGCAGACTGTAAATGTACAGGGCATATTGATAGAAACTGTAATAAAGAATAGACTTAATAAACGTGGGGAAGAGTCAATATTAGCTCTTGCCGAGGAAAGTTGTTTGAAGGAGCCAGTGAATACATGGATGGAGGCGAGCTGGCTGGCACGGTACGCGTGGCTTTCTCTTTTTCTACAACACGGCCCCTCGCTGAAAGCCCTCGGCGTTACAGAAACTTTGGGTAAAACCTCTGCTTGCCCGGCCCTGGGTGGGATTTAGCAAAGGAGGGAGGTGGTAGCAAAACTGTGGTCTGTCACCCAGCCACCAGGTGGGTAGCGTGACCCTGCGGGACCTGGGACAGGGGAGGAGGTGTGGAGATGAGGTTTGCTGAGGAATATGGAGTTGTTCAAGGTGAAACTAAACCCGCCTGAGGTGAGTGGCAGAAGGCTCCAACAATGCTGATGGGGAGAGGAAATGGCAGGTGAGGTCAGATGTTGGTAAATGTACATGAGGAGGAAGAGCTTTGTGGACATACAGGTTATTACGTAGATCAGTTATTACAAATAAATAAAAAAAAAAGGTGCTGTAAAAGATCAGCTGAATGTATCAACACAGTCTTTGGCAGCAGACAGAAGATAAATAATATGAAAAGGCAAACAAAAACCGCCCAAAACAAAAAAGAACCAAAAAAACCCCAAACCAAACTGTGTTGTGCCTTGCTATAAAGGTATAGTGTTTGTGTACCTTGAATAGTTGGTGTAAAACCATTTATTTTTATCACAGAAAAGAGATGGTAGAGAGCAAAAAGAATACAACATCAACTGCAGCCTCCAGAGCTGTGTGGTGGCCTCCGTGCAAATGGAAATTCGGCAGAATGGGTTTGTCCATCCATGGAAAGAAATGCTTAGGGATTTGGTAGCTTCTGTACAGTTGAGGCTAATCTGGAGTGTGGGTAAGAAAACCATTATTTGTGACTTCTTGTAATTTCATGAGGTTTTTACTGCTGCTGAGGTTCTCAGTGGGTTTGAATCTGACAGCAGGAATACTTTGAAACTCTGTAAGTGATCAAATCTTCAAACAGTAAACTGAAGAAGGATGGTTAGCATCTGCAAGATCCCAAGTTTTACATTATCACCTCCAACATGGAAAATCTGTAATTGCTACTTGATAAAATCTGATACAGTAAAGAGGGATATTTTTTTTCCTCACAATTCTCTTTACAGTTCTCAAAATATCTACACTAGGCTACTGTTAGAGCAGTGGGCTTAGCTGGATTTTTGGATCTGGTGTGGCCATCAGATACTTTCAGTTGGTTTACACTGACAGTATCTGAGTTAATACAGCAGGGTTTTGGAAAACCGTGGTGGGCTGTACTTCTGTGGCACGCATAGGTATAAACATATATTTTCTTCTTCAGGATGGAAAAGAGAACATACAGGTTCCCCTCCGGGTATTGTAGTCTAACTTCAGGTTCTACATCATTTGAGGTTATTTGAATAAAAATATTTAAAGAAAAGAATAGAAGCCTTTCAGAACTGGTGAGTCTTGTGCATTATGACAAGATAATGAACATTCAGCTTGTTCAAATTATTCTTTGTTTCTGCCACCTTCGTCATGTTGAAACTAAAAATGTTCAGAGCCTGCAGAGAGGAGAAGAAACAAAGATATTATATTCAAGATCAAGAACTAGATTCTCAAGGTTACCTGCTCTCCTGATGTGAGGAATGGGAGCTGGGTTTGAACTGCTTGTCCGAAACTTGTTCTGATGTTGAGGCGATAGCTTGTCTATAATGCTGCATTTTAGACACCTGATGTCCTGACTTCTCCCTTGCTTCCCATTATGGCTGAAATTTTGCTTTTGATAATCACCGCCTTGGCCGTGTAGCAGCTCCTTTGGATGTGTGTTGCTGTTCATATTGCATAGCAGGGATGTTACACGCGGTGTTACTTCCTCTGTTGGTGTGTGGAAGAGGGACTGTAAATGCTGGGATGTTTATTACCATTCAGCAGCACTTTCATTTGAGGTTTGTGATGGAATTTGCCGGTTCCTACAGGACCATTCTTACTTAGTATTTCTGGCAGCGTATATTTGCTTTTGTTACAAGAGAAATGCCAGGAAAGCAGTAGCATGTTTACAAAATGAAAAGTGTTTCATCATGGTGTCTGCAGTTTATAGAAGGCTTCAGGGACTGAATGCATGCAAGTCTGCGTAGGAAGCAACCTTACCTTGAACAGCCTATATCAACAGAGGTGGTGTTTTTCTCCATTTTCTGCCTTCTGGCTCTACCTCAACTGTTCTTCATAGGGCTGGCTCAGGCTGGGATGGCTGCTGGATTAAAAAATGTTCAGAGGAATGTGTTGTTCAACAAATAGCAATTAATACAGATTATTCATTCTTTGTTTATATACAGTGTTTATATATAGGGACTTCACTAACTTTGTACTAGAAAGGCATCGTTTTTGGGCAGAGGAGATAATTATATGCATCTTTTGCTATCTCAGATTGAGATACAAAAGACTTAATAGCTCAATTTAAAGGGCTTGCTTTTCCTTTTCATCAGTGGATTCAAGTAGGGTTATTTCTGAAACAGAGGAGAGCTTGTGCTACTTACAATTAGAAATAGAGAAATGGGAGTCATTTATATATATATATATATATATATATATATATATATATATATATATATATATATAGTATCTGTATGTATTTTGTGTGGGTATACTGACACATTTTAGAATTAATGCAGTGATGTTTACATAGTAATCACTTAATTTCTGGAATTTGCTGCTGGAAATACTCATTTTTTTCCTCCTGCCTTAAAAACAAAGCAAAACAAAACCCAGAACAAAATGATAATGATATGATTACCAACAGTAACAGATGTGGAGCGTAGAATAATTTTAACCAGCTCTCGTTCCTTTAGAGTATAGGATTGCTTGTTTGCGGGGTCAGCAGCCTGTTTTTTCCCCACTGTACCAGACTCTTAATATTTTGCTGCTTGCTCCTGCACCTTGTCTTTGGTTGGAAGCTTGAGGCGTGCTGGTGGCTTGCCCCAGGCAGCTTACCCGGTACGGCTGGGGCTGCTGCAGCAGGGTAGATACACCTGCAGGAAGCCATCTTCCTGCTTCCCTTTAAGTGTGGCGGTACAGACTAGATTTTTGGTCCTCTCAGAATCTTTTTAATCCATTTTAATTCCTGTTACAAGTTGTGGAGGCTTGTAGGGGCTAAATAACTCGTGTTTTACTAGCTGGTTGCTGTTAGGTTTATTATCTTTATAAACAGAAATAAACAAAAAAATCAACCTGCAAAGCAATGAGTTGTCTGGGATCCACAAAAGCAAAATGCACCATCCCAGCTGCCCTGGCGATTCGCATTTGTTGGCGTGTAAACTTCCTTGTTTGAGGGAGATACTTGGCTCTATTATCTAGGAGTCATTAAAGGAACCTGGGTGAGGAGATGTGACCACTGTGGTTAGCTCTCGAGTCAGTTATCTGCTGGAGCGCTTGCCCTCTGGTGTTAGGTTAATCTGAGGGAAGCGTCTCCATTGGACCTAAAAATTTGTTTCTAAATTAAAACCAAAATAATTTAGCCATGAAGTAAAATGCGTCATTTCTTTTTCCCTCATCTTCATGTTACTGGAGTGCTCGCAGTAAAGCCTAGATTGGAAAATCGTGGTGAGATCTACATCAGGAGCTGGGTTTGTAGCTGGAGAAAAATGTTTTGGGAAAGCTTACTGGTGAATTAAGAAGTATTTCTGACCTTTTAGGTTTTTAGAAGATATTAGGTGACACCAGTGGTCCATTTATTCCTTTAAAGCAAAAAACAAAAACACCCATCACCCTCTTGCCCTTTGTATCACCCTGTTCTTTCTTTTTTTTTTTTTGGTGTGTGAATTGTCTTTAAAATGAAACCAGTATCTGAACAGCAGCTTCAGGGATATTTTATGAAGGGGAGAATGCAGTGAATAGTCTCCTTGCCTGCCTGCTCTCTGGCTCCTTCGCTAGTTGTGTACTGGTTCCAATTTTCTTTCACTCAGGTATGTGCTGAAGAATCTGCTTTTAAAGAGAAAAGTAATGCCAATACCACTTCAAAATTTTGTCTGTTTTTTCCTTGATATGAACACACACGTTGCATCTAGTCCACAGCTATCACAAGGGATTGCATCAGAGTCCCTCTTGCAATCTGATTGACTACTGCTTCAGCAACAATTTTTGTGGTATTGCTTGTCGACTGGGCAAACCATTGTCCTACATTGGCAAGAAATTTTCCAGTTTCTGGCTTAACCTTGAGGCTTGTTTGTACCTGACTTATGCTTGTGCTGACCTTGTCCTTTAGTTTAAAAACTTTCCTTTCCTACTGAACGTGTTCTTGCTCTGTGACAGATGCCATCATCTACGCTGACATGCAGCAAACTTCATCGGTATTCTCCTCTTCGTTTTCAAGATGCTTTCGTTTTTGTGTGCATCCCCCTGTGTATATGCACACACAGGTTAAAAAAAAAAAAAACAAAACAAACTAAAACAACAACAAAAAAAGTACATATCTCAGGAGAAACCCTTTGAAAATGCATTAGTAACACTACAGCCTCATTTTTCCCCTTTCTGTTTGACTTTTTGACTTTAGCCCCTTTTCTTATTTGAGTATCTTACATTAAGTTTTATTTTCTCTCACTGAATTTGTCATTTCCCGTGTAACATCAGTTGTGTTTTCTGATAGCCAGATAAATTAGGTGTACCGCATTTTGTTTAGAGAAATCTGGTGTTTTATTTGCAAAACATACTGGGAAAATGTGGCACCAATTATTGCTGGTTAACCCAAGTTGTGTTTTATCCTGCTTTTTTCACTTTCTTTCAGGTCTCTAATTACCTGCCTTTTGAAATGTTTTAAAACATTTCATTACTCCTGAGATCAAATCAGCCAACATTTAGATAACAAAATTAGTTTTTCCTTTTCCTTAAACAGACATTTGCATTTGCTATTCTGTAATCCTCTGGTACCAGTCTAACTTGATATATTTGCAATCAGACCCACAGTAATCACACCCCAAAAGAATTTTTGAAAGTTTTCTGGGACCCTGGGCTGTAGTGCACCAAATATGTTGGAACTGTGCTTCCTCTTTGGTCATAGCATGTCTCATGTCCATCTTCACTTCCTTGGGCATGCTTCCTTCATCCCACCCCTCTCGGTACTCTTGCCCTCGCTGAAGACTGAAGCAAACTATCTGCTTAGTTTTGGGTGATTTATTCATGCATTTAGCAGCCCCATTCCCCTCCTGTTTGCTCATAAGGCTTGAGAACCCTTTTTACCCAATTCCCATACTGCAAAAGGAAACGAAACTTTGTCATCTGTCATTTTATTCTTAAGCTGCTTATTCTCTACCCATCAGCCTTTTTTTGCCATTTCTTTTGAGCTTGTTGCTTATACCCCCCCATCTGTGTGGAACAGCTCTATATGCAGCTAGGTGTGGACTCCTTCTTTCAACAGGTTTTGCTCTTGTGATTAAGATCTGCATTCCGGATAGCTTTTACAGCTTTGTGTAAGGGAAATGCCAAGTTTTTCCTTAACAGAAAAACAAACGAGTAAATTTGCCTTTTGTGCGTGTGCATACATGTGTATCTGTATATTTAGACCACGCATATTGCAGAGGTCTAAAATAAAAACAGTTTAGCCCAAATGTGTTACAAATAAATAGAAATGATTTGGGAACAGAGGGCATTTATGGTCCACGTAGTGCTGCATAGCTTGTCTGTTTAAAGTTACCTTTCTCCTGCTTGTGAAAATGCTAAACTGGCAGAAGGTCATCAACTTATTCTTAAGAATATGAACTGCAGGTTTAATTAGTTGGAAGCAATGAGCTTACATGGCAGAGGAGCAGTTCTCAGGATGTTCCTTGGGAAGTTAATACACTGCAGATTGCACCTTTGAAGCATGGATGTGCAGAAAGCCTCCAGTGAAAATGCGTTCCTAATTGCCACCAGCACTAGTTAACAGGTTGTCTAAGCAATTTAATGGCCCAACTTCAGAATAGCTTTAATGTATTCTTGTCACCCCATGTGAATAAATTGATATACTGATTAAGATAAAACTGCCTCGTTATTCAAATATTGATAGTAGCTTTTTTGTATGTTATCTTTCTTCCTATTTTTATATCCGTTTGTACTGCTATGCATATTCATATCGTTGGCCACTCAGTGGGAATAAAGGACCTCAAGAAGGTCTGCTTTTTCCTCACCAGGGAAGCAAATATTTGGTAACTTCGGATGAGTGAAAGATAACAGGTTACTTTATTTTCATAAAGAATGAAGACTCCATAATTTAGGATTATTTTGAAGCAATGCATACCTTGCCAGCAGGCTTTTGAGACAGTGGCGTAATCAGTAGTATTTGGCTGTGTTCCATAATACATATATTTTGCTTAGAAACTTGGGTTCAGCATATTACAAATGATCTGTTTTGGTGGTTTGAGCATTCAGTTAAAAATACGAGGACAGAATTTGTAATCAGCGCATAGTCTTTGCAGCCACAGGCCTCAGTGGTTATTTACTAAATTGTGGGTTTTGTCTCTCCACTCATGATGTTGTAGTGTCAAGGCTGGTTGTCACTGGTGGTTGTTTTCATTTGGTGGTGACCTTCCTCGTCCTAGAGACAGAGGTTCTACACTGCAGAGTCAGCCTTGAACAGCCTTTCAGCTTGGATTTATAGGCTTTGGTTCCCTCCATCCCCCGTCATGACATGTGGCAAATGCCATTACTAGCCCTTAAACAGAATCTGTTTTACGCAGGAAGGACAAATCAGTCACAGTGAAGCGTGGCTTTCAAGAAGATGAATGTGGTCGTAGAAAACTACTTGAACTCGTGGTTCAGTTTGTTTATTTTGGGGGGGTTGGGGGGCAAGTTGTATACTTTGTGTGTTGTACATTATATTAGTTATATATTGCCGAGTGCCTTATTTGCACTGAACATACGAAATTCAATATTTGTTACTTAAGTTTTATTGAGGTTCTATCCGAAATGGAAGATGTTTTGTCCCCAGTGTTTTTTGAGTGCAGAAGGATCTCTAACTCAGCTGATAAAATGGTTGATAATGATAAACAAAAAACAAGTGAGTATCACAAATTAAATCTGCAAATTTAAGGAGCAATAATATAAGAGTATGTTCGTAGAAACAAGCAGTTCCTTAGATTGCCTTGGTAAAGATGCAGCCTTTTGTTAAGGTAGCTAGAAATCTTGGTGAATGTAGTTCTGGTTGACCGTGCAGTGAAAATGAGTGGTCAAAACTTGTCCTTTCTAGGCTGGATGGACCTTAGCTGTATGTAGCTAAAGACCTGTGTGTTTAGGCAATGTGGCAATAGCTGGAAAAAAAAACACAAGAGGATTTCAAAGGGTTATGTGAGTTCTTCCTTCATGATTACTGCAATGATTTCTTTTCTTGGAGAAAATGGCAATAATGTAGATGACTTCTTAATTCTTCTGCCACAACTTGCTGATTTTTAAGATTATATGTTACATTACATAGTACTAGTTAAGGTTCAGGTTTGGAAGCACTGTACTTACTTCTCCAAAGTACTGAAGTATTTGTTCCTTTAAAAAGACTCCTGCAGTAACTACCACCATTTATCTTTATTTGCTTTCTGCCTAAAGGGATTTTTCAGTAGTTAGAGAACTAACTAGCTGTACTTTTAAGTTGATGATTTCCCACTCTCCTCTTCCCTTGATTGCTTGTTGTATTTCTTTGTTGCATCTTGTCTATATTAGATCATAATTTCTTCAAGACAGGAACTATATGGTGGAGAATCCAGGATCATGGGGTATGATCTTGGTTTAGGGCCTTCAGGCAGTATTAAAATACAAATAACTATGCTTGAAAGATTGTTAACATATGATCTAAGCTGTTACAGGGCAGCAGTTTACATTCTGTTCGAGTTTAGCAATATACAGTCAAGTTTAAACAAGTTGGAAGCTGACAGTCGTTAGTTTTAGTGCTTGCTCTATGGCTTATCTGCTTCTTGAGTCTTAACCAAGCTCTGTTATCAGAAAATGGAGCATAAACAGGTATGCTAATACATTTATTTGGGGATTTTAGTTGCAGGTAGGCCAGATCATTGCAATGTTTCCAGTAGCAGTTTTTGCACTGTAATATGGTTCTTCACAGCGTGATTTCATATGCAGAATATACAGTAGTGCACATTCAGATGCTATAAAAGCAGTAGCTCTTTATTTGGGGAAAAAAATAAACCCAGAAGACATTAATTTCTTCATAGGGGTAAGTATTTAAAAATTGGGCCACAATATTCCATTTTATGCACACGTTAAAATGTAGTATTCAGTTGCACTATTGCATTCTGTTTCTCAGATGATCAGATAATGTAATTTTTAATAACTTGTCAACTACCGGTGAGATGTAGCTGTGTGCAATTTGAATAGGCTCCATGAAAGTCTGCAAAGTGGAAAAATGCACAATAAAATATCTGTGCAACATATGACACATTATTTAACATCGTAAAGTGTTGTAATGCTGAAAATTTACAGCTGTCTATAAGCCATGTTAATAGGATGCTAAGTTGTCGTTGTAGTGAATGTACCTTACAGGAGAGCCCCTTCGTTGAGCTGCAGCAGTTTGAGCTTCCTCACTTTGATCTGTGGTGGATGCCAGGCTGAGCACGCTGCCGAGCACCTGAGGAATCACGGCACATCAAGCTTCTTGCACTTTAATTCATTTCTGTGTCCTCTGATGTCGCAGTGATTACAAGTACAATGAAAAAAAACTGAACAGAATTGAACAGCCTCTGCTGGTACAGCCAGTTGCCCTTTGTCAAAAGTCCATTTTCTGTTGGTTGAAAGGTTGTCTTATCAGGAATTAAATTTTCCAGCTGCGGAAACCATCTGACTAGAAATTGAAGAGAAATGGAGGGTTAGGGTTAATCGAACTGTTTAAAAATAATAATAATAATAATAATAAAAAAGGCATAAAAGCACACTGTTGGCTTTCCAATGGAAGGAGGTGGGTCATCACCTTATTTGCACTGGAAGTGTTCGGTATGCTGAACATTACCTAAGAAATTACTGTTTGACAAATTTTTATGCTGCGTAGGATTGTGTGAAATCATAAACAGGAGACCGATTAAGGGATATCTAAAGCTGGATTTTTATGTGAAATTTAATTTAAAGTTCTGTAAAATGGACAGCGCTACTAAAATGCAATTTTTTTTGTGCAACACTAAATGTGTCTTTATGGTGAGCCTAATTGGTTTGGAGATAAGTGGCTGACTTTTAGTGTTGGTGAGAAGGTAGGATTGTTACCCAACAAAGCTGCTGGAGCAGCAGTGAGCATAAAAACCCTGGGGAGGGACGGGGCGTTTTGGGCTGAGGGTTTCAGGACAGAGGCCCCCTTGGCCTGCTGAGCAGCAGCCCACCATGGTAGGACACCTGAGACCTGTGATGGCAGCAAGTGTTAACCCTGCTTTTTTTTTGTCCCTCTTTTGGTGGATTATCAGCCAGCAGAGGGTAAATGGGATGGGAGAAATAAGTGCAAAATGAAGGAAATGGGACAGGCCAGGGAGCAAGTGACAGGTTGGACCAGATCCTGGGAGGACAAAGAGTTGGTGAAACATGCAGGGATTTTCTGAGGGATCAAGGGATCTGTCTCGGTTGACTTTATTGCATGGTACCTCCCACATTGGTGGTTCACTTCTGGGTAAAAACAAGGTGCTTTGGGGGTCTTGCTTTGTTTGGATCTATGGGAGCTGCTGCCATTGAACACGTGACCAATGTCTTGGCCTCACTGGATTTTCTTGCTGTGGTTGGAAAGTTGACCTGTGGTGGTGGTGGTTGGTTGTTGGTGGTGGTTGTTTTCTAGCATGATTGGAAGCTTTTAAAATCAAGGGGCTTTTAGGGATATGGTTTGGTTGTTTTTAAGATAAGCTTCCTACCTAGGGTTACTCTGGGGAGCCTGTGCTACAGAAGAGCACCAGTTAATTTCTGGTTTTCGTGTGCACAGCCTGTTGGGATGAGGTGCACCTGGGACTGACTGACATTGTAGACAGTCTGTGTTTTCTGTCTGTGCTAGTGGGGTTTTAAAATTTATTTATTTTTTAATACCCCCTTACATCTCCTGAAAGACTGGGAATAGGTTAAAACAAGCTGGGTGACAATCAGCAGCCATGAAACAAGTCAATAAATGGGTGATCTCTCAGCAAGGGTTGTATTTGAGGACAGACTGCTCCAAAATGAAGAACAGAAGAGGAGGGGTGGTTAGGCACAGATTACTGATGTTTTGGGAGAGATCATCTTCTTCCCAGTGTCCTGACAGGAGCTTGTCCTGCCCCAATCCCAAAATACTAAGGAAGAGGGAATTACCTCCCCCTTGGAAACTCCTCTGGTGACTAGGGGTGCTTCTGTGACACCTTTTAGACTTCTATCCCAGGTGTAAATTTCTGAGTGCCTGTAGAAACTATTCACTTTTATTTAAGTATGGAATTACATATTAAAAGATAACTTGATGGAATGTCACACCATATTTATATATAATATATATAATTTTCTAAATGTGATTCACATGGGGTCTGAATACAGCTGTAAAATTAACCAGGTAGATAGCTGAATAGGTTAGCATGAATTTATGCATTGTCACAATTAAAATGAATCAAATTTTGGGAAACTAGGTTGTTAAAGCTTGATTTTTGTTTCAAAACCCCGAGCAATCCTGGCTATTATTGAAAAAGCAAGAAGTAATAGGGCCCTGAGAGATGTTCAGTGAGTACATCAGCAGCATGTTTCCAGGTGAAATCCTCCCAGAATGTGAGCTGTGTCTTGGTGCTACTCTGTTATTGCCCCTTTGTTGGCTATCAGAAGAAATTACAGGCAGTGTTCATGAGTAGTTTGAAGTGATCTGACAAAATCTATGGAGAGAGATCGTAGGGTCCAGAGTATTACTTCGGCCTTGCATTGTGCCTAGGTTGGGCTCTTTCATTGATAAATTTTCTTTTTAATAAGTAGTTCACTTCTGGAAATTATTTTTCCCAATTTGTGCAACTGGTTATTGGCAGTTCAAAAATTAGGTGAAACTAATATAAAATACTGAAGGTTAATATCCAGAAAGTCTCTTTGTTAGCAGAGAAGAAATAGAGTTAAAGTAAGTGTGACTTTAAGTGTCTAAAGGGGGAAAAATTACATGAATTTCAGTAGCAACACTATGATAGGCTGTATTTGGTACGAGGGACTTAGTGTGTTATCTTCTTGCTCAGTATTGATTACTGGTGGTGGATGTGTGGAGCCTCTTACAGTAATGTGAAATTTTTCAAAAATTGGTATTGTCACTTACTGTCATTCTGTTGCACCTGTTGAGCAAGGAGCCGTGTCTGCCTGTGCTGGACTTTTGGAGTAATTCAGGAATTCTGCATGTGGAGTGTATGCACCATGTAGTTCGCTGCTTTGTGTAAAGTAACGTGAGGTCACTGAGGATGATGAAAGCTGAGCAGGAGACAGCAATAGCACAGGCAAAAAGCATTCTACAACCTCCCGTAGTGCAGTGGTTAGTAACTTACATGCTACTCAATTCACGCTTCCCTTGGATGAGAGTTTGAGTTTCAAGCTTGTTTAAAGTTTGAAAAAGAAGTCATTTTTAGTTTCCTACAGTCTCTGCTGAAGTAGACTACTTTCAGGTTATTTCCCAAAAGTACAGGGCAGTTTGTATGTTGTGAAATTGTTTTTTTTCTACCATTGTTATTAGACGTTGCTTGTATTCAATAACTAGATCTATGTACATGAACAGAAATAAGTTCCCTAAAATACTGCATTGCAATTTATTTTGAACTTGCATTGGTCTTTTAGATAAAATAGTGAGTTTGGTGAAAAACTTCTTGTCAGTGAGGTTATTCAAAAAAAAAATCTATTAAATACTGCTGTGCTGTAGATCATGGTCTTTTTTGTATCTAGTGTATTATTACGATTATGAAATAACATTCTGAAGCAAATAGCACATATTTGGGGTGTTTTCTGCATTTGTCTATATTGAGTCTGTACATTGTTAGAATGGTGGGCTGAAAGACCAGAAGTCTTGTTTTTTTTCCCTCCATACAATTCCTGTATGTTTATGCAGGATTTTAGAAAACATGCTCCAAGACGCATGCAAAGTGCTGTTAAGTCTGCTGCCATAATGCAGTCTAAGGAGTTTACTTCAAAAGCAGCCTTTTGTTACAAAAGAAATTGGTTGCAGTGAAAAGGCATAAATATTGAGGAGATATTTTTCTGGATAGGTACCGGGAGGAAGCCTTTCTACCTTCTACTGTTTTGAACTACACTGTTCTGATTGTAGGAGTAAATAACAGTAAGCAAATGTGATGCAGAATGTAGAATTACCCTCTTGCAGACAAAAACAGAGATTAGCCCCATATGAGTAAGGTAGTGCGACCACAGCATTGAATGTAGTTTTACAAAAAGTAGAAGGAAAAAAAAAGGTGAATAAAATGTAGGATTAATACGTGTATGCAGGCCAATTAGCAGAAGTTATTAATGAAAGAGAGTCGTGCTTTGCAAATGTGTTGGTGCCCATGAAGGTGGCTATGTGGCTGATGGTATGGTTGGGTTTCCATGGGGTTGTGGTGTGGGAAGGGACTTTTGGCCAAAACAAGTTAATGTTTGTCTTCCATTGAATAAAAGCAGATACTGTCTTTTGTTTTCTTTATGTACCTGAAAATAAACAAAGGTAGGAACATGCAGCTGGAGCTTTGGTCTTCCCTGGGGTGGGTGTTCTTATGTGCCCATCATGGCTGGGGAGCAGAGCATGCACCCGATGGGCCCAAGGTGGGAGGTGCTGCCCTGGGCTTTGAATATTCACTCTGATCTGCGTGTTCTGTGCAGTCACAACCCAAATATTAAATTACTTTTTTTTTTTTTATGCTGTTGTTGAATGCTTCCCTTCACAATGTAGACAAATTGCTGTTGGCAGAGCTATTGTCTTTGGCTCGGTTACTCTGGGGATATATCCTACAGATGTCTATTGTAGAGCATTGAGCAAAATTCTGAGTGGTCTTCTCTTTCAAACAATGCAAAAGCATTTCATTTTGTTTTGTTGTATTTAATTAATATAAATACACCCAGAGGCTTGAGCAATTTCTGTATATTTAAATATATATTTATATAAAGATTAAACAATTGGAGGGGAAAAAAAATTATAGTGCACAAACTTATAATACAAAATGTATAAAGTCAAGTTAATAGGATGCTAAAAATTCAGGGGAAAAATCACCTCAAATGTTTCAAAGTGTATCTTTAGATCCATTGTCCATTAGATTCTGTGCCCTCAGGACAAAAATTGGCTTAAATATTTAAAAGCTTGTCTTTAGATCCATTGCCCTTTAGATCCCATGCCCTCCATCTTCATTACTTTATCTTCACATTTGTATTTTGAAATATTTAGCTAATTATATTTTAATGTTGTCTCACTGAAAATTGAGTTGTATTGTGCACACAGGTCCTATTTTTTCTCTATATGTGGCTGTATAACTTGCATAAGAGTTCTACATGCCTATTTGATGGAATATTACTATTTTTGTTTAACAGCTTTATTAGATTAGAGGGTGACGGTTATTTTGTTAACGTTTTTTTAAGCTGTTCATAAAAGACATGGTTGCCGTTCTGCACGGCTTTTAATATTACAGGTTACACAAATTATCAAACAAAGGCGAAAAGAAAGGAAAAAGCCAAATCCATAAACTGTTTTCTGGGTGATTTGATTGCTTAATCTGTTTGCAAGCAAAAGCTTCCTACCCCCTGCTGCCGAGTCACATTTTCCACACGTTTTGGCAAGCAGCGAGGTGATGTTGGCCTCTTACCCTGCTAGCGATCTCAGGGCATAGTGGTTCTTCTTGTCAAAGGGTTTTATTTAGTTTTGTCATAGAAAACAATGAATTCAGTTTCCACAGTCATCAGCTGCTCTGTAGAAGCAGGTGATGCTGGGGAGACGATGGTCGGCAGGCTCTGGGGCCTGGTCCCCGTTCTCCTGCCATGGCCTCGCAGAGGCCTCTGAGCCAAACCTCTGCTGGGGGTAGGAGGACGGGTGTTTAGGAAACTCTGGGTGAAATACCGGAGGTCTTCTCAGTGTAAATACTGTCAGCAGAGATCAGAACATTTCACCGTTCGGTGTCAGGTAGTGGCACACGTTGAGATCTAAGTGGTGTATCTACATATTTCAACAAAATATGTTGCCTCTCTCGCCTTCACATTCACTTTCTACTTTCATTGGCAGACAGATTGCTTTTTATGTCCTTTCCGTGCACATTATGCCAGAAGGTTCCTTTGCAGAAAATAAATTTATAGTCGCTAGCTGATAAAGGTCTTCCTGCAGCGGTCTTGCAGAAACATTTTCAGAGCCATCCTTCCCACTGCCGTGTCATTGCTCGAACATCTCTGAGCACCGGAGGTGACAGGCAGCCTACCTGCAGGATTTTCCCTCTGTTTCCGTGGTAATTTTCCAGACCAAGTCAAGGAGAAACTGAAATTTGTAAACGGAGAATTCTTGATTAACTTGTTCCAAACTGTGCTGCTTACTTGAGCTATGTGGTCTCATAAAAATGCTTTTTCAGGTAGGAGCTTTCAGGTTTATTTGATTACGGGAGGCCTTTGTGTGTATGTGTGCTCATATGCGTGTGTGTGCTCGTACGTATTTACTTTTCAAAACTGACGTTCAACCAAAGAACAAATTACTTGTGTTCACGATGGGTTTGGTGTGGTTGGATGCCAACAAGAGCTTTACCTGTTCTGCAGTTAGCAGTACTGAAGTGATCGCATGTTTTGATAACATTTCTTTTAGGTTTTGCAGAACCATAATCGGTTTTATGTATGTAAGCTATTCAAGTTATTTAACAGTCTCTCAAATCTGCCATTTTACATGCTTCATTCTTTGTGAATAGAGGTAGGCAAATGAAAAGTAGCCTAGCAATCAGAAATTGTTCTTCACAAAAGGTTAGTAGAGAAGTAGGGATGTGAAAGTACTTTTAAATAGCAGGTGTAGTCTTTGACATGATTTAAAAAAAAAAAAAAAAGGCAACATTTTTGTCTCACGTTCCATTAAATTAAAAAAAATAAAATAAATCTTTGAAAATTAAATCTGCTGTTGTCTCCTCTGTTGCAGCATTCTGAACAATACAAGCTGAGTTCTTGTAGTTTGTTGAATTCCAGCTCTTAATATTTTTGCAGGAACAGAATATTATCTAATACTAAAGCAAGAGTTGCCTATGCAGTTATTGTGTTAATGTGGATAGAAGAAAGGGCTTTAAGATTTTCTTGAGGCTTATCCAGTAGCAAGATGTATTGAGATGACTTGCATATCTTAATAGCAAATTTTTCATCTTGTTAATAAGGAGGAAATGTAAAGAATATTATCAAAATAGTCTGTCTGACATGCAGAAAATGTTAAACTTTATCACATTGCACCAAAAATAAACTAATTTATAGCCGCACAAAAAAGATTATGCCTTGTGTTTGCCTGCTATAAATTTGATATATTCCTGTAGTAATTACAGCCGTTGATTTGGTAAAAGTTGAAAACATTTTTTTCCCCAAGCAGAACAAGACTTTGTGTTCCCATTGCTACTGCATTGCAACACTTTGAACTTGCTTAGCAGACATGACAAAAGGTTTTAATTAAAATACTAGCAAGATAAAAAGAAAAAATAAAATCATTTGTCTGCATTAGCTTTGTGCATTTCTCATAATTCTTTAATTCTTGTAATAAAGGAAAAATACCATGACTGAGATAAGAGGTTGTCCTCCCTCCTCACTCCCCTCATCAGCAAAAGGTTGTGCCAGAGTTTCAGGATGTTTTGCTAATTCAGCAGTGCGCTCTGGAGGACTATGAGATGTTGTTGCCTGTTGGTACAGGGATGAGTAGGAGGTACTTGGGCGGCTTTGTTCACCATCAGGAGCATGATCCGTGGGATGTTCTGGGGTACACTGAAATGCATCCAAGTACCCGAGGCTTTCCAGCTCCCAGGTAATTGGAAAATAACTCATTCTTGCTCAACGCTTGAGTGTTTGTCTTAAACTGCACAAAATCACAAAAATGTGGTGGTATAAATGCAAGCATTTCTCCTGGTTGCTAGAAATGTGGTTACTTGTTAAAAAGTCAGCTCTGTGTGGAAGATGTCACTAACTGTGAGTTGAATCCAACATCTGATAGAAGTTGAATAGTTATTTACTGACAAATAAGTGAGCGTCTTCTCACCCCTTTGTTCTTCTTGGTAATGGAGCACTGGCAGGTTGTTTTAACAGTGAAATATTTTGACTCTGGTGTGACAGTGTCTTCCTACAGTACCATGGTGGCAGTAACATGTGAGTGAAGGTTTTAATACATGCTCACATGAAAATTCTCAGCTTTACCCCATCTGAACAGTCTGAAATTAAAGAATGTCAGTTACAAAATAGAGTAGCTAAAGGACTTTCAGGAATTTTTCTGCAAAATTCATGGTGAATTGTGGATTAAGAGCTCCCTAAACTCTTGGCTAAAAATAGAGACCGTTCTCCGAGTTCATTAAGTCTTTCAACTACTTTTTCTTTTCTGTTTTTTTCTGCTTTCTAATAAATATCTAATTCTCTGAAACATGATTTAAATAATGATGTAAATCAAGCAGAAACTTTGATGTAAATCAGTCACTTTGATCTTGCTTTGTTACATTTCTCAAAGGAGAGGTTAATTATTAGTAGTTTGGTAATTATTAGATTGCCTTGATTTCCCGCTAAGTACAGCTTTTACAGCAAGGTAGCACCTTTTGTCAACAAATCTCCATTATAAGCATATGTTATAATTGTCTAAATATGCCAAATAAGCATTCAAATACTTCATGCTCATATTTTTGGTAGTCAAATGTTCACTTAATGTGCGTTGAGTGCTAAATATATACTTGCGTTGATGTCAAATTCTTACCATTCAAAATTTGAATTCAGTTAAAATATATGAAATGATATTAAATTGTTAACTTCATTTTCCTTAAGTGTACTGGATAGCTATATAAAAGCAAACTTGCTGCATTTTGCTTTTGGAGTTGGTAAGGTTGTGCTTTCAAGGTTCAAAACAGTTATGGTATTAACTCTGTTAATACTGAAAAATGTTGTTGGCCCTTGAAGTTTTTGTAAATAGTAGATCTCTTCCTCTTGTTCTTTGTTTACTCCTAGACTGGAAAATGAAAGCAAATCTTCATGCTATGTTATTTCTTAATTGATTTCTTATTTTGAGCAAATCAAATCATTGAATTGAAGTAACTGAATAAGCTGAAATTATGAAAAAAGCTATTTCTACATTAGCCAAAAGGTCAATCAGTATCTAGAGTTGGTTTAGTGCATTACTTTCGGATGGCTAGCTGGGTGATTTGACTCTTTTGAAGGCACTGGAAACAAACATAGTTGTTTCTTTTGTAGCATTTATTAAGTTTAAATGCTTTTAATATGCAGAACACTAAAATGAATCTATGCTTATAAATGTTTTAGGAATTTAGAAACAAACTTAATTTTATTAGGAAAGTACTTTATGAGATGATATTTAAATATATGTTAAAAGTAAACATTTATTCCACTTCTCAAGGAAAAACCCTCAACAATGTGGAAAGACGTATTCATGCATATGAGTTTTTCATTCAGTGTCCCTTGTGTAAAGGCACATTCAAAGACTACAAGAAATTTCAATTTCTTAGAATTTTTCTTGTAATCACAATTAATGAGTATCCAAAGTTGGTCGTTGTGGTTACTGTACTATTTGGTACTGCTGATACACTTCTAAATACGTAATGGTAATAAAGCCTGTATAATTGAAGTGGAAATCTGTGCTGTAATGTGTTGGTTATGTTTTGTCGCGTTCTATTCTCTGTCAGTTTCAGAAGGCAAATATTTCAGTGCCTGATGTTACAAAGGTGGATTTGCAAAGCAAAATGGATATGTGATGCATTTATTTTACTATTATCAATATATTCATTTTTTGGGTGCTTTATTCACATATATAAAATTGAAATAGTGGCAGTTCTAAGGCAGGATACATTTTGGCTTATTTTCCTAAGCAAAACATGGAGTATTTGTATTATAAATAACTTTGGAGAGTGCTCTTTATTTTAACAGTTTCTGTTATAGCAAATCACTCGTTGTGGGTTATAACTCATGATAATTCTGATACAGGTGTGGGGAAGGCTCTCTTTTCCTTCAAAATATGCTTGTCTAGATTTTGTAAGTATACCCATCTCTGTTTAATATGCATCTGCAATAGATGCTCCATATTAATGGATGTGTGATATAATACGTTCATCTGTTTTCACTTTAAACACCTGAATGTTTTATTTTTAAACAGCAGCTTACCTTTAGTCAGTTGGCAGAGCTTGGATATTCCTCCTCTGAAAGATTCTTGTTATTCCAGCTCTCCTCTGTGATGGTAGCATTGCCGCTACTGAAAGGAAAGCCTTGTGGGCTCACACAGTTTATTTTACTTTTTTTTCCCCCCTACCTTTTTAAAAAGAAAAAATTAGGTTTGTAGAGATGTTAACACAGCTTGATCATATTTAGAATGAGGGTTTGCTGGTGGTAATTGTTTATCAGTTTGGATGTTGCTGCTAATTCTCCAATGTTAATGCATTCTTACGGTTCTTTGGGCTTTGTGTCAAAAACCTTGTAGAGCGACAGATAAACATCAGCTCCTCAGTGTAATGGAGGACACGTTTCAGGCAACACTAATGTGAACCTAATCTAATAGTTCCTCTGAAATTTTCTTTCATGCTGTTTATTGCTTTTCTTGGATTTATGCTGTAGCAAGATTTTAACACTAGCTACTTGAGGATTATCCTGTTGTGGTAGAGTGTGATATGAAAATTGCAATGGGTTGAAAAGGGGAAAAAAACACCCACAACCAAAGAACAAAACCTGTCCATTCCATATTGTAGCGTTATTGTTTTAACATTTGTTTCTCATAACATAAAAGCCTTTTTTCCATTACAGTCAGAATTTGGTGTCCTATGGAGCGAGCCATTGGGCAACCAAAGAAGGCTGGGAGCCAGTAACCTTCAAAGAGCAATCCTAGTCCAGACTTCTACAGCTACTCAGTGGCACTCTTGCAGGTTCCACAATATCATTGTTTGGATGTTTTGTTACCTCATAGTCACTTCTGTACTCCCCCAGTCCTAGAGGTGTTCTGGTTTTCTGGTGGTGGCTATGTACGGGTGTGGCCTTCCATTGTTCTGGAGAACTTTAGTTCTCTAGACTCCCTTAATGTTGGCTTTGTACAGGAGTCTACTTGATGTGCAGTTAAAATTCTGCAAAAGAGGAGTTTGGGAACCTTTGAGCAGGGCTCAGAGAGCGCTTCTTTCTGATTCATCCTGACTAAGCATGCTCTGTTCCTTTACGTTTTTCCAAGCTAGCTGAGTATCAGCACAGATTTTTCTCAGACAACACTGTTACTATGTGCTTATAAAATGTGGAGAGCTCAGATTTTGAGATTGTGTATAGAATGAAATATTCCTTCTGGTTTGTGCTTGGCAGACTCAAAGGTTGAGGTAGCTGTTTGAGGTATGGATGCTTTGAATGAGACTGGAGGCACATTGCTCAAACACACTATCACCAATGCCAGATATCCAAAGTACAAGTACAGGCACAGTAGGCTGATATGTAATAATTTGTTTGTTCTTATAAAGAATAACTCTAATTCCTAATAATTAGATACTTTTAATTCCTAAGACATACATGTCTTTATCCCTTTGATTACTCATGAGCTAATGGTATTTTGTATGTCTGTCATCCTTGTCGCCCTGTTCCTCAAACCTCATTTAAGCCCTTGGAGGCTCCATTTGCATTATGGGCTTATTTAAAAGCTCAGTACTCACGGATGGGGGAGCAGAGGTGCTACAAGGCAACCTGTATTAGAAGGATGGTTCCGAATTTGTCTCCTGTAGCACTCTGATGAAGATGATAAGAGGATGAGTGTGTATCACAAATACTATAGTGTGTGTATATAGTGTATAGAAAACACTATAGGAATTATCTTGTTATAGTTAAAATGTAGCAAGTGAAACATAGGCAGGAACCACATGGGCATCAGAAGTAAAATTTGTGGTCAAACCTTCTATTTCCCAAGGCAAAATAAAATGCCTACTGAATATCCCAACTGGGTGAAAGAACCAAATTTAGTAGGCATCTTCAGCTGGTGACCTGATAGAAGTTTTTATATCCTTTTGACTTTCTAGACATTTGTGGCATTTTTTGTTGTTGTTGTTGTTGTTTTTTTTTTTTTTTTCCATTGCCAAGGGATCCTCAAAGATGATAAAAACATATAAGCAATGTTCCTAGGTTTCACACACTTGGGAGTCATAAAGGTGTTATTTCTCCTTTGAAGCTTCATAACTTATTCATCAAAATTAGTCATGTTTAGCTTCATAGATAAGAGAGATTGTTCAGAATTGGGGCATCATAGGAGATGTTTTATGGTGTGTGGTATCTGTGCTTTGTGACCCAAACTTGTTTGACTTGCTGCTGAGAACCTAGAGTGATACTTTTCTATAAAAGACTACCAAGAAACCTAGTATCAACTCCTTTCTTTTTTATATACGTATTTTTTTCAGGAAAAAAAAGCTACAAAACGTTAGGCAAATACACGTGTTTACTCCAGTAGTCCTGTTTTGGCCAAGGAAATCTTGCATAATGGTGATCTTTTAGTTGGTGCTGAGTGCTCTTCTGCCTTCAGTCTCAAAGGCGTCTGCAACTAGAAGGGTCACCAGCACATCAAGATGCAGATACTTAGTGTACCTGCCTCGTTATACTGGGCCTTATTTACCTTAATCCAAGCAGGAAATACCTAAGTCCTCCAGCTCTGGAAATGCTCAGATGACTCAGCGTGGTAAAGGACCTTGTCCAGTGATGCCAAAAGGAAGGATATGTTGTTCCTGCCCCGGTGGCGTACATTTTCTAACTTCCCTTAGCATGTGCTGATGCTGCATTATGGAGCTTAGAAACTCCAAAGTCCACGTAGTCTGTTAGTTGGCATTCTTGCTGCAGTAGGCAGGAGCAGGGTTTCTTCTCAGCTGCATGCCTGGGATTTTTTGAGTGCAGACCTTTTAAGCACTTTTGAAGCACATGGGATTCCTCTCTACAATCATGCCTTGGTTCTCCACGGCCTAACTAGCCCTTCATTTGTATCATGCATTTTGTTGTCTTTTATGTTTTGTAGACATTGAAGACTGAAGTGATTGCTGAGCTGAGAGGTCCCTTGTGACCCAGAATTGCATTTTCCATAGAGATAAACTGGCACTTGAAATCATAAAAGATGGATTTTTTTTTTTTGAATTGTTCTTTCCTTCTGCCCAGCTCCTTTTTTTTTTTTTAACACTTTGGAGAAGCTAGGATATTCTTTATATACCCACGAAGTTATTGAATATATTAATATACAGTTTGGAAAACAAACTCACTTTGTACTTCAGTATCAAAGTAAAAAAAAAAAAAAGCCTTAAAATTAACGCTATCTGCATAGCTAAGACTAGGATAGCTTGCTGCAAATCAAATGTTTCTTCATCTTCTTAAATTCTCTCACTGATTTGCAGAATATCAACTTGGTTCTCCATTTATTATACAACATAAAATTTTTGCAAGCCAGATGCTCACCAAAGGTAACATTAGACACTGAGCAAATAATTGTTTTCTGTCACACTGCATTAGTAACTGGGAAGAAAGTGTTTCCTAATTTGTATTTGTGCAGTACTAAATATAGCTCTAGCACAGCTTAACTTCAGCTTTAGCCATTCATGTCCCTGAGAAATTCAGCACCATGTTTGTCATTTACTGAGGAAATGATTTTAGACATTCTTCTGTGCTTCTTGCACTCCCATTTGTGAGTTTTATAGTCTTGGGAACTTGACTATGAGGCTAACCACATTCACAGAACATCCTGATAATCCTGGGTTATTGCTGTCTGCAGGGACTATTGCAGAGCATTTTTTTCCTCGTAGGAGTCACAGGATAGCAAGCCTTGGTCTCAACTCCCTCATTCAGCATTTAACAAGGAGCAGGTAGTATATAGATTTAATTTTCCAGCAAAATCTACTCTCATTCTTCCACCTTAAATATGTTATTTATCACCTGTGCTACTCTGTAGCTGTTCTCATGTCATGCCATCAGCTCTACTGATCGTAAATAACTTGTTAAGAAGTATGCAGATTGGACGGTACTGGAGAAAATCATGCTGTTACCCTGTAAGGAAAATCTGATGATGTAGATAGGAGTGTTGAATAGATTGTGTCTTCCGCAGGGAAGTGTACTAGCTGATTTCTGTGCCTTGGGTTTGTAGAGAGACCAAGATGGTACTTAGTCATTTACCTCTGTCACTTCTTCAGCCTTAAGTGTGCTGCCAGCTCATGCATGTCGTCATTGCTCTGCCCAGCTTCTCATGTTATGGGTGATGCATGTAATTAGGAGGAGGAGGCAACAGGCCTGCTGTTGCTGGTGGGAAGGAGGAATCCTGTGTACCTGGCGCTAGCTGTCTGCCTACACCTGTATCTCTTACCTTCAAAGAGATCACTTCCTCAAAGGATGCAGAAATCTAAAGAAAATTGCCTAGGTTTATAACAGCTTTCCTCTTGGCAGACTGAGATTTATTTATACTGCTGTTTGCTACACCGTAGGATGTGACAGGCAATTCCTTGTGTCTGCACTCTGTCTAAAACGTGAGTGATTGCTGGAAATACGAGCGATTGCATTAGAAACTTTCCTCCCTCCAGTGGGGAGAGTTTGAGCTTGAACTCTCCCCTCATTGAGGTCTTTGAAGTTTGGGTCTTCAAAACTGTTCTCCACTCCCACCAGTGCAGTCATCATCCTTGCCTTCTGAGACGGGCTGGACCAGGCTCCCTTCAGAGGCCATTAAAGCTGTTTGTTTCATCCTCCGGAGAGGTCAGTGGAGAACGACACAAGTAAGTAATTATTCCCTGACTCTCCTCCAGCAGCTGAGCGAGCTGTGGAAGTTGTGTGACTTGAAACATCATTAAAACTCTGGGCAGCGTGGAGTGGCTGTGAGCCTCGGCAGCGAGGAATCCTTGTGCACACAGCGGAGGGGAGGGCTGAGGAACAGGTGGTATTTAGGAGCTAATTAATATTTGTGAATAACAACGTGCTATTGGTAAGAAAACAAATCACTCTGCATCTGAATATTTATGGTGATGACTTTCAAAGCTGCTTGGATTGCGCAGTCTTTTTCCAGCTGTTGCATCTCCTCTTGTGCCACAACGCTTCACGCTGGGGTGAAAGCCTTCTGTGCTGCACGTGGCTGGGCTGAGCAGAGCGTGCAAGTTGAGGAGAATATTCTCAACAGTTGAATATTAGTGGGCCATGAGGCCCCAAATGTTTTTAAGCATTCTTTGCTGGTAGAGCAAGCCATGCAATTTATTTAGCCTGAGATTTCATCCCATTAAGAGCCAAGCCATGCACAGAGATAATGCTATGTTTGAAGAGAAAGCAGGTGTTAAAGGTTGTTCTCCCTCTTAATGTTGTGTGCGAGTGTTTTACAGTAGATCAAACTTGCCTAATGTAATCTTCATAATGCTTTCATTTAAAATGCTCCCTGTGGTTTGTATTTGTGGAACTGAAAGAGCAGACTCTACTTTGTAGCTTGGTGGGGCGGGGTGTTCGATTGAACATATGTTCGCACTGCCGTTTGGGAAAGATAATAGGTTTTTAACCTCTGTCAGTGTTAGACCGAGGTATTTATGGAGCTCTATTAAAGCTGTGCCTAGGCAGCTAACCTTGCCATACAGGTTTTTCACAATTTGCCGTTTTCTTTTGATAAGTTGTGGATTTTCTTGGCCTCTGACTGCGCCTCTTGCTGTGTCAATCAGCACGGGAGCTTACGAAGGAGCAAGGAATTCCTTGCTGTTGTCAGCGCTGCGTAAAATGCTTGTGGCTACTGCTATTGTGTGTTCAGTAAACATTGTCATGTAGATTAAAAAAGCAGCTTTTCAGAGTTTCAGAAAATGTTGCGTGTTCCCTTCTGGGCTTGATGCACAGAAGCAGGGAAGCTGGCAGACTGGCAGGAGTGCTCACGCTTTCAGCTGCTGCAGTTCCTGGGTCCGGCTGCAGGTGCAGGGCATGTGCATCAGCTGCAGGGCACGGCCGATGGCTGCTGGATGCACACAGGGAGGCTGCAGCCTGGCTGCTGCTGTAGGCCCCCAGCTTAACACGGGAGGGGGAAGCGTTGTGTGTCTTCAGAGTTTGTTTTAACGGGGGAAGGTGTAATTTAGCGTGCTGAAATCCTACTGGTATGCCATCGCTTCCATCACTTCAGGCTTCTAACAATGTAAATTGCCATGGTGGAGACTGCAGTGTGTTCACAGAGGAGTTTATCTCCAGTGAACTGCCATTACCACTTTCGTCACTGCTGATTAAATTTTTCTGTTAATGTTTAATCCTAAATAGCAAATGCCTAATGTTTATATGCCCTCTCTGGATAAGCAGAACATCCGTTTTATAAAGTTGCCTATGACATCCAAAATGGAATCTGTGTATAATTTTAAATACATCCGAATCAGACAAACAGATGCAAAGAAATTTAGACCTTAAGTAATTACTTGAACATGAGCACAGAGCACACCCTGTTATGGGAGGGTTTTCTGGGGATCTTAAAGTGCACATTAAGTGGTGTATGACGGAGTATTGTCTGACCTTATCTTTGCTCTCTGTCTCTATCTTAATACTTCCAGTGTAGAAGAGGCTTTTGGTGGCATGTTTCCTCTGCCTTTTTTAGCAGTAGTGCCACTGGAGTGTGTAGCTGAGAATAGCTGACTTGAACTGTCCCATAGACATAAATGCAGAACCTACTTCAGCATTTGGAAGGAGTCCTGAGTGAAATAAGTTCATGTGTACCCTATGGACAATTCCAATTACGTTTGTTAGAACTATAGAAAACTCCACAAGGTTTCCAAAGAATAAGTACGATAGAAATGCATAAAAAGTGGTATCATAGTTAGCAGCAGAGACTGATACTTGTAAGGGAGGAAATTAATATAAATTGTTGGCTTACAGAAATTTCAAGCATTTTCATGCATTTAATAAAGGGTTGCCGTTTAAGTAGCTTAAGCATCCTTCTGTGTAGATAACGTGTCCTGGGATTTAACAAACCACTTACTGCTGGATGGATTCCACTCAGATGTGATTGCCATTCTTGCAACAAAGACTAGCTGATGAAGAGAGTGAAAAGAGCCAGTGCTGAAATGGTCATCACATTAGTATGAGGAAAGGGAGAGAACAGGTTTGTGTCATCTTTCTTCTGTAAATGTAGTATGTTAGAGTCTTGGTCATGGGCAAGATGTGTTACATAAAACAGAATCAAAATATTTTTTCTACCCACAAAACTGCCTGGGCCAAGTTGTCTCAACTTGGGGGAGGTGTTAGCTGGACATAGACCATCTGGGCAGAGACAGGAGCTGGCAGGACAAACCCTGATGTGTTGGAGGCACCACACAGCAACAGCCCAGCTAGAGCCAGGTTTTTGGTGGGCATGACTGGAAAGAAAAGCATCCAGGTGGATGTGTGAGTGCTTGAAAGAGAGAGGGCTTCCCTCAAATCCCAGGGAGCCTGGCAGAAAGTACCAGGATGCTTTTCTAAAACTCAGACCTGAGGGATTGAGACCGGCAACATGGGATAGCTCAGGGTGGGAGTGGGTGACCTGATGCTGAATGAGAGATGCTCGGGTGTGCAAATTGGGACCCTGCGTGAGAGAGAGGTGGTGCGGGACACCTTAAGATATTGTGTAGATGAGAGAGCTTGCTGGGACAGAAGAAAGAGGGACACGGTCAAAGATAGGAAAAACATATTGAGGAGCATTGTGAATAGATACAGGCAGGGTAAGACCTCAGTGTTTAAAACAGGAACACGTTCTGAATGACTGCAGCGAATGCTGCGAATGCGTGCCAGAAGTAAATATAGTAGAGTAAGCACTGCTACAGAGTCATTGAAGTCAATGCTGCATAACATAAAATTGCATAATATATTTATTTGTGAAGGTTGTTTTAAATGGATCTGAGTCCTTGGAAAGGTGACTGTGTTCTGGCTCCCTAGTCTGAGGCTTCCGATGTGTCCGACCGGGCGGCAGGCTGCCAGCAGAGGCCTGAGCTCGCGCTTGCCTGACCTGCTCGCAGGCTGCATGCGCCCGCAGAGTAAAAAAGGAAAGGGTTTTTTGTTGGCCTTGTCTGCTCAGGTTGGAGTGGGAGGGTAGATGTGGGTGTACAGAAATGCAAAGGGCAGTGAGCTGGCAGCTCATCTCAGCCCCACGTCAGGCCTCGGTGCTGGTGTTCCTCCTGGCCGGCACCAGCCGTGTGGTGGCACCGCAGCCGCCAGGGGCCTGGACTTCAGGGCACTGTCATGCTCTGAAATCAGAGTACCGAAAATGTTTATAAAATGAGTACTTTGTAAATGGTAAAGATTAAATAACACATTTTACACATTTGCATAATTTTGAATTGTTTATCCTTCTGAGGACTGCAGTCACTTGGCTCATTTTAAAGAACGTTTAAGAACTTAACCAAGCCAAGCTGGAGCTGTTGCTTCCAGAGCAGAGCTGGCACTGAAGAGAAAGGTGTGTTTCTGGGGAGACCACGTGTGTTCCTTGTAGCCTCCCTCGCACGGTGAGCTGGGCTCAGAGCACGGCATGAGGCAGGTGGGAGCCATGGCTGGTGCTGAGGGGAGATGGGAGATCTTTGGCAAAGAGCTTGGGAGCCGGCGCGGTGGAAGTAAGCCGTGTCTCCGTGCTGATAGCATGCAGGGTCATGACCGCGGGAGGACTGCTGGAGAGAAACTTTTCTCTAAGCTGGGTAGCGGAGGGGGTTACCGGCTGGAAATGCTGGAGAAACATGCTTTTACTTGGCACAGTCACAAGGTGACAGTCAGCCAAAATCATGATGCCATGCGAAAGACAGTAAGGTGGGTTAAACAAAGCAAGTGGATAACCTTAAGGTTGGAAGGGCCATCTGAGAGAAAACTGAAAGAACTTGCTTGGTCTGGGCGGTAAAACGAGTCCTGACAGGGAAGTGGCATAATTCAGTTTTATCGGCAGGGAAATAAAATTCAGGGATAGAGAAAAGCTGTTTAAGCTACAGGATCAATGTTGGCCTGAAAACAAATGGGTAAAAACTATTCAAGAATAAACGTTAGGCTCAAAATTAGCAGTTTTTCTGCCTGTGGGAGGAATTAGGTCCCAGAGTGTGCATCAGACAGGGGAGGCAGGGAGGAGTGCTGTCCGTATGCTGGGGCTCAGTCGCATTATCACGGTTCTTCGAGGTGGCTCTGGTCACACAGCACTGAGCTAATGATTTGTGACGGAAACCCCTGTCCCCGTGTCCCTCCACATCCGCGTGTGGTGATGGGTCACCATGATGGCACCATGTCGGGGTAGGAACGGGGCAATTGGTCCCTGCTGTCCTGGGTTTAAAGCTGTCTGGGTGGGAATACATGCTAAAACTAACTGCTTTTTCCCCAGGATGGAGAATTGTGTCATTAAGTGAAGCTTTAACCTTTACTGTTTAGTCTGTGAATTTCTCTGCTCTTACAATCATTTATGACACTTATTTTTATGTTTGTTTTTTTCCTAGGTATTTTTATGGCCTCTGTCACAGTAGCGTCTCAGCGTCTCACAGGCATTTATGGATTTATTCTGAGAACGTTCCTGTGAGGTAGGGAAACGTTATTACCTGCGTTTTACAGACTGGGAGCTGAGGCACAGCGAGATAAAGGTTGCAGGAGGAGTCTGTAGCACAGCCAGCAGTCAAACTCTGATTGCTAGCAACTTGTTTATTGTCCTAATCACAAACCCAGCTACTGGGTTTTGGCTTTTTTCCTTTTTTTTTTTTTTTTTTTTTCCCTGTAGAAACAATCTGCAAGGGGCTTGGAGGACCTGTGGAAAATATGATTAGGGCTCCTGGTGTCCTTTTTTAACTTTGTTACTTGTGAGTTGACATGCCTTTCTAAAAATATCAGCAGATCTGTTTATGTTAAATGATTAACATGTTTAGACTTTCAACAGATAAGCTGTCACGCTTTTTTTTTTTTTGAGTCAGTAACTCCTTTATCCTACCTGTCTAGGCTTGTTGAATTCTTACCCTGCCTAAGCTAATGCCATCCCAATCACCTAAAGCAATGCCAAGAATTTCATCATCCATGCAAAGATCGGATTCATGTCAAGACAGGTGTAAAGTTTCTCAAGCACATTTATGTATAATTACTGTTTAACTTTATTTTTCAAAGGTCTTTCCAAGCCAGTTAAAATGTTCACCTTTGAGCTCCCAGATTCTCCCAGAAATTGGATTTCAGTGCCTGATTAGTGATGCTGATCCCTTTCAAAAGTATTGCAAAGTTCCTGACACGTGTGTGCGCACTGAATTGTAATGTACATCATAAAATCAAATATGAATAACAGCTTGAAAAATATGCTTTTTTCTTCAAATAAGTAACTCTTAAGATAGGTCTTCCTTGAGCCCTTCTTTCACCTCAAGTTGGTATTTAAAGTGTGACTTTTACTGCCTAAGGAATTTTCGTAGAGCTACAGAAACACTACAAATTATGAAGACACAAGCAGGCTCTCACAATTAAATATTTTTATTGTCTATTAAAATAAGCAACATTATTAAAATGATAACATTGCAAAGAAATATTTAATGCCATCTTCTAATTTTGCACTCTTTATTATACACACACTGAATTATATTTATGCTCTGTATTAATGTATATTACATGTCTTTGTGTCCCCAAGAATGAAACCCTAATGACTCATGAACTGTCTCAAAGTGTACTAAAGAAGATTAAAGAGCTGGCCAGTGACCTTAACAGTCAATTAGGCTATGCATTACTCAACCCAGTATTTGTGGAGCACAGAAGGGAAGCAAAAACTCATTAGCTGAGATGCTGATACTTGAAACAAACAAGATTTCTCTAAAACCAGGAACAAGTCTTGTTGTTTACATGAAGATTAGAGCACTTTACAGTAGATACATGTTTGTGTATGTGTGGCTGGAAGTCCTACAGTGTGGTCCTGCGAGAGTGAAGAAAGCCTGCTGGAAGAGTGCAAGGGAAGAGCTTTTGGGTTGGAAGAGATTCTGCTGGGCACAGGTGGCATTGGTCAGGCACTGGTGGGTGCTGTAGGAGATGGTGCTCAGGTGGTGGGATGTGCCACCTGGGGTGTTTCAGCAGTCTGTTTCACGGAAACAACAGAGCAGAACTTGTTGGCATGGCACACTGAATGCATTTCCTCAGAGCTGAGCCCTGTTTTTTGTATGGGAGAGCAAGCGGAGAGGCTGTGTGTGTGTGCCGACTGCAGAGCAGTGTGTGAAGACCATGTCCCCATCTCACACAGGTCAGGAGAAGGGGAAGACAAAGAGCAGCAATGATGTTACATGGGAGCTGAGATAGCAGCTGTGGTCACGCCAGCCAAACAGTGGTCCTCAAAGGCTGCTCAGTTTCCTAGCCTTTCTTTTCCAGTATGTTCAATTTTCAGCTGACCCTGAGAAGGTCTTCCATCATTCTTAATGTAAACTCAGGTTTTAGGAAATAAAAGATGACAGACTTGGCCCATACAAAATGCTGCTGAAAGTGCATTTTGAGTGGCATGCAATAACATCTTTTAAAGTAAACCAAATTTTTTCAACATAAATTGGGCAGAATCTCACTGATCTAGGTCACAGTTTATCTGTAGGGGTTCTTTTCAAATAATTTCCTTAATAAAGTCCATCTCATCTAGGGGGGGACGGGAGAACCTGGAAAAAAAACAGTGTATTTTTGCTGTTCCAATGAATGGTAGAAGAAGGAAAAGAAAGCTTTTTCAATCATGTCAGGCTGAATCTAATGCATCAAGGAATGATTTTGTAGGAGAAACCCTGAAGATAAACTGTAACCTAGATTAGCAGAATTCAGATTAGGTTTTCGGGAGTTTGGAGACTGCGGTACATCCTGAAGCAGTCTTGACATTCATTTAAACTAAAATTGTTGTATGGTTGCTCTTTCAAGAACATAAAAAATATGTTAAGTTTCCATTTAAGTGTTATAGTTGCAAAATTTATTAATTTCAATCTGCTTGAAAAGATTAAAAACAACAACAAAAAAACAACCACCCACAACTTAGTATTTTCCACTTGAACTAGCTATTGCTAGGAAAATGTTATCTTTGCAATTATGGTTTGGGGATTTTTTTTTTTTTTACATTCAACATTGCCATTGAAAGTTGGACATTGGGATTGCAGTTACAAGTGGGGCTTCGGCGTGATTAGTGTTCTTTATTCTGACTTGAAAGCATAAAGCAATTGTCATCAGGTAACCTTGTCCTCTTAAAATTGTTCAAATCTTTCTATTTTTGAACTTATTTGCATTTTGGAATATGTGATGCTATGTTCTAATTTAAAGGCTTTTCAGTAATATGGGTTATGTTTTTCTACAAAATGCTGGCACAAAGCTCATGTGATTCAAAGTGATTTGGTTGTGTTATGCCACATTGGCAGGAGCTCAGTGCTTAATGCAAAACAAGGAGGTGCTGTTATTTCTCGCTGCAGTGTGTTTGCTGGCTGTACGCTAAATGACGGCCTCCAAAGGGCATCGGCTGAATCCGTTGGCATGGGTCAGCATCCTTTATATAGGACTGTCTATAGTTTTTTGGAGGTAGAGTCTTTAAAAGGTCCTTTTATCTTACAAATGAGTGGAGTGCTTTAATAGATTGGTGCCCAGAGGGCATGCCTGTTGGCAATTTACCTGCCTTCACGCTGTGTCTTGGAGAATGTATGTGGAGAGGGAAGGGTGCGGCTTAAAGCTACAAATTTGGATGAGTAAAACTTGTTTCTGCTTTGAAGTTGTATGCTTTAGCTGTTCTACATGGGTATATGTTTTCAGAAATGTATTTATGAAAAACAGCGTCAACAGATGCTGGAGATGTTACAAGATTTAGCCATATTTGCAGAATTGAACATGAGCATTAGCCCTCTGGTCTTTTTCATTTCCTTTTCTATTATATAATCAGCATATTGGTAGGTGGCTTTTGTTTTGTCACTTCACCTACTTAATTAATTTAGCTATCTGAGGGTTATGTAATAAAGGTAGAACCATCATAACTGCCAACGTTAACTTTGTCATCCCCTGTAGTCAGCACTTGCTAGCGCTCTGGCGCAATGGGCTTGAATAGCTGCCACACCGTGTGTGTGTGTGTGTGTTTTAAACCCTAGACAACTGCTGAACTCATTAAAAATACATGCTACCTAAGTTAATGTGCATAAGAAGTTTTGGTGCTGAGATCTCCTTTGAGGATATATTCAACTCTAATTAACTTGGTTTCGTTCTATCCAGTATCAGCATAGGCTTGGCTGAAACCACCTCGCATGGGTTAGACTTGTGTTTTGAAGTCGAGCTGGATGGGATGGCAGATGCAAAAGCGTGCGGAGGTGCCTGCCCTGCCTTCCTCCGGCAGCAGCAGGGCCTGGCAGGGGCAGGAGCACCGGCTGTGCTTCCTGGGTGCAGGGCATCGCTCACAATGGGTGCGTGTCCGTCTGTAGGTATTGTACTCTCAGGCAGAGCTGTGGATTCCTAAAGATGCCCAAAATAATTAGGTTTGCTGTACTGTAATTGAACAATTGCATGATACCAAGCTCTCCTCCGACTGAAAGAGATTCTGAATTTTTCCTCTTATGAAATAGGGAACAGCAGCCTAGAAGACTATCCGTATTTTATTGGCTCAGCTTTCTCTCTCCATTTATACTTTCTATTCATCATTAGTTCAAGGCTAATTTTCTAGGATTCTGCTAATTATGATTTGTTTTTCAGTGGAGCCAGGCAGCAAGAAGGGGATTACTAATGGTTACATTCGTATTAAGAGCAAATACAAGTATGCAAGGGTATGAAGTACCGGTTCTTGGCTTTTTTTTTTTTGGCAGTGTTGGAAATCGAGCTCTGCTGTTATGTGCAATAAAACAGACTTCACTGAAAGAAGATTATAATATTTTATGAGGGAAGGCTTTCACTGTGTCACTCATTTTATGTTGAAGACAGTCCTCAGATCCATATTCAGGAGTAGGCTGCTGTATTTTGTACAACTGGGAGAATGTATGGATTTGTTGCATTTTCATCACAGCTAGCGATGGATAATGTTTTGGTCTTCTTAACTAGTACTTGGGTTTTAGTCTTACACAAGGATTTTCTAGATCGAAACCTCAGATAAGATGGATACTAGATGTAAAAACTAGGGGGGAACCGCTACTGGGCAATTTTTGAGTGTTCATTTCCTGAAAATTGGACCTTTTAAAGCATTTCAGGTTGAGTACACTAGAAATTGAGGCATTCAAATCACTAACTGCTTTTGAGAATGACAGCCAGAATCTCCATTAACGTTGCATCGTCTGCTTAGGGGATCACAGAGCAGAGACTGATGTGTCTTTGAGGGTGGAAATGGAGCAGTTTAAGAAGTTACAGTGCTTCACCTGAGATATGGTAACAGCATGCAACCGTGTCTAGTTCATTTCAGAGAAAAACACGGAAATCAGAGGATGATCTAAGGCTGTCTGGTTTGCTTTGCACAGAAGCAGACTACATATGCTCCTATAATAAGTTGGCATGTCTCAGCTGTAAGGATGATAATTTCCAGTTGATGAAAGGTAAATTATAGCTATAACAGGTGGGTGCATTAAAATGCTGATATGCTCCCAGATACCTGTCTGTGTTCAGACAGAAGCGGGACTCGCTGTGCTGGTTTGGACCAGTGGTCAGTCTAATTCGGTACCTTACCCCTGGCAACGATCAGTGCTAGATAACTAAGGGAATGGCACAGGAAATCATGCATTTGGTTATCAAGTGTTTTATCTGCTGGGGAAGTGTTGTTTTTTTCTTTAATGTATCAAGCCAAAGCAGGCTGGTTTAGTCACTGAAATGTGTTCCTTCTAAAATGCAGTTAACTTCTTCTTTCATCCTTTCTTTGCAGAAAAGGAGTTTACTGACGTTTCTTAATGTTTTCCCTTTAGACACCTCAGCTGAGGGTTGGTGTAAACTGCATGCAAGTCTTTAATCTGGCTTGTTTTTTGTTTTTGAAAATGTTCTTCTGCATTTCCAAAAAAGCAGTCATGATAGATGAATAGTCTGGGGCTTTTTGCTAACGTTATAGCCGAAAGATAAAATACTAAATGGGTTTCATGTAGTTATTGTATTGCTTGAGCGTGTCTTCATATTAATTTTAATTAATTTAAACAGGGTGATAGGAGTAAAGTGCAGAGTAGGAAAAGGATAGATCAGAAAAAGCAGATAAGATAGGTGTATTCAAATAGTCAGAGCCTGATGAAATTTGCCCTAGGGTACAGCAGCAACTAGCCAAGCAACCTTTGAACCATTTACAATTATCTTTTAGAAATTGTGAAGAGCGAGAGAGGTCTTGGAGGACTGAAAAGGGCAAATGCAGTACCTGCCTTTGAAAGGGGGAGGTCCGGGGAATTACAGACTGGTTAGTCTAGCTGTGGTGCTTAGAGAATTGGAACAAAATTTTTAATCAGTTTCTGGGAATCTGGAGGATAAAAAGAAGATAAGGGATAGGGGGGAGCGGTAGCTCTGATGTATCATGACTTCAGTAGCTTTTGACGTAACCTCTTGTGGCATTTCTGTGGAATAGGGACACACACATTTAATTGTATGTTAAACGAGTGACTGTTTAAAAACAGTGTTTGAAGAACAGTTACCTGCAACTTGCTGTGAAAATCAGGGGACCAAGGGGGTGGCATGAACACACCCCTGTTTGTCTTGGGCTGAGCTTTGTTTGCTGTTCTCTTCACTGATGTGGGCAGGGGAGTACTTACAAGATCTGCAAGTCTGAGAGGGGCTGCAAGTGTTGTGAAGCATAGTTCAGAGGTGGATGGTCATGGTAGGCTGAAAAAGTGTTTGGAAGCCTGCAACATGCAACTTACTGAGCTGAAATGAGGAAATACAAAGCAGTGAGGACGTGGTTAGGCTGCAGAGCCGCAGAAGAGCGCTTAGGTACATGCACTGGATCACCACCTATACACGAGCTAGCAGTTGCAGAGAGGACAAACTCCATCTGGAGTGTATTAGCAGGGCTATAATTCAATTTGAGGTAATGGTTCTGCTGTGCTCAGTGCTGCTCAGCCCCAGACATGGAGCCGTGTCGGTACCTCGGTGAGTGTGGGCTGGCTGAGGGCAGCTCCTGGAGGCGGCTGGGGTCTGGAGGATGGGCGAGATGTGGAGGCTGGAGACAGTGGGTGAGGGGACCGGTTGCTGTCTGCCTTGGCCGAGGGGTGGACAAAAGCTTTAACTCAGCTTCTGCCAACCACCACAAAGTATGAGAAAGATATTGGTGAGTCAAGAAAGGTGCTGAAAGAGAGTGAGTCAGGCGGAGGAGCATGCGGCTGGCCCGGGGCTGGAGCAGGAGCCACGTTCCCTGAGTGTGGTGTCCCACCCCAGGAGGCTGGTGGTGGTGAAGCAGTGCCTGACTTTTGAGGAGCATGGACAGGACACAAAGCAACGTGCACAGAATGCAGCAAGGGAAGCCCCAGTCAGATAAAAGGGAAAAAGAGAAGCTCAAAATGAGTGTGGAAGAGTGCTGAAATAAGGGTCTAAAGAGATTGTGGCACCTCTGTCCTTTGAGGTGCTTGAAAATCAACTGGAGAAGGCTGTGGGCCACCTGATATGACTTTGACATCAGTCCTGCTTTGTTTGGACTAGTGACCTTTCCCATCTGCCTAATTTTTGTGGTTCAGTAAACTACTTCCACCCTCCTTTTCTTGAGAGGATGAAGTTTTTCAGTGCTAGGTCTGAGGTCAGTGGCAGTGCTCCTGCAGATAACGCTTATCGATGGCTGAGAAGGGCCAGGCATTACCAAGGGTGCTTCCCTTTGAGTAGTGTCTCTTAACATAAAGATGTTTGTTTTCTCAATCAAGCTTCAAGAGGAAATACTGTAATCAGCTGTTAAATTTCTTCGCTACTTCAGCATTTTCTTTTGTTAGAAGCACCAGGGTGTTTTCTAGGATGCTGGTGTTTAGCTTCATAGCCTGTGGGGAACCTTGGCATCAAGCACATGGATTGGGAGCTCAAAGGAGATTGTAGCCATGTGATACAATAAACATCTACCTAATCAGAGAAACTTACTGTTTTCTGTTTATTATAATGGGAAACATGTGATGAGTGACTTAAGCATCTATTTGTTCTCCGTGTTTTGCAAAAGTAATAACTATGGGCCTGTAATAGTGACACACAGTCTGTAACATGCAATGGTTAAATATTAATACACCCTGGCTGTGTTTAAAGATCAGGAATGGCTCTTAGGTAATGAATTGTTAACTCTGTTTTTAACTTCATCAGATTTTGTAAGGTGTCTTCCAGAGGTGTAGTGTATTGCCGTTTAGAGGGATAGTCTGTTTGATGAACCTCATCAACAATTTAACGCAATTGTTTCTCTTGAAAGGCTCTTCTGGGTTAGGATGTTGAGAAATTGACACTCAGGTTTTTGCTAAGGTCTGGTTTAATCACTTAAAAACATGGCCAGGCTGCTTGACAGGTGACCACACAAAGCATTCACAAACGGTTTGTCTTGCTCATCTGTCTCCTTTTTTTAATCACACTGATGGTGCTTTTCTTTTTTGCTGGTTGTTCTGAAACCAATTCCATTAGGCTGGCAGGCGAGCGTTGTTTGGAGGAGCATCGGTGGAGGGATCGTGTCCCATGACAGCTGTGACAGTCCATAGGGTCTGCTTAGCAAAAGGGCTGCCCCAGCCTGCTGCTGCGGCAGGCTTTCCTGGCACCTACAAAGTGACACCGGAGACTTTAGACCATACGTGTAGTCTCGGTTAATTGTGTTAGGTATTTGTTCTCCCAGTTTAATGTTTGTCCAGGTCTTGTAAATGAAGTTGCTACAGTGAGAAATTTTATGGTGTCCAAGTTCGAGATGATCCAGCTTATCTTGTTGACTTTCTCTCGAGCTGTTCCTTGTGGCTCTGCTCCTCTGGCCAGCGTGCGGAGGTGACAAGCGGGGCTTTGTCCTGAGTTTTGCTTTATGGTCATTATTTCCAGGTGACAGACAGCATTTTATGCTGCTGTAAAAGCTGTGCTGTTCAAATGAAGTTCCGTTTCACATGCAAACAGTTGGATTTTGGGAAGTTTCAATCTGTTTATTTGGGGAGTACAAATTATTGGCGTTGCAGGAATCGGAGACCCTAACTGCTGTGGTACACAAGGAAGAAGGGCTGATAAAACGTATGCTACAGATGTTATGACAAGTACGTCATATTTTTTTGCTGGATAGCAGAGTGACTGATTGGCTGTAGACATTCCTGACACTGCCTGACAGAAAGGGTTATTTTATCTGAAAACAGTGCAGTTACAGATGAGAGAGCTCCTGAAAAACATCACTCACTTTTACTAGCGACATCCATCACTTCCTAATTATGGCTGCTCTCAGGTGGAGAAAAGTTCTCCCCATTGTTCCTCCAGAGCTCCTCTCGTCGCTGCTGCAGCAGCGTGGCTTTAAAGTTGGTCCTTTATCTGGGGCCCAGGCACCCGTGGACTAAATTAATGCACAGAGGTGTCTGTCTGTGGTAGCTGGGATCCCACCGGCACAGGAAGGGCCATGGCCAGCCGCTGTGGGAAGTGAGCGGCTTTGTAGTGCAACCACCCGCTTTGCAGCACGGAAGATCTGTGAAGCTCCGGTTTGCAAGTTGGAGTTTTCATTGTCCTTTGAAAAGCTGAATCAAGTCAGAGCAAGCTGGGAGTGAAGTGAAAAGAGAAGCCCTCGGTACCGTTCAGAAACAGGGTCTCACTTTTCCACTGCGTGCACTTAGGTGTGATGGCAGGAGCATGGCTGTCCGGGCGCCCCATGAGCTCCCCTCCCTGTCTGCCTGCACCCCAAGGCACGTGTCCTGCTGCCTCCTGGCCAGGTGGAGCTGCTGGAGGGAGATTTCCACAATGCTCAGTCAGCTTAGCTCTTCCCCCCTGAATATGTTGGTCCTGGTGCCGTGCTAAAACACTCTGGAAAAGCTGTGGACTTCTGCCTGTGTTTCAAATGCCCAAGTGGTTGGAAAACTTCATATCCGTGGGAGCCCTTTGCCTAGTTGGGTGTCTCGTGCTGCGATTTGCTCGAGTCCACCTGCTGTGTGCAGCTCAGATTTTCTGCTGGGCTCTTAAGAAATTTATTTTCCTTTGCCATGTTAAATAATTCTTTTCTAGTAGTCTGATAGCAAGAGCAGTGCAGGAGATTTACTTTTTTCTGTGTGCTACTGTTTACATACGGATAAAAATAACAGTTGGTTGAAGTATTGTTTGCTTTCATGTATATGTGCGCCATGTGTTCCACCCTCTCTGCCTGGAATTCTTTTTATTTACTTTGTGTGGCTCATCGATCCGAGCGCAGGCATGGAGACGCCGAGGATGCCATGGTGATGGGGTCAGCGTAGGTGCCTGCGTACGTGGTGTGGTCAGGGAGGAATAAATGAGCGTTTTCAAAATTGTAGTTTAATTCCAGTGACTTTGCAGATGGTGAAGTATTTACAGTTGCTGAAATGGTCTGTGCTGCCCCGTGCTGCCTTTTCCCTTTGAAGAGTAGGTGCCTTGCAGCCCTTTCCTGGCTGCTGGTAATTGCAGTAATTAAACATACCTGGTAATGACAACAGCCCTGATGCACCCTCTGCTCCTGAGGACACTGATGTCCTGAGGTCAGGAGCACCCACTGCTGTTTCACACAGCCCTCAATTTGAATGCAGGCTCAAGGTTAGAGCTGCGCTCCAGAGGCAGGCAGGAGGGCATAGCAATGCTCCCCGCGTGCTCCCGGCTTCCTCCTGTGAAGTGGAAGTACGGACGGTCGAGGTCCTGCTGAACCGACCTGGTGTTTTATTGTTTCACGCGTACACTTCGTTTTGTACCACTAAAGGAGGGCTTGTTCTTTGGAAAATGACCCTAAGGTATTATCTCTCCTGGTAGGAAGAGGGGAGTGCAGAAGAGATTAAAGTAACTTAAAAAGAAAAATAGGCTTAGTGATGCTGTGGTCCCCAACTCGCCAAAGCTTTGGCGGCCAAACGCCGTGAGCACTGGTTATGGAAGAGCATCGCCTGTGGATTTCAGCAGCAACCATGGAATTTCAGAGTCCCAAAAACTGCTGTGTAGTTGAACAGATTGAGTAAAAGCTCCCAATGTTGTTGAAGTTCTAGAGGAAAAAATGATTTGCACTAACAGCTAAGTTTTCTTTTTTTTTTTTTCCCCAAAAAAGTCTGATAATGGGTGGAAAAAATCGACCAACCAACCATACAACAACAAAACCACCACCAAAAATCGGAAATCCCCCCTATCCAATTTCCGAGGACTGAAATGCTTCATTATCCATCAGCTCCCCAAAGGCTAATTTGTGGGGATGGTGGTGCCAGAGCAGAGGCTTTTGCAGGGAAAGTGTGGGAGAGGCCATCTGTCAATATTGTTCTTGCTGCTTTTCCAATGCTTTTACAAATTGATAGTCTGGGAGTTGTCTCTGCTGCAGGTAAAGCCTGTTTCGAGCCCTTGTGTGTTGTTATTTTATTGAAGTGAGACATGAACGCTCTGGGGAAAATGGCATTGTGAGATGAAGCACTCTGATACGTGCATATAGCTTAAATGTCATCATACCTAAAAAAAAGATAAAGCAGATGTTAATTGTAAAACTGTACTTCATGTACATTTCTCTGAAAGCATTTCATCTAATTCAGCATATCTGAGCACATGACTGCTGTGTTTATCCATCCTAAAAATGTTTCTTTGAAACAGTTCTGTGATTATGCAAATACATAGTTTTAATAGAAGGGAGAGTAGATTTAGGAGTCTCTGATTAGAGAGAATATTTTCTTCCAAGATTAAGAGTCTGAAGTAACAGTCGATGTTATCATTTGTTGTGAAGGAGAGAATTGCAGGTCCACGTTTTCTCCTACCATTAGATAAGCAGTTTGACTGGAATAGCAGTTTTAATCTGTTTTAATGATGTTTTTCCAATATGAAAGGGGCCAGGAGATGCATAAGTCTAAAGGTCTGCTGGTAATTGTCGAAGTGATGGGAGTTGTTTACCGAACGTACAGTGACTGGATTGTTGCTTCTCGCTGCGAGCGCGCGCGTGACCTTTGTTCGTGGCTTAAAGTATAATTAAGGAATACGTGCCTCTGTGTATTTAGAAACAATAAAACCATCCCACTTGCAGATGTCGAGGTATTTAGGGATGGCAAATACAAATGAAGCAGTTTGGTGAGTGCTGGTGCTAACTGTTAAGTTATTTACCGATGTTCCCATGCCTTTCTCCAACGCAGCTGAAATGGTGTCACAGCAAAGCTTTCCGTAGGCTCTGCCTCACGCTGCTGAGGTCATGGCTGCTTATCGTGCCTACGGAGGTACAGCTCCGTCAGCTTTTCCAGGTGATCCCGAAGAAAAGAAACTAAGAAATCCTAACCTGCTGTGCCTTTTGCCTACAGTGCGTGCCAAGCCTTTTGCAAGCTATTTGCAGAGATATTAAATAGGCTTTGCTTCTTGTCTTTCTCTGCTGGCATGGTCCTGCACCTGCAATGTGTATCCAGTTGTAGGAACCTCAGTGAGGGAGAGAAAGGCAATTGGAGGCAATTCTCTGCTGAAATCCTTCAAGGCTGACTTCTTAAACTCATGTTGTTCCCTAATGCCCAATGTTTCTGGGGCTGTCAGGGTAAACAGTGGCCACTTTGCAGCAGGTGGGCTTTCTTAATCTGTTGGTTTGACACGCTGCAGTGCAAGCTTTGGTTTGCTCCAGCATGTGATGCCTTGTGCCTGGGCAAAGGAGGAAATGTGTGCATGGCTCATGGCAGTAGCAGATCTTAAAAGGATTGGTTTGAAGCTGCTTGGAACCTTTTCTGAATGTAGAAAAACTCCCGTGCTAGCTGTCCTCTCACAAAGCTGGAGAAGTGCTTCCACAGACCTGGAAGCTGCCGGCAGGATGCTGGGGCCAGCACATCCCCGGTGCTCCCCATCCTGCCCAGCTGCCCCTATCCCTCAGCACCATCCCCCTTTGTCCCTTTTCATCCCGAGCAGCGTTGGGTGTCTCTGAGGGAGAAGGGTGTCACCGCTGCTCCAGCACCATGGTGCTCAGTTGGGGTGGGCACAGGCAGGGGCATCGCTGCTGAGACATCCCCAGCCGCAGCCCAGGGCTCTGCAGCACGTGGGCACCGCCGTCTAGTTGAGGCAGGATTTCTTTGGGGCAAATGAAGTGTCTGTCACGACTGAATTAATGTAAATATTTCTAATAACGCGTGCGTGTGTGGAGAAATACATATTTAGCAGCTGCAGTATTTGCACCACAAACTGCGAAGAGGATAATGTAACACCTTTTAAATAAAGGAGGCAAGAAGGGAAATCCCCAAATTTAGCCTTGTTGCTGGATTGTGAAACTTGATAATCGGCTGTCTTGGAGTATGGGAGGAAAAGGACATCACTAAATAGGGGGAAAGGACCTGAAAACAAACTACCTCTCTGGATCCTCTTACAGCAGAATATTAGACTGGTTGGAAAGAAATCTAAGATCTCTGTAAGAAGTTAAGCAATAAAATTATGGAGAGTGGGTGTTGTTTTTTTCCCCATCCATACAACCACGGTTAGCTGACTACATGAGAAAAGGCCTCTGGTATGTAAATGTGTTTGTGTTTTTTTTCCTTCCGAGGAAGGAATTCAAGATCTGCTGTCAGTGCTGTGCGTTGCCTGTGCTGCAAGCTTTCCTTTCTAAGGGTTGTTAATAAATAGAAAATTGACAACTTCAAGAGAATTGATTGAAGAGAGAGGATTTTCATCAGATTTTTTTTTCCACCCACTTGGAGCGATGAAAATCTGCCCAGGGATCTTTCTCATCCCTCTTGTTACTGCCTTAGCCTAATGCCTGGACCACTTTAAAGGCCATTAGTACCAGGAACAAAAGTTAAAAGAAAACAAAGTCTCATTTTCAGTCGCTTTCCCGGTTATTCATTTTGGATTCAGCGCATGAACGACTTGTAGTTCACTGTGTGGCTGAGTCGCGGGATCAAGGCTACAATGGAGGCATTGTCATCACCTTTCTCTCCCTGCTTCTCTGTGCAATGAAGTTGAAATCCTGCTTTTGGCATCCAAGCTGTTGCTTTGGTGACCAATTATGACTCCAGAAGTATACATTGTGGTCTTGCTGAATAGTTGAAAGAGCGTAAGGAAAAAGATAAATGTGTTCAAACACAAGTCTGTTTTGCAAGCCTTCAAGGTGATTCAGAATAGAGTTGTTTGCGTATTTTATTTAACCTGATATGTAAGCATAGTGTTGGGAATTCAAATGTCAGTGTTACAAATCCAGAAAATATAATTAAAGGTGATTTAACACTCAATGCTGTGCCCTTTCCGTACACGTTATAATTACCTTTAATTTTTGATAGTATGGAGTTCTCAGTTTCACTGAGTTGCACTGCTTGTCTGCAGTTATTTAATTTTAGAAATAATTATGCTAGTCACTTAAAACTGTTTTTTTTTTCTTCTAGAAGCCTAAAACAGAATCTGTAATTCAGGGTTTAGTGGATGCATCTTGGTCTTACTGATGTTTCTGAAAGTATTTCTGTGAATCTAACAAGTTTATGTGAGGTATTTTTAGATTGAAGAGGGAGCTTTATGCTAGTGACATTGCAGAGGTGAAAGAATGAGAAAAATGGTAAATTCCACAAACACGTTGATATAGCAGCTCCGTCACAGGTAAAGCCCAAAATTCAGCCAAATTGGAGTGTGCAAACAGGAGAAAAATGGGTGTTTTCAGGGAGAAGAATCACGTGCGATGCTCCAGCAGAATTTTCTTATTTTCTTTGAACGCTTTCAGCAGTGATGTTTTCAGGATTTGTTCATTGCTTCCCACTGCATTTAATCCCCTCTGCTGTGCTTCGTGTGGTTCACGAGGTCCTTGGGTCAGCGACGGCTCCGTGCGCAGACACGCCGGCCGTGCCACTCACACGCAGTAAGTGACAACCCCGATGATTTAATGACAGTCTCGCCCGTAACGTGCTGATGCCGCAAGTTACTAATGCTCTCGGTGGGCTAACGAGTACGTCCATTCGCCATGCTGGGTAGGCTGCTTTGTTTGTCCTCCCCAAAGATTAGTGTTTATACTCCCTTGATAAAAGAAAAAGCACTCCAAGCATGTGTTCAAAGGGAAAACTCTCCTAGATCTGGCAGGCAATACAATTTCACTAATAGCTGCAGATACTTAAGTAGCCTATTTTCATAATCCCATAGGTAGTTGTTAAGAGCATTTTCTCCTACTGGGAGAATATCTATCCTTCTCTTGAACTTCTTGTCAGCTCTCACTGTATTTATGACCTTAATGGAGTTTCCAGCAATCATGCTAAGATACAGTGGGCCCTAAGTATATCCATATATCTGTACTTGATTTTACGCCTAGTAGCACCTCAGGTTGGTGTAGATGGACTGTTTGGGTCATGTCTGTAGTAATAACACAGACATGTCCCATGCCCTCATAAATGTTCCTTCCTTGGTGGTTGAACCGTACTAAATTTAGACCAGCTTTGTAGTTGCATTTTGCTCATTTAAATGAGACTATTCTCTTGGGCTAGATTGCATCTGCTACTGAAATAGTACCTAGGGCAGAATTAGTAAATCAGCCATTTCAGTGCATTTTTTCCCAAAATCTGGTGTGAAAGAGAATAGATTGACAACCCAATAACTTCTCACTGGGGCTTATGGAAATTACGAAGTCAATTGTATTGTGCAGGAAAGCTGCGCAGTGCAGCTTGTTTTCTTTTCCTTGTGTAGTTTTTAAGTACACTGCGATGGTTTTGGGCTGGGAATAGTGTTTTAAGAGGAGACGCTTTGGTGCCGCTCTGAGCTTTGGAGCTGAAGTCACGCGGAGCTGAAGAACCAGATTGTATAAAGAGGATTTCAGAAGCTGATAATAAAGGCCTTACTCATTGGTGATATAAGAATAACAAGTATGTTGCAAGGAAAGATTATGATCTCTGTTTCAAAACAAAAGAAGTTACCTGGGATACGTATTCTTATTTTGATCGATAAGCCAATATGTAGAAATGTCAAAGTTTTGGCCAGGAAGGACTTAAGCCTTCAGAATTAAAAAGCATCTGTTCCTGAAATCTGAGCTTCTGATCCCTCTAATCGCTAAATAAAGGAAGAAAGAAAGAAAATAGTCTCCATTTTACTTATTTTACCAAATATCCTGTTCTACAATAACTTCATTAGTTTTTGCATGTTGATCTGTAATTTGTAGGCATTCAGGGGTTGGGGGGGGGGGAAGCTAATTTTGATGACTTTGTAAGATTCTATTAGAGCTATATAAAAATAAGTATTTTGGTAAATGAGTACAGCATTACTGCCTTGAGCATCTGGAGGCTTCCTGGTTGTCCAGGAAGAATTATCTAAAGGTTGGTTGCAAAGGATGTGCTGCCTGGTCTTGTTCTTGTCAGGCTGCTGGTGACCACCTCACTCTGAACCTTTACCCAAAATAAATGGGGAAGTGCTTAAAGAAGTTTCAAGAATATAAAGCACTGTTTATGGGCTGTTCTCCATTATGTTTTCCTCAGTTTATAAGGAATTACAGGTCCTATCTTGTCTCTGCACTGCAATCAGCTGTGATTCCCAGATCAAATTGCAAGGCAGAGACAGGATCTTTGGTCTGGCTGAGGAAGGAGACAAATCCTTGAAGGCATCTCTTCAGAGAGGGGCCATCCTCATTAACAGGTCATTATCAGATGTAGCTGTGCTGCTGGAAGGAACTTAGTCTAGGTGAGTTGTAAATCTTGAAATCTTCAGGCTTCTTGTTCGGTAAATCCCTCATAAAAGGTGAGGAAGCGTGTGGCAGTTGCTCTGATTAAAAAATAGAAGTGGAAATGTGCGAATGCTGTGCTGAAACACAGCATTTACCAGAAGATTCTCCTTCTGAAGGGTTTGCTAAGGGTTTAACCTCCTGAAGATGTTGAAAATAAAGGAGAAGCGCTGTTCTGGCGTTTGGAAGCATGCTGGTCCTTTCCTTAGAGATTGTTTACTGCAGAGGACATAGGCTTTAGCAAATTTTTCTGATGTTATTGAAATATAACCGTAGTCCCTGGGTAGGAGATTATTTTGCAAAAGAAAATCAATCTAAAACTGCCTTGAAATCTCTTTTAGAGGCTGGTAAGTACTTTGCGTTATGCAGTAATTGGGTCACCGTGTGTAGTTAAGACTGCTGCTTCTAGAGGCAGCCTGGGCATCTCCAGTCTCTACCCACTTCTCTACTTCTGCTTGCTCCAAATCTTTTTATCATAAGCAGCCACACAATGCATCAGATCAGGAGTCTGCTTCAGGTTGAACAAAATTGTATTCCCCCCCCCCACATACTTTTACCTTGCGATTGGGGTTCCCTGATCCAGCTCACTGCACAAAACTGAATCGATGTATCCGAGGGGGTGACTGGACTTGGACTCTGTGACTGCTTAACCCATCACAGTTGCTGAAAGATGTGATTTTCAAATTACAGCCTCAGTTACAAGAGATGGATGTATTATGTTACACTGAAGACTGCTATTATGAAAACTCAGGCTGTGTACCCAGGGTAGCGGTGATTCCTGTTGATATGTCAGATTCCTCCTCTTTTAAAAGAACCTTCCATGGTTTTCAAAGTTTAAAGTCAAATTTAAAGTTTTCTACTGTCGTAGAGCATGTGATTTCACTATTAGATGTGAATCGTAGTTGTGTCCTATTTTACTTAGAAGTTTTGGGACTATGAAAATTAGGTATTAAAAAAAGTTGATCCTCATTTTCTTCTGCTTTGTAGTTACTGGGCGGTTGGCTTTCAGTTGGATTCATAATGACTTGCTAGTGCTGTTATCACTTAAAGCTTTAAGAATAAATGCTAGGTTTATGTGGTTAATCTCAGAACAGGTAAATAAACTGGTCATGCAAAGGAGACTTGTGATGGGTAAAGTTTTCAACTTGTAGTCTTAGTTTTTCCAGAAAATGCATTCACCAATGTCCATTTTTGGATTTTATCAACAACAGTGTTATTCTAGGATACAACTGGTCATTCCAGGAACAGTGATTTATTGTTTGAAGGCAGTCTGTGAAGAGTCTGTTCTCCTCCATTACATTTTTTGGAGGACATCAATGTAATTTCTTCTAGTAGGCTGGCAGATGAAGGGAGTAAAATGTAGAGCCTTTCAGTCTGAGGAATACTCTTAATTTCATTAATGAAGTTGGAGTGATGGGTAATGCTGAAATCCTGTATCTGTCTGCGTTAAATGAAAGCTGGCTGATTGCTCCCTACTCCTGCAGAGGAAGCAGGGGCCATGCTTTCTTAACTTCAAGAGCAGGTGTGTGTTGAATCTCAAATGATTAGACTCATAAACACAAAAAGCCCTTGGATATAGAAATAGCAAGCATTTTATTCTGAGTTTTTCCTAGCAGAAATAAATTTAGTCTCGTAACTACATTTTTATTAAAAATTTCAAGAGAGAAAAACACCTGATCTTCACCAAGTCTGCATTCCTGGTGCTTGATGCTCCCAGTGGTGAGATTTATCATTAAAAGGTGATTTTAAAGTTGTTTATACCAGCAATATCCTGCTGTATTCTGTAATATTACTTTGCTTTTTACTTACCATCTCCCATCCACACATCTCAGCGTGTGTTGGAAGGTGCTCAACATTGGCCTCGTGTGCTGATGCATTGTCCGCAGAGGTCAGTCCTGACTCCTGCTTACAGACAGTGCAGGTGGAGGAGGCTGTTCAGTGCTAAATCATGTCTTAAAAGAACGGAAAAAGGAATCCTGTCTTGATGGGGGCTGAAGGATCGACAGGGTGGCTGGTACAAAGGCACAGGTGAAGTCCCTGTCACGTGGAGGGGACTGTGGAGCGAGGGTGTCACCACCATTACCCATCTGTTATCTTAATGGTATCGCTCCATCATCCTGGGTAAGTTCTTGGGCAGTAGTGTTTGCCTGGTATTAGTTAAAATATCATTGGTTTTCTGTTTCATTAGTTACTGAGTATTGTGATACTGCTATTGTGAGATGTTAGGAACCTTTGTTCATACCACCACAATCACATCAGCCAAAAGTTAGGGACATAAATTAGGTACGTGGCATGGGAATGCCAGCATGTTGCGCAGGGGAGTGTAAGGGGGGAGCACCGTGTGCTAGCTAGCACAGGGCATGGAGGCAGGCTGGAGGCCCCTTGCCTTCGAGAGGGACAGCAGCAGGCTGTTTCTTTGGCTTGGTCCACGTGGCAGCAGCTGGAGGCTGAGCTCCGGTGTCCAGGTGGTGCCGGTGTTGTTCAAACTGGAGCGCGTGCAGGATGATAAAGGTATGCGATTTTCTCCTGACACCGAAGAGGCTGTAGCGATTCCACGTGAGATGTGTGGGAGGATGGGGGAGAATCAACATTTGCCAAATAACAAGGGATAAAATCTGGTGGAATAACAAAGTTTCTGTCAAAATTTGAGAACAACGACAAATAAAAAACGAGTACCTATGCTCCAAAAAATTGCTGGAGGGAAGACAGGGAGGAGAGGAAAAAGGATACCACAGCATCGTGTTGCACATCGACTCAGTTCACCTGGATCAAGAAGCATGCTCCCGGAGGCCCCATAGGTGTCTGTGAATAATGTCTCTGAATATTCTGCTTGTTAGATTGCTCTTTTGTGCATGTGCACATATGACTGGGATTTTCCAGAAGCGCCAGGCCGCAGAGGCGTGCAGGTTGCGCAGCAGGACGTGCGTCGGGACATCAGTGGGCGAGCGCTGTGCTGGCAGGCAGAAGTTTTTCTTCTCTCTAAGCCCTGAATAAAAAAGTGAACTTGTTTGTGGGGCACAAGCTGTAAGAAGGTGTCTGCAAAGCGTTACGTAAACTGTCTTTGCTTATAGCGTAGTTGGTCTCTGTTCATTTTGGTGCATGTCAGAATCCGTTCATTCCTGTAGGACGATGTGGCTTCACCCACTTCGAGGTGTAAGACGGCGAAATAGTGAACGGGGCTGGCTCCAGCTGTCTGAGGGAAGCATTTTGCCGAGCGAAAATGGAACAAAACCAGCTTTAAGGGTGGTGGTTCTCTTGTGTTTCACTGGAGGAGTTATTAAAAGTTGAAATTTCAGCCTTCCTGATGGCTGTTTGAGCCAGGGTGGCACTGGCAGGGCTGCATGCGCGTGTCAGAGGCTGCGAGCAGGGGTGTGCCTGTGGGAGCTCACGGGGCTTCTTCGTTCTGCTCTTCTGACATTAGCCAACGAAGCAAAACGAGTGGGAGGTCTGCGAAGCCAGATCGGTGTTGATAAGGGAAAGCACAGTTCCCATTGCAAAGATATAAAAATACACTTTAATAAGGCAGGGAAAGGCAGAGCAGGAAGGTGTGACTGGATGCCGAAGCCATAAATACTCGAGCTGGAAGCAAGGCACGCATCTCTCGGGGTGCTGTGAGGAGAAGCAGCGCGTCCCCTCCCTGTCTTCATGCCTGCCCCTGGCATCAGCCCCGACTCCTCCCATCCCGAATCAAGGAGATGTGCTTTAGTCAAGCAGAATTTGGGCTCAGGATAGCAGCAGCTCGATGAAATGTATTGTCTCTGGGGTTGCGAGAGACCAGGCTGATAATGTAAACTCATCCTCTGACCTGGGGTGTTGTAAATCTGAATTTGAGGGCTTGGCGCTAAGTGCTGCTGCATGTGGCTGCGTGGATGGCAGCATCGCTTCCCCGGGCATCCCCACTATGAAACAGGCGGCTCCTGTGAGCTCAGGTTTTCGTCTCAGTACGTCTGGCTGAGATTGGGAGCAGTTACTTATGGGATGCAGATGTCCTTGGCCGTGGAGGGTTGCCAGAAGAATTGCCTGATGTTTCTGACGAGGCAGTAGCCGTGTGGTGACGATCTTGCTGGCGCATGGCTCGGCGTGCCGTTTGTCTCCTTGCCGAGGTATCCTCGGTGCTGCTTAGCATTCAGAGAGCCGTGCGGAGACCTGGGTCTTGTTTAATCAGTTTGGTTCTGATTGCTTCCGTGTATCCACGGGTCGCATCTTGAATTCAGCGTTTTGCATTACAAATCTGCTCTCTAGAGATGGGCAGGATATATAGCTCCATCTGCTGCGCTTGGTCTTAGCCCTTTTTCACGGAGCCCTCTTACCAGGTGAAAAGCACAGCCCACCAAGATTCCTGCTAATCGTTGGTGCGTAATTATGAAGATGAGTGCTGATCGGGTCCTATTCTGCAAAGCAAGGCAAGGGCTGCAGATAGAAGGGAGGCATTCACCCGGGCTGCCAGTGCAGGCCCCCTGCTCGCTCAGTCCTTGCAGTGAGCTGGGTGACAAGAGCCTGGTTATTCTCCTTGCGTGCTGGCTCCTAAATGCCAGAGGAGATGTGCGGAGGTAGATTTCTCACAGGAGTATCATTTGTTCTCTTTTGTTTCGTGACATTTGGATGACAGTGTTTTTGAAATGGCCATTTCTGCTATTACTATTATGAGAAAGAGGTTAGTCTGAAATCAGCATTTGAAAGTGCTGGTAAATACAGTGTTTATGCACCATCAGCAGATAGATGACCATTTTGATTTCTTATCTCATTGTTCTTCTGCTAGAGCTTGAACCTCTGTTGTCGCGGGGTTATAAGAGATAACCTGTGTATTTGTGGGCTTTTCTGAAGGTGGAATAACTAGAATTCAAATGTTCTGCAGCCTTTCTCCAGCATGGCATTATAAATGGTCATACCTAAAACTAAAGGTTTAGTGGAACTGAAAGAAACAAAGGAATAAATCTGTTCAGAAAACTTTTGCAAGGTAAATTTTTGTGTTTTTCTAGGAGCTTAGTAACTGGAGTAAGCTTCTGCTGTTCTTAAGATAGCAGTATTTACTTTTTTCCCATTTCATAGCTTTTAAAAATCTGTTCTCACAAAATCGTGTCAAGGAGGCGGATGAGTGCTACCGCTGATTTTAGAGTTGGGGAGTACAAGGTGCCAAAGTGGAGTCACACTCTGCAAGGCCACCGGAGTCCTTGTGCTGGGAGGCAGGAGTGGAGTTCTGGACCTGCCCTGCTGCTGAAAACACAGCCCTCCTCCTCGGCTCTGCCGCTTCCAGCGTACAAGCAAAGCACCATGGTGGTGGTGATAATATTCAAAAGAAAATCACAGTGGATTGATGGTGAAATAAGTGTACGGTATCATTTTTACACAAATATATGGACATAAATATAAATAGCATAAATAATGAGTAAATATGATGTATATACAGCATGTATGAAAGTCTTCTGGAAAGAAACTCGTAGCAGGTCTACACCAAAGTCAAGTAAAACCAGTCAGATCTGCTTGCTAAGTGAAAAAACCTGGAGAGGCAGAGCAGCTGAGGCTGGCGGCGGCTGCACAGTGCAGGGAGGAAGATGTCCAACAAGGTCTCTAACGTTGACCCATCCCTACCTTCAGGGAACCTTTTCTTGGGCTTTTTCACCTGCGATGCTGCCTGTTCGATGCATGCACAAAGTCTGGTCATGCGGGCTGGGAAGGCGCCAGAGGAGCCTGAACTGCATTGTGCATGCAGCGGGTAGGCTTGTATCATCCCCATCAAGTATGCGTTCCCTTTTGTGTACACGATGACTTGGACAGCTGAATCTAAAAGCTCCTCTTGAAAACAATACATTGAGAGATTAAAGTTTTGAACAAGGGCTCTGGCAGGTAGCTCTGAAATATGACTGTAGTTTAAAACTGTTCTGAAACAGCTGTAATGACAGTAACATCATCTATTGCTGTCAGAGAGAAACACAATTTCTTCCTCTGTGGGGAGAAGGAAGTAGCTGGTTAATGGCTAGAGACTTACCTCTCGAGATCTACCTTTTAGATGATGTGCTAAAAAGAGAGGTATGGCTTTCTTACCACGTAGACATATTTATATATTTTGTGAGGTTTATTTATGTTAGTTGCTTTCCTGGCGGGGTTAATGAGGTGGTGACTGGCAGCCAAGTAAATTTAACGTATTCATAGGTAATGGTATTAGAAATGAAGTCTGAAAAGGCTGGCTGGCAGCCAGTCTGGGGTCCTTGTTTCTCACTGTGCAGCTGGGAGATAAGCTGCGAAGAGGAGCATCTGTGAAAGATGGAAGATGAGAGAAAAATGTTTAAAGTTGTAGCTTGGTTTTTACCTCCCAAACGCCACCAGCAGTGCTGACGCCCATTTGGTTGTTCATCAGAGAAGGTGCTGCCTGCGGAGGCTGTCACAGCACGGGCAGCTGCAGGTATCGGCGCCGCGCTTCCCTGGCTTGATGGAAGCTGCTCTCTGTCCTGACCCTGTGTTTCTGCTAATCCCAAAAATTGTTTGTAACCCTTTTCAGCAAAAAAGATAATATAAATCTATCATAAAACTGGATATAGATTGCTATATGAAGGCCTGGTTGGGGGAAAAATAGTCAAGATGAATTTCGTTAGTGTTTGTACTCGTAAAAGTTCATTTTGGAGACTGTAAAGGATGAGAAGCACACCTGCAGGTTTATGGTGTTTCATGAAAAAGGTGCCTGCCTCTCTATTTCTGGAAAGCCTGATGTTAAAGTGTGTGGCTTTTAAATTATTATCGAGGCTATATTGCCACCCCCCTCCTTTCTGAGGTGATGTTTTGTGTTTCTAATGTGTGTTTTCATTTTGATTCATTCTAGTTTCACAGCTATGGCCTTAAGTAATCATTGCAAATAAAGCAAATCTGTTTTGGTTACATCAACAGGGCATTTAATGTCCACACAACTGCTAATCATTCTTCAATTTGTGCAATTAGAATAAAGCTCAGGTCATAAGCGGGAGAAATATGAGAGAGTCTGAAGCTGCCGTGTTGTCGTCTGCTCTTGGCTTGTGCGCTACAGAGGTGATTTCTGTCTGCTCCTGAGCCGGGGCGTATTTCCCCCGGCTTAATTAAGCTCCAGCCCTCTCGGTGCTTCTCCTCGCAGCGCAGCCGGCGGTCTCGATTCGTTGGTTGGTCTGGAAGAAGATACAGCCGTGGCACAAAGGACCGGGGTTTGTTTCTCGCGGTACGTACTCATCGCTGCTAAGTGCTCCCATTGATTACAGCCGTGCGCACACAGCTGAAAACAACACGGTTGGTGGTTTCGAGGAATGCTCACTCTACTGCTCAGGAAGCCCTCGCCGTGCTGCTTGAGGACTTTATTTTGAAACAGAAGTGGAAATGTCAGGCAAACATGTGCAGGCGTTGCAGCGCGGGCTGGCTGGAGGGGCTGCCTGCTGGCTCCCACCCGCTGGCTGTGGCCCGAAGCGGGGCGAGGGGGGCACCGGCTGCGCTGTGCCTGCATTTTATCCCCTTCTAAATGGCAGGTGAAAAGCTTCAGCTAATGCTCCCTTAATAATTAATCGGTGTGTACAGGCACATCTTGGAGCCATTTTCATTTTATATGGTATGATAGACTTTTGATTAATTACCCTGGCTTGTAGAGTTGTAATAGATTAGTGTCTTACTTAAGGGGAGGAAAGGCTGTACTTTTCTTGTCATTGACCAAACACTAATGGATCCGTTAGGTGATGCAGCCGGCTGTGGTGCGTGCTGCCTTGCTAACACGGCTCCTCCACTGTGCAGCACGAAAAGTGCGTGCCTGTTGTGACTGCGTGTTTCTGCTACCTGATTTTGGGCTGGGGCTGGACACTGCTGTCGGCGCTGCTGGAACAGGAGCGGATTAGTCTTGCAGAGGTGCAATAAACCTCAAAGTTAGGCACCTTCTTGCTAAACCATCTTGGCTACCTAGCGTTGTGCTGAATTGAGATTACAGGTGACATCCTTTCAGCTGTCTTGAAACACACTTGAACACTGGGAAGTGTGTGAGAAAAGATAGCAAAGGGGGGAGAAATGCAGCCATAGGCAGTGACGGATGGCACCTCCGGGGCTAGCCTTCCTGCCAGTCAAACCGTCTGTGTCAGCTTTATTGAGGGTGCTCATTGCCTGGATTACAGCAAGGGCAGGGCATGCTCTAACAAGGTCTGGTGCCGTAACAAGGTCTGGGACTGTCCCAAACACTGCAGCAAGACCCTTTGATGCTGCATCTGTTTAATCTGAATAACAAGTGCATGTTTTCATTGAATTTGGTAGGAAAATGAGCAGTGATAGGGTGGGCCTGTGAGGCACTTTTGATAGTTTTATGTATAACAATGGCTTTTTTCCTTTTTTGTGTGAATGGGCCAGAGCATAGATAACCCTTTTTGAAGTAACGTTGAGCTGAGACTGTTTGTATCTTCCTTTGTTACGCCATCCATCTCCTCTCGGTATTATTTATCTGAGACAACTTTGGCACTGCTCGGCATCCATTAATCTATAGCATGTGTAGAGCCTGTCCCGACATACTTGCATCCTCTGAAAATACAGCAGAGTTGGAAGAAGGCCTAAAACTTCACTTTAAATTGGGTCTTTGGTAGTTTTGTGAATGGTGCTTTGCACAAGCAGCCAGAGAGAGCCTGATCCATGGTGCTGTGTTGGTGATGGCTGGAGCACAGCACCACGAAACCGCTCTGCAGTGGTGTGAAGAGGTTGGGGGCAGGAGGAGGAGGAGGGGAGCTGAGAAGTAATGCTGTAAAAAAAAAAAAAAAAATAAAAAAAAAAAAAAAATCCCAGTCATCCCTGCTATAAAATGCTTGGGGGCCTTTTGGCTGAATGCAGTGAGCAAAGAGCAGGCCTGCCTGGCGGTCAGCGGCAGTTTAGCAGTGAAACACTGTGTAGTGGTCAGTCGTGCGCTCCCTGCTTCCTCTCGGCTGTTGAATGGATGAAGGAAGGGACTCCACTGCATCTGTGAGCAAGTCTGCTGGCCTCTGGGAGACCTCTCTGGCTGTGACACCACTTCAGAGAGGGAATTTTCTGAAATAAAGCAGCTAACGGGCATGGAGACATCAATAACTTCACCAGCAGCGTGTGAGCTTGTCCACACTCTGATGTCAACCACATAAAACCTCGGTATTCCCAGTTCTGCAGGAGGTGGTATTTATAGAAGCAAATGCACTAGAAGAGCCCTGTGTCCAGAACGCTTTTTGCAGGGACTGTATCACGCACTCCAAGTGCCTGATAGCAGTCGCACCACGCTGGCATGGGCCTGCTTCTGGTCACTGTCGCTCTCACTGTTCTTAGCCTGCGCGAGTTGAGATGAAAGGGTTCGCTTTCTGACGCTTTCTCTGCAAGTTAATAAAGTTACGGGACGTTTTTGATTCTCTCTGCCCCCCATTATCGATTGCTGAGCGTGGAGTGGCTCAGAAGACTTTGTATAGCTCAGGATTCAAAGCCACTTGAATAAACTCAGGGTTTAATAAACAAAAGAGTGATGAGATGGTTTGCTGTTGTTCTCTGCATATCTGCCTAAGGCTTTCAGCTGTCCAGGAAAATGACATACTACATCAAACAAAAGCAGTTATTGGCGGCAGGGTTTTTTAAATATTTCATTTCAAGAAAGTTGCTACTAAGGTTTTTTTCTAGCTTCTGATATACTCAGGTGGCAGGAAAAACAGCTTAAAAGGTCTGTGATGGTAATCAGGAATTTACAAACTCCCCCTTTCCATGTTAATACTAACTGGAAATGTTTTAAAGGTAACATTTAATACTATTTCGGCACTCTCTTCCTTAGAAGGATTTTGACCTTTTCATCGTCCCCACGAGCCTGGGATGCTAATGGAGGAAATTGCACATGAGACATGTGGAATGTCTGAGGTAATTCACCATATTCTGCAGGCCCTTTCTTGTGGACAAAAATACCTAAAACTTGGACTTCGTCAACGTGTAGGGGAGCTCAAATTACACTAGTTATACATGTTGTGTGACTTAACTCTCAGCTTGCTAACACTTTAGAGATTTCCTGCTCTGAAAGCTTAGGAGGATATGGGTATGCGCGTTTACAAACTCGGAGGGGTTAAGAAGGCTTGTAGTTAATCCAAAATACAAAAATGCTGCAGCAGCAGAATTGCTTCAAGCTCTTTTAAAAGTCCTTTCAAGTTAAGATGACATTGCTTTTGGTTTAATGTAATGAATTCAGTAAAGCAAGAAGGCACTCGCTGTTCTACTTGTTCCCACTCTCCTGTGAGGAAAGAGGGGCTTATAGGATTCTCGTTTGGCTGAAGTAAGTTTGGCTTGCGTGTAGGGGAATAAATCCAAGTAGAATGATTTCAAAAATAAAGGGCCAAGCAGCCACAGTTTTCTGTTGCCAGTAACTTGCTAGAAACTCTCCTATACAGCAGACGGAAAAGGGTTCAGCGATGGTGGGACTTCCCGGGGCAGTTGGCTTGTTCAAAAAGAAAGAATCGATTTCTGCAGGTTCATGCAGCTGTCTGTTAGTGGCTGGTTTGGCCTTCACGGCAGTCACTGCCCATGAGTCTGCAGTGTGAGTACCTTTGGTTGTCCTTCCCTACGCATCCTTGCTGCAGGCGGGATTGATGATTTTTCTGCACACAGATGAGAAGCAAGCGAGCCCTGCCAGCTCCTCTGGTAGCCCCGGTGCTGCTCAGCAGCTAGTGCTCTCCAGGAGGTTGCCCACCTGGCACTCGTAGGTGCAGACAGCCGTGCTTGCTGGCCGCCTAAGACACTGCCTCCTCCAGCTGTTTGGTGGAGGAAGGGTTTGAGCTTGCAGCTGCTCTGCATGTATGGCCAAGGCAAGGCTTAGCACCGCGGAGCTGCGTGTGGCACTGCAGGGGAAGGGCACGAGAGCAGCGTGCGGCGAGCCTTGGTCAGCTTCTGGTGAGCAAAAGGAACTGCAGCACATCCCGCAGCCTTGCCCTGCGATCAGGTGGCATGGATTTCAGTGATCACTGGCAGAGAGGTGTGAGAGGGATGTCTGTTGTGTTGTGCTGAGTCCGTTTCGGCCCTTGCAGCATTCTCCTGTTGCGTTTGCTCAGGAAGGATCTCACTTCCCAGAGGTGACCAGCTGGCTGTCTGAGCCTTGCTGGTTTTTGACAAACACCATCAATGTGTTTTTAAACCTTATTTTGCATCTGGTGTGAGGCTTCTGCAGGCGGGCAGGAGCGCAACAGGAGCTGCGGTGCCTCGAGCAGCCCTTCGCTGTGCCCTCGGCGTGGCGCAGAGGTTAGTCCGTCGGGAACCCTGCCTTCAGGCTCAGAGGGCGAGAGTAAGTGTTGTTAGAAACAGCGGTGCTTCCTGAGGAACTGCTAGTCAAATTCCTTCATGTGCTCTTTTTAAAAGGGCTGTAAACAAATTGTCTCTCATAAACCACCTGCATGCATAAAACACGTTTTCTATTGCCAGCATCTCCCAGAGTTGGATGGCTGATTTAGCCCTGACAGTGCCCTGGGTACTTCGTTCTTCCACTTAAAAAGCTGATCATTGATACTTTCCCAAATCTTTCCCAAATGTTTCTGTGTATTTAATGTTAGTGTAAGATATCCCTGCGCTGCTCCTGCAGGCAGAGAGGATACCAGCTGCATCAGGCAAGTTCTGCTGCTGCTGCCTCCTGCAGTGGGAATGGCCTGTGTCCTTCATTGTGTTTCTTTGGATTTTGGAGAGTCATTTACACTGAAAGACAGGGAAAATCAGAAGATATGCAGGAGTCTGTCACAAAGCCCCTTTCAGAAGGCTTCTGAGAAAATTACTTGGTATGCTGCATATTATCTATATTTATTTTTTCCTCACTTTTCAACTCAAAGAACTTTACTTCTAAAATAATAAAATATGAAAATAAAATTTGAGCCTGACCTGTCACCAGTGGGTAATGCATTCTAAAGCAAAGCCTCTGGGCATTGGACCTTTGCCAGCTGACCCTAAAATGCTGTTGGCGTGGTAGGTTTCTGCTATAGCTACTTTAAAACTGTCAGTGGATGCTTACCAGGCAGAAGGACTTAATTTGGTAGTTAAGGAGTGAGGAAGCAGGATTCTTCCAAGAAATTTCTGGGACAGCGTCCAAGTCAGTGGGAAATGTCCTGGGATTTGTGACCTGAGATTGTGGCACTCTGCAGCCCAGCCTTCCTCCTGCTTGTAAGTGTTGGGGAAATTTGAAACACTCCCCATGCCAAGACGAACTTATTTTTTCAGACAATAGGTGCGCTGGCTTCTGCATGGAGGAGGGACTCCTTCACTGCTCTGTCCTCAACCCAGCCCGTTTTGGGGTCTTTGCTTCCTGGTGGATGGGGGCAGCTCCCACAGGGTCTGCTCCTCCCTTCCCCTGCAGCGGGGTGGTGTTGGCAGATGTCACTTCCAGTGATGGTGTGACAGGAGCAGAGCTGTCTGTGTCTGGACAAGGGGCTTGCAGTACTGCAGGATCTGTACTTGATATTCTCTGTGGTTTCTCAAGTGTGATGCTCTGATGCAGAGAGGGGAAAGAGTGCATCCCAAAGGTACGCTGACCACCCAGTAGGGTGCACAGGAGCAGCTCCTTTTGCAGGACTGTCCTGACCTTGTTTATTTTGGACTTAGGCACCATAAAATAGCTTGTTAATTGCTGCTCATTTAGAATTATAATAAGGTGTTACCAGATGAGTTCTGTAATATTACAATTAAAATGTTATAAAAAAAAAAAAAAGTGGTTTTAAATATTTCATAAATCGGTTAAAATTTAATTCAAAGTACACTGATTGCAAGCTCTTTGCGTATGTGCGTAATTATTAAAAGCTACAAGGATAAAAGCAGAGATCTCTCATACGGTGTTCCTTGCATCATATTCATGGGGAAGGTTTTTGTGGCGCAGAATCCGTGCTCTGGCCAAAGGTTGACAAGGAAAGCAGTGAGCTCCAGCGCCAGGAGCAGCTTTGCTCCATAAGGAGGGGATGCCAGGGCTCTGCTGACCAGGCTGGGACAGAAGGAAGGGGGTCTTTGGGAGCAAGATGCAGCTGATACCATGTGGGTCTGATTATCGGCTCTTCTATGTGCAGGGTGCCTTGCACTGAGGAAAGCTCTTAAGCTGGTGGGCAGCTGATGCCTTGGGCCTCAGAAAATCTATTCTGTTTTGGATGATGTTATTCCTGGATCATAACTACCTTAGTTAATGCAGTGCATAGTGCTGTGCGAGCGCAGGCTGGCAATTCAGGTTGATTTGAAACATTTCGAGATGTCTTTGTCCTGCCTTCCAGTAGCCAGACTAAAACACAGACCTGGCGCAGGAGCTGTGTTACGTGCTCCAGCTAATTCGGTAAAACCGCCCCTATGGTCGTGCCTGGCTCAGGTCCAGTGTAACTAATGGACTGGGCAGTGTGCGTGGAGCTGTGGTCTCCGAGCAGATGAACCTTCAGAGGGAACATCATCAAACCACTCTGATGCATTAGTGTGCAGGTAAGAAAAGGCCTGGACATCTGGTGACATCGCCAATCCCAAAGTAAATGCCGAAAACTTGGAGCACGCTCCTCGAACGTCGCTAAGGGCCTCAGAGCCCTGCTTGCTGGCAGCTGAGGAGCTGCTCTGCGCCGCTGTTAATTTGGTGTGTTTGGATGTGATGAGCAAGGTGCTGCCTCTCGTGCCGTCAGCCCCATCAGCCGTGTGCGGGAGCTGCTTCCTTTCCTTGGAGTCCTGCTTAACCAGGTCCTGCTTAACCTTTCCTTTGTTTTTCATCAAGCTAGGTAACATCGTTCCCCTTTAAGATCTGTTCTGTTTTTGCCTTTGGGATTTTATGTTCTGGCAACTAACAAAATTAAAATAGCTTTCCTCATAAGTAATGTAAGACGTACATTGAATCAGATTTCAGGGGCTCCAAGTACGCACTTCAGCATACTATTGTATGAATGGATTGAGAAAACAAGTAGCAGTAATTTTCTTTCCTTAGGTTTTACTGAATGGCTTTCCAAGAAGCTGCACATTACATATAACTTCTTTCTGAAGGTCGTGTACAGGCAGGGGCCTGGAAGGGAGGAGTGGAGAATTTCAAAAGTAAAGCCGTGAAGTTCCTGCAGGCGGCATATGGGTTGTCTTACCTTTGCAAAGGTCTTTCCATCTGCTGTTGGCAGAAGTCTCCATTACAAAAGGGCAGGCTTTTGGAGGTACGTCTTTTTTTTTCAGGTTGTTTTTTTTATTAGAATTCAGGTTTATCTCAATTCAGACTGTTTGCATGGGACCACTCCCCTGGTGGTGAAAGAATATAAAGAGGATTTGCAAGATCTAATTGGGATACAGGGGAAATGCTCTCAAAACTTGGGGAAGATGAACTTTCAAGATTAGATTTCTTAAAATAAATAAATAAATAAATAAATCACCAAACAACCTCCACCAAAACCCCAAAACAAAAAAAAAAGCACAACAAAACCACAGGGTTGGTGTTTTTGTTTTTTTTCTTTTGGATACCTAAGTTAAGGTTGAAGTGTAAAAGCATGGAATTGCTGCAGAGTTGATGCAGCTGTTGTTTAGGTCCCTGTAGCCGTTAAGGAACTCAAAAGCCTGTTGCCATGATCGGCCAAAGAAAGATGACTTGTAAAATGTATTAATTGATTTGCTTCCATCATGCTCTTTAGAACACACAGCAGCAAATCTGAGTGATGCAAAACCTGATGGGGAGATATTTTGTGTGCCTTACTGTGCAGAATAGGATGCAAGAAATCTGAATTCTAATTTCTAGCTCTAACTGCTGCTGAAGGAGAGAAATTGTACTTTTGGACCGAGTCAGAGTTAAGACCCACTTCTCACCATTAATTCAGGATTTCTTAATTTACAGACCTTCGGTTTCTTCATCTTAAACATTATATTACACCTAGGACTTGATTTTTATTTACATCCCTTAAGCATGGCTTGGGCGCAATGTAGTATATGCTACCTCAGAGGGTGTTTTCCTTTCCAGAGCAAAGCAAGGGGGCCTGGGTGGTGGGGGGAGAATAATCATAATTTTAGCATCTTATTGTAATAAGCTTGATTGCATCTCTGTTTCTTTATAGGTTACAGAAACAGCTTTCATTTTTCATACAGAACACAACTGCATGAAACTTGTGCTTTCATAGTTGCTGCTTATTAGTTGCAAAGGGAATTTCTGGGTGCTGTCTTCCATGGTAACACACAAATGCCTCCAGAGCCAGAGGACTGCAGGATGCTGGGGGCGTTCTGCACAGAGAGAATTCAGTTTAATAAATCTAATAAGCCCATTTACCCTACTGGGCTATGTTAACTACCTGCATATAAACGGAGCACATATAACGTTTGGGCAAAGGTTAGAGAAGCAGTTTCTTGGAAAGACTAGCTCTAGAGCACACCAAGGCAGCAGCTATTCTTATTTTAGCCCTCAGTAATGCACACAATAATGGGGTTCAAGCAGTATCTGTGGTGGAGACAGTAATAGCAACTAAGATATAATTAACTTCAAAACCCTTTAGGAGAGAATAACTCCAAAACCTAGCGTTGAAAATGTTTCATAGTTTCACAAGATGAGAATTACAGAAAGTTTAATTGGGGATATAAAGCCTCCAGTAGGGCATAGGTTGTCTGCTGAATGATGGTGGTGGGAAGACACCTGCCCTGTGGCGGCCCGCTGCTGTCTCCTGCTCTGTCCTAGGAGCTGCTGGACCAGGCTGTGCTTGCAGGTGGGGTGTGGGGCTGGTGTCATGCAGCAGTGCTGGTCCTAGCCACGGCTAGCGAGGCTGCTTTGCGGGAGCTTGGTGGACCTGTGGAGAAGGATTATTGTCTCTGTTAGCAGGATCAGAGCAGGAGGTCCTTTCTGCATCACCATGCATGGCAGTGGCTGAGGGGTGGAGATTTCAGAGCCATCACACACACACTTCCCACAGCCTGGCTTGAAATAGCCCTGGACACAGGTATTCACTCGGCATTATCTAACCACCCGAGGCTTTGTCAAGCTGCTGTTAATCCAAGTCCGCGAGGTTAGTTGTGTGGGGGATCCTTGTGTACATCTTCATGAGCGGCCATGACCAGTGCACGTAGTGTATGAATACTCAGTGGGCTTAGAGGGGCCAAGCAGAGGAGCAAAATAATGAGTGACGTTGGACTTCAGAAAGAAGAACTTTAAAGAAAGCGAACAAGTTACTCAGAGCATCCCTGAAATTAAAATGGGAGAAGGTAAGAGCAGAGAAGAAGTGGAGAGAACAGTGCAGTGTTTCCTTGATGTGGTTTAAAAGCAATAATGGAGCATTAGAAAGCAAGCTGGAAGAAGCAGTTAAATTAGCAAGGCGGGGAATAATTCACACTAGCTCGATGGCAGGTTTGAGGAGCTGTTTGAGCTGGAACACTTCAAAATTTGGGAATCCAACCCCCACGTATTAGTAGTAGAGAGTATAAAGCATAACGAGCATAAAAGGAAAACTGAAAGATCCAAGGTGCGCTTTGAAGAACTACAACATCTATACATAGAAGATAAATTATTTAGGCAAATCAGTGTCCATTGTCTTGTGTGAAAATTGGGCTTACCGGATGATGGGAGGTTAAAGACAGCAATTAAGGAAGAAAAGGTACTGCTAAATAGAGAGTTCTGTGCATCAATTTTTAACTGCTAAAAATGTAATGGAGGACTTAGTACTAGTACCATGCCCAGCCTTTCTAAATATAAAAGATAAGCAAATTTCAGAAATTGAGGTCTTGGCAAAAGCAGCTTTGGAATAAGCTATTAATCTGGAAGTATTAACTGAGCATACCCAGGTAGCATGCTACATTATATAAAACATAACTGAATTTACAGCAAATGTAAGGGATTTTTCATTAAAAAGAGCCACTCTTTCAGATAAAAGTTCTTTATATACCTTCTTCTGTGGTTGAAGCAAAAATTGAGGAAATAAAATACATGAAAGCTCATGTGCTCCTAAGGTCTGACTTTCATGGATTCTGCAAACGAGAACTGTTCTGGTAGCTGCTTGAAATGTAAATTCCTGAGAAGCAAAGAGAGAATGAGCTATGGCTTGTTCACAATCCAGGCGGGCCCTGAAAATTTCTACACTGAGGCCTCAAAAGAGGCTGAGTTGACATGTGGATAGAGGAAAAGTATTGTTACATAGAAACCGATTCTGTTTGAATTAGGATTGATTTAGGGTTTGGTTTGGTCTGGAGGTAGCAGGCACCATGCAAATGCTTGTAGGACAGTTTATCCCTCATCTGAGCCATCGCTTGCATTCTTGCTGTTTTGGGTAGAGCAGAGTTGGTGCTCCCGGGACTTTCTGTCCGATCAGCTTTGTTCCTGGCAGTCTGAGAGATGTGGAGCTGGTGGGCTCAGCATTGCAGGAATATAGCAGTGCCACAGCTGTACAGGAAATAGAAATCAACTGTAGTGTCCTGTAAGCCTCAAGCCCAGAAGGGCAGTGGTTCCCAGCTCTCTTCTCTTTAGTTTAAAACCTTGTTTGTACGTCCTGGGTGTGTGAAACTGGATGCCAGGGAACTGGGGTTTAGAGGAGAGGACTTGGTACCTTGTGATTTTAATCACTGCGCTGTTTTCCATTGTGCTGAACATAAGCCTGTAATTATGTGGTCGTTTGTACGAAGCGTCTTTCGTCCTCTGGGTAGTCTTTTGTAGAGCAAGTGCAGGAATTCTTGCTTTGGGGGAGTGGCTGATAGGGGAGTACATTCCTCCACCTTAGTGGACTTTGCTAAGGAATAGCTGAATTTGTTTACCATTTCTGCAGGATTTTCCGCTGCTATGGATCTTTGGTCTGTGCCTCCGGTGGTGCAGTTGGGTCTGTTCCATGAACACAGTCAGGGCTCTGCTGAAAGGGTGATATGCGTGCAGCAGTTACCTGCTTTTAAGGAGACTTTACAGCAGGCATTAGGAACCTCTGCACTTGGGTAGGGTGATCTACAGCGATCTGTATTTAGTGCTCAGCATGAGTGATGGCTGGGCTCCCGAGACTCAAGGCTGATCTATCTTTTAAGCGGACGTTTTGACTTATCACTCTAGTTCTTTAACAGCGCCCTTCATAATCCTTGTTTCAGTGGGAAAAAAACAACACAACCTTTTTATCTAGGATTGTCTGCAGGCAGCGGCACCTTCAGAAATTAATAACTTCAGAAGAAAATGTGGCTAATGAGGTGGCCAGGAGCGTCCAAGCTGTGCGTGAAGCCTGGTGTCCTCCTTCCCTCCGCTCCTCTCCGGGGGTCAGGTTTGTGTTTGTGTGCTCAGCATCACAGAGGTCTGTAGCTGGGCCAGCTCATTGCTGAATTCTTCACACTTTCTTTAATACTTTGCCAAGATAAGGAAGGAGAATCTTTTCAAAGTATTACTGAATTGTTTATTGCTGTTGGGTGTATTCCCCCCCACTGATCTGTCAGTGCTTAGGATATTTTTTCCTGTGTTGAGGGGTATTTTGTGTGTGTGTGTGTGTGGTTTTTTGTTTGTTTTGGTTTGTGTTTTTTCCACCCCGTTTTTAATTTCCATCTAAACAAATGATGAAAGATTTTCCTGCTGGGGTTTATTCTCTTCTGCTTTTTTTTTCTTTGGAGAGTTTACTGAGACTATTCAACATACACTTTCATTTGCTCTGTCTCATTCCATTACTCACAGTTATATGCCCGTGGCTAATTATACTCCTCCACTCCTTTCTTGGTGTTTGTATCCTTCATGTACTTACAGATGGTTATCAAATCCCCATCTTGCTTAGCCAGTCTGTCTAGCGCTTGTGACTTGACAGAGATTTTTATCCTCCCCAGTCCTTGAATTGCTTTGCTCATCCCTTCTCTCCAGATGGTTTGAGAGCCTGCAGCCTGATGCTCCAGGCCTGCTCTCACCTGGGTCCTGGAGGTGCGGTACCTTCGCTCGTGCTTTAACTTTTGGCCATTTTGCTGTATTTCAAGTTCATATGAAGTTCTTCCCCAAACCCGTGTTAGTGTTGCCATCTTCCATATATCTCCCCACTGTATTTCTCTAATACTTTCCCTGCATGTGGGAGTTTGGAGTGAAATGAGACTCATTTTGTCGTTTTTGGCCATATTGCTGTACTCCCCAAGTCTCTTTATATTATATTTCTTGCAGAAAAGCACAAAGAAATCTATGCTAGAGGAATACTAATGTAGTGAAGTGAAACATTCAGAAGTCATTAACTCATGTGTAACTGCTCTTCTACAACTTCTAATGTGTGCAATATGATCTTGAATTATACGGTGTCTCATGGCTTTCCTCCTCCTCATTCAGAGCACAGCTGAGACGTTAGATACAGAATGAAGCAGCTGAGCTGTAGCCAATTATTGTGCTCATTTTTAATGGAATAAATAGCTGCCTCATTGCCCTGTGTGGCATGTGGCCCCTCCTTGCTCGGTCAGGTCCTGATTAGCCTCGTTTGGGTGACACCTCGCAATAGTGGTGGCTGGGTCCCTCTGAAGCACGGAGTGCCCTTCAGGGTATTTGTGTAAAACACAGAGTTGCAGCTAGGTGTCCAGAAAGACAACTGGGTTTTGTTTTTATTTCGTATGTGTGGTGTAGTTGGGAGAAGCTGATACAGTTTGAGCCCTTTCTTCACTAGCACCTGGCTGGCATCCAGCCGGTATCTTCTGACTTTTCATCCTTGGGCTCAAGCTGAGAACACTTAAAAAGCTCCCAACTTGAAAAGCAAATGCAATTGATTCATGCTCCTTCATGAAAAGATGTTTCGCTGTCTCCAGGTCAGACAAGGTCGTTGCTTATGCACTGGGCTTACCTTCTGTCCTGTGGGTTTCTGGAGACTCTTACATGTCCCCAGCAAATGCGGTGTCAGTAGGCAGACACGAAATGGAACCTGGCAGTCCCCTGCATGTGCAGGGATTCCTGCAGGGAACGTTTTTTGGGCTGACTCGTTAGATACTTAGGGTTGCAAAGTAGCTTAAAATGAAAAGCCGTTTTAATGCAATATTTTTTTTCCCTCTTTTGGAGCAGGCTCACTTGCTTTGGGGATGCTTTTCTTCGCCATGCCATTCATGGCTAGTGACCCACGTGCTGCTTGCTTCAGTTCAGTTTATTTTCCAGAAGAGTTCATAGAGGACACGAGCTATTCAGTGCTGGTTTGAAACTCCTCTTGACTCTTTAAAGTTGACTGCTTTTTCTAATCTCTTTGCAGTCTCCTATGGGACGTGTTCATTGCCAGAATTTCCTAGTACCATATGAGCTGTTGGTATTCTTGGCTCTGTTTTAAATGAGTCCAGCTTTTTCTGCTTGTCTGAAAGAATCAAACCATGTAGTTTCAAAAATGTTCTCAGGACCTCCTCTTTTCCATCCACCTGCCCCACGGCAAAATCAGCTATATTTAAATCAGATTTGCTTTTTTTTGTTGCTGTTGTTCCGCTTTCCAGCTTCCTAGTTTTCTGCCAAACTAGCGCTTGGTAGTGCTAACATTGAGTTGGGAGCAGAGGACGGAGTTTAGCTTGCTAAACTCAGATGTTTTTACAAAACCATCTGGAATGCTTAGCTGCAGCCTCCTTTTGGGTTGCATGGTCTAGGGTTTACAATATTGCCAGGACCAGATGCAGAAGTAGCAGTGAGAATGTACATCTATTTTCTGAAAGATCTTTTTCTCCGGTGTCTGGGCTCGGAAGCAATATTAGTTGTGGGATGCAAGTCAAAGCAGTGAGATTAAAGGAGGCCTTCAAAGGAAGAGACCTGAGGTCACCTGGTGCATGGGAGATAATTCCAGATGCAGAGGAGAGCAGCTTGAAGGGCGTGAGGTTGTCAGGGCAAAAGAAACAGTCTTAAGAGCATCAGCTGATTGTTTGCTGATGGACTTTATTCTGCTGAAGCAATACTGATTCTGTATCATGTTTAGCTGATTACCAAAACCTACCAACATCACTTGGTTCATAGCTATTTTCCTTCTCACGCTGTCTTTCTGCCCCAGGGGAGGGAAGCCTACAGCTTTGTTTGAGGTGGCTGTTCAGAGCTGTCAGAGCACCGCTGGCCTTCTCAGGGTTAATTGGGCTTCAGCTAGCGCCCCGTCACCTTGCTTTGAGCGTGGGGACATCCTGCTGGGGGGGAGCACCTCGCTGCTGAAAGAGAGGGAGCTGAACCACTTGGAGAGACTTTTTTTCATATTTTCAATTTCAAAAGAGAATGACAGCTACTCAGATTTATAAAATTTTAAAACACTCCAATTTAAAGGGCTTTAAATATTGTATGTAGACAACTTTTCCATAGACAGAGCAGCTGTGGAAAGAGGAAATGGAGAAGATTGTTCCCGCTAAGGGCCAGAGGTGCTGAATTTGCTTTGGAGGGACAGACAGCAGTCTTGCGTAGGGAAATCTGGCTTTCCTACCAGATGGTAAATTATCGTAGAGCACTAAACAGTTGCAAAAAGATCAAGTCTATAAAGCATCTGGTAAAGTAACTGCCAATTGATCAGCTTTGCATGATGCACGTTGTATGTATCTCATGGGCTTGAGAGGAAAGTTATAAATCTGTCAAGCTGGAGATGGGAGTGAACTTGATGTTGTTTGCTGAAAGCTGACAGAAATCAAGAGACCTATTCTTCAGCTGAGGTTTTTGTGTTCCCAAGAGTCGCTCCTGAATGAGGGCTGTGGAGGTGCCATTCACAGGACTTCTGAGCAATCTGCACTTGAGATACACCATTAGATCAGGCACTTTTGTTGTTAATGGAAGTGAATGAAAGAGGAGAAGCTCTCTGAAAGCTATTCATCCCCAATCTGGTCTGATACATACCTAAGATGTTTCCAGCACCACCTGTAAAACTCGTTCTCTGCCCTAACTTGAGAGGGTGGCACACATCCTGAGTTTTGACACAGTAATTTCAACCCTCAGTGTTTTTTTCCTCAAGAAGAGTAACCTCCGAAGATTCTGGCTGCTGTTGGGTATTCCCAGATGTAATGCTGCTCAAAGAGTGCTTCGGCGGGTTTGCTTCTCCAAACTGTACAAATTAGCACCGTACATAGAGAATTTAGAGAGATAATCTTCACTCTTAGTCCAGGCACTTCTCCCCATTCCCCCGTGTGCCATATCTGGAGAGCTGGCTGACACTGGGCAAACTGCTTGGGGACTGAATCGAATTTCCTGTTGGAAATAGAGCTGATGCAGTTACAGAGACACAGCTATCTCTCTCTGCAGCCTAAGACGTATTAATGGTGCTTTTAGTAATTCTTTGGCAAGGGACAAAGGAGAATATGGAGGCTGGAGACGAACAGAGAACCCAGTGTGGCTGATCCGAAGAGCCTCTTCTTCGGTATTCGGAGTCTTGCTGCTGAGCTCCCTTGGATTTATTTTCTTCATTGAGATAATAAAAGCAGGATAAGATGATCAGTATTCTCCCTGCATCTAGGTTAGAACTAGGTTATTTTGTGAAGTATTTTCAGATGTCTTGGCTGTAGAAGACATTGCATAAATAAAGATTTCTTTGTATTGTGTGATATTATAACGTGTGAAAAGATTTACTGTGCAAATACAGTAACAGAATGGAGAAGAATCATGATCTGCTGTTTGTTAGTATGGTGCAATGTAAATATTTGCCTAGGTAGATTCTCTTGAGATTTCGTGTGGATTTCCCTGCTGTCATTGCTGGCTTTCTTTGAATGCTATGCTTCTGTCAGAAGTAAACATGTTCATAATGTGTGATACTTGCCTCCATCAAAAGTTCTGCAGTTCTCAGGGAAAAAAAAAATTCATCCTCTTCTAAAAACAAAAAACAAGGCAAATATATGAATATCTTTGTTAAAGCAATCTTAAATATATTTCTAAAATCTCAGCCAATGCTAAGAGAGTGGCGGGTCATGTTTTGTACAGTTTGTGCACACATGGACATTTGCTTGAAATACATTTCAAGGTGAAATATATTTCAGTGTGAGATTTGTCACTATTAGTGCTCTATTGGTAACTTCTGATAATATTTGCAGCTTAGCAAAGGAGAAACTCACTGACTTTTGAATGACTCTTGAGCTTGCGTTGAGATAACAACACTGAGTGAGCCACTGTTCCTGTTAAACATTGTCACTGAGTGAATGGGGCTTGCTGGCTCCTTTAAAATCTGTCTTAACTGGCAAACCTTGGATTCTTATCCTCGAGGTAAATAGAGTACATTCTCATGAAAAGATAAAGGACACAGATACCCAGAAATTGCATTCTTCTTAAATACTTGTCTTTCTGGTTGGGTTTCATGGAATGTCCTGTGTTTCTATATCCAGGCAGATGTACAAGTTGAGCCAATTGCAAAGACTTATTGGCTTTGTTTTGGAGAAGGGGTATTCAGTCCTTTTTAAGTCAGTCCTCTCTCTTCTGGGGAGGACAAAGCTTAGCTCTTTGCTTTGGGTAAACCTCTTCAAAGGCATATTTCTCAATTGCTTACTCCTGGCATCCCCAGTAGCCCTGTGAACTGAGGGATGACTCAGTTCAGCTCCTGTTTCTCCTGTTTGGACCCATCTGAGATGCAGATAAAGCTGCTTCTACAAAAGGATGCTCTGGTACACCAGCCTAGCTGAATGGGCTCAGTTATGTTTAACGTAGTTGGCTGCAAACCACCCTACGTATGTAGTCAAGCAGTTCTCTCTTGGGCAGATGAATGAGCTTAAGATGCTGTTTCTTGTAACATGCAACTTCCAAAATGTGTGTACAAACATGGCTAAGAACAACTAAAGGATTTTTAATAGGCCATAATAGAGCCTGGACCTGAAGACAAATTTGAAGCTGGTGATGCTTTTATGGCTCGTGACCCTTAAACAACTTATGGACTGTGGGGTACTATCGTCTTGCTATGCTGCTTAAGCAGGAAAGATAGTTAAATTTCACTTAATAGCTCTATTTGTGTATTTACTGTGACCTTACAATTTAGTTTGGAATATCAGCAGTTAATCTGTGCATCGTATTTGATCACTTAGCTTTTCTTCCTCCCTTGTTTTGCAGGAGAAAGTCTGTGTCTGTAACACTGGATGTACTGACCGCTTGCCTCAGACTGAAGAGGACTTGCTCTACTTTGGAATATGGTGCCTAACTTCTGCGTCTCAGTACTCACAGTGCCAGCAGTCATCCTGTGCTGCTTGATGCTGCCTTTAGCGGGAGCTGACAGTAAGTAACACTCATTATTGAACAGCCTGAATGCATTGCAAATTCTTTCAACAAATACGGAGTCTACTGGGTGTGTACTGGAAACACTAAGGAACGCTAAGGAACTGTACTGGAAACACTAAGGACTAAGGAACAACCCTCCTAGTCTCTTATTTTCCAATATGTGCAATGCAGGTAGATTGTGTGTGAAAGGGCACAAGTAGAACTAAAAGGCTGACAACATTTATTCAAGTGCTGGATGAGCTTTTGTAGTAGCTGCAAGTTAAAAACCTGATAATTTGATTTCTAATATGTACAGATGAGTAAAGAAAACTGGGAGGTGAAGGAAGAGAGAAGTATCAGTGTTGCAGTAATCCCCATTACTTTATTTTGTTCTTTTACCAGCTCTCTTAATTGGTGTGTTACTGAGACATCTCTCCTAAGGGTCGGTGGGTCACTGAGAGGTGCTGGGAAAGGACACAGATTTTTAGCTTCTGGTGTAGCTCTCCTACACCTGTATTTTGGTAGAATTGGAGTCAAATGTCTCTTGTGGTGATGCTTTAAGTTGCTGTGCCTGTGCCTGGTACTCTGAGAGTCTTAACAGAGCTGCTCTCTCAGGCTTGGATTTGCTCTGTCCAGAGCAAGGAGAAAGCTGTGCATAAAAGGCTGCTGTGGACAGACAAGAGGAGGAACCTGGCTAATGGTGGACAACTGAAAATACCTCAATAGGATTTGCCCATCCTGATGGACTGCTCATCATGAGCTGCTGTGGTGCTTTGGTTAATTCTGCCCATGCATGCACGTTGTTGAGTGCTTCTGTGCATTAACATATAATGGTTTGGGAGGATTCATTTTTTTTTTCGGAGTGCCAAATGTTCACACATTCATTGCAGGCTCTGTGGCAGCTGTGAATACTCAGTGCCTTTGAAAGCATCCAGGGCCCATGGGATGCTTCAGTTGGAGCCGGGAGGTGACCATGATGAGCCTCCTGAGCTGCCACCAACCATCTGCTTCTCCCTCTGGCTTTTCTTTGTCACCAGGCTTATAATTAAGATGTGATTTCATGAAAGTTGAAGAAGGTCTCCATGCCAGTAGGAGCATGGCTGAATGTGAAAAAAGCAGTGGACTGGGGTTCTTCAATGTCCTTGACTAAAAGAGAAGGAGTAAATCTAGAGAAGGTGGAGAGGAGATTGAAGATTGATGTAAAGAGATGCAAATTCACTATTTTTGCCACCACCAGGAGCGATTTGCACAGGCAGCAGATTACTGTGTAATCTGTGGAAGTCTGAGATGCCTAATTAAACTGGGGGCAGCAGCTGTCTCCTCCTTCAGCTTTCTCCCCTGGCTGCTGATGCTGCTGGAAGACATTTATTCAGATTATTTTATGTCTACACATTGTAGCCCATTTTGGAGTCTGGCACAGAAAATTATGTGTTTAATGTTCTGGAGTGTGAAAAAATTCTCCAAGGTTCATAATCTTTATCCTGGCCCCTGCAAAGAACAAAAGCATCATTCCGTCTGCTATGCACAAGCTGGTGGAGTTTGAGGTGTCCTAGGACGGTTCTTGGCCTAAGGATAATCTGCAGCAGAATGGTTTGCCAATTTTGTGGAATACTTTCAATGTGCTTAAATTGAAGAAAATTGGCTCTGTTTCACAGGCCCAGATCCAAATATTGGTGTCTCAGATGTGCAACACTTCTGTCTCGAGAAGCAAACATATCAGTGAGTCTGCTTTTTTCTCTAGTGCAGACCGGCTCTGAATTACTTTTACCTAATCTGCAAGGCAAATCCGGAGGACAGTGACCTTTTAACCGCCGCAGTCACTGCAGGTTAACTGAGGGTTTCCTGGATGGCAAGTCTTGCTCTGTGTATTTTGGCAATTAATAGCTTCTCTTGCCCCACTGACTCTTGCCACCGACTCTCTGTGTCTGGCAGTGTGTGAAGCACCTGCTTTGCATCTCTGTAAGGGGGGGGGAAAGAAAAACCATCCCCAAACCCTGCGTGTTTCATGTCCTGCCATCAGTGATGGAGGTGGGCAAAATATGGTAGTGAACATGGCACTGGGGAGAAATGAAGGGTGAGGGGAAATTGTGGTAAAATCCTGCACACTGGAGCTTACTGCAAAAGCTAGAAAGAGAGGTTAAGAAAGAAGCACCCCCATATGCACCCTCTTTATTTCTGTTGTCCCCATAGCATCTCGTTGGCCCCAGTCAAAGACAGCTCACTTGTCTGGGTAGATCCCTGATGTAATATGGTTGCTCTTGGGATTTCACTGTGATTCTGCCTCTTCCCCATTGCTAGGAAGCAGCAGAAGGATGGCTGGGCTCCCGATCTGCAAAGCACTCCTACATTTCTCCTATTAAGAGTAATCCGATAATGGGAGCAGGGTTATCTCTGTGTCTGCATTCCTGGGGTCGATCTGCAACATCCCTTTTGTAGGGCTGGTGAGGGTTGAGGGCAGGCAGCCGCCTCTGAGAGCAGTGTGCCGCACTGCTCGGGTGCTTCCAGGCAGAACCTGGGCTTCCCTACCTTCCCAGCCTGTGCTTTGTCGTCGTTGTTGTCACAACACATTTCAGCCTTGCTGCTGGAGCTCCCTGACAATTAGGCAGCTGGCAGATAGCAAGACGTCAACGCCTGAGATAAAACAGATTGAATATGTATTGCGAGCGGAATTAGCGCCGGGTGTGCGCTACAACACCTCTCCTGGAATTGAGTTCACGGGAGCTGTGAGCAGTGTGGGCGCTGAGGAGTCGAGGGGGCACCCGAAGGTTAAACACATGGCACAGTGTCAGGGAAGAGGTGCTCTCTGGGTTCCTCCCCGCGAGCAGGACGGGACTGGTGGTCTTGAGACCTCTCCAGAGAGATGCCCGGAGGAGAAGGTGGGCAGGAAGGGGCACGTGTGCCTGAGCGGTCGATACAGAAGTGCTAATTTGGCAGAAAGCACTTTCAAATCCTCTCCTGCTTTTACAGACTGCAGTAAGAAATTATTAAATTTTCTCTGTGATCTGACTGTGTTTCTGTCAGGGTGACCCTAATTCCATTAGAGCAGCTCAGAGCTGATTCAGGATGACTGTTTTACACTTTCTCCCTCAGCTTGCTTGTGTGTTTTTTTTATGCACTCTGTGCTTCCCTGTCTGTCAGCTTTTGATTGTGCATGGAGAAAATGGCTTTGCAGATCTCATTTAATGTTTAGTTCAATTGTCAGCTAAAAGATGCTCTTTTCAAGCCTTTGGAAATATGTCATTTACTCTAATAAAATAAATAAAGCAGCAACAACAACAAAATCCCCTCTCAAAATGCAGAGAAACTAGAAAAATCAATACTGTCATCAGAAATCATCAGCGATGTGTTCTGTTGTTGGTTTGTTTTCTTAAAATTAGGCTTTGTATTTGATGTACTGGGCAAGGCTTCCATTAGCCCAAGGAAGAGACCAAGCGTCCCATCCAAAGTCTTTCCAACTAAAATCTATCTCGGTGTGTCTTGCACTGAATTTCAAAGGGCTTAAGGAAGAAAACCACTTCAAAAGTGACCTTGTAGAAGGAAAGAACTAAGGCAGCACTTAGGCCAACTAGGTGTGAAGTGAGACGTGGTAAACAAACAATTTGTACCTTCTGATTTCTAAAGATGGAGCAAGCCTGGCTTTTTGTTTGGGAGGATGGCAGGAGCTTGCAGCGGTGAACTGATGTCTGTAAAGACAGGTCCCTGGCCTCTCATCACCTCCTGTGAGCAAGGGCTCTAAATCTAAAGCATCTCAAAGCTGCCCTGCCCTTGGAAGGGATAGTCCCTTTCTATCAGATAGGTGTGTGTGTCATACAGATTCTTTCCATTAACCATGTTTCTTGGAAGATAATTGGGTTGAGGAGACACATTTAAAAAAAAAAAAAAAAAGGGAAGATGAGGTGGTGTTGTTTGTGAAGGCTGAGAAATGGAAGAGTACTGAATGCCCTTCCTAGGCACGTGATCCCAGGTGAGCTTTGTTTTGCCAGGGATTTTGCGCTGCACTGTGTAGTGCTGTCGGGAGGCTTTGGGTGGAAGAGCACTGGAGCTTTTGCTGTTGCTCTCAGCTCCCCTGGTGCCCTGTCTCTGTGCCTGCTATTGCTCTTCTGTGCTCCTGGGAGCCAGGCCCAGCGTATCAGGACATTGATGCCCCAATTCAGCTCTGCCCCCTTTGCTTCATAGCCTGGCTGATGGCACGGTGACAGATCAGCTCCAAGGACAGCTGGCCTGGGCCACCCCCTGGGACAGGCTTGCCATGGTGCTCTGCAGAACAGCCCCTTTGCGGGGCTGGCCGCAGGGTCCCATCCAGAAAGATGGGCCTGACGCTTCTCCATCGCTGCCTTGGATCTGTTTCTGCTTCCTCGTTTTCATTTGCGTGCCCATCCCCAAACACCGCATGTGGTGATTATGTGTAATTGATACGATCAGATCTAGGTATTGCAACACAGGTAAATAATAATCTTCTGCAATTCTGCTTTGACTAGCTTTGACAAATTCCATCAGTGAAAAGAACAGGTGAAAAATTGCTTAGGAAAGCCCCTGTACCTGGGGCATTGGGGTTGCATCATTAAGGGGCAGGCTGAAATATTAACCACAGTTATTGTGCAGCTTTATTGTTGCTGTCCTTGCTCATCATATATATTCTTAGGTATAACTGGATTCCATACCTTTCCTTAAAATATCTGAATGCTGCCTGCTTGCAACTGAATGTTGCAGACATAAAGATAGGAAGGATACTGTAAAAGCAAACCCCGTGTTGAGAGCAGACAACAGATCTTTCTGCATTTACAGCCTTGCCCCTTTTTCCTCTGGCACTTGCAGGACTCCTGTGAATTTGTTTGGATAGCTACCTACACCAGGTCACAGCATTGCAATTTGTCTTTTTTCTTTATTCTTTAAGTCAACATCACTCATCAATCAACATCAGCTGCTGGGTCAAAGGTCTGCCTAGCTCCAAATTTCTTATCCAGCAGTGGTCAGTGCAAAGACCTATGGAGGGTGTAAGAACAGCATAAATATTTAGCAATCCCTTCCTGGTGTCACCTTCCAGCCTCTGGAGACTGGTGGCTCCTGAGCCCAGGGAGGTGGTACAGCATCTTTGGGCAGGATCACTGGGTTGTGCTCTCAGGCAGCTCTGAGCACGTTGTCAGTCCCCAGCAGTGTCCTGGGGCTGCTGGTTTGCATGAAGAGCATGTGTGGGCTCTGACTTTTGCCTCTGCATCGCGGCTCCTTGTGTTATCCTCTTACTGCTGCTGTGCTCTGCCAGTCTCGCTTGCCACCCGCAGCACTCAGACGGAACCGAGTGGCCAGAGCTACTCTCCTGCCCTCGCAAGGGAGTTCCCATGTTTAAATGTCTCTGCGAGTTATCCGGCACACTGACAGGTGCTGAGGGGCAGATAGGCTGAATACTTTTTTTTTTTTTTTTTTTTGAGTGTGTGCACTGGAAATGTGCTTATTTGCTATGTGATAAAGAAAAGCAGTAAAACTACCTTCTTAAAATTTTATCTCCGATGTGGATTCATAGATTTTAAGGCTAAAAATCAGATTAGTGTAGTATACTCTGACCTACACAGCAGAGGCTGTATAATTTCAGCTAGTAATTTTTGCATCTACTTTTAACAGCTGGGGATGAGCTAGCACGTAGCTTTTAAGAGCCTATCAAATCACAGTTTGAAGACTGAATGGTAGGGATTTACCTATCTCCTATGTGATCCATAAAAATGGCAAGTACTTATTACTTCTACAAATTTGTACTTATTTCAAGCTTGGTTTGTGCATTTTTGGGTTCAGCCACTGGATGTTGTAACCTGTGTCAGCCAGGCTAGAAACTCCTGCTCTTTAATGCTGTTAGAGTGCAGAAATTAGCCAAGCTGAAAGTTTGTCCTTTTCGTTGTAGAAAAATGGGTTGGTCTTGATTTTTTTGTTCAGAGATTATTTTTGCAGTTCTTCATTAATCTTCCAGACTTTTAAATATGTTTTTTTTTTTTTTTTTTTTTTAAGTCAAAGGACCAGCACTGAGAAAATAAGCGGATCTCTCTTACCACACAACAACAGCAGTTTTGCCCCTTTGCCCATAGTACTGAGCTGTGACCACAGTCCTCTGTGATGGCCTTTGAATCCTTTCCCAAGTTTCCAATTCCCAAGATGCAAACATCTATTTCATTAATGTGACTTGAGTTCTTGCTCCCAGATATCTGCCCTTAACTACATAGAAATGCATTTTGCTGGATCCCAGCTCATCGACTTGCCCAAGTAATTCTGTACAAGTAATCTACCCTTGTTGTTATTTATGGACTACCAATCTTGGTGAAGTTCATTCTTTCGTTTCCAAATCAAGTTGCGAGTTGGTTGCCTTTATTCCCAGATGTTAGTCAGTTGTGACTGCACAGGCTGCTGTGAATATTGTCAGGAGATATTTTAAATATCCTACAGTAGTGATGGTGGCATTCTTTGCAGATGAAAATGAGCGTGGGGAAATAATGATGAAATAATACAGTTTGTCGTGCTGCTGCTTGCTACTGGTAGTACTGACCTCAGGTGGGCAAAAAGCAAGAGGTCTGCTGGAGCTTTCAGTGTTTTAGCTGAGCATTTGTAAAAAGCAATAAAGTAGCAATAGGGATGCTTTTTTTGGTTCTTTGATTATCTGTTCATTATGTTGGTACTTCAGAATGGTGCTGTAATACAAGATGATCAAGCTCATTTTGGTGAACAACTATGAGTGTGAAATTTGCTCAAAATATTATTCAATCTTTTTTGATGGTGAATGCCTTTGTGTTTTATTTTTAAAGCATCTGTTCGTGGATGTTTTTTCTCTGGTAAGATGTCTGTCTTTATGTATCAGTAGCAGAAAAAGCAGTGGTGTACTTTTAATTGAATGCTATATTTAGTCCCTTGTGTGAATCAGTGCTTTGTCTGGGCTGAAGAGAAATCTCATTTATTTTGTTAGTGTGAAAACACCGTAGGGTGCTTGCTGGAAGTCTTAAGTCATAGGCATGTCTCTTGCCTCACGTGCTTCATTGACATATCATTACTGGATTAAGCCAAAGTGCATCTTCTGGATGATTGCTTTACATTTGTGTATGAATTGTAGGTTGCAGTGCTAGACTTTGCACTGAATGTCAGTTAAGCCATATATATGGCTTAACTTTAATCATATATTTATTTATTTATATATATATATATGTATATATTTCTCTAAATAATGCCTACATGTGAGGATTTTACTGGTTCAACTCAAAGGTGAATGATAAAAGCCCTTGCAAGTTAATTGCAACGCAGGGAGGAGGAGACAATGACTCTTGAGCCTCTGTACTTAGGTATCAGAGTGCTGAGCACCTATGTGTTTACTTTTGGTTTATTTTTAGACAAATTCACTTCAGCTGTTAGTGTGACTGTGGTGTTACTTCTGATAAAGGTTCCTTTGAAAAAAGGGCTCCAGAAAAGGCCAGGAAATATGGGGCAGCTTTATTCACCTAGGTCTCCTGCCCCGAAACGCTCCATCAAAAATAACCATTCTGAGTCTTGGCACCAGCATAAAAGTGCCTGGCAGATAGGATGGTACATTTCCACCAGCTTGTCAAATCCAGCTCGTGGCTCATGAGGGTGTTAGACATGTACATGCTGCCAAGTTGTTGCTTTCAGCGCGGGGCTGTGCACGAGGCACGGAGAGCACTTTGCTGGGTTTTGAACAAGAAATTGAAGTCACCTCTTTTGAGGTGAACGTGAGAGTTGCCATGAGCCAGTTTCAGAAGGGATTTTGATCCTTGCATTTGACAAAAACTAGCTTGGAAGCAAGTAGGCTATAGGTACATTTTACTTGCGTTTAATTTACGTGAGGGAAGATTTGCTGGAAGAAATGAGTGATGAAAAGTGAAAATCTTTTGACATGCTGAAGATAATTAAAATACTGATAAAGTGAAGCTGGCTATGTATTTTAATCTTATTTAGCATCACATAGATAAACTTTCTGTAGTTTCAAAACGCAAGAAAATCTTTACAGAAGTGAACTTCTCTCACTCATTCACCACATCTCATTTACAGGGAATTTAGTAAATGGTGAGGTTATGGTATCAGGGATAGGGAAGCGAGCATCAATGAAATTCAGAGAGGAAAAAAGAGAAAATACTTTTCCTGTTCCCATGTAAAGCTCTGGGATGCCTTGTCCTGGCATAGCATGATCACTTGGCATGCTGACTACAAAGAATTTAGCGGCGCTCTTGGGGGGGCGATGAGGGTAGTCCAAGACCTGGAAGGGCTCCCTTGGCTCCTGTTGACTGTGGGAGGAGGTAGTGGTCTTGGCTGTTGACTTGTCATTTCTACGTGCTGTGTACAGACTTCCAACATCTGTATGCTCTATCGCACATGTTTTTTTGGGGGTTATGCAAAGTTCTTCAGTTATAACCTGTTGTTTTCAGCTTTCTATGATTTTCTTTCATGGCTGAAATGTGCCGTGCTTGGTCTTCAGCCAAAGTTGGGGGGCTGTGTTTTATGAGTTGTGCACTTGCTTTATGGATCTTCCTGCAGAAATTGTATTTGGACGCTTTTAAAAACAAGCAGAGCGGAAAAATACTTCTGTACCCTGTAAAACAAGCTGTGATGTTATTCATAGGTCTCAGGTCTAAAATGTCTGTGAAAATGTTTGACGTTACTCCAGATGCGCTTCAAGAGTTGAGGGGAAATGGAACTTGGCTTGTGGAAGGGAGTGACCCTTAAAAAAATATGCTGTTGAATTATATAAAGGGGACTTCGTGCAAATCATTAAATGTATGTGACTAAACCATGCTGTCTGAGCTTGTATGCAACAGAATCGCCTGTATACTTGTTCTGTGAACGAAGCCAGAGCTACTCTCTCCTCAGTGTTTTGAAGACCCAGAAGAGCACAGCAGAGGTGGTCCTCCAGATCCTATAACACGTTGGGGGTAACATAGACACAGAGAGTTCAAAGAGATACCATGAAATTTGTTTCCCAGTGCATTCCTCCACTTCTTGAAGCAATTCAATAAATACAGTTTTCTTTGTTGCAGTTGTGCTGTGGTTGTACTGTAGGCCACAAGGGTTTGGACTTCCCTTAATTGAGGATGCCTGTAGAACCTCAATTCTGCTGTAGTTCAGACAAATATTTAACATAGTTATCTGCATGCCTTTATTTTTTCTCAAATGTTAAGGTACACCTCTCTTACTGTGGCTGCAGAGTTGAGTGCCTAGGAGCAAACTATGATTTTGGGTTTTTTTTTTTACATGTTAAGATAGAGTCCCTTGGAATGTGTAGTATTCAGTCAGCATTAGTACAGCTCATCTTTTCCATTAGGCACTCAGCCTTCTGTTGCATATGAAGCTTTTTTTTCCCTGAGTCAAATTTAGCTAAAATTTCTGGCGTTAATGTAGTATGTTGTATGAGAACAGTTTCTTGTGTGATTTTGAGGAATTTAAGAAAATCTGACAAATAAGAGTAATATGGCAGTACTTCACGTCGTGTTTTCCAGGTTTATGTCAAATGGCAGAAGAGACTATGTATAATTTTGTGATACAATCATTGCTGGACCGCGTCAAACTCAAGGTTCGTTTAGCCCAGAATTGCCCCGATAGCCTCCCACAGTGGCCAACAAACGGGACATCTTTAAGGGAGGTGTGCAAAGAAAGATCCCATACTCTTGGCTCTTCGCATCCCACCCAAACTAGCTCCCATTTTATATCTAAAATTAGATCTTGTTGTAAGAAGCTGGACTCTTACTGTTGCTTCTCTAAAGCATTATTAATTGCAATAACTTTAAATATTGTTATATCCCCATGGGTAAAGGAATAATATCCAATGTAGATTTGTCAAGGTCAGATCAATCTAATTTCCTTTAATGACAGGATAACAGGCCTTGTGAATGGAGAAGCTGTAGATGTCATTTATCTTTAGTAAAGCTTTCAGTAGTCCCTCATGAGACTTTTTCTCATGAAACATCTGCTCATGGGGTGGGTATTTGGCAGTTTGGTCGCATTCAGCATTTGCAGTAATGATCTCTCTGATAGAATAGAGAACACGCTTATTAAATTTGCAGGCAGCAACAAGCTGGGAAGAGCAGCAAGCATGTTGGAGGACACCATTAGAATTCCAAATGATCTTTACAAATTAGAGAAACTGTCTGAAAGGATGCACGTCAATAAGGAGAAATGTGGATAGATGTTTGAAAATAGGAGTAATCAGCTATATAAATACAGAATGAGACACAACTGCCTAAACAGCTGCTAGACAGCAAAGGTCTCGCAGTGCTAGTGGATCAGAAACCGTACGGGAGTCAACAGAGTCAGGAATGCCATGCTGCTTTGAGAGGCAACATCAGTGTTTTGTAGCAGTGAGGAGTGCCATCCCAAAGACATATTAGATAGTCTTTCTACTCACCTCCCCTTGGTGAGGTCTCCAATGAAATGACACCTAATCTTGAGCACCACGCTTCCAGACTGAGTGGGGTAATTGAGGAGAATCCAGCCCAGTGCTAGGAGGAGAAATGCTGGTTTTAAACGAGGAAGTTAGGTCAGGTACTGAGCAAAGCTTGCTAACATAAAGGATTGCTGAGCACTGAATTGAATTTCTAGAAGAATTTGTGGAATCTCATAAATAAACATGCAGAAAGTGTTCCCTCATATAGGCTTTGAATTGCTAATGTTATTTCTTGAATGCTTCTTTGTCTTCATTTATTAACCGGGAAGGTACAGGTTCCCGGTCTGTCTTCTCTGGGTCACCTGATACTCTGGTATTTCTGTCCTGTCCTTTTTCATCCTTCACTCGAGTGACAATCACTCCTTTCCATCTGACTTTGTAACTTTGTGTGAAAGTGTTTTCCAGGCCTCCAGTCCTCCTCAATGCCCTTCTCTGTCCCTCTGGCTCTCCTTGAAAGGAGCTGATGAGAAGAATCCAGGGGTGACCATGATGCTAACAAAATAAGACTTAAAGACGACCTCTGCATGTCATTTCCTCATGAACTCTCAGAGGTTTGCTATCTTTTTGCCCACATCTGGGCTGACGAAAGGCCTTTCAGCTGTTACAGCGAACAGAATTCCAGGGGACAATTGCAAAGGATGCTGTACATCCTGGAAGTCCTTGTGACCAAAATTTCTTTCTGCATGTTTCTGTGTATGAAAGGGAAAATTGGGTGCTTTGATGTCAACAGTTGTGGAAAGGAAGATGTATGTGTTTTTTAATTCTAATAACTGCACATCAACCCCATGGACTTCCACCTGGTGTGGGGAGTCCCAAGACTCTGTGGGATGGGAGTGCCTCATGTTAGAAGATGATAGTTAATTTGTCGCGTAGTTCTTTTGGATAAGAAGATATTTGCCCACTGGAGCTTCTTTTTTTTCCCATGTTTCACATAAGAGCCATGTACTTCTTGGAAAGCTTGCTCCAAAAAAACAGATCAGAGGAAATTTATTTCTTTTATTTTTTTTTTTAAATAATTGATTTAAATCAAGATGCAGGCTTTTATAGAACTCCTGAATTCTGGAAACTCTGACCATTATGTTGGGATGTTTTTTCTTGCAGTCAGATTTTGGCTTCAAACAGCAATTATTTTTCACAAGACGAAAATGAAGTCTGTTGCCTGTTATGAATAATAGAGTATGGTAATATTACAGCTATATATGCAAACTCTGCAGACTGGCAGCACAGCTGCTAAGCGTTACGTTTTTAAAATATGTACAATCTTTTGTCAACAGAATTAAAAACAGGGACATTACATGGTTTGTTTCTGCATGAGGGTGTTTTGTAAGGAAATTTAATGATGAACTGTTCTACATTTTGACCTTTAAAAATATTTCTGAGCCTTTGCACCTTCTAGTGAATGGAGGAGATTCTCAAATTAAGACGTGGAATCCTAATGGTGCCTCTGACATTTCCTAGGCCCGGCTGCATACCTGTGCTTGATTAGTTTTGTAATGTTCCTGCTCTGCCAAGCTGGAGCCCCTCACATGCTCTGCAGCTGGGCTTTCTCTAACGCGGTTGCACTGTAAACCTGGTTCCAATTAAAAGGTGATGCAGTTCTGGTAATGGAAAGTTGTTTTATTGTTCCTCTCCCCAATATGCATGCGAGTGGAAGTGTTGTAGGAGAGCATCATCGCTGTTGTTCTGGTAGTTCTTCCTTATCTTCTATCAGTCTTCATATACAAAAAAAAAAAAAAAAGAGAAATGCAGCATGCCCAGCTGTCTGAGGGCGAATGTGAATCAGCGAGATAAACCTTCAGAGGCTGAAATGGGCCTGACTGCAGATGATCCTTCAGTGCTTTGCTACCATTCTGTAGCTGATATACCGTGTGTTGAACCACAGGCAGCAGGAGGAAATGTTTGGAAATACAGCAAGGAGTGCAGAGCCCATCACATTGGTGCTGGGAAGGAAATGATGGTCACTCAGGCAATCTCCTCCTTCTGCTCTCCTCCTCCTACCCACAGAGCAGGGAAATCAGGGGAAACGACCATGAAAGTGAGAACACAAGAAATAACGAATAAATGCGAAGCACAGAGTACATTTAAGTTTTCTGTCCCTCACAAGGAAAGAGGCATAATGGTCTTTGTTGTCCTGCTGCTCAAGAGAAGCTGCAGACAAACACTCTGCAGGCGCTGCCGAGCGGCTCCTCGGGTGCCCCCGCGCTGTTCTCACCTGCGGGAAGGAACGCCAGCGACAGCAGATCGCCGATTGCGTCTGAGCTGGCAGAGGGTCCCAGAACTGATTTATAGCACTTGTTCAGCTTTCAGCGAGCAGCAAATGCGTTGCTTAATTATTCATGGCAGATGTATTATTGCGGGAAATTAAGACATCAAGGAAACAAGTAAAAACTATTACTGAATGGAGCTATAAACAAGGTAAGGTGGAAGGAGAGGCAGGGGGACAGTGCTGAGCCAGTAGAAGATTGCGCTCAGGAGCGTTTTGTGCTTTCTGAAAATTATCAGTTAAATTCCCAAATCTTTAAGTGATAATTCATTGCCCGTAATTAAATATTCTATTAGCTAACAAGCTGGATTTAATTTGTTACATTTGTCATTTAAATTATCACATTTGTGAATGTGTGAAACCTTCCTATTGCTCCTTTCAGCATATCCACGTGCGTACAGTTCTCTTTACATCTGCAGCCTTCCTCGGGAGAATTGCCGTTTACCTTGTGCAGCAGCGAGGTGTGGGCAGCTTTGGCTTTCTGTACTGAGCACACTGGCTGCAGGTCCCTGGGCAGCCACCTGCCTGCAGCAGTGGGGAGGGATGCTGCTGCTGCAGAGCACGGGACCTGAGCATCAGAGCTGCTGGTGCTGAATTTCTTCTGCCTGAAACTGCATACGAACAGGTACATGTGTGCCCAGCCCTCGTACAGGTGGTGCTGGGGATTTATTCTAAGGTTTATGCATCGGTGTTGGGGGTTTCTGCCATGAACCAGTACCTGATCTCTACCTAGTAGACCATATGGAGGCTGGAGCTGTTGACTTTGAAAACACCAGCACCTCCTGGCTCATCAGGTGGCACTAGAAGGAGTCTGGTGGCTCTTTTATGCACAGAGGGAGTTTTCTGTTTATATTTGAACCAGGTTCCGATCAGCTCTAACCCTTGGACATTCTGTGACAGTTTTTCAAATACTCAATTCTGTTGCTCCCCCTGTCACCCCCCCCCCCAAAAAAAAAAATGTTGGGAAGGAAGTGACTTAAAGTAAACCCTTTCAACTTCTCTTACTATAGTAGAATTTTTAACTTTATGAAAAAATATATATACTGGGAGCACCTCTGAATTTATGTGCAACGTCAGGCTTCCAAGACTTTCCATTTCGTTACTATTCATGAGTTCATCGTTTTGGTACATCTCTTGTAGTTTTGGAGCCCTTTACCTTGTAACTTCAATTATGTGGCTGAAAACAGGACTTGTAATATTAAACTTATGGAGGACCAGGAGCAATTTTAAGGCAAGCGAAGGGTGGTTCAGTGCCGTATCACAGAGAGCATCTCTACAGGCTGGGTTGCTCTTTGAAATGTCTTTTCTGTGGTGCAAGTGTACAAACTGGCAAAAGTTCAGAAGTTGTCATTATTCATAGTCTTTCAAAGCAGTGACAAAGTAGCCTTGTGTGGTTGCATTCCTGTGATGGGAGTTGTTGGAGTCTATTTGCAAACTGAGACTGTTTGGAGAGTGAGAAAATGGGAGATGAAAGGAAAGCATTCTCTAGCTTGTCCTATAGGGTTAATTTTCTTGATTCTTGCAAGCCACGGTGCACACACAGCTTATGTACAAGTGATATGTGTATATGCAGAGTACGTATACAGACGATACAATAACACGATAGGAGTTGATCAAGAAAGAGATCTTACAGGAATCCGATACTAAGTCATAAACATTCAGGAGTGTGTGGCTAACTGGATTTTGGTGAGAATTGGCTGTTCTGTACACGTGCATCTCAGTATTGCCCAAACAGAGCTTGCAGACCTAATCAATTGGTTCCCGAGCCGTTTAGCTTTTTTAATTACTCTTGTCAAAGTGAAAATTATGTGAAAGGACTTGACTGTGCAATTAGCTGCTAAACATTTTCTGCAGCATAGTGGAAAAACAATATGAAGTCCCAGAATAGCAGTAGATACAACCCAAGAAAAAAAAAATCTGTTTTAACAAAGAGAAAGATATCCTAGTAAGTGATCTGAATGAAGGCGATTTCCCTGATGGTTTATTTTTCAAACATGCCTATGTTGACAGATGCGAGCAGAGAAGTCTGGGTTAGAAGTTGGGGCCGGGTGCAAGGTTCGTTATGCCCTGATGACTTTCCCTGGGCTGAAGGCCCTGCCCTTTGTTGAAAGGGGCTGTGGTACATCCCGTTCTCAGCGTGGTGCTGCTGGGGACTTCAGGAGCAAGGTTTGCTCGTCCCCGCACCATGGCACGGGGAGCATGCAGGGGGTTTCTTCTGTGGGCTGCGAGAGCCTGATTAGCACTCGTTCAATGATCTATAGATCATCTCCTCAGACAAATTATATCTCTCAACAGCTTCACACTAAACTAATCTAGGCATTTAAAAAATAAATAAATGAGGCAGTGTCTATAAAGAGTTCCCGTCTAGTGAAGTGGAGCAGTTGGAGTCTGATTAATGAATCCCATTTATCCGCCCGCATGTGTGCTCACCGCTCCCCTCCGCGCAGCTTTGTCATCCAGGATGGCCCCTGCCACCCCACACCGGCGTGTCACACCACAGTGGGATCTGTCCTGGGGCTGGGTGAGCCCTGGGCAGGTGGTGGCCCGTGCTGGGGAGGCATGTGGTCCCGTTGGTTGGGTGCATGTCCCCTAGGGGTAGGCAAAGGGCTTGTTCTCACCAAGCTAACACACGGAGTGTTTTTATGAGCACTGAAAAAATCAAGTGTGGGTTTCCTGAGTGTGTTATAAATGGCTGAGCTGATGGAAGGGGCTGGTGCAGGCTGGCCGAGCGGGCTCGCTTCTCCCCAGACCAGCGCGGAGAGGGCAGCTCCGTCCTCTGTGTTTGGAAATACTTAATAGATTCGACAGCTCGGCATTTTAATGCGGCTTTTTTCTGTATTGATAGAGGTCTTTGAAGTCACTCGAACATTTTACTAAGCGTACATGCCAGGTTTTAAGTTATTTGTAGCAGGGACTTGATGATTTCTGATCTTCATTAGGCTGTGTACTGGAAGGTCAGTCCGCACGCACACGCACATGCCTCCAGTCATTTATTCTGCTGCCTCTTAGCGCCTGCTGCACCAGGACGTGCTGCTGGAAAAGGAAATTGCTTCTTTAGGATAGTGAGTAATTTCTCCCAAGATACAACATATTTACGAGGACTCAAGTTCCAGCATCGCACATGGGTGGGATTTTTTTCCCTAGGAGATAAGGCCAGACCCAGCAGCGCTGAGATGTCCCTTCACTGGAGAGGGGTTGGAAGCAGGTGTGATAGGGCTTGGAAACCAGAGAACACTTCTGTTGGGGCTGAAACAGTGGATGGACTTCTGGTTCGGGGTTATACCTAGATGCAGTGAGATATTGTGTGTATAGAAACTGTGTGATAGCTCCTCATTGTGTGTGATTCCTGTTGGGTTCAGTGCATGAGCCACAAGGGCTCTGGGAGCCGGTGGTCTGTGTGCAGTGCAGGAAGGCGGTGGGGCGAGCTGCACCTTTTGCTGGAGCAAGGGAGTGCAATGAATGGGACACCAGCCTGTGGGATGGACAAGTCTCATGGTTACAGCACTTCTTGGTGTCCCAGAAGCCCTGGAGATGCTCCTCATTTTGAGCATCTATAGAGGGAGTAGCTTTTTAAAGGACAGAGGTAAAATGTACCCTGAACGCAGAAGATGGTGCCACTCCAGCTGCGTTCTGAGAGCATTTCCTGCTGGGACAAAACCAGGTAACTTTTCAGGCAGTGAACGGTTTCACATTGTTTCTGATGCGTGCCATGTTGTGGATGGTAATGGTGAGGCAGGTGTGACACATCCTTAGGAAGAGCCGTGGAGAAATGCTTTCTGTTCTCAGGCTCACTTGATAAAAAATTGAGACAGGGCTGTGAGCATGAAGTTTTAAGCTGCAGAAATGGAGAATAGGAAGGAAAAGGTGCTTCTGCCTGGGGGAATTTAGATACCTTTTCTCAAAATGTTTGCAGGTGGATCGCCTTACAGGTATGTGAGAAATGTTTGCATTTTTAAGCTGCAAGAGGTGCTGCAGACGTGCTGGTCTCCGGTCTCCACCTCCCTCCTCCCCCTTTGCTGCTTGTGATTTAACATTTTGGAAGTTCTTTGGGGAGTTATATTTTGTCCCTGCAATCCTTTTTAAATTATAAATGATTTTATAAGCAAGTCCTCTTGACTGTGGATTGGCAATCTCAGTAAATTATTTGGTGGGATACTTAATTTGAAGTTTCTTCATTGCTTATGACAAGATGTTTCTGCTGCTGTCACTGTTGATGATTCATAGCTCGAGTGAAGTGCTTAGCACTTCACAAAACATGTAACAGAGGCAGTCCTACTCATAAAGCGCTTCCACCCTAAAAATAATAATAATAAAAAGTCCGGGGAGAGCTGTGGTGGACTCTGCTGAAACTGCAGGTGGGGTGGTCTCCAGGAATGATGTTAAAAACAGTCAGGGGGAGGCCAGGGGCCCTTCCTAAAAACAAATCAGAGGAGAATCTGAGATAACACCTGGTATTAATTCCCATATTTCCTCCAGAGCTACATTTATGAGCAGTCAGGGGAGTTTAGGATTTGTTAGTACCAGTGCTCACACATGGGGATGGGGTGCTCATCACAATCCCTCGTGCTTTGGGGTGTTGTGCTTTAGCGGCTGGGCTCCCCGTGCTGCACTGCACGCCCTTGCCTGGGCTGTGGGGTATCGGGTGGATGATTAGAAGGAAGTGGAAAATTAAGAAGCCTTGCACTGGTTAGAGAAAAAAACATAAAATGAAGTATTGAAGTACTGGCACCATCTGGATGTGACTGATACTGTGCTCAGTGTCTGTGTGTTAGACCAAAAAGTGATCCCTATTAAAATTATGCAGACGAGCCTTTTAAGGGCAGAAGGAAGGAGTGGCTGTCTGCCTAAATTCCTGCTGTTTTGCCATTACTGATGTTTTCTCTGTAAGAAGCTTCAATGAGGAAGCCTGACAGATGGCAACAAAAGGAGCAGTGCAAACAAGGGCACTCCTATAAAATAAACACCGAGCTTTAACCGTTTCTGCAAAGTGTTCAAAATACATTTAAGAATTTGGGCAGAACTACACAGACATTGTACAGTGGTTACGTGAAAATTCAGAAAAAGCAGCGGAGGCTGTTTTTTCCCCTGCCAAGACAAATTCCAGGGATACCACCGAGAGCTGCTTTCCTTCCCCGCGAGCAGCTGCGCGCCCTGAATGCTGATGGGCAGCTGGTGCTGGCCGTGCTCTGCCAGCAGCCTCCTCCATTTTTCTTCCTTAAAATAAATAAATAAATAAATAACTCATCTTCTTGGTTCAGGCTTCTCACTATCGGAGTGTGCTTACAGCTCTATGAGTTCACTGAAAAGGAACAAAATCATGAATGGGCCGGAAGGATTTAAGGGGGGGAAGTCTGCCTGGTTTGGGCAAGTGGTGTTTGAGGATTCTGTGCTGGCAGCCAGATGGGGGTAGAGGAAACTCACTCGCCTCAAAGAGTTATTCCAGGTTTTGGTTGGGGTTTAGCCCTTTGAGTGCTCTTGGGCTGATGGAAGGGTGGAGGAGACTGGGGAATTGAAGGGCTCCTTGCTGGAACTGAATGAGGTGTAAATATAGGAGGAGGAATTTTAGCTAACTTGGGAAGGTCGTGATGTGGGCTGTTTATAAATAGGCTTGCATCTTTTAAATCTAAAGCAGTGTCAAGCTACTGTGTGTTTAAAAGCACTTAAGGTTTGAGTGGACCATAAAAATGCATGCAGATGTTCTTCCTTCTTGACTCTCAGCTTTCAGAATATTCAAACCACTGCGGTGGTTTTCTTCACAAAGTGTTTTATGGGACCTCCGCAGCATTTTAAAATCAAACCAAGACTTTCTCTCCAATATTTAACCTTGACTAGAGAAACACGTAAAAGAACATTCCAGTGTGTGTTTCTGCAGGTATAAATTACATCATTTACATTTTAAAGGGAGAGCCTTTTTAAGTTGAAAGCAAAAGGAGGTGGAGTTGAAAGGTGAGCTTCTGAACCTGCGCCTCATTACCTGATCTCTGAATGCTGGGCTTCTTCCCCCAGCTTTGTGCTGGTGCTGTGACAGCCCTGAGTTCAAGCTGAGTATGTGCTGGGTCGGACTGATTTTTCCTGTTAGGAATTCTCCGATGTACTAATGAATGTGAACTCAATTTAGTCCCTCATAGGACTTTGTTTTGCCTGTTGCACGTCCATCTGAAACGCTGACAGAGAAACCAATCTTTCCTTTTTTAATATTAAAAGCACAGTAACAGCTTATTTAACACTGGATAAGAAAGAGGTTTCAGCAGCAGTGTGCTTCAGTGAAATAGCGAAGATTTTGCTGTGCGCTGCTCTACATCAAAGCTGTGGAGCAAGATTTCCCTGCCACGATGTGACCTCCGCAGGGCTTCAAAGTGCTGGTGCTTTGCCCATCAGCCAGCTCCATGGGTTTCCTTTGACCAGTGGTGCTCTTGCTTAAACCACAGAAAAGGACTTTTATGTAAGCAGTTCCTTGGGAAAACTTTTCTTTAAGTATATGGGCTTCTGAAATCAAATGCCAGGATTTTTTTTTTTTTTTTTCAGTTGCCATTTAAAAAAAAACATGCATACTTGGCAGAAATAGGAGAATCTTAAGTATAGGGGAGCTTCCTGGGAAAGATCTGGTGGTTTCTGAGAAGCCAACTGCGTGATCTGTCAGTGATACTCATTCTGGCCCCTTTGTAGTTGTTGCATGTGAGCTTGCTTATTTTTGATATATCACAAATGCTTTAGCACTCCGGCTTATTAAGGAGAACTGCCTCAGATGTTCCTTTGAGCTGTACTTCTGTGCGTTGTGTCATGGAAAGTAAGAGTAATTTCTTGTCTCTGTTAATTGGACATGTGATCTGGATCAAAGTTCTCTTGAAACCTCCAAGAATAGCTGGCCCGTTATCAGTTAATGTTAGCCAATATCAGTCATTTGCCTTGCAGGAAATAAAAATCTCCAAGCATCAGGCCGGGGCCTAATCCCATTGCCTTGCCATTCCTTCCCTATCTCCCTAGTTGGGTCATGTGTTGCTTTGTACCAGGGACAGTTTGCATGGGGTATACATTGGGTCTCAACCTCAACTTCAAACCTGTTTGTTTCCTGAGAATTTTTACGCTTTGGTGAATTTCCTGCTTTGTTCAACTCATCAGCCTTGGGAGCTGCTCTGGCTTTGGTGGGATTCCCTTTGTGTGGGGGCTGCACTGGTGCAATGCCCTTGGCCGTGTCCCATTGGGAATATCTTCCCTTTTTGACCTTCCCTTGGGCATTTTCCCACAGCACATTATCCATGTCTCAAAGACAAGTGAAACCATCGCCAGCCCATCTGCTTTCTTCCTTGAAGCCAGTCAGATCCGCTGTACAGATCCATTTTGCTGCTGGAAGCCAAGATGAGCCTGTGGTGACACTGCTCCAGCTGGGTGAGCGGGGAGGTTTGGGTTCTGCTTACTGCTCGCTGGGCTCACCAGGAGGAGGAAGGAGGTGGCAACACGCCCAGCATGGCACAGACCTTATGGATCCTCCCGGACATGGGAGCTGAGATGCCTGGATGTTTGTGGACAAGGGTAGTGACCGTGGCTAGTAATAGTTGGTCTCCTTATGCTCATTTACTATTTTCTCATACATTTTCAGCTGTTGCTAATGAAATTAAGAAACAGTTGAGTAATTTTTGATTTAATTAAGACTAATCTTGCAATTTAAAGTAATACGTTACTTTCTATTCTGCTTTTCCTGTTTTAAAGGCTCATAAGGAGAAAAACCAGCTCAATAGACCATTTAATGAAGGATAAAAATGATCAGGTCATGCATTTTCTCCTTGTATTGTTCGACCATAGCATAATATATATCCTGTCATTATTCCCACCCCATCCATTAGCCATCACAGTTCAGAAATAAACAAAATCCCCGCTCCCGTCTCCATTAAATGTAATTTTACAAACTGCATTATAACAAAGCTAACTGCGCTATAAGTAGGGAAAAAAGACCTTAGTTTTCAATGTAAATGGCATAAATCTGATTGTACAGAGAGGATGTGTGGGAAGGTATTGTTGCTGTAAGGATATTAGATGAATAAATTTAAAAAAAATTAAATCAAAGAACTGTTTTAGAATTCAGTGGTTGCAATCAAGAAGTAAAAGTCTTTTTGGGGAAGCTGCTAGGCTTCTCCTCCAGGAAGTGCACACTGAAAAACAAGAGTCAACAGTCACGGGTTGCAACCACAGGATTTATGATTGGTTTATGGGGAAATTTTTTGTGAGTGTGGTGCTGAGCTGGAACAGGGGACAAGAGAGGTCTGGGAGTCTTCTTTGTGGAGGCACTCACAGCTCAGCAGGGCAGGGTCGTGAGCTAAATGCTCTAACTTCAGTGTTTCACTGAGCAGGAGGTTGGAGTAGATGACCTGCATGTGTCCCTTGCGACTTAAATTATTCAATCCTTTGTGGAGTGGACTAAGACATTTGATGTAAGAAATTTGGGAAACAATTTTCTTGATGCCTTGACAGTGTATGGCATCTACTCAGAGCACTTTGCAGCTTGTATTGGAGTGGGGTGAAGGGTGATGTGCTTCCCTAACACCTTGTTTGCAGGCTCTGGAAGTTGAGAATAGCAGGTGAATTGGAAATGCAGAAATAAAGTTTTTGATCCACAAAAGAAACACAAAATAGAACTGCCTTAAATTTGACCATGGTTTAGATTACTTTTTTTTTTTCCCCCTTTAGGGAATGGAGGTTGGGGAGGATTGTTCTCTTTCTCAGCTTTTGGATTATATTTCCTTTTTATGGGGATGGCAAAAGCTGGGGCATAACATTATTCAGTACATGCAGTATGCTGTAAATGAGTATTGATCTCCCCTTTCTGGGCTTTGCATTATTTATAGATCAGCCTCTACATAATTGCATTTGAATACTAGTAACTAGTCATGTTTCCCATAAAAATAGAAAATGCATATTTTAAACAGTTCCAAAGAAATTGTTTTATCGTCTCCCTTTGGTGTCCCTGTCATTCAGAACTCCACTAGACCCCAGAGATCATCCTTGGACTTCATTCACATGATAGCCGCTGTGCAGAGCTAGTCTCCAACCAACACAGTCATGATATCCTGAGACAGCCTCGAACACAGTAGTTTCCTGTCCCCATCTCAAAAAAAAAAAAAAAAAAAAAGGCAAGAAATTGGCTGAGTGTTGAGCTCCTGGTGTCCCCTTGGGCATCTAGCGTTTGGTCCTCCTGCACCCATGGGGCTGTTGGAGACGTGTTCGGTGGCAGTGCCACTGGGGTCAGTCCCTCTGTGGCAGTGGGGGGAGTCACCTGGCCCTGGTTCGTTTTTGCTCTCGTTTGGGTGAGCCTGAAATTAGGGTTTCTCTCCTCCCTGGCGAGCGGGGCGAGTTGAGCTGATTCTCTCAGCACAGTTGAAGGTTAACCTTGGAGAGTCTTGGTGGGAACTGGGCGGGGGGGGGGAATATTTGACGTGATAGTCAAAAGCTCAAACATGAGAGCTGTGGAAAAGGTTGAGGTTGCTGTTTTTATACTGCAGAGCGTTTGCTAATTAGGAAGGGAGGGCAGCACATCACCACGCAGTAGCTGGAGAGCTCTAGACCTGCTTCTGTATATTCATGAAGTCTGTCGGTCTGCAGGGACTCCTCAAGGGGTGCCACTTGCGTCCTCCTGACTGATCAGTTTGGTTTCTGTCATTGACAGGCAGTGATGTATGCAGTCCTGAGCAAGTTTCTCTTGTTTCTCTTGTGTGTGTGGAAGTGGACCCATGAAACAATGCCCTTGCCTTCTGTACCACGCTTGCAGAAGTAGCAGCTGGTGCTTGGCAATGAGCTGGGTGGTTTTTGTCTCTCTCATGTCATCAGCCTGCTCCCCATGAGCAGAGCACGGTGGTTTTCCTGCAAATTCTGGTTTTATTTTTAAAATCTTCTGTTTAAGTCCCTCTTCTCCAAGTCCATCCCCCTGCCCAAACCCTCAGCCCTGCGTGTCCCCTGTGCTGAGGGGCTGGGTGCGGAGGCTGTGGGGACATCAGCACTGAGCTCCGGCCACCATTCGGTGTGGGAGCTGGCTATCATTTCAGGGGCAGAAGGCGATCGACATTACACCCAATTATAAATGTGTTTATTTAATCTCTTAACATTTCTTGTTTGCCCTGTGTCGTGCCCGATCCTTCGAGCCCGTGTAAGTGGCGTGGAGGATTGGCATCTCCTGTTCGCTGCTGGAGTGTCTTAGCTGTACATTGCTGCGTCGATCCTCTCTCGTTCAGATCGAGGTTAAATCCATTTAAGGTAAACAGATTAACACATTTTCCCATGTCTAAAGTGAGAGCAGCGAGTCTGTCATTTCCCTAAAAGCATTGCATGCGACAGGTCCCAGATGCTGAGCTTTTCTGGGCAGCTGTGTTATTTACTTGACTGGATGGGTTTTACAGCTGGTGTCCGGCTGTTCTTTGTTATGTTTATCTCCAGTCTCTGGGGCTAACCAGATTAGCAGATAGCATAATCTTGCTAAATATCTGATTCCATTCTGAGCCCCAGGGTGTCAGCTTTGCCGGTCTTTGTGGTTTAGGGGGGGCTGTGCTCGGGGACGTGGCAGAGGTCACTCCGAAGCTGCAGCTGCGTCTCCGTGGGATCCCCAGTCCTGTGCAGGACTCCAGCACCAGCTTCTTCTGGCAGCTCTGCTACGGCTTTGTGCAGCAAGTGCATACGTGAGGATAAGTCGTCTGAAAGCAATCAGTTTGGATGGTAGGCCTTACATTTTGTCATTTCCAGAGGAATTGTCTCTGGTTCGTGTTTGTTAAATCTCCTACTACTGCTTCTTCAACCCCGCCACTGTGACTTCTCTGACCTTGAGGGCTCTGATGTGGGCTGCTGGCTCTGTGGGGCACGGCCATGAAGATGCAGAGCACAGGAGCAGCACAAGTCAGCTGGTGGTGTGTGATGGAGCTCAGCTGTGCTGTGTGCTCCTGTGTGGGGAGCAGTGGAGATGGGAAAGGGAAGCCCTACACTTGCAGCCCCACATGAATTGGGGAGTTCAGCACGTCGGTGACCTGTCTGCAAACTGCACACCGTGTGTCTCAGCCTGAAACAAATTTAGTGGTTGCAAAAATAATAGGTATGGCAGAATTATGCTTTTAAAGCACATCCAGCATGTATGATCAGGTGCAGTCTAGGGTTTTATATGGTTTGAAACTTCTGTTGTTCCAAAACAAACAAAAAAGTCAGAAGTAGCAAATTAATGTTTGTATTGCTGGAGATGGAAGGTTTTTACTGGAAAGTCTCAGTGAATATGCTGCCTGCTAACCACTTCTGCCCTCTCTGTATATGTTTGTTGCCCCTTTTGAACCATCAGTTTCCTGGCAGGGCAGTGCTGCTGCTTGCCCCTTCCCCTGGCATACATGAGGGTTGAAGTGTTTGTTCTGTGTTTGGCCCCTCTGAACAGAGCCTTTGCTTACTGCGGGTTTGTGTGAGGTGGGAGAGGGCTCACCGAGCTCAGCAATACCCTGGTAGTCCGTGCCGAGGTGAAATGCTCTCTGGATGTTGATGTTAGGGCTGTTATTGAACAGGCTCTGCCTGCTGGGTTTTCCCTTTAAAGCGCTGCCAGCTTTCCTGCTGGCTGACGTAACCGCTGAGGAAGCTGAGGTGACTCGCTGCTTTCTGCAGCCCTGGTGCTTTCTCAGGGGGGAGGAAGGAGCAGTGCCAGGCTCCAGCCGAGGTGTCCCAGGCTTGTGCTGGCTCTGTTGGAGCAGCAATGTCCTGCCCGTCTGTGCTTGCTCCTGCCAGCGCTGAAGAAACCACTGGGGGTCTGTCAGGGAGCCTGGTGTTACATCCCGTAGCCTTGCGAGGGGCTGCGTGGAGCCGAAACAGAGAAGTGAAGATGCAGAGATTAAACATCAATTCTTCTTATTTTTATTTTTTTAACTACGATAGATGTAACAAAGCAAAAAGAAAAGGTATCAGAAGATTCTGGCTCACAAAAGCGTAATATTTTTAGACTTCCTAATGCTGTCAAGGGGTTCTGCTCCTGCTACCTCCAGAACCAAAGCTTTTCCTTCTCATACTGATAAACTCCTTCACTGCACAACAGCAGCAGGAGAAAAGCCAGCAAGCCCAGCTGAGATCTCCTGAATGGGGACACATTTCATGCCCAGGATCTCTCCATGTAGGATGCAAGCCCCCCTTGATGCTGCACGTAGCCTACATGTATTTATTTAAACACTCCAGTTGGTCCAGCCTGCAGCTCCTCCAGAACCTCGCTGTTTGGTGTTGCTGCTGTTTGCTCCTTTTTCCTCCCACACCAGTGTCACGACAGGTCACCACCACATCAGCAACTTCTGACCTCAGTGGCTGCTCTTTAACTCTGGGCATCTGTAATTCTGGGGCAGGTGCTTGGTGCTTGTTACGATAGACTCCAGAACTGATAACGTATTCCTGAGCTGGCAGCATGTGCTGCAGCCCCCGTCCTTACAACATTGTTTAATAGGCTGGAAAGTTCAGCACGGGAGCAGCGGCAGGGTGAAGAGGAGGGGGCTTTCCCTGGGCCCTGGAGCCTGATGAGCAGAGCTCCGTGCACTTGTGAGATGGGGTGTGATCTGCTCCAGGCTGCTCTGAACCGAATCGTGCCTGTTGAAACTCAGCCTTGTCATTGGCAAGGCTGCTGTTTAGGGAAGCAAGGCTGCAGTGCAATAACTTGGTTGTACATCATGGTAACTAAGAGTTTCTACGGGGCTTGTGTCCCATCTGAGCCCAGCAGGACTGCCTCATTGGTGTACCTGAGGGTGCAGTTTCTGCTGCCCTGGCCCTAACTGGCTGTGTGGCTGCTTTTGTTCCTGGCCGGAGGTGTTGGAAGTGCTGGGCTGCCCAGTGTGGGATTCCCACTGCCACTGGGCACAGGCTTTCTGTAGCTCTGGGGTGGGATGCAAGAAAGCCTGCTGCTGTCCTCCTGGCCTCCACAGCTCTGCTGGAGCTGCTTGAGCTGCTGCTTAGCTCTTGAACAGGGAAACAGACTTTGGGTTTTGAACAGCTTCTGCTGAAAGGGGGGGGGGGTATCAGTTTGAAGGAGAGCACATCAGATGGGAATTGTTGCTTTTCACTTCTGTAAAACACCATAATGAGAGAGAAATGGTTGGAAACTAGGTGCTTCTTAAAAATAAAATGTTAAGTTTTAGGTTCTTGTTTTATGAAGTATCCCTCTTGGTTGGATTGTGATGCTTGCCTTGAGCTTTACTCAAGCTATGCAGTGTGTGAATTAACCATTTCCAGGAAGGGGTCTCCCTAAAGATGATCCCCGTTAAAATCAGGAATACAAATCCTCCTTTTACTCTTTCAAATCCTCCTTTTACTCTTTCTCAGGCAGGAGAGCATTCATTTTTTAAAAGGTCTTTGCTTCAACTTGTTTTTGTCCAGAATTGATTAAAAATAAATAAATAAAAGCAACAACCACAACAAACCATATCACAGCTTGAACGCTCTGCTGGTCCAGAAGCAGTAGCTATGGGGCAGTGCTGTTAGGGAAGGCAGTTGTGTAGCACACGGGGAGCAGACTTGGGAAACGTGTAATTATAATTAGTGCATGCTGCGTGGGGCCCGACGCAGAGGTGGTTACACCGCAGGAGCGGCCCCGGTTCTCCCCGCAGCCTCTCTTCGACCTCAGAAACGCCAGTTTCTGCTTTGTAGTGCGATTCCATCATCTGTACCATAAAAATGTTGCTGACTTGCATTATGGAAGGCCCCACACTTCATTTGTGGGTGGCCTCATAAAAGTACAATGACAGCCTGAAAGAAGGGGTCTGGAGAGGGACCGGGAATTTGATTTCCTGACCTGCTACTGGTGCTCTGAAAGCTTTTTCCATTTCCTGCCTCGTGGATTATTTAACGCAACTGGAGAGTTTATTTCATTCCTGACGCTCGGATCTCAGCTCAGTACTTTATCGCCACATCGCGCTCAGCCAAAATTTGCATTGCACCCTCCTTCCAGCCTGTGTTGCAGTGGAGAGCTGCTTCACATAAAGGAGCCTTTTAACCCAGCAGAGAAAAGCCTAGCAAGGACCAGAGGCCGGAGGAGCTGGCTCAGACACCCCCTGTGTTAGAGAGGAGGTCGTGCTGGATGACAGAGTGGACCATTCAGTCCTAAAAACCTATGAATATTAATATGCATCTATTATGGTATAGAGTACAGTGAGGTCATTGATTAATGCCACTTCTGCCCTAAGCTGTTGTCCTGCGAGGGGATTCTCCAAGCACAGCGCTGCCACTGCTGCTCTGGGGCACTTCACTGACGAGAGGTTAATTATCTGTTGCATGGCTATTAAAACAAAAGACTTGCCGGTGTGCATTTATCACCTTTACATTCAGATGAACTTCTGCTTCTCTTGCAAGTGAGGAATAGGAGCACCCAGCTCACCCTCTTCCTGTAGACGGTTCTCTGGAGTTTTGAGAACCCCGTGGTGCAAGGGCAAAGTCACGGTTGTTGCAGGCGTTAGATTACTTTGCCTGATAAATTGTCTTGCCTTATTATAACAGTGCATTCTTCTATTGTTCCATATTCTCTTTTCTGTGCTTCCTAATGTTTAGGTTCCTTTTATGACTGTGCCTGCACTGAGCAGTTCACTGAAAACATCTACTTAGGTAGTTAGGTCCAGTGCCTTCCCGAGTGGTTACAGTTAATTTGGAATCCAGAAAAGTGTATGATTGGCCCAAATTATTCCCTCCAAAATGCATTACCTTAAATTAGACACCGCTGACTTTTCATCTGCCTTCGCTTACCATTTTATGCAGGTTTGTTACCATGGATTCTTACACAGGAGAAAAACCACCCTTATTTTGTTATAATTGTGATTTAGTTCCATCTTACAGAGCTGACTATCCCCGTGTTCACCCTCTTTTCCTGATTGAATGATAAGCACTAGTCTCAAGTCGGAACTACAGGGCGCTGCAGTGTTGGTCCTTTTGCTGTGCTAAATTTTAAATAGATCCAGCTCACATTGGGAGCTTCACTGAGGAGGGAATAGGACCTGAGTTAGCCTCATCAAAATACTGCTCGGAGAAAATGGCTATTCTCACAAAAGCACGGGGAGCACATGCTGCACCTCTTGTGGTGAACTCTGAGAGTGGGGAGGGCTGTGGGAAGGGGTCCTGGGTACTAGCAGGGGGAGTCACAGCTGGCAGGTGAGCAAGCCTCTGCTGCTCTCTGCCCTTGATTCATCCGGGTCAATGTGTGGGCAGCATTCGTTCCTACAGACAGTGTTCTTCACATGCTGATGACCACTCTTATGGTCAAGAAGACTTATTCAATGTGCTTTTTTTTTTTTTTTCCTGCAGCAGTTTTCCATGGTGTCACAAGTGCCATGTCAGGCAGCAGTGTTGGAGGCCAGTAGCATTTTGTGTAGCATGCCACCTCAGCTGGGTAGGAAATAATACTGCTGAAGCTCAAACAGAAGGAATTGCTCAGAGTCAAGCTTTTCTGTTTTTATATTCTTTGTTTTAAATTAGATGGCAGTTTAAAAAAGAAAAAAAAAAAAAAAAAAAAGAGATTAGTTAAACAAGCTGCCTTTCAGAAATGCATTTGTTTCAAGCAGTTTTCAATGATTGTTTTGAAGAATAGTCCAGGTACTATTTAACCAACAAACCAGCCAACCAAACAAAAAAATCTTCAGAGACCTGCAGTGCTCTGAATCTTTTTCAAATGGGTAACATGTACTTAAAGTCTGTCTGTGCCAAAATTTGATTCTAAATGTCTTGAAAGCAGGAGCTTTTCTCCTTTTCAGTAGCTCCTCTGTCAAACAAATGAGTATTAAAAAACAACAGTGGTAGTAAGTTTGTGGAAAATCCAGTCACTAGACCTAAAAGGGTTAAGCAATTGCTATTTTTGAGCTAAAAATGATAAACACCGTAAGATCCTCTGTAAATGAGCAGTCCAAAGCATTACAGTTTTAAATGCTCATGTTTAAAATGCAGGGGAGCCTTAATGATTCCCTGCATTAGAAATTTCTTCCCTCCAGCCCCATAATCTCTTATGCTGCTCAGGAGTTTTACCTGCGTAGTTCATAGATTTAGTAGTCTGATACAGTGTTATGAATTCATAAGATGCTCCTATAATCTAGTATAAATCTGAGGCTGTTTTGGCTGCAGTCTGCTTTAAATACACAGCAGGGCACCTGTGGCAGTGGCAGGCTGCATGCAGACGTGCGACACTGCCACTTGCAGAGGGCAGTGCCCAGCGTGGTCACCTTGCAGGGCTCCTGGCACCAGGGTGCTGTGCTGTGGTCTTCTGGGGCAGGTAGGGTGTGCACCCATTCAGAGACCACTTCACAACACGAGGACATCGTCAGCTGCAAATATTTTCATCCCTGTAGAGCCAGGGGGGCGTGGAGTGCCTGGCAGCATCGTGCCTGCAAGAGCCTGGCTTCCCTCGTGTTCAGCCATCCTCCTGCACAGGTGCTTCACAGCGCAGCTGTGGCTGTCATTAAGCTTCTCTGCAAAATTTTAAATAAGAGTAGACTTCTTGCACTTTAATGAAAGAGAAGAGATGGAAGGCATCCAGTCTGTATTTATACATGAGTTCTTAAGTGGTTTTCCCTTCTCGTGTGGTTGATTGCTAATGCTGAGCAGCAAATCAGTAATTAATCTATCACAGAACTGTAGAAAACAATGGCCGAAGGGAATTTTGTCCCTCCTGTCTCAATCCAGACAGGATTGCTCTAAGCTGTTCACAACATATGTTTGCCTAGCAGGTTCTTAAAAGCTTCTGGAGAGTGAAGAGCCCACCCTATCCTCAGCAAGCTATTTCAGTCTTTAACTGTCGATGCATTTAGACCATGGAAGTGCGGCATAGAAGTTTACCCCAAATCTCTGAACCTTAAACTCCCTTTCAGGTGTTTCATGGCTATGAATTCTTGTGCATTTGCACAGCACAAAGAAAATTATGTTCTTTTTTGTCTTGCCATTTTTTTCCAGATCCTGGAAGGCTGTTCTCATGTTCTCCCCCTCCCTCCTACCACTGCTCCTCCTTTCCTTCCTAAGCGAGATAAGCTTTGTTTGATGATCACTGTCACCTCATTTCCTCTGCTCGTACAGCCTTCCCTGACTGCTTAGGCTCCCGGTGAAAGTCTTTCCTCTTGTAGTTTCACCCACTGTTCACATGAGCTGCCTCCCACATAGCTAGAGAAGTTGTGGGGTGTTTTTTATTCTGCTCATTTGCTTTTTCAGAGTAGATGAGGTTTCCAGCACCAAGCAATGCTTGTGACAGTTCCTAGCAGTGTTCCTGAAAGCAGTGTGTACTCCTGTGGTCCAATATGATGTAGTTCACCGTTTGGGACACCAAATCCCATTAGAAACTGAGGAAATAGGAAGAGACAATCACTGTCTTGCTGGGAAATAACTCAGCACACTATAACTTTGTCACTTTGGTTGTTGCACCTTGAGCTCTCCACTTCTGTATATATGCAGGGGACATCGGTCGGTGCTACCTGCCTGGGGCTGCCGCACCATGCATGCTGCCTGCTCCTGGCCTGGCAGTGATGCAGCAGGGAGCACGGGGCCGAGCTGCCCTCTGCTCCCTGCAGAGCTGCTGCTGTGCTTCTGCGTGCTGCCGGCCCGTGGGTGTTAGCTGCTGTGCTCAGCTGCTTGCTCGGGGTACGTTTTCTGTCCCCTGTGGCTGCCCTTAGGAACTAGACGGTGACTTGTCACTTCCCCTGTGCAGGGAGTGGATTGCCGTGGCTAAAAGTGTTGCTGGGTGCAGGGTTCATCATTTCCCTGCCTCCCAGCTTTAGTGAAGCTATTACGCTTGTTCTGTGGTTAGGTGTTTTTCCTTTCTTTTGAGAGGCTGTATTTCTTGACAGTTGCTTGTTCTTCCTCCAGGAGGATGCAGGTGAGAGAGGCCCTTTTTATGTCATGTCCTAGGTGTTTAAGTACTAGAGTGAAAGGATTTGCCCAGCCTGGACACATCTCTCAGTTCCCTGTAGCCAGCAGGTTCTCAGCTCTGAGCTCCTACGTTTGACTTCAGAGAGACAGAAACCTTTGCTGCTCTGCTACTCTCGGTAACATTTCTTTCCTCCTGAAAGATTTAATAACCCCTTTACTTGCACCACAAAAACAGGTTGTCTTAGGGACCCGGACAAGCAAGATACATATGTCGTTGTGCAGCAGGTAGGCTATTACCTACAGATTGCAGATGGGCACTTCTGCTGCCTCTGCAAAGCCTCTTCCATCTTCCGAGGAGCAAGTAGTTAGCCATTGTGAGAGGACAGCAGATACCGACGTCTGTGCACTCTGATGGATGGCTAATCAAGGAGGACCCTTCCAGCAAATGATTGATTTCATTAATTCTGCCTCTCGTTGCCATTTGGGGATCTCAGAACTATCAGGAGAAAATCAGTGTGGTGAGAGCGGTGAGGGTTACACATTGACAATTTCTCTTGTCAGTACTCAGACTCCAGACTCAGCCTAATCATTATCTGCTGACTTGTACACAAACCTCCTTAAAGGTTTCATTGTTCCTGGTGCTCCATGCTACCTGAAGTGCTAAGCTTTTCCTTTATGCCATGCAAAGTACAATCAAAGTGGGTTTATCAAGCTGATAAGTGGTAATAGCCAGCCTCTCCCGGGAGAGGCTTACAGCCCTGACAATTAAACGCAGATTCTCTGTAGGCAGGGAGAAAAAACAGATGTTTTGTTCATGTGTCATATGTTTTTATTCAGGTAAGTTCCTTTTTGTTGGTGCTGTGTTAACACTTCTGTCAGTGTATCCTCCTCTAGATGTTCCTATAAAAACTCCCCCGTACTGAGGCTGGCTGGCCAGCAGTGCTGATCCTCCACGACACGGCAAGAACAAGGATGTTGCGTACCTCGTACAAAACAAGTGAGAAGCCACTAACTGCTTCTCATTTCTCACCTGCTTTGTTGACACCAAGAGATCTGATGGTAACAAATTTGTTTTTGAAAGTTCACTTCTCAGTGTCCATGAATTGGTTCTTGAACACGTGCGTGAGTGGGAATCACAAATGTCTGTAAGAGCTGGATACAACAGAAAGTGAGAGGGCACTGGGGGAATCAAGAAGAAAGATCTGTTTATATAAAATACATAGAATATATATTTCCCATGGCACTAAGATCTTGTGATGGTGCCAGAGTCTAAATAGTTTAGTTTCTATTGGACAAAGTTAAAGTAATTCAGGGATTATAGAAAAAGACTGTCTTACTGCTCCGACTGCTGCTGCCAGCAGAACCGTCTCTTCCTGCCTCCCTGGTTGTGCTCAGTGGACTGGGGAATGGATCAAGGTGATTTCCCTAAAACAGATTTGATAACAGTTGGCTCTATATGCTTCTGCTGCTCTCGTTATTTACCTTGTGGCTATTGCTGGTGTGTGAACAGTCAAGAATAAATAGAAATATAGTAATGCAGGAGTTAATGGAATCACCAGTCCAGGATAGTGGTCTCCTGCTCTCATTTTGCCATGTCAGGATTGATAAAGTTTGTTGCAGTCATCATTCTCCTTTGATTAACTGCTACAGCCTTCTTTTGAGCATTTTATATCTCAGATGTCAAGCTCTCTTTTTGCGGTGCCAAAAGGACTGCTTTAGAAATCCAAAAATGGCATTTTTTTCTGTTTGTTTGCGGCTCTAAAATGCTCAATTGCTTCATTATTTAGTGGAAGGTGCAACTGGGATTCATTTGGTACACTGACTAGCATAATAACTGAACTTAAATGGAGGTGATGTGTTGAAACAGAAGTGGGAAGTGTCTTTGGAAGTGTTTTAATGTTAGTAGTGTGCGTATCAATCCAGTGTAGCAGGAGCTGCATTGAACTGCTTTTATTTTAGAGTGCCTGCATATGAAGATTTAGAAATGATAACAACACCCCATATTTCATGGTGCCCATCATTAGGGACAGTAAGCACAGCAGAAGAGCTGCTTAACTCACAGCTGATGGGGTGGGGGAAGTGAAGAGTGGGTATCTGATGGAAGTCTAACTGGAGATGGGCTCTCTAGCAGGTCTGTGAGGAAGATGACAACCACCAGGTGTATGGGAATAACAGTGCTCAGGAGCTTGCTGTTCTTCTGTGCTGGTGTTGCAAGATGTGAAAACATTTGAAATAATTGTAAGTGAAGTTAATTTGGAAGGGCAGTGGCTGCTAGTCAAGTAATATTTCTGTGTAAGGGAGATAAATTTGCAGGTTGATTTCCCGCACAGTTCATATGGTCTTGGAGGTATTGTAAGAAGTCATCTTTCATTAGTGATAGTCATACTTTATGCTTACAGCAGATAGCTTGTGGAAGCTTGTGAGCACAGAGCCTCAAACTGAAAGATGGGAGAGGGCGACTGACTCCTAAACATAGCCCCTCCTGTTTGAGGCAGGTATCAAAGCTCACCATCTTCTGATGAAGTAATGGGGAAAGGATTGCAGCATCACGGGCTGGTGTACGGGCACGCAGTGCACAGGTACGGAGCTGGTGAGGGGGCTCCAGAGCACGAGATGTGCCAGAAGAACCTGGGGGAGCTGCGTTCATTCAGCCTTAGGAAGAGGTGGCTAATGGAGACCTTACTGCTGTCTTCACCTGCCCAAAAAGAACAAGTAGGACAGGAGGAGTCAGGGTCTTCTGACAAGTTCTTGGAGCTGAGAGCTAACAGATGTAATATGCACCATGGAGAATATTGATAACATATAATTTTTTAACTTATTTTTTTTCCACACCATGAAAATGGTCAAACATTGGACCAGGACCACAGGGATGCTGTGGGATGTCCATCCTTGGAAACATTCAAAGCTTGACATGACAGGGCCCTGGGCAACCTGATGCAGGTTCAGGGTTGGATCCAACCTTGAAGCTTGAGCTGCTTTAAGTGGGTGTTCACACCGGATGACCTCCAGAAGTCCCTTCCAGCCCCAATTATTCTATGATTCATAACCTCTTGACATGCTCAGAACTGTGGCAGGGTGTGTGTGTGTGCACAGTGCATATGATGAAACAAAGTAATTGTCCATTTGTTTAATTTCTTTTCTTATTTAATCCATTGCATTTGATTACACTCCAATTTTTCTTTTATCTTTGAGACATACGGTTGGAATGGAGCTCTGTGTTTATTGAAGCCAGTCCCTGCTGCTGCAACATGCATTCAGCCCTGTCCTGGAATCCCATCAATAAATCTTCTTATGTGGTGATTAGCCATGTTTGAAAATAATGTTTTTGTTTATTTAAACACGGGCTCTGATGCATACGTACAGTCATAGTATCTGCCATCTTTAGTCATCCAGTTGCTCAATAGCTGTCAAACAGATAAAAACAGATAAAGAAGTTTAGCGGAGATTAGATGCAGAGATGGAGGAAACTGTGTTGAAGTTCACTTAATAATTGTAATAGAGGATCAGCTGGTGCTAGGAACAACTCCGCTTGGAGGGCAGAGCAGCACTGTGCAGGCTGCTCAGTGAGGCTCTCGGTTCTCAGTTCCCAGACCTTCCCAAGCCTCAGGAGACAGTACCAGCACTGGTATGCTGCTGGTGAGGGTCCTGCTTCAAGTGGAGGTTGGACTGGAGACTTGCAGAGGTCCCTTCCCAACCACGCTTTTGTGATCTGTGGACTCTTTTCCATAAACAGTTAAAAGCAGAGAATTGTTTCCTTGTTGTCCCTTCCTTACCTATATTGCAGAAGTGGTCTGAGGCTCCATGAAGACAGTTACACCTGCCTCAGCTTTTTGTTTGTATCACATTTTTCCATCCTTTGCAGGTGTACTAGTCAGAAGATATCAGAAAACATTTGCTTTCCTCAAGTAACTAGGACAAGAATATTTTAGCAAGCTGTCACTGTGTAGATTGGAGGAGATAGAATCAAGCTTGTTGCAGTGTTTGCTCTCGTTTCCAGCCTGGCCTGTTGCACTCGAAATCAGGCTTCGTTCGGTATGTCATGTTGGCAAGCAGAGCATTTTCTGGACACTCTGTGGCAGGTGGGAAGAGCTGAGATGCCTTTGGAGCAGTGGGCATCTTGCCCTTTTCAGAGAGCAATTATCTAGGATGTGTGGTTGTGGCTGTTTGTCACCAATAATTAATGAAAGACCACAGAAGCAAAAACAATTGTTTCCTTCTCTAAAATTCCTAAATGACATCCAGAATTAAAGAACTTGAAAATCTAGTTGTAAGCACATAGAGTAGTTACTTGGAATATACTTGCTGGGAAGTTAATAATATATTTTTCTCTGATTTTATATTGAAGATTAATAGAAGGATAGGAATTCTAGGAAGTGAGTGACACTATTACTGCTTTGCTAAAGCTTCCTGTAGATAATGGCCCTTTTAAAACTCCTAATGCAGTGTTTTCCTCGTTTCTTTCATAAATGGAATGGGCTTCTCAATGTTTAAGAAAAGAAAATCGAGGTTTTGCATAAGTAGATGTTTGCGGTACTTCTGAGTCATTTTCATCCAGTCAGTCTCTTTAAATCATGCCAAAATGGCAACAAACCTGGATTTTAAGGAAACTTCAGAATTCTGAAAAAAGAATTATGGAGCAGATGTACCAGGCAGCCAATGTCTGTTTCTTCAATAAAATGATGAGCAAAGAATCGAAGGAGAGAAGGGCTGTAAAATAATATATGTTCTTCCCTAAACCTGCCTGTCAGCTCCTAAATTCAGACTTCTATTTCCCATGCAACCACCAACTTGCATTTGGACAGCAGCAATGAAGTTGTTTCTGTACTCCTTGCTTTCTGTAGCACATTTGACAACGTGTGACAGAGTCCTGCGTTCCAGTTAAGCTGCTTTAATTTTAGCAATGAGCGTTTTGACTGATTTGTTCAAGATTTCCAAGAAAGAGAAGCGACCCCAAATCAACTCATCCGTGAAGGAGATGAGAACTGAAAAGGTGCCTCTGGAATTCCTCGGTCCGTGTGAGAGGACGGCTGTCCTCCTGTGCTGGTTTTCCTCCCAATTTCACTTGTGCTGCCATCCAGAAGGGAGTCCATAAAGTGTGAGCTTGGTTGCGAGCCAGCCCATCGATGCCTAATGGCATTACGCGCAGCGTGGATGTGCTCAGAAACCACAGTGGATGAATTACATACATGGGTGCCTGTTAATACAGTAAGAACAACACTAATATTGTTCTATATAATTTATTTCGTGAAGTTCACTTATTCATAGGTGAAGCACCAAATTAGCAAAACAAAAGTGGCTGGTAATATTATTAATAACGATCGCAGCAGTCTGAAAGATAAATCCCTGTCTGCTGCACTGCCACCGTTGAATTTATAATACTTTGAATGGGGCTTTCTAATACTTGGAATTTTAAACACTAGCCTCTGAAATGTGATTTGATGCAACTCAGTGAAAATACTTAATAGCTTTCAAGGCTCAGTCACCTGGAATAGGAGGCAGTATTTCCTTGTGGTGCTGGACCAGCGTGTCGCTTCCCTCCAGGATGCGGCAGCGCGATGACTTCAGAGTGCAAAGAGTTGGAAGTTTTAAATTAATGCCTGATTAATTTCTGTACTGTCATCATCTTCTCTCAAACCTTTAATTCATGTGCCAGCTTTATCACCAGTAATAGTGGGAAAACGCTTGGCTGAAGGAAATGTGAATCTAAGATTATGACTGGTGCTGTTGGGTGATTTCAGCACTTTGCAAATCGTGTTGTCAGCCGTCTCTGTACGATCTCAGCACTGAGAATGCAGGCAGCTGCTCTTGTGCTGGTGGGCTTGTTCTCCTAGTTTAAGGTTCATCCTCTACTTTTTTACCTTTATCTCACTTTTAATTATCTGCTATATTATTAACAACGGCTGAATTGCATTTTTTGCATGACTTTACGGCATAGCTCCTAATTTACACAATAAATGCACCTCTGAGGCTTCTGGCTAGTTAAAAATAAAAATTTTCTTCATTCTGTGACCGTAGTTAAAATGGAGGGAGATGTGGACATAGACTTGGTTATGAAGGTGCAAGTGGAGGTATCCAAGCAGCTGTGTTAGTAAATGCTTTCTGCATGTGAAAAGCAAGGTTTTTTTAATTGTGGAAGTGGTAAGTCGGGAGGACATTGTGGTTGTGATCATACAAATTAAGCTACGACTTAAAATTTTCTTGTTTCAGTTTATTAAGAACAACCAGAAGTCACATCCAAGTATTACTACAGTCCTTGGCTTTTCTTAAAGGCAAATTAAGGGGAACTAGCTAGTGAAACCTACACAGAAATGGGTGAAGCCTGTAGTTTCTGCACTCAAAATTAACAACAACAGGAAAAAAAAAGTCAGAGGAGAAGCTCAAAACCTAAGCAGATGAGCAGCCTCAAAGGTTTTGACGAGTAAGCAAAGAGACCACAAGCAATGTGAGGAAAAGACTGGTAAGTCTGATCAGCAAAGACAGCTATGTTTGGAGAGGAACAAATAGGGACGAAGGAGAATTGCCAAATGTTGAGCTGTTTGGAGACCTTGTGAAGTATAACAGTTTCTTCAGCTGCGTAACTCAAAAAAAAGTGTGTGGGGAGAAAAGATGTTGATGAGATTATGACAAGTACTCTCAAGATGCCCAAACCCAAATGTATGCTTTTTCCTGGTTTTCTATAAAATGGTGCTGATACCGGGATTTTTAAGTGTTGTGGGATCTGCCAGGAGATCGTGAAGCAGAATTAAAGAAACCTCGTAAGAATCAACATGCAATATCTTTTTTCCAATAGAGGAAATAATTATTCTGACGGGTTTCATAGGGGAATATATTAGCAAACATTTTACTACTAGAAAGAAGTGGGGGGCAAAACTAATCCAAACTATAAACTGGGGCAAAGAGAGGGAAGGGACAGAGAAGGAATGGAAACTTTTTCCACTAAAGGGTCATATAAGCATAGGGTCATACAAACAAGTGGGTATAACCAACAACAAATAACTTCAGAAACCACAGTCCGTTTCCCAGCTGATGTTTCTGTGACCAGCAGTTTGGAACAGCTTTCCGGGAAGAGATGTGGCTGATGCTCAAACCTCTCTTAAGGTGTGATGCATTTCTGAAGGATGCTGCGCGATGCAGCCCTGGGAGGGACAGGACAGCCCCTTGCAGCCCTCTGCTCCTCTGTGTTTTGGCTGTCCCATCCTACACTCGCTCTGTCGGGCTCAGTGCTTGGGTGTTGCTGCTTACTGTTCTGTTTGAGATTCCTCTTTGATGATGATGACAGGCACATCCCGTTTGACACGCTGTTGGTGTAACTCACTGCAGCTCAGCAAACGGGGAACCCCCTTTGATAAACATTTATTCCTGGAGAACATGAGCAGAGTTGGCAGGCACCCACCTTCAAAACATGAAATAAAAACCAAAGATTGGTGATAGGCAGGGCATTATTCCTGCATGGGTAATTCTTAAGTGAGAGCTGCTTGGCTATGTGCAGGGATACCATCCCCACAGCTAATACAGCTGAGCGACTAATAAAATTCACTCGAGGCAGGCATAATTGGACAGGCTCTTTGTCTCATCTCCCTGTTCTTTCCAGACCGTTATGATTTAGCAATGCGCCGACTTGCAGTAGGTGAGGAAGGCTGCCGTTCTTTCAAGCTTCAGATTTTATCGTGTACAGATTTGTTTCACCCTGGTGTACGTCCTTCACGAAATATTCTGGGGTGTCACATCCCTGAGGTAGGACCAGCTCCTTCTCTCTCGTGCATGTAAAACCCGAGACACGCAGTTAGCTCCAACTGCGGTGGCTCGTCGTTCTCCGTGCCGGTATGGATTTTAGTTGAGCAAATCAAATGTGAAGCCAGGAACCTTGGGACTTGGTCAACAGAGTGGGGATGGGTGAAGGAGACTTAGGTACAGCACTTCTGAAAAGCAAATTTGTTTTCTTTTATAAATAGCTCTTGTGTAGTCTCCACAAAGAGCTTAAAAGCAAACCTTACGGGTTCGACATCTGTGTGCATGGTGCATGTCCCTTAAGCTTGTAGCGAGTGATAGCTTTGTCTAGCACTGAGAATAAAAGTAAGTGATGCAGGCAAACAACAAGTACAGCACATCTCTGCGAGCAGTGTTCTTGTTTAAAGCTCTCCTGTGGCACACGCAGCCTTCTGTGAGTTTGGGCATCTCAGCACTGGCAAAAAACCAGAAGGCAGCCTGAGGGCTGGTATGGCCAGTTCTGGATCCTCCCAACCAGCTTATCCTGGTGCCCATATGCTGAGGGTTCAGCAGTGGAGCAGCCACTTGCAATTCCCAGCTGTCCTCTGCGAGCCTGTGGATCTTGCTTACCACTTGGACTCCCGCTGACGGGAGGAGAAATGGAGCTGATGATGCTGGAGTCGGGGTTTGGGGGCAACAAAGAACTGTTCCTGAGGAGGTCCTGGCTAATACATGAAGAACACACTTGAGTACACGAGAAGAAGAATTTTGAAGCTACTGAAGATTGTTCACAGACATTCCTGGTCTTTGTACTGAGCTGCTGCTTGCTGCTGGCTCAGAAAACTGAACTCTTCGGGCACTGCTGCAGCCCATGGGGATGCAGCTCTGAGTGTGACCTGAGCAGTGAGGTCTTCACAGGGAGGCGCAGGCTGAGAGCCCACACCAAGGATTCCTGCTGCTGTGGTTTTGGTTGTGCACTGTAACCCCCTGCCACCTCTTCCCATTGGAGTTTGGTCTGTCTGTGTCCTACCACGAGCTGCAGGAGTTGATGTTGCAGCAAGATCAGTGACCAGGAGCTGAGGTCAGCATGTGGTGGGCTGGGATTCAACTCCCAGCACATCCTCATAAACCACTACGGATCCCTCCATGGTCCCACAGCATTGTTCCTGGGCTCCTTGGGGCTGCAGCAGCTTTGCACTGCATGGCAAGCAGCGACTTCAGTGTAGACCACAGCTTTCTGCATTTCTTGGAGCTTTGCATAAACAGGTAAAATAAATAAACGCAGAAAGGTAAAAGGCCACAAAAAATTCAAATCTGGAAACATGCCTGGTAGCCAGAGCTTTAAAGAGCTTAGTCTGGAAACAGAGGCTGACCTGATCATCTATACAGAGAAAAGTTATTAAAATGAAAAGGGCTTTTCATTTCTATCAGGTAAATTCATAACACAGCGAGGAGAAGATGCTAGAAGAATTAAATGAAGAATGCAGCAACCATGAAGCTGATTAGTTTTGAAGCCTTTCTAAAAGTCAGCCCTCGCTGAACCAGAAAGTGCTGGGTGGAGGATGGCGCTGGCTGCCGCCTGGATGGAGCCCCTGCCCTGCACCGCAGAGGGGCTGGATAGCAGCTGCAATAGAGCCATGACCCCTGGCACAGGTCACTCGTGTGCTTCACCATGGGGCTCACACTGGATGGAGTCAGGAGGCATTTTCCACGTGTGCAGAACCACCTGGTGAGGGCTCAGGGGCAGTGCAGGAGGCAGGAGCTCCTGGAGCCTCCCCAGCTCCACCACTGCTTGCGCCAAGGTCAGTGTGCAGCAGGCGCTGAGCAGCACAGCCTCGGCAGCCCCTTCGGGTTCAGACCTTTGTCCTGTGGAGGATCCAAGCCCTCAGCAGCCCTGCTGCCAGTCACGAGGGGAAGCCCTGGCATCAAAACTCCGCTTGAGTGGCTTTTGAGCTGCGTGTCACGCTGTGCCTTCACTCAGCCACCACTGACACAGAGCATTACAGGGAGATCTCAGCCAGCGTCTCCCAGAAGCATCGAGGCTTCACGAGAACTCAGACGTGGAGGAAGTCTTTTAATGGGGAAATAGTCCTGTTTTGGGGGGTATTTCATGTAAGCTTGAGCAAAAATCAATAATTTTTTTTAAACACTTGAGAGTGTTTTGCCTGGGTGCCCAGCCACCTGCTGAAACTTCTTTCACTCTGGTAAACATTTAAATGTGGAAATGATTTTTCTTGTTTTTTTCACAGACTGTACTATGCATGCTGAATAATAAAAAATGTTTGTACAAACAAGAAAAAATCACTGGCGTAATGGAAATACCAGAGTGCCCTCGTTATCATTAAGCAGGACATTTTCCTCCTCACCAGGTAGATGAGGCAGAAATTCAGTTCATTACCAGGAGGAGGACAGAACAATGTACAGGAGCATTAAAATGAAATGCAGTTCCCTTGCCAAAGGCCTTGCCGAGAGCCCAGGAATGCCTTTGCTTTAGTAAAGGATGTTGTGAAGAGGTTGCTTGCTCTGGCTCCTGGTTCTCTTAAAGCCCTTGTACTATGCTCTCTGTTTACAAAATAAGGTTTATACTCGCTTTTAATTTGTAAAACCAGAGGAAAAACGTGAGCTTGGCAAAGCCTTTTGAACTGCTGAATCAAGGACTGTCTGCTTGCAAAGAGGGATTAAAACCTTTTAATCCCTTTGTGTAAAAGAATATGGTGTTTAATGTGGTAGGCATGCTGGCAAAATTAATTTTCATGTTTTCTCAAGCACAAGATTTTAGTTCTGTCTTTGTTTTCTGCTTCTGCATATCTTACGGGTCCTTTACATTATGCAATGTGCTTTACGTTAACTTTGAAGTTTTGGAGAAATTTGCAAAAAACAAAATGCAGATGAGGAAGGACGAGGCAGAAGGAGCAGGCACGGCTGTTACGGACAGCCTCGGGCGCACAGGGTGGCTGGTTGCAGAGCCCATGGTGGTGGTACGGCTGGAGCACGGCGTGCGTTTGTGCAGGAGAAAGGCCGAAATAAATTCCTGGATAAAGGGAAACTCGGGTGCTGTGCCTTGTGTATGATTAAACATGCTCTCTAGGTGTGCATTTGAAAGCCCTTAAGTGAATGTTGTGTAAATGGTGATAATTGGAGGCAGTCTCTTTGCAATCCTTTCTCAAGCTAAGTAAGGTCCAAGGCCAAAGGCCCAAATGTTTAATTGTATTAAACACAGAGGGTGAAAAATTTATTAACTCAGAAAGTGTGTATTACCAAGTTAATTGGAAGTGCCTTTAAGCTATTACCAGGTGGAAATTTGACTTCAGGTTTCAATTTTAAATTAAAGCAAAGCAGAAAGCCGTTCCGTCAGGCTGCTGGAAGCACTACAGCGAGAGCAGCGTCCCCGCTCGCCCTTGTTGTTCTGCTCCGTGTAACGCTTGGGGTAAAAGCTGGGGAGCCGCAATTCAAAGCGAAACCCACGTACAGGGGTCTGGCTTTTCCCCAGGATATGTGGCAGTCTGGATGCACAGATTGCTGCAGTTCTGGGAAAGCTCTAAACAGAGGAGGGGAAAGGAAGAAGGCCTCAGGATCTAGAAGGATGCTTTTCTGGGCTGTTTTTCTGTTTTATTTTTAATCAGCATTCTTCAGTCAGATGCGGGGTTGCTCGGTGCTTCTTGGCATATTTTTCTTTTTCTAGCAATGTGTTGTTTCAGGTATTGGAAGCAATTGTAATAATGGTGTCAGAGTAGACCCACCTCCCCCCTTCCCTAGCGTATGCACACAAAAATAAAAACCACGGACAAAAGTCAGTCACAGCACAGGCATTAGCCAGAGTTGAAGATTTTCTTATTAAAATATAAAGCAGCTCGCACTGATAGCCAGCCAGGCACTTTGAGAAAGACATTGCAATTACAACAGCCTTGAAAAATAATGGAGAAAATTTGCCACCCTGTGCGCAAAATCTGGAGGCACCCTGCAGACGTGCTACGGAGAGAAAGCACCTCCCCGCTGCGATAGGGGCTAAGGCGTCTGCCTGAAACTCCCTCCACAAATAAATCAGCACCCAGAATGTGCAGCACTGCTGAGTGACTTGCACGGCATCCGTGTGTGATGGATGACTGAGACAATTCTGTTTCGGTATCATGTCAGCTAATTTTAGGTGTTTAAACTCTTTCAACAATTTCCATGATTCATAAAGAGACAGAATTAGAAATTTGCTGAAGTGCAGCGCTATAATGGCAGGCTGTTGCTGCAGTTTATTAATACCCAGTAATCGCGGCCTTAACACTTGAGTGAACTAACTGCTCTTAGCCGGTGTTTCTGTGGAATAAGCAGGTTTCTCCAAACATCAAGGTTTAAGGGTGGGCACTGTTTCTAGTCGTGTGGGGCTGGTTTATGTATAACCAGGTCAGACACCTGGCCAGAAGTGGATTTCTGTTGGCAGGACACATGAGTTATTAACATACAGTTTTAAGAAGGAATTTTAAAATGGTTAGTTTTCCCTTAAAGACTATTTAATGATTTATGTTGGATTTAGTAAGCATAAATCCTGTATTAGCAAAAGAGCAAAGAGAGCTTGCAAATGGCAGTTAGCACGTGAAGATGCCCACAGGCACATCATCCCCTTTGGAAAAGGTTCTGCATTTAGGCTGGGCTTACGGCGGGGAAGGAGGCTGCAGCAATCGCCAGCAGCACTTGTTAGCTGAGAAGGTAGGAGCCAGAGATAGCGAGAGTTTGTGAATTTAGGTCATTGTAGATACTGATAAAATTACACATTTGGTCTGGCGTGTGCCCTTGCATTCTCCTCAATTAAACTTATTTACAGACAAACAAAGTGCAGCGGGTCTCGCCCTGAGACGAGTACCTGGCGTCTTAGTTCACTGCGTTCAGGGGAAATCACAGCCTCTGCTGGATGACTGCTTTTATTATTTTTAATTTAATTTTTCTGCTGAAAGTTATGGAGGTCACTGAGCATGTTAAAAGATCTACTACTTAGAGAGTTATGTATTAATCATTCACTTTATTTGGTTTCATTCTGTATGAACTCAGGAGGTATCTGTGAGGTACCTTATGGAAGCCAGGTAATGAAGGTGAGGAGAAATGCAACTGGCTTTGAGATAATCTTTGTAGATTTGATTGTTATGGACAAACACACTTAAAGCTGGAAAATTAAACCACCAAAATGGGATTGAAATAGCAGAATCATTTGTCCTAGCTGTTGTGCTTCTCTTAAGCATTAAAACCTAACAAGATGATAAAAGCAGAGAGTAGGATGTGCAAGTAGCATTAGGTAGCCTTCTGTGTTTCAGAACAGTCTGAGGAATGTGTGGATTTGGAATGCCATCTTCTGTGGCTGGGATGTGTTTTTTAAGCGTTCTTTAAAGTGGATGGGGAAAAGTTAATGATCCACTGGATAAAGGGAAATTTATGTATCTGTGCATGCAACAGCAGAGCATATATATTTGTATTATTAACTACCTTACACCAGGCAAAAAGAAGGATAAACTTTTCAGTTACAGAGTGCTGTAGCAGAGTAAACTTACAACAAAAAATAAGAGGAAATAGAGAATGAATTAGCATTGTGGTCACCAATGCCCATTGATGCTGGTAAGCTGTTGTTAAAGAGGTGTTATTACAAGGCTCAGACAGGCTCTTCACACTTGTAAATTATCCAGAAATGCAAAGTGCAAGTTTGAAAAATTACATTTCGCCAACCAATATTCCTAATGACCACAAAGGGGCAGGAATCACAGTGAAATAATGGTGGGTATATTGAAAGGAAAATACAAGAGTATTACATATTAGGATAGGGAGAGAGCCTGGTGGCTTGCCTCCTGCTCTGCAGCAGGTGCTTAGGGGAAAAATCATGGAGTGAGTTTCACCAGCATATCTTTCTAGCAGGCATCCATCCGTGCACAGATATCAATCGTCCAAGGTCATAAAGGAAGCAGATTAAGAGGGAAGTCCTTGCTGTATGTATAAGAATGGCCACCTCTGTCTTCTAGACCACTTTATTTCCTGTTCAAAGTCAGCTGTGAGCGTGAGGAAGCCTGTGTCATTCTTGTTTTCTTCCTGGTGGTGTAACAGCGGAGCCACATCATCATTTTCAGTGTACTCATCCTGACAGCAGCTGTGTGAGAGCAGCAGGCACGTTTCACAGTGGAAGCCAGAGCACAGCTGTACCTCAGCACAGGTGATGGGGAAGGCTAAAGACAGGGATTTAAACCTGAATTCCACAATTTCCAGATGAAAGGACTATTCCCACTATGATCTTTTCTTTGTTGTGTCAATAACTTCTTTTAATTCATTTAGCCTGGGCACCTAAATAAGGTTACCCACGTATGCCTATTGCGTGTGTTCATCTCGTATCACAAGTGTAACTATTTTTTCTTTCACAAAAGAGACTACTTTCAGTCTTAATTTAGCCCAAGTCGTAAAAGCTTTCTGATAAAAATGCAAGCTCCCCTCTCCTACAAAGCCAGTCTTATTTTTGGCTGCCCTTCTGTTCTGCTGAGAACAGTGGGCACTTGTAGCGGGAAGACAGAGTTATTTTTCTTTAAAATCTCTCGCAGCAGGTGAGTGTTCACAGAACACTTAATTGCAGAGATGTGTTTAATAATTCATTTTTCTCAAACCTGTGTGTGACTCTGGAAAAACAGCATCCACGAGAACAGGAGGAGCACTGTGATTGCTGGTTTCTGAATTAGAATTTTTGGATGAGGTACATTTGATGTGGGTGCTAAATACTTGAAAAAGCATCAGAATTCAATTTAATTTTCTCATTTATTTTAAGAAACCATCTGATGATGTGTTTTTGAAATAAATGAGTTAATATTTGTGTATAAGTGCCATATTTATGTTGGCATATATTACATTTTAGCCACTTTAAATTCTTTGGCTATTACAAAATTACAATGAAACATCTTTCATGTGACTGCTGTGTGCTTAATGTGTAGCACAAAATGAGAATCTGTGCTAAATATACATGACCCAACAGCATTTTCAAGGCTCTGCCAGTCAGGCAATGCAGATCGTATGTAACATGGTTCATATAAAGGACACCTTGCTAGGTTAGAGGGTGGAAGGCTGCACCTCTGTGCTTCGGCATTGAAGATTATCTGCCAAGAGGGACTTTTCTCCTTGGGAAGGTCCTTTGTTTTAGGGAGAGGCTGTATAGCCTGTGGAAACAGCCTGGGTGATGTTGAAGTGCCTCTGGACTGGTTTGTTTTGTTGTTCTTGTTGATTTTTTTTTAAGGGAAAGAAATGAAAAAAGGAGAATTGAAATGTTACTACTCTTGGTAGCGCAAATTTTAAGATAGCAGCTGAGATGGTTTTCTGATTTATAGCAATTGTTTCACAACAAGCAAATTGTCTAGAATAGCGGAGAACAACAGTGATTTTTTATATATAATAGGAGCGAGAGAGATGCATCTTCATGGTTGGCTGTCTCTTGCTCTCGGTTGCCCTGCAGGAAGGCAGTGTCACCAGTTCTGCAGCAGACCACAGATTGTGCTTTTGAGGCTTCAGGGTCCCCTCCGAGGCCACCTCGTGTCCTTCTGCTGGGTAGGGCAGCCAGCAGCCTTACTGGCTAGTGCATGCCCGATTTGTCCGCTGGCATTTCTCTCTCTGGCTGTCTGTACCCATGTTCTTGTGGACCTCTTCAAACGTATCTCAGGGGAGCATTGCCTTTGGAAGCTTCCCGCACCCTAGCTCAGCCTGCTGCTGTCCTCTGGTGTGCTGAAGCAGACTTGAGTGTGCGTAAATCTTTGCTAGCATGGCTTCCCCACCGTGAGACCCTCCTTGTGATTCAGCTGATAGGATTATCCAGAAATCTCTATTTGCTCAGCAAGTGACTTTTTCAGCGGTATTAGCTGTGAAAATAAAGTCCCTTTCTTTGAAACGTTTAAAAAAAAAAATGAAAAAGTTTCTTAATGGAGGGATGTGTCTGAGCTAGTTATCTTTCAGCTCCCTGTCAAATAAGATAGAGCCCATTTCTTAAAACACAAAACACTCCATTTTTTGCTGTCTTCTGCTTCAGAGCTGTTGTTCCCATAAATTCCATAGAATAATGCAGTTCTGAGCAAAGAACAAGCAGGAAAAATGTAAACCAAGAAGGTGAATTTTCTTTCTTTTGCTCCCGCTTGAGGCTTATGAGTAAATAGAAACGATGATACCAGTAATTTCCACTCCTAGTGTCATGGGAACTTGGTTATGAAGTGAGGAGCAAGAATTCATTTAGAGGGCAAGGACCGGGCGTGCTCCGGGGATGTGGCCCTGAGCAGAGAGGCCAGGGGGAGAGAGACTGCAGTCGTTTGGACTTGGAGTTATCAAATGACAAATACAAGAGTCCGGAGTTGTTTCTCCGTGCGATGTAGTAAGCAGAGGTGGGTGTGATGGGCACCCAGCCCTCTGACACCTATCCCTGCTGTCACCCAGGACTTGCTCAGTAGGTTTTCTCTTGCTTTGTCTTCAGAATACGAACAATCTTCTTGTTGAAAGCTTTAAAAAGAACAAATATATATATATATATGTATGTATGTATGTATGTATATGTGTATATATATATACACACACATTATATGTATTCAGCTCTGCCTGGTCCTAACTTCATTATGGGAATGACAGGATTTCACTACAAAAGACATCTCAGATCTGTGCATTTACTTGTAGTTTGTTTGAACAACGAACGTTAAAATTCAGACTTGGCACAAAGGTAATCGTGGAGACTTTGGTCATGTTTTTTTTAAGAAGAGAGGAACAAGAGAATGGCTTTGTAACTGATTAAATATTGTATTTTCAGTACACCATTATTTTTTCTGGTTGTGTTTCCAAGGCTACCCCAAGAGTGCAAACTTTAAAAGCAGGTTAAAAAAAAGACTTTACACCATTACGTGGCTCTATCCCTAGTGGTTCCTGCTGCCCTTCGAGGTGACCGTGCTGTTGTGTCCCACAGCAATTAGAGACGGTAATGGGAGGGCAGCTGGGGAGGTCATCTAGTCCACCAAACGCATGTTTTCCATGGAATCCAAGAATCTCCTGGATGAAATCTCACATTTTTGTTAACTCTCACTGAGAGAAAATTTGGGAGTTGCTGTAAAAGTTACCAATAGGTTTAAAAATATGTATGCCCATGCCCAGCTGTTGTCCTGGGGCCAGAACTCAGGATTTTAGGTTTGCTTAATTAGTATTTCCATTTAAAACTTCAGGGCATACAAACATTTCAAATTGCTTTGTAGAAATTCCCTTTCTCAGACTGTGTGAGAATTTGGTTTATATACAGGCATTAGTTTCGTGACCGGTCTCAGTGGATTTAGATGGTTTCCAGAAATCAGTGTTGCTCAATTAAATGTGTAGGGGGAAAAAGATTCATTACAACAATGTAAATTCAAGTTGAACAAGGCAGCAAGTTTTTTTAGATTTTTACTGCCTGTGAACGTTCAGTTTCCTTTTGTTCTGGTTTTTAATAGTATTGATTTTTTTAAATGTACGAAAGTAAAGTAAGTCCTTAGTGTACAAAGCGGGGAGTTGGTGTACAGTGAGAGGTATAATTGCATTGTATCCTTCAAGGACAAAAGTTTTGGATTCTGTTGCATTTGTCATATGAAAAATTTAGACTATTTTACTAAGATCACAGAGTAAATAACAAAAAAATAAAAAGAACAAATCAACTGCAGAAATGCAATACAAGACATCAGCTCAGCACACTGCATAGCAAAACAGTCAATCACACCGCAATCACCAGCTGCCTGAACAGTAAATTAACATTTCACTGGGATAGATGAGAGGTGAATAAACACAGATATATGTAAATATAAACTAAGTAGAAATAGACATGATTATAGATGAGTAAATACGTGAAATCAGCGTCAGTTAAGCAAGCACACTTAATAATTACTTGCTGCTAATGTCAGGACAATGTGCCAAAGACTGCAGATGGTGGCCATTATGTTTTAAAAAGGCTTTTTCTGGGTTTTGAGCTATTTTCTTTGCCCAGTCCTCGAGGCTTCTTTCACCAAGCATGGGCCCAATTCAGTACACCTCCGTAAATGTCTGTGGTCGGGTCAGCTCTGTGATTTCCCTCCAGCAGCTTGCTGAGGACAGACAGTGTGTCCCCACATCTGTGTGGATGGTGCTAACCCCATTGCATTCTCAGTCTGTAAAGGCTTTTTGGAAATAAAGCCGAGCAAGCTGCAGAAATAGAGGCCCAGCCTTGCAGCTTAGTGTCTCAGCTGTCACCTCTGGCTGGGGCTGGCGTGTCCCCTGGTGTCTGTGGCCTGTGTCAGCGGTTGGAGGGCTCCCTAGCACGCAGCTGCAATCCTCATCGAGCCTCTTGGCCTTGTAAAACGTAGCAGCTGGAGCAGGTTGCTTGGTTGAGCTGCCCCAAGTGTGGAGTCACCCCACTCTACCCTGTGGGGACACTGGGGTCTTGCATAAGCAGCTGGTGTATATGCTCAATCAGAAGATGAAGATAGGCTTAAGAAAGTCCGCTTAAGAAAGTTTTAACAAAGTCTTCAAATATCGCTGTGTAGGGGCAAAGTCGCGCTTCACAGCTTTGGGCGATGTTTGGCTGCTGCTGAGGGAGGGAACCCATCTTCTGGTGCTCCCATTATGCTTGTCTGAGCCTGCCCCAAGCCCCTGTGCTCCCCAGCCTGCTTGAAAAACGACCAAAAAAAAGCAGCTTTCTGCCAAGTTAGGGGCTCCATCTGCTCCAGAGAGGCTCTGGTGACCCTGGAGCTGCATGTAGGATTTGGTTGCTGGTTGTTGGAGGCTGGAAAGGGCGGTGAGTAGGACGAGGAGCGGGCAGAGCAAGCACCCTTTTCACTAGCTGCAAGGTCAGTGCAACTGTAATGAGCAGTGATCATTTTAATCTCTTACACATTAGGAAAATACATTTAAACATCTCTTCCTCTTGGGATTGCTGAATCCATGTCCCTCCTGGATCATGGAAACTCCTCTCTCAGTTCATCAAAAGCTTAATGTTAAAACCACCTTGGTTTACAGATGTTCCCAAGCCTGCCTAAAATAAAAACACCTTCATGTATGTGTCAAGAACATGAAGATGAGGAGCTGCAGCCAGCTCCACTGGGACAGCAGCTGAAGGGGTCTCTCCTCCTCTTGCTGGCTGCAGGCTTTGCCTCCTTTTTGTCTCTGTGCCGTTCCTAGGCCAGGCTCATCTCTGAAGTGATTAATCAGAACTGTGTGCTGCGTTCAAAAAGTGGCCTCATGGTGACCTGTGTGCAGAGTGACATCATGGGTGGACTCCATTAACTCCCGGCATGGGGTTAAATGTTTTAGTGCTGCATAGGGATAAGAGATCATCACATGCTTCTTACTTGGGCAAAGCAGTGTTTCAAAGCTGCCCTGGGGTCAAATGTTGCCAATGTTTCTTGTACAGTGGCTGCACAAAAAGATGAAAAACTTTCAACCTAGATACCTAATTTTATTGATCCAGAAGACACAACTGTATTTTCGTGAAACTTTTTATTGATTATTAAAATGTTACATGATTTTTTTTTTTCATTTCTGCTGAGTCTTTCAGGCCTGAAAGTCACTTTGATTTCCTTGCTGACTTTCAGTTTTAGTGATTAGTTTCTTACCAAGCATAGGCCAGCCTGTGCAGGTTTCCAGATACTTAGCCTGTAGAATTTTTATGTCAACCCACATCTAAAATGAACTTAAAGCTTCTTAGCTGTGCACATAAAACTGTATCTGTTAATTTTGACAAATGTCTTAACAGCTTTCGGGAAAACTAATGTCAACGTATGGTACATTTTGTAGGTTTGGTGTGTCAGCTGTTCTGTAATTTCCAGTGCTATGACCACATTATAAACCTGCAAAAATCCATGTATTAAAAAAAATAAGCCGTAAAAATGGTTTCAAATTGTCATATACCTGAATGAATGCCCAAGGGGCTGGGGGGAGCCCTCTGTTGCCCTCATTTACAGGCAAACCAGATGGACTTTATTCATTTCAGGAAAAAGGGTACTCAAGCAGAAACTGTGCTTGTCATGTTGCAGTCTGTACTGAATTTGTGTGGCCGAGGCCATTCAACCTGGATTTGTAGTGGGAGCACCAATTATCTTTTAATTTAGATTTACATGACACATTCCTTGCTTATCTGATGTTATGTCCTCATGGGGGTGATCTGGTTGTTTTTCCAGGCAAGCCAACGTTTATGAAAGCTCCTGAAGATCAGATTGGGATTTCTGGAGGAGTGGCCTCTTTTGTGTGTCAGGCAACAGGAGAACCCAAACCTCGTATCACATGGATGAAGAAGGGGAAGAAAGTCAGTTCTCAGCGGTTTGAGGTAATAAAAATAAATAAAATTGGAAAACAGTCTAATTCCTGCAGGTCTTAAGTACACAGTACTCATCATTGCAGCCCAGGTATTTCTGCATCACAGCAATACAGAGTCCAGGGCTTTAAAGTTAAGTTTCTTCCCTGCAGCAATGCAATCTGTAGAGCTGGTGTTATTTGTGAGCATGATGCTGGTTGCACACACGGGAGATCCTTCTTCAGATGAGAGGCAGGCTAGCACTGAATGGGATGGCAGATAAAAGTTGCATCTAGCAGTAGTTTTCTGTTTTCATTGTGAAAGTCGATATGGCACCTCCTTGGCCTGCTATCCCTAGTGAAATTAAAAAGTGGGATCTCAGTATCATACTGGAAAGCTTTCTAAGCAAGGGCTGCTGTCACCCCTCCCACAAATGCACTTGAATAGAGAATGGTGAAGCCATCTGACGGGGTAATTTGAATTCCCTAGAATCATAGAATACCCCAAGTAGGAAGGGACCCACAAGGATCATCAAGCCCCATTCCTGGCTCCACACAGGACCATCCAAAAAAAACAAACTGTATGTTGTCCAAATGCTTCTTAAATTCCAGCAGGCCCAGCGCCATGACCACTGCCCTGGGGATCCTGTCCCAGTGCCCGACCCCTCTGGGTGCAGAACCTTTCCCTAGCCCCCAGCCTGACCCTCCCCTGTCCCAGCTCCATGCCGTTCCCTCACGTCCTGTCCCTGTCCCCAGAGAGCAGAGCTCAGCACCTGCCCCTCTGCTCCCCTCGTGAGGGAGCTGCAGGCCGCCATGAGGCCTCCCCTCACAGCCTGCTCTCCTCGGGGCTGAGCAAACCAAGGGACCTCAGCTGCTCCTCATACGTCTTCCCCTCTGGACCATTCACCACCTTGCAGCCCTCCTTTGGACTCTAAAAGTTTTATGTCCTTTATACTGTGGTGCCCCAAACTGCACACAGCACTTGAGGCAAGGCCGCACCAGCACAGGGTAGAGCAGCACGATCGCTTCCCTCAGCCGGCCAGCAGACTGAGAGAAGGGAAAGAGGAAGAACAGGTATCAGAAATACTTTTATAAGACATCTAATTGGGTTCACATTTTAAATATCAAATACACTATCACTGACTTTCTCCACCTTTTCCTCCACTTTCCTTTTTTTTGGAGTTGGGTTCTTCTGTCTAAAACTACTCTTGGAAATGTGGCCCTGCCCACCGTTCTGCTCTTTCCTCTAACCCTCCTCTTTGTTGCTTTTTGCTTTTCTGACTAGAGCACAGCTGACTTCATTGCCCAGAGTAGATTGATTCAAGTCACCAATTTTTTAATCACGATTTTGTATGTGAGCAGGAAACCTTTATTAAAGTAATCAATTGCAAACATTTTTATATAAAGGTCTGTTTTGTTGTATAGTAACTGTTTAAACATTCTGATTTGTAAGTTAATATAAACTTTGTAGTGAATTTGGTGACTGTTGTGGCTTACCAGAAGGATACACATTATTATATGCATTTAAATGATCAATTTCTATCTTCATTCACTTCAGTTTTTATACATAGTTAAAGCATTTTTAATGTGTTAGGAGATAGTGAATAATCTCTGTGTTTTTTGCCAGGTAATTGTTAATTTTACCTCATTCCTAAGCTAGTCATTATTAAGAAGAAAACTGAAATTCAGTTAAAATGATAAAAAATAAATTCAAATCTGATGTACACATGCTGAGTAGAGGTATCCATAGTTAGCAAATTGAACAGCGTTTCTGGTCTTGGTCTCTCTCAGGTCTCTAGTGGTTGTAGCTGCCTTCCTCTCACACACAGCCTTTATTCAAGGGATATTAAGGGAAAAAAAGGATTTTTCTGCTCTTTCACCTCATAGCTTTTCAATCCTTATCACTGAACTGAATTAGTCTCTGCATCTGACTGTTGCTTTGAAATTTGGCAGTAGCTCTATACTGTGGAAGGATTATAGTGAGTTTAGCATTTTGTTACATTCTGTGTTTAATTTAAAATCCAATTTAAAAATATGTAATTTAAAAAAAAAATGCATTGCTGCAGTGTTCACCTTCCAATGCCCTGTCTGCTGCTACTTGACCCCAAATTAGGGTTTATTTGCAAGCTGCTTCTGTTATTTCAAGCAAAAGGATTATTCCTTCCAATGTGAGGAATAACAGATTTTCGGTGTCTTGGTTACCTTTTTATTTCTTCCTATTTTTCCTGTTGCTGCAGAGTCTTGGGGTGCACATTATTTTCTCATTCCTGTTTTCACTCCATGGTCTTGGTGCTGTGAGAAGCACACCAAAGTAGGGCTCTTGAAATCAGGTACAAGTTTTGCACGGAGGTGATGCAGGCCCCAGGCTGACGCGTGTGTCTGGAGCAGTGTACAGCTTAGTCTCTCCATCTGCCCCTGCATTCCCCAGTGACAGGAGGGGTCTTGTGCCTTTCCCTCATGTTGTCACCATCTGCGGTTCAGTTAATATTTCCAAGCTTTACAGTGCTCAGTAATAGGAGAAGGACGAGTTTGGCATTAACAGTGGCCCAAGGCTGTGCCTTCACTGACTTGCCATTAAGGCATAACTTACAGTGATCCAGCAGTAAACTAACAAATACCTTTCTTCCCTGTAGAAGTTCGAGTAATGTATGTTACAGCTTAGCAGGAGGGAATGGCAATGATTTATTAAGGACTTTATTTATTATGCTGTGGAAGGAGCCGTAATTATAGCATTGATGATCATGCCAGAATTGCAAAGTACCTGATGCTGAAGGACGTTGAAAACAGTCACTTTCTGCTGAAGTTAGCATGCGCTGTAGGTGCTCAAGGTGTTGCTCTGGTTTTGTTACTATTTTCCTGGTGATCCCACAGGAGTATATCACTCTGCTCTTCCATCAAGGTGAAAGTTGGCACTAAATTGCGATCAGTGTGATTAGTAAAACCATTAGTGCAAATATGGCTCAGATGTTTTAAATCATCAGATCCACTTCTTTATTACCAGGTTGATAATTTTTCAACTTTAATTGATCCATAAAGAACCTCATTGGATCTTCATTTGTTCTAGCCTTCTCAGAGGGCAGATATGTTCTTGACTCTGAGATTTTTTGATTTCTGGACTTGGAACACTTGCCTAGTTGTATGATATTTTCTAGTTTACAGATCTTTCTGATTTGTTTTTAACCCCTGGATTGTTTTGACCTTGTTTTTGTTGCACTAGACAGCACTTAAGAACTGCTTTCTTTTTGTTGTTAAAGGTTATTGAGTTTGATGATGGGTCGGGATCAGTTCTGCGGATACAGCCCCTGCGTGTTCATCGAGATGAAGCCATCTACGAGTGCACAGCCACCAACAGTGTTGGGGAGATAAACACGAGTGCCAAATTAACAGTGTTAGAAGGTAAGTGGAAGGTGTTTTTTTCATGTCCTTAGGTGGCTGGAAACATGGCCTTGGCTTTGGTAGCTACATGTTGTAGTGCTCTTAAGTGACATGGTGATATCCTAGCTCTGTTTGGAGAAGCTGTGTTGTTCCTGTACCATTTGCTGTAATTTCTCTTAGTGATAGAAGCCCTTATTTTTCAGACAATCATGAGCAGAAAGGATGGCAGATTCTGAACTTTCTTTAAAGTGTATTAGTTGAATTGTCTGACTGAGGTATGTTATTTCTGGCTTGGAGGCCTAGCTAAAGAGACATTTGTATACTTTTCTCAGCTGCCTGCCTTGATGTAATACCCATCTTCAGGGTATCTAAGAATTGTATCTGACAATCAGAAACTTAATCTATGTTGCTGTACCTTCTGGATTAAATCAGCACAGTTCTTTTTGAATGGATTTTCAGGTTCCTCTTCAGATTTTGAGCTTGATGTGGAATTTAGCTGGGTTTACTTTTCACTGTAGTCACAACTTGTTAGTCTTTTTCTCTTCTCTTCTGCTTGCTATGTTGTTCCTTCTAAACTGAACGTTATGTGGAAGAACTGTGTGTTAGGTATAAAAGGCTTGTGATCAGTTGATATTTTTTATATTAGATTGTCGGAATTATTGTCTGCTTTTAAGGTAATGGGGATTTTTTCAGCCCATCAATGTGCTAAAATATTTGTTTATACATAGGATTTTGTAAGTGCATTGGATTGTTGTAAATTTAGGACATTTGGCTGAATGGTCTTTTAAATTTGCATTTACTAAGACAAGCAAGAAAAAGGCTTAAGCAAATTGCTTGCTGTGTATGGATTCATGAAGAAACTTTCAAGTAATGAAAGAACTGGACTGGAAAGTGTCTGTATGATTTGGAATCATCAAATTCAGATGAACTTGTTCTGTTCAGTCTGGTCATGAAGGCAGAGGACACTGGTTATCCCAACCATGAGTGTGCCAGCCATGCACAAGTGAAGCGTTTTTCCCTTGCTCTGCCACAGATATGTTACCGTTGTCCCTGGTTCTCCCTTCCCATTTACAGCATAGAGGTAATCATATTTTCCTCTCTGCTCTGTGACAAAGAATACATCAAACAACTGTAATGTGCTCAGACACTCTGGTGATGGGAGTCATAGAAATCATTCAATACTTGATGTGATTGTGTATCTTGTTTCTGGAGGTGGGGCACCTTAAAGGATCAGCTTGCTCTTCAGTAGCAGTATTAAGAGATGGATAACAGGTGTTATAGACTTGAAAATTGTCGAGTGAAAAAAGCAGATCCCTTTTGTTACTTCTTGCCTTTGCAGACACATATGTGAGTACATAAAGCTCGGTGGAGCTCTTTCAGCATTTTTCTTGCAGATCTGCATTTAAATGATTCTTACAACTGGATTTTTGTGATGCTCAATACTTGACTAAACGAATGTTCCACACATTCCTGTTTCCTTTGGTTGCAGTTGCCTTTATGTATCTTAGATATGTATGCACATGCACACACGCTAATAATTTATTTGCTCTGTGTTAAATGTTCAAAGGCCCACAGAGACATGCATTGCATAAAGGAGCACAACAGCATTTCTCAGCTCCGTAGAGCTCCTGCTGGGTTCCTGATGAGGTAAAACTTTCAGACCACCACATAAATAGGGAACGGTAGGAAACACCAGGGACAGGAAAAGACATGCTTGCACTGTTTAAGAGCCACAGAAGCAAAAGTCACTACCAGTCAGGCACAGAGCCTGCTTTTCTGTTTGAAAACTGCCTTTAATCAGGGGTAGTGCTGGTTTAATACGATCCCATAAGGTCAAAAACCATCCGCAGGCTGGGGGCTGCGTTGTCCTCTCAAGCTGAAGAGTATCGACCCCTTGCCAAGTACTCTCATAATGGGTAAAATTAAGAAGTATTTGCTGTGTAGCAGTTTGTGTGCTTATGCAGAGAGTTGTGAGCTTGCTTACAGAGGAGGAAGAGGTACCTTGCTTGTTGGCTTAGCCTGATGAAGCAGATAAGCTCTGTTATGATGTATCTGCATTCAGAAAACACATTTTATGTCTTTCCTTTCTGAGATTTTCTGGGGACAAAAAAGTATTGTTTTTCCAGTCGTGCTGTCTCATTGTTCTGTGTTGTCTGACTTAAATTACACTGCTGCATTTTTGGGAGTGTGACATTTTTTTGATTATTCTTTTGCATATGGGTTTGCAGGGTGGGTATCACAAGACAGTGCCCTGGTTGTGGTTATGTTCAAACAGCCTCAATGGTCCCTAAAACACTAACATGAAGTGCCCCACCTCTCTGTTCTGCCACTGCTTTCCCGACACAAATTTCATAGAGCTATTTGGAAATGACACATTTCACGTGGAGCAATTGATACCCTCAAGGCTGTCAGCTAGGATCGGATTTTCCCTCTGCTTCTGGGGTTAAAATAATTTCTGTAATTGCTCTCAGGTGGCATTTTGAATGATGCAGACATTCTGCACTTCCTTTCAAGAATTTGACTAATGCAGTGGTCCCTGATGCATGACAAAGCTCTATCACAGACGTCCTCATGGTTACATGCTGCTAAATACACAGTACATATTGATTTTTACATTAAAAATCCTTTATAACAATAAATTTAATGCTTCTTCACAATTTGCTTTTTAGAACACAGACCTTACCATTAAATCCTGAAGTCACAGTCAGGGTTTAGCAGGCTCTTATTAGATGTCTTTGTAGCTAACTAATCTGGAGATTTATTTTATTTAGATTTCCATGATGTTTTACAGATCAGAGGCAGATAATCCTTTCTAATTGCTAACTTATTCCATTCTGCATATCAAGAGAGAAGCCTGAGTCCAGTCTCCTGGAGGAACTGGGAATCCTCACGGATGTGAATCTTTTAACAGTTCGGTTCCCTACTGCCCTTTCATTCTCAGCTCCCATGTCTCTTATTTTTTGCTTCTAACTGCAAATCCTGTTGTGACCAAACTACGTACGGACTTGGTGTAACTGGAAATTATTTCTGCTGTTGATAGCGGGAGAAACAGACGTGCATATACCTTCTCTGCTCATTTCTCCTGGGTAGCTGATAAGCTGAATTATGTATGAGTCATATTGAACATTTCTATCTTTTTTCCAATTATGACCTGAAGCAGCACAGAAGTACATTCCTGCCTGCCTGGCAGAAGAGGAAACCAGTGCAAGGAGGGGAGGGCTAGAATCAATAAGCTGACACACATTCCCACGAAGAGCCTCGGGGACAGTTAGTGGCTCTAACAAATTAATAAATATATCTTTCAGTTGTAACGTTGAGAATTACCAAGCGTTTTAAATAGGGAGATTAGATGAAATGTGAGTAGGAAGGATGGCAGTGTGGAAGAACGTGGCAGCAGGATGCCAGCAGGGCTGCCAACGTAGTGTCCTTCCATGCAACTCCTGCATTCAGCATTGCAGCAGCGCTCGGAGAGGTGGCAAGAAGTGTTTGTCTCTGGTCGCCTGTAGACCAGAGCATGCCTTCTCTGTGGTTTCCAGCAGTCTCCACCCAGCAGGAAGAAAAGGAAAAGCAGTGCAAAAGAAGTCCTCATGGGTCTTCAGGGGGCAGGAAGGGGAATATTGATTCTTTGGGAAAGAAATGAGGTTCAGATACAAACCATTGTGCCAGTCCCTTCTCTCGCAGAGCTTTCCAACTTGGACATTTGGTTGCAAACTGTAATTTCCAGAACTAGAACACTGTTTAATTATAACTGGATCTTCAGAGCACTGTGAGAAGTCTTGGTTTTTTTTTGTTTGTTTGTTTGTGTTTTTTTTTTCCAACTCTGCTGTAACCCATCACATCCAAGTGACACTGAGTATATTCTGGGTGTCATTTCCCTTTGTTTTTAAGTAGGTTAAACGAAACTGAAACTGTCATCTTCACTTGCCACTTCCAGCACAGATCTGTGCAGGTCCCTGATGCCCCTTTCCCAGACTCCTTAATCTTATGGCATGGAGCTGTCTGCCTGGAGAGCAGCTCCTGGTAGAGGACAGGCAGAAGAGCTGGGGAAGGGTTGCTCCCACACCGGGTTCTAGTCTCAAGGTAACCTGGCAAGTTAAGTTTTACTGGCCAGCCTCACGCTGTTGGAAGTCGAGGAAGTTTTGGTGCATGTCTGTGGAGCCCTGGAAAGCGTAGCAGGTGTCCCAGGGTGGGAAACACCTCCACCTCACCGTGATTTGCCGATTACTGAACCATGTCATGAGTTTAATTTCTTTCACCATCTGCCAGCTGCATTCCAGTTCCTGGAGTTACTCTGTTTGAAATGCTGTAAATGATAAACATTTGACTGTTACAAACGATTTCTGCAGAGCTAGATCTTGCAGGGCCTGAAACAATATGCCCTTCTTGTAAACACGCTTCTAAAACTGATTTTGTCATTTCGATGGTAAACAGAAGTTAGCTATGTTTAATCCTTGTTTACGTTTGGTTAGTTACAAAAGGATCAGTAGGATCACTGGGCTTTGACTCATGTTTGTCTTCATTGCTTTTGCATCTTTTTGCCAAGAAGAATTTTTAGCAATGTGGTATAGAATTGAAGCAATTATGGAAGGGAAATTGAATCCATTGGGTGTACTCATTCTGATTGTGTAAATGAATTAAGATTCCCCGTACCCTCCTGCTCCTGAGATTGGCAGTACTCTCCTCACATGTCCGGCTGGGAGATGACATCTCTTTCCTCCACGTGCCTTGTGGTCATTGACTGCTCTGCCTGATTTGGTCCCTCCATGGGAGGCTGCTCAGACAGCGGAGATCTTAGCCCTGTTCTTTGCTCTCCACCCAAGTAATCCAAAGTAGCCTCCACGTGCTTCGCTGCTTAGGGAGATGTCCTGATATACGGTGATGTGCAAACAAACAAAGAAACCTGGGAGCGTTTGCTTTGTGCTGCACGGTGGCGTGTCTCATGCTTGTTAAAAAGGGAAACATTAAGCCAATTACTGCTCATGGTGGCACAATTGAGAAGTTTAGGTTGTCACCTCAAGGCGTATAAATCCCAGATCACGTGGACTTAAGCTATTAAGGTATAAGCAGTGTTCACAAGGAAAGAGCATTAGGCTGCTCAACAGCAGGTTGCCTAATAGTCCTCTGGTAAGTCAATTTGGGAGCCCTGTCATCCTGCTAAGAAGCCTAGCCATTTCTCAGGTGCTGTGCAGTGGCTAAAAGAATCCTGCAAGTTGCAGGGTCCCCCAGAGCACACAGAAGGTTGAGCAGAATTAGCAATCGGTTAAAATTAGACCAAGGAAATGTATGGACTGCTACGTCCCATGCCACTAGAATGTCTGAAGATGGTTTAGCTATTTAATCTTTGATATCTAAAGAGCACCTATCATCTCAATCTAATTTTATCTATTTATTTTAGAGATTGGATTCAGTGAGAATGGCACTGTTACTCTCATAGCTTACTTTTTGTAATATTTAACAAGAGAGACAAGTAATTCTCAGCTGGAGAAAAGTTTTAAGTGTTGTTGGTCTCTCCTACAAACAGGAGTCAGCAGATCTTGAGAACTTATCAGACCCAAATGCCCTAATTTCCATTTCTTATTTATCTTTAAATGATTAACTAATGGCACATAACCATATAATGTGTCCATGATAGCAAGTTCCATCAGAGCACTGCCATGCTCTAAGGTTAACATCCAGGTTCATTCCACAAGTTTATGAAGCAAGTAATACAACCTTTGAAAAGTTTTATATGAAATATCACATAGTTAATGCCAAGCTGAACCCTTTGGAATTGTGCACTCTCATAAAATGCTGTGTCTGAAAAGGTACTGACCTCTTAATCTTGAGAACATTTGTCTTTTACGGCAAGTGGCTGTTTCTGCATATTGCCTCTCAAATGAGACCCTGGGAGATTACATCTGTAGAAGGAGGGGATGCTGTCATGTTCTTATCGGCAAGCTCATGGCGTCAGTGATATTGCAACACCCAAAACAACACCCGTGGTTCAGGAAGGGCTTCCCAGATAGAAACAAGTGAACTTGAGTGGCAAACAAACCAGAAGGAAGTGTACTCTACAGAATTCAACAAAAGTTCAAACGCAGGGTGTGCTTTGCCACTGCTGGGTGTCTTGAAATAGTAAGTGTGCAGTTGTGTCCTGTAAAAAAAGACTTCATGTTGTCTTTTTTAATCATCTTTTATTTGTTTCGTTTTGAAGAAAATCTCTGGTTACCTCTGTGAAAGGAGTTTAATTAAGAGCACATAAAGTTATTGTGCTGTGCCTTGGGCAAAGGTGCTGCTTAAATTCTGTACCAAGGAGCGTCAGGATTTTTGCTAGGTTAGGTTGTGGAGTCCTTCTAGTTCCAGCTGCCTCCCTTCTGTTATGAGCATTGTCTTTTACAACTCTTCACTCTTCATAAACTGCTGATGTTGATATCATCTTCAGGAAGTGAAGACTGACGGCCAAGACACATAATTTGGAAGAATAAAAGAATGAATCCTTTAATCAGTTTTAAATATTTTGCTTTCCAGTTCCGTTGGTTGTGATCCCATTCATGTGTTATGGGAAAGATGAGGTGTACTTACTGAAAGCAATATCATTAATAATTCCATATTCCTTCACACCATTTCTAAAGGCAGCAGTCAAGGCCTTTTCAGCTCCTCTCACTGTGGGATGTTTCTTCTAGGCCTATTTGCATGCTCCGTTTCTTCTAAGCACATTAATCTGTTTTGTGCAAAACCCTTTTGGATATTGTAATCCAGTGGCATTATCATCCCATGCTGGTGGTGTTCTGTTGTACGTGTAGTACAATATTTTCAGTGTATTGGTATGCTTAGTGTGGCTCAAGTTAAATTCAACAACTGCTTTCTTGAGCCAGCCAGTGAGACATTTCACCTGCCATCGTGTTCACCACTCATCAGCTTGTGTTGACCAAACATTTGATGCTTCTGATATGCCAAGTTCTTGAGGGGAAAAAAATAAAAACACAGCACCTAAGAACTTGTCACCGGTAACAGTTGTCTCCTTCCTGCTTGCTCCGTTTCTCAAAACCCTCATGAAGATGCTCAGAAGCACAGCTGCTCGTTCAGAGTACTGTGGCAACCTCCTGCTAACTTCTATCTGTTAGGAAAATTGATAATTGAGCTCTGAGGATTCTTTTCTCTCTTCTTCTGGGCTCAGGGTCCGCAGCCAGGTTGCTTCTCGCTCTGTGCTGTCCTACAGCTTCCTTGGAGATTGCTATGGAAAGTGTGTCAGGCTGTTCTACTGCGGCTCTGCTGTCAAAACGTTCAGCCTATTCCAGTAGGTAAATGAGGCACAAACAGATCAGTTTAACTCTGGCAGAGATGCACGCGCAGAGGCAGATTCCTTTCCTGTTGGGGAGGAGGTGCTGTGGTTGCCATGTCCCAGCTGACACCCGGGATGGCCAGACGACTGCTTCTGCGTCTCTGTTCCAGTCTGAAACCAGACAGGTTAGATTAAATTGTCTGTGGTTTAAGCTAATCTGTTTTGACTTGCCATTGGAACAGATCATCAGTCCCAGCTGGGAGGCTGCAACCACCAGTGCTGCCTTCGATTTTGCTGCTGAAAGGCTGGCACTCCATCTGCCCCGACCCCATGGCCACAGCAGTGTCTGAAGGCTTACACGGGGCTGGGATTTTAAGGGGTTGGGAAGCAGTAAACCAGGACAGAAACCTTGGCTAAAAGGAGTGGTAGTCTAAAAAAGCCAAGAGAGCAGAGCAGCAATGAGAAGGCTACCTAGGAGATGATAACAAGGTGTCCCATAAGCTTTTTGGCATAGATGCTACAGAGGCAGAAAAGGTGTAACGCAAAGATTTGCGATTTGTTACATCCACATTAAGTAAATACATTTGTTAGAAAAATTAGGATGTTTAGGTTAAGATATGTGCTAGCTGATGTGCTAACCTGCACCAGAAAGTAGCCAGGCAAGCCTCTTGCTGCACTAAAATCCCCCCTGCACTTTCATAGACCATCCACCGATCTGCATTTCTGGTCCATATTCTGGTTCATATTCTGTACCTGTTCCTGTTCGATTTGGGGGATTTTTATTTTTTTTTTTAACATACCCAACTAAAGATGGGCACACAAAGAACCTTGCAGGTGTCATTCTGAAAGCACAGGTGGCTCCATGGATTTTTGGGGATAAACCATCAGATGTATGTTAGGACCATAGTTACTTTTTTCATGTGGTTGATCACTGGCCAGCCTACCTTCTGTGTTTCTCTAATCCACCTGCATTTGTCTTGTCTCTTCTTGTTTCCTAGCAATGTGCAGCAAGCATATAGCAAAAATTCACAATATTTCTTAAGTTTGTTCCTATTATCCCTGTCACTTAAGGTGATTTTGCTCTTCTTGCTTGATTTTTTGCCTGTCCTCTTTATTTACAACATCTCCCCAGCACTGTCGATATAATCACCTGCCTTCCGCGCAGAGATCGTTGATGCATCTCGTCGTTTCAGAACTGATATTTAAGGAACTTGTTGGTAGAGACCGTTGTTGTACTACGAATAAAAAATAATAGTGAACAAGAGAGCGGAGTTGATTAGGTGTCAGTGAGCCCTGATTTGGCTCTCCAAATGTCTGCCTGGTAATAACTAGGCTGACGCTGGGCCCAGTGACTCTCAGTTAATGAACTGAGTTTGGAGGACTGGCAGCCAGGAAAAAAGACTTGTTAATGAGTTGTCTATACATGGATCTAGAAATCTTTCAGAGAAGAAGAAAAAAATAAAAACACACAATTATAAATAAATCATTTTATTTTATAAGTCGCTTTAATTGATGTGTATTTAATTCAATCGGAAGAGACAAAAAGTTAGAAAATTTGAGTAACTATAGCTTTAAAACTTGTCAAAACAAAAATAATCACATTTCTCATCAGATTTTACATCTACCAGTGCCCATCAGAAGCTAAAATAATAGATCTTTATCATCAGATGTTTCAAAAGACCTTTCTTATTGCTGGATCTCTTTCAAGATGCCTCGTTCTGAGACCGTCTGTGCAGAACTATGGCAACGTGTTATTGACAGATGTGCTCTCTGTAGCTTGTATGTCAGCCCTGCTGCTATCTCCTGCTGACTAATAAAGTTAGTTGCTGGTATATATTTGTAGAGTCTTTGAAATCTGTTAGGTTGTGGAATAGCCTTCTGAGAGAGCTAGTTCTTCATTGCTTGAACTATTGGAAATTAATGGGAAACACTGCTTGATAATGCCATGCGGATTGTCTGATTTGGTTCCAAGGAAGAAGGGAAGGACAAGAACAAGATGTCCTTAAAAGCCTTTCTGAGTCCTACTTTGGCAAAATTACCTTCTGTACGTGCTTGTAACTGAGAGACTCTGCTCCAAGCGTGGTGACCTGTTGTCATTTACTGGCATTCCCTGACTTACACAGGCACTGGCGAAGATGTAGCACCAAAGTGATCCCCTGGAACTTCTTCTGCAGAAGTGGGAGAATATATCCACCTAACAGAACCGGAGAGTAAGTTCTTAAATGGAAAATGGAGCACGGAGAGAACAGGATGTGATAACCATGACTGTAGGGAACGCAGTGCTCACAGTTCCAAAAGCATAAATCTCTGTATGTACGGGCGTTTCTATACAGTCATCCTGGACTTACGTTCTGTGCCTTATCTTCTTCCTCTCACTAAAACTCACAGCAACAATTAAATCATTCTTGGATAAATCACTATTTCATAAAGTGAATCCCAGAAAATCATGGTACTGGAATCTCAACTCATGCTAATAAATCTGTAGCCACAGCTGTGGAGAAGTGAGGATCTCCGTGGAGGCAGTAGTACACTTTGGGTGTCACTGTGCCTGTGGAGGAGAACATTTCACAAGTACTTTAACATCTTTTCCTGCAGAAAAAGGAAAATCTCAGAATTGCTATTGATGGGACGCATTCTGGTCCTGGTCTGAGAAGCTGACTGTACAAAACAAAGCTGGCTTTGCATTAAAGACCTTCATTATTGATTATCCTGACAGCTGGTTTCTGCGTGTCGTGCTTAGTCACAGTCTCACATCTACTTGTCCTTAGTATCTTGTTGATCATGTGTATTTTTTTAAATACAGTTTAGTCAGGAAGGCTTTACATTTGTGATGCCCATTAAAATGCAGTGCCTGGATAATGAGCAAAAGGAGTAATTGGTCCTAATTTGGAATGCAAGGAAGTAATTATGATGACCCTTCATTGTTAATTTGTCATTTGAACTATTAGTGACTAAAATATTTTTGGTATAACGATGATCTAAAGTATGTGCCTTCCACTTGCTGTCTTAGAAGCCCGGAGAATCTTTATGGAAGTATTAATCTCATAGTGCTAAAACAACACCTTCCCCATAGAGTTCCCTAACTGCTCTTTATTCTTGTGGGTATTTCAGTTGGATAATAAAGTAGTGACTCTTCCTGGCCTTCTCACCTGCTCAAATTCTTTCTGCTCAGAGCTCCAGAATAGCTCTTTAAAATCCTTTATCCTAAGGAAAACCAGTGGGTGTGAGGTATAATGAGATCTCTCTTTCCAAGATCATCGAGCTCCTTGATGAGGCAGGTTGGATGATGCCATGGGAAAACACTGCAGTGAAGTCATTCATCTGCCTTGCTAATCCTGCGCTTTGTTGTTTCAATCCTTTTATCACAAGGGTCCTGCCTGGATGAAACCTTTCCAAATTCCTGCTGTATGAGTCGAGTGGGGAAGTCCAAATACCAATCAGAGCTGTAATCGTATCCAGCTAGAGTGTTCACCGTTCTGCTGTTATCCAAGATAAGACTGGGGGAAATTTCCCTATGACAAGTGCTTTCAGCACATGATGCAGAGTGCTTAAAAGAAAGCTAAATGCACAAAGAACTGAGGCACACAACAGAAGTAAGAGTGTGACCTTTTAGCCTCTTTGAGACCACTGGAAATGCGCTGCAAACACCAACCTGTTGAAGACCTTAAAACCCCACAATCTGGCTTTTGGTCCTGCAGCTCCAAAATGGCATTTTGCTTACAAGCAAGGCAATATGAAATTATTTTTCTGTGTCTCTTTGATTTAGACAGTGCCACAGTTGGTCACAGTGAGGAAAAAGTCCTTAGAGAGAAAACAGAAAGCAGAAAAATACTGATGAAAAATGCATGAACTGAACACAGGGTGGTATTGGCAAAAGCTATTGCAGGGGAAGGTAATGAATTGGGGAATGCATGGTCCAAGATTACAGGATACCCAGTATAAAGAAGGGCAGACGCAGGAGGTCAGGAGGAGGAACAGGAGGGGTCTGCAAGAGTGAAGAGGAACTTTTAATTCCTGCCTGCATCTACTTGGCTTTGAGTCCCAGCAGGGAAGAGCAGCGTGTGCCAGCAGCGCTGTGGCTGCCGGCAGCACCTTCCAGACAGAGCACCATGCCTCGCCGGTGGAAAGCAGGCCGGGCAGAGAGCTTGTGGTCCCGTGGAGCCCGTCTGGAAGGAAGATGACCCCTGGCAAGTACCAATAAGCTGAAAGCCTGCGTCTGGTGGAGGTCAAAATGGGTCACCTGGGAGAGGGAACTGATCAGCAGGGAGTGCTCGTGCTTGCAAGGGCCATGCTCTGTAAGAAGACTGGGTGTTGCTTCTGCTTTCTGAAGGGAGGCTTTGTTTTTGGTAAGAATATCCCTGATTGACATGAGACCTAGCTGGGGGGGAAACTCTGTGTGTGTTTTCACAAATAAAATGGTTCGGGCGCTTCATTTTGGTATGAGGTTGTTCCTTCAAAAAAAGTCACATTACAGAGAACCGTAGCTGCAGCTTTGCCTGCAGGAATAATGTGGCCTCATGGAAAAAAATAGGAGTTGTTTTGCCTAGAGGTGGTAGGCTTAATGAGAGTCCACCTGATTGGCATGTAGCACACGTCCTAATATAACTTCTGCCTGACGTGTGCTTGTGGTCCCGAGGAAGACGTTGCTGATCAGATGAATAGTATCTAGATTTTAAGCTAGCAAAAAGAAATAATATCTTTATCTTTTTCAGTAGGATTTCAAAGTGTGTGTCTTGGGGTGGAGGGATGGTGGTATTTGAATTCTGAAGGATTCATGTTTTTACTAATTAGACACTAAAACTGGTAGAAGTGTTTAAAAAATAATAATGAAGCCTTAGCTCTTGCCCTGGGCATGAATTTACTAGCTTTAGTTTGTTGTTCTGTTCGGTTCATTGATCTTGTCACAATTGATGATTCATTAAGTTGTGACTACTGTAGGAATTGCAATGCACAGATGTGGCTGTGCTGCACATCTGTGTGTTCCCAACGTGCTAATGATCTAAAAACGCACTTTCTGTCTGGCCATCCACTGTGCTTCGAGTGCCAGCTGACATTTTGTATTATTGAGCCATTTGTTGTGGTTGGCAGAGAGAAAGAGTTTTTGGTTCTCCTTGCGCTTTTTTGTTGCTTTTATCCATATTTCAAATAGCTGGATTTGCCTGTCCCAGCAAGCTTGGCCTTGCAGAACGGCAGCCGTGACTGTAAGTTTTTCTGCAGGCTGCCACCTTTTTCAATGTCGTGTGCCTTCTCCTGGTCCTCAGTTCTAGTAGATGGGATTATTTGCTGCACTAAGTCACAAGGAATGGACATGTCAGATTCCAATGCAGGATTTGCAGGTTTCCTGACTTTCTCAGGGTTCTGAATTTTTATTTTTTCAAGTTAGACTGAGATGGCATTGACTTAGTTTCTAGCTTACTGCAAACAACTCAGTTTGTCCAAAGCTTCTTATCCTGGCAGGTCCCAGGAGACCCCAGAAATTTCGAGCATATTGACCTACGGGCTGATGGGCACCAGCAATTCAGTAGTGTATGGGAACATTGTAAAACAACCGAATTGTTAAACTAACTTCTGGCTTCTTCACCTAACTCAGACTGCTGTTCGGAGTGGTCCTCGTTAGAGACTCGTGTTTGATCAAAGCATGAATCTGAGGGGCTGACTGATGCAGGATGGCTTTGAGCTAATGTGGTGAGCTGTGCCCGCTGTTATACCATAGCGAGGTGATGCCTGTGTTGGGTGGTTAGCGCGTTGCCTTGTGACTGTTCTAACTCCGCTTGCTAGTGCAGACAAAACCCCTAAGACTCCTCTTGCTACAGGCCTGCCAGGGAGTGCCCAGGGTGAGCGGACTGCACCCATTCAAGCACATGGCTCTCCTCTCTTACCCAAATTGCCTTTGTTTAGGCCATGTAAGTCTTTCTGAAAGCTAGATTAAAGGATATCCGTAAGAAAAATAGTCTTTAAAAATAAAAAATAAAAAAAAAGACAAGCAACATTGAGTTCAGGACTACCTTTATCAATATGCTCAAAAACTTAATGTTTAATTCCACAGTTGAAAGTGCCTAACCCAAGTTCTAATCCAAGTCGTTTGGTCTTGAGTCTCAGAAAGAGCCCTTTTTTTCTGCCCTGTCTCTGAGATCCCTTTTCCACCTGAGCATCTGTAAATTCTCTTCAAGAAGCTCAGCAGTGTGAGCTCTGTAAGCCCCTGTATACGTGCAGCCTGTTCTCTAGCTCTTGGCTTGCTTTTTGTAGCTCATCTTGGAATTTGCCATGCTATTTCTGTGCTCCTCCGGAAATGTATGCGCTGCAGTTCACACTGTATGTAACCGACTTCAGAAACAGCCACAACAATTTAAACCAAAGGTCGGTCTGTCCGTCTGTGTCCTGTGGCTTTTCCAGGAGCCAGTGCAGGATGCCAGGGAGGTGTATGAGGCCAGAACATGCTTATAACGACACTTCCCCAAGCACGTGCTTCTCTGGTCTCTGCTGATGTCCACCAGGGGGATATTTGAGGCAGAGGTGGTGGTTTTGCTCAAACTATTGAATGAAGAGTCTTGTTACTTTTTGAACTTTACCTTTTTTAGCATGCATAATTTCCCAAAGCAAGGCACTTCCCAGCTTAGCTGTGGGTTCTGTGAGAAAAGACCTGGTAATTGCTAGTACCATTTAATGCCCCATAGGTTTTGTATTAGAAGGGACAGTGAAGAGTTTTTCCATCTTCCAGGTTCATGATTCACTCTGGATTTAATAGCTCCTTGTTGCACCCATCCTTGTATCTTCCACCCTAAATAGTTACGGTCTATTTAACTCGTTTGACATGAGTCCTGATCCAGTAGAAGCAGGGATGGGGAACAACAGAGAGTTGCTTTACCATTTCTGTCCCAGTATCTCATGAATGTTGTGAGCCCTTAGAGTCGTCATTTTCCAGGACTGTCTCCCATTTTGCAGGCTGAGCAGATGTTTTTACTGATTCCTTTAACAACCAAGAATGCACCTGGAAAGCTCTAGAACATCTGTTTGTCCAGGTGAGTGTGGGGGCACACGGTCAGACTAGGTAAGAATCAAGCTTCATGAGGGGTTTTGTGATGTGCTCTGGGTAGGAACTGGCCTCAGTGACTCAAAAGTTCTTTGTTGTTGTTTTGTGTTTTTTTTTTTTTTTTCCCCTATTCCTTGGAATTGGAAAAAAATATAACAAGGATAATCTGTTAGATGTTGCCTTTTGAATGCTGTACAGTTTGTAGCAGTAGCCAGTCTTCCTTAATTGTAATCCCTCTGAGATCTTCAGTGCTCGTGAAGCAGGTCTGCTGTGGGGTGTGCTCTGCAGCTTGACTCAGTAGCTCTGATGGGGGGAAAAGCTCTCAGGTCTTTTTGCACAACTGTGGAAGAACGCACCCAGCTCTTCCTCATGGAGGTTTTGGCAGAAGAGACATGCAAATCCTTCATCTCCAGACTTGGCATGGGACTTTTGCTCAGCAAAGGGAAATCTCAAAAGCTGCTGAGCACCAAGGCAGTTTTTTACTGCCTGTAATAGCTCCTTGCTGAGACTCAGTCCTAGATCTGCAGATTTGCCCTAATATTCATCCTCTCCAGCTCAAAATTTTGAGGTACTCAATGCAACTGAAAGATGGTAAAAGTAAAAAGATGGACAGTAACGCATCAAGACTTGGTTGAATCCAACTTGCCATTTTTTCTTAGAGCATTTAGTCTTAATACAAGTGAGATGTTACTTGTCAGTTACACGAGTCATAAGCAATGCTGGAGTAAATTGAGAAGTGAGCGGAGCTGAGCCAGGCAGAGCTGGCACTTTTGATCTTTGATTGCTCTTTTAGATACAAAAAGGCAAGAGAGCTCAGGGGTGTACCATCTAGTCCTCTACTGCCATAAGGTTCCTTCATCGGACCGACGGTAAATACGTAAAGGGTGACCATAAAAAAAAGAAATCGGTGTGTTTAACAAAACTACCTGAAACATAAGTTAAGGCACAAAACCTGACAGCTCATCTTCTCCACCGTCCTAACATCTGTGTCACTAATATTCATTGAGGCATAGAATTGAAGTGCCTTCCCTTATCACTTAACCTGTTCTTTTTATGGTATACATTTTTTTAAAAAATTGCAGTGCTGCTGTCCTTTAGATCAGTGCTGCTATTCTAAGCCTAAGTTGTTTTTCCCTGGCTGAAAAATGAATCTGCAGAATCTGAATTTAACCTAGTGATTCATTACCTTATGCACTTTTCAGTTTATTGAGACATGAAGTGCTGGATTTCATGCAAACTGGACCTCACTGCCAAATAACAAAGTTTGAACCTGTGCTCCTTGTCACATTAATTGCTAATTTACAGCTGCTGTGGAAGAGCAGGTAGAGTGGTGCAGGCAAAGGATTCACCAGCAGGAATTACCCGGGCTCCACAGTTAGGCTGTTAGCAATGCCTCCCCACCACTACGGTTAGCGTGACCCTTTCAGCATCTTTTAAGCTATTGTGGCATTTATTGTAGTAGGCCATTCTGTCTTCAAGACACTCCTGACAGATACTTACTGAATACACTGATTTTGAGAGGAGTGGCTGTGTAGTTGCATACATTTCAGCAGAGTTATGGCTAAACAGCATGAAATTTGGTTGGTGTTTGCCTCCATCACCAGCACGTCTCCCAGGCTGTTTTTCAGTCCCAGGCAGGAAGGGGAAGCGGATGCTGCATCTAGCTGAAATGCTCCTGCCCTTCCAGTGAGCACCATTTAAGAGAGTAAATATGCACAAGTCCAGGTTTTGTTTAAAACACAAGTACAACATCTTAGGTTGACAGTCCAGTTGTCAGCTGTCTTAAATAATTCCCGTCTACTTCAACAACAAAATAATAGCCGCTTTTTGATTATTAAAATACCACATCATTTTTATAAAAAGAAGCCTTCCCGTGATGTTTTGCAGGGAAGGGGGTGTAGTGCCATTTCTCAGGACGTGTTTGTACGCTGTCATGTCAGCTGCTCTGTGCAGCGGTGCAGGGTAGGCGTACCGTTTGCTGCTTTCCCAACAGAGCTGTTGATTTTCATAAAGATATTTTGTAAGTGCCTTACCCGTTTGGCTTTGTTAAGTAATGTTTAGAGGGTTCCCTCTGTGAGCTCTGAGGATTTTCCAAACTGACTAGTTTGGAAATTGCATTTGGCAAACCCTAAATTCTGAGCAAAACAGGTGCAACAAACAATTTTAATGTGTTGTCTTTAACTAGATCTTAATTTCTTAGTGCTGAGTATCTCTGCCAGTCAGACCAGTGCTCCTGTTTTACACCAGAAATATAATCTGTTCTGGCCCTGTGCTAAGTGGGAACGTCCTGGATGAAGAAGTGGGTCTTGTGTTGTGTTACAGGTGGTGAAACTGAGGTTGGTTTCCTGAATGGCTGTGGAGGGGGAAGGCTCAGCTTGCAGGGAGGGCAGGGCAACCTCATGGGCTGCTGTTGATTGCCTCATTAGGTTAATGAAGGCTGAGCACAGAGCCTCGTGGAAGACCCCAGAAAACAGTGTGACATGCAGGTACACCACGCCGCAGTGGGCTCTGCAAGGCCAGGTAGGAAACAAGGCAGTAGATGGATACAGACAAACCTCTATGCACAGCACAAGCTAACGAAGAGAAAAAAATGATCACCAGGAACATCACCGATTACAGCATAATCATTGCTTGACTGCTGAAGAGATCAGCCTGGAAAAGAAGGATTTGGAGGCCGGTGTCTTGGGGAAGAGCCTCTGCCTTAGCCTGGGGGACTGCCAGGGAAAAATGTGAAGCAGCTTGTGTGAAAATATAATGTGTGGGTGATGAAACATTGGTGGTGCCTGGAAAGAGTCAGCACCTCAGTAGAACATCGTATATCAGGGAGAAGCGTGAGTCTTTCAAAGAGAAAAATAGCCCTGTCTGTTGTCTGGGAGAGCGCGGGGTAATAACTGGGCAGCCCTGCCTGCATGCTCTGGCTCCGGCAATTTAACATCGCGCGGCTTCGCAGCCTGGCCTGACAAGGGTGTGCTCCTCTTCTGCTGTGCATCAGTACGAAACAAAGAGTATTTCCAAGGGGCTTCTCAAATCTTGGTGTGCTACCTGCTGGCGGTGCTCCACAGCCCTCAGAGTGTTAAATGCTGGAAGAGGCTTAAAGGAGGAAGGAGCTTTGTCATGCCCGTGTCACCATTAAGTAAAATAAAACAGCTATGACTGGAAGGAAAGGAAAAAAGGGCAGCAAATTCTTGGGCAATTACTGGTACACGTTCACTAGTTAAAAGTAGGGAAGGTCCTGAAGCGTAATGGAGTGAATCACTTATGACCAGCTTTATGATGGTGTAATCTGACATTTACTTTCAATGGTAAATACAGAAAATGATAGTGAAATGTTGAAAATGCGATGTGTCATAAAAGTTACAGCCTCCTCGTCAAGTTTATTATGCTTTGGGAGACACGGGGACTTGGTTGCTTCCTGGCATTTGAAATTTAGACGCTGAAATGCAAACCAGTCTTTTGCTATCTGTGGGTTTGAGCTGGTCAAATATCAGCATAATTACGCAGCCGACCAGTTCTGCTCGAGTGCCCATTGCCCGCAGTTGGCTGCGCATCAGCTGGTCGGGAGCTGCAGGTTTCCACGGAAACTGCATGTACCACTACCTGTGAATAATTGAGAATGGCAGCTGTAATGAGAGAATTTGGGGCAAATTGTGTAAATATTCGTAACTAGATTACAGTGGTAAAATATTTTCGCTCTAGATAAAGATAACTTCCAGGCTTAAGGAGATTAAACTGAAGAGGTCCCGGAAAGAATCCACCCTTGTGAAATCCAGGGCTGAGTGCTCCGAAACCTATTACAGATTCCCAGCATTTCAGAAACCAGATTTGGGAAAGTTTATTCCCTGCGCTGCCTCGAGGGTCCGATATCCTTTGTATTCTTGATCTAGGGGGCAGGCAATTGAAAGGCAAAAGCTCTGAGTTTGTAGCAGCTGTGTTGGCTGGCAAGAGGCTGCTCAGACCCCTCTGCTTCGGGACAGGTGCCTCGGTCTAGTCCTGCTCGCAAAGGCAGGTGAGGATACACCAGAGATTTGGAATAAAATAGCTGGGTAACCTCTGCCAAGTCTCCCCTGTTTTTCATCTTCAGCTTATTTATTTATTTCAGAAAAAAAAAAGTTAGATGCAGTAGCTTAATATTCAGAGCGCTCTTGCGCTCTGCAGTGTGATCTGCATAAACCGAAGGAGAGATGTTACCAGCGAGCGCTTTCTATAAAGACAGCTTTGTGTGTGATAGGGAGGAAAAGCCAGCTGGATATAACAGGATTCACTGTGATTGCTGCTCAGATACTGTGGGCATGTCTTTCTGTTGGGTTGAAGTGACCCGAAGAATTTCCATTGCCCATCTCTGGGCGTACTGTCTCTTGCACTGAGCTTGCAGAAGAAATGAGTGCAGTAGTGCCAGCAGGAGATCTGTGTGGTTTCTGTTAGCCTAAGGTTAAAAAGAAGTGGTGACTGTTTTGTGTGATGCAGCTAATGAAAAGATTTGGGCTAAGACATCACAGTTAATTTTATACGAAATTAACTTTTCTTTGAAACCCGTTTTGTTTTATTTTTTGCCAGCAACAGTTTCTCACTGCTGGTAAAGCGGGAATGCGTGCTTATTTTCATGTCAGCCCAGAGCAAGCCAGGGAGCTGGCATTACCTGTGAGAGTGTCGTCTTCGTCTGGGAAGCTTAAAAACCTTGTGCTGGACTCCTGGTTGTGCTCCCTGCCTCTCCAACCTCAGATCTGGGAAGTAGCTGCTTGTGCAGTTCAGAGAGAGAATGTTAATTGGTGGAACTGAGCTTTCCTCCTTGGAAGTAGCAAAGTCTGAAAATCCTCGAATCATGAATGTTGCTGGGTTAATTGGGTGGTTAAATTTAGCAAAGCTTCGAGTGTGCCTCACTGAACAAAATAAAGCTTCCATTTATTATTTACACGTCTGTTGTGACATGAGGTGGTAGCTAAGGGTGGGCTACCTTGCAAGCCAGGCAATCTAGTGAGCAGTTATTATTGACTTGAGAGATGGAGCTTGTCATGAGTTGCATCTTCACTGATGCCGTCAGTTAATTTTGAGCCAGATAGCTGTAACCAGCTTTCATTCCACCTAACAAATACCTGGGGATATATGGAGCTATGTGCTGGCAGTGCTTGGCTGAAGAGGAATTAGTTTTGGCTTCCTACAGTCAGTGATACACAGCACCCGGCAGCCCTATTTGTTAATTAAAAGCAGAGCGTGTCACAAGGCTCTGATCTGAGTATGTAAAATAAGGTCTCTTAAACTATGTATTTTGCTCTAAAAAGACTCTCGCAGAAGGAGTGTGCTGCTGATGACTGAAGGATTTAATAATAAGGAAGGTTTAAATGGGAGGAAATGCTCCTGCTCAAGTTTGCCTCTGCTCATGATGCCAGAGCCTTGTCAGAGTGAAATATGTAGCCCGGGCTGAATGGCTGAGCAGCTTCCATCTGCTTCAGGATCTCTCAAAGATAATCAAGAATGATGAAAATTGTTTCTTCATTTTTGACCTCTAACCAACCTGTTAGCCTTATGTCTATAAAACAAGGGATGTCTCCAGACCGGACATAAATTGTAATGCTGCTGTAGATCACAACTCTTTTATCAATATTTGAACTGGAAAGAGCTTATATCAGTACAGCAGCAGTTTATTGTATTCATGAGAAGATCTCCGTACCCTTAAGACTCGTTAATTTGACAGACCCCTAATAGCAGCTTGCAAATCTTACTGCCACTTCTCGCAGGAGGTGAGGTCCTTCCAGTATGCTGCCCCAGGACTGGAGGAGCCATCAGCACGCTCGCTCCCATACCTGCCACCTCGTGCAGAGCAGGAGGGTTATTTTTCAGTATCCACAGCCTGGTGCCACGCAGGCGGCAGTAACGTGGTGTCGCCGCATCCTCCCTCATCTCCCTGCCCGTCAAATGCCCTCTCCCAGCGTTCCCCGTCTGCTCTGTGTAGTACTGGGCATTGCGCTGCTGCTGAGAGTTTCCATACGACTTCTGTGTTCTTACAGCCAGGCTTTTTCTGCGTGCTGCTTCCTTGCTTGCACCTTCGCTGCCTCGGCAATGGGCTCCCTGTGCTTTGCTCCTCGCTCCCCAGTGCCTCGTTCTTCCTTTCCCCTCTCGCGCTGCACCGATAGCAGAATGCTGATGCTTAACTGGCCATATAAAATGATGCATTATCTCGCAACCCTCCTTTCCCCAAGCTCGAGTTTTAATTTCTTTACAGGATCTGCGTGCTGGCTTCAGGCTGCAAGCACCTGGAGGAGAGGGAGGGCTTCGTGCTGAGCCCCGTGGAGCCCTGGCAAGGGGTCTAACAGCTCGGGCTGTCACTGCAGCAGCACATCTGTGCAGAAACACTTGCTCAGAGCCAAACAACGCTTGTACTAACTCTTCCCATTTCTCCAAGGAGGACTGTCACAGCTTTCTGGAGATTTATATCCTCTCGCAGAAGTTTTGTTGCCCTGTTGAGCAGGCGCTGCCTTCCCACTGCTGGCTGGCACAGGCAAGGCAGCCCGACTGCCCGGCGCTGCCGAGCCCCTTGCACGGGCACCTGGGCAGAGCTGCCAGCTCTTCCCAAATGCTATTCCCATCACTCTGGCTGCCGTGCTCTGTCTGTCTCATTTGCTTACATGCCCTAAGCTCTCACTGCAGCCACTCTCAAGGGGTACTAAAAAGAAGGTTGCTGGGTCTAAATGTTGTTGAGAAAATGTTGAAGATTGGCAACCTACCGAGAGGGGCCGTTGGCTTAAGAAAGATTTAGAGGGCCTTAAATAGCAGAGGTCAGGCTGGTTATGGGAAAGAAGAAAAAAAAGGAAGAAAAAGAAAAACATTAAGTATGTTTGCACTAGATGGAGAAGTCCCTGGAAAACTGAATGTTTCTGCACAGCAGAGTCATTGAACTGCAGATGAACCTGAAAAAGCAGAACTGGAATACACAAGCATCGTCCTTTCGGTGTTTCTTCACAGCTAACACATTCGTCTGGGCCTCGTTTTTAGTGTGACATGAGTGAGTGCGTTGCTTTAGCCGCGGACTCTGTCCTTGGCAGGGACCCGGGTAGGCAGAGCACAGGTCCCCCACCCCAAACATCCAATTTGTTACAGGATTTTAAAGGCGAGATTTGAGACAACTGGCTGTGTCTTTGGAGATCCTCTGCCATCCCATAAACCTTCAGGAGCCTCCAGAATGAGGTTGTAAAGCCTTGATTTAAACCAGTGTGTCCATACAGAGGCAGATTGCTCTGTCACACATTGCCCCAGCACTAATATCCAAAAGAAGGCTCCAGTCTTGGAGGAGCTGCAGAGCCTCACTGATTGAGAGAGGAAAGGATGGATGAGGCACGGGCTGGCATTACGATTCACCTTTAATGTTGTGTTTTATTTCCTATGTAGCATGGGGCAGATGCCTTAACCTGAGCTTTCTGCATTTGTGGCTAGGTTTCAGAAGGGGTCCCTGTCCTGAAGGTCTGTGATTTGGAGATCTTGCTGTTGGAGCAGATTTTTTTTCAGGGAAACATCAAGTGAGCGGATCATCTGAGCAGCCTGTTTGTTTGGTGGTCCATCTGGGGTAATTATTTGTGCTGATAACACAGCTGCTGGCTGCAGCAGCCCGCATGCTACAGGCTGGGCTGTTGACTGTAGTGCCGCTGGACCCCTCTCAAAGCCGTGTTTTCGTGGCTTTGTCCAACAAAGTGCAGTTGTGTTTGTAATCCTCGCCATGTCCCCGCAGAGCTGTCCTGCCCGCGCACCTTCGGGGCTCCTGGTAGGAGATGCTGCTGCTCCCATCCCAGCACCAGGCACCACGGTTTCCTGACCGTGTTCCTCTCCCTCCTTGCACTGCAGCCTCCGGAGCATCCCTTGTTGCACCCGGGGCAGCCTCTGCTCCTCCAAACAGAGCGGTCTGGTGGGCTGTGCACGAGGAATGTGCCCGTAACAAGGCGATTAGCGAGGATTTGCTGACCGGCGGGGATCGAGGCTGAGCGTGCCTGTTCCCGTGCTCGTCCTAATGGGGTTGTTCCTGTAGGGGAAGAAGCGACGAGCGCTTCCCTGCCACGTCCCCAGGATGTGTGCTAGTCCAGCCCCTAGGAGCTCGTGTTCTTTGATCTGCTGCAACACATCTGCTCAAAAGGATTAGCAGAAAACTCCCTTCTCAGCAGCTTACGGCTGTCGTATACTGACACCTGTATTTTGGTATTTGCAAGCTAAGCCCGTGCACTTAAATAAGCAAGCTCAGTTCTACATGGGTAAAATTGTAGGATGAGCCTGCTTTAATTAGAGCTGGTGAGACTCCTCAACACTCCTGCTGTTTGCTATCATAAACATCTTGCATATGTTTGCAGCACAGTGAAAAAGAAAGGCTTTTGGGGCAGGTGCCTCTTTTAAAGCAACAAATCAACTTCCAGATAATTGAAAAAGCCACAGTTGCTTTCAGAACAGGTAACGAATACAGAAGGAAATGCAGCTGCCAAGCGTCTGGAACACGGTCCGTAAACATCCCGGGAGGAGAGCGGGGATCACCTACAGCAGCAGGTCCTACAGCGGCAGGGCTCCCGGGCTGAACGGCTGCAGAGTGCCAGCTGTTCCCTAGGGGATGCGTGGAGGCAGCTTTCCTGGCAGGCTGTGAAGCAGGCAGGGCTCACTCAGGGCCTGGAAGTTTCTTTCAGGATCAGCTTCAACTTTTCCTAGGGATAAGTCTGGGCACTTGATGTTTTTCAGATCCGTTGGTTCATAAATCAGACTGGGCAACTCACGTGATGAAATAAAGAATACTTACAATAAGGACTGAGCAGCTCAGTGTTGGTGGCCAAAGCCTTGATCCTGTGCTGTCCCAGCTCGCTCCCTGGATTCAGTCTCTCCTGGCAGAAGCCACTGATACCTGCTAGTCAGAACAGCAAGGTTGTGTTTTTTCTGGTTTGTTTTGTTTTTTTGGCTTTTCAGGGTTTTTGTTTCTTTGCTTTTTTGTTTGTTTTTAACCTCTGTGCAAAACCCATGCTCTAATAATGCCTTTGTTTTCCCTCCTGTTTTGCTTGGTCTACGTGGAAGCTCTGTTGGCTTCCTGCTTCAGACGTCAGCTTTTTCTGCAAATGAATCAACCTCCTGTATCTTAATTTTGTTAGGGGGTAGCTCTCTTCAGTCTTCCTTTCTGTGCCTGTCGCCTTTACTAAGCCCCTCTGGTGCACATTGCTCGATGTGAGCTGAGTCCTGCTCACGCAGTTATTCCTGCTGATATTGGTGAGCTATTCCTGTGCTCCTTCCCGAACTGACTTAGCATTGCTCTCCTGAAATCCAGAGCTGCTGCTCTGCTGCATTCAGAGATTATAGAAATCAGAAAGCTGTGATCTCTCATACAGGCTTTCTCTGGATTAATTCCTGCTTAAACTCAAAAAGATGTTTCAGAAAAGCAACCCATCTTAACCTGAAAATTGTCAGCGCTGTGCAGTCCCCCCCAGTTCATGGTATTTAGTTGCAGTTGTTAATTAACCTCTGTTAAAAGCTCTCCCTTCCAGCCTTCGCTTTTTATCTGTTACGATTCTCTAGACTCTTATCAAATTTCGGGTTCTGTGATGGCTTTTAGTTACTTTGATGCAGTTACCTCTCAGTCTTCTCTTTGATAAGGCGGACAGACTGAGACCCCAGAGCCTGCCTTTAAAGCGGCTTCGTTCCCTGTGCCTAACCCGTTCCTGCAGCCCTGCACAGAGCCAGTGTCACCGGCGGCCCCCCAGGAGCAGTCCTGGACGCAGAGGCAGCGCCGGCTGCCTGCTCCTCTCCCACGTGCAGCCCAGGGCTGGCCTTGCCCCTTCTGGCCGTGGTCCTTCTTGGCCCTTTTGTGCCCTCTGCAGTCTGTGCCCTTTGTGCGATGGGATGTTGGGGTGTCTCAGGGCAGCGCTGGTGCCTACGTGCTTGGCGCCCGAGCAGCTGCAGTCCTCGGGGCCGACCTGGGGCAGCTGCCTTGTTACTCCTCGTTACTTGTGGGCTGTGGGTGCCCTGCTGTCTGCAAAGGTTTTCTTCCTTGCAGACCTACCCACGAGAACTGGTTAGAGCATCAGGCGCCGGGGTAAGGAGGCAGCTCCCTTGCACACAGAGGCTGTTCAGACACAAGGTCTGTAGGAAGAGATAACATTTGTATTAGGCTAGATAACACAGATGGAAAAAATGAATGAGAAGCCCTTCATCAAACAAGATCCTCCTCCACCCCTGCAAACTTAGCCGTCCTTGCATCTTGTGAGCTGCCTGGCTGTATCACGGCTGCTGCCAAACACTTTGACCTTCATTTGCAGTCTTTATCCTTTCCTTCCCCTGGCTGTGGGATTCTCCCGGCCTTGCCTTTAGCCCGAGAGGGAGGCTCATCGTATCCGGTTTCCACTTTATTGAACGGATCACAATATTCCTTCTGCAGGGTGTCGGTGCTCCCCGCCTGGAGAATTTTATAGTTGACATTTACGCCGGGCACTGCAAAAGTGGATTCAAGGTCTCCTTTTAAAGCGGGAGCTAAACATGCATAGCACAGGCACACAAAAAGACCCTTATCTCTTAGTTGGTTTTTCATTACCTCCTGTGGCTGTAATCTGATTGCTTTGCATATATTAATGAAGAGGGAAATAAAATATTTGTAATAATAGGTACATGGCAGTCTGGGATTTATTTATTTCTTTACTTCCCAGAAAGGCGTGCTGCAGGATTTATTCCTTCAGGCTGCCTTGGGGTGCTGGCAGAGGCTGTTGGGTTGTTCTTGGGGCCACAGTCACGATGCTGTGAGGTGATGCAGTGAACTCTGTTCCCTGCTGGCTGTTCTTTTTCCAGGAGTACCTGAGTCTGGGCTCTGACTTTGTTTTGGGGTTTTGTTCGGGGCTTTGTGGTTTGCACAGATACTTCAGACACGTTCATCACAGAACCTGCTTGTGGAATGGGCTGAAACGAAGGATTGCAACCCGAGCACCCCTCCACGGCACCCTGCCGACTCTCCTCTGACTTTGTTTTGATACCAGAGTGTAAATACTTGAAAAATCTTTATGTTGCTTGCTTATTTATGTAAAAGGGAAGAAAAAAAGCATGTGGTGTTCTAGCAGACGCGATGAGAAAGGGAACCAGGCCTGCCATTTCTGCTCTCCTTCAGGAACACCAGGATCTGTTTTTCACACGGTTGAAGGGAAAGTCTAGATAATGTAAAAAAAAAGCAGATTTACTTTAGGGAAGAACAGATGCTTGCGCTGAAAATGTGACTGGTTTTCACATTATCCAGGGCTGTCAGTGGGTGTTGAATATTTATATACTGTAGGGAAAAGGTGATGAACTAGATTGCTTCATACCAGCTTTTTCCTGCAGGAGTGAAAAAGCCAAGAATTCTCAGATGAAGCTTCCTGTTAGTTGTTTGCAGTGTGTGAATAGCAGGGATTGCGTGGAAGAGTTTGTGGGTGATGAGAGAAAGCTCCCCCGGGTTATCTAGCGAGAGGCTGGGGCTATTCCTACCTCTCGGCGTGTGCTTGCTTTGACAGTGAAGATAAATAAGAGGGACCTAGCAATAAGAGTTCTTCTGTTTCCGAAAGGAAGCCCATGGAAATGCTTTACATCATATTTGCTTTACCGTCTGTAGAAGCTGACAGCTGCTGATTTTTAACCTCTCCCCAGCTGCAGATGCCACAACGTATTCAGAAGTCGTGCTGATCATTAGGTCACTGATTGCCTATGGAGATGTGCCTGTTTCAGCCACCTTGCTGCTGTCCTGAAAAATCAGAACCCAGCTGCCTCACACGTAAAAAGTTGTTGATTTCTCTGTCCTTTCCCTCGCGATGGTGATACGTGTGGAGATACTGAAGTGAAAACACCCGTGACACCCCTCTCAGCTAGGTGAGAGCCCGAGCAGATGGAGCGTTTTACCAGGGGCTGGGGCAGGGCAGTCCTGTCACCATAGCCGTGTACTTGAACAGGTCCCTGCTGATGTGATTTTATTTTCCCTTGGAGGCAGTTTCTCTGCTGAGCGGGCTTGTCGTAAGCCTTCCCTCCTCTGGAGGAAGGACGTGAGAACGTTTGTGCAGGTGTGTGCTCCTTCTCCAGAGGCTGCCTCTGTTCCACGGCGGTGCTACTCACCCATCTCCTGATTGCTCCCTTGCTTACTGAAGACTTACAAGCAGTCTGAGGTTTTTCTAGGAAGAAAAACTCATGGAAGATATTATAATAACTCTAAGTTCTTCCAGCAGTGCAGAAAAGAAGCCGCCTGTGAGAAGGCAGACCCCCCTGAGCGTGTGTGTGCATTTGAGAAACACGGCAGGACGCTTAACAAGGGCAGAAGTAAAGCAGTCTGCTTACATTCCCTAACTTGTTTTGGAGCTTGAGTTGCTCCAAACTAGATATTCTGGTAAGGACCGCGTTGCTGACAGCCAGTCTGCATTAAGTGCACGTTAGCAGAGCTCTGCTGATCAATGTGGTGCTGGAAGCAGAAGGCTGCTCTCGGCTCACGGTGCCGCCGGCTCCGTGGCACAGGGCCGATGGGACAAGCTCCCGGGGCCTTGCCCAGCGCTGCTCTGCCAGGTAGCTCAAGCTGCATGGCTTCGGGAGGGATTTGATCTGCAAGTGGAAAGGAAGGCTGCCCTGTGCTTCCCTCTCGTGATCTCCACTGCAGCGAGAGGGGGATTACGGCTCTGCTTTCAAATGTCTGAGAGTTGTTGACAGGGACAGTGAGACAATTCAGATGCAATCTGTATTCCCCGATCTCGGTTGTTTTATTCAGTTCTAGCCACAATAAATTTCAAGGAGGAGAGGAAACACAGCACGTCCATCCCTTCTGTTCCGTTTCAGCACCTTTTGGCCAGCTCGCTGCCCTTCTCAGTCCATTAAGCCATTAGCATTTTTCAGTGCTTGGCTTTCGGAGAGCGAGGGGAAGGCAGAGCTGGCCAGATGCTCGGTGCTGTGTGCCTGTCATGGGGGAGGCCCGTGTGCGGCTCTATCTCATGCTTCCCCTTGCATGAGAGGGATCCCCCAATCCCCCTGAATAAACTCCCCATGCACCAGGGGGAGTTGCCTTCTCTGTTTTCCTGAAGGAGCAGGAGGTTGGTGAAATAGGTGGGCTGACCTGGGAGCAACGGGACCTGTTTGAGTAAGAGCTGTGATCACGTTCCCAGCTCCTTGACAGCCTCCCGGTACTTCTATGAAACCTTGACAAAAGCCATTTTAGGAGGTTCTGTCTTGGGAATCCTTTGCCTGAAGGGCACCAGATTTGGCCTCTAAATCTTAATCCTCATTTCACGAGGCACCTGCTCTTTCTGAGGCCATCTGACTGCTTCAGAGCGCTCACAGCTCACCTTTAAGCTGCGATTCTTCCAAGAAAGATTTCTAGCTCTGGCAGAAGCCGTACATGGCTGTAATATTTTTCCTTTGGGAAAACAGGGACTGATCATTTATGTTCTGAGAAAAGGCCGGTTTTCGTTTTACAAAAGAAAGGGAATTAAACCCCAGGTTAGGAAGAGCGAGAATAAAGATTTCCCCTGCTTTTATTTGCGCAGGCCGCGTGCTTCCTTCCCCAGCCCCAGTAACACGGAAACCCCCCGGTGACCCCGTAATTGTGCAGCCCCGAATGGAGATTAATCTGGAGAGCGGTAGGTAATGAAATGAGGAGTTTCAGCTTTTGTCATTGTGTGAGCGGTGAGGATATTAAGGGCTCTAGGAGCGAGAAATACACTTACTCCTGTTTTGGGGAGTGTTTATCTGAAGAAGGAGTTCCAAACATCGTTATACCGAAGTCTCCAACCTCTTCTATTTGTGTTTGTATTTTTGGTCCAAGACCAAGAAGGAGGAAATTATGTTTATCAGAAGGAGCTGCAGGTGTTGAAGGCTGCGATATTAACTCCAGGCGTTAAGATGGTAAAAGAGAAAGGAAGGGGGTTTCCAGTACATTTTAATACTCTGCATCCTTTTACCTGCTTTTTTGTTCCTTAATCTCTTTGTACCTGAGTTTCCTACCTGTAAATGGGAGTGAAGATTCCTGCTAAATGCGGCTGGAGCCCTGCTGTGACGGTAAGAACAGACAAGTTCGGGCTGGCCAGAAGCAAGCTGCAGACCATAATTCACAAAGAAAATACTCACCCATTGTGTTAGCAAGGCAGGCACGCTGGCATCACTGAGAATCCTAAAAAAGAAAAGAAAAAGAGAGATCTCTGGCCCTGACGTCGGGGTGCACACAGCCACTTTGCACCTTTTGGAGCAGGTGTTTCCCTGGCCTGTAGCAAAGCTCCTGCTGCTGGTGTAAGGCAGGGCTGGAGGCCCCTCGGGAAGTTTCCCTGCTCTGCCCCGGGAGCAGTGGCCCCTGCAAACAGCTCCCACTGGGGGTCTTGGACACCAGGCAGGCTGTGCTCAGCCTTGGTGCACAGCGAGGTGCTGCCTTCTGCACCAGATCCCAAGTGTCTCGGATGTATGTGCCAGAAAAATCTGTGTAGAGGTGTTTAACATCTTGATAACTTATTTTTTTTTTAAATCCTATCAAGATCTAAATGTCAGAGCGATGGCTGTGTTATTCCTGTGCTGGCATCTCCGGTGTGACTTTCATGTCGTACGTGGAGGTGATGCTTTGAAGCTGGTCTCCTCACTACTTGTTGTCTCTTATAATCTTCCTATTCTCCCTCAAGCATCTCACACCAACCTCCTTTCTCTGCTTCGCTTCCTTTGTAACCGCGTGGCTCTGCATCCTTCCTGTCCAAAAAGCTACCCAAATACATACGGGGGAAAGGATCTCCCCCTCTCAAAATTGCTTAATTTGTCTTTCACAAGAAAAAGCTGGAGGAGGGTAGGAGGAACAAAGCTGCGACTCTTCCCAGCCCTGTGTGGGCATGTTTTCCTCAGTCCCTGGCCCAAGAATGTGGCTCCCCGTCTGATCACAGACACAGCAGCTCCTCTGACAGTCACAGCAGGCGGGTGCTTGGCACAGCGATCTCTCCACGGCTTGGTCACTCAGCTGGCCTTTCTTCCCGACCTGTTGTGCTCTGCAGGTGAGGTGTGAGGTGGAGCTGGCGCTGCCTGCTCCGGGTACCGTCCCTCTCCCAGCCCTCTAAACCCCGGCCAAGCCTGGCAGCGTCAGGTCGCTCCCAGCTCGCGGGGCTGTTGGCGAGGCCGGTACCTGCTGCTCCTTACACAGGGCTGGGAGCAGCGAATGCCAGACCTACAGGAAATTGTTCCTGGACTGGAAACAAAAGCAGAGGAGTCTGCCACAGCCAGACAAAGAGTTATTGAATTAAAGGCACCTGCTATCCCCAGCCGAGCGCTGGATACTGGTGCAGCGTGTCATTTGCTGGGCAGACCGGTACCCACTTCTGTTTTCAGATGGTTTTGGCTTCTGCAGCTTTTTCTCTGCTGTCTTGAAGAGCCAATTTATAAGCTTAGAGCCCCAGGGCGAGTGGGTAGGAGGTGTTTTGGGGAGAGGGAGAAAGTGGGAGTGTCGTGTGTGAGAAACAGCAATCCCACCTTTTCCAGGCCTCTCTGCATTTTTGTGTCATCAGGTGGCTGGGCCCAGGTGTGCTTTCTGCTCTCCGCATCCCTTCAGGGCTTTTATTTTGAGAATCTATTGCATTCCTTCTGTCAGTGGCTTGTGGGAAAAACAAGACCATCGTGGTACAAAGGAACCGGAGGAAGGAACTGGGATTTATATTACCTTGAAAATAATAACACCCTCCTTTCTTTTTCACATTGCTTTGCTTATTGAGGCTGCTTGCTCGCTCCCTCGTGGTGCCTCTGAACGAAACGAATTGTGCGCATGGCTCTGCGCATCTCACCCTGAGCTGGCTCGTGGCAGCCATCCCTGTCTGGAGGTTTCCAGGGGTGCCCACTGCTTTCCTGTCTGCTTCCAGCATTTGAGCAAGAGGTGGCAATGTGAAAGCAGTGCGCTGGGACCTTGGCTGCAGGAGAGGAGAGCCACCTGGCCAGGGGTGCGTGTGCCCTCGCCCCGCGGGCAGCAGCCTGGAGCTCGTGCTCAAACATTTGCTCTTTTTGTCTTTGGAAGTTGTTGCTGGTGGAAGAGGACGTGTCTGAACAAAAACACTCACTTCTGAAATGGAGTGCATGAAAAAATAACGCATTCACAGGGAAATGCCTCCCTGGCCTTCCTTTTCTACAGCCCCCTCCGCAGCTGCACAAGTTGTTGGTGGAGGATTATAAACGCGCCGGATGCACGCTGCTACTGCTCCACATAAAGCCAGCAGCGCTTAACCTCTCTAACTCCCAGAGAGACTGGGCAGTGAAAACCTGATGCAAACCCAGCTGGGAGGCTGGAGGTGAGGCCGTAGAGGTGGCAGAGCAGGCTGTTGGTGCCTCGGTGGGATGAGGTCTCAGAAGAGCCTGTGGATGTTTACCCAGATAAAAGAGGACCTGTGCTGCCCTGCAGAGCTTCCTGGGAGGAGGGCATCAGGACTGCTGTCCTGATCACTGGCTTTTAGTCATAGAACTACGTGGAGGAAAAAGAGGTTAGAGGAGCCCTTTGGAGGTCCCCTCCCCAGGCCCTGCTCACACAGGGGCCAGCTTCAGCTGGCATTCTTCACCTGCTTGATGCGTGCAGGGCACGCCCAGGGCTGCAGGTGAGGAGTGCAGGTGCCGGGTGCCTGCAGTGCTGTAGGGTGGCCCCGAGGAAGGGGAAGCCCAGGAGCCACTGGGCCAGCACGTCTGGCAAAGCTGAAGGCCGGAGCCGGCTGGCCTGACGCTGTGCAGGGAGAACAGATTTCGGGGTGGTGGCTGCAGGGTGTAAGAAAAAGGGTAGCCCCAACTTCTTCCTCTGTTGCAAATCACTTCTTAAATTCCGTAGGTAAAAATCTTGCAGAAACTGACTCTTGCCATGGTTGTGCTTGGTGCTAGTTAGGAGTGTTTCCCTAGTACTCATTGGAGGTTTGTCCCTATGTGTAGTGTCTGAACCCTGAGCCTTAATTCCTCAACGTTGTTCCTTGGTATCTTTCTCCTACACCCCGCACCGAGGAAGCTGCAGGCACACTCGGATTTCGGAGGGCTGAGGAGCTGGTCCACCCCACGGCTCGGTCAGAGCAGGCGGTACGGCTGCCTGCACCGTCCTCACCAGCTACTGGGAGCAGCTCATGCTTCGGGAGATGGCAGGCAAGCAGCAGCTTTAGGTGATTGCATAAACAAATACATTAATACCGGATTTCTTAAACTTTTCTGCTGGTCTGTGACGCTCTAAGAACAAGATCGGGATGTTAAAACCCGGGCTGATTACCTTGACACATCCAGGACTGCAGCTGAAGCACAGTCCCGTTTGGGTCTTCAGCCTTTAAATGTGGTGCTCCACATGACGCTGCTGGAGAAAAGACCAGCCAGCTTTGGGGTGAAGAGCAGAATGCTTTTTTTCTTGAACTAAACATTTATTTAGGAGTAGGGTGGTGAATTCTTTCCCAATAAACTAAGCAGAGTAGGAAAGACAGCGCTACAGCTCATCTTGTCTTCGCACACCGCTCTTCCTTATGGGCAATCAGTGGGAAATGGGACTGCAAAATTCCAGAAATTTGCATCGCCATGGGAATATGCATGAGTGTGATGCACAGGAAGGAAAGGAGAATTCAAAGACAAATAATTCGGTATGATGATAAATCAGAGGTCCGCATATTGTAGTTACTGGTAGTACTTCTAGATTTTTTCATGGGGCGTTAATTTCTTCATAATCTAAAATAGTTGAGCCCAACGATTTAGCTTTTATTTTCTTCCTTAGGGGAAATGGGAAGGGCTGCCGAGCTTGGTGGGCCCTTCCTTTCTTGTTCTGCAGTCTGTTAACAGCCTCTGCAGAGGGCAGGGAAGGAGGGAGGCCTTGGAGAAACACCGGGGCTGAGCCCTGTTTGTTTTGCATTTCAAGCCCTGGCCTTACCCCCTTCCTCGCTCAGCTGCCCCGGGAGTAGCTGAAGCCTTTTAGCTCTGGCAAACAGGCGAGCAGAGCTCTCGCTGCCTGTCCTATAAATAAAAGATGCGCGTTGTTAACTCCGCGTTATTACAGAGCGGCGGCCCTTCAATATTCATGAAGCTGTCACCTGCGGTTGGGTGCTGGCCCTGGCTCGGGGCCGTGGCAGCGGGCGCGTGTCGCCCTGCTCGGGGCTCCCGTGGGCTCCCCGTGGGGTGGCGGGGAGAGGAGGAGCGGGCACGGGCTGTGGCTCTCATGTTGGTGTGCTGAAGAGAGATAAATGGAATTGCCAGAGGGTTACTAATACCCTTTAAAAGAAGAAATATTCGCTCTCCCAAAAGGACACAGAAAAAATTAGAGCAATTACACTTGTATCATAAACCCTGCACCGAGGGGAGCGGGGAGTGCGCTGGGAGGAACGGGACGCAGAGTAAATAGCTGGGCTGAAACGGGGCCAGGAGAAAACAGTTGTTAGTGCTTTCCCTTAATATGTTTGCTCACAGACGCGGGGCCGGGCCGTGTCCCAGCGTTGCTGTGAGGTAGAGCACGTCGGTGCTGCGTGCTCTGACGCGATGCGGAGCTGCTCCTGCGCAGCTCGGTTTGTGTGCACCTCTCCAGCACCCGGGGCAGCACAGCAGCGCTTCTCCCAGTGAGAACAGAAGTACAGGTAGCTTTGTTTCGTTAGCGCCAATTGATTTGTCCTCATTAAACCAAGTTCTCTCTGCTGCAGCCTCTGCCACGGTGTAACTGGAGACGCTCTGCTTGCAAATGCCTGTGAAGTCAGTCTATTTTCCATCTGTAAGTAATGTTTTAGTGTTTAATGCAATTTATCTTCACTCAAATTGCAGAAGATGTCAACACTAAAACATTTGCTACAGACATCATAAACTCGAGACATTGGCAGGCAGTGCCGAGCAGAGCCCAAACAGTGGCAGAGAATGCATATTTTTAAGCCATCTGCTACGCGAGCGCGATCGGAGCAGGAACTGACACGGAGCGAAAAACTCGCCGCTGTTTGTCAGATGACCTTTGGGCCGTCAGCAGCGCAGCCGGTACCGCATGTCAATGCGCTCGCTGTGGTGTGTCCTGTCTCGCTTCGCACTCCCGGGCCCTGTTCCCTCGCTTGCCAGGCCTCGCAAACTAATAGGCTTATTTAGGAACGTGTAGGGGAAGCTCAGCTCCACCTTCGGGGCTTTGCTCGGCGGCTCTGCGAGAGCCGTGGGTGGCGCAGCGCCCTGCTCTTTTCCTCTCCCCGTGTGCGTTGCTGTTTTGGTTTCTCTGCGGTGTTCCCTTTGTCAGGAGGGGCTTGCACGGGTAGTGTGCACACAAGCACAGGCCCCGCTGTTTGTGTTCTCTCTGTGGCGTGCTTCTGGAGTGGGCTCTTGGTGTTTGGAAGGAGCCCCCTGAAACCATGCAGCCTGCTTATCACCACTCCCTGGCTGGGGGTAGCGTAGGCTTTGGCAGGGCCATCTCTGCAGACAGCTGTTCCTGAAACCAATGTTGCAAAGTCTCCACAATTTTGCCCTCTCGTTCCCTGCGGATTCCTGGCTCGCTCCTCACCACGTGTCAGTGATGTGCGTTTACTGCCCCTCGAACAAGCACCGGGCATGGGGAAGGGCAGTGCTGCTCAGCCGGCCCCTCCGGCACGATGGCTGGGGCTGTGTGAGTGAGGCCTGGAGGCTGTGCTGTGTGCAGGCTTCTCTGGTTCCTGGTGGCTTGAAACCACCCCAAGAGCACAGCAGCCTGGGGTTGGCAGCCCCTTCTTGGGTCAGTCAGGCTTGGAGCACGCCGGCTGGTGGAGTGCTATGGCTCCAGGCACGGCAAAAACAGCAAAAGCACCCTCTTTGTGCAGCACAGCACCTCTCTCAAACCCATGTAAACTCTTGTGTCCACAGCATGCTTTTCAAACTCTCCGTTACTGCACATCTCTGTGAAGCCATCTTCAGCACCCCCATGTTTCCCTGTGCTTCAGCATTGCCTTTTCTCCCTCTTTGGAGAATGAGGCATTTCCAGATTAATGCAGTCTCTCTGTGAACAAACTTAACTAGGTTGCTCTAGATCTCTTTGTCTTGCAGGATGAATAATACACAGAAATATGAGTCACTCACTCCCGTAAAACCAGCTGATATTATGTTTTTGTTAGGCAAAAAATTACGAGGCTCAGGATGGATTAAGTGCCAGGTTATACAGTCTGTGCCCAGTAGGTTTATGTGCATGGGGAAGAGCCACATCTCCTGGAAGGCACGGATGCTCTGAAAGAATTCATTGTCATCGGCAAGCTCTTCTGTGGGCAGACATCTCCTGCTGGAGGAGCAGTGCTCAGCTGCAGGCCATGTCCTCTCGGAGGAGGAGCAAGGTGCCCAGGAGTCCTTGAGATTCAGAGTTGGGTATGTTTAAATGAGACTTCTTCCAGCGCCCACTGCACTGAGAGGGCAGGGAAATGAGCAAACAGAGCACGGAGTGGCCTTCCTGCTGCAGGCACTAGCAGGCAGCTCTTGGATTTGCTCAAGTCCCGCTGGCAGCAACACGTGCACGCTCCACGCTCTGCCTCCGGGGTCCGCCGGGTAAGTGGGGAGGTGGCGCAGGACGTGCGGGGAGGCTGTAGGTACAGCTCTCCTCATTCCCACTAGAAAGGTATTGATATCGCAGAGGCCTCCAGTTCAGAATTTAAATGAGCCTGAGCCAAAGTATGGAACTATTTTTAGGTGATTTTAAAATATCCTGACATGTTTACCAAGCTGGCTTCAGACCAGCTAAAATGTGTAAACAGTTAATACAATTTATTGCTGAGACAGAATTTCTCCTTTCATCCGGTGGAGGTTGGTAAGTGCTTTTCTTCCCAATGCAATGCTAAAAAGCAAGGAAAATATAAATGTTAAGCACCAGTGACACCTGACACGGTGTCAGTCTCCGAGCATCCCCTGGATACGTACCGGTACCACAGCGCCTTCTCCAAAGTCACATTTTCTATTCAGGCGCACATCAAAAAAAATAAATAAAAGGAAAACAAAACCGCAATGCACAGCCTTCAGTGTAGCTTTCTAATGGTATATTGCTTAATAATTTAAGGACAGTGATAGCCTAAAAATTGCAGTCTTAGCAGCTTCATCTAACCTACATTAGACAGAGGGTGAATATGATATTTATTACGGACTCGAGCTGTCTGACTTTATCAAGATGCAGCCTTCGATGTATTTGGCACTACATCACTTAGAGCTCAGCGCTGCGTTACGTACCACTAACAAAGCCTTCTGGCATCACCTGGAGGGGCTGCTGCTCCTGGGCTTGGCATCCCCCAGGGCTACCTGTGGGGCCTCATGGAGAAACAGCAGCTCTGCCATACAGCGCCGTGGGTTCTGCGGGGCCAACTCGAGCGGTGTCACAGCACCCTCGTGGTGTCCTGCTCCTCGTGGTGTCCCCTCTCCCCATGAAGGTCCCTGTCCCTGCTGGGTCCCCGTGGTACCAGCGGGAGGGCAGTGGCTCTCCAAGCAGCCCTGCTCGCCCTGCTGGCTGGGTGCTGCGGCTCACAGGCGAAGTTGATGTTTCTGGTGCAATGCTTTGGGAAATTGTTTTTCTCCAGTTCTGAGGCTGCTTGTTCTGTGTAGGTAAGCGTGACAGCAGTGCCGGGCTCAGAGGTCACAGGGATCGCTCTCAAGAAAAGGAATTTTCTGATTTCAGGGAACTTTGGATTCAAGCGATAATACAACTTAATGTTATTTTTTTACACTGCTGAGATTTTTTCCGAGTACTAAACCAAAAAAATACATTCATCTCTCAAGAGTGCACATGCTTCATGGGGCCTGCTATTGACTGTGGCAGAGAAAGGATGTGATTTCAGGGCTTCAAATATCTGTTGATAGCGCCAATTTCCTCGGGAGATTAGAGTATTTCCATAAACGTGGCAGGGAATATTATGGCAATGGCAACGACAAAAATAAAAATAAAGATCTGCTCTTCCTCACGCTGGTTTCTTCTTGCAGGCTGTGTGACTGTAGCTGGGTGCTGGTGGTTTGGCTGGCAGGCCTTCAACAAGCTCCAGCTCAGCTGGAGTTACTTGTGTGGATTCCCCTTGATTTTCTCAAAGCATCGCTGCTCTTCTGGATTTCAGCATTACCGGGAGCTGTTTGCCACCCATCCCTCTGAGCTCGGGGTCGTGCTGCCAGCTGGGTGAGCTGCCAGGCTCTGCTCCCCTGGGTACGATCGGGGGCTGGCCACACGTACCGGTGCGCTGCGTGGCTTCCAGGTGCCTGCTTTGGAAAGGCCCCTGCTTTTCACCAAGAATCGAATCGCTGCCGGGCTGAAGTGTTGCATCTTGGCTGCTCAGTGCTGCGGCGGGGGGCAGCAGCCTCATTTCCACCTGGCTGGCGTGAGAGCTGGCTGTCGCCGTGCAGATGCAGCACCCTGTGAGGCAGTCGCCAGCCCCAGTAAATCAGCACAGCCGGTGCTTGCCGGGTCGCCGTCTTCGTCGGTATATAACCCTCTGCACCGAGGCGAAACTCATTTGTGAAATGTGGTGTTGGTCAGCTGGATGCAGGCACGGAGATCAGCTAAATGTCACCGTGTCGCGATAGCTCCCGTTCCCCCGTAATGTGGCAGCGCTGACAGGTTATTAATGGGCGCAGGTACCCGTTCCGGGTGCTTTATGGGAGCACCGTGAGCATAAATGGCAGTGGAGGGATTTGTTTGTGGGCTGAGCGACTTCGTGGGATAACAAATGTTGCCGGCTGCCACCCTGGCAAGGACACGATTAATGTGAGTTGTGCAGCACGGTTAATTTGCTATGCATCTCAAATGTTTGCAGTGAGCTTCGCATGCGGATCCAGCGGACCGTAAGAAAAGTTTCTCCTTAGCCCTCAAATCTGCCTCATCTATTTTAACGTGATCCTAAAGGGACCTGACAGTGTCCCTTTCTGTGAAACAGAGCTGCTGGTGGAAGTCGGAGGCTCTCTGCTCTCCCTGGGGGCTCGAGGCTGGCTCGAGGGCCCAAGACTCCGACCTCTGCCCCGGCAGCCTCCTGGTGGGCTCCGGGTGGCCCAGGAGGGGCACCCACAGGTGGGCACCCACAGGTGGATTCCTGCCCCGGGGAGCTCCAGCCCCATGCTTCTGCTGGAAATGAAGGCGTGGTTTAACCTTTCAATAATTCAAGTCTTCTCAGGTATTTCTAGGGCATCAATTTTAAAAGTGAAGTGCCTGACACAACAACGCAGCTTTGCAAGGTCCTGTCTACGTTGGAAAATTGTGCTTTCCCCCCCCTCTTTTTAATTTAACTGATAATAAGGAAAGCGTAATGCACAGAGTAACAGGTTTTTAATTACCGTTTTTCCTAGCCACCCTCTGCGTCTTCTGTTTTCTACTCAGGTTGGTGAAAGTCAAGTTTGTTGTTGGAACAGCAAACTTGGTAATAACGGGAGCAAAGAAACAATGGACTCTTTGTTTGGGAGCTCGCTTGAGCGTTGGGAGGAAAAACTCCTCCAAAAAAAAAAAAAAAAGACAGGGAAGGGGCAGTAACTTAAATGCAGCTATTAAGCCATATTATTGGGACCCTGGGTTTGTTCTTAATAGAGGAAAATTAGCAATGCAAATATTTCTAGTCACCAATTATCCGTGATATAAATAGGTCGGAAATTTGCACTGTTAATACCAACCGTGTTGAAACCTTTTCTCAGCAGTTCATCAGCAGAGAGATTTGGGGTATTTTTTTTCTGATTTGTATTCCTGTGGCTTGTTAAAGGCTTGAAGAGGGGGAGGAGAATGGGAGTAGGAGAAAAACAGGTTTAATGGGCTGTAAGGAGTAAAACTCTTTTCTGTTACTTCTACTGTAAACAAAACGATCAGCTGAAGCCTGACTTTGTTTAAAAAGGGGGAAAAAAAGTAAATAGCAGTGATTCTCCTGTGCTGCTGCTCTTCCATACTTATGCTTTATGTGCCTTCCTTACAGGGTTTCAGCCTTTAAATACAAAGAGGCTTTAAAGACATCTCACTACCAGAATCACGCTCTGCAGCCGGTGTTTCAGCAGAAAGCATCAAAAAGCATCAATAATCCAGGGCTGTCAACAAGAGAGGTGGGGAGACCAGGGGGCCGTGCTGGGGGGTGCCCTGTGTGCGTTGGTCACCCCAACACTTTCCTGGGGGCCTTCAGAGCTTCTCAAGGCACCAAAATAGCTCAGAAGCTGCTTTCAGCCAACATACTTTATTGAATGAAATCTCTTGGTCAGGGACCAGAAGTTTCTATTGAAAACCGAATACAAATGCAGACAACATAGGGAGGAGGTGCGTCTGCTTTCTTGTCAGCTGTTTAATTTTTAATTACATGAATTGAGCGATTGTGGGTTGCATGTTTTGCTCCTGTTTGCTCTTTCGTCGTGTATCCCCACTGAAAACCAGCAGCTTTTCTGGTGCAGAAAACCAGGGGATAACCCCATCGGTTGTACTAATGGAAATTGGCATTTTGTAAATTTGGTGTCGGCATTAGCGGGTGCTGCAGCCCAGGCTGTGGGTTAGCTGTGCCATCCTACTACGTACTTGCTACCTCTCAAAGAAGAAAGATCCTCAGCCTGGGGCAATGCTTTGGAGTATCCATCAGTTTCAGATGTTAAAAAAAAAAGAAATAAAAGGGAAGGTAATGGAACTTTTAGGCTCACATTCACCATCTCCTCATTTCAGTCCAGCAACCAGGCCAACTCCCTTGCTGCTGAACCTGGGCTGACAAATTGCTGTAACCCTGCTGCGGGTTGCTCGGTGAGCGGTTAGTTTGTTCGCAGAGGGGGTGTTCCAGGAGAGGCTGCACCGACCCTACAGGCTGCACCGACCCTACAGGCTGCACTGACCCTACAGGCTGCCATTCCAGGGTTCAGATGCTCCTGTTGCTCTGTATCAGCTGGGGTCTCTCTGCAGGGCTGGGCAGTGCTATTCCCCCAGCAATCCTTAGCCCGTTGGCTCTTGTGGAGTTACCAGTGGCGCTCACGGCGGTTCAGTGGTGAAGCCAGCCCTGGGGGGTTGAGGAGCGAGGTGCTGCGTGTGGCCCACTGTGGGAGGGGCTGGGCCATGCCTGCTCGGCTTTCAGAGCTCCCCCACTCCTGCGCTTAGCTCAATAACTAGCACCAAACATGCTCAAGGAAGAGGCGTTCTCCTGTCTATCCTTCCCTTCTCCTGTCTATCCTTCCCACCTCCTGCCATCAGCTCGTGCCTCGAGGCGTTTGCTGTCCAGCAGAAATAGACATGAGGAGCCACGCTACCACGCTGCTGCTGAGGGGGTCCCGAGAGACTCAGGTGTGGTCCTGCAGCTCCCTCTGAATTCCTGGCATGGTCTGTGTGCGCCCGGGAGCACTTCGGTTCAGAAGGGAGCATCATCGTCACCTGTCAGAAAGCTGTTAGGAAAGGCAGCTTGTCTCTGCGCGCTTAACCCGGTGAGGAACAGCAGCTCTCGAGGGAGAGCACTTCCTATTTAAGCACTAAAGAATGGTAATTTCCTTTCAAATATCCTCCGAGATTTGCATGTCATTAGCCCGTCCTCTCAAATCTGGTGGCCCCCCAAACACCGAAAAGCAGAGTGCTAATCCTCTCCTGAAAACAAAGGTGGCAGACGTCCTTCCTCACGCTCAGAGGGTAGCAAAAGGCACGGGATCATTGCAAAAAGCCAAGCATTGCGGCCCCATTGTGTTCCCGGGAAGGCCAGCCTTCCTCTCGTTGGCTTTAGAGCCAGGCATGCAGCTCAGGGGATGACCTGTATCAAAACAAGGAGTAATTTCTTGGATGCTTAATGGAAAAATCTAAGAGTGCTGCAAGACAAGTGGCAGCAGGAGTCGGGAAATACACCCTGCTTGGGATGCCTCGGCTCTGGAGTGACTGGTTGCAAGCAATAAGAATGTGAAGAAAAGCCAAATGCTAACACAGAAGCAAACCTCTTGTTAAGCTCTCCAGCTCTTGTCTTTTCAGTGATTCAGTGTTTGTTTGGGCTTTTTTCTCCCACGAGTAGATTTTCCTGCCTGCTTGCGTGCTGGGGTGCAGATGTCAGGCAGGTGAATGCGAAATGGTGGCAGTGCAGCTTGCCGATGGTATCATCAAAATGTTGGCGTGATGTACTCCTGTGGAACAAAGGTGATGCTGCTGTGATAGTTCACTTTGTCTGAGGAGCCGAGGAAGGCTTGATAGCCTCCAGGCCAGGAGAGCTTTTTGTGCAAAGCGCTGCCAAGCGAAGCTTTCTGAACCCTTCCTTGGCACGGCAGCGTGGCAGACTTCTGGAAGGGGCAGAAGTGAAGGAGATGGAAATTGCCAAGCCCAAATGGATTGGGAAAAGCATGTGTGTGTTAGCTCACACGCAGAATATTGATAGCAGCATCTTTTTTCCAGCATGCTGAGCCAGTTGTCACCGTGTGCCAGTCCCTGAATTTCATATGTTACTGTCTTTGCCTAGCAAGCTTAAACACCTCATCCTTCCCTTCAAGGCTTTCATGCTTGCATCTCGGTGCTTTTGTCTATCTGTCATTGCTTCCTCCTGTCTCCTTAAAGCTGCTTTTGTTGTCTTTTTTCACCCACAACTTCACCTTTTTCATATCACTCTTGGTACTCGTGAGGCTGGAGCAGCCTGCCTGCAATGCCACCGAGCCCCCGGTGGGAAAGGCTGGCTGCAGGACGAAGGGGTGATGCAGAAAAAACCTGCAACGTGGTCTGTCGGTGGTTCAGATCCTATTGGTAAGGGTACAAGATCACCTCATTTTGTGCTGTGCAGAATTATGGTATGTGCTGGTCTCTTAAAATTAAGGGTGTTAGACATCATGTACAAAGGCTGTGGGCTTTTAAATCATAAGGTCTGAAAATTGGATGCTCCTATTTAATGAAATTTGAAATACGAGGGAAGTCCTAGATCAGAAACATCCTACTCTCTTGCTAATATTTTAAAAAAGCAAGTGGTTGACCTGATTAATAAGCCTAATATTTGTGTTAGATAAAAATAATAAAAAAAAATGTAATGGGATTTTGTCTATAAAGACCTAGGGTATTACTAAGCCAATTCCAGTCGGTGTGGACTTATGGAAAACGCTTTCATCTTTTGTCATTGCAAGTTTAATTGATAAAGATAAGTGTGCAGCAGTGATATACTGAATTTTGTAAGGCGTTTGACTTGGTGCTCTGATTGCAGCACGCGGTGCTGAACGGTAGCGTGTCAGATTTGATCAATGACCAGAAAGCAAGGGCAGCCCTCGTTGGGCAGGCATCAAACAGGGATGTTTCCAGTGGGGCTGAGCACGGACCGGCGCTGGCTCCAGTGCCTGTCACCGCCTCCATCAGTGGCACAGGAAATAAATCTTCTGGCACTCGTGGATGACAAATGAAGGGAGGTGATCGGTGCAGAGGGTGAGGATTTTACACGGCTTGGCAAGCTCAGCTCTACAAACCAAGTGCTTTTCCAGGGCCTTGTGGAAGGCTGCACAGTCTTTGGGTAGAGTAGCCCGGCTTTCTGCCATGCAGACGCAGCCCCTGATGCCGTGCATGCAGCTGGGGCTTGGTGGGGGCTCGCCCAGCCTTTCAGCATGGCCATGGGGCCAGCGTGGCCCCTGAGGTCCCCATGGCAGGGAACCTACAGGAAGAGAAAGTCCCCCACATGGGTGTTGGGAAGAGCATCCAGCTCCCTCTTCCATGTTTTAAGAGGAGTGCTAAATTGGAGGTAAGAAAAGTGCAAGCATAATCTAATGTTGGAGAAAAATGTGATTTAATGGTAGACTGGAGGAGATCAATTTGCTTTCCTTATTAATAAGAAGATAAGGAGGAATTTGATTATGGTATATAAATAATCCCATGGGGAGAAGAAAGGTTTTTTTAAGGGCTTCTTAATCAAGTGAAGAAACGTATCAGAAGGACTTAATAGCTCAAAATTTTAAATCATGGAGAATTCAAATGGAAACGAGGTGCAGGTTTCAAGCAGAGAATATGGGCAACTGTAAGAACGATCCGCCACTGGGAGTGGCACGTTCATCTTCAGCTGACTTCAGTGAAGCCTGGGTGACGTTCCTGGAGATCTTTTAAAGCATGCATTTGCTGTATGAAAAGCTAGGGTGCTGCTTTACTCACTGTGATGACAGCCTTAGGCAGATCTTTGGAGGAAAGCACAGAGATGTTCAACAGGTGGGGGCAGGAGGTGGTGGAGTCCTTCCTGCAGGAAGGGGCTGGAGCACAACTAATTGGCACCTGCTGAGCAGCAGGTACAGGAGCTGGTTGGCTCCTGGTGTCTTGGGGACATGCAGAAGGTCAAGGCAAGAAGGGAGGTGCTGATCTAATCGAGAGGCAGTGTGAGGGTGAGAGAAGGATGGAGGGATTTCAATGTAAGGTGGGGGACGCACTGCAGGCTGGAGGGGCAGGGCAGCGAGGCCGGTGGTGAGATGGGCAGCAGCCAAGGAGCCAGGAGAGCTGGGGGAGGTGAGTTGCTGAGCCTTCATCGTGGTGACACAGTGACAGCAAGGCAAAACGGTGCAAGGACGGCTTTGAGAGACCCTGGCCAAGAAGCTGGTGTCGTGATGCAGAAGGAAGTTGGAGATCTCTGTTTTCCCTGCTATTGCAGCAGATGTACGGAGTGCATTCAGTGCAGCATAGTGCCCTGATGGGGGCTGTCAGTCAGGAGGAATCTCACGCTATTGTGGTGTGTTTACACCAGTTATCAGAAACTAAATGGCCAGGGATGAAAAGAGTGCTGTGCCAGTAATCTTGGCTGCTACTTCAGCTGAATGACAGATACAAATCCTCAGCCCGAAAAAGGAAAAGCAAGTTAGGCAAACAGCAGTAATCTGTCTGTAGCTTCATTTTGCAGCTAATCAAAGTTGGATATAACAAGCATGTAGCATCTGGCAGTCCATAAATGATATGATGAAACCTTTAACTCTTTGACTTTCTGACAATGCTGCTATGATTTAAACAACTCTCCTCATGTTAAACACTGGTGGAGTGGGAGGGAGGACAGGAAAGAGGAGATTGTTGAATTTGTAGCACTTTGCATCTCGTGAAGAAGAGGCTGCTGTCTCCTTGTTGTCCACCTGGGCTTCAACAGGGAGGAGCTCTGATCTTCTGCAAAACCTGTACGTTCACCAAACCCTGTGTCCAGAGTTATTGTCGGCACTTGTTGCCCACGTGAAGCTCACTGAGGCAGAAAATATCTTGGAAACCGGCTTTCATCTTTAGTAAGTTGGTTTGTATCATGTGATTGTAAACGTGGGAAGACGTGCAATTACATGACATAGTAAGACTTGGTGCTTCATAGCTTCTCAAAAAAAAATAATAAATAAAGTCCTTGACCAGCAGGATTACCTTTCAGTGTCATCCCCAGCCACCAGAAAGGTTGTGCAGCAACCCAAGCGGTGAAGTTTGGACGGGTTCTGTTCCTTCTGAGGGATTTCTGCTGAGCAAGTGGTGGGTGGGCTGCCTGCAGGATGTGTGCCAAGGAGAGGCAAAAGCATGGGGAGCTGTGTCTTTTCTTTGTCTCTTAATGCAGAAGTCGGAACAGAAAAAAGCACAACCTCTGAGAAGTGGTTGCCGAAATTAGAAACAATATTTTAAGGCTAAACAATGTTTTGCTTAGAGCAGTAGATTGAGGCTTTTGGTACACATTATGCCTGTGCAAATTTGCATCTAACCTGATAGCAGGAGAGATTCAGGGGGATATATAGTGCTCGTCCTTATCCATTTTTGATTAATTCTCTTCTTGTGTATCCCTGTGTGTCATTAATGGATGCAGACCTTTCCAGCACAGGTTTCCGTGATGGTTTCTGCAGTTGCTCTTTGCCACCGTTCTTATTCCTGAGGTCTTTTCAGATAAAGTTCTCTGAAATTCTGATGCCGTTTTAATGTGGCTCTTAATCTCAACTTTGCCTTGTCCATGTGTAGTCGTCAATCATTGTTATAGCTTGTTATGCACCCGTAATGTGCTTGGCCTTGTACGTGGCACAAAATGAGAATGACTGCTGGAAAGATGAACTAATAGACTAGGGATGTGCTAGGAAACCTCAGAGGAGGGAGAAATGTGGAGGTCTTGCGTTTTATACGTTTGTTTCCATTGGCTCCCTTCTTCTGAGCATTATACGTGACGTTGTGGACATGCATTGTCTTTTCTCACCCGTCCATCTGTTTTCATTGCATTCTGTGTTTTTTATGGCAAGCTGAGACGGGAGGGAGACTTTGTGCTGCGTTCCTCAGCCTTTTCTGATTCATCCCTGTTTTTGTGGAGGCCTGGCTCTGCCCCAGCCACCTGTGTGTGCTGGGAGCTTGGAAGCTGCTCACGGAGGCCTTCCAGGTGCCCTCTCCTCCTGTCCACCTGGGGAGCAGCGTCCGTGCAGCTGCGAGCAGAGCAGAGTCTTAGGGGAGGAATGAGGACGTGTGCTCGTGTGCAGGCTGATGGGCAGGGAGCCCCCTTCTTAGAAATACCATAGGAATGTCACACCGGAGCACTTGGGGAGGCGCGGATAAATACAGAGCTCCACTTCATTCAACTGTTGGCTAATGGACTTTTTGCCTATTATCTGAAGTGAGGGAGTGGATGCATTGCCTGGTGCCTAATGTGGTTGATGGCAGGCTTGCAAGGGGACAAGGGTGTTTATAAATCACCGAAAGTTGATCAGAATTAAAGATGAAGTCTCAGTAAAAAGGTAATCAGCGATTAAGAGTAGTTTTAACATCAATCTTTAGTTAGCTTCCCCTAAAACAAGGCATGTAATCTGCTGGTAATAATGATGAATGTCCTTGGAGACGCAGTGAATCAGACCTCAGCACGGGCTTTCAGTAGTGCTGATGGTAACGCTCCGTGACCTGCTCGGCGTCCCCTTGCACGCTGCTTATCTTGTGTTGCTCTTTGTATCTGAGATCTGCTTTGAGGCTTTGCAGAGTGTTTGCTTCAGACGTATTTTTGAAAGGGAACATGACATCCGCTCTCTCCTTTGAGTCCCGTGAATGAGCATTTTATCGGGGAATCTGCCTTAAAATGTTACAGTGCTATTTTAGTCTTCGTCAACCTTTTTCTAAAAACGTGTGCAGAGCAAACCATAAAATCCTCAGCATTTAAACAAAGGGAAGTCAGCGTCTTAATTGCCCTGAGAGCTTGAGAGATTACTGGAGCTCCAAACATTACCACGGCCATTTGTTTCGGTGCCTTTCCCTGGCTCTTGGGGTGGTTTGCACCTTTGCTTCTAGGCAGGAGGCCAGTGCCCCTCCGTCGGGGTAGCCCAGAAGCGTGTTCGTGGGGACTGCGTTGTTTCCTGGTCGCACATGAACACCCTGCAGTGGTAAAACACTGCTAAATGCAAGGCTGGACTATCTTAGCTAGCAGTAGTTTTTCCGATGGAGCGATTGATTCTGATCCTGTGGAGTTGATGCCCTTTTCTGGCCTCTGTTAAAAGTAGAGGATAGAGCGGATGTCATTTTGCGCGGTTGAAATACAGAGCTTTACTCCCACCTCCATTTCATCTAGCTTTAAGCTTGCTTCCAGCTGGAACAAAGCACTCCTTGGGTTTGGGCAGCGATATCTTGAGCCACTGGAAAGGGGCCAGTCCAAAGCACTTGATTTCAAGGAGATTTAATATAAAGTTTCTCCTCTGAAGAATGTGAACCTGGTGCCAGAGGCCTTGATTAAGACCATTTCTAAGCCTGTTGGACATTGTCAGATGCCTTTCTTGGTGATTTAATTAGCTTTGTAGGAAGGTTTAGTGTCAGCTCAGCAAACAAATGGGGAGAGAGGGTTTTGCTGGCTGTCAACAGTACATTAGTGTTACGTGAGAATTCAGCTTTAAAAGCATTTTTCTCAAGTACTAACCACAGTTCTCATAAATCAAGGAATAACAGTTTCAAAATTATCCTGTACAGGCCGTGCTGAAGAAATCTTCATGATCTGAACATTTACAAGGAACGGTGACTCGAGGTTTGCCCCAGCTGGAGGGCCTTTGACTGATGCGTCCAGGGGCATGGCGCAGCAGGGTATGGAGGATTTCCTGTGAAAATGGAAATGAATAGGAAAGACGGGGAAGGTGGTTGATGCTCAGAAACATAGGAGCCAAACCCTCGGCTCTGCTTAGCAGAAGGCAGGGCAGGGTGATGTGCGCTCGCGTGTCCCCTTGCAGCAGGAGCACTCAGCGCCTGCTGCGGGAATGGCACGGAGGATGCCTTAATGGGGCTGTGTGCTGTTTTTAGAGGAGATCATGGGCTGTTAAACAGTGTTTGCAGGGCTGGGGCACAGACAGCTTTGTCATTATGCCAAGTCAACTGGTTTCTAAAAAGAAAACCTAAATTTCAGCAGCACAGGAGCTGTCTCTTTCATCCCTATCTGGCTGTAGCCAGCACAGAGGTGGCCGGTGCCGGCTGCTCACTGCTGTTGGGGTGCTCTTGCACCCTTCACCCTGCTTCCAGTGCATGTCTGCCACAGGTGGAAGCACCATGGGGTGCTCCTGGGTGGTACAGGGCACAAAACGAGGTGCCCTGCTCTGTGGGGTGAGGGAAAACCAGACCACAGTGAGGTGTATCCTGGAAAGCCAAGGTTGTTGCGTTCTCCTCTGTGCCTCCATGGAGCAGTTGTGTGCTCCACTGTGGCATGGGCTGCGTGCGGCTCTCCTCGGGTCAGTCCATAACCAGTGACTGGGGAGCAATATCCTCTAGATCCCCTAAGATCTGGAAGGCTTTCAGCGCTTTCTAGTCAGGACTTTTCTCACTTTGAGGGTTGAAACCCATGCTGTCGTTTTGAATATGTAGATACTGCTGATGATGTTCCCTTCGTCATCTGAAATGTGCCGTGCTCAAGCATAACAGCTTGGCTTGGAGGAGACAGCAGAGAGGATCCCACCTGCAGCATGTGTCTGCACACTCGTGCGCTCTTTCCCAAACACTGCCTCGGTCCATCTGTCATGACAGAGTAAAAATAATCCCCCAGCACCGAGCGCTCCGCGGTTGCGCTACTACAGAGCCACGCTTAGTAATAAATCAAACGCCTAGGTATCGTGTCTCATCCTGAGCAATTACATTTTGGGGCGGTTTTACAGAGTTTATGTAACGTGAGTAGCAGCTCCCCGTGAGAACCTGTAATGTGCGTTCGTCACGGCCGGTCCCGAGATGCGAGTGGTGCTCCGAGTGTGGCAGTGATGAGGGGATTCAGCATTCAGGCACCTCTGCGATCATTTAACAAAGTTCCACATTAGCTACACAGCCAAATACTCGTCCAGGCTATTGGGTATGGAAAGCAAATCTACAATTAAGCCCTCGCTGGCTCAGTTGGGGTCAGCAAGCACTCGCTCCAGTTTTCCTGTGACGTTTCTGGTAGGAGGCAGCAGCGCCTAAGCCCTTCCTGAGGCTTCCTGAATTGAAACCTTGGCCCAGCAGCGTGCGTGCCGGGAGGCTGGGTGGCCCCTCTCTGCAAGCTGACTAAGCTCCTTCCTTAAAAACCAGCTGGTGGGATCTGTCTGTCTGATCCAGTCTGTCCCCCCCCAAATTCTAGGCGCCTTTCTCCGCGTTCTCCTCTGCCGCTGTGATTTTTGACATTTCTGAGGCTGAGCGCTAAGTGGTATGAATTGGAGATCGTGAGAGAAAACAAAAATAAAATTTGCATGCAATTCAAGGTTGTTTTCATAGCTGGTGAATAAGCTCTGGCATTAGGCTGTAGTTATGATTCACTCAATTAGAAGGTCATCAGCAGATCAAAATGAGAGCTAAATACCTTGACAAAAATATCTACCGTGGCTAATTTTTTTTTTTTTTTGCACTTACCCCTGAGCTTTACTTCAGGAAAGCGTTATAATATCGTCCGGTAATGTTTCTGCACTAAGCAGGGGGATGCTCCTTCCAAGGCTGTAAGGACTAGCCTACAGCTGAACCCTTCTGTAGGAGGGAGAACCCCAACGGTGTGTGCTTTCTGAACAAAATAGAAACAGAATATGTAACAAAATGAAAATACAAGCACTTAAAGGACTTTTCTAATGATTACTTTTGTACAGCCATATCAAAAAAATAATGTAAGGTTTTACTGTAAAATTGGGTGCAGCTTATGGAGCTGCTACGTCTGCTGGTCTGTAAATAAAATGTTTTGACACGGTTGTGATGTGGAGTGTCGAAGCCGGCTGCCTCACGTGGGCACTGTGCAATTACCCGTCCTGATCACAGCTCTGTAATCCAGCAGCTTGTTTCGAGATTAGGGTGTCTCTGTGCAGCCGAATCCCTGAAGCGTTCAGAGCAACAAAGACTTTGGTGGGGAAAAGAGGGAAAGGGAAACATCTGGAGACACTTAGGAGAGGTCGTCGGGGTCAGACGCTGCCAAAATGCAGGAGGTGGGTGATGGATGGGATGCGCAGGGGGCACAGGCAGGTGCAGCGCTCCTGCCAGGCGCCCCGTCTGCCCCGAGCACCCTGGTGGCCTCCCCTTGGGGCCCCAAAGCTGCCGAGACAACAGGGCTGCGGGCAGACAGAGGGCTTGGGGCTGCTCCTGCCTCCCTGCCCACCTCAACAGGGTGCTGGTCGCTCTGGGTCAGAGCTTGACGCCACTTTTGAATTCAAGTCCATTGTGAGAGGCTCAAGGCTGAGCCCTGGCCTTCCGTGGCAGCTTTACAGACACCGGGCAGTTGTTCTGTGGCTGCTTCCCTCGCCAGCTGGGGAGTGAGCGGGGTACCTGGGGCTTGGCCCCCATGCTGAGAGGAGCCAGTGTGTGGAGGAGACCCACGGGGAGGATTCAGCAAGACAAAATGCTTTGTGCTTCGGGGAGGGACCCCGTAGCAGGCAGGGAGAAGGAGTAAAAGAATTATTCACAGTGCTTGTAACTGGAAAGGCCTCGGAAGAATAGAAGCCTTAGACCGGCAGCTTTCATCAGGAGCGTGGATTTGAGAACACGGCGATGTTTTTGACCTACCTTAAGCAAGGTGCCCAGGAAAGATACCCTTGCAGAAGTGGTTAATGCAAGCAGAGGGGATGATTAAGCAAGCTAGACCTTGTAAAAGGATCCGTTTATCAAGGCTGTGCACCGGGGGAGCTGCTGTCCCCAGGAGGCTGGCAGGGGGATTTGCAGAGCCTTTCTTTGTAGGTCATGGCTTCCAATTTGTCTTAACTTGCTACTGATTAAAAGTTACCCGCGGATCTCTCTGCATTAGCGCTCTGAAGTGAGCGTTGCTGTGATGCTGCTGGAGCAGAGCCTGCCTGCAGCACTCGGGGTTGCCACCACGGTGGCCTCTTCTCAGCAGGCTCCACAGAGCCGAAGGCACGAGGCCCTGCTCATCGCTGCCCCACAGGCTCTGGTCGAGTCCCAGGAGACCTCTAAGGCTGCTTGCGGCTCTGCAAGAGGTCTCCTGGGTGACTGTAGCCAAATCTTTCTTTCGCAGGCTCCAGGTCTGTGTGGCACAGGGGGCCGGTGCTGCGCCCTCTGTGCCAAAGCAGCGAGCTCTGCTGCCGGCTGCCCCCCGGGAGAAACGTGGTGGTAGTGGAGCTCCCTGGGGTGCAGGGGCAGTGCACAGGCCAGGCCACACAGCGTGCCCTGTTTGTGCATCTTCTGCCAGCTTTGTCTGTCTGCACTGTTGATAAATAAATACAAATCCAAAATACCCAGCTCCTCCTGAAGCCAGCAGAAGACCACAGCGCTTTGTACCCAGGGTGAAAAGGGCTCCTTGGAAACATCAGCACAAGAGCAGGGACTGAGGAAGGGCACAGGAGGAAAGGAAGAGTGATCCCGGCAATGGAAGCTCTCTTAGCCAGAGCCGCCTTGTTCTCCGATGGCCTCCACGCTCTTCAGTATCAGGTACACAACATTTCACCTCTAAACCAAACGCAGGCATTCATTAATGCCAGTCGGGGCTTGCCACGGAGTTTGTAAACGAGCCTGTTGTGCTGAGTCAGACGGAGGGATGACACATCCACCTTCTCACGTTGCATTGCCTAAAATAGACCTTTTTACAGGCAGAGTTGGAGCGCATCTGCTCTCACTCCGTTCTGTGGGCTTGCGCGGGGTTGCCAAAAAGCTACTTCTCAGGCCACAAAGTGATTTCAAACATCTCCTGTTTTAATACCGTGTAAATTAGCTCAGCGACTTGTTACAGGTGTTGAGAGGGGGGAAAGCAATGGTTTAGAGGAAGACTTCTTTCCCAAAGGCTCCGGTAGCAGCTTGGTACTTCTCCCCAGTGGCTTTTAATGGGAATTAAGCACCTACAAGCTATTTTTTGCCTTAGAAAATCTCCCCTGCAGGCTATAGAAGAAGATTGGTAGCTTTAAAAATGATGACATTTATCCAAGAAATGGCAAAAGGGAGCACAATAACCCTGCGCTTTACGGGTGCCTTTCATCAAAAAAGAAGCCCCACATCTTTGCAAATCCAAGATACAAATGTGGCCGCCGCCTGACGTTTGACCACTCCGGTGAACTGCTGCAGCTCTTTAAGGGCTCGTCTCAACGCTGCGCGCCAGCCGAAGACACAAAGTGAAATCTATGTGCTGCCTGGCTCCTCGCTGCCGTATATTCTGATAGTTGAAGCCAGAGCTATGGCCAGAGAGAGAGCAGGGTGCAAATACGGGCTTTTCTGAGCTCAGGGCGACGTGAGCGATGCGTGGGCTGCCGGGATGTAAGGCGCGGGATGCTGCCTGCTGCCATCAGTCTCTGGGTGGGTAGTGGTTAATTATAACCTGCCACTTGGGCTTTCCCCGGGTGACTAGCAGCGATTCCCCTACTCCTGGATTAATTAAAATGTTAAATAAGATCTGTCCCTAACGCCAGTCCCAGGGGTAGCATGTTATCATTTATCCCTACCCTTTAGTTATGGACTTCAGTAAGTTTCCAGACATCCCCACCAGGATTTAATCCCAGTTGGTTTCAGTTTGGGAACGGGTTTTTGTGGAGTGCCGTAGCACACTTGTATTGATTCTCTGCTCCAACCAGAAGGAAAAGCTCGGGTTTGCTTGTTCTGACCTGCTCGTTTTGTGTCTCTGATGAGCCCTGGGTTCCTGCTAGCCCTCAAGCAGAGGCAGGTCTGTCGCTGCCGTTTGGTCTGTTAAGGTTTGGGATTACAGGGCAGTGGTTGCCAGATCACCTTTTTGCTGCTTCCTGCATCAGGCTCTGCTGCTTTTCTGATCCTCCGGTGGCTTAGCTCTCCACAGACTTTAAAATAATTGCAAGTGATATAGCAAATTTGTTAGCTAATTCCCATAACACGTTTGCATTAAAACTAAAAGCTAGGTGGCTTTTTTTTCTTGTACTCCTTTCTGAAAAAGTGCTCGGCAGCTCAAGCACTTGAGTCACAAATGGCGCTCCATCCTCCCGGATTTACCAGCCCTACTTTTCCATTATTTAGTCCTGGTGCCTCATTTCCCAGAGCATTCGTGGCAGCATTAACTCAGCTCTGGGTTTTCCACTTTATTGACTCCACATTGCTGCTTTTTCTTTGTGTTTTCCTCCCGTGTTGCTCAGTCGTGCCTTCTGCTTTTGCATGCTGCCTTTATTTATTTATTTTGTTAAAAGCACTCACCTCGCAGCGGAGCCAGGCTGCCCTCCTCTTTCCCACAGACCGGGCTGGCTGAGTTGGTGGGAGAGTCTGTCTGCAGACAGCAGATGTACAACAAATTTAGTGATTAATAAATGACTCTGTGACGGGTGCTATTTCTGTACCCCTTCCTTTTGGAGGGCTGCATGTCAAAATCTGCACATTAATGGAACTCTCTGTTACTTCACTTTTCTTCTGACTCACGGCAATAGCATTTGCTCTTTTATTTGGCCATCGCGAGGGAATAGTAATAGATTTTCTTTGAAATCATTTTCCTTCATCATTTCCCATTACAGCAGTATACTTTGGCTTGTAAGGATCTCCTCAGCCCCTTCTGCTGAAATAGTTCCTTGTACAGCAAAAGCGGTGTAATAGAGCTATGGTTGCCTTGAAACGGTCTGGAGATTTTTTTTTTTTTTTAAGTCTAAATTCCATTTTAACAGATATAAAGGAAAAACCTGGGAGGAGGCAGGGGAAGGCAGTTTGTTTCCCGTGATCCCAACTGGACATTGCTGTGTTCTCTCGCACACCGATGTTTTGGATGCTATAAAACGTGTCGACTTGAAATGCAGCAGGAATACGGACACGCGTTTAAGCTGGTTTCCCCTGAGAACTGTAGCAATCATGTACTGGTTGTTTTGGAAATGGAGGATTGCAGTAAAAACGAATTCCCCCCTGTGATGCTTTAACAGCGTTCCTGGATTCTGCTTGTGTAGCGAATGATGGGCTGGTGTAGCTGGAAACCAGAAGGCACCTGGGAATGGAAATAGAAGCATTTCTGACCTCACCTTAATAATTGTGATCAAAAATATATCCTGACATTGATAACTAAAGCGAAAGAGCAGCTGACAGAAGTCAGCTGGAAAGCGCAAGGATTAGCTGGTGACATTCTGATCTGTACAATTAGGTGGATGCTATTAACATTTAAGTAGTTTAAAAATCAGCTCCCTGAAATACAGAACTGTATGCTTGAACTGTAAAAATGCCGTCATTCTACCTGACTCAGTGATAATTGCCTAGTAAGTGCTAAACGTAGTGAAAATGCAGCAAAGGCTCAGAAATGCAGGCTAGGAAGCGGTGATGGGAATGAAAGCAACATTCATCTTAAAACAAATTCAAAACAACACTCGGTTTAAAGAAAAAAAGAGAGGGGAAAAAAAACACTAACAACAGGCTTTTAAAATGCCAAGTTTGATGTAACCAAAGGAGAGAATAAATGGTGGTGGTTTTCAACTGGAGAAATTGGGGATAAAAGCTTTGCTGTGAGTACAACAGTTTTCTCAGGCGCACACACATGCGTGCACGCGTGTCTGCTTGTAAGCACGCTGGAGCCCGAAGGTCTTTTTTTTCCTATTTCCTCAGCCAGAGTCTGCACAGACAGTTGGGTTTGCCTATGTGAAAGCCAACTTGCTGGATAAATCAGTTCTGTTTGGCAACAAGCTGCTGCTGCTGTTAGCACATCTGAAGCCTCGCTTCTCGCCGCTGCATCGTGTGCTCCTCCAGTTTTGTCTCGCCGTGCTGGCAGGAGGCTGCTCTCCCTCACCAGGACCATCCCACAGGTTTCAGCTGCCCTCTCCGTACGTTTGTACCACGGTCCAAAGTGCTGTGCCCGTCTGTGTTTTAGAGCTACGAGGCTGTCAGCTTCAGCGCCCAGTGCATTCCTCACACAGTTAATGCAGCAGCACCTGGGAGAAAATATGGTCGAAGTCACCCACAAGCTGAGCCAAAATAAGCTGAATCAAGAACCAGCTTGCTGTCACCCCTGGCAGCCTCCTCAGTGTGCAAACACCTCGGTAGGAAGCTGCTTCAGGGAAGCTGTAATGTCAGCGTGCGTGGAGATGTCTGGATTTGGAGTGCATCTCCCTAAATCCATCAACAGTCACTTGATTGCCTCTATTTAAAGCATTTCGCTCGAACATACATGTCGACTGTTTGGCAAAAGCTTGATTTTTTTTTTTTAATGCTGTGTTTCTATGGAGCTCACCTTATTCAGAAGGTCTGTGTGTGTGTGTGTTGTTTCCATCTCTTGCTCCCAGTGATAGAGAAGAAAGTCTTTCCTCTCCAGAGTCAGAGAGCTGCTGGTGGTGCTCTGCCTGCTACCACTGCTACAGGTGCAGTGGAAAACAGGGAGTAAACCTGAAATATTGGTGCTGCGATACAGTAATTCAAAATTTTGCATATAATTCTATTAATCATATATGAGCCAGAATAGATGCCAGCATCCTATCCTAGAGCTACATTTATTTTGCAAAACAATAGGATAAGAGCATGTTTAGCTTCGTTTTTGTTAATTTAGTGAGCAGACATGACTGATTACACGCAGGGAACAGAACTGTTATGTTAAAAAAAAATAAATGATGCAGTCATTTTTCTGCCTATAGCCGCGTTTCAAAAACAAAGGATTATTTGTAGATCACTGGGAAGTGTTAAATGAGTTCATTGAATATCCTGTTAATATGCAGAGACGCAAAAAGAAAAGCTGCAAACGTAAGAATTCTTTTGTATCTGTGCTTTCTCAGAGATACATCAGAGAATATCAAAGACCAAAAACAAATTTTGAAAAACTCTCTTGCAGGTTTGGGTAAGGGAGGAATTAGGCCTGTTCCAAAGGAGGGGGAGGTAGAGCAAATGTAGGTAAAACAGAATTTTCTTCTTGTTGCTTATAGTAATAAGCATCGACTGCTCTTAGCAGGCTGTGAGGGCCGAGTGGGCACCGCTCCCAAGAGTTGCCTTGAGGGCATGTCCTCAGGCAGGGAAGGTCCTTGCTGCGGGTCTGATGGAGGCGGTCCTGCTGTGGACCATCTCTCACCCAGCAGAGATGTGAGGAATCCTCTGGTGTGCTGTCTGGCACAGCTGGGAAGGTCCAGAGATCCTCACACACACGTCCCGTGTTTCTGCACGTCTGGAAAGGCTGAACCGTGCCACTGGTTTTGTCAAGAGATTTTGTAGTGATTAATATTTGAGCAGCTCTTAGACGGTAATGGAGGCTTGTTTCAGGATCTTTCCTATTCAACTCCTGCCACACACATCTGAATTTATTTTCTTCCTGATCGGCTTTAAAGGTGTGTAATCATGCGAGACTTCGACTGTTGACAGCACAATTTTAATTCTTACCAGCCACTCAACAGACAATTGATGCAGCAGGAACAGAGTGCAGGTTCCCACTGTCCCCTCGCTTTAATAGATGCATTGCTATCTCAGTTTCATTAATTGTCTCACCTCTGAACGCAGTATTGAAATGTTATCAGCTTCCCTCTTGGTCTTTCATATTCTTGCCATGCTCGTGGGACTGGAAGCAAGCTGGCTGTAGCCCCGTGAAGGTGAGGATGTGGCCGCACCACACGCCACACTCAGCTCTATGTGAGCGCTTGAAAAGGATCTTGTTTTGATAGCGTGGAGATAAGCATGGGCTAATTTACCGTGCTTGTGAGTTAATTCAGTTCAGCAGGGCTGCACCCGAGCTATCTGCCATCTCTTCAGGCCAAGGGTTCGACTTTGATAGGCTCGAGGTGTGCTGCTCCAGTACAAATAGGAGATGTTGCAGGGGACAGATTTTGCATCACTGGCATTTCTATCTGCAGCAGGAACAGCTTGGTGCTTTCTCCTGGCAGTAAATAGTCAGTGTTTCACTGCTTAGCAGAATAAAAGAAAGGACAGAAGTTCAGTGCTAAGGTTGCTGTTGTAACTGAAGACCACCTACCTGGTACCCCGAAGCTTCTTTTTACTGCTTGCATTAAGTACTATTTCTTGATTTTCTTCAATTATTTTTCCACTGCAAAATACCAACAATGTCATTTTTTTTTTTTTATTTTATTCCCTTTTATAGCACTTTAAGTGCCTCTAGCTCTTTGACTTTAGCCATATATCTATCATCAGGAAGGTTGTTTTAGATCTGCCTACATTTAGCCCGGTGCATAAAGAGAAGTATTACTGCTGATCTCATTTTGAAATGTTACTGAGAGGGAAAATGAAATTACTGCAGGTCGTTTTGAAGCAGGAGCAGGGTTTGTAGTCGGAAGCAATGTTTCAGCAATATTGGGAAAGAAAAAGTGAAGCAATGACAACGCCACCGGTGAGAAGAAGGGGATGTCCTGGCTGCCTTGGGCACCCCGAGCCACCTCCCCACTGGCAGGAGTCGCCGTGCTCATAAGGCATTCCGGGCAGACCGAGCTCGGTTTCGAAGGATCATCTTCTGAAATATGTTGATTATCAATATTTAAAAGGACTCAATTAGGAGTTCAGGCATATTACACAGTGCAGCTAATAAGAGCCCTGGTGTGAAATACAATAGCACTCCGGTGACACTGTTACGGCATCATGGTTAATGACCAAAATATTAAAGAACTTATTGAAGTTCAATCATCAATCAAGGTAAATTGATTCTTCTGGCAAAGAATGCAAATGTGTTTCTTTGATTCTGCATGAATACCAACTACCCAGGCTTGGCTCACGCTCGTTTCTATGGTTATCAATTTGTGAACAGCTGGGTGAGACATGGGGAAGGGAAGGGGGAAGTAGCAATAATTAACTTTCCGTTTACTAATTACTGCCTGAAATTATCATGGTAATCCCGATTACTAGATTCCTGCACAAAGTTTTCATCCCCCCATTTTGCGTGTTGTCCCCATTGTCATCTCTGCTGGTCCTGAGAGCACTCCGAACAGGAGGAGGAGAGGGGATGAGCAGTTCAAGCCTTCCTGCAATCAGAGTTTCCTTCAGACGGTGACTGTGTGTGAGTATCTCAGTGTGTCTTGGTCAAAGTTGCCATTATAATCAAGATATCACTGCAGCGGAGGCTTGATCCCCCGCTGACAGGAGGCCATCGGTGCCTCTTCAGATCCTGCGCTGGTTCTTTTTCACCTTTCTCATCCAATTTACTCTGTTGGCCCCTGCGCTCCGAGGTCTCGCACAGCTTCTGCAGGAGTTTGTTCCTTTTCCTTTACTTGGCTGTGCCGGTACCGGCAGCCTTTGCTTTGTCCCCTGGTGGCGTTCCTGCCTGCAGGACTTGCCTGTCATCCCTAGGCCCTGCACACCAGGCTGCTCTTCCATCTCTCTGAAGCCTGCAAACACAAGCACAAAGCCTGCTGGTTTAGCCCCGTCCCTCCTTTCCCCAAGCACACCGTTACTGCCACGCGGGTAAGTTCTTGAGGCTCATCCTGTTCCACTGGTGGCAAGTGTTGGGTCATGATCAAAGTCATCTTCAGAGGCTGCAGCTGCCTTCCAGTGGGTGATCCTGCAGGTAAAACAGGGCTTCCAAGCACACGCTTTGCTCGGGTGTCCCTCCTCACCAGCACAGTCCAGTGGTCCTCAAGCCGTGCCACCTCTCAGCTGCACTTGGCTCCATACAAGGTTGCTCCCACAGGCGCTGTCTTGGTTTCCAACGTGGGCTGTGCTCTCACCTGAGCCGTGGCAGGAGCAGCAGAGACCTAACGTGCAGTAATGATAACGCTGATCTCCTCTCATGCTGCTTATACAGATGTCACATTATGCTCTTCTAATGGAAAGTGAGAACAAGCCATGCCTTCCCTCAAGGACAAAGAGCTGGCACCATACCCATGGCTAGCAACTCCTGAAATCTTGCCAGGGCTGATAATATACAAACCAAAATTGCTGTAGTAAGAGTTACATTTGTTATATTTCATAAAAATATCCTCATTAAACATTTGCTGTGAAAGACCAACTGTCAGAAATAGATCTAGGTTTATAATTGATTTTTCCTACATGGACTGCTCTCCATCCCAGCCTTCGAGTGAGCTTCATTTATATGTGAAGAGTGTGTCAAGGAAGTGTAGGAGCTGTGGAAGACAGGGATAGAAGAGCTAAGTTGTTGCTGGGAAGGAAGTATAAATGTGAGAGGGAGAAAGAGATCAGCCTTTCTTCCTAGGAATACCTTTTTTTTTTTTTTTTTTTAGAGAGAGATGGTTCTTGTCTTCTATTGCTCTGCCCAAAGTTACCCTGAGGACAAGTGCAGTAACAAAGGTTTTACATGCCCATATTTTTTCTGGCAGTGAGGAATAAAGGCCCTAACTGCACTATGGGGTACATAAAAGGCCGCAAGAAGTAATCTACAAATGGGAAAATATTCCATACAGCAGAAGTCTTGAAGCTCTGTGTGCTGCACTTACCAGAAAGAAGAGCAAGAGGTGAAGTATTTGTGGAGTATGAGTACCCAGATTGCGAGAAGGTGCTAGCTGCAAAGCCTGGCTGTTTAATCCATCAGACAGAGCCGGAACAAGAATCAATAACTGGAAGCTGAAACCAGAGAAATTCAAGCAGAAATAAGGCTCAGATCTCCAGCAGTGGGGCTGATTTGCCACTGGAAGTGTCGGCTTCTCTATCTCTTGATGTTATCGAGCACAGGACACCTTTCTGCAAGACCTTTCAGCCCAGCGTAGGTGGAAATGGAGCGCGAGGCGGGTGTGCAGGGCTGCTGCACGGAATTTGTCTCAGGGTGGGGCGAGTGAGGTGACCAAACGCTCTGTCTGGCCTTACACTTCTTAACTAGAAATGTAACAGGTAATTTCTGGATTAACTCAGCTTTGTGATTCTGGGTAGATCTTTTCCACGAAAGCTGCAGAGAACTGATTTTCACTCAGGTTATTTTGAAGTGCGGGGGAAATGAAATTCGTGCTTATCAGCAAGCAGTGTCCGATGGGGTGGCACGGAGAAAAACCCAGAAAGCAATCATATGAATTAGCAGCTAATCTCCCTCTCCATCTTTGCAGCCACGCTGCTTCCATCGCGAGGTTAACCGGGTCCTTCCGCCTTGCAATTTCATCTGTGCGTCAGGTGGCAGCTTGAATTCCTCTGCAGGGAAGTGCAGGTCTCTGCTCCGGGGTCTCAGGAAGATGCTAGCTGGAGCAGAAGTCCCACTGCTGGATCGGAGTGCCCTGAGTCCCACGGGGACATCCCAGGTAGATGTCTCTTTCACATGAGAGCACAGCTGGCTCAGCAGCAGCCCTGGGATGTCTCTGTAAAAACAGACTCAGCAACTGAGGCTGAGACTTTTGTGTGGTCTTCATCTGAGACTTCCCAGTAAAAAATTCCCTTTTTCAGAGGAAAAGGGAAGGGGTGAGTTTCGAGACTGTGCTCTGCTAGTGATTGACTGACCAGTACCAACAACCCCTGATTCTCAGCCCATTGACACAGTGCAGGACTGAAAACAGCTTTCAGGAAACAAGAGCGAGGATGGGAGGGCTGCGTGCAGGCAGGGCTCGCATGTCATCGGCTTCACAGAAAATGAATCTTCTTCAAGGTTGCTGGAGAGAAATTGGCAGCCCTGAGAGTGGAAGAGGATGTAGCTGCAACGCAGCGGTTGATAGAAAATGCTGTCAAGTTTCCTCTACTGTCAGTTAGGAGGAAAAGAAAATGTAGCACAGAGCTGCCAGCACATCTGGCACGAACTAAAGGTTTAACTAAACTAAAGCAGCCGTCCTCCAGCTTGGCCAGTTACGCGCTACCCAAGAACAAACTCTGTGGAAAAGCTGACAGGTAACAGATGGTGCAAGCAACCAAACTTTGTTCCTCGGCTCCTGCTGCCAGTCGTGCTCCGATGGCAGAAGCACATCCCAGCACCTGGGCAGGTGGTCCCCAGGAGCAGCGCTGTGCTCTGAGCGTGGCCTGCGCCAGCGGGGTTGCTCGCGGCTCGCTGGATGCTGCCTTGGTGGCCGTGCCAGTAACCACAGTTGTCAGGTATGGATTTTGCTATCTCCCTTTTTTCTGATGGAAATGTTTCATAACTAATCATGTCACTGGTCTGCTTTGAGGAAAAGGCACAAAGCTCATCCTTTCTTCCTGTGGTCATTATTCATTAGCAAGCTATTCTCACTGAATTATTCTAACTATAGCTAGAAAGCACAGAAAGACATGAGGGTCATTTGCACACTTGGTGGAACCAAGACCCAGACCTCGTAGTCCTAGAATATAAAGATGCCACAACATTTGGGGTTGGCTGTGCTTGGGGAGGACCAATATCTGCTGCAGTGGAGCAGGAAACAGCTAGTTAAGAATAAATGGAGCACTCAGGGATGGGAAGCACAAATATTCGTCCTCTTATCATCGCCATCTGCTTTCCTCCCGTCGAGGCATGTGGCATACTTCACTTCATTCTAATGCCAGCTCTGCCCAGAGGGTTTTAGATGAAACAACTCAAATTCCTTTCTTCCTTATACCCTCCTCATAACGTTGCCTGACCACAAGTCTTTGTCCCTTTTTCCTAAGGTTAAAAACAAAACCAGCCAACCCAGTGGTAGAGACTCCTACTTCTTGCATCTGCCTACGTTTCCTTAATGATTTAATGCGTTCTTGTATTCCTGTGTGATGCACACAATTGTGGAGGGGCATTTGTATCCGGACCTCTCCCCCCATTCCTGCCATCATTACACCCTCCAGCATTACACGCTTGTCTGTGCGTAGTCCCTGGGATGATGCAGCCGCTGTGCTACCTCAGCTTGCTGCCTAGTTAGGCTCTTCCTCTCCAGAGAAATGTTTTAAGACTTGCCAAATTGGTCCAGGCAATTCTGCTCCCATCCAGTTCATTCCCACTGTGAAGAGCCTGTGGAGCAAGCTGGCAGCTAGGGCTGTTTTCATCTTTGGAGCTGAAGAGCATCTTCGAGACTCCTGGGGGCTTTAAGCCCCCGGGAGCCCACCTGGCCCAGCCCGCTCATCCTTACAAGTTTTTCCTTCAATTGCTGCCTCGCCCAGACCTTCTGTGTCTTTATTTATTGCTCCTCTCCCTCCTGCTCCCGTGCAAAATGCTACAGTATGCTGGCACATTTCCTCATTAGCACAAATTTCTGTAGTCGCTGAATTGTTTGAAATGTTAAAATCTGGACTGTGGTTGTCAAAGCCAGCATGCTTGGGAAAGAATGGCTCTTCGCAGGGCCATATGCAGCTCAAGGGAAATTTGAAAAGGAGAATCTGTCTGCAAAAGCAGCACAGTTGACTGATTTTTTTTATTTTTTTTATTTTTTATTTTTAACAGAACACTTGCAAATACCTACTGTAGCCTCAGCCAGAGCTGCGGTACGAGCACGCGTAGCAGGCAGTTGTTTTCCCTGGGCAGGCGGAGGAAGGCGTGCTGGGGGGGAGCCAGCGCCGCCTTGTTGGAGGTGCCCAGCCGTGATGGGTGGGAGCTGTGCATCCTAAAACCCTGCTCGTATGGGGTGGGCACTGCTCAGGAGCAGCAACCCTGCCTGCTCTCCTTGGACCTGCAGGGTTGAATAAGCTGCTTAGGCTGCCTCGGCACAGCAGCTTGCCTTCCCTGCGCCGTCCACGCTGTGAGCTTTCTCGGTGTCCCTGCTGCAGTTTATAAGCTCTGTCTGCCAGGGATCCTCTGGAGCTCCTTCAGCTTCAACTAAAGGATTGTCCTGAATATTTTGAAATACAGCCAGCCAGGCTCGAAGAACTGCTCTCGTGCAGATTAATAAATGGAGAACCCAACTAGAATGCTTTGAGAGTTTTCTTGGAAAGCTGCGAGAGTTTACAACCTTCTCTCAGCTATCTCAACCACGTATTTATTTAACTTCTGATTCCCTTCAGAATTTCTCCCGACGCCATGCCCTGCACAAGGTGGTTCTTCCACTTGCAGTTAGTTTCAGTCCTGAACGCGCAGTCACTGACCAGTCTTCCCGGGTAGATGCGTACCACTGAAATACAGCTTGTGGAATTTGGGTCTGCTCTCGGTGTCAAAATGAACATCCCCAGGTGGATGTCTCATAGGTTACGGTGATGCTGGTGTCCTCCTGATGCTCAGAACTGTTGAAAACATACAGGGAAACAGGTAGTGGGGTCAGGGGAGGAAGTAATTGGTCTAAGACTTCGTATAACCATCTCTGAAAAGTTAAACACGGATTAGCAAGAATTGGTTGCTCTGAGACAGAAGTTTAATGATCCAGAGAGCAGCAGTAGCAGCACGATTCTGCAGAAAGAATCACCGTGGTGCAGTACGACAGGAATGCTGGAAAATCCAGTGCAACTGTTAAAAACTCCCATTTAAAAAGATTTTTTTATTATTATGAAACGAATTGCACAACCTTTCTGTTAGTGTGAAAAGTGCCTCTGTAGTACAATAAGCGGAACCGTGCGAACTGTGAAGCCTTAGGATTATAGTTGGGTATAAAGAGGTGCATAGCATGCCTTCGACTACATAATGTACTCCCCCCTGGAGTACTTCCTTCTTGCGGAGTTTCAGGTATGGAAAAGATGAACTGTTCCATTAGCAGAAATCGTTGCCTGCAATCGGGTATCATTCCAGAGAGCTGAGGCTTTGTAATTAGCAAAGGGAGCAGAGCTCTCGCTGCGTTGCTGTAGTACAAAACTGGTCTTAGGCAAATTGAAGCAGGGAGGGCAGCGTGATGTGTGTGTGTGTGTGTGTAAGGGACAGCTGCAGGTAGCATCTCCGTGAAATGTGTCTGTTGCCACGTGGTATCCCTCCCTGCCCTTAAAGTGTTCTGTGCTAGGGATTTGGGGGTGTTGCTGTCTCGGGCTCAGTGTGTGCGAGCGTTTCTTGTCGCTGCAGCTGCCGCTCCTGCACGAAGGCAGCCGGCTAACGCAGAGCCTCCCGCTCTTTGTTTTCAGTCCCAGCACAGCCAGGATGGGCAGCGGCCAGCTCGCAGTGGCTGGGCTCTGTCTGCAGCGGGCAGCAGCCGTCTGGTGGCAGCGCCGGGGGACGTGCTGCTGGCCCGGGGTTTGCCAACACTGCCTCTTGCTCCGAGGCCCCCAGCGAGCTGCTTCTGCGCAGCAGAGCTTGTTTAGGTGACGTGTCCATCAAAGAGACATTCAGTGGGGACATCTCCTTTCCTCCCTCCAGGGTAGCTTAATTCACAGACTACCTCCTACGGAGAGGGTATCGTTCGGAGTGAAATTACAGACAACTGACAGGATCCCTGTCCTCGTAAATCCCCAATAATTGTGACAAATGTCTGGAGCGCCACAGGCTTGCAGCGCTCTGCCAGCTGCCCAGCCAGCCCGGCGGCAGCCACGGCAGCGAGGCTGCACCCCGCCAGGCTGCAGCAGCGTGGGGACTCGCTGCCGGCACCAAGCTGGGCCTTCAGACTGCTTTCTGGCAGGGACATGCCAACAGAGCCACTTACAGCAGCTGAAATGGCAGCGGTCGCTTCCTGCCACCTGACGTGCTCACATTGATCCCAGGCTGTGGCGGAAACCCACAGCTGGAGCAGGAGGGTTTGCTGCGAGTTTTGCTGCATCAGCAAAACCCTGACACTGCCGAAACACGAGGCCGGAGGGGAGACGAGGCTCCGTGTCCCGGTGTCCTGACATGGTGGGCAGGTGCTGTACAGACAGTACCACGGGGTACGAGCCAAAACAACGTTCTGCACACGTGCGCTAACAATGCAGCTGCTCCCACAGACCGAGGGAAGACTTCTTATCATTTCCTAATCCCCCCTGAAAGACGACATGCCCCAGTTTCATCTCAGCCTCACTGTGACGAGACGAGGCCTGTCCCTCGCACGGTGTGCTGCTCTGGGGAAGGAGGGCAGAGCCGCGCTGCGCCAGCGCCCGCGGAGCTGTCGGGACGGTGCCGGGGTGGCCGTGGCACCGGTCCAGGGCCACCAGCCGTGGCCACACCGTGGGAGGAGGTGCAGCCTCTGCCATAAGCTTTCCTTTCAGGCACTCAGAATTGACTCTGATGTTAGCAGCTGGCAAACCGTGCTGAAAGAACCTGCCGTGTTTTTTTTTTCCTGGTGTATTACACTGCTGTTCCTCCCCTGTTTATGCTGCGTTGAAGTTGCTTACTCAGCAAACTGATTTGTTTTTATTTCTGAATTAAGGATGTGAAATTTCTTTCGCTTTATGATTTTTTTAAAAAAACTAATAGCTGTAGAGTTGCCACATAGAGATTGATTCTTCTGGAAAGTGTGGTATTTAAAGCTATTCTTGCCTGAGTTCGTAAACTGCTTATTATGTTTGGTGCTTGGGACTTGAATCGCTTTTCTTGGCCAGGGTACTCCAAGCTCTAGGGGAAGAAGAGCGTGAAAGGTGCAGCTGCATTTAAAACTGAAGTGCTCGTTTTGAAATATCTGCCTGTAGCGATGGGAATTTTTCTCCCTGAAACAAGTGTTTGGTTTCAGGCTGGTTGGAGACGCATCCTTAAGGAAAGAAAAAGAAGAAAAAAAAAAAAAAAAGGACTGTCTGCAGATTCATTTTTCCATTACTTGGAAGTCATCTTGTATATAATTTAGATAGGTCTTAACGAGGCATAAAGTCACTTTCAGGAAATTGATGACTCCTTGTTCGCTCCTCTGTGAAATGAGGGCCTGGAGCCTCCCTTTGTTCCATCGGAGGTATCATCAGATCTGATTGCAGCAACCCGATGAAGCTCTTAATCCGAGCACCGGAGTAACCACAGCCCTGGCCTTCTCCTCTCTATTGATCTTGCTGCAGGGCCACGTTTCTATTTCACCTTCGCGTGCTCCAAGTTCCCTTATCTCTAGCAAAGCTCATCCCTGGCCCTGTTGGGTTGCTTTAACTCTGCAGTCACCCGCTGGTTCTGGCCAGGTGCCGCGATTCTGTAGCTGTGTGGAGGGGACTTGGGCCAGCTCCGGGCCTGTGTTGGCAGCCCAGGGGCCAGCTCAGCCACATGGACAGAGAAGGACACAAAGCACCAAGGTCTGCGCTGGCCACAACCTGCTCACAGCCTCCAGTTCCACCTCTTTTTGTCTCTGTTTGCCCTCTGCAAACCCTTGTTCCACATCGCGGTGTGCCCCCTGGCCACTCGCCTCAACTCTGGGCACTGGGGAGGAGGCTGAGCCCCCAGGGACACCCAGGGCTCACCAGGGTCCTGGCATGCCGTTTGCTCTCCAGTTCTCGATCTGCAAGCACAAGCTCTCAGGAGACGCCAACGGGCACGAATTTTCCCTTGCTCCTTCCCCCAGCGCCGCAGCGCGCCGGCTCTCCCCGCCTCAGAGCAGGAAAGGTCAGGAGCCTCATAAACAAGGTGAGCGGCCGCGCGGGCTGCCTCTCCTCCTGGCATTAGAGCGCTAATGAATGTTCTGTCATGGTCCCGTGCATATTGCAGGAGGCCTTCGCCTCCCCGGCCTCGCCGGGCCTCCCAGTTACCAAGGTTACTGACGTGACTTTCCCTGGGGAGCGGAGCAGCAGCAGGGCAGGCCGCTGGCTCCAGAGCATCCCACCGCCATGGGCAGCCTGTCAGCGCCTTCCTCCTGCTCCCTCGGGTCCCTGCTGCTCCCTTGCCCCTGCCCCGCGCAGCCTAGGGTGTCGTTGGTCTCCTTTTTCTTTTTGGAGTAAGGATCGCATTAATTTTGTTTTGCTTGCATAACCCGGGCTGTTATCATCTGACTAATTACTCGCACATTTTCCTTCAGACAGCAAATGGGAGAGATAAAACTGCAGCAGGTTTATGTGATTTCTGCTTATCAAATTACTGTAATTATTTGAAGAATGGCTTAAAATTGTATGGAGTAATGAATTTAATTACGAGTTTGCAGCGATGCCTCGCGCTGCACGCGGCTTGCAAATGGGCCAGTTCACGAGCAGCTCCTCGCACGGCGGCAGCGGGTGCCTTGCGAGGGGGACGGGGCTCACCCTCACACACAATGAATTTCTCCCCGCGTGCTTACACCCAAGGAGACCCCTCTAGTGCACAGCTGTGGGATCTTTCTGTTTCCTGCTGGTTCAGCTAGCAGTTATACCTGAGGTTTCAGACTTTTTGTCTTGGTGACTAAGATATGAATGGTATTGGGACAGCTAATTGTAGGAGTACTGACCTCTAGGGTCAGATGGGACTGGACGGCACCTTAATTGCTACTGCTGGTATTTCACATAGGTGGGTTATGTGAGTGGACAAATGCACTAGAAGGATCAGTGGGAAGGAGGCAAAGCCAGACGAAATGCCATCCTTTGGAGCAGGAGAGTTTCTGAAAGCTGGAGCGTGCTTCTGAGGACAGGCTGGCAAACGGAGTAGCCTCTCTGTTCCCAGCAAAACTGGATTGTGGAAAGAGGCACAGGGCCAATGGAGGGAAGAGGTTTGGGCTGGCTGCATCTAGGCAGTGGAATAAAAGTGCAGCCAAGAGAGAATTGAAAGGGGCTGCATTGGAAGTGGAAGAACTGCTGGAGCTCCCGATCCTCTGCGCTGTGATGTTCTCAGCTTCACAAAGCAGCGCGGGATCATCCGTATGACCCGCCTGCCGCCTCGCGCTCCGCAGCGTCCCGTGTGATGCAGAAGTTAGTGCAGTTTCAGCTGCTTAAAATATCAGATATGAAAGGCACGGAGTAAGTAGCCAAGGGCCTTCCAACTGATGTTGGAAACCTTTGCAATGATGAAGTGTCTTAGAAGATGATACTGACAGATGGTGTGTGGGCCACGGTTCAGTGATTACTCTGTGGCACTGCTTAAAAAAAAACACAAAACAATAAAACTGGCTACCATAAGAGGTTACCAAATTTTGGAAGTGTGAGTCTGGCCTGATTTGGGCCTTGGGCAAATCAGCCTGGCATGCTGAGAAGAAGCCTTGGCAGCCAGGAGCCTTGTGTTGATGCAGGCACAAGGGAACGTGTGCGGGATGGAGTGGCACACAGCACCGTGTCTGCCTCAGTGTGAGGTCAAAGAAGACTCTGAAAGGTACAGGCTATTCCAAGAGCTTGTCACAACGCAGGCACGAATCCCACGTGATCTCCGCAGTTTTATGTGAGTGAGAAAGCAGCAAGATGTGATGAGAGTGGCGGAGGACCATGTGGTTGTTGAAGCCATAAAATAGGTGCAATTTTTGGCCATCTTTCCGTAACCCTGTGTAAGCCAGGAAGAAAGCAAAGCAAAGCCCACTTTCGTTTGGGAAACTCCTAAGGATTAGTGCAACAAATGCTGCACTTGTTCATATGTTGGTGCAGTCAGCCGTGAGCACGGTCAACCAAGAAGAGCTGGCAGGGCAGAGCGCTCTGCTGTCCATCTGCCTGGCCGCAGCTCTGCCCTCGGGCAGCAGCCAGCCCCTGTGGGTGTCTGAAGGGAGCCGTGCTCTTCCTTCCCATCCCCATTTGAACCATGTGCATCCTTCAGCATGTGGGACAAGAAGAAGAGAATACCTTAAGCGCCAGAGCATAGGATTTCATTACCCTTACCGTTTTTAGCTTTTATAGCTACAAACCTTATTAAACATCATAGAATTGTCCGGTTCTTTTAAGTCCAGCTACGCGGCTTTTCCCAGTTGGTGCCTATAGGAAGAAAGAAGATAGCAAAGCTGATCTATGAAAAAATAAGAGCATAGGAGTCATCTTAAATTCTTAACAGCATCTTGAAAATGTGAAATAAAATTAGCAATAATATTTTGCACACAAAGCTGCCTTCAGGAGGGATGTGTGTCAGAGGAAATAACAGTGGCTAACGTTTTCTTCTCTCAATCATTTCTAAAGGTCACTTCATGATCAAAATCTACTTGCTAATTTAATTTCTATTCTCAGTGTAAATGTAAGATGATGCTGTTTATTCTGTTTGCAGGTGGTTGGCTGGCAAGGATCGACCTTTTGCCTTTGTTCTCGGCGTGTCACGGTCTGGGCACAAAGCTTGTGCTCGTGGCAGCCCAGCTTCATGTGCTGCTGGGGCCATAGCTCCCGAACCAGGGCTTCTCAGGTGTTTTAATCCAAGAGCTCTCTGAAGAGACACGTAGGCTGTCCATTGTTGTCTCAAAGTATTCTCTCGCAAGCAAATGAAATTGTGGTTTTGCTTGCTTCATTTATTTTGATGTTCTGCTTGCTGCTTGCATGTGTGGGAAGGTGAAGCCGTGTTTATTTGCTGCTCTGTAGCAGAGCGGGGTTGTTTGTGAGCCACAAGTTGAGAGGATGCTTTCTTGCTCAACCTGCTTCATGTGATCTTAGAGGTCTTGCATCTCCCCAACACTTTCTTTCCCCTATTTCCGTAGGCTTAGGATGCCACTTTCTGTCTCTAGGTGGTTGGAAACCAAGTGTGTCAGGGATGTCAGCAGGGAGAGAGAGAGAAGGAGAAGGAACCAGGGAGTAAACTGCCTTGGAGAGCTGTGTTAGCCTTAGCTCAAGGACTCATCAGTATGAACCCTGGATTTTCAGCTCTCGCATGGCAACATTCAGTGATATTCCCAGATCTTCTGCAGAGATCTGCCTTGGCTGTGCTGTGGGGGAGATGAGAAATGCACAGCGGGTTGCTGCCTGCTGTAGAGCCCGGGCCGTGGTGCGTAAGCCTCAGGAGCAGGCAGCTCAGCTTGTGTGGGTCTGTGGCTTCCCTGCTGTTTCTGCCTCCTAGGGAAAACCCCAAGATCCCTCTCCAGCTGCTGAGACACGGGGCCAGTCACGAGGAGATTGCACTATGTCTGGGGAAGACCAGGGCTGTATTGATTTTCCACAGATAGGATCAGGCCCCACTTTGTCTTCCCTCGGGCAGGTCATGGGTCTGAAAAAACCCGTTCTGGAAGAAAGTGCAGCATTTTCCCATGGAGTCTGAGGCCCCCGTGATTGTCTCCAGCATCAGGGTCTCACTGTGCAGGCATTTTGTGGTGGCTGTCTGCTCAGCGCAGTGAGCAGCTGAGCTTCAGCAAGTTCCCTTTCTGTCCTTGGCAAGTGTGCTCCTGTGTCCCAAGCGAGCTTGTGGTCAGATTCCCCATCAGCCCTGAAGATCACAGCCGTGTCTTCAGGCCTCAGCAGAGCAAACTCGGCAGGGTTTGCTGTTGCCTCACTGAAAAGGGATGCAAAGTCTTCTTTGCTTTGCAGGTCAGGGATGCCTGGGAGAGGAGTGCCAGCAGTTACTTTCACCACACACTTGTTCTTACCTTCTCTAGCTGAATCGTCCTGACAGCAGTGGCCTGTATGCTCTGAGCTGGGGAAACACAGGTTCACAGCACTCATATCTGCAAGGAGCCTCTTGCATCCTCTAGGAAAGACGCGCAGCGACCTCTGCTTAGCAGAAAGTTTTCTTTCCTGTTCGTGGTTGCAGCTGGGAGAGCCGTGCCTCATCTCCGGCTTGTAATTACATCAGGGGAGTACCTTGGGAGAAGGTTAAATAGTCTTTTGTATATCAAATAAAGCCAGTGAACCTCACTGAAATCATTTAATGAAAACAATCCTGATTATCTGTATATTCTGCCATGTGATATTTTAAAAGAACATCTTAAAGGGAAATGTGGAATTGTTTAAGGCCTCTAAAGACTGGAGTGCAGAGGCTATGCGGCAAATGCCTTTATAATCTAGGATCTGAAGTAGGCTTTGAATCCAATTGTTTTTTCCACTGTTGTAAAACATGAGAGATTTTGATACGGTAACTCGGATTTGATTCAGAACTTTCTTATTAACCGTTCTTCATGCACATCAAATTTTAGAGACTGAGCTGAAGGGCTCTGCGCATGAAGGGTGGAACTGACTCAAGGACAGAGCTATTAAGGTGTGTAATAATCAAGAGAGGAAAATTAATTGTCTCTAATTTGGCATAAATCCCAGGGACGATAACTTTGGTTATTAGGAATTCAGGGCCTATTTCCAATTAGTTATACCCAAGCATGCTCTCATCTCCAGCTCCGGCGGTCTGATCTGGGAGCGCGTTAGCACAGCCGCCGCTGCCACGCTGCAATAGAGGACGGCGCTGCCTGACCTCCCCTCCCGTGGTCACCGCCAGCACCCGGGGCTCACCTGGCAGTAAATCAAACCACGGCCTTGTGGTATCGCTCCCAACGCCCTGCCCGGAGCACTCGGAGTGTCAGCTGCTCGGCTGGGCAGCGAAAGCACCTGGGCCGTGGTGGAGCAGGTCGGGGAGGCTGCTGCGGCTTTCAAATGGGCTTTTTAGCCTCCGAGCTTCCTGCTAAGACATCTGCGCCAGCAGAGCCGGGGTCTCTTCCCCTTGGGTGTACGATGTAAATAGTGCAATTGTAATCTCTACCGGAAAATCTGGTCTAACCCGGCACGCACCGTGCCTGCGCCGCTCCGAGGGCAACTCCTCCGTGCTGGCAACGTGGGTGAGCGTGTGGCACTGCTCCACGGACCTGCAGCGGGGACAGTGAGCACAGGGACATCCCCTGTGGTGCAACAGGAGCACCTGAGGTTCCCAGGGAGTCGATAGGGACAGGTCTGTCTGCACGCCGGGCTGTGGATGTGGCACAGAAACACCAACTGGGACAGGCAGGAGCTCCTCTGGCTGTCTGCCTGCAGGAGGGGAGATGGTTGGCAGTAAGGGAGGTGAACCAAGAAAAAAAAAAGGAAAAAAAAGAGGAAACCTCAGCAGCTGCTGTGGGGGCTGCTCTTCCAGCCGCCGGTGTGGAGATGATGCAGGGATCGTCCTAAATCAAAGTGGAATTAGCTGCAGTGGAAGCATGGCAACTTGCCTTCAGAACAAGGCCAAGTATTCGGCGCTTTCAAGAGGGAAACACCCTTTTAAAGTTTTCCTTAAGTTAATTTCTTAGCACAGCAAGGCCGAAGCTTGCCAAATCCAGGTATCTGTCCAGCCTTTTTGGTCTGTGCCGGGTAATGTTTACAGGAAAGGGAAAGGACCAACTTCGAGGACAACGCATCCTGCCCAGCTGGGAAGTCGGAGGCCCATGCCACCGAGCTCTGCAGCCCTCCTCCCCTGCCAGGGAGAGGGGGCAGAGCCACAATTCCTCTAGTGCTCATTGGAAAAATTGGGCCTTTGGCTAACAGCAAATACCTTTAACGTTAGCAAATGTGTTCTTCTTGAAAAGCAGAGGAATTGTAGCTGATCTCCTGCCTGTGGTTTATGTTAAGATGCGTACCACGGGAGCCAAGAGGTGCCTTTTTTTTTTTTTTATCCACTTGGCCTTGATGTGGTTTCACTGCCAGCTTTCCATTTATCTGTTGCGTGCTCTTTAATTCATGAGGGCTTGCTCTGGGGATTTGTTTAAAGCCTTGGCTGAATTTGTCAGCCCCTCCTCCTGTGGTGCATCCTTCAGAAAAGATGGGTGTTGTGGCACGGCAGTAAATAGGATGCTGAGCCTCTGTAACTCTTGCTGTCTGGGTAAGAAGTGTGTGTCCTCTCTTAAACTCTGATCAATGACATCAGCCCGGCATTAAGACCACCGCTTGTCTGGGCATAATGTCTTATTTATGGTGTGCAGTCAGGGGCGTGCTGCTGGTCTTTCACTGAGGGCCTTTCTCCTTCCTATGGTCTCTGAAAGACTGTTGAGGTAACCAGAGTCTCCTCTAAAGTGCTGTTGGAGCCAGGGCAATTAACAGGGCTTCTAGAAAGTGGTGTCTCATGTGAAGATATAAAACTCACAGTAGGGCAGTATTTCTGTCCCTGACTCTGGTCAAGTCTTGTTGTGCTCTTCCCCTGTACAAGAAGTCACTTCCCCACCACGTAAATGAAGTTACTTACCGAGTATCTCAAGATGTTTTATGCAGTGGAATATTTTAAAACTTCTGAATAGAAAGCAGTGATTTGCCCTATCACTGATCTGTCTGGAGAGCAGATCAGATTAAAGCCCTTCTTACATTTTAGGAGTGATTTCTGTGCCTGCAGACTTTCCATGCCTGAGTTGGCTGCAACAGAACAAATCCACTGAAACTTCACATTTATTGTTTCGTTTGAAGACAGAATTTCTCTGAGAAAAGATACGTGAGAAATTTTCAGGCTCACAGAGGTACCTGATCTCAAGATAGGAACGTTTTCTTGAAGTAATTTTCTCTTTCTTCTTTAAAGAAATAAAACCTCAGACTAGAAATTTCATTTGTGTTTTCCTGGATTGGCCTTTGCTGGGGCTGGTTCTGTGGACTAGTTTTGCTAACTTGTTAATAACATTTTGATCTATTTTCTGAGCACCTGCTCAGCACGCAGATCGCTACAGGTAAGGAAATGGCAAATGTAGCTACGTGCGTGAGAACTTACTGAGGGTGGGAGGACAGGACGGCACTGCAGAAAAGGCTCAGGGTCAGGGAAAAGGCAATGCAGGGAGGCGGGGAGCAAAACAGGCGGTTGAGCACCAGGGCTGGTGCTTTCCAGCCCGTTTGCTGCAAAGGAGCCTTGCTTTTTGTAAGAATCTGTGCTTGTCCTCCTTTCCCACACCCACACGCCGTGATTGCTGGCTTTGGGATTCCAGCTCTCACGGTGTTACAGAGCTGCTCCGTCCCATAGCTGGGCAACTTTGGGGGTTGCCTTCAAGTCTCAGTTCAGTCCTGAAGATCAGAGAGCAAGGAGGTGTTTCGGCAGGGCATTCGTCTTGGGGGGGAATTCTTTGTTGTCCTTTTGAAGCCCCGGCAGTTTGTGAATCCCAGAACTGGAGCATATTTGTGTGTTCTCTAATGACTCTCTGGCTCCTCCCCAGTACAAACTTAAATTTCAATTTCCAAGCTAATATTTCCAGAACATTTAAAGTGTTCTCAGGAGTTTTTGATTGGGGGTTTTGGGGAGGGTGAAAGACAGGCAAAAGGGGGTTATTTTTCTCTTTCAAGTAATATCACAGCAATTATCCTTAAAAAGTCAGCAATTGCAGCTCTACCCTGCTGTCTGAATGCCTTCCTCTTCAGTAGTTTAAAAGCAAGGAAAGGCTTTCTCTTGTAGGAACTCTTCCCCGTGTTGGGACAACTGCTAGGAAATCAGGATTTTCCAGCAGGATATTTTGCCAAAAACATACAACTTCTTCCTGTCCCTGAGCCTAAAGTTTTTTCCTCTAGACTTGCTGGCTGTTGCTTCAGTAGGCTGTGATGTTCCTCCAGAAGAGAAGAAGCCACTGGCTTGGCGGTGATGCAGCCAGGCTGCAGGAGCTAAATAGAAATCAGATTTTAGCACGATCTGGCCCTTTCAGTAGGAGTTAAGTGACCGAAAATCTTGCATTCTGGCCTGTGAAGTGGAAATGAACAGATTTAGTATTCCAGCTGAGTGGCAGCAGGAATGCTTCACATTAATCTGAAACTCGGCGTTAGGAAGCGTGGGAGAGCTCTGCTGTCAGATTAACTCACTTCTCATGCATTTTTTCCTGCACCGAGCTGCAACCAAACATAAATGGATCAAAAGTCAAATGCCCCATTAATTTAACCGCACGTTGTATTTAATGACATATGGAAATGCGTTATTGATTGCACATCTTAAAAATGAAAATCTCCATGCTAATGACATAGCACATCAGTGCAGGTGAAGTGGTATGGAAAACGCAGGGAATTCAGAAATGACTTCAAGCACCAGAAAGAGCCATTTACAAGCTTTTCTCTGAAAGGACTGAAGTTTGGGGTATGTTTTAGTGGGAGTGTGTTTATATATTCTGTCACAGGGAAACGTGCAGTGACAGTACTTGTGCTCGATTACTCGGTATAAAGTATTAAAAAGAAACAATGCTTGGAAAATAAGTCTACGGGCAGTTTTATTCAACAGTTGGTACTAACAAATGGCACAGCCCTGCCTGAAAGCACAGCTTGGGTGTCTTTTACTGTTCCTTTACTGTGGAGTCTTAATAGCTGGCTGCAAAACCTTTTTGAATTCATTGTGCTTAAAGAAGTTTTGTGAGCGTTTTAAAGGCGTGCTTCCAACTGCTGGTTTTAGGTTTTGTTTGTATTTTTTTTTTTTGTTGTTTTGTAAGTAATAGTTGTTGAAAGAATCTAATCTTATCCCACAAAACTCTATTTTTACCTGTTTGAAATTATACTGTTTTTTTTTTGTTGTTGTTGTTGTTTGTTTGTTTTTTGGTGGGGAAGGAATAAACAAAATTTCTTCCCAAGCAAGGGTTAAGGAAGGGGCACTTCTTGCTCAGTCAGGGAGTTTTGCAGATGTGATCAGTTTTACTTGTGCGTAAGCTCTTCCTCACCCACATTCTTGACATTTCTTGCTGTAGTCTCTGCTGTGCTGTACTTTGAACCCTGGAAGGACTCTCGGCACCTTACAGCCTAAGCCATTTTTTGTACTTCATTAACACGAGTGTCTGGTTTCTCTGGTCTCTCATGAAAAACTACTTGTTTGGATGTTTCTTTGCATGTTGATGGGTTTGAGATGACTTGTCTGTGGACATTGCTCTACATCTGTGGCATAATACCGGGCTTGGATTTGGAGCAGGAGCTCAGGCAGGCTCTCCCCTGTGTATGGAGCTTGTTTAGGCTGAGCAGATAAGCTGCTACTATAATCTTCCTTCTTGTTATTTTCTCCCACTCTTTTAGATATACCAAGCCTAAGTCTTGCAAAAAAATTGAGTTTAGGACTAAGACTGCATGTGTGACTGCCACAGAAAGGAAGCCAGAATGGAAAGCAAGGAGGAGGTGGCCAGGGCTGGCTGAAGGACGATGTTGTAGTCGGGATTTTGTAAATGCTGTCTCACTGTTGCAGTCTAAGCTGATCAAGGTGTAAATGATTGTTTTCTTCCAGCATAGGTTGAGGTCTCCTAGCTGATAGCAGGCTCCACAGCTAAAGCATCCTGAGCAGATGTTGTCATTGCTTAGGAAGATCCCCAAACTATGGGCTGAAACAGCGGCTTGTGTGTGCAAACCTTTAATTTGCCGAAGTATGTGACTGACTGCTCGCTCCTGATCGGCTCTGAGTCAGCTTCGGCGGCTGTTAATCATCTTGCTGCTGCCCTCTGTGAAGCACAGGTCACAAGGCGTTATTTGGGAAGAAGAGAGAGGAATTGCAAACCTGGCAAACCCAGGCTGCGCCCTGGGCAGGAGGGAGTGCTCAGGGCCAGTGTGTGGCTACCGGAGGGCTTGTGCCAGCCCTGGCATCGCTGCCACGGCCCTGTGCTCCCCGACCACCACGTTCATGGAAGCAGGGTGAGAAGCGGTGCCAGGACGTGGCCTGAGACCACGGTGGGGCCGGTCGGGAGCTCCCACATCTGCAGAGCCGCCCTGCTCCCCTCCGTGACACGAAGGAGATCGGGACGGCCCTGCCCGAGAGGTACCAGCCGTCCAGCCATCAAGGGACAACGTTAGCAGCGCCCTTCTGGCAGCTGAAGGTTAGCCCTGTCTCCAGTGGGTGTTTTATGGGCTCATAACCTCCAGGATGAGCAGGACCAGCGAGCTCCCACGCCGCCAGCCCCCGGGGCGAGAATCAGCCTGACAGTTTATCCTCTTCTGCCGTGTCTAGTCTCGTATTTTCTTGAATTTTCCTTACAGTACTTTCTTTGTTTTGGACTGACTCAGATTCTTTCTTTTGTGAACTGTTTTGTTGCTGCTGCTGCTGTGATCTTTCTGAGAGATAGCAAATACTTTGTTTACTGTAAGCTCTTGTGCAGTAATTCATGTGGTTACACCGTGACACAGAAAAGTCCTTCTGGAGCTAATTTCCACACCCACCCATTCATCTGCACCCTTCTCCTCGTTTTCAGCAGGCGGCTTCAGCGTGTCACGTTGGCGTGATGTCATCTGAAGCTGGCAGATTTGTCATTAAGAGCCTTGTCATCAATAGATGACTGTTTGTGTTTTCTGCCTGCCTGAAACTGTTTTATACTTGCTAACCCAGTAATTAATACTCTGCTGCCTTTGAAACAGGTTGGTTTCACTGCCCCACCTTTTCCTTAGGCAATTGAAAGGCGGTGCCAATGTCGACGAGGCATTAATTAGCCTGCATGAGACTTGGCTCCGGCAGCAAGCACGCACAGCCGCACTCGCTCCTTCCTCCTCCCCGTGCAGGCACAGCCTGGCACCAGGCAGCCTTCAGAGGCCACAAATTTGGGTAATGTTGTCGGTGAGCCTCTCGGGGAGCTTTTGTGAGAAGGAGGGACGCAGGAAGAGAGCGTCGCCTCAAAATGGCTGATAAACTGCTCTTTGTGCAGCATCAGTTGAACCTGAGCAGCGCCGTGTCAGGGTTTTCTTATCATGGAAAATGATGCCGTTCTGCTGGGCCGCTGGATTGCTCGAGTGCTTTTGATTGTCTTGCGGTAATTGAATAGCTGTGCTGTGTAACCTGTGCTGAAGGAATTAGGGCTGTTTATTCAGCAAACAGATGTCCTGGATTGTGGTGTGCTTACGATCTTCCTAGCTTGCATCTTTCATTAGTTAATATCACCGACTACCCAGGCTATCTTTCTTGCACTGGTAATTTAGCATTTGCTAGTGTGTTTCAGTGCCTCAAAGGGAGCTTTGGAAGCTTGCAAAATGTGTCGAGTAATGCCCTTGATCCATCAAATGGGAGTCCAGTAGGCAAGGGTTCCCCCCGCAGACCCCTCCAGCATCCCGTTACATTGCTCCAGCCCTCTGCCTCTTACCAGGATTGCTTCAGCGCTGGTGGCTTTAACCGGGTGAGATGCCAGCCTAGCTCACCGAGCGGGTACGGAAGAAGTGAAATAGCTTTCTGTATGTGCCTTCTGCTCCTGTGCAGTGCTGACTGCCGTCAAATGCATTTATCAGAGATCTCCCTCTGCCCTCAATCCATTTCCTGCCTTGTCCCGAGCACTGCATACTCCTGTGTGGCTTCAGATAGCTGGCAGAACTGAAAACAAAGCAGCTTTGTGTTTTAATCATTCCTACCCTAAAACCAATGTTGGGCTGGAAGTTCCTCAGCTGATGCATGCTGGCAGAAGCCAGTGGGCTAGATAAGCTATTTTCAGCCCTGGGAGCGGATCAGGCCCAGTCTCTCTCCAGAAATGAGTTGAGAACACCCCCTTCCAGTGGGGCAATGGTTTTTGATAGATTGTAAGAGATTTAACCTTATAGCTAGGGCTCTAACATATAGAAAAGCTACTTTTTGCTATTTCCAAATGATATTGAATATCATTTTTTTCCCTCTCCCTCAGCAGTCTGAACAATTGGACTCATGATACTAAGCAGGCCTGGCTTTTATAGGAAGAGGAATATGACAAATAACACCCGTAAATGTGTTTACGGTTTTCACTGTCTTCTCTAAAATACTGTTTCTGAGAATTATGTTGACACAAAGGAAATTCACGGTGTTAGGGGGAAGATTTTGCAGGTGCCAAGTCATGATATGACCTGCAAAGCGCAGCTGCCCGGCTGCAAGACCACTGGGTGCCATCTGGGGTTTGCGCCAGCAGGAACCTGATATCCAGCCCTCCAGTTTTTCACTTCTGTGAGAGATTACAAGTTTTGAGCAAGATCCTGGGGCTAATCCTGCAGGATTCAGCCATCAACAGCTGTGCTCACCATGGGCTCTTCTGCAGGCCTTTCGGCAAGCAGCTGTTACACCGCCCCACACTGGGGCTGATCCATGCGTCTCAAAAGACAGAAGTCGCAATTGCCTCGGTGCTCTTATCCTCAGCTGATATTTGGAGGGATGTAGAAAATAAGGACGCCCCAATGGCTGTGTGTCTCACGGCAGCAGCCTCAAGAAAGGTGTTTTTTGGTGAGCCTGTAAGGAGCTCGCTGTGTGGCTGCAGCAGCTGTAAAGGAGGCCTCAGCTCCGGTCCGGGGCTGTGGGGAAGGCTCCTTACCCTCGCTTCCCCCTTAAAGATGGGAAATCTGCGGCACAAAAGAACCGCAGGAGCAGGGGGGTTAGATTTCTGTCACCTCGGGAAGGGGATTAGCAAGGCGAGCTGTCAAGTGAGCAGGATGAGATATCCTCGGCACATGCTGTCACGCTAGATGCCAGAGGGACATTCCTGGCTCCTCGGTGACTGCTGCTAGCGAGACCTCAGCCTGGCCGGGGCTTTTCCACGTTTCAGTTTGCAGTTGCAAAATCCACTTCTTTCTTTCTCAGTTTCCCCCTCTTCTCTTGTTGTTTTCCTCTCAGTCATTCCTGCTTTCACTGCTTTTCTCCAAGGAGGGAATTAGAGCTTGCAGCGCCTGTAAAACTCCTGCCCGTGGCTGGATTTTGCTGCTCTAATCTGAGGCCTACCGGAGCTACACCCCATGACAGTATCTGAGTCCCAGAAAGAGCTGGTGTCTAGATAGCCTGCACTTGGAAGTGAGTCCGGAGCCTGTTTTAATGTGTATTCAAAGCATACTAACTGTCCTTGAATAAAACCAAGTGCTGACAAGCTCATTTCTAGAATTAGAGTATCCACGTATTGGCACGAACAGGATAGCTATTACTGACGAGCTCCGTGTGCGGACAAGTCAGTACAGCTAGCGAGGGCTGAAAGGAGCCGAGGCATGACTGAGCCTCATAATTAGACCTAGATTAGACTTTTGCCGGAGGGGAAGGCAAGGCAAGAACAGCTCTGAACTCCTATCGTTGCCTGCAGTGGTTGGACACGGAGACATCCCTCACCGTCCCGATGAGCCAACGCCGCCCAACTGGGCTGAAACGAAGCCCCCTGGTCTACGCTGAAGCGCTGCTGACAGGAGGCATGGCCTTGTGCCAACCCCAGAAGGGTTTCTCCACACCCAGGAGGGCTCAGGCAGCAGCTGAAGTCCCCGCTCACAGATGGCTCAAGCACTGGAGGCTGCCTCCAGACAAGGGGCTCGTCCTCCCCTTGAGTTCAAGGCCCGGACATCACGGCCTAGGTGCAATGCAGGACCCCGGGGCAGCCCAGAGCTAGCAGCCAGTGAACCTGGCTCTGAGTCCCTCTCTGGAGCCCAGAACAGGCCTCGTTTGGGATTCTTAGAAGGGCAGAGATAGCTTTGCTCCAGGGTCTTTGTAGGCAGCGTTTCCCTGTTGCACCCAGTGAAGTCACGGTTAGCTCCTACCACTTCTGCTGGTTCGTGGTTCATCGCAACCTGCTCAGGGTCGCTTACCTGTGAAAGGTTTCCTGCCCTCTCTCGTTTTTGTGGAAGAAGGATCCTTGCGGATGGGAAGAGATTTTTTGCACAAATGCTGTTTTCGGATTTGCTTTTAGCTTTTGCTAAGCCTCCACACAGACTTTGGACGAAGTTAACGAGGTGATACTTCGCTTCGTGTGTTCTGTGTAAAATCTTAAACAAACCGGGAAGACTGCAAATACTAAGCGTGGTGATTAGATTAGATCACGTCAGGGTTTCAGCCTCCCCAGAATAAACATCTGTGCCTCCAATATCATAAATAGCAAGGTGCTGCACTTTAGGCAAACGTGGCCTTGGTCCAAGGGCATGTCATCGTTTTCCACTTCTCTTATGTATCTTCCTTTGCTTTTCAATCTATACCACGCTGTACATCTGTGTGTGCCCTGCTTTTGTCTCTTTTCAGCCATGTAGGAGTATGCATTGTGGTTGCTCAGTATTGAGTGCTTCTGTTGCTTGTTATTGAATGCTAGCTCTGGTGTCATTCCAGTTAAGCTCTATGTACCTTTTGTCTTTAAAAATCAATGGAGAGTGAATTAAAAAAAGAACTGGTTTCCACTGGTACCTTTCATTTAAAAAATAAATAAATAAATATATTTTTTAAAAGTATTCCTTTTATGTTTGCTCATGATGAGAGAAGCTTCTAGGGAGGCCTGGGAGACACAATATGGTTTCTGCTCTTAATAAGAATCAGGAACCTTTTTTCCTTTAGAAGACCTTGGATGTCTCAGAGCCACTCTCATCCACCTAGCAAAAAAAATATTCCAGGGCAATGTTTTGTTTACAGCAGATGTTGCCTTCTGCTGCAGTCTGGATGTACAAACAAGTCATGGGTCTTGGGAATTCTCCTGAGATCATCTTAGGGAAGAGTTATCTAAGATTAGCCCCCAAAGGCTGTGTTTGTGCTGTAGGTATGGCAGAACAGGCAGAAGGAAGCACCTGAGGTGGCCTGTTGCTGGCACTGTTGTCAAAGAGTGAGGGGACACACGTCCAGATGTGTGATGGTAACAGGAAAAATCACGCTGCAGCAAGTTCAGCTCCTCCGGGACTTTGGGAAATGCTGAGATCCTGCTTGTTGAAACACTGCAGTGAGCTGGGAGCCTTGCAGAATTGGATTTGCCAGAGAAGATGGTTTGCTTAAGTTCCCTTAAAACAGGAGAAAAAAAAAAAAGATACTGAAAATAATTGAGTTTCTGGTGCTTTAAAAGCTGCTTAATGTTCTTCAAGTTCTTTTTTTTTTTTTTCCGTGAAAGCATGTCCTTTTGATTGCAGTTCAGGCTTAGCAGAGTACAGTACATCTTGCTACAGGATGAGTAAATGAGCTCTGTTCTGCAGCTGCTATTGAATGACGATGTTGGAGCATGCCTTGGCTTATCAGTGAAGGCTGCCTAATGTATTCAATCCAGCCTACCTGAGCATGCTCTGCAGCAGCAAAGCCAATTAACTGTTTTTGTACCTGCTGTATGAATGGCTTCAGCAGTCCTGGTGGTGCCTGGTTTTATGGTATTTCAGTGAGCCATGCCAGAGCGTGCACTGACCATTTGTCGCGTACCGCCGTCGCTCTCTGCAGCCCAGAAAATGCACCAGGAGCCTGCCACGGCACAGCCTGGCAAGGCGGCTCATGAGCAGAGTGTGGCTCATTAGCTTTACATTCATTAGTTTCTAAAAGCCTTCTGAATCAGATCTGGGGGCATGAGGAAGAGATTTACAATCTATCCTACCAGTGTGACAGAATGTTCCTAGTCAAAAAAGAGCAAATGGGCCTCTCTGGACCATTCTAAGGGTTTTTATTGTTTAGCTGTTGTTTTTCAAGATGCCTCAAACTATTTGGCGTTGTGTTTGTCTGTTATCTTCAACTCGGTCCTCCCACAAAAAGGCAAATACCTGCTTTTGCTGAATTATTAACAACAATAGAAGAAGCTTACGTATCAATGAAAATTATGGACGTTTCCCAAGGCAATTGATTTAAACGGAGTTAAATTTAGTGGAAGCTTCTATTGGTATAATGAATGCTCATTATAGAGCCTAATGTGCTTTAAGGGCTTGAAAACCTTCTCAGTAGGGAAGTCTGGATGCTGTTTTCCAGCAGAGGCACAGATGCTGTACCATGTTACTGCTGTCCCTACAACTGTATCCTATCTCTATTCTGGAACCTTTCTCTTTAACCTTGTGTGGTTTTTTACTTTCTTTTGCAGAAGACCATCTCCCAGCTGGCTTCCCAACCATTGATATGGGCCCGCAGCTGAAGGTGGTGGAAAAGGCCCGCACAGCCACAATGCTCTGTGCTGCCAGCGGTAACCCTGATCCTGAAATCTCCTGGTTCAAGGACTTCCTGCCTGTCGACACTGCAACTAGCAATGGGAGAATCAAGCAGCTCCGCTCGGGTAAGGTAGCAAAGCAAGTAAGCCTCCCCTACCTCCTACCCTTCCTCCCTGTTCTCTTTACTTGATACTGTTATTTTTCCTCATGATGCTGAAATGCAATTCTAAATTCAAATGTTACTTTGATTTGAGCTTGTTTCTTCTGCAAAGTAAAAGCTGTTTTTGGAGCTGATCCTATCTACTAGGATATCATGATTTATTATATGGATAGATTGGCACAGACATTCCTTTCGGAACATCACCTGGATTCTTTCTTCTGTAGAATGTCTTGACATTGCCCCAGATCCCTGGTAGGCTTCGATGTTTCGCTACCAACTCAGCAGGTCTCAGCTACTTTTAATGGGAGCACAGTACAAATCGGTATAATGAGACACTGGCTGAAGTTTTACAATCAGTGGTCTTGTACTACTTCACTCCTTACACAGATGCTGCAAGACAGTGCTCTGCTTGCTGTTGAGATCTTTATCACTCTTGCTGTGTGACACCACAAGAATAAAGAAAAATTCAAGAAGCAGCAATCCTATGGATTTCAAAGGAAAGTGGACGCAGTTTTGATATTACCATTTCTTTTTTATTATTTGATAAGCTGAATACTAGGTTTAGAAATGCAGACAGTTTGTTCTTGTTGGTTTAGTGAGGAACTCTTGTTTTTCTGCCGCACTGTTCAGTCTCTCAGGACTGTAAGGCCCGTTACAGAATTAAAGAAAATAAAACACCGCTCTTTTCACTCGATGAAACGCAGCTCCCCAGCATGAATTGCGGTGGATATTTAACAATGCACAGCATCGCTACATCGCAGCTTTAGCCTGGGGGAAAAAGTCCATGGTATCCTTCTGAGAGCACAGAAGGACCGGAGCTGGAGTGACTTCAGCCTAGAAAGGTCTCATGCTTAACTAAGAGGCAGAATGCCTTGCCTGGCTGTGATGTGTCTCCGGGCACTCAAAAAACATTTGTTATGAGTGCTGCTGCCAGGGCAACACCATCTTCCTCCTAGCAAGGTGAACGTCTTGACACATTTCCCCATAGCAGGAGCCCTCTGCATAAATCTGATGATGCTTGGATGATAAGAAGTAGGCTTTTACTTGGGGGAGTGGGTAATGAGACATCACTCTCGTCAAAAATAGAACCCAGCCTGACACTCCTGATCCCACCTTGATGTACCAGTGAGCGCTAATTATACTAATGCGTTTATAGCTTATGAAATTTCCCAGTGACCTTTAGCTTATCTCCCCCACAACATGGTTTAATCTTGATCTGTTTGTGCTGAAAGAAAATATCACACTTGTTAATTATTCTGAGAAGCTTTAGGAAGCAGCAATAGGAAGGTGCACATGGATGTGTTTCACTTCATAGCTGACTAAATCAGCATCAGAAATTACCATAAATGAGCAGCAAGACAGCTCCTGATGCACTTGCTGTATGTTCTCCAGCCTCCTTTTTGCAGGCACTTGGCTGCCTCTCTACCAGCTGCTTCACAAGTTTCGTGAGATAGAAAGTTTAAAAACAAACGAGTAAACTCTGTCACTGTGTACAAGTTTTGCTTCCTATTCGCTGTTCTTCAGCAACATCTCAATTGAATATTTCACCGGGGATTCAAACTCTAGAGCTGGCTGCTTGCTGAAGACACAGTAATTACCAAGGGAGGTGTCAAGGGAACCTTTTAGAAATCAATGAGCAGCACACATCCTCAAACTTGCGAAAGAAATTGATTAGCTCTCTAATGTAGTAAGGGAGGTTTCCACAGTTCAGTGCAAGAGACTTCCAGATATGAGTGGATGTTTTATTTTTAAGGACCTGCTGATATGATGCCAAGATTCACCAGGGCTCTGGCTCCACCCTGACGTGAGTGGGGAACAAGAAGTTTACCACTTCTCATAGGCCAGAACTTGGATCCCTGCTAGCATGTGTGGGTGGCTTCTTCCTATATTTGTGATAGATACAGAGTAGGGCCTGCCCTTTCAGTCAGAGAATCGTTAAGGTTGGAAAAGACCTCCAAGGTCATCTGGTCCAACCATCCCCCTGCCACCAGTACTACCCACTAAACCATGTCCCTACGTGCCCTTGGAGTGCGTGGGCCATACTTACCTGACTGCAGTCAGCCTGTGTGAGCAATGTGGTGGGCTGGGCAGCCTCTGATCCATTCTGCAAGGTGCTAATTGAGCTCTCCAGCAGTACACCTCGTGGGGCAGAGTTGTTTTTCAAAGAAAAGAATATTTAAATAGATACCTCATTATATGAGAGTTTAATAGTTTGCAAAGTCTCTGCTCCATTAAGATAATATCTTGCAGCCAGCCTGGCATATCTGCATGAATGTCAGTTTATACTGTCTCAATCTAAATATACGCTCATTTAATTTCATTTAATTAAAACCCAATAAAACCTAGACAGATGCAATATAGTTAAAATAGTTACAGCACAGTGTCAGCCCCATATTGCATATATAGAGTGTCCGACCTTCACCCAGTACATAATATATTATTATTCAGATGTCCTAAATATAGGTTATAAAGGTGAAAGCAGCTCTGGAGTCTAACTGGAAAGTTGAGGAATGATTTCATTTCTTCAGGCTCCTAGTGTGGAATAAATAGCTAAAGAAAACACATGCTAGGGAGAGGTGCTCTCTCCTGACACTCACAGTTATGTGGGCTGGCAGTGCTCTGCGGGCTGCAGGCAGGGCTTTGAACTCACATGCAGTCAGATCACGTGCACAAGTGGGCTCTGAACATCAGTTTCTAGAGGTGTGTTCATCTCCTGTGAAGGTATTACAGTGTGTGGTTTAAGACAACCAAGCTGTCGTGTTAGGCTTTTCTAACCCTGGCATAATGGTGTCTGTCAGCAGCAAATACACAGTTTATAAGTCTGCCCTGTGTCCTGCCTTCCCTCATTTGCTAATTACATCTATATTTGTGTATATGCATTTTTCTTGTTAAGCCTCCCCTTTACGTTTAGAGGGCTTTTTTCTCCCTTCCCCCCAACACATAGATCTTTCCTCCAGAATAATGCTTAATTCTTTTTTAAGCCCAGCTCTTGGGTAGTTTGGCCAGTATGTGTTGGGGTAATTGCTCTAGAGATGAGAACAAAAATAAATACAGGTTTTCATCTCCATTATCACAGATCAAGGCGAAGGCAGGGTCTCTGACTCATTCTGGTTGTAGCAAAATTCTCCCTTGCTCATCTTGCTAGTACTTCCCACCTCTTGTTGAAAGGCTGCTTTTCTGCAAAGGCAGTGACTCAGGACAACTCCCTGTTCTCTCCCAGGGTGCATGGCTTTGGTCACTGCTTCTCAGTCACTGACACACAATTTTAGGCTGTTTCTGGGCTGGGAAACCTCCCTTGCACGCTAGCTCATTGTAAAACCTGTTTGGCTGAACTGATTTTAAAACTGTCTGGAGATTGTAGTAGCAGATGATGCACATATGAGAGTCAGGGTCAGTGCTACACCTCCAGCCATGTTTTAAAATTAGTTGATGATGTGGCAGAAACTTCCTCAGTATAGATCAGACTGTCCTGATGCTTCACAGCTATTCTGTAAAGATTCTCGGATCACAAGCTCCTGAAGACTTCAAAGCAACTCTGATGGTATTCATACTCTCAAAGCTCTTGAGTGCTTCCAGCGAGTTTCATATTTAAAGAATTGCTCTTCCACCTTGCTCTTCAGAAAGCTTCTGAACAAAATGTCAAATTAGAATAAATAAATACCCTGAATGGTAGCATACAGATGTCTTTGCCACATCAGGAAATTCCAGAAATTCAGAGAGCGTTGTCATCTTGTGGCTATTAAAGAACTTGGTGCTACGACAAGTACCATTCTTTTTTAATCACCGTCAATTAACAGAGCTACAGAACTGTGCCCTAGACCCTCGTGTGGCTTTCAGGCAATTAGCTGCAAGTGAAGTATCAGAGAGGGCTCTGCAGGTGACTTCAGTCGCTCTCTGGAAAAGTGTAGGTGCCTCTAACAAAGAAGCAGTGGGAAGCTTCTCACCGTATCATCTCACTGCATTTATGCTCTGTTACTAGGAAGCATTTTCATTTTAGTCTTGGTCCTAGAGATGGGAGCACTACTTATATGGAAACAGAAAAAATACCCAACATACACAGAACAAACTTGCAGAAAGAGGCAGTGGCTGTGGGATGGCAGCGTGGCCGATGGCTGCCCTCTTCTGCTTCACTGGTCATAGGACTCAGGACCCAGCAGAAGACATTCAGCTCCTGGCAAGCTACAGCTTCAAGTCCAGACATCAGACAGGCATGGACTTGAAACAAAGTGTAACAGCAGCCAAAAGGCTGGGGAGTATTATTCAAAAGTAAAAAACCCACTCAGGAAACCCACCAAAGGATGGATGCTCTCTCACAGGAGGGGCTGACTAGAGAGAAGTTGAAGCAGTATCACAGCCAACCAATTGACAATTGAAATTTTATGTCCTAGAGGAACTATACTGTACATCTGGGTCTTGCTGTGTGAAGCACATTCATGGTTGCAACTGGTGGCAAACAGCCAGGCTCTAGGATTCAGGCTTGCATTACTGTAATGCCTGGCTGTGGCCAGCAAGAGCCTTGGTTTCTCTCTTTGACATTGCTTTGGAGTGGCTTTCTTTGTTTTTGTTTTGTTTGGGGGGTTTTGTTGATAGGTCTGGGATGAGTTTGTGTCAGCAGAGTGAAGTCCCTTCTCCAACAAAGCCTCTCCTGTACACTGGGAAATACTGGTGCAAATAATCCCAGGTTTTTTTCCAACATCATGCTTTGTTTTGCCTTGCTTTCAGTGCCTGGCTGTGGGCTTCCAGTTAAACATGGGATGTCAGGGTTGGCATTCATTCCTGCAGAAGTGAACATATGGGGTGTTAATCAGTGCCACTTAGCATAGAAGGGAAATAAAATCTCCTTACGTATAAGATTTTCAAACCTTTCAAACCACACACAAGGAATTGAGTTTAAAATTTGATCTTGGAGAGCCCTTTGTGTAAAGCAGCCTGGTGATCTCAGGGCATGAGCTGGCCTCAGTAACGGTTCAAGTGATGGCACCCCCATCACTTGATGGACTGGGCACTCGGTGGCCTATGTGCTGGGATTCAGGCCCCTTGAGAGACACCCTGAAAGGACAGTAGTCAGAGATGCATTATCTTACGATGCAAAGGGAAAACAGGAACTTTCATTCCTTCTGGACGAGGAAATTTGGGGACTGATAGCAAAGCCTTGGGCGCTCTGCCTGATGTTGTCCTCTGAGCGTCTTAACTTTGCAAAGGTGAGAGAGACCCAGAACAAGCAGTGTGCTGGATACAGAGTGCCTCTCTGCTGCTCCCACAAGGGTTGGCTTACATTTGGAGGCCAGAAGGATTGGGACTTAATGCAGGAAAAAATGGGCTGGTCGCACTTACGTTTGAGGGAATCTGCTTCAAGTGTGCAATTGCTCCTGGAGCTCTGTGTAGACAATTGCGTGTTAGAGGAAGGGTTTAGCCTCTACAGGGAGTAGATTTAAAGATTTGCTGTGAATCTTTTCAGTTCTAGGACAGAACAACAAACCCCATTTAAGCCAGACAAGAGAGAAGGAAGTCCTGTTTGCTGTCCCTCGGGCTTGTGCTCAAAGTCAACGCACCGTTCCCGTGGGAAGTGACACACTGTGGCGATGCTTTTCTTAACGCTGAGAATTGTGGAAGGGGGGCCGGGGGAGGCCCTAGACCAAACAGAACAAAAATATCCCTTGGCAAACTTTCCAAACAGGCAAAGAGAAATAACCCCGTTTTCCATGGCTGTGCTGTTCCATGCAAGTTATCTGTGGGTATAACTGTTCTGTCAAGGGCAGCGGTCGTTACCAAGATAGATAAATAAGCAGCAGATTTGTTATCGCAAGGGAAAGATTACCCACAACTCAGTGACTGCAGGATCTTTCCTGATGCTTCAGTCATCTGTGGATAGAATGTGTCAAAAAATATATCCAGACATAAAGTTAAAATGGGGTAATGTCATCTTGGCAGAGGAAAATGCTAAAATGAGTGGTTTGAATTGCTGCTCCTGCTTAGAAAAAGGACTCTGCCTAAAGGAAGGGTAGTTAGGAAAGAAAGGGAATAAGTATAAATATTGTAATTACTTTTTAAGAGGCGAGTTAAACATGCTTAAAATATGCCTTCTTTGTATTTACAGAAATTCTTTTCTGTCTTTCTTTCCCATTGGGTGATCATTGTTGTGGATAATGGAATGAGCTGTAAATCTGAGATACACGACACTCTTGTATGCGTGCTGGTATTTATTAATCAATACACTGAACATGATTTGACACACTGTGTCCTGTTTAACCCTGTTTTTCTGTCTGTTTAAACTCCTCAGTTTTCTTTGGTAAGTGCTTGGTATTCAGATCCTACAAATCTGCATAAAACCAACACATACCATGAACTGCCTACAGATTCGATCTGCATGAATCTCTCCCTTATACTAACAGCCTCCATGTGTGCAAAATAAGACCAAGGGGACAAAAGTAGTGGGGATTAGAAGGGTTCCCTGCCAATTTGCCTGGCAGGAGCATCTCCCCTCGAATCATGCACTGATAATTGGTTGTGCTCTGAACTCAAGACGCTGCCCAGTGGATCCTCCACTTGCTAAACGCATTGACCTCATAAAACAAACCTTTACGGGTCGTTGCAACAGGTTAACTGAACCTCACTCCCAGAGAAGCCCTCCTTATAAGATACTCTTCATTATAGCATGTCAAATTATCGCCAGTGCCTTATAAAGAGGGTAGGGATTCCTTCCTCCAGCTCACATCCAAATTAGGCAGGAATGACAGAGGTCTGGCTAGAGTGCCATTGTTACGTTACCAGAAACGACTTCGTTTTGAAATATTTCTCTATGTAAAGTTAATTCTGCATGAAACCAATTTCTTTTCCGGAGGGAACCTGGTGCAGGGTTTACGTGAATGTGGAGAATGGCTCAAAACCGATTTGCTACGCTCTCCCCTTAGTTCAATTTCTTTAAGTGAGCGGATTTTGTCCCACTGGTCATTCTAACCTCCCAGCCAAACCGCACCTAGTGCCCGCAACCATGTGCTTTCCACCCCTCCTGCCCAGCACACTCACGGTCACTCAGCCCCCGGGGCACGCACCCCTTCCGTCTTCTGGAAGGAATGAAGGGGCACTGCACCATCTCCCGGCGTGTCCTCCATCTCAGCTGCTTGACCAGTGGCGTGGGTGAATGCAAGCGGTGAGGCCAGCCGGCAACGCCACCCTGGTGGCTTAGTTCGGCCCCCGGTCCTGAGGATGGTGGCTGCAATGGTGAGATGCGAGGCTGGGTGCTGCACTCCTGGAAGCGATGAGCTTTACTAACCTCCTGAGAGTGTCACTCTGACTTTTACTGCACATCAGTTTCTTTTTGTTTATTCCTGTCGCGCTAATACAAATTCTAGCTTTAAAAAAAAAAATCTTTCTGCTTTTTAGTTATAATTTTCTTCCTTTCCTCTTTGTACTAATGCTTCTCTCTAATCTTATTTGCATTCAAATTACCTCACCAGGTGGTACACCGATCAGAGGTAAGAATGCTGAAATGTGCCTCCAGTTGTCACGTCACTCCATCTCCTGTCTGCCTTGTCCCTTCTCCTCCGGTGTTTCTCATCTCCAGCTTTTACTCTCAGCCCTAACTCTGCCAGTGCTCTCGCTCATCTGCACTCTCCCACTAGTGTGTTTATTTTGGTTGGTTTTTAGCGTGACTTCTCGTAGACTCATCCATTGCGATTTTGCACTGTTGGAAGGGGGTTATTCAACGGAAAGTTTGCAGCTGGGACGGTGGTCCCCGGCCTCTGCCACGAGAGGGTTGATGTCTCCTGCAGCTCCTGCAAGTCTCTGAGCTTCCTGCGCAGTTTTGGCCTCCGGGGTTTTGTGTCTGGCGGGGGGAGGCTAGATGGATTGCTTTGGCGTAAGTAGGTAACATTTTCACAAGAGAACAGTCAAATTCCTCTCTGCTGCTGTTGACAGGCGTGAAGCTCTAATCAGAAGGAGATAAATTCTTGAAAGTTTGAGCAAATCTGGCTCTGGGATAAAGAGCGCCTTTGTTTGCCTTACTCATGTTTGCCTTTCAAGAGCGCTAACCCTCCAGTGTGGCAGCAGAGTGGAGAACTGCTGCCCCCAGACCCCCCCTTTCTGAGCCAGACGTGCCGGTGTTGCTTTGTAGCACAAAGATTTGTTTAAGCAGACGAATCAGAAACACATCTGGTTGCTTTAAGCCTTCATTAATTAAACCCACCTATGGTCCGACAGCCCAGTGTGCGCAGTCCCTGGCTAGTTTTTGCAGCCTGTATGCACCAGCGATGACTTTCCAATCGGAGTGTTGTCTTTTCTAGCCTAAACGCTCAAAGCTGTCCCTTTAGCTTGAGTTTGGCGTGTTAATCAGCACTACATGCTAAGGCCCTCCCGAGTTCTCTTGTGATTTTGGTTACCCCTGTTGACTGACCCCTGGGTGTCTCGACAGAATGACTGCCACCTACAAACCGACACAAGCTCATTCGTTCAGTTTTCCCCCTTTCCCCTTTCCTCTCCCTTTTCCCCGAATCACTGCTGGAAGTTAATAATCTGACTCTCTGGAACTGGTTCTGTTGCTGGGGGTTAATGTTTTCAGCTGCCGTTAAGTGATTTTAGAGCAAATGTGAATTGCTGTTTGATGTGTATTTGCATTAAGTTGCCTCTGTAGCAAATCTGGGTCAGGGAGAAAGACTGCAAACCTTATTTCGCTATGAATGGGCTTATATATCTGTCATTCCTCCCTTTGGAACGCTCGAGATTGACAGCTGTGATGTTACAAGCTCCTTAAACTATTTCTTCATCTCCTGTTCCTATTGCAAATCCTAAAACGAAACGACAGCCCGAATGCTAACTAGCCGAGCGCCCCGAGCTCGCAGCCTGGCGCGCGGCGCAGCCGTCCCGGGGCCTCCCCGCGCCCTCGCCCTGGCTGATGACATTAGTGACTCAGCACCAGAACCGCCTGGATGCTCCATCCGTCCTGCTTGGGAACCGGGCACATCTCTGTGAAACGGAACCATCCATCTCATCCAGCATAAGCTCCCCGCACCCCCCACCCCTCCCTTCCCACCTCCGTTTGAGTCCTGATGAGGTATTTTAAGAATGTTCTTGACATTATTTAAAATATATGTGTCCTGTTTGAATGTCAAAGATGACATTTCTGTGAGAGCAAACAGAAGCCACGTGCTGCTCTCTGGCTTCTCCCAGAGGATTTCTGTCAGCCTAATGCCTTTTATTTAAAACGGAGGTCATTGAATTTCTAAAGATAACGACAGATTAGATGAAAGTGCTTTTGTGATGGTGAGGTTGTGTCCATGTAGAAGTGACTGTTCTGCCATGTTCTATACCCAGCTGCACTCTTGTTCCTCATTAAGGTAAGTTGGATGCTTTGGAATCCATTAATTTGGTCTGAAAGGAAGGGTGAACTAATGACTCTTAACAAACCCGTTTGGTAATAATGTTGGGGGGAGGAGGGTGGATTTAGTTTGATTTAATTGCTGCTGTGACTGTGTCGCTAGGGGCCGTGTGTGCAGAGTCCTCGGGTGGCTCAAGCATTCCCCAAGGGCCTTGTGCTGGACCCAGCGTGGGACTAGCAAGGGGATGACCTGAGAACTTCCCCGTGTGCCCCACCACACAGGAGGAGATTTTTCCAAATATCTCGTTTGATCTCGGCCCCTCTTATTTGGTCCTTTCTGTCCAAGACAACTCTGGCTGCAGTGAAACGGGAGGAGCTCCCATCTATAATTCATAAATCTCGGTTCGTAGCTTAACTCTTCGCCCCTCGGGGACTGCCCCGGGTAGTAATTAAATCTCAAAATCCCTATTTGTTCATCAGAAAGACACGGAGCTGGCAGACGCCCATCACATTAGGCAATAGCTGGCTGCTTAAGGGGACCCACAGATGGTATCAGCCACTCCATGTTTAAGCAAGTTATGCCCGATTCTGATTTTCAAAGTAGAAAATAAGGTGCTCGTTTCTAGCATTTCTCTGGAATTGAACTCATTCAACCTTGTGTGAAACCTGGCTGCATTTTCCTGCCCCAGGCGCTGAGAGACAGCAAAGCACAGTTGTGTTTCAGGTGGGTGCTGGATTGAACAGGCATTAGATCGGATGCACATGAGGAGGTAAAGAAATATCATCATCTCAGGCATTATCCCTCTGCAGTCAGATTTATTTGTTACTTCTCTGTCACCGCAGGAAATAACCTGAGGTTCCTATACATAAGAGTATTTCTTCCCCATAGACGTCAGCATTACAGAGGTCTGTCTGAATTAACTTTAGATCAGCTCACTTGGGTGTCAGGAGCTGTCTGTCGGAGAAGCCAGGTAAACACCCGCACCAACTTCTGCGGAGCTGCAGCTAAACCTTTCCCAGTCCCTGGTGAACTGGTTTAAATATAGCTCCAGTATATCTCTGCTACCCTGCGAGCTGGAGCGGAAAGCTATCCGGAGAGATTAGAGGGAGCTAAAAGAATTTTGCTGTCTTTTTGAGCATATGTTTGTACATTTGATTGCACTTGGTATGTGATAGAATTTTTCCTGTTTCCTGAGCTTTTTCAGACACAAAAAGAAGGGAAACAATTTAAAACAAGAAGAGATGTTTGAAGGAGCAGACAGTGTCAGGGGGGTGGTTGGGTGGGGTGTAGTGCCTGGAAGTGTTTGTAATGCCATGTTTCTTGTTTTCTGGATCCAGATTGACTCGTGTCCCTTTAGAAGCGCGCACAGAGGTGATTCTGTGCGTTTGACAGTGCTGTAGCTTTCCCTCTGACACAGAGTCCCCTGAGATCTCCTCTACCTGCTGGTGAGAGATCAGAGCCTCCTGAAGCTCCGCTGTCTAACAGGAGCCCTCGTGCTGCCGAGCACGTTGGATCTCCTCTCCTCCCTCCCTGCCCCAGTCCCGCGCGGTGGCAGTGGTCGAGTGCCACCAGCGGCTGCCCCCGGTGCACAGGAGAGCAATTTCTCACCAGCCCTGCCAGCCACAGCGTGCCCCTCGCATGCCAATCACCGGCCTCCCCGGCGCAATCAGCATAATGAACACTAACAATGAAAATATATTTGTAGTTACCTTGTTTGCATAATTGGCACTGCTGCTGGCTAGTGGAGGCGAGGTGCAGTCCTCGCTAACAGCTGGGAGGTGCCTCTGCTACAAATTACGAAAACAGTGAATATGGGAAATGCTCGGTTTCATTGCCAATGACTCTTGCGTGGTTTTGGTGTCTTGTAGCTTTTCACAGCTCCCAAACCCCTTGGTGTCAGGGCTCTCACACTGTTCCTTTTTCCACTGTGTTCACACTTGCAGATCTCTTCTGGTCTGTCCTTGGCTCTGGCCCTGCTCCCCAGCTCCCTGGATTGTGTTAGGAGGATTCCTCTTCTCTGGGAGGGAATTTTTAGCAGAGGAGGGATCTGGACCCTGACCAGGGGCTGAAAGGGTGACTAAAAATGCTGTTTCGTGGGAAGCCAGGCAGAGTTTCTGTGGAGGAAGCTGGAGGAGAGAGACAGGAGGGGTTTGGGGTAGCCACGTGCTGTAGCACATAGGATGAACGAAATGTACCTGTTCCCAGCTGCCCGGAGGAAGGGTCCTGGTCACGTAGCTCGGTTCGTTAGCACCTGCATCACGAGTGCTCCCCTTAAATGAGCACTGCGGCTGCAGCCTGCTTCCTCTGACTCCCGGGCACTTGTGGGAGCATTTCTTCACATGTCTAATTTTATAACCAGGGCAAAAGGTCACTGCCTCTGTGAGCTGGGGGCCTCCAGTTGCAAGTACCCTGCCAGAGAAACGGAGCTGCTCCTGCTGCAACGGGTCCAGAGCAGCAGTGCCCCACAAGCACCGTGTGTGTGTCCTCTTCTCCCGAGGAGCTGTGGAGCAGCATTTTGGAGAGATCAATTTGGATGACAGCTCAGAGCCTTCCCGTTCGCTTTGTCACCTAGAGGAGGGAGCGACAAGCCCTCCGTGGTGCAGCAGTCCCCGGTGCTGCTGAGAAGTGGCCCTTATCAGGATCTGCCTTCCCCCCACTCTGCGCAGGGCACTTCTTAAATGCTTCTTTTAAACGCTGTCACTGCAACTAATGGTTCTGCCTGAGCACAAGTGTATTTGAATAGATAGTATCTTGGAGAGCCGCTAACGGGGATGCTGTCTGTGCCCAAGTCTAAAGAGCAAAAAAGAAAGAAAAAAAAAAAGTCAGAGAGGAGGGAAGGGACTGGTGGAAAGATAGCAGCACTGAGTGAAGGACCTACAAGGGATGCCTGTCAGTCAGCAGAGCCTCCTCCAGCCCTCAGCCCCCAAAAGCTCTGCCTTGTCACCATTCTCCCTGGCACTGGAGAGCAGCCAGGGGTTTTTCTCAGGAGCTGGCAGCGATCTGATAAGCTGAGATGTGTTATCGGGAACAGAACTGAGCCGCAAGCGAGATGGACGCGACATGGCAGCACGGTGGGGAGCGGCTGCCCCTCTGCTGCCGGAGCCCTGCTGTGGTTCGGGGGCCTCGGAGGTAGCGGAGGTCGGATGCTGCTCCACTGGGAGAGGTTTGCTCTGATGTGCACGTACGGCTGCAGAGCCCCGCAAGTTCCCGAACAAGCTGCCTGCTGCTCCTCCCTGTACTCCTGTGCATGTCCTCGTGGTAGCTGCTCCTCATGCGCCTGCCGAAGCTGTGCTGTCTGATCGCACGTCAGGATTCGGCTGGGTAAATGAGAAGGGCCCTGGCACAGGAGCACTCGCGGAGTCCGGATGAGAAGTCTGCTGTGACACCCTTTGTGAACAAGGCCTTACTCAGCAACTTGCACAACATAAATCCCAAGTAATGAATAAAAGTAAATCAGCCTGCCTAGCCCTGGTTTGCAGAGGCACAGAAGATTATAAGATGAGATGTTGGCAGGGCTAGGAATAGAAATCAGGTCTCCACGTTCCCAATCCTTTGCAGTTGTCAAAGCAGATTTCCCTGTGCTGTTGAGGGTCTTTGGATGCAGCTTCCATGAATTTCAGAGCTAGGAGTTGCTCAGGACTTGGTTCCTTTTTTATCTGTGGGTCCTCTTGTCCTGTCCAGCCTAGGCTTGAATTCTCCAGGAGGTGAAGTTACTGCCTTTCTCCAGGGTGACCAAACCAGGGCCTGGAGCATTTTACACTTGCGGAGTTATTCCCAAGGCTCAGATGCATTTAACGTCTCCAGTTAATGCCTGCAATGCCTGAGCTTCTTACCTGTCTCCATAAATCTCGGTACCCCGAGACACGCCGTACGTCCCTGTATCCATCACTTGGATGTAGGCTGTCCTTCAAGAAAACAACCCTGTTAGTCCCACTGACTGCCATCAGCGTGCTGTGATGCTTCCCCTTTGTGCCAGCTGTTAGATACACGATGGGCTTTTTGTGTTTGTCTAATGGTAATTTATTGTATTGACTGTTTTCTTGCTGGTTCAGTTGAGGGGTTTGCTTTTAACTTCCTTGCTGCTTTCTGGGTTCTCTCCTGCTCCTGCCATGCCACAGTTTGAACAGTTGTGCCAGCCCAAACAAAACCAGAGTCCCCTGCCCCTTGTCCCTGAGCATTTGTAGAGTTGCTGACACACATTACATGTCTGTAGTATGATTGCAGAGAGCAGTCCGCTCTGGCTGCATGACCGATCGTCAGCGATAACGTCGCTCCTCTCTGCCTTCATTTTCTTCCTCCTCTTATGTTTTGCTCTTCTCCCTCCAGCGCTGATGCTGAGGTCCCTAGAGATAAAGAATAATATGACTAACTGGCATTTAAGAGGTATGGTGATCGCAAGATTGCATATGTGTAAAGGATATAAATACCAGGGGTGGCTATTAAATGGCTGGGAGGAGCGTACCAGGAGGTGTATCCACAGCACGCTCATCCAGGGTCTCGCTCTTTTCCAGGCGGCCGCTGCTGCCTGTCACCCGGGGCTGGCCCTGCTCGCAGCCCAGCCAGCTGACATGGGCTGCAGGCTAAAGCTGAGGGAGGCTTTTGTCAGGGTGATGACATCCACCTTTTATTTTTAAAGTTTGAGTGTCTTGCAGCAAGCAACTCTTGCCAGTCTGATGCAGGCACGGAAAATGAACTCTGCAGCACTCGTGTACCCACAGAGTAATGAACAGGAATTAGGGAGGGGATAATGCGTGGCGAGCTGTGGGAAAACCATCCTGCCAGAGAGCATAACCGGGCTGTGGCATAAATTCCTCGAGGAAGTGGTGAAAGACCTATCAGTCGGCACATTGAAAATGGGATTGGACAGAGCACAAGTACATTTACAACAGGGAGCAATGCCGCCCCGGCCCCCAGGGACGCACAAGATAACCTAATAGGCTTTTCCATTTCTAGATTCTCTGATTCTCTGTATCTTGTCAGCGCTGGGAAGCTTCCTCCAGCTCCACTGCCTGTCATGCCGCTGCCTGCTTGAAGATGTTTTTCCCAGGCAGCGTGTAGAAATTCGATGTTCTCCCTGAATTAAGCAGCAGTGCTCTGTAGGCTTTGGGCTGTGGGTGTCCAGAGAGCTCCAGGGCTGGGGAAAGCTGGCAGCTTCCTTTGTTAGGAGGTGGAAGGATTTCTGCAAACAAGCTCTCTCTGTCTAGCTGAAGCCTCGTTCCCGGCACTAATGCAACAATAGGGAGGGCTCTGTACATCTTCTCATTATATGGCAGAACCCGGGGAAGTTCATTTTTCCCCATGACATATAGACTTACGCGACAGTCTCAATTTATCCTTCTAAATAATGTAGGTGGCAGTGGTTGATTCACATTAGTTTTTCTTCTGTTCTGATGATATGAAAAACTCAGTTTGACCTCTGCAGCTTGAACCAGCAAGAAGAGGGAAGGCAATTTCACCAGCTATTCTCAGTGCCGCTCTCAGTGGTCGTTTTGAACCGTGGCAGGCAGAAATGAGTTCAAATCCTTACAAGCAAAGGGGTTAATGTTCTCTTTTAGTTCGGTATATGGTTTGTGAGCAGAGTCCCCTTCTTACAGGCAATCCTAACCAGCACAGTCTGGGCACTTGGAGGCACTTTAAAAATTGCTGCCACGCTGCCTGGGGGAAGCAGGCTGAGCAGCAGCCGCTTCGGTGTCTGGCCGGCGGCCGGCTGCTCCTGCCGTGCCAGCGTGCTGTCACGGGCATCCTGCCTCTCTCTTCACCTCCATCTTTCCTTCTACATACGGGGCCCCGTTAGGGGAGTGCAGCTGTGAGCAAATTTGCAGTCATCTGCGCTAGGCAAGATGCAGAGGTGGTGCTGGGCACTGGTGGACCAGGCTGAGCACATGAGAGACAAGCCCCTTAAACCGGTGCTCGCTTGGAGCACGGCACAGGTTCCCCATGTAAATCGCCATTCTGTGCGCTTTGGCACTTACTGCAATTGTTTCATGTGCCCCTGGTGCATCTGGCGTTTCAGGGATGGGATCAGGTCATGTCCTGTGGTCTGGACCAAGCAAATGTTCCTGCCCCAAGGCTGGAGGAGCAGCGCTGCTGGGACGCAGGGAGGGTGGCTTTCCCGCGAGCACCGTGCTGCCAGATGGGTGTATTGCAACGCTGTGTTTATTTGGTGTCTCAGACTGAGTGTCTAATTATTTTATATCAAGTGTAATCCACTCTGAAAAGACAAGGAGATCCCTGACATGGTGAGAGCTGAGAAAGGCAAACTGTTTTTTTCTCAAAGGGGGATGTCTGCTGGGAGGAGGGGTGGCGAGGTGGGAGAGATGGGGCTCTGCCAGTTTCTGCAGGAAGGTCGCAATTTGTTGAGCATTTGCTAGGCTTTGTGTGCATCAGATAAGAAACAAACAGCTACAGTTAGCGGCCTTTGTGTTTAGCTGTTTTGATTAAAAGCTTATTAAAGGTCCTTTTATTAGACAGGAGTCCTATACCGAGCTGTAATTAATACGTGTGTATGTGTATGGTTTTTGCCTTTATTGAAGCAATGAATATAAGTGGTTGGGGCGGTTGGAAATGCATCAGTAACTGGTTCCCTGTGCATTAAAAAAATAACAATAATCAATTTCACAAGCTTCTAACAGCAGACCGGGTACCTTGTGGCTGCATGCAGGTACCCTGTGGGTCCAGGGAACAGCATCACAATATATTTATCCAGGAAGATGCTTTAAAAGCGTGGGGCATGGCCTTCCTTTTCTGAGGCTGTCTGTTCAATTACCAGATTTGCCATAATCTGAATTGTCTGTGTCATCTTGTTTGTGCGCAGGAGCTCTGCAAATAGAGAACAGCGAGGAGTCGGACCAAGGCAAATATGAATGTGTTGCTACCAACAGCGCAGGAACCCGCTACTCTGCCCCTGCTAACCTGTATGTGCGAGGTAAGAGCAGCTTCCACCCCAGGGGGTCACCCTCCTCCCGCCCAAAGAGCTCCATGGCTTTCTGCAAAGGAGTGTGTTCCCTCTTAGTGCCCTGCTCACACTTTGTGGATTGTGTGATGTGGCCGTTTGCTCCAAAATTGGCAAATGAAGTTCAAGGATATCATTGATCCACGTTGGGTTTGACTCATGTTTGCTGGAAATCTGTTTTTGCTGTTTACACGGTGTTCTGTAAAATGCTGAAATGTGAGCGGAATTGGAACTCCTTTCTCCCTTGAACTCTTTAGCTTTGTGTCACAGTTATTTTAATTGGGATTGAGGGGTGCTTAATCCTCTTAGTATAAACTAACCTTTGGTGGAGTTGTATAAAACTGGTCTTGCTCTGATGAGCCAGCTGTAGGTGAGCTGGTATTTAGGCCTCTGCTTTGGAATGCCTATCTTTAAAAACTGAACAGCTTTTTGGAGTTGTCCTAATCCATCTTATATGCATCAATGATTGAGCCCCTGGGTATTAATGGCTCACACTGGGAACATGCTGGAAATTAGCTGCAATTCATTTAAAGTGATTTTCTAATGGTTATGCTATGTTGCCAATTTAAAACTATTTTCAACATACCAAAAAAATTAGATTTTACATCAAGACGGTCTCTTGGCAGTTTTCTTTTTCTACATTAAAGGTATTTGAGTTAGTCTGGAGAAAAGCAAGGGCTAAACCCACTGTACCCTTTTTATTAATTTCAGCAAGAAAAAAATATGCTGCTTCACATGAAACTCTGCATAACCAGAGCCACTGGTAAGGAACCCCTGGGAAATGTAGCTATGGGTTTTCCCAAGAAGAGAAAGAAAATTCTTGTGCTAGTGCAATCGTTGTTTGTTAGGAAGTTAGAACCTGATTTTATTTCCACACAGTAAATCAACTGTCTAATAATAAAATCTCATCTTCATTTCTTCCTTCCTCTGTTTTGAAGAAAGAAAATAGAACCTTAAAGCTGTGTATGCATTAGTTAGTATGGAAAGAGGACATGATCATGATTAATTCTTGACATGCTGTGTGTTTGCTTCTAGAGGTGGCTTCTGGCATCGTCGTCTTTGCTTGTTCTGGGGGACTGCTTTTTTATTTTGCAGACTAATTTGGATTATGAGTGTCTTTGGAAGACTGAAGTATCCAATTAAGCATATTCAGAAGATGAAGCTGTATCTGTGCAGTGGAATCACTCATTTCACTCTCACAATGTAATTACGGATGATTTTAAACTCCATGTATTCTTCCAAGTTCATTTTTCAGGCAAGCTGTACTAAAACTCATCCCAGATTGTCCCTTTGCACTCAGAGGGAAAGGATCCTAGCTACCAAGTTGGCTGTTGTTGCATAGGTTTGTGTGGAAACCGAGCCATTTTGCTGCAGCATTTGGGGATGACTTGCTTCCTGTGACATGCTCAGACTCTTAATGCTCTGTTTTCTAGAGAGGTGTGGCTGAAAATAGGCACAGCAACTTCAAGAGGTAGAAAAACCTCCTCTTACAATGTTCTGGTTTCTTTCTAATGAATGCTCTTTATTTAGTGAGTGAATCCTGTAAGTCTGAGGAATGTACTGAATTTTACACTTGACTTCCTGCTCAGCAAGGTTCATCTGTCCTCTTTGGGCTAGGCATGGGCCTCGGATGGTTTGCACATGCGAGAGGATCCTGACGTTCACTGAAGAAAGCATGTTCTTAGACATATGCCTTGCTGCTAACCATCATTTTCTTACACATAAATTTTTGGAACAAGCTTTTTTATTGCACATAATCTTTACAATGTCAGTCTCTAGCCTGTGTGATCCTGATAAAGCTCTGCTGTATATTTAAGACAGGATACCCCATAAATTACCATCGTATGAAATTCACTGTGGATGCTAGGTCCAAGATGGTATTTATGCTTATAACTTATGCTTACAGTTTCTGATAGCTAATGTTGTATGAAGAAAATATTACTGCTGTATTAGCTAATGACTTGAAAAAGTTAGTCAAAACAAGAATAGTATTTTACTTCTTAAACGAGTAAGAGAAAAAATGGAAATATCTTAATTTCTCATATCTAGGATGCAGAATAAAGAATCCCCGGTGCCTTTTTTTCTGGGGATTGTTCCATGGTGTTGTCATTAGAAGGATCAGTAACTTCCAGTTGGGTCTTTAGTAAGTGCCTGCATCTTTGCTACAGAAGACGTTAATTAATGCTAAATTACAGTTGAAATTAAGTGTGTCGGCTGCACCACCACTGCTGCATAATGGTTTCGTAATGATTGACCTCAGTGTGGGGAATACCCAGGAAGTTTGCCGCTTTGGGGGAAGCGTGGCTGAGCGCTGCTGCTCGGTAGCTCTGTGAGCAGCAGTACTAATTTCCACCCCGTGCAATTCTCAGGAGCGCTTGTACCTGCTCTCATTCACAGCCTATTGTTTTTTTTAACAGTTCAAATGTTTGTTTGTCTTCTTGACTCTGGGGGCTTGTGTTTTTGATCATGTCCTCCCCTTTCCCAGCCTCCCAGGTAATCCTTTGTGGGTGTGCTGTGTTAGAAGGTACAGGCTCATTAGCATCTTTATCATACTTTTCTCACTAACAAAGGAAGATAGCAGTGGCTGAGAAGGAGCATGCAGGCACTGCTCAGGGCTCCCTATATCAATGAAAGAGCAGGAGGAGGAAGGAGCAGGATACGCCAGTGCCTTGTCTCTGCGAATCCTTCAGAGCCAGCACTTCTGCACAGATGGACTTCATTAAAAGTTAAAACATTTCCACACCAGGGATTTGTAAAGGAAAATGGATGCATTTTCCTTGAAGCTATTATTTTCATCTTACTAAGTGTGCTGGAAAGCAACCCTCGTAAGCCTTCTGCTCCTGGACTGACAGGTCTATCTGCCTGCTGCTGCAGAGCCGCGATGGGGCCAGGGAGCGGGCTGCCTCCTGCTGCCCTCCTCAGCCCTCCGTGCACACAGGGCTGCAGGAAACACCCGTACCACTGGAGGAGCAAGGACACAGCAAAACCAAGAGCAGAGAGCCTGCCGGGACGTGGTGGCTATTTGGGGCACAGCGGATTCCAGGAGGGCACAGTGCCGTGTTCCCATCCCGCCCTGCCAGCACAAGCACGCTTGCCAGTGCTGCTGCGGTGTTGTCGTTCCCCCTACAAAGGAGCACTCATCCAGCCATGGTCCATGGTCGCATGTACCAAGGTACCGTTCTTGTAACAGTGATTAGATTTGGGACCTGATGGTGCTGCAGGGAGAAGGGAGGGGAATAGAAACGTATGGAAGATATGATTCCTCTAATCCAGAGAGCTTACTGTCTAATTTAGCAGCAAAAATCCAAGAAGTTGATTCAAGACATACAAGAAATTGATTTAAGAGTAGAAAAGAGATTGGACCTAGCATGAAAAAAAAAGGTAGTTTCATTTCGTCGTGCTCACTGGGAGTAAAGTATAATGCCACTGATTCACCTAGGCCATTGGGTTTTTATGAATACATTTCACTCTTCATTTGCCTACAGCTTCAGGGACATCTGCACAAAGATGAACATTTTCAGCTCGTAGTCTGGTCCTGTGACATACCTGTGAAGACAGTGACCTGTGTGGTACTGCCCTCAGTAAAGGCACTGTTATTTGACTCTTTCCCTGTATGAAAGGTTTTGCCTGCCCTTCTCTTTCTCGACCCGTGGCATTATTTTTTCAATAAAGGAGATGAGCTGGAGGACTGTGCAAGCATATCCTTATAAAAACACGGTGGAGTTCACTGGCTGTGTTCCCCAGCGCTGCTTATGGCAGTCAGCAGTACCGGTGTTACTGGAATAGTCGTTTTTGGAGTACTAACTGCATACTTCTGTTAAATGCTGCCCAGTTTTCACTTCTTAGGTGCTGCTTTTCAAGCCTGCAAGGCATGGCCCCATGGGACAAGTGCAGTGAATTCCCTTGCCCAAAAGGCTGCTTGGACTGTGTGTGCACAGCTGCTTTAAAGAAAGACCATTTAAAACTGAAGTGTCTCCTCTGTGTCTAAATCACAGACAAGTAAATCAGACTGCAGTAAATAGAAATGGTTTTACTGCAAAAATCTGCTTTCTCAGTCTGCCCTTTGAAAGGCCAAGCTAGCATTTCATGTGGCAGCAAGGAAACTTGCTTGGAGTCTGGAGTTTCATTTGCCAAGTCTCACTAAGGTGCTGTCACCCAAGATGAAATGAGGACTGCAGCTCTGTCTCCAGCAGCGATTCTCTGGCCTCCGCAGGGTTTTACACCAGGGGTCTCGGTGTCAGCCTCGGCTCGGACGGGGAGGGAGCTCGCCGAGATGGCCACTCGCAGCTGTACAACGCTTGCTGCAGTCAGGACCTTGTGCAAATAATAATTCCGAATGACTGACACCGGCCTGGAGCAACAAGACTTGAAGCCTTTAAAAAGGACATTTTGTGCTTATGTAATATTAAAACAGCTAAAATAGCAACAGCAGTCAAAGCTTGAGGGTGTTGCCAGAAGAACAGAAGCTGAGAGTGGTGGTCACACACTCAGTGACCAGAGCTGGAGATGCCTGAGAAGCAAATGGGTAACGGGGAGCGTGTTTCTTAACAACCCTGCTCACTTCTGGCAGTGTGCTCCGGCAAACCTGCCTCTCGTCAGGGCTGAGGGGTGACAGTTCTTGTCCAGAGAGGGGCACTGCTGGTGCCTGGGGGCTGGCAGCCAGCAACGGCGAGCAGCAACTGCGGAGGCTGGAGAGGGAGATGCCTGGATGACAGGGAGCACGAACAGGCACTTGAATCAGAGCAGATGACCCAGACTGCTGCTTCAGATGTCTGCCCTGCACCATCAGAAGAAGCAAAATCAGCCCGTGATAGAGGTCACAGAGCAACTACCCCTCAGCTGCTGGTGTGTGTCTGGGAAGGGCTGTGGGTCTGCGGGGCTGTGATCTCCCTATACACACTCAGTGCAGTCCTGACCTCAAGCTAGTGCTACAACAGAGCGATGCAACACAGAGCAGTGACCCCTTGATGAAGCAAGTGCATTCCTTTTTATGGGATTTCAGTATTTTTAACTCCAGTTCTTTTGCCCCAGGGCGCTGCTCCATGCTGAAACTATTGCTATAACCCACGCCAGAGCAGCTGTAGTTCGGTCAGATGCACATTAGCTAGCTGTAAGCAGCCGCGTGGGGAATGCAGCCAGGTGTGCAGCCAGAGCAGCTCAGCACCAGCAGACGTTTGCTGCTGGGACTCTGTGCCCCTTGGGCTGGAGCTGGCTGGCTTCAGAGCAGGAGAGCCAGGCAGAGGCTTCTGCCACTTCTCCTTTTCCCCACCTATTCCAGTGGATATTTTTGTCATGTTTTTATTCCAGGGGAGAAACGTGTGCACCGTCGGTGTTTTCTATGAGCGCTTTGCTATGCCATGATAATTATAATGATCAGTGTTTAATAAATAATAGTTCTCTGCCCTTCTCCTAGCACTTTTCATCTGAAGATTTCAGTGTGCTTTATAGAACTCAACTAAATAAGCTTAACAGTTTTATTCCCTGCAAAGTCCTTTGGCAGTTAAAAGTACAATGCAAGGCTCAAGCCTGATTATTTGTAAAATGACCTTTATGGAAAACAGAACGAGGTTGGCTGCTGGCTCAGTGCACGGCAGAGCAACAAAGAAGTGGACTTGGAAACCCATTTCCCCCTCCTCCCCACACGACCTGCACAGACATCTGCGGAACAATTAGGCCTGCGTATCTGTGCCGACTAAGTGTCCATTCCCTCCCCTTCCACATCCCCTTGCACAAAGGGTTAGGAAATCCATCTCTGGAGCTCTGAGATTTTCTGCTCTTAATTGAATTCATGCGTGCGTGTGTGTGCACTCTGAATGGGAAGCGATGGCTGGGCAGCCCGAGCATCCCGTCCGTCTCGGGGATGGAATATACTCATCAGTGTGGCATGAGCACATTGTTCAGCGCCTATAATGGGAGGTTGTCTTATTCTCATGTAATCTGGCGTAAAAAAGACAATCTGTCCTTTTGTTCCCCTGTACCTCTGAAAGCTGCAAAAAAATAAAATTTGATTTATGTGGAGTCCTTGAGACGCAAGATGTGCTTTTGGAGATAAGCAGGAACAGGTTCGTCCCCCTCTGGGTTTTTGTTAACCTCCGTGTCTTTTGGATTCCAAAATGTCTGGGTCTGCCTTTAGATTAGTGCCGTGCGTAACACCCACGGGTTTTCAGCACAGGGCAGATGCTGCCAGTTCCCGGCAGAATTGCAGAGCCAATTGGGATAATGAACTTTCTTGTTGCTTTCAGGAAAGTATCAGCTTCCCACCCTGAAAAGCTTTAGAAATCCATTCCTTTGTTGGGCCTCGTGATCCAAACTCTGACTTGTGCATTCGCATCCCAGCCACAGCCCCCTGCCTTGGCTCAGGGAGCCAAAACCCAGCAATACACAAAAGCAGCACCTCCCGTAAGCCCAAGCTCATCCTTCCTGCAACAAGCTGCTGTGGGTAGAGCACTGCTGCTGCTGCAGAAGACGAGGGTAAAAGCCAAACTCAATCAGCATGGGAATTTCTGTCTGCAGAGCTGGAGCCATCCGACACTCCGGCCTGGCAGACACGTCTCTGATACGGCCTCGCTCTTTGCTGTTTCAACCTGGCTCTCAAAAGGGAGGCCTGGTTTTGCCTTCTGGGCTTGGCTGTCCTCTGCTGGCATTTCGGCTGTGACTTTGCGTTGTCTTGCATGTAGGTCGGTGTGTTGGAGTTACAGGACAAGCAGCCAGGGTTCATGGGGACAGGGTGATGTGTGGTGTTCTGTGAGGAGGCATGGGGGCAGCACCAGCCTTAAAGCCCCCCATGCTTGTGGGGGGACAGGTGTCACTCGCTGTCATTGCTCAGGGTCCTTTTTTATGAAAAAAAAATAATGGTAAAGCGTGCCTCTCAGCCTAGGAGTGACATGGATAGAGAACTGGAGATAAGGGGGAATGTGAATGGGATCTGTAAGGAGATGAAACTTTCAATTTACCATTTATCAGGTTTATCTGAGATAAAGCAGCAGCTGTTTAAGCATTAAGTCAAGGGAAAAGACCGAGAACTTTCTGCCCAGGTGTTCCCTCTCTCGTTAAAGCTGTTCCAAAATGCCCTGCTGCTGGCTTTTATTCCCCATAAACTGCTAATATAATTAAAGATTAAGAGATAATCCAGCAATTAGTGACGAATAGTAGGCCCCAAACTTGTTCCTGTTTGACAGACCAGAACGTAATCTGTTTGAATTAGCCTGTTTCACATGTGCCTCCTCACCTTCCCAGCTCTAATCTGAAGTGTCAACACGCCGGGACAGCCACCGCCGCCTCCTGGCGCAGGGCAGTCCCCAGCAGGCTCCCAGCAGTGCCACCGCCCGTCCCACAGCAGCACCCCGGGCATGCCTGGGGGACACCGACCCTTCTTGGCTTCTGCAGCAGGGCCGGGTGCTCCCATAGCTGTTGGGGCATCGTTCCTTGGGCTCACGCCCTTGGCCGGGCTCTTGCCCTTCAGTCGTGCAGCCCCGGTTTGCAGGAGCTGGGGTCTGTGTTCAAATGCTCCCCAGAAATGCAGCCGCTTGGGGTTGCTTCTGCTTGCCAGGAGCATGGCTCTTCCTGAGCAGGGGCACGGAGCAAATCCTCCCTGCTGGGAAGGGCTGAGCAGCAGTCCAAAGCCCCTTGCTGTCTGCTGAGGCCGTGCAGATGCGATATGCTCCAGGAGCTTAAGGGATACGGGGGTGCCTTGGGAGCAGCAATGCAGAGGTTCCCTCCCTCCACAGGGTCACAGGATGAAAAGTTGCCTTACGTTGATCTTTTGTGGACCAGAAGGTGATTCCTCTATCCCAGAGGAAACCCAGGCCCTACTCTAGGACTGTGTGTTGATCCATGGCTGTGTGTTTCAAGGACACCCAAGTGGGGACCTCAGTGGCGTTGGCCCTCGCTCACACACCAGTTAAGCTCCAAGTTGGCTGGTGCTGGTCCCCTGGCGCCAGGTGAAGAAATGAAAACAACTGTTTTGCTGTTCTCTTCCAAGCTCCGTTACACTTCACGGGCCATAGTTGTAGCTGTTATTGGCAGTTTGCTGCCGGCTCTGTACAATGTCAGTGTTGGTTAAAATCCTGTCCTCTAATCACTGGCAATGGCTGACTGTACGCCGCACTGTGCAATGCCACACGCTGTTCTCTAATTCGCAGTGTTTCTGATGGAAAGCAAATTCCTCCCCCCACCTTCTCCCTCTCCCCTCAGAAATGTGACTCATAAGCAGCCTTTGACTATCAGATCCACTTCGGTATTCTCTCGGCGAGGCTTCGATTACAGCTGATCCGCCACAGATCTGTAGCTGGAGTGAGGTCACTCCCGCCAGAGAAATAAGATCTCCTTTGTCTGTAAGGAAAATGCAACTAACCTTCTACTGTCTCTCCCGCAGGAACAAAAACGGGGACCTGCTCAATTCCCTCTGGGTGTTTTTGTCCTGATTTCTTGTCCACCTCTCACTCGCAGCACAGGGTACCAATAAGGCTCTCCCGAAACTGAGCCCAGCTGAGACCGCGCATGTCTGTCACTTGCCTAATGCCTCTCTGCCACCTTTAGCTCTTTCTTTGGAGAGGGGGAGCCGCTCTTCATGCTCGAAGACTTTCCATCCGCCACTTGGAGCATTTCTTTCATACTCGCTAAAATTCGGACCTACATGCATATGCTTCCCAGTGTGTGGCCAATGGGTTTCAAGTGCCTTTGCCATCACCTTTATAGCTGGAGTGGGTGCGTGGGAGCGTGTCCGTCCGTGTGCTGGCTGCAGTGCCTTGCTGTGTGTGTTGTGCAGGTGTCTGTGCTCCCAGCACCTGGCCCGGCGCGGGGCCGCCCCGAAGCTCCCTCATGTGAGTACGCCCGGGTCCCCTGGGGCCGGCCCTGCCCCGGGCCAGAGCGGTGCGAGAGTGGCGTGCTCCCGGCCCCGGCACGGAGCGCTGCGTGTGCACGGTGGGGAGTCCTGGCTGACCTCTGTAGTCTTGTCTTGTCGTTTCAGTGGTGTGCGGACAGATGAAGCTTGGCCTGTTTTTACTCTCTGTGTTTTTCCTTGTCTTTTTTTATTCCCTCCTCATCTTCATCGCACTCTGCCATCAAACAAAACAAACTTTCATCTCTCAGATCAGCGAGAAGGTTGGTCCTTTTCACTTCTTATCCATCTACAGTACGCCACGTCAGATGGGACTTTTCCAGTAGGGAGAGGAGAGCCATCCCCCAAAGGGGAGGGGGCCCTGCAGACTCTGGCTCCCTTCCAGGCACGGCCAAAGTGTGCCTGATGAAATCTGCTTACTGTTTGCTGTGACTCTGCTGATGGCTTTGATACTTTGCTTGCATGTCTGTGTCGCTTGAGGTATGAAATGTACAGAATGCATTTTGCATGCAAATACCAGCCAAGATGGTTTTATCCAGCGGTGGGGTGGGAAGGAGTGCATGCTGCTCTACGTGGGGTCCTCCTCCAGCCTGTGCTAGGTGCCAGTCCAATACCTCTGAACTGCTGCTGCTGCTTGCTGGCCAGAGCTCAGGAGTGGTCTTGGGAAGCAGGGATCAGAGATCTCCAGCCCCCTGGTGAGCTGATAGGGACAGCAGGTACCTCCTGTAGTTTTAATACTTTCTCTACAGTGACCAAGGCTTGGGGCAGCTGGCCATGCTGATGGCACCTTTCCTGTTCCTCAGCTGGCCCCATGCTGGTGGCAGCCACTTCTGTGTGCTGGACAAGGGCCCTTTGCATGAGAAGGGCACAGGCAGGGTTGCCTCCCCTCTCTTCCTTGGGGTTGGGCCTTGATTTCTCTGGCAGGAGAGCAGGGAGCACTGGTGGAGGCCTCAGGTTTTCCTCGGATGGCGCAGGGATGCCCATGGTGGCATGCGCAGGAGCTCCACAAACCCCAGGTCACCCTTTGCCCTGCTCAGAGAGAGCAAACCAGAGGTGACTAAAGGACAGTAGCGAAAGGCAAGTGGCACTTTCAAATTAAATCTAGCTCCAGAGCTCGCTGGAGGCTGCTGTTTTTGGCAGAAGGCCTGAGCTGGTTTCCAGAGCTGACTCCCCCACCAAGCAGCACTGCGCGGGGCAGAGGGATGCTCGCAGTGCCCCTGGGGCCCGGGGCTGCTCCCGGGTGGCACAGGGAAGAGACCCTGGCTCCTCTGCACGTGCCATCAGGCAGCTGCGTGAGTTGATCTTACAATCATCGCTGGAACAAGTTTTAACAAGTTGTCATAGCAGTTGTTCCAGTACAGTGACTTCGCTCCCGTTTCTCTCCCCGGAACGTGCTCTCATTTAGATTGTACTGAGACACGGGGCCCTGGTTGTTTACCCTCTAAAAATAGATTTCATAGAGGATAAAATTACCTGAGCCCAAGACAATGATGGAAAATGAGAACAGGGAAGAAAAGAGACGAAATTAAAGCCGAGGCCCAAAGCTTCCCAGATTTCAGTGAATTTGGAGCACCGCTGTGATGGCTCGGGCACCTCTGGAGAGCAAACCTTTGACAGGGCACTTAAACGTTTTAGCCGCATGGCTTAGCTGAGGGGAGGCAGCCGAGAATGGATATAAGCCAGCGGGAGCGGATAATTTCTCATTCTTTCTGCCGACCCCTCCTCCCCACCCCACCAAAAATACCCACGTATACAAATATTTAATGTGAAGCCAGAAATTAGTTTCTAAATATTCCAATGGGATTTGCCGTGCTTATAATTTGTTTGGCACTGATAATTACATCTTACGTTTTTCCAGCTTTACTTAAAACTGTGTACTGCTCACCCATGCATTTAATTATTGCTCTGTGACTGCTACAAGGTTATTTATTAACGAGTTATTTTATCTTGATACAGTGGATCTTTTCTCTTATTCTCCTCCTTAATGTTGTGTTATTTTCATCAGAGAAATTTCAGAGAGTGAATGCAAATTGCAGAGCTCCACAATCTCGCTCTCCCTTACTTTGCTATTAGTATGTCAGTATGCTGAATGCTGATGTGTCTCCAGTGCTGCACCACTGTAATGATATATCCTCTTTTATATGTGGTTGTCAGCGCAAATAATTAGACCTAAAAGTTATAGCTGAAATATAATCCAAAAATGGCAAGGCCCTGTTTTGGAAATTGTCTATAAAATGTCAGCACTCAAGGATGCATTGGAAGCATAAATAGTACAGCATTGTTTGAGCACAAGATTAGACTGTAAATGCATTTTTTCTGGTTCCAATTTTTCCTCTCCTGCTGTTGATTCTGTCAATAGATTGTGAGACACCAGCAACTGACTTTCCATTTGAAGTCCTCCCTTGAAATGATAGCGCTAGGGAGAGATGAAAGGTGTCTACAGATGAGTAAACCGTGCAGACTGATGAGCGTGTTCGAGGAGAGCTCCTGAACGAGCCCCTTCCAGCTCGGAGGCGGCGGTGCTGAGGAGGGCAGCGGGTTTGGGGCAAGGCAGAAGTGTGCCTAGGGTGAGGAAAGAAGAGGTCCCGCATCGCTGCCGGCTGGAGGGAGGGGTGGTAGCACTGCTGTTTGCCCAGCTGTGCTGCAGCTGAGAGCCAGCAGGGAGAAGCAGCCGGGTTTCCCCTGCCCCAGCAGCACCGCAGCGTCTCGGGAACACGGGCACGTCCCACTGGTGCCGTCATGTCGCCAGCAGGGCCTCAGCATGCAAAAGAGGGACTGACAGCACGGGCCTGTGAGCCTTGAACGCTTTTATGCCCAGAGCTCAGAGCCGCCACCCCTTGCAGAGAGCAGCAGGGAGGGGGTTCCCGGTTCTCCAGGGGGTAACGTCACCCTCAGAGGGAACCTGAGACCTGAGGACGCAGCCGCTCCTGGTGGAAGGAGCCGGGCAATCGATTCTCGCTCTTTGCTCTCCAGGCAAGGAATGTGCATGTTAATGCATGCTGAATTATTAACGTGATTCAATCTCAACCTGCGGGGCTGTCCTGTTGCCTGCTCCCCTCCTTCCCCCTGGTGGTGCCCCCATCTCCCCACCACCCTTCCTCCCTGTCCTGTGGGATCGGGGCACAGGCTCGGGCTGCGCGGTGCTGCTCACGCCCCAGGGTTGCACTTCGCTTCCCAGGGCCCAGTCTCTGAGCAGTGCACAGCACAGAGCCCTTAACGCTGCCTGGTCTTGGGGTGGACGGCGATGAATCTCATTTTTGACACTCTGCTGGTTTAACTAAACCTCTGAATTCTGCTATTGTCCATCAGAATGATTTTAATATTCACAGTAATTTTCCCTGTGCTGTTCTTGCAAAACCTCCCAACCACCTCCTCAGATCTTTATCCAAAAAGAAGATTGAAAAAAACAAAATTGTGAATTCTTGTCAAGAAAATTATAATAAAAAGGGAAATTTCATTGCTGCAATAAATGAAGAACAACAAAATTTTCTGAAGCAGTTAATGTAGCATCGTGGGCTGTGCTAGCCCATAGATTTGACTTGTAAATTGGGCAGATCTTCTGAAGAGCACTGCTGTTTGAGGGGTTACATTGATTTAAATTATTACCAGGCTCCTATGCTAGAAAAGCAAGAGACTTAAAGCGCTGGCTTGAGCCCGAGGAATGTGTTGATGGTGCTCTGCAAGCTGCTGTGAGATCTCTGCCAGCTCTCGCTAATGCTAACTGACAGCAGCTCCCCTTCTCCCTCCGTGCTGGCTGGGACGAGAAGCTGCCACTCATCCCCCCGTGAGGACAGGAGGCTGGTGGAGCCCGTCCTTTCCTCTGCACGTGCTCCTGCCAGGGCTCGTCCAGGCCAGATTGCTCAACAAAAGCCTTGCCCTGACCCTCTCCCACCTCCCAAGGTGAGAGCTGGCCCTTGCTCAGTGCCAGCTCCCTGGGCAGGCGCCGCTTCTGCAGGACACATCGAGGGGGACAGGGCACCGACGGGGCTTGGCGTGTCCCCAGGAGGGTCCTGAGAGCCAGTGTGGGGTGTGCTGCCTCTGGTCTCACAGGTTTGGGTGCATGCTGGGCTCCGACCCTCCTGCATGGCCTCCGTCCTCCGACCTCAGCTCGCACCGAGTCACTGTGTGCCGTCCCGCTTGCTGCTCGGCCCCAGCACCGCTTGCTCCCTGACTCCTGTGGCCTCCAGTGCCTGCCGGCCTGTTTGCCTGGTGCATGTGCATGAGCACTCCCTGCACACCTATGGCTTTGTCCTCCAGGTTTTGCTCTTTTTTTTTTTTATTTATTTATTTTAATGCAATGTGGGTGGGTGGTTTTGGTCCTTGGATGGGGACGGAAGTTGAACAGCTGAAATAATTCGACGCCATATGCATCGGAAAACGAAAGCTGACGTTTAATGAACGGTGCTGGGTTGCTTTGGTTGGAAGTACACCATCATGTTAAACCATTGCCATGTCCATCAGGTTAACTCCGTATTCTCATGACCGCGTAGCGCTTGAGTACACTTTGAGTTCTGTCTCGGTTGGGGAGCGCTGCCCCGTCAGTCAGGTAACGCCTCACTGGCGATCGCTCATGTAGCTATTGATTTCAGATTTAATAATTGATTAAAAGAAACAACCAGCAAGACTTTGGATATAGACATTAAAAAAAGAAAAGAAAAGCCAGTATCCTTCCCCTGCCTGGTAAGGAGCTAATGAGCCCTGTTTTGTCACCGAGACGACGTGTAGTACACACGCGATGTTGACAGCATTGTCTCATTTATCACGAAGCCTCAGCGCTGTTGTACATGCTGGCGCGGGGGCTTCCGTCTTCAATCTATTTCTGCAAGCCTGTTGGTTGGGGGATGATTCATCAAAGGGAGCGCTAGGTTTGGTTTGGGGACAGCCAGCTGGGCGAGCAGCACCGCCACCTCCGCGGCTCGCCGGGGGGCAGCGTCCGCACCGGCCATGGGGAAGCGGCGGGGCCGGCGCAGACCCCAGGCTGGTGATGCCCACGGTGTCTTGTGAGCAGGCCCCGCTCAGGCTCCTGCCCCATATCCGCCTTCCCCAGAGCTCCACCAGCCCCGTTGGAGGGGTGTCAGGGCAGGGAAGGGCTCCTCGGGTGCCAGCCGGGTGAGAGCCACCGATGCTCTGGGCTGCCCTTCCAGTGGAGGAGGCTAGAGCAGGGCAGGGCTGCTGGGCAGGACACGTTTGGGCAGTTTCCCTTTTTAACTACAGACTAAAATGAGCTTGCCCAGAGGAGACAAAGATTTACCGAGCACAGTTGTTTCTCTACCCTTGCTTAAATAGGCCCATAACACTAACCCTGAAGAAGGGGCCTCATTTCTCAGTGTCGTTTTCCTGACGGGAATGCATATGGCAGGCAGCTTTAGAGCTTTATTGTAGCTGAGAGTTGCTTACAAATAAGTCTTGAATGAAATACCTAGCGAGGGATTGATATGAAGAGAAGCTGTGCAATGAAATAAGGAGGAATACATCTCCCAAAGTGCTGCCACGAAGGTGGGGAGGGTTCTGCCAGCCCCGCACTCTCCTGTCAAGATGGATATGATCTCACATCTGTCAGGATTAGTTCTCTCCTGCCCAGCAAGGTGATCTGTTCAGGCCCTGACAATGTCATGCAGCTCTGGTGACTATTTTTTTCTGAGCCAATGTAGAACCTGAGTTACATTTTGAAAGGAATTATATTTTATTTAGCAGCACACGTGTGCTAATTCAGAAGGAAAGCCTTCTGCTGCCCCTGCCCAAACCCTGCGAGGTTTAGGGGACAGGTTGCTTTACTCTAGAGCTAATAAATTGAGCAGGTAATTCTGTTTTGCAGAGCTTCAGTAGGCCCTGCACAGAGAGATTGTGTGACTGGCATTTGTGCATGCTGTCTAATTAGAGGGATGTAATTTAAATGGAGAAACGTTTCATGTTAGTAATATGATTTTAAAAGACTATGTTTGGAGGGAATGGACTGAGCCATTCCTTAATGAGTTCTTCTAATAAGACGCCAGTGGCTAAGGAAGGAGAGAAAAGCGTGCACAATTTGGCAAAGCAGCGAACAGCTTCTGCGCTTCGTTTTATCCGTCCCGAGGGATAGAAAGGCAAAGCTGTCGAAGCCCCCTCGCGTCCCCCTGCAGTGCAACTGAGTGCTCGCTGCTGCTTCTGTCCCCCTACTAGCTGTCTCCTCCTTGTTTCAGTGCGCCGTGTTGCTCCTCGATTCTCAATCCCTCCGAGCAACCACGAGGTGATGCCAGGGGGGAGCGTGAACCTGACGTGCGTGGCAGTAGGTGCTCCAATGCCCTACGTGAAGTGGATGGCTGGCGTGGAGGAGCTGACCAAAGAAGACGAGATGCCCGTCGGCAGGAACGTCCTGGAGCTCAACAACATCATGCAGTCCGCCAACTACACCTGCGTGGCCATCTCCTCCCTTGGCATGATTGAAGCCACGGCCCAGATCACTGTCAAAGGTAAGGAGTTATTCTTTGTAGTCCTCTTGCGTGGGTTTCAAAGGTGTAGACCTACCCCAGAGTGTTTTGGGTGCAGCCAACTGACTGCATTCTCCTGTGACTTTTCCACCTTGCAAGGGAAGTTCCCAAACCCACAACCTTTTCTTCTTTTCTTTCCTTCCTGCTCTGCCTCTTTCCCTCTCTTCCTGTTCTGTTGCTGTCCTTAAGACGTGCTCCCTGCCGCTGTCTCACAGGTAGCCTTGCCCAAAAGGGAGCGTTACTGCTGATTGCTGACCGCTGGGGATGGGGCAGGTCGCCCAGACAGCTGCCTGCTGGGAGGCTGAAGTACGTGCCCTGCCTTTCCCATCGAGGGCCAAGCAGGCTCACACTGTCCCTCTCCTCTTCTCCTTGCAGCTGATTTGTAGCTCGGATTTTCACAGATATGTCATCCTTGGAGTCTGCCTGGTCTCGCAGGCCGCCTCGTGCACTGTGGCCACCTTTAGCACCGAGCCCCTGCTTGAACAAATCACAGATCTGAGACTTAGCCCCCTCTGACCTGGTGATTAACAGCAAATTCTCCTTTCCCTGGTGCTAGGCAGAGGCTGCTTTTAACCTCAGCCACACACTGCTCCCTTCGCTCACAGTGCCTGCTGCGTGGTGCCTGTTTTCTTACAGAGGAAAGGGGTTGCCTCGGTTGTAGTACCTACCCGAGGGTGTGCAGGAGAAAGGGGCAGGATGGGGAGGTGGTTTGGGTGTGGAGAGGAAGCGGGGGCTGCTCCACTGCACTGATGGGTCCTGGTATTTACCCCCTTGGTCCTGGGAAGGCTCTGCCTCGCTCCCCCTCCTGCTGGTGTGGTGTCCGCTGCCACCCCAGGACTTCAGCCCCTTGTCTTCCTCCTGGTTTCTCTGTCGTGTCTGCACCTTCGCTCTGGATAGCTCAGAAGAACGAAGTACTTGGGAACCTTGATTTTGGGCTGAGCATTTTTCCTATTCCCACCTCATGCACAGCTGCATTACAAGGCACTAATGACTTTAACTAGAGCGGTTCGTAGGAGGTTTAAACTTACTTTAGACTTAAATTCACTCATTGTCTTAACGTATTTGTGTACTCTGCAGATCTCTCTCATGCATACTCTCTTTCTTTGTTCTTTTGGTAAAATGGCAAATCTGGAAATGTTTGCTTGCAGTAGCTACGTTCTCATTAACACTTCAGAGATGTCAGTGTCACAGAGTTCTTGTGTAACAGTTTGTCGTCTGGTTGCAGTTTGACACACCACCCAGTGAAATAGTCGATGTGAAAGTTGGTAATTTCTCTGGCTGTATCCCTCCTGCATGCACTGTAATACTCGCAAGGCATTCCCCCATCAACCCATCTAACAGCACTGTCCATGAACTCCCCGGGGCCGAGGGTGCTGCCTCTGGAAGCAGGGGCGTAGCTCCAGATGACTTGCAGTGCTCCGATTGCTTTACTGTATCCCTTTGTAAATCAGCTGTAAACCTGGCTGCTGGGGCCGGGCCAGCCCAGCCCAGCAAGCACCTTCCCACTGCCAGCTGAACCCCCATGACAGAAACATTCCTGCATCCCCGTTGAATTACCTTTATTTAGCCTGCTGCTGGTAAGTGCGTCAAGCACGTCTAATAACATGATTGCTCTGTTTATCCTTCCATTAAGAACCACTTCAAGCAATATATGGTAATATAAAAATGCATGTTCTAGAGTATGAAATGATTTCTGCCTTTTAAAGAAGAATGTTAATGGGAGGTGGCAGCTCCATTTTTATCCCCGTGCACATTGCAGGGTTTGAGCTGACTGAATTATTTAAATCGCACCTCTCTGCCTTCCAATTGCAGCGCTGCCAAAACCTCCAACGGAGCCATTAGTGACTGAAACGACAGCTACCAGCGTGACCCTCACCTGGGATTCGGGCAACTCCGACCCCATTTCGTATTACGTCATCCAGTACAAGTCCAAGTCCTTGGAGGGTCAGTTCCAGGAGGTGGACGGTGTGGCAACGACCCGCTATAGCATAGGTGGGCTCAGCCCCTTCTCGGAGTACGAGTTCCGGGTGATTGCAGTCAATAACATTGGCAGGGGTCCCCCCAGCGAGCTGGTGGAGGCCCGGACAGGAGAGCAGGCTCCTTCAAGCCCCCCCCTCAAAGTCCAGGCGCGAATGCTGAGCGCCAGCACCATGCTGGTCCAGTGGGAGCAGCCGGAGGAGCCGAACGGACAGATCCGAGGGTACCGCGTTTACTACACCACCGACCCGCATCTGCCTTTGAGCATGTGGCAGAAGCACAACACCGATGACAGCCATCTCACCACCGTGGGGAGCCTCATCACAGGGACCACATACAGCATCCGTGTCCTGGCCTTCACTTCGGTGGGCGACGGGCCCCCCTCGGACATCATCCAGGTCAAAACGCAGCAAGGGGGTACGTATGGAGTGAGGTGCCGTGCCCCCGTGCCCTGCCCCAGTGGTGTGCAGCTCAGCTGTGTGTCTGCTCTGCACCAGGTGTCACAGCTGCACTTGGTGCTCAAATGATGGCGTGTCCAAGTGGCATCCCCGCCCCGCAGCCGGCAGATTTAAGCTGTCAGCTTGCACCAGGGAACTAGGATCGATCTCTGTGCAAGTAACGCAGCCCGCTGTTTTGTCTGGGCTGTGATGGCTAAAAATGTGACACAAGGCCCTGGATTTGTATGTTGGCACCTATGCAGCCTTGCCAGGGTTTGAGTACACGCGTGGAAGTAAGGAGCTGTGATGTAGTCGGGGTCTGGAAGTAAGCATGAGTCCCATAATCACCTGCTGGGTCCCAGCTGTGCTTGCTTGCTGGCCAGGATATTCCAAGAGCCCTGTACTAGTGAGAGGGAAGAAGGGAGGGTCCAGAAGGAGGGCGTGAGGATCCTCCCATGGTGAAGCATGGACTCTGCTAAGCCATGAGACTCTTCTCCCTGCATCTGCCTCCTGGCACTAACCATGTGTTTGGTCCTCAGTTCCTGCCCAGCCAGCTGACTTCCAGGCAGAGGCAGAGTCTGACACCCGCATCCTGCTGACCTGGCTGCCCGCCTCTCAGGAACGCATTACCAAATACGAGCTGCTCTACTGGGAAGGAGAGGATGGCGTTCAGGTGAGTATCTCTGCTTCAGCAGCACTTAGAGCCAGACATTCAGCAGCTTGAGAAGGGGCTCTGCTTGAGCTGGGCTGACAACAGGACTCTTCCTTCACCATGTTCCTTCTGTCCCACGGGTGTGTGATGGGGTCCAGCAGTCTCGGTCTGGCTCCTGTGTAAGTGACCTCGGCAGTGAGTGCTGATTCCCAGCAAGGTAATAGCTTGGGACTGGAAGGGCTCCAGAATGCAATGGCACCATCCCTGATGCATCTGTACTGCTGGTGTCTTTAAATGCTTCCACATGGGTCTGAAATGGCCTTCAAAATCTGTCTGTAGCTCCTAGACTCTGCAGAGCACTTCAGGAGCAGATTGAGGCTGGCCTAGAGAGAGCTCTTCCACATTTACTGACACATCACTAGAAGTTCAGTTCTGTGCATATCAAAATTAGCACTGACATCAGGGCACCACAGTGAGCATTGTGCTGTGGCAGCATCACAGTGTCCCATAGTCCTCTCCTCCCCCTGGGTTTTATAATGGCATGAAAGCTACCAAAAATAAGTGTCTGCCAAGTGAAGTGTCAGCAAAACCAGCCTTCAGTCAGTGCTGTTCAGGTGCATTGGAGGTCTTGACTGCTTGGGGACGAGGGCTTCACTATTTCACAGGCAAACACCATGTGTCGAGAGGAATGTTGGAGCTGAGCACCAGCTTTTCTCTCTTCTCCAACTACACCAAATAACTTGTGTTTCCCTTCATTTGCCAGCAAAAGGTGGAGTTTGACCCAACCTCGTCGTACGCTGTGGAAGGTCTCAAACCAGACACGCTGTATAAGTTCCGGCTGGGTGCCCGCTCTGAGCTGGGGGTAGGAGTCTATACCCCCACCATCGAAGCCAGAACTGCCCAATCCAGTAAGTGTTTGACACTGCCCTACTGAAGGCAAAGCAAAAGCAGTCCAGTTCCCATCACCTGGGCACGGAGCAGCTCGGTGCCTCTGCCCTTGGGTGACCGCTGGCGTGTAGTTTGCTAACGGGCGTAATGGGGAAAGTCAGCTGAGATTTTGGATCAGGGCTCTTTGGCAGAGGGGGTGCACCCAAGTGGTAAGTTCTTTCGTTATGTCCCTTTGATCATGCTGTCTTTCCCTAAGGGTAGGTTCATAAAAACTGATGGAGGAGTGAAACAGACTGGGAAATTGCTTTGGAGAGATTGATTTGAGTGGGTTTGTGCATCTCTATGAATTTACTCCCATGCAGACAAGCTGTCTGGATGGGCAGCGTATGGGTGTTCGCCTGACTCTAAATGTGACTGTCTCCAAGCCATTGGATTTTCACCCCTTCACTCCCCATTCCAGCAGCCTTGCATCTCCAGGAGCCCTTCCCTGGTCCATACACTTGGTTGCAAGGTGAGGCATCTTTTGAGGCCAGATGTGCCCATGGCTGTCGGGTAGCTGGAGGAGTGAGCTTGGGAGAATGGCTGTTTGTCTGGGTTGTGTGAGCAAGCCAGGCTGCTGCTTCTGAGGCTGCAGCGCTGGGGGAAACCAGAACAAGCTGCAGCAGAGTTAATAGGGAGGCTAGATAACGAAGTGACCCAGGCAATATCACTTTCATCCTCACTCTGCCCCATGTGATCACAGAGCTGGAGTTCGCATTGCCCTGGTTGGCAGCTCAAAGAGCTGCGCATAAGCAGATTAGGGCTATCAAAGGGCCTGCGATAAGCTCGTTTTCACTAACGATTTTTGGGCTTGCTATTATGCAAAGAGCATTAAAAAGGGGAAAAAAGACATTTCCGTTTTCACCGTCTGTCTGGGATTTACTAGCCATGTGGGGTGAGCAGTTGGCAAAGGCAGCCAGCCTTCCCTGCAGGGAGGGCGCTGGCATGCACAGCAGCAGCGAGCCTGAGACGGCCATTAGAAAGGGAGCTCGGGCAGGGAAGAGCAGCTCTGCTCAGTACTGGAACGACCTTCTCTTTGAGGGAAACTCAGCTTCATTACCATATCAGTCGCAAGGATTCCTGCACCCTGTTAAGTGAGCTAATGGTGCCTCGGTGCTGCGAGATAGACAGGTATGAAAAAGGAGAGTGGTTCGGATCAAGCAGTTATAAATGCTTGAACATTGAGAACAAGTTCAGAGCAGGGGGATTTGTATGCCTGTTTCAGAAGTTTTGTATTGATAGGCAAAGGCTGAAGCAACTCCTCTGCCTCTCAATTTCATCAGTGGATGCTCATATCCTTGAACACAGTTAATCAAAGACAGCCTTGTGTGTAAATGAGTCCTCCAGGCTCACAACAGTCCAACTAAGAGCAGCCTTTGCTTTGTGGACATCTTTCCACGTCCTGCTCCATGTGCTGGCTGCTCACAGGAGATCTCAGACTGGTCTGTTTCTAAGGTTGTCACTTCACTGGACAGTGGAGCAGTAGCTTCTGACATCTGTTCAGGAAGAGAGATGGGGACAGGCTGGAAAAGATTCAGCCCAAAGCCACAGGAATAACTTGGTTTGTCCAGTAAAACACTGATGTACCTCAGAGTTCTTCAGTTTATCCAAAAAGCAGCTGGGTCATGGCTTATAGGCCCCTACTTGACAAGCTTTCTAATGGCACTCTTTATTCTCCAAGAAAAGTGCTTGACAGTTACTCCTGGGCTATTCAGTGAGGCTGACACACCGCAGGTTGAGGAGTCCCAGGGCAGGGTGGATTCTTACATCCTGGGGGTCTCAAAGTCAAACAGGTCTTTCGAAAAGCTTTGCTCTAGCTCAGCAGAAGTTGTGTGCACAACAAATGACTTCCAGGTAGAAATTCTTTGGTCTGCACTTAACACCACCTTGTGTTAGATGGTTGGATTGGTCCCCTGTGACCTTAAAACTTATTAATCTGGGAAGACTGTTGCTCCCAGCTACAAATTGGCCTCCTTCCTGCGCTCTTCCATCTGGCTGTGCTGAGAAAGGCTGTTAGATCTCAGAGGATGACATGTTCAGGTGGGGCACGAACCGCAGGAGCAGACAGATTCCTGCTTTCCAAAGAGCCTGTCTTCAGGCTCTGTTCCTGGCCCTGACAAGCCAGACAGGGGTAAGGCAGGAGGCACATCATTGATAATGAGTCACTAATGGGCTGGAGGGAGGTGTCTGCATTGCTGCTGCTGGCTCTTCTCATGGCATCCCTGCTTAGGAGCAGTGGGGGTGTTTGTCCAGGAAGGCCAGAGGGGTGCAGAGCCCCTTCACACCCTCCCACCTGCCTCCTGGGCCATCTTTCCTGCTAAGCTGCTTGCTTAGCTGCTGGGCACCCTGCAAAAAGTACGGGCACGGCTGCTCCGAGGGGCTGAGGAGCACGGGGGAGTTCTCCAGGAGCCTGCAGCACCTCAGGCAGTCAGCGTGCTGCAGGAGGGGAGCGGCAGCAGCTCCGTGCCCACCAGGCCTCACCATTAACATGCTGTTCTCGCTTCAAGTCTGAAGGTGGATTTGAGGCTGCCTGTTCCCAACACGAGCAGTAGGTGGGCTGGAGGGGTGCACAGGGCTGGGGGGAGGCTGGATGGAGCAGCTCGGAGAGGGCAGTGCTTGCACCGTGTGCCTGTGGGTGCCACCCAGCCTGCTCTCTGCTGACCCCAGCAGGGCCACCTTCACTCCTTATACATTTTAAGTTGATCCTGCTTATGTTACCAAGTTTTATTTTGCTTTCTTTAAGTGTTTATCTGAGTTTGTGCCTTGTACATCATGTGTGTGACTCTTACCCAGTCAACAGCCAGCGTTTGACCTGCCCGTGCTGCCAGCCAAAATTTTGGAGAAGGAGCTCACTGCTGCATCCTGAAGGGTGCTGTGGAGGCCCAAAGCCAGAGCAAGTCTCTGCTGTGAGAGGCTTCTCTATAGACAATGGCAAAGGAAAGGCTTGCCAAGCTTCTTACATCTCACCTGTCCCCTCTGAGGGATGCCACCAGGCTCTGTCTTATTCTTTCCCTGAATTCACTCTTGCTGTTGCTTTGGTGCTGTATCTTCCTACTCTCTTCCCTGCCACTTCTCTATTTGATTAACCAGAAGTGTGTGAGGATTCGTTTTCTACCCCTACTCCCTTCCAGTACACCAGCTCGCAGGGCCGTTTCCGCTCTGCGTGCCTCAGGAAGACAACTGCCTGCTTCCACACATGGCTTTGGCTTCTCTTTCCTCCAGCACAGCCCACAGCCACAGCCCAGCTCTGCCCAGGCACCAGCTCTGCCCACTCTCCCTCCATCTTTCCTCTTCCCAGGCTCCGTGGATGGGTCCCAGTCCCTGAGCACAGAAGTGGGCACTGAGGGTTATGAGCAGCCTGCAGCTGCCTCTGCAAGCGGGCGGCTCTTGTTCCCAGCAAGCAGAGGTCACTGGTGGCATTGGAGGTCCGGTTGTCTCCAGCTTTTCCAGATCTTCTTCCACTGCCATCCCATGCCCAGCACACTGAGGCACAATTGTTGGGTGTTTTAATTAGCTAAGCTCCCTGCTGCTGTCCGGGGTGATGCAGGTTGTGTTCTCCTGTGAGCAGGCAGGCCAGACTGTCCCTGTGCCCCCGAAAGGCGAGCTCAGGTGCACTGATGGCTTCAAGGACTGCAGCATGGGGAGAAGCACCAGCTTCTCCTCCTGCATTTCTGGGTTTCTGGGTGCAGTGAAAAGGGGAAAGCAGCCCTTCACTCACCATGGCAAAGCAAGATGCCTAATGTACTCCCTTATTGCTTGGCCAGATGTCTTTGTAGCAACAGATGTCTTCGAAACAACTGTGTGTGCTTTTTTGATGCTGGTGCCCTGCCCTCTCTGCTTAGGGCTCTTGCTTTCCATGCAAGCACCCAGGGATGCACCCATCTCCCTTGTCCCTTCCACATCCACATGGGCTCCTTCCCTTCTTTTGGCTTCTGCCCTCATGATAGACACATGAGCACAGCTCCCCTCCTCTTGAGTGCCGCCTGCGGCAGCAAGGTGCAGCCTGGACAACACAAACCCCTCTGCAGGGGTCTCTGTTACTGGAGGCCCTGTGACATCTCCGTAGCATCCCAGGCCAAACGAGGGGGCTGCTGCTCCTGTGACAGGGCTCCCATGCTGCCAGGGCACTGGGTGGAACAGAGCATCCCTAGGGCACTTGCCCAGTTCGGTGCCTTTTCCAGCCTTACAGAGCTATTGTCCTGCTGCAAGATTGCCACAGCCCTCAGTCATCTCTCCTTTCCTGCTCCCTCTCGTTCCCCAGATTTGTTTCACTTCTTTTTCCCAGCAATGCTGTGTGGACAGGACCGGTCCTCATCCACTGCCCAAATGCTCTTCCTCCCCTGTGGTCAGTTAGCACTGCTGGGGCTTAGAAGCTGCCTCAAACTGCAGGTGGTTTATCACCTGGGAGGGATCAAGACCTGCCTACCTTCTCCAGCAAGCTGCCGAGGCAGGTAGCCAGTTTGGGAGGCACGAAGCAGCCAGTCGCAGGTACAAGGCACCCGTGCAGAGCAGCACACCCGTGCTACCTCCTGGTTGTGCCCGGCGCCTGGCTCCCTCCTGGGTGAGCTGCTGCTCGCTGCTGACAGTCGGGATTTCAAACTCTGCCTGGGCGCACCCCAGCCAGCCTCAGCCACCCGCCTTCCCTGCCCTCTGTTGTTTCCTTCACTTGTCTGGGAGCGGGCTTTTGTGCAGTCTGGTGTGTGAGCTTCTCCTTCTGCCATTCCTGCCTTCTGTAGCTTCCTGCCTCTTCTGGCTTCCATCTGCTTCAGATCCTCACTGAGAGCATCTCCCTTCTCCTTACCAGTCTCTCTCTCTCCCTTTACTCCTATTTGCTGCTTGTAAAGTCAGTGTCCAGAACTGCACTGGGAGAAGCTGTTCCCTGATGCAGAAGAGCATTTCTGGCCCCATGCTGTTCATCGGGCCTTCAAATACAAATTGCCCCAGTGCCATCTTTGGTGACCCCCAAGGAAGGCAGGCAGACATCCAGGAAGCTACTGGCTGCATTTTGTGCATCCGTTCGGTGCTCAGTTGGCTGGGTAAAAGTTCCCTGTGCATTTTGGTTTGTCCTTCCACTCATTTCCCTTCATCTCCCCACTTCCTTCATTTATTTATCCCCAGCCCCCTCCGCCCCACCCCAAGAAGTCGAGTGTGTAAGCACCAGCTCCACCACCATCCGGGTAAGTTGGGTGCCGCCGCCTGCCCAGAGCCGCAATGGGGTCATCACCCAGTACTCCATTGCCTACCAGGCAGTGGAAGGAGATGACAGCACCAAGCATGTGGTGGATGGCATTGGACGGGAGCACTCCAGCTGGGAGATCAAGGACCTGGAGAAATGGACCGAGTACAAGGTGTGGGTAAGGGCTCACACCGATGTGGGGCCAGGACCGGAGAGCATCCCCGTGCACGTGCGCACTGACGAGGATGGTAGGTGTTACCGAACTGCTCCCTCAGCTGCCCCGGGGTGACCAGTGCTGCCCTAAATGAGGTGTTTGCAGAGGGGAGAGGGAGTGGGGATGTGATCCCTGGCAGTGCTGCTGGGAGCAGTGCTTTGGTCGGCTGCTTCAGGCAGCACGTGAAGGCGTCACGGTGCTTTGGCTTTCCGGTGCTGTATGGTGGTGAGTTCCCTTTTCCTGAAGGCAACGTGAGCTCTGCCAGCCAAAGGCTTCTCGCATTGTGAGAGCAGGACTTAAAGTTTACTTGTTGACCTGAAATCCAGCAAACTAAGAAGGAGAAATGAAATCCATTTGAAACTTGTAGATATCGCAGGAAAGCTGCTTCCCGCCCCGGCTTCCAGGCAAGCCACAGCTTATATAAATCTGCTCTTCCGCTCAAGAGTCAGAATATCGCATGTACAGAGCACTTTACTGGAAATGACAGCTTTAAAGAGAAATTGCTTTGTATTAGCAGGGCTGTCAGTTATGTCATCATGACTTAAGCCATTTCCTTTGAAAGTGCCAGAGCTCAGGGTGACAGTAGGAACTTCCATGGCTTCACGCTGACCCCAGAAGCTGCAGATTTAATGGGAGGAGAAAGAGGCGCACCATCCAGGCAAAGAAAGGATGATCTCTGCATTGCCCAGGCAGTAGCAAATTGAAACCAGACGTGTTACGGTTCCCCTAAATGGACTGCCACTGTCCCCCTCGTCTCGGTGGCTCTGGAAGCGGTGTCTGGGAATGCTGGCTGACGGCATGCCTGGGCTGGCAAACACATCTGTGTGTCTCCTGCTGCCTGCATTGTTTGCTTCAGCTCTCCTTCTGCAGACTTGTAGCCCAGGGGAAGCTGCTACCCCAGAAATGTCGCAGCAAGCGCTCTCAGTTTTTGGGCACTGGGGTTGGACGTTCCAGCTCAGCTGTCAGGAGTGATTTCACATCCCTCTGCCACGCTGATGCTCAATAGGTAGCCACGCTAAAGGAATGAGAAATGCTAAACTGCCGTCTGAAAACAAATTGAACTTGCCCTCTTGGGTCTGGGATGCAGCGTACGCCTCCCATAACAGGGCGACTTCCCCTCCTGCAGTGGGACGGTGTGCCCTGAAACGCCGGGCTGCTCACACACACTTTGCATGTCCCCACAGCGTCCCTGCACCATGTCCTGCCACGGCCTCTCACCTTCTCGTGGCAGCAGAGCTTGACACACAGCTTCCCTGTGGTTCTCAGGGAGGATCTTGCTTTTTGCTCGGGCTCCTGGCTGTGCATGGGGGCAGGTGCCTTGCTAGGACAGGAAAACCCTGCGACTTGTCCAAGGTCACTGCGCTAAGTGAGCTGGATTACAGCGTAGGCTGCTCCAGCCGGGAGGAGGTAACTACTCAAGCACAGCCCCCTCCATTCCCGTATCTTGGGCTAGCCTCACAGTGCTAAAATGCTCCATTCCTCCTTTCTCTATTTTATTTAATTACGTACAATTAAGAAGGACATCTGGGGAAAATAATGAATTGCCCTGCGGCTTAAAAACTGCACGTACCTGCTGGGTAGCTGTTTCTTCCCCATCTACTTGGTCGAAATAGCAGCATTCATTATGTCTGCTTGTCAGCTATCCATCCCTAATTATCTAATACTGATTGTTTCTTGCTGCGTGGAGAATTGGGGCGGAGGGGGTTCCAAACCCCTGGACTTTCCTGGGTGCTGGGAGGTGGAAGGAGACGTGCAGCAGAGGTGTGAGGATGGAGCCCAGGCGCCTCGCCGGGGTGCTGGGCACTCTGCTGGCAGCCCTCCCCTCTGCAGGGAGCGCACAGCTCCGCGCCCAGCCGCTTCTGGAGGCAGCAGCTCTCCAGGAGCAGCCAAGAGGCTAATTTTTTAGCATTGACATTTTTGTCACAGTCGATGCAAGAGCAAAAAGTAATAAGGAGGTAATTTTTCCAAATGGTAAATACGGTATAAATATATTTTTAAACGGGCCTCACCTTGCAAGAAAATTGATATTTTCTGGGCAGTGTAATTTTTCATTTTATTATCAAAAAGCATTCAGCTAGCCGTGCATGAAATACAGTCCCTAGAGCTGTCACAATCCCCACAGGCCCCTTTATCTGTCTGAGTTCAGTGACTGCTGTCTCTGAGCTCTGGGTTATTGTTTTAGGATGGTGCTTTTCCTCCTCATTAACCTCTTGCTGTCGCAGGGGATGAGCATGCACGTGCTCTGGCTGGTGGCAGGTACCAGGGCTGCCCGCGAGGCAGGCTCAGCACCCAGTCGTGCTACCTGGGGCTGCTGGACTGCGTTTAGATGTACGCAAGGGGATCTGAGAGGAGGAGGTGTGCAGTGACAGGCAGGATGCAAAAAGGGCTTCAAAACCCCTGCCTCCGCTTCGGGGCACCCTGAGCTGCAGGTGGTTACCATACTCTTTATATTCTTGTATTGCTCTTTGCTTCTGGCCACTGCTGGGGGACAAGAAATGAATCTGATCTGGCACAGCTGCTCTTACAGGGGTATTGGTGCATATCGCAGCCCTGCTCTTTCCCACTGAGAGCAGCAGAAGCGCTGGGACAGGGTCAGGGTTATGGCCACACTGGAAAACCGCAGTGCGACCTCCCGGGCAGGTGCAGGGGACTCGTGCCAGCAGGGTCATCCTTGCAATGAGGCAGAGGGAAGGTAGCAGAGGAGTAAGAGCTGGCTGACAGCAGTTGCGTGGTGCCTGCTAAGTGTCCATCCCGTGTGTGTTACAGTGCCCAGTGCCCCACCACGAAAGGTGGAGGTGGAGTCTGTGAATTCGACCGCCATCCGGGTGAGCTGGAAGCTGCCCATCTCCAACAAGCAGCACGGGCAGATCCGGGGCTACCAGGTCACGTACGTGAAGCTGGAAAACAACGAGCCCCGAGGGCAGCCAGTGATCAAGGACGTCATGCTGTCGGAGGCACAGGTACGGCACGGGGACTGCGGGCTGGTGGGCATGGCACCTTCCCTCTGCGGAGGGCTGGGCTGGCTGGGCCCAAGCATTTCTCGGCTGCCCCTTGCAGCTCTGCAGCGTGGGACACAGCCCTGCCTGAGCGGGGCGAGCAGTTTATCCACAGACCGTGGCTTGCAAACTGGTAAAAAGTTTACTCAGGAAAAAGCTGCTGTAGGAAAGATGATGTATCGGGTGATGCTCCTCTCTTCCCCCTTCTCCCACGTGTACCTCTCTCTGCCTGCCTCATCCTGTGCAGACTCCAGCTGGAGCAATTTGTGTTTCGCTGGTCAGGTTATAACCCTTTGGAGAGTTGTAAATAAGCCTCAGCTCTGCTGCTTTCGTGCTGCTGACTGTGTGCAGAGCAAAGCCCCTCTCTGGGCAGAGCCCGTGGGGTGCTGCCTGCCCGTGGGACGCATGGGGTAGTTGGGCACCCTCAGGTGGGGACAGCTGCCAGGCTGGGCAGCCCTGGCATGGCTCAGCAGAGCTTCCCTTCCCTCCTGCTGGTGCTAGGCAGGGACTTGACCTTGAACTGCTTCTTGAAACCAAACTGAAGAGAAGCCACCTGAGTCCAGGAAAGGCTGAAAGAAAAAGTGGTGAGATTCAGGCCCACATCGCCTGTAAACAGCTTCACCTTCTGCCATCCTGATACCACGCTCTGCTCGTATTCATGCAGTCTCCTGGGTACCTCACTGGCACTTAGCCAGGGCCCCATTCCCACCCAGAGCTACAGGCATGGTTATGGGCTCTGTTCAGACCCCAGAAAGGGTACTAGCCTCTTTCCCAGAGTCCCGGGAAATTTTTGGTGCCCTGTGATGATACACAACTCCTCTCTGGAGCAAGGGTCCTTCGTCGTGCACGACCCGTGCTGTTCTCAACAAAGATAATGGTATAAATGAAGTACAGGATCTGCTGCTGTTGGAAGCGACGAGTAATCGATTCAGAGCTGGCTTGCTTGAATGATGCCCAATATAAATACTGGAGAGCTGCAACGATTAATTGATCTATCTCCTGAACGCAGCTGTGAATCATTTATACGTTTGTCAGCGGGGAGTGCAGCGCACAGAGGCGGCTTTACTCCCCATTCATATTCTGCAGGATAAAACTCAGTAATAACGTGGAAAGGGAAAACTTTAAAGAGAAAATGCTGTAAGGGTCCTCGCAGTGTTATCTGGGGCACATCTCTGTTTGTTTCAGATGTTGCTTTATTTTAATCATTAGAAAAGCTACTTGCTGCCCTATACTTATTCCAGGAGGATATAATCTTCCATGTTGTTGGAACAAATGGTGCTTTGTTGTTCAGCTGGAGTTTGGAGTTAATGGGTTGGTCTCAAGCGTAGGTGGGTAAAGCTGGCAGTGTTCTTGATGGTGTTTTCACATATTTTATGCTTGCCCAGCCAGTTCTGCTTTCATTCCTTACTCATATGCATTTTGGAGAGAGGAAGGAACCCCACGCTAATGTGCAGAGCCACTAATGTACCAGAGCCAGAAACTTCCCAAGGACTGCTGGATTTTGCATGGCTCTGAGTGTGTGCAGTTGTCATCAAGGAGGCGAGTTGCTTGAAGTTTCCTGTCCTGTCAAACCACTTAGCAGTCTTTCATATTTGGTGAATTTATGTGGGAAAGTCCTCGATTGCTGCAGTATTTATGTGCTGGCATACACTGTGCTGAGTGCATCTGCTGAAATTCCTGAATGGAAGCGAAGGCCATGAGACAGTTGCACAGAAGTGACTGCTGTGAAGGAGTCACGTCGCTCGTGGGATAAACTAGTGATGACCCTGCAGGGAAGAGGTTTCACTGGCTTGGCAGAAGAGCTCTTCATTTCCTGAAAGAGCGAGAAGCCAGGCATGACCTGTGCTTGTGGTGAAATGCATCTGCTCCAGAAGCTGAAGAACCCTCTGAGAGCTGCCATCTTTTAGTACAGCAGCACGTGTCTTTGCCAACAGCCAGAGGTATTTTCAATGGAAGCAAACAAAGACTGACTGGTACACCTGTCCCTGAAGGTCACGGGATGTAATGGAGTCCTGTTCAGTACTCATAAATATTCCTAACATTTAAACTGATGTACAGGGAGATAATTAAACTGATTGAAAATGGGGGGTCAGAGCAGAAATTCTCGGGACACGTAGGCAGAACCCCTCCTCGTGCCCAGACAGGCTGTCTGCTGATGCTGAGGAGGTATGTATACCACATAATCTGCTTCCTGCAGATGGTACGAAGACACTGGTATTAAAGCTGACTCGTGATTTTTGATGATTGAAGATGAGAAATAGAGAGAGAGTAAACGAAGATGAAAGGAAGAAGAAAAGGGAATGGAGATGTTAGCTATGCAGATAATACAGATTCTCAGTTTTCAAAACCAGTGGAGCGGAAAGGATTCAACCATCAGCAGTGAAGTGGGGGCCCTGGTGCTGGAGAGATCACATTTATTTTGCAGCCTCCTGCCTAGGGAGAATAATCAGCTATCTGGAAGGTCCTGTGATAGAGCTGAGGCTCCTCACTCCTCTCTACGGCTGTGACTGATGACCTCCATCAGGCTTCTGTGTGCCTTCTAGCCTGAGCTCTCACTCCTACGGACAGACTCATGGACCAGCAGAAGTGGCTGTTTCCTGGGGAGGAGCACCCAGTGACAGCGAGTGTCCCACCCACACCACCTCCTGCAGCCCCTGCCGTCGTGGCTCAGCCAAGTCCCACGACAGGCAATGGCAGAAGGTTTGTTTCTGTGCCCTGGGTCTCCTTCACATCTTGTCATTGTAGGAGCAGGTTCCTGGCTGTGATCATCCCGGCACGGAGAGCGCCTCTGGAAGGAGCAGGGCTGAGCCCTGCCGCTCATTTGCGCCCTCCAAGGCAAGCAGCTAAACCTGGTGTGAATCTAGGTGTTGGATCATTGTGTCCTGCTCCCAGCCTGCTTATCCTCATCCCAGAGTGGAACATCTTTGGGGCGTGCTTTCTCCCCTACCCTCGACTTTGTGGCACCTGCTGGGAGCTGGCTGGATACAGCTGGAGGTCTGGTTTTGTGGAGAGACTCCTGCCACCTCCTCCTCCCTGCAGAGTTGTAGCAGGGGAGATGTATGCAGCCCACAAGAAGGACTGCAGGTTTCTGGGAAGACTGTGTGGTCTTCGCAGGTGGCACTTCTCCATCCAGCGTGGAGACTGAATGCACGTCCCACCAGAAGAGCAGGAAGAGGTAACGGCAAGCACTTCAAGCTGCTGGAATGAGATCAAAGAAGATGGGAAGCAGAGACTCCTGTTTTCCCTGGGCAGTGCCCACCCCAGGCGTAACACAGAGGAATTTACAGCCTCCCCCTTTTGCTGGGTGCTAGTCAGGGATCCTTATCAGGATCTGCTTGGAACAACTCCTGCTGCGCACCTAGGTGCGGAGGTGAGATACACCCTGCTTCCTGAGCGGAGCAAAACTGAAAGGCACAATCCAAAAGGCATTGCAGTAATGGACAAAGAAGTTGTGGAGCCCACAGACTTCTCCATATCCAACAGGCTCAGCGCCCTGAGCTTGCATCTGGAGTTTCACTGTTGCACCACGGTCGCTGAAGCAGAGAGGAGGATCTGCAGGAAAACCCAATATCTGCATCCCTTAGCTGGGGCTGCTCAAGAGGGCTGGAGTCTGTCTTTTGTAAGAGCCATGGTCAGGGAAAACAGCCGTTCCCTGGTGAGACATGACTATACTGTGTGGTGTTGAAGTGTAAAATGAAACGTTAAGGCATTGCAGCTGCCATAAATACAGACTGTTAGCTTTAGCACTTCCCTGAGCCATCCTGCCTCATGCGCACAGCACTGTCGGAATTCTTTTTATGACAGCTCCTGGGCCTTTCAGATCAATTTGTCTTACTGACCAATCTTAAGCATTTAAGAAGCAATTGAGCAAGTTTAGGAAGGAAATGTTTTGATCCGCAGATGATATTTTCATAATGAAACTGAATTTATATCAGGCTATTTATGCAGGCCTGGCTTTTCACTGTTACTCCTCCAGCACAGACCTCAAGGTGTTTCTCTGCACTCTGATCTGATACAAGATTAAAGGCCACTGAAACATCGGAGCAAACACAGTCTGAACATTAAACGTTGGCCTAATATCCTGGTGGATAATAATCCCCCTGCTGCGGTGTGAAAGCTGCAAGGTGAGGTGGCCTTGCTCTTCCTTGCAGTGGGGCATCAGCGTCTGCTGCTGGAGCTAAACGTGGACAGCAGTGGGGCAGCTCGGGGTGCCACCACCCACACGGCCATCGTCCACCAGGAACAGTGTTGGAGCAGCAGTGTCCTTCTGGGGGAAAGAGCCACCAGGCCTCACGTCCTTCCTGTAGCAAGATTTTTTTCAGGCTGTAGATAGCAGGGCAGAGCACGTGGCTGTTGGCCGTGGGGTGGGGTGGCCGGTGTAGGTAGGACATCGGCAGTGGCTTGGGTTCAGCTGAGCACACAACACTGGAAATAACACCAAGGTGCTAAAAAGGGGACCTCTGGGGACAACAGTGGTCAGTCAGGGCTTTGACTTTTGACTTTATAGGAAGTCTTCAGGGACAGCTTGACCTCTTTGCTGAAATTAAATTTGAAGATGGCTTAGCAGGACAATTCTTTTGCAGTCGTATGGCATGAAATAAGTGAACTGTAAGAAAATCTTAGAGGAGCATTTCTCCCATAGCTGCTTCTTTGTGAATTCAGAAAATGAAGTAGCAAATATTTTGAAGGCATGCCATGTATTTTACTTCTGAGGAGAGTTCTCTACCACTGTGATAAGCTCCAGCCTGTGAAAGCCACCTCAAATAGCCTGAGTACAAAAGACAACTTGTAGCTTTAATACCATTTAGTACTTCCGCAGCATCAGCAGGTTCCCAGGCACTTCAGCAGCATTAGCTGGGCTTCCCAGTGTCCTGAGAAAGTCGGGATCTGAGCGCCATTTCACAGCTGGCGGTTCAGGCTCAGTGCAGGGCTTGCCAAGGCTCACACTGTGAGTCAGGGGCAATAATACCTATCTTCCACTTTCATCTCCGTGCTTGAACCCATCGACCGGTGCTTCCTCCAGGCAGATTCAGTAACCTGAGATGTAACGCATCACCTTGGCTGAGAGAGCTCTCTGTGATCTCTGCAAACCTCCCTTTGGTGCATGAACCGCAAAGAACCATGCTGCTGGCATGCCTCTCAGTTTTGATGCCTTATAACCCCAAATCCCATCAGAAACCTGCATGGTCTCTCTCCAGAGCCATAATTGAGCTGCCATGGCTGAGATCCCACGTGATCTTTTACTGGGAAATGTTTTGTGTAGAAGTCTTACCTGCAGGGCTGCTCTTGCCAGATGAGTGTTTGCTGTTTGCTGCTGTGATGCCATGTAATTGGGAGCGAGGAGCTGTTCCCTTGGTACGGGCATCAGTGGTAGCCCTGCTCCAAGCCATGCGGCGCTGTTGGAGAGGAACAGCTTAGTGTGGAGCTCTGGGTAAGATCTCAGCCTCATGGTTTCCAGAAGATGACCCTTCTCAGTTTTCTGAGGTCCCCAGAGCACTTTCTTGAAGGTCTGTAAAGGTCATATTGGTACATCCCAGCAGACAGTCCCTGGCGGGTTTTGTGTGTTGAAGTCTCTAGTTTTTAACGAGAGATGGTGGCTGGAGGATCACTGGGACAGAAACTGGGGATCAGCCCACAAAACTGTGAGTGCTGCCGCTTGTGAGGCAACCCTGATCCCCAGAGTCTTGTCCTTTCTTTCTCCTGCTGGTGGAAGAGGCAGAAAAGTGCAACCAAAGCCAGAAAGGGAAACGACTGCAAAGTTAGGAAGTGGTGATCTCACCATCGATATGGGAAGGAAGCTCCTTGCCCCCATTTGTGTGAATGATCTCAGACCTGCCGCGCAGGCTAGCAGCATGTAGAAAATTGCTCTGTCCCATTCCTTCCCTTGGCACAGCCTGTGCCAAGCGACCCTCTGCGTATAAGTGTTATAATCCCCCCACCCAGTCCTGCTAACCCCTGCTGTCGTCGTCGTCATTGTCATCCCCTTCCTACACGTTGCCCCTTAAAATTCTGTGTCTCCATTTTTCTCTCCTCCTTCCTTTCTCCCCCATCAGTGGAGAGCTGAGGACTCCGTCGACCATGTAAGTACCACTTGTGTGTATTCCAGGTTGGAAAAGAGGGGTTTGGTAAATCGATTTGTGAATTTTGTAGACACAGTGCTGTCAAAACATCCCTTTCACTCCCTTAATGAGGCTGGAGAGTTACATTGTGAAACCTTCCACAAGCAGCAAATCCAGAGAAAATTGGCATTTAGATTGCTACTAAATGCAGAAAAGCAATTGACATTTCCCATAATCTGTATTTCCAGCTTGTTGCAGTGCAGTTTTAGGCAGGCTCAAGTGATCGACTCAGGAGGTGCATCCGACTTTCTGCAGCAGTTGGCCCACCGAGTCACACAGTAAAATTAGATATATAATCTTTAAAGCACATTGATTGTAGTCATGAAAAATAACCTACACTCTCAACCATGACCTTTGGCTGAAACACAGATCGTAATAAGAAAACAATCACATTTAAACAGTTAAATCCAATTTTTCCCACATAATTTTGAAATATAAAATTGGAGGAACAAACTCGAAAATGACCTTTTTAGAGTCAGCAATTCAATTACGTGCCCTGCTGTGAGCTTCCCCGGCACGAAGCATTTCTCCTCCTGCTTTCCAGGGGAGAGCCGCGCTTGGAGTGTCTTTGTCATGCCAGCACTGTGTTTACACGAGGCGATCAGACCTTCTTTCCTCCATCCCTCGTCTCTCTTCCCCTCCTCCCAGCTCGCTTGCTTTGCTCCCGGTGGCATGCTTTTGCGTGTGAATTCCTCTTTGCATGGATTTGGGAGGAGTGAATTCTCTTGGGATGTTCAGAGTCTGCAGGTTTTGTGTGAGTGCTTCCCCCGCGGGCCCGTTGGCACCGATCGGGCTGGGTGTCCACTCACCCGCACACACGGTGCTGCAGGGGCGGAGGTGGGACGGGACTCTGGTTCACACGGTGATTTTGGCGGGGTTCTTGTTGGTGCTTGTTGATTTTTTTTTTTTCCTCTGGGCTGGCTGGTTCCGCAATGGTAACAGGGTGATTTTGATGAGTAAGCCTGGGCAGGGAAACCTGAACCAGCAGCACCGACTGGAAATCAACAGCTTTAACGGCGTGGGTGTCTGTGCGAGTGAGTGCTGGGAGACTGGCTGTGCTCTGGGAGCCACCGCAGGGCCCTTGTCCTTAGTTTTAATGGTCCCAGTCCCTTTCACAGCACCCCCAGCTGAAGGCCCTTCAGGGGGAGCTGCGGAGAGCTGCTGTGCTCGCAGCTTTTTGGGCCTGGCCAGCCGAGCTTGGCACAAGCCACGCTGCCGCTGGAGGCCAGGAGGGAGGAGCAGGCTCTGCGCTTTGATCTCGCATTGAGGTGCGGAGCCGTGCCCTCCTCCTGCCCAGAGGAAGCCAGAGCATGTGAGGATGCCAGTGCCCTGCCTCCTCCTCTCAGACCTCCCACAGCGCAGGGTTTTCCCTCGGGTCTTGCCAGTGCCTCGTGCTGACCCCGTCTGTCCCTGCCGTGCCCGGCGGGGAGGGCGAACGTGGTGCAGCGGCACTGCAGGTGCTCCTTCCCCGAGCTCACTGCTGCCTGCCTTGCCCTGCTGCTCTCCCCGCGGCTCTGCTGCAAGACACAACCTCAAAAATCCCCAAACGAGCCCCCACGAGGTTTCCACAGCTGGCTGAACTGGCTTCTGCTCTGGTTCACAGCTCCACGGTCCTCTTACTCTGTGTGGGGTGGCTGCATCCCCGGCCCGGTCTGCCTTCATGGGGGGCTGTCTCTAGGGCATGGGGGTTAGGCCATTCCCTTTTCCTGTGCACAGGTTGCTCGTGGGTCCCCAGGAGGGCCGAGTTAGAGACAGGGTGAGGTGAGGCAGGTGAGTGGTGGAGCGGTGGCAGTTCCCGCTGGTTGGCTCCATGGGGGTGCCAGCGGGGCGAGACGTGTGTGCTTGGGTGTTGTGCATGAGTGTGTGCCAGTGAGCATGCCCGTGTGTGGCTGTTGGAGACACTGACCCCAGCACCCTCCTTCCGCTCACTCTGGTAATGGGGATTTGCTCTTCTCATTTGCCTCTTCGCCGCCTCGTGGACGCGCTCCCAGGAGACGGTCATTGGAGGCCTGCTGCCAGAAACCACCTACTCCGTCACCGTCGCTGCCTACACCACCAAAGGAGACGGCGCCCGCAGCAAGCCCAAAGTCATCACCACCACAGGGGCAGGTGAGCGTGGGGAGCAGGGACCGCAGCCTTGCAGGGGTGGTGGTGAGACCTCCCGGGAGGTGCCCGGGGAGTACGGCCACGGCACCTGTGCAGGAGGAAGCGAGAGGGCTGGAGGTGCTGCCGAGGTGCATGCTCCTGGGATCTCCAGCCCTTCCTTACAGGCTTTGCTGATGGATCACCCGAGCAAAGTGCAGCAAACAGATGGACGCTGCCAGGGCCCGCAAGAGAGCAGTGGAGCTCATGGGTCTGAGCTCATCTGCGTAGTCCAGAGACCTGGGAAGAGGAAATCTAAAAGTCCAGGCCCTCCCTCAGCTTTGGAGTCACAGCCTGTCCTCATTTTGTCCCTGCTGCGGCAGGAGTTAGGCGAGTGCCATTTCTTGCTTCCTGTGGTGACTGCAGCGCTGCCTGGGATGGCTGCAGGCACGGAGGGCTCCTCAGAGGCACTTCTCAGCTCCCCCCCAGCCATTGCTACCTCTGCCTTCCCTGCCGTATATAGCTCAGCTAACTTGCTCCTAGAGCCATGGTAAAATCTGGAACGCAACAAATCCTGCTGTAGGAGTGCTGCAGACACAACCTGTAGGTCTGGTGATCCCAGCCAGTTCAGTTCTGCTGTCTGAGTAGAAACGTGTACCCTGTGCCTAATGCAACACAGGAGCCTCGGCCAGGAGCAGGGGCACCCAGGAGTTCATCAGGTGCTTTCCTCCGGATGCTGTCAAGCTTGCCTTTGGCGGTGGCACCAGCTAGTTCTCATTGTCTTGTCCTCGATTTCCCACTCACTAGACCTGTCCTACAAATGATAATCCTGCTGCTTGTCACACCGGCCACAGGAATGGTACTTACCGCTTGTTATTGTGGGAATGCAGCTTGTGCAAACTGAGAGCGTTTGTTCCTGGTGCCTTTAAACAAGGAACAGCTTGCCATCTCCTCCGTGCTGCATACAGGGAGCTCCAGAGGTAGTTTCCACTGTCACAGTCTCAAATGCTGACTCCCTTGTGCCTCACCATGATGTATGCTCTGTTCATCAAATTGCTACAGCTGTCCTATGAACAGGAAAAGCTTCCTAAACATCCCAGTGTTGCACTGTAAACCACGGTGAGTCTTCCAATGTTATGATGTACATTTAAAGTTAATATTTTGAATCAACTTTGAAAATAACGTGTCCCATAGCACTAGCTGCTGTTAGACATTGTATTATGAGTGCAAGGAGGATGGCACTGGCAGTGGAAATTTAATTGTGTGTCTTAAATACCTACAAAACCACCCCCAGAGCTGCCTTTGTACTGGCTCATCTGCAGGCTTGACCTCAAAGGGGAGTGTTGGTATCGCCCTCTGATGGCAAAATTGAAGCATAATTCCATCAAATACGTGTTTCTCTTGTGCTCATCTCTGGGCTTAAATGTTTCAAAACTGTGCAAGGGTATTTAGCCAGGTTTGGCTACAATCCCATTTTCATTTTCATATCCGTGGCCCCATCCCTTTGATTCTGAGTATCTTCCCTATCAGTTGATTTGTTTACAAATCTGAGCTGATGTGGAGTGAAGACGCATCCTTTTTTAAACTGAAGGAGATCAAGGTATTAAACCATCAATTTAAAGCCATCAGTTCCTAACCCATGACGGCAACACCCCTTGACTTGCTCAGCATAACCAAAAATCCCATGGAACGCTTGTGCTCACCTCTCACATCGGCACTGACATCTCGAATCTGTTCATCAGCTAAACCAAAATGTGTTCTGATGGCAAACAGCCCGCCCAGCTCCGCTTACTGCCTCTGCAGATGGTAAAACTGCAAGGTTTCAGGATGAAATTAGTCTTCCTCCAGACAGACCAGGGCGCTGGACGTGGGCTTCTGTGTGTCTGTTGTCGAACTGCGCTGGGGCCAGCGTGGCCTGGTGCTGTGCACTAGCTGGAGTGTCTGAAGACCACTGAGTAGGAGCACGGGATTCAGATCTTCTCTGAGATAAATGTGATGCTTTGAGGTACCTTAAACCTTTCCTGTAAAAGGGGATGGTTTTGGGGGCTGGACATGGCTGGATTTATTGCCTGTTTAGATGGCAGCGCATGGGAAAATGGCAGCCAAGAGCTGGCTGGCTCCAGCTTCCCTCGGCACCGGATTAGGGTCAGTCTGCCTCTATCCGTGTGAATTGTCTGTCGTCCTCTTCACCCTGTTGTCTGAACTTTCCCACTTTCCTCAATCCTCACGGACTGAGCAGCACGGAAGCTGTCCTTCCTCCCCCTCCTCCCAGGCTACAGATGGTCATTGTGTGTTTATGTTGCAGTCCCGGGGAAGCCCACCATGATGATTAGCACGACAGCCATGAACACAGCCCTCATCCAGTGGCACCCACCCAAGGAGATGGTAGGGGAGCTGCTGGGTTACCGGCTGCAGTACAGACGTCTTGATGAGGAAAAGATGAACACGATAGACTTCGGCAAGAGGGACCATCACTACACTGTGACCAATCTGCACAAGGGGGCCACGTACCTCTTCAAGCTGTCCGCCAAGAACAGAGCCGGTCCGGGAGAGGAGTTTGAGAAGGAGATCACCACGGCAGAAGACGTGCCCAGTGGCTTCCCGCAGAACCTGCGCGTGGTGGGCCTCACCACTTCCACCACCGAGGTTGCATGGGACCCCCCAGTCTTGGCAGAAAGAAATGGCAAGATTGTCAACTACACAGTGGTATACAGAGACATAAATAGCCAGCAGGACATCGTTAACATCACCAAGGACACAAGTATCACTCTGACGAATTTGAAGCCCGATACCACTTACGACATCAAAGTGAGGGCCCGCACCAATAAGGGGGTTGGGCCGCTCAGCCCCAGCATCCAGTCCCGGACCATGCCTGTCGAGCAAGGTAAGTGCCCTTCTAACAAGCCCTAACAGCAATCTCTGGCTCCAGGACAGGGACCTTTGCTTTCATTCATGAGGCTGCGCTTCCCTTGGCTCTGCGTAATGAGATCAGGTACCGTGTGGCTCCCTAGCGTAGAAGTAGTTCAGCAAGGGGAGGCTCAGTGAAGGTTTCCTTAAAATTGTCGTTTTGGGGGGGAGTTGGTGGTAGCTTAATTGCCTTCATCGCTCCACAGGCACACTTTGCTGTTTTATCTGTACATGAAAGGCTCTTGCTCAAACTGGTGCAGACAGCTGGGTAGGATCATCTGCAGATCCAGTACCTGAGCACCACTGCTTTTTGATCATGGCAAAGGGCCAGCAGAGCGCGAGCAAAGGGGGGAAGAGAAGGCTACAGTTCAGCCGACGGCTCCCTTTCTGTGATGCTGGAAAGTATAGTGAAAAATGGAAACTCCACTGGAGACTGGGACTTGGTAAAAGGCTGCTGCTCTTTTCTCCTCATATCTCACTTCTCTGCTGTAGCTGAACTCTCCGACCTCTGCTGCTAAGTTAGACAAAGAGAGACTTGGAGCTGAGCTGCTGCCTGGCTCCCTCCTGGCTTGGCCTTACAGTGCTCAAAGATCTTGTTTTTCATTTCAGTGTTTGCTAAGAACTTCCGCGTCAACGCCGTCATGAAAACGTCTGTGCTGCTGAGCTGGGAAGTGCCTGACTCCTATAAATCTGCAGTGCCTTTTAAGGTAAGGGTGGGATGCAGAGGACAGGGAGCTCCTCCTGTGGCAGCGAGCAGGGCAGTGGAAAGCAGCACCTTGACCTACTGCGTGGTGTTTTCAGGCCATCAGGCAAGAGAGCAGCAGAGCAAGGTCACGTCGGTTGCTAGTCTGGCATCTTGCAGAGCCCAGATTAGGTACCTGCTCTTGCTTTTGAGCATCCGCATGTGAGCCATGGCACACAGCAGAGCACACTGCTGCTTACTTTTCCTCCTTTCCACCACAGACAGGGTGGAAATTTCTGCAGATCTCAGTACAGCTTCTCTCCCTTAGGAGAAGAGACCAACATGTCACATTGCTAAGGATAATCTTCCACCCAGTCTCAGCATCTGCTGCCTCTGCTGAGGTGGCCTGGGCTGGCAGCAGCATGCTTTCCCTTCCTCCTTGCACATGCACTCTGCCATGCTGGGCCTAAAATGCAAATATAAGGCCTGCCTGAGCAGTGGAGGAGCCATTGCCCAGGGAATGGAGGAAGATGTGGAGCTGCATCCATATGAATGTGTGAGCACCTCCCCTTGTTGCTGATTCTCCTTGTCTAAATCCTAAAGCTAAATTACCGTGATCAATAGCAGACACTTGTTAACATGTAGAGTTTAGCTGAAGCAGATAAGGCTTTTGTGAAGACCTCATGGCATTCAGAGCTTCTCCAGGTGTAGGCTGCATTAGGATCAGCACTCAGATATATGGCTGCAAGGAACTTCCCCGACGCTTGTTACCTTGCACTCTGCTGAAGAACCAGTCTGCTCCACCTTCCCTTCTTCCTGCGGTACGAAGCCCTCAGCTCTGTCTGACAGCTCGCTGCGAGGCAGGAACAGGGTGACCTTTGGAGCGTTACTAATGCGTAAGGAGGGTGGGCTGGTTGGAGGTGGCCAGGATCAGGCATGACGCCGATTCCTTGTCTCGGCCTCATAGCTGCAGCTGCTGACACAGACCGTGAGTCAGGGTCTGCCCCTGCGGTGGGTTAACCCTCGGATGACACGGGAGCAGATGGCATTAGCACTTGCTGGTTGAAGAGCAGTCATGCAAACAAGAGTGTTACAAGGATATTTCTCTAATAGTGTCTTCCTTCTATTAATATTCCCCGGCTTGCAGACACACACGAGCGGAGGCCAGGAGCTAAGAGGGTCAGCTCCAAGTCACTGACTGTGCCACTCGAAAGAAATCCTTAACTTTCAGGACTTGGTATTTTTATAAACAAGGTTCACCTCTCTCCTCTAATTCAGGCACATGGGATGCTGAGGCCAGAGCCTAATACTGTAACTAGCATAGCATTTAAATCTCCATGGGAACAATTAGTATTATCTACACTTGATAAACAGTCTCACGCTAAATCTATGTCCCAAAGGGTGTCATATTCTACTTTAACAGATTTAATTAAAGTAGATATTGTTCTGACAATGAATAGTGAGGCACAAGTAGGACTGGTGCTGTTTTTTTATAGAGGGTGAGCTGAGACCTTAGGAAATGTTACTGCTACCAAATCAATAATGAAGGTTTTCGTTCTCTTCAGGGAATTTTCACAGCTTCTTCTGGTCCAGGAGATAAATTCCTTGTAAAATGTTGCCCAGCCTTTGTGGTGGAGCAGAGGCACCATTCCTTTTTTGTTTCAGCACGCTTGTAGAAAGGCATTCTGGAGCTTTCATGGAAAGTGTAAGACAGATGTGACCTTCTCCTTGGGGAAACTGCACTTCCCTGAGACATTCTTCAGCTGAAGAGCAGGGTGGAGGATATATTGGTTGAAAGCAGCATCACAAGGTGCTGTACAAATGGGGAGAAGCACATTTTCCAAATGATTATGATGCAGGTTTAGAAATAAACCCCAAGAATCCTGGGCAGTGCTATCAGGCATTGCGTCCCGTGGAATGCAGTAAGTACTCCTGTCCCCCAAAAAGTCAACTTTGTCTGCTTCTCCGTCAAGCAGTTATTTTTCTGCAGTACTGCACACTACATGTCTTTTCACCTTGTAGTTCAATACATTCTTTGCTACCTTGAAATGAAGCAGCAGACCTCCAGCAGTGACATTTGGACCCACCTAGCTTCTGGCTTTGCAAATTCTCTCTTCTGAGTAAGAGCAGCACAAATGACATTTTACAGCAATCCATGGGCTAGTCAGCGATGTTTGGCAGTTCAGAGCCCTTGGGCCAAATTTGCTGCTGACTTAAGTAGTTACCAGTGGGGCATGATACAACCTCTAAACAGTGTTCCTGCTTGAGCTCCCAGGCATCTTCAGCTGCACGCGAATGACTGTTTGTGAGCCCTTACATTATTGTAAGGTTTCTGTAGAGGCCTTACCTAATGGTGCATAACATTTGAGAAGACAATGTGTTATGGCAGGTGAAGGAATGTGGAACTGCTACTGCAACGGTGAAGAAAGGAGAGGGCAGAGAATGGTTCAGGAAATCATTGCAAATGCTAATTTCACTGTCTGTAGACACAAATTTCTGTGCATGGTAGTGGAAATCATCATCTGGTGTTGGAGCTCAGTCAGGGACTGTGTCCTGGCTGGTTCCAATGCAGAGCAAGCAGGGAAACGCTGAACTGAAGTGCCCGAGCATCTTTTTGGCCTCTGCTTGCCCCAGGAGAACAGCTGTGTCCCCAGCAGATGCCTCATGCACAGGCAGTTGGTGAGCAAGTGTCTTCCCTAGAGCACAAGCAGAAGCAGTTGGTGATGCCTTTATTAGGGAAAGCTCCATAATGAGAATTCGCTCATCTGAGAGGCAACAGAACTCATCGTGGACTTTGTATCATTCCGGCGTAGTTATTAATGTTGGAATTATGGTTTTGCTCAAGTCTGTGTTGGAGCACATAAGGTGAGGTCCCACTGCTCCCCAGGACAGCTTAGGACCTGCTCTTGTCTGGCCTATTTGGACCTGCACTGCAGCAGGATCGCTGCAAGGGGTCGTGCTGGGACAGACGGCAAAGCTGCTGAGGTAACATGAGGTCTGCCACTCTTGTCTTGGTTGTGCTGACTTGTGTGGCAGAGCAGGGTGAAACCTGCCAAATAACTGCCTGATATCCCAGGGCTACAAGAGACGTTTCTTCATTTTACCTTTTTGCATTTGCTTTAGCACCCATCTGACACAAGTCTCTAGACAAAGGGATGTAAAGCCCAGGAGAAAATACCTGAAAGGGAGTCAGAGCAGAGCAAACTCCTCCAGCCATCCTGACAGCCTTTACTGCACGTGGGGCATCTAGCAGGGGCTTTATCCCTGCAAACCTCTTAATTATTTTAGTAGTTAGGACTTGGATTTGCAGTTCATCCCTGAAGACTGAAGCACATCAGCAAACAAGGGGATTCTCTCCCCTCCATTTCTGGCTCCTCAGTGCCGCTCCGTTGGGAATCCATTCTCAGTTTGCAGCACCCTCAGGAGCCAGTAGCACAAGAAATGGGGCTCCTTTTCTATCCCGATCTCTGTGCAAAGTGATCAGAAGAGGATCTGAAGCATGTCCTGGCTAGCTGTTTGGATACTACAGAAGCAGAGGTGCACATCCCAGGCCTAGCCTGCTCCCTGTGCTCTGCTTGCTTTCCAGGGCCTCCCCCCTCCTCCCAGCCCCAGCACTAAATACTAGAGCAGTGCTAATCAGCTGCCCTTGTCCCAGGGAGCCAGCAGCTTTCTGCAGATTGCTGCCACCTGCTAAAAAGGTGACTTGGAAGGAAAGTTCAGTCCCTCCCTTGCTGCCTGCATCAGCCTGAGCAGCAGGCTCAGCTGGCAAGAGATCTGTTTGACTTCAAGTAATTTTTCTTCCACGGAGCTGTCTTCTCTCTCTGAAGGCCCCCGTTGGAGAGAGCACGTTTTGCTGTGTGGTCTCTGCCTGTGGCGTGTAATAGCTGCCGTGGTTTAACATGCTCCAGCTCTGCCCTTGCCCGTTTTTGGCACACCGTGGCTCTGCACCTCTGTGAAGCATCCCGCGCTCCCCTGCCACGCTGGAAGGTTGCCCGGTGGAAGGAAGCGAGCTGGTTTGTTGCTGCTGGGGCACAACCTCTGCTCCCCCCAGTTCTCTACACGCCGTTTGTCTCTGTCTCTGGGCTCTCTCTGAGTTTCTGCCTTTGCAGAGCCAGCACTGGGGTTTTGGGGCATGGGGGTTGTTCTAGCAAGAGCAGGATGGAGCTTCCCGGGGCAGAGAGTGCCACAGCTGCCATGCCTTGGGCAGGGGTAGGTGTCTCTGAAGCAGGACGAGGACAAAACATCATTAGCTGAGGGGCTGGCAGCCTGGGCTTTTGGGGGGCTACGTATGGGGTGGGTCACCCACTGCCCTGGGCCAGTGGTGGCCCTGCTCTGCTTGCCCCAAGCCCCTCGCTGCAAGTGCGGCAGCGAAAAGCAGCGCGGGTCCCCTGCGTGGCACCAGCATCTGTTGTCATGGTGACGGGTGTCACACCTGCGGAGCCGCCATTTGTTTCGGGTACCAATTTGCGAGCCCAGCGCAGGATTTGTCAGCTCGTCGGCGAGGCACGAGGCACGTAACCCCCCCGGTCACCTTGCTGGGAGGGGGAGGCTCTGCGCCAAGCGCTCCATCAGCTGGGAGGCACGGGAGCGGCACCGATTTAAAGCAGATGGGATTTCACACCGAAAGCATATTGTGTGCTGTAGCCTCGTGAGACGAGGAACAAAAGACCCGTTCAAACCCACACAGGGGTAAAACACGGCCATCTGCAGCCCTTCCCCGAACCGGCGCCGAAAGCGGCGCGCGTGGCACGGCCGGGCTCTGCCCAGGTGCCCCCTCACCACCCTGTGGAGAGCGCGGCTCAGCCCTGTGCTGGGGGCTGCTCTTCTTTAAGGCAAGATTTATGGCTGTTTACGAAGCGCAGGGTAGCTGAACCACCTGAGGGAGGGCCCGGAGCCAAACTGTCGGCTCCGCCGCTGCTATTTTGAGCGTGGGTTTTCATCAGCGGCTGTCGGCTGCATGAGCGTGTCCTCTTCCCCGTTTCAGATTCTGTACAACAGCCAGAGCGTGGAGGTGGACGGCCACTCGATGAAGAAACTCATCAGTGACCTCCAGCCGGACACGGACTATTCTTTTGTGCTAATGAACCGCGGGAGCAGTGCTGGGGGGCTCCAGCACCTCGTCTCGATCCGCACTGCGCCTGATGTCCTGCAAAGCAAACCCATCGCCACGGACAAGTACATCCAGGAGGGAAAATTCACGCTCAGCCTTCCCAAAGTCCAGACCACCGTGCCCGTTAGGTAGGTGCTGTCCCCAGGTGGAGAAGGCAGGCTGGGGGGGCTGGAGATAGTGAAAAGCACATGGCGAGGCTCTGCCAACCGACCGGGATTGTAACCTGGAAGGGAATTTCAGAGCAGGCTGCAGTACAGAGCCAGGCATCTGCCCGTACCGTGGGATCACACTGCTGGCTCCTCCTGAGCAAATATTTATGTGCAATAAAATTAAGACAATTCTCTGACAGTTTGCCCTTGCCCTGGTGGGTATACTCCAGATGCTACCAGCAAAAACACAGTTGAGGATCAGGAGGGACTTTCTCTGACACTGTATAATATCCTTTAAATAAATAATGCCTAAAGCCTCAAGGAGATTAAAAAAGCGAGTTTGTAGAAGTCTTATTCGTTACTGTGGTATCCTTGTGCTGAAGCACAATTCCCCCAGGGTTCTTGCTACAATCCGATTATATAAATGTCCTTCTCGCAGCTCCTACACCACCCTCTGGAGCACAGTCTGTAGATCTTCATTAACCTAATGAGCACTAACAGGAGTGTTCTCTTCTCTGGTGCAGCTGGAACGCTGGCCTCTTCCTCACTGAGCCCTTCCACTGCTTAGAGGGCAGGGAGTGCAGCAGGTCGTCTCGGGGAGGGATATGGCACGTGTTACTGTGTGACCTGCCAGAGAGATGATTTAGGGTGCAGTGCTTATGCTGTCCTTCCTTCCCAGGTGGTACTACATCGTGGTCGTGCCCGCGGATCAGAGCACCAGCAGCCTGACTGCTCGCTGGCGGACACCTGATGAGATGGAGCTGGACCAGGTAGGAGCCTGCAGCAGCTGCTGGAGTGGAAGGGGCTCCCAGGGCGCCTGGCATGCTTTGCCCAGGCCTCCTGAGAGCAGCACGGTTGCACCCAAAGAGGCACGTTCACCCCAAGATGCAGTTTGCCCTGTGCAGGAGTCCTGCTACCCTCATGGCACGGTGCATGTGTGGGTGTCAGGAGAATCTCATGCAAGGGGTTTGTGGGCTCTTTCTTCCTCACACACACCAGCCACACAAAGCAATTAGGAAAAATTCCAAGAAATCACACACACAATTTCACAGAAGTCACACACAGGTCCATTAAGAAAAAAAAAAATAGTTGTAAGGTTGAAGCACTGAGAAATTACAAAGTGTTAGAAGATGCAAGTTAGCCCTTGCTTATCATTAATCTTTAATTACATGATTGCACAGCCTTTTCCATGGTGTCCCAGCTCATTCCACATACGGGTGGATCTGTTCTGCATGTGAAGCAGAGCTGTGTGATGAAGAACCACCATCCGTAGGCCTCCTGCATCATTTCTTTGCAGAAGCTGGAATTTGTTACAAGAAAGAGAAGACTAGGATGAGAAAGGATGGTTTGATTTTGTGCTTTAGGTAGTTAAAAAGCTATCCAGAGAACTGTTTTCTATCTCTGATTGTTTTACTTAGACCTGGGCAAATGATTTAAAATAGCTTTTGTATTAGCAGCCACTGTCTTGGTTCTTTTTGGAGCGCTCAGTTGGAGATGCTGGAGCCTTAGTTGCAAAGCCTAAGCATCCCCAGCTGCAGAGAAAGTCGATAGGAGCTCTACTGGATACAATCAGTGAAGTAAAAAATGCTGAGTTTTCTTTAAAAACAAAACAAGCTTTTCAATTTGACATTCAAAATTAGTGGACATTTTTTACATTAACGTCCCTGTGCCTCTGTTCTCCATCTGTAAAATGAGGATAATCGCTTTCATCTCACCTCATATGGGTGTTTGGAAGATAAGATCGTTAATGTTTGTGAAGCACTTGTAATATTACAGTGATCAGCACCATAGAAAAGCCCACGAGGAAATTATTAATTTTGTCTTCTGAGCCGGGTTTGAATAGTAAGCAATAAACAAGGCCTCAGGCTGCATAATGCAAAGAAGAAAGCAAAATATGGAATAGCTGCTCTTTGATTAAGCACTGTCTGTCCTGTGTATTGAGCAAGGCAGGGGAGTTACAGAGAAGACAGTTTGTGACCATGTAGTCAAGGATCATAACATGGTGCCCATACATCAGACAGCTGAATTGTTTTTGCACAGGTGATGTTAGTCCTGACATTTTCTCATTTTTGAGGATCTGAACTGTGCAAGCCTAGCACTCCTTTGGTGCAGGCTTTTGGTGTGTTAGGTGTAGAGGTGGCAGCAACATCCAGCAGCCTCAAGCACAGCTGGAGCCCCATGGTGTCATACGCACACAGCCGTGCTTTCTGCCGAGAAACAAGAGGGGAGCAAACTCCACCATGCAAAGGCTACCTGTCTGCCTCTTCCCCCATGCTTTCTCTAACATACTGTTCGTAAGAGGGCGAGGATGGACTGATGAGAGGAAAGAGGAGGGAGTGCCTTACCGAGCTCTCATGTCAGAGGGAGTGAGCTCAGCAGCACAGCTTTGTGTGCACGTCACTGTCCCCAGCCCCACCATAGCACTGACATTCCCTGGCTGCCCTGACAATGCTGCACTGATACATTCGTGTGTGAAATGTATTTCATGCCTCTTTCTTCATTTTAAATTAGAATTTCTGTTCCGAGCCTGGTATTCATTTTTACTCATTAGAAAAACATCTTTAAACATCTGAGAGTCTTTTTTAGCAGTGTAATTGAATTTTTGTGTGTTTATATCCTTTTTCATGAATTTGTGGCAGACTATGAAATTTGCCATTTTTATTCCGAACATCCCATGAAATCTGTTATCACTCCGTGATTTACACAAAGTTCTGCCTGCAACCCAGCAGCAGGTGAAATATTGAAGCACTGACAGAAGGGAAAGACACAGCAAATGTCACTTCTTGCCTCTACATCAGTGTCAGCTGTAATTCATGTCCAGTGGCCGTAGAGAATGTGAGTTGCTGTCCGTACCGATAGCTGGGCCACAAAATACGGCCCAGTTCCCTTGCAGCCCACTGGGATGCCCTGACTGGGTGGCAGCCGGGCTGTCCCAGTCCTGCCACTCCCTGTCAGCATCCCAGGGCTCAGGGCTCACCCAGAACCGAGAGGTGCACAGTGAGGGTCTGCAGGTGGGTGCCCCAGCAACACCTAAACACACACACACACCTCCTTCTGATTTATTTGTACCATGTCCAGATCAAACCCAGTGTCTTTTCCTGCCTTCCCTTCCTCCCTGCTGAGTCCTCCAGCTGGTGAGGGAGCAGCGCCAGGCGGTGCCAGGCTGGGCGAAGCAGTAGTGATGCACCTTGTTTGTCCCCAGCTGCTGGAGGCCATCAGCCAGGGGACTCAGAGCAGGCGCCAGCGCCGCCAGGCAGACAGGCTGAAGCCTTACATTGCTGCTCAAGTGGACGTGCTGCCCGAGACCTTCACCCTGGGGGATGAGAAGAACTACAAAGGTTTCTACAACAAGCCCCTCTCTCAGGACCTGAGCTATCGCTGCTTCGTGCTGGCCTCGCTGGAGGACGGAGACACGGTAAGGGCTTCCTGCTGGGGAGGGAGGCACAGCCTTTCCTAGCAGAGCTGAGGGGTGAGAGTCTGACGTGGTTGGCATGCGAGAGTTCCTAATTCTGCTTTGGTTCAAGTAAATGCCTGGGGAAAACAGCCCCTGGAGCACCTGGTCCTTCTCCAGCCAGAATCTCACTCCCAGCTGGAAAAGCAAACCTGCCTCCTAGCGCAGGGCTGGCAGCAGGGCGAGCTGCACACGTGCCTGCTGTGTGGAGATTCTCACTCCCGTGCCTCCCCTTGCTGGAGGGAAATGGGCCATGCCTCTGTCAGTAATGTGTCACCGGGCTCGTGGGGCCTGGGCATGTGATGGGGAAGGGAGCAGCTGGTGCAATAAGCAGGGAGCAGCGCGCTGAGACCTTGCATCAGTGTCCAGCTGTAAACAGGGAGGGCAGGAGTGGCGGTGGCAGTGGCTAGTGTGTAAATAATGGGAATAATAGAGATGTACAGAGCCCTTTGGTCGGCTTCCAAGCTGCAGCTTCCTTCCTCAGCCTCATTTGCTTGTAATGGCTCATTAGGGCTGGTCAAGTTCTTCATTATTCATCCAGCTCACGTGTTCTTGTGGCAAGATGTGCATGCTGGTGAGGGGAGGAGAGTCACAGATTAACAATAAGGTAAAGCAGAGGCCTCGGGGTATGCTGTCCAGGCAATCCCTGTCAAGAAGAGATGACCGTAACCAGATGATCCCAGACTAACATCGTCTCCTCCCTAGCAGAGATCTGCCACAGCCCTCTGGTGAGCCACCAGCAAGCAGGGTTTTCACGCTCTGCTCCTACCTACCACCTTTCCGCATCCCCTGCTGCATCACACACATTTTCATTTGAAGCATGAGACACTCTCTGCAGGGCTGTGCACCATCTCCCCCGCTCAGCTCCTCTGAAATTGCTTGCTGTGTCTCTAGTGTCAGCAGGCAAGTGTGGCGTTGGATTTTTTAAAGCAGAGGCGGGGTGGATGAGGGGTTGAAGCACCACCTGTGAGACCAGGGGCACCTGCACCTCACAGTCTGCCTCTGGACATGCCACCGAGATAACAGTCCCTCTGATCTCTTCGGCTTGGGACTTCTCTTGGAAGGAGCCATTTCCAATGTGTGCCTGCAGAAATGTGAATCTTGGCCTCCTGCACAAAGCTTTTGGGATGGAGGCACGTTACCTGGCTGCACAGAGCAGCATCCTCATACCCATTCCCCCACCTTCTGCAGCTTGGCCTTTCTGGGCAGCGATGGGTAAAGCCACCGTGCCTTCCTTTCAAAGCAGCCCCCTGCCCCTACAAAGAGAAGCCCCTGGCCTTCTGGTCTCTGCCAGGCTCAGAGCTGTAGCTGGCCCCTGTTGAACCAGGCAGGTAGAAAAAGGCCGGTGTGTTGTAGTGGTCCCAAGCAGATTTGATGTAAGAACAGAGCTGAAGCAGGAGCCATCAGCTATGTCGGGGTCATTGAAACAGGCTCTGGTAGGGCTGAGACGCTTCACAGAGAAGGCAGGAGCCTCTCCCTTGGCCCCGCAAGCCAGTGTTGTCTCTGAGCACTGATAAATCTGAGGAGAGCAGCTACGATGCTGCACCTGTGCTTGCTGCCAGGAGGATGTTACAGGGAAGAACATTTTCTGTGCTGCACACGTGTGTGAAGCCAGCCTGGCTGGGATCAAGGGCACCTCTGAGAGGAGACCGAGATGTGCATTTGTGTGACACCAGCATGCTTGATTCTTCTCTTTCATCCCCTCACATGGGCGCAGACATGGAGCACATGGCTAAACTTCGACCTTCAAGCAGGCGATTTATAGATCCACGGTCACCTCTTTGTGACCAAAACCTTCGATGGCAAGAGCAGAGCATTCCTAGGTCCCTAATGCAGGGCAGCAGGTGCTGCTCAGAAGCCACAGGCACTGAACTGATGCAGCTCTGGCCCTCTCTAATAGGGGGAAAGGATTTCTTTTTGCAGCATTTAACCCTTCTGACCCAGCAAGGCTGAGCTGTGAAGGGACACCACGGCTACGTAAGCCTTAGCAACAGCAGCAGAACAAGCCAGGTGCGGGGTCATTTTTCTGCAGGAATGGGTTGGGTCTCTGCTAATCCTCTCTTGCTGGTGGGGCTAGCAAGCTGTCCCTCCAGGTTATAAATCACCAGGCTGCCAGAATGCAGAAATCTCTGGAAAGGGGCCTGTGAGCATGAGCCCCTTTCCAAGGTCTGTTTATCAGAGCAGAGACACTGGGAAGAAAATGTTCCTGTCATTTCGTTCCTTGAAGAAAACCGCCTAGCCCAGCAGGGGTTTTCCTAATATAGCCCTGTCCTGGAGAGATGTGTTGATACCAGCACAGCAGGTATTATGAACCACTTAGGAATCATCAGCCAGCCCCACTGTGCAATTGGTTGGGATTCAAAAGCCTGTGATTTGGCTCCAAGAGAATCCAGGGCTGGCAAGTGGCTCTTAGCTGGGCTGCTCCAGTTTGGCACCTCGGGGCCAAGTCTGCTGGCCAGAAAGTTGCTGGCATGGGAATGTTTCACACCAGGAAGAGGCTGTTACTGCAGTGTGACCTCTGCTGATGCTGAGGGAGGGAGGATTGTACGGTGTGCTGCCGGGGTTTGAGAAGCATCGCCGTTCCCTGCTAGCCAGAGGCAAGGGGAAACCTCTGTTTCAGGGATGCGGCTGCTGCTTTAGCCTAATGGATGCTTGCTGTTCTCTCCCTCTCCTGCCGGTGCTGTTCAGAAGAGATACGCAGCCAGCCCCTACTCAGATGAGATTGTGATGGAAGTGGCTTCAGCCAAGCAGCAGGACGAGCCAGAGATGCTGTGGGTGATGGGACCTGTCCTGGCTGTGATACTAATCATCATCATCGTCATCGCTATACTCCTCTTCAAAAGGTGAGCTCCAGTCCAGGGCGGTGCAGTTACAGCATGGGCACGACAGGAGGTGGCACCTTCGAGACTCCTTCCAGCCTTCAGATGGGGGGTGCCTGGTAGACAGTCCTTGGTGGTCGCAGGGAGGAGGAAGGTCTCCTTTATAAAAAAAAGACTGCTTTATAAAGATTGCAGAAGGACTGGGTATGCAGAAGGTAATTAATACCAGCCCCAGGACACAGAGCTGCTTGTGGATTTTGGAAACCTGTGAGCAGTGGGAGAGGGGAGAGCAGCAGCTTTGTTCCTAAAGCCAGTCTGACCACTCTCTCGTCTCGCAGCTTGGATTTGCAGCACCAGGAACATCTGTAGTACCACTTACCTGCTGAAATTACCCACTAGATCTCTGGCAGGTGCCCCCACTGCTGCGAATTTTGACAGGGGGACATGGTCTTAGTGAGAACAGGGCGTGGATGTGACAGGCTGAAATCGGAGTAGGAGCGCTGCTCTTGAGGCCCCTGGGTCCTGGCTGCTGCGTCCCTGCTGAAGCAGCCTCCTGCTCACACGTAGCAGAGCAATCCTGCCAGAGCTGTAACTGGTGCGAGGCGATTGTTAGTCCTTGCAGGTTGCATTTGCATGTATCTGCGTAGCCTGTTCAATTACACTCGGTCATATTGTCTATCAGCTCAGCTCCAAGGTTCTGCTCCTCCTGGACTCTCTATTTACTATTTATGTGTATCTGTAGCTTGGGGAAAGGAGCTGCTTTTGTTGTCTGATTAAATGGAGCTCTGCTGTGCATGTGCAGTCAGTGCCTTTCTGTGTCAGTGATCATCTCCTTTCTTCTGTTTCTGCTCTTCCCTGGATCTAGTAAACAAGAAAGGTATGAATCCATTTTATCTTCTTGTTTTGCTAAAATTTCAAATCTATTTCCCTGTTTAAATATCAAGCCTGGTGCTGGTAAGGGGCATCTTTGTTTTTGGGAACTCAGGGCTTGCCAACACTGGGGGTTTACAGAGATTTTGTTTCCTCAAAGGCATCAGCCTCCCAGTAATTGTTAGCCCCTCACAGGCTGATGCAGGGAGATGGTTCCAGCGTAAAGACTTCCTAGATTGTTTTTGCAATTAGATTAAAAATCCAGAAACAACAACAGCAGCAGTTATAGGTGCTTCTTTGTATTCTCAGTCACTTCAGACTGAGAGCTGTTGCAGCAAGAGTGCAGGTGCATTCTTGCATTCTGTAATGAGGAAGCTTTAAGCAAACACCAGGCAATTGTAAGAAACAAAGTGTTGGCTGATCTTTACGGTGGGAAAATGGCCCCCTCCTTCTCTGCCCAGGGAGTCTGTACCTGGGCCCCACAGATGCTGTGCCCGCCTTGTTTTAGCTCTGCTTTAACCCAGCCTGGTGTGGGTCGAGCACCATGAAGCAGCCCCAGCCCTCTGTGCTCACCCTCAGCATTCGTGTCCCTGCTGCATCCTAGCCCACGCAGCAGCACCTCCGTGTCCAGCATCACCTGCATGCTCGGAAGGATGCTCTGTTATCCTCCTGCTTTTCTCCCGGCGGTATCTCTGCTGCATATTCACAATTTCAGATCTACAATGGGAACAAACAGAACCTGAGTAGCAGTAGCTAGCTTGGGATCTGGAGGTTTGTTTAGCGGTGGCCCCAACTAGGCTAATGAGAGAGGCAAACATTAATGATATGCCGTGCCCATTCCCCAGCAAAGCTAGGCCACCTTGCTCAAGGGCTCAGGGACTGGCACGCAGTAGCACATGGCACATCCTGCTATGCTCCTGAGAGGAAAAACAGTGCTTTATTTGTTTGCCATGTATTTTTCTTCCCTTCTATCAATGCTCTTAGTCTGTCGGCTCTTTTGTCTCAGTCCAGGCAGCTAGGAGGCTTCTGAGGTGTTGAGACACCTCTGAGGTGTTGCGAGTATTGTAAGACTCACAAGCTGGTCCTCCCCACTGAACCACCCCAGTGCCTGATGCAGCCACGGGCTACAGATGGAGCTTGCTCGCAGTCTGTGCTTCAGAGCAGGTTTCACTCATGATCTATGCACGAAATTTTACTTAATTTATTACCAGTAGTGCCAGCCCAGCATGGGCAGGGGAAGTGATGGTGCCCTGTGCCTGTTTAGAGCATTTCTGATCATGGGTGGTTCAGGGTCACCACCATCCAGAGCTGCAGCTGCCTGTGTGCAGAGCATGGCAGCCCTCAGGGTGCCTTGAAATGCCTCACAGTGACGGAGGAAGCAGATGCTGGCTGTTGTGATTTACAGGGTGGTAAACATGCTAGTGTTTGTGCAGATGAGCAGTGGTGCAGCTCCCTCTTTTGCAGAAAGCATCAGGTCAGCAGAGGGGTTCATCATCAGGCAAAATCCATTTTCAGGCTGTAGCCAGGAGAGAAAATCTCTGCGTATTATTGCTGCACGCTCAGCACCTTGGCAAAGCACCAGGATCAGCACAGGCTCAAAAGAGTGTCCCTGTCCAATACCCTTCTGTACTGCACGGGAACATCCAGTGTACTTGTAACACAGAGCAAGAAGTGGGACAGAGAGAATTGCTAGAAAGCCTGTTTGCAGTATTAGATTGTCCTTAGTATTCACTTGTCCGCTGCTTGATTGGATCTGTCCCTGCCTTGCCTGTGAATTCCAGCAAGAGCTCGAGGTGGTGGCATTGCTTTAGGCATAAATATAGCATGAAGAGACAACAGTGTATTTTATTGTTCCATTAATACACGCCTTGGGTGCCTTCAGCCATTCAAGACGTATATTAATGGCCCAATAAAACACACCCTGAAGAGCCTTTACACTATTATATTACAGTGTTCTATATTTAAATATGTCTAATACGTGAGAAAAAAAAATTGGATTATATCCTTCCACTACAGGAAATAGTTCCTAGAGGGAGTACAAGAGAAAGAAGTCTTGGATCTATCAGCTTTTTCTCTAGTAAATGTTATGCAGAATATCACATTTCAAATGTCTCACTAATCAAACCTCTGCCATCTCTGAAATACAATGAGTCCTCTTCAGAGATGGGAAATGGGAGGCACAGAAGATGTGACTTGCCCGGAGCCCCAGCTGGGATGGGGCTGGGTAGCTGGGACATGGGCACCCAGACTCCTTTCCAGGGTGGCTTGTGCCAGGCTCTGCCAGAGCTCACCTGCTTGTCTCCATCCCCTGTCTACAGGAAAAGGGCACACTCCCCCTCTTCCAAGGATGAGCACTCCATCGGCCTGAAGGACTCACTCCTGGCCCATTCCTCTGACCCGGTTGAGATGAGGCGACTCAACTACCAGACTCCAGGTAGGAGCAGCAAACCCCCTCGTGTCCCACCTGCCCCAGTTCCCCTTCACCAGGTCACCATGACAGAGGGGGAGCCACAAGCTTTCCCTCAGCAACTCTGCACCTTCGTGGGCACAGGAGCACAGATGGGGCTTAGCCCAGGGTTATCCAGGTAGCCACTCTGCCTGCCAGTCCTTCTCCCCAGCCCTGTCACTGCAGGCACACAGGACTGGGAACCCGGATGGGGACAGCCCATGTCTGTTGTGTGTCAGGTCCTACACGAGGCTCACACACAGCCAGGGCCAAGTGGTCACCGTGAGCCAGGAAGAGCCCCCGTACAGTGCTGGGAGAGCTCGCAAGCACCCGTGCCCACGTTGCTCCCAGGTGCTGTGCTGGCTTGGTCCAGGCTGGGGCTCAGCACTGAGCACTGCTGGTGTGGTGCTGCCCACAGGGGAGGGATGGGCAGTGGTGAGCTCTTATGCTGCAAGGGTGTCCCAGCAGCTGTGTCCTGGGACGTTCGGTGTGCTGACACTCCTGCTCTGCTCAGCTCAGGGCAAAGAGCTCCCTGCAGCCCCCGCTGCTCCCCGGGCAGTGCTGTTGCCCAGTGAAGGGCACTGCTGGTTTCAGTGGCCTCAGTCCAGATGATGGCTCAGTAACAGCTGTTGCTTTCTCAGTCTGACTGTTCACTGCAGAGCATCTCCAGTCATGCCTGCGCTGGCCTCCGGTGCCTCGGGCTGTAGCTGTTTGCCAGCCTGCAGAGGCAGCTGTACTTCCCACCGCAGAAAGGTCTCATGCTGCTGCTTTGTGTCTGTCTGTCTCTGATGGCACTGAAAGCACAGTGCCTGTCATTGTAGCGATCAGAGGCGGGCTCGCCCCAACTCATTCAGAGCCTTTCAGAGAGCCTGAGTCCTAGATGAAGTGGAGGAGGGCTTGGGTTTTGTGATGGAGGGAGCAGTTAGCAATAAATGAGGCACAGCACTCTTCTAACTTGCAGCTCCTCCTGGTCTGTAACCTACTTTCCTTTTCCTCCCGCTGCTCATTCAGCTAAGAGCTTTCGTCTAACAGGGGAGTTTTGAAGGGGCCATTTCCTGGTGTAAACATGCTGCCCCTGGGAGGGAGGGAGGGCAAGCGGAGCCTTTCCTCCTGCTGCTCACAGCGGTCTGGCTCGGCCCCGATTGCGGTGGCGTGGGTTTCACCAGCACAGCTCCCTCCGTGCCAGAGCAGCTGCCAGAGGAATCACGTCTCCCAGGCAGGACCGATGGCAGCTTTTGTGGGTAGGATGAAGCAACAGCCTGGCAGTTGTCAGCCAACCTGGCACGTTAATTGGCCACAACAGACCAGCACAGGAGGAAAACACTGTAGGAAGCAAGGGAGGCACCTGCAGCGGGGAGAGAACATCTCAACAGGCAGATGATGGCAAGCAGCAAGAGATGTCAGGATCACACACAGTCAGCAACAGCTCGCGGCTCCTTGGGAGGAGCGAGGTGTTGAACAGGGCACGTGGTCAATGGCCAGGGTGCCTGTGTGTGGGGACCGGCCTCTGTGACGTGTCCCACAGCCCAGGGACACGGGGGACACCTTGCTGTGTGCTTGTGGTTCACATTACGTGGAGGAATGTGAGAGGTCAGGCACCTGCTCCCCCTCCAACAAAGAGTTTGGGTGTTTGCAGCAAGGGCTTCCCTTGCTAGAGCTGTAGGAAGGGTCAAGAGCTGCCATCAGAGAGAGGGGACATCCAGGAAATTTTCCTTTCCCACCTGTACCTAAGAATAAGCCAGAGGTACCGGCTCATTTCTTAATTTTCCAGATCACTCTGGAGAGATAAAAACAACCCCAAGAGCCCGGTTTGCTGGAGGCAGCAGTGCCCTGCGATGCTGCCAACCGGTGCTCCCCACCCAGTGACAGCACCACGTCCCCCCCCAACACTAATGAGGCTCTGTGGGGTGGAAGCAGGTGTCGTGTGGCTAGAAATGACTGTTCCAGCTCCTGACAGGCTTGTACTCGTTAACGAGGAGGCACAAAAGCCTGCGAGCCCAGCAGGCCCGTGCTGCTGCCCCTGTCACCCACCGGCAGCCGAGGCGGTGCCGCGGGGGTGTGCTGACAAGAGGTGCGGGCCACTGGCCCTGCACGCCTCAGTAGCCAGCCTCCCTGCCGGAGTGTGCTGAGCAGGGAAAACCTTGTTTCATGCATAATTAATTGGGCTACTGTTATTAAATATTAAGCTTTCTCATTTTTGTGGGTCTTACTTCAGACAGAGGTTATTTCCCCGCTCTGTACCAGCTCACTGCTTCGCTAAGTGGCTGGCAGGATGCGGGACCGGCAGTGTCCCCGTGTGCCATGAAAGGAGGCCGGGTTGTGCTGCCCAGGAGCTGCAAGCCAGCTGGAGGCTCTGGGGCACCAAGCAGAGGTTGCTGGGGCTGCGGGCAGTCCTGGCCACCAAGCAGCACAAACCTCCCTGTACCACCATCTCCCTGCCCTCCCCTGGGGCACGAGGCCCCAGCCAGCGGTGTGCAGTGGGAATTGGGGCTCTCAGCATCAGCTGGGGGCCTCTGTGCCCACTCCCCGCTCATACTCACACCGCCACTGGGTTGGCAGCATCAGAGTTAAAGCCCTGTGCAGGAGGGAAGCTTCTGGTGCTGTGCAGGTGGTGCTTTCCTTTGCGTCTTCACCTCTCTGTCTTTCCATTTCTGAACCTCTGCGATGATGACTAAAGGCTAATGGGATTTCTGTTCTTGCCCCGTTTCTTTTCTTTGCAGGTGCCAGTGTCCCCAGTTGCCCGAATATCTCAAGTTAGTTTTAACTCCTGTATTTATCTTTTGACACCTTTTGCTTTTTCTTTCCCTTTCTCTCTCGTCTCTGTAATTTCTGTTTCAATGTCATGAAGGTCACCCTCACTCACAGCAGACTGTAGATCAGCAGTGATTCCACTTTGGGCCACGACGCGCGGGCCCCACGGGTGCTGCATGCACGGCAGCGCAGCAGCTCCCACAGCACAGCACGGTGTGGCAGGAGGGCAGGAGCTGGGTGCCGGGCTGCCCCAAGGCTCCCGCAGCAGCCCTTCGCCTGCCAAGGGAGGCAGTAATAACAGCACTGTGGGAGTAACTGCCCCTTTGTCTCTTCTTTGCCTTGTGAGCTTCAAGTTCACTCTCAAACAGCCATAAAAGTGTCTCCTCCCTGCTGAGTCTGGGCATCCACACTCAGGAATGGGAGAGGTAGCACAGATGCTTCCCCCAGGGGCAAAGCCAAGGGCTTTGCATGCTGCAGCCCTCCTAGCCTGGCAGAGAGCTCGACCTTCTCTCACCACAATCCTTAGAAGAGCGTGTAGAAGTCTGGTAGTGTGCACAAAGCCCATGCAAATTCCCTCTGCCTTACCCTGCACCACATGTGGCTGTTGTTCCACATTCACCATAAGAGGATAGCGACTGCCTCTTCATCCCCTTCTGCTCTTGCAGCTCCTTTGGTGCTACAACACTCCTTTGACTAGCAAAGCTGAATTTTGGAGAGATACCCTTGAATTTCTCAGCAGAGATGAATGTCTGCAGCTCTGCCGTGGTCCATGGCTCTGCTGTGCTTCATACACGACCACACTGGGATAACCACATGCTGTGGTTATGTTTCAGCCTTTCTTCCTCCAGCCCCACACTTCTGCCTTGGCCCCATGCTGTTTTCCTCATTTACTTGCTCATCCAGAGCCGCTCGGCGCTACAAAGGCTGCTCCTGAGCTGCAGCCTCTGGAGCTGGGCACCAGTGAGCAGAGTTTGCAGAAACCAGAGCATCATCTTTGTGGGCCCTGCTCAGCCACCTCGGGGATCCTGGTGGCAAACAGGGAAGCACCTGCAGGAGGACCTCAGCACAAGGCAGAAGAGGGCTCCCTCCTTCCCCACCTGTCCGTGCGCTGTCCGGCCACCCGTGGAGAGCCCCGCACTGACAAGTGCCGGAAGGCTGAGCGCGTGGTGGATCAGAGCTCACCTTTGTGCAGCAGTGGCAGGTGCTTTGGGCAGAGGTGTTAGGAGCCCAGCTGGGCAGCAGCTGCAGCGTAGCGTGCAGTGACACTTCCCTGTTATCACCTAATGACTTGTCACCGCTGTGTAAAATGCACATACCCAGCCTGGGGACTGCTCCATCACCTCGGCGGCCCACCGCTGCCATCTGCGGCAGCATTCAGGCTCCAGAGCCATCGAGAAGCTCCTGGCCATGCTCCAGCCCGTCTCCCTGGGTGTGAATCAACAGCTCCAGCCTATTAATAATCATTATTTCCCACGTGGGGGCTCTGGGAAACCCACAGAGCAGCCGATGGAGTCATGAGCCTTGGGATTTGGATGAGCCAGGCTTTGGATGAGGTGTTTCACAGCCGCGTTCCTGCCAAGTCACCATCTCAGCTTCAGGGAAGGAGGTGGCGATGGCTGAGCCCTGAATCCCAGAGCTCGGTGGTTTGCACGTCCCAGCCCGGCAGAGCTGGGCTTTGGGCCCTGGAGCCGGCTCTGCCCCGGCCACAGGAAGGCACCGAGCTGCTCAGCAGCGAGCAGAGCTGCCCCTCAGCTCTCAGACTCGTGCCACCCCCGACCTGGGGAGCAGCAGTCCCTCCATCGGGTCATTCCCACCTTTCCCCAACTCCCCAGAGGACAGGGCGATGCTATGTTCATACACTTGCAGGGGCTTCCCCTGCCGCAGGTCCGGGCAAGTTTCTTTTTGGCTACTGCCATAGTTAGGGCTAAGCATGAGGATCAGCCTCAACCCTTGGTGGTGAGAGTGCCAGAGAACCCCCGTGTTCAACCCCAGCCCGTGTGGGAGCCTGGGAATCACCCCGACAGCACCCCCAGGCCCGTTCCCATCAGGGGCTTGCCTGAGCCCCTGCCCGCTGCGTGGCCTGCTCTGGGTGCCCGTGGCTGTAGTGTCTGAGCATGCTCACCCGGTCATGCCCATTCTGCACATCACTTTTCTTTTCGTTTTCACTGAACCGTGTGCTCTGAGAGCGCGTGCCGCATGCCGCGTGGTCTCGCCGACCTCCTCTCCATCCCGCCCGGCGCTTCACATCGTCCGTCCCGCGTGTCCGCCTCGCGCCCACCTCTTGGTTTTGCTGTGCACATGCTGCTGTCGAGCCCCCCCCCCCAAGGCACGCAGAGCTGTGACCCGTTCCCTCTCCTCCCTTCCCTCCTTGTCGCACCCGCAGGCATGCGCGACCACCCCCCCATCCCCGTGACGGACCTCGCCGACAACATCGACCGGCTGAAGGCCAACGACGGGCTGAAGTTCTCCCAGGAGTACGAGGTGAGCGTGGGAGCGTGCCGGGCAGCGGGGCACAGCCCTGCCAGCCGGGGCTTGGGGCGGACCCCCAGCGGAGAGGGCTCGGGAGCTGCGAGCGATGCCTCCCCCGCAGCGGCATCGCCTGCGTGGGCCCCGAGCCAGGCTGGGAGCCTGCCAGCAATCCCTGCCAGCCCCGAGCGGTGGGAACGCGCCCTGAGCGCTCGGAGCACGGCTCGTGCAGGGAAACGGCCGAATGCGCCGCAGCACGCCGTGCTCCCACCATGGTTACAGCCCTGGGAGTGAATGGGAGCTTGTGTCCAGCCGCCTGGGCTGTGCTTCTCCGCTCTGCTGGGCAGCCTGCCCCTCGAAAACAAGCAGGCATTCGGGTTTCCTGCCCGGCTTTCTGCGCCTCTTCCCCCCTGCATGCCGCTGCACCCTGCTGGTGTTAGCCCCTGCAGCTCGGCTCTGCTGATGTCCCACTGCCTCCAAGCAGTCCTGAGCTGCAGACTCCCCCAGGGACGTGCCTCCAGGGCTGGGCACTGTCCCCACCCGCACTGATGCTGCCTTCGTGCTCACATGGGCATGCGATACACCTTTGGTGACACCCCCATCCTGCACGGCACCTCCAGCCCCAGCCCCTTAATGCCCATCCTCCCCTGAGGGTGACTTGCCAAGGGGGTGAATGTGTGCAGGGGACGGGGCCGAGCAGCACAAGGGCTGCCTTGCTTTTCTCACCTCTCTGCAGGCTGGGTGATGAGGTTGGAAACTTGAAAATTTAGGGAAAAATTCCTCTGCCAGCTGCGAGAGCAGTACTGGCAGGCTCTGTTTTCCTGTGCTTGCGTGCAGGACCCTCTTGAGCTGTAGGGGACTTAGAAATAACCCCCCACTCGTATTAAAGAGGGAATAAATTTGGGATGTGTCCTTCGCATGTGTTATCACTTCTGTTTGAATTGTTATCTGTTGGTGCCCGTGGCCTCCCCTTCCTGCAGCATACTGGTACTGATTCATGAGATGAGATTAGAACATTTCCCCACGAGGTAAAATTATACACGCCAGGAAAGGGAAAGCAGATCTCTGCGCTGAGAAGGTGAGGGACGAATTCCAGCTAGTTCAAAGGGTGAGCTGCGTGTACCTGAGGGAGGCACGGAGCTCCTGTTTGCTTCAAGATGCTAAGAGGAGGCTTCGCTGTCCCTCCGCACACCGCTGCCCAGGCTGGAGAGGAGCTGCGAGTTCACCGGCTCCAGCCCCGCGTTGCGGCTTGGGAAATGTCTGGAGGAATAATGTGCTTCTCTTGCAGTTGCTTGCACTTTCGTGTCGGTCCTGTGAGTGCAGCGCCGAGGTACGCAGTCATATCTGTCTGCCTCGGGCCTTTCGTGATGAGTCCGGCTGAAATGTTAAGCAGGGATGGCCGCTGTGCTGCGTGCGGGCTGCGCCTCTGCTGCGCCGCGGGGCTGCGGCAGGATCCGGCACCCGGGCGCTGCCGTCCTCACGCAAGGTCTGCGCCGCTCGGAGCCTGCAGCATAACACCGAGCTGTGGGAGCTGCTTGGGAAAAAAAACAGCCTTAAGTAAATTCTCTTGGCTGTTTTCATGAGCCGCTCTCTCCTCATTTCTCTTTCTTTGGAGTATCGCGGCTGGTTGAGAGCACCAATCAGTTGTGCTTTTCATGTTGAAGCAGCTGTTAAGGAGCTGATTGTTGCATGTAATCTTTTACCCCTGGATTCTGCTGCATCGGACTCCTCATCAGACAGAAATTACCAAACATGACGGGTTCATAAGGTGTTTGACACTAGGACGGGCCCCAGAGCAGAAATGGTTGCCCCTTCCTGGCACGTGGGGATCATTACAGCCATTTCCCAGTTGAGATCCTGGGAAAAAAAATAATCCAGGACTGAGTTGGCAGAGATGGGCAGGGGTGCTGGTGCGATGGGTCTGCTCTCATCCCACTCCCTGGGTTTGGCATGGTGACGGCTCCCCTCGGGGCTGTGCTTGGAGGGCAGGACGGGGCAGGGCACGCCTGGCGGGCACTGCTGATAAGGGAACCTGCAGAGAGGATGTGGAAAGAGCAGGGGTGGGAGGGAGCAGGCTGTGCAGCCCCAGCGGGAGCCCCCGCTGCGAGCAGTGACCCAGCAGTTGAAAAGTCCTGGTGTCCCCACGGCAGGGTCGTGCTGCCACACGGGGCATAGCAGAGCTGCGCAGGGAGAGCCGAGGGAGGCAGGTTTCGCTGCTGAACCCCTACAGCCCGTTTGCTGTTGGGCTGTGCTGGGGAAGGGTTGCGTGTTGAGTGGTTCTGCAGAGCAGCCTGACGGCTCCACGGGGTGCAGGGCTGTTAATAGATGGCTCCTGTTCCAGCAGCAGCGGCACCCCAGGCAGAGAGCAAATATTTAACAGCACTTCAACCGCCGAGGCCAGCTGCCTAGAGCCATCAGTCTGGCACTTGCCTCGCTCCTGCCGGCGGTCGCGGGGTAACCCAGACACGGGTGACACGAAACAAGACCTGTGGGCACCTCCTCGCACGCCTGCGGAGGAAGCAGGGAGGGCGGCAGAGATCTCTCAGCACGGCCTGGCCTCTATTCGCACAGGTCAGGGAACAAATAACATCGCTCACACCTGCTGGCAGCCCGCGGGGCCGAGCAGCCGGGGCGGCAAAGCCAGCGAAGAGCAAGCTGCATGCCGGGTGCCACAAGAGCAGGCTCCCGTGCTGAGGGTCTGCCCTCACCCCGAGGGTCCCAGCCGGGCCCCCCGCTCCCACCGGTGCTGCTGGAGAGGCTCAGCTGCAGGCTGGGAGCTGCAGCAGGGCTGGGGGGAGCAGAGGGCAAGGGCCTGGCATGCGTCCCGGCCCGGCTGTGCCAGGAGGGTATTTCATTTTTAGCATACAGCGAGAGCTACAGTGAATTTACAGTGTGGGATTAATGGAATTAAGTAAGTGGAAGGGAGGCCAAGGCCCTTAATTATTTATCGGCAGGCGCTGGCGGGTGCTGTGGCTGTGTTGGAGCTCCTCCTGTGGGCCGCCTTCCCATGCTGCAGCCCGTGGATACGGCGGGATCTTGCGCTGAGCTGAGGGATGCCTGCAGTGTAGAAATGAGTGTGCAACGAGTGTGCACGCACACATGGCATCCTGACCATGGGATCCACCCATTAGCAAACACAGACATGGGGCTGCTTCCTGCTCTCTTGGGGGTGCTGCCGTTGCCCTGCACCACGTGCCCAGGAGAGAACTTTTTCCTTGTGTCCAAACTGCGACTTGAGGCTGCTGCCCCTTGTGCCCAGTCCCTCTGGCATGCCCCTCCAGGGCACCCTGCCCAAACCCTCTGTTCACTGGCATTTCCCCCAAAGCCCCCAAGGACACGAAGCCCCCAGTGCTCTTGGCAGGGAGCAGTAGGACCCTGCTCAGGCAGCAGGAGCGGCACTGGGGTCCCCAGGGGTGCTGAGCCCCAGGGTGCTGCTGCAGGGGTCCGGAGAGCCCCCGGGGAGCTGCACGTTGCGAGCGTAATGGGCTAATCGGGAAGTGGCCTGGCAGGCACGCAGCGCTCACGTTCCGGTAAGAGGAATAATAAGGCTGAAGCAGTGCCAGCCATTGATTCGGGAGCGCATTACGTCCTCATTTGAGACGTGGCACAGATTGACAGCGGTCAATGCCTGTGCTAATGTGCTTGATTTCACAGGAGGCTGGGAAGCGCTAACAGCCCGAGCGCCTTCCCCTCGCCGTGCCTTTGTGCAGCAGCCGGGGCCGCAGAGCAGCACGGGGGCACAGCCACGCAGCCCGTGGTGGCCAAGCTGTCCCTGCCCCACCACGGAGCAGGGACACAGCCCGCAGCCAGGTCTGGGAGCTGTGCTGAGGAAGAGGGGGCAGCAAGCCCAAGGCGGATGGCATCCGAGAGACAAACTGGCACCCAGGGTTGTTTTCAAGGCATTTGGAAAGTGCTCTCGAAGCTGTCGAGGAAAGAGCTCTTTTCCAATCCCATTTCAATGGCCTGGCTCCGTCTTTATGTTGATGGCAGTAGCAGCAGGGATCCCTGAGCTGCTTCAGAGAGATTGCTCCTTGCACTTCCATGCTGGGAAGGAGGAGTTTTACTAATTGGGCTTTTTTCTTAATTTGCACTTGCTGTCTTACAACATCTCCCCTGTCTCTTTAAAGCAAAGCAAAACTAAAAATCACGGTGCTTTTAAGTTTGCTCCTGGCTCATTTCCTTCCAGTTTCCCTTCTGCTTTCTAGGAAGGCTGAGTTGAAAGTGTTACTCTCATTGTGTTTTGGGACAAAGCGGTGATTCCTGCGAGCCCCAGAGAGGAGTTAGAGAAGCTTCCCAGTGCCAGGCAATTGTGGAACAAAGTCGGGAAACAGCAGTGCTGCCATAGACCGGGGTTGCAGAGCATCAAGTGGAGATGGCACAAGAGTTGCCAACTGCTGCTCCACGTAATGGGCTTCAACTGCTCTCCAAGCAGCCCATCAGCCTCCCGTTTATTTACTCATTTGTTTGCCTTAAAGGGGGGAACAGGTGTACATTAATTCATCACCAGAGTTTAAATTAAATCATTTTACTTCTAAATGAGTCACTAATTTGCAGGAGTATTTAATTAGACCCTCTTTGCACTCAGGTGCTGTATTACTTCTGACTTTCTCACCTGTTTGCCCTCTTAAGAGGCTGATGATGATTAGACCATTTCTGCACATCCTCATTGCACATCAAAGCAATTAACCCTAATGGCAGCACCTTGATGCCTCTCCTCGGTTCTGGGGGCTCTTGGCAGCCTTGTCTCCCCGAGGAAAAAACCCTTTCCACCACCGTGGCAGGACTCAAGCTTGCTGGGCAGAAGCTGGCTGCACCCCGCAGCGTGGGCAGCCCTGCAGCCTTTTGGCAGAGGTTTGCAGCATGGATTGAGCACCAACAAGTGCGCGCAGCTCTGCCTGCCCCTGCTGCAAAGGGAGGGCTGGCCCCAGCGCCCACCTGTGCCCAGCGCTGGGCAAGTGCTCCCAGGGTGCAGGTAAGGCTGCTGCTTTCTTCTGTTGCTCCTCGGCAGCCGAAGCATCGTTCCAGGAGGTTTGGACCCAAGTGCCCCAGAGAGGCACCGGGGTTCCTGTGCCTGGACTGAGGAGCGTGTGGGGCCGTGGGCTCCCAGCCAGGAGCGGCACTTGCAGTCTCGCTCCTCCCGTCCCTGCTGCAGCGCCTCTGAGCGCTGCTGCTGCCTGCTTATTACACTAATAATAGAAAATTACAGGTTTTCTGTGGGAAATGTCTATTTACATCCTACATTTCCCAAACTACCTATTAGCATCTCTGTGATGTCACATCCTCCTGTGTGTTTCCGTCAGCGCTGGCCTCCCCGCCTGCGGACGACGTGCTGCTGCAGGACAGGACGGTGGCCTGGGGACAGGCGGCTGCCACCTGGCACGGTGCTAGCCCGTGCCCTCAGGGCTGGCACAGCCATCAGAGCAGTGCCCGAGCTCTGTACCCAAGCTGGGTTGGGGTGGGAAGTGCCTGCCCAGTGGCACAGGAGAGCAGAGGACAGCGATGGTGTCACCCCGTGCGTGGATGGTGGCTGATGGTGCCGAGCAGAGGGACAGAGGGGACTGTGCAGGTCAGCCCGGTCAGGGAGCTGTGCTTCCCAGCTCAGCCTTCTGCTCACGGCCGAGCCGGAGCTGGCTGACTCGGGGGTGTTTTATTGCTGGAGAACCCTCCGGCCGTGGCTCTGTGCCAGGCGATGGACGTGGGTTTCTGCAGAGGAGAGCACGCGGTGCTTCCCCGGCCTGCTTACTCAATGCCTGTGGGCTGCCAGAGCTTCAGGGGCCCCGAGCTGGAGTGTGGGTTTTAAAGAGGCTTTGCCTGTGCTGGTACCAGTGGGGGGGATTAATGGGATGACTGGTTCCTGCTGTAGGTGCCTGCCCCAGGCTGTGTGAGCAGAGCAAGTCCCTGCACGAGGCAGCTGCCTCAGCGGGTGCCTCACCTGCCCCTCACCAGGGGCCATCCCGTCTCGGAGGTGCTTCTGGGACAGGCCCTTTTCCCTGGCCTTTGTGCACCAGCCGTGATGCCAAGAAGCTTTGGGACAAGGCCGCCTGGCTGGGCAGGAGCCGGGCAGGCGCCCAGGTGCAGGCACCAGCCCCTGGCCTGAGGGGGAAGCGCGGGGTGTGCGAGGCCGGGGTGCGGGATCGGGATGTGCGCTTCTCAGGCAGATGCACGGCGTGCAGGCCTCAGGCCAAGATTTATAACCACGTCTGTTCTCCAGGTTTATAGCTCCTTGTCACTCTATTAACTCAAACGAGAGATGTTTACATTGCATAAGTAGCTGGAGCAGTGGATAGTAACCTATCAATTTTCATGACTATTCCCTGGCAGAAGCTCCTCAGCTGTGTTGCAGGACACTAATACCCAAAGCTCCCGGGGCAGCAGATACCCAGGGCTTGCTATATTTCAGGAGACTGCAGTTCAACATCTCATAAAACCTCTAGGTCAAGAACTGCGCAGTCAGGTCCCTGTGGAGCCCTGGCACAAGACCAAGCTTCTGCTGATGGGTAGCTCTGGAGGAAAGGATGAGCACACAGAAAGAGCCAAGGGCTGCCCCAGCGAGGGGCTGCTTTGCATGCAGGTTGCTGGAGGCAGGTTCCACCGGGGACGGGGTTTTGGTGTGGTCTGGCTCGACAAAGTGGCCCGGGACAGCCAAGGCAGGTGTGTCTGGCCTGGGGAAAGGCACTCGGGGAAATGCCCTGGCTGAAACGCGTGTGTGCTGCAGCATCCTGCTCGGCTCTAACCACTCCTGCCTCCCTCCCCCTCTCTCCGCAGTCCATCGATCCCGGGCAGCAGTTCACCTGGGAGAACTCCAACCTGGAAGTGAACAAGCCCAAAAACCGCTATGCAAACGTGATCGCGTATGACCACTCGCGTGTCATCCTGACCTCCATCGATGGTAAGTGGTGCCAGGGTGGGCACCCCAGCGAATGGCAGGGAACCATCCCTTTTCCTGTTCTCAGTCAAGCAGGGGCAAACACTGAGAAACACTGAGCACCAAGAGGTGCTTGGAAGCAGGTCAAGGGCCTGCTGGCCCTGCAGCCCCCACCCCAGCGTGGCTGCAGGGCCAGCATCTTCCCCTAGATCTTGTTGGTGTTTGTGCAAAGTAACACCCAGAGCTGAGGGTGCCCTTCCCCTGGGACATCAGGCTCACATGTCCCCCTGCTTGGTGGGAGATGCTTTGGGCCCTGGTGTTCACAGCACCGAGAGAGCCAGCACCACAGGATGCTGCACATCTGTGGGGCCAGGGCTAACGCCTGCTTTCAGTGCCTGCTTTGCAGTCCCCGTGCGTGCAGAGGAGCTGGAGGGCAGGTACCGAAACCCAGGCTCACCCATCCTCATTGTAAGTCAGCACCCAGCCCTGCGCATCACACCTACATCTGCTCGTGGGTGCTGAGGAAGATGCAGCTAATTCGGTGCCCCCCCTGCCTGGGGAAGAGACTGGCTTTGCATACAGGTGGTCCTGCAGCCACTGGCATCCTTTTCCTTGGGATAGAAGTGTCTTTTCTAATGCTAATGCACCACTGATCCTTTAGGGGAGGAGGGGGAGGTCTAGGTGGTCCCTCACAGCAGGACCTGTTGGCAGCAGTAGTGATGCAAAGCCTTGGGGTGCAGGATCACGGGCAAACCCCCTTAACTAGGCAGCTGTGGGGTGAGCACAAGGGGGACAGTCCCTCTTTTCCAGCATGACTCGGTTGCTGTTAGTGGTGTCTGTGTTCCCCAAGTGCCCTGCCAGGCCTGGCTGCTGCTGCTTCCCCAAGCTGTGCTTTGTTGCTGCTGGAGGCTGCTGAGACCTGCAGGAAAAAAAAATAAATGCCCAGGACAAAAGGGCGAGGGGGAGCCCCCCAGCTTTGTTTCCTTCCTCTAATGAAATGCAGATGCCCTCTCCTTGGGGGACAAGGAGATTCCTGCTGCTTCCCCTCCTGGCAGCCAGGCAGCCCGTGCTGAATTGGGGTTTGGAAACACAGCCCCAGGCCCGTGCTTTGCCGCATTCATTTTAGTAACTGTGTGTTTGCATTTTAAAGGCCTTTACAGGAAAATCCTTTCCTCAAGGTGCTGGAGGCAGGGCAAGAGCTGGAGCAGCCTCTGCCAGCAGGCAGCAGGGAGGGTCTCACCCCGAGGAGGGTCCGGGGGGCGGTGGGAGGAAGGTCTCTGGCTCCTCCAGGGTGCTGGTCCCTGCAGGAGGGGCAGGAGGACATCCCTTGCCCGACATCCCCTGCAAACAGAGACAAACAAATGAAGCAGCCTCGTTCTGAAAGGTGCTCTAGGACCATAACAAATAGCTGGTGAATTTAAGACAATTATTTCAATCAGTTGCTTGGGGCCAAACGAGTTCCTTAATATTCCTGCCTGTGAACTTCCCTTTGTGTGCGGGTGGCAGCTGTCTCTCCGCTTTGGTTCTGCCTGATTGTTGCATTAATGTGGTAGCTACAAAGGGTTCTCCTTTGTTCAGGCACCATCCCTGTCCTCTGCAGGGACCCTGCGAGAGATGCTGGCCACACCCTGTAAAGGAGACATGTTAAGAGCCCTGTGAACATATCCACCTTTGCCTGCAGGACCCAGCAGAGTGATAGGCGCAGGGTTGTGGGGTGTCTCCGGAGTAACACTTTGTCCTTTTCTTTTCTCCTCAGGGGTCCCAGGCAGTGATTACATCAACGCCAATTACATTGACGGCTATCGGAAGCAGAACGCCTACATCGCCACGCAGGGACCCCTGCCAGAAACCCTCAGCGACTTCTGGAGGATGGTGTGGGAGCAGAGGACAGCGACGATAGTCATGATGACCAGGCTGGAGGAGAAGTCCAGGGTACAGTCTGTGCTTCCTCGCTGTTCTGGAGCTGGCAGCATGAGCAGGAGAGAGGGGTGGGAGCAGTGCATGGCATGAAGGAGCCCAGGGAGAGGCAGGTCCTTGGGAGCATCTCCCTGTGGGGCAAAAGGGTGGCAAAGCCTTGTCACTGTGGTACCCGACAGCCTCTGCTGTGCCCAAATGTCTGTGCACACCCATCCAGCCTTTCCCTGCCCACATCACTCGTGCCAAAGGAGGAGAGCTCTGTGGAGGGAGTGCTGACAGGCTCTGAAAGCCCGGGGGCTGCATCCCACAGGCCGAGAGCTGCAGCGGGTGGGTGGTACCGGCAGCATCCCGAAGTGACAGCGCTCTGGCGATGCAGGGAACGGCTGACGGGGTCTCGCTGCACTGAGAAGGCTAATTTGTGCCTTGTCCAACGACAACATGTATAAACGATGGGCTCGTGCTGCCAAGATTAGATATTCTGATGTAATAAATGCAAAGCTGCCTGCAAGCCGTGGGAAGGGCGCGAGGTGGAGAGGAAGGAGCAGAGCAGGAGCCCTCACCGTGGGTGGTGGCTCGCGACAGAGCTCAGCCCCTGAGGCCGCAGTTCCTGTGCTGTGACCAACGTGCTCCCGTGCCCAGATGCGCCCTTTGGGCAAAGGCTGCCCAAGCAGGAGGCAGCGTCTGCCTCTCGTGTTCCTAAAAGTAAAATTTTAGTGGTGAGCATTTGTGCTTGCAGAATATTTTAGCGTTGCCATGCCAACAGCAGGAGAAGGGGCTGTGCGCTCAAGCTGTGAAGCACTGGCTATTTTTAGCCCAATAAGATCGTTCTTGAGAAGCAGAAGCTGTCAAGTTTGGGTTTAGTTGAAACTTTTGCCCGCACGCTTTCCCTCCGTTTCAAAGCTTCGGCACCAAAATGCTGGTAGGGGTGTCCCAGCCCACGCTGGCTGCAAGGAAGCAGCTGGAGCAACAGATCACCATGGCAAAACAGATCTGCTTTTCCTGCCTGCTTGAAAATAGGCTTTGTTCACGGGCTTCCCCGGCTCTGCAAATGCCCTACAGCCTGCAGGGAAACCAGTGCTCCTCGGAGAGGAGCTGCCTCTAGAGATGCAGCCCAGCTTTGTGCTGTGCTTCCCAAACTCCTGTACCCCATGGCTCTCACCCTCCCCAACCCAACCCAGGGGGTAAAAATGCGCAGCACTGCCTTCCCAGCAAATGGGCTGAGCAAGACCAGAAGGTGCTGATGGTTCACTCTCTTCAGTGAGGAATCATTCAGGGACTTTGTGATTCCCCATTTCAGTCTGGAGCATATGTTTGAAGTGCAAGGAAAAGCCCTTTTAGGTTGCCAAGCAAATCCATGCCCGGAGTCCTGACTCACTCAACTTCTGGGCTGCTGGGCTGTGCGAAGGCACTCCAAGGTGCGTGTTCCTCCAAGATAACAAGCTCCCTTCGACCCCCCAGGCACTTGTCTTTGCCTGACATGTCTGTGCTGCTGAGCTGTGCATTATCTCCCCCCAGCACACTCCCGTCGTGTCATCCCCTAATGACCTCTGCAGCATTGGTTTCTCTCCCAAACACGGTGCGTGTGGCGGGGCTGGGTCCAGTCTTCTGGTGACAGGACAGGCTGGGAGACCCTGTCACGGGCAGGGGGTGACCAGAGCCCTGAGGAGAGCTGCAGGCTTTACCATGGGTGACCTTGGAAAGTCCCCTTGTCCAGGGCCTTCAGAGCAGGCACAGGGTTGTGTCTGCAGCTGCAGGGGGCAGCGGGGCCGCGTGGTGAGGTGCCCAGCGCAGGGCAGGCTCTGCCTCCTTCCCAGGTGAGCTCTCCTGTCCCTCTCGGCAGTGCTGCCTGCAGATAAGCCAACCAGGACCAGCAGAAGCTTTGCAGCCCTGTGGGGGTGACACTGCTTTAAAGGGCTCCTGAGCTGCAGGGGGAAAAAATCTTTAAAGAGCATCAGCTTTTATGGTCTGCAATTTCAGCTGGCTTGATGGTCCAAATCATCCTCCCTTTTTCATGTTTTCACAAAGCGAGAGGCACATAAAGGATAGAAATGGCTGGATTGTGCAATTTAGCTGCCTTCAAAGCTTTACAATCAGTTTCAGAATCATTCGGTGGCAGTTCAGAAACACACATTGTAGATTAGCTTTCCCGGAGCTGCGAGCATGGCGTGTCCCAGCTGGGGCGCATTGCACGACAGAGGCATTAAAGCAGGATTTCTCCCTCCCTGGGCTATCCTCAAGAGCCCGACAGAGCAGGGTGGAGGAGGGAGGTCTCCCCGAGCAGCTCCAGGCTCCTTCTGTCCCAGCCCCGACCCTGAGCAGCCATCCCCAGCTTGTAACATCTCGTGGGGCTCCGTGTCCCCAGGCAGGGGTGCAGAGGGGTGCTCAGCCAGGGGATCTGGGGCAAGGGGACGCTGGCAGCCAGGTCCTGCTCCAGCCCTCGGTGCCATTTGGATCTTGTGAGTCAGGCCAGGAGCAGAGCAGAGCTCTCGAGCCGAGGAGAGGTGCCCGGCTGCTCTTGGGCACAGGGCACCGAAGGGGAGGGACAGGAAGCACTCAGCAGAGCTGCCATAAGTGGCTGTTGAGGACATTACCGTGCTCCTTAAGTTAATGAGAAGCAAGCACCGCCAGAAGAAAACATCTCTTATCTGCTGTAGTGCCACAGTGCATCGGCTTCAGCATAAAATTTACAGAGCTTGAAAATGGGGCATAAACATTATGGGTAAATTTGGCAGAAAATGTGACTGACTCTTATCTGGTCATGAATAAATAATTTTCAATTACCAGCCCGGGCGCTGCTATTATCCCTCACAGGGAACTCCTCTGAAGTTTGTTTTGTGCTCAAGCACACACGGCACCGTGGTGCGTGGGTGGCAGGAGGGGACTGCTGTCCCCATGGCATGGGTCAGCCTCGGGGACGTTCCCTGCAAGCTGCAGCAAGGGGCAGGCCAGCACAGGGGGGACAGACGGGGCAAGTGGCTGCCCCTCTGTCCCCCCACCGCCTCTAGAAAGGGGTCACGTCATCCTCAAACGGGAAGAGGCAAGCTCAGGTGGCCGGGGATGCGGCTGCAGCTGCCACCCGCTCACGAGGACAGGATGAGTTTAGCTGTGAAAGAAGGTCTGTGACCTCGAGTTGTTGGCTCTGCAGCCAGTCAGCGTAAAATAATGTGCTGCTCTGTGCCAGGCGAGGAGGAGAACCCTCCAGAGATGCGCACGGGGCCGGCCACGCCGTGAGCACAGAGCCAAGGCAGCAGAGCAGATGGAGGGCAGGAGGCGCCGGGCACCCAGCGGGCAGCCCCACTCCGGGCACTTGTGCAGACCCCAAAAAGCAGGGGCAGATGCATCCGTCTGACCCCAGGCTACGGTGCTCCGGCAACCAGGCGGAGTGCAGGATGTGGCTTCTTCGCTCTCGCAAGCCCCACAGTGCTTAAAGTGCCTTCAATTAAAAGGCAGAAGTTCATTGATTTCTAATTAAGCCTGTTGTTTGCCTTCCCACACGTTCCCCTGTAAACACGCTCGGCTAATAATTAAGTTTACTATTCCTTGACAAGCACAGATGATCTTCCATTCACTCCTCTCTCCTAGGGCGGGAAACCATTTTCGGTGCAGTGCACAGGGGTGGGAATGAAGTCTTCCTGCTGTCAGCCGGGCGCTGCGGCTCCGCGGGGTGGGAGCCAGGTGCCAGATGAAATCGGGAGCTCAGGGTGCCAAATTAAATGAGGGAGCTCAGGGCTGGAGAGGAGAAAGCCGAAGGAGTCAGTTGCAAATGCTGAGCTGTGAATAGTGGAGGAGGAGGAGGGCATCAGCAGGTGAGCAGGGAGGGAGTCACAGGGAGAGGAAGGAGCAGGAGGGCTGGGGCCCTGGGGATGTACTGGGGCTGTCTGCCAAGCAGGCTTGCAGCAGGAGCTGTGAAGGTCGGGAGGGGGAGAGGAGGGGTGTTTGGGACCCGTTGCACGGTGATTCTTTTCCACATCCATCCTTTTCTCACCCCAAAGGCCCCAGCCAAGCACTGACCCTTTCTCCTCTCCTCCCTGCAGGTGAAGTGTGACCAGTACTGGCCGAGCCGGGGTACAGAAACCTACGGGATGATCCAGGTCACGCTGCTGGACACAGTCGAGCTGGCGACCTACACCGTCAGGACCTTTGCCCTGTACAAGGTATGGCACGGGCTGGGCTGCTCCTGGGGCTGCAGCGTGGCCCCAGGCAGAGGCAGCTGCTTGTTCCTCGGGTGCATCTGGCCGCTGTCAGATTTTGGCCAGGACACCTGATGCTCTAATGTAGGCGCTCAGACCCTGTGGAGGGCCCCCGAGCAGAGGCCACACTTGCCTCTGGCGAGTGTGCATGTAACAGCTGGCCTCCCATTAGATGGACAACACGGGAGGCAGGGGATTTTTAGTGCTGCTGTCACTAATAATGCAAATGGAGGAGCCGTGCTGCCCTTGGTGTGTGCCCTTCTCTCCTGCCTGCTGCGTACCTCATTAGTGTTGGGCAATCCCCAGAGGCAGCGCTAGCAGCAGCATGGCACAGCAGTGCAGGCAGGCTGTGCACGGCCTCAGAGCACGGCCCTGCCGTGCTGGGGGCCTGCTCACACCCCAGGAAGGCATCTTGTCCCCAGCGCTCACCCAGCCAGTCCTCCCACATTGCTGCACAGATCCCTCACCCCCTGAGGCTCCGCAGGGCAGCCCTGGAGGCGTGGTGCTGATCGGCCATCCCAGGGAGCCGTGGTGCAGAGGGGTGGGGAGACTCATGGCTCGTTCACCTTCCTGTCCATCTGCTCCACTGCTCAGAGCCATTCTGCTGCTTTCCTCAGAGCATCCATGCAGAGGCCTTGCAAGGAACCTATATTTTGCCTCCTACTTCTCAGCGGCAAAACCCCAATAAATGTGTGATCACACACAGCCTTAAATGCCTGCTGTTACCCGGCCGGTTGGATACCTCGTTACCCCAGCAGCGGGTGCCCCTCCTATGGTGATACTGTCCTCACATGGAAGCTTTTCTCTGTCCTCAACAGAATGGCTCCAGCGAGAAGCGAGAGCTGCGGCAGTTCCAGTTCATGGCGTGGCCCGATCACGGGGTGCCAGAATACCCTACCCCGATCCTAGCTTTCCTGCGACGGGTCAAGGCCTGTAACCCACCCGATGCCGGGCCCATGGTTGTCCATTGCAGGTAGGACGGCGTGTTCACAAAGCTGCACCTGGGCTCCTGCCTTCTGGCTGCAGGAGCTCTGCCCTGTCCCCCTGGAAGTGGCACCTCCTGGTCCTGCGGGAAGGTTTCACGGCAGTGTAACCGGCACCACGTGCTTGGGCTGGGAACAGATTGGCAATTAGCAATGGCAATCCAGCAGTGAAGGTTGTGTTGCTTCTGCTATGTCAGGTTGAACAGCACTGCTGTACAGAGAGTCCCAGAACACAGGTTTTCTTGCAAAAATGGAAGTGCAGTTTGAAGATGAAGTGATCTGAGCCCAGTGTAAGTAGGTGGTACCTTTCAGAGGCACATCGTTGACAGACACGCGTGCAGTGACCTGTACCAACATTTATACACAGTATTTACAGTAGAACTCTTTAGCGGGGTAGAAAGGGAGCTCTTTAAGCAAAAATATTAGTCTGCTAAGGCTCAGCATCCTATCCAGGCAAGATTTATCTCCAGCAGCCGAGTGGGGACTATTACTGAACAAACCACTCCATCATTGCTGTTCCGGCATACGCCTTACCAGCAGTGCTTAATGCTCTTCTTTCATGCTCTGTTTCAGATGGGAGTGGGATATAATTAACACACAAACAAGCTATATTAAGGCCCTGTTAAGGATCTGACTTGCACCATAAATGAGGAAATGTCTAGCTCCGTATCTCTGCCTGTGTTTACATGCCGTGACAGCGTGTCTGTTGTTTTCACTCTCCTGGTGAAAAGTTTGGGGGTCGCTGCTGCCCTTCCAGCAGATGCAGAGAGGCTTCCAGTGCTTGAGTGAAGGGCTTGCCATAGAAATGCATGACCTCACCTTGCTGCTTTCCCCTCTGGGGCTGGCTGGCCTCGTTTTATGGGTTAGGGAACAGTGACCCAGGTTAAGGAACAATCAGACATTAAATTTATGGGTTTCATTGGTGCTGGAGCCCAGCCTGGACTTCACGTCTTCCAGCTCCACATGTATGCTGTCACTCTCCTGGCTGTCAAACTCATTTCTCCTTCCCTGTCACTGCACCAGCAGGGTGACACCGTGTCCTTTCTGCTCCTTCAGGGAGAGAGGCACAGCAGAAGGGCTGAGTAGCCTCCCATGCTCTCCCTTGCTACTCTCTCTTGCTTCTCCTGTCACCTCTTGTTTGGGGCTCAGCTCGTTAGCCCGCAACGTGGGGAGCAGCCTTCTCTCTGCTCCAGATCCGGGTGCTCTCCTACACGAGAGCAGAGCTCGCCTGGTGCCCGTGAGGGACGGCATCCTCTCAGGCCTCGTGCTTTGTTCCCGCAGCGCCGGCGTGGGCCGAACTGGGTGCTTCATTGTCATCGACGCCATGCTGGAGCGGATGAAGCACGAGAAGACCGTGGACATCTACGGGCACGTGACGTGCATGCGCTCACAGCGCAACTACATGGTGCAGACGGAGGACCAGTACATCTTCATCCACGAGGCCTTGCTGGAAGCAGCCACATGCGGCAATACCGAGGTGCCTGCACGCAACCTCTTCGCTCACATCCAGAAGCTGACCCAGGTGCCGCCAGGCGAGAGCGTCACTGCGATGGAGCTGGAATTCAAGGTTGGTGACAGCGCCCCAGCAGCCCCCCTCCCTGGGGCCCTGTGTGTGTCCGCACAGCCCCACTGAAACGCTCGTCCAGGGGCTGGGAGAGGAGAGAGACGGCTCATTACAGGCAGTTACTCTTTTACGTGTTTCTAAACCAGGTAGGCAGTGATTTAAAGTACATTTGAATTGTAAAGCTCGTGTCAGCCGTGGTCCCCCCCTGGATTGGCAGCTTCTGGGGAGAATATAAAAGGCAGATGGATGCGCAGTTCACAGCAGCACGTTCTGCTCTAGGTTCACTGTGCAGCAGGAGCTGCATCTGAAATCAGATGCAGATCGTGTTAGTGATAATTGATGTTACTGTGAACAACTTGTCTGGAAACGGCTCCAATTTAAATATGTGAGACGTTTATAGTCTCATTTCTTCAATGCTGAGCTCTGTTATCTTTTAACCACCTAGACACCGAGCCTCAGTGGCTGGAATTGGTGAAAGCAGTGTTTTAAGACATACTGCTTTTAAGAAGCCGTGCCCTCATTTTGCTATCCGTATCTGAGACTGCCTGCTGCAAATATTTATTACAGCCTTGGAGATGGAAACGAGCTCTGGTAACTGTTCATGTTCTCAGGTGAGGTGCGTTAGTCCAGTGAACTCATGCAGGGGAATATAGTTCATGCAGGGAGCTAGCAGACCATGCAGGCTGTGAAATGAACTGCAGCAATACAGCCTCACCCCGGGAATTCCCACCAAATGGCAAAGGAGCAGGTGAGGCAAAATATTGACTTTCTGCATAAACCGGGAAAAACTGAGCAGCTCTGGCCTGTGGTCAGCAGAGGTGCTGGTGCCCTGGACGTGAGACAGTAGAGGTGCCTCTGCAGAGCAAGGAAGGTGTCACCTCCTCGTGGTGGCACCTGCTCTGAAAGCCCTCCCAAGGCTGCCACAGAATTAGGCTCAGCTCTGGTAACTCTATTCTAAAAAAGCAGTAACATTTGTCCCCACTCTGTGCCCTGGCAGTGTCCACTGCTTGGGAAACCTTAGGGAGCAGGATACAGGAGGATCTCATGGGGCTGCATCGCTTCCCAAAGAGGCCCCTGTCCTCCTGTAGCCAAGGACCAGCTGCCACGCACAGAGGGAAAGGTGGCTCGGGGAATGCTAGGAGAGTCTTGGAGAAAAAAAAGAAAAAAGGATACTTCTGTTTGAATGTCTCTGCCAGCAGATCTAAGTAACACATTTACCATGACTCCAATTTACAGGGCTCAAAGGGAACCATAAAATCATAAAATGTCTCGCAGTAACCCAGAATAGATCTTTGCCTAAATATGTCACAGTTCTCACATTTCTCTTGGGTTCTTCTGGGATGAGAAGTAAATAGCAAGACAGTGCTGGGAGATGGAAAGCCTTCCTTCTCTGCTGCCACCAAGCCCGTGTCTCTGGCTCAGCGAGGGGCACGGCCTCATGTGCTGGCCTTCGTGGGTCAGAGAGCGCGTGCGGGTCTCTGCTCCCCTACGTGCAGCTTCAGGGCTGCGCCGATTGTTTCCCCGTGCTGCTTCCTGGAGGGGAACTGCTGTCACGTGCAGCCATGCACCGAAAGCCAGCAGAAGGCTGTGCCGTAGCTAGGGGTGCCACAGCAGACACGGCACTGAAAAGCAGACCGACCTAGTGTGAGACAGAGCGGCCAGGTGCAGCCTGCCTCCTCACAGAGGCACAGCCCTCCATCTGGCCCAGAAGGATCTAGTCCCCGGGGGATGTCCCTCGGTGAGAGGAAGGAATGTGGATTTGTGCCAGGGGGCCCCTGCCAGGCCTGCTGCTGGGGTCCCAATTTCACCCCAGACTGCTGTGTGCCCAGCGGGGTCTGACGTCTCTCTTCCCCCTGCAGCTGCTGGCCAACTCTAAAGCACATACCTCACGTTTCATCAGTGCCAACCTCCCATGCAACAAATTCAAGAACCGCCTCGTGAACATCATGCCATACGAGCTGACAAGAGTCTGTCTGCAGCCCATCCGGGGCGTCGAGGGCTCCGATTACATCAACGCCAGCTTCATAGACGGGTACAGGTAAGGGCCAACGTAGGAACCAGGGCAGGGCTGCCTTCTCCCTTTTGCCACAGATTGGGCCTGGCTGCCTGGAAGCAGGCTGAGGATCATCGTGCTGCATTTTGTCAGTCTCTGTCCTCTCAGAAGCTTCAGTTACGATGTGTGAAGACCGCTAGTGAGTGAGGGCTGCCAGGCTCGCTTGTGTTGCTGTAGACAGATGCCCCCATGGCTGGGGCAGGAGGCTGTGCTGGCTGGCTCCTGCGGTGTTTTACAGGACCTTCTGGTAGGCAACTCCATTTTACATCTGCAGCATCTAATGCAAACCCATCCCCTTCGTTAGCTGCAGCAACCAGGGGTAGCAGCATGCTCACGCTGCATTGATCCAGGCAGGAGCCCAAGGCCCATTCACCCACACCTTGATTTTGGGGGGTCTGTGGAACCTCAGACGGGGCTGATGCTGGATACTGGAGAGCCCATCGCTGGGTTCTGCTCTCCAGGATACCTTTTAGAAAGCACAACTTGAGATCTAGAAGGGCAATAATATTTAGAGTTTCTGTATCTAACTGCTGGCAGCATACATGTATTCTCTGATGCTAAGTGCCAGGAGAAAGGAATGCAGGAGAACAGCCCGGTGGCCACATCTCCTTCCCAGCCAGTCCCTGGCCAATAATCCAGACCAAATCCCAGTGACGCACATACAGGACTCGCTCCTGTGTCTCTCTGTGCACCCTTGCAGCAGGGTCACCCCGCGCAGGAGCAGGGGATGCAGCGATGGATGCAGCAGGTCCTGCTCCAGTGTGTCACTGCCCAAACGCTGCCGACGGGCTGGTGGCCTCCCAGGAGCGATGAGCAGTGCCAAAGGGAGCAGGTGTCAGCGCTGCCTGCCCAGCAGCTCCGTGCCTCCTTCCCTGCTCCAGCAGCTGAGCCCAGGAAGGGCTCCCAGGGAAGTCCTGTGCAGGGGTGAGAGGAGGCAGGGCGCGGACAGGGAGCAACTCTGGGAATCTCTCAGCACAGCCAGACCACAGCAAGCCAGGCTCCCTCAGGGTGGGACAGAGTAATGGGGTGGGAGGAAGGGGCTGGAGAAAAGCTGTCCCTGCAGCCTCGTTTCCCTCCTGCCTGTGTGGCTGGGAGCTGTGCAGCTCGGGGTCTGGCAGGAGAGCTGCAGCCCCGTGTCACAGCTCTGGAGCCGACGGATGCTGGTTTTGCCACTCGCTGATGCTACAGAGAGGGGGGTGCCAGCGCAGCAGGTGGTACCATTTCATCTGCTGCCTACCCCGTCCCCAAGGAGCAGTTATCTCTTCCTGTCCTTCCCTTTGAGCAGAGCAGTCTTCCTCTGGTGTTATCTGCAGAGATCAGTTGGCCCGAGGTCCTGCAGGCATCACGGATGCTGCATCTTTATTAGCTCTTTTGTTCCGTTGCGCACACCCACTCCCTGCTTTTTACGATGTCTTATAAATCCACCTTGAAGCAGCCCCTGTCTTCATCCTGCACATTACAGCTGTCCTGCAGCACGTTCATTAATTTTTAGCACCGGCGGAGAGCTGAAGTGTGGTGGGAGGGAGGATGCAGCCCCTCGTCCTGCGGGCTCCGGCGCCCCGCAGTGGTGGAGCGAGCCCCAGGATCCGCACACGGATCGCGCCAGGCTGGGTGCTCCCAGACCAAAGGACGAGAACACAGGAGCTGGCTCTTCTCAGAGTCACCGGAGCCTTTAAGCTGCTCCACTCGTGCCCCACTCACCTGTTCCCCAGCGGGTGAACGAGGGCGATGCTCTGGCATCCCCTGGGGCTGCCATGGCCGTGCCATCCCCTGCACGGGGCACGGAGCTGGGAAGTGCCCAGATCTCGCTGTGGTAGGTGCTGCTGCCCCGTTCCTAGGGCAGGATGGAAAGCGAGCAGTGATGCCCTGCTCCATCAACACAGAGTGTGTGACACTGATGGATAACTCCACGAGTGAGTCAGGAGGTTCGGCAGAGCGGGGCAGAGCGTGCTCAGCCCGAGGGTGCTGTCACTGGGGATGGGGCAGGGCCACGCAGGACACAGGAGCTGCTCTCACACAGGGTGCTCCGCGACATGCTCTGCTGGAACAGAACAAATTTGGCTGGCTGAGAAATGTTTGCACTATGGTATTAAGTGGTTTCCTCACCGCCCTGGGTATGAGGTGGTACGCGTGCTCAAGGTGACCTGACTCGGTTGCTCTGTGCCTGCCCGTGCCGTGGGAGGGGAGGTGGGTGCTGCAGGGAGTAAACGTGCAGGAGGTGCAGCTGGGACTGTGGCCAAGCACAGGCTGTGCTTTCAGCCCCCTGGGCAGGCCTGGGTTCCCAAAAGGGCTCGGTGCAGCAGCACTGGGGATGAGCAGCAGGGAGGGGCTGGAACGGGGACACTCAGCCAGGAAGGACTCGCAGCCTGTCTGCATCCTGTGCCTGGTGGTGCCCACCAGGTGTGTGGGGAGCTCTCAGAAGCCACGTGCTGGGCAGCCTCATCCCTCCCACAGTGTCTGGGGCTAGCCCTGGAGACCTGTCTGCTGCAGCACGGGGCACTGCCTCCAGCTCCCCCAGCCCCCCAGCTTGTGGGAGCTGGTCCGAGCTCAGTCTCGTTTGCCACAGGCAGCAGAAGGCTTACATCGCCACGCAGGGACCGCTGGCCGAGACCACGGAGGATTTCTGGCGGATGCTCTGGGAGCACAACTCCACCATCGTGGTGATGCTGACAAAGCTGCGCGAGATGGGCCGGGTACGAGTCCTGCACGGGGTGGGAGGGGGCTGCGGGGCTGCTCTCTGCGGGCATCACCGCCCAGCACACCCCGCCCCAGCCTTGGGGTGTCTGTGGCTGCCCTTGTGGTCCCACAGCCCCGGGAGTGGGAGGGAGGATCAGCAGGGTGTGGGTGCTAACTTCTCACCGTGCTCCTCATCCGCAGGAGAAGTGCCACCAGTACTGGCCCGCGGAGCGCTCCGCCCGCTACCAGTACTTCGTGGTGGACCCCATGGCGGAGTACAACATGCCGCAGTACATCCTCCGCGAGTTCAAGGTCACAGATGCCAGGGTGAGTGCTGCCTCTGCCCAGCCCTGGGCAGCCAGGGGAGCATACAGCAGCTCCTGGAGGGACCAAAAAGCAGGGAGCTGCCTAACGCTGCAGGCAGGAGGGGCTGCTGCCCCGCGCCTGCTGCTCCTCTCACCGCAAGTTCCTTCCTTGCCAGCGGTGTGGGCCCAGTGAGCAGCTCGCTGATCGCTATCAGCACCAGCCCGTGCCTTGCCGGCGCTGTGCACGGGGGCCAGGTTTATAGCACGGGCTCCCCTGCAGCGAGAGTCTGTGTGTGCAGAGTGCCTCTCGCTGTCCCCTCACCCACAGCTCCCGTGTAACACCCCTGTTCCCCCCCAGGACGGCCAGTCGCGGACCATCCGCCAGTTCCAGTTCACAGACTGGCCTGAGCAGGGCGTGCCAAAGACGGGAGAGGGCTTCATCGACTTCATCGGGCAGGTGCACAAGACCAAGGAGCAGTTTGGGCAGGATGGGCCCATCACGGTGCACTGCAGGTGAGTGGCACGGCTCAGCACCCACCTCTGCCTTCAGCAGAGAGCCCGTGGAGATGCCCCTGCCTCATTCAGCCCGGCAGCTCCCACACACTTCACATCCCCCCTGCAAGAGGCAAGCAGGGGACGAGGAGAAGGCAATGTCCATGGGTGGATATTTATCATTGGCAACATTTCTGCCAGGTGATGAGAGGAGCCCAGTTCCTGCTCATTCTGGTGCGTAGCTCCATGGACAAATCTTTGGGCAGGCCATGGTGCCACAGCAGCTGCACTCAGAGGCAGAATCAGTGGGTGCCATGGGGCCGAGAGGGCAGCTCTGTGTGGCAGTGTCCCTTCAGCCTCTCCTGGCCCCACCGAGCAGGTCCCATGGTCCACGAGCTGGGGACACTGGCACCACTCCAGGGAGCGGGGCAGGGAGGGCAGCCCCTGCTGAGGCCGGCGGGTCTCTAACTGCCCCTCTTGCTCCCCCTGCGCAGCGCTGGGGTCGGGCGCACAGGCGTCTTCATCACGCTCAGCATCGTGCTGGAGAGGATGCGCTACGAGGGGGTGGTGGACATGTTCCAGACGGTGAAGACCTTGCGGACGCAGCGGCCGGCCATGGTGCAGACAGAGGTGAGTGCCCATCCTCCCTGCAGTGCTGGGAGAATAGAAGGGAGCCGACGTCTCTGGATGCTGCCCGATGTCCTCGCGTCCCCATTTCTCACGCTGCCCCCCTCGGTGCCTTGCAGGACCAGTACCAGCTGTGCTACAGAGCGGCGCTGGAGTATCTCGGCAGCTTCGACCACTATGCAACGTAACTAGTGCTTTCCTCCAGTCGCGGTGGGGATGTCTAGGAGTGGAGACGGGTCCCTCTGAGCCAGAGCCGCCCATTCCTCAGTCCTTCTGTACAGACCGAGGCGCTGCCCAGGCAGCTGACCTCCACGCCAACCAGTTCTGACCACGGCATTTAGGAACTTCGCCCCAGCGCCAAACGAGGGAATCTGACTCCAAAAGCATTTCCAGTCTCTGGCTGCATTTCTGCTCATGTGCATCTCTCGCCCTGTCTCACGCGACTGCATTTCACAGCGAGGCTTTAGGTGGGTGGAATGGGATCTTTTTTTTAAACATGTAAAATAGTTACTAGTGGTTTTTATAATCTCCTCTCTCTTTATTTTTTATTTTTTTGCAAGTCTTAATGTTTTGCCGAGGCAGAACTGGACCCGCCAAACCTTTGGGAGTTGGGTTTTTGTTTTTTTAATTTCCTTTTGCTTTTACATTTTTTACCGCCCTGTGTTTATTTCAGCCCAGTCACTGCTGGTTCTGCCCATTTTAGTGCAGCTTCCTTGGTAATTTGCAGCAGCTGGCTTGTGGTTCCTGCCCGGCTCCATTCCCTGTAGGCTGCTTTTTAAATCCTCTGTAGAATATGAAATTTCATGGAACTGGACCTAAGCTACCAATTATTTTTTTAGCCTTTCCCTTCCCCCATTTTTTCCTGAGTAGGTTTGGGAGGGCATGCGGGGTCACTGGAGAAGCGGTCCCGTTTGTCAGCTGGAAACTGTTCAGTCCTATCACGACGCGTGTCAAACCCACCCAGTGACCGTGTGTATTGGCAGATCCCGACACGACGCGAGTTGTCGTCGCCTTGTTCATGAGAGACCCGAAACCCCGGGCTCCTGGCTCTGGAGCCCCTTTTTGTGTGTCTCGCTGGGGAGGGGGCAGGAGGAGCGAGCGGGCCCCACACGTCCCCAGGGCTGGGACAGAAGCAGCGAGACACGGCCCCTTTTGTTAGCCCCCCGGTTCTGTCCGTGCAAGCGCCACCTGTCACCTCTCAGCCACGAGGTGCATTGGAGCATTTGACAAAGGCAAGGAGCACAGCCCCGGCTGCTCCCTGTGGGAAGCAGGGTGCTGCAGGGGAGGGGAGGGGAGGGGAGGGGGAGTACACATGGCTTCCGAGGTTGGGTGTATCTATAATTTCTGCTATCCTGCAAATGTTAAAAGTCATTAGAATATTGTACTTTCTGCTACTTCAGGACGTTCTAATGAACCAATGTGGCAAGACTACTGGACTTAATTTAATGGTACTATATATTAATACTCCTTATTATATCATGCTTGCACTAAAGACAGAGTGAGCAGCCCTCTTTCAAGTGCATTGAGTTATGAATAAAGGTGGTGGAAGGGTATCTAATTGTATTATCACATGTATTCCGAATGTTAAGAATCCAAGCTATGTTGAAATCAGCAATCCAGGGTTGGTAATGTTGGAGGACACATTCATTTTTACCTTGTGGATGCATAGTGCTGTAGGGGTCACTGTTGTATACAGTCTGTTTTCTATTTGTTAATAAAAAAAAAAAATCTACAGCATCATTGCATAATTCTTGATGTTAATAAATTTGAATAATCGGGTTTCATACAAGCTGGCTTTGCTGTCTGTTTGTTCAGAAATAAGCGGAGGCTCCGGGGTCTGTCGGTGGTGGGCGTGCTCCCCAGCCTGCTGGCAGAGGTCCTTTCCTGCGGGCACACCCCAGCCACAGATGCCCTACACCTCCCACGGGGTCCCCATGGCGTGAGACCTGCCCTGCCCAGCTGCTCTCCTGCCTCTTATTAATCCTTATTAATCAGAAAAGTATTTACCTTCATCCCCTTCCCTGCCAGCAGGCTGGCTGCGGGACTGCACTGGGGCAGTGACAGACTGCTGGTGGGTTTGCAGGAAAGAGAGGGGTTGGTGGGGTGGGTGGTGGGGGCAATACGAGTCCTGGAGGAGGCTGAGATGCTCCCGGCCTCCTGGGGTGCTGCAGTAATGCCGTTCTGCGGCACTGAGCACAGGTGCATGTGCTGACACTGCTGAGCAGTGAAACCATTGCCTGGCCCCTGGGTGCAGAGCAGCACTGGAGGATGTGCAAGTGTGAAACCAATTCAGGTGTGCCCTGCGTGGCTGCGCATGCTCTGCGTATGTGCCCTAGCCCTGCCTGCGTATGTCCACAATAGGGCAGTGCCAGCTGCTAGGGAGCAGCACTTGGACACAGCACAAGCGTGCAAAGGAAAACCCACTGCACGGGGCAGAGCCACGCGGGACGGGGCCCCACCTCCTGTCCATCCTTCAGGAGCCTTTTCCTGATGTGATCTCAGGTATCTTACATGCTGCTCGCTGCCTTTGCTGGAGCTGTGACATGTCACGCTTCCTGCCGGGTCAGACTGATGCCTCAGCAGGCGCCCGATGCAAAGCAGCATTTCCCCCTCGCCCAACTGGTTCAAACCCAGCACTTCCACCTGGGGTGACCCGAGGCTGGCTGAGCTGCTCTCACTCTGCTGTGGGGCAGCTCCACACGAGGCTGCAGGTCCCAGGGCACAGCAAGCTCCTGCCCTTGTGAGGCAGAGCACATGCGCAGGCGTGTGTGTGTGTGTGTGTGCACAGGCACATGCCAGCACTGCTGGCACTGGGGAGCTCTGCTCTGCAGCGCTGCCAGGGCCCACGATGGCAAGGCTGCATGGCCGAGCACGCAGCTGCTCGTACGTGGGCACATTTGGGGAGGGAAGAGGCTGTGCCATAACCGTTGTGCTGTCAGAAGCCAGCCAGCTGGGAAGCAGGTAGCGAGCACCTGCCTGTGCTGCAGCCAGAACGCTTTGGCTGTGCCGCTGAGCAGCAGCTGGTGGCGATGCTTTCCCCGCGCAGTTGTGCTGCTCGCTGAGCGCTGACCAGGCAGTGCCGCACACACAGCTCAAGCCGTTTGTCCCTGCGTGGCTTCCAGCGCGGTGCCTTGCTCTCACTGGAAACACCCGTTGTCAGCACACGTCCACATCTGCACACACATCCTGCAAGAACACTCGGGGCTTCCTTCTCCTCTTGGTAACTTGGTCTTAGCCCAAACCTTTTACAACCAACCCAGGGAAGACACGGGGACAGAACGCTCCCAATTCACCTCCTCTGCAGGCTCCACTTCTCTGCTTGCCACATGCAAAGCACCTTTCTGGCAGGCAGTGCCTTGAGGCTGGGTAGAAAGAGGAGAGGCAGAGGGGGAGAACCAAAAGCCTCGTGCCAGCCTCACAGAGCCAAGAAAGGCTCTGTGCACAGAGAGGCCCAGGAGGCTCCTAAAGAGCAAGGATGGGCCTTCTTGGCAAGGGGATGGTCCCCAGGAGGACAGCGAGGTCAGAGAGCCACAACACAGCTGCTGTCTGTGGGGGAGGTCCCACTGCACCAGCCTCCTCTCGCAAAGCCCACACTGCTCTCCTAAAGCCAGCCCAAGGGGGTTGGAGTCATACCAGCTTGAAAGCTCTTGTTCCTCTAACATTTATTTCCATTTACCTGTTCCTTTAATGTTTATTTCCATTTACCTCTGCAAATCTCACAAAAGAGGGGGAAAAAAAGCCCAAACACGTAGGCTTGTGGCGTGCTCCTGGCAGATGAGAAACGCTGCCTGTGCCAATGCCTGGCACTGCTGTGCCTGGTCTGCATTTCTCAGCTTTCCCTGGCCAAAAAGAATTTATCCTGGCTGGTGTTTTTTGCCCCATTTTCTTTGGTACCGGTTTGAGGTCACTCCCTCCCTCCCTCCGACAGCAGCCTGAATTCACAGCACTACCGCGCGCCAATCCTTGAGTGCGCGGTCCCAAGGCAATGCACGAAGGAGGAATTTGGCCTCTTTCCTTTGGAACCTCTCTTTCAGACTGAGCACACTGACACTGAGCAGTGCAGCTGGGCAGTTCGCACTGTTGTGTTGTGTTCTGCTTTTTTCCCAGCAAAAACCTTCCCTGCCTTAATTTTCTGAGGTAGCCCCAGTGCAGTCAGATAACCAGCTCTGCAGAGGGCAATGTCTGCAGAAAGCGAGCCGTTTGGCAGGAGGGACAGCAGGTACAGGGCAGCTGGTCAAATGTAAATTAATGGGCATCGAGGTACCCTTGTGCTCTTTTTATTTTCTTAGGCATTCCCTTGGTACCTATAGCAAAGCTGTGCCCGGCCAGGCCTGACTTGCTTCCTAGCCATGCTAGATAACACACTGCCCCAGACTTTGCCTTTTGGGACTCCAATTTTATTTTTTTGTTGTTTTCAAGGGCAAAACAGTTATTAAAGAAAGAAACAGCAGCACTGAACAACTCTGGGCTGGTTCTGCACAGCGACTTGGAAACTTCTTCCCCCACAGCCCCGGCTTCTATTGTTCTCAGCAACGCTGCCGTTTGGGCTTGTAAAGTTTCCCAGTGAGTGACCTTTTTATTTAAATAATAATAAAAAAAAAATACTTTTTTTTTTTTTTCCCTCATGTTCTGACCCAGCTCATGTCCGAGAGCAGGGAAAGTCCTGCTCCCACCGATTCAGGCTGATTGCTGCCCTTCTGCCAGGGCGTGACACCGAAGGAACCGTGTCTGAGGAGGAACATAAGGGAACGTGGGGCTTTGCTGTGCCATGGGCGGGCTGAGGGGAGGGCTGCGGGGCAGCCCGGGGCGCTCTGGGGCCGGGGGTGCTCCGGGGCCCGGCCCGGCCCCGTTGGGCCCCGAGTAGGCCGCGGGCTCCCCTAGCAACCGCCCCCTAGCGACGGCCTCCGGGCCTGCCCCCGCCCGCCTAGCAACCGCCCCGCTCCCGGCCTCCCGATTCGCTGGCCGGCCCCGACGGGACGTCGAATTCCTATTGGCCGCGGAAGGAGAGCGGGGCGCCGATTGGCTGCGGCGGAGAGGGCGGGGCGGGGCGGGGCGGCGGGGAGCGGCCGCGGTGGCGTCGGCGGCGTCGTGCTGCGGGGCCTCATTGGGCGCGTGGTGCGGAGGGATACAGCGGGCCGGGGGAGGAGGGAGGGAGAGGGCGAGACGCGAGTGCACCTCCGCGAGGCGAACGGGATCCCTCCGCGCCGGGCCGGGAGGGGAGGGGGAGAGCGGGGAGGGGGGGAGGCCGCGCGCTTGACGGACAGCCGCCCTCCTCCAATGGGCGGCCGGGGCCGGCGCGGACCCCGCGGCGATTGGCTGGGCGGCGGGGCCGGGAGCGGGGAGGAGCCGCGGGGCTGACCCGCCCCTTCCCCCCCCCCTCCCGCCCCGCTCCCCGCCGTGCAGCGGCCGCCCGGCACCATGGCCTCGGAGCTGGAGGGCCCCAACCCCGCGCGGATCATGACGTTCCGGCCCAGCATGGAGCAGTTCCGCGACTTCAGCCGCTACATCGCCTACGTGGAGGCGCAGGGAGCGCACCGCGCCGGGCTGGCCAAGGTGGGGCCCCCTCAGCCTCCCCCCGGGGCCTGCGGGCCCTGTGTGTGTGCCCCCCCTCCCCCCCCAGGCCCCTTTGTGCTCCTCACGGTGTCCCCTTCCCTCCCCTCCCCCCCCCCCTCAGATCGTGCCCCCCAAGGAGTGGAGGCCGCGGCGGTGCTACGACGACATCGACGAGCTGGTGATCCCGGCGCCCATCCAGCAGGTGGTGACGGGGCAGTCGGGCCTCTTCACGCAGTACAACATCCAGAAGAAGGCCATGACGGTGCGCGAGTTCCGACGGATCGCCAACAGCGACAAGTAGGTCTGGGCCGGGGGGGCTCCCCCCTGCCCCCAGCCTCCCCTCGGCCTCCCCTCGGCCTCCCCTGCCTGCCCCCCGCTGCCGGAGCCGCGCTCAGGGGCGTGGAGCGGCCGTGGGTTGGGAAAGCTCTTTTCCGAAAAACAAACCTTTGCCATGACTGCTGAGGAGTGGCAGGGACACAGCGAGCTGCCGTCTGCCTGCCCGAGCTGATCTTGTCTTCCGAGAGTAGAGCACGTCAATAGCTTTGAGGGTCTGCCTCTAATAGAGCAATTCTCCGAAACCTACTTAAATGCTATATGTGTAATAGTCTAGAAGATGCGTCTGCGTTCACTATGTGTCAGTGTAACTTTAGCCCCTCGGCTGTGAACAAAGAGGCCGGTACGTATTAAGCAGGTATGGACAGAGCAAACGAGTGTTTTGTTGGTAAACTGAGCGTGCTTGACCAGTTCACGAGCAGGTGAGTCTGGGAATTAGGGATTTTCCTTTCACGCTTCACTTTTGTTTTTGTAAAGTTGGCCTCTGTACCGTTTCCGGTTTCAAATGCATCCCTCTTCACTAAGTAGCAAGGAGTAGAAAGTGAAATTATTCTGAGCTGAGAAAAGCGCACTGAGCAAAAACGAAAGTAAACTAGGAAAAAGGGAGGGCTGTTTTCTTTGTGATCCTTGGTTTCCAAGTCTCAGCTGTGGTTGCTGTTCTGGGAGGGGCGGGGGTCTGGCTGATAATGTGCGTTAGGTGTTTTTCCTGTAGCTTTTGATTCCTTCCGTGGTGGAGAACATTGTTTTAAACTCCTCAAGTATCAAACTGCAAAGTCTTTTGTTTGGTTGTTTGTTTTTTTTCAGGTACTGCACGCCCCGCTACACGGACTTTGAAGACCTCGAACGAAAGTACTGGAAGAACCTTACGTTCAATGCCCCCATCTACGGTGCTGATGTTAATGGCACGCTGTATGAGAAGGTAGGACAGTTTTGGTTTTCCAGTAGCTGTTATTTCTAGATGTGTTGTGTTGCATTCCGTAAAAGCTTATGAAGCATTTGACTCTAACTTTCACAAAGAGTTAATGATAGTCTTTGCAGAGGCCAAGCTTCTGAGTAAGAAAGAGCACAATAAGCTGTATTTTTGTGATACGCTTGCCGTTTAAACCAGATAGATTAAAAAGGCTACTAGAGGTAGTGTTCTAGGGAACCTCTGTGAGTATTCAACTGTAAACACTTATGAACTGTAACACTTAGTAAATGTTAGTGTTAGCACTTAACTGTACACTTAGTAAGTGTACTCAGTGACTTCTAAAATTAAAGAACCACTGTCACGTAACTCTTGTTTGACGTAGGGTGCTTTGTCGTGAGTAGTGTTCATCAGTGAACACTTCGGTATCCAGTATCCGTTAGTGCATTTATTTTTGTGTGACAGCCCTGTAGCCACTGTGTGTTAGGATGATAAACATATGAAAAGGGCATGTATTCTGGTGGCTAGTTTCCCAAATTCTAATTCACTTCAAAAAACAAAAAGAGTTCAGGATGCAAATTGTTTCTGTTCAAGAAGGTTGTCTGCCATCTCTTAGAACATCAGCTCAAGCTTGCACTATTGTTCTCTAATGGGCGAAGTCTGTAGCTTCATGACTGTTTCCTAATCCATACTGTGTCAGCTGTTAAGTTCTTTTTCTGCATAAAAGTGTTTGGTAAGCAATCAGTATGGAAGGTAACACCATGGGAAGCTTGTTTTAGGTCAGCTAGCTTATGATTTCAACTATGCCGGTAAATGACTTGTCTTGAGGTGCTGTTTGATCACAAGCATCTGATAACTTTTTGTGACTGTTGACTTAGTTGTGTGGCCCTGTTCTTTGTAATGCCCGTTTAACACGAGACTTCTGTTCTGCAGCACGTAGATGCGTGGAATATTGGCAGACTGAACACAATCCTGGACATCGTGGAGAATGAAAGTGGCATAACCATCGAAGGAGTGAATACTCCTTACCTCTATTTTGGCATGTGGAAAACTTCGTTTGCATGGCATACTGAAGACATGGATCTCTACAGTATTAATTACTTGCATTTTGGGGAACCCAAGTCATGGTAAGGTTTCCTAGATGTAGGAAAAGAATACCATAAAATATCAGAGTCAAAGTGGTGAAGTTACCAGAGTTGAGTAAAGGAATTACTGTGCCTTCTATCTCGCAGTGCAGTTGGATCTGATGAAAAGAGCATTAGAAACCTGTAAGGAATTTAAAACCAGTACGTGGCCTCTGTAGAATTTTTTGGTTACCTTTAGAAAATCTCTTTGCTGTTGTGATGCAAAGAGTTCTCCAGAATTATAATGTCAGGTGGACAGAATCTGGTGTGATAGGTCTAGAACCTGGCAAACTTACTTAAAATTTTCTGAGCTGTAAAATGGCCATACAGAGGTATTAAGCCTGTCATCGTGCAGTCACAATTTTTGACGGACTTTGAAATGTAGCTGTTCATCATAGATATAAAAGCAGGCTAGTGGATTTTGCTAGACGGTTTGCCCAGCGTCAGAGCTTTCATGATTCTTTTTAGGGGAGATTTCTGAATTTTTCTGTAGTATGGGTTGCATTTTAAGAGTGAATCATTCCCTTCTGTTCACAAATGAATTTCTCAAGCAACTTCAACAATTGTTTCCATGGCAATTTTGTTGGAAACTAGTATTTTTGGCTGCCTTTTAATGCAACTTTGAAGTCAGAAATAATAGCTAGCGCCATGTGACCAGCGAACAACCCCATGCAGTGGCAATAGCATGGGAATAAGCAGAATAATTGAGTCAGTTTAAACCTTTTGGCTATTGCTTCTTTTACAGTAGTAAGTGGAAAAAGTTAACTTTGCAGATGCTTTGGTCTGATTTACGCAACAAGGAACTCCATCAAGGTTGTAGCGCTCTGTCCCAGATCAAAAGAAATCTAAGTGGTTGGTTTGGCTAGAGTAACTGAAACCAACTATGAGTTTTGTGGCACTCCTACAAAGGTTGTACAGAGAGAGACATAGTGCTAACAAGCACGCTGCAAACTGTGCCTGTTGAGGATGCGGCATCACACCTGATTTAGTCCAGCCTTGGACTGAGCTGCTAAGAGATACAATTCCATTTTCTGTCTTTCTCTGTGTCATCTCTCTCTGAAAGAGATGGCGTGGAGATGGAGGTATGTTTTAAAAGAAAAAAAAACAGTAATTCATGCCTTGATGCCCTGTTATGGTTTCCAGTCAAACTTTGAGATTCTGTCATGTCACTTGAACTTAGCAGAGTTGTTCTTACGACTTGCAGGTACTCTATCCCTCCAGAGCATGGGAAGCGGCTGGAGAGACTTGCCAAAGGTAATCACGCAATTCTTACTACTGGTTGTTAGAGCTGGAAGGTTGTAGCTGAGGGAAGATCCATCTGTGTGTGGTCTTACTCTCTTTCAAATGGGCATCTCTTAAGGACACCTCCAGTTGTTGTTCTTTTTCTTCAGAATGCAAGCTAGTGCACTTCTAACAAGGTGGCCCATACATCTAGGCCTAGGGAAAAATACTGGTCAGACAATAACTTTTAGTAAAAGTTATTGAAAAAATAATTCAATTCACAGCAGAACAATAACATAATTCTTTGCCTTTAATTTAAACAGGATTCTTTCCGGGAAGTGCCCAGAGCTGTGAAGCATTTCTCCGTCACAAGATGACCCTGATCTCTCCATCAATTCTGAAGAAATACGGGATCCCGTTTGATAAGGTGTAGAAAAGTAGTCACAGTTACACAGTCAAAAGGTTCATGCACCTCTGTCTCATCTCGAACAGCAGCCAATACCAGGTGCTTAGAGAGGAAGATAGGAACAGGGAGGACATACAGCAATCCTTTCCCACTGTACCTCCATTTATATAGCAGTATAAATGTAGTCTAGTCTTTGAGTTCTTACTCAGAAGTACTGTTACACCTGCAGGGGCAGCTGAAGGGTTGCATGAACCTTTGCTAGGCGGTGGGGATGTGTTGAAAAGGAGTTGACCGAGAGTTGTACTTGAGTGAGAACAGCAATAAGTTTCTGAGGTGTGTGTGGATAGAAATTTTAGTTGATGTTGGATACTCTTCAGCCAAATGGCAGCAAATACACATGAGGATCTCTATGAATTCCAGGTGCCTTATCGCAGAGTATTTCACGTGTATAGCTACTTCCGTGCTATTTTGATCAGTTCTGTCGTGTTTTAGTAAAAACTGTTGAGTGTTGCCTTCTAGTGAACAAATATTTAAGTAAGAGAGCAATGAAGACAAGTATGAAGTCTGTCCATTGCAGCAAGTAACTCCAATTACTGTGTGTGGGTAGGGGTTTCAGATATGTTGCGTGCGGGGTACAGAAGCTGCTTTTATTCAGACCCACAGAGTTGACTCTTAAGCTGTGAATAACAGTGCGGTGTCTCAATTGCCTCCTAGGTGACGCAGGAAGCTGGAGAGTTCATGATAACTTTTCCTTATAGTTATCATGCTGGCTTCAATCATGGATTTAACTGTGCTGAATCTACCAACTTTGCTACTCTTCGGTGGATTGAGTATGGGAAGCAGTCTGTACTGGTAAGTGGTCTGTTGCATACAGATAAGCTGAGTACAGTGCCTGATGCCTTGCTCCTCTTTAAGCCCCTGATGTTTGTTCTAAGGAAGTGAATTCAGTGCTTTGTTCAGTTTAAGATGTGATGTTTGCTTCCTGAGCAGGTAACGTTGTCCAGTCAGCCTCATATCTTTCTTTAGCAGAAAGGCTTGTTGTTTTTTTTTTCACCTTGTGTAGATCAAGTGAGGCTTCAGAGAAGAGCAGGAGGCTGACTAGCATCTTTCCGAAGATCAAAGGGTGTGCTTGGTGGTCAGGACTCGTCAGTATTTTGTCTGATATTTTAACCATTGTTTATTGACTGTTCAGCTTCGAGTATGGCTTCATTAACTTAAGTCATTTATCAATGAACCTTTAGACTGGACAATATTATATCCCTGTAGGAGGTGCCTTACAAACATGGATTACGTTTTCAAAAGTTCCATTGAAGTGAATGCTTTCAAACACTGATTTTAACTATAACCAGATAAGGGGAGCCTCTGCTGTGGTTAGGCCCAGACTTTGTATGGCTCCAGCTTCCTCGTTACAGTCTGTTTTTGCTGGCTGTTCTTGCATGAGCCCATGGATTTTTAAGGCTGTCAGCTTCTACCAGCAACTATGTTATTTACATAGTTGGTGAGCTTTCTTTCTTAGTTACTGTGGTAGCATCTTTTCTGTTTTGTTTTTGCTGACTTTTCTGCCCAGTTTTTAGTGAGTAGCTTAATACATGCTGATTTGATTTCATGAGAGAGGGACTGTTCTGAGGCTTACATACATGAAAATGGGATTTTTTTTTTTCTTCATTTAATCTCCTGAAAGCGAAGTGATGTAGGAGTGCAGAGTAAAACTGTTGAGCTGTAGCCTTACTTGAATTTTTTTCTGTGATTCCAGTGCTCGTGCCGGAAGGACATGGTGAAGATCTCCATGGACGTGTTTGTGAGGAAGTACCAGCCGGATCGTTACAAGCTCTGGAAGGCCGGGAAGGACGTGACTGTCATTGACCATACTCTTCCAACACCAGAAGCAGCAGAGTTCCTTAAAGGGGATCTTATGCAAAAAGTCAAGAGTGGGAAGCAGTATGCTGAGGAAATGGAAACAGGAGAAACGTGTAAAGAGGAGGTGGACGGGGATGAGACAAAAAGGTAGTGCTGTACATAGTTCTCTGCTTTTCTGTTACAGTTATTAGCAGTTGGATCCTGCTGCAATTTGTTTGCTATTTTGTAAAACAATAGCAGTTGGAGTTAGCAATAGACTGTTTTTTTTTCTCTTGGGAGTAGGGTTTGTTCCTTATTTTTATACTCTTTTTACTGTTTTAATCCAAGTTATGATATCCTGTTATACATGAGAAATGCACTAGCTTGGAAGATGGTTCATCTTTGGACAGGTGTCTGTATTGGAAGTGTTTACTATACATTTGGAGGTCAGAAGAAAAAGGTGGTGTATTGGGATCATGAGATGGTACTTGCTAGCAAAGTCCAGTAGTATCAGTACTCCAAGTTGCAACATTGGTGTGTGACAGGCAAATTGCTTTAGGTTTTTCAACCAGCATCAGCTAGTACTCCTAAATCTTTGTTCTTTTATTTTGTTTTGAAGGTAAAGAATGTCTGGCTAGAACATACTACACTGTTAACAGGTGCCTACTAGGCAGTTAACAGGTGCTGAGGAATACCGGTTCTGCTCCTATAAAGGAAAAGGAAGCACTTCAGAATAACTCGGAAACTATTTAGCTTGCCAGATGCTGTATCATAAAACGTGACCCAGACCAGGATGTATACTGTGTGTCCAGACATAAGTGCAGCAAACTGATGATGTGTTTGGTAACCTGGTGTGAATTTCTCTTTGCAGCGTGCCGAAGCATCGCATTGGAACCAAAAGGCACAGAGTCTGCCTGGAAGTACCTCAGGAAGTGAGTGAGAGTGAGGCCTTCCCCAAGGAGGAGCTGAGCTCTGCGCAGGATGAAGCAGACACGGCACAGCCTTGTGAGATACCCACAAGTGAAGCTGGGCAGCAGGGTGAACAAGGGCGCAAGCTTTCAGGTAACTGTCAAGCTTTATCCTGGCACTGGAGGACAGGATATTAATCTTCAGAGAAAAAGCTGCTAGATCTGAGTCTGCAGTGCTGTCTCATAGAAGGCAAAATGATAGAATGTTGTCATGTCAAAAAAAAAAAAAAAAAAAAGCAGACACTAATTTGTCAGAGCCATGGAAAGCATGTCAGAAACTTACTGTCATGAGACTTGAGATATTGGCATATTGGCGTCTAATTTTTGAGACCAGAGAGTAGAGCTAAAACAGTTTTGGGTTGTGCCCCTTGGTTAGATGTGGCTGACGCTGTTGAGTAGTCATCACTTTAAGTAAATAAACACAGTTTGAGTTGCAGGCTTTTGTAGCCTGTATATGGATAACAGCCCAGTGAGAATTACATGGTAAAAATACTTATATGTAGGGGAAGAGCACATGTAGGCAGCCGTCCTGTATGTGCTTGAACACAGGTAGTTCATGCGGATGTTGGTTTTCAGCTGAACTAAAAGGAAGTATTGCAAGAGACTTGCTTAAGAAATGGGTGTTTCTGGCTTTTGACTTCTGGTTTTATTTTGTCTGCTGACATACTGAAGTTTATTCGATACCTTAGCAGTGTAAGGTCCTCTGTATAGCACTGTTGTACAGTGTGACCTGTTCAGTAAGTAATTGTACAATTGCTTAGTAAAGCATAAGCAGGCTGCCTGGTAGCATGGCTCTGCTGTGCTGTATGGATGTTTTCGTAGTAATTTTGTAATCAGTATGCTAGAGGAAGTTAATGTGGCTTGTACTGGACCAGTTATCTTTGCTTTTAAGGACGGATTGAGGTGCCTATGGAACAATATAAGAGGAGGGTAAATATGTACATGATGCCTCTTTTGTATTCTGCTTTCCAGATGTTTGGAACTTGTAATTAATGATCCTCTACTGGTTTGTGGGTTTTCTCTCCTCCTTGTGTTAAGTCTCCCTTGAACCCTTGTAAGCTCTTACCCACAGCCTCACGTGGCCAGGAGTTGCACTGTCTAGCTACACTGTGTAAGGGATCATCTCCTGTTTATTTTAAACCCACCTTCTGCTAGTTTTGTTTGATGTACCCTGCTTCCTGTAATGTAAAATGCAATGAGCAGATGCTTCTATTCTCTCTCTCCAAGGCAACCATGATTTTATAGGTGTTTGAATTAATGATCTGTTTACATGACTTTGCCACATTTCTTTCTTGTCTAGTAGTCTGCTTTCCTGGTTGACTTTGTGCAAGTGGTTGCAGGCTGTTCTCTCTGCTGCCCAGACTTTTTTAGAAAGAGTCAATGTATCCTTTCTTCTAGATTGTGGGGGCTTAGCCAAATTTGAAGAACTGAAAGCTGTGAAGCTTGAGGAGGAAGAAGAGGAAGAGCAAGAAGCAGCTGCGTTGGACCTCTCCATTTCGCATGCTTCAAATTCTACTTCAGTTTTGCCGACTTCGAAGCAGAGTGCAACTTGCAGCGTTCAGCCTGGCTCGCCAGCATATTCTGGTTCTTCAGACTCTGAATCGACTGATCTGTTGCCAAAAAGAACTGTACCTGGGCCAGCTGGGGTGCTTACAGTCCATAGCTACGCTAAAGGGGATGCCAGTGGATCTGACAGTGAACAGACTTCAGGAAAGAAAACCAGTGCTACTGCCAGCATGAATGAACAAGAACTGGCAGAGGTACGAATGGCGTGAGTACGGCAAGCTTAAGGGCTGCGTTACGTGGTCGTGGACTTACAGTGCCACAACTTCTCTCTGTGCAGATTACATTTCCATTTCATTGCTGTTTTGGTAGCAAGTTGCTTAGTCAATAATCTGGTTTTAACACCAATAGGATTTGCTGAACAACAACAACAGAAAAATTAAGATTAACGTCCTACTCTCTTTCCTCATCTAGAAAACAAGGAGATCCCCTGTTTTGAGAACTTCTCTAAATTATTCAGGTGCTTTAAGCGAATGTGTAGCTTGGTGGTTTCGAGATGGTAGTGTTACAGGCTCATCCAGCAGGTCCTTCTGTGGCTACAGACGCCTGTTTGTACCTAAAGTAAATCTAGTTCAGTCCAGCCCTTTATTATGAGGACGTTTTGTTTGATGTTGTTATAAAACAACATACATGTGCACATCGCTGTCCTTTTTGTAGAAAGAAATAATGGAACAAAAAATTACTGGTTGGGGAAAACATAAATTTGAATGTTTAATGAATCCTTGGTTAGACAATCCAAAAGAAGGTTGTAATTAACATCTTACCTGTTGCTGTTTTCTCAAATAACTTTGTCTCCCTTTGTAAGCCTGTGCTGAAGTAGTGGGAGGCTGACAATGGTTGGATCTTCAAAATTCAGGAATTGCAGAAATGGAGCAGCAGCTGAACAAATGTGTTGATAAAGCTGAAAATGAGCTTGAGTTCTCATGTATATTTAAACTGAAGATACTGTGCTACTGATGGTGATGTCTCCATTGCGTGCTCCATACAGGGAAAAGAAGAAATTTTAAATGGGTGTTGATGGCTTTTCCCAGTATGGTGTATTTCAAAACAAATTTTCCATTAGGTGGTAACTGGGAATACTATTTCCATTTGAAGAAAAGCATATTTGTTTCTGAGAATTTTAGTAGCTAGTTCTGTGTAGGGGATCAGAGATGTTATGCTCTCTTCTGTCTTGTTGTATATTTAAAAAATTTACAAAGATGAAAGACACATTTAATCTAAGATTTACTTCTGCTTTTAAAGGAATGAGAGATTCAAAGGGTGTTTCTTATCCTACTGAGAGACTTACTGTAACCGGGCTGTTTAAATCATTGCCTTTATGGCTTTGCTTGTCAGGTTAGTAGTAATTTTGTCAGTGTGTGTCACTTGTTTTTACATTAGGCTAAAGGTAGAGGAAGTAACAATTGTTGTAGTCTCCTCCTTCCAGTCTGTCTGGGAAGACACCAGTGCAAGTAATAAGAAGATGAGGTGAAAGCTTCCTTCCGTTTAAAATAAGGCCCTTAGTTTGAGATGCCAGTGAGCTCTATCTTTTTTTTTTAACTTGAAATGTCAAAGTTGACATACCAACTCATTATTTTTTCAGAATGCTTGAGACATACTGTGGCCCTTCAAAGTTGAACCATTCATTTTTTTGTTTGTTTGTTTCTATCTTTTATGCCATTCTTGTATAAGTAGACTTAATGCACTGGACACTGGGTCCTGTGCTAAGTCTCTAAGTGGCTCAACAGAGCTCTTACAGAATTGAACAACCAACATAAACTGAGTTTTGCTATGTAGTTTTTCTTAGCAGAAGTGCTGCAAGCAGTTCGTTGTTAAAAGGTTGGCTAAGTTTACATCTCAAGTTCGTTTGTTAGAAATAAAATCACATAAGTTCAAAACATATTTTTTTAAAAGGTCAAAAGTACACATGCTAACGACTACTGAATTGTTTCTCCTTGTGCAGGCAGCAAAGGAGTACATCAGATCAATGAAGGAGAGTAAGAAATCCAAGGGTCGTCGCCAGCCATTGAGCAAGCTCCCCCGCCATCACCCGCTCTTGGTTAAAGACTGCATTAGTGATGACGGTAAGCCCTGTGCTCTTTGGGAAGCTGTAGAATGGGCCACAGCTTGTGTGGGCGGTGTATGGCATTCTTCACTGCAGTCAGCAAGCTACAGCTGTGCATCCCAGACAAGGTGCTTGTCACCTTCTTGTGTTTGCATCATTAAAATTTCCTCTTGAATGGTGTCTTCTTTCTTTCCTGCTCAATTCTCTGGAAATGTACAACTCTGTTATGCAGCAGACTCTGGTACTACTTTTTTCTTTCAGAGTCAGCCTTAGAGCATTTCAGTAATTGTTGCAAATATTTATATATTTTCTTTAAATACATAGAGTCTTTGGCTGACAGCCTTAGTCTTGATGTGCTCTGGGGCTGATGCTGTTCTTGTCCAATAAGCCCGTCTTGATCTGTTGCTTGGTTAGTAGAAGCTGCTTAAAAATGAGACTAGGTTACTGACTCCCATCACCGTTCTGTAAACTTTATTTGTGGCAGTCTTTGTCATCTCTGTTCATAATGTCTTGCCTTATTTAGTTTTACTTGCAAGAATGGTATCTATGAAAAGGTACATAACCACTGACTAATGATCTCTTGTTGCAGAGGCATCGGAGCAACTGACTCCTGAAGAAGAAGCTGAAGAGACAGAAGCTTGGGCCAAGCCACTTAGCCAGCTGTGGCAGAATCGGCCACCAAATTTTGAGGCTGAAAAAGAATACAACCGGACCATGGCTCAGCAGTCTCCTTACTGTGCTGTTTGTATGCTCTTCCAGACATACCAGGTATGTAGTCCAGGTCTGTTAGTGTTACAGTAGAGGTGCCTGAGTAAGTTTCTACCGTGATTGTCAGTTTGGGCATCACTACTTAATAAAAGCTATATCAGTGTTGCAGCCTTTCCAGAGAATTGTTCCAGGAGAGCACAACCTGGTGAACCTCACCACACCTCTGATGGACTGTCTGCGGGTTCCCAGGGACTCAGTCTTCTGTTCAACAGAAGCTTTTATGTTCTGTGGTTTTTGCTAGTACCACAGAATGGAGCTTGAATGCTGCTGGAATCGATTACAAAATCCATTCCGTTTTTCCAGAGTGAGACTTCCACTTTTGCGCTTTTTAAAAAACCGCTTTAAGTCCACTTATATCTAGCACATGGTCTTTGGGGAGCTAGCAAGGAGAACATTTCTTTAAAGTAAAATGAGCTAAGATCATGTTTGCAGATGACAGATAGAAATAGATAGTCTTTTTTGAGTATATCCACATCAACAGTACATGTAGCTATGACATGTAAATGTGCTTTAGCAAAGTGCAGCTGTAGCAATGCACGGATTGAGAAGAGGTTGCACACCCCATTAGCACGTTGGCTAAATGCTTAGGTAGAAATCCCACACTGAACTTTTTATGTCTGAGCTAAGTAGTAGCTCAGCAGTTGTCTGCTAGCATGTGCTGCCTGCAACTTAATGATAGCTCATCCCTTCCCATTTTATGAGCTAAGATTATTTGATTTATTTGAGATCACCATACAATTACGGTGGCTGTAGAAACATTTTTACTATAATTTTGGAAATAAAGACCTAAATTTTTTTTCAGGTTTTATATTGCATGTCATTCCTAATTTCCATGAAAACCCAAGACCATAGTTTCTGTTTGACCTTGCTATTTCTGCCTGATAGGAGGTTCTTGTTAGGACTGGAGCTTCTACATGGAAGCTGTATAATTACTGAGTTTCCACTACTGCTGGCATTGTATAAAGTTAACAAACTGAGATAACTTAAGTTCTGTTAGCTTCTTCACTTCTAAATGCTATTAAGCAGAAAACTCCAGCTGCAGTTTTCAGGTGTCTGTCTACATCAGGCTGCAAGGAGGGACTGCACCAAGAATTGAGCTGTGGTTATGGTTTTTGTTCAAATGTATTTTGTAGCAAATCTGGGAACTCACTTCCCTTACTCATTCACATGAAAGATTGGAGCAAAATGCCAGACAAATACTCCTCCTTCCTTTGTGAAGAAGAAAAATACCTATCTGTTACAGGCAGAGTGTGGAGGCAACAGTCAAAGCTCTGGAGTAACTCCAGGTGCCACGGATGGGAAGATCCGAACCAAACCCCTGATTCCTGAGATGTGCTTCACTACAACTGGCTGCAGCACTGATCTCAATCTTTCAACCCCCTACTTAGAGGAAGATGGAACCAGCGTACTCATCACCTGCAGGAACTGCCAAGTTTGCGTTCACGCAAGTGAGTGCATCCCGACTTAACCCTAAATGTAGTGTTTTGTGTTAAGTCTGTGCTTCCTAGTAAGCCTCTGTTAATCTACAAGTTCAGCCATTATCTGACTGGTGTATATTTGCAGTGGCTGTTGAAATATGGAGCTGACTGCATGAACAACTTGCAATATACACCATTATTTCTAGGCTTACTGATTTTAACTGCTGCCTTACTTCGGGACCCTAGGGGAATGGGTCTGATCATAGGTAAGCTCTTATCTGAAATGTGTCTGTCCTAGGTTGTTACGGTGTACCCCCTGACAAGGCCACTGAAGACTGGATGTGCTCCAGGTGCACAGAAAATGCCTTAGAAGAGGTAAAGTTCCATCCTTAAGAATCTTATGAGGAATGTGGTATATTTGGGAACTTGCTAGAAAGTTCATTTCCATAGTGTTAAAAGTTTGTTATTCTCTCCTGTGAAAAGAAGGCAATTTTAGAGAATGTTCGTGAGTGTTTAGAGAATATTTATCTGTTGCCCTCAGGGCAGCACCTTTTGAGAGCCAAAGGGCTGAGCTGGCCAAGACATTTAGCTCTCTTCTGACAGTGAAACTTTTTTTTTCCTCTGGATGCGCGTTTTGAGGAGGTAGTTGTGATCAAGTGCATTGCTATGGACTTCACTCTTTCAGCCAGTTTCTTCCTTGTGACAGGATTGCTGTTTGTGTTCATTACGAGGAGGAGCACTGCAGAGAGCCAATGATGACAAGTGAGTATTCCAGCCTTTTTTTTTTCTTCTTGTCTTCAGGGAGCAGCTCAATTCCTAAGTAGATGAGGCTAGGCTAGTAAAGCAAATGCTGGCATTTGGTGTAATGGAGTGACCAGCAACACTTTTCACACTTTGTGTTACTGGGACAGGAGGGAACGTATGTTGAAGTGTGTTTATTGTTTCCACATTGCCTGCAGCAATCGTCACCTCTCCAGGTAATACGGTACTGTTTCTGTTGACAGCAGCTGTTAATTGCTTTGTGTTTTATAAGCACAAGGTGCAGAGGTGGAACACACGACATGAAAATAAGGTTCCTGATGAGATAAAATCTCTTGGTACCTTCTCAAAGAAGATTTCGATTTCTCCATGAAATGTGTTGTGGTGATGGAGCATAAATCACACTAAATTGCTCTTCTGTTAAATCTGATTGAAAGTATGAAGAAGTCTTGTTTTGCCCCATACCTGCCCTTTTGCTAGTAGTAGGAAGGCAGATGACACTGCTAGTTCTCAGCCTTTGTGATCAAGCAGAAACTAGGTTAATGTGGCTAGCTTAATCAGAACTATGTATACTTAAACTCCAAAGCATCATATGTTGACCTAGCGTGTATTCACCTTTTTTTTACTTCTCTTCTGTCCTGACAGATGGGTTCATGTAATGTGTGCTGTAGCTGTACTGGAGGCAAAATTTGTGAACATCGCAGAGCGCAGTCCTGTAGATGTTGGCAAAATCCCACTGCAACGTTTCAGACTGGTAAGAAGCACCTGTGCTGCACTTCTGGGGTTTCCTTTGTTGTTGTTCATCTTGCTAATTCTGAAAGTATTGGTCTGGAAGGAGAGAATATGCAGCTGTTTGTGTACAATAGAGATCAGAGGAAATATAAACTCTTATTAGAAAGATACCTGCTTGATCTAGTGGTTACTGATGCTCCCCGAAGGCTCGCTTTACTTTTTAGCATTTGACATGAGTACTATACTTGTTTCAGGTTTAAACAACTCCTGAAGTCAGAATCATGTCTTACTGCAATGGGGCTATCCACTAGAGAAGTCTACAGGAGTAACTCTTTTGTGTCCTAAGCATGTAATGTCCAAAAGTATTTTCCAAAAAATGTGCTGGAACTAAGTCATGATTCTGAATTTGGTGAAGCTTTTCCTTTAGTGTAATTAACTACTTGTTTAGCTTACCTTCTGTTAACCGGTTCAAGTGCAGCCTTAGTAGCTAAAAGAAGACATCCTTGTAGTGCTTTCCCCAAGATTCATTCAGTGCTGTGTATTCTAGCTGCTAATTTCTTGTGCTTGTTTTATGTAAGCTTAATAGCCAGGTACTGAAAGACCCTGTTGACTTAGGAGTATTATAAAATATATTATTTTATATATTTTATTTTTATATATATATATATATATAAATGATAAATCCATCATCTCCTGGTGGTTGAGTCTTTTGAGTCACATGTATTGTGCATGTTGAGATAGTAGATATTTTAATGTGTATTTTCATCTTTGGGATTACCTAAATGTATGAATTCTTGCCTTGTTATGAACCAGAGGTGTTAGCCTTCTGTTTCTTTTCATCAAAAATTAGCAAAATTAGCAATGCTCTCTTACAATAAAGGGTACAGCATCAGATACTTAGACCAGACTTTTTTTTTGTGAGTGAAAACTATTGCAACAAACAGTAACCTTTAGCTTCCTATCCACAGAAATGCATCTTCTGCAAAAAACGAAGAAAGAGAATCGCAGGTTGCTGTGTACAGTGCTCCCATGGTCGGTGTCCCACGTCCTTTCATGTTAGCTGTGCCCAAGCAGCAGGAGTCATGATGCAGCCTGATGACTGGCCATTTGTTGTCTTCATTACCTGCTTCAGGCATAAGATCCCATCTCAGGCAGAGGTAAGTAGGTGTGGGACTCCCAGGATTTGAACAGCAGTATCTTGGAGGGAATGAGAAGTTTTAGATTGAGTAATTCTGTTAAAACTTCACTGAAGGCTTGACTCTTTTAAAACATTCTAATGATACTGGTCTTGGATTCTGATCTCAGTCTTGCTGCTGTTCTGAGTGATCTTAGGTCCTTTATTGTATTTTAGTTTGCAGCCCAGGAGGACAGAGTACTACACTCCTCCTGTGGCTGTTGTAATGAGGAATAATAGTGTTTTCGTGCCATGATATTTAATGTGCAACCATTAGTTCTGGGTCTCCAGAAGGCTGCATGAGTTGTCGTAGAATTTCATGCTTAAGTGATTGATTAGTTTACAAAGTTCCCATATAGCCCTTTTAGCCATCAAAACCACCGCAGTCTATTAGAGAATATTGACTGTAAAGGCCTTGCGTTGCTCTGAAAAATGAAACTTTAATTTACTAAGTAGCTTGCATTAGGATTGGACAGCTGTAGCTAACAGATTGAGTTTTAAGCATTTGAAATACTAGAGGTAGAACTTTCCCAAAAATGCTGCTGGTCGTGTCTTTAGTATAGTTACTCACCTGAGCTAAAATACTTTGCTTCCTTGTTTGCCAGCACCAGAGCTGTGTGCCTCAACACATTCTTTGTGTCATTGTGTTTAAAATGTGCTTTTCTCTTCTCAGCGAGCGAAGGCTGCACTCCAAGATCTGTCACCTGGACAGATAGTCATCAGCAAGCACAAGAATGGTCGCTTCTATCAGTGTGAAGTGGTCAGCCTTGCAAAGGAGACTTTCTATGAGGTCAACTTTGATGATGGCTCCTTCAGCGACAACCTGTATCCAGAAGACATTGTGGTATGTTATGCAGTAGGCGACTGGCTCCAATAGAGGGCACATGATGAGAGTCAATTCCTGCTGCTCCAGAGCAGGTTGATGATGGAATTTATTAGGTGTCCCATACCTAGGGCATGTTATGGCTGAGATGTGCTGCAAGACAGTGTGAAGGGTGTTACATGAGGCTGACTTAGGTTAAGTGAGGTTAGCGGAAGGACAGGTGTAATGGAGTGCAGCTAATCTTTAGCTGCTTAACAGTGGGGAGTCAATGAAAACTCGCTAGTACTTTCTTGCTATTCCTGCGTGAAGTACTTTGAAATTGGGCACACGGTCAGGATTCAAGTACAGGTGACATAGATGTTTCTCAATCCCTAAAATGGGGTTAATAATGGAGTGCTGTGCGATGTCCCTGATGTGAGTGGGATGGATTCCCCTGTTTGTGTCTTCACATAAGGAAGCTGCTTACCCTTCTGCTTCTCTCCCATCTTCCTCCTTTATGCTGCAGAGTCGAGACTGCCTTCAGTTAGGTCCTCCTGCTGAAGGTGAAGTTGTGCAGGTCAGATGGACAGATGGACAGGTTTATGGAGCCAAGTTCGTCGCATCACACGCCATCCAGATGTACCAGGTACAGAATTGTCTGAAAACTTACTGTTCACGGCAACCTGATGATTCAAATAGGGCTGTTTTCAAAGCTGGCAGAGTTATAGTATGGTCATGCTTAAATGCTTGAGAGGAAGTTGCTCCGTGTTTTCAACAATGAGAGTTGCTGGAGTTAACAGCAAAGCAGTGATTGCCTGCAGCTCTGCTTGTATCTGGCTACATGCCTGGAAGTCTCAGCTTCTGAAAAGTACCGGTCTTTTCAGCAGCTGACTCAGTTCCTGAAACTTAATCTATTTCTAAAAGAAGTTTAATTTTGTTCTTGCTGCTTAGTGCATCTTGCCTTCACACTTCCAATAGAGTGGATATTAAAGCAATATATTCAAGTGACCAGCTAGACTGTCTCGTCAGGGGTTACAAGAATATCCCAAAATGTACTTGGCTACTTTTGCTGTCATGGGATTGGGTGAGGTTCAAGTCTGTTCTCATGTGCATACCTCCATGTGTATCATGTAAAATCCAATCGGTAGAAGGTTATTTCATGGGAAGGTTTCTGCAGGGAAGAGAAAGCAAGGGTAGCTGTGGAAGTCTTCTAATTTCTAAGACTTCTGACAGAACAACTTCCCTTGTTCTTTTAGGTGGAATTTGAAGATGGGTCTCAGCTGATGGTGAAAAGGGATGATGTGTACACTCTGGACGAGGAGCTTCCTAAGAGAGTCAAGTCAAGGCTGGTAGGTAAAACAGGGTGTAAACATCTACTAAAGAATTTAATGCTTACTTGATTTGTTCTTGAACAGCAAGCTACGTGCACAGCAGCAAAGTTTTATAATTTGATACCCTCCTTAATTGTTAGGTAGCTTTATTGTTTTGATTTGGTTACGAAAGGAGGGAAGGGAGGGAGAGAGTCTCATTCTTCTCCTTTTCCTTCTTCTGCAAATAATGGGAATTTGTAGCACAGAGTCACTATCTGAGACAGCATGTGTTACTGCCCCCTCTGTGCATGTATTTGTAAGCTTCATCAGGTATTTCCATTGCAAAGAGCAGTGAAGTTCCTCTTATCCTTTGTTCTGGAAACCTCTTTGTAGGGTGGCAATAAGAAAGCTGGACATATTTATTTATTTTTAATTGCAAAGTAATCCTGGTGGAAAAGGACCCCTGCAGGTCTTTGCTCCAATCACCTGTTCAAACCAGGTTAAATTTTGAAGTGGGGCAGACTTACTCAGGTCTCTCTTTAGCCAAGTTTTGATGATCTCCAAGGCTGGAGATTCTGCAGCCTCTCTGGGTCCCTGTTCTGTTGCTTTATGCTTCCAGCTGTGAAAGTTACAACTCAGGACAATGGGATAGGTGTCTTGCTTTACAGCATGGTCCTGCACACCTACTGCAGGCACACAGGATTTTGGAGGTTTAACAAAGAGCATGTGAAATAGCTGACTCCTGTCACCAGCTATTTAAACCTGCCTGCTACATAAGGCACACAGTGTACTAGATTGCTGTACAAGTTGAAACTCAATTAGCTACTCAGTTAAATTTGAAAGCTGTGATTCTTTAGGTTTCTGATTACAGCTCACTTCAACTTACCTCCAGATTTTTAAATCCAATTTCCTAAATATTTTTCTTGTACAGAAACCCAAGAGGTCAGTTTTCAAAGAAGTCTGAATGTTGCCAGGTGTCCCATCCTGCTCCTTTCATACAAAAAGAGGATATGTAGGCAGGGATTTGATCTCTGTTCTGGCAGCTAATTCTGCTTTTTCTTTTAGTCAATAGCTTCAGATATGCGCTTCACAGAGATCTTTGCAGAGAAGGAGGTCAGACAAGAGAGGAAGAGACAAAGAGTGATCAATTCACGCTACCGGGAAGATTACATTGAACCCGCATTGTACCGGGCCATCATGGAGTAAGCACTGCCTGTGGCAGAGGAAGAAGATGCCCACTTTCCCCAAGGATTTAAAGGCTCCAGTACAACAGGCCATATTTGGATGCTTCAAATCCAGGGTTTTTTGTTTTGTTTTGTTTTGTTTTTTTCTAAGGAAGCTAAAAAGCTGATGCTCTGCAGTAGCTGAAAGGCAGCTGTTCAGTAGTGAAACAGATCCCATTTGCTGAAGCTGATGCCTGCAGACTCCTGGTCTGAAGTTGGGTCCTTACTGAATAAGCCAGCTTGAAGGGGGTGCTGCTTTCATCTCGTCGAGCAGTCTTGCTTTTTCTATTAGAGACAATATGACAGGTGGCAAACTCTTCTGGGAGTTTTAGCCAGAAATCTTGGCAGCTGCAGAATAGTACAAAGTCTATTGTTTTATCTGAATAATATTCCTGATCTTGGGAGTCTCCCTGGTGGCCACACCTGGGCTTGAGCAGGCAGTATTACTGGTGCTTGACATTGAACCTCTTTTTATATTTATATCCATCTTTTTTTTTTTGTTGCAAGCAGCTTCAGGCTCTTGTTTCTCAGCACCTCCTTTCTGAGGGTTGAGCTGTAGGCTGTTCAGATCCAAGCAGACAGGAGGTGCTTCTGTGAACAGGTGAAATGTGAAATTGAATCCTGTTGGACAAATTATTTAACCCTCCAGTTAATATTTTTGTTCTGATGCTTGTTTTGACTTACTCATAAGTTTAACTGTATGTGCCTCAGTATCAAAAAAAAAATCTGTCTGGAGCCCTGCACAGTGCAGCCTTCTAACAAGAATAAGCATACAGCTCCCAATAGACACTCAGTTCCCAAAGATTTTCTTTTAAGTTTCTTCCCACTCCCACTAAGGCAATAATGACCAACGGGACAGAGTTCTAACTCTTCCTTCTTCAAATCCAAGCATCGCAGTATTGGGTATGACAGGCAGCGGTACCTGAGGCAGTGCGGTACCTCTTCTGTGGCAGCACTGCCCTTCGTGTGGCCACAGGCTTTTGCTTACAACAGCTGAATTTGGGTCTGTGAGAGATCAAGCATGCGCTGAACTGGATGTATTACTGAAGAGCTGTGCAGTGCTCTTCTGAGGGAGGAGTGCTGCCACGTTGCAGTCTAGCAAAGGTTACCACAGCATTTTTACAGAGCGTAAGTAGGGCACATCTCGGTTGCGTTGGAGAGGACTTGCTACCTCAGCAACAGGAAGTTGAGTTAAGCTGGGTAGTAGGTGTACCTCAAAGATGTGCCAGCGTGCTCCTAGTAACTTAAGCATTAACACACCACAGCAGGAGCCGTGTAAATACACGTTCCTTTCCCGTTCTGTAGGAAAGGGATTGTAGGCTGTGAAGCAGATTGGCCACCTTCCTTTTGCATGGGACGATGGGGTGACTTTCCTGCTGGAGAAAACTAAGGTAATGTTCTCCAGAAACAGTTTGAGAGGAGAATTTTCTAGTGAAACAGACCTAATGCATCCCTGCTTCTATAGGGACATAGCAAAGTGTCTGCAAAGTCTGGATTTGTAACTTTTTTCCTTTTGTTACGTAGGAACGCTATAAACCAAACTATTCTGAAACCCCGGTGCATCAATTTGTGATTAGCAATAAAATGTAGTATTGTGTAGTGATACAACTCTTGACCAGAAAAGAAATAAACTACAACTTTTATAAAGAAAATCTTCCTCATCCCTACATTTTTCTAGGGTCAGGAGGCTGATATGAGTAGCAAAGATTTGCACAACCACAATTTTTCATGGAGTTCCTCTGTCTCATTTTTGTGGTGGAGTATCTTGTTCATCAGTATTGGAAGGCTTAAACAGATTCTGAAAGGAGACAGTGGCTTTCCTTTGTGTATTTTTTTTGTTAATGTCCAAAACTCCTGGTCTCAGGGTATTAAATCATTTTCTGATGAATGGGGGATAGTTGATAAAACTAGGATCTATGAAGGCCAGAGTCTAGTAGCTGTGGGTACTCTGGTCTATGCAATGGAAGCAGAATTGCACTTTGGCATCATAGCCTATACCTAAGCCTCTCTGAAGCGATGTGCTATTAGCGAATGTGGAGAAGAGCTGGCAGGTTCTTAACAAACTTGCCTCTGTTCCTTCAGCATATCTTAAGATACGGTATTAACTTCACGTAGGCTGAACACTACCTGCATATTACTGAGAAATGTATTCCTTTTGCCATCTGCCATTCTCCCTCCAGGGAAAAAGAGGCCTGTGTGCAGGCTTTCTCCTCAAACCGCCATATAACTCAGCCGCACCTTTGGGTGCCACGTGCTACCTGTGCTACAAACACCTAGCTCTAAACAGCTTCATCCTAAACAGATAGCCTAGGACAACACAGCTGGAGTTGTTTGGAGTGTTGCTGTTAAACTGCAGCAGGTTTTGCTACCCACCTCTAGGAGTATTGAGCCAAGAGCTTCTATGCCTAGTACTTCTTCTGGAGCAGGAGCTTTGTTCTGCTGCGTTTTCTGTGGGCTCCAGACTTTGCTCTTGTCAGCTGGCTGCACTGTGCTGGAGACCGCTGCCATCCTGCACTCCGCGACAAAGGGCCTTTCTGAGTTTCATGTCAGTTCTTGTGCTGCATCGTTCAAATGTGAACATACTTTATCCTAGTGCAGTGGTTGAACTGCGTTTTGGCTCCTGTCTGTGAACTTCAAATTGCTGATCCTGATGTTCGGGGGTGGGGATCTGTATTATTTGACTTGTCAAAAAAACATTGGGTTTATGGCTTGAAGCATAACAGGTAGCAATAAAAGCTCTTTATAGAGCAGCTGTCTCAAAGGTACATTTGCTTTTAGTTACCTGAAGTTTGATCTTGACTGATAACAATTTTTTAAGTGGCTTGTTTTTTAGGTGTGTGTTTATCGATGTTACAGCATCATTCCAGTCAGGGCAAGGTGCTGCCGGAGTATCTGCTAGTCAGGGGCTTCTTCAAAGCGTTCAGTAGGAAATCCTGCTCGGTATGCCCCCTGGGAGCTCTCACGGCCCTTCGTTGGGTCCATTACACGTGATGCTGCAGGCAGTAGACCTCCTCACTTCACTTTTCATGAAGCTTCCATCTGTGACTGGTTCAGGTTGGACCCATAAAAAGCATTTTTAGTATAAATGAATCATGGTTTGCCCTTGTTCAGGATGAGCTTGGCAAGCCAGAGGTAATTTTTTATAAGGTTTAAAAAGGTGACTGTATTCTTTCTAAAGCACCTGATTGCAGTAATGTTTCTTCTGCCTGTGGCTGGCCTTCCAGGAGGCCTTTCTCCATCAGAAGACCTCTCAGGTGACCAGAGACAGTACTGTCAGAAGCAGAATCTGGTCTGCTTGCCCCTGCTCTCTTCCCAGTGTTTTGAGCTGGGGCTGGACTGATTCTGCACTGTTTGAGGAGTGTGGCCCTCTGACTGATCGCGTATCGGAAGGCTTCCACGCATCTCTGTTCTTCCATTCTCTAACTGGGCTCCTGTTGTCTGACATGTCTGCAGTTGTGCTTGTTTGTTGGTTTTTTTTAAATGCAACCATGGGATGAAAGTAAGACTCTGGTAGCCTGTATTTTGTTTTCAATTTGAACAAGTAATAAATCTAATCTCAAAATGGGTGATCTCTAGACTAATTTAAAACCTTAAAGCAATGTAACTTGGAAATTCTCATCATGTTTCTAATAGTTCTGTTAGCGTTACTCTTTTCCAATACCCATCTTAATGCTTATCCAGTAATTTCTCAGGTGCCTTTCAGAGATGCCGAGCAGTTCTTTTACTTAAGGACTGAGTGGAGCACAGCCCTTAAACCAGAGCAAGGATGGAACCACGGATCCTTCCTGACTCAAGTACAGACCTGAGACAGCAGCATTAAGAGCTGAGTTGCCTTAGGTTCGCTCTGTAGCCGAGAGGAGCAGTGCCAGAGTAGCAGTCATCAGAAAATCTTACCTGGATGCAGAGTCACGTAGCTCTGTTCTTTGCTTAGTGTTGACTCCTGAATTTCACCTGCTAAACTGTCTGTCGGGGAAAGGAGATTCTTCTACTTTAGGTCAGGGATTTTTGTTAATGACACACTGAGTGACCTTGAATAAATTGCTTATTCATTGTATTACTACTCTCTGCCCAGGGAAGTGGTTGAGTCACAGTCCCTGGATGTCTTTAAAAGATGTTTAGATGTAGAGCTTAGAGATATGGTTTAGTGGAGGATTGGTTAGTGTTAGGTCAGAGGTTGGACTCGGTGATCTTGGAGGTCTCTTCCAACCTAGGTGATGCTGTGATTCAGCCCATACCTTTGAAGTCTAAAATGCCAGATATTCCTGAAGGCAGCTTTTCTAGTTGGGGAAAATGTTAACATCTCCTTTTCCCTGACAATTTGTAGACATTGCATGGAACCTTTAAGTCTGACTTACTCCACGCTTTACACTAACCTATGTATTTTAGGTTTGACTGAACAACATGAGGTATTGCTAGAAGTGAAAATGAACCTTTTTTCTCTTTCCCATCATCATTCTTCATTTCTTCGCATCGCTGTTAGAGCTGTTCAACAGCTTCAGGTTTTTCACTCAGATGAGTAAAGAGTGCTATGCTTGAGGTGGGATAGATGTGTTGCTGTTTGGTTTCAGTAATGAGCATAGCTGAGGTAGGTGTATCAGTAGGTTTCCTTTGACCACACCAGCCTGGTCTGCAGAGGAATGGGAAACATGCACCCGATTGCTATCTTTGAGGCAGATCCATGCATGAATATTGCCACAGCCTCCTTGCTGCAGCATGAGTAATGTGGCCATGCTGAAGTCAAAACTGTTCTGACAGCACCTAGAGAAGGAAGGAAATGTGTGGGAGGGTACTGGAAAAGGATTAAAATGGTACAGAATGTGTGTAGACAAAAAGGAGGAGGTAGGAGAGCCTGAAAAGAGGTCTCCTTAGCCTGCAATTCTGTTTTTAAGAAAAATTCTCACTTCTGCATAGTTCTGGGAACACCTTCAGTACACAATGCAAGTGAGAAATGAAATACGCCTGCTGTCTGTGCTCTTCTACCTGAGCTGCTGGCAGAGAGTCGCTGTCCTGCGTGCCCCTCACGCTGCAGGAGGACCCAGCGTCCCAGTAATTCATCTGTGGATGAAGACAACTTGCAGCTGGCTGAGGGAGGAGCTGCCTCCTTGCTGACTAGGCAAGGCAGATGGCTCGTGTCCTTGAATGTCTTCATACCCCTGCTGAAGTCCTCAGTATACAGTAGGAGAAACCTGTCCTCACGGCTAGAGACTTTCTGCCAGGCAGCCTCATGTCCAAACAGTACCCTCGGCTGCACTGTGGTGTGTTATACACAAGTACACGTTAGACAAACAAGCTCCTTCCAGAACTATTGCAAATCAAGTCCACAATCTCTGAGTTAGGTGCACATGGACCTCCAGCAAAGCCTGAGATGGGGATCAGGTGCTTATGAGTGTGTGCTGAAGCTGGTTCAGCTGCCAGGGCTGTCATTTTCGGACAGTACCAAAAATGCTGCTGCTGCTCTTGAATACAGTATCCCTGTCCCTTTTCCATTCATTTTAACACTTAACTTCACAGCTGGGTTTAACTCAAACTTCATTACTGATACCCACAAGCAGTTACACACAAAAAAAATAAAAACTGGGGAGTGAGGATAAGGAACAAAGCATCCTTTGGCTCAGGTGCTGGCTGCAGGTTGCATGCAGAGGGGCCATTAGTTTGCAGCCAGCTCTGTGGAAAAGGGGGAGTGGGCCATGGCACTGCCTGGCTGCTGGGGAGCTGGGGGAGATGAGCACCTACACCCCACGGCTTAGTGTGGCTGCTCGGCCCCACAGCAGGGACACGAGGATTGCTTGGCCAGCCCAGCAGAGCCTGGGGATGAAGGAAGGACAAAGGAAGCAGCTGTGGCAGCAGCCAGAGAAGGGGCTGGGGGTGAGTCCTTGCCGGCTTTCTCGTTTCCAGCCGGGTGGATGTTCCCAAACACCATGTAACAGCTGGTGCCTGTGAGGACTGGTAGGGGACTCGATGCTCTTAATTCTGCCTTGCACACAGGGCAGTAACACAGGGCGTCCCGCTTGGATCCCTGGTGGAGCAGGGCGCTGCTCTGCTCATCCTGGCAGCAGGGGAGACCCCAGCTCGGGCCCTCAGCGCTGTGAAGGGCCTGGCAAGGGGAAAAGGGACAGAAAAACAGACCTTGGCTCTTCTCCCTCCCCAGCCGGAGAGGCTGAGGGGCTGCCAAGGGCTGTGCGGCAGGGAGAAGAAAGGCGACGTTCATGGGAGCTGCGTGGCTCCGAGCTGCTGGGCTGTGGGCCAGGCACGTCAGCACCTGATGGGCCAGCCCCAGGCAGCGCTGCAACCCTCGCCTGTTCTGCCTCGGCACGGGGCTTTTCCAGATAAGCTGTACCCAGAGCCGTGGGGGCTCTCCCACCCCACCGCCTGCCTGCTCTGGCCTGGCCTCCTGCTGTGTGGGAGCCTTCCCCAGGAGCCCGGCTCCCGTGCTGCCCCCGCACCAGGCCTGGGGCCGCCTCCCCCGGCCTCTGCCGTTTTGTGGGGGCCTGGCTCGCTCCTGGCACAGCCACAGGGACCCCACAAACCATCGGCCTCCAGCCCTGCGCTGGCAGTGCCGGGGCTGCACAGATGGTTCCCAGCAAGAGCAGTGGGGGCATCCCCTCAGGGCTGGGCTGTCCTCGCCTCCCCCGGCACATCCCCTCCCTCTCCAGGCAGGCTGAGACACCCGGCTCCTTCCTTCCTGGACAGAGGAGCCCTTGTGCGGCGTTCTGGGGAGGTGCCTGGTACCTGGGGGGAGACCTCGCCCTCCCTAGCAAACATGTCTGGCTGCAGCTGGGCCCTGCTTGGCGCCTCAGAGGTGTTTCAGGCTCGCCCCTCTCCGAGCACAACCTGCCCCGGAGCCCCAGGAGAAGCAGGTGAGGTCCCGCAGGCTGCCGGCACCCCATCAGCTCCCGGGGGATGGCTCCGTGCGGGCTGTGACTGCCCCGTGCCTGGAGCATGTCCCTCAGGGAGATGCAGCCCAGCCACCAGGGCCTTGTCCCCAGGGCCACCAGCCCGCGGGTGGCCGGAGGGGTTTGGCCGTGCCAGGGCGCGATGGCCTGGGCAGGAGCACGGCACGGGGTGAGGGCTGTGGGGCTGGGGGTGGCACTGCAGGGCTGGGTCACGGTGCCTGTGACATCCTGGGGTCCGCCGTGGGTCTGCTGGGGACTGGGCTGCTCCCGTCAGCCTAACGGAGCCTGTGGCACAGCTGCCATCAGCCCACTCCCTCCAGGGATATTTTTAGGGCTGCCCGTGCTGATGAGCAAGAGCTGACAGGCTGGCTCTGTACCCAGGCGGCGCGGTGCCCTTCGCAGCCCTGCCTCAGCACACAGCTGATGGGGAGCGCGGGCCCGCGGGGATGCTCAGGGGCTGCAGCCATGGCCCCCGGCTGGGAGAGGCAGCACAGTCTGCCCTGCCCACGGGGCTGCTGGCGGCTGGGCTGGGCTGCTTGTGGCCCCACTGCAAGCATGTGTAGCTGGGAGCCAGGAGGATGCTCTAGCATGCATGGAAATCATCTACATGTGCATCGATCCCTGGATGGCACTTCTGGTTTGAGTGCAGAGCTGGCCTTAGGCAAGCAATATGCGAGTAAGTGACTGTGAGGATGGTAGTGAATACGTGCTGAGGTGTTTCTTCTCCCTCTGGGCTTGCACAGTTTTGCTGTTCTTGTGAAATCAGGTTTGTGCCCCCCCCCAGATTTCACTAGTCCCCTGTGGCTGCCAGCTCCACACACCTGCTGCTCTGAGCACTCCGTCAGTGTCCCCTGCCACCAGCCCGTGTCCCGCCAGCACACGCAGTGCCCAGAGCCGTGGGCCACCTGTGCTAATCCCTTGTCATGCTAAGTGGCTGCAGGAACATGCCAGCTGCCCAAACGCTGAATCTCCCAGAGAGCTTCTCATGCCCTGCAGCAGAGTATGAACGTTTGGGCCGCATCCTGCAGCGTGCTGCGGACCAACACCTCTCTGCCTGCCCTGCCCCTGCGCTGCAGGATGCGGCCCCGGCTGTCGTGCAGCGCTGCGGGGCACGGGAGTGCTGGGACCAAATGATGCAAGGAACGTGGCTGTCAATGATGATGTGAAACGTCTGAAGTGTGCCTATCCCCATGCAGCTGTTATGCACAGCATGACCAAGATGGCACACGGGCATCGTGTCTGTCTGAAATCATGGCAAATGACATAGCTGCCAAGCTCCCAGCGGGCACAGCCCGGCTGCTCCAGGATGCAGCTTTCTGGGACTGATGCTGGCTCGCAGCCGTGTCCTCAAGGCACAGGGAAGAGATCAGAACTATGCATATTGGAGAGGTTTGTAAATCCAGAGTGGGTTCTGTGAACTGCTGGGCTTAATGCTGTGTTTTTTGGCACCAGACCATTTGGGTGCACACAGGAGAGACCAGGAGGAGCACCGAAGGTGCTCAGCGTGGTGCAGGAAGATGGTGTTGTGTTATGGCCACAGCAGGTGGACCTGGGTTAAGAGGCTTCAGTTCATCGGGCATCCAGGGAGCAGATGGAGATAAGCTGGGCTTTAGGTAGCAGAGTGGGGAGAGAGGACCACTGCCGTGTGGCTCCATCACCACACGAAGCTGCTGAGGCTGCACAAAGGCTTTCTTGCTCCAGCACAGCTAAATTAAAAAGTAGCAGAGCTCCAGGGTGGGAAATGGGGTGGCCCTGGGCAAAGGCCTGGAAACAAGCATGGCTGCCTGCCTGTGTAACACCCCAGGGCCAGCCCAGGCTGTGCCTTGTCTGGTTTTAGAAAATTTGTGTGTGAGGGGGTCAAGAAGTCCATCCTCTGGCTGAGCCTCTCCTTTGGGCTGCTGGGGCTGTTTGGATGGGAGAGGAGGAGCTTCCTCGCCCAGCACCCAGATATCACGGTCTTTGCCCCCAGCGCTGAGCCCTCTGCAGGTTTTCCCTGCAAGGCGAAGGGGAGGCGAAGGCAGAAAGAATAGCTCCGGGCCATGAGGTGCTGGGTCTCAGAGGTAAGGGGGCAGCAGGAGTGGGATGGGGCATGGGGTTAGGTGCCAAACCGGGGCACGAGAGCCTGCTGGCATCTGCCCTGCATTCCTGAGGAAGGCAGCGCTCATCTCCGCTACTGCCTGACCCAAACCAACCCAGAACCACCAGGACGAGCAATTTCTCAAAATGGTAGCAGCCCAACCACCGGCTCAAAGGGATAGAGTCAAGGAGAAACAGCAAGTGTGTCAGCCCTTCGTGCCCCAGCCAGTGATGTTGCGTGGTTGGAATGGAATTGGAAGGCTGGCTGAGCCCCTTTAAAGCTGCTGAGCGACACACAGAGCCTTCGGTGACCGCATGGCTGCGAAACGTACTTAATTTGAAGTTTGTGTTTTTCTGCCCTCAAGTTCTCACCTTTGGACCTTGCACTCCCCTCTGCTGGGCTGAAGTGCGCCCTTAGCATCACTCCGTTCCCGCTAGAATGGCAGGGGATGGTCTCGTGATGCAGCTCAGTTGCTCATTCTCCCATCTCTCAGCCTTATTTTTGCCCCATTTCTGGCTTTAGATACTTTGTCATGGCGGCGGTGCTGCTTCTTAAGATTCCTGTGTCTGTTTTGCAGTTCTGAGACCTGAATCTGGCACAAAATAGGCTTTGCCAGAGCTGCTTCTGCTCAGAAATCCCTTCCCCGCGTCTCTGGCTCACCTCTCGCCTAGCCGAGGCGCTGAGATGCAAGCACAAGCAGCAGCTGTGCGTGGGGATGGCTCACTCTCTGGCTTTTTTCCTTAAACATTTTTTTCCCTCCCTCCCCTGCTTTCCGGGAGATGCTCCATCCCGCAGTACAGTCCGTCCTGGCTGTTCCCAAGCACCTTCCTCTGCAGCCAGGGCTGTGCCTGCACCATGGGTTGGGGCTGTTCTGGTGGGATGTTCGCTTCGCAGCGTGGCAGCAAGCAGCCCCTTCGGTATTTGGATCAGCCACAAATGTAAGCCTGTCTCTTGTCATCTAGATAATTGATTTTAAAAAATATTAAATGGCACCTGACCAAGAAACAGTCGCTGGGGGTCTAGACGTGTTCGCAGTTGTTGATGTCTCCCCATTAAATCTTGGCTCGTGGACAGACCTCAGAGCTTAGTTGTTAATGCACGCAGTTAATCTAACATGAGCCTTATTAATTCTTTATCGTACATTTTTAAATTAAAATCCTACATCATCGTTGACTCCTATGGAAAAGCCAAAGTGTGCTGCCTGGATGCTCTTACCAGCCAGACCTTTCCTTGTGCCCAAGGAGAAGTTTTTCTGACACGGTCTGTGTTGTGCCGACAGCAGCGGGGTGCCGTTCACTGCTTTTTTGCCTTCCCATTAACAGCCTGGGCGCAAAGCAATCTGCTGTTTCTCTGCTCATGGCTTTAGCTCTTCAAAATATCCTGGCCTCCTACCAGGTGAGTATTTGTTAAAAATTAACGCGTGTGTTTCAACAGGAGCTGCAGTTACATCACCAAAATGTTGTTCGAGAGATATCTGGGGCTATGGGAGCGGGTCCTCCCACCACCCCCGCGTCCCACCCAGGTTCTTGCCATTGCGGTTCCAGTGGTTTGTGAGATTCAGATTTATTTAACAATCATCTCAGTAATTTGGGTCCACCTTGCTTCTCGCTCCCCCACACTGTTACCTATCAAACAGGCACTTTGTCCATGCCAGGTGCCAAGGACAGCAGCCTGGGTTCGTGCCATGGGCTTGGAGTGGGGAGGGAACAGCATGGGCTTGGAGGGAGCCAGACTCCATCATCAGCAGTGCACAAGAGAAGCGATGGTGATACCCTGCGTGGGCTGGGAAAAAGCCTCACTTCACATCCATCTCCCTGCGGGGCTGCTGGGGAGAAAGAAACCCCTTGGAGTGGTGAATATTCAAAGAAAGCCTCAGCTGGCTTCTTGAAGGGGCAGAATTAAATGCGGAAACTCCACCCGGCTCGTTACTTTGCCGGGCTGCTTCGCGGTGCGGAGCGCAGGAACTGAGCAGCGCCGCGCTCCTGAGCTGCTGCTGGCGCTGCGCGTGGGCTGGGCGCAGCGTGAGGAGCACTGCGTGCTATTGCACTGACTTCACACCCAAACCAGCCTGAGAGCTGGCAGGCACGGCTGTGCTTTTTGCTGTCCTTTATCGCCTCGCACAGCCGGCTAATGAGAGCCGGGACGTCCGCTCCCAGAGAGCTCCAAACCTGCTGCAGCTGCCAGGCTCGGCTCGACAGGTCCCCAGAAAGTGTCACCCCTGGTACTCGTGATGCTGGGGCAGGGAGCAGGTGAGGGATGTGCATGGAGAGAGGTGTCCCCAGCAGCCCAGGTGACAAGTGGTGGGGCTGGAGAAGATTTGGGACGACCCCCTGTGAAGGCTCAGTCTGGTGCTATGGCAGCAAGGACTAAAGCAATCCTTTAAGACAGGGAGTAGGAAAAGGCAGGTTTAATCTCCAAGCTTGAGCATTAGGGAGGCTCTTTGTGGGATTCTGCGTCTTGAAAAGGATTCAGGAAAACTGGAGAGGCTGCGTAGATCAGAAATGCAAAAAATGGCTTGAGGGTGGGAGGAAAAGCCTGGCGGTTTGAGAATTAAGCAACTCCGTATATTTTACTCATCAGGAAGATGGATGGGGGGGGTTGCTCGCAGCATATGCACAGTGTCACCAAGAGAAAATGCCGGGCTCTGACAGGCTCTTCAGTCCAGCAGAAAGCAGGGGAGGACAGTACATGTGCGAGCTGAAGCCAGGCAGGGGGTGCGGGCTGCTCGTCCGAGGGATGCCTGACGCAGCCCCGGGAGTGCTGGCAGAGCCAGCTCCCCTCGTCACAGGCAGCCTCGCTCCTTTCTCGGAAAATACGCCCGAGCCAGACGTAGCACGTTGGGATTAAGGCGAGGAAACGCCGCGTGGCGTGCCGGCCGGCGGCTCAGCCTGGCGCAGCGGGACGCCGGGCAGCACCGCTTCGTCCCTTCTCCCGAGGAAGACCACGGGGAGCGTGGGGTGGCCGCGATGTGTGCATGCAGGCTGCCGCTGCCCAGCCGCCTGCGCCGCGGTGAGTGTGACTCTGCTGCTCAAAACATCTGGAGGGGGGCAGGATTTTTCAGCAGAGGTTGGCTTGTTTGAGCTCGTTTTGCGAGGGACTGCGGCCAGTGCTATTCAGTGGGGCTGCTCTGAGGGTGGCCAGAGCAGCAGAAATGCAAAGTGCTGCCCACAAACTGAGCACAGTGATCCCCAGAGCGCACAGCACGCGTTTAGGAATAATGCATGATGAGTGTGTGAGATAAAAACAAGTTTGGCTGGAGTGATGGAGACAAAATATGAGTGTGTTACAGCCCACGTTTCATTCCCCGAGCCCGTGCATCAGCAGAGGTAATCCCTGTCTAGCCATTACTGGAAAGAGATCTTTGCTGTGGTATTTAGTGGCATTTAATTAATAATAATGTATTACATTAATTAGTATCAAGGCTGATGTGATGACATGTAATTTGGGGGGAAGGATTACAGCGTGAGTATTAGAATGAGAATTTCTATAGGGCAGAGAGTCAAATGAGGTTAGCAGGCTCGCTGCGGAGGGAGCCTGGAGACAGATGTGTGTGTGGCAACCAGTGTGGATAGTTACAGCACAACTTTATTTACTGCTGAGAAAAGAGCACATCGCTGTTATTCACCTTGACGTGTCACACCTTGTGATGTTTGACCTTACCAAACAAAAAGGCAAACAGGTGCTGCTGCAGAGGAAGTGCCTGCGGTTGATGACACCAAGTGCAAGCTGCGTTTGTGGAGCAGTTTTGATGTGCCAGCCTCCTTTCAGAGGAGGGGAAGGAAAAAGTTCTGCTGAAGGTCTCCAGGATGTGGCCCAGCCCTATCAGGATATGAGAGCCTGAACCAGAGGAGAGCTTTGGCCCTGCATGTTAAGTGGGCACTGGGTTGTACCCAGACCGATGTGAGTGCCCGGGGGAGCTGGTGGGGCTGATGCAGGGCAGCTGGGTGTGGGACACCCACAGGCACCACCTGCTCCTGGTCCTGCTGAATTATCTGCACTGTGTCCTCTCCCCGAGCCCTTCATCCAGCCTGCAGGCCAGTGTTGCTGTGGGGCATGCTCTGCAAACACGTGGGCAGACACAGGCTCCATCCCAGGGCTTAGCAGGTTGACTGCAAGTGGGTTTGTGTGGACCAGAATGTGCCACAGTTCTTGCCCTTTCATTTGGTCAGTTTTGCTGGAAAAGCTCCAGTGCGTTCCAGAAAGCAGCGCAGCAATATGATAGGATTTAATCAGGCTTAATTATTCCCCTGCTGTCATTCTCCTAGCAACATCCAGCTTGACATCTGCCTGCAAATGAAATGTGTAAGCTAAGTAGGAACATGTTCAGACTGAAGCCCTGCCACTCGAACCAGATCACTCCACTAATCGTTGCTGTAATTCATCTCGTGGCTGTTAGCTGCCAGGTGGTGGTACCTGATTTCCATAAACGCATGGCACTCTCCTCCCTGGGTTTTTCCAGGCAGGTAGGCTGCCTGACTTCACGCTGGGCTCCTTCCAGCACGCCGACACCTGATAGCATGGGGTAGAGTTTCCGAATGACAAACCCAGGCTCCTTGGCAAGCCCCAGCCTTGTTGCTATCTGCCTCCATGCAACAGGTCCCTGCTTATCTGACTCCTCATCAAAATCAGGTCACCTGCTGTGCCCGCCGAGCAGGCAGTTTGAGCTCTGAGTGCACGAGCGGTCAACTTGCGGTGTTTCAGGTGAGGTCAGAACACGTCCAGAGCAGATATGGTGCAGAGATAGGGAGCTTGCGCTACCTGGCCAGAAGGATGGAGAGGTGCAGAGAGAGGCAAGCAAGAGCTGGGTGCTTGTGACAGAGCTGCGGAGCAGGAGGCGGTGAGGCTGCTTGAGGACATGAACCTGCGGGAGTGGCCGTGCAGCTGGAGGGGAGGCAGATATCTTGGATGGGTGAGCATGACCGGTGTCTGAATGTCTCAGCCCTGGGGAGGTGGGGGACAGTGTGCTCCGTGGGGGCCAGATCCATGGACTGGGCTGGGCTGCTGTGGTTTTGGCCCCTCTCCACCCCCTGGGATTGCTGGTGCCAGTGATATCTGGGTGTTGGCATGGATTTGTTCAGATTTCGTGTTGTGAAAATTGCATCCGAAGGGCCCAGCGGGTTGTCAGTGTGCCATGTGCATTCCTTGTGTCCCAATGGAGAAGTGTGATGGATCTGCGAGTCCAGCTGCAAGGATGCAGCACATTCAGCAAGCTGGCATGGCTTCATTTGTGCTGAATGTAAAGCTGGGATCTCTGCAGTGCTTCAGAATAGCAGGGCCCCCCCAGCTCTCCCTGGGCCCTGTGTGGGCTCTGCCCCTCCCCAGGGGAGTAGGCTGAACAGGACTCAGCCTGTACCACCACAATGCTGTCTGCCTGCAGGCATTGGCACCCAAGCTTGCCCACAGCAGGGAATGCCACTGTGCTGACACCAGCCCTACCACAGTCCCTTAATTTCACGTGGCTTTCTGTTTCCTTGTGTTAGCACTGAATCACGGAGAGTGGAAACAGGAAATCACTGCTTTTCATTAATACCCTGAAAACGCGGGGCTATTCAGTACGGTACCTTTTATTTTAGACTAGATTTATTTTTCCCCCTCCATTCCTACCTCTTCATCATCCCCTCCCCGCGCTCCCTCCTATCGGACATCTTTCACTCGCTCCCTGCCGAAGGAGCACTGGGGCAAAGCTGGGGGGCCGCTGGGGGGGGCGGGCGAGGCGCGGACGGGCAAACGCCCCAGAAAGGCCTGGGAGCAGCTCCGGCTGCGTGGCACGAAGGGCGCTGTGCCGGGGGGGCAGCGGGGAGCCCGGGGATGTGGGGGGAGGGCAGGGCAGGGCAGGGCAGGGCAGGGGCGCGGTGCCCCCAGCACCCCCCTAGGCGCAGTGCCGCGCCGTGATTTACCGCGGGGTCTCTGCGCGCCGCGCGCTGATTGGCCGAGCGCCGCGCCGTGATTTAAAGCGGGGGGGGGGCGGGAGGAGGAGGGGGGAGAGCGAAGCACCCCCGCGCATGCGCACCGCCTCCCCACCGCAGCGCCCCTCCGGGGCAGCGGCGTTGCCGGCGCGCCCCCCTCCTACCCCCGGAGCTCCTCCCGCGATTGGCGGCGGAGGCGGCCCCCCGCGCTCGCCCATTGGCTGCCGCCGGCCGCTATGCGGGCGGGTTGGCCGCGCCTCGCCCCGCCCCGCCCCGCCATTGGCTGGGCCGCGGGGCCCCCTGCGCGCGGCGGCGGCGGCGGCGGCGGCTGGGGCCGGGCCGGGGCCGGGGCCGCGGCCGGGGCCGTGTCGGGGCCGTGTCGGGGCCGTGTCGGGGCCGGTCCCGCAGCGCCCGGCATGGCGGCGGCCCGCGCCCGGCGGCCGAGAGCCCGGGGGCGGCGGGGTGAGGACGGGCGGGGCCGGGGTCGGGGTCTGGGTGCGGGTCGGTGGCGGTGCCGGTGGCCGTGCCCCGCTGACGCTGCCGTTCGGTCCCTCAGGTGCCGTAGCGGGGCGGCCGTGACGCCAGGATGGGCCTGCTGGTGCTGGTGCGGAACGTGCTGCTGGCGCTCTGCCTCTTCCTCGTGCTCGGCTTCCTCTACTACTCCGCCTGGAAGCTGCACCTCCTGCGCTGGGAGGACTCCAGTAAGTGCGGGGACGGGGCCCCGAGGGGCCGGGGGTGCTGCCCCCCCTGCCCCGGGGGCTGTGCCGGGGGCAGCCCGGGCGCTGCTCGGTGCGAAGCCAGGGTCACGCTCTGTAAACCTGCATTTGGGACCTCGGTCCCCAGCAGAACGTCCCCTTTGAGCTTGTGACTGCTCATCCTCAGCACAAAGAGGTTACGTGCCAAGGGTTTCCTTCCCTGAATCCTCCCCCCCTTTCCTGTCCCCTAAAAGAAAAAGGCAAGGATTTTCTCCTCTGGCGGGTTTTGGTTTCTTCCCCTGCTCACCTATTTGTCACTCTCTCATCTCACTGTGCCCTTCAGAAATCCTCATCTCCCACCCATCCTCCCCGCTGTTATCTGCCAGCTGCCTGGCATCCAAAGCGGTGTCTCCCAACCCTTTGAAGCCCAAAGAGACATTTGACCTCACCGGATACAATCCGAGGATTGTACGGTGCAGTAATGCCGCGGGAGGGTTTAGTTGCAGTGGGATAGAAATCAGGCTGAGCTTTGATTGCTCAGTTAGTGCTTCTACTTCTGCTTGTGCCAATTGCTTGCAAGCAAGAATAAATTTTTTTGAAATATAAAAACAAGAAAACAACTCTCTCTTCTACCCTTCCTGCCCAAAATACAATCCAGCCTTCTCTGCAGCTGCTCCATGGGTTGTTTCAGATGTCTCGCAGCCAACCGATGCTCTGGATCAGCGGCTGGGAAGCTCTGATCCAGAGGGATTGTGTTTGTGTCCAACAGCAGCCACCGCTCCAATTCTCCTTCCCTGTACTGCGTTTTTGGGCATGCTGCTGGAGGCTCCTGCTGCAAAGCCTAATAAGCTGGATGGTATTTTTCTACCTCTGCACGCTCCGTATCTGCTGTTACATGCCCTGAGAAGTTGTGTGCGATGGCAGATGATGGCTCGGAGATGCTGTTTGCACTGATGCAGTGAATTTGACAGGAGGACTGCTGAGGTGACTTGTGCTGGAACAGGTATCACAAGACTGAACTTCTGCAAGGTGACACGTAGCGTCTTTCTGGACAGGGAGATTTTTGTTCAGGTTGGTGCTTCAGGGAGAGAGTCAAAATCTTGATTGTGACCTTCTGAAAACTAGCACTTCTGTCAATGATATGTACAAAATCCTTCCCAAATGGAAATAAGTGCAGAATGTAGTTAAAAGAACAGCTTGGTCATGTTATATTGCCAAATTGCCATCCGTGCCATCCTTTGCTTCTTTCATAGCATCAGAAATTGTGTTGAGACTTCCCCCAGCCTGTATAACCAGCAAACAAAAAAAACGAAAACCAAACAAAACCCCAACCAAACCAAACAAAACCCCATGTGCACAGCAAAACCCTTCAGGCTGTAACCTGTGTGTGAACTTTGTTAAATGCAGAGGAGGAACCTTGTCTTTGTGCCACATACCAGGGCGCTGGGGGAGCTTCTACATTTCTTCAGGTTCTGCCTCTGGATTTTGTGGCTGTAGTTTTGTGTGCGATTTCTTGTTTTAAAGCATGGCAGTTTCTTGGGGGTTTTGTGGTCGTTTTGTGGTCATACAGCGAAGGTGTAGGCAGAGGTGGATTTCCAGAAATTGAATGCTTCTACTGGAAAAGATGACTTAAGTTAGAATAATTTGTGTTGGGTGTCCTGGCAGCTTCCAGGTACCCAGGGTGTTGTGACAGGAGGCGATGTCACTGTCTTTGTCTTAGGTGTATGTCTACTTTTTATATTTTAATCTTGTGTTTTAAATGTGTTCTTCATTTAGTCCTGGAAATTACAGTGCTTATATTAAACTTCTTCAACAGTTACAAAGCAGTGATGCCAACTTGAAGATTTAGCTTATTGATCTTTATCAGTTGTCCCAACTGGTATGCGCTGTACCATCGTTCCTTTTCTTCTAGAAACTTTTATGGATTGTCTTAAATATCACATGATGCTCCTTGCAAGTTTAGTGTAAGCAGCAGTCAAATGTAAGAGGGACAGTTTTTATGTGGTTGCTTTTGAAAGCAGTAAAGGTGGTAGTGGTTGTCAGTTGATCATTAGAGTTCTGTTTGTACTAAAAATGTTTTATTTATCATGTAATTTTATACATGAGGAACCTATGCAGACGTGAATTACACATTCAAAATCCTATATTGGGAAACTTGATATGAGGAGTTAACGTTAAGCTTCTATAAATAAGCATTTGGGAGTTAACAAATAACGGAATTGAGGTTGCTCATTTAACCGTGATTAGGCCTCCTTGAGCACGTGTAACATAATATGGCTTATAAAGTTGCAATTATATTTTCTTTTGTCTAAAGGAAGCCTTGCCTAATCAGTACAGGAGGCAGATGGTGTTTGATAGCTGTGTTTTTATTTCCTAGGAATTCAATCTGTGACCTTGTAAATTTCTTCCTAACTGATACAAGGCTCAAGTTGAAAAGGACAAAACAAAGTTAGCTTTGTTAATTCCTGGGTGTTTAATAATCTGAGAATATTGATTTTATGCGTATGTCACTTTTTCATTCCATTATTTTCTTTTTTCACGTGACCAGTGACTTTGTTTGGTGTCGGTGACTCCCTAGTTTCAGTGGTCACATACGTTTTCCCTCTAATCCGTTCTTTGTGCCAGCAGAGGCAGGAATCCAAGCTGATCCTGGTATCTGACACCCTCGTAATCTCTTCAGAGACTGCTTTTAGAGAACTTGACACCTGTACTTAATACCGGCCAGAAATCAAAGTTGTCATAGAGTATGGTGAAAAATACTTCACCTGCTTACTTGGTGCTCATGTGATTTGTTCACTTAATGTGTTAGAAAACGCCCATACGTGGCTGTTAGGGATTTGAGTGTAAGAACTCTGGTCACACCGAGATGTGGATGCTTGTATGTTCAGCTGCTACAGTAAGAAGCAAACAGTTGAAGTATGTCATTTATTGCCACTTCTGACACCTCCAAGAAGGGAGCTAAACTTCTGAACATTCTGAAAGATGCATGTCCGTGGTTCTCTTACCATCTCTGCCTGACTTTAAATCTGTCCTCTTTGAGTGATGCCTTCACGAGTTTTGGGAGATCGTTCTCCTTACTGAGTGACTCTACACCTTGCCAAAACACAACGGGGAATTGAAATGAATTCATTCTCTAAGGCTTATTTTTCCTGTGACAGGAATAGACTGAATTCGCTAATGTGAGCTAATTAAGATTGAATTAGGCTCAGCTGCTTCTTCCATTCAAGACAAACTGCCAGCGGCTGTGACCCCTCTCTTACCCTTGTCCTGAGCATGGTGACGGGCTGTTCTTCCCGCAGCCTTGCCTTTCTCATGTGTGTGGTGATGCTGCTAGCTCTCAGAGCAGCAGTTTGGCACAGAAAGAGGTGTGTCACACTGAGTGCTGGAGGGCTGCGAGTTCTGGGCATCGCTGGGACTGTAGGAGCAGTTTTTAGGATTGAGGTGAGCTTTCCTTTTTTCCATTTTATTTTTATTTTCTCTTTTCCTGGTTTCCATAATGCAGCTTTGGTCTCTGTCAGTAGCAGTAAGAAAAACCCTTTCTTGCAAGTTCTCTGCGGACAGGCAGTCCCTCTGATTCCAGGTGCTGGGTTGCCTCGTGGCGTGCTAAGTGTGTAGAATTGATAACGTGGAGTGGGACATAAACAAGGAAATAAATTTGGTGTCAAGGCTAGGTATCCTGTACGTACGTGAAGGACCTTGCAGCAGCAGGTAATCATAGCTCTGTTTATGTACAGCGAGTTGCCAGGGATTTATTAACTAATAATAGTAGTGATAGTAGCAGGCTTTGAAGGGCTGAGACATGCACCACAGCCTCTTTCCTAACAACTCTCTTCTGTCCTTTCCAATACCTCGGTACATTTGGCTCTGAGGAGGAAGGAGATGGTATCTGTGCTACTGTGAAGGAGACAGCGTGTGGGAAGGTGCCCCGGCATCTCTGGACAGTAGGAAGGAGATGGAGCCTTGCTGACAGTGCTTCAGGATTTCCTTTATATCCCTCCTTGGAGGAATACTTTTTTACCGAGAGCTGTGAAGGGCAGAATATGGTCACGTTAAAATGAAATCCTGATGTTTGTTACTTAACCTGGTACGTGTATAGCTGATTTTGCAAAAATGAGTATGTTGTAAGGAAGGATTGATTCCATTAAAAATGTCCTGGCTATGGAAATATTGGACTCATCCCCCCAAGGCAGCACTTTTTTTGGCCTCTCTGAGTATTGAAATATGCTTGGGACAAGGGCAGCATGACTGTGTTTTCCAGTTCTTTATTGTATTTGCATCTACATTAGCATTGAATTAATTTGAAAATATACTCTACTTCGGGTACTTCTGCCAGAACCCAAGTTAATACAATTTATAACTATAGATTTTGAGCTCTCGGTTTGAATGTGGCTTCTGAAACATCCCCAGGTATTTTCTGTTGATGTCTCCATTACAAAATCAAGTCACTGCTCTGTCATCTGTTGCTCAATGTTATTTTCAACTCTAATTCTGGAAAGGCAGCCAAAGAGATAAAGCTCTGGGAAGAGATTTTCTGAAGGTATTTCAGGACCCTTATCCTTTTTCTTTTTTTTTTTTTTTTTTTTTTTTAATATCTGTTTCTATGGGAACTGAGGAGACATAAACAGGCAAAACTGACTCACTTCTGGTTGCAGGTTTTTCGTCTGCTTGCATTTCCATGGAGACCAGTCTCACAGCAAATAAGGCTAAATTAATAAAAAGCAATCAAACTTGTACCTTTCACATATGGTTTCTCTCCTTCAAAATGAAATGGTGTTTTTGTCAATTCTCGTGCTAAGGACTAAAAATGCGTTGAAGAAGCTGATCTTTTTACAAGGGTTTGGAACATGCATGCCCTTTCTCGTGTGGTTAAAGCCTCACCATACATGTGACGGTATGTGGCAGATCTATAGCAGTTGTAGTTGGAGTTACTGGGGTTGTTACTTGTCCTACAGTAAGGGAGGGGATCTTGCTTACCCTGACATCTGACTTCTTTCCATTCTGTTATTTAATGACAACCAGCTAAAAAACATTCAGCACCAGTGAGCAGCCAGGCCATGGAGGCAAACTCATCCCCTTTGTGGGGGTGAAAATGTGCACTACCTTTGTGTTCAGACCTCTATATCTGGGAGTTACTGTCCTATTTGTCTTTGCCAGGAGAAAGAAGTGCTCCTATAAAAATAACATTTCAGGGCCAGCTCAACTTGGCACTGCGAGCGTAAATCTCTGATGAAAGTGGCCGGAGCTCAGCTGGCTGGATTTATGGTTAGGTGGATGAGGAAGCACATCATTTTCTACTGTGGGATTACGAGGCACTTGTGTCCCTGTTGGTGGGGATGACAAACAAATGGTGATGTTGATGGTTTGTTTCTGGTGCTCTGCAGCTGTCTGTGGCTGTAGCCTCAGGGGTGTGTGTTTGTTCTTTGGGGTAGACTTTGTTGCTGCTGCTCCTCCTCAGGCTGAGAAGCCTGATAGATGCTAACCTCGTGGGCATTAGTTGCTTTTGAGAACTGATTTGGGCAGTATTTTGCAGCAGCATGGGCTTCCTGAAACAGTTGGTTTGTTATTTTTCTTTGCAGGGGAAGAGACTGGAAACAGAGTTATTAGGAGTTCATAGTTACTAGGAACTGCTCAGTCGGTTTCTTTGCTCAGCTCTTCTGTAGTCCATGTTAATGCTGAACTTATTGTACCAAAACTGATTATGAATGGTTAGAAAGGCCTTGTAAAATGGATCCAGCAACAAATTTAAGGGATCTCTTTGCTGCTTTTCAGGTGCTTTAGAGATATGGGTATCCCAGTGATGCCTTTTTTGAAAGAAGGGTTCTAAATAGGTAGTAACTTATCAAGAGAGCAGTGATTATTAGATACAAAGATAGGGAAAAAAAAAAAGGTGTTAAAATGACAGTTGCCTAGTAAAATACTCTAATTTTTCTAAGAATTCTCCTGTTAGGCTGAAATGTTTTGCTTGTATTGAGCTTGAAAGCAGAAACTTCAGAGCGCCAATTGTGGTGGGCAGATCTCTTATCTGTGCAGAACACTGAAAAAATAGAATTGGTGCCCAGACATCGTTATCGCTGATCAATTTACTTTGTGCTCCCTGGGAACCTGCCAGAATCAGGAGCGTGGCGAAGCCCAAATTCCTGGAGCTCAGGGAACTCGGTCGTGGCAGTGACCTCCCCAGGGGTGTCAAAAAATGTGGGTGGATGCGTGCTTCATCTTTCTCTGATCCTTTACAGCCACGCTGTTCCGGGGACTCTGTCTGTCTCTCTAGGAATTCCTAGTGCTGCAGTAATGTTAACAGCATGGGGCAAAACTGCCGGGGCAATGGGAAATGTGCCTGAAGGAGCCCTCGAAGGCAGGAATGAGCATTTCTCTGCAGGAGGAGAGCTCCCAGCACGCTCCTGAGGCTTAGGGAGGTCCAGGGGCAGGTTGCTGGTGGCAGTAAGAGCAGAGCACTCTGAGCACCTCTGGTCCGAGGAGCGGCTGTAACGCGGTGCTTGCACTCGCTCCATCTTTCTAGCTGTTTCAGCCCCAAGTTACTGCTTTAGGTATAAGCCACCAGGGTATGAAAGCGAGGTGCAGAAATAAGTACTTCTCTATCCTCCTACACTAGGATAGTTTTACATCCTAAAGCAGTCAGGTGCTCTGGCTTCTCTTCACGGTGGCAGGCTTGTCACTTTTTGAGTCCCTCGTTCATGTCTTTGTGTCCCCCTCTCCCAGAGCTTCCATTGCCCAGCTGCTGTGCGGTTCCTGCCCATTCCCCACTGTCTGGGTTTGGCGAGCAGTTCCCTGCCTTGTCTCCATCCTGTCACCGTACATCCCCTTGGCACACAAAAGCTGTACCTCTGCCCTGTAGCCAACACAGCAGGGGCTGTTGTGCCTTCAGGTGTTACTGGACTTGATGGATGCTCCACCCCAGCACTCATTTGATGTTGATGAATATTGATGCATAAATCACTTGTATTGATAGCTAGATCTTGGACTTTCTCCTTGGCCTTAATACAGGTAAGCTGGCCTTGGGCATCTTTTGTGCTCACGTCAGTTCTGCTGGCATTGTTGGGGTGATAACATCTGGCAAAAGGCAAAGGTTGTGCTTTGTCTCGAGCTTGGCAGCTGCGGTCTGGCCATGGCCTTAGTACTGATTCTGACCATGTCTGTTACACGCACGTTGTGGAGAAGAGATTTTTCCTAGATTGTTGTCTTCTGCCAAGCTACTTAGTGCTTTTGTTGCTGTCAGAGCTCATTTTTCTGCTGGAAACAATTTACATCCCGGTGCCAGGCAGAGGGAAGGCACCAGCCAAGCCTGGCGATGACTTGCAAGGACAGTATGGCTGGGTCGCGAGGTGCAGCTCGGTGAGTTGCATGCCTCTGTGCTTCCCAAGGACTGCAGCTGTGTACCCACACACCAAGCAGAATGCAATCTGTGCTCTGCGTGCATATCCTGAGATGGCTGACTTCTACCACAGGAGCACATCGCTCTTGTATGCACTGCTGTCTTGGGGAATAATAGCTCGTGAGGCTAGCACCAAAATTCTTGTCTGGTACAGAAACTACAAGGTATTTCATAACTGGTACTTAGTATTGTGAAATAGCCATAGGCTTGCACAATCAAAGGGACGTGTCTTTGGGGGTCAGAATTTAGCTCTTCTTGCTATGTTCCAAAAAAAGCCCAACCATGTCCTAAATAGTTATTTGTATTTTAGGAGCTTATAAACATATATAAATATATATGTTTGTCCTAAACTTTTTTTCAAATGATGCTGGGATCCATTCTATGGTAACTCAGTCCCTGTTGCAAGGTGTCATTTTTTTCTTAGCTGTTTTCCAGTGGATTTCAGCACTAGGAACATTGATTAAATCTGAGGTTCATCTGAGCTGCTTACTCATCTGAGCTGAGTAAGTATGCCCCTTTCCTCTTGGAACAAGCAGAGTTAATGCAGTGTAGCTATAGAATGCTTTAAAGGAAGTAGTAAGGATGTGAGGGCACAGAAATCAATAAATGTTGAGTTTTTCAAAGGGGGTAAGTAGCTGAGGGCTTCCCACACACTAAGGCTTACTCTAAGTCAATGTTGACAAGGTTAATAATTTATATGTACAATGTACAAAAATCTTTTTATCTTTGTCAGAAATGAACCAAACTCTTAGCAGCGGTAATGCTACCTAAGTATTGCTGCTCAATTGCGATTGTGTCTAGAGATCCTAATCAAAAAAAACGTACTGAGACACGTTTCTTAGGATGAAGGGTGGTAGCTTAAATAGACTTGACTCAGGAAGGCAGAGGAAGCGGAGGCACAGGAAAGTGAAATTATTCCGTGTCACACAGCAGCTCAAGGGCAGAGCTATGAATAGAATAAAGGTCTCCAGGCTCTCAATCCAGCATCCAGTTGGCCAAAGGAGGCTTCTTCTCCTGTATTAATGCATTCTGCATCTGCTAGATTGAGAGAACAGTAATATGCTGAAGTTGCTTGCTTGGGGCAGAGATGATCTGCTCCTATTTGTACAAACACAGCACCCTTTAAAAGTGTAGTGTCAGTAACAAAGCTGGCGAGGTGATGGCTTGCTTGGGCTGTGCTGGTGGCTTGGTGTAGGTGCTGTAATTAGGGGATGATGAGGCTGGTGTTACGAGCTCATACAACTTGCCTAAGATGCTTCTATGCAAGTGCCTGAACAGTTGTGAATGCTGGTTTGGGGTTTTCAACCTTCAGATTCACCACATCAAAGGCACAACACTTCATGCTTTCTAGCTGCATTAAAACCGCAACTGCATTTTTCTTTTTGAAGGTAGTTTGGGGTTTTGATGTTTGTGTTGTTTGTTGTTTTGTTTTGTTTTTTTTCCTTGTGGAAAAGTTTAATTTTGCTCTCCATACTCAGGCACAGAACTCCATTTTCTTCTATTTAAACTTAAAAAATAAATAAATAAAAATAAAAACGTTCAAGCAGAGACTAAACTTCGAGAATTTGTGCTCAAAGGCTGAAAACGTGAGCTTTTGAGAAGTGGGAAATAATGGAACAGTTCAGGCGGTTTTAACCGTAGCAGTCACTAATGCTCTGGGTAAAATTAGAAATCTAATTACTGTGAATTTAGTTGCTGAGACTCTTTTTTGCCTTTTGAGACTTGCCCCACACAATTCTGTCACGTTCTAAATAGAGCATAGGCGGTTCTCTATTATGCTGCTCGGAAATTAGTAATTCTGCATTTTTGTTAGCACTGTTGCCGTAATCTCTGCTTAGAAGTGCCTTATTTGAGCATTGGGAAGGCTTTTATTATTATTAAATATGAGTCATTACAACGTTAATTTCTCTCTATATTGGTCCTTTTGTGTTTGGGTCCAGTACTTCATTAGAAGCAGAAGACCGAGCTAATACAGTGTAAAGACTGCAAAATGAGTTCTAGTTCTTAAAAAAAAAAAAAAAAAAAAAAAAAAAAAAAAGTGTTACTTCTGATTGAGTTTTCTAAATTTATTTAATATTTAAGGACTTAATTTGAATATTTCCAAACTTCTGAGAGGTTTGCACGTTGGAAAAAAAAAAGCCATATTTGCATTAGTAAAATATGAAAGGTTCTGCACAATATCGTGTTTTATTACTTCTGTTTGCTGCATGTGCTGTTTCTCACTAAGTTAGTATTATAATTATGATGTGTTGGATCGAAGAAATAGTTTGTGCTCCTGTGAATAGAGAACAGGCCACTATGTAAAGAGACTGCCCTCAGGCTGCTGCATCCTGACCTTTAAATGCTTTAAGTTTCTTGGTATAGTTATTAAAGCTCTTTTTTTTTTTTTTTTTTTTTAACAAGAGTTAAAAATAGCTCATAAACTAGGGCTGTATATTCTTTATGATGTGCTCTCCTATGCAAGTTGCATTTCCTGCTTCAAAGGATGGATGAAGGACTAAAGAAACCTGCTGTTGTATAGTGCTGGGTAAAAAGAAATTTTGGTGCCAGGTATTTCACTCTCTTCCAGCAACCTTTGCAGTTGTAGCATAAAAAAGAACGAAGATAAGTTGTTTGTTTGTTTTTTTCCTGCGCACTCAAATATAATTGCATAAGTTTGGGCTACTTTGGCTGATTTTATTTAATACTTAGCGGTGTAGCTAAAAGGTTTAAAAAGCCCCTCTCAGGTGTTGTGTATTAATCGCTGTGTTTGACATAATGCTGCTTTAGTATAAACACGCCTCACTCAGCAGTCGTGCGTTTGTTTGTGTCTTTGCAGCAGTGGAATTACCCCATAAGTAGCTTTCTTTATCCTCAGCCTGGTTCGTGATGTTAGCTAATCTCATAATGGGCTCTTCTTGAGGACCTGCTTAAGGAAAGTTTGGAATATCTGTACGATGGACTACTTAATGTGCTGCAGTTGCTTGGCTGGAAGAGCTGGACAAAAGCTGTCAGAGCATTTAGCCTGCAGTCAGCTTTGCTGCTTGTGCCCTGGAACAGGTGGCTGGGGGGATCGAAGAGCGGTTCGTGCTCATGGGAAGGTCTTGTGGGATCTGGGAGTCTTGTGGGATCTGCTGTCAGATCTCTTCCTGAGAACTCCAGATGATGCACCAGGAGCTGCAGTATCCCTATCGCCTCTTCCTGCATGAACTGTTCTTTTCCCCATGATTTATACTCGTCTATTCCCGTAAGCAGTGATTTTTAAAAAGGCACGTTGTGTCTCCCACTTCAGTTGGAGTAGCATGTGGTACTGTGATTTTTTTTTTTTTTTTTTCCCCCTGAGGAATCGAGTTTTTTGCTTTGTCCTATTATTTTTTTTGTTTGTTTAGATGCTTTAATCTTTTCAAAGACTAAATGACATGATAGCAGAGGTAACGTGAATTGACTTTGGGACGTGCTGCAATGGAAGAGTTTCTGCTGAGCCCATGGTTAAGCAGCTCCCTCTCTGCTGGCAAGCGTTCAGATATGCTGGGAAACTTGCTCGTATAATGGATCCCAACAGGAAACTGATATAGTGTGAAAATACAGAAGCCTTCCTTTCCCTTCCGCTCCAGCTCTTTGGAAATGTTGGATTTGATCCATACCAGGCAGGCTGAAGTGTTTAAGTCCATACATCAGTTCCAGTCTTGCAGGCAGCCAGGTGAGGAGGCTGCGGCTCGCCGAGGCGTGCTGTTATTGCAGGTACCACTTGAGGGCAGTAGATGTCTGCTGCCTGACCCCTCACCAGGACTGCAATGCCAAAAGCTCTTAAGTGTTGGGTCAATGTTATTTCAGAAAATAAAAATTAAAAAAAATCACAGCATTCCACTTTCCTGTGCAGTTACAAAGTGGCACCTGCCATTGTCTGGGTGAGTTTCAGTAAATACTAAGTCAAAAATCCCTTCTCCAGAGTTACTTGCTTTTAGAGTAACTTAATTTGTAAAGAACTTTGCTATTTGTCTAATCCAGTTGCCAGTACCCATTTTCATAATCTGATCAAGTCCCATCTTGTAACAGGTTTTTGTTCTTGCCTCCTGCCACTCCTATTCAGAAGGTATTTTTCAGCTTCATGCTAATACTTGGACTTTTATTTAAAAAAAAAAAAAAAAAAGTTGAAATTATCATACATTTCCCCAAAGAACCTGGGGAGAGTAGGGGAATGTTACTTAGTGGTGCAAGGTTCTGGGGTACCATGCTTGTGTTATTGCAGAGGGAGGGAAATCCAGACAAATCTGAAGTCGTAAGGAAACCATGCTTAGTTACTTCAGTTATTTTTCAGGACAGTTAGTTTAATTTAAAGGACTTTTGCTAGTTGAGGAGAAATACCTTTTCAAACCTATAAGCTTCTGGCACCGTCTTTCCAAGGCACTGAGCTTCACAAACCGATTGTATATGAAAAAGCACTCTAAGTCTAGTTAAAAGCATAAGTGAGTAAAGAAGATGGTGAAATAATTTAATTTTCCTATTAGCTTTTGGTAAAATTGACCTAAATGGATAGCAGAAAGTGTTATTAAAAAAAAAGTGATTATGAAGACACAGTGTGGTCAATATTTAAATCCTGGTAGAAAATACAGTTAAGTCATATGTGGTAACTATGGATGTGAGATCAGCTTGAAGATAAAAGTAGTTTTATTCTAGCAAAGCAGGATTAAATTTGGAAATTGGCTTGGGAAATAAGTTACAAGTGGGAAATATCCACTTCAGACTAACTCTGAATATTTATTTTCTCTGTTACTTTCTTACATTCTTGTTTTGAAATGCAAAAAAAAGCTTAATACTCTGGTTTTTGACTTGGGTTGATTATGAGAAGTAAATTAAGGGTAATCTGGGGTGGCCAATCAATCAGTGCCTTCTTGATTTGTTTGCACTGAGCCAGGGGCAGTGTATTGCTGGAGGAGGACCTCTGTCTCTATGTTAATTCTATTGTTTAAAACTGAGTCTTTTAACCTTCTCTCTCCCAGGTTTATATTCATATATTTTTTCTGGGTCTGTTTAGCCACTGTCACTGCAGTTTTAGTGGTAAAAAGAGATCTTTTACTAAATAGAACTGCAATATACCCTCCTATTAATTAATTTTTTTCTCCTTTGAAAAATTTTGGTGCTTTTCAAGAATAGAGTAAGACTTTGCGAATTATAGGATGATAATGGTTGGAAGGAATGTTGTGAGATCTCTAGTCCAACCTCCTGCCCAGCATGGGGTTGGTTACTGGTTGGGACCAGGTTACTTAGGTCTTTATCCACTCAGGTTCTGAAAACCTCAAAGGATGGAGACCTCACAGCCTTCCAGTACAACCTTTTCCAATACCTCGCTGTCTCGACTGTGAACAGATGTTTCTGTATATGCAGCCTCAACTTCTCTTGCTTCAACTTATGTGTATTGCCTCTGTGTCCCACCGTGCAACACTTTGGGAACCAGGCTCTGTTTTCCTTGTAGCCTTCTTGCAGGTGCTGGAGGGCTGTGATTTGTCTTCCCAAAGCTTTGTTTTTTCCAGGCTAAACAAGCCTCCTTCACTCAGTCTGTCCTCATAGGTCATGTGTTAGCATCCTGGTGTTTGATGATCTGCACAATCCCTTGTTTGTCTGTAGCCCTCCCCAGAGCCCAGGCGTGATGCATTAAGACAGAGGGTTCATTGTTTTTTAGAAGACTTTGTGGTTTGTTTTGTTTTTCCCTATTTTTTTCTGCTTCATGTCTGTTCAATCACTCTATGTACTTTCTTTTATTCATCTTCTGCTTCAAACAGCACTTAATCATGCATTTGTTGTACAGGAGGTGCATGGTGCCTACGTTGGAGCTTGTTGAAGATATGCCAGATGAATGAATGGACACTTAACATTGAATGGATGATACGAATGTGCAGCAACAACACAGGCAATGGCATTGCTACCAAAAAGGCTTTTGCTTCTGAAGAGCCTTAATCCAAAAGCAGTCACAGTTCAGGGAGTAGGAACAGAGGGATGAGCTGAAAACCAGGCATCAGACAGCAGGTGCCCTCTCTGGGAACCTGTTCCATGTTCCGCTACCTTCCTGGTGAAAAAGTTCTTCCTGAAGTCCAATCTGGACCTCCTGAGCTGTGACTTGTGGCCACCGTCACTTCCTTCCCCTGAAGGACTCAGAGGATGGTATGGGCATTGAGAATGTTCTCCGTATGTCTGCCTGCCATCCTGCAGGTGTCATGGATGTAGGCAGTGGAGTCCCAAAGGCAGTATGAGAAGTGGGGTATTCCGAGATAATCAGGGCTTTATTTTGAAGCTCCTGAGCTTGACAGATGGAAAAAGTCGAGGAGGAAAGGCAGTGATTGTTTGTGCACCACTAGTAATTTAGCCTCTGAGTACTTGACAAGCAGCTATTTAGTAAGCCCAGAATAACAAAGAACTGTTTGGAAGAGGATGGGTATCACAGACTGCTGTATAATCAGATGTCAAGGGCTGGTGTGAGGATGATGGTTGCAGGGGAGGCTGTGCAAGTCATCACTGGCTCCCCCTGGAGAAGACAGTGCTGCTGCTGATAGCTGGATCTGGGTGTGCACTGCTGCACCTGAACAGTGCTGCCAGCTGTTAATGAGGGGCACGTCTGGGTTATGACAAAAAACATGGAGATATTTGGAGTGCTGAACCCAAGTTTGATCTTTACTGAGGAGGCTGCAAATTTGGGTTTGCAACCTGTTTTGGGGGAGATGAGTGGTGGCAGCGTGTTGCTTCCAAAAGGATTAGCAGCCTTCATGCTTCCCTTGTGTACTTGTGTTTGTTGTTCCTAATCCCTTTGAGCATTTGTATTGATTATTCTGTCATCTTCCAACTTTCTGGACTTCTTTCTTCAAGATGAATCTAGTTCTGCAGTTTCCCATACAGTGCAGATGTTATTTTCCAAGCTATTTTTGAGGTAGTTTATTTTTTTAGTCAAGGATCCACACTAAGCTCTTTAAATTTCTCCCATGAATTTCTTCATTGATTTTAAACCCTTGCAGTCTACTTAAAGCATTCCCTCAGCTGTGCAACAGGATGTGTGTTGTCCATAGTCTGGCACGTTGCCACTTCATCTACCTTTTGAGTCCTTTCATCCAATTGCTCGTAACTGCTTTGTCTTGCAGTGACCACACCAGCAGTAGCGGTTGTCTCTTTTTTTTTTTCACAGAAGCTATTTTTTGTTCTTTAAAGGTGAGATTTCCAAGGCTCAGAAGTTAATGATCAGTGACAAACAACATAAACTCAACTCTTAGTGAAAGAAGAGATAACTGAGTATATTCCTCAAGCTTTCTTCTCTTAAAATAACCTTTATCTGTTCCTCCTAGCATGTGCCAGCATATACCTTATAAAAAAAATTAATTTAAAAAATATATATTTGTAGTATTTCCATTGCCCTTGCCTAGTGGGAACTATTGGAATGAATGTTTCCAGAAGGCTGCATGTTGCACTGATTGCTGGGTGGTTCCCTTCTTACATCCTGTACAGTGTGAAGCCTCATCTCTGGAATGGCTGTTGGGTCTCATAAAATGTTAGAGGAAATGGGGTTATTTGCTACCACATGGCAAATAAATCCCATGCAGTTGCATGTTGGATGCTGTACTCCAAGCCAGGATTATGATCTCGTGCAGGCTCACATAAATCAGAAATTTCATCTCGAAGACAGGAGCTAGTCCATTATTTTTAATTCTTCTCTTCCCTCATGTTTCTGCAGCAAGGCGAGCAATTTTAGATTCTCTTAAAAGGCAGGCTTCAAAGTGCACTACATTTCTAGATGGATGAATACTGGGCAATTGTACTAATGAGAATGATATTAAGTTGCTGTGATTGTAACCACCTAGAGACTTGGGCTGAATTAAAAAATACGTTATGGCAGAAACCATATATATCTCTTATCACTGCCCTGATGTTAAAAATGAGAACAGTGGTCTTGAATGGTGAATCTGTAGGTAATGCATTTAATTAAAAAAATAGAATTCATTTTTAACTGATAAAACTTCAGTTATTTTAATATTTATGTTGTGTATTTCCGTGCCAGTAGCTTGCGTTTTTGTTTTCTGGGCTCTATCTTTTAGCCCAGCTCCTTCACTGGCATTAAGAAACAGCCAAGAGTGAGAGCTGGAACTGCAAGGTAGTTTCCTTTCCTGTTGTATTACAGTTTGTTTACTTTCTAACATACTTGAGTAAATATTTAATTTGTAAACTGATTGCCCTATGCTTTTTTAACTGTAGATTAATATACTGTGCTTTTAGTAATGTTTATTTTCTTGATTATCTTATCTTAAATATTGCCACTCATTTTAGAAGCTGTGTGTGTTGTGTTTTTTTTTTTTTTTTTTTTAACAATGGCCACTCAAAATATTTTCCTTTATAGGAAATTGTAGAAAATAGCCTTGGAAAGAACTGCAGGAGGTCTTTCTCCAGGACTTTAGAAACAATATTTTTAGCATAATTTTATGCCAGCATATGTCAGAAGTACTCTATAAAACCTAGTGATGGAAACTTGGACAATCTATCCCAGTGCTTAATTATTCTTCCCTGTAGACAGATTCTTCCTCATGTCTGCCCTAAATCATTTTGATTGCAATCAAGTCAATGGTGAGCTTTTTTGAATACCCTCCTCCCCTTCTCAACATATGTTTGTGTGTTTTAGGTTAGTTGATAGTCTTCTTTTCAGTCTTGTTTTCTTAAATTTTCTAGACACTTATCGTTCTTACTGCTCTTTTTTTAGACCCTGCAATTTGTCCATATGTTTCTTGGAGTGTGGTACTCCAGGCTGCTATAATTTTTTATTTTTTGAGGCTTTGTCTGTATGAATGGAGTAGGAAATGTAGGTTGTGGCTATATTCTTGTTCACGCTTCTCAGTGCAAACACATTGGGGTTTCAGTATTGCGGTGCTGATTCAGATCAGCTTGCTGTTCGCTATAACTCGTAACATCACTATAGTCTGCAGGAAGGGTACCATGACCCCTTGCCAAGATTCAGATTATTTGTATACTTGCCATATATGTGGATGCCTTGTTGCTGTTGCCCTGGACTGTATAAAGCTGTGGTTCTGAGTCTGCTCCTAGTGGAAAGACGAGAAAACATCCTGTATGTATCCTGATGGGAAAGCTAACCTACTAGCCAGTAGGTGACAGTTGCTAGTTATCAAACATTCTAAACAGGAGACAAATATGTGTGTTTTTTTTAGCCTGAATTAATTCTTAGAGTTTTGATGTGTAATTTGAACTGTCTAAGGTAGGATTAAGACATCTGATTGATTGCCTCTGAGGAATGGCAGAGTCCTTTTCAGGTGCCTAGATCCGGTCGATGGTAGCTGCTTCAAAGTGTTGATTTTTTTCATAATATTGATTAATCCCTCACAAGGTAAGGGATTCTGTTCTAATGTTGCTCACTTTGAAAGTTCTTTGTGAATAATGGAAGTTCAAGATTAAAAAGTTCAAGGGGAAAAACTTTAAACTAAAAATCTATAAGTTGATCGTAAGCAAAACTCCAAAAGCAAACCGCAGATGAAGTATCTGGTGATTCCGCACAAATCAAATCTGCCCTGAACAGGGAGAGAGTTTCATCTCTGTACAGAAGGATTTTATTGTTTCTCAAGGCAGGTGGTGTGTAGTTTCGATAAATGCACTGAAATGTATTCATCCACAGTTCATTTTGGGACATTGACTGTAACCTCATAAGCTAGTTTAAATGTTCCATGAACTTATATGTTTTTTTTCTTCTTGCTGCCTGTTCATACAGGTATTGCATGGAATGCCTGTGCTTCAAATCAAGCTTTTTTGCCCTCTAATGCTCGTACAGTCGGTGCTTTTTCTACTTCCCCTTGCTTTCCACATGACCTGAGAAGGGCTGTATGTGCTTCCAGTTTCTGAATTTCTCCTCTGCTGAAGATCATCAGCTCAGCCCAGAGGGCTGTCTCTCCTGAAGTCCATAGCTTGTGTTGAATCCCCACTCAATACATTCTTCAGTGAATGGGTTTGGAAACTTCATCCCAAGCTGAAGCTCAGGGACTGTCTGCCTATCTCCCCATTTCTCCTCTTGGCTGTGCTGAATCTGCAATGTAACGCCGCATCCCTCTTCCAGCACGGGGCTAGGAAGTGGTCATAAGATATCAGGAGTAGAGAAGTTTGCCTGTGTTGTTACCCCTAGGGCCATTTGCAGGTGGCGTGTAGCCATCAACTGGCTTTTTGAAGAATCTGAGTGTTTGGATTTATCTGTGATGTGTGGCTGTTGGATGATGCACTAATTTTAAAAGCTAAAACCCCCCTTTGAAAGCTACTTTTGGCTTTACAGAAATGATCCCGATGTTGCTGTAGTGTTGACTCTCTGATCTTTAGAGGATAGTTTTTTATGTGTATATATAAAACTTTTTTTTCTTTGATTGGAAAAAAAAAAAAAAGTCTTGGGGAAGAAAATAGCTGTATGTCATAACCAACCCCAAACCTGACTCTAGTGTGAAGAAACCAACAAACTTGAAAGATCTTGACAGGAAACCATCTAGTTGATAAAGCTATTTAGATGTTCTTGGTAGCTGTTCCTGCACTGGGTGTCCGTGATGGTCAGGGCTGAGGTTCATCTTGTGCTATTCTGCTCTGTAACAGTAGAGGGTACTGTTGTTGCAAGATACAAAACGAATTTTTTCAAATGTTGATGTGTGAGCATGGAGCTTGGATATTTATGCTTCTGGTATATTGGTCATTGGAACACTTGGCAAGTTGTCAGTTATCTTTGGGTCACCTCCTCATATTCATCCCATCTATTAATGAATTTAATAAGTAGTTTTATGACAATCTATTATTTCTGTTAGGTCAGTATGAATGTTTTCACATTATTTTTGCTGCCACAAAAAGTGTTTCAAAGATGCATTTTCTTATACAGCTTTCTTTTCCTTAAGTACCATGGAAAGACTGTTTGTTCTTTGCTCTAGATTGAGGCACTCATTATACTGGACAGGTTTGCGGAGAGCTATTCTTCTGGAGATGAAATTTTAAAAAGAACAGTAATGATTTGGGGAAAAAGCTGCAATTATTCCATCTCTTGTTGAATAACCTTAACAATCGTTCCTCTTCTGTTTTATTTATCACATTCTTACATAGTCTCTGGCCTCTGTTCACCATGGAGTTGTTTTATTTGAATGTCGACAGGTGTGCAGTTATTTAAGACCCGCTTTTAAGGAATGTTACTGCTTTGCCAAGGATTATTTGAGTTCTGTGGAAAGGACCTGAGCTTTCCAAAACTAAGTTTCTGGGGTTTTACTTACATGGTCTGTTGATTTTGGTGGCTAACCTGCTGTAAGTAACTGTGTACTTGCCTTTTTCTGGGATATTCTTGGTGTTTTTTGACTCGTACTTTTTCAGTGATCCAATTTACAACCTCTACCCTTGGCACAGATGTGGCGGTGGAGAGCTGCTGTGGTGTGCTGGGCCACACGGTATGAAAATTGCTTTTTTATTGCTTTGTTGACAAAGTACTGTGTAAGTACACCTTGAGGTCAGCGTTAATTTTGGGTTGGAACTGGTAATACTGGTGAGAGCAAAATGTCTTCAGGTTTGTCACTGCCCTGTTCCAGCTGTACGGTAACATATTTACACTGTTGGAAATCCAAGTATGGGTGTATTTGTTGTTATGCTGTCAAGAAATGCTGCTTTGCCCATCAAATTTTCTACAATTCTGAAATTCCAAATTCCATGGAGGAGCTTGTTGCTGTAGGAGATGTCACTGACATTGAATATATTGAACAAGTGCAGAGAAACTGCCTAGCTCCTATGAAGTAACTCTGTTTGTTTGCGGCCTGCATGCTGCTAAGCTGGCCATGCCTCTGGAGAGCCCGGGGTAAAGAACAGTTTATTATGGGTAATAATTGTGACCTCAACAGGATCATTCTTGGATTTTCACTCCTGGGCTCAAATAGTAGCTGTAACAATGCACTTCATTAGGTTGGAAGGGAAATTCTTTGTAGGTGAACCCTAACCTTACAGTTATTGGATTTGTCCTGTGCTCCTTGTAGGCCTCAGCTCTCGCTTGGAGGCTGATTAGGGCTTTTTGCCTGGTATCATACCAGTGGCAGACTGGAAGGTCTGTCCTTCTTGCAGTTAGCTGGACTCCTCTGCATTTCATTGTTCTGAATCAGTCTAATGTGGCTGGAAGTACTTGCACTAAAACCACGAGATAATGCTGATTTAGAACAAGGGTGTTTCACTGAATCATAAAATAGTTGAGGCTGGAAGTCATCTTCATCCTCACAGTGAAATTACTTTTTAATTACGTTTCAATATAATTTCCTGGTTTGAATTTATTCCCATTGCTTCCTGTCCTTTCACTGGGCACATCTGAGGAGAGCCTGTCTCTGCTGCCTTTACTCCTTCCCATCGGGTATTTATACACATTATTAAGATTCTCCTGATCCTCCTCTGCTCAAGGCCAAACAACCCCAGTGCTCTCAGCCTGTCCCATGGCAGATGCTCCAATCCCTTAATCACCTTAATGCGCTGGACTCGCTCCATGTGTCCCTGTGCTTCTTGTAGCAGAGGATCCCCAGCAGGATCCCCCCTCCTGCCTTTCCACAAGGGCGCGATGCTGCCTCACCTTTCTTCCCCTGCTTGTCCACCAAGTCCTTCTCTGCAAAGCTGGTTTCCAGGGGGCTGGCACTCGGCCTGTGTGGGTGCACACAGTTATTTCTTCTTCCCAGGAGCAGGACTTCACTTTTCCCTTTGCTGAATTTCATGAGACTTCTGTCTGCCCATTTTTCCAGCATTTTTTTTTTTTTGCCAGCAGGCCTGCTGCCCAATTCAGCAGCAGGCCCATATTTTCTGTAGTCTTCCTTTTACTCCCGATTTACTTATAGAAGGCTCTTCTTACCCTTTTTGTCCCTCACCAGATTAAACTCTAGGCAGGCTTTGGCTTTCCAAAGCCTGTCCCAGCACGCTAGCACAGTGTCTGTGTTTTCTTCCCAGCTCACCTGGCCCTGCCCGTACCTCCTGTATGCTTTTTACATTTGAATTTTGATGGGCGCTCCTTGTTTGTCCATGCAGGACTCCTCCTGCCTTTGCTCTATTCCCTGCATGCTGGTCTGGACCATTCTTGAGTTTGAAGGAGGTGCTTCTTCAAAATCAGCCAGCTCTCCTGCAATACCTCTCTTCTCTCCAAGCCCTTATCCTATGGTGTTCTTTGAAGCATGTCCCTGAGCAGGCTGAATTCTGCTTTTCTGGAGCTCCAGGTTACGATCCTGCTATATGCCTTGTTTTCTTTGCATTGTTTGTGACGTAGCATTTGGTTCTGTGACTTCCCTGGCTTGGGCATCAGTAGCATTAATGCCCCAGGCTGCATTTGTGGTGAGCTGACTAGATTGCATGCTTTAATCTGAATGAAAGATTTTTTTTGTATCTGAAATGCATACCTTGTGTGAACTAGGCAGTACAGCTCTGAGTAAGTGCTAAATGTTTTTTCAAAAGAATATTTTCTTTTGGTGTGTTCTTAAGTTATATTTACTGATAGATCTGCTTTAAATGTCTTTTGGTCTTACATACCCGTGCTGGTAGTGATGCCATCAGTCTCTCTGATTCTTATTGCTGCATGCAGTTTCCCTAGAAAAACTTCCATCTAGTTAGATGTCATTTAAATGTCTTCCTTGCTAAACCCATTGCCATCCCCTTATGAATGCCTGGAAATGCAGCTTAAATTTGCACTGTCTAGCCATGCCCTGACTTGCGCAAGATCATGGTGTAACCCAAAGTATTTATTCATGGTCAAGCTATCCTGTATGTATCCAGAAAATAAAAACTGGCCTGGAGGAGTTGACTGCACAACTAGCCTAGGAATTATATAGGCTGTTGTTTTCATACAGTTCCAAAATCTGTTCTCTATCCACATGTTCCTTAATAAGTTTCACGTAGCATGGGTATGTCCAAGGCATAATGGGATTCTGGCAAGGGATCCAGCTGCCTTTTCAGAAGTGGTTTTCTCAGTGGAGTTTATCTAGTACCTTTCTTCATGTTCTGCATCTTCTCCCCATACCCTGTTACTGTAAACAGTGGCACTATCGGGTGGTATTTAAGGGGAGTGCACATACCACTCTTAAATGCCGTAGTTCAGACAACTGCAGAATAACATCCTAGTTAGTGTTCATGGTCAGCACAGCTGGTAAAGTGCTGGCAAAAAGACTTACAGAGTGATTTGAGAAGGCTCTGCTTGCTATAAGTCACTACCACCAAATTAGCTTAATTAAAACCAGCTGTGGGAAAGTGGTCTGCTGTAACTGATAAATCTCATTTCCTTCTTTCACATGTCTGTGGGCCTGGAGCTGGTGATAACTGCCTGCTTGGATGCAGTGAGGATCTTAAGGTGGTTGTAGTTCCCTTCCATATGTGCAATTTTGAAGTTGGCCCTAAATCCAGCTTTTGGCTCACATTTCTCCATATGGAGACCTTGGCCTCAAAATGCTAGGGTTTGTGTATCACACTGAATAACATCTATTATGGCTAGCGTTGCCATTACTTGATTTGGTTTGGGAGATCTCGTGGGCATGTTTGTTTTAGTATGGTTGAGAAAGAATGTCAAGGTTATTCAGGCTGAGAAGGATGCTCTTTTAGTAAAGTTTTAAAACCTTGCAAAACCAAACAAACCCTCTCCCCCCACACCCCAACCCCAGGCTTTACAAACCACCAGCTTAAGCTGCGAAGAAACATTTGGTTTGTTTTCTCTGGGTGATCAGACCCTCGTGTTTTGTGACCTGGTGCCCCAGGCTTCTGCAGTAGTCCTTGTTCATAGGATGCCCTGCTCACTGCGCTCTCTCCTTTTCCTGTTGGCTGTTCTTTTGTGCAGGCGATTTCAATCAAACTGATGGCCAAAAAGTTGCCAATATAGCTGGCATATCACAAACCAAGAGGCTGTTTTTCTGTTTCTGATTTGATCCCAGACCTGCCAGTGTCGAGCTGTTATTTTGCCAGTCAAGTATAGTTGTGGCAGAGGAGGCAGCTGTTTAGGATAAGGTTAATAAAATGGCTGTTGCCATTTATGAGGAGTTCTGCTCGTGGAGTAATCCAAGAATGGTGAAACTCTAAAATTTGTGAATCCCAGAGAGTCGATGAAATCCTGGCTGGGAGCACACTTCAGCAGGTGGCTGGAAATGCTGATGGGGAATGGGGTCTGTTGTGGAGTGCTGTGGAGGGCTTGTCTTCCTGAGATCCCAATGGGTTTTCTTTGAGGAAATTGGGTTCCTGTAAGAATGGGTGCTGGCAGCTCTCAGTTTCTGAATTGCAGCTTTTGGTGAAGAGGAGTTAGCAATTTCACATTAACTTTGTCAAAGCCACTCAATGCTGGTGATGCTGGTACTGCTGGATGCTTGGTTACTGTTCTTAAGCAAGCTGCTCCTTTGCATTGATGGGTAGATTAAAGTCATGTATTGATCCATGGCGTGGGTTTTTGTTGCTGCTTTTCATGTTTGTTTGCTCTTCTAGGGGTGCCGAAAGTCCTCTGAAAGTCTAGGTGGCTGCTCTAAAGAGCAAAGTTAGTATGGGTGTTTGAGGTGTGACTCAACACTGAATTGTGGCACATCTGATGATCTGGACCTTGAAATTTCTGGTGTTCATTTTAGAGAGATGGGAACAAAAATGTATGAGTGGGTGTTTGGTTTCACAAGCTTGCGAAATTTAGTTAGGTGCTTAGAAGTTTATGTCCATTGATCTTAGACTGGAACCAATGTTTCTTAGTATTTGACCTTCTGTGTGCCCTTGAATCTGTTCTCTCACTGGATTGTTTTTCTGCCAAGTCTTAATTTAAAGAGATTCATTGTACTTTTATACATGGTGTGATGGGAGGAACGCTTTTTCTTTAGGTAATCTCCAGCTGTATTTGTCCAGGGACTAGGTAGTGTGATGATGAACTTCCTCTTGTGCTGCTGCTGTTTGAATAACTTCTTCATTGTCCTGCACTTTCTGCACATGGAAACAACCTGCTGGCAGTATCTAGTCCATCTCGGGGTTATTTTTCTGACATTTTGGTGAAGCAAGTGATTTCCTCAAATCAAACGCTTTTGTAAAAGAAGGTAATAGGAAGTGAAAAATCTATATATGCACTGTTCAAAGTTACAGTTTGTGTGTGGGGTTTTATTCCCGTCTGCATATGGGAGTTTTCATAGTCAAGCAGATACTCAAGGAACAGCATAGCATTTTTTGGCTTCTAGGATGCACAGATGACTTCTGGAACATCTTAATTTCAGATGCATGTGTTGGTGTTTGGTTTAGGACATGGTGTGGCTTTTGGGTGGAGGTAATGCCTTGTGTGGATCAGCTGCTGTGGCTGCAAGGTAAAGAGAACCTGGAGTCACAAACTGCTCTTCAAAGCATGGACTTTGAAAGAAAACATGCTTGGTATCTCCCTATATATATCAATTACCTCTAAAATCATGTACTGTGTAGGACCTCTGAAATCCACATTTTAGAACATATTTTGGAAACTTAATGAGTTCTAGGGTTTGATGGGCCAGAAGCCTCTTCAGATTTTGGAATCAGTTCTGGTGATCCTGTTTAAAAAAAAAAAAAAAAAAATTTGTCCCCAAACTGAGGGACCAAAAAAGCAACAGTGAAAAATCAATCCAACATTTCTTTCTCTTCATTATCACCTTTCATGTGAATGAGTAGTCTGGTCTGTTCTTGTAATGCAGAAGTAGAACGTTGCCATTTTGTAGAGAAGATGCCCATACAGCACTTGTATTCAGGAGTTGTTTTGCACCCATGCACTTCTCTTGTACCTTACCCCCTCCTGCCGTTTGTTTGGGTTGTGAGCAGACACAAGAGATGAGAAGTGTCACGGTAAAGCTGTCCATATGGACTTGCTGGCAGTTATTTTGGCAGCCAGGCCAGATGTATGCTTTAAGGTTTTGGGAGGCTTTCGACCACTGGCTCGCTATCCGAAGTAGTAGATCATTTTCAAACAAACCCAAGAATGTGAGTTTCCTGATGGAAGTATTTATATTTCTGGAGTACTGGTTGTTGCTTTTGAGGAAGGGGAGGTTTCTGAGAGCTAGCTCAGAAGCCAACATGCAAAGAAAGTTTTCTTTCTATACTGAGGACAGAGAGGAAAAAATCATTGAACGGCTCCAGTAGGCATGAAAAGAAGACCAGAGCATTAAAAGAATTGTTGTCCTAGTTGCTATTAATTGCATGTAGGTATTTTTCTGTATGTACAGCGAAGTTCATGTGCAGCTGCCTCCCAGAGCTCTTTGAAAGCTGTGAGAGTATCTGTAAGTTTTAAGATACTGTCATTAGTACAATTACTGGACTATGATTTAAGGTTAAAAGCCCATGTGATACTTTTGCTCAGAAACAAAATACAGCTTCACTTCATATTGCTGTGATTAAAGTCTGATACAACCACTGATGCTCAAGAAAATGTTATTGTACCGAGCTGGTGCTGTATTCTTGAACCACATTTTCACATTTGTTCCTGTGTACTTCCAGCTGCCAGTATCCATTTTCTGCCTTGCACATGCTTCTTAAGCTTAGAAGAGAGACGTCTTACTGTTTTGTAATTTATTGCATGTCCCGCTTTGGAATTTGGGTGTATGAGTGACTTCTTGGTGCTACAGTAATAATTGAAACCAAAATATAAGACTTGGCTTTGGATGATGCAATAAAAATAATTGAGTTCCTTAAAATGCCGAGAAACTGCTTGGGATTCATTAAAGGGTTTCTCCCTGTCAAGAGAACCTCTTGGATAGCAGCTTTATTGGTGCAGCTTGGCCTGCTTCTTTTCCTGACCTTCCACAGTAGATCTGTCCCGCATCTAGTGTCATGTTCCTCAGAGCTGAGTATGTTCTCCTTGAACTCCTGCACCACGTTGGACTCCCCTTTCCCTTTGCATCTGGGGGATCTCTGTCCATCCCATCTGGAAAGAGCAGCCCGTGAGGCCAGGGCAGTCGGCCATCCCCTGGGAGAGGCAGACACAGCAGGTACCCAGGAGGTGCGAATCCCACACGCTCAGAGTGAAGCATCACATCGTCCTCATGCCCAGGGTTGGTTGTGTTGGTCGTGGTGTTGCAAAGATGTGTCAGGGATCCAAACAAGCCCTGCTCTTGTGAGCAAAACATACCAACGCTGCCTGCTATTAAATGGTTGTTTGGGCACCGCTGAAGACAATAGCAATGTAATATCCTTTTGAAGCATTTGCCAGCTGGCGCAGGACGCCACAGCTTTTCATTCAGTTCATTCACTGCAGAATAAAGAAAATTGAATGCTCAGAACGTTTGAAAAATACATCTGTTTGGAACATGAGCGTTGTTTCTTGTTTACTTAATTTGCCACTTCATTACAAACGTCCTGATGGAAAAGGGACGATGCGTGCCACAGCAAGCGTGACAGTCGGCGAGGCTCCATGAAACTCACGAGGGAGATGAGATTGTACGAGGCCCTTCAGGCAGCATACCCCGAAGAGATGTATTTTTTATTAAGCGAAGGGATGCTGAGAGCTGAAAGAGGATTGCTCTGCAGTTCACAGTGTAACCGGTAGGTCTTGGTGCCACCGAAGATTGCTGAGACAAGCGACAATACTTAGCTATATCCATTCTTAGCTCTGAAGCCTTTTTCCTGAGGCTCTTTGGAGAAAAAGCAGACTGTTTATTTCAACAGTTCAGAAACTCTTTCACCCAAAGACTCGTTCAGGGCTGTAGAGTTACAGCAAGAGGACCCAGTGCAGTTGTGCTCTTGGTTGGTGGTGAGTTTGCCAAAGGGGAGAGCTGAGAAAGGACACCCAGGGCAGAAACCACATCTGCTTCTGGACCCCTCTGTGTCCAGCTGGCACAGGGAACCCAACCATGCCAGACAGGAGCCAAATAGAGCAAATTCAATGAGCAAGGAGTGAGGGTTCAGCTGTAGGCTTGGCCATGGAGTCATCAGTCTATGAAAAGGGAGTGTCCTTGAGTCAGCCACAGAAACAGAGGAAGAACCTGCATGGCCTGCTGTAGCACCTGGGTACTGTATGCCTAAAAAAAGCTGCTATTACACAAATGAGGATGGTATGTGCAGAGATGCTGGCTAGAGCTAGAAGGGAGAAGCTTTTCAATTTGGTGAACTGCATAAGTGAATTGATATTTACATCAGAGTGTTTTCTCTATTTTAATTATAATTGTTTTATTGTTTTATTCTCAAATTAGGGTGATTGTACTCCCACAGGTTACATTATGTGGATCTAGCATGAGCACATTCCCCTGTCTCTGTACTAGTGGCACAGAGGGCCAGCATCCAAACTTAGTGTAATAGAAACAAGGCTGCACTGCAGCAGTTTATTAAAGTACAAAATCCAGAATTCATTGGAAATGTTCTTTACAATCAGATGTTTCCTGTTGCTGAAGATTCATCCTGTTGCTGAGTGACTTTTCCCCTCCTATAAAGGGAATAGGTTTGAACTTCGAACTCGGGGCTGCTATCAGTGGGAGACAGCGCTGAGCAGAAACTGCTCGTGTGGTTTGCCTGCCAAAACTTGCAGCCCCTCTGGTTACTGCTCTTAGCGTGCACAGCTGTGATGAGAAAGTGGTGCCTGTGCTGTGAGTCTCATCTCAATATATTCCTCATCTCACACATTGTAGGTGTTAGGATACCTGCTCAAACAACATGCTTGCAATTGTAATTTCTTGTGATGTGTCAGCATGGGAACGCTACCTACTGTTTTTCACAGAGTACCTACATAGGAGCTGAGATTACTGGTGAGGGCAGTCCTGTATACATCCTCTGTCCTCCACTGATGCTGTGACAAGTGGTGCACATGGAGCGTTGTAATTAGTGCCTTGAGTTTTGAATAAAGAAGGTGAGCAGCTGTGAGGCTGTGGCACTGGAGATGTTGTAGTGACTAGTGGTCCTAAGACAGAGTCATCTCACTGTATTTGGAGAAAGGTGAAGTATCAAAATTGCTTGTGCTATAGAAGTAAGTTTAGTAAAACAGAATAAATGAGGTGGGAGATACAATACTTATGCCAAAATAGGATACTTGATAAATGCTGTCCGAATAATTTATTGTTAGACTGGGTAAATGACAGCTCTTCCCTAAATCTGTCTTCAAGTAAAACAAAGAATTAGGAACTGAAGAGTAACCTGTCAAGTAACTTGTAAGTGCAGGCAGCATTGTAAAAATCAGAACATAACTTAAAATATATTTCCTCTTATGTTTGGGAGAAGAATGTACTTGTCATCTGTTTAAAAAAGACAAACTTATACCATGCTTTCATTTTTATGTCAATATCTGCTTATATTTTTGCCTCTACATTTATATGTTCTTAGTTGGGTGTTTTTAAGGTGTTCATTCTTTTAATAGTCGCACACTGGACAGGATTTATTTTTGTGTTGGTACTTTATCTGAATTTAAAACAGTATCTTCATTGTTCTCAAGATGAAGTTGTGTGTTACAAAATCTGAGGAAGAGTGTTTATCTATGCAGTATCTCTGGGAAACAGAACTGATTTAGTTCCCTTCAATTCCTTGGATGTAAGAATTATCTAGAATTTGGGTAGTCATGATGACTGTTTTTCTTCCAAATACTTTTTCCTTTTGAGCAGGAGATGCTCTGAGGTGGGTCATCTGGCCAGAAGAATCTCCACAGTAGTATCTTTCTGAGAGTGCACTGCATTTGTGAGCTTCATTTTCTGACTAGGTGAAATATGATATTTTTTGTAATTACTGGCCACTTCTTTCTCTAAATTACAAATAATTTTTTACCTTAAGTATAGGAAGTTTGCATCATAGAAAGTTGTTCTTAAATAGAGAATACATTTTGATTGCTAATGGGGTGTTTGATCCTATCTCCCTTGAAAAAGGGAGGCAGCTGAATGACAGACCTTTTCTGTAGTGGATAGTCTTCTCATTCCATGCTACAAAAGCAGCACCTAACATCTTTCTTTTCACTCTCTCAATCAAAACTTTATTCTTGAATGTTGTTACAGCAATTGCCATCCCCAGTGCAGGTGGTGGAGCTCTGCAGGATATCTGGTCTCAGGTCAAGCTCTGGAGGTAGAAATCACATTACATGTTATTAAATATAGGCTGCAGTTCTGTAGGAGTCAATCAGTGTTTCTGGAGTGCAGGGTTATGGAATGAGAAATTTAAGTGATCATGCATACAAGAAATAAGTGCAGACCTCAGAGCCTGAGCTCTGTAAGAGGATGTGCCAAATTGCAGCCTTATGTTGCTCTGTATTATTGTATTCCCTGTTTGGCTAGCTCTGTGGAGCGTATTACTGTAATGGTATGTGATATTGAGGCTGTGTTAAGCCTTTATTATTAAACTCTTATAACTCCTCTGGGACTAATGGTTTGTGGTTTCTCAGGACCACTTCCAAAGCAGCACGCAATCTCTCTTTTTTTTCTTTTTTTTTTTTTTTTTTTTTTTGCCAGGGAAGTCTGTTTATTGCTAAAGTCTGGTTTTGTTTTGTTTTTTATGTGAAGAAAAAAAAAGAATAAGAGAATTTATTGGTTCTACTTCATTGGTTCTCAATAGGATGAGACAAGTATCTACAAAAATGCTTGCAGGGAGAATTTGTAGGGGGAAAAAAAAAGTGGTTTCCCAGAGGGAAGCTGTAAAGAGTCTCGCTGAAATTCTGAAACACCAGTTAAGTAAACTTACAGATTATGTTTCCTTATTAAACATGGATTATATTTGCCATCACCATTCTGTGTTGCCACTGTGGATTTTCATTTTCAGAGCTGTGTTTTCATCAACGATGAAATCAAAGCAAGGACAAGTGTTTGCACTGGAAGTTGGTCTGTGTATTTGCTCTTACGTGGGTTCAGTAAGCCCACAAGATTGGGCTCTAAGAGCTGATTCCACACATCTCCGCAGAGTGCAGTACCCAGGCAGGATATTGGATGTTTATCCTATGGTGTCTGCGGCTCTTTCTTGGAGTATAAACTTAAGCTGTTTTCCAGGATGATCTTGTTTCTGTGTCTCCTACAAACTCTACAGTTTGTTGGTCAGGATCATCGCTCCTTTAAGCAGACTCAGATCTTCATTTATTTTTCTTTCATTGCAGATGGAGGTGTTGGGAAGCTGCAGTGGTGGAAGGTACAGTAGCCTGTAAGGGACAGTGGTCAGATAGCTGTATGCTGTCCAGAAATGCCTTGAGCTAGGCACTGTGTGCAGCAAGATGAGTAATTTCTAGAGTGGAAAGGGGTATGTACATGTGAGGAGGTGGGATGAGGGGTCAGGGACTTCTGAAGTGGGACCTTAGCCTAGAAATACAGTCAGCCCTCATACCTGGGAGACTCAAGGCACAGTTATGATGTGGTCCAGGTAAGTGCAGCAACGAGGGAAGCCATCTCCATTTTGCAGGACTTTCTTCACTTCAGGGCAGAGCTGTGCAAATCCAGTTGTGTTCCTTCAAAGGCAAGCTCAGCTGTACGCCCAGATTGGAGTTTGAATCTATTCCCAGAGCAGCGCTGGGTCTGTCTGCAGTTTGTCTGGGAACTCCTGGTTCCCAAACCAGGCGGATCCTGTATTGGATCTGTCACCATGAGCTCTTGCGTGGCACTCCACAGCTGTAGTGGAGCAAATCCAGGTAGCTCTGCCAGCCCTGGTTTTCTTGGGGTGGTGGAGCAGATTCACACCTTGCTCTGATTTCAGGTGCTGTAGCTGGCTGGTGGGTGGGAAGTGACCCAATGTGTAGGTCCCACAGCAGCTTGGACCCAAGGTGACCCAAAGCAGCTCTGCTGTCTGGCTGGTGAGGTCTCAGATGTTATTCCTGGCACCGAGTGCCTTCTAAAAAAGTATTTCTTCTGTCTTTGTCTCTTCTGATGGTTTGGACCAGATCCAGGATTACATCTGGTTTATGCTGTATCTTGTGTTTTTTTTCTTTCTTTTTCTTTCTTTTTTTTTCCTGCTCTAGCTACTGAAAAAATGATTGAAGCTAACGTGAAAACAGATGTAAAAGGCTGGCATTATGGTGTGTGCAGCCTTAAGCTGTGCATGTTGGCAAGTTATTGGGTGTCAGGTTTCATGATTTGAGCATGAAGGCTGCTCTTCAGTTGGGAAGGTAGAAGAAAAAACATTTAAGCTGCCTTATGGAAGGAGGTAGCTGAAACATCAGAGGCTGCTCCTTCAGACATGAGCACTTCTTGGCACCTAGACCAAGGGTGTGTGTAAGTGGGTATGTTTTACATCGTGTCTTATTAAATTTTATTTGCCTTTGAAAGACAGAATGGGCTCAGGGGCTTGGGGGAAGGCACTGTGTGGGCCGAGCAACCACTTTGCTTCTGAAAAAAGTCTAGAAAGCCCAGAGGACTTTGAACTGAGTGATGTCTGGAAGAGATTTGAAGCTGGAAGCAAAAAGCCTGTTCTTGTGTTTGTGAAAGCAGGACTCTGTCTTTGCAAATAAATCAGACTTGACTCAACTGCTTATCAAATCTCCATCAGTTTATTACAAAAATCACCTGTAGCACTCAATTTCATTGCATGTGAACAGCTATCTGGGTGGAGAAAAGGTGATACAATGATTATCCTCTCAGCCCTTTCAACGTTTATTCCTTCCTTTCTGAAGCGTTAATGTCAGAAATAAACACTGTTTTAATAAAGATCTGTGGTTTGGGGAGGCTGACTGTAATACAGGCTATTCTCAGTGAATCTGGTGTTGAAACTGAAACTAATAGTCACATGGAGAGCTGAATTGGAAAAGAGAACTCGCATCCTCACTCTGCTGGTTGTGTTTGTTTTTGGGAGGATGCTAATGTTTTCAGTTAAGGAACTGAAACATTAAGTACAATCACTGCAGCCTGCAAAAATGGTAAGTATGGGGCTTGCAATGATTTTCAGCCATTCTTAGATAGGTCCTAACATTTCACACCCAGTGGCTGAATGCAAAATATATTGGGGAAAATGAGTGACATTTCAGATTGGCATTAACTACAAAGCAATATTTTACATTGATAAAAATCTCAACAGTTTTTTACAAGTAGAGCCCCACAGAGATACTTCAGAATTAATTGATGGCAGATGAATTTAACACAGTTAAAAAGAATTAAACCCCTTGCTATTTAGAATAATATAAAGATGTCTGAATTTCACTCCCAAAAGAGGAAATACAGTTGTTAAGTCCATCTGGATTTTTATTTTTATTGGAATAAGTTTTGAGACTAGTAATCTTTTTTCCCTATTTTTTTAATGTTACTACCACAGTGTTGGATCTGGGACAAAACAGGCCTCTTTTTTTTTTATTTAATATTATTTATTGTTTTAAATCCATTTAGATGAATGGTTTTACTGTGTTGATTTTGGAAACCAACACCTTCTTATTGAATTTGTAAGATTTGGGAAATGAGCACAAGGATGAAATACAGTATAGAAAACTCCAGGGGTCTGTCCTATGTCAAATTACTGTCAGCTGAATTGGGATAACTATCAGTGTCTGTGGTTGTCACCTGCCCAAATTCAAGGTGATGCTGTTGGGAGCTTAACCTCCTTCCAGAGTGCTAAATCTGATCGCGATTGCGGTTTTTGCCTTGTGCTGAGGGCTTGCACCAAGGCAGCTGCTGTGATGTTGCAAGTAATGTGATTACACTTGAGGTCTAAATTGCAAAGAGAAACTGAGGAATTCAGTCCATTCATTTAGCTGAAGGTGAGAGGCAGTTCTGCAATTAGTTGCTGTGCCAGTTTAAAGCTTCTCACTGCATAGTTATTAGTGCTTTCACGGCAGTCTGTTCTTCCCTGTGTTTGCACACTGGCAAGCTGTCTCTAAGTTCTGGGCCCGATTCTGCTCTGTTGGTGGTGGAGTAGAATCCCACGGACTTTCTGCTTTGGTTTGGGATTGGGATAAAAAGGATGGCCAACCAGGTGGCTTACTACCAAAGTAATTGTTATTTTATCTCTAGCAAGAATAAAGCTGGAAGAAAACCAGCACTGAGCATTGTACCATATGGCAGCTCCACTTGGTGGAGCAGAATATCAAACCATTACTGATAAATCTTGCAAATGGGTTCTAGGCTGTGGAGTGGTATATGAGGAAAACGAATGCTTAATAAAGGAGGCTGAATCATGTGAGCTAGATGCACGCAAGCAATATTTGTTTCTACATGGCCAAATTTGAAGTTGTTTATCTAAAAACTAGGAACTAGAAAGCACAAATGCAGCACAGTTTGTCCCATCATACGTAACAGTGACTAAAAGTCTCGGTAATTAGCTGGTGAGCAACAGTCGCTATTGTGACCGTGGCAAACAGTGTTGATGTGCTCCCAAGATGGCAACATAAAAGGGTGTCAAGTAGAGGTTTTACTTCTTGGATATTTCGTACACCTATTGCGTTAGGTGAAGGATGTTGATGGCTTGAAAGTGTGTGTGTGAGAGCAACTGGTGTGATTGAAGATGTGGAAGACATGCCTTATGGTGAGAATGGCAAGAAGCACAAAGTACTTGGCTTAGCAAGCAGAGTGTCAGGAAGAGCTGATCTTGAAGTGCCGAAATGGGGACAAAAAGTTCATAATAAATATGGTAAGAAAGAACTGTGAACTCTGCAGTCTAGCAGTGAAAAGCATGTTATGTTTTGGCAAGGTCAACCAAACTCATTTACTTTAGGCATGAAATGAAATTATTTTTAATAAATTATAGCTACTTCGTTGGGTAATGACATCATGATTTGTTGAGTTCTCCAATGCTCCAATACTGGGTGCCTGTTGTCTGTCTGGCTGGTGAAGAAGTTCTTGTGTTTCCTGGTGGAATGGAGCATAAGGAATTACTAAAGTAAAATAACAAATGTTACAGCAATGGTGCTAAGAAAAAGGGGAAAATGAACTTGTACTCTTGTGTTACAGATTCAGTCGTTCTTTCCTTTGACTCCGTTGGACATACGATAGGCTCAGGTACAACCTTGCCTTCTTCTCTCTCTCCCAGCTCGTGACAAGGCCGCTATCTGACGGGGCACGGTAGCCATGTTGGGAGGCAGGTAACCGAGTCAGCCTCTGGGGGGACCAGCTGCCCAGCCACGCTGGATAAAGAAAAGAGCTCCTTTGCTAAGTCTAGTGGAAGCATTAAGGGTCTTAGCACGACACGGGGATTAACACGTGGGACCGCTTCCACCGCCCGGCTAGGAAGATGACCTGGCCACGTTACGTGCGGTCGTGGTGCGGCCTGTTCTCATGCGAAAGGCATTAGGATGATGTCACCCACCAGCTGAGGAGAAACTGCTCCACGCTACTGGGAGAGTTTCTCAGCTAAATAAACAGTTGAGTTATTTGGAGAAAGACAGCAGGAATGGTTCCAGGAAGGAGAAAGCAAAAGGGTCACGGTTCAACAAATAGGGCTGGAAACTTTTTTTTATTTGGTGGAGGTTGACCAGCATTATCAAACCACAGTGCAAATGGTGCCCGACCTTATTTCCTTCGGAACCTAAGCACGACTTTCAATTAAACAGAACCAGAAATCAAAAAAAAAAAAAAAAAAAATCCTTTGTGTGGGAGGTGCTTCATGAAGCCAGTAACTATCCATTTGGCTATCAGTAAAAAAATAAGCTGTAGCCAAGACACACCATAGTGGGCACCATACTCAATAAAATTTAATTTGCAGTGTATGTATAATGATATGTGAACTGCAAGGGAAAGCTAAGAATTACTTTTTATAACTTTAAACCCCTTAACACTTAAAGGATGTGGGTACTTACTGTCTTGGAGAAAAGAAAATATAACCCTAGGAAAGGTTTCACATTTTATCTTAATTGGTAGCCTTTCCTCTTAGGTTCATAGGAGCAACGTGCTGCCTTCCAACATAGCACCTGTCTTCTGCCTGCACACTTTGAAAGAGAGCTTGCTGCCTGACACTAATGGCAAAGCTTGAACACCCAATTCTGGTTTACTAACCCCAGAGCTAGTGGTAGTTACTTGCTTTCTTTATGATGCCCCAAATGCTTTCTGCTATCCCTGCATCTTGCTTTAAAATCTAATACCTGGAAATTGATCTGGTGTGGGTGCATGGTCTGATCTGGGAGAAATTTAGGGTGCTGAGTGTGGAATGGGTATGGTGTGTTAATGGGGAGAATAGGACCTCTCTTAATTCCCTTCTACTAATTAATATCAATCATAACTGAAGTGTGTCATTGCCTGCTTCCTTCTGCATTGGATGATGGTTTCTTTAGCCTGCAAAAGTAGGGGGGGAAGTTGCATAGGTTTGGAATAGTAAATCTCTGAATAAAATTCAACGCTGTATTTAATTTTGATTAGAGCTGAGCAAGTCTGAATCAGCGTACCTTCACTGGAGTTATGCTGAATTGATACTGGTACAGCGAAGAACAGAATTTGTCCTAGAATAAAACTTTGAAATATTAACATTTCTTCCATAATACTTCTTTGGCTTCTAACTCATGCGATAACAGTTAACCCTGTGGAGAGCTTCCAGTGCAGGGTATCTATAGAGTCAATCATAAACATTGTTATGATGCTACCAATAGGGTGGTAAATTTATTTACGAAAAGTAAGCTCAACTGCTCCGTGTTCTGTGGAGTACTGACACCAAGGAGTGTGGGAGACGAGGCTAATGTGAGCCAACGGACTGTCTGGGTCTACTTTAAAAACACCGGTTTCTGTTCTGCTCGTGCATTGCAACCCAGGCTTGGATCGGTTAGGGATAAGGCAGTAAAACTTGATCTCTTGCAAGCCTTTGCACTGCAACTAGATTGAATTTCTTCACTGAAGAAATAAAAAAACAAAACAAAACAAAAAAAACCTCTTATTTGAGAAGGGAGGCTCATAAATGTCCCAGAAAGCTGTATGTTTATTGCCTTCATATTTAGTACTTTGCATTCATTGTGCTGGAAACCAGATTGCTCTGAACTGTATCCGCTCTGATATGTGTAATAAGATGTGAAGACGTGTGGTGTCTATCCAACTGAGGGGTAGCTTTCCTTGTTGAACAGGAAGGAGAGAGAGAAAAACTGTGGCAATTGTGCTTCCGCGGTCCATGCCATCTCACCTTGCTGCAGACCCAGGAAAAGACAGAACCCAGAAAGAACCAATGGCAGCTCCAGACACAGCCATTCCTAGTAGGTGATGTTTCAGGTTGGGGTAAGGAGGGGCAAAAGGTACATATTGTGAAACATAACAATACCTATACTTCTTTTATCAGTCAGAATTGAGACAGCTGTGAATAAGTCTTGCTGTTAAGTTTTCATGCTGTTTAAAACTAATAAAGTGACTTCTATTTGCATACTAATCAGCTTTTAGAATTGCTCTTTTGTAATTGTTACTCCTACCTTGTTGCAGCTTCTGTTTTTTTTTTTTTTTTTTTTGAGTTAGCTGTTGGTACGCATCTTGGTGTTGCCCTTAACTCTTTGTGCCATGTGCAAATCTTGGTTTTCAGTGAGGCTGGAAATCTGGCCGTATACTTCTCAGGCTAATTATACTCTTTAGGTTGCTCTGCGTAAGACTTCCTGAACTCCGTGTTCAGGAAAGATCATCTGGCTTTTAAACCTTAAAGTACCCTTTCACGGAAGATTATTAGCCCAGAGGGCACAACAGTCAAATATGCCCAGAGTGAGACAACTGTCTGAGGCTGATGCTGTGGTCTGGCTTCCCCAAGCCCACATGTTTTTATGATTATCTTCAAGATTGCCCTTTCCCTTGAAAGATAAAGTTTGAGCAGCAGAGATAAGTGTTTGATATGATGTTTAGGCCAATGCTTCAGCCAAAACTGTTTCAGCAAGGATGATTTCCTGCCCTGAACTTGGAAACGTTCAGCAGGACAGAGGCTGTTTGAATAGACCTAGATTTCATCTGCTTGCAGTAAAGAACAAATGCTCTTTCCCCAGGCCCTAGTTGCTTTGTTCTACTTTGTTGCTAGCAAGTCAGACATCGGACCTTGGAAGTCAGATTTATACCCTCACTGTTTTAAGACTTTTTCTGCCTCCCGTGTCTGAAAGCAAACTAGTAAAATTTGTCTTTGCTGAGCCTCATTAGGAAAAAAGTGCATTGAAGGTATAACTTTCCCGTCTGCTAATGCACTTGCTGGGAAAACGTTATGATGGGCTTGCACTGTTGTTAGATGTATTTGGTTGCAGTACTGGCAGTACCTGTTGTATAGCAGTCTTGACAACTACCGAGTCTTCAGCCTGTAGTTGCAACATCTCTGTTCAAGCAACCAAATGTTAGTGAGGCCTTGCTCAAACTATTTGGAGTATTTTAACTTGCTTCTTGTTTTTATTGCTTTTCTTCTAAATTTCATTCTTGGCCCTTATCAAAATTATCAAAATTTTGGCTTGACTTAGGTATGGAAGATGGGGCTTTTACAATTTAATTTAGAATAGCCTATCTACTGCAGCTCATGTGCTTGTGAAAGCCCACGTGTGAGACCATGCCTCCAAATGCTGAATTTGGAATAACAGTACAGTAATCAGCTGTTAGTTTAAATCTCTGCTTATTTAGGTGTTTGCTGCTAGTAATTTTTTCTGCTAAAGCCCTTCCCCTTTTTGATGGGAGAAGCTGATGGAACTACAAAAGAAACTTTCTTTCATCTGTTGAAGATACTCAGATAATCACATTAGGAAGGAGAATAACCCAGAGTCTGTCCTTCTATACAACACCAGAGTGAATTTGGTGACTATTTTGGATCCTCCTGCATTTTGGATGGAGAGTGGCATGGATGGAGGCCAGAATAGGAACACAACTGAAATTGTCAGGCATTAAGTTGGCAGAATAGTGACAGATTTCTAACATGAAAGAAAAACACTGGTGAGTTGCAGATCACTTGCTGTTCTTTGGCTTTCCCCATGAGAATCTGGTAGCACAGGTGGCTGCAATTGAAAGCCCTGTTGAACTGTTCCAGAAATATCCTTCAATCTGCTCACTTTGGTTTCTAAGTTTAATGGCAATTAACTTAGATAATATGTTAAATAATAGAATTTGTGAGGCTCTGGTGGATGGTCTTGGATCGAGGGAAAATGATTTTAGTTTACCTTTGGAGCTGATATGGTTCTAGTATGTGTTGCCTAGTCCGTTTGCTTTTTTCCGCATTGCATTCCTGACTATCACTCTTAATGCTACATGGTGGTGATGGGAAAGGAGGGGTGGGGAGGTAGCCTTATTATGCTGTATTTTTCTGTATTTGTGTAAAGTAGAGAATAAATAGGAAAGATCTTTTTTTTTCTGCTCTTGGTTTTAGTGGCTTTATTGGGAAAAAGAAGTTCTTTTCTCCATTTCATTTCTTATTAATGAAGTTCTACTTCATTCGTTATTGCTTTGAGTTGTAGACTGTGGGAGCTGCTTGAGTGCTTGCCAAGGACTGTCATGTATTAGTTGCATAGTCCATACCTGACTCGGCCAGCATGTTCAGTGTCATCATCTGTTGTCTTCTCATTTATGCTCTGTTCCTCCAATTGAAAATACAGCTGTGAATGAGTTGAGGTGTGCATGCCAAGAAGTAGTCTAAAGAATACCTTAAAATGGAAGTATTTTAATGGGATTTTCCTCTATCATGTGGCATCTCTGTATCAAGTCAGTACATCCTGTAGGTCAGTAAAAGCCAACATAGATTACTGTTTTGTTAGTATTGTTCTTGACTTTTATTAGGAAATACGACACAATATCTAAAATGAGGAATATCTCAGATGATTCAGTAGGGCAGCATTGACTCCATTAGCCACGTAAATACATGGCAGTAAATGAAACAACTGTTTATTTAGGAGAGTTTGCAGTCTGGCTTTTAAACAGATGACTCCCTAGGAAGAGAAAAAGGGCATACATAGTTCATTGGAGGAAATTTTTCATCTTCCAATTGGAGTCTTTCATGGAATTGGCTTAAAGCAGTCCATTGGTTTTCTATCCTTGGAGGCTGCTGAAGTTGTATAATTCCTGACAGTTCTTTTAGAAATAAAATCTATATTAAGGTAGCAGAGCCTTTCAAAATGTACTATGCTGGAATGACCTCTTTTGTGTGTTTTTTTTTTTGTTTTTGCTTTGTTATACCTATTTTGGAGGTAAGATAAGCAGGCAAAAGACCCTTCTGATGGATGACCCATACAGCACTATCAGCAAGTGATTGCTTATTTGTTCTTCTTGTGCCTGGGGGATGAATAATGTAGTTGTAGTGCCTGGTGAAGGAGACCCCTCTGGTGTATTGCTTTCCTCAGGCTGTAAAGCTGGTCCAGATGTCTTTGGGGCCCCAATCAGAAATTACAGGGGAAAAAAGATGAAGGTATAGAGCTGGAAACTGCTTCCTCTTGTTATTAAATGTGAGAAAAGAAGTAGTATCATCATGAGGTTAGGTGTCACCAGGGTATGCAGGGCTTTGTGACTAGAGGCAGATTTCCCTGTTTTCCTGCTTTGAACTCCCAGGTTTGAATTTCACTTGTGCTGATGGTGCTTGGAGTATCTATTTCTGCCAAATAGGGCCATTTTTTTTTTTGTGAGGTGCAGTATTTAGAAAATAAATAGAGCTTGGTGCAGCAGGTCAGTTTGCACAGCCTATGAACAGTTTTAATGGTTATGGAATATCAACTTTTGCTGCTATTGTTGGGAAGTGCTCTATAGTTCCTGGTTTTTCTTGTATTTTTCCTGCTTAGGATGTTGTTTGATTTTAACCATTTGGGCTGAAATCTACACTGGAAGGTGGGATCATGTTTCAAATTCATATTTTCCAAAAAAATTTAAACTATTCAGTCTTTTCAATAATAACAAAAAAAAAAAATCTTAGAATATTTTGTTAGCTAATATAGTCTTTTTATTTCTTGTGTTGGTCCTAGTTCTCTAGACCTTGTGCTTTCGCATAGGAGTGGTATTGTCAGGGAAGTTCTTTTGCTCCCTATAGAAAAAGAAATCTTCACTGAGGCTACATTATAAGTCACTGAAAGATCATTTTTTATACATATGATTGGTGATACATGCTTCTAGCACTGGGCTGCAAAGGTTAGGAAACTTTCTTCACTGATAATGGTTCTGTGCATTTTTACAGTGCAGGGAAAAGCAGCAGGGATTGGGTTAGTCTAAGACTACTAAAGGTTCTTCCTGATGTCATTTGGACAACCTGCAGAAAAAGGCTGTTAAAAATGTATGCAGAAGAGTAAATGGGAGTGAGGAAAAATGGAACACAGACTTCAGGGGATGGGCACACAGTCTATGCAGGGACAGGGCTGAGGAGCTCAGGGGGCCTCAGTTTTGCCCCTGCTGAACTTGGCCATGCAATATTTTTTTCTATTTTTTTTTCCCAGCTATTTAATTAATGCTTTCATCAGAAGAGGTTAAAGTGGAAAATCCTAAGGAAAGGATGCAATGTTGTGTGCTTGTTTGTCCAGTACTCACACCCTTGCTCAGTAAACCCAAGCAGTATTTTTTTTAACCCTGGAAGAAAACCTTTCCTCCTTCCATTTCCGTTGATCCATTGCACATTACTTTTTTTCATCAATTCTTGTTTTGTGAGTTCTAGTGGAATTGCTTTACATCAGCTGAACTTTTGTAACTGTCCATATGTCTTTACTTTGTCCACAGTAAACGTGGGGCGTTTGACCCTTTTTCATTGCAGGGTAAGTCATTTTACCTGGCCTTTGCTACAGATGAAGAACCCAAATGTGGACAGTGACCAAGGCTTAGTTTGGTTTGAGACCCCAATTCTGCTGAGACCCAACTGCATTGGACAGGATGGAATGTATCGGGGTGGTCTGAGCTGTTCTTGATAAGACTTCTGTCTCCTGAGTATCACACCACTTTCTTTGACAAACACAAACGTTTTGCATAAAACAGCTGCAACTGAACTTTCTGCCTTCCCTCCCGTATTTGCATTATGGGTTAAATGCAGAGAGAACAAGGGCTGCGTGTGGCCCATCCTTTAAAGAAGTTTAAATTGATATTCCAGTTTTGTTGGCAGTTATTTGTACTGCGCTTCTAAATAGGTAGTTGCTAAAGGAATAGCACTTAAGTCACGGTGCAGTCATTTACAGTGGTCTGGAAGGATAAAACCAGCGTGCCAAGGCAATTCTTGCATTATTGATTTCAGATTTGAAGCATAAGGGAAAAATTCTGTACATTTTGCTTGCATATAGCTACATGGTTACAGATGCAAAATGCAAATTGAAAACTTGATTGATATTGTGCACTGTGCCTTATGGCTTTTTGGGTGGTCTGTATGGAGTTTCTAGACATTTGACAATGCATTTCTCACTTGCTGCCTGTTAGACGGATTTCTCTTGGATGCTTGGGAGAAATTTCCATGTTAATGCCAGCATTGAATTTGGCACAGGGTTTGCATCATTTATAGAAATTGCTATGCTTGGCTGTACTTCTGTTCACATAACCATCATTACATGCTTTGTTATGAAACTGTTGTCAGTTATTAAATTGTTATTCAATGCTGATCTTCCTGGAAATGGAGACATGCGTTTTGTTTCTGACCTGAGGAGACCTCTTGATCTTACGGGCATATGATGAAACCTATTTCCAATGTTTGTGCATTTCTGTGCCTCTGTACAGTGCCGTGCCACTTTGCCAGCTGAGATGTGTAGCTTCCTAGCACAAATGACAAAGTGGTCCTTAGATCTCCTCTTCTGTTACTGTTGCTTTTATCCCTTACGGGCTCAGCCCTGTGGGCTGAAAAGGTGAAGTCTTGTTCAGATTCTTGCAGTGAGTTCCTTATTCCATTTATTCATTTTATTTGTTAATTCCAGCCAGCACAGCTGCATAAATGCCTTGTCTGGAGACTGGTGGGAAATGCCATTTCTCGGAGTGGTATGAAACCCTGCCAAGCATGATAAAGTCAAAATCAAAATGACAGTGTCACCAATACAGGCTGCTCTGGAGTTCATTACGGCCAAGAATATTGTGTTATCATGAGTAAAAACTTTAAACCTCTAGGAGAAGAGGAGAGTGTGTGACAAACAAGGTAAATCTCATGAAACATTGCAGTGGGGTATGTCAGCTGTGGCCCTTAGTGTCCAGTACACCTGCGTTTTCTGGTGCTTTGATTGCAAAGCTCATAAAAGGCAGAGTTAGTAGAAACCCAGGATGTTGCGCTGGTTATGAGGTGATGCATCTCTTATTGCATTTCCTCTCGTTGTGTTTCCTGTTGGGAAGGATGGAACGCTAGCTGGAGCGGGGTAGGGATGACAGCAAGTTGGTCACTGGCTGTATGTGCTTTAAAATAACTAAATATATCTGTTGCCATTTACTCAGTATTGATGTTTTCAGAAGGAGGAAGGGTTAATAAAAATTGAATGCATGATTTTTCCCAGACCTTTTCTACATGGTCCTTCATGTAGAAGAAGTAAGGATGGAGAGCAGATAATTTCTTGTGGAAATCAGGAGGAGAGCAGCACACGGGGGCAGCGCAGCTTTCAGTACGCAGGGGTTGGAGGAGGGATGTACGGGTGTGCTGCTAACACCGTGTGAGTGGGGAGGGATGGGACGGGGGGTGGCACACTGGGTGCTGGCAGAGAACTGACAGCGCGTGCCAAGATCTCGTGCACGCCTTCTTCAGCTTCTGTTAGATAAGTTTATGTGAAAAGTGATTCTTCCCTTGACTCGGGAATGAAGTCTCAATGGATATAGAACCAATGGCACGGTTTGTACTGACCTACCTGGTGCAGTCATTTTATCTCGGGTACATGTTTAGGCTTTCCTGTTCTGTCGGTAAGTGATGGTGTGAGGAGCTTGTTTGTGGTCTTGTGTAAAAGTTTGCAGCAGAAACTCCAGTGGTGTTTTGTGAGGAAGGCAAACTTCATTTCCACTGCGCTCTTTCTAAAAGATTATGTGAAATCTTTTGCTTATTGGTGTTTTTTTAATACGTGCGGATTGTTGACCTCTTGGTGGATTATCCTTTACTTCTATATTTGTGTTTTTTTTTCTTTTATCACAGTGAGACCCAGTGGTTCTCAGTGTGAGTAGGCCCCTGAGCATAACCCAATACAAACAGGACACTACAGCTGTTAGTTCTTCTTGTGTCTTATGTGAATTCTAAGAGTTTTAATTTTTGTTTCAAGTGTTTGATTCACAATACAACGATGTATTCAAAGATGCTGAATACAAAGCTTCCTTCATATGGTAGTTACAGGAACTAAGTTTTATTTCTTATCTCTGCTCCCTGTTTGAGTCTGTAACACTGACTTTGCAGTTTCCTATTGAACAGCATCACCTCAACTTGAAGCATTTTGCTCCCCCTGAGTGACTCTGGATAAAGGGCTGCTTGATTATGAAGTTGTGGGCTGGAAGAGACGAGGAATTGAGGAAAAACTTGAGAGTTCTATCACATCAGGACCTAGGAGGAATGCTTGTTTTGCAAATTATGGATGTTGCTTTGCTTTTTTGATTGCAAAAGTATCTGTTAATTCTACTTATTTATAAGTTAATCATGGCCCACATGCTTTGGTATTTGCTGGACATTCAGAAATGATAGTTTGGGAATACCTTTAAGTAACAATCTGTGATAACAGCTGCTAGCAACTGGAAATTATAATGGAGCTATTTGCAGTTAGAAATAATTATTGCCTTTCTGCTACGTTATGGTTTTGGTGCCTTTTGCAGAGGAGATGCTTGCAGTTTTTATGATATTGTGTCCCTTGCTTTTGTTTTGCAGAATACGACAAACTGGGCTTTCTCCTGAACCTGGACTCAAAATTGTAAGTAAACTGTTGGACTCATTGTTTCTGTAGTTACAAATTTATATTGCAAGCAACTTTTATGTCACTTTGTCAGCTGGTTTGTTGGACTATATACTCCTACCTGGGACAGCCAAATCCTGCAGCAACCTGGCAGTTGCTTTACAGTAGGCTTTACTGGCTGACTTGGATTGTGCTTCACTGGCTTTAATTCCGTAATGACTGATCAAGAGGCTATAAATGTCCACCTGAAGCCATGCTTTTCAGTCTGCTCTAGGTGTTGCATCCTAGTTATCCATCTTCCAAATGAGGAGAAGTGCATTAAAAATTTGAAGGCAGGAGGAATGCCAATCTGCAATTTACTGGGAGGTTTAAAGTTCCATTTCCACTCTTTCTTTGAAAATGGATACTGCTATTTTTGTTTGTAAACTGGAGTGGAAAGAACTTCAGTACGAGGTGGTGACTGTGACCGTTTGCTATGTCAGAAGAATAACAAAGTGCCAAAGGAGGATGGATATTCATCATACTTTTTGCCATAATCGGTCGAGACTGAACTTTGTAACACTAGGGGTCACTAGTGACTCTGTTTCTGAGGTCAACAGCCTAGGGGAAACTTTGGCATTAGGAGCAAAAAGACTACTAAAAACCTTCTGCTTCTACTACTTAAAAAGACATTGAAGCAATCCAGTAGCTTTGAGTGACTTGAGGATGCATCCCCCATCCAATGTATCACATTAATTAAAAAAAAAAAATCGGTATTTTAAGAAGCTTCAATGTACTCATTGGGTGTAACGTTAAGGTTTTGAGTTTAGTCTTGCTGAACAGCTTGTGAACGTCCATAATGAAATAAAAAGCCTTACAGCTGTGCTGGGGACTGTTGTTCACAGTAAGTGAGAAGATCTCTAGGTAGGAGCTGCTTTTACAGAAGACGGTGAGTATGCAAATTACTGTAGGTGAGTGTATCAGGTGGGATAGTGCTGTAGAAAAACATATATGGAAAAAAAAGAATACTGATTTCTGTAAAGGATCTGCATCTCATTCAGTGTGCAAGAAGTATGACAGTTATTGCATGAATGAGGACAGGGTTTCTTTTTGGTAATGTAACGTTCTGTGCTTTATTTGTTGCATACCCATGGTGGCTCTGCAGTTCCAATTTCTATACTAAATTTTCTGTACTGGGACATCCTTGTGATTTAGAGAGCCTTATGGCGCTGTGGATGAGATGATATATTATCGTCAGTTTATACACATAGATGCTAAAGCAGTGAGATTAGTCCAAAATTATGAAGCAGGTAAGTAACTTCTGAATGAACATCTTAGTGCTAGTGAAGAGAGAAATAATTTAATGTTTTTTAGTAGTCTGACTTTTTTTTTAACTTAATTTTTGTCATGACTGATGTATTGAAAGTACAGCTCACTGACCATCTGCACCCTTTTGATGTACCGACTTTGGATGCCAGCCTGTCTAAACCACTGCTTCAGTCTTGTTCTTCCTATCCTTCCTTCTGTGCTCACTGTCCTTTTTGTTTGTTGCTTTTAGCAAGTCTCACTGCGCCTTCCTTCATTTCATACCTGCGTTACATTTTTTTCCTCTTCTTTGCTGACTTACCTGTTTGGGTTACACCTCTTTGAGACACAGCCTGTCAGGTTTTTTACCTGCTGGAGGGCTTCCAAAACCCTAAACATTTCTATGTAAAACTCTCCTTGATAAAAATTCTCCATTATCTTTAATAGAATAACTTTGACTATTCAAAAGATATTTATCTAGCACTCTAAAAATGCTTGTTTGCTTTAAAAGCAGACCAGCCATAAGTTTAGCTTCTGGAAAGGCATGAAAAATAAAATCAGCATGATTAAAATAAATACAATGAGGTTAGGTTAAGATGCAAAGAAAGCAAGTATATCAGTAGGTGAAATCACATGGCTGGCTTTTGTGTATTTATGTTGTTTTTAACTGCAATAGTTCTTCGTTGGTTCTATTTTTTCCCTTGTTTGTTTATCTTTCCTCTTTGAAAGTAAAGGTAGCACTGCTTTGAGGTGGACCTGCTGACTTGCAGAGTTGCTTTCCAGCCTGAAGTATTCTGTGATTTTTTTCAATAGCAAGAGAGCTAGAGAAAAGCTGAAAATACCATAAAACATACGAAATAAATGTTGAAAGAAAAATGGGTGTTGGAAGATGAAGCCTAAAGGAATTTGCTGCTGTTCCACAAGTTCACCATGTGGTCAGGATACCAAATGTGTTTAAGTACTTTCTGTGAATTCAGTGGAATTTAATGGTTAAAAATGTGTAGTGGTTTCTGCAGCTCTTAATCAAGATGTTAGTATTGCAGAAGGACTTTCTGGTTAAAAAAAATACTTGCTCAGAGAGTTAAGAGGGATAATAAGTTCTGTGCTGATGACTTTTTTGGCAGAAATAATTTAATTATGTCTGTTGTGATATAATCATCCTGGTGGAATTTTGCCATAGATCATAACTTTATAGAGTGCACTTAATTGACAGCGTGCGAGAACGTTGTGTGACTTGAAGCACTTGGGGCAACAATTAGTTTTCTCTTTTTTTTTTTTTAATCTTTAATCTTTCATTTGTTCGAAATCTGTTCCTGGCTGCGTTACTTAATATCATTTAAGTGAGTGGAGGAGTAACACTTTCTACAAAGGCATAGTTGCAATAAAACTTAAGTGCTTTGACATGAATTTTAAATTACGTTGTACAGAGGAAAGTATTTGGCAGGAATAAATAGAAATGTATCCATTTGCCTTTGCATCTTTTTTTTTTTTTTTTTTTACTACTTTATCATACTCTACTTTGTAGGTACCCAAGTCATGTTACTCATTTTGTTGTGGTTACAGCAATGTAATGATTCTGTTCACTGGCTCTCTTTGAGTTCATGGAAGTGGCAAGGAAGCCACGTTTGTTCTCTTTGGAAAGAAAATGTCAGAAATACGTGTGTTCTCTGCAGAAATTTTATGGCTGATACATTCCTTGCTATGGCATTAGGGAGACTGCAGCGGCCAGAATTCTCACCTGGAAGGGGATGGAAAGTTTTTAAGGTACTGCACATGTCTTGTTGCTCTGAGCTTGTCAGAATGTCAAGGTGGAAGATGCTTGCTTTTTGCAGCCTGTGCTTAGGCTAGCTCTTCTCTGGAAAGTCTTATATCGTCTAAAAATGAAGATGGTACCCAGGTAGGGACTGTTAAAGAGCTACAAGATGAACAGAAAGCTGAGGACATCTGCAGGCAGTAAAGTTACTGAATCAGCTGTTTTTCATAGTCCTGAGGAGATTCAGGTCTTGTTTTGACTAACTTATTGAAAAAGATCTGTTGCAAAAGGAATTTATCTTTGAGTTATGTTTGTACCAACCATAGTTATCATTTCCAAAGTTAGAATACCAAAACAAAATATGCCCGAAGTCTGTAAACAGGCTGGTTGCATCAGTTTCTCCCAGGTAAAGCAGTCTCCCAAGCAGCAGAGCTACATACTATTTCTAAAGCTTTAAGAATAAAATCCAACATTAGCTGGTTATGTAGATAAGTGTATTTATACAAAAAATACAATACAATTCATAGGTCTTAATCCTTTTAGGGGTGAATAGTTCCTGAACAACTTAAGGCCATCAGTCATGTTAGTGACTCAGCCAGTGGATTACTAGGTGCCACCAAGATTTGCAGTTGCTTTCTAACATCTGTGCTTGGCAAAAGGGTTGCGTGCTTTTATTACTATTAAATATTTATATTGTAGTAATTCTTTGAGGCTGGCCAGGTCCTAGAAATGAGTCTCATTCACTACAGATTCTGAGTCATTCTCAGAGCAGAATCTCTATTTGCATGGAGTGAAAGGAGAGTTCTGCAGGAGGATCAGCGTATGGTCATGTAGTTAATTATAGAGTGTCTTAATGCATATTTGGTGAGGTCCAGATTAATGTTGTGTGGTCCTTTTTAGTTTGTCACTTACTAGCACAAAAGCTCGGTTTAGTTACCATAATGATTACTTGGAGTTACACGTTAGAAGTGCAGATTTGTTTGCCTTGTGCATGTGAGAAGCTCCTTTTCTGTAACAGCCAGTGTGGCTTGGGGGCTGTTGCATTGTCTCCCTTATGCTTCTATACTTGCTTTCCTTACCTTGCCTGCGTGCAATTTTACGACATGTGAGATGGAAGCTGGTGTCTGGTCAAACTGCTACTTCTGCCCTCAATTCAAACTCATCCTTCAAAAGCTATTTTGGAAAATACTTTAGCTGCTGGATCGATGATGTTATGTTTTTAAACAACAGCCAGGTAAAGGCCTGCCTTGAGTAATGGCTGTTCTCTTTACCTGCTGCTACAATCAGCTCTAAACCTTCATGGTAGAATCGCAGCTGATGAATGATGGAGGAGGTGTCCCAGGGTTTGACTTTGTCTGGGGAAAAGCAACTCTCTGATTAAGTCTTGCAACTGTTAGGAGATGTGCTTGAGCTTCCTGCCAGCATTTGGAACTGCTGGAAGTAAAATTCTTCACTTAATAAGACACTGGTATTATAATGTGTTAATTTGAGAGAGGTTTTTTTTTTTTTTTTTTTTTATAGGTAGAATCACAGGCAAGAAAATTACTACTTCTTTCAATCAGGAAAAATGACTGAGATCATTATGGTTGACCACAATAACATAACACGAACATAATTAATACACTGTGTTTATACAAGATACAGTATACATTCTATATAATATAATTCTTCTAGATAATTAAAATATGGAATACTTTTTCCAGTGTGCTCTGTGCTTTGGTAGGCATCTTGTTACATGTTATTACAGCTATTTACATGTTTTTCCAATATTATAAATGCGGGGGATGCAACAAAGATCTTTTGAATAATTGTGATAATGTCAAGGTTGTCTTTGAAAATAAAAGACAAAAAAAATGAGTCTCTGTAAAAAATAAAATAAATAGAAAGCCAAAAATAATAACTTCACCCTGCAAGCTCAAAAGAAACTTGATCTAGTCTTTGAAAAGACTGTAAAAATGGAGGGAGTTTGGGGCTAGGGAAGCACACAGATTGGATTACTTCTGTTTGTTGAAATTTCTTTCCTTCAGAGCCTTAATAATGAAGAACTGAAATGGAGCCCCTTCCCCTCCTTTTGTTTCTGGGGTAGGAGGTTGCTTTGAAGCTGTGTGTGTGTCTATGTGTGGTACTTCGCCATTAAGCACTGTAAAAATAAGCAATCAACGTGTTGGAATGCTGGGCTTTCCTCATGCCTGCTGCTGGGGGATTTCTTTGTGCCCTGTTCCTTTTCCCACTTGTGTTTCTGTATTTCTGCAGCCCTGGGTGGGGTGGAGGGAAGAGGGAAGTGAGAAGTCACAGGGATGGCCCTTCCTGCCTAGGCAGGAGGGAGTACGCATCTCGCCGTTGCTTTTTCTGAAAGGTTATTTCAAGATTTGATATACTTTGGTATTTTGGTATTTGGTATTATTTGGTAAAATCATTGGTATTTTCCTGACGCTCAATTATTCATTTCTTCTTCATTTCGTATTTTTCCTTTGACTTTGGAAGAGATTAAATAGAATATGTCAATCTGCACCAATTGTTTGAGCACTTCAGGTGTTTAAAAATGAATCCTGGCTATTCACAGTGATTCAGATATTGGGCTGTTTGTTCATCTCATTAAACCTCCCATGTGTGGTTGGGATGCAATTGCTATCTCAGTTCTTTGTTTTGTTCTTCCTAGCTCATTTCATATTTTTTCCCAATTTTGGTATTTTGGAATTCTCATAAAGATTCCTAAAGCAAGTCTTTTATTTAACTTTGGGATTCTTGTGTTAGACGCAACATCAGGAGGTGAAGAAAACAAAGATTGTAGAAGTCAGAATTTCTGGATAATTAGATATAACTGAATCATTACTTGATTTGTTGTATGCAAACAAAGATAAAAAAAATTATGTTTGGTGCTTTTAAAAGGGCCAGTTTCCTGAAGCTGGAAGTAATTATGAATCAAACTATGTGGGAAAAGAATGTAAAGCAAAAAATATAAATGGCTGGGCATTGCTTAGAGCAGCTTTATGCTGTTTGCCCCACTAAGTTGAGTTTCATAAGAAAGAAAAATGTTCCTGGAAAACCAGTTTTAACTACAGGATAAGTGAAAAACAATATTAGTGTGTTTATAGAAAAGGTAGAACAGTGAATACAGGGGGGTTTTGTTCTCTTTGGAAAAAAAAAAAAAATGCTTTTCTCAGCAACAACAATTCAAGCAACAGATACCTAAGTGTATGTGCTTGGGGATTGTTATGTCTGGGCAACATTCTTCTAATTTTTAAAGAGTAGCTGAGGAGTTTTTGGACAGCTAGGGATGACTAATCTTCAAATGCTAGGGGATCTCCATACTACTGGTTGGAAGTTGATAGAGTTTGTTTGCATTTTTGCATTTAAAATATAAGCTCTTCAGCCTGTTTTTTTGTTTCTGAGCACAATAACAATAGCCAATGTGGATTTCCACAGTAAATAAATTGTAATGCATGTAGTTCAAACTAGCATGTGTTTTTTTTGGTTAGATGGGTTTGATCTTCAGGTGAGCATCTATTGAAGGTGTCTAGCATGCATGAGTTTGGTTTCTTTCTTGTTATATTCATCTTGGCACTGGCTTTGCACATCTTGTTCTTTCATAAGATAGACTGGTTGTTATAAAAACTGAGAATCCTACAAAGAAAAGGCTCAGTTCTCTTTTTTCCTTCCATATCTATAAGGCAGAACACTTTGTACTTCATCAATGCAGTAGCATTAGCCTAACTGAATGTAATTTGTTTTTCAGGGTGAATGTGATTACAGCTAGTAACCTTAAAAATCTGTTTACTGTTGTTTGAGCAAGCATTTTTTGAGCTGTTGCCTTCCCAGAAGGGTAAACTTACTTCAGTAGCAAAACCCAATTCAGGAACTTCCCATAAGCGCATAAATTACTGGGAGCCTTCGTGTTCCTTTATCATCTTGGGATAAGAGCATGCAAAAAGCCACGCTTCATATTCTCCCTTCAGAAAACTCTTCTAAAAGTTAGAGATTAGGCCAAGTAAAGAAATTACTTTTGGCCAGCTTCTGCCCTGGTGAACTATTTTTAAATTTATGGTTACTGAAGTTACTGAATATTCTCCTCCTAAGACCTTCCTGATCTCTGAATATGTTATGGAAATTGAATAAATGCATGTCACTGTGATGGATTGGGCTATCTAAGCATAGATCATTCCCAGAACTTCAGTTTAAGAGGTTAGAAATACTGTGTTGAGGCCATTAAGGGAACGTCTCATTCAAATTCTAATTGGTTATAGAGTTTATTGCAAGGACTAGATGTTCTGTGGTATTGTGGGTTTGATATGGATCTATGCTGAAACACTGGCATTCATCGCTTTGTTCTTGATATTGGTCTCGAGGAACAATGTGAAAACAGGTGTTTTGTTGCTGCCTGTCCTGAATCAAAGCAGTTGTGGGCTTATCATTAAACTGATGCAGGAGTTGCCTCCATTGGAAACCCCTCAGGCATGTAGGTGGTCACCAAGCTCTCCTGCATCTGCGGGGTTTAACACAATCCCTTCTTGCAGGCCAGCACTGTTCCACCCCCGAAGAACTCTATTTCCATGGACAAACAAAAGGGAAGTACTTTAAGGAATCCTCGTATGCCCTCCCCGAAGAATTGAGTGTATTCCATCAAGGGAACATTACAGTGTTTATCGAGCCTGCCTCTGAAGCATGTCTCTTACTCAGAAAAGCACTCGTGCTGTGGTATCTAGACACAGTTTAGTTGTCAGCTCTTTATTTATCTTTTTGTGTAAGTGGCAGTGAGGAGGTTTTATGAATGGGGTGTATGGGAAGAGACAGCTTACTTTACTCAATCTGCCTCTATATTTGTCTTCTGCATTGCCGCAATGTGGCCAGATATGTCAAGGCCGTGCTGTGTTTATGTGCTAAAAATGCCAGAAATAAATGTTAAGAATATATATAGTGACTATGTATATACATGCGTGTGTATAAAAGAATATATATCAAGGCAAGGAAGAGTTTGGTGGAATGAACACATACAAATTTCTTGCATGCTGGTGAAGGACAGCAAAGCTAAGATATACTTTTAACGGCTATGATTATAATATGTTAGGTAAAATAATATTTCATTTATGCTGAAAGAACTCAGGAAGCTCTTGCTGTGCTTGAGGAGAATTGCATAGCAGAAGAGAGGCCAGTATTGAGTGCCACGCTGTGAAACAATGATCCTGGGCTTTTTACAAGGAGGATAGGTTCAAAGAATTCTAGGTGTGAGAGACTGAATGGAAACCCATTAAATATAAGCCAAAGGTGCATTATTTGTTCTGTTCCTTGTCTTACAGAAACATGACTTACAAGTCTTACTTAGCAAAACAGAGACTTTTACTGTTTAAAGTTCTTCAAGGTTTGAAGACCTAGGACCAGAGTAAGTTTGGATCAGGTTGATCACTTATAATGTGCTCTTTCTTTAGGAAGCATGATGTTGCTGCTAGCATCCTTGACAGATCAGTGCTGGAGAAGTACCCTGAAGGGGCCTGACCCTGACAAGGGCTGGTGAGAGAGCTGGTGTTGTGTGATGCTCAAGGCACTGGACAAGACACTCTGAAGACTACCTTGCAGCAGGAAGGTTACCCACATGATGTGCCACATGAGGGAGGGAGTCATGAGATGTTGTTGTAGGATCCTTTTAATGTTATGGGTATTTGAGTTGAATTGTGAGGCTCAGATGAGATTTTCTCTAGTTACTTTTGGGAAACCCAAGCATTAACTTCTGTGGCATGCTTTGTCCTCTCACGTTACATGGAAGCATGTGGGATTCTCTCTCAACTCACAGCAGAAATGAGCACAGGCACAAACACTGCTGACAGCCCCAGGTCTGTTTTCAGCAGGGAGAATCAGGACCACAAAGGGAGAGGTAGAAAACTGCCAGAATGTGTAGGGGCTCTTTCTTTCTTGTCGGCCATGCGATCTGTTCCAGCTGGTTGATGGAGGAAAAACTGAAAAGCCAAGAAACAAAATGTTTATGATATACATATTGAATGTGTTTGGATACTCTGATCATACAGGATTCGAAGCTGTGTTTTATTATCATGGAACTCAGGCTTTTGTGAATTTGTGAAGTGTTGCCTGCTTGAGTTAACAAAGAAGAGAGGACCTATTCCACTGGAAAGTGAAACCTATTTCAGTGCTCAGCCTTGAAGCTTGCCTTAACCTGTACACCAAACATCTTGGGCATATACTTTTTTGGATATTCTTTTCTGGAGAGCCCTGACCAGCTGCTTCCTCTAGGACTGATGCTCGGTGAAGGCAAGGGTGATACAAGAAGAGGGGAGGTTGGATTAACCAGGCTGTGTGCGGTTCTGAGACAGACCTCATCCTGTTCTGACTCATTGCAGTTACATGTGGCAGTTGGGGTGCTGGCTGCATTGCTTTTTTCAGACAAGCAGCTGCTCTTTGAAGTTTGAAAAAAAAATAAAAATAAAATAGTCTGACCAGAAGAGCGTTCATTAGAATAGTGTATGGAGCACAGAGGAGAGGTTTCCATCTGGGTGGCTCTGCAGCTTCTTGTTGTTAACAGTACTGCCTATTCTTAATTATTTACCCTAAAGTAGGTTAGATTTTGTTATACAAGGCCACGTTGAGTGCCAGTATCTGCTTCCCCAGGTCAGTGTTACCTTCTGTGTTTCCAGCAAGGCTTCTGGAGGAAAGGCTTTCCCAGCAATTTGTAGCTTTCCTTTTCTGAAGACTTCAGTGTGGTACCTATTAGATTACTTGGTGTGAGTTCAAATCCATGGCATCTGTCTTTAATATAGGTCAGTGAAGACAGCGTTTTTTGAATTCTTACTACAGAAAGAGGAGTGCAAAAAAAAATTCAGGGCCTCATGACTGTGTACAGCATTTTGTAACACTACTGCTAAACCACATTCCCCAATTGTGAGGTCGTCTGTTCGTGCCATCTGAAGTAATTTATTCACTGACCAACTTTTTTCCTCTCCATTTCAGTCCAGCCTGGGAGAGGAGAGGAAAAAAAAAAGCTTTCTTTTTCTTTGGTTAAGAGGAATTGATTCGTTATTCCATCTCAGGCTGTCCAGATCATTCAAAGAAAGGTTTAGAGGGCAACCTTTGTCACCCTTAACCTGCAGAGTCACCTGAGAAAATGAAGAGGGAGAATATTGTGAACTGCTCTAGCTAAAGATTTACTACCAAGAAGCTGAGAGAGATTCTTCCAAATGGGATTTATTCCCCTGAGGCTTGATCTTTGCCAATTGCCTATGAAAGAGAGGTGCTGCTGCAACATAAAGGACTGATATCCTGAACTTCCTTTGTGGGGAAAATACAAGTGGGCAGACCCGAGGTTCACCTGCCCCATGTCTTGCTGCAGAAAGTGCTTGGCAGAAGTGTCCAGGGAGGTGGTAAAACATGAGTGTGAAGCGATCCTTGCTCCCGTATTGCTTTTCAGTGTTGCTGCCCCAGAGGTGGAGGTGCTGGCAGACCTGCTGGTGGCTTTGGATCCCAGCGCTGCTTTTGGCTGCACTAATGTGCTGACATAACAAAATCTATTGATCACATGCATGATACATGACAGTAGGGCTTCCTTTTGTCAGTGTTTTACTATCTTTAGGTTAGTTTTGGTTGGTGTCCCTAATGCTGACAATATGGGAAGCAGTAAATAATCACTGTTGGCGTTTTCCAGACCATTCTGCCGTGCCAATGTGCTTTCGAACCTGGCTCAGCACTGTAAGTTTCTCTGAAATCAAGTATTCTGTAGACTGCTTGTGTTCTTGGATGAAATAAACTAAATTTTTCAGAAGTAAAATTTGGTGATTAAAACCTTAGCTTAACTGATTTTCTCACTTGGCAGTTAGAGCTGCTAACCACTGAAATTTGACATTCAAATCTACTAAACTGTAGCATCCACAGACTTAAAACTGTGATTTCAGCTGTGATGCTTCAGGAATTTTGAGTTAATCATTTTTTCAACTCTAGTCTTTGGGGGAATATCTTTGTTTTCAGAGGTACTGACTCCTACTCTGGGCAGGGGATTCCTGGATTCTAATTGGGTTGAGTTATTAATTCCCATCCCTTTAGTACTCGTTGGTCTTTCCTGGACCTACACTGCTGGATTCATTACACTGCAAATAGAAAAACACTGTTCCTGGTCCAAAGAAAGCATTGCCTGCGTGTAGATGTAACAGATGAGGGGCAGTGATGAAGACCAAGGGTTACAGCAATAAAATTATGACATTTCAATCCATCTTCTTACATTCCTTCATTTGGGCAAAAGTGGATGTGATATTTGAGCGGTTTATTTTCCATCAGACTTTTAATTGGCTCACTTTTTATGGCTGTTGTGCAAGCCATGACTTTTGAGAGGTATTTAAATAGAGGACTCTATCAGTTAACTTCCTAAAGTTTTTGCAAATTGCATGTTTTAATATTGGGAAGCGTTAACGCTTCTGACTACAGGGAGATGGAGGTTCTCCTCTTTAAGCAGTTATTTCAGAAATAAATTAATGTAGGAATCCGTTTGCCTGCTGTGAGAGTTTTCATGACTAAGGGAGTCCTAACACACTCCATCTCCAGCTAAGAGACTAACCTCTGGTGTATCTTCTTTGACTCTTATCTGTAAGAGCAGAATGATGATCCTTATTCATCCATCTTCAAGGGATGGAAAACCATAATTCTGGATATGAAAAGTAGTCCAATAATATACATCCAGGAATTATGTCAATTATCAGCAAGTTCCTTCATCCTTAATTTATGGGTTTTTGTCCAAAGTTTAATAAATAATTGAAAAAACGGAACTCGTCTTCTGTTTTTAATTTCATTTTCTATATTTTTTGTAAACAGCTGTCTTCTCTGTGAATCAAATTTCCATATTTCATGCTTCTTAATGTAGTTTAACAATATCTCAGTTATTTTTCTCCTTTCCATGTTTCCTTAATTTGAGATTTTGTTTGTGTTTTTAACTGTTTTCTGTACTCATTATCCGTGTTTATTTGAATATAGTTGTTTTCTTCTCTTTTAAAATTTGTAAAACAAACAAAAAACAACAACAACAAAAAAAGGAGATCAGGAAATATCAGGGATTATTACTCAATTCTTGGAGGAGTATGCAGCGTGAAGTCACATACAAAACGTGCCATGGACTTTTCTTGGATTTTTACCTGCATCCTTCGTCTCCAGTTTTATAAACTCACCATTTAGTTTCTATATTTCCTGGTTAGAAAAAAAATCCTTTCTAGCCTGAGCATTTCTGATTCTTTGTCTGCAGGGATCCTAACTTTTATTTATTTTATTTTATTTTTTTAGGAGTTGATAAAGGATTATTAATTGTGGAGATCCAGGCTGAGTTGCTGGCTGCTCTGAACTATAAGAGATGGTACAATGATACAGACCTTTCTGAAACAGAAATCACTTAGGGCCGTGTTTCTGAAGATGTTTATGTATTCAGCGCTGTTGAGACTAAGCTGAGGTTGCTTCTTTTGCCTAGTGATCTAATTCCAGGATGGGAATGTCTTTTTTTCCCTAGTATGTCAAAGACCTGGAGTGGAATTTAGTAAGGAAGCAGGATTCTCGAGCCTTTTAGAGGATGGAAACCTTGTCTGTTTGTTGTTTTGTTTTGTTTTTCTTGCAAAGGTGGCATTTCACAAAGGGTGAACGACATTGCCAGTTCTGTTTGTGTCTTTACCCTTCAGTGTCCCTCTGTCTAGTGGGTATTTCCCAAAGACAGCATTGACATTGGGTCTTGCTGTCATTTAAGGCTATGGAGGCGGGCCATGGGTTTTGGTGGAATGCCTTTAAAACTTTGTTTTCCTGAGCCAGTTTAATGTAACCTAATCTTCTTCAGCTGGTGCTCTTGAATAGTCCAATTAAATAAATAAATGAACGCGTTGATTATCTTTGCTGTTAAGAAATTAATTTCACGAGAAACCGCAATTCTTGGTACAGAAACAGAACAGGACATTTTTTTTAGTGTGCATCATATCTTTTTTAGAAAGAGGGATTTGAACCATCTCCCTTCCTATTCAGTCACACAATCTCCTTGAAGAACTTGCTTACATACTGAAGTAACATTTGAAAATATTTATATCTGTTTAGCTGGCTATAGTGTGATAGATGCATTTCCTGTCTCTTTCAGTGTAAGCATTTTGCTTTTCCTCTTCTATCTCCTCATTCCTTTTTTTTTTTGTTTGTTTAGTTTTTCCTCAGCTGGACTAGAAAAACAGCAAGTGTCACATGATCTGTCCATGTAATCCTTTGAACCGAAGTTTGGAAACTTCTAAGGCAGCTACAGTCAGAGCTCCTTAAATTTGTCTCAGTTTTCCAAACCAAGCCGCGCTCCTGCTGGATGTGGCAGGAGGGAGGTTCTCCAGCTCCCCTTTCCTTAATGTCTGGCTCTCAAGGAGATGCCACCTGTCAAGATAACGTGGTGATCATGGTTCTACTTAAACTCAAATGTTCAAACACATTTTTCTGTCCCTTGCTGTTACTGGCGCATGGGAATCAATGTATTAAGCCTGCTTCTTGTCTGACTCGGTGGCGATAATGGAAGGAGGGTGCAGGAGCTGCATCATCAGGGCAGCGAAAGGTGTCCTCCTTGGCCTTTAAGTGAACTGGTAATACTTGCTGGCAATCTAAACAGAAGAGGAGAATTGATGGGACATTTACTTTCTCATCTGTCTAATAAAAATCCTTGCCAGTTGTGGAGAGAAGATTGGTTTATGGTTTTGTTTTGGGGATTTTCCACCTCGAATGGGATTTGTTCCTTCAGAAGCCTCAGAGATATTATGAAAAAGCATATTGAGACCTGGAAGCTGTCTACTGCTGAGACTGTAAACAATGTATAAAACAAATAACATTTGAAGATATGTAACTCTGATATTAATTAAAATCTAAACAATTGCATACCCCAGCCACTCAGGCTATGTATCCATTAGTGTCTTGGTTTGGAGCAGTCCCGTAATTTTGAAGCAAATCCCGTATTTGCCTCTTACTGTGCATGCTGTGTTCACAGGCTGCTGTTGTGAAATGTAGCTCTGAACAGATTTGGGGGAAGTAAACTGAAAGCTTTATTCCAGGACCCTACCACATCCCTGTCAAATATTTAATGTGGATAGAAGGGTCTACAAATATACTTTTGGCCAACAGTGAGCCATGTACATGATGGATGGATGTATCTGACCCAGGGAACCCAGCTGGAAATCCTATCTGAAGTAAAATCTTGTGTAATGTAGATATGGGAGTCTCAGCATTAACTGCTTTGATCCAGTGATCTCCCCTTTTTATGCCAATTCACCTTCTTATATTACCTCATTATTACTTCATAATAACCACTGTTATATGTGCCTTTCATCTCGTTCTGGTGATGTCTCCTATTCATTCTTCAGGTATCATGCTGTACACTTTGTAGAGCTGTTCTATAGGTATAAGAATGAAATTATATTGGACCAAAGAGAGAGAAACCTCAAGGCAAAGGGCTAGCACGTTTCTGAAGAACTCCTTTTCCTTGTTTTAGACATGTACCGGTGCATACGTTCTGTGTGCAAGAGTAACCAGTCCTCAAAGATGATCTCAAATAAATGAACTTTTCCAATTTTTACAATTCACAATTTAAAATCCATGCAGAAGGCCAAGAGGCAAAAAGTCTCCTAAACTAGATTCTGAATATTTAATTATGTGAGCTTAGTTGTGCACTTCTTTTTTTAGTGGTCCAAACACTGAGTTTTTAATGCTTCCTTTTTTAAATGAACTTAAATTCCAGTCCCGTGAGGATGACACGCTGTCCCTGGTCAAGGCATGATGAAGGAATTAACCATGGTGACACTTTCATGTTTGAGATTAAAAGATGACACGCATCTGCCAAATTCATGCAGAAGGAAAAATCTTGTTTCTTTTTCTAATCCTCTGAAAGCAGCTGGATTTTTAACTTATCCAAATTGTGAAATTTTGTGAAGATTGATGGCTACATAACAGCGTAGAGAAGCACAGAAAATCTTAAGGAGGAATTCAGGATGTGTACTGGTCTCATAGGAGAAAAGTTAAGAGAAAAAAAAAAAAAGCAAGAGTGCAGTTTCTTTTCACTGGAAATCAGCCAGTTGCTTTCCTTTAACTTCATCCTCATGCAGGCACTTGTTTAAAAATCGCAGATGTTTACAGTTACTGACTATGAATTGTTTCCTTCATTCATTCTTGAGCAATGTAGTTTCTTACTGTTTTACTTTCCCCTGCACAAAGTCTGAGCAAAATGTAAGGATCCACAGTGTCATCTGACTACATCCTTTCTGCTATCTCCACTAGCTCTTTAACCACCTTCACCCCATGTTTTTGCTGTAACTAGCAGCGTGAGAATCCAGAGTTGGAACTGATGTGCTTGGACTTAGAAGATGCGGAGAAGATTTACACCTTGGTTCTGTAACTGCCATGATAGCCCTGGCCGGCTTACCCCAGTAACCTCCTGTGTCATCAGGATCTCCTTTGATTCCAGGCACAGTAACAGAGCTAGTGAGATAAGGCTGTTCACTAGTAAAGCACTAAGAAAGTAACATAGTTTGGTTTGGTGCATAGTTCTTGACCCACCCCCTGCAAGGAGAAATCAGGATTCTAAAACAAAAATTGAGCCAATGCTCTTGAATGCTGTGCACCCTGTTTTGCTAATTTGTTAAGCTTCTTTTGCAGAATGTACTCCTAGTAATGCTATTTCTTCTATTGGGAAATAAGAAGTGTAATCACAAAAGTAGCAACAGATGCAGCAGTGTAATAGGTACACAGTGTAATAGGTACAGCGTCATCAAATATGAAATAGATGCTTATTCATACATTTTAGTTCTGAATACTAGTTTTGTTACAGAGCTGTGTACCTACTAACAAACATTAATTTGTTTGATGTGTAGTTCTCTACCTTACACCTCCAGTATTAGCCTCCCAGTACAAGACGCTTCATGCAAGATGTTTTGCAGACTAATTTGTAGAAGAGCAATCTCTGTGAGATCAATGAATCTTGCAGGGGGAAAAAAAAACACACAACCACAAGACAAGTTTATACATCTAAAATGATGTCAGCTTGGATGGCTTTATGAGGTAGCAGAAGGGTAGACATCAAGGCAGCCTTACTCTAACCATTTAACTTTGAGTTGTATGCTAATACAGGGTTATCGTTACAAGCATGTTGGCAATGACAGCGTGGCCTCAACATATAATCTGAAGAAATCAAACAAAATGTGTCCCTACATGGATTTAAAATATAGAGTGCCCATTTCTAGTTTTCTGTAGCCTGCTGGCTTAATAAGTGGCTAGAAGAAAGGAGATGAACAAACGTTGAGTGATACGAGATGGCAGCTACAATTGGCTTACGAGAATTGTTCTGCCTCTGGCAGTCTGGCTCATGAACTTCATCACATCCAAGAAATGTCAGCAGCTCTGCCCCTCGGGCTCCAGCAGCTCCGAGTATCTTTGTGGGTTTTGTAACTGACAGCTCCGGCATCAGTATGCTGCGCTGACCGGCCCTTCTGTGCGAAGCAAATGCACGAGGTTGTCAGCCCACTGTTCTTTTGCAGAAACGCCATGATGGGCATCTGAGTGACATTTTAATTTGATAATGAAAGCGCCATTAAATCAGAGAAGAGAAAAATGCCTGTGCTTGTGGCACAAGATATTCTGTGTGACCACTGAGGTCATTTGAGCAAAGCCTGCCATTCAAATGGTTATACAAGTTTGCCAGCAATGACTCACTACCGTGGTGGCTACAGATAAATTCCGGTTGCTTTGTGCTTGTTTTTGAAGATTTTGGTATTAGGGAGCTCTGTATTTTTCCCGAAGCCAGAAAAATCCAGTAACACTTATATTTGTTTGATAGAGATTAAAATTTCCCCCACTTCTTCACACCTGAAATGCTGGCATGCTGCAGCAAGCAGTGAGCTATACACCACTTCGTCCCTTTGGACTGTGTTAGAAGGGAATATATTTTAGCACCATTAAAGCTTTCTGTTTTGTCAACAACAGACCTTTCCTTCCTTGTGCCTATTTATAAAGAGATCTTGACTGGAGTCCAAACACAAATCATTCAGTGCAAGTCCTAGATAAGGAATTGTGATAGTAAAAGATCAAATGTTTTGATCAAAATTGTGGGAAAACTGTGGCAGAATTAGAGTTGGGCTGATGTTACCTTAACTTTCTTCATGTGGTTTTTATCTACAAAGGAAATACTTACAGTAACTTTTCATTTTGTCTAGCTTACGTCCTTTTTCAGGTGTCGAAGACTTGGACTGTTTCCACTGAATAAAACTACATTCTTTAAGAACCATTGATTTCGGAAATTTTGTAGAATATGTACCTAATTTTAAAATGAACTTTGCATCTCCTGATTATCCAGTTGGAGCTGGCTGTGATCTCCTGGGAAGTGGTCCCAGTACCAGTGCAAGGGGAGTTACTGCCGGTTCAGCACAGAACTGCTGACATTCAAATACGGAACATCCCTGGTTGGGGTTTTGTTTGTAGCACTGCTCATGATCCCTCCAGGATCCCATTTTCAGTTCAGGAGTTCAGCTTTGTATCACTCACTTGAAACGCCCTGAATCCATGCCATTACCTCCAGAAGCAGTTTGCAACCCAACTGATGTTGGTGATGCATAGAAAAGAAAACACTGTTGTGATAATATTGGGTTCTTCAAAATGATTTTTGTGGATCTATTTTGTGGATCTGTAGTGGTGTCTTCATTTGACATTTGTTATTGACCTGTAGGAAAAAAACCTTCGTTACGTGCCTACCATTATCAAAATAGTGCTGTACATACAGAATTATTGACCTGCCCTCAGTAGTAGTTAACGCTTGCAACCTCCACTGATTATTGAACATGTAACTGTAAATGCTTTTTTGTGGTGGGAGTATTAATAATTCTCATGCTGTGACCGACATTAAGATATATAATGTTATCTCAAAAGCCTAAGCGAGTTAACCTTTGCTATGTTTTCTGTGAAATGGTGAATATAAAAATTCTGCAGGTGGTAAATGGGAACATGAGCAAAATTAAATGATACTTTTCCAGGTCACTCAGTAGGTCTATGGTAAAAATATGTACTTGACTTAAGTATCTTTCCTTGAGTTGCTAAATGCTAAACAGATGTTGTTTCTGTGCTAAAGTTAAGTGGAAGAAAAAATATATATCTGAATTTGGCCCTGGAATTGCTAGCCAAACTCAATTATTAGACACATCTCAACGGAACAGCAGCAATGTTGTCTGTCCCAAATGCTGAATGCATCCCTTGATGATAGCCTGTCAGAACTGCTGAGCAATTTGTTTCAAATGTTTGAAAGGTATCTTACAAATAGTACTTCTCTATAATTCTAACTTTGATCGTACTCTAGAAAAATAGCCAAAGCAAACTGCTGGTTATGCTTTCTCCCTTTTGAAAAGCTGAAGTCTAAAAAGGTGTCTTAATATGTTTTTTCTATAAGCTTTACCTTCCTAGGTACGAAAATGTTTCAAAAAAAATAGTGGTTTACTGGTATTTCACCTATCTTTAACTCTCTCCTTTGTTGTTTGTTCCCCTGTGGTGCTATATTGCAACAAATGAATACCCTTCTGTGTTGGCCATTATTCCTCGTAGCTGTTATTGAGAAAAGTTGTAAGAAAAAAATGACTTGGATGATTGCAAAAGCCAGTTCATAGCAGGAGAGTCCTGACTCTGTCCTTATTTTTTACAGGCCTCCAGAATTGGCATCAAGGTATGCAAATTTCTCTGAGGGAGTGTGCAAGCCTGGTTATGCGTCAGCACTCATGACTGTCATCTTCCCAAAGTAAGTAATTACTTTACCTTTTTTTTTCCCCAAGTAAATTCATCTTGGTTCACAGGCTAGTTATCTCCATTTAAAGGTTTCAGCTGTCTGAGAATTTGGTAACAATGTGATGGATTATTTCTATGGATAAACTAATTACTGCAAAAATACTTATCTCGTTTTCATTTTAAATTTGGCTTCAAGAAGAGGGTTTCTTTGCCTGCTAAAACCCAAAATTCTATTTTTCTCCCTCGGTAGCTACTTACAGATTACTGTTAGTCACCTTCTCACAAGCAGCTAACTGTGTTAAACTAATGTCATGTAAAGAGGGAGTACCTTTTCTCTAGTCTAACTAGGTGTTTGTTTTCTTGTTCATGCATTGAAAAATTATAGTTCTACAGACATCATCTTGCTGGGGTTTCGTGTTCAGTTGCTTCTCCTAAAGCTTATTAAGGTCTGCAGTTTTTTTTCTAGGATGTCCTTCAATTCCTTATTAATAGCATTCAATGTCAGAATTATCATTATTTTATGTAGGATTGGTGTAAGGATGGCTGACCTCTAGTTGTGCAAAGAATTCTCTTCTGAAACTTCTCTCATACTCAAAAAACTATACAAAGCTAACAGTACCAAGCCAGGTATCATAATTTATTTAGAACTCTTAAATGTAAATCATCTTGCCTGCATGATTTCTTTTATTTTAGCTTATGTTTTCAGTTGCTTATGTCATTAGTAAAAAACATGATCTCTCAAGGTGACATTTTTCAGGCTTGGTCTTTTCCATAAAATGTTGGGGGGGGGGTTGTTTTGTTTTTGTTTTGTTTTATTTGGATAAAGTTGGTTTGGCTGTTTTCAAGTATGAATAAAATGAATAAATGTTTTCCCATTCTAAAGGTTCCTGACTTTTTAGTGCAATTTAAAATGTAAATATGCAAAATATGATGCAAATAGTTGAGATAGAATAAATATTTTTCAGAGGATGTAACTCTTCTTAGTAAGTGCTTCTTTAATGGTGAAAATGTGACTTCTGACTTTACCAAGCATGAGTATGCACTAGATAGATTAAAGAGCAGTGCCCTAGAGATTTCAAAATGTGGTTGCTGGTAAGGAAAGCCTGAATGGAGTTATTTCCACAAGATTATTTCCTCAGTCAATCGGTTCTCATTCTCGCAGTGCTTGATGTCATCATCAATAATCCAAGCTGGAAAAAATCCTAGGTTAAGTGTGCAGATGATACGTTTATTGGAGAGTACTCAATAAATGGTTGGGTACTTCTAGAGAACAATCTGGATTGCCTGATTTTTTTAAGTGGCCACAGTCCAATGAAATATATTTTAAGACTTCCAAATATGAAACAAGACATCTGGGAGGAACAAATGCAGATTATACCTTTAAGATAGAAAAACTTCTTGGAAGCAGACAGAGAAAAAGCTTCATGTAGTCTCAGCAAAGTGTCATAGCTGAAATGCTGTTCTGGGGTCACGTGGACATGCGTAAGATGAGAAATTTTGCTTGTCTTTCACACTGATTAACCAAAAACAAACAAACAAAAAGACCCACACAACCCAAATCTTCCCGAGCACTGTGTCCAGTTTCAGTGGTGAAAGTCTGAGATGGGAGGGGAAAGAAGAGGCTGAACGAAAGCCACAAAAACAAACAAGGACTGGCTTAAACAGTAAAGTAAACAAGGCTCCTTAGAAATAAGTCATGTTTCTGCAGCAGGAGACATATCCAAATGAGGAGAATAGGAAAGAGCATTAACTTTGGCAAGTTAAATATACACCGTAGTAAGGTAGGCCAAAAAAATGTTGAGGAACAACTTTAGAAAGGCATGAAAAATAATAAAACTTTTTGTCTAACTGTCAAAAGTGGAAAGCCTGCCAGAGATCCTGATGGGCTGATAGATGATCATAATACTACATGTGCTAATGGAAGGTAAAGCCACAGCAGAGAAGTTATTTGCATTGCTATTCACTGCAGAGTGGTTCCCATGTGGAGACCTCCTTTGTGGGGAGCTAACTGGGGGAAGCTGTCAGGAGGGTGACATTTTGGAGCAAATCAGCACAATGAATTGCTAGGAAAAGTTCTCACTTTGTGAAGAACTCGGCGATGAAGTTGCTGAGTTACACACGGTTGTGTATAATCATTGCTTAAATTGGCCTTAGAGGGGAAGAATGAAAAGCAGTAAACGTGTCAGGCTTTTAAAGAGGGGCTCACGGAGTGTTTGGGAAACTGGAAACTATTAGAGAGCCTGGTTTCTATATTAGGCACCTTGGTAGAAACTATAAAAAAACAAATAGAGTTGGTGTTAACAAGGATAAAGGCGATAATAGAGAGGAGTCAAGTTGTCTTCTGTAGCAGGAAGTCTGGGCTTGTAAATGTGCTCATGTCGTGTGAACGACTGGATGAGCATTTGGTGAAGGTGATTTAACTAACACAACGTGTCTGGATTTCTTTTTTAAAAAACAAAACACCTCTTGGGGTTTCCAAGACTGTTAGGAGATTAAACGGGTGTAACCCTGTAGTGATTAGGTAGTGACTTGGTAACGACGGGAAATGGTATGGAAAAAACCAGAAGGTTGGACAATACAGCAGTGTCACTCACAGTCCTCTGCAGAACGTCTGCTAGGATCTGTGGTGTTCCAAGAGCTCGTAAAATATCTGGAATGGGGGATGAATTATAAACACTGACACATTTTTCCAGGTTGCAAGACCAAAAGCTGACTGAGGAACTGTCAGAGGGACCTGACAGCACAAAGTGATGGGACAAGGGAAGAGCAGGCCAGGTTCAGTTCTGAGAGATGGCAGGCAGTGTTTATTGAGAAGATTGTTCTGATGGCATATACCCAATGATGTACTCAGTTATGCCTTGCAAATTGGGAAAGAGAAATTGGAGTTCCTGTGGATGGTTCTGTGACTTCTTGGCTGACCAGTGGTGGCTAAAAGAGGGAACATATCAAAAGAGAAATGTAGAAAAAAATAGAATGCTATCCCACCGTGTGTCTCATGCCTTATACCTACCTCTGTGTTCAACAGTGGATGTGATTCTCTTCAACTAATTTTGAAACAGATCCAGAAGAACTCAATATATATGGTGGTAATAAAGAATAAACAAGAACGCAGAGCTATTTCCGTGCTCAGAAAGATTGACATAGATGGACTTAGACTTTGCAGTTTGAGGTAGAGATACCAGAGGGCAGAAGAGATTGATAACTGCGTGGAAAGCAGTGGAAATGAAAATTTAGTGTACCAGGTTTAAAATAAATGAAGGGAAATAATATTTCATGCTATTTGCAGTTATTTTTCTCCTGAGGATGAGTTTCATAGATGACAAAAGATATAAAAACAAAAAAAAACTGACAATCAAGTTCTATTGACTTGGTTTTTGGTGTTTTTTTTTTTTTTATTATTATTTTGTTTTGGTTTGTTTGTTTGTTTGTTTCTTTGTTTGTTTGTTTGTTTTTAGTGTGGCTTAAAGACAGGTGGGCATAGCTTCATAGAAACAAATTGCAGTCTGACTCGGGACATCCCTTGCCCACCAAGAGGAGTGGATGCAGGATCTCAGTGTTGCATCTCCGTTAGGAGCTGGCCAGCTGGGCTGCCTCTGGTGCTCACTGCAGCCGGAGGAGTTCTGCTGCGAGACCTCGGTTATCTCATTTTTCACGTTCCAGAACAATCTAATTCTGCCTCTTAAAAGCCGACTAACAGTAGACAGTGACTCAAAGTGCCTGCAGTAAGGTTGCTGGTTTCTCAAAGAAACAAAGAAAATGGCAAGCGGCTTTGGTAAAATCATATCAGTAGGGCTTTGTTCAGTGAATTCAACTATTTTTAGTAGATCTGAGGTCACCTACGAGTCTGGAGTTAATGCTGTGACCTTTGTGTGGAAGGCACTAACTTGTGTTTGTGTTAGCACTGCAGTCTCCTGCCTGTCTGGCCTTGCTGTGGAAACGATGCTGCCTGTGTACAGTTATTTCTTCTTCTATGCCATGTTCTTTATTGAATGAGAAAAAAGACCTCTGCCCACAGTTTGTGGCTGCCGTGCCAGCCTGGGACAGTTCAGCTACTGACGATTTTCCAACCACAGACTCTTGTAAGCTGGCAGCTAACACCAGAAATTCGAGGAGTTGGTAAATACAGAGGGCATGAAGCCTGCAGACTCATGAATTACTGTTTGTAAGAGAATATGGGGAAGAAATATTAAAGAGAGAGAGTCTGAAAGGACTTCAGATTATGGGGGAAGAGAAAGTCTGATATATATATATATAGAAATTACAGGTGTTGTGACCAAAATAGTGAATTTATGTAAGACTATTTCTTAGTGTCAAGAATATGGTTATAAACAGCTCTTTCTAGTGACTTGGTGCTAATAAAAATAATCTTATATACATGAATTTTAAACTCCTTTAAGTCAGCTCATAAACAAAATAAGTTTCACTTATTTGGTTATTTTGCTGTAAACTTTCTTCTGACTAGCAATTGACAGTTCACATTCACAAAATTCACATTTTTCTTTTTTTAGGGTTCATTTTAAATACAGCAGCCCACTCTCCACTCTGAGGAAAGCCAGCTCTCACGTAATCTCTTGTGGTTTTATATTTTCATGCTGAATCATTGCTTTGTACATGAAGTTCAAAATGTTTTAAACTTTCATAGCAATGGGGAATGCATGACGTGGGTATACTCCAGATACAGACGTTTCAGTGACTTTCTCTCATCATTTGTCATTTGTCTTTATTTTTCTGATGCTTAGGTCTCCCTTGATGTTACAGGTCTTGCCTCCTGTGCTTTCCTCCACTTACACAGGCCAGGTGTGTAATGGCCAGCACAGCTCCAGAATGCCTTTCTCCATCACGTACAGAGACTCCTGTACTTTTGATATCTGAGCTCAGCAAAACTTTCTTTGCCATCGCTGTCCTGCAGATATAGGATATGAAGCTTTTATTCTTAAGAATGTGTTTTGTTTTGTTTTGTTTTGTTCCTAATGAGAATAATTCTGATAAGGCTTGGAGTTTCAGGTAGAACTGGAGCTTTAGCAAGGACTTCATTGTGGATTGGGATGATTTCAAGATGTGATTCCCTCATCCCAAACACTTCCCATATCTCCTTCTTGGAACCTGTGCTGCTTATAACAAGCACACAGGAACACCTTTCCAATTTATGCTCTCCTGCTTTGTTACTTAGATATTCAGGGAAGAAAAAAAAAAGCAACAGCATGGGCTTGTGCTCAAGTGACAGGGCAGGAGCTCCGTGCTCAGAGGCTGCCAGGAAGGTGACTGCTGTTTCGTTTTTGATTAACTATTTAAGAAGTGCAGAGGAAGCCAAAGGATGGCAGCTTCATGTGGTTCTGGAGAGCTCACTGAAGAACCAGACTGGGTAATTAGTTTACCACTGAGAATTGCTAGGGAATTGCTATTTTAAAGTGTTCCCTGACTGCAGCACGACCTGCCTTCTGTGTAGATTGTGATCTCTTTGGGTGCAGTGGGTAGTAGTACTCTTCTATATATATATAAAATATAATATATATTTATATGTGTATATATTTTTTTTTTTTCAATGCATAGGGGCAGGGGCATGTTGATGGAGGTATGTTTTCTCCTGGTAAGTGCTGAACACCCTAAGCTTCCCTCGGTTCCTTAGTGACCTCCACTCTCAGGAGCTCAGGACTCCAGGACGGGAGGAATGGGAAGCAGTGGCGGTGCCCAGGGGCGCTGAGCAGTCGGCGTTTCGCACCTCTCCAGCCCGTGTCCTGCTACGCGCCTGCCTCCTGACCCTCCTGAGCCGGAGCATGCCACGTGCCTGCCTTCGCCCCCTTGCTCCATCTTTTGTAAAAACCCTGGCTAAACAAGCGTGCGAGCCAAAGCATGCACATGGCGTTGTGCTCATCAAAGCGCCTCTGATGTCGAGGAGGCACCTCGCCTCCCCACCCAGGTCCCCGTGGCTTTTCCCGTAACACATCCTCGTCTGCCGCACCGCCCTCGTTGCACTGCTTTTACCCTTCTCCTTGTGATGAAATACTGCCTTTTTTTCCCTGTACATTTCGATTCTCTCACTTTTTTACGTTTTGTGCGTTGCGTATTATATCCAGTTTGAAGACACAGAGGGTGATTTTTTAAAACATACATTAACGTAGATTTTGAGTGACAGAATTGGGTCAGGGGATACATCAGGTCCTAATGTATGTTCCTTTGCTAATTCCTGTGTTTGTTTTATTGCCAAGCACTCATTTGAGAAGCTCAAATCTCTCATACTTCTGCTTAAAGGTGAAAAGTATGTTATCTCACCAAATGTGCCGTCTCAGCTGACTGTGCTTTAGTGAACGTGCAGCACAGTCTTTTAGAAGATGTTTGCTTTTAATGTTCAAGCTAGGATTGTTGTCTGAGCTGTTGTAGCTATTTATAACCATGGAAATGGGATTGTCCTTCACAATGCACCGGCTGCTTCAGTCGGTTCCACCTGCACAGGCTTCAGGAGGAGGCAGGCATTAACTGGCAGCATTTGATAACTGATGTACAGGGTGTTGAAAACTGGAACAGGTGATAAGCAAAGCTGAGGTTAGAGAGTGTGGTCAGATAACTCATTTCTCTTTGATAGTTTTCTTTGATTCCCTGCATTCATTGTTGTTGTAGAGAGCAACGATTGTAAAGCCAGAGATGAGCAGACGAGGCTGTGCAAACAGAACTTCAGTGCTAGCTCCGAAATTCATTGCCAGGTGGTGTTCGGCGTACCCTTTCTGTCTTGGCTTTGTTAGCTTAAGGAGTTCATGCTGTCTGTCCCTTGTGCTGCTCCCCTACCTGAGCTAGCATAAACACCTGCAGACAGTGCAATAAACTGGATAAGTAACATAATCCCCATGTCCGAACGTTAGTTTTCCCTCCCCCATCCATCGACTCCTTTTGCGCAAGCTTATTTTTAATCCAGATGAGTTCACTGATCGCGTTTATGGAATTACCAAATCACTGTACAAGCCCAGCCAAGGGTGCAGCATGGGTACGCCGAGCTGAGGTGATGGGACTACAAAAACCCCTTCAGCCACCTGGGCAGGAAGCAGGTGTCTGGTTTCACCTTCGGTTCGTGCAGGGTGTTTGTGTTAATCCCATGTTGACTGTTTTCATTTTCAAAAAATGTGCAGAGTACATGCAATTCCTATGTGCTCATCATGACGGTAGATTCCATGCAAGATCTATTTTTGGAGCCGAAATCTTTCATGCTTAACCTCTCTCAAGATTAATAATAAATGTGTGCAAGTCCATGTGATGTGCAGGCTTCATGCCCAAGAAGTTTGTCTTCAGGATCCTTTCCATGACTTCTGAATTAAGTGAGATTGTTAGGTGAAAGCTCTGATATGGGCATGTAGACCTTGGGGTGCGTGTGCCTTTTCTTTTTTCCTTCGGAAGAGGTGTAAGAGCATCTTTGTTCTCACCTCGGTATGAGTACACACTGCATCTTATGCCAGAGTGGGAACAGGATTTTTTTCTCTTCTGCCCCTCCTCCCCCAAATACTATAGTTATTTTGAAATTCTGAACTTTAACCAAAACAAACAAACAAAAAAACGGGGGGTGAGGGGGTGATTACAGCTTTGCAGATGTACAAATAAATAGCTGTATTTGTGTGAACATGCATGATTGTAATAGGAGCAATAAATTTAACGCGTGCCCCCAAATGAGCATATTTTATTGTGCATGTGTTTGGGCTCTGTTGCTGTGGCCCATCTGCTCCAAAGCTATACTAATAAGTATATTTAGCTTTCAGGAAAAATCTTGCAGCAAAGATTGTTTGAGGATCTGAGTGCATTTGCGTCTATTTCAATGCTTTCTTCTCTTCTCAGTGATCGACATAGTGCTTTTAGTTCAGAGAAATTTTATGTAAAATATATTAACAGTATATGATTAAAATGAAAATATCAGCATGAAAGTTGAATTCTGTATGTAGATATTGCCATGTTGTGGTGTTGGTTTTATGTGTTTTTTTTTTTATATATATGTATGCATGTCTTGCCTTCTTTTCTTTTACTCATAAATCCCTTTAGAAAAGCTTTTTGAGTGTTTTTCATGTCATTAAAATTCTGATATCTGCCTTCTGAAGGTTCATCATTACTGGTCCACCCCGTCATCTTCCCTGAGCCTCAGGAAGTTTCCTGGTGTCTTTGAGGCTCTGCACATCACCAGTGGTTTTTCCTTGATGTAAAAATTGAGCAGCTTCCCTCAGAGTTTTTCCTGAATTGTGTTGTGGAGTGGATAATAGTTTGTTCTCCCTACTGGTGGTTTTAATCAAGTTCCCTATTTGGGGATAGATTTCAAACCAATTTATTTTCTTCTACCTTTTCCCCCTCCCCTTTTGCTGTCACACTTTGTTCAATTATTGAAATGTTTCAGGAGCATCAGGGCATGCAAATGCTGTCACCCAGCCAATGTACACTGGCTAAGAGTACGGATGAAAAGCAAGCCTAATTTATGCAAGATTATTAGGCTAAATTAGAAAGAGTCTGGGGAGCCCTCCAACTCTACATTAGGCAAATGAAGGTGAAAACTAGAAAGATTAAAAAAAAAAATCTCTTTTGACTGTAGCAATGTGAAAAGTCACTTGAGGATGATGTTCAGATCACGTTGTAGAAGCTCCACAGCAGCGTAAGTTCTTTAGGTAATTACTTTCTTGGTAATGTAACTCTTTTTTTTTTTTTTTCTTGGAATTTTAAGGTAACTATGCAGCAAAAGCAAAATCCAAGGATGAATTGCTAAACATTTTAGAAGTAACACTGACTGTTGTTGTAATGTCAGGGAGCACGGTGGCTTGGTGGAGTTCCTGTGGTTTCACGAGGGTTCTTGCTCCCTGCTTCAAGCCAACCCAAATCACTTTCAGTGCTGGAAAGCAAGGCAGATGTGTTGCCACATATCATCGCATTTACCCTTCTGATTTGTTATTCTTCCAAGCTTAAACATGATGAAAGCCTCAGAATTGTGGATATTTCAAATAACACGTCTTGCACTGTTCTCATAAAAGAAATAAACCCCAAAGGTGGTCATTTTAGAGGGTTACATGGCTTGCCCTTCCTAAATTGATGTCACTCAAATTTTAGCTTGTTTCTGACCTGTTCATCAGCAGTGCCAGCCTCGGTTTGTGTTTATTTACACCACTGCATACATTGGGATACATGTAGAATTGTACTGTTGACAGTGACACCATGTCATAAACAGATTCTTGAGAAATAAATCAATTTATCTAGGAATGAAATGGTTTACACTGAGAGAGAAGACCTGCCCATGAATGAGCAGTTCTGAATATAAACGCTTCCCGGGAATGCTACAAGAAAGGTGAAATTGTGTTATAAAACCTGACCATGACAGGCAAGGGAAAGGTTCTTGGGCCGTGAGGGCTCTGCCTGTCCCTGTTGGGTCCATCCCAGGCTGGCTGAGTGCTCTGGACAGCAGCTGTTCCAGTGTGAGGGTCTCCAGCTCCATTTTGGACAGAAAGGACCAACTTTGGACTGGTCTCAAGGGAGGTTCAAAGCCACACCAGCTGCTTCACCAAGCAGTGAGTTAGGGATGAGCAGCACAGCCTATCTGCTCTGCAAATTTTGTTTATATTTTAAACATTTGTTTGTAAATGCGTAACCTGATGGCTGGGTGGGTATTTAAAGCTCCAATATCCAGCTTCAGGCAGTCTGAATGTAACCTTTAGCCAAATAGGCAGCTCTTCAGAGCAGGTGGTGGCTGGCTCTTTTTGCTTTTGATTTGTTTCTTAAACATCGTCTGTGGACTTTCGGCATCTGCAGAGGAAGATGTTGGCCTGGGGCTCTGTGAGCACGCAACCCGTCACTGCTGGACCTGTGGCTGCTGCTCTTGGAGCTGTTGGGAAAAGATGTCCTAAAGGAGGCAGAGTAAGCGTTACAGGTCCCAGTTTAAGCAAAGAAAGCTAAAATAAGAAAACCACAAACTTTCTCTGTTTTTCCCTTGTTGGGGATTTTAGTCAGCACGTGTACTGGGCATTTCTCCTCCTTTGGACAGTTCTGATCTCCTGGGTAATAATAACTATTTATGGAACAACAGGATACCAGACAGTTTATAAATGCTAGGCTTGTTTACTTCTGCTCTGTAACTGCTCGTTTCACACAGGGGTTTCCTCGTCTGTCAAGGGTAAAGAAACTTGGCCAGGTAGATGCATCTGCAGAGAAGTAGTTGGCCTGTCCTGGCCATGGTGTCAAGGCAAAAGATCCATCCTGCTCCACCAGCAAAATGTTCTGCCTGGGCTCAGTGGGGAAGGTGTTTTAGCAGGAAAGTAGTAGCCTCATTTCCTAAGAGGAAAGGAGATTTATTTTGCTTTGCTCCTCCCAGGTCAGCAGTGCGATGGAACTGTGTTTGGTGTCTGCTCCTCACGGGGTGTGCAGGGGGGAGTTTGAGGTGCCTGTGTCCTCTGCCTCTTCTCAGAGGAACACATCCTTCGTTCTTTGGTGTTGCGTTATTAGGATTTGCTGTAACTGGGAGACTTCTAAACCATGTCCAGACAGGAAATGAGAGGAAGCTGGAGTTAACAGGTGGTGTTCTCCTGTCATGTTAATAGTTCTTAATTTCCTCAGATGGAAACTGAACTAAAACCGAAAGAGTAGAGCAGGCCTCCTGGACTATTGAGTTGAAGTTCTCCTCTTGCAGATAGCTGCATTCCTAAGCTTTCATGTATTCAGCATAAGAGAAGGGTAAGCTGACCTGGATAATGGAAAACATGTGAATTAAACAATGGAAACGTAACAGGGAAAAGAGAAATTGGTGATAGTGAAATGTGGGTATTTTTGAATTATTGCTTGTTGCAGACAATGCGGTCCAGGATACTGAGAAACATGCTACTACCGGAGTGCTCTAACATACCAAAATAATTCACTTCAAAATTCAGAGCTGTACCAGTTTTGCAGTGCTGGCTGCTGTGCGTATTTTCTTTCTCCATCTCAGCCACGGCCATACGATGATGAATCGGAGATATTTTGACAGACGCCAGTCAGAGGGATGTTTTTGACAGAGTTTTTGGAACGATTAATGTCACTCTAAGCAGTTGCTTGTGTTTCTAAATGTTTGTTTTGATTCATCTCCTATTTGTTTCACTTTTGCAGCAGTGCCCAGCTTACTGTAATGAGATTCAGGAAGCTGGAATCAGGCTCAATTAGTGAGGCTACTGTAAATATTTTCACTGACAGAACTGTCTTTATTCAGTTAAGATTTCAAAATATTTGAATGTTGGTTTATGATAAACAATTAGAAGATCCAGTAATTCAAATAAAGTGATACCAGGAGGGCAGTTTATTCTGAGATAATCCTGTCTTTAGCTAATCTAAAGAAATGTTATTTACTGAAGATGCAAGAACCCCAATACAGGCAGTGGAGAGGGGAGGGCCACGAGGGGAAAGGGAAGAGGAAGATGTTCCTGCAGCCAGGTTTATTGGTGACTAGAGCTATCTTTATTTAACAAAATTGTGTTGCCTCTCTAGAAATGCACGAGGGATATTTACATGTAGTTGATAAACTGAATAACGATCAGAGTCACTGTGTTTGGAGAGCACGAAGCAGGCATCGCTGAGAAGGCATTCTGCCTTGTGGGGAAGATGACCCGTAAGTAACCAAGACAGCTGGTTTAGGAGGAGATCTTGACAGGTTCTTCAGATGACTGCTCTGTGGCTGTTAAGGGGTAAAAAAAATAAGTGGGAAAACTGACTTAAAGCTGGTACCTAACATGCTACTGTGTTGTGTGGGGTTTTCTAGAGTTGTGGGAATCTCACTTTCCTATGTTTGTTTGTTGTGTGTTTTTTTTACCATGGCACTGATTTTGAACTGCTGCTGAATTTCCTGTCTAATACCTACAACCTGGCAAAGTCAGGTCTGGAACAGCCTGCATTAAGAGTTAGAAACACAATAGTGGAAGTTTTCAAGCTCGTCTCAGTTTACACGTGTTGAGAGATTTTATCTGCTACGTTTTATGTAGGTTTGTGTGGGTTTCTTTTTTTTTGGAGGTTACAATGCACCTTCTCTTCGTTAGGCAATTTAAAAAAAAATAAATAATTTTTGGAGGAAATCACAGTTTAGGTTCTGGATTAGTAGCTTGGAAATAGCTGCAAACAAAACCATAAAATTAACCAAGTGCAAGCCTTTGAAAGTGCCTGACATCGCTATCTGAATTTCATCAGCTGCTAGAAGAGCTGGGAGTCTTGTATAGGCTGTAGAGAAGCGAAGTGTCAACTCTGACTCCATAAAGCTGCTTTTCACAGCAGTCTTAGGGAGGAAGATGCTTGTTTTCCTTTCTCACCTTCAGCATTTGCGCAGGGCCACAGCCCTGGGCCTTCCTCTCCCATGCTCGATGATCTCTTCCATCTCTCTGGTTCCTCCCCAGAGCTCTCCTCTCAGCTGCGTTGGCCTTCTCACGCGGGTGGTTCGCACGGGCTGTGTAGTAAGTGGCCCTCCTTTACCCTTCTTTGGCTGCATCTCTGTTTACTGTTTTTATAAATAAAATAGTAACATTTCTAGTTCGCAGCATAAGTCCTTAAAAGGCCTTATACAGCACTTCATAAATCCTGTGTCAGGAAATGTATTTAACGTGTGCGCGCCCTATTCGCGCTGCTTTCTAGCATGGGGATGGAAGCTGAATGCTGAGCTGTCTGAAGTGGAAGTGTAGTAACAGGCTGGGTAAGAACCAGAGACACATCTCTCAGCTCACTTTTTGAGCTCCTCATGATTCTGGACATTTCCACCTTTGTATCTGTAGCCACAACTTTATATCACATCTGATAAATTTAGCTTTGCAAATCCTCTAGCTTAGGAAGCAAGACGGGATGGAACTGGTGGACTTGGAGACAGCAGATAAGACCAAGACGGTCTGTACTGGTGGTCCAGAGAGTTCTGGCTATTGGGGGCATTTTAAGGGATCATGGGGCCCAGGGAGGGGAGCACTGCCTGTTATTTTTCATGGGCCAGTGCAAAGTTTTGCCTCCTGGGCTCTGGAAGCTCTGTCTGTTCCCCCTGACAGGTACAAACTGGTGGGCTTCCAGTCAGGGTCGCTCAGTAAAAGACCCCACAGTTCACATCATCCCTGGAGCATTGCAGCCACCTTTCCTCTGCTGAAATGAAATGAGCTAATTTGTTTCCCAGCAGCCTAATTGCTCTTGGTTTATTATAGAGACTATTTGGTGCCCTGTTCTGAAGACTGTTTGTTCCGGACAGCATGTTTTAGAATATGTTTGTATGTGCTGGCAAATTTTTCAGTTTTTTTTTTTTTTTTAAAGGTCACCTTGGGTTTAGGAAAGTTTAAAGAGCTGCAACAGCTAAATAGATACAAGAAATTCAAACAAATCCTGAAGGTGGTTGGACTGAGGAATTCTTTTCAGCTTTTCAGGCTGAACTTCCTTAAATTTGCCCCATTACTGAACTGATTCATTTACATCTGTATTCTAAGGCCTTCCTGGCTTTATTGCCCACAGCTGCCTTAGAACTTTCCAGGTTTCCTTAAATCACAGCAGTTCATTAGTTAAGCCTGCATTAGTGCCTTAGTTTCTTCATACCGTGCCGTTTCATTCTGACCTACACCTGTTTCTCAAATTATGGGGCTGAAATAGCTGCTGCCATTGTGTAGTTCCCTCTGTTCGGGGGATTTGCCGCCTTGCCCCTGTCTGGATGAATGACAGACATTTTCTTCAGTGCAGGGGCTGGTCAGTGGTCTCCGTTTTGCAGTGCTTAGCACAATTGGACATCGGCTTTGGTCCGATTAACGTTGTGATTGACATCGTTAGTAACATTCCTGGAGGCTACTGGATTTTCTGCTGGCAAAAGATTGCTCTGCCACTTCTGTACTGAATGTTTCTGCCCGTTTTGCAATTCTACATGCTACCCTCTCTGTGTAGCCCTGGGGCTATAAGCCACTGTCTTATCTGTCCCTTTCTTTCCATGGTAAAATCTTTTTTTCTGTCCTATAGATCACTGCATCTCCCACTGTGCTGCGATGCCATTTTGGTGCAAGCACTTGTCAGGTCGTTTTGGTGCACTGCTGTTCACGATTTCTGCTAGTCTTTGTCTCTGAACCTGTAGGAGCTCTTTGGCAGCTGGATGATAATGATCTTACTTTAACATTTGATGTGGTGCCATGTTTTTTGGGTTTGGAATGCACATTGGAAACATCAGAAATGAATTTTGGCTGGAACTTCAGTGCAATCTTGCAGGCAGTAAATAACAAAGACTTTAACAGGAAAAGAGAACCCAAACACTTCGTGTTCTGGGTTGGCTTGTATGAATCAGCAAGTCCTGCATCTGCGTTGCTAAATAACAAGACACGATTGCTAAATGTGACCCAAATAGTATACCCATGTAGAGGCATAACCCGTGGGATTCTGCTCCAGAATTGTTGTACAGACAGCATCAAGCTGCCCCCTCTTCACATAGCTGAGCCCTGAGCTGGGACTTTCTCTTTTTAGTATTATTACAGTAATGTGCTTCTTTCTCCTCTTGTTTACACTTGTGCTGCTCCTTTTAGTCTCTTGTAAAACTGCTGTTAAGTTCACCCTTCTCATTTGTCATGCTTCCAGTGACAAGATCTTTCTCCTTTCACTAACTCTCTTCCACTATATTAAATTCAGGCTTAGTGGCCTGACAGTTGCTGCCAACCATTTAATTGTTAGCTTAGTTAAACACAAAATCTCTTTCTCTTTCCAAGCAAATCTGGGAACATTCTGACAGCTCATACAAGCTGTTTGCAAGTCTGTAGTGGATTTAATTGCACAAAGGCAATATTGGATGATACTTTCCTGTAAAAATATTCAGAATTGTTTAATCCTTGTCTCTGGGTACCTGAGACTAGGGGAAAAAGGCAAGATAAGGCAGAATATCACTCATATGTCTGGAAGGAGGAAAAGAAAGTGGATTTGAATCACATCGTCTGTTTGCCAAACGTTGCCACGAACTATCCTGTGAGTTTGAATGGGATAAGGTTGAGCGACGTGTTACAGAGTGCGTGCACAACACGAGAAGTGGTGGAGGTGAACCTGGCTTTGGAAGGAGGAGCTCATCTGTGGCTGTTGTGCCAGAGCCAGCAGCCCTCGTGGGTAATTTTATTCTCTCTGACATGTCTGTGCTGCTCTTGGGATGAAGCTTTTACCTCCGTGTGGCGTGCCACAGTGCCTGCTTGCAAGGTTGTCTTGGCAGGAGCCTGAGGTCCTTGCACAATGTTGTTATATCATGTGGATGTGCTGAAAGGTCTCTGACCTCAAGGTAAGTTAGAACATCCATTGTTTATATGGCATATTTCTCAGGTGTGCTCATTAATTGGAGGAAGGTGAGGTCTGCCTAGCACGTGGCCCTCCTGAAAGACAACTTAGTGTATTGTGAAAGAGTAAAACCACACTTTATTAACAAATAATAGAAATGTACGATGATGATAGAAGTCATTGTAAGGTGATCATGTTACTAATATAACAGAGGTTGTAAATGTTAGGAATTATCCTCATTGAATTTCCAAATGTTGACTCCTTTACTGCTTTTATTATTTCATTTTACAGTTTTCATTTTCAGATGCTCTGAATTATGCAGCTGATGAGGAAGGAGGAGTACTTGTGTTCAGGTACACAGACAACTGGCAAAGCGTTTTGCCCACAGGCAAGGAGAAGAGGCTTGTTTTTTTTTTTTTTCCTGGCCTGTGTTGATTATGTCTTCCAATCGTTAGTTCCCTAGTTTGGAACTAGTCAGAAAACCTAATAAAGGGAATGATTGTAAGGTGCTAATTTAGTGGTTTTTCAGTGTTTGCTGTACTGCCTTCCAATACTGTATGAGTTCAACAGTTGCAGCTCTGAATTTAATGTCTTGGTTTCTTCACCTGCAGTGAGAGGTAATTTAAAAACCAAAACAAAGACAAAAACACCCAACACAGTAGCTATATCTGTAGCTTCGTATCTGGAAGACCAAAGGGGACACTGGAATAATTCAAATGCAATCGCAAGAGCTCTGCCTGCTGGGAATTGTGCCACAGAAGAGCGTAGATTTCTTTTCATTTATTGCCAAAGGAGCATATCTCCTGCAGGTGCTGTAAGGTGAGGTGCCAGAGCAGTAATCAAAATGCACGTCACACTCTTGCAAGCACTAGAAATTATGTGAAAAAAGTCAGTATTAGCACAAATATGACAACAGTATATTTCATACAGGAAGTTTAATGGTCCATTGGTACTTTTACTAACAGTTCCACAGTGTCTAAGATGCTTATTAAAAGCGCATCCATTATGGCTTATACTTCAAAAAGCAGACAGAAATGAAAAAACCTTATACATGTATATATATGCAGAGGGGCTGAGCAACTCATTAAAGAGTTGAACATTGAAAATTCTGGGTTTTGTGTGCATGGATCCACAACTTTAATGCAATATTAATGCTAGTTTTTAAAATTTATTTAAGAAGAGAAGGAAGAATGTGACCAACAAAGCCATGACTTGGTAATTCTTTGCTGTCTACCTGATGTTTTAAAGTGCTGTAGTATAAATTTACTAAGAAAAATGAGTAGAAAATATTTTCAAAGCAAATGATTCATAATAGAAAACTTTTTTTTTTTTTTTTTTTTAATTGAAATACGCCTGTACTGTCTGAGCTCTCATTTCTTTTGCAGTCAGTTTGAGGCCTTTGACTATAAACTAGCATTTCTAAATTCATATTTTAGGTACCTTAAAGCCTCATTTTCAGGTATATATGCTGTAAAGCCATAAAAGCTGAACGTATTCAATACCTCTGAAATCCAGGCCAAGGTTTTTTAGACTTATTTTACTTAATTTGACTTAGAAAACTGAGCTCTGCGAATCATATTTTGAAAATGCTGACCTCAATCGCAGAAAGTTCCTAACGCCTAAATTTTCATGTGGAAATGGAAAAGCATCTTGATGCTGCCTGTCCCTTTGAATAAAGTGTCATGGTAATGGTTGAACTGTTCTGATAAAACTTATCACAAAATAATTTCTGAGTCTGTCTCATCATAGGACTACTCTCAAGAAAATAGTTGAAGAAAGTTATAGAGGGCTTAAGAATAAATGTTATGGGGACAGTGCCTGCTTCACAAGCAGGCAAGGGATTAGCTTCAGCTTTTCTTCTTCCTTCGTTTGGATGAGGAAAGCTAATGAAATAAGGAGTAAGCAGACTAAGGTGCTTCCACAAGAAGATAACGGGACATGCTCTTGGAGTGGCTGCTGGAAAGGGGCAGATGCTTGGAGGAAGGGCAGATCCATGTCCCGCGCATTACAGAAGCAGCAGCAGTTTGTGGGCTTGCCAGCCTTTGTTAAATCATTGAGATGTGGTTGTGTTGTCAAGAACCTTGGCTTTGTGACAAGGTTTCTCTCTGGGAATGTTACAGTCCTTAGGGAGCTACCCACTTTTTGGATGTCTATAAGCTCTTTCATGCCTGGGGGGCTCTGGCCTCAAAGACATTTTTGGATTCAGGGTTGGATAGTACTTCTAGAGAATAAAACCTGCCATCTAGCTGCCAATGTTACCCAAGTGCTGGCTGCTGCTACTTTTTCTCCAGTCTCTTGCTTTACACATTTTGTCACATCAGCTGGCTCCGTGCTGAAATGATGTAGAAACGAAACCTCAGGTCAGATAAACAGAAGTCCATATTGTTCCCACGGTGTGCCTGCATTCAGGAAATGTCCCGCTCTGCTGGCCAAAATGGCTCGTGGGCACAAATTATGAAACCAGATCACATGTCTGAGCTGCAGCATTTACAGTTTTCTGATCTCTCTGCCACTCTCTAGATGTTTTGTAAGGTTGTTGGGAGCTACAACTAATAGAGGAATTGTCAGCTTGTTGAATTATTAATTTGACTTGAGGACAAAAGTGAAGCAGCTTTCCTGTTTGTGCTCGTTATTAGTGTTCCCTGTGCAGTTGCACTGTTTCTGTAGTTTGTCAGAAGACTGACGAAGAGTAGCTTTAAAAAAAAAACAAAAAAACATTAGGGAGAAATTGTCATTTTTACTATCTGTTTCCTTTACAACCCAACTTAACAGTTTATAGCGATGCTTGTTGGACGTGCTGGGCCTTTTTGTTCTTTTAATCTCTGCTCTGTTGCTGTCCTTTTGTCCTTGCCTGCAGCAGCCCTGCTGGCTGTGTTGTAATCCTGAGTCTCCTGACACTGTTCCCAGGTGCGTAGCAGTGCTCTGATCGTGATTTATTTATTAGTTCTTCTACTTCTTCTCTTAAACTGTGGAGGCATTAAATTGTGTGGATAGACATTGAGCCTTTATAACCTTAGAAGACCTTTGAATACAAATACTGAAACTCACTGTTCCCTGTCTTAGATTATTTCTTTCTGGTCCTCAGCATCAACTGAAGAGAGCAGTCCCCTGCTTTCCCTATACCTGTTCTGCAGGAGGCATCAAATTTGTATGGGCACCTTCATTTCAGAATAAGACTGTAGGGTTTTGCACTTAAATACATGCCTTGATTGGTTAAATTACCTTTGTGTGGTTTAAGACAGGTAAATAAGCATTTTAACAAATGGATGACATTTAATGCTCACAGGTTTCCAGTTGTGTGGAGTGGCAAATTAAAGCAGTGATTTCCAGAGGACGAAACCCCGTAGTTATGTGCGTTAATCCAGTTTGTGCAAGCTCTCTCCGGTCAAGCATTAGCTCAGTGGAATAGCTACTGGTATTGATCAAATTAAATGCTGTTCTTCCATTTGGTAATCTTATCATTTGATTAGGCTGATTGAGGTCAGCAAGAATTATGACATCTGTATAAAGTGGAGTTTTAGCAGACCCTTGTTTTCGATGTTTGAGCTGGGTAGGATTTGAGCTCTTGTAATTTGAGCGTTCCTTGCTTTGGGAGGAGAAGGATCCCAGCATCATGGCCTGCTGGAGGGGGGTGAGGACCTCTGGAGATGGCCCAGTCCAATGCCCCGCTCAAAGGAGAGTCACCTGGAGCAGGGCACTCAGGGCTGCACTCTGCTGGGTCTGAATATCTCCATAGATGACGACTCCACAGCCTCTCTGGGCAGCCTGTCCTGGTGCTTGACTGCCCTCACAAGATAAAAAAAAAAATAAATCTAATTTTAAATGGAATTCCTTGTATTTCATTCTTTTAACCTGTTGCCCCGTATTCTGCACATCGGTCACCACTGAGAAGAGCCTGTCTCTGCCGCCCTTACTCCCCCCACCAGGTATTTATACACATCAGTAAGAGCCCCCTGATCCTCCTCTGCTCAAGGCCAAACAGCCCCAGTGCTCTCAGCCTGTCCCATGGCAGATGCTCCAATCCCTTAATCACCTTAATGCGCTGGACTCGCTCCATGTGTCCCCGTGCCTCTTGTAGCAGGGGATCCCCAGCAGGATCCCCCCTCCTGCCTTTCCACAAGGGCGCGATGCTGCCTCGCCTTCCTTCCCCTGCTTGTCCACCAGCACCCTCATCTTTGCCTGCCTCACCGCCTCTGCTCCATCGCAGAGATGCCTGGTACAGACAGGCAGGAGGTGGAGGACAGACTGTATCTAATTCAAACCTCAGCTCTCGTCTGTGTTGGGGTTTGTAAATCTGCCCTCCTGTCTTTTCGCTTTCAAGCCCTGTACACTTAGGAGTCGACTTCAGAACAGTAAAATCTCTGTGAAGCAGAGGCTCTGGTCTCTCTCACTGCTACAGTAATGAGCACTAAATTACCCGTCCTGAACTGTGTACATCTAGGAATTTTAAAGAGGCTTAAGAATGTAATGATTGAGCTGCTAACCAAAATGTGCAATCTCTCATTAAAATCAGACTTTCAGCTGCAGCAACAGAAGGAGTAAATGTATTACCTAAACTTGCAAAGGGAAATTGAGAAACCGCAACACAATAAACTTGCTTACCAGGAAAACTCTTTCAAAGGAAAATTAAACATTGCCTTCTAAACATTTAGATGACCAATGTCTGACACGAAGCAGCACAGCTCCTGTAACTGAAGATCATGCAGCGTGAACCGATTAACGTATGAACCTATGTATATAGTATGGGCAGAAATTTCACAATGTATTGCCCCTTTCTTTTCTGCGACTTCCTGTTACATCACTTGTGACATTTTCCTTATATTCCTTTATATTTGCTTTTCCTACACTGACAAATGTCTTTTTACTCATCGTTTACTCCTTTCCTTCTTTTGTCTGCCCCCAGGTCTGCCCCCAGCTAGCCCCACGGTGTGCTCCTGTTCTGGCAGCTGCAGGAAACGTGGGACCAGCCTGACCTCTCTTGTGTTACAAGTGGATTCTCCCTTTGGTTTTGTAGTGAAACTGCTCAAACCACCCACCACGGCCACAGAGATAAATTCTGCACTGTTACTTGTGACTTGCTCTCTTTGGTATTTGTTGCCCAGCAGTGAGACTAACAGCCCGGTTCCCCACCCCTTAGCACCATAAGCATGTCTTCTCCACTGGGCTTTTCCAGAACATGCCGTTCTTCCCAGCTGTGACCCTTGTTCCCTGTTTCATAAGTGTATCTTGCCTTCTCCTCATCTGGGAGAGCAAATTTTGGCAGGAAGTCCGTGCTGCTGAGGTGTGGTATGGCAGGAACGGTGCTGGTGCAGTAATGCTTTGGTGAATGTCATCAGATTGGCAGGAGCTGCAGCATGTAGGCAGCATGTCAGGCAGTGTCTGGAGGTGAGCTGACGTGTAACTTTACAGAAGGGTGGAAGAAGCAGTGTGGCAACTGGTTGCTTAAAACTGATCGTCTTTTAGGATTTTCCAGCCAACAGCCTTTAGCGGTGTCATGCTGGTTCTTCTCAAGATGTTGCTTAGCCTTTTGTCTCCTCTCTTGTTCTCTCATGGCAGCACATCTTCACCAGGCCCTTCAGAAGCTTTTTTACACCCAACTCCAGCAAGCTTCCTCTAGGAGAGCCACGCAGCTCAGCCTTTGGTCCTCTGCTCTTCCTCTTTTAATCCTTGCTTGGAGGAGGGAGCCACAGAGAAGACCTGCATGTCTGCATGACTCCTTCAGACCTTCTTCAGACCTTCTTCCAGTCTACTCCAAAATAAAATCTAATCCTGTCTCTAGGAAGGATGGATTCTGTACAAGCAAAAAATGTGATGTGTGTAGTTTGCCGAAGAAATACGATAGGTATATATAACTTAGTGAATGGCAGAAAAAAAATAAATTCCAGCAGTATTAACCCTTCACAGCTCTCAGTAGACTGTTTCAAGCTGTTCCTAGCTTATAGGCTTTACTGAGACAGGATTTGAATAAGGTATGCATAATCTTATATTAATGCAAGTAACAATACAACTACAGTAACAGATTAAAAATATATGTATTCTGCTTAAAGGCATTGATTTTCAAGCTGATTGGGGTGGGGAAGGAACTGCGTCCCTGGTCAGTTTGTTCCACTGTTTAGTACAGAGTTGTTTTACTTTTGTAGGAGGTATGTAGCTGGTTTGTGTTTTAGGTGGGATTGCTGATCTGATCTGGTATAGCCTTGGTGCTTGATGTAATACATGTCCTTCTGTTTCGTGACTGAGTAAAAACATGTGTGGCTGCACACATCTTATTCGTACCATTTTTCAAAACCTGCTAGCTAATCTAATCTCGGTTAATTGGTTGAATGATTTCAGTGTCTACCAGAGGGAATTTGTCAACACTTCCCACACAAGACTGGGTCTGAAGTCAGTATTGCTGCATCAAAGTGTGCATGTTACTGCGCTTCCTGCAGCTCGGTGGAGACAACACGTGCATGAGTGTGCAAGGCAAATCTGTACAGAAAATGCAATGGGAACGTGTCTGTGTAGTCATCTACTCTTGTGCTGTTGTGCCGAGGCTGGAATTACTGTGGCCAGGGTTGCAGTAGCACTGCTCTTCTTTCTGTGCCTGACTTGTTCCCATGCCAGCTCTTTGACAGCTGCAGGACATTGCTACAGAGGCCGTTTTCTTGTGGCTAGCTCTATTCCCACGCTAGCTAGTGGGTAAAGAGGAGTAATGTGGCTGTTTGTCACTTGTGGCGGGATGGACCTCATCTCCCGATGAAATATGTCATCTTGAAAGCGTTTCACTCCTTTTGTGTAGCTGCTGAGAACATTGGCTGGCTCAAGAGAGCAAGAGATCTCCCTGAAGCAGCTGATAGCTGCCATAATAACTGCCCCTTCTTGTTGGATGCAGTCTCTGGGATTCATTTTCTGCAGACTGGAAGCCCAGACCACTGCCTGAGCATGTTTTCTGGGCCTGTGCGTGGTTTCCCAGAAAGCAGCTGGGACCCATCGTACTTGCATGGCCCTTCAGTTCCCTATAAATGCTTAATTTCTGATGCTCCTGTCGGTTTCAAGGCATCTAGGGCTAGAGGTGGAAAGCTGGCCTGGGTGAGTGCAGGGAGAGGCCAGGCTCTTACAACGTGATGGGAGAGGGACAGGTCTTAAAATCTGCTAAGTGCTCTGCCAGGCCGTGTGTCCCTGCTACCGTCTGAGGGGAAGGAAGCGAGCAGAGGGAGAGCTGATCTTCTGCACTGGGTCTTCTGGCTCAGCTGAGCTCAACTTTCCCTTGACTTTTACTACACGAAAAGAAGGGGGTGAAAACACTGCTGCAGTCTTTCTGCATAACCTGTTTCTTAACATGCATCCAAAAAACAAATCCATGGTTCGCTTCTTTGTGCATCAGGTAATATACCTGGGCAACTCCTCGCCAAGGAATGTGGCGGCTGCAAAGCGTCTACAGGGATTCCGGGGGAGTCTGGGCAAATATTTGGAGGAGAGCTCCGTGGCTGGGAGGGAAGGGGGGGACTGCTGATTAGACAAACCACATCAAGCTCAGGAAATCCGCTGAGCTGAAAAGGTTTGAAAGCTGTGTGAAAGTTAGGGAGGAAATATTTTATCTCTTTGCCCTTTTCTTACTTTACCTTGGACATTCATTTGTGGCCATTTTTAGAAAAGAGATTTTGAACTCTGATCTGACCCTCTGCAGGCTTGCTTGCATCCTTAGGTAGGATTTTCATTACTGCTGCGCAAACAAGTTAATGAATTCTTCAAAAGTAATCCCAAAATACAAGTCAAGCAATGCTTTTTTTTTTTTTTTTTTTTTTTTTTCTCTCGCTCCTTCAGAGATGCAGTAATTATAACTACCAGCAAAGCACACATCTCTGATCCCCAGCCTCTGTTGTGGGGTCAGTTTTTGTGGTTAATGCTTGCACAGCTCAGTGCCTAGAGCTCGCAGCCATCTCGCAGCCCAGGAAATGCCCGTGATGGCTTGGTGTGTGTGCTTGTGACAGTAAGCCAAACAGGCAAAGTTTGTTTAGGCTTGTGTTTTGCAGCATGAAGCACACTCTTGATATCAAAAGGAGAAATAAGTAGTCATTGAATGAAAGCTCACACTAGCTCTTATGGATTAGCCAAGGCTGTGCTAGCAACGGGTGTGTTTGGAAGCTTTTTGTTGATAGCACTGCATATCTCCCTGCTCTTATTTCAACTAGAGTTGCTTTTGTATTTTCCCTCCTAATTCCTGTTCTCAGTACAGGTGATTCTAATCCCTTGTCACTGGGGGCTCCATTTTTCAGAAAGTTGGCTGATAAAAGCTGGCAGGAGCGGACCTGCTTTGGTGCCTCTGAAGCTCTGTATCACCAGGGGGGTGTCCATGTGATTTGCTTCACAACTGGTCAGGATACTAAAAGGAAAACCCTTGCTGCAAAGCATGGACCAGGCTGTAGCTGGGGAATAACGTGCACTGGGAATATTCAAAAGTAATCAGTAGAAGATAAGCACGGTGACACGATTTGCTCAGAGGACATGTAACTGCACTTTCTGTTGGATTCAACAAAGTGCTGATTGCCTCTGAAAAACTTCTTTGGTCATTTGGATGCTTAGGTTGAGACGGTGATGTTTACATAGCATTGACGTGAGAATCCGCAGGTTTTGTAATTAGGGTGCTCGTGAACTTCGCTGCCAAGTACACTTAGTCTGTAGCTGGGTAAAAGCGAGATGTCCTGTAGAAAGGAACGGCGTGATTCGGGTGGGCCGAGCACGAGTGCTACGGAGGTGAATAATGTGGGATGATATTGTAATGTTTGCTTGTGCCGTGGCTGTCTGCTTTGAGTCTGTTTGAACGTTTGCCCGAAGAGCACCCATAAATACTTGTGGGAAGTTTTCTCTTCGGCCCACAGTGTTGCTATTTTGCTGGCTAATGAAAATCTGCTTCTTCTCCTGTCATCAAGATCAAGGGCTACTCAGCTAAAGTAGTCCTTCAACTTCTCTGTTTAGACAGGGAAATTTAAGAGTGGCCTGAATTAGATGGGCTTGTCTGCTTTAACTTTTTTTAAAAACTATCTTCCACTAATAACGGGGAGATTGATTTTAGAGAAATAAGCTTTTGGGAAGGATTTGGAAAGGCCATCAAAATGTGCTCTGGGATTTTATTATAGCTTTGAATGATAAATTATTATTTTTAAGGATTGTTTTTTGGTAGCTTGTACCATAGCTTTCTTGTTATTTCTTCTATTGTACTTAAGTAAGTTCAAATGGGTGACTAAGTGTTGGTTGATTTATGGGAGGGTAAAAGTACTTAAGATGATAAGACATTAGAAATAGCTGGTGATTGAGATTACTCACTATTTATATTACAGTCTCCATTTTCGTTTGCCAGTGCATTCCAAAACTTTCACTTTTTAGGCTGTGAATTTTCATTACTTTTTCCATTTTTTTCTTACAAAGGTGATTGTTTTGTTAAAAGTAAGATTGCACAAGAACAAGATGACTGCAATTTGTCATTGTAAGGGCAAGAAATCTGGTGACATTGAACATGTCCAATCCCAAAATGCCTGGAGTGCAAAGTTTAATATCTTTATGGAATTAGTTTTAATACTTTCAAGAAGTGGAATAAAACCATGAAAACCTTCTCTGACAGATATAAATTGAAAGTAATTGTTTGTGGAGTCCTTGAATACTGTAATGGCTGTGCAGGCCATCGAAGTGGTTAGACAAACATAGGTGGGCAAAGAGAAGAATGAGAAAATAAAACAGGAATGGATGATGCCAAGAACATACAGTGAATAGGCTGAATTCCAGGCTGAGGCGGAGAGCGCGTTACTTCTTTTGTGGCTCCACCATGGATCCATGGAGATGCTGGGTTACGAGGTCACCCTCTGTGCTTTGTTCCACCCTCCCTTGCCCCCACTCACGGGGGCTATAGAAATCCCTTGGGTGGGGCAGGATTTCTGTGTCAGCCGGCCCCGCTGCCAACTGAGACTTGGTGAAGTTGGGTAGCCTGGGGGGCAGTCACGGGGAGAGTATTAACCATAGGGGTGAACACTGTGGCTCTCTACAAAGGCTGACCGTAGTTCATGCAATTAAATGTTACTACTGGGGAAAAAAAGTAGTGGTTTGGTAATGTTCATTGCTTTTTGTAATGTTTGGGGGTGAATACAAATGACTGCTCTGAATATGCCTGCAGTATTTCTTCGGTTTAGAACTTGGGATCACTCAGACTGCATTTTGTCCATGTGCTATAGCTCCGTTTGATAACAGTCAAAACACGTGTAATTTTAACTTTCACCATTATGTCTTGTTTTCTTTCCCACAGCTGTAGGAAAAGTGCTTTCTTTATCAAGGGTATTGAAAGAGAAAACATTTTGTATGGTTTTTTTATCCCCTCATCTTCACCATAACCATTTCCTTTAGTAGCTAATAATATTTAGTATTTATTTCGGTGACTTTCATAAATCTCAAATGCATAAACCAGCAGCATCCTTTTTTGCTACTGGCTTGTCTTGTGGGAACTTGTTGAAATGGAGTATCTCATCGAAAAACTCCATTCCTGGAATGAGGAGCTCTGTTGTGCTGTTCTTCAGGTGGTGCAGTAAGAAAAATGGGGGGAGGTTTTTTGGTTTGATTAGTGAGCCAGGGAGGGTATCTGGTCTTCTGAAAGATTTACAGCTTTTGGGAGAGCAGGCTTTTAGGATCTTACCTTGTGTTTAAAGGTATCTTTAAGGTATCTTTAAAGGTATGGAGCCTCTTAGCAGAGCCCCCTGAAGGAGTTACTGCTGTGGTCCTTGCAGTCTGTTCCAGTGCGCCTTGAATTTTAGGTTGGGGCAGTAACACAGCACGGGGTCCTCCTCGAGAGGATGCTGCCTGGAAGGATCCTTTTTTTTTTTTTTTTTTTTTTTTTTTACCTGTGTACCAAGTAGGACAGGAGAGGTGAGTGTGGTTCAGACTTCCTTTTTTTGCCAGAGTAATCAAGTGGCACCTCCAGCCTCTTCTTCCCTGCCAAATGTTTGGCTCAGGCCAGGCTCCTTGTGGGATGATGAAGTGAGGATATAGCTGTCTGTGCTGTCTACTGTTCGCGGTTTTCTCCGCTGCACTTGCTCCTTTAGTCAATAAATCCTTCCATTTTTGTCAGGTGGCCTCTTGCATGGAAACTTTCTGCAGAGTGCAGTCCCCGTGCCTTATCTCTGGAAGCAATACTGAGAAAGATTTTTTACAAGCTCAGTGCCTTAGCCTTGTTTTGTTAAAAATTCTTGTTTATTTGTAAAACCATGGGACCAAAGGAGAGAGGCTTATATTAAGCAGTGCTGATATTATCTGGAAGATTTTAATGCATGTTGCTTTACTGATAACTCTCAGGCTCAGAGCTGGAATTAATAAGGCGAGGAGACAGAGAATTACACGAAGCTGGGCACGGGGTCTGCATCTCCTGCATCAATCATCCTCTCCAGCTAGAGGGACCTGCTGCCACTGGCACCTGGGGGCTCCTCATGTCCCCCCTGAACACACTGCTTCCCTTGGGGTGCACGGTTTGGTCATTTTTGTCTAGGTTCCCAGTCAGAGCCTGTGAGATGCAAAAATCCTTGGAGGAGGCAAAAGCCTCTGCCTGACCTTGAAATAGGAACAACTCTGCCACCAGTTCATCCTGCGGTAGGACGTGAAGTCTGCTGTGCAGCAGAGGAACAGCTACACATCTGGAATTTTTCATGCAGGGATTGATATGGATCTCATTAATGGCTTTGTAATGTATCTGTAGCTGTGTGTCACTTAGTGGTATGACTCTGATATTAGCGATCTCTTGCGTACATGGTACAAATGCACATCAGCTGGGTGTCGGTTTCTGTGTACCCTGAAGTTGGCACCTAAAGCTGTGTTATCCCTGCTTCACTTGACAGAAGAAAAAAAGCTTACTCTCTGATGAATTACATTTCTTTAACTACTAAGCAAGCTTGGAAATCACTGTTTCTTGAACAACTTCATACAAGAAGGAGCTTGCCAAGGTAAATTGTTTAGGCGTTAGGAATTTGTGCAATGGAGATCATTTCCAGCCTCTCACTGTTCTTCCGTCTTCTGAACGGTACAAATTATGGTGTGGATTCTAACCTCGAAGCCTTGTCCAGTTTCAAAGTCATGAGAGAACTGCTTGCCCAGTGTCTCCCATGAGTTTAGTCCCTTCTTGGTTTCACTGCAGGGCTCTCTTAAGATCTTTCTTCTTTCTAGTTCATATCTTCCTGCTTTCTCAATGAAACCGTAGACTTGATTTGCTATTGTCATTGCTGTGTCAGTTTTGTATGTCAAACCCAGATTGTGATGACTAAAAAAAAATCTTTAAAATGTGCCAAAAAAAATAATCTAAGCAACATCACAATGGGCTATCCACGTGATGGTCTTTGAGCATCAATTTCTGTCGTGTACAATGAAGCTGAACAATTTACTTTATTCTTGTCTTTCTTTCTTTGCATTTAATTACCTGACTGTCTTGTGTGCTGTGAGCAACTAACAGTGCAATAGCTTCTGTGGACTTTTCTTCCCACTTTTACTGTTTTGCTTTAGTTTTTAGTTTATGTCTGAAAGAAAGCTTGGCCTTTGTGTTCATTTTCAAGGGGAGGCTTTCTCTGTACCACCTTAAAGTCACCATTGGAGTTACAGTGCCAGGAACTGCAACCTACAAATTTTCAGTAATGATGAGTCGGGACAGCGAATGCATGCAGTTTGGAAATAATTATTATTTCCTATTTTTCCTCAGGTTTCTGAGCCTCTTTCAATTATCGAGGTCTCTTTTTTTTTTTTATTTTTATCGAGGAATTAGGTCCTGTAAAACTTTTCAGACTATTGTAGTATATGTAATGAAGTCAGAAAAGCTGATAACACTTCTGTTAATGCCATGGTGTGTACGTTGTAGCAAATTAATATTTTCCAAATCATCTTCATAGGAGCTTTATGTCTAAGTTCTTCAGTGGCATTGTTGATTCTGAAGGAACGTAAGCCTTACAAACTTAAGTCTGTTCTCACTCAGAACAACCCTTCTGTTTCAGGAATGATGCCTGAAACATTGTCCAACTTCTACCAACGTCCTCACTCCAGTATGACTTATGCAGGGAATTTTTGCACCAAGGAGATTTTTGACCTGGATAAAAGCAATATGCTAGAGGTGAAGGATTATCAGGCCTTCAGGAACCAAGTGAATTACCAAGTCCAGTCCTCTGCCTACACGGACACCAAATCATACAATTGTGCTAAGCTTTGGCCAACTGATAGAACTGGCATCTTCTCTGTGAGATGAGTCTTCCTGTTAGGAGGAAGAAATGGATCCTTTCTGCTTCATCTCTTTTTTTTTTTTTTTTTCTTTTCACAGAAGGCTTTGAAAGCTCAAGCAGAAATTAGTCTGCTTTTGCTCACCTTCATCATGTTTCCAAATACCATGTAATCTCTTGTATTTGGCTCAGTGCTCCCTAAGAGGCCTTGAGCACCCCACCTGGCTTTTGGTAGGCAGAACTATCTGTAATTCAATCTTGCATCTTTGACAATAGTGCATGAAAAACAAACTCTGATGCTAGAAGACTGGTTCTTAAACTAACATTATTCTGCCCTGTCTAGCAGTCAGCTTTTCACCCCTTACCTGATTGTGTCTTGGTATTAGAGGGTTCTGTGAACAATGACAAGTTTTCTACATTGCCTTACATGCTGCACCACGAGGCAGGTCAGGACAAATTTTCTGCCTTGTCTGAATTTTAGAGACTTTTTTTTTCTCCCCCTAAAAGGAAGCCAAACTCTAAGTGAAGCCTCTTGTTATTTTTGTGCGTACATGTGGTTTTTGTCTGAAGTGTTTGGAGAATCAGTAGCAAAGCCCAAGGATTTGGTTAGAGCGGGCAAACTGCTTTCTTTTGTTTTTTTAATATATACAGTTTATCTCAAAATTTTCCAGTCCCCTTAATCATTATTGCCATTCTATAGAGACCTTCTAGGTAAGCTGGTCAGGACACAGACCGTTAGCAGGGGAGACTGAGCTGATATTAAATCAGCCTTTGATTTTGTGCCTTGGTGGTGCGTAAGCACAAGATATTAATGACTGCAGAAAGGTTAAACTTTACGTGTCTTCCTGTTTATCACAAAGGTACAGGGTACAAACAGAAAGCAGTCTTGGCAGGCAGCAGGCTTGCAAAATCCATGTGCTGCTTATCTAAAGCTGTTTGTACTGAAATTCGATTGCTGTATATGAAGGTAAATACTTCAGAGTCCTAGGGAGTCTGAAGGGTAGTTCTTGATTCCCCACTACAGCAGGCTATGGCTTGGGTGCTTTGACACCTCCTAGCAACATCAGCCCAGTAAGAAAACTGTTTTAAAAGTAGTAGACGTATTCAGAGCTTCCAAAGATTATTTAATTTTTGCTCTTATGAGTAGGCACAGTTAGGACTGACCTGTTCTTAACACATGCAAATAAAACAATAAAATAAGAATCTAATGTAACTGGGTGGGTTCTCTAACTCATGTCCAAGCAATAGATTTCAACATGTGATAATCCCAAGCATAAGAAGCCCTTTTCTAATGTTTAATTTGTTTCCTTTGCCACATTTTAAGCCTGGGGCTCCTACTTCTATTTACCAGGGATCTGGAGATACTACCTTTCTCTTTTGCAGCAGCCTTGTAATATTTAAGGGCTTATGATGTCCTCTTTCAATTTTCTCTTCTCTAGACTAAACAAATTCATTTCTTTCTAGTTTTCCTCAGGGATCATGTTTTCTAGACCTTAGATCTTTTTCAGAGCTCTCCTGCAGCCTGTTTCCAGTTTGTTCGTGTTTTTTTGAATGAGGCCCAGAACTGGGCATGGTCCTTGAGCTGATGCTTTCTGATCCTGAATATAGTGGAATATTTAACGGGTTTTACAGCTGTGATAGTTACATTTTTCAGCCATGATAGGATGTTTATCTTTCTGCAGTAGTATGGCAACGTTCTGTGTACGAACCACAGTACGGAGGATGGAGCCCTTTAAGATATGCTGGAGCAGCTGGTCTTGCTCTAAATAGAGCTGCGAACTGGCAATGGGAAAATGCCTGCACTGATGGGTTTAAATAACCTACTAGGTGATGGGGAGCAATGAGGGCAAGACGACTGATGCTCCAGAGTGCCTGAAAAGGTACAGAGCAGCTGTCCCTAGGAGGAGGCTGGGATAACAGCACTGCTCCATGGCCTGCTGCTGGGAGGAGAGTTTTGTGCAGTGGATTTAACCTGCCCCAGCCACTGTGGCATTTACTGTCCCTTCTTGTCATGAGGAAAGACCAAGGCTTATGCTTCACGATCTTTCTTGCAGAGCTGCAAACGGGTGAGTGATTACACCAGCCCAGTGATGGACAAACCCACTTGGCAGAGTTGCTAGGGCAGAGCAAAGCCACGCAGTGTTACACCACGGGGTAATTCAGTGGCATCCCAAGGGAGGATTGCAGCTTAGGACTTCTCAGTCTGAAAGAGACAACAGTAGGAGCACTCAGGATCTTAGTCATTAGTGGCATGGGAGAAGATGGGTGGGGATCACTTGAGTACTAGGGGATCTCAAGTGACAGTGGTAGGTGACACTGTGGCCATTCTTCAGGACTCAGTTGTCTTTTCCTTATTTTCTAATTTATTTTAGATTGTTTCTACAGTTCAAGATCAACTTAATTTTTAGCCTGATCTCTACTGTTGAAGACTTTCTTCTTGCACTCATCCCTTTTTGGCTCGTTTATTCGCTGGTTTAGGAAAAGAAGCGCGTTGGTTGTAGGATGGGGTTAATCCTTATTAGTGCAGTTTCTTAAATTTTTCAGCTGCTTGAGGAATCTTTGAGCTGCTTGGATTTCTGACAGAGGATTAATGTCAATAAGAAATGTGAAATCAGGACATCACAAGCCTCCTCATTCCCTAGACTATCAAACCAAGCTGCTCCCTAGAGAAGGGAGAAAAGGGAGAGAATATACACCTAGGTCTCAGTAGGGAAAAAGGAAAAGGTTAGTTTATATTTTATCTTTGTACTTTTCTAAATCTCTCAGAGCTAATTATTCAGTGCTAGAGTGCTTTGGTTTGTATTTCAGCCATTTTATTAATAAAGTTAGTAGGTTTTGTACCTTCTGTCTAACCACAGATGCTCTTAAGCATAAGCAAACAAAAGAGTGTAGAAATCCTGCTGGAACAAATAAGTTATTTTTTTTTGTGTCTTTAAAACCAAACCAAAACACACACCTCATGTCGAAGGCTGTCTGTGTCCTTCTGCAAATGTAATGTGCAGGTTATATATAATATGAGGTTGTAGTGCAGTTGGTTTTTTCCTTCATCTTGCAGTTTTCCTATGCTGATTCTCCCTAACAGAAGAAACAAGAGGCAAGGATGTTTAAAGGAGGAGAGGGGAAAAAAAATTAAGAAACATCTGAGCACCTCCTATTGTATGGAAGGAAACAGTTAAAAAATAACCCACAATGGAGCTTAGTGGCTGCCCACCTGCCTTTTCCTACTGTCATGATTTCTAGAAACATGGCACCATCCTTTCTGATTTTTCAGGGTCTTAGCCGTGTCTTCCTTCCTCCATGTTATAGCCAAAGACTATCAATGGTTGTGTTTATTTTACTTTCTCTCTAGCTTATTCCCTTCTACACATGTATGTATTTAATTGCTCTGAAAACAGCTCTAAGTGTAGGAAACAGATAAAATAGCTCTAAGGGTAGGGAACAGATTACAGCTGAGATGAAATGTCTGAAATTGTTCAATAGCAATATTGGTAGAGAAGGTGCTAACCTGGGATCTACCTGATACCTTGGGAAGTGAGCCCTGCTGATGCTGAATGCTTCTGCACACATCGAAGAGGAACATGGTGGGCACTGGATTATCACCTGTGTAGAATTTGCGGGATAGATCAGACAGCCTAGTTCATCCCTCAAGCCAGAAGTGCTTTGGGGACACAGCTCTTCTTACTTATCAGGGAGAAAACAATTGGAAACATTTTTTTTTTTCCACATAAGCTGGAATCCCCTAGGTGCAAACGTATATCACGCTTTCTTGTGTATATAGGTTCCTGTTTAAGAATAGTTTCCTGGCAGTACGCTTCCGTTTGCACTGTACTGTGACAAACTGAGATTCTTCCAATGTCTTTCCACAAGGAATGCAAAGTTCAGAGCTGGGAGGGATTTGAGTTGTACCCTGTAATTACCATATCTATCCAGATGTCCTTTGCTGTTTTACTGGTGTATGTCATTCAGATTAGAGATTTAGGGTGCTTGGCACTTGCCTCACAAATAATGCAGCTCAGAGCTGTGTGCCACAAGCACCCAAATTCCTCATCTTTTCATAGGTGCCATGCTGAGAGATTGCACTATATCTTTTCTGGGATTTGGGGTGGTAGAGAGAGCAAGGGCTTAAAATTGGAGTTTAAAAAATAGAACCTCTTATGTGCTGCTTGCCTGTGGAGCACAAGCCTACATCAGTTCTGAAGCTGTGGCTGGTGAAGCTAACCTGCCTTTTAGATAGCAGTGCAGTTGACTCGGGTGAAATGCAGCGTCCCCTCATAGCTGCTCAGCAGATAGAAAACTTAACATCGTTCAGAGACGTTTACTTTTTCTGTTTGACAAACTCCCACGCATTCCTTGGAATGTATTTTAGGTGCTTTGCGGAGAGCATTCCCAGGGACTGTTCGAGGCATATCCTGATATTTCCTGAGGGGTCCTAGAATATGCCAGACGCGCTCCAGAGACGAGACAGAGCAGCCATGCTCCTGGAGAGGTTTGGCAGACAGCATTTCCCTGTCACTGCTGGACATCGGTTCTGGCCTGCTCTGATTTATTGAGGTGGCAACGTGCTTTTCATAGATCACGAGCTTTATAGCAGTCATCATCTCTTAATATTTCCAGAACGGAATTACCTTTAAGATTTATGGGAACTAAATATCATTTAATTTGCTCTTTTTTGCCCCATATGGATATAATATTTTCCTGAGAACTGTTCCTTTCCCTTCTTAAAGGAAGCAAATGTGTGAATTAAGTCTGTTTCCCTGGATCTTTGGACAAGAGCATTAAATATTACTGAGTAACAGTTGGTGTCCTGAGGCTGTTGCATTTTTTTCTAGAAAATTTTCTTGTAGATAATGCAATAACAAGGCCATTGGTTACTTCACCCTTCTCTTTAGGCACCAATTCAGTCTACTGATAGTCATGTACAGAAGGGACACCAGAGAGGCATCAGATCAGGCCTGATGGTGCTTCACTGACTTTTGAGGATTTCCCTGGGTAGTCCCAGGGGGATCTGTTCTTCCTCCTGGATTTACCAGGCACCTTATAAAGGGGGATCTGTGTTCATGAGAAACACTACTGCACCTCATACTACCGTAAATTGCCTTTCCCTGGTGTATGACTTGCAAATAGGCCAGTTAATTCCATCTGAAAATAATGCTAATTTCTGAGTCAAGTCTGATGTTACAGCACGCACCTTTTTTCTTGTGAAGTACTTTTGAATAGGTGAACTGAAGTGGCTAATTTGTTTGTTTGTTTTTTTGTATATCTTTTATTACACTGTGCTACTCTGAAGAATTATTATAGGGAATTCTCTTGATTCTTGAGAGGAGAATAAAACCTGCTCCTACGTGCACTTTCCGAAGCACCGGGGTTTTTCCTGAAGATTGCATATCCCAGCTGTAACCAGAGCAGCTTGGTGACCTCACAAACCAGCCCAAAGCTGTTGGTGACCCTCAGGCAGTGCCATCGTCCTTTGCTGTGGCTGCTGCTTGGGGAAAACAGAAGGTAAAAATGGGGAGCCATTCCATGGGACCTGCCTGCTGCCATCATTTCAAGTGGTAGCTCTTGAATTGTGTAAAAAACTTGCAAAGGTTCCTCCTGTTGATATTGGAAGGAGGTAGAGATGAGTCCTGGGAGAGACCCAGCAGTGTAACACAATACTTACATTTCAGTGCACCAAGATGCTTGAAAAGTCACCAGTACAAACATAAAGCTAATTTGTCAAGTTATGGAAGTTCTTAGGATATTTTCAGGGTTTTATTGTATCCGCTTTGCTTGTTGTAGTTGGTTTAATAGTCCTGTGGGTTGTTTTTTTTTGTTTGGTTGTTTTTTACTTAAGATCTTCAGAAGCTGTAATGTATCTGACACATCTTCCCTTCTTCCCTACTTTTTCCTAGATGGAATTATATAGATCCTTTCATATCCGCAGCCCTTCTTTGGGCTCTGGAAAAACACTCTTTTCTTTCTAGAAGAGCCACATAATCTGTGCGTCCTTCTTTTATGGTTATAGATTGATTATCTTATTAAAGATTGCATGGGTGGATGTGAAGCGGTATGCATGGGCAAGTTTGCATCTTCTATTCTTGATCTGTTAAATACTCTTGGTCTCTCTCTTCCCCATTCCTTGAGACTTCTGCAACCTCAGGTTTACTGGGTGTCTGTGATTGGACAGACAATATTGCAGTTTATAATTCAGAGTTTATTCCATCATTTCTTCACTGTGCTGCTATCTGAAATTGTGTGTACATAGCAGTGGCGTAGTGTAGATGAGTTTATCTTAAATCAGGTAGCTCAGGTCCAATAAGTTACCTGATATACAACCTGAGGGGGAAGGGTGAAACCATACCCGTCAATGGGTACATCGAGCCCACTGCCAGATCAGCCAGGCTGTGCCTCTTTCAGGTAAGTGTACGTCTTGTGGCTGTAGTGGAGATGTACTCTGTGACTCTGAACGTGGAGTACATTCCTTTCTTCATCTCTGTAGCACAGCATACTTGATATTGATCCAGAACATCCCTGCTACTGTTCTGGTATGATTGAATGCACAGATTTCTGATGGTATTAACACATTTGCTAGCAGTGATCGGTACATTCAGAAGTGGTCTAATATGGAGGTTTGTATTTCTGTAGTGTTTTTTTGTCAAGTGCTAATTGTTTCCTTCTCTCTGGCCACTTTACTAATTGTTTCTAGAAGGGACAAGTTTCGGTAGCTGCTGGGTTTTCTGTTGAGGGTATAATTAGGATAATGTATTCCCATACTGACATGGTTAAGAAGGACTAGTTCCCTCTTTTGTAAGTGATTTTGGATAGATCACAACTGTTTGGTTTGGCAAGGACATCTCTTGAATCATTTATATGTTAATGAATGCAGAAGAAAACACCTACATCTGTACTGAATTTCCATTCTCTGTAAACTGAGTGCGACTTCATGATCTCCTGAACTGCTTCCCTTCTTGCCTTTGTTATGATAGCTGCTGTATATGTGCACATGAAAGAGGTAGAAGCAGCATTGAGAGCAGATACCTCCTGCTTTGTTTTCTGCACACCTCTGCCCAGTGCATTCACACCTGCACAGTACAGCGCTAGTAGCACTCCCATATGCAATGAACAATGTAAAGGCAGCTCTGCCCCCCTTCCTCACGGCTTTCACACACTGGCATGGAGATTCCACACATTGGCTTGTGGCTACAAAGCTTGGAGCAAAATCACGTAAACTCTGGTTGCAATTTATAACTCATTGTAACTAAATTAACAGCCAGACAATAGTGGGGAAGTTCAGCATGTCCTAAATCGTTGAATAGAAATTATCATGAGGCTCAGGATTTAAGCGTTTGGGGTGTCCTCATGGCACAGATTATGATGTATTTATTTTACTGCAGGCACCTTTGGTTAAAAGTAAAATCTTCTGTTGCAGTGTTGCCAGTGAGAATGTAAAGTCAGCACTTAGGTATTGATTCTCTCAAGCTCCCTACCGAAATTTATCCTTCCTAGCTAAGGAATTAATTTCTCTCTCTTTTTGATTTCCTCAGGTTTTCGAAGCCGGCACCAATGTTCTTGGATGATTCCTTCAGGAGATGGGCTCGTATCAGGGACTTCGTACCCCCCTTTGGAATTAAAGGACAAGGTATGAGGGAATTATACAGCTGTTGAAAAAGAAGACGGGCTCTGCAGATGCTTACCCTGCCATCTTGTTTGTCCAGTTTGAAAGTTCACTTGGTCCCTAGGGCTCTGCTTTTTTTTCCTGTGTTATACAAAAATATTGTACATGCAGGTTTCAGATATTGGGATTTTCACAGCTGGAACGTGGACCTCAGAGGCTGGGATTATGGAGGATGGGTTAGTACACAGGGAGAGTCAGTGCAGCAATGGCAGTTTTGACCTACCACCACATTCTGGAAGAAGTGTTTTGACATTGACTGCCATAGTTTGTAGCATCTTGGCTGACAGCATCAGAGAGAGTCCAAATTGATTTAAAGTACTTTTTAACCAGTAATTTGCTAAAGAACAGGTAAGGCTCATCTTTCTGAAGTTTTGGATCCTTGGGTTGACCACTGATATAAATCTTCTCATAGTGTTTGGTCATAACTATTTTAAAATTGTGCTACTTGTGCACTTGTATAGCAAATAGGAGAAATGTATTCAGATGCCTTGGCGACAATTTGCAATATATCCCATCCTCCAGCTGGAGCACGGTGGAAGGAGTTGCATTTCAGGTATGCTGTGGGACAGCAGGAGTGGTGCTGCTGGGGATGAGATGGGAGTCGGTAGCCCACCCAGCAGGTGGTGTATTTTGTGGGTGACACAAACTCCCCCCTGTCCTGTATGTGCCACCAAAGGCCTCTCTGGGCAAGTGGTGGTGGAGCAGAAGAGATGTGCTCTTAGCAGTGATTTTCTGCAGCCATCCTGAATTCTGATGTGTTTATTAAGAAGTGTTGGTGGCATTGCATCAGTTCCCATGATTTTTTTTGTCCCCTGACAAACTCAAGATTGCAGTTGGCTGGCCTCACCCCAGGGATCCAAATACCTGGGGCAGGAAGGACTGCAGCCACACAGGGCTTGAATCTGACTGTCTCTGTCCCTGGCCCTGGAAGCAGATGTGGTAGTTGTCTGTCAGAACAATCTCTGATCAAAGCAAGGACTGGACTGACAAATTTCTTCTGGCTCACATTAATTCCCTTCTTTGTTTTGCATACGTCCATTTCTTGTCCAGTCAGTCTTTTGCAACTCAATAGTCAGCTAATTGCTGTCCTCTAAATCAACAAGCAAAGGTTCCTGTAAAGGCCGTAAGAAATAACACTGGCAGCACAAGTGGAAGCCTGCATTGACCACAGGAGGACTAGTCCCCTACTAATGGGTGCACAAGGTGTGCAAAGCTAGGGCATGCTGCCTGACCAACGTGGAGGTGGGATTTGCAGATTACACATGATGTCAGCCAGACTTAATAAAAATCATTCCGTTAAACTGAATCCAAATGGAGAAATTCACCAAAAGGGGATGACGGAATGGCTCTGGCAGCCTTTTTCCTGGGTTTGTTGCCAGCTTGTATCACCACCGCAATGTTATGTAAATCTGGTGTTTTATATTGGATTTCCTCAGTTAAAAAGAGAAATGAGAAATTGCCATTATTTAAATGGCTGAGAGCCGAAGCCATGGGACGGAAACAGTTGAATGGGTTATTTTTTTAATGCCCTCCCGGGACTGGATTTTGTGCCAAGTTTCAGTCTGGAGCAAGTTCTGTGTGTGGGAGGGTTGAATTATAAATCTCTGTAAGGCAGGATTTCTAATGGCTGTGCTGACAGCCTGCGAGTCCTAGCGATGCGAATGGCGCCCTTTCATGTTCCACATCACTTGGAATTCTTGCATCAGTCTTTTCTGGCCGGTCCCGCGGGACACGTTCGGGCTCAGCTGAGTGATTGGATGATGGGATCAGCACCTCATTAGGGCTTTCAGTCAGGGCAATCTTAACGATATCCAAACAACCGACCTAGGCAGGCAGCGGGGAGATAAGTCACGTGCTGGTGCGAGATGAAGTCTATCGGAGTGGGATGTGCATGGGAAAAAGCGTAGTCAGGGTGACTGAGAAAGTGTGGAGAGACGTGCCTGTGTTGAAACAGATGGGGCAGGAGTTTTGCTCTGTGCATATAGGAAGCCCAGTGACGCTAACAGCTGAGATTTCCGACGTGAATCACGCTGTGAAAGGTGGCTGGTGTTTACAGACACCGATTGTAACTGCCGTGGTAATGGGAAGATTTTGCTGAGAACTTCGGTGAATATTCCCCAATGTTTTCAAGTTACTGTGACCTAGTCCAAGAGCAAAAATTTTTTGTGTGAAATACAGTTACAGGATGAGCTCACTTTCAGTAATGCTGCATATTCCAAGAAACTCATAGGAACTTCTCAGTGGTAGCTTGAAAGTACCAAAGTTAGGAAATAAGAGATTCTGAGCAGCTTGGAAGATAACAGCACCATTTTGGCTTTCTTTTATTAAAGTTTCCTCCTCTTCTTCAGACTTCTAGCGAAAAGGCTTTCAAACTCATAGCTAAGTTTTACTTCTGAAATGAACTATTGCATTTCATGTCAGATTGGAAACTGCTGCTATCGTTAGTTAACCACCTCAGTCAGCTAAATGAAAGAAGCATGGCTATAAGCAGGTGGCTTCCCTGCTTCTTTATTAACAGGAGTTTCTGAAATGAGGTGAGAAGTAGGAAGTCTTGTGCGAACTCTTTTTGAACAGTAGTCCATGAGTGCCCTATACAACAAATCAGGTGAAGAGGGTTTTAAGAGATGCAGTTGTACTTGTTTCTTGAACTGTCTTAAACAGGCAGGGAGTTCTTGTGCGTGTTGACTCTGATGCCACTGTTCACCAAAGACTTGGACTGAGAATTGATCCTAATTACCTGATCCCCATCCCAAACTACGTGGAACAAAAGCAGAGCTGAGAACTGTCAGGAGTCTTGGAGCTGATATAGCAGACTGAAGGTGTCATTGCATTCATCACACGTCTATTGCTCTCTCAGTGTGCAAATAAGGAAATTAATAAGTATGTCATATTTTTTGAAGAAGCACGAGTGTATTTGCTCATAGGTTTTAACACCACAAAGGGCCTCTACAAGTATCTGGCTGTTTGTGTAACAGTGGCTCTAGGTTTCACCCAGTGACTTCTGCAGCCATGAGACTGTTTTTCAGAATGCAAGTCAAGACTTTCTAAATGATGAAGAATGACCACATTGTTGAACAGGAGACACTGTCACATTTGACTGTGTTTACTATAAGAAATAAAATTGTTAGTGCTATGATGAGCTTTGTTGTCTCTTACTACGTGACTTGACAGAACCTAGAAATGGGATGTGCCTCTCTGAGTGCTTGGAAATAATGATTGCATCTCTATTAATAAATAAAATAGTTGTCCTCTGGAACTGAAGGCAGTTGAGCTCATTGTTCAAACAGGTTAACTCCCCATGGCCCCCCTCACTCCCCTACAAAGAAAAAGAGGGTGGTTATATTTAGGCTTCCTATCAAGAAAGGTCATTCACTTATATTAGCCTCTGAACCTGTGAATGAATTAGAATAATGCAAATGTCCTGGTGGAGAGCTGCAGGGACTGTGCTAGCAATTTAATAGGGCACTTGTGGGACAGAGTGGGCCCTTGCCCTGCTGCCTGTTTGTTTATTAGCGTGTATGCAGCCAAAGTGAGGGTTATCCTTCAGGAACACGATGAAATTAGTCAGCTTTGAGAGTTGTCAAGAAGATCAAATTGTTAACAAGAAGCTGGAACTGTAAAAGCTACAGATGTCAAGATGTCCTGTGGGGGACATCTCAAACCGCTGAGCACCCTCCTGTGTCCCAGGCTATTGTTTCAGCACTGCCTTGGATGTTGGAGTGCCTCCCGCGTTTCATCATTTGCAGGGGTCTAATTTGCTCTTAGGAATGCTTTTTTCCCAGCACTCACCAGGCCTGCTCTTGTAGCTTTTTCTGTGAAGAACAAGGAGATTGGTTGGGTTTTACTTTAAATTGAAATTTCTGCTCATGTATTTGCACTCTTTTCTAGCAGTACTTCTATCAGTGTGGCTTAGGGAGGTATGCACATGCACATGCTGTCCATATTGTTGCGGATCCTCTGGCAAGTGCACTGCTTTCAGGGTTAAATTTGTCAATGAATAAGCAATGGAAAAATAGTTTATAGTGTTAGTGAGATTATTAATCCCAGAGGGCCTCCTCCCCAAATTTACCTCTCTAGCTAAAGCAAAAGGAAAGAGTTATTTGAAGAAGGCCAGCAAACAAGACTGGAGAAATACCTGACTATTAATAGCATTTCTCAGTACAAGTGGCTTAAAGAATCTAGAAGGCTTTCCTAAGAAATAGTAGCTAGTATCTGGCATCATCTCTGTGTAATAAGGACGGGAGTTGCTGGAGTTTTTATTTTGAACTTAAGCAAAAACATATGGCATAGCATATGCTTAAAAACCTAAACAACTATGATACATGTAATATGTCCTTCATGTGTTTAGTCATTGTGTCACTGCATAGCAGTAGTTATGTGTCCTCACTTCTACCTTTGCTCCTGCTAGATCACTGTAAGCAGAGAGGCTGTTTTGTTGGCCCAGGATCAGTTTGTCTTTGAAGGCAATACTTATTTCTCACTGTCATGCCACCATCTCAGAATTTGCTCTCACCACCAATTTACAAAGCCATTTCACCCCCACTGTAGTATGAGAATATTTTAAGAACATGAGAATATTAAGAACATACTTGAAATGCTACAGTTTTATTGAATATAATAAGCTGTAGTACTGGCCAGGAGACTTTGTATTTTCATCTGATACAAGAGAGACATTGCCCAGAGCACCAATACTAATATATTGTGCAATGGTTAATTGTTCTCATACTTGGTTTTATTTGGATGTTTTTCTTTGTGTGAATGCTGCTGGGAAGAACCATGGTTCAGTGCTGCTTAGCAGTGTTTTCATTAGTCTCATGGGGGAGAGGTCATGCATCTTCAGTGAAAATGTTGAGTTTTCAGGCGTGCAGAAGTTGGTATAGCAAAATGTTATCAGGAAAAAAAATCTCTTTTCTTTTCATGCATGTTCTTTTCTTGCATATTTCTTTTTTCTTCCACATCAACTTTCTTGGCGTGAACAATATTTTATCTGTGAGAAAACATATTCACTTGGTCATCACAATTAAAATTTACAACTGACCCAAAAAAAGCACCATCAGAAAAGTAGGTCTTTCCCAACCTACCCTTCCAGCTCTTTGTAGAGGCTGGAGTACTACATGCAAACACCTTCCCTACCTTTTGACTCGTTCTACTTGATAATGGGGTGTCTGTTTTCTACTTTTATTTTCCAATTTCGTCTTGATTTAGTTAGCTGCACGCTGTTGTATGGATGATTTTCCTACTGTGAGCATTTTTTTTGTTCTTCACTTGTTCTTAACTAAACAAGAAGCATAAACATGTATAGATGTTAATTCTGTTCAGCAGAGGTATTAATATAAGATTGTTTCTCTGCAAGTTTGATTGAGGCAGATTGCTGAACTATTTTCTACTAGAATTTTACACTTGACCAAAATTGGTAATAGTTGCCATTATCACATGGGAATATATCTATAAAAATGTTGCTGTTTCCCCCAGGGAATCTAGCTGATTTTATAACCTCAAGAAATTAAATGAGAGGTTTGAGGCAGGGGGATAGGTTCAAGTTTCAGAAGAGGTAGAGGATCAACATTTCATTATTGCCTCCAAAGGGAAGTTGTGTCATCAGTTTTGAAGTTAAATCATCCCTCACTCTTGAGCTCTCTTGATGAAAGTATAAGCCTCCAGTGGAGTCCCTTATTTCAATTAAAATTAATGTGTTGCTGTTGAATGTACTTAAAGAATAGTTCTTCTCCTAACCCGTTGAGAAGCAAAATGTGCCTGAGGGAGATCTCAAACCCCAAGTTCCCAGTTAATTGAGTGACTCCAAATTAAGGTTCTTCCCAGAAGTGTTGAAACGCAATTGAGACATGGATGTTATCCCTCTCTCTTACCTCTTAGAGGGAAGAGCAGGTGTCCTCTAGCTGTCCTAAGTGCCATATGGTAATGGTTCTGCAAGGCTCAGGAGAATTAGAAATCACTGTAGTAGTTGTTGATGAGGTTTTTGTCCTTGAAGACATTGCCTGGTCACTGTGAAGGGGCATCAAAAATGCAGCAACAAGAGGAAGAACAGCCCTCTTTTAGCAACTGTATTTATTTTCCCTCGTCTTTGGACAGCATGTTACGAATCCTTCAAGGTTCACTTTCATTTGCCATGAATTAGCCTGTTTCTACAGCCTTTATTGCTTCCTGAGCACCAGACTTGAGTTTGGATCAAAATGGTTAATGCATGGCTATTGCAAAATGCTGCCCATTTTCTGGCATAATTGTTTTTTAAATTAATGCTCCAACTTTCCGAACCCTGGGATTATGTTGGGAACTAAACTTGTATTCTGAAAAAACAAACTCTTGGTTGTGAAGAAAAGCTTGAAAAAAAAATCCCTGAAGGCTCTAAAACTACGATGTAAATCAAGAGTCTAAATGTTTTGTATTTTATTTATATCTTATTAAAAAAAAAAAAAAAAAAAAAAAAAAAGACCTTAAGGGCTTTCCCGAGCTTACATTTAATGCATGCCAGGTTTTCCTAAAATTGTTATTGCTTCTTCAGGCTTTTTTTTTTTTTCTGTCTCTTGATTTGTATTTTATATCTATGCAACAGTAAATACAGGTTTATCAATAAGATTAAAAATCATCAATGGAATTATTGTGGTATTAGAAGTAGTGATGGCTTGAAGTGCTGTTGTTAAAGTGTATCTCAAGTAACCAACTGAAATCTGGCACAGCGATGACCTTAAGAAAGCGTTGTCTTGTGTTTACACACGAGCTGATGTGGGGACGGAGCCCTGCAGTTTGTTGTGAGCTGCCTCGGAGAGCCAGTTCGCATGTAAGCAATATGCTTCCAAGTTCTGGAAGTCTTTGTAGCTGCTTTCTCCTGCACAGACATCATAAAGTTAGCTGATCAATAACAAGCAGTGCTGCGAGGAATTTCGGACTCGCTTTGATATCTGTTTTACTCGCTGCATTCTTAGCTTCTCTAAAATACAAATGGTGTTGTGTGGCTACAGCTGGATGTGGTGTTTCTGGAGGGAGCTGGAAGATGGAGCACATGGTGGGACCTGAGGCCACGGCCTCGTGCTGAGCATCAGGGTGGGGAATTACAGAACGGCTGAGGTGGGAAGGGACCTCTGGAGGTCACCTAGTCCAACCCCCTTGCTCAGGTGGTGTCCCCTGGAGCGCATTACCCAGGATTGTGTCCAGAAGGCTTTTGACTATAACATCACTCCTCCGCTCCCATACAGAGTGAGATCCTAAGGACAAAAATGCCAGAGAAGGACTTTATATGGGGATAAACTTGGGTTTTATGGGGTAGTGTAAAAAAATAAAGTATGGATTGAATTTGTGCTTATGTCTTGTTTGCAAATATTGAGACTTGTTTCATCCATAGCTTAAATAGCATTTAGCCTGCTCCCCCCACAAAGCTAACAGGCATGTGGCATTCCATTATCATGGGGACAGTGACCATATGCAGAGGAGATGGCATGCCTCAGGGCTGTCTGTCAACCTCACCCCAGTCAGTGGATTCCCAAAAGCTGAAGTTCACAAGTGGTGGCTGGAGGTGAGGAGGCTGGGTGACCACACGCGGAGGTGGGCACCGACCAGGGCTTGCAGAGCACCACAGAGGAACACAGCTCCCTGACCCTGGGACATGCTATTCAAGTTCTTTTTGGTGGCAGTAAAGGCATGTAGACTTGCCTGATTTGAGAGAAAGATGGCTGGTGTGGAATATTTGAAAAATAGCCTCTTCTCTCAGCCATTTGAGAGTGCGTGAGCAGCTCGATGTGTTTGCTTTTAAGGCAGGCAGAAGGTAGGTCCTGCGAGATGGCTGCAGTACGCCCTGTGGAGTGAAAAGGTCTCCATTTTTTTATGATACTAGCAAGAAGCTTATGCATTAGAAACAACAGTGTTAAGTGTTGTTGACATTTACAGTGAAGGTCTCCACTCTTCCACATAAATAACAGATAAAAATGCTAGAATTCAGACTCGGGCTGGTTCTCACTGTGTGGTCACTGCCCGCCTAATTTCGAACTATTTACTTATAGTTTTTCCAAATGTCTGAAAATTTCAGGGTCAACCTGAAGTCAAGATGTACTCGAGTTCAGAGAAATCGTGCAGTCCTGAGATGCTTTTGAATCTTCTGATGTTATAAGGAGAACTGATAGAATGTGTCATGATAACTTGGGATTCTTAGATAAATTTAGTCAACTCCTCCTCTAGATAGGAGGAAAATGTGCAGAGGCTTACTGCTCTGTTTGTATAGTAATAGTGTGCGCATAGTGGTTGATAGACAAATGGGTTAAACAATCTCCCTTGCTCCCCAGTAACCTAAATTCTCCATGACAAGAGAAGAAGTATAATAAACAGAAACTTCAACTGCGGAAAGCTGTCATAGATCCCTTGCCCTGGTGATGTGCTCGTTATTTAATAATGGGAGAAAAATGGGCCTTTGGTGACTGTGCCCTCCAAGGAGCTGCAGAGATGCAGCTTGTGAATCATCGACTTGATTGCAAGGGAGACAAAATGATTCCTATCCAGCTCAGTGCTGGCGGAAGACCCATCTTTACCCTCACTGCTTCTTAAGCTGTTTGGTGGGAAGTAAGGTGGACAAAGGGATGCTCTAGTATTTTGTCCTCCGTTCTTGTTGGGCAGCACTCCCTGCCTCCCAGGGCAGAAGGGAGGAATGCACTACTTTGACTTTGAGGGATGAATCCCAGGCAGTTAGATATGAAGAAAGCTTGTATTATTTTAACTTACCTTTTCATTCAAAAATTAATTTAAAATGTGTGCTGTCCAAGAAAAATAACACAAATACCAATAATTAAGGTATTTGTCCCTATCACTTGCAGGATCTGGTTTGTTCTTATTTGTGTGATTTTTGATCTTAGGAGAAGCCATGCTTAGATGCTTTCCTTTCCCAAGACAGCTAACACCTGCAGGACGATTGCACTGACATTTAAACATCAATCTTTTCCTGTGGTCTGAAGAAAGGATTTAGTCTTGGTAATACCTGCCTTGAATCTTACAGTATGAACAGGAAGAACAGTACACAGCAAGTGTTGCTGCTGTTGGCTTTCCTAAGCCTCCAAGCAGTTCCCAAAACTGTGGCCACTGAATGGCTGTTGGATGATCTGTGTCTGCTCCAGCCCCCTTTTGTGCCCGCAGCGAGGGCAGGTGGCAAGTTCTGCCTGCTCGGAGCTGAGCTGCCACGCAGCCCTGCAGTCTCTGCACCGTGCTCTCCAGGGTTCGTGTTTCTAGGCGTGCGGTGCCAAGACATGTCTGCAGGGCTGGTTCGCTGGGGTTCTGCACCGAACAAAAGTAGCTGAAACTTTTCCAGATGGGAAATGGTTCGCAAAGAATGAGACCTGCCTGAATGGGGATGTGCCTGAGCTAATGAGTTCTGTTACACCTGAGCTGGCTGCGTGCCTGGGCCCTGGAAGCGAGAGGTGAGTGCACGCATACCTGTTGCTTGTAACAGGAAGGATTTTTATCTTTTGTAGTACTCAGAACATGTATACTCAAGCCCCTCCCGGCCCCTCCTCAGTGCACTGGTGTACGAGGCAGAGCACACCCACCACTGTCTGCTCTTCTCATTTGCCAGGCACGAGAGAAGTTGTGCCTGGGCTGGTGCTGTGTCTGCATCCATGCCTCACTTTATTCATAACCTGGGTGAACCACCTACCAAAAAAACCCCACAAGTTGGTTGTGTAGCTGTTGCTCTAATAAAATGATGTTTCTTTTGAGCATGGTTCCATTTAAAGCAATACACAATTGGTGCCCTTAAAGATAATAGTAAAATAGATTGAGAAAAGCTGACAGTTATCGGAAATAAAACGTGCTCTTCCGAAACACTGTCCTTGGACTGCTCTGTTCAGATTCCTTTGGCTTTTGCTGTGTTCAGTGCAAATAGGTTACCGGTGCCAAATGCACATGCCCCCCTCAGCAGCAGTGCAGTGTCCAGCTTCTAGCAGAGTTCAGCTCAGGTGAAAAGATCTAGTGCTTCCCCCTTGCTTGGACCATTAGCTTTCCCTGCTAGTGCTTGTGGCTCCTGTACCTGACTTCCAGTGAGGATGTTGGAGTAGAGAAACCAGCACTGAGGGCACCTGTGCCCCTTCATTCCTGCCACACGTCAATATTTGGCAATGAAGGACTTTTCCTGAGCTTCAGGCAGCAGGTTTGAACGATAACGCTGTGATTTGTGCAACTTCCAAACCTCTCAGGTGCAACGTGTTAGATTGTGGGGGTTGCTGAAAAATTGTTTCCCATTTCACTATTCCTAAGCTTTGCTGAATATCCTATCTTGTTGTTTGTTTTGTTTGTGTTTTCTCTCTGGATGATGGGAATGGGGAGCATCCCAACCCCAACCGCTGCCATATCCAGTCCTAAAGTAGTCATGTTTCATTCCTGAATGTTCGCTATGAAGGCATTACTAATTAGCTGGCAAGCTGTGAAAAACAGAATTGTTTGAGTGCATTAGTCAACTGTATCCCATGTGCTTTTTAATATAATGTAACGGATGGCCTCCAAGAAGTGCAGGGTGTTAATCTGTGGGTGGTAGAGCAAACCTGGCATAACAAAAGCTTGGTAGATGGGAGGCTGCAGCCCTTGACATGTGATCCTTTGATCTCTTTTTTCTGAGAGTATGGGAAAACAACCACAGAAACGTATACCATCCACAGAAGAGGCAGGCCAAGGAGAGGACTGTGGCATGGAGCCATTAGAGGTCACAGCAACCTACTGTTGTTGCTGAAGACATAGGGAAATAGCATTCCTGCTGGAGAGGGAGTCTGCTATCAACGTGTCAGAGAAAAAAAATCTTCAAATGAAGGAAAAATTTAAAAAGCAACACTATTTTGTTAGCAAAATATGTTGCTTTTACTCTACAAATTGCTTTTTTTTTTTTTTTTCCATAGTCTACTCCAAAATAAGATCTTCTGAAAGTAATCTCAGTCCCCAGCTTGCAACAGTTGGCAGGGGCTGTCAGTAATGCCATGTCAAAAAATCCCAAATTTGAAGTAACCATTAGTCATATTCTGTTTATCACCTTTGTGCGTCTGCCTCATGTCTCGCTGGTTTGTTGTCAGGCTCAGTTATTTGGCAGGTGGGCTGCCTCAGACCTGTGTTTGTCCCACATCCTCACCCTGTGCTTTCTGCAGTGATGGAGCAAAGCCAGCACGTAAGAACAGAAATCCCTGTTTGAAAGGGACTGCCCCTAACTGCGCCAAATGCCCAAAGTAGTGTCAGGAAAAATATTTAAGTTCAGTGTAAATAATAATTTGATGTCAATCTTTTTAATGTTGCTGTGTCACTTTTAATCTTTTATGAAGAAATGACATTTGCTCTTTTGGACTGGTTGTTCCTAGGAACCTTTGAACCAGTTGACCAAGGCATTTAGGGAAAGGATGTGACAGATATCTATAATCTCCTGAGGAAAGTGGAAGGGACTGATTGTTCACAGTCTTTTCCAGTATAAATGAAGGTAGGAGTAGCCAGATTCAGAATCAGGAAAGGGAAGTGACTGAGAGTCCATATGGATCCAGGAGGACTCTGAGCTCATAGGACAGAAATCACTGCAGGTTGCCAGATCCATAGGAGCTATACCTGATGTGCAGAACCCTGATTTGAAAATAGCTAAATTCTAGAGGATTATTTGAGAGAAGCACTATGTCTGTTTGCTTTGTTCTTGTGCTCTTAGGCAGCTGCTTAAGGCAGCAGTTAGAGCCAGGATTTGGGGACAGACAGTCTGAACTAGTGCAGCCGTTCTGGAGTTCCTGGTACATCTGTAAACCCAGGCTAGCCAGAGCATTGCTGCTGCATGGACGGGACGTGATGGAGTTTGGATCTTTATGGGGGAGAGAGGTTGAAGAAACTTGGTATGAAGGACGAATCTAGAAGGGAGCAGACTCCACAGCTTCCAGAGTTTATAGATTTATTTATGTGTAATCATTGTGCTTCTGTAATTTAATACGTTTAATATGGGCATGTGTCTATGCTTGCATAACTAACACCATCTGGTTGCTGCAGTGTTCTCTGGGTATCAGTTTAGGCTTTGTGGCTCCATGGGCATTTCTTTAAGCAGCTGTGATGGTTTAATTGGATTCTGCCATGAAGAAAGCCAGACTGAGGAACTGAACTAAAAGTAACTAAGCAAAATAAAACTAAATAAAAAGTAAATACAAACACAAAAGCAAAATCTAACTAAACTAGAAGTATAAACTAAAAGTAACCCAGCAAAATAGAAAGCATTAATTTTAATGTGTTTCTGTTCCTGCATCCAGTTCACCACTCAGCTGTGTAAAAGCTTGCATGAAGCAAGCACTGGCAGTGGTATTGGCTTTTTCATGTCTGAAGTGTTTGTGGGACTGCAATCCCAGGGAAGTGGGTGTGAAACCACTGCCTTAAACTGGAATTTTTTTCCTTGCACCCTCTCTGTGCAAGTCTCTGGTGCACTCTGTCAGAATTTGGCACCTCATGTGTCTTTGCAGTCAGTGTGTGAAGGTCATTGTCCAAATGAAATAGGAATATGCGAGTTCAAGCGGTTATTCGTGATGAGAACCTTATTTCAGTCCCTCCAAGTAAGCGCTTCAGAAGCCTTACATCCCTTTGTTTTTCATTTCCGCTCGAAGTGAGTTCTTCCTAATGTCTTCTTCCTTTCTCCCCAGATAATCTGATCAAAGCCATCCTGTCAGCAACCAAAGATTACCGTCTAACTCCAGCTCTTGACAGGTAAGATGAGACCTTTCAGAGTAGGAGGAATTGAAGCAATTATTTTCCCTGTCCTAAATAAATGTTGCCAGAGATTGCCCGTGCCTTGGAGGTGGATCAGGAGCTGGAAAGAGTCCTCTTTCCAGTAAATGTGTAAACTCTGGAGGCCTTTAAGTCAAGCATAAGTGGAAAAAACAGCCTTTACCTTTTGACTATTTCCTAGTCTTTTGTTCCCTGTGGTATCACAGTACACTCTCTTGCCTATTTTTCAAATAAGTAAATAGCTGCTTTTCAATAAACACATTCTTTTTCAGCCTTTCTGACAAAGAAATAGGATCACAAGGACCTCTTAGCGGGAAAGAAGGGGCTGGCTTGTTTTAACAATGTTTCGTGAATTCCTCACTCTTAAAGCAGGAATGTGTGATTGTGTTGTCCCAGCCTGTGCCAGGATGCGATAGCAATTCTCTTGGGTCCTGAGGTATTTGGACTGATGCCTTTGGAAGAAGCTCCTGTGATTCTTCAGTCCTATTTGTAGAGCTTGCTTCTGAGACTCACTGACATGTTAATGATCAGCTTCCCAATGATACTCCTCTAGTCTTTCCTATATTTGCTTTACTGTCGTTCCTATCCCTTGCCCTGCAGTTCTGGTTCAGTGTCACCTCCCGGACTGGAGGTGGTTTCCTTGAGAAGTTGTCAGAGTTTTTCACTGGGACACGCTTTCTTTCACAAGTCCTCATACTACTCCTTTCCAAGCAGCTTCCTTGAACGCAGGCTAGCAACACAATTCCTGCTTTCTAAACACCTTGGTTTTATTTCCTGGCCCAGCATCCCCTCTGTCCACTTTTCCATGACGAAGTTCAGAAGCTTTTCCAGCCTTTCCATAACTCTCCACATCTCGCACGTTGATTGTAGAGCTTGCCAACTATGGTTAGAGTTGGGAGTTCATCTCTGTGTTGAAAGTTTATTCTTTTATTTTTATTTTTTGCAATCCATGTGCTAATTTAGGTTGCTTTGAAGTTTGTCTTCTCTCACAGCAATGCCGGATACACTTAGCCTTCAGAATATGGATTAATTTGGGAAATGATGTCCAGAAGGCAAAATCATTTTACAAATGACCTTTGAGATTTTACACACAATTGAGTCTCACCCATCTGGGATTTATCTCAGCCCTGGTTGGAGAGTTAAGATTTTAATCTGTTGAAAAATCTACAGATAGACACTTTCAAAAGTTTGCTCATGGGAAATAAGTGTTAATGACATGGAGGGCAGGTGAAATATTCGTGCAGTGAGAGTTAATGTAGTAGCGACTCTTGCTGCTCACCTGTTTTTTGAGGGGTGGGATGTTGTTGTGTTTTTTGTTGTTATTGCTGTTGTGCTTTTTTTTTAAAGTCCTTTTTCAGGAGATTGTGAGATACAGCCACACTAGCACCAGCTGCTCACTTTTTTTTTTGTTTTCTTTATAATGGCTTTGGTGTAGAGACAGGAGAGACTTAACACTTAGGTTTGCGTGCTTGTACATAGACTGGGGAAATACTGTTTCCTTTGGAACTTCTGTGGTAAACGCAGAGCAGTGGATATTGAATGTCTAGTACGCATTTCTTTTAGCAGCCCAGAAGCCAGGTGCAGGGAGATCAGTCTCTTCTGGGGCTGTGCAAACTGTGTATGCACACACATGCATGTTGGCACCCTGAGAACAGGGTGCTGCAATGCTCTACTGCAGTCAAGTAGGCGTTGTAGGAGAAGGCATAACGTATCTTCTGAGCTGATGGAAGCAGGTGGATTACTGCTAGCTGTGGTCATCTCTGGATGTTGTTTTCCCCATTCAGTGGGGCAAATGGGCCACTTCATGTGTCTGTATCTCTGGGCAGTAAGTGCTTTTTTCCTCAAATGAAGTGAATGCAATTTTCCTTGTCATTTCTTACCTGTTTCCTGAGTCAGCCTCTGATGGGGATGGCAGCTAGGTGAGATAGCACTCCTTTGTGTGCTCGATTCCAGCTGCTGTGTGCATGCTTTGGGATCAAATACCTCCTGTGGCATTTCCAAGTGAGCAAGTCTTATAAAGGAAGAGAGAAAAATTGAAGCTGGTGTGGGAGAAAGGGACAAGAAAGGCTTGGAAATTGCAAAGTGAGAACCTGAAGCAGTAGGTAGATGGAGTTGCAGCAAAGGGGCTTGGGTATGCTTCCCAGGATGTTCTCTGGTGTGCTTATTGATGAATTACAGTGCTGGCAGCCAGGGGCCTGCACTATTTTGGATTCCAAAAGAGCTGATGGAGCAGGCTGTTGAGGGAAGGCTATCTACTTTCCGATCTTGTCTCAAGCTCCAAGCAGAGACAACAGTTCATTCATTCCAGTTCATTCCTGCCTTGGTTGAAGCGGTCAACTTCAGAGCTAACCAAAAGTTGAAGCACATTACTGAGGGCATTACCCAAATACCTCGTGAACACTGACAGGCATGGGGCATCAACTGCCTCGCCAGGAACCCTGTTCCAGTCTTTGGCCACTTCCGCAGTAAAGACATTTTTCTCAGTACCTTGTCTGAAGGGAGATTTTAAAGTGAGCCTATTTTAAAGGTTTCTCTCCTAACCTAGATCGTTTCAGTGACCTCACTTACAGAGCTCTCCTCCCACTGAGCAGTGGCGCTGGCACAGCATTGGAGCAGCAGCATGAGAGGCAGAGGGCTAGGGCTGGGTGGGGAGGGTGAGCACTGCTCAGTCTATTGAAGCAAGCGTTCATGTAACCACACGCTGAACGCAGCTTTCCCGGGGGAAGGGAGGGAGAGGCAGGGGAGGTGAGGTCAGAGCAGTGCGTGAGAGCATAGGAAGGAAAGAGGAGATTAGGGCTGTTTGGGGGGGGGGGGGGGACCTACACCAAGCCTTAAGTCTCGTCCCCACCCAAGCTTCTCCATTTCTGAGCTCCTCCACAAAGCTACCCCTTGGAGATGTTACCTTTACTTACGTCCTAGAAGCCCTGGAAGTGAACTTGTTTGTTTAATTACCCCTGTGCCAAAAGGGCATCCTGATGCACCTTTCCTGACACAATGTACCGATGTGGTGCTGAAATGAGGCAAACTCAATCCTTCCGGGTATGCGTACACCTTTCATCATCCCAAAACAGCTTTGTCAACTCACTCCAACTAATCCCTCCATTGTGAACAGAGTCGTGTTAATAACTTGCAGCAGCTGGAGGGCACGCGAACAAATGCTACAGTTCAAGTCTGTAGCAGTGCAAGTGATGCTGTGCTTTCTTAGTCGTTCTTCGTGTCAGCTTTATTATGGCACGTTTTGTGTTGTACTGCTTCTGGGAACGTGTTCCTGTTCCAGGGCAGGAGGTAGGTAACATTGCAGCTCTCTTTGTGAGGGTAGTTGCAACTCAGCACTGAGCTTTTCTGAAGAAGGCTGGAGATCCAGGGGGCATCCTGTGGAATTAGTGTCCTCTTCTTTTGGTGCTGGCCTATCTTTGTCCCTAGCACAGGTGTTCACAGGCCTTGTCTTTGACACTTCTGGGTTATCTTGTCCTCTGGCTTTTCCAAGCCCATTTATACCCTTCTTGTTTTTGCTGTTTTAGTGGTTCCTCCAGTGGCCTACCCCTCATTCTGCAAATCAAGCTTGATTTCCAGTTGCCCAGCTCTTTTGCTAGCTGGCCTTCAACAAATTTTGGGTTTAAATTTCTGTGGTGACTGCCTATAAATTTCATAGGAATGACATAAATCCAAAAATCTAATTGACCATTTTGTATTGCCTCCAGATAGCGATGAAGGAAAACTGAGGGTTTACACTTATAACTAAATATTTACTAGCACAGCATATAAGCTAACAAGTGAGGAAGGAAGCTGGTAGAGCAGGAGAGGAAGTGTCTGTGTCCCCATCTCACATTGGTAGCACCCATCTAAGGAGCAGCAGCCAGACCAAACCAGGACGTGCTATGCCTCCCTAAGCACCAGTTGCCCTAAAGACGTATTTTTTCTAATTACTCTGTTATATCTTTCCTCAAAGCTTTCAGTTCCAGACTTGCGTAATGGAAGGCTTTGTGGTTTTTTTCCCCTTACAAATCCCTAAAGGGTTTTGACAAGGAAGGAAGAGGAAGTAGCAATTGCTACAATGCATACACGTGTTTACAGTACCGTATTGTTCAAGAAGGTCTGCGTGAATTCTGGTTTTGGTGTAGATGAACTCAACCTCTAAGCATCTGTGTCAGAGGCTGCACATCTGGCTCCAGTTCCCAGCTTAGGGCTTTTGGGAAAGTCTGGCGTGGAAAGTCCGTGACCCTCCTTCATACCACCCTGGTAGCAAGCTGGAACCTGGGCCGTGTCGGACGTTTCACTACTTGAGCTGTTCTGGAAAAGACATCCAGGGTTGACGTGATATGTACACAAACCCAAAGGTGTTTGCACACCGTTTGGGGGAAACAATTGAGCTGGGGAACTGATGCTGCCCACACGGATGAAATTTGCCCGGAACCAGCAGTGTCTTTGTGGGTTTCCTGTGCTCAGGGACTGTCAGTGCTTGCTGTGAAGGGATTCAGCTACACTAGTACCAAGTGTTCAAGTTTCTGGTCAGGTTTGATGCCTGACACGTCCCATTTCTGGTCAGGTTTGGTTCCTGACACATCCCTGCCGAATGTTTCCTTTTTGCAGCGCCGTCAGGGTAGCCCTACAATCTTCTGTGCCCCACAGTGTGATTGCCAAAGCTGGTGAGACTGAGCCAGCTTACTTTTCTGCCTCTCTTGAGCCAAACAGTCCTGGTTGCCCAGACTTAACATTCGTGCCCAATGTGCAGAACCTAGGCAAAGTCCAAGACTCGCCATACCTTCGTCACGTGCACCTGAGGAATGCCATCTGCACCCAACTTGTGCTTTCTGGGTGTGCAGCAGATACTTCTGGCATGGTGGTGACAGTATGTAAAGTACTTATCAAAAATATAAGAAAAAGACAGTAGAAGATCAAAGATGAGAGCTTAGTGTCAGAAAGAAATGAAAATTTGATCTGCAGATTTGAGGAGACTGATTTTTTTGGATGAAGAGAGAGTGATGGTATCCCATTTGACAGCAATGATGGAATGTTTTGTTTATTTTTATTAGAACTGTCAGGATGTTAAATAGCAATTATATCTTTTTAAATCAGTAAGCACTGGAGAGTAAAGAGTTAAGTAAGGAGGGTTTTTTGTTATTACCGTTTGCTTTTTAACCCTTCTTGGAATTTTGGCTAGAACAGCAAATGTGCCATTCATGGGGAAATATAGGAGATGAGTTGTTGGTTTTGTAAGTTGATTAACTCTTTTTTGCAGGAAAAACACTGGGAAATTTGATATGGGACAGAGCTAGGATGGCAGCATAATTTATGTAAGTTATCTTGGGTTTTATGAAAATAAAACCTTGTCATGTAGGTGGGATTTATTTTTTTAAGATAAAGTAGAAGCTTGATAAAATAGAAGCTTGATAAAGGTAACCTTTTAAAGATAGGCATTATTTATGTCTTAGTCCAGCATTTTGTTCTGATTCTATGCAACATCTTTGCAGATATAGCAGCTTCTTAGGAATGGAATATGAGACACAGCTTCAAAAAGCTACTGTCAGGGTAGAGAATTAATCCTTTAGTGACACTTCTGGTGTCAGCCTGCTGGCAGGTATTCTCAGTGACTAAGACTGATTTGCAGGAAATGTAAAATTGCACTAAAATTGCCAAAGACTGGGGCAGTAAGGAGTAGGAGGTTTGGATCAGTCTAGACCTCTGCTTCTTTAATGAGCCAACCCAAAAGTCAGACACCTCAGAAGGGACATCGCAGATCGCATTTACAAGGTGAGGATTATATTCTGCCAACCCATGGTTATAAAATGAGCACTGAGGTGATCTATGTAAAATATCTGTGTGAAAGAGACCCTGCTTTTGAGCAGCATTAGCTCCGCATGCTGGTGCTCCAGAGGCAGTGCTTCAGAGGTTTGGGGCGAAGTTGAAAAGGGTTCAGAGAGGTGCTGCAAATGTGACTCAAGATCTAGGAGAGCTGCCATCGCGTGAGACATGCGATGAACTCGATCCAGTTCGTACGGTCAACAGAAAGTTAAGAATGGGCTTTGATCGGTCTACAAGTACTGTGTGGGAACGGGGCCATCAAGAGAGGCCACTCGAACGGCTTTGGCTGGTGGAACTGGCTCTTCCCTCGTGCAGCAGCTCGTGCTCACCAGTCTGCCCCGGGACTGACGATCCACCTCGAGGCAGATGTTTACACGCAGTGGTTTGTCAGTGAGAGGGTCACGTGCGGATGTGGAAGGCACTGCTGACAGTAGATGGTGCTTTAATTTAGCAGAAAAGGGAAGAATGTGCTTAAGTGGTTTGAGGCTGAAACAAACACATCTGCATTTGAAATCGGTGAAAGCTCAAATCCTAACAGTAAGTGGGTAGAGCTGAGCGTCTGTAACTTGGAGCTTTCGGATGTCAGCACAGGATTTTGCATAAAAAACTAGGAGTCAGAAATGTCATGGCTCAGAGACAGATGGGGAGAGAAATCACAGTATTTCACCCAGTGCTCTGTTGTTTAGGAGGTCAAACTTTTTTATCATAATCATCCAAAATACGTATTTCCATCGGAAACTTCACCTGACCAGAACCAAATAGCCTCTGTTGGTTTGCCTCCTGCAGCACCTTTCCCTTAAAGGTTTTGACAAAACCATTGCCATCGTTGCCACTCGAATGCCATTTGGGACTGACTCTTTCTCTTCCTTCCTTGCCCCAATATACTGCTGAAGCAGATCTTGCCTCTTCTTTGTCACTGGCACCAGAACTGTGTATTTTTTTCTTGTGCCATTATGTATAAAAGTCTTCCTGTATTGCTTGATTTAATTAACACAAACATCCATGCTTCTTTGGCCTTTAAGGATGCAGGCGTGTGTCTGCCTTGTTGTTGGAAGGTTTCCTTGTGGAAGGGCTGGGGACTCCAGTGCAGCTCTGTCTGGGCTTGGGAAGCTGTTCCGAGTGGTTTTTTGGGTGCTGCACTGTTAACTGCACGCGCATGTCTGGCTGATGGCTCTGTCAGCAGGGTAACCCTCGGTGATTTAGCTGATTCTTTCAAGTGTGCTCCAGCCCTGCTCTGCAGAGATGGACCCCACATAAGCAGAGCTTTCCCCACGCTGGCTCCTCAGGCTGAGCGCAGCACAGAAGAGCCCGGGCAGCTGTGCCTGGGACTGAGCAGGCCGCCTAGCCCAGAGATCTGCTCCAAGCGGCTGATTGCCTTGGACCCTTTCCGAAGAAGGCTCTGCAGACACGTATTCCTGCAGCGAACTACCAGAGCTGGGGGCACGCTGCCAGAAGAGCCAGCTGCGTTTGGGATTAGATGGCTGGAAAGAAGTCCTCTCCCCGTCTTCGAAACAAAATCACTTCTTAACATCTGCTGTAAAGAGTTCTCGTGACTCATGGCTCCACGAGAAGCCATTCTCTTCCTTTTCTTTTCTGTTTCTCTGATAATTAAGGTTATTTTCCTTCCTAGTCCTCACCCGTTGTGTCTATGTATGTGTTTCCTCCTGGGGGCGGGGTAGGGTCCTTTTTCTGTCCATGTAGTGTTTTTCCATCTCTTGAAGTCTCATGAGAACAGCAGCAATTTTGCGCTCAGCAAGGTGAGCACCCCCCAGATAACCTGACAAGGTCTGCCTGCACGCTGAAAATTGCTCGGAGAGAGGATTTCCTTACTGAGCCCTTGCCTTATTGCTATTTCAGTGATAAATGAGTAATGAAGAGGTTTAACTAAACAGGTGGGTTTGATTCAAGCCCATCATTACAGGGGATGTGGGGGGAGAAGACTTGCTTGTCCTGACAGCCCGTCTCACCAGGCCACACATGGAGTGAGGTGTTGAAAGCAGTTTATCATAGGCGATGCCTGGGCATGATGAGGTGAGCTGGGGATCCGAGTGTTTCTCTGTCCTCCCCTTGATTCTTAATATTCCCAAAGGTTTCTTGGGTTCTTGGGTGGATGCAAACAGAAAGTCATGTTACAAAAATCACCTCTTTCCTGTGTTTTCTCCACAGTCTCAGCTGCCGACGATGTATTATTGTGGGAAATGGTGGAGTACTTGCCAATAAGTCGTTGGGGTCAAAAATTGACGACTACGATGTTGTTGTCAGGTGAGTCTTTGGCATCACAGTTTTCTTGTCATTTATTCAGTTTCAGTGTCAGTTGGCATGCTCTGCAGGCAAAGGCTAAACATACACTAGTGAAGATATCCATTAGTATGGAATCATTAACTAATGTGGAGGAAAAACATCAAGAATATATAAATGTTTAAGTTACAAATGGTGATCCCATCAAAGGGTAAGGGCACTCCTCAAGCATTCCATGTTCCACAGCTGTTTGGGAATGTGCTCTCTCCTACAATTCAACTTGAACCTTCTTTTTTGAGCTGCTTTTTTAAAAGCTGCTTCTTCTATAATGCCCTTAGGTGGTGAATCAGTAAAACGTACTGTTATATCTGTTCACAAGTACACCCCCTTGGTAGTCTAGGGAAGAATTATTTGTCATATATATATAGTGTTCCCCAGGATCCACATTTTACAGGTAGGAAGGAAAGAACTACAAACTGTGCAGCATAGGGTCTCAGGAAGCAGTAAACCTCCATGAGTGAGGACCCCATAATGATTAAACAGCAGTAGGTGTGCCCTAGAAGCTGTGAATATTTCAATTGTTTCACTGTGGATGATGGTGTTGAATAAGGGAGCAGGAGCAGAATGGCTCCGAGTGGAAAGGACCACAGTCGAAGTTAGGACTCTTTGCTTTTGCTGAGGACCTGGATCATCGCCATCTCAGAATGCTTGAAAAACGTGCTGATATGGGAAATCATAGGTCTGGTCATAACTCTTAGCAATAAATCTGTCAAGTCAGGGAGGTGTTCTGGGTGACTGGAGATTAACAAATATAATACCTGTGCTAATGGAGAGTGAGTGTGTGTAGGAGGGAGGAGGACATGCTCTGGGGAACTAAACCTATTTGTCTGACTTGGAAAAATGCATGGTTTTGTAGCAGGTTCTGAAGTGTGAGTAACAAAATATTATGATGGTAAATAGGAGAAGTGGGATAAACCACAGTGTAGATTTGTAAAAATTGCTTTAACAGAGTCTAAGCTACTGGTTTTTTTCTTCATAACATAACTGGCTTCATATCAAAGAGAGTGTAACCAATCTCACCTCTCTGAACTGTAGTCAACCATGAGATGTGGTGGCAAATGGCAAATTCTTAGATAATTTGGAACAAAGAAAATGATTACTAAAAGAATTTAAGGTACAGAGAAGATATTTAGCATGGTCTCTTTTCTCTCTTGTGTGCTAGTAATGGGCACACAAGAAAAGAACAGAACATACATAGAATAACAACTACCCTCTTGACTCCGGACAAAGACCAAGAAGATCCTTTTCAGTCCTTTGGTCCTGTGAGCTGTTCCCTGCTGCCCCGGTATTGCTCTGGACACAGGGATGACTGCTCAGAACAGGATGAAACTTTCACAGCCCTTCTCCCAGTTCATCACACTATCAGTTGCTAGCGAAGAGCTTGTACTGCTTGTCATAGTCTGGTGGCTTGCAATTATCTCAGCTGCTGTTATTAAAATTCAGTTACAGCCTCTTTTTGGGCGCAGGCTGTTCACAAAGTAGCAAGAGAACAGTTTCAATCCATCTGTGTTAGGCCACCCACTAAAATTTACATCAGAAGGTTTACTATTTAATTTCCAAATGAAAAGTTCAACTCTTTCTCCCCACATCCATAAATCCAAGTCAGTTTGCAAGCTGAGAGGATAAGAGGGCAGCTAAGCACCTGTGCTGGCTGCAGGTTGGATAAAGGAGAGAAAAGTCAACTGCAAAGGTTAAATGAAGCCAGGTGGCTGGATGTGGGACAAGAGGAGGTGAGAGCAGACTACTTCTTAACTGCATCCACTTGCTTCCTTTTTCTTCCTGTGGAAGCTTGGGAAGTCCTTTGTGTATAGCATCCTTTTTTATGGGTTGCAAAGCTCCTTGTAAGGGTCAGATTTGGGACTTCAGATATGAGTTTTAAGGGAAAAAATGAAGCATCTTTGTAGACAAAGAAATGATCCAGCAGGATAAGGAGCTTTTTTTTATGCATCATGTCTTACTGTGTGAGGGCCATTAATTACAGCAAGAAATCTTTTATCTTGTGATAAAGAAAGTCAGATTAGCTTTGACAGTTCTAAAACCGTGTGGAGTGAGTTTGTTGCTGGTTTTTCTTTAACTGGGTGTTCCCAGATTTCAGTGCAGATGTTATTCCCGGCTGTCACACTGTTTACCTGGCAGGAGCTTCTTGCAGCAGTTATCAGTGCTCTAACGTGTAAAAATACCTCTTTAGAATAGATTGCGGAGGGGAAGACAGGTGTATATCAGCAACTCCAGACTGAGATAGGAGGTTCGCCTATGGAGAAAACTGTGTCCATGGGTTGTGAGGAGGTCTGGCTTCCTAGAAGTTGTACAAGATGTAGCTGAGTTCATAGCTAGTGGCGTGCACTACCTGAGAGGAAGCTCAAGCTGCCTAACGTGTACCTTGGTGAGTGCAGGTTGCAGCTGCCAGAACTCTCCCTGCTCAATTGCCCGCACTGCCCCAGGGGTGCAGGCTGCTGGTGCTGGCTCATTAGCAGGACCCCAGTGCTATGACTCCATCAGCAGCTCGCGTTCTGGCCCTTTGCTGGAGAGCGGAGTTCATTTTACTTGGGGGAAATGGTTTGTTTTGTTTCCTGTCTAGATACGAAGTAGGGGTCCCAGGTTTGGGGAGCTTTAGCAAGGTAAGCAGCGAAACGGCTCACCCAGCAGCTGGGAGCAGGGAGACCCCTGCCAAAGAGCTGCACGTTGATCTGAAAGGACCACAGACACTAACCATCCCCTCATGTTCCAGAAGACAGATGAAAATATGCCTAACAAGCTTTCTTTATGTTATGCTTAACTATTTATCTGTTGCCTTTAGGGCCGTTTGCTCTTACAGTATGAAAGGTCATCCAGCCCACACACGGTGCCTTGAAGGTTAAATTATGTTCGTAGTAAAGGTGACTGATGTGTGAACGCTCAGTCAGCCTGAGAAGAAAAGACAAGGGATCAGGCTGGCCGGGAGCACTGTTTTTGTATGAGTGAGGGGGATATAAGCCCTGAAAAAAGGCTTCATCTCCTGTTTAAATTGTGCTGGTGCTGATTCTTAAGGTGCTTTCCATTTAATATTTTATTACCAGTGTTAAAGTATTTTTACTAAACGTATCCAGGAATTCATTCTCCTTAATTCTGAATAGAATTTCAGATTCTATAGAGGGATTTTCTTCTACTGAAAGGTTTCCCACCTAAAATGCTTACCCGGGCTGAAAAAGACAAATCCAGATCCTCGTTAACATTCCTACATAAGAAAATTTGCAGTCCATAAGCACTTTCCAGTGTATTGAACTACCGCAAGTCAAGAAGGCTGCAATAATTCAAGCAGGCAATGCTGTTCCATCAGGGGCTGCTGTTTGATGTCAGCAGGATTTGTATTCCAAGTTATTTGAAATTTCCTCAGCTTTATGTTTCTGGTATTGAATAGTCTGTCCTACGTACACAGAGAAGTTCTGAATAATGTCATGAAAGTCATCATCGCTGTTAACACCAGAGCAGCTTGCTTTCTGAAGGGGAAAAAAAAACTTCCTGAGGGGAGTTTTAACAAAAGCACGTCTAAACACACAGCATTCCCTCCAAATGCACTTCCACAGCAGCGTCTCCTCTGCGTTGGTGGGACTGCAGTGCTGCTGAGCCTTGTCCCAGCACAAGGTCCAACCTCTTCTATGCTGGCACTGCAGGGCAGCTCACCTCCTCGATGGGTCAGTCTGGGGAACTAGACCAGGTGCAGACTGTTCCTTTTTATTTATTCCTTTTCTTTTTTCTCCAAAAAACATTAGCTGTCTTAGTTCCCCAAACAGTCTCACTGCAGGTAGGATGAGCAGTGCAAGCTCTGAACTGGTGTAGGAGCAAGAGACCAGTTTCAGACTGCTTAAACTGCCATGGAACTGCATCCTCTGTTCCAGTACAGTCTTGCTTCTGCAAGATATCCCAGGAGTGACTGAACACTAAAATATTAATGGTTAGTTTGTAAGTCTAAATTTGTAAGGACAATATTTTTCTTTTTTTTTTTTTTCCCCAAAGCTTCCAACTCAATTTAAATCACAAGGGTGAAGTGCAGAAGTTGCTTGCATTATATTAAATCAAGTAATTTAAATAGCTTTTAATTAAACTGTTGCCACTTGGAATAAAGCTTTGTAAATGTTTACAATGAAGAATTGCAAGGGTTATGTTTGCTGCCATAGCAGCTGTGTACGGAGAGACCGGGGCTGGCAGCGATGCTGCATCATTGTGCGTGAGTGTAAATGGGAACCCATGACAGCGTCTTCTCTGGTTGCCCTACAGGCTGAACTCCGCTCCGGTGAAGGGCTTTGAAAAAGATGTGGGTGGCAAGACGACTCTCCGGATCACATATCCTGAAGGTGCAATCCAGAAAATGGAACAGTATGAGAAGGATTCCCTGTTTGTTCTGGCAGGATTCAAATGGCAAGATTTCAAGTGGCTGAAGTACATTGTTTACAAGGAGAAAGTGGTAAGAGCACTGTTAGCTGGCATTGTGAAGGTCACCTAATTAGAAGTGGTGTACAGACGTGATACCACAGGCATATTTGCCACGTTTTGGTCTGAGGAGAGTTCCTTTGTGTGCCCTGCTGCATTTAAGTGAAGGCTTTTTTTTACGTCCATGGACTTCAGTTTTAATTAAATATGTTTTACAAATACATCTGCTCCCTGTAACCTGACCTTGCATCACAGATGAGGCTTTCTATTGAAGAATATGTAGCATGTGCTGTGAATAGTGAATGTAACTTTCGTTTTAAAGAGTACATGAAAGGACCGGATTTTGCATGGGTTTTTTGGACTCATAGGGTTTAAGAGCAGAGGAAGGAAAAGAACAATGATAAGAGAAGGAAATGGGTGTTTGGGGGTAAAGATGCAATGACTTTGGATAGGAGGAAGAGACAGCAACAGTACAATTTGTTGAAAAGTCCACCACAGACTTAATGTAACCTCCTGAATAGCACAAGTCATTATACGTTCCTCAGTTATTGCTGTACTGAGATTCATAATTTGGGTTTGGCTAAAATATCACCTGGAAGAACAATAACAAATCTAATTTAAGATGACTGAAATGGTTAAGATACTGTTTCCCCATGTAAGTATTTTGTCCCAGTCAGTTGTATTAGTGCTCTTCTTTAGTACCGTGGACCTGTTACAGGGTTGTTTTCTGTAATTCACCCACCCTAACTGGAATCAGGTTGTGATGACTGACTTCTTGTTCAGTGGATGGTTTGTCTGTACCTGTTGCCATGAAGATTAGAATAAATGACCTCCATTTAGCTATGATCCTTGTTTTACAAATCATATATTTCTGTTTTCAGATGTTCTTTCATGATTTTTCAACAAATAATGAGACAAATGGATCAGTATTTGGAGGGTGGGATGTTAGCTTATGTGTTGGGGACAAAAAGAGGAGGTTGGTAGTTTATATGCAGAATTAAAACAGTCTGGGAATATAATTGTATACAGCTGTGATACAGACGGCCTCAGGACTTCTACCTCACTTGTGTCTCACACTGGCACCAACTTGCATTTATTTTTCTGTTACAGGGCAGTTGTTGTTACCTGTTAGCCTCTGGACATGCACAAGTGGCCTTTGGTAATGTGAATAATTGAATCAGAAGGTTTCTTTGTGGTTTCTGTCCTGCTTCTGTTCCTCATTCTAGGCAAAGGAAGGGCCTGCATTTAATATCCTGATGGTATCAGTGCCCTGCTACCTGAATGTCATTGTGGGAACTCGTAGCCTTTAGCTTGAAGTTCAAAGGACAGATTGGTTTGCTTCAAAACAAATTGAATTTCCACCTGATGTTTGCAGTCAAGCAGCATTGGCTGTAATGTGGCGTCCCCTCGTCCCGTAAAGATATGGTGAGCAGTTTGTTAAAACTTGGTAGAAGTCTGGGAAGAGCGATTGCAGTCATCGTAACTGAATGCTTCAGTGCCCAGCTTGGCAGAGAGAAGGAAGAACTTGAGCTTCTCACATTGCAGGTTATTTGAATGCTCTTGTGGTTGGCTCCTTATCCTTCATTTCTTTGGAATAAACACTACTTTTTTTTCAGTTCTTGTAGGTGATGTTTTCCAGATCTCTTAATTTCTGTTGCTCTTTTGAAAGCTCGCAGTTGATTCATATTTTTCTTAAAGAGCACTGTCACAAATGTAGAGAGAACATGAAATAGAGAGGAGCAAACCACTGGCCTTGCAGTCCTCACACTTCATACATCCGCTGTTGTGTCTGCCTTTGCCACGGTGGCATGGGACTGCAGGTGAGCGTCCAGCTTGTGGCTCACTCTGCCTCCAGGTCTCTCTCTGCAGAGCTCTCCCATATACCTGCCATTCTTTCCAAATTCATGCCCTCTGCATTTTAATAAACATACTTTTTTACTCCATCATCCAGGTTGATAATGAAAGCACTAAACAGAATCGGTTCATAGGAAGACCCCAATGTAATATGTCCTTCATTTCTACAATGAGCCTACTGAGAATTCCTCCTGGTTAGGGTTTTTTTTGGCCACTTTAGAACTCATATCACAGTGGTGTCATTAATAATGCTCTTTGGCATGTTTGTGAAAGTAATATGTCAGAAGCTTTACTGAATTCCAGACCATGTCTTGCTTCTTCCTATGTTTTTCATGTAGGAAAAGAAAGGAAATCTGTTTTTCCTGTAGAAAATACTACATTTTAGTAATGATATGCTCTTGACAAATCCACCTGGATTAGTACTTATCTTCAGTGTTTTTTTATCTTTATTTTCTATAATTAATTTTCCTATTCTGAGAATTTATATCATAAATCAAGTCTCTTCACTTTTTTGCCTTCCTAGGAACTACTTTTGTCCAATTTTCAAACCTTTGACACCCTACCTGTTCCACATAAGTTCCCAAAGGGAATCATCACTGGTTTTGAGGCTGCTGAACCAGTTCACTGAATATTTTAGGATGAGGTCCAGGTGACTGGAAAACATCTGTCTTGTCCTCTCTAATCTGATCTCTTCCTATTTGAGGCTGAGATCTTGTTGTCGCTGGCTGTAGCTGCAAGCAGGTGGCTAGCACAGCTGCTTTTTCGAATGGAGACTGATGCACAGAGTGCTGTCTCTTAGCTCGAAGAACTGGCCCGATGGAGAACCACCAGTGCTACGGGAATACGGCGTAGGCGTCTGTTTGTTCTGGTAGTGAGTGCTAGTATTTTTATCAGTGTGTGGTAAGCTCAAAATGACAAATGCCTGCCCAGTGCTCTCTGTGGAAAGTTTCTGGTTCTCTCTCTTCTGTTTGTCTGGAGAAAAGGGGCATTTTTCCTTTCCTGAGATGCTTAATTTGATCTAGAAGCTCCGTACTCCAGTGTTGCTTTTTGCTTGTCTGAGATTAGGCCTGTCCCTCTGCTAGACTTCAGCCCCGCTGCAAACGAGTGGTTTCAGCCAGGAGTCCGACCTCAGGACAGAGATAAGGGAAATTAAAGCATCCTGCTGAAGAACGTGACTGCTGTGGGAATGGACACAGTCCTTCAAAAAATGGGTCAGATTCTGACCTCTGTTTTCTTTGCCCTTGAATTCTGATGGCAACTGCATGTTTCCATGGTAGAGTCGTGGGTGGGATTTGAGACTTTCTGATTTTCTTCAGACGTTGTCAGACCTGGAGCTGCTTGGACCTGCATGACCGGAGGTTCTGGGCCAGGCACTGGGATCCTTGCTTAGTCCTCTTTCAAGTAAGTGAAATCAAAGGGAGTTTATCCGAGAGGGAGTAAATGAAAGACGAGTGGCTATTTATTACCAGGGTCAGTGGTCAGATAAGCTGATTCTCCCTGCAGCTGAGAGGGATTTGCTCTGTGTTATGTTAGTCTTTTGGCAACACTTGCACGCTGAGAAAGGGATAAGTGCTTTACTCTGTAGAGAGGAGGATTTTCATGAGATGTCTTAAGGAAAGAAACAGCGTGATGCAGAAGCAACAGCAGAACAGTAAGGTAGAGGATTTGATGCCTTACATTCAGTAAGATGAAAACCTTTCAGAGACTGGCATGATGCGCCAGTGTCCTGTCTGTATTTAGTGTACACTGTGTACAGGAAGAGAAGCACTGGAATATAGACCAAAGAGAAAGGAAAAGCTCAGCCACTTTTTATTTCTCACTAAAATGTATGGAAGCTGGGGAGGGGAGGGGGGGAAGTAGAAAGAAAAAGAAACCTTGAGAAAATGTTAATATAAATAAAAACGGACAGGCTTGGCTAAATGATTGTACTGTGTCATCAGCAGAGCAAAGGTAACTTGCATCAGAGTTCTGGGTGAGCTGGCGCTCAGAATTGCAAGGCTGTAGCAAGTTAGGGCAGTACTGCATCACTGGAGAGTATAGACCTGTACATTACTAGGGGAAAGGTGGGTGAATCTGAGCAAGTTAAACCCTGGTAATCTGATTTCAATCCTTTGACAAGCATTAAACTCAAGGAGCAAATCATTGCACGTGTTGCAGGTAAATGGGGAGAAAAGGGTGTGGGATGGAGAAAGGTGACGTGTAGCAGAGGGGGGAGGATTGCACCACTCTAACCCAGTATTTAGATGGACAAGGGGAAAGGAACTGGATTGGAGCCCCAGACTTATTGCAGAAAGGTCACGGATGTGAGTTGTTCGTGCGTCCTTGGTGGCTGGCCTGGCAGTGCTGACTTGCAGTCGTTGCTGCAAGAGGCTGCTGGCAGTGCCAGGCACCCCTGCTCAGATCAAACAGCTTCTGGTAGCGCATCCCCAGCGGTGGTTTCTTATGGACACTCACTCTCAACGGTTGTGCTCTGTCCTGGGCTGTTTATTGTCCCAAGAGCCATTACCCACCCATCTCGTGATCCACCTTCCTCCTTCCCACAGCTGTACCATCTTGCATCACCTGGGTTTTGTCTGTCACAGGAGCTCTTCCTGGACATCTAAAGTAACAGGGGAATTACGGAGTGGGTTTTTTCTGCTGTATATTTCCCTTCTCCATTCTCCTGGGGAAGGATTAAAATAATAGTCAAAAGCTGAAAGTTTCTTCACCGCGTTCCGGGTAGTTGCTTTTGAAACAGAAGAATTTACAAGCAGCAATTATGCAAACCAGCCATCACAAGCTGGCACTGAGGCTGATTCCAGGGTGGTTTTTTTTGCCTATCATTAGTGAATCAGAAGGAACTCTCTTGTTTGCATAGGGCTCAGTTCCCTGAACATCTGGCACATGGCAGCAATGCAGCCAAGTGAGGGCAAAGGTTTCACTAGAAATTGGCAGCTCGCATGCTTCCTTCTCGTGCGGTAATGAGCCCGCGGACACTTCCAGCAGGGATCTCTGCAGCCGCTGCCAGAAGGAGTCACTTGTGCAGTAAGCGCCCGCGGCACCTCGAGGCTCTCTTTGATAGTGAAAGTCATAGGAGCGAGTGAGCACCTGCCTGCCAGCGAGGCCAGGCGCGGCTGTCTGTCTGTCCCTTGCAGGGGCATGCCTCTGACAGCTCGCACGATGCCATCTGCAAAGCAGCCGTCCTCCAGTGCTGCTGAGACTCCAGCAATGGGCAGGAGATAACCCCTCTTTCCTCATCCCAGCACGTGCCTGTCACTCTTGCAGAGGTGGTGGCAGTGAAGATTTATTTACTGTTAACCTTTTGTTTGGAGCTACCTTTCTGCTTTAAGTCAGCAGGTTGCTTCCAGTCCTGCTGCAGTGCTACGCCACCTTCCCTCCTCGATCAGCCTGCCTGTGCTGGAGCCAAGGCCTGACCGCTGCCAGAGCTCTCGCCGTCTGCTCAGCCTTTATTTAGAGATTCCCTTCTTCCATTCATAGCCTTGTCACGATTCCCTCAATGGCCTTGTCACGCTATGTGTTTGCCAGGGCAGTCGGCAAACGTCACGGCCTCGTAGTACGCTGGGGATTCCTTGGAATCCGAAATAGCCTTGCAAGGGGGCTGCTCTGCATCCCTGAACATTTGAGGAGCCAGGATGCTACCCCAAACAGCTAGAGGACAACAGAGAGGCTGTGAGTCTCTTCTTGCTGTCCAACCCAAGTAAAACCTCAGCCACATGCACATATTTCCAGTGAGTTTAGAGCTTGAGCCCAGCCCCTGAGCAGGCGGTTTCTCTGGGTCCAGCTGAGGAGGCAGAACCTGCTCTTTCTGACCCTGTCACTTGCCCGTGGTGACAAATGGAGTGGCCACTTACAGTTTCACTCCGAAGTCTGCTTCTAGACTGCAAATATTTTCTTTCTCTTGCCTCCTCCCAAACAGTTGTTTTAAAATATTTTGTTTTGCATTGCCTTAATGCATTATGGACGTGAAGTTTGGTTACAGAGTTATGCTGCCTGATCCTGTATAAGCATGGCCTTGTGTCCTCCTGCCCTCTTTGGCCTCTGGTGGAAGGGGACAGAAGCTGGGTTTGCTGCTCCATCATTAATAAGGGTAAGCTTTTGATTTGGGAAGCCATCTTAAGGATTGTCCTATTCTATGAATTTGACTTTTTCTCTAAATAGCCATTATTAATAATCCCCCAGAAGTATAACGTAGGAAGGCATGGCTGGTGAGTAAGGCAGCCAACATGCATAAAGGACGTGATGAGGCTTGTGCCAGGGGAGAGGCGAGAAAGCCTCTTTATTGTCCTGTGGTCCAAGCACACAGTGCAAAAGACCACTGCCACTCAGAGGATGGGGGAATTTAGGAGCAGCTGATAGCAGACACACCTTACCTCGTCGTCAGGATGGGTCAGTGCCTGGGTTGGGGCAGCTGAACCATTACTAAATGCTGAAGCAAAGAATTAAGTGAATAAAGCTAGAAGCAGGCTCTTCTGGCTCCCACCAAGTCTATGGCTGAGGAAAAAGTGGGAGAGTCTGCGTGATTTCTTCTGTGTAAAATATTCTGTGTAAAATATTTATATTTTATTATTTTTTTTCATTTTACATTTTGTTCTCTTTCTTGTTAGCCTGTGCTGCCTGAGGGGTTGTGCCCCCACGGTCAGGACCCAGTGCAGTGCTAGGAATGGCCCAAGGGAACCAAGGGAGACTTGCACATTAAAAATAAATCCCTTGCTATGACAAAGGAGTCGAGTGGTTTCCAGAAGACGTAAGGTGAACACTGGTGCCATGTTAGAGAAGGTGAGCCAATTTTTTTCCAGTCTTGGTGAGAAGAGAGTCTGGAGAATATGTGGGTACGCTATAAAAAAATCTTGCCCCTGCTGACCAGAAGAGGGAGAAGATCTTGGTTCTGTACCGTGTAGCTTTCAGGTAGCGCCGTGGTGACAACCATGCAGGAACCTCAGCAGACAAATGACCCAGTTTGCAACATGGGCCTTGGGGGAGACTTCCTGGCCAGATTCCCAGAGGAAGGTTGTTGGTATGGAAAGTGCAGGCTGGAGCTTGCCCTTCATACATACCTGCATGCAACGGCGTAATAAGATTAGGCAGGTCACTGCATAGCTGAGAGCTGTTCCCACCCAGGCATACATGTACTTAGGGTGGCTGTAGGTACACCATCAGCCATCAGCTGGTGACAGGGGCTGCTCTGATGCCATTGCAGTGTGCCTGCACGGCACTCGATATCATCTGGTGGATGCATGCTGCACAGTAAGTTGTCCACCTGGATTTGATGGCCGTCACATCCCCAAGTCTGTAGCAATGTTCACCTAAGCTTCTGAGGCAGATGAAGAAAACTGAAAAATATCCATAAGTACATTATTGTCAGGGTGAACAAATTCCAGGTATCAGGCCTTTGAGATGAGTCTGTATTTGCAGGAGTAACGTCATAGATGACTCCAATTTTAGACAGATGTTCCTTAAAACTTCAAACTAAGATTCAGTTGGTATGCCTGCCCTCCCAGTCATTTCCACAGTATACAGAGCTTTTGTCCTTTTTTCTCCCTTGCTTTGCTTGCCATTAACAAAATTCAGTTTTCCTTGCTCTATTCTTCCCACTAGAAGAAGCATTTATTCATGCTAGGCTTCAGTAGTCCTTAAAGAACCTTTATCCCATATCTGCCAAGACAGCATCATCTTCGTTTCTGGCTCAATAATCCTAGCTGTGACATGAATACTCTTCTCTAGTTCCTCTTCCTTCACATCATTCTTAAATGAAGAGACCAAAGCAGAATTACTGCCTGAAAAGGCTGAATCATAGCCCTACTAGGCATCCTTTCTGGGATTGCCTCACCATCCTGCTTTATCCTTAGACAACTTCTTCCTAAAATTGTCATCTTCTAATTAATCTCTTCTGATGTCTGCTGCCATCCAGCTGATAGTTGCCTTTTCCGAGCATTTGACACTCCTACCTTCTCCATCCATCCATGACTCAGACAAAGTTTAAAAAAAAAAAATGGAGAATTTAAAGAGTTTCTTTTTTTTCCCCATTTCCTTCTTTTGAAAAGCTAATGTGAGCAAGGGCCAAGTGAAGAGCTAATGCAGCTGTCTTGAAAAAGCATCAAGAGGGTGCTCATGTTGCACTCTCCCTCTTTGGCAGGCACTGGCTGTATTTAGACATCGACATTATGCAAATCCGAGTAGGTGCATTTCAAGGTCATAGTGCATGTAAACTCGGGTTAGACTGGTAGCTGCCGCGATCAAACACAGACTCGGAGTATCTAAAGCGATCCAAAGGATTTCATCCCAAATCTGGGGCTGGTTCTAATGAAAGACACATAAACATAAACAGCAGAGCTTACAAAATCACCCGCTCACCTGTGATTTATGTCCTCCTCCCTCTTGCACCACAACTCTCTCAGGTTTCCTCCACCTCATAAATACCCCCTGCCTTCCGTTTCATCCCTGACTACTGCGTGCTTCCCTGCTGGCCAAGACATGCATGTTCACTGGGCCATACGTATGTGATCAGGCACCTGGCAGATGTGATGAGCAGCTAAGTGCTGAGTTCACACGGCATCAGCTCCACCTGGCCTCCCGTGCAGCTGCATGGGGTCTCTTCACCCCACCGTGCATGACTTTACCACCAGTGCAGCCCCTGCTTGCTGAGGATCTCGCGCTGCCCACGTGTGCAGCAGATGTTCAGCCGTACCAGAGCAGAGCTTTGTGAATCCAGCACATGGAAAAAGTCAGAGAACATCGGCAACAGCGAAATGGAGACGTCGCCCAGAGGGGTATCAGCCGTTCGTGCAAGTGTTAGTAGAATAAAGATGTTCTGTGTTAACACTTGAGGAAAGAACTACAAGAATCATTTGAAGTCTGCAAAGCCTCCCTTAGCCTAAGAGATTTGGGTTCCATTTATTTAGTTTATACATGAGATTTTGGGGAGATTTACTTATAGTCTCTCTGTATCTACAAAAGAAGAAACTTTTTTTTTCCTCAAAAGACTCTTTAATTTAGTTGGAATAAGAATATCTGAAGTGAGGCAAACAACCAAAAAAGGCAGCACATTTGTATCAGTATAATTACTTGTGCTACATCTGCCCTACAGGCTTGATGAATTTGCTGCTATTTGAAGTCTTAAAATTGAGACTGGATGTCTTGGTAAAGTCCTGCTCGACTTGTGGGAGAGTGAAGGACTGGTAGAAATCCCTGAAGGCGGGTGCACCGTTCCCTGCTCCACAGGACATCCAGGAGGACGTCAGCAGGATCTCCCTTGGCATTTTGAGCTGTGCAGTTACGAAACAGCAGAATGTGGTGGCTAGGAGCTGAAGCTAGATAAAATCAGCCTGGACAGATGTAATTTCCTAGAGATATGGATTTATAGTACTCAAATGACATACCTGCAGAGGCAAACATTGGCTTCTGACAACTTCTGAAATACAGATTTAATCCAGTGTCTGGGAAGATTGTTTTGCATGGGTGTACCCAGGACCGAGCTGCATACTTTGCCTTCTGGCCATCCTTTTCTGTGACCTATGGGAAGCCCTGTCTTCACTCTCTCTGACCCATTTGTTGACTCTGAGGAGCAGGATAGCAAGCCAGTAGTACCCTTGGCAGCTTTTTGTTGATGTTAGTTGCTTCATTCAGTCGTGTGTAGGGTTCACTGCAATTTTTTCTCTTCCCAGTGCATGCTCAGCCAGCTCTGTTTCTGTGTCCTAAGGGAGAAGGCTTCGTGGAATCTGAGGTGAGCAACCTCCAGCATAACAAAATCCCCCAGAAGAGCCCTTCAGAAAGCATTGCAACACCACAGGATGCTGTGAGTTCACCCATGTGCAGCAGGAGGACTCACAGAGGGGGGAGAAGCACTGATTTGATTTTGTAAATAAAATCACATGCTTTCTATCAGTGGCTGAAAAGACGCTCCCTTTCACAACTCCAGGAATTTTGCTATCTACATTTTTTTTTCTTTAAACTGAAAAAAAAAGTTTGAACAGTAAATATTTATCCAAGATGTGTGGTTGTTAATATGATCCAGTCTTCAGTCATTTTGAATGGTGTCATGATGACAGATGTTAATTCAGAAAGGAATAGATTGGACAATTTATGCCCGAAACACATGTGTTCCTTGGCGGCCTACATGGATTACTTGCATAGTTAGTGCTGTCTGAGCAATTTGTAATGTTGTCTCTGCCTCGAAGCACCGAGGGCTCCAGGACAGGGGGTTGATCTATATCTCCAGTTAGCTATAATAAACACCGAGGTAACTAAACTCCCTGACTGCTTTTATCTTCCCAAATTTATCTCTCCCCCTGTGCTACAGCTGCGCACGGTGCTTCTGGTTCTTCTTTAGAAGAAAGCAGTTTCTTCCAGCAGCAGAGGAAGATGTGCACAGGGTGCAAATCCCTCACCTCCTCCCCTGGAGCTCATCTCTAGATTCAGCTTCTCTCCTGCCACAGCACACGGTTATTTAATGCAAACGCTCAACAACTGGATTGAAAACAAACCACTCCACTGTAGGTACTAAGCAAGAAGGAGACTCTGGGAAAATCTTGCTTTTTTTTTTTTTTTTTTTTGGCAGTATTTAGATTCTTACAGTTGTGAGTTTATGGAATATGTCAAACGGTGTTTCCTTTCTTATTAGGACCAGGTTTGTGGAAGCATTAATATCTTCTTTATATCCTTTTCTTTAAATAGGAAGCATACATCTGGAGGAAAATGGCCAAGCTGATGGGTGCACGAGGCTTTTGCTAGGTCAACTCAGGAGGTTTTCTCTGCTGGTTGATTGGTTGTGTTCTGGCCATTTTCAGTGAAATTAATTTTGCCCACTACTGACAAGTATGGCAAATAGTGGGTCTGGCTCAGGCAATCAGTGCTTTGTTTGGAAAAACTCTCCAATGTAAATGTTCTGTTTAGATGACAGTTTATTTAAATTATCGTCTTTTAAGAATATTAAATAATGTTACAAGAAACTCATCTTTTGTAAAACACCTATTATTAATGCAAGTCAAGACAATAAAGCAGGGCAGGAGCTTCCTGGCATCTTCCCAGACTCTTGTTATTTTGACCTTTCTGCTTTCCCCTTCTAAAGGATGCTGGATAATTTGTATATGTTCTATACGAACACTCAGTGAACATAGAAATTATTTGGCTTCTCATTTCAGCAGAGATGCCAAAATAGGAGAAGACAGCTTTTTTGTGTACTCTTGCTGTAAAAACAATGTGAAAATTTCCCTGGAGACTCTCTTTAAGATAACTTCAGAAAGTGATGAGGGTTTCTAGGCCATAATTTCTACTGTGGTGATTCTTTTAGCTTTTTTTGTTGTAATGTGCCAAGAGTTTAGTCTAAATATGTGTTGTTTAATGAGATGAGATCTTGTTTGTATTCAAACTCACGAACTAGTTCTGCTCCCTAAAAAGACTTTGCTGATGGCTTGTCCTCAAGCGCCCTGGGATACCCTTGTGTTTGCCACCAAAACCTGCAAAGACAGCGCTCTTTCTTTTTTTTTTTTTTTTTTTTTTTTTGGGTTCTAGCATACTTTTATAAGTAGAACAGGTAGCTAGGTAGCTGTGCTTTTAGTTGGGATCACCTTAGGTTTTCTTTTGTAAGCAACCGGGAAAATGACTCTATCACTTCATTATACTTTCACCTTTGAGCTGATGTTTTCCATGCCACATGTTTGGCTCAGCTGGAAAGTTCAGCTGAAGTAATTTAGCTGTCTCTCAGGTTAAGGCTAGCCAAAAAAATACACTCTCCCACCCCATTTTGATGAGACACTAATTCTTCAGGGCAGTGGCTGGGAATTGGCCAGGCTGTGTCCCATGGCAGCCTGCTGGGGCCCTTGCAAATCCTGTAAAATCCACAGCACTTCGTTCCACGGGGGCTGTTAGATGCTGGCAACTCAGTTCTGAGTGAACTGAGCACGGTCCATCCTACCAGATTTCATGAGCACTGCTTGCCTTGCTCAGGTGCCCTTTCTGTACCCTTAGTTGGAACGTGGCATCTCCAGGATTTAGGAACAAAATGGGATTTTCCTTCCAATTGTTTCTCCACAGTGAGACGGGGGCACAGGGCAACAGAGAGAGCAGGGGGTATCCTCGGGAGCCCCCTTCCCTGCAGCCTGGGCTGGTGCATGGCAAGAGAGCAAAGCAGAGTCTCGGAGACTGAGGGTGGTGAGTCCTGGGATGGCAGGGAACTCCTCCAAGCATGCATTTTTGTCAGGATTGAATAGTTCAGGATCTGGTAAGAGGATGCATTCTCCTTCCCTAATGGCTGATCTCAAATGCAATAGCCTACCAGGGCTTGTAGTTGCACTTAGAGGACTGTGCTCTGAGTTCAATTACTCCACTTGATGGAGGTTTTTTTTCTTGAGTTGATTTTTTTTAATGTATTGAATTACACTGTAAAACTTTTTAAAGAGCTTTATGGTTGTAAAGCAAGCCATCAGAAGCTAAGAAAAGCAAATAATTTAACGTTGTGTTTTCAACATTAATTCAGTTCTCCTGTGCAGATGTTATTCGTAATATGGATATAATAATGTTGTCCTCGCTCTTGGAGTACTGCTGTCTATCTAGTGGAGGGGGACACTGAGACTTAGTCTGATTTCTGTCATGGAAGAAGTTCAGCCTTGGTGTGAGCATCTGCAGAAGCCGTGGAACGTGTTGTGGAGAGGAGAGAGCAGAGGAGAAATAATGGCCTCCTCCATTCAGCCTTTGAATGTCTGTTGTGATGCTGAGCTAGTTAGATCAGAAGTTCCCAAACACAGTTTAAGTCCCATGAGGCAGATGTGCAGGAAAGGTGTGTGTTCAGCAGCAGGAAAAGCTAAATGAAGTTGTACTGTTCTGAAAATGTTCTGAGAATTGAGGATAAGGTATCTGAAATTGAACATCTGAAGGCGGTGGAAACTGGGCATTCATCAGTGTGTTTTCTTCCCTGTAAAATGTTGTGATACATGCCAAATACTGCAGAGATGCTGTAAATATCAAAGTATTGCTTGTAAAGCACTTAGATGTATGGCAATATTAGAAAACCCGTGTGGGAAAATTAGAAAGTCAGTGTTCACAACAGAAATACTGAATTTCTGAAGTTGCAGGGCTGTCCTGCCTCAGCGCTTACTAACATGTGGATTTGGCCTTTCAGCCGTGGTATTCTTTTAATAGATGTTATGTGAGTATGACATTTCATAAACTATGCAATAAAAATAATAGTGAATTAAAGGGACTGGTCCCCTATGGTTATAAAATATCCCCTAAATAGTAATAATATTATAGGGCCTGTTCTTCGTTGGGAGTTTTCTGAAACTCTACTACTTTAGATATTTTTTCATTGAAGGGTTATTATTAATGGACGACAAACCACAACACAAACATAAATTATCTAAATCCATTGCTTTTACTAAAAACTTCCGTCTTTCCTAAGATATTTCAAAACAGGAACATTTCTTCAAGCTTTGGCTCAAAATCCAGCTTACGTTTTGAACAAAAGAGTCTGTAGTACAGTCTATCCATCACCCTATCTGCACATAGCGCAAGCACATCTTCTGATACGCCGTATGTGAGCTATCATGTATGCTTTGACTTGTGAAACGCAGTATTCATCAGATTAATCTTTAGTTTTCTTTGCAGCCAATCTGATACGTTCCAAGTTCCATTTTCTTCAGAGGACACCCTCTTTTGCTACAGAATTTTTTTGTCTTACAACTGTGAATCATGTTTTGCTCTCAGTTACACTGATTGAAATGTAGAAGTACATGAAAAGGACAGGAATTGCGTTGGATTTGCAACATGCATCATCCAAAAATAAATTTGCTCTCCTGACTCATTAGAGCTGGTCTTGGCCTCATGCTTCCTGGTCTTGGGAATGGTCGGACAGCAGATGAGCTGTGCAGGAGGTCTGTGTCTGTAGGTGAGCTGCATCACACCCAAAGTTCAAATGAAGTGCAGCAGGGCTGTTTGTATATACTTTGCTGTTTATTCATAATACGTGCTTGTATGCCAACAGGGCAGAAACTTGCTACTAGCAGCCATGGGAACACTGTAGTGTAGAAGACTGAACTGATACGTAATGCATCAGCGCTGGCTTCCCAGATGGCTTTTGTCACTGCTGCAGTTGCTGCTTTCAGAGCCAATATCTGTGGACGCAGCAGCTCCCTGTTCCGTGTAGCCCACGTGTTGGGCGCAGAGTTTAAAGTCTGCAACTCCCACTTGGAGCTAAGCTTCCCTTCTCTTGTGGTTTTCATGCAGAGATCTCAACCTGGCTATGAAACCTTCAGAAACTAATCTCTAAGCCAATGCAGTGAAGTATTTATTATTAGCTTCAACTTACAAAGAAGCATGGTTAGATTTTTTTAATTTGTTTTAGTTTTTGTTTTATGGTGGGTTCTTGTCTTTAAAAAGTACTATATGTTAAAAGGTGCTTTTGTCTTCATCCTGCTTTGCTGCTGTCTTTGCCACTGAAAACTGCGTAGAAAACTGAAAACTCTCTGGGTAGAAAATCTCTTTGGGTTGCACACTGAGGCACATTGGTAAAAACTAAATTTGAGGGGTTTACAACCTATTGGGAGTCCTCTTGGCCAGTATGTTAGCTGATAGTGCTGTGAGGCTGTTGGGAGATGGGGCATGCTGACTGGGAAATGGCCTGGGAAATTATAACCATTTGATTTTAGACTTTAAATTTAGATTTAGTGGGAGGGTATTCAGAGAGAAGAAACAAATTATAAAGATTAAAACTATCATATTGTTGGATGCTCCAAGAGCTGCATCTCCTTTGGTAGTGGGACAAGATGAGGGAATGAGCACAAGGTGCAGTGTTCCTGCTTCAGGCAGGGCGAGAGGGCCTTTCAGCAGGGCAGGTAAGAGCAGAACAAAATAAAGGTTTGAGTGCTGGCCACTGGAGCTGTGTACAGAGGGTGGTGAGGGGTTCTCCATTGCTTTGAGAAAGTTGGGTAAATATATATCAAGTGTGGGCTAGTGGGTCTGGCAGTTGACCATCAACCTGGATTGCAGGCTCTCAGCACTTCTGTTCTCGTTGCTAAAAATTCCTCGTTGCTTTGATAATTGGTGGAAATGATGAAACTTCATTTATATTACCACTTGTAGAAGAACATTTTATAGGCCTCCATGTCTCCTTGACCTCTGAGAAATGCATAGTTGGCTGATAAGATGGTTATTTTCTAGGAAAAGCACACCTTCCATATTTAATCCAGTTACACCTGAGCAGAAATCTTTCAGAAACCTCTGCGGATGGATTGCTGCAGTACCCTGTGTTTGCGTGGCAGTGAGTGCTTGTGGGTGATGGGTACAGGATAACTGCATTCCAGCCTAGGTGGGGGCAGCGATCTCAGTGAACCAAGTGCTCCGAGGCACTCAGAGGTCTCGTGACTGGCATGTCATTCTCTGGCTTTTGCTTTCCTTCTTGCCCTTCCTCTCCGTTTCTGGTGTTACCAGGGTTTGAAAGAGCAGTAATCTCCATTTGCCATAGGTTCTCTCTCCAGTCTTGTCATCTTTCTTGTTGCTCTGTAGCACAGTATTGCATGCCTGGACCTAATTCAACTTTGTTGGTTCATAGTTGACCTTTAGAGCCTCTCTGTCCCCTTCCCATCAGACTTAAAAGTCTTCCTGAGCAATGCTTCTTGCACTCCTAAACCTAGTAGTACAGAAAAGTACAGAGGTACAGAAGAGGGATCATCTGTGTCATTAGGGTGCCATAACATTACCCCTCATTTTGCATAAATATCAGAAATGCAGTTATTCTGTGAGACAGCCCCTAGCTGTTTGTAACTTCCTTTAAGGTGTACTTCTTGACTAAAGGTCTGAGTTTCCATATTTTATTTTAGAGTACGATGTGATCCACCTTGGTAAATCTGGGAACAGGAGATGGAAAACTGAACCGAGACAAAACCAGCCTGCAACAAACCATCTGTCCCCATTAGCGTTCAGTACTTCTTTGAGTAGGTAGAATGAGGGATTGTAGCTGGGCTGCCCTGCCCCTGGAGCTGTTAGGTGAGGTGTGCCATGTTTTATCCCTTCCTTATAACTTGCCATCTCTGACATTTTACATGCTGCACCTCTCTGAGGTCCCGGAGCTGAGTCTGTTGCGGGGATATTGCTGCTGCTCTCCCTAGATGAGAGCTGTGCAAGAGATTGGCTTGAAAACCCTGGCCCATCTAGATTTTTGCTACTTTTTAGTCTCCTTTAAAACTTTTTGTGGTGTCCTTTTCAATTATACAATTTTGAAAACACTCCAGGATTGCTTAGAAGTGCTGTGGCCCACAGAGACTTGTACTTCAGCCACGCTCTCCTGTCTCCTCTCTCCCCATGTTGCTTGTTTCTTTATGCTTATGCTATAAGCTCCTTTAGGCAGCACTTGGCACCACGCATGTTGATCGGTGACTAAGATTCCAGGTGCTCGGTAATACCAACAGATAATAAGGGTGGGAATTTAACATGGGGATGTTTTTTTCAGCCTAAACCCCGAGGTCTCCGTGTGAGCGCCAGGAGGTGATGAGGTACTGTGGGAACATTGCCCAAGCAGTTTTCAGAATCACTTTCTGACTCATTATCCTAATGGTTATCAGGAAGAGCGATACCGTGTCCTCAGAGACCTGTCTTCAAGCGCTGCAAGGAAGCAGGCTTAGCTGCTGGAGCAGGGGGATGCCCCCAGCTCAAACCACGGCTCTGAGCTGCTGAATCTGGCAGGGAGCTCCTGCCTTCCCTCCGAGCGCCTGCCGCTCCTGCTCTTGCTCCGTCTCTCCTAATAGCCTAAAGAAGGGACAGAGTTCCCCGACGGGAAGCGATTGCTTTGGAAACCTCGCCGAACATCTGTGTCCAATCAGACCGAACATCTCCACGAGGCAGAACAGCGGCCCCGTAGCCGAGCATCAGCGGTAGCGAGGAGCCTTGGCACGGGCTGCGCTTCCGACTGTGCGGCTCCGAAGGGGGTTGCGTCAGGGGAGCAGCCTCCCGGGGCTTGCAGTCGTGGTGGTGCTTTGTTTCGTAGCCTGCCAGTGACAAGCTGCAGAACAAAACCACAAAGCTCGAGATGCAGCTCGAAATTACAGGGTTTGCAGAGCCAAACCACAAGGCTGAGAATTTCAGTAATTATAAGCCAGGAAAACAGTTTTTAGTTCTTTGTGAGTAAGGAAAATCCCAGGGCTTTGCCTACTGTGTAGGTAGAAATATGAGAGCCGTCTGCTGAGACTCCCCATCTCTCACTGGAATTATTTTAGAAATTACAAATGGAAAACATACCAAAATGAAAGATGACCTGAGATGTCCCTCATTAAACTAAGGGGAATTACACAGAAAAGTTTCAGGGAACAGCACTGAGCAAGCAGAAATAAGACCAAAAGGACAGACCAGAACAATTTCAGAACTGTGTGACAGCCAAGGAAAGTAGCCAGGGAAATACTCTGGATAAATAACAATAAAAACAGCCACAACAAAAGGACCAAAGTGGACAGGTGTATGCCATGGATAGCATCCGTGTTGGTGCTGCACTTGCACTGAACCGATGGTGAGGAGCACAGATTTGGCCCTAGAGATTCACACAGCACTGGAAAAATGAGCAACTGTGATATGTGTAATTACATTTTCCCAAATTGCTCAAACAACAACAAAGTCTTGAGACTTTTTATGCTTTGTTATTTTTTCTCTTTAACGTCATATATGTGTAATGTAAAAAATAAAATAAAAAAAAAGTAAAAGCTCCTTAACAACCAGAACTTCTGTAGAATCTTCTGTGGAGTTTGAATCCAAACAAAAGGCAGTTTTGTTTTAAATACCTGGCAGACCTTTGATTTGTTTGCAAAATTTAAGCGATGCCTTATTTAGAGCTGCACGTGAAACCTTAACTCAACTTACAAATTTATTTTAGTTTCAGGATCACACGGTGTTTTTCCAGGAAGTGTCTGCTTGAAACTATGATCAGATGGTTTCATCGAATGAGTAGCTGTTCAAGATTTTTGTTTATCATCTTCGTTTCTGTGAGACCTGGAGCATGCTTAATGCAAGCGGAATCTGAGATATTTTTTTTTATTCCCTGGAACTGGAAGACCTTTGCTTTACATGTGCTCTTAGGAAATTATGAAGGTTTAATATTTATCCATTTTTAAATGAATTTTCACAAGGATACAAAACTCAGCTGACATACCAGATCCCTCAAATCCACTGGTCAAATGGATGTAGTACTTCGTTAACATTTGTAAAGTAGGATATTTTTTTCCAATACTTTTGGTTCAAAAATGGTAGGAACACTCAGTGGTTGAAAATGTGGTGTTGTAATGGAGAGTGTTAGATCACTTTGACTGCAGGCATTCTTGCTAATTCAACTGTGATGAAAGAACACGAGTTATTAGTTAGAATTTTTTTCCATTTAGGGTCCTGAGAGCTCTTTACCGTTGTCAGCGTGTGAACTTTAACTCTCGGGATCCTTGTTTTGGGCAGCAAAAGTGTATTGTGTTTGGGCAGCTTGGAGGTGGGACCAAAACAGGGCATCAGTGTCATTTGGCTGTCTTAGACTATTGGTTTGGATAACGTACATCCTTATTTCTTCAATGAATTGGCTGTATTAATGCTTTTTGTAAGGTAAGAGCCATCTACCGAAGTTTCCTTCTTCAGGATCTGAAATTCAGTATGAAATATGAACATGGCCATTAGATACTAGACATGGGAGTGGTCTGCATGGGAAGGCTCTGTAAGTGTTTGGTGCCACGTGTTGTGAGAGCTCACACAAGCTGTGCTCAGTACAAGCAGTGTGAGAGCAGCAGTTGGCATGGGCTGTGGCATAATTACCATCAGTAATTACAGGGGTGGTCGCTACTGGCCATGGGAGGCTCCTGAGGATTTCGTGGGAGAACATTAACATTTTCAAAAGTGCCTTGAAAGCAACTGTAAAATCACTGTTATGCTGCAAGCAACCCCAAACTGGTGTAAATAATGGCTTGCTGTTTACCTAGCCTGTGGTTTTTGTGTGCAGTTTAATGTCTGTCTGTTGCTCGCCTGGGAGATCGCAGGGAAGATGTGAGAAAGAGGTATTGAACTGGATTACCCTGCCAGAGCTGTCAGCAGATTAACATTCCTGCTATCCTCCCTCCGCCTCGCTCTGCGTTTTTAACACAAAGAGCAGTGAAACATGAGGATGTAATGGGGCTGGAAGTCCACGAACAAGGAGCACCTGGCGGCTCTGGGAGCAGTGCTGTGCCCGTCCCATGGTGGCTGGACCAGGGGGAGCACAGATTTACAGTAATGTGGCAGAGAGACACAAGCCTCCCTCTAGGCAGGGCTATCGAGCAGGGCAACAATTCCAGGCCAACGTTCTCCCACCTCACTTTGCAGGGTGAAGGCTTTAAATAAATATACACTGGGAAAAATAATGTGTTTTTTTTTTTTTACCTTGTGCTATGAACGTGCATGGCCCTTCACAAGACTGTATGGCACCTTTATAAGCTTATGACTGAATTCACCTAAAACCTGACAGAAGGTAATAAATCTAGGATAACGTAGGAAGTATGCAGCTTACACACAGAGCAGAGCTGTGCGGTCATTTTTCGTTCTCTGAATGTTCTTTAAAACATTTGCTATCCAAGAGTGCATCCCCTTGCAGGCAGGTGGGAGAGATCACAGCGTGTGCTGGAATGCTTAAGCCATTAATCAGACCAGCTGAAGTGCCAATAGGAGTGAAAACGTGGCACCAGGGAGGGGGTTATTCGTGCTGAAGCCCAGGCCCCTCTGTTTTCCTTACACTCGTCATCCAGCCTAGCTCACGTGGATCTGCAGAGGATGCCATCACCCCTCCAGGGTGCACCCTCCCACCATCAGCTTATACCAGTGCCTTGTGGCAGTGAGCAGTGACAGCGGGAACTGCTGCCAGTAGTGTATTTTAGTAGAATAATAGCAATCTGCTATTTTTTGTGTATAATTATTTGCCTTTTTTTTTTTTCTTTTTGTTACCAGAGTGCCTCTGATGGCTTTTGGAAGTCAGTCGCAACCCGCGTCCCGAGAGAGCCTCATGAGATACGTATCCTGAATCCCTACTTCATCCAGGAGGCAGCTTTCAGCTTCATTGGACTGCCTTTCAACAACGGCCTCATGGGCCGAGGGGTAGGTATCAAACAGAGCAGGCAGAACCAAGGGGAAGGGCGAGAACAAGCAGCAGAGCAGTAGGATTTTGCTGTTCTTTTTCCTCTTGGCCTCCACAATTGAAGGGAAGGGCCTTTGGCTCTGTTGTGGGGGCAGTGCTCAGCCTACTTAAGGGAAGGCAAGATCCTTCCTTTTTGGTACCAGGAGATGGCTGTTCCAAAGCACCTTTTCTGGAGGCAGCCCTGAGGCTTCCAGCACCAGCTGGGTGATTTCCTGCCATGTGCAGCCTGCTAGAAGAGCACTTCTCTGTGTGGCTCCTTCCCAAAAGGAACGAGGAGCCCTGTATCCTCAGTGCATCTGGACGTGGTGCAGGTCATGCCACAATTTTATAATTTGCTGTCCTCAAGGAGGCTGCAGCCTAAAATCACTGATATCGCTCTGCTGCTTCTGTATCCCAGGTTTACTGTAAAAAAAGTGTAAAGGTTTGATTATGAAACTTAGGAAACCTAAGAAATTCTGATCTTACAGTGGCAGGTTTTAGATGTAAAAGCTTACAGAAGAAAACAACGTAAATATAGTTTTAGGTCATAGTTATTAACAAAACACCTTTGTGATCATTCTAGTATCCCTATCATTATAGGATATTTGCGGTGTCACAGCATGGATTTGGACTAGACAGAATAGTGCCTTATTTTCCATGCTCTAATTATGTAGAGAATTCTTTACAACATTAGAGAAATTTATTTCCTGAAGATCAAGTAGGTGGGTGCCTGGAGGTAAGAAATTCACCGCTTAAAATGCGGTGTGCAAGATGTACAGACAGATTCAGCCACAGAGAATCATTCTTTTCAAAATGAGAGCTTCTGGCATCGCTGCCTATGTATGTACAGAAGTTGTCGTATGGTCCTGGAAACACTGGATTTTAACTCCAAGTACTGAGGTTATCTTACCCAAATATTCCCTTCAGCTAGGATCTAGTGTACTTCACCTCTCTGCATTCACCGTGACTTATCCTTAGAAGGATGTGGTCTTGATTCGTGTTCCAGAAAATAAGGACTGATGCCCCAATGAGGGACAGAAATCATCAGGACTTTGCTTTTATTTTTTTCAGATTTGTTTTTATTTTTAAACACGTTATTTTAATACACAAGATATTACTTAAGCTGAGAGGAGAGAATCCGGAAATGAAAATGCTGTGAACTGAAGTTTATGAGGTTTTGATAGGTTGTTTAACACAGATCAGATTGGGAAATGAAGGCAACTAAATTGAAACCTCATGTTTCACTTCATGAAAGTGCATTAAAAAATAGTTTATGGAGCTTTAAGGCAAGCAATCTTTGCCCATGACCCCTGCTAGGTTGTGTAAATTGTAGTTTGTTCCTTGAGATGGGGCAGAAAGAGCTCTGCAGGTGCAGGTACATGTGTGGGGCCAGGATGTTAGTAGACTCCGTGTGTCTGGGCAACGATGGTTTAATATACTGATTCTGTCAGAGTTTAAGAACAGGGGGAGAGTACCTGTAGCCTGTTGTTATAAATTTTACTGCAGACGTCAACTATAGACTGGTGTTACAGAGCTGATTGGACTTCATTCTAGTGAACGCTGCTACATCAGTGCGAATGCTTCAAAGGAAGCCACTGCTGCCAGTGTAAAGAAGCTGAGGAGAATCCTGGTGGTACAGATTTGACTTTGTTTCTCTGAGAATTTAAATGGGAATAATGGAAATCAGAGCCATGTAGACCAAGAATCCAACTCTGATTAATGATTTGAGAGAGATCCAGCAAGATGAGTTGGCCCTGTGAGGCAAGCTAGAGCAAGGAGCATTGCTCCACAAGAAAGCTATGTGAACATAGCTCATATAGCAGCTGCAGAGCATAGCTGCTTGGGTTCAGTCATGCTGTAGGGCTGCAAGACGGCTTGAGAAACTTTACTCAAGAAAAAAGCAACCTGGATGGGGGCAGGTTGGTGCCTCCATGCTGAAAAGCAGGGTGGTGTGGTGGGCAAGCTACACACAGGAGGATCAGGGCTGGGGATGCCTCAGTAATCGAGGCCGACATGAAATCCTCACAAAGGGCAGTAATATTCCACTCCTCTTTGGTCCCGATGCCTAAATAAACTTCAGTGTGCCTCCTGCACACCACATATGGTAACAATGTGCTGCCAATTAACTTTGTAATTTGGTGGCTTTTTCAGCAAGGTTGAGGAGAGCTAGTAAAATAGTTCAGGGCTGATCTCAAAGCGTTTTTTCCCAGGATTCAATAAAGGCTGAATGTAGTAACAGCCTCTGCTTTGATAATATAATTTGGGCCAGATGGTTCTGGAGGATAGCAGGGGGGTGCAACTCAGACGTATTTAGATTGAGCTTGTGGTATTGGTGGCTGGCAGTCTGAGTGAGGAGCAAAACTGGTCACCCACAGTGAGCAGTGACTTCTCTCTGGGATGAGTAAAGCTTTTCAGTTTTCTCAGTCCATTTACTTACGTCTTCAGAAAAGAGAAAGCTCTTTCCTACTCCATAGAGACATCTTTTCTTGGGATAAAATGATGATAAAGAACTTCAGTGTAGGATCCTAGTAGCATCTGGGGAAATTTAAAGACATGTCAATGCCTGAAGCTGGTTTAATACAAGAGAAATGAGCTAATCTTGTTGATTAAAGAATCCTCTTAATGAATGGGCACAGGCCTGGCTGACTAACTAGACAATGGTGTATGCCTGTGGTTTGTGTTTTGGTGGAAGTTCTGCATTTACAGGTCTTTTGGGCTTGAACCCAAACAGCTGTGGTATTGCAGCCGGTAATTCAGGCATGCAATAACCTACCCTACACTGCAGACAGATTACTGGGGGACAAGCACAAACATCAGTTCAGAGGTGGCATTGCCTGTTGCATGTAAAACAATCCGATGGTTATTGCTGTGGTGCTTTTTACTCTATACTGAATAGTCCTATCCACTCTGTAGTACTCAGGGCCATTTAAGCAGTGACTTTCTAGCTGCTGAGCCATGGTAAGAGGAGACTGGGAGGGCATTTCAGGTGACACAAGTTGTCAGGACTCTGATCAGGGACTCTAGTGCAGAGTGGTGCTTGTGTTTCTCTCTGCTGGAACAGTGCATCCAAGAAACTACTTATGATCTAACTTCTTCTGAGACTAAATTCTGCTGCCCAGAATTGTAAGCCTTGGTTTGTTCCTATCCTGAAAATCCTGGAGATCCTGTCTGGGTCTATAGACCTCATTAGGAAGGTAAAATATCCACCTCTGGACTTCACCCAGCCTCAGCACCAACTTGCCAAAGGAGGAGCCATGTGCAGAACTGCCATCAGGCCATGTGCAGGAGTGTTATCAGGTACCCCACCATGGATTAGCACCTCTGCAGAGTGCTGACAGCCCACATGCACTTGGGGATTAACCTCTGATGCTGGAGCGTTAGCACTGTGTGCCCTAGGGCTTCTCTTTGCTATGACATTGAGTGGACAGGCAGTCTTTCTGGAGATGCCAATGATGACCCTGGTAAAGCACATACATGGTTACCACAGAGCAACTAATGCAGTAAAGTCATGCCCTTGGTTGCCTTCTGTTAAATATTTCAGTCCTTAAGAAACACTCTTTGCATTGAATGGGAATGTGCTCTATTACAAATGGCGAATCAGAGCTTGTGCATCGGGTTAGATGCCATCAAAGGTGTTAGACTTAGGCTAGGTTGTGCAGGAGCTCAGCAGTGAAATGACTAAACTGAAGCTGCTGTGCAGCTTGTCGTGTCTCCAGGCTCAGGTCCCTAGCCTTTCCATTTTGCTCTACTGCAAACTCTGCCGGTTCTGGAGGCTCCCTTGTGCTTACAGCAAGGGACAATTACGGGACGTGAAGGAAGTGTTGGAGATGTTCTGTTCTGTCTTTTGAAGCCCAATATTGTAGCTGATTCTGTACGAGCATGGAGGTAGCTATGGAATCTCCTGTGACAGGGACTGCTCCACAGAATGCCAGGCACTTATCTGGTCACAGTAAGTGATGCTAGATTCCCTTTTGTGACGTATTTCCAAACTTGCCAGCTAGGGGAAGCAAAAAGTATTTTTCACATTGTTTCACATTTCACATTGGGCAAACATAAATGAACAAAAAGAAAATGCAGTGGCTGTTCTGTACAGCATGTGATGGCTCTTCATAGTTTTATTTTGTATTTCTTCTGTTTTTAAAGCTTTATTGCTATTAAGTGATCAGGTCTGCAACTGATAAAACTATGGTAGCAATTTTTCTTGGGTAAGCGTTTTTTCAAGTTTTCCCTCAAATTAATGTAGTAGTCAAACCAGTTTGAGTATCTAGGTGTGGTATTATTGGGGGGGAATTTCTTATTTAGCAGCAATCACCCTTTTATTTAAAAAAGTAACAATTGAAATACTCCGAACAATCCAATATACTTTACCCTGTGCTAAGTGAAATCCCATAAATAACTGGAATTCATTTAACATATTAAGGGAGGCAGATATTTCTAAAAACAGATTTACAGCAGTCATTTCCTTCCAGTCCAGAAGGCAGTGACACAGGAGTGACCCAGGCATGGAATGAAAAGCACTAAGAGATTTTCACATGCACCAAGCAAAAAACATTTACAGTCCTCTGCTTGAGTTGCCAGCACTGGATCTCCAGCACGGGTCCAGAGGAGGGTGGGTGTTCATCTTGTTGAACGTCTTGTTTTTATTTCTATGAGTAGAAGGTCTCCTCAGAGGGTCCAATGGAAGATGAAACAGCAATGTCTTGAAGACAAACCTTTCATCTGTCCTCTCACAGCAGAGAACAATGGAGGAGGATTTTGGAGAACCTGTCGTATGTCTGTATAGCTAAAGACATTTCTGGTTCCCTGACCTGGTGGTGCAGCCTGGCTTTGTTTGCAGCACATGGAGCTTGCAGTGATCCCTGACTCTGCACAAGCCCTTTGTATAGATCTTTGCATCTCTTCTCTTTATGCTATTCTTACTCAGGACCCACCATGCATGTGCTCACCCCACTTATGGAAGGCGTCATGCCAGCAGCTCCTGGAAGGAGCCATGCTCTGTATGCACAGGCCACCTTTGTGCAGCTCCACCATGGCAATGTGGTGCTCACCACTGCTATGTTTGCTGTTAGTTTGCCTTCTGCTTTCATGGAAAGCAGCATCCCAGTGTGTGACAGGGCCCGGGTACCTCTCAGAGTGCCGGTTGCTTCTGCTCAGAGCCACGTTCTTCACCAGCCTCCTCTGGTGTATCGGTCCTGACCAGGTGCCTGTCCGGCCCAGTTGTGGCCAGGGCTGAGGAAGAGGAGAATTGTGCAGGAGGCCTTACCATAGGTGTATGAACCCTTCTCTCCAAAACAAGGACCTCGTTGGCCTAGTTGGAATATCCACCGTCCCAGCAGAAGTGGAAGTCTAGCCTAGGCCTAGTGGATCACGGGCCACCAGGTGCTTTGAGTGTTGCTCACGCACAGGAGGCTGGCACAGCTCCACACACCGGGGATGTGTAGGCCAAACATTTTTAAGCATTAAGAGGTTTTCAGGTATGCTTCTTAGTTACTGCCAAGCCATCAGGTTGAAAGCAGCACTGCTTGGTGGTACAGGAGTACCCAGGCACATACAGTGCCATGAGCAGGAAGACAGGATTATGAACCCTGAGGGGAAATGTTGGGATTGTTTTTTCCCTAGTAATGGCCTAAAATAACAAGAGGCCTGCTCAGTTGTTTGAGAAAGTTTTTTATTTTCATAACTCAAGACAAGAGGTGTGGTGGTTGCTTTGGTATGTCTTTGGGGCACGGCACAAGGGTGTGTGTGCTGAGATAGCACTGACGCACCGTGCAGGGCATAGCAAGCCGGGTTTGGCACACCATGTCCAGGATGCCTAGCTTCTTTTGGAGTGACCTGTCCCCCAGCTTGCCCCGTAGGCTGTACTGGCTCATTAGGTCCAGATTAGAGCTTAGCAGCAAACCAGTTTAAATGCTACCAAACAATCAGAAGAGCTTGGAAGCTGCGTAGATGCAGCCAGAGAATAATTATAACTATTTCCTCTCTCTGATACATGTTCCCTCTCATTTGCCGATTCTCCGCTGAGAAAAGAGGAGACCCCTTTCCTCTGGATCTGGAGAACACTGCTGGGTTGGCTTCTCTGTAGTACAGCCCAGGATCAGTCCCTAGATCCGACAGGTCCTTCTCTTTCTTGTGCCAGGTGGACAAGAGGCAGTGCTTCATTTTCAACAGAGATAAGGAGGAGCAGAAACTCAGCACACTGTCACGGGAGAAAACTGCTCAGTTTCTATAGTTTACACCAAATCAAGACTAAAGAATTCTATTGACTTAAAAATAACGTGTGCTTAACCATCAGTCACACTGCTTTTATACTTCTGTGCATACTGGCTCCATCTTTTTTCCCTCCCAGTCTCTCAAATTCCTCAGTTCCTGTTTAATCTGTCTGATGGTTGATTCCTCTTCAACGTAAGCAGTCTGGGGCAAACACCGTGTTTTGTGCATTTGATCCACATGCATCTGTGTGCACACAGAGTTTGTACTCGTTTTCTCTTCTTCTTCGTGGTTCTATAAACCATGCCATTACTAAGGGTGGGCTCTGCCTTGGTGCATCCACTGTACTCAGTGAATAGCAGGGATGATAATTTCTGCAAGAATTTTGTAAGTGGTCTTTTCTATTCCTTGTGGATCTCACTGCAGCAGTAGGATGTGAAGCTTCATTTCAGCAGTAAAAGTGTAAGTGGATACAAATCTTGGTCTTCAAGGGGGACAAATGTAATAGGCTGTAGCCCCCATAGGCATGAATATAAATAAGGCATCATTTAATTAAAAACTGTCATCAGATCATCTGTTTCTGAATGTGATTTTAGGACTACACAAAATTATTTTGCTAAGGGCACAATTTGAACTTCTGATAGTATTGGGTGTTAAACAGATTATTTGCCATAAATCCGGAGGTTAGGAAATCTTTAGTATTTTAATCATTTTACAGAGGAGCAGGCAGTACGGAGATACTGGGATGCCAGGAACTACTAAAGGACAGAAGTAGATTAGAAAATTATCTCCTATTTTTCCATAAAGGCTGTTGCAGGATTTATACATAGAGTAAAGTGAAGCAGGTATTTGGTGACCAAAGGGAAGTTCACTTTTGATTTCTGTTATCAGTTACTCTCCAGACAGAAATAAGAATATACTTGAAAGAAAGTTATGGTGGTTTGGCAGTCCTCCCATTAAGGTTGGGTAGTATGATTAATTCTCTGTGGTTTTGCAAGACTCACATTAGAAAGTTAGCTCTTGAAAGTTAACTTAGCCAGTTAAATTCCCTCCAGGCAAAGACCCCGTGTCTCCCTTGAGCTGTACCGTGGGAATGGGCCCCGTATAAGTGTGGGTGGTGTCAACGCCATCGTATTCTCCAACAATGACATGTTCTCAAAAACGTAACCATTTACTCGCTGTGTTTTGGACACTGTAACTATAGCTCAGCTAAGGGAAACGTTTTGTGGCACGTCCACGTATCTGCTGATGCAATTCAAGCGACATTTGAGTGTCATTTCCTATGTAAAACATAAAGCTGAGAATATCTGAATATCTGAATTTGAATTGCCACGCATGGGAAGACAGGATATTCTTGTGTACTTTGAAATTTAGTGGAATTTTCTTATCCTTGCTGAGTAAACTTCTTCTGTTGTTTTTTGTTTTTTTTAAACCCATCCTTGAGATTTTATGATGACTAGTGAATTAACAATTAACTAAAGTAACCAGAATAAAACCAATATTGTTTGTGGCAAACGTGGTCAGTATAAAATGAAGGTAAACAGCAAAGCTGAAATGACTCTGCCTTTCTTTTCCTAACATCTAGAGCTGGCCCAAGAGGATGTAGTAAGGTCTTTTCATTTCAAATGCGCACTGTTACAGTTGCATTGCAGATGTTTGAATTTAATGATCATTTATTTAGACGTGAGCAGTTTTTGCATTTTTTCACGTTTGCATATTAGTGTAACATCAGCGCGTTGTTATGCAGAGCGTGTTGAGCTCTCCATAGCACATGGGTTGTGCTCCCAGCTCTGCTCATCTCAGCTAGGTACGGGTGGAGTTCTTTCCTTGCAAAACATCAGTCCTGGGACATGGTCAGGCAATCAGAAGTGAGCGCAGGAGTGTGCTGCCAAAAGCGGGTTCCTTTGAATGAGAGGAAGAAACTCAAAACATGTGCGTTCCCAGTCTGTTGTGAACATGGGCGAAATGCAATAGCATTGCTCGCTGGTACAGGATAACCCCTCTTACACGCAAGATGTAAGCACACATTTGGTTTCTACATCTCAGCTGAGATGCTGTCACCCTCAGTGACTGTCTGAGCATGCCCTCTGAATTCATGATAGCTTTGATATGGCGGTATTGGATGTCTTACAAATAATGATAAGATGTGTGGGTGGATTTCTCAGCCTCTCCCTAGCCCCTGGGGTAAAGCTACCTTAGCAGATTGATCTGGTTAATGGGGAGTTGGAAATGTCTGTGAGCTGGGGTTTTACACTGGAAACACTCATCCATCACAGCACTCATGCTCATCTGGACGCACAAGAGCACCACCGTCCAGCAGCACTGTAGAAGCCAGATGAGATGGGAAGGGCTGAGGATAGACTTTGGTGCAAATGGCAAGTCAGCAGCAGGAAGAGGACAATCAGGGGTGTCCCGACTCAGAGGACTAGCAGCAGTCTTTGAATGACTTCCCAGTATGCTGGACCAGGAGCGTGGCACAGGACAGTGCCCTTTGCCTGTGGGGGTGTCTCTGAGCAGAGGAAGGAGTCTCAGTGCACACTGGCTCTGCCTGGTCTCCTCTCCATCTTCTAGAGCTGTTTAAGGACCTCCTTACAGCTTTTGCCATCACTAAAATAAAGCATTTGTACTGTTCCTCACTTCTACTCTGGTGTGGTGGCCCATTTGGGACAAGTATGCCTCATTAGCCTAGCTCCTAGCTGGAGGTCAGTACTATGTGTAGACCTGGAATCCAGCCTTTAAATGTTTTTTAATTTCAGAAAACTAACATGTCCACTGTGACTTGTCTTCCAGCTCGTCTGCTGCCCTGTTCTCAGGATAGCAAAACTGCGGGACAGGAGTTTGACCATTGGTATTAGTCCTTCTGCCCTGCAATACTCCCCTGGAGAGCTGGGTCATGGAGTCTCAAACAAGAGCCATTGCTTTTGTGCCAGGTGCTTTGCAGGAAGCAGGCTAACAGGATTTTCTTTACAAGTTGGGAAGCTGTTGACCCTGCAAGCTGGCACCGGCCATTTCATGTGCAGAAGTAGCCAAATACCTTGTTCTGGATTTTGTGCTTAGTAGTAGTAGTTTTCCTTTGAGCAGAGACAATAAGAGGAAATCTTTGACAACAGAAATGGCGACTTGCTAATGACTTCCATTCCTGCTTTCTTTCCTCTCAGAACATCCCCACCCTGGGAAGCGTAGCAATAACCATGGCGCTCCACAACTGTGATGAGGTGGCGGTAGCTGGGTTTGGCTATGACATGAGTTCCCCCAATGCACCGCTGCACTACTATGAGAACATCAAGATGTCTGCCATCAAAGAGGTAGGGAGCTCCTGCTGAGCACGTCTTCTTCCCAGGCCCACCGACCACCCCGACCGTGGAGCCTGCCCGGGACGGTGATCGACTTCCAGCTTTCCTGCGTGGGCCAAACGACAGCTCCACCCAGGCATTTGCCCGTAAAACTCCAGACATTCCCCCAAGCGCAATGTGTGTTAAAAACAGTTATTTCTGCTGGGAAAAGTTCTCTGGAATGTGCATATAATGTGGTTCCTTATTCTCAGAGCGGCAGAGAAAAGCTCTGTGTAAACGTTGAGCGGGGTGAAAGGGAACAAATATGCTCAGGGGTTGAAAAGATGTGGCCTGCTACAGCTTTGTGATCCGTTGTATTGCTCTCTAATCCATGTGCTGCTTCTGCTAGATGATCCCCTGCTCAGCCCCTGTTAAACGTGGGGGAGGTGAGATTAGCCTGTGCAGGCTGACCAGAGCAGCAGTTAGCTAGTGTAAATGCATGAGAGAATGGAGCATGGAGGCTGCTCTTCAGAGCCACATCTGCCTTTGAAACATTTGCTGGTGCTGTCCCAGTGAGATGAACAGCCCTTTTAGAGGAACAAAAGCTCTCACGGTGGTATAACGCAGCAGTATTTCAGGTCTGGCCATTTTCTGTGCTGAACTAGAGCAAGCTTTGCCACTGGCCTCAGCACCTTCTGTAGTGGGAAGAGCTGCTGACTTTTTGGTAGAGCCCAGTCCTTTCTGGCACAGATGTGGCCCAGGTCTTTCTAAAATTGCTCCCCCTCTTCACTGGCTTCACTGAACAGAGGAACTTTCTCTGTCCTACTCCACATTGTGAAAACAGTGATGTTCAGAGGGAAAGAACGCTTGTTGTGTTGTTCACGGACAGCTGCTCTCTGCTGGCGCTTATATTTGTCACCTCAACTGCTGTGCCATTGATCCAGGTCAGGAGGGAAGCCTGGAGGTCGTGTTTTTCCAAATCATAATATCATATATATCCTAGGACTCAGGCTGGACAACCTTAGGCTGACTGAGAGGAATTAGCAATGGGTACCAGTCAGCTTGAGAAATGGGAAGAGCATTTCTAATTATCATAGCAATGAGGCTTTGGAACAACCTCTCAGTAGAGACCAAGAGAAGAAACTAAGATTGGGAAAAGACTGTGAGGAGGTCCCTAGATATGTCAAGGAAAGTACCTCACAATACATCCTTGTGATCCTGAGGTACCTTCTGGGCCTGTGGAGGTAGCAGAAAAGTCTGTCTCTTCCAAGACAGTCTGCTCTTGGACATGGGGATACTCACAGCAGGTGTCCTGTGCCAAGCTAGGTTTGCAACCTAGAAGATGTCTCTAGCATCAGGGACACCCACACAGGAGCTGACAAGAATGAAGTCGTCTTGCTCTTGCTCCTTGCACGGGTCAATGGAAAGAGTTGGCAAAAGGCACTGGATGACAGGCTGCAGCCCTCTGCTGCAAGAGAGGTGTTAAAATGCTCCAAGGCCTCCCCTGGGAGGCACTGATGCAGGTAACGCAGCCTGCAGTACGCTAGAGGGAATGGGTGGGCCCTGGCACTCGGTGTCACTCTTGCACCCGCCCACTCTCTTGTGCCAAAAGCTGCCGAACATCAGCAGGGAGCAGAAAAGCTCTTGCAAACAGTTTTTCAAAAGAGTTCAGAGGAAAAAATCGGGAAGCACCATGGAGAGGGGTGTGCAGTGAAGCAGGAGCTCTGCCGTGAGTGAGCTTCCCATTCCTCCGTCCCCTTCCTGGCCACTTTCTGCCGTGTTCCTCATTGCTGCCAGCAGGCTGTGCATGGCACACCGAGCCCTATCACACCCACATGCATTTAGTCCTGCTTTTCCAGGGCCTGCCACCCCATCTTTTGGCTCCTGAGAGCTAGCCAGTGGACACATATCTGAAGTTGCCAGTTCAGATTGCTTGGATTTTTGATTCTCGAGGTCAGCACCCTGAACGAGCTGCAGAAACCAGCGGGAGACAGGAGGAGGTCGCTCTTGGGCACTGTATGAGGTCTCAGGGATAAAGTTGGCAAGGCACAGGGCACGGATGGGGATGAACATGTGAAATGCAACCCAGTGGGTCTCCGATAGAGACCAGTCCGTGCCTGGTTTGACAGGCCTCTGTTGTCTGGGAGCTGTCAGTCGGCATGTCCAGGCTGTTCTGTACAGAGGTGAGGGAGCGTTGAAAGGGCTGGTGGAGCCTCACTAATTTAGATGTCAGTGGGTTTGTTTCCGCAGCCGGGGCTGCTGATGAGAGCTCTGCTGAGCTGGTCCTGGGAGGAAGGTTCCTGTTCCATCTGAAGGCAGGTTATATGATCGCTGTCTGCCTGTCTAATCCTCACGTGCTCACCCGCAGGCTCCTCTTACATTTCTTTGCCGTGGTACAAGAAAAGCCATCTGTTCCCGAGTATCAATAATTAATGCCCCTCCTGCCTCTGCCCCTCCCTATATGACAAATTGTTTGTGATATTGTGGAATGTGAAGAGCAGAAAGAGGATTGCATTTCTTTCTCTCCCATTTAATATTAATGGTAGCTGGTAATTGTTAGTCACCTGAGGGTGAAGTTGAAAGACAAAGGGCACGATAGGTGGGTTCTCTCTCCTGCAGTTGTCCTCAGGTAACTCACGAATGAAGATTTGCCCCACTCTGGACTGGAAGCACTCTGCACACTCACTCAGAGACCTGCACATGGTTTGCAAATCTAGAGGCTGACCTTCATTGGTACCTTGTGGCAAACCTTGCCATTGGTATTGGCGAATTGAGAGTGACCCAGAGCCAAGCTCACAAAGGTTTTCATCTCTTCCATCTGCTCTGATACCTAAAGGCCCACTGGGGCATCTTCCTCGGTGTTACCTTTGGACCTCCAGGTTTGTGTCTGCAGCTAGTTCTTCCTGGTCCTCCAGGAAGCTGAGAGTGTTAAATAATGGTGAACTGTTGGTAGGGGTGGAAACTGAGCCCAACTGAAACTGCACCAGCAGGCACCTGGGGGCTCTGATGGTCCCAACACCTACAGCTTCATTCTTGTGACCGTAAGAAGAGAGCAAGCAGCCTGCCAGGCATGGCCCTGGCTGGCTCCCTAAACACGACCCCATCCCATAATCCGACTGCCAGGCTCCTCCAGCCTGAATGACTGACAAATCTTCAGTGTTTAAGCCTCGAGAGCAGCTGCAGGGAAGCACTCCAGCTCCACCCTGAAACCATCATTGTCTTTACAGAGGAAATGTAAACATCGACGTCCTGGGGCTGGAGGTGCTACATGTGTGTGTGGCATATGGGATCCTCGGAGACATCCATCCATCCCGTTCCCTTATCTCATGTCTGCAGGGGAAGGGGCCTGCAAGGAGCGTGCGCCCTCTCAGCAAGGTGTGTCGCTGATTTACACTTGAGGCCTGCTTGACATCTCCCTGGACACCCTTGAAACCCTGTGATTCATCTCTGAGGAATTTGTTCTGATTACATAAAAAAAAAAAAAAGCCAGCAAAATACACTTGCTTGCTCACAGCTGGGCGGAGATGCCTCTCCCATGCCAAGACTGAGGTGATAAAATCTCTGTGGAAATGCATGTGATTTTTCCTGTTGCTCTGTGGGATCAATGGCTGCATTTCCAAGAGGCGATGGGGCAGCCTGGGTGTACAGTTTTGCTTAGTCTTTGCTTTCCCCGATGGGGTAGAAGCCCTCAAGGTCCCAAACTGTGCTGGATTGCTACCGCAGGAGGCAGCTGCCTCCGCTGCTTCTTGCAGCATCTCAGACTCCCAGGGGCTGGACAGACATTTCCTGCTCCCAAGGAAAAGGCTCCACGAGGAGGCAGGTGCTCTGGAGCTTTATCTGTGGTACCATTCAGGGCGATGGATGCAGTGATTAATTCCTTAGGGCCCTACTGTGGCTGCAAAAGGCACGTGGATTCTCCTGCTCTTTGTGAGTGCCCATGGGAATAAATTTGTCTGGTTTATACCTGGGTGGTTTCTTTACCCCCTGTCTTGGGGGCAGCACAGTGTGCTCCAGCCAGTTTCTGTCCTGGGAGGCCTTGTAGAGGAGACCCTTTTCTGCTCATAAACATGCTCTGGAGAGCACACATTTCAGGCCATGAGCTGGAAAATCAGCACTTGCAGTGCAAAACTGCATCACAACTCCGCTGCCTAGCACCTTCTCTGTTGATCTAACCTTCTCCCCGTTGTGTCTGGGGATGCAAAGTCCTGGCACACATTTCCATGAGGGTTTTCTGGGCGCTGTGACCTTGCTGCTCTCTGGTCCGTTACTGGGGGACAGCTGCTCCATGGACCTCATGCCATCGTGTGAATTCTCACAAGTCATTTTTTTAGCTCTGATCTTTTTTGTTCTAACTTACAAAACGCAGAAGGTCTAAGCCTGTCATCTCCCTTCAGTTACTATTTTCCCAATTTCCAGTAACTTGTAACAGCTTTCGACCCTTGGCTGCTTCCCTGAGCGCTGTACAGAAAATGAATGAATCCTTGCCAAGGTGTATGCTCACTTGTTTCTGTTTTCATGGTGATGAGCCACCAAGCTGATTTTTTTTATAGTTTATTATATTTTAATTTCTTGCCCATGTCCTGTAGTGCTTCCTGCCCAAGTACTCCATAAAAGTGTATTTTTGTCACAGGTCACTGTCTCCTGTTAATGTAGAAGTGTCAGATCCACTGGGAACGTAAAGAAGGAAACATGGAAATGGAGGTGAGGAAAAAAGGAATCGTTTTAAAAGGGAGTGAAAGGTTTTCAGGATTAAAAGAAAATGAATGAACCCGCCTGTCTTACAATACAACTTCACTGCTAATAGCAAAGCAGGTTAGTGTTTCAGGCAGAAATTACTGCAGGATGGGAAAGTGACAGTGTTTAGAGTAGTAAAAACATACCCGAGAGGCGCTGATGAAACCGAGAGCAGGAGGCTGTGTTAAATCATGAGAACGAAGCACGGCACCAGCTCCCAGCATCCTTCCCCGGTGTGCTCTGCCCTGGGTGGCACCACACGGCCTTCCCCGCGCTCAGGGCTGGTACAAATGGGGAACACGTGCTTAAAAACCACCCTTATCAGTCAGATCCCATCTGGGGCTGTGCCGGCGCTGCTGCTGGCTGCTCTCCCTTTCTCTGCAGCCGCAGATCAAGCGGCAGCGCCGCTGCTGTCGGAGGTGTCAGCTCCTTTGATACAGCTGTGCCCGGCACCGCAGGCACTCGCTGCCTGACCCCAGGGGGAGCCTGCCTTTGATGGCTTCTTTCTGATCCCTGGCTCCGCTTCCCCTGCAGGTCTTTGTGGGATGCTGGAGGACACCGGCTCCTAATGCCTCTCATTCAGGGTGTGTGAGGGCTGTCACAAGGGCCGGGGAGGTGGGCTGCAGCATGCCGTGACACACAGCTTTGTCTCTGTCTCCCCCCGCCAGCAGCCACCCCTCACAATAACCCGCAAACATCCAGTTTGGAGTCTCAGCCCGTGAAGGCACAAACAATAGCGCTTTATCATCATCTGGACTCTCTCTGTGAAGCCGCCCTTTGCATTTAAAATCAAGGAAAGTTGCTTGGGAGGGGGTGACGGGGCTGCTGCAGGCCTCCAAGTACCTAAAAGTTTGCGGTAGCCAGCAAGAAGAACAAAACTCCTTTGAAAGCAGGGCAGATGTCTGGCCTGGTGATTTATAGGCTGAAAACACAGCTATTCGAGCCTGGCTGATGAATTGCCATCGGAGTACAAGGAATGGTGCGGACTGAAATGGAGGTCAGCTTTGGAGGGGGAGGTTAGGGGCTGGGGCAGGGGGACCTCTGAAAGGGCAGTGCTTTTTCTTGGGGCCCGCGGTGATGACTGATGAGGTTTATACATTTTTGCCTTTGTTTAAAAGCCACCTGTTTGACAGCATTTTGGCGGAACGAAGGCCTCACATGCTGTTCCTGTGCGTAAGGACTGTGTGTCTGTGTAATACAAATCTAGGGAAGATTGATGGAACAGCACTCACGCCTGCAGCACAGGTACTGCGTTGGTCAGTAGGACAGAAATATGGTAACGCTTTCAGGGTACCACTGAGCCCTAATAGCAGCATGGATAAAAACAGAACTAAGGTCTGGTGAAGATCTCTGTGCCTTTGTTAAGTGGAAAGGCAACGGGAGGTGCTCTGTCACTCAGATGGTTTTTCCAAAAGAGAGTTTAATAAGAGGAGAGTTTGATAAGCTGAGTGCTGGGGTGGCACTTACAGGGGGTGCTTGGTGGAGCTGGGACACACGTGCACACGCAGGTCTCTATTGAGGCTTAGCCTAGGAGAACTGGCTAACAAAAGCAGTTGCACTGAATTGGTCAGGGACTCATTATAGAGGGGAACTTAAAATCTTTTTTTTCCGCAAAAATTGTCTGCAATTCATGTTTGTAGCAAAGGCAAAACTAACAGTAAAGGTTCGAGATGAAGCTTTGTAAATAACTGCTTCAGAGTGGTGTTGGAGGAGCAGGAGAAAGCATTAGGCAGAGGAGACTTCAGTCTGTCGGTTGGAAAGGACAGAGGTAAAGTGAAAACCTGCAAAAGTTGGGCTGAATTAGATCTCGCAAAGGAAAACAAAGCAAATACTGCATGGTCCTGCTGCAAGCAAATAATATTGAAACAAGGAAAGAATTATGAGGGCTGTGGCATCCCAGGAGGTAAAGGATGTGGAAGGCATAGGGATTAAAGAGTCCAAGTGGGAATTGTGTGAATGAACACGTTACCTCTATAAGGGAGATGGGGTGAACATGAGGGAAAGGGTGACTTAGGGTGGTAAGTTCATAGAAAGAGAAAATGACTGGGTCAGTAGTGAAAGGTGAGAGCTGTTTGAGTTAATGCGCTGGGTATGAACGCCTGAAAGATCCCTGTCCCTAATACCACGGTGTTGAGCCAGCTAAGCTGCAAGTCCAGAGGAAAAGGTCTTCAATAAATCTTATCAGGTTACATGTGGTTCCATGGGATTAAATTATAGTGGATATTATACCTTTATTTCCTTTCTTTTTCTTCCCTGAAACGGCAGGATGGGAGTGAGGTAAGGAAAATAATCCTGTCAAATTCAGAGCTCCTAATCTGACCTCAGAGGTACTATTCAAGAACTATTCAGAACTTCAGAGCAAAGTTTAAATGAAAGAATAATTAAATCCTGAAAGCAAACACAACATGGATTTACCAAAGGCAGGTTACAAAAACTAATTTAATATCTTTATTTGATTTTTTTTTTTAAATCGTTCCAGGGACAGAGGAAGTGTAGCAGATCAGTCATCTGACGTTCAGTTAAGCGTGTGAAACTGTGCCATGCGAGGTATTAGGAGTTAAGCTTCAGAAGCTACGGTTTGGTGCAACACCTGTATGTGAACAGGCTCTGAAGAGGAAAACAAAGAGCAGCACTGAATGGAGGGCTGGGAGTTCCCCCAGAGGAGGTCACGTTCAGTGTTTGCATTAATGATTTTTGGCACAGGAGGCGGTGGTGTGCAAGTCGAATGTGTGATGATACAAAGCCAGGTGTGGTCAACACACAGGAAGATCAAAAGACCATCCAGGAAGACCACGATCACCCTCAGAGCAGGAGCGAACTGGATGGGATGGAACCTAATGAATGAATGGAAAGTCATTCAGTTGGGACAATAACAGAACTTCTTATTATAAACTGGGAAAGCATTATTTGACAATGACAGAGGAGGGAAGCGCTTCGATGTGTACTAATAAATCACAGGATAATTCAGGATGCAAGGCTATTACTGTGGGAAATAAAAAGGCAAATGTAGCTCTGGGGAGACTCAGGGAAAGGACTCCTGGTAGAGAGAGAACTGCACAAGGCAATGGTGAGCCCTTTTCCTGCTTCATCACAAGGACAGAGGGAGCAACTACGCCTCTGAGAAATCTCCCAGTTTTCCTAGGGGAGATGGAGAGCCTGTTTTGGTAGGAGAAAAAGAAAGCATGGCTTCTTAGCTTGGTAGAATGAAGGTTGAGAAGAGATACAATAGCTCCCTGTATATGTATTAAGAACAAGCAAGAGCTAAAAGAGCTTTTTAAAATTTCAAGTTGCTGTAAGAATGACTGGGCATAGAGGAACTGGGAGCGATTCTTTCTTAACCATGAACAAGAGAATTAAGAGAATTAGCAGCAGTGAAGGCTGCAAAATGAGCTCTGTGCAAGGGACGTTGCCCGAGAAGCACCACTTCTTGCTGCCACCGTGGTTTCTGTGCGGGTTTTCAGGGAGAAATGCTGCTGACTTGCAGAAATGTGGAGGATGTAACAGAACTGAGAAACCTCTGACTTTGCAACCTGCTCTTTTGCTTGAATGCATTCTTTGTTGACTTCACTCTCTCTTATTTAATTTCCCTGTATTTTATGGCATTGCAACAGACTTGATAAGACTAGCATGCTCTGAAGCTGAGCCGTTGCCCCACTTGTAATTGACTGCAGATGGTGAGCTTACCTTCCTTGTGGGTTGGTCTCTGAAACATTTTCTCAGTCTTAAAATACTCCGCTTGGCTTCTCGTGAAGGGACAGAGGATGTTTTGTGCTTCCTTGTGGAATCAAGAAAGGAGAGGTGGTTCTGGGGCTGCTGCATTTGCATAGTCCTGAAAGGTAGCTTTAACCCATGATAAATTTTGGTCTAATAACTGTGACCAAACACTCATACATCAGGCCCACTGCCACCCCCTGGGATGGACAGCTCTAACAGTGCACGTGCTGGCAGAGCGGCTCTGCTGCTGCTGCCACTGAAAAGAGCAAACAGGGAAAGGCCCAAAGCAAAGGAAATCCCAGCCCGCACCCCAAACAAGAAGGGTTCTGGAGCCTCCTGGATGTTCATTAATCCAGCCATGGCTCACACAAGCTGCCCGATTGTTCTCACAAGCAGGAGCTGGACCGAGCACCTGCTTGAAGCCTGCAGCAGAGCAGCGAGGGCAGAGCCCCTCTGCCAGGTCACAGCAGCAGCAGCGGTGTGACGTGCAGTGACATAAAGCTGGAGGTGGCACTGTGTGATCCAGGCTGCTCTGCCCCTGGCTGGAGCTGCAGGTTCACAGGGAAATAGCTGGACTTTGCTGCTTGTGATGCTGAGGTGTAGCTTCAGGGCTTAGGGCAGGAGCTCTGTGAACGTAAGCAATTCTCCCTGGAGGATTAGGAAATGAGGCAGTGACGGCTCAGTGTGCATGGGAAGAGAGCGTCAAAGCAGTCAGAAGGGACAGAGAGCATCTTGCCAGGGCAGCCAAAGCACATCCAGTATCCAAGGGCAGAAAAAAGGCTGCTTTGCCACAGTACTCTCAGCAATAAATCACTGGTGTTGTGGCTGCTTCATGTCAACCTCCTCCAGGTGTGCATTCTGCTCACAGCACTCTGCATAAGATGTCAGAATTAGTGCTCTGCCAATGTGACCCTATCCATGGGGACGTGGGTGCCAAAGCATTGCCTGTCCCTTACCACTTGTTGCGGCTCAGGACACTGCACCAGCTGAAAGAGATGGCCGGGACACCTCGCCCAGGAGCACGGTGACACAGAGCACTTTGGCTTACCCAACAAGCGGTGACAGATGCTTGGTGTGATGCAGAGAGCTTCCCTTATGGCAGGTACAGCTTGGTCGTGGCCCCAAAGTCAGGGCCTGACAAGGGCTGGCTTTTTATGAGACCTCTCCAGACCCTGTGCCCACAGCCAGCAGCACCACATGCCAGGTTATTTGCACCAAGCAGTGTGGAGCCTGCAAGACTCAGGATCCCAGGCAGGTTTTGCGGTGTGTTCTGGTGCCTTTCCCGTGTCGGCAGTGATGGGAGCGAGGTGCCTGCCTCTCCTTGGCAGTTTTGAAAAATCTGCTCCGGATCTTCTCCCCTCTGCGGCCGCCGGCGCAGGAATGCAGTCTCCCTCGCCTGATTAGCTCTGTCTGTCAGTGGGGTGAGTCCCTCTCCTGCAGTCAGTAACCCGAGCTAGTGTTGAAGACATGCCTCATGCCTCCTGTCGGGTGGAGCAGCACCGCACCGAGCGCCCTGCTGGTGCTGCTTGCGGGGGGACGAAAGCCTGTTCCCCTCCCTCTGTGGGCTCACACCCGACCGCAAAGCCTTTGAGGGCACAGCCACAGCCGGCAGCCAGATACAGGGATCAAGTGGGAGGCTAAATTTCCCTTACATGTGGCTTTCTGCTTGGAAAGAGGAATTTGTGGCAGTGACCAGAGCACAGAGCAGCCTTCATGCTGAACAGCCAAGGTGTTTGCGCCTTGCCAGCAGCCGTGCGTGTGGTGCAGGAGAGCGCAAAGTGCCCAGTTTTACCATCCACCTCCTGTACTTCAGTTCCTGCTCCCTTGTACCTTTCATGCAGACAGATTTCCTCCTGCTGTCAGACGAGGTGCTTGCATGTCCTGAGCTGATGTTTCAGGTGGTTTGAGTTTGCCTAGAAGCGGCTGCTCCCCACTTTCTGTACGTACCGAGGGGCACAAGCAACTCATATGGGTGAAACCAGTTGACCTTTGCTGTGTGCTGAGGCAGAAGGGCACGGAGGAGGGATCAGCTTGTGCTGTGACATCTCGGGCACGGCCAGGCTCCCTCCTGCTCCAGGTAGGCTTTGATGAGCTGCAAGCCCAGCCGGATACAAACTGCAAGGGTGCTGCAAGGCACGGAGCTCCTAGCGCAGCCCCGGTGCCAGCAGACACCGCTCGCTGCCTGCTGGCAGCAGCACACGCACCCTTGGCTGCCTCTGCCGGCGCTGTGTGCTCGTAGCAAGGGGCTGTGCTGTCGGGAGAGGCACTGCTGCACGGCGGGGACCACGCACAGGACCCCAAGGTGATGTGCCACACGTGGGAAGGCCTCCAGCACGCAGGGATCCTGGCTCTCCTGCTCCGAGGGGCAGCCTGTACGGCCCTGCTCCTGCAGCTCCGTGGCTCTCAGTGCTGCTTCTTAAAACTCAGGTTGTTTTTTTCTGTTATCACCCAGCTTTCTTCCCAGTGCCAGTTTTCAGTTTCTGCTGTCATGCTAGCAGAAGCCAAGCACTGAGATGTTTCTCGGCGTTGTCCCTGCAGTTTGCAGACGGGGTCTTCTGTGTTTCCAGTCTCACACGTGGCCATGCCGTTACCTGTGCTGCTGCACCCTCGCAGCATTTGAGCAACCAGAAGTCAAAAGCTTCTTTTGAATGCAGGTTGCAAGATAAGACCTGCCTGATCTCTCAGCAGCTTTACCTGTCATAAATCCTGTGTGCTGAGGGGACAGCAGTATGAGCGCAGAGCAGCAGGAGGAGAGGCGCTTCCAAAACATGCTGGAGATCTAGCAAGGGACCATCAGTCCGTGGCACCTCTTGGCACCAGAGAGGACACCCGCAGGTGACAGGACAGCCACGTGCACGCTGTGTGTGTGGGACACAGACAGGGCTCTGCAGGGAGGTGCCACGGTCTGGCAGAAGGCTCTGTACTTTGCTGCTTGAAGCCATTTCTGGGATGCTCCCATCGAGGTATTTTATCATGGCCCACATCTTATTTAGAGCCAAGGTTACCTGCTGCCCAGAGCGCTGCCCCGAAGGTGTGGAAACCCTTCCTGGGATTCCTGTCTGGCCGGGAGACTTTGGGGAAAGTCGCTTTGCCCTGCTCTGTGTCTGGCTCCCCAGGGGACACGTTCCTCCCTGCTTCCATTAAATGCTTTCCCAGCACCAGCGCAGCGGGGTGATGGCAGGGCACTGCTGCAGCCTGCTGCAGGGCACACAGCGGGGGGCTGACAGTCATTGCCCTCAAACGCCTGGCTCAGAGACGTGCCCGTCCCACCCCTCACACTGTATTAGCGTGACCTTTGGCAACTGATTTCCTCTCGGTAGGGCCTGTGGAGACAGGAGCTGGCCTTGGTGAGGCTGGGCGGGGGATGAGCTAGTGTTCCAACTCTCCTCTGTCTCCTCGGCAGAGCCCCGTGCCAGCTGGAGGCCCACGACGTGGGGTGCAGCAGCGTGCTCGGCCAGGAGAGCCGCTGACCTTTGTCTTTCTCCTTTCCTTCCAGTCCTGGACGCACAACATCCAACGGGAGAAGGAGTTCCTGCGGAAGCTGGTGAAAGCCCGAGTCATCACCGACCTGACCAGTGGGATCTGAGCGGCCGCAGCCGCCGCCTCACAGGGAGGAGAGGAAGACGCACGCTGCAGCTCCGGGAGCAGGCACCGGCAGCCCCCCGCACGAAGCCCGCTTCACTGGAGACACACCGAGATGCCCGGGTGCTCCGGGAAGGCCCTCTCGCATCGCCAGTCTGCAGGAGGGCAGCACCTGCTGCCCCCAGTCCCAGAGCTGGCAGGAGGCGAGCAAGGGGCTGAGCGGGCACTTCTTGAACTCTGCATTGCAGACGGATCTCCTGTATCCAGAATTAAACGGGACAGACTCAGGAGAGAGAAGGAAGGTTTGTGAATAAAACGATTTGTGCCAAATGGGAGGTGACGCTGCCCCAAGGCGGCGGTGCCTGAATGTACAAAGTATTATTTTTTAAAGAAACTCTGCTGGAATCATACTAGAAATACCAAGGTGCAAAGCGAAATCTGCTTGTGCACAGCCCTGCGAAAAGCTCGGCCTCGCCACGCTCCGTCTGCATTGTCGCTGGCCTCAGGCCTTTCCCCGGGAAAACAAATCCGTCCAAGACTTCAGTGTTGTTGGTGCTGCTATAATTTAAAGGGAGGGTGGCTTTCCCTCGTTCTCCACTTGGAGCTTCGCGTTGGAGATGAGCATGGGTTTGTTTTTCTGCACTTTTCCTCGCTTCCTGCGTAGAGGCATCAGCGGCCACTTCCTTGGCTGTGTTTTCTGTAGCCGGTTGTCCTGCCCCGACTCTGCCCTGACCCTGGCGTGGAGCAGGGAGCTGGTGGCTTCCTCTGCCTGCAGCAGCCCCTCACGGCCGTCCTGCGTGTCACGGCGCTGCCGAGCCCACCTCGCTGTGCTCGAGGCCTCCAGGCCCCTCGGGTTGTGCCTGCTGTGCGGGGCCCTCACCGAGGCGGTGCAGGTCGGTGTCACCGCTCCTGGACTGCGCCTCGCCGCGCGTCGGGGGGGGAGAGGAGTGATTCGTTGTTTGGAAGGAGGTCAGATGTTGCGTGGATATCTGAAGCTTGGCAGTTTAAGAGCGGGCTGCCGAAGATGTTTTACGTTCCAGGCTCGATCGTGTTCCCTGGTCCGTGACCTCAGTGGTGGTGGAGCCTGCTGGCAAGGCTGGGGGCCTGCTGGGAGCCCTCGCCTTCTGCTTGGCCCCTGCTCACTTCATTTCCAAGCTCCTCCTGTGCTGCTCCTCCTGCTCTCAGGAGCACGTCCCTTCCTTTGCTCTCTTGGTCCCAAGATGCAGTATTTGCACATTTGATTTGTATATGTATTTCAGAGGAGCTGGAATAAACTGAGCAACGTGGCCGAGCGAGAGGACGGCGGGGTGCTCTCATCCACCTGGAGAGCGTGGGCAGAAGAGGGATTGCAGGGGAAAATCGGGTGGAAAAGGGCTTCGAGGCAGGAGCTGGCCACACTGCGCCCATGCAGGGCACCATCCCCACCTCCCTGCACATTGAGGCCACCACGGGGGTCAGCGGAGGGGATCTGGGAGGTGCTCCTTTCCCTTCCCCTTCCCATTTCCCTTCCCCTGTCCCTCTGGCCTCTCAGCTAGGCGATCCCTGCGCCCCCCAGGTACGTGCCTGCCCCCAGGATGCTCCGTGAGGTTTCCAGCCCAGAAAGCTGGGGTGTTCAGCAGGTTTTTGACCATCTGCTGTGGCAGATACTCACTTGAATGTTCTCCCCTAATTTTTTTTGCTCAAAGGACTGGCGGTCCTGGTACTGGACCTGGCCAGGTGGTGGCATCTTGGTGCTTGAACTGGGTCTTCGCCTGCTGCTGGGGGAGCCCCAGGGCACCGAGGCGGGTGGTGGGCCCCATCCAGACACTACAGGGAGTGGAGGTGCCAGGGAGCAGGTACTGCAGCCAGGAGGAGGAGGGGAAGAGCCTTCAGTATCACTGCTGGGCTCCTCCCTCCCCCCAGAGGAGCTGTGGAGGGAGCACCCCCAGAGACAGCAGAGCATCACTTTGATTTAGTCTGTTATCACTACAAACACGTGGCACGGTCATCTTCCAACTCGCTGCTCCAGGCCCAGGGCCCCTGCTCTGCTCAGGACCCGCTGGGAAGCTGTCCCTGCAGCGTAGGGGCTCTCAGGCTGCGTGGCTCAGGGTGACCGTGGTGGGCTGGGACACCTGCAAGTGGGGACAGCAAGGAGGGAGGTGCTGGGGGGCCACGGCTCCCCTATAACTCACTGTCCCGTTTGACCCAGGACTCTCAGCAAGGACATCAGCGGGGCAGCTTCATCCACGGAGCATCCCACGGCCAGGCCCTGCGGGTGATGCTGCCCCGGGGCAGTGCGTGGCGCTGGGCCTGGCTCCTGGAGGCCTCTCGGTGGCTGTCTCCTGGCGTGCACCTGCAGCCACCTCCCGCCCTCCGGGACGCCGCAGCCCTGCCAGCTCGGAGCGCTGCACGCAGGTCAGAGCAGGGTCAGTGGGACGGATGCGAGTCTTGGCCTCTCCCTCGCCGTGACTCACCTTTTCAGCTCGGAAGGGAGAGCCCAGGGGAATTCTCCACGGCCTAAATATAGAGCGGGGTTGCCTGCTGCGCGGAGAGGCCAGCGGGGTGGCAGGGAACCTGCCTGGAGAGGGGCTGGGGGAGCGCCAGGAGGTCGGGGTGGGGGAAACCCGTGTGCCAGTGGGGCTCTGCTCCTGCTGGTGTGGGCAGCGGGGCTGGGGTGCCACCGTGCTGCTCCCTGCCCGCAGCATCACCCAGGTGAGGCTTGGCCGTACCCTGGGCTTGAGCTCACGCATGCTGCATGGAGGCAGCACCACCAGGGAACGTGAGGCCGTGGGGGATCTGAGCCCGGCATCCTCCGACCAGCACCTCTGTGATTCCCCGGTCCCCTTTCTGCCAGGAGGGAGATGGGGAAGGAGCAGGGAGGCTGGGGACGGGCAGCACCAGATGAGGGCTTCCAGGTGGGCTGGCAGGGAGGCAGCCACCACGCTGAGCTCCGCCAGCAGCAGCGGGGTCCCTGCGGTCGGTCTGAGTGTGCATGGGGTGCGGTGACCCCCTGCCACCCCCGGGTGTGGTGACAGGGCCACCACCCAGCCTGTGGTGTCACAGAGGGACCTGCTCCGAGGGTCGGGGAGCTCGCCAGTGCTGTACCGAGCTGAGATGTAAGAACTCAATGAGTTTTTAAAATTAGTTTTAGTTTCTGCGTTGTTTTTTTTTTTTTTTTTAATTTTCCCTCTAGGTAGGGAGGGCAAGAGTCTTGCAGGCTCCTCCAAGCCGGCTTATGTCACATCAATTCAGTCATATCACAGAAGCAATAAAGCTATCAAACGAGCTTGGCTGGCCTCTTTCTTTTGCTGCCTTCGGCCATTTGTAGGGGAGGCAGAGGGATTCCCCACTCGGGCTATCCCCAGCCTGCTCCAGCTGCTGGCTCCCCCAGCACAGCGCCCCGAAGGCACCTCCTGAACCCAGGGGGGTGGCTCTGGGGCAGGAGAGGGCTGTGCTCCTCCTGCCTGCTGCCTGAGGGGCTGGGAGAGGGGCTCGGGGTGGGCGCACAAGGTGTCGGGGGGCAGCAGCCCCCTTGTACGTGCGGGGCTGGCCATTTGGAGGTGTTCTGCTGTCCCACCTGTTGAGCTGTGGAAGTCACCCAGCCTCAAACCACCACATTCCCGTGTCCTGCTGAAGGGAGTGATGGGGGCACCGTGGCCTCTGCTCACCCCGCAGGCACCTCTGTGCCCCTCTGAGTGGCAGCAGAGGCTGTCCCAGCCGCCCTCCCCTTGTGGGGAGCACTCGAGGTACCAAGCCAGGGCTGGAGGGGACAGAGAGGACCCCGGGACCCTCGCTGTGATCCTCCCCATCAAACCACACCGTGCCTGACCTCGGGGCACGCGGAGGATGCCGGGGTGACGGCGTCCTCCCTGTGGCCACCTCTCCCGGGGCCTCCCCGGCAGCGGGGCCGCTTGCAGCCGCTCAGCACCCCGCGGGTGCGGCCCCGGGGAAGGCAGGTGTCCGGCACAGCGACCTTCTCGCCGCCGCATCCAGGAAGGAAGCAGTTTAGGAAGCCGGGGGCTGAGGCCGTGACCGCCTCCAACACCTGCCGGGGCCCGGAGGGAGGATGTGACCCCTGCCGTGGCCCCAGCCGTGCTGGGGAGCTTCCAGGGCCGTGGGACGAGTCAGGGATGGTTTCGTCACTCGGGGGAGCTGGGGGGGCTGCTTCCAAGTGGGTGACAGGTCTGACGGACACCAGGGGTGGCCTCCTGCCAGCACCGGCGGGACACTGCGGAGGCGACTGCCTCCCGGGAGCACGGCTACAAGTTACGGAGCCCCAGTTGGAGCGGGGAGCGACTGGAGCTGCTCAGACCCCTCTTCTCCACGCTCCTTTTCCAGACCCTGACAGAGCAGAGCCACCGCTGCCACCCCCGCACGTGGCATGGACCTGAGCCGGGGAGCAGGGCACGCGGGGACAGCCACGTTAGCAGGAGCAGACGCTTGGTTCTGGTAGCAGATGTCCCCAAAGGAATCACGTCGCCACCAGGACAGGGACAGCGCAGCCGGCCTGTCTGCGTCACAGCTCTGCTGCTCCCCACGTGCTTGGTGGCGAGCTCCGTGCTCCAGGGCAGAGACAGAGCCAGGGCCCCCGGGTTTATGGGGTGTCAGCCACAAAGGGGGCACCCCCCAGGACGGGACAGAGGGCAGGCTGTGCACAGCCACCCCGGTACAGGACCGGGGGCACCGTGGGCACCACAAGGGGTCCCCTGGACACCCCGCTGTGCCATGCCCACCCCCAGCATCGCACCCAGGGCCAGCTCCCAGCTGAGCTGGGACACGAGGGGACACAAGGACCAGCCCAGCAGTGTGCAGGGAAGGTGGGAAGGGACGGGGCACCCTGCCTGGGGCACCTTTGGCTGTCACCAAGCCCCACAGGCACGGCCAGGGGTCCCGGGGCATGACGTGCCACCCATGGGGAGGCTGTCCAAGCAGGCAGCCCCCTTACCTCAGCCTGCTGCCCTGCGAAGCAGAGTCCCATTCCCCAACCCCACCCCTGCCAATTCCCCACCCCAGGGCCACCCCTGTGCCCCCAAACCTCAGGAGCAGTCCCAGGCCACAGCAGCGGGGCAGCGAGACCCCCACACCCCATGCTCAGTCCTCTTAGGGCAGGAACGGTGCCTCTGGACCCTCTGCCACCCCGCTAGCAGCACCGGGGACAGCTTGGCCACCACCCCCCGGGCCAGCACATTCCCCGGCAGGTGCTGCCACGGGAGGGATGCGGGAGCTGTCATCCTGCGAGGGATAATCCGGCGAGACGAGGCCAGGCCAGGCCAGGCAGCCTCGTCTCGTCTCAGCTCACACGCTCCTCCAGCCCTTCCAGACAGGGTCTGGGCAGCGGGGAAGCCGTCAACGCCGCTTTGGGATCGGGGAGCAAGGAAGGAGCCCAGGCCAAAACCCCAGGGGCTCCCTGGGGCCGGCGTGCAGCCACGGCGTGGCCGCTGGCCCTGCTCCAGCCAGGGAGAGTTATATAAGCCCGGGGAGGCTGCGAGGAGCTGCCCGGGCAGATGACACGGCCGGCAGCATCCCGGGGCGCACAGCCCGGCCGGACGCCTCCGGCCACCGCTGTGGGCAGGGCCCGGGGGGCCAGCGAGCCATGAGGGCTGGCCCCGGGGGGCTCGGCCGGGCTGGGCTGTGCCCCCACCGCCAGCTCCGGCCAGGGGAGCACGTGTGAAGCGAGGCCGAGCAGAGGCGGCCCTGGGATTTTGGCACGTTCGCCAGGAGCACTCGAGAGCCCCACGATGGACGTGGAGGGCCCTGGGCGGTGACGCAGGGACTCGCACGGGCTCGGCTCGGCTCGGCTCGGCTCGCCAGCCGGCCCCCATGTCCCCGGGGCCTGCGACGGCCCCGGCGGAGGGAGGCAGGGAGGCGGCGGAGGTAAGGAGACCGCCGGAGGGTGGCCGAGCCCGGGGTGGCCTCGGGGGCGCAGGGGCGGGCGGGGAGGCAGGGCGGGGAGCCCGGACTCCTCCTCCGGAGAGGCGCACGGGTGGCCCGAGGGGGGCTCGGGTGCGTGGGGACGGGCCCCGCTGCGCCCACGCCGAGCCGCGGGGGCCCCCACGGGGCCGCAGGGGGGGCTCCCCCCGACGCCACGCGTGAGGGTGCTCCGTGGGGCCGTGTCCCCCACCCCAAACCCTCCCTCGCCCTCCAGGGGATCCGTCCCGTTCGGGAAGGGCTGAGCGTGGCCCCGCACGGGGGGGCCCCGTGTCCGTCCTGCCTGTGCTGCGACCGCGCTGTCGGGGCAGCGAGCCGCCCGGGGAGCCGAGCCGCGGGGCGTCCGTCCGTCGGTCCGTCCGGGAGGGCTGTCCGGCGGCTGTCCGGCCGCCCGGTGCCGGTGGAGGTCCCGGTGCCGCTGCGGGTCCCGGTGCCGGCGGGGTCCCGGGGCCGGCGCCCTCCTGCTCCCGGGGCGGTGCCGGCTGCGGGGCGGGCCGGGGGGTCCCGGTGGCGCTCGGGGCGCGGTGCCGGTGCCGGTGCCCGCCCCGCCGGTCAGGTGACGGCGGCTGGAATTTGACACCGGCGGCGGCGGCGGGAGCGGGATGGAGCCGCCGCTGCCCCGCACTGCGCGCCCGCCCGCCGGCACCGGCACCGGCACCGCACCCCGGGGCGCACCGGGACCCGCACCACCGACCCCCGAGGCGCAGCGGGAGCGGCACCGGGAGCAGCACCGGCGGCGGTACCGGGAGCGGCAGCGGCGGCGGCGGGAGCCGGTACCGGTGCCGGCGGGGCAGCGCCGGCCCCCGCCCGCGCCCCGCCCCGGCGCGGCGGCGGGGGGCGGCGGGGAGCGGAGGCGATGCGGGGCGGCGGCGGCCCGGGGGATGCTCCCCGCCGCGGGCACGGTGAGTGCGGGCCGGGGCGGCGGGCGGCGGCAGCGGCCGTCCCAGCCCGCCGGCAGCCTACGGGGAACCGGGGCCGGGGGTAGGGGGGGAGAAATAAGGGGGGTCCGCTCCGCCGCCCGCCCCGCCGGCAAAAGCCGCGGGGCGGCGAGGGGGGCCCGGACCACCCCCGCCACCCCGGGCAGGTCCCGGCCCGGCGGCTCCCGGGGCTGCCCGAGCCCGGCCCCGCGGTGGGAAGCGCTCGGGAGCCGCGGCGGGGAACGGGGCTGCCCCCGCTCGGGCCGGGGAGAGGCGGGGACCCCGCGGGGGTGCCCGGGGGCACGGGGCCGGGCTCGCCCGCCCCTTCTCGGGCTCACCCCTTCAGGCACGTCGGGGGAGTCCCTGTCCCGGCTGCCCGGGGCCGGCCGGTGAGCGGGGCAGGCAGCTCCCTCCGGGAAGGGCCGCCTCTGGGGAGAGCCCCGGGACCGGGGCGCGGGGACCGGAGCTGCCCCCGGTGCCCCCGGGAGGCCGCGGCTGCTTCCACGCGGCGGCAGCTCCTCGTTCGTGGGCCCCACGTGTCCGGTACTGGCCTCCCCCGGCCCTGTGGGGCAGGTGGCAGCCCCGTGTCACCCACGGGCTTCCTTGGCGACCCCCTCGCAAGTCCTCCAGCGCGGTGGGACGCCGGCCCCGCGCCGGTTCCCGGTGCCCGCAGGTGCCCGGGGAGGTCTCCGGGCTTCGCTCCACGCCGCCAGCGAGGCCCGGCCTTATCCCCGGCCCCAAAGCGGCCCCCCCGGGATGCTGGGACCCTCGTCCTGGGGCTGGGGCTCCGCAGCGGCCGCCGCGCAGTGTCTGTAGGCTGCGCACCGGGGCCGTCCCCGCACCGTCCCCCCGTGCCCCGGGACGCGCCCCAGGGGCACGGCGCTGCTCAGCCCCGGGGGAGACGCGTGGGTTGTGGGGGGGCTGACCCGAGCGAGGGCAGCTCCTCGCGTGGACCGGCCCGATCCCGACCTGGGAAGAGCTCCGGAGCCTGGTAGTGGCCGGCTGGGGCTCTCCCAGCCGGGACAGGAGCAGATCCCACCCGGACCCCCTCCAGGAGCCGGGGCTGCGGCTCTGGCATCCCCGCGGGGCGCTCGGGAGCGGGCCCGGCTGTTCCTCGTTCCCCCAGCCCACGGGGGTGCGCGGCCAGCGCGGGGCCGTGCCGCCGGGGGGAGGCTCCCTTCTCCCTCCCGCTTCTCTCGGCGGATCCCGGGGCCGTGCTGCCGCCGGCTGGGCGAAGCCCGCAGTGCAGCTCGGCCCCGCCGCCCGTTCACCGGCTCCCGGGGCAGCTGCGCACCGCTGGGGCCGGGGCCGCAGCGCCCGGTGCCCCGCCGCCGCCCGACGGGGCGGGCAGGGCGGCCTCGCCGCTGATGCCCCCGCCGGGACGGGGCTGGAGGAGCGGCAGCCCCGCAGCGTGGGCCCCCGGCCGCTGTGTCACCGCCTGGCCGCTGGCCCGCAGCCGGCGAGGGCCCCCGTCCCGTCCCGCTGTGCTGCTGGGGCCGGGGGGCCGCGGCGGGGCAGTGGGAGCGGGGCCGGGGGGCCCGGCTCCTGCTGGAGGGGGCCACGGGACCCTCGCCGGGCCCCTCCGGGGGTGCCGGCCTGGGAAAACGGTGACCTGGCGGCAGCGGCTGGCGCGGGGCCACGGGCTGCCACGGGAGCCATGCGCTGCGTGGGCCGTGCTTGGCCAAGCTGCGGCGGCTGGCGGGGCTGGGGGGCCTGGTGCCAGCCCTGCCTGCCGTGGGGATGCATCCTGCCCGGCACACGGCGTGCAGAGGGGGTTTGTGCGCCTGGTGGTGCCTGTCACAGCCCCTTGGTGTGGCACGGCTGGGTGCCACCCACGCAAGGTGGCGGTGGATGCAGCAAGCGGGGCTTGGGGCCTGGGGAGCATCCCCTGAGATGATGCTGGGGGTGTGCGGGGACTGGTTTTGGCTCCCCATGCCAGCAGTGCCCCGCTGCTTCCCCTCACTTTTTGGCCAGCAGCGTTCTCCTCAGCATATCCCAGCTTTGCTCCATGGCAGGAGCACCTGGGATTTGCTGGGGTAAAGCCATGGAGGGGACAGGGGGAACCCCCCCGCTGTGGGATGCCACTGAGCTCGAAGGTGACAGTCACATCCTGAGCAATGGGGATGCAGCAGCAGGCCAAGAGCTGGGAGCCACCTCTGGGGAATCCAGGCTTCCCCACTCCATGCTTGGGGCATTGAGGAGCGGGGGCTTCCCCGCACCCCACACATGTGTGGGTGCAAACTGGAGCTGTCCCTGCACCTCCCAGGGGCCCACAGCACGAATTCCCCTGTGCGGCGGGGACACTGAGCACTGAGCGGTGGCCTTGGGGTGAATGGCTTTGGAGAGCCCAGCGTGGTGTGCTGCTGTGTCCCCATGGGACCTGCCTGTCCCACCCCTCGCGGCCCCATTTGCCTGTCCACGGGCTGCCCAGGGGCCGCACGCCCCAGCTCCCAGCGCTGCACAGGCAGCGTGCCGGGGAGCCAGCACGGGGCCGGGGGGTGGCCGCACCGGGGGACCCTGCGCTAATGGATTTGGAGTTTCCAAGGTCAGGCTCCCACCGCGAGCAAGAAAAACATTCCCAGGGAAGGGCCATGGGAAAGGGCCCCCCCCGTGGCGCTCCCAGTCCCAGCAGCTGCCTTACGGCACAGCCTGGCATCCCGCGCCACTCGCGCGAGGAGGCGGCTGCGTCCCCCCAAGGAGAGGTGCTGGGCAAAGTCCCTTCTGCCAACATCTCCGGGGAGGGAGACGTGGGGTGTGTGGGGGCCTGGCTGTGCAGGGAGGGGATGGGAGGCATTGTGGGGTGCTGGGGGTGAGGACGGCATGTTTGGCAGGGGAGAGGTGTGCCAGCTCCCAGCCGGTTTGATGGCCTCTCCTGTTTGCCACTGGTGTCTGGGTGGGCAGGGCCGGGTGCTGCCAGCACCAGCTGCGGGTGCCCACCCTGTGTGTGCACGGGCACTGACCCACACCCCTGTGCTTGCAGCCAGCATGGAGCAGCGAGCGGGGCCACCAGAGCCAAGACCTGCAGGACCCAGCACGCATCCGCAGCCCAAGGTGAGCCCAGGCCTGGCCACCCATGATGGCCAGGACCCCCAGTTCCTATCCCCATCCCCACCCCTGAGCCCGGTGCTCACCCCGCTGTGCCGTGCTGTGTTGCAGGAGGGGACGCTGTGGGGTGTCCTCGCCATCCTCTCGCTGCTGGCCGGGCTGGCCACGGGCACGCTGCGAACCCCGCACTGCAACGAGACGCTGGATGCGGCCCCCACGCCGCGGGACGTGGCCACCGCCAGCCCCAGCGCGGAGGACGGCGTGGAGATGCCGCTCGCCTGGAGCCAGCTGCACGGTGCGTGTTGGGGCAGGGGGACACCCCGGGGCTGGGGGGACGCTGTCACATGTGGGATGCACAGCCCGGGCACGGTGGCCCCAAGCAAGGGGGAGGCGGCTGGGTGCTGCAGTGGGTGTCAGGTGGGTCACCGCAGGGGACAGTGCGCTTGGTGGTCCTGGGAGGACAAGGATGACGGTGCCATCTCGCTTGCCCGCAGGAGACAACGTGACGACGGGGGCCCTGGGTGCAACGGAGCTGGCGGAGGACCTGCTGCTGCGCGCTGAGCGCTCGCCGCCGGGCACCAGCAAAGCCAAGGGCACCAGCAAAGGGATGAGGAAACACTCGCGGGGGGCCCGCGGGCGCAACTGCCACATCCGCAACCTGATGGTGAAGGTGCGCGACCTGGGCCTGGGCTTCAACTCGGACGAGATCGTGCTCTTCAAGTACTGCAGCGGCTCCTGCCACCGGGCGCGCAGCAACTACGACCTGACGCTGGGCAGCCTCCTGCGGCAGCAGCTCATCGTCCCGGGCCCGCAGGAGCGCATCCTCAGCCACCCCTGCTGCCGGCCCACCCGCTACGAGGCCGTGTCCTTCATGGACGTGCAGAACACGTGGCAGACGGTGGAGAAGCTCTCGGCGGCCGAGTGCAGCTGCATCGGCTGAGGGGGGGCTGCCGGCTCAGCCCCGGCTCGACGCACGCTGGCAGCCCCCAGCACGTGGCGCTGGCACTCGGAGGAACCAGGAGGGGCCGGTGCCCCCGGTTTTACGTGGCCACGAGGGACCGAGGCAAGCTGGAGTCGTGACAGAGGGGGTCGGCAGCAGAGCCCCCGCCCGCTCAGTGCCAAGCAGCCGGTGCCACCGGCTCCGTGGGGTCCTGCCCGGGTGCGCCCCTACCTGGCTCGGCCCTGGGAGAGGAGCCGCAGGGGAACGGAGCGTCCCCACCACCCCGTGCCCTGCCTGGACTGGTGCTCCCACACCCCTGCCAAGCATCGCCTGGGATTTGGAGGGGGTCAGGAAGGGGCACCCCGGGACTGGGGGTGGCCGGAGCCACCCTGTGGGGAGGGGGTGTCCCCAGGGGCAGGGGTGCAGCGGGGCCAAGCCGCACCGGCATGGGGCAGTGCCCGGTGCTCCGCAGGGCACGGGCACCCCCGGGACCCCTGCCCGGCTCCGAGAGGGGGCTGCAGGGTCCCTCCCCGCGGTGCTGCGGCACTAAACTATTTATTACTCTAAATTATTTATTTATTGTTCTCGAGCGGCAGCTCCTATTTATGACTTTGGGCCCGCGGGGGCCGGGTGTAATTTAACCCCAGCGCTGATGTGAAGCCCTGGGGCTGCGGCCAGCAGCGCCCCGTCCCCATCCTCGGGCTCCTCGTGCCCCCAACCCCCTTTTTTTTTTTTTGTTTTTGGTCTTTTTTTTTTTTTTTGGTTGTTTTTCTATTATTTGTAAGATTCGAGGATAAACTCTATTTTTGTACAGCCGCCTTTTCCCGTAGCAATAAAGCGATGGGCCGCGCGTCCGACCCCGCTGCCGGGTGCTGGCTTTTGGAGACGGGGAGGGGGCTCCGGGTGCATGGAGAGGGCGGGGGGGGGACCTCGCTCCGAGGGCCGGGGCGGGGCGCGGGGCCGGGACTACGGCTCCCGGCGGTCGGTGCGGCCGAGCCCGGCCCCCGGTCCGCCCGGTGGGGGCGGTGCGAGCCGAGCCGAGCCGTGCGGAGCCGAGCGGGGCGGGAGGGAGGCGGAGGCGGGTCCCGGCGCCGTCCTGCGCCCGCCGCCGCCGCCGCCGCCGCCCAGCGCCGCCGCAGCCATGGAGCGGAGGGCGGAGGCGCCGCCGCAGGGCCTCGACTTCACCGTGGAGAACGTGGAGAAGGTGAGCGGGGCTCGGCACGGCTCGGGGTGGCACGGCACGGCTCGGCACGGCCCGTTCCGGTGCTGCGCGGAGCGGGGTTTCGGTGCCCGGCACAGCTCGGCTTGGCACGGCTTGGCACGGCTCTGCGCGGTGCCCTCCGTGCCCAGCGGAGCCGCTCCGTGCGCCGGGGAGAAGCCGGCGGGGGGAGGAGGATGATGAGGCAGAAATGGGAGCGGGAGGAAGGGGGCGCGCAGCCCGCGGGGCGCGGGGGGCGAGCGGCGCCGCACCGGCAGCGTCCCCAGCAGGCGGGGAGGGCCCTGCTCGGGAGAGCTTCCTCGCCCCGCAGCGCCTTCCTCACCCCCAGCGTCTTCCTCACCCCCCCCGGGCCTTGTTTCAGCCCTCAGTGCCTTCCTCACCCCGTGCCCATCGCCCCCCGATGCTCCCCCGGGGTCCCCAAGAGGGCTGCGGAGCGAGGGGGCAGCCTCTGGGATGCTGAGGATTGGGGTGCTGGGGAGAACTGGGGTCTGGTGGTGGCATGCTGCTGGGGATGGGTTCCTGCTAGCCTCCAAAGAACCCAAAATCCATCGTGGAGAAGGACCCGAAATCCATCGTGGAGACCGAGCGGGGTACCCGAGGGGCAAACGCTTCCCCTGGGTGATGGTGGAGGTGCTGGGGCAGGTGAGGGGCGAGCAGCGAGGGAGCGCAGCCTCCTGCAGCCGCCCGTCTCATCAAGCATCCGACACCTCGATCCGCAGCCGGGTCCCCAGACAGCCAGCGGGAATCCCAGCGCCCTCGTTTTTCCTGGATAAGAATAGCCCCAGCTGCCTGCCAAAGCGGTGCCCACGGGCGTGCTGGTGGGCGCATCGCCGGCGTCCTGCACCCCTGCCTGGCCTGGGGAGGTGTCAGAGCACGAGCCCCAGGTCTACGGCCAGGCACTGGTTCCTTTGTGGCCACAGGTGACACAGCCCGCTGGTGACACCAGGATGGAGCATGGCCCTGAGGATTACCCCACGTCTGCAAAAATGCTCCATTAACGCTACCTTCCACAGCTTAACCCTCATACAGTCAGGGCCACTGGATAATTTTCCCTTGATTTCCCTCTCCGGCAGGCACAAACCACCTCTTTGTCTGCACCAGCCACGAAGCTGGCTCGGGGAGGGTGGGCAGTGCCCGGGGGGCAGCCTGGCGCGGGCAGCGCAGAAGCGTGGCGCTCCCTCCCCGCGCTGCGCTGCATTCGGTCTCCCGATGCCGGGGAGGAGGCAGATCTGCCCTCTAGGATGCTTCGGCTCCCATCCCCCTGCCCGCCCGAGCTCTCGCAGTCGCAGGCTTTGCCATCGTTGGTTGACGTCCCCAGGAGATGCAGCTGCAGGCCGCGGGGGGGGCAGCGCGGGCTGGGGACAGGGAGGGAGAAACGTGGGGTGGGACCAGAAGGAGCCCAGAGGCTGAGCATCTCGGCCCCCCTCCTCCCCGTGTTGCCTTTCAGAGGGGGGTGGCGGGGTGTTTCTGACACAAATCCCGCAGAATTCGGCTCTGGCTGGGGGCTGGGCAGGTGGGAGGGCGGTGGGCAGAGCCGCCTTGTCAGAGTTGGTACTGACAAATAAATGATGTTCCGCCGGCCTGGGCTTTTCTGCCTGTCAGGTTTTGTGCACGGCTCTATTAATAACGTTGAAGGCTGATTAAAGCCAGGGTTTGGCTCCGCGCTGAGTCAGTCGGTGCGAGCGCTGGGGCTGGAGGCAGGAGGAGGGCCGGTTAGCGCTTAGGGCAGGGGGTCAGGGCATCTCCGGGTCCCCACGGTGGAAGCCGTCCTGTGGCCATCATACCCAGTCTCTGGCCAGGCAGTGCCCGTCCGATGGTTTTAGAGGCCAGGCAGTGCCCATCACGCTCTCCTGATGGTTTTGGAGTAGACAATTCCTATTTTTGGAAGGCCTGTCCATACCCCCTTGTTATTTTTTATGCAGATATTGGTGTTTTTTGCCGTGTTTTCCTCCCGGAGCTCCCCCTCGACATGGAGGAGCAAGGCTGTGCGGCAGCGGAGCCGTTCTGCTCCGGTTGCTGTGTCAGGGCGCGCAGGGCTCTGGCCCGCGGCCGCTTCTTGTTTGCTGCCAAGCCTGACCTAGATGCTGCTCTGGCTTAAGCACAAGGAGAGCAGGCTGCGGCCGTGCTGCGCCGACCCGCTGGGCACCCGGGGGCTCCGGGCTGGCACCGCTTCCACATGCACCTGCCGCTGAGCTGGAGGGGCCTGAGACAAGGCGAGGCTGAGAGATCCAAGGGCTTTGGGCTTCAAGGGTGGTTTGCCTCCCCAGGCCTAAACGGTGCAATCTGGCTCTTGAACTGTGTGTGCTTTTCGGTGCCCAGGGCTGTCTCGGACTTGGCTGACAGCCTGGTGATGGGTCACAATACCATGGGGAGGGGAAACTCCTGCTGCGGCCCCAGCTCTGCTCCGTTCAGGATGGGTTGCAAAGGCTCCGTCTCTGCTGTCTCTATCTGTCCCACAGGAGCAGGGTGAGGCTGTGTTGAAGGACTTGTGCCTTGTGGTTTGGTCTGCCTTGGGTCAACATTGGTAGCACCTTCCACTGCAGTGTGGTGGTAGAGGCAGGAGGAGGTAGAAGAGGCCCTCCTCACCCACTTTCAGTGCAGCTGAATTTGCTGTAGCAGAATCCCCCTTTTTGAAATAAGAGGCAACCCAGGGCCTTTCTGGGGGAATTTCCCAATTGCAAGCTCCAAGCTCTCCTTTTTTTTTTTCTTTAAGCCTTCCAGGTTTTTCCTCCTTTGGCCTACCTCTCATCCTCTGGGGTGCCGCTAATACCCACTGACATCTTCTCCCTAGCACATTAGCAGCGTGGCATCTCTGAGCCTTCCAGATTGCTGTGCATCTCTCTGGAGGCGCCTGATGAATGCATGGCATCTCCAGCAGGACAAGGAGGTGGCGTGTGGGGAGCTGGTGTCCAAGTCAGTGGTGGCTGTGGGGTGGCTTTGGGGGCTGCTCGTGGGAGATGCTGAAGCTGGGTGAGGTGACCTCTGCCAGGGCTGCCTTCAGCCCAGGAGAAGGGGGAAGAGAAACCCAAGTGCACCTGGTTTCTTTGGAAAAATGTTGTTGACTGTGTTGTGATACATGATAACAACAATTATGGACCGTTTGGGGTGAGGGAATGGTGCTCCCTGTCCGCTGTACTGCTAGCAGCAGCTTGCCCGGCTGTTCCTCAGGAGCAGCCTGTCTATGCCTGATGGAGCATCAGTGCCTGTGATGGTGAGTTAGGGACCTTGGGGGGGGATGTTCTTGCAAAATCGAAGGAAGCTAGGAGTCATCTCGTTTGCCATGTAAGCAGAACCACCCTTGGCTGAGCACCTAGCTCCTTCCCGTGTCATGACGGCGGTCAGGTGGGAGGCCGGCACGTTGCTGTGGCTGCCAGGCCTCCGCTGTGCTCTGTAACACCATCATGACAGCCCCTGGTCAGCAGTGAGCTCTTGTGCAGGGGGAATCGGTGGGACAGGAGCCTGGGGGCCTCAGAATGATTCTGAGGTGAGAAGAAGGAGTGAGACGTGGTGGGCAGGGGTGCTCCTGTCCTGGGCTCCGCGCTCCCAGCTCTCCTCTCAAGTCCTGCTCACCCATCACTTGTGCAGTGGGCCCAGGGGGGTGGCAGGTGCCCTGGGGTCCTTTCCAAGCCTGGAGCACGCCTGTCCCTTGCAGCCTGCCTGTGCCAGGGACCACGCTGTCCTCTGAGAGGATTTATCCACAGCCGAGCTGCTCGGGGGCTGCAGCATCGTCCCCACAGCCAGCAGGCCGCGTGGGCAGGCTGGGGGTGAGGAGCGGACGAAGCAGCGGCGCATTTATTCAGAGAGGGAAGCGTACATGGCTTTATGTCACCTTCCTCATCCTCCGTGCATCGGCAGGAGGCTGCTTTCTGCCCGGCTCCCCTGCCATTTCGGAGGGAGGCTGGCAGGCGTGCGGGGGGGGAGGCGGGATGACGTTCCCTGCGCTCGGCAGAGGCCGGGTAATGGCTGTGCCGCTGCAGGCCCGGAGCGCTGGCGCGGCGAGCGTGCGCTCAGCTGGAAGGGAGGGCGAGAGGCTGCAGCAGGAGGCTGGAGGCCGTCCCGGAGGAGACGTGTCGCTGCTGCCCTCGGCCCGGGGTGCCAGGCACGGAGCAGAACCGGAGTGTGTTTGCACAGGCTGGTTTCCCTGCCCGGGTACCTTTGTCGGCTGCAGAGCTGCCCCTGGAGACGTGTGTCCCTGCTGGGAAGCAGCAGGCAGCTTGTTCGGTGCGTGAGGCTCCTGTCACCCCTCAAACGGAGCTGGCAGTGCCACACTGCTAGGCACCAGCCCCTGGGAAGCTGACAGGCCCCGTGTTCATCAGGCACCCTGCAGTCAGGGGGACAAATTGCCGCGGCTGTGCTCTGCGGGAGCTGCAGGGATGAGGGCTGCAGAGGTGCTGAGCTGAGAGCAGCTGCTGCAGCTCCTTCTCCCTGCTGGAGCCACACTGTGAGCTGATATCCACGATCCCCGGGCTGCTCCCCCTCCTGCCTTCCAGAGGGAACAGAGCGGGAGCTCTGACCTTGTGGTCAAGCTTCTTCTGGAGCTCGAGTGGCTGACACCACCCTGGTAGCTGAAGCCCAAAGGCTCTGACCACAGCTTTTTAGAGCAGGGAAGGCCTATAATAACAAGCTTGAATTATTTTCAGCCATGCAGAGATGATGTTGGAGAAAGCTCGTTCCCTGGCCAAAGGGCATAGCTGACAGCCCGGCTGTTTACCAGGTCTCATGTTACAGGTCTAATTGCAGAGGAGGCAGGTCTGGTGTCAGCCACGCTTTTAAATCAGAATGCACAAAGCCTTCCTATTAGATGTCGCTGCCCAATTTCATGCCTTCTGCTTCTCCCTCCTGGCACTGGTGAGTTCCCCTCATCATCTCCAGCACTTCCTTCTGGGCCTGAGAGCGCTGGCTGGCACGGCGATGTCTGGAGTGAAAGTCAAGCAGCAGCTGGTGCCAAAACCTGCCTGCAGAATGAAGACTCTGCCTTTTCTTGCTAGGGATGAGTGCGCTGTACGTTCAGGTACCCTCCTGCAGAGCACGCTGCCTTGCAGCCTCGTGTCCTGCACTCCTGGCAAAGGATGGTAGGTGGCTTGTGTAAGTGGTAGGCAAGGGAGACAACCCAGCATTCTCCTTAGGGTTTCATCTGCTGCTTTGTGACGAACTGGGATGGTCAGCACTGACAGCCATCCTTGAAGGTCCCCCAGGAGCTTTCTTGTGTTGTGCAGAGCACTACAATGGGTACAGGTGGGGCATCGCTAGCTGGTGTCCAGCTGTGCTCAGGCCTGTCCCCAGCAGGATGCTCAGGGACAAGAAGAGGAAGTGAGAAAGCCAGCAGGGATGTTTTTCCAGAATATTGCCCCCCAGCAGCTTGCAGCATGACTTCTAGGTGCATAGACCTTGTCACCTCACCACTCACCCTCCCAGGTCACTGTGGAGGTGCTGAGCAGCTCCAGTGCTCGTCCCTGGGGCCTCCGCTGGAGATGTCCCCGAGCTCCTGCAGGTTGCACCTCCTTACACAGGGTCTCTCTGAACCTCAGGCGAGTTTTGTTTTGCTAAGAACACAGGAAGCAAGCTCTGACGAGAGCAAACAAGATGAAGACAGTAAGAGGAGGAGATGGTTGAGAGCCCCAGCCCTGCTGCAGGATGACTCAGTCTGCAGCAGGAGAGCAGGACGCTGGCTTACGTGCAGGTGAGGGCCAGGTTCCCAGCCCCGAGAGTAGCTCAGAGCAGCACGTCCACATCTCCTGCTCAGTAACGAGGTAAATTATGTCTCTGATGGGGCGGGTAGTGCCTCTGCCCCAACAACTGAGTGCTGCTTCAGGCAAGAGTCCAAAATAACTGAGAGCAGAGGAAGGTTTCAGATGTCTGTTGGTAACTCATGTGTTCATCTTGGCCACTTCTCTCTCAGGACAGATTTTTCCCTCCCCATGGTTAACCTTTTTGTGTCGGGGTGCATCTTTCAGTGGCACAGAGCTTGCTCCTCTGCAGTCCGTCGGCTTACTGTGTCTCCTGCCATGTATTTCATAACCTCCTCATTTCTCATAAAGAGGTTATCCTCATTTCTCCCTGCATCTAAGTCTTTAAGAAAGAGACATTTCACCTTCCCTTTAATGTTCCTGCCATTTTGTTGTGCTCTTTGCTCTTGTGCTGGGAATCAGCCCAAGGTACGAGCGCTTGCTTAGGAAGCATGTTCTTGTGCCCTAGGCTGCCAGTCTTGCGTGCTTAAAAATAGGGCTTAAATCCCCTCCTGGGTACAAGAACCATACAAGAATTTCAGGGAGCTTTCAAGGGGAGGAGGAGGAGGAGGATATTTGAGACCCAGAGCCAGGATGGGGCCACAAAAAGTCCTCTGCACCTGCTGGAACCATCCTCCAGCTTGATAGCAGGGCACAGCAGGTATGTGGTAGCCTCATGAATGCCATCACCACTCCTTGCTCCTGGGACACACAGTCAGTGGTCTGAAATAAGTCGTGCTGTGCAAGGCTGAAGAGCTCGCTGCTGGAAGATGGAGTATGGTTTTTTCCCATCTCATGCACTGGGGCATCACCAGCTGTGACCCCGCGGTGGCTCTGCCTGACCCTTGTAGGCTTGTCCCTTCAGTCCCAGGGGCTGTGCTGTGCTGGTGCTGGCAGGCAGAGACTTTTCTTCCTGGTTTTTGCAGCCCTGTGTAGAGGAATGCATTTCTGCCACAAGCCACGTGCTATGCCTGTGCCCCTTTGTGCCCACCTCGCCCACTCTATTAACATTAAGCTTAAGCACTGTAGGATGTTCCTCTGCAAATAAAGCCCCGCAGCCGGTGTAGGGCCTTGCATGCTGATCCGTGAGCTCTGCAAAGCAGTAACTAGATCTCTCGCAGCCTGCGGGAGCAGGTAAGTGATGTTCTCCTCTTCTGGAAGGGGAAACTGAGCGAGCAGCCCGACTGTCCCGGGAGGCGGCGGTGGGGGCAGAGTTCGAGGCCAGCTCCACGGCTCAGCTGTGGCTGGGCAGGCTTGGGAGCACTTCAAAGGGACTCACTCGGTGCAGAGATTAAGGGCTTAGCGACTGTGGTTTTCCAGAGCTGCCTAAAACCTGACAGACGGAAACATCTGCAGTGGCACTAACGTGCTGGCGGCGGCAGGGAGGACCCGCCTTGCTGCAGGCGAGGCCGTGCCACCAAGCCTGGTGCAGGCGCCCCTGTGGCAGCCGCCGACAGGTCTGGTCTGGGCGAAGGAGAGGACGGGAGGTGACTCAGGAAGAGAAATTTCCAGAGTGGAAAGGAGGGGAGGACAGGTTTGTGGGGCCCTCTGCTGCTGCCAGGTCTCTCGCCTCAGCGGGAGCCTGGTGAGGGAGCACCAGGACTTGTGGTGGTGCCTGGGCTTGTGCCCAGGGACAGGATGGGGCCACGTTCAGCAGTCCTGAGGCATTTCTCTGTCTCTTCCAGGCTCTCCACCAGCTGTACTACGACCCCAACATCGAGAACAAGAACCTGGCTCAGAAATGGCTGATGCAGGCTCAGGTGTCCCCGCAGGCGTGGCACTTCAGCTGGCTGCTCCTCAACATGGACAAGGTGCCCGAGATCCAGTACTTCGGCGCCAGCGCCCTCCACATCAAAATCTCCCGCTACTGGAACGACATCCCGGCCGACCAGTACGAGAGCCTCAAGTCTCAGCTCTTCACCCAGATCACCCGCTTCGCCGGCGGCTCCAAGATCGTGCTCACCAGGCTGTGCGTGGCGCTGGCCTCGCTGGCGCTCAGCATGATGCCGGAGGCCTGGCCCTGCGCCGTGGCGGACATGGTGCGCATGTTTCAGGCCGAGGACTCCAACGTGGACGGCCGGGCGCGCTGCCTGGCGCTGCTGGAGCTGCTGACGGTGCTGCCCGAGGAGTTCCAGACCAGCCGCCTGCCCCAGTACCGCAAGGGCCAGGTGCGCAGCGTCCTGGCGCAGGAGTGCGGCTCCGTCTTCCCCTTGTTGGAGCAGCTGCTGCAGCAGCAGGACTCCCCGGGCTTCATCAAGCAGAAGGTGTTGAAGTGTTTCTCCAGCTGGGTGCAGCTGGAGATCCCCCTGATGGACTGCGAGAACCTGATCCAAGCAGCCTTCACCTCCCTGCAGGACCCGGAGCTCTTCGACACGGCGGTGGAGGCGGTTGTCAACGCCATTTCCCAGCCAGATGCCCAGAGGTAAGGGCAGCCTCTCCTGTGCTCTGCAGGCTGCTGCTCCCGGGCATCTTCAGGGGAACGGGGTGGGCAGGAGAAACCTCAGGCTTTTTTCTAGCTCCTGTTTGGCCTGGAGATGGTGGCGGCAGGGTCTGGAAGTGGGAGAGAAGATGCAAGCAGCTGGGTTCTGGCCTCACCTGGTTGGTGCTGGAAGGCTTTGCACCGCAGTTTGTGTTGTGTATGTTGCCTCTCCTGCCCACCCTGCTAGAGGGCTTTCCCAGCGTGTGGGCTGGGCTGGCATGGAGGTGCTGTTCGCTGTCTGCCTGCTGCACCCTGGGGACCAGGACGTGGAAATTGAGCCCTGCTGTTGGTGCTCCTGCACTGTGCTGGCCCCTGCTTCTGTTCCCTGCCTTTTGGCCTCCTCCTTGTGCTGGGTGCCACGTTTGAGCAGCAGCACTCAGGACACCCAGGACACATCGCAGCAGTGAGGATGCAGCCACAGCCCCTTTCATCCTCCTCCTCTCTTTCCCCTGGCTCCTCATGCCAAACCCTGCAGCCTGACCGGGGAGCATGCCCAGGATCTGGCCAGAGATGTTCCTCTGCCTTCTGCTTCAGGTCCGGCCAAGGAGTGTATTTGATACAGAGATAATAAACCCAGACCTGGCTGCCTCCTCCATCCTGACTCCAGCAGCGTGGCCCAGCAGAGGATTCATCCTTTGTTTGTGGCTGTGGCTGCCCGGAGCCGGGAGCCAAGGCTGGGGAAGGTCCCGCAGGGCTGCGCCGCGGGGCTCCAAGCTCCTTGTCTTGGCAGCGTCGTCTGAGCTGCTGTCAGCTCCTGGGACCGATGCCTGCAGAAGGGAAAGTGCATCTCCTCTGGATCCCTGGGCCACATCTCCTGGCTGCTTAGCAACCTCTGCATCCCCGCCAGGAGGAGGGTTTAGCTGAAGCTGGGCTGAGCCGTGCAGCACGCAGGCTCCGACCCTCTGCGGCGGTGCTGCTGCTGTGCTGTCAGCACCGGTCCCTGGGTCCCTGCCTCAGCTGCCGACAGCCCCGGGGCTGCCCTCTGCAACGGCAGAGGTGCTGTGGCTGCAGACCACGAGTTCTTGGGCCGGCACAGCCACCTTGTAGCAGGATTAGTGCAGGAAATGGGGTGTTGGAGAGGGTGACTTGCAGGTCTCGAATTTCTGACATTTTGCCTTCCTCCCTTCCCTTTCCCTCGACACTCACAAGTCCTTCAGATGTGATTCCATCTGTGTGCAGGAGCCTGGCCCTGCAGTGCTCTTCCCCAGTCGCTTGAGCTTTCTGGGGGGCCTGCAAAGCACGTTGTGGTGAGAAGAGCGAGGAGATCACAGGGGTTTGCTCTCTGCTCCTGTGCAGGGACCGCACTGCAGCTCCCGCATCACCGGGTCCCACTGCTCTGGATGCTTCCTCGCAGCCTCTCCCCATCCTCCTCCCAGCGCTGTCACCCGTGGCCGAGCTCCCCCCTCTCTGTACGCCTCCCGGAGCGCGGGGACAGCGGGGCCATTGTCACCGAGCTGCCCTGCCAGGCGGCGTGTGTCGCAGCCGGCCGCGGCGGGGGCACCAGCTGCTGGTGGGGGCTGGCTGCAGCGGGGTTTTGCTCCACACTGAGGGCCTGGAAGTCTTCTCAAGCGGGAGCCACTGCTGCTGTGACACTCCACAGAGGGGGCAGGGACCCTCTGTTTCTCCTAGCCATGTCCCCCCCAGCCTTCCCAGTGCCAGCAGGTCCCGCCCTCTGCCTTTGTTGCTCAGCCACAGCAGATCCAGCTCCTCCTGAAGCCCCCCGGGAGGCTCCCGACCTTTCTCTGTGTTTTCTTGCCTGTCTCGGAGGTTCCTGCTGCTTTTCAGCTGCTCTCTTCCTCCCTGGTCTTCACCAGGGCCTGCCCGCGTGCTCCCTGCTGCCTGCGGCATCCCTCTGCAGAGCAGCCCGAGCTGTGCAGAGCATCTCTCTGTGCTGGGGCTTGCCCCTGGGCTCCCCTGATGTGCTCCAATTCCCATAGCTGCTTCCTCCTCGCCTCCTCCCAGCTGGCCTCATTGAAATTCCTGCAGAGGGGATCCTGCAGGGATATTTTTAATGTCAGGAAAAGGCTTGGTGGTGAGCTGCATAAAAATACTCAATGGGAGGACCGTCCCTTTTTATTGCCTGGTGGGATCAGGGCAGGAGGGATGCTCCTGTAGGCACGATGCCTGCCCATGCTGTGGTGGCCATGACACTGGCTGCTGTACCCGTGGGTAAGTCAGTCCCTTGTGCTGGTGGCTTGTCTGCCTGTTTTCCCTTGCAAAAGGAGAGCACGGTTTGCTTTCCTGCTTCTGGGTGCTGTTCCAAGGCTGGACGCTGCTCTTTTTGGGGATGCACCATGAGCTGGCAGCTGCGGCGCCTCGCCACAGCCTCGCTGTCGGGAGCAGCCTGAGTCACAGAAGGGCAGGCACCAAGATTTTGTTGCATCTGTTTGGCAGAGGAGGCTTGGGCTGGATTTTCTGTCTCGTTTGAAGATTATCCCCTGGCTAAGCAGGTCAAAGAGCCGGGCTGCATGTGCCGGAGCGGAGCTGCGTGCTCCTCCGTTGGGCAGCGGTGTTGGAGAGCAGGGAGGGGGCTGTAGGGGGGGGTTTGTGGTGGGCACCAGGCACTGAGGAGCCTCTGAAGGAAGCAGGGTGCTGCTTGGCACCTGGTGCTCAACCTCTGAAGAGGAATTTTGCTAGAAGAGTTTTCCAAGAGCTTCGTTAGAAGCAGGTTTTTAATAGGTTGGGGTTTGTTGTTGGGTTTTTTGTTATTTTTGTTAGGATGTGGTGCAGGTTTTGGATCAGAAAGGATCAAAGATTGTCCCATGTGAGCTGCCTGTCTCTGGTCTCAGGGGTTGTCCTCCAGACCGTGCTGTGGTCTCCCTTTGCTAAGAGCACGGGGGGTTGTGGGGTGAGCAGGAGGTGCTGGTCCTGTGGGGGGAGCTGTGGGTGCTGGAGTTCACTGGGGTTTGAGAAACAACCCTACCCCTGGAAGGAAAATGTGTTCAGCTGCTGAATAGACAGCAAATCTCTGTCAGGAGAGCTACCACAAGTGGCTGGAGGGAAATACCGAAGGAGATGCCACCACCTGCATCTCCTGCTGGTCCACGCCTTGGCGGGGCTGCCACCAGCCTGCCTTTCTCCCCGTGCCCGTGGCCGATGGCTCCGTAGCCACTAACGAGCGGGCAGAGCAGGGCCAGCGGGGCAGTGTGCTGCAGCTGGGGGACGTGTGGCTCTCTGCCCCTTCCCCAGGGGAGAGCTGGCACGGGGAGCACCTCCTGCTCCCCACAGCCCCGGCCCCTGCGCGGCAGGGCAGGCGGGGAGGCTGCGGAGGAGCTGCGGCTGCCGATAACACGCCTGGCTGGGCAGGTAAGTGACAGGCGGCTGCTGAGCCTCCAGCACAGCCTCTCTCCAGGGGCCCAGGGCTGCGTTTCACCTTCCCTGCCTCCTTGCTCGTTGCCTTGGTTACAATCACTTACCGGCGAGGGGAGGCTGATGTGTGTGTGGTGTGTGTGCGAGGCTGATGAGGCTGACGGGGAGGAGGAGGGAGCGCAGGGGAGCTCTGCGGGGCTGCAGCCAGCCCCGGGGGCTGTGGGGACAGGAGATGGGGCTCCTCGAGATGGTGTCCTCGTGGTTGTGCAACAGGAGGGGCCCCTGCTGGCATGGGGCAGGTTCCCACTGACAGCGCTGGCTGTAAGCACAGGGGCGATGGACCCAAAGGGCTGCCCTGGGAGCTGGCTGTGGCAGTGACAAAGTGCTGCTGGTGCCAGGCAGGTCGGGGTGGTCGCAGGCAGAGGTATTCCTCTGGCGTGATGGAGGATTTGCACGGGGCTAACAATGACAGGAGCTGGTCCAGCCCCTCGCTTTGCTTGCAGAGGCTCCACTGCAGGAGATTCAGCACATCTTCCATTTAGCCTTCTCACAGCCTTGCCTCTGGCTGGAAGGAGAGGTCGTGGAGCAATAAAGGCTGGTGGAAGCATCCTGCTCCACAGCACTGCTTTTTGGCAGGGAAAGCTGGGTGGGAGCCGTGGGAAGTGGTAGGGCTCTGCGGGAAGCCCGTGCTGGTGCAGACAGTGCCCGGTGCTGACCCCGGCTGTGCCTGCAGGTACGTGAACACCCTCCTGAAGCTCATCCCCCCGGTGCTGGGGCTGCAGGAGCAGCTGCGCCAGGCAGTGCAGAGCGGGGACATGGAGACGTCGCATGGGATCTGCCGCATCGCCGTGGCCCTGGGGGAGAACCACTCGCGGTGAGTGCTGTCACCTCGCTGCGGGCCTCACCTCCGAGCAGCCAGACCCGCGGCGCTGGTGCCAGCCTGACCATGGCGTGCTCTGCTCCCCAGGGCCCTGCTGGACCAGGTGGAGCACTGGCAGAGCTTCCTGGCCCTGGTCAACATGATCATGTTCTGCACGGGCATCCCCGGGCACTATCCTGTCAACGAAACCACCAGTTCCTTGACGCTCACCTTCTGGTACACGCTGCAGGTCAGTGGCTGTCGTGGGGCAGGCAGCCTGGGGCTCCCGTGCTCACAGCAGGGCCTGAGACCATGATGGCACTGGGTAGGGGCAAGCTTTTGTATTAAAATGTCCCTTTTTGAGGAGAAGCTTGTGGCAGCATTCAGTTTCTGGGCAAAATGAGGCAATAAGGCCACACTGGATGCCTCGGTGGCCCAGTGGGTCTTATGTAAATGTGCAGGTTGGAGCAGGAGGAAGCTCAAAAAGCCTTGGGGCTCAATTTTTCCACCCCCAGTGTCCCTTGGAAAGTCTGAGCCAGCTTGAAGTGCCTTGTTAACATAATTAAAATGTCAGGCTGATTTTTTTCCCACCAGCAAACCCAACAGTTTAGCTCCTTGCTGTGCACAGAGGAGCACACACAGTGTCTCACCGCACACCAGGCCCTGACACGGGGCTCATGGTTGGGGTCCCTTGGGGGAAGGCAAGAGCTGGAGGCTGTGGGCTGCTGCCCATCGTGTGGGCTCGGAGCCCTGTGTGTTTTTAGACCCCAGACCACGGCTGTTCTCTCCACACCTCCCACCTGCAGAAGGGCTGGGCATGGGGCAGACCCTCTATGAGCTGGAAAGGCGTCTCCACACCGAGCCAGCCCTGCGGGATGCACCTCGGCCCCATCCAGCATGCAGACTGGCTCCGTCTTCTTTCCGTGCCACTCCTAACTTCTCCCCCTCCTGCCACCAGGACGACATCCTCTCCTTTGAGCCCGACAAGCAGGCGGTGTACCAGCAGGTCTACAGGCCCGTCTACTTCCAGCTGGTGGACGTGCTGCTGCACAAAGCCCAGTTCCCCTCCGACGAGGAGTACGGCTTCTGGTCTTCGGATGAGAAGGAGCAGTTTCGGATATACAGGTGTGGCTGCAGCCGAGGTCTTTCTTTGCCTGGGGAGCAGAAGCTAGGCACAGATGTGGCTTTGGGTGCGAATGGGACCTGTTGGGTAGGCAGGAGAGGATGCTGGCAGCATCCTGCCTCTCAGAGCTGTGGGGAGACCCGAGGAAGGACACAGAGGAGATTCCTTTTGCCAAGAGCTGTTCTGGCTGGGGTGGTGGCTTGGAGACAAGCTGGTGTTTGGACCAGCTTGGACACTTGTGGTGGCGTGGTTGTCACCCTGCCAGGGAGCAGGAGGGGAAGCAGCACGTCTGTGCGGTGCTCTGCAGGGGATGGGGCAGCATTTGGAGACCCCTTTGTGTCTCTGCAGGGTGGACATCTCCGACACGCTGATGTACGTGTACGAGATGCTGGGTGCTGAGCTCCTGAGCAGCCTCTATGACAAACTGGGTCGTCTCCTGACCAACACAGAGCAGCCGTCCACGTGGCAGGTGAGCAAGGGGAGCTGGGCACTGGGCTGTGGGGTGCCAGCCCCATGGGGGAGCACCAGAGGGGGCTGTTCGTGCCGTGGGAGAGCAAAGGGGTGTGATGGATGCAAAGAACGTGATCACCCTGACATGTGGGCTCTCAGAGATCTGTTGGAATAACTTTCCTCCCGCCTCTCTGTCCTTAGCACTGACCAGAGTCCAGCTGGGGTTGGACCTTGGTCCTTTGTGGTTCTGTCTTGTCCCAGCGCTGTGCTGCTGTGGCACAGCACAAACACTGGAGGCCTTCCCTCTCCTTTCTGCATCGCCACCCTGCTGAGTGCCCTTGGCTGACTTTGTGGGGTGAAGCTCTGCGAGGCTTGGGGGACCCAGGTTTGACCCAGCAGAGCGCTGCAGGCAGAGCAGCGGGGCGATGCAGAGCCCGGAGCAGTGTGAGTGCAGGGGAAGCACAGGGTCCTCTGCCCTGCAGCTAGTTGGCATCTATCTGCTCGTCTTTTGGATAGACCTGTGCGGTGTCAAGAGTTGGACTTGATGATCCTTAAGGGTCCCTTCCAACTCAGGATATTCTATGATTCTATGATCTCAGCATCCCCGCTGGGCAGCCATCACTATCAGATTCTGGTCACTAAAATGCTGCCTTGTAATCCCCTGGGGCCATCTTGGGTGAACAAATCCTGCCCCCTCAAGCCTGGTGTGCCTGGGGACTGTGACTGTGCAGCTGTCCCCCTTTACCAGCATCCATGACCTCTGCTGCTGGGTCTGAGTGATTGTTGGGGCAGGGGCTGGGGGTGGCAGTGGGCACGTGGCTCTGACTGTCCCCTCTCCCTTGCCTGCAGCACACAGAGGCCTTACTGTACGGGTTCCAGTCCATCGCCGAGACCATTGACGTGAATTACTCCGATGTGGTGCCAGGGCTGATTGGCCTCATCCCCCGGATCAGCATCAGCAACGTGCAGCTGGCTGACACGGTCATGTTCACGATCGGTGAGGCCCTTGGCTGGGGTGGGAGACCCACCTGAGTCACTGTGAGCAGCTCCTGCCTCCCCTGTGCCCACCCAGAGCTGCCCTTGGGGCTTTGAGCCATTTGTGGGCTCTCCTCTGCCTGCCATCGTCCTGCTGCTGCCACCTGCTTCTGAGTTAGCCCAGGCTCTCCTTGGCCACAGAGCCATCCTTCCTGGGGATGCTGGATAATAACAGTGGGAGGCAAAGCTGAGCAGCTCAGGGTGTAGGGACCGAGGGTCTGGCTGTCGTGGCGTGGTCTGACCCTGTCTGTGTGCGCAGGAGCCCTCTCCGAGTGGCTGGCCGACCACCCCGTCATGATTAACAACGTGCTGCCGCTGGTGCTGCAGGCCTTGGGCAACCCGGAGCTCTCCATCTCCAGCGTCTCCACCCTGAAGAAGATCTGCCGGGAGTGCAAGTACGACCTGCCGCCCTACGCTGCCAACATCGTGGCTGTGTCACAGGTGAGAGCTGGGTGCGGAGCAACAAGGCTGGGGTGTGCAGAGGATGTGAAGCAGCAGCTCAGGGCGGCTTGCTTCCTCTGGGGCAGTTGTCCTACTGCTCCCAGGGCAGTAACAACCCAGTGTCCTCTTGTACCTGCAGAAACAGCAGGCAGTGGCATCTCGGCCTTCCCATCAGGGGCTTGCTGAGGTTGCACGCGGACATCCCTCCTTTTTTCCCTCAGGATAACTCAATTTGTTGTTGCTTGTCTTAACTCTCTGCTTCAGTCATGCCCCCTGGAAGCAGGAGGCTTTCTGCAGCACTCACTCTCTTCTCTCTCTCTCCCGTTCTGTTTTGTAGGAGGTGTTGATGAAGCAGATTCACAAGGTAAGAGGCACTTGCTCACACCTCTGGCTGTTCTGCTCGCCCCCATGCCCCTAAGTTGTGCTCACCGTGAGCACGAGGGTTCCCACTATGGGTTAGGCTGTCCTGGGGGAGAGCTCAGTACTGCAGCAGCTTGGTGTGGCTAGGAATATCTGACATCTGCCACACTCTGCATGGCTAATCCTAGGGCTCCCGCTGCAGCAGGGGCTGTTCTGGGGGGTATTTCTTCAAAGAGAGGGAAGCTCCCAGGGAGATGTAACTCTAGCAGTTCCCAGCAAGGATGTGGGGACACCTCAATGCAGCTGCAGGCACGTTTTGGGGAGGAAAAGGAAGAGAGAGAAAGCATGGGAAAAGAGCCCAAGCTGCCCCTGCAAACAGGAGGGGGGAATCTTGACCCCACAGGGGCTGGGACAGCTCTGTGCAAAGAGCCAAGTGCCAAGGCAGGGTGGGTGGTGCAGGCAGGGACACCTCGGGGCAGCGCCTGTGGCTGGCAGTGACCCGCCTGCTTGTGTCTCCTCTCCGACCCAGACAAGCCAGTGCATGTGGCTGATGCAGGCTCTCGGCTTCCTGCTGTCTGCGCTGCAGGTGGAGGAGATCCTGAAGAACCTGCACTCCCTCATCACCCCCTACATCCAGCAGCTGGAAAAGCTGGCTGACGAAACGGTGAGTGCCTTCGTGCTGCTGCCTCCCTCCGGAGGGGTTTCTCCTGCCGGCTGTGTCCCAGGGTGGTGTGTTGAAGCAGCTCTCCTGAACATTATGAGTTGTCTTTCCCCTCACCCCACGGCAGGCAGAGCAGAGATGAGCACAGACCCACCAGCCAGCTGGGTTGTAGGCTTTTTACCCTTTGCAGCTACTCGTCATTAGGAGCAGAGCTCCTTGGCTCTTGTGAGCTGTGTGTTGTCTGGATCAGCATCTGCTACCCCAGGGTGGAGCCCACGCTTCGGTCGTGTGTCATCCTCCCTCATGTGATGTTCCACACGCCGCCCTGGTGGGAGCTGTCTCAGTTTGCTCTGGGTTGGAGCAAGCCACGGTGCTCTTGTGCATCCTCCAGGATTCCTCTACAATAAGGGTGGGTGGAAGGCCTCGTGGCTCAGCCAACAGATAGAGAGGGAAGACAGTGTGAGGAACCCCTCTCTGGCACTTCACCTCTCCAGTCCCAGCTCTTCTGCATCCCAGAGGCCTCACCAGGACTGAGCAGTGCAGCCTGGGTCACGCTCTACCTTTATTTTTCCCTGGCAGCCTAACCCCTCCAATAAGCTGGCCATCATCCACATCCTGGGGCTGCTCTCCAACCTCTTCACCACCCTAGACATCAGCCACCACGATGACGACCACGAAAGCAATGAAGTCAAGAAGCTGCCAGTGCAGCAAGGACCCAACCCAGTGAGTACAGCGGCAGCTCGATGCTGGTGGCCACAGCCTGGCCAAGCACCCCGTTAGACGTGGCTGGAGCAAGAAGGAGAGACTGTGAGGGGAGTGGGTGGAGGATGCAGTGTGTGCCATGAAGGTGGGAGATGGTGTGCTCCGGCTAAAGCAGTTCCTTCGGCTCTTTCAACCTCTCTGCAGTGGGCAGAGGTTGATCTCAGGATCCCTCCTGGCTGTCTGGAGGACAGTCCCAGTGCTACCTGCCAGCCACAAGCTGTGCCAGGCTGCTTCAGCACGGAAGAAAGCCCAGCTGCAGGGAGGGGACAAGGCAGGGGGTGCCTGAAGGGTTGAATCCAGGCCATGCTTAGCACCAAACCTCCTGTCTGCAGTGCTTTGGGGCTAATTCTCTTCATCCTTCTCCTTCCTTGCAGGTGGTAGTTGTTCTGCAGCAAGTCTTCCAGCTCATACAGAAGGTCCTCAGCAAGTGGCTGAACGATGCCCAGGTGGTGGAGGTAACCAGGAGCCTTGTGTTAGTGCCTGCTGCTTTGCTTCTGTCCTTGCTGGGCTGCACAGGGGACAGCAACGGATGGATGTTGGGTGATGCTGCCAACCTGTTGTGGGCAATTGCATCCCCTTGTAACAGGGGTGTCTTTCTGGGTTGCCCAGCACTGCTGCAACCACCAGCATCTGGCCATTCTTGTCCATTGTTTGCCCCAGTCAGCTCTGCTCCTTTCATTACAGGAGCTGTGCCATCAGCAGGGAGATGAGAGCTGGGGCTACCAAATGCTTGTGTCCCCTAAGGGGAGAGCTCTGCTCTGTCCTAGACCCGTGTCACCTCTGTTTCCTGGTGTCTGGGAAGAGCAGTGAAGCATCCCAGCAACCTGCTTGATCAGGGTCCCTGCTTGATCAGGGGCGTTGGACCAGATGACCTCCAGAGGTCCCTTCCAATCTCAACCCTTCCACGATCCTGTGCTGCAGAGCTCTCCCACCACCGCTGCTCACATTGTCTCTCTCTCTCTCCCCCCACAGTCTGTCTGTGCCATCTTTGAGAAGTCGGTGAAGACCCTCCTGGATGACTTTGCCCCCATGGTGCCCCAGCTGTGCGAGATGCTGGGGCAGATGTACAGCACCATCCCCCAGGCCTCTGCCATCGACCTGACACGGCAGGTAGGGACCCGCGTGGGCACGGCTGGGGCTGCCGCTCCTGGGGAGGCTGGGAGGGTGCAGGACAGCTTCAGTCCTTCTCCGTTGTCTCTTGCAGCTGGTTCACATCTTTGCTCACGAGCCTGCCCACTTCCCTCCCATCAAGGCCCTCTTCTTGCTCGTCACCTCCGTCACGCTGACCCTCTTCCAGCAAGGTATGTGCGATGAGCTCCTCGTCGTGCTGGGGCTGTTGTCAGGCTGTTGCATGCATGGAGTCTGGAGGCGTCTTTCCAGGAATGGCTGTTTTCACTCCTAGCTAAGCTAACGGGGCCATCTCTGTGTCTCGGATTCATCCCAACCCCTGGACGGTGGGTACCTTCCCTGCGGGACAGCAGAAGCAGGGAACCCCAGCGCAGGGCTCGGAGCTCAGGTGGCGGCCCCGCTCCCGTGTCAGGGCTGGGCACCTCGTGCCAGGCTAGAGCAGGAGCCCCAGGCCCGCTTGGCTGCATATTCACCAGGAGATCCTGGGGTTTGCCTGCAGGCCAGTGGCGTTTGTGGTGGCTGGGAGCCAAGCCCTTGCAGAAGCAGGAAGATGTGTGTGAACACCTGTGAAAGCACCTTTCCAGTCCCTGCTGTGTCCAGCATCCTCGCTTAGGGCAGGGCCCCGTGTTTGGCTTGCTGCCTGCATTACCTCCTCGCTACAAAAGGCAGACGGGGTTAGGACAGGCCCCTGCACACCACAGCTCCCCTCAGCCTCGTGGTGACTTGCCCCACGACAAGGACAAGCGTCCCTTGGAGCCGCTGGCCCAGGTCCTTCAACAACCCAGTTCTTCCATGTCAGAGGGTTACGTGATGCCTTCCCCAGCCCGAGGCTCAGAGCTAGAGAGGTGGGGGATGCGGGGAGCCCGTGCTTCCTCGGGACACCACGGTCCGAGCACGTCCTGCTGTGCTCCGGTGTCACTTGGGTCGGTGACGAGCGAGCTGGGCTCACCCAGAGGTCAGGTCCCCGCTTCCACCTGTGGCTCGTGGGTGTGCGTGCACTCGGGTCCTCCTGCTCGGAGCCAGGCAGGCACGTCGGCACGAGGAGAGGGAGGGGAGGGCAGCAGGGGGCAGAGCCCACGTGTGCCAGCGCTCGGAGCAAGCCTCGCTCCAGCAAGCAGCCACCCAGCTCGCTGCGTGCCCAGGGCTGCGCTCCCACCCCGGGGTCCTCTCCGGGCAGCAGGAGAGGGGGGGGACGTGCGACCCTGCGGGGGCCGAGACGTGTCCGTGCAGGGAAGCAGATGGCAAGGTAGGGTGAGTGGTGCTGGCACGGACACCTCTGGGCACCGGCTGGTCTCTCTGGGGGGCACTGGACTCAGGGACTTTTGGGGAGCATCTGGGAACGGGGCGGGAGGGCGACTGTGCCAGGGGCTCCCGAGCAGCTGATGCTGGTGACGAGCATGTGCACGCCTGAGCCCGGCTGGGCCTGCGGAGCGTTTGCTGAGGTGTTGTCGTTCACTTGCAGTTATCTTCCAGGACCAAACGGTGCTCTGAAGACACCCGCTCAGCCCCCACAATGCAAAAGCTCTAATTCTCCTTGTGGAGATGGTGCCCAGCTAGCCCCTGCTCCTCCTCCTCTCCCTCCCCAAGGACACGAAGATCTCCTCCTTGGCTCTGCAGCACCCAGGCGCTAGCTAGAGACCTTGGGGCTTCAGACCCTTCCCTTTGCAGTTTCTTTCTGTTCTTGGGTTCTCCAAGTTTCATGATTTTTTGTATGTTTTGTTTCTTTAACTTGCTTCAAGCTGCTCATGTTGCCCATCCCCTTCCCCACACACCCCTCCTCCCTTACACTCCTGTTTTCACTTGTAAATTCTTTCTGTATCACATAACTATATGATGTTGAGTTGCTGTTTGTATGATTTTTCTCTTAAGTTACATCTTTATTATATTTTAGGGCCCAGGGATCATCCTGATATTGTTGATTCATTTATGCAACTCCTGGCACAGGTGTGTTTTAGTTTCTTATTCATTCACTTTCTGTTCTCTCTCTTTCTCTTTTTAATTCAATTTAAACCTATTTTTAGCTTTCTGTTGACAACGTTTTTTTCCTTTTAGTTGAATATCGAGTTTCTCCATCTGTTTCCGTGGAAGTTGAAAACAAAACATTCTCCTTTAGTTCTGGGTTCGCACCATCCCCAGGGCAGCCCCAAGCTGCCACCCCCTCGCCTGGCCTTGGGGGCACAGCTCCGGGGGCTTTGGGCTGCTGCCACAGCCATGCTCCGGCGACAGAAAATTAGAGCATTAAGGGGTTGTGGTCCTCCTCATCTGCCTGCCCCGTGATGGGTCCTGCAGAGCCGGGACAGGCAGAGCTGGCCGTGGTGGCAGGCAGCCTTGCCTAAGCCTGGCGCTGGGCTGCGTGGCCACCAGCTCCGAACCATCTCGCCTGCTGGGGCGAGCAACCTGCTTGTGGTGGTACCAGGACCCCGGGTGCCACCGGGCTCTCTGCCTGGCCAGTTTGCCACGCTGCACTGCCACTGAGCCCCGGCAGCGTTTGGGGACACTGGCTGGGAGGTGGCGGCTGCAGCTCCCGTGGCACTGGCTCGATGGCACGCGGCTGGGGTTGTGTCGGGAGGAGCCGCCTGCCTGTCCCCCTTGGAACAAGGGTGACAGCAAGAGTCTGCCATCAGAGTGTCCATGGGCTTGTGTGCATGCAGCTCTGTGCTGGGGCTCTTCGTGGTGCCACCGGGCGGTGTGATGTCCTGCTTGCTTGGCCAGGGACTTCTGTCACTGCTGGCAGCGGGTAGGCAGGGCCCGCGCTGTGCTGTGTGTGTATATACAGCAGCCCGGTGTGCTCCACAGCCTGCCGTGGCTGCAGGGGGAGAAGCCCTGATGTCCTGGGTGCAAGGAAATGGCTGGGGGTGGCAGGGAGTCGATCTGCTGGTGCCTCCCTGGGTGTCTGCTTTTGGGCACTGTGCCGGGTCCGGCTTGTCCTGAGCGTTCAGCTGTTGGGCAGCCCCCTCTGACGGCTGCTCGGCCCATCTGCAGGTCTTGTGGGATGGAGCTGGCATGGAGCAGGTGAGGAAGCTGCTTGTCACCCCCCTGGCTACATCCGTGTGTTGTGCTTTGAAGTCCAGGTCCTGCTGAGACGAGTCCCATCTTACAAACCACACGACAGCACTTTCTTCCCCACTCTGCCTGTTGAGAGATGTGAAATAATTGAGGTTTCTGGAAAGCGTTTGCAGGTGGTGGTGCCAATCTCAAAAGTTATGATCTCTAACAAGGTTTTCACACGAGATTTGAGGATGGAGATTTGAGATTTAAGTGGGATGTGAGGTTCACAAAGGTGTCCTTCCCTGCTGTGCAGACAGGCGAGACCTCAGCTAGAGCACTGCAGCTGAAGCGGGGCATGGTGTTTCTGTAGATACAGACCACAGAGCTCAGGGAAAGCCATCCAGCGAGATCATCACCTCGTAAACGTGAGGAGAGCCTGAGGAGTTGAATGAGTCTTGAGGCGTGTAAAAGGTAATGCCAAAGATGTAGGTAATTTTTATTCACTTGGAATGGAAGTGATGGGAGGAAATCATGGAAAAGGAGTCAGGCTAGGCAGTAAGAGACGTTTCTGACAGCATGGGGAAGCACTGAAAGGTCACTTGGGGAGGTGCTGTCACTTGAAGTAATTCTCAGCAAGCCTTTTGCTCCTGCAGGGTGGCCCTGCCATGGGGGGAAGGCACTAGGCAGCCCTGAGAGACTCTCCCGAGGCTGTTTGCTGTTTCTTTGGGAAGTACTGAGTTCCTCTCTAGCTTGGGGTCCTCCTCGATGCCTGGAGGTGATTAACATTGTGCTACCAGCCAGCCATCTCTGACAGCCACCTGACCCCGTATTTCCTTGGGCTTTTTATGCCAGCAACCCCACGGAGCCCGGAGGGCCCCATCCCCTTCCTCTGTGCTCACATGTGGGATTGTTTCAAGGTTTCCTCCTCTCCCAGGGCTGACCGTCTGGCAGGGTGCTGTGAAACTCGTCAGGAAAGGGCCCTGCATCCCTCCTGGCTCAGGACTTCAGGCACTGCCTGCCAGCAGAGGTGTGTCCAGCCTCGCCAGCACGGCCTGTCCTCCTCCAGAGGAGCACGCTCTGCTTTCATAGAGCTCTTTCTGGAGCCTGTCCTCCCTAGCTCTTAAATTATGCCATGTTTGTGCTTTTCCTGTGGGTTTACAACATGGATACTGGAGCTCCAGCCAGTTCCTTCCTTCTCACCAGCCTCGTGAAGAGAGGTGACAGGCCCGGCTTGCTCCTGCCTCCTGGTACCTGCACTCAGCCCTCGGTCACAAGCGTTGAGGGAGCTGTCTCTGAGTCACACAGGATTTCGGCTGGCTTTGAGGCTGCCCAGTTCGTGCAGCTGATGGCTCTGCCAGCATGTTAATGCTCAGCCCTCACGTGATGATGGCTCGCCGATCACAAGACCATGCTGGCTTCAAACAAATGTCTTATTAATGCTGTTGTTGCAAATCAAAGCTAAATACGAATTAATCGGTGTGCTGTAAGCCTGCACTGAGCAGTGCTGGCACCTCCTGCAGGTAGATCTGCCCCAGCCTCGGGTGGCACTGACCAGGCCAGGTGCTGGAGGAGGTGAGGAGGGTCTGGTCCTGTGTTTGGAGCCCTTGCCTGCTCTCTGGCCAGCAGGTACCACTCACATGTGTGCTCCTGGGTGCACCGTGGTTGTTCTGAGTCAGGATTTAGGGGAGCACAGACCCCAGCCTGAGCTCTGTTCGTGCAGTTTCCAACCCAAGATGTCTCATGCTGGTTTCTGCAGTTTCTGCATCCAGCAGGAGCTGCTGGCTGAGGGCCATGCCCCAGGCCATGGGGCCAGCACTCCAGTTTGCCTCCCCAATGAGCCTTCCACCACTTCCACCCAGCCTTGTGGACTTCTCCACACCAGCATGGACCTCCAGAGCACCCTGTCTACATCCCCAGGGGCAGACTGTGCACGTGGGCCTTGATGGGCAGAAGATTTGGGACCTTCTGTGCCAAAGAGCCACCACCACTGTCCTCTTCTTCCTCCCTTCTTGAGCTGGGACAGACTGCATGGTTGTCACCTCCGGCAGTGCCGAGGCTGGGTGACAGTGTGAGCTATGCCCCTCTGGAGGGGAGCACAGCCCTTCCCTAGGGGCAGCAGAGCCCTCGAGCTCTCCACCACACCTGCAGCCCTGCAGTGGGCACGGGCAGGGGCTCGCTGCTGCGCCGCCCCTGCTGTCCCTTGGCTGCTGGAGAAATGGGGTTGGTTTGGTGGCCTCACATCCCCTCCGTGCCTGCCGGCCTCAGAAGAGCCGGGTGTAGAAGATCCTGCTCTGAAGACCTGCCCGGAGGGTGTCCCAGCTGCCCCAGAGGAGAGCCCCCTGGCCTTTCTCTGCCAGCCTACAGGACAGCACTTGGGAGAGCCAGCGCCTGCTGCAGCAGAGGATGGGGAGCACTGCCAGGTGGAACCTGAGGAGCTGAGCACATCCCAGAACACGGGAGCAGAGCAGCTCTGGCAGGAGACACGAAGACAGACAGACAGACAGGCGAGGAGAGGCCCCAGGGCTGGAGCAGGGCTCCCTGGTGCTGGGAAGAAGCAGCCGGACCCACCTGGTGCAGCTCCCTAACAGAGCAGGGCCCCACGGCCCCATCTCACAGGGGTAAAAAGCTTCTCTGCACGTCAGATGTGTGTACGTGTGCCTGGATTGGGCTTGCACGCTGCTCTGCGCTGGTGGAGGAAGGAGCCCTCCCGAAATCGCAGCGTGCTTTCACCCGTGGCACTGGCTGAGCGAGAAGTGGGCGCTGCAGGGGGCCTGCAGGAGAGCCCGGGTGCCTCTGCCTCCCGCAGGCTGGTTTGGCTGGGGGGAGCTTCGTGCAGGTAGGTGGCTTTCGTAACCTGATTTTGTGACCTGAGCGTCTTGGGAGACTTGTGCCAGCTGGAGGGGTTTGCGGGGCAGAGGAACCAACGGCTGAGCGGTGTCCCCAGGGCCAGGTGCCCTTGGCAGGGTGCAGCTGGGGGGAGCAGGGGGGATCCAGGACCAGAATGACAATGTGCCTTGCATGAGTGTGTCCAGGACGGGGCTGAGCAGACCGCGGCGGCTGCAGTGAGTGGATATTTCCGAACCATGGCCCATCTGCTGGCTGTCCTTGCTGTGAGCGTGTCAGGAGGCAGGAGCACAGCCTGTATATACACACACACACAGGCATAACGCAGCCACGGCTCGTACCTAGCAGAGAAGCAGGTCTCTGGCAGTGCCACCTCTGCCAGGAGCAGCAGTGCCAAATCCGTGTCCTCTTGCAGCGTGATACAAAGCGTCAGGAAGGAGATGGGGTAACCCCGAAACCTGCCAGGCTCCCTGCTCTCCAGCACGTTCCCTGCACTGGGCTGACGGCCGGGGGCTTTCCCTGGAAGGGAAGCAAGAAGGAGAGGGAGGGAAATCAGTTCTGCTCCAGGTGGGGACGGTGGCTGCGGGCAGTCCCTGCTGTCACCCCAGGGAGCGGGCTCAGGGCAGCACGCAGCTCAGCCCAGCGTGGAGAGGAGCCAGGCTCCTGCCGTGGTGTCCTGCTCTCAGATCTCCGGGGACAGGCTGTGGCTGCTGTCCCCAAGGTCGTGGTGACAGCGGGACAGGGTGCGTGGCTGCTGTCCCCAGTGCCAGCCCACAGCAGTGGGCATGGTGTTGGGGGGGCACAGACGTGGCCGCCTTGTGTAGCAGGGCAGAAACCCTCCTGTGGAGCAGCAAGTGGGGGGCGAAACGTTTCTGTCCTGTGACTGCCAGCACAGGGGGGACAAAGCCACAGCAGTGGCCCCATCGTGCCATGGCTCAGGGTGTCCCCAGCGGTGGTGGAGCAGTAAACTGAGCCCCACAGTGGCTGGTGGGGTCACTGAGCGGCAGAGTAAAACCACAGCTTTTTTGATCTCGTACTGGCTGCCAGGAATTGCCAAGTGATTTTGGCATCTTGTCACCTCCTCTGCCTTGCAGCCGGAGCAGAGCGAGGTGTTGGTTCAAGCTGGGGGCAACCAAAACACGGGTCACTGCACGGACCGGTGGCTGTGACCCCAGAAACACCAGCATCTTCAGGAGGAGAGGACTGAGCCAGAGGTATCCTCTGCTGGGCCTGGCGTGGCTGCCAGCGTCCAGGAGTGCTGCCTCTGGGACAGGAATCCTGTCCTCTGTGTCTGGAGCATTTGTGCGTACACCACCTTGGCATCTATCCTCAGGTCTTGGGGTCAGAGCTCCCCGGGTGTTGCGAACGGCCTGGCTGTTTGGTTGATGCTTTTTTGGGGGGAAAAGCGATGGTTTCCTTCTGTACTGTGTGAATCTGCTGTTTGCTGTCTGTGCCCAGGTAAGTGTGCGTCCAGGCAGAGGCTGCCTGGGGCGCCGGCTTCCTAGGAGTCTTCCTGGCTGCCTCTGCAGGGTTGTGTTTATTCGGCCTGTCTGTGTGCCTTGCAGGCTCTGAAGAGGAAGCCAGACCTCTTCCTGTGCAGCAACCTGGACGTCAAGGCGGTGTTTCAGTGTGGTGAGTACCATGGGCAGGGGCACCGGCTTTGTGCACGCAGGCAGGGACCTGCTGCCAGCCCTCTGCTGGGAGCCCGGGCTGCTCCTGCAGCTCTGGGAGCAAAGCAGCCAGGGGCTGGTGCTGCTGCTGGTTTGGGATGGTGCCGGAAGGTTCTGGCCGCTCACCTCAGCGATTTCCACCTGCAGGTGTCCTTTCCCTCAAGTTCCCTGAGGCCCCGACGGTGAAAGCATCCTGTGGCTTCTTTGTGAGTATCGTGGCTTCCTCAGCTGCATCCCTAGAGCCCCGAGGGGCTGTGCTGCAGCCTGCCGGGAGGGCAGGAGTGGAGCTACGGGACGGGCAGGGGAGCTCACGGTGCTGAGCCTTGGTGCTGAGCGGGCCGGCCGCTGTGTTGCAGACAGAGCTGCTGCCCCGCTGCGGAGAGATCGCCCCGGTGGGACAGGTGGTGCACGAGAACGGCAAAGTGCTGCTGCAGGCAGTGCTGGAGGTGAGTGGCACGTGTGTGAGGGGACAGGCGGGGTGGCAGCGGGGCTGGGAGAGGCAGCGTGGCTCTCTGTCTGTCTGCTCCATCACAGGGCGTCGGCGGCCAGGCCTCCCGCAGCCTCATGGATCACTTTGCAGAAATCCTCTTTGCCTTGAACAAGCACTGCTTCAGCTACCTGAGCATCTGGATCAAGGAGGCCATGCAGCAGGACGGCTTCCCCTCGGCCCGCGTCAGCCCCGAGCAGAAGGAGACCTTCAGCCAGCAGATCCTCAGGTTTGTGCGCTCCCCGCTGCCGTGGCAATCGCAGCGCCGCCTGTCCCTGCTGCCCGCCTCACCTCTGTCCCTCCCTCTGTGTTAGCAGAGAGCGTGTGAACAAGCGGCGAGTGAAGGAGATGGTGAAGGAGTTCACCCTGCTGTGCCGAGGGCTGCACGGCACGGAGTACACCGCAGACTACTGAGCGCACGCCCGGGACCGCGGACAATTTAACCCAGACCAGCTCTGCCCCGCCAGGAAGCCCCCGTCCTCCCCGCCCTGCTGCAGTACGGCTCGTAGAATAACCCTCCACCTAGAATTAACCCACTCGGGACGCTCCTCAGCTAGACTTGGTGGCCGCATCTCGGTGTCAGCATCTTTTCTTCCCCCAGCATGCTCCCCCCTTGCAGGGGACGGGAGTGCCGGCTGCAGGAGGCGGGAGGGGGGCCAGGGCAGGACCCCCCCGGCACGGGCTGCCCACCCTGCCCCAGCACGGCCCCGCGCAGGGGGGGCTGCCCCTGTGCCCGCGGCAGGGACTGGCTGTGCAGGGGGGCTGCCCCCTGCTCGTTTGTACGCGTGTGGTTGGGAGGGGGGAGGCCCTGCACCTAATTATATTAAGGATATTTCTACGTCCCGGCTGTCGTCACTGCAGTGCTCGCACCGGGCCTGTTTCCCCCTGGGGGAAAGCCCAGCCTGAGGGATCGGGGTTGGGGTGCCTGTGATCTGTGTGTCTGCTCCAGGGCCCCCTGTGTGTACTCTTCAGCCCGCGTTTGATCCTAGAAGACAATTTACTTCACGCACAACTCCTTTTCAGTTGAGCTTTAGTTAACAGCAGGAACCCGCACAAGCCCAAAGTCCTGGCTCTGTCAGCTCCCATAAAGCTGTGATCTTCCCTTGTAGGGCCACAGTTTCCCTGGACCAGGCACTTCAGGGAGCCCTGGGTGGCCAGGGTCAGGCCAAGGGCCTTGTCCTGGCCCTGCTGCTGCCCCAGCCCAGGGGTGCTGTGGGCACTGAGCAGCACCCACACACCGTGCGCCCTACCTGGGGCCGGCTCTGGCCCCTTGTGAGCCCCTCCCAGGTCTAACACCCGCTGAGAGGTGATGTCCAGTGCTGCTCCTGGCTGGGTGCTGCTGCCCCATCAGGACTGCTCGCGGCCCTCCTCCTCGTAGGCAATGGCAATCCCTCGCCGGCCCTGCACGGCCTTGGAGACAGGCGTCTTCCCCAGCTGCTGCTCCAGCCCCCGCCAGCTGCGGGACTCCAGGAAGGAGGCTGGGAGGGGAGAGAAAAGGGGGAGCTGTTACCGGGGAGCAGGGAGGAGGCACTGCCCGACGCTAGGGCTCAGCCCCACTGTGAGACCAAATCACGAACCAGCAGGGCTGATTTCTGCGAGGGCCCGAGTCTGGTCCCTGCAGGCCAGGGAGGTGCTGGGGGGCAGCTGGGTGGCTGGGGGGTCGCCGAGGTGGGCGGCACGCATCTCCCCTGTGATCAGCGAGACGTCGGGCACAGCTTCTGCTTCAGGCACGGCTGGGGGCAGCTCAACATAAGCGCAGGCACCTGATGGGAAACAGCAACGTTAGCCCCGTGGTGGTGTCTTTCCACCCTCCCCGCTGAGCACAGAGGCAAGGGCAGCCTCCATGCAGGGCGTGACGCTCCCCAGCAGGGTGCTCGTGGCTGATTTTCAGCTATCACCTGGCAGCAGGTCTCGGAAGTCAGTGAGGTAGTTCCCCGTCCACTCCCGGGCCGGGTTGCAGGCGAGTTCCAGCTCATAGGGGGTGACTACGGGCCGGTAGAAGTCGCTGGAGTCCAGCAAGGAGTTCTGAGCGCAGGCCACCAGGACGAAGATGTCCACCTCGGGGAAGTTGGCCAGCTTGGCAGGGTTGGGCTTCCCCACGGCCAGCGTGTAGCTGCGCTTGCCAGCCCGGCGCAGAAGCTGGCGGAGGTGCTGCAGCACCTCCAGGTAGCCCGCCACGCCGAGGGTGCCCACCAGGATGCCCACCACGCGGGCGTCCCGCGCCCGTTCCACCAGGTAGAGGCGCCGCATCAGGGCCCGGTTGACGTTGAGGGTCTCCCGGCGGCCCTGGCCGGTGGCGGGGTCGAAGGAGCTGAAGGGGCAGCGGTTCCAGGTCAGCATGAAGTTGGTGAGGGCCAGGCCCTCGGCTCCCACATAGAACATGGCCCAGTCCTGCAGCCCTCCCCCTGCCTCCACGCGGAACCGGCGGCCGAGCTGCCGCACCTCCCCGGGCAGCGCGGGGCCGGGGGGCTCCCCACACACCAGCTGGGAGAAGACGACGTTGGGGTACTCGGGGCACAGCTGCTGCTCCAGCTCACCTGAAATGAGAATGAAATAGGGGTGCAGAGCAAAAATCAGGGCTCTGCCTGGTGCTCTGCGCCCAGCAGCTCTGCAGAGCCCAGAGCACTGCCAGCGTTTCCACTCACCCATGGCGTAGGCATAGACCACGTCGCTCAGCACCACCACGCGGCTCTGCCGCTCGGGGTAGAGCTCCCGGAAGACCTCCGTGCAACGCCCGACATCCAGGGGCTGCTGCCCGAAGATGTGCAGCACCGGGAGCTTTCTGCAGGGGCTGAGGCAGGCAGGGCCATAGTGCAGCACCGCCTCGGCACCCACGTGCTCCGCGGCCACTTCATCCACACAGCAGCTGTGGGGAGAGCCAGAATTAACAGACTGGGGGGGGGCTCCCAGCATTATTGGGGGAGGACACCCAGCATTATCAGCCTATGGGGGTACACCCAGCATTACTGGGGGGAGAACCAGCATTATCAGCCTGGGGAGGGGACACCCAGCATTATTGGGGGGAGAACCAGCATTATCAACCCGGGGAGGGGACACCCAGCATTATCAGCCTGGGGGGGCCCAGCACCTACCGTGAGGCACACAGGCCGTGTGTCCCAGCCCTCCTGTTGTTACCCCTGCCCTCCCAAGCCCCCACCCCTCCCAGGCAGGCCACGAGCAGCCCCACAGCCCCGTGGGCGCCCCGTGGAGGCGGGCAGGACCCCCCACCCCCCCCATTAACCCCCCACCCCAGCCCCACACCCACCTGCCGTACGTGGTGTCCCCCAGCACGGACACCTCGGCCCCGCTCTCGGCCTCCAGCCGGGCCGCCACCGCCACCGAGTCCTGCAGCAGCTGGTCGGGGAACTGCAGGGCCACCTGAGGGGACGGGGAGGCCGTGAGGCACCGGGGAGCGGCCACAGACCCCCCGTAACCCCCCGGGGACCCCCTCCCGGACCTTCCTGAAGCCGCCCCCTCGCACGAAGGCCGCCGCCCGGCCCGTCTCGTAGCAGCCGTCGATGTCCCCCCGCGGGGCCGGGGCCGGGCCTAGCGCCCTGCGCAGCGCGGCCTGCCCGTCGGGGCTGAAGGCCGTCGCCATGGCAACCGGGGGGTGCCGCACGCGGGACCCCCGCCTCTGAGCCCGCTTCCAGGGCGGGGCCAATAGGAGCCCGTCCCCGGGAGGCAGCCAGCCAATGGGGCGGAGCGCTCGCCGCGGGGCATTCTGGTCTTTGTAGTTCTCGCGGGGGGGAGCTGCCTGGCGGCGCAGCCAATAGGTGTTAAGGGACGGAGGAGGAGGAGGAGGGGGGGGTCACGTGCCTTCCGGCGGGGCGCGAGCAGCGTCACGTGACCCCGCCGGTGCCGCTCGGTGCCGCCGCCGCCGCCATGACGGGGCTCGCGCTGCTCTACTCGGGGCTCGGCCTCGCCTTCTGGGCAACCCTGCTCGGCGTCGGTCAGCACCGGGGGGGGGCTGGGGGGGGGGACACGGGGGGCTCCGGGCACGGAGGGGGCTCTGGGGGGGGTCTGGGGGGGCTCTGAGGGGGGCCCGGGGCCGTGAGGGGGCCGTGAGGGGGGTCTGGGGAGCTCCGGGCCGTGAGGGAGACCTGGGGTGGGGTGGGGGGAGCATGAGAGGGCCCTGAGGGGTCCTGGGGGGTCCCGGGGCTGTAGGGGGGATGGGAACGGGGCTGTGAGGGGGCTGCCGGTGAGGTGAGAGCAGGGTGGTGGGGAGCTGGCTCCCAGCTCAGCCTGAGGGGACACGGGGTGAGAGACTGCCCCATCCCGGTGTCCCCCAGCTCTCAAAATCACACAGGGGTTATTAGCCAGAGATCCCACAAAAAGGATCTTTCATGTCTTTTGCCCCTTTTCCCTTGTGCCATGATCCTGAGGCTGTGCCTGCTGCTGGGGAGACAGAAGGTGCCCCCCGCAGCTGCCCCGAGCTGGATGCAGCTCCTCTGTGCCACCCCTCAGGGCAGGAGGCGGCTGGGGCTGGCTGGGCTCTGTTCCTTGCTTCTCCAGCAGCGAACCCACAACACAAACCGGTGCCAGCCTGGCGGGCCCGGCCCTGGCAGTGCTGAGGCTGTCAGCCCTGAAGGTTGCAGGCGTGCGGGAGGGGTGCGGCCTCGCTCCGTGGCTGCAGCGCTGTTCCTCATTTCTGTGTGGGCTCCTGGGGGCCCCTCTTGTTCCTCAGAGGGGAGCAGTGACCAGTGTTACTGCTTCCCGAAGTTACTGCTTCCCGTTTTGGGGTGGTGGCGGCACTCGTGTGTCCTCCTGGTGCCTTTTAACCCTCTATCTGGCATGGCACAGGCAGCGTGACACTGCCTGCCTTTATCTCTTCAGCAGAGCCAGGTCATGGGCTCTTTTCTAGCTGCGAGTCATGTACAGAGCAAATCTCCTGGTCTGCAGCTGTGTTCCCATTCACTGCTCGTGGGCTCAGAGCATGGCGAGGTTTGGGTGCAGACACCTCGGGGCTGCGGGGTTCCCTGCCACAGTTCAGCACGGGAGATGGGCTTGTGTTAGAGCCCGTGCCTTGATATCTGCTGCCTGCGTTGGAGTGCAAATCTCTGGAAATGGTTAGTCTTGGAGGAAGCTCTGAGCTCAGCAGATGCGTCTCCAACATCTCCAGCCTTGGAAAAACGAGGGCAGGGGGTCAACTGCAGCTGCTGGCACTTATGGGCTCCTCGGGAGTGGAACGGACCTGGCTGGCTGGTGACAGAGCAGCATGTGATGATGGGTCAGGGCACAGCCTCATTCCTCATCCCTGCTGTGAGACAGAGAGGAGCTCACTGCCCGGCGCTGGGGCTCTCCAGCTGGGCTGAGCCGTGGGGGATGCAGATGGAGAAGGTGCTGGGGTGTGGGGCTGCTCTGGGGGGGCACCTTGCCCCTCGGCACCACGCACCCGGTCCTGCCAGAAACCCTCCTGCGTGCCGTGCTCCTCGCCTCTGCCTGGCAGCGTGGCTGGTGCCTGTCTGAAGGTTTTCCTGTCGCTCTTGCATTCCAGGGATCTGCTACACAATATTTGACCTGGGCTTCCGCTTCGATGTGGCCTGGTGAGTTCCCCGAAAATCCTGGCATCCCCCTGCCGGGCTGCGTGCTGAACTGCCCAGTGCCTGTTGTGGGGCCGTGCCTGTGTGCCAATTTGGGGTGTTCCTTCCCGCCCAGGTTCCTGACGGAGACCTCTCCCTACATGTGGTCCAACCTGGGCATCGGCCTGGCCATCTCCCTGTCCGTGGTGGGCGCTGCCTGGTGAGTGGGGCCGGCTCTGCAGCATCTCCTGCTGTCCCATCCGGGTAGCTGCGCGTACGCTGCGGGGTCCTGCAGCAGGGCAGGGGAAGCACAGCGTGTGTGCAAAGCCATGGGGCTGAGTGTCTGGGCAGACTACCTTGCAGGCTGCAAGGGTGTGCAGAGGCAGGGACGCCCCGTGATCTCTGGGGGCAATGCTGTGGTTGTCCTTGTGCCCCAGCTGTTGTGCTGGTGCACCTGGCAGTGCTCAGGAGCACCGGGGCCCTGGGGCTGAGCCCGCAGCGTCCCCCAGCTGCGTGCCCCATTCTTTGCTCAGCTGGAAGCTCACGGTTTTCCTCCTGAGCCCTTCCGCGAGTGCCAGGCCCCCCTCCAACCACCCTTGTCTGCCACAGGGGGATTTACATCACAGGCTCCAGCATCATCGGTGGCGGAGTCAAAGCCCCTCGGATCAAAACCAAGAACCTGGTCAGGTAAGCGTGGATCCGGGGTTAGTGCCTCACCTGGGCAGGGCAGTCCCAGCACCCCACATCTCACTGGGTGCTGCTGGCAGGCCCTTCCTTGCTGAGCTGCTGCTGCTGTTTGCTTTCAAAACAAAGAGCCCTAAAGGAGGCAGAGTACCGCTTCGGAGGAGGGTCACAAGTGGTGTGATATCACGCACTGAATGAGCCCAGTGTGTTCAAAACAAACACCCACGGCTCACGCATCCTGCCCAGGCCTTGCACCGCCCTTCCCAGAAGGGGCTGGCAGAGGGGAGGGCTCCCAAAATCTGCTTCCCACGGGGCTCTCGCAGGTTTCTGGGGTGGCACAGCACAACCAGCACCCAGCCTCAGTGCTTAGCAGCTCTCCTTTATAGGGGAGGTGGTCAGGGCTGCCCTTCCGCCCCTGGCAGCAGTGGGGCAGGCTCCGAGAGGGCTGTGGAGGGGTCTGGCTGGGCGTGAAGTGAAATGTGCTGCTTGGGGTGGGGGTTCAGAGCCTGGGACGCTGTGGTCAGACTTTGCCTTTCTCCCCCAGCATCATTTTCTGCGAGGCCGTGGCCATCTACGGGATTATCATGGCAATCGTCATCAGTAACATGGCCGAGGTATGGGAGGGCTTGGGCTGGCCCCAGGGTTATGGGGGGGACGGGCAGCTGGGTGTGGGTCTGTGATGGGGTCTTGGGGTGCTGCCATGGCCCTGGGAGCCCCTGGGCTGGCGGTTTGTGGGGTGGTCGCTGTTCAGACTGAAGGGTGGGACGGGGCAGCACGCAGGTAACCCAGGCCCTGTCCTTCCTCTCAGCCTTTCTCTGCGGTCACCCCAGAGACGATTGGAGCCAGGAACTACCATGCAGGTAAGGACTGCTCGGCCCCTGCTGATGCTGCTGTGAGCTTTGCCTCCCTCTCAGCACAGCCTCCTGCTGCTCCCTCTGCCCTCGCTGTGGGACTGCAGGGCCCAGCTCACCTTCTCCATGACCTTCAGGCCAACAGGCTGCATCCAAACCGAGCCTGTCAGCCCTGTGCGAACGATGTCAGGGTTCTTCCTGCTGCCCTGGACAGCTGGCATGTCCGTTCTGCCCCAAAGTGGCTGCTTGGTTACCTTCTCTAGCCACTTCTCAGCTTTGGTTCTCCCTCTGTCTGTGGCCAGAGCTGCTGCTGCTTCTGCATGCCCCGGCTGCAGGAGGAAGGGAGTTATCCCCTGCTCTTGCAGTGTCCGTCTCTCACAGGTTTCTCCATGTTCGGGGCTGGCCTGACCGTGGGGTTGTCCAATCTCTTCTGCGGAGTGTGCGTGGGCATCGTGGGCAGCGGGGCTGCCCTGGCTGATGCCCAGAATGCCAGCCTCTTTGTCAAGATCCTGATCGTGGAGATCTTTGGCAGTGCCATAGGGCTGTTCGGGGTCATCGTTGCTATCCTGCAGGTACCTGCCTCCTGGGGCCTTGGGGCTTACGTGAGCACAAGGTGCTTGTCACCCTGGGTGACAAACAAACACCTGGGCTCCAGCACAGCCCTCTGCACTGTGAAGCTGAAGCTGCTCGAGAAGTTTGGGGTGACGGCTGTCCCCACGGGGTGCTGTGCCTCTGGGTGGCAGTGAAACTCTTCAGATGGCCCGAAGAGCAACTGTCACCAAGGGTGTCACCTTGGGTGCACCCTGTGTGATGCTCATGGCTTAGTGGTGGGGCCAGTTAGTTGCCTGCAGCCTCGGGGCGGTCCTGGGGTGGTTGGGTGGGATTAGGGTGCTAGGTTGGGGTTTGTAGGGCACGGTCTAACATCTCTCCTTTCTTTCCAGACTTCTAAAGTAAAAATGGGCAACTGAGTCCTGTCCCACCCAGCCTGTTCCAGCCCGCCCCAAGAGGTGCTGTATATACTTATTTAATGTTTCTATCCTTGATTGGGGCGGGAGCTGCCCCGCAGCAGGAGCAGGAGCCTGGCTGTGGAGCCCCATCCCGCCGACCGGCCCCTCGGAAGAAACAAATCTCTGTGTGAATTCTGCCCCGGCGGCCTGGCCCCGCGGGGCCGTGCTGCTGCCTGTCCCCGGTGTGCGTAGAATCGATCACCAGTGCAATTCTGTGTCCGTGAAATAAATATGGTTCTCGTTCAAGGACGCGGCTCCTCCTGTGCTTTGTGCCTGCCTGGGGAGGCTCACGGGGAGCCGAGCCCGTGCTCCGAGGCTCCCTGCTGCGTGTGCTGCTGGCAAAGTCCCTGCTCTGCTCCAGGAGCCCGGCAGCACCACCCCGCACGGGGAAAAGGCCACCTGTCCCCACGTTCACCATGCTGCCTCCCTTGCTGGGCTGTGGGAACACATTGCTCTGCCGTGCTGCGAGTAGGAGGCTGCTGGAGCAGGCAGCTCTGTGCTGGCTCTGCCAGGCTTCTGCCAGTGCTGCCCCGTGCTGGAGGCACAGGCACCAGCTGGGCCGGGCCTTTCGGCTCCCATCCAGGTAGTTCAGCACGGAAAGGGAGCATAACGCTGCTGCCTGCAGTGTCCTTACCCCCACCGTGCAGCTGAGGGGCACCAGAAGGGCAGAGGAACAAAGCTTTTGCCACCTCAAGGCCACCTTGCAGCCTGTTGCCTTGTGCTTGCTGCGTGCTGGGGCTCTCCACCCTGCTCCTGCCCCACAGGGCTCGGTCCCAGGGGGCCTGGTGGAGGTCCCGGGGTGGGGGCGCACTGTGCTGGCTCTGCTCCCCTCTCCCTGGATGTGGTGTGGGGAAGCCGGCTGTGGACAGCTGGGCCTGCAGCTCTTGCGCTGCCTGGGGGAAGGGAAGAACCAGGTCTTCCTGCTTCTGCTCTGCGGAGCCGCTGCTTCTGCAGTCTGCTGCATCCGGCACGAGGGCCTCGTCCCGCTGCACCGTGAGCACACCTGTGTAGGGGCAGCATCTCCCCCAGCACTCAGCACTGCTCTGCGGGAGTGAAAATGTACTCGGGGAGCTGCCCGTCTCTCCTCACCTGGGTACAACAGGCTGGGGCAGGGCTGCTGGAGCTGGGAAGCATTCCTACCTGCTGCTTTTTTTGCCCTTGGAGTAGGGCAGCTGCCTCTGCGCAGCCTCCCTGAGGTCTGCTGCTGTCCTGGCTCTGCTCCACGCTGTCCGGTGTGCTCTGGGACCTTGGGCTCACCTGGGCTCTCCGTGCTGTGGGCAGATGGTGGGACTGGTCCTGCTGTGGCCGGCTCTGCAATCTGTCCTGGTCGCTGTAATCCTCTCCAGCCTGTTTATGCTGCGCTATGGAGGGGTGGCCCTGGGGCTGAGCTACCCCATGGACCAGTAAGACTGTTGGGGTGAACCCAGCTGAGCCCTGCACCCCCTGTGCCCCGCTCCAAACACCACAGCAGCTCGCCCTAGGGCTGGTTGTGCTGTGGGGCTGCCCTGTGCTCGTGTGGGGCAGGGTGCAGCCGGAGGGAGCCAGCAGGAGGTGCGAAGCGAGAGGCTCTTACTGCACGCTCACCCTGCTCCCACCGGCCCTGGTGGTCACCCTGTGGGGCTGGGGGCTGCGCATCAAGCCCATGGGCCCTGGCAGAGCTGCCTCCAGGAAGGTGCTGGGGGAAAGCAGCCTGTGCTGGCCTCAGAGGAGCTGTTCTGGGAGTCGATCGCCTTCCTTGTTGAAGAATCATCCGCTTGGGCTTTAGCGATGGGCCTTGCCCTGGTTTGGCTTCTCTTGCTAGGAATCCACCAGCTGTGGGAAGCCTCCCGCTGCAGGATGCTTTCCTGCTGTCCCAATCACACCCGTGTGCACCATGGCTGTGACGGGGCTGTGCTGCAGGCTCCCCAAACCTTTATTAGGGGTCCCTTTGGGGTTGGGGCATCTCGTGGCCCCCTCCTGCAGCCGGCGGGGCGAGGCGAGCACACCCTGCGGTGCGCTGCCCCAGGTACGGTGTCACACTTTGTGTGCTGAACTCCTGCTGCTTGGGGTGGAGAAAAAGCCCCAAAAGGGCCCCCGACCCCTTGCACCTTAACTGGGTGGGGAAATATTTCAAGGGGAAAACACCCCATGCTGTGCAACCAGGCCGGGAGCTGGAGCCAGCAGCAGCACGGCTGGATGGGGGTGGGCGCACGGGGCAGCAGCAGGGCCGTGAGGTGCCCCTTAGGGGTGCGGAGCGCAGGACCCCCCACGGGGCGCCCCCAGCCCCGTTCCCCGGTGGAGGCCCGGCCCCGGCGGGGCGGAGCGGGGCGGCCCCTGTTGGTGCGGCGGCGGCGGGCGGAGCCGGGTGCGGGCGCGGCCCGTGGCCCTGCGGCTCTCGGCGGAGCGGCTCCGGCGGCCGGCGGGGCTCCCCCGACCCCCCCCCGACCCCCTCGGCCCCCCGACCCCCCGACCCCAGCCCCGGCGATGGGCGCCCGCGGGCCGGCGGCCGGGGCAGGCGGCGGAGGAGGAGGAAGAGGAGGAGGAGGCGGCGGGGGCCGCTGACCGCGCCGGGCCGCCGGGGCTGGAGCTGGAGCCGGAGCTGGAGCTGGAGAGAGGCCCCGGGCCCGGCCGCCGTGGGTGGGTGAGCGAGCGGCGGGGCCTGGCCGGGGAGGGGAGGGGAGGGGGCGGCGGAGCCGGGCTCCGGGAGGGTCCCGGGGGGGCCCCCGGAGCCGCGCTGGGGCCGGGGGGGGGCGCACGGGGGGGCGCGCACCAGGCCCGGGCGCCCCGCGGGGGTGGGCGCAGCGGGGCCGTGAGCTCTGCCCGGCCCCCAAAGCCGCCCCCGAGCCCCTCCAGGAGGATTTGGGGTGCGGAGGGCTTGGGGCCGGCTGCACCGGGGGTTCTGGGGGGTTTGGGGTTGGGGGGGCGCAGCGGGATCGCCCTCTGGGCTGTCCCCGTGGATAGGGGTGGGTGGCAGCAGGGACATCGGGTCCTGCTTTGCCTCCATCCCCTGCAGGGTGTCCCTTGGGGGCTGGGAGGAGAGGACAGAGCCCCCCGTGCCCCCCTGTGCACCCCCATGGATCAGGCACAGCCGGCCCCATGGCTGCGGGGTGACAGCGGGGTGGGTGCTCGAGGGGAGGCGTGAGGGCAGGGCGCTCGGCCTCGCGCCACGGCGGGGTCACATCGCCCGTAACAGCCCCAACGGGCCTCCCTGACAGGGACCCGCTTCTGTTTCGAGTCCGCTTTGTGCCCTCGGCCTCCCCAGCTCCCCGTGGCAGCGGTTTAACGGCGGGCTCCGCTTTTGTCCACGCCAGCCTCCAGCCCGCGCGGCGTGGGGAGCGTCGCGCTGCCCGCTGGAGGAGAGGCCTGGTGCCGAAAACCTGCCCTTCATCCTCCCCGGCGCTGCCTCTTCCTCCCCATCTGCCTGTCGAGATGCTGCTCCATGTGCTGCCTCCATAGACCAGCCTCCCGCAGGGGCTGTGCCTCGGGGAGCTTTCCAGCAAGCAGCCCGCCCCCGGGGCTGGGGAGCGGGTTTGGGAGACGCCGCCACGCTCTCAGCCCCCCTCACGCCCTGAGCACGGAGGGCAGCTTCCTAGCAAGCATCCAGCTGTAAGGTCGGGGTCCTGGCACATCTCACAGCGGGGACAACTTCGCACCTCGGCCCTGCTCCTCCTGCCCACCCCGTGTCCCCTGCCGCTCCCCGCGAGGCCCCGCAGCCAGCCGGGGCTGGCAGCTGCTGCAGGGCTGGCCCTGAGGCCCCGGGCCGGGTGCCAGCACCCTCGGGTCCTAACTGCGCTCCTGCTGGGGGGCCCTGCTGCAGCTCCCCGCCTGCTGTGGCCCTCCCGGGGTCCCTGTGGTGGCCTGGGGTCCCCAGGGCTTTGCTACCCGCTCCGCGTGCCCCCGTCCTAGCAGCTTGCTGGGAGCTGGGGGGCTCGGAGGGGTTGCGGCGTCCCCCTCCGAGGCGTGCCACGGGGCTGGAAGGGGCAGGAGGGTTTGGGGCTCGGCCAGGGAGCTCTGGTGCCTCTCCCGGCCACCTTCCCAGCAAAGCCCTGGCCTGGCTCCAGGTGTCATGTGTGAGATAAGGGCGCCCTGGCAGCTCCCGTGGGCACGGTGTCCTGGGGGGCCCCGGCAGCAGGAGCAGAGGGGAGAGGAGCCACGCTGCTGTGAGTTGGACTCCCCCGGAGGCAGCAGGAACCCCTCGGGGCTGCCTGCCCGGGACGTGCTCCCTCCTGGCTCGGTGTCTGCCTGCAGCTGCTGGCTCATCTCAGCACCCTGACAGCACGGCGCTTGCTGCCGGCCCTATTTCGGAACCGGTGCTGGGCCAGTTGGGGATGGGGAGCAGGGGAATGCGGTGCCTCGGGCAGGAGTGGCTGCTGGGGGCACCCGCAGTGCTTTGGGACACTAAAAACTGACTGCATTTTGGCGTGTGACCTTCTGCAGGGTCCCTGCCTTGGTGGGGCTCTTGGCAGCTCCTTTTGGGGTATCCCCATCATCTGTTGGGGGGCTGGGAGTGGGTCTGGGAATGGGGCAGGGGAGCTGCTGCCAGGGGACACCTCCCTGTGCTCTGCTGTCCCGGTGGGAACGTGCTGGGTGCTGTGGGTACGGGAAGGTGAGGAGGGACAGCACGGAGAGGGGACACGAGGTGGGAGCAGCCAAGGGCACGGGGTGTCCCATTTGGCCAGAGGATGGAGCTGGGGTCTGTTCCTGCTCTGCTGGGTGGCGCTGACCCCGCTGCCCTCCAGACTTGTGCTTGTCCCTAGTCCCTCTCGTGCGTTCGAGGCTGTGCCTTCAGGGCAGGGGCTCCAAGTCCCTGTTGGGCACCGGGGCTGGGTTTGGGTGGTGCTGGCAGAGAGGGGCTGTTCCCGACCCCATCCTGAGCACGGGGTGTCTCGGCAGGATCGGGACCGTGGCTGGAGCCGCCCCCCTGCCCCGCTGAGCGCACATGTCCGCCTGCCCGTGCCCGGAAGATGACCAGGCTGCTCTTGGGGGTGACCCTGGAAAGGATTTGCAAGGCCGTGCTGCTGCTCTGCCTGCTCCACTTTGTCATCATCATGATCCTCTACTTCGACGTCTACGCGCAGCACCTGGACTTCTTCAGCCGCTTCAACGCCAGGAACGCCTCGCGCGCGCACCCCTTCTCCAACTCCTCCCGGCCCAACAGCACCGCCCCCAGCTACGGGCCGGCCGGCGCTGAGCCCCCGTCGCCCAGCGCCAAGCCCAGCACCAACCGCTCCGTCACCGAGAAGCCCTTGCAGCCCTGCCAGGAGACGCCCCCCGGCTTAGGTGAGGTGTGCGGGGCCAGAGCGGGGCAGCCGGGTGCTGGCGGGGGGGTGTCCCCATCCCTGGGCGCTCCGCGTGGCTTCCCGGTGGTCCCAGGCTGGGGAAACCCAAGTTTGGTAGCGGGCAGCTGGTCCCTGCTGGTGTGGGGAGAGGTTTTGGGAGTCCCTTGTCCTCGGCAGTGCCGCTCCCCCTTGTGGGTCCCCCTCGCTGTTTGCTCCGAGCAGCGGGGTGACCGTGACCTGTCCTGTGTCCCGTGCTGTGCCACTGCCATCGCCCTGCCCTCGTGCAGTCGGACGCCTGCTCATCGAGTTCAGCTCCCCCATGAGCATGGAGCGGGTGCAGCGGGAGAACCCCGACGTGCGCCAGGGGGGCAAGTACACCCCCCCGGACTGCTTGCCCCGGCAGAAGGTGGCCATCCTCATCCCCTTCCGGCACCGCGAGCACCACCTCAAGTACTGGCTGCACTACCTGCACCCCATCCTGCGCCGGCAGAAGGTGGCCTACGGCATCTACATCATCAACCAGGTCTGTAGGGTGGGGCGAGGCGGGCGGCGGGGCCGCGGCGGGCGCGCGGGCGTCGCTGAGCTCTGTGGCCACGCGCCCTGCTCCGCAGTACGGCGAGGACACCTTCAACCGGGCCAAGCTGCTCAACGTGGGCTTCCTGGAGGCGCTCAAGGACGACGAGGAGTACGACTGCTTCATCTTCAGCGACGTGGACCTCATCCCCATGGATGACCGCAACCTGTACCGCTGCTACGAGCAGCCGCGGCACTTTGCCGTCGGCATGGACAAGTTTGGGTTCAGGTGGGTGCCTGCGGGGCTGCGGTGTTTTGGGGGCGGGGGCTGGGGGGCTTTGGGATGAAGCCGGGGCTGCCCGTGTGGTTATTGCCTGGGGCAGGCATGGGGGCAGTGGCTCAAACTGGACATGGGATGGCAGAGGGTGCAGAGCCCTGCATGAGAGGGTGGCACTGGGAGGGCTGGTGCTTGTCCCTGCTTCTGGGGGACCCTGTGGGGCTGGCCCTGTTCCCTGATCTCTTTACTCTCACCCTGCAGGCTGCCCTACGCTGGCTACTTCGGTGGTGTCTCTGGGCTGAGCAAATCCCAGTTCCTGAAGATCAATGGCTTTCCCAACGAGTACTGGGGCTGGGGAGGGGAGGACGACGACATCTTTAACCGGTAGGTGCCAACCCCTCACCCAGCCTCAGCTCACGACTTAGTGGTGTGTGCTGGGACATACATGACGTGCAAGAAGGGTCCCTGCCACGCCACAGGGAGGAGTTTAATTACCCTCCAGGCTGGCAGGGCTGCGAGTTGTCACGCTGGTGCCACAGCTCGGACTGTTGGACAGCCCTTGGGGGTCATCCTACGTAGCGCGGGGGGGCCCAACCTCCTCCTCCTCCCGCTCTTTGTGGGCAGCGAGCTGCAGTTCCAAGCCAGCTGAGACATGTGAGCGGGGAAGCCCGCCTGCGGGCTCTGTTCCAGGCTGGGATCAGGACGCAAAACTTGGAAGTGGCTCTGCAGAGGCAGCCCAGCACCACAGCGGGCACTTCTGCCGGCAGCCGGCAGGCCGCAGCAGATCCGCGTGCAGGAGCGCGGCTCCCCGCGCGCACCCTCTGTTGGGCGCAGGAGCTGGAGAGCTCCAGCGTGGCTTCAGCACATCCCACGGCGCTGCCTGGCCGTGCTGGAAGTGGAGCAGCGTGTGGAGATGGTGCACAGCAGCCTCTGAGCTGGAAACCCCTCGCAGGTGCTGTGCGCACGGGCAGCGGGCACAGTTCCCTTCCGAAAGTAACCGGCCCAGACATTGGTCCCAGGGGAGATGAGGTGCAGCGTGCTGAGCTCTTGGGGAGATTTAGGCAGCCCTAAAAATGTGCAGGGGGCCCTCAGGGGGCCGTGCCACCGCTCAGCTGCCCTAGCTGCTGGATTTCAGCTTGCTGGCTCATCAGGCCCGAGCGCAGTTGTGTTGCTGGGAGGAGGGGAGGCTTCTCTCCGTGAGCTGGGATCTCTCCAGCTTTCCTGCTCCCACTTGGCCTCTCAACTTTAAATGAACTATTCTAGGAGAAGAAAATCTCTCCCCACCTGCTGGCTGCGCAGACAGAAAAAGCAATTGAGGCCAGAGTCATGCTGCATGAAGGGAAGGGCAGGGCCACCGGCATCTGGAGAATGTAAACAGCAGTGGCTTTGGAGCCGTGGGGGAATAGCAGTGTTTGCTCAACCCGGCTGAGCACAGCGAGTGCCTGCAGCGCTGGGGGTCACCTGGAGCTGGCGGTGCTTGCTCTGGGCATGCCCTGCTGTGGAGCAAACAGCATCCTTGGTTGTGGGCGCTGTTCCCAGCTGTGGCCTGGCTCTGCTCCCCTCTGGCTGGCGGGGAGCAGGCTTAGCGCAGCCTTGTTTCTTGCTTAGCTAGGGACGGGGTTATTTTTGGTGAGGGCTGGCCCCGGGGATCTCTGGCCTGGGAGGATGTCCTGCCCTGGGGTCCGGGCGTGCGCTGATCCCCTTCTGCTGCTGTCCCTCAGGATCTCCCTGAACGGCATGAAGGTGTCGAGGCCCGACATCCGCATCGGGAGGTACCGCATGATCAAGCACGAACGCGACAAACACAACGAGCCCAACCCGCAGAGGTGAGCTGTGAGCAGGGGGCTGTGGCTCTCACCTCGCCCTGCCCACCCCGCCGAGGTCCTGCTGCGGGCTCACCGGCATCGCCACCCCCTACAGCAGGCGGTTCCCCTTTTTCCCCAGCCTCATCCCGCTCCTGTCCCCTCCAGGTTCACCAAGATCCAGAACACCAAGATGACCATGAAGCGGGACGGGATCAGCTCGCTGCAGTACCGCCTGGTGGAGGTGTCGCGCGCCCCCATGTACACCAACATCACGGTGGAGATCGGCCGGCCGCCCCCACGCCTGGCCCGGGGCTAGCGCTTGCCCAGCAGGCAGAGCTGTGTGGGGCCGGTGCTCGCACCCTTGGGTGGCCGGCGGCTCCGCGCCGGGGCTGGCTGGACGCTGTGGATGTTGCCCCAGCCCCAGGGCGAGGACCGGAGGGGGATGTTTTCTGCCTACTCTGCTGCCTTTCGGAGACGGCTGTGCCCCAGCCCCACCCGTTGGTCCTGAGAATTCCTGCAACCTTTTGTCCCCCCCGTCCCCACCAGTGTGTTTCCAAGCCCCCTGCCCCATACTCGGTGTGTTGGCTGAAGCGCCCGCCTGCCCCGCGCGCAGCTCCCGGCACAGAAGGAGGGGACGGCCCCGTGCCCACGCCAGCTCCTGCCTGCACCCCAGGAAGGGAGGAGATGAGCCCCCCGGGGCAGCCCAGCGCCCAGTCCCCACCGGTGCTGCGAGAAGCGGGGTGCAGGCTTCCCCCTTCACCAGCGCCGGAGCTGCCCCGGCTGGAGGGGGGAGCAGCCCCGGCCCCCCCAGCGGGCAGGACGGGGGCACCGGTGCGCAGCTCGGCGCGCAGACCTGGCTCGCTGTCTTCCTCCGCTTCAGTCTGGTGCTCAGAGCCGGCTCTCAGCTCTGCCAAACAGCCACCTCTGGTTATGATCAGAAGCCCCTCGCCGTGCCTCAGTTGTCCCTGGGGCTGGTGGCCGTGTCCCCTGCCCTGTCCCTGAAGGCAGATGCTGTGCGCCTCCCCGTTAAGCCCTGCCTGCTCTGGGGGACGGGTTGACACGAAGCCCCACGGCCCCTCTTGGCCCCATGGCTCCCTCCATCCGTTTGTAGGTGACGGGGACTGGCTCTGCCCTTGCTGCTCTCCAGCTTTACCCCCTCCAGCCCCGGGGCAGGGAGGAGAGGACGGGGCCGTGTGGGGCAGGTGCCCTGTCCCTCCCCACGTCCTTGCGTGGGGCTGGGGGCACTGCCACCTCCCCGCAGCCGGCCGGGCGCAGCGGGGCAGCGGGGGCACCGGTGACTTTTGTACATTTGAATGTCTGACCCTTTTTTTGAGCGTACGTTGAATGCAGCATTCGGTCGTAGAGACCTGGGTTTTTGTATTTAATAAAAGTTTCAAAAGTTCGCAGGGTTCCTGGGGAGGGAGGGGGCAGTTGAAGGCACCCCTGGAGCTGCTGCAGCCAGTAGGGTTGGGGCACAATTTGGGGCCAATGGGGCTGAATGTGGGGTGGAGGGACCCAACTTGTAGGGTAAGGACAGTGTGAGGGTATCTGGGGACAGCACAAGCCCTGGCACAATATTACCCTGGGGACACAGTAGCGCTCCTTACCCTGGAGCTGAAGCCAGGGGTTGTCCTGGGCCCCTCCAGCCTTACCTTGCAGGCCTCCCCTGTGCCTCAGCAGCCCCTTGGTGGCTGCAGGGGGGCTCCACGTGCTGTCCCTGCTGTCCCTCGTTGTGACAGAGCCCTATGGAGGGTGCAGGTCCTCGTGCAAAGGGATTGACCAAGCAGCCACACTGCCCCTCACGATAAAGCCACCATGTCGTCCCCCTGCGCTCCCCACCCTGGGAGCTGCCCCCTCCTCAGCCAGCCCTGGGCCAGTGCAGGCAGCTCCTGCCCTACAAAGGGCCCAGCACAAGGGTGAGGAGCACCCCCAGGGCCCATCCTGGCTGCTCAGAGCCAGTGCTGGGCATCCACGGGGGAAAGGATGCACCCCGGGGGGAAACTGTCCCTTAATGTCCCCCCTCCCCAGCTCCCACAAAAAAAGGGCACAGCGGGACACGGGCTCAGGAATATAAATCTCATTAAAATCTAGGATACTTTAGAAGTCTACACCGGGAGAGACACTGGCACAGGCAGCGCTGCCCAGGGACGCGCGCGTTATTGCTAACAATTAGAGGTGAACAGTAGCGGCGTGACACATGGGGCAGGGCACGGGCACCATGCGGGAAACTGCGCCTCTCCGCCGCGTCGCACGGGGGGCTCGGGATGGGGCCAGGGGAGCTGGAACGTCCTTGCCGGGGCTCAGCACCCTGCTGCCCCTCAGCCTGTCCCCGCCGCGCCGCCCCGCGTCCCTGCGCGAGCCTCGGGGCTCCGGCACAGGGAGCGCGGTGCTGGCTGGCAGGGGAGCCTCGGGGTGGGAAGGGTCCCGTCCTCCCCACCCCAAAACCGAGAGCTACGGCCCCTCGGCTGTAGCTGGAAGACAGATTGAAAACCGCCCGGCCTTGCCAGTGCATCCTGCTCCACTAATACTGCTTGGGGACAAAACGTACCCAGATGGCTCGGAGCGAGCGGGCTGCCTCCGCCCTCCCATCTCCTCCGGTACCTCTTGCTAGCAGCAGCTGGGGGCCAGTCCTTCCTGCTCCCCCTTAGCACCATGGAAGGTTCCCCCCCTGCCCGTGCCAGGCCGTCGGGGACACCAGGCGCCCGTGCCACCACCCAGGTGGCCCCCCCAAGGTGCGGGGACGCTGCACGTAGCGGGGCTGTGGGTACGAGTGCACGCACAGCGCGCCCGTGGGTACCGAGCGTGTGTGCCCGCGTGCGTGGGGGTGCGTGCGCCCAGGTGCACGCGTGCCTAAGTGCTTGTGCTTGTGCCTTGTGCTGGCGCGGGCAGCGCCCTCGCCCCGTTGCCCACCCCGTGCCCCAGGTGCTGTCTCTGCACGTGGCCACCCAACCGAGGCCGGGGGCTCCCTGCAGCGTCACCTCTTGCCACCACGGCCCCGTGGGACCGAGCCCGGGAGGGTTGTGCCGTGTCCCGGGGCGGGCAGCACCCCAAAAAGTGCCCCGGTGCCCTCTCCATCCGCGCGGCCTGAGGGTGCCAGTCCCCACGGGGCAGGTCCCCTGCAAAGTGCCTCTGGCTCCTGGCCCTCCCGGGGCTGTGCCCCCCCCTCCTCTCGTGTCCCAGCGTCGCGCACGGAAGGTTACCGTAAACTTGAGGGTTAACAAACGCCACGGGGGGGGACGGGGTTAACCGGAGAGGAGGTCGGGGGTCTCGGGGACGGGCGCTGAGAGCCCCCCGCCGTCCGGTGCGGCCCGGAGCCAGGCTCCGCCAGCGGAAGGTGCGAAAGTGTCACCGCGCGGGAGGGGTTAGAGGGGGTGCGGGGACGGCAGGGGGGTCACAGTCTGGAGTCCTGGCTGTGGGCCAAGCCGTTGCTGCCCTGCACGGGGGACGCGGCCGCGGCCTCGCTCTGCGCCTTCTCCGGGTGCAGGGGCTGCACCTCCAGGTGGGACTCGGTGGAGGGGCTGAACGCCGGGGCGTAGCGCCCGCTGCGGTGCTCTGGCAGCGCCGGGCCCCAGTCCTTGCTCGCCTTGGTAGCGTTTTTCAAGCGCTAGAGAGAGGGAGATGGTAGGGGACAGGGTCAGCTCCCGCCCTCACACCCTGCCCCGGCCACCCCACCACGCCAGGACGCCCCGTGGCTGCTGCCTGCAGGTGTCTCCGACCGCCCCGGGGTAGGGGACAGCCTCGTGGCAACCCCCAGCGGGGACGTGGGGGCTGTCCCCGACCACCCACCTCCAGCAGCGTGTCCCCCTCGGAGCGGCACACTTTGTAGATGGCGTAGATGGGGATGCAGATGACGGAGGAGAGCGCCATGAGGAAACCGATGCTGATGGCCCAGGTGGGGTAGACGTAGTCGTTGTAGGAGATGGGCCGGTACTGGATCACTGTGAAGACCAGGATGAACTGGGGAGGGACAGGCAGGATCAGCCGGCGGGGAGCAGCCACCCTGCTCTGTCCCCTGCCCACAGCTGCCCCCACCGCCCCCGGCCCCGTGCCCCCTGCCCGCGATGCTCACAAAGATGATGGCGGGCGAGATGAAGCGCCAGCAGATCTGGAAGAAGAACGGGGGCGGGAAGCCCAGCATCATCTCAATGTCCTTGAAGTAGTTGCGGTGCCCTGTGGGGACAGGTGGCTGTCAGCCCCAGCAGGACCCCAAGCCCCTGTAGTGGGACCTTTGAGCCCCTTGGTCGTTGGCCAACGACCTTGCCAGCCTCCGGCAGCCAGCCACCAACTGGCCACGAGTCCCCAAGCCCCCACCCCACCGCGGGGGCACCTACCGTAGATGTACATGATGGCGACGCACATGATGCAGGAGATGATGACCAGGGAGAAGCTGGCGGCGTAGTTGTCCATCAGCAGGAGCCAGTAGATGCCCGCCTGCGAGAGGGACCCTTGTTGACAGTGGCAATGACAGTGGCACAGGTCCCCCCACCCCCATCAGCACCCTGGGGTGCCCCACCTGGGTGGTGAGCGGGATGCCCAGCAGGAAGCCTGCCACGGCCACCCCCAGCGTCACGAAGGTCTTCCTGCGGATGATCCACTCGTTGCCCACCTCGTCCACGATGGCCGTGACCAGCGTCTCCAGCAGGCAGAACTGCACGTGGGGTGGAAGGGGCAGCATATCAACCTCAACCCCATTGTGTCACCCCCCTGTCCTCACCCCACCGTGCCCTACCTGCGTGCCCAGCCCCAGGAGGATGAGCATGAAGAAGAAGAGGATGGACCAGAGTGGGGAGATGGGCAGCAGGGTGAGGGCCTCCGGGTAGGCGACGAAGGCCAGGCCGGGGCCGTGGTCGGCCACCTTGGAGATATCCACGCCCAGGTGGTTGGCCATGAAGCCCAGGATGGAGAAGATGACGAAGCCGGCGTAGACGCTGGTGGCGCAGTTGGTGATGCTGATGATGATGCTGTCCCTGCGGGGAGAGGCGGGTCAGGGCCGGCGGCGGGGCCGGGGGGCGGCGTGGGGGCACGGGCGGGCACTCACCGGTAGCAGTTGTTGTGGAACTTGTTGTAGGAGGCCATGGTGATGAGGCCACCCCAGGCACAGCCCAGCGAGTAGAAGATCTGCGAGGCGGCATCACCCCACACCTGCACCACGGACGGGGTCAGCGCCATGTGCCGTGTCCCCCTTGATCCCCCCCGTCCCCCCGTTGTCCCCGCTCACCTTGGCGTCCAGGATCTTGTCCCACTGGGGCGTCAGGTAGTACATGATGCCGGTGAGGGCCCCCTCCAGCGTGATGCCGCGCACGAAGAGGATGGTGAGCACCACGTAGGGGAAGGTGGCCGTGAAGTACACCACCTGCGGGGAGGGGGCGCGGTGGGCGGGGACACGGGGTGAGGGGGCGGGGCTATCGGGGCGAGGGGCGGGGCTACAGCCAGGGGGAGGCATGGCCATGGCCATGTGGGAGGGGCATCACCGATAGGGGAGGGGCTATGTCTAAAGGGGGCGTGGTTATAGGCAGGAGGGGCGTGGCTATACACAGAAGGGGTATGGCAGATATACAACGGGCGTGGCCACATAGAAGGGGGCGTGGCCACACAGAAATGGGGCGTGGCCACCCAAAAGGGGGCGTGTCCTGGAGCCGGGGCACGCGGGTACCTTCCCCGAGGACTTGACGCCCTTGATGAGGCAGAGGAAGACGACGACCCAGGAGACGCCGAGGCAGCCCAGCAGGGGCAGGCGCACCTCGCCCAGGTTCCCGATGTCATCCGAGAGGTTCAGCACGTACCTCCTGCATCAGGGGGACAGCAAACATCAGCGGGGCCCCGCCACCGCCGCCCCCCATACCTCCCAGTCCCCTCCCCAGTACCTCCAGTACTCCTTGCTGGGGCTGGTGCGCTTCTGGGTGGCGTTGAGGAGGTGGGTGAGGTTGACGGCGGCGTGGCTGGAGAGGTTCCCGTCCAGCACCCCCACGCAGTCAGGCGTGTTCCAGGCGTTGCTGCAGTACGTCCAGGGCAGCACGCGCGTCATGGACACAAAGAAGTAGTAGAAGGCAATACAGATCACCACGTTGTAGTAGATCCCGATGTACGTGGACACCACCATCATCCCGTAGCCCACGCCTGGGAACAGCACCGGGGAGGGGTGAGCGGCGCGGCACGGGCAGTGTGGGGCTCGCGGCTCGGGGGCGGGCGGCACCGGGGCGAGGAGCATGCAGGGCTCAGCCCCCTGCCGGGCACGGGGAACTCCTTAGGGCACAGGGGGTGCGTGGCTGGCAGGACTGCGGGTGAGCCCTTGGGGTCTGCAAGCCTGGAGGACCACAGGGCTGGGGGCTCTCCTTGCATGGCCATGGGGACTTTGGAGCTGCAAGCACCTGGTGACACAGGGCACCCAAGGACAGGGAAATACACCTAGGATGAACGCACCATGGTGGCCTGAATAACCTCTGTGGGGGACACATGTGGCAGTGCAGGGATGCGTGTGTAATGCAAGCACTGGATGCCGGGGCTGGAGTGTACGTCGTGCTGCAGGAGGGGACCGTGCAGGGCACGTGTGGGGTGTGCGGGGATGTGTGCGGTGTGAGCAGTGTGTGCGTGCACAGGCAGTGCGTGTGCAAGGCATGCAGGGCTGTGCAAGCAGCACATGCCTGTGCAGGGCTGCACAACGTGCCGGAGGCGTGTGCAAGGGACACACCGGGAGCGTGGGTGTGCGCCCCGTGCCGCTGTGGGGACGGGCAGCCCCTTACCTTTGAACATGGGGCTGACCCTCCAGACGCCAAGGCAGCCCTGGCTGGCGAACTGCCCGAAGGAGAGCTCCATGAAGAAGAGGGGGATGCCGCAGAACACCAGCATGATGAAGTAGGGGAACATGAAGGCACCTGGCGGGCAGGAACCACAGGGTGTGAGCGGGCAGCAGCCCCACACACGGCCGTGCCCCCCGGCACAGCTCAGGAGCAGGGCGCACGCCCCCATCCCCACCCCGGGCCCCCCTCGCCCCCATCCCAATGACACCCACCTCCCCCATTGCGGTAGCAGAGGTACGGGAAGCGCCAGACGTTGCCCAGCCCCACGGCGTAGCCCACGCTGGTCAGCACGAACTCGATCTGGTTGCCCCAGTTGCCGCGCTTGACGCTCTTGTCCTGCTTGCCCCGCTCCCCGGGCACGGCGCCGTTCTGCGGAGAGATGCGTTGGGGTGCCTCAGCCGGGGGGGACACCCCCGCCGGGCCCATCGGAGGGGTGACAGCCACCGAGAGGGGCCAGGAGGTCCCCTGCATCCTTGCCCCATCCCTCCCCAGGCTGGGCCGCCCCGTGCCAACACCCCCCCCCCACCGTGCACGCGCAGTGCCAAGGAGAGGGGAGGATGCGCTGGCAGCCCCCCCGCCCCACGCCGGCCCCGATGAATAGCTCTCCCCGGAGCCCGGCTGCAGAGAAGGAAGAGCCTGCAAGTCATACAAAGCAGGCTCGGGCGCCCGAGCACAAAGGGGCCTCTGTTCCTTCTCCCCCACCCCTTGCGCCCAGCAAAAAGGGGCCCCGCTGGGTGGCCACTGCCCGCAGCTGGGGGGGAACCGCCGGACCCCTGGCCCCACAGGCTGTGGGTGCCCTGGGATGGGGAGTGGGGTGCAGTGATGGGGTCAAGCTGGGGTCCCCCAACCCCAAGAAAGGTGTCCTGCGGTGGCAGGGGTGCTGACCCTTCCCGCGCAGGTGGGACCCCCCCGGGGGACAGCCCCGGTGCCCATCAGCCCTGAACACGGGGAGGGGTGGGGGCAAGAATGGGCGCTTTGTGCAGGCCGCGGCACAATGCGCGCTCACACCGGGGATGACAACAAAGGGGACGGGTGCCCGTCACCCCCGGCGGAGATGGCACCCGCCACCCCGCGGCCCTGTCCCAGCGTGGCCCCGAGCTCACGCCGAGCTCCCCGAGACGCTGCCCAGCTCCGGGCCGGGGGTTGGTGATATTTTTTGGGGAGCTGCTGGCATTGCCCGCGCCCCCCGCGCCGGGCCAGGACGGGGAGCCGTCGCTGCGGATCTGCTGACGCCGGCGGGGCGCGGGCAGCAGGCGCGGTGCACCAAACCGTGTCATTCGATTAGGGCCGGCGCAGCCGGGACGTGATGCCCGGCGACTCCGGCACCGCGCTGCCAAACAAAGCCATCTGCTGCGGAGCGGGGCCCGCACGCGCCGGGGGCGGCGAGGGGGGCGGCGGGGGCAGCGGGATGCACAGCAGGGGGCTTGGGGAGGATTTGGAGTGGGCTATAGGGGTTGTAAGGGCAATAGGTGGCAATACGCTGGCCATACTCAGCTGGGGTACTGGGGTGCCCGTGTCAGGCCCCACAGGAAAACGGTGTGTGGAAAACGCGCCCACAGCATCCCGACTCTCCCAGCACCCATGGGTGCTCCTGCCCAGCCCCCAGGACCCCAAGACCACCCCTAATCCACCTCGCATGTCCCCACATCCCCCGCAGGCACAAGGTGGGGGATCCTGGTCTGCCCCAGGGCACAGCCTCTGCTTGTGGGGTCCTGCGTGGGGTGGGGTGGAGGGGTCCCCAGGGCGTGGGGGTGATGCTGGCGATGTCCCCACATTGGGGTGCGCTCATGTGGGATGATCCCATTGGGAAGCCCCTGATAAAGCTTGGGCATTATATGAGATGCTTGCACTGATGAGGCTCCCGCTCAGCACGGCTGGCAGGTGGGGGAACACTGCTCCAGCCTCCCCGAGATGTTTTTTTTGGGGGCACCGCATGACCCCAACACAGCCTGAAGCCCCAAGAGCCCAGAGGGGACCCCAACCCTGTCCCGAAGCCGGGGGCCACCCTGCTCCCTCTGCTCGGGTGACCCCAGAGGCATCACGGCCCACTCGCTGCCTCCACGGGGCACCCCAATTTTGAGGCACCTGGCAGAAGTGCACCAAGAGAGCGCCAGCCCTCTGCCATCCCACGCTGCAGCACAGGGCTAAGGCACGCTTGTCCCCAATAAGGGGACAGCCACATGTGTGCCCAAGCACGCACACGTGCGCACACGCTTGCATGCTCACCCATCAGCCCGCTACAATCCCCCCCCCCCCAATCCGGGAAGGTCGCCCCGTCCTTTCCACTCATTAACCACCCAGCTGCATGGCAAAAAAAAAAAAAGGGGGGGGGGACCCAAGGGCCTGCGAGACGAGCCCCTCACCCCGCTTCGTGTTGTGGGGCCAGGATTTAACACAGGGGCAGCACCCTGCTCCAATTCCCCTAAATTTTCCACGCACAGGTGCACACATAGCGGGGAGGAAGGGTGCCCCGTGCGCCCCAAACGTCCCCTTTGGGGACGTTTGGGGCGCACGGGGCACCCTTCCTCACCGGGACCCTACCAGACAGCCAAAGCATCCCCGGGTCCCGCAGCGCAGGCACCATCCATCACGGCGCCTGGCACCGGAGCCTTTCTCATGCTAAGCAGCGCTGCCTCGCACAATGGCAGCTTGGCCGGGGTGCCCGGATGCCCCCCACTTCCCCAAGGGACCGTCCCCTCCCCCTGATTTATGCCTGGGAAGCTGATGGCTGCGGGGGGGGGGGGGACACTTCCCCGTGGGGTGAGTGGAGGCAGAAGCACCTGGGGACCCCCAGTGTGTCTCCAGAGTGGATCCCCCCCTTCTTAAATTGCCCCCCTGGGGATATTCCAGCCCCGCAGAGGCACCCTATGGGACATCAGCCTTATCCATTTTGTGGGGGGGCCCCGTTCTTGTTTACTCCCCCAAAAAATAGATGCCACGGCAGGGTGACAGTCACCCCGGTGAGCTGCGGCACCGCGCACCCCCCTGGCCATCAGTAGGTCTTGGAGTGAACAGCCCCAAAACACAGCCCCTTGCTCGAGCAAACCCTTCCTGCTCCCAATGCAGCTGGGGTCCCGGGGGGGCTGGAGGTAGAGGCGGGCAGAGGGGGCCACATTTGGGTACCTCCAGAGCCACCCTCCTCCCCTGCAGCACCCCACGTCCCTGCTGGATAGGGGGGGCTCAGGGGGCCCTACAGAGCCGTGGCCGTGCTCCAGCCCCCCAGAGCTGGCACAGAGCACCCTGGAGAGCCCCAGCGGCAGGGGACAGCGCTGGCACGGCCACCGCCACCCCGTCCCCGTGCCGCAGCCGCCCGGACCCTGCTCTCAGCACCCCACTGACCTGCTGGCGGGGCCGGGGGGGGCCCGGCTGCCCGTGGCTGCACCCCGGGGGGCCAGGCTGGCCGGCTCCGTGCGTCCCCGGCTTCATTGGCACCGCTGGGTCCCGCGCGGTGGCAGCTGCCCGCCCGCCTCCCCCCGCCCGCTGCCTGCAGGGCTTGGCACCGCGCCCCACTCGCCTCCCGGCCCGGCCCCTTCGCCCCACAGCCAGCAAGGTGTGTGTGTGTGTGTGTGTGTGTGTGTGTGTGTGTGTCCCCTCCCAGCAGGGACAGGAGACGGGGGCTGCGCGGTGCTGAGCCCTGGCACAGCTCACATCCCACTTAATGAGGCCTCATTAGCGGGGTCCAGCTGTTTGCAGCCCCGCACGCTCCGGCGGGCAGCGCTGCCCTCCCTGCGGGGCTCATCCTGCCCCCGCAGCCCCTGGCTCCTTCCCACACCGCAGCCTGGCAGAGGGCAGCGTCCCCTCGCTGTTCCCCATGTGCTGTCCCATTCCCATGCCCCCCGCCCCACACACATCTTCCTGCCCCACTCCCATCGCCGTGACGCTGCCCAGCCTCGCACATCCGACCCCGACCTAGGTTTGGGCACTGCTGGGACCTGGCACGGCCCGATATGGGGACGGGGGCGCTGGGACGAGCCTGCCCGGTGGCACATCCCCAGCCTGGTCCCATGCCACCTCTCCCTGACGTCAGCCGAGCCGCTGGGCATCACAGGGATCCACGGCAGCCACCACAAGGTCACAGCCCCGCGGGGGGACCATCTGCCTGGCAGGAGGGCCGCGCTGCCAGCCCCCCACCGCCCCGACACCCCCAGCCTCGCCGCTCTCACCCCTATCCCCCTGCCCAACGCGGGCTGGGACCCCCGGTAGGGTGCCGCGTCCCGTGGGAGGGCAGAGGCAGGGAGCCCCCCAGCAAGGCTCGGGGTGCCCCAGCTGCTCCCAGCCCCGCGCCCCGGCTGGGGAGCGCGGCCAAAGCGCCAGCCAGGCGTGATGGAGCACCGAGGGCGGGGGGACGGGCCGGCGCTTTCGGGAGACCATCTGGGGTCCGGGCAGCGGCGCTGCGGGCGCACACGTGTGCCGTTCACATGTGCGGGGCGGGCGCTCGGCTTCCCACACCGGCACCCAGCGCTCGTCCCCATCCCTGTCCTCTCCTGAGCCGGCCGCCCGGGATGCTCCCAGGGCGCGGGGAGCAGCACCCAGCTGTGCCCCCCTGGGACACGCAGCCTCCCCCTCATGCCAGCCCCAGTGGCAGGGACAGGGGTATGGAGCCAAGCCCTCCAGCCCTGTTCCACGTGCAGCCCTGCGCCCCGACACCCTACAAGGTGCCCACATGCATCCCTCAACGGCCTGGCTCGCTGCACCGCCTTGCTTGGGCCACCAACACGCCACCACCAGATGTCCTTCCCCAGGCACAGGGCCCTGAGCTCTCCCAGCTCCCCAGTCCCTGCGTGCTCTGGCTCTGGGAGCATCATTCCTGCCCCTGCAGCCCCCATCACCCCGTCCCCAAGCAGGGCTGCAGGGTGCCCAGGGCAGGGACACCGCCTGGGGACCTACCAGGTGCCACCAGCCCCTAGCTGGGCGCTTCCCGCCGGGGCTGCCTCTCTCCGGCCCCATTCTCACGGCGCGGGCACGATTCTCCTGGAGCGCTCAGGCAGAAAAATCCCCCGCCGGCCCCCCCAGCACTGCCCCTTGTTATTCCGGGAAGGGCTCCCGCAGCCAAGAGCCGCTTCCGCAGCTCCTGCTCGCGCTGCTGGCCCCCCTGCCCGGGGCCGGCGGCACCGCGCTGCTGGGGGTGTCTGGGACAGGGCAGGGCCCCCCCCAAGCTTTGTAATCCCTGCGAGCACGGTGCCAGCGGTGCCCGCCCGGGCTGGGACAGGCGATGGCAGGAGCCCACCTGAGCCATGCGCCCCCCCGGCCGAGCGCTGCCCGGCTGTGCCAGCAAAGCAAGGCTGGGAGTCAGGAGCCGCTGGCACGGCTGGAGCCCAAACAAAGCCCGCTGCCGGGGACAAAACAAAATGTCCTGAAAGGACAGGGAGGGAGAGGCTGTCGGATCCCCCTGCTCGGCCACACAGGGACTGAACCAGCCCCTGGAGCTCCCCAGCATCCCAGCGCCTGCTGCGCACCCGCTGCCACGGCCTCTGCTGGGTTTGGGAGGGGAAGGGGCACCGAGCCCCCCCCTCCTGCCTGCGGTTTGGAGCCAGCAGGCACAGAATTACACGGGCATCCACACGCATGGCATTCCTGTCGCACCAGCAGGGTGCAGACCCCAGCCCGCAGGCGGGGAAATCGAGGCACAGCCACACACCACAGCCAGGGGATGGAGAGCCTCAGCCGTCACCCCTGTCCTCCCCAAAATGGGCACCCTGAGCCCCGCCACCAACCCCCCCCGGGCACAGGGACTGTGCCACGGGACCTCGGTCGGGCTTGGGAACTGCACCTGCTGGCAGGGATTAGAGGGCAGGGCAGGGGCCACGCTTTGCCAGGCTGTTTGCGCGGCGCTGGAGGCAGGCCAAGGAGATTAGCTGCCTTCCCCAATGACCCAGAAAGCTAAGCAGCCAAGGTCCTGTCCCGCGACACCTCGTCCCAGGGCACTTGCAGCTGGCCCGGCGCAGGGATGCTCCTGTGAGGGATGCTGCCGTGCTCCCTGCCAGCTCCCAGCACCGCCGTGCCCTGCGCCCACCCTGCTCAGGGTGCCCCTCACCCTACAAACGGGGAGCAGAGGGCTGTGGGACGGAGTTACCGGCGCACCGGGTGCCAGACCCCCGTGGTTTCCCTTCCTCCCCAGCTCCCCATGTGCCGTGGGCTGGGCAGGGCCTTCGGAGAGGCGAGTTAAAGATTGACCAGGAGCAGGTGGGCGCTGGGTGCCTGGCTCCCCGCTGTCGGTGCTGCGGCCACGGCAAGGACACGGCAGCAGCGTGGAGGCGCGGGGCTCGTGGCAAGCATGACGCACACGCAGGGGCACCGGCACAGCACGCACGGGGATGGCAGAGCTCCAGCCGAGCCTGGCAACGTCCCCAGCACCTCACCGAGCCCAACCGTGGGGAAATTTGCCTTCCCACCCCTGCCACGGGCAGGAGGGGAGCCCGGTGCCGCCGCGGGCACCGCCGGCAGGGCCATGCTGGGCCAGGCAGCGAGGGAGCCGTGCACACATGTGCTGGGAGCACCCGCTGGAGCACACCGCTCCCCTGGCTCCCGGCTTCCCAGGGAAGTGCTGGCTCCAGGCCCTCTGGCTGGAGCGTGCAGCTATTTCGGGAAGCCCCCTGGGAAGGGGAGGGGGGCGAGCATGTCAGCCCCGGAGCTCAGTTCCCACCTATAGGGGAAAAGGCAGAAGCCCAGCCCAGCCTGCGCTCACCTGCGGGACACGGGCGGCTGCTCGGGGCAGCAGGGCTCCGGGTTCCCAAATCCCTCATCTGCGAGGGTACAGCAGTGACCAGCACGGGGTCAGTGCAGCCCTCCCAGGAGGACACCGCACACGCCTGTGCCAGGGGGTGAGGGCAGCACACCCCACAACACAGCGCTGGTGGGGATGTGGGGTCGGTGCCTGCCTCTGCCTCCATCCCGTTACTCCTGCTGTCAGGGAGAGCTGGCAGGGGTGGATGCAGAGGGTGACAGCCCCGTCCCCTGCCCCTGCAGGAGCTTGTACCCGGCACAGAGGGGTGCCTGTGCCCAGTAAAGGTGGAGGAGCTGCGCGGCTTTCCCGCCTTCCCCTGGAGAGCTGGGGCGGGCGATAAAGCAGGCAGCGTGCCTGAGCGGGGCGATAGCATCTGCAGGCGGTGAGACACCACACCCGGAGCCTCGCAGGCAGCGGGCTGGGAGCGAGAAACCACTGGCGGCTCCATCAAGGGGCCCCCCAGGCGCCGTGCTGGGGGCACAACCCTGGCAGGGCATCCCGGTGGCCATCTGGAGCCCCTTAGGAGCCCCGGCATCTCACTCCCTCGCCCTGCATCGGGTGCTCCGGGTCCACCGCAGGGTTTCCCCCAGGTCAGCCCGCTCCCTGCGCCCCAGCACTCACCAGCAGCCCCTCGCTGCACTTATCGGCCATCCCTGGAGGCTGGAGCACGTTCCCGGCTGCCCGCCGTGGGGTTCCTGGCTCTCCGTCGCGCTGGCTGCGGCACCGGCACCCGCACGCTTCAATCCACGGGCAGAGCGAGCTGGGCAGAGAAACCAAGAGGGACGTGACTGGTGGGGTGGGCACGTCCCCGCCCCAGGCCTCCCCCTCCATCCGGGCAGCAGGGGGACGTGCCAGGCGGGTGGCTGCCCCGTACCTGGCCGCAGGGTGGGTGGGAACGGGGCCGGGGGTCCCCCTGAGGGTCTCCTCCTCGCTCCCACCCCCTCAGCATCTCCGAAGCCCCGGCACGGCCACGATCGGTGGCTCCCAGGTGTTTCCCAAGAAGCAGTTAAAGATTTACCCGCTGCGGACAGGCGACCTTGCGGGCAGCTGGCTCCCAGCCGCCCGGCGGGTGGGCGTCGGGGGGCCCCATGCGTCCCCCAGCCAGAGCTGGAGCCGAAGTGGCCACGGCGGGCGGCAGCGCCGGGACTGGGCGCAGCGCGGGGCCAGCTCAGGGCTCAGCTGCCACGGAGGACACAGATGGGAACCGATTGCCTTCTGCCCCGGTGCATCGCGTGCACGTGCAGCGCAGGGGGGGCGAGCCAGCGGGCTCTGCCACGGCCAGGTGCTGCTGCATCAGGCACGGGAGGGGGGTGCGGCCCCCCCTGACCATTGCTCCTGCCCCATCCTGGGGCTGCTGGGGCCAGGGGGGCGCCTGGGCTTGACCTTCCTCCCTGCCGGGAGGGATGGGGGCTGTTGCAAAACAGCGGGGCGCGGGGCTGTGCAAGCAGCGGTGTTTGCAGATCCCACACCAGCTCCTGGCGCCCTTGCTGGCCAGGAAAGGACCCCTGCCCCCAGCCAAGGGTCCCCGACGGAGGCCCAGCGCCCCGGGCTGCCGTGGGTCTGGAGCAATCAGCAGAGGGGCACGAGGCCCCGAACGCATCGGGAGGGAGCATGGGTGGTGGAGATAAAGGGCAGGAGGCCGGGGGATGTGGGCAAGCCCCCAGCCCTGGCTGCAGCCCCCCGGCACAGGCAGGCTGCTGCCCGCAGATACCGCGTCCCACTGCCAAGCCCCTCCCTGGGAGCGGCTGCATTTCCAGGGGGGGACGAGGTGTCGTCACCACACAGGGAGGGAGGACAACAAGCCCCGGGAACCTGTCAGAGGGGGCAGGCGTGGGGCCAGCGGCCAGACCTCTTCCCCGCCGCACACCTATTGCCAACAAGCCGAACGCCGCCCTCCCCACGGCCCTGAATTTGGCCTGGGAACTCATCACCTGCCCGTCCTGGGAGGGGAAAGCGCCCACGGGAGGGCCTGCCGCACACCCAGGGCTCTGCCAGGCAGCGATAAGGCCACGCGTGTGCATGGCAGCTGCTGGCTGAGGCTCCCTGCCCAGCACAAAGGCGAGCACCACGGGCCCAGGAGGGATGCAGGGCTCCAGGGATGCCCAAATCCGCAGCATCCCCCGGGGCAGCCGGGCACAGGCTCTGTGGGATGCCCTTCCTGGTGTCACAGCGTGCCGGGACCGCTCGGAGCACCCCGTCCCTGACAGGTGACGGGTGGCACCGCCGCCGTGCCACACCTCGGCACGGCACGGCACGGCACGGCACGGCACGGCAGCGCCCAGGAGGAGGAGGCAGCGGGTGCCTTCCCGCAGGATGTGGCACCGGGGGGTGCCCGGCACGGCCGATGCCACCTGCGGAGCCATTTCCTCCGCCAGCATCCCCGCGGGCACAGCGGGGGGGGCGCAGGGAGCCGAGCCCGGCTTCGCCCCCTCCATCCCCGCGATGCGCCCGGTGCGGCACGGCGGCGGGGGGGGCCCGGGTTACATCAGCCGCCACGTGGTGGCTGCTCCGCCGCCCCGCCCCAGCACATGCCCGTGGAAAATTACCGCCGGCCCCCCCTCTACAGCACCGGGCCGGGCCTCCCCGGGCCCCACCGCCCCCGGCCCCGCCGCCGGGCACGGCACCGGGCGGCCCCGCTCGGCCCCCGCGCCCGGAGCGCAACAGATGCGGGAGCGCCGCGCATCCCGGCCCCGCCGCCAGCGCCACCCCGCCGCGTCCCCCCCCCCCCGCTGTCCCCTTCCCGGTGCCCCCTCCCCGGTGCCGGGCCGAGCCGGGCAGCCGGTGGAGGTGCTCGCCCTTACCGTGCCCATGCCGCCGCCCCCCGGCCCCTCCCGCGGCTCCCAGCGGGTCCCCGGTGGCTCCGCGCCCCCCGGGCCGCCGGCGGTACCGGTGAGCGCCGGGCCCGGTGCCGTGCCGCCGCTGCCGGTGCTGCCGAGTTAAATGAAAGTTTGGAGGTCGGTGGGGGCTGGCACCGCCTCTCGCCCCCGCCGCGCTCCGCCTCCCGAGCTCCCCAGCGCCCCGCTCCGGTACCGGCACCGGGGGCGGCGGAGTACCCGAGGCACCCCCGTCCCCGCAGTACGCACAGCGGGAGGGCACGCCGGGCACGCGGGGGAGCTTGCACACGCGTGCACACGCGTGCACATGCATCCACACGCATGCACATGCGTGCACACGGATGTACAGGCGTCTACATGCAACCCACACGCATCCACATACAGCCCACACACATCCACATGCAGCCACACACATCCACGGGTATGCACATGCAGCCACACACCTCCACATGCGTACACACGCATGCACACACACCCACATGCATGCACACACACCCACACGCATGCACACACATGCACCCCCATGCACATGCATGCCCGTGGGCACCCACGCCCTGTGCAGGCTCACGCAGGCCCTGGGCACGCGTGGGCACGTGTGGGCTGTGCGGTCACAGCCAGCCTCACGCAGGGCACACACAGGGATTTGCACACGCATGGGGAGTGCCACACACAGCGCACGCACAGCTCACGTGCCGCCAGGGCACAGCACCACGAGGGGATGGCCGCAGGATCCGGCCAGGATGTGTGCAATGAGTGTGACCGTGGTGCAGGCGTGTGTGTGTGCACATATGTGTGGCTGCTGCATGTGTGCTCATGCACATGTGTGCTGCAGCATGTGACGGTGTATGCACACGTGTGTGCACATCTGCACATGTCTATTTACACGTGTGTGTTCCCATGTGCACACGTCAGCGCCATGTCCGTGCCCCAGCCACACGTGTGCTCCCACGCACGTATGCAACCCCCCGAGCCCACACGTATGAGCACACATGTACGGGCACGCGTGTGCAGAGGCACGTGAGCGCGCACCCATGCCCACAGACCAACCTCTGCCCGTGGGTCCTGCGCCCGTGTGCGTGTGTGCACATGCGTGAGCAGCCAGCGCTCGCCCCCGCAGCCCCGCCAGATGTTTCCAGTAAGGCATGACGGGTGCGCCTGGGGCCGCCCCTCGCCTGGCCCCTTGCCGAGGCCCCCCCTTCCCTCCTCTCCCTGCCGGGCTCCCTGCGTGCCGGGACGGGTGCCTGCACCCCCAGCACCCTGCCCTGCTGCCTGCATCAGGCCCATTTCGCCGGGCCCCAAGGCAACCACAGGGAGCGTGCTTCCCCCTTCACCCCAAAACCGTCTCCCCGAGCACACCGACGTGTGCCCAGCACCCCGTGTGTCTGTCCCCACCCCAGGCTCTGTGCCGACCCGCTCTGTCCCCATGGGTCACATCCTGCTGGAGGAAATCCTCTGCATGGGATGGCGGTGGGGGGGAGCAGCGATGGGGTGGGAGTCTCGGGGCGTGTGGTGGCTACCTCAGGCCCATGTTGGGCTACGAGGATGGGGAGCTGGTGGCAGCACCATCACTTTGTCACTGCTTTTGTTTTGCAAGCGCAGCGGAGGCAGAGCCACGACACCCCTAGCAGGAAGGGGAAGGTGGCAGCGAAACCCGCGGGTGCTCAGGTCCTCCCACACTCCTGCGGCGCCTGCTGATGTTTGCTCTGCCCCAGAGCCCGGGGAGCCCGCTAGCACCTCGCTCCCGGCCCTGCAGGGCTTCACGCCCTGCCCTGCAGCCCAAATCCAGCATCCCACATCTGGCAGCCCACATCCCCAACGCAGCAAACTCCTGCAGCCCGCGCCCCTGCCGCAGGGTCTGGCAGCGGGCGGGGAGCTGCCTGCCGTGGAGCTGCAGACCTGCCGCAGGGCTGGATTCCCAGGGATGAAGCTCATGCTTTCAAACCCCAGCACGGCTTTGTGCAGGCAGGGCTGGCTCCAGAGCTCCTGCAGCCAGCCTCTGAATCCTTGCACAGACCAAAGGCAAGGATGGGGTTTGGGGCACGCCAGGCGGGGTGGGCTGTGCGAGCCCCATGGGGATCGGGGGTCTCTGTGCTCCAACCCACAGGGCTCCTCGGGGTCTCGGTCCATTTCTGAGCACCTCCTCTGTGCTCTCTTGGACATTTTGACCTCTACAAAGATGACGAGGGGCCCTGCAGCCCTCAGCCAGGGGCAGTCCCTGGAGTGCAAGGCTGCGGTGCCAGAGGGATGTGGGATGTGTGTGAGCACCAGGCTGTTCCCATGCCCCCTTCACCCATCTCTCTGCACCTGGAAGAAATCACCCCCCAATTCCTCCCTCCCTGGGGGCACCCATCTCTCTCCCACCTTGCCATCCATCCTCTGAGCTGGCTGGCATCACAGCATCCCCAAAGTGCAGTGGGATGGTGAGGGTGACACCACAAACCCCCTCTTTGGTGCCATTCAGATCTGTGGGGCTGGCAGTGACCCACCGTGGGCAGCCCGTGGGATCCCTGCAGCGGGCTCCTGTCCTGTCCTGTCCTGCCCTGTCCTGTCCTGCCCTGTCCTGTCCTCTCCTCCCCTCCCCTCTCTTCTCTTTTCTTCTCCTCGCCCATCTCCATGGGTGCTGTTTCCTGGGAAACTGCGGGCAAACGCGGGCAGGGAGCCAGAGGGGTGAAGGGTGGGGAGGAAATGCCAGCTCCCAGCACCTGAGGCAGGGATGGGATGGCCCAAACAGCAGCGAGAGCTGGAGGTTTCCACAGCACCGTGGCAATCCCCCAGTGCTCGGAGCTGGGGACCAGCAGGGACTGGGGGACCACACTCTCATCCCGGTCCCCCAGCTCCCTGCTGGATCCAGGAGGGGGACTGGGCTGGCAGGGGATGCGTTATCAGGAAGGACCCTGCCAGAGGGGCAGGGGAAGCTCGAGGGAAGACCCTCCACCTCGCGCCTTGCCCTTTCTGCTGGCTCATCTTTTGTTTTTGTTTTTGTTTTTCTTTTTCTTTTTGTTTTTCTTTTTGTTTTTGTTTTCTCCCTTGTGCTCTCCCCATCCTGCGCAGCATGTGGGGAAGAGGAACTGGCCCATGACGGCACGGCATCTGCCCCACGGCTCCGGCGATGGTATCAGAGCTGATGGAAAGCACCCAGAATTGTTCCTGGTCTGCCAACAGCCTGAAGCCACCTGGTGGGAACGCTCACGGCGAGGACCTGGCGTGTTGGCAGCACCGTGGGGACAGTGCCACCCTCCTGCTGTGGCGCTCCCTCACACCCAGCCCCGTGTCCCCACTGTGCCGAGAGCTGCCCCGTGCCCAGCTCCAGGCTCAGCTCCCCCAGCCCTTCCCCAGGCTTTGCCAGCAACTCACCCCCTCAGGCTGCAGGATTTGGCCAACTTCTGAGGTCTGGAGGAGCGCCAGGGCAGGCGAGTGCTGCCGGGGCTGGGAGGAGCGCAGCGGGCACCGCTGCTCCCGGCTGCGGGGAGCCGACGTCGCCAGCGACTCAGCCACAGCTCCCGGGGACTTTCCACTCAGCTACCTGCTGCTGACCTGGAAAAATACCCTTGGTGGAGCGCCCAGCCCGGCCCTGCAGGCAGGGAGATGGGTGGGAAAATCCCCACGGCATCCTTGGGCTGGTGGCTGCGAGGGAAGGCGCCGTCCCCCTGTGCTGCCCCACGCTGCCCTCCCCGCCGGCCGCCTTGGCAGCACGCAGCGCCCGGCTTGTGTTTCACACCGCGGACACGTGCACCCAGCAGGGACAGCCCCGGGCACACACACGGGCTGCATTGCTGGGAGCTAATGCTTTGGCTGCAGGTCCCCAGGCTGTTGTTCCTCCTCGTGCTCTGCTCGCACCCGGCTGGGAGGAACAGAGCCGCTCGGATGGGCTGAGCATTGCCACATCGCCTGGAGATGTTTGCTGGGCGCAGGGCGCAGCAGGGTGCTGGGGACCCCATGGGAAGCGTGTGCCTCCCCTAACGCTACCCAGGGCAGCACCCGGGTCCCTGCTGCAGCCCGGGCTCTGTGCTGCAGCGAGCACGACAGCTGGGGCGCCTGGGGCTGCCCAAAATAGCTGTCCCCACTCCCCCCCTCTGCCTGGCCGCAGGCAGCTCTCCCATGATAGCGTCCTGCGACCCAGAGCAGCTGGAGGCAGCTGCCACCCTGCTGCAGCGCTCAGCCCTCTGCCCGTGGGCTGCTGGCTGTGGGGCACCCCGGGCTGGGATCAGCACCACCCCCAGGACTGTGTCCCCTTGTGCCCCCAGATGGGGAGAGCTGTCCCTGTCCCCATCCTCACCGTGCCACCAGCCAGCAGCACACGGGGACCATGCTCACGCCTCTCTGCCACCTCCCCTTGTCCAGCCTGGCAAAGGGGCAGCTTTTCTTGGGGTCTGTGCACCCTGTGCAGGTCCCTGGGGACAGTCCCCAGCCCCATCTCCTCTGCACCTCGAGGCAGCGAGGAGGAACGCGGTGCTGCCCACCCTGCTGGTGCCGCGTGCTCCATCCTGCCCTGCGTGACACAGGGCTTTCGGTTCCCCATGGGGCACGCACACAGGGCAAACAGCCACACAGCCCCTCCGCCACATCACGCCTCTGAGCCCTGCTGAAATTCCCTGCGGGGAATTCGGCTGAGTGTGCCCTGGGCTGGAGCGTGGCACCGGGCAGTGACAGCAGCCCTTGGTGGCTCTAACAGACTGCTCCAGCAAGGGTGCTGGTGTGATGCTGGCCACGACACCCTCCTGTGCTGTGCAGCCGGAGAGCTGTGCAACAGTTGGCCCTGTGCAAGCTCAGCCCCGTGCTGTGGTTTTCCCTTGGCCGTGGGACAAGCCCTGGTGTCTGCGGGGAGCTCCCACTTGGTGCCCGCCCCATACAGATCTGTGCCTCTGTCCCAAAGCAGCTCTCACGTGAGCCTCCTGTCCCTTTAGCAGTAGAAATAATGAACTGGCTTTTATTTTTATTTTATTTTATTTTATTTTACTTCTAAGAAGCTGTTGTAACGGATCAGATGACCAAGCCGGGCTAACCCTCCCCACCGCCAGGCTTTGCTCGGTGTGCTGAGGTCTGCCCAGTGCCGTGCGCCTTGGGCTTCCCAAGGGGGGCACACGGCGGGGCCAGGGGAGCTGGGCAGGAGGATGCTGGGCTGGGTGCCCTGCTGGCCCCAGGGTGCCGGGAGGCTGCGAAGGAGCCGGGCTCCCTCTGCGGACAGTTACTGCTCACTGCACCCTCCGCCAGAGCTGCTGGGGGGGCCGGAGCTGCCCGGCTCCTTCCCGGTCCCCTGCGCCCTCGCTGCGTCTGGGGGGTTTGGCACAGCGGTGTGCAGGGTTTAGTCTCCAGATCCCAACCACCAGCTGTGCTTCCAGGGCTTTTTTTTGGGAGGGATCCGGCTCTTGCTGCTGCCACTGCTGGGGCCAAGTTGTCTCCTCCTGGGGTGCCCCATGAGGCAGCATGGTGCTGTGCGTGGCTCAGCTGGGTGCTGGTGGTGTCCCCCCAGGGGCTGGGCACTGCTCATCCCAGCATGACCCATATCCCTGGGGAGAGCTGGCTTTTTTTCTCCCTCCAGCGCCAGTCACAGCAGATAAAATCCAAATATCCCTGCCCGCATGCAAATGATCTCTGGGGCACCTCTGCATTGTGCCCAGGGACAGGCATCCTCTGGGACACGGCCAGGCTGTGCTGCACACAGCTCCCAGTCCCCAGGACACGCACCCAGTCCTGACCTGCTGGTCGGCCTCACAGCTCCGCATGTGACTTGGCAGCAGTAAGGAAGCAGGGGACAGAGGGGACAGTGGGGCTGGAAGGGGTGGCCCAGGCCATGGGAGCACCCAGGTGCATGGGGTGGGGTCCCGGAGTGAAAGCATCAGTTAGGAGGTTTTGGGTTGGGAGGCAGGGATTTTAGGGCCAGCAGCAGGTGGAAGGCTTGGTGGCAGGGTGGGATGAGGGGCAGGATCTTTATGGGAGGACGTGGGGGTGCCTCAGATGTCAGGGGCTGCTGAGTGTCACATCTGTCCTGGAGAAACAGGGACAGGTGGGATGGGCTCCGGTTAACCCAGACTGAAAGGATGGGGATCCCAAAGCCCGCTGCCTTTGCCTCGTGGGAACCAGACCTCGCCTGTCCAAACCTTCTGGGTCCCTTGGGGGACCAGAAAGCCGCTCGCTAAGCCCAGCAGGGGGCTGTCCCCGCGGGGCCACCTCCAGCCAGCCAGGGGCGCACCCAGCGCCGCGTCCAGCAGAGGGAGGCAGACACCGGGCGGGACGGCAGCGGGGCGGGGATGCTCCGGCACGGCTCGGCACGGCAAGGCACGGCAAGGCACGGCAAGGCACGGCAAGGCACGGCAAGGCACGGCAAGGCACGGCACGGCCTCGCCCCACGCTGCATCGCCCCAGGACGAGCAGCTGGAGGGGGGCGCAAAGCTTGGCCATGGGTGGGTTGGGGTCAGTGGAGACGCAGCCCTGCAGTCCCCTGTCCCAGCCCTGGTGGCACCAGTGTCCCCGCTGCCCCAGGGAGCTCTGTCCCGCTGTGTGCTGGCCTCATCCTGCCCTCCCCGAGTGCCACCATCCCGCTGAGCCTCGCACCCCGCTGTGCGCAGCGGTCCCGGTGAGCGCCCTGTGCCCATGGAGACGCGCGGGAGCCCCGGCCACCAGCTCTGGATGGTGCTGGGTGTGTCCCCTGCTAAATTTAAAGGACTTTGCGGTATAAATATCCCTGTCTGTAAATAAACACAGAGGCTAGATGTTTATCAGGGTCTTCCTGGCGGCCTTGCTCCAGCGTGCTGGGCACCCCATGCCGTCACTGCCGTCCTCCCTGGGCTGTCCCCTCCGCTGGCAGCATGGCCACGTCCTGCAGGGCCTGATGGGGACATGGAACAAGGTCCTGCCCCATACCATGGCCCTGCCCCACACCACAGCCCTGCCCTGATCCCACTGGGCTCTCAAGGGGACGACCACGAGCTGTTGACTCTGGTGATGGGGAGCGGGGAGGTGTGCTACTTGCCCAGGTTTCCCTGGGGACAGGGGCACGTGGGGCTGGCACCCTGGCACCTGCTGTGGCTGCTCTGGGGCAGAGCCCAGCCCCAAGGACCCCATGGCATTGCCACCCTTGGGGATTTGTGCCACCACCCTGGGGACCCGAAGGCACCGCTGGCCCAGCAGTGGGGCTGCCCCCTGGGGACAGTGGGGTCAATGTGGGGCAGGGCCAAAATGCGGGGCAGGGCCAGGACCACAATAGGGGGAGGAGCCAAAGCACAATGTGGGGTGGAACCTGCGCCCCTGGGGTGGAGCCAGGGCCACATGAACAGGAGGTGAGAACCAGCCCGGTGCTGCAGGAGGATGCGCAGCCTCGAGGCAGCCCACGGCAGGTAACGGGGCCAGCAGCAGCTCCGTGCCCCCACCCCACTCCCCTGCTGTGCTGTGCTGCCCATGCCCTGCACATTTTGGGGTCTCCCGTTGCTCAGTTCCCAGCCTGGCGCCTCTCCAACCCTCGTGCCACACGCGGAGCCCCCACATCCTTCTGCGAGAGCCCGCAGCTCCTGTCTGAGCCCGTGAGCCCGGGCAGAGCTGCGGGGGATGCTCTGATGGGGATGCCTCCAGCAGCACCCCGCCGTGCCGTGCCGCGGGGGGGCAGGCAGCAGGTCGGCCGCACCTTGCAGAGGTGTGAAGGAAAACCTCCGGCACGTCAGCACCTGGTAAAAGGTCACCAGAATTTGCCTAGAGCCGGTCCCCAACGCCGGCAAGTCGTTCCTGGCTGGCTCGGTGCTGTCCTCCTCGCCATCTGCAGCCCGGGGTTAATGAGTAGCTGCAGGGTACACAACTGGAGGGTCATTAAACAGCAGTTGAACAAGACGGGGCTGCCAGCAGCACTCGAACAAAGGGGGCTGATTCACTGTTTGCCCTGCAACAATATTTACCGTGGACGGGAGTGAGGGAATGTTTGTGCGGGGCAGGACGGCAGGGTGACATGGGGACCGGCAGGAGCGGATGGCCGCGATGGGGACAGGACCACGGGCAGTGTCCTGGCCCCGTTGGCCCCACAGACCCCATCGGTTCCCCAGGCGGAGAATGGGGGGACAGGGATGGGGGGACCTGGATGAGGTGGAGGCCACTGCTTGCAGCTGGGTGAGCAGCGTGGGGGGCATCCAGCCCCCGTGTCCCCGTGCCCCGTGCCGCTGTGTCAGGGGCTGCTGCAGGATGGAGCCTGCTGCCCTGGCGCCTGTCCTGTGCTGGGCACTGGGCTCCTGCGGGAACACGGTGTCCCACGGTGGGACCTGGTGGCTGGATGGCTTGGGACAGTGCTGGGGACATCCCCGCTGGTGGGGCTGAGCCCAGGCATCCCCTTAGCACAGCACCATGGGGGGGTGGGAACGGCGTGGAGCTGAGCTCAGCCCTTTGGCTCCCGCTGGTAGCCCCCGGCGAGCTCATCCACCTGCCTCTGTTGGGGGCAGGAGCCCAGGGGATAAGTGCCTGTCATTACCCGTGCCCAGAGCCGCCCCCTGCCCTAATTGCACGGCCCCGCTCATTCAGCCCCCATAAAGGGGAACAGCGGGGGATCCGATTAGAGCGAGCACAGCTCACCGGGGTGAGGACCCCGGGGGGGTAACGTGGGGGGCAGCAGGGACAAAAGGGGGGACTCCAGGGGCAACGTGGGCTTGTTGGGACCCTTGTGCCACGCTCTGGGACCGGGTGATGCAGGGAGCAGAGCCATGGGGGTGAGGGATGTCCCTGGGCAGAGGCTGCTGGTTTGGGATCCATCCCATCCTGGCTCCCCCAAGGCACATGGGCTCAGCATCAGCCCCAAAATCTTGGTTCCTATGGGGGGTGCATCCTCACCCCCTTGGTACCAGCAAGGAGGGGGTGCTGGGCAGGCTGGGGGAGCCCGGGCAGGGAAGGGTTACGGCTGCAGGGGGATGCAGTTCCCAGGGCCTTCCCAGCAGGAGCCAGGGGCTCATTAACCCCATGGCACAGAGGGGATGGGAGGGGTGTCATTAGGGCCGGACAGCCCCGCTCACCTGGGTGCAGCCTCCAGGCACGGAGGGGCTCTATCCCTCCCGGCCAGGATCCCTCCTCAAGGACCCCCTGGGGCAGCGGTGGCCAGGAGGAGGGCAGGGAGGCAAAACCTGGGAGGGGACGTCCCCAGGGCAGCTGGCCTGGCTGCCGGGGACACTGCGAAGGGTCCGGCATCGCCGTGCTCAGCCAGCCTCCTGCTCTCCGCACAGGATGCTCTGAGCCCACACGGGCTGGGCAGGGCTGCTGGCTTGGTGCCTGCGGCTTCTGCTGGCCTTCACCCAGCAGGTTTCTTCCGCCGCGTGCTCTGCCTCGGTTTCCCCACCTGGAGGAGGAGCAGCGGGCGAGTGGGGCGTGAGCTGTCCCGCTGCCGGGGCAGGAGTGGTGGCATGGCCTGAGCTGCCCCGGGCACACACAGGGACAGGGCTCAGCACTGCAAACAGGCTCCTGTGCAGCACCTGTGCTCGAAAACACAGCCCCTGTGTGATGCTGAGGGTCAGGGACAGGCTTATCCATGAGCGCACGAATTTGGCCAAAAGCCCAGCATCCCCACGAGGCCGAGCATCCTTTTGCAGCCTGCCTCACCCTCAGCCATCCCAGCCCAACTCCCAGCCCCGGGCAGCCCCTGCCCACCCGCTGGGCTCCGCTCCCAGCCTCCAGCAGCGGGCGATGCCCATCCCAGAGCAGCACCGATGCTGCTGGCACGTCCTCCAGCTGCGGCGCTGAGCAAACGGCGCCCGTGCTGCCCGCCCGGGCCTGACTCGCCGAGCCAGTCTGGCTGCCCCAACCACCCCACGGAGCAGCAGCGGGTTTCTCCCCACACCTCCTGGCCCTGCCGTGACTCAGAGCTTGCCCGGGGCCCGCGCTCGCAGCCCCATTTCACCGCTGCCTGCCCCAGCATCCCCCCAGCCGTGGCACCGTGCCGTGCCGGGGGGCGCAGCCCGGGTACCGGGGCGAGATGCTGGAGATGGGGCATGGGGTTGGGGAGCGGGGCAGGGGCCGAGGTGATGCATCACCCCAACACGGTGCTCCAGGAACTTGCCCATCCGGATGGGGAAGAGGCAGGTGCCAAGCAGCCATCCGGGAAATCGCAGCAAGACCCAACACGACTGGCCTGACAGGCTGGGAAACAGCCGGAAAAAAAAGGCAACCCGGCCCCTGTGTCACGGCTTGGGGCCACCGCTGCTGGGAGAGGCACCAGGAACGACTCGGGGCTGCACCCAAGCCACCTGCTCGCACGAGAGCCCGCCAGCTGCTGCGGGGTGCTGAGCTGGTGGCACCCCACTGCCGCACACGCCGTGCCGTGACACTTGTCCCTGTGCGCACCCGGTGCGGGTGGGCATGCTCAGGCAGCATGGGCACCTCGCACTGTGTGCACCCCCCGTGGTCCTTCCAAGTGCACTCCTGCACGCCCCACACGCGTGCACAGGAGGCTGGGAGCACCCCCAGCTCCCTGTGACCCCCAGCAGGCGCCAACTGCCCCCTCTGTCTGCGCCCCCTCTTTGGGGCCACGCACGGTCAGGGCCGCTTTTGCCAACACCCAGTGCCGGGGGGGCTGAGGCTCCTGGCGTGCCCGGTGGGGATGTGGGGCAGCGCAGGTGGCCCCGAGCAGGGGCCGGGCGGGCTCCCAGCAGGGTGAGGTTGCTGGCAGCACTGCTGCGCTCTTCGAAAGAGTCGGGCGCTGGGAGCCAAGGCAGGAAGCGGCAGGAGGTGAGCGAGGCTGCACGCAGCGCCGGTGGCGGAGGATGCAAACCCCATCCCCAGGCTGCTCGGGGCCAAATGAGCTCCCTGCCGGGTCTTGGGTGCTCGGTGTGGCTGTGCCGGGGGTGCTCACTGCATGGCTGCGGGCCCAGCTCTGCCCCACGGGGCAGCAGGAATTCCACCCCAACCCCAAATTTCCCCGGCACTGGGGGATGCCACCCTGCACGGAGCCACGCGGGGCCTCTGGCACGGCCCGGGCTGGGGTGAAGGCTTTGGCAGGGGACGTCCCGGTGACTCAGGAGCGGGAAGAATGTGGAAAATGCAGCCGGGCTGCCGGGGCCACGTGAGCGGCGGGCAGGGCCAGGCCTGCCAGTGCCGTGCGGCTCCAGCGCCGCGTGCGCCCGGCCGCGCAGCGACGCTCGGCGGGGCAGCGAGTGTGCCCTGCTGACGAGGCACCACAAGGCCCTAATTAAGTGCGTGGGTCGCCGGGACGGGTTGAGCTCGCCCTCCTCCGCAGCGTTGAGCAAGCGAGTGGCAGAAGGGCTGCCCGCATGGTTTGGCTCTTGGGGACCAGGGGGGCCGCAGGTTCTGCCCCTGGGTGCGCGTGGGGTGCTGGTGGCAGCTCCATCGGGGGACCCCTGGGGTGAATCAAAGCCTCTTTTTAGAGGGGAGACCCCCAACTCTACGATGTGCCAAAGTACCCCAGAGCTCTGCATGTCCCCACCAGCCTCAGCCATCCCCGTGTGCCTTTACTCCCTCGTGCTGCTGGAGGAAGCTGCCCAGGGACCACCCAACCCCAAGGTGTTGGGCTTCCCTGCTTCCCTGCTTCCAGCTGCCCCAGGACGGGCACAGGATGGCCCAGCTATTTTCTGGGAGGACCTGAAGCACCGACATCCACAGGCAATGTTGCCTTCAGCTAGGGATGGAGAAGCCCCCCAGGAGCAGCTCCCCTCTCCTCGTGCAGTGAGCGCACCTGGGCAGATCTCACGAGTCCCTCTGGGCAGGGTCCGCACGCACCCTGGAGGGAACAGCTGAGGGATTTAATGCTTCGTGGAGAGCAAAAGGCTGCAGAGAGGTGGGTCCCAGCCTGCGTCTTTCCTGGAGTGTCCCAGGAGCGTGGGGCAGGACCTGGGGAGGCTGCAGAGGCGGTAGCAGGGCAGCTGCAATCCAATTATCCACGGCGTTCAGTCACCGGGGCAAAGCCAGGCTGCTGAAAGCCAGCAACAGGGTGACCAGCAGAGGCCAGATCCAGGCTGCGAAACAGAAAGGGGTCTGTTGGCATCCTCTGTTCCCCATGGGGGCTCGGATGGGGTGGTGTGGGGGAAGTAATCACACGATGCTTGCCTGTTCGCCCCCGTCCTACCAAGAGGGGACTCGGAGAGGTGAAAAATGGGGGGACAGAGGGGTTTGGGCCATGGGGAACCCCCCAGCTGGCAGCAGGGAGCTGCAGAGCACCCGCAGTGCCGTGGTGCTGGGGCAGCACCCACAGGCAGGGCCGGCTAGCGGCAGAGCCCCCGCTCACCTTCTGGTTCAGACGCCTGCAAACGGGGGTGAGGACTGCGAGGCGAAACCACGGCAGGGGAGCAGGCACCCCGCACCCTGCACGCCCCGAGCAGTGAAAGCCGGGAGTGCAGGAAGCTGCGGGGTCAGAGTGAGTCAGGTGCGAGTCACCGAGACCAGAGGCGAGGTGCCGGGATAAGGAGGGCGCTGACTCAGAGTTTCCCCATCTCCCATGGGGGGGACACCGGGGGCCGCCGGGACCCCCCTGCACCTGCAGCCAGCACGGGCAGGAGGCAGCACAGGCACCCCAAAGCCTCAGGGACCCAGGAGCTTGGGATTGCCAAATGGGATCTGCGTCCCATAGCCCCCACCCAGGGCTGCATCGTGTGTGGGGGGACCAAGGGGCACCCCAGCATCCAGCCTGGGAAGCTGGGCTGCGAGCCCAAGCCTTCCTGGAGAGCCCGGGCAGAGTCTGTTTGAATTAAACAGGGAGAGAGATTTCCCCCTTATTAGCGGGCTATTAATCACTTTTTTTTTTTTTTTCTCTCTTTTTTTTTTTTTTTTTTTCTCTCTTTTTTTTTTTTTTTTTTTAATTGAGCTGTTGCACAACAGGTTGAGTAACAGCCTAATAACAGGCTGTAAATCTCAGTTTGCTCTCCGGGAGATTACAGATGTTAATGGCAGATAATGACCCGCAGCTCACGAGTGGCTCCGCTCAGCCCTCCCCCTTTGATCCCTCTGTTCTGCCCCTCGCTGTACCCAGCCCCGGGAGGGAACGGGGCTGCAGGGAACCCCCCCCCCAAAATGTAATCCCTGCCAGCCCCAAGCCTGCTGCTGGGGGAGTCCCCTGCTCGCTGCTCCATTCATTGTATTTGCTTTTAGGATTTCTGCAGCCACCCTGTGGGGTTTGCAGCCCCGCATCTCCCTGCCCAAGTTTACCAAGGTGTCCCCTCCCTGGATGAGGGATTCCCTGGAAATGCCCCCAACGTGGGAGCCCCCCCAGAGCAAACATTCACACCGCTCCATCGCAGGCTGGGGAGGAGCATCCTTGTGATGGGACCAAGGGAGCACTCCTTTAAGGACACGTCCCATCACCGTGCCTGGCACCACAAACGGGGCTGGCCACCTGGGTGCATCCCCATGGGATTTCCCCCCCCAGCTACGTACACCTGCTGCCCACATCCCTCCTGCAGGATGCACGCAGCCCCAGGAGCCACGAGGAGGATGGGGAGACCTTCAGGAGGGCTTTAGGGGTGAAGAGGGGCATTTTCTCTTGCCCCCTATCCGAGGCACCACCAAGCCATGGGCACAGCCTCTCCTGCAGGGCACGGGGTTCCCCCATCCCTAGGTCCCCCAGCTGACCCCATCACCCACCCCATGGCCATGGAGGGGACGTGGGGGCTGTCAGGAGCTGGGATTGGGGTGCGGGAGGAGCTGCCCAGCGGGCAGGGCTGGTGATGGCCGTGAGTCACAGGCAGCTTTCCCTGCCAGGGTGGGACCGTCCTGGCCACCCAGCACCCCGCTGTGCCTGCTGTTCACATGGGGCAGCACCCAGCAGCCACAAAACACTGACCCTAAAGGCTCTTTCCCCAGTTTATGGGGTCTCCTGGCTGTGGCAAGAGCCCGGATCCCTCTCCAGGAGGCCAGATGAGGCAGCACGGGGCACTCGGTTTCCCCCACCCTGCTCCCCGCAGGAGGCTGGGGGGCGCTGGGTCCCTCAGGGCGCTCCGGCAGCGCCGTGCATTCCCACAGGCTGTGTACACACCGGTGCCATATGACAACAGGCACGCAGAGGGATGGATGGGGACGGGGAGGAGCTGTGTTTGCCGGGAGAGGCGACTGCCGGCCGGGCGCCGCGGGCCAGCGCCCTGGATGGCGCCGAGACAGCGCAGCCAGCACCCCTGTGCCACCCATAGGTGCCCTGGTGGGACACCCAGCTGTCCCTACAGCCCAGCTGGGACACGGCTACAGGTGGGCACTGGGAGAGATGAACCAGAAAGCCAAAAAGGTGGAGGCTGGTTTCCATCCAAACCCTATGGCAAGGGTTATATGGTGACCCAACGAGGGTCTAGGGTCTGTAGGGCCACCAGCCCGCGGTGTGAGGGCACCCAGCCCTGATGTGGACGTGGCTCAGCTCCGTCCTGCTCACAGGTGTGGTGTGATGTGAACTCGGGCCATGGGGCAGTGTCCTTCCTCTCCCTGCTCAGTGCTCAGAGAGGCCCTGGGGGTGCGCAGAGAGGATGAGCAAGGAGGAACGCACTTTCCCCAGAGGAGGAGATGCCGGCTGGTCCCCGAGCATGCCTTGGGGATGCAGCAGCCACAGCCTGGCCACCCTGGCATGCCGGCCATCCCGTCCAGCCCAGCCCAGCACCCCGTTAGGTGGCTCTCCCTGCCGGTACGTGGCACTGGGGCACCAGTCCTTTCCCTAGGGACACCCCGCGCAGGGCTGAGCACGGTGCCACTCCCCGGCACGGGGAATGTGGGCCAGCGCTGCCCAGGCCGGTTCTATTTTCGGATGCAGCTATTAACCCCGCACGTTAATCACAGGTGCTCCATCCCCGCAGCGACCCCACAGGCTGTGGGCACCTATAGGGCGAGGACCCCTCGGCCCCAAGATGCCCGGGACGCGGGTGATGGATGGAGAGGGGAGCACCCCCAGGAGCTGCCAGCCCCTGGATGCCACCTCCACCTGGGCGCTGATGAAAGGTGGCCGAGGGGACGTTTGGGGCCGGGAGGCTGCTATAAGGGAGCCCAGGACCTTTGATGTGCACAGCCCCCCCCCCGGCCCCGCTGATTGCGTTAGCGGGTTTAGTGCCCGCTGCTCCCCTGAGCAGGCTGCCGGGCCGGGCTATCAGGCGCAGACGAGCTGCTAAAGGGCCCGGCTCCCATTTTAGATGCAAATGACCCTGCAATTGTGGACTGCGAGGGAGGAGAATCCCCAAATCACCCTCGGTGGAAGCAGACCTGGCCGCAGACAAAAAGGTTCCCAGGCCGCTTGAGCGGCCCCTTAATCTGCCCATTGATGCCTCAAGTGCAGGGCATCAGCAGCCTCGGCATTCCCGCAAACGAGCCCATTTTTTGGAAAGCCCCATTCCCGGAGGCGCCTCCCGCCGCCCCCCCCGGCCGCATGTCCCCCTGCCTGACACTAATGGCCCCGGGGCAGGCGGCTTTGAAGTGCATCAGATTGGGCTAACGGGGAGGTGCCGCCGCTCAAGCTGCTCCCGGAGGGGTTTGGGGAGGCAAAAACCCCACCGAAGGCTGAGTGGGGCACGGATGGAGCCCCCCAAGTCCCGGTGTGCCCCAAATCCCCATGCCTGCCCGGCCCTCTTTTGGCAAACTGGAGCGGATTCAGCGTGCCAAACCCCAATTTGAGTCACTGGACTCAGCTGGGAGTCACGAGCTCACTCAGGCAATGAGGTTTTAGGGCCACCCGCCCAGGGATTGTCCCCCAGACCCCCTGCACCCCACAGTGTGTAGGGAAGGCAGGAGGGAGGCAGGAGCCCCCAGTGCCCCGCACGGTCACTCACGGTCACGGCCACTTTCCAAAACAAGGAGGCACACGGGCAGGTGCACGGGGCACGGTGTCCGTCCTGGCAAAACCACCTTGTTGTGCTTTGATGTCGGTGGAAAATTCCCTGTTTGGCTGGAAATCTGGGGGGGACGAGGAACCCAACGCCAGTTACGCTCGGCGAGGAACTAAACGTGTGTTTGGCTGGAAAGAATTTTCCTCTCCCGACTGGGGAGGTGACATCCGAACCTTATTTTCCTTTCCACGCCGGGACACGTGCCAGCGGCACCGAGCGGTCCCCAGGGCCCGGAGGAGCCACGGGATGGGGCGGCTGCTCCAAGCCCCTCGCCACCGGTGGCCCCAGCCTGTAGCAGGGAAAATGGAAGCAACTGGAGGCGGTGTCAGGGCTTGGGGCTGTTTGCCTGTAGCCCGAACACGTGCCGAGAGCAGGCCTGGAGCCGGCTCAGCTGTGGGTTTTAAAACAGCACCTCGTCTGCCAAGGACCCTCCTCTCCTCCTCCTCCGGCACGGGCTGGGTGGATCCTGGCCCTGCCATGCACCTTGTGCTGCTGGCGAGGCGCTGCCTACCTGTCCGGCTCAGCTCCAGCACCCGGCGCTGTGGGGCTGGGAGGCAGGGAGGGGTGTGCTACCCGCACCCGCTGCACGCCTGGCCGCGGGGACAAGGAGCCCGCGGCCACCCCTGGGTGCCATCCGGCCAGGGGACACCGCTCCCCGGGAAGCTGCTTCCTCCTGGCATCTCCTGGCATTGTCCCCAGCTGGAGGGGTCCCAGGAACCCTTGTCCCCAGCGTGGTGGTCTCCAATTTGGGACCACGTTGGAGAGATGTTTTCGGTTCCCCCCTGTGCCTGCTTCCTGCAGGGCACGAGCTGAGGGCAGGAGCGAGTGGGTGTAGCTGCGCCAGGGCCACACACGGAGCGAGGAGCAGAGCCGGGTGTGCGGGCTGGGGGTGGGAAGGCTCCTGCTTCCCCCGATCCCCCGCCACGGGGACTGCCCTGCTCCCACACGGCTTGTGGCCAAAACCCTCACAGCTGGTGCAGAGCCTGAGGACAGCACCCGGTGCCCACCAGGGCTGGGATGTCAGCGGGAGGCTGCACAGAGACCCCTTTTCTCCATCCCTCTCCTGCCCAGACTCGTCCCTGTCTGTTCTTGGACCCGGAGCACCAGAGGTCCCCTCCGTCCCCAGTGCGCACCAGCACCAGCGGTGCGAGCAGGGTAGGTCAGGCAGCCGGTTCTCCTCGGGTGACTCATTCTGCCAAGCAAGGCATTCACCATATTTCAGGGCTTTTGGTTTGTATGAGAAAAAAGCCAGGGTGCACGAAAGTTTCTTTGTGAGCTGGTCTGCAGGCACTGGAGGGGATCCCCTGCTTGCTCACGCTCTATTTTGGCACGTAAAAAAAAAAAAGAAAGAAAGCTGAGAGAAAAATATTTTTAATTAAAAAAAATATATATATGTTTGTATGGTGGAAAACAGGCAATTAAACAAAATATTTTGTCATGGTTTAAAGACAAAAAACTGAAGACCCCCCTGGTCCATCCCACCCACCCCTGGCTGCCCGCAGCGAGCTGGCAGTGCCTGGGCCCTGCAGGAGGCAGCTCCCCCCGCTTCGCCTCCTCCTTCGCCCCCAGTGCCTTCGGCCAGGCGTTGGGGATGGGGACGGGGGACACATGGGGCCACCGTGCCCACGTGCCGCTGGCCCCATGGGGCCGTGCCCGCCCCAGCACCGCTGCCTGGCCCGTCCTGGCTCTGGCCGTGGCTCCGGCGTGGTTTTGCTGCTGCGTTTGCTCACAGGGTTATCTGCTCCGGAGCTCGTGTTGGTTTTGGCATGCAGCGCCGGGACCACACCTACTATTTAAATACCACAGCCAAGGGCTCTGAGGGAGGAAAAAAAAAAAAAAAAGAAAGAAAACGACTATGAAATATTTGTTGCGGTTTGGAGATACATACACGCACACACAACACAAACACAGCAGCCCGGCACCAGATCGCTGGCAGCCGAGGAAGGAAGACTTGGGCTATGATTGTCTTCAAAACCACCCTGGCGGCAGAGTTTGCTGAAGGGAAACCCTTTGGGCCAAAATTAGCCCCTGCCACATGCCAAGCCAGAGCCTGCTCTCACCCGGGCTGGGGAAGCCGGGGCCAGGGAGCTGCGCCAGCCCTTCCCGGGTGGCTGCCGGGGGCCGGGGAGCGGGTGGATGGAAATCCCCGTGGAGGCAGCCCTCCTGGGGACAGGGGAGGGGTCCCTCCACCGTGCCTTGGAAGAGCAGGTCCTGTCCTGGATGTGCCCATGGGGGAGGCTGTGTCACCTCCAGCATGTTCCTGCTGGGGGATGGGGATGGCTTGGGGCTGGTGGGGACAAAACGGGCACTGAGCGGCCCAGGGAGGGCTGGCAATGCAGAGGATGGGTGCCCCATGGGATCGGGTGGGGAGGGGACAGAAACCAGCCTGGCTTTGGGACTGGGGACCCCAAGGGCACCTGGGACAAGGCTGGGTGGTCCTGGCAATGTGGTGGTGGATGGGATGAGGTGCTGCTTACAGCTCGCCCCTGCTCGGCTCACCCTGTGTGGCTGTGCCGCTGCGGGCAGCCGGGCCGGCCGGAGCAGGTGGATTACCGCCACCTTCCTTTCCCTGGGCTCCTTCCCGGAGAAGTTTTCCTGATGATCTCACTGGATGCACATTTCTAAATTGTTTGCTAGATTGTTTCATCATCGGAGGTCAATTAAAGAGAAGGCGAGTTCCTGTCGCTCCGCTCCTAACCCCTTCGCTGCCAGAGCCCCAGAACAAAAGGAGGAATTGGGCTTGGGCTCGGGCAGCTTGTATTCCCATTCGATTGCTTCCAGTGAGAGCAGGTCAATTTTGGAGCCAGCCTTCCCAGGGGACCAGCTCGCCGGCGCAGCAGCGTGAGCGAAAAAAAAAATAAATAAAAAAATCCACCCTTTTGTCACTGCAAACCTATTTACTAACAGGGAGGCTGGGTAATTAAACACCACTTCCCGAAGCACAGCCACACAGCTTTACGAGCAGCGCTGGCCGAGGATGCGCTTTCGCTCCTTTGTCCCCCGGGGCTGTCCTGTCCCCGTGTCCGTGTATCCGTGTGTCTGTCCCTGGTCCCTGATGCTCCCCCGTGTCTGGCGGCGGTGCCGGTGACTCCGGGCGGTGCCCGTTCGCTCAGCCCCGTGCCACACCTCCCGTCGGAAAGTTATTGCCGTGCCGCCGCCGCGGAGCCCCGCGTGGCGCAGCCACACCTGCGCTGTGCCGGGGTGGCGCTGGGCTGGGGAACGCCGTGTCCCCACACCGGGCAGGAGGGGCGAGCACCGGGATCCTCTCCTGCACTTTCCCTGGCTTGGCGTGTGCATGGGAAAGGGAGGTTAGAAGGAAAGCACGGGGTAGTTGGAGGCTGAATCCCTTACAGCATCGCCGGGGATGAGGGATGGAGGCTGGGCAGAATAGAGTGGCTGAGATTGGGTTATTCAAAAATGTGAAATTATTTGGAAATGGTCTGAAATTGCTCATACGTGATGTGTAGCTATCAGAGCCCAGCCTGAGAGGTCACAGCACGCAACCCCTGAGCCACGCGGCCGTGCCCTTCCCACAACCAGCAATGCCCGTGGCAAAACTCCCAGCACAACCTGCTGGCACTGCGTGCTGGGGCTTCTTCTTGGAGATTAAAACAGAGAAGTCGGGGAAAAATATCCTCCCTTCCTCCCGGCCTTCCCTGTTTATCACCAAGAAGCAGAAAACGGCAATCCCCCCTTTTCCCCCAGGCACTGCTGGGGTGCCACAGCTCCTCTTTGCCACTCTTTTTGATGGCAGCCCCAAGGAATGGCTCCTTGTGGCGGTGCTGGGAGGCAGGATGTGGCCCTGTGAGCACCCCAGCTCACACGTGAGGATGTCACTGGGAGGTGTGAGGATGTCACTGCGAGGGCTGGCTGGATGTCTCGAGCTTGTCCTGTCGACATCGTGGTGCCTCGTGGCTCGGGACATCTCCCGGCACCCTCCAGGTGTGACGTCCCCTCCGAGCACCCAGCGGCCAGGGGAAGACCCCGTCCATCGCTGGCCCCCGTGGCTCCACGCGGGGCCTGGTGCTCTCAGCTTTCCTGTACCAGTGAAAGTTAAGCCGTGGAGGAAAAACGTTGCTGTATGTTATAGAGGAAGAGAGGTAAAAAGGGCAGGAAATTTGCACCATGTCCATTTCCCCTTGGCCCTGGGCCGCTGCTCATTCCGGATTTGGGATTTGCGTAGGCAGAGTTAAAAATAACAGGGGTATATAAAGAAAGGCTCACAAGGCTGTGCTGGCCCCATAACAGCCAGCCCAGCAGCCCCAGCCGCCAGGGCACGGCCAGGGCTCGGGCCGGGAGCGGGCGGAGATCAAAGCGGGATGCGGGATGCGGGATGCGGGATGCGGGGTGTGGGATGCGGGGTTTGGGATGTGATCTGTGGTTCAGTGGGGCAGGAGCGTGTGCTGAGAGCAGTGGGCACCCAGCTCTGGCAGCTGCAGGACCTGGCGATCTGTAGGGCTGGTGGCTCTGCCCCCATACCTGCCGGGTCACCCCTGGGGTGCGCTGGCACTCGGGGAGCACCCAAGGGAGATGGGGACGTGAGTGCTCCTGCGGACAGACATCTCCCCCGAGCCCTGTCCCCCCACAACATCAGCTTTGTGGTGACACTGGGAGGGACCTGAACCAGCTGCCCCAGCCGGGGGGGCACAGAGGGGGGGCCCGCAGTGGTGCTGAGGCACTGACACCCCCCAGACCCCCAGTCCTGGTCGTGTGCCCCGGTGCTCCCCGGGCCGGGGCAGGCAGGGCGGACACGGCAGCTCGCTGGGCCGGTGCAAACGAATCTGCCCTCTGTGCCCTGATAACATTGTGTTTGTTGTGGAGCGGGAAGAGCCTGCCAGCGCACGATAAGAGCAGATGACTTTATTCTGGACCTGCTCCGGATTGAATTATGCTTTAATTTCATTTTCGGTTCCTCTTTTCTTTCCAGGAGGGGAAGGGGGCTTGGGGGAGATGGGGGGCAGGTCTGGGGGCTCCCGGACCCTTCCCCAGGCAGCCCAGCCCCAGGCAGGGGGGAGGACAGGCAGCAACACCCAGCCAGGTCCGCGTTGTGCTCTCAGGAAGCCTCCACATGTCCCACCAGCCCGGGGTGCTCCGCTGCGTGCGTCCCCACGGCACCTCCCCACGGGACCCCTCCTGTGCCCTGGGGGCTCCGGGTTTGCCTCCCACCGAGACAGAAGCTCCCTGGGCTGTGACGCTGGGGCCGGTGCTATAGGGGCTCCGGGGTTCCCCATAGGAGAGGGGGCACTTTGGATGCCCCAAATGTCCCTGGGTTTGCCCCAGCCCCCAGCCCCAGCTGGCGGGCACTAGGGGGGACGCAGTGCCGCTGTCATCCAGCACCGGGTGTTTTCTCTGGTAGGGGACTCCCCTGCGTCTCCCGAGGTCTCTCACGGCAATCTGGGCACCGATGCCATCTCTGGCAGTGCCACCAGCCCCCTGTGCCCGCCAGCACCCCCCCGCTGCCATCCATCCCGCTGGGACTTGCCAGGAGCAGGGATAACCCTTAACCCTTTCTTCCTGGGCCATCGCCTCGGCGCGCAGCCCTCCCCACCCGCTGTTTGCTCTCCCGCTGAGCTGCTGTTTGATCTTGTCTGATGCCATCTACTTTTACAGCCTGCTGCAGCGGCGCGAGAGATAATTCGCGTTTCCTAAACGGGCTTCTGTCAACAGCGGGCTGCGCGCACGCCGTCTGCCTCCGGCCGAGCCCGTTCGCCTCCGACCAGCCCCAGCAGAGGCTCCCGGCACACAAAGCCCTCCCGTGCCCTTGTCCTTGCTCCCCGTGCCGTCAGTCCCCGTGGTGTTGGTTTTTGGGCATGCTGCTGCTCCCCTCCATGCTGTCCCTCCTGCCAGAGCATAAGCACCGAGGGTTTCCTGGGGAATACCTCACATTTGGAAGAAATATTGGCTGTAAAAATGAGCCCGACCTGCTGGCGACACCTCTCTCAAAATACGCCAGCGCTGCACGGATGCAGCCAGCAAAACTGCCTGGAAAGGGGGAAAACCAAGTGGACCTGGTGCCCGTCTGCTCTCACTTATCTGTAAAAGTCTGGGGCAGGAACTGCCTCGCTATTAATTATTATTTGGGCAAGAAACAAATAATGGGATTAGCTGGCAACTTAAATAAGCTGCTCTGGGGGCCAGGCTAGCAGGGATTTCAGGTGATGCCCACACACTTCTTGGCTTCCCCAGTTCAGAGGCAGCTTTTTCGGAGGAAGAGCTGCGCAGCCCGTGCGTTTCGACCCGCTGGGTGGCATTGCCAAACCTGCTGCCTCGCCAGGCTGAGCCCCAGCGCGTGCTCTGGAAATGAGGGCAGGGATTCTTGGTAAAAGGGGGAAGATTTAAATCGTTGTTGTTCCACTGGATTACTGAAATAATTTATTGCAACGCTCCACCCTTATAATTAAAGCGCGGTGATGAAAGCAACTGGTAGGGTGGCTTTGGATCCAGCAGCAGAGCGTGTGTGTGTGTGTGTGTGCGCGCCTCACCTTCGGTGTTTATATTTGTTTTTTTTTAAATCGACTCCTCGCTTCTGAATAGCGAAGGGCAGCAGCCTGAGTTCTTAGAAAGGTATCTGGGGATGGAAAGCCCCAGAAAGCAGGGAGACGGGCTCAGGGAGATAAGGGCTATTGCTTCTGGACAAACGCAACAGTAACCGGGCCATTCCTGGTACTGCCTGGAGGGAGGCCAAGCGGAGGAGGTCTCCCAGTGGGACCGGGACGGCACAGAGCCCCCCGAGGAGGCTGCCTGGTGCCCGGTTTCCCCGTGCTGTGTGTCCGTGTGCCCGCTCGATGTCAGGGAGGGGGGACCCCCTGCTCCCTGAGCAGCCCCCGCTGTGGGAAGCTCTCAGGTGGACAGCACCGTGCGGGGGCTCCATGGGGTGGGCAGGGTGGCACCGCAGCCCCCTGCCCTCCGTGGCAGGGCACAGGGGGCTCGGCTGTGCTGCGGGTCCCTAGGCAAGGCAGGCAAACGTCCCGTGGGGGCTGCGGGGCGAGATGAAGCGAGGCAGGCAGGGTGCCAGCCCCCCGCTGGTTATCTCTGCTCGCACACGCACCCTGCGCGCGGCCAGATGGGAGCTGCTGCGCTCTGGGCTGCTGATTGCCCCGCCGACGGCACCGGCACGGGGGGACACGGCCTCACCGACGCCGTTACACGAAGCGGGCGGCACGGGGGGCACAGCACCCCGCAGCGCTGCCTCCCACCCCAGCGCCGGCACCCATCGTGGTGGCTCCTTTGCTTGGTGTTTTTTGGCACAACCACTGTGCCCAGCTCGCCGGCCCGGGCACCCGCTCGTGTCCACGCACAGCAGCTTGGAACAGCCCCAGGGGTGTGGGTACCTCCTGTGGGGCAGGGACACCCCAGCCTTTGCGCTCCCTGCTCACCCCATGGGCAGCACATGGAGAGCCCCCAGGGACCCAAACCAGCACCCTGCTGGCCCGCACTGTCCTGGGACCCCCACCCCGGGACCCCCCTGTTCCCACAGCGGGGCAGAGACCCCCCCACCTCGCCGTGCTCTCCGGGCACCGGCAACCGGGCAGGGATCGGGGCATGGATAGGGACCGGGACTGGGGACACGGGCACGGATAGGGACCGGGTCTGGGACCCCCTACCCGGTCCCGTCGGGGCACCCCCACGGGGAGGCGTGGCTAAACATGAGGGGGGCGTGCCCACAGCCCTGCCCAAGCCAATGGGGAGGCCAGGCGGTGAATATCAATGCGCGGCGGGCCAATGGGGGCGCAGCCATGCTGTTAACAGCTTAGGGGCGCGGGGCGGCGCAGAGCAGCGCTGCCGCCGCCGCGGGGAGCGGAGCCGGGCCCCGCGCACCGCGCTGCCCCCAGCCCGCTCCGGCCCCCTCCCGGTGCCCGGTCCCGGCCCGCCATGGCGGCGGCCGTGGACGAGAGCGCCCTGCCCTCCATCTCCACCTTCGCCAACCTGCTGCCGCTGGAGGAGCGCCCGGCCGATATGCTCCACGTAAGCACCGGGGAAAGGGGCGGGGGGTGGGTGGGGGGCACCGGGTGGGTGGGGGGCACCGGGCTCGGTGCTCAGCCCCACCGCCGAGCCCCCTTCCAGCCGTCGGAGGGCGCCCCGGGGGTGGCGGTGCCGCCCCGTCGGAGGGGTTTGGGGTCCCGGTGCACCGGGCAGGGGGGGGCTGCAGCCGGCCCTGACGCCCCTCTCCCCGCAGAGGATGCTGCAGCAGGACGGCCCCGCCGCCGTGAAGCGGGAGGAGGACGACTTGGGGAAGTTCGTGGATTTGGATTTCATCCTGGCGCACACCAGCAGCGGCGGGCAGGGACCGCCCGGCCCCAACTACCCCCTGCCCGAGACCCCGGAGAGCTGCGGCACCACGTACGATAGCGACGGCTCCTACCCGACTCCGGGCAAGTTCCCGGCTCCTTACCCCGAGGGCCAGGGCCACAGCTACGTGGCCGAGCTGCTCACCCCGGACCTGCCCGGCCACTGCGACCTGCAGCGGAGGGAGTACACGGAGCTGCGGGTGCCCGGCGGCCCCCACCACCATCACCACCACCACCACCCGCCCCTCCACCCGGCCCTGAGCCGCCCGCTGCCCCTGGACCCCTCGCAGCCCTTCGGACCCCGCATCAAGAAGGAGCAGCCCGAGGAGCGAGCCTGCATGCTGGGGATGCCCGGTGGCGACTACCTGGGGCCGGGCGGCGGCGAGCACAAGCCCCCCCGCATGGCGCCGGGCCCGGTGCCGGGGCCACCGCTGCCTTACCCGGGCTTCGCCCACGGCCGTCTGGCTCCCCCCGAGGAGCCTCTGCCCGGCACCGACCCCCACCTCCTGGCCGACCTGCCGCCCCACTACGCCGTGGCCCCGCACCGCTACGCGCCCCACTTCGCCCCCCAGCCGCCGCCGCAGTTTCATGGACACTTCAGTGTTTTCAGGGAGCCCCTCAAGGGGCCGGGGCCGGGCCCGGGGGGGCTGCCGGGGTTGCTGGTCACACCGCCCAACTCTCCGGTGCTGGAGTATTTCCCAGCCGGGGCCCCCCCCGAGGACTGCAAGCCCAAGCGCGGCCGCCGCTCCTGGGCGCGCAAGCGGACGGCGACCCACAACTGTGAATACCCGGGCTGCGGCAAGACCTACACCAAGAGCTCCCACCTCAAGGCGCACATGCGGACACACACGGGTAAGGAAAGCCCCGAGGGGGCGGCAGGGGTCGGGGCGGGCTCGGGATGCGCGTGGAGAGGGGCCGGGGGACCGCGGTGCGGGGCGGGCGCAGCCCCGGAGCAGTGCGGTGGGAGCGGGGTTGGAGGCACCGGGGACGCCCGCGGGGTCCCTGCTGTAGGGGAGCTCCGAGGGGGCGTCCTGCTGTCGGTTTGGGTGTGTTTGAGGGAGCCCCCAGCCCAGTGAGGTGTTTGTGGGGTCCCAGCGGTGGGGCCGGGCTGTGGTGGGCAGTGAAGATCAGGGAGACCCCGCAGCCTGCACTGGGGGCAGGGGTGCTCAGGACCCCGTGTTGGGGCAGGGCAGGAGTGCACAGGGATCAGGGCACGCAGTGAGATGTCCCCCGGGGTATAGGGTTCCCTGAACGACCGCATGGCCAAGCCCCGCAGCTGGGCTGAGGACGAACGGGGAGGGGGCCCCAGGGTGGGCTGGGGGTACTGGTGCGGCCCCCCAGCGGAGCTGGGCTGCGGTACACGGTGAGGATCCGCAGCAGGGACAGGCAGGGGAGCAGCCACAGCTTGAAGCCGGGCAGAGACACATGGAGAGGGGGTGCGCAGGGCCCCATGGTGGCACGGGGGCACGCAGGGTAGCAGTGGGGAAAGCGACAAGATGGGGGACAAAAGGGGGTCAGGTGAAAATGGGAGTCAGGGGAAGGTGCGTGGCATAGGAGTGGTGGGCAGGGATCCCCTCAAAAAGCAGGGGAGGGCAGGGGGACACGGGTGAAGGCCTGTGGAGGGTCGGGACCCCTCCTCCATGTGCCCGCTGACCCCCCTCTCTCCCCCGCAGGCGAGAAGCCCTACCACTGCACCTGGGAAGGCTGTGGCTGGAAGTTCGCCCGCTCCGACGAGCTGACCCGCCACTACCGCAAGCACACGGGGCACCGGCCCTTCCAGTGCCACCTCTGCGAGCGGGCTTTCTCCCGCTCCGACCACCTCGCCCTCCACATGAAGCGGCACATGTGAGCCGTGCTCGGCCTCCCCCCTGCCCCAGGAGCAGCTCCTCACGGTGTAAATAGCGTTGGGCCGGTGCTGGGGAGCAGCCCAGCCCCTCTCCGCTTGTAGCTGATAACTCCTCTTCTCCTCCTGCCCCCGCTGTTGGAGCTGGGCTCGGCTGCGTGCTGGGGAAGGAAGGGCTGCTTTTTGGGGTGGAGGTGTGGGGAGCAGGGCTGCGGGGAGCGTCTCCTGCCCGGGAGCCACTGGAAGGTCTGGTGCAGCAGGGGTCTGTCCCCAGAGCTCCTAGCTTGTATTTGGCAACAGCTTTAAAAATTAAAAAACAAAAAAATCCTCCCTGATCCTGGCACCGGGGACTGTGGTGGCTGACAGTGGCCGAGCTCCTGCTGGGGACCTGTGTCCCGTGGCTCTGCTCTGCTTGGTTGTGGCCTTCAGAACAAACCTCCTGGCCCCAAAGCCCCGAGAGGATAAGGTGAGGGTGGGATCTGATCATGGCTCATGGGTGGAAAGGTTTGCAGGGGTCGGCAGCACGGTGTCACCTTGCACAGGGAGAGAGGGATGCTCCCGATGCCAGCTTGGGACCCTGCTGGGTGGTCCCGTCCCGGCTGATCCCACAGTTCTGTGCCTGGGAGCCCAAAGTGGCTCTCATCTCATGGTCTGCTTTAATTTGTTTTGTTCTTCCCCTCAGGATGACACCAGGTACTGCTGCAGCTGCCTTCCCCATGCTGCTTTTTTTTAAACTTAGTGTGTAAAGGACAGTGAGTCCAGCTATGAATGCCCAGGTCTCTGCTATACTTGAAACTTTCTTAGAGGGAAAAAAGAGAAAACTCAAAAGAAAATGAGTCTTTTTATGTGCAGCTTCTGCAAAGCGAGTTGTAAATTAAACAAAGCAGTAATATATAATGTTTCTGTTTTTTAATATATTTTTTTTCTTCCGGCTGGGAACACAGGAGAGTCTCGGCTTTGGGAAGTGCACTGTTCCCGTCTGTGTATATTGTTAATTAACATTTCTCTGCTTGGGCACGTTAGGTCTCTCGCACTCCGAAATGTTACTTTTCTTTATATGCAAACTGTTGAAATATTGTGATCTGCTGTATAATAAATAAACAAGATGTAAACTTGAAAGAGCCAGGAGAGTTTACTTTAAAGCTTTCTTCTAAGAGGAGTGGGTGAGGCTGGGCTCGCTTGTCAGTAAATATTTACATCGATGTTCATTTCTGCTTAAGTTAGCTGCGGAGGATCGATGGGGGAACGCCCAAGCCTCGGCATCCGAGCGGCATCTCCTGTGCAACAGCTCTTGAGTCACCCCACTTCCCCGTGCCTCAGTTTCCCTAATCTGCAGATGGGGCAATTGCGGCACAGGGATGGCGTGACCGGTCCTGCGGTGAGTCACTGCCGAGGGGAATGGCAGCCGAAACCTTACGGCAGCCTCACCGGCTCCGGCACCTTCCCTCTGTGCTCTGTCCCGCTGTCCCCAGCAGCAGGAGCCGTGTGGCACCGGCCGTGCTGTCCCCAGCAGAAGGTGGGTGCTGGCCACCCGGCCCCGTGCGCTGTCCCTGCTGTCCCCCCCTTGGTGCTCAGGTGCTGAGGCTTCCCGGCGCTAATGGGGGTGACTCAGCAGCAGCGTGCTGGCAGGTCCCGAGCTCAGCGAGCAGGTCTGGCTCCATCCCGGCCTCCCTCCCTCCCACGGCTGATTACCCGTGATGCACGCAGCCCTCCGAAGGCCGGGGCTTGCCCGGACCTGATGCCGTGTTGGGAGCGCACGCTGCGGGCTGCGCGGTGCCCTGGCCCCCAGCATCACCCTGCCCGGGGTGGTGGCATCCTCCTGGGGCTCCTGGAAATTGGTTGGGGCTGGGCTGTGGTCCTGGAATAGGGCTGGGCTCATCCCGCTCCTTCCCCGTTTCCCGCTGGCGGCTGCGGTGAGCTGGGCTGGAGGAAAGCGGAGAATGGCAGAGCGGGGAGCGGCTCTCCTGGGGTCTGCCCCGGGCTGGTGGGGTGCCACCAGGAGGGTGGCAGCCAGTTTTTAGGGCTTTGCATCTTGCCCGCAGGCATGGGACCACGGGGCTCCATATGCAGGTGTCACCAATCCACTTGTCCTTTCTGCAGCCGCCTCCACCCTCGGCTTGCCCCAGTTTCTGAGGGGTGTGCGCGTGGACGTGACTGTGCCGGGACACCGGGGACACACCATGGGGCACTGGGCACATCTTGCTGCTGGGACCCCTGTGCCCAAGGGCAAGGGCCTGACACCAGCGGGACACCCGGAGCAAAGTGCCAGGGCTGCTGCCTCTTCCCCAGAGACTTGTTTGAAATGTCACATGGAGGGAGAGGGAAAGGTGTGGGCTGTTTGAATTAGCGATGAGTCAGGCTGGCAAAGCCAGATGGGGAGAGAGTGCGTGCCTGCGTGTTTGTGTGCATATAAGTAATCTCTGGCTTTGTGTTTTTATTATGATTATTATTTTTATTTCCAGGGGAACGATGAATTTCTCCAACCATCCTGTCCCACTGGAAAGGCTGGCTCTGCTGTCCTGTCCTCCCCGAGCATCCTGGGAGCCGGAGTGACAGTCCGCGGCTGTTTTGAGGCTGGGCTGTGAGATCAGAGCACAAACCAGTTCTTCCTCGCCTTTCATCATCGCTGCACTGGGGCGGGAGCGGGGCCTGGCTCCGTGCTCACTGCTGCTGCCTCGCACGGGGCCGAGAATGGGGCTGGGGGTGCTGGGGCTCCCGTGCCGTGGGTGAGCTCCTACGGGCACCGGTATGGCCGGGAGCCTCACCGGGGCGAGGAGTGGCCGCAGTGGAAACGGCAATTACACCTAATTTGTTGTTAATAAAAAACACCCTCTCCCAATTGCCTGGCCAAGATGCACTGACCGTTGGAGAAGGGAGTCCGGTCCTTTCCCTGGCAATACCTGCCCTGCAAAGTGATGAGGGCAGCAAGAAAACAGCCTCGGGAGCGCTGAGAAACGCTTTTTTTGGCAGGCGGGTGCTGGGGAAGGCAGGGTTGGGGCACGATTCTTGCCAGGTGAGCTGGAGAGCGCTTTGCCCTGGCCTGGCAGGGGCACGTGGGTCCCAAAACACTCCGGTAAAGCAGGTGGGAGCCTGCTTTGCAGGAGACGTGGCACCAACACTGCATCCTGCTGCCCCAGGATGGTCCTGAGAGGGGCAGGGTGCTGGGGTGAAGGTGGCTGGCAGGGCAACACCACAGTGCCCATGCTGGGCCATTATACCCCCCCAACATCCAGCCTGGGCTCCCTTTCTCCCAAACCTGGGCTCAGGCTGGCCGAGGCCCCCAGGACTGTGGTAGAAGGCAAAACTGAGGTCCCTGACCCTCCTGCCCCAACCTTATGGCCCAGCCAAGCTGGGGCAGCCCAGCGGGGAAGGAAGCAGTGAGACATGGAGCAACAGGGCCCAGCACAAGGCTGAGTCACGGCCACAGCGTGGCCAGCTCCGTGCAGTCACCTGCTGGCAGGATTGGGCCCCAGGGAGGGTCATGGCTGTAGGGGGGAGCTCCTTCATCAGGAGAAGGGGTCACGGGTCTGGGGAGATGGGACAGGGATGCTGCATGTGGGATGGGGCCCAGGTGCTTCAGGATCAGGGGGGATGCTGTGGGCAGCGAGGTGATGCAGACCCATGGTGGTTTTACTCTTATTTCACCTCCTGGGAATGGAGCAAAGGAAAGACACTCCCGGGGCTGGCGTCCCGTCCCCACCATGGGGGAAAATCCAGCAGCCAGCCCCCGCATCCCCGCTGCCGGGCCGTGGGGTGGGCCAGGCGCCGCGATAGCGGGGCCGTGGCTGTCACCGCACCCTTAGGAAACATTTGGCTTCAGGCACCTGAATCCACGGGGAAGCGATAACTCCCCAGTTCGCTCGCCCTGCCTGGACCCACACCTGGTGCTATCGTGCCTTAGTCACACACCGAGAGTTTTTCCACTGCTGGGCCCCAGATAACCTCCTCCGCTGGCCGCAGTGTTTGCACTTGTCCTCCTCCGCTGGTGCCAGCCTGGGGGACACGCACACCTCGAGCTGCAGTGTGCAGACACGCACACCTCTGGCCTGGGGCCACCGCGGCCGTGCCCCGAGCCAGGCATGGGCAGAGCATCCTGCACCAGGACCAGGTGCCTGAGGGTGACCGAGCTCTCCAGCTGTGCCCCTTTGCTCGGTGAAGGCTGTGAAAGCTCCTGGATGCAGCGATTGCTGCCCAGAAACCACATCTCCGGGTTCCTGTGAAAGCTGTGCTAATTGCCTGGCAGCTGATCAGGTCAGCAGAAGCTCCGTCCTGATGAGTTTCACTTGCAGGTCCCTACAGCTCCTGGTGGGACACAGCCCCGCGGTGACACCCACGCACGTGGAGGTGAGATCTGTCCTCCACGGCTGTGCTTTGTGAGGTTAAGATGGTTCTGCCACAGAGAGAAGAGCTCAAAATGTGCTGCTGGCAGTTTATTGAGGGGAGTGAGCAGACTGCAGCACCCCGCGGCAGGGTAGGGCTGAGAGTGCTGGGGATCCAGCAGAGAAAGGCAAGGCTGGAAGCTGGGCTTGAGTAGTTCAGGCATAAAAGCAGGGGTTAAAATTAAAACTCAAGGACAGGAATGGCCATCTGTCTCTGGATTTTATATGAGAATTGGCTGTGTTTTTTAGAAGTGCTGCTGAATAGCTTCGTGAATAAACTGTGAATGACCTGCAAGCGAGGGGCTAAGAGAGATGCTCCTCCTCTGATGGTGAGGAGCTCTTCAAGGTGAGGAGCTCCCTGAGGCAACTGCCAAGCTCTGCAGGGAGAGCAGGGGTGAGATGGGGCCGGCAGCCTTCCTCTGAACACAGTGCTGGAGTCTTGTCTCCCTCTGCAGACCCACCTTGGGGAAGAGGGGACACCACCTCTGGGCCAGACTCATTAACAGAGAAAGGAACGATTAAAAAAGGACCAGGAAATGAAGTGGAAAGTTGTATGACATCCCAGGCCAAACCCAGCATGCCACATCTGGGCAGTGCACGTGGGACTGGTCCCGGCGAGCAGGAGCATCGCGGCACGGCTGGAGGAAAGAGGCACCTCGGGCAGGTTGTTATGGTGGAGATCCCAAAAAGGCTGACGAGTGGCACCCTGTTACACGGGACTGCTGACAGCCTGCAGCCAGAGGCAGCCTCTGGCTCGGGAGGTTCCTAAACCACAGGCTGCTGGAGCCGCGAGCAGCCACACACGCTGGCACGGGCAGGACTTGGATGGACACAGCAGAGCTGAGAGCAAACGGGCCAGGCGGGAGCAGCCTTGGGACCGGCTCTGTCCTTGCCAGGCTGCTGTGGGAAGAAGGGCCGAGGTGCTGAAAGCCACCCTCATTAGGGGTGGCAGCAGGGCGGGGAGGGATAAATGAGTCCTGGGGACAACAGGCAGTGCTCCAGAGGTGCTGAGAGCTCCTGGTGGGGTGCACTGATGTGGTCCCAGTGGATGGTGCTGGCTGGGTGCTGGTGCAGAGCTGAGATGGCAGTCTCCGTGGGGAGGGACTGCCAGCAGGATTGGGATGGTGGATGGCGCTGGGAAGCTGTGTTCTAGAACCCCTGCAGCACAGCAGGCTTCAGCTCGTCCTGCTGAAACCTTGTGCTTGGGACAAATTACCACTGGGCAGCCTTGCTCCTGCCTCAGTGCAGAGAGAAGGAGACTTGTGGAGATCCCTCACAGCCCCGTACTGCTGCTTCCTCCTCTCCTCCCACTCCCCCCTTTTCCTTCTGCGTGGAAGAGGAAGCAAGGCAGCCCCGTTATTAAAACTTTCACTTCTGCCCGCAGACTCAGGTACGAGCTGCTGCTCCGCAGCTCTGCGGGACGGTTCCTTGCCAAGGGTGACGGCGAGGAACGCGTGCTCCGTCAGGCGACGCCAGGAGCTGCGGCCCCAGCGTGCGATGTGGGGCAGCGCCCGCCTGGCTCCCAGCCACCTGGCACGGCCACCAGGTCTCTGTTGGGTGTGACGGCCACGCTCAAACACCGGGGACAGGACCAGGGGATGGAAACGCTCCTTGGGAGCCCCGTGGAGCCCTGAGCAGCCCCGGGACACCATGGAGAGCGGGAGGGCTGAGTGCTTGGTGGGACATGGTGGGACATGGTGGGACATGGGTGGGCTGCCCTCTGCCATCGCTGGGGGCCTGCCCCAGCCCTGCTCCGTGGTCCCTGAGCCCAGCCAGGCCCCATGGTGCTGCCAGGCAGCAGTGCCCTGCCTTTGGGCACCGCCACCCCGAGGTTTTTGGGGTGTCCTGGAGGAAGGAGCCCGGTGCGGGTGCAGCCTGGACATGGCTGTGCTGCCACCTCCTGGCGCAGCACCGAGCCGGCCGGCAGCGTGCTGCCCACCCCGAGCCGGGAATGAAGGATGAGGGCTCCGGGGGGCTCCGGGCACGGCTTTGGGGCCGCAGCACGGGGGGCTCAGCACCACCTCCCCGGGGCCGGCTGCGAGCCGCCGGGAGCGGGATTCGAACCCGCGACCTTCCGCACTCCCCCCCACCCCCCCCCTTCTATTAACCCAGTGGGTGCGCCCCTAAAATCCTTCCGGGCTCTTCCGGGCGCCTCTCGGCGGGACCGGAAGCGGCGGTGCCCGGAGCGCCGTGAGGGACGCACCGTGCCGCTGGCCGCCCAGCCGGCGCGGGTGAGAGCGGCGCCGGGAGCGGGCCCGGGGCGGCCTGCGGGGGCCTGCGGGCACCGGGGGCGGCGGGAGGGGCTCTGCGGCACCCCCGGGCCTCCCCCTGAGCGGCTGGGGTCGCGGTGTGCCGGCATCCCGGGGCTGGCTGGGTCCCGGGACCCAGTATTGGGCCTGGGGGGGGGGGGAGGCGGCCGGTGGGGGGGGGCAGGAGGAGGCCTAAGAGGGGGCCCGGGGTGGGGGGCGTGTGTATGTACGTGTATATACATAACTATGTGTATATAGGTGCATTATACGTGTATATATATGTATATATGTGTATGCAGGTGTGTGCACACGTGTACCTCCATGTGTATGTGTGTATGTGTGTCTCTGGGGGTGTGCACGCGCCCAGCTGTGTGTGTATCTATGGGTTTATCTATGGGTTTTATGGTGCCAGCCCACACCCAGGGTGTCCCCGCTAACCCCGGCTCCTCGGTTTTCCCCCCCCAGAGCTGGACAGGACGGCGGTGGTCGAGGCGAGCGGGCAGCCGGCGCGATGGCGACGGGCGCGGACGTGCGGGACATCCTGGAGCTGGGGGGAGTGGAGTCGGAGAACACGGGCACCATCAACAAGAAGGACATCATCAACTCAGATAAGGTAAAACGCGGTGCTCCAACAGCTGTGGCTCCTCTGCTAGGTGGTGGCTGGTCTTGCTTGTGGTGGGTGCTTGAAGAAAGGTGGAAAAAAGCACGTTCTGTCATAGTCTGTTTATTTTCACGCTCTCTAGGCATACCCAGAAATGCCTGTAGGGTCCCGCTTCTGTGCTCCCAGTGTTCTTAGGATAGGGGTGTTTAGGATATTTAAGCTGTAGCTGTACAAATGGTGCTCTTGTGAGCTGTGCCTGGCCCCAGAATGTTTTCTGCTGTCTCTAAAATTCCTGTCTTTTGGGGTAAGTAGGAAGTGTGTTTACTATCTAGCCCCCAAGCATATGTAAATAATAAAAAGCAGACCTTTTAGAAGGGCAGAACATTGTCTGATATGGTTAAGTGGTAAATGTCCTATAACGAAGTGCTTAGACCTTGCGTGGGCAAGCTGTTTGGGCACTGGGAAAGCTGTTGCCTATAGGAACGTGGGCAAGTTGGTAAACTGGAAGTTTGCTTAAGGAAGGATGCAGTCACATGCTGCATTATCTGTGGTAATACGCTACGGGATGTTGTTGCCTTCTGTGTTGAGAAGGCAAGGTCTTAGCTGTTCCATGCTTTGCAACACGCTGGGAATGCCAGTTCATAGCTGATTATGAGGCCTGGAGGTGTTTGGAAATGAGGTGGGGGAGATGAAGTCGCCAGGTCTCTGGTACAGAGATGGTCTCATCTGAAGTAAAGCCTGTGCGTTGGTTTTAAAAACAAAACCATGCCCTCATCACCCAAAGTGCTGCTCGACTGTCCTTCCTTGCTTCCACTGAGGTGTTTGTTTCTGAAAAGAAGCATAATGGTTTCACGGCTGCCTGGCTGGGAATAGAGTACGCAGTATATAATTGGTTTAGTGGAAAACTGATGAGTTTCAGTAATTGAAAGGTTGAAGTGTTAAAGTTGCCAGGTATCAGCTGTTTTGATGTCTAGTGAGCCACTCTCTGGCAGGATTCAGCCTGCGATGTGGTGCCACTGAGCGTTCAGAGTTGTGAGTTCTTTGATTTAGATGTGCTTGTCTGTTAGCTGGCAGGGAGCTGAAGGAGTGCTGGTGGATGTCTGTGTCTTTTGAAGAGAGAACCAGATGGGTTTCTTCTCAGATTTGCCTGGCTAATGGTAAAAGAGAGGAAGGGGAGGTGCAGCGAGATGTTTCAGGAGTGTTGCAAGAGGCTGCATGCAGCTGTGAGCGAAACATTTGGAATTTCTACAAAGTACAGAAGCTAAATCACACCAAAGGCATAAATACCCCGTTATCAGATGGAGAGGTAAATGTTGCTAGTAACAGTGCAGCATTTGCTCAGGAAATAGTTCTGTTCTCAATTAGAAAAGGACCAGATTGATGCCTTTAAATCACGGGAGAATGATGAAGTGCTTTCCAGTCCATTAGTGACTGAGAATGTTTTAAAAAAAATTACTAGGCATAAAAACGTTGAAATCAGCAGGATCAGGTAATTTGTTCTCAACTCCTAAAAGAGCTGGCTGAGCTGATCTCTGGCCTGCTGACATTAACTTTTAATAAATCTGGGAACTTTGGGGGAATTCCAGAAGCTGGCATTCAAACAGGGCATGTGGTGACCCACGGGTAACTGCCTTGGTTGGCCTTACATTGCTCCTGGGCAAAGTGATTGACAAGCTGGGAGAAAGGTATTTGATTAGGAGTGAAAAGGTGCTAATGTAATGGATGTCTGCAGTGAAGTTTTATGGGAAATACTTGTAGTACAGGCTGTTAGATTTTTTTCTTTAATAGGGATTTTGAATTTGCTTGGTGAAGGATTTAATATAATTTATGTTACGGTGCTAGTTTTTACTGTTGCAAAATACTCTGATTTCAAAGTCGTTAGTGATATGGTAAACAAGTACATTAAAAAGGAGTCACATGGTAAGGGTAAGGAGTTAGAAAGATGGTACAATTAGACCAAATGCTCTGCATTACTCAGTAAACCCAGCCCACTCAAAGTGTACCTTGATAATGCAGCTCCTAATGTGTCCACTGGAATCCAAAGCTGATTACGTATTTACATGTGGTATGAGGAGGAAAGTGGCTTAGAAACCATCAACTCTGATGAAGTTTTAAGGGCAAGATTGAGTTGTCTACCCCGAATTCTCAGTGTGAAAATGGTATGTCAAAAACCATCTTTGCTGTGTAAATGTGACGCTTGAGGCAGGAATGAGGGGTGACTTCTGTAGGTGATTCTGGTAGTTCTGTCATGGGGCTGCTCTATGAGCTTGATCTGTTGCTGCAGAGCAAGGTGACAGAAACTAAAAGAGAGTAGGAAGACGTTTCTTAATATCTTTAAACGTTTGAGAAGTCACTTAATTAAATTGTTTAATATTTTCATACAGAGACAGTACTTGCCTAGTGCAGAAAGTCTTAGGGTACCAGCCCCTGAAAACTGCAGCCAGCTTTCAACTTGCAACTGAAGTGCATATTTTCTACAACATAGGTGTCCGAGTAGTGGTGAATGCTATCGCTGAAAGCAGGCGTGCTTTGTCTGCTGATGTCTTCCACCAGGAACAGGCACTCTCCTGGAGACACTCAAGGTGTCTGAAAACAGATAGAAGTGAAAACCGGAACAGGGCACCAGACTGTGTGGTTTTGTGTGTTCCCTCGGGGATTGCCATGTCTGAAACTAAAATTCAAATCTTCTGTTTCAGAAAAAATCCAAGAAATCTTCAGAGACGTTGACGTTTAAGAGGCCAGAAGGAATGCACCGAGAAGTTTACGCACTCCTCTACTCTGACAAAAAGTAAGAAAGTGAGAGCTTGTGCTCATCTGTGCAGGTTGGGGGGTAGCCTGGGCTTTTGGTGGCAGGGCAGCATCCACTTGAAATTATGGACAGTCTTGGTTCCAGATTCATTGCCCTTTGTTCTTGGCCCGCTTGTGTTTCTCTCTTAGACTTTGATGTCCAGTGCCTTTCCTCTCTCCTCTGAATTTGAGGAATTTACTTTGTGTATGAGATGAATCGGGTACGGGCACAATAGGCTAGTGCAGACGAGGTAGTGTTGTTATCCTTCTCTATCTAATCCTATTTTTTGGGGGGACTGGGTATAGCACCTGATTATTTTTTTTTTCTCATCAGAGATTCTGCTGCAGCCTGTATTTGGCTTGCTATGAATTCTGCTCTTGCCCCAGAGGACTCTTGCATGGCTTTCCTCGTGATTCTGTTCATCCATGCCGTGTGTTCTGTCCTCCGATGCATGTGACTTCAAATTTATGCAGTGAAAATTATTTCTCTGCCAGTATCTAACAGTCTGCTCATCCTTTCTACCTTAGTGGCTTTGGGCTGTGCTTTAGGTTATATCAGAGGTGATCTAGAGTTGGCTTAGAGGAGTTTGGAGGTAGGTGTTCTTATGCGACCCAGGACTGAAGCATCTTGGAGGAGCTGAGCATATTAGCATTGCAGTCTGGGAAGTGCAAAACCTGGCAGAAAGCTCAGGTTTTCCCACCCTAGACGTTTTGGTGGCAAATCCCACTCCAGAGTGGGAGTCTGAACTCTCTCTGGGTTTGCCCTGGGCTGCTTCCTGCTTCTCTTCAGCCAGTGCTTGTTTCCACCACAGGGATGCGCCTCCGCTGCTGCCAAGCGACACAACTCAGGGTTATCGAACTGTCAAAGCAAAACTGGGGTCCAAGAAAGTCCGGCCTTGGAAGTGGATGCCCTTCACCAACCCGGCGAGAAAAGATGGGGCGATGTTCTACCACTGGAGGAGAGCAGCGGAGGAGGGGAAGGACTACCCGTTTGCCAGGTTCAATAAAGTAAGTGGGAGCACTTCCAAACAGCAGCCTATAAACAGCAGCAGGGAGCTCTCCTTTGTCAGCCTCTTGAATGCCCAGACGGGAAGTTGGTTCTTTTAACGTGTGAAGGCTGAATTCGGTTTGGTAACTGCGTTTTAAATAGCAGTGTGGCCTACAGCTGTGCGACCTCAGACTCTGGAGCCTCCAAATCCTTCAAGCTAAGCGGGCTCAGCGTGTGGTCAGAGCTTGCCAGAGTACCTCTGTGTCTCGGGTGCAGTAACTGATACGGCGAGGAGGCACTGTACCATTTAATTAACTTCTTAACCAACGTCCTCTCCCTGATTACAGGCTCTGGGTAGTAAAAGATATTCTATTCTGAGCGAGACATTGAAGTCAGAAGTCTTGTTATCTTGCCCAGGATGAAAAAATTCACTTGTAGCTTGTTGGCCAAAAAGCTGGTTTGCAGCTTCTTGGCCAAATTCCAGCACAGATACTGAATTACACTGCGTTCCTCTGAAATTGCTCCTGTGGTATCGGCGTGGTGCAGTCCCCTGTTCCTTGCATCTTATGTTAAATTAGCGCAATGTGTTGTTATAATCTCCTGCTGTCTTTTGTCCCAGATGTATCTGCTTTGAGTGGTTAGTGCTTTTGTGTGTATGCACAAAGGAAGCTACATCAAGATTTGTATTTCAAAGTCAGGACCTCAGAAATTAGGAAGGGACAGAGTTAGGGTGCCTCCATAACATAATTTAACCCTCTTCGTGATGCAAACCTGAAGAGGAAAAGGGGGAAAAAAAAAAAAAGCATGTGATCACATGATTCCACAAAAGCTCTGCTTGTGTATAACTGTATACAACATTTCAAGTTTGCAACCCACAGAGCGTCAGCACTAACAAAGCCCGGCTTCCTGCGGAGTTAAGTGCTTGGTTGACCTTGTATGTTAGAAGGCTCCAGCTCTGACTGATGCTTTCTCTTTTGTTGGGACGTTGGTAAGAGCCTCCTGTGGTATCTGTTCTCTGATGTCTAGGGTGGAAGTCTGAAACAGGACTCGCTTAGTCAAGGCACCTACCTAGCTGTCTGTGTGAGACTTTAGGAGTGTAATTGTCTCCAGGACTCTGCCTCTGTAACAGTTTTTGGCTGAGTTCAGCCAAGTTTATCAGAGGGGGCCATGCGTGGTGTTGAATTACATGATTCTTGTTTCCTTAACTTTATCACATACGGTGAACTTACAGGCAGAGAAGTCTTCAGCAAGGCTGCAGCCTTTAGATTAGTGCTGCAGCGTGCTGCCAGCTGCACAGGCACCATTATATAACATTAGCAGCAAGTTGTTACCCTTGCTGTGGATCTGTGGTTGAGAAGGTAGAAGGCACTTGTGGAGTTTTGCAGATATTTGCTGTGTCAGGGGAATTTTATTTTCTTTTCCAGGCTCTTCTGCTGGTTCCTTCATGCATATTTGATACCTCTGCCTGTGTCACTCGCTCCCCTTGATACGAGCTCATTTTCCTGTATAGTCACAGAGTTGTTCTGTGTGACTGTGTAGTCTTATTGGTCACTCAAGCTCTTTAACTTGGCTCCTGCAGCACTGCTCAGTTGCTTTGCCTTTTCTCTGTGCCCCCCATCTCCCACCCAGAATCCCTCCTATCTGTTGTGAAATAAGAGCGCAAAAGCAGCCTCACTGGTGTTGGAGCACAGGCTTGTCTCAGCCAACTTTCTCTTCTTGAGTACTGTTGGTAAAGGCTTAGAGAAAGAATATGAGAATACAGCAGAGGAGCGTTTCTTGCTAGCTTCTGGTGGCGTTTAACTTGGGGCTTTCTGAACTTGGAATCTGTGTTTAATAATAGGTGCGTTCAGGGCAGCAATCTGCTGTGTGAATATTCTATGGCAACGAGTTCTGCAGGTTAATTTTGTGTGGTGTGAAAAGGTGCTTTCACTTTGTTTTAAACTGCTACCTAGGTGTTTCATTTCGTGCCTGTGAGCTCTTGTGTTACAAGATGTAGTAAATTGTCCTTGCTATGTGCTGGGCTCCCCGTACTGCGACACGCATCTGCCCTTTGTTGTTCTCAATTATCCTTTCTGTAGAAATGGCAGGACTATGAGTGCATACTTCAGTTCTAGAAGCACGGCGGGTTTGTGCTTTGGCTATGTTTCTCTTTTTCTAATCATTTTTACCGTTCAGTTTGTCTTTTCACCACTGCTTAGCATTGTGCTGGTGTTTTCACAGAGCTGTCTCATGGCTCCACGATCTTTCCTGAGCAGTTTCAGCTAATTTAAAGCCCATCATTGTGTGAGTTTACAGTGTGAAATGTAGGTCTGAGAGGGGTTTTCTGCACCATTGAATCTTCGTCTCGGCTCTTTCAGGCCCTGCACCATCCTGTCCCTTTCATAAAGCGATCAAGTTCTATTTGTCAAGCGGTTGGATTTTTCTTGCCCCCGTGCTTCCTTGGGAAGCTGTTTGTTCCAGACCCTCTTTGCTCCATTTCTCGCTTCCAGGTTAAATTTTCCATGCTAAATTGGCATTTTTTTTACAAGCCAATTTCTTTGTCTGTATTTCAGCTCTTCTTTTCTTCCCATGGGTATTCTCTTAATTCCACCCAGTGTACTTGAAGCTTGCAGTCAGATCCCCTTTCAGGCTTCCTTTGCTAGGTTCCTTTCTCTTCCAATCTGCCGAGGGAGGGCACGTTCCCCACCCCATTACTCATCCTCGGTGCTCGTCTCTGTACTTGTTCCTATTTCAGTTCATCTTCCCTGAGCATGGGTCAGCAGAGTTCGAGTTGGTATTCCAGACGAGGTCTTGGTGTGCAGCTGACACCCTGCCAGCTTCTGCTGGAAATCCTTCCTGGGAAGAGGGGGGTCATACTTGCATTTTCATGGCTGCGTTGCATTTGAACTGCGAGCTGTCTCGTGGTTGGCTCAGGCTTTGTGTCTTACAAGTGCTCACCTTCTCACAGGAGACTTGTTCCCAGTTGCATGGCCACAAGGTGCTAAAACCTTAAGTGACTTGGACGAGCAACCAAGTAACTCCTAGAAGTTGCAGCTTTGAAGGGTACTGCACTGTGTGAACTGTCTGTGGCTGGGGAAGTGTTTGGGGAACTGCTTTTTGCTCATCTCATTCCCTTCTATAACCAGGCAACCGCCATCCTCCTTTCCATCCACTGCAGAGGGCTGTGCTGGCTCTTGTCATTTATGTATGCTTCTCTAGAAAATATGTTTATCTTGAAGTACCCAGGGCATCCTTACAGTGTCTGATAGGATGGCTCTTCTCCTGGTGGAAGCGGTACTTGAAGGCTGAGGTACAGCTTGTCTCCAAGGGCTGTTCTTCACCTTTATGCTTCTGTGTGAAGCATAAAGATGGGAGAATGGGCCTAACGATGCTGTTTGGGATTCACAAGGATGAGATTTCTGGTGTAGGACTCAGGAGGGCACAGAAGTGTTGAAGAGTGCGTGCTGCTTGTGTGCACACAGTTTTTTCTTGTGGAGGCAGGACCTGGTCAGGCAGACCAAGGTTCTGCTGCGGGAGTGGTGGGAGGGGTAAGGGAGAAAAGCACAGGCTTGTTTGAGCTGCTGCTTCACCGTGTGCTAGGGCTCACAGTAAGCTCTTGTATTGTTTCTTTAGTACTCATGTGTCACTGGTGTGCTTTTCAGAGCCTTTGTAGGCTGGAGGATGTGGTGTGGGTTTGGCACCTGGGATGGACAGTTTGTAGCTCTGCTGGGGAAAGGGTGGATGAGGAAGGGAAGGGCAAAGATTTTGCTGAGTTTACAGGCCTGGGTTGTACAGCACCCAGCCTTTCAATCTTCATGCTTGGTGTGGACAGTGCTGCAGAAGCAGTAGGTTGTGTATCAAAGCAGGGGGTATGCTAAAGGCTAGGAACCACCACTTCTTGTTTGTCCCATTCCTCTCGAGCAGTGAACGTGTCCCAGCCCAGGCAGAGTGGGCTGTCAGAGCGGTTGATGTCAAGGTCTTGGTGCTGCTGTACGGGAAGAATGGAGGGAAGCTGGCCCAGCCTTGGTTTCACTGTCACATTAGCCTGATAGTTGTGAAACCTGTTGTCAGGATGTGGGCTGGTGACTGCCTGTGTCTGCCACCTGAAATAGGTTTCAGCTTACCAGGCGGTAGTTCCTGAATGTCGTGTTTGTAGAGATCCCATATTGTTCCTTATCAATTCCTCTGCCTGTTCTGTTACCCTTCCTATCAGGGTCCTGGCAGTGCCTGCCTGATACTTCTCCCTTTCCTGTCAGTGTGCAGCTCTTGCTCTTGGCTGCAGGCTTTTGGCCCCTACCAGCTGGCCACGAGGCAGTGCTGTAATGAGCTGCCACGTTTCTCTCTTCCCTGCTTAGACGGTGCAGGTTCCCGTCTACTCGGAGCAGGAGTACCAGATGTATCTCCACGACGATGCATGGACCAAAGCCGAGACAGACCACCTCTTCGACCTGGCTCGGCGTTTCGACCTGCGCTTCGTGGTGATTCATGACCGCTATGATCACCAGCAGTTCAAGGTGAGTCCCAGGGGCCAAGGTGCTGCTAGCAACCTGCTGTTACGGCACGTGCGGGGCTTGCTGCACTGCAGAGAGCAAATTACCCTTTATATCAACTTAATTAGGGGAAAATAATGAATTATTGGCAGCAAGGAATATTGAATTTCCAGCACAGGGCATTGCTGCTTGTTTTGTTTGTAATTAAATCCACTGTGACTTGTGCTCATTCCCTGTTGCATTTTATTAGAAAGTTAGCTTTGTCCCTGCCAGGAGAACACTCGTTATTCCCTGAAGATGAGGCAGATGGGGAGTTTGTTTAACTGATTAAATAAGGGTCCTGTGTCCCAGTCCTGGCCCTGGCAGAAAGATCTTCTCCTGGTCCCCGGGGGACTGGGATTTTTCTCTTATACTATTCCTGACTTGTGATCTGACCAGCTGCAGGCTTCTGCTATTTCTCTGAAGTAGGGATCATTAGTAGGCTGAAGATGCAGCCCTAGTGTTGTGATCCCAAATCTCCTGTTTCCCTGCCTCTTGGAGACACAGGGGAATGATATGGTTCCCATGGAACAGCTCCAAAAGCTGGAAGCTCAGGTGAAGAGCATGTAGCAAAATGGAACAACAAGAGTCCGCCCAGCTGGCCAGTCCAAACACCTTCAGTGCTTGCAGTGAGGGAACACAGCTCAGGCTCTGTGTAACGAGGGGTAATGAATGGTTGCAGCTGATACCTTCTTGGTTATGGCTTAAATAGCCATTGTCTGTAGCAGCTCGGAGGAGGCCTCTGGTGTGCTTTTCAGAGTTTCTTGGCCACAGATTTCCTTCTCTTGAGGCAATTACTCTTCTTACATCCTTTTATCTGGAGCAGTTCACTTCTGTAGTCTCCCTAACCCTCAGCTGTAATGTTGGACCCTCTGGTGGGAGTTTTTAAAGCAGTGGCTTTGAACTCCTGGCAGTTAATATGCATGGTTCAGAGGAACTCCCCCTTCCCTCTGGCTCCACAGGCTCTGACAAGGCTCCTTGCTGATCCACCACGTAGGTGTTGTTTCTTACATCCAACCTGACATCCTTCATCCACTGGGTCCTTAGCTGGATCCTGTACAAGGTTTTGCTTGGTTCTTTCATAATGTTGTCCTCTTGTGACGTCTTCCACAGAAACGGTCAGTGGAGGACCTGAAGGAGCGCTATTACCATATCTGTGCCAAGCTGGCTAACATCCGCGCAGCTCCGGGCACAGACCTGAAAATCCCGGTCTTCGATGCTGGCCATGAGAGGAGGAGGAAGGAACAACTGGAAAGGCTGTACAACAGGACACCAGAACAGGTATCTGGGGGAAGAGAGCACCACTGCCACACAAGAACTATGCCAGCCTTGAGTCAGTAGATGGGTGACGTAGGTGGGAAAGAGAAAGGTGATGCTGTTTTCTTGTCCAGTCTAAGTTCTGCTTAGAGATTAAGGAGCTGTGTGTTCCTCAGAGTTTGGGAGGGAGAATTATTTTCTGTCATTCATTCACTCTAATGACAAGTTCACATGTGTAATGACTACTGGTCTTTCTCACCTTTATTGGCGTGCTGATACTAGATATAACGACATGTTATGTCTGGGGCGGAGAGCCAGCTTTTCATAGCACTGCATTTGCAACTACACCATAAATGAGTTTTTTTTTTTTTTTTTCTCTCTCTCTATGCTCAGTCTCCTTGTCTGAAGGTGGGATTAATCAGTCATGGTTGCTGCTAAAGGGTGGACCATGGATGTTGCTGTACCTGCTAGTTTGTAGACTGACACTGCCATGGATGCAGGGCGAGGCTGTGGAGCATAATGTGCTCTGCAATTCACATTGTCTTCAGGACATTAGGCAGGGGAGTTTAAAGGCATTTCCAGGCTGGTCCAGAGCAGAGCTGTTATCAGTAGATGGCCCCCTTGCATTGCTAGGCCTCCTTTGCTGCTCTCATTGCCTTTCTGTGCTCTGTCTGCAGGTGGCAGAAGAAGAATACCTCATTCAGGAGCTCCGCAAAATTGAAACCAGGAAGAAAGAGAGAGAGAAGAGAACACAAGATCTGCAAAAACTCATCACAGCTGCTGACACCACCACTGAACAGAGACGTGCCGAACGCAAGGCTCCCAAGAAGAAGCTTCCACAGAAGAAGGAGACAGAGAAGCCTGTAAACATTTTTCTTTTTTTCTCCCCATTTTGTGCTCTGTCTGGGTGGCATGTGCTTGCTTCAGCAATTATAGCAGGATCAGGCTTCCAGCTTTTTAGGGGAGAGTGGCTGGTGGATGCCTTCTGGCAGATCTGTTTTTGGATGATTTTTTGGAAGGCAGAATGGTCTGTCCAGCCATTGTCAAAGAACTCTGATGCGCTCTCTGTCTCCCTCCCACTTGAAAAGTGCCAGTTTAAGTCACGTTTTCCTTTCCCTACCTGAGAAATGGGATGAAATGGTGTCAGACAGCCATTTCATGCCTCATGGCAGAGAGAAACATCTGTCTCTGCTTCTCCAAAGGGTATTTTGGTACTGCCGTGCAGGGTTGTCACACAGACCTGTTGTCTGTCACCTGCTTCCTTTTCTTGGTCTGTGTTTCTCCTCCCTTCCCTATTCCTGGGTCTCAGGAGCATCTCCCCAAGCTCAGTATGTGTACCTCAGCTGTGAACAGAGCAACCCTGTTAGGTTACTGTGTCCAGTTCTGGGCTCCCCAGTACAAGGGAGAGACATGAACGTACTGGAAAGCATCCAGTGGAGGGCCAACAAGATGACCAAGGGACGGGAGCACCTGTCCTATGAGGGGAGGCTGAAAGAGTTGGGACTGCTCAGCTTGGAGAACTAAACTCAGCACCTTTGGTAGAAAGGAGCTGTTGCAGCATGTCAGATATTTCCAGCTAGTCCCTAGAAATTCCTGTCCATCCACACTGTCAGCAGAAAGCACTTGTCATCTTCCTCCAAAAGGGTCTGTGCAGAGAAGGGAGAAAATTAGTGAATACTGGACAGTTACTGCCAAACTAAGCGTGCCTAATAGCCACCGCTTCCTTAAAGCTCCCCCCTCACCTCCGCCTTACCCCAGCCCACATTATGAATACAGTGGCACTGGGGACATTGCACATGGAATTTCTGTGAGGGCTGATCAATTAAAGCTCACCCGTTGCTGGCTTATTTCCCTCTGAATAAAGGAGCTTTTCATTGGTGGTAATAGGGGGGGAAAAAAAGGTGGTGATAGAGAATGGAACTGGGAGGATGCTGAGGATGCCAAGGTGAGGGAGGCTAGCCCGAAATACTGCCTGTGGGGCTGGTGCCTGTCTGTAGGCTTGCACTGGATAGGCACGCCAGGGTGGGCAGAGAAGCAGTTTCTGTTGTTGCACTAGCATCATTTCAACCATGACAGAGTCCATTAGGAGTCAATTACCAACCATAGCCGGGAAATGTTAAGAAAAAAATTGCATTTTAACTAAGAATTTGAATCGGGAGCTGCATCAGCATCATTTCAACAAAGGAAAATCATTTACCAAAGAGTCAATTGAGGTTGAAGCGTTTACAGCATGTACAGGCACGCAAGGCAAAAGAACCCATTTAATTGCTTCTATGCTGAGTGCAGTCAGAGTTGTCTCAGCTAAGCCAGCCATCCTGATTTACCCTCACTGCTTCTGTCAGGGTGTTCAGCAACAGGCTGGGGGAGCAGAGTTCAGGGCATCTGAAAGCCAACCTTCATCCCCAGGAAGCAGGCAGGATTGGTTTTGGATTGCAGCCCTCTCCCTCTATTATATTATTTTATATCCTCTATACAGGGAGAGAGGCTGCTACCTCCAAAGCTGAAAGAGAACCCTTAAGATTTCATGAGCCCTGTTGGTAGTTAAGAGATTTACTTTTCCCACCGTGGGCATGCTTAGAAAACTCTTCCTGGTACCTCTGTTGACTGGGCTGACCACAGATTATAATTTTTTTTATGCCCAGCTGTGCACAGAGGTTTCTCAGCTTGTTTCACAGAGGATTTACAATTGGAAGCCCAGATTTAGAGAATTCGAGCTGTTTCAGTCAATGAAATGGGCATAAGGTAAGGATGGCACTGTGCGAATATGCGGATGTTAGTGCCACCATTTAGGGTTAGGATTTATGCTTGTTGGATGGGTGCAAGGCTTTGTGCAGAGCAGTGTATTTAAAACAAACCAGCAAAGTGCTTAAGCTTTCTGAAGATATCTATAATTGGAGTACTTTTCTCAGTGAGTTTGCTTGGGATTTTCCTCTTTCCTCAGCTCTGACATGTGGCCACGGCAGGTGGTTCTCTGTCATAGGAAACAGTGTTTCCCCTTCAGATAGCGTCTCTATCAAGTCTTGTGTTTTTTGTTTCCTCCATCAACACATCCTGTTTCGATCTCTTTCAGGCCGTTCCTGAGACTGCTGGCATCAAGTTTCCTGACTTCAAATCTGCAGGTGTCACGCTGCGAAGCCAGAGGGTAGGCTGTTGTTCTGGTCCCCTGGGACCTCTGTTAATATCTTTCAGTCTGCCTGTTCTCCTTTTATAGCTAAAGAAAGTCAAGATCTTGCCTCTAAAATAAGAAAGGAATTCTGTAAATGTGGAGACTCAGAAACATGGAATGCGGGCTCTGTGAAAGCCAGCACATCGCCTTGCAGAGGCACCTGAGCTTGTTGTGTTTGTTGCTGGTGTGCCCGCTCTGCTGTTAGGCACACGTGACAGACCCAAACGGAGCTGTCTGCTCCAAGCACAGCTTGCAGCCAAACGTAAAAGGGCTTGTAGAGCACACGCGTTAATAGATGAGAAGGCGAATTTAAGAACTACATGTTCAGGTTGTGACTTGAAAAAGGGAGAGATGTAAACGCATCTGACTTTTAGTCTTTTTATTACCATTGTTTAGCTTTGGAAAATATTTGTGGGAAAAGCCCCTTTGTTCATCCTGTCATACAGATATCCGTGAGAGCAGAACTTGCTGTTCTATCTGCAAGACTTGAGGTCTGTATCTTAGCGACAGCTTTTGGGATACAGAGTCAGTTAAACCTGCCTGCGTGGCTGCATGTTTTTAGAGGGGTTTTAACAGTAAAATCTTGTTTGCGTAGTACAAATGTTTTTTTTTTTTTTTTCCTAGTAAAAAAATAATAATCCTTAGTTACATTATTGCAGCAAAGGTGGAGAAGTAAGTTCCGTGCCCTCACTTCTTCGATTGCTTTTAAAGAACATTTTATGGGATGTTGTTTTGATGTCAGAACAGTTTTAGATCTTGCTGGGGATGCCCTGGGGCTGTTCATAAAAACGTGTTGGGGATCATGCTGCTTTGACTTGCAGGTGCACATGCGTGTTAGAGGTGGTTTGCACCTGCAAAGCCACTGCTGCGGGACCTCTTCAGTATGGAAGTGCCACCACCTGCAGGTTATCTGTGTAAGCAAGGGGCTACAGCCTTGAGAAACTGGAGAGACAAAAAAAAAAAAAAAAAAAAGCAAGTGATGGGCAAGACTGCAGTGCCTGTGTTGAGATTTATGGAGATGTGGCAGATGTGTTCTCCGGCACTAAGATAAATAGAGTAATTTATGGAGATTGATTTGGATTTTGAAAACTAATAACTGATGGTTGATTTTTCCTTTTTTTTTTTTTTTTTTTCTCCTGCAAAAGAAGCTGAGCAATAACCTGTCAGTGGTGGAACCATATGGCCAAGTCAGCAGCCTTTTTGTGTGCTGAACAGGCCAATTCAAATCCCAGCCTTTGCAAAAATGGGTGCTGCATGCTTCTCCCTGTTCTCTGTAATAGTTACAAAATGCAGCGATATGCTGAGGCATGGCAGTCTGATTCAGCAACATTCAGTCTGCAGTATCCAAGCTCCTGGGATGATCTAGGGCAGCTTCCTGAGCTCTGCTTGAAAATTTCAAGCAGGTAAATCCTGCTGTTAGAAATACCAGTGGTTTGCAAATTTAAAAAGACTGCAAATCACTGATCTAGGTGAAAAAAACAATACTTCCATGCTTGGAAATGGGAGTCCTGCCTCCCGCCCAGCCAAATGAATTCGTTTGTGGTCATTAGTCAATCACGTGGGTTGCTTATTCAATTCTTCTCCTTTTTTTTAAAAATGGGAGCTAATAGATTTGTTTGCTTCACATATGGGCGATGGGGAGAATTAATTACATGAGGTCAGGACAGGCCTTTTGAACTGGAGAGAGATGCTGAAGTGCTAAGTGGTATAAAGTGGAGTTGACTATCCGTGCTAATATGAATATTTTACTTGTGGGTTTTCTGTGACAAACCCTCTACACAACAGTGATATTGCAGTGATAAGAGTGGAAGCTGGCTAGGACTAGGTGAGGAAATGGGGTGCTGTGCTGGAAACCTGTGCTCTGGCAGCATTCAGCATGAGATATTTTGCCCTGAACACATTGGAAAATGATTTCTAAAGGCTTGCGATATCCTGCAGTAAGTTCTTTTGCCTGAGGACCTGAAGGGTTCCTCACCAAAAGGCTTCTATTGTCCTCTTTTATTTTGTACTTTGCTACCGTGCTTTACGCCTTCACAGTTAGGTGAAGTTGGATTTTGCACTGAGATCAGGGACTCAACCTCTGTCAGGTGTGAAAAATGTATCACACCATCCCAAGGATAATAGCAATTGCTCTTTGATTAAAGAGATTCTTTTCTTTCCCAAGGATTTACAATTAGTCTGATAAGTTAAAATTAATATATAGAAATTAGTCTTTGAAGAAAAAGTTAGCAGTCTGTATTCTGCTAAATTTGTTCCCAGTAGCTTTTATGACAATAGCCCAGGCTTTTCAAATTCCCCCTGTTGTTAAAGCTTACAAAAATCTTATGCGCAGGCTGAATTTGAAGACTTTTATTTTTTCTAGGATTAATGGTCACTTACAGCCATTATTCTTCATAACTGAAAGTTTCTCCTTCAGCAGATGCTGAAGAGTAATCTCTTCTCCAGTGAGTTCGACAAGCTGCCTTCTATCACAATGGCTTCAGTCTCCTATTGTTCTCCATAGGGCTGTGGCCACAGGCAAAGAAGGCCACAGCCCCTGTGCCCTTGCTCTGCATGGGATTTCCCCTCTGCCTCCTGACAGCACAGATTGCAAGGCTCTCTAATGGCAGGAGGAAGCTGGGCATTATGAAAAGCTTCATCTTAATGCAAGTCAGTGCATTGCCTTGGTGCCACGGAGAACAGGAGGCAGCAGCAGATGTTTGGGAAGGGGGTAAGCTTTTCATGAGTTTCCTGAAAAGGAATTTTTACACCTTTGCCATTGCTGTTAGTAAAACTGTGTTATGAAAATAACACCAGGAATGTATTATTAATTCTAAATGCTGCTTCTAGAAAACTTCCTGTTATACCAGATCGGCTCAGCTGGGAGGGCAGAAAGCCAAAGAGCCAGAGGAAATGAGAGATGAGTAGGGAATGTGTAGAGGGAAAGGAGAGGAAGAGACTAAAGGGAAAGCAGGGAGCTACGAGAAAAGCTTTGCTGAAGGCCTGCCTAAGGGAAAGGAAAATGGGAGCTATTAATCTTGAATCTTTTCCAGGACTCAAACAAACCAACAGTAACCGCACATTTGTGATCTGGGCGATGCTGTGCTTCTGTAGGGCAGAGCTGAGTTTGTTTTGAACTCACCACAGTGTTTCTGTACCACGTCGTGTTCAGCTTTCAGTTTAACCTTTGACTGCATTGTGTTCAGAGCACTTAGCTTTCGCATACTTAACATCTCCTCAGAGTGTTTTACCTCGGGTTGCTCATTTTCTCTCACAGCTTTAGCTGTGAGGTTTAGGTTATAATTAGCTACTGTCATTGAATAACCACGTCAGGGTTTTTAAGAAGGAAGATGATGGATGGAAAAGGGTAGACGTTTCTCCTTATTCCTGCATGTTTGGGGTATTGGTCTGTGTCCTCGCCCTATTGTCACAGGTTTGGAAACTGAGCAGCTGGAAGAGAATTGATTGAGTGATGTCTCATCCAGTAACAAAACAAAACTTGAGGGTAAAAAGGCGTTTGTAGAGATCTCAGCCCACAGCAGGGACTGAGGGATGCTCCAGCTCAGTCATTCAGAGCTGGCCACCGTCTCTCAGAAAAGGCTTTCAGCCAGCAGCCTGACCCTTTCTGCTAACTAGCATCTTGTAGACAAATTGCCTGTTGAACCAATTAAAAAAAGTAGAGGAAGGAAAATTTCAAGTACAGCTTTAGTACCCATTGATTCAAATTTTCACACTCACCAGCTTTTAAATATTTATTAGCCAGCTGAGCATTTTTGTTTTTTAGCACTGATTAACGAATAATAATTTACTGTGGTAGTGGGGGGCAATGCATACGTGTGATTTCTTTTCCTCTTTTTTTTTTTTTCTCCTTTTCCCTTGGAGTATGAACTGAGTGCTTACTACGGCTCCAGGATGAATGATGCTTGAGGGGAAGATGGGGTTGTATGTGTGTTTATTCTCTGTATTTGATCTGACCCACAATTAAATGGCCAAGCACACTGCCTGTTTACTCTGCGTCGCAGGCTGTTGGCTCTGCTCCTTGCCTGTCATTAATGCAAACCCAGACCTCATCGGCTGCGAACATGTGAAACATCTGTCTGTCCTCCTGTGATCAATACCGTCCCTTCAGAGGCTTAGCTTTGGAAGCAGTTCCATAAAATATCAGTTATTTTTATTTGGATTTGATAAATTTAATTACTTGCAGCAATTAATAATGTATTTGTTTTGTATCGATTGCGGTCCAAGGCATCCTGGTAGGACAGTCTGATGGAGATCAGCATTCCCTTATTAGTTAGGAAAGTTTATGTTGCCAGATCCGACCTTCCCATGGATTAGTTAGCTGAAATGTGCTTGTTGCTTCTGCTAGCAGTTTTTCAAGAGTGGAGTTGTAAATTTTGCACTCTTTGCAAGAGTGGGAGAGAGTAATTTCCATGGGGAGCCTGACAGAGGCATGAGAGGAAGGTAGTGTCCTCATTTCTGTGAATAAAGTTATCAACAAATGATGCAAGCTGGATCAAATTAATGTTGAGGCATTGCCATCTCTATGTTGTATTGCATGCCCTTTAATTAGGGTTAAGTGAGTGCTGGTGCGTTTTCTAATTAAATGCATGTCTGTAAAGAGTGAAACGAGATGAAAATATCGGAGTATTTATAAAGAACAACAAAAGGATACAAAATCTTAAATGAAGTAGGGAAGGTGAATCCAGCACCCTTCCTTTGCTCTCGTTCTTAGCTGAGCTGCAGGGCAGTTAATGTTAAATTGCTGGAAGAAAAATTCATCTGTCACCTCTTTGGAAATCTGCTGTGGGAAAGCATCTGGACCAAAGCCTTAGTAGGCTCTCAGGTAAAAAGAACACACTCTGGATGCGGTAATGGGGTCTGCTAAAATAAATTATAGTTCTGGAAAGGACAGTCTTCTCAGGAGGTGGACAGGCTGTAGCTAACAAAGAAGAGGCGTGTTGCTTCTGTGTTGGATCATCAGCTACCAAACACTGGGCAGCACCAGGACTTGGGGACCTTTGTCTGCCAGTCCTGGATGGATTTGAAATGCCTTTATTTTGTCACCTTTGTGTGCACATAGTGACAGTCTGGGTGTCATTTGTCAGGCACCCTGATTGTATGTAACTCATGCGAAGCAACTTCTACATTTCTTTCTTCTTTCATTAGCTTAACCAGTATAATGATTGGAGCGTAATCAGTCACTGTGTTTTGTTTTTTTTTTTGTATTTGTGTGAGTGTAGTTTCAGTTAAATTATTTAAAGGAAAAGCATCATAAATTCAAGACTAAGTGCATGTTTTGCTAGTTTCTTGGGTGTGTGTCTGATGTGGGAGTTCTCACAATATCCTTGTGCTTTGTGAGGCTGTCATCACAGTGCCACCTCCTTTCTTAGGGCCCTCCCTGTAACCACAGCACACGTGTCTGTGCTTTTTATTTGGTTAGGGACCATGCAGCCATTCCTGGGAGTCACCTTTACAGGCTTCAACTTGATTTTACACCTGTACAGAGCGGCAGGGCAGGGTTACCTGGGAATCTGCAGGTCTGTAGTGTGGTACTGCTAATGTGCTTTTAATGTAAAACACCATCCAGTAAAAATGTCCTTTGCATTTCTTTCTTCTGCACCATGTATTTTACTGTTTTTTCCCTATGCAAACACTTCCTGTAGCCCTTTTATTTTCACCAGACTTGTACTGTATTTACTTAAGGCACAAGGCTTTTAAGGGGAAGGATCGCCATCTCCTAAATGACAGGCAGCCCTTTCACGGTGTGAGTTCTTTGTCTTCTCAGGTGCCTTGTTTCTTGTCACAACCTGGATGCCAAACTGGGAGAAAACTGACTCTGTTTCCAGGTTATTCATGTTGATTCCAAGTTATTCTCCTTGTAGAATCATAGAACGGTTTGAGTTGGAAGGGACTTTAAATCATTTTGTTCTGACCCACCTGCCATGGGCAGGCACGCCTTGCACTAGAGCAGCCGCTTGTGCTGGATCAGAGCGTCCTGGGGGGAAAGGGTAAGATGGTACAGAAACCTTGAAGACCTTTTTACCCGCATGGGTAAAAGCTCATCGTGTTGAGCCATTGATGCTTCAGGACCTTTGGCCCCTTCGGGAAGTCTCTCAGCTTTACCCCTGAGTCAGTGCTATAGATGCATAACGGTGCAATAATGTTTCTAGGATCAATGAGCTGATTCCTTGCCATGTGCCTGAGTGTTCTGTGCTTCTCTGGGACCTGTTGGCCTCCATCATCCTTGACAAAGCTATTACTAGGTATATTTCTCTAACAAGTAAAACTGGTTTAATTTACTAGGAGGATTCAGGTACAGAATTTATGTTTATGCACAATTGGTTTGGGAATTTGTGAGGTATGTCTTACTTCAGTCTAAAAAAAAACCACCCTGAAATAACCATTTACATAAGTTAATATAGACATGTTTTCTTCTTAAAAGGTTGGTTTATTTAGCATTAAGCCTCACTGATGGAGCAAGTCGATGGTCACGTGCCATCCCAAAGTGATCATTGTGCTTAATGTGTTACATAGCATAGTAGGGATGGCAGAGCAGTACGATTTTTTTTAATCCTAAATCTTAGTTTGGCAGATCAGCAGGCACTGACGTAAGGCATGGGGTCTATGGCTGTAAGCTTGGGCAGGGGGTAGCTTATATGCTCATTGAGGCAGGGAATACCTGTATAATTTCAAACTTTTCTTAGTTTTGCATATATCCGTTGCAATTACCCATCCACTTTTCATTGTAGGACTTTAGTTCTGAGCAGTTAAGCACTTCAAATTTCCAGAAATGTGCACATTCATACCTGAAATTGAATTTCTCTGTTGGTTTTTTTTTAAATTCTGGAGCTCTAAGGCGAGAATACTTAATATGGTTCTTCCCTGAGTCTTAAAACTGTGCAGAAGTGGAGAGGCTCTCTGCTCCTGCAGAGTAGAGCCATGCAGACGGGAAAAGGTTGACCTTCTTTCCCCATCTTCAGCCAGAAAATGCAAAAAGCATTATTCATCTGAAACTTCAGCGCTCCTTCTTCCTGGAAACCCACTAAGCAATTCAGTACTCTAAAGACATCCATGAAGAAAGTGCCTAATGAGAAAGTTTTCTTGAATTGCTGCTGAAATCCATGAAGAAGGTGGTTTTCAATGTCAGTGAGCTGTATTATAATGCTGAACAACGGTACTGGTGCATAAAACCACAGTTTATAGCTGTACAGACACAGGTCAGAAGTGTGGAGTTGTTAGGATTAACGGTTTTAGGACAGTCATATTGTTTAGGGGTGGGGAATGGTGAGTTTAAGGAAAAGACTGACTTGAAATTGAATTAAAATGGATTGAAGTGCAGCGTCAGGGAGCGTGCATATAAAATGTCTGAGTAACTGCTGATAAATCATTTTGGTGAGAGACCAAACAAAAAGTTTCGGCACCAAAGTGGGACTTTTTGGATGCTGTGAGCACCAAAAATGGAGCATTTACGAGGAAAGCAGTAAACTGAGAGCAGAACGTTTAAGATGACCACAGAGATGGAATCACGTGTGGGATCCAGCTGAATCTGTCCTTGTAGATCGTGCAAACCCGTCCCATTCCTAATGCAGATGCCCATGGCAATCTGTACCTGCCAGGTGGTGGTGCTGGCCAGGAGAGGAAGGCACACCAGGGCAGTGTGCTGCAAGCTCTGCTGTTGTGTAGGCTTCATTACTCTTCCAAAATATGCTCAAATACATTTATGACTACGCTTAGAAGTATTACCATAAATCATGAAAATTGAACGACAAACACAAACAAATGAAGCCAGTCTATTTGGGGAGGCTGTATCTTCAGTTATTTCTTACCATGTTTGTTCATCTAATGAATTTGGCCAATTAACAATTAATTTGCAGTAGGTCTCCCAGTCATTAGTGTGAATTAGCGAGGTTTTGTTGGCAGAACGTTAAGTAAAGGCGTAGAAAATCCTGCATCACTGAGAAGCTCGAGGGGACTCGGCCGTGAGAGCGTTCTGCAGAAATCTGGCCAACCCCAGGTCTGCCCAGCCCTGCGCTGAAGTGAGGTGGGTGCTGTGCTCATCTGTTCAAGCTGCACGACCCAAATTCCTGAGCAGTGCCCTCCTCCTTCAGGGGAGACTCTGCACAGGGGGGCTCTGACGCCGGGGCTCCGTGCTGTTGATTCACGCAATTTTCTGTAGCCCTTTATTTATTTTTCTCTTGATACACACAGTTCATGTGTTTAGTGCAGGTTGTTTATAGCCAGGACAAAAGATTGCAGTCCTTAAATCAAAAGCGACGTTGGTGTAATTATAAGCGCGGGCTGGTGGAGCAAACAGGGCTGTAGGGAGAGGCTGTCAGAGGAGAAGAGCATCCGAAATATAGTAACCTCAAAAATCCCAGCTAATCAGTTTTCTGACTAGAGCAATCCGTTTCCCGGGTATTATTATTACATGGGGACTTTAAAGATAATAAATAACAATAATAGTCCTGTGTAAGGAAGGAAAGAAAAGGGCAAATGCCATTCACCTCGGAAGCTGTGGTTGCTTGCTGGAGTTCTCCGAGGAACATCTTTTTCCTCAGCCCCTGCAGAGGGCTGGATCCGTGACAATGCCAAGATCATCCCAGGAGCTGTGGTGTGAGCAATGAGACTGCCCTGGGCGGTGTTTTCAGTAAGGCAGAGACGGGGCCTTCACAAACCACACGTCCAGGCTCACACATCCATAGCCAGAGAGCTGTTCTGTGCGCTGTGGTCCTCGAGGGCAGCTGAGGCATCGCTTCCAGCACGCTGCTGCATCTGTGGCCACCTGCTGCAAACACCAGCACAAAGAAGGGCTTGCCGAAGTCAGCCTGGGCCTGCCTGAGCCTCACGGGACACAAAGAGTTCTCCCCTGCAACACGGCAGCCCAGCTAACGGACCCTGGCTAACAGATTATCAGCAGCGTTTGAGTAATAGACTGCTCATTTAGTTTTAATACATTTTGCATAGAGAGCAATCAGCCTTCATCAGTCTTAGAGATGAATTGGCTTAGCCAGCTAAATTCTAAAGATATTAGTCTGACAGCAGCCACATAAATCATAACATTTTCTTAATGATGGTAAAATTAAAATATACTCTTGCTTTGAGAAACCAATGAAGCCTTCCTGTTGGCAGGCCGGATCCTCCTGCCTGAATTAAAAGGAAGCTTAATTGATGTGTTTTTAAACTAAACAAACAGCCCCGCTCCTCAGCATCCCCAGTGTTCCTTTCTTTGCAGTTAAATTACCTTGTCCTGCCTCTCCCTGCCCCATCCTCTGATCTGCAGGAGCGTGAGTAAAGACCTTGGCTCAGTGTTTGTTGACCAGGCTCCCATCAGACGTGAGCAGGACACACATGATGTTCCACCCGAAGGCTTTGCTGGAGCAGTCGTGTGTATTGCTAATAGTTCCTTGAGCTCGTGAGAGCCTCCTAGGGGAGCAGCTTGTGCTCTTCCTACAGCCAACAAACCCAGACCTCCTGTCTATCATCTCCAGCCCCAGTTCTCTGCGCTTCCTTTTTCCTCTCCATAAAGATTTGGTCTCTGAAGTATGAAATTCAGTGCTGTGCAGAAACCCCAACGCTGAGCCAGAGACCCTTGGGGTATAAAAATAGGACAGAGGTGGCCTCCAGTCTTTACTCTGGCGGCTGTTTGCACAGGGGTAGATTTTCTTCTTTCCCTAATGCTCCTTTTGCATCCCTTGGAGCAGGCATTTTTCTTTGAAATTCTCCCCTGGTGGTAGACCTTGTCCTTTGCTGGAGTCTATTGTGGTGATAATATCCAGCAAAAGGATGAGATGCTTTCTAGAGCAGACTGTGAAAGGCCTGTTCCCCGGGGTGCTGTGTAGCAGCTGTACTCTGGGTTTTTATCTGAAAAGATGGGATGGAGAAGGCAGGTTTTCCAGCCTTGCACTGGGTTGTGGAGCTGCGATGGGCCATATCCAGCTGTGGCAGGGTTAAGGTTGGTGTTCTCACCCCTTGGGTGTGCAGGTGCAGCATTCCTGCTGTCTGAGGAACTCAGAAGGTGCAGGTGGTGTCTGTTTTTATTTTAGGGCTTGCTCTGGGGCAGCACTGCAGGAAGGGTGTGTAATTTGGGAAACTGATACTGGGCTGTCTGTTTTGGGGAACTTTAACCAGTGGCTTACGGGATGTAAGGCGACCATCACATCCAGTTTGAAGGTGCTGTAAAGAGTGGCTCCTTCCTAGGCCCGTGATGCAGGCTCATGGTTGGCTTGGCAGATGCTGGGGCTACTGATCCATAAGCAGGGTGGCTGCGGGCAGCTTTCACCTCTTGGCTGCTGAAAGGGCAGCTGGAGGCTTTGTTAGGGTGGTGCTGCAGCTGTGGGGTCACCTTGCAGGGGCTGGATGCGGAGGGGCAGCCCGTGGAGGTGTTGCAGCGAGGTGTTGGAGGCTGCTGTGCTGTGACTCAGCTCTCCCCTGCTCTGCCTTTTAGTATCATCGAGGAAAGGATGTGCTTTTGTTCGTTCTCGGCTGTATCCGCGGGGCTCGGAGCCCTGTTCTCCCTGCCATATTGTGCCAGCTGTGTTCGTGCAGCTTGTAATCTATTAAATGCTTGGTCTGAGCAGCCAGCACTCCTGCCAGAGCCCAAATGAATGCAGAGGAAGGACCCTGCTAAGTGTATGCATTCTTCCTCTCCTGGCCAGCTCCGCTTGCCTTTCATAGCTCACATCTGATGCTTCCTCTCTCACCTAGCCCCTTAGCTCCGATGTAAATGTGTGTTCACACTTCCGCCAGTCAAGTAACTGTGCTCTCTCTGTCTCTCCCCTTTGTTATAAAGCCTGCTCTGTAAATGAATCCCACAGGTCTGGGGCTCAGCAGGTAAAAGGAGAAGTGAGTCTGTTAGCGCATGAGTCTAATCAGGCCGGCTAAAGCGAATAAAGTAGGGCAGCGTTGCACATTAGCCACTGTGTAAATGAGCCCTTTGATGGGCTGGGCACCGCGGGAGAGGTTTTGAAGCCAAGAAGAACTTTTGTTGTTAATTCAGTGACACATGGAAACTGTAAAACAGCGTGTCTTGCACACACACGAGAGAGAAAATAAAAGCCCTCGCGACCAGGCTTTTCAATACCTGCCCTCGGACCTAGTCTGAAAACTTTCAGCCCCTGTCTCCTTCTCTTACCACTTGATTTTCCTTTCTCTCCCTTTCTTTTTTTGTTCCCCCTGCACTATAAAAAGAAAAGCTCTCTTGCCTTTTGAACTAGACGGCTGTGAGTGAGGGCTATCTCTGAGCTGTGTGGCTCTGTTACCTTTGTGTTCCAGATGAAACTGCCAAGCTCGGTGGGACAGAAGAAGATTAAAGCCCTGGAGCAGATGCTGATGGAACTCGGAGTAGGTGAGTAAAGGGGGCACGCGAGAGAGAAAGAGACACACAGAGCTAGCCTTTGTTCTTGAGATGGGCTATTTTTTCCCCTAGTAATACAGCCAGTTTCTTGAATAACAGTATGTGAATGGTTTTTAAAATATTTTATGTGTTTAAAAAAAAAAAAAGAAAGAGAGAGGGTAAAAGCCAGAACAAGATGCACAGGGTTTTTTTCTTTCCTCCCAGTAGAAAAATGTTTTAAAAGACCCTTTGTTTCTCTCTTGTTTGGGCCTTTTTAACCATCAAGAGAGGCAGCACAGTATTAGGAAGGCAAATCTCAGCCTTGCCGGGAGAGGTACTTCTAAGTGTGTTAGTGACCATGGCACGCGCATTGTTCAGGGCTGCCCTGTCTTGCTTTCAAGCTTCGTTTCCTCTTAATTTACTGCTCACGGTGGCAAGTCCAAAATGCGTCTGGGACTGTTCATCCCCCCTTTATAGGCTGCATGCTGTGTGAAAATCTGGAGCACCTCTGCTGAAAGGCAAGTAAACACACATCCCTCACTCTTGAACTCTAGTGTCTTAGCAGCAGCAAGAAGGGTTTGCTTGCCACGTACAATACCCACTCGTAGTCAGAGGGGAAGCGGTGCAGCCCATGGTCAGCTGCTGCCCTCCATGCAGCAAGTGTGGTTCGCAGGTACTACAGGTCCCAGCATGCAGTGCCCCTTGATTAGACACCTGAGGTCCTTTTTCCCCTGCATTGTGTCTGCAGGAATTAAAAAAAAAAAAAAAAAAAAAAAAAGCCTTACGGTGATTTATAAGAGCTGACTGAACCCGCTCCCAGCCCTGACTTCTTTCTGTTAGCTCTTGTTAGTTTTTTGGGCCAACTGGTCTGTGGCTTGATACGTTGCCTCAGAGACTGTGTGCAGTTTCGAAAGCCTCCTGTAGCTGGTAAAAGCAGCTCAACCCGGGTGATTTCCCCTCTCTGCTTTAAAACTAAGGGAGTTACTGTCATTTTTTTTCCCGTTAAAAGCAGTCCGTAGCCCAGGGAAAAATAGGTAGATCTTTTGACTGACAATAAAGGAGAGAGAGATGGAAGGAGATTAATTGGAGTGTAAAAGTGTTTAGTGGAATGGCAGGATTGAAGCTGAAAGAGTGCCAGCTGAGCTTGCTAGGGAAGCCTTTGGAAGGATCTGAGTGCCTCTTAAAGCCCACTTCCCATGAGGGTGAGGAGGGGTTTCTGACTCCCCACTCCAGCTTTATAAAATGCACACATCTCAAGGGTTTCCTGGAGCTCCAGCCCTGTTGTGCCGCAGAGTGCAGAAAAACCACCTGGGCTTTGTGTGGGTGAACACATCGCTAGTGGTTTGGGGTCATGAGGCCAGGGCCCTGCTGCAGCAGGACACATACACAGAGCTTCATCCTTTTCCAGAACATGCAGCTCTTCCTGGCTGTGTGTGTGTGATTGCAGCAGAACACGAGGTGCAGGGTGGTCTGCCAGCCCCTGCCACCAGACGTTTGGGTGCCTCAGTCCTGCTCTGGAAGGAGCAGTGGTGAGAGAGCTCAGCCCATCTGCTCCTTGTTGGTGCGTGCACAGGGGACACCAGGAGCTCTTCTGTCTTCGGCAACAGTGTCTAAGGGCTTGCTCCCATTATATGAGCCCCTAGGGAGCAAGGTTCTGCCTTCTGGGCTGATCTGATCTCAGTCTTTCTTCACCCTTCGCTTGGTGAGTCCTGGACTTAGCAGGTTCACCCTTAGTCCTTGGCCAGAGCCAAAGGACAGCCTGGAAATTCCAGGTGTTCAGCTGTTCTGGATGCCAGTTGCTAAAGAACCCCATGATGGGAGTGAGGCTCCTGGCACATCTTTGTGGGAGTGAACTGGGCAGCCAGGACCTTTCTGGGGATCTTCTGACACGGGATTGCTGCTCTGGGTATTTAACAGGACTCCTTTTTCTCCCTAGATCTCAACCCGATGCCCACGGAGGAGATCGTGCAGATGTTCAACGAGCTGCGGAGTGACCTGGTGCTGCTGTACGAGCTGAAGCAAGCCTTTGCCAACTGTGAATACGAGCTGCAGATGTTACGGCACCGCTATGAGGCGCTGGCCAAAGCTGGCAGTATTGGCCCCCTCAGCGCCGAAGGTGCCCACCCAGATGGCCAGGCAGGGCTCGGCATGGAGGAGGGCAAGGGAGATGCCAAGGACCAGATCATTGATGTAGTAGGAGCACCACTGACCCCCAACTCGGTGAGGAGGAAGGTCGGGGGGGCAGAACAGGGAGCACTCAGGTCTCCGACGCAGATGCCCTGACGAGCGCTGGGGATGCTGCCCTGCTCTCCCTCCAGGCGTGCGCGTCCAAGGGAGCACAGCACGCCCGTTTCCCCAAGTCCCAGTGCTCTCTGGGCTCGTCTCCTGTGCTGGACAGTGTTCTTGGTGCTATAGGTGGGGTCAGCAGGTCTTTCTACATCCTGCATGCAGGCAGATGGCTTGATGCGGGTGCCACCGTGGACCAAAGCAGCGAGGCTTTGGGTGACGAGAGCTTGCACCGGGGCAGCCACAGTGAAGCCGGTACAGCTGCAGGCCTGAGGCATTTTCCTTCTAGACACAGCCCCATAAGGGCTGCTCAGCAGAGGGAAGCAAGTGGGAAAAGCAGCCTTGATATGATGAGCCATGACTTGCCCAAGTCCCTGGAGCTGAGGGGTAGCCCTACCTGGGGCAGGAGGCTGGGGAAGGAGAGAGGTATCTGAAGAGCAACGGGGTGTTTCTCTGCCCCACCTCCAGTGCCGAGGAAGGAAAGCCAGACCCAGGGGTTCTGGAAGCCACTGAAGCTTCAACCACGAGCCCTGCGCCAGTGTCCTGTGCATGCTGTAAATCCATCACCAGCTCTCTCCTCCCCACCTCCCCGAGGGTGGGCTGCCAGCCCCTCAGCACTGCCTCAGGGCCGAGGGTCCGCCTGGGGTCAGCCAAGGTTGCTTTCCCCTCCCTGTGGTCCCCTGGCACGGCTGAGCTGAACTGCCTGCTACAAGCTGCCCCTCCCCACGCAGTGGCATCCCCGACGCCTCAGCCAACCTGCCCCGGTAGCGTCACAGCCCTTTACTTTCTCAAATGTATGATGTATTATTGCAGGATACTGAGAACACCTTATCTGTCAACGGCAGAGGTGACACATTAATCTGGACTTGAGTAATGTCCTCTTCAATTGTCACAATATGGAGTCATAAGGAAGCGTTCTGCCGAGACAGGTTCATGTTTGCAAAGGAGTCTTCTGAATCTTTTTTTTTCCACTGCATTCCACCCGAAATCTCACCCCTCCGTGCGGTCCAGGGTATGTCCCGGTTTGGAAACCTCCTGGGCTGGTTCACAACTCGCCTCCTCTTCCCAAGGAGCAGGCTCAAGGGAAAGGGAGAGCGGTGGTGGTGGTGGCCGTGGCTGCAGGAGGAGGGAGCCCCCAGCGTGTTCCTGACCACGTCCCTCCTCAGCGCCACCTCCTGGAGCTGGAAACAAAGAGGTGGGCCCGGGCAGCGCAGAGGGGGTTAAACTGACCTGGTCTCTGACATATTTGAAAGAAATATAATCAAGTTAATTCACTGCAAGGCAAATTCAGTACCTAAAGGGCCTCCATGTTAAATACAGCACTGACCTTTACCGGCTGATTACACAAAGACGACACAATTAGATTAGTCCAAGACAAAAGGTCAAGCACATTCACACTGTGACCATTTTATGTTACCTTTTGAGGGGGGAAAAAATTACATCCCAGCTGGAGGGGTATCTTGGAGAGAAGGGGAACGGGGCTGCTGTGCCATGTTCTGCCTGGCTTGGGCATGCTTGGAGAGTTGGGCAGGGCCTAGCACAGCACTTGCCTTGTACCTTCCTGCAGCTCTGGGTGCTCAGGCAGCGTGAGGGACTGGCAGCTCGTGGCCCACAACCACCTTTTCCCAAGGATGGGCTGAGCTGCTTGGAGGCCGTGCACTGCTGGTGTTCCCTGCCCTGCCCCGGTGCCTCTCGCTGGGTGTCATGGTTAGAATCAGCACCTGGAAGGCCGGGGGTGGCTGGGGCAGTCCTGGTGGGGTGCATGGCAGTGCCCTCACCCTGTGGTGCTGTTGGGTGGGTGTGCTGGGGCACAGCCTGCCCGCTCAGCAGCGTGCCAGGCTGCTCTGCCTCCTGGAGCCCTTGCTGTGGGTGTTTTTGGGCTGCAGCCTGCCCTGCACCTCGCCAAGGCTGCTTCCGTGGCTTAGCCCAGCCACGCCAGCCTTGAACTTGGAGTTCAAGCCTGTGCTTTGCCCCTGAGCTGCCAGGGGACTCATTTAATCCCCCTGCTTCCAATTCCTCTGAGTTAGAGAATGAGGCCCTTTGTGCTGTGTATCGCTGCCCGTCCGTGGCACTCCACATGTTGGTTTGAGCACGGATTAGTTGAGCCTCCGAGCCAGCTGCTCCCCTGAAGCCAGATTTGTTTCCCTGGAGAGAGGTATCCTGCTCCAGATGTTGGGAGAGAGTGAGTGGCAAAGCCAGGAATGGGACTGAGCCCTGACTCCCGTGTTCTTCTCTGCAAGCCTGGATTCCTTTCCAGGATTCAGCATGCTGGGATGAACGCACGCAGCTAACAGCTGTGCCAACAGCTGCCTGTGCTCCCAGCATGGGGCTGTCCCCAGGGCTTCCTCCAGCTCAGCCCTTCCCCTGGGCACAGGCAGGAGCTGACATCCCCGGGGGTCCCCAGCAGCGCTGCCCCTCGGTGATGCCAGCCCCTGGGCCTTGCTGCCCCCCCTGGAAGCCCCTCCTGCGTGCGCTGCGCTCCGTGCAGCAGGGTGAGCACCGTGAGCCCGGGCAGGAGCGGTGCCTGCGAGCTGCAGCCGCTGTGGGCAGCAGAAAGCCCAGCACTGCGCTGCCCTCCTGCATCCCCTGCGTCCCTCCTCCTGGGGCTGCCATCCATCGTCTCCCAGGGGCTGCGGTGCCGTCGCTGACCATTAAAGCTGAGCTGGGATCCCCCCGGCGCCGTCTGCCGCTGACCCCGGTAGGGACCGTGCTCGGGGCCTTCGGGAGGTGAAAGGTGAGCCGAACTCGGAACAAATTAGTTCCAAGCAGAAGTTCAGCCAGTTACTCCAGATTGGATCCTTTGATTTCCGCAACTCAGACTCCACTCAGTGATCTGTAATGAGTGACTCTCAGAAATCCTCACATTGCAGCACTTTGTTCCTGAGCTCACAAGTCAGCCCATTAATGGGTAAAGGAAAAGACCTTGAGTCTAAGAAGTCTCGGGTTCAGAGTCAGAATTATTTGACTTTTAAGCTTCCTTTATCTGAACTCCTGCTGACTTCTTGTTTTCTGAGCCTGTTTGAAAGCTAGAAGTTACATTGTTAAGATCAAACATTCTCTCTTTCCAGATGGAGTTACAATATCTGTCTTTTATATATATATATATTTTAATATATATATATAGTGTATATATACCAGGGTGTATATATATTCCACGCTTTTTTTTTTTTTTTAATCGTTCTTTCCATTAAAAGAAACTAGACTTGTAGGCTCTTGTAAATTATAATGTAAAACATTTTTTTTAACCAGACAGTTCCCAATTTTGCCCAAGGCAACTGGAATAGCTACGCCACAGAAGGCAATAGGAAGGTGATTAATATGAATTTGTGACATATTTGAAAGATGGGTCTTTTGCCATATAAAGATTATCAAACACATGTGCTCTTCCCCATTAATTCCGCAGCCCTCCCAGGAAAGCCACAAAGCCCCGTTCCTTTGTTTCCAGGGTGGGTTTTTGTTTTTTTAAATGTACCTTTCGGTCCCCTTGATTACCACGTATTTGATTTTTATAGGGCATCTGTTCGCGCTGCTGCGTGGGTTCTCTGGCCCTTTTATTTCCCCGTTAATCGGATCCCGCGAAGGCAGCCGTGCCAGGCCCTCTGACGAAATCCGTCTGTGTGTTGTATTTAACTTGTAGCCGTGCAAATTCCATGCTCTGTTTGCCGTCTGCCGGGCGCGCAGCGGGGACCGGGGCCGCCTTCCCGCTGGGGTGGGCAGCAGGGCCTCCCACCACGCTGCGCCCAGCACACGGAGCAGTGCACGAGGGACCTGCAGGAGGGGTGGGCAGGCCGGGAGTGTTTTGGGGAGCCCTGCTGGAGATGGGGTTTGCTGGTGGGGCTGCAGGCACCGTGTCTGCACAGCCCTTCCTTCCCCACCACCTGCAGTGGTGAAGGGCAAAGGGGATCTGATCGCACGCCGCTGGGGCCCTGGTGCTGCGTGTGCCCTGCACAGGGTGCCCGGTGTGCCTGGAGCTGTGGGTGCTGACCCCACAGTGATGGAGGCAGCCGTGGCCGTGGTGTCTGTGCAGCGCCGGGCACAGACAGCACAGTGCAGGGGTATGCAAGGGTCGTGATCCTATGCAGTGTGAGTGGCCCCATCTTACCCCACATGTGTGCCCACATTCAGTCCTAAAAGTTACCTCATGAAAGGTGAGGCTCACCAGAGTCCTGCTCGGTCATGTTGGTGGAGAGGTGATTTTTTTTGAGAAGCTGTGGTTCTCCAGCTCCTGCTGTGCACCTGGGCAATTTTCACTGCAGCTCCTGGGCAGCAGGGTTGTTTCCAGGCTCTGCCCGTTCCTGCTCCAAGCAGCCCCGGCACAGCTGGACACAGTGTGAGCTGCTCTGCCCCTCTCCATAGGGCTTGTGGGGTGCAAGTGTGCTCCGTCAGGGCTGGGTTGCGGAGCTCAGCCCCGTTCTGGTCACACCCAGACCCCCACCCCAAAGATACTTGTCCCAAAGCCGTACCCATGCTGGGGAGGTGCCATCCCCTCCAAGGTGCCAGCCCAGCCCCTTGGCAGTGCCGGGTTAGCTCCGTCACACCGGGACTGGCTCTGCCTCCAGCCAGGTGGGTGGCAGCGTGGCTCAGAGCAGCTCGGGCACCGCTGGCCCTGCAGCCCAACACCCTGTGGCCAGATGTGGGACAGGCTCCAGAGTGGTCGTCAGCCCTGCCAGGCTGAGCAGAGCAGGAGGAGGTGATGAGGAACATCCTGGCTCCACCCCGGGCGGGTCGGGTTTTTGTTCTGTAGGGTCCTGGAGGGGCTGTGGCATCGCTGAGGGCAGTGATGGCAGCCTGGGTTCGTGCACTGCAGGCACTGTTGGCCCTGGTTGTGTGCCCGTGTCGTGCAGAGCTGGGCACCCACCCGGCCTGCCCACCCCCTCGTCCCCTCTGCGCTGCCTTTCAAGCGTAGCCGGCGATCGATCCGCCGTGACAACGTCCTCTGAGTCACATTCTCGCCTGCAGGAGTAAAGGGCAAAGGCCAAGTTCTTAGTTTTCATAGAAAACTAATTAGACGACTCCATCGAAAATAGGTCAATAAAGCTGATCGGGGGCTGCACGGAGGGAGCCATTAAAACCCCTGTGACCTTTGCTTGGAGCAAGGGGGCTGAGGCTGCCCCTGCTTTCCGGGAGCTGCCCGCTTCGTGCCAGCCCTGTGGCTGTGCCCCTGCTCCCTGCAGCACTGCGGTGCTGGGCAGGTCCTGGGGGTCCCTGCGCTGCTGGGTGCCTGCTCCCAGGTGCTGGACAGGGCCAGGAGCTGCCTGGCATCCTCCTGAACGTGGCTTCACCCTGCGCTGCGTGCCAGGCTGCAGGGCAGGGGGTGGTGACAGCCACCGGTGGGACTTGCTGTGGGCTCAAGGCTGTGCACACCCAGCCCGCTCTCCCTTTCACAGCCCAAAAGCTTGTGTTTGCACGTGGCACTTGGGGTGCACGGATGTGCTGGGGTGCTGCACCCCCCGGGAGGGCAGCCCCGCTCGCCAGGCACCGTGCTGCCGCGCACCCGCCCGGCTCAGCCCCCTCCGTCCCCGCACACACTCGCACATGCAGGGGCACAGCCCGGGCTCCTTTACCCCCAAACTTTATTCATGTGGCACATTTACAGCAAGGATTGGAATAACTAGACAATGAAAATGCTGGGTTTGCATTATCGGTTGGTTTAACTGGAACACCACACACCATGCAGTCATGTACCGCCAAGTTCAGTGCCTGTATTGCCCTTCTGGCTGCCGTCACCGGCTTCGCTCCAGGCCATGCACGCACGGGCCCGGGGCTGCAGCCTCCCTGCAGGTCAGCACCCGGACGAGGGCTCCATTCAGCAGGGCCCCGGGGCTGGGTGACACTGGGGGACGCGTGCCCTCAGCCTGCCCCACGGCTGCCCCCCGACCGCCCTGGCCGGCCGGGAGCCCACCCAGCCGGAGGGGATGTGCTCGGCAAGGCTCTCAGGCAACAAGCCAGCTGCTGCTGAGCATCCGCGGGGACCCGCGAGGGGCACGGCACGGCCCGCGGCGTGCGGGGACCGTGGGCACGCGGGGGCTGAGCCTCAGCTCGGGAACCGGGGGAGGCCGGAGGGGGGGGGTGGGAGGGGAGCGGGGTCGGGGACCCGGGCCGATTTGCAGCTCCCCTGCTCAGGTACCTGTGGGTCGGGGGGGGGGCCAGCGCGCGCTGGCACGTCCACCGCCGGCAATGGACGCGGTGCTGCGGCGCGCCTGGCCCCGGTGGGAGCTGGAATCGGTCGGCGGGGCTGGGGCAGGGCCGGGCATCCCACCCGTCCCCGCAAGAGGCACGAGCAGACGGGACGGGGACGGGATGGGACGCGATGGGACGCGATGGGACGGGGTGGGGGGAGCTCCGCGCGGGCGCTGTCACCTCCCTCCTGCCGCCCGCCCGCCCGCCCGCCCGCCGGGCCCCTGCCCCACTGAAGGGAGCCCTCCGGGGCCCCGCAGCCCGCGGTGGGGCTGCCGGGGGCTCTGCAGCGGAGAATACAGGCACTTCACCTTGAACATAAAGAGACGGATTGCGTTTGTCACATACAGGAGTCAGAGAGGGGTTAGTGTTGACTCAAAAAGAGGGGAAAAAGGCGCTCGGGGAAGAGGCCGGGGCTGGGTGGGGAGGGTCGGGGCCGTCTCGACACTGCTGAGCCTCTACGAGCGCAGCCCGGGCGCGGGCACGCGCCGGCGTCGCTGCAACAGCCGTCAAGGCCTGAAAACATAAAACCAGAGAAAAGAAAGAAGAGGGGAAGGCGGGGACGGCCCATGCCGGGGGGACGCTGTGGCTACGGGGCGGGAGAGGGAGGACGGGGAGGGACGTGGAGGGAGGGACGGAAATTGGGAGCCAAAGAAAAGAACAAACTACGAGTCTAAAATGTGGTGCAAGCGCCCTACGCGGCTGTCCGCTAGCATGGCATAATGTCCGGAGCAGCCCAGAGAGGGAGTCACATCAGGTCTACACAGATTTGCCTTCCCATATATACAACCTCTACTGGAGTAACAGCTGAATTGAGATTTGTGTCGGTTCCTCTGGCCTCGGTTGCCGTTTGAATGCTAGAGCCCGTCCTCCCCGCCTCGCCGGCGCCGGGCGCATGCAGCCCTGCCTGGCCTGCCCTGGGGATCAAAAGGGTTTGGAGGTCTGCTTGAAGATGAAGCCTCTATGGGCCAGTGTCTTCATGATGTTGGCGATGTTCTTACAGTCGTCTGCGGAGAGAGCACAGAGGCGCTGCGTTAGAACCGCGCTCCGGCCCCGGGCTGCCCTGGGGCACAGCCGGGACCTCGGTCAGCCCCGAGGCCAGGTGCCAGCCCCGTGTCCCCTCCAGCCCAGCCAAGGGGACAAATTGACCTTGACCCCCTACAGCCACTGCTCCTCAGGGCGTCCAGCCCCATGGGGGCACTGCCTCTGCCCCAGTGCTCCCCAGCAGCGTGGGGTGAGTGCAGGGCCCCCAGCTCCCCGTCACCACCTCTCGGTACGGCCCCGCTGCACGGGGACGGCCCCACGGCCAGGACTGGAGGCAGCACTGCCCAGGCCATGCCCTGCTGCCGTGTCCCTGTGTCCCCCAGCCCAGTGCTCGCTGTGGGGCGCTGCCACAGGGATGGATAGGAACAGCAGCGTTCCCACAGGCCGGATCCATGCTGGCCCCCCAGCTCTGGGCCAGCAGCCTCCTCCCTGCGAGCCCAGCACCAGCCACTCAGTTTATGGATGTCTGACACCGTGCCCACGGAGGAGCTGTCCCCGCAGCTCAGCCAGGGCTGGGGCTGCCTGGTGACACCGCAGCTGCCCTCCACCAGCCACGCACGTTCCCCTTCCCCTTGCTCTCCTTGGGCAGGGGCTGTTGGCACCCGGCTCTCCCTGCCGCAGCACCGAGGCACCGTGCTTTGGGGCCGGCCCTGTCCCAGCCAGGGCTGTCCCTCGGTGCCACCCCGTGCCCGCTGGCCCCAGGACGCCGTGCCACCAGGCTGCAGGGCCACAGACGGCCCCGGCGCTGGGGGACAGCCCACGGCACCGAGGTGGCCAGAGCGAGGGGCTGCGAGGCGGGGAGGGGGCAGGCGCTCCTGGCGTTATTTACCTGGGACTAAACGCAGGCACCGTTTGCTAAAATAGAAGCCGGGCTTAAATTGATTCCTGGTGTCTATATTTCATGTTGAAAATTGGCTTGTAAATCCATGTTTTGATCTATGAGGGCCGTCTCCTTAAGAAAAAGCAAGAGTAAATGTGTAATTTCTCCCTTGACAGCACACGGCACAGAGGCGATCCTTCTTCCCGCTCCCCTCCGTTTCGGGACAGCTCCACTCGTTCCGATTACCACTCTTTCTTCCTCGCCCCACGCCTTGATGTCTCCATTTCATTACCGCGCGCCCATTTATCAAGCTGTTACCGTAAGGGTGACTTTGCCCACTTGTGTGTGGCAGCGGGGCCCGGCTGACACGGGGAGAGGGCGCCCCGGGAGGGGGCGCAGCCCGGGCCCCCCTCTCGCCGCCGCCGCTGGATGGATGTTGTGGTGGAGGGAAGGCTGCATCATTACTGATGTGTAAATGATAAAGAAGCCTCCACATCCATCTCCCAACTGTAAATCCAGGGAGTGCTTTATAATCAAGCTACAGCGATAATAATGTGAAATTAGGTCTCTCTATCAACGGGAGGAGGCCTTTTAATCACGGCTTAAAGGGTGCAAACGCTGTTTATCATAATTGAACTGTATCCGGGCTAATTGTGGCCATATTTCACTGTCTAGGAGACAGCAGGCTGCCTGCTGACAGTGCCGCGTGCCGGATTGAGGGCCCTGCTCAGACGGGCAGCACTACCCCGCTGCTGGGTGCCCGTGGCAGGGCCGGTGCCACCGCGCTGCCCTGCCCGGCCCCAGCACCCGGCCGGGGGCAGATCCATGCCTGGGGGGGCACTGAAGGGGCCTGGCACACGAAGCGTGTCCCGACCAGCGCCAGCTCCCATCGCCACTTGTCCCTGTTCCTCATGGAGTTGGGGAGCTGCTCAGGGCACTACCGGGACCCCACAGTCCCAGGGCAAGGCTCGCTCTCGGCTCCCCCTCCACTGCACCCCCAGCTCCTGCCCACAGACCCCATCCCCTCCATCTCGCACCGCAGCTTCCCCGGGAGCTGGCTCCCCGCGGGACATCACGGCCGAGGAATTGTGGTGTCGCCCTCGCCACCCCAAACGCCGGCACGGCCCCCTGGCAGCGGGAGCGCCGAGCTCGTCGTAAGTCATTTAGTGAGACTCATTCCAAATCAGCGCTAAGGTAAACACGCTTATTATAATTATCCATGTAAAAAAAAATCAACAACAGCAGAACAACTTTCTAATATGCAATTACAGCCATCTATTGATTTTACAATGTAATCCGCTCCGATTGATTTAATAACACAATTATAGGCTGGCTCTCGGGATATTAGAGTGGGAGATTTTCATAAACTCCAAAGCAAAAAACTAAGCGGCTTTTAAAACAACACCGTCAGATGGCTGTTTGGGGAATTATTAGCAATATGAAATCCTCTAAATCTGGCCGTTGTTACCTTGTGAAAGGAATTTCTATTACAAAAATGGCAATTGACAACCTAAGAGGGCGCGAACGGGATTGCTTTTCTGCTCTTTCAGTGCTTAATCCATCGCAAAGGTGACCACGGGGCTGGGGGCCGAGGACGCCGGGCAGCCTGGTGCTTCCCAGGGGGACGCTGCCGCAGGGGGTCCCGCAGCCGCCGCGGCCCCCGCTGGCACCGCCAGCCCCGTGTCCCGCCAGGAGACCGCACTGGGGGTGCCACGGGCTGAGCCCCGACCTTCCCCACCCCAGCACAGCCGTGCTGCCCCGGCCCCGGGCACCTCGCAGGGCAGCGGGCTGCCCGCCCGTGTCCCCGTGCTGGCAGCAGGGTGACGGTGGCCCCGCGCCGCTGACACCGCGCTGCCGCGGCCGCGCGCCCCTGCTCTCCCTCGCGCTCGCTCCCTCAATGTATTCCCGACTTTATGGGCACATTTTTCTTGTCAAGCTGACAGGGTTGCTAAGTGGATTTCTCCCTGATATGCGGACGGATTATCACATTACTCCAATGTCCTACACAAACATATTACTTTATATTCAATAGCCCTAATGAATATAAACTGCTTTTTCTTTTTTGGGGTGGGGGGTAATCTATAGATTTTTAATGAGGGCACTATTAACTCCCTCCTCTTTAAAACAGACTTAGGTGCAGCCTCTGAGTAGAAAATCAATGGTGTTATTGTAGGAATATTGTATATTGATATTGTAATAATAAGATGCAATTGATTTAGGGGTGTTGCGCGGTGTGTATGAGAGGGGTCAGCGTGGGGTTACGCTGCCTTCTGCAAACGGAGCAGCGGCTCCGCGGTGCCTCCCTGCCCCTCACCGTGTCGTGTTGCTTCGGAGCATCACCTGTGTCCCGCACAGCTCCCTCCGTGCTCACGGGGTGGCTGGGGCCGAGCCTGCCCCAATGGCTCCTCGCCAGCTCCGTGCCCACGTCCCAGCCCGCTCCACGTCTTTGCCGAGCTCTGTGCCGCGGGGACAGGCAGGCAGAGCGAGCTCACGCCGGGGCCTTTTAATTAGGGCTGGAGTTTGGCAGCGTTCAGCACCGCTGCCTGTCCTTGTCCTTGTGCTGGCACAGCGACACCGCTCCTGCTGCGCTGCTCGGCAGGGCTGGAGGCAGCAGCCTGTGCCGCTTGCTGTGCCGGCACGGCACCTCCTGAGCAGCACTGCCATGAGCCCAGGAGGAGCTGGAAGATTTCGGCAGCAGGACATCATCCCGCAGCCCCACGGGCTGGCAGGATGTGGCCATGCCATGCAACGGGGCTGTGGGAAGGAGCGAGGCTCATGCTGCAGGTGCAGCGATGCCCCTGTGCCCTCCCCAGCCCCAGGCAGCAGGAGGGAAGGACGGGGCTCCCGCCTCTCCTGGCGTGGCCACCAGGCCACCCCGGGGACTGGCAGGGACAAGAGCCAAGCAGGAGGAGCAAGGAGCCAGCTTCTCCATCCCGGTGGGGCCCAGGGCCGCCCCGAGGGGCTGCGGGAGCAGAGAGCCCCCCCTGACCGCGCTCATTTGGAGCCAGCCCCGGCGCACCTGTGCTGCGGCTGGGAAGACGGATCGCCCCCCGGCCCGAGCAGAGCAGGTCCATATTTAAACTGTCCCCATGCTTTATGGGCTGTACGAGAACTGATGCTCAGGCGACCAGGGGCCATTTGTCAATGTTCTAATGGCAGATTACTGTTAATGAATAATATCACCGCTCCCTTCCTACGATGGCTCCCTGCCAGCGGAAGCGGGGACGCCCGGCCACAGCCTCCCTGCACCTCCCCTCCCCTCGCCACGGGGCCAGGCAGCAGCCTCGTGACCTGCAGGAGCCCTGCGGGCCCCACGCTGCTGCCGGTGTTCCCTGCAATCCCGAAGGGGAGCCATGGGATGTGTCGATGTGTCCCCACCGTGCCCTGAGCTGCGCTGCTCTCCCTGCGCGGGCACGTCCCAGGAGGGGACAGAGCCATCGGCTCTGGTGGCTGCTCGCCTCGTGTGCCGAAGCAGGGAGGGAGCAGTGCTCAGCCTCCACCCATCCCCACCACGGCATGACCCATCCAGTCTGTGTCTCGGCTCAAAAGCAGCCCCAGGAGAGTCCCACTGTGGGGGTGACGTTGAGAAACCAGAGGGGTTTTGGCCTTCCCGTGCTCCCACGGCACCCCCGGGGGACACCAATACTTGTCCCCACTCACGCTGTGGCAGGAAGCTGTGGCTGTGCACAGGCAATGGGATTTTCACCCAAAAGGGACCAGACACCCCCACGGCCACAGCAGCTTTGGGGACAAGAGGGCCACAGGTCCCCACCCCACCATCGGGGTGACCCCGGTGGTAAACGTCACAGCCCGGCTCTGGGGATCTGGTGCTGGGCAAGGGTGGGATGGGGCCGGGGACACCCGGCTGCAGCAGTGACAAGGACACGTCAGGGAGCCACGGGGAGCTCGGGGCCCGTCCTGAGGCTCCCAAATGAATGGGCTCATAACCCTGCGCGGTGCGGGGGGCTCTGCGCGCCCCGGACAGCCGGCAGGTACATTAGGTGGAGCTGACAGCGAGGCTGGGAATATTAAGAATAACTTACCTCATTATCTGCAATTACGTTACTGCCACACACCTCATTTCTTCACGAAGAAAAGAAAATTAGTTTTATATTGACTTCATCCCGGTGCCTCCCCTGACTGCCCCGCCGGAGAGCCGGCAAGCGCTCTGCGGCGGATCTGGAGCCCGGTTGTGCTCTCCTACTTGCTCTGTCCCCTACCTGTTGCTGCTCTTCCCAGCCCCTGCACACAGGGCTCAGGCTCCAAAGCTGCTGTGCTTGGGACCCCAAACCCCTGCCAGAGCCCCCCGGGACACCGAGGTGGCCCCGTGAGCGTCCCCGGGCAGACAAAGCGAGCGGCGCCGGTGCCCCGGCCGGGAGGGAAGGGGAGCAGCACGCTCAGCAGCACAGGGAAAAAGCCAATTTCATCTTTATTAGGAGGAGATTTCTCTTTTAGTAATAAGCACACTTCAAATAATTAGCGTGTTTTACGTAATAATGAAATTATGGAAATGCAGGCCACTTATTCAAACAAGTCACCATTACCATATTTTTAAATATTAGACTTAATTAGAGTTTATCACTTCAGAGAAGTACGAGGAGTGGAGATTTTTTTTCCTTCACAAAAAAAAAATCCTCATAAAGTGTTTATTAAGAGCGGGTAAGAAGGGGATAATGATCTGTTTGGAAATTAAGGCAATCAAACATTTAATGCTCTGCACTCCTGTAGGCAAAAGCATTCAAATGAGTCAATTATACATCCATTATCCAGGCACGATTAAACAAGGCAGGACGGGGAATCTGTCCTCCTCATCACGCCATTGTCGCCAGGACTTATGTCCACTGCCAGGCAGCTCAAAAAGCCCCGAATTGGGGCAGGGAGCGAGGGATGGGGCGAGGGAAGGGACCGGGAGGGAGGAGAGGAGGGAAGGAGCGGGCCGGGGGGAGCGCCCAGGGGCCGGGGGGAGCCGCGCGGTGGCGGGGCCGTGTCTGCGCCGCAGCCCGTCATAAATCAAAGTAATTAAGTTAACATGAAAATCAACTTCACCATCCCGTTAAATTACGGCATTTGCATATTCGGGCTCAAACGAAGGAGGCGGCGGGCGAGGGGGGAAGTGGGGGGCGGTCGGAGGAGGAAGACGGGGGTGGGGGGGTGGACGGCGCACCAAAAAGGGCCCCATTTATTACGGTGAATAACTAATTCCAGAATTTATAGCGCTGGATTTTCGTTCCCGTGCCATTTATATTACAGAAGGAAATTAAGGGGCGGGCAGGAGGCTGGCTGGACATCTTTCTGCGTTATTGCTTGTCTGCCATTTGCAAATCATTATTAATTGTGGCCTGTGTCGCTGGTGCAGCAGGGCAGGGTGCCTGGACAGCCGGAGCAGACACACATATCTCTTCATCAGGACCCCAGCCGCTAGCCCTGGAGAGCCAATTACCCCTCCCTGATTGGTATCAGATAAGGAGGGAATTTTTACAAATTAGGGAATAAATAGAATTTCCACACGTGGAGCAGGGAGGGCTTGAGAGGCAGTAATGAAAAACGATACATCACCATCAGCCAGACAACCCTATTCATACGCCGATGCATTACGCTCACTACTCATAATCCCGCCGAGTGACAGACAGCCCGACGGGGTGGCCACATCCAGCCCGAGCTGGGGACAGGGCCCTGGGCTCGTCCCCGGGCTCGGTGGCCGCGTTTCCAGCCCCGTGTCCCCCCCATGCCATCGCCATCCCCGCCGCAGGATGCGCTCTCGCCCGTCGCTGCTCCGCTGCCCACCCCGCAGCCGTGCCCCGGGGCCAGCAGCCCCAGGACAGCCCCAGCTGGATGTGTCCCAAACCCCATTCATACACTTTTGGGCCCCATATCACTCCCTGCAGCAGTGCTGGGCCCCATACAACCAAGCCCTGAGGAGGACCCCCTGGCACATCCATCACCCCGTGATGTGACCGAGCCCGGTGGCACAGGGACACGGCCCGGCTAGCGGGACCCTGGCACGTGGCTGGCCTCGGGAACAGCAAATCCTACAAGTGCAGGACCCTCACCAACGCTCAGGGCACCCGGCCTGCACCATGTTCCCATTGCCGGAGCCGAGCTGGTAATTAGCTCTCCCTTATGACAAGCACGTCACCAAACAAAATGCTCGGCAGGAGATCAATCTCGCCTGTAAGTCACGCAGCCTTTAATTTATTCAGCATACAATGTCGCTCCACCACTGGCTTCCTGTAATTTATACCGTACACTGTCGTGTATTATTTAACTCGTCCCAGTGTTTTACAGCTTGCCTCAAAGTCGCTCCACAGAAGAAAGTCACGGCTGGGGCACAAGAGGTGCAGCGAGGGTGAGGTGGGCTCCCGTGCTCCGGGGCTGGCTTGGGGACAAGGTGACAGTGAGCTCCCGAAGTTGGTGGCTCCAGAGCCGCTCGCTGGGGCTCTGCAGGTGGGATTGGGAACGGGGACAGGAGGTTGGTCCCGACAGGAGCCCAGTGAGCTGCGTCCTGGAGCATCCAGCCCCGCCAGTGTCAGAGCCAGAGGAAATCCAGGGGATTTTCTCCAGCGGTACCAAACCTGGGCAGGCAGCCCTGCCTCGGGGTGGGGTTTCATCCCCACAGACCCGTTCCCTGTGCACGCCCAGAGCAGGGCATGGGGATGGAGGTATAAGGATGGCTCTTCCTGCAGGACACAGGGGACAGCAGGACAGTCACATCCCAAAGCAGCCCGGGGCAGTAGTGGGATCCTTGCTGCTCCCACAGCTCACCTGGAGCTTCGGCCGCGCAGCCGAATGGGAGCAGTCGGTGATATAGAGCTGGATACTCTCCGCAGGGAAGGTTAAAACCTCTGTTCGGTGTAAAGTTGCCATACCCAAGCACTTATGATCGGGATATTTATGGCCAGTTTATTCCAGGCTGTTAGAGGCAGCAGCAGCTACCCGCAGATACAGCCAGCGGGGCTGCCCGGTGCCTTCTCTCCGTGCACCAAAGGTGAAACCCAGCTGGAGCCGGGTGCCCACGGAGCAAAACTCACCCCATGGGGGCTGGGTGCGTGCGTGCTCCCTGGGAGCTGCGGGGCCAGGGCTGGGAGATGCCCCCGATGTGTCCCTGCCCCTGGCTGCTGCTGTCCTTGTCACCCTACCTGTCCCACACCGCTGCCACCAGTCCCTCTCCGTGTCCGGCTGTCGGCACCCGGTGCCACCGCCGGGACTGGGGCCCTAATTAGGGAGAGATTTCAAGGGAGAAACGAGCGAGTTGATAAAGCCGAGCCTCTCCTGCCTGTGAGTGACACGAGATGTCAGAGAGAGGAAATAAAAGGCGAGGATGCAATTCCAGGGCTGCCGAGACTGTGTGGTGAGTCCTAATGGAAAGTTCTCCTGCGCTTTCAAGCTCGGTCAGATGGCCTAGTTATTGCTTGAAAAGGGCCCAGAATCAAACCCAGCGCCGCACTCGAAGCCTTCAAATAAAGCGAGCTGTGTTTCTGCAGGTCCGGCGAGGCAGAGGCATGCGATTACACAGAGAAGGGCAGGTCTCTTTATCTTGGAGGGAGACCTACCTATTTTTAAACATTAGCTCCAAATCACCAGCTCACCTCTTTGTCTCTCGCAAACCCTCTCTCGCCTTCTGGAGGAGAGATCAAACGCCGGCCCTGCTGCCATTGTTTCTCTCCCAGCGAGATGGATGCGGGACTGTAATCTTCCCACAAAGCCGCACGCTTCAAAGGCATCAAAAGTGCTTATTAAAAGTCCTAGGAAACTAATTTAATAACATCCCAAAGGGCTGGAAGAATCGGCAGCTCCAAACCCAGCCTGGCGAGGGAGAGGGGGCCCCGCCGGACACGGCTCTGGCTGCGGCCGCTGCGCCCGGGCCCCGCGCTACGGCGATGGGTGCGTGAGACCCGCGGGGATGGGACAGCTCGCGTGCCCTCCAGGGGCTGCCCCAAACCCATAGGGATGTGGCCCTGCTCCCCTGGGTGTCCCGCAGCCGGTCCCTGCTCCCCGCTGCTCCCCGCCGGCCGGGTGACACGCGGGACCCCGGGGCCACCATGCCCCGTGTGAGGCTCCCGCAGAAAGGGGCAGGGGATGGAAATTAACGCTCCAGCCTTCGTCTCCTCCTGCCCATTAGCGGGGCTGTTTTACTCCGGATCATTAAATATGTATATCTTATTACACGCCTTGTTACAGTATTGAGCTCTATTGACTGATAATAAATTCCAAGCATCATCCTGGTCATAAATTTATCTGGAGATGATGAAGACTCAATAATCTAGTCATGCAGATAATATGATAGGGCCTTAAAAAAGATCATTACATTATATGTCAAAATTAAAAGTGAAATACACTTTATTAACAGTGTTTCCACACTCGGGGCCATTACTTGTTATGTCCCCTCCTGCCCTCCCAGCCCCCCGTCCCCGCTGCCCCTCGGGAAGCTCTCGCTGGGGTGAGCCCAGAGCAGGGCCTGGGGCCGGCCGTGGCGCTGCCGGCACACGGGGACCTTGTGGCTCCCCAAAGGGACGCGGGGCACCTGCTCTGGGAATGGCCTTTGGGGATCTCCGAGCTCAACACAAGCTCCTGTGTTCGGTGCAACTTGGCCACGTGCACGCAGGCTCCAGACGTGGCAATCCTGGCTTCCTCCAGGGGGAAGAAGCAAGCCCCCCAGCCCCCAGCTGGGGTTACCCCTGTCCCCACGACGCCGTGCTCAGCCCCTGCTCCCGTCCCTCGGCTCACCACGAAGGTCACGGCCATTTAAACTCCTCTGATGAGGGCCGCTGGCTCGCGCCCCTCCTGCGCCGCGGGGCTGGCCTCCGCGCGCTGCAGCGCGGCGATCGATGGCACGCAGCAGGTCTGAAGTGGCTCCAAGGGCTGCGGCGCTGAGCCCGGCCCCCCGCCCGGCACCCCCGGCCCCCCCCAGGCTCCCTCTCCAGACAAACAAGGTGACGAGCGCCGGGGGCACGCGGATCGATGCCGCGACACAGATCAGCTGCCGGGAAAACCAATCGCGGATCAGATTGAAAGCGACTTCTCCGTGTATCTGCCCGGCTCTCGCTACAATAGATTGGCTGGAGAAATCCGATGGAGAGAGGAGACAAAGGGGGAGGAGATGGGGAGAGGAGGAAAGGGCTGATAATGCTCCCTGCCGCGGCCGCTCTAATCTGTGACAGCCCGAGGATTTGCTGAAAACCATTATCACATTTCTCTCCCTTCTCTTGTCCCTGATAAAGCCCCGGCTAATCTGTTTGTTGCAGGTATTGAACAAACGCGTTTAGCGAAACGAGGGGTGTGTGCGCGCCTCTCCGCGTGCCCAGCCGAGATTTGCCCTGTGTCCCTCCGGGAGGCGAGGGAGGGGAGCAGGCAGCGGGCTCCTGCCACGGGCAGAGGTGCTGTGCCCGGCCTGTTCTCAGCCTTTGGGCACCACGTTTCAGCATCGAGCCACGTTTTATCCCCGCGGTGTGGCCGGCATCAAAACGCCTGCGGCAAAGCCCCGGGATGCACGTCCCAGCCCGGGCAGCCTTGCGCCCCGCTGCGTGCCCATGGGGTCCCAGGGGACATGGGGCTGCCCTGGGCACCCCATCTCCTGCTGCCCGTCCCAGCACCGACCTCGCCCCCCTTCCCGCAGGATGCTGTCTCAGGGGAGCAGAGGTAATTCAGCCGCTGTGAAAACCCAGAGCCAGGGCTCCCGCAGCCGCCTGTTACAAACAGTCCTAGTGGAACATTAATTATAGTAATTTAGCCGTGGAACACTAACTGCAGCCAGTGCAATAGCATTCAGTACATTAGTGGCTATAACCCACTCCTTAAAAAAGACATTTGGCTCCTGACAGCTGATAAAATGAGTTGTGAAGCATAACCAAAGGGAAGGGGGGGGGGAAAAAAAGCGCGCTGGGAACAACCCGCGCGGCGCTGCGGCGGCAGGACGGGGACGGCACCCGTCGGGGCTGGGCTGCAGAGAGCTGGAGGTCTGGGCACCCTGCGAGAAAGAAGGACTTGCAGGGAGCGATGTGCCAGGGAGCTGGAGTGAGGCTGAGCCCTGCTGCTGGTGGTGCGGGGCTGCTGGGGGAGGAGGGCAGCACCCGTCACCCTTGGGACCCTTGGTTTGGTGCACCACGGGCCAGCGCAGCACCCCCATGGGTCTGGCGCTGCCTCCATCCCTGCTGTAGGGCTGCCTGGTGCTGGGATGTGCCCATTGGGGCAGCGCAGGATGGGGACGTGCCCGTTGGGGCAGCGCAGGATGGGGATGTGCCCGCGGGGCCGTGTGGGGCCGGCAGCCCACCCGTGCCACACGCAGGGCTCGGCACGGCGGGGCCGCGTCTCGGCGGAGTGTCACACAGAAGGACACTGCCTTCTATCTCTCAGCCGCCGCCCCGGGGCACAATCCACCTCCATTCAATCTTTACTCCACTACACATGTTTCCTTTCCAGCCTCGGATTATTTTTTATCATCAAATTACCGCGGCGATAAGATGGAGTAGATGTGATAGCGAGCAGAGCTCCCGACCTCCCCTCTTCCCCCCCCCGGCCCTGCTCGCCTCCCCCCCGTTCCCCCCCAGCCTCCTGGCTGCGCACAGGCAGGGGGTTATTCAAATGTCAGGGGGCTCGGAGACCCCCGGCGGGCGGATTTGTTGGCTGAGAACAAACCTCAGCCGACAGCGAGCGCCTGGGTGCGCGGCGGCTCCGCCGGGAAGCTTGCAGGGTGCCCCGCTGCTGCGCCACCACAGACCCGCACCCGGGGACCCCGCGCAGGTGACATTGGTGAGGTGGCAGGGGACACGGGGACACGGGCAGGGGGCCCTGGTGCAGAGGTGGCTGGGAAGAGTGTGGCTGTGCTGTTAGAGCCCGAGCAGCGCCGTGAGGCCCTGCCGAGCCGGCGTGATGGATCCTCCCCTGCTCCTTGTTTACTCCAGTCCTCAACAAATGAGTCCCTTCCCGGCCGGGGATAGCTCATCCGGAGGAATGCTCTTTCAGGCCTCTCCCTCTAATCCCTATTAATTTAAATAATGCTCGGCCACTCTTCTCAAACTATTTATTATTTATCAGGTTTGTTTATTTGTAGCTAACAGGTAGCGCTCAGCATGCGTCCCCGGTGCGGGGACAGGGGCCGTTCATCACGCCGGCTCCCCCGCCATCCACCATCCGTCAATTACTCCTGCTTCCTTTAATTAGTAATGAGGACTAATATCTCTGCCTGGGATGGTGGCTGGAGCGGAACTTCCCTCCGGTGCCATCGGAGCAGCACAGGGGAGGGAATGAAAAATAAATACCTGAGCCAGCGCTGCCGCTGCGGGAGGAGGGGGTGCCCGGCACGCAGGGGGCGAGCCCTGAATCCCCCTGGGGGGCTCGGTCCCTGGCAGCTCTGCAAGGTTCCCTGCTCAGCACAGGATCTGGAGTGGATACGAAGGTCCCAGCCCATGGGTTCCCCTTCCTGCAGGGCACGGCCAGCCCGGAGCACGGCGGATCCGTGGTGTCGGCGCGGGGAAGCCTGAATTAAACGCCCATTAGAGGCTCCAGCCTCGCCGCGCGGACCCGGGGAGCTCTGTATCAGAGCGTGCCAGCCAGGGCCGCCTAATAGCGAAGGCAGCGCATGATATAAATGGAGCCCCTTTGATTTATTGACTGGGAGAAGTTTTTACACGATAGCCCATTAAGACGGACGGCTCTGTTTACAGCCAGGCCATCTAGCTATAGGGACCCTGAACTGGCTGGTGTGTTTTGCTATTGCTCTTCAGGCAGACATCTCATTAAGGGGAACAGCATATGGAGCTCTCTGGATCTATACTTCACGAGTCCTGAGGGAGGCTTTTACCATTTTTAATAAGCGGGCAAGGTTAGCAAACCTGCGACGCGGTGACCTCCCCTCCCCGTGCCATGGATCTGGGAGAAACACCGAGAGCTGGGCTCACCGCCTGCGCTCGGGACTCCATCAATCACCTCCCCACCGCCCGCCGGGAAAACCAGGGGGCGTTTGGGCTCCCAAAATACAGCGGCAGAGGTAGCGGAGCCAGGCCCCGTGTGCCGTGCCCCATCCCACCCCGGCTGGAGGCGTCCTGGGCAGCGCGTGGGGGGCTTGGCTGGCAAAGGTGCTTTAAGGAGAGGGCTGCAGTGCAGGAAGGACCCCCCCAGCTGGCTGTTGAGGTGGGATTATTCCATATTCAGTAACACAGCGATTCGGGAGAATAAGTTATCACCAGCTCTCCTCCGAGCTGATAAAGCCCGTGGGAGAGCCGGCTCTGTGGGGGCTGCCAGGGCTGGGCCTGGGCACGTGGGGCGAGCTGCTGAGGGCAGTGGTGGCCACTGCTGTGGGGGCACATCCAGGGAGCTTTCTGAAGCCCAAAGGCTCGTGCAAGGTTTGGGTGCCCTGCTTGGGGCACCACTGACACACCCAGACACAGCAGCACGGACGGAGAGCCTCAAGGCAGTGGTACCGCATCCTCCCATGCAGAGCTCCCAGCATCTCCTCCTAGCCCTGAAATAACCTGACATAAATTCAGGAGCCTGAAAACGTGATTGCTTCCTTCAGAAAAATCTGCCTGGGTCTGGGAAGGGAAGAGGAAAGGGAGAGGAGGGCAAGCGGGCAGACACTGGCGCATTTGGGGCTCTTTCGAGCAATTCTCTCACAAACAGTCTGAGCATCTTTGAAATGAAATTTTGTAGGCGATTAGCTCACAATGTGAACTTAATTGCTTTTGGTATTTAAAAAACCCCATTAAATTAAATGGCTGAGATATTGAGGCTTAGGCAATGGCTGCTTCCCATGCACGGTAGCTACCAGCCTCATTACCGGGCCGCCAACCCCAGCGGCGCAAGGCGCAGACCCGTGCGACGTGACCGCTGCGGCTCCCCTGCTGCCTCCCAGCCCGCAGGAGCAGACCCAGCCCTGAGATCCACAGCCTGCCTATGCTGAAGACCCCAAAAAGTGAGCTGGCCCTCGCTAAAAAGGCACCACGCAGCCCTGATGAAGCCAGGAACACGATATAAACGGGATGTGTTCGGCAAGGCTCAGCTTTGCTCACCGCGGGAGGAGGCAGCCCCAGCTCGGAGAGCCACGGGTGCACAGCACTGAGCGGTACGGGGCCCAGCACCGGCTCGCTTGGGACTGGGTTTTCACAGGGACAGCCCCGATCTGTCGCCCAGCACCTCCTGCCTGCCGCACTGCACACAGGAGCTCCCCTCCAACACACACCTGGCCCCGGGAGCGCTGCCCCGCTCCGCATGTAGCGCCGTGACACCACGTTGCGGCACACAGCGGTGCCTTCACCTGACTTTACTTGTTTGTTTAAATTATTTACACTCCTCAGATGCAAGATTGCTCTCCAAAAGGAGCATCCTTTTGGCTGCTGCGGCTTTAAAATGACTTGCATCCATCACTCAATCGCTTTCAGGTCAAACACGCGCTCCTGACTTAATGACCACATTTCCGCAGCAACAAATCTGTCACCGCTGTTTGTTTAAAGCCAACAATCTGTGGGAGCACTGTGTGCAAGGATTGAATTAACTCGGCATCTGAACGACTGCGGCGCCGGATCAGTCAAATTGCACCTTGCCTCAGATCTTCCCGCAATGTTAATTAACGCTCCTCGGGCGCGGGGCACCTCGCCGCACCGCGGAGCTCCCCGCGGGCACACGAGCAGGGTCCTGGCCCCCCTAGCGTGGTGGGGAAGTGTTGGGGTGGCTCCCCCCTTGTTCTGACACGACCTGCCCTGCTGTGCCCAGAGCTCAGAGCTGACGGAGATGTTCCACCTTGGACGCTTGACTCCCGGTGATTTTTTTTTTTCCCCTGGAAATTCCAGCCCAAACTGTTAAGGCAACGCCATGAACAAGAACGAAAAATATGTTGCTATTTCCCTCAAATTTCAGCTACGTGTTGCTTGGAGGGTTTTTTTTTTTTGTGTGTGTGTGTTTGTGCCCAGCTGCTTTGGAACAAAGCCTTGAAACCTGTCGGAAGGGTGATTTTGGGGCCGGGGAGGCTTTGGGATGAATTTCCCACCGGAATCTCGCCAGCTCTGGGCAACACAGACCCAGCCTGCAGCCCCACGTGCGCTGCTGACACCCAGCCCCACGGCCCCAGCAGCTGCAGCCCTGCTGGCACCCGGTCCCAGCACCTGCACGGGGAGCAGGGACCCGGCCCTCGGGGCGCCCGATGACTTCCCCAGGAAGCTTGAGGGAGGAAAGCGCTGCATTGAAATGCTGCGGGGCTGAGAGCTGGAGTCGGGAGGCAGGAGAAGCTGGAGGAAACCGTGACAGGGAGATAGTGGGGCTGCTGGTGGAGCTGAGAGGGTACCGGAGGAATGGGGGAAGGGAGCAGGACATGGAAACGAGGACAAAGAGCTGGGACGCAGCTGGGGAGGGAGGCTGAGCCTGGAAAGAAGTGCAGAGAAGGAGGGAGCGGGGTTCCTCCAGCCCCAAAACGCCCCGCTCTGCTGCTGCCACCAGCTGCCCACGTGGCAGCAACATCCTCGCTGTGGTCCTGCATGTCCCTGGGCCAGCCGCAGCAATCACAGCCCCGCAGAGATGCGGGCTGAGGTGGGGGGTCCCAACCTGGGGAGCTGCAGCCCCCCCCCCAGCCTCACCCCAGCGCGCTGCAGTTAATTGGGGCACCGCTCTAATCTCTACCTGCCATTGATTTCAATTCAGCTCCAATTTTCTTCTTTGACCTTCTCTCCTCCAGACCCTGCTCGCAAACAGAGAACAAATCCTCAAACATCCCCTTCATTCTGCCCTGAAAAATTCCAGCCTGCCCCCCCGTCAGAGGCTGGGGGTGGCGGTGACCAAAGCCTGTTCGTGCACCCGCTCGTGCCCGGGGACGAAGGCGCCCTCCCCACGTGCACCCACCTTGGCCCTGGCACGGGGAGGGAAGCGGTGATGCTCTGACAGCACCCAAACCTCCCGCTCCTCTCCTTTCACATCAAGGTGCTGCCACGCAGGGCTGGAAACAGGTTGAGATGTTACCAACTCCCCACATTGCTTCCTGCTGGCCCCACGGTGACAACGGGGGTGGCAGCCTCAGCCCCAAAGGCAAGCCGAGGGAGATGAGCCAGGGGAAGATCTCTCCTTCCCTGTCCCCGGGGCCACAGCTGGGGACACCGGCAGCACCCAGCCCCCTGGTGCCCCTCTCTGTGCCGTGATCTGGAAGGGGAGCAGCCATTCGGAAGCGGTTAGGATCAGGCTGCGACGTGCTGGCACAAACAGGCTGCAAAAGCAAAGTGCCGGCGAGATGGCCCCCAGCCACAGGCAGCAGGCACCACGGGCAAGGGGGGGAGAGATGCTGGGGGGCACGGGATGGCCGAGGCACGATCCCTCAGTGCCCATCCCTTCCTGGCACCCCGAAAAGGGGGGATGAATGTCAGCCAAGGAGCTTTTCTCAAGAAAGCGTGGATGGCAGCATTTCAGCCCTCACGGGGCCCTTCTTTTCCTGGCAGCAATTCACTATGTAAAGAGGCTGGATATTTATAATTATGCTCAAAGTGGCCACTTTGAAAATCTATATGTCTCTAGGCTCCCTGTACATCATAATGTCAAGGCTGTGAATGGAGGCATCCATCAGAGGCCTCACATCACAGACCTCGGAGCTGTGATAAACACTCGGGAAATGCTCGCTGCAGCCCGGGTCCCGCTGCTGCCTGCTGGGGACCCAACGAGGGCTTTGTAGGGTGCCCCCATGGGGACTGCTCCAGCAGGGACCATGCTGGGTGCTCGTGAGTTGCTGGTGAGAGATGGGGATGGGATCCTGCGGCCACAGCCTGCCTTCCCTGCTGCCCCTCGCCTGGCCCTGGGAAAGGATTTGCTTAGGTGGGAGCCAGCATCTCATCCCCATGCCCCAGTGCTGGGGAGGGTGTGAGCTACGGGGGCAGGACGCCCCCCTCGAACAGCAGCTCTTCTCTTGGCCTTCAGATCCTCCCTCGGCCTCAGCAGCTCCCCGATCTCTTCCGCCTGACTGAGAAAAACCAGCCCAGCGCTGGAGAGGTGGGGCCGGGGCTGTTCGAGGCAGGGAAACCGAGGCAGGGAGCTGGGGGCTCTTCTCCAGGACAGCAAACAGCAGAGCCGACCCCAAAGGCGTGATCCAGCCCCCATCGAGGTACCTGGGCTCCCAGGCTGGGGACACAAAGGGCTGTTGGTGTCACCCCCCTGCGATGCCCGCGGGAGGACGGGCTCGCTGCTCCCTGCCGGCGGCACGGAGCGCAGACGCGCAGGCTTCCCTACCGCTGCGCCCGGGCTGTTCTTAAAAATTTATTACTCCGTTGCAACATGAAAAATAAGACAGAGAAGTAATCATTAGTATAACTATAACTCCCCGTGCAATAGTCCCACTTGTAAATTGAGATTTATGATTGCAGCTGCCGATATTTTAGAGGCCGGTGCAGGCGGCGGTGGCAGTAGAGCCCAGCTCCGCGCTGCCCCGCCGCAGTTACAGTTTATCACAATCTGCAGAGATTATTGCAATGAATAATACACAACAGGCTGGCAGTGAAGAACTATTCCCGATCAAACGCTTCTGTAAACAACTGAATAAATAATATTGCTCAGCCCCTCTTTAGAGGCCTCGGAGGCCCAGGGAAATCTCTCATTACTCAGCAGGAGAGGCGGCGGGGGGCTCGGAGGGGCCACAGGGGAGGGACACGGCGACTCTGGGCAGGCACTGGGCATCCCGGGACTGGCACTTTCAGCTCAGACAGCTCCCCGTGACATTTTGTGGCAGGAAGGGAGGCTGAGACACAGGAGACCTGCTCAGGGTCCAGCTGCTGCCTCAATATGCACTGCCAGGGACAGCCACCGTGCTCGGACAGACAGCTGCCAGCCCAGGGATTAAAAGCCGGGCAGGTATTGCTGTCCTTGCTTCTGCTTGGCAAGATGTTCGGCGGCTCCTGATGTACCTGGGAGCCTGCAGGTGAGATGGCAGCAGGTACAGTGCGGTTCCCAGACGGACGCAGGGCATTCGGTGCTGTAACGGGAGCGGGGCCGCCGTAAATGTCAGTAAGTAATGCAACACGATCGGGAGGGTGCCAGCGGCTGCCGAAAGGGCACTTCTTCCACAGCTTGAAAGGATAAAGTTCAGCTCTGCAACCTTGGGTTCCCCCAGCTGTGGAAAGCCCTGACTGTGCCCTGCTGGCACCACACGTGGCCGGGCACGCTGCCCCTGGGGTGCTGGGTCTGCAGAGCCCCCTGCCCAGAGGATGCGCGGGGCGCTCAGCCCCGTGCCCGCCGACCATCACGCAGAGATGCTCCATCTGCTACCCGGACCCCGTGGTGTTTGTGCTCAATATCCTCACCGTGGGGCTGAGGACAGCCCATGGCAGGACTGTCCCCACCCTGGGGACAGCTGATGGGTGCTGCTGGTCCCTGCCTGGCTGGGGAAGGACAGGGGAAGCAAAGCGGAGAAGTTTGCCTCGCCGCGCCGGCTGCTCTGCCCACGCCTGTGTGCGCGCAGGAATCGGCTCCAATTAATCCCCCCTCAGCTCGGCCCGCCCGCTTCATTACCTCCCCTTGATGAGAACCATCAGTGGGGCCTGTATGATTTTGCTAATTAGCCTCACTTCGTTTATCATTTCCATTTTCTCCCAGAGACGCTCGGCTTGCTGGGCGACAGCTTCATCTCCCGCTGAAACAATGCGGCCCCTTCTGTGCCCGTCTCACTTAGCGCTGTCACCGCAGCCATTATGAAATTGGGGTTTCATTTACACACTAATTAAACATTACAGCTTGTTCACAATTACAACACGGGGATGAGGAGGTAACTAATTACTTAAGAAATGAGCTAACATTTATCTCCGGTTCCTCCCCCCAGCCCGCCGCCCTCCTCTCCAATGGAGATTAGAAATTGTTGTTCGGCGGCAGCCCAGCCTCTGCGCCTGCCGTGTCCCCTTTGGGGCCGTACCCATTACCTGGCCTCGGGACAATCCATCAGCCCCGAAATGGAGCTGGAAGGATGGGGCTGGGGCAACGTGGATCCTGCTCCGGGCTGGAGAGGGAAGGAGCTGGGGCTGGGGCTGGAGGCTGGCTCGGCACGGCGCTGAGGACACCAGCACGCCCTCCACGCTCTCTCCGGTGATGGGCAACTCATCTCGAAAAGACATTTTCTTCAGGGAGGAATTAACATTTAAAAATGAGAGCCATTAGAGTAAATACAGAGGGCTGTCAGTCGGCTCAAGAGGCAACATGGAGCGTGGGCTCAGGACTCAGGCGTGAGCGGGGGCAGACAGCCCTTCCTTGGCTGCTCGGGGTCGGGTGGCTGGCACGGGCAGCTTGATACCTGTTTGGCCTTACCAGGCTGGGTGACCTCGTCTCTGCTGAGCAAGTGACAGCCTCCTGAACAGGGCTGCCCCGTGCTTGGAAGAAAGGGGAGAAGAAAAAGGAGGTGGTGACCTGCAAGCCAGGAAGCGGGATGGTGGCAGAGAGAGGCTGGGAGAGAGGCCAGGGACTGGCGGTCAGGGACACCAGGGGCCAGGGACACCACCCGTGCAGTGCCTGGATGCTTCTGCAGGCTCGGGGAAAAAGCTGTGCTGCTGCAGGTCTTTGGAAACACAAGAGACTCCCCCCCATAAACAGCCCGAAGCAGTGGAAATGCAGCAAAAAATACCTCGTTCAGCACCCGGCAATTAAGGTTCTTTTGCAACTCTTAACCTGTGATTTTGAGACAAAGAATTTGGCCTCGGCATAATTTGAACTGCTAATTGCTTTCCTGATCCTCAGTCAGGGAACTGAGCTGAAGTCTGGGCATGAAAAAAAATATATAAAAAATCACCTTCCCCGAGAGGGAGAACATTCAGAGCCGCTCTCCGGGGGGAAGGGGATGCTCTCTTCTTCTCTTGAAGCAGCTTAAAAAATAATGATCAGGAAACAGTTAAGCAAAAGGGGGGTGAGCTGGTAGTTAAAAAAAAAAAAAAGTCGCACCACTTTATAATAATAGTAACAACTCATTCCCATAGTTTTTATCCTTCCTGTCTTTAGCCCACAAAAAAAAAAAAAAAAAAAAAAAAAAAAAAGAAACCCTAAGCTAAACTACTGACACTGGCTGGGAGCTTAGAACTGCCGCATCAAACAGAGCCCTTGAATCTCCTGAACATAATTGTGCTGCCCTCTAACCTCAACCTTCAATCAGTGCAGTTTAACTATCTCATTTTAGCCTACAGGACACACCCCTCTGCTAACTAGCAGCCATATTCTTCTCATTAGGAGGCTGCTCTGTACAGGAGCATGGAGGCAAATCCGTTGTCTCGCTTTTTCTCTCCCTCTCTGCCTCTTTTCGGTTGTTATCCGTGTGCTTCTGCAGGGGAAGAACAGGAGCACAGGGCTGTGCGGGTGCCGGCGATGGCCCAGCGGCCAAACTCCGAGTCCCCTGGCTGTGAAAATAAAGCCAGATCTCTTCTCCTTGGGTGGAAATGCACAGCGGGCGAGAGGAGGGCCCCCGTGACCCTCTGGTGGCTCTTGGAGAGGAGTCCTGGGGTCCTGGTCCTGCTGGGGACAGGAGGTGGCTGATGGGGACGTGTGGGGCCAGCACCGTTCCTGGGCAGGCAAGGAGCACGGGGCAACGCGGAGCCAGACGGGGTTTGGGTGCTGCAGAGCTGTTCCCATCCAGCAGGAAGGCTCACCACGGGCTGCCACGTGCTCTCCATCGCCGGGGAGCTCTGCATCCAGTCTCTGGTCACGGTTTCCTTCAGGCTTGAAGGGCAGCTCGAAGCCAGGGGAATGCCATGGGACGCTGCCTGTGCCAGCAGCTGAGCCGGCTGCATCCCTGGGCCACCTCCTGGCCAAAAAGGGACGGGAACTCTCTCCTGTGGGGTCACACACGCCCCGCTACCTGCCAGGACGGGGCACGGGATGCGGTAGTTTCGGGCCGAAGTGCCCACCTGCTAGCCTCCAGAGGATTGAGTCCTTCTGGAGCCCTTTGCTGTGGGGTTTTGTTGTGTTAGCAGCCCGCAGCAGGGCGTTACGGTGCTTTTTGTGCCCACACAGAGGGGTAAAGCACAGCCCCGGACGGATCCGTGACGGCTCGGTGCCCGTCGTCCCCGCACAGCGGCACCCTCCCCGTGCGGGCCCTGTCCCCAGGCCCTCTGCTGTTATTAACACGCCGGCGATTAACACCCTCCAAGTTCGTTATCTTCAGCAGGCCGCTCGGGACGCGGGGCGGCGATCCTTAAACCAATTAACGCCATCCTCGGCTTCCAGGGGAGCAGGAAGGAGCCGGCCGCGCGGAGGGGACTGTCAGCGCCGCAGCGAGGAGCGAGTCACGGGTCAGAGCGCGGCAGCGCCGAGGTGCCCGTTAGCTCTTAACGAGGCACGGGGGCAGCTGCCGGAGCTGCCTTCTGTCAGAGCCCTCCTCTCCATCCTCCCCCGGCCCCAGGAAGGGGAGAGGAGAGGCAAGGAGCGCCCTGAGGGGCCGAGCACCGGCACGGCCCGTGGGGAGGGCAGCGGTGCCCGTGCTCCGGGGCCTGCCCTGCCTGTGGTACGTCTCCCGCCCTCGTGCCAAGCCCACGGGGAGCACAAAACCGAGTGCGAGGCTCAAATGAGAGCCACAGAGCATGGTGCCATCAGCCCCAAAGCCCACAGGAGCTGAGCCCCAAGCCCGCTGTGCCATCACCCCCTTGCTGGGCAGTGCCGGGCTTGGGGCTGCTGCCTGGCGCTGTGCGGGGTGCGGTGGCACCCCCCAAAAGCCCTGGATTTACCCCTCCATGGCAGACTGAGGTTTTACATCTAGGACTGAGCTTCCTCCTGGCCACCACGGCCCAGGACAGCCTCGGTGCCCAGCCTGAGACCCCCAGGACCCCCAGGCACCATCACCCCGCTGCGCCCGCCGAAGGCACCAAACTTTCCTCTCTTTCTTTCTTTCTTTGCTCCCTCTTTTTTTTTTTTTTTCCAGCAGAAGTTCTCTCTGAGCGAAGTCTTTCGGGGGAGGTGGAGAGAGAGTAGGAAGCCAAAGAGAATCATCTTGCTAGTCAAAGCCTTTAACAACTATTTTTAATATCAGGCAGAGGAACAGGATTTTGAAATGAAACAGCCGGTGCCTCTTTGATGGGCGAGCTACAGATCTTGAAACAAGGTCCATTCCCTCCTCCTTCACTAACTAACAGCCATATTTCTCTCATTAAAGACAATCTGGCCGTATTTTCAAACTTCTTAACAAGGCGATCACCGTAATTTGAGATTTCTATTATCCATGCTCCTATTACAGCAGTCTTTTAAGCAGCTGGCTTTTTTTTTTCTTGCTTTCTTTCCCCGACTTTGTCTCTCCCCTCAAACTGCCATCAGTGGTAATGACGTGCAGGAAACAAGAGCACCAAGAACCAGCTTTTTTTTTTTTTTTTCCTTTTTTTTTTTCCTTTTTCCTTTCTGGTACTAGCTTGTGCAGGGGTAGCGAGAAGGAATAAAATCAAAAGCCAGATGAAGTTTGGTTATCTCTTATCGCGAGTTTGGGTTTTAATCCGCCCAGGAGCGCAAACGAAGCCCCGGAGCCGCCGTATCTCCCCCGTCCATCGCAGAGCCCCCTCCCCAAAGCCCCCCAGCTCTGTCCCCTTCCCGGCCGCAGCCCCCTCCCTGCCCCATTAGTCCTTGGCCGGGCGCTGCCAGATGGATGCAATTTGCATAATATCACCGGCGGAGGCTGGCGGATCAGCCGGGGTCAGGCTCTGACATCTCCAGCACAGTCTATCTCCAAGTGCTAATTTGGACTGCATTGATCTCTCTTTCTGATTTCTTTGTCATTTACGTCTGCGACGGTTTGACAGGAGATACAGAGACAGACAAGGGGGGAAAAGGAGAGGAGGGGGGGGGGAGAAGGGGAGAGAAACAAAGATTGTAGTTACAGATGTCTTTAAGGGAAAAAACAGATTAATCCAAGGACTCCTCTGAGGGTCGCAGCTTTGAAACATCCTAATTATCCTATTCTTATGAATTCCTGTACAGACTCGGAGGGGGGTCTTGTCAGGGAACTCGGGGGAATGGAAACTTGTTAAATTGCGGCGGAGCCTCTCCGGCTGCCTGCTGCCCCTTCCCCTCCCGCACCTCGCAATGGCTTCTTGTTAGGGGCACCCCATGCCCACCTCCGACGCAGCTCTCCTTAGAGGCACATCTGCACAGCCTGGGGAAGGAGCCCAGCCCGGGGCAAGATGTTTGCAGACAGGAGGAGCCGGGGCACAAACCTGCTGGAGCCTCCTGACGCAGCCTCCAGCGTCCTGGCAAACCACAGCCGCCAGCTCCATGCTGTCTGGAGGGATTGGGGAGGCTGGAGAAGGGCTGAGGAGGATGATGAAGACCTGGAGAGCAGGGCTTGATGAGAAGGTGCCACCACGGAGGGGCAAGAGCTGCTGGCCTGTCCCCAGGGTGCAGGTGCGCAAGGGCAGCCTGGGGACACTCTCCAAAGACACCCTCCAAAGAGCCCTTCCACGGGAGCCCCACACAGAGAGGGGCTGGCAGTGTATGCTCTTAATTAAAACATTTATGTTCGTTAGGAGGAAGCTCTCCCCTCCCACAGGTAGGAGAAGACAAGCCACCATTTAGCTTCGTCTGGGACGCGTCACAGAGAGACACCACGGCACCAAAAGGATCCACGGGGAAATCAAAATGTCACTCGGTGTTTTACGCCGCTCCTTCCCATCGAAAAAGCTCTCTGCAAAGTTAATGATCTTCCCGGGCCTCCCACCTGTCACGTGTGTCTCTGTCTGAGGCCGCACCGTGGTGCATGGAAATGCTGCTTGTTCCAGGGGACGGGTCCGAGGCGGCGCACGGGGTTCTCTGTGCTGCAGGTCGGTTTGGGTCTGCAAGCTCCTGGGTTTGGGGCTGGCTGATTTGTACCACGGAGCAGCTATAAACGCACCCTCCATCAACGCCTTGCTCCCCGCACACCAACAAGGGCTTGGGGTGATACAGAAAATGTATCTGAGAGGTTTTCCATCTGCCACTGGGGAGAGGAGCCGGGCCAGAGGCCGTGCAGACCTGCTCTCCTCCCCAAGGGGGACAGTCCCCACCGCTGGTCGGATGTGTCTGGGGACAGCCAGAAGTGAGAGGGGACAGGAGCTGGGGGACAGCAGCAGCCCTGCCAGCCCAGACACGCCAGACATCCCTCTTCAGCCTGACACTGGCACTGCACACACCTGCTTCCAGCCTGAAGCTGGGGGCTTGTGCCTGCCTCTTGCAAATCCTGCACGAGCAGCAACCTCCGCTGCCTCTCCCTTGGTTGGGAGGAGCGCACGGCATCGCGTGGCATCGTGTGGCATGGCACGGCATCGCCGAGCCACACCAGGGCTTGTCCCAGGCAGCAGAAGCCCCGCAGCCCGTCCCAGCCCCGCCAGCACACCGGGGAGATGTGGGCCGGCTCCTGCAACCACCCCTGGCTCAGCGGGGCCGGGCGAGCGCGCGATCAACTTTCGGCTGGGTAGGACGGAGGGGTGAGTGCAGTCAACACAAACACTCAATCATCCTTCCTTTCTTTCTTCTGTGCCTCCTTTGTTAACTGCAGGAAACAGCTGAAAGACCTTGAGTTTCCCATTGTAGCGTGTATGGGAACAGAGCTGCAGTGATCAGAACATACCCCCCGCTGCTCCCAGGGAAAAAGGGAGAGCTGAATCTTTTCTAAAAAGGGTTTACGATTAGAAGAGTGTTCTGTCACTCTGGCGCGCAGTAATCCACTGCGCCACCAAGTCCCTTCAGAGAGATGTCGAAAACTTAAATGACTGAAAGCAAAAGAGCCCTGGCTCAGGTTCCCAGGCAGCCAGACATCCTAATTATCTTTAGATCCACTCCCACATGGAGGGGAGAGAGCACACAAGAGTAAAAAAAAAAAAAAAAAAAGGAAAAAAAAAAGAAATAGAAAGAAAAAGAAAAGGAAAAAAAAAAAAAGACTGTCACATTGCTTTTTTCTTTTTTTAAAAGCTTGTCTCTGCTCACTGCTTTTCCAGCTGTGACACCTCTCACGGCAGTTAATTAGAATCATGTCACCGCGTTAATGTGCTCTGACTGGACTCTGACAGACGCGCGTCCTCCAACCGGCCTCCCCGCTCCTCCTGCAGGATGTAGGGCCCGGCACTCGCAGCGGGACCCTGCCACCTGTGTGCCACCCCATTCCTGGTCCCGTGGTCCCACGGTGCAGCCGGCCGGGTCCTTTTGTCGGGTCCCATCCTGCCAGGACACTGAGCCTCGCCGCGGCACCCACGTCCGCTCCACCTGCTCGGGATCCGCCTGACCTTTAGCAGCGCTAATTCGGAGTGACACCACTCATTTGGTGACATTTCTGTTGCTTTTTACTTAAGTCTCTTTTAATTATTTAACTCGGGGTCTTTCCCCTTTTGTCTCGGGCTGCTTGGGAGCGGAAGCCCCAGGGTGTCCGGGGCAGTGGCCCCGAGGCAGGTCCCTGCTCCGGAGCGAGCCCTGTGCCCTCCAGCTCTTGGCACCATGGCACAAGGACGGTGCTGAGCACGTGGCACCGCTCCTGGTAAGAGCGTCACCTCCTCTGAGAGCCAGAAGTGGGCTCTGCATGCTCCATCCCCCATTGTGACAGAGGGGAGAGTCACAAAATGCTGCGCCCATCCCCTGGGTCCACCTGGCACAGAGGGTGGGTGGGCACGGGGGGCTCGCAGCACCCCCGCAGCAGGAGAGCCAGGAAGAGGGGGAAGGAAATCAAGCCAACAAGAGGAGGCTGAAAGAAAGCCGGCGAGCTCCGAGGACCTCTCAGGGCGAGGAGAAGTCTCGTGGGCCACCCTCCCGAGCCGGAGCTGAGAGCCAAAGGCCCCCATTAGGGGTGCCCGCCACCGCACTTAGCGCGCGCAGCCCCCGCGGGCGGGCAGGGCAGGGCAGCAGCACCCCGCAGGCGCCCGCCCGGCTCCCCGCGGCGCTGGCAGCCCACGGCAGTTAATTAGAATCGTGTCACTAAGTAAATGCGCTCTGACTGGACTCTGACAGCCGCTCACCTATGACACCGGGGGCCAGGAGACAATCCACATCAAACTAGCGCAGTGTGACCCTTTTAACACAAAGAGTAAACTCACTGCGCATCGAGTTGAAGCTCATTAAAACTGTCTACTCTGCGAGCATCCCATTAACCTCGCCGTTAAAAACACGCAATTCCTCTTCTTCTTTCCGAGGCCTAATTAATGCTCCGGATCAGGAACAATATCACACCCTAACCTTCCGAGATTTCCAATCAGGAAACGAAAAGAGAGAGACGGGGCCGGGAAGGCGCCGGGTGCTTGCTGGGTCTCTCACCGCAGGGGCCGCTGACCTGCCCAGGCAGGAGGCTTCTCCCTTCTCCCTCGGCCCCATGGCACAGGGAAGCGGTGAAGCCCCGTACCGAAGCTGTGAGCAGGACCAAGCTGGCACCATCCCGAGCCCGTGGGCTCCTCCTGGCCAGGACCCTCCTGCTGTGCCTGGCAGGACCGAGCCCCCTGGCCTGGGTATAATAAGGCTTGGATGTGTGCTCCTGGTCCGTCAGCAAGAGGCACAGCAGCCTGGGTGACCTTGTTCCTGAAGAAGTAAAAAGAAAAAAACCCAAACTTGACATTTAGAGCTAAATGGGAAATCCTAATAATCTGCACGTCGAAGTCTAAACTTTGAAGGATCAGTTAAATTTCATTAGATTCGAAAGAGACCAAGAGCAAGGGCTTTAGATGCTGCTCCAACCCACTGCAGGTGGAACTGGAGAGGAGAAATGAGGAACAAACTTTCCCAGCAGCGGCTTCTTCTGCAGATTTGGAAACTTCTCCCTTGTCTCGGTGTGTTTGCCCTGCAATAACTGGCTCGTTCGGAGCCAAGAAACAACAAAGGCCCGAACAAAACCAAGGTGTGCCTTTTATCTCTTCCACAATCAGAAAAACAAGCAAATGTAGGAGACGAGGAGACTAACTCTAAGCTCTTGAAGGGGTGGTTTCCAGAAGCACTTGTTCAACTCACAGCCACTGTTCTTACTTTTGTTTCACGCATCTGGAATCGTTAACAAAAAATATGAAATGCACTTTTCCTTCTAGGCTGAGCGTATGCAAGGGAAGCAGTATTTCACTAATAAACATCATTTAAACGACCTCACGGGTACTTGAGATACTTGGCATTCCAATTTCCATCCAAAAGCGCAACAAATCACATCATGAATAATAATTTAATCCCCACCTCTTGAATAACAAACAGTAACTCACTGTTTTTCTAATGCAACAATGATCTAAAAACCCGGACTAAAGGCACGTTATGTAACAGCACTGATCAAAATAAATGCAAATACGATATTTGATGTGTAAAAGGACAACGAGACTTAACACCTGGGCAATGGTAGGGAGAGCTGAATGTGGTTTGATAGGTGCTGGTCAGTAAAACTTGACCTTTCTGCAGGAAAACGGATTAAAAAAAAGTGCAAAACCAGAAGAAAATCAATTACCGAAAGCAGGTGCCCTGCTGGCTGATTTAAATCACAATTAAAAGCTGTGATTTCAATCATTCTGATTTGTATCAGTCCCTGCAACTCCACAGAGAGGCCCCGATGTGAGAACACGGCCGTGTCGGTGTCACCGCACGGACCCGGTGCCCTAACCCTCCCCTGTGCCTTGTCCTTCCCAAACCCTGCCACCCGAGCCCTGCTCAGCAGCTTGCTGTTGCACTCTCACAGCCTATTTCCCATGGGATGTGGCCCCAGATTTCAGCAGGGTACACCACGAGCCCTGCCCGCACACGGCAGCTGGGCAAGGTGAGGTTTCCCTACGGGATCTGGCAGGGCACGAAGCAGAGGAGAGGAAGCACAGAGTTAGGAGAGGTCCCAGAGGCTGCGAAGAGCCCAGGTTTGGAGCAGGTATCTGCAGAGCCAGTGAATCGGGGAGCGAGGTGAAAATAAAGCAATGCACAGCCCGTCAGGCGAGACCGCAAATTTACATCTTGCTTAGAACAAAAAAGTGGCCACCCACGGCAATTTTTCTACCGGATTTGAAAGGAAAAGCCCATGTTGCACATCCCTGAGTCGGGAAGTGATGTGGCCAGGAGGCCGGTGTCCCTATAAAACGCCAGGCACGGCAGGTCCCCAGCCACCAGCATCACCCCGGGCCCTGTCCCAGGAGGGATGCTGAGCTCAGCCTCTGCTAAAGCCACCAGGCACAGGAGGCCAGCGGCTGCTGCCTCCGCCACAGGCAGAAGATTGCAGACAGCTGGGGCAGAGCTGCAGACAGTCTGCCCGTGGCTCACCCCATAGCAGCCAGGAGAGCTCCCCCATAGAGGAAGCCTGGCAGAAACGAAGCAGCAAAACCTTCCTAAAGGGCTGGAGCGGGGAGGGACACGAGCAGCATCTTCTCAGCTCCATCAGGCAGCGACACCTGAGCAAGACCACGGCGCTGAGATAAACGCGGGCAGAACCGAACGGCGGACAGATGATACTCCAGAGCTGGGGACAGTTTGTCAGGGAAGGGGATGACAGCAACAGAGCGCTCTTGCCATAAATAAAACAAGGAAAGATGAGACACAACACAACCCTACATCCCCCAGAGGGACCTTAGGGAAGGTCCAAGCCCCGAAGCAGGACGGAGCACCCAGCTCCTGCAGTCCGGGCTCCCTCTCCGTCATCCCCCCCGACGTGGCACACAAACAAGGCAGATCTGCTCCCAGGCAAGGAAGCAAATTTTAATGCTACCTCCGTCAATAATGCAACCAGATCCATAGTTCAAAAGGAGCTTGCTAATTAAAAGCTGGTGAGCTTTAAATAATTCATCTCCGTAACTTGGATTGATTGGAGAGTTTAATGGTTGGAGTCTTGAAACAATATTAAACAGCCTCCTCGAGGCCCAGGTAGCAGGTGACTTTTCCAAGTAAATCTCACCTCCTTGCAAACTTTGACGCTCTGAAGTCAGAGCGGATGAAGGGCCGGGAGGCAGAGGGAACGGAGACATGAGAGGGGCGAGAGCGATGCCGCCCTCTGGGGTGCAGCCCAACGGAGCTGCTCTAGCCCCCCGTGCCCCGTGCACGGAGCTCCTGCTGGCCCTGCAGCCTGCTGCCTGCTACAGCCCCTGCTCCGAGGACCACAGCACCCAGAGGAGCTGGAGCACCAGCCCGTTGGGGACAGCCCCTGCCCAGCCCACACCTCCAGCACCCCTGGAGGAACCGAGAGCCACGATGTGCCCCCCATCCATCCCCTGATGGGTGTGGGTACAGCAGGGACACCGCGGGCACGTGCACACCAGTGTTCCCCCTGGCACATCTTCTTCCCTCCCAGCAGCTGAGACCCTTCGGCTGGCTCTCCCCACCCCTCCTGGAGCAGCTCTGGGAGCTGAGGTGCCCCCCGAGCCGCAGCTGCGGGGCCGGGCAGGGCGCAGGGCCCGGTCACTCACCTATCCCGCTGTGAGGCCTCCCTATGTGCTGTAGGTTCAGTCCTTTGTTCATGTCTAAGAGCCCGTTCTTTGGCCAGCTCCCCATGGCAAAGCTGTACGCCTGCAAGAGAGAAGCAGAGGGTCAGACGGCGGCACAGGGAGCACACAGGGACGTTTTGGGGAGCACCCCGCTGCCGGCAGCTGCCTGTGTTCAGCAGCTCCTGGGGCAGGAACGGGTCTGTGACCCCGATATTCAACACAGACCCATCCTGTGTAGGATCAGCAGCCCCCATGGTCACCTCCATCACGCTGGGGGCTTGTCCTGCCCGTCCCTGGGCTGCTCCACCGTCCTTCCACCCTCCCTGCTGCACCACGGGTGGGCTGCCCAGGGCTGAGCTCAGGACTCAGAGGCTTTTGGAAAGGGGTGGCCGAGCCCGGGCTGACCCAACCTGCAGCCCCCTTACCCCCCAGCCTCCCCTTTCCTTTCCATCCATCCTTGGGTCCCCCACACCGGGAAAAACCCCACCAGGCCCCCGTGCTGCTCACCCCAAGGCACAGAGACACAGCCTGGCTGGAGAGAGGGAGCCGGGAGCGCGGGCAGCACAACCCCAGCGGACAATGCAAACGGGGGAAGCAGCCAGGCCCCTGCACTGCCCCCACACCTGTAATTAGGGGCTGCCAGCCCAGTATCTTCTCCATTGTGAGGAATTAAGCTCATGGCCACATTGTGAGCCTTAAGAATGGCATGCGACCTGTGCCACCATGAGGGCCATTGTCCCCTGATGGGCTCAGGGTGACCCCGCAGCGGGCAGGGGCAGTGCCACCACCTCTGCAGGCTGAGCGTGCCCGGTGAGAGGCTCAGCAGCAGGAACAGGGCCAAGCAGGGCGAGCAGGAGCCCAATTTGGGGGGCTCGGCTGGAGAGGAGCTGCGTGGGACCCCCTGTGCACCCCAGGGACCCTCGCATGCAGCAGCGATGGGGGGGAAAAGGGGACAGGGGGCTGCCACCTGGGGCCGTGCCCTGCTACCTGCTGCTGTCCCCAGCGTGGGCACGGCCACCCCGCAGCCCCTGCTGCCTGCCCTCCCCCGGGAACCCCGACTCGGGGGTAGCGGGTTTAGTGCTGGCCCCCGTAAGTGCTCGCGCCGCCGTGCTCCGCCCGCCTTAGCAAAACAGAGGGCTCCACGGGTAATTAATAGACAGCATCGCTAATCCTGCGGGGAGATGATTAGCAATTAAAACTCCTAATTAAGTCTGTGCATAATTCACTGAAATTACACTGTGTGTACACAACGGGGAGGGTTCCCTCGCCTTCACCCAACGGGCTCTGATGTCTTCATCGCTGACGCTTCCCGTGGCTGGGATGCCGGGATGCTGAGCGGGGTGCTGGGGTGCTGGGGGGCCCCCACTTGCCGGGGGCTGGTGGCCTGGGTGCTGGCTGTGGCGGCTCTGCCTGTGGCTCCCTCTCCTGGGCTGCAGCAGGCGGATGCAGAGAGGCAGGCTCCCGGCTCGGAGAGCTCCCACCCCAACCAGGAGCGAGCCACGGAGCACAGAGGGAGGGTGGCAGTGTCCCAGCAGGGCCAGCAAGGGGCAAAGCCGCTCTAACACCCATCAGCCGAGCACCTCGGGCCATTTGCACCCTCTCCCCATGCCCCTGCCCAGTTTGGGCATGGGGAGAGGGTGAGAAGCAGCCCCCAGGCTGCTTAAAATCCCAATTCATTGCTGTGAACGGGGCTCCTGAGTACCGCAGCCCCCCCTGGCTGAGCACCAGCCCCTCTTTTGCACCGCATTTTGCTCGGCTACCCAAGGTCAGCGGGTACAGCCGCCGTACCTGAGCAAACTAGCTAAGCAGCCGGGCTGCAGGTTGGCCTGACCACTGAAGGTCAAGTGTGCACTTCTGCATATTCAAAGCCGTCTGCAGGATCGATCGGCTTTTAATTGTTTTTTCCCGGGCTTTGGGAGGGAAGTGCCAGGGGCATTGATCAGCCCCAGCCGAGGCCGCTCGCAGCCCCGTGTCCCTTCGGTGTGGGCAGGCGGCGACGCGGGCACGGAGGGGCTGGAAGGGAGCCGGGCCAGGGGTGGAGGCCGCCGAGCTCTGCCAGCGGTGGAATTGTATTCGAAAATAAAGTTTTTTAATTAAAATTGGCAATTCTGAGCTGCCTGCCGGCAGCAGCCACACAATCAAGAGCGAGGAGCTTTGCTGTTTAATATTTAAAGACGACGTTTAATCTTTAAACAGGAAAGTTCTGCTGCTGACTGTTAAAGACGCGGGGTCCCCAGCCCGACGCCGGCACCGCTGCAGCCCCAAAACTGAGCCCCTGAACTTACTCACGAGTCTACAAAATGCCAGGAAACCCTCTCGGCCGGGAAACCACCCTAATTTGTCCCTCCCTCTGGCTGCAGCCCAGTGCTGCAGGGACTGGGCTGCCCCCTTCGAGGTCAGGCACCGAAGTGACAGCAGGACCCCACGCATTTTATTTTCACCTACGTTTTTATTAAAAAAAAGACACAGGCATCTTTTTAAAAAGCCATCAGGAAATATTTTGGGTCAGAATCATCATTCAAAACCAAACTTAGCCACTCCGATCTGCTACGAAGCACCGACCTGGTGTTTGCAGGCTGATTTCTGAGCAGCTGTTACACAGTTATTTCCATGCGCACCAGCTCTCCGAAAGGTCTCCCTTTTTTCCTGATTTTGTTTGTAATTCCGTGAAGGCTCCATTTACCTCCCTGCCAACGCTCCTCCGAAGTCGGGTGATTATTAATTATATTTATTTACTTAAAGCATCCCCTAGGCACATGCGGCGGCTCGCAAACACCTCCCTGGCTCCCCAATGCAGGGATCTCAAACCCGAGGCAAGCAGATATCCCTGTGAGAAATGCGAGATTAGGAACGGGCTGTGTCTCCTCACGTGTGGGCAGCACGGCAGATAACCCACGCCCTGTTACAAGGGGAGGTAAGTCCTCAGGTAACCTGTACCTCGTCTCACCTGCGGGAAACCCAAGACGGGGGAACCGAAGCTGGGGGATCTGATTTGGGGCACAGCGCCCTGCGGCACGGAGATGCTGTGGGTCAGCGGGGCAGCAGAAATGCTCTGGGATGAAGCAGAAAGGGTCTGAGGGCACGCTGCTGGTGCACCGGGTCACCAAACCTCCCTGTGGCCACCATGTGCCTGCCTCAGTTTGTACAGATCCCCAAAAAAGAGCGCTGTGGCTCGTCCTGGAGGTCAAAGCCGGTCCTCCGAGCTGGGAGAGGTGCACGTGAGTGGGGTGGGCAGCACGACGGCACTGACTGCAGGGGAAGACCATGGGCAGGATTTGCCTAGTTCTCGTAAAAATGCAGCCCAGTTTGGCACCGGGTTCCCCTGCCTGCCTCTGCCAAAAGCTGAAGGCAAACCGGCCCCGGCCCCAGCACTGCTGGCAGCTCCAGCACGGCCGGGCTCCTTCTGCGGCGCAGCCTCGGAGAAGATGTTCCAGGGGGGTCAGAAAATTCCCAGAACTGGAACTTGTCAGGCTGATGTATTGATCTAAGTGGACTGAATAATGCTCCATCATTTATTTATGGGGAAGTGCCTGGCGCGCTTCACAAAAACCGGCGGTCGGCAGTCACATTAAGGCAAGATTTAACACCAGGAGAACGGGGCACCCGGGCGCAGGTCAGGACGCTCGGGGAGCCTCACAAACCCTTCCTGCGCTCACGGAGCTGCTGGGGCTCTGCTGCTGCACCCTGAGGCTCCCCCGGCCTCTCTGCAGCCCCAGCGAGTGTTTCACACGCTGATTGCAATTTTAATATTGCAATTTTAATATTAATATGCACACTTTCGGGCAGGGAGGAAGCGTTTCCTTTCGGGAAAATCCCCCCAGGAGCAAAGGTGCTCAGCGGTTTGTGTGGATGGGGATGAAGGAATAAAAGACACCGGCGGTGCTTTTGGCTGAAAGTTTCTGTCAAAGAAAGTGATGCCCGTGAAAAAACATGGGCTTGGAGAGCGAGCAAGCAGCGGTGAGATGTCCCCAGCTGCTCCTCCCTCGCTGGCTTGGGGAAGCAGGGGGGCAGGGGGTGCTCCCCAAGGACCCCTCCTGGCGCGGCAGCCTGCGGATTGCGGCTGACCCCCCTGACACCGGCGCAGTGGAGAAAATGACTTGGCGACAGCAAAAGTGGCGTCTTCCTCCCGGCCCCAAAACAAGCATTTCCCTCTCACTCACCTCAACGCGCGGTGTCAGGGCTTTGTGTCACTTTGGGTGTTGGGAAGGAAAAGGAGGGCGCGTCTACGGCTAAGCGGGCTTTTAGACAGAGCTTAAAGTGTTCTCGGAGCCCCCCAGCATCCTCAGCTTCGGGGGCTGGGGGTGTCTTTGAGGCAGGCCCCCAGGACAGCAGGTCCCTCGCCATCCCATTATTTAATTGCACGCAAGCTAAGGGAAGGAGGGGAACGGGGAATGTCTGCTGGGATTCCTCGCCACGCCAACTTCCCAGCACCACGGAGCAAAAGGGGCAAATTGCCACCACCTCGGGGCAGCATTTAAAGCGGGCAGGGAAGGAAGGAGCAGAGCAGAAAGCGGAGGTATGGAGGGTGAGGAACAAAACTCGTCCCCCGTGGGCTGGCTGCCCTCCTGGCTGCCAGGAGGCAGGAATTTCCCCCGCTCACACGAGCCCAGGTGAAGCTCGTCCCTTTTTAAGCAGTTTAGTCAGAAGCGCTGCCACATCCGCGGCTTTTCAAGTGTTTTTAAATCACTTACAAAAGCGGGATTAAACGATCAGGAATTCCATTTAATAGGACAAATAAAGAAATAACAATCTGCTCCATCGGCCCTGCGAGAGGCAGGTTTGATTTAAGGAAAAAAAAAAAAAAAAAAAAAGGGGAAAAAAAAGTATAAAAGAGGGAGAGAAAAAAAGGAAAGGGAGGTGGAAAAAAAGGATAATGTGTGTTTACTCAAGCAAAGAAAAAAATATTTAAGTGATGTAGGGGAGAAGATTGCGGTAACTAGTGAAGAATAACATCGTCTGCTTTGCTGTCAAATCACACAAGAATTTCAGTAATAGATTCTCATTCTGACACTCAATTCAATTCGAAGGTGATCCTGCTTTATCCCAACACATCAAATATTAAACACTCGTATTAGCCGGGGTGCCGTCGCCTTTCCCGGCTTAGAGGCGGCAGGAAGCTTTTCCCCCTGCCTTCTCCCCCCCGCCGTAATATTCTCAATGTTATCTAAACATGCCTTCATACACTGGGGTTCCTTATCAAGCCCATTCGGGGAGGGAGGGGGGGGGGTACTTAAAACGGTATTAGTTTGGGGGGCTTTTATTATTCTTATTTCCAAAGCTTTTCAATTTGGTGCGGAAACAGCTTAGAAAAAAAAAAAAAAAAAAAAAAAAAAAGGAGGAGGAGGAGGGAGGGGAGGCGGCGAGAGGGGGAGACGGAGCGCGGGAGCGAGGGAAAGTCGAAGAAAGGGAGAAGCAGCCGGCAGCTCTTGTTTGACTGATGCCTTTCAACAAGGGCAGTCTAGCTTGTCAAAGCCCGGGCTCGAGATGAATTGGCATATCTATTCAGCCTGCCTCTGGATGTCATGCAATACAGTTTCATATTCCCAGATAAGGCACGATAAGCAATTGCTGCCCTGACACCGGCTCCATCCATCCCTGCCTTTCTCTGCGCGCACCCGGCCGCCTCGCAGAGCTCCGCTGGCGTTCGTGCCGGCGCGGCGCCCAAAGGGGCCCCCGAAATGAGCAGGTAAAGCCCCCCAACAGCCCCCCAACAGCCCCCAGGAGGCCAGGCCAGGCTGAAGGGAGAGCTGCAGAGGATGCGCCCTACCTGTGTGCGCTCTCCCCTCGCTGGGCAGGCAGCCCCCGGCAGCACGCCGCTGGCTGTAGGGTCCCTGCGCAGCGCACGCGTGCCCTAAAACTCCCCAAACAAGCAGATAAAGGGAAACTGAGGCACAGGACGGTGCCTGGCCTTTCGGTGCACCCAGAGATACCCCAGAGCAGCCTGGCTGCCCACATCCCAGCCATAAAACACAAACACCCAGCCATAACCCCTCTCAGCCCCAATAGGGACCCTACGAGCAGCAGCAGCCCCATGGGCAGGGTGCCCGCGGCCCCACGGGATCAGCAGGAGCTGAGGTTTATGCAACGACGGCAGCGCCCGTGAGGCCGGAGTGTCAGAGTGCCAAGCAGTTTAGGCTTCCCGTTCCCGTGTGTTTGAACAAGACCAGCCTCTGCTCTGCTCCCAGGCTGTGGATTATCCCAGATAAAATGTTCTCGACCGCTGTGTGCTCTGCGGCTGGTGGCACGCTAGGTGAATGCCTCGGGGACCTGGGTCCGAGCCCTGGGTTTGGGCGCAAGGAAAACAAAGCCCCAGGGCTGCAGGGCTGGGAAATAGGGCCGGGTGGGCAGTGCTGGCATGGGAGAGGGGAGAAGCAGGGCACCCACAGGAGCAGCTCCAGCATCGGGCAGCAGGAGCGGGGGTCCAGCAGCTGAGCAGCACAACCCGGTGGGAACCAGGGGATGAGATTTACCGGGGGCGTTTTTCTGTGCCTCCCACGGTCCTCGCCCTGCCCTCGGGCTAGGGGCAGGCTGTTTAAGCAGGGCTCTGCCATCCCAGTGATTCTGGCTGAGAGCCGGGCTGGGTTATGCTGGTTTCTGGAAGCAGCTCCAAACACTGCTTCCAGCACGGAGATGCACAGGCAGCTCCCCGTTAGCACCTGGAGGGCACAGACCCAGCCGGGTGGCAGGCAGCAACCTCCTGCGCCTCCTTCACCCCTCCTGTCCTGGCTCACACCCTGCGGTGCCACCCCTGGCCCTGCGGGACCCCGCTGGCCGAGGAAGCCGGGGGTAACACGAAGACAAGCCCACGGACACGCTGCGTGGACGTCCACCCACTGCCACGTTCCCTGTCCAGGCAGCTGAGCGTGGGCCAGGCGAATGAATCCTCTGCGGCTGCTTCTGGGGAAAGTCAGGGCCAAGGAAAGGACGGTGCCGCCAGCAGTGCTGGGGAACAGGCAGAGGTTGGTGCTGCCTCAAAATCGGACCCAACGTCAGCCCCTGGAGACGTGGACATGGAGAAAAGCGTGACACCGCAGGCATCTCCCCGGCGTGGATTTAGCTGGAGCTTGCAGAGCACCGAAGAGCTGCCGTTTTGCTGCATTACACGAAGCCACAGCGTCCACTCATCTCCTCCTCCCCTTCCCGGGGCCACTCGGCTGTGCCCACACCCCCCCAGCCACGCACCCCACAACCCAACCCCGCACCTTTCCAAAGCAAAGCCGGTGCCTTTTTTTCAGTCACAACACCGCAGCCCTCCGGAAGGGGGTATTTCCCCCCCTCCACTTCTATTTTTACACACGCACACGCTCGCCTCTCCCTCGCTCGCTGTTTAATTTCCGTGTGAGAGGGAAGCAGGTGCCCGTGCTCCCGTGAGCTCTCCCTTCGCTAGTTTTTTTTCCCCTTCTTGGATCCTGCCCCATTAGTTTAGTGCCCAGCCATCTGCGACGTCTCCTGTAATGCTGTCCCCCTTGTGTACCAGGGAGCTTTTCCATTAGCGCCTTTAATATTCTGACACCTTAGCACAGGCTGCTATTACATTCAAACACTGATCGCCCTGTGAAATTACATCGCAGGGCTTGCTAAAATGGAATTGTGTATAATCAGGCTCCTCCATGCACTGTCAGTCCCATCACAAATACAACGTAAAGCAGGCTTATGGATGGGCTTAGCAGCTGCTACAAGTGTATTTTTTTTTAATAGATGAAGTATCCCTTATTTAAAGCATTTCCTTAAGAAAAAAAAAAACAACAGTGAAAGACAAATCAACAGCTGCCGCGCTGTGTTAACCATACCAGCGGTCTCTTAAAAACATGTTATTTACCAAGGTAGCTATCTGTTTATCTATAACTGTATCAAACAGAGAAGGAGGGTGAGATAAAGATAGTTAAACAGACAGCCGAGGAGATATCTGCCACTGGGAAATAATAGCTAAATAAAAAGTGCCATTATTTACTCCGCCGAGGGGAGGAGGGGGACCCGGCGCCCTCCTCCCGGCGCCGCGCAGCCGCTCGCGTGTGGCACGGGGCTGCTTTGGAGGCTCCAGTTTATAGGGGCGGCCACACCGCGGCCCCAAACACGCCCCTCAACATCCCCGTAATCATATCAGAGAAATCTGGGGAAAAAAATCTCAGGATCCTGGTGCTGCATCTCTCCGGTGAGGCTGCAGACGTGGGGGAGGCGAGAGAGGGCATGGACGCACGGTGCTGTGCTGGAGGCTTGCTCAGCAGGGCAGCCTTGCACCTGTGCATAGGATGAACGTGGCTTGAATTAAGGCAAAATCAGCTAAATGCTGCCACAAATCCATCAGCCCGACCCTCCAAGGCTGTGGATCTCCCTCTGCCATGCAAAAGGGCCTGGGTGCATTCTGCAGGTGAGGCTGGTCCCACACAAGGGACCAGCTCCCCAGCCTTTTTTCCATTCCAGCTGAGGGTTATGACAGAGGTATTTCGGGTGGATGCAGGAATGATGTGTCAGAGAAACGAGCTCTCGAGCTCCCTGGCTCCAGAGTTGAAAATGCTGCCCCTTACCATGCCCTAAAGGTTATTCTGTCTGTCTGCTGGGAAATGCGGCGGTACGCTGCCTGCAGGGAGATTTCCTGAGGCGCCGTGACCCTTCTGCTATCTCCTCCGAGGAGCCTCGGCAGCGGCGATGAGATTGCAGCTCATTTCCACACACCTTGAAAGAGCCCGTCTGGATCAAACACGCCGGGAGCAGGGGGAGCACGGCGCTGCGACTCGTCCTCGCCGCCTAGCAGAGAGCCTGCTCCGGCTGAGACAGGCTGGGAAACAGCCCGACCCCAACACCAGGGCCCTCACGCTCCCCTTCACCCTAAACCCCGACGGAAAAGCCAAAATATTGTATCGTTTCCCTGCGTGGGATCGGTTCTGCTTGGGAAGCACCAAGTAAAAGCCAGCGGCAGAAAGGCTGCCCTCTGCAAAGGAGCAATCTGTTGTGTGCGAGCACCGACACGACATTTTGACTCCGGTTTTTGCAGTGCAAAACAAAGCCATTTGTCCAGGGCAGGCACACACACACATCTCGGCGCACGGAGCTCTGGACGTGTTCAGAGGGGACACGTCTGGTGATGCCCAACATCCCCAAAATGGGGTCGGTGGGGCTGTGGAGGGCACAGACCCATGGAGAAGGAGCCAGGAGAAAAGCCGAGGGGAGGTGCAGGATGACTGCACCTTCATTGCCATCGCAGGGGCAAGACGAGGCAATGCACCCCTGTTAGTTGTGCCTGGTATTTTCAAGGGCAGGTGCCTGCATGCTGTCAGGAGGGCTGCTGGGCAACCAGCAGGTTTATGTCAGTGTTACAACCTGTTCTTGCAACCCAGGTCCTGATGGATGGGAAAGAAATAAGCGAGTGCTCCTGTAGGATCCCCCTCACCGCATTTTCTGTTCGCCCCTTACCGCACAGCTCCGTGCGCTCACATCCGACAGCTCCTGCACTCACAGCCACCAGCCCTTCCTGGGATGGAGCCACGACCTTCCCCAAAACCCACAGTGCTGGGACAGCCCAGAGGGGCATGGAAACGTGCGCCCTGCAGCCTCCCACCTCCTCCCCCCAGCCCGCAGACTGGCAGGAGCAGAAAACAAGCTTTCACGTTTGGCACAGCACCAGCCCCCGACTGCTCCTGCTCCGCAAGAAGTGCATGGAAGCGAGTTTCTCAGCCCGCCCATAAGATGCGAAGCCGCTCAGAGGAGACGGAGCTGGAAAAGCAGGAGAATACAATGCACAAGGCATCGGGGGAAAAGATCAATAAAGATTACGAGGGCAGCGGCCGCGTCCCTTGCCCACGCCGGAGGGCCCCATGGTGGCAGGGAGGGAACACCAAGGCGAGGTAACGAGGTGCCGGCGCCCGGGGACGATACCTGTCTCATCAAAGGCAGAGTTTACACTGGATCATCTCGGCAGCAGCTCTTCCTCGGGACTGTTGACTCAGGTCGGGGTTAAGGCCGAGGAGGTGAAAGCAGAGGCGCCGCCAAGAGCCCTGCTGGATGCAGACGGCAGGCAGGCAGCGCGCCTTGGGCAGCAGGAGCAGGGCACAAAATCGAGGCTCCCCGATTTCGATAGAAGAGCAAACAAATGGGGGCAATGCAGGGTTTGGGGAGTAGAAGAATTGATTTGGAGAAAGGTTGGGAAAGCAGAGAATGAAAGGGCCCAAGAGCAGGACGTGGCGGGGCCCGCAGAACGGAGGTGTGAGGGGATGAACTGGGAGGAGTCGGGGGCACCAGCACTGCGTTATGGTGCGGGTCACGGAGGAGACCGTGACACTACCGACAGATAATTCAGGACTTTGGGTCCCCCAGGCCTCAGCTGACACCTCCCCGGGGAGCACAGAGCAGCCACCTCCATCCTGCACCAGCCGGGGCCACCTCACCAAGCGTCCCCATCCCGTGCAGCTGCCGAAGCTCCGGCTGCAGCTGGAGGGGCACGGGGATGCAGAGGCAATGTGGGGACAGGGCACAGATGGGTCCCCCAGCCCCACGGAGTGCCAGAGAGCCAGCCGAGTGCTCCTGCCCTCCCCGCAGCACCCCAGAGAGCCGGCAAACGAGCTCCCAGCCGGCCCGCTGCCTGTAATCGGAGTCAGTCGGCCTGTGTGTTACGCTTGAGTTGATGGCTGGTGTTAAATTCAATGCCTTGAGTATCGATTTCCTCGCACATCCAGGACTTTGTTAAAGGGTTAGCCGTGAACCGAGATCAAAGGGAGGTTAACTCGTTTCTCCTAAGTGGGAAAGCAGACCTCCAGCAAAACCAGGCTCCGGGTCCCCTCCGCAGAGGATGCTCTCTGCATGTTGTTAGCTACCCCGGCTGTCTCGAAAGCCAGATAAAGCCACAAAGCTGCCTCAAAGCGGGGAGATAAAATGATCCTGACAACTTCCCACGGACCCCAAAGCCATTACGAGCGCACACCAGGGGCTGGCAGCACGGGGCCAGCACAGGACCCGTCCTCTCTCCATGGGGTCCCCTCGCTCAACCCAGGAGGGGAGGGTGAGCCACGTCACCGCCACCGCACCCCAAGCAAGGGGATTGAGAGGGGGGGACCCCCATCAAGAAGCCCTGGGGCTGTCCCACAGCTTGGGTCATGCCACACAAGGTGACGAGGACACCTCCCCTGGAGCTGACACTGCCATAGGCACCACCTCAACCTCTGGGGCTCTCTCTCTTCCTCCGTTTCACCTCGCTCCTTTCCTTCCCTGCCCGACATGAAGTGATTTTGGCACTGACGGCACCCCCCTCAGCAGGTTCTGCCAAGGCAGTAAGAGCTAAGCGCACGAACAGCAGGACACTTGGCTTTACCTTCTGCATTTTTAAGGGACGGAGGCAGGGAAAGAGGCAGGGGAGGCAATCAGGAATGGTTATCACTAGTATTAATGAACGCCCGGAGGCGCCGGGGAAGAAGCATCCATTTCAGACGCACATCTGTCAGCACTCAGAGGTAACGCTGCTGAAGTAGCAAGGAACTCAGGAGCCTGCACTGCGCCGTCCTGGGAGGCTTCGGCACCCACGTAGGTGATTTCTGACAACAGCCCCCTTGTCCCCCAAGCCATCAGGGCACCAACCCCATTTCTCAACCCCTCTCCTCCTCCCCAGGAGCTGTTTGCAGCCCAGCCCAGCCTTCCAGCAGCCCCGTTCAGGGGTTTTCACAGCACCAAATCTTCCGCTCCGTGGTGGCTCCATGACCTGTCCCCACCTCCCCAAGGAGCCACCTGCAGACAACGCAGCACATTCTGCCACCCAAAATTACACCCAAACCCCAAACCAGCAGTGCTGCAGCACCTGTAGGGCCCAGAAACCCATCACAGCCCATCTTGGTGGCCAAACCCCATGTGCAAAGAGGGATCTCCACGTGTGATGCACAGGCACTCCCCCACCCCAAGCTCCTGCCACCCAGCAGCTGATTTGTCTTGAAGTGAGAGGTTTACGCCAAAGTGCTCGGGGAATATCAGTGCCCGGCATACCAAGCGCTGAAGATTTCACTTAAACTCTCAGCATCTGTGTATCTCAACTAAATTAAGCTATTTGCTATAAAAGAGCACAATGACAGTAATGGAATAATAACAGCATTAATAAAACACAACAATCCTCGAATGAGAAGCGGACGCATCAGCTAGCTGCAACCAAGAGAGGAAGGCTATTTTAAAATCACACACAAAAACCATCTGGGGGTGGAGAAAACCAACAAAAGCTCCGAAACTCAGAGGTCAGACTGAAATGATGTTTTTAACCTCGAAAGAAAGATGCCAGGCAGAGCGCTCCCACACCGGCTGGAAATGAATTTCCGCAGCCCCCAGCACGACGAGGGCTTAAAATGGGAAGGCTGAAAATTTCCAGGGGGGCTCCACGAAACGGGGGTGGGAGCAGGCTCGACAGGGAGGAAACAGAATCAAAAGGCTGTCGAGGAAGGGCTGCCTGATAGAGAAACGCCCCCCTGAAGGATCAGCAAGGTGTGTAACCCGCTCCTGGGACTGACCCCAGGGAGCTGAGCCAGCGCCGGGGGCCAGATGCTGGGACATCGTTATGTGGACATCCAGATGTCCGGGGCTCACCACGCTGCCATTTCCCTCTTGGTTGGAAACCTCGCCTTCAGTTCAGCCACACATTCTTCCTCCTTGCTTCGTTTTGGGTGAGGTTGAGGTTAAACCTTCAGTCTCGTGCTGACCTGCGCCCTGTTTTTGCAGGGGAGCTGCAGCAGGAGCGGGGCTGGGGGTGCACAAGTCCTAACTGCAGCTCTCTGGGAGGCCACTTCCCCTCGCCAGACCCCTTGGCAGGAGGAGACCTTAGCACTAAGTGGTGATCAGAGCAATTAATGCACACGGAGCCTGCCCAAGGTCTCCCATCCCACCCAGAGGGAACACCCCACCCTGACTGGCCTTGATGGGCGAGCATCATTTCCCTGGAAGGGACGGAGGGGAGGGGATGAAAAGAAAGGACACCTCTGTGCTCACCACTGTTCAGTGTTCAACACTGGCAGCTGAGCGACCCAAGGCTCCAAAACAGCCAGAATTAGGCAGAAAGCAGAGAGCAGCACCCGGGGCACCATCTTCAGGTCTACCTGCCTTTTAAAGGGGAGCGATGTGGGGCTGGCAGGTCGCTTGGCAAGCAGTCCGAATGCCCAGGCTCACGTGCAGCCTTCCGGGCACAGGACCCTAACACCAGCCCTCCTTCTTGAACCCAAAGCAGAGGGTTTCAACTTGGCTGACCCACCGGCCAGCACTCCTGACGTGACCCTTTCCAAATTCCTACAGAGAAAAAGCCAAAGCAGCAGCTGCCCCAGACTCGAGCAGGCTGCAAGTTTCTTTGTTTTCATTACAATTTTCTCTGCTTTTTTTTTTTTTTTTTTTTTTAGCCATTTCTGCTCTGCCCCCCGGAGGTGCTCCTGTGATTGAATGAAACACGACCCCAGGCTCCAATAAGTGTATTTCAATTACATCTGTCACCATGTAACAATGTAATGATATATCATGTGATATTAAATCCATGGTAATCATATCAGCGATTTTTTTAATAGTGCACTAATCACATTATTACATCTCAATAATTAACAACAGAAGGCCTAAAAACCTGGATACAAAGAGGAAAAGCTCAACGGGTCTTCAGCTCTTGCCCGGGAGAGGCCCAGAGCGGAGCAGGATGGTGCAGGAGGTGCTGCCAGAGCACAGCGTGGCGAGGGGCAAATCTCTGTGCAAGGGCGCAGGAGTTTTGCACCAGCAGCACTGTGCAGTGCAGCCAAGAGTAGGCTCCCCCCAAGCCTCAGACTAAAGGAGAAGCAGGTATTTTGGAGCCAGAAACAGGCACTTTGCACGTCCCACCTCGCCTGGCAGTGCTCTCTTCTGTCCTGTTGCTCCTGCTCCTGCACCTTTCCTCCAGCAAACCAGCCCCTCTGGTCCAGAAGGTGTCCTGCAAAGCGTGCCCACCTGCAGCTCTCAGCGGTCACCTCCGAGGCTGTACAAAAGCACTACAGAACGAAAGAAGCATTTTCCAGGCACCCTGAAAACGAGACACCGCTCCTCCCAACCCGTCCTCCCCAGGCTGCAGGAAGAACGATGCTTCTCCTCTCCCCTTGCACCTGGAAACCAAGCTCACCGAGCGCCCCTACCTCGTGGGGAGGCTGCGAGGCTGATTTCTGCAGCAAAACCCGTCTCAGCTTGGAGCTGAAAAATGGTGAGGATGCCTCGGAGGGACAGGGATCCTCTGGGATCACTCACCGAGGTGCAGCACGCAGCCTTGTGCCAGCAGCTCGCTCCCCGCAGCCACTGCAGCCTGCCCCAGTTAAATCGAGGCTTGCAGGGGTCTGGAAAGCAAAATGCAACGTGCCTGAGTCCTCGCCCCTCTCCCTCCGCACGGTGAGGATGAGGAACAGGGCAGGTGGCAGGGAGCTGCCCCCAGGCAGAGTGCTTGGGCGTGGGGATCCTGTGGTGTCCGTCCCCAGCCGTGCTGGAGTTTCCCTCCAGGTGCAGCCCGGTCAATCTGGCAGTTTCCACATCACAGGCTGATCTGAAGAGAGCCTCATTACCTTGCCTTCAAGTTCCAGCCAAGCACTTAGCTCTTAAAGACGGGATTTAAGAAATATTTGACTGATCATTTCTCTCCTCATTTAGTTTGGCTGCTCTGAACCAATTCAACCTGTGAAGTTGAAATAGTGGGAACGGGAGGCAATGGGAGTGCGGGCAGCCACACCACCTCCCCGCTCCCCCTCCGGCTCTTCCCAAAGGGCCGGATCCTTCCCAAAGGGCTGCCACGAGCGCCCACAGGGCATCTCCCAGCCCCGAAGGGCAGCCAGCTCTTCCTTCCCACCGCAGGACAGGCATTTGGGAGCATCATTTGCTCTCTGTGTGGCATCCACACAAGCTTCTGCTGTGCTGGAAGCACAGTGCAGCATCCCCCAGCTACGAACAAGGGATGGAGACAGGGATGAGCCAGCCAGGATTAACAGCACCAACATCTCCACCAGACCCAGTATGGGATGTCCCCGTGTCCTCTTCCTTGCACACCTTTCTCCTGTCGAGTGATCCTGCCGAGGGCAGGCAGGACAGACGGATGGCTGGCTGGCCGAGGCAGCGCAGTTGGACTTTCTCTCCTTCCCCCCCTCCCTTCTTTCCTTCCTTCCTTTTTTTTTTTTTTAATTTTGTCTCGGGAGCCACGATCCTTTAAAGATGTGCACGTCTCATTAGCTCTACCTTGACAATCATTACCGTTCCCGCAAATGCAGGAGGAGAGCTCAGCCCGAGCGTGGGGGAGTCCATTACCTCCTAGTTAAAGGGACACCGACAACTCCGGGCTGCCCGCGGTCCCACTCCGCCTTCCAAGCAGGCTCTCCCCGGCACGCCGCTGCTCCCCGTCCTGCACTAATCCCCTGCTTAACCTGGGTGAGAAACAAATCTGGTGGGGATGCGTGGTCCTGCAGCCACTGCCCCAAAAGGGTCCCATGGCAGGGCACGGTCCCTGTGCCTGGTGGCACAGCTGCAGCGGGGACAGCAGGAGGGTGGCGAGCTGTGTGGCCACGAACCAGCTGCTGGGGCCAGCTCTGCCTGCCCGTTCTGCTTTGCTCCCCACGGAGCTCGGACCTGGTTTATGTCGTGCAAGCACAGCACCCCTCATTTAGGAGCTTTCAGGGCAAAGCGCCCCATGCAACTTTCAATCCACTACCCCCTGGCCTCCTTCCAGCCCTTCTGGGGCTGCCTTTCAAGCCCGGTACAACCTCAGGAGGCAAATGCAGCCCGGAGCAGCCTTCCAGAGAGGATCCTGCTCCTCTGCGGCCGGCAGGACGGGAGCATCTCCCTGCTGCTCTCCGCAGAGCCGCGGCAGGAGGCACCACCACAGGGCTGCGCTTCCCAGCCGCGCTGCCAGGAAGGCTCCCACCTCCACACGAGGCTGTCCAAGGAGTTGACAGGCCTCCGTTGGAAAAAGATGTTGAAAGAAATGATCTCTTTAAGTGCAATGGGAGATATTTGTCTCTGATTTACCCTTGGCTTTTTGCTCTGGTTCAGGTAGGAGCGGTGTGGGATGGCTGGCAGATCTGAGAGCATGGCACGCCCCAGCGGGCAAAGCGAGCAGTGCGGAGGAAGGCGCGAGTCAGTTTGGAGTGCTCCCCATTTATCAAACTCACGCAGCCCGCCAGCAGAGCGAGTCTTTCTATCATTACAGCTCTCAAAATCCGATTCATACCACTAATCCTGCCTTCATTCTCCCAGATTAATAACATCTCTTTCAACCTTCACAGTGTGATAAATAGACAAAGAGAGAACAAAAGGAGAAACAGAAGTGAGAGAAAGAGCCAGAGCAACTCCACATAATAAAGAGAACCAAGAAAGGGGAAAGAAAAAAAAAAAAAAGGGAAAAGAAAAGGGAAAGAAAGAAGCCGGCACACTTGACTCTGCCATTTACTTGAGCAGATTCTCACCAAGAGCTCCCTGCGATCTTGAAAGAATGTAAAACATTGCTCAGAGGAAAGGCTCGTTAGCCACTCCGACCAGCCCGGCTTTGCTGGAAATCTTTTCACTCGCAGCCTCGGCTCAGGCCAGCACTGCCTTTGGTGCTTCCTTGTCCTGCCCCTTCCCAGGAGCAGAGGCAAAGCCCCCAGCCCGTGCCCGTGGCTTCTCGGAGGGGACAGAGGGGGCACGGCCGGCGTTGCCCCAGGGGTGCCCCAGCAGCACCGTGAGTCCAAGGCACCCCGACACCTCCTGCAGGCGAGCGGTGCCCCCTCCCCGCAGCCTTCCTCCGGTCGGCTCTCCCACTTTGCCACGCTCTGTGCCACTGCTGGCTTATTTTACTAATTAAATGTTTATCGGCACACCCTCCCCACATCGCTCCCAGGCCTGCCCAATTTTCTTTCCGCCGGGTGCCTTCCCTCGGCTCGCTCTTTCCGTAGGATGCGCACCTGCGAAGCGTCCCCTGCACACCTCCGCTCCCCCCGCCAGCACAATCCCCCCGGAGCCCACGGGCAGCAAGGACGCTGCTCTCATGGCTCTGCATCCACAGCCCCCGTGCAGAGGCTGGGCTGTGTTTCTTTTTTTTTTTTTTTTTCCCTTTTTTTCCCCCTCTTTTCTTTTAAACTGTTCCATATTACTCCAGGCTTTGAAGTACAGAGAAAGGCAACACTCAGTGTGCCTTTTTTTTTCAAGCCACCTTTATCAGAGCAAATCTTTTCCTTCTCCGCTGTGTTGCTGGAGATAGATATCAAGCAGAAAGAAAGTCTCCTCTTCTAACAATGGATTTCCCTTCCCTTCTGAACTTCAAATAGAAAACTCTTATCTACAGCCACAGTTGACCAGAAGAAGAAAAGAAAAGAAAACAGACATATGAACTGAACCCGGGCTCTCTTTCTATTTACTCAAAAAGGCTGTGCTGGGTTCTTCACAGGGAGATGCTCTCCCCGTGTTTATAGCACACATATTTACTCTCTTCACTCGCTACCCCACCGCCACGGCCGTGCACCCTCTTCTCCCCCAGGACGACTCCCCGGTGCTCCACGCACCCTCCAAAATCTGGTCTTTGCTCAGGCACCGGGCACAACAAAGCCTGCACCTGAAGCTGGGGGCTGCAGGAGCTCTTCCAGCTCGGCTAAGGGTAACGGCAGCGCTGCCCCTGGCCCTATAAAGCATCGCTTCCACCTAGCGAGAGCTCCCTACGATGGCAGGACGGATTGCAGGTCCGGCCTCGCTGGCTCTTGGTGCACAGGACAGCAGCCTGAGCCCAGCCACGTTCACGCCTGGCACCAACCAGCTCCTCTGAACGTTTCCTGAGGTCTCCAAAAAGGGCAGCAGCTTGATCCACCTCAAGTCTGGGTCTCTCTTCAGAGCAGCCCAGGCCAGCAGCCTCTCCTCCAGGTCCCCCGCAGATTTTTCCATCATTCCCTTAAGGTTAAGGTGGCGAAGCACCGCCGAAGCGCTTTATAATTCCTGCTCCTCTCCTCCCTCCTCGACAGCTCCCGGGAGAGGCGTGATGATGGACGGTGCCGTAAGTGACTGTTCCCAATCGAGGGAATGTGAGCAATGACAGCTGACGGCATTCCTGGAACGTGGGGGTGCCGCCAGCCACCGTGCCTGGCCGCAAGGGAGAGGAGCTGGGACGGGGAGGCTGGGCTAGGGGTGAGGAGCCCCAAGAGGCTGTCCCCAAACCGGCTGCAAATAATTCGTCCCATCAGTTTGTGAACTGAGCAGGAGCCAAGGAGAGGTGGGCAGCGTGCATCTCGTGGAGAAAATCCTCCTGAGCTGCGCACAGCACCAGGGCTGGACACCACCCTGCTGCTGGCTAGTGTCAGTCGGGACCCTTGTGCACCTGGTCCTTGGGCAGTGGGGTCTTGCCTGGTCCCTCAAGGTCTGGGAAGACTTTTGTCACCCCTTCCTCCCCCAAACCAGCACAGACTGCCATGAAATGGGAGCACGAAGTCAGTCAGCTGGAGCTGGCTTTGCACCGGCAGCACGCGGGCGGGTGTACGGGGACACAGAGGGATGCCACCGCGCAAGCCCATCGCTGCGTTCCTCTTCCACAGCCTCTAAATTAGCAGGCAAATTTAACATGCAGAGAAGCGACCGATTAATAACCCAGCATTGACTTAAGAAGACCTTGAATAATACATAGTGCTTGTACACGGAAGGGGAAAAAGTCAAGTCCTTCTGCTTGTCAAGTGTATCCGCCTCCCGAGCGCCGACACTCCACGAGAAAACCTCTCCGCAAGGCAGCCACGGCTTCAAGCAGCTCTTCAGCAGTGCCTTTTGCAAAGATTAATGGTAAAACTTCGTGCCAAGGGAGGCTGGCAGCTGGACAGTTCCAAGCATGGTGTTGTTTTAAATGCAATTAGCGCTGCTCGTTAATGAGTCCCTAAAGCTGCCAAGGAGAAGAGGCTGAGCCCTTGCGGCCCACAGCGAGGTGCCGCGTTCAGGCAGATGACCACGTTGGCCACGCTGATGGGTGAGAGGAAAGGTCTTACCACGAGGCAACCAACCCCTTCTCCACCCTGCAGTCCTCCCAGCAGCTCGGTCAAGGAGAAATCAGCCCCGAGCAGACCAAAGACTGAGAGAAGCTCAGCTGCAGGCGCTGGGCTCCATGGCACACCGACAGCAGAAGCTAGGAGCAGCCCATTCCCTTCCCCAGCCTGATTTCGGCCTCTATTGTTTGGTGCTGGTTTCGGTGCCAGCATCCCTGAGCGGGGCTCTCTGCTAAAGAAAGATGGCTGGAGAAAAAAAGTGTCCCCTTTTGGGAATAGTCCCAAAAAGAGCGAGAGGAAAGCCGGCGTTTGCCTGGACAACAGCCACCATTTATGTGCGGGGGCTACACACACAATGCCCATTGTGAGAGAAGGGGGGGCTGTGTAAGATCAGTGGAATCGCGTGGATCAAAAATGCCTTCATTTTGGAGCCAGGGCGAAGAGCTCTGAATAGCATCAAGGGCATGGGCTGCCACCACTGATCTGACTCCGGTGGCTGGGTCCCCTTTTGGTGCCGCCAGCCCACAAGGATTCAGTTCAGCCATGTGTTTGAAGAGCTTCAGCACCTCGTGGCTGAGGACCGAAGGCCCATTGCTACCTGTGGTGTGTCAGATACGAGGTTGGAAGGCATTTGAAGAAGCAGCCACCCCGTGTAAAACACAAGGGAGATGCGGGAAGGAAACACGATTTGTCTTTTGGAGATGCAAATGAGTGCCAGCCAGAAGCAGAGCTCCAAACGCACACTTTGAGCAGTGAAAAGTGCTTCTGCAAAGGGGACTGAGAGAAATAACGTGATAAACAGGCTCCGAGTTTGATTTCCAGAGTAATAAGCGCAGAAACTGAGCCCAAAGAAGAAGATCCGTATTAGCAAGCAAATCCAATCATTCAAATACTAACGAAGGGACACCCAGACGGGTGCAGAGCTATTTCCGGAGCGAAGTTTGTCTCCCCAGCCCTTTCACCCCCTGCAGTGGCTCAGTGGAAGAATACTTAAGAAGTTGCAACTTTGGTTATAATGTGCAAAAAGCCCCTGAAATGCGACATCATTTACTCTTCTGTGCTATTGCTCAGCAGAGCTAATAAATCTTGCATGAGCAGAGCTGATTCTAATTTTCTAATATGAAAAGGCATTTGGATAGAGAGAGAGGGGGAGATAAAAGTGATTGAATCTCCAATAGCCCGGCGTCGGTGACAGGAAACATCCTGACGCGGACCCCAAGGAAGAATGGCTCCCCCTCCTCCCCGCCCCACATCCCATTCTCCCTGCTTGCTGCTCGCCGTGCCTCCGTCTCCCCTATCGACGGGCCGCGGCTTTCACCGCGGCGAAACAAGTTATCATTTCTGCCTTCTGATCAATCTGAATTTTCAGGACGATTACCCCCTTAAGCAGCGATCGCTCGCCGCAGCCCCGAGGGTCCCCGGCGGAGGCCGCGCTGCTTCCCCTGCCACCACCACCTCCAAGGGTGCGGGGCTGGGAAGGCCACCTGGAGGAAAAAATCAGTGGGGGAGGATTCAAAAAGGGGCCTTGTGCTTGGTAGCCGTGGCCCAGCTCAGCCAGAGGGAGCAGGGACCTGCTGGAGGTGGCACCAAAATGTGAAGGGATCCAGCAGCACCAAGGGATCTGCCACCCCACAACGCCACCTAAGAGCCATCCGCTCCCAGAACGGAGCTAATCAAGCCCGTTTCCAATTAGAGACTGAAACGATTAGAAGGAGGAGAGGCAGGTTCTAGCAACCCCTAATGGTGTGGGGTTTAGATTTTGGGGACTTATGCATTTTCCTATCAGGAAATATTTAGCATCACCCCGGCACTGATGCAAAGCAAGCCCCTCTCCCCAGGGAGGAGTAACTGCTGCTGGCTCTCCGAGGACGTGGCTCCCCTGAGGCCCCTCTGACCACCACGGAAACGTGGCCCCAGGTAGTTAGAAGCCCTGAGGACAGAGGTTTGGCTGGCAGAGGAGGCTCAGCACCTCTGCTCTTGCAGGAGCACCGCTAGGTTGTCCTCAAGGTCATGGTGCACGCGCAGCCCCTCAGGGCAAGGAGCACACGGCTCCCACCTGCACATCTCTCCCTTCTCTATCTTACAGGCTTCCCCAGGGCACAGGAATCCTAAAAACATGGCTCTGGCCATATTACAGCTCGGCCATATCCTCACACCCCTTTCCTTGGGGCGTCCAGGCACCGTTGGCTCTTCCTGACCAGCAGCTGCAGGCGGAGGCTGCGCCCCGGCTCGGCACCTCCGCGCCAGCAGCAGGGAGCTTCGGGAGAGCAAAACCCCTGCTGTGGAGCAGCTGAGGCCCCACAAGGCAGGCAGTAGGGTGGCAGCGGGGTGTTTTCACCATCCTGACTGGCAGCGAGAAGCAGGGGCAGTGCCAGGTGAGGCTGGTGGGCTGGCTGCCCCCGCAGGCTGCTGGCTGGGGGAGCTCTGCGAGCGGCACGGTGTTGCAGCGGCTATTTTACGTGGAGAACTGCCGATCAAAGCTATCCCCACTGTGTACTCCAGAGCAATAAAAATAAAATAAAATAAAAAAAAAACCCACAGGAAGAATTCTTTAGGCGGGTAATGGGCATTTTATTCCTTTTTATGACACTAAACATAGGCAGCTGGCATAATTACACCACAATAAAGGCATAATGTGCACCTAGCAGAACAAACTCATACTTTTGATAATTAGGCAGAGCAAACACAGTCTGGGATTCAATCAAACAGCTTCACCGTCTCCTGGATCTGTCGGAGCCCCCATGCCCGTGGCGTGGTGGCTCTGTGCTGGACTTTGGAGGGTCCCATGGGGAAGGCTGAGCGAGCAGAGCATTACCCGAGAGCTCTCCTGCATGGCAGTGATGGACACGGAGCTCCACTGCTTGCAGCAGAGGCGCAGGGTGGGTGCACGCAGCCCCTGGGAGGCAGCTGGAGATGGTGTGGGGCAGAGCACCCCAGCAGGACACCAGTCACCTTCCTGGTTGGCACTGGGGATGGATCCAGGACTGCTCACCTTCAGGCCAGCCTCCTACAAACCCCGGCAGCAGGCAGCAAGCGAGCTCCTCCGGCAGCTGCAGGCATCCACGTGGGACAGCTCCTCCCCGAGCGAGGAGCCCAGCCAAGGCGGAGATCCTAAATGATCTCTAAAATATTAATAGCATCAATCAGAGCCAGGCTGACAGAGGTTACAGCGCCGGGAAGGCAGAGAGAGCAGCCTTTCCTCAAGTTGGCACAAATCCACACGCTAAATATCCAGAGTTTGTTTAAAAAAAATAAAATGGATGTCCCGTGCCTGCTCCTTCCAACGTCACGTGAAGTCTTCCAACGGCCCAGAGGGAGCCTCAGCCTGGCCGCAGGTCCTCTGCACGTCACCAGAAGACACCACTACCTCCTGATGGGGCCCCACCTCCTCCTTTGGGGAAAAACGGGCTTCAATCTCCCACCTCTCAGTGTGAAGGAGAAAAATTCTTGCCGTGACGCTCCTTCAGGACATTATAGTTTGTTTTGCAGCACTGAAGGTGTAGCGTGGAGACACAGACCTCCTGTTTTGCAGCGTGCATCGCCGTACTGCTGGGCTCCAGGGGGTGCAGGATGTGCTGCAGCCTGCTGGCAGGTCCCAAGCAGGGAGAGACCCCCACGGCTGCTGCAGCAAGCAGCCCCAAGCACCCGGTATGGGCTGGGATGAATGGGGGAGAGCAGGGCAAGGAGAAAACGGCAGAAGGTTGCAGCAGGCAGAGCCCACGTGGAAACATCTTCAGAAAGGCGCCAGCTGCCCGGACACGGGATGTGGTGTGCTCCAAGCTGTACTGAGTCTTGGGCCAAATCAGCCCTGAGGCACTGAGATTTCATCTCTGCTCTCCACCAAAACCCCCTGGGGATGCTGTGGGATGGCTCCTGGCGATGCTCACACTTCGGGGTGATCAGAGCTTCCCTCCCCAGCAGGCCACAGAATAGGAGAAGGGGTTTATGCCTAGCTGGGGGCCACAGATCAGGCTGTGTCCTCACCAAAAGCAGGTCATACCTACAGCCTTGCCCATCAAGCCCCCGCGACAGATCCAATCCACGGGCTGCCCGAAAGAGCTCGAGCAAGGAAACCTGCAAGCAGCAGGGTGAAAGCCAGGCTGCAGCCAGAAGTGCTGTGCCAGCATGGGGGAAGGGAGGCGGGAGATTCTTAATCCCAACTGTGAAAGCAACTTGCTTAGTAGCCTTGGGACTCCGAGAGATTTAATTAATTAATTTAATGAGTGTGAAGCACTGTACGTTATTAATATACGAATTCCACTACTCCCATCTCCCAGTTCAGCATCTCTCGCTGCTTTGCATCAAGCCCACAGGGTGCAAATCCCAGCTGGGGCACGGCTCCGTGCTAATGGGGCCCAGGCTGCGTACCCACACTTCTCTGTCCCTTTCAGCAGAACAGGGCATCACGCTCAGCACAGGGCCCCAGGAATACCTACACGCTATTTCTACTTGCCTGCAAGCCCTTGGCATTCGCCAGCACTTCCATGCCAAGCAGCAGAGGGAGGAGGGCGCAGGAGCAGGTTGGTGCTGCCTCTCCCTGCTCCCATGTTAAGGAATCCTGTTTGGATCAAGCAAGGACAGCTGGATGGGATGAGGCAAGGCAGGCTCCACCAGGCTCTGGCCAGCAAGGAGAAGGGGAAACACACCTCCCTGGAAGACTAACACACGCCAGGAGCTACCAAAGGCATGCCAGCCCAAGGGAAAAGCATCCTGTGCAGCAGAGAGCGTGTGCAGCACCTGGAATGCAGCACCTGTTGCAGGATTATTGTAAAACATGCCCTGCCTGTAATCCCTCCTCCTCCTGCCTTGCTCCAGCACTGACTGTGCCAGGCTGGGGTTCACGCTGCCTCCTGCAACACCAGGGCACGCAGAAGGCTCCAGTGTCTCCACCTGACCCCAGAACCCACGCACAGCCGATGGTTTAACCTCCACAGCAGCGCACACGGAGCCAGATGGGAAGCAGGCGGCTGCTGGGTGCGGCAGGCAGATGTTCAGAGCCCGGCAGTACGGCACGCAGCAGGACGAGCGGCACGCCGGGGCTCGGCAGCTGCCTCTCCCTCTCCGCCTTTCGCCCGCAGGCTGCCACCGACCTGCCTCCAGCTGCCTGCACGGGGGTGCTTGGGGCAAACCAGCCAGCAAACCGCTGCTTACAGTACCACCTAGCAGATAAAACTCTAGCCCTGGTTAAAAAAAAAAAAACAAACAACAAAACAACAAATAAACACAAAATCAACAAATTCTGCTTTAGTTTTGTGCAGTACCTGCAGGCTGATGGAGGCCAAGCAATGTAATCGTTTCAGTTCCTCCTGAATCATCGGTTTCCTGCCTTATCTGAGAGCTCTCTGTATCAGGGGAGGAGAGGAGGCCATAGCCAGCACCCAACAGCCATCCCTGCCCTGAATTCCTTGGGTGAGACCCCTCCAAGGGCCAGCGATGAGGCAGGGCAGTCCCAAGGCGAGCAGACAGCCTGTGTCCAAGTGCCAGGGAGCAGGAAGGGACAAGCCATCACCCACACCGCCTGCCTGCCTCAAGGCAGGACCAGCTCCACCCAAAGCAGCCCCATCAGATACTGGAAAGGCTATTTTTCCACTCCAGAAGCAGCCCTGGAAATCTTTAACATAGATTTGAAGACAGAGGCCAAACCATGCTGGGACATCCACGACTTCTCCTCCGAGGACCGAAAGCTGTGCCCACTGTGCACTGCAGCAAGAGACCCGCCGCACAAATCCCCACCTCCAGTCTAAAGGCTGGAACTAGGCTCCAAGAAATTGCCTGGGAAAAAAGTGAGCTATATCATAGCTTTAATACCAAGGGGGAGTTTTAATATCATAGGAGAATCCCTAATGGTGAGACACTGCGAAATGAACGCAAACTAAACCATATGCAGGTATGGGAAGGAAGGGTGGAAGGAAGGATGGTCCAGGAAGAGCTTCCCATTAACAGGGCTGAAATGCTGAAACGTCCCCTTGGCGCTGGAGCAGCTCTGAATGGCCTCCACACAACAGGACCCTGCCTGAGGTTGTCTTTAGGCACCCAGGGGTCTAAAAGGCAGCACGTGCCCAGCTCACAGCCCTCTGCTAGGCAGGAGTTTGGCAGCGAGAAGGGCGCTCTTTCATACAGTTGCAGATTTTCTGGCCAAAAGGAATTATTAAACTAATCCTCTATTTTGCAAGCCAGGAAACTTAGCTCCTTTCTGGGGAGCCAAGCCCAAGAAACGGCATTAACCCTCCTGGGATCACTGCTTGCCCGTCCACTCCCTGAGAAGTTCATGCAGACACATGCTCCACCGAAAATTGCTGCTGTGCTTTTAGGATGCAAAAGGTAAAAAGAAACTAAATACAAACGAAAAAAAGGGAAAGCCAAAGCCATTCTGATTTAGTCGAAGATGAACATTGCTCTTTCCTGCCCTCCTGGGACGGGCGCGCACGTTGCCGTGCGAGTCATCCAAAACCAGTGAAGCCTCCAGGCTGCATCCCGAGCCTGTCTGAACTGCAGCAAGCCCAGCTCCTGAGACCGCGAGGAAAGGCAATGAAATGCGAGGCTGGGATCATTACTTTGAGCCTATAAGCTCGTGCCACTGAGCCAAAGCCTGTTATACTGCCATGGGTCCGTGCCACCCCAGCGGCAGAGATCATTCTCCATCTCCACTCGCCCAGCCCCAGCCTCCCGGGACGGCTGCCCGTGACTGCTCCACAAAGCCCTGGGAAGAGCCAGAGGGTTACGGGCACAGGGCTGAGCTGCTGCAACAGCCCCCTGCTCACCACGACCCGCAGCTGCCAGCACAAGGCATCACTCGCAGAGGAGCACAGAGCAAAAACCCCGAATCTCCTTCCCTGGGGCGGACAGCCTGGCGGAGGAGACTCTCCCCCCTTCCCAGCACAGCCCCCAGCATTTCGGTTTCCTTAGGAGAGGGGTTTTCCTGTGCACCCCTCGCTGCACAACAAAGGGAGGAGATGTCCTCCTGCAGCGGGACAAAGGGCTGCTCCTTGCAGGCCTCTCCTGGGTGCCCTTTCCCTCTCCTCGCTCCCTCCTCGGCTCCCTCCCTGTGATTTAAGAGTTCCTCTCCTGGCCCTGACAGTAAGGTATTTCTGTCCCACAGATTATAACTCACTCTGGGCTATTATTCAACTCCCAAGCCCTGGCCCTGCTGCATTTAGTCCAAACATAATATCCTTCATGCATATATTATCTGTCTCCCTATTATCTGGAATCATTTCGGAATTAAATTTCAGTCCTGCAATATTGGCTTGAAGAGCGGCTCGCTTTATGGGCTAGTCAAAGGTTAGAATACCAATCAAAATAACACTGCCGATGCAGAGAGACATTTTAATATTCCAAAACCCGGTAATTGTAAAAGGACATAATATTTTTTCCCTGATTACCCCAAAGGCAACACATGTTAACAAGGCGAGGGAGAGAGTGAAAGAAATTTCAGAGTTCAGACAGCCGCACGACGGATTTAAAGGAGAAGCCGCGTGCGGCGCCCGCGCACCAGTCCCGGGAGCAGGAGGCTCCCTGCCCGCCCCGTGCCTCTGCCGCCCTCCTGGGACCCGTGCCCTCCGCCCCGAGCCCCCTGTGCAGCCCCAAGGCATTTAGGGCACCCTCACAGGGCACAGGAGGGAGACAGAGAGAGTTACACACAGACAGACACAGCCCAGGCTCAGCACGGAGGAGAAACCGCCCGGCCTGACCTTCTGCTCGGGCACCGAGGCTGCCCCACATTCATTTCTGGCTGAAGCAGAGCTGAGGTTTTTAGGGAAAACCTTCCCCCCTGAGTGTGAGAACCCACCACAGTCCTCGGTGAGTTGTTCCAATGGTTAATTACCCTCCCTTTAAATACCCACACCTGAATTACCTAGCTTTGGCTTCCAGGCACTGGAACTGCTGCTGCTTTACCCTGCTGGACGAAAGGAGCCTCTCAGCACCTTATGACTCCCTGTTTAATGCTCGCGAGCTACAGCCAAGTAGCTACACCCTTCCGCCCAGTACCCTACACAGCTCCCAGGGTATTTAAAGCACGGCAAGTGTCCTCGTGGGTCGTGCAGTTGTCATCAAGCCTTCACGTTTCCAGGATCCTTACCCGTGCCGAGATGACGGAGAGGGACCCAGGGCTCCCCCTGTGTCAGAGCTGTCCCAGACACGATGATCCAGCCCCTCTGCTCCTCCTCACCACGCCTCGCTCATAAATCCAACAGCACCAGCCTCCTGGATGCAGTATCCGAGTATCCACACGCTTTATCAAAAATGATTTTTTATGTTTTCTTTCAGGGCATTGATAAAAGCGCAAAATCCACGAGGTCTGAGCAATAGCTCCCTGTGGGACCCCACCAGGAAGACATGCACTCCATGATGATTACCCATGTACAATTAAATGCTGGGAGCTGTCAGTTTGCTCCTTCTTAATCAATGTAATGTGTGCCATGTTGATTTTGTATCACTCTTGTTTCTTAATCAAAATGTCATAAGGTACCAAGTCAAATGCCTTCCAGAAGTATATTACATTGACATGGTTACCTTTATCAACCAAACATGTAGCCTCATAAAAAATATCAAGTTAGTTTGAAAAAGATCTAGTTTCCATAAATCCACATTGATTGGCATTATATTACCCTCTTTTCATTCTTTATTAATCAACTATGATATCTGGCTTTTCATTACTTTGCCCAGAATTAATGTCAAGCTGATAGGGCTATAATTACTTCATCGGTCATCCCATTTGCCCTTCGAAATTACTGGTACAACATTAGCTTTCTTCGAGTCCTCTAGAACTTCCCCCATGTTCTAAGACTTATTAAAAGCCACCCGAACAGCCAACAGCTTCTCAGCCAGCGCTTTTTAAACTCTTGTCAACCAGCTACACACAACGCCAACCTCAAGCTACCACTTCACTTCTATCACAAAACTGCACCGTAAGAGCATCCTGCTCAGCGACACGGCATCCTCTGCCTTTCCATAAATACAAAGTATAATTAAAAATGGTAATTTTGCTGTTATAGGCAGTTCTTCCATTTCCTTCCAGCTAAGAACCAATGCCACTGCACACTTTTCTATTCTGATTTCCATGGAGAAGACACCCGTACTCCCTTTAACACCGGAGTCACGTTTTGGCTTCTGTTCCTTTGCCCAGCCTCTATCACTCCTGCCTTCTGAGGGACTGACTGACCACCGCCAGGGATGAGGAGCCCAAAAGAGCACTGCTGCCACGAAGGAAGGGTCTTGGAGCGCTCAGCCATGCAGCAAACCAGCACGGTGCTGAGTACCAGGTGCCTGATCCAACCGAGGACATAAGCAGCTCTTCGCAGACAAGTGACACCTGCTCACGTGTTGGATGTTTCAGCCGTGAAGCACTCTTCCTAAGGAATCCTCCTCTGTCATTTCAGACCTTATTGGGCATTTTGCACTCCCTATAGCCAGTAGCTCAATACACAGGCAGTTGATGGCCATCGCACTAAGTCCTCAAGAGGTTAAACTTAGGAAAGCAGCTTTCAGGCACATGGGCCAAAAACGCAAACCATTTCTCAACAGCATCCATTTCAATGATCTTTGCGCAAAGCACCCGAGACACTTTAGCACCAAGTGCCTGCGAAGTCCTCCTCCCATCCCAAAGGCACAAGGAATTGTTCGTTCAGCGGAGAGACAACAAGCTGTTAGCAAACCCTTGTTTGTTCAGGATGCGTTTATTTTGAGTTGCCAAATATTAACGAAAACATTCTGTTACCTGCTTCCTCTGCTGGATCTCACACAGCAGGGAGGTGACCTTAAAACATTTGTGCCCGTGTATTAACAGGTGGCTTCTGAGCACCTACGGATCAGCAGAAGCTGGGCCAGGAAAGGGCCAGCTCCACACACAGCCACATGCTCCCCACGGCTCCGTCAGCTCTGCCTCATGGTGTCCAGAGGAGGAACGGTTCCCAGTCCTGCAACAGAGCCACTTGCAAACGGCCCTGAGGACACAGGGCATGGCACTGCCCATGTGTGAACTGAGCTGAATCGTCACCTTCCTCAGAGCAAACCAAACTGCCTCGAGGGCAAAGCATTCAGACTGCCAGGGGAACGCAGGCAGGGCTATCTTGGATGTCAGGAGGACGTCTGCTTGGGCTGGTTCTCTGTCCTTCCTAAAGCAACCACTATCATGTGCCTACAGGCGAGCTGCCCTCTGTGAACAGGAAGAAAAGGTGGCCAAACACAGCCAGGATGGCTGTCCTGAGGAACGTGCAGCTCTGTGATGCTATGGAGATGGCCTTTTTTCTTTTACATAAATACCACTTGAGAAACAAGAAATAAAACAAAGCCCTAGTGGTTACATGAAATACTGCTCCGTTAGCCTGTAACTGAATAACGTCCAGAGAAGACACAGATCAGGATACCAAACCCAGCGTTAAAAATAGCTTCCACAGCCCAATTCTGGAGCCACAGAAGCAGCAAGTGGCTTGGTGCCAGCTCTGCAACACTTGGGCTGAGCTGGAAAAGAGACTGCTAAGCGAGAACATGGCAGAGGTCTCGAGTCAGGAATAACACGAGAGAAGAACTGGCAACGCTTCTTTGCTCTTCCACAGAAGGCAAGACTGAGGCCCAAGAAAAGGTTTAAAAGAAACAAAAGGACATGCATCTTCCCACAACATAGGAATAAACAGTATAATTAATGCATAATTAAACAGCCAAACTCCTTGCTGTGGGATGCTGGAGAAAACTGAAAGTGTCAGCAGATTCAGGAAGAGAAACGTACAGCAGGCAGACACCCGAAGGGCAGTGGGTGGCGGGCAGAGCGCTCCGGGGAGAGCCGCCAGAAGAGGATTGCAGGGAAGGAGAGAGAGCTGACCTGCCCCACGCTCTCCTTGGTGCACCCCGACAGCACCAGCTGCTGCCCTCTGGCAGAGGAGCTGGGCTGCACAGCCCTCGGGTCCGCCTGTTTTGACACCTTCCTCCTCCTCCCCATGTTTTTCTTGCGCTCCTGAAAGAGCAAAGGCAGCAGGAACGTGAGCTGATCCTTGTGCTGGAGTCAGCATTAATGAGTTTATCCACACTACCTGATGGTGCTCACGGGGCAGCCACCCTCTTCAGGTCAATCCTCCTGCTCTATTTCAGCCCCGAGCAGCCGGCCGTGCAGCTCAGTCCTGTAGCACAGCCCTAACCCAGGGCTTTACGGGGCAGGGACACGAGGGAACGTGGCCAGCAGGGTAGTGACTCTCCGCCGGGCTGGTCTGGGGGCTATCTGAAATGTTGTGGCATTCAGAGGCAGCCTCCTGTGCCTCCCGCCGCGCTTGGCTGGTCGAAGGGAAGAACATGATCAACTCTCTGCCCCGAGTCAGCTCTACCCTGACAGCTCAGCACAGATACGCGATCGCTCAGTGACATTACAAATGTCAGCAAACACCGATCAGGCTTGACGGAAGGGATGTGCTAGCAGGCCGGGGGGGCGCAGGGCAAGGTAAAACTTCAGCAAACTCGGTCAAGTGCATGAGCAGCTCTTCTCCTTTCGTGTTCCACGGGAGGCTTTCGCACAGCTCCAGGACACTGAGGCCAACCAGGACAGCAGTCGGGGGTGCTGCTCCCCACCGCCTGCATGCAGAGGTCAACCCAAACCTGGTGCAAGTGTGGTGGCCAGCAGGGCCCTGTTCCTGTCTTCACCTTGCCAGAATTTATCTTGGACAGAATTATTTATTTGAGGCGAATCTTGGGAACTCTGCAGGAGGACCCAAGACACAGGGCGCTTGCCTGAACTGCTCCTGCAGCACAGAAGTGACAACTGCTCGCCAGCACAGACCCACAGGACAGAGAACAGGATGCAGGTGGGGCAGTGCTGCAGGAAGCTGCGCTCAGTCACACACGCCATTCACACTCAGATGAGCTCTTTTCTCGACATCGGAAGGATCCAGGTCTCCGCATTACCCATGACCTAGAAATTAGCAGTTTCGCGCCACCCCCAACATCTTCACTTCGTGGATCAGGTCGGAGGCAGGCTCAACCTAGGAGGTGTTTCTAAGTCAGGAACTTGCCAGAGGGAGGGGAAAAGGGGATGCCTGAGCTAGGAATAGAAGAGCAGGGGGGGCAGTCACCCGTCTGTCCTTATTTGTCTCATGCTGGGAGCTCAGTCAAAAGAAACTGAGGCCCCACAGCGTCCTGACGCTTGGACAGAATTATTTATTTGGGCTGGGAATCCTCCCCTGTAAAAACACACAGGCAGTTTCCCCACACACCCACATACAGCAGGGCAGCGGTAGCATAGGAAGATCCTCACCCCAGGCTAAGAGCAAGCACCAGGGGAGGCAGCACTCAGCCCCAGGACAGGAGAGGTCCCAGCTCTCCTGCTCCAGCTGGGGCACTTCCCAGAGGGGCTCGGGGACCCTGGAACCACCCTGTGTGCAACAGGGCATCAGGTATGAAAGAGCCAGAAAAAAAATGAAGATTTTTAAGGGATTAGATGGGTTGGAGAGAGATGAACATACCTCGAGCGACGGGCAAGAACCCTAAGTCATTCCTCCAGAGGCCCAGAGGAGGAGCACAGCTGGACCAACCTACTTCTGAGCAAACATCAGGGGACGCGGGGATGTTTTTTTTATTATTATTATTATTCTGAAGCCATCAACCTGCTGGTTACAGAGCCGCTATCCATTCACCGCAAGTTTAGTGAACTTCAAATGGCGATCATTAATGGTCACTGAACTGCACAATGCCCCAACGTGCTTTCAGATTTCATTTACCAAGGACCAGCAATCAGCCAAAAGATTTGCTCTGACAGCAGGGAAATACAAGACCCCTTGACAAGTTCAGCTGGGAATGTGCTGCCAGCATCCCTTGTTAAGTTCATGTTCTACCCTATTTGACGGAACAGATCATGCAAATTGTCCTTCTGCGGCCGCTCAGCCTGTCACTCACGCTTCCATTTAAAACAATAAATAAAGAAAAGAACAAAAGAAAAGCCCCTAAGTACAACAAGCTGTTTACAAGCAAATTCCACTTACTAAGACCCCTTATTATCAGGAAAAGGCACCAAAACCCAAATAAAACCTGAAATGGGATGGGGGAAGGGAATCTTACTCATTGCAAGGTTTAACCAGAAGGACCACCCCAGTTACTCGTGTTAGACCTACCCCAGCCTCCCCTCGCCCTGCCAGTGCTCGGTATCACACTATTTTATCTTCCTTCCACTCCAATTTGCTGCTCGTGGCACCGTTTTGTCTTTCCATGAGGATGGAGCAGCTGTGCCAGGAGACCCCATGGATGCGTGGCGGGCTGCTCCTCGGCCAGCTGGAGAAGGTGTGGAGCAGCAGAAGATGGCCCACAGCAAAGTACCCGGCATTTGGTTTTGCAAAATGCTCACAAGGTCTCTTAGGTGGACGTGCTGCTGGGACAGCTCCCCGCTCCCAAAGCACAAAGGGAAATGGAGATTTTTGGCCCGGAGTATTTACACGTTTATCAACCAGGATTTGATCTGATGGTTCCTCGTAGCCTTACGCATCAAACCGAAACAGAGTGAGCAGCACTGGGACCGACAAAACCTCTGCTGAAGAGGCACCTTGCGGCGTCCCACTATTACACGGAGACACCACAATGGGATTCTCCCCAGCTGCAGAGCACATCCCATCAAGTACAGTAAGACTCTATTAGAGGGGATACAATGGGAGCCAGAGGACTCGCTCAGCCCAGCCTCTGAGAAAATAACTCATTTCAATGCAAAACAGCAGTAGTTATTAGACACCTCCTTAAAGAGGAAAGGAGAAGGAGAAAGGGAAGGCGAAGGGAGGGAGAAAGGGACCATGGCAGCTCGCACAAAAGTACCTTTTTCAGATTAATCCACTGTTTGAAGTAATCAGCAACCGGCAGCCCTAAGTACTGGCATTGTCCTGGTAACCTGTAAGAGAGAAGAGAGAGTAGGTTTGATTCAATTACTGTCCTGACAACACAAACTCTGTTTTATTAAGCGCATTTCGCTCCGAGATGGAAGAGCCCCTCAAGTCTGCTCTAACATGCTGCACATCAGAAGGACGGTAGCTCTTGGCAAAAAAAAAAAAAAAGAATCTCATGGGAGCACGACTTGGCTGAAGCCTGACACACAGCCAGCCACGTCCAGGCTGCCGACACCTCTCGGGCTCAGCATTTTGAAGGAGGGCTGCGTGCGGCTCTCCTCCCAGCAGCTAAAACACAAACACAACTGGAGCACTTGGGCTGGCCTTAACCAAGGGAACTCATCGCAAATCCCTGCAAAACCAGGCTGAAAACCAGCAGAAATGACAGAAAATGTGATGGAGAAATTCACCTGTCATGCCCCGGTGCTTTTTTACATGGCCCTTATGGTTAAAAGGCTGAGTGAGTGACCCCAAAACCTGCCCTGGGGAGGCAGTAGGGCTGCCCGAAGGGACAACGGGAGCCAGGGCTTTGGCAAGCAGCTTGTCCCACCCGGCACCAGCTAGGAACTGCCCCTCTCCACCGGCACACGGGGAAGGCTGAGCCGCAAAGCCCCACGACTCCAGCCGAGATGAGTTATGGGAGGCTTCCCCGGCCGCTTTGATCCGATCAGGAGTAATTGATGGATCTTGTTCATTCACGTACTGCCGAGCACGCCTGGGGCACCGGTCACAGGATCCTTAACTGAAGCAAAGGAACATCCCAAATAAATATGTCAACTAAATAAATGACTAAATTAGACCCGTTTGTGCATGTTAAAAGCCACAACCCCAGAAATCGGCTTTTGCAAACAGAGGGGGTGGGGAAGTCTTACAACTTCCTTGGCCATGTGGGGACTGTAGGGGGAGGCTGTAGGGAAGGAGGGAAGAGCGGCAAGTGCCAGCATCTGCTGCTTGAACATCCCAGCACGGACATTGTCTAGGGCAAAGAATTCTCTCTCTCTGCACAGGGCAAAGCCTGGATACTCCAGGCTTCAGCTTCTAGGCTGAAATTCAGGAATGAGCTCTGCTCAGATGAAAGCACAAGCTGGGTACACACCACCTTGACCCCAAACAATCACTGAGAGCTCAGCCCAGCCCCAAACCCTCTGAGCACCTCTTCAGACCTACAGCACTGCACTGGTAAGGAGAGGAGGGAGGGCTGCGCTTGTGGATAATGTCAGTGGTACTGGAGGAGCAGTTTGGTCTGGGTTGCCTCCACTTAGATGGGAAGAAAAGGCTGGAAGCTGGCAAACATACCCAGGGGAACCTCCCAGGAATACGTGGCCATATATTCCCGTGGCCGTAACACACCAGCTTTGCAAGCCCTGCTTTGACTACAGAATAGATTGTGTGTGCCCAACCCAAATGCCTGGTCCTGTAGAGATGCAGAGGGCATCATTTAGGAGCAGTAATTTATGTCACACAAGCACATTTGAATAAGGAAGTCCAGAGGAATCTATGAAAGCAGGAGCCTGTCACAGGAATGAGCCTGCAAGCAGCAGGACGGAGGCGATTTGCAGGGTAAGCAATGTGACCTGACAGCACGCTCTCATCTCCGGGCACGGCTCATCTGATGCTAGCACCATCGCTCTGAAATCAACCACCTGGAGTCACTCCTCGCAATTGCACAGCCGTCACATAACAAGCAGCCCGGCCCATGCATTTTACAGCCTTTACGCACACGTCCATGACATCCCCGAGTGGAACAGACCCCGCCGAGCCCAACCAGCATCCTAAGAAAGCTGCTTTCTATAGGGTTTTGGTTTTGATTTCCAAATCAAAACACTAAGAAGGAAAGGAACCACGGGTTCATACAGGCAGCTGATCAGCTCAACCTCTTTGACTGCTCGCATTTAGCTAGAAGGATCGTGCCAGCAGCTAGCACGAGCTGTATTACCAAAAGCTAGGTTTCTCCTCCCAGCCCAAGAGATTTTCATTAATACAGCTCTCAGCCCTGCTCCGCTCAGAGGAATAATTATTGTCTTGCCCAACATTTGGATGGGGCCCAGGATGAGCGAGTACATCGAACATCGCTGCTGTTAGCCACAGGACTTGACAGCTACCCGCCCAGCGCAATGAATGACATCTGAAGGGTTTCCTTCCCCGGGGGACCAAAAGGCCCACGGAGCTGGACAGCCTGGTCCTTCCTCCACCCTGAGACTGATGGCAGTCCGCCCTGGGCGCTGGACAGTGGGTCTTTAATTGGAGAAAATAAATGTCCCAAATAAATATGTCAACTAAATAAATGACCCCTTTTTGCAAACAAGGAACAACCCCAGAAACTGCCTACGGAGCTGCGTGACCTAAGGACGTTCCCCATCCCCCCCTCCGTGCCTCTGCTCCCCTCATTTCACACCAGCACCAGAGAGACCTCACGAAGTTTTCAAAGCACTGCGAGCTCCACACTCGTGCTGAAAGCTGGGCAGGCTGGCAGCAGCATGGATCAAAGCCTCCGTCTGCCTCCTGAGCTGAAAGATGCAGGTCTGGTGGCTCCAGGCCAGCAGGGATATGGCCATCAAGTGGCTTGTCCACAGCAAAGGGTCATCCTGGTGCATCCTGGTCAGTCTGGGTACACAGTGCTCCCAGCAGAGGACCGGGGAGCTGGGGGCTCTCCCTGCACAGAAAGCAGGGCCCCAAAAGATCACCCCTGCAGGGTCTCTTCCCTTCCTGTCATCTGCAGCGGTCCCACGCTCCCCAGCATCTTCTCCAGGTTGGAGTGAACAGGGCACACCTGTGGCTCTCCTGGGGAATGAAACTGCCTGTAAGGAAGTGCATCTATTTATTAGGATCTATTTATTAAGACTGCTGTTGACTTGGGCAGCTCATTTGGCAGACAAGCTTCCCACTACAGCAAAACTCAACCTCCATCACTGGGAGAGCTGCGTTTGAGCAAAGAGCTCAGGATACAGAATCACAGAGTCATCTAGGCTAGAAAAGGCCTCCAAGATCACCAAGAGCAACCCACCAAGCCCCATCACAAAACCACGGCCCTTAGCACCACATCCACGTGTCTCTGAGATACCCCCAGGGATGGGGACTTCCCTGGGCAGCAGAGGAGAAGCACCCCATTTCCCTTCATCAGCATCCGTGATGCCTCCAGCTTCTGAATGAAGCCTTGTTCCCCCCTAAACATTGAAGTTCTCGCTCCCTGGGAAGGAAGCTGCCTCTCCAAACCTTCCCATCAGCCAAACACCGTACTTCGGGTACGGCTGGACTTGAGGATCCTTGCGGGTCCCTTCCAGCTCGGGATATTCTGATTTTATGACTGCAAGTGATAAAGAGAAACCTGAAAAAGAAAAACCTGAAAATGACTGAGGGCTTTTCCACCCCGGGCTCTATTTTCCACCCAGCCCTGCTCCTCCGTCCCCATGCTGCAGGGTAAATGGGGCCTGGAGATGCAAAGGGGAGGGGAGGCGAGGTCAGACGGCTGCATCCCTCCTGCTTTAGCTGGCTCTCTGCGAGGCGGCGAGATGCGCGCGGCTCGGCGGTGATAAACGGCCTTGCTTTAGTTATCACTTTCCTTAAGTTAAGGAGAGCAGCCCAGTGATGGATGGGCTGGAATTCGGTTATCGGGGAAGGCTGTCAGCCAGAGGTGCCTATCTCCACACACATTTAGCAGGGCATCATTATGCGATGGCATGGAGTTAAAATATGACCAAGGGTATTGAGAGAAAGAAAGAATGGGATTAAAAAAAAAAAAAAAAAGGCAAATTGAGCAACAAAAAGGAGTGTGAGGCAAGAACGTTATCGTACTAGTGACACCTTTTATCTCGGTCTGGTTAGCTAGAGCAGGGCACAAATTGGTCCTTCCTCCACTATTGTATCCTCTTGTACAAACAGAGGCAGATAAAATGTGTCACCAGCGCGATAGCATATCAATTTAACCCTAATTATCTGGGGGGTCAAACCAAGAAATAGGGGTTTCTCATTTCAACAGGTCCCTCCGCCTCTGCTCGGAGCCACCACATTAATATGGAAGGGGGAGGGCCAGCCGTAATTGATTTCCGTCACTCAGGTGGTCCTGGCGTATAAAAAATTAATGCTCGCTTCTCCCACCTCATCAGAGCTGGTTAACGTCCATCTGCTTCTGGGTTCAGGATGTCAGGAGACAAAGAAATTGGGCCACTTTCTACACACTGGGTGTATTGATATTGAGCCAGTTAAAAGCACAAGTCCCTCTTTGGGAAAGATAAAGGGACATTAAATCTTGATATTTATAGACCTGGTCGCAGCCTTCAAAAATAAAATATGAATCCACGCCCCGGAGACCTTGAGTCGTAAGAGATGTTAAGAGATGCAGAACATTTTAATTGTGTCCTGGCCAACCCTGCTGCACCGGGCTGCAAAGGAGAGGGCAGGGACACTCCTGCCCTGGGAATCCTCCACTGCAGGAGGGCTGCAAAGCCCGAACGGAGCTGCGTGGAGGCAGCAGCACAGAACAGCAACAAGGTGGTACTGAAGAGAGGAAAGCTGCCAAGACACCTTGCCCTGGCTCCACAATTCAGAGAGAGGATGGTCAAGGCATGAAGGGACATGGACCTGGTGCAGAGGTGCTGCTCTCCTTTGGCACAGGCTGGGATCTCTGCCTTGGAGGGGGTCTGAAAAGCCCCGGGTTTGCACAGAAGCCTTGAGACAGGTCCCTTCTCCTTCCCTCCTGCCTCTCTGTGCTTCCCTTCCACCCTCAGCTCTCTCAGCCACCCCCAAACTTGTCACAGCGCAGCAAGCCTACGAGCCGCACATCAGCTTTAAATATCAGCCTGCGTGAAGCAGGGACATGAGAGCAGGGAAGTGGGAACAGACAGAGCGAGCCTCCATCGCCTGTCAGGGAACACTAATGAATTTCAACTCCAGCAGCCATTGCCTCAGATGGGCTGGCGAGAGGAGGAGATGGAGGGAGAGCGAGGAGCCTTTGCAGGAGCAGCCTGCCTTGTTTCAAAGCCCCCTCTGTTAATAAATGTCACTGCCGAGCTGCTGCACAGCCCCTGCGCTGGCATGGGGTGGGTCGGGGGGAGACAGGCAGCTGACAGCGTGAGGGGTACCGGGGCAGTGCAGCCTTTTCTCCTGCTTCATCCCCAGGAAGGAGCCAGGAAAAGGAAGCAGAGAGGATATCGCTGCTGCATGCCATGGCCCAGCACCCAGATGGCACAGCGCCGCCGTGGGGAACCAGTAACAACCAGTAACAACCCCCAGAGAAGTGAGGACTGTGAGCCCAGCACCGCCCGGTCCCATCACTGGGATGGAGGCTCCCTGGGGACGGGCAGAGGGACGTGGAGCCATCCGGGCACCCTGCTCTGCGCACAGAGAGCTGCCCTCTGCCAACACAACCGTGCTCCCGAGGCTGTGTGGGGAGAAGCACCCGGCACGGGGCAGCACGCGGCAACCGCAGCGCTGCACAACATGAAGGTCAAGGCGAGCCTGCTCTACAAATGTCAACCTGTCAGCTGCGGATATTAATGAGGGCTGACCAGCAGCTAAAATGCATCCATGCTCCATTAGTAATAAGAGAGGCACGATGCAGGAGAAGAGCACGCGCCGAGGCACCGGTGGCTCTGCAGGGCCCGGGGAGGTGTGGTGATGCACGAGATGAGCGGGGCCGCTCCAGCTGCCCAGGCAGTTGCCACACAACCCACTTCACTGGAGTGTGTTGTTATCTCCTTCCATCAATCTTTAATTGGATTAGGGTAATGAGGCCAAAAAACCCCAGCTAAGCAGCGAGGCTAATACCTGGCACTCACAGACCTTCCTTTTTTTTTTCCTGTGATGCCCGTTGTGGCCAGCACTGCTTTATGGCTGTACCAGGCGTATTTCTGCCCAGGAAGCTTAGAAGGCATGCTGCAAGTCAGAAATGCCAGGACACCCACCTCCCTGCAGATCCACCCACGTGCTACAGCCACATCCCTCCTCCCTAAAGTTTTAGTTAGAAATTTGGGGGGGAATCCCAACCCCCAGGTTTTCCACGCTTGTGAACAGCAGAGTCTGGTACCCCAGGATGCAGCCGGAGCACTGCAATACGCTGGGAAAATAATCCTGCCACAAAAAGTACACGGGGCAAGTGGCTCATTGGCACTCGGTCCTGCAAAGCACCGCGTGCCTTCCACTGCCATCAACCTTAATGAAACATGAAGGCATTTAGCACCGTGTGAGATCTGGCCCTTTTATGGGTATCTGTCTGTGCATCAGCCAGGTGCTGGCAGAGATGCTATCTCAACATTAAAAGCGAGGCTGTAACACAGCAGGTATTCAGCTTCCAACAGAAAATGTTCATCAACAATTGCACACACATGATGCTACAATAAATCTGTGTGCTACCGCTTAACAGGTTCTCTTAAAATGATTCATAGCTCTATTTACTGGGCCTGATTCTGCTATTATGCATGCGGTAGTAAATCTGGAGTAACTCTACCTGCTGTTAGCAAGTAGCCAGCGAGAGCAAGATCGGGATTGAGCCGTTCCAGTTTTAAACAAGCACCTAATTACCATGCAGCAAACCAGGGCTTGCCGGCTCCTCGGTTCAGCTGAGGTTAGGAGTGCAGCAGGCAGGAGCTCTGTACTCCTCCAGATCAGCAAAGGAGCGCTCAGGGGTAGAGCTAATGCTCTTGCAAGCCCTTCCAGACAGGGAGGAGGACTGGGAGGACTTGCCTTTGACAGCATGAGTGCACCAAGTTGCTCCCAAGGAAAGAGAAGCTGGAAAGTCTCCAAGGCTGAGGTCACCCCCTCAGCCCTGGGAATGTGACACTACCAAAAAAAAACAAACTTAAAAATGGATTTCTACACAGAAGCTTGCTGTGACAGTTCAGCTGCTTACTAAATATAACATCACAGAGCATCTTATTAATAGCAGTGCACAGTGTTAGCAGTCTGTGTGCACCTACGGTGTGGGCATGTTCTCGATGGAAGTCACCAGCGTGACCGGGAGCTGCAGCTGGTGGATTTCCAGTCGAGCATCAGGAAAAGCTCTTCACCGTGCAGGAAACAAAGCACCAGGACAGAGAGCCGGGGAATCTCCTCCCCTGGAGATGTTCAGACTCACCTGGAGAAGACCCTGAACAAGCTGCTCCAGGTTGAAATTAGCCCTGCTTTGAGCAGGGGGTGGAAGAGAGATCTCTATGGAAATTGTTCTGTGATTCATGCTGCAGCGGAGCCTAATTACAAAGGCAGAGCGTGTCCTTCCTCTGGCTATACGGCCCCTTATGAAGTCTTTCATACAGACCCTCATCCAGTAACCGCCTGGTCCTCTGCACACGAGCAGTTTTAAGAGGTGGCGTTCAGACTCCTGCCTCAGAATCCTCTGATTACCTCCTGAGTGCAACTGATGCCCCCACAGCACATCGTGTCTGCGCCCCCTCAAAGCCAAAACCCGCACAGGAATTACACTAAAATGAAACACCCTTCTCCTCCCACTGGGGAAGCGTTATTCCTCCGCAGGAAACTGGATCATTTCGAGACCTAGAGCAAGGTGGTGCTCGCAGCCTGACGTGGCCTGCCCCGGTTCCTCAGACTCGCTGTGCGACGTGCAGGAGGAAACCTCGCCTCTCCCCCGCCTCGCCTGTCCTGCCCAGTTAGCTCCCACACCCTTCAGGAGCAGGGCTTCTCTGCTATGAGTCATAAACTGCTTAGTGCCTAATGGTAAAGCCTATAGACGCTTAACATAATGCAATCATGTCACTTAAAGGCCATTAGTCTCCAGCCTAAGCAGCATTTTTCCAGTCACAAAGGAGACCCGCGCGCTTTGGAAGGCAGGGGAAGGACGTGGGCGGCCGCGCGGGTCACTGGGCTCGCAGCGATGCGAAGCCCCAAGCAGGATGGAGCCCAGCAGAACGGCACGGGGAAGGTTGTGGCAGCTCTAGTGACCAGACGGCTTCATTGTGGGGGCTTTCTTGTGCCGCTGCATACAGCTGAAATCAGCAGAAAGCCCTTCTTGCTAGAAGGAAAACCTCTCCAGCACCAGACGTGGATGTACTGCTTGTAAAGGGGGCACGAGTCCCTCACCCCACAAAGAGACTGGGGCCTTTGGCATTGCATCTCCTCCCTCCCCACCAACTAAAGCAGATCATTTATCTACAAGGAACTACACCATTCTGCTTTGCAAGGCTGTATGGCCAGGGACACCCCCCTCCAGCACTGTCCCTGCCCTCCTTTGCCACCCCACCACCCAGTCCCCTCTCCCAAACAGCTCCTGGGATCGCCTCCTGCTCCTCTGCCCACTAAGGGGAAGAGAAACCCGGTGGGATAACAGCTCCCCGGGCTCTCAGCACAGCCTGCGGGCCTGTTCCTCAGGGTGCTGAGCTCCTCAGGGCGCTGAGCACAGCTTTCTGTGCTGCTACTGATCCGCCCTGCGCGAGGGGAACCAAGTTCAGCCTCCCCTTGCTCCCCCGCTCCAAGCCCGAGCTGCCATTAGTATTTGCTTCGGCGCAGAGAAGGAGCGGCGAATCCTCCAGAGCAAAGGACAAGTGCAGCAATTAGGATGCAGGGGCTGCGGGAGCTGTTTAACAGCCCGACCCGCAGGTCAGTGCCGCCGACTCCCAGCCCCTGCATAAATATTGTATGAGGAGGGGAGAGGGGCTGCTCCGAGCCACCCTCAGCGCCAGCCCTCCCCCCTCCGTCGCCACGCCGCAGCTCGCTAGATGCGCCGGCACCATTATTTACAGATGTGACAGTCGGGGAAAATCACTCCCAGTAACTAGGGGAATGGCAAGGGGGCTGCTCGGCAGAGCAGGAGTCCACGGGGCCGGAGACCGTGCCCACCTCCTGCTCCCCACTGTAGGGACTCTGAACAGGACCATGAAATGCCACCAGAGCAGGGAGCAGGGGCTGCAAGCAGCCTTTGCAGAGGTTGAGCAGGGGGCTGATTGCCAGCGCTGCTGAAGGACACTCCAGCCAGCTTTATGGTTCCCTATCAGCATCGCTCCTACAGCCTCCCTTTGGAGGGAGCTTCCCAGCAACATGAAAGGCTTTAGGGCAACAGCCCCAGCAGCCTCCCTCTCCTGGAGCAGATGCAGAAGGGACTGCAGCAACCTTCCTTTTAACACATCCGATTTCAGCCTCCTCGCTCCCCTCTGGAAGCAGAGGTTTTGCCAGATGATCACACTACCATTCAGATCTCCACCAGCACAGCCCTGCTGCCAGCCACCCCTCTACACTGGATGCCAAAGCCACAGCAGGCAACGTGGTTTAGACGTGGCCCCCACCTGAGCAGCTCCTCTGCTGTACGCTCAGCTTGCTCTTGTCCTCTCCTTCCTCTGCCCACTCTTGCTGCACACTCGCTGTGCTGCTCTGCACAAAGGCAAGCCTAGGTTCAGAATCGCTGAGGCTGGGGGCTGCCAGGGACAAGCAGCAGCGTCCCCACACATCCCGAGGGCACGCAGCTCACCAGCAGTCCTGCCCAGGGCTGCGAGATGGGGAACGCAGCTTGGACACGCTGCTGTCCCCGACACCCCTCCAGAAATGCCTCCGCTGCTTTGCGGCTGGCTGCTGAATCCCAGGCAGGCAGAAGCCCGGCCTTGCCATTCTCAGCTTTCCTCAGCTCCCTGTGCAATTAATGGGCTTAATTATTGATGGCAAAGGCAGGGATGGGAGGAAAGAAAGAAAAAGCCAACGAGAAGGGAATGATGTGGGGGTGGCAGGCGCCAAAGGTCTCCGAAGAGCTTCCCTCAGCCTAGAGCAGAGAAAGAGCCCCTAGCCGCTCCGCAGCTCCCACGGCCCTGCTCTAATGCTCCCTGACATGCCTCTGAAGACAGCGAGCTGTTTGCAGTCACCACCGTGATTTGTTAGTAATTATTTTCACGGTGTCACATTGCTGTCACTCTCTTAACAAAGAGACAGGCAGCCCGAGGCTGCCTGCGAGAAAGAACCAGCAGAGAAAAGGAAGTGTCAGGCACCCAGGGATCCTCTTTGCTTCCCGGGTTTCACAACCAGAGTCCTTAGCAGCTTCTGAAGGAACTTCTGAGGAGAAGTGGCAAGTCAGAATCATCTCCCATCCTCGTCACAGCAAGAGGAGTTAATTACTTAGCCCCCTCTTAATTTCATCTTACCTGGATAACCCGTGCAAGACCCAGGTGCTCAGAGCCCCTTAAGCCACCAATTTGCTTCAGGTCTGCAGCAACCACAAAAACTTTGGCAATCGGTGACTTTTAGCATTCTCCTTGCAAGCTCCAATTTCTTTTCATGTGGCCTTGCCATCAGACTGCGCTTCCGAGGCCCAGCAATCCTGATGGCCAAATCCCGCCTCTGCCCATCACCCCTGCACACGTTAACCCCTGCACACCAGCCCCATCCATTCCATCACGCTGCTGGGCTCCACGGGGCAGCAACGTTTCACTTGGCATTTTGCAACGCCAGGCATCTCGGCAGCTTCCTCCCACCTGAAACACACAGCCTCATGGCTTGCCACCTCTGGTTTCTTACAGACCTCCCCCTTGCAACTCCCAGCAACCATGGAGCTGGCTTGGGCCCCCAAGGAATGGGAGCTATTTTGGCACCTGATGTGTCACACAACGTAAGGACAGAGAGATGAAAGGCTGAGACACTTGGCCAGCCAGCCCTTAGAGCACCCCTGATCTGTGTGCAGAAAGCAAGCGGGCTTCCTCCGGAGCAATTCCAAGTTTGACTTGCAGCAGACGAGCGCTCTTCCCCTGCCTGCTTACTGACAATGCACAAGGGTCATTCCCCGCAGCCACGGGGAGACTGGGGTTTTAATTCACCCTCTGAGCACAGGGAGTTTGGAAATCTGAAGCCTCACCACCTAAGCAAAACCCTCCCGCAATTACCTGCATGGAAGAGCACCGACTCAGAGGGCAGCTCCTTTTCAGGGGTCCTTTTAATAACCCAGAAACAGCACATGCATGCTGTGAAGAATTAGGATCGCCACTGGGAAGCTAAATGGTCCATAAAACGTAACGGCTCTCTGGCACAGGGAGCACAGCGAGCTGGAGGAGAGGTCTCGGCAGCTTCCCATTGCCTGGTCTGCAGGGGACATGCAGGACCCCACACGGGGACAGTGTTGAACCCAGGAGGATGCTGGCACTGAGAGCAACCCAACACCCAGAGGGGAAAGGGAAGCAAGGATGAGCAAGGGGCACCTATGGAGAGAAGACCAAGGACGTCCTGGGATGTAGGTGCTGGGCAGATGGGAGGAGAAAAGCCCTGCTCAAAGAAAAGCAAAGCTGGTGGGACCCAGTTAGGACAAAGTCCTAGGCTGCAAGAGCTTCCTGCACGTGGCCCCGCTGGCACAGCGCACTGCATCCTCCTTCTTCTTCCCACCACCTCCTCCATCCTGCTCTGCTGCGTGTACCACCTCCACCTGCCTTGCTCCAACGCCTGGTCCAGAGCAACCTCTGGCCAAACACAGAAAAGGCGACTGCAGCGTGGGACAGACTTAGCCCAAAAGGTTATGTCTGCAGCTCGGGTGTCCTGCACGCACCCCGACATCCACTCCTTGGGAGTCAGTGGCCGGACAACGCGCGGGAGAATACGCTGGAGGGAAAATACCAGGGCTGACCTCAAGATGGCCCAGTAGGTCTTTGCCAGCCAGGAGCTTCAGGAGGAGAGGGACCGAACCCATCCAGGAAAATGGCTCCCACCAGGACACAAACACGCAAACAAACAAAATGCTTTCCATAAACCCACTGAATTACACAAAGCTTGACTAGAAGACGCAGCTCCCAGGCTGGCAGTGCTTTCAAGCAGAGCCCTCTACCCAGAGCAGCCCCAAGAGTGCTGCTCCCAGCTCAGGCTCTGGGCAGGCAGCGCTGGTGCCAAGCCACGACCACTCTGCCTCCGCTTGGAAGTCAGAAGAGCTGAGATCCAAAGTGGGAGAGCTGATGTTAGCCCCAGCATGGGACACTACAGCTGTCCAGAACTAGGAGAATTAAGCTTTTTGAGTAATAAAGAAGAGTTGTGCTTTATGAAGCTACTCCTCTTGCCACAGACAAGAAAACCCAGATGACAGAGTCTTCCAGTGGTTTATCCTCTACTGCCCTACAGTCAGCCAGCTTTTCACCTCCCCAGGCCACAGGTAACCACAACGCTGATTGCTATTAGAGGCCTCTCCTACAAGCACAGAGGGCCAGGGGTGTGCTTTTTACCAAACGCCCATTATAAATCCACTGGTTTTGGAGCCATTTTGACTGAATTCATTATGACACTGGACCCAGAATTCACCTGAGATCCTGCTGCAGAGGGTTTATTCTTCCTTACAGTATAGGCAGACAATGCTGGGACAGATGGCTTTGCATTCATCAGTGCAATTGTCCAAATATAGCCTGAGTTACTTTGCCCAGGAATGGAAACATTCACCTCCTGCATTCATTACCCCACCTCGATGGCTCGTTGCTGGAAACGGAGCATTTCATGCAATGCCCATCTCATTTCCCCTACTCTAAAAATTTATTCCACGTTTCTCCACCACCCTTCACCCTTGTTTCCAACTCCTTTGCTCCTAATTCCCAAGCAGCAGAATCCAAGCTCCTCAGAGCACGTCAGGCATCATGGCCCAATAGATCTGTGCCAACCACAGCCCTGACGGTGACAAACATCTTTGCTGTGATGCCCCAGCCAAGAAGCAGACCCGAAGGTGACAGTCACTTGCACGATGATCCCCGTGCAAAGATTTCACGTCCAAAGCTTAATGCAAAGGCACCCGCAGAGCCACACGTTGCGGAAGGGCTCGTGCAACCAGCACGTTTCAGACAAAGCCAGGAATGGAAGGCAGCTGGGGACCCACTGCAGGAGGACAAGGAAAATAAGCGTGCTGTACTCATTTTAAGTAGGTGTTGCACACTCTTCTTTTTGAGGGGGGGAGACCTTAAAAATAAAACATTTATTTTGCATTACTGATATCATTTCCTTTCAAAACAAAAAGCCGGCCTGCGGGGTCACAGAAGTGAATGGGGTCAGTGCTACTCCCTGTAAGTGCTAGAGAAGAGCATGCTCGTAAGGCTGCCTTGCTTAGCTCCAGCAATGCACTTTAGGATGTAATTACATGAACAACTCCATCAGCAAAGCTGACTCAAAAGGTTCCTGACCCTGGATATTCAGTCCCATCCCTGCGCCGTAGTTCACCACCCTCTTCTTGAGCCAACGTAACCATGTGAAAGGGTACACCACGGGCTCGCTCAGCAAAATGATCCCCACTAAAAGCGATGACAAAAATAAGCTAACCCAAAGATTTTGGGTTGGAAAGGAATTCTTTTCCTATTTTTAAATCAGATTACTGTGTTATATCTCTGTTACCAGCTCCTCCCTGTTACTCTCGAAGCCACGTCCTGCCCTGCTGCCACCCGACCAGCCCACCCTAAGGCTTCTCCTGCCTGTCCCCACAGCTCCCCGGGCAGCTCCGCTCCCTCGCTGCAGGCTGCCTGCATTTCCCTCCCAGGAAACGACTGCTGATGCCCTCCTGGCCCTGAGATAAAGAACAGCACGCAGGAGGGACACCGACACCATCAATCCTTCCCTCGTGACCTAAGGCCGATTCCAACCCGATCCTCCAGGACAGAAGACCAGAAGCAGCAACCCGCTGACACTCAGCAGCCTGGGGAGGCAGGTGTCCTCCAGCTGGCAAAACTTGTGCAGGAAAATCCAGACAGAGAGATAAAATTAAGCAGTGGTATAATTCATTGCCCAGAATTTACTAATATGCAACCTAGGAAGAGCACCAAGGGCCATAAACATTTCAAGGCACTTCGCAGTGTTTTATCACTGTATTAGAGTACTTGCCTTTTAACATTTATTTAAGAAAATAAACTTCTGCGCAGTAGTTTCCTGGGAAGAAATAAATTAGCATGTTCTGACCAGCCACAGCACAAGCACCTTCGTGTTGGAGGTACGCAGAGCAAAGCCTACGCACATTTTTACCCATCTGATGCATGTGCAGAATGATCCGAACATGGAAGGGGAAGGATGAACTTGATGCTAAGGTGTCGGTCTGAGATTCAGACGTGGCTCAGCTCCTCTCTCTGCCTCTGCCTGCGTGACCACAGGCCCCTCACTTAACCTCGCAGCGTCTCAGCTCTGTGGCTACGAACACGCAGCAAAACCGCTCCCCTCGGCTGCCCGGATTAATTCCCATTGTGCTTAAAAAGCAGGCAAAATGGTTCCACGCACAGAGGGAGGCAATTTGACATTTCCGAAGAGATAAAACCACACTAAAGAGCTTACAATGCAAGGGCTCAACCCCGGCAGACTCCGAGTACCCTCTCTATCCACTAAACCCATCTCCTGCAGTCAGCAGCACGTTACCCTCGCCACCCAATGGCACATCAACGCGATTTGCTTAATCACCGGTGGCACTTGTGTCCTGGGTGCAGGATGAGGTCCCAGCAGCCGAGCAGACTACGTCGGGGCTGAATCCGGCCCTGGAGCTTTTCAACTTGGAGGAGAACTTGCAACAGGCTGAAGGAATCCTCCCGCTGGGCCTGAGGACCGTGTGCTAACGAGGCTGTATCCCCACTCATATTTTAGCTTGGCAGGTCTGGTGCTCCTTTCATCTTTTGCTTCAGGTAGCTCTCTTTAATTAATAACATTTCTGTGCCGGCGCAGGGAACTTTCCACCCAGAATGAATGGCCCTCTCTCATTAGAACCACGACTGTCATGATGTATTCAGGAGCAGGAGCGTGATTCATTCCCCTGTCTGGGAACGCGGGGTGCTGCTGGGGGGTGGCGGGGAGAAGAGTCTCTGTAATGAGTGACGGAGGTTTGCTGAAGTTGATGTGCGACTCTGGCGGCTTGAACTGCCTTGTCAGGACAAGCCTTCAGAAAGGTGATGTTCCTACTCAAGAGGTTTTCCTCATTAAAGAAATTGCATCTTAACAAGAGGGAAGAAGGGGAGGGGCGGCAGGAGAGCTGCTGTCTCCCCGACTCCAGCCTGGTTCATGCGAAGCCGGAGCTGAAAGCTGGCTGATGGGAGCGCAGCCGGCAGAGATCAGCACTCCTTTTCTGAGCCCTCGTGCAGCAGCCAAATCCCCCACCAGTGATTTTCTCTCTTGCATTGCACCAGACCCATGAAGAAGTCACTGGTGGCAGGGCCGACGACCTCAACTCATGCCTCCATGAGCCCTTCCCAGGTGCTTGTGTCCCCTTCCCTGCACCCAGCTCTGTGTGCTCCCTGCTGCCAGAGGGAACCCAGGCAGACACAGCTCTGTGATCTTCCACAAAAGCTCCAATGTTCAACAAAAATCAAGTCTGCAGCCACAGTGCCATGATCCCTGAGGATCCTTGAGCCAAGCAAAGGCTTCACAGGTCCTTTAGCAGCTGAGTGTCCATCCTGAACGCTGCAGACCCAGACACTGCTAGAGACCATCAGCAGAGAGCAGTACCTTGACAGTCACTGTTTCTCTTGTGCTTTTCTTTGAACTAAAAGTGCTACGCACGTTGCAGTGGGGTTATGTCCTCACTTCCAGCACTGACAGGCTGGAAGGTTCCTCCTGTGTTCCAGCCCATACTCCCCATCCAGCTTGCTCACCCCGCTGTGCTTCCCAGTGCCCTGGCACCTGCTGGTAACACCCACAGTAGACAGACCTGTCCAAAAACCACCGTTTCCAGCTCCTGAAGAGCACATGCAGACTGAAGCCAACCTGCCCAGGTCTCTGCTGGAGAAGCCAGGAACAAGGCTGCACGGTTTGCCACCAGCAGCCAAGCTGAAGACAATGAAGAACAGGAGCTACAAACCACAGGAGCCTCTGGTAAGAGGAGCACAGGTTGCTTCGCGGACAGCTACGCAAGCAGCTGTCACTGCGAAGGGAAGGAAGCTGAGAAAAAGAGCAGAGTCAGGAACAGACCTGCCCCAAATCACCGCTCCCCAGGCCAGGAAGCACTGCAGCAACACACAGACCTTTGTAGGCAGCAGTTCTTCAGCACGGGGCAGCATCGTGCTGTGGAGGAAGCACCAGTGCCATGACTTCAGCCTCGGAGTGCTGAGGACAGCACATGGACCCTGAAACCTCACACGAGGGGCAGATGGATTGCATTGCAGTGTCCCACTCCCCAGAACACTGTGGGCAAGCACACAGAGCAGATGCCAGAGGTGTATCTTCACCCCAGAGCAATGGCCTTACCATTCTGGGTGCATTTCACCTCGTTTTCCAGAATTCTTCTGGAACCCAGAGGGGTTTTTATTGTGCAACACTTCCAAGGACACACTTGGGCAGGCAGCATCGCCTCCCCGCTCGCTGCCCCAGCGCCTTCAGTGCCAAGCGTGTGGTCTCCATGCAGCAGAAGAAGGCACCAGCCACAAGTCTTTTAGGGAAGTCCAGGGTAATTCCCTGGAATACTTCCTAGATGTTCCACCTCTCTGCGGATGTATCTATCTCCCTGTCTGAGCAGCCTCGTTTCAGCTCCGTGCCTTCCCTCTTTCAAAAGAGATGCTCAGTTCTGCTTTGCTAAACCCTATTTGGCAATGTGTCTAAACACACGCAAACTTAATTAGTTCAGGAGGGAGACTCGGCATTTGTGGTGACGGATAAAAGTAATGGGAAATGAGACAAGTCAGAGCTGGCAGGGAGTCCTCACTCAAGCCTCGTTCGCTGGCACGGCGCTAATCAGATGTGACGCTACACGCTGCTGCACCCAATCGGCGGCGGAGCGGCGCGATGAGCTCCTCTCCGAGCGGCTGCAGCCAGGCTCCCTGCATCCGTCTGGTTGGAAACATGAAATTTATTTTCTGCTCTGCCCTGGAGACGCTTCCGGATTGAATCCTGGAGTTAATGGTTTAAAAAAAATTTTTTAAAAGGAAGAGGGAGAAACGAACCGCTCACTGCAGCCTCGTGGCCAGGAGTGGAGTCTTCTTTTCCAGCTGACTAGTGAGGCACAATCCATGCGAGAGACCACTGAAAATGGTGAATCAAGTATCTTGGGCCCAGATCTGCGTGTCCTGCTGGGCCAGCTCACCCCACAACCTCTACAGCTCACCAGAAAGAGGACCCAGCTTCACTTCTGTTTTCCCTACTACACAGCTCTGAAGCAGAAAAAAAAAAGAAGGTTGCCCATCCCATGCAGACACTGAGTTAGGACGTCATTACCTGGGAACCTCGTTATCCCACTGTGAAAGGGATGGAAAGATGGGCTTTGAGCAGATGCAAATTACAACCCTGTTCCTCACAACCCTCACTGAAAGCAGTAATTTGGACTCTCAGAACAGCGATACAACAGTAAAGAGCTGAGAAAAGAGAACAGGTGAGAAACAGAAGTGTAGCACATCCTTGCAGCTGTTTTTGTGTTGGTCTCTAACAAGAGTTAGAGTACAATATACAAAGAAAAATATGTATTAATTCAAAGCAGAGACAAAGGAATTGGCAATATAACTCAGACACAGGTTCTGGTCATGGCCTCAGCAGAGACCCAGTAAATTCTGACTCAAAAGAGCATGGCAAATTTCTCATCTCCACTAGCGCTTGTGCTGCTGCTCCCATCCTTGTATCTCATGTCTCACTAATCACACCAAGAAGAAGTAAGGAGCTGCCACTCTACAAAGACCACTCTGCAGGGAGAAAACCAGTGCTGATTGCTCCCAGGCTGTGTGCAGTTTATTTAGGCTTCCAAGCTGGGGAAACCAATGTCACAGGGAACACCAAGTAACACTACTAACGAGTTGTGGATGTCAGCTTAGCATTGTACGTGTCAAGTCCATGCTTTACCAGGGTGATAACAACAGGGGTCTTTACCCGGCACGGTGAGGAAATGAAAAGCTGAAGCGAGATTATAGCAGTCCAGGTGAATTCAGCACAGTATGACACTGATCTGCAAATATCTTACAGATTAGATTAATTTAATTCTTAAACACAATTCCACTTTATTTTTAATCCCATTTTCAGGATGCTGGTCTAGCTGTTTTGGTAATTAAACATGCGCATTCACCAAGACTTGTAGATCCCAGTCCCCACCTGGTACTCTCTCGATCCCAGTCACCCAGCTGATGGACATGACCTTAACGACAAGAACACCAATGAAGCGTGCCAGGCTTGGCTCAGGCTCTTTCCAAAGGCTACTCTGATTCACATCCAGTTAACGTGCCAAGATGACAGAGAGAAGGCCTTGCATGTCAAAGTCAGGTAAGGGCCACTGCTTGATTTGGGCGTACAGTAATGGTGTTCATTCATGCGCTCAGATACCCATCCCTTTGGAAAATACATTGGATAAAACCAGAAAACATTACAAAGCCCCGGTTTAAACCTTTCTTGGGGTTATGAAAGGATTCATTTGCTAGAGGGATTATCCTAGGCAGTGATCTGGCACTATGCCTAGCACCTACCTGTCTTCTTAAACAACCCTCCACTCCCAATTATGCACGGCAAACAACGATTTCCCTGAAAAACAAAGACTAGGGACAGTCGGAGGCTTGCAAGAACAAAGACATCCACACTACAGGCAAGCATGGAGCAGGAAAGCCCAGAAAAATCTCCCTCCCCTTCCATACTCACATCACTTTCAAATCCCAGTCTCCACAGGTCACAAAAATCGACTTGACGCTGGGATCTAAGAGGCCTTCCTTCGCCATCCACTCGTCAACCCTCTGAAAGGAAGGCAAGAAAAGGGGATGAGTTTTGCAGAGACAGGCCGAGCCACAACAGTTAAACTCAGATAAGCTGCTTGCAATCAAGAGAGAAGAAAATTGTGATCTTATCCACCCCTCTCCCTCTCTCTCTCTCCTCTCTTTGCTTGCCATCTGAACAACAGCACGTTTGGACCTTTGAAGATTTCTGATAGGAGACATCAGGCAACCAGAGCGGAGATGATCTTATCAGACATCGCAGCCGCGCTGCTCGCAGAGGGATGGGAGTTGTGCAGCGTTACCGGGATGATACAGCCCTGCTGTTACTTGCCATACCTCTGCTTCAGCTCTCCCTGGACCAAATGGGCTTGTGCTAAGTAGAACCTGTGTCCTCTCCAGCCAAGAGGAGCACACTCATTTCTTGAAGCTCTCCAGCGTGGCCTGGGGGAGGGAAGCCAAAGCAAGAGGCTCCACCGTGGCTCTCCAAGCATCAGGCTGGGAACTGAGAGGAATCAGGCAGCAAAACAGAATTGAGAGATTCTGACTACCTGCTTTGATAGCCACTGGAAGCAGGTGACAGGCTGCAACTCTGCAGCCTCGCCAGCAGCATTTCCAGTGCTTCAGCAGGAGAAATCTCTCCTCTTCCCATCACTCGACACCTTCAGCTCCTGAACAAACAAGCACGCCCCAGAAACTGTCTGACCCAGATCAGATTTTAACCTAGAAATGTGCAGCTGTGCTAACACCTTCTCGGTCCAAATAAATCCACAGAGGTGTTTCCACGCTCTGTGAAACTCCTGTGGGATCGGAGGGGGCCATTTCCTGCCATACCCCAGTGGCGGTGTGCATTCAGCCATCCAGGCAAAGGTGTGTCCTCCTGGGGCAGGTAACAGGCACGGCCACGGGTGCTTAGGGCCCCGTGCCGCTGTCACAGGCTCTCTGCAGGGCAGGAAGGGCTGCCCCAAAAGTAGAGCCCAGCCTGCTGCCCCCAAGCCCTGTGCCTCCCTCCAGCCGCCGGGATCTCGTGGCCAGGCTCCTGCTGCGACCTTCCTGAAGTCCCTGATGTGAGCGCCCGCGAAGCGCCGTCTCCATGGAGGATTTTCAAGCCTTTGATTTGATTTCCGCACATAAGCAATTGTCGCAATTATTCTGATTAGGAACAATTAGGTAACACAGCAGTGGAAATCCTGACAGAGACAATGCATCGAACGGCAACCTGCAGCCCAAGCGGGCTCTGCTTGAGGAGGTTTCCTTCCCTATCTGACTACCAACAAAAGCTATTGATGGAGAAATACTCCCAAGCTAATTAAGCCCTAAATGCTGTAGGAATTCAGCATTAAGCAGATGGCATTATTAGGGCTCTATCTGCATTCGCACATCCTCCAGATTAGATTTCAGAGGCATTTTCCTTCTATACCACGTGTATTATCGAGCGTTTAAACAGGTAGAAAAAATTAATTTAATAAAGTGCTGAGGGAGGGAAAGAAAAAAAGAAGGCAGAGCTCCCAGAGCAGTGATCTCGAGCAGCGTCGTGGTGCTTTAAAACTGGCTCAAGAGAGAATCGCCTCTTCTCCTATCTACTGGCAGGAGTTTGGATATCTTGTCAGTACCCTTGACATGAACAGCTGGAGATGACAGATCAATGGTTCAATACTCTCAGCAGCGTGTCACTGACGTGACAGCAAATGTTATTCTAATGAAGCTGTAATCATAGTCAAATTACGCGGTTCGATTCTCAGCAAGGGGAGGGTGCAGGGAGCGAGCTGAAGGGAGGACGACAGGAGCAGAGGTCAGAGGTGAGGAAATAAAGGTTACTCTGCTTACCTCAAGCACTTGCTGGAGGCTGGGCTGCCCATCCACCATGCCTTGAATAATCCCAGTCAGCTGAAACGAGAGACAAACAGAGAGCAGGCGTCACAGCGGCACTCAAAAGATCATTAGAAAGGGCTCCTCTCCTGTCCATCTCCCTGCGACCAAACCACGCTCCCCTGACCCCAGTGGGCACATTGCTGAGGGGCCAGCGCAGCAGAGCCACGGGCAAGGGCAGAGCTCCATCCCAAAAGCAGGACACAGGGGGGCTTCTGCCCGCACCACAAAGCGGTGAAATCCCACAAGGCAGGGCACGATGGAGCCGTGGTGCGGCTGCACACACCGACACGATGCCCCAAATGCTGCCCCCTTCCAGATCTCCAGTTCTGAAGTTGTCCCGAATTACCCAAGCAGGGCAGCTACTGGGGGCTCTGGGCATGCCCCTGCTACCAGCGAGACACCAAAATTGTGGTGTCAGACAAATGGCACAGGCCACTGCTGGTAAGGCAGAACCACAGCGGCTCCATCCATCCTCCCCTGTGCTGGGCAGCAAAAATCACAGCTGGACAGCCTGGCTGCCCGAAGGTAGGGCACACGCACAAAAAGATGCGGTCTCACGGGCCTTTGCCTGCATTGCCCAGGCTTGCTCGAGGCACACAGAAAACAGATAATTTTTCTGTCTGCCTTCCAAGTGACAAAACTGTCTTTTCCCATATTGAATATCGGAGGTCAGTAGCTTGCCATCAATGCACCCAAGTAATTAAAAAAATCATTATCAAACCGAGCGCACGCCACGGGATTTCGCTTCATCTGGCGCCTTCCTCAAGCTACCCACACCTCGCACGTTTTCATAACGTGGAGCTCAGCCGCAGCCCGGCCGCACACCCTGCGACCTGCACGTGGTGCCACAGCATCCGCCCGAGAGCATCCTCCGGGCACTTTCCCTGCAGGGCAGAGCTCACCGATGTGCACACCACAAACCCTGCCCCAAACTGTAGGGCTAAGCTTCATGAAAAGCACAGCAGCCGAAAGCAGCTCAGCTGCTTCCACCTCTCTGTTTCGCTGGCGCCTCGGCTTACAGCACTGAACTCGGAAGGAAGGAGAAAAAAAAAAGAAAAAAAAAAAAAGAAGAGATTAAACTCCAATTAAACTGTAATTACATTTAATGAATACCAAATACCTGACTCACTGAATAAACTGTAAGTGGAAAGATTATTTTCTCATCGTGACTTCCATGGAATGGTAATATATACCTTTTAGGGAAAGGATTTTAATTTTAAGGATGTAGAGTTCCTCTAGGTGGGTTTCTCAAGTTCATCAAGCCATTATGAGGTGGAATTTTAAGGAAGTGGAGAGACACACACACTCTCATATTCCAGAAACTGTTTTTATATTAATCTGTATTTTAATTGGGTAACAGCTGCTGCCTACAGACTTCCTGTATTCTAGGAGGCAAATAGATTTAGGAGATTAATGCGTGGCTCTTGCGAGCATTTTTCAAAGCTCCCTGGCTTGTTTCTTCCTCCCCTCGCTGTCCTCCTCTCCAGGTATTTGCCTGGCAGATGTGGGCAGCTCACCTCCCCACAAGGGGCTGCCTCTGGCTCTCAGGGCAGCTCAGACCAAACCCCTGGGAGCAGATGACAGGCGAGCATCTGGGGAGATGTCCGGCACCTCCTGCACCAACGTTAGTGGCTTCTGCTGCTCCTGCTACCTTCAGGACCGCATCGCTCAGCACCACAGCTCCGGTACAAACCGGTGCCCAAAAGGGACCAGATTTCTCCCCTCTCACACTTTCTGATCCTTTCTGCTCTCAGCTGTGTAAGTCACCTCTAACACCCACCCCAGTGCCTTGGGTTGCTGCGGTGCTGTTTGCTCGCGCAGTTTTGATAAAATATAAAAACATAAAATGGCACAATTGTAAAGTTTCACTGGCGATCCCAAGAAGCACATGGTGCTTGGGAACATAAACAAGCCATAAGGCATTTATCCTGCTGTACTTTTATTGTCTGTTCCTTCAGCAAAAAATCAATGAAAATTTATCATAAAAAGAGAGCAAAGTACCATGAAAAAGCCCGTACCAGCACCCTGTGTGTGGAAGGAACCTCTCACTTTAGCTCCTGGCATGAGCTTTTTGGGCATTGGACAAACCACCTGCATCTTCCCAAAGGGTGCGAGGAGCTTTTTGTACTTAGCAGCAGCTTCCGACCACCTGCGACTGCTTTCCACTGTCTCTGCCGAAACATTTGGCACCCCTCTAACTGTAACCAAGCCTTAGGACTCATGTTTTAAAGTCAGGTGAGGAGAGAAGGGACCAGACCCACAGAACGATCCAGCACGGAAGGTGTGCTCTTAGCCACCGGTGTGGGAGGTCAGAGGGACCTCCTGCAGCTCGGGTACAGCACAGACACACCGAAACCTAACCCAAGAGATGCCCCCAAGGGTGATCATGAGCTCTCCACCTCGCAGACACCCTTCCCATGCGGTGCTGTCTTCGAGAAGTGGAAGGTGAGAAAGGCTCCAGGCTGGAGGAGGAACATCAAGTGACCCCAGTAATCCTTCCACCCCAAACAGCCCGACTGCTTCCTGCCAAAGCGAGGAGCAGAGAGGGGAAAGCAGCAGCACAGCAGCCAGGCTCTCGTGCAATGTCAACACCGCTGCTTTGCTGCAGAGTTTATCTGGGAAACCATTGTATTTCTACTCCAAGACAGTTTGCTGATTACCTAAGCACTTGTCTCTGGTGTACAATCTGATAATCAGGCCCGGTCTTTCTTTGTAGACAAAGAGGCCAATAAATCTCACCCTTTGTAAGTAGAGGTGCACAGACAAAGCCCTTTACTGGCATTTAGCAAAATAGGTATTTTTCAGGAAACAGAAAGCAGCTGAAAGCTGAAGGCAAGTGCTGGAGGCGGGCAGGCAGTGGCTGCTGGGGAGCTGGATGTAGGGCAGAGCCAGCAGTGTTGGGGCGCTGCCTGGCCACACCACAGCACCCCTGGGTCCCCCCAGCACTACAGCCTCTGCAAAAAGCAGCTGCAAGTGACGGAGGGATAAAGAAACAGCAGGAGGAAGGATGCAGCTGAAACGGTATGTCAGTGTGAGTTCATTAGTGAGATGACTTCTCTGGAAATCAGATGTACAAAACTTACATTTGGGGCCTTTCTCTAGAAGGTAACATTGCTCCTGGCAGAGATCAGGTGCAACTGGGAGATTTAGCACAGCACACATTGTGCAAGCGTGTAGCCAGCGAGTCTCATGCGGGTAGGGCCAGCCCAAGTAGTTGTCCAGCCTTCCAGTACTATGCTTGCAAAAATGTCTCCGTTATAGCTATAAATGAGTGAGAACGGAGGGCTTTCGGAAAGCCCCTCTCCTGAGAGTAATGTTTTCTGGGCTTACTCTTTTTTTTTCTTTTCCTTTTAGTTTAAATAAAATACCTTTGGCTGGGTTTTAGTTACAGGAGAAGGAAAAAAAAGAGAAGTGTGTGTGTATATAAATATAGGTTTTATTTTCTTATTTATTTTTACAATGTGCAGATACAGAAGGGGCTAGCTGGTCCTGGAAGATGTTTCACTTAACACACAGGAGCCATTTTTCATCCAACTCGTACGTGGAGGACAAGCATGTCAAAGGCCAAAACCTGCAGCTGCGGAGGCTGCAGCAAACACACCGTGGTGTCAAGGAGCCTGGATGAGACCAGGCCTGAACAAAAGACTCGGATGCCCTGATCCCACAGTCAGTGCTTTAGTTACGGAGCTGGCCAACATCCGAACAGTGCGGTAACAGGAAAAAAAAACAAAGCAAACAGGACTTATAAACTCTGTGCTGATGGCTGCAGCAGGGGGGGAGTGCTCACTTGCAGAAACAGTTAACTTTGTGTTGAATGAAATAAATAAATAAAAATAAATCAAGCCCCTTTCCTTTGAACCATCAGGGCTCACATTTACCCAGTTCCTCGCATGCTGCCTTCATCCTCTCATCCCTGTCTCGGGAAAGGTGGCTGCAGCTCCAGAGCAGCTGTCCTTGGCAATGAGGAACCAAGGAACAAGATGCCACTTCTCCAGCAAGTGCTTCAGGTACCCCACAAGCACGTCATCAGTCTTAAAAATCCTGATGTTGGTTATCTTACCACTCTGAGGGGCTCATCAAACCACACTGGAGAGTCACAGCTCCGAACCACGGAGCAACACGACGTGTCCTCCCCCTGAGCCACGCTCTCTTTTTTAACCCTCCCCACCAACGAGCACGTGGCACAATCACAGAGCTCACAGAGAGGCTGCAGCATTCTGCACGTCAGCTAACACCCAGCAGTGCTTTCATTTTGTGGTCACCCAGCAATATCTTCGTTAGTTGTGAATAGAACTGATCTTAGCTAGCAGATCATAACCAGGAACACTGATTATGAACCCAAACGGAGGCCTTTGCATTCTATGACAATGACAAAATGATCCCCGTGTCCTTAACGTGAGGCTGGCATGCCACCCTGCCTTGCAGCTGCACTGTGAAGAGGCAGCCCCGACCCCGGTGCAATGGAAACCTGCTCCCCAGGGAGACTCTCGGAGCACCAGGGAACCTTTGCACTTTACCTCTGTGCAGAAGGGCGTAAGCTGGGGATGCACCACAGGCTGAACATACATGTGAAAGGTGGATTCGATCTCCATCGTCCTGCCATTCAGCTTCAGGATTGGGAATTCGATGATCTCCTGCATAGGACACAAAGGAAAGCAGCTGTTCACTTAAACCAAACAAAAAAGGAAGCAGGATACGATCCAGCTTCTGTCTGTCCAGCAAGGACATCCCAGGGGCTGCCTGACGCCCAGTGCCACCCTCTCCATCCACCTCACGCTGCTTTTGGATGCCACCAGGAGCTCTTTCACACTTGCAGGCTCCTGCACGAAGCAGCTCCTTCCCTGGAGAGGCTGAAAACAGAGGCACACAGAGCATGGCCACAGAGGGAGGAGAACTGGGAGCCCCCCCAAACCACCCCTCTGCAATATAGCACAGCAGCGAGCCCTGCTTCATTCTCCTCTTTGTAGCCGATTTATGCTGATAGGGAAATAAAAACGTTCTTCATCAGAAGAATGTTCGGTTATTTGAATAATCAGCAATCAAAAATTTACACGGACCTGTTAATAAAAAGTTTAAACAAATTCGGTTACGATGGATTTCACAATTATTAAAAAATACGCGTGGAATTAAAAAAGCCGACCGCTGAATAAAAGCGATAAAATCCTTTGTGCTCGCGCCCCTCCTTCCCCGCTCCCTCTCCTCCTTCCAGTTTAATGTAAGAGGAGAAGTGACAATTTGTTTGGTGTCTTTAAAGAATAATTTGTCTATGTTATTTAATAGAGATGCATGGCACCAAGGTTCTGGAGTGCAAATGAGCCCGCTGAGTGATATCCATGCAACAAGCCTCTCAAATCACTTCTGGAGAGAAACGGGGAGAGGGAGAGAGAATAAAAAAAAATATTGCTTTTTAATATTCAAAAACAGTTTGCAAAATTTAATCAAAGCAGAGCAAAAGCTAACATTTTTACCACTTTGACATTTTTATTAGCGCTTTCATAAATTTTTAAAACATGAATGGAATTAGTTTAACAACAAAAAAAACTGCCTGAAAACATCTGGAAGAGACAAATAAGAAATAAAAAAAAGGACAAAAAAAAAACCCTAACTCCTGCGAGTAAAATTAGCATGTAGAAAAGGCAGTCGCTGCAGAGGAGCTGACACAGTTTTTGCACCCTGGCTGCGACCCCCGTGACCCGCAGGCGGAAATTATCGTGAGGTCACGTATGGGAGCTGCTGACATCACCTCCCCAGCAGGCAGGGGGACGGCGAGAGGATGGGTGGGGAGATGGAAATAACAAATAATTCAAATAGCCGGGGGAAACACCCTGCAGCCCTGCTGGGGACAGCCCATGGGTGCATGTACCTGGCCCTGACCACGGTGTGATGCAAGGGGCACGTGCTTACTGTGATGGGAAGCTGGAAAAGTAAAGGAAATAAATGTTAGTAAGTGTCCAGGTGGAGACACCGAGAAGTCAAATGGTTTCCCCAGGGCCAGCTATGCTGCACGCAGTGCTCATGTACACCAAGAGAAGAGGTTTGGGAGCATCCTTCCCCACTGACAGCCACCAGGAACAACCATGTTTCCCGCTGCTGGGAAGGGGCAGGGAGGAGGATGCAGAGGCAAAATGCCTGCACATGGCCTGGGTGGCTTGTGGTGCAGCCCAAGTCCCCAGCTTTGGCCACGCAGCATCTCCCGTGCAAACAGGAGAGCCTGACTCTGAACAAGGACACAGCTGCACGGGGCGCTCCCTGCAAAACAACCATCACGGATGGACACTGATCAAAGAAAACATCTGTTCAGAAAGCAAATGGACTGTGAAGTTCAGATCCAGTGACAGGACGGTGTAACAGAGCCAGCTTTAACCCAGCACAGCACCACCATGCCACCAAATAGCGCACCCAGTCCCAAAAGGGGCTGGGGAAGCTGCCCTGGAGGTCTGCACAGGGTGAATACCACACCAGGTGAGCCCACGGCGGGGCGAGGAGAGGGCTCAGCCCCCCGAGAAGGGCAGGCGCAGGCTGCATTTCCCAGCAGGGCTGCGTTGCAATGCAGAGCTCGGTCCCACGGGACCAGCGATGTCCTCAGGGGCCATCAAGCGGCTGGATGCGAAGCCGGGCTGAAAGACGGCCCCGCCGCTATCCCAGGCACAAAAGCATCGCCTGCCTCCGAGAACCACAGGCAAAAAAAAAAAAAAAAGCACTTCCAGGAGGGTCAGATTAAAACAGACGGAGGAAATAAAAGAAATAAAAAGCTCTACTTAAAAAAAACGTGGAAAATTTAACAATATCCAGCGTTACGGCAGGGCTGGGGGGAGCGTGCAGCCAGGCAGCTGGGGTGGGACCCACGGAGCAATTCGAAGGGCTCAGGAGAAGGAGCGGCAGCTCTTTTGGGCTTATTTGGTCAGTTTTTTTTTAAGCGAGCGGTAAAGGAGCTTTCCCAAAAGGCTGTTTATCTGCACGCTTCCTCTGGCGGAGATTTTTCCAGTCTCTGGCAATGTTTGCTCCACTGGTATCTAAGGCAACAGATACCAGCCCCATGAAATCAGCCCCACTCCTCACTAACGACGTTAGCCAGTCCTGCAATGAAATTTAACCTGTGACACTGCTGTACTTTTCATTTAAACTTTCATTTGGAGAGAAGCAGTGTTTGGAGACCCTGCAGTTTGTCCTGCTAATAAAGACAAGTGTTGGGACCTTTAAAGGTGCCATTCATCTTTTGCCTTTATTAAATTCAATTTTCTTAAGCCCATGATACATCATGAAATTAAGAGTTGACATTCCTGCAGAAACAAAAATATCTATCAAACATAAACAGAAAGGGGGAAAAAAAAGAGCCCTCTATTACCATGAATTTATGGCTCAAAGTTGATCTGTTTCCACTTTTTTTTTTTTATTTTAACAAGCATATGGTTTGTTTTAGATATCCGAAATGTTATTACGGATCTAGAATTTCATTAGTAATTATTACGAAATGGTGAGCACTCAGACACACACGCACACCCCCAACAGCCCGCCTCTCCGACAGGCAGCCGGGCGCTCGCTCACGTTTCACGACAGCCCCTGGCGAGCTTAAAATACTCAGCTCCCTCCACCACGGGCTTTCTTTGCTTTCCTCCAGGTGGGGAAAGGTAGAGGAGAGCGGGGGAATTAACAGCAGCTCGCTGTCGTCTCCTTTCTTCCAGCAGCCTGATGGTTCTTACATGCTGCCCGGAGATCTCCACGCGCTCCCAGGCGCTGCGACGTCGCCTGCTGCCAGCAGCACTGGGGGCTTTGAGGTCTTGCCCCCCTGCAGCTGCTCCTGGCAGCACAGCCAGAAGTTCGGGACGTGCTCCAACGATGCTGCGGAGGTCCAGAGCCTGCAAAGAGCCACGAGCTCCCAGAAGAACAAATGCCCCCGCTCGAGTTTTGTAAGCGCCGCAATTAGGTGCTTTATTTACCGCTGCAAAGCGACTTGAAAGGAAATCCAGGAGTCAAAGCAGCAGCAATAAATAAGCGGCTTTTTATTTTTTCCCTTCCCTCGCCCGGGAAAAGTTGAGGGTGTTTTGTGTTGAGACATTCTGCGCGCGGCTCCCAATTACAGGCATTTGCATTTATATTGTTGGAGCACAGCGCTCCTAAAATCAATATTAACACGCTTAGAGGAAGAGGCAGCGGCACCCTGCCCTCCCCTGCGCTGCTCCCCCAAACCCCTGAACAATAGGAACCCGCAGAGCCCTGGGCTTATCCAGATCCATTACGGGGCCACTCTCCGTACAACCACCTTGCCTGCATGATTTCAGGGCATTTCGCACAAGTCCACGTGTCACCTTGCCCAGATTTTTTTGCCTTTCTTGTTTCTTTAAAATATTTTCCCAAAAAGAGGTACCTGATGCAAGCCCTCTGTGCAACCTGGCTGTCCCACGGCGGGCAGGCTGCAGGGCGCTGCACAACGGCTACAGATTTCCCCTTAAAAAGCATTTGAAAAATTCCTAAGGGTGTGTGAAATCACGCCTATAAAGGCAGCTTTTCCCTGCACGACCATCCTAAACGCAGCTCCCCTCCCTGCAACACCCGAGCGGGGATGCAAGAAGTCAGCTGCCTTGGTTTTCCTGATAATAACAGCGATGACCAAGCAGACAACCACTCGTACTAAACGCTCTCCTGTACCAGCACAGACCTCTGGTTCAGAAGGGCAAGCAGCTGAAACTGCACTAATGTCCACAGCGCAATCTTTTTGCTCATCAGTTTGGGTCCGGGAGCACTGGCATTACGAGGCTAAAGGAATACGATGCCCTGCAGGACTTCCCGGCCCTCAAAACCTTTCAGTCCAGAAGCCGGCGTGAGAAGAGGACAGGGCACACTTCGGGAGACTGATTTATATATTTGAGGAAGGCCGTGTGGCCTACTCAGTTCAAAAACTACCAGGGAATAATTTATCCCTTACTCCCACCCCCATTTGAAGAAGTTTAATAAACACGAGAATAAAAGATGCCCATAAAAATCAGAGCTGACTGTTCAAAACGCAATAAAAACAAGCAGATGCCTTTGAGAGAAAGGGATATTTTTTTTTTCCTGATAGGGAAAAGCATAAAACTTCCTACCCAAAGACTGCTTTACATCTTCAAAAAAGGTAAGGGGGGGAGAGGCAGGGGAGTCTGACGGAGGGGACAGGCTCAGCACCAGCTCGTTTTGTTCAGTTTGTGTTTTTTTTGTCCCGTCTTTCAAGAAAAAAAGTCATTTTATGCACAAGGAGCTTATTTCTTAAACAAACACTCGTGTTTTTGATTTACACCACGGGCTGCTCCTAAATAATTTATGGCGGGTTAAATTTATTGCACAGCCCTGGCCGGCTGCAAATTCGAATTGCCAAATAATTAGATTTTAGGGCAATGCTTATAAATTATCCGCCGATTTGTCCGGACTTGTTTGTCAGTTGCTTTGTGCTTCGGGTCATCTTTGGCATTTCGCTGTTTGTGTTTTAATTGCTGATTTACACTTTGACAGATGAGAGTTGATGCCTCCAAGATCCGGGAGGGGACGGGGGGGGGTGGTGGTGAAGAGCAGGAAGAATCTGAGCTTTTAAAGGCTTGTGATTCTCCTTTTTTTTTCCAAGGCAATTAAAATGGAAAAGGGACACAGTAAGGACAGCCTAGCCTAACAGGTCTGCCTCCCCTGCTTCCATTCAGAGCCTTAATTATTATTTTAACTAAAGCTGCTTCCAAGTGAGCAGCCTCGCACCGGCCCTCAGGGGCAGGAGCCAGGATGACCTCAGAGGTCTTTTCCCCGGTTCTAAATTTTTATTAAACTAACCCAAACTGGGACCACGAAGGCAACACCTCTGTGACGAGGGGCAGCAGGACTCCCGAATCAGGGCTGTCCCTTCCCAAAGGCTGCCTACCTGCACGCAGAGGAGCCTCACGATGCTTCTGTCCACGGGAAGTCACTCTGTGTGCTGATTAACACCGGTAAAAGGTCTTTGGGGAAGCAGCTGCCCCCCAAATTGCTTTTTCCCATCGCTACCTATTTAAAGTACCCATTTGCGCATACCCAACAATTTAATACGTTCAAACCATTGCCATATCTTGGAAAAGCACGGCAGGAAACGTGCACCAAAATCTGAACAGGAGGGGACAGGCAGGAAAATGAAAAGATCATGAAACAACGAGGAAAAGATGACACGAAGACAGCAACTGCTCCTTGATCGCTGAGTACCCAAGGGCTTTTCCTTCCCCCCTGCTCTTAGCTTAACCTCACCTTCTATCCCCAACGTTCAGGGGCTGAAACCTAATGCCAAAATCTGGATTTCCTTAGTTTTGAGCCGTCCTTGGGGTTCTGCACTGACATCAAACCTGGCTCATGGTTTCAGGTGCTTCCTTACAACCATGAGGGTGAGGGACCATTCTTCTTTCTTTAATAGGAGCTGAAACTCCCATCTAATCACATGCCCCCGGGAGCTGGAGCTTTAAGAGAGCCGTCTAGTCCATGCACCTGCCCGAAGGCATCACCACCTGCCCCTAAATCATTTCCGACTTTGTCTAGGCTGTTTTTACAGACTCCAATAAGAGAGACTCACGCTCCCCAGGCGCTCTGTCCTAGTGTTTCATTAGTCTTATCATTGGAAAGTTTTTCCTAATGCCTCATCTGAATTTCCCTCGCTGTTGTTTAAATTCATGACTGCTCTTCCTATCCACAGCAGACGCAGGCCGGAGCATTTCTCTTTCAGATCCTCTTGAAATGGTCTTAAAAATTTTTTTTGAGGTATGGAGTCCTAAGTGAACCCCTTCTCCAGCTCAGATCCCTCCTTGAAGGGCACGAACAGGAGCATCCACATCTTGCACATGACATTTTCCCCCTGAACTTCTCACTGTGAACATGAGGACTTCTTTCTGCCATTTGTACCTGATGTTTAAAGAGCAGGCTCACAACCTTTGTCCTTCCACCCCAAACAAAACCTTTGGTAGGCATCTGCTCGCAACCTGGATCCTGCCTCTCACCATCAGAGTCATCTTATTCCCCAAAAAAGCACAAAGCTGTTTTGACCTTCCCAGCAGCACGCAGCCATCAAGAATAAAGGAGAACCTCCCTCCTCGTTCCACACCTGGGATGAGAAATGTACACACCAACATTTCAACTCACCTCCTCAAGCGCTACAGGCACGTATTTAACCACCCAGAAAATCTCCACTGACGCAGACAACGATGTAAACCCAACGTTTTTAAGGGAGACTTCACACTCGAACCAGGTTAAAAGCAGCACACGCAAATTTTCAGATATTACCTACTACAAGACACCTACACTATAGCCTTAAGTCCACTCCCTTGAACCACAAGCAGCTGGCCTGTGCAGTCCCCACTGCAGAATCATCAAATCACTTCCAGATCCAACCTCTTCACCTGCTATTGAGCAGCACGAACGATCGATGTTCCCAGCAGCGCTAAAACATCTGGACCGGGCAGAAAGGGCATGTTAGTGCATGTAAATGAACAGCCAAGGGTTTTACAAACATCACAGCTAACCGCTGGTGACAGCACGTTCCTGCCTGGCACTGAGAGCTAAAGGACACGGCCAAGAGCTATGCTGCCAGCCAGCAAGTGCCCAGACTGAGAGACAACGCAAGGAGGGAACAAAGGGGAAGAAAGTGTGAGGCCTGGGCACATCCTGTGTCCTGCTCACCAAAAGGAGCTGAGCTGCACCTTCTCTTTGTGGGGAAGGCTTTGTTGTAATCTACGAGAAGACCAGCTGAATGCACTTCGGAATAGACAGCCTGAGAAGTGGCCTCCAGAGAGGTGATGTGCAAGGGAGGAAGAAGCCGTGGCACCGTTCCTTACCTTCAGAAAGGCACACGTCACCCTCAGCTGCTTCACGGCGAGGCGAAGCAACCTTTAACCACAGCACAGCCGACTGCTGGTTCAGGAATGCGCACAGATCTTTTCTTTTCAGGGTGACTGAAGCTCAACTACTTGTCTGCTGCAACAACAAGCCCGCCTAACTCTGCAACTCGTCACCTGAACGACGTGCAATGTTTGCACAGCTAAGGATACAGCGCTCAAACGGCGCAGGTGGGGAGCTGCCCGCTGCCACGCACGGCTGCTGGGGGGCTCGGCAGGCTGCGAGGGCAACGTGACTGATGGCTGAAGGCAGTCGTCTCATCGGCCTGTCAAGGGCAGCCCAACGCCGGGCAGGTTGGGTCAGGTTAGGGCTGCGGCAATTGGCCCCTCAAGCAGCTGGTATTTTAGGTTTGTTGATATACTAACACCGGGTTTGTGTCTGTAGGTAAGAGATTGCTTTGTATTTTGGCATGTCAGGTGTCTTGCCCGGTGGTCTCGTGGCTGCGCTCTCCAGGTTTGGGTTCGGTGGCTGTTCAGGTTACCGAGCTCGTCAGGTTTGAAATAAACACAGCTAATTCCACTGCCTGGAGCCACAGCCCGTCCCGTCAGCTCCACGTGGGGCACGGCGAGGTTGGCCCCACTCACTGCAAGAGCGAGGGAGGTCTGCAAGGCAAAGCCACTGCTCCAGAGAAGGCGGCTTTCGTGGGCTGCACCGCAGCTGGTGCCACCGACATCGCAGCACCAATTCTGAAACGCTGGCTGCTCCCTCCCAGCCCCACATCTTCCAAAATAAAGACATTATTCTCAACAGCGGTCAAGCTATTTCACAACAGTCCAGTGGAATTGCAATGAAGTGCATGACATACGGAAAACACAATAAAAAAGAACTGCATTTCTTTAATTTCAGACGCCCCTCATAGTACATTAGATTACCAATATTTACTTGCTCTCGGAAGAATTTGTAACAGCTCAGATGAACCAGCTCCAAGGCCTCAAAAAGTTTTTTTTCCCCAAACAATTGTTCCAAAAATTAATGTGAACAGAAAAGCCATCTAAAATAGCTTTTATATGAACTATTTCCTGACACTTTAAGAACTTAAAGCATTACAACATAAGAAGAATGGCGTAACCGCAGCCATGTAGCTTCATTAAACACAGGGTATAAAGTAAGCCCTAATTGGCAAAGAGATGATAAATACGTATTTTTTACTTACTTTTAGTAAGAAAAAAAAAGGAAAAGGCTTTAAGCGACTGTGTTACATGCATCTTTAATGACATTCCTCTAGAAACAACACTGTAAGAAGCTGAATTGAGAGCTATGTATTTAGAACTACACCCAAGCCTAAGCTGCATGAAGACAGGTAATTGCAGATTAATATTCCACTGTAATACTTACACACAAGAGTGCTGAGTTAAAGTTGCCATGGGAAACAAGCCTGAATTTCTTCACTTTCCAGCAATTCATGATCAGCCTTAATAAAGGTTTTGGCAGGTGATTTCTAATGCACTGAGCTGAACAGCTACACAAAACCCGTGCTGGCAGAGAGCTGCTACGCAGGGATATGTGGATAGGACACGTAGATTGGCACATATCCCTTGTCTGCTCCTGGATGGGACAGTGACGATCTGCTACCTCGTGAGCCACCTCCTCTATTCCCTCTCAGGACCTCAGCTAGGATTGCCCCAGCAGCTTTCATGGAGCACTGCCTGAAGAGCACGCAGAAGACACCTCGCAGCCTGCCGGTCCCTCCTGTAGCCTCCTCCCACGTTTGTAATTGCAGGGACAGAGCCCTCCTAGATGTCCAACTTGCTACCAACTTGCCCACCCCTACCACTTCCCCTGAGCACGGAGCTCAGCACACGTGTTGCTAAGCCCTAAAGGTGGTAGAAATCAACATCCATTCACATCACAAGCTCAGTCTGCAAATCACAGCAGCTCAGGGGCAGAGAGGCATCGTGCAGTTGTCCCTACCACGGGACCAACACCACAGGTAGAGGAGTATGGAGATGGAGAAGCAGCGATCGCTGTGGCCACTCCAGCTGTACCTGCCTGAGACTGAGAGCCAGGACAGGGAAAATGCATTTAATGCTCACTTACACCAGCTCTCGAGGAAACGCAGCCTGAAACCAATTTAAACTTGTCTTCATTTGCACTTAGTGTTACCTTAAGGAAAGGCTGGCTCTCATTTGTTAATGGGATTTTGCCAATCAGGAAAATGTACCATGACCATACAGGTTTATCTGCACTATTACTATTCCACTTCAAATTATTATTACCCTTAAATCATTACTGTTATATTTAAAAATAAATCAGTAATTGAACATATGCTTATTTGCAGTCTCAATGTTTACAGTTCCATGTTGAAGTGTTGAGTAATGTTCTGTATTTGTTCAATTACAAAGTATGTCCAGCTTCATGTGACAGAAGCAATTAAGACGCACATAGTAACAGTCAAAATGCACGTTAAACAAACTTGAAACAAGTAGGACACACTGAACAAAACGATCAAAAGAATTTCATATTTAAAACACGCTGCTTAAGAGAGCAAGGAAGGTATCACCTGTAATTAATCTCTCTGCCTCTGGTGACAGCCTCCTTTAGCAATGAGAAGACCTGAACATTTCAAACCTTCCTTTCACAGAGAGTGGAAGAGGCAGCTTTCTAATTCCCAACTGATTATCAAATTTGAGCGAACCCAAGACACTGAAGTCAAGTACCTGAAAAATTGACACAAGAAACCGGTAACTTCATCGCTACCAAAAGCTCAGCGAGCAATCCTAGGTCCAGCTCCTGGATTCTGCCAGCCCAGGGGTCTGATGCTCTTTTACACATCCATCCAGCAGGTGTACAAGCCTGAGCAGCATTTGTTTTTCATGGAAGTGCTTTTAATGGATTACACTAGAGACTGACACCCTACGTAGAGACAATTTCATACTCAGCTTTGAACAGCTCTGATTTCTCTCATCAGACTTCTTTACGTTTAAGAAAATCATTGCTTTTTGCCCACTCTGCTGAAGTTGAAGGTGAGATGCACATGATTACACCAAGTGGGGCACTGCCCCTCGCTGCAATAATAAAGCAGGGATGCAGGCAGCTGCAGATCTGAGCTCCTGAACAGCCACTGAAAGCACCGGCCACCATAAACACGGTGTACACAAGGACGAAGGGACAGAAGAACAATTCCCACCTATTAATGCATCTTCTCCTGTGCATCTGAACCACCACATGTACCACCCTCTACATGCTGACAGAGCACAAAAGAGGCAGGCACTTGCAAACTCTCAGCAGCCAGCAAAGGGAAAAGAGCAAGCGACGAGCTAGAGCTGACAACTGAAGCACGCTACCACTGCCGTGGCCCCAGGACCACCGACCTGCACGATGCGATGGCTCCTGCCTGACCCCACCAGGCTTTGGATCAAATTCCAAACACACAGGCAAGCTTTAAAGAGATGCGCGGGGGCAGCCATAGCCATCCCTTCCTGCCAATCCCCTACTGACCTTTGGCTGGTTAAAGCACTCCGTGTCACAGACCGTGCCTCCAGTCTTCAGGTTTTCCCACCTACACGTTTGGGGCAGTGCCCTTAAACCCTCCGCTTCCTTTTGTGCCTGGGACGTCCCATCGCTCCTAAATACACCCACAAAACCTGCACGCCAGGCTGCCTCTTGGTGCGTTTAAACGCGTGCTTTGATTTGGGGGCATATCTCTGGCAAGCTGGGAGGAATCGGGGAGGTGACAGCAACCCGCGAGGACGCAGGGTGGCTGGAGCACACTCCTGGTGCTACTGCTCCTCTGTGGACGTAGGGCAGGGACCAGGACGGAGCAGAAATGGTAATGCAAAGGGCAGCTGCCATACAGCACTCTAGGGCCACAACACAGATGGCTTCCTGGGGGAATGCTGCTGTCCTTGACCCTCCCTGATCCCCATTATGGAGGCCGTGCCGTGAGACCTTAGAGGGGACAGCACAGCATGAAAGGGGATGGAAAGGCAGGAGTCTTTGGGGCTCCCCAAAGAGCCTTTCCATGAAGGACTTCCCCAGGGACAATGTCAGTGAGGCTGCTGGAGAGCACAAGGAAACACTGCGGGAGGGGGAGCAGATGTGGCAGGCACACACCTTGGTGTAAATAAAAAGACAGCTCCTTCTGCTGAGAAGCCGGAACATTTTGAAGAGCAGTTAGTGAGAAATGTGAAGTGCACTGCACAGTGGCAAGTGCACTCTGCCAGACTTCGAGGCCGAGATGGCTAAATTTACAGCTATGACTACCCACCGAAAGTAACTTGGATCACGGCTCAGCTCTGTGTGCAGCCTCCTCATCACATTCCAGCGCATTCGAATTTCATTGCATCACCTACTAGGCTTCCATTCTGCAAGCAACGTAACAAAGGCAGAAAAAGAACTGGGACCGCAGTTAAAACCAGCACCTGACCACGTCTGGCTCCCAGGTCTGTCCTCAGACCACAGCTACAAAACCTGCCTGGCACTGCTCCACTGAAAGATCCCGCTAGGAAGACCTTGCACGAACCATTCCTGAACATCCACAGCAGTTTGCTCCCCACGACACAAAACCTCAACAGCAAACAGAGCTAAAGCCACGCTGGTCAGCAGACAGGGAAGGTGTAGGTAGGGGCACAAGCTGACAAATCCCTTTTCTGTAAAGTTGCCTGATTGCAGCAGGCAACTTCAGCCTTTTCAGAAAGCGGTACTGATTTCCATGCAGCAGGAGCCGTCCCCTTATTTGCCAAACTCATTTGTTTGCGAGGACGTGAGGGACTGACAGGCCTCACACCACACGAGATACGACACGGACGCTGCACACAGCAGACGGGAAAAACCACCAGCAATGAACATCTCCACCTTAAAGGTGCAACAAAATATATAGCAGAACTGCGTTGGCCCAGGCCATTACTTTCCCCGGCAAGGACTTGGGGACAAAGCTCCTTAAAACAGTAGTAATCATATTCCACTCATGCTCCTTTTTACTGCCAGCTGTAAACCAGCTCCCCATGCATCATGGTTTTGCATCAAAATGCGTGCAGACCAAGCCCATATCCAAAGGGACAAGGGAGAGCCGATTTACAGCTTTGACAGGGCTGTGCACCCGAGGCTGAGCGGGCAGGAAATATCCTGACATCGCACTCGGAGAGCGCTTAAAGCTGCTGCCAGAGCTGGACGAGCAGCCACAACAGCCTCCCACAAAGACCCAGCAAAAGGGCAGCAAATTTGCGGTCCTTTTTTCAGGCACCACTGGAGACCGGTGGCACCGCTGGGGAAGAGAGGAGACAGGTTTGATCCCAGCCTGCAGCACGCCTCTGACAGGAGCCCGAAGGAAACCACAGCCACACTGGGAAATGAACACACTGCACTGAACCATCTCAGTAATGAGATACCCCGTTGATTACTGTCCAGCCCTCAGTACAGTTGAAGCAAAGCAAAGAGAATTTATTCTCAGAGCCAACGCGCCAGCAATAGCAGCAAGAGGCCAGTTGCTCAATGCACAGGAGGGCGTGAAGTCCAAGCTCCATTTCGAGACTCGGAAATTCTGCCGGTTTGTCACTAACCCAATATTATACTTTGTCTTCTTAGCATGTTTTTCCAATCGAAATGGAAACCCTAGCCCCATCCTGCTGACAACTGAGAATATATTTACTACGTTGCTCTGCACTATTACGGGAGGACTGCCTGCAGAAAACCATCTGAGCCTCAGGTGGATCTCTGCACGTCTCAGGAGGTAAAGCACTGAAAAATCGCCCCGAAGCTGACCAGTTCATATCTCATTACACTCCAGAGTTAACAACCACACAAAATAACTTCAGTAACAGCCTTTTTCCTTGCAGAATCAAGCAGGGTTGTCGGGAGTACTCTACCAATGCAGGTTCCCAGCCTGCAATTTTTAAACCCTCTCCACTTCAGGCAGCTGACAGGCATGCATGGCTTTAAGTAGCATTTCTGATATTGTATTGTCGCTTCCCTGATGGAAATCATGCTCCTCCTGTTTGTTCCTCACAGTGCTCCTGACAGAGCGGGTGATGGCTAGGAGCTTTGGAGGACCAATGACAGGAAGAAGGTGGCAGAAACCAAGGGAAATGAGCAAGCGAGCACCGTGTCTTTGCCTTCCCTCTCTCACAAAGGGCAGCAGCAACTCACGAGGGGAAAATTAACAGGCTCAGCTATTTACCTGAGGATGAATCTGTGGTTTGTCACACGTGGCCTCAAAATCCAGCACTAAGAAGTAGTGATATCTCTGTGGAGGGAAGGACGACATTGCTGCCATGGAAGCTCCGAAGCCGTGGGACGCCAGTTTCCTGCTTACGATGGAGCCGTACCCTTTGAGAACACCAGGCGGGCGGAGGGAGCACACAGCTTGTCTTGTCCTTGGAAGTAAGTTTTGGGGAAACTTTGCTGCTCCAGTATGGAGGAGTGCTATCATTGAACATCCAGAGGCATCTGAAACTGAAGAGAGACTCGTGTTACTTAGGCACATCTCATCTCTGCCAGCATTGCTCCACCGCACTTCTCCGTTGGGGGTTTTCTCCGTGCTTCCCGGTGGAGCTTCCAGCACTGCAACCTGGAATAACAGCAACCTGCCCTCAGCACCACACCTGCCATCTGGACTGAGCTCACGGCATCCAGAATCACAGGTAACTGGAAATTAACCTCTGCAAACAGCTCTAAATGAAAAGCCATGAGACACGTGACACAGATTACACCTCCCCGTTGGACCTTATCCTCGCAGAACACAACACAAACCACGACGCGTGAAACGTCTGACCTAAACCTACCGAAATTTCAGAGCCCTTTCATCTGTTCATACACAACACAACTTCTGATACACGGCAGGAGTTCAACACCAACACTACCACCCATCGGAACAGCCTGGCCCTGAAAACGCCTGTCAGGCACACCACAACCTCCCCATTGCACCACAAACACACACATCTGGGGGCCAGAGGAGCCCTCCCTGGGGAAGTTCTCACTTGCCCCAAGTACCAGGTTTCCCTGCGATGCGATTCCAGTGCTGCACTGGATTTCTCACTTCAGGGATTTCTCTGAGGAAGATCCTGGTACAACAAACTCAAGCTGTCCTTCCAGCTAAACACAAGCCAGGCTTTATAGGTTATGATCTTCCTCCCCCCTCCCCAGAAATACCTCGCGTAGCCATCCCCTTCTCATGCTTGTATTGAGTAAGGGGTATTTAATAAATTGCCCCACCCACAAGAGACTGTCTGGATTTCCCCCCTACCCTTTTTCTTTTCAAATGTTGCAGGAAAAACCTGCTCCCAGGTTTGCATTTATGGAGATGAGAGCAAGCCCTGCTCGTGGAGCTGGCACTCAGCAGTGGCAAAACAGGGGAATTTAGGCAACCCCATCCTCCCAAGCAAGGATACAGCAGGGCGTAATTCCCCACAGACATCACATGCGAGGCTGGGGACAACGGGCATGGCCCGGGCACAGCCCCATCGCTGCCCAAGCCCAGCCACGCGTGCGCTTGCTTCTCCTCCCTGAAATGGGAGAGAGGAAGCAGAGGACTCGCAGCCCGCGCCCAAAGTCGCTATTTGCACAGAAGACAGCATTTGCTCTTCCCCATCCGTTAGTCCGTCAGGTAAATAAGGCACGTGCCAAAACACACACTTAATGAGGTAAATAACACGCCTCCAACAGCGGCTAAATCTGTATTTACCTGCGAGCCCGGCGAAACTCGGAAGGCCCAGATTAGGAGCTAATTGCGGCTGAGCAGGCTGCGTGCTCTGAGCAAACACACCATGTGCACCCTGCCCTTCGGAGGGCGGCGGGGCAAGGAGCACCTGGGCACTGCATGGCTGGAAACAAGAGGAGCTGGGGGGGGGTTCAGGTGGAGCCACTGCCCACGGTGTGAACATGGCTGCACCTCGTGGCCCTCCTGTTGGGGGGGAGCCCTTGCTGTACCGACACAGCGTGCCTGGTACCTGGAAAACTGCTGACACAAGTCACAAAACCACAATAACCAGAGCCACGCTGCAAGCACAACACCGCTTTTATCCTGAAGGGGCTCAGCTCTGCCTACTGCTTCTCCATCTACGGCTTTCCCTGTCATTAACAAACGCGTTACCACCCGACAGAAGTTACATTCGCTTCTAACCTGCCCCAAAAAAGAGGTATTTGAGGTGTCCGTGCTTACAGTCTTTAACTTTACAGTTGGTGAGTCTGGGCTCACCAACGTGGCGTGCACCCAGTGCCATCAGGCATCCCATCGTCAACGTGGGGAGCAGAGGGAGCCATGCCCTGAACAAAGGTGTGCCAGTGGGGGATTTTCTGCAATTCCCCTCTGCAGGCTGCGTACAGAGAGGAGCAGCCCCCCTGCAAGCCCCGCACTGCAAGCCAAATGAAGTTTTAACTGCGTGTTTACCCAGCCACTGCTCCAGGTGCCCTGGGAAGACCTTACATCATCTGCTCCAGCAGGGTCAGAGTGCCTCGGAGCACAAGATAGCTGGTGAGCAAACACACTTTATTAGAAGTCACGGAAAGCATTTATAACTGCTATGACAATGCAAGGCACTAGTAATTATCCTCCACTTTTTTTTTCCAAAGGAACAACAATGCAGGCAGCATGGCTTCAAAAATCAGAAGCCCTGCTCCATCCTGACAAACCCACATGTTGCACGAGCCCACTGCCACACCTAAGTGAGAAAACACACTGCCTATGCACACAGGGTCAGATCATAACCTCAGATAGTGCAAACTGCCACATCTGGCTTCCAACCCGCCTAGGTTAATATTTCATATCACAGAGCTCCAATTCCTCACAGATATATGTAACGGGACCATGCGCAGAGGCTGGACTTGAGGAATTATTTTGACAGACTCTACACAGACCTAGGAAAACGTGACAGCATTTTACACCTGCAACACCCAGGAACAGGGAAACAGCCACGTGGGCTGGGTTGCAGCTGGAAGATCAAGTCGGCACTAGGTGCTGTGTAAGTGCACCACACATGACATCACCAGCTATCATCAGCAACTGGCTCTTCAAATTAAAAAATATAAATAAGTGGCTGTGTCAAAGTCAGCAGGGCACTGCAAGGGCTCAACCTGCAGGGCAGCCCCAAAGCCAGGGCACAAATCCATCAACAGCAAGACTCATCAGCCTATGATCTTGAGCTCAACGGGCTCTTCGCACTTAACATAAATACTTATTTTTACAACCACACCTATTTAAAGTCACCTGACAGTGAAAGGTGGCATAACTTTAACTGCTTGCCTTTAACCCAAAAATATTCCTTCACCACTTGGTTTGATACTCTGATGCAGGAGAGAAGACAAATGTTTCTTGGGTTGCCCCTCCAACCTTAAAGGATTTCTTTTATGAGAGCCTCCATTTACATGCTAAATTACTTTATGTTATGGTAAAATGGCCTTACCACAGTATTTCTATAAAAAAAAAAAAAGAAAAACAACCTAAATAACAATGCAAACTAAAATTAAAAAAAAAAAAAAAGCAAGAAATAAAAAAAAATAAAAGCAAGCAAGCTTTGGGAGTAGCACAGCTCAGTTTATTCCCTAAGCAAAGCCTGAGCAGAGGCAACTACAACTCCTGGTCTCTGGCAGACAGCTAAACTCAAGGCTAGAGCAACCAAAAACAATCCAAAATGTAAATCAAGTTTGTCTCATTTTATTGAGTTTGATTCATAAATATAGAGGATAAAAAGAGAGGGCAATAAAGATGCATTTTGTGGAATAAAATTGCATACATTCAGCAACTCCTGGAACAGGGTATGGCCAAAAGAAGGCAGGACTTCCAATTTGGGAGCTGTTCAAATGCGTACTCAGGAGGTCAAATGTGAGCCCATATTTCAGTTGTGTGTAGATATAACTGAAGAACAATAGAGAGATCTTAGTTTTTTTTTAAACCAACATTAACCTAAAACAAAATATTTCATGACAGAGACTACAGTCCAAGAGATGACAGCACCTGGCTAGCCTGGGAGACGGGAAACAAGAGACTTAAGGACAAACCCAGCTGATCCGAACTGGCACTCTCCAAACTTACAAAAAATACTACATAAAGTAAACCAAACAGAACACAAAGCTTTGATAACTGCTTTAATGATGTGACAGGATTTTAGACAGGTAAATTTGCTTCTTGAAGTTGTTAACTGCACCGCATCACCTCCTGAGCGTTAATCCAGAACACCCCCATGACAGCACTCCGCTTCTGGCTGGGTTTGGCTGCGGCACTGCTACACAACCAAGACCAAATTTTGGGAGATTTGTACAGTAACCTCCCCTGAGCACTGCCACGGGATGCCTACGTGTTGTCCCCTCATTCCTCATCACAGATACACCTCAGCCTCAATCATTCGGTTCTTACAGCGCTCCAGAATCGCTCACAGCTTCTTCCCACTACAGAAGAAGAGGCCCCTGCTCGCAGGAACTTACAGGCTGAAGTTAGACCCAGTGCAGTACGGGAGGGTAACAGCAGAGAAAGGGGTTCCAGGGGCAACTTTTTTTTTTTTTTTTTTTTTAAAAAAAAGCAAGAAAAAAAAAACAAAAAAAAAAAACAAGCAAGCTTTGGGAGTAGCACGGCTCAGTTCCTTCCCTGAGCAAAGCCTGAGCAGAGGCAACTACAACTCCTGGTCTCTGGCAGACAGCTAAACTCAAGGCTAGAGCAACCAAAACCAATCCAAAATGTACATCAGGTTTGTCTCATTTTATTGAGTTTGATTCATAAATATAGAGGATAAAAAGAGAGGGGGCATGACGGGAGAGATGAGTGAACGCGGGAAGGGCTGGCTACAGGACGCAGGGCACTGCTGGGTTCAGTTCTCACCCGTTCCTCGAGCTCATCCTTCCCGCTGCGTTCCTCGGCTGCTATCTCAGAGGCACGGGCTCTGTCCCAGCACCAGCATCTCCTCCATTGTGACGCCACAGACGCGAAGGCTTGTGAGATCACAATGAGCGAGGCGGTTTTTGGGGCTACCGCTCCCTACGAGGCTGGGAAACAAACACAGCTCAGTTGACGTGCCGCACAGCGCCGCCCGCGCCCACCACCCAGGAGCACTCCCAAAGACGAGCCGAGCAATTCTGCTCCCGTTTTATTAGGCCACCTCCGCGAGGCAACCCACTTTCGGCACCTCCTTGGCTGGTCTCTTAAGAGAGGCTTCGCTGGGTATTTTTAAACCTCCTCCACGAGGAAGCGCGGATCAGCACACGGACCTAAGCTGAAGTTGGAAGAAGCTCCACGCAGCAAAGGACTGGTCACTTAGAGAAGAGGCAGGAGGGAAACGACAAAAAGTAAAACAAAGAAGTAGGAGGAGGTGTATACAACAACAGGTCGGAAAGCTGCAGGGGAAGAGCAGGTTGAGTACTGCAGCAAAGTTACTGGGTCCAGACAGGAACCCTCTGGTCCAGTCTCCCACCTCTGTATGGGAGCCATACAAAAGGCCCTGGGATGAAGCTACACAAAATGGGTTAACCACCCCAAGAGCTCTCAAGGGCCAGGAGCAGGCAGGCCCATCCTTCCCTCTCGGCCTGATTCTCCTGCCAGTTATCTCACACCCAGTCCTGCGCTTGTCAGGCCTTGCCATGAGCCAATTCAACCACAGGAACCCATACAAGGGCTAACGCAGCCAGAGTAAAACACCATTGAAGCAAGATAGTTTCCTATCTTGATAGTTCCCAGAGAAGGTACCCTGGCTCTAGCAGCACAAACACATGAAAACTGAAGTCAGCAAGCCCATCGGGCCATCTTGCCTGAACCTTGTGTAATGCTGGCCGTAAAGTTTCCACTTCATCACTCCTGAATCAAGCCCAAAGGCTCACACACCTTTCAGAAAAGTTTCTGGCCTCGAGCTGCAGCACCAAACACGGGGGCTCCCAACTACCTGCAGCCCGCTCGTTCCAGTGGTCAACCACTTCACTGTCAAAAAATAACACAGTTTTAATTCAAACCTCCCCAGCCCTGGTCTTTGGAAAGAGCTCTGAAATGTATGGCACCGCGATGCTCTCAACCCGCAGAGCTCCCTGCTCCAAAAGTAAGAGATCTGTAGCTACCACGCTTCCAGGCAGGGCAAGCTACTGCTGCACATGGGCCTACTTCTGTGAAAGGAGAAACACCAGCCAGCCTCTCGTTTAATGGGATGCAGCACGCACAACCACTTGGTTTTCATACACGAGGGCCACAGTTGCTCTGAGCACTCACACAGCTGCACACCTTCGTTATCTCAAACTTGAAGGTTAATGCCTAAGAGTGCCAAATGAATCTTAGTATACTTCTCGCATTTGATCTTCACATATGAAAACTGGAAATGTTTAAAAAAAAAAAAGTTTGTACTCTGCCAAAGGTCTGTCCTGCTGGACAGGGAAATACACACTGCAAGCAGGGCAGCAGCTGCAACAGGGCACGGGTTCCACACAACCCACTCTCAGCAACCCTGAGAAACCATCACAGATGTTACCTCTAATATCCAACCAGTCAAGGAAAAAAAGTAAACTTCAACAAGTACAACTGATATTATGAAAAAAAAGTTGGTTAGGAGTGAGGTATCACCTGTCCAACCGATCTGGAGGGAACACAACCGCTCAGCTGGCACCTGCCCAACACAGGTGACCGCTCCCAGGGGGGAGAAAAGTTGCCACGTGGTAGCTGGCAGCAACAGCTACCGCTGCTGCTCCAGCACACGCTGTGAGCAACAGGTTGTCCTCTTCCTTGTGAGAGAGGCACAGCCACTTTACAGCCTCCCGTGTTCTCCTGGGGAGACGACACCACCAGCCAGCCGCACCCCTGCACATCGCCAGCCCTGCGCCCCACAGCCCTGCTGCCCTGTACCCAGAGGTGGCTGCTGGGCCCACACAGGAGCAGAACCACGTGTAAAAACGTCACATACTTAAGCCTCTTCCAGAGCTTTATTTCCAAAATTAAAAGGAGGGAAATAATAATAGTAAAAAAAAAAAACAAAAAAAAACAAATTGAAATACCTCCCAGCTGCAAAGCAGAACCTTAAGGTCACATCAAACCATTTCAGTGTACACTCAATCCAAGAGTTTCTTTATTTAGCACCAAGCACATTAGCGTGTTTGCTTTTTAATGCTTTAACGGGTTCCTTCTTCTTCTGGGTTTTGGTAACACTCAAATCTGTCTGGCAATAACACTTTTTTTTTTTTTTTTTAAGAAACAAAACTACGCCATTCACGTAAAGCCACCCAAAGTTTGATAGAAACAAGAACTGTAAGAGGGACACTCTTTGAAACGAGACAAGCGTTTAGTCCACGCAATAAATTAACATCAAAGTTCAGCTGCAAAGACCAAAATTCAGTACTTGAAAGGGAACAAAAATATCAAAAATATCTGAAATCCAACTTCCCAAGCCCACACACTGAAGAGTAACCAACTGGACCTCTAGCACGTTATTTATTTTAAGAACAATTAATTCTTGGAATAAAAAACTCATTCACCAACTTTACCACAAAGCGAAGAGATCCACAACTGAATGCCAAAATTAATCCCAGCTACCTTTAGAAAAACAAAGCCTCCAACAACTCTCCGTTAACACCTGATGGGACGAGCCTCACGGAGCTGCACCTGCTCAGAGCCCCGCACACCTCACCCTTCCCGAGGCTTGGTGCAAGCTTCAACCGAATGGAAAACTCCCCGGTCCCTTCCACTGAAAGGGCATTATGAGCTCCGAGCAAGCAGCAGCCAGCCAGCCACCCACCCACCGCCAGAACCCAGAGCTCAGCGAGGAGGAGGATGAAGCAGAGAGGAGGCACACCAAGAGTTCGGCTCACAACGAGCACACAAACCCACCGGACACAGACTTTAAGAGACAGAGCGCCAGGGGCGAGCGCCAACACCCCCCCCACACACACATCCCAGCCGAGAAAAAATAAAAATAAAAAGGGGGGAAAATAACAAGAAGGGGGGGGGGGGAAGGCCCCCAACCTCCTCCTCCCCCACACCCCCAGGGGCCCTCCCCGGCGCTGCCACCCCCCTCCCTCCCTCCCCTCCCTCCCCTCCCGTTACCGGGGTGCAGCCCCCGCCCCCCCCCGGTACCGGGTCCCCCCCAGCCCCCAGCCCCTCTCCCCGTGGGCCCAGCCCCGCTGCGGCCCGTGCGGCCCCGCGCAGCCCCGAGCCGCGGCCGGGCCCCGAGCGGCCCAGGCCCCGCCACGCCCCCCCCGCGGCCTCCCCCCCCCCGGCAAGGCCTCACCGGGCCCCGGGGCCTCGCCCCCCCCCCCCCCTCCTCCCCAACCGCCCCGCTCCGGGCCTCCCCCTTCCCCGGGCCGGCCCCACGCCTCCTCCCGGCCCCCCCCGGCCCGGCCTCGCCGCCTCCCGAGGCCCGGCGGCGCCGCTCCCCCCCCGCCGGTTCCCCGGGGCCCCCCCCGGGCCGCGGCCGCTCCGCACCACGAGTCCCCGGCACCGCCGCTCACCTCCGCGCACTCTGACCTCTGACCCCGCTCTGAGCGGCAGCGCCGCCAGCCAATCGCAGCGCCTCCTGCCGCCGCCGGGGGCGGGGCTTCCTCGCCGCGGTTGGCCTCCCGGCGTAAGCGCCCGGCCGGAAGCGACGCGCGGGGCATGCTGGGGGTTGTAGTTCTGAGGGTGAGGGGGGGGGCCGCGCCTCCGTGGTGCTGTGCCCGCCTCTTGGTGGCCCCCGGGGCAGGGCCTCATGGCCCTGGGGCGAGGCTGTGTGGGGTCAGGAGCCCCTCTGCCCCACTGGTGTCCCCAAGTGTCCCCCTCATCACTACTGATGTCCTCCTGTCACCCTCGGCCACCCCTCGTGTCCCCAAGCACCACACTCCATGTCCCCAAGCACCACATCCACGTCCCCCACAGCGCCCACCCCTCCATCTCCCCACACATCTCCCCATCTTGTCTCCACAACCCACCCGCTGTGTCCCACAGCCCATACCGTCACGTCCCCCAATGCCACGTCCCATGCGCCTTGAGGCCAGCCCTCCATGTGCCACACAGAGCCTGCAAAATAAATACCAAATGCTATGAAGATGTCCACATCAGTCACTGGCTTCCAGGCTCCTCTGCATTCGTGCAGCTCTCTGATCCTAAAACCTGTGTCTGGACCTTGCCCTAACTTTGCTGGACATCCCTAAGCTAGCATCGCCTCCCCATTCCACAGATGGCACCTTCAGCTAGGATACATGCAGCTTACCTGCAAAGATGCCTGTCTATAACCCCTGAACAACACAGCTGTTATGCCAACCATACCTTGAGAATGCCATTGCTTGCATTTTGCCTTCTTTCTCGCTCCCCTCGTTGATTCACACCTCTGCACCTAAGGCATTTCAAGCAAGCAGCTCCTCTGCACTGTCCCTGATGCTCCTCGCACGTGTGAAGAGTAAACTCCGAGTCACTGACTCGTGGCAAATAGGACTGCAAGGGATCTTAGAGGTCAACTCATCCATCCTCCGTCCGCAGACAGCAGCAGCCCTACCTCTCTGTCATCTTGCTGCCCCCTTTCAAATCATCCCTGAAGCCTTCCTCTGGCTCTGTGCCTAAAAATATTTGACAAAGGTAAGCGCCGGGGTGCAGAGAGCACTGGCTGCCACTCTGTGAAGTGCAGTCTGCTAGCACAATCCTGGCTGCCTGGCCATATCTGCCTGCTGCCCATCTTACATCAGCTTGCTGGCTCTTCAGGCTGAATTCATCCTTTTTGCTCTGTTTGTATGCAGCCTTGAACTTTGGAGGCCTGAATCATGAAAGTAGCATGTCAGAACTGTAATATACCAACTGCAAGCCATTTAATAATAGAAAGAGTTCCTTTAAGTCCTCTTAGATTTGGCATCTCTCAGCCTCCCACCCACACAAGCAAGTTTTACTTCTAAGCTCAGCCGTACTGATGTGATTTGTCAAGCCTTTGGTGACTGATGTATGGCTTGCCAAGGAGCACGGGAGAGTGAATATAGGGCTTTTCCGGCGTGGCGTTCCGTGAGCAATCTGTAAGTGCCCTCTGCCAGCCCCTCCTCATCAGGGATAGCAGAGACGTGCTGGAAATGACACAGCAGCCCCAAAGCTTAAAATTTAGGACTCGCAGCCTGCCTGTGAGTGTTTCTAGTAGGATGAGAGAGGAAGCCTTTTCACTGCTGACCTCTGGATGTAGCAGTAAAAAATAATCTTTTTCTCCGTCTAGACAAACAATCAATGGCTCAAAGATGCGTGCATGTCTCTTTTTCATCAGCCAAGCCTGGTGCTGTTTCCCAGGCTTGTAGGCACCGCAGCAAGCAGGAGATTTCCTCCTGACCCTTTTTTGTGGCAGGGAACTCCTTTCCCAAGCTGAGCATATGCAATAATGCAATAATGGAGGGCCATATCCTGGCCCATGCTAGCCTCAGTGTCCCCTATGAGGTCTATGAGGTCTATATGAGTTTTCTTCCAAAGGCTGTGGGACAGCAATACAATTACTGTCAGCAAATGTACTACCAAAGAGATACTTTTTCTTTTTTTCTTTTTTTCTTTTTTTTCTTTTTTTCTTTTTTTCTTTTTTTCTTTTTTTCTTTTTTCTTTTTTCTTTTTTCTTTTTTCTTTTTTCTTTTTTTCTTTTTTTTCTTTTTTTCTTTTTGTTCTTTTGTTCTTTTTTTCTTTTTTTCTTTTTTCTTTGTAACAGAGCTCTCAGATGCTGGAGAAGGATCCTCAACCAGCTAGAGGAGAACCACATCTTATAAATATCACCACTGTTTCTACAGTGTTAGTATCTAAGGCTGTCTTATGTGAGTGTACATGCCTCAAAAGAACGCTGTGGGCCACTGAAAATGTCACCTCAGATTAATCCAGCTCACTCCAGGGTTCTGGAGAATGAAAGAAGGTGATCAATAGATATCCTGTGGCTGGCCCAACGCCGGCCCTCCCAGCTGATATGCATGGCTTCTGCAGCACGTTCACTGGGAACTGCTCCCCTCCCCAAGTGACACCATCTGTGGCAGAGCTATGAAATGCGGAGGTGAACAACTGCTATGGGGCCCTGGGCCAGCAGTACAGAGAAACTGGGATGTGCAGATGGGGAAATATGGGCAAAAGGGCTGACAGTTGCTGATCAGGGTTACCTTATTTAGTTTGTGTGGCATGACCATGCCAATCCCATGGCCGCACAGCCTCAGGACCAACAAAACAAGCCCTCTGTCAGCCCAAGAGCAAGCAAGAGTGTTTCAGCAGCAGGCCTGGTGTCTTAATTGCTTGTCCTACTTTAGAGACCTGGGGATGGCTATAAGCAGTGCAGAGGAAAGACTGTCCAGACTGGAGCGGTGTTGGGGCTGTCCTGATTAAATCTTCAAACATCATCTGGAAAGGTCAGCCTGAAGCTTCCAGCAGTGCCCCCCTCTCACAGCTGGATCTCTGGTGCTGCCACCAGCAGACACAGCAGCCTGGACCACAGCTATAACTTTAATTTGTTTTAAAAAACTCATAGTTCCTTAACACAGCATCGCTTCACTCTGCACAAATGTGCGTCCACCTTGGGGCTGATGGATGGGCAGGGCTTTAAGGGGAGGCAGCAAAGTGGTGGGGCAGGGCAAGGCAGGAAAACAAATAAATCCCACTGACTGCACATCGCAGCTCTAGGGAATTCTTGTGTTAATGAAGAGCTGAGCACACCTTAGCCCAAGATGGGAATCACGCCATAGTTCAGCACAAACAAGGAGGGAGGCTGTCACTGACTGCCTCCCCAGCCCTGCCCACAGTGCCTTCTGGCTGAGGAGTTATGGAGCACAGAGCCTTTTAACGCAGCGGGATTTTACAAGATTATGGCACAAAAAGCATCACCTCATTTTAAAGGCAACTCCTTTAGTTCTGTTCAGCTGCTTATGCTGAATGCAACTTTTAAATGTCTTATAATACACATGACAAGTAGTCTTGTATCACTGTTTTCTACTTAACAAGTTAATAATGTGCCAACTCAAATCCTTCAGTTACTAACGCCACCGGTGGGACTCATTAAGCAACGTGAACACATATTTAAGGGAATACTAATATTCACAATGTACATTTTTATATTCATGTTGTCATTCTTGAAACCACAGCTCAGTTCATGTGTTCTGCTGAAACATTTGTTTGCAGAGGATTTCTCTCTCCTCTTTTCTCCAAACACATACACTATCACTGGGGTATCATTCTCATGAATGATATTAATGACAGCTTGTCATCATGGAAAGCTATTCCTAGCTGTCAATTAAAGGGTGTTTTGAAAGGAAGCAGCTCGTTCAGCCCCGTGGGAGCAAGTGTGTCTCATTGTTTGACAGTGACCCCCTGATGGATTTGGGAGCGGCAGCAACAGCAGCTTGGTGGGGCCAAGAGGTTCGCAGATGCAGCACTCGGCTCGTGGGTGATAAAGACCGGAGATTTTAAAGGTGCTGAGGTCCTTAATCTAGGAAAGGCAAAAGGGGATTTCAGATCATAAAAGGACTCCACATGTAAGAGTGTCAGCCAGCCAAGGAGTCCCAGGGATACTGAGCACACTGCTCCATCACATAATATAATTTCCCATTCAGCATCCTAGTCAATTTATCAACCTCCATCTTCAAATATGTTCTTTTACTTGTCCATGCTAACCCGTCTGGAAGGCTCCTTCAGGTCTTCTCTGCCTGACAGATGGGAAACTTCCTCTAATTCCCAGATAACATGTATTCACAGCTAGTTTACACTCAATTGCTCTGGCAGGATGGTCCTTGGCTTTAACTTGTTTTTGTTTTTAACTCCCCTGGTGTATTTCTAGGCAGCTCTCAGATTCCAGTCATCTTTGTCATCTTTGTTTTGCTGGGCTAACAAAACCCCGTTATTCTCTCCTTGCCACTTTGGCTTTCCGTGTCCCACACCACCTTAGCAGACCTCCTCTGCACCTGCTCCAGTTTCAATTAAATTTTCTTGAGCACGAGTGCCCAGACTGGTATGTGGTATTCCCGAGCCAGGCTCCAAGGCCTCGCACCATATTTGTCACTTGACCCTATAAATATCACTCATACAAACAAGCTTGATTTCTATATTTCCCCCCTCAACAGGGTGGTCCACTCTCAGGGCTTTCTTGTTCCTTTTATTTTCCTAAGCACTCCTTGCACAGTAATAAAAATGTACAGACTCAGTGGGGATCTGTTTTAACTTCAAATGTGCTGATTCAGTTCAAAAACCATTAATTCAGCCGGAATCAGGGCCATGGGGTGGAAATCCTTTTCCAGTTAAAACAGAGGTGAGAGGGACAGCCTGTGGCAAGCTAGGAAATAAAGCGTGTTAGAAAAACATAGCAGGACATCAGAAAGTGGTGACTGGACTGTGCTAGAAGAGCTGCAGGGCATCCCAGACATCTCAAACCACCACTGGACACCTCTGCAGAAGATCTGCTGTAGACAAGGCCTGCTTTTCTCCAGCCCACGCTATGCTGGGTTGGATGAGGTGACCACAGAGGTCCCTGCCAGTCAACCTGACAGTCCCTGACAGTCAACCTCAGTCAACCTCACGTTGACTGAGCAGTCAAGGCGCTGCACAAAACTGCCCGGACAAGCTGACAACTCCAAAACATCCCCTATTATTCACAAGCACGAGAGGATGCAATGAAATATGAAGGAACATGGAGTTGTGCAGTCTGTGATCTTTGTGGATTACAAGGGTTAGAGGGCAGTGAGATGACACAAGCCACACGCTTTGCTTCCCCAGCTGTAGCCTGGTGCACATTGCCCCCACGTGCGGTGAAGTCATGGCGTGGAGCCATCGTGCTGGCACGAGGTGTTACAGAGGTGCTGATGAAGCGTGCGAAGGTGGGCTGCAGGTGGCTCAGGGCCGAGGCCATGGCGTATGGCCCTGAGGTGATCACCACAGGTACACGGCACATGGCGCTGGGCCTGAAACCACCGGCGTGTGCCAGGTGCCGGCCCCAACGCTCAGCGTAAAATGGCCGCGCTGCAGAGCGCCGCCACAGGGCCTCTGAGCAAGGGAAGCCACGGCTCTGCATCAGGAGAAGTTTCCTCGGGCTGTGGTGCATTACGTTGTGGGATCGCCTCCCAGGAGGAGCAGTGGGCACCATAAAACATCCCCTCAGTGCCAGCCCCATTGAGGGAGCCGCGCTGAATGATCTAACATGCCGCTTCCAACCACGCTCCTAAAAAATCAGACCCAAGAAGTACAAAGAGAGAAGGACAAGCAGTGATGTCAATTTACTAAAGAAATAAAACCTTTTTACATCATTACTGTGTACCATAAAAACCTTGCGCTCACGCTGTATACTTAATCTTGATATTCCAATGCCATCCACAAAAAAATTCAGGCTTAACCCTCACAGTTTATATTGTCACCATAAATGCTGGTAAAAAAATATTGTACAGTTGGGTGCAGTTTATTCTTTATATTTTAATGGCTATAGCAAAACTCCATTGCTAACTAGTAAAAAAAATTAAAAAAATAAAAAGTTGAATGTGTTTTACAGCTATGTCGTCATGGGAAAGCTGTATTTCAAAGTGAGGGCATCTACAGCCATGAAATGGGACATTTTTAAACATTTTAAACATTTTTAATGGGACATTAAAAAAAATAAAAAACACTTCACCAAAATCTCTTTGCCAGTATTTTAGCTAATAGGGTTGCAGTGTATGAAGGAAGGGGGCTGACGCCTGCACAGGCCACCCAATACTGAGCCGCTGCTCGAGTGTCTTGAACTCTAAGTGCAAATGGAAAAAACATCTAAAATTAAGCGTTTCTCCTGGAGGAACAAATTGCTGATAAAGCAAATCTTCCCATAGGACAAGCACACCTGCTGGAAGGTAGAGAGACATTTTTATGTGTAGGATTTTAACTTGAGATAAAATACTTTTCACGGGCCGTCATATGGAAGACAGCTGGCCAAAAATAATAATAAAGGAATTCCTGTCCCTTGGGAAATTCTGCGGTTTCAAAAATTATGATTTTTGACCTGAGCTGGGACAAAAAGGTTAGATCTCAGATTTTTCTCATTTAATGACATATGCCAAATTAAAATAGTATATTTCTTTTCACTTTACCACTCCAACGTTTCTTTTCTTTTATTATTACATAACTCTGGAAGTCCCAACCATCCATTACACCACACCGTAACGTTTCATTATACTCCACATTACAGTGGCAGGCAGAATCTCCACCCTTTTTAAGACCCTTGTGAAAATGGCTAAGTTTCTTCACGAAAGTGGACATCGGGAGCAAGGAGGTTCCCTGCCCTGCTCCCCCGGCATGGCACAAAGAAATCTGTGTTGCATGGCTGTCACCAGGCGCTGCTGGCAGGAGAAGGGCTGGCACTGGCACATTGTCACTGGCACTTGCTGTGAGCAGGGAAGCGAAACTCTGCAAAGAAAGAAATATTGGACCAAAAGAGTGCCTGGCTCTCCCTTGGCTCTGGAGAGCTCATGTTTTTGGCCAAGCACTTGGACCAAAAGGGGTATAAATATGTAACAAAGAGGTGAAACAATGCTGTCAGAAGGAGATGAGAAAAAAAAACAAAACCAAAAACAAACACGTGAGCATTTGGGATAATTTCTCAATAACTCTTGGATAATATTGACTCATCCCAGGAAATGCTTCCAGATACTCCAATCAACATTTTCAAGTAGAAAACTGGTCTGCCAGAAATAAATAAATAAATAAGTAAATAAATAAATTAAGAATTAACCTGCTCTACCACGTTCATTATTTGTTTGGACTCAGGCATGGTGTTCAGTGCTATGCAAAACCTCCTGACTCTAAACATCCTCCAAACAGCCCTATAGAAATTAAATAATTACCCAGCTAACCCTTGCTGCTGCTGTTCCAGCTGTGCCAGATCTGAGGTTATTTCCTAAATTCCTGGCCAAGCCTGAGGTGTCCCCCCTCTCTCCTGTCACCCTCACCTCCAAAGCACGGCTGAATTCAGCAAGAGGCGGGTATGCACAGGGCTTGCTCTCACATGCCTTGCTCTCACACACCTTCTGTCCACACTGCTTTGATTTCCCCATCGCCTCCCCTCTGTTTATTCTATTTTCTGCCTCTTTGTCTTTCCTCTCCAGCGTTTGGCGTCCCTCTTTCCTTTTCCAGCCTCTCTCTTCCTCTCCTCGTTTCCCCACACTCGCTCCGTCCTTCCTTGCTTTCTTCTTTCCTTCCTTCCCGGCCCGGGCGCTGGGGTTTCTATTCTCTCCTCTCTCCTCCCTCTCTTCCTCTGCTGTCACCGGAGGCTCCTGCTCTGCCGGGGTAGGAAGGACGATGTGCACAGAGGTGGGAACACACAGAGAGGCTCTGAGAACAGCTGGGACCACCGACACTCATCACACATGTGGCCTGTGTTGGAGGTGAGGGCAAGCTCCTCACAGCCAAAGAGGCCGGTGTATAACGTGCTACCTCATCTCCAGCGCTACCGACTTCAGTCTATTTAATTTTCCCTTTGATTTTAATATAGATTTATTGAAAACAACAGTTATCAAAACAAACTGCACTGGCAAATTGGTGTTCGTCTGTAGCTGTACAAGCACCTATAAAGCTGCCAGCGTATGAAATAAATGGTGCTATATGGGAGGTCAGTTATTGCAATAGAAGTTCCCCAAGGATTTGCACTGGGCAGTTTAATATTTTTCTTACTACCCTCTTTTCTTTTCTACTATTTATGCCACTCTGTTTAAATTTAAAACACACAGCCATCTGCCAAGACAAGCCTCTCTGATAGAATCATCTCTGGTAAACGTTTTCATGAGCAGTCTCCCCTCCACGTGCTGGCAAACGCTGATGTGTCCTGTTCAAAGGCAGGCAAATGGGGACAGGGAAGCCAAGTTTTCTTTCCAAAATGCTTCACCACCTAGGCAAGCTCTTTTTATTCTTTGCTTTTGAAAGGACTTGTCCTTACCACATGCTCCTTGGAAAAAGAAAAGAAAACAAACAAACAAAAAAAACAAACAAACACAGCAACAACAACCAAAAAAAAAAAAAAAAAAAAACACAAAAAACACAACACTGGTTAAAACCCTGCTTCTTGCCATGTTATTTAACCCCCATTCAAGTTCTGCAGCAGTATTGCGCCTTAGGCAAATTGTACCTGCCTATCCATGGGCTCCTCCCCACACACTTCTAAAAAAAATCAAATCCAATCATAGTCTAAACTCCTTCATCAAGAGAGATAAAAGGGTTTCTGTACCGCTCTCCACATCAGGAGCACACAAATCAAATAACATAACTGTCAAATGAGGAGACGAGGTGTTTAAATGCCTATAGAAATAAGAACTCTAATTACAGAAACATCTATAATGTAACTAATATTATTTACATTAGAGCGATGCTAATCCAGACGAGGGTTAATGTCCCTGCTCCTAAAACATTACAGTTTAAATAGACGAGAGGCAGTGAGAGGGTGGAGGGAAACATCAGTATGCTTGTTCCTGCTTAAAGACGAGGGATGGAGGCAAACTCCTTGCTGGAGAAGATGACAGTATGAGTATAAACCAAAAAGGGCAATAAAAATGTGAATTTAGATGTAGCCAGAGAGAGCAATGACTTGCTCAGTCTCACACAAGCTGCCTGGCGTGGTGGTGGACAGTGAATGGAAGCCATGGGTGTCCTATATGAGTCTCATACTTACAAAAACATTACTCTGAGGTGGGCAGTGCTTGGATCTCACTGAATCAACATGGGCAGTCTTAAATCGTGCTCTGCAAGCAGCCAGCTTGCCAGAAACGAGCTCCTCCTGCCACTTCTTAAAGCCAGGCTGGCAGGTTTTCTGGACCTTTGGCTCCACATGAGATACACCAGCCATCATGCGGGGGCTCCAGGGAGCACGGCATCTTGCTTTGGTTGGCTGGGCCAAGCTGATGGAGAGCAAGCAAAGCCCTCTGTCTTCTGAACTTCACTGCTCAGTCCAGGCAATATGCAGACAGCCTTGGGAGCGACTCACTCTCAGAAGCTCACAGGCACCTTGGAAGCTGTAGGATTCAAAGGTGAGAAGTCAGGGGTCTGCATCTCCCACAGTGGCAAGCTCTGCTACAGAGCAATTAGCCATTGGAATAATTTAACCCAGGGCAATGTGAATTTAACTCAAGAACGGCAGTTTTGGACCATGTTCTATCGCTCAATCTTTGCTAAGTGTTTTGTTCAGCTCTGTGCTTTGCTGCACAGCACATGCAGCCCATGCTCACATTTTGGGCTTGAAGTCTGCTCCCTGGAGGACCTCACCCAGCTTCCTGGGCCAAAACCCCCTCCACCTTCTGAGTCTGTACAAATCTGGCTGAAAACATCAAAGCAAGTACTTTGTCCTTTATCCACTGTGGTCTCCAGCACTGACAGCTCTTTCCCAGCATCGCAGAGCACTGAGGAGAGGGCACCTTCCCCTCCTCCTCTGTCCTGCCCTTTCCACTCCCTTCTTGCTCACCCCTTGCAGCCACCAGTCCTTTACAGACCACTTGATGTTCTTCCCCTCTGACCAAGCTACCCCAGTACAACCTGGGGTTGGACATGCCCTGTTTAGACCATTTTCTATCCGATGTGAATTGCTGAAGTAGAGGCAGAAAAAGCAAGCATCAACTTCTATAGCTAAAGCTACTGAAATGTGTAATGTGGCTCTGATATCTTTTTAGGGGACATTGGGCATTCTCAGCCCCTTCAGAAACTTGCTGTAATGAAAACCAATCCCATGCACCTAAAATGAGATGAAAATCTCTTGTATTTGGAGGCAAAGCATCCACACAATTTGGCGCTGGACCCAGCAGATTTTCCAGGTCTCTGGTAACAGTTCAGCACAAAAGGGAAAGCCGGCAGACAAGAAGCAGAGCATTAACAAGTCTGAATGACACGTGCAGCCAGATTGTCTGCTTCGCTGACAATTGATGCCATCCCCATTACCGGGAAAATATTGTAAGCATGCTTCCATAGCTCTCTGCAGCTTATTACTACAGATAGCCAGTGTTTCTTGTCATGGCTTCTGGCTTTTGTGAGCTGGTAGAAAATGGCTTGCTGTTCCCATGCCTGAATTTACTGGTGGAGAAAGCTGATGCACAGCCAGCGCGTGCCTCGCCAAGCATCCTTTGTGCTTTTGGATGCTGCAAAGTAGCGACTGTGTTATAAATACCATTCAGACAGTTCAGCTACCTCAGATCTACACTCTGGCACTGCTAAAAAGACAGTCCTCGCTGGAGAAGCTCACTGTTACATCTCACTGCTGAGGATGAAGTGCATGACGAGGGAAGGGAGTCCCAAGATCTGAATTTGCACGAGGAGGGTGCCAGGAGCTCTGCAGTCACTCCTCTAAGTGGACCCACGGGGCAGCCCAAAGCAGAGGTCGCTAAGCCAATTTATTCTCTCCATCTCAGCAGTGTTGAATGAACAGCAAGTGGTTTGGGGGGCAAGGCAAGAGGGCAGCAACCCACGGCAGAGGGAAGGTAGAAATGAGCACCCCACGGTCCCTGTGGGGCAGGAAGAGGAGGGCTGAAGGACTGGGTCCAGGGTGATGCTCTCAGGTAAGGCTCTGCTGTGAAAATGGTTGAGAAGCAGAGTGCTGGAGCACTCCCCTCCTTTTTGTTAACATTTCCTCTTCCTCCAGCTTTCTGTTTCTTTTTTTCTTTCAGTCCTGAAGCTGCTCCTAAGGAAACGACCAGTTTGCCTCCCCTGGCAGCAGGGATATGACACAGGCATGTGGCTGCACACCTTCACATCCCTCTTACATCCTCCACCTGCAGTCAGAAGTGCCCTGTAAGGAAAGCAGCTGCGGTGGGTGGGCAGAGCAGGGATTGGGGAGAGGAAGGAACAAGCAGAATCGGAGGCGAAGGGAGGGCATCGCTGTGAATCACAGCAATTTCCTCTGATCCTGTTTTATCATTGGGGGTGGGAATGTAAAAGATGCAGAACCTGTGTGAACAAGGTCAAATTAAATCACATTTCCAGGCTGGGGAAATTACTTTTGCCTGCAGCAAGAGAGGTGCACAGCACCAATGAAGGAGGGGAGGCTCATGCCACCAGGCATGCTGCATCCAGCTAATGCGAGACAGGGGGAATTTATAATTAGCCCGCTGAAATATATCCCTGTAGGATCTCAGGGGAGGGGGTGGTCACACCAACTGAATGAGTAAGAGAAAGACCAACTGGGATCTGATTTCAAGCCTGCTCCTTATGGAAGACAGCTCATCCTTGTCTCAATGGACATGTATTTCTGTCTCATGGGATGACACTACCGGTGGTGTCAGCTACCCACACACTCTGAGGACTTAAGAGAGAATCGGGATGTCTCCAGGGCAATTCTAACCTGACTCAGCTTCAAGAACATCAATGGGAGGACTCAGATGCTACTGAAGCTCAAGATTTCCTACAACAGTGTCCAAATTTTCAGGTTTATTTAACATCTTTTGATCAAACCCTGCGTTTCTCCGTGGCACAGCCTTAGGGGAGGGAGAACAATGCTGTGCACATGTGGCTCAGTGGACTGATGGAAGAACGGGTGGAAAACCAGCATAAGAATTGTTGAAAATTGGGACATCAGCCTTAGCAAACCCACTGTCTCAGCTAACAAAGGAAAGGGAGTGAGATAAAGTGTGTGGGTGATGGTTCTCAAGTCTGGGATGCCTAATTTGGGCTGAGGTGGTTGAATTTTCATATCATGAGTCCCCCTCACTCTCTCCAGTTTTGACTTAGAGTTGGAGGCAGCACAGGAGTTTGGAGGTGGAGCAGACCTAGGGCTCACCCGCCTGATGGTGGCACCACCACAAGGCACAGAGGCAGTGCAAGAAACCTTGCAAGGCAAAACTGCACTGACAGGGTAAGATATTTTGTGAATCATATTGTGAATTCCAGTAAACTCGGTGCCCTCCTGATCCCCTGGGGGGTTGAGGTCCACAGGAACGCTGCAGGTGTGGTGAGTGCCCAACAAGGGCTGTGAGATGTGGGGTGCTGGGACTGGATGATGGGACATGGGGCACTGGAGCTGGATGACAGCAAAAAGCTGGCTAAAGATTCAGCTGGGCCAAGATAAAGAAATTGTGAGTGTATCAGTTCCTGAGCAGGCTTGTGTCTGACAGAAAGCTAGCTTGTTGCACGTATTTGCCTGCTTTAAATAATTTACTGCTAGAGTAATGTGAGCTGGATTAAAGGACAAGAGAGGGGCAAGAAAAGGGGATTGGAAACGCAGGTGAGAAGTGACTCGTGAAAAAGACTGGCAGAAAGAAGACATGCATTTCTTGGAGGAGACGGGTAATTTCCCAGGAGGAAAACAGTGAGAACCAGGCACTGAGACCTGGAGATCAGCAGCAGGAGCCTACCTTGGGTAGGAAAGCAAAAATTGCCTGATTTTGTTGGAAGAGAATGTGGCACTGGCCTCTGCAGCCGGGTCTGGGAAGCGAGGCAGAGCTGGAGCTCTGCACATCACCCCTCGGAGGGAAGGAGGGTCCGAAGGAGCAGAGGGGCTCAGCACCTCCCTTCTGTGGGTGCTTCAGAGCCATGAACTCATTAGCACCCCTGGGTAAGGCACATTTTCCTCTGAGAACAGCCAGTTTCTATTGCTACACATGTGCAGGGCTCTCGGAGCAGCTCTGGATCGGCTTCTCAGGTGGTGTGTTCTTGGGCAAGAGCAACTTGTCTTTCTTTCTACTGTACAGCACCATTTCAGCTCGTGTATCTGTAGCAGATATTAATAACAATCATGCTGCACTTGGCTGCTGCAAACTCTGACTGATGAGCACAGCCTTAACTCACACAAGTTTCCCATTGATTTTATCTCATGTTAGGCTCTAACTAATCACATGAGAGAGCTGCCTTAAAAGCTCCCTAGATCTGTCCTGCTCTGGTTTGGTCACCAGGCTAGGAGGGAAGGTGGGGGTCATCTCCAGCTCCCTGCTGAACGGAGGAGCCCCACGTCTCAGGAAGGCTCAGCCCCATGTTCCCCCCCTGCCCCACGCTGCACAGCCTGTTTGGGTCCCCAGAACAAGCCTGATGTTGCCCTTGATGTGCACTCACAACAAGCACAAACAAACACCTGGGAGCAAAGCGTTGCTCTGCCTGCACACTTCCTTGGAAGTGGTCAAAGCAGGAGCCATGCTCTGAGCTGTTCTGGACGTGGCTCCAGTTTCCTGCAGCTCCCGAGGCACAGTTCAATGGCTTTGGCTTAGTTTTACTTGATCCCATTAATGACAAAGATGACAAACACATATGCTTTGCCTTTATAGCTATTTCACGCTTTGACATGATCCCGGGCAACTTACCTATGCTGTCAGCGTGATGGATGGTGCACAGAAGGGGGCTTGGACAGGTGTAGCTCCTGTCAGAGGAAAATATTTTTCCACACCATTAGCCTGTGGAACTCATAGCAACAGGATATTGCTCAGATAGGGATTCAGAAAAGCCATGAAAAAGGAGTGGATGCTCATACAGAAAACAAGTGTCCAGTGCTGTGACAGCAACCAGCAGAAATAACCCATAGGGAAGGGCATTGCATGCCACACGGTACAAATCACACAGCCTCAGCTGCTGGGGTTTTAGGGAGAACTTCCCTAATCAAAATTAAGTGTCCCAGAAGTGTCTCATGTAGGGCTCTGTACGTCTTCTCCCAAGCAGCTGGGTCTGACCTGAGCTTTGGAAATTATAATAATTTTGGTGGGTCACTTGTGGACAGCGATGTAGGTGGTGGTCAGATGTCTGCCATCCAGTCTGCAAGGTCTTCTTTGAACAAGGAGTTTTCCAAGGGGAAGGTACAGCAGAGAGCACCACGGGGCAATGGTTTATCATGGACACACAGCTCTCATTCACAAAATCCTGGCCGGGGTCTCCCCTCCTGCTGTAGAGCTTTAGTGACAAGCAGGATTTAAAACAGAAGTGGCATCCCAGGAGGGCCTCCTGTGTTACCCAGCAGACTTTGTAAGAGGTCTAGGTGGTGATGCTGATGATGAGCAAGGGACCTGCTTCTCTGTCAGCCACAGAAAATTTTCTTAGACTGAAAGAGGTTTTCTCACTACTAGTCCTGTGGGTCAACCAGTCATATAAAGGGCTGTTTGCTTGTACTGGGAGGAATGGTGATGGGGAGCATGCCAGCTCTACGTATCACACTGCAGGATTTCAGCCCAGGTTCATGATCTGCGAGAGAGATGGGACCAGGGGAGCAGCTGCAAGGGGAACAAGGGGATCCCACAGCAGCCCTGCGGGGCCTCAGGGCGATCCTTACACCAGTCACAGGAGCTGCTCAGATCCGAATGATGCTCCCAGACCCAGAGGTCCATCTTCACCTTGACATCCTTGCTAGGAGGACCAGAGCGAGCTGTGCCTCGCTGCAGAGCCTTCAAGCTCCTGTCCCACCATTCACAGCCACAAACCTATCGATGCTCGGATGGAACAAGAGGGCAAAGCCACCTGGACGTGAGCAGCTGCCACCGCTGGCATCCCGTGCCCCCATCTCCTCCCGGGAGGGGACGAGTGGCCAGGTCCCACGGTGAGGGCAGGGCCGGTGGCACGCTGCTGAGACAGGCTGGCTGTAGCCAGCAGAGGGCATGGAGATTACACAGGCAGCCGGGCGTCACTGCAAGCCATGGGTGCGTTGAAGCATGACCGCGATAAAACAGTTCATTTCGATTAATTAATTCATTTTCCCCTTTCCCTTCCTCTGCCCATACTTCAGGTGAAAGGATGCAAGGGAGAGCCTGGCTCTGGCTCAATGGCAGTGCCAGGGACTTCAGGACACGGTCACAGAGCTGCCAAATTCCAGCACTTTCTCCCCATGTCACCTTCTGTAGGACCCAGGACTTTACAGCAGGCAATTGCCAGCAGATGCACCGCATCACCGCGGGACCCCGCTGCGCTGCCAGTACATGGGTGATGCAGCCTTGCCCCAGGCTTTCCATGGTTGCTGCTAGAATCTGTCGTATTCATCTGTGTGATTTTATAAAATAGCAGCTGGAGAACGTAATGACAAACGAGGCATCTTGCTTTACAGTTTGTACACTGGTGTTGTACGAATGCGGCAGGCTTACAGTCAGAAGCAGCGTTCTGGGTGTAATTTGCACATACACTTGACTTTCTGTATTATAGGTAATCCTATTGAAATCTGCATGCATAAAGTTAAGTGCATCTAATCAACTCTGCAGGTTCAGGTTTGTACGTATTAATTTCGTTTCGACTCCAGCATTCAGAGCAGCATTTGCAGCGAGCAGTCACAGCACTGCGACGGTCCGGAACAGCCTCAGATTTTGTTTTTGCATTGAGGGCAAACAAACATGAGATCGAGGTGTCCCCTATTGCTCTTAGAGATGAACAATACACACAAAGTTAAATCAGATGCTCAAAGTTATTCTAGGGTCCAAACTATCAGCACAGAATATATTTCAGTGGAAATTTTTCCTATGGGCCTCTGCGCATATCGCAGCTCCATGCTGGCGCGTGAGTCCATGTTTATGGATCCATTTGCAGGATCAAGCCCTCATTAGCAATACAGATTAATGGTAATTACAAATATAAATAACTTGAGTGTATCTTCTCATTTTTCTCTGAAGACATTTCTCAGGGAAGCTAGCTAAATGCCAGACTTATTCCTTAAATCCAAAGTGTATTAAGTTCCTGTGTAACAGTGCAGTAACATAAAGTTAAATAAAGCTGCATTATTTTTTTTTCAGGCCTCCGAACATGCGGCTTGGTTCTCAGCTAGCGTAAATTGGACACCAGCTCTGGATTCAAATCCTTTTTTCCATACTAAGGAACTGAAAAAGTGAAAAATAAAATAAAATTGCTTTTTGGCTAAGAACAAAAGTAAGCTAAAATCTGAGGGATCGTTTTTCACAGTGTTGTAAGTACTGAAAATACAGCCTTATAATAAAAGCACTTTCTTAACCAGAATTCTGTAATTGCTACTGTGAAGTTGGGCTGCAAATGTTCACAAACTGAACGTTTTCCCCAGGACCTGAGGAGATAGGGGCTGCTTTTAATGTGTTTCCCTGACACGTGTCAAAACACTGATGTTATTTAAAATGTGGCTTATCCGGACCAACCTATGGAACATTTACCTAAATCCTCTGCTGTTTGGCCCTGCCGGTGTGCAGCACATTGCAGGATGAGTGCCTTGGCAGTGTGTGCAGTGCCCATCAGCACAACTGGTTGTGTCTGGGCACGGCTGTGCCACAGCCCAGGTGGCAGCTACGTCTCCAAAGCCGAGCCAGAAAGGCCCAAACCAATGAATCACAACTTCTGTATATGAAGTAGCTTTGGCTTGAGCAACCAGGCTGTAAGCAGGGGAAACTGGAAGATGTCAGCAGTGAGTGGAATCTGTGCACAGAGAAGTTTACTCACAATTTGGCTGAACTTCAGAGCAGGGAAAGGAGCTATGATGGGCACATTTAAAACGGGCATGAAGCTCCTTCACTCGGGTGCTTTCCTGAGTTGGGGAGCTTGAAAAGCCACATTTATTTTGAAATTTAAATGTGAGAAGAAACAAAACTTATGTATTTATTTATTTATTGCTACATTTACTACCATTCCCAAAGACTTTATCATTCTGGAGGCGTGCAAGCAGCCTGACTGCATCAGACCTGCCCCTGAAGTGCCGTAGGAAGGATGGATCAGGGTCAGCCCATTGGAGGAGCAGCCCCCTGTGGCTGCACCAGGTCCCAGGCTAAGGCCTGGGGCTGCAGTTCTGACTGTGCCTGTGGACACCTTTGAACGGGTGGAGCATTCACGCTCCAGCAGAGTTTTGGGCAAAAACAACCTCTATACTTCAGTGATGAGTCACTGCTCACACCGAAGCCGTGGGATGACATCAGCACACAAACCTTCTCTTGCACACGCACACACACAGGACAGCCCAAGAGGTTGATGGTGTTGGTGGAGAGGACTTTTTTTTCAGTGTGTGTAGTGTCATGTTTTGAAAATGCTGGTGCAGAGTTAAGTAAGAGTCCAAAGTGCTCACCATATTCTGTTTTTTTTAAGAACAACCTGAAATTATTGAGCAGCTGAAGAAAAAGCCAAACCAGTTCCCTCCTGGGTGGGATAAATGAATCTCTTGGACCAGCCCTTGCTTTTCATGAGGAACAATAAGGCAGGTCTTCCATCTGATCCCCCAGCTGAAGCTCTCTCTTCCATCCCATCCAGTGGGCAGCTTTGGCTCTGGACAGCACCGGGGCTGGCCGAGGTGGAGCGTGTGTGCAGGAGGGCTCGTGCAGAGCTGCGACGTGCATCCAGGATGCATTAAAACAGCGATGTGTGTGCTGAGCATGTGGGCTGCAACAGGGAAAACACCACCAGTGTCAAGTCCCTTGTTTGTTGTCTGGCTCTGCTGGGGATATCCAAGGCGAATTTGGGGATGGCATTACATCTGCCCGTCCCTGGGCACCCCTGGGTGCCAGGACGAGTATGGAGAGGCTGTGTGCCTGCCAGCACCCTGGGGGGCCATCTGTGTCACCTGCCCCAGGGCTGGAGGGTTCTGGGGTGCCCCGTGGGGTGAACGCTCCAGTTTGGGAAGGAAAAATACAGCGGGTGCCAGCACCTAGCAGCGGGTGGGCAAGGGTGGCATGGAAGGGCTGGGCGGTCCACGGCACCCCGGGAAAGCAGCAGCCCCCCCTTTGGCTCCCCATTTGGGCAACTTGGGGGGCTGCGGCCGGGCTGCGGGTGGGCTCCCAGTGCTGGACTGCATTTCCCAGACTGCCCGAGCGCCCTAATGTATGCAGTGCCGAGCCGGGCTCCGTGTGCGAGAGTGTGTGTGTGTGTGTGTGTGTGTGTGCGCGCGTGTGTGTGTGTGTGCGCGCGTGTGTGTGCGCGGGTGTGCGCGCGTGTGTGCGCAGCCGGGAGCCCCTGCGAGAGTGGAGGGCTCATTCACTGATGAGAGCCGGCACCGAGAGGCAGCACCGCTCCTTCCCTCGCACCCCCGGCGCCTCTCGCCCTGCTACATGCGAGCCGCGGGGCGCAGCGGGGCCAGCACGCCCGGGACCCCCCCGCTCCGCGCCCGCCTCCAGCTCCGCGCAGCGCCCGCCGCCAGCCGCACCGTGAGTACCGGGCTCCCCCCCCGCTCCCTCCCCACAGCCACGCGCAAACTTTGCGGGGCAACTTTCCCCCCCACCGCACACCCCCTTCCCCTCCCAGCCGCCGGCCCCCCCCCAACCTTCGCCCTTTTTCCCCTTTTTTTTCCCCCTCCCTGGTCGCGGAGGAGCGGGCGGCTCGGCTGCAAGGAGCCGCGCTGGCCGCGGGGAGGGCCGGCTGGGTGGGGATCGGCATGGTAATGCCGAGGGGAAAGGCAGATAAAAGGGGGCCCCCCCCGCACCCTCGGCGAGCCCCGAGCTGCCCGGATCCCCCCCCCTTTCCCGGTGCTTTCCGGGGGGACCGGGAGCCAGCAGGGGGATCAGGTGCCGGGGACGCCGCCGAAGCCCGGCTGGGGACGGCGCACGGCAAGGAGAGGGGGGGGGGACCCGGCACGGAGCCCTCGCTCCGAAATATTTGCATTTTGAACTCTTTTTTTTTTTTTTTTTTTTTTTTTTTCGGAGGGGCAGCCGGGGGAGTTGTTTCCTCGCTTCCCTTCGCTGAGCCCGGGATCTCGCTCGCTCCGCGGTTGCTCTGGGCAGCAACGATTTCATTTCCCAGCGGCTGCAAAACAAAAACTTTTTCAAAGGAAATAAGCAGATCGGCTGCCCGTGCCACGCACAGACCCACCGGGGGCTTTTCCTTTCTTTCTTTCCCTCCCTCTCCTTCTTTTTGAAAAGAAAAAAAAAAAAAAACAAAAAAAACAAACACACGCTAACCTTTTTATATTTTACGCTTAAAAAAAAAAAAAAAAAAAAAAAAAAAAAGTATTTGCAAACCCGCCAGGCTCTCCGTGCGCTCAAAACCCCCGGAGCAGCCGGGAAATTTATTGACTCCGGAGCTTTCATTTTTGCAACGCTGCGGCGCCCGTGTGAACTTTAGTTCGAAGCCGTCCCCAAAATGCGCCCGAAGACCGAATCCGATTTTCGCCCGCACTTCGCAGGCGGCCTCTGAGCCTTAATTTCGGCCGGGGCTGAAGTTGGCAGCGCATCCTCGGCTCTTCCATCCATTCATTCATCCATCCATCCCTTGCCCCCCGGCCGCCCGCAGGTAGGAACCCCCCGCGGGGCTCCCCCCACGCGTGGTTTTTTCTTTTTTTTTTTTCTTTTTTTTTTTTTTTCCCCCTGCTCCCCTTACCGCAGAGCTGGCGGCGGAATTCAACGAAAGGAGCAAAAGTCGCTCCCAGGCGGGGGTCGCGGAGCTCGGGGGCGAAGGAAATTCCGCGGGGTTTCGCTTAGGTCCTTTAGGAAACTTTGCGGCTCATCCAGCGGCTCGAGAAATCGCGGGGGTTTGTCTTTCTTTTAACCAACATCCCCGGCTCTAGCCCAGGGAAGTCTGTAAATAGGGTGGAAGCACGGGAAAAAAAAAAAAAAATAAAAAAAAAATAAATTCTTCACCTTCAGATCTGAATACATAAAAACCATCTGGTTGACCACAATGAAATCATTAGGAACTGTCTACTCAAAGAGTTGTGCTCAATGCTTATCCTTCCACACAGGAAACGTGGACGGTAAGTGATTGTTGCAATAAATTCAAACGACTCCGGGCATCTTCGCGTTTGATGAGCTTTGCGACCCGCTGGGTGAGGAGGAAAAAAAAAAAAAAAGGAAAAGGGGAGAAAAAAGGGCACCCGGGGGCTGCTCCAAGCGAGCCGTGCCGTGCCGAGCCGTGCCACCAAACACCTGTTTAATTTACCGGCGGGGACGAGCGGAGCCGCGGGGCTTTAGCGGGGCGTCGGGAGGCTGCAACGTGGGCTTGGCCCCTTGGCTTTTTTCCTTTTTTTTTTTTTTTTTTTTTTTTTTTCCATTCGCTTTTCTCCAGCACCCCTCGGAGGGGGGATCGGAGGTGCCGGTGCCGGTGTCCGAGCGCGGTTTTCGGTCGGGTTTCGCCGCGCCGGGTGCGGGACGGGGGGGGCGAGGCGGCGGGCACGGCCGTAGGTAGGTGCCTTTTTTTTGTCCCCCCCCGCCTTTTTTTTTTTTTTTTTAATTTTCTTTTGCAAAACCCCAGGCGCTTCCTCCCTGCAGCCCGCCGCGGGGCATCCCCCTCACCCCCCGGGGGCTTTTTTTTTTTTTTTTTTTTTTTTTTTTCTTTTTTTCCCTTTTTCCTTTCTTTCGTTTTTCCTTTTTTCTTTTTTTTTTTTTTTCTTTCTTTTTTTTTTTTTTTTAGAAGTTTGCAGCAAAACAAAACCCGCGGCCAGCACCGGCCGGGGGGCAGGGGCCGGGCCGCGGTGCCCACCGGAGCCGGGACCGGGACCGGGACCGGGACCCAGGGTGCCCGCCCCGGCCGCCGGCTCCCCCGCTCCCCGTTCTCCTTTTTTTCGTCTTTTCCCCCTAAACCGGTTTTCACCGCAGCTGCCCGTGTGCGCGGCTGCAGTTGGCATATTTCACGCGTTGGAAAAAATTAACTGTTTTTCCTTTGTATCTTAATCCAGTGATGAGAGCTCTCCTTTGTTGGCTTTCGAGCTTGCATTTGTTTTATTTATTATAAGGAAATCCAGTTTGGTTCAAATATATAATCCATTTGAGCACTTAAATCCCCAAACAGCTGGCATTATTTTGTTTTATAATCTTTGGCTTTTCTACGCAGAGCATATTTCTAAATTCCTACTTGACATTTATGGGGAAAAAACTTTTTAATGTAAATGGATATTGTGATTTTTTTCTGGGTCTTTCCTAATTTACATGCATCATCAATTTTCCTGGGTTTCCTTTTGTTTTAACCTTTTTTATTTTTTTCACCATAGGTTGTTAACTAATTTTTTTTTTTCCCTAAGAAAACTTTGTTTCTGGAGGTAGAAAAATGTTAATTTGCCCCATTATTTTAATCTCTGGCATTTGGAAATGGTTGAGAGACCACAAAAATGCAACCTGTTGTAGAAACCAGAGTGGTGTGCTTTATTTATTTTAATCGATAGCAGAGAAGTGATTTAGCAATAGGAACTCCGAGTAACGTTTTAGTAAAAGATTTGCAGATCCGGTGGCTGTGTACGCGGCGTGCATGTGCTTGCATATGTGTGTGTTTCTCCGCAGGCTGATTAGCAAGTGGGTTTTGTGCTCCCAACCAGGGCTCACTCCTGTTTTCCTCACTCGCTGGGTGTGTGTGATGCCTGCTAAATCCGCCTCTGTCATGGTTTCTCCTACTTTTATCAGACTTTCCTCTGAACTAATTCAGAGCAGCGTTACAATCTTCATGCACAGAGGAACTAAAACTGAGCCAGAGATAACTGATTACAACTTGTTCTTGGTGAGAGATTTTTTTTTTTTTATGGTTCAGAGCTAAGGCTGTTGATTCGATTTGTCTTGGTTGTGGCACGTTCAGCCTTGTTATTAGCAACATACACATTTACACAGGTAATTTGTCTACACCTTAAACAGGGTAGCTTTAGAAACCATTAACTATGAAGATAGGTAGCATTAAAAATAATAATTAAAAAAAAAAAAAGAGTATGTTTTCAGTCTGTGCGTCTAACCTTGAGACTTGGTGGACAGTTTATGTAGCTTCATAGATTGATCTTCACCCCCCCTCCCTCTGCTCCTTGTTTAGTTAATTCAACAAAGACTTTTTGCAATCTGTTTGGAGTTTGTCTGATGCCGTGGAAAAGTAGCTGCTGATTTATTTGGTTGCTTTTCGATTTCTGTCTCTAGCCCGTCTTTTCTCCTCCTTTCAGCGGGGATGTCAGCTGTTATTACTTCCTATTGATCCCTTTGCAAAGTGAGAAGTGAACTAAAATTAATGTCAATTCCACTGCTCGGATCAATAGCTGGAGTTATTTTAATCTGGATTTGCGCGAGGTGCTAAATTAAAAAAAATCAGCATAGAGGCAGAAAAGTAGCAGTTACTTACTTCGCCTGTGCCCGCTGCCTTCCCATCACCCAAATGTTCTGTCCAGCTGATTATCCTGCAATCCATATTTTTTTAATTAAGAAGGTCAGTTAGTTTTCTTATTTGGGGTTCTGTATTTAAACCTATGACATTTTGACATTGGGAGTGTATTAACGACAGATTTTCATAATGACTGGTCCGCCGCAGCCTAATCTGTACATGTTGCTGGGGGGGGGGAGGTGCTGAGCGGGAAGGAGAGCAAGAGAGAACGAAAAAGGAAGTGGGAGTTGAAAAAAAATGAAATTTGGCTGGGTGAGATATTATAATGTGTTGATTTATTCCCTGTGTAATGAAGTTTGCAAACGAATAAACGGCCGTAGTGATTCACAGTATCCTACAGGAGTGTCAAGTGTTGCGGCCAGATTACTAATTTCTGAAATACATTCAACGTAATGGGGTGACAGCACAAGTAAAAATAGAAAAGGAGGCAGAGGTGGCTGCTTTTTTTTTTTTTTTTTTTTTTTTTTTTCCTGGAAATCCATATTTTTTGTGATTGCTCGGTTTCACTTCCACGTTAATGATTGTTTATTTCTGAGAGCGGTGGTTTGTTTGAAAGCATGCCTTTAAATATAGGATTATGTGCACGCATATATATATTTCCATGGTTGCGTAAGCCCCCAACAATGCCAAATTTGCCAGGGGATGCAGTTCCCTGGCCACCAGTTTCTGAGCAGCCTTGCATAAAGCAGCAGAGCTGGCGCACCAGGACTGCAGCACTAAGCAGGATGCCCTTGGCATCGGCCACAATCCCTCTCCCCCATGCTCAAGAATTGGACAGGAAAGTTATTTAAAATTTGGAAGAGAGCAGATCCGTTAACGTGAGATACTTCATCTGGTAATTTAGCAACGCTGTCTGTAAGGAGGGGTGCCAAATGAGGAAGCAGAGAGATGATGCCCACTCATCTTCGCAATTAATAACAGTCGCTGGAGTGCCTGGGTACAGGATGGGGGAGAGGAAATGTTATCACTGCACTGCATTAAAGCCACCGGCTGGATTTCATACACTTTGTTAACCTAGGCTCCCTCATTCATGGAGTACAAAAGGCACTCCATTAGGGAGACACTCTTTCAGTAAGTTTTATTTGAGATGTTTGACCCTCTGGATTTAAGAGGCACAATTTGTAACAGCTTTTTATTATTATATGATTTTTCTGGCCCTTTGAGCTCCAGCGGCTAGTATATTGTTTCAAAGTTATAGTCCTTGTATTTTAAGCTGGGCTGTGGGGCCTGAATGGCAGGCAGCGGAAACTTGAAAGAAAAGACACTAGATTGATTGGGGGAGAAAATAACAAAGCAAAAAGCCCAAGCCAACTCGGAGAGATGCAGAAAGGAGCGGCTTTTCCTCCTTTTGCTCTGGGAGGGGGTGGTGGCTGGCTGGTGGGCTGTAGCCAGCCTAGGAGGCTCAGCAAGATGCAAGTCAGAAATTTTGTTAACATTTTCCTCTAAATGTTAATGGCACATCCAGGGCAGTTTACAAATCTACTTAAGAGTGAGTGCATTAGGAACTAAAATTACTGATCCATTCTCTCTTGTCCCCGACCCGAAAGGCAGACGTTTGCAGAGATCAGATGGCAGAAGCACCCATTATGATTTTAAATATTGTCAGAGACGCCAGGCATTTTATTGGTGAAGTCTCTTCTCCTTTTGCTAAAAGGGAGAGTGCGTGCGTGTGTGTTTGTGATGATGTATGGCACACACGCATCCACACAGCCCCGTTCGTACATCCCCGCGGTCTATGGGATTGTGGCAAGTGCTGTGGGTGCCAGCATTACCCACAGATGTATACCGTGAGAGGGAGAGGAAATACACGGCTGCGATGCGTGTCTTAGGCATCGTGTGCAGTATGACACATCTGGTGGCTTTTTTTGGTAACTGTACAATAGGTATTTTTGTGCTGGTTGCACACACGCACAAGCAAATTAGGGTTGTGTATGTGTGGGCAATAAGCTGATTGCAATTACATTTACATGCCTCTTTTGCCACTATCAAATTCCAATTTCAGTTTGGAGCTACTATCTTAATTTTAGACCGAACCTTGTTTAGTAGGGGGTTATTAAATCCGAGTGTTCCTCTCTTTGGTTTGCCTTTCATCCGTCTGCACTGGATGACAGCCTTTAACCTGGAGGGCCAGAGCTGATCCCACCAGTGTGTGAAGTTGTCTATTGATTTTCTTGAATGAGAAGAGCAGCGCATCTCTGGCCGCTTGGTTGTAACACAAGTGGCCACCCTGCTGCCGGAGCTTCCCAGGGAGACGAGTGCAGAAGCCTAACCAGTCTTTTTTTTTTTTTCTTTTCTTTTCTCTTTCTTTGCAGCGTTCGGAGGGTGATGATGCTCCACTAGGTTTCCCTGCTCCAGCCCCGGGCCTCGCTTTGCTTTCCTTCCAGGGAAGACTGTTCCGCCTGCGATCCTGCTGAGGAAAGAGACTCCGATGGACTTACACCGGGCAGCGTTCAAGATGGAGAACTCACCCTACCTCCCCAACCCGCTGGCCTCCCCGGCGCTGATGGTGCTCGCCTCCACCGCCGAAGCCAGCCGTGACGCTTCCATTCCGTGCCAGCAGCCGAGGCCTTTTGGGGTCCCCGTGTCAGCAGACAAGGACGTGCACATTCCCTTTACCAACGGCTCCTACACGTTTGCCTCCATGTACCACCGGCAAGGCGGGGTGCCGGGAGCGTTCGCGAACCGTGACTTTCCCCCGTCCTTGCTTCACCTCCACCCCCAGTTCGCGCCCCCCAACCTGGACTGCACCCCGATCAGCATGCTGAACCACAGCGGGGTCGGGGCCTTCCGCCCCTTCGCGTCTACCGAGGACCGGGAGAGCTACCAGTCGGCCTTCACGCCGGCCAAGCGCCTCAAGAACTGCCACGACACCGACTCGCCCCACCTGCGCTTCTCAGACGCTGACGGCAAGGAGTACGAGTTTGGCACCCAGCTCCCCTCCAGCTCCCCCGGCTCGCTCAAGGTCGATGACACGGGGAAGAAGATCTTTGCGGTTTCTGGCCTCATTTCTGACCGGGAGACCTCATCCAGTCCCGAGGACCGAAGTGACAGATGTAAGTACCTCCGTTGACTTGTTGGTTTTCCTCTAGTCGTGCCTCGTTGAGATGCTCGACAGGTGGCTGTCCTGCAGTGCTGCGGACAGCAGAGGAAAGGCAGCCTTTCCTCCCTGCCGGGCTAAACCACGCAGTGTTGCCTCGTGTCTTATAAATGGACAACGACAGGTCTTAAGGGGAGGTGCTCTGGAAGGGAACTTGTCTTCCAGCATGCAGCTGGGGACAAGGTTGACCTGACTTTACGTGCAGACAGATGGCTGTGTCCCAGTGCAGGGATACAGATGCTGTACGTGCATGTGTGTGAGCAGGGGGCCAGCTGGAGCAGGTAGCCACAGACATTCCCAGAGCTTGTAGCAAGTGTGTACACCCCGCTTCTTCAGGTATCTTATCCTGACCTTGTCTTCACACCCACCTTTCTTGTAGCAAATGGATTTGTGCCTTGGGCTCAGACGCTGGTTAACTCGAGAATATTTTTGGCCACCGAGCACCCTCTGCAAGACACAAACCCCAACCTGCTCCTATGGTTCAGCGAGCGGTTTCCCAAAATATGCCATGTGCTTTCCCTGCCTGCTTCCCCCCTTTGGAGGCTGCTGAAAGGCGAGGCATCCTTTCACGGGCAGGTGGCTGGGCTGAGGCAAAGCAGCCCACACGTCCATGGCTGTTGCTCCCCACTCCCCTGTCACCTTTCCCTGATGGTGTGGCAGCACAGAGGGGCACTGTCCTCCCTGATGGCTTCCAGGGGTGCTGAACAGGGTGCTGACCCCTCCGGGGGCTGCTCGGAGGGAAGTGGAGTGTCATACCCCAAAGAGAAATGCCAAGTTACGCTCAGTTTGCCTCTAAACCCATACATGAGCAAGGGGTTTGCTTTTAACGTAGGCTCCTTTGTTCTGTTGAATTTTCTTCCTAGAAAACAATTCTGTTATTGCCGTCGTTATTATTATTACTATATATATTTTTTTTGCGATGAAAATCCACTGCGCCGCTTCTTCCTCTCCCTTCCCGACGTGATTTTTCCTCTCCCGTTTATGATGCCGAGGAGAGTAATAGAGACATTGTGGCTCTCTCTCCCCTGTCGGCGCTGCTTCCTCAGGCTGTCTCCTTGAATTAGGCGCTGTGCTAACTTACCGGCGCTAAAAGGCATCTGCCTAAACCCAGCGTACCTTTTCAATAAAAGTCATCATAAAATCAACCTGCCTTGTAAATCCATCGCTCTTTGGTTTTGAAATATGCTGCGAGTGTGTCTTTTATGTCAGCGTCTGCGAGGGTAGGGCGATTCCCACTCAAGGCAGAAGCTGTGTGCTCCTTGCACCACAGACGTGATCTCTTCCTTCTCCCCCTGCTCCCAATCCACCCCTGGCCGTGGCACTTTGTGTGCCACAAGCTCCTTGCATGGCTCAGCACCTCCCGGCCATCCTCGTGGGGCTGTGGGGCCGCAGCCGTAGGTGGGAGCGCATGTGGACGGGTGCATCTGCGTAACCGCTAGAATAATTATTTTGCTGGGGGGAGGCGAGTGAGGTTTCAAGGCTTGGGGACATTTTTCTTCTGTGCCCTTTCCCTTTCCCATACCACCTGGCTGTGGGAAGGGAGCTTGCTCAAAAAATACTCCGGGAGATCGCGGTGGAGGAGCGGGTCTGCTTGCTAAATGAATTTCGAGCGCATCAGCTGCCGTGTATCTTGCTGGCCACCCCCTGTCAGACACCCCGTTTGGAGAAGTAAATCTGTTAAACGAATTAGGCGGCACGGCGCGCAGCTGCGGACCAAGGTGCCGTGTCCTTGCCAGCACCGAGCACGGTGCCGCGTCACCGGGGCTGGGCACAAGCACCCGGCACCGCGCTGCCGCAGGGGCTCGCCGGGAGGGGAGGAGGAACAACGACAACTTCACCCAGCTTCGACAACTCGCCCAGAGGTGGAAGGTGGTTCGGGCTGCTTTTCCTTCCCCGTATCACCACTTTTCTTTAAGACGCTCGGCTGCACGGTGGAGCAGAGCACAGGCGACGTCCCTGATGTTTTACTGACATTAAAATTCTTGCGTAACTACCGGGACAGTTTACACTAAACATGTCTGTTGGCTCTGTATCATATTCCCATCATATATAGATGCTGCACCATGGAAACTTAGCTCCATTAGCACCGTGGGTTTATCTGGCGTGTGCATACGCGCGGATGGGAGTGTTTGCCGGAGGCCGAGCGAGTGAGCAGCTGGGCTTTTTAGTGGATCCTAATGATCTTTTATGCTCACCATTAGAAAAGAAAAACTTCCGCAAAGAGGAATTCAAGAGGCTGCGCTTTGCAGATCTAATTGCGATCCCATTTTATATTGACACTTACATACACATTTTTGGAGTTTCTGTACAAATGAGTGCTTCGGGGGGTTCTTGTTTCTGGGTTTTGGCTCCTGAGAAGTTTTGGGCATTCCGGGTGTGCCTGTTTGATATGTCAAGGCTGCGTGCTTTTGCTCCTGATGGAGAAGCTGCTGCAGGTAGGTGACTGTAGCTTTGAGGCAAAACGCTTCCACAAGAGCTGGCAAAAATCGAGACATTTTCTTCAATCAGCAACACCTTCATGTGTCTAAGGGGTGCTCTCCAGATGTGCAGAGCCCAGCCGTTTAGTTGTCTTTTTCAGATTCCTGAAAGGGTTTGTGTTATGTGGAAGGTGAAGCACAGTAATTGCACTGCAGAGTCTTCTGTGCTACTGCATGAGAACCCTTTTTGATTAGCTCATTAAAATGTTTGTTTTACCCCATAACTTAAAGGGTGATTTTCTGATTTTTTTTTTTTTTAAAGGAATTTATTGCACTGTTTTAATATTCCTGAAAAATAACTTCACACTCGAGGTACTTTGCAACACAATGAGAACCCAGGCAGGCATTTTCATCCTGGGCAGTGTTTGGAAGTTACACTGGGCATCAAGGGAGCGAAGTCTCATCCTGTCTTCACCAACATAGAAAATTTGCTAAATTCAGTAACATTTTTTAGGATTTGTGCTGGTGTAACCATGATTATCACCTGGCCCTGTGAGATCTGTTTGTATGGAGGCAATAGCTTGGTCTTTGGATGAATGGAGATCAGAGGCAGGGGGCTGCTCCCCAGGGGTGCTGGACCTGTGCTGGGGTCTGTGCCACCTCTTGCAAAACGGGATGGCTGCTGTGAGTGCCTCATGTCAAATCAGGCTGAAATTGATGTTCTTGGACACGGTGTCCCTTGTTTCAAAGCACAGGCACCGAGGACGTCCGGGGTGATGTTGTGACCAGGGAGTGTGTACGGCAGTGCAGCCTTTCCAGGGAGGGCAGACGTAAGGCGTGCTGGATGGGGCCCTTCGGCGGGGCCTTGCTGAGAAACATAATGCCATTTGTTGGAGGTTGGGGGCTTCTTGTAAAGCGTGTGTTAAAGACACTGGGCGATGTGTTTTATGGGTTTCCTTTAATAAGCATACAATAGTTGAGATTCCTAGAAGGAGTGGAAATAAATGGCGTGTTCCTTTCTGCAAAAGAGATCTATAGCCCCATTTTAAAATCTGAAAAAAAAAAAAAAAAAAAAAAAAAAAAAAAAGGCCCTTGTTTTTATTCTTTGCTTCCAATAAAATTTATCCCAGTGGCCTTCTGTACCCAGTCACCACGGCGTCACTTCCCCACAGAGTGACGGGCAGAAGTCCATCCCAGGACCAGGATCTCTGGGCAAAGAGCCGGACCTCATCCCAACCAATATCTCAGCCACATCTCTGAGGCTTTCTTGCTGGTTCCACAGGAGATGGCTTCCCCTTGCAGTCTTCTCCTCACATCATGTGTTGTCTGTGACTTGCTGTGGAGCTCGGCCTGCTGTGCCAAGGACCTGCCACCTCTTTGTCCTTGCTCAGCTTCCAGCTTCTTGTCACAGCCCGGCTCCTGCAGCCTCGGTTTCCCTGCTGGTGCTGGTGGCTCTCACCCTTCTCCTGGCCTGTTGGTGGGCACACCGTGGTCCTCACTGTGTTCTTGGGACTGCTGTGTGTGGGGTTATTAACATTGCTTTTACTATTTCTTTTTGATAATAATATTTATCCGTGGTTCTTTGCACATGGTCACTTTGTCCTGTAGCCAGTTGCTCCCCTGCAAGTGAAGCTGTGCGCTGTATCAGTTTGCTCCTTGTTCCAGTTTGGGGTTTCAAAGCCCATCTGCAGCATGGAGGTAGCTCAGCTTTGGAAACAACTGTTTTGTTATTGATCAAGCACTGCAAAAATGTAAATTGTGCTTCAGGCGGTGGACACCAGGGCTGTGATGACCACAGCTTGAATTCCCAAAATCCACAACACTGCGGGCATCAGACCTGGGCTATCTGGGCACAGCCCCCTGCCGCGCACACACACACACACACACAGACACGCACCCCGTGTAGAGCTGCCACCCTTCCTGAAGCACTTCACCACGTCCGAGGCAGGTAAAATTTGGGGTCTAACGCGGAGCGACGCTTTGCTGCTAATAATAATCGGCCGCAACCACGGGAAATTGCAAGCTTAAAATTGCTTACGAAATAATGAAATAAATCAAGTGGAACATTTGCTTTCCGCCTTTCCGCCTTGGGTGGAGGTGCAGCAGTGGGTGCTCAGGAGGGGTGGGCAGGCAGAGGGATGGGATGGGATGAAGGTCCCCATTGCATGGTCCCCATCTCACGGCTGGCACTGTCCTTGTGGAGCCTGGATGGAGCTCAGAGCCCGTCCATCCCTTCTTTTTTTCTGCTTCTCTGGCAGCAGCCTTCATGTTCCCCCTGCAAACTGTTGCCCAGACTCCTTTCCAGGCTGCTTGCCTTAATTGTCTTATTGGGATAAAGAAATGTTTGAACAGTAAAAGTGGGGACGGGCTGGGTGGGAGCAGCCCCTGCCGGCTGCGGGGCCATCTGGCATGGCTCGCCTCTGCCCATCTCCAGTTTATATTTCTCTCTCTGCTCTGTGGGGCTCTCCGGCACACTCGGAATACCTAATGACCACGGGGGGACACACCACTGCCTGGCCGTGCCCTCCCACCAGTGTGGGTGGCTGTGCTGCTGCTGCCCCCCTCCCTGCCTGCACCCGGCTCTCGGCAGAGGGATGGAGAATTGTTTTGGGGAAGGGCTCGATCTGTTTTCCCCTCCAAAATGTGTCCCCACGCAGCCACCGCCACCTGGCTGTCTTTCCTGTTGGCTTGGTGATGCCAGTGGCTCCTGGGGCCATTCCTGTTAATGTAGTCTGCAACTCTGGAGCAAAAGGGCTGAGCAAAACGTCAATGTCCTATTCATCCACCTCCTCCTGCACAGGTGGGCACACGTGCAGGAAATACGTGACGTCCCTCTTCTGCTCCGTGTGTCTGACCACTCACAGGAGAGCACTTGCAGGGCAAACCCCGCATCTCACCCGGTTAATTCAACCACCTGTCCATCCCACCAAAAGCACAGCCCCAAACCACCAGCCCAACCCTGCTTCTCCAGAAGGATTTCATCACATCAAGCCTCCAGCCCCATTGATCAGGCCCAGCTGCTGCCACCAAGTCCCAGCGGAATAGTGGGGGTGGGCTTTGTGCTGGGCTGGGACCCCAAATCCGCAGCGGGGCAGTCTGGGGGGCACGGCTGCCCCTCTGCAGCGTGGGGCTGGCACGAGCTGCCCCATAGCTTTTGACAGAAGGCGCTGTGCAAGGGCAAAGTATTAGTATTATTAATATAGTACAGTCAGTAGAATATTATGAACTATTATAAATCATTACCACTAAACTACAGTTATTAAAGGAAATGACCAAAGTGCACTTTGAGAGCCAGGATCTCCGACAGTTAAAACATGGTTTTATTATTTCACTTGCTAACTTGCAAAATTCGAGAGTTAGCGACAGTTTCCTGGTTGATCTGCGAGGGCTGCAGTTTGGGAGAGGCGAGGAGGAGTGGGCATGCCTTGCAGGGAGGAGGGAGACAGAAAGCACCGATCCCTTCGTGATTTCTTTTCTCCTTCTGTAATAATCTGAAAGTCTCGAAGGAAAGGGACATTCCCAGGCGTGCAGGTGCCCTGGGCCCAGCCCTGCTCCGTGGGGCTGAAGCAGTTGGAGCCAACGTGGTTGTAGAGTTTCCAGAATTCCCCCCTGGAAAATCCAGGCGTGAGGGCTTCTGTGAATTGTTGGCGGTTGTTATTTGTTTGATACCGTTTAGACAAGTCCCATTAAATGCTAGCAGCAGATTCATTTTCCCCTCTTTGTTTGCCTTCCAAGGAGCAGAAAACAGACGTAATTATATTTTACGTGAGACTCTAAGATTTCCTCTCATCTCTTCCTCTGCTTAATATCTGCAGCCATAAAATAAATTCCATTTGTGCATACATGGTGTTAGACTGAGGTAAATAACTGTCATCTGAAATCTGTCTAACCTTAATCTGCATCAGGAGCACTATAGAGAACCGTACCCATTTGTATAATATTAGGCTTTATTTTTATTATGGATTTCTGATGCAAATTCATAGCGGGGGCAAAGTTGTTTTCTGCTAATGCTGTGTTCCAAGGAAAGCAGCCACTGCCAGCGAATTGTGACAATTTCCACCCGGCGGCTCATGTCAATGGTGGCCCTGGATCGTGTCTGTTTGCTTGATAGCCTACGGATTTTCCGCCCCTGTCCTTCAGGAGAGAATAGCAAATCTGGGGACTTCTGAGGATGTTTTTTTGGCTATGCAAAGCAATTGGAATTCCTTGGGAGCGATGAATTTCTAACTGGGAAATTGTCTTCTGTAATGTGGTATCGAATTCCTGAGCAGCGTCCTTTGCAGCAGGGCACGTCTGTTTGCACCCTGCGTGTCCAACCCCCGTGCACGCCTCTCTCCCCTTTATGCACCCTCTCTGTTTGCCTGTTTTGCTCTGCTGGCCTGCGTGATTGCTGTGTTTGCAATCACCGGCACGCATGCAGACTTGCAGGTTGTAGGCATTCTGGGCAAATTCCCTGCCCTGAATTCAGTTTTCTTTCCGTCTTCACGCTGAAGCGATTTCCCACTGCCTTTAGGATATTTTTTTGGCTGAACCTTGCAGAATGCTAGCCAGGACTGGGTGCGTGTCTCCTGGTGCATGGTGGCTGATGTGGCCTTGCTCACTTTTTCTGCTGGGAGTCAAGAACCACCATAGGTAATCCAGCCTTATTTTTCCCACCAATTTGGCACAGGATTACACACAAGAAGCATCTCTGGGACTCATCCCCGGAGTCACCGAGAGCTCTGCCTGAACACGGGCTGTGGGGTTTGGTGCTATCTGTGTCTGTCATCTTGTTCTTTGTCTTTTATTTTGAAAACATTGATGGTGGCTGTGATAAGCCAGGTGCCCCTTAGCCATCAGCATTACTTTCTCCTTCAACTGCTTGCTGGCATCTTGAATTACAGAAGTCCCTGGCACAGCAGAAGAGGGGAGAAAGAAAATCTGGGAAAAGAAAGATTTATTGTCTTAAATGCTGATAAGGTGGGGAAGGAGTCCTGGTGACAGTGCAAATGTTCCTTGAGCTCAGGTCCGGGACACTTCCATGGTGCTTTTCCTCACATTGTCTCTAATCAGAGTTGTTTTGAAACCATCCTTGTTTGGTAGCAGATGAGAGCTGCTTTCTCATCACCGTTTCAGGGCAAGACCGTGTTTTGTACTTTTTCTCGTCAGTACCGGGCTCCCGGCACACGGCTGCTCTGCAGAGGGAAAAGGAAGGCGCTGCGTGTCTCTGGATACCCGTAAGAGGAAGAGCTGGAAGCCGTGTCCTTGTTTTCCTGCAGTAGCACGGATTCTTGGTAACTGGCTCTAGACAGAGTAACAAAGTCCAGGTTTTAATTTGGAAAGACACAAGGGCTTTTAGGCATTGGCTTTGTTCTGGTACAGTCCTGCAGACCCGCCTCTGCTCTGTGAAAGTGTGATACTGCTGCATGGAGCGGGGGCCAGGTGCTGGGACGCGTCCCTCTGCTGATGCTGTGCCCCCCAAAAGTGTTGGGGGACAGTCAGCAGTGAGCTGGGGGATGAAGGCTGCATGTGCCAGCCTCACCAGAGTGCACTGGGGTTTGTGGGCAGAGCAAAAAGTGCAGCTCAGGGGACTGCCCTAATGGGCCCGTGTCTTTCTGTCGGGATTTTCAGTACAAATCACCTTGTTTCTAATGAAGTTATTTTAAATTAAAAACGTCTCAACCTTTTCATCTGATTCTAGTGTTGTTTCCCTTTATGAACCGACTTGCAAAGCCATTTAGTATGTGCAACTGTCTGTCCTGTAGCATCCCTCACTATAAGGGGGCATAGGATAGCAATCCTTCATCATAGAGAGCCTGTGCTGACAGCTGCGCTGGCATGCGAGCAGGCTCGGTACCAGATCACAGCTCAGCCTTCTCCTCCAGCCTTGTTTCCAACAGCAGAATTGTTATAGAGAGGTTTTCCCTCCCGAGCACTTCTCTTCTCCCTCCCCAGTTTGACCCCTGGGGCACTGGAATGGGACCGGGGTGGAGGAGGCTGAGCATCGGGGCCAGCATTTTTTGGGGACGGCTGCGTGGAGGGAGCCTGGAGATTAAGTGTGGGGGGAGGCAGGGAGTCTGTAGACCAGAAGTCAAACGTCAGCAAGCTCTGCAGAGATCTTTGAGGGAGTGTGAAGCAGAAAGGGGCTACAAGTTATTTCTGTCCCAATTTGGCCAATGTTTTGCGCCCAGGACTGAAATAAGTGTGATACTATTTGGATCAGGACGGGGATATATTGGAAAAACTCAGCAGTGAAAGTCTGCAGATCTCCGTCTCCATTAGCCAGAAGTAATGTTCCCACCATCTCATTATTTTCCCTCTTAAAATGAAAACAACGCGTTGACTGTGGAAACAGAGGGAGATCCTGTTAGGGGAAGGCAGAGCCGGGGAGAGAGAACTTGAACTGGTCTCACTTGAATGTGTCTCAGATGTTGCTGCCGTCTGGGGAAGCTGTGCATGGATCAGGCCCCGGGTTTGCAGCACATTTCAAGGAAGAAGGGGCCTTCAGCTGGGGAAATGCTTCCCCTCGGGTTGTCTCTTTGGGAACACTGCGAGGATCCAAGCCTCCTGAGTCCACACGCCCACCCCCTGTGAGCAGGGTGCCCTGGGGGGTTATGGTGTCAATGAAACCCAGGCGGGACCCTGCTGTCCTGGACGTTGCCTGTTGTGTCTGGGCTGTTAGCTGCACCTGGGCAAAGAGGCAGAGGAAATCCCGGTGTGGTGTGATGGGTTTTGCAGAAAGGGCCCCGAGAGGAGAGGCAGTTCGACACCGCTCGCTGATGGCCCCTCCGCTGTGTACTCAGGTGGCTCGCTGGCGTCCAGGTGACCCCAGACCCACGCTAAGGAGATGTGCTGCCAGTTCTTCAGACGCCGGGTATTTCACTTTTGCTGCACGTTTCCAGCTTGACCAACATTGGGATAGCAGAGGTGGAGGGCACATCGGTCGGCACAAAGCAGCGCGCCCGCTCCTCCCAGCCCGCAGAGCAGGAAGAGGGAAGGGCTGCCTGGGCAAAGCCCCGAGCGCAGCTCGTGTTGTGCTGTGGGCTCTGTTGACCTTGGACAAGCAGAGCCCTTTCTCGGGGCACATCTCTAAAGCAGGGCTTACACCGTTCCCGCAGCACAGCTGAGGGCATTGGATCCACGTCTCCAAGGGGCTCAGGACCTGGGCGGCAGCAGGAGCCCTGGTACCCGCAGCGCAGTGACATGGCTGGCTGGAGGGGCTGGGGGAGGGCTGGGGGCCTGCTTAATAAACAGTAGCATCGTCATTGATTCTGAAGAAACTGTCACCGGGTTTTATTTTTCAGTGGTGGAACTTGGATGAACTGCTGAAAACAGTGGCTAGGAACAGCAGAGAAAAAAGAAAAGGGGGAAAAAATTTGGAGTAAGGTAGATAAAAGTGAGAGATAAAAGAAATAATGCAGGGAAGGATGAGTAATCGACATTCTTGGAGTTGAAGCACAGGCTCTGGCTTCCTTCCTGAGCAGTAAAATAAAATTAAAAAAAAGTCTTTAGAACAACAAAACTCTGGACGCGCTGGTTTCCTTCCTGACAGGCCCAGCCTCGTGGTGTTTCGATGAGTCCTCATTGGCAACCAGGGCTGATCTAAAGGCCAAAGGCAGAAAGATTGGGGGGAAGGGAGGCGGATTTAACTCTTTGAGCTCTGCTGCAGAACCGGAGATCTCCTGCTTTGTGCGGGTGCCGGAGCACAAACAACATTCGATGTCGCCCCGGTGGCCGAGAGCCGGGCAGCACATCCACCCAGGTGCCCGGCTGCCATCGGAGCGAGTGTCCCTGTTAGGAAACAACAGCAGGCATTTTTAATCCCCGTGCAAGTGGATGAAATTCCTCGGACAGCCCGGAACAATAGCAGCGATGAGCACCGCAGGAGTGGGCTGGCAGCCCTGTCGGCAGCCCCGCCACCGCTCCGTTGCTGTCTCGGGGATGCTCCTTTCGCTCCCAGCATCCATAAAACATTATCCTAGGGTCTCTCCCCAGAACCCTGCCCAGACGGGAAGGTTGGGGTGCAGCAGAGCCCGTCGTGCCCCCCAGGGCTGTGGGTGCTGAGCGGCAGGGAGGATGTGTGCGCCAGGCAGGTCGGATGGCTCGGGCAGAGCTTGTTTTGCAGCTAACTCTCTGAGGCTCGCCGCTCTCCGCAGGGTTCCCCTCTCTGAAAGGTCGAAGCTACTTCTTAATTCTCAGCAGCTGACAAAATATTTATTTTCAGGTACTTAAAATATTATAATTTGAAGTGGAGTCCAGGGCCCTGGCTGGAGCTGAGCTTTTGTACTAACAGCTTCAGCGAAATGACTTTTTCCTCCTCCAACTTGCCAACAAATGCTTGGAAAATAATTGTGGGACAGTCATCCCTTTAGTGAGCAGATCAAGAAGACTTGAGACTTGCCAGAGACTTTCAAAGGACAGGCCAAAGGTTCAAGTTGTTGCCAGTTCTATTTGTCTTAGCCTTTATACTTAGTTTTGTGTCATTAATTTCATCAAACGCTTGTGGGTAAAAGGCGCCCAGCGGGCTGCTGCTTGTACTGAGTTCTTTGGGTGTGCTCGGACACCTCTCGGGAAAGAAGCCCACCTTTTTGTGTAGAGAGCGAGATTAAAAACACTGCAGCTGGAGAAGAAACAGCCTTACCCACCAGCACGCCTGCGATAACCCGAAATGGAGAAGGCCACCCTGGGGGAGCCGTAGCAGTGAGCTATTTATTTCCTTTCTGCAGCCCTTTCTAAGTGGGTTTTGCAGGGAGATGCGCATACGAATGGTGAGCGGTGCCTCTGTGCCTACAGGACCCATAGGGACCGACAGAAATAAGGTGCCTGGTGGGGTTGTGTCAAAGCCACTGAAAGGAGGGCTGAGCACGGAGTGGTGAACAGAGCATCTCTGCTAGCTGTTAGCAAGGAGGTGATCGGGCTGGAGCACCAGCGCTGCTGGCACTTCCCTGTCCTGGGGGCCATGAAGCAGAAAAAACAGGGAGAAAACAGCCTCGATTTCTCAGCACGATGCCGATGCCCTTTCCTCGAGCCGCAAACCTCCTTTCCTGGTGCTCCCATCGCTGCCTGCATCCTGACAGCTGCTTTCCTACCCTTTCTGCCCCAGTGCAGCCGGCCAAGCACGTTAATTTTTCAGCAGAAGTGTTGTAATAATTAGGCAGCTCGTCGGAGGGTTTAGCAGTACTTAACCAGATGTGAAAAGACTCGTCCCACGGTCCCCGCTCTCTCGCTGGGCTCCAGCCAGCTGCCTTTTCGCGCCTGCTCAGGTTGCCTCCAAGGGGCTGCAGGAGCTCTCCCGGCTGCCCTGGCTCCCCGCGCCCCCCTTCCTATGCTAAGCACTCGGTTGTAAAGGAGAAGGAGGGAGGGCGAAAACCCCGGTGCTGTTTGGGAGAAGAGCGGCAGAGAATTAAAAGCAGACACCTGCAGCGCTCGGGCTCGCCACCTCCACCATTAACTCTTCCCAGAGCAGCCTCCGGGCTGGTGGCCCCTCTGCGGGGCAGGATGCGGTGCTGGAGGGGGCAGCGGGGGCTCCTGGTGGCTCCTCTCCCTCTCCTCTGCCTCAGTTTCCCTCCCTGCAGGGTTGATGTTGGTGCCCCGTCTGCTGTGCTCTGTAGGCATCCATAGGCAGCGCTGCCCCTGCTAACACGGCTGTAAAAGGAGGGGTGCTGTGGTAAACCCTTTTGTCTGCCTCGTCCATATTAACCTGAAAGGCTGCTGGAAGCAGGATACTGGCCTGGATGGACCTTGGACTGAGTCATTCTGACAATTCTTATATTTCAATGGCAAAGTTTTATAAATACACACTTGCAGAGTATGTTATGCTTAAAAAAAAATCTATATACAAGGTATAGGTTTATGGTTACAGAGAGAAAAAACGTATTAAACCTGCAAGACCAAGGGAGCAGACGAGATATAAAAATGATACTGTATTATGCCAGATCTTATTGAAAATCCCAACGCATCTTTTTTTGTGTAAATGGTAAATTCTTTTCTATGTTCTGGGTTTGTTTCTTAATGTGCGTCACGTACCAGAATAGTAGCGTGGACACAGTTGCAAATATGGTATGTGTTTTATTGTGGGTATTATACTGCATAGCAAAGGGTGTTGAACATCGCAGTCAGTTATATTCAGCTGTAAATGGGAGCTACCCGCTGTTCTGTATACAGCGAGCTGCATATTTATTAGTAAATACCAGCCTAGGTAAAATAAAAATAAAACAGGAAGTTGTATTAAAGACTTCAATGTTTAAAACTAGTTTGCTCAAAGCTCCTGGGACACCACTGCAGGGAATGGTCCTGCATTTTTTGGCATTAAGTCTTTTCCATCTGATTTTTCTAGTTCTGCGAATTTAAAAGCCTCTGCTGAACCCCACCGTGCACCGGCGTGTGGAATAATTCATACGTGTTTCGGGTCGGGGTAAAGATCGGGGTTTTGGCTGGAGGAGCCGTGGGTGGACTCAGTCCCTGGTGTGGCTCTAGGGGCTGAACGTGCCTGAGCAGCTCTGCCGAAACGCTGAGGGCAGGTATGGGGGCACGAGCACACACACGGGTGTGCACATAGCAGGGTGTGCGCACGCACATGTGTGTGGCTGTGGGACAGAGGGGACATCGGTCCCCAGAGGCTGCTTGCTGCTGTAGATCCTCAGGAGGAATGAAATCATGCCACTTTGCTCTCGACAAATCGTGCGTTTGTTCCTCTGCACGGCATGGGCACCCAGGCTCCTTTGGAGACAGGCAGCGGGGCAGAATGAGGACTCCAAAAATGAGCAATGGCTTCTGAAATACCGGCGTGTTTAACCTAGAGGGAGCTCTCCTACATGCAGAATGCGACCGTTGGCACAGCAGCTCGAGCAGCTTTCATCCTGAGCATCTTCAGCAAACTCCTGCCACCCCTGTGCTCACCTGGCACCCGGGTGCCTCCTGGCCCTGTGCCGGCACACGATGTGATGGCAAGGGGCTGCCATGGGGCCAGGCCGGCTGCCTCGCTCGGTCTCCGGAGGTTGTTACTCATGGAAGTTGATGTAGATTTCTTCTGGAGATAAGGTTTCATCTATTTTTCCTGCTCCTGGTGACGCCGCAGCTCCGTGGGGATGCGTCAGGGCGGTCAGGGCGCCAGGCACCTGCTGCTGCTTTGCAGATGGGGATGAGTGAGGCGGGACAGTGGGCTCCGGCCAGCCCCGAGTGGGAAGGGAAGGGAAGGGCTCCTCCTTGGGAAACAGTCTTTGTTGGCTGCTGAGCGTGTTGTTAACAGGCGGATTTGCTAAGGAGAGATTTACGTGCTGGTCCTGGGCGGCTCACATGCTCCCTTGGGGTCACTCCTTTTAAATGGCTTCATATCCATTCATCCCTCTGGGGTAGCTGCGTGAATTCAAAGCCATGGTGTTTTGGGGTTGGCTGTGCTGGTATTTCATTTTCTGGAAGCTGGGTGATGCTGGAGGTGACAAGGACAGGTGATGTGAGGGTGATTCCCCAGTCCCAACCTCATGGAAGGCTCCTGTGGCCCTGCTCCCAGCTGGTGTAGGAGCACACAGCGAGGGATGGAGGAAAGCCCTGTAGACAGCCTGCCTGGGGACACTGTGACATGTCGGTGAGAGGCTGCAGGAGCTGGCAGGGAGTCTGCAGTCCGGGTGACACGGCAGCAGGGCAGGGCGATGGGGCTATCCATGGGCAGTCATAGCTCTGTATCCCCAGCCCACCCCCAGTTGCAACAGAGCAAAGGAGATACTCACTGGAGTAGCAGGGCAGGGGTCTTGGAGAGCTAATGGTGTCTGAGATATCGTTTAAAGGCACTGGATAAAAGGAGCACCAAGAAATTCTTTTTTTTGGCTCCAGAAAGCTCCTTTCTGGGGCTGGTTCATTCAAAGATGGTGGAGGAGACAAGAGAGGTGATGGGGTCCTTGTCTTCTTCACAACCCCGGTGGTCTGTGTCCCCATGGGGACACATGGACACACGGTGGCTGTGTCTGCCCCAGCAAGCGGCAGCCTCCCTGTGTTTTGCAGCGTGCTGGCCTGGATGGACAGAGAGTCCCCCAAAAAAAGCAGAAAGGGGAGGGCTGTCCAGCTGAAGCCTTCCTCCATGGGGCACTGCTGAAGCCCACCTGTGGGTCAGAGCAGCCTTTCCCAACCACAGACGAAGCCTCAGCTTGGACATTTTCAACATGGCTTGAACTGAAGCTGCTGTTGCCGCTGTTCTTGTCCTACCTCCACCACCTCTCCGTGCCTTTCCAAGCCGCTTGACACAGTGTCTGTCTGTCCGTCTTCATGTGGTGGCTTCTAAGAGGCTGGGCATGGAGGGGGCTTCTGTCTCTTTTGCAGCCCCTGCATTAGGTTTACTTTATTAAGGTGGATTTAGGCACACCAGCTGTAAACCCGGGCTGTGGGTGAGCCCTCTGCAGCCCCACTGTGCAGCCTTTGGGGTGCTTGGAAAAAGGGCTTGAAGAGAGGCAAGACTGGGAGGGACATCAAGGATGGATGGAGTAGGACAGGGCATGAGGGTGCTTTTCTTTGTGTAGGTCTTTTGAGTTTGGGGAAGGAAAGGGCGTGCATGAGGGTAGGAAGCTGAACAGGGAAGATAGTTGGAGAGAAGAGACAGAAATAAAGCACCTTCTTTATCTGGTTTTTAAAGAAAGGTTTCACACTAACTTTATGTGTTTCAGTTTGCAGTACGCTCTCTATTTTTCCATGGAGGGCAGGGAGAAGCAGAGACAGCGGAGGCAGGAGAAGTTGCTTACATTCAAGCCCCCAGTTTGGCTTGAAAAATGCCAGAGGAAATTAGCTGGGAACGGAAGAAGCACTTTCCCTGTGGACTTGTGCTTCTCCCTGTGTTGGATGGTGCCCGTTCCTTCCCCCTGCCTTGTGGCTTTGGTTTGCTCCCTAGGGCCTCACACCTGAGTCCCCAGCCCCAACTCTTTTCTGAGGCGGCATGGGGAGGTCCTGGGGAGCAGCTGATGGCAGATACCCTGCCTGGGCTTTTGGAGAGGCAGGGGGATGTGGGAGAGAGAGCAGGGAGAGGAGGCACACCCGCCTTTGGGGTTTCGGCACATTTCTCTGCATGTTAACAGCGCCCCAGCCCCACCCCAGCCCATTTCTTCCTTTGAGGCAGGAGGAAGCCGCACGGCTGAGTACAGCTCTCATGAAATTCAACTCTGCGAGGGCTTGTCCAAGTGTGGTTAGAGAAAACAACTCTAATGGTTAGCTGTAACGAAGTCTGTTAGCTGTGGGAAGCAGCGAGGCAGCTCCATGTGCTGCCTTCCAGGGCTGCTCCCCAAATGCCAGAGTGGCAGGGCAGTCCTTGCGGGTCCCGAGGTGGCAGACATTAAAATGTAAACTCTTGCAGTGAGGGGTGCACCCGAGATACTCAAATTGTGCCTTAAAAACTGGTGCTGGCCCCAGTTTGATACTAATTCCCAACAGGCTGCAAAGGAAGCATTCAGAGCCCTACAGGAAGGTTTTTTGCTGTGTGTCCCTGAATAAAGCCATAACCACGAGTGAGGAGGCAGGTAGGGGATGGTGAGAGTGTTCTGGTAGGAGCAGGCCAAAGCAGGATCACTTCTCCTACTGTGCCCTGTGTCAGCCTCTCTCGTGCTCTCACAAGGGCTTTACCCCATGGAAATTCCTCCTTTAAGAACAAACCCTTCTTCCCTAGGATACACCCAGGCAGGGTGTGCTCAGCACTGCCTCGGTGCTCTGGTTTGAGGAGACGGTTTTGTCCAAAGCCACCCCTCCACAGGAGCCTATAATTGGCAATTAAAGCATAAAAAATATTTCCAGCGAGTGAGTCCTAAATAAATGCTTGTCACTGCTGATCAGAGTTGGTTTATTTCCATGTGTGTTTTCCTTCCTTCTTTTTTTGTATAACTTACGGCCCTGTAAATGCTCAGCAGCTGTTAATATGATTCTGTCGATACGTTTACCATGGTGATTTGGCTATATTTGGCGAGCGTGTGAAGAAATCACTCACCGGTTAGAAGGAGGAAAGACAAGCTGTCGATACCAAGGGAGAAATGCTAATAACCCCGGTGACAAATCATTCCTGGGAATCTCGAAGGGTTAAAAAAAAACGCCGCCGAGCTTCCCAGGGAGAGGGGCCACGGCGAGTGAAGGTGACTCATCAGGAGCTGCAGACACCAGCTGTCATCTCCAGCTCCTCCTGCGCTTAATCACTTCACTTTTCTAAAGAAATATTTTGTTCTAATTCAAACAGACCCGGGCTTGTTTGTTTTTTATGAATTATTTACTGGTGAGGAGAACCTCTCGAGGTATCCATCTTCACTCGGAAATAAGTGGACTCTCCGAGCCTGCTGCAGCACCTTGAAGCACGCAGTCCCCTCCGCCACGAGCCTTTTTTTTTCCAGATACCCACTTAAATGCAGGATAAACCCCCAAAAGTCAGCTCTGGAGTTGGGTCCATGCTGGGGGGAGTGAGAACAGGCTTTGACCTCATAAAGCTGCTGGCACATGTGGGGCTGGGATACCCCAGGGGACACGTGCCTTGGGGGCGGAAGGGTCCCAAAGGACCTGCTTGGTGTGTCCTGTAGCAAGCACAGGCTCACGGTGCACAAAACAAGCGTCTGTAAGTGCCACCTTCCAGCCCTGGGTGATGTTCCTGCTGCTTGGTAAAGCCAGGACCAGATTCCTCCCAGCAGCTCCGGACTCCTGCTCCTCGCCCACGTACAGCTGCTCCAGCGGCAACGGGAGCTCGTGCGATATCTCGCAGTCCCCAAAGGTCTGATCTGGTGGCCATGGAAGTAAATAAATGGAAAAATTCACGCTGACTGGATTGGGCATCAGATTAGTCCCTAAATGTTAGTTGATCTGCTTTGGGGTTATGACAGACAAATATTGCCCCAAGGTTACTGCTACAGGAATAATCGATCTACCTGTCTTAGCCACGTCTCTGCTGCCTGTCATCGCTGCAATATCTAAGCCTGCGTTACCTCCCAGGAAGATTGTGCCTGACCAAATAAGTTGCCTTTTCTTTGTGTAGTCTGAGACCAGGCAATGCCATTTTCAGCATATTTAAGATCATTTCTGTTTAGCACTTATCTGCTCCACAGGATATTGCTACTTGACTGCAATGTCCTTATTACCTACTACTTACATTTCATTTATAATTTTTTTTTCTTTTTTTTTTTTTTTTTTTTTTTACTAAATAAATAACACGATCTGCAAATAAATGACTTGGTCCTCAAAACAATTTAGACAGACAAAGTGCTTCGAGTGTGATTTAGCTTGAGTGGTGTAAGTCGCACGCTTCTACAAGCTTCAAAATGACAGGAAAGATAATCCCATCAGGCAGTCTGTAAAACAGAACAAGCCTGGAGAGTGGTTTTCTTGTATACAATTACACTTAGAGACACAGAATTAGACAGAAGGGGATTCGGGAGCTGGAGAGGCTGAGAAAGGCAGCTGGTTGTGTCCTCGGCTCTGATTTTTTCACCGAGGCACCTTCCTGCAGGACAGCACGGCGCTGGTGGGGAAGGAGATGCTGCAGCCCTGCACAGGGGGTTGTCTCTGGCAAAAGGGCTTGGCTCAATTTTTGTTTGGGGAATGGGAATGTCCCCTGGAAAATAGGGTGCGTGAAACTGAGTCCTTATATTATATTTGCTTTTGTTTTTTTGCGCCTCATTCGTTCTCTCAGAAGATCCTTTCTAAGGGTCACTCCTGACACTCTGACACCCAGACCTCTTCCTCCTGCCTCCCTGCACCCACACCTCCCTCCCATCCATATTCTCCTCTGCTTCCCTGCCTGTGTACAGCTGAGAAGTCTGGGGCAAGAAGCTTGTCATGTTCACTCGTAATATTTGAATTGGCATAGCCGAGGAATTCCTTGAGATTTCTGTCTCTCACTGCCTACTCTGGGACCCTGTACTTCACAAAGCAGCTGCTGGCAGAAGGCACGAAATACAACTTAGGCTCACTTCTTGCCTTTATTCTTGTGCAAAAAGTTCCTGACTCAGTGTTGATTTTCTTGAGATGGTGTTTATTTAAATCAAGATAATAATCTTCCAAATATACCCTAAAATTATATAGCCATATAAATCCTGTCATAATATATTCAGTAAAACTGTCAGGTGATCATTCTTAATGTAAAATGAGACCTTTTCATTTCCATCCAGTCAGTTAGCACTAAATTAACTCCTTGGAACAGGCTCAGAGTCATTCATTTGAGTAAATACCCTGGTTATTTATTGAATATACAGAATTGTTGTCTGTCTCAGGGCTGGGAGATGGGACTCCTGTTCTTATCCCAGCACCAACACTGGTCGGTCAGATTCCCAGAGCCAATTGCTTAACTTTTATTTAGCGGAGCTACCAAAGGAATCTGCTGTAGGATTGCTGGACGCACCCAAAAAACCTTGTGTTTGTACCTCCAGTGGTGCCTGAGCCCTGGCATCCTGCCCGCGGCACGGCATCACCCAGCCTCGGGGAACACCTTCCTCCTCCTGGGCCTAAGGAAGGAGCCTTGCTTGGAGCCCTGCATTCAGCTTGCCAAACACAAATGCCAAATAAAAATAAATGAATCAATGAATCAAAATCCTGACTGTCCGGAACCGGGCTGCAAGGAGACACACTCACCCTGCTCTTCTGGGAGATCAAATTCACTACACAGATCAAAGACAGAAGAGGAAAAGCTCTTCACAAGTCAGGAAACAAAATCGCCTTGGCCTTCCTTTAAAGAAGGAAAGTTACTGGACCGCAGCCTGAAAGAACCAGAGCAGAAAGCATCAAAGGGGAGCTCTCGGTCGGACGTGGCTCTGCAAAAGGTGAGGTCTGCCAGGTACGAGGTGTCCAGCTTGAGCTGGAGAAAGCGCTCACAAACCATAGCTCCCAGACAGCATCCTGCCTACAGGAGCTCCATGTCCCCATCCCCTAGAAGAAATGAGATTAGAGTAAGGGAAAAAAATAATTAAAAGTCTCTAAAGGTTTATTCACAAATTCTTTGCAGTCCTGCAGAAAATGGAGGGTTTATACCTTTCTTATTTCTGTTGTGGTTGGGCACTGCAGGCTGAGTGGCAGAGAGTTGTGTTCCTCACAAGTGAGGCAGCAAGTTCAGAGCTCAAACCAAAGCCTCCCTGCTGGCGTTTGTTTCCTGACACAGGGGTAACTGAGAAGTGCACCAAACTGTCCAGGGACCAGGGAGAACTGGTAGGCTTCAGCAGTGAGTTAAGCAGAATTATTTCAGGAATGTGTTAAATTTTGCTGTTTCCACTTTGGGGCAGAAAGAAGCAGATAACCTCTTCTTCACCTTTCCATTTCTGCTTGGTTTCATGGTGCTCCAGGGATGGGGTTCCCACTGCTGTGCAGACACAAGATGTGGAGCACAGGGTCCTAGAAATACACTCCAGTGTCTGTGGGAACCCCATAGTAAGGTAACCTGTTGGGTGGGGAGATGCTTTAATAGACAAGAGACAGAGGGGATTAAAGTGGGGGATCAGCTGCCGGCAGTAAAAGTGGTGCCATGTGAATTTATCAGCACGTGGAAAAAGGGAGCAGCAACTGGAGGAAGGGAGAAAGCAGCTCCCTACCTAGAAGAAAAGGAAAGGTGCAAAGGGAAAGGATGTGAACAAACTGCACAGCATGGAGGCAGGGAGAAAGACCTTATATCTTTCAAGTCTGGGGGCTGCAGAAGTATGGTGACCCAGCCATCCCATGGGGTGACCTGCCCAGGACTCACAACACCAGGGCTGTGGTGTGTGCCCGAGGAGGACCACAAGATTGTAGGTACCCAGACCTCAGCAGGAAGGGCACCAGGGCTCAGCATGACAGAGCTGGAGCTGTTCATCTCTGTTTTTGCAGTCTGGTTGACCTGGGGCTATTTCGATGCCTAACTGGGATTTCTTGTAGTTTGTTTTATTTTAGTATGACATCGTTTAGTGTTTAAAGGTTACCTGGGTTAGAAATTTTACTGTTGTATTGATTGACTGGTCTTTTCTGTCTTGTTGCTGGAGATGAGAAGGAATTGAGAAAAATGCTCCTGATTCCCTCTCCAAACGAGAGAACTCTTCCCTACAGATGGCTGGGCAGCTCCTGCCAGCATTTTCTTCTCCTACCATCTTGCTATGTGCAAGCACACACGAAGGACATGGGCTTCTTTCATTGCTACATTATATGCTTGGAACTCACATTTGCATGATGTTTAATGTTTCTGCTGGTGCAACTTCTGCTTCTGGATATGGGCAGCATGATTTAAAACAAAACAAAATAAAACAAAACACCAATAACCAGAGCGATTCTTTGGAGCAAGGAGTTTGGGTGGGGAAAGCATGTTGGGGACCACAGGAGGATGCTCCCTGTGGTGCAGCCTGTGTGTAGCCTTGCAAGCACCACTCCTGCTCTTACTAAGAGCAGAGCTGGGAACACGTGTTGGCAGGCAGAACATGCACGTTCATCCCCTGAAAGGTGGTGTAACTTGGAGACTGCCACATGCTGAATCCACGAGAGCAGCGGTTGCAGATTTGGTCCTTTTCTACTCTTTGAACAAGTCACGGTCCCTCATTGACCTGGATACTTTCCACTAGCAGTGGACGTGTGTGATCCTCCCAGGGAGGATGCATTGACCCCACAAAGTGCAGCTGGGATGCTGCTGCCATATCCACCATCCCCTCCGCTGTGTTTATCGGTATCCGCATTGCTCCGTTAGCATTTTAGTGTTTCTGCAATCACGGTGATAAACAGCAGCCTGCAGGCACCTCTGTCCCTCTGCTGCACGGTGCCATTTAATTCCTGTGCTGCAGAGCATCTCCAGGTGGGAGCTGGGCTGAGCCCCTGCAGCACCCACGGGGCGAGGAGGCAGGTGGGCAGCAGGCACGAGGGCCTGCCCCTTGCCTTTCTCTCTTTCCCTTTCTCACAGCACTGGAAAGCACAAATTCTGCTGAGATTAAGTTATAATTTAAGGCAGTGAACATGTGCTCTGCTGGCGGCTATAAAGATTCAAATCATAAAGTTTTACAGTGGAACGGTTTCTGTAAAAGCATCGTTAGAAAGGGGGAATCGTGCCTTTAATTCTTACGACTTATGGGGCTGCCTGGTTTGTTTGGGTTTTAGTGGTGCTCGGAGTGACATGGGGTGGAGTCCCAACCCCACCTTGCCGTTTAGTCAGGCCTTCCTTCCTGGCTCTGCTGTAACATTCAAGTGCCTTGAGAAGACCTGGAGATGTTGCAGAGCTTTTGCTGTTTATGGGCGAGTTTAGGGACCCCTTGTGTGGAGTCAGCATAGCTCGTTGTAACATGATGTCCATGTTATCTCATCAGACTTGTATGGATCTCACCTCCCTAGGGTGCAGAATGCTGACCCTTTGGCTCTTTTGGGTAGTGGGGAGGAGGATGGCTCTGTGTGTGATGAGCAGTCATGGTGTGGGGACTGGGGAAATCTAGATACAAGTATCGTGAGCATGTCATAAATGTGATGCCAAACCTTCAGGCAGGGTTAGGGGCAAGTTGGTGAGCTCTGTCCTCCAAAGGATGGATTGATTACCTCCCTCCATCTTTCAGACCATGAAACCAAGCTACCCCCCAACACTTGCTAGTACCCAAAAGGAGACAGCACCACATGTTGCCGCAGGTTTCAGCGCCTTTGCTTGGGGAGTGGTTCGAGAGGAGACCCTTCAGCAGGAATGGGCTGCCAGGGCTGGGCTTCGGTCCCACGCAGCAACCAAAAATCTGCAGCCTCTGCATAAGAGGCGAATGAATTAAAACATAATATGAATAATACAGTCAATACAGCAGCCATGAGTTGTTTATTTTTACGTTAAATTCAATGTGTTTTTGTTGCCCTCATATTTTGAGTGATCAATAGCGCAAAGATTTTCATATTAACAGCACTCGGCTGCATTGTGGAGGTGGGGGAAGCGGGCGGTTTTGGCAGCTGGGCAGACTTGTAAGCTTTTTGTCATCTCTTTGGGACGTGTGACGAGCAGTCTGAGATTATGGCTGAGCATCGCAGGTATATGCATTTGGTGAAAGATCAGCAGTGAAATTGTTTCCAGTATTCCCAAGCCAGCTGTAATCTCCAGCCTTCTGAGTTAGCACCCCGCTGGGGCGAGGGGGCTGCAGCACACCTCTCCGTGCTGGTGTCCCACAGCGCTTCAGGAAGAGGAACATGCTGCTGCTGGGATGACTCTTGGTTCATCTTTCAGTTTTATTTATAAATTAAAGCACTTAAGGAACTTAGTGACAATGAAGACCTGTAGTGCAGATGGCCTGCATGTGATATTTCGGGCTCCGGCCCTCGATGCAGGGCTGGATGCTGCTGGGTTTTGCAGCTGCTGGGTTACTGTGGGTGAAACCAAGAGGGGAATTCAGCTCTGCTGTACGTGGGGTTGGAAACAGGGGGATGTTACAGCCCACAGCGGGGCTTTGTGTGATATTGGCAATGAGCTGGAGCAGGACATGGGGAAATAGGAACCTCCTGGCCTTCTCCTGCAGGACGGAGGGACAGATGGGTCGCTGGGGTCCTCTCCGTGCCCGGTGCATGGGGTGCAGGCACTTCACCTGCTGCACTGCACCGTGCCACTGACGTCCCAGCTGGCTGCCAACAGCACTTTTCAAGCTGCCTGTCCTGGGACCGGGCTTTATATGGCCAAATCTTGTCCCAGTGCCGAATCCTGCCCTCGCTGAGCCCACAGACCGGCAGGGTCAGTGGCAGTGACCCGGCGCTGTTGAACCCGTCCTCGTGCGCCTGGCCAGATCCGCAGGGCTCAGCAAGGGACAGCCCCGGCCCCGCTCACTCAGAGCAGTGGATCGATAGCAGAGGCGGGTGATAGATGAGGAGGGTTAGGGATGGATAATCTGCTGAATTTACATGACCCAGGGTGGTCCAGGGGAGGCTGGGAGACTTTCAATAGGAGACAGAAGTTGCCTTAGTTTCCAGCTGCTGACTGCATTTTAAAAACATTGCGGGGCCTGTTTGGGTGGGTGGAGGAAGCTGCCAATTGTGAGCAGAAATGAAAAGAGGCATGTTTGCTGCCGGCCACCACGGCCCATGCTCCCGACGGGGCTGGCTGGACGTAGCTCATGCTTCTGGGAGTGCAGGCAGGATGGGGAGGAAAGCCCTTGGGGTACCGCCGAAGAGCATCCTGTAGAGGTGTTGGCACACTCTGCTGGAAGCACAGGGTTTCAGGCCAAAAGCCTCCTGTTTCCATGGCTGTATTAGCAAGCACATTATAAAAATAAACACCAGCAGCAAGTAAAAAAGCAGAATCAAAAGGCTGCACTTTAAAATTTAAAACAAATAAATAAATAAGTTCAGCTTTCCAGCCCCCTTGATACTGGAGAGTGGAGTTTTAGGGCTTAATCCCATAAGATGCTGCTAAATGCCTTCTGCCAGGAGAAGAGAGCATATGCCAGCAGCCAGCTTTCTGGGAGCACACTTCCCCTGAATTGAGGCTGCCCTGTAACTGTTTACAGCAGTGTCTTCCCTTTGTCTTTCTTCGTTTGATCTTTCACTGAAGCATCTGGTCCGGCCTGTGCTGGAGACACCACACTGGGCTGGAAGGACTGCAGGTCAGTTCTGCTGCCCACCAGTGACAGCTCTGGTGCCCATAAACTGCAGCCTCCCTGCTAGCCGAAGCACACTGCTGATGGAGTTGCCCGCTTTGATTTGAGCCTTTTAGCTTTTTCTGTAATGCGTCCATGTCATTTGGTCTCGGATTCATTTTTTTTCGTAAAAGCAATGTTTACAAAACCTGAAAGGAAAAAAATAAACAAAGAGTAATTTGAAACAAATATCTTCCCAAAGCCTTTAAAAATCAACCTTTCTCTTCCCCTTTCATCCACTCATCTTGGAGTTGAGGCCTTGCAGTACTCAGCAGTCTCAAAGATAAGGCACTACAGAGTGGCTGGAGGCAGAAGCGAGGGCAGCAAAGCTGTTTTCCATATGCAGACTAAACGCCTGATAGGAGAAAGCAAAATAAATTTTCATGGTTCTTTCTGCTGCCACAATCGCACAAGTTTCCAGAAACAAATATAGAGAGATAATTTTTAAAAATATATGATTTTCATCAAAGTGTGTTTCTTTATTATTTTACTGAATTTGACCCTGATCCTACAGCCAGATCTATTTTGGCTGCAGCTGATTGAGGAAAATCTGGCTGCTTCTGACTCCAGGCAGCCTTTGCTATCTGCAGAGTCTCCTCTCAGTGTCTAGATGGAGAGCTGATGCCTTGGGGCAAAATGGTCGTCTCCTGCTTGAGGATGCCTGCCCGTGGGTAGAGCAGGCATTGCAGAGTGACCCAGAGCCAGAGCCCCTGTGTGGGTGGGCACGGGGCTGGCTTGGATGTAAAGGTGTGAATCAGTTTTGTTTGTGTTTGCTGACCTAATGGGAAGGGACCATTCGGCGGTGATGGCCACGAGGAGAATGTGCCCTCAGGAGCCCCTCTCCTGCTCCCACCAGAGGTGCCCAGCTCATCAGGGCGTCATATTTAAGCAGAGAAATGTTGGGAAGGCAAAACTTCCTGGTTTTCTGGGTAGTGGTGAAGACGAGATGCCCTCCTGCTCCCTGTGCATACAGCGTGCGTACACACTGGCATACCTGTGTACAGGCACAGCATGTGTGTCTCCCATAAAAACATCACCAGACACACGTCCGGACACACATGTGCCTCAACCAGGCCCTTTGTACATTTGTGTTTATCAAATGGGATTAATACAGGGCAAAGTTCCCTTTGCTTTCTACTTCCTGACATTTCAGGGAGAAAAATGTCCTGCTGTAGCCTCAGTAAAATAACTGAGCGAATAACTTAAAGGAAAAATAAAAAAATAATAATAATAATAAAAAAAAAAAAAACAAACCCACAGCCCAGTTTTGCTCCAGTTAAGGAATTAGCCTGGCTCGCCTTTGCAATAAAGCTCCTCTCCCTCGCTCGCTGTCAGTCCTGTGGCACCCTCCATGCTCTGCGTTTTAATTCTAGTCTCTAATCTCAGCCGCTCCTGTGATAAATTAATTGTAATGATAGAGGCCCCAGTTACGAGGTCTGCACCGTTTGCTTGTAATCTGAGCGACAGGTTTAGGGCCTGCTTTATTTAAGATGCGAGGGTAATTACATGGGAGTTAGCATATGCAGGCAGGGAGATATGATTCATTCTCCCAGCGACGGCCATGACACAGCTGTTTGTCGGATAAAATAGAGGAACCGTGTTGTTACAAAATGTTCCCCTTATTATACCTCATTAAAAACAAGGCTGCGATAAGTCAGACCTGGCAATGAATAAAATGTATTGCCCCCTGTAAAAGCTGATAGGGGAGAAAGAGGGTCTTCGAAGCAGCCTCGGGTCATTTATTTATTTTTTGTTCTCTTTCAGTCTCCCTTGTTCTTTCTTTCCCTCCGTAGTCCTGCCTTGCACAAGCTGCTGGAAAAAAAAATAAAAAAGGAATGTTTTCTCTTTCTTTCTTTCTTTCTCTCTTTTTTTTTTTTTCCTCTTCCTTTCTTTCTTTCTTTGAACCTGCCTGTGCCCTCCCCTTCTGGGAGCAATAGCAGATAAGGCAGAGTAGGGCCAACGGCAATTAGCAGAGGCTTTTGCACGGAACAAAAGGGGAGATTTGTTCCCACCGGCCCAACACGAGCTGTGCCTCTTCACCTTGCCCGAACGAATGCAACAGGCTGGGAGAGATCGCTCTGCATCGGGGCCTGCCAAGGCAGGTTGTTAAAAAAAATAAAAATCAAAAAAATTCAAAATAATACCAAACCATTCCCTGCAGGAGAGGAAAAAAAAAAATGTTTTTCTTTTCCTTTCCTTTTAAATCACCCCAGAAGAGCGAGGTGATTCTCTCCCTCTTTCCCTTTTTCATCCGCAGAGAAGCAGTGAAAGTTTAAACAATAAAAGCAAAAAAGTGGGGGAAAAGGCCAGGAGTGACTTCTGAGAGCCCCATCGTGGTGAGATGCATAGAAAAGGTCTCTCTGAGCTGGCATGCCGGAGCAGATGCATAAATCCGTCGCCTCTGAGAGTGCTTGGGCGCGGGAGTTCAAAGGCTGGCTTTCACTCTTTCACCAGGGTTTTTTTTTTCTCTGCGCACACTTTAAGCTGTCAGACTTTGTGGGCTGCAGGCATTCCTGCTTATTTATTTATTTATTATCCTGGTGCCCTAAGGATGCAGCCGTGACTTTCGTTTTATTATTTTATTTCATTTTTTTATTCCGACGGAGACGGAGGAGTTCTGAAGCTGCAGCAGCGACAGCTCCTGTGTGCTCTGCAGGGCTCTTGGTTGGGCGAAAGTCACCGACCAGCTCCAGCAAAAAGTGCACGCCGGCAGCTGTGGCCTTTTGGAGCTGTTTGTATGGGCTGCATTAAACCAAATGACGTGTGTCTTGTTTTTTTTTTTTTTTTTTTTTTCTGGCAATTTTTTTTTTTTGAACTCTGATCAATACGTTCAGCTGCCTCCTCTCAGACCATTTGCTTCTCTCTTGCGTATGTTGCTTTTTCTCTTCTCACAATGGCTGAGATGAATGAATAAGGCTGATTGATAGATTGGCTAGTTTATTTTTAACTTAAGCTATTAAAGGAGATTTATAAAAGCATCATATTTTCTCTCCGGATGGATATTTAACTTATAAACACTGCAACATTTGACTAACAAGATATTGAACTGTGTTCGATTTGAAAATTGTATCTTAGAAATAACTTTCTGAGGTACCAGGCAGTAAATTAGCTGCTGGTGCCCAGTGCAGAGAAGATCAGATCCTGGTGTATATCCTGGGTTCTCCTGGTGTATACCCTTTGCCTCTCATGGCTTTTCCATTTTTTTTCCATGTCCAGGGGAAGTTTATCATTGGAAAAGTGAGTGCTGGGTTAGGGGCAGGATCAGCTGGTGCCAGTGATGATAGGAGCAGTGGTGTTGTGGAGCTGCCTGCATTTCCTGCAGACACTGGAAGGCGACTGTTTTAGCAGTGGGGAAGTTGGTGCTGGGCACTTGCAAAGAGTTCATGTCCTCTTCGCATCGCCTGGCTGCATGGGCATTGGGTGTAAGGACAAGGATGCCTCAGGAGACAAAATGCCCCAGGATGTGCCCCCATGCAAAAGTCTATAGACTGGATCTGTGGCTGGCAATGGTGCTGCAAGTTTTGAGATGAAACCAGTGCATTTTGAAGGCCACAGGCAGAAGGCGAGTGCAGCATGGCAGCCCTTGGACAGCTTTTCCTGAATTTAAGTTAACCCAATTTTTAAATTAATTAAAATTAAATTAGCTAACGTTACTATTTTAACTGAAGTTGGGTTAACCACACTTTGCAGACCTGCTGACTTGTCTCCTCCCTTCCCCTTCCCACTTCTGTATCGATCCTCTGTGCCAGTTCTCCTTTCCCGAGTAGATCTTGTTTACGGAGATGTAATGAAGTGTCCTATTTCCAAATAAAATCCAAAACAAGCAGGAGTAATGGTTCGCAGACTCAACCACTCCCCCACGTAATTTACTAAAATTAAAACTTAATCAAGCCAGGTTCACTCAGAGGTTTTGCATAATTTAGTAGTCTGTCTTGGACAGCCGAGGCGCTGCACAGGCAGGCGGCTGACTCAGGAGCTGGCTCTGCAGGCAGAGCTATCACTCGGCACCACGAGCACCTATTGCTTTTCACTCAGGGGATCTCAGAGCTGCTTAAAGGAGTGAGCTGGAATCACTGCCTCCCTTTTTCCTGCTGGCGAGAAAAGCATCAGCTGCCCAGGCTGATGCTGTGAGTCGCAGAGGAGAACCTGGTGTCTGCACTGCCCCGTCCCTCATTATGCATCACATCAGCTGTTCCCAAGATTTTTAAAAGTGGATTATCACACCATAGAGGCATCTGGAGGAGGATATGTCTCTGCTGAGGGAAGCAACTTGCATTTTGCAGTCACATCTCCAGGGAACTTGCCACTTTGGAGCCCAGGAGCACTCAGTGTCACACAGGGACCACAGACTGGGGGTGTGTGGCCAGGTCGTGCTGGTGGCACCCACCCATATGACCTGGGCTCCTTTGCAGGAGGACACGGAGCAGGGAGGAGTGCTACCACCAAAGGTCTTGCAGCCTAGGATGGGAGGCTAGGTGCAGGGGCAGTGTTGAAGGGAAAGTGAAAAGGCTCGCTGTGTCCTGCTGGCCACATGGGGACTTCCCTGCTGGCACAGCTGACGAGGACTGCCCAGGTGGATGAGGCTCTGAAGCCCAAGAGGAGCATCGTTGCCTTTCTGAAGCCTTTGAGGGATGCTGCCATGGCGTAAAGGGATGGGTTGAGCTGGTGGGGTTGTCTTTCTACCCAACCATGCAGGAGCAGGGCTTGTACAGGGGACATCTGTCCCCTGCTAGGGGAACACCAAACAAGGGAGGTGTCTGGGGAGGGGGCACAGTGATCATTTAGCCAAAGAGCCCGAAGGGAGCTCACCTCCATGGGAGGACCCTGAAGGCATTCAAGGTCTCCATGCCAAACCATCAACACTCACAGGGCACCCAGGACCGTGCTGGAAGCCAGAGATATCATCTGGCATCGAGCTTAAGGATCACCCACAAGATGCCGGCTCCGAGACAGAGGGGCACAGCAACAAAAGCTGGGGGTGTAAAACCAAATCCCCCCCTGGCTCTCTCCCATCAAAATTCGGGAAGGGAGGGGTGCCCTCGGCCAGCCGAGAGAGGCAGGTGAGTAAATCACCAGCCCCAGCTCCATCGGCGGCGGGCCTTGCTTTGTGCGGCGCACAAAGGCCGGGAGTGTTTTATTTTTGGTGCGTGCGGGTGTGTTTTGGCGCGCGGGCCCCCCCGGCTGTGGGCGCAGGGCCCAGGGCCCCCGCGGGGCTGGTGCCCCTTGTCACAGCCCCCCGGCAGACAATGCTGGGGGTGGGCGGGGGGAGGCCTTTGTCTCCCTGTTTTATACACTCTCTTTTCAAGGTGGGGAGGAGGGAGAGGGGCTGAAAAGTTTTTGAATTTCAATCAGGTTGGGCTTTGAAAGCCTTTGGCTTTTGTTGCGGGGAGAGGAGGGGAGGTTTACATTTCAGCTGAGCCTGGTGGATGGGCGCTGGGGAGGGGGCGGTGGGGTGGCGGTGGTGTGTGTGGGGGGGGAGCAGTCGCTTTGGTGACATCAGTTTGGCTTTGGGGCTAGTCATCCAAAAAAAAGTGTCATCCCGGAGCTGGCAGGCGTCGCAGGGGGACGACGGGACGGTGCTGAGGCTGCTTTCCCAGTCTCTCCAAGAGGGGCACGTCCATCTGAAGTGCTGGGTGTGAAGCTGAATGGTGTCCCCGCGCAGCACCGGCCACCCCCCTGCCTGAGCCCCCCCTCGGTGGCAGCTTTGACTTGCGTAAGCTGGTGAAGAATGGACCCACCCATGCCTAGAAATCCGCCTCCTCCCTCCCTCCCTGCCCACCCCTTCTCCCCTTTTCTGAGCGGTGAAATGGAGCAGATCTCACAGGGAGCAGCTGCTCCTGCCCCGCTGGCTGCCTGCCCCGTGCTCTGCGGGGTGACCCGGGGTGCCCGGTGCCCCAAGAGGTGCAGAGCTGGGGTCTGGGCTTCCCGAGGTGGGAGCAGTTTTTGGAAAGGCTCGGTTGACACCCCTAGTTGGGTGACACGAGATCTCCAAGCCCATGGCCCCTTGATGGAGTGACTCCCCTGGGCACCCCATCACCCCCTTCCCAGCACAGAGAAGATGGGGTTACCCTCGTTGTGTGGTCTGGGTGAGAGGAGATGGATGCACTGCACCTTGTGGTCACCTCACCTTCATGTCACCTTCCTGCACATGGCAAAGCCCTGGTCTGCCCAGGACCTGTTCCAGCTCCCAGGGTCGCACCAGGTGGGGCAGACGGCCTCTGCTCTCTTCTCTGTGGCTGCCCATGACTCCCCCATTCAGCTGCCAAAGAGCTTATTCTCCTTTGTTTTGAGGAGGCTCGTTTAAGAAAAATGCAGCTCTGTGCTTCCAAGAGCAGATCTCAGCTCTCCCAACGCAGGCTGTTTGGGTGCACACCTCTATATTGAAAACCAAACACTGCCCTCTTCTTCCAGTTTCCACAGCTCTTACTGGGATGAACTTTCAGTTAACAATGTGGAAGAGCTCACAGAGAAGAGAAAGAAGATGGTTTCAGATTACTATTTTCCATATTTGAGACAAATCCTTAATTTTGGATCAGACATCTCAATTCTCAGGTCATATCAGGAGTGGGACATTCCTGGTCTAAAGAAAACAGAACTGGCATCCCTTGGGTTTTGATCAGAAATGTGTTACAGTTTGGAGGTGCACAGGCAGCCTGTGTGTGCTGCCAGACCTGCAAGCCCATGGCAGCAAATAAATTCTTCCCCTCATGGAGCTGCAGGAAGCAGCAGAGCAGTGGGATGAGAGGGTGTCAGGAGCAGGCTCACCTCTCCTCCTCCCAGCCCCGAGCCTTCCCCGCCAGCATTTGGAGGGCTCAGATCTCAGAAGGGAAGAAAAAAAATAACAAAGGTCAGAAATGTCTCCATGTGACCCCGTTTCATACATAGTGCCAGAATAGAGGACATCTCTTAGCTCTTGTAAATGGAGATGTCTGATATTCAAAAAATACAAAGATCCCATCTACTTTCCTCAAAAGTCAGAAGAACCACGACTTCAGTCCCGCCCCAGGACCTTTTCCCGAGCCTTATTTCTGTATAATTTGGGAGGAATTTCCACAACACAAAGAAGGGTTTGAAATGAATCGCATTTCATCCTGGTTTTTTCTTTTGAAGCTACTTGAGTCTATTCACAAATATGTGCAGCCGAACAAATCCCCAGGGGGCAGAGCCCAGGGGAGCTCACCAGCAGCCCCCCACAGCGGTGTGAGGGTGCAGGCAGTGTGAGGGGACTTGTCCATCTGTCCTTCCAGATTGCATTTGTACACTTCTAAGAACACTTCTGTCTCACCCCGGATCAGTCCTTGCCATGCAGTGATGTGCAGTATAAATCATATTTCTTAGAGTAGTTTTGCCATATGCCCTTGCTACCTAGTGCAGAGTTTTCTTGATCTGTAAAGCTACCAAAATTTGCATCAACTGTCTTCAGAGACTTAAAGTGGCTTCTTGGTGCTGCTGTGATGCTTGGTGCAGGACATGATTAAGTTTTTCCTGCTTCCCATCTCTGATGTAAGCCCAACACCTTCAGCTGGTGTCTGATCTGGAGGTGTCCGTGCTCACCGTGCCCATACTGAGCTGTAAGGGTAAGTTTTAGAAATCAGTCTGAAGAAGAAAGTGTTGGTGGACACCAAATCGTTAGTGGACAGGGAGGGCTCTCTGGAACTTCGCTGTAGCCCAGGGACGTGCCTGCAAAGAAAGCAGTCTTCTACCTCAGGCAGATGTATCCCTGACCATGAGCAACTTGGGAGTGATTTGGGGTTCTTGGGATGATCACAAAGTGCCCGGCTTTCCAGCCAGATATTGTCACTGCCTGCAGGACCACGAGGCGAGGAGCCCCACTTTGCACTGATCCAGGTAGGATCCGCGGCACTGGAGGTGCCTGCACCTTCCCTGGTGGCACAGGGTGGCACAGCCAGGGCGTGAGCCGGCATTGCTCAGAGAAGGGAGGTTGTCAGGATGGATGGGTTCAAAAGAGCAACAGGTTGCAGAGAAAGCAGCTAAACCTTGAAAACAAAGATGTTTGTGCATGGAAGCAGTCCTCGCACCTTTGGGGGCAGGTGTTGGCTCCTGCTAGGGCGGTGTGGGCGCAGTGGGGAGAGGTGGAGGTGGAGGAGAATGCGTTCCCTTTGTGCATTCACCTGAGCCATGGCTGGGAGAGCTCCTACCACCACCCGTATTTACGTTCCTCTTTGATTTTTATCTATTTATGTCTCAATTTAAGGGAGGAGGGAGGGGATGTCTCCTCATCACTTCTTCTGGTGGGGCCTTTTTGGTTCGGGGCTTGCCTGCGAGTCCCGTGCAACTCCGTGTTGCTTTTCTCTGCTTTGAAAAAAACCCCACGCCTAATTTTTTCCTTTCCAACTGATCCCGGGGCCTGAGGTACCACCCAAAAATAAAAACGCCTCCTCCCTTCCTCGGGTCCAGCAAAGTCCTTTTCCCCTGTCTCCTGCAGCGCAGGTTAAGCCAGTGCCAGCTCTGGTCCCGGGAGATTCCCCTGCAACCCCCTCTTGCCTCGCTCCGTCGCCGGCAGCTTTTTCATTATTTATTTAATGTCTTGTACCGTAAATAATGGTGACTTTATGGTTATTAGGAACGGGTTAAGGTACATGCGGGCAGCACCAGGCTGCCTTCAAAAGGAACAGGCCCGGCATAAAATGTTGCGATAATTGCTTTACTGCTGAGTGCTTGGTCTTTATTTTGTGTCCGATTTGTCTCTTAAGCCAGCGTAACATTCTCCCCGCTGCAGGAGAATGCAGAGAGCAAATTGAAGGTCTGAGCGTGAACAATGCAACATGGTGCACTGCTGGGTTTTTCTTTTCTCTCCTCTTTCTTCGTTCCTCTCTCGACCTCCCTCCCGTCATCCCTGCTCCCCTCCCCCTCCAGCCTCCTCTCCCTCCTGGCCTCTCCGGCTGCCCGGCCTCCCCGCACCCAGTTCGCCGCAGGTGAGATCGCGGGCAGCAAGGTGCCACATCCTCTGGGAAAGCAAAGAAAAAAATTATATATAACGTTGGAAGGCACCTTCTTACACGAAGCCAGGCGTGCCCTTCAGGCTCCAACCCCTGCACGTGTCCCAGCCCAAACTAATGACCTCCACTGGTGGTGCCCACGCGCACAGCAGCCAAGGATGCTCCTGGGTGCCAAGGGGGAGGCAGCAGGGAATAGGGCACAGAGGCAGGTGTGGTTTTAAACAAGGTGCTTGGGCTGGTGAGTGTTTGTGTCATCCCACCATATGTGTTAATTGCCTTGTCAGGAGTAATTAAATGTAGAGGTGTGATCCTGCTGAGGTGGAGGTTCCCCTTCCCTGGTGAGGTGTACTTTTGGCAGCGGGGCTGCACCCAGAGAGGAGGGGACACCCCGTGCCAGCCCGTGTGGCACTGCAGGTTGGTGCTGGGCTGCTCCTGCGTGCTCCTGGACCTCATTTCTCCAGCCTGTGAAAGGGCACCATGGTCCCCACCCGCCTGGTGCTACCAGTCTCCATCTAGCTATCCATGAAGACCTTTCCTGGAGGAGATCTGCTTGGAGTCTCCTGCCTGCCCTCTGTCCAGACGTTGCAGTTTCTCATCTGATGTTACGGGCATAGAGAAATCTCTGTGTATTGACACGGCCTCACGGGCTCCTCTGGGGGCCTCAGGTCTCCTTCCTGGTGGTACAACCCCCTCTGCTTGGGAAATCAGCAGTGTCCTGGCCATGGGGCATGTGCTGGCGTGGTGGGATGGGTGATGGGACCAGCCTGGTGCAGAGAGGGTGAACAGCCCCTTCCCTGCCCACTGCTGGTGCTTTGGGGGGTGAGGCAGCATTTGTTCAAAAGGAGAAAACAGAGCAATGGGGCTGATCGTAAAGGAGCCCACAGCCTCCTCCTGGGTGCCCAGCCAGCAGTCCTCAAAGATGCACAAAATCTCCTTTGTTTGAGCTCGGACCTTTCTGCTTTGGCTTTTCTACACCTTATCCACCTGGTAGATGGCAGTCAAAAATATCCCCCAGACACACGTCATCTTTGAAAAAGATTAGGTTTGAATTTTGGTCAGGAGTTGAGATTTGGCCATTATATCAAGTGCTGAGAAGTTGATACCTGCAAAACTTAAACTCTTTGCTTTGCTCCCTCTCCTCACCTTAGTTAGAGATACGATGCTTAGCAGGAATTAAAAATGAGACAGCTTTGCCTTCCCCAGGCCTCTGGAAAATAGCTTGATTAGTAGAACAAATTATTACACAAAAGCAGGTTGTTTTTTTTCTCTCTGCGAGGAGCAAGGAGTTATTTTAATCAGAAAGTGCTAATCATCAATTTGAGCTTAAGAATCAATGGGTTGTAGCCCTGGCAAAAAAGAAATCAATGCTGAAAATCTGACCCGTGGATGGGCTGGGTCCCCTTTCTCACACTCCCACCTGCCTCCTGCCCCCCGCCCTCCCCGCAGCGCGGCCGGGTAATTAATAAGGCATAAGGGGAAATACGAATGAAGCGGGCTGGGCGAGAGAAGGGCGAGCGGGAGGAAGGATTTGCTCCGTGTGTCTGAACAGCTTTAATTAGCTGTGTCTTAGTCTCTTTAGCTTGGTTGCTTGTTAGGGTAATCCAGTTAAAGAGGCTGCCTTTCATCTGGGCGCAGAGGACGGGCGAGCTGCTGAGCGCGGGGTGGTGCAGGCGGCCAGGAGCCGAGGCCACCCCAAACCCCAAATGCGATTGTTCCTACAGGCTGCCGCCTTTAGAAACAACTAAAACAACCCAACTCCAGCGCAGACCTCTCGCTAGCCGTGAAGTCAGCGGTAAAATGGCCAATGTGCTTCTCCGGGCTTAATGTGTCCTGTTTTCTGACCCCGAAACGTTTTCTTTATGAAAGGATCAAGTTGGGAGCATTGTCCCAGCGCCTTGAAAAGAGCTGCACAGAATGCTCTTTTGTGTTAAGTTGCCTTTTTTTTTTTTTTTTTTTTTTTTTGAGCCACTGCCTGCTGTGTTTTTTTTCCTCCCCCTCCCTTCTGCGTGCTGGGGGGAGAGGCTGGGACGGACAGTGATACAGACAGAGACTGTCTTGATGAACCATCTGTGCCACAGTGTAATCCAGTGGAGCTGAAAAATTAAACAGCATTTTCAATTAACTTTCTCGCTCTGGCTCTTTTTTTTTTTTTTTTTTCCTTCTTCTTCTTCTTCTTGGGTACAAGTTTTATTTTAACCCCTTGAAAGCCATTGGGGTGGGGAGGGCAGCGGACGAGGGGGCAGCCAGGGCAGGGCGCATGGAAAACCTCACACCTGGAATAAAAAGAGGGGTGTCTGTGAAACACTGGGACTGGCTGGGGACTGGGCAGAAAAGCGTGTAATTTTGGAGTGAAGGGGCCACAGGGGAACTTCTTCTTCCTCGGTTAAAAGAGTGTGTACTCCTTTAAAAAATGACAATGGCAGCTTTTGCTTACTCTTGTTGATATAACCTAGGATGTTTTCATTATCCTGTTTAAGTGGGGTTTTTCCCTCCCTTTGACTGTAGCCTCAGCGCTATCTTGTGGCAAGGAGTCCTGGGGTTAGCTCTGCACTGCCCATAATTATCACCTCTTGATCAGCTTTAAGTGTTTGTTTTTTTTTTTTTTTTTTCCATTCATCTTCATTTCTTCATTTCATTTCCTTCCTCCAAGTAGGGGTTGTTTTATTAAAACTACTGTTTTGCACATGTCCTTCATGCCCATTTTTACTTGTCCTCTACCAAAATGGGACGGTTTGGGAAGCAAGTCGTGCCGGGTGGTGGCGTGGGACCCCATGTCCCTGCTGCAGGGGACACGTGTGTCATTCCCCATCGGTGGTTAACCCAGACCCTAGAGGCCCATTTGCTCCCTCCAACACCCAATGCTTTGCATTGCTCAACCCGAGTCGTGCCTCGTGATGCCCCCAGCTTGTTCAGTTACCTCTGAACAATTTCTGTGGGGTTTCGGGGAGCAGCTCGCTGTCAGCCGTCTGTCCTGATTACAGCTGACCCCATATTTTGTGCTGCTAAGCTTTTTGGGGAAGAACACTGCCTTTTTCCCACTGATGGCTCCAGCTATTTTAGGCGCTCAGTACTTCACAAGGTGAACTTCATCGTTACTTGATTTTGAAGGGAAAATGAAGCACGAGGAAGAAAAAGGGACCTACCAAAGGTATCTCCAGGTGTCATAGCTGAGTCCACCGGCTGCCCCCTGTTTGCAGCGGAGCCAAGCTGCTGGTTTGTGGGAGGGGATCCAGCCTTTGGGGTCTCACATCCCCTCTTTTGGGTCTCCTCTGGGCCTGGCAGCCTCAGTTATGGGCCTGGGGTATCACTGCTCCAGCTCTTCTCTTGCTGGTGTCCCTGCAAAGCTCTGCCCTGCCTGCAGCGGGAGCAGGCTCAGGACCTGATGGCTGGGGATGAACAAGGGACAGAGCTGCCTGCAGCAGCATCCCTGTGCCCACCAGGGATGAATGCAACCCCCCTGGCCCCCAACCACCCCCTGGTCCCCTCTGGTGGGCAGGCAGCCCCCCAGTTACCAGGGGCTGCCTCTGGCACGGCTTGCGGGGTGGGGGGAAGGATGCTGGGCAAATTGCTTCGCCGCGCATCTCGGAGCAGCCCTTGATTCGATTTAAACAAAAACAAAAGGGGGCTTGGTGGAAAGCGGGGGGCGGTTGGCGGGCGCAGGCCCTCCTCTGTGCCCTGCACACACAGGCTCGCATAAGTGACAGCTCAGTGGGCTGCTGCTGGGGGCTTTCATTGCACTGGCCCAGCCTTTCGCTGGGGGAAGCCAAAGTGTCTGTCACTGCTCCCCCCCTCCCCGCCTTTTCTTTTGCTTCCCCCTTTTCTTTCTCTCCCTCTCTCTGCAGAGGAATGGGCGAGACCTTTGCATTCAAAGGGAGGATGGCTCTGTGAGGTCTCACCGAGGGTGGAAATCGCTTTAGCAGAGATGATGTTTCTTTGTTTAGGGGCAAATCGCGCCCCGCCGCTGCCACTGCGGAGCTGCCAGATGCTGTCAGCTGCAGGGGGTCCCCAGGGACGAGGAAGGGCTCGGGCCTGGGAGGGGAGCTGCTGGGTTAGCACTTTTAAATGGGACACAAAAGGGATGCAGGGGGGAGCAGAGGAAGGTTTGGGAGATTTGTAGCCGGTGCCTGGGGAACTGCGTGCGAGCAAGGGCCCAGAGAGGTGCAGTGGGGCGGAAGGGACGTGAGCTCCTTCCTCACATCTCCACGTTACTGCCCAGCGGGGCCTTGTCCTGGATGCTTCGGGCTGAGCTTCTGCTCTTACTTGATACCACATAAGATTCTCAGGCTGTTTCCACCTCTGGTCTTGACCAAAGTGGAGCCCTAGGACTGAATTAGCTGGCAGCAGGGGATGGTATTTCAGCGTCTCAGCATCATTCATTTTACCAGAGCTACTCCAAGCGTGTCCAGCTCTTACAGCAGGCTGGGGTAGACCCTTGGCTTTTACATGGGCCTCGCACAACATGTGAGAGGGTGGGATCATGGAAGAGCAGTGAATGGCGTCAGGGTAGATATAGGGTGCTGGGACATGTGGCGATGAGTGTGATGGGGCAGAGCCTCCCATTGCTCTCCCCAGCAGTGTGAGCACTGATTAAGCTGCAGGCAACAGCAGGCACTGCTCCCTGTGCCAGCATCCCATGGGGAAGCAGGTCTAGAGAGCACCAGTGGGGCTTGAGAGCATGCCTAGTGTCCCTCTTCTGATATCCAGGCGTGTGTCTTGGCCAGCTGAGGCCAACTGGGGCTGTGTTTGTGGTGATACATTCTCCTGAGCATCCAGGACGAGGGTTGGTTCCAGATCACAGCTCTTCCTCTGGCAAAAGAGCAGCCTCAGGACTCAGAGTGTGGTCTTCTCAGCCCTCCACAGCCACTCATCCTTTCCGGGCATGGTCCTGCACAGCAATCAGGTCCTCATGTGCCCAAGGTGCTTTCACATCACGCCCAGGCTCCCTTTGGGTGAAGAGGCTGGTCAGTATTTGGGATCAGAAGGAGCAGTTGCTTTAGCAGCAGGTCACTGTTATCCACACCAGAAGGAGCATGATGTGCAAGATGAATTTTGGGGGGTGTTCTACTCCCAGTGGTTTTTCTCCCTTTCTCTATTCCCAGTGGCAGAGTCAGGCTCATCACGGGTCTGCATGGGCAGAGGGCAAGGGGAGCAAATACCTGGCTGAGGGGTGAGGGGAACCACCCACTGGGGTAACCCACGGGGTCCTTCATGCCCCTCAGCTGTGCTGAACGCTTCCTCTCGGTCCCTTTGGCAACCTCAGAGTTAAAAACTTTACCAGTTTCTTTCTCTCTCTTTTTCCCTTCCTTCCTTTTCAGAGTTGACAGGGGCAAAATAAAGGCTTTATTTTTTTTAAACAATTTTGTTCCTTCTGGGAGTGATGGAGCGAGAGTGAGTGAAGATTATAGCTCTGTGTGCCGAAGACCTTCATAATGGGGGGAGAAGCAGTGACATAATGGGAACCTAATGGCAGTAATTGGCCCTGGTTTTGACAGGGCCTATATCACAGCTCAGGAAAAAAAGAGATGTTTAAAGTAAAAATTTACACAAAATTATACGGTTTGGGGGGTGAAAACGGCTGTTTGGTTTTTATCTCTCTTTTTTTTCCCATTCCTCCGGGGACGTTGCCTCGCGCTGTGTTTGTGTCTGTGTGTGTTTTCGTGTCCATCACTTAATCAAAGTCAGGCTGCGGGTCCCTGGACAAGAGCCCTCCGCGCGGCGCCCCGCTTTGCCGAGTGCTGGGTCAGGCGCTGCAAGCCGGGGCTGCCGGGGCCTCCTGCAGCAGAACTGGGATGGGGGCACCCAGGGAGAGCCCTCCCAGGCCCGGCTGTGCCATAGGAAAGCGAGAAGCTGATCAGCAGAGGGGCTACAGCTCTCCTTCCCTTGCTGGCCTGGATCTGTGCACGCTCAGGTCCTCCCCAATGTCCCCATCATCTCCCAGGTCTTTTCTCCAGCCTCCCTTGCACATTCCCTTGCTTGTATCGAGTCAGTCAGGTTGTTTTCCTATTTGTGCTAACAAATCCCATGTGCTGAAGGACAGCACCCTGCAGTATTTTAGCCAAAAACTGACCCCAGGCTTGGAGATGTGGCTGGCAGCAGAAGCTTGGAGCTGCTGCACCACGAGCACTTGTGTCTCTGTGCAGTTTTACATACACTGTGTGGGGTAGGGGTTCAAACCTGTACAAGACCCTGCACAAGCCCTCAAAAAGTGCATACAGATTGTGGTGTAAGCAGGCTGAGATTAGATTTCTTTTCATTTGGATCACAACGCTCTTTTAGAAGATATTTAGATGTTTCTAGAGTTGTAATTTTGTCTTAGAGCTGCTTGAGGCTGGATTTAGCACAAAGAGCTGCTCGAAGTGTTGAATTGGGATGTGTGCCCGTGTGCTGGTTTGTTGCTTAAATAGGTTCTGGTTATTCCTCTTTCTCCTGATGCTAGGACCTTTAAGTACATCCAGTAAATAAGCTCAAGGCTCCCCAGGCCCATCCCCCAGTAGAAGTGGAGCAATATTCTTCAAGGACTGACTCTGAGAAGGCAACTTGGATGCATGAGTGTACATTTGTCCCACAGGAGTGGCCAAAGGGGGCTTGCACAGACGCTGTGCCCCCATTCTGACCAGAACGAAACCAGTAGATTTGCAGCAGTACAGTCAGAAAGAGACAAGGAGCTTAGAGCAGGATCTCAGTGAAGACGCCCGAGGGCTGCTGTTACACCTCTGTGTTAAGGGATCAATAGTCATTTGGACCAGCAGAGAACTGACTAGTGTCAGAAGATGTCAGAAGTAGCTGGGTGGGGAGCTGTGCGCCACGAGCTGGGCAGGTGAGCAGGGCTTGGCAAGCCTGCAGGTCCCAGGTGCCTGCTCTGGTGTGATGTTTTAGGAATAAATAAGTGCATCTCCTCCAAGCTGCGAGCAGTTGCCTGTTCTTCAACACAAGCAGTCACAACACAGAAGCTGTGCCTTGCCCACGGAGCCCAAGCAGCTGTTTTCTGTTTCGATGCATCGCCTCCTGCAGAGGTCTGGTCTTCCCTTGGCCCCACATCTCCCTGGGGAGGAGGACGTGCTTACCTCCGGTTTGGAGCTGGAAACGCGATGCCCCAGCACCTGTGCTGGCTGCAGGAGGAGCTGCCAGCCTAAAGGCAGAGCCCTGCCACAACCCTCCCTGCACTTGCTGTGCGTTCCTGCGGGGTGCCTCTCTGCGCGCCCCTCTGGGGGCGTGCGGACGTGTGTGCTTGTGCACGTGCACCTGACTGACCTTAAACAAGTGTGCAAAACTCGTTTGCCTCCCCGGCTCAAAAGCAGCAGAGCCACTCAGGACCTTGGGGGCAGGGGGAAGGCAACATCTGTTCAAAAACCAAACAGTGCCTCCTGCTAAATGGCCTAGAAAGCTCCTGCGAGCGGGGTCCTGGGTGGAGACTCCAGCGCTGGGAATGTTTTGTCTGGAGGAGCTGGGATCGGAGGTGGGTGTCCGTGGGGGCTCCCACATCCTGAGAACGAGCCACATCTGGGGAAGTCGTTTGGCTGGTGCTGATGGCTCCCCGAGCGCTCTTGGCTTTAATGACTCGTGGTGCCGCAAGAAGTGGCCCTGTAATGGCCATTCCATGCCTGGCCACGGGGCGCGTGCGCTGCCCCCACACCCGTCTGTTTTTAACCCCCCCACCAGGGACCAGCACCTTCCTCTCCCCCACCGCCCCGGGCAGGGCCACCTGGAGCCCCCAGCGCCTTGGGGAAGGGCCTGGGGGATTTGCAGGTTGCAGCAAGGGGTGCTTCTGGTGGGCAGCCTGGCGCTTGTTCTGCTCCTGCTGCACCCATCGCCAGCACGGGGTCAGCGTGGGTTGTCCCTGCCTGAGGCGGGGTGGGGGGATTCGTAAATCAGACCCGCTGTGTGTAATGGCAGGGGGAAGGAGAGGGAAGGAGGGCACCCTGACCTCAGAGCAACAGTCCTGCCAGTTTCACTGCCGGAGCTGCATTTTCAGAGGATGTTTTTCAGCACGATGCTGTGCTGCATTGCCTGCAGGAGGGGTGGCTGAGCCCCAGCACACCAGCACTGGGCTTGCCTGCTGGGATTCACCTAGAACTGAACACCCCAAGCATGGTCCTGAGCTCGCAACCCTTTTGCCCATGTAACAGAGAGGCAGGGATAGCATTTGTCCTCCCTGTCCCCACCAGACCGCTGCAGGTCTCTGTTCAGAAAGCCCCCACGTTGGATCTTGCAGACATCAGGACCATCCTGGCAGTGCAGCACTGGCCTGGACCTGTCCCTTTGGCCGTTCCCAGCTCTGTTCAGAAAGGTGAATGGGTGGGAAATCTGCCCCTTGGACTCGTCCTGCAAACTAGCAATAAATTTAATCCAGCACCTCCCCTGTGATGGTGAGTGGAGCTCAGTACTCCAGCAAGAGTTCAGGTTCTCTGCAGTTGGTGTTCTGTCCCCTCCATTCCTGGCCCCACTCACTAACAGGCTTTGATTTAAATCCTGTCTGCTATGGCAAATCTAAGCCAAAACTTCCTTGACTGACCGCTGTCTCCTGCTGACTGGTGGTGCCCAGTAGCCGTGGTACTCACGTGGCTTTTTTACTGCCCAAGCACCATCATTAATCCTCCATGGGAGGGCTTTGGTGGGCCCCAACCCACTTTCTAGTGCCACAGAGTGGAGGGACTCTGCTCTCCCCCCTGTTTCAGCCTTGGCACGGAGGCTGAAGCCCCAGAGGAACCAAGGAGAGTGAAGCTGGCACCATGCAAGGTGTGCATCCTGCTGGTCCTGCTGCCTTGGAGACTGCTGCTGTCCCCACCAGGTTCATGGGACCGGTGGCGGGGTGTCCCTTATGGTCTCCCAACCCCAGAGAGCAGAGATTGTGGCAGCTGAGCACCCACAAGTCATGCCATGGGTGTGCACTGCATTCTCCAGGCACCATCTGCAAGGCAGAGGGATGGAGATGGGGTCAGGGCTCTGCTCCCTCGGTGCCTCCATGAACCTTCTCCTCGGTTGTGCTGATGTGAGGGTCAGCAGCAACCTGTCCCCACCCTTACCATGGTGAGAATGGCACGTAGGACGGTGGTCATCAGAGTACAGATGCATTTCTGGAGATCAAACCAACCCCTGTTGTCTATCCCTCTTCCTCTCCTCCCTCCCCAGTGAGGACCCCATCCCTTGGTGCCTTCTGGCGCTCCCAGCTTCCCCCCCAGCCCCCGGAGGAAGGCTGCACATCCCAGCAAACCCACCCCAGAGCCCATCTCCAAACCGTGAGGTTCCTGCTTGGGCTCTGGCATCCGGTGCCCGGCGCTGGCAGCAGGCTGTGCCGCTGGGGAGTGCCCCCCCGGCCGCCCCCGCCGCCCGCGCTCATAAAGCCGCAGGTGTGGGATGTTTGTTATTTAGTCTGCAGCCTGGTATGTGACAGCTTCTTTTCTACTCGGAGTGGTTTCAGATAATTAGTACATTACGATTCCCCCACCTTGAGTGGGGGAGAGGGGAGGGGGGCAGCCCACCCTCAGACTACTTGTAATTTCACATCCTGTGTTTTATGGACCCGAACTGTTCGGGGCGGGGAGCGGGATGGGGGGGGGATCAGAGAGCAAGCAGCGAGTCCTTCCCCCACCGTCACCATCCACCAAACCCCGGGGTTGTTAGGGTGGCCAAATGTTATTTTGCACTGTTGAGACCAACTTCATTCAGCGATGTTTGTTTTCTTTTTTTTTTTTTTTCCCTCTCTTTTTTTTTTTTTTCTTCCTTCTTTTAAGCCTCGGATGCCTTAAAAAGGGAAGAATGAAAAACAAGATGCTCTTTCTCCCAGCCTGTCCATACTCCCCTCTCTCCCTTTTTATTACACGCTTATCGCTTCTTTCCCTCCTGCTTTTGAAATTGATTTCCTTTCCTTTCTCCCCTATTCAGGGCCTAAACGCTGAATGTTCGATATTTCATTTGAGGCCGCTAATCGCATTACCACCCTTGACGTTTTACAGATATCATATTATGGGCGCAAATTTGGCAAATTATTAGCGTTGTAATGTATAGCTTGTCAAAGGTATTTAAGACACTAAGAGCCCTGGGCTTATCGGGGTTAGCAGAGAGCTCTCGTTGAGCTTTTGAAATGCAGAGAGCCGGTTATAAAACACACTGTGACTCTCTTTTCAGCTTGTAAAAAAAAAAAAAAAAGAGAGTGTGAGAGAGAGAGAAAGGAGGGGGAAAAATATCATCCGTCTATCAGGGGCTTCCAGGGCTGATAACAAGCAAAATTCTTCTCTGTGGGTTTCACTGGAAATGTGAGAAGCTTTTAAAACATTTCACAAGCTGTCTGGGAAAGAGGAAAAAATCTTTATTGAAAGGATGTAGCAATCTTTTTACCGAGGTCTATTTATCTCCTGGGAACAAGCTGTAAGTAGGAGTTCCCCTCCCGGTCACTGGAGGGGTTCGGGGAGGGATGCAGAGCGGGGTCCCCTGGTGCTGCCCCACTCCCTGCGGGGTTCCTGCTGGGACACTGGGGACAGCGGGGTCTGGAAGAGGGTCCCCGGACCCTTCTGCACTGGGATGCTCACTGCCACGTCCTGGTGCCCATCGGGGACATCAGCGGGCACCAGCTGGGGCGGAGAGGGGATGCTGATGGGACAGAGCAAGTGCTGGCATTCACATGGTGGCCTTCTCCCAACGGGAGCTGCTGCCTCTCCCATCAGTTTATTAAAAAGGTTTGAAGCCCCCTTCGTGCCCTGTGGGGGATCTGTGCCTTCCCTCCCTGCCGAGGTGGAGACGGGAGCGTGTGTGCGCTCTTCGCCCTCTCCTTTCAGCCCGGAGGAGGAGGAGGGGGCCCGGCAGCGCTGGGTCACATCTTGCTCCCAATATTGTGATGCTAACAAGCTGCGGGGTTCGTCGAGGCGAAGAGGGGCTCTGGCAGGCCCAGGGAGCGCTGGGGCTGGCGTGATTCACTCCCCGCTGGCAGCAGAATGGATATCATGGGCTTGTTACGGAGGGAGCCCACCGCCGAGAGCTGTCAGTCCTGCCTCCGCTTGACAAAAACAAGCCATAAATAAGCAAATGCTTCACAGCGAGGGGCTTGTGTGTGTGTGTGTGTGTGTGTGTGTGTGTGTGTGAAAGGGAGGGAGAATGGCTGCGTGTGAAATCCCCCGGTGGGGGCTGCGTTTGTAACCCCTGCTTGCAAGAGGGAAAAAGCGCCTGATTTATGCCACCGAGCCCCGGTGGAAGAGGACGTGTGCCTCCCCATCACCTCTGCTAAGTGTCAGGAGACACGGCCGGGTGTGTGCCAGACAGTGCACGCCTGGGCAGAGCTGTGCCAGCACCGGGCTGTGCAGGAGTGCTCCAGCCCTTTGTGCTGGCGAGGCTGCGGGAGAGGTTGCTGGGGGTCCTGCTGCAGGGGGGCTTCACTGGGAGGGCAGGGTGGGATGCTGAGGTTGGCAGGAGATTTAGAAGTGCCTGGTGCATACACTTCTGGGCCTGGCTGCAAGGCACGTGTGTGGGGAAGATGCAAAAGTGGCAGGTTGGAGAGGTGTCAGCGCTTTGCTGTGCATGCAGCATCTCGGAGCAGGGTGAAGTGCCCATCAGGTGGAGTGAGCTCCACCAGCACCTGCCAAGGCAGGAGGATGTGCAGCCCTCAGGGACAAGGAGCAGGAGTGCCCGGGGCAGGAAGGGTCTGTGGTCTTGTCACAGCTTTGCTGGGAGGGCGTCAATGGAGGACCCCAAGCCTGCGCTCCTGCACATGCCCTGGGGTGGCTGCGGCACAGATCTGGGGCAGAAATATCGGCCACAGCAATGCCTAGCTCTGAGAGGTGCTTGCAGGCTTCCACAGCAGTACTGGGGAAGAGGAGAGGCAGCAGGATTTGGGTAGGGCTCTGGGCTGGCTTTGGCTCCTCCAACAGATTTGCCTCATTGCAGGCAAATGTGCTGGGTGAGCCCTTTCCAAGTCAAACGGAGCTGCTCATCTACCTCACAGCACCGGCCATGGTCCTTCTGCCTTAGGCACTGCCCTGTCCTCGGTTGGCTTCTCTGGTTTGAATTCCTTCCTGCTGCTAGGTCTAGGGCTGTGGGAGATCCCTGGTGGCTCCTGGGACTCACTGGGAACTAATTATTCCTGCTTATCCAGATATTTAAGTGTAATCCATCTGCTGGTGAGCAAGAGCTGCCCCCAGGCATCGGCACAGCGAGGAAAGAGGGAGAAGGTGATGTTGGTGTGCAGGTGAAGATGAGGGTATCAGGCAGGGTTTGGGAAGGGGCTGGACTGTGGGTCCCACACAGCCCTTCTAACCCCCAATCCATCCACAGAGTTTTGGTAATGGGTGGCTCAGTTATACCACCCCTGAGGGAGCGAGGAAAGGTGTGTTCCCACCTGCTGCATGCTCACCACGTGCTTCCACAGGGACAGATCCTGCTAGGGAGGAAATATTTTAATACTGATGTTAATGTAGCTGTCCGGGAGGCATTGTGACACCTCATACATGTTCTTGGACAGGGCTATGTATGAGTCAGGCTAGACCACACCAGCACCACTGGTGGCACTGGTGGAGGCAAATCATCCAGTGGTCCCCGTGGTGCAGAAGCCCATGGGGAGGCTGGGACCACCGTGTCCTTTCCTCCCCATCCAACCCCAGGTGTTGAGAGCCATCAGGGGTCCAGTGCCCCAGGGAAAAGCGGAGCCCAGGCTGAGCAACGATGTCTCAGCATTGGTTTGGGAATCAGAACTGCTGCTACTCCAGATTTACTGCTGGGTTACTCCCAATTGTCCCTGCTCCGAGTGGCAGGAGGAGCTGGCTGCAGCTGCAGGGCTCTGGTCCCATTTCCCTGACGGGCAGAAGTTTGTTCGATTTGAGCGTGGAGCCCTGGGCTCCCCTTGCCTCCCAGCCTCCGAGGGATGCAGCATTCTCCCTCTCTCGTGCGAAATGGCGCATCGGTAAGTGCTACTTAAGAAAACACATGTTCTCCCCCTTGAAAGCAGCCCCCCCACTCCCCCCTCACACCAACACCTTTCTTTATTCGACCCAAACCTCACCAAGGGGAATTTGCAACAACTGCGGTGATAAATCCGCCCGCAGATAATTGGCAAGAAAACAACACTTGTGCAGTATATAACGTTTTATGGTTGTTTCATGTACTTTATTATAATACTAATGAGCAGTTATATATCAGGAGCTAACTGCACGCCGGATTAGCTTGTTAGCATGATATGAAATGGCAGAGCAAATAGTCCAGTCCCCCTCACCCGCGCGCCCTCCCCCTACCTCTCGTTCCCATTTGCACTGAGTAATTAGTATGCAAATTAGACCCCGGGACCACACAAGTTCTAGTATATTACAAGGGCTTTATTATGCTCTTGTGAGTAGATGATGGAAGCGGCCCATGACAGTGTTTATCTCACTACCTCTCTCTCTTTTTCTCTCTCGCACACATTGGCAGAGAGTAAACACACACTGAGCTGGGCCCTGTACCATTACGGCTCCCTGAAGATGCCACCAGCTTGCCTTTATCCCGATGACCGGAGTTAAGAGCCTCCTCTGGAAACACCATAACAATGATGTTAATAATAATAATAACCCCGATGATGATGCTGGAGCTAAGAGCAGCCTTGGCTCCAGCAGTCATGGTGATGATTGCAGGAGCAAGGAGAAGGATCAGAGCGAGACAGAGTGAGCTCTTCATCACCTGGGGCACGCTGCAGAGGAGTGGGGTTTGGCGTTGGTTTCCAGCCCTGTGGGGATATCCTGCTTTCCTCTAGCACAGGATGCGCTGTGCTCATTGCTCTCAGTGTGTGATGCTCATAGCGAAGGTTCATCAAAGTCTTTGGTGGATTCCAAGCTAATGAGAGAAGAGATCTCAGCTCAAGTTTGTTTCTGGGCTCTTTTCTTCTTCTCTGCTTTGTATAGCAGACTTTGTGTCCCCTTTTCTCTTCTTCCCATTATTTCTCACTGCACCTACCTCTGTCTTCCATGTATCTGATGGTGGACAGACCATCCTGGAGATAGGAGCCATCCATTTAAATACGGGTATAAAACACTGGCAGCATCCCCTGTCCATCCTGCCAGCATGCCTGGGACATGCCCCAAGCCTGAAGTCAGCCTCACAAGTCATAGTCCATTGGTGCTCTGCTGGGATGGGAGCAGGAGGCCATGGGGCCACAGCAGCAGAACTCACCTGCATGGGTGCTCAGCACCCTGATGAGCTGTAATGCCTGGTTGTCATGAGCAGGGCTGACACCAGCTTGTCCACCTGGGGGTGAACACATGCAGTCTTGTTCCCATCCCTGCCCCAGCTCTGAGATCCCCTGGCGCTGAGTTTGCTCCTTGGGTTGGAGCAGTGGGCACTGCACAGCCGGTCGGGGCAGAGGACTGGAAGGGATCTCGGTGAGATCCCACCTCCATGGGACACAGACAGCTCAGAGGCACGCTGAGCTCCTGCCTTCTGCCAGTCTTCCTTGGGGGGCTCACTGCCAGGGGTCTCCTTGGTTGGTTCCCATTCACACCTGGCTTTTTCTCACCCCAAGAGCCAAACGTCCTGGGTGCTGAGGGACAAAGGGGAAAGGGAAAACCAGAGGGAACTGGGGGAAAAAAACAAAAAAACAAACAAACACAGAAATGGGAAGGGCAAAGACAGGGGGTGCCTTTCCATTGCTCCGTGCTGAAGAACACAGTGCCAGAGCAGAGAGATCCCCAAATCCCAGAGCAAAAAAATTGGCTGCATTCGTCCTGAGCGTGAGCGCGCGGGGGGGAAGTCTGCCGAGGCGGCGGTTTTTGTAAAGCGCTGAAGTGCCCCACACATCACGCCCTGACAGGCCCTGATGTTAGCTCCCGGAATGGATCACAGGAGACTCATTAGAAAAAACAAATATTATCACACGCTGAAATGATTTATGGAGAAAAATGAAAAATTTTGTGTTGTTGCGTCCTCGCTCTCCCGCTCTCCTCTGCTTTCGCTCGGGGAAGTTATTTATGGCAGCGGGCCCTTAACAAGAGAAAGGCGAAGCGCCGAGCCGCTCGCTCCTGCAAACTGCCTGCATTTGATTTTTATTAGCGAGTTAAAACTTCCTTCTTTTCACCTCCCCCCTTCCCCTCGCTCTCCTTTATTATCCCGGACTAACTGAAATGCATTTTAATGCCTTCTACTTGTGCTTTTAATAGCGATCCCATCACCACCCCGGCAGCAAATAAAGTGACATTGACAGGGGGAGGAAGGCCTGACAGACAGCCCGGCAGACAGGAAGGAGTTACTGGAGTTACTGGCCGCGTGCGCTGCCGCCTGGTCTGCGCGGCGCCGCTGCCTTCCCAGGAACCAGAGAGGAGGTTCATTGTCCGAGGAGAGAAGGCAAAAGGAACCTGGGGCTCCCGTTTAGTCTCAGCAAGTGGGCACTGGGATGGACGGGGTCCCTACAGCCAGGAGAAGGGGTGCCCATGATCCCGTCAGCAGCTGGTGTTTGCTCAGGGTGCAAAGGGGGCTTCTGGGTGCACTGGGGGTGCTCATGGGACCCCACGTGCTTTATCAAGGTGACCTCTTCATATTCACCCAACAGGGACAGGGAGGTGTCCCCGATGCTGTTCTCGTGATCTCAAGGGTCTGTGCTGTCTCTTGGGGCTTTTGCCCAGACTTGGGGCTGGGGGACATCCCAGCCACATCCCCGTGCCACATCCCCTGCAAATCCTTGGGCTGGTGAGCACCCAGCACCTGGAGGCCCTGTCCTGGCCACGTATGGTGGCACAGAGCACATTTGTGGTGCCTACGTGAACATGACTTCCTTCCCTCCTCGCACCTTGGTTCCCCCACCTCGCAAGCAGGAGGAGATGCTGCCCTGCTGCTGGTGCTCCCCGAAATCCCCTGAGTCCTGGTGGTTTCGTGCCAGCCTGGAGGTTGGCGCCTGCCTGAGGGAGAGCCCAAGAAGATGCAGGGATAGAGCATGTCTAGGAGCCTTCTCCAGGCTTCTCAAGTATCTGTCCCACAGCAGGGTTTCTGTACCTTGGCCACACAGGACAGAGCACTACAGCTTCCCAAGGGGCCCCAAGCTCTGGGCTGCTTGAGCTGCCCACAGCCTGCCCCAGAGCAGAGCTGAGCTCTCACAAGGCTTGGATGGTGCAGAGCAACCTGCTCCGAACCCACCCTGCCGTTCTCCTCCTCTCCACCCAGGGCACAGCCACAGCCGGACCACTTCACCCTCCTCTGAAGCATTTATTCCTTGCCCCAACCCACCCCCAGCACTGCTGCAGAGAACAGGGTAACCCTGGGTGGGGAAAACCCCTCGAGCATCCCCTGTCTGGGTGTTGACCAGGCTTACCCAAGCCAGGAGGCACGACCCTCCTGCCTCTCCCGCAGCCTCCCCGTCCCCTTGCCCGCGTTGCTAAGTGTCCCCAGGGCTGCAGTGGCTATGCCCCCCCCGGAGGCTCTCTGGGTGGCTGGACGGCCCCATTCTTCCCCTGGCTGCTCCCCGACTAAGCGTCCCCAAAGCAGCGCAATAAGCTTTCCGGAGCGATGGTTATCGGCTGGCCTTTTCCTCCGCTTCCTCTTTGTGCACAGCCTTCCACGTGCGTCAAGCCCTGGGGACCCCCCAGCCCCGGCGTCCCTCGCCGGCTGCCTCCCCGGCGGGGCCCTTTTTCAATGGGGCCGGGAGCGAGGCACGGGTTAATGCCCGCTGACACCTGCAGCTCGGCTGGTGCTGCTGGCTGCAGGGGGAGCGCGGGGGGGAGAGGGGATCGTTGGTGGCTTTATTATGAAGAGCTCAGCAGGCCTGGGGCCTTCCATTGTCCAAGTGGCAAATAAATAAATAGAAGAAAGCAAGTCTTCCCTATGGCTCGGCAACGGGAGGTTAACAGCTGGACATGACATGACAAATTGGGCGTTTTTTTTCTCTCTCTTTTTTTTTTTTTTTTCTCTTCCGCGGGGGCCGATCCCAACAGCTCAGTGTGAGGGGGAGGGATGGGGATGGAGGATTGCAGGGACGAGGGTCCGCTCGCCTGGTGGAAGGGCTTTGTCCGGGGCTGGGTCCCCAGCCTGGGGGTCGGGAGGGGTCCATCCTTCGGGAAGAGCATCCCCAACGCACCTGATTCCCCACAGCCAGCCCCCGTCCCCCCGGCGCTGCTCGGCCGCCGCCGGCCCCGCTCCGAAATCAGGCAACGCGGTGCCTTTTAACGGCCAATAAAACCGGGAATTCTCCAGCAGGAAAAGCAGGGAAATTAATCAAATCGTGGATCTGCTGTGAATTACGCGCTCACCTCCCATCTGCCCGTTGTGCCGGCTCACCTTCCCCTCCCTGCCTGCAGCCCCTTCGGCTTGCGGCAGGAGGGAGCCTTTATGGCTACGCCTGGAGCCCTCGCCATTTGTCGTGGGCTTAATAGAAAATGTGTTAAACATACAGGAAATGGCCCAAATGTTACCAACGGGCCTAGCTCGCTTGATTTGTTTCTCCTTTTTGGGGGTGGCTGCTTTGGTTTCAGAATCAAGGGATGTGATGGCAGCTGCCTTGTCCCCGAGCTGGTGCTTCATGTGTTGAGAAGGGGCTCATGAACTCCCTGCCTCTGCTCAGACACTGCCCGTGGCTGAGCATGGTGCTGGATTTATCCGTGGATTTATCCACCTCCCTGGTGCCCCCCAGGAGCTGCCAGACCACCTCGCACCAGTCAGCGTGCCCAGAAGGGGCTGTGGCAGCACCCTGGAGGACCTCCTTGTGCAAGCACTGTGCAGCCCAGAGCTGCTCTGCAGCACTTTTGGGGAACCTCTGCAGTGCAGTGACATACAGAAGGCTTTGGGAAGGATTTTTTTGGCAGGATTTTTCTTGGTGTGGCTCAAGGACCTGATGTCACTGAGGCTCAGCTTGCGCTGAGCTCCCATCACCACATGGATGTGGCCATGGAGGAGCAGCTCGCTCTCTCCCATCCCATCTGACATGCTTGGGACCAAAGGGAGATCCTCTGGAGCTGCAGGCGTCTCCCAGTAGATGTACCCAGGCTGTTTTTTTTTCTGTATGGTGGACACTGGAGAGCCATCACCATGACTGTGGTGTGGAAAGGCCCAAGGAAGTTGGGACCATGGTGGGTGGTCAGGAGGGAGACTCTACAAACCCCATCAATCTCCTCCTCCGGCTCCCAACGCTTCTGCCTGCGAAGGGAAGGGGGAGGCAATAACCTGGCCGTCCGCTCCCCATTGGTGCCGTGGGAGGCAGGAGGGGGAGGAAGGGGGGGAAACGCCAGCCCCGATCCCTTGGCAACTGCGGGCTGGAATATTAACTGGAAGAATGCGCCCAAAGCCTCGGCCCCCAGGCCGGCCTGCTCCTGCGCGGCCTCCTGGGGGGCGCGGGGAGGGGGCAGCCTGTTTGCACAGCCCGAGTGTCAGCTAATTAATAGGAGTTTATAGGAACATTTCCAGGGCAGCTGGCTCAGGGGGGCTGGGGAAGTGCCCCACGTTTCCTGAATCCCCCGTGCTCTTCCCCATGGGCCAGGGGGCCAGGGGGTGCTTTGGGTTGCGCCGGTCACTGCCTGTGCTGACACCACACCAAGTGGTGCCCCTGTTCCCCCCTTTCAGGGACGTCTCCATCATGGGAAACTGCTTTTCCCAGGGCTTTGAAGGCCAGTTGGGTGGACTTGGTGACATGTGTCCTACACCCTGAGCGACCACGCTCAGCTGAGTTTCACATCCTGCTCTCCGTCCTTCAAGGTGTGGGTATGGACGAGTCCCTTCCAGCCCATGGTTACCTCAGATAACTGGGAAAATGCTTCCAGGGAACTGAACCCACTCCCAATGGGACGTCTACTGGATGGTCCCCTCCCCATATTCCTCGGGGCCAGCTGCCCTCCTGTGCATCACCCCAGCTGTGGCAGGAGGCATCCTCCAATGTGGGTGTGTAGGGGCCATCCTGGGACCACGAAGGGCTGCGTGGAGAAGGGGACCCCTGCTCCGAGCATCCCTGGACTCAGGGCCTACCTGGCTGTGATCTTTGAACAAACCAATAAATGAAGTGTAATAACCAGAGCGGTGATTGTTTTCCTCGCGGTAGCGGTGGAAATCTCTCCCCGGGGAGTGCAGAGCTGCCAGCCTCAGGTTTTAGATCACAATCCCACTAACCTTCCTGTCCCCTGGGCAATAGTTTACCGCTGCTGCCCTCAGAGCTAGGCACTATTTATTATATATACTGGCCTCCGTGTGTGGCGGTGTGTTCGTAAAGCCTGATTGAGCTGTAAGGAAAAGTGCACTCGAGGGGAAGGAGGAGACAAATGCCTGCTTTGGCCTGCCCTAAATACGGGCTGATAACCTTGGTGGGTGCTGCCGGAGGGTGCCAGGCAGTCATGCAGACGTGGTCCCAGCCACATAGGGCTGGTCGGTGATAGCTGCAGGGCCTGTGGTCCTCCTGCCCTCGTCACCAGCACGTGGAGATGCTGAGCCTGGAGCAGCGGCTGTCAGGTGCTCACAGAGCATCGTGGGCTTGTCAAAACGATGGAGCCTGAACCACAGCCATCACCTTCAGATGGTGGGTGGGTGGCCAGGTCACCGTGGGAAGGATGGTGCTCTGATCCTGCCAGCAGAGATGAGCAGGCACTCTTGTCCCGTGCTGTTCAGTCTTGATGAGGTTCCTATCATGATGCCTGCTCTGGGTGCCCAGCACAGACTGGCAGGCTGGCAGCGGGTGGCACAGTGGTGTGGCACAGACGTAGTTATCCTTCGTCAGGGTACAGGAGTGCTGTAAGATCTTTCATTTTCCAGGAATCTGCTCCCTCCCCCTGCTTTTTGCTTTCCTATATAATATTCCATGCTGTAGCCTATAAATGCTGCTCTGAGCCCACAGCCTGATTGAATTTGGAAGCCTTTGTTTACAGATGTCTGGCTGTACAGGGGTATTTATTGAATTTTCCATGAAATGTTGCTCCTCTAATGCTGTAAAGCACAAGCTGCCCACATCAGAGGAGCTGCGTGTTAACGGATCGGGTTACTCAGAGATGCACTGCTCGCCCCGCTTCCCCTGCCACGGGAGCAAGGTGGGTGCTGGAGCCCATGCAGGGGGACCCCTGTGGCCACCAAGGCTTTTTGGGGACCTCCAGCCCTTAAGAAGAGGAGGGCTGGCTGTCCTGCAGCCAGAGACCAGGACATATGCTTGGTCCTGCAGCAGAGCAACTCGGTGTGGATGATGGCAGCACCGGGTCTGCCGTTGGGGCTGGAGATGTGCCCGGCATTGGGCTGTTGTATTTGCTGCTGGACGGCTCAGAAGACAGCAGGCATATGTCCTCAGGAGTCTTTTGCGCCTTCCTTTGAGGCTCATGATGTTGGGGCACAGCCAGAACAGCGGATAATCTTGTAACGTGCCCTTTTGGTTGCTGCGTAACCAGGCTCCGCGTTGCCTCGCTCATCTGATCTATCCATCTGACCGACCGGGGCCCCACAAGCAGAAGACTGCCGCCAACAAAAGGATTTTTTATTTTTTTTTCCTGGGACACTTTGAAGGAGCCCCTCAGAGCATCCCCTGACCTCAGGGTGTCACGTTTAACCTCTGTCCTGGGAGGGAAGTGAGGGAGAGGCCGGTCTGCGGAGGACACGTCCGGGACCTGCCGCTCTTGCCGCGGTAGCTGCAGGAATGCGTCTTCCTTCCTCGTGGGGGAAGAGTACAAAACCATCTTGCAAGGCTCTGTGTCAGGAGCCCCAGGATCTCTGATGTAAAATAAATGATTCTCGGGAGAGAGCATGTGTTCACCATGTTAGAAAAACAAGCCCCCTGCAAACAGCACATACCAAACTCTGCCCGGAGGAAGGGACTTCAAGGGTGGACGGAGGGAGCAGTCCGAGCATCAGAGCCCAGCCTGCCCCCCTCTCCTGGTCCGGACCTGCACACCGGCCCGGGAAGGAGGCAGGAGGCTTGGGGGCTTGTTTTCCCAGATTCGATTGGTTTATTTATCCTTGGTCCAGGCTCCCATCTGGTCCGACTTCAAACAGGGGCTGCCGCAAAGTGTGGAAGCCACCAAGAGAGATTCTGCAAACAACGGTTGTGCAAAGTATATAAATATTTCGGGACATAAAAATGACTGTGTCTGAGGAGGGGTCGGTTTGGGCTGGGATGGAGGTTCCACGTCCTGCTTGAGATAAGTCCTGGAGAGCAGCTGGGGCGAGGAGAAAAACATGTTATCAGAAGTTTACGTGTGCACATGCAAGGGCAGAACAAAGCGTCGCTGCCACATGAAGCTGCAAGGTGAAAAGAGGGCAGTGGGAAAGTCTGTCTGTGCTGGCCTACACCCCCAGGATGCAGGGATTTTAACCGTGCCCTTTTCCCCCATACTGAGGCTCCCCCAAACTGCTGACAAGCTGGAGGGCAGGGGGAAGTTGGCCAGAAAGATTTCCCCAGGGTAGATCTCCTCCATTTGGGATAGAGACGCCCTAAAAAACCGCCCTGCAAGCGTGAAGCCCAGCCTCCAGCCGCCGCTCCCGGCAGCAGCCCTCAGTTAAACCTGATCCCTCGCTTTAAGGGCCTGCCTGGCACTTTGTGGAGACCCGTAAATAGCGATTTATAAACGATCTTCACGCCGATGCCCCTGCCGCTGCTCAGACATCAAAGTCTATAATTCACGCCCTCCCGCGTCCCGAGCCTCGCAAAACCAGCGCCTTTGATGTGTCCCCCCCCCCTCCGCTACCTGCGCGGGGGCAAGCCGGGCTGGGCTGCGGGCATCTGTGCGGCGAGGCGCCAGGCGTGCTCTGCGAGGCATTTTATAAGGTGTCTGCTGTCCTTCAGCCCCTTCCCCAGCCTGCTCTCCCCTTCGGCGGGACGGCTGCGGAACAATGGGGGCTGGCTGGGGGCAGCTCGCTGGGGGCAGCGTCCAGAAAAGCACCTGGCTTCTCCTTCCCCCCTCCTTCCTTTCCCCCAGCACCTGCAAATTAATGGAAACTTCGCCCTCCAGTCGCGCTGCCTGTGCTGTTTAACAAGGCTGAGGGCGAGGAGCCGGCCTCGCTTCTCACCGTGGAGCCGGCTCCCAGCCCGGCTGCTCCTAGGGTGCTGCTTGTTTGGTGCAAACCAGCCATGGGGAGCTTTGAGGTGGCATTAAGGGAAGTTTCCTGCCTCTCCAGGCATTTCCTTGGCCTCTCTCAACATCTTCCTCATGCGTTGTGCAGTCTGGCTCGGGAGCTGTCCCTGTTGTCCCTGTCTCACCTTTCTATCTGGCAGTGCACATGAGGGTGCAGGAGCCCCTCTGCAGTGCCGCAGTGCTCCCCGTGCTGCTCCAGCTCCCTCGTGTTTCCCTGACACCTTCTGAAGCCTCGAGCCAGGTGTCTCACCTGCCTTCTGTAACAAGGGCAGTTTTCTCTTCCTGCTACACATGGAATTGCAAAATAAAGGCTCCACACGGATCACCCTGAGGGCTGGGGGAGCTGCGCAGGGCGGGCGTCCTTGGGCACATCTCTCCAGCTTCACAAGCTCTTCCTCTTTCTCCTGCCTCTGTTTTTTAGCCCTCGTGGCTGTGGAGAGTGCTTTCAAGATGTGAAACCACTGCAGGATTGTTTGTCTGCATGCACAGGCTCTGGGGAAGGCACACACCACCGGTCACATCCCTCTAAAAAAAATAATTGTCAAGGGTGCATGATGGTGGTACCAAACACTGCGACAAGGCACAGTCTGCTCGCTGGGTTTGAAGGCTCCCACCTTCATCCCTTCCACTTCAGCCCCTTGTTCCCCCAACGGGGGCTGCAGGTCAGGCACCAGAGCTGGATATAGGTCGCATGTAAAGCACAAATTAAACTCTGTCCATAAGAAAAAACCTGCCTGGTGTGGTGTGAAATATTTTGTCGTACAAAGTTGACAGAGGCGTTTGAGGTGTTGGGAGGATTTCAATGCATTTTGCAGCTGGGATGGTTGTGGATATATTTTAATTTTTTTCTTAAGTGAATGTCTTGTAGAAGCGTGCCGAGAAAGTCTTGCTTGTGCTACAGGCTGGTGAAGAAGGGGCATGAATCATGTCACTTGGCTCTGTATTTAATCATATCAAACTGGTTTGGTTCTCCAACAAGTCAACATATATTATCTGTGTAAAAAAGGCATTTTACAGGGCTGAGAGTCTAAATATCATTTATAAATATTTAATTCTACAAGTGATCTTTGCAAAAGAAGGATAGCTCTTCATTATCATACCTGTGTCTATTGAAATATCACCATTATTTATCATCCACTGTTGGTGCAGCGTCCCGCCTGGGACTGGAGGAGTTATTTGGTACCAAAGGCCACCATGGGGCTGGTCCTGTCCCCCGTGAGACATGGTCCCAGCACAGCTGGCCCCTGGCCCCTCATGGCAGGAGATGCCTGGGGACGCTGTGCCTAAGCCTGGGGCAGTATCATGCCACCAGGCTCCTTCTCCTCCAGAGCCACCAGAGCCACCCAAATACTCTCTGTTGGAGGTTTTGTGGAGTGCTCATCACCGATCTTACTGTGAAGGTGCCCCATAACCCAGCTCCTCTTATAGCTGCTGAAGTGACCCACGAAAAGCAGTGGCTGCCTCCTGTCCCCATCCCCATCCCCGTGGCTTTCTGGCTGTTTAATCTCTCTGACATTCAGCCCAGCTTTGCCCTGCTCTGTTTTGACTCCTGACAAGCCTTTCAATTTGCTCTCCTCTCTGAAGAGCTGAGAAGCCATTGATAGCTCTCCCCCTGAATTATTGAATCTCAGCGTCGGGTTTCGGGCCCGGGGGAGCAGCCCCACACGCACGGGGCTCGGAGGCACGCCATCGATCAGCAGGGCTCAGCGTCAGCCTGCTGCTGGCACACGTCTGTCCCTGGGCCCCTGGGTCCCCAGGCTGCTCCCTGTGCAGTGGTGAGACCCATTGGGGTGGGATGCGTGAGTGCACCCTCCTAAGGAGAGGTACGGCATCCCCTGAGGGTGCTAGAGAGGGATACGTGTAGGGGAGCCACCTGCAGAGGTGGGCAGAGCTGAGAAGTCCTGATCAGGGCTGGGAGACACAGAATTGTGCCTTTGGGTTGGTGGAGACGTGCCAAGCACCGAGATCTGCTGGTGGAGCAGAGGCAGGACAAAGGGTTGCCCTGGAGAGAGAGCAGGAGCCTCTGCCTTTGGGGTTCTTGGAGAAATGAAACTTGTTCCCCTTGGAGAAGATGGTGACAGGGGGTGTCCCATTTAACCCCCCCGACTAGCTATCACTTTGCTCTTGTCACCATGGCACGGGCTGCTCACAGAAGATACCCATCTGTGCATCAAGTACCCTTGGTGTTTTCAGAGGTGATTGTGAATCCTTTTCCTGAATTCTTTTCAAAGACCACTGAAATGTGTGCGAACAGGATAGAGAAAACCAATCCCACTTTCCACCATGTTTTCAGGAGGAACATTTTACCTTCCTTCTTGTCACTGCCACCCCTACAGACGATGAGAGGCAGGAGGGAGCAGGTATCCCTCACACACCAGCCCCAGCCCAGGGCCCCAGGAGCATCCCCTGGCACTGCCGGGCAGCACTAATTACCCAGGAGAGGCCGGATGACTTCTCCATCCCTCCCTTTCCCACTTAGGGCACGCAGAGCCCCTCCGTGCCCCTTCCAGGATGCAGGGGCATGACAGGAGCTGGCCTGGGAGCCAGAGTGCAAATGCGTTTCAGAGCCGAGCCGGGGGGGAGAGGAAGGGCAAGTGCGGATTTTATTAAGCGATAACACATCTGCAAATGAGATTAGGGCAGATTTTCGGGGGCACCACGGCATTGATTGGCTGGGCAGCACTGGAGTGGCTGTGTGGGAGCACGGCGGAGCACGTGCAACCGGATCCCTTCCATTAGCCTGATCAATAGCCACCGCATGGCGGGGCGGGGGTGTTGGCAAAACTGCATAAATACTTATGGGAGTGCCAAGAAATCACATTACGGCCAGGGGATCTGAGCACAACACGGGTAACCCTTTCACCCCAGCACCCAGGGCACGGGGAGCATTAACCCTTTCGGGGCAGGCCGCTGACTGGGGCGCCGGGGTGGTGGTTGAGCCGTGTGTGGCTTGGCACGGCAGTGGGAACCACTTCCCCATGCCCGGCTTGCTGCAGGCCAGGTGTTTCTTCAGCTGCAGGGTCCCCACCACATGGCAGCATGATGTGTGCCTTGGGATGGGGATGTGGTCGGGCAGCAGGGGTGTGAGCAGTGCATGCACGGTGTCACCCCAGCAGTGTGGTGTTTGTGGCACGCCGTGCGGGTGGGCTGGTGTCAGACATCACACCCGGGTGATGCACGAGCAGAAAAAGCTGGCAGAGGGCTGGAAAAATGATGAACCAAGGCCAGTGTGCCGGCCAGGTGCTCCTCCATGACATCCCACTGGTAATTTGCTGTGCAACATCAGGGGACAGAGCTGTGGGACTCTCTTCTGCTTTTCCAGGATCTTGGGAGGGATGCATTCCAGTCCAAAAATACATGCATGGGGAAGAAAGATAGGGGAGGTCTCCAGGAGAGGAGGGAAGGGAAAATGCACCCCAGCAGTGGATGGCAATGGGGTGGCAGGGACAGATTTAGATTAGAGGTGAGGAAATTCTTCACTCAGCGGGTGGTGAGGCACTGAACAGGTTGCCCAGAGGTTGTGGGTGCCCCATCCTGGGCAGTGTTCAAGGCCAGGCTGGACGAGGCCCTGGGCAACCTGTGCATGGCAGGGGTTGGAACTGGATGGTCTTTGAGGTCCCTTCCACCCCAAACCATTCTGTGCTTCTATGACAGGACAGCATGAAGCAGAGCAGGCTGATGGCTGACCACAGTGTCCTCAGAGCACGTCTCCTCAGAGCACAGCTGGACCAAAAAATGCCATTTGAAGCCCATGTTCCCCACTGCAGTGGCACTCACCCATGGCATGGTCTGGGGACTGCGCGCCTCTCCCCGCCAAGCCCCTCTTATCATGTTTCCAGGCCCTCCCCCAGCCTTCTCAGTCCTGTTTTGACACTTCTAATTAGTGGATATTTAACACCTTGTTTTGCTTGGACCCAGCCTTTGGCCAGACAACACATCGATGGCCTCTGACTTCTCGCCTGACCCCGGCTAGCCTGGCAGCTCGGGGCTCCTGGTGCTGCTCCACGGGTGCCCTGCCACGCTCCCCCCGCCGCCCCTCGCCCACCCCAGTGGTCTGGGGTGCAGGCAGCATGGGCCAGGACACAGCATTTCCCTTGGTAAGCGCTTTCCTGGACATGATTTAGAGCGCCGAAGCCAGTAGAGGGGAAAAAAAAAAAACCTGTAATAAAGTCAGCACTCTGCTTATTAAGGGGAAAAGGCTGTGCTTTACTTATACTAACATTAATTAGAGAGATATATAGGGAGCAAAGAGGCCTCTAGGAGATTTATACAGAGGCCCTGAAGATGGATGTGAGGACTGACAGACAGACAGACAGCAGCTCCTGGAGTGCCAGGAGCCTGGGAAGCTCCTGGGGAGCCATGGGGGATCAGGGATGCTTCAGTGCAGCAAGGGTGAGGGCAAGAGGGGATCGACCTGCCAAAAACACCTGGGGTGGCGTAAAGCTGGAGGGAGGAGAGATGGAAGCTTTTCTTTTCACTACAGGACTTTTCTTCCCCTGTTCCCTTCTCACTGCACCAGTCGAATACTTTCCTACTGCTCCCAGCACCTGGCCAAGAGGAGAAATCACCCTCACTTCTCCACCACCCCAGAGCAGATCTTTTTGCTAGCAGCAGATCAGGGCTGGTCCCCCTGCTCGGTGCATCACACAGGGGTGTGGAGCAGTGCCTGCCCCGGTGGGACCTTGTGTGTCCCCCTGGCATGGCAGGAGAGGTGGTAACTTTCTGGGTCCTTCTGGGCCAGCCCTGGTGCCATCTGGGCCATCCTTTTCTCATTCTTCCTTCTGGTGTGTGTCTGGGCCTGTCACCCCAGGGCTGTCCTGCACTCGATGCTGGTGGCAGTCCCCTGCTCTGGAGAGCTGGCTGTCCCCTGAGATCTGGTTCTCAGCAGCTGTGCACGGGAGGAGCCTCCAGGCAGAGCCAGGCAGTGGGAGGTCAGCCGAGGTCTCGGATTCCCAGTGCACCACCACGAGCCCGTCCTGCTCCAGCCTTGTTACTGGGCTGTGGCTGCTGCGGACAGTCAGAAGCTGGGGGGATTTTAAGTGCTGCTCTTCCTGCAGACCCCTCCCCGTGTCCATGGGTTGTGTCCCTGCCACTTGTCACCTTGTCCCCCTGACACTTTCTGGTCTTGATTTCTTCATCCAGCCCAGGCAGAGCCCCCTCTGCTCTCCCTCCACCCCCAACCTGGGTTAAATACAGCAGCTGACTTTGGAGGTGATTAGTAATAAAATTTTAACAAGCATCCATATGAACGTCTTTCTGTCACTTTTACGAGGCCATTTACAGCGGGGAGATATAAGAGCACCTTAAATCTCCCCCGAAGAGGAAGGGTCACATCAGGGGGGCGGCAGGCAGAAAGTCCGGTGTGTCCCATGTCACCGGCCCACCGGTGCTGGAGGTGTCCCTGTCACCACGAAGGGACAGGTGGCTCCACTCGGTTTCTTTCCTGATGGAGTGGGGTTGCCCGACTGCTCCTGGGGTGGGAAAAGCAAGGAAGATGCTCAGGCTGCAGCATTGCTTAGACAAATAAACCCTGTTTGGAAACAGTGCTCGCTCGGACCAGTTCCCATTCACCTCTCAAACGGGCTCACTGCAAAATGGGGAGTGTTTGTTTCCTGTTGCTTTGCCAGAGCCTAAATTTTGCGCTTGGACCTACCCATACACTGAAGATTTTCTTTAAGAAAGACTCATGAAAGTCACACACCCTCCCTGTTTCTGGCACGCTTGGCTGCACACCACGGGCAGGGGCTGCTCCTGCTTGTGGGACACCCAGCAGGAGTGGGAGCAGGAGGGGTCCCAGGTCAGCAGTGAGCAGGAGCAGCCAGAGGGATGCTCCGAGGGGCTGAGACCATGTGGGATTGTGCTCAGTGATGCTTCACAGTGCCAAGAGCTGCCTTCTGCACCAGGCAGGACGTAGTGCAGATGGTGCCCAGCCAGAGGGGACAAGGGACTGAGTGAAGCCATGTCCCCAGGTCACCCGCTGTCTCGGTGGCAGTGCCCAGAATAGAGCCCCACTGTCCCCACAGCCCCCAAACCGCACTGCTCCACAACTGCTCTGCGACACCCCTTTCGTGTGGGCTCCCTGCTTCCTGTGCCGGGGGGGCAGGATCAAGCACAACCTCGCCAAATCTTTTAATACTAAGAAAAAAAAACCCGCGGCTTGAAGTCTGAGCCCTGAACGGAAGCTTAGGTTCGTTCCTTTTTCTAGTTTTAGTTCTTCAAAAGGAGGAAACACACCTTTGGATGGTGAAATCGGAAAATAAGGAAGCGAGATGAGTCTCCTCTGCGTGTAAAACCGAGTGCTCGGTTGTTGTGAGCAGTGCCTGAGTGCCCAGCCCACACCAAAGCACTGGGCAGCCCCTTCGCAGGCAGCACAAGCTCTGCAGGAGGAGCTGCTTTGACATACCCGACATGCATCACAGCCCTCGTGCGTTAGCTGGGTAAATGTGCGAGACTTGTTTCCCACCTTGATATGCGCTACCTGAGCACTGGCTGTGCAAAGAAAGTGCAAATGCGACCTGTGCAAAGGCAGGGGGGGAGATGCAGGGAGCTGACACTTTGTTTTAGGTCTAGAGCCAGAATTAAAATGCCTTCTTGCAAACTTTCTTCTTTCCGAGGAGGCGAGACAGAGCTGCCAGTGGGCAGAGCAGGCAGCGAGGTGGGCTCAAACATCTTGGGTAAAAATACGGAGTGTGGCCAACAATAAATTAAGAGGAAAAGAGCAGTATGGAGCCCAGGCTCCGGGCCATACTGGTATTTGGGTGTTTTTCTTCCCCATGTGCACCACCAGCTGCTGGGAGTGGCACAGCCCGGGTACCCCCGGGGTGGCCGGAGGGGACAGCGGCTGTGGGGGCAGCCCCGCTTCTGGGGTTCGAGCCTGCTCCGGCAGGAGGTCAAAAAGGCAAAGTTTCCTGGGAGGTGAATTATCAGAGGGAGCAATATTGGCAGGTCAAGCACATCGGTGCTGGGGTAATACAGTTAAGGTGCAGAGCCTTGGAGGGAGCCCGGCCGAGGAGTGCAGCATTAAAGCAATGAGCCCGGCTTAATCTGCCCCAAGTGAGGGCAGTGGGGTCTTTAATATTGTGTCAGGCTTGCAGGCCCGTGTTGGCGGGTTATTCTTCACGGCAGCTAATGCCACTGGGCTAACTGAATTAGCCCCTCCTTCCGCGGGGTGAGCGTGGGGTTGCCGGGAGGGCGATCGTGCCTCGCAGCTGCAGGGAGAGCGAGTGATGGCCTGGAAATTCAATCAGGTGAGGAGCTGCCGCCGTCCCCAAAGGACAGGGAGCTGCCGGATTGGGGACGAGAGCCCGGGACGGGGACGCCGGTGTCTGGCTCCACGCTGTCCCTGGGCAGGGAGTCCTCTGGGGGTCGGTGCCTGCTTGGGATGGGACCGAGCGCTGCTTGCGTCCCTCAGCTCACCATCCACCAGCCCTCCGTGAGCACCACCAGGCCTCCAGGCCTCGGTTTGGACACGTGTTTGGTCCCATCTTGCTCACCACGGGGAGCATCGGGTGTGCCCACGGGGTGCTGCGACCTGCAGGGTGTCTCCAGCTGAGCTGGGCAGCCCAGGTGCCAGCCTCCAGCACACCTGCAGCACCTTCAATTAGTCAGGTTGATCTGAAAGTTCATCAGTGAGGGCCGGGCAGGCCCGAGATACTCACAAGCAGGACTTCTGCCTGGCTTTGCTGTTGGGACGAGCTGCCAAAGGACATCCTCTTTGTGGATGCCCCATGGGACCACACAGCAATGGCTCAGCATCATTCCCAGCGGTCATTTTCTGTCTGTTACATTAAATAATAAGAATAATAATAATCAAAACTTTGCAAGCATGTGGTTGTTGTCCTCCAAACCTGCCATTGCTGTTTACCTCTCCCAGCCTCACCTTTTTTTTTTTTCCCCTTTACATCTAGTTGAAGGTATCCCGGTGAATAGTGCAGCACCCCGAGCAGGCACCTCTGTCCGTGCACTGTCTGCAGTGCCGGATCCAGAGCCCCTCACCTGGGCTTTGGGGCTGGGGACAGCCTGGACCCATGCAGGGGCACTTTGGCAGCTCCAAAGGCAGGATCCGTGCCACATCTGGGGGATGCTGCGGTGTTGGGGTGCTCGCTGCTCCCCCCGTGGGCACAGCCCCCTCCCACCAGCCCTGCCTCGAGCTGAAGCCACCGTCCCTTTGTCCCTGCAGGTCCCCTTTCCTTTCCAGGTGCCCCTTTGATCTTCAAACCTGCCCCAGCTCCCTCCGCCCCCTCCCTCGCATTGTTATAAATGGAGGCTTTGGCTGCCTTTAAATAGTCATATCTATCAGACAAGCTCATGTCAGCCATAAATCCTGCAGTAATGATGATTTTCTAAGTGGGTCGACCAGAGCTATTTCCGCTCCAGCCTCAAGTTACCGCACATGTCCCCCCCCCAGGGGCCGGCGGCTTCATTTGTTGTCCCCCTAATTGTCATTTCTCCTCTAACGTGCTCGGGCAGAAGCTGGAAGGCAAAGAGCTGGGGGTCCCCTCTGCCCCCACGTGTCCCTGCCTGGGAGGGGATTTGAAGGGGGGGTGGGACTGCAGGCAGGGGACTGGCAGCAGGAGCCCACCATATGGATGCCCTTACACCTCGTCCCACACCGCCCCCTCCCCAGCTGTGCCCGACGTGTGAAAGCTGTAATTGCAGGTAATCCCCCCGCGCCGCGCATGGTTTGAATTTGGCAAGAGCAGGAATGTGGAAGGGAGAAGGGGAAATAATGCTGACCAGGCGCTCTGCGGGGCCAACATCTGCACGAGCCATCAGTGCACATCTGGCCACAGCTGCCTGCACTTGGTAGCCCGGCCAGTCGCTGTGGTAGCCTTTGGGGTCTGCCTGCTGCCCCACGAAGGGCAAGGCACAGACACCCCGTAGGCTGACATTGCTGCTGATATTTTGTCAGTCGCGCAGACTTTCTGTGCCTTGTAACACAGAGAAGGGCTGCCAGGGTGCCCTTCACTGTCTCTTCTGCAGAGCAGAGCCCTGGCACGCTCCTCCAGGCTTCCTAGGGCTGGCACTGCTGTCAGCATCCCCCAGGGAGATGTCTCCAGGGAGGCGAGGCGAGGTGGCACCAGCAGTGCCAGAGGGGCTTTGTTGCCTCCAGGTACCACAGACTGGTCTGTTTGCACTGGATAGGGATGGAAAGCCTGGATGTCCTCTAGGTAAAAGTCCTGCTGGACATTCTCATCCTGACCCTTTAACTCCAAGATTTCTTTGGGAACATGTGTAGTCGAGGTGCAAATCCTTACTTCTGGTGAGCTCCGGCGTGCTGGGAGGGGATGCTTTAAGCAGCAGGCTCTGCTGTCACACCTCCTAACTGTGGCTGGTGCCTGCCTGGGGCTGACCCAGGAGCACGAGCACCCCCTGCCCAGTGGCTGACATCCCCTCCTGCCCTCCCAGCCCTGAGAAAAACAGCCTGAGCTTGCACAGCGAGACATCAGATGCAATCGCCTCCCAAGGCTTCAGCTAACCCCCCAGCTTTCCGAGGGCAGTGCAGGTGTCATAGGCATTGTCTCTTTGGAAATTAATTTTCCTGTCGATTTCCTTATTTCTCCTAATTGATGAGGGGCAAGTCTTAGGCGTGTTGCCAGCGGCACCAGCCACAGCCTCCCGTAGGCATCAGTGGAGCCAAAAGCGCGAGCGCTGAGGGCTGGGGAGTGTAATGAACTCTCAGAGGACTCGTTGCAGCTCAGCCCGTGCTCTAGATTAGCTGAGGAATCATCTGGCCCAGCTATTAACTGTCCCATTTAACATCATAAATTATTAACCTAATTTTGAGGAGGGTCGGTGACGGATCACGCTGATTTTGTCGGCCTCGCCACAGCCTCCCCGTGCGGGCAGAGCCTCCGGCAGCGCCTGGGAGCAATGCCTGCAGGAGGATGGAGATGGGGACAGCACATCCTTGCTGCTGGGAGGCTTCCAGCCCAGCAGAGGGGCCAGCAGAGGAACAGCCAGGGCAGGGCAGCACCTGGGGGGATGCTTGGGTGAGGTGAATATAAGAGAAGTCCCTTGGGGAGGAGTAAAGCAATCCCCTCCCTGGCTTTTGAGGAGCCGTGGCGATGCTGAGAAATGCATCCAGACCACTTTGTGCCCCATAACACGCTGCTCCAGGGCTGTGTCACGGGCACCTTGTCCTAGAGCTGTTCCCTGTCACCTCTGCCTGGCTGACCAGGTCGCCTGCCCCTAGAGGAGCTGGGTTAAGCATCTCTCAGGATGCTCTTTAGTCTGGACAGCAGAGGGTTGGGAGCATCTGCTTCTCTGCTTACCCTCACAGAGTAGATCTTGTTTTGAATGTGGCAGCACTTCCTGGGAGAAGTTAATAAAATAGGGGGAAAAGCAAATCCTTTGGTCTAAAAGTTTTATACCGTTCAGAGATTTTTTCAGCTAATGTGGAAATTTCAGTGGAAATTTTAGGGATATCATCTTTTCTTTCCTCTTCACCTTCACAAAGAGAGATGCACGCAGAGGGCAGGGGCTAGGAAACACCCTCCAACCAGCATTATTCCCTAACCGCGTGGAAAAATTTTGAAGTCGTTTGGCTTGTCAAAAACCATACAGCCCTCAAGGAGAGCAAGCTCTGAAAACCCTTGTAAAACGCCTCTTTCATTCTGGCATCACAGAAAGGACTTTTTGTTTCCCGGCGAGCAGCTGCGCGGCTCGGCGCTGCCTGTCCGCGCGTGTGTCCCAGCCACTAACCCAAAGTACCCGGAGCTCGTGCTGCCACTGCTGCCCCTCTCCTGCAAAACATGAGGTTGGAAGAGTCCAGCATGTGCAGACGCAGGGCTTCCACATGCCCCTGGCCTGCAGTGAACCCTTAGATATCAGCAGGATGGAGAAGACGCGAGGAAATCGCGGTGCGCACGCAGCGCAGCCCGGCACGGGGCTGGTGCCCAGCACACGGATATAAAATACAGCGCCCTGCCATAAAACATGCACTGCTAGTCTATATATTTTGCAATCCCTTTAAAGATTTTTTTTTTCTTTAAACCCCTCACCCCAGCTCCCTCCCCGCTCTCCCCCCAAAAAAATTATTATAAAGAATTATTGCCATTAGTACGTCTTTCCCAGTGAAAGGAGAAAATCGCCTCATTCATAATTTATACCCTCAATTACTATTAATAAAGAAATATTTCAGCAGAAAATCGCCTGGGAAAATTACACGTAACATTGCATTAACATTCTATTTGAACATTTTCATCACATTTGTTATAGAGTTAATAAGAGGGATATGCTCCCCTGACTTCTTCATGAAATTATGGGCTGCCTATGATAGTTTAATCTTTTAGACTTTATATAATATATTCACTTTACTAATTGAGCTATCCAAGGAGCAGTTAGGGATGTTCTTAAACGTGGAAGACAAAGTAATCAGGGCCGTGACTTCCTGACTAGCAGATCTTCTTCCGGAGATGAGGAGCCACACGTGTGAGGAGCACAGTGCTGTGTGTGTGCTGGGTGCTGCTCCACCAGCCCTTCCCGTCACGCCCTGCCTGCCATGGAAAGTGAGTGGGAGTGCAGGGTTTTGGTGATTTTCAGGCAGGAGAAGGATTCCCCGAAAGCTCCGTTTGTATTTCAGAGAGTGGGTCTGGTGGGTATGACCGAGATCTTCGCCCTGTAATAAGAAATGCCCAGTGTGGGGGGTTTCTCAGGAGCAGTGCTTCGTCTGGACAAGCCTTTAGGGTCAAATTCACTGCTGGGCCCAGTAGGGTACCCCATTTGACCAGTAGGGTACCCCATGGGGATTGCTCTTGCCCAGCGTGAGCTCATCCGTAGGTGAGCACCTGCAGTCACCCCCAAACTGTTCTTACGACTTCAGATCCTTGCAGACTGCTGGCAAATCCTGACGGCGAGCCAAAGGGTTAACAAAAAGCTTTCATGCCCTGGGATTCATTATCTGGAACTCATTAAACAGCAAATAAGAGCCCGGATGTTGCCAACTGAGCCCTGCTGAAGGCACCTCCTGGGGGTGAGGCAGCCTGGGATGGCAGGAGGACTCCTGCAGGAGACCAGAGACGGGACCCAAAGCTGTAGGTTGGTCTCCTCGGGGCTGAGCTCCATCTTCCCAACCCATGTGAGCCCATGGGGGGACGAGGACAAGTGTGTGACAGTCCAATCCCACTGTTCCCCATGCAGCAGAGCACCCCGTATGGGTGCAAAGGGACATGGGGCTCCACCGAGGTTTTAATAGTGGAGCCTGGTCCTCCTGGGGTGCTCAGCACCCTCCCTGCCGAGCCTACAACCAGCATTTTCCTGAGTGACACGAGCCTTGGCCACCACTGAGCCACGCTGGGCAAGCAGCAGCCCAGGGAGCCCACAACGGGCAGGGGGCCACGAGCTGCCCCCTCTGCCAGCACAGGGGGGGAAATTTCCAGGGCTGAAGGAGCAGAGACCAGGGAAGGTGAAGCCTGGGCTGTCAGCCCCGGGGAAGGGCAGGATGGGCCACGCTGCAAACAGGACGAGGCTTGTAAACAGGGCTCCAGCTGGGATAAATTTAGTCCGTTGGGGCTGCAGCTCCAGCGCGGCAGGACACAGTGTCAGGGCATTGTCGAAAGGAGAAGGGGGGAAAGAAGCTGAATAAACAAACACAGCTTGTCCTTTTTTTTTCTCTTTTTTTTTTTTTTTTTTTTTTTTTTTTTGTGTGTGTGTCCCAGCGTTGTTATTTCAGCCGGACAATTGCCCTGCAGATTGAGGGAACAGGCTGGAGTTCTCCCAGCCTGTTCCCTCATTTTTTATTTTATTTTTTTGCTTTGTGTTTCCCCGTGGGAATGTGTCATGGCATTGCTGTGCCCCGTACCTGTGTGCTCGGACAGCCTACAGACGCTGGTCCCAGGGTCACTGCTTCACAGCCCCACGGGGACCATGCAGCTTGGCTTTAGCAGTCATGTAAATTTTACTTTCTGTGCATACTCAGCCCAAGCTGCCACCCATGGGTGTCCAGGGGCATTTATATATGGGACAGAACAGCTCCGGAGGCGTCCTCCTCTGTGGAGGAGCTGAATGTCTCTGCAGGACTTGAGAAATGGGGATCAGGGCTCCCGAGCGTTTTCCCTAGTTCTGTCGTGGGTTTTGGACAGGCCTTATTTCCCTGACAAAATCACCCGTGATCCAAGGAGCAAAGGGCATGGAGTTCTCTGTCAGCGCTGCTCTGCCAGGACCGAAGTCTTCTCTAAAGGCCATGTTTAGAGGCAGCCCAATTTTCACATCTTAATTTTATTTTTCTCACATCTCTCCCTGACACACACATGCACGCACACACACACTCCTATTGGAAAAACGATTTTAATACCCATGGCACATTGTCCTGGTGTGATATAAAATCCAATGACATGTGGCATTTGGAAAAGGTCACTTCCCCCATCAGGATTCATTATCCTGCCTCAGCCCGGGAAGCCATGGGGTTGCCCCCGCCTCTGCGGACCCCTTGCCCCTCGCCGGCTGCGGTGGGCGAGCAGGACGAGGGGACGAGGCAGGGCAGCTGCAGAGTGAGGGCTCTGCTTGCTCGTGCTCATGTCCCTGCTTATGGGAAGGCTCAGGACGTGCAAACCAACTCCTCTGGTCAATTTTGGGTGCACAAGGCTCGGGCTGGCTGTCTGCTGCCTCCCCCTGCCCCGTCTCTGTTCCCGTTCGAGCAGGAGCCGGCTCTTGTGGTGCCCTCGCTCCGCACGGTTGCAGAAGGGAAACGTTCCCCTTCCCTGTTTCACTTGTTCAATTTTCAGCCGGGTGGGTTTGGGAAGTGCCCTTCTGGGTCGGTGTGCTCACCACCGGCTAGGCAGAACCGAGAAGAGAAAGCAGAGGAGACCAGGACAGCCCGGCTGCTTCCCCAGGACCCCCTTGGCCCAAGCACACCCACCTCCCCGCGCTGCTTCCAGCTCCCCACAGCCTGCAGGTGCCCGGTGGCACCTCCCAGAGAATTGTCCCATGGGGAGGGCAGGGGGACTGGCACTGAGGACTTCTCCCCTTTGCCACAAGCGACCTGGGGCCACCCTGTCTCCTCCAGGGGCCAGTTCCCCACCCGTGGCAGAGGGGAGGTGTGAGGGTGGGTGTGGGGAGAGCAGAGGCTGGGGCAGGGCAGGGGATGAGGGCAGCAGAAAGGTGGTTGTTTTTTTTTTTTCCCCATAAAGAGGAGGATTTGCATTATTTTTGCATCAGGGAGTGGGGTTTGATGCCTGCTGAAGATGACTTTTCTGAGTGCTGAGGGTGATGCGAGTGTAGCCCCTTCCACCGTATAAACACCAGTGAGTTATGGGTACCCCAGCCTCTAATTATGCAGTCAGCCCCAAATAGGCTGTGTCTAACGAGGCTGACAGACTAATATCTCAAGAGCCTTTAATGCGTTATCATCTCCTGCTGTATGACCTCATATTTATAACTGCTCTGGTGGGAGGTTGAGAAATGTCCTTCTCTTCCCCCAGCCCCCTCCCCAACTTCCCCCCCCCCCCCCAGCAGCAGCTCTTCAGCCTCATCTGTTAGGATCAGGAGGAGAGAGGCGACTTCTCTCCATCCATCACCAGCCGAGTTCGCGCTATTAGATGATTAAAGACATTTTTTATAATATTTGGAAGAGGCTCTGAAACGTCTCTCAAACAGAGTGATTTATGCCCGCTTAACCCTTGCCTGGCCGGGCCGGGGGCCGGGGGTGGCAGCAGCCCAAGCCGTTGGGCAGCCCGGTGACAAGGTGTGATTCATGAGCGCGCGGCACCTGCAGGAAGCTCCGGGCAGCTCCCAACGCAACGGGGACTTGGTGGTTTCTGAGGCTGCAACGGCTCGAGCAGGAGGAAACGGCGCCTGCCCCCTCCCCAGCGCTTACACAAGAGGCGCCGGGGGGGCCGTGCCCCACCACACGCATGTGGCACCTCCTGCTCACACCCAGGAGCAGGAATATCCCATCCCATCCCATCCCATCCCATCCCATCCCATCCCAACTCCATCCCAAACCATCCCATCCCCACTGACATGAGCCACTTGTGCTCCCACTCCACGTTTCCCTTTCCCTTTTCCCCATCCCTCCCCTGCCCTGTGCACGCCGTGCTCCCAGGTGCACGGTCTCACTCCCATAAAGAGCCACGGGCATCTAGATCCATCTTTAGGGCATCGCAGCCTTGCTCAGAGTCGCTCAGTAAGACTTGTGGGGATGATGGCCGTGCTCGTGTTAAAAACCTGCCGGAGGCCAAATCGCTGATGTTCTCCGTGGTTTGTCCCAGTGGGGAGTGGAGGCTTGCCCGCAGGTTGGGGAAGGAAGCCCGCCTCCTCTGCTCACAGACGTAATATTTCATAATCCCAATTTCTTGTCAATTGATTGCCAGATAGAAGCGACAACCAAAGAGGGCCCCAGGCGTCTGCAACTGCCACTCATCGTATGATTTTAACTCTCCCCCTCTGTAAGTTTGCATTCTTTTCTTCTTGTTGTTGTTGTGTCCTAAAGAAACATTTTCCCCCCCCTTCCCTCCCCAAAAAGACTCTGGGAATCCCGCTGCCCTCGTCAGTTCGGTGCTGAATGTCCGAATAGGCGAGGAGGGTTAATGCATGACGAATAGGTGTTTCATTAAAATGGTTCATCTGGCATTACAGAGTCCAAGAGATCAATAGATTTCTTATAATCACAGCCTAAAATCATCTTCAGCGCCACTGCTTGCGGGCGTCAGACCCTGGGCAGCATGTGTAGGGGACCTGGGCATCTCCTGCCACCCCCTTGTGCCCCCTGTGCCGTGCCCCCAGTGCTCCCACAGCCAGGGAACTGCGTGGCCCGGCCACCCCCCATCCCCAGCCCCTGTCCCAGGTGTGCAGATCCCCCCGGTGCCGATGGGCTGGCTGTCACACCCCCTAATTCCCCACGGGGTGCCACCTCCCGGCTCCCTCCTCCATCTGCCTGCCCTGAGCTGCTCCTGGCCAGCTCTGGAGACACCGTGACAAACCCCACAGCCACGGGACCCCAACCACCCACACTGACCCTGCAGCTCCTGCAGGGGACAAGAGGGTCCATATAAAATGAAGGCGAGCCCATCCCATCACTTTCCACGTCTCTTTCCTGCACTCACCCAGCTACACATGGCTTGAGCAACCTGGGGAGAAATCCCCATGCTCCTGTCTGCCCCACGGGTGGGTGCCCACTGCTCATCCCCTCCCACGTCCTCTCCATGGGGCTGGGAGGAGATTTTCCAGCCCCCCTGGGTCCAGCCCTCTCCTTCCCTGCCTCATTGCTTATTTTGGGGCCGTTATGTTAGACAGGGAGAATTTGTTTCTGTCCAGAGCCGATGCCCGGACAGTCTCACGCCTCAGGGGATTTATCATCCTGAGCTTTTGTTTGTGGGTCTCCGGGACCCTCTGCCCCACAGCCAGATGCTTCCCCGTCTCCTCCAGGGAGCCTGGAAGCCCTGACCCCACTCCTTCTGTGTGGCTGCCCAGGTGGATGCAGGATCCCCACACCCTCACACACCAGGCACGTTCATGCCCCACTCCACAGCCCCATGGCTGGGTGCCAAGGAGGGGTAAAAGCATCGGGTGGCAATTTGGGGGCTCAGGAAGCACCAGAATCTGCTCATGTTCGTGCTGCCATCCTGCACCACGTGGCAGCGGGGCGGTGGAGACGCCTGCACCCATGGGTGCGCTGCCCGTCTACGTGCATGGTCAGTGTGATCATATTGGGGTTGTGGAGAGGATTTGGGGTCCTTCAGGCTCAGGTTTACAGAGCTGTAGTGGGATTGCGTTTCCAAATCGCCACCACTGCTGTGTCAGATGGGGAGCAGCACGGACACCCCCTTTGCCACCAGCCCCTCTCTTGCTCTCCTCCTGCCCCAGGGACATCCTGGCCACCTGGGTGAGGTGACCAAGGGTTGCTCTGGATGCCAGCAGGGCCCGAAGAGAAGGAACGGGGTGCAGGGCCCCTCCACCAAGCACCACCCGTCCCTGCAGCCCAGTCCCCTCCCCGGCTGCCCGCATTCCTCCGCAGCGCCGGGGAGGGGGCCAACCTTTGGCACGTTTATTGACACTCCCTGAGTTCATACTGCGACTCTACAATCTTTCCCCGAGATTATTAAGAATTAATTGATCACTTTTATATTCCCCCCGATACTCAGTGCTGCTCCGCGACAGGCAGCGGGAGAAGGAAGGGAGACGGGAGGAGGGCGGGGTGTGTGTAAAAAACACACTGATAAATGTTAATTACTCTTTTACAGCCCTTGTCAAATTCCAAAGCAAGTCGTAAATTCATTAAACTCTAACGGATTAAGCACATGCAGCTTATTTAGTCGCCATAAACAAGATCATTTGGATGTTGATTTTCCCCTTTTTATTGCTCCAGCAGAAAAGGGGAAAAATCAGATCAGGGAAGCAGTTGGTGGTTACCAGGGCGTCAGAAAAGTTTGGATTTATTTTATATCTTGTTTTGGTGCTCCGTGGCAGCTCTCCGGAGCCCATCAGTCCCCTGGCAGGGAGCATGGGGCTGCCAGGAGCCGAGTCCTTGCCCCAGGTGGCTGAGCCTGAGCGGGCAAGCAGGGGAGGAGAGGGGCTGTGGGACGTGGCCACCATGGTGCTAAAAGGGTCTCAGGGCTGCCTCCTCAGTGCTGAGGCTCTTAAAGACCTGAGACAGATGGGATGCTTTTCCCATTTAGCATACCTGCTCACCGTGGGACACGTTTCTGTGCCCACTCTGGTGCTGTCCCCAGGGTGCTGAATGTGTCCCCAGCAGATCCTGGTGACGGAGGAGAGGAGCAGGGGAGGGATGCCGTGCTGCCACCAGCACCGAACGGGGAGGGACAAGGTGCCCGTGGCTGCTCTGAACACGGGGACGGGCCCCGGGGTCCGGGCCCTACATCGCTGCCGACCCGCGCGGCGTGCTCGCCATCCTGCACTTGCACGTGTTAATAATCCAGGCTGACCTCCTGAGCTGCACGAGCAGGGGAAGGAGAACGAGAGGAGGGTCACGGAGATTAATTAATACTCAGGGCTCTAATTATGAGTTTCTTCAACACCGGGCTTCTAATGAGGAACAGGCGCTGAGACAGCTCCGAGTCCCGCTGCCCCCCAGCTGGCCCTGCTGAGACGTCTCCTGCCTCCTGGCAGGGCCAGTTGTTTGGGGAGAGGGATGGGAGCCAGCCCCCGGCCCCCTGCATCCCCCCCACTGCTGCACAGAGAGCACTGGAGACCTCCCACCACCCCCAGCACACCGGGGGGACAGGGGCAGGAGGTGGCCATGGGGACCAGAGGACCTTGGTGGGAGCATCCCCTTGTCCCCATGGGGTGGAGGATACTTTCCAGGTGCCATGCTGGTGGCCAGCCCTGCTGATGCTGTGGGGTTGGCCGTGTCCCACTGAGCTGCTGGTGGCTGTGTGGCTTCTCCAGCACCCAGGAGCCTCTGGTGAGGCTGTGCTGATGGGAGCAGGCGGCAGCCGTGCGCTGCAGGCAGCAGAGGGAACTCTAAACACCTTGCCAGCACTCACTGCTTCACAGCTACTGGGAAAAAATTAGGGCTTTTGCTTCAGCACTTCTAAAAAAGATGTTCTGAGCAGTGGAGGGGTGACCTCCTTCCTCCAGCCCTGCCTGAGCCTGAAACCAGTAGATCCCAGAGGGTCTGTGCCATGAGGATGCACACCACCCTCTGTGCTTGCCCCCCGGGGGGCACAGGGGAGGAGAGGAGGGGTCTCAAACACCAGGGTGTCATCCTTCAGAGCCCCGCTCCTGGCCAACATCTCCCTCCTGCAGGCTCCAGCCCTTTCCTCGCGGTGGGTGCAAAGGGCACTGATAAGCACTGCAGAGCCAGCAGTGCCTGCAGGGTCGCCCCTGCACAGCCCGGGGCTCGGCTGCCATCACCCCACATGGGGACGTGCCCCGGGCTCTGCTCCCGAGGTCCCCCCATGGTGATGGGCACCGAGGGGGCGGCGAGGGGTTAACGGCAGGAGCGTGGCCCACACTAAGCAGTAGCTAACAGCCACCAGCTAATAACTTTATGGCTTCAAAGCAGAGCATTTATCATGCTGAAGTTTGTTTATGCACTAGTTATATGGCGCATTATACCAGATCTGTGTTTGGCTGATAAATTCCCGGTGACAAGCGAGGCTACCAATGGGGACTTGCTGAGTCCAAAAGACCAGTAGCTTTTTCCTGAACTCTGCTTTCTGAGATAAGCATGGTTTTTCCTTCTTTTACTTTGTAACTAGGTAAAAAAAAAAAAAAAGGCAACCAGTAAAGTAAAGAGGGGGATTCCTGTCCCAGACAAGTTGCCCAACACCATGGTCCCCACTATGGAGCAGAGGAGGAGGAGGAGGGAGGCTGCCTGGGGAGGACCTGCCCGGAGGCTGTGTGGCAGCACCTCCGTGATGGCAAGTGATGCACATGGGCCCGCACCAGGAGATCTGTGCATGTGCAGAGCAGGCACTGATAAGCCCTTATGGGATCTGGGAAGTTCCCACGACCAGCAAAGCTCGGTTCCTGCTGCCTGCAGGGAGTGTATTTCGGGGGTGGAAGGATTAGAGGGCAGCGTGGCGACCTTCTAGTCCTGCCTAAAGTTTCTGAAATGATATATGATCATAGTATTTGTCATTATCTCTCACTGTTTTTATTGTACTTGTCATTATTTTGAGGTTGCGTGAGCGTGCAATTTGTTGCTGAGCACAGCACAGCTGCTGCGCTCACCTGTACCCCCTCACTGCTGGGCTAAATCGCTTTAATCCTGCTAATAATAATGACCTTCACATTTCTGACTAGCTCTATCACTGGAGCCAAACCCACTTTGCAAACATTAACGAGCTCGGCCTCCCGACTCCGTGCAAACAGGATGGGTCAGGATTAGCTCTGCTGCTGCGGCAGTGGGGAAACTGAGGCAGAAAGCAAGGAGCGGGCTGGTCCGAGCCGACCCCAAGCGGCTGCACGCGGAGCCTCTCAACCCTGTGCCCTTTGCTTTAAGACACACGGCCGTGCACCTCTCTGCATGCAAGCGTGCCCCCATGAACATGCTTGTTACGTGTGCTCCCCGGGGAGGGCATCTCGGCATGTTTATCCGTGCGTGTTTGGCCGTGCATAAACAGCTTCTTAAGTGCAATGTGTGCATAGGTACAAAATGTGTGTCTCCACCTCTGCCTGCTGCGTTAGCATCCCTCGGGGCCGCCCACCTGCACGGCCATCCCTATCATAGGGTGTCCCTGGTGGGGCCGGGTACCTGTGGCATCCCCGGCCCCGTACCTGTGCCCGTCCCGGGTCTGCATCCGTGCCTGCGCGTACCGGCCCCTGCAGGCTGTAAATACTGCCAGTGTGTCGGGGAGGTTGAGCGGTTTATGGCTCAAGGTCAGGCCCATGAATCATAAAAAGGTGTCGGAAGGAGCATTAACTCCTAGCCTTCGCTCGGTCGCTGTGTGGTTTCAGGCGGGGCCCCGGAGGCAGTGATTAAAGGGTGCACCTTCCCCTTTCAGTTTTACGGTAAAAGGAAAGCAGTAAATTAGAAGCCCGCGGGCTGGGGCAGGCCGAGTCCCGCCAGCACAGTGCCTACACAAGGACCGACCACAAACCCAGCACCGCTCCCAGGGCAGGATCCGGCCCCTCCGTGTCCCGGAGCCGTTTGTCACCGCTGGGCCTCGGGTGGCCGCTGGCACGGGGTGGCCACGGGTGCTCAGCCCCGCAGAGAGGCAGCGTCCCCTTGCTCTGCACTTTTCTTTATGACTCCAGCTATCGTTAACTCGAGTAATAAAATTTTTTGAATCCAAATAGATATAATTAACATTTAATGCCCCTGTTTTCTTGAGAATTGTCAGGACTATTAAAAGCTGCGCGTTGACTGAGGGGGGGAGGCAGATGTTTCTGCTGCCGAGGTGGAAGTGGGGGACAAAGCTCCCTGTGCCAGGTCTGCAGTGCTGGGGGGCAGCAGGGGAGACATCCAGCCCCGTGAGGAGCAGGGGATGAAGGCTGTCCCCAAATCCCACTCTTTCCTATCGCTCAGCTCTGGCAGCAAGCCTGGTGACACCCAGCCGTGCGCATGGCCAGGGGTGAGCCACCAGCATCACCAGTGCCCACCTGCCCCCAGAAGCAGCAGAAAGGGCTGCGGGGAAGGCGGTGAGGTCCCTTGGGTGCCCCGCAGCACCTGCCAGCCTGGCAGCACCCCAGCCCTGCCCGCTGCCTGCGGGGCAGGCTGCCACCGCCTGCCTGCTGCCGGTAATAGCAGGGGCCTCGGGGCAAGCCGGCAGAGCACATCTGGCCGGGGATGCTGCAGGGACCCTGCTCGCCCCGGGCAGCTGGGAGCACGGCTCTGCTGCTGGGGAGATGGAGGTGGCTGGAGGAAAAGCCCGGTGTCCTGAGGCTGGGGCAAAGCAGAGCCTTGCATGGCTCTGAGGAGGGAAGGAGGGAGCCCAGCAAGTTGCCAGGAGGGAAAGTGCTGCTCCTCGCCCTAAAAAAAATGTGCTTTATCCCCCCCCCACTGAGGAATGGCATCGCGGAGGCCTGGAATTGACGGGGCTGCCAGAGCTGATGGATGGCGCGACAGGGAGAGCAAAGCGGGTCAGCAGAGCAGAAACCAGCGCAGACAAAGAGACAACGTCCCCGCTCACAAACGCAGGCGGTGACACCCTGTGCCGGGGCTGGGCCCCGAACAGCCCCGTCTCTGTTGTGCTGCAGTGCTGGCACAGCTGGGGTACCTGGGGTGCCACCCGGCGACGCGGGGCTCACCCCAACAAGAGCGCCCTTTCTTCGTCCCCGCACAGGCTCCGATTGTTCGGGTGTTTCCCCTGCCACCACCCCGTGGGGCTGCTCTTCCCAGAGGCTGTGCCGGGAGGATTTTCAGCAGAGATGCTGGGGCTTCACTGGTTTTGAGAAAGGGACCAGGTTTCCTGAAGCAGCTCCAGATCAGGACACCTCTTGGCAGTGCTGCTGTGTGAGCCTAGAGCCTTCCCGTGCCTCAGTTTCCCCACCTGAGGTCCTGCTCTTCACATGCACTGGTGCATTCATCCAGAGTGGATGTGCCCAGTGCACAGGGCAGTCCTGGTGCAGGCAGACTTCTTTGCTGGGCACACAGCACCCTGCTGGCCATCCTGGAGCAAAGAGGGAAGCTGAAAGGTGGAAGTCTGGGCTGGTGGGCGTTTTTGGAGGCCAGCTCCAGGGACCTGGTCATGTATAGGGGCCAACAATGGGAGGAACTGAGTTTTTGCACATCATGGAGGTGGTGGCTGCAAGGGGAGCTCGAGAGACTGGGCATCTCTGTTAGCTCCAGCCCTAACCTCAGTGAAACTTGTGGGCAGTTTCTGTACCTCTCCAGTTTTTTGTGCCTCTCCAGCCCCAGATGGATCTGAACCTCCTGCCCTTAGCTTGGCTCTCAAGCAGCTGCCGAGCGTGCCCGCAGCCACGAGGAGGAGGAGGAGAGCGGGAAAGGGGCTCAGCTTCAAATCGATGTCAAGCACTGTGATAAGAATCTCTTATCGCCGTTGTCATTGTAATGGCTGGGACTGAAATGTGGGCTGAGCGAGGCCGGATCTCGGCACAGCCAGGCGTAGGGAGGAAGAGACAGGGGCGCAGCAGGGAGGCAGTGGTGGCTCTGTGGTGGGGTTCCAGCTCTTCCAGCACCCCCTTGTTCTCTCCAGTGATGACCAGAACCAGCTCCCCTGTCCCTTCCCAGCTCTGGGTGCTGTGTGCGGTGTTACAGCAGGCAGCAGCAGCCCCCAGTGCCCTCAGCTGCAACGCCATCCCTCAGAGCCGTGCTCGGCGTCTAACCCCTCACACTCGTCCCCTATGTTTTATTAACAACTGTTGATTGGGATCCCAAGGTCATCTGGCCGTGCAGAGCCACAGATAAAATCTAACACTGCTGCAATCCCCTGCATCTCCAGACCCACCAATCTCCCCACCTAGCTGCAATCTCTCTTCCACGGAGCTTCCTTCCAGCCGACAAGCCCCAGGAGGTTAAACCCGGTCCTGCAGCAAGGCCACTGCTCTGTCCTCCCGTGACACCCCCAGGGGCACTGCTGGGAGATGCGACATCTCCCTGCCTGCTCCCCAGGGGCTCTCCCCCTTCGCTGCCCTGTGTGGGGAGGGTGCTGCCCCTCACCCCCAGTCCTGCTGCCAACATGGGGATAAAATCAGCAGTGGGGACTCGCACAGCTTCATCCAGCCCTGCTCTTGTTCTGCTGGAGAGGGCGGCTCTGAATGTATGGACTGCTTTTTCCAGCCCTTCTGGATGCAGGTCTCATGGATGCTCCCAGCTTGGTGTCGAGGAGCAGGCGGCTGGGGTGCCGCTCCGGAGAGGTGCCTGGGGGCTTGCCCAGTTAATTCCAGGAGGAGCAGCGTGTCAGGTCGAGTGAAATTGGCCCGCCGCAGGATTTATTAACGTTTCCTTCCTTCTGCCTTCTGCTAGGTGCTGTGCTAAGATCCCACACCGTGCAGTCATCTCGCTAAAGCCGAGGGGGGCTTAGTGCTTAAATGGTTTTCTCGCCGCTGTGGAGTTTAGTGCTTGTCAACAAGCCTGAGACCTGGCTGAAGTGCCTTGACAAGCAGGGCAGGGGGGGTGGAAGAAGCAGGTATCGGTGCTGGGGGAGCAGGGAGCACACAGACTGGGTGTCCAGACTGCCCCATGTACATGGGGTTGTCACGTACCCAGCTCTGTGCATCCCCTCCAGCAAGGAGACAAATTCGGCTGCCCCCTGCTCCAAGGAGAGGTGCATCTGGCCCAGCTCTGCATGAGTTTAAACCTCTCGGAAACATCTTCATTAAACACCACTAATGTGAAAAAGCAGAGCTTGCCCATATATTTTTAGCCCTTGCTTTTTAGGCTCTACCAGGAATAGATCTGTGCATGCGAACTCATTTTGTGCTCGGCATTAATCTGCCTGCCTCAGCTGCCTGTGCTCCTGGGGCGAGCCCGAAGCGGGGCCGAGCGCCGTTGCAGTAACAAGCTGGCTCTGCAGATGGGGATAGCAGAGCTCGGAAACCAAACCCAGCTCCAGATGCCACTTGGAAAGGTGGCCCTGCCTGGGGAGGCCAGGAGGGGACCCTCGCCTCCCCCTGCGCCCCAGCCTGCCCTGCCCCAGGAGTGCTGCAGGAGCAGCAGCCTTGGGTGCCCCATTTGCTGCTGCTCGTGGGTCGCCCGAGTCAAGCGTTTGAGCAGGATTCGGAGGAGGGCTGGGTGGTTTTATGGGCAGTAATTGCATTTACAGCCCTGCTGGCTGAGGCACTGATCGAGCAGTGAGCCCACTCCCTGCTGAAAGCTGGGTTGCAGCACCGTCCCGAGGGCAGCCCCATCCTTTGAAGCATCCTTGGCTGGCCACTACCCCATGAACTCACGGGTTGGTGAGGTCCTCAGCTGGTGTAAGCTGGCATTTCTGCATGGATTAAGCCTTTCGCTTCATGGGAAGTGCCAGAGATTTTGTTTCTTTGCCCCGCTCCTTGGCTTTGCCCTGCCACCCGCGGTAGCTGCAGGCAGCCCACGGCACACCCCACATTGTTTCCCCATCACCTGCCGCAGGCCCCGCATGTTTCCATTTAGTCGACATGGTGGAAAGCTGTAAAACATATGTCTGCTTCCCGAGGAGAGAGGAAAAATGACTTCAACAGCTTGGTCCAGTTAACAGCTTGGGCTCTCGACTGCACTGCTGGCTTGGCAGGGACTCTGTCCAGCTCTGCATTAGCCGGACCAAGGCGCGTGTCCAGAGAGAGGGAAGGGTGCTTGGGGGAAGGATGTTTTTGGGAAGGGTGTCCCCAGCAGCACTGGGGCTGGGCTGTCCCCAAAGAGCGGGCAGCAGCAGCACTTTCCACCCCACCCGCCACGGGCTCCTCCCAGCACAGCTCCCCATCCATCCCATACATTTACCTAACGCTAATGAGACGTATTGATTGGAATGATGGGATTTGTAAAGGTCGCGGGGTTAAAGTACATAAAACCAGCCTTTCTGGAGCTGCAATATCAGGGCCGATGGGTCTGGTGGGAGAGATTAAAGGCCTCGTGCTGCAAGAATGGAGAGAGCTGACAGCAATTACATTTCAGATGTGTGCATAGTTATAACCCCCCCCCAACACCCACAAGACAGGCTGCCATGTCCCCACCATCACAGAGCGGGTCTCCAGCCTGAGCAGATCGGGGAATGAAAAGGGAAAGGGAAAAGGAAAGGAGAGACTGGTGGTCCCGTTGGAGAGATGGTGCTCAGCCCTGTCCCTGTGGCCAGGCTCATGCCCCTCTTTTCAGATTCTTTTCAGCATCTCTGCACTAAAACCACATCGATGGCATGAAACTTCGAAAGCGCTGCAGCCCCTTTTGTGAGAGCAGGACTCCCACTGCTGGTAACGAGCTGGCAGGTCATTAGAGCCGCGCTGTCCCCCGGGAAGGACCCTCCATTTGCAGCACTGCCTGCCCAAGGGTTGCTCCAGACCCCAGAACCCAAACACCGTGGGTGAATGGGGATTTGTCCCAGGACGTGGTTAACAGGTCTCTCTACAGGAGGAACAGATCCAGACGTGACTTTCCCCAGAGGTTTTTCTCAGCCGTGGCCAGGGATGCTCAGTGCTCAGCCCTAGGTTTTCTCCCACTGAAGATGTCTCTCCTGGAGCTGCAAGACCAGCTCTGGTGGAACCACCTCACCCTGTCCTTGCTGGACACGGTCTGTCTGGTTCTGGGTGCAAACCAAAGAAAGCCCACGCACAGCCACAACACCTGGAGGTGACCTGCTTTAAGCACTGGGGGCTCCCTTGCTGGCTGCGGGTTTCTGAGGGTGCAGGGCGATAAATATCTGCCCCTCGTTCCCTGGCTCTGCAGAGGGAGGGATGGGTGAGATAAGGGCTAGGCTGAGGAAGGTGTTGTCCTAAGGGAGGCTCTGTCACAGCACAGGGACACAGCTGAATTAGCCCCACAACCAAACTCACTTCAGGCAGGAGCTTTCCAGCCCCTGCTCATCTCAGCTTAACCTTGCCCACTGCCCCTTCCCCTCTCATGGCAGGATTAACACCGCAGGTGCCTGGGACTCAGGAAGCCTGCATCACACTAAGCCCACGACACCAGCATGGGCTGTGCTTTCCCCAGGGCTCAGTCCTGGGATGAAATGCAGGAAAAAAAAGGATCCATCTGCCATGCAGGGCAAGAAGCATGTTGCTCACCTGCAACTGTAGCTGTCAAGGGCTTAGCCTGTGGCATGAAGCACCAGCAGCCCAACCAGCCCCAGCAGAGCAGTTGTGCTTGGGTTTTTTCCCCTTCTGCACATGCTGGAGCCCTAAATCCTACCCCTGAGTGCTGCTGAAGGGGCTGGGCTGGGTGGTAGCAGTGGGAACACCCCCCAGCACCTCACAGCCCAGGCACCTGCCCATCTCCCTCTGCCTTTATTTATCCCTCCCACGCGCTCTCCTTCCCTCTCTCCGATGGTAATGAGTGGTTTGCACTGGGAACTAAATGAAGTTGATTGCCCACTGGTGTCTGCCATTAGTGGTAATTAGTTAAAACATCAGAGTATAAACAGTAAATTGGCTCTAATAATTAATACTAGCACTCAAGCATATGAGAGACACAGAGACTGGGAGAGAAGCAGCGGCAAGCTTGTAAAATCAGCTGGGGCTGTTTTAATTAAAAAAGAAGGAATGTAAGTAACACGGTATTGGAAAAAGGACAAAAGCCATCAGGATCTTGCTTGTTAGGAGCGTGGTCCTGTCTCCCCTGGAACAGTGTTTGCCTCCAGCCTGGGCTCTCCGGCACCCGCGGCGCGGAGGCTGCGGCATCCCCGAGGAGCTGCTAGAGTGATGGTTTTCCTCCAGATCTGACCTCTGCTTTCCTTTGGGAAGAAGGGAGGCAGCAAGGGGCTGCCGGGGTGGGCGGCTCCTGCAGGGGAAGGTTGGGTTTTCTCCTAGAATAATAATTTTTTCTCGCAGGTTTTGCCAACTTGCCCTGAGCGCGTCTGCCCTTCTTCCAGCTGGTGGCGGGGAGGAGGGGAACCCAGTCCTGGGAGAAAACCCTCTGTCCCCTGAGTGCCTGAAACCCTTCATCTTTTTTAAAAAAGAATAATAATATTAATAAAACGCAGCTTGCAGCAGGAACCCCGCCAGCGCCGGGGCTGGTGCTGAGCCTCAGGGCGGCGGCAGGGAGCAGGATCGCGGGGCAGGGCGTTTGGGGAGGAGGGGAGGCTGCATGCATATTGCTATTAATCATCCCCGCGTGCGTTAACCATGCTAATGTCCTAAGTGACAATAGCCCATCTCGGCTCTTGATTTAGGGTCTGTGAACGGAAGCTGGGCTCCTGGGAGTAAATGCGTGAATCCTCCACTGATACTAAACCTTCTAATAAATCTAACGCACACCAAAAAGCCTTGGGCACTAAATCCCAGAATCCGGTAATTGAAACCCTTACGGCTCTCAGAAAAAAAAAAAAAAAAAAAAAAAAAAAAGGAAAAAAAAAAGGTAACCGGTGAGTGGAAGCGAGCATGTGTTTTTACAGAATATCCACCCTATCTGCACCTGATTATCTCTAGTGGAGACAAAGGAAAGCCAGTGCCTCCTCGTGAAGTGCTTCGTTCCACGGGCTTGAAATAATCCCTGGGGAAACAGCAGCCTCAGTGCTTGGGGTGCTCGGGCCCTGGCCACATCCCATTGCTGCCAAATGCCACCAAATGGGGTCTCTGTCTCCTGGAGGGGGGCATTTGTAGGAATAAGTACGTTTGGGTTGGGGCTGTGAAGAATTTGGTGTCGTTCCCACAGCCTGCATGTTTCTAGTAGCCAGTGCTGAGGCTGTTTATGGGTTTGTTTGCTTCAGAAAGGATTACGATGGTGTTTTCTTCTGCTTTTAATCTCTGTTACAGACTGTTCTGTAATGCCTTGGCAGGGGACTTAATAAATATAGTCATTGGGTAATGGACGGTGATGATACAGGCAGGCTCGGGGGAGGTTGCAGAGGGGGTTGCTGGGGGGCACCTGTCTGATTTTTGGGGCAGGGGGACCGTGTCTGCCCTGGGATCACCCCCACGCAGGGGCTGCCCAGACCTCTCCCAACTGAGCATCCTTCATCACCGGGACTGCCCTGTGCCCAGGGGGCCTGGGACATCCTGCCCATGCTCTCAGAAATCAGAGAGAATTGGGTTTTTATTCCTCCTCTCCCAACCTTTCCTGGTACCTCTGTCTGGATGATTAGCACAGATCTTCGCCATCTCCTTTGCCATCAGGTCACTCTCCCAGTCCTCGGGAGCCCCGCTGCTGCACACTACACACCACAAAGTCATCACAGCTTTTTTTTTGGGTGGCCCCGTGCCCTGCAGGTGATGGACACCAAGCAGTCACCTGCCTGCCACATCTCCCAGTCCGGGATGGGGACAACCACAGGGACCGCGGGATTCCCAGCGCCTCCCCGGCCCCCCCAAACCTGGAGGGAGCCCGAGCACCCTCGTTTCTCAGGTCACCGCTTGGCTAATGGTCTATTAATTTGTTCAATTGTCCCCTGTGAGGCAAACTCAATTTCTGCCCGAGATTCCTCCCTGCCTGTCAACGCGGTGATGGATAGGACGAGCGGCTGTCACCGCCGGCCCCAGCGCCCGCTCGGCTCGCCGGGCTCCGCGCCTGCACCTCCGCCTGCCTCGCGCCCAAGGATCTGTCCCCAGCAATGAAAAATGACAGAAATATTTAAGGACAAATAAGGTTTACAAACCCAATTTAAAATTATTACGGGAGGCCCTGGCTGCAGATGGGCACAAGCTGATTCGCGGCGGCAATCAAATCGAATTTCCTTATCGTTGTATTATTTTAGGGCGTTATCTGGCCCCATAATGCAGTTATAAATTCAATTTCATCTGCAAGCGTTCATTGTTTACTGTCGCCTGTTTGCCGGGGAAAATGTAAACACTTCGCGGCCCTTGGCTGCAAAATTAATTTCTGGCTGAAAACAGGAAAGGGGAGAAAAAGTGGAAGGTGTGAAGGGAAAAAAAAAAAAAAAAAAAAAAAAAAGAGAGAGAGAGAAAACAGAGCCCGCTGTGGGATGGACAGACGGACAGACAGACGGACAGACAGACGGACAGACAGACGTCCCTGCCCGCTGCTCTCCCTGCAAAAGGAGGAAAAATACGCAGTGACCTGCTGGGGCTGCCAAGGGAAAGTTGAAGGTCTCCCATTAATTCCAGACTAAAAATGACAAATTCATCTTCTACGACAATTAAATGAAGTCAGTAATTGATGCTAATTGATCTTCAGCCGAGACGGCTCTTACTGCTTCGCCGGGCTCTCCCCGGCGCTCCAGCACCTTCCCTGTGTCCTCTCCTCCCCGTGGGTGCTGTCCCCTGTCCCTGCCACCCATGGCCACGGTCCCTCCATGGGGATGTCCCCAACTCCCTGGTGGCCGTTCCCCACCCCGCACGTCCCTCTCTGCCCCTCGCTTTGGGGGCTTTGCCTTTCTCTTTTTCTTTTTGAAGGCAGGTACCAGGCCTGGCTGCGTTAGCGACAAAGGATTTATAGCCTACAGCTGTGTAGGTTTCCACTTAATTTTTATAAGCCCAGCATAAGAGCCAGCGGGGGGTAAAGCACACTTGGATTTTCTCTACTTAAAATATTACAATGTTAGCACTTTTGCTTGAGCCCTGAAAAGGGGGCGGTGGGGGGGCTGGATGCATGCGTGTGTTTGGGTTTTTTGGTGTTTTTTTCTTTTTTCTTTTTTTTTTTTTTTTTTTTTTTATGAGAGCCCTTTAATCTCAAGCCAATATGTCAAAATCAAATTAAGCCTTGGAAGGGGAACGGGCTCAGCGTGCCAAGCTCGCTCGCTCAGTTGTAATGTACAATTGTTTCTGGGAGCTGTTATTAAAGCGCCGGGGCTGCTGCCCATTAAGGGACTGCAACATCACGTCCTCCAGCCACGAGGGGAGCAGGGGACAGACCCACTGCATCCCCTGCGCCACGGCACGGGGACAGTGGCACCAGCCCTGGCCTGGGTGGGCTTCATTACAAGCAAAAACAGCAACGACAGCAGTGTGGGCATCCCCAATTTTCTCTGCAGCCTGTGTTTGATGATCTGTAGGCTCATGGCGAGCTGGCTGGGACAAGAGGGGACCTTGTGCCTCGTCCCCACGGTGGTTTTGCTCCGGACACGGGTGGGTGGGAGCAGGGGGAGCCGGTGTGCGGTAGCTGCTGGGAAGCAATGGCACGGTTAGATCTGTTCTGCGGTCTTTATGGGTCCCACTAAATCCTGTGTAATGTACTGTAAATAAAGTTTATAGCTGGAATCGGTGTTTTACAGGGGCAAAGCAAAGTCCAGCTGCAGAGCTACAAACAAACGTGCTGCATGCGGGGGGGAGGCGGCCATGGTGCCCCCAGCTGAGCCCCCTGTTCCTGGGGCAGGTTTCGCTGGGTGCTGGTAGCAGCATGGCTCCGGCCTCCATCCTTCCCTTGCACCAATGCCTCTGGACACTCTTCTCACTGCAAATGGCTCCCAGCATCTCCTCCCCATCAGCCATTTAGACCGAAGTCATTTGCAAAGTGAAAATAAAAGGGTTTCTGCAAGCCCTGGGGGGGGGTCAGTGGTGAGGGGACGGGTAGGTGTTGCACACAGGGAAACTGAGGCAAGGAGCCTTGCTCCAGGGTCATGTATCAGCGCTCTGGCAGAGCCAGAAGTAAGCCCTGTATCTCCCTCCTCGCATCTCTGGCAGGGACCTGACCCTGGGCACGGGGCTGGGAAGCTCAGGGGTGTCGGGGGCACCCAAAACACCACCCTCACCTCCTTCCCCACGGCTCTGCAGGGCTGTGCCCGCCCATGCTCTGGGCTGCTCGGCGATTCCCAGACATGCTGCGCTTGCTGTTTTCCGGGAACCAAGAGGCCTGAGCAGAGATAAATAAGTGATACAGACATCAGCGCACTAAACACACATGACGCGCTCCCTCCGGCTCCCCCCGCACCCACATAGTTCTATTAATCCTGACAAATTATGACGTACAGACGTGTAATGCAAACTGATTCATCATACATTCAAATCTGCTGTGCGGGAGCAGCGGGAGGGCAGAGGCAGACAAGTGTATTACACGGATAATGTATTTGACGTATTAATAAAACCAGCCGCATTGCTCAATCTGGGGAGAGGGGGGGGATGCCGATACATCATGACAGATCGCATATTGATGGAATCCAGATGTTGGGAATCATAGTCTTGGGGCCTTTCTTGTATTGACTAAAGGTAAAAAATGCAGGCTGTCAGCACATTAAATCTCCACTCCGCTCACCGGGGCTGGGGCAGCGGTTATTTATTTCTGGAGCACGGGGAAGCTGCTGCCCACGTCCCCCGTCCTGCCAGCCCAGGCACCCAGCACGCTGCATGCAGGAGGGGACAAAGAGCCCTTCCATGACCAGCCTGAGCACATCATCAGCTTGAAATCCTCGCATCAACCCTTCTGCTGACAGCCCAGCCGTCCCCATCCAGCCCCTGGCACTGCTTTTTGGCCAGTGCTTGCACGACACAGACCCAAAGGTGCGGTTTGGAAGCGGCCCCCCGGTGTTGCTGCTGCTGCTTCCCATGGTTTGCGCCTTCAGCACAGCTCTGTCTCCCTTTTTATGCTCACTCCGAGCCAATTGTGAGCAGTCTGAGTGAGTGCTGCAGGGGAACGGGAGCGTTAAACATGTGCTTTTCTGTAAGGGTGCATCCCCCTGCTATCTGTAGTGTTTTCAGGGAATGGTATCCTGTTACTCTTGTTTTCACAGGTAAAGGTCATTGCGCCAGTAGTAACTTCAACTTTTATTTTACCTGACAGAGGCCTTTTAAAATGAAATCATCTTGTTTCGGGTCTGTTTGGGCTGGATAATTTTTAAGGGCATTCTTGAAGCCCGTTTGCCTCTGGTGTGTGCGTGACGCAGTGCTGGGTACGCAGTAACCGACGGTGCATAGAGCAGCAGGGCACCTCTATGAGCCACCTTGCGTGGTGCTCCTCTGGCTCAGCAGCATCTCTCTGCAGTGTGTCCAGCCCAGTTTTCGACTTGCAGCAGGTAGCGAGGGATGTCTGACCCCAAGGGAGAGCTTAAATGATCACTGGAATTCAGACCACGGGGGTTCCTGCGCATAGGATCCCATACAACTATTTGCGTGGCATTTTCCCCCTGTCAAAATGGATCAAAAAGCAGGAAACAAGGAACGGAGGGAAATACAGAGCAGATGTTGATGTGCTGGTGTTTGCCTGAGGGCTGCCTGCTGGTTACAAGGGTGAGCAGGATGTGGCAGCCCCACGAGCTGATGCCTTTGGGGTGCCCAGTGGTGTCGCCATGCCCTACACCAGCACTGTATGGCCACACCATGCAGACATTTCAGCAGCTCTGTGCTTTTAGCACTCCTTTAACCTCCAGGAGCCTCAGCTGCCTTGAATGTGCAATGGAGACCACGAACAGCTGAGGCAAGAGGGCAGTTTTGCTCAGGTACAGGCTTGGTCTTTCCCCTGGCTCATTCTGCCACAGGACATTTGGGGACTGGACCAGTCAAAGGGCGTGAGCCCCGGGAAGGAGCAAGGTCATTTTTCAGCGTGGAGAAACGCAGCTTGGAGGAAATATAAATTGCACCGAGTGAGCAGGACTTGAAAGCAGGGAGGGCTCCTCAGATGGGGAGCTGGGGGAAGATGATGGAGGGAACGTAAGAATGACAAAGCATGTCGTTCCAGTGGAGTGCAAGACGATTTGCTTTAGCTCATTAAATACTGCAATAAAATATTAATAGTTATTGTCCCTCTATTTTTTGTAATTATCCTTGCAAAGAAGGATCTGCTGCAAGTCACTAATGTATTCCCAGCAGCGGGTTGCTTTTTAATACGGCGGTGGCAGTCAGGGGTGAGGAGGGGGGTTGGAATGAAAGCGTTTATGTGTGGCCAGAAAATAGTTGTATGATCAGGGTCATTAAGGAGCCGGTGCTGTCTGCAGGGGGAAGGTGACATGAGGAGGGGCAGAGGAGGCTGCGGGAGAGGACGAGGGTGTGGGGACACCATCAGCCTCGCCAAGAGGGGTCTCAGGGATACAGCCTCAGGGTTGCACTGGATCCGGCACCTTGTCCCAAGGGAAGCTAGGGGCAGTAACAACCTCTCCCCACCTTGCTGCTCCTCCTCCCAGCACACTCCTTCTCGTGCACAGTCGTGGCAGGCTGTCCTGGTGATCTGCCCCTCTGTTCAGGCGAGGTGCCACCGAGGTCTGCGGTGCCACCTGCCTCGTTGAGATGCTCCTGCATCCTCTGCCAGAGGGACGGGCTCTGGCCCTGCTCAGGTCCCATCAGCTGGCCCTCGGAAGTGAAACGGTGCTGACAGGTATCTAAGCGAGGCAGAATTAAGGGAAATGATAATAAATGTAGATGGTCAGGCAGGGGAATGAAATGATCCATCTTTTGCATGTTAGTCAAGAGGTGCTCGCAGCCCTCCCCCCCCGCCCCGCTCCTATTCAATCAGGTCCTGTCAGACCTCCAGCAGGCTGGCATTTTTGTGAAGAATCTCTCGGCTAAAAATTGTTGTCATTCCTATTTCCTTGTTATCAGTCGGCGGCACCTCGGCGGAGCCCGGAGATTAACGCGGAATCGCCGGGCGAGCATCCATTCCCGAGGAGCCCTATCCATTACGGCGAGCTCGGCGGGTCCCTCCCGCCTCACCTCCCACATTCATCATCTTTAACGCTGACAGCCCGGCGCAGGCCTTTCAAATTTATCTCGCCGCGTCCCGGGCAGGCTCTATCCGTCAAACTGCGCGAGAGGGAGCGAGCGGAGCGCGGTCTCCTCTCCCCGGTTTGTCGGGGAGGGAGAGGGGGGGAACCAACCTGCCCGTGTGAGGGACTCGGTAAAAGATTGGTCCGAGATACACAATTAATCATGGCTCGCATCAATTTGCTTGATTTACTCCCCAGAGGGAGAAGGGGCGTAAACACGGCGTGTGCAGAGGCAGTGTGGAAACATAATGTGTCTGTCTATAGGAAAAACATTAACACATCATCCCCGTTGTGGGTGATTGATGGGGGAATGGGAGAGGGACAGCCCGGAGCTGGCAGGGTGACAGAGAGCCAGGAGCTCGCCAGAGACACAGACCCGGTGGGGATGAACCGCAGGGGGCCCTGCCCGGGGCCGTGAGCCCCTGGTGGGCCGGGGCGGCAGCAGCCCGGCTGGGCAGCCCCCAGCTCACCCAGATCCCCCAGGAGGAGAAGGGGGACCCTCTGCAGTGCTGGGGGTGCACCTCTGGGTCGGGATGGGCCACACATCCCATCCCGAGAGTGATGCAGAATGCGGAGCAAGACTGCTTTTGCTCATCCAAACCTTCAAGGCTCACTTTGCGTTCACCACGATGTCCTGAACGGGCGGCAGCACAGCTCGCTCGGCTCCCCAGCATTCCTGCTTCCCAAAAATTCTTCCTGCTCCTCTGATAGCAATGCTGAGGTGCGTTTCAGGGTGAGACCTGGCTGTGGGTAGTGCACTTGCGATGCCCTTTGGTAGCCATCAAGGCAGGTGCTGCCATAGCCATGAAAGCTGCAGTAACGCTGGGCCACGAGCACCGGGCTGCACCTTCCCCTGGCGGCTCCGGCGAAGAGAAGAGGCTGACTTTTATGGAGAAAGTTACTGCTGTATTTACAATCCAAACATCCTCGTAAGCAGCCGCAGGGTGGAGAAGGAAATGCGGAGAGAGTGTGGGATGATTTAACGTGTCCTTCTCTCATGACTTGCAGCTCAGGAGCCTCCTCCCTCCCTCCCTCCTTCCCTCCCCTGCGCACACTCAGCCGGGCTCCTCGCCCTGCTGCAGCAGCATCCCACATCACACCCCATGGACACAGGGAGTGGGCGGGGGGACTTAACCCAGGTCAAAATGAGGGAGCAGGACCCTGGAGACCAACGTCCCAGCCCTGTGTCTTCCTCAGTAAAGTCTTTGTTGAAATAAATGATGCCCAGGATGGGTGTGAGCTGCATTACGTGGAAGGTGAGGAGCACCCAAAGAGGCTGCCCATCGGCTGTCCCCATGAGCTGGTACTGGGGCTCAAGCCTGCTCTGCCCCTTTTTGCCATCTTTCTGTCTTGCTATCTACCAGTGCAGCAGTTCAGGCTATTCATATTTCTGATTCATAGAGTAAAATTTATGTTTATCCATGGAGCAAAATATTTGGGAAGAAAAAAGAAATGATAAAGTGAATGCATGCAAGGAGCCCCAAGATAGGGGAATGGGGAGTCTCTTCAGAGACTGGCAGTGTCACCACCAGCATTTCTCCTTGTCCAGCAAGCTCAAGGTGGTTCCTTTGGAGATTCTCATGGCTCTAACAAGTCAGGATCCATCCCCAGGGAGCAAGGGAGCAGCTGCTGCCACCAGGAGCCCTCCCCGGCACACGCTGCTCCCCACCATGGGGGCACCCAGGGCTTGGGGTTCCTGCTGCTGACAAGCACTGGGCTCATTGCATTTATCCATTTTATTTCATTTTGTTCTCCCCTGAATGAGCTGCGTCTGAGGAAGTTTTTTTGTTTCGTCTTATCTTGTGGAAATTACCCATAATTTTGTAGTGGCTGTTTAATATATATATATGTATGTATATGCTGGGTTTTACAGCCCATTTTTATCACCTTTTTATTATCTCGGGTCAAAAGCTTTACTGGGTTGCATTCAGGGAATTATGCAAACTAAGAGAAAATACCATAGCAAAACTATAGATTTTCTCATTAAACTCTGCTTGGACATGTAGTTATTGTAGTAAAACTCTAGTAACTATTACAGGCCCTAATATAAAATTATAGTTTGACACCTCGGCGTGATTGGCCTTGCACTGCGGTTAAATTAACCCCTTCCACCCCACTCCTGCTTAGGCTAGAGGCTTTTGCTGGAAGTGGCAAGCTGGGCAGAGCGCAGCTGCCCTTGGGTTTAGGCACAGGGAGGGAAAATAGGGTGCCAAGCTAGAAGCAGTTCATCTGACTGCTGTGACACAGCACATCACAGCCCCAGGAGATTTTGTTCCCCACCCTATGAAATTCATGGGGTTTTCTTCCCCATAGCTCCCTCCAGCTCTGCAAGCATTGAGGGGCACAGCGAATTTCAAGCAGGGTCCTCCAGCTCCGGGTGGACAAAGCCAAGCGAGGAAGCAGGAGTTTGCTGGAGGGGGTCTTAGCGCCCAATCGAGCAGCCTCCCTGCTTCGTCCATAAATTGCTCAGCTCCCACAGACTGTGTAATTCTCCCAGTCCTGCTTCGTGAACAGTGGATTTAAGGAGCGGTAAGCATATTCAGCGACTTAATTATCTCAGACCAGATTTTATTCTCAATTACACTCAAGTAAATCTTCAGCGATTCCATTCAAGTGGATGGCGTTAGCCCACCCTTGTAAAAAATAAAGCCAGGTAAAATATCACCCATGCGTACCAGCAGATCTCCACGCCTCTGCTGTTCGTGCTGCAGCGATGGTTGGAGATTTCTGGGGCTTTCTGGCACTGCGTGGGGACGGGGAGCTTTTCCTCCCAGTGCTCGATGAACATCGCAAAGCCCTGTTGGTAATAACCTGGGGTAGCGTGACACTTCAGCAACTTCATTCGAGGGAAACACTTAATCATATTTATTATGTAAACACAGCTTGCCATGCCCCCATTAAATTATTAATAGTGCCATTAACATATTTACATATAAATCTTATAGCAATTGATGGAAATGGCTTCAAGAACCTTGCGGTAGCTCCCTTTTTATAATGGATTCTCTCTCGCAAATACCCATTTATTAAAGAGACAAAATATTAATTTTTTGTTAAATGTTCATGTCAAAAATGTCACCTTTTCAGTTTTGCAAATTGCCATTTATGCAAAACCTACTGACTTTGTGTTTTCCCATCTTAAAGAATGGCCTGTTTAAACATATCGCTTCGGCAGGAGCAATTAAGGAGAACCAGAGTACGGGTATTTCAGTGATCTGGGTTGGTTTTTGCATTTTCATTAGCAATCAGGTTGATGAGCTGGGAGTCTTGTTGTGTCATTTCGCCCAGGGAGGTGTCCTACAGTGGATCCCATCCTGCTGCCTGAGGGCTAATGCTGATCAAAACATGTACCATTTTTCTGTATTTGTAGGTTTTTTTGCTCTCACAGGGGGAGGAGGAGAAGGCAAAAGGGATGAGGTCTGCACACAGTGTTTGGAGATGTTGGGGACCAAGGGACAGCAACCCCCCTCCTTTTTCTGTATTTCCTATGAGAGGGGATGAGGTCTCCCTTCAAAAACAGAGTGGGACACTCAGGGAAATCGGCAGCATCGTGGGGGCATGGGAGCAAGAGAAGAAAGAGGGCAGGAAACAAGAAGGATTTACAAGAGGAGGCACATGGCAGGAAGGAGAAATGGAGGTTCTGCTTCTCATTCTTCTGCAAATTCTGTGTGTTTCCCAACCAGCCCAGCCCACACTACCCCTCGATGAGGCCGTATACTATAATTCCTTAATACCTTCCAGGTAGCAGTATCCCAGGGTGGTTCGTTCTCAGGACTGCCAATTTTCACAAGTTTATCACAAGGCTCTCAGGGTTTTTTCTCCTAAAGTTTCAGCCCCTGCAGTCAAGTGGTGATATAAGAATCTCGGTTTTCATTTAAATAAATAGAAACGGCACGCTTCGAGCTCAAATGTGTGCTGCGAGCCCTTAAAGTGCAGAAACCAGAAGGCAGCTGTGATGATGGCAAAGTTGGGGAGCCAAAGGATAATTTAGGTTGAAAGGGACCTCGGGAGGTCGCTTTGCACTTACATCCGATGCGTCTCATGCTTAAATGGCAGTTTTCATTAGGATTTTTAGTAATAAAAATAATAAAACATAGCTCAGAGCTACGTAGCCAGCTCAGAGCCAGTAGCCTGGGAGGATGAAAACCAGTTTGAGGGGGAGGTTGGGATAACTGCCTGTACTGGGACCCGCCTGGCACCAGCACGTGGCTCCCAGCCCATCCCCATGCCATGTGCCTGTCTTCCATCCCAAATACGGGGCTGAATATCCCGGAGAAGTGCTTAAAAATTATCCCTTCTTGTGGTGAGACTGAAGCCACTGAAAGAAGGAGGAGGCACAAAATGGGATTCTTTTTCCTTCGTCAATTAAACGAACGTCCCCCTAGCCCATCACACCCAGCCCTCATGTGTGCTGTTACAATTGTCTCTAAAAACCCCGTCTGATTTTTCAAGCAATTTCTCATGAAACAGGCACTTTCAGAAAAATCATAAGAAAGCAATCGTTTCAAATTGGTCATTTGGGACTCAAATTACTAATCTAATACATTTTTTATTGAGGGTTCCTGAAAGGTTCCATAAAACACAGTCGGTGAAGCTGCCCAAACTTGCCAGCCTAAGAGTTTGACAAATCGAACCCAACAATCTCCTTTGCAGCTCAGGTTTAGGGCCCACGAAGCCGCCACCGAAATAGCAGCGTTTATATTTCTACATCAATAGTGCCTATCTGGTCGGATTTTTAAATTCCCTTGGGCGGTGTATTTTTTTTTATTTATTTATTTGCTCGTGCTGGGTTTTTATTTGGGTAGGATGGGAGAGGGTGGTAAGGAGGAGCCCATTGAGCTTGAGGTCTGAAGGGAGAAGGCAGCCAGAAGAGGGGACAGCCAAGGGATTATTGTATTCTTTTGAGAAACGAGGGCTCAAAGCATGGGGAAAGGAGTGAGATCAAACAGGAGGTTCTGGCAGAGTTGGGCTGTAAGATGCCCCGTGTCCCCATCTCATGCCATAGCCACAAACCTTTCCTTGCAGTTATTTTTTGGGAAATAGGGACAGAGCTGCCCAGGGAGCGGGCAGTGGCCATTCCTGTTTACGAAGCGCATTGGTCTCTAATCAAATGCATATTAATTATTATTTTGGCAGATGCTGAGGCCGGCTGAGTGCCGCCTTGAGGTAGGACCAAAAAAGCCAACGCCTTTCCAGTCATGTTTAATAAAATACAGAATAAAGCCTGTGGGTTGACAGCCAGCTCCTTCCTGAGCCCGGGGAGGGAACAGGGAGGCAGCACCAAGAAGGGAAAATCCAAACGCCAGCTCAGCGTGCCAGGAGCCCGACCAAAATTGCTTTTTCCCTTCAACGTCTGCTGGCAGCTTTTCTCCTGCGAGCCGTGCCTGCGGGGAGCAAGGCAGAAATGTGGTTTGGGGCTGGGTTTTCCAGCAGTGCCTGGCTGCCCCATGCCCCCTGGCCGCCCCCAGCCCCTGTCCCATGGCTGCGTGCTTTGCTCGCTTTTATTTGTTTTCTGTCCTTTTCCAGAGCCACGAACAGACAGGAGTTTATTTTTCTGCACCTTTATAAAACACCCACTTATTAAAATTAGCAAGCGATGGGATGTTTAAGAGTACAAAAACAATGTGTTTCAAAGAAAACTTCCAAGCCAGACTCAAAGCAGGTTCAAAGGGAGGGTTTGCAAGCCAAGGGAAAGGAAGGTGGGGCGGGAGGTGCCCTGTAATCCTGGCCAGCATCCCCTGCCCGTGCAGCCAGGCTGGGCACGATGAGGTTGGCTCATCCCCATGGTCCCCAGCTCCAGCACCCGCTGCCCAGCCCTGGGCCATCCCTTATGACCCCACCGAGCTCTGCCAAATCCACGCTGCCCCTTCTCCTTCCCGTGGGCTGCTTTGAACCCCCTCCAGCCGCTCGGGTGAGCGCGCAGGCTGTTGTCTTTGCTTTCATGCTTCGCCCCGATTCTCCCCCTCCGGGGCCGCTCCCTCCCTTTCTGTGTGCCGTGGCCGCCTGCCACCTCGCAGCCCCCCAGGACAGCGTCTGGCGAACTGTTTGTGTTAGCCGGGGGGGTGTGAGCCCCGCCGGCAGCGTGGGGCCGTGACGGCACGTCTCCCGGCCGAGCGCTCGGCGGGCTTGGATGCCAAGAGGCGCGGCGGAGCCAAGCGCTGAGCTGGCTCTCACGCCGGCCAACTCCGTGGAGCCGCTTCGGATTCACACCCGTGGAAAGGAAGGAGGGGAACCCAGACCGAGGCCTTGGTGCCATCATAAACATCCACTGCCAGGTGCTTAATGGGGTCGGGGATGGGGTGGAGGAGAGTGGGGGGTGCTTGGGGTTGAGGAAGGCACCCAGGTGAAAGGGGACAGGTACAGTGACATCGTGAGAGGCAGCAGCAGAGGACTAGTGCAGGTTCCCCATGCTCATCCACACCCCTCGGCACAGCAAGGGGACATTATCCCTTATGCTGTAGCCAAGACACCCAGAGGCACAGGGACGAGGTTGTTCCCATCCCCAGGAGCTGCCCCTGAGCACAGAAAGTGCCAGATCCTGGCAGCAACAGAACAGGAGTCAGGATGTGTCCCTGCCTTGTGCTGAGCATCGCTCTCCGGGGAGGGCAGGCTCTCAGGGTAGATTTCACCTTGTGCAGAGGGGTCAGCGAAAGACTCGCGCGCCACTTAAATCCCACTTAAGCACTCTGCACCGGGGTGAAATTAACTCCCTCCGCAGAATGAGCCATCAAGAAAAACTGATCTGAAACCCACGCCTGGGCCACAGCCGAGCCACGCTTCTATTAGCAACTAAAAAAATATTTCCCGTCCTTAGAGTTAAATGAGCCAATAGTTCAATCATGGAGCGAAAAGCAGCAATAGAGACGGGGATGCTGAGTGCCTCAGGTATTGGCAATCTATGCGAGGAATCACAATAAGCAGGGCTTGCCTGTTTTCCCTGTGTTTAGCAGCAGCGTTATTCAACAACCTATTTGCAAATGCCATCTTCCAAAGTCCTTCTTCCCCCTCGTTAAAGTTGCAGCGATAATAGGGCGATTACAGTGCAATAAGCTAAGCGCAATCCATTAGTGGCATCATGGCTGTTTTTAGATCTTAAAAAAAAAAAAAAAAAAAAAAAAAGGCTGTTTAAGTTTTCTTATTATGCACATTAAAGGCAGGCAGTTCAGTCTGATCAAAGCCAACACCACCCCTGCGCTCCCCCCCGCCTCCCGTCCCTGCATCTTGTCCCCCTCTATTCATTAGTGGTCACAGCTGTGCAGGCGGCCAATTACTTGGGAATAATAAGTACATTTTGCAGTAAATTAAATATTAATTAGTCCTTGGCAGGTTGTTTTTTTTTTTTTCTTTTCCCCCTTATTTCCCTCCCTCCACATGAAAACAGCGGGAGGGATGTGACACTGTCATTGCCTGCGTTGGCATGTAGCTGGAGAAGACCCCCAGGGGGATGATCCCTTGATCCCACGGCCAGGGGCTGTGGGGACAGAGTGACCTGGTGTGGCTGTGCCAATTTCTGTGGACAACAGGCCACCCTGAAAGAGGACAGCCCTGGGGACAGCAGAATGAGCCCTGTGGATGGGGCTCTATGGTCAGCTGGAGCTCACAGCAGGTCCCAGGAGAGCACACACCAGTCTCTGCTGGCCACTTCAGTCCCTATCACCAGGGTTGTGCTCACCTACATAGGGGGAGGCTGCTCCCTGTCACCAGAAAGGAGCCTGGCATCAAGGAAATGGGGTCCCAGCATCGCACCCACCCTTCCTCCCTGCCACCAAAGTCAGCATGAGCACAGACAGCTCTCTGTGCTGCTGTCTGCTCTTGCTAAGCCTTCACCAGAAGTTTGGGGAGCAGGAGTGAGCTACATTAGTGAGGCCGAATAGTCTGTGCCTGTCAGCAGATCCCAAGGTAAAAAGCTCCACTTGTCCAGCTCTTGGATTTACACTTTACTAACAGCTCTGCGGGCTGCCTTGTGATGCACCGCGCACCAATTCTCCCCTCAGTGTTCTTGAGTGCAATTAAGCACTTTTTTTTTTAAATGTAGTTTGACAATATGCAGGTTAGGTTTGTATTTTATTTACAGCTTTTACTTGGGGACCAATAAAACCACAGCTGGCTAATGTGAGATCTAAAACTTGCATCTCACTCTTTGCCTTGGATATCTTTTATATGGTAAACTATTTATTTGTGTTTCATCTTGTACAAACTCCTCTTTCCATGCTGAGAAGCCGAGAGCTCCAGGGGCTCTTTGAAGACTATTTGCTATAGGATAGCAACTGGAATTCTCTTTAAACATACGCGCTGGCTTTGTCCTACAACTGGCCTCTCGGTGTCAACATGCAGTTTTGTGCGCGTTTCCTGAGCAAAGCTAACATTTGCACGCTCCCCTGGCAATTGCACTCACAGATCCCTCTTGTTCAAGCATATCCCATCATTTATTCCTGCAAGCAAGCGTGAGCAGCAGTCGTTCCACGTGCCAAATTAGAGGCAGCATCAAAGCCTCTTTTAAAAGGAGGGTTTCATCCGGAGCTGGGGGTTGTGGAGAAGTGTGCTCAGGTATGGGGAGCGCACGGCATGGCAGGTCAAAACCATCCACATCTGAATTGCAAGTACATGGCCAACCCATCTCTGTGCCCTCGGGTTCTTAAAAAGCGACAAACTCTTCCTGGAAAGGGTTATTCACCAGCAGGACGAGACGAACACATGTAAAACCCCAGCGCATTGCAATGTCGTGCCATCAGAAGCCCCCACCCATGAGCATCCCCCGGCCGCCGACCCCGGCGTGCCAGCAGAGCGGGTGTGAAGGGTGAGGTGGCATCAGGCTGGCAAGATAAATCACGCTGAAGCGCCAAATAGCTGCCTTACACGCTTTCACAACCCGAGGGTCGCGCTCTTGCCATAAAAAGGAAGATGAGCCCCGGCGAGATGGGAGCGATGTTCCCAAGGATGCCTCTGGGAGGGAAAGATCAAGAACCGCTGCTCGTAATGGCCTCGGCTGCTGAAACAGTCAAAGTAATGACGGGGTGGGGAGGATGCTGGAGGGGCTGGATGGGAGCCATGTGATGGGTGCTGGTGTGTGGCACCCCGACCTGCCGCTCCCCTCGGAGCCAGGACATCTGGCTCTCTTTTAAATCCCAGCGGTGATTTCTTTCATCTGCTGGAAATGGCCGGGACAAGCTCTAGGAGGAGAGAGGAGGGAAAATATTTTCTTTCTCTCTGGAGTTATTTTTCTGCTCTCTCTGTTTTCCATTTGGCCCTTCCCTGGCTGCCTCGTGGCTCTCTCAATTCGCCAAGCTCTTCCTCAAGGTGAAACGAAGGCTCCGGGCGGCGGAGCTGGCGGGGAGGGGGTGGGGGTCAGGGGGGGCTAAGCTGGGAGGGGGCAGCGCAACAAGGCGGCCTGATCTAGTGATTAAACAAAGGGATTCAGCCAACATGTGTAAAATTAAGTGATCAAGAGTTGATTACAGAGTGCATTGATTGTGTACTGATGGATTAAACAGAGTCGTGCTCGGGATGCGATTTTCCGAGCTGGGCACGGAGAGTGCAGGCAATTGACGTGTTGGCCAGAAGGACCCGCTTCTCCCAAGCCCTGGCTTTTATACATTCTCCGGATAAATCTGCAGAGAGGCCCGTGGAATTATAATCGATTATCCATTTCTCAAAGTCACTTAAGGGCCCTGAGCTACAAGCTAAAGTGCCGGTGCTGCGAAGAGGCATTGGGTATGCGCCGGCATGTGCAGGTGCTGGCGCGAGGGGAAAATGTGGCAATGACCCTGCGTGCTGCAAGCTGATGAATCTATTTTCTTGTAGGAAATAGTTTTGACAGTTCAATATCTGTGTTTTCGATATGTGCCCCACACACCCCCGAGGGAGGAGAGGAGCTGGAAGCTGGGGGGAGGGAGCGGGTGGGAGGCAGGGAAAGGCTCTGCCCCATCGGCCCTTCAGTTTGCGGGTGCAGTTCGGTGTAACCCCAACAGAATGGGTTGTCCCCACATCAAGGGCATGGGAACTGCTCCACCGGGGATAGGGAGGAGCAGGAGGATGCAGGAGTGCTCTGCACAGGGTGCGTGGGGCCTGCGGGTACCCAGAGGAGCCCCTCCAGTGCTTCCCAGCCCCGGTGCAGGGCTGCTGCTGCCCCTCACCTCTGCACCCTGGTTTGGGGTACATAGGAAGCAATCGGGGCATGGAGCAGGCCCTGTATAGTGCCTGGGGCAGCAGACCACAGCTCTTCTGTGGGCTCCCAGCCAGACAGCGAGATGTTCCTGCGAAACTCCCACCTTCTCCAGTTCCCACTGTCGTCACTTTTTGGCAGCCAGCAGAAGGTGCTTTGCTGCAGGTCTTTCCATCCCAGGAACTGACGCAGAGCGCCGATTATCGAGGCACGCTTTGGCGATGCAGCTGAGCATCTCCTCCTCCCCATCCTGTCCCACCGGGCCAGCAGCTACCCCAGCTCAGTGGGCTGGGACAAAAAGCGCCCCTTGTACCAGCAAACGGGTTCAGAGGCCAGGTGGATGTCACCAGGCTGCCACTCCTGGACGCGCAGCCCCAAAGCTCCTCATTCTGCAAGCACTTGGACCCTTCTGAAGCGGCCCCAGCCCTCCTCTTCCTCTCACCCTCCCAGGACCCTGTCACCGTCTCCCTTCCCGGCCCGCGCTCCTCTCATCGAGGATTCATTGTCTTGTCAGCCTCTAGTTAGCCAGCATGCGTGCGAATCATAAATTACCCCGCCCGGGCCTCTGCTATGCTTCAGCACAGACAAAAAAATTGCACTCCATCACCGTGTCTCCCGGCTTTTAGTGGTATTGATCAATGCTGCTCCCTTCCCGCCCCCCCCCGCTTTTCATTTTAACCGAGCCGGTTAAGTGCAGTATCTTATTTTGTGCTGGGACAAATGAAAAGAATATTAGCAAGGGCTGAAATATATCTCTTTTTTATCTCTCTGCTACTTTTTTATTGAATCTTTCTGAGTAGGTGGCTTTCCGCAGGATGACAGCCTCATGACAGGCTCCTCATTAGAGCTGAGACAGTAATTGTGATGCATTTCCCTGCGCGGCCTTTTCACTTCCCCCCCCCCCTCCTTCCTTTCCTCCTCTCTCCTTTTCCCCTGATTTGTAAAGTGATTGGATGTACAGACTCACTCAGTTTCTTAAATTATTGCCCAGCTCAATCCATCTTCCTCCATCCTGCGGTGGGCAGCCGCGATCTCCGCGGACAGAGAGCCCGGCCGGGGAGGTGGCTCTGGGAGGGGACCCTGGGGTCCTGGGCTTTGGGAGGGTTCCCAGCAACCCATCAGAAATGTGGTGCCAGAACGGGACGGGACCGTGCCTGCCTTCCAAGGAGTGTCCCCGGCAGTGTCCCCCAGGGCCCCAGGGGGACACACGGAGCTGGTCCCCAGGGGCCACCTTGCACAACTTCACGCCCAGAGAGGCAGATGGTAGAGCAACTCTTTTCTTTGGAAGGAAGTCAAGATTTTAGCATTTGCTGCCTTGGATCCCACTGTAGATGTTTTTTTAGCCTCGGGAGAAGCAGGTGTATTTGCTAAGCTGCTTGGCAGCCCAGCAGCTTGCCGGAGATCGGGCTCCTTGAGGGGACGCAGGGGCTGAGTTTGGCTCTTTGCTGTGTCCCACTTTGCTCAGAGGGTCACAGAGGTCCCTCTGTCCGTCTGTCCTCCCCGATCACAGCTGTACAAACCCCTGCCCCTTACTTGGATTCAAGGCAGGGGTGGCCCCATTCCACGTGCTGGCCTGGGCACTGTCAAACAAACACCCGTCCAGCTTCTGCTGGTGGCATGGAGAGGTGACTCCTCCAAAGCTTTAGCTTGCAAAAAAGGCCTCTCTTCAGGACCCCTGCTCCCTTCCTGCATCCACAGCCCTCCAAAATACACCTGCTCTGGAGAACTGCAGCTCTGCTCAGTGAAAGGTGACTCCATAGCGATCCCTTTTTTGCCCCAACCGTAGCCAGCAGGACCCCAGGAGGCACCCAGCAGGCAGGATGCGTCCCCATGAGCACACCATTAAACCACCCTGCGTGGCGGGGAGATGGGACAGCGATGAGCAACGCTACCACGCTCTCTCCCCATAACACCAAGTAGTTTTTGTCCCTCAAGGAGACTCTGCTGCTGCGGGGACAGGTGCCCTGTGCTGCCCAGAGCCACCACCACCTTCATCACCCGTTGTCATCCTCCCCTGGCCGTGGAAGCCCCTTCCCCAGCACTCACTGTCGGGGCTGCGCAGCGCCAGCCTCCTGGGATGCTGCGCGGGCTCGCGGGGAGAGGAGCGAGCGCCTGGCTATTTCCAAGCTAATATGGGGCTTTCTTTGAATTATTGTTTTTTGAGCTGGAAGGAAAGGAAGCTTGTCACACGAGATATCTGCTATCAGTACACAAATAACAGCAGGCCCATCACCGAATGGAAAATAATCGCCGCAGAAGCCGAGCCGAGGGGGAGCCAGGAGGGATTATTACAGGCGCTGGCAGCGGCGCTGCTGTCAAGGAGCCGGTGTCAGCACTTCCATTACCACCCACCTGGCTCCGGCACGGCCCCAGGAGCGGCGCGCGGGGCCCCGGCACGGGGTCATTGCTATTCAGGAGGGTTTCAGATCAACCGGCTGTGATGGGTGTTAAATGATGGAGTGTTTAAGAGGGAGAGAGAGAAAATGGGAGGATGAAATGGAGGGAGGCGTCTCGGAGAAGGGGGGGTTTCTGGACTCAGACAAGTGGAAAACAGTTTGAGATGCTGGAAAATTAGGAGTTGGGAGAGCAGTGCTGGTCCTCCCGGGGGCAAGATGAAAAAAGGGAGAGTTTCTAATGGCCCTGAGGAAGAACAGTGTGGTGAGAAGATGCTCTGAGACCCGGGTGGGTGCCCTGGAGTCTGCCCAGTGAACGTCCTTTAGGAAAGATGAAGCAGATCCTCAGCAGGGAACACGTCCCCGTGAGCATTCCCCACACGTGCCACCCACGGTGGCACCCGGCGAGCCGTGCTGGCTGTGCTATAAGCCCTCAGCAGAGCTGAGCAACGAATTTAATTACAAACAATTTATTCCATTAACTTGGCAACTTGCTGGGCTCCTGGGCAGGGCGAGCCCTCATGCCTTGTAAACTTTGCTCACACAGAGTGACTTGGGAGCTTTAGTGCCATGTGGCGATGGAGGTCTGCGTACACCACATGCTGTTGGGGCCGTTGGTGGGCTGGGTCCCTTTTTTTCCACTTTAATTCTCCAAAATAGCTTTTCCAATCTTTGTTGTGGGCAGGTTCTGCGAGCAGGGCTTTGGGGTGGATCAGGCTGGCTCAGGACCCAGTGGCATTACCCTGGATTCGTGTCAGCATGGCTGAGGCTGGGATCTGTCCCTCCATCCCCAGCAGGATCGGGAGGGTTTGGGGTCATTCCCACCTGGGCTGGGATCTGCTTGCAGACGCCCTCTGACGGGGCCCGTGGACAAATTCCTCCGCGCAGGGGTGCGTCTGCGCATCGGGCGCTCGGCTGTCGGAGCAGGAAATATTCCGTTTCAACACTTGGAGTTCAACATTTCCGCGGAGCCCAGGAGCCCAGGCAAACAGCGGGAGCTCCACGGCTCTGCCTTTTCATCTCTCTGGCACCGGCGAGCAGGGGGTCGGCGGGGGGGAGCGCGGCAGAGCCGAGGAGGGTAAACACTGGAGCCGAGCGGCGGCGAGAGAGAGAGGGGCAAGGAAAACAAAAACACAGCTGCCAAAAAAACAAAAGGCTGAAAAGAGCCATTCAGGGTCTCCCAGGAGCTGGTTTGGCACAGGGCAGGACGGGGAGCACTTGCTGCTGGTGCAGGCATGGGGCCAGCCTGCTCGGGGATCTGGCCCCCGTGTTTCACCCTGGTCCAGCCACATGCAGCATGGGTGCTCCAGCTCCAGAGAGGAGATAAAAAATAAATACTGAAGATTTCCAAATGCTGGAGATTGCTGTGCTCACCCTCCCTGCCACCCAGCACCGCATGGCACAGAGCTGGGTGCCGTGGCACGCGGCAGCGTGGGCGAGCGTGGGGCCCTTGGGCATGCTGCAGATGCGGCCCTGCTGATTTGGGGAGACACACAGGGAGCCTGGCAGAGCTGGGGAGGCTGGCGTAGGTGTCCTGCTGGCACCAGGACCATCCCCTGCCCTCTGTCTGTCACTGTCACTTAGCCCAGCGCCTGCCAAAGCGCAGATGTCAGCCCCTTGGGCCAGGAGCAGGGGCTCCTCTGCCCCCTGCTTTCACCAGGGGCTTGGTGGCACGGTGTGGGCCCTGCTCTCCTGCCCCTCTTGAAGCCCTTGCTGTAGCCTGAGCCACAGCCCACCACGCTCTCTGGGGCCAGGGGACCTTGCCCTGATGTCACAGCACCTCCTGAGCAGATGCAGGGTGACGGCTGTGTCCTTCCCCAACACAGAGTCATGGCGATTATCCATCACCCCCTCAACAAACACCCCCCAACCCCCGGATCACCCTCCGTGAGTGTCCCCATCCCAGGCTGAGGGTGGCAGCCAGGGGCTGGCAGGTCCCACGGCAGTGGCCGAGGCAGGAGGGCGGAGGGCAGCCCGCTCCCCCGTCCATCTGCACGCCCCGCAGCGGGGATCCAGCAGGATTTCCCGTCCGCTCAAAGGCCGCCTGTTTATTTTGGGAAGGAGACTCAGACAGCTCCATTGTTTTGCTGCGAAGCTGGGGTTATAAATAGCAGGTGGTCGGGGACGCTCCTGGGCTATTTTGGGCCCCCGCTACACAAAAGTGGAAAGGCTCCAGCAGGAAGGTGGAATTGCTGAAATGCCGACCTTTCCCGCAAGGGTCAGCGGGAGCTGCTTCTTTGGGCTTGGTTTCTGGGTGTTATTAAAGATGAGGGCAGGAGCAGGAAAGAGAGGGGTGATCCCAGCCATGTGGCAGCACCCCTCGTACTCCCCTTTGCTGCGGCATGGGGGGACAAGGACCCGAGGGACGTGCCCAGGGCTCCTCAAGGAGCTGTTGGGAGCAACTCAAGTCCAGCTTGGGCTCTCCACTGGGTCTGCATGTGGGAGAGTTCCCAATGGATGGAGATGCAGGGGAAGCCCCATAGTGCTGCCCCGTGTCTCACTTTCCCTTCTCTTGTGTCAGGAGGCTGAAGAAGAGGGCAGGTGATGTCCTGGTGGCAGCCCCACTCCACCAGGCACGTATCATGTCCTGCTGGAAGGCAGTGATGGGCCAAGGTGACTCTGACTTCTTTCAGACCCTTCCTCTCATTAAATGCCTGCGCCAGGCACCTACACTGAGCAGCAGGGCCCCAGTAAAGCTGCCCGTGCCGATGCTTTATACTTGGAGAAGGTCTATTCCTTTAACGGGGATGCATTTAACTGGGCTCTGCCATCGTTAGGAGCCATAAAATGGCACCTTTTGGCTTCCGATTGGAAGGCCACGCCGCACGTCGCCCCCTCGTATCCAGCACTGCCTGCTTTATTGTGCATTACTGCCTCTCGCTCGGGTTTAACCAATTTGATCCATGTCTAATACATAAATAAATAATCCAGCAGGAGGGTTGGCGTTGGATGACAACAGGCGGCTATAAAGCATGTTCCTCCCCAACGCAGCCAGCTGAGCCGGGCTCCGCACGCCCTCTCATGAGCAGAGCTGCTAATACAGCTGGGAGAGAGGGGCCCGGGCACCCCCTGGGCTTTTCCCTTTTATTGAAACTTCACTGTTTGCTTTAGAGTTTTATTTTAGGTTAAATAGGCACTGTATATTCCTTACAGAGGGGGCAATAAAGTTTCCGAGCTGGAGGAAATTGGCTTCGGAGCGGGGAAAGCTGGCAGGGCTGGGGATGTGGAGGGGTGGCGTTTGGGGACAAGGAGGGGATCAGCAGCACCCACATCCAGGGGCAAACGGCTCTGCCCTTTGGGGTCCTGACCACCTGGCTCCAGGCGCACCGAGGAACATTAAGTTGGTTCTTCTTAATTTGCTGTTTAGTTAATAGGAACGGAGAGAAACACTGTGACATCCATCTCTGAGCCGTGTTGTCTGCTCTGGAAATGGGGAAAACTGGGGTTATGGAGGGGCACCCCAGAAATGGGGCTCTTTCCCCCCACTCTGTATCATTGGGATGCTCTTGTGCCTGTGTGCAGGACAGGGCCAGTCCCTGTCACTAGGAATGTGAGAAAGGAGGAGAAATGGGGATATACTAGAAAAAAACTTGCTGGTTTCTAGACTCCACCAGACTCCCTCTGTGCCTGCTGCTCAGGAGCAGGGGTGATGAGAAAATCTGTCCTAAAGCTGCTGTACCCAAACCAAACTGCTGGGGGACGGGGCTCAGAGCAGGGTGCAGGTGATGCTGCTTTCGGCCACCTCCCCAGGACTGAGGCTGCACAGGAGCTAAAGCTTTCCCCCCTCTTCTCCTTCCCTGCAGGCAAAAAGAAAGCAACGTTGTTTGACAGCCAGGCTCCCATCTGCCCCATCTGCCAGGTCCTCCTTCGCCCTGGGGAACTGCAGGAGCACATGGAGCAGGAGCTGGAGAAGCTGACCCAGCTGAACATCAGGTAAGCAGCCACCCACGGCACCTCCAGCCTGGGGTGCCAGAGGAAATGTAGGTACGGCCACGAGCAGAGCTTTGCAAGAGTCCTGGTACCCTCAGCCTGGTCCCATCCTGGCCACATGGAATGCTGCCATGGCCAGGACATGTCCTATGATGGAGCAGGACTGCAGCATGCATGCACGCTGCCCCTCAGCTGCCTTCAGCTCCTGCCGCTTTCCCCAGCACAGCAAAATCCTCTTTTTTTAAAAAAATAAAATAATAATAATTGCATTTTAACTGCTAGCAGTTATTTAGGAAATGGCTGCAGCCAAGGGTTGGCAGATCCCTGCCCCTGCCTTAATAAAACTCAGCAGCCTTGGAAAAGAGCGTGTTTATTTCAATTATTAATGAATTCCCCGGTCATTAAAAGGTGAGGAAAGGAATCAAACGGAGGGCTAGAAGCTGAGTTACATCACCAGGTGGTAGGAGGGGAGGGAGAGCACCTGCACCAGCGTGTGCATGTGTGCCATGGCAAGGGGCTCCACGCGGCTGCGGTGAGCGCAGAGGTAGCCGGATCCATCCCTGCCCCAGCTTGGCTGGGATCTTCTTTGCCACCGAGCAATAAACGTTACAGAGGGAAGGGAAAAGAGGGGGAGAACCAGAGAGGTCCCCAGGTGGGCTGGGAGTTGTTAGAGGGAGCACCCGCACAGCGTCGGGCCGGATCCTGCGCTCCCCGGCGGTGCGCAGGGAAGGAGGGCGCAGGGAAGAGCCAGCCCATTTATCCCCCCCGCCACCCGCTCCCCTCGCCAGCGTAATTTATGGCGTAATTTGGGCTGCATCCAACTTAATAAAGGGCCACTGCAAATTAGTGAACAGGTTTAAATGAACAGAAGCAATTAGCGCTCCGAGGAGCCCATCAAAGAAGTTGGGCCAATATCAGAGCGAAACTGAAACCGCGAGCCAGGCGCGGAGGACGGCTGGCGCGAGGCGGTGATGGGAAGGTGGCGTTTAATGGGAAAGGAAAGGAAACTCTAAATCATAAAGCGTGACAAGGGCCATTGTGGGCCAGCTGACAAATGAAAAAGAATGGCATTATTCCTTTAAATAACAGCAGCAGTTAGAGAGGAGACAGCTCTCCCCGGCTTGCCCTCGCTTCCCTCGCCCGCTCTGCTCGGCCACGCAGGCGGCGAAGAAGAAGCAGAGGTCTTGATTAATTATTAAATAACGACTCCCTCCGCTCCGTGATAGATAACGCTCAATCTAGGCTGCGGGTTGGGGTGAAGCAGGCTGAGCTGCAGGCAGCGGCCGTGCACAGTGCCGGTGTGCCCGCTGCAGAGGGCAGGATAGGGGCTCCGTCCCTCGGGTGGCCCCTTCTCCCATTCCCCCACCCTCCTTGCCCACAGGAGCCGGGAGCGAGAACACATCAACAAGAGGAGAGAGAAACTAATAATGATCTCAAATAACCCAATAAACATAAAAATAAAATGTAGGCCTATAAACATGACGGGCACCGGCAGCCCTGGCCGCTCCCTGCCAACGCCGACTCGTTACCGAAATGGCTGAGCAGCTGTTCCTGATCAGCCTGATGGGGAGAAGTGAACCGGGGGGCTGCTTTCCAAGGGCCTCTTTTTTTCTTTTTTCTTTTTTCTTTTTTCTTTTTTCTTTTTTCTTTTTTTTTTTTTTTCTTAATTTAAAGAGGATGTAGCCAATCATGGCTTGCACTGTTAAGTTTTAATAAACCTTAATGATTTGCAACAAAATCATAAATTTCCAGCACGGGGGGTTAGGAAGGCAGATCCCCTCCTGCCTGCTGAGCCGGCAGCACCGGGGATGCTGCAGGGAGGCAGCACGTTGGTAGCAGCCCCAAATTCCCCTGAGACAGCACAACCCACGAGGCTGCCCTGGGGCCCGATGGAGAGGGGAGAGGCTGGCAGTGAAGCCATTTGTGGGGCTGCCCTGTGCTGTTGCCTTCAACAGGGTTTTTTGGGCATCACCGGCGCAGAGCTCAGCAGCACGCGGTGGAGGCAGTGGAAGGGAAGGAGGAAAAGGGATTCCTCCAGGCTACCTCAGGAGCTGGGACAGGAGGGAGCTGGAAGAGCCACCCAAATGCTGCTGCCCACCCAGCCAACATGCCCCTTGCTCAGCTCTGGGGCCGGGTTTGCTGTCCCCAATGGACAGGGACAGCCCTTCCCCACGGGCAGCACCAGCACGGTGGGCACCACCCGGCTGAGCCCCGCACGCAGCTCCGCACGGCGAGGCCAGGCTCTCTGAATGCAAATTTCATTTCTGAGCCACTGGCGCTGTTTCAAGAGCCGGCAGCCTCCGAGCCCTTCTCGGTGTTACATATGTAACAGCCTCATTGAACTTGACATGTCAAATTCAGGCCATTTGTGCAAAATCTCCCTTTAATAATACCGTTTCATTTCGCTCAAATGAGACTTGAATGCATGTAAAATGGAAAAGGATATTTAAGCGCTAACATTAGGCAGATGTCTTGCCAGAGGCCGATTGAATATATGAGATTTTGAAGTGCTTAACACGTTTTCGGTGCTCCCTCTTAGAATATGTCACCTGGCTTTCTTTTTTCTCTCCCTCCTTTCTTCCCCCCCCCCCCCCACCTCTTTAAGCGAAGGGTATAAATTGAAAGAAAACAAAACTACAAACCTCGCTTTTATGGGGTTTAACTCTTGCAAGGCAGGACTGGTGGTGTTCCTCCTCCGAAGAGGAATTACCTCCCAGCTCACCTTGGCGGAGCACGAGCACGGCAGCAGGAAGGATGCTCTGCATGAAGCCTACCTGAGCACGACACGTGCGTCTCCTCGATTCACATTCACCTGCTTTACACCTTGTTCGAGCTGGCACGAGCAGCACCCATGGGTGTTCCTGCAGGCAGGTACACGCGTGCCTGCACATACAGGTGTACTTCTGCCTGTGCTCCTGCAGGTTGATACGAGCAGAGCTGGTGAGGCACAGAGGGCACGTTCAGCAGTGCTTTTCTCTGATGGCACTGCTGATATCGCTGCCCTCCGGCACCTCTGCCACCTCAATGCTCGGTGTCTGCTCCAGCTCAAGTGTCACAGAGTGACTGTTCCTCAGAATTAGGGTCAGGACAGTTTTGTTCTTGTTTATAACAGCTGGGTCCTGCACCGCACACAGCTCCTGTGGATGGGGATGCTTAAACCTTACCCATTGCTCCCTGGGAAGAGACTGAATAGGGACATGGGAGAGGCAGGGTGGAGAAAAACCCTTAGGAAGTCACATTACCAATATTACATTTGCTGAGTCAAGCACTTGAAGGTTGGGAAACATCCCTTTGGATGCACTGGTTTTTAATAACATGATGCTCTGTTCTTGAAAATGCAGTGCTCTTCTTAAAGATATATTTGGCAGAGGTGTTTTATTTCCCTGCGTGACACCTAGCAGATCCCTCCCTGTGTGACCAGCAGCAAAGTTGTGCTTCAGAGCTGGGATCTCCACTCCCCAAAGAATCATTTTTATCATTACAGCCGGGGAATGGCCCAGAGGGGGGAGCGGGGACAGACCACAGCAGCTCTGTTCCCACTTTTGGGACTGACGGATGGTGTGAGCTCAGGCATGGCAGCTCAGGAGAGAGTTAGTCTGACTCCTGGAGTCAGCTTTGATCCGTGTGAGAGGGGAAGAGCCAAACACAGGGCTGAGGCAGCTCCAGCTCCTACAGCACCTCCCACTGCATCTCTGCCAAGGCTTAAATCTCGCTTCAGCATCGCTCTGAAGCTTTCTCTCCCTCATTTGCACATCAGCTCTTTTCCTCTTGCCCTTTTTACCCCTCTGTCCCCTGGCAGCCCAGCTGGAAGCACGACGTGCAGCCTCAGAGCCTGGCACTGCACCGAGCTGAGTGGCTCTCCTGGGGGTTAGAGGCAGCTCCAGGCATGGGGGGTAACAAATAACAGGGATGCTGGCAATATAGAAGGAAAAAGTGAAGGCTACAGGACCTTGAGAGATGGCCTGGTCACTCCACCTCCACCCAGGTGATGGTGACTGTCCTTGAAAGGTGTCTCCAGGTGTGTGGAGAGGCATCCTGGATTTCATATCCTCTCATGGTTTGCTTTCTCAGTGTTTGGTGGCCTTTTGGGTTAAAGTCATGCTAATGTCTTAAAGTCATAATTTTAGTCTTAATGTCTTGAAGTCATGCTAAAGTCAGCTAACCACCCAGAGCCCTTGGGCTGATGGACAAGGTGAGGGCACACCAGCTCCATGGTCCCTGTGTGCCCACGTGCTGTGGGCTTTCAGAGTTACTCCTGGCAGGGCACAGCAGGTAGGACCCCCAGCAAGTTATTAAACCTGGATCTGCCCCTTCTCCTGCTTGGGAAACCTGGTGTTTAAATACAGCTGCTCCTCAAAGTGCCCGGGGTGAGGGGCTGCTTCATCCCTGGGGGTTGTGCCGAGCCCTGAGCCTCCCCAAAGATCCCTTGGAGAAGCCCTTCCCCGAGTGGGAGCGGGCTGAGCAGGGAGGGAGAGCGGCCAGGCTGCCAGGCCCAGCAGGATAAATAGAGAGCGTAAAACCCAAATTAGCTCTGTTGTCATGTGTCACAGCGGGGTCATGGCTCTCACCTCAGGGCTCCTCGATTTATGCCTGGGGACTTTAACCTGACAGCCAGGTACTTCCCAGGCTTCTCGTGCAGCGAGCATTGCAGGTCCCCCAGCCTCTGGGCGAGGGAGGTTGGAGGCATTTGGGGATGAGAGGGGCTTTTGGTCCAGAGCCCTACTAAAACACATGCTGCTTCCCTCCCTTAAATATGCACCAGCCACCTGGGAGCACCCAGAGAGGGCGAGGAGCCCAGACCAACACGAGATGGCAGCCAGGGAAAGCAGGCGTTGACCCTACTCAACATCTCCCTCCCACTCCTCGACTTCTGTCACTCTTCTTGCTTTTCCCCTCTTCTTTCTTTCCACCTCCTTCTTCTCCTTTCCTCCCCTGCTCCCCCTCTCCGTCCCCCTCCCTCCCTCCCCACCCCCCGGTATCAAGGCGACATCTCCAAGCCAAGTACTTTTAATTTCGCCCGTGGCCCTTGCTGACACGGTGGATATGCACAGCAAGTTAAATTCCCGCCTGATCAATAAAGCAGAAGCAGTGTGTCCGACTGGTCGATATTTTTTTATCTGTCTTCAGCCCAGTCCTGCTGATGACAGCCCCCTGCGCTTCAGCAAAGGCACTCAAGGGCATCGGGCTTTGGCAACACAGCTCTTTTTTTTTTTTATTTAAATTAAAAAAAAAAAAAAACAGATGCCTACAAAAAAAAAAAAGTTCACGGAGTTTGGCCTTTGCTTAATAACGTTTTATGATTTATCTTAATTTTTAATTGAAAAAAATTTGCGAATTAATTGATTTCTGGGACTTGCCAATTAACATTGTAATTGGGTGCATGATAAATTTCGAGGGAGCATCATTTTTCTCCCTCTCCCCCTTGTCACCGAGAAGGGGAAGCGCGAGGGCAGCCGCTTCCCACCCGTGCACCCCCCTCTTCCTCGCGAGGTGCCGCTGCCCTCCTCCCCCCGTGCTCCTGTATCTTAAAAGAAGGAACAAGAAAGCTAATAAAGTCGTGTTATTAGAGTCTCACCAGAGGTGACCCCTCGAGGCATAAATCCACGCTTGGAGATGGTGGGGACAGGTGCTATTAAGTGCCTGACCGTACTTTGTGCGGTGACGGGACTGGGTGCCTCCAGGCTTGGCCCTGCAGCCGTCATCCCCCAGCAAAACCCATGCTGCTGGGACAGGGACGGTGCTGGGGAGCTGCTGTTTCCCCCTGTGATGGAGCAGGGAAGGTTTTTGCATCCTGCCCTGCCCCGCAGAGCTGCTCAGCATCTGGGAGGCTGGATTCAGGATGTGTGGGAAGGGGCAGCGTGGCTCCTACCAGATTTAAATTAACACCAGAGAAACCCACCCGGCAGTGTCAGCATTCGTAGGACATTTGGGTAGGGCACAGGGCCACCTGCAGTGCTGCCACCACCCACCCCACGTGCTGGTGTCACCCGACAAACGCCCTGAGCACCACATAAAGCCCGTGACCTTGGATGGGATTTCACTGTGCCACCCCAAAGCTGTCCCGTCTGTCCCCACTGCACCCAGGTGTGTGTATGGGGTGAAGGATTCCTGCCCAGACCAGAGTCCCCATCTTCTCCCCACCATCTGGGACACCAGGAAGGCTCGGAGGAGCCCAGGTCCACACCTGCTGGTGTCACTGGTGGGGAACCATGGGGGAAAGGAGGAAAATTTATGAGGAGAGGAGTCTGTTTATTATCTAGCCAATGTGGTGCTGCTGATACCGTGGATTTATCCTCTTTCATCCCCCTCTGATTTGTGTCCCTGCCCCTCGCAGTGGCAGATTAATTGCAGACAGAAAGGGCAGAGCGCACCCTGCGGCCCCCCCGTGCGCACAGAGCACAGCCCCGACCCTACATCCCGCTGCAGCCCCTACGGGATGCTGAGCAGCCCCACGACCTGGGGCTGAGGGCATTTCCCATCCATTTGTAGGGCAGGTAAGAAAACTTAGGTACATCTTCACTCAACAGCACCCTAAGGTGCTAGAAGTGCTCCTGGCAGCGCCTGCAGACTGGCAGCGCCCAAAGCCGATGCCCTAACCCCATGGCACAGGTCCACGGGGAAAAGGAGGCAGGCAGGAGGGTGCAGAGGTGCATGGGGGGCCAGCACTGGATGGGTACACACAGAGAGCAGGGGTGAGAAATAAATCCTTGGTCGGTTATTTTCCCTTGAGCGACGCATGCCTCTTCTGCGGAGCCTGCTCTGAACCGCCACGTGAGCTGGGAATAATTAAACACTCATTACAGCCGCGGTAGCAAAGAGCCCCCCGGATCAATCTCAAGCATGACCTTTCCCTCCGACTTCCCTCTTGATTTCTCCAGCCACCTCCTTTTCAAAGAGTGACACATTTTTTCCATCCCACCCTCGCCCCACGCACCCACACCGCCTTTTCGCCACCCAGACCCCGCAGAAACCTGTCGCCCACCCTGAGCAGGGGCACAGGGCACCCTGAAAACGATGGGAGAAAAGCTCAGCAGAGAAAAAAGGAGCCGTGAGCATGAAGGGGACAGGGCATGCAGGGGCCTGGGGTCCCTCGCTCGGGGTGCTTGGTGGTCCTGCTGCATTTCTGCTGCTCTGGGCTGGGCACAGCTGCCTGCGTGCTGGGCACTGGGAGCCTGCAAATATTGACTGGGAGAGCACTTGGGGAGCACAGATGGGACCAGGGGTGCTGCTGGGCCCCACTCCAGGATCTTTGGTGATTTTTACCATCACTCAGCCCTTTTCGCCATCGGATGCAGGGGGTGTTTAAATCAGTGCTTGGAGCAGGTTAAAAATCCCGACGTGCCTCCCCTGCCAGCACGGATCACGTCCAGCTGCTCCGGGGAGCTGTCACCCGCGGCTGGGTGAGGATTTGGCCTTGTGTAGTTAAAAAAAAAAATAATCAAACCCTCATTTCCTTATTTAGGCTTCAAGTGACACTTCCACTTATTTAAACTGGCGTCCACAAAAATCCAATTCCCTCTCTGCCCGGCTGCTGCTTATTCCCTGCCGGCGTTCGCTCCGTGCGGCTCCGCTGCGGCTGCTCCGTCCCGAGGCTGGGCTCCCGAGCCGCTAAAAATAAATTGTGTCCACCGGATTGTTTTTAAAGAAATAAATCAGCAGCTTTCTGGCCACGGCATGCAGAAAGCTGCTGGCTTTGTGGGATGCTGGGCAGGAGCTGGGCGTGCTCTGGCTGGTGCCGTCACATCCCGGGGGCTGATGAGGTTGTTCTGCAGGGCTGGAAAATAGCAGCAGCAGCGTGGCAATGCAGCAGCACTAAGGGCTGAGCACAAACACATGTTAACTGCCCAGGCTCGAGGAATTTGTTCTCGTGCTGGTGTTATTAATTACATGGGGAGGTGCTGAGCGCAGCCCGTCCCTGAAGGATGCTCCTCCTAACCCTGAATGGGGGCTCTGTGGGATTAAATCCCACTTGACCATGCCTGGGGAGCTCAGGTGGCTGTGTGGAGCCTCCAGGCTTCTTCTGGCGCTGACACTGTAATTTTAGGCAAGTGCTGCCACTGCTCTGTGCCCAGGTGTCCCCTTGGAGCACCCTCAGTCTCCTTTTGTTGCTACAACATCCCCAGCTTGCAAGAGCTTCAAGAAAAAGGACAAGCACTGCTCTGCTCGTGATAAAGCACAACTGGATGATCTAACCTCCAGCTCACGCCCTGGGCTCTCAGGATGGGAAGCAGCAGCTTCCATCCATGGGGATGGGAAGGGCACCACTCCCTGCATGTGACTCTTTTTTTTCCCTAGCAAGCACACCCCAAAAGGCAGGAGCCATAAAAAATAAATAAATCTGGAGCCCTCCAGCGAGGGGGCCCATTGGGTGCCACTCCAGGCCAGCAGCACCGGGGCAGGGACCTCGTGTTGTCCCCAGCAGTGGCACCAAACATCCACATGTGCAGGGATGCCGCAGCCCCCGTGGTTCCCATCTGGAAACTCAAAGCCTTCGGGGGACAGAGCGAGGCTGCCCAAGCTTCTGGGTCTCTCCAGGACCTTTCCTTTCTTATGTGGTAGTTTGGGGGGGATTGCCTAAAAGGCGAAGAAGTTGTTTTGCTGTATTGAACTAGATAAACAATTCCCCAAATAGATTAAAACTAACTGTAACTTATAAAAGCGGGTAGTAATTATATTTTATTAGCTAGCAAAACACCATTTTTTTATTTCGTAGGATAATTCTGTGTAAATCACCTTAATTAGAAGTGTCAGACGAGCCTGTGAATATCGTACTTAGTAACTAATTTCCTATGTACAGGTTATAATTTAAAACACATGGATCACTCTCCGAGTGGAAATATGCTAGCCATGAAATAATGTGGGGAGTGTTGGGGTTATTACTATGTAAATGTGTAATCATTTCAGACCACTGCAGCCTGGCTGGGTGATTAAAGAGAATCCCAAGGTCTCCAAAGATTGTGCTCTCTGCAAGGGCCTTGAGCAAAAAACTTTAAAAGGCACCGAAAAGTGTTTGAACTTTAAAGGTCTTTATTTCCCTTTTACCATTTTTAATTTGTCGATGGTGTTTATGGACAGGAAGGCTTCTCTTTGCTGACGGCCCCTCCGTTCCCAGCCCCTTCCCGGCATCCTTAGGAAGCAGGGAGGGTGGCGTGGGTAGCACGGGGTCATTTAATGGGATGGAGGAGAGCAGCCAGGCAGAGCCAGGGCTATTTCAGGGGCAGTCGGGATGGGATGTGTTGGAGGAAGGCTCAGGAACCTCAAAGAGAGGGATCTGGGCAATAACCTGCTCTGACCACCCTTACATCACAGGGGCTTGGGGCCGGAGCTTGTGCCCATCCCGGGAAATAAATAAAAATGAACAACTGCTGTAGAACAGGGCTGAACTACAAGGGAGTAGCTGACAGCGATCCTCCAAATGGAGAACAATATAAACTCTTCCAAGTTATTTAAATCAAGCCCTTCCCTCTTGGTCCCGGTGGTAACCTTTCAGAGGAACTCTCATCCTGGGAACTCCAGTTTCCTGGTGCTACAGCCATTTCTGGGAGGAATTAATGAGATTCTTCCTCTTGCCCTCTAAAAGGAATAATTTTAAACACCCTGAACAAGAAAAGGGAGGAAATGAGTTGTTTTTTTTTAACCCAATGTTTGGATTATAAAAGAAAAAAAGCGTTGTTTCACACTTTGGGCAATTCAGAACGTCAAGGTATTGAGGGAGGTGCTCAAATCCCCAGCTGCTCGTGGCAGGGAGCCAGGTGGGAGGTGGTGGCAGGGCTGGGGGACCAGGGAGGTGGCAGAGCAGTGGGATGGGGCGCGGTGACATCCTGCACCCCCACCAGCATCCAGCAGCGCATCCCTCGCTCTGTGGGCTGCAGCCAGTGAAGATGTTGGCTGTGATGTCCCCAAAATGCTCTGCACGTGTCCGCATCGAGCAGCACACCCTGGGAACACCTGGGAACACCGTCTGTTTGCTGCAGATTCATGTTAAAGCGCCTCGTTGACCTCGAGGGCAGGAGCAGTGCTCCGGCATTTGGGGTGACCCAGCGGTGACAGATAAGCATGAGCATCCCCCCGTTTTGGGGCAAGGGCAAGGATGGTGGCACTGGGGAAGGAGGGAGCCATAGCCCCGGGAGAAAACACCTTCCTCCATCCCTTCTCATTTCATAACACCCAGCCATCTGCCAAATCAAGGCAGATTAAAGCCAGCCAAATTCAATTTCTCCCCGCTGCCACTGCAGCTCGGCATCTGGGGCTAAAGTGTCCCCGACAAAGCGAACATGACAGGCACATTGCTTTTTTGTCACATCTAGTACCATGTTGATCTTCTAAAAGTCTCATAAAAATTTATTGATGTCTCCCATATTGCTGTGATTGAGAAGAAAGGAGCGTGTGTGTGCGGCGTGCGCGCGCGCGGGGCGGGGGGGGGCGCGTGTGTGTATTAATGCTCCTGAAGTAGATCTGATTTGATATGTCTTGTTCTATTGTCAGCATCTGTTTAGCGAGGCTTTTTAATACTTTCTGGCTGCCGATCACTCATCCTTAGCCTGGGATGCGGGCTTGCATACAAATTTTGTTATTAAACACAATTCCATCCTCTCCCCCCCCCTCCAGCCCCCGCAGCCCCCCCGCCACCCACCCATCCATCACCTCCCCGGGGCTATGGGCAGCCAGCCGCCCCGCCAGCCCGCGCCTGCGAGCTCCGGCACTGGGGCTGGCAGCATATTTCAAGAGCCTTTTTGCCTGCTGCAGGTGCTTTGCATTGACAAATCGAATCACGGGGAAATAATTTATTTCCTAATGCTGTTTGCAGCATGTTAGCAGGAGAATTTACATGAGAGAGATTACTTTAATAACCAAAAAATTACAGTGCAGGCCTCCCCGCCATGTCGGCTTTGATACGTAATTGTTTCAAGTTTAACCTGTCTGGAGGGGGGAAGGTGTTATTAAATCTATAGCATCTCCCGCTGGTGAGGGCAGGCAAGGAGGAGCACCGTGACGGGGACCTCCTTCACTGCTAAACAGGGAGCAAGCTGAATTAACAAATCACTCCAGCCTCCGGCAGCGGCTGGAGCAGCGGGGATCTTCTTTCCCTTGCTCTTTACACTGATTTAATCTCCCTCTGTTTCCCTTCCTCCTGTTTTATCACGCCTGACCCCATGCTGGGCTCACCACCCCACATTCCTCTTGCTGTGGGTTTCTTCCCGTTGCCCCCACAGGCTCGCTCCCTGCTTTTCCCCAGGGTGGGAGAGGAGCTGTGCAAATCCCGGGGACAGGGATGGATCCTGCATCATGCCAGCAACAGCACCTGGGTTTGGGTGGCTCCATTCTTGGACTCTGTTCCTTGGAGCATTTTTTCCTGCAGGCTGGGCTGGCACTGCCCTCCGTTCTGTGCCCTCCTCAGCCAGGATAAGGAGTCCCCCGTTGCTCCAGGGATGGGGAGCTCTGTGCTCTGCTGTTTGAGCTCCCCACACTGCCCATCACAGAGGTTTCGTGGCTCTGACCCCCTTCTCTTCTCTCTTGGCAGTAAGAACTCCATCCTGAAGGATGCCATGGCAGCGGGCACCCCCAAGGTAAGTGAGCACAGCTCGGCACGCTTTACCCCAGAGGAATGCTCCCTACTCCCCATCGCCTTCCCAGCCCAATCCCTGCCCCGCCACTCACTGTTCCCAAGGGAAGTGACTGTCCTGGGCTGTCCCCAGCAGTGCCATGCTCTGGGGCCAGGCCAGCAAAGGGGATGTTGTCCCCATACCCCCACTGTGCTGGAGCGGCCAGGTCCCCGTGTAGCTCGGGGACAGTGAAGCTGAAGGACCCAGCGGGCTCCAAGACTCCAGATTGTGTCTAATGACAGCTAATGAGAGCTGATCACACGCACACTGAGCTCAGGCTGTGAAATCATGCACGGAAGCTGCGGAGCCAGAGCCATATGCCAGTTCTGGAAGAGGGGAATGAGGCTGCCTCGGGGGGACCAAAGCACACCTGAGGAGGAGCCCAAATCACTGAAAAAACCCTCCTCAGCTGGATCCCCATCCCCTCAGTACCCACCTCCCATCCCCTTGGCTCAGAAAGTCCTGAAAAAAATGCACCAAGCACCGCAGCATCACTGCAAAGGGCATCATTCACTAATTAGCTGCCCTTAATATGACGTTGCCATGGGAAGGACCAGAGCTTGGGCAGGCACATGGGTGGCCAGGAGCATGGCTGGGCACTCGTAGTCCCCTTGCACAGCCACCAAAAACCATGCTGTTTGGCCCAGGCTCTGTTTTGTTTGTGGTGCCAGCAGCCTGGGGAGGGCACATGCACCCTGACACAGCCACCCAGGGAGCTTTAGTGCTGGGAACTTCAGCTTTTGATCACTTTTTTTTTTTTTTTTTTTTTTTTTTTTCTGGATATTTTGGGTAATATTTTGAACCACTTGGAATGCAACATCAGAACCAGGGGTAGAAATTGCAGCTCCAGGCTTTCCCCATGAGGGCCGGTGCCTCGGCAAGCACATAAACACCCTGCCTGCCCCCCCGGGCCAGCAGGCGGAGATAGCTCCCAGGTAAACCCGTCCATTTTCCAAACCTGTGAGGGAAAATAAAGACCCACAGGGCCTGTGGTTGCCTTCGGGTGTCCCAAAGGAGCTGGAAAGGGCACCTGCGAAATAACGCCTGAGAGGGAGAGGGACGGGTGGGAAGACGGATGAGCTGTTTGGAGGGACACGCAGCAAGTGACTGACAGACAGCAGATAAAGCACAAGGTCCATCTCTCGGCAGGGACGGGCTTTTGAAGTTTCCATTGACAAAGAATCCCATTTGCCTTGAGCAAGGGGATTAAACTGGGACTGGAGAGTCGTTCTATGTAAAGGAGATCAATCGTCCCCTGTCACCACATGGATCTTTTCCCTTTGCCCGTCACGTCTGGGCCTAAGAACATTAACTTCAAGAAGCCACGAGAGCAGGGAGGGAGAGGGTGAAATCAGGAAATCTTTCATTCCCTTCTCAGAGAGCTTGAAAGCCTCTCAGCCCAGGAGGATTCATTATTTCTAGGTGGCTTTTGCTGGGAGACAAGGCCTGTGTGGCACGGGCAGGCCGGGCGCTTCCCCGCCGGGTGGGCTTGGTATTAAAGCCCCCTTTGTAACCACACAGGGCTCAGGAGGAGGAGGTGGCAGCCAGGGCCGCTGCTTTCCTCTGTGCCCACTGAAATTCAGCAATGTTAAGATGTGAAGACCCTCTGGGAAAGTCCATTTCTTCCCCACATTTACCCCTGCGGATCCCTCTCCTGGCAGCAGGAGCCCAGGCGTAAGCGTGCTCCTCGCTCCCCGCTCTCCTGCCCCTCAAGAGCTGTCAGTCACCAGGCTGGGTCAATTTTCATGGCAATATGTCAAAGAAAATCCAATCACTCAACAGGGGATGCAATGAACGCAGGATTATTGTATCAGGTTCTTCTATTATCGGGGCTGACCGAGGCCGTGACGGCCAAGCGAGGCCTGTAAACTGGGGGCTGCGGCCATCGCATCTGCCCGGGTCTGGGCTCATTGGAGAGGCGAGGAGGGTGGCACGGAGGTGGTGCTCAGCACCACGGTGCTCAGCATCCTCGGGGCTTCCTTCTGGAGCTTCACGCCCATGGGAAGGGATGGAGGCTGTCCTTGCTCTTGCTGAACTTGACACGACGGCTCCACCGTGCCATTCTCCAGCGTGAGCTGGTCAATGATGGAAAATCCTTCATGCCATCCCGGGTCCCTGTGGGGAATTCTGACACCAGAGTCACTTGGGAGGGCACTTTCTGAAGACGTGTCCCAGCCAGCCATGCCCCAGACCTCCCTGAGCCCAGAGTATGTCCTCCTAGCTACCTAAGGGTGTTTTTTTCCACTGTCAGGCTGTGGAAGTGAAGCTCCCCAGTGCTCGCTGTGGGTTCGTCATTCCTCCTCCACTTCTCCTGCACATTCCCTTTCCCACCAATGGCCCAGCTGCCAGAAAATATTGGAGCAAGGGGCCAGGGCCAAGGCCCCTCCCTTACACCCAGCAGATGCCAGCGGTCGCTTTGCTGAGGTTTGCACCTTGGGTGCCCCCAGACCTCCACTGTGCCGCAGCACCACGATCCCCCACCCGCCCCGCGGTTTTACAGCCTCGCAGAGCAGTTTGAGAGAGAATTACAGCACCTAGAGGGAAATTTGACCACTAAAGCCCTCCAAGGAAAAAGAGCTTTGAAGCAAGCAAGATTTGGAGCCTGAAACCTTGATGGAATGGCTGTGCTAAGCCCTTGCCAGCCGCCTGGCTCAAGATGAAATTTCCAGCGCGATCATTCAACTTCTGCATATCATGTCTGGTGCTAGGAGCAGGGGCTGGTGGCAGGGCCCCAGGGCTTTGACTCCTTCTCTTGTGTCAGGGACTCACTGGGGGGGCTCGGGGATGTCACACTCCTCCCTCTAACTCTGATTTATGAGAAAAGATTAAAAAGCCAAATATGAACACTGGGGCAAGGCTACAGCCGAGCTGGGGACACAAGAACAGCCCACAGATATGCGAAGGAGGGGAAATTACTTCGGATGCGTGTCGGCTGCCAGCTCGGGCTGATGAATACCAGAGCCACTCCAACAAATATCTCCGCCAGATTTTATTCCATAAAGCAAATTACCCCGTGAACAAAGCCCCTCGCTCCCCTTGGGCCAAACAGCTGTGCCCTCCCCTTGGTCCGAGGGATGCTGCGTCCAGCAGGAGGAGCACACAGGGATGTGGTGAGGGGTTTCTGTCCACCAGGACAAGGGCTCCATCCCCTCCATCCTGATGCCTCCATGGTCAGATCGGCTGGAGGGGGCTCTCTTCTCCTCCATGCCTTGCCCCAGGGGGCTCAGAGCTCGACTGCAGTCCCAGGTGCAAGTGTAGCATGCACGGAAATAAATCAGCAGCCCACTGCTGACACCGTTATTTCTGCTCACTATTCACACCCTTCCTACGTTTAAGCTTTTCATCCCCGGCTCCATCCCACCTTTATATCTGCCAGCTAAAAGCCACTGGACAATTTTGCCTCTCGCTTTCCCAGGAGCAAATGCAGACCCTCCGAAAGCTTCTAGGAAAGTCAGCTCTAATAGTGGCATCTTTTTGTCAGGGATCCTCCAGCAGCAGCGTAACAAATGGCTAGCAGAGAGAAGGGGGAAAATCGCAGCCAGGCCTGGTATCACTCATTGCTTTCGGGTTACAGTTCCCAAGTGATAACAGCTATTAGCAACACTTTGACGGCTTCCCTACCGTGGAGGGGAGGGCAGGAGACAGAAAACATGTCAAGCCATCACCTCCATGTTAAGTGATAAGTACCTATTTAGGCGGCAGAGTTAAAGCTGAATGCATCAAGCAGGGAACACTTTGTGCCAAAAAAAAAAAAAAAAAAAAAGGAAAAAAAAGAAAAGGACCATATAGATATATAAAAAGCAGAGTTGGGATATTTGTTCTGCTGACAGCAGCTGTGATGGATCGTTTAAGAAAAATAGACTCCCTGTGTTTTTCCAGGGCTATCAGAAAGCTGGAGTCCAGCACTTTAACACTCTCAAATGACCGGCCTTGAGAGGAAGCAGGATGTCAGCAGTGCCAATGCTGCCCCAGCGAGCTGCTGGGTTTGGGGCTGGTGGTTTCCATCCATCCCTCGCTCCAGCAGCTGTATCCAGAAACATGTCCCCTCCTCGTGCAGCTCCAACCCCACGCTGCACGGGGAGCGATGGAGGTAACGCTGTGCACGTCTGGCTCATGCCAAACCTGCCGAGCACCCAAACGGGGAGGATGGAAATGCCGAGCGGGGCCGTGGCTGCCCAGCACGGCAGGAGGGGCAGGAGGAAGGAGCGAGCACACGGCTCGGACAAGATTGATGGCCTCGTTGCCATTAAGAAAAAAATTAGCCGGTGGCGGCTATCATATTAAAGGGTGAAGAAGCCGTGAATTATTTTCTTAAAGATCTTATCACTTACAATGATAATTTTACCTTCCAAAAGGCCACTTTTAATGAGGCAAGCCAGGCAAAAAGTCATGATTTAATGCCAGATTTTTTTTTCCAAACACATTTTACTGCTTTTTTGTCCATGTTTAAAAAGCGCCGGTGACCTTTTTTTATTTAGTTTGCCCCAGGTGTAATGCTCAGGCTGATCCTCTCAGGGTTTATAACCTCCGCGGAGAGTGCCTTTACCCAATGGAGAGATGATTTAAAGGGGAGGGAGAAATATGAGGCTGCACGGTGGCTCACACGAGTGTATTTGACACTGGGAGCTGTGGTTTGCCAGGGGAGGGGACACCAGGGAGAGGAGGATGCTCTCACCCCGGTAGCTCAAACGCTTCCCAAACAGGTAGCCAAGGCAGTGAGCGTGGCACAGATTTCTGCATGCCATGCCTCACTTTTGAGGTGGAAAGACAGGATTTGGGTCTGCCCAGCAGCTTAGGGGTACATGAGGGCTGGGAGGGCAGGTGCAACGCTGCCCTTTTCCCCTGCAGCCATCTTCCCAGATGCTGGCGATGAGATGGAGCACCTAGCCTCTGGGAAACAGCCCCAATATGACGATTTGGGGAAAAAGAGGCCAAAATCAGGAAGGCGGACAGCCTGGCCCGATGCAGTAATGGAAGTCACCCTGCTCTCCAGCACCTTTCCCAATCCCTCAGCCCCTGAGCCTGCTTCCCCACGTGCCCCGTGGCCATCCCACCAGCACGGGCTGCAAGGCAAAGTGTGCCACATCTCAGGAAAATGAGAAAAACAAATGAAGTCGAGTTTCCTAACAGCAGAGGGGAAGTGTGACTTGGCATCTCTAACGCCGTGCTCAACATGCCGGCAAGGTATTTAAAATTGAAGTGCTTGCACACAATTTAAAAATAGACAGTTTATTAATCTAAACTGCAAGTGTATGTAGAAGAGGCCTCGAGATTGACATCTTTGGGATTAGTTTAGCCCTGCGTTTTTCCAGAGGTCATCGCCATGGTGCTCAGGAGGTTTGTGGAATAAATGGGGCCGGCGTTCTTCCCGGGACCACACGCTAAAAACTAATACATAACGTTTAATTTACTGTCTCCATAGCTAGCCCAACCATTTTTCACATAATAATATTGGATTAGAGCTACCAGAGGCTGAGGGGGGAGCTGGAGGCGGGGAGGGTTTGTCTGTCTGTCGAAGGGGAATAGGGAGATGGGTATTTTTTCCCCTTTTCTAGAATACATTGGAAAACGGAACGCATTTAACCCTCCCAGCTCCAGAGCACTCCGCTTATTAGGGGAGAAGGGGCATTAACACTGCTGCCATCAGGATGTTGTTCCGAGTCCCACTTGAAGGCTTTGAGTCCCTCCAATTTATGGGATATGTGCAGTCTTCCTTCAAAAATGATCTTCGTTCTCCTCTTAGAAAATAAAACCCCTAAATTATAGCAGGAGCTGGGGTCTGCATTCTGCAGAAGTTCTCCTGGTAGCTCCTCACAGCTGATTAGCTGATAACTGAGCACCCCAGCGGGGCAATTCCCCCGTGACCCCTCTCACCCAGCACCCCAAATCCTGCTCCCTGCCTGCACCCCTCGCCGCTTTGCTTCCCTTGCCAGGCAGGCTGTCGGAGCCCGGGGATCACATCCTGCTGACTGAACGGATTTGTATGCTGAGTCATTCTTCCCCTTGCTTGTATCTTTCCAAAAAATGCACATTTTTTCACGTTTCATTTCAGCCCAGAGGCAAATGTTTCTGGAATGCTTGCCTTTCTCCAAGGTATTATGCTTTTTAATAATGTTGTCACCACACTTGACCTGTCCAATTCAGATGATATCTACACTTCCCTTTGCAAACATACACATCTCCGAGCAGTCATTTATTGTTGGATCTTGCCAGCTGATTCTCGGAAACAAACATCTGGAGAGCTGTGCTTACAGTGTATATTTTTTACAACGCAGCGTGCCATATTTAACCTAGTTTAGCTAATTTATATTTTAAATTAGAATTTTAAATTGGATTTCCCCTTCAAATTCTTCTAATAATAAACTTCGCTTACAACTCAGCGTACATTTTTTTAAATGCTGTCAAACTCCTGCAGGAATTTTCCCGCTCAGGTTCATTGCCTGTAGAATTTAGACTTACCCACTATTGACTTGAAGTTTATCAGCGATTTCTTAGGTCTCAAACACCACTGATCTTTTTAACCTTCTAAAAGGCCCTTTTTTTCTGCGCCGCTTATTAAAATAAATAGCATCATTACAGAATGAAGAGGTGGTTGTGCTGCTGAGAGCTTTAGCGTGGTGTACAAGGCTAGGGAGAGATGTAGTGGAACTTGCAGTGGTGGATGAGCGTGCGCTGGCGTTGCTCCGTGCCAGCACACCCCCGCGTCGCTGTATGGTTTTTGTAGATTTCTGGGGGGTTTTATTCCTCAGGGGACTCTCCTGGACCCCCTATGGCATCTGCAGGGCAGTGTGTGTCTGTGCAGTGCTGTACAACCAGAGATAAATTAACGGGCACCTGGGAAGCCTCGTGTGCAAGATGCTCGCCCAGCACAGGAGGGGCACACGCAGAGCAGCGTTTGCTGCCGTGGCTGTTTCATTGCCTCCCCCAGCCCATGAGTGCTGGGCAGCCTTTACGGCCCAGGGATGCGTGCTCATGCTTCCCTGTAAATAGTTCATCCGTCAGATGGGGTAGGGGAGGGCTGATAGGAGAGAAAGCAAATTTAAGATGGTTCTCACCAGCTGAATCACTTTAAATCGCACGTCCCTTGGGCTCTGGGCTGGTGTCTGCTTCTAAAACTGGCAGCGCGTGCTGAAAGCAGCATCAGCCTGACCTCCCTTCCCAAGCCAGCAAACCTGATGGCCTCTGCCCGGCATGGATTGCGGGGTGTCCCTGCTGCCCCTCCTCGCACATCGCTTTGAGCAGATGTGTTTGCACTGGGCTGGAGCAGGCAGCAGCCCCTGCAGCCCATCCCGTCACAGGGCAGGTGATCAAATCCCTTCAAGGTGAAGTGTGAAGCCACTTCACACCCCCACATTGCAGCAGTCTGTCCCCACGCCAGGTGGACGTGTTCCCCGCACCTTGAGGGCAGCTTAGCACGGGGCAGAGAGCCCGGCCATGCTCACAGCATGAATTTCTCCTTTCTCTCGCAGTCAATTTTGTTGTCGGCCTCAATCAAGCGGGAAGGAGACTCCCCGACAGCATCGCCCCACTCCTCGGATGACATCCATCACTCGGACAGATACCAGGTAAGCAGGCAGACACCAGCGCTGCTCTCGCCATAGCCGGGGAGCCAGCTCGCTCCAGCACCCGCAGCTCTCCAGGAGCTCCCCAGCTCTGTACCAGTGCCCACCGGCCTGCAGACTGGGGACACAATCACTTTGTCCTCACATGGCCACAAAGGCAGATTTTTGCCTGCAGGGTCCTCCCAGCTCTGGCTTTGAAGCACAGCTGTGCAGAACTGCTTGAAATCGTTGTAAAGGTTTCTGTTGCATTATATTCATCACCCTTGCCGTTGCTATGGCTGTGTTTGTCATTACTTACCCCATGCCACCGTGAAACTTCCAGAGAAGTGATTTTATTATTTTTTTTTGTCTAAGAGTGAATGATGTCAGCCTGCAGCAGGCCAAAATTCTCCGTTTGGCTGGTGTGCCGCTGCCCAGCAAACCGACTCGTGACTCCCACCCAAATTTTGGACCATCCACAACCATGCCAGCGTGTTTTGTAACCCTGCTCTGCCCAGAGAAGTAGCGGGTCTTGACTCGTTGCGACACACTGAGTAAACGTTCAGGGAGATGGAACAGCAAAGGATGAGGAAGGCAGCAGCCAGAGTACAGCTCTGCTTGTAGGAAGTCTGTGTTTTGGGGGCAGGCTAGCAACCTGGACTCCAGTTCGAGACAGCTCCGAACAGTTTGGCTGCAAGCCTGTGCTCAGCCACTGGCTTCAAAACTCCGAAAGGCAGCTGTTAAAATAGCTGTAGCCTTTAGCACAGACCCAAGCATTCCTCTGCCTGCCATGAGGACAGGCTGGGTGGGCCATAGCTGTACCAGCCTGGCATAAAACCATGACCCTACAGGCATCCCTATATCCCTATATCCTCTCCTATATCCATGGCCCTATGTCCTTGGCAGTGACACCCTGTGCCCAATGTCAGGGGATCCTATATAGGCCACTTCACATGTGCCAGGTCTGCATTTGGAGCTGCAGGAGAGGCTGATGGCCACCATTTGGGGTCTAGCCCAGCAGCCCCAACTAACGCACCCGTTCCTGGAGATAGGCCCTATTAGTAGCAGAAAACTGCCTTTGTTGCCCATTATCCTGCCCTCTGCCCTATTATTAGTGATATTATCAAACAAGGGCCAAGTCCTCTGGGTTTTGCTACATATTCCAACGTAGCTGTGGGTTCTAATTTGGTGTCACATCACGGTTGCTTTGCCCTTGTATGAATGATGAGACCTGGTGCAAAGTAAGAGAAGCAAAACCCACAGAAGATGCAGAAACGCCTCGTTCAGGTAATTCATCTCTCTTTCCCGCCTACTTAATAAGTAGGCTAATAAATAAATTATGCTCCTTCCAAGAGGGTGTGGAAAAGACTTTTGCAATGGCCCCCTTTGTTCGAGAACACCCCTCCCTTCCCGTTCCTCCAGATTTCAGTCTCGGTGAAATTGGCGGTCCCTTGCAGTCCTCTGTTCCTATAAATTTTTATTATGTCATACTTGAGGACAAATATTCTCAGCAGAAGCCCCCTCTCTGTGCTGAGCCTAGCTGGTCTCTAATGTGTTTTAAGTTTGTGAGTGTCTTTTATGGAGGGTTGCAGCCCTTAATGCAAATGCGTAATGGGAGCTGTAAGCCCGCACTGCAGGGAGAAAAGACCTCTGGGGCCTGATTTTCATTTACGCTTACGCTGGCTGCTTTATGCCGCTCTGGCAGCGTAAAGGGACCTCGGAGTGGGTGCCAGGGTTGTGTAAAGCCTCTGCGTATCCTTAATAAAGCCACACCATCCATGAGGATTCAGTCTTCCTGGCTTACTGAGTGAAATGCTCAGGAACCAGAGCTGAAGGCTCTCGGTGACTTTAAAGGCTGCGAAATTTAGCTTTCCATATGCAGCGGTGTGCTGGGACTATGCCTGTCCCTTGTGCTTTGTGTGATCTAATGGCAAATATGCACTGTATTAGTAACACGCTAGGGTGGGAGTTATTGGCGTACAGCTTTTCAGAACTCCTGTGACTCGTTTTCCTTAGTCCTCCTGCTTATTTACCATGGGGATATTTAGGGAAGAAAGAGATTTGTGAAAGGGAGTGCTGCAGGAACACCGGCTTGCACAGTGCTCGGGCTGTCCGCATTGCTTAATTAATTAATCAACTAATTAATTAAATTAATTAACTAATTAATTGAAACCAGCGACGAGCAGCGTGAGGGGATGCTGCCGGGGGGCACAGGGCCGGTCATGGCGGCAGGGAAGGCCCCGGCCTGGCTGAGGCACCCCGAGGCCCTGGGGCTGCCTGGCCCTGAGGGAGAAGGCGCAGGGCAGCAGCTGATTGGCCGGCACCACTGGGTTCCAGTCGATCCCAAGGCCCTGATTGGCTGCCGCCGTCGGGCCTGAAGCGCTCCCTCTTCCTATTGGCCAAAGCGCAAGGCCTGCAGCCTCTCCTAGTCCTCCATTGGCTGCGTGGCCCTGCAGGCCGATTACCCCCGCCCTCTGATTGGCCAATCCCTCCCGCCGCAGGGCGCTGATTGGCCGGGGGGGTGCGAGGAGGGGCTTTGACGGGAGGGGGGGGGCCGTGCTGCCGCCTGCCGGTTGCCATGGGAACTCCCTCCTCCGCCGCCTGACCTTTCACCCCCCCCAGCTCGGCGGCGGGTCACATGACCGGGGCCAACATGGCGGCGGCCGCCGGGGGCTGAGCGGCGGCTCCTGCCGGGCCGGGCCGGGCCGCGCCGCATCCGCCCGCATCCCGGGCCGCGGGGGGGGGGCCGCCGCTCCTCCGCCTCGCCGCCAGCCCGCGGCTATGCAGAGCGGCACCAGGGGGCCCGGCGCAGGCGGCCGGGAAGAGGTGGGGGCGTGTGGGAGGCGGGGGAAGGCCCCGGGGGGGGTTTGGAGGGGGTTGGGGGGGGCGTTGTGGGGGGGGGGGCGGCCGGGCCTGGGCCTCGTTGACTGAGGGGGGGGTGCTGATGGTTCTCCGCTCTTGTGTCCCCTCTGCAGACCTTCCTGCGGGTGCGAGCCAACCGGCAGACGCGGCTGAACGGTGAGTGCGGCGCCACGGCTCTCCTCCAGCCCCGCCGGGCCCCAAAATCCCCCCCCCGAGGGGTCCGGATCCCCCCCCCCCCCCCAACATCCCGGCCTGGCCGCCTCCGCTGTGGCAGCCCCCGGGCTGGGATCGCTGCACGCCGGGCCCCCGACACGAGCCGAGCCGTGCACAGGGCCTGGGCCCACTGCTGTGAGGCCCCGCGGCCGCTGCTGGGTTTTCGCGGCTCGCCCGGCCGCACCGAGGTCTCGCAGTGAACTTTTAAAGCAGCGGTCGCCCAGTCTCTGAGCGGGCTTGCGTCTGACGTCACGGTTGTTGTGATTTTTTTTTTTTTTTCCTTTCAGACCCGCAGATGCTGGCGCGTTGCTTTTAATCCCGTGTTTCTGGGTGTTGATAACAACAAGAGGGCAAATGCGCTTAGTGAGAAGTCCTTTAGTGTTCAAAAACTAAACCAGAGCTCGTTTTCTTTCAGAGAGATCCATCCCTATCTTTTCTTTACTTAAGTTTCAACTTCTTCAGCTCTTTCCCCAAACTTCAGAGAAGTTAGATCTTAACCACTTAAATAATACCAATATTCTGCCATCTGATCTTATAGATGACCTTATAGCTGGTCTAATAGGTACCACTTGGCTTAGTTGCTCAAGCCACCAGGCTTGCCAATTTTGAGCTTCCTGCTGTGATAGTTTGGGACAAACGGGTGACGTGATGATGCTGGTTAGTTAGGAAAAGGTAAAGATATCTTTGCAAAACAGCAAAAAGCTTTAGATGGTGCTGATGCTAAAATAGCGTGCTTAAAGTTGAAGTGCTACGCTTGGTATAATCTTAAATGGAAGTTTTATGAAGTTACTGACCCAATGTCTTCACAAGGAGTGCATACCTGAGTTCAGAGATGGCTCCGAGACTCTGAAATACCCACCCCAAGGGCCAGAACCTGTGAACTCTTGAAGGTCTGTCGAGTCCTACATCAAAGAGATGAGTTACCGTGCATCAATTTGGGGTAATTGTTGGCATGTGCACGCTACTAGATGAGCGCAGTGAGCTGCCAGCGTTTGCAGGCAGTCCCCTTTCCTGACACAGGCTTCAGATGAGTGCGATGCACTCGGGGGTTACCCTGCAGTGACTTGTTTTGTGTGACAAAGGTCTCTGGAGTCAGTGATGTCAAACTGTTTCTTTATCGTTTTGGATAGTTCAGTCTAAGCTCACACCTTCCGCCTTTTTTCAGGCCAGTAATTTTAAATAATAAAAAAAGTCAGAGCCAGGCTGCAGAGGTACTTGGCATTGTGGAGTCCTTCAGGATGAATGAAAGCTCTTGATGACAGCGTGCTCTGCTGAACTGGCGCAGCAGTGCTTTCTGCTTTTGACTTCAGCCTGACAAGGCTGCAGCGCTGTCAGTGTGGGCTACAATCAAGGAACACCTCTTGGGCCCTGTTTTGGGATGTTTTGGTCAACCTGGGCTTGTCAACTAACGGGAGCCTCAAGTTTGCTCAGCATTTGCATTGCTTTTGCTGAACCCTTTACTCTTTGTATATGCATTGTGGGGTACAGTGAGCAGAACTAGCAGACGTGTTCCAGGTGAGGGCATTTGGTTAATTTGTTTAATCCACTTTGAATTGTGATGTTTCCTGGCTGTTCTGCTCTACACCCTAACAGTACCAGGTCCAGAAGTTAGGAAGCTGAATGCAGAACTACTAGCTGAAATGCTTTGGATCACAAAGAAAGTCAAGCCGGATCAAAATTGGTTCCTCCTGACCTTAGCTTTTCATGATTCTTGGTTATTATTCACAGAACGTCCCCGTAGTGATGCCTGATTCACTCCTATGCTGTCAGATTTGTGTCCAGCCGGGTGGTCGGATAGGTGTGCAGCTCCTTTCAGTGCTTGTGACCACCAGACTCTGCCTGCTTTCTTCTTTCCTCCTCACCAGTTGTTTGCTCTAAAATAACTCGTGGTATCCATAAGCTTTGCCACGTTATTGTTAAACAGTTACTTAAGCACTGTTGCTCCAGATGGAGAACGCTTGAGCGCTGTGGGGAAAAAAAAATGCTTATTTGTCTGTATCTTGTGTTTTAATGAGCATCTAATCAATCACACAATTTTTTAGCTTGCTCTGTGAGATTGGTTTCCTTATCCCTGTCAGTTTACATTGTCAGAAATTTTGTAGGACTTGTCCAAAGGCATCTGGCTCTTTGTTGAATGTTCTTATTGACACACTGAAGAAACTTAGCATATAGAAAACTCTGTCAATGAAGAATGTACCATTTTGTTTGCTTCTGTTACATTCCAAAGGTATTTTTCAGTATCGATGCTACCAGTTTGTTTTGGTATCTGTGAAGTTTCTTACCAGCTGAGCTCCAATATCACTTTGGGAAACTCCTGTAGAAGGAGGCCCGTGGCGTTCGCTCTTCTCCCACGTTGTCCTTGACTCAAATCTCAGCTGCCCTGGCTTTTTGTGCCTGAGTCCCGTCAGATCTCCTGGATTTGTTTCATCCCGTTGTGGTTGCTTCAGGCAGAACAACAAGAGCTAAGAGAAGGTAGAGAGAGGGGCATCTTCTGGGAGCTGCTGTTGGCCTGGCTGCCAGGTGATTAGGTCCTGATAGTTACGTGGTTTATGGGCACCTGGCAGTTCAGAATTTTAATTCTGGAAGTCAAGCTTTTAACTTAAATTGAGCTGTAAGTAAGGTGAACGCATTTGCAAGCCTTGAAGCAGCAGATTAATGTTCTGTCTTCCAGGCTCTTGACGGAGTGTTGGTATCTGAAGCTCCCCGTCAGGCTCAGTGAGCTAATCCAGCACCTTTCACCTGTGCTAAACTCACTTTGCAGAGGTTGTGTCCTCGTGAACCCAGGAGTATGAGATGCTGATTCCCTACAAACCCGTGTGGGGAAGAAGGCATTTCTTTCATTTGCCTTGTTTCCAGTGTCACCCAAGTCAGAACTTTTTAGCCACCCTGCAAATTGATGCTTACGGAATTTAACCTGCTTAGGTGCTCGTTCAGAATCAGAAGCACAAAGTTACACGGGTCTATCGGGACGTGGATTCTGCAGGTCTGTGCCGCCCTCAGAGAATAGTGTCAGATTGCTGAAATCATCTGCGTGGAAGTTTGGCCGTGCAAATGTGAAAGCCCCATTGAGACCCTTCTGTGAATTTGGCCCTTAATGTTCTCTCTCAGGCAGATGAGCAGCAAATTACACACAAGGTCTGAAACAGATTTATTCTTGACCATCTGTTTTCCTGCTCTAGCATGTTCTTGAGGTGGCTTTTTGTACTCCACCGTTGCTGCCTTTGTTCCTCTGATCAGAATCTCTTCGATAGGCTGCTCAGCCCCAGAAGCTTTTTGTCCTAAGTCCAACAAAGCGTAAGTTCTTGCAGTAGATTTGTAGAGAGGAGGTGCTGGGATATCTTCGAATGAAACTCCTTTGGCAGCTGCCTGGGAAACCGGTTCCAGGACCAGTGGTGCCCCTGATGGAATGCTGAGGGGATTGGAGTTGGACTCAAACCAGCACCAGCACATCGTGGGCTTCTGCAGCTGGCGATGGGTGGGGGAGGGATAAAGCTAGATGGTTTTCACCGGAAAGGAGACAAAAATGTTTCCATTTAATTTGATTGGCCTGCCATTGCAGGAGCTGCTAATGATGTCTGCATGGGGCTCGGGGGACCACTCAACCTGGTGGAAGGAATCATGAGAGGTATTGCTAGTAACTTAATCATCCCCTTCGATGCTGCAGGAGAGCTTTGTGTAGTGTCCACTGCTGGATGCTCTGTAAGAGCACTCCTGAGGGAATTAGGCTGCCCTGTGCTGAAGGTGAGTTTTTGTTTACAGGGGAGGTGGCAGTGAATACTGAAACCCATTAGGTTTTTTCCCAGGACACTTTTCTGGGCACTGGTAGGGCTCAAAGAGGCTGTGTCCTGCTCCTTGCTGGTGTTATCAGCAGAGTGATGCTACAAGGGGATGTGAGAGGACAAAGTGCTCGAGGCTTTAGTGCAACCTCAGGGAGAACACACCCAGCAAGAGCACTGCGTAAAGGATGTCTGTGAGGAGGGGACCTTCAAGGTGCTAGAAGCCCTCAGATGGCCTAATAATAATTATTAATGTTAATAAAAATTAGTGAACTCCTCACCTCCTGCAAGAAGGCTGCAATAATAACTACAGAGTCTTTGTTCAGGTGGAGATAAGAAGGGGTCAGCCCCTTGCAAAGCCCTTTTTCCCTGAGCTCAGTCCTTTGCAGCCAGTCCTCTGCTGGCTGTGTTTTTATCTCCCTGAATTACAAGAGGGAATGGCTTTTTTTTTCTTTCCTTTCCCTCTCCCAAGCTCCCACGACAGGAGCGTGGGGGAGAGGGATTAGTGAGCTAATTAGAAATGATTGCATCTATCAACACTAATTAACAATCCTGTGGTCTCACTCCCGTGTTCTTTTGAGCTGTTCCCCGTCGGGACAGCGCCACAATCACCCCGTGCCTTTGGGGCTGCTCTGTCCCTGCTGCGCTGATTGGAAGTGATAGCCGGGCATGGAGAGCGCTGCTCGGGACGGCCTTCGCTTCCTTTCCTTTCCTGCTGTCACCAGGGGCACCCCGAGCCTCCACGGGATGAAAATGGCAGGGGGATTCGCTTTCAACACCTCTTCTGTCCAGTGGCTTTCTCACTCGTGGCACTGGAGCTGGAAGGGCTGCAAGAAGCTAAAGGAGCCGAGAGGAGCTGTCTGCTGGGTCTGGCACGGAGCTGAAAGAGCTCGGTTCTGTTCCCAGCACTTGGGCAAAGCAGGTGCTTGTTGTGGCAAAAGGACCCCAGGAATTTATCAGCGCAAGACCTAAAACATGACGCTTTCCTTTTGTTACTGTGGGAGCACATGGGTTGGAGGAGTCTGGCAGTAAAAAATCCAAAATACTGATACACTCGTCAGACAGACTGGCTGACCTGGATTCATTGGCCACAGAGACTCCTACCCAAATATTTTCCCTGCTTCTTCCCTCCATGTTTAAAACCAGGACGAGGTGAGGGAAAGAAGTCTGTGACCAGGAGCGAGAAGGCTTTGTTTCCATCTTCGTGCGTTTTTCTCTGGTCAGATAGGTGTTTACTGGGGTATGGTCGAGTCAGATTCCAGCCTCCTCTCCTGTTTTGTGCTGGCTCTGCAGAGCTAATGAGGCAAGGAAGGAGCATCTGAAACTTGTGTGGAAGAGCCGAGCAGGAGGCTGCAGGTAGTCACTAAACCAGAACTCCAGAAGTCTCTCATGCACTGAAGTACAAAGCAGACAGAGCTTGGATTAACTGAGGCTGCTGCTGGTAACAGGGCTGCGTGACCTTGGCGGAGGAAGAGGAGGAGGGAAGGCTTTGGGGGCTTCAGGAAGGGAAAATAGAGAAGCTGAGGGGGTCGTTGTTTTATTTAAAAGTGGAACGTAATTTATCTGGGCACACTGAAATCAGAAATAACACTTTTTAATTAATGTTTGCTTCTGTTTTGACTGGAAGCCGAGCAGTTTACCTTCTGGAGTAAAGGTTGGCAATATGAGGAAAATAACTGGCTTAAGCAGATGGAATAGGAGGGAAACTAGCAGAAACATCCTTCTAGGAGTACTGAACTACCTGAGGTGTGAGGAGAGGCAGGTGGGTGTCTGCCTAGCGCGAGAGAGGAATGTGGAACTGCAGCAAACAAAATCAGACAATTGCTGAAAGCCGTGTGCATTGACTCAAGAGGGTCGCTCAGAAACACTCCTGGTGTAGTCTTAAGCTGTCTCTTACTGTAGGAATGTTACACTTGCAGAGTCATTTTCATGAAACCAGGAACACAGGTTTGTTGTGGAGGGGGTTTTCTTGCAAATCTGCTCTCTTTTGGTGCAGAAAATTATTGTCCAGGGAAGAATTTGCTGCTGTGTTAATCCTAGAGCATCATGGAGTGTATGGGATGGTGAATACTCCTAATTCTGGGTTGTGGGGAAGCATGTCCTAACCCAGAGAGTCCCACGTGCAGGGAAGCCAACAGGAAAGCCTTGAAAGAAGCCTTTCAGGTCTGTGGTGGTGCGCTCAGCTAAATCGTGACAAATCACTCGGTGATGTGAATGCACTAAACTGACATTTTAGAAAACAATTGACAGAAACTTTCCCCGTACCCTGGTAGGGTCCTGGCGTTCCAGCACCTTTCTCCTCGCTGGCTGCAGGGAGCTGTTGATCTTCCAGTCTGCAGGCACAAAGGCCCAGAGCGCGCCGCGGCGCTCGCCACGTCAGGAATGATTTCTGGCTAACGCAGCTCTTTGGTGGTGTCATCTCTCATTATCACTTGGGCTTTCCTTGGGCTTTTCCTTGTCTCTCATTCAGAATTTTGACCTTCCTTATTAATTAAACAGGAACTTTCCTGCAGCCAGTGATTGAGTTATTCAGTAATACCTGCCTAAAGCCATCATCATAAGGGACAGAAGTTCTTTTTAATGCAAATGATTTGGTTCCAGATGTTTTGATCACATTAAACGATGGCTCAAATTAACCAGAGATTGGATTAAGCAACAGGCTACCTTGGCTGCTTTTTCTAATCATCGTGATTCCCAACGTGTTTGTTTCCCAGCACGTGCCCTCAGGAAGGCAGCATAGCCCCAGTTCCTCTGCACATGAAAATAGGGAAATAATAGAGACAGAAGCTATCCAGGATAGGTGCTGCATTTGTACCAGCAAGGATCTTCCCATAAATGTTACCTGCTGCTAAGGTGCTCCTCTGACTTGTTAGTGACTGTCTGGGAAGGAACTATTCAGGGTTTGCAGGTCCTGAAAGTGGTCATAACTTGACTTGTCCAAGGCTTATGGAGCACTGCACCAGCTCTCTGTGGTCTGAGCTAGTTTCTGTGTAGGGAGTGGGTGAGTCTCCCACTTAGAGACATCATCCAGAAGAGGGTTCAGTGGCTTGATTTGAAAATCTCACCGAGATTTGAAAACAATTTGGGCTTCCAAGAGAAAGTATGTGAATAACTTACATAGGGTTGTGCAGTAGGTATTTGCTCTCCTGGCTCTTCAGCTGTGAGCAGCTGCCTTTCTGAAATCAGGTTATGCTGAGCCCCAGGTTGCAGGTTTCACGTGGAAAGCACTAAATACAATTCTCCATGCTGTTTAGGGGGTCAGAAAAAGGAGTTGTGATGGGGTTTTCTGGTGTGAAACCTTGCCATTTCTGCCCAAGGCTTGTTCTTTGGAGCTGAGCACCCAGGGAAAAGTGGAACTGCAAACTTGACATGTCTTCCTCTTTTGTTTTCTTTCCTTGGTTTCTCCATGCAGCTCGGATTGGAAAAATGAAACGGAGGAAGCAAGACGAAGGGCAGGTATGTCCCCTCTGCAGCCGACCTCTGTCAGGATCCGAGGAGGAGATGAGTAGGCATGTGGAACAATGCCTTGCAAAGGTAGAGGCGCAGCAGGATCGCCAGCTGCCATTCCCTTCTCCCTACTCCCAGCTTTGTCTGCAACTGACCTAATGTGGGGCAAAAACTAACATTGCTGAGCTCGCAGGCAACGCTAACTATGTCTCCCTGAGATCTGTAGTCACTTGCCTTTGTCTTGGAAGATGGATTCTTCTGGATTTTCTCTTGTGTCGCATTAGTGACTTTTTTATTTCATGCACCCTTTCACCGTTATTGAAGTTGAAGTTGTAGACTGTAAAGGCAGAGCTATTGAAGTTTATGAAGCCTTTTGTAGGACTTTATGCTTCCCGTGGAGCACAGCAAGAGGAGTTCTTTTTGATCTCTGCCTTTGACAACATTAGAATTATTTTTTGTTGGCTTCTTTTGTAAGACTGGCACCTGTAAATGTTGCATGACCACCTTACTGTAGGAAGTGCGTTTGAGCAGAACCATTCTCTTGCTGTTCTTCCCAAAGACGGGAATAACGAGGAACAAGCCCTAGGGGAAAGAGAGTTGCCACAGGGCTTTTCATGCTTGTTTTGCAGAAAAGCCCACAGCAGAAAACAAATTCCTTCTTGTTGCATCAAGGGGTGCATGATGTAAGGAGGGGTGCCTTTTGATCAGCACACCCAAATAACGTGCTCTGGGAGAAAATTCCGTGCTAGTTCCTGTAGCTTGGGAGCTTCTCCGTGCTGGGGATCAAAGGAATCTGTTGCTTCTATGGTAGAGAGGGAAATCGTGCATGCAAAGTAAGGGAACGCATGTGAAATGCACGTGTGTCATTGTAGGAATCAGAGCTTAAATTTCTGTGCGCAAAAATGATGACCCCTTGCCACTTCTGATCTTAAGGTCATCGCGTTTGTCTAGTGCTGATTTACTTCTAGGTGCCTGGGGATGGGGGAGGGAAGCAGATGCTGCCCTGGGAACAGTCCGGCTTTCCTTCTCCATCCCACCCTGAGCTGTTAGCCTCAATGAGCTATTTCGTGCATCTCAACGCTCTGCCCCTGCTTTACCCCGTGCAGAGAGAAGGTTCCTGCATGACTGAGGATGACTCTGTGGACATCGAGAACGAGAACGGCAACCGCTTCGAAGAGTACGAATGGTGTGGGCAGAAGAGGATACGGGCTACCACTCTCCTGGAGGGAGGATTTCGAGGTGCGCCAATGTGTTGGGGTCACTCGTGAATCATTCTGCTGTTGAAGTTGATTGTTGCTTGTCTTTGGAAGGAGGGACCTGGAAATCTCTTTCACCAAGGGTGGGACCTAAGCCCTTTGCAAGCAAGTAAAGCAGTTCCAGCTTTCTGCCCCTCTGGAATTGCAAGAGTCAAAATTTCTGCAAGGCTTGAACAAAAGCATGGCATTATTTCGTGCTCGAGAAATGTGGCTAAAGAGGGAATGAGTAGGAATGGGCAGAATGGGGAGATCATTTGGGGAAAATAGCTTCTTATGTGTTACACATAGTAAGATATACGTGGAAATATGTGAAGAGAGGGAAATAGAAATGAAATTGTAAAAATTCCCAGCCTGGAGTGACGAAAGCTGGTGTATCAGCCTCTGGTGATGTATTGAAGGTGACAGCTAAGTCGCTTTAGCACCTGCATAAAATATTAAAGGCCCGGTTGTGCATTTATCACTCCATCCCTTTTAAGGTTGATAAATGAGAATCCAGGAACCTGCTCTGCACCTCCAGCGCTGCAAGCCCTTAGGGCTCCCAGACAAACACATTTTATTTTTCCTTCTTCTTCTGCTCCTTCCCCAGTGACGGGGAAATCAGTTACTGAGGAGAGAGTGAGTTATGGCAAAATTTGACCTCCCGTGAGCTTTATTGGTGAATGTAATTTTAGCTGGAAACCTGGCCCCTTTCTTACACTCAGCCCTTTGGCCTCGAAGAGGAGGATTTACTAAACTGTTCTTTGGCACGAACCTCTGGCACTAAGGGGAGCCTCTCGCAAGCAATCCACGTAGTGCATGCCTAATGAGGGGAGGAAAGCTGGCTCCCTCCGTTCAATAAAGAGGATGGGATGTGATCTCTTCCTATATCAGCTTGGATTTTAATTTAAAGTATCTCCAGGGGAAAGGCTACTAAGTAAGGGACTTGAACTTAAAAGCCAGTCATGTGCTCAGTGGCAACCTGGCACTCCTGCTCTGCTCTTACCTTCCTCTGAAATTAAATTGTAGCAGAGCAGATGATCAGGAGCACAGAGGTGAAGGAACAACTTCTTCAGGTTTTAACGGCTACCCAGCAAAGCTCACGTTGTTTACTTCCCATGTCTGTGGCCTTCATTTTTGTAACTTTTTTTTTTCCCCCAATGTGGAGAGCTGAGTGTGTGTGTGTGATTCGAGGTAGGGTTCTGATGAGACCTTGCAGGGCCTTAGGCTTTTCTTTAGTACAGTTATTACAATCAGTAGCAGGGAAGCGTGGGATGCCTCTGTCACTGTCACTACTAGTCCTGATGAGAAACGCTACTCAGTTCATTTCTGCAGTTTTCTCCTTCACCCTCACCAAACAACTGAGTTTTTGAGAACAGTCTTCCAGTTCCTTTGGTCCTGACATTGTGGTTTCTTCACCTGGCTAATATTCCCAGGCTGTATAAATGCAGAGTACTTACTCCTTGGTACTTCTTCCTTATTTTAACTGGAACTCTTAGAAGTGCTATCTGTCATTATATAAACTATTATTATGGTATAACCCAGGATTATACCCCTTCACTTCTTGGTGCAGGATGCTCCTCCCTAATCAGGGAACTTTTTGCCACTGACTTTCTACCACATGTTTTGAGATGACCATATAGTATCTGCAGGGTACCTGCCTGCCCTGCACAAGAAGTTTCCATAAAAATTTGGGATGCAAAGCTGGAATGATCTCACTTGTTAGACAATTGTACTTCTTTTTAAGCAAGTTAAACTCTTTCATGCTCCTGTTAGTGGTTCTCATGTTTTCTCTGGCTGCTGGCATTGAGGTCTTCATCAGTCAGGCCTGCTTTGTGCGCTCTCGAGTAAACTTAAGGTGACTGTCTCTTTCCATTCTCTGCCAGTGCCGGTTCTTCCCTTGGTTTAGGGACAGAATCCCTAATGTTCAACCCTGAAGCACAGCATGACGTTTTAGAGATGCCCTCCAATGCTTAAACCTGCTTTGTCTGGAGTTGGCAAGGCCCTCGTTAACCCTCCTCACCCGAGGCTCTGTGTTTGGCTCCGTTCCCTTTGCTGAGAAGTAGCAGCGATGTGGAAATCAAAGGCCTTTCACAACGCCAGACAGCCTTTGCCAGGCTTCACGGATGTCACCAACGTCTAAAGAGTTGACGTGGGGAAATACATAAAACCAGAGGGGAGAAGAGATGGCCGTGTGTCTCATCAATTTCAGTTTTAATGGTGTGTTGCTGTGAGGAGATGTCACAGCCGGGCGGTGGGGGGAGCAGGTCGCTGCAGCCATCTCAGTCATCTCAGAGCACTGGGCAGCCTCACAAAACTGGCTCAAACTTAGCACCTGGCTTCTGTTTTTTATCGTTTTTTGGTTAATGGACAAAGCTTGTCGCTCTTGAGATGAAAAAACTTGGTTAATTTTATGAAAGATCCCCTCAGGTTCTCAGGTGAGAGGAGGTTGGGGGATCTCGGGGTTTTCATTTTGAAAACAGAAGTCAGGGAAACAAACAGCCCTGCTCAGGTTATCTGTAAGACGATCTAATGCTTGAGAGCAATCACAGTCTGAGGGGCTCGCCTGTGTGGTTCTTAGGATGAAGGTTTCTTGCTCCCAAAGCTGTTGCAGGGAAGACTTGCTCCTCTCTGCTAAGGGCTGTCTTAGGAGGTGGAAATTCTTTGTCTTCTGCACTGGTGTTGCAGCTACAAATCCACAATGGGCTCTCATGCAGCAGAGCCAAATGTGCTTACCCCAAATTGCAAGAATGTGGAATGTAAATGAAGGTTGTTGTCAATTATATAGGGTTTGGAACCACTTTGTTTCAGCAGAGGCCCTCTTTAAGGTAGGAATTTGTATCTGGAGAAGTTTCTTCTGTTTGGGATGGGTGCAGAAGGCTACCAGCATGAAATGCTGCTGTTCTAATCAGGCTCTTGCTTGGAAGCAAAAAGCTATACAGAAGTATTAATAAAATCTATTCCTATCTCAGAACTGTTACAAGACCAAAATGTCTTTTGAAATACCTGAACACTTGGTAGCCATCTGTCCCCATGTCTCAGGATCATCCCTCTCCGATGGGCTTTGTTGCAGGAGATTATTTCATGCAATCTTTGTCTAATGAGTTTCTCTGTTTAGGAAGCCAACGAGGCTTCACAAGTGAAAGCATCAAGTGGCTCCCTCTCTGTTGTTTTTTTATTTTTTTACCACTCAACGTATTTGTAGCAGCTCCTCTGTTCCTCTCCAGAATGGATGCACGTTACCCTCAGTGTTTACACTGTAAGGTTATCCCTTTAAAGAATTCCTGAGGGAAGTTCAAAAGGTTTTTTTTCTTTTTCTTTGAAAGATTCAGTGTCTCTTTTTGTGTGTATGTCTCTTACTTGAAAGAAGGAAAAGGGAGGGGGGGAGCAGGGAAAAAAAAAGTGCTTTATCTGAAAAGAATCGCATCAGCTTCGTGCTGATAGAAGCCGCTGTCATCTCTTAAACGGCTTAGCACAGTCAAAAGGCAAGAGGACTTAAAACAGTGTCTTACACAGGGATCGATGGGTGGAACACACAACTCCTAACTGCAAAAAAAAAAAAAAAAAAAAGTGCAGGGGGGAGAGATAACGGTAATGATTGCATTGAGGGAAGCTTGAGGGTGGCTTGTTCTTTGTAAGGCGGCTTCAAAGGTGTCTGGAGCAGAGCCTGAGCAAACTGTCCTGTGAAGTCGCTGCCTCTGTAGGGCTGCGGGAGGAGGGAGGGGGCCGCTGCACCCTTCTGTTCCTTAGCAGATGGGACAAAGTGGATTAGTAAATGCCAGGGTAGCAGCTCCCTTCTGCCACCCGCGCGTTCGAGGAGGGGTTTTTGGCACTCAATCTCTCTCTCTCTCTCTCACCCTCCCTGCGAAGGGGGTTTGCCCAGGAGAGGGGCAGGAGGCGAGCTGCGGCCGGGGCTGTCGGCAGGGGACGGGATGTCAGTTTATCGATCGCACCTCAGTCAGGAGAGCTGCAGGCGCAGCGCTCTGAGCACGAGCGGCAGCGTGCTTAATGTGATTGAAAGGCAGTTAAAATGGCGGTGACCTTTTCAGGGGGAATTAGATTGCCTGCCAAGAGTGGTTAGAGGGAGTGATAACGCCAGCTTGAGGAAGCTGTCCAGTCTGCTTCAAAGGGAGGGAGACAGAGACAGGGAAAGCAAACTAGCAGCAAGTACCATTTAAAGCACGAGCCACGCGGTCTGATAGAACAGAGATTGCTGTCCTCTTTAGATATGAAAAGATTGAAGAATTGTAGCTAAGTTCTCCCCGTCCGTGCTGTCCTCCTCTTCTCCCTTCCGTCTCCCCCGCTGCAAAGCCTTCCTCTGGGCACAGCACCAGAGTCATCACCATTGCTCTCCTGGGCTTCTCTACTTCAGCGGATCAATTGCCTTGAAAATAAGACAGAAGAGGGAAAGACTTTGAAAGCGTTAAAATGGTAAGCAGGGCATTTTCAGGGAAGGATGCTTTCTAAGAAAGATCAACACGATGACAAGGATCCAACTGATGGATTGCAAATACTGCGAAAGAAGAAATGGGGATTACTTGACTCAAGTTTCTCTTTATTTCTCCGTTCTGCCCTCCTCCCAAGATAGCAAAGGGCTTGTTATCCGTTCATTAATGTCTTTAACTGGTGCTGCTCTTTTCTCTTGCTAACGTATGCAAAGAGAGACTCGGTAAAGCCCTATAAGCTGTAACAAACTACAGTTATCCCAGGGTGCCCATTTGCATTGGATCTCATGTCATGTGCAATTAGGGCAGCTGCGTGGAAAGTGGGACTGTATTAAAATGTCTGAAAGTTTACAGCAGATGGCTGTAGTCCCACAGTCAGCTTTACCTCTGCAGAATCAAGATGTGTGTCAGTTTGAGCAGCAAGAGTTACAGCCTAGCCTTCTTCCTCCGTAGGCTACTTGTCCAGGAAAGAGCTCTATGGCAATAGCTATGCTCTCCTCCAATTTATTCTCCTTCTAAATACCTGTAACATTAGAAGGCGTGAGTATTATCGTAAGCGTGAGGTCCTGTCTTCAGGATCTAAGTAGATGCATTTCATTTCCTCTGCCCCAGCAGCAGGTGTTTGTGAACGCGAGTTTGCTTGTGTCTGATAGCTGCCTGGGCAGAAAGCTCCAAATAGAGGCACAGCTGAGTTTTCCCTCTTCCCAGTGCAGTGTAATGAACGTGAAAATCTTGGAACAAACCTCTACAAACTGTACGTATGTGGGGAAACTGAAGCATGAGGAAGCAAGCTATGCTTCTCTAATGTTATGAAGGTAGTGGCGAAGCTTGCAACAGAGCTTGTAACAGCCAGAACCCCACCTAGTAGTCAGCTGTGCTCTCTTTTTCAGGTGAAATACAGTGGGGCATGCAGGAAAGCTTCTGTAGATGGGGGGATTTTGCATGTTTCAATGTGAGCAGCTTCATACTGCATTTAGGGTCATACCAATAAGAGGGTATAAACTGATCTTCTCAAATCCAGCAAATGAATTTGATCTGAGAAGTAAGAATGTGGCTTCTCCTAAGAGACCACATGGGAAATAGAATATGTCGCTGGCATATTTAGGTCGTTTTTAGAAGAATGATCAAGTAACCAGAATCATCTTCCCCATTTCTGTGGAGATGAGTCAGAATTCATTCATTTCACCCTGGCAGGCTAAAGCAGACTTCAACTTGGATGCAAGAGGAGTCTGTGGTAAGAGCACAGGAAGTCTTTGCCATAATGAAATTCTTAATCTTCCTCCCACTTAGCAAGAGCTCAGTTCATTGCCTTTCTCTGTCACACTTCCAGCATCAGCTTTCATCATGGCTCATTCCGTAAGGTGAATGCAATTCTGCAGCTACACCTCTGAACATCCTTCCCAGCACCTCATTGTTCACATTTTTGCTTTCCCGTGTTTGGTTTGTTACCTTCTGCTGGTCACTTCTACCTGTTGTAAGCTTCAAAGTGCATGAGATGTATGAATTCAGTGTTTTTCAAGTGATTATTTTATGCCTTAACCCCTCTTTAGGGGGCTGCTCAGTCCCAGAACACTTGTATGCCTTACCTCAGCCCTTGTGTAAAATGGTGGTAATCCTGGTAATCCCTCCGTCGCTGAAGGACAGTACCTTGTACTTGTCTGATGGAGTAGCCCAAGCATTTCTTAACGTGTGCACCTCTCTCCGTTGAGAGGAAGTACTTGTCTGTAAGGTAATGCTTGAGCTAAAAATGCTACAGATCTATTTACACAGTGAATATACATATAGATGAGAATCAAATGGGCTCTACCTGGCTTCCTCCACAGTTTGTGTTGATGTATAGAACTTGAGGGATTATGTAGCTAATAAATGTCTCTTGGGTACTGTACTGTACGTTAATATCAGAAGCTGACTGTAGAGAGTAGCACTAAAAGATGAGAATAATCCATGTTTAAAAAAATAATACCAGAATTCCTACCTCACATCGTGAGCCACCAAGTAAGTGATGCTCAGTGTCTTGTGTGTTTAAAGTTCACATGATGCTTCAAGCAACTGTGTTTTCATTATTGTGGAACATGATGTAATCACCGGGACTCAGCAAAGTAAAAATCACTTTAAAAAAAAAAAAAAAAATACTTTATAGGCAGTAACAGTCATGATTGCTGATATTACATTTTCATTAACTTTAATACATGCAAAAATCTAAGAACCTAATTTTTGTGCTCAAACTGCCAGAACGCGTTAGCTGAAAGGGGCACGATGAGCTAAATCTTGCTGTTTGATTTACGTAACACCGACAGTCATTCTCACCAGAAAGAGTTTCTGAGGGAGGAAGGGGAATTCTCTCCATTTGACAGCATTATGTATAATACCTGGGGGAGGAAAAGGGATGTCTGTCACCCAGCAACAGAGGAAGAAGAAAAAAAATTAAAAAGAAAACAGCAAATACTGCTGTAAAACCATGAAAATTGGCAGGGGGAGTAAGGGAGCAGGTAGAGCACCTGAAACTACTCAATTTTTTGAAATTGACTGGATTTCAAGTTGACAGCATCCCTTTAAACTTCAATTTTCCTAGATCTCAGACATGTAGTAGAAGATCTTCCAGTCCCATCTGCTGTTCTTGCTTAGCTGCTCTCTCCAATCCATTTTTCTAGTGGCCTGTCTGCTTTAGTTTTGAGGGTCCGAGGCTTGAAGACAGTCATTTGATAATTTTTATTTTTTTCCCAAGCGCCTGCAGTTTTGCTCGCACCGCAGCCTACTTCTGGGAGCCTCGGGTCAAACTTCAGCCGTGAGCACCGAACGCGTGATTGACGTGATTTTAATAGCATTTTAGAATACAGTTGTTAAGTCATGGGCAGTGAGATTTTTCTAAAGGAAAAGGGAGCACGGGTCTCAATGGCTTTAAACAGCTCCTGTCTCCGCATGTCGTCTCTTACACTCGGCGGTGAAATGCATTATCGAGTAGTGCCCGGAAAGTGGCTAACTGCGTTTGACACACGCCAACTCCCTGCCTCCACACTGGATAATTGCATTGTCAACTGTTCAGCAAAGTGGCAGGTGACACTGCAGCCGGATTGATTGTCCTAGCATGGAGGCTCCGAAGACTGTCAGCTACCCAATCGATAGAGTTTACACAAGACACCGTGACTGCATCTGTAACTAATTTCAGTTTGAAACTCGCAGGATGCGGCGGTCCCTGTTTCCTGGCCGGTTGTTCTTGGTTGCTCGCATCCTCTCCCTGCCCTGGAAAGTTGCTTTCCCGCTGCAAGCACGGCTTTATTTCTTGTTTTGGGGCTGGAAGTGAAGAAATCAATGGCGTGTTTTGTGGTTTCAGAGTTGAGGGCATTGCAGCACATGGCTAACTAGCAGCTCCAGTTTTCCAATCAATAGGCTGATCAATTGATTAAATTAACACTGATTTTTCTTTCTTCTTTCCAGCTTAGAAAAGAATTAGTTTGGGAGAAGAGCATCTGGGCTTGGCCTGTGAAATTTAGGCCTTTTTTCCTGTCTTTCCCCTACGAACACAATCTCTGTGCTCATCATTATTTAAAGCAAAGCACACCGAGGCCCGCCGCTGGCAGCGGCCCACCGTAAGCCAGGGTGTTGCTTTCAGCTGTTCGCCAGCCTCACTGCTTCATGCTTGGCTGCTTTAGAAAAGTCATCCTCCAAGCTCTGCCGTGCTGCTTTATTATTGGCAAAGTTGCGACATTCCTGTGATCCCTGTCAGTGGTGCTTATTGATCCGGCGATGTGAATCTGCTTAGCGATTCAAGATTACTTTAATTCTCCCTCTTCCTTTTTTGTTTGTTTCCACCCTCTCCCCAGGGGAACAAAAGCTTTCAGATCCACCTTTCTCTGGCTGTGGAAAACCAGCCGTAGCCACGAGGACTGTGGCTGTTGCTGCTGCTTTTGTGCTGCTTCAGCTCCAGGTTTTTGAAGAGCAGCCTTTGAGATCGAGGCGAGGCTGTTCTCACCTTAAAGCATCGTGCTGGCACGGAGCTCTGGGAGGCAGCTCCGTGTGAGTTGCCGTGCCAGATCAGCCCTTTGGTCCAAGTGCATCTTCCCCGTCTGTAGCCCTGATGGGTACAGGGAGGTATAAAAGAAAACTGCTGCTGGGCAGCTCTTTGGTGCTGTGCAGGGTGGAGAAGTCTCTTCCCCGAGCCTTGCAGCAGCTGGCTCTTGTCCGTGTGGCAGAACTTGCCTGCCCTTTGTTCAGCACGCTGCTGCAAAATGATGTTAATGGTCATAAAATTATACGGCCCTTTCTTTAAAGGCAGCTGTTCCTCTGATCTGTTAGCAGGGACTGCTGTAAGCGTCCAAGATGCTGCTGAGCAGTCAGCTCCGTGGGAGCTGACAGACGGCCTCAGATGGATGCATCTGCTGTTTCAGGGGTGCGCTGGGATGCTGCAGGCGGTGTCAGTTTCCCAGGTAAATCATAGTTTCCCTCAAAATGGATCTGGCTCCAGAGAAATGAAACCCTTGTCCCGCAAGCAGCTTTTCATGGCTTCTGAATGTCATTTTTCCTGCAGCCGGCTGTGAAAGTTGCTGGAAGAAGAATTCTATCCCTGTTTGTGTTAGAAAAGATGGGGGAACAATTTGACTGCCCAGAAATATGGCTGGGGAAGTGTTATGAATCTGGAGGGCTGCTGTTCAGGTTGGCCTCATTCTCTGCCTTGCTCTTGCTTTCAAGAACCCCTAATGGCTGTTTCTTTCTTCCCAAATGCCTTTTAAAATAAAACAGCATCCGTGCCATCTTGTCCTCTTAGTACTAGTTTGGGATACTTCAGCAGCTGATGAAATAAACCCAGTTTAGAGCCATTCTTGGGAAGTGTGTGTGAGGCCTGGCCGTGTGTCTGCATAAACTACTTTTATTGCCCTCATTGTTTTTGCTCTGCAAGAAGCCAGCAAGTGACATTTCGTTAAGAAAATAGAGTGAACGTGCTGGAAAGGGAGGTTGTGCAGAAGGGGGTTACTGCAAGGAGTGTAATTAGCAAAGGCTACAGTTCTGGAGATTTATAGGAGGCTTTTTCTCTTCTTTCCTCAACATGTGCAAATTACCTGTGAGCAGAATGAATGTCTCTTCCCAGCCAATACAGGCCCCAGTAGAGCTGCATGCCGAGATGGATTTGGATTTAGACCCACTTACAGAATTTGTTCTAGAAATCCGGAATTTTGTATATTCCCAATACAAATTCGAACCTTTTCTTCCTGGGAGCCAAACAGGAGAAACACTATTCAGATGAGCTTGGTCCCCTGCACGAGCAGCATCTAGTAGCTGCTGTCATAGCAGTGGTGCAATTAATACTGCTACTAACACTTCCGTTTTGTTCCTTGGTCTTGTTTGGAGTGAGGGTTTTGGGACCAGCTGCTCTCCTCATGTTTAATTGACTTATCTGCCCAGGTAGGAGTTAAGGAGCAGCGATGGGGCGCAGTAGGTCTGTGCTTTCCCAGCTGCACTGATGAAATCTGGCTGAGGGTTTGGCTCTGGCTGTGTTACCTTGCTGCTCCTGAGACTGCTGCTCACCGTGTGAGCTCGTGTCTGCGCGAGAGCCAGCAGTGCTGCCAACACCTGAAGCAGCATATGTTGTCACTTGGGCCATCTGCTGCCGAGCCTGATGGAGAAAAGGAGGGACTTCAATGCGAGGCCCTCTCCTCTGTTCTGTTCTGCGGATCTGCTTATATATCATGTTAATGACTCTCGATCTTAGCTCGAGCTGCCATTCACTGAGGATGTGTTGAGACGACCTGTCAGCTGGGGGATTGCACAAAGGAGGCGAGATTTGAGAAGCAGTGCAGAGGTCAGCGAGGATGCTTATGCATAGGGGACAGCTTAGGGGAAAGCAAAGTGCTCTGAAAACTTAACGCAAAGGGGAAGAAAAGGATTGCAGGTGAGATTTATCTGCAGCCATTATTAATCTGTGCATGGAAGGAAGTGGGAAGCGTTTCTCTGTCTCCTTCAAGCTCAGCTGACTCCTGTAGCCTGTGGGTGTCTGCAGCCTGGTGGTGGTGAAGAGGGGATTTTTTTCTGTTTCTCAGAGCTCAGCCTCTGTATTTGAGAAACCCTGGTGCTTGTGTAGAGCACCTAAAATTTTCAGAAACTGACTTGAGTCAGAGCTCAGGCAGACTGCTCCGAGGCCAGCCCAAGCAAAGCTGTGTACACAGTGCTGCAGGGTGGCGGGCGCTGTAGGTAAGTGATCTTGATAGGTACATTCTGATTGATGGGGGAGTTTGTCTCCCAAACTGTCACAGGGTTTATAGAGGTGCCACTCAATACCAGTGCTGGAATTGCTTGTCAGAGCACCTGGCTGCAAGAGCAATGGGGATTGGAGACAGAGCTGTAACTTTGTTTTTTCTCTGCTTAATGGCCCCAGCGTCTGACCTGCCTGCTCACTCCTGTTTGTCTGGACCTTAAGGAGGCAGCAGGGATTAAGACTGTCAGAGAATTGTGCTGCTTTCGCATCGGGAGGCTAATTGCATCGGGGCTGGCAGCGTATGACAAGCGGTTGCCTCCTACCAAACGCACAGCAAGGAAGAAAAAAAAAAAAAAGCTCTTTCAACAAGGAAATGAAAGATATGGGAAAAATATTTGCATTTTTTTGTTCTAATCTGAAAGTAGTATTTTCAAATTCACGTGTGGAATTGTGTTCTTTAGGCCTTAGGTGAGTCTCTGTGTAAGACTTGCAGCTGCTTCTATGAATAACAGCCTCAGGATCGCATCTCCCGTGAATTCCTAGGTCAAGCTTACAACTTAACATTCAGTTGTCAGATTTCACTTTATTAACACGTCGGGATAAAGTTCTAGTCCTGAGCATTGACCTCTGGATAGAGGCATTGGTTTTAGAGGTCTGCTCTAGGCAGCACTGCAGAAGGCGGTGAATTACTGCGTGTCCTTCAGAGGCCGAGCCCTGCCGAGGAGCCCAGAGCACGCTGCTGAATTGCAAATCACCCGGGTGTGGTGGTAGAGGGTCTTCTGGAAGCTCCTATTCTCCTCTGGTGGGTCTGAAATAAGGCCGTCACGAAGGCTGTTTAATTCTTTGACACTTCCTATGCTCTATTTCGCATTTTCCTCACTCCTGGATGGTGCCGTAGAGCTGCCGGCGTGAGCTGAAGTTCTGAGCCCTCCTTACACTTGAGCTGAGTTAGTGAGAAGCAGGTGTGATCCTATCAGGCCTTCCTTGCATTTAGTGGCCCTCTTAATCCATTTATAACAGCACTTGTCCAGAAATCTGGTTTGAATGAGCCTGAGATGAATGAATAATGTCAAGCAGTTCAGACGTCAAATATTTGAACAGCTGCGTGGGTGTTTTCACTGGCTTTGTGCATGGAAGCAACCCCAGGAAGTCAGACAAGGAGGGTCAGGTTGAAACTGTGGCACCAAACCCCTGCCCCTTGGAACTGGCCTCAAAATCCATCCCTGCTTCAGGTGATGGTGCAAGAACAACCAGCCTGCCACCAGCCCTCATACAGGTGATGCTGGACCGAGCTTGGCATCCTCTTCTTCCATGTTCCCTTGCATGCAGTGGCAGTACTGGGACTTAGAGACCTTTAATTCACATTGGAATCATATTTGGTGAATATTTTTTCCTTTTTTTAAAGCAGCCTCTAAAGTCCTAAAACCAACAGCACAGCTTATGTTCAAAGTCTCTAGGTACACAGAGGTTACTTTGTTTAGCACACAGTTTCTGAATCAGTTTTCTATCATCTTGCAATAAATCACACTTGGGGTCGTGTTCAAAAAAAAAAAAAAGTCCATATTTGATATAAAGATAAGTGTTGGATCACCTTATTGTGACTTCCTTAGGCCCTGGCCTAGGAGTGCCTGTTTGGTCAGAGAAGAATTTGCCCTTTTCCTGCAGCTCATCTTAACCTACGAACTTCTCTGTTATGCCCTCCTCTCTGCAGGAAGCACTGTATCGGATCAGCCCCGTGTGTACCTGTCATCGCAGCGTGTCCTGCCCAAACCCTTCCCCTGTGCTGGGGAGGAGGGATGCACCCTGCTGGGAATGCAGTCATTTCTGTTTCAGAGCTAGATTCAGCAAAAGCTCTGTGGAGTATCACCGTTACAGACCCATAAGGGATTTTCTTAAGTACAAAGGTTTTGAGAGCAAGGACAGTGGGATTCTGAAGGCAAGGTGCCGGAATATTTGTAAATTGTGTCTCAGTAAGCAGCTCGTCTTTCCTTAAGCTCTGACCATAAACCACTAGTTGGCTTGGGTCACTTGGGAACGAAATTGATGGAAAGATGCCTGATTTCTGAGTGCTTGGCGTTCTTGCAGGGAGATGCAGGCAGGTAGCAGTCCCATTTACATTCAGCCTTTTGGACCCCCTTCCTCCCAGCGGGCTCCAAGTGTTCATTGTCTGGCTAACATTCAGATCACCTCTGGGACCGGCCAAGTCACAGCTCCAGCTTTGCATGATTTGTGTTTCCCACAGCTACAAAAGAAAAATGAAGACCCGTGTGTCCAAAGTTTATGGCCTTTGAGAAGTGATGGGCTAAAGTAATGCCAGGTGCAGGGGATGGTGTTACAGCAGGTTAAATGCCAGGCCTGTAAATTACCACCCCGGCGCCCCCTGCGACTTCTCGGGCAGCTTTGAAAGACTATCCAGCTTCTTTGACAGGTCTCTCTTAGTACTCTAAATCTTCTCCCAAGCGTTGTGATGAACTGAAGGCTTCGAGATTTACTGGATGAGCCATCGCAGCAGGAGAAGGCAGCTCGTGACATATGTTGGCCGGCCGTGTGCAGCCAGCGGGCTCGCGAGGGCTCTGATGGGAGAAGGCTGCCCCACTGCTGGCCTGTGAGCACAGCTCCTCTGCTGCCTGACGCAGAGGCTGGATGCTGCATTGTCGATGCTGGTTGTGTTACCTCTGCTGAAAAGTAAAGGCTGGCAATTACTTGGAAGGAAAAGGTGGTTTATGCTTCTAGGAAAGGTTAGTCTTAAAATCGTTGTCATGCCGTGGTTATCACTCGTTAAGGACCTTCTTTATATTCAGGGAAGAGAAATATCAAATCCATATAAACAAATTTTATTGGGCGCTTAATGAATCAGTGAGAGCATCCCTTCCTAGAGAGCGCCAGTAAAGAGCTCTGTCTGCGTGGTGTCCTTGGAAATCAGACCTTCGCCTTGCCGTGCTCTCTGCACAGATGCAGACTGTTAGAAATACAGCTTGGTTTTCTGGGCTGGGAAAGTGTGAGTCTGCTGCTGACAGTGTGAGGTTGTGTAAGCATGCTGGTGGGAGCCCAGTGGGGTGAACAAGCTCAGCCATCGCTCCTAAGGTCTGGGAACATCCTATTTCTTCAGCTGTGCACCTTGTATTCATTGTTCTGTGTTAACAGGAGTCTGTCTTCTGCACTTAGAACCAGGTTTGCAGTACATAAACCTACCGAAGCTAGGGCTACCTCTGCCTTTCTCATTGAGTGTTTGCAGTAGGATGTGCTCCCTGTTCTAGCCACAGATTTAGGTCACCAACTGTCTGGATGTCCCAAGTCCTTCACGCTCCAGTAGGTGCCCTCTGTCTGTCCAGGTCTGCTGTCCAGAGAGCAGGATATGAAACGAAGGAGTATACCAGAGGCAGCCAGAGTGAGCAAGTTTTTGTCTACATAGCTAATGTCCCTAAACAGAATTAAATTGCAAATGAGGACCTTGTACCACCCTCAGATTCAGGACACTTTTGCTTAATTTTCAGTCTTACAGGAGAAAGCAAGTCCAATGTTAAATCACATAAAGAGCAAGTATATGTGTTTCCCTCCAATTACTATATATTGGGAAGTAAATACAAAGTGAAGGTTCATCTCTGTAGGTGCTTGCACTCTGATTCAGTTAAAGGAAATCTGATTACAGTTGGTAATAACACAGCAAACAATATGTGTGAGAACCAAAATAAGTGTATATATTGTTAGAAAGTGGCACATATTGCACATTTCTGTCTTGGGTGGAACTGTTTGCTCTTGCTTACTGCTGGAGTTGTGACTGGACTCGTACCTGATCCGCCCTTGTTAGAAGTGCAGGACTCCTGTTGACTTGCACTGGAATTTGTTCACAAGAAGTGTTTGTAAGGGGCTGGTAATGATTGTGCAGCCTGATCTTAAAAACAGGTTTGCTTTTTTTAAAACATTTTCAATAGCTAAAAAAAAAAAGTCTGAGGTTTTTTAATGGTATTTCTGATCATACCTTAGCTTCTGCCTGCCCTCTGCATCTGAAGGAAGGACTAATTCAGAACATCCTTGTGGCCTTCTTTTACATACTAGTAGTGTAGCTTTTGTGTTAACCACTTCTGTGAAAAATCAGCCTTTTTTTGCTTCTATTCTTTTTCTGTCTTTGAGTGAAAAGACTTACAGTGCCTTCAACTTACAGGTAACTTGCATGGACAACAAAGGGTTACAAATCTTTCATTTTCATTGTTGAGGGGCATTTTAGAGCATAAAATATAGGAAATTAGCATATCTGTGTTTTCTGTGCAGTCTTCAGAAAATAGTCCTTGTGCGGACTTTGGAGATGGTGCTTTTTGTGAGCGTGTTCAAAGTAAAGGGTGGCCTGCAGGCTGGTGCTGTCCTCAGGAGAGCCCCTTCACTTGTCTCCAGTTCAAATACTCACCCACATATTCTTTTTTTTTTTTTTTTTTCCAGGTTCTGGGTTTATCATGTGCAGTGGCAAGGAGAATCCAGACAGCGACGCTGACCTGGACGTGGATGGGGACGACACACTTGAATACGGGAAACCACAGTATCGTTTTTTGAAAGGCTCTTACTGAGAGGGAACCTAGAGGTGCACCTTCAGCTAGCTCTCATACGGTGCTGCTCTGAGTAGTGTTGGACAATGTGTCCAGCTGTACTGGAAATGGCACCACCTTCCCCAGTTACCATGTTATTTGAACTAATGGGGATTCCCAGTTGCTCCCTTTGAGAGCTTTCTGTTGAAGCAGCACAAATTCAGACCCAGTTGGTGAAGTCTGTATGAGACTTTGCAGGAGATCAAAATTACTTTTTCCTCTGATATCTGTTTCATACGCAATACTCATTACCAATCTCTTGTCTCCATCCAAACTTCTTCCATATAGATAGCTTTTCTTGCTCTGTGGGTAGGAATTTAGTTTATTTTCCAAGCCACCCACTTGATTTCAGGGGCTTTGTGCAGTAAATATTTCAAGCATTATTCACCTGCCACTGTAACTGAGAGACTGAGTTTTTATTCCTTTCATTAGACACTTCATGTGCAGAACTGGCATTAAGGGCAGTTTTCTGGAACTTCTCCGTCTAGGAGCTAGACTCTTCAGACACAGCTTCATGAATTCTGCCCTACAGCAGCTGTGTAGCCATCAAGGAGGAATTCCTGCAAGGATATTAGGCAGACATTGACTTAGCTGTGATGAGAGGGAATGTGTAGCTGTGAAATCAGATTGTGTTGAAATCTCTACCAGCCTTTAACACTGAAGCCCGAAGCCTTATCCAGTAGAAAATGTCTGCACCCCTAACAGAAATAATGGAGTTGTGTAAATTACACTTGCAGAGCTTGAGGAATTGTTTTTTTCTTCTAAGAGGCTGCAGCATCATGTTATTGTCTAAGGACTTGTCTGTATCTTTTCACCTAAAACATTGTCCAGAATCTAAAAGCGAGCCCCTCCGTGGATGCCAGCACCTCTTCTTGTTACATATTTGTTTCCAGTTGCTATGAATCTGTTCTGTGTCCTAACCACTTTAGAAGCCCTTCCACTGTCTGCAGCAAGCCTGTGTGTTCCTTAACCACTTGTGCTCAGGTACACAGAGGCAGACGTTATCCCTTGCACTGGGGAAGAGCCAGGTGAAGCCAAAGAGAGGGAGGCGCTGCGAGGTGCTGTTTTAAAGTAAGTGCTGTGCCTTTCTAATTCACTTTCATTACATTTGGGGAATCTTAATTAGCAGAAGGGATCCATTCACTTGAATGCAAAGGTCATAATGAGGGAGGCTTGCAAAGAAGCAAGTGTAATGGGTGGGTCTCCATCTCTACCCACGCAGCCTCATAAAGCCTACCTGCACACCCTCCCTCACCCTAGCCACTGCACCACCCAGCCACTGCTGTCATTTCCATGCGAAGTGCTGGACAGAAGATAAATTCTGCTTATGGGGAAGCTGCTGTACCGGGCTTTGTGCATCATCATGCTTCACGATGAAAAGTATCCATTCAGTAGTAGTAGTAGTGTAATGTGATGCCACGTGAATAAGATCTGAATCTTGTTCAGTGCTACAGGAGTCTGGCACCTAGGGTGTGATTTCATTGCATCACGTTGGTGTTGCAAAGGTACACAAACTAATCCTGCATGCAGGTCTGGACAGGGTGTGTGCTCTGGCCACTAATGTTTGTGGAGAATGTAGGCAGACAGCATTCAGTGCACTTGGGGAAGCATTTCAGGCAAATAAAATGAGTCTTAACAGGGAGCTAGGATTGCTTTCTAAGCCCTCTGCCCTGCATAAAACAGGGCTTAAATTACCCCTCTATCTCTTTCACCAAGTGATCCTATGAGGTCAAGGTTGAAGTGATTGATAGAGCAGTGAAATGAAGTTTTCTTACTGCTTAGCCTGTCACAAACACTAGTTCAAAATTAGGTTCCACTCCATAGAAATGTGTATTTGCCACTCTGGATCCAAACCATTGATCCATTCGATACTTTGCCAACAGTGTTAGTCCATAGGCAGTGCCTCAAAAATGCTAAAGCTCCTTCAAGTTAAGAAAAGGGGTATTGTAGCAGGAGGGTATCTGCTGTAGACACCTAATGCTTAGAGAGACAACCGAAGACATGAAGCCAGGAGACCTAGTTCCTTTGTGTGATTGGACCTAAGACTTTTTTGCTGTTTGCACAAAGTGCTTGAACATCTTCTGGACTTGTGATGTTGCTTGTAAAAGTGCATTGAAATTCTGGCAACTTTCTGTAGAAATGCAGTAGGTTAGCTGATGTCCTGAAGCATGAGCCTAGGTTACGTTTTGATTGCAACTGTCACAGCTCATAGAGCTGAAATGTCATACGGCCACAAGTAGGCAGGCTGCTGGGAAGGTTCCTTTCCGTTACTGCTTGCAAGTGAGTGCACAAGGTTAGGAGTGGTCTGCACTTCAATACTGGTGTTCTTCAAATGGGAAAATGGAAAAGATGGGACCTATGGTGGCATACAGTTACTCCTAAAGCAAGAAGCTGTTGGAAAGTGGAGGATTTCTGTTTGCCAGTAAGGTTTTCATCTTTGAAGTTGTGTATTCAGGAATGATCCTTAGGTCATAGGTGTTATTTGAATCCTAGGCCTTCAGTCAGCATCACACCCCCCGTGTGATTCAGCAGAGGCCCCAGCTAGAAGAAGAGCAGGACTAGCACACAAACACCTCCTGCAGCAGGCCAACTGCTCACGTTTGATGCCTAGACTGATGATTGGAAGTACTGGGAGAGATGTGTGTGGATTGGGGATGGAAGGCTGGCTTTTCCCAAGCAGCAAAATCTTCGTATTTAACCTTTAGCATTCTGCCTTTTTCTCTTTTAGTGGTGGCACACCCAGTACTCGAATAACACCGGAGTTTTCTAAATGGGCCAGCGATGGTGAGTGTTAAATATGTACATTATTCTATATGCTACAGGAGGGCAGACATTCCATATCTTCTGGTGGTCAGTAATTAGGTAAATTACAGTTACAAATGCTCTTGTGCAGTACCAGCAGATACATATTCACTTACTGTCACACTATCTTTCTTGTAAATTTATAGCACAGCTAACTGTAGTCAGTGGATGGATCTGGGGAAGATCCCAAAAATGCAATTGTAAGCGGTACGGTGATAGAGATAGGGGTTGGATTGACTTGCTTGTCACTAAAAGACAAACTACTGTATCACAGAGGGAGCCATCAGAGCTTGACTATGTAATGTTGTTCAGCTGCTGGGCGTTTAAGCTATGTAGGCACCTGTTAATTTTTTTTTTCCAGTTGCTTTATCATCTTCCTTTCTTTAAAAGGGGATGCTAGAGGTTCTGGGATTTATCCTACCTCTTGACCTGTAATAGAGACTCCAAAGCAAACAAGTAAATGTGAAATTTGTAATTCATGTTATTTGTAATTCAAATTATTTGAAAGCTTGTAGAATTAATTGGGAGGTGGGGGTTAAACCCATTCAACTGTTGCTTTGTTTTTATTTAATGCCAGTAGCACTGGAAATGTAAACAGCAACCCAGTGGAAATATGAGAATAATAAAACCTGGCGCTTTCCAGCTGTAGATGCCAAATCCATTTCCAGAGCTGGGCAGTGCTGTTCTAGCTCCCTTAGGAAGGGAACTGAAGCTCAGCGACCTGAAGAGACTTGTCCCAATGATTCTGTTCCCTGTTCTGTTACTGTAATGCTTTGGGCATTTGATTCCCAGCCTTTAAAGTATCTACAAGACGTAACTGACTGCCAGTGGAAGGGAGGGGGGATAGAACCAGTTTTGCCAAGGGCATGATGATTAAATGAGGAGCATAGGATATCTATTGCAGGCATTTCCTTCTGTGGGGTAGGCAATCACATCTATTTTCTGTGATGTAGGAGCACTTGCTTGTAGGTGTGTTCAGCTTCAGTAACTCCAGCGACAGCAGCGATGAGGAAGCAGCCCTCATGGCGCTCGCTATGAGCTCTCTTTCCTTCATACCTTTTACATGAGGCAATGGTGCTGAACCTACAGCCCAGAGGCTGGCCCCAGGACTTCTCATCTGGCTCATTTCTGACTGTTATCTTTGCTGAAGGCTCACATCCCCTCCAGTGTTGGGAGGAGCCATGGGACTGCTGGTAAAGAATAGAGCTATGAGCAGACTGTTCTGTCGTACTAGTTACCTGGCATATATATTTTTCTCTGTCTGTGTCTAAAAGGTCTTGGAAAAAGGGAGAAGCTGAGAGCAGGGTCTGGGCTGGATAAATTTGCCCCATACCCACCTTTCTGGAAGAACACTTTGGCGTGGCAGCTGCATCAAACCTTTCTGATTTAAATCCTGGCTTATGAAGCTGATGCATCTGCAGGGGTCAGTCAGTATGAAGTGAAGAGAGGTTGGGTGTTGTATCTTCAGCCCCAAATCTTAGAATTATGCTGTCCAGATAGGGGGCCTGCCTGCCAGACAGGGGCAGGTGGTATTGGTCTCCTCTCTTTCCAAAAAGTGACATGAAACTGACTCAGTGGGGTCCTCTGCTTCTGAAACTGTAACTCTCTCAGACTGTTTCATCTCGGTGATCAAATGTTCTGTTACTAATTCATCTGTTTTTCCCCCAACAGAAATGCCCTCAACGAGTAATGGTGAAAGCAGTAAACAGGAGACCATGCAGAAGACCTGTAAGAACAGTGACATTGAAAAGTGAGTGTCAAGTTGGATAGCTTTCATTTTTTCTTGGTTTAAGAACCATAGGGTGCCATCTGTCATTCCCAGAAGCAGTGCTAGCCTGAGGGCAGGCATATTTGAAGCTTTTATCAGTGAGGGGAAGTTTTGCTCTAACATGAAGCCTGGTCTCTGAGCTGTTGTTGTCCTGGCTTATCATTGCTATGTTCACACAGGGCCAGTGGGGAATTTTCCCACAGATATCTGCATGGGCAGGTACCCAGTGACCAGGGATTAAGAGCAGCTTTGAAATGGCTTCTCCACTGTAAGCTTACAATCTGTGTAAATAGATATACCCATGCTTCCCACCATATGTTAGGTGTGGTGGGTTTTCATATGTTGTATGGTGCCTAACAGTGCAGATTAGAGCTGAGACTTTGGACAGGGGGTAAAGATTCAAACCTAGTTTAACCTGACAAAAGCAATTAGCTTGTCAAGCTGTACTTTGATTTTTCGATTCTTCCTGCAAGGTTTCTGCTATCAATGTATCCATGGAATCCTGCTCTTGCTTTTGCTGGAGAACTGACTGTATCATTTACCACAGTTTTTGTGAGGAGTCCTTCACATTGTCTCTATTCTGTCTTTTCCATGGTACTTGCTTGTTCCACCCTCCATCTCTCCAGCAAAGGGGATCCCAGCAGTCCCATAACTTGGCAGGAGCTTCGCTGAGAGAATTTCTTTTCCCTTAAGATGCAGATTGCATCTCTCTATGACTGCTCATGAAAATATGTCTCAGTTCCTGAGTTTGTTCTACCTGCAAACCTTCCAGCTGAATTACAAGTTTTGAGTCTCAGTGTTTGAATGTTTGATAAAGCAGGTGCTCCTCTTCTCCTTTCCTTTCTCTGCTAGCTGGATATCCTGCAGCCTAGCCTGGGATAGAAAAAATTGTTTTATCTGCACTGTGTACTTGAGTAACAACCTCTCTCCTCAGCCTCCTTCTACAGGCTGCTTGACAGACTTCCTACTCTGGCAGCTTTTGACAATCCAAGCACAAAACTACAAGCTCTTCACTGTTGTCATGGACTGTGTTAACTAGGGGATTTTTTGAGTCAATAGTGCCCAAAATAAAATGTTGCCCCACGATCATTTACATTTTGTGGGGTGAGGTACACTGATAATTTGGGACGGGGAAAAATCTCATAGTGAAATTAAGCTGAGTTTACAGAAGGTTATTTTGCTAATGTAATTTGTTCTTTTCCTGTCACTGGTCCTGATGCAAGACATTGTGCCCCTTGTAGGTTGCAGGGTATCGGACAGTTCAGGCAGCCTGGCAAAGTGTTTGTTCACAGTCAGGGGTTAACTGAGGAGACTCCCTGCTGCAGAGGAAACTGCTTTGTGGTCTCGGCACTTTGCTTTTACAAGACGTTTTATTGGCATGTCCCAAACACGGGCTGTCTGCCGTTTGATACTTCTCAGTGAGCAGACTTTGGCTGCGGACTACGGAGCTGGAGAGCACAAAGGTCGGTGCAGAAGCAGCTTTGTCCTTAAAGCGAGCCAGCTGCTGCATGTGTCCTGGTGGCAGGGTCTTGAGGATACATGCATCCCTTCTGCCCTGATCTGTCAGCTTTTGTCTCAGCCACTGCTCGGCTTCCCTTTGGGCCTCCTGCCTGTCAGACCAGCGGCCCTCACCCTCCCAGATCCACTCCTATTGAAAATCTTTAAACTGCAGGAGCTGAAAGGATTTGACATTTTCCAGAACACTTGAGCTCAAGTGATAAAATTGACATAGCTTTAATAATCTGATCAAAGAGGCTTTAGCTAGCACCTTTTGAAGGATCCCAGAGTCCTTTCCAAACAACGCTCTTGCCAACTCTGCTGTGAAGTGGAGGAGTGTGTGTGTGCTTGCACGTGTGCACGCACATGTGTATGTGCATGCACCTTATCCCACAATAACCTTGGCCTGCTGAAGCTTCAGTGCCGCAAAAGGTGCGAAAGGTCAGCAAAACCCAATAGAAATGACAGGAAGAGCCTTAGTGTCTTGCTGAGTCTTCCCGATAATGCTGATTTTTAAAGTAGCAGGGAGAGCTTTTTGTTTTAAGGCCCTTTATTTCACCGAGATTCAGAAAGCAAGATGGTGTTTCAGGTGGAGAATTCCTAACTGCTATTTTTTTTTCCTTCTTCCCTTTGAGATTCGTGTGTGATAAATAGTTTCTGTCCTGCCATTTAAGGAGTCTGAATGCTCTGTGTGCTTGTCGGTGTAGAGGGGTTCTGTTAAATTAATTGATAACAGGGATCAGAGCTAGAAGCCTACAGAAAAGGAGGGGGAAGGGTTTCATACTGTCTTGCTGTTTCCCACTCTACTGCTGAGCCATGATATATGGCGACCCAGCCCAACAGGCTAAATTGATTCATCTCTAGTTCCTGTTTCTTAATCTGGAGCTAAATTGGTTTCATTTTTCTTGTTTTGGGTGGCGCTTGCAGGAAGTTTTTGGCAGCTTCACTTTACACCATTGTTTGTAACTTTAATTTTTTGCTTTTAAATCTCAACGTTATTGATTGGCGTGTTAAGCCCTGCGTAGCAGCTGATTAGCATTTTTGAAAATGTTCAGAAGCACGTGGTTTGCCAGCGGGGTCAGCCGTGCTCCCCCTTCAGAGCAGTGCCTAATAGATTTAGCAGGGGTCTGTGTAGTGATCCTTACCTCGTAAGAATGCTTTTCCTTCCCCTTTCCCTCTTCCAAAAATAAGCCTAGGTGAGGAGAATGCTATGTTTGTGTTTTGTTCGGCTTTAATTCATTAGTACTGTACAGCAAACCATCCTCCCTATGGCATGCTGCTGAAATTCTTTGCAAGTTACTTCAATCTAAACCCTGGTTTTCTTAGAAGTGTCTGGCCTGCCAAATGACCAGATGGGGCTCGGCTCCCCCTGCCCTGGTGGGTCTTTAGCTCAGGAAGGTTTCTTGCCATTGACCTCAGCTGTGTTAGGTTTGAACTTTGGGTGGCAACCACAGGTAAGGAGAGGCCTGGTGCTGGGCCCAGCTCTCCTCAGCTAATCTTGCACATCCATGGCGATGTCGGGTGTGTGGGCACCACAGGGTGCTGAAGGCTGCTAGGGAGAGACAGGTCGTGTGTGGTGGGGTGGCCCTCAGCAGATGGCCAGAGCTCAGCTGCTGAAAACTTCCTCATCTCAACGTGAGATGCAGCTTTGCTCGGCGAGAGTGGCCTGCCCCTAATTGCCCAGATTCCATGCCCCAACTCCTCCACGAACACTGTGCCCAGCTGAAGGCCGGCTGCACACTCAGGGCCACCAGAGTGCCGTCCCCACACAAGTCTTCCTCCCTCCTCCCTCCGAGGTGCTGCCCGCAGGGGCGCCGGCGCCATTTTGAAGCTGAGGTTCCCCGGGGTTAAAAGCCAGCATCTTAATTCAGAGTGCCAATGTTCAATTTTGCTTTCTGCCACCAGACTAGATTGCAGGCCAGCGAAAGAGTCTGGGTTAGTGGCCCACTGGGTCACCTCCCATTTGTTTTCCTCAATTTTGTGTTGTCATAAATTCATTCCAGCCCGTTGTGGTTGATCAGTTTATCTCCGCCGGGGCAGGGAGCGCTGCGAGCATGATATATGACACAGAGCATTGTAGCCAGCCTCTCCATGAATCACTCCAGCTGTTTGGTGTCAGCCCCAAAGCAAACAGGGCCCGGCCGCTGAGCGTTGACTACGATGAGCTCAGTATGGGAAGAGACATGACGTATGAATGTTTATTTAATAATTCTCTAATATTTCCAGTGAAGTGTGGCTGTGCCTTCTGAGGGGGGGGGGAGTTAGCGGGAGGGGAGGAGGTTGAAGAGGGAAACTCTAATCTGTTGGGGTGGGTCATAAATCAGGCAGACAACATCATTAATCAGGGATGGGACAGAACTGGAAGGAGGTGGGACTGGAGCTGCCATCCTCGGTGGGAAAGGGGCTGCACTCTTTATTTTATTTTATTTTTTTCTGTAAAACAAATCTTGTTTCTGATTCCGCTTGGCCCCAGCAGCACTGCCCGCATAATAGCAAACCCGGACGCACGGCTGTTTAAGTGAGTACGCTACCTCTGCCATAAAGCTCGCGATGCAAGCCTGCCAAGCATTAAATCCCTTTATAATTATCTTCTTTATATAACACTTCATGCTCATCATGCTTCATTGGATGAGATGCTTGTTGGGTTAAAAAGAGGGTCTGGGAGACAAAAAGCAATTGTGTGTGTTCTATTTTTCTCATCTTCTCTCCCCCCACCCTCCCTCCCACACCTCTTTCCAAAGCAGCTATTTGGAAAGCGTTGGCTCCGGAGGAGAGCTGGTGAGGGATCATGTGAGGAAGCATCACTTAAAATTAGTTCAGGGTGGATTCCTTGTGCAAAGAGTGAAACGTGTGAGAGGAGTAGGTGAGGTTTGGGTCTCAGGGTCTCTGCTCCTGGGGAGATGGGTTGAGACTGGAGCCTCTGCTCCAGCGTGAAGCCAGAGGATTAGCTCAGGCCTCAAAGGGAAGGAGCCATGCTTAAGCCACTATGTCACGGGGAAACAGAAGCCGTTGTGCATTCACACCAGAGGATAAGCATTCCCAGCCCTTCGCTGTAATGTCACACCATTAATAGGCTTTGGCGGTAGACAAGAAAATCGTAGAGCAAGGATAAAATTTTAAAATTACTTGGAGTCATTAAATGACCTAGCCCTTTGTGCTCCAAGGGCGAACATGATGCTGCTGGTGAGGATCTGCAGCTGGAGGGTCTGCTCTGAGACCAGCCTGTGCAAACCTGAGACAAGGTCCAGGAAGCTGAACTGAAGCGTGGGGTTGTTGAAGCCAGGTCGAGGAGGCACGGCTGGGCTGTGGGTGCTGCTTGTGTCTCAGGGCTCGTGTCCAGATTTACTGTGTATTTTGTAGGTTTAAGTTCTTCCTTTCACTAATTCAGTAGAATGTAATACGTACTGGTGGTCACAGTTGGAAGAGCGTGTGGGCAGATGTTGAGGTTTTTTTACGAAGTGAGACATTCACATTACATCATCCTCCAGGTTGGGTGTTCAGGCTCTGGCGGTAGAGAGCTGGGCTGGGTTTCTTGATTCTGCTCCCTCTTTTAACTGTTCCATAGAAACTGGGTATGCCAGTGATGGCCTCAAACCTTATTCCCACTGTGCCAACTGAAATTCTGTCACAGCTCGCCACAGGCTAGTGGTTAACAAAGCCCAGCAAGGCAGGCTAATGGTAAGAGCTGAGACCTGGGGTGAAGATGGCATCTCTGTTCAGCACAGCTGTGTCCAGAGTTTTTGGTCTAATTCTCATGCCTTGGTGGAGTTCTTTATAGACATGTATTTGACAACTTTCTGTAGTTTGCCTGTAATGTTTCAGAGCTGAAGTGTCTGCTAACCCAGGGTGGCTGCCGGCAGTGGTGGCAGTAGCATCCCTGTCCTGCAACAAGTTCAAACCCAGGAAGGAATTTTCTTCCGATCTTGGAGGCATGGTTTAGGCATCTTGCCCTTCGTGTCTCTTTGCCCTCCCCTGCTCTTCTTTTTTTTGCCTTTTTTTTTTTGCCTTTTTTTCTTAGTTTCAGAAATGCTGTTAACTTTAATTTGTGGAGTTGCTTCCTGGGAGTGAAAAATCGATGGGGGGCTATCGCAGTGTGAAATTCGACTGTCACTATTGAGCTATAGAGTTAGCAAGATGTCTCGGAAGGTAAAAAATAAATCGTGGCCCAGCAAGTGCTCAGCTGTGCTATTTCAAAGGGGATATGAGGCTGATGGTCCGTTAGAGGGTACTTCAGTTAGATGGATGATGATTCCCTGTGAAATATTGGAGTTATTCCATAGGTAAGAGAAACTTTAGCTTATAAAACACAAAGCAGCTGCCTTCTAACAGATGAATTCTGCCCTTAGATGTGTGAGCAGCTTGTCAGAGAGAGGACTTGTCCCTAAAATTAGCCTGTCGTGTTTAACAATGTCTCTGATGGAGCATTTTGGATCCCACTGTGTTCCTTCTGAAAATATTTTGAGGATGTGACTGTTTATTCACATCCCTTACCTACGCTGTAAGAATTAACAGGCAGGGATGGATTATTTTTTTTAATTTTTTTTTTTTAGGAAATATTTGTATGGTGCCCAGAGGCTCTCAAGAGAAAAGTAACAATTATTTTTAATGTCGGCTGTGTTCCCTGTTTGGATGGGAATGTTCCTTTGAAAAGCAGAAAGGGGGTCATCTTGTGCCCCTTCCAGTGCCAGTTTGCTGTTGCTCCTGTGCATCTGTTGGAGGGCAGCCCTGGCCGTGCAGGCTGTCTGCGTACTGGCATTAATAGGGCTGCTGCTTTCTTTGGCACTTGCTGGCTATTATCACAGAACTCAGTAAGTGTTTGTGCTGTGCCAGCTGCTGTGTGACAACAGGGCGTTGGATTACAGCTCTCAGTAGTTTATGCATTTCTTAGATTATAGTTGGTAAATATAAATATGAAAGAGTGAAAAAAATGAGTTTGTGTTACTTCTCAGCTAAACCATGTCTGGGACAACTGTAGAGCGTGTAATTTTCTCTTACGCTCATATGCACAGTTGTGATACAACTGAGGGGAGCTTACTGTTGTAGGAAGGAGTCTTAAGCTGTATTCCGCTTGGTGGAGATTTCCCAAAGAATGTAATGACAGCAGAATTCATTATGCTTTCATATCTCCTCTGCCTCTGTAACACAACCCAACAGTCTCACTCCCCACAGTGTAATACCAAGTGATGTAATTAACGTTGTTTGATAACCTTGTTGATTTTTGCCCTCGCTTCACTGTCAGTGCTCGTCTTTACTCACTCCCCACCACCGTGGCCAGTTCATCCTATTTATCCAGTCACTTCTCCTCCTTTCTTCCTTGTTTTGGACGGTTTCTATCCCCCCAAAGCTGCTGTTTCCCACTCGGTTGCATAAGCGTTCCAGCCCTTCCCTTGGATGGCCAGCTCATGACCTGTCCTTCCTCTCCATTGCTTGTTTCCTTTTCCAGCTATGGGACCACAGTTGGTTATGTGATACTAAAGTGCATTGGCCTCTTTTAATGGCCTCATGTTTCTTTTTGAAGGCACGATTACCTTAAATGATGCTAATTCTGAGCCTTTCTTTCCCCGTGAAAGGAAACAGCCGCGGTGTAAAAGTTCTAGGCCGGGCAGCACAAGTTGTAGGAAGTTGTCTGGAGGATGTGTTATCGCGCTGCCCTTGTGCACCTCCAATCAGTGCTCATGAATGGAGCTTCTGGAAAGCAGATCACCTCGACGGTAAAGCCCTTAAAAGGCTGCAGAGGAATCCAAGTGCTGCTGTAGTAGCAGAGATATTTCCTGTTTATTTCGGCCGTTTGGAGGCAGGCCATGGGAGTAGAAAGCATTTCATTGTGCACAGGGGCTGGCCGCAAGACTCTGCCACATGTCCAATTTCTGAAGACTTTTTCAGTTAGGAATCTGCTATTCCTCTTTCACCTCAGGGATATTTTGTAAATTTAATGCCCTGTTTGTCCAGCCAAAGCTACCGATGATCCCAGACTACCTCCAGGCCGCAGGGAGATGTTGGGCTGCCACAGATGTAAGTCTTCCAGGAGAGAAACAGTCTTGCCTGGCTCTACAAGGAGCTTGGTCACAATCCAAACTTGTTTGCTTGTGGATCAAGACAAGTCTTGGTAGGCTGGAACCTCCAACCCATGTGTTTCACTGGGGAGAGGGGCTGCATTTTTTTTTAATCTCCATTGCCAGAAAAATGGCCCTGATTTATGTTCAGAAAGGATCTCTGGAGGTGCATCGTGCTTTCTGTTTGGAGTACACCTGGGATCACCAGGTTGAGGGTTGTATTTGGAAGGTGAATGGACACGTTAATGCATTAGATATGCATTTATTTATATTTAGGCATTCTGTTTTGAGGATTATTTTCTAATTCAGCCAGCGCTGCCTCAATAAAGCCTTGCTGCAGCAAAATACACTTTGGTAGCCTGGCTTTTTCCTTTATCGCCAGTAAAGCAATGGGATTGCATTTATTTCCTCTTTGGAACAGGGGACATGGTCTCTAAATCGAAATCAGAATGACCCATGCATTCTTTCTCCCAGCTTTCATGTCGAACCATAATTGCTCAAATGGCACAGTTAAAATTTTGGCGCGAGCTCAGACTTTCACTAGCCGTCTTTTTAAATCAGTCCCAGTGGCCAGCAGATACTGTGTAGCCCTACAAATGCATCTAAACATGCTGACTCCGAGGCTCCTTCCATTCTGAATGATCAGCGGTGCCATCTGTCTCTGTTTTGATTGGGGCTGGGCACATGTGTCCCAGCGAAATGTGGGCCAAAAAAAAGAGAGAGAGAGAAAGAGCCAGTGCCTGAATTTACTTCCTGCTCCTGTAAAGACATTGTTGGGCTCTGTGTTGTAGAGGCGGAGGAGAGATGAAAGCATAATGAATTCTTCTGTCATTAAATTCTTTGGGGAATCTTTACCCAAGTCCCAGCTAAATGCGGCTTAAAACGCCTCCTTGCAGCGGTAAGCTCCCCTCAGTGGTATTGCGACGGTGCATGCAAGTGTAAGAGAAATAATTCTTCTGTGGGGAAGAAAAAAAAAAAAAGACAACAGTTTTGGTTTGCATCGAGATGAAATTAGTCAGAAGCAAACTCTGGATTTGGCAAGCAGATGATGGTATTAACAAGTTGTGCAAGCAAGTATAAAATAGAGGCGCTCATGACGGAGGGAGCCGCGGCGGCTGTGTGTGTGTGTGCCCTTGCATGCACCCCGCTCCAAATGCACAACTTAGAACACGGAAATTAGAATGGGGAACATTGCATTATTCATAACTTGGCAACCAGAAGCCAGGGCACTTTGCCAAAATAAACTATTCTCTATAATTACAGGTGAAGCAACATTCTTTAATATCTTACAATACAAAAACATACATTAATCAAGGAAAGAGGGCTTTTTTTTTCCTAGAGGACAATAAATTAGCATCCTTGCCAATTTCCTCAATACATGTGACAATGTTTTACAGGATTATAAGTCAGCCTTTTTAAAGGAGGTTAGTCTAAAAACAAATAAACCCAATAAATGAGATTTTTAGCTAAATAAAGGGGAAGCCAGCTCCTAAAGTGTTGATGGCTTGCCAGATGATTTGCTTTTAGTGCTGGCATCCTCATAGACGGAGGGTCTAAACTTCAGTTGGTGTGATTTGACCTGGCTCTACTGATTACAGCTTTGCTGGGCAGTTTTCTGCTGCTAGGGATGCGGCCCCTTCTGCTGTAGCCAGCTCATCTAGCGAAATAAAATCGCGGCACATCGTGCCAGTGCTGTAGGCTGCACCTTCTGGGGCAGTTAGCACTCAGTCTGCCACCAGCGACTGACGCTCGGGTTCTTTCAGACTTACAATACTTAAAATTTCTGGGCTGTGTCTGTTTCCCTTAAAAGCCACCTGTGACTTTCTGTTAAAATGGATTCTTTCACCAGGTTGAAAACAACAAATGTTCTTCTCCCTGCAGACTTAGGGCTCCTTGCAGGTGGTGTTTGATACGCAGGTAACGAGGAAGTTTTGTTGAAGATTACGTATGGCGAGGTGGTGCCAAGACAGCACCATCATGCTCTGCCGACCCTCAGTGTTAAATGACTCGGCGCCCTTGTCACCAGCATCACAGCAGCTCTGCCCACCGTGTTGCAGTCTGATGAAACCTGGTCACTGGGCGGAAAAGGTTGCTCTCACTCAAATATATTGAAGAATTGTTGCAGTGAAGTGGTTGCACAGTGATGTTGGGGTCTCTTTTGGATCATTTTTATCAGGTCTTAAAGGTGAGTGCCCCCCGAGGCAAGCTGTGCACAGTAAGCTTCCTCTTCTGCAGTGCAGCCGTGGTTATGGTAATTGTCATCCGTGGCTGTGGCTGGATGTGGCCAGGAGCAATTTCTTTGCTCCTGGAATCTTCCTTCAGCTCGACTCTGCCTTCAGAGCATCGACCAGCCTGTTTCTAATATTTATGATATGTAAGCTGCTGGTGACCTGACCTCTGCCCCCGGTGCGGGGAAATGGCAGGTGTGTTCTGCTGGGATCAGGTCCTCCACCTTGCACAAGGGGAGATAAAGTCTTTGTTTAAAAATAAAGATGTCACGCTCGGATTTGTCGGGGGACTGTACGTTCTTCCTTCTGCCACTCTGTGTTTACAGGCTTATGAAAACAAAAATAAATGCATGAGGAGAAGAAGGTCAGAATATCAAGTGTCAAAAGTAGCCCATGAAATTTTATTAGTGGTGCGTTTAATCAGTGCTAAGCATTTTTTACAAGGTACATACAAACAGTGGAATTGTAAAAATTTATGGAATGCTGTGTACAGTGTGGCCGTTTATGAAGAAAGGAAAATTTATATCCAGTAGAAATAAACCAAAGGGGAATGTTTTACGGAGACTCGTCAACAGCAGGGTACGTCAAGTGGGATCTGGGTAAGGGGAGGATAGGGTATTCACAGGGGCATACTGATCTTTGGGGTGGTTTTCTACCTCTTCAGCAGTTGTTTGCATCTTTCTGTGGCTCTCACATAGGATGCTGGATGCAGTGATGTGTTACTTTTTTTTCCTGTGTGATGGAAAGGAAACAGAAGTGAGCAGCTGCTGCCGGTGTCTGGTACGGAGCTCTTGCTCGTGGGCTCATTCCGGTGCAGCAGCTTCTTGAGCAGCACTTAATATCCAACTGGGAAGGGTTAACTGAAGCCAATCACTTTGACATCAGCATCTTTTTGTTTCCTTTTTGGTCCGGTATTTTGTTGATGATAAAGCACAGACTTAGTCAATTGAGAGATTCCAGAGCTGCAGAATCAGAGATAATTTAATTAACGGAATTGCTTGTGATTGCCCACTGGGACAGCGGGTAGGAATTGCTCGATTTAATTTGGAGAAACAAAGATCACATGCATGCTAATGTTTGACAAATAACCAGTGTTTGGGTTAAAGTTTTTTGCAAAGAGGAGGCAACCACTTCCCATGGGAGATTTCCCGGGACGTGATCACTGAGTAATGGCTCAAACCTACAGCTAGGTCCTTGTTCTCTCAGATGGTATTTTTCTGCCTTTCTTCTGGCCCCTTACACGAACAAAGCAAGGATGTGCTCAAAGGAGGAAAGTTTGTTCTTATTTTTGGTGCTGACAGGAGGGGAAAAAATGCTATGAACAGTAGAAAAACGTATTGGGCACACAAACTGGAAACTATCGAGTGCTTTCTTCCCAGTCCCATAGACTTGCTCCCTGGTGCCCAGCATCCACAACCATGACTGCCGAGTTGCTGAAGAGTTAAACACAAAGTCCAGAGAGAGCTGCAGGACCCAGCTTCTTCTGCAAGGAGCCCTTCCTTCAGGTTTTTGCTCATGTGCGAGGAGGTATCGGCGAGGCTGCTCACACCTGTGTGGCCGGAGAAGCAGCAGCCCGGGGCTGGAGGCAGAGCTCTTTGCAGCGGTTGTGCTCAGCAGGTCTCTCCCAAGGCTGACAAATGACGTTATCCAAACACGTCAAATCAGAGCAGCGAGGCGCAAAATTGCTAAACTAGTCCTGCATCTAGCACGAGGTCAAGGCAAAGCAGGGAGCAGGGCTGTGGAGCCGAATTCCTCCTACGTCTTAATCCCCTCTGCCTTCCTTGGCAGGGTGACTTGTGCTTGGCTTTCTGACCCTTGCTCCACCCTGGCCTTACTCACCCCGTAAAAATACCCCACAGGCTGCTCCCCGCTGCCTCCTGGAGAGCTCAAATAAGGTGTGCACGCAAGAGGGAAGCCTGAGGGAGTTCCCAAGATTGCTGCTGCAGGAAGAGTCGCTCCTGAGCGATACTTATCTTTAGGATACAAGCAGCAGGTTGACGGTAAAATGTCACTAAAGGGAATGGCATGTGTCCCAAGTGTGCTGGCCACCACGGGAGCCAGACACATGGGAAGTGACTCTCGTCTTTATTCCATCCCTGGAGGTAGTTCCAGTTTCCTTTATTTACTAATGTTCTCCCTATTTCCCTTGACCTCATTTCCTCCGGCTTTTCGGAAGCAACCATGCAATTATCGCTCACTTTGGGTTGACCCTTGGCCCCCGTGTCCCTGCTCGCTGCTGCTCCGGGAGGCTTTCCTGAAAGCTCAAGTGCAAAATGCTCGCTGGTGGCCAAAAACCTCTCTTGTTGAGATAGAAGCTGGCTCTCGAGCACCACGCCGTGCATCAGGGTTTGTCCTGAGAGCACGCTTGGCACGGAGAACATGGGGTTTAAAGACGGTCACAGCTGAGCTTTGATCAGCTCCGGGAGATACTGCTGTGGCTAATGTTCCCTCTCTTACCAATGCACCCCAGTCTTGTTAATAAATGTATATTTAACAATGTCTGGAGCGTATGAAGTGATAATAACTAAATCAATACCTCCCACATTGATTGTCCAGGATCCCTACAGCGTGACGCACGCAGCGGTGCGGTAATTTTCCAGCTAACTAGCACCCTGATCTACAGCCCTCCTATTGATTGGCCATTGTATCAGGCAGCCTCTGAGCGTTATTGCTTATCCCTCTATTCAGCCTCCTTTTCTGATTCATTCGTTTATTACTGGACAGGTGCGATTATCTCAGAGGCTTTCCGAAATTGGCTGATGGGGGTCAGCCATTTAGGCTTCCATAAACAAGCCATTTTGTATCTCCTCTAGCTGGTGCAGTGGCAAATTTTTCCTTTTCAGGCTTTGACTGTTCCTGGGCTAGGACGGGGGATGAATTGGCCTTTGCCTGAATCTGCTCAAGCAACCCTTCAAAGGAGGAAGCATCCTTCCACAGACAGTAATGGGAGAATTTATTAGGGGTTGAGGTTCCCGCTTGCCACCTGCTTCAGGCAAGAGCCGCACTCGCTGCCTTTAAAGTTTGGGTACCCTCATGCATGCAGAAAGGAGAAATAGATTCCAGAAAGTCAAATTCAACGGCAGCCTTCATCCAGCATCAGCTTGTTGACAGGCCAGACTGGAAGGGAAATGATTTTCTCATCCCGCAATAATCTTCAAGCTATAAATAAATAATTCTGTTTCTCCCTCAGACAAAACTAACAGCTTTCTGCACTTTCTTTGAAAATACTGACAACTCTCCCTGGAGGGTCAGAACCCAAACTGGGATCTGATGATAATTTATACCAACAAGTAGGAGCAAGTGGATGTTTCACAGCAGGGAGCTCTGTTTCCTACAGAAGCTCTTTTGTTTTGCTCCAAGGAGTATTTATTGATACCAAGATTTGAGTGCAGCGTCCCTGTGCCCACCCACGAGGCTATCATGGGACCTGTATTTCTTGGCCTTTTTTTTTTGCCGTTTTAAATTTTTTACTATTTCCTAGTAACTCATTTGCAAGGAATCTCCATCTGATTAAGGTCTCTGCTCTGAATTCCCAGTTAGCTCGTGCAGCGTGTGATCTGCACAAAGGTAGGAGTGAAGCTGGAGGAGCTTTACGGCGCTGCTACTTAACCACAGGCACCCCTGCAACTCCACTTTCTTCTCAAGTGTCATAATTAGAACAACCATTCAAGATCTTTTTGACTAGCTCCATTCCCAGTGTGGTACGTGGCCGCTTGCTTTACTCACAAGACCAGGAATTTGGTCTGTTCAGGCTGTGTGGGAGACACCCCAGGTCCCTCCCTGAGTGCTGGGGACAAGCGACTTACCGAACAAAGGAGCGGGTGAGTGCATGCAGTGCGAGTGCTGAGGTTGCAGCTCGCTTCATTGTTTGTAATAATTCCCCTAAAGCCAGGTTTAGTTACCTATTGATGAATTATCCTCTAAAAAGGTGCAACAGATGGGTGCTACTGGGGTTTATGTTGTGATTGACGCAATTTCTGGTGGCGAGGTATTCTTCAGGTTCTTCCAGTGTCAGCTTGGACTGGCCTGAAATTCACTTACGTAAATGCAAATTGCTGTTTTCTTTTGTGTTTTTGTTTTTCCACTAGGGTGACAGCCTTAATGTCAATGCAATGCTCTTAAAACCTTTCCTGGGGAATGCTTCAGGGCCCGTCCCTGTATCTGCACTGTGTAGGAATCAGATTTTGCAGCATGCTGGAGTGACACATCCTTGTCCCTAACGTTCCCCGCATCTCATTTGCTAAGCGCTCCTGTCTGCCCTTGCTTTTAGGTTGGCAACTCGCTTTTTTTCACCAGCCTTGCAGAACCATGAAAATACACTTGCCTGCCCTCAGCACGGTGCCTCTATGACAAAAGAGATAATGCTGCCCATCAAAACTGACCCTAGAAAATGGGAAAGCAGAGGTTGTAAAGCTGCGTTTATAGCTGCCTGTTGGTACAGCGTCTTTTGCTTTTGGCTTCTCCTTCTTTTCAGTATTAGAAACCAATGAGCTAGGAGGTTGTTTGATGCGAAAGCACTGTGTTGATCCTCTGTAATGAGCTGATTTTGTGTTTCTCAAGGTTGATGGTCAGCAGAGGCATCTGTTCTCTAAGGGGAAGAGCAGCTCCTATTGCCCACACAGAATTAGCTCACCAGCTTGGGGCAGCACACGAAGCCTTGTCCAAAGCATTTGGCCCCAAAGAATCTCTTACAGGAGACAGGAAAGGAGGCAGAAAATAAAAATAAACAAACAAACCAAAAAATCCATTATTTAAGTGTCCGCGTCCTGCAGAAACTTGCTTTCTGTGATGTTGGCAGCCCCAGCCCCGTTGTGTTCTGTCGTGACGTGTTTGCAGCTGTATAGTAGCAAACCTCAAAGAATTCACACTGGGCTTTTCAGCAGCTCGTTTTCAATGCGAGTTTAAATGTTGCAATCTCCTGTGCAATACCCGCTGTGAGATCCTTTTTCCCCAAACTCTCAGCAATCTCGTGTGTGCAGTGATGCTCACGCTCCATCATCTTTTGCAGAATTACAGAAGACTCCGCAGTGACAACATTCGAAGCGTTAAAGGCTCGTGTCCGTGAGTTAGAAAGGCAGCTCTCCCGTGGGGACCGCTATAAATGTCTCATTTGCATGGTGAGTAGCACTCCAGTTGTGGTAATGAATCAGAAATGTTTTGGTATCTCTGCTGAGGAGGAGAAAGCTTTTTCCTTTTTCTTTTTTTTGGGGGGTGGGAGAACTCACCTTCTTCCCTATACACCAAGAACAGTCTCTCTTTCCTTTTGAATATAGGTGCCAGGTATTAGCAATTGCCATTTCCATATGTATTAGATGGCTCTTCAGTTTTGTAGCCATCCATCTGTATCAGAGGCCACAAAAACCTCAACCTAGTAAGACTTTCAAGCTAACTCTAGCAAACTCCCAGATATTGGTGTTCTCTTCCTGCACGTTCAAATTTGTATGCATAAAGGAGTAGAATCCATATGAAGCCCACTGTATGATTTGAGACCAGGAACGTTGCCTGTGTATTTAAAAGTTGTCCGTGTCCTGCTTGCTCTGTGGTGAATCTGTGGCCTCCCTAAAGAAAGGCAGCAGCTCCCTCTGATGGTCTGAGCGTGCAAAGCTTTGCATCTCCTGCTAGATTTTTATTCTGCTGAGAGCAGGAGAAAATTCTGCTTGGCAGAGGGCTCCCTCTGCAACTTCAGCTTGATGCATGGGGCTGTCTCTCCCACTCACGACTTGTAGGCATGGGGATAGCAGTTCCCATATCTCATCCCATGGAAGGCACAACAGTTTGCTGCTCATTTCCAGAGGTTTAGTAGCAATCATGGAAAACACTTGAGAGTGCGTGTCTGCTGAAATAACATCAGCCTTCTTGGGATATAGTTAAGCTGTTGCTGCAGAGTAGGGAGTTGTGATAAGGGTTAATCTTACCCTGTCGCTGTTTGTTGTTTTTTTTTTAATATGATCTGGTGACCTTTCTGATGGGAATAATGGCAGGTGGCCACAACAACTTCAGATGCTCTTGTGATAACTGTGCTGAGCCAGGTCACCACTTGAGTGGATTATGGGCTTCCGACAGGAGTTCTTGGAAGCTGGTAAAATGGACTGCAGGAGACTTCTGCGTCTGCTACACAAACATTGCTGTCTCTGCTCTGTTCTTACGTGCAAAGTCAGCAGAAGTTCGTTAATGCAAGACCCTCTTAATTCTGCTTTGTTTTTCTTTTGTCTCACACCTCATGGTAGGCCAAGATAAGATGTATGCTCTCTTGTTATGCTGTTAAGTTGCCTGTAGTCTGATGGCATACCCACAAAGGAGGGTGTTGTGGTGGGGTTGGGAACAAAGAATCAGTAGATTCCTGCTTTGGAAGTAACCTGTTTGCTTCTTTTCCTTCAGGACTCTTACACAATGCCCCTGACTTCCATTCAGTGCTGGCATGTGCACTGTGAAGAATGCTGGCTGCGGACTCTGGTGAGGCTCTTGGCTACTTTCTAATTGACTTATACACTTCTCCCTCTCTTCTGGGATACTTTATTTTAAATCACCATGGGGAAAGATGCCTTTTGCTTTATTCTAAACAATTTGAGTGCTGTGCATGCAAACTTCCCGGTCTTTGCCACTTAACACCCCATCCCAGCTTTGACTTCAGTGAGTTTAGTTTGAGTCAGCCTTACCAAAGTACAGTCCTGCTCATTGCTTGCTCCTCTGCTGCTGTGGGGAGGTGTAAGAGCTCTGTGCTGGGTACAACCTTGCCTTACAGTAAGGCCCTGTGAGGCATCCATGCAGAGGTAAGGCTGTGGGACCAGAGGCCAAATTCACAGAGATTTCATGGCATGGATGGCTTCTGGGAAGCCTAATACTCACCTGAAGCAAAGGGGATCATCTTCAGGAAACACAGCACAGACAGGAGCTTTTACAAATACAAATCTGTGTTTCTCAGGTTATTTGAAACAGCACTGTGCAGTTTCCAAGCATATCCCATACTGTTTGGAAGATTGGGGATTACCTTGAATGCTGAATAGGTGACCCAATGCAGTAGTAATTTATATATGTGCTGAAGGACATCAGGTTGAAATTTAAGGTGTTATTAAATAAAGTGTTTTCCTTTCCTTTGTTAAAACCATGGGCTTTATAATCAGCCTTTCATTTCCCTTGCGCAGCTGATTTTCAGGCTCTCGTTTCACTCAGGTTGGGGAGTGGAAAACAGTCAGTGGTGCTTTCCAGTTCTCTTGTTAGCAAGATGATACAGTGTTGGGTTGCAAAAAATGTAAGGGAATGCCACTCCTAAAAACTGTTCCTGTAAGGCATTACAAAATCTGCTTTATGGAACACGTTGTGTGCTTGGAATTACGATTAAGCCGATCATGCTCCTTTAAATCCTGCCTATTAAAAGTCTTGTCCAAGAAAAGTTACCAGGATGGTGAAGTGCCTGTGGGCTTGAGTACTAATAGCAACTCAATAACTTGGCCATCCCTTGGGCTGTATTTTATAGGTCTTCAGCTACACCCCATCACTCCTTAGATTATACAAGCCTTTGTAAACATTTTAGCAGCATGTTATAAAAGACACATATGTGGCTACGTAGCTGTGAGGTGTTTGGGTGAATGTGTGCTCTGCCACCTTTGCTAAGTGACGAGTAATCTTGTTCTTCTGCGGTGCTACAAGCAGAGGACAAAACAATAATTTCTTTTTCGTTTTCTTTTTTTTTTTTTTCTAAAGCCTTTGCTGTCTCTTCTTCCCAGCAGCCTTAAGTGATGTTTTAAATCTGTCACAACAATTTCCAATTGTTCTTAGGCTCAGCAGCAACTTAGTTCAACTTCAGCCAGGCCCCTTTGTTCCGTGTAGGGTGGTCACCGCTGCCAGTAAGAACTGGAAAACCTCGCTCCAGGTGCTGAGAGGTTGGCATTTACCCTTGCAAAGGGGAGCGACCTCCCCTCTAGGTACCTGTGAAAGGTGGGGGGATTGAGCTGGCTCCCTGCTACCCACACAGGGCTCTTCTGCCGACCACTCGGGCGGGATGGGAGCAGTCCAGCACAGCGTCGTATTAGGACTTGGCACTTGCATAGGGGAAGCAATTAATAAGTGGCTACTCATGTGTTCCCCAGTCCTAGCCTCTCCCTGCAGCCCCCAATTTATTAAACCAGGCCTTTTCACAAGGCGTGCTTGCACTCTTTTTCCCGTCTCAAAAAAAAAAAAAAAAAAAAATCTCCCAGCCTGGGTTCGCATGTTTCTAATGTAACCATTAAAATGTAGCCCGAAGACAGCAATAAAAACCCTGGAACGCCTTGGTGCTTTTGTGTCTTGATCAAAGTCAATGTGTGTAATCTCGTTAAGACTGCCCTCCTTCCCCCCTCCTTTTTTATGAATTTAATGGCATACAGCAGCTGGGCTCGGTGTTTAATGCTCACCAACCTGCATTGTTCTAATTAAGGTATCTCCTTTTATTTCGGGCACAAAAGAGACTCTTGTTTTTTTTTAACAAGCGAGGAGCTGTGGGATAGTGTGTGTAATAATCGCTGCCGTTACCTTTCCCTGGGTATAAAGCTGGCTCCCCGGCGGGGGCAGGAGGGGGGATCGGAGGGAGCCTGCGCGTGCAGCACACATTGCGAGGCTTGGCTGGGGGGAGAGGGGCAGCGTTTTTCTTCTGCTGTGCAATAAACAATTTGTTGGAGTTAATAGGACTGGGGGCGGGCGGGCGGTGGCGGGCTTCCGGCCGCTTTTGAACATTCTGGAGACCTGCCATCCCCACTGCTGCAACGTCCCGGTCCTCCCGTGAGCCTGTTTTATACACGCAGCCCAGATCTGATACGGAATTAGGGAAGGAGTGTGGTTGGGGGGGAGAGGAGGAGAGCTGCACTGAGCATCTTGGGGCTGGAGGCTCACAGCGCCTTGTAACAGGGTGTTGGAGATGGGCTGGAATTCGATGCTCACGTCTGTCTGCAGAGCAGGGGAGGTAAAATGGGTTTTAAAAGGTTTAGGGTTTAAGTATTTCCTAGGATATAATACTGCAGTGATCTGAGTATCTCTGTCACCCTCTGACTTCCGTGGTGTCTCAGGGCACTGATGAGGATTAGATCTTTCAAGTGGCTTTCTGAAAACAATTTTTGGACTTCTGGCTCTTGGCATCCAGTCCCAGATTAGTCCTGCTCTGTTGCTCAGGGAGAGGAGGAGACGCTTTTAACCGCTGACTCTACCGATAGCTGCTGGGCTCCCTACCTTCCTACCTTAGGTACCGTTACAGCACTCCCCCTCTCTCTCCTATTGCTCCGCTGGATTAACGTGGAGAAAAGGCTGGGGTCAGGGCACAGCTCAGGCCTGCACAGCAGAAAGGGCCCTGGAGATGGTTTAGGAGAACAGATCGTGGTGCTGGTTGGGTCAGCCAGCAGTGCTAATAGCTGAGTGCAGACAGCCCTCGTCAGGGTGGCCTCAGAGAAAGGGAGGAAACATCTCTTCATCCAGCATCAGGACACGACAAATTAAGGGGTTTTCTCCTTCCACTTGCTCCATGAGCAGAACCAGTGTGCCTGAGGGCTGTGGGCCAGGGCACACACAGGCTTAGGGTGTGCCACGTGCGCTGAGCAGCTCACCAGGCTGAACCAGGACACAAAGCTTGAGCAACTGCTACAATCCCTTTTGGGAACCCCCAAAAACATGCAAGTTTTTCAAAAGCAGGATAGGAAATGGTGTGGCAGGAGGGAGGGCTCGTTTCCCTGAGGTGGGTGCCTGTTCTCAGCTGGCTGTTGGACTGCTTCCAGGTGTGTGGGATGAACCCCCCTCTGGGAGAGGTTTGTCTGCCCCTTCTCTATCCTTTCCCATTAAGCGAGAGGGACCCTACAGCTATCCGTGGGTGAGATTCCTATTTTCCTGCTCTCGGGAAAAACGTTCTGACAGCAAAGATTGGCAGCCTGCTGCGGTGCTTTTCTGGGGAGGGTTGGAGCCGCCGTCCTTGGAGGTTTGGGAGAACAGGTTTGATGCACGTCTGTCAAAAGTAATTCACGTTGAGGTGATCTTGCCAGGGGAACGGGTTGGTGAGGCTTGAAGCCCCTCTGAGCTGTGATTCTGTGACCTCCCAAACCCCGGCATCTTCCCTTATGGAGTAAATGGAATTAAAGTGAAGTCAGACTGCTGTTTGTCAGTGGTTGGAGCTGTTGTTAGTGGGTGCAGGCATTCAGGGGCAGGTTTATTTGAGCAGGGGTTTGCTGATTTCCCCTCTTGCCCGTGCAGCCAGGTCCAGCACTTCCTCTGTGCGTGTGCTGCCCCCAGGCTTGTACTTGCCTGTCTCGGGCTTATTTGAAAATGACAACTGCAAGAGCAGGACAAAATCCCTTTTAAAAAGCCTTCATCATGGAACGTGCTTCCAGGGGATCCATCAATAGACACGTATCCTCCGCAGCTGACACATTTATACCTGTGGCAGATCACACGGCTAGTTTTTTAGCCTTTTAGCTTTTTCGAGGCTCTAACACCGTGCGTCCCATGCGGGCTGCGGTATTTTCGTAAGAAACGATGCAGACAGAGAGCAATCCTTCTAGGTAGGTGATTCCTCAGCACTTCCAGCAACGTGGGGACTTCCTGAGTCAGCACTCACGGAGGGGAGAAGGGCCTTGACTGAGAGCTGGATCCTGGAGTTCAGCTCCTCTCCTGGCAGAAGCTGGCCCCTCCTGTCATCTCCCTGCCTTGGTTCTCCTCCCCACAGAACAGCTCTGAGCCAGGCTCGGTGGTGGCACCGCGTAGGCGAAGTTGCTCTGTGTGCGTGCTTCTTTCTTCTCTGTGCCTGGTAGCACGTTCTGCTGGGAAATTGCCCATTTTTAGGCCCACAGGACAGCGGGAAGTGCCTAAGCCCTTCCTTTTGAGTCTTGTTGCTTTAGCCAATTTATAGCAGACGTCACGCAAGTTTTTTTGTGTTTTTTTTTTTTTTTAAGAGGCAACTTTTAAGACAAAATACTCCCAATCCTTCCTGGCACCATGCGAGCCCTAATGACTTCTCAACATCTCAGCTCTCGTTAATGTATTTTTCAAACCACTACCCCAAGTGATTAGCCTGTATTGTGGATCAATCACTTGCCAAATTTTAATTAAGAAAGGAGGAGAAAAAATAAACTCCAGCCTGGTTCCAGCCCCTTTGCCTTGCTTTGTAACAGCCCCGGAGCAAACTTCTTGCAGCAGAGTTTTATAAACCCCTCAAAACTGGGGTTTATAATGGAAAAGCTGAGGTGGCCTTTACTCTAGCACACGCAGCTATAACACATCAAGGCTTTTCCATGAAGCGATGATGAAAGGAGCAGAAGGACCTGGAAAAAAAAAAAAAAAAGAAAGAAAGAAAAGAAAGAAAGAAATGGCCGACAGGTGGGACTTATTATTGCACAGCATTTTTATTTCAAGGGAAAAGTTTAGTAACCCCAGCTGGCAGGTGAGCAGTGGGGGAGCAAATGCTTTTTCATTGTGCCTGTGCCAGCATGTGTGTATGTACAAGCTTACGTGCCTTTCTGCAAGGGAGAGGAGCTTAAATGCTGGTGCCAATAAATGTTGTACACCTCCACTGAAAGTCAGATGTAAGGAGCAGGGTTCTAAGCAATTTCAACCTGAAAAGGAAAAATCAGGACTTAGCTCTGAATTTAACACACACGCTGATGTGTGCAGAGGATGACAGTTCCATTTTAAAAAATAAAAAAAAATTTAAAAAAAAAAGGAAAAGGTTTCCCCCCGGGGTCCGAAGTCATTATTTTTGCTTGAACTATTTAATACCAAGCGTAAGTACCAGGGAGACCTGGGGACCTGGGCCTCGTTGTGCCGCACGCAGCCAGCCCGCTGCTCCCTCCGAGGTCCCCGGGCTTCAGAGCTCGAGATGAGCCCTCCCCGTGTGCAGGGGGAACACCACCCGCTGTGGTCCTACACGGCTGTGGTCGAGTCAAGTAGTTTTTAGAGGAATTACTGCAGTGGGTCGGGCTGCCTGTGGTTGGGTCCTGCCTTCTGGCGTGGCTGAGATCCTGGGGGCTGGCGGGGTGAATCCACCCGTCTTCCCTTTCCCCAGGGTGTGAAGGAATCGTGTATCTGATCCTGCTTTGCTAATGAAGACTGAGACCTGGGCAGGGTGGCTTACCAGGGAATCTGTCCTTAATTTTCTGATGTTGGGCTGCTTCGCCTGTGCCAGGGAGGTTACCCCAGGCAGAAGGACCACAGGTCAGCCTGCAGCTCTTCCAGCCCACCTCCAGATCCCAGAATGGGGTGCAAGATGCAAGGCAGGGAGACGACAGCACCTGAGGTTTGCTTTTAGCCAAAATGAATGTCAGGGGGCTCAGTGCTCCTCCCCACCCACCTACAGCCAAACATCCCCAGGAATGTTTGATTCGGCTGCTCTGGGGGAGCTTTTTGGTGCTACCAGGCTGCAGAGCAAACCTGACTGGCACCTCTTTGGAGCTGCATCGCCCTGAATTACTCGCACCTGTGTAAATTGTCCCCACCTGGGCCTCTTTCCTCTGCATTCCCCTTAGTCCATGGAGCTTTGGGGGGAAAAAGCCGATGTCCTCACTGTGCAGCCGTTGTCACAGAGCCGAGGGGACCCTTTCTGGAGGATCCTTTTTGTAAGCAACAGCAACAGCTCTTCGGGTCGGGCTGTCCCCAGGCTGCGGGTTGTGGTCATACCCTACTGCAAACCCCAAGGAGGTTGATCTGGCAGGGGCTGTGCTCAGCCCCGAGCAGCACGAGGCCGTGCTGGGGCTGCGGTGGGTGCTGGAAGCCAGGGCATCCCCATCTCCTGCGCTGCTGGTGCTGCAGGTGGGAGGCTGCCTCGCGGCACAGACGTCTTTCTGTCATTTTTCCCCTCACCCGCCTGCCACGGCTGCCAATCTAACGGTGACCAGCTTCGGCTGACCCCGGTCCTGAGGCTTGTTACCACCCTCTTGCTGTCAGGCTGGGTGACAGATGGCACATCCACCGCTGGTTTACTCCGTGTAGTGCTCGTGGCAGCCTCCCATCACCACAGAGTTTGCCGCTTCCAGTTCACCTGGGCAGAACAGACTCGGTTTTCCTTCACGCCAGCATCCAAGGGGCTTTCTCAGGATGGCAGAGGCGCTCCCTGAGATGAGCAATGCGACCTCACCGGGACTGCTTCCATCTCCTGAACGCCGTGCTGGGGGTGGCCCTGCTCTCACCAGCATCCCAGGCCGAGGGTAGGGTGCTTTGTGTTGTCCCCCGCTGCCTATCTGCTCTCACTCTGTCTCGTCTGCTGGTTGCAGGGTGCCAAGAAGCTCTGTCCCCAGTGCAACACCATCACGTCTCCTGGAGACCTTCGGCGCATCTACTTATGAAGGACCCAGCGGGAGGGCGGGACCCAGCTACTCGGCTCAGCTCATCACACCAAGGGGGAGAAGAACGACGGCAACAACAACAACAAAAAAAAGACGTTTTAAAAATTAACGAAACGAAACAAAAAAAAAAAAAAACAGAGACTCCAGACATGGACTTGAGGACACAGGAGCAGCGGGGAGCCTCGGCTCCCAGGTCCCGCGTGTGGAGGTCTCCTTCAGCATCTGCAGCGGGCGAAACCAAACCCTTTGTTGTGAAGCCCCCTTTTTTAAACCAGTATTCCCCACCCACCCGTTCCCTGGAGCTGGCTTTGCATCGCGGATGGCTCGTGAGCCCTCCTTTGGACTGTGTTGTGACCACTCTGACCCCAGGAGGCTGGGGAAGGGACCCTTGACAGAAAGATGTTAAATAACCTGTAACTTGTGTTCTTTGTTCAGTTTTTGGTTGTTTTTTTGTTTGTTTTTTTTTTTTCATTTGTTTTGGTTTGGTTTTTGGTTTGGTTCTGTTCTGTTTTGTTTTTTCTTTTTGTGGTGTTCTAGTGATAAAAAAAAAAAAAAGGTTTAAAGAAAAAACCACACCCAGGCAGAAATGAAGCACATGTAATATAGATTATATATGTTTACAATGTTGTGTATAAATGGGATAGACTCAAACATTACATACTAATAAGTTTCCCTTTCTTTTTTTTGGGTTGTATTTTTTTTAAAGAAGAAAAAAAAAATGAGCAGAGAACATTAAACCCATATTTTTCTTGGTTCAGCAAAGTTTTGGCATTAAAGTCATTAGTTTAAAAAAAGTATATATATACATATATATAATATAAATGGTTTAATGTTCTGTGGTGTATATTTCCTCATTCAGATATGAAGTTAACAGCTTTTAGTAATGGCTGTAGCATTGCCCATAACTTACAGAACTTATGGGGAGTAGAGGAGGTGGATTTTTGTCATTAGTTGTAGCTAATGGGGCTATTTATAATAGAATCATTATCCCCGGAACGACACGGCTTTTAACTCCTTGCCGGGGGCCAGGGCAGGCCGGGGGGCTGCGGCTCGGCCCCCTTCACCCTCCCCAGGCGGGGAAGGGGCGAGCAGAGCGGGGCAGCCTGGCGGGACGCTGCCCACCCTCCTGGCCATGAATCCCTGCCCGAGGCTCCGGTTTAACCCCCTTTCTCTCCTCCAGGGCCAGCGGCTCAGCTTTGCTTTGCTTTCCTCCCCTCCGGCCGAGGACTCCGCTCGCTGCGGGTGCCACGAGGCAGGACCGCGGGCACGCTGCCACGGGGCTCCCCGTGAGTCTGCCTCCTGCAGAAGAGCAGAGAGGGTTTGGGGCTGGGGCACAGAGCCCGGCCAGCCCCGGCTCCTCGCCCCCACAGGCACCCCAAGGCTCGCCCACGGAGCGAGAGGACGGTGGCAAGCAGAGATGCTGCCGGAGCTTCCCCGCAGCCCCGGCTTCTTCCACGTGGTCACGCTTGTCCCCATCACCCACATCCTCAGCCTTAACCAAAGCTGCCATCTGGCCTCTTCTGTTGTTTATTTTTGGTTTTCAGGACCCAAGAAACAGATGCCAAGCCGCTTCCCAAGGCGAACGCGTGCCCGCAGCGCGGAGTGCTCCCAGCGCAGCCCTGCCCCAGCTCACTGCGGGGTCCTTGGGGCTCCCTGAAACAGGAGGACGGGGAGCTGGGGACGTTCATCTCCCCCTGATCCCGCAGGGTGACCCCACAACATGAGGCAGAGCAAGGGGCATTTCAAGGCACCGCTGGATGCCGGGGGCTGGAGGATGGAGAGGGCTTGGCTGGGGCACAGCACGAAGGTGCCACCGCCACTCCATGCCATCAGCTTGATGCTTTTTTTATAGAGCAGCCGTTTCCCTCAGTGTCTCCTCAGTGACCCCGGGTGGATCCCACTGCATCCCCCCAAACCCAAACCAACCGAAGGAGCTGTATTTTAGAAACATCTTGGCAAAAAAACGCTTCCCAACTCAGCTTCCCGGGGCTCAGCCATGTGGCAGCTGCTGGGGGGCCCTTGGGGGACCGGGGGAAGCTGAGCCGTGGTGGGGGGACCCCTGCCCTCCCCAGGGTGCTGAGGGCTCGGAAGGGGCTGTGGTGCAGGGCTGATATTGCCAGTGAGCCCCCAGGGCCAGGAAGAAAGTGGAGAAAAACGGTGCGGGAACAAATTTGGGGTGGCCTGAAGGGCTGGGGAGGGAGAGGGCAGGGCCCCCACCTGGCCCTGCTTTGGAGGCAGGGTTTCTGGTGGATGTCGTGGACCAGCCGCGTGCTCTGTGTACCTGTGTGTAAAACCATGTGTAACTAGTCATTGTTTCTTTGTTTTGGTTCTTTTTTTTTTTTTTTCTTTTTTTCTTTTTTTTTTAATTCTTGTTTTGTTTTTTTTATTGTAAAGCCATCCCCTGTTTTCAAGGGGGGGCCTGAGGGGGGGGGAAGGATTGGGGGGGAGACGTCTCGTTTTGTATCAGGCACCCGCCGCTTCCCCTCTTCTGTAACGAGTTTAAACCATTTAAAAAAAAGAAAAGAAAAAAAAAAAAAAAGAAAAAAAAAAAGAAGATTGGAGTTACCTATCTTTGCCCAAAGAATCCCAGTTGCACAAAGCGCTATTCCGGTGTGTCGATGATTGTGTGTCGGTGTATATTATACAAAGAGGTACTTGTCACTCCCGTTTGTAAACTACATTTGACATTAATTAAACAAGTATAAATCTTCTCGGGTGCGCCCGCCGTGCTCTCGTGTCTTTCCCTTCGCAGGCAAGTGGGACTGGAGAACCCCGGGAGGTGCTGGTGACAGCTCTGCACCCCAAAGGCGTGCCCGGACCCTTTTTGGGGTGCAGGACCCAAGGGATGGACGCAGGGGGATACCAGGGTGACCCAACCCCAAACCCTTTTGGGACCCAACATTCCCCCATGGTGCCCACCATGGCCGGGCCCCCAGCTTGTCCCCCACCCCGGACCGGGGGTGCAGGGCGAAGGGCACGGCCCTTGGGGTCCCCAATAACGGAGGCTGGGCAGCTGTGCATTATTTGGCCGGGGGAATTTGGGACATGCTGGAGGCGCCCAGCCCCAACAGATCTATACGTCCTGCATTAGGGACCAGCGGCGCCGTGTAGGGTTACCCTGACAGCAGGGAGAGCGGGTAATGGGGGGGGGGGAGGTCGCCCCCAACCCTCATTGCGGGGCTGGCGCCGATGCTTTCGGTGTACAAACGGGTCAGAGGGGGGCTTCCAACCCCCAACCCATGGTTTATTCCCCTGGGACAGGGTGCTGAGCAGAGGAGGGGGGTTACAGCGGGGGTCCCCAGGCTGACAGCCCCCACTCCCCATCTGCCTGGGCAGCGGGGGGGGGTTTGGCCCCTCTCCACACCCAAAAGAGGCTTTGAGGGCAGGGTGAGGGGCAGGAACCCCCCCCATACCCACCTCGCCCCCTCCCCAGCAGGCTGCTAATATTTTATTTAAAATATCTTTAGGAAGCGGAGGGCCGTGATGTATCGGGTGTATTGAGAAAATGCTAATGTGTAATAGCGTGTGTCAGGGGCCTCGTTCATCACCCCGCGCCGCCTTCTGGGGGATCCATATCTAATTAACAGTAATGAATGAGGGAGCCCACCTAATGACAGCCCGCCAGTTTGTTATGGAAATGAGGCAATCCCATTAGGCAAAACACTTAATTAAACAAACTGCTCCGAGTGGCGGCCGGGGCAGGGCTGGCCCAGGCCCTTTGGGGGGCCTTGGTGCCTGCCCCCACCCTGCAACATGGGGCTGGGGCTCGGCAGGAGCCAGGAGGGACCCCGGGCACCCCCATCGCAGTGAGGGGCTGCGACCAGGCCTGGGGGGGGCTTCACAGCTCCCCGTGTCCTCCCTGGGGCTGGGGGCACCGTCACGGCTCCCCCCACATCGATGGGTGCAGAGGCAGCGGGGGCCGAGCAGAGATTTCCGATCAAAGCTGTGTACTTGGCTCCTGCTCTATCGACACCGAAGCGAGCAGGGCTCAAGGTTAATTCCTTATCAATACCCTATTGTCAGCTCATCCATCACCCGGGGAGGGCAGGGGCTGCCCGAGCCCCGGTGGGTCTGGGGAGGGTGACCAAAGGGAGCTGTGTGCGTCACCCCCCCACCCCATGCCTGGATGCGGAAAGGAGGGGAAGGGGGCCCCAAGTTCATGGGAAGGGGATGGAGAACACAGGGGGGGCAGTGCCACCATCGCCGGGTCACAGCCACAGCCCCCCCTGCACCGCGTTGTTCCTAACTGCTGAATTTTGCCCTTGCTGGTTTCCCTTTCCCAGCCTGGGATTCGTGTCAGGAGATGCTCTCAGGCAGGCGGGATGTGCTGGGCTGAGTCACGCCACTGCTGTCCCAGCTTATTTTAATCCCCTCAGGGCATAAAACTTCCCCCTGTGGTTCCCCACACCCTCCTTTCTGTGCATCCTGCTCAATTCCAGCTCCCACCAGCATTTGTGCTTCCCCAGGGGGAGCTTAGGGCAGAGCCTCAGCACCCCCAGACCTCAGCGAGCTTTTTCCCTTCTCCTCCTGACAGCTCCCAGAAAAAGCAGCCGAAGTCCCCCTACTCGGAGGACTGAGGGGAGCTGCTGCCACCTGCTGGGGCTCCCCCAGCCACCAAAGCAGGTTTTTCCTCGAAATAAACCACATTTCTGGAACATCTCCGCTCAGCACCCACAGCAATAAACATGAGCAGCAGATTCCCAGCCCAGCACCACTGCGTTAATTCAGAGGTGTCTATTATGAAGTGTTTAACTGTTCCATAAATACCAGACTCACAGAAAGCAGTGTGAGGGCAACCACTAGTTAAACAGCCTTTCCCACCTCTGCCCCCTACAATCTCTCAGTCCCCCAAACAGGCTGGATGCTCGGAAGGAAGATAAAGCAGAGATCAGCTCTCCAGGAAGGCAGGAGCACAGATCACAGCTCAGCACAGACAGCACAAACCACTTTAATGATGGGCTTTCTGGGATAAGGGACCACAGCTGAATTTTACAGGTCCAAACCCCAGAAACTATTTTTTTTCTCCCCAAGAGAAAGAGCACACTGGAGGCTCCTACCACAAAGTAGCCCCAAGCAGCAAGGATCCTGTGCTTGCAGCCAGTTTTCACTTCAAAAAGTGAAGACTTGCCAGGCTATCAGATCCTTCTCGGTTAATTCTCACACGTCCTGTACACCCCAGACCTCACCTAACACGGGGTTACTCTGAATACGCACAGCCACACTGGCCTGCTAAAAACAGTTGTTCCAGCCACTGACCACAGCTCACCCTGTGTAATTTCCACGTGTCATGGTTCTGGTTCCAAACTTCCAAACGATCCTGGTGCTTCTCCAGAGCTCTCTCCCTGCCTGTGTTTCAATTAAGAACAGTGAGTGCTTGCTAATTGTCAGGTGACGGCACCCAAAGGTGGGTGAGTCAGGCACAGCAGGCGCAGCAGCCCACAGGCAGTGAATGTCTTCTGTAGAAATCCTCTGTAGAATCCTTTTTTCCACATTCCTGCCTCACAAGGGCAGACCCTTGTTCAAACAGGCCATACCAGAGCCCTCCAGGGCCTGCCCTGCCGATTTCTGACTAAGGATTTAAAGCTGGTTAATCCTGTCCACCACATCTGTAATTAGCTTGCAGTGCTGTGGCATGAGGTAAACATGTTATTAGCAGGATATTCTCTGCCTTTATCCCCTCTTCTCCCCCAAATGAGCAACAAAACTCAAGCATGGCTGAAGTGCAGCGCAGCGAGCTGCCTTTTCGCTAGGTGGAGGGAATTCATTTCTTGTATTACCAGTACACGCTGCAGGGACAGCAAAGACTGATCATCCGGAGAGAATGTTATGGGGGAAAACATTGAATTTCATGGTCATTTGTGGGTTAGCTGGATGGAAGTGATTTAAGAAACACGCAGTATAAATCACAGCTCCAAAAGACACTTTCATTTTTCTCTGCAGTTCCACCTTTCCATTTCTGAGGTCTTCTGGGTTACAGCTGTGCCAGTTTCCCGGCATTTCTAGATGCACAATCCTGGCTGCTCAAAGAAACGCAGTAATAGATGAGCACTAATCCAAGAAAACAAAGATTACCTGGGAGAACACACAACAGACAAGAAAGAGGAGAAACAAGACAACACGTATCCAAAAAAAAGGCTAACAGAGTTTTTGGTTGAAGAACACAAAAGTTATCACAAACATTTGAGCTCCACCCCGGGGCCAGGGAATCAGAGCTCTGGCTGCCCTCTCAGCCCTTTAACAGAACCAAGCAGTGCTGAGAGAAGAGGGAAACCTTGCAGCTGCAAGATAAAAGAAATAGCAGAGAGGGAAACCACAGAGACATTGAAGAGCTGTATTGCTGTATCAGTACAAGGCAACAGAACGTGTACATTGGACACCTGGAACAAGGACACATGGAAAGCAGGGAACACCACGAGACAGGAAGAAACAACACTCCTCGTGAAATTCTGGTCAGTGACACCTCAACTACCACACCATGCTAGAATTTCACTTTCAGTTCTTTAAATTACTCCAAATCAACTTTTTGCCGTGAGGTGGCTGGCTCAAAGACAGACTGGAGGCTTTCAGCTTTGCAGCAGAAGCCAAAAAAAAAAAAAAAAAAAAAGTGCCTAAGAAATCTCTACACTTTCCTCCCCTCAAAGACATAAAGGGAGAGGGGGTGGCATTTCCCGTGTAATTTGAGGTCATCACGCTAACGAGGTGAGCCCCTGACACAGTCAGAGAGGAAAGTCACGCAGAGGTTGCTGTAGTAGGTGGGATATGACCGCATGTGGCTGACGTGAGCCGAATCTGAGAAGTCCACGGCTCTCACGGGGACGCCGAGCCGCTGCCGGGCGTCTGCCATGTGCTTCACCTCGCGGGCGCTGATGACGGCGTCCGCCTGGGAGTAGAGGTACAGCTCGGGCCACCGCGAGGGCGCCTTCAGCAGGGCGTCGTAATGGCTCTCGTGGATGAAGCGGGTGAGGGGGTACAGCAGGATCCGCAGCACGACGACCGTGGTAGCAAAAGCGAAGATGAGGAAGTACCTGAGCAGCACGTTCGTGGATACCAGGACAGCCGCCAAGGCGCGAAGGCTTCCTCTCAAGTTTCTTCTGCCGGGGGCGCTGTCAAAAATGGTGCCCAGGACTTTGAGGTGCTGAAAGGGCCGCTGAGTGTGCAGCGCCTCGAGGATGTAGCGGTACAGCATGACGCCGCCGTTGCTGAAGACGTGGAACAGCACCGGCCTGTGGTCGATGCTGTGGGCAAAGAGCAGCTCCAGGAGCCTCCTGGCCGGGGTCCGGAGGGATCGGATGCCAAAGCTCTCGGAGAAGAACACCGTCCTCCACGGAGCCGTGTAGCGGATGACGGTGCACCCCTAGGCAGAACAAAAAGAGACCACCCAACACGTTTGGGCTGGGCTGTAAATTACAGAGTAGGCAAGCAGCAGTAGAGCAAAACATGAACATTTGAGGTAGATTTCCAACAGAAACCACAGGGCCAGGAGAAACTCGTCAGTGTTATTCACAAATCACCAGTATGAAAGGAGCTGGGCCCTGATAATCCTTGTGGGTCCCTTCCAACTCGGGATATTCTATGAATAGGATTCCATAAATCATAACAGTACAAAGACTAATGAAAAGGCTTCTGCAACAGCAGCAGGCCTGGGTTTGATGACGTTCCAGATCCTTGCAAATCCTGTGCTAACTGGTACAGCCCCTGGGGGTGACCACCCACACTTAGCATCAGTCCTCACCCAGGAAGAGAAAACAGGCCCTCTCCCCGACTCACAAGCCTCGCAGCATCAATCATTTTGGCAAGAACAGCCTGCTCTGATACACATCTAGTTCATGACACCAAAACGAACATAAGAAGGAAGTGGAACTTCTCCCTTTTCTTAGGTAGCACTCATTTGCAGCCGTCTTTTAAGACTCCACCGTGATCAACACTGAGATGATTTTCACAAGCCTTTCTGAAACTCCCTAGCTGTGCAACTGAGAAGCGTTGCTTCAAAGGAGACTCAGATCTGCTGAGCAGTCTGCCTTTACAGTTCAGACCTTACATTTTGGTGTAGATCAGGAAACAGAATCTCAGAGGAGTTCCTATATGGAGCAGGTGGAATTGCACTGATAAATGCTTTGGATCTTCCCTGTCACCTAAACACATTGACACTACACTCTGACAAACACGAGGTAAAAGCACGAAGACAGCCCTTCCTCCCAGAGCTCCCCGGGCAGCAAACTAAGCAGAAGAGAGGCTATCGAGTCCTTTAATCAAAGTTCTCTACACTGTCTTTCCGTGGTTGCAGCCACTTCCTCACTAGGGAGCTAAGAGAAGCTCTTCTGCCCTTTCCCACTACCAACACCTTTCTGATAGAGAAGTACTTCCACAGCAGCTGGCACGCTGCCACGTAACGCGCTCCTCACCTGATCGGCAGCATGTTTTACTTACAGTAATTGCTTAACAATTAATTTTTTGCTAGAACAAGCCAATTCATGACTCTTATGCTGGATTACACATTAACAATACGCTTGTTAATGTATAAACTTCGCCATCTATAGCTGAAACAGATGTAGATAAATACAAGATTTCTGTATGCTGACAGACAAAAAAAGTCTAGTGTTTTACTGGGCCCCAATACCACAAGCTGGGGTCACCCAGGTAAAATACAGCATTAGTGAGGAGGAGCCCATAACTTAGGGAACTGCCATGTGGACAGACCTCTATAGTTCAAAAACAAGGAGCCACCAGTGGGCAGGTATTTCTATCACAGGGCACCTGTTTCACAGATGGGATATAACAAATTGGAGCTGTGACATTTTTATGGATTAATTTTACAGAAGGGAAGAGCTGGCGGGATGACAGATGCTGATATGCTGTCACTCCTCAGCCTGGCTTTGCTGAGCCTGTGCTGTGCCCTGTCAGCTGCCAGTAAAGGTGTTTTTCCCCTAAAACAGCTAATGCAGTTCACATCCTTCACAAATAATCTCCCAGCTTTAACACCCTATTTCAAGGCCGGCCCAGTGGTTTGCAGAACAGCAGAAAGCCTCTCCCAGAAGTGTTTTTATGTTGTGTGCACAAAGGTGACACCAGCAGCTACCAGATAACACCCCCTCGGCTCCTGGACGCTGGGAGCTCTCAGTGACACCCAGAACCCACCCGCAGCTCCCAGCGACCCCAGACAGGGCCGTTCAGAGCCGTTTCACCACGGGAACACGAAGCAGGGATTCTCCCGGGATGCGAGCAGAGACGAGGAGGAGAGCCGCTCACCCTCTGGCTGTAGATCGCGCTGTACTTGGCCAGGTACCTGTCCTGGCAGCCCGCCCAGCCCAGCAGGATCACCACGGGCTGGCAGCCGGGCTCCGCGGCGCTCCCTGGAACACAGAACGGCACCGTCAGCTCCCCCCGCTCACCGCACGGCCCCCACAGGCCCCCATAGGCCTGCACAGGCCCCCATAGGCCCGCACAGGCCCCCCACAGGCCCCGTAGGCCCCTCACAGCCCCCCACAGGCCCCTCACCCCCTGAGGCTCCCCCCTGCCCTTGGGGTCCCCCCCTCCATGCCCAGCACCCCCAGACCCCGCTCCTCTTCCCCTCCCATCCCTCCCGGTGCCCACCGCAGGCCTCCCCCGCCGCCAGCTCCACCACGGCCGCCTCCAGCCCGCGCGCCCCCATGGCCGCCGCCGCCTCCTCCTCCTCCTCCTCCTCCTCCTCCTCCTCCTCCTCCCTCCCTCCGCTTCCGCTCTCCCCACCGGAAGCCCCGCCCTCCCCGCGCCTCCCGTAGCCAATAGGAAGGGAGAGCGGCCGCCCCAGCCTCGTTCTCCCTCCCTCCGCCCCGCCTCCCGTTTCCTTAGCGACGCGGCCTTAGCAACCGCCGGCGGCCGGGCGCCCCGCCCACCGGGAGGGAAAGCGGGCCGCCCATTGGGCCGAGGGGAGAGGGAGGCGGCTCGCGATTGGCTGTGGGGAGGTGTCCATCATCCTGAGGGGAAGGGGGCGCCCCCTCAGGGTCGGGGGCGGTGGGGCCGGGGGCGGAGGTGGTCGGAGGGGGCCCGGCGGGGTCTGAGGGGACGGGGAGGGACGGGAGGGGGCGCAGGGGGTGAGGGAGGGGCCCGGGGTGAGCGTTTGGGGCTGGGGGGGCGGAGGGGGAGGGGTTTGGGGGGGAGGGGGAAGGGCAGGGTGAGGGGCGAGGGGCTGAGGCCTAGGGGGTGAGGCCTAGGGGGTGGGTGAGGGGTGGGTGAGGGGCTGGGGGGGGTGGACACGGCTGTCAGAGGGGGTTGGGGGGGGTGGCGGGCACTGGGGGGCACTGGGGAGAGTGGAGGGGCCGTGGGGAGGGGCAGGGTGCCCGGGTGAGGGGAGGACCCTCCAGGGCAGCAGGCTTCGGGTTTTGCCCAGGGCCTGTGGGGCCTGGCGGTGCGGGATCCAAAGGTAGCTCCACATCACCCGGCCTGCCCGCGGGTCCAAGGCTGCGCCTCACGCCTGGCAGCGCCAGCCTGCCTTTGGGTCTGGTTTAGCAGTAGGTGGCATGCAAACAAGCGCCGAGCTGCCCCGCCGCCCCTAAAATCGCTCGTGTTTTTCTTGGCAGGAGAAAGGAACTGCCCTGACCCCAGCCCTGGTGTGATTGTTAGGTCCAGTGGGCTGGGGAGGCAGCCCAGCGCCGGTGAGGGCAGAGTTTGGAGCTAGTAAAGAGGAGTTATGTGTCGTTTTTAGCGCTAACAAACGACTCAGGCAAGTCATTTAACTGCCCTGTATGTATCTGTGTGTTCCCATATGTAAAGTGGCAGTAATAAAAATACTCGGGTACGTTTTCAGGATGCTTTGCAATGTCAGCTTAAAGAGCACTATGTCAGCAGATGCTGTCGTTATAGCAGCCAGGGACTGATACCACCGTATCCTCAGAAGTCTCGTGATCATTTTTTCAAGCTCATTTTTCTTCGCCGTTGATTCATGGGCAAGCTCTTTGTATCAATAAAATCCTCATGTCTTAAAGCTGGTGCTGGTTTTTCTGAACAGTGGAAGCTACTGTAGCTTTAAAATAAAAATAGGGCAGCATTACACCACCAGCATCTCAAACATAAATATGGAAACATTAATTTAGAATCAATTTTAGGATGTTTCAGACTGTAAAGTTCTTTTAACAAGATCTCTGTTGAGGACAGAGGAGCACTTTATGGGACTGTAAATTTCATGCAAACAGTCTCAGTGAAATACAGATTCCCCCTACATACTAGCTGTTCTCTCAATATCAATCATACGCCTTTGCAAGTAATGTTTCACAAATATTCTGTAAATCACGGGAAAATGCTCGCAATAATGTGAAATATGACTTTCACTTGACTGTTTCACCAGAGGCCCCTAACAGGCCATTCTCCTGTCAGCACTAACATTTGTTATGGCTAATAACACTTTCAATCACAACTATTTTGGGAAAATGGATTTATTTTAAACCTGCTTCCCCGCAAAGGAGATCCTGAAAACGCCCTGCCAAGGACACAGGCTCCTTTCAGAGCACAGACCGTTAATTCCCAAATGAAATTTCATCTCATCTTAAGTCTCAATCCTTGTGTCTTGGCCAACTTTTTGAAGTCTTTGTTTGTTTGTTTTCCGTCACTGAGATACTTTTCACCTCTTGGTCATTGTTTTCAGCAGGGTTCAGATAATAGCAATAGAAAATTATTTTGAGCATACGTCCTGGGGATATTTTGGAGCTTTTTTGGTACTTCGCTCCAAATTCTTGAGGAACAGGCTTAAGAACTTTGCAGATAGCTAATTGTTAATCTTGGTGACTTGGATTATATTGAAAGAAACTTCTTATTCTGAAACCTGGGAATTTTCTGTCATTTTAACTTTTTGGCAGATAAACCATACTTTAAATAAAACCTGAAATGGTGCTTTTCTTAGGTAGCACATACACGTCAGCGGAATTCTTGACTACACGCATGAAGGGAGGGTTTAGTCCTCTGGTGTTTCATCCCTCTACAAAGTGCACGTTGCCGTTTGTCAGGGTGGAATAGGGGGAGATCCTACTGAGGTAAAAGCGTGGCAAAGTAATTTGGTAAAATACAGGTTGCTTTGTGGGATTGAAGGAAGTGCAGACAAGGGATGTTTGTGGAGCTTTGTCTTCTTGCCTATAGTTCTTATTGTTTCAATCCTTAGATTTTTTAATGGTGGACCACTGAAAACTCAGAATGTGCACATAGAAATTAGAAAAGGGAAAAAAAAATAGCAATTTTTCCACCATGCCAAAGGGTCCCAAGCCATTTTGCCACTGCCCAGGCCAAACCTCCTCCTGGAATGGATGTGGGCCCAGCCCCAGTGACTCGCTGCACCCTGTGGGTGAGAGCAGGCTGCACCGCTGCACGCTAACAGGCATTTACAGCCCCCTTGACCCTGTCACTCCCCATAAATCCATACCTATTTGTGCTCTCATTTCACTCTATTTACTCTCTGGTAGGTCAGATATGAGATGCAGTGTTCATATCATGAACCTAGCAAGAAACCAAAGTGGGGGGAATGAGTAACATCAAAATGACTTTATTAACACAGCGGAGAAGAGAGTTCCTGTGGTGAAGCCAGCTGCCCTTGGAAAATAATCTCAAGTCTATTGCGGATTCTCTGTGCAGCTTCAGGCTTACCAGAAACTCTCCTGTTAGCTCAGTTTTGCTATCTATGAAACGAGTGTAAAGGAAAAAGATGTAATAAATGGCTAGTAAGTGCTTTTATATTAATATTTAATTTGTCAGAAAACATTTTAAATGTGATTCTGGTGGTAATTCCTCAATACAGACTTTTTCTGTCTTTACGGCCTTTTTTTACCTTCTCACTTTTCTCTAGGCAGAAGAGATCATGGCTTCTGTCAAAGAGCAGGAGGCCATCAGGAAGCTCATGGTTTTCCTGCAAGAATGGGACAGTGGTCACAAAGTTGCTCGAAGCCGCGTCCTGGACAGCTTCATCAAAAGCAATAACGGCAAGACAGAACCAGAGCTGGAGCTGGAGTTCTCCCAGGGAGCCAGCTTGTTTCTGGCTCGCCTGACAGCGTGGCTCAGGATGACGTATCTGTTTCCTTGGAAAGCTGAGGGTGGCGCGTGGTAGTGGGCTGGAGAGGAAGGGGATGTTCTCTAACAAAAAAATGTTCAAAGAATAAGTAGAGAGATCCATATCCAGCTGCAGGGGAAAAAAAATAGCTATCTGAAGATGGAACTGAGGGAAAAGTCATGTAGTTTGACTCTCAGGAACCTAGAATTAGTGGTTTTTCTCCTGTTGGGGTGAGCGTGCTGCCTCTGCACACCTTTGAGAGGAAGCTCCACGCTCTCTAACAGAGAGGGTACCCAGGTTCAGAGCTCCACATTGCCAGAGTTGCCGGGGGCACCAGGATGGTCTGTCATTCCCTCCTTAGCCTTATCGAACAGCTACATGCACAGCACGTGCCTTGACAAGCTGCTCAAGTCTATTGGCATCTTCTTATCTGCTGCAGGCGGGTGAGTAGAGAACGTAGCTGCATGAGAGGTGCACATGAGGGTGGCAGGGTTCAGGAGAGAAAGAAAATAACAGGTCCTGGGCAGGCTTTTGGAAGGGCTGTTTAAGCATTTCATGCAGGGCAGGCCCCAGCAAGGGCTGTGGCTTACTGTAAGTTGGATTTTCAGATGTCCCCAAAACCCAATCCACTGCTTGCCCATCACCAGAGCCACAGGGTCACTGGCATGGTGTGGGAGGAATGTGTTGGGAGCACAAGTGCAGCAATGGGGCTTTCTGTGCCTGCCGTTCAGTGTCTGAAATGAGCACAAGGGAAAAACAGGAGCTGGTGACCTGCTGCAGACCGTGCTGCTGGTGGGCATCTGCTGCAGCCGTCCCAGCTCAGCCCCAGGCACCTCGTGTTGGGTGTCTGGGCACCAGGGCCCTGCTACAGCGAGGCAGGAGGTGACAGATCCCAGGAGCACAGAGTGCTCGGTCGGGAAGATGGGCTGCAGGGCTGGTGACATTTTGGGCTTTGTTCCCCCATCCCTGCAGGCGCAGATACCTTATTGAATTTCTGGAGATCGGAGGTGTCATGACTCTCCTGGAAATACTAGGGCTGAACCACCTGAAAGAAGAGGACAAAAGGGAGTCTGTCAAGCTGCTCCAGCTCATCGCAAACGCTGGCAGGAAGTATAAGGAGCTCATTTGTGAGAGCTACGGTAGGCGGTGTGTCCATCTGCGCTTTTTCCTAATTCAGCCGAGGATGTTCTCCGTGACCTCTGGCCCCCAGGGCTGCTCGCAGCGCTACGCCCCTCCTTCCCCTCCACCTGCCGATGGCAGATTGCCGCGGCGTTCATCTTGCTGGAGGGAGTTCAGAGTCCTGGCTATTGTGGAGTGGTTGCATTTCATCCCCTCTCTGGTTTTAATGAGCTCGCTTTCTTTACAGTGATTTCTTCTGATGTGATATTGCTGTCCTGCTGGTTGCAACTGCTACAGTGAAACTCACAAAACAGTTTCTATTCTTACCTGCAGCGTCTGCCCACCTCTAGAGGTGGGAGGGTTTCTTGCTTTTGAAAGAACCTTAACAATATTTTTTTCCTATTATTTTTTTTTTCTCCTGGACATCAGAAGCGAAATGCCATTCATTGCTCTGTAGTTCAGATTATGCCTCAGGTTGTCAGTGACTGTGGGGTGATACCTGCTGCCACAGCTTCCTCCCAGAGAAATGAAGCTGCAGGAGCAGCAGGAGGATCCTTAACAGCACTGTTGGCATCTCAGTGCCAGGTTTGCTCCTTGTGTAAATGCCTGCAGAAGGGCTTTGGCCCTCTACTCCAGCTGACAGCCTGGCTGTCTCTTTTTCCAGCTGGTGTCATGGCTCTTGATAAGAACAAAGAACTTTTTTCCTGGCTTCTGTTCCTCAAGCCGCACTTTGAGTGGGACATGATGCTGTGCTTTTGGGGGGTGTGAGCAAAACCGCCAAGAAGTGTGACCTGCAGACTCACCCAGACATAATTTGCCCTCTCTTTCTCCACACAGGGGTGCAATGCCTCGCCGAGTTGTTGGCCACCTCCACCTCAGCAGAGGCTCAAGAGGACGCACAGGTTCTGCTGGACACCCTGGGCCGCGGCAACCCCAAATACCAGCACCAAGTCTACAAAGGCCTCATCGCGGTGCTGCCCTGCGCCTCCCCCCAAGCCCAGCAGCTGGCTCTGCAGACCCTGGGGGCGATGCAGGTGGGTGGCAGGGCTCAACGGGCAGCATCACCTTTCCTTGGGGCTCCCCCGGGGCTCCCCCTGCCTCAGCCCATTTCCCCACGGGATCAGGGGGCAGCAGGGAGCCACCCCGGTGCCCTCAGGGCGCCAGCTGCCCCCTCACCCTGCCCCTGTCCCCACAGGAGCTGGTGGGAGAGGCGCCCCCCGCGCTGCTGGAGCCCCTGCTGGCACTGCTGGGCTCGGCGCACCTGGAGGTGCAGCACGAAGGTAGGACCCGGCCGGGGTGGGGCTCAGCGGGGCCGTTTCCCGCGCGCGCGCCTCATTAGCATGCGCCTCATTTGCATACCCGTGGTGCGCCGCGCGGCACCGCGCGCTCCCGCCCGCTCCGGTCTCCGCCGCTGCTGCCTCGGGCCGGGAACGGGGCCGGGAGCGGGGCCGTGGGGTGGGGAGGGGATGGGGGGAGCGGGGCCGGGGCTGACCGGAGTTTGGAGGGAGCGGCGCCGTGAGCTCGGGGGCGGCGGGCGGCGCTGGGGTCGGGCCGGGTGGGGAAGGGTGTTATACTCTGGTTTCTCTTCAGATCGTATAAATCTTTCGCCTTTTACTAAAGATTTCCGTGGAGAGGAACAAGCACGAGTGTCGTGGAATTTTTTGAGGCTCTGCTTCGGCAGAGCTACCCATACCTGGTTAAAAATAGAACGATTTTAGGCTCTGTAGGTACTTAGTACCGGCTTTTTAAGCAGTTTCTTAGCTTAGTGTTGGCCGGTGCAGATCCAAACTGTTCCTGCGGGTTCTGTTGCTGGTTATCTGCAGTCAGAGGCCGCCCCCCAGCTTCCTTTCAGGCGGTTGCAGAGAGCACTGAGGTCTCCCTGAGGCCCCCCCTGGGGATCACCACCGGTCACCAGTCACCAGCCGGTTCCACTCCATTTGCCATCACTCTCCGGGCCCGGCCGCCCCGCCAGTTAACCCAGCCCAGCTGTACCTGCCCAGGCCACGCACTGCCAGCTGCTCCAGGAGCATTCTATGGCAGATGGTGCCACAGGCCTTGCTGGAGGCTCGGCAGCCCACCTCAGCAGCCGTTCCCCCGTCCCCCAAGCGGGTCACCCAGTCACAAGGAGATGAGGCAGGTCAGGCAGGACGTGCCTTTCATGAACCCATGCTGGCTGGGCCTGATCCCACACACACTTGGTCCCACACACACTGCATGATTGCACTGATTGCAGTACAGATGAGCTGTCCCAGCCCCTCTCCTGGCAGCGAGGTCAGGCTGGCAGCCCTGCAGCCCCCAGGCCCTCCAAAGGACCCTTGTTACGGGATGGGCACCACACCGGCTGATGAGACACAGGGGAGGCACGGGGAGCCTCGGCCTTCCCTTACCCCTAGCAGTCGCGTGCCCCCTGCGGCCAGCAAAGGCGGAACGGGCTCGAGAGGCGCGGGGTGTTTGGGGGAGCTGCCCCGGCTCAGTCACCGGCAGAGGGGGTGGGTCGCGCTGGGGGCACCTCCGCGCCATGCGGCCCCAGGCCCCGCCCCCAGCCCTTCGGCCCCGCCCCTCAGCCCCTGCTCATTTGCATACCCGGCGCGCACCGCGGTACCGTGGCGCTTCCCGGCTCGGTTCCAGCGGCGCTCCCGGCACCGTGCCGAGCCCGAGGGCTGCGGGGGGACGGGGCAGGGGGAGCAGGGAGCGGGGCCGGGGCTGGTCGGAGCTCTGCGGGGGTCAGTCACCGTGAGCTAGGGGGCGGCGGGCGGCGCTGGGCCTGGGCCGGGTGGGGGAGGGCGTTATACTCTGGTTTCTCTTCAGATCGTATAAATCTTTCGCCTTTTACTAAAGATTTCCGTGGAGAGGAACAAGCACGAGTGTCGTGGAATTTTTTGAGGCTCTGCTTCGGCAGAGCTACCCATGCTTGGTCAAAAATAGAGCTCAGGTGTTCGCTTGCATCTTTGGCACGCACCCGGGGCTTGACTGATGTGCGCTGCTTTCCCCGCAGCCCTGCAGCTGCTGCCGGCCCTGCTGCCCCTCCGTGTCCGCCCGGCCCTGCTGGCGGCGCTGGTGGCCGCGCTGACGCCTCCCGGGCACCCAGCGCTCGCCTCCCGCAGCGAGAGCACCGCAGGTAACAGTGCCCCCGGCTGGGGCTGCCCGCACCTGCAGAGATCTGCTGAGGGTGGCAGCTCCGGCCTGGCCCCCAGCGGGCTGCAGCGGGCTCTGCGGGTGTGCCCTACACAGCCACAGGCCTTCCCTGAGGAGAAATCCTCTTTTTCGTGTTACCCCGTCCCCTCCCTTCTCACACCTCAGGACTGTTCCCAAGCAGCCTTCTCACTTGGTTCATTTTCCTCCTGCAGACCCAAACGCGCTGTGCCCGAGGGAGCCGATGCTGGCATACATTCAGCAGGCAGCTGCTGCAAAAGCAATTGGGTAAGAGACTTTGCAGCAAACCCCACAGGAGCATGAAAAAGACTTTAGGGAAGCATCTTCCTTTGAATAGGAATGGACTGGGACACGTTCCTCCAGGGAGCATTCCCCTCTGGCACTGCTCTCTGGCTGGACACCCCAGCTCTGCCAAGCCCTGTTCTAGGCTGTTTGGAGATGAGTGTGTTCAGGGCAGAGCCGCTGCCTGAAGGTAGCAGTGCTCAGACCCTCCCTGCTACTGACACTGGACTGGGTTTTATTTTTTATTTTTTTATAGGGAGATGTGGAGTCCTTTCAGCTCTGGCCCTGTCTGCTGTCACAATGTCCCCTTTATGGCTGGGCCTGGATGCAATGTGTGTGTGTCCTTCCACAGCACAGGGCTGAGGGGTGCTGTATTGCTCAAGACCACCATATTCTCCACATAGCTGTGAGCCACGAGTAATTAAATGTTATTTAACATCAGCTGCCCAGTGGAAGAATCTAGTGCTTATGAGTGACTGCAGAATCCTTAAATTCAGCCATTTGTGCTAAAGTTTGTGCATTCACTGTGAATTTCTTGCGGTGTCCACAAGATAGTGCTATAAGAACACTTTTTCTGCAAAAGTAGATGACGGGGGAAAAAAAGGTTTTCCTGCATAGGCAGGTGAACTTAGTGGGTACAGAGACACACTGGAGCATCTTCCGGGGTCATGCTCACAGAAGCAATAACATTGGTGGTATTTCTGCTTTGAGTCCTGGGTTCTTTATGGTCATGCAGGAAACGTTCTAGAATTTAATACACACTAGGAAGCTCCTGACAATAATTAAACAGCTGGTTTGTAGCAAGAATATGTTAAATGATTGACAATCTATGTAGAGCCAACTGTTTATTTTTATTTTGCTTGTTTGTTTTCCTGTCTTCTGCCCATCATTGCCTCTAGGGCAGGGTAGAAACAGGAACATGTCAGTTTTCCATTGGGGTCACACCAGGTCTGCACCAAGAGGGCCAGACCCAATTTGTTGTGTGCCCCTTCCCCTGTACAGGGTAGGGGCTGACGGCCTGTCTTATTGCAGCATATTAGCCAAGGAGTCAATAGAAGTGGCTGAAGAGCTGATCCAGCTGAACGTGGTGCATGGCCTGATGGTCGCTGTGGGGAACATGGAACATATGCCCAGCCAGAGACACGGCAGCATCTCCCTGAAGGTGAGCGTGATGGTGTGTAGTGGAGGCCAGTGTAACACCAAGTCTCTCCCCTGACCACTTGAACAGAAAGGCTCCCTGCATCGTGGGCTTTCTTTTTTTTTCTGAGTACAGCAGACACAGTCTTATTCACAAAGGCAGGAGTGGCACTTCCTTCAGGCAGTAGCAGTGCTTCCTGTCCCATATGCCAACCACCAAAAAGAGGGTGCTGAGAAGCCAGCATTGGCCCTCACACCTCTGTTCTAAGCAGCAGCTTGCCCTGAGTAGCAAGCACAGAGCTCACAGGCTAAACAAGGCAGTTTGCTTAGAGCTAGACACTAGCACAGAAGTATAAGCAGGATATTTTGTCCTGTTGGTGCTGCATAAAGAGCCACCTCAGCACAACCCTGCCTACATAACAGTCACAGGTGATGGCTGGGAAGAAGAAGGAGCATGCTGCCAGTAGACAGCAAGGGGCTAAATGAGGGACAACTGAGAATCAGGCTACTCAGGATGAAAAGGGGGTTACAAACCACCTAAGTTCATGAAGTGCTGCTAAAGGAGGTGGCTCAGGGAATAACTGTCACGTAACATAGTGATCTAGAGCTGCATCATACATGTACCAACTCTAACTCTGTTCTGTTGCAGTACTTTGTCCATACATTTCCCTTTGCGGAGGAGCACATGAAGAAGGCAGTAGGGGACACACTTTTCCAGCTCTTTATGGTAAGCATGCCTTTCTTACAGGTTTCAATGGCCCTTAGAGCTCAGTCTGTTTTCCATGGGTGTAGAGACTGGACTTTTTTAAAAGAATCCAGTCTTCAATAATATTTCAGAAAAGCCTACCCTTTGGAAAGTGTTTACCTTCAGGCTGTGTTCAGGAAGATAATTGCTCTGACTCCTTGCTCTCTCAGACTTGTAACAGTGGGAATTTGGTGTCAGAATGAGGCATGAGGTGACTTGAGCTCCTCCCAACCAGGTCACTCCTGAGTTCGGCTCCTGGGGTGCAGTACATAGCACTTGGGCTCTGCCTGCATCATACTACAAGTCATCATAACACTATCATGACCTCTTCCAGGACAGTCCTGAGACCTGGTACACAAAAATGGATCGAGCCCAGGCTGAAGAACTGGCCTCCAGTATACTGGACATCCCCAAAGACATGGGAAGGAAGCAGTCCACAGAAGGTATGTACAAGGCTGGGGGCACAGTCACTTCTCCAGCAACACCCCCCCCTTACACTAACATCTATCACAGATTACTCACATTGTTGGAAAGCTGCTGAACATGTTATTTTATGTGGCATGTTAACTATTTCCCACATGGAAGATACATGTGAAGTAAAAGCCTGGGGCTACCTTTGAAGCCTAACTGAACTCCATAGGTACAGAGGAGGCACAGGGCCCTTCCCATTTTCCTGCTACCAAAAGGGCAGAGCCACACACTACAACCTGTTGGGCTTTGCTAAGTACAGGAGACTGGTTTAGAGGCTCCCCCCCCCCCGCCACACTAGGCAAGATCTACCCAGCAGGATCTCTATTAAGAAATAACATTTATTTTAAATGATTTTTATGCAAACATTACAAGAGTAAAGACTTTAAAAAGAAGGCTGATTTCTTGGAGGAAGCTTTCTCCACAACACCAACAAGTCTTTAGGAACAATTAGACTTTAGCAAAAAATCAGTAAGAAATATTTTATAAGATAGAAGTTAATTAAATACAGGAACATTTATTTATCAAGTTTCTTAAAATACTGATTTTTTACAATCACATAGTCGGTTTTCTTCCTAGAAGAGACTTGTAAAAGTTTCAAACACATCTGGACCAAAAGTTATATGTACACCAGAAAGTTATACATTTATCTAGTTCTATCAGAGGAGACCATTGTCACTAACAAAGGACCAGATGTCAGACATATCTAACACACTCTCAGGCCCCCCTCCCCAAGCCTTGCAGGCACGGTTTCTAGCAGGGTCTCTGCAGAGTCCCCTGATACCAGGCCATGAAGAGAGGCTGCCACATTCACTGCCCTCAGGCACACCAGACCTGCAGACACCCTACTGCATTTGAAATAGGAGTTACTCAAACCACTGACAAACATGCAAGACATACGGAAGACTGCTTGTGAACCAGGTTTTGCTGTATTTACTGAGGCCTCTGCTTGTTCATCTGCTTGCTGGCTTGCTCCTCCAGCTGCATGGCGACCACCAGGGCATCCAATGTTTCTGTAATGGAAGACAGCATTAGCAGGGGGACTGACCTGAGGGCTGAATTCTCCAGCCCAGCTGTTCTTTTCAGCTCAGCTGCTGCCATCTGCAAGGGCTACAGAGGCAAGTGCACTGTGCAAAAACAGCTCAGCCAACATCAGATCCCCAGCATCACATCCTGCTGGATCTCACAAAGCTTGTCAGCTGATAGATATTGGATAGATATTAAGGCCCAATATCCGTCAAAACAAAAGTGGAAATAGTAGACATACCCCTGCAAATGCCTATGGTATTGGCATCTATTTCTCAGGTGCCTGTTTTTTGGGCAAGGCAAGAGATAAGCTATGTCTGTTTTATTCATTGGTTACATCAACTCTTCTTAGTGGGTATAGCATTATTCTCAAGAGAGGGCAGTTTTATAGGGCATTGAAAAAGTGGAAGATATTTTCAAAGTAAGTTTTGGCTAGTACAGACAATAGGACATTTCAGGTCTGATGCTGTGATCTCCTAGCAAAGTGCTCAGAACTATCAGCAGTGCAGAAGGACTGAGTGCTCAACACCACCACCACTCCCAGATAAGCAAGCTGATGTTATTTCAGATCTTCAAGAGAAAAAAAAAAGATTAGTGACAGTGCCTACTCAAGAGTTTCTGAATAGCACTATCTCAAGAAGCACTAACATACCTCTGACACTAAGGAAATTTCTTGAGCTCTCCTCTACGAAGTACTTTGCTCTGCTCACAAAGGTCTCAAGATCATAGTCTGGTTGCTCTGTGATTCCCAAGAGGTAGTCAAGTTCAGTCGTCATTTTCTGTATTTACAAGAAAGACCATGAAGAGAAATCAGAGAAGTCAGCTTTCTGAAAATTCAATGAGTTGCTTTGAATATGGCACACCAGAGCAGAGCTGAGCTTTGACAGCCCAGTATCGGTTGGTGCAAGCAGAGCTTGCTAGCTGGAGGGGAGGGGGACTGGCTGGCCACAAGCACTGGAATTCCACAGTTAAACCAGTTGAGCAGGAAACCAGAGGGAAAAGCTGGCACTGAGGAAAAGGTAACATCACTGACAGCATCTTTCATTACAGCCCACAGCCTGCCCAGTAGCACTAGGCGCAGACAAGGCAAGTTCTTGTCAACATAGAGAAGGCAGCTTAGGCTGGGCTTGCCTCTTCCACCTACCTGTCTCAGTTCTCTAAGCTGTTCTATAACCTTCTCCTCCCGTTCACCAATCTGAGTGATAGCCTCACGGAAATGGAACATGTGGGGAGACATATCTTCCTCCTCATCCTTGGAGAGCTGCAAGAAACAGCTCAAGTAAGAACAGCAGGTTGTTTTCAACAACTTCAAGCTTCGAGATTTGTTCAGCCCACTGCCCACACGTACATTGTGTTGAAGAGCTGAGCTTTCTCCACTGATCTCTGTTTCCTCGTCCTCAATCTCCATGTGATTCTGTGTTTCACCACCTCCATTATGAGGGCTGAGCTCTTTCACTCTGCAACAAGATTTACCACTCAGTCTTTCAGCAATTTCAGAGCTACAGCATCACAAAACAGCTACTGCAATCCGTTTGTGCTCAGCACTGACTTAATTGGTTAAAAAAAATCCACATTACCACACCTGGAGCAAGCTTTCATGGACAAACTCCAGAGGGCTGTGGGAAGCAAAGCCAAGAGATGTGTCTTTACGTCCAGCCTAGCCACATCAATTTAGGACTTCTCCACAAGAGAAGCATTCCAAGTACACGATACTAATTGCCAGCAAAGCCTTTCACACATACACAGGCTATCTTCCACATGTCGGCTTGGTTTGTTGTGACCAATTATGAGGACTTTGTATGGAAAGAAAAGGAATAAGGCTGATCCCCACCCCTCCCATAGAGACCCTCCATGCCAGAATAGGCCTATAAGGATAAAAATCATATCTGAGGACACAGAGCTAGAGGTAGAGGTCAGGCATCAGCTAGGTACTTTTTCTAGTTACTAATGTCAGCTTCATATTTCCAGTTCCAGCTTACACACCCCCTTTATAGCTTGAATTTGCCTTGTGCACTAACTAAGAATCCAGTGCGTACAACTGAAGACTAGCATCTTACTGAAGCACACCATAAGTCAGATGTTGCATTTTGTCGTGTACTTTCAGGTGATTAGGAATGACTGTCCACCAGAAAAAGAACTTCAATCCAGAACAAAATCTGGAAACCTGTCAAGATCCCTAGTGCTCCTGAATGCTTGTGGCTTGAATTAGCAGACACCTTTCAGAGGCTGGAAAGGAAAGAACCAAGCAGCCTTTTGCAAACCAAACAATGGAAAGCTACCAAATCTGAAGTGTGGAAGTGTCATCTTGTTAACGTACGACAGAAGTCATAGGCTCTGCAGCCACAGCACACAGATCCACACAACACAGCATCAGCAACAAAAAATTCAAGCACCACTGACCCTGGTGAAAAAGGGAAAAGCTTAGCTGTTTCCTTAGCTGTTGAGCTTAGACTTAATACAGGCTGCTCTCCCTGTAGCTGTAGAGTCTGTCTGTCCTTTTTTGCTTGTCACCCACCAGAGAGGTGTAAGGGCACATAAAGGCTCTCTGCTCTGCACAGCAGTTCCAGGTTTCAGCAAGACCCCCTTGTGAATCTTAAGTCTCAGTGCTTATAAATCTGTTGTGCACTGCAGGTACCCAAAGCCCAACCACGGAGCATTCAAAATCCACGTTCACACCATTTGCTGCAAGGCACATGAGTTCTCCAGATTCTTTAGATTTCACCCAAAATCTCCTTAGTGTCATACCCTATTAGTTTCTATTAAAATCTATCAAACACACCTACTGTCCTTCTGCATCATGTGTAGGGTCATGTCAGGGAAACATTCTTAGCACACACATAGGGGACCCTGCATAGAATACTGCAAGAAGCAAAATCATGGAGGTAACCATTCAGGATGTGCTGCTAACAGGGTAAACTCCCTACAAAAAACAAGGTGGTCTGAAGTCTTACATAAAACACTCCTCTGAGTAAAAGAGAGTTATGGTTTTATACAACCTCTATTATCCCCCCCATGATAGTTTCTGAAGACAGCTTTAAGATTATTCATTCCCAGCAAATGTAACCTCCAAATTGTCATCACAGGTAATGACACCAAGAGAACTTTTGATCAGTGTGAAATCAGCCAAAACACATTCCACAACAAGAGTAGAATCCCCAGGCCAGGAAGGCCATTACCTGTCAGCGTATCTCAGTGTGTTTAAGGTGTACTCGCATGAACTCATGCCTGGAGAAATCATTGCTATCTGCAAACAGAACAGAAAGCCACAGTGAGTCCCACGTCTCAGAGCTCACCAGTTGTTGGTCTCAGTTGCTGTGGGTGAAAAACTGCAAGATTTTTTTTGCAGAGAACTGAAGCTTTGTGACTTCCAACTCCCCTCCCCTTAGAAAGGGAGCATGCAGCTATCTGGACACACTGCAGAGATCACAAGCAGTGAGTGGGTTCAGCTGTGCCACGCACATACTCACCATACAGGTTCTTGAGTTAGTTCCTATGAAGGAGTCTCTCAGCACCTGGGTCAGCTTGCTTTCCCGGAAGGGGGTATGAGATTTGTTCTGGCCTAGAGCTCGGATACATTCCTAAGAAAAGACAAATCATGAATGCAGTCGCTGCATCTCTTCTCAAACAGCTCTGCAAGCTACAGCCACCAACTGCTAGTAAACCCAACAGGCTGGACAATGGTCATCTCCATTGCTCTGTATGTGCTTCATAGCCTTTTAAATAGACTCAACATACTTGACTGTCAAAAAGATACGTGGTATATCCACCATACATTCAATAAAAACTTGAACGAAGCTTGAAATGGGTGTCTGACAAAACTACACTGCCTTCCTGGAAACATTATAAATGGAAGTATACACATGTTCATGGTTATTAAAATACAAAGCTGGGGTTCCTTTAGCTGTTCTTTTCCCTTGCACTAGAAAGAAACAGCAGATAACCCCAGAGGAAAACAGAATCCATGCGCTGAATAGTACCATTTGCTCCTTGAGTTGTAGCTCACCTTCAAAGCTAGCAGGCTTTTATTGATTTCTGCCCCTTCCATTCGTGTCTGCCTGTCAGCACTAGATGTGTCCGCACCCCTCTCATTTCCTGCCAGATCCACCAAGGAAAATTTGCCAAGCATCTTCCCTCTTCGGCGCAGTATGATTTGGAAGCAGGCATGTGACCGTGAAGAGCTAGCATTTGCAAAAGTTTGTCCCGATGTCCTACAACAAAGAAGCAAACCAGTGTTAGAACTGTGTCACAGAAGACTCTGAGGTCCCGACAGCACTAGACCTGCAGCCAGTTCGGTTGTTTAACCCACATATTAATACCTCAAGATTGCATGAAAAAGAATCACTTCTCATATCAAGCTGCCTGGCTCAACTTAACCAGCCTGCACTAGAATATTTTTCTGACTGCTAATACCTTGTATACATTTGAAGCTAGAAGAAATACCTTGAGCACAGCATCTTCCTGCCACAGAGCAGACCACATGTCATTCTCCTAATGCTATCACACGGTAAGCTCCACCAAGCTTCCCCCACTAAACAGCATTAGCTGTGCTAGCACATTACAGGCATGGTAAATCTCTTTCCCCAGCCAAGCTGGCTTGCTGGTTAACCTCTGCACCTGCTCTGTCACTGCAAGAGATTGGAGTCTGATGTACCATAAACCTCACTGTGACCTTCATCATCATTTATACCCTGCAAGGGCTGGCAGGTTTGCTGTCCCACCTACATCCCTGCTCCTAGGGGAAAATATAAGGAGGATGTCCTTAAAAATTGCTGGGGGAGGCAGGAGTCTGAAATGTTAGTTCTTGGCTGAAATGTCATTCTGCTGTGCATGCTTCTTTAGCTAAATGAGCTTTCAGGATGCACGTGCAACGTAATACTGCAGCCAAGGAGTTCTCATTTGCCAAGTAATATTTCCCTAACAGCTGCACCTTATTAGATAGGTAAGACTTGCCGATACAGAATTCAGCCCCGATTAAAGACAAGCCAGTACAACAGCAGAGATACCCCAACTGCAGCTGGCCTGCCAAGATGAGCAGCCAAGCCTACAGCTGTCCCTCAGCACCTTCTCTCAGGGACTCTTTAAAGATCCCCAAATGACATGAAGCATTTTTGTTGTTACAGGAACAACTCATCTGGCCTGCAGTTAAGACCAAGTATTTTTGCAGCTATAGCTTGATGCCATCTGGTCTTCCTCGATCTTACAAGCCCACAGGGAACTACATATGTTCCTGTAAACTACTTCTAGGAAATAGGCATTGGCACCAGGCAGCCATCTCAGCTGAGCTGTTTCTCTCTTCAGAAGAGATGTGAGGACATGTGGCCAACTATGCAAGGAAGGCTAAACCCATCCCTGCCAGTCCTTTATTCTGTAACCCTCTTGTTTTCACACAGAGGTGTGGATCAGTGCCTGTCTGTTAGTGGATACAGCAGCCTCCTCTTTGAAATCTCCAAGCCCTGGGCTACAGTCACATTTTTTTGCAGATACAGAGGTACAACAGGACATGGACTTTTCTTATTGTTTTAAGGCATCAAACCTGCATGCACTGCCCATCTCAATCATTCTAATGACATCTTCAGCACAGCTGACTTGTCTCTCTTGAAGGCCAACCACCTGGACCTGCTGCTTGCCATCCTCCAGGACTCGAAGCTTTGCCTTCTTATTCAAGAGATCAAACACCTATATTCAGGCAACAAAACCAAGACAAGTCTGAATAACTCTCCTTGAGAAAGAGATTTGAGACTATAAAGACAGCACAGAGTAAGTAGAGAACTATGTAGGAACAGCACATTTAACGTAGTCTTCCAATTCAATTCCAAACATGCCAAGAAGAGTAGAGTACATAGAACTATTGAAACTATAAAGTTTCATTCCTCTGTTTTATCAAATATGCAGTCACAGAAGTCATGCTAGGATTTATTTATTTTTTTAATATAAAAAGTCTTACCTTTCCATTGTATATTTCAAAGAAAGTCACATAGACTTCCAGGTCCTGACTTCTGTACCTGGGCTGGTTTAGAAGAAGGAAGACATCTTGTGCTAGTGAGGAAAGACAGGAGTTTACTTAGCTACATTAAAACATACCCTAGCTGCTACTTGAATTGCTTTTGAATATTGCTTAGCCATAATGTAGTGCTCCTGGCAGCTGAATGATGGCTATCCCAAGAAAATGCTTGGTTTCTACTGTTAATATTACTTGCAGACAGCAATGCTAACTGATCCAGTAAGATCAGTAAAAGCAAATACTGTCCCCCTTGCTGGTCTGGGAGAAAATTATGATCTGCTATTGCTTTGGACAAGTTTGCAAGAGTCAAGCATTTGTTTGAAGCTCTTCCTGTGGAGAATCTAGAAGACACCTCTCTGAGCATCAGCATTGCTGCTGGAGACAATTTAGCAGATTAGTTGGGCCTTTGTTTGAATCGAGTTCAGTCTCTCACAAACAGACTTCACACTTTGATCTGAAAAGCAGACTTTCCTTCAGAGACAGTCATAATTGATTCAGGGACTAGCAAAGAGTTGCTTGTTTCAACTGCTTTGCTACACAGATAGTTTCACAAAATGCTCTTCTGTAGGGAAAGTACAAGAGATCAGGGTTCATGGTGCTTTCTAGGGATTGTATCGAGGGGTTTACAAGATAGTCTCAGAAACAGGTGCTTTATGTGTGCTTTTTTTTTTTTTTTAACACACCTAGTGCTTAAATGAAAAAAATCAGATTTGTATGCTTTCTGTATAAAAAGCTTTATATCAGAAATGGATAGTGTTCTGTTGCATTCAAGTCAGGCTATTTCCAAGCACCATCCTTAGGCTGATACAAAAGCAAAGCAGAACTAATCAAAATTAGATGTTTCAGCCCAGCAAGTGTCGAACTAGAAGATACGTCACCTATCTCAAAAGCAAATCTTTTCTGACAAGTGATAAAAAGCAGGTGGATCTAGAAAACTAGATGTTGGATGGAAAATACAGTTTGTGAAACGGAAAAACTAATCCCACCTCCTGCAACAAACACCGCCACTTACTAATGAAAACTTATGTATCTTTTCCCAGAAAAAAAAAGTATCCATACAAAAACAAGCCTTATCTATTTAAGGAAAGCATGCACTAATTTAATTTTCATATCTAAAGAATCAACTTACATGCAAAAGCATATATGCCCTTCGAGGCATTCTGTGCTCTCCCCGAAAAGTCTCCACCCATAGTCTGTGAAGAGAAAAGGCCATCAAAAGTGAGATATGGCACAAGAGCCAGTCAGGCTACCTGATTATAGTACTGAGAACATACTTGGAAGTTATCATGTATATGATAACTGATGTCAGTGAGGTGATTGCAGCAGTACAATTAAAGTCGGTTTTCTACTTCCCTATCAGTTCAGAGAAGAGATTTGGACTATGCAAAGTGTCAGCTAAACGCCTGTAAGGCTCTGCAGTGCTAACTACTTCACAGGAATTCGGTGCAGTTATTCCTCCTAGGGGAAATGCAAGTGCAACTGGATAGCCTCTGGCCAGAGCAGAGACTCATTTGTTTGGAAATAAGTTTAGTACCATTTTCACCATGACTTGCAAAAACTCATGTGTGATATCAAAATGAATCAACCCTGTGCACCAAGCTTCTTCCTTTACCTTCTTTGACGGGTACCTTTAATCCTCACAGAATTTTTACTTGGTCCTATCTCAGTGAATCATTTAAAACACATCTCAATCCCATAATATATTCTCAATCTACTAGAGTTTAATATGCAACATTCCAGTCTCAAGGTGCAGCTATTGTCCTTGCACTACTTATGTGCCCTAGGATCAGGAAGGGGAAGTAATTAAGAAATGGAAGTAATTAGGAAATTTGAATGCCTTACAGTTGAATGATGCTCAGATGAGCAGGTTTGTGCGTGCATTTTAATGCGATGAAGACAGCCATATCCAAATCTCTACAGTGCTTCCTTTTGGGTTAATGGAGGAGATAAATAGTTGACTAAGTAATAGTGATAGGAGAACCTAGCCTAAAAACTTTGCCTCTAACACTTGAATGACAGCACCTGTCTTTATCATTGAAGCTGGTTAGCTAGCAAAGTCCAGTCCACATCACCTTGGTCTGACCTAAAGGCTTACTTGCAGAGCAAGAAGACCATGGATTTGGCTCCACTATCATAGTGTAAAGGCAGAGAATTTCCATTTTCCTTCCCTTTAGTTTATAGAAGAGGAAAAAGACAACCCAGTTGCTGAAAATTCTGAGGCAGAATACACAATTGCCAGTTCTCTTGAAACTGCAGGTGGTGGGCTGGAAGGAGTGGTTAGAAAGTGAACACAGTAATTTCCACCACTTCACAATACCAGATCATTTAAGCATTCATGTGCAACAAATAAGCAGCATTTTCTTACATAACCACTAAGGTCTTTGGAATGTCTCCAAACTCAAAATACAATACAGACAATAGCCTTTGTCTCAGATGTAGGCTAATAGCCCTAATTTGCAAAGTTGGGGCAGCAACAGCAGTTCAAGGCAAGGAATAGCTATGGCTCTGTCACTAATACGTCAGGATATCATCCTTGGGTCTTTAAAAAAGAACTATGGGATAAATTTAGCATGACTTTACTCACAACTTCAGAGGAAAGCCACTAATACTTCTAACTACAGAAATACAGAAAAAGAGGATTAACAACTGAAACTGTTATCTTTTTAAGAAAATAAAGCAAGATTTGAGCTCCTTTTACAATCCTGCAACATCAAGGAACTTCAACATTATCTAAAGCTAGAAGATTGGATACTTTGGAGAAAAACTTACATGTGTCTTGCCACTGCCTGTCTGGCCATATGCGAAACATGTCGCTCTTCCACCCTCAAAGATGGTCTGTACAAGAGGCCTAGCAGTGAACCTGGATATTCAGAAGGTAAAAAACAGTTAAGGCAAGCAGTTCACATCCTGCTCTATTAATTTTCCTACAGAAGCTATTTTATTTTTTTTTGCAAGGCCACGCCAAAACTAAACTTTTCAGTCTTTTGGATTCCTCCAAAAATAATTTTCATATTTATTGCAGGCAGCAGTTTCTTTAAACTAGGCTGTCATCTAGCCATAGCTCTGTGCTATCTTGAAAGTCATTCCAGCAAGAGGAAAGCATTACCTGTACACCATTTCATTAGAAGCCAGTTCATCAAATGAGAAGTCAAATCTGAATGCTTGGGTTTCAAGGTATTTTGTTAGATCCACTTTCTGCTTTGGCTCATGGACCAGCAGGACACATTTGCTTGGAACAGTAATCACATCACATTCCTTCTTCAGAATTTCTGTTGGTGGAAGAGACCCTCATATTTAACATGAATAATCAATGTCAAACTGCTCCAAAGTCAGATCTGCTTTGTCAGAACACTCACCTTGTTTATTTAGAGGGCGCTTCCTGACACAGACACAAATCCTGTGTTCTTCTATCTAAAAGAAAGTTAAGAAAACAAATAATAATTACTTCCTAATTACACCTACTGAGTGTCACTGAGAAAGGTTCCATGCTCCCTCACATTGACTTTTCAAAACACTGAGTTTCCTCTGGTACTGGTCAGGAGGAGACCCACTCACGGAGGAGTGTAAGTCATAAAGTCCATTGAATGCACAAGCAACACTATGAACAATTTACTCCTGGGTAGCATTCTCAACGTATTGCACAGAAATGCTCCTATGCTAAAAACAGTGTCCCAAATATTCTTTTTTTTTTAGGATCAATAACATGTTCAGTTCTTGGCCAGCTGTCCAGCACAATCTGTGACATTACTATTGCAACTAGAGTCAAATCCAGGTAAATTATCATTTTAATTTACCTCTAGAGGGTTTTTTGACCTGAAGTTCTTCACTGATGCAGTAAGTTTAGCTATTTGTGCAGCACAGCTGCACATCAGTTGGGTTTGAAAAGTGCCCGTTCCATTGGATGAAGCAGGAGGTAGGAGATGACAAGCTCAGCCCTGTCATGCAGGGACCTCTACACAAGCAGCTGGTTCTCAGCTCTGTCAGATGCAAGTACACAAACTACCTCGTGTTCTATGCTAGCCAGCACCTACTCATGCTTGAACTTAAATGCTGTCATTTTTTCCACTGACTATAGCAAGGCTTTTGCTAGACAAAGACTACTTGTTCTCAGGAATTAACCAATGCCACCTCCGTAACTGCTGAGGTGAACCTGCTTTTTGTAGTTTGACCTCTACTTTTGCTCTTTCACTTTTTGACCTACTCTAAAATTACTCAATATACAACTTAGATATCTAACACATAGGGCAACTAGTCTGGTTTAACTTACTTATACCTATACCTACAAACCAAACTGCTATGTAATAGGCTCTGCCCTTTACAAGCTCTGAGAACTACTAATGTTACACACAAAGCATTGCATGATCATTTTCAAAGTGTAAACTCTTCACTAGTGCCATACACAAAGCAATGCGAGGCAGCTTAGCCCTAAATAGGAGAGGTAAGTGACCTTGCATTTACCACTGGGCGCCCTCAGGATCACAATATGCTCAGAGGATTTCCCAAGAGCTGTGATGCACTGATTTGCTCATCTGCTAAAACCATCAGTACAAAATAAAGAAGTCGAAGTGTCTGTGTGCTGCACTCTGCAGCCTCAGTATTTACGTACTGGGTCAGTTATAGATAGTGGCTGGCAGTCTAAAGTTGCTCTGAATTCCTTGATCATCCGTGCAAACTCTGAGTTTGGACAACTGCTGTCAAATTCCTGCATAAGAAAACAGACATGAAGGTAATTAACCTGTAGCAGAAAAAAAGCCCCAGAGAACACCAAACACAACCAAGAGTTAGAGAAGTATTCACTTGAAGACCACAAGATTCAGAACATTCTGAAACTAGAATCAATCCATCTTTTGGCACAAATTGAAGAACAAAGAACAAGGTCTGTCCAAAATACATTTTGGTTTTAACTACCAGGTTGCATTACCTTATAGAATTTTCTCTTATTGGCATAGAGTACTCTACCTGTGCACGTTTTGTCCTGATTTCACTGATTTGAGCTCTCTTTTCTTCTCTCTTGTTTTTCATTTTCTCCATCTCTTTCACAATGTTAGATCTTCTCCGAACTAGATAAAATGAAAACACTTCCTTGGATTAAGTTTTCACCTTGTTTTAAGCATGATGTTTTACAAAAATGTCAAGGTTACTGACAGACTAGCCTAAGTTGTATAGGAAATAGTCATCTTCAGAAGAATGGTCGTTGATTTTTCAGGGCTTCTTTCCCAAAGCTGATCTACCTACCAGAAGCTGGTTAGCATGTCACACCATCACTCTAAGGGCAGCATTTCTGAGGAGACAACCACTATAACAGAATGATATATTTATAATAAAAATACTTAGGCAGCAGAACTGAGTTTCTTAAGCCACCCTTTCAAAGCATTCGTCTAGGACTACACAAAGCAGCAGTCGCAGTGATGCACTTCTGACTGGTGAGCCAGTTCTTACCCACTGCTGCCAGGTACCTGGGCTCACTGGAGGGTTCATTCTAGCAGAAAGCAGATGATCCTCTGAATTTCCGTTTGTCAGTGTGGGTTCTGGAGCATAGCTCAGCCTGCTAGTCTTGGTACGGCCACCTGCGGAAAGAAGCCACACCAAAGACAATAACTGGAACCCAAAGATCAAGAACATTTCGTAATTTGCAAATCCTCACAGACCACAGCTATTCCTCAACTCCAATTCCGGATCAGGAAGGAGAACTTGCTAAAATATATGTGCGAATTTTTTAAATTCTTCACTGATCACAAACTTTATTCAAAGCTACAAATCGATGCCACACCAACCAGGCAAGAAGTTAATATCAAACCTCTTATTTGAATGCCTTTGCAAAACTTAATACGCAAGGAATGCCCACAGCTATTCATGGGGTAGGTCTGGTAAAGATAAATAACTACAGATTCATTATTCAGGCAGGCTAAAGTCCTTACTTTACTCAACTGGTATAGGTAGAACTACAACCAGTGTAGCTGGAGCCTGTTGTCAGCACTATTAAGGCACTTGGCTTCCCACTCTAGCCCTGTAAATGCCACTTTATGCTGGTATGCAGATACCACATGCACCACAAGCACAGCTGCAGCTCTCGTTAATAAAGTACACCATCCTTCAACAACATAGTTTTCAGAGTCCTTTGAGAACCCCTTCAGGCAGAAGCCCTGGATGTTTACATTGTGGCCGAACTCCCCCTCTCTCATTTAATATATGAAGGGGTAGGGGTTGCTCCTCCCCCTAGATTTGCAGTTTACCTAATTAAATACATACAAAGCATGTTGCTTCTTATTAAGAATTCTCTGGGCTCTTTTTCCACTCACCAGGAACTGACAAATTGTTTCTTGTTTGTGTAGAAGTGGAGGGATCCACCATCTCATTTTCCTGGAGGCTGCACTGAGGTTCCGTGATGACAGACATCCTGGAGCGGCCACGCATAGCTTTGGAAAAACGAATTCAAGTTCAGCATCATGCAGACACTCCGACATTTGTAAGTAATCACTTACTCCAAGAAGTGCAGGTTGTACTTAAAAGAACCATTTTCAGACCTCTGGTGCATTACCAAAGCCTAGGATAAAGCACTACTGGAAAGGTAGGTGGGTGAGAAGTGACCACTACAGAAAAGCACACAGTTCATTCCAGATTTGCAGTTTCAATGAATTTCTTTCCAGATACCACTAAGGATTCACTAATATGGCAGTTCTGGAACCTTGATACCTAGGAAGGAGGCAGTTACAACTCAGGGGACTGAGAAATCCTCTGAAGTTTCACACTCACAGGGCTACGAATTAATTGTGATGGTGACAGTATGAAAAGCAAGGCTAATTTTGCTATACAGACTACAGAGTGGGTTATCTAGGGAAGCTCTAAGGAAAAGTCAGGATAAAAAAAATTTCTTTCGCCTTCCACATCCAAAGGGAAAACTGGTCATGAGCCGGATCATGCCCACCATTACAACATCCAAACACAGATGGTGTGTGTAGCAGAGCGGCAGTTTGATGACACTAAATTCAGCTACAAGACAGACTATCTATAGCAAACCTTCAAAAAGGGCCTTTCTGTAGGCAGTCTCCATTGCCTCATACCTAGTTACAGTTCTTTCACTGAGACAAATCACTCACCCAGGAAGCTTAACAGGTGACAGGAACATACACCTCAACAGATTTGTAAAGAAAGCAAATCTGATACGAAAAGATAGAAGTGTGGTATGAAAGCTAGAGCTACTCTCACCTCCACCTCCAGCAATCACAAGAATTTATCCAGAATTAATCACTCTGATTTGAAAGGAAATCAGGTTTGTTTCACATCAAGGGTGAATTTCAATTCTGGATCAAATTCCTTACAACTGCGCCCACAAAATTCAGTGCTCATGTGTTAACTTTTTACCTGGATTCTTCTGCTCAGGTGCAGAGACTTTAGGTGCCATTGTCGCAACTTTAGGAACAAAAAGAATCCATTTCATTATACACAGACATGGTATTTCATTCCTTTTGCCACACATGCCCAGACACCTGATCTCATCATAAACTCAACAGCACTTTCTGCAAACAATAGTGGTCCTAGACAAGAATATTAGCTGCAGGATTTGCTGCATCTAAATGGGTTTGATTCAGATTGTTCTTGTGCACAAGAATATACAAAAACCTCTAAAGCTCTTACTGCTTCAGAGAACTTAGTATCTGTTTCTGAATTCATTCTGAAAGCACTGCTTTTGCTTTTTTTACTTCCCTGAGAGATGGAGACAGACACCTCCTGATCTTCTTTAATTTGCTTTGCCTAAGAACTGAAACCTGAAGCCAACATTACCTTTTTGATTGGTGCAGCACAGAGTTTGCTACAGGACACGCATAGCCCGTGAGTGTCAAGGACTAACTGCAATAATAGGTATTATCTGATGAATACTGAAGTCACTGCTTCCCTCTTGTACTGTGAGCAAGTCTTCAGGGACAAGACTCTGCTAGTAGCAAAGGCAACAGGCATGTCAGATTTGCCATTAGACTCCGTACTTAAGGGAAGCAGCAGCCTCTGCGAGGACATTTCTCCATCAGCCACTGACTGGATTAAAACACCTTTATTCTTCCATCTGGCTATCCAGCTCCATTAATCAGGTCTGTCTAGAGACAATCAGCACTTTACCACATCATTTTTCTTGCTGATTCACAAAATCTGTGGAGAGTTCTCTGCATTTGAAGATGATCAGAAAAACTTTTGACACATTAAGCTTCTCAGACTGTTCCTGCCTCTCAGATACAAGGGGATTTGTACTGTTGTCTTTTGATTCCAGTTTCCCTGTCTTGCATCACGTACAACAAAAAAGGCCAGAAAAATGCAGCCATTCACAGCTCACGTAAAAGGGCAGCTATGTACATTAAGAGTTAATAAATCTGCAACCCTTTGACCTCAGCATCACTCAAGTACATTACAAATAGACCTTTAATGCTGTCAACTCAAAAACAAGAGTCAACTAAAGAGATAAAGTAAGAAAATATGGGAGTTTCCCAATTCCCAGCACCTCAAAAAAAACCAATTCCTTAGCAATCCCACACTTCCACACCTGTCTCCTCTTCTGGCTGTGCTCAAAACACTGTACTGACACTAAGTCACTGAGCTGTGGCACACCAGCTAGCATTTTGGCTGCCTAGTCTGAAATGTCTCCAGGAATAAAGCTCAAGTTATTGTCTAGAGGGACTATTTGAAGAGGAGACATCCATTTGACACTATTTCTTCCTTGCCCTTTCCATTCTCATTTTGACACCTTTTTGTCTTAATAACTGTCACTTACCTTTTGTTTTTTTGTGGCATTTGCAAAATCCCATACAAAACTTTAAACCTCACTGCAGCAGGAACTTCCTAGTGACATTTAAAGCAGCGTCAAGGAATAACTACAGCAATACTGAAGAAAAGGGCAACGTGTCAACAAACCTGAGCTCACAGGAACAGGAGGGCAATTTGCTGGCAGAAGTTCTGCACTCAGGAGTCCAAAGTGTTGATATGAAGGGGTATGCTCTTACTAGCATTGCCTGAGCAAGCAGCGTTATGAGGCACTAAACTGGAATAATATGGCTACAATGGAGGATCAGCACTGTTTTGAAGAGGAAAAGAAATATTTTCTCACCTTCCCGCGGAGCAGGAATTTTTGACAGGGTTGTTCTACGCTTCTGTTTCTGGAAAACAATGAGTGCCGTTAGTCATCACAGTAAGCCATGAATACCTAGCACAGCACTACACAAAACAACATTAATACAACAAGAATTTCTGACCAAAGCCTAACGGTGAGACAGAACGCAAAGCATGAGGTCTCTGACTTGTAAGGCTGCCAGTATCGTTTATAAACAGATCTGGTCTAAAGCATGCTGCTGCTGACATGTTAGCACCTTCGGAGAGACTAAAATGCTTACCTGTACAGTCACATTCTCTTGCAAAGGAAGGTTCTCTTTCACATCTGCAGCACGTAGTTCCTCTGTTAACTCAGGATTTATTGTTATCACATCATCAATATCAATCTGCAAGAGCAAAGGTAAAATATTGCTGCTACCACCTACAGCATTTTTTTACATGTTGCTTTTCAGTACAGGCAAACAAACCTGACTGACTGCCTGCCAAATGTTAAGTTAAAGAAGCCTTCTAGCTTCAAGGTGCTATGCAATAGTTCATACTCCATTTGAAGAGTCTCATAACGTGCAAGTTATGCCATTTACCCTCATCTGCCAAACACCACGCAGCTCTGCAGGTGCCATAGAACACGTCTGAGGAGATAGGCAAAGCACATTTGGCATCAACTGCTTTAATCTCTTACAGCTAATCTTAGTAAATCTCCGTGACTTCTGTGCTAGGAGAGCATTAAGAGTTTACTGCGTGACTGCGCTTACTGAAATAAACTTCAGAGAGCTACTTAGACCTCGGGAAACAAGGGATTCAGCATCTAATCCAAAAGTCAGTTCACCTGCATTTTCTCTGGCAACTGCAAGTGATTTTACCTAGGACCAGCTGCCACCTCCTGCCTGACCTTCCAGTGAAGTCATAATCCTGCCTCCGCAGCATTCCGCAGCGCCCAGACGCAGGGCAGCGACCATGGGGCAGGCAGCCAAGGGCAGGCACGAGCACAAAAGGCACCGCCTCGCTCGTTTCAGTTTTTCCAAACCTAACCCTGCAGAAGAGCTTGAAAGCACGTGGACACAAAAATAACTCCGGTGCCACAGCAGCTTGCACTAGAACTCACCTAGCGTCAAAGCAGTAATACAAGCACCACTTGAGGAAGCTATCCAGCTCTCAGTTAAATCTTAATTTACTTTGATAAAATAAGGGTCCATATAAAAAGAGCAAAAACACTTGTGTGATCCCATGGAGATACCACATTCTAACATAGGAGAAAAAAAACTTCAAAATTTGATTTATATAAAATCTGTATGCATCTAATCAGATAAACTAATTCCCTCAGAAGCAAGTGTATGTGGATGGTATGATACACACTAGCAGCACGTAAGAAATGCTGCTTTTTGAACAGCCTCTTCAGAGGCCCTGCAGTACCTAAGTTCCCAGAGAAACTGCCAAGAACAGCGTGTTTGCTCATTCACCAAAGGAGAATTTAAGTGCCAGGCTTTCAGCTACAACCTCAATCCCCCCAGGGAAACACGGCGGTTCCACCAGCAGGGCCCCACGGCCTTTTCTCTACAGTAACTGGGACATTTCAGACTGGCACTGGCCAAGAGTGATTCAAATCCAGCAGCGCCGTTGTCACTTGGACTCTAGCCCAAAACCGTGGTTTGCTCCCTGTCTGTTCTGAGACATTTCTCTGTGCAAGGTTCTCGTTGCAGAGAAAGAAAACTCAGTAGCTCTAAGGAAGAGATAACGTTCCCTGAAAAGTAAAGTGCAGAGGAATCAGAGAGCAGGGCACTAAAAACACAGCTGGAGGCCTCTCAGCACGCTGTGCCCCAGAGAAAGGGGGATGAAGCTGCGTCACAGTTCAGACTTTGAGGGCTGTATCCTGGGTGTTACAAATCCCTCTGGGTCCACCAGGGCTGGCGTTATAACACCAGGCTGTAAGCAATACACCTGAAAGCATCAAACAGCGCTGCATTTATTGCACAGCTACAAAGTCCTAAGGAAAGCTGGAAAGGCATTGCCAGAGGCACCAAAAACCAGCAGATAACAGCAGAGCTGGGGCTGTGGGAGCACAGGAAGCCACCCAGCAGGGGCACAGACGCACACACTGCATCCTACCTGGTGGCTGTAGGGCCAGGAGCCCTCTTGGCACCACTCAGGTGTGGTCACAACCCCCCCACGCCTTACCTGGGGACGTTTATTTACAGATAACCCCTGCGATCAGCACAGCGGGGTTATCTGCGCCAGCCTGGACGAAGCATTGATCCACCTGAGGGCAGACCCAGCACGGCAGGAGCCGGCTGAGGCACAGACGGGACCGTTTTTGATTTTTTTTGAGGAAAAACCCCACACAGCCTCACCTCCTTGCCCTTGACGGCGCCGCCCTCGGACCACTCCACGGCCACCAGGGACCTCTCCGCGTTCACCGTCCGCACCGTCGCCTTGTGGATCAGGCCTGCAAGGCAGCTCCGTGAGCCGGGGACCCCCGGGGACCCCCCCAACCCGTTCCCGGTGCCCCCCACGCCCCGCCGAGCCCCCTCGCACCGTTGCTGCGCTGGATGTTGAGGACGCGGCCGGGGCAGACGCGCTGGTACAGCCGGGGGTCCATGGCGGCGGCGGGGGCAGCGCCAGGCTGGGCCCGCCCAACCGACAACGATTTAAACGCCGCGCGCCCGGCGTGCCGCGGGGCCTCCCGGGAGGCGGAGTGCCGCGGGACTACAACTCCCGGCGTGCTCCGCGCGCGGCGGGGGCGGGGCAGGGCATGATGGGAGGTGTAGTTCGGTGGGGGCATGGAGGCGCTGTGCGCATGCGCGGTGAGGCCGCTAGGGCGCTGAGGCAAGAGCTGAGATAGCGTGAGGGAGAGCGGGACGCTTAAAGGGTAGTGGAAAGAAGTAAGAGAAGATTGGGCTTAAAAAGCGGGTTTTTGTTCTATTTTTGACCAAGTATGGGTAGCTCTGCCGAAGCAGAGCCTCAAAAAATTCCACGACACTCGTGCTTGTTCCTCTCCACGGAAATCTTTAGTAAAAGGCGAAAGATTTATACGATCTGAAGAGAAACCAGAGTATAACGCCCTTCCCCACCCCGCCCGGCCCCAACGCCGCCCGCCGCCCCCCAGCTCACGGCGCCCCTGCTCTGCCCCGCCTCCCCCCGGCCCTGCTCCCCCCCACCTCCTTCCCGCCCGTCAGCCCCGGTCCCGGCCCCAAGCGGCCCCGGGGAGCGGCGGAAACGGCACCGGAGCGGGAGGGGGCGGGCGGCGCCGCGCGGTGCAACATGGGCATGCAAATGAGCAGGGGCTGGGGGCGGGGCCTGCAGTGCTGGGTACCGGCCGTGCCTGTGCTGGGGGCTGGGGCAGGGGCTGGGAGTAGAGGGCCCCTGATTTTTGTTTTTACTGATTTCGCACTGCTCGTCCTGTTTTCCTTATCCATCCGCCCTATTTCGGACAGCGGGACCTCCCCCTTACCTGCTTAACATACTCCCCACTGCCATGCTGTACAGTGAATTTTGAACATGCAAGGTTACAGAAACTTCCCACTGCAAAACCACCCTCTATTGCAAAAACATGTTGTTTCTCATGGAGGTGTCCATCTGTTGTAGGGCAGGACGGCCCCGGGAGGGAAGTGTTGGATGGCGAGGATGTCGTGCAGAGGGACCTGGGCAGGGTGGGCCAATGGGACTGGGCTTGACAAGGCTCAGCACTGGGTGCTGCGCCTGGGGGCAACAACACCATGCAGCGATACGGGCTTGGGGCAGGGTAATTAAATCACAGAATCACAGAATTTCTAGGTTGGAAGAGACCTCAAGATCATCGAGTCCAACCTCTACCTAACGCTAGCAGTCCCCACTAAACCATATCCCTAAGCTCTACATCTAAACGTCTTTTGAAGACTTCCAGGGATGGTGACTCCACCACTTCCCTGGGCAGCCTGTTCCAGTGCCTCACAACCCTTTCAGTGAAGAAGTTCTTCCTAACATCTAACCTAAAACTCCCCTGGCTCAACTTAAGCCCATTCCCCCTCGTCCTGTCACCAGGCACGTGGGAGAACAGGCCAACCCCCACCTCGCTACAGCCTCCCTTGAGGTACCCATAGAGAGCGATAAGGTCGCCCCTGAGCCTCCTCTTCTCCAGGCTGAACAAGCCCAGCTCCCTCAGCCGCTCCTCGTAGGACTTGTTCTCCAGGCCCCTCACCAGCTTTGTCACCCTTCTCTGAACCCGCTCAAGCATCTCCATGTCCTTCTTGTAGCGAGGGACCCAAAACTGAACACAGTACTCGAGGTGCGGCCTCACCAGAGCCAAGTACAGGGGGACAATCACCTCGCTAGCCCTGCTGGTCACACTGATTCTTATGCAATCCAGGATGCTGTTGGCCTTCTTGGCCACCTGAGCACACTGCTGGCTCATATCCAGCTGACATAAAGAAATACACCTAAAGACACTGAGTAAAACACACTCACTCACTTCGCTCTATTTTTGACCAGGTATGGGTAGCTCTGCCGAAGCAGAGCCTCAAAAAATTCCACGACACTCGTACTTGTTCCTCTCCACGGAAATCTTTAGTAAAAGGCGAAAGATTTATACGATCTGAAGAGAAACCAGAGTATAACGCTCCCTTCCACCCGGCCCAACCCCATCACCGCTCTCCTCTCTCGAGCTCACGGCGACTCCGGTCTCTCTCATTCCCTCCCCAATTCCGCTCTCCCCATCTTTTCTCCATCTTATATCCCCACTCTCGGCCCAAACAACCCCAAAAATCGTCGAAAACCGGACGGAATCCCGCAAAACCGTGCGGCGCCGCGCGGTGCACCACGGGTATGCAAATCACCCCCCTGCCCTCTTCCATCCCAGCCGCCTCGTCGCCTAGCAACGCTGCCCGGCCGCGGCGCGATGACGTCACCTCCTCTCGCGAGAGCTCGCCGCGCCAAACCGTCCCGTGAGCCTCTGCGCCGCCTCTTTGCGCCGGGGCCGCACCATGGGTGAGTGGCGCCGCCGCCGGGCCCGGCCGCCATCCGCCGCCATCCGCCCGCCGCGCTGCCGCCGCCCGCCGCCATCCGTGCCGGGGGACAGCCGGGGGTGCCGCCGAGCCCCGCTGACCGCCATCGGGGGCGGCCGCGGCGGCGCCGAGGGGATGGCGGGGGGAGGAGGGGAGGGAGGCCGGGCCCAACATGGCGGTGGGGAGGGGGGGGGGGGTGGCTGGTGGAGGGGGCCCTGTGGGTGAGGGGGTGGTGGGGAAGGGGCGGTAACCGGCAGGCAGCGACTTTTGGGGGTCAGTTGGGGAAAAGGGTGTTGAGTGGGGGTGAACTCCGTAGGGTCCGTCAGTCAGGTGGGGTGGGGATCGCTTCCCAGGGAGAGCCTGCAAGATCTTAGCATGAGGTACGTGTCACGGGGGGCTTAGCAGCGTGAGGTGGGCCCTGCCCACGGGGTCCTGCAAATTAATTCACGAGGTTGCTTCCCGCAGAGGGCTGGGGTGGTCCCTGCAGTGCTGCTGGGGGTAGGGAGGATTCTGCAGATGTGCTGGGGGAGAACGTGTCGAGGTGGCTCTGAGTTTCAATGATGAAGCATCTCTAACTGCTGCATAAGGCTGAGTGCTCTGTGCGGATACCAACCTTGGAGAGCTGAGGACTCAGACCCTCGCCCAGCCATGGCTGGGTGGAATCCGTGCCATCTTCTGACCGTGCTGCTCTCCATTCAGGTATCTCCCGGGACAACTGGCATAAGCGTCGCAAGACTGGGGGCAAGAGGAAGCCCTACCACAAGAAGAGGAAGTATGAATTGGGACGGCCTCCGGCCAACACTAAGGTGGGTGATTTGGGGAGGATAGGCAGTTATTTTTATTAATTTTGTTTGATGATCGTGTACTCTTAGAGGCTTAAAAATATATTGTTCTTTGTGAGTGATTAAATATAAGTCACTACTTCTATGAAAGATGGCATTTTTCTTTATGCTTGTGGGAAGCAGTGATAGGTTTTTGCAGTAAGAGGCAATTGGAGTGATGAAATTCTCACCTTAGGTGGATGCAGCAGACCGTTTTGGTTGCTTCCTGTATCTGCCGATGCTGGGGTTTGTCATAGTTACACTGACCACATTGCCTTTGGTTCGGAGTTTGGCTGGGCTCCTGTGTGCGTGCCGTGCAGCGCGCCAGCACCACCCTCACTGGGGTTTGTTTCTGATGTAGATCGGTCCGCGCCGAATTCACACAGTGAGGGTTCGTGGTGGCAACAAGAAATACCGTGCCCTTCGCCTGGACGTCGGCAACTTCTCCTGGGGATCCGAATGTAAGTACACTGTAACCCTGGTGTGTTCAAAAAACCTTCCACACGTGTTGATCTCCGGTACAGCTACAGAGTAGAGGGGTGATGCGTGGCTTTCTAGGCTGATTTTGGGCACTCTGAACTTGGCAGAAGTGGATCTGAGGCTGCCTGCGTGGTGATGATAACTTTGACCTTATGTGGCCTTGGGAGACTTAAACATCTGCTGGGTCCACGGTGATTGGAGTGTCATAGTTACACTGAGTGACACGCTCGTGCTGCCTGCCTGCTGGGCTTTGGGGGTTACAGAGGGGCGAAAATGCAAAATATCTGCAGGTTCAGTCTTCACAAATGCAGCTTGTGTGCTGCCCAGTTTATTGATGAACATCTGCTAAAAGGTAGTCCTGTGCAAGACAGAAGGCTGAGGATTCTGACAAAGAGCAGTCCCTGGCAATGTTACATGAGCACGTGCTTTTTAATTCCTCCTGCTTTGCTAAGCAAAAGCAGGCAGTGCAGAAATGAGAGAGCAGCCTGCAGTAATTCCACTGAACGAGGTGGGTTTTGTTCTAGGAATTACAAATCAAAAACCACTCAGCTCAAGCTCAGGCCCCATCACTGTTACCCTGTAAGCTTGCAGTAAGGGTTTCAGCGAGCAGTGTGGCACAAGGCAGAAGACCCGTGCTTTCTTCTCACTCACTGATCATCCCAGCTGGAAGAGAGCTGTCAGTTGTAGGCAATAACAGAAAAGTGAAGGGACTGAGCACACGTTGCAGAACAAGCATGAGGTACACAAGTAAAGGGAATAAAACCCCTCCTGTACCTGGCCTTTGTGTGCAGTGAGGGCTCTGTCTGCAGGGTTGGCAGCTGCTAAACGCTCAAATCTGGTAGCTGATACCAAATGCTTCAGGCGGGCCACGAAGGGCGAAAGCATCAGTGTCCTCTCTGTTTGCTCATCGCCCCTCATCCTATGGAAATGGTTTCTGCTAAGTGTTGCAGAGCAATCCTGTTCAAGGAGGCTTACTCAATAATTCTAGGAGCTATGTTCAGCATCGAGCCCTCTGTACGGTGTTAGTTGGCATCTGCTGAGGTATCCTCAGGCCCAGGAATGTGGTTTTCTGCATTATTCAGTCGTCTTAGGGATGAGTTTCAGCGAGGCCGCAGTTTTTCATCTAGGTTGACTCTTTCCCCAGGTACAGGCTTCTGTCCTGGCAGCAGAAAGTTGGACTGCTGAGAGCTAGCTGCATCGTGCAGTTAAATTTAAGTCAGTGCCGGGGAAGCTGGAGGACTGATCGGGTGACGAGTGAGGTGATTTTAGGGTATGTGTGGGATGCTGCCGACTGCGTTCTCAGTTGTCTGATCCCCGGGGCTTTGAGTTCATTCTCTTCTTTTTGAAAGGCTGCACCCGCAAGACCAGGATCATCGATGTTGTCTACAACGCTTCCAACAACGAGCTGGTGCGGACGAAGACCCTGGTGAAGAACTGCATCGTTCTCGTCGACAGCACCCCGTACCGGCAGTGGTATGAAGCCCACTACGCCTTGCCCCTCGGACGCAAGAAGGGTGCCAAGCTGGTATGTGGGGGGCTGCTTGCAAGAGGGGAGGCTGCCCTGCGGGAGGAGTCTGGCTCTGTTTGGGAGCACGGGGTTGTCTCTGAGGCATTGCACAAGGGCCTGCCCGTGGCTGCCTTCTAATGATGATATTTCTGTCCAGTTCTGCTGCTGAAGGAAGGGCGATGACACTTTGTGATGCTGAGGGAGGCTTTGCAGGCAGGCCCTGGTGCTGGGACAGCGCTGTCCCCTGATTAGAAGCTCGTGGATTGATGACTAAACTTTGCTTAAAGCATCTTCATCCAGACTCGCCGCCTCTAATTTTAAGATCCAAACCCCAGATTAAGCTATTTAAACACCTGTGTGCAGCGTTCAGCTTGGGGTTGTCTCCTTGCCTTACAAAATTAAGCACTCGTGAGCAGATCACCGTCAAGTTCAGAAGCGTGGGGAGAGCTCCTAACCTGTTTGCCAGGACTTGTGCCACACCCAAGTGCTCTCCTGTCTGGAGAAGAAACAAGTACTCAATTTTTTTTGGAGGAGGGGCAATTCATTAGGGAAAGCTTTGCAGCTGCTGCTGTCTAGAGCACATTCCCTGAGGGCGCCGTGCTGCGTTGTCACGGGTGACTGCAGTCAGCAGTGCTGGGTTGGTTGGCCTCAGAAGTGACAAGCAGCACCCGGTTCTGTTAGGCGGAGGCGTTTGTAGCTCTGGAAGATGTGAGCTGGGAAGCACAACGCAGCACTGGGTTTTCTTTGATGCTACTGGGGCCTGCTCTTGCGGGAGGTGGCTGTGTGTTTAACCTTTCCCTCGCTTAATGCTACCTTTGCCTACCGTCTGGTTTCAGACTCCTGAAGAGGAGGAAATCCTGAACAAGAAGCGCTCAAAGAAGATCCAGAAGAAATACGACGAGCGAAAGAAGAATGCCAAGATAGCGAGTATCCTGGAGGAGCAGTTCCAGCAGGGAAAGCTGCTCGGTGAGTCCCTGGGGCCGTGGTGTGGGTGGGTGTAAGGGAGTCGGGGTGTGAGCAGGTTCCAGAGCAGGTATCTTAATTCTTGGGACCATTTCCCTGCAAGCTGTGATAAAGCAAACTGCGAGGGGAAAGCAGCGGGGCTGTTTCCCCGTTCTATTTGCAGGGGTGCCTTCTGGGTGTAGGGTAACTCCTATTTTACCTTCGCTGGGGATAGCCCGGGCCTGGCAGGAGCAGGAGATCTGTTTCTGAGGCTTGAGTTGCTTCATGTCCCAGCTAGCGATGAGACTGGTGAATGAGCAGAGTCCTGCGGGTGTGCTGTGTGTCAGAGAAAGCCCAGCCGTGCACACGGTATTGCCAGTTGTGCTGTGAGCAGCTGAGTGTTCTGAAGTCTTCTGGTGATGAGACCTTTGTCCAGTTCTGCTACTGAATTTGAGCGATGACAGTTTGGAGATCTGAAGAGGACTTCATTGTGGGCGCAGCCCAGCAGAGCGGGGTGGAGGGCAAGGTCTCCTGGGGAGGAACTCGGGCCAGCACAGACACTGGTGTCTGCTACGGAGCCTTGCTCCTTCGTGCTCCAGCAGAGACTGCAGGCAGTGCTCCTTCCACGTGCACGTACCGGGGTAACAAATTACTTAATGTAACCGAGTGACTTCTCCTTGCAGCTTGCATTGCCTCCAGACCCGGACAGTGTGGCCGAGCTGATGGCTACGTGTTGGAAGGCAAGGAGTTAGAGTTCTACTTGAGGAAGATCAAGGCCAGAAAAGGCAAATGAAAACAAACTGTTCAGCTGACAGAACCAATAAAACAACATCTACCAAAACGAGTGGGTGGCGTGCTTATTTGTGCCTGCAGGGGAGAGGGGGCTTGTGTAGCACCCCCAAAATGGGAAAGCAAGAAGGAGCTGCTGGAACCCACTGGGTGGAATCCACTTTTGTGCCTTTGGGCTGACGGAGCTCCCTGCCTTGTCCCAGAGCTGCTGGCTGTGGCTGTGGCTGCACTGCAAAGTGACCGGCTGGCCTCCCCCTGGCCTCCCTGGTCTCATCCCAGTGCAAGAGAAACCCCTTCTAGCAGAAGGGCCGGGCTCTCCCCGTGGCCTGCCCCTTTCGAAGGCTGGGAACAAGTCCCAGCTTCCTGCCCTGCTACTCATGGGACTGCAAAACGTGGTGAACAAAAAGAGCCTCTCAGATGTTTTGGAGCACTTGATGATGACTAATTAAAATTAAATCAACGTAGCATCTAGTTCCTGAGTGCTCTGTGCTCTAAAGGCTGGTCTTGGAGTGGGGGCCACCCCAATGCTCGCCCACCCGGTGCCCGGTGTACGCCCCTTGTACCCAACCTCGTTTTTGGCCCTGGTGGCAGCGCTGCCTGCAGGGTGCAACCAGGCACTCCTGGAGTCTCGAGGTGGGACCTGGCGGGGCGTGACGTTAGCACCAGCGTGTTCCTCTCCATGGTGATCCCGGGTAAACTTTCCCTGCTTTCTAGCAACGCCTGTTTCCAGAGAGGCAGGGCGGGCGCGATAAAGGGTGTTGGGGAGGGATGTGTCACGGCTGCTTCCTCCAGGCTTGTTTCTCCTCTGCTTGCCCTCTGCGGAGAGCAAACAGGATTCAGGGTGTTCCTGGGGGACTTTGTACGGAGGGAGAAACACAAATCTGCCACGCTGGGGTAAGGGCAGGGGCTGTAAAGCCCTGACGAGCAGGATTGTGCCCAATTCATCAACGCATGGCGCTTATAAATTGCGCTGGTGTCATTGCTTCGAAACCACGGCAGCCAAGGGCAACAGCCCGTGGGAACGGAGCTGGCGCTGTCACCCTGCCGGAGGTGTGACATGGGAACGGGACGGGGTGGCAGCTGGCCAGGGGCGTGTGTGCCCTTCTGCTTAGCAGCAGCTGGCTCTGCCGCCTGGTCTAACACCCCGCGACTCCAAGAAAGAGCAAGCCTGAAAGCTGGAGCTGGCAGCAGCTTTATTGATACTGCGGGGACATCAGCACCATGCTGGATGCTGTTGTCCTGTCCCTTGCTGGGTGTCTGGGCTGTCCCTGTCCCCTCTTGGTTCCTGGTAGCAGGGAGGGAGCGTGGCCGTGCCAGTCAGTGGCATCACCACACACACGAGCTGAATCCTGCAGTTTTGGGGCTAACAGCTGGCTTTGAATGCTGCCTGCCCAACCCCAAAACCACTGGGATCTCCCCACCAACCGGGCGTGGGGCTGGGTGGAAAAAAAACATGCAGGGGGCACAAGGGGGTGTCTGGGGACAGGGTTGGGGGTGCCGTCGGGGCACCCTCAGGGCTCCCAGCCCCCCGGCCGCTCAGCCCCGACGCTCTCGCTGGATGGAGCCTTCACCAGGACCATCGGTGGCTCCTTCCTCCGAATTTTGGAGGCCTTTGGCGACCAGGGTCCCCCCAGGGGGCCACCCGGCGTGGGGGGCCCGCTGCCCCGGCTCTCCTCATCCTCCGTCTCCTCCTCCTCGATGCGATCCACAGCCTCGGGGTCCTCGGGGTGCGGGGAGGGGAAGGCTCTCCGCAGGTGGGGGGTGGCTCGGCCGCCCCGGCCGAAATTTTTGATGCTGATGGCGGGGGAGGCGGCGGCGAGGAAGCGGCCGAGCAGGGGCGTCTGCATGCGCGGCATGCTCGGCGAGGCCTCCACCAGCTGGCTCTGCTCCGCGTCCTCGCACATGCTGGGGGAGCACAGCGGGGCGATGGGGACAGCCACACGTCCCCAAGGCCCCCCTGATGGCTTGGGGGCACCCAGGGTGCGCAGTGCGGGCAGAGACCCCCCCAAATCTCCAGCTGGGGGCTCCCGGCCGCGCCGTGCACTCACCGCATGTCGAAGGTGGAGCCCAGGAAGGAGGGCTTCAGGGTCTCGGCGGCGGTGGCCATGGTGTAGGGGGGCTGAGCCGTGGACTCGTTCCAGTACTTGTCCTTGGTGGCTGGCGGAAGGTTCTGGTACATGTCATCCACCGAGAGCAGGGACACCTGGGGACGGGGGTGAGGACCCGGTGTCTGCAGGTCCTGCTGCCAGAACCAGCCTTAAAGGGGTTGGAAGGAGCCAGGGAGGCTCCGGGCTCATATCCTGGCTGCATTTGGGGTTTTCCTCATTTAAATGCTTTCCTGGTGGTGGGAACGAGCAGCGGTGCCAGGCTGCTGAGTGTCCCTGGGGGGATGCTGACCCTGCCGGGGGGAGCAGCCACACGGGTGGGCAGGGGTGGAGGGATGGGGTGCGCCTAGATGGGAATCTGCTTTGGACAAAGGGCAGGAGCAGGGCTGGGAGGGGACAGTCCCCATGGCCACGTTGCGGGGACGTCCCGATGCCCACCCAACGCACGAGCAGCTGGGGGCAGCCCCCACCTGCAGGTTCCTGTCGATCAGCTTGTTGGTCTCGAAGTCGTCGTCGTCCTCCCCAAAGGGGTTAATGATCTGCTCGGCAACCTGCGGAGGGAGGGGACAGGTGGCACGGGGTCGGGGACAGGGACACCTTCATGGGACACCTTCATGGGACACCTTCATGGGACACCCACGGGGCACCCGAATTGGGCAGTGCCCTGCAGCGAGCAGCCTCCATCTGCTCGGTGGCCACCGTGACACGTCCCCAAGTGCCACCAGCCGCGACGTGTCCGGTGCCGTGCCAGGGACCGGGGACCCCCGGGCACCCCCCCGGCCGTGCCTCACCTTCAGCCAGCCGGCGTAGAAGAAGAACTGCAGCAGGGTGGGGAGGGGCACGAACATGTCCAGATCCCCCTCCTGCCCCGGCTCCAGCGGCTCCAGGAACTGCCGCCCGATGAGGCAGAAGGCGAAGAAGGAGTACACGGCGATGGTGACCACCTGCGGGGACAGCGGTGGCAGCGAGGGGGGACGTGAGGCTGATAGAGCTCTGGCTGCTCAATGATGCTCTCGGGTGCTCCAGCCTAAATCCCAAAGCCCCCCTGGAGGGGCGATCCCCCCTGTGCCACGCTCCCCATCCACCCTGAGCTCCTGCGCCGGTGGCACCGGGTGCAGGGCGGGCATAAAGCTCTTTTTCGGGGGGTCGGGTCACCCACCTGCGTGTACACCAGCGGGATGCTGATCCAGTCGTAGTGGAACAGCATGCTGCACTTGGCCCGGTAGGCGTTCAGCTCCTGGCAGGGAGGACAAGGACAGGTTTTTCCCCGGGTGTCGTCCCCCCCCCGCCGCGGTGCCGTGCCCCCCGCGCTCCCGGCACCACTCACGTCCATCAGCAGGCGCAGGGCCACGTCGTCGCGGATGCGGCCGTCCCGCCGGGCCTGCGCCGCCAGGTTGGTGAACCACACGCAGGGCACCCAGTACTTGTTGAAGTCCGAGTGCAGGCTCTCGAACTTCTTGCGCTCGTCCTGCGTCATGAAGCCTGCGGCGGGGCGGGGGGCGAGCGGCAGGGGCTCAGCGCCGCGGACCCCCGGTGATGGGAAAGGGAGGTTTTGGGGACCCTCCCCAGGAGGAACGTGGGGTTTTGCAGGGTTTGGGGGGGCAGAAGGGTCATGGGTTTCTTTAGGGACACATGCAATGTCCCTGCAAGGTAATAAGCCCTCCACATCGGGGCTGGATGACACATATAGGTCCAGGATGCTTGTGAGGGGACCCAGGGGCTGCCCCACTGCCACCCCTTAGCCCACCCCGGGGTGACGGGGACACCGCCGAGCTTCCCGGCTCTCTCGCCCCATATTTCAAGCCGTGTCCCCCCCCCAGGGTTTGCCCCCCTCACCCGCTTCCACCACGTGGTCCATGGTGGGGAAGCGCTTGAGCACCCTGGTGCTGACGGAGCGCAGGATGAGGACGGCCGAGAGGTTGGCGTAGCGGATCAGGGTGCGCCGCAGGATCCGACCCCGCTCGTCCTTGCCGTGGACGTTGCTGGAGATGACGCACATCAGCTGGTCGGGGAGGGGGATGCTGGTGTACTGCGCCCACCACCGGTTCACGATCAGGGTGACGTAAAAACCTGTGTGGAGGTGGCACAGGGGGCTCTGAGCGGGGATGAGCCCTCACCAGGGGGACCTGATGGCTTCCCAGGGGGACAGGTTGGGGGTAAAGAGCACGTTGTCCTTCCCCCTGGACTGCTGTCCGCAGGGATGGAGGTGGGGACATCCCCAGTCCTGGAAGAGGGCCAGGGAGCTGTGCTTGGTGGTTTTGGGAGCTGAGTGCCACCCAGCCCCAGGCAATGGGGCAGTTTGGGCACGGGGGCAGGATGGGGCATCCCCGAGCTGTGAGGGAGCAGGAGAGGGACCCGTACCTAGGACGAAGGAGATGGGGATGAGGTCCGTGGAGCGGTTGCAGTACTGAGCCACTTTGGTGTAGAGACGCTTCTGCTCCTCGGTCAGCAGCCGCCTGCAGCGGGCACGCAGCGGGGTCAGGGGCGAGCAGCGGGGCTGGGGAGCTGCCTCAGACCCCCCCCCCAAAAAAAAAAGCCATTCCCCGGGTCCCCTTCTCCTTGTGGGGTCCCAGCCGCTCCCCCACTCACCGGTAGACGACGCTGAGCAGCGCGTACAGCACCACGAAGACGACGAACTCCTTGTACAGCAGCTTGTAGATGCTGCCCTTCCAGCGGAACAGCAGCTTGGAGAAGCCCCCGAAACGGGAGTCGGCGACTTTGAGCGTGTAGGAGACGGTCATCGTGGCACGGATGACAATCTCACTGCCGGGGGAGCAGCGGGGTACAGGCTGCCGGCCGGGATGTGTCCTCGGTGTCACGCCAGGCACCAGTGCCCATGGGCTGGCTCGCCCCACGCCCTCCCCACGCTGCTCTGCACGTCCCTATCAGCACCTGGTGCCTTCGCCCCTAAATACCCCGGTGTGAACCCATCGGCCGAGCCCTCCAGGTGATGGATTGGAGCTGTCACGGGCGGGGAAGAGGGAGTTGCGGGTCGGTCACACCTCCCTGCCACAGGAGATTTCAGTGGGAGCTGCTGGCTCAGCCCTGGGGATGCACAGGAGCCAGCGGGGTGGTTTGGGCCGTTCCCCCTTGCAGGCTGAATTTAGGCTCCATGAGGAGGAGGGGAAAGGATGGAGGATGTCACCCCTCCTGGCAGCCCTGGGAACGTGACTGTGGGGTGAGCTGGCTGTGGGGGGCTGTGGAGTGTTTCTGGGGTGCCCATGAGCGCCCCTCACTCCCAGCGGGACACGAACCAGTGGGAAACATCCCCGAGGAGCAGTGGGACATGCAGCAAACCCATCCTGTCCTCGTCCCCAGCCCGTGCTGGTGCTCGTGCCCCCCAGCCCAAGCTAGGAATGAGCCAGACCAGGGGCTGTGGCTCCATCGCCCCGCGGGCTGCGAGGCTGCGCCGGGCAGGAAACGCCGCTTCCTTTGCCGGCCATAGCGCCGCGTCCCGCCCTGCCCGGCTCCCTTCCTGCCGGGCACGGGGCCCAGCACGGCCTGCCACGGCTCCGACCCATGGAGCTGGGGGCTCCCAGCCTGGGAAATGCCCTCGGTGCATCCCCCGATGCCCCCGCTCCGTGTCCTGCTGGGGAACGCGGTGTGGGTATGGGGCACCTGGCTCCCTGCAGGTACCCGTGGGTGGATGCGACCCACGGGGCTGTGCAGGGAGATAATTTACAGCACCCCCAGCCCGTCCTGCCCCGGCTGGTGAGCATGGTGCCCATGGCAGGCTGGCAGCTTCCTTCTCCAGGCTGTAAATCTGTAAATCACGGGCTGCAGCTCGCTCAGCCCCGAGGGCCGGCACCCACCGCAGCAGAGACGGGGCGCAGCCACGGTGCCAGGAGTAAAATGATTTATTTATTTCGCAGCAGGAGCTGGCTCCGGCAGGGCTGGGCAGCACATCGGGGAGGGAAGGCTGCAAGGGGCACCCCCCTGCTCCGGCGGCACCCTATGGACACCCCGCAAACAAAAGCCTTTTGCTGAGCGGGGCGCGGCACAAGCAGGGCTGTCCGTGCCCAGTCCTTGCACACGCGTGTGCACAAGCACTCGTGCAAACAGCAGACGTGCAAAGATCCTAGCAATCCCACTCAGGACCCCACACACAGACCACGTTTCTCATCCCCAGACCCCGATGTCTGCGGGTTGGGGGCAGCGGGTCCGTGCCCGGTGCCAGCGGGCTGCAGAGGGGACAGAGCCCTGGTCAGCAGCCCTGGCACGCACACTGTTGTCACCTGGCCCTAAAAATCAAACGGGGCAGCCCCCACCTCCTCTCCACGTCCTTCCTGTGCCCCAAAAAACCTCGTGCAGAGAGCCCCCCCATGCCCAGAGCCGCTTGCAGCCCTGCCCAGCCGCAGCACGTGGCAAGCGAAGGGCGCACATGGGATTGCAGGGGAAAGGGGGGGAATTTTGGGGTGCAGCTTCACAACCACACACTGCAAGCCACGGCAGGATGGCTCGTGGCCTCTCCCAGCCACAGCCACCTCCCGTTGCCCCCTGAGTCCCGCATCCCACCCCCCTTTCAGTGCAGGTCGATGTTCTCGTACTCCAGGTTGTCCGAGTCCTCCAGCTCGATGCCGGGCACCAGGTTGTAGTAGTTGGTCGCCTGGTTCATGTAGATCTTCTCCCGGTCGGCCGAGTCCTTCAGGACGTCGCTCACACTCACCGTGTCCCCCTCGGCCCCGCTGCCCCCCAGTTCCTCCCCCCCAGCTCCCGGGGCTCCCCGCTGGGTGCCCGGCCCCGCGCCCCGCTGCGCCTCGTGGGGCGGCACCTGGGATCCCACCCGGATCTCCACCTCCTCGTACAGGTCCCTGCTGCTCTCCAGAGGGTCCTGGGAGGGCTGGGGCAGCGCCGCCCCCCCCAGCAGCACCTTCTTCTCCTTCTCGGAGGGGGCAGCGGGCAGCTCGTAGGGGATGTAGCGGTGGGATTCGGGGGGCACCGGCGCGCTGCCCCTCTCCGCGGTGGCGGCGACGGGGGGGCGTCTGCCCCCAAAGCTGTAGTTGGTTTTCCTCTTCCTCCTGCAGAAGCAGCAGGCGATGCTGGCGAGGAGGAGGAGGGGGGGCAGGCAGATGAAGAGGGCGGTGAGGCCGTGCGAGCGGCACAGCTCGTCCCGGGGGATGCTGAGGAGCTCGGCGCCGCGGTGCCGCTGCGGCGTGTGGCAGGTGAGCTCGGTGGCCAGGCCGGGCCGGCCCTGCAGGGCGCTGAGCAGGGCGCAGCTGCAGTCCCAGCTGTTGTTGGACACCTGCAGCTGCCGCAGGGACGGCTGCAGGAGGCTGCTGGGGAGGAAGGTCAGGGCGTTGTAGCCCAGGTAGACCTCCTGCACCCGCCTGGAGGCTTTCAGGAAGGACTGGGGAAGCTCCCGGAGCCGGTTCCAGTCCAGGTAGAGGATCCTCAAGTTGGGGGCGTCTTCCAAAAAGCCCCCCGGGAGGGTTTCCAGCTGGTTGTGGCTCAAGTGCAAGACCTCCAGGGTGATGGGGACGCCCTGCGCGTTGCGGATGGCCGCGATGCCGCAGCGCGAGAGGTCGAGCTCCCGCAGCCCCCGCACCCCCAGCAGAGCCCCCCAGTCCAGCAGGGAGACGTTGGAGCTGCTGAAGTTGAGGCAGCAGCTCTCGGTGAGGGGGGCAGCCAAAAAAGCCTCGAAGTCCAGGGGCTGGCTGCAGTTGCAGCTCTCCGGTGCCGCGTCCCGGGCGAGGCTGGCGGCGAGCAGGAGGCACAGGGACAGGGACAGGGGCAGCAGCGCCGTGCCTGCGGGACAGCCGAAGGGATGAGCACCCCGCTGCGGGTCCCGACACCCAGACCCCACAGCCGGGGGGCTTCTCCCCCCACCCCATCCCCAACAACGCCCCCGCTCCCTCCCTTCGCCCCGCACCCTGGAGATGCCACCCACGGGGCCGTCCCGCTGCTCCCCAAGGGTTTCGCCCGTGTCCCCCCCGTTTTTTTTCCTCGTGTCCCCCCCGTCCCATCCCCGTCCCCCCGCCGCTCACCTGCCGCCGCCCGCCCCATGCTCCCCGGGGCCGCTCCGCGCTCCCCCCGCCGCCGCCGCCGCCGCCCGGCTCCGCCTCGCTGCCGGGGGGGCCCCGCCGGAACCCGGCCGCCCCGGGGCCCGCCTCGCCCCGCACCTCCGGCCCCCGCCCCCAGCTCGGCCCCCCCCTTGCCCCGACCCCTCTCCGGGCTCCCCCCCGCCCCGCTGTGCCCCCAAAAAGTAGGGCACCCCACTGCCCCCAACCCCAGGCACCCCTCCCTCACCATCCCCTCTCCATCCCCCAAAGCCCAGAGCCCCCTGCAACCCCCCCAGGTCCCCCTTTAACCCCCTCAAGCCCCCCCACAAGCCTCCAGCTCCTCGCCCCCCGACCCAAAATCATGGCAGAGGGGCCGGGCTGGGGTCTGCCCCATTCCCCACTCTCCTAGGGGGAGAGGTCCCAGCCCCCTGCTCCCCACCTGGGGGGGCGATGTGCCCCCCAGCCCCGTTGGGGCGAGGATGTGGGGTGGTTATGGTGGCAGGATGGGGACCAAAAGGGCCACAACGGGGCAGCTGCCCTCTGCAGCGCTATGGGGCCCCTTCTGACTTCCTTCCACCCCACACCCGGCTGGGAAGGAGGATGTGGGGTCGGGCTCAGCACCACAACCTGCAGGGGAAGCAGCACTGGAGAGGGGAGCTGCGTTTCCACACCCCAAAAGCATGGGCATGGGCTCACGGCAGTGTGCACCCTGCCCCGAGGAGCCGGGTAAACTGAGGCACGGGGCTGGGGAGCAGCGGCTTGGCCATGGGCAATGCTCAGCGCGGTGACCACAGCGGGGTTGGGATCCGCTGGCTGCTCTCCTGCCCAGCCCAGGCTGCCTCCCACACCCCCAAACCCAAGTGCTGCCTTAACCCGAGGGGATCGGGATCCTTTTATCTCTCCCTCCAGGCGGCTCTGCCTGGATTTGCAGCTTCCCCTCAGCGCTTCCCCAGCCGGTGCTGCCGCTTCCTCCCCCGGATCCGTCGCCCTCCCCTCCTCATCATCACCTTTTGCAGGGTGAGAGTGCTGAGCGAGGGGGAAAACCCCACTCCTGATGGGTTCAGGGCTGTCACCTCCTCCTGGGCAGCTCTCCCATCCCAGGGCCCTTTCTGTGCTCTTCCTGTGCCCTTTCTGTGCTCCTGCTGCCACCGAGCAGCACCAGGGGGGTCACGGGGGGATCAGGCTGGGTCTGGGTTTCATGTAGGACGCAGGTCCCACAGCCTCTCTGGGCTCCTGCGGTGTTTCACCACGCTCGAGGGGAAAAAAAACATTTCCTAACATCTAGGTGGAATTTTCCTCGATGCAACTTGCAGCGGGCGCCTGTCCTCGTTCCGCTGGGCACCTCCCCAAAGAGGTGGCTCCGTTCTCCTTGCAGCTCCTTCTCCTTGCTGCTCCCTTCTCCGTGCAGCTCCAGCCCGCTAGGCGCGGGCAGCAGTGGGATCGCCCCAGAGCCTCCCCTTCTGCAGGCTCGGCATGCTGCTGACATTAAACCGCGCTCTCCTCCTCCCCTCCCGAGCTCGCTGCGTGGGCAAACTCCTTTCTGCGATGCTCTGATGCTCTCCTGCATCACGGCAGGGCTGAGCAGCAGGTGGGGGGAGCTGCTCCTGGGCCCCATCCCTCTGGGTGAGGTGCCCCAGCCCTGGAGGGGGGGACGTGGGCACCCACCAGAGCCCAACCCGAGCCAGGAGAGCAGCAGAGCTGCTGGCTCCCGGCAGGAGGCCCCAGGATGAGCCCCCGCAGGTTGTCCCGCTGCCCCCAGCACCTCCCTGGGGCCTCCCTGCACCCTTGGGTGCCTCCACCCCCGCGCTGCCTCCAGCAGCTGACTCAGCTCTGCCCGGGGAGCCCTGCGCCGGGGCCTCCGTCGGAAAGGCAGAGGTGCACCGTGACGCCACCCCTGCCCAGGGGAGCCCTGGGGCCCCGGTGGAAACCGGGGCAGCTTTCCCCGAAGGGGGAACCCGGGCGTGCTGCCGGGCAGAGGGTTTGCACACACTTCCTCCGCTGAAGGTTGAAAGCCAAGAGGAAAGTAAACAGAGCCGGATCCTTTCATCTCTCCCTCCGGGCAGGTCTGTTCAGTTCCCATCCCGGGGGATGTGCTGCGAAATGTGGGGCCGGTCGGCCAGGGGTGCTCATGCAAAACCCTCGGGGTGTTCAGGAGCACATCAGGCATCGGTGAGCAGAGCCCCGAGCTTGCCCTGGGGGAGCAGAGGGGAAATTGGCACAGAGCGAGGGACTTGCACACGGTCCTGCTATCCTGAAGGGCACCAGGATCTGCTTTCGGGGGGCTTTTGCAACGCTGCTGATCCCGGAGAGCAGGGTGCCGTGGTTTTCTGGCCCGTCCTGCTGGCCTACATCCATCCATGGCCTATTTTGGGTGACACTGAGACGTTTCTCCCCCACGGCCATTAGAGAGCAGCACCGCGGTGGCACAGCACCCTACAGACACCGCTGTACCCTGCGGACACCCCTGCACATTGGGGCCAGCACGGCCCGACCCAGCAAAGCGTGGCACAAGGGCAGGGACCCAGGGGACAGCGTGGCCGGGCAGCCCACCTGCATCTCCTGTCACCCCCCATGTCCCCAGCGCCCCACCTGGGGTGGGCTGGGACCCCACTGGGGGCTTTGTGGGGGCTCCTGGCTGCCTCCAGGGCGGGTGCATGGGGGACAGGGTCTGCAGCATACGGGTGGGCTTCAAAATCCCCCCTGGATGTGCATGGAGGGGGGGGTCTGCGGGTCTTGGGAGAGACAGAAGGGACTTGAGGAGGGGTCTCTGCGTGCCCCTGGGGGTCTCTGAGCGTCTGGGGGGGGGATCCCTATGCTTGGGGGGGGGGTTGTGCCTAGAGGGGAGCCTGTGCATGGGGGTCTCAGTGCCTGGGGGGGGCCATATATGTGGTGGGTGTGCATTTACCGCCCCCCCGCGTAGGGGCAGGGCTGTCTCCTTCCCCCAAACCACTGCAGAGAGGTGGCAGCGGCCGGCTGCCCTCACACGGCCCCCTTTTACCCCCTTTTACCCCCTTTTACCCCCCTCCCATCCCCACCCCCTTTATCCGCGCTTCTGCCCCTTTAAGAGCGCGGCGGGGCCGCCCGGCGAGGGGGCGTGGCCCCGCGGGTGACGTCACCGCGCCCATTGATAAAACCGGCGGGATCCCCGGCGCGCCAGCGCCAAGCGTGGGGGGCGGCGGCGGGGCCACGTGCGCGGGGCCGCCGGTGGCGGAGGAGCCGCGGCAGCAGCACCGGGAACCGGGATCGGACCGGGAACGGGGACAGGAACCGGGACAGCCGCCATGGCCATGGAGCACGCCGGCCTTTTTCCCCCGTTCCCCGCCGCCACCGCCGCCTGCCTGCCCGCCCAGCCCGCGCCCTCCCCGCCGCCACCGCCGCCCAACCGGGCAGCCGAGAGCAGCCGGCTCATCACCGACCCGCTCTCCGGTCGCTCCTACTGCAAGGGCCGCCTGCTCGGGAAGGTACCGGGGGATAACGGGGGGGTGGCAGCGGGGTGAACGGGGAGCGCCCTGCTTCTGTGGGGTGAGGGGGGAGCTGGGAGGGGGCTGGGGGCCTTGCTGCTGGCTCCCCCCCCGTCCCTCCGTGCCTCCTCCTCGGGGCCGGGAGCCGTGAATCAGCCGGGCTGGCTCCCGGCCCCGCCGCCTTATCGGAGGCGCGATCGGTTTCGGGGCGCCCCGCGGGGTGTGCGTGGGCCGGAGGCTGCCCCGGTTCCCAGGGGTGCCGGCCCGGCCGCTGGGGCTGCGGCACACGCAACTTTTCCTCCCGCTGCGAGCGCTGTGTAGGAGGAGGCTGCTTGTTCCCAGCCCGGCCCGGGCGGGCTCGGCAGCTGAGTGTGCAGATTGGAGGCTGACATCACGGCAGGAAAAACCTGTCTCCATCCAGCGCTGCCTTTCGGTGGTGGCCTCCGGTCCCCCCTGCTTTGCGCAGGGCTTTCCGGGCGAGCTGGCATCTGGAAAGCTGCCAGAGGAGTCCGGTAGTGGTGGGAGGGAAAAACGCCCGGGAGGCTTTATGAGAACAGGGTGAAGAAAATCCCGGCTTGAGAGCATCGTGGTTCAGATCTCAGTGGGCGACGCAGCAGCCGGCAGCGTGTGACGCTCCCTGGGCTGCGCAGCGAGGAGCTGGCAGGGGCGGAGAGCTGCCTGTCAGCCTCCCCAACCACCTCTTCTCCCCCTCGCAGGGCGGCTTCGCACGATGCTACGAGATGACGGACCTCTCCAGCAACAAAACCTACGCCGTGAAGGTCATTCCTCACAGCCGGGTGGCTAAACCCCACCAGCGGGAGAAGGTAGGTGCTTGGGGAGTCGGGGGGGTGCTGGGGTTCCAGCAGGCACCTTGTGCTCACCCGTGGCCTCGGCGTCCTTTCAGATCACCAACGAGATCGAGCTGCACCGCGACTTGCACCACAAGCACATCGTCAAGTTCTCCCACCACTTTGAGGACGCGGAGAGCATCTACATCTTCCTGGAGCACTGCAGCAGGAAGGTGAGGGCTCCATGTCCCCGAGCGGAGCAGTGGACGCTTTGTTTGAGGTGCTGGTTTTGCACAGCACTGGGGACACCGTGGGTTTCAAGTCCTCTATAAAAAGCCTGCCCGTGCTGGCAGCCCGTAGCCCCCGTTGCCACCACCAAAAGCCCAGTGGTTCCTTGGTTGTGCCGAGCAGGGAGCCTGCTGAGCTTCCAGCCACGGCAGGCCAATTGTTTGTGCAACTCCTGGAAGAACGGGCTCTGACCCTGCCTGCCCCTTGCCTAGTCAGCAGGGCTGCCTGCCCTCCCTGCCCGCCGTCACCGAGCTGCCTTCTCTCCCTCTGCAGTCACTGGCCCACATCTGGAAGGCCCGCCATACCCTGCTGGAGCCTGAAGTGCGCTATTACCTCAAACAAATCATCTCCGGCTTGAAATACCTTCACCTCAAGGGCATCCTGCACCGGGACCTCAAGCTGGGTGAGTGTCACGTTTGGGGACGGAGCCACGCGGGGAGCGGCGAGCCGAAGGGACGGGCGGTGACGTGTCACCATCGTCTTGCAGGCAACTTCTTCATCAACGAAAACATGGAGCTGAAAGTGGGGGACTTCGGTCTAGCTGCTTGCCAGGACGCCTCTGAGCAGAAGAAAAAGTGAGTCTGAGCTTCCCCTTCTCTTCTCATAGCAACTCCTGCCCCAGCTGCAGGCGAGGAGAGGGGGCTGGGGGCTTTGTGGCTCCCCCAGGAGCGTGCCCGCAGCCCTCGGGGAGAACAATGCGCTCGCTATGGCTATTGTGCCCGGCCGGGTGCGCAGGCTGGGACACAAAGGCTCCGTTCCCGGCTGTGTCTAGGACGAGCTCTTCCCGACGGCTCGCCACGAGCAGCTGCTGCTGCCCCCCAGGAGTTGGGGGGGGGCTCCTTGTGGATGGAGGGAGCCTGTGGGGCTCAAATTAGGGGAGGGGAATCAGCTGCAGGGTGAATTATGGGCGGGGAGAGGTGGGGGATGCAAAGCAGGCTCTGAGCTGGCCATCTGCCCCGCAGGACGATTTGTGGGACCCCCAACTACCTGGCCCCCGAAGTGCTGCTGCGGCAGGGCCACGGCCCGGAGTCAGACGTGTGGTCGCTGGGCTGTGTCATGTAAGTGCACGGGGTGGGGTGGGGGCTGTGGGGAGCCCCGTGGGGGAGTCCTGTTGTGCTTTGTGTCCCTGGTATGCTGAAGGGTAGGGGAAGAGGGGCTGTGAGTGGATGAATCCTGCTCAGAGGTGCCCCCGGGCACCCCAGGGTGCTGCGAGCAGCAGGCCCTGGTGTCACACCGAGCTCTGCTTCAAAGCTCAGCCACCCCACCAGCGAGATAAACAATGGAAAATATCAGTGGCTGGCGGCTTGTTTGCACGGGGAGCGATCGCTGCGCCGCCTCGGTGACTCGAGCCCTTGCCGGTCGCTGCCGCAAGCTTCCTGCTGTGGTTTTCTGCTGTGGGGCAGGGCCGTGGGGCAGGGCCGTGGGGCCGCTGCCTCCTGCCAGCCCCGTCCCGGTCCCCGGGGCTCTTTGCCTGCTGCTGTCGGCAGTCGCGAGGAGGAAGCGTGGCCGGATGTGTGCGCAGCCTGGCGGGCTGGAAGCGGTGCTCCCGGCCAGGTGTGGCCGGCCCAACGCCACCAGCTTCCTCGCTCCAAGTGCTGCTGAGTCACAGACCCGGCGGGGATGTGACCGTGGCACGTGCCTCGCCTCCCAGGTACACCCTGCTGTGTGGGAACCCTCCCTTCGAGACCTCGGACCTCAAGGAGACCTACAGGTGCATCAAGCAGGTGGAGTACACCCTGCCCGCCTTCCTCTCCCTGCCTGCCAAGCACCTCATCGCCGGCATCCTCAGGCGCAACCCCCAGGACCGCCTCACGCTCGAGGAGATCTTGGACCATGAGTTCTTCAAGGTGAGCGGGCTGGAGTCCTGCCTTCACCCTCAGCAGGGTGGGATGAGGCTTTTGGGGTCACGCAGGGTGCTGTCCTTGCCTGTGGAGGGACCGAGGGATCTGGTGTGCTCCCTGCTGCCCTGACCCCACAGCAGGGGCTGCTTCCCGTGCCGCTGATCCCCAAATACCCAAATGCCAGGCCCGGAGCCAAGGGCTGACGGAAATGCAAGCTGGCTGTCAGGAGGGCTGCGAGTGACTGCGGTCAGCCCGGGGCAGCTCTGCGTGAAGCACGTGGGCGGTGGAAACCAAACCTCTGCCTTCACCCCTGCACAGGGCTACACGCCGGAGAAGCTCCCTCCCAGCAGCTGCGTGATGGCTCCGGAGCTCAGCCCCCCCAACCCAGCAAAAAGTCTCTTTGCTAAAGTCACCAAGACGCTCTTCGGGAAGAAGAAACCCAAGGGTGAGTCCACGTGCTTGCACGGGAACCTCCCGGTGATCCTTTCTCTGGGGAGAAGTGGGTTCTGCAGAGCACTGCTGGGGGGTCCCCTGCTTTTGGGGACAGCGCTCGCTGCCTTGTCCCTGCCCTTCCGCTGCTGGTGGCAGGCATGGGCGTGCGCCTGGGGAGCGGATGCTGCCCCGTAACCCATGGGGACAGTTCCTCCTGGAAACCCTCTGCTGCTGCCTGAGAACTGGGAAGTGAAAGCGGGAGGCAGCCGCTTGCCACCCTGAGCTGAGCCTGCTGGGGGGGGGGGTGGCCCCCGTGTCCCTGTCCCCTGTGCTCACGGCTCGCTGCCTCCCCAGCCAAAAAGGGTCCTTCGGAGGACAAGGACGACATCTCCAAGCTGGTCACCGGGCTGATGAAGACCTCGATCTGCCGGCAGATAAGCTACAAGACGGTGGAAGGGAACGAGGTGAGAGCAGCCCCGAGTCCGTGCGCACCCCTCCTGGGGACAGCACGCGGGACGGTGCTGACATCGTGTCCCCCCCCAGGCCACCCCCGGGTCCTGCCGTAGCACCGGCTCCAGCCCCGTGGAGACGCTGGTGGAGGAGACCTCTCACAAATCCGTGTCCCCGTCCATCCGGGGGACGATGGCCAGCAGCTGTGAAGGTGAGCAACGCCTGCCCTGGCCACCCCACCTGCCCCGAGCTTCCTGCCCTGCCCCGGCTGATAGCGGGGCCGGCTGACTCAGGGCCTGTCATCTTCCCTCCGCAGCCTTTGAAGACTGCATCACCGCCTCTGCCATCATCGAGTCGGCTGTCCGGCTCCTGCGGACCTGCCTCTCCTGCATGCCCCCAGGTAAACCAGCCGGGAGAGGGCGTAGAGGCACGGGTGCCGCTTTGGGAACCCCAAATGGAACCCCAAATACCGCCTGACCCCGCAGCGGGGAGCAGAGCGGGGGGTGCCTGCTCTGCTCACCCCTTTCCCTTCCCCACCAGCGAACAGAAACCCGGCTTCCCTGGCCCGGCACGAGCAGTTTGTCTGGGTGAGCAAGTGGGTGGACTACTCCAACAAGTACGGCTTTGGCTACCAGCTCTCCAACCGCAGCATCGGGGTGCTCTTCAACAACGGCACGCACATGGCGCTCTCCCCCAACCACAAGTGAGCGCCGGGGAAGGGGCTGCAGTCCTTGGGGTGGGAAAAGGGGCGAGGGGAGGCCGTGCAGGGGGTGGCTAACACTGTGCCCCCCCGCCAGGACGGTGCATTACAACCAGACCAACAGCAAGCACTTCGCCTTCCCCGTGTCCGCTGTCCCCGAGCAGCTGCAGGGGCAGATGAGCGTGCTGCGCTACTTCGCGTCCTACATGGAGCAGCACCTGATGAAGGTAGGTGCTGGGACAACATTTGGGCTGTGGTTTGGCCGTGTCACCTGGGTGGCACTCCCTGGTCGCAGGCTGTGGCTGGGTGGAGCCCCTGGGGCTGTGTCCTGCTGGCAGGGCAATACCCACGGGTATGGGACCGGGGGCTTACGCGGTCCTTTCTCCCCAAGGGAGGTGACTTGCCGAGCATAGATGACCTTGGGCAGCCAGCCCTGCTCCTCCTGCAGTGGGTGAAGACGGACCAGGCCTTGTTGATGCTCTTCAGCAGTGGCACCCTGCAGGTATGTGTGGGGTGCTGTGGGGGTGCCACTTTGGGGAAGCCACCATGGGACTCGTGGCCCGGGTTAGTCCTTGCCCGCCACGACCCAAATGCAAAGGCCAGCTGTGGGTGCAGGGAGCTGCTCTGGTGCCCCAGCTGCTGGTGGCAGGCACCTCGGATCGGTGCGTTCCTGCCGTGGGGCTGTTCCCAGGCAGGTTGGGGAGGAGGAACGGGTTGAGGCAGGAAGCCTGGCTCCATCCCCGCTGCTGCTGCGCTGCGGGAGGCCAAGCCAAGCCCCACCTGTCTCCTAGGTGAACTTCTACAATGACCACACCAAGGTGATCATCAGCAAGCCTGACCACTCCTGCCTTGTCACCTACATCAACCGGGAGCGCAACTCCTACACCTACAAGCTGGGCAGCATCCAGGAGCTGGGCTGCTCGCCGGAGCTCCAGCAGCGCCTCCGATACATCCTCAAGCTCCTCCAGGAGCGGGCCGATGCCTAGCGCGGTGCTTTGGAGAGACCCTCTCTGGACGTAGAGGTCTCCTCCTGCCTTCCCGTGGGACGGGGGGCGCGTTGTGGTGCTCAGCTGGACTCCGGACCTCAGCGGCCACCCGCTGAACACACGTGGCTGTGATCACGGCAGCAGGTCTGCACACCCGTGCTGCTCCCTGGCTGTGGGCAATCGCTGCCTTTTCCCCCCTCTGCATGGCCGTGAGCTCAAGGCTTGGTGCTGTGGGGTGGAGAAGACCCCCCCCCAGGGGACGGACAGGGGTGTGGGGCGCTGTGTGGGGTGGCTTGTGCCTCTCCATGTCTGCTACACTAAGGGGGGGCTGAGCTGGACCCCAGCTGCTCCCGAATTGGGACTTGTCTGGTACAACTTGAGGTTTGGTAGAGGGCAGGGGAAAGGGATCCGTGGGCTTTTGCCTGGAAAAGCCCCTGTGTGGCTGTGACCTAGGGCAGGTTTCTTGTTTCGCGGCAGTCTCTGCCAGGTTGGGACTATTTATGCATCTTATTTATATGGAATTATTTATTTTCTCTCGGTCTGTCCATGTGCAGCTCCCCTGTCCCTGACTTACCTCAATAAAACTTTATTTGTGTAAGGGCAAGCTGTCTCTGCTGTGTTTGGAGCTGGGGCTGGGGTCACAAAGTGGGGCAGGGCAATCCCCATCTTCATCCCTGCTCTGGGGCTGCTCCTGGTGATGTTTGGGGTCAGGAGTTAAAGAGAGGAGGCTGGTGGGGGACCTGAGTGCCTTATGCAGACCCTAAGACCCTGAGGACCAGATCCAGGATGGGTTTACCTTCTGTGCCCCTGGGGCTGGCAGGAGGAGCAGGATTTGCATCCTGTTGATAGCTGCAGAGCCCTGGATCTGCCTCAGCCTCTCCTCTCTTGTACCAACCCCATCCCCTGCTGTCAGCACCAGCTGCTCCAGGGCTTGTGCTGGGGGAATTGGGGGCTGTGGCTCCTGCCCCAGGGACAGGGCTGTGGGGTGCCCTGCACTGCCTGGTGTCACGGGATGTGAGCTGGGCACGGAGCCAGCCACGAGGAGGGACTTAATGGGCTTCATCCTGCTCTGCAGGCTCGCTTGGAACAAGATCCCTCACCTCCTGCCCTGCCTGGGAGCAGCCTGGGCTGTGGGAAAGGGGCTGGACTGCTCCGTGTCCTCCAGGGTATGGCCCTCGACTGCTGCCTGCTCCTGGCCTTGGGGGAAATGCAGCTTTTTGGGTTGGATTTCCTGCAGCTTGGGACTTCTTGCAAGCCACTAAAGTATGTGCATCAACCAGGGGCACCGTTGGCCATCCCCTTGGCTCCCCACGTGCACCACAGCTCATCCACCCAGGGCTGGTGCAAATCCTTTTATTTCCACCTGCTCTCCCCCTGCCAGACTGTCTGAAGGGAGGCAGCCCCTACTCAAAATAGACCCCGTGCACTGTGGCCACAGCAAAGAGGGAAGCATTGGAGAAGGTGGCCGAGGCGAAGCTGTCACTTTGGGGGTCCCAGAGCGCCCGGCTGGCCACCAGCAGGCTCTGCTGGCCGTGCTGGCCCAGCAGCACGTGGCACACCAGTTTGTAGCGGGGCGGCACCACCTCCTTCACCCGGCCCCGCAGCAGCTCGGCCAGGCTGTGCACCAGCGGGGCGCCGCCCTGGGGGCTGTAGGACGTGCCCCCCAGGGCCCCCGCCAGGACCCTCTCCAGCACCCGCTGCACCCGCCCCGCGTTGAACCCACAGCCTTCGTCTGGCCCCATCCTGTAGGTGTTTTCCAGGCGGATTTCAGGGATGGGCTGGAAAAGGGGGAGCCCCGAGAAGCTCACGCGGCTGTGGAGCATCCAGGGGCCGATGGAGGGGCGCTTGCCCCCCGGGGCTGCCCCCAGCGAGCTGCGGCGGCTGGCCAGGGGTGCTGGGAGGGTGCTGAGGACGGAGCTGCGGCGGGACAGCAGCTGTGGTGCTCTGCCCTCCTCCGTGCTCCGTGCTGGGGCTGTGGGATTGGAGCCTCGGCGGGCGGTCCGGGGCTGAGGGGCTTCGGTGCCATCCACGGCCATCACCTGGGTGGACGGGGCCAGCTCTGGGGCTGGCTGCTCGGCCATATGGGCAGGCTGGAGGGGAGAGGTGGCTCTGAGCACTGCTGTGGGACCCCAATCCAGCTGGGGCTGACCCGTTGCACCTACACACGTGCCATATCCCTGCACCCCATCCCACCCGTGCCCCCAGCCCCGCTCCCTGCGTGACCCAGCTCCAGCCACCGTGCCCGTGGCTGCCCAGCACCGACCTCTTCCCCTCGGTCCCCTGGGTCCAAGCTCGGGGAGCTCCTGGAGCGTGAAGTGTTGCTACGTGACACTGCACCTCCCCATCCACGGCTGCGTAACTCCTTGCTTCCCGGTCCCTGCACAGCCCCGTTGTCCTCTTTTGCCCCCAGTTCCCTGAGAGCCGTGCCAGCTGCAGCCTGGGCCGCAGCCAGCTTGGGGACAGCAGCTCTGGGCATGTCCTCTATGTCCTCAGCATCTCCTGGCAGCCCCAAAAACGCTTTGTGGGTGTCAAAAGTGAAGGAAAAGCTTGCACCCCCCCAAAAAAAAAAAAAAAATCACATCCTTTGGGTACCTATCCCCCTGCGATGCCTTTCCCTATGGGATGGTGAGCACCCACAGAGCACAGCCTGGTGCTGGGGAGCTGAGCCCCACAATGTGCCAGGGGTCCCTGCTGCTGTGATGCCCCAAATCGGGGCAGGTCTGGCCAGGACCCCCGCTCTGAGAGGGGTTTTCTCCCCGCTGCCGGAGCCCAGCCCAGCTGGTACATCCCGGCCGCCCCATCAATGCGCCTTTGTCTGGCCGTGCTGCGATCTATTTGGGGAAAGCGGGGCCGGCCTTTGTGTTCCTATCTGCCGCCGAGGTATTTATAGCCTGCTGCCGGCTCGCGCTGCCAAGCACGCTGGCAGCTGGACCCCGCTCCCTTGGGTGCTGGCGAGGAAAGCTGGGCCCCTCCGGGGGCACCCCACCGCGTCCCTCACCCCCGGGACTTAGCAGGAAGGGGAATGAGCACCCCCCTCACGTCACTTCTGGGTTTGGGCAAGGCAGGGAGTGCTTTCACCCCGCTGCTATCCTAAAACCCAAAGGACGCAGGGCTGAGGGTGGGCTCCCCCTCTCACCACCCCATTTTCCCCCTTTGCTCATCCCGTGTCCCCCCTAAACCACGTTCCCTCCTGCCAGCTTTCCCTGGCGATGGGCCGTGCTGTGGCGGCCTCCTCCCCGTGCCGGCCAGCCTCCCTCCGTCCCTCCGTCCCTCCCTCCTTCCCTCCTTCCCTCCCTCGCCGCCTTCCTCCTCCGCCTGCCCCCATGGCCCGCTCCTGCTCGGCGCGGCTGCAGGGCGAGGCGGCCGCCTTCACCGCCGCCCTCCGCACCCTGGTCAACAACCCCCAGTTCAGGTGAGGGGCCGCCGCCTCCCCACACCCTCCCTGCCCGCCAGGCCGAGCTCCTCGTGGCCCTCAGCCCCTCTCTTTGGGCTCCAGGGGCCTAAATCTGCGATCTGGCAGCCCTTCTCCCACATCCTTTGCCCTGCGAGCTCCATCCCACAGCCCACAATGTGCACCCCGCAGCCTCCATCCTGCCCCCTGCGCCTCATGTTCCGCACCCCGCATCCTACAGCCTTCAGCCTCAACCTCATTCCCCTTTTCTTGCCCCACTGACCACGGCCACGGAGCCATTTATTCAGTTATTTATGTATAACTTTGCTGTTAACATTGCAGAGATCCCTGCTTTCACCCCACACACCCTTCTGGTCCCCACAAGCGCTGGGCCGTGCCTTAGTGCACCCCTCCTAAATCATCACCCCGCTGCGATGGGGGCTCCTGCTCATCACCCTCTCCCTTTCCCAGAACAAAGGGGCTGTGATGGGGCTGGGGGGGCCACCCTGTGCCCTGTCCCAGCCCCTGGGGGTCCCACTTTGGTCCCCTCTCCTCGGCAGCGACGTGACCTTCGTGGTGGGCCGGGAGCAGCAGCGGGTGTTCGCGCACCGCTGCGTGCTGGCGTGCCGCTGCCAGGCTTTTCGGGGGATGCTGGGGGGCTGTGGCGAGGACCCCCCCGGCAGCATCCCCCCCCAAGGCCCCTTCATCCTGGGCAACGTGCAGCCTGACGTCTTCCTGGCCGTCATCGAGTTCCTCTACACCAACAGCGTCAGCCTCAACAGCCACATCGTGAGTGGGGAAGGGGGCGGAAGAATTTGGGGTGGGTTGATTTTTTTTTTTGGGGTGGTGCTGCATGGAGAAAGGGACAGGGTTTGGGCTCGATGGGCCTCGTGGGTGCCTTCCAGCTCGGGATTTTCTGTTTCTGTAGGCTCTGGAGGTGCTGACCTCATCGGTGGAGTACGGCCTGCAGGACCTGTGCAAGGTATGGCCCTGCTGCACCCGGGGTGGCATGTCCCCCCCGTGCCCCTATGCTGGGGGGCACCCGAGGATGACCCTAAGGATGACCCAAGGTGGCCCTGAGGATGGCACCACCCATGTGCACAGGCTCAGCCCTGTTCCCTGACCCCAGAGGTGTCCCTAGGGGAACTGGTCCCCACCGGGTTCAGCAGCAGCCCCTATGGGGGTTCAGGTGGGAGCCCCCCACCCCCGGAGCTGGGGAATCCCTGCGGCATGTCCCCTGCACAAAGGGCAGCAGGAAAGCCCCAACGCCATCCCCCACGGTGCCTCCGGCCATGTCAGGAGGCTGCTGTCGGGAAATCCCCAATCTGGGGAGCAGGGAGCGAAAGGGAGAGGTGGGAACACACCACCAGGACGGACAGACAGACGGACAGACAGACAGGGAGTGGGCCAGGGTGAGGAAGAGGAGGGAGCTGAAACGTCCCCGTGGGGACACGTCACCAGACCCATTCCCCAGTTACGGCCGGGCGCGTGGTGTGACCCAGCACTTCCCCTCCCTCCACACCGCACCGTGCCACGAACCGAGCTGCCCCGTGTCCCTTGGGGGGAGCTGTAATGACTTGGGGGGGGGTCAAGTGACCAAGTGGCAGCCGGGGAAGCCCGTGGTTCTGTCCCCAGCTGCAGGGTGACTTCATCTCCCTGTCCCCGCCGGTGACTCAGGGCCCTTCTGCTCCAGCTGGCGGCTCCTCCCCGCACATCACGTCATTTCGGGTTTCCCAGGGACCCTGACCCTGGCTCAGCCCCCGCGTTCCTCCCCCCAAACACCACGGCTCAGGTCCCCTTTGTGTGGGAGGCAGCTGGGGTGGGCAGCGGGGAGCCCGTCAGGCTGCGTCCCACCTGCTTTTGGGGCTGCAGCCCATTTTTTTGTCCTCTCCGAGCAGGCGCGGGCAGAGCTGGGGTCACCCGGCAGCTGCTGCTGTCACCAGGGCTGTGACCATGGCTAAGTGACCTGCCCCGGGCTGTGAGCTTGGTGGCGTTTGGTCACCCCAGGCTCGCTCCCCAGCTGAATCACTGCCTGCACGCCGTGCTGCAAGCCCTCATCCCCCAGCCCAGCCCTGCCTTACAAAACGCTGCAGGGCTGGAGGCACCTCCGCCCCATATCCCTTGTCCCATGTCCCTTTGTTCCTTTGTCCCGTGTCCTGGGGGCTCAGGGGGTGCTGAGCATCACGGAGGGGGGTGCTGGGTCCCCGCTGCGCCCTCCCAGCCTCTCCTTTCTGCTTCCAGCTCTGCGTGGAGTTCATCAAGGACACGCTGAGCGTGGAGCAGGTCTGCGAGGCGCTGCAGGTGAGCAGTCCAGGGCACCTGGTGTAGGGGAAAGGACGGTGCCTGGGTCCCTCACCTGGGCAACAGGGCATATTTGGGGGCGGGGGGGGGACACCAGTCTGGGGAAAACCCAGTGACAGCTTCCCAAGCAGCGTCACGGAGGGTAAAAATAACCTTGTCTATTTTGGGGCATGAGCTGGCCTGGCCCCTCTGCCCTTTGCTGCGTGCTGGGGCTGGGTTTCCCTCCCCTGCCAGCCCAGCAGCCCTCCTGTCCCCTGGGGATGTCCCTTTGGGGCTGCAAGGGCCACCAAGGCCATCAGAGCAAGGCAGGGCATTGTCCCCAGGACATCATCCCCAACACAGGGCCAGCCAGAGCTCCCCAGTGCAGGGATATTGCCACCGTTTGTGTGAAACTGGGAGGCACTGGGATTTTGGAAATCCGCAAGGTTTTCGGGGCCAGTTCCCAAAACCCTGCTGAGATATGGAGAAATGCTCCCAGGACCGGCCCCACGCTCGTGATCCTGCAGATCCCTGCCACCTCCCGAGGCCCGAAGCGATGCCCCTGGGGCGAGACGCTGGCCCTGGCGTGCAGAAGCTCTCGGCGCACGTGGTACCTGACCACTGTGGCGTAAACAGAGCTAAAACGGGCTCGGAGGAAACAAACAGAAAACCCCAAAACCCCAGAACAAAACAAACCTGAAGAAAACAACACGCTCTGCCCACCCCCAGCTTGCGTCAGCGCTGGTCCCAACTGCAGCAGCGGGGCTGGCGATGCTGCACAGCACCCCAAATACCCCACACACGTGGGCAGACACCACGGGGGGGGGACAAGGATGTGTCCTGGTGCCCCGAGAAGGGCACAGCAACGGGCAGAGCCAGCCCAGGGACGAGCATTGTTCCTGGACGAGGAGACAAGCACCCCAAATTCCTGTTGCAGTGGGGAATAGAGATATAGGGCAGGCTGGGGGGGTGGCACCAGGGTGTTGATGCACTCTGGGGGGGCTCTGTGCCAACCCTGTGCCCCAGTCGGGAAAGCTGGGGCCAGGCAGCCCCATATCCACATCCCCACGTGGTGGCACCCATGCATGGGGTTGCTTCCCTTACCTGTGTGCCTGAGAACGCCTCAGGGCTGGTGGCATACGAGGACTCTCTGTAGGGTGTTTTTTTTTGGGGGGGGGGTGTCTCCTTCCTGCCCTGGGCCCCCTTGCAGGTGCCCGTGTTGTCCCACAGGCTGCGGTGACCTACGGGCAGGCGGACCTCCAGCAGCACTGCCTGGCCTTCATCGAGAGCTGCACCGCGGTACAGCCATGGGGGGACCCGAAATGGGGGCACCGCAGGGCATGGGGAGCAAACGGGGACACGGCACGGGGGAACAGGGCCGTGAGGATGGGGCGGCTGGGGGAAAAAAGCGACCAAATGGTGTTTGGGGAGGGGATGCTGAGAGACGAGTAGGGGATGGTGGAAAGGATTGGGGTGCTGGGGTGCGGGATGGTGTGAAGGAGGGGGACGGGGTGGGTGCTGGTGCCAGAACGATCCTGGTGCTGGTGCCAGAAGTGATCTTGCAGGCGGTGGTGAGGACGCGGGGCTTCCACGAGCTGTCTGACACGGTGCTGGCGCGGGTGCTGCGCAGCGACCGGCTGGCCGTGGACGAGCTGGACCTGGTGCAAGCCGTGCGGGAGTGGGCGCACGTCAGCTCGGTGAGTGCAGCACAGCGGGGCCGAGGGGGTTCCCAAAACACCCCCCCGGTGCCTGATGCATTGCTGGCTGTCCTACAGGCCGTCCTGGGGCGCCCGGTGCCCGAGGTGGCCGCCCTGCCCGTGCGGGAGCTGCGCCTGCCCCTGCTGGCACCCAGCGAGCTGGCGACGCTGGAGAGCCACAACCAGCGGGACCTGCTCATCCCGGTGAGCTGCTTGGATTTTGGGGGGCTGGATTTGGGATTGGGGGCAAAGTTGGGGCCACGCTCATGTCCCCACCCCAGGTGGAGAGCATCGCAGCAGCCTGGAGGTCCCACGCGTTGCGGCGTGGCAGCGGGGTGCCCCCCCAGCTCTGCCGGCCCCGGCGCGGCACGCGGCCCCGCGACCACCACCGGCACCTGGACCCGCACGCCAAGTAGGGGCTGTGCCCCCCCCAGCCCCACCGGGGGGCTCAGGGAGAGGCTGTGCCCCCCCAGCTGGGTGCTCTGCGATGGGGCAGGCTGTGGGGTGTGGGGCTGGGCGTCAATAAAGTGCTTTTTTCCCCACTTCACAGCTTTGGGATCGGGGCGGATATAGGGTCACCCCAAGGTGGGGGCCGTGGTGCAGCTTCAAAAAGCAATGTGGGCTCTGTGGGGCTGAAGCTGGGTTACGGGGTGGGTGTACGGATGCTGGAGCACCCACACAGGGTGTGTGGTGACCCCAGGGGCTGCAGGGTGACCCTTTATAATCCCAGCCACCCTGGCAGGTCCCATCCTTCCCGGGGCCGTGCTGCCCTCCCCCGGCAGTGGGGCTGCGCTGCAGCAGCAGGCGAGCAATGGCACCAGGACCAAACCCCCCTTGTGGTGTTCAGGATGCCAGGAATCCCCTGGGCTGCAAAATTCCCCCCCCCTAATGCTGTTGCACCCCCCACCCCTTTGCCCAAGCAGCTGTGTCTACCCCAATCCCCCCCCCAGGAGAGAGGGTCAGACCCGGCGGGTAATTTATATATAATATATATATTTACTCTTTAAAAATAAACCTTCAGTTCCCCACTACCGCCTGTACAAACTACAAAAATAAACCTTTGCTCTCTTTGATATAAATAACTTAGATGGCATTGGGGGGGGGGGGGGGATAAAGGGAATGGGGAGGGGGCTGGGCTGCCCGCCGTGCCCACGCCTGGCACGGGGACGGGGACCCCGGGGCCACCCCAGCTCAGCGGCAGTGTCCGGGGGGGGCCAGGGCGGTGGGCACGGTGAACACCGCTGGAGTTAAAGTGCTGGGTGACGGCGCGGACGGTGCCCGGGATGGGGACAAGGACGGGATTTTTTTTTTTTGGGGGGGTTGGCAGGAAGGGGTGGCCCCGTTTTGCATGGGAACGGGGCGAGGAATTAGGTTTCCCAGCTGGATGTGCCCGGTGGCAGTGTGGGTGCCCTTTGAGGGGGCAGAGCACGTGGGACCATGGCCGTGGGACATCCCGGGGGCTTGGCACAGCAAGGACCCCCCCCCCCAAAAAAAAAACCAACCCTGCCTGTGCGGTGGCAGCAACAGCCCCCCCGGCACATCCCCTGTCTCCATCCCTCCCGTGCTCAACAGTGGGGAAACTGAGGCACGGAGGGGGCGACGTGGCCGCTCAGCACCCTGCAGAGAGGAGGGGGGGGCACGACCCAGGTCTGCGCCCTTTGCCCCGGGGGGGGGACAGCCCTGCACTGGCAAAGGGTCTGCCCCCTCCGGGCAGCCAGGCGAGGCCGTCGGCTGAGAAATAAATCTTTTAAAATAAGCTTAAAAATATATATCTCTCTATAGATAAGTTTCCCTTTGCAATAAATAAAGGTGGGGGGGGTGCCCACCCTGGGCTCTGGGGCTGCCCCCCCCCTTATCGGGGCAGGGCACCCTGGCTGGGGGTCCCAGGAGGTGAGGGGGGGGCAGGCAGTGACCCCCACATAGGGGAGGGTGGCAGGGCAGAGGGCTGGGCGCCGAGCCCGCCGTGCCAGCAGCTCCAGAAACAGAGGGGGGGGTTAGTGCTTCCATTTCTGGGGGGGGGCACAGGGTGACCCCAAGCCCTGGAGGTGTGTTGGGGGGGGACACGCAGCGCTGTCGGCGCAGCCCCCGGGCAGGGGGACGGGTGGCAGGGCACGGCCTGCACACAGCTTGCATAGAAATGCCAGCCTGCCCTGCCAAGCCCATTTTCGGGGTGGGGGGAGCCGCGGGGGGAGGGGGCCGGTCCTCCTCGGCCGAGACCGGGGCATCGCCGCTGGGGCGATTAGCAGCACGACGCGGGCGACCCCGCTCTGCACCCTCTGTGCCCCTCCGGGCGCCGGGAGACGCCAGCAGCCCACGAGCCGGTGCCATCCACGGGACCGGTGACCTGCGGAGAGACAGCGGGGGCTCGGTTAGGTCCCCAAAAAAACACCCTGTGCCCCACCCTACCCATTCAGGGTCCCCATTCGGTCCCCAGTTCAGGGGACAGAGGGGACAGGGGTGTCCCCAGCTCACCTAGCGCCGGGTGCCCGCCCCGTGGCCTCCCAGGCTCTGCATCTCGAAGGCTTCGGGCACGGCGCTGGGCACGCCGGGCTCCTCCAGGCTGTCCACCTCCGTGCCAAAAACCGGGTAGGAGCCGGGCAGCGTGGGGTGCAGGGCCACTGTCACCGAGGCGGTGGCCGTGACGGTGGTGTAGCTGCCGGCGGGGCCCTGCAGGTGGGTGCTGTAGGAGGGCAGGGTGGCCCGCGGGGCCGGCCGGGTGTTGGGTGCGCAGGGCTGGCCCGGCCGTGGGGGTGCCGTAGGGCGCGGGTAGTCTCTGGGTGGCGCGGGGCACGGCTCCCCGAAAGGCAGAGGGGGTGCGGGTTGGGGTGGCTCCTTCTTCCCCTGGAGCTCCGGGCTGTCCTTATAGGGCTTCAGCACCTGGGGAGGAGAGAAGCAGGGTGTGTAGGGGGGCTGAGCATCCCCAGAGACCCCCCCAGCACCACCCTGCCACCCCACACAGTGTCCTCGTTCCCCCCTCCAAGCAGCTGCCAGCCCCCTGCTGGATTCACTCACGGTGATGCGGGGGAAGCTGGGGTCCTTGCCGGCCTCCAGCAGGATGTGTGCCGGGGCGGGGGGCACGATGAAGGGTCCCCGGGGGCTGCCCGGCCCCAGGCCGTCCCCGTAGCCCTCCGTGTCCGAGGTGTCGGTGAAGGCAGCGGGCCAGGCTGGGGCACGGCGGATGTACAGCCCCCCGGGGCCGAGGCACGGGGACACCGGCTCCGGAGGGGGCAGGCGGGGGCCGTTATCCAGGGGGGATGCCTGGGGGGAGAGGGGACGGTCAGAGGGGACACGCAAGCGTGGGGTGATGGAAGGATGGGGTAAGGGGTTTGTGGGGTGAAGCAGGCACGGGGAGATGGGATGAAACTGGGATAGGGGGCAAATGGGGATGGGGTAATTGGGTATGGGGCAAAGAAGAGGGGGGGCAAAGCACGGGTGATGGTAAAGAGTGAGGGATGGGGACAAGGGGTGTGTGGGGTGGATTTAGGACTGGGCAAGGTGGAGGGTGAAGGTAAGGGGTGAGGCAATAAGGGGAAGAGAAAAGATGGGGGTCTCCTACCTCGGGGGGTGGCCCGATGACGGAGAGCAGGACGGGCAGCAGCACCAGCCCGTTGAGCAGCCCCAGCAGCGTCAGGATGGTGAGCACCGCAAAGAAGTACCTGGGGGGGTGGGCAGGGGGCTGAGCGAGCAGCACCCCAACCCCAAAACACTGCACACCCCAAAACACTGCACACCCCAACCCCGTGTTCCCCGTTCCCTCTGGGACCCCCACGTCCCACATGTCCTCCCCACCTGCCCCATGTGCCCACCACCACCAGCTGGAGGGGGGAGGCTGCCACGCTCCCCAGCCCCCATCGCCACAGCTTTTTGGGGGGGCAGCAAGCGGCCGTCCCCGCACCCAACGGGGCACCTGGAGCTCACCTCATGATGAAATCAAACTCAGAGCCGGCCAACATGAGGACGCCCAGGAGGGTGGAGACGGCGCCGTCCATCACGGGGGCGAAGGTGTGCTCCAGCGCCGCGGCCGAGCGCACGTTCCTGCTCCCCGCCGCCGTCAGGAAGCCCTGCAGAGGGTGGGAGGGGGTCACGGGGGGGGCTCGTCCCCATGTGCTTATGGGGCAAGGGGGGGACAGAAAGCCTTGGGGTGGGAATTGGGGCGCCCCGTAAGCAGGCTGGGGTCTGCTGCCACTCACCAAGGCCACGTGGACGGTGAACTCCACGCCGATGCCCACCGAGGCGATGAGGATGACCACGGGGATGGCGCTCAGCTTGATGCCCATCAGCCCCATGATGCCAAACAGCTCCACTGCCATCATGGCCAGGATGGAGACCTGGAGGGACAGCGGGGTCAGTGGGGGGTGGCTCTGACCTGTGCGTGGCGTGCCCGACCCTACAGCCTCTATATAGGGCGTCCTCACCTGGGGGTTTCTCTCTGTCTTATCTACTGGGGGAAGCCCTCACCCTCGAGTGCAGTGCTGTCCCCAAACCCCCGCTCCACCCACCCGCTGTCCCCGATTCCTCCTGAGGGGCGTCCCCCACCCCACCCCGGCACCACCTCGGCGCGGCGGGGCGCACACTCACGATGATGCCGGCCGTCCAGGGGTTGAGCAGCAGCAGGGCGCAGACGAGGAAGGTGCAGGCCAGCAGGATGCTGATGGCCAGCAGGAACCAGTGGCGCAGGCCGATGTACTGCTCCCAGAAGAGGAAGGGGTAGCCGCTGGGGTAGCTCAGCACCCCGTGGCGCTGGGCGGCCTCCCGGCAGATGGCCCGCACGCTCTCGATCGCCTCCACGAAATCGGCCGTGCGACGCAGCCCGCTCAGGTAGAAGGGGAACTGGGCGAACTCCAGGGGCTGGGCTGCTGGGACTGGGGAGGGAGGAGAGCACGGGGTGGGCACGGGCAGCACGGCAGCCCCGAGAGGCCCACCCCAGCCTGGGTGCAGCCAGGATGCGTGCCTGGGCACCATGGGGTTGGGGAGCCCTTGAGGAGGAGCGGGAGATGCTCAGGGTGTACGGGGTGAGCGGGGAGCAAAAGGGGATGTGTCCCTATCAGGGGATGCTCGTGGGATGAGTGGAGGAGCAGGGAAAGTGCCCCATGTTTCTCGTGGGGCAGGAAAGGTGCAGGGATTGGGCTCTTCTGCTTGGGGAGGATTCTGGGGGCCGCAGGGATGCCGCCGGGCGCTCACTCACTTCGCAGGTTCTCGCCCGTGGTGTCGTACTTGTCATGGATCCACTCGGGGGGCGGCGGGTAGAAGTTGGCCTGCGAGGCAGCGAAGCCCAGGGGGTCGTTGCTGGCCCACACCGTCAGGCAGATGTAGAAGGTGTCCGGGGGGATGATGCCGTTTTCGTCCACCAGCCGCCGCGTGGTCAGCTACAGGGGGGAGAGCAGGACAGGCCGTGAGCAGGGCACCGGGCACAGGACATGGCACAGCCCCGTGGCTCCGTCCCCAGCCCTGTGGCTCCGTCCCCAGCCCCGTGGCCACCCACCTGGTTGAAGTTGAAGGGCTCCTTCTTGTTGCCCGTCTGGATGAGGAGCTTGTACGCCAGCGCCCCGTCCTCGGAGCCGTTGCGGTAGCTGTCGTGGGTGATGCGCCCGGCTTGCCAGTCCCTGTCAAAGGTGGCCTGGAGCCCTGGGGACACAGCGTGGGGTGTGAGCATCCCTCGGGGCATCCCTGGCATTGCTGGGCACCTGGGGGCTCCCAGAGGATGCCGGGCACCCGGGAAGGCGCGCAGGCCGGGGAGGGGGTCTTTGGGCAGGGGAGGGCATGGGGAGGAGGGCAAGGGATGCCCCTCACCTCGCAGCCAGTCCTGGAAGTAGTGGAGCCACATCTTGGGCAGGTCGTGGTTGCCCTCGCGCACCACGTACTTGACGGTGCTGAAGGCCTGGTGCAGGCTGAGCAGGGCGGCCTGGGCGCCCGGGTAGTGGAAGCCGCCCTTGGTGACGATGAACATGTTGTAGAAGGAGAAGTACTTGAACTGCGCCGAGATGAAGGCGTGCGCCTTGGTGTCCCGCGGCACGATGTCCGTCAGGTAGAGCCCATCGTGCACCATGGTGGTGCCGTAGAGGCTCAGCCCCAGCAGCGCCAGGAAGAGCACCACCACCACCGCCTGCGGGGACAGCGGGGTCAAACCAACGTCCCCCCACCACCCGTGTCCCCATCCCGGGGTGGCCGTCCCCTCCCCGCCTCACCTTGGTCTGGGTGCGCAGCAGGAGCGGGGCGTACTTCTCGCGGGCGAAGTCGGAGAGGCTCCAGCGGCAGAAGGGCAGGGGCACGCACTCGCGCCCGCCCTTGGCCTCGTCCAGCTGGGCCAGGAGGTCCCGCGTGGAGCTGGAGGGGGTGAAGACCTGCGAGCCCAGCGGGTCGGCGGGCGGCAGGAGCACGGCGGGCGAGGTGCACACCTGGGAGGTGGGCGGCAGGACGGTGACGATGTGGTGGCCCGAGGGGTCGCACTGGGTGAAGGCCTGCACGGTGGTGGTGATCTGGGTGCTGGTGGCCACGCCGGGGTGCCCGTAGGGGGACGGGTGGGAGGCGTGGTTGTCGTTGGCATCCGCGAACTCCTGGGGTTGGATCTGGATGACCCGTGAGGAGCAAGGGCTGCGGGGAAGAGAGAAGGGGACGGTGATGGCAGGGCTGGCCATGTAATCACGGTGGGGAGGACACGAGGCCAGCCCCATCCTCTGTGGTGCCAGCAGAGGTGGTACCTGTAGAAGCAGCAGAGGATGTCGAGCCGGCGCTTCTCCCGCCGGTGCAGGTCCATGCTCAGGATGGCGGGGAAGATGAACAGCACCATGGCGAAGTTGAACACCACGACCACCGCCGCCTGCGGGCAGAGGGGACACGTCAGAGCCGGGCCCTTCCCACCCCACAGACGGGGTCACTGCTCCCCCCAGGTGGGCGCCGGGGCCGTACCTGGATGGAGAAGGCGCGCAGGGCGGGGATGGGCACCAGGGCTGCCATGAAGAAGGCGATCATGTTGCTGACGGAGGTGAGAGCCACGCTGGTCCCCGTGCGCCTCAGGCACTCGCCCGTCCGCTCCTGCGGGGCACAGAGGGACATGGTGACGAGGGAGCGCGGGGAGCAGCCGGGGAGCCCCAGGGAGCAGGGCTTGGTGCTCACCTTGAAGGGGACGTGCTGGCTGGTCTCGGTGAAGGCGTGAGCCAGGAGGAACATGTCGTCCACGCCGATGCCGAGGGCCAGGAAGGGCAGGACCTGCCGGAGAGCAGTGTCAGCAAGGGGACGTTGTTGGCACGGGGACGTGGCCACCACCTGGGAGGAGGGGACCCAGGGCTCTTCCCCCAGCACCTACCTGCGTGGTGGCCGCGTTGAAGGAGATGCCGAGCAGCGAGCAAAGCCCCAAGCCAGAGGCCACGGAGAGGGCCACCAGCAGGACCCCAGCCAGGCCCACGGCGCCCTGGGACTTGGAGCAGTCCCACCGCAGCATGGTGACGCAGGCGTAGGCCAGCTGGAGGAGCACAGCGGGTTAGCAGGGACAGAGAGGGGAAGGAGGGACAGGGCTGGCAGGGGATGGAGAGAGAGGGACGTACGCACCATGAGGAGGTAACCCCCGGCCACCCGGATGGCGCTGACGTCGGAGAAGGACTTCATGATGTCGTTGAGGGTGGTGGTGGAGAAAGCATGGACACTCTGCGTGGCGTTGGGCGGGATGGAGTCCTGCGCCAGCTGCAGGGCATGCCCCCCGTTAGACAAGACCCACGTTCCCCCACAAGAGGGCCCAGGGGCTGAGCATCGCCTCCAAGGGTGCTGGGGACCCGCAGGACCATGACAGCACGGTGCCAGGACCCATGGCCACGTGAATCCCGGGCAGAGGGGGAAATGCTGTGCCACACAGGGGTTGGGGGCTGTGCCCAGTACCCACCTCCACAAATTTCCTCTGCCAGGCCTCCAGGATGGCACCCGCCTTCTCCTCGCTCCAGCTGATGTCGTGGATCTCGTAGTCGTCCTTGAAGTGCTCGAACAGCTGCCGGGGGCTCATGAGGAGGAACATGGTCTGCAGGGCCTCGGCGCTGGGGGACACGCACATACACATCCCGCTGGGACCAGCTGCAGCACCCCCAGCCCCACAGGAACACCTGGACCCTGTCCCCTTTGTCCCCAGCCTTGCTCCAAAGCACTGTCCCCCTCACCAGACGCGCTCCCAGACAACCCCTCTTATACTGGGTGCCCTTGGGTGCTGGATGAGGCCACCGTGCCCCAAACCATCCCATGGGCACCATGGCAAGGACCCCGCACCGTGCCCAGGGACCCGCGTGCCGTGAGAGCTCATACCTCAGCAGCTTGCCCTGGGAGTCTTTGGTTGTGCCACCTAAGATCAGCTCCTCCTGCCAGCGCATGAATTTCCTGGAGAAGCCGTGGCAGCCCCCCGAGAGCTCTGCAGGGATGTCAGGGCTCTGCCAGCAGAGGGGAGGTGGCATCAGAGGTGTGGGACAGGCAGGAGAGCAGCGAGCCCCCTGTCCCCACGGGACGTCACCTACCTGCTGGCTCTGCTTGTTGGGGGCGCTGGGGGGGCACTGGGGGTCCCGGGGGTCCAGGCAGGGCCGCTCCATGTAAGCCTGCCCCACCTCTGCCTTGTCCAGCAGCTCCTTGAAGCCTTCCAAGGACGTGAACTGCCCCAGCTCCTCCATCAGCTGCAGAGGGTCCAGGTTGCTCCACTGGATGTCGGGGCGGCCCCTGCGGAGAGAGCAGCACGGGGGATGCTGAAACCCCCACCCCGAGACCCCAGCCCACACGTGGAGCGGGGCTGGCACCCCAAAATCCCTGCGGGGCGCCCCAAAGGCAGAGGGAAAGGATGTCAGGAGGCCTGCCCGCGGCGGCCCCGCGCCCCAGCGCAGCGGGCCGTGCCCCGAGTCAAGTAGCGTGCCTGATCCTGTTAGGCTGGGACAAAGGGGGGCAGCCGGCCCCGCGCGCCCCGCTCCCTGCGAGCAGTCAGGGCGATTACTGCCCGCGGGCTAACGTCTTGATAGCGGGGAGGGGATGCTGCAGCCCGGCTGGCCCTAAAGCTGCTGGCTTTGGGGCTTTGCTGAGCGGGGCAGGATGGAGAGCAAGGCTGTGCCGGGTGCTTGGGTACCCACAAAAAGGGTTTTTTTTTCCAGATGCTCTGCTCCAGACCCGCTCTGTCCCAGCTCCAGTGGCCACGCTGCCCAGGGCCGGCTCCCTGCCTCACCCCGCTTCTCTCTGAGACAGAAAGGCCGCCAAAAAAAAAAAAAAAAAAAGCCAACAAACCCAGCCCAGCGCTGCGAAGAGGGGAGGAAAAAGCCCCAAGCAAGTGTGGGCTCTGGGGAGAAATGCAGCCTAATAATTCATGAAGGCTGGCTGGGCCGGAGCCGGGCGCTCGAGATTCCCACATACCAACCCGAGCTGCTGCCGCTTCCAAAGAGAGCCCCTTTTATCTGCTTTCGCTTGCTTCACTGAGCCAGGGCAAATCCTTTTGTCTTTCCATAGATTGCCGCTCTTTGTTCTCCCAGCTCCCGCCCCGCTCACCCCTCGGAGCCTTAAAAAGGGGGAAGAGTCCCCGGGGCTGCCCGGCCGGGTACCGCTGCGGGGAGAGGTGGCTCCTGCCCCTCCGAGGTGCCACCCTACAGCCGGGCACCCGAGCATGGGGACGTGCTGCAGACCCCAATGGATGAAGCCAGCATCGCCCCACCCGCTCCTGGTGCGCTTCGCTCCCTGCTCTGGCCAGGCTGGGGTGGAGATGCAGGGTCTGGGGGGGTGAGGGGACAGCCGGTGTCCCCCCCCCCCAAGCGCTGGCTGGGCACGCTGAGGCCCCTTTCCCCTCCTCCCGTCCCGCAGCAGGCTGAATAAGGCCACTATTTCATCTGTTTGGCAACGGGCAGCTTTCAGAGCAGCATTAGCATGAGAAAGCGCGGGGCTGCGTTTGCTGACAATGCACAAGTCTGCCCGGGCTCTCCCGGACAAACACGCCTGTAAACAGAAGGAATGCAGCCCCCCCTGGGCCCCCCCACCCTCCTGGGCTTGGAGGGGGGGACCTGAGCACAGAGGGAGCAGCCCCAGGCACCTGTGTGTGGTGCCCGCACCTCTCCGTCCCCGCATCCCCATCCCCGGTGGGGTGGCAGCGCCTGCTGCGGGGACGCACCGAGGTCTGTCCCCGGTGTCACAGCCCCGTGGTGTCCCCCCCAGGCCCCCCGCACACTCACGGGAGGTAGGCTGAGCCTCCCTGCAGCTTGGCCCCTTCCCAGAAGCAGTCCAGCGGCGTCAGGATCACACAGGGGAACAGCTTCTCAATCATCTGCGGGAGGGAGAGAGGCGTCAGGGGTCAGCGGGGACGCCTCGTGCCCCCCGCTACCTCCCCAAATCCGTGTGGAGATGGAGGTTTGGGGGCTGTTTGCAGCATCTTGGAGCTGGAAACCCCCTGTGGCCCGGTTCTCGGGGGGGTTTTACCCCACCGATGAGCCGCGGGGTGCCCGGTGCCACGCGCGGCCAGGACTCACCCTCTCGATCATGCCGTTCTCGATGATGGGGACGCCCGACTTGTAGCAGATCTTGTTCAAATCCCATGATCTGCAAAGGCAGGGGGAGGCCGTGAGGACAGGCTCCAGCCCACGGGAGGCCGAGGGGGCACGGCAAGGTTGTAGGGGGGGGGGACACGGGGGCACGGCAGGGGGGTCCCCATCCCTGTCCGGAGCCGGACTCACTTTCCGTACAGCGAGACTTGCACTTTGCTGGCAGCCAGGGCCGCCTCGAGGTGGAGCTGCAGGGCCTCCTGCGTCAGGATGTTCTCCCCTTCCCGCTTCGGGGTCTGGATCAGCATCTGGGACGTGTAGACGGACTCCTCGCCCAGCTTCTCCTTCGTGTAGCGGAGCTCCTGGCTGACGCGGCTGCCCGCTGCGGGGGGAAGCAGGGGCGCCCCGTCAGCACCGAGGCCACCCCAAAGCCCTGTCCCCACCCCAAACCTTGCCCATAAGGGATGCCCGGGGAAGCGAGCTGGCCCCGCAGCGTTAATTAGGAGGTGCCACCAAAATCCAGGGGGCTTCTCGCCATGGGAGTCCCCAACGTCTCCATCCTCCGTGCGCCTGCACCCCAGGGACCCCAGGGCTGGTGGCCTCGGGGGCCTGCACCCAGCACCCATGTGGACGCTTCCAGCTGGGTTGGCTTTGCTCTCCCTAAAAACCCCCACACTGCTGGAGAGGCGGACACCACGCATCCATCCCATCCACTCTAGGTGCCCCAAAACCACCAGTCTCTGCAGGGGTAGGGCTGCTCTGGGAGCACCTGGGGACAGAAAGGCGCTGGGGGGGCTCCCCAGCCCTTCAGCACATCCAGCAAGCGGGACCCCAGCACCCCAGGACCCCCAGCACCCACCAGGGCCCTGCAAGCAGTGGGGCCGACGTTCCCCCAGAAGGCACTGACTTCATTTGCAGTCACACACGTTTATTTACAGCACCACCAGCACCCGGCCGCCCTGCTCCCAGCACCCTCCATCAGGGGGAGGACTCCGGATGAAGCCCCCACCCCGCTGCCACCCACGGAGGACACCCCACGTGCCCCCGGGCACATCCCGGGGTGGCTCCGCTCGCAGGGGGGGCCGGATCCTGCCCAGCACCGGGGCAGGATTCGTCCTCGCCGGGACGCTCCCTCGGCAAGAGGCCGGGGCCCCGGAGGGCCTGGCCCCCCGCCAGCACCGAGGAGGCCAGAGCAAGACCGCAAATAAGCAGCAGAATCTTCCCTTTTAATGACTTATTATATGGGTTGGTGGTTTCTTTTTTTTTTTTTTTATATTATTATTATTATTTATTTTTGATTTTTTTTCTTCTTCTTCTTTTTTTTTTTTTTTAATATATTTTCCTTGCTTTTTGGGCGGCGGGGTGGGGTAGGGGGGGTGGGGGGACGCCTTTATTGTTCCTGGCTGGGCTGGGGAGCAGCTGGTGTCCATCAGATGCCAGTTGCGATGGAGGTCGTGCCAGGGCTGGGGAGTAAGGCGGGGGGGGGGGACACACGGACACAGCCTTTGTGTGCGTGTGACAGAGGGGACGGCGGCGCCTGGGGGGCTGGGGACAGGAGGAGGGTGGGTGCCGGGGGGGGACAGTCCCCTTCCTTTTCCCTTCCCTTCCCAGCAGGCTGGGAGGTCGGGCGGGAGGTGCACCGAGCTGCTCTGATCTCGGCCGTGCCACCCACGCCGAACCCGCATGGATGGGTGGGGGGGCTTGGGGCTAAGGGAGAGGAGGGGAGGGGGGGGGGAACCTGGCCCCATGGCCGCATCCTGGGGGCCGCATCCTGCTGCGCCCCGCGGGCAGCGCCGCACATCTGCGACCCCCCCATCCAAGTAAAAAAAAATAAAAAAAAATTAAGAAAGAGAGAGAGAGAGAAAATAAAAAGCCGTCCCTTGTAATTAGTGTTAATTTGGAACAGGGCACTGCGAGCCGTCAGCAAGCTTCAAAGGCAGTGAGGAAGCCTCAAATTCCAACACCCTAATTAACCAAAGAGCAACATGAAAAGACAAGGCAGCGCGCGCGGGGCTGCCAAGGACACTTCAAACGGGCGCGCGCCCGCCGGACGGCACGGCCGGGCCCGGGGCTGGGAAAGGGGCGAGACGCCCCACGCGGCACGGAGAGGGCCTGTGCGGCCCCCCCCTGCATCAGGGGGGCTTGGGGAGGGGGCCGGGGAGCGCCCCGATAGCGACAATGAGCACGTTAATGAGGGACTGTATGCAAATTGCAAAATAAAAAATTAAAAACCAAAAAAAATGTCCAATTAACAAAGGGAGCCCTCGGGTTTTTCATGCAAAGGGCGCTCTGGTTCCAATCAGAGGCCCGGTGCTGCTTGTTCACAGCACCCCCTGCACCCATGGGGGGGCCATGAGCCCCCCCACTTCCCAAAGCGATGTTGCCCAGCCTCCCACGAGCATCCCCATGGGGTGGAGGTGCAGGGTGCCACGTAGCTCGCCCCGGGGGGTGATGGAGGTTGGCTGCACCCCAAAAACCCCCAGGGTGTGTGTGGGGGACACCCACGGTGCCCAAGCTGGTGCCAGGAAGGGGACGGGGTCCTGGCAGCATGGGAGGCCTTGGGCACAGCGTCCTCCCACTGTGTGGGAGCCCACCCCGTAATTGGGAGCCCACCCCATAATTACGGCGTCCGCTGCAAAATTACAGAGTGGGGCAGGAGCCTCCCTGCCCCCTGCCCGGCCACCCTGCCTGTGCTGCCTGCCCCCACAGCACCTTCCTCCAGCCCCCCACTTTTTGGGGACAGGGTGCTCAGCCCCACTACAAGCACCCCAGGCACACAGCATGGAGGGTTTGGGGTCAGAGGGCCCTAGCTCACGGCCTGGTGTGAGCACCGGGCCTGGCACGTCAGTGTGGGGACAGTGGGATGGGGCAAGCTGCCCACCCCACAGCGAGCTGTCCCCACTGGGTACAGCCAAAAGGGATGGAGGCAAGGAAGATGGGCCATGGAAAGGCTCAGAAAGCAGGGAGATGTCCCGCTGGGAGGGCCACTGTGTCCCCCAGGGGCGGGTGGAGGCTCGGTCACAGCAGTGCCACCACGCTGGGGATGGGCCCTGGGCACTGCCAGCTGCTGTCACCGCTCTGGAGAGCCGGGACCGAGCATGCCCTGTGCTCGGCCTCCAAAAGAAGTCAGGCCCTGCCCGGTGTAACGGGTGGTGGGACACAGCAAGCAGCGGGGACAGCCCCAAATGGGGCCTAGTCCTGCTCCTGTCACCATCCCAGTGCTGCCGCCCCAGCAAAGGGGGAGGAGAGGGTCCCATGGGGGCAAGATCCGGGATGCCAGCCTTCAAAAGCCCACGGATGGTGGGAGAGGCCACACCGAGCCCCTCCTGAAAGTGACACCCCTATAGGGACACCCCCCGACCCCCCCAGCACCCATGTGGCCACCTGGCCACAACAAGGGGCACCCACAGGTGCTGACACCAGAGCACAAAGCACAGCCAAAACTCCTCACCCACAGGGATCCACACACCCCCAACACAATTAAACCCCCATGGGGACACCCACCGGGGCCAGCACCACCCCACAGCCCCAGCACCACCCCACAGCCCGGGGTGGGGGTCCTGAGGCACTGCGGGGGGGGACACGGACGCCCCGCCACCGGCTGCTTCCCCGTGCCGACCGGCGTGCAAGCCGGAGGCCACCTTCAAAGTGTTGTGGGGCGGATTAGCTGGATTAGGGAGCCTGTGAAAGGACCCATGCTGCTCCGGAGGAAGTCTCGCCGAGGGCATGCTGAAAGAGCCATTTTTACCTGTCCCGGCCTCCCGAAAAGCCCCGCGGCCCCGTCCTGTCAAAACACGGCCGTGCACCGCACCGGGGCCGTCCCCGTCCCCATGGGGTGGCAGTGGGGTGTCCCTGGGCATGGGGACCAAGGGGGGCTAATGGCTCCGCTCCCAGCCCCACAAAAGCTCTCCCGACACTTCCCTAAATAAATATGGCAAAAAAAGGGTTCTGCCTTCAAAAAGCCAGCAGAGTGGGGACCAAATAATAATAATAAATAAATAAACGGCCCATTTGGGGCCAGCTCCCCATCCGCCGGCCCTGGCCAGCCTTTGTTTATGGCCGGACCTAAATTAATGTCTTTATTACCCCAAATCCCTGCGTGGCCGTTCCCAGCGAGGCTGAGGGGGGGGGTGAGGAGCCGGCAGCGGCGCGGCCGGGACCGAGGGGACAGCGCGACCCCCGAAAAAGGGGGAGAGGGGATTCAGTTGGGAACCATTCACCGCTAAGACTCCTGTCAGCATTGACATAAATTTCCACTGGTGTTGGCATTTAGGCATTTGCCATTTCCATATGTATAGGGCTGCCTGTACTAATTATGCTAATCACCCCCTCTGTTGGCTGCTGTGAAAAATGGCCACATTAGGCACTCCACTGCTTGCTAATGTCACTTAATGTGTGGTTGAAACATACATTCATCCCGCTCTGAATGGTGAAATTTTTCCACATTGCTGGCTTCATTCAGGCAAGAAATGAATTTTTTGAACTCAGACCACTTTTCCAGGCCCGAGGGAGAGGCAGATAATAAAACCCTCTTCTCAGTCCCTCGCGCTGCCCCCTCCCAGCCGCCCAACAACACTTAAAACGCAGGGAGAGCCCCCTCCCTAAAGCCGGGGATATGTCTAAGTTTAAAGGGAAGGAAAAGAAAAAAACAAAAAAACAACCCCCCCCCCCCCAAAAAAAAAGCTTCCTAGGAAAAACAAAAATGTATAAGTTGAAAAGCGAAGCAAAATGGATACGCGCAGATAAGCCACAGCCATCTGAAAAGAGTCTCCCAGACTTTTTTGGTTAATTAGCAAAATTTTCCAGCCCGAAAAGCTGACCGAGCTGTCAAGGAAGGGAAAAAGCAAGAGATTTCTCGGTGGCCTCCCAAAGATAAATAAGCGGAGGCAGCCCCCGCCTGCGCCCCGTCTTCGGGCAAGTCCCCGGAACGGTGCTTGTGGGGCCGGCGGGGCTGCGGGAGGGGGGCTTCAGAGCAAGTGTCAGAGCCCAGCAAGCCAACAAAACCCACTTTTATGTTTTTAGGATAATGGGGTGCAGGCACCCCGGCACCCCACAGCAGCAGCACAGCACTGCCCCTTGCTGCCCTGAGCCCCAAGTCCCAAGGATGCCCCCAGGCCGTGCCCAAGCCCACAACCAGGAGGGGCCGCAGGATCCCAAAGCCAGGCCAGGAGGGGCCCTGTGGCAGCACCGGGGACCCCTTCCCAACCCTGTGGGGTGACACCAGTGCCACCACACGCACGGAGGAGCAGGGGGACCCTGTCCCCACAGCACACCGCCTGGGGGACAGAGCAGGGACGTGGCAGCCGGGGCGCGGGGCCGAGCCACCCTGCAGCCCCCCACGCAGCCAGCTCCTGCCCCACGCCGCCGTCTCGCCCCTCCAAACCCACCCGCTGCCGGCGGCCAGACCACCCACCTCTCCGTGTGCCCACCCAGAAAGGGCCGGGGCACCCCCTCCCCGCACAGCTGCTGCCCCACACGCATCCCCCCCCTTTCCTCCGGGGGTCCCACGCGTGGTGGGGAGCAGCGTGGGAAGGGGGGACACGGGGACAGCCTCCCCCAGGGCAGAAACGGGGTGGGGAGGGTGCTTAATCCCACCCTCAGCTCTTGCTGGGGGATTTCTGCAGCGAGAGGGGCACCGGGGAGCAGAGAGGGAGGGAGCCAGCCCCCTCCATGCATCCTATCTCCCGTCAGCCCCCACTATGGGGACACCCCCAGGGCTGCACCCCGGCTGTGCGCAGGGTGCCAGGAGTGGGTGTGCGGGGGGGACACCCCGTGCCAAACCCCGTGGCAGAGGTCAGGGAAGGATAAAAGCCAGCAGGGAGAAATCTCAGCTTCATGCCCCAAGCTGGGAACGGGGAGGAAAACCCCCTCGCCCCCACGCCGTGCGCCCATCTCCATCCCTCACCCCCACGCCCCGGCACATTCGGGGTACCCCTGACCCCTCCGGGAGAGGGACGGGGGCTTCTCCGGGGGGATTCGGCAGCTCTTTGAGAGCGCCGGGGCTGCGCGGGGTGCTCGGCTGTTCCGGTTAGGAATTAACCCGGCCTTCCTTTGAACCAGCCCTCGGCGCTATAAATCAGGCAGGGCCATTCACCACCCAGGGCTCTGCCTCCCCGGAGCTCGCCGCCCCGGCCCCTTGGCCCTACAAACGCCCTGGGAGAGCCGGGAACAGCTGCCAGGTGTCTCGAGGTAACTCAACACTCGCCGCGAGCCGGGGGTTTCAAAGCCTGCGAGTGGCTAATTGCTTCGGAGGAGCCTAATTGAACATTTCCACAGTCGGGTCCAATTTATGGGGTGACACTGCCTCCCTCCCATCTCCCAGGCAGGGCCATGGGGCAGGCGGTGACCCCAGGGCATCGCCAGCACCCCCCAGCCAGACCCCATCCATCCCACGGGGGCTGGGTAGGCTCACAGGGCTGGGGACCCTACCCTGGAGCCAGGAACAGGGGACCCCACAATTTCCCTCATTGGCCACAGTTGAGAAATGCCCCTATGGGGTGGAGTGGGGGCTGCCCATCCTCTTCCCCCAGGTGGGGAGAGCAACACCGTGCCCCTACCACCAGGCTCCCGTGGCCTCTGCTCTGCCCATGGAGGGGCCAGCCCAAAACGGGGTCGATCCCTCTCCTGTGTGAGGTGGTTTGGGATGGAGCATCACCGAGCTGCACCCCGCAGCCTGTCCATAAACAGGTGAGCAGGGAGGGACCAGAGGCTTCCCGCGAGCCTCCGCCACCCCACTGCCTGCGAGCAGGGGCATGGGATGGGACCGGGACTGCCTGCCCCTTCAGCACCGCCTCGGGGCCGGGAGGGACCACGTTCCTACAAACATCTCCCCACCCGGACAGGGCAGGAGCCTTGGGGGGCTCCCAAGGCTTTGGGGACACCCAGGTTTTGCCAACCCTGAGCTGCCTCCACCCGGCACCGGCCTCACACGCACCAACAACCCCGCTGCACACCCAGGGATGGGATGAAGGGGTGGCCGAGAAAATCCACAGGATTTTCACATCCTAAAAGGCTCAGGATCCAAACACCCGGCCCGGGAAACCGTCCTGCTGCCCCCCATAACGCCCACCCCACACCAGCGGGATGGGGAACGGGGCTCAGGGAGGGCTGGGGACAGCCGAGGACAGCGGGGATGCTTTGATCTCGCCGGAGCATGCAGAGGGAGGCCGGGAAGAGGCGAGCACCCGCGGGATGGGTCCGGGGCAGGGAGGCAGCCCCAGGGTTGACACGCGAAGCTGAGGGAGAGCAGCAGCACGTCTGTCCTTCCGTCCGTCCGTCCACGCCTCGAAACCACCCCGGCGGCTCCATCCCGAGCCAGCACCACCCCGCAGAGCACCACCAGCACCCCCCTGCTCAGCAGCGTTTGAGCACGGGGGGAAAAATCCCGCTGAAAACACCGGGAGGATGCCCTGGCCGGGAGCCCCCTCGCTGTCCCTACACCAGCAGGGTGGCACAGCGGGGTGCATGTGCCAGCAAGGACAACTTTGGGGACACCTCCAGCTGCCCCACACGCAGCCTTGTCCCCTTCCACATCCCCCTCTCCACCCCAACACGCCACGAGCCCTGCTCCCTCCGCAGCAGGCGCAGCCACCTCCCCGGCTCCGGTTGCAGACGCACCAAACGCTCACCCCAAAAAAGCGCAGTAAAACCCCACAGAGCCCAAGCCACAACCCAGACCGAGAAAACCACTTTAGGATCACGTCCCCAGCTCCAGCAGCCCCCACCCGGACCGGGAGGCACCGCCGGGCTCCTCTGCTACGTGGTGCAGGGGAACGGGGCGATGGGAACGGGAACGGGGCCAAGCACCCCACGGGAGTGGGGAGCAGGTGGGGGGGCCGCAGGGTGCGAGCAGCGAGGGGCCCTTTTTTTTTTTAAAAAAATATATATATTTATATATTTAAAAAAAAAAAAAAAAAAGGGGGTGGGAGAGCAAAGTTGCTTCTATTGTTGAACCAAATCCAAGAGTAGCTGAGGACCACACAGGGAGCGGGGCGTGGGGGAGGAGGCAGCGCTCCCGCACAAAGATGGCTGACACCCCTCGGCTCAGCAACATCTGCCCCGGCACGGCACCCGGCACGGCACCCGGCACCCTGCACGGCACCCGGCACCCATGGGGCACCCCCGGGCCACCCGCCGGGCACCCCCGGGCCACCCACCCCGGCCGGTGGGCGAGCGGCCGGGCAGGGTGCCGGAGGGAACAGGGGGGGGCGAGAAAAATCCGTGCTCGCGCTTATTAATAACAAAGGGCCGGGTTTTAGCCAGGGTTTCCCCTCGGAAATGGGGATTTGCTCCCGGCCTGACCCTAACCCCGCTCCCCGCTCCCCTCCTGGATGCGCTCCGGGAGCCGCGGTCGGGATCGGCCCCGGGGGATGCTCCCGGGCGGGCAGCGGGCGCAGTGCCGGGAGAAGGGGATGTGTGGATGGGGATAAGGGGGGGGGAAAAACACGCGTGGGGGGCCCCGCGTGGGCAGCCCCGGTGCGCACAGCACCGCCGGTGGCACCCCATGTGCGGGGACCCCACGGGGCAGCCGGGGAGCATCACCCCGCGGGTGTCCCGCGTGGCCGTGGGGACAAAACCGGGGGGATTGGGGACAGCAGGAGCCACGGGGACGGTGCCGGGGCCGTTCCCACGGGGGGGGGTCACGCTTACCTTCCACCCAGAGGTGCTCGATGTCGGTCTCGACGGAGGCCACCCGCAGCCCTACAGCCAGCGCCCCGAAGAGCAGCAGCCCCACGAAGAGCACCTTCCCGCAGTGCCGCTGGATCCGGCAGCCCAGGGCGAAGAGCAGCGCCTGCAAGCGGGCCCGCAGCCACAGCGGGGCCCTCCGGCCACCCACCCTGCCCTGCGGAGGGGAGCGGGGGGGGGGGGACCGTGAGGATTTGGGGAGGGGGCCGAGGAGGGCTCAGCATCCCCAGCCCACGCACACTGAGGGGGAAGGGGGGGGTTGGAGGGCAGGGGGTGCAGAGCCCTGCAGTGGAGGGCTGGGGTGAGGATGCTCGGCGAGGGTAATCCCCCCACCCCCCCCACAAAGGGGAAAAATAATGGGAAAATTGAAAAATTGTGGCGTGGTCGGAAACGATTTGGGATTATTAAGATGTAAAAATTATAAAAATATCAAGAATTACGAAAAATACGGGGATGATAGGAAATGTAAAGAGCTATCAAAAGATATAAAAAACAAAAGTAAGAATTATAAGAATATAAAGGGTTATAAAAATATAAAGAGTTATAAAAATATAAAAAATACGAAAGCATAAAGGGTGATAAAAAACACGCAGAATTATAAAATTATAAAGAATTAGCGAAATTATACAAAAATATAAAAAAAAATATTTAAAAATTACACGAAACCTGCACAATGCTTTCAGATGCCTTAAAACGCTTCGGAACAGCTCAAAACGCTTTAAAATGGTTTCAGGCGGTGGGGATGCTGTCGGCGCGGCTGGGTGCCGCTGGGGCAGGGGGGCAGCTCCGTGCCTTACCTCGGGGGCCGGCTTGCGGCGGGCGGCTCGCAGCGGTGCTGGCGGTGGCGGTGCCGGTGTCGGTGCCGGTGCGGGGGGCTGCGTCGGCATGGCGGGGGGCTCGCGGCCGGGCGGGGGGCGACCCCCGGCGCCTTAAGTGGGGCCGAGCGCGGCCCCCATGGAGCTCGGCGGCGGCGCTGGCGGGGCCGGGGCGCGGGGCTCTGCGCCGCCCGCCGCCCGCCGCGCCTCTAAAGGGGGAGGCGGGGGCGGGGGGCGCCGGGGCCGCGCCGCCGCCGCCGCTCCCATTGGCCGCCGCCGCCGCGGCAGCGCCCAGCGCCCCGCTGCCAGGCAACGCTGCGCCCGCCGCCGCCGGCCACACACGGCGGGGCCCCCCCCGCGCACACACGCACACACACACACACATATACACACATATACACGGCCCTGCCCCCCCCCCCACACACACATACACACACATACACACGGCCCGGGGGGGGGGTGGAGCATCCCTGCCCTTCTTTTTTGTTGGTTTGTATTTTTTGTGGTTTTTTTTTTTTTTTTTTTTTTGGGGGGGGGGGTGCATCCCTTTTTTCTTTTTTTTTTTTCTTTTTTTTTTTTTTTTCCCATTTTATTTTGGAAGGGGAGCAGCCCTGCCCTTCCTTTTTTAGCAGGGGGAGCAGCCCTGCCCCTTATTTTTTTGGGGGGAGCATCCCTGCCCTTTAATATTTTGGGGGGAGCAGCCCTGCCCTTTATTTTTTTGGGGGGGGAGCATCCCTTCCTTTAATTTTTTTGGGGGGGAGCATCCCTGCCCTTTAATTTTCAGAGGGGGAACATCCCTTTTTTTCTTTTTTTTAGAGGGGGAGCATCCCTTCCCCTTTTTACTTTGGAAGGGGAGCATCCCTGCCCTTTAATTTTTTTGGGGGGGGCATCCCTTTTTTATTTTTTTTTTAGAGGGGGAGCATCCCTTCCCTTCCCTTTTGGCAGGGGGAGCACCCCCTCCCTTTCGATTTTGCAGGGGGAGCACCCCTCCCCTCCCCTTCTTTTTTTGGGGGGGTGGGAGCATCCCTTTTTTAATTTTTTTTGGAGGGGGAGCACCCCTTCCCCTTTATTTTCAGAGTGGGACCATCCCTTCCCTATTTCATTTTGGAGCACAGCATCCCTTCCCCATACATGCCCCCCACTCCAAGGGTGAGGACTTACCCCACAGGTCCCCCTCCCCAAATAATGGGCAGCCCCCAAATGCTACCCCAAATGTACCCCCCTCCATTTCTCCCTTCCCCCACCCCATATGGCCAACCATCTTCCCATAACCAGTCCCCATAACCAGGTGCCCCCCCACACCCCATACCCACCCACCATACCCACAGGGTGTCCCTCCTGAGGGCTGGGGGCCCCCTCTGCACCCCTCCCCACCCCCAAGAGGTGTGCATCCCCTCCTTCCACCCCACAAACTCCCCCAGGGGTTTGGGGGGGCCCACAGGGACCGGCCCCACTTTTTGGGGTGCCCACATCCCCTGCCACGAGCAGCCAAGCCGGGGGGACGCGGACACACGGGCACCCCACATCCAGAGGGCAGGGGGGCAAAGGGTAAACAGCAGCACTAATTTGTGGGGTAATTAGGATTTCGCCCCAGCTTTATGGGACCTCTCCTCATCCCACACCCTCCTCGGGTCTTTGCTGGGCAGACCCAGTGCTGCTCCCACCCATCACCCCCCAGCCCTCCTTGGGGTTGCTGGCAACCATCCCCTAAAATCCTGCCATCCCCTAAAATAGGGTGAAACCCCCCCAAAAAATAACCCGTGTTCCTCGGGCAGCCCCCGGCCGCAGCCCCACTGAGCTCCCCGGGCGGTGCGTGAAGGGTTTCTGCCCCATCCTGCGACAGGCCCGGAGCATCTGGCGTCACCCCAAATCCAGAAGGGAAGCGGCCATTCAGCACTTCTGGGGCCTGATTGCTGTTAGCAGCCCCGCCATAAACCTCGTCTGAAACAGCTCCTCCGGCCCCATGGCACCGCCGCGTCCCCCCGAGCTCCGCTCCCTGCCACCCTCCTGGTTGTATCTGGTGGCTTCCACCCGGGGCTCTGCAGGTTGTGAAATGGGGTGGAGGTGGTCGGGGAGCCTCGGGACGCCCCCCGAGCCCCCCGGGATGCTGTCCCAACCCCGTCCCGGCTCGCCCGTGCCAATGCCAACCTCCCCTGCCTGGCCCCCAGCCCCCGAGCATCACGGTGTGGGGCCGGTGTGGGCACCCCAAAAACGCCCCTGGGATTGGGGACGCCAACCCCAAGCACAAGGCCGCCAGCGGGATTGAAAACGCCCATGGGTGGGATGGCGCTGAGCCACGCCGAGCTCCGGGGCAGCCCCAGGGCTCCAGGTCCCCCTCGTGTCCCCCAGGGCCACCCTGGGAGGGGATTTGGGGCCGGGCACGGAGCCCCCGTGGGACAGCGGCCCCGGGGGAGCGGGAGGGCGCGTGGGGAAAGGCTGGCGCTTGGGGAGGCTTCGCCTGCCGCTCGGTGCTGACCGGCTGTTTTATATCAAGGCGGGAGGGGGGATTTGCTGTTCTAGATGGTATTTTAATGGGCAGCCAGGCAGCTGGAGCCTGGGAGAAGCCTGCTTTACATTGTTTGGGGTTGTAACAAATAAATTCAATTAAAGGCAAATGGCTCCGCGCAGCCCCCACCCTGCGCGGTGGCTCCGCGGCACCAGCGGCTGGGGGAGCCCCAACCCGGGGTGGGGGCCCAGGGCTTCGTCCCCCCGCCTTGGGGACACCCCCCAGGCCTGCCCCAAGGAGATGTGGGGATGCGTCGGGAGCTTTTTGGGGTGCAGGGATGGGATTGGGGGCACCACGCCACCCAGCCAGCACCCAGAGAGGAGGAAACGGGTTGGGGACCCCACGCGGCCCCCATATTGCGCATCCCACCCCATCACGCGGACGGGACGGGAAAAGCCCCGAGGACACCCCGGGGATGGGCAGCCCTGGCTCAACAACGGGGCCCTGGGGGAAACGGAGGTCGGGCAGGGGCAGGGGCGCGGAGCCGGGGCTTTGCACGGCCGTGCAGCTGGGGGAAAAGCCGAAGGGGACTCAGCGGGGCCGTGCCAGAGCCTCGGCACGCTGTAAACAGCCGCGGCAGCAGCAGCAGCAGCAAGTCCTCTGCCGGGAGCCAGCGCCGGGCGTTTGTTAGTTGGAAACCAGATGGTGCTCGGAGAACCGCCGGCACAGCACGCCTGGCCGCCGGCCCCAGCCGGGAGCAGGGTCCCGGGGGCCCCGGGGCTTTGCTGCCCTCGGGTAGGGTGGCCGGGGGGTGGAGGAGGTGTTGGGGAGCCCCTGGATTGCTCCACGTGGCACCCGGTGCCGTGATGGGGTGTCCCCAAGGGATGGTGTGTCCCAAAAGGGTGCCGTGTTCCCAAAGGGATGTCGTGTTCCCAAAGGGATGCTATGTCCCAAAAGGATCCCATATTCCCAAAGGGTTGCCATGTCCCCAAGGGATGCCATGTGTCCCAAAGAGATGCCATGTTCCCAAGGGATGCCATGGCCCCAAGGGATGCCATGTCCCAAAAGGGGATGCAGAAGGAACAGTGGGGTTAGAGGTGGGGCACTCATAGCCCCTAAACCCCCGGGCACCTCTGTGTGCCATGCCATGCCTCGGTTTCCCCCAGGCAGCATTGGTGGGGGACCCCAGGGCAAAGAGGAGGGGGACAGAGGTGGGTCCTCAAGTCAGAGGCCCCCAGGTCCCCACAAACAGGGCTGTGGTGTCAGTGGGGAGGGGATGGAGCCCCATCCTCGAGGGAAAGCCCCGGGGTGGGAGCGAGGGGGTCCCAGCCACATGCCACGGCACAGGGTGACGGGGACAGGGCCAGCGCAGCCAGCGGGACCCAAGCTTTTCCCAAATCCCCGCTGTCCCAGGGGCAGGTGCACCTCACCCCAAGGTTTTGGGGGAGCACAGCAAGTGGGCAGGCGGCCCTGGCCGGGGAGGGGACAGGCCGGGGGACACACGGCATCCCTGGCACCCCCGGGGGGGTCCCGCGGTGTTTACAGAGCTTAACCCCCCCCGGAGCCCCGCGAGGCCACGGCGCACAATAGCGTGTGGACGTGGTGACACCGGCCGTCCCCACACCACCTTGGAAGACAGAGGGCCCTGCCACCCACCGCCAGCACCGGGATTAATTATGATAATGTAGTTCTTTCCCCCTTTGTCACCCTAATGAATGGGCCCCTTTAGGATTTTAAGGCCTTTGTTTGGTGCCTCTTTACTGCGGTATTGTAGGATGGGGACTAGCAGGTGGCAGGTCCCCAAACAGCCCCTTTTGTCTCCTTTGGGGGCTGTTTTGTGCTGGGGTTGGGGAGGGGGTGCGAGGATGCGGGCTGGGAAAGGATGGGGGGGGGGGCTGCAAGGGGGCTCCCGGCCGGGGCCGCAGCGCTCGCCCCATCGGGTCCCCGCGCCCCAACGCCTGCGCCCGTCCCCGCGCGGCGGGCAGATGCCGGGAGCCACCGCCTGAGCGCCGGCCTTGATCTTTTACTGCCTGGGCAAATCAATTACCCGGCAGAAAAGTCCCTAAATCCCACCATAAAACCCGTTTAGCAGCCGACGTGGCGCGGCGGCCGCTGGTAGCGCTGCCTGGGCCCTGGGCAAGCCTCGAGCCCCGCTGCCGGCACCAAGTCCCCATCTCATCGCCGCGGGGAGGGCAACTGGGGGAGGCTGGGGGCTACTGGGGGTGACTGGGAGCTGCTGGGAGCCACTGGGAGAGGCTGGGGGTGGCTGAGGGTTGCTGGAGAGGATTGGGCATGAAGCGCAGCTCCTGCATGCTCCTGGGCCATTAAAGGGGGGCTCCCAGGGGGTCCCAGGACCCCCAGGACACCCTCCCCTCTCCACCGGCCCTCCGTCACCCCCGGGGTGCAGGCAGGAATGTTCCAGTGCCAGCGGTGGCACCAGGGACCTGGGGAGGGCACAGAGGGACAGGGAGAGGGGACAGGGACGGACATGGAGGCGCCTGGAGGGTGAGGGGCCGTGCACCCTACAGCCACGTCGGGGTGAGGACACGGCTGTGCCTGCTCAGCCCCAGGGGAGCGAGCCCAAAGCCCCTGCATGCCCCGGGGGGGGGGGATTTTGGGGCCCTGCTGCTTTCCATGCAGCCACACAGGAGCATCCCTAATGCCACAGGGACACCAGGGTGGGGACCAAGAGGTGACATGGCCCCGATCACAGGCTGGGCTGGGAAATGCCTCCAGGAGCACTACAGACACAGGGCACCTCTGCCTGGGGACACCACCAGGTGCCAGGCACCATGGATCCTCGTGCCCCGTGGCACCTCCTCCCCATGGCACAGGGGACCCCGGCTGTCCCCGTGTCCCCACGCAGGGGGCAGAGGGATGCTGTGGAGGGGGGGGGACACAGATCCTGGCCGGGCACCGCCGGGGGCTGCGAACCGGTGAGCAGCGGGGTGGTAAAACGGTGACAAGTAATTGGTGTCCCGGCCGGTCCTTTCATGCCGACGCCGTTTTATGGGTGAGGAAATTGCTTGTGAGTCAGGAACACAGGAGACAAATTTAGGAAGTGCTCTCTGAATGTGCCGGGGTCAGGCGCCGAGGCCGAGCGCTTGAAACCTGGGTGGCCTCGGCGCTCGCCCCGCGCTCCCCCCCCAACCCCCCCGGGCTCCTCGGCATGGGAACGCAGACCTTTTATCTTATCACTGCTCTTCCGCCCGCCCCGGCCTCCCCCCGGCCCCCTCCCGGCACAGCCGCTCGCGCCGCAGACACAATGCGAGCCCTGCGCCCTCCGGCAGCGCCTCGACCCACCCCTGTGCCAGCCCCGGGCGTCGCGGGGTCCCCAGCATCCACCCCAATGAGCCGCAGTGGGGCAGGGGATGTGGGGATCCCCCTTGGGGACCTGCCTGGGGCAAGTGGGGGTGCACGGCTCCGGCCCCGTGGAGGTGGTGATGGGGAAAATCTGGTGGAAAGCGCTGGGATGTGGGCGCACCGTGGATGAGCCTGTCCTAACGCAGCCCAGGCAGGAGCCATTTGGCCCCAAACCCCACCAGCAAAGGCAGCGGGGTTGGGGCGAGCAGACCCCGGCCTTCCCCGCATCCCCTGCACGCCGGGGAACAGGTTCTCCCTTTTTGTTTGTTTGCTGTGGTTTTAATTGGGAGGAAAGGCCGCGGCCCCATTAAAGCGCGTCCGAAAGCAGCTGACGGCTACCTTGAGAGCGCAGCCCCCTTCCCCGGCCACCTCCGAACGCACCGAACCAGGCGGGTTGGATGTATTTTTCTTGATCGCTGGCCAAGCGCTCTCTCCTGCAAAGCAGCATGTTTCTCATTTTCTGTAGGTTTAACTCCAAATTAATTTGTAAGTGATCTCGGTTTCTTGTTCCCCGAAAGATACCTAATAGCGCGGGGGAGTTCCTGCCAACCGAAACGTCGCAGCAGGGGCGAAGGGAAAAAAAAGCAGGAAAAAGAAACCCAGGAACTGTGACCCCTGGTGGGTATTTAACAAGGTGTCAGCTCCAGGCATTTTCGGAGCCCTCTAAGTGGATGTGACACCGGCCCCGCGCCCCGAGCTGGGGCACAGGAGGGTCGGGCGGCGGGGATGCGCCCACGGCCACCAGGTCTCGTCCTGCCCCAGCTGGAAAGGGGCCGGGGACCCCCCGTGAGCGGTGCCAGCCGCCGGCTGTGGGGTCCCGCAGCGGCGGGGAGGACGGGGCAGGGGTCCCGGGGCCGTCCAGCCTGCCCGGCGCCCCCGCCGCATGGGAAGCGGGCACGGTTTAATAGGGCGGGCGGCCGCCCGGCTGCTGGCAGGAGGACACAAGAGCTTTTGTCTCCGCTCCCGGCACCGGCTGGGGCTGGCAGGGCCCGGGGAGGTTCAGCCACCGAGAGCCGAGCTCGCCACCGGGGCGAGCGGCCAAACCCACCCCGGTTTCTCGGGGTTTAGCGGGCACTCGGTGCATGTGAGGAAGCGCCCAGGTGGCTGGAGAGGCCGGGTAGGGGTTGGGGAACGGAGCAGTCCCTGTTCGGAGCCCCACGGCCCTGCCTCTGCCCCCTTTTTGCCAGCGGGGCCAGCAGCAGCAGCAGGAGAGACCCTGCCCTTCCCCAGCTTAGGCACCGGGGCAGCAGGGATGTGAAAGCAGCCGGGTTTCTGCTAGCTGAAAAAAAAATCAGCCACCACTTTTGGGTCCCTGCTCCTCTCGCTCCCCTTGTTCTGCCGTCCCCAGGTGATGGGGAGCTGTCCTGATTGTCCCCTCCAGGGACACGTCCCAAACTGCAGCTCGGCCCCTCGAAGCCCCCCGTGGCTCAGAGGCCGCGGTGAGCAAAGGCAGCCGGCTGCCTTCCTGCAGGCCCCGGCACCGAAGGGCCGCAGCGGGGAGGAGATGCTGCTCTTGCTCAATTACCCCGCGAGGGCCCAGGCCCTGGCTCCGTCCCACCGCCACCAGCAGCGGCTGCGTGACACAGCCGGGCAGTGTCACCGCGCTGGGGACATCCCGGGGGCAGCACAGCCTGGATGGATTCAGCTCCCCGGGTCCCCCCCTGGCCACCCCCGATAAACCATTTGGGGAGACCCTGGCGTGAAAACAAGGCACGAGGGAGGAACTGCCGGGGTTTTTGCAAGGCGTGTGGCCACGTTTCACCAGCTGGCCACCCCAAAAGTGCCCTTCCCCGTGCAGCAGCACCGCTGTCCCCTCCGTCCCCTCCGTCCCCTTGGTGCCCGAGGTCTCCGCACCCTGGCCCTGTGCAGGTGCCACCACCGGCCCCACAGGGACCACGGCGCTTGCCTCGGTTCCTGCCCCCGGCCCCCCGGGTCCCGCCGCAGGGTGAAACTCCCCGAGGAAAGGCCGGAGGAAGATAGGAAAAACAATCACAAGAATTTGTTTCATGCTGCCTGGATCCCTCCCCGCACGCAGCAGTGTTTTTGGACGGCCAATTTATAATCAGCAGTGTGGAATGTTGTAAATTAAATATTTTTAAACAACTTTGCTCTCTCTCTGGTTAAACATTTCAGAGATCGCTCTTTCTTGTCTGTCTCTTGCTGGGTGGTCCCTCCATTCGCCCGTACATCTTCCTCAAACACAATTAACCATTTAGATGGTGCACAAAGGAATAGCTTATGCATACAACACCAGTCGCTCGCTGCTCCGGCGGTGGGGGAGGGAGGCAAATAAGAAGGCAGCTTCTTTTATTTTCCACTAAAAACAAAAACAAGAAAATCCCTTTTTCCTCCCCAAACTATCCCATTTTCCTTGAATTGTAAAGGCGCCGATCCAAGCTCATCAGCTGTCTCGGTGCTCGGTCCAACAACCCCCTTGCTTTCCACCCCCCCCCCCCCCCACACAACTCCCCTGAAATTCAACATTAGCATTTTAAAAGCCTTAAACATACAAGTTTATTTAGACTCGAGCTCTCCCATACCCTCGCTTTCCCTATTTATATACAGGCGCATTTTAACGTATATAAAATGTCTGTCCATAGGGCCCGGGAGGAAGTTCTCGTCTGCCGGCCCCGTCTGGGCGGCACGGCCGCGTCTGTGGACCTTGGCTCCCGGGGGACGGAGTGAAAATGGACGGGACCCAGCGAGCCTTGGCCACGGCACGGCTCCTGGGGTGTTTGGTGTGGGCTGGAGCCTCGGGGAACTTCCACACCCCTGAATTAACCCCCTGAGAATGGCCCCGCTCAGCTCCCAGGGGGTTTCGCCCTCGGTTGAGGGGCCAGCAGAGCCCCGGGCGTTGTGCTCGGAGGGCTGGGGCAGGGCACGGCAGTGCCAAGCAGCCTGCAATGCCACCAGAGCTGCCTCTGGTCGCCCACTGTGATCTTCAGCCCTTTAAAACAAGTGGCTGGAGGGCACTGGAGTGATCGCAGGGGATGGGACAGCGCTGGTGGCCTCTGCGGTGTCCCAGGAGCTGCGGTACCCGGCAGCAGGTCACCAAACCCCGCTGAGAGGGAGCAAAAGCCCTGCACAGCCAGGCCAGTGGGGAGGAGGGGATGAAACCCTCAGCCATGACAGCCGGGGACAGAAACCTCCCCGCACAGAGGACAGGCAGGGACCGGAGCCAGCCGCCAGCCCTCACTGCAGGTGTGGGCCAGCTCTGAGGCCGCAAGGCTCCTCCCGAAAATCCTGATGTTTGCAGGACCTGCAGGATTTTATACAGAAATTTGCGGCCTCCCGGGATGAGAAGGTCCCACCGGGAAAATCGGAGGGGTGGTGATGTACCCCAGCCGTCCATCTGCCAGGGAGCTTTCAGGACAGCACCTGAAAAGCTCCATCTTTTAGGGTGCAGGAGCTGCAGCGTTCTCCTGGTGGGGTTTGGCAGAGCAGCGGGGTGAGGAGATGAAGGATCCTCCAGGCTGGTGGGCAGCGAGCAAAGCCAGAGCTTCAGGAAGGCCTGCGTGACTTAGGACCCACGTCACGTCCTCAGCTACCCGGGAACAGACAGGGATTTCCGAGATCACCCCAAATCCCCGTGGGTTTGTAGGGCTTCCTGGCCCATCCCCTGCTCACCTGAGGATGGCAGCGGCCCGGAGCCCAGCTGAGGTGAGGAAGGGTTAACCCAGTGCCCGCCTTGGGATTCCTGAAGGCCCTATTATCCCGAATTATTTTTCATAATTACTGCCACACACGTAGACTACATCAAGAGTGAATCTTCACTTTGATAATTTGTGCTGTGAAATCTCACTTTGGGATCTACTTTTATCTCACACCAAACACCTGCAGGTCGTAAAAGGCAAAAAGGAAAAGAAAACGCCTCAAATCCCGGCCAGGTTTTCAAGTGTCAGGGAACACTAAATTAATGCTAAATTCTAACCGACAGAGAGAAGAGCCCCCCCCCCGCCCTCCTCTTAAATGAGCTGAACAAAAGGAGCAAGGCGAGACGTTAACTCATAATTAAGGCACAAGGAGGTAAAGCTGTAGCTGTTATGGGATGCCGACTTCCCAGAAGTTAGGATGGGTCTTGAAAAAGAAAAAGGGTTGTGTGTAAGCAAAAGGATCAGGAGTCAAAGCATCCGTGTGCTGCTCTTGCTGGCTTGGCCACCAAATGAAATGCTGAGCGAGGTGGCCGAGCTGCACTCTGCTCTGTCCCTGCACAGCCGAGATGGATGCTGTGCTCCCTTCCCTCGCAGAGACACAACAACTCTCTCTTCATGAACCTTTGTAAGGCCTCCACGATCCTTGGATGAAAAAGGGTTTGTAGCTGAGGAACATGTTTGCACACATATGCGAGGTAAAACCTTTAGCACAAAGCCTGAGCTGAACTGCACGGTTCTTTTTTTTTTTTTTTTTCCTGCAGCTTGTAAAAGGCCTCGAAGCCAGCAGCTCATCCCCAGCCACGCTTTCCATTCCAATCTGGTCCTTTAAAGTAGGGCTTTTTGTTTATGAAACGCCGGGAACGTCTGGATTATAATCTCTCTTCTGTCAAATTAGCTAGGAAACTGTAATTTTCCTCAGGGGACAGCGGTGCCCACGAAGCACACGTTTTAAATTTATCACTGCAGTTAATGAAATCTCATTCCAGCCAGTGGCTGTAAGCACCTCTGGATGTCAAGCTGCCAGCCTCAGATAAATGTCCCGTTGAATCCTACCAGGTTCCAATAAACAGCTTTTAGGTAGGAACTCGTGTCCAATTCCTAAACGTTAAAGAACAGCTTGTGTTTCAATCCCATCCAGGTGCTTTACAATCCTGGCACAACCCCTGACCACAGGGCTGTGCGTTTCGCATTAGTGCTCTCGACTCATCTCACATACCCCTGGCCATCCCCAGATCATCCAGACGTGGGAACACACCTCCTGGGGTCCAAAAACCACCAGGATAACACAGATGGCACCCACTGCTCCTGCCCTGCTCCCTGTTCTTCCATCCCTCCGGCCCCCTCGCAATGCTTTTGGGCAGGATTTCCAGCTCAGCCCCGGAGGAAACGAGTGCCAAACTCCTCAGCTACATCACCGACGGGGCTTAAACATCTCTGAGCTTTGGGCCGTGAGAGAGGAGGAGGAGGAGGAGGCATCCCCAGCAGCTCCTGCGTGGCACAGGGGACAGTGTGGGGCCGTGGGGACTCGGTGTGGGCACGGGCTGTGTGGTCCCCGCTCGCCCTTCTGCAGGGAAAGTACAGGGCGTCCGCGGGGCCCGAGCGGACCCGGCACAAACCCGCGTGCATCTCAATGAGGGGGGAGGGCCGGGCGCACACACGGCTCTGTAAATACTTCTTTATTAAGACATAAATACAAAGCCCAACGGGGAAGGAGCAGCGACGGGGCGAGCCGTGCCAGCAGGGATCCGTACGGATGATCTTACGACGCTGAACATCTGGTTCTGCTGCTCGCTTCCATAAAAATCATCTTTAAAACCTACTTGGGTTATATCTCCATCAGCTGCTCGGTGCCCACAATGACTTCATTAACATGTTTGGCTGAAAAGAGAGAGGGAGGAAAAGAAGAGGAATTGAGTTTTAGAGCAGCGCTTCAGACTCCGCATTTTTCAAATCTGCATCTTTAAAACAAATGAGAAAAGCAGATTCTAGGGAACTCGAACACAGATTTGCTGCCCTTTTTTGGTCTCCAGCGTCTCGCAGACACGATCCCACACACATGGCAGAAGCCTAAACAACTGACTAAACATCAGGAGGTTTCTCTGATGAGACTTTCCGCGTGTGTGTGTCACCACCAAGCAGCAGAGGCCCGACAGAAGTCCCAGCTGCCGCTGACAGGTGTACCTCCAGGTCCAAGCAAAGAGCCATCACCATCCAGCACGGAGACCTGACACAGAATTAAAACCCAGCAATCCTCCCTGGCCCTAAAGAGTGCGGTGTGCCCCCAAATTGCCCCCGGGGCTGGAAGGAGAGGGGCTGCTCAGCATCAGAGGGGCCACCACCGGGACGGGACAAAACCCTCTCTCAGCAATCCCAACGTAAATTTTATTTTAACTTGATTTCTCCCTCTTGGGTTCAAAAAATCCAGACGGACCCTCTCCCTGAGTGCTGAGATGAAGCAAGGTCTCCGAGCGCCGCTGTCACCTCAGGCTCCCACGGGGCACATTTGGTGGCGGGGCAGCTTGGACAAGGTCACTCCTGCCTGTTCCCAGGAGCTCGGCACAGGCTCGGAGGACACATTAACGTGCCAGTCCCTGCCCCAGCGCTGTTAATGCCCTGTACTGAAAGAGCCTCCCGTTTAAAATGCAAAAGCAGCTTGTCAGGGAAGGACTGCGAATAAGGGATCTCAAGCCAAAATAATAAAAACACAAAACTCAAAGCCCAGTGCTTAAAAAACCAAGTATGTGGCCTCAGCGCCTGACACAATGCCTGTGTGCTCCAAGTGGGTGTCCTCGGGGCACCGCCCCTGAGGGGGGAATCCAAATCGCTCTGGGTTGGCCACCGATTCAGGAGGAGTTCAGGTGGTTTGAACCGTGCCCCGAGGCTCTCTTCACACCCTCTCTCCCCTTTCTCCCCAGGAATAACAACAGGCTCGCATATCCGGGGTGCCTGGCATAACCCACCAGGCGTGCGAGGCGCTCGAAGGAGGCTGTGCTGTCTCCAGCACCCTCCACGGCAGCGGGGGGGAGGCAGCCAAGGGTGATGGAAAGAAGTGGTTGTGTTTTATTTACCCACCTAAAACTCCTCCCCTCGGGGGAGCAGATTTTGCAAGACGGCTGCAAAACAACAGCCATGCTACCCTCGGCTACATAAAGAAATTCCTGGCAATCCCCGAAGTGGCCGAGCCAACGCGAGGCTTCTCTTGGTTTTAAGGCATTACCTTTGCACCACGCAAACCATCACGCCAGAAGAGGTCTGATTAAACACTGCTCTGTCAGCTTCAAGGTGCATTTGGACTGTGGCAAGGTAATTTCCTGCTCCAGCCCTGGCCCCACAACCATGCAGATCCTCCTCAGCCTGGAGGATGGAGCAGGGCAAGCTGTGTCACCGCCTTTCAGAGACCCTTCGTGGAGGCAGAAAGTAAGAACGAGGAGCTGCTCCTCACTGCCAGCATCAGGTGGAGTAATTTATTCCCTGCTCAGGGTATTTAGTGACAACTGACAGCCCCGCAGCCTCAAGTAAACGTCTCGGAGCTCGAGGCTGGAGCTTGGAGCCTGATCTCCAGCCCTTGGAGCAGGACGAGCAGAGGTGGATGCAGCGCGCAGGGGAACGAGGGACTGAGTGTGCGTGTGCCAGGTGCAAGCGTGATGTAGGTAGCACCACACAGCATCTCCAGCACAGCCCTGCCAATAGCCCCAAGTCCAGCCTTCAGCTCCTCTCTCCTCCCGTCCTGGACCTCACACAGCTTTGCCAAGGTACCTCCAATCCAACCTGCAGCGCTTCTTGCCGTAACATTCCTCACCCCCAACAACTTTCCCAATATATCTCAAACAGGCCCTGTAGCAACTCCTGTGACTCCATTCCTGAACCTCCTCCAAGCAGACTACCTATCGTGTTGATTTCTGTGATGTGAATAAGACTCTGGCCAGCATCCAGCGGGAGTAATTACGTTATGCCTCCGCAGATGAAACATGCCTTCATCTGGGCCTGTGAAGCGCCGTGTCGATTCACGGTTCTATATATAGGTGATCTGTAGCAATACCTTTTAATAAGGAGCTCCTCGCTTCGTGTCAGACAGCATCCTGCACCGTGCTGCGTGCGGGGCTGGGCCGGGCCCCGTCACATTCTTTGTTGCAGAGCGGGTTCGAACTATTTGTATTTTGCACTGACACGCTCGCAGCCTCCTTCCGATATCTCGTGTTTTCCATCTGATTAGCTAAAAATGCTTTTCAAGAGCGGGTGAGTAAGAGCATTCCCGTGTTCCAGGCGGGGAAACTGAGGCAGCAAGGAGCTTCGAGAGTTTACGCAGCCTGCCAAAGCCCCAGGGGAAAGCAGAGCCTGCGCTCCCTGATCTCCCATCCCATCCCATCCCATCCCATCCCATCCCATCCCATCCCATCCCATCCCATCCATCCTGCCTTGATCCCCGCCGCCAGCACACCCAGCACGCCCGGCGTGTCGCTGCTGCCTGGCAGAACGAAATCCCCAAACTCCCTTCTCCTCGTACGGGCCGCAAGGAAACGCATGAATGTGCCTGCCTCGAATCCACAAGAAAGGTGTTTTTTTTTTTTTAAGCGATAAAGGGAATGGTTTTGCTAGAAACAAAGCCTGATTCCGCAGCCCAGGGGGATGCGATGGGGAGATAGGGATTCACCCCGCTTCCCTCTTCCCTTCCCGGAGCCCTCCTCGCGGAGGGAAGGGAGTTCAGACTCCGCCGGGTGTGCCAAAGGGAGCCGGGCTGCGGGGAGCGTTTCATTATCAGCCGTGGCTGCCAGTTGCCGGTGGCTCTGGCTGGTAGCAGCAAGCTCAGTTCATGCAGAAACTCTGCCTGAAACTCCGGGGGGAGGAGGGAGAAGTACCTCACATGCTTCGCCGTTCAGCTCCCTTCTCCTTCCCCAGCTCCCCATTAGGGATTTCTTACCAGGCTGCCTTTTATCTGACACTGGCAGGGTTACAGATGCATTCAGCCCGCAGAGAAAGAAGAGGGATTAGAGAAAGGACTTTGAGAAAGCCTCCGAGTTGGACCCTGCAACCTTAAATCATGTTCAACGAGATCTTCTCAGATTGGGAGCATCTGGCGCTAAGCGAATCCAGAGCTGATCAACACATCCAGCCTCCTGATTAGCACTTTGATTCAACTTGCTGACGCAGCCCGGCCCGAAGTCAGCCCGGGTGCTTGAACCGAGCGGCCGCCGAGCTTTTCCTGAGCGTAAATCAAAAAGCTGTCAGGCGTTGTGTGCGCGTCCCTGCTCGGGAGGACGTGTGTTTACACATACCGGCCGCGAGCCCCTTCGGAGCCGTCCGCAGGGCCGCGGGGAGAGCCGGGGAGCAGCGGCAGAGCCCTCGGCGCTCTCGGCTAAACCCAAATTGCAAGGCAAATAAACAGCGGGGCGGAAATGACTGCAGAGCCCAGCGCAAACCCTAGCACCGGGCCTGGGGGCCGCGGGCCCTCCCCAGCCCGGCTGGCAGGTTCCTGCCAGGCCGCTCGCAGCGAGGGGATGCCGGAGCATTCCTTGAAAAGCCCCGTGAAAGCATCTCCTTGTTGTTTGCTCAATTAGCCCCAGACAGATCGCTGCTGCTGCTGCTGGTGGCAACGCCGGGTTGTAAAGGAGGAGGGGAAGGAGGGGAAAGGGAGGGAAAAAAAAAAAAAAAAAAGGAAAAAAAAAAAAAAAAAAAAGGTTAGGGCCTAGGCCCAGGACCACCACGAAGTTCCAGCCCTCAGGGGCTCCAGAAAACGTTCAGTTTACTCACTCAATTACATACACTGTTTTATAAACCCTTTAAAATAAAATAGAAAACAGTCCCTGGCACAGAATTACTGCTCTATTATACAGCAGTGATGAAAGCCACTGCTGTGTATTTGCTCTCTTTAAAGCAAGAGATAGTTTAACTTAAAAAACGAGGTGGGGGGGGGGTTGGGGGGGGCGGGGTGGCTGCACAAACGCATGCACGAAAACACGCCGTGGGTGGCTCCTACCACACTCACCCAGGACAGAAAGGATCAGAGAAGTGGGAGAGAAGAGCAACTTGTCTCTGCAGTGATGCTTGGCCCGGGAAAAGCGGCCAGGTTGCGGGGGGAGAGGAACTGGAGGGGCTTCAGGGGATGGGAAGCAGCTGAAGCTCGGCTCTGGGAGGCTGGAGGGTGTTTTAAATTACACGTAGAGATAAAGAAGGGAAGCAGGTGATGGGGGCCGAGCTGTTGGTGTTTAGGGAGCACTGGGGCTTTCCAGTCAAGGCCTGCTCTCTCCCCAGCCACGCTGAACTTAGGGGATCGCCAGAGATTGGGGTGCCGAAAGGCCAGGGGTGTCTCAGAGCCCTCCCGGGGGCCAGCAGATGGACAGGGGGGAAGGAAGGAATGGGAAAGAAATTACTCCTTCAGTGGAGAAGTGATTGCTCAGGGAGTTAGGAGAAACATTAAACATTAGTCAAGGGAAAACGAGGTGAAGAGCTAGGGATGTGCACAGCAGCAAGTTCCTTGGGGGACAGGGAGACAGCATCCTAATACTGTGGCAGAGTCCCAGCAGCCCTTTAAGAAGAGGCCTGGGTTATAGTGATGGACGTGATCCCTGGGGATCTCAGAAATGTCAATCTGACAGACTCCATCCACACTTCCCCCCAGGACGGCAGTAATTTCATATCTGCCTGGAGACTGCTGCCCGCTGTGCAGGACACAAGTCGAGGTCCCCTTCCTTTCTCGGGCACCCATTGGGGTGCTCTTCCTGGCTCTTTCATGTGGCCGAGCTCTAGCAGAGCACAAGCGGTTATTTTCTCTGCGTGGAGCATGTACAAATATTTCCACAAGGTTACGAACTGCTGCCTTCTGGGGAGGCCTCGCAGCGTGTGCGAGTGTGGCAGTTCCTTTAACCCGCTGGCTCGGGAAGCCTCAACCTCCCCGGCCGAGGGGAGGACGAAGCGCCGCTGGATGGATGTTCCAGGGAAGTTTCCTGCCACCGCTAAGGCCAGAACTCATAAACCATTTTTATACAGCTTGGAAAGGAGGCTCGAAATGTGTCGCTGATGCAAAAGACTCCTTCAGGGAACTACCTGCCAGCTGATATCTCTGTCAGGGACGTTCAGCAGTTAAAGTGCTTTAGGGAATGAGTCACACGGACCTCCTGGTTTCCCTACGGATTTACACCATTCCTCCTTTCCAGCTCGTCTTGCACCCCAGTGCACGATACACGTGTGCACTGTTTAGTCTGCGTCTGTTCTTCGCAAGCTTTCGTAACTCCCATCCGCACCGCAGCATGCGTTCTGCTCCCGACCTTGTGTCGTGTTAAGGGTTTTCAGTTCCCCAAGACTTCACCAGGAGGTACTCAGCATCCTGCAATAGCGGATCCTGCTCGTTCAGGTCCTGCCTGAATGCAGCAAGAGCATCAGAAAGCCCTTTGCTTCCTCCCTGGCCCTGTCCTGCTCAGTCTCAGCTGGGCTGAGGCATCCCCGCAAGCAGCCGCCCATTCATGTGTAGAGGCTTCGTAAGCCGTACCTGCCTTCCGAGGATGACATTAGAGAAAAATGTGCTCTTTGGCCCTCATTAAAATGAAACAATCTCACTCTGTTTCATTGAGAAGTCCTAGGGCTCCAAGCTTGGAACGGGATTTGGAAAATGATCGGAAACGGGAGCCAGTCCTTACTGGATATGTGCCTTTTTCTGTTCTTGTGAGAAACCACACGCTTTTGGCTACGTGATAAGCCTCTGGAAAAAATCTCCATTTGCACATGTTCTCAGGAGGGCAGCTAAAAGCTCCAGAGAGTTTGCACCAAGTGCCTGTGGAAGTGCAGGCAAGAGACAGGGCTTCCCCCGCTCGTGGCCCTGCTCCCTGGACCAGCGCAGTGCTCAGCACCGAACCGCTTCCCTCTGGTACCCAGAGGGATCCTGCATGGGCATGAGAGAGGTCGAAAAAGGATGCAGGCAGACTGCAAGCAGTCAGGGGGCGAGTGCCAGGTGGGAAATGGAGCATGGGACTGCTAGGGAAGGGAACTGGGAATGGCATCCACGGTCAGACCAGAGGAGGAGGCAGGTGGGTGTCCGGGTATAACAAAGTGAAAGACGAGAATAAAAATCTCTGTGGGATTAAGGCTAGAGGGAAAAAAACAAAGAGAAGACTGGGAATGGGATGAGAGTAGTGCTCAGACAAAGCCCTAGCAGGGAGCTGTGGCACAGGAGTCAGGATCGGATAGGAAAGAGGTGATGTAGTCCAAGGGCTGACGCTGGGGGCAGGAGCAGTAAAGCCTGCAGTAACTACAGCCTTCTCCCCCCAGCATCAGGAGTGAATCTCAGGGCTGTCGACACCCCCTGGGCATTTGTGAAACCTCCTGGCAAAGTTCCTCTTGCCCTGCTCCGGACCCAGCTCAGGATGACCCACTACTGTCAGTTCCCATCAGCTGGAGCAGCTGAAGCTGTATAATGGAGTTCAAGTTCCTGGCGCTGCTAACGATCCATGCAAGGGCCAACATGATCCCATATAACATTTTTTTTTTTTCTTTTCAGTGGATTGAACCCTCCCTCCAAACATTTACAAAGCAAACATTAAGGCTAAAATATCCAGTCTGCAGCAGTTAGGGAACGCCACACGTAACGTGCAACGTTAGCACTAAGTTGGGCAGTCAGAACGAACAGGCACACGATCAGCATCTCCCCGCCTCTCAGGTCTCTGCAAAATAGGAGGAAAACGCAACCACACTCATGCTGAGGAGATGAAAATGAGGTTGTTAACAGCTGCGAAGCACTAAGATGACAAATGTTGCAGAAAGGCCACAGAAAGGATCTTATTTCTTGCATAGTGTACAGTAATTAAGGTTTCAGACTCACACTGAAAAAAGACAGGAAAATGAAAAATATGGAACAACCCCACGCTCAGCATGCACTCAGCAGTACGTTCTGCGTGCTGTCTGTGTCAGGGCACCACAGAAAATAAAAATATATGGTTGCATTAAAAATGTATAGCAACAGGCACAGCGAAGCCTTAGCCTACATCCCGGTCACGGAGGTAATGCTCCTCCTAAGTATGTACCAGGATGCCAAGCTAAGATTACATCAGCAGCCCGAATCCTGGTGATTTTTCCTTCTCTGAAAATACACTTTGTGGCAACAACACTGCTGTAATGCCCTTTTTGGGTGTGTAATGACTCAAGCTGTCCCCAGATGACACTGGCTCCTTAATATCCAATGCACATAAAATATCCCAGCCCCACGGACAACAGAGATGACGGTGAGGGATGAGGCGGGGAGCTCTGCGTCGGTTTTGCTGGTTACATCCTATGTGTGTGTCTTTACCATCTCTGTTCTCCGTGTGCCTTTGAAGAAAGGTTAGGCCAATTTATTGGGTACGCCTCTTCCTGACTAACCTATACCAGATGTACAACATGCTCCCTGCTGGATCTGCCCTAATGACTCCTTTGGGAATTGTACTCCCTGACTCTGGGGCTCGTCTGACTCCTCGGCTGGCCCATCACCAGCACTCCCTCTCCCTAGCCCTTTCCAACGAGGGCATGCTGCTTTTGAGCTCCTCTTTAAAAACAGCTTCATCAGGAAGGCTGGAGCATAATCGTAATAACTGTCTCAGAGGCAGTGATTGAATGCTTTGTGCAATTAAGCTCTTTCAGAACTGCTGCCTGTCATTTCCTATCCCTTTAATAATTACCTCCTTATTCCTAGGTACCAACATGTTTTTCTAACTGTTACCTGGGTGAAGGAGCTTTCACAAAGCCTGTCTGTTAATTCTCCGCTAGCAAATTTCTTAAATTGAAGTATCAAAGAGGAAGTAAAGTGGATGCTTCCTTCGCATGGCAATAAAAGCAGTAGGAAGAGAATAGCATGACTCTCGGGAGGCACCGGTTGCAAACACAGAAATTTTATAAAACTCCCTAACACGATTTTAGCAGAGGCACTTAAAAAGTACCGTGTCTGGCCAATGCTGTGACGGGGCCTGAAGTCACTGCTGACAGCTACCTGGCCCCTCTCTGTCTCTAACTTTCTTTTTGGTTTGAAACAAGCTGCATCTGATCTACCCCAAAAACCAGGGCTGGAGCGCTCCTTCTATTTAGGTGTCCAGAGCTTTGCCAAGCCCGTTATTGAGTGATGAGGTCTCCCACCAGGTCCCCAGGGAGATTATCCCACAGCCGACCAGACCACATCGTTAGGAACATGTTCCAGATATCCAACCTAAATTGTGCTTAATTCAATCCCATTACTCCCAGCTGCACCATTTGGACCACCCTAAACATGCCCCTGCCTCTTCCGCAGAAGGAAAAGGATGAGAGCTGGTTTGAGTTACGTTTGCCTACCATTTGTGGTAGCTGTTCTTCTGCCATCCTCCTTCCGTGGAACTGGAGTTTCGCTTTCTGAAAGGAGGTCAGTGGCTCAAAGAGCTCTTGTACCCTGACCAGGGCTCACTGGGAGCAAACAGCCGCTCCTGCGGCAAACTCAGCTCCGGGCTGTGCAGGATGGTGCGGGGAGCTCTGTACCTTTGATAAATCCTGGCCGATGCTCTGGAATAAGGAACTGCATTTTTTTTTTCCTTCTTTAATGTTTCTGGGAAGGTGTGTGCAGCTTTGCTGAGGTGGTTTCTAGCGTGTAACTCCCAGACTGGGGTCAACAGCCAGCTGCTACCGCTTACGTCTGCCGAGGTGCGATCAGCTCGCAACAAAAGGTGGCTGCGACCCAAGAGAAGTAGTTTTTTTGTAACCTGGCTGTGAAGGCTAGAGCTTGAAGAAGGAAAAGTTACCAAACAGAACAACACAGCCAAAGTCTTGATGAAAGGGGGAATATGGAAACAGACTTCCAGGGCCACACCAAAAGCTTGGCACGAGATACGGGAAGTCTTGGGCAGGGGAAAGGAAGTCATGGCATGCTTTCACAGCAAAAAAGAGGGCCCAGTTTACTGCGGGACCAGGCAAGGTCAGAAGAGACATGCTGGGCTGGAAAAACTCCACAGTTCAGGAAATAAGTCATGAACTTCACAGACAAATCCCAGACCACCGAGGAGAACCTGACCCCCAGCCCAAAGAAATTCCAGACCGGTTAGGAAACTGAGGCAGGGAAACGAACTGAGGCTGCATTATTTTTTCTTGCTCAGCATAGTGGTGTATTCATAATCCACCCCAACGTCTCTGCTAACGTCAATCAGACGCTCCTGGACAGTTTAACTGGAGGGGCCACAGACTCACTGAGGAGTGGATTTAAGCTTTGGAGAGGTGAGCACGTGGCCCTACAAGAAAAGGCAAATGAACCACAGCTTCCAGCACCGTTCTTCTCCCTCCTAAGATGTTGACAGACCCTGGGAACTGTTCAGACGAGGATGATCAAGAAAGGGTGATTTCCATACCAAGATCAACCAGACCAGGGTCTGCACCCTGGAAGAAACTACCAAAATAGACGTGAGTGAGGCCAAAGTGTGATGCTTCTGTCTAAAATGATCTACTAAAGAAATTGAGCACAGTCTTACTTCCTGAGATATTCGCTAAATCTGCACCCTGTTTCCTCATAGTTCAAACTGGAGGGTTACAACCAAGCGTGACCTGATCCAGCTCTCCTGTTGGCTCATGCTCAGGGGAAGGCACAGATGGAGCACCACGAATAGTGCAAATCTTCAGGGGTAGGCGGGCAACGAACCCACAAAACCCACTGATTCAGAGCGATGTGCTGGGCAAAGATATGGGCAGGCAGAGATCGTGGTACATAGGGACCAAGACCACAGAGCAAAGCACACTTGCTGGGTATTTCCTACAGTATGTGACCCAATTCCAGGATCACAGCTTTGTTTCTGTGGGTCTCTTTTACTTCTAGTTTCAAATTAAAGGACAAATTTCCATATGGACAGCTGACAATAGGTTATGGCATACGACATTAAGAGCAAACCCTGCTCCGTGTGAGGACACTTACAATTGGGAAACCACCCATATACTATAAAGACAAAGCAAGCAAACAAACCCTGATCTGACTGAACAGCTTCACATGGAGCCTGCAAAGGAACTCACTTTTGTCCTCAGTCCACACCCTAGAGCAGGGATCTGCCAAACCCCAACCATAAATATTCATTAAAAAGCCCTCTGCTTGGGATGCAGTCACTGAGACAGCCATTTCCTGCCCATTATCTCTTCGGGCAGGAAATCAACAGTTCCACTCAGGCGGTTACCAAGCCCTCACCACTCACAGCTTGATTGGACGGCCTAAGTTTGCCCAAAATTAGGGCCACATAGTTGTAACCTCTCTGAAACCCCAAAATAACATTTCATTTCACTAAGGCAGAGCTGAGCGCAGCCGCCCTTGTTTTTAGTACTGAGCAGAGCAGCTCCCAGTGTGCTGCTGCACCTTGAGCTGCTGCTTGGAGCAGGGTGAATGGGAGCACGCTGACAGCCAGCCCGGGTTGCCAGCACAAAGAGAAGGGTGTCTTTCTGATCAATAATTCGACTGCGCCACCCCTTTCACTCACACAGAGGATTAGTCAAAATAACAGCTCCTTCTGCTGAGGACAACTTCGAGATGATCTAATTGTGGTCTCTGGGAAAAGACTGCCTCAGCACCCAATCTTGTTCTTCATAATAACAACAAAGTTCTCCTGCCAACTCCTGAGGAGCAAGTCCCTGAACTGTTCTTGTGCCAAGAAACTGTACTTTCCATGAAAAAACAATATTATAGGACAGCACTCTGTAGAGCTGCCACTGTTCGCTGGCACTTTATGAAGAAACAGGAAGAAAATCTGGATGAGGAAATTCTAAAAAGTAATTATAAATGTACTGTAAATACAGCTCGTCTACTTACCTTTGGTTTCCAGTCTCTGATCGCTTCCAATTAAACAGTCTTTGATGTCTGCACCCTTCTCTATCACGGCATTATGACAAATAACACTGCCCTGAAGACAGCACCTATAATGCAAGCACAAGGTAAAGCAAGAATATGGTTAAAAATGACAGGTACAAAACAAAGGAATCCAACAGAACATCTAAAAAGCCTATGACACAATTCTGTAAGTAGGTTCAGTTATGCTCTTTTCTCAAAAACTCCACTACTCTTATCCTGATCCTCACACCTGGCTGCCAGAGCAGGTTTGCAAAAAAAGGGTTTCCAGCTTTACCTCCTGTTAGAACAGTTTTCCTGTATGTTTCCTTAGCAGAGGAAGTCCTGCCAGAGGATTTCACAGGCAGGACACTGGCCTGGGAACTGGGACGTGGATCTCATACTTTCCACGGACAGTATGAGTGACTGCACAGGTCACTTTTCTCTCAGTTCCCCAGTTAAAAAGAGGAGAAGCAGCCCAGTCCTTCCCTGTGAATTCTGCTGAGAAGTTTCATACGTTCCAAATTGCCAGGCACTAAGAAGGGATGGTCAGAAAGGGCAGAAGATCAATACCTTAACTGGATGGCTTTATTCATTTCACGTTCAAGCAAGCAAACACAATTACTCAGCAGTACCAAACCCATGAGACCCACACTGCAGCTCTGGAACTGCTCTGCCAATTGACACCAAAGTCTGAAATTTACATAGGCTGGAGCTTTAGCTAAAGTAACCTTCTTCCAAAATGTTTTTGAATTGGTGGTAACCAGCTTTCAAATCTGCTGATCTGATCATCTCGTTAGGAAAGAAGTTCAGAGTTCAAGTGTTAGCTCCATAACTCCTCTACTGAGATGCTGAGTGAGTTACTACACGTTGGTCTGTGCCTGCAGATGATTTGTTTCCTCATTTTTACATGTGCAGGGAAAGGTAGAAATCACTGGAGGACACACAGTGTGAAGGCATCCAGCTAAGAAACGCCTAAATACACCGAGTCTAACACGCATCCAAACCAGCTGCTTGGGAGGAAGGTGTAAGAGAAATACACAACACGCCGAGATGGAGGGAGTCTGTGCCCCCATGTTCATTCTGTGCTGAACCATGGTATTTTATCTAACATTTCCGTTAATGATAGTTAGAACTGTGGATATTCTCACCATCCTCATTGAAATAGCCGATCTCTTTCTGAAGTTTTTGGTTTCAGTGACGTTCTGCATGGTGGGTCCCACAGCTTAACCTCTCTGTGACACCCGCAGCCGTTCCCTGCCTCACCCCAGGTCTCCCCGCTGCTCACTGCACCAGTGAAACACCATCAGGCTGGCTCGGGAACAGAAGAGGCATCTCGGAGCTTGAACTAAGAGCACAGAAGGGTTTTGGTGCCAGGTCAAAGCCCTCAGCCTCCATTTTGCAATGAACGGAGAGCCAGCCAGCCAGCCATGGTCCTCAGGAGAGAAGGGAAGCTTCCATCCTCACTCCACTCTGCCAATCCTGAAATTAGTTCCTAGTATTTTCCTGCTTACACATCCCCCTTATCTAGTACGGAGAGCTTGCCATTAAACATCTAACAATCCTGTCGCTCATGTGAGCCAGAGCAGAAACCATCTGCCTCACAAACACGGCATTAATTCTGCAGGAGTAAAAGCAATAAAAACGGACCTCAGCCACGGTGGTTAGCAGTTACGACTCCCCTTGAGCAGACTGTCCCCTCTGAACAATCATTCTTTTAACTCGCTTCAAACTCCCCCTCCTCCGACCTACAAGGAGGCAACGCGAGCAATTATGCTACAAGCAACCAGCTCAGGTTGCCTTGGCAAGGTTTTTACTAACATGTTAATAAGATAAAAAGCGGCAAAGATACACAGCAGACCCCTGCCTGCCTTTGCTCTCACACTGTCATGAGCTGCTTCCTTCCCAATGGCCCCGGGTACCCGTGCAGGGGCTCAGGCCATCGTCTCGTGCAGCAGCATGTGCTGGGGGAACACGGCGCTGGAAATCGGGCTGGAAGATGAAATCGGTGGAGGGAGGGCTGCCCACCACCGCTGCCATCCCCAGCTGGCTTTCAAGACCAGCAAAGGGGATGGGAGGGACCGAAATTTGCCCACCGAAATGGCTCCCATCCAACAGGGTGCTCCCAAACACCTCCTCCTCCATCACTCTCCCCAGCGGCTTTGGTTCCCAGTATCTATCACTTCTCCCAGGCACAAGAAGAGCCGTGGGTAGGCTGAGACCCTCGCCCCCCGTGGCATCAGCAGAGGGGGGATCTGAGCTCCTGTTGTGGTCGGAGGGTGTCGGACGTGTGTTCAGAGCCTGCCTGGGGAGAGCGTTTCAACTGCTGGGCAATGAACAGCACCGTAAGCAAGAAAGTGCTGATGACATTAACATCAAAGATAAGGGGGGGGGTCCTGCCAAGCCCTTTGTTGGAAGGGCAGCCCAGGGAACCAGGGCGAGCACGTCTGTGCCAGGTGCTTGCAAACCTTCCCCAGTGCCAGGGGGAAACAAAACCAACCCCCCCCGCCACCCCGGGAGCTTCTCAAACCTCACCAACCCCACCGAGGGAAGGAGCTTTAAAACCGTGCTCAGCCCTAAGATTAGCCCAGTCACACAACCCAGCAGCGAATCCGGCTTTTATTGCTCAAGTGGAACAAAACTTCAGGAGATAAAAACACAATTTGTGGGTGTTCCCTTCACCCGCTGACAGATGTAACACAGCCATTTTGAAACCACTTGTAAATGCCTTTTTTTCTAAAAAGTATGCTCGAAAGCCTGCCAAGAGAAGTATTTTGTGTGTTTATTTAATTTTTACTATTTTTTTTTTTTTTTAAATTGAAGAGTGAGGAATAAACTTTTATTCTCTTACCGGGTAAATATCACATCTCGGGGCAACGTGCTGTATTCTCCTCGGATAAATAGCCACCGGCTTTCCTGCCCTGCTTAACAATTAGGTGCCATTAGTCCTCAAAGGTGCTCCGACAGCATTCGGCTTCATCGAAGCTGTTGTGTGTGTGTGCATATGCACATATTTGATGTAAAGCTTTATAATGCAAACCATATTTATTTTTTTTGCCCTTAAAATGTAGTATATTTTTAAACTTTTCAGCACTGTGAAAACGGATATCTCCTGACCTTAAAATCCAAAGAGCATGTTCAAACCCACAAGAGGAACTAATTTGGGGCATTTGATTTATGGCTGAAATTTCAATTTGAATTTGTTTTAAGTGCAATCACAAACTGCGAGTCTGGCAGCCGAGCGTTTTTGCGGAAAATAAATAAAAATATTCCGTGCGCGTCTGCGTTTGAGAGAGAGCATTTTTACAAGCCTGGTCCTGTAGTGGTAACAGATGGAGATGTCGGCGAGCTAAGGCATTAATTTCTTCCACAGGTACGATGTGCGAAGGAAAGCACGGGAGAGTGAGTGTGTGCACGGGTGCATGTGGGTACGCTACACGCCTCCATCTGAGACAGCGAGGCTGGCTCTGGCTTTTTTTTTTCCTCCTGAAAGTGAGAGAACAAGAGCAAAAGGAGTAGTGGCCAAGGAGGCATGGGGGGATTACAAGGATTTAGGTCTTTAAACTGCAGACCACCTAACAAGATCACTCTGAAATGCCACTAATTTCAGCTAAGGCCACAGACCTCCCTTCCTCTGCCCTCCCTCTCCCCCCCATTGTAAACAACTAATCCCAGCAGAAAACAACAGAGAGCAAAATGTACACACATTCTGCAACATTCCAGGTCCGGCTTTATCTTTTATTTATTTTTCCAAAAGGTCAGCGTATGTATGGAGGGAGGGTGGGGGGGGGGGGAGGGGAAGAAAGCCAAAAAAACCTCAAGTCCATCTCTTGTGTGGGCTCGAAGGAAGCCGGGAGAAAGCAAAGTCCAAGAGCACACAATATGGAGCTTTTATAGCGCGGCGATTCCTGGCCTCGGCTCGCTTTCCCCTCCCTCTATTTGTGGCAAAGCCACATAGCTTTAAACCAAAGGACAGGGTGGTCGATTACATCTGAAAGAAATGTAAAGAATTGAGAAAGAATTCCATCTCCTGTCGAAATTATAAATAAGGAAGTATTAGTCCCCGAGACAGGCTGATTTATGCAGCCCTGGAACTGCTGACTTTCAGCCCGAGTATCAGTCTATAAATCAAACCCTTAAATCAAGTGTGTCAATTGCTGCAGCGCTGAGACACTTCAGAACAGAAAGGCACCTACCACCGAAAGCAGGAAGCCTGCCAGGGGACCGAGGTGCTGTACCCTTCGTAATTTTCCAACGTGTAAATCTGAGATCAAACGTCCTTGGGGGGAATGGGAAATCCAAATACGCCGCGCTCAGCACACCGGGAGCTGGCTGCAGGAGTCCAAGACACAACCCCCTAATTACAGGCTACCCACTGATTATTTAGGACTCTGTGATTAAAGTGATGAACGCTCCTGGGAGAAAGGGGCTTAAGTAACCGAGGTCAAGACCTCAGCTGCAGCTCTCGCCCGCGTTGTGCAAGCTGAGGAAGGTATGAATGTCACAGGTTTGCCTTACAGCAAAGCTCCTGAAACGCCCGTGGAAGCTATCCAGGTCTGCCGGTTTAATCCAATTGTGCCAAAAAACCGACGCGACCTCCGTTGGGAAGCAAAGCAAATGAGGTGTCTAAAATGCAACGCTTCAAACTAGAGGCTCGAGCTGAAGAAAAGAGCTCGAAGCGTAACGCTTAGGACGGCCCGTGGGCAACGCGCCGCCGTGCCAAGAAGTCAGGGCTCTTGCTCCTCCGGATGAGCTAGGAAGCAGAGACTGATTCGGGAGTTAAAAGCCAAGGGTGACATGCCTCGGCAGCTACTTTGCTGACGGAGGGGTAACAGCTGTGGATTCCCCTGGGAGCAACATCCCATTCTGCCCTGACCAAGGAGATAACAGCCCCGGCACGCACCTTAACGGTGGGGAGAGGTGGCAAGGAGGCGGGCAGCGAGCTCTCAACCCCACCAGCAGCCCCTCAAGGAATCCCCCTTCAGCCTGTGTGTCACTGGCTGGGCCACGCAGTCACAGGGACAAAGCACAAAGACCATGGGAAGCAGGGAAGAGGCAAAAACACCATTAGGAAACTTGAGGACCCAAATGTTGTCTTCACCAACATTTAGTTTTGCACACTTAGGAGCCAACTCAGGGTACTGCGGATCTCACGTTATGCACTCAAGTAAATACCAAAGACTACAATAGATGCCAGCAGTACGTGCTATAATTTATAGATACATTTCAAAGAAAGCATTCTTAAGTGAATTTGGGCTTTGATCTCCTGTTTTTCCCCTTGGGGGTAACAAAAACATTCTACCAACCCCCTAAATTCTTAACCCGTCTCTGAGGGTGTTTTCACTAAGGAACTTGTTTTATGTCTCTTTTCTAGCCAAGCTCATCACTGTGGTATGGCTCCTTTACACTTCTTCCCCACACCCTAAACATTTTGCATTACATATTGCGTATACTTGCCAGCACTCGTATTTTCCAGTGAAAGTTCAACTGACCTTAAAGGGTTGCCTCAAACCTACCTTAACTTGTTTTATTAAGTGAAACTTCGGCTGCTGGGGGAGGTCGCCTGGAAGGTTGTGCCTCACCTCTGAAACTTCAGATAAATCCAGCTGATCTCGGAACAAACAAATTGGTGGCCTTTTATGTAGCTGAAAGCCCGGTTTTGCACACTTCAGCAAAAGCACACGCTGAAACCAGTTTCACACCAGGAAACCCTATGCGGGAAAACTGACCTCCCTCTGGATTCGCTCTTACAGAGTGGAAGGGCCACATCTTGCACGGCTTTACACACGCACAGCTGATGCCCAGGAGAAGCTATCTATGTCTATTTTAAGGTAACAGAGCAGAAAAGCTGTATCTTCACTCCCATCACAGAGTTTGCTTTGCTTGCTCCCCAGCTGGCCCAGTCAGACTGACAGGGATAACTGACACGTGTTTTCCCTGGGGTTTTCAAGAGCAGTTCGGGACCGAGCACTGTAGCCCTCCGTCGGACATTACTGGTTAAATCAACTTCCATATCGTACAGGCTAGGTTTACAAGTAAAAGAGGACTTGCTAAACGTTGCCCTTAAAAACAGACTGGCTTCCTGGAGCTACTCTGAACTTGTTCAACTCCACAGTCCCCTCAAGAACTCAGAGGAAAAAATCTGGCACTGGGAGAATTTCTTCCTTCTCCATACCCAGGCTGGGAAAATTTTCAACAGCACTGATGGCACTTACACAGAGATTCCCACCAAAACCCGCGAGCAATCAGACGCTTTGAAAACGCGCATACCCCTCTTCAATTAGAGCCATGTGGCTAGCAGGAGGCAGAAGCTTATTTATAGCTCTGAAGTCAGACATAACTCTGGCCACCTGAAGAAGAAGATCAGCAGAACGAGAGGAGCTGTTTTAAAATGCCACTTTTCAGAGCTGACCTGTGCTTTAAGTTCAACATTTGGCATACAAGATGTTTGTAAAACGGGGAAGAGCTCCCTGCGCTATCAGGGAAACATCTGTATCTGAGTTTAAAGAGCAGGTGATTTATTTGAGATAGATTGATGTACCAGGAAGCTAGCCAGAAGAAAATGTTTTTTGAGGAGCTGATAGTAATAATGGTTCAGAGATTCACAAGATAACAGGTACTATATGAGAAATATCCTAAATACAATACAACAGAATTCAATTGCTGTTGAAAGTAACTGAAAACTGGCCCTGCAAGGAGCTTACCTGCTTTCTGCTCGCTGCTTGCCTGGTTTGTCCTCTCTTCTTCAATTGACTTTCCTGAAAGCAAACTGTTGACCTTAGGTTGTCTCTATCCAGTATCTCATGAAGCACGTGCATTGAATTAAATAGGAGGATTAAAATTATGGTTCCTGACCAAAAGAGTTTACAATATAAAACCAAAAGGTGGGAGAGAAAGGACAGAACATAACTGCTACATAACCAAGAGAAATAAGAGCCCTTTTTATAGGCAAGGACCGTATGCAGCTTTATTTATATATTTGTACCTATCTACATCCATGATATATTTTATATTTATATATGCTTTATCCATATTTAAGCTGAGCATATGCTTTTTCTGAGTTAAGTACTCAGTTTTCATGTGCCTTCTGCAAAACCTATTCTAGCCTTATTCTTTCCAAGGTTAGCATAGTGCAGGGATGCAATTAGTATTGTGAGACCGAGCATCCAGAAGACAACAGCTGAGGATACAACAAGTTTGGGAATCCCTGCATAAGCACAACTTAATTCCCAGCTTTGCAAGCTATGGTGCTGGAAACGACTTCATCTCCTCACTCTTTCTCATGAGGGAACGCACTGTAAAATATATTTTACAATTTCAACAGAACGTTGCTTTGGCAATGGGATCATTCCTTTGTACTGCTATTATCCAACGGGAAAAAGACCACTTATGTGCTGAACCCCTATAAATGCTCGATTCCATCCTGGTTTTAATTACAACTTTCTTCAAACCGCTCGCTGCTTCTACATCAGGTGCTGATTTGGCACTATTGAGGAAACAACCAATAAACTTCACAATCAATCTGCAGTTAGTAGTCAATCCAGCTCAGCTTGCTTGTTGTTTTCTTCCTTTGTACATTTTCTCAAAGAAAAGTAGCAATAAATTGGAGCCATGTGGTACACGAGAGCAGCGGTTAACTAGTCGCACGTGGTCTCGCTCCAGTCCACTCACCGAGTAACGTTACGGCGTCTGCGCCTCCCACTTCAACACGAGTAGCCAGAGCCTGATGAACGCCATCCAACCCATAACTTACTGTCTTCGAGTGACTGAACGAGTTAGACGCCAGTTTCAGCCAGCATAACGTTAATTGGTGTCAGTCCTTCCTCCACAAATGTGGGTACTTGAGTCCTCCATGCACGTTTTTCATCCAGCCTATCCTTTCTGCCTAGATATCAGAGCTCCCAAAGGTTTACCCCATTTCCAGGCGAGACTCATCTAACTTTCCCCAACAGCAAATATTCACCCCACCCCCCAGCACTTTTCACAGCTCACCGTGTCACCTCCTTTGCCTGCCAAGCCCCCAGGCTGCCAGTGTTACAGCGGAGGCGAGCGGGCTGCAAGGAGAGCACCCCTACATCAAAGACCTGGGGCTGGAGGGGCCCTGCTGCACGGCACCACATCTAACCCACACAACAAACAAAAGGGTCAGCCCCAAATCCAACCCAGACTCGGGACATGCACAGCTACCGCGGGAGCATTCAGACGCACGGAGTTTTCGCGTGCCCTGTAATTTCAGCTCGATGAGTAAATTCTCTCCGGCCACGTAACTCAGTGCAGCCATTTGTCACCGAGCTCTGGGGAGCCGTGCAGAGGGAAACAAGAAGCCTTTCCCCGCTGCAGCCTGTCACCTGGGCAGTCAGCATCTCTCAGCACTTGTGCTGTTGTATAAATTACGTCCCTCCCAGCTTGGTCAAGGATGGCCATCATTCAGCACGTATGTAATCTTCGCTATTTTATTGTCTCATTGATGGAAGAATTAGCTCACAGCGGGAAACACATTAAGAAAGGACTAGCAATTATTTTGCCCGTGTTGCTAACTTCTTTAATCCCCAGTAATCTCTTCTAAGGGGGATTCATATCTACTCAAATCACTTCACAGGAGACATACATAGCTTAACAGAAGCCCCTACACGCCAGGGCTGGGAAAATCAAAACCCCTGCTACTGCTCCTGCAGAATATCAGACACTTCAGCCATCACTGGAGAAGGGATCGTAACTTGAAAACAGCACGCAAGGGTGAAATCAAATTTCTCGATCCATTCCATTTTGAAGGAACTGTTTCAAAGGGCATCATCTAGGTCATAACCTCTGTTTCTACAATAACAAGCCAACCACAGCTGAACAATAAGAACCTAGTTTTGTAGTAAACCTCTTGTGGTGTTCCCATCTGCCCAGAAAGAATCTATTTACCCATTCCAGAAGCTGGTATCAAATGCAGCAAATCTTTCTGGTCTGGAGACATAATTTGTGGGTCCCAAAGCTCCAGAAACTATGGCATGTCCAACAGCATCCTCAATTCACAACACTACAGAGAACCACTGTGAGATAAAAACATCGTCACGTATTCCTTTGTATTGATGCCATTAAGTGAAGCTGCTGAGCACTTTTCCATCTAAGATGTGGCAAAAAAACAAAGGTGAGATTCAACCCAGAGAAGCTCGAGGTGATGTAAGTGGTAAAAAATTATCAAGGCAGCGTCATGAATAATGACAGCTCTTGATAAATGAGCTCAGAACGGAATGCTGAGCAATTTTTGCACTTTGTTGTTCCCAGACTCCTGACTTTCACAAATTATTTACCTGATCTTTCTTTCTTCTCTGGGTTATCTAAACAGCTTTGTCTTTTCCATAATATCTGCCCTACGGCGGTCTTCTCAGCCTACTGCTTCAGGTTGGTATTCCTGCAATGAACAGAGCTGGGACTGGCCTTCAGTTATCGCTCACGTGTGACTAGGATACAACACAGTAGCCCATTAGTTTGCTGGAGCTGCTCATGCCAGCATTAGAACGTATATTTGTTAGATGATACAGCTTTATCCACTTCTCAGTGCAATTCCAGAAGTTTCTAATATGCAACGCATTAGATGGTGCTAAAGCTGGCTTACATCAGAACATTTGCTATGCAAAAAAGAAAAAAAAAAAAAGATCTGCTAAGGCACTTTATGAGCTCATTTGCTCATTTTGATTCATATCAGCCAACATATCCTGACTTTCCAACTAAAGTGGAAGACATTTTCTTAGTCGGTGGTTAGGTAAAGCCCGAGTTACTTAGAATTGCTTGGGAGAAGAGATGTTTGTAAAGCAAAGCTGTCCACTGTGGGCAGTTTAAAGCAAAACCACATATAATTTATCCAACTGTTGCAAATGGGTCCATCAACATGTTTCAGACTCATTAACGTTTTAACAAAAATCCATCAGATTAAATCAAATACATGAAAGAAGATCAAAATACACAGAAACTGTTTTCACTGAGTTACAAGCAAGACCTCTTTCAACAAAAGTTAGCAGCTAGGATAGTTCTGTATCTCACCACCTGTGTATGCATGACTTCATCCCTCTCTAATCTCAAAGATTACAATGATGCAATAAAAAATACTTTATCAGCGCTGTACCCGTGCAGATCTACGCAATATGAATTACAAGATGCTTTTAAATGAAGCTCCACAGTCTACGATCTTATTTCTGGCTGGAGATGAATGATTACAAATCTGACTCCAGTGTATCAGTGGAACTACTCAAAGGGAAAACTCCAGGGACTGCAAGATTTTTCATTCATTGGTGATGACATTGTTTTCACTTAGAGTGACCAGGGAATAAACTGTTTTCCAGAAATTTACTAAATTTGACCCAAAAAGTTAGCTTTAGTATCTTATCATATTTATAATGCCTGTGGAATTTTGTTGAATGCTTATGATAATGACTCTTGAGCTTGATTTGGGATTTAGAAAACAGTATTACTACGTAACAGTGAAGACAAACACAAGCTAATTTGGGACTCTTCATAAAAATACCACTATTTATACACTCAGCTGCCTCTGTGGTAGAGCTGCTCACCTCATATGCAGAACCATACTATTAGGACTGTGGCATCAATTCATTAATCAAAGTGACAGAGGGTCCCATGATCAAACGAGAGAGCTTCTGGTACTTCTTATGACAGCAGCACTTGTGATACAGCCATACTGGATCCATTTGCAATTGCACTGGAAACCAGCTATTTTCTATACTCAAAGGAATTCTGATTTATGATGTGCTTGAAATTACTGTGGATTTCTATTAAAGACAAACACTTGGCAGCAAGGTACCATACTTACCTGTAATTTAGTTATGTAACAGTAGTATCCTCCATAGACCCCACATCCTTTGGGTTTTTTGTTTTTCAGATATGCAGGTTCCAGAGCCAACTTGGCGTTTTTTAAGAGTTTGGCCTTTTTCCTGAGGCCCTAAGCAAACCTCAAGCCATGAAGGAGGAGGGAATTTATACAGGCCTGCACAGACTCAATCAGCAGTTTCCTTTCCGCTGACATCCACAGGAAGCCAGCTTGTATGGAAAGATGGGGGCATGCAGACATCAACAATTACATATATGCCACTTTTCCCACATTTAGAAATGAACGGTTCAAGGCTACCTATGTAATTAGTGTCTTTAATGCATAGGAAACCTCTACTGGCTGGCAGATTTTCTCTTTGAAAAACGTATTCATTCATTCTATTACTCAGCATACACAATAGTAAACTAAAGCTTGCAAGATGACAAAAAAGGGTCAAAGAAAACGTTAGGGAAAGTTGTAATATTCAAAGGTGATAACATCATTTCCAGTTGGTAAGCGTACCACTTTAAAATATATCTCCTGACCCAAATATTCTAGGTATACTCATAGACCCAGCTACTAAAATAAAGCTTGGAGAGATGGCACACAAATTTATAGAGTCATACATCCTCTTAACTTACTTCCACATTCTGAAGATGGTATGATCGCCTCTAAAAAGAGCAAACTATGTTTCAAGCCTGCAACACTCATTAAATCATTTCACTTATGCATTTTTAGCCTGTTTTCAGAGACATTTCTGACATGTGCCTTAGAAACATCTCCCCTGTGATCTACTGTTACTTACAGGACAAAAATTACAGACTCGGAATCTATCTAGAAAAGTGAACGGAAAATTTAGTGGCCTGAAGTACAAAGAGGTAACATACCCTTCCTCGATTGTAACAGAATTCATGATGATGCAGTTTGTTATCTTAACTTTGTCCTTTATGGTACACATGCTGCCAATGATGGAGTGTTTAATTGATGTCTTCTCCCCCACTTGCGTAGACGACCCAATGATGCTGTCTGATCCAACCTAGGGAGGAAAAAAATGGAAACTGGCAAAAGCACCAGTATGTGTTCTCCATACATGTGTTCCAACCAGCATGTCTCAAGCACTCATCCACAGAGCACACGCTGCTCTCGCCTCAGGGATTCTTGGCAGAGGAAAGACCAAAAATTTGGGGCCCATCCCGTAGATTGGACAGTCTTCCCAAGCTTTATTAGCTCAGTAAAATTCCATTTTAAAATTTATCAAATTAAATTAAAATTTACCAAACATGTTCAAAGACAGAAACTGAAAGGCAGGAACTCAAGAGAGAGCCTACAAGCAGGCACTGGGCTGTACCACTCACACTGCAGTTCTGTACATCAGAACTCATCCAACAGCGGACTGAATTTTAGGAAGCAGTTCTCGAAGCAAAGGGCATGCAGACTGTATTGAAAGAGCAGAGACGAACAAAGGGAACACTTACCATGCCTCTGTCAGTGATCTGTGCAGACCCGTGAACCAGTGGCTCTTCCAGACCCAGATTAAGCAATAGTTTGGGAACCTGAATAAAGAAAGCAGCACTGGAATTTAACACGACTAGGCTGTATCTGTATGGTACATAAACTGCTCAAAGATGGCTTTGGTTTCCATTGCACTTATGTCATAAACTTACTAACTTAAAGGAAAATGTAGGTTCCTGAATTTTAAATCTCCAACTGGATATGTGGGGTTTATTGTCCTCCCATTTGTAAAGGAGGCAGGTGTGTTTCCACTGCAATGTACTGCATGTCTCCCTTTAAACTCAGTTTGCCACCAGCAGCAAGCATGCTGCAGGTTCCAGCAGGACACAGCGGCATCCCATATACTACTTTACAGGTTTGCCCATCATCTGCCATTTTAAACGCACTTCAGAATGTTTTATCATTCGGTAATGCAGCAGAGAGATGCAAGTAGGATCAAATATAAAAGAAACTGGCTTAAAAAGATGACTGTGTTTAGCCCACTCAATAAGGCAGCATGCTGAGATGCAGGCAAAAAAAAAAAAAAGTATTTCAGATGTGTAAGAAGAAAGAAACTACAGTTGATCAAGTAGCTATTCCAGATGGCAGAAAGCTGCAGAAGAAAAGGCTCTTGACAGAGAGAAGACAGGTGTTTGATAAGCAGACAAAGTAGCAACGGTAATAGAGAGAGACACGGTCCATTAGGTAGCCAAGAACAAATCCATCGAGAGCAATTCTGAGCTGGCTCCCAAAAAGAAAGGGGAGCCAGTGCAGCAGGAGGATGGGATATCACGCTACCATTCCCCCTTTTCTAGGTGAAAGAGCAGCCTGAGGCACTCTGCTTCTCCTGGCGTCAGGCTGGGGCCAAGGTCACACACCACAGGAGAGGCGATGACAGCAGGGATGAGGATCCCAGGCGAGGCAGGAGCCTTGCAGACACGGTGCTGCACAGACACGGGGCTGCACAGAGCTGCTTGCAGCGGTGAGGCAATGTCAGATGCACCTTGGTGTGACAGAGGTGGCAGGCAAGGAAACACAGAAGGTGACAAACCGATGCGTGAGTGCAAAGAGGCCTGTGCCAAGGCAGACCACGTGCCTGAGTGAGAGGCAGGGCATGCTGTGGATGTGCAGAGCTCTGCTTGTGCTGCTTGGCCAGCTGACTGCCCATCGGGGAGGGCAGCTTGTGTCTCAGCACGGGGATGGTTTAACTGGGATTGCCCAAACGCAGAGGAAAGGCCACTCATTAAGCCTCTCTCTTCCCTACCTGGGCACCTATTTTGACAAAACTCTTCGGAAAGCTGTATCTTCCAGATCTCTCTTGCTGTTAAATTTGGCTGAGAGTCGGCAGCAATTTCCACACTTGTCAGGAAGGAGCTGCCATCCAGTGCGATACGGTAAAATGGCTTCCTTGGAAAGCTGGGGTAATGAGAGCTGATAGCTAGGGAGGGAACCTCAAGCAGATCCTACAGATCTGAAGGAGTTGGGATCAGATCAGAAAAAAATATCTCAAGATCTCAAATGAGATGATACTTGCAGGAAATTGTTCAGATATTCATAATATGACCAGCCCGTTTCCCTTCCAGCGTGCAAGGATGGGCAAATAGTGCTGTTTTTCATATGATAAGAATTTTCACAGTTGATACTTCATTCAGATGAATAAGATGAGCTCAGATGAGCTCACATCTCTGAGCTACCTCTTCAGGTTGCCTGCTGTCCCCAGTAGACATTTCTACACCTGTAACTCTTCACCTCTTGGAGATGTCTTCCTACTAGACTTACGTTTTCTCTGTGTTTTTTTTTTTTTTATTATTATTTTTTAAAAGCAACAAGGTAGGTTATATCCTTCAGTCCAAGCCGCAGGCATTACAGAAAACCACCAGCTTACCAAAACACCACAAGCTAGGCCAACCCAGCTGGATTACACACAGGCTTGGTGAAGGGACATTGTCCTCACCTGCCACAGGGCAGCCACGCCAGATAGCTCCAGGACACGCCAAGGCGTTACCTACAGCGTAGGCTGGAAGGATTCCTGCTGTCCAGTGCTGCTCTGTGGGAAGGGAAAGAAACAAGGAAAGGCTCCTGGCCTCCCTCAGTAGAAAGGTGGTGTGTTAAAATAAATAAAGGATTTTACCGGCCAGAGCAAAACCCTTATTAGAATCAGTCGGTGGTAGTGCAGCCTGAGGGGTGACCCAAGAAAGCTACCAGCTCAAGCATTTTACTCTGAAAAGGAAGGTTAGATAGGGGGCAGGAGTCAGAGGGAGTGCCTGGGTCAAGGGAAGGTTTAAGATGTGTTTGGATTTAATTCATCTTACAAAGAAACTATTTCCTGCTATTGAAGATAACTCCCTCCTGAACCCACCTGCCCACACACAGGCTGCAGGCATCCAGAAACCCAGCTGGAAGTGAAATGATGTGAGTAAAGTGTTTCCTCACCAGAAGGGCAATGGGTTAGGATGCCATTCCTTCCCACGGCTACTGGACTGGACTGCTACTGCTCTGCGAGTCTGTCCTCTAGGACAGCAAAATTATAGGTGCAGGCTTTGCTCGGAATCAGAATCTGGTCTGTGAAGACCACGAGCAAACAAGAAACCAGAAGTCTTCACGAGAGGCCAACAAAACAAGGAAAGAAAAAAAAAAAGGACGTAAAACTATATGTGTATCTTTTATCAGGATTAACGAGAAAAACAAAATACAGGGGCACCGAAGAACTCCTTTCTCACAACCCATCATTAAGCTCCGTTTTATGCTTTACCTCTGCATAGTTTCCTTGGAAATTTTACCATTCTGGAAAAGTTAAAAATTCAAAGAAAATCCTTTCTGACGTTGAAGGCCCCAGTGTGATTTCAAAACACTAATTCTATGTACCACCCAGGAGCAAACACATTTCCTGAACTGACCAAAATGTAGAATATTTAGGTTAAAAAAAAACAAAAAAAACAAAAAAAAACAAGCACCACCAAAACCCACATGGAGTCTGACTGGCTCAACTCAATAACTTTTTACTGAAGTGGCTGCTGCCAAATGTACACGCACACTTCCCCTAGCAAGCGGTATTCTCCCTTAACCCTTTGGGCACACTTGTTCCTGATGTTCCTGGGGAAATTTTTCCCTTTCTTACAGCAGTGCTGCCTCCCTCCTCACTTTCTCACATCCCTAGCTTTAAAACAAATAACTTCATTTCTGTGCTCCTCTGCAGGCACCGAAGAGAAAAAGCTCCAGTGTGTGAAATCACTCTGCCATGCTGCAATTCTAATTTGCATAAATTCATTCATTAATTTTAGTAAAAAGAAATCAACTCAGTCTGAGAGCAAAGGCAAGGAAATGACCACTTCCAGGACTCCCATTACAACATACTGCTCTCCCAGCCCTGCTTCCAGAAACCCTGAGTCCCTAAGAAACCTCAGAAACCCTGAGAATCCCCCTGTTGCACACCCTTACAATCTTGCAAAACTAGAGGAAATTGTCCACCCTCACAGCATTAAGTTCATCACTTGGAGAGTAAAGTGAGAACTTGTAAGTTGCATCAGCCAGTGTAGTTAAAAAAATAATTCATGTTAGGAGTAAAAGCTTTTAATCATCATCTCATTAGCTAGGATTTTTATAATCCTCCCCTACGACCTTTTATTTTATGAATTCTCAGTAGTGTGAAAGTAAACGAAAGCTGCAACAGATCAACACATCACCTCTGTATTTACCTGGAGTGCCAATGTACTGAAACCTGTTTAAAAAATAATTCTTTCATAATGGAAAGTATTAGGCGTTCTGAATGTATGGGTAGTTTTAAGACTTCCTGCAAAACATTAATAATCTTTGCCATTATCACTTAGATAAACATTTGCTAAGAGTCCAGTCAGAACTGATCTTGCCTTTAGGACATGGAGGACACTGACTGGATGATCTATTAAAGCTACTTCCAGCCTTATTTTCCACACTTCTTGACTCTCTTGTCACCGACAAATCCCAGAAAGAGTATCTGGGGTGGGGATTTTCTTGGCTAAATCAAGGCTACGGAGGAAATTAGTGACAGAACTGTTTCCTTGTCTCACGTCCCTATCCAGCAACCAGGAGGGTGATGTGCGCAGATAACGTGGCACTGGTTCAGTTCCCACACACTGCTCGGCTGTATCACAGGGAGACATTCTTGGAGACCAAAATATCCCTTAAACTGCTGTATTCCCAAGTGCCCATTCTTCATTTTTCTCACCTGTCGGTTAGCTTCAATATACAACCCCAGAGTATTCACTCGGAAGCACAGTCCCTCTTTCATTATATGGACGTAGCAGCGCACTTTTCCTTCGTGGAGCGTTTCGTTCATATCTCCTCTATGATCATTCCAACAAGAGTTATCTGGAGCAGGTTTCAGCAAGCTATTATCTTCCTTTATGAAACTATAAATGTCTGGAGAACACACACATGCATGAAGTTAGACAGGATTTAATGAAATGCTTTCTGAAGAGGAGTACTATTAAAATACTGTTGGTGAAGGGAAATCTTTGCCCCACATCATCTGAATGGCTAGATACTTAGCAATCATTAACAGATTTTATCACATCTAGTGAGTAAGTGCTTATTTTTATTCTGCAGGTGGGAATCAAGGGATCAAGACAAATGCAATGTTTTGCCCAAGGTCAGACAAGGAGACTGTGGAAATGCTAAAAATAAATTCCACCATCTGAGATCCTGTCCAGTTCCCAATGCAAGGTGGTTAAGGCTTTGTCTGTTGCCCTACACAATGGAATTGCCTCCTAAAATTACATTTTCAAAGGTGCATTTATCTATACTGGATTCTGGAAAAAAAGAGCACCTAGCTGATTTGTTCTTGATTTACACCAAAATAAACGAGGACAAAAACATTCGTAAAATGCATAATACTATTTAAAAGAGAAATTTACTAGAACCTTGTTATCAAAAAGTGAAAGAGAAAACAAAACAAAACAAAAAAAAACAAATATTTCAAGCTAATTCTGTTCTCTTTCCAACACTTCAGCTGCAGTATAAGGGATTTAAAACCTTCACTGAATTTCTGATAGTCATACTGACCTAGGGATGCTTGTTCCTTTTTCTTTTGGTCCTCTTCTTTGTTGTTGAGTCCCTTCTGCAATGATGTAGGAGAAGAGAACTGTTTCCTAACCAGATGTGGAATCAGTTCACTCCGGAGAGATGTGATTGACCTGGGGAAGGAGATGCACACCTGAAGTCCATGAACTTTAAAACTCACGTACCTTCATTTTTTTGCATAACATTAGCATTTTGCAGTTTTTCATGAGGACAAATCCAAATGCCAGATAGCCCAAGACATGTGGCACTAAGGCAATGTCCAGCAGTCATGTGCTTTCTTAATACATTAATTTATAAAGGAAGGTTCAAAACAGGGAAAAAGCTTCATCTTCAGAACCAGTTCCCCTATATCATAACAGAAATGCCTATAATTTAATAAAGCATCACCCTGCAATTCATGGTGGTGTGCAGATGGAATGCAGAACAGTGCCAACACCACAATGGCAACAACTGAAATCCATTTTACATGGCTTAAAAATGGCATCTGTTTACAGGAAAAGAGAGAATAAAGTGTGTATAGGGGAAACCCCAAAGAAGTTCCTTCTCTTTATGACAAAAGTATGGAAATGCTCAAGGATATCTGAAATATCTGATTCTTAAATGAAGATATTTCTAATATAGACATTAACGATGTCCTCCTGCACACGCGAACCATCAAGAGCACTTTAAAGTCTCAGCCCTTTAACCAACAGAAATCAGCAAGTTTAGGTCCCAAGAGTTTCATATTCTTTAGGCACACCGGTCCAAAATACATCAAATTCAATAGAAAAGCTTCCAAAGATTTCAGCATTTTCCCCATGTACAGATTTCAATTTTTGCTATATTAATTTTGACACCTCAACAGCAGGAGTCAGAGAAGTTGTGAGAGGTTTGTGATAAAGCAGGGACTTGAACCTAAGCCACCAATGCTTTAAACAATGACCACAATCACTGGATTATCTCCCCTCTTGCATCGATTTATACATTACAATGAATCAAGAAGAAACCTTCCCAATAGACAAATATCAGTGTAGAAAGTCTACTGTACAATGAGATTATAACCCCGTAACTTAATTTTGACTACTAGAAGGTAATTCTATTTTTCAATAAAGTATTTGGAAAAAAAAAACACCAACAAATGAATCATTGTTACAGTTGCAGAGCATGAGCTGCAGTCTTAAAAGAGCTTTATTGTTGTTGTTTCATTATTTTAACAATCTGCATTTAGTTACTGAATTGTGGATTATTGAAAGTAGCGCTTGGGAAAATCATGCGGAAAATAAACTGCAAGTTGGCACGTGTAGCAGGAAGTGCTAAACTTCAGAGGAAGGACTGGGAAAACTAAACACAGAGAGCTTGACTAAATGAACTCATCAGATGATAACTTGCAAAAGAAGGGGAGTTATTCAGAATGGAAAATAGCAAGGCTAGGAACAAATAATAGGTGAAATTAAAAGAGGAAAGTGCTGGAATGAGTTTGCTGAAAGTAATTTTAAGTTGGCAAACCCTCTAGCTAAGTGGGATCTTAAACAGCTCACGCTTTATCAAACACAGGTCACAACCCTTGCAGGTCCCTGTTCAGGTGAACACCACAGACAGAACTAAAGGCCTGAACAAACCTTCCTATCTCGGACTTTGACAGGAGGATTCAGATGTGATCACCAGTGCAGCCCTAAGAAGAAACATGGTGTTTTCCTTTTCCTCGACAAGCTTTTCCTCCAGTCCTTCACTGTAGGTCGTGCCACATCCTCAATCTGGCAGCGGGGTCATCTCGCCCATCCCACATCTGAAATTCTGCTTTTATTTCTTTAAAGAAAATGGAAAGCTCTGGTCTACAATCTCCGTTCTTTAAAATAACATCATAACCATCTTCAGATAGCTGTATTTCAGGAACTAACGAAGCAAACCACTTCACCCGTTGATCACAAACCCTCTCCGTGCTAACCGTCTGCAGGCGCGCCCTGCCACTGCCACCCCACGTGTGGCTGTGCAGATGGGCACTTTACTAGCCTAAAATGTTTGCCTGCAGCTGTGCCATTCAGCAATGATTTCCTGCTCGGGTTTTATACTCCATCCAAAACCGACAATCCTGTGTTTCCCTCAGAGGCTGGCCATGGCATTTATAAGATATATTACCTATAAAATAGCCAAGTATTTGGCAGCCTTAAATAGTCTGATGCAGAGGACAACACAACACGGTAGGAAATGAAAGCAGCGGAAAGGTGGAAAGACAAAATTTTTCCCGGTTTTCGCTGTTTTACTCTTTCTTGGCAAAGTTCCTGCAGTTTTCCTGCAATTCTCTGAAGTGTTAGCCACATTCCTTCGGCAAACGTGGAGAAAGTCTCTGGGTCATCTATAAGATGTGGCCCAGGAACACACCCTTCTTACTGGAAAAGGAAAAAGGGGAAAGTTTGCCTTTGCTTGCTGTTTAAGCAGAACTTATTTGTAACATTAAAGGAATTTTCCTTTGGAAAGAATTAAAACATTTGCAGCAAGGCTCACAGTGACAAAAATTGGGGAATTTTTTGTGACAGATCTTGCAAGCGTGGATATATGAAGTGATAGCGTGAGAATATTATCTGACTGTCAACAACTGGGGAAAGCAAACATCTGGCTGGGACTAGAAAAGGAACTCAAATCAAAGGAGGGATAGGAGTGAAGAACCTTCGTCAAAAGAAAAAAATCAGTTATCAAGAGTTTGGAAGTACCAACCAGCCTGTAACCCCAGTTCAGGAGAAAAACTGAATAGGTTTCTGGTCCAATGTGATAAAAATTCTTATAATAACATTCTGAACGACTCGTGTATATTAAGAATTAGAAAGTGTAAGATGCTAATTTTAAAGAAAGCTTTTTTTTTTTTTTTATTCTCTTCAAATTGTAAAACTTGGCAGCACCCTGGTTTCTAAGCATGTTATTTCCTCCAGCACCAAGGAGTAGGAATGAAACACCCGGTGAAATCAACGTAAAGAAAAATCTACTATATCCAGGGGAAAGAAAGTGGAGGGGTAGGTAGAAGGAGAGAAGGGCATAGAAAATTTTGGCAAAAACCCAGCAATAAGCCAAATTTGAGTAACCATGGTCTGACACCTCACAGGCTAATCCAGTCGGTAGAGACGATAAAAATGAACCTGCTTTTGAGAAGCATTTGCCAAAATAAACATGCTTTTGTAAATTCCAGCCAAAGTGACAAGCCTTTTTCGTGGTTTTTCATTCCCCAGAATTTTATTTTTGAAGTGATATCTGTCTGTTTTCACCTCAGCAGAAAGTAGCAGATTTTCAATTAAACTGACAAGTAGCAGGTTTTCAATTAACCCAAGATTGACAGTGCCAATAAACTGCTTCTTGTAAAGGAAGGGGTACCCTGGAGCACCTAACGTGGCTTCAGTCTCTAGAGAAAAACGAGAAATGGCAGCAGTTCTGGAATGTGTTGATTTTGATAACATTTCAAGCATATAAATGAATAAATATATCCGGGATGGAATCCTCTGTTCAGGCAGTAGGTCACAACAGAAGAGGAAATCAGCAAGTGTATCAAGAGACAGTGCGTACACAGGGGAAATGAAGGCAACGGGGCAGCTGAAATTCATGGTGTGTGTGCAAGAAACAGCTGGAAATTCAAGATGAGATTAAAACAACAACAAAAACCAACAACACAACAGCAAAGGAATTCCTGGGAAAAGTCATATGCTTAATGTTAGCTCAGAGGACACATCACTCCTCTACAGTCAGCTATCCTGCCCTGACCTGGTAATTCTTCTCAGACTTAGGCATTACAAATCTAGGATATTCAAGAATAAATTTATTTAAAACCTAAAATACTCAGATACAAGAATGGATACTTGGCCAAACAACTGTAACTTTACTGAATACTGTCACCATGGGAGAAAGAAGTACTACATGTATGCTTTTAGAATCCCTTTATCCCTGGTCCTGCTCATGGTGATGTCTTCCCACTATTCCTGGCATTTCTGTATGACAGAAAGGACAGAGTTAAAATTTTGACTTCCACCCAAACCTTAACTCGTTAAGGACAGTAGGTGAAAATATCCTGCATCTTAAAATTTCATATTTAAACATAGCTAAGCAGAAGTTAGAGCAGTCTGTGATATTGCAGAGGTAAGTCTCTTTGGATATTTAAAGTCTGTATCTCTTTATTATTATATTATATTATGGATCACAGAGGGCCAGCTCAAATACAGCTGTCTCTGGGATGAAGACAAGCTTATTGAAACTTTTGTGAGAAATGAAGAACAATGGAGCCAACTGAAATGCAAGACGGGTTTGGGAAAAACAACCCATCAACCAACCAAAGACAAAGATGACCAGCTAAACTTAAAAACAAATATATTTCACAATCTTTCAGTGGATTGTGATTTCTGCTCCTTAGATGTACATATGGCCGGAGGCTCTCTTTCAGACAACACAAAGAATAACGGTTCTGACCAATGCTGGTAAAGAAAAAAATCTCATTGAGTATTTTCCAGCAACAGAACAGCCTACCTAAGTCTAACTTTAAGTCATCTTGCAAACGGCTGGGTACTAGGAGGTGCTGCTTGGCAAGACCCGCTGCAGGATGGGAGCATCCCCAGCTTTTCTTTCCTGCAGCTATTCCTTACAAGCCTGAACAGGACTGTCAGTTCCATTTACCAGCTGTCATTCATTTTCATTTTCCATGTTTAATGTTAAACACCATAAAACAGTATTAATGAGTATTAGCATTTTAATATCCTTCCTTTTTTTATTAATCTGTGATGAAGCGTGAAATGTACCATTGCTGTCAGCACCCACCTGTGAAATCTGCTATTGCCCTCCCTGGACTGGTTACAGGGGGGTCTCACTTGCTATCATTATTAGCACAAGCAGCTATTTCTACAGGCACAGATAGCGTCTGCGATTCCTAAAGCAAGCAGATTAATTAGCCCTTTTCTTACCCAGTTTTGTCTTTTTTTTTTTTTTTTAATAGTCTAATGTTAGCTTTTGTATGACTCTGTGCATACAGTGGGTTGGGTTCTGATCTCTGCTCTGTGGCCTTGCACAGAGATTCTTCAGATCACATCAAAAGGAGAACATGAGGCTGTATTTCAGACTGGTGCTCATAATTAACGTTAGAAATGTATACATAAATACAACTAAACAAATCCTAAGGCACTTATAGTTTTGGCCAAAAGAAGTTGCGTGTTTGCTCAGAACAATAAAGATGTAAGAAACGGGGAGAGAGAAAGAAAAAAAAAAAAAAGGGTGTGTTGGAAGAAAGAGAAAAGTTAATTCTGAACCCTGTAGGTACATAGTTCATGGTTCTCATCGCTTAAAGGATAAAGCCAAATAACATTTAAAAATTCCATGTAAGCTGGGAGCTCTCTTGTTGAATCTCAACGTTATTTTCTCCTGATCCTTTGATGGAGATTAAAAATTTCCATGTGAATACAAAGAAAGAAACAACAGTTACTCGGAGATTTTTTCCCCAGCGTTTAATGCTCCAAACTAGAGCAGCCAGCCACCATTCCCATCTCCTCCCCCCTCCTTCAGGAAAAAAAAAAAAAAAAAAAAAAAAAAAAAAAAAAAAAAAGTCAACTCACTTTGAAGAAAAGACAAAACAGGGTCAGGGCAAGGGGGATTAGGGAAATGATATTTATATCATGGACCAAATTAAAATGTCAATGCGAGAGGCAGGCAAACAGCCCTTGCCACATATATACACCAGGCATGTTTCCTCAAGGAAACAGGAAAGAGATTTGAAAAGAGTTAATGCAGTCCCGAGTTAATACCACCTGCCTCAGACTCAACACCACTTAAAAGACAGTGTTTGGGTCCATTTCCCACAATGCGGTTTTAACAAGCACAATGGAAAAAGCAATTACGGGCCTTTTCCCCTTCTTCTCACTGATTCACTGCTAAAAATGCTGGAATTTCTGAGACATGCTAAGAATGCGGAGAAAGCAGGCAAGGACTTTGTACAAAAGGAAAAAATATCAAATGATAAATTTGGAGGGCGTTCCACAGCCCTGCAGAAGGCTAATCTGCCCCTCTATCTTTCAATAATATATATATATATATATATTTTTTTTTTTTTGGTGTATCCAAACCTAATTATAATAAAGGAAAACTCTACAGCAACCAGGCAAGCCCATAAACTACCAGGCAATCACTTGTGCCTAATGCAATAATCCCCAGCACCACTCATGGCATCAAACAGATGTTATTTCTTGCTACACCCTATTTGTCATGTTCTACTCTCAACAATTTTTACTACAAAAAGAGTAAGTTTCTCACACAGCCCCAATTTGATATTAATTAACATATTTATCAATGCCTTTCATTATTTTTGGAGCTAAAAGCCTACAGAGAACAGAAGGAAACTTTGAGAAACTTTCTGCTAAAAGGCAATTCCACATGACTGCATTTGTGCTTCATTTGTCTTTCCATACTATTTTCGACCCCAAACCTTCAAATCTGACAGCAGCCTTCTCCCACATCCATAATGGCTGGAGAAAGCACTTGAAAAGCCATCGCAGAGCAAGCCTGGATGACTGCACAGCTTTGCTTTGGAGGCTCAGGGTGATGAACGACTTCCTAAAATTGCAGGACCACCGTCAGCATCCTGCGCTCTGGTCGCTGGGGGCAAGCAGGAGGCAGCACACAAGTGACAGTCGCGGGCATCACAACGCAGAGAGGATCCAGATCAAAGAATGCAAGGGATGGTAGGGCTGCAAACCACATAAAAGCTGTTCTCGAGCTCTCCCAAGTCTGGATGCACTTGAAGGAGCAGGGATCTGCTCCCGCTTCTGCCAAGAAACCCTTTGGGAAACGAGGCAGCTTTCCCAAAAACTGACCGCAGCAATTAAAACTCCTTAGCTACACACTCAATGCCTTTGAAAGCGTGCGCGCAACTCAGCCCAGGTCATCCGAGCAACCTTAACTCTGCCCACTCACAAAGCAGCCTGGGACACCAGACTAATGCATCTTTTGCCTGGGAATGCCAGCAGGTTTAGACGTTTTTAGAGCTTCTCTCTGACCAAAATCTCGGAGGCCGTCGGAGGCCACCCAGGGTGTTTGGCAGGTCGTAGGAGCTGCTGAGGAATGGATCTCATTCATTCCCAGACAGCATCCCATTCTTCTAAAACAAGCGCACCTGCACCAAGTGCGTTTCCTTGCCAGAACTCATCTTCCCCCATTCTCTCCCACCTCCGCCTTTGCAACCATCTGTGTCTGAGTTACCAACTCTTTTCTAAATGCCTTTGAAATCAGGCTCCTTTTCTGAAAAGTGCATCAAACAGAGGCATTCTCATAAAATGCCTAAGCAAACACACGCATGCGATGCATTTGTCAGGTTGACACATATCCATAAAACTGTGTAAACTTTAGGTGTGGAAGTACATGTTTAGATAGACTTATGCACTTCAGAATTTGTCCATATAAAACACCTCAGTGTCAAAAAATATTGATATATCTGCAGCTTTATGTGGGTAAGTTCTTTCACCCTGCTCCACTGAGGCTGCACTACAGGCACTGAAGATTTGTGTCAATTTGCTCCACTCCATGCAAGCACTGCTCTTGCTTTTCTGCAACCAAATGGATGCGTTCCCAGTTGGTCTCAACAACACGCCCCAGTTTTCAGCAGCCTGGGAGATAACCTGGAAGCTCTGATGTTTAATTCTTCCAGTTCTGCTTTCACCTGTACCATTTCCATATCCTTCTCTCCAATAATCATTCTTACCTTAAATCTCATCCTAACTGTTGATCACTAGTGCTTGCTCCAGCCCTTGGGGAAGTCAACTCCCATGTTCTACTGTGATACAACTAACTTGTTTTTTTGTTTGTGTGTCAGTTGTCACTGTCCTTTCTTGAAGAACTCCAAGACGAAGCTTTTTGGCCAATGCATTCTATCTCCTCCTCTTTACTCACTGTTCTTTCAGGGTGGTATGCATCTGGAAAAGACTGGTGTAAAACGTTCCATGTCCTACATTTCATCTTTGATTTAGGGAAATATCACATCTTGTCTAAATCCAGGACTTTGACTTCTACAAAACTGGTAACTGAACTAGACAGCACCCAACATTTCTTATAGACTGGCCTGTAGCTCTTTAAAATGTTTTACTTTTTTGTTTTTTAATTATCATTTCTCTTTATTGTAATTCCCTGACTTACTCTATTCAGGCACGTGTGTCCGGGTAGTGCTTATTCTCCCTTCCATACGCAGGAAGGGAGTTTCCCACCATGACAATCCAATGCAATGATGAAGTCAGCAACAGCATTATGGGTATCTTTATCGCTTTTCACATTTCACTGGACTGGGCTAAGGCGTGATGAAATTTGGTTTTGAACTGACATCCAGAATACAATAACTATGAAAAGTAGAAGAGTAGGGAAATAATTACTATTTTATATAACAATTACTCTCTTTTCCAAAAGGTCATTCAACCCCTGAGTAAAAGGTGATGTTCTGTATTTCAGAAGGTGGTAGGGAAGAAAAGAGATTTAGAAACAAACCAGGGAGGAGAAGAACAGAAAACATTATCTTGAAAAATTCTTTAAAGCTGCAAAATCTTGGTGAGAAATTCAGGTCATATGAACAGAAATACAGGTGAATTGTGTCCTCCACCACAAGTGAAATAAGCCATGACAGCACAGGTAAGGACTGCATCCTCACAGGAAAATGTCTAGCAAGAGAAGATAATCCATTCACCCCAAGTATTATCCAACATGCAAGCAGTGCTGTGGGGAAGAGACAGTACTGCACTGAAGAAAGAATGCTTAAGATGATACTTTCCAAGTGGCAATGACTTAACAAAATTAAAAAAAAAAAAAAAAAGAGAGAGAGAGAAAAGCACACACAGATGGATAGACGAATTCTCATTCACCACTGGTTCAAAATCCCTGTCTCATATGAAGACAAACATCAGTTTGACTAAAGACTACCCAAGGAAACTGCAACTGCATGAAACAGTGGAAAAAAATAGTTAATTTTTAATGTTTATTATCAGATCAGAGCAAGCCCAGCTGAGGCCACCAAGAGGGCCAGGAGCACATGATGCACGAGGAGAAGCTGGGGGAGCGGGGTTTGCGCAGCCTGCAGAAGGGAAGGCTGCAGGGGGATCTGATTACAGTTTTCCACTACCAAAAGCGGAGCGATATAGAGGACAGCCAGACTTTTCTCAGACTTGCACAGTGAAAGGGCAAGAGGCAATGGACATAAGCTGCAACAAGGGAAATTCCAGTTGGGACATAAAGAAAACAACTTTCCAGTGAGTGGTACAGTCCTGGGACAAGGCCCAGTCTCCATCCTTTGAGATTTTCGAAACAACTGCAAAAAAAAAAAAAACCCTGAGCAACACATAAATTAGCTCTACTTTGAGCAGGAGGACAGTTTAGAGACTGCAAGAGGTCCCTCCCCAACCTAAATTTTTCTATAATATTTGCATTGCTGGTTGAAAAGCCTTTTTCACATCTTTTATATGTTCACTTTTCAGAGGAAACCCAAAGGGTCATTATCCAATTCTGCAAGTCATGGTTAGAGGACAAATTAACAACTTTTAACATTTACTTCACAGAATTTTGCACTAGGAGCTGCTTGCACTGACAGAATACCGTGCAAACTGTGACCAAGTATGCTTAAGCATCTCAGGCACATGAATAATAAAGCATACCATGGTCTCAAAGACAGATTTGCAGTTAGTCATGAAGATAATCAGCTCCAGTTCAGCACATCCAAAGATCTGTCTGCTCCCTGCTAGTGCACTAACAGGAAGAGTAATTATATTTATTACAGAAATGATTTGGAGAAGAATCATAATTTGTTTAAATCTAGTTGGGATCATTACGTTTTCTTCCCCTGAGGTTTCAGGAGAGAGCACAACTGGTATCATGGAAGGATGATAAAAGCAGCAATACTCCGGAGGAGGACAGCATCAACAAATTCAAGTCCTGGCATTTCTAGTAAGGAACAGAGAAAGCTCCAACAGCTGTATATGTTTGACAAGGAAAGGAAATGGGAAAGATAAATTGCTATTTCACATTCTAATAGATTAAATGCACTGAGGAGGAGCTTGGTGGTTTTTTTTTTTTTCCCCTTTTTTTTTTCCCCTCTCCCTTTCCTTGTTTGGAGAGCTACAATCTATTTGCCCTGTCTTCACACAGTATACTTCCTGTAGGAGCTATTTGTTTATCTACCCATTTTAATCACAAGGAAAGTATTCATTATAAAAATCTCTCTTTACAGCAGAGGAGAAACCTTCCAGCCACACGGCTGACACATGTTAACTCGCAGGTATTCACAGAGCAGGTTCTGTTTTAAGCCATCTTTCAGGCAGCCACACAAAGACCACCAAGCTGGGCGTTCAGCTCTGCCAGACCTCCCCCAGCCAGCAGCCTTTGCCAGGAAACACAGGTGACAGCCTGAATGATAAAAAGGCATTTAGAGGGGGAAAAAGAAAAAAAATGCACTGGTTTAGTCTGGGCAGCACCTTAATATAAACCTGCGGGGGCCTTTGTGTACAGCACAGCACGCAGCCGGCCAAGCAGGAGCTGCAGCACAAGTCACTCGCACCTCCAGTCTGCACAGACCCTCTGCCTGCCCCAGACTGCCCCGTCATTTATCGGGGAAAAGAAGGGTGGCTGCACTGCAGCTCTTCTCCCAGCCGCCGATTTCAGAAGACAGAGCACAGAGGCAGCAAACCTTCCTCTCCCCGGGCTGGCCCAGAGGAGGTTTTCTGGACAGGGTCGAGGGGAGCTGAGAAGCGAAGCTGCTCTGGGAGCGCAGCTGAAGCAGCTTGGAAAGGCAGAGCTCTATGACCTCACACGATTTGCTCTTATTTATTTCAGCAGTTCAGAAAAAGCAGTGTTTAACTTTGCAAACAAATCATACTGACTTTGGCTATGAAGTCTCCTGCAGCTTTGCTCAGTTCAGAGAAGAGTTTCTCTACACCAGCAAATGCTGGCAGGCAGCTCTGTGCTGGGAGAGCTGCAGAAGAGCCGCCCTGGTGCCTTACCTCCAGCTCTGCCTCCTCCGGCTGCACCCCCAGGGAAGGCTCCCCGGGGGGAAAAGTGGATTCCCAGGCGGCAGGTGAAGTGTTAGCATTCAGCACTCCCAGGACGAGGCACTGCAAATGCTTACTCAGGCCTTTCAAAGTGACCGCAGGGCTGCTGTTTGTCATTCTTGCCTTTCCAGCACCGCACATCATTCCTTCACCATTCCTTCTGGCCACAAAACAGAGCTGCCCAATTCCCAGGTGACCCAACACTGGAAACAGTGGCTTTTTCTACGCCCAGCAATTCAAAAGTACTCGATTCAGGACAAAATGGTGATTTGCAAAATACATTAATATATTACAGAATGCAATTTTTACTTTGCTCTTAGTATGGAGTGAAAGGAAAAAAGGGAAAGGACACCACAAAAGCATGTGAAGAGGTCTAATGTCTAAGAGAAAGATGTGTGCTAAAAATCCCCTATTTTTTAATATATACAACATATAGAGACTTTTGAAATGAAGTTCAAATGTCTCCTTAGTTTAGAAAATGCAGCTGCTACCCTTGTGCATAATGGAGCAGCCATAACATCTGAGCAAACACAAAATGGCATCTGCTTTTCGAAAAAAAATTGATAGTTTTCAGAGGTGGCACAACTGGGGTGCCTGTAGATAAATTGCCCAGCATTTCCTATTGTAAGTTTCTGTTTTCATCTGTTTATAAACTTTGCCAAAGTTTAACTGTTTTGGCTGAAATTACCCATGCCAGGTGTTTGCCTCAAGCTGATTTTTTTTGGATAGCTTCATCAAAAAAGAGTCTCAGTTATTTCCAAGAACAAAATTATGGAAAAATACTTTGTTTTGTCCATGTTAAAAATATTTCAACTGCTCTGCTGAAAAGCTCTCGCATTTTCATGCTTGCAATTTGGCACACAGTCATTTTTTTCGTCAGGGCGTTACATTTGTAAACATAAAAAGTGCCCATACTACATCAAGCTAAGTCTGAAAAACCACTGTTTGCACATGCTTGGAAAAGATCTGCTTTGCAGCTACATTTTTTTCAGTCATTCTACGCTGGGCATGCTCCATTCTCTCTCTCTTCCTGCAAGGTAATTGGGCTGCTTATGCTTTACTCCATGGAGTACCAGAGTACGCTCCAGGCCAAGGTTACAAAGGCTGAGCTGGATATTCTTTGAAGCTCAGAGCATCACATCTCGTTCTGCTGGCTGACCTAGCAGGTGATAAATCTGTGCTGATAACAGCTACTCCATTAGCACGAGTCACAGTAGCCTGACTGAATTTGAATGACACTCTTAGAATTAATATATATTCATACATACACACATACCATTCTACATGAACATCAGGTAACAGTTTGGGCACTCAAATTAAGAAAAGCCAGACCTAATTAAGGTTGTATAAGTAAAATAAGACCTTGTGCGTACACATTTTGACACAATCCTTCAAAAACACATTCACCTACTTTTCCTCTCTCGCCAGTCTCGATCTCTTCTTCGCCCGATGTAAAGATGGACTATACCCTGGGGATGAATCGAGGCTGTGTAATGAGGCAGAAGAATGACTGCCTCATTTGTTAGAACATGTGTGTTAAATACACAAGGCAGAGGGCTGCGAGAGGAGAACTGCTAATATTTAAGGTAAATGAATGATGCCAGAAGAATCTTTTTTTTTTTTTTTTTTTTTCCAACTCCCTTCTGTCAGAGGAAGTTTAGAGATGCTGCTGAATGCAGAACACAAATCTAATTTCTGCAGGTTGCCTCTGATTAAGTACTTTTCATTTGATCAGCACCAACTTGTGGCAACCATCACGATGGAAAAGATTCTTCCATCATTTTAAGAGCTGTGCATAATACTAAGGACTGAAAAACAGCATACTTAAGACAAAGATGCTTCGAATTTCAACCGTTTTGTGCCTTAGTTTCCTCCCCCTTTCAGAATGGAGACAGACCCCTACTTTGCTAATAGAGGTGCTTGAAAGATAGTTAACGATATGCATGCAGGGCATTCTAGTGTCAGTGAGGAGCATCAAGAATCTGAAAGGAAAGTATTTAGGCTGTCTTCAGAACTGGGTTTTAACAGTAAGCAGGTGGGTGGCCTTCATCTGAACTACAGAAATTACATACCATCTTAAACAGCATCTCCTTCACCGAGCATCAGGTGCCAAATGAAGCAATAGTGAGAGAGAAAAAGAACAGAGCCATGTAACTGGGGACTGTACCATAACACGTGGCACATAAAGAACCAAAAACTGCACAGGAAGCCTCAGCTGTGGCACTTCCTAACTGCCAGGTACTTAACTTTGTGAACTCGGCATTGAATAACAATGATTTGGGGAAGTAACTTAGTACGTATGACCGCATACTTCCTTGTTTTAAGCAGCATCAGTCTGGCTTGCTGATTTTCTGGTATTCCTCAATGAGAGGTGGAAGTGGCAGGCTTCACATATCTACAGGTTTCAGCTGTGAGCAGGATGAAATCCTGACACATCTAACAGATTTCAGCTGTACCTGCACAACCGACTGTTGGTGCAACATAATTCATGTAGATATGTATTATAAATGCATATTACATATATATTTTTCAACATATAGACAAAATATAAAAAGAGACACACACTTTCAATATTTAAATACTCAAAACAAGTTTGAATTTACCATGTTAAAATTTTGTGGGAGAAGGGGTTGCTTTATATTTACTCTTTCTTCCCCTCAAATCAGCTAACTTATTTCATGAGGTTAGAGCTTTAGAAAGAACCTGGAAAAAACAGAGCGCAGACAACAATACAATTTCCCTTTGATCACATCTCTTCTGCTAGCAGCTTTGCAGGAATTATTAGCAAGCAAACTGTGAGCATGTAGTAAAGAAATGTCTGCGCTGGGCTGGAAGCGCAGGCCCAGATCCTGCCCTCCGCTCCAGATGAAGTTCACAAGGAAAAAGGGAATAAGGACTCTCTTCTTCCATCTGCCCTGAATGCAGCAACAAGGCAGGATTCCAACCTAGCACTCAGGAGAGTGCCAAAAAGGGGACTGGCTACTGTGCTGGCTGCCACCCCAGGGCCCCAGGGGTGTGAGGCCCGCCAGCTGTGGGGTGGAGCCGTGCCCCCAGCCAGCTCCAGCCTCGGCTGCTGTCTAGCCTGCTGACTCGGCCCGCCTAATGATCTTCTGAAGAAAAGCAATATTGTGCAGTTCATCGTGCAGTGCAGGTGTTCACCTTCAACTATCGCTGCCCTGTGCTGGCAGCGCAGCTCCGGCAGCCAGCATGCGGCCAGCACTTGTCCGCCTTTCCGGCTCCACGCAGCACAGCACCTACGGCTGACTGAAAGCACCTCGGCGCTGCTTTATTCTGAAAAGGGAAACGTTTAGAAAGGAAAAATGACAAGTTTAGAAAGAAAAGCTGTTGCCTGAATACAGGGAAATCGGGGTTTTAACCACCCCCCCCCCCCCCAACACACACGGAGCTCTGTGTGAAGCTGGGCTACAATTTGGCGGACTCGGTACCACTGCCAAAGCAAAAACCTCAGTAAGGCTCACTGCAGGGATGCAGAGGGGAGCCTGGGGAAGAACCAAAGGTCCCTTCAGAGAAAAACCCCACGGACAGCTATAACCAGCAGAAAACTCAGCCCGAACAAGCTGCTGCTTGTTCACGCTGAGGCCCCAGCCCCTGCTTGGAAGGGATAAATGTGTTTGGTAGCAGGGAATGGCCCACCACCTCCTGAATCCAGCAGGTACCGTCAGTGCCAGGGATCCACGGGGACACAGGGATGAAGCTGCCTGTCCCAGAGCAGAGCTGGGACACCTCTGGCCTCCGGTGCACGCAGCTCAGCCTGGCTCTGCCCTGAGCTGCTGAAAAAGAGCCTCCAGATGCTCAGTCCTCCCTGGCGATGCAGGGGTACGGAGAGGAGGGAAGGAGGAACTCCCAGCTGTGGGGGAAGAATAAACTGCTTGGGGCAATAATTTCTGCTGCTGTTCCCCAAGAACTACGTGCGTTTGACTTGGGCAGACTCAGGACAGGACTGCCACACGTGTGAAGATTTCACTAAGACTCGCTGTTAAACTAGGGGCTGAGAGATAAACGGAGATGGGGGTTTTAACTGCCCAAATGCATTTTGTTCCTCCTAGGCAAGGAGAGAAAAAGCAGTTTCATCCCCTGAAAAATAATCTCCCCAGGTTTAAACAACGTTAGGGACGTGATATTTTCGATTTCTGTCAGTACATACATAGTTGAGGGGGTTCTCATAAACAGACCATTTCCTCTTCTATTCAAAGGCACCACAGATTTTTGCTTTTTAAAACTCAGGAAGCTGTTTGGTTTCCTATAGCGCAATAAAACTTCAGGCAGGAGAATCTACTATTCAGTCCTTTCTAAAAAGTTCATAAAAACACATTAAAGGACTATGAACTGAATATGCAACTACTAAACAGTATTTTGACCTCTTCTAATACCCCCCAAACTAGAAACTCAGCGTTGCCAAACAAAACCAGGTTATTCTCCAAGCAGTCACAACCAGAAGAGGAAACAAGTGCACAGAAAAAAAATGAGCAGTTTGTCCAGTACCAGAAAGCAAGGCAGTGGCCAAGCTATCATGACTCCATTTTGGAGCTGAATAATCAATTGAGCCTCTTTTCAGAGGTGGCGTGTAACAAAGTTGTCCCAAATCCATTCAATGCCAAGATTCATATACTTGGACAAAACAAAATTTCAGCCATTTCACATTTTTTTTTCCCTATTTTCATAGTAGTTGCTAGCGATTTCAGACTTCGCATACACATAATACAAGTATTAAGCTGATCAAAGTGGAGGAATCAATTTACTCTTACAGGTGCAGCTATATGCAAACTACATTCACCGTGGGAGAGCTTGTTGCCATTTTAACCACATCTCTGCAGCTAAACTGGGACTACACTGGGCTTTTATCCCACTAGGAGCAACAGATCCCACACACAGCTAGTTTTCATGCAATTCTTTGACCTGGAAGTAATCATAATTTTCCTCTGCAAAACGGTGAGCTATAGCCTGTTGTAGGGTCTGATGTTTTTATTGCTGGGCAACATCTTTTCTGCTCTTGTACATGTATGTCAAAATAAAATTTGGAAAAAAAAATATGTAAATGCTTCACTGAGCTATAGACAATAAAAAAAAAAGGTGTTCTGCCTGCCATCAAGCCCCGTGTTAAAATATTAACACAATGTAAATATTGTAATATTGAGGAAGTACACTGTGTCAGTACTTCCTGGCACCACACAAGAGCTTCACTGTTCACTTTAGTCCCTGCTGTTAGTTTTAAACACGCACAACTTAAACAAGGCATCTGAGCTTCTCCAGTCCTGGTGCAAAATTGCAGAGAGGCTAAGTCTTACCATAGGTTCTCTCTAGGCTAAAAAACAAGGTATTAAAAAGAATCCCTAAAGCCAAACAATCATGTGAATGTCAGGACTTTTGAGGCAAAAATATTCTACAGAGTCTTTCAAAAGCCCTGGCATACTGCTGCCAAACATGGGAAGATCTCAGGGTACGCACCATCCTCCCCTTCCTCAGAGAAGAAAAACAAGCTGCAAGTGCCCACCAGTGCCAGAAGCCTGAAAGCCCAAGTTATTCATCATGGCACAAGGCCCACTCTCCAAATTTGCCAGTGAAGCACATTACTAGCAAGCGACTCTCTCCCAGTTCAGGGAATAAGCAGCACATACTCTCTCCAAAGAGAATGAGGCAGTTAGGTAAGGCAAATGTGATCGGATCTCAGAAACACTGTCTAGCTGCTATGATCATGTATTTGTAATGGAAGCCTCATGCAAAATAAGCACAGGTTCATGAAAATAGCAAAGACAGAGAATGATTTCTGTAAAAAAGAAAAATCCTTGGTCAAACCTTCAAGGAGCCAGTGGACTTGTTCTAAGCACACTTGGGGGCAACTAGAGGAGTGCAGAGCAGAATTTCACTCTGCTGGCTTGGGTTAATACAAGGTAAAATCCTACCACTGACAAAAACAAAGATTTTACCAAGGCATAAAGCCTAGAAATCTGAAATGACCGCAGTTTATATTTAGAGGCCTCATTGTGTCATACACGGTGACAAGTCTGACAAAGACCGTCCTTGTCCCACAGACCTAATGATCTAAATTCAAAACAGAATGAGGTACCAAGGAAAAAAGAACTGAACGTGTGAAATGTTTAATATTCAAGAAATGTCTAACCCCAGCAAAACTAGATGGCTGGGATTTCCAGAAATGAACTCTACACGTATTATGACAAAACAGAGGCATAAACACTGTAGATCCTGTGGTAGCATGAAGCAAAGTGTCCAAAACGTCAGCAACTGTTTAAAATACAGGTAATAAAGGGCTCATTCCTGATTCAAAATACCTGTTGCTTCTGAAGCCTTCTCACCTTTCAGACATTCCCGTACACAAATAGGATCTAAAATGACTTGCACAATGCCCCCACGTGCCAGTCACAGCATCGGATAAGCTTTATTCTTATGCATGGCAAGAAATTGCCCTGGGGGTTAACACAGATTTTCCACTTAATTTTAACTCACTCACAGAGCCGTAGTCTGGAAGAGCTCCTTTAATCACGCATACAACTGCATCACCACGTTTCTATATGGTCAAGACTACCACAAATCCCCCTACTCACCCACCCACAATGTTTTCTCACATGTCAGTTTATCTGCTAAGAAAAGCACTACGAACATAACACTTACCCAACCCCTTTATCTTTCATCTTACTTAAAAGGGAGAAAAACTCTTGAGAACTCAGTGAGCATTCAATATATGTAACATACATGAGAGCACTGTAAAAATTCTAGGAACAAGACATCAATTCCAAAAGAGAACTACTTACTGTGAGGGGGGTTGTTCATTTGTTTGTTTTTTTAAAGATAAACAGTTGGGCTTTTTTTTTTTTTTTTTTTTTTTTGTCTATTTCATGAAATATTATAGCTAAGAACCTACTCCACTTCCATAAATGGATGTTTTTCTTACTCTCAGTGGGTGGTCTCAGAGTTTTGACAGAGGAACATCACAAGCTAAAAACATAGGATGCTACAGAGATAGCCCACCTGCAGTGGTGGTGGATGCGAAGGGGGAGAGAAAAGGTGATTCCAAAGGCCAAAACAGACTGTGGTGGGGGAAATCAGAGGTCAGAAATGTATTCACAGCCCTAACAATGGGGGAGCCCTGGTGAAATGAGCAGCCAAGAAGCACAGTTACATTGGGAAAACAAGAGATGCAGAAATGAGGCAAAACTTTTAGCTTTCACTTTTGCTGTTATTAGATTAAAAAGAATAACAGACATAACTCTTGGTATTGTTTTTATTGTAAAGTGTTTTTTTTTCTTTTTTTTTTTTTTAACTGGCTTCTTTTACATTTCTGTTGTACGTCAGCCAATTTAATGAAACAAATCTTCCTTTAAAAGCTCTGGTATGAGCCACATGTCAATGCCAACACCTGCTACTACCTCACGTTGTGCTTGGTTTCTTACCTGTTTTCTACGAGGAAGTCTACCACATATTTCTTCAGACAGTAGAGATGGGCATCCATCAGCCCTGTTCTGATGTGCATTCTAGGGTGCCTGGAAGACAAAAAAGGAAAATCATTTAGTTTTGCATGGCTATTTGCAAGAGTTTGACTTTGCAATCAAGTCAGTGGACTGTGAGAAGTTTGCAAAGGCAGATCTGCTCCTTTCCATCTTCTGCTGGATTGAGAGACAGGAGAAGAGACGGGAGAATTGTGCAGACTGCCATTACTGGACTGTGTCTATAAACTTACACCTGCTGGCCCTGGGCTGATTTGCTGCGAAAGAAAATACCTCCTCCAAGGAGTCATTACTCTTGCTACATCTTCTTATGTAAGTGGAAATTGCACATTACTGGGCAGGAAGCCAAAGTAATGGGCCCAGAGTGCTAAAAGTTACAGTGGGTAATGTCAGGGTACAATAATTCAAAGCTCCTGGCTAAGTGCCTGCCTTAATATGCAAGGCTGTGCATGTTCCGCTAGCAAACACAACACTACTGTATTTTTTCCAGCTCTTCCTGGAGGCAAATAGGAGCAGGAGATGGGGTCTGCTCGTCTTCCCTGTGCTACACATTACAAATGACTTCCACAGCTCAATTACAAAGTGTTTGCCTCTCCAGCCCAATAAGATGGAAAAGATCAGTAAAACTCCCTCTCATCGCTGGCCAAACAATGGCAAACAGGGAAGTCTTACCTTTCAGACCAGTGGCAGGTTAATATTTCAGTAACTTAGAAGTCTTTTAACAGCTTCACTATTTTAAGAACAAAGCCTTAAAGCAGAAAGACTCATCTATTACTCCTCTTTATGCATTTTCTGATCTTAGATAGTGGAACCCCTTCATGTAACCTGTCTCAAAGCAGCTAGATATTTTCTGCCAATATTACCTTCCTTTCCACACACCTGCAACTCCATTTAAGAGTGTTTTGGATGCCTGAACACTCTCTACTATTTCTCAGGACAGAGAAGCCACAACAATAATCAGCTTGTAGATTTTAAAAAAAAAAAAAAAAAGGACAAAACCCACCAACAGCCTAACTGCACTGGACTGCTTCCAAATATCCATAACTGGACTCTCAGTCCTGAGGCTAACGAACGCATCTTACTAGTGCCTTCCATCCAACCTTTGTTTTCTTATTCCAGGACACACTGAAGTCAGATGTTTGTGATCAGGATCAGTTATTACTTCGTTAGCTCAGTAGAGGGATCACTCACAACTTGGGCCAGTAGATATATATATATTTAGTAAACCAGTACTAACACACTCAATCCTTATTAACACCTAAGGTACCAGAAGTATCAGGTGTCCTAATAAGCCTTTTGTTTTTTTTTTTCTTTTTTCAGTGTAATGCTCTATTAATGCATTAAACTACTGAAGTATTTGAGTCTTAACATTTTATGAATGTAGATGGCATTTCTCAAGCGTGTCACTCAATTCAAGACAGGCGTATTAACGACTAGAAAGGCTTTCTCTAAGTCCCACTCGTAAAGAAAAGCTCCTATAAGAGTAGTATGGCACTTTGGAGTAAAGTATGTGATACTGAAGAATGATATACACACTTTCAGCAGATTACTTCATTAACAAAACATGAGCTCACCTAGCAATGCTCCAGTACTGATGTTATCAGTGGCCCAGATGTTCCTGTGGAAGTCAGCCCAAATAGCAATGTTCCTTATGCAAAAAGAATCCACTGACTTTAATGAGGTCTTGCATTTGGAAATTTGCAGACTCGCTACTGCTCTGCATCCTGATGATGATTTCCACATTTTGTGGATTTATGGGATGGAGAATTTTCATATCTTGTCTGAGAAAAAGTGCTCCCTTGTACTTATAAACCGAGTATGTTAATTTATTGAAATGAGGGAGAGACAAACGACAAGAAGTAAATCAGGGAAGAAAGCAGGTAAGATGAACAAACCAATAAAAGAAGGCAAGAAACAAACAAAAAAATAGAAATGATGCAATGCAGGAAGGAGGGAAAAGAGGAAAAAACAATTCTTAACTTGAAGATGACAAACAGGACACAGTTTCAGTGCCAGAATGCCACTTTTTTCTCTCCCTATTCAAGACCCCCCTTAAACACAAGGCAGGGGAAGGCTACAGGGGCTAGACATCAAGCAGAGGAGCGTAAAACAGCACCTCCTCAATAAATACTAGTGCTGCTGCCAGTGTCTGAGCAGCTTTCACACATCCAGTCTCCCCACCTGCAAACTGGAATAACACTATTTAGCTACACCGCAGGGTACCGAGGATTTGTGGGCTGAAGTTTGTATCTCCCTGCAAGCATTGTACTAAGTTTCACTGTAGCTAAGCAACTTTATAACAACGTTATATAAAATCTGTGTAAATGGACAGACAGTAGCACAGTGCTATCTTTGCTGCAGCTCCAACACACTCCCCCCCCCTCCAAAAAAAAAAACCCAAAACATAAAACAGCCAGACAAGATGTACCGAAACGCCACTCTGAGTTGGCTTTCAATGGAGAATATACTAACAATAATGGAACATCCTGCTGGACAAGAGGGAGGTCCCACAATGAAAATCCGCTGAAATACAGACCACCTAAGTGATTTGCAACAGAATAGTCCCATAGATTAATATTATAATCACAGCTTCAAAGGTCAAACAGGCAAGTTTAGGCACATGCATAAACAAAGCTGTGATTTCTGTAAACCAGACTCGAGGAGGGAACAGCCGCACTAAACCAGACTGATAAGCACACTCTATCTATAACAAGCCACTAAAGATGATGCTCATTTTCATTGACTAATGCTCAAACCAGTTTATCTCCAGGTAGGAGAACAGGAGCCAAATAAATAATCTAACAGATAACAGCAAAGCTCCATCACCATTTCAAATGAGCATCTGGTTACTAATATCGAAAGCCATACTCCCTGCTCATGCCTCTCATCTCCCACTCCATCAGCTAATCTTTACAGCGTATGAAAAACGAGCCGGTCGCAAGGAACAGCTGATACAGGGGGAACCGAACAACAAACACTGCGTGTGCTGCGAGCTGACGCACCTCGCCTTATCGGTCCGCAGGAGATAATGAAGAATGCTCTTAATTATACCATCAAAGCAAGGGAGAAGGTGCTAGGAGGGGCCGGCTGCAGATGGCTAAGTGTTAATGAACGCTGGGTTGGGTGGTTTATCAAAAGCAAGAGACTGGATACGTATCGGAGAGGGTCACCGTAGAGATGAAAGTTGCACCAGCCATTGTTGGAGCTCTTTAATGAGCGAGGAATGGCAAATGTGAGCCCTCGAAGAATCATACCAATTACTAAATGAACTTCAGTTCAATCTAGCAAATGTAATCAAGCACGAGTCATTAAAATACATGGTAAAACTCCCATTGGCGCTGCCACTATAGCGGCTATTATTGTCTGTACTCCCGTGCGAGGGAGGGGGCTGCTCCCAGTTGTAAGCTGTGTGTGTTATGTTAAGTGATGGCAGATTTTAGCCCTAATGATGAGGCACGGAGGGCTCCCTGGCAGAAAGTCGACAATGAGGAGGCTCAGCGAGATCTGTTGAGGAGTCAGGGAAAAGATCGGCAATTAAAAGAGCAATTTCAAAGAATGCAATTTAATGTGTAAAATTAGCTTTTATTAGCACTTAATTCCCCAAAATCCTGACTCGGGACGAGAGCGCATAAAGGTCTGCGAGAGTCCTTAAAAAGGTCCGCGCCCATAATTCCTCACACGCCATTGTGAAATAATAAGCAGTACTAACAGGATTGATGCATGCTTCCTACATGGCATCGCTTTGAAAGCCGAGCCCGAGCTTTTTTCTTCCTGATAACCTCTCTCAGGATTTCCTCCCTCAGGGAAATCAACCACCGATAGAGCAAACTTCCCTTGGTTAAAGGCAGAAAGACGGACAATTGTTTCAACTGTAAACTAATTAAGAGAGATTACCACCAAGAGCTGGAGGTTCAAACCGGCCCTGCACTCCCACTGACAGTGTGATAATGCCAGGCTGGGGTCAAAATCATAAATCTGAAGGGAGCACACACAATGCTTAAAGCCAAAAAGCCTCTCTACTAAGCATGGGATATTGCCACATTAACCTCACCACCTCACAAATAAACTAGCTGAGAAAGAGAAATCCCATGGCCTCCTTCCCTTTAACTCCATACAGCTGTTGATGGAAAATATGAAGGTCTTTAAATCTCAGGGACCTGGGGCTATCTGTACTGCAGCACTAATCTGAGCAACGATACAATAAAAAGCCAATCATGACTACTATTAACCTGCCTTCTGATCTGATGGGTGAATTATGTCCGCTGTGGGCTTACGGAGTACTAGTTCACCTTCCTGCCAGCCCACCTTCCCCAAAATACAAAAATTAGAAGTATGAACAATGGATTTCATAAATTTATTTCCTAATTAATTGCAAGTAGCTCACAAAGTCAGTGTAGTTGAAGTCTGTCCCCTTCTCCCTTACTCCTGCACGAAGGGTACCACCCTGGTCAAACGCACAGGGCTGACCCTTGCCTGGTGCTGCTCTCACGTTGATGTGAAGCCAGCGCACAGATCAACACCACGAGAAGTCTTACAGCAAAAGCTGCCAGGCCACCTTTCATGTCTCGAGCATTCCTGCTTCTAAAAGGAAAAAAAATAAAAAGCCCGAAATCGCATTGCTCATTTACGGGACAGCTCTTGGCTGTAAACTCCCTAATCATAAAAGGCCACTGTTACGTTGGCTCTTCGAAAATCCCAGACACCTTATGACCTTAATTTTACACACCGCTTTTGGCCGAAAAGCTCCCAAAGCACTTAGCAAAATGAATGTCCCCACTGTATCCCAGGCCCTCCTTTGCCCACCAGTGAAATGCTGCCACCTCTGGGCTGAACTGCAGCAGCTGTAGGCAGCGCACGGCTCAGCCTCGCCGGGGCCCTCCTGCAAAATTGGGCCCAGGCGCCCGCTCGCCAGGCTCCAAAGGAGGGGCGAGGGAGGTTTAATTAGATGCTGCTGCTCCTCGGGTGGAAAAACTGGTTCAGTTCGTGCTGGGAAGAATACCTCGGTGATGTAAGACAGCTGGCACGGCGAGGAAATGCCCTCCCCAAGCTGGATGTGAAGGTGGTATCGGGTCCTGCTGGCTGGCGGATGACACGTGCAGTGGGCCCCGGTGACCCTGACCTCCATCTCCCAGCTCTGAGTCACCCCAAGCTCTCACTTTCTCTTCCTTCGCTTTGTTAAAACCTTACTTACAAAACCACGAGGCTAAGACGCGCTCTGGTCCCCTGAGGACGTGGCACATTTGCAGCTCACCTCCCACATCAGCCACCCCATCGCCAGCCCCAGTACCTACCCAGGGAGCACAAGACTCCAGCAGCCTCTCAGTTGCTGTTTCTGGAGAGGCCCAGCATCGGGAATGGCAAGTAGTTTCAAAATCTAAATGTTTTATTGATCTAATGACCTAAGTTGCTCGAAAGCCTGCTGAATAATAAATATTTTTCATTTAAAACCTTCACCACGTGCCATTTTTCTTTGTTTTTTATATTATTAATATACCCAGGAGAGTATAATACAAATTATGAACCTACTTCTGACACAAAGATGTTGAAAAGTTTTTGGTAAAGGAACCTGCTTTCATCGAAAGCCAAAGATTAAATCATTTTCTCTTACACAGAGAGTATAGGTTAGCAGTCAGAGCTCAGGATTAATATTTGTTCAAGGTCAGGAGTGGTTTACAATAGGTCAGCGTGACCTGAAAAAGAAAGTTGTTGTCTTGGCACCAACGCCGTGATTTAACATTAATGCCTCTGACTTCTGCATTAAACAGCCAGGGTGCTGATGGCTACGTGACCAGCTCATCCCATAGACCCCTAGAAGAAGTTTTTCTTTGCTCTGCTTCGGCTTCCTCTTAGGAAAACAAGAGGAACAGCAATTTCTCACCCAGCCCAAGCCAGAGGAACGCTCCCTGGGTGCACGGCCACATCGCTGCATGCACGTGCATCCCCCCGGGAGCACGCCGACACAGCTGCCGGGGTCAGCACTTTCCCTAAACTTGGTTCCAGGGGGCTCCTCTGCCACACCGAGAGCTAACAGCTGGAAGATATAATACAACAGGGGCCGGGGCTCCCCACAGCCACCCTACCCCCTTCTCTTTCTCTGTCCTCCACGGAAAACCAGGGTTTGTGCACATCTTTTATACTAGATGCACGTCTGCTAGGGCACCCCAAGTGCTAAGCAGAAACTTGGAAAGCAAAAGAGAGACTGAAATGATAATAACGTAGAGAGTTTGGTATGAGCAGAAGAGAATACACTCTGAAGGAGGGCAGGGACTGCCAGAGAGACATTATTAATAGGTTTTACCCTTGAGCTCTGGCAGCTACTTGTTCTATACACAGAGGAAAAGGATTAATCAAGCCTCGCACGTAAAGGTTCTTTCTGTGGTGTGCCAAAATATTTAAAGCAGTATATACAAAGTGTAAGCCTTATTATTATGCACATTCAATGTAATCATCTTATGCTACAGTTAAGGCCGGGATGACAATGAAGTAGATTACCGTGCACTACAACCAATTCAATTCCAACACAACGGGACGTGGCTTAGTCACTTGGTTCAGATCTGGTATTTGAGCTTATTTTTCTTATGCCGGGCTAAACTGTGATTTAAGAGATTTAATCAAGCTTTGGGAAATGCTTTCTTTGCGAAAGGAAGAGAAAGAACTAAAAGTCTGCACCTGGCAACCCTAATGATTCCCAATTTTCAGCTCATTCTGCTTCCTGCTTAGTGGAAATTCACCTTAGCAAGTAATTGTTCGCTGAAATCACCAGGGCTGAAAGGATGACAACACGTAAGAGGAACAAGTTTTAAGCAAACAACTGAAGCTGGAGGCTTGTACAGAGGCTACCGAAGAACAGCAGCTCCTGCTGATCCCTCCTACGCCAGTTCCCAATGGGCTAAGCAGAAGACATATGATATATTTTCTTAAATCAAATAATTACAGTAAATGCATGGGAAACAGTGAAACCTAATACTGGGTCAAAGCTGTAGGTCACCAGCAATATATAGCTTAAACACAGGAAGGCTGCCACCATTTCTTTATGTCACTGCCCTAGACTCGAAGGCAAACAAACCCGTGCTCAGCACCGCAACCCGCGGATCGCAGCCTTGCTCACGGAGCCTCAGCACTTGGTGCCCCTCAGGTGAGGCGGATTTTACTCGTGGCTAGAATTTAAGAGGCAGGATCTGCAAAAATTTGTGGATTTGAGGTAATTACATATATTTGGAATAATAAAACAAGCAAATTCCCCCATCCCCTTCAAATTTCAAGTAAAATCAGAAGCAGAAAAAACAATGGAAAGAGGCTGTCCTGCATACCTCTGGATATCCCCTCATGAGAAGCCTCCCAGGTACCTTGTGAAACCCATCTACACCACTGGTTCCTTAAAATGAAAAATACCCTTTAGAAAAACTCTGTTACTGTGCATAGGCCATACTTTATCACTTCCTTTCCAGGATCTTCACTGGCAGGGGCTCCAATGGCAGAAGGTGCATGTCTGCGGGTCTTTCCTGAGAAGATACTTGCATTCAAAACAGCCACATTTCATGGATGTTTCATGGGATGGAGAACAACCCAACAAGAGTCAGGTGGCAAGTCAGGAGGGTGAGAAGGAAGAACAGCGGGAGAGAAGTGAGCAGTACCTGCTTTGTGCTGGACAAAGCAGTGCCTGGCTCCCTCCAGCACTTACCATCCAGAAGGGAAGAAGACATGAGCTTTGAATCCACAGAAGGGAAAAATTCAAGCGCTACAATTTAAATTACTGAAAACTACCGAAATCCAGCCTATATAGGAGGCCCTCTGCAGTAAATCTGGCAACGCTCATTTCTTTCATCTACAGCAAGTGAGTTATACTTAGCTCCTGCTCTTTGAGGGTCTGAAGTTTCCCTGGCTGGCGCTTTGACCTGGGCTTCCTTTTCATCTCCCCCTGCAACCTACTGCTGCTGCCTCACTTTTGCTTCGTGACAAGGTTTTGCAGCCATACCACACACATCTCAACTCCACCGAAATGTGAGCATTTTAGCATTTGATAGCACAGTAAGCATTTTCATACTGACAAGATCCCAATTAAAAATGTCATATAATTTATTAGTTAACTAAAATAGCTTCACCTCAGGCAGAAATTAAAGGATAATGAGCATGAAAGTTGGCTCTGATGCCACTGCAGAGGAAACCTGGCTGTGACAACCAGGACACGGGTTGTTCCACATACATCACAACACTGAATAGGTACATGTAAGAAAAACACATTTTAGGAAAAACTAGGCGAGGTGTCAGCAGTCAGACTTGATGAATCCTGCTTCCCTGAATTAAGGCAGAGGGGTTTCCTGACTTAGCTAAGCTCAAGTCATGACTCAGCCCACGTGTTCAGATGCATCCTCAGACACACGGCAGCCTGGAGGCAGGGCAACATCAACCTCGAGCCAGGAGCTTTCGGGACACAGAAAGCCATCAGGGCTCAGGATGACATCAGTATTAGAACACTGCCCAGTTCTGCACTGAAGAGATTCACCAAGCAACAGAAACACCACGCATGCAATACAGATACTTGCATACTTGTCCAGTTCAAAAGAAACCATATTTGTTAGCAGATATTTTGAAAGCATCAGATAAGACTGTCACTCAAATAAAGCCTTAAAATTAGAGAGTGCATCATTCTTGTTGCACGGTGACAAGAGAATTCAAAACCAAAGGAAAGTTGAAGTCAGGCTGAAGCCAATTGCAGACATCTCTTCATTTTTCAGACAAAAATAGCTCTGAGTAATTCTTTTAATAGGTAACTGGTGTTTTACAAAACACCATCAGAAATACCAGGGGATGATTAACATAAATATCAAGGGGGGGGGTGGAAGGACACAGGAACATTTGTTACCACAAGAAGAATTTAACATCCACCCAAAGTCCAAATTTGCATTTTTTTAAGCAAGTAATTACAGCAGTTACAACCACACTGCATTAGCTTCTGGTTAGACCAGATTACTCATGATTTCAAATTTCCAGATTTGTTAATAGCCATAGCAGGAGCTGCCGCATGACACTACTCCGAGCTGACACCTCAAATGCTTTCAGGATGACACTGAGCTTGGAGTACTACAGCTTGGAGCCCAGCTGGACATAAACATGCACTGCACTGAGGACAGAGTTGGATTTCCAACTTTTTTCCTCATCTTTCACCCGCTACTAGGACCTGGATAACAGCTTGAGGTTAAGTGAAAGGAATTTTGCTCCTTTTACGCAATGGTAACGTGACGATTAGAACACTGCAGTGGGCAAGAATAAATTCTGGCAAATTCAATGTAGTGAGATGATATTTTGAGGATAACTTCCTGCCTTGGATAATTATTGCTGAATTAAAAGCTTCATGCACTGTTCTGCACAGCTCAGCGTGTGCTACCTCAGTACAGTGGGTGGGAACTGCCTTTAATTATGAGACAGTCACTGCTCTTTTAAAACAAGTCTTGAAGGAAAAGCTGTCTTGACAGCTATTAAGACACTGCTCAGTGTATTTGCACAATTTAAATACTGATATTATATATATATATATATATATATTTTTTTTTTTTCAGCTGTAATTACAAAGTCCAGCTCTTTGCTAAAATTAGCAATCGTTTTATGGCTGTGATGCAGAGACATTGGCACGCCCTCTCGTCAGGAGACAGCTTGGCTTCAGTAATTAAGTAGGAGAAATATCATTAATCTAGACTTAAGTAGTCCCTAATGCAAAAAGCAGTAGCACAGAGCCATTTTCACCACGGATCACAAGCCAGGACTGAAAAAGCAAGAAGAGAAGACAGCAACTGAACTCTCTCCCAAGCGTGCCAGCTGTGGTAGTGACCTAAACCGCACAGACTAGAAGCAATAATCTGGCCACGGTGGGTAAGAGAGTTCAGATGCCTCCATAATTTGCTCGGTACAAAGACCAGAGTGGCAACAAATCCAACCCTTTTCCTTTACAAGGCTAAACCCATGGTAGGGCAATTGCCTCATCTTGAAACACTTAGCCTAACGAAAAGAAAAAGAAAATGTATGGTGGATGACCTGAAGATTATCATTTACAGTTTTATGGCAACCTCAAATACTATTAAAACAAAACAACTTCTATTCCCTTCTTGCTTGGAAGAGACTGGGACTATTCCATCTGTGGTTGTGGACTGCTTCAGCCTTATCCAACTGCATAAACGAAACTAGTGTCAAAATTAAGTTTTAAATGGCTTGAGGTTTATAGGAATTAAAGAAGGAAAAATTAAATTTGAAACTCTGCTTGTTTACTAGCACTAATTAAATATGCCAGATTTCTGGGCAAGCTTCCTAGCCTGTGGCTACTACGTTACTGGCTTGTAAAACAGTCAACAAGTACATGAGTACAAAGCACAAATACAATAACAGAGATTTCGTGTACAGTCCTGCCCTTAGTTTGTAAGGAAAAAATGTATTAGAAGCAAGCTTTGACTATAAAGACCTGTGCTGAGCCTCTAGACTGCATTAGCAATACGAAAAAAGGGCCAAGTCTACAAAGGTTGCTTTTGCAGAGAAAAGTATTAAAAAAAAAATCAGAAAGGTAAGAAGCAGTAAGCAGAACCAAAACGAAGAGGAAGCTTTAAAAGAGTAGTGTTACGCTTCCTTCTTCAAATCTGAACTTCTGGGCTCTGCTCTCAAAATACTTTGCTATTAGAAATAAAAGGGAGCTCTTGCACTTCAGCAGAAGTAGTGGGTCTGATCATTCGCACCCAGATCAACTCCTTGGAAATGGTAGGTTTTATGAGTATCTCAGAATTAATTAGAAAATAGATTGATATCAAAAAGCCAGAATTTCACATCTAATGCCAATGATGGTGATGATGATATCCATAATCGTAGGGTCCATTTGCATTCTAAACTCTTACAACAGGTATTATCTTTGCATTCCACATTTTAAAGGAACTAACACAATGAGTTCAGTCTACAAGGATGCTGCAAACCCACTAAAAAAGAACAAACTAAAATCAGCTTAAACACGGCCTCCAGAGACTGCTCAGGCATGCAGGTGGAATGCAAGAGAAGAAAATGAACTGGTACCTGCATCACCCACAGGTAGGGCAGGAGAAGGAGGGACAGGAAGATCCCATGGCCTACGTGCTGCTCTTTGTGCACCCTTCTTTCAGGAAAAGCTTCCAAGGTACTTTCACTGGCTGAAGCTGCAATTTCTACAGAAGCGGCAAACAACTTTTAATGAAGAAACACTGGAGAACAATGTGCTGCCTTAACAGCTTCGAAATGAACAGCCTTGCATGGTGACTCAAATTAATGTATGTTCCCACTGTACAGTAGTCTTGCTCAACTTTAAGGAAACCAGGAATTATGCTTCAATAAAAATTCAGCCACGCAAATATTCTGCTATAAAAACAGGCATAAACATATAACTCTCCAACTTCCAAAATCACGTACATGAGGCAGAGGAAAACGATATAAAAGTAACTAGGTTTTTGTTTATATCTCAGATTTACAAGAGCAATTCCAGAACCAAAATTCTTCCACAGAGGCATTGATTTAATTAGCCCGCATAGCACACTTTATTTGTATTTAGAACTCTGACGTACATTGATAAAAAAAATTAAAGAAATAAATATACAACGGATACACACAAAACCACTTGCTAAACTTTTTCTGTGCCCAGGTGCAGATAAGAACTTTCAAACACCCTCTCACGGGCTCTTCCTTACACGCAAATGATACTTCTTAGTGTATACAAGCTATGTATGCTTTCAATTAAAAATATGACTGGATCGATTGGATCATATAATCTTGCAAACCAGCCAAAAATCAAATACAAACTGAAGCCCTGAAGGAATTTCTGGAAGTACAAACCATACAGTACAGCAGTTCTATTTCTGGCGAGGAGAATCACCTCTCCTTTCAAAGTGCTGCTAGAAGCGATAGCAGTGCTTAAAAACCTGCTGTCATTCAGCAGTGAAATCACTACATTAATAAAAAACACTCCGAAAGCATACAAAATGTACTCTGGGGAAAATCTCAGCTTCGCAAGTCAGCACAAAATGGTCAAGTAACAGAAGAACACTTGCTCTTGTACTTTTTGGAACTCTTAACTTCAATTTTGAGTCTTTCTCAACTATCCAAGTGGCTGACAGAATCAGTTCCTCAGAGATGTGAATGCAGGATTCTCTTCAGGACAAACAGTGGCAGTGAAGGGGATGTTTTTGCTTAAGGTAACGTACCAGACTTCTAAAGAATGGGTTCTCCTCCACTTTTTTTCACTGTATTTTGTTCCATGTCAGCGCAAATTGTCTCTAGCACTCCTTCCTCCCATTGGATTTAAAAGCCAAAACATTCCAGAATTTGGGGAGTAAGTATCAACTGTAAGTGTAAACAAGAAAACATCTACTTTTGGAGACAATGCTGAAGTCAGTGGCTATATTAAATGAATGCTTTGGAGGCTCGATAATTTCTCTCCTCTCAATAACTTCATCTTATCCTCCATACCCGCACTGTACCTGGCCTGCAGCAAGCAGGGGTCAACTATTTTGACAAGTAAAGTTGCTCTTAGAAATCAGCTCAGCCTCTCCAAAGATACGGCCCCATATCTTGCACCTGCACGCACTGCAATTGTCCTCAAGTCCCCGACATGCACAGCACATGTTTACTTGTGGCCTCAAAGCACGAATGTGCAGAACGCCTTCCCATAATCCCCATTCACTGCAACTGTTTTTACCCTGAAGAGCTCTATTCAGATTTTACCTCTTCACCATCCAGTAACTTTGCAGGCAGTGCCCACAGACAAACACTCACTCACCAGCTACGTGTCAGCTTCCCTAGAAATCTGAGGAAACTGCAGTAGCCTAAGACTCTGGATACTGGCATTGAGACTTGGAGTAAATCTTACAGCCAGTTCTTGTCGCTGAAATAAGCACAATTTCATATCCTGGCATCAGGAGCTACCTACTGCCTTCAAGATGGTGAAACAATCTTCCATGACTTCAAAAATGAAAATGAAGAAACAGGTCAAGTGACAAAGCTGCTTTGCAGCAGGTTACTCACCTGTGCTTCAGCCCTGGTGTTTGGCGCTTCTGTTGTTCATCGTATTCTTGACTTACATGTTCATTAGAAACACAGAATTGTTTATGTTGGAAAAGACCTTCAAGATCAAAGTTCAACCATCACCCTGACCTGCCAAGTCCCACCACTAAAGCACGTCCCCCAGTACCACATCCATAGGCCTCTGAAATACCTCCAGGAATGGGACCTCCACCACGTCCCTGGGCAGCCCGTTCCAATGCTTCACCATCCCCTCCATGAAGAAATTCTTCCTAATATCCAATCTAAGCCCCTGGCACAAGTTGGGATTGTTTCCTCACATCCTAGATCTTCATTTATGCACACAATCTTTGAGGCATTTAGCAGAGCAGTATCACTGTTTATCACCACAATCCATGATTCAGAAAGTATTAACTCGTCATGCATAAAACCTTCATTAAAAAAGTAGGTAAGCAGGTCACACATGGATGTCCAAATCACCTGGAAAGACTTTTTTAAAGCAGATCGCCCATCGGAAATTGTTGGCATGCTTTAAAAACATTCAGAGGAAATGAAAGCAGTTAGTCTTTGGAGTGATAGCCTTCAACACAGAATTACTTTCCTACTGTAGGAAGCAAGCTATTTGATGAAATTTGATGAAATAAAAGATGAAATCGTTTGATATTTGCATTTCAGTGGAACTTGAAAGTGATGACCAAAGCTGCACATGAGGGTAACAAAATTGCAATTCTTATCTCAGAATAATCATCATCACATGGCCAAACTGCAAGCGGTCATCAGCAAAACGAATGCAAGGATTAAAAAGTATAAGCATCACCTTTTCTCCTCTATCCAGAGAGACATGGAGCTGAGCAAACCTACGCGCTACTATTGCTTTGGTTCCAAAGCTGGCTGGGAAAGTTCCCTGGCTGGCCCTGGCAGCGCTACAGCCGCGTGTTAGCTCAGGTGCACCACTCCGAGCTGTGCCAGACTCGAGCTGGTATTCATAAAACCAGAGCACGTGTACGCAAGGAACCAGCTATCTAAAAAGTCCATAGCGTACACTCAGGAGTAGCGGCTTGTTGATTTGAGACAAAACACATTTCATTTTTCACCATATGTCCAATGCTTTTCTATGAAAAACTGGAGAATGAGTACTATTGTACACAGTGATGCATTTCAATATTCCTGGGGTCTGACAGACGCAGCAATGTGAGTGGCTGGAACTGGAAAGCGAGGTATAAACATGACCCGTAGCTCATGCTGTATGTATGTTACATCAGCTGCTTCCTGCAGATTGTTTCAACAAGCACTGCTCTGATTCGAAATGCAGGAAAGACAGCAGCTAACACTCTGCACTCAGAGCAGCATTTCACATTTACAGTACTGACATAAACATTCATGAGTTATGCTCCTACGAGGCAGGAAAAGTAATACTGTGTTCATTTGGAAAAGCGAAGAAATTATGAGAGACAAACATTAAGGGGACTTCTCCAGGCCGTAAAGCCCTGTAGAGAAGTGAGATCTCTTTGTACATTATTTCCAAGGCATTCTCAATGCAAACAGCTAACAATTCACGTGTTAGTTTTTTATCTTTTCCATCACCAAATCACCTAAAGAACAAGAGTACTCTACTGCTGTGAACATAAAGGTTGATTATTTTCGTGGTTTTATATAACAAACATATATACTTTTTTAGACTTCAGCAAAAAATGCCGTAGTTTTTAAATTATTTTTTATTTTTCAGATTGCTTCCTTCACCTACCAATACAAACCAGAACACACACACAATCCTGCATTCTAGAGCTCCCCTATCATGGCACACATCTAAAACCAACAGATGAAGGAGGCATATTCCTCAAACCTTACACATATACTATTTTCCCAAACAGTAAGATACAGAAAAACATACCAGCAAGCATTAATTTGGCTCAGTGATCCATTCCCTCAATTACCAGAGGCTACCTTTAACTACACTGACTTAACAAAGGAATCTAAATTGTATAAATCAACGTCTCAATTAACATTTTGTTTAGGAAGAGTTACGGAAGAGAAGCAGAATGTAATCATTTGCTAGCACAGTGGCTCCGGAGGTCTGCGAGTGAGCACATGAAGAATGGAGTTGAATGTGGGAAGGGTCCATTATTCTTTCAATAGCGTCTGGTGCTGCAAAATGTGTGCGCGCATACTTTCCTACTTGAAAAGCTTAAGTCCTCAGTAGCTTCTTGCTCTGGGAAAATGGCAGGCACCCAAATGCTAACACAGGGATCTCAGAAAGGGATCTACCTGAAGAACAATATTTTTCGAGTGGCCTTAGAAGTGAAAAATAGCCACAGAGAGAAGGCTCATTCTCCAGGGATTTTATTCCTTCTGTCTGACTGCTGTTCATCAGGTGCCATTCCCTGCACACATCCCCAGAACATTCTAATGCAAGAATGGAGAGAGGGCCTCTCTGAAAATAATCACACTTGCTGAAAGACCTGCCCTGCATAAATATCTCTAACAACAGTACAAACAGAAATCAGCCTTCTTACCCGATACTTCAGCTGAAATTTATGGCACTGCTGGCCGTGATTCTGTTATTACTATTCTACCTGGCGAAGGCTCAAAGTCACAGAAGTGGGAATTTCAGAGGTATTTTCAGCAACGCTGAAGCTCATTTGGGAAAAAAAGAAACAACACACCTAGTTCTGTAACTGCTGTACCAATGCAGTAGTGAACAAAGCTATATATTACACATATATGCATACATGTGTGAAAACATGTACCATAGAGGTGGAACAGAGAGAAGTTTGGGACAAGCATGGCCTCTGAAATGATATTTAATGCTACAGCTTGGGAATAATAAAGCAAAGAAAAATCAAAGGGAATACTGAAAGACAGTCTCCTGAGCTCTTGCAAATATCACCAGCTGCTGGAGGATTTATATGCAGAAAAAATAGAAGTTCAGCTTTAACTTGAATTTCCCTTGCTTTCTTACTGGTTTGCTTCCAACCTTTGGAGTTTAATTAAAGTCCATCAGCCAAAATTTTTCTGTCTGAACGCCTTAAATTATTCCATTTTAAAATCTGTACCTTTTGACTGAGTCAGGTTTTTCCAAATCTTGAGCTTCCACTAATCTGAATTACGAATACTCCTCAGCACTGTCCGCTCCCTACCCCCAGTTTTTAATTTTTAAAGGTTAAAGGAATACAAAATTATCAACCAAAGCAATACCAGCAGCTATCGCTGGCCAATACAGAGGTATGCAGGTACATGCAAGTTATACTTGAAACGTGTAATTGTGCTAGGAATAGCGTTCTGCATTGACAGTTTGGATATCAAGGTCCAATGGGCATTTTCTCTTTATTCCTACCAGGGTACCGCACATTTGGTGACTGGGGAAGGAGAAAGTCTTATAAGAAATCTCTAAAGCAACTGGCTAAGTAGTTTTGCTGCTTGTAAAAGGAATCTCAATCTAATCTTCTTTAGCTGGAGAAATGGCGCAATAAATTTGTTGAAGAGAAAGGAAGGATTTAAAGCCAGAGAAAATTAGGATTTCTCAAAGCAGAACTGTAGAGGACATGGTGCCCTTAGGAATAGATCTCTGCTATTTACTCGATCTACTGGAAGAACTCCCGGGGAGTTTGTCTTAGCAAGAGAAAGGAAAGTTTGCTATGCTCTTCATTTCCTGTGTAATTCCAGAAACTGCCAGCACAATGCTGTTTGGGGAGAACCACACAACAGCTATTCAAGAGGGAATTCAGCATTGTATTCTGAATGAATGGAAACATTTTGAAAGATATATATTTGCTGTGAGTAAAGTCGAATGCGAACCCAATAAGGGATCCTGGGCACACATACCTTCAACCAGCTAGTTGTATGTTCTGACTCTTTCCATTATGACTTCAACACTATCCTTAGCAGTGCTAAACATTACAATAAATCATCCTGGTTAGAGTTCACAGTAGCCATGAGATAAGTGTAGCAGATCAGCATTAAGAAAAACTAGGCAACTACAGGTCAGTTGCTACTGAGTGTAGCTAATGTTCACGGAGAGACTATCACTTTTAGGTATCCACCGCTTTTAGGTATCCTTGCAAGTTAGCAGTTTGGGATCTCGACACCCATGATGAAGAAAACGCTCTTCAAAGTCCGGGTTTCTTAGCGTGAGCTAGATGAATAGTTCCTTACAAAATTCCCAAGGGTGTTTTGCCTCCAGAACACTGCAGAAAACTTCTGCTAAGCATGACAATTTAAGGGATTAAAACCCAAGAAAAGAGGACTGGAGAATGGTAGGCAAACCGCAAGAGTAAGCTTCGGTTGAGCTCAGGAATCAGGACCTCAGCCCCAAGCAGAATCAGACCTTTTTAACTGAAGAGGAACAGTCACATGCCTCATTTCACCCTTACTTTGCTTTAAACTAGGCTGTTTCCTCCCCCCTGTATTCCACATTGGCTGATAAATTCCCCAACGGCGGGTGTTAACTAACTCCGCATTCCAGTCTGCTCTGCGTCATGGAGTTCCACATCCCGCTGATGAGGAACACATGGCTGACATGTGGTAGGGGAGAGCCTGACAGCACTCACACAAGTAGGGATAACTCCTCTGACCTTTGGCTTTTTCCCTCTGTACCATCCCAAGCACACAATAAGGAGTCTGTGCCCCTCTGTTGCTTACCGGTCGTTCTGGGGGTGCTGGACACAAGGCGAACCCCTAAGATTTCAACAATACCTCTCCAAATACACCCGATGGCTGCAAACATATGTTGAGAGCAAAACACTGATTATTCTGTGCCTCTCCCCTAACCAGACCATTCAGAGAAACTTCCGTATCATACAGGTTACATCTAGATCAACATGGGTAAATATGGGATATAAACAACCAGTGATGCAGTTTCCTGCCTACTTTGTGAAATGAACTCAATGCATCGATAAAAATTGCACGGTGGCAGCTGTATTAAAATATTGAGACATCTTTTTAAAAAATGAACGGGTCATTTGACATCTTTTCAAGAGCCAGCCTTCTTTTAGACTAACATTGAGATTCAGCTTCAGTATTATCCAACCTGGTGACTCATTCAGAGCATTACGTTTACACACGTACTCTACAGCATCCAAACAACAGTCATCTCTTCCTGCTTTGAAACCTTCAAAAAGTAAAACCAAGTCATGGACTAAATGCCAATTTGAGACCGCAGCATCAGACAAGTGAGTAATGACGATCAATGTCAGTAAATGTGTGTTGCAATTAGAAACCAAATGCTGAGCCTCAAACTTTCTGCTTTTAGTCTTACGGTTACTGTAATGCTGGCAAGGATCTTGCAGTAAAATAAAATCAATTGTTAATAAATCTTTCTATAGCTAAATTTAATAGAAGTCCTTGCTAATATTTCCCGATTCCAAGATTCATGACCTCTTACCTGTATAAGCTGTCAAGACATGGCACGACCTCTCTTTTATAAACAGGACATGAACACGTTGTACATTCTTTCCAACCTCTCACTCAATCAATAAAATATTATGGCAGGAGCAAAACACAATAAAATCCAGTAGAAGCAACAGTATTACAATAAGTAATAGCAGCTCTTTAAAATATAACGTCCAATGTCTCGTGAACTGCTTTGATAGTGCATTCATGTTTGCTGTACAAGCACAACATATAAAAGCACCAAATTAATGTCTTCCTTATATTTGGCTAAATCTGTCTTCTAAACAATGAATAATTTAAAAATACTCCATCTCTGAAGTTGAAGGCTACACTCATCCCCAACATATTTACAGAAAAAGCAGAGCAAGGCTTAAATGCATAACAGAAATGCAAACTTTCTAAGAAAACGAATGCCTCTTAGGCTACAGCAGTTACTCCTAGGGAAATGAGAAACTTCTAAACAGGCAAGTAAGACCTCCAAAAGCATCTTATGAGCATCTATTCCCTACTCATGCCTCAAAAACTCATAGGCCAATATCTTTTCTGAAGCATTTAGCAAAATCCTCTTCCGTACAGAAATATGATTAAAGCTACACCTAGATTTTTAGAGTGTGGTTATAGTCTGAGAAGTTAGTGTATAAAAATCACACCCTCTTATTCAATAGACCTAGTTTCCCTGTTTTGATTCAGAGTCAGATCCGCTTGCTTTACTGGCTAAAATAACTTTTTACAACTTTTTAAATTCCTACTAGTACTGTGAAACTAATTCAGTTCTGGGAAGGCGAACCAGATTCTTCTCTGGCTTGTGCATCTGCAAGAGGATTATTACCTAAATCTACACATACAATTCCTGGTTTTGTGTTGGAGGAGCCAAAAATGAACCTGACTTATTTTCTGGATGTTAGTCAGAAAATTTTATTGTTATTTATGAAATGCGCAGATCTGAAATAACAGCAAGAAAAGATCTGGACCAGCAGCAAAACTATGAAGTTCTACACATCATTTTCAAAAAGCCATATTTCAGAGAAAAGAAACATCCAACATCTTCCCACAATATTCCTCAAAAAATCACTTGAATACAAAGAAAGCTTAGTAACAAAAGTTTGCTAATACTAAAACTATCATTATTCCCCACGTGGGAGCAACACAAAGCTAACATATGTATATTAATCCTGTAGACAGCTGAGCCCAAATAAAAGTTTTTGCTCCCTGGTCTGTCCCGAGCTGTTCCTCAGGGTTCCCCTACCGAGCGGGTTATCACATCCCTCCTTTCCGATGTGCCAGTGGTCTTGCTTGTGGAACCACTCACTAAAGCACAAGGAAAAACGAACCAAGTTATCAAAGTCTTGCAGTTTATCTATGAGAAGTAATCCAACTTATTTTGATACATGCAACTAATGAAGTACTCAGCCATACATCCAGCTGGGGGCAAGGTGGAGGGGGGTAACCCTAAAAGAGGGCATCTTGCCCATGATCTAGTTCAGGCTGCTTTACCCAGTGGAGCATCTGCCTGGATGTGTGTCGCTCTCATCCTTCATCATAGGAACTCTGTTTTAAAAGACAAAACAAACGAGCCACCACAGGAGTAGTGGAGTATTTCAGAGATGCCAATTTCCCAGGGAGAGCAGTGGCAAAGAACAGCAAAGCTAAGGAAGCTGCAGTGTTTATATACGATCCACTTATTTAAGACAAATTATCAGCAGAAAAAAAGGCAATATCCCAAGGCGATAGAAAGGAAATCAAGTGTATCAAAGCTATTTCTGAACTCCCATTACCTACCCACTTGGCAATGTGGACTTTGAAAATTACACTACACCAGTCATTTTTATTCTCATGATGCAAGGGGAAAGGGAAGAAAAGACTCCCCCGTCTTACCCTCTCTCCCCCTCTTTTTATTAAAATATCTTAAAAACAGATCTGCATTGTTTCTGCAAGGTTCCTAACATTAGTCCTGCATATATTTATAGATGAGGTATTCCTTTCTGTCTGAAGCACATGAGGTAATAAGTAGCTGGAATTGTCATGGTGATTTATTAACATATTCTCTGGGAGAAGCCCTGCACCTGCGTCTGTGCAGATGGAACACCCACGAAGGCTGAACTCACCCTTACACAGCCCACAATATCTTGAAAGGAAATGCTCCAAATTTAGACCTGCTCCAACAGGTGTCTTTTACTGTCTCACTTTGCATGACCATAAATATCTGAGGTGGAGCAAAAAGTTCCCCGTCCATTGTAATTGTGCTTTGAAAACAAATACCTTTGCCCCATCTCTCTCTGAAAACAAAAAAGGCAGCTATGGAATTCTCATCATTTCCTCACTCCTTCATGCTGCCAAGCCCTAAGTCAGAGAGATGTCACTGGCAAAACCAGGCTCCAGGGATGAGCACAGATTTATTTTTTTTCCTCTTCAAAGAGCCCTAAACTGGCTCTGAAACTTCCCCAAACTGTATTTCTTTCGTTCTAGTATCTCATCTTGCAGCTATTTGCCAGAGTGAATGACATGCACAGGCTGTTCATGGCTTTTTATAAGCTCTCATTACCCAAACAGGGAACCATTTCCTTGAAAAGCCTTTCCCCAGCAGCATTAGTCTCTCTAGGCCCTACCAATAAATTTGTTTCCCAGCCCATCCTGATGGGCACCAAAATATAGCCGAATGGATATATCCGATCCTGTTTTGCACTGGTTTACTCCAGGGAGCGTGCTACCTGTGTGACTTGTCATCAGCGTGATTAACAGCACAGAAAGGAAAAAAAAAAAAATAGCTTTTGAGAGATTTGCTCTGGTAATCAAAGAAGAAAAATCAAGACTCCTTGTTGTGGTGTATCAAGGAGAGGTATTTCTCAGAAACAATGCAGCTATCCACAACTCACAAAAACAAACAAACAAACAAATAAAAAACCAACAAAGCCACCCACAAACAAATCAAAGCAACAAGTCCTGAAAATAAATTTCAACCAAGCTGAGAAAAAGAGCTGCGTACACCATGAACGTAGAAATCCTATTAAAATGTTTCTTTCTGTAACACTTTTCATTATTACAAAAATACTTGAGTCAAGAGCAAACAAACATTTAATGCTCAATAGGTACTCAGGAGAATGTGTATTTTCCCCTGTCCCTCCCCGCCAGCTGCTCCTTTATGGCAGGAAAGCGAAGAGTGTGAAATCCAATGATAGGAAAAAGGCAAAGGTCAGGAAAAAGGTTTTTCTTCAAGGAGTTAAATTTGCATTCTACAGCTTTGTGTGTTTTGTCAACAGAACTTCCCTCCTGAGAGAAGGGGAAGCCAAAGGTTCTTTGAACCATTTCTATAGGGGATCTAGATTTTTACCAGTAACAAGATTCTTAGCTCTAGTGAAAAGCTCATCTTCCCTCTTCGCATTCTCTCCACCACTCCCTCCCTGTCCCCATTTCCACCCCCCTCCTTAAAAGCAGGAGGGGTTGGGGGAAAAAAAAGAAAATGAAAAAGATCTGAAAAGCAAACCAAGCACTGAAAGAGTTCTAGAGTTCATGTAACAAGACCACCATAACCCTTCAAAGGGCCCATTAAAAGCAAAACAAACAAAAGCAACACCCTCAAGATGTCTATTGTATTTTGCAGAGGAACAAATGAGTGTACTGGAAATTCTCCCATCTTGCCACAACGCCTGCTATTTCATTAAAACAAAGTCCAGAGATCAAGAAACAGCCAACATGGTAGCTGAAAGTCAGTCACTTCAAGTGATCCACGAAGAAAAACGAGATTGGGCTTGCTCCTTTTTTTCTCGCTTTACTATGATGTATAAAAAAAGACTTCAAAGATAGTTTTAGGCATTGCTTTTGTTTCTCACATGAGAAAGTCGGGGCTTGAGCAGGTCTAGACAACGCAGTGGTTAGAACTTCATCAGCTGCCAACACTTTGTCTTCCTAGAGCTCCCACAGTTGTTGCTACCCTGGAATTGCCTCATATGAAAATATTTGACAATTTCCATATAGTTTGTTTCTTCCCTCACAGCTTCTCCAAGATGGCAGCTGTAAAACAGCACGCACCAGCGTCCGCAGCAGGCAGCTTCGGAGAACAGCAACACCAGAGCCTCACCCAAGCAGATACTGGCCCAAATCCTCAGCCTGATACTTCAAACTGCCAGGCTGTTTGAGGTGTTATCCTTTGAATCTCAAAATAAAATCAGTCTTGGCTACTTGTATGCTCCACCTGAAAATGTTTCAAGTGTAGTCATACACTGTAAAATGTCTTTTTTTTTTTAAATAAATAAACTTACCAGATCTTCTCTCTTTCTGCTCCTAGACTGTCAGCTGTAGGCTTTACTTGGAAGGTAATTAACACTTTCTATTTACGTATGCACAGCTCTCAAAGCTAGGATAGACACACATAGATTTTGCCCCGTCTGTGTATTACCAACACTACATTTACCAGTTCCCAAACAGTTACATTCAGGAAGGTCTGCTGAAGACAATGTAACTGAACAGGTGTTCCTGAAGGCAAAGTTTGGCCCGGAGGATAAAGCCTGATTAATTTAGCTATAGGGTAACAGGAATGAGAAACCTCTGGTTAGATGAACCTGTAAAATCGGAGGTCAAATAAGCTCACATATGTTACAGCAATTTTGAAGTTGTTATATCGTAGCTCCCCGCTAGCGCAAGCCATAAAGACAAGCCCATCACTAACAGTAGATAAAATATTCCTCCTTAGCTCAAAATAGACATATTAGCCTTTGTTCGCTCAAAACCACAGAATGCAACCAGTGCTCTACTTCCCATATTATGCTGGTAAGTGCTGCATATGGACAGAACGCACGCCTGCAGCTCCGTCCGTGCCATAACCAAGTAAAAAAAAAAAGAAAAAAAGAAAGGAGAGACAGTGGCGACACCCTGGGACAGGCTCTTTCCATCACAGCAGTTAATATGGCTCGCTTTTGGCCACCATCATTTAGGGTAATCCTTCAACTTTGGCAGAGGACGAGTCATCTTTCCGCAGGCATACAGCACCTCCCTCGCATCTGGTAGCAGGATGTTCGAGGAAAGATTACAACTAGCAGAGGATTGTTAAAGCTCAGATATTTCATGTGGCCTACAGCAGAGGCATTTTCACAGAGGGATTATCTGGGAGCAGACCCCAGATGTCCTCATCCTTGACTTACAGGGTCCACATGGACGAATTTCCCAGCTCTCAGATGGCTGCCCCGCAGGTGTCTAACCTCACAGAGGTGACAGCCTGACTGTCAGCCTGGGACAGACTACAAAGGCTGCTCTCTGAAGGAGCCAGCAGAGCTTCCACAGAAGATGTCAGACAATACGCATCTTAGAAAACTGAAGCCACTTCACAGAAGAGCATACAGAACAACAAACCATCCTTCATTCTTCTACTAAAGCAGATGGATTATGCTGCATGGAAAGCTCAGCTATGTCTGGCATATTTAATATATTTATCCAAATCCTCAGTGCAATTTAACGGTGGATATAATAAAATTTTTCTAATTAACTTCTTTCGTCCAGGAAACAAAGCTAGGGTTTTGTGCCTTATATGCACAAAGAGTGTGTGAAATTCTAAGAGCTTTTCTCAGATACAGTATGACTGGAGTTTCATTCATGGACCTAGGTCTACCACTTCCGAATATCTGAATCTAAGTTGTATCTGAACTGTACTGACACTGGCTTCATTTCATGGAGAGTTACCTTTCCACCCATTCATTCTCTTTCCTGTCTTTAACCATCACTCCTACTCCACCATTATTCCCCCCCCATTCCAAGTGCAGTTTCTATTATTAAGCTTACTTCTGAAGGATGGATCTTTTAATGACAAGTTCTTCATCCAGGTCAGCTTCATTAGCCATGAAGAGCAATCTTTTTCCTGTATCATCCACTCCAATGAAGTCACGCTGCTCCACTGAAGTTAAAAATAAAAAAAATAAAATTATATAACCCTGTCTTAACGTATGCTGGGAAGACAAATGGGACCACCACCAAGCCCTGAAATATAAAATACTAGGTTTCACACTGACCCTGTAAATCAATGAATTTTCAATAAAGCTAAAAAAAATCCACAATATTTACTTATTTTTTTAAATACTTTTTTTACATAATATTTATGGACTGCTTTTCAGTCAGGGTAACTGATACACATGTATTTGAAACACTGTCCCTGCAGCTTTTTGCATCCTTTTTATGAAGGTGCCAACTACAGGTCCCAGCACGTAACACTCCATCGTGAGCCATGCTAAGAGTGCTTTCCTTCTCTCTCTCTCTCCCCCTCAACTGCAAGCAGAGAGCTCTCCAAAATCCAGCTGCTTCTTCCTCATCATAAATCACTCCACATTAGAATCAGGCGGTCTGGAGAGTTAAGAGAGTTAAGACATAACTACTTTGCAGCTGATCTCCCATTTCAGACAAATACAGAGAGCAATAGAAATATTAGATCACACACAAACATAAAGGTATAGATTCTGAGACTTCTGCCACTGATGCTTCTGGGTGGGTTAACTTCTTTCAAGTATCTGTTCATAAAACTGCCAAGCAAGTGAATACTTAACAGTCCCATATATTATTATGGCAACTCCCATCTGCTGCAATCAGTGACAGCACATCAACAGTGACTTTGGTCTACTGAAATATAAATCATTTATTTGTGAACAGGTTTTTACACCTTCTGAATACAGTGGTGGCAGCTGACTCGCACTTAGTATGTAACACAACTCCGGTGGCATCCATAAATGGCTTTTTACATGAACACAGGCTGTACAAGAATGCCATGCTACAGTTTTAACAAAAAAACACGAACTTTTCCTCCCACTAAATACTACTATTTTGGGCCAAATTTGCAGATTTAAATCTCCTAGATTCTAAGCCTTTAACCACATAGAAGTAACAGCACGTTCAACAAGTAGTTAATTCTTTAAGATCTTTTCACAGCCAAACTGCATTTTTAACCCCATTTTCCCCAGTTCAGCCCTGTACCTTATTTTCTTCATATTTATTCCTTCAGAGTTACCATAGTAATAGCCATTATCAAAATAAAGTCAAATCTACACAGCTGTTCAAAGCTCTCCTACTGGCAGCCTTTGATCCAAGTGATCAGGCAAACCCTCTTCTCAGAAATTAATCATACAGCAAAGAAATACAAAAATAGGCCTGGACATGTAAGGCTGACAAATCAAGTACCATCAGGATAAAGCTCACTTTGCTAGAGAGCACCAGTTGGTTTGGAGCAGATGCCAGATGAAGGGAAGTTTTCGCCTGCATTTCTACATAGGCAACTAGCAGCTTTACTTTCATAATTAAAAAAAAAAAAAAAAAAAAAAAGTTATGATTAAAATCAATGAATAAATTAAAATCAATGAATAAAATCAATTTCCTCTGTGAGGAAAGTATGAGAGAAGTGTTAAACCTGCAGTGATATTAACTAAAAAAATGGTTTAGCATATGAAAATAGAATATGGGATGCATTTTGCCTCCTCATAACAGATACATGTAAATAAGGACTTGACACAGCTATTGTAATTTATTAATTACCCCAGAAATTACATCCCATCAGTTCCGAGAGCTTTGATGACCTAAAGAAACCACATCGCAAGAGAATGGGAGTTGAGCAATTCAGTAGGGAAAAGAAATAATTTCCAGTCAGATTTTCTAAAATGCTCTTTAATCAAGCATAATTAATTGACACTTGGGAAAAAGACACCTTTGTTAAAGATTCAGTATCCCCACCCTCTCAATTAAGGGGAGAGAATTCACACGATGCAGCCTGCAAGACCACCAAGAGGTCTTCTGGCAAACACAGGGAATACCAGTGATGACATGCCTGCTGCTTTCAAGACAAGAAAAACAAGCAGAAGAGTCACCATCCCCATCTTTTCTGCTTTTCTTTATACACAGAAAGGTTCAGACAGACACTTTTTCACCCCAATCCCTTGCACATCACCTTTAAGCACATGGCTCCACTCTGGGTGCCTGAATTCCTGACACGCTTTCTTTATCTGGGTTAGTACCATTCACCAGCTCTCTACTCTATTTTTTTTTATTGCCATGCCTCTTCTTAATCAATTTGAAAAGCCAATGAGATGATTATCACCAACAGTTGATCCTCTAAGTACAGAAGCCAATGGACTTCACCCTGTAACTTGCAATTGAATTATGTCAAGCATTTCAGAGAATCATCAGTATGAATCAATGCTGATTAATACAGCAATTCATGCTAATTAAAAAACTGTTCCTTGTATCACAGTTCTTGAATGCTTAACGATATTCTAAAAGAAATGACTTTGCATCAGACACTATGAGCCATGGGAGGTAAGTCTTGCTGTTCCTTCTCAAAAATTAATGAATTTGTAAGAAAAGACAGACAATAAATAAAGCCCCAGATATATTTAGTGGCTTGTCAGGACTCGGGATCCATGTCCTAGTAATAATGCTTCCAACAGTACAGTGCAAGTGTGTACAGAGCCACGTACGTGCCATGAATTAGAGAAGGAGCCAACAGAGCCACCTACTACGAAAAGCTGCCTGACACACTCCTTGTTAACGTCTTGTCTTCAGTCGCTTGCAAGCTTTCTCAAATTTTAACTGGTAGAAAATTTCTAATGCTAGGTGCCTGCCTTAAGAGCAACACTGGGAAAACTTCAGAGAAAACAGCTCAGCTGCTTCTAAGGCTAAAGAAGAAAAAGTGGCTAGCCTGAGCTTAAACAGTTGGGTGGCCCCTCCCTTGAAAAGCTCTGGTGTTCCAGTTCTTTGGAGAAGAAACAAGGCATTCAGTAAGGGCTGCTGAGTTGTGTCTCAAGAGTGTACTTTTTACTATCTCACTCCACTATAAGTCTTTGAAAAACTGCAGCTTCACATAATTGTTCAAGACTTCTATTTTTGCTGCAAAACGTTTGGCAGGTTTTATTCTTAAGGAAAGGTTGTTTTGATGGCTCAGCTCCTAGAACTGATCAAATAGCAGGTGACATCTAAGGTCTTCTGTATCATCAAGAGGTACAAGCAAGACACACCAGCCATGATGTCCACAGCCATACTGTCACAACTGATCCCGGAAGAAGAGCTTGATCTGTTGTGGTTTGGCAACTTTTTAAAAAAAAATATTTAAAAGTATAAAAGTAAGAGCTCTCAACGGTGCATAACTCTCAAGAAAAGCATAAAATTGAGGACTCTACAAGTTGGGCTGGGAGGGGAGAAAGGAGTTCTGAAAACTGGTGGGAACAGGGTTCTTTCGCTGCTTGTGAAAGAACACTGGGCCACAGAGAAAGGTTTTGCTCACAAGCAAATTAAGAATGCATGCACAACCTGGTGTGTTTACACACTTGTTAAGTCTTCAAAGTCTTGTTTGTCCTCATGTACCTAATCGTCCCCACCACATGTGTTCAGAGCTTATGTTCTATGCTATGATGTTTAAACATAGATCCATCCATCTCTAACTTCTGAATGCTCATCTTCGTGGCTATAGTAACGCTCTTGAAAATGCTTTACATGTATGTGCCATTATCGCTTGGATTGCCTTTTCAAGAAGAGGGAGGTTTACAGCTGTACAAAAGTCTAAGTGCAAAATGCTTTTGGTTCTGTTATCCTTATTCTTTGCTCCAGAAAATCTTTGTCTAAGCAGCTTTCTTTTAAAAACACATTTCCTCCACTTTCAGACACACACGTAGTCCAACTGTTGGCTTGAGTTTCACTCCTCTCAAACAGTTTGAAGCTATGCTTTCTTATTCGTATTGCTGTAATGCCTCTGAGCTTTAATCAGAGACCAGGACCCACTAAGCTGGCAATAATCAAGCTTCAGCAATTTAACAGATACCATTAAAATAAAATGAGAGGCATGGTATGGGAGCAACTGCATGGCATTTAGTACTTAGCAAAGGAGTAAAATGGGGATAATAGCTCTGCCCTGCCTTACAGCAGTGTTGTGAGAATAGATGCATTAAAGATCACAAAGCACTAAGATATTATAGTAAGGAGGACAAGATAAGCATCTAACCAAATCCTTGAAATCAGTGGGAGTTTTGCCTACTGAAAGGCTTCTGGATGTGATCTCAGAAGGCTAATTCGGTACATAGCACAAGAGGGAAGAATTTCTAGAAGTATTTGTTATCCATCTAAATCAGGTCCGACAGCCAATTGTGAAATTCCCAGCTACAATCTGACTGATGCTGAGTGCCCTTGAAAAAAAACTGGCAGTTTTAATGTTCATATGTAACAAAAATTTAGGGATTGATCCAAAACTCACTGCAGTCACCTGGAGCTTTTCCCTTAACTCTTGTGAGCTTTGGATCGGAGCCTGCACGATTACACGAGTCTAATACTTAATTCTGAGCTGGAAAAAAGCAAGTCACACCCCCACCAGGGAATGTGAGGAAAAACAGAGCATCTGTACCTTTTTGTTTCTTTCACTTTCTGACTGATAATTATACATATATGATATATATATACATATATATATATATATATACACACACACACACATTTCACATGATGGTGGTTTCACTAATGTTTATAAATAAATAAATATTCCCATCTACATACCTGGCTTTTTTTTCCCTTTCTGTCCTGGTACCACTTCTGCAGGCTCATGAGTTTTCTTCATCAACATGGACAGAGTAGCATCGTGTGTCCGGAAGAGATCCACAACTTTATATAAATCGACATCTGTGATCAGATCGCAGCTCAATACTAGCACATCAGTCTGTCAAAGAAAAAAATAAACCCTTCAGAAATACAAATGACCACATACGGATTAACATTTGATGACTTAGCAATAAATATACCCATAACTTTTTTATTTTTTTAAAAAAACTTGCGGTCTGCCATACTCTGCCAGAAATAGTTACTGGCTTTTACCAGTTCACATTGCTCGAGTCCTGCTGTTACTGAATTAGTTATTTGATTAATGCTTATTTAGCTCTGGGTCATAAAGAATATGTGATCATCTAAATTGCCATCATCTGCTCCTAATGGAAGGAACTGGGACACAGAAGCCATGGCTTTCAAGACTGCCATGAAATTCTGCAGTATTTACGATAGCTACTTTCAGTTATATGATGAAGTAGAAAAGAAATCCTTCTGAAGAAGTCTTTTTAGCTGACTTAGCATCTGACTACAAATCACTGGAAAAGATATTTAAACTATGTTATTTTATCAGGGGAAAAAAATCAAAGAGTATCTAGGATGTGATTTACTCAGTAATTGCGCAACGATGGTGGGCTAAGTTTAGAAATACATTTCCTAAAACCAGCAATACCCCATATTAAAAAAAAAAAAAAAAAAAAAAGGAAGTTAGGTTCTATTTAATAACAGGCTTTTATTTAAATTTGATCTCACAGGATTCCAAAGTGCCTTACAAAGTAAATAAGGGAACTGCTGCACGTATCACAGAAATGTGGTCACATAGTGAGTGAGACACATCAGCTTCATTAACCACGCACACTTCCAATACAGTCTGGCTAAAAACGCTCACTTTGAAACAATTTTCTGCATTTCCTGTGGGTTGTAGAGTGTACTGCCAAGAATCTACTAGTTTGGTAATTAGCTTCATTTGAATTAATCCTAACATAATATCTCAGCTGTGTGGCCTACAAATAACTAGCAAGTTTCAGCTGTATTTTTGTTAATAATCAGCCTTCTAGATATGTCTCAAGAAGACTGTTTCTTTCTTGACATTGAACATTTCCACATCCTGTGCTACCATTTCCTATGGTAAACCTCCTTGCAAAGAGGAACATGGCTTCCTAGTTCTGTCTTTTTTTTTTTTTTTTTAAGACATTATTTAATAAGAAGGGCGTTAGAATAAGACTTGGTAGAATCTGAGTTGCTTTTCTCATGGAGGATCAAGAATTCTACTTTTACTTTGAAAGTGTCTTGGTTCAAAAAGCAATAGCTCAGCATTGACCTCTTATTACAAAAAAAGGTTCGCTTTACAGATTTTAATCAAATATCAGGAGATTCCACAATGCAGGTAAAAATAACCAAGGCCTGGTATTTACTGTATTTGTCAGGGTCAGCTACAAATGCTAGGCCCTTTCACGTGTTTACCAATAAGTCAGTGGAATTCACCATGTCACCAACTATTAGCACTGTTGACCTGGCACGCTGCACAAAAGGTCAAGCTCTTCAGTCCTCATCTGATTTCTCCCCACTTTACAGAGAAACACCTGGTTTATTTACTGGAGGGAACAACGTGCAGGTTAAGATATTTTACACGTCCAAAACCTACGTTGCATCTCCCCTTTTAACATATTTTCAGAGTGTGTATTTTATATTACGGTTTTGCCCAGGAGAAGTGCTTTAATTAACACTTCTCTAAACCAAACAACATGTGCACGTTGGGAAAAAAAACAACAAACCACTAACGCAAGCAGCCTCGCACTCTGGAACAGATCTGCACCGACATTCCAGCGTGTACAAAGAAAGGAAGAAAAAAATCAACTTGGTATGGAAGTAAGTCTTCCATTTCAAAACTGTACAGAGTGAAGAAATACATATTAAATACCCTGGAAAAGCCTGCAAATTCTTCAGGAATTCCATTTTTATACGAGCACCAATGAGTTAAAGTACTTGCAGAAAAAGCCAAGATGTATCCAGGACCCACATAAAGAGAGCTGTACTTTGCAAACCCAGTTTGTAGAAGGAATAGATCTCTGACTTGGCATCTAAATGCATTCACTCTAATGGTGAAAACAGCAACAACAACAAAAGAGACAGACACACCGATGGCCTTATCTTAAAGAGCTATTAGCTGGACTTGTAAAATAAACCTGGTAATTATTTCACGTGTTGCTAAATGCTTGAATCTGTCACTACAGCAAAATCCCAACCAGCCTTTCATAGCCGTGAACAGGCTCCTGGTTTTTTTCTCCTCGCTATAGGACAAGCTTTTTGCAAAAACTGAATGCAAGACCCCTGAGGAGCATACGGGAACAGAACCACCAAATGTCTGGTTGCCATCTGTTCTACCCATTTACTCTCCCAATATGTAAATAAACGTCAGTGAGCGCAGGGACCAGTGAAACACACAGTTGCTCTGTAAAGCCCACATTTCTGCCTCTCCTCCTGATGAGCAGAGCAGTGGCCTCAGAAGCACGCTGAGAATACACCATGAAAGGCTCTTTTGGGACTTGACAGCCTCCCCTTTGAAACACCACCACCCTCATAAATAAAGCCCTCACTGTCTAATGGATGCACTTTTTTTTCCAGTGTACAACTCCTGAACGAATAAACTAATGGCTGAATGAAAAAATAAACCATCCTAGAACCCACGCAGGAGTGTGTGTTTTTCTTTACTTTTTTAGGGTGGGTGTAGAAGAAAGAAAATAAATGGTAGGACTTGTGGGTTTTTTAAAGTATATACTTCTATACATACCATATAAATACAGGGCACCTTCCCAAGGAGCCACCGATACAAAGAGGTAGGCACTCACTGCGTGCACTCCTGTGCTAACAAGGGATATGTGAACATACTTGACTTCATGAATTATGCAAACACCTAAGTACACACACACACACGCACACCTCTTAATGAAATACATGTAACAATGATTACATCAACCCCAAACTATTATACAAACACACGATAAGAATCAACATGAAGTGATTAAAAAACCCAGCGAGTCCACACCCCGAGCAGAACCACTGCAAAGGAAGCAAAACGCACGCACACATCCTTACAAACAGCACGCTCAGCGCTCCTTCCAGCTGCGGGGAGGGCAAGGCGGGGGTCCTAAATCAAGGAGGACCATCTAACGGATAGGGCACGAAACAAATGCTTGAAATTTCTGTCATTTTCCAGCTCTGTTGAGGTCCGTGTGTGCTATTTTGTTTGCTGCTTCCATGGCAGAGAGGAGCCCTCGTCACAGAGCAGGGCTCTTCCGCAGTAGCTGCCATGCAGAGCACGTGGAAATACCAGGCAAGTGCAATAGGAGGGAACAGCAAGGAATCTGTGGGATGGGGAATGCAAGGAAACGCTGCAATACTGCTCAGGTCTAGGGAAAGCAGCTCCAGCACGCTGGCATCACGCTTTTTGTGGGCATTAGAACAGCCACAGGAAATAGGAGGAGAATGTGCCACTGTCCTGGGAAGTCACCCTGGCCTCAGTAGCCCCACTGAACCTCAGATTTGGGATTTACGCATTCAGTTTGGAATTCAGACTCAGCTTCTCATCGACGGAGAGAAAGGAGCTACTGCGGAGGTGAGTTCATCCCACCCACGCTGTGAGCTCTGCGGAGGCGTTTCACCGCCCCTGCTGACCGCCGTGGGAGCCCTGGGCTTCCAGCTGAGCCTCTGCTGAACACCCACTGCTCGGCCAAGTACGGAATCGCTCCAAGCTCCAGGTCTCAGCTCTGCCTCTCTGGGTAACAGCGCTGCACCGTCAGACACGTGCTCCAGAGCTGCGAGGTGAGATAACTTGCATGCTCAGCCTGGCTACATGCAACGCTAACAGAAAACATCAAGGGACTCGTATATAAAACAGAAAAGCTGCAGAGAGAAAGAACTCAAACCCAACATGTCAACAATTACGCTAAGCCCAGCACAATATGGAACATCTAAAAACAAAAACAAAACCAAAAAGCAGAATGTTTCAAGAGCTCAGTTCAAGACAGCCGATTTAAAAATAGAAAACATGTTTTCAATGGAACTAATTCATACCATAGATCAAAAGATGGAGGCAATTATATGGTATAATATACCAGCATAAATAAAAAGCCTTGGACTTTCTCACACCCTGCATACAAAGGCAACGCTAAAAACTCTTTTATATTCAGCAACGACTGCTAGATCCCTTCTGTTCAAACAGGAGATATCAAGGTTACCACAGATAGCTGGCAGCAAACGCTGACTTTTTAATGGTATTCACTATGCCTTTTCTGTCAAGTATAGACAAGGGCAGGACCTTGTAGCCTAAACTGCTGAGGGCCTCAAAAACTGCAGACTAGAAAAATGAGAAAACATGTGTTGCAAGGAAATCTCTAATTTGAACAAAATCAGCCTCAAGAGTTAGAGGAAAACAAATGTCAGATTGCATTATAAACAGAAGAGAGGCAACGTATCCACGAGCAGAACCAGCTTCTAACAGACCCCAAGACAGGCACAACATTGAGGTGAAATGCTCAGAGTTTCCAATGGCGCAGCATTACAGCTGAGGCTTTGACAGGAAAAGGAGAAAAATCAAGAGATCAGACAGACTTTGTCCCTCCGCTCAGCCGACGTTAACACATGCACAAACAGGGAACTTTGCATCACTTCCTGTGGCGCTCACCATACAACAAGGGGGAGAGGAACAAGTTATAATTACTGCTGGAATTAGGACTGAGAGTTTTAAACACAATAGCCTGGAACTTCACCCATATGTTGCATTAACAGCGGGGTTTGTGCGTAATACTTTTATTATTCTAAAGAGTGGAAAGGGGAAGAACAGTTTGGCTGTGGGCAAACATTCTGCCTGCTTGCTCGCATGCTCCAGGCCAAGCCAGAGGTACCTCCCAGCAATCGCATTACTCACCACTCTTCAGATCAGAAAAAACTTACATCCAAGCCTTTAGAGAACCCCTTTTTATCTCAGCTTCCATGAAGAGTCCTCCAATTTCCACACCTGTGACCTCTTTGAAGCTCTATGGCTGTTGATGTAACTGGAGCAGGGAACCTCTTTTTTTTGTTGTTGTTCTTTTTTTTTTGATGTCTGGAGGATCTTGTTAACCACCAACTCAGATGACCGCCTTTGGCTGGGAATTCCCACTCTGCTTTTGTAATGTCCTTGATAGCAAGATTCAGAAGAAAAGCATGATTTAGTGCTTTGTTAGCACACACGAAGCATTTACCTGCTGTGTGTTTACCCAGCAAGCTTGCTGTAGGCTAGCACCTTCATAACCCTAAGGATCTAGGGCAGGGGAAGCACAGTGTCCTTCAGTCTGAAACCCGGCAGCAAAAGAAGGAAGGACTTTTTTAATTATTTTTTTTAAAGAAAGTAGTAAAGTGGAAGAGACTTAAAACACACACACACCAAAAAAAAATCAAAACCAAAAAACAACACACAACATAAACCAACCAACCAAAAAACCAACAGATAAGTCTAATGCAGGAGCCAAGGGAGTCTCTTCTCATTTCTTGGATGGCCCCAAATTCATCAGGTGAGGATACCTAAAGGCAATGTGAATGCCTTCACACACACAACCTGTCAGCATCACTGTTTATCTTCCCAAGGAAAGCTGGAAGAAAGATGCCAGGAGCTGGGGAGGAGCCTTCACCCCAGTCCTATCACACGGCTCATCCAGCACGCTGTATCTGATGGGATCCTACAACAAAAACACCATTTTATGTTATCTCTCTATCTCAAGAGCTGCCATCCAAAATCAATATTTTTTTAATTTACATATATATAAGCTAGGAACAGGAAAGATATTCAAGCCCTGAAGGCATCCTGTCTCCTCCCAGGAGGAAGTCTCCTTACCTATTGCTGAAACTGACACGTGGGGTGGAAGAGGGTAATTTACAGTTATCAGCAACTAAAAGCACAAGTTAAGCTCATGAACTTGTGTTCATCTCTAATTAAGAAAGTTTTCAAAGCAGGGACACTTAGGGAACAGTAAACCTTCTGTTCTAGACACAAACTATGCAATCCATCTTCCCTTCTGGTTCCAACTGTTACAATTTTTTGCTACTCACACAGAACTCCCAAAATCATTTCTCCAGCTCCCACCTGCAACCACACCGTCCTTTCCACCAGTCGCCCTTTTTCTGTCACACAAAGCAGGGTTTGTTTACCTGCTTTTTAACAGCCTGCCTCTTTCACCCCTGTTCATTTACCAAATCTTCTGCCTTAGAACAATGGAGGGTGCCAGCTCTATCACCTACTTGTGTTTTCCAGGAGAGGTAGGTTTATGCTCTGCCAGGCTAACCTCTTACCCAAGACGTGTTCTGCATTCACCTGCAAGCTACCAGAGCATTTGGCATTAAGATCTCTTGTGAGAAGCCTCCTACTGCTACAGAAAATTGACAGCCGCCAGGCAATCAGTATGCTGGGACACCAGATTTCAGACACTGGCGCACAAACTCCTCTTTATAATCCCTCATTTGTCTGAAGCCAACCATCATCTCCTGTGTTTATGTCCAAATTCTAAGCATGCCACAGAAGAAACTGCTTTCTGCCACCAAAAGCAAGGCATCCAGAGTATGTGCTCTGCCACTCATGAGAACCATGTGTGCTAAAGCTCAGGGAGGCATCCCATAACTCAGGCCTTCCAGTTCATGAAGGGTGAGCCTGGCAAGCTGGATTCTCTCCTCAATATGCTGCACCAACAGATCCCTTCTTCACAGGCAGAACTTCCAAAACTGATGGTGTTCTCCTCGTCACTCCTGTTCCTGGAAGGAAGGTTTCCAGCACTACCCGGATGGCAGCACTGTCAGACCCGCTGCACGGCTGCTCTTGGACTCTGCCTCCCACGAACAGCAAGGAGAACGCCGCAGCCGGGCTCCAAGCTCCACAGCAGCGGCGCAGCAGGCTTGCTGCCAAAGCCCAGAGCTCAAGCCCAGGCTTAACACTTAATGCAAGCAGAGCCTTAGGCAGTCAGGTGCTGTAGTCATCCAAACAATAATAATAAAAAGTAGTCCTAATGGAGCTCAACTGGCTCAACTTATTGAGGAGAAAGACAGCCCTTGCCCACAGCCCGCAGTTAGCTAAGCAGCAGAAGATCCCGGCAGCACAACAAAAAGCAGGCACGACTGGTTTAAGGGCTCGAAAGCAGCGTCCAGCTTGGAACTAAAAGGCAAGGTGACAATAAATGCCATCTGGAATAAGTTACCAAGGAGTGTAACAGACTCTTCAGCAACAAGAAGGTGTGAATGAAGGCTTGCTATCTTTCAGAAACACACCAAGTCATCCATACGTTTTGGGGCTAACAGCCCTACTTATGGTGTGCAAAGTCCTTTATAGACTAGGGGATCAAAACAGATCCTTGCAGTCTCAAAACCAGATTACAAATGAAAACCAAGACACATACAGCACACGTCCTCAGGAATCATTCTGCCATCCCATGGCTAGTATCAGCATGAGCTTAAAAATGGTACATAACACTCTTTCCAAGGCCCAGCCAACTCAGTACACAACACTCAGCATCAAGTCTGCTCTACGAGAAAACCCAAATGCTAATCTGCTTTGCAAAAGACAGGCTCAGCAGAACCAGCCCCTTTGAAACCCAGCTCAGTGGCACTGTCACTCCTTCCAGCCTGCAAGGAGCTGAATGTCCACATGCAGTGAAACCTTTTTAGCTTTGTTGAAACGCTTTCTTTTTTTCCCACAAAAACTGGTCACAGAATGTTATGTAAAAATGCTATGCTTTGAATCCTAGATTTCTATATAACCTCCTATCCAGTACCATTTTCTCCTCTAGCACCTCTGCAATTATGGGTCTGCAGCACCTGGTGTGAGAAACACATTATGAAAACTTGAAAATCTCCACTTTTAGCATCCAGAATTTTAACCACCTTCCCAAAGGAGCTAACAGAAGTTCTATTACAGAAGAATGCCTAAACTTTCTTGAAGCAAGTCTGAATACATGATTGTTATTCCCTTTTCAGAAAGAAAAAAAAAAAAAAAGAAGAAGAAGAAAACCTACTTAACTTACATGGGTTTCCCAGTTAACATAACATGACAAAAATGCAGAATCAAGTTCTAGGCATCCTACAAGTCCACCGATCTTCACCATGGCTTTCAACAACATAAACAGTGCTGAGCATTTTTTTTTCTGCCAAAGCGACAGCCTCTGGGGAAGGAGGTACTGCTCCTGTTACCAAGATTACACTACTGTACCAGGCTGCAAAAACAGACACAGGAAAAAGCCCTCTGACTGTGACTCAATGGGTTGACATTTGGCATCTCTTCCCTCCCACACTTGCCAATAACTGGAACTACACACTTGGGTTAACACGTGAAATTGTGTTTGATCTAAACAATTCCATTTTTGTCTTCCCAGGGATGAATACTCACTAATGAATGTCACCTTCAACAGAGTAACTGTGACAGCTGTAGAGCCCACAGCTGCCACGAAAGGCTCCATGCTTTTATGAGGGAAGGGCTGGTTAAGATCCCAAACCTCTCCAAGATGATTCCACACAACTCGAAATCATCCAGGCTCAAAACAAAGGAAAAAGGCTGCAGACAATAAGGAAGGAATGACATTCCAGAGAAGTGTGTAAACGGTAAGTGAATGTCTCCTTGGAGGTATCACCCTACCTGAAGCTGGAGCTGCCTTCTCATGGGGATGGGCCAAGGAGAGTGGAAATAAGCCAAAAATTAATAAGAGCATCAGACCAGATGGTGACCTAACATTCAACACAAGACCAGCACTGAGGAACACCAACCAGAGCCCTACACATCTCACTCTCTCTTTGGAGTCCAAGGCAATGTCTTCATGCCCCCATCCAGGCACGGGGCACAGTTTGTGTCTTCAGGGCTCAGACTTGGAGGGGATTTGGCTTTTCCTCTGACAGCACCAAGGAAAGACAGCAGCTGAAGGATACAGACTCCCCACTGTATAATAACACGTTATTCTCTCTTTGGACATAAGATGCACAAATCCATTTCACAGGGACTCAGCATTTCTTTGATTATTCATCACAGAACAACTCCTGAAAACTATAAACCTGAGTATGACTTACCAATATAAAAGGCTTCCTATGCCTGACGAGTTGATAATGAAGAACCATTTGCCTTCATGTGTCCATCTCTAATGGGCACATGAAGACAAAGAAAAGCATTAAAAAGTGCACACTGGTGTTTCGCACTATGTATACTCTAGCTATAATTTTCCTTCAACACATAGCACATTGAATTATTTACACAAGACTGTATATACTTTAAATAGTGGAAAATGAAGGATGATTTACGAAAAAAAAAAAAGAACACTGACTTCTATTTACTGCCACAAAACGAGAACTAGCGGTAGCAGCTCATACAGAACAGGGAAAGATATTTAGCAGAATGCTTTTAAAGAAATTATTTCAGTTATACACACGTGCAAAGAGCTTACTGTGCCTGTAACTAAAACACACTGAGTTTGTGTGATTCATCAGAAACCACGTAGGGTCTAACTGAAGATGTACACTGCAATAAGGGAGAAATTCCGACAAACTTCCACAGGGAAACAGGAGGCATCGGTCGACAGAAGGAGCACAGGCCTAGAGGACAGGACACGCAGTGAGAGATGCAACAAATAAAACTGAGAGGCATCTCAGGCCTGTCAGCAGCTCTTCTTGCAAAACATCTAAGGTCTTCGCCTCTTTTCTTCTGCCTGCGTGTACAATGGCAGGCATCCTCCTTAGCTGACAATGCGCAGAACAGAAAACGCCCTAATAACCACTCTTGATGCTAACCTTCAGAGCTAATTGCCTCATTCAAACTTCTGGTGTTTTAACCCCAATCCATTGTAAACCCTGGCAGCAAAATAATTAATTTAATTAGCTACATACTTCTAAAGCTGAGTAACTTTAAAAAAAAAAAACACCCAAAAACCCAACAACTGTTGAACCCTTTAACTCTCATCCTGCCAGGAAAAATAAAGATCAGAGCAAAGGCCCGAACCCATTCATCAAGCACGCAGTCAGGCTGTGCTATATCATTCCCCCCAGCAACACTGCCAGCCTGAGCACCTGCCAGTATAGCTGTATTTTTTTTTCCCCCACTAAAACAATCAGCTGTGCTTTGGGAATGGGACTTGGGCGTGCAATCCATAATTAATTTTGCCTAGCACTTCAGTGGTGGTAGCTTTCAATCACGCTCAATGACTGAAAGAGAGGTAGAAATGGGAACAAGATGCCGCGTACCCAGCGAGCTGCCATCTGATTCAGCTGCTTTTCCCACCCAGCGCTAAGGCCATTGTGAAAGGGAGAATCAAAAAAGCATCAAGAGAGCAACTTTTATTTGTGTTTGAGACACTCAAGTAAACAGCATTTTCTGTCCAGCCTGCTGAAAAAAAATGATGAAATTCTTTTTACTATTTTGAAATAGATGAACAGAATAGTTAGTTAAGTCACGGGGAGAGAGATTAATTCCTTTTCTTTTCTTTTTTTTTTTAATTTCCACTGACAGTACAAAAAAATGCATAACTATATATTATGGGGACTGAGGTTTTTCTTTCCACGCTCACCAAACTCTGCTTGGCCGTACCAAAAGGATTCAGATTCCACCTTCCAGCCGTTACAGCGAGCTTACTTACATCATGTGTTTGGAAAGGAGATTTTTCAACAGAGGAAGTGAAGCGCTTAGCCATGCCGTCCAAGACTACACGGATCAGTGACCCTCAGCAGCATACAGACCACCACCGTGACATCACACTTTCCACAACATGGCTCCCAAAGATGCGCATACCAGGAGAATCTGGAGTTTCAGCCTTTGTTTATTTGTTCAAAGAAAGTTGGTTTTTCGTCTTCTTTTTGGTAGCTTTTTCGGGTTTGTTTTGCTTTGCTTTTTAAGAGCTGTATTACTTTCAAATCTTCCTTTTTGAAGCTGGGAAAACCAGGTGGACCACCTGAGATGAAACATTTCACATGCAAGCACTCACCAGCGACAGTAGCAGAAGCCACGCTGATTAGTTCCCAGCATATTAGTCAGGGCTTCCATTAACACAACTAAGGACTCATCAAGGAAGGAAAATGTGAACTTGTTCCATTGCTGCTACTCTGCTGGAACACCGCATTTTAATCATTGGCTGGAGCATAGCTGAGTGACAGGAGGGAGAAAAATGCTTAACAGAAGATGAAAATAATATAGACTCGCTGCAGACAAACGCTCGATCCAGGCACACCCAATCCACAGTTTGAAATATTCAGGATTTAACCAGGTTTCCCAACCTGAAGAGGCCCCAGGCTGAGCGGCGGCACCAGACAGCTGCTGCGTGGGTCTGGTAAAATTTGGCAGACCAGTAAAAAGGCCAAATATTAAAGAGGCCGAAATTTCAGAGGAACTGACCTGTGAACTACAGCAACAACCCACGCTTTTTTTTTTCTTTTTTGGTCAACAGTAACCTGCAAGCCACAGAAAGGTCTGCAGCAGTTTGAAGAATGTTCCAAGCAGAAGGTCACAGAAATACAGTTCTCAAAAAGGTTTTCTGAGTCAGAGTTTAGCCTCCTGCCATTCCAGGTATCACATTACTTAGTTTATTTAACAAAAAGAAAAAAAAGCTTCTCATTCCAGTATAAAAGCAGGGGGATTTTTTTGTCTTGATTACCCGCCCTGGCAGACTGTTCCATAATCCCATTCTGCTCTGATTGACGAAAACCTTCCCACAATGTTCAGCCTTCTCGCACAGCCATTTTAAACTCAATTATATTCCACTTTAAATACCTTATCTCCTTCTCTAGTTTGTTCCGTGTTTGATGCTTTTGAGTTCCACACTTCCACAGTATTCCAGGCAAAAATCTTCCCCACACCTTAAGCAATTAATTTCTCTTTGTTATCACAAAATACCTTACCTGATACATTCTATTCTTGCATTTACTCTTCCCTCCTCCACCACAGTGGCTGCTCACCATCATCTTATTTCAACTAGCTCATTCTGAGATGTCATGACTTATTTTTGGGCTCCTCGTTGAATTTCTCATTAGTAATCCCCAAAATCCTGAGTTGTGTGTCACCAACCAGAGTCTTGACACTATTAGTGTGCTGCAGGCCATGAGCCATGTATTTTTCATACTCATCCTGTGTATCATCCAAAGGGGGTCTACTGAACTGTGAGAGAAGCCTTTCATGGAGCCAAACAGATGGAGACTTAAAACTGGACTGAAGAATTCACAGAGCAATGTTCTAGAGAGAATGGTTCCACAAAAAAAAAAAAAAAAAGCCTTGACGGACACACCAGAAGCCCTTAACATTAGGACTTGGAAAAAAGAAGTGTGTTCACCAACACCAGCTACACAGGAGAAGCCTTCCTAAGAGAGCTAGGGGATTACGTCACATAAAATGTCAAGAGACATCAAAAGAAGTTAACTTTTTAGAAGGCAGCCTACTGCCCCCAATTACAAAAAAAATCACAACTGAAAGATGAGCTGCCTACAAAACAAAACTGCATCATCATCTACTGCGTGCAGCAGACAGCACTTGCATCTCTTCTCTTGGTAGAAAGCCTATCAGGTAACACCACTGAAACCATAAGGACTTTTACTAATTTCCCTGTTACTCAGATTGAACTCATCTGAATGCTCCAGCCAGCGTTGCCTACCAATGAAAATCATAAATGAGGACTGGAGATAGTTACTGAAGAGAAAGCAATTATACCTGATTAAAAAACACACACAAAACCCACGCTTCTTTACAGAGACATCCCCGCCCCCCCACCAGCACACTGCTCCTGGCAGTTAGCAAGACTTGGATGCTAAATAAAAACAAATAACAACAGGAAGATGGAAGTTATCAAATTACACCTTAGCACCTGCTCTGTCACACCTGTAACATCATTCTTAGTTTACAGCAGCGTGTTGACAAAAGAGTAAGAGAGGTGGAAAACCCTACTTCCTGAAGGAGGGAGGTTGATTTCCATTTCAGACAAAAATAGCTTCTTTTACACCTATGTTAACTCAAGTTTTGATGTCAAGCACTCACTAACAGGTCAAGAATATTCTTTAATGCAAATAACAGATTAAGACAAGGCTCCAACCAAAGCAGGAGACTACAACATTTGCCTTTCAGAGACAGAGGAAAGCACAGATTTGGAACCTAAGGGTACAATTGCTTTATTTGTTGCTTGTACAATCAATCTACCAGAGTTGCTTGGTTCAACGTAGCTCTCCATTACCCTCAAAATGATCAAATCAAGGGTGTTTTCCACTACTTAACACAGCTTTACAAAACCAGACGGGCACACAGCAGAAGACATCCATGGTATTGTCTCTTTCTGTGTCCTGTAAGCCTTGCTGGATTTGTCTCACTTCCATGTTGGGGGTGAGGCAATAACTCAGGGTACTGAATTTTTCACTATGTAAATGACCTCAGAATTACTCTGGTGTAACTGCATGTGTGAACAATCGAGAGAAAAATGGAAGTCAGAAGACATAGAAATCAATGTTCCTGTAGTGAAGTTCCTCAGCTACACAGGCTCATCTTCCAGAAGATGAGATCTCCCTAGGTACCACCCTTTTGCCGAGGCCCCACCTGGGACAGGAGAGCTCCCTTCACTGTTCCTGACCAGGGAAGGTCATCCATCTTTCATCCCAACCTGGAGGCATGGAAAGCTGGTTTGTTTCTCTGTTTAACCCGTTTAAGCTCTCCCATTGGCATAGATCATGAGGTGACAGAGACCTGTAAACACCCCTATGGTGGTAAAACTGCAGTTTCAACAAAAGCATTACTATAGTACCATCAACTGTCCGTCTCCAGATTGTGTACCACTATTTCCAACCCCGTATATAAACAAGAAAATAATTAAGCCTTTACTTTACAGTTTTACCATCATTTTCGTATTTCAAACGGCTACCCACTGTCAGTCCTGTAAAAGATTAGCAGTGAACTAGGAGCTTAAAGGGTAAAGGAAATGAAAGTGGCAGTGAAATCAAACGTATCAAAAAAAGAGAGGAAATTGAAACAGTAGCTCTGGAAGCTGCCAGCAGGTACAGTTACTGTAGCAGGATCCTGAAGCCAAGGGCATCATAAGGAAACACTTGGATTGTCAACAGAAAAAGCAATGAAAAGATATGAACATAAACTGTTGTCATATCCTTACATAAAAGGAAACACATTATATATACATGAGAAACTCTCCTCTGCACAGTTTCAATTTGTATTTAACCTCTTGTCCTGCTGGCCTCTGCAAGGTGGGGAAACTGAGCATGCAATATGCACACAGGAAAGAAAGATGGCCTTGCACACAAAGCCATGAGAGATTTGAGAAAGATGTCCAGCTTACAGCGCTGTTATGAATTTCTTTGCTTATCCTAGGTAAGTTATTTCATCTCTTTAATCCTCAGTTCTCAGTCCTAGAGTTGTGCAGACAAACTTATTAGTGGTGTTCATTATTCAGACACCAGAATTGAGTAATTCAAAATAACACCAACAAAAAAACACCACCACACAAGTCAGATAAAGAACTCCTGGTAAAGAACAGGCCAGTCTGACACCCAGGCCTAGTAACCCAACGAGCGGAACTTACTGAACCAGGTTCTCTGATGTTCATTACTTTTCCAAAAAAAAAAAGTGGCTTTAGGAATCAAGTTCAGCACATTATCTTTATTGTGGGAAGGATCCAAGAAAAAGGTACATTCAGAAATGTAATCAATATCAAACACCTAATGAAGCTGGTACCTCATCAATCCGGTGTAGGCTGAGACAGCCAAAGATAACAGGAAGAGTTCCAGTAGAGCAAAGAGCACACATCTACTGTATCAGCTCTGGAAGTTAAGATGTCCAAAAAAGCCTCTGTGTGTAGAGTGGGTGAACTGCAACCAAAAAACTTGATCAGGTTTCCTGTGCTCTTATGCAATTCCCGAGCAACAGGAAAGAGTGAGACTGCCGGAGTCAACTGCTTGTTACCACACACCAAGACGGTTTTACCTGCCCCCAAAAATGCCAGCACCAAAAAGGGATAAAACAAAGGAATCCACCTTCTTTCAGCCTGTACAGACTTCACACACGTGTGTTCTTATAGAGCTACTGAATGCAAGTCTGTAAATCTAATCTTGCCATCTTATCTTTACAGTATCAAACTTTATTAATGAAGGTGCAACACTGCAAAAAGATCTGCTACTGCAGGCCCAGCAAGCAGCAGTGCTACCACGGCAGAACTCAAAGGCCAGACAAGGCAGCAACTCATGAGATTTCAGCCTTCAGAGTGGTCCCACGTTTCTCCACGTTTCAGGATTTGCGATCAGCAGTTCTGCTAGCCTTACACACACTTCATACAGCGCATTTATAACCTTGGCATTATTCCATGTCGCTTGCACTGCACACTGGCGAGTTGTCCACGTTGTGCCGTGGTACCTCATTTTTATTGAGCATACTCGCTCTTCTGTCTGTGGGCAATTAACTCAATTTGTGACAAATAAAAGTTTCAGCAACCGGTTTAAAACTCCTCATCAGGCCTTTGGCATGGGCTGCAAAAGGCCTGCCAGCAAACTATGGCCACAAGCAGCAGTTGTTTTCACCGGGGAAACTCATTCTGCAGCTTTTCAGCTACTCGTGCTGCTTAGTTCTCTCACCTCTATCGCACAGGAGAGGGCATATCCTGTAAGAGGCATGCGAGTGGTATGCATTTACTTGAGAAATGACTCCAAAACACACAATGCAGCAATCTGTTCAAGAACTTAATATAGGCTAATTTCAAATAAGAGACTGCTATGTCCCTCTCTGGCCAGAGGAGCAAGGCATGGAATAAAAGAGGGAAGCAATTACTGCCACTCAGACACACACACAAGTTTACTGAAGAAAAGTTGTGTGGTTTTGAACGTTGCCTCATATCATCTTTAAGTCCTTTTCTGAGGGGAAATAAACAAAAAACCACAACACTGCCTCCTCTAAAGACACAGTCTATTTTCTTAACCCCACACACTTTGCTGTGGTCTTTCAGACCTCCCCTACGCAAAATAGCCTGGATTGCCATAAAAGCTGGACAACTAGACAGCTGGACTGATCACTCTGGACAGACAATAAAACTGTAAGGCCTGGGTCAAAATTTGCAGTACAGAGAGATTTCCTTACTGCATACACATTTAAAAAATACTAGCAAACATGTATTACAGAGGACAGTTTTGCACACAACAAAATATTCAGTTAATTTAGCTGTGATTTTGTTGATTTTGCTTTTTGCCTTTGTATCTTCTCTTTGCTCTCTGATTTATTCTAGCCTGTGCATTAATCCCTTGCCAAATCTTTCTCACTGTACCACCTGGACACCCACATTTGCCTGGAAATTTTCACCATGTCTTGATTGTCGTCTTTATCTTGGAAGTGCACAGCCTCTTAGACTGCAGTTTATTACCTTCAATAAGAGCCTGAAGACAAAAGACACCTCAGGACTTTAAATGGTCCATTGATGTTCTGTTGCAACCTTTATTTAAACAGCCAATTTGGCTAAGAAGGCCTAAACAGACAGGGAACAAATCAGAAAGATTAAGTATACGGCAACCACAAAAACAAAATTCCATCCTAGATCTTGGTAAGAGCTCCGAGAAGCATTTCTACCTTATACTGGAATGCTTTTGTTTGTCCAGCTAGAAACTAAAACTCAAGAAACTATTATTTTTATTAAAACAGCATCTGACTACAATAAGCAGCCCCTTATCATATCTGGGCACTGTTTATCTAAGAGCTTGTCATGGGACTAAGCCAGCAAAAGCAGAAAACTGATGCCTCATGGCAAGAAGCAAACCCAAGCTCACTCATCTATCAGTGTATTGCCTAAGACACGATGACAAAGAACATTTCTACAGAAATGCTTCCCCGAGCACCAACTGCACAACAGCTGTCACACATTATGATATTGTATGAACGCTGCCTGAACAAATACAGCCTTTTAATTTACCTTCCAGAAAGGTAACTCTGGCTAAAAAGCAGCTAGTGCCCAGCCTGGATTTGCTCCAGCCTTCCTAGCTGTCCTCTGTGGTCATTCCGAGTCCTTGCCTGAGCTCCCCCACAAGATGACCTATACAAAAGTCAGGTCTTCTGCAGAGCAGGAAATCCAGTTACCTGCAACAGTATTGCATGGTACAGCTCTTAAACTATTAAAGCACAATGAAAAAAAAGATTAAACAAATGTCTTCCAGTCAAGTGCAATAAAAGTCAATAATAATACCTTAATTTTCTGGTGAATATGCCTCAGTGAATCTGCCGTACCCATGTCTGCGTTGTCACTGATGCACACAAAGTCCAGCTTCATTTTTGTGTCCAAGTTTAACATTTTTTGGATTTCCTTCCTTGTAATCACAATGACCTCTAGGACAGAGGAAAGTGGGATGAAATCAAGCAAAAAACATATATGTTTATTACAACAATTGAATGTATCTGTATAACCCCCTGTGGGCAACACCACCAAGCACAGTATTATAGCACAACAGTTAAGCTATTGCCGAGCACCAGCTTGGCAGGGGAGTGGAGTTGTTTGTAAACAACAAACTCATTCTACCTACAAAAGAAAAAAAGGGAAAAGCTTATTTGAAGCACATCAATGGTGGCATGAAAGCATATTTTCCAAAATGAAGACAAAAATGAAGACTTCACCATTCCAAGATGAAGCACTTGCAGTTGGGACAAAAGGGAAGCAGCGAATCAGCCCGTGGAACACCGACTTATTCACATAAACAAGCAGGAAGAACCCAAACACCACACGATAATAAAAACTGTGATTCAGAGAGAATTGATGCCATCAGAGTATTAGCACAAAAGTGTCAGCTCGGTCGGAAGGCAGAAGCAAGAGAAAAGCAAAAAGGTGTCTGACAGCCTATAGCTGCATATCCAACCTTGCATGTCCAAATTTTTACGGGATGTAGAAGAGTTCTTAAGAATTTCTTAATGAAACAAAACGAAGGCACGGGTTTACATTTATTTTTCCCTTTGTTTAACACTGACTATGCGAGTGGCATGAATCAGCGAGATGAAAGAGAAACGTCTTACATCACTAACAAGCGACCTCAAACTACACATCCCTAAATGGTATGACATATGGGAAGGACAACGCATGTTAATCATGAGCTGATCCCGACAACTTCAAAGAGGAGAGCAGCAGCTAGAAAAAGAAGTCACTTTCTCAAGAGGGAGCACAGAAGAACAGCACAGTCACCCAGAAGAAACAGAAAAAGAAGCAGAAAGGCAAAGACAAATATAGGCATGAAAATCAGAGATGTAAATGGTACCAGGAAGTTTTATGAGTTATGGGGAATGCTTGGGGCATCACTGAAAAGCTAAACAGAAATTTAATGCCAGAGAATGCCAAAGAACCTCACCAAACATTTATCACTTGAGCCCTCTTGTGAAACAAGGCCCAGAAAACTGCTACCAGGCTGCCAGCTCCCCCTGCCCTGCTCTGTCTAAAGGCCAGCGCTCAGCTCCGTGCTGCAACAAGGACTAAACGCCTCAAGCAGAGCACGTAACCCTGAACTTCAGGCCAGACTGGAACAACAAACTGAGAGACATCCCAAGAGAGCCGACACGCTTCTCATGCCATTCTCATTAGCAATTCAGGGAAAGAAACAAGGGAGAGACTCCAGGTTAACTACGCTGAGAAAGACCCCAAACTTAAGCAGAGCACGTAGGTAAGAAAACCTTTGGTGAGGGGGGCAGCAGGAAGGCAGCACGCACAGATGTGGCGTAGAGTTAAAAGTAAAGGACGTAGTGTGGGTGAGGAGCAGTCAGCATCTGGTCTGGTGTGGAGAGGAGGCCTCCGTAAGGCAGCTGCCCTGACGAGCAGCGACAAGACAAGGTGTGACAAGGATGAGAGGCTGACAGCTGGCAGAGGTGGCTGCAGGACACCGAGCGGGTCCCCCCTTGCCCCTCCTCACCTTCGAAGCCGGCACGCTCCAGCAGGTTGAGCGGGTACCACAGCAGGGGCCGGTTGCCCACGGGCAGCAGCGGCTTGGGGATGCTGGCCGTCAGGTCCGTCATGCGGGAGCCGCCGCCCGCCGCCATCAGCACGGCCTGGAACTCCATCCTGCAACGGCACCCGCGGGGCGCGTCACGGCCGGCACGGGCCCAGCCGGGCCCAACCCGGCCCCCGGCCCCCCAGAACCCGCTGTGAGGCACCGGCAGCACCGGTGCGTTGCGTTAAGCCGCGTCACGTCACGTTAGGTTACCTTAAATCACGTTAAATTGCGTTAAATTGTGTTAAATTGTGTTAAATTTTGTTACCGGCCCGTTACCTGCGCGCCGCTCCCCGCCGGCTCCCAGCGCCTCCCTGACAGCACCGCAATGGCGGCGCCGGCGCGCAGCGCGCATGCGCGGGGGCTGCCGAGCGGCTCGAGGAGCGCCGAGAGCATCGATGCCTCCCTCCCACCGGCAGGGAGGAGAGAGGAGCGCCGAGTCATCGATCGGCTGGGGGGGGGGGGCGAGGGGACAGCGCCCCCTGGGGGGGGGCATGGGGGGGGGTAGAGGACATTGGGGGGTGCAGGGGGGTTATAGGGTGAGCTGCATAAAGGGGGGTTATGGGGTGCACTGTGGGGCAGCAGCTCGCAGGGTGCCTCGCAGGGGGGTATTTTATGGGGTGCGTTGTGTGGGGGCACATTGTGGGGTCATTTATGGGGGTATTTTATAGGGTGTCTTGTATGGGGGCACTTTTTGGGGTGCATCCCCCACCAGGCACGTCCCAGGAAGCTCAGCCCATCACTCAAGTGCTTTGAGACCACAGAAGGCACCAGACTCCTGGGATAAGGGGATGGGGGTGCAGGGCGGAGAGGGGGTGGCGCTGAGCACCCCACCCTCCCCATTGCCGTCCCATGTCCCGAGGAGAGGCAGGGCACGGCCTTCGGGATGGGGGCAGCAGGGCAGGGCGCACCCCTCTGACAAAGGACATGCAGCACAAGCACGTCCCCATCACTTCATGGCTGGAGGTGGCACTTGGTGGCCCCCAACCCCTGCACCTAAATCCAGGGAGGGGATGGGACACGCAGCCCCCCCCCCCACACTCCCGTACTCTCCACACCACAGCCACGAGCACAACCCCGTGTTTTTATTGCACAAAAAGTCCCCACTGCTCGGGGGAGCTGACGGCCAGCTCCAGGCCCGCGGGCTCGTCGGTGTCGGTGTCGATGGACATGCAGTTGTACACGGCGTAGCGCAGCAACGCCTCGCAGGCCTGGGCCCTGCAGGCGAGACACCAGGTTATAGGGTTACATCGGGGACAGGCACCAGACCCCCCCCAAACGTCCCCACAGAAGGCAGGACGAGCGTCCCAGTCCCCGGCTGCACTCACGAGGAGTAGTTGGGCAAGTACAAGGTGCAGGAGCACGTGGAGGCTTGGGGCATCATGTCCAGCTGCTCCGTTCTTGGAGGGAGAAAGGAGAAAAGGGTCAGGCCCTGCACTGCGGGGACACGGCCGGGCAGGACGCCGAGACTCACCCCGACCTGTCTGGGTAGACGAGGATCTGCACCGGGAGGCGGCTGCGGCCCGTCACGAACTTGAGGAAGCGGCTGAGGTCCTCTGGGGAAGGACAGGGGACAGGTTTGGGGTCACCCCCAGGTGAGATGCTGTGAGGGGAAGGGATATCCTGGCCTGGCGGTGAGGAGCGGGGAAAGCACGCGGTCGCTCACCGCTGGTGAAGTTGCTGAGCGCCTCCAAGAACGTCTGGATGCGGGGGTCGTCGGAGTTCATGTCCTCAAACGTGACTGCAGCAAGGAGCAAACGCCTCGTTAGGGGCTCCCAGCAAAGGAAATTCACGCGGGATGCCCTGTGCAAAGGGCGGCCGCTCGCCCCCGCTGCTCAGCACAGGACAGGATGCGTGCAGCCTCACGCCATCCCTGGCACTTACTGAACGCCTTCACGTCGTCCACTGTCAGCTCGGGGTTCCCACAAACCTTCCTCTCCAGCTGCTGCCAGGTGAGCAGGTCCAGCACAGCCTGAGGCACCACACGGAGCAGCCCAGCCCGCAGAGCTGCCACCTGAGGGACACCATGTCACCGTGCAGCCCCTGACCCACCATTACAGACCACACCAGCCACAGGACAGCCAGAGGGCCAGCCCAGGGTCTCCTTGCAGCCTCACGGGCTGGGGACACGGCGTTACCTGCTCCTTGCTCTCCTCCAGCCGAGCCCGCTGCACCAGGCGGATGAAGTCCTTGCGGTCCTCGTAGCGCACCACGGTGCTGCTGCCGTTGGGGATCAGCTCCACCACGCGCTGGTCGCTCCGCACCGTGGTGTAGGTCAGCTCTCTGCCAAACATGAAGTCGAAGGCCTCCCTGTCCACCCCCTCCAGCACTTCCAGCAGCTTCACCTGCCACCCAAAGGGACAACGCGGTCACGGCAGAGCCGGAGCAGCTGTGGGAGCGCACAGCATGGCCCCAGCAGCGCTCACCAGCTCTGCATCCACAGCAGCAAAGTCCTTGCTCCAGATGACCTCCTCCCCTGCCAGCTGCTTCCACACCAGGCCGGGCAGAGACAGGACCTGCAGAGGCAGAGGAGATGTGTCCTCCCCACAGCCCTCCCGCACCCACTGCTGGACGAGGACAGAGCCCTGACGTGGTGGCAGGGGGACTGGTGGCATGAGTTTGACCGTGCTCACCAGGATCTCCTTGCTCCTCAGGGCTGCTCCCATCAGCTGCCCGATCCACTCGTACTTGGCAAAGTCCTTGCAGGAGGGGTTGGGGACGTACATGTCCCTGGTGTCACTGCTGCTGTTACCCTGCAGGAAGGAGAAGGAGAAGCGAGGCGGCCGCTGGGACCGGCTCAGCCCAGCCTCTCCTGCCAGCCTCCCTTCTCCATCCTCCACAGCCTTTCCTGACCTACACAACCCCCCCGGGAGGTCTCCATCGCCTGGACCCAAGCACAGACCCCAGTCAATGGCCCTACAAGCGTTAAAACAGGACACCCCAAAATATTGCAGCCAAGGGATGAGCCCCCAGGCAGTACCGGTCTCTGTTATCCCCCCACACAGCCCTCTGCAGAAGGGGTCTCTCAGCCTGCAGGACCCCATCAATCCCAAATTCAATTGCACCAACCCCTGCCCAGAGCCCGCTGGGTATGGGGTGTCCCCGGGGTGCCAGACCTGGTTGGGTGTGCGCACGAAGAAGGGCAGGGGCACGGGGACATCACCCGAGCTGGGACACAGCTCCTCCGCGATGTCTGACAGGCTGTCCCGAAAACCACCACCTGCAAGGGGGGCAGAGGCTGCTTGGTGTGGGACAACAGGGCGGCAGGATCCCCCCACCCAATCCCAGGAGCAAGGGGGTGCAGGGACCCCCAAGCTGCCCTGGAGAGGGCCAGGAGAGCTCTCACCATTGTCGACGATGCCCTCCATGGTGAAGTCGCACTCCCACCACTGGATGTAGTTTCGGGGCCACCTGTGGGGAAGCAACAACCCCGTGGCAAAGCCCCTCTTGCAGCACTTGCACTCCCTTTCGGGGAGGTGACCCCCTGAAAGGCAAAGCTGAAAACCCACCTGTAGTCCAAGGGCTGCTTGATCTTCTCGGAGTGTGCCAGGCTTTCGTACACCTGCAGGAGAGCACCAGGAGGGAAGGGGACCGGGATGCAGCGAGGCCGAGCGGTGCCGACGTGGCAAACGCCCAGCCGGGTGCCACCATACCTGGGTGAAGACGGTGTTCTTGCCGCTGGGGTCCAGCTGCGGGCGGGCGCGGTGGTCGCGGGCCAGCTGCCGGTTGATGTAGAGCTTGGGCATGGAGGAAGGCGGGCTGCTCTCCGAGCTCTGCAGGCACTGCGTGATGAGGGCAGGGCCCTGCTTGGACAGCAGCAGGAACGGCTTCATGCTCTAGCAGGAGATGTGCAGTTAGAGGCCTGATCCTGCTCCGCGTGCCTTCTTTCTTCTCCCTCCCTCTCCCATTGGGGCAGGGGATGCTCAGCTCCTCCGTCCCCCGCACCACAGGGCTGTCCACCCCAGCTCCAGGGGGAACGCGGGGACAACGGGGACGTGCTGCAGCCCCCGGGCACCCAGCCCAGCCCGCAACAACCCGTCCCACCAGCAGCAGCCCAGAGGAGCCCAGCGAACGCTCACCCTGAGCACATTGAAGGTGCCGATGCTCTCCTCGGAGATGGGGATCAGGTACCACAGGACGCTGTCCAGGAGCTGGACGAACCTGGGGAGCGGTAGGAGCAGGGTGAGGATGCCACGGGGGGTTCCCCCTCCCAAACCAAAGCCTGGTGCTGGCACTGCGCCCCCCGGGCACTGACAGCAGCCGTGCTTAGACGGGGAGCCCCAATCTCCAGTTGATGCCACACATGGGAAAGGAGCTGGAGGACTTTAGGAGGGGTGTAACCCCTGCTGGAGGCCAGGGCACTGTCCTTCCCTGTCCCTGTCCCCGTGCTGTACCTCTGGATGAGCACGGCCCGCCGGTACAGCACGTCTGCGTCCATCCCCTCCAGGAGGGGGTAGCGCACCAGGCGCTCCGGCTGGAACATGTCCGCATTGAGGTTCAGCTCCCACTCCCAGAAGGACTTGATCTTAATCCCTCGCAGGCGGACGTCGCACCCTTGGTCTGCCAAGAAAGCACCGAGATGCTGCCGGTGTGGCTCGGCGAGGAGCCCCCAGCATCTGCAGCAGCCCAGCTGAGCTCCTTCCTCAGTTTCTCCTCTGACAGGCCCCCGAAAGCAGCCGGTGCAGCAGGAAAAGCTGGGGGGGCACCTGTAGGGGCTGCAGAATTAGGGTCAGGCGGGGCTGGCAGCCCCGATCCCACAGCACGGGCTCACCCCGGCACTCCAGGATGCGGATCTCCAGCACCGGCAGGTGGGTCTTCATGTCGCGGAGGATGCAGACGTCCTGGTAGCTGCTCCTGCAGGCAGCACAAGCAGGGGCTGTTGGCAGGGCCGTGGGGCACGGCACCAGCAAGAGCCAGGCTGGGTCCCTGCCCAGGACGTGCCCCCACCCGAGCGCAAAGCCCCCGCGCCTCACCGGGGCTGCGGCAGGAGGGAATCAAGCGAAGAAGAGCGGCCGCCCACAGCACAGAGACGTCCTGAAGGAGGTGGAAGCTGCGTCCAGAGAAGAGCCAGGAAAGAGCCCAGAGTCAGCGAGGACAAAGCGAGGCAGAAAGGTGAGATGGCTGCGAGCACATCGCCGCTCCCGGGGGTCCTGCGGGAGCCCCTGCAAGAAGCTGCCCCGGCACAAACGTTCAGGCAGAGCTGGCCACACCAACGAGAGCGCTCCTGCGCGAGGGCGGTGTGTTTTCAGGGAGGCAGAGATTTGGGGAGATGAGTGGTTTGGCACAGGATTCACTTGTGCTTCCAAAGCCTTTGCCAAGGTCCCCTCAAAGACCGATGGGCACGCAGGGAAACAACTGCGGCTGCACAGACACAGCGTGGAGACGTCTCCTGCCATCAGGAGAGGGACCTCGGTGGTCTCACAAGTTGTTCTTCAAAGACGATTCAGCCAAAAAAGGCAAGGTTTGGGGAAGGTGGAGGTAGATCTTTGTGCTTCTGCATAAACCCCCAGCACCCGGTGGTGGGTGCAGGCTGGCGGCCTCGAGAAGGGTGCTCCAGAGCCAGGAAGGGTGCAGGGAAGACGGAGTGGCGAGGCACTGCAGGACAGCTCAGCAGAGATGCTCAGAAAGAAGCCGGCGGTGGTGCCATGCCCCAGAAGTGAGGATGAGGAAGAGAAGGAGAGACCCCAAAGTCACCAGCCAGGAGGAAGCACGCCACAGGTTAGCTGCTGCAGCCCAGGCGAGGATCAGAAGCAGAGACGAAGGCGCTTGGCTGGCACACGGAGTTTGGCCCAAGCCTGACCCAGGCTGCTCCTCTCTCATTACTCACTCGTTAATTAAGACGGTTCTCAAGTGCTGCAGGCTGTTTGGTGTCCCACCATACACAGCCACCCTCCTGGGGATGTAGGAGTGGATCTGCGTGTTCAGTGTCAGCCACAGCTTCCTGGGGACGAGAAGAATAAAGGGCAGCGACGCCCTCCCCTCACCAGCTGCCTGGGCACGGCGATGCCCCTGAGATGTCCCAGGGCTGGGGACAGGGCTGTGTCCTCCCGGGGCTCGGACCTCGACCCAGAGCTCCAGACCACAGCTCAGGGAAAGCTGCATTTAAGAGGAAGACAGCGCTTTGCCCCACACAACCGCCACCAGGGAGGGGACGCCCCGCGGTCTCACTTGATGATGGCGCCTTTCTTCATGTTGAGCCGCACCCAGTGCTGCCCGACCGAGCCGTTGCTCTCCCAGAAGGTCTCTGCCTGGTTGTCTGTCAGGTAACAAGCTTTGTAGTCCTCCTGGAAAAGCGCAGTGAGCGGAGAGGGGAAGCTGAGCATCCTTGGGCATGCCATGGTCCCCCCAGGATGGATCTCCCGGTGCCAGGACTGGGCCAGCCCCACACTTTGCTAGGCTGTGGGTGGCTCCTGCTCAGAGCAAGCTGGACACAGACACTGTCCCCTTGAGGGCTGGTGGTACCCCAAAAACACAATGGGGTTTGCCTGCATAGATCTGACTCTTGAAGGCTTCGCTAAAGCAGCAAAGCCGACCCCTACCCCTGTCCCCTGTGGAGGTGACAGCCACCTCCACTGCCACCTGCAGCTACGGGGTGCCCGCGCACCTTGTGCCGCAGATTTGGGGGCAGGGAGGAGCTACGCACCGCCTGCGAGGAGACCTCCACGCTGTAGATGTGCTCCTTGATGCAGTCCCTGCCCTGCGGGCTCCTCTCACTGTGGTCGTACAGGAAGCGGCCCAGCTCCATGTCATGCTCGTAGCTCCAGGAGGGGGGCACTGACCTAAGGGGGGCTCCGTGTTAATGGGATGGGGGGACCCACCTGCACCCCAAACCCACCCATTTACCACGTGCAGCTGAGGGCAGCCCCAGCATCCTGCTGCCAGCACGTGAGATGGCCACTCGCAGGTTTTATCTCCACCACCACCAGGCATTTATGGCCACCCCAGCCCATTAGGAACGGTGCCACGCTCCGACAGTCCCCGGAGCAAAGGCCGTCTCTGCCTGAATGGCATCGAGAGGCGGCGATGCAGAAGGCACCAGGCTGCAGCCATCCTCCCCGCTGCTGGTGGATCACCCACCCCTCCGGGTGCTGTGGTACTGCTCCAGGAGATGTGCTCCTACCGAAATTTTCGCACCGCAGCCTCATCCTGCTCGATGGGTCTGGGCTTCTCGCCAAGCCGCATGGAGTACGTCAGGTCCACCACTTGTTCCCAGCTGGAGAGGTGTTGATGGAGGGGTGGCATGAAGGAAAGGAAGGGTCAGTGCTTGCTGTGCCCGAGGGACTCCTGCCTCAGCCTGGAGCCGAGGCAGCAGCAGCACCCTGGGGCTGCAGGAACAGCGTTGGGAGGGATGAAAGCATCTCAGGTGCAAGTCAAACACGAGCCTCTCATCACAGCAATGCATCCACAGCATCGCTCAGCCCAACCCCGGGTGCCTCAGAAACACCCTGGCATTATGTTTGTCCTCCATGAGCGTGGCCACAAGCACGCATAGTTGGCCTATGAGGTGGCAATGTCCCGCAGGCAAGTGGCCTGGGAGGCTAACGGGACGGCAGGGACGTGTCTGGAGGAGCTGTGCTGGACGTGCCCAAGGGGTTTGGGACAGTCGGGTTGCGCTTCGATGGGTACCTGGCTGCGGGTTTGTAATCCACGCCGAACGTCTGGTGCTGCCACTGGATCTTCTCGGCGGGCTCCACCGGCACCAACTTATCTCCTCCTTCCCCAAACCTCCGCGCCAGCAGCCAGCCCTCATCCAGCTCCTGGCTGCACCGGCACTCCTCCAGGTGCTCCTGCAAGCACACCTCCGCTCACCGGGGGCGCACGGAGCGCGCCCCTTCCCCAAACCAAAACCGGCGACCACCGTGAAGAGAACACCGCAGAGGGGACCCGCTGCGCTCCCCGTTACCTTGCTGAGCTTCACCCAGAGCCCGGCGCCGTTGCAGTACTCCTCGCCGGTGGCTCGGAGGCAGCCGCCCTTGCGCACCTCGATGGTGGCCCGCGCCGCCCGCTTGCCGCCCCGCGCCGGCCCCGGGCTGTCCCAGACGCTGAGCAGGCTGCGGGCGGCGGCGGCGGCGGTGGCGGCGGCGGGGTCCTTGCAGATCTTGTACTGCACCTCCCGGGGCACGTAGCACAGCGCGGCGGGCAGCGCCCGGGCGCGGCGGAAGCACTCGCTGCACTGCAGCAGGAACCGCAGCCGGCCCAGCACCTGGTGCGGAGCCTCCCCGCCCGCACGCATCGCGCTGCGCCCACCGGGATGCCCCCCGCGGTGCCGCTGCTGCCGCCGGTGCCGAGGAGCTCCCCCCCTTTCCACCCCCGTTCCCCGGTTCCCCTTCCCGGTGCCGCTTCCCCCGGCTCCGCCTCCGGCCGCGCCCGGCCCCGCGGGGCCGCCCCGGGGCTGCCGCCTCCGCCCTGGCTCCGCGCTCCGCTCCCGGAGGGTCCCCGGGGTCCTGTCCCCTTTCGGGTCCCCGCGAGCACACGGGGGTGGCTACGGCCAGGGAAAAGCAGGAGCTGGGGGCGTGCTGCTGCCCCGGGAGGCTCGCAGGGGATGGGGAGGCTCCGAGCACCCGGCACCCGCTGGGGATGGTGAGATGCCCCCTGCCCCGGAGCAGCTTTAAGCCAGGTGCCCACGGAGCACCTGGACAAGCAGCAGCACCCACGCAGCCCCTCGCAGTGGCAGTGCATCACACCTGTCACATAACGCGGTGAGAGCAACTCAGCTCCACCCCACGCTACCTGGCTTGCCCTGGGTTGGGCACAGAGATAGGCATTTCGGGAGCAGGAGCAGCAAAAAGGGAGGCTGGCACAGCTCAAAGGTCCCCACGCCTTCTCCTGTGCTTGCGAGCCCTGGCAGTGGGGCATAGTCCAGCTCCATCCCTGCCTGCGGAGGCACGGTGCAGCCCCAGGGGACAGCTGGCACCCAGGCACTGATACCAAACAGGAGCTTCCCTTAGGGCCAGGCTCTTTTCCCCCCAGGGCCAATTTCTGCTTCACTTCCAGCTGCCTCCGGTGACATCCGTCTCCAGCACCGCTTAACGTGGCCGAAACACGCAGAAGCCCCAGCCCCGGCAGACAAATTGTCAGGAACACCAGGAGTTAACAGTTAGTTCGCTTTATTTTAGAGCCTACGTGAGGTAGGGGCAGACAGATCCTGCCAAACTATTTATAACTTGTCATACTCCAGGGTATTAGTGGAATAACAAGAAGAGCTAGTCTACACGTGCGTATTCATCACCTGAAGCTAGTCTATGACAACAGCAAGCTGAAAGCAGGGGGGGGGAGAGAGAGAAAGAACTGTTACTCCGAGCTGCCACAGCACAAATCCTTCCCCAGCCCTTCCCTGCACACCCCTAAAACCAGCAGCCCTGGCACCAGCCGCTGTCACCTCTTCCCAGCTCTGCCTCACCCCGGCTCCGAGGCGTCAGCACCCTTCTCACGACAGCACTGGCTTGAAAATCCATCTCAACCTACTTGAAACTCGGCGACGGAGTGAGGACATGCAGCCTCTGGCTCCTGCTCCCAGCTCCCTGTGCTAGCCAGGAGGGCTCCCTCATCCTGGCCACACACAGCAGGAGTCCCTGGTGTCAAACACGGTAGCAGACAGCTATTACCCACAGCTTAAGAGATCAGAGAAGGAGGAGTGTAAGCCAGGACTGAAATAACACCTAATTTTGCCTCCTGACATTGGCCAGAAGAGGGCCAGGCTGACCTTTTCTGCAATTTGCTGGGCTGTCACAGCAGAAGTTTTTATTTGTGATTGGCTTTAAAACACCACCTACAAGGCTGGGGAGGACAGCCAGGTGAGTCACCAGCTCCCCGTTCCTTGCTAACCTTTGCACATCATGATCTATTTTTTTTTTTTTTGGAATCCTTACTCAGCAGCCATGTTTGTCCTCTGACCTCACTGCAGGGATCAGCTCTTCCTACAAGCGGAAGGGCTTTCACAGGTCTCTACAGCACAGAATAACAACATGGCAACAACTGCTGTTGTCATTCCCCAACACGTTGCCATAACACACAGCCTGTCCGTCCTCACAGATGATGTCAGCTCACCCTCTGCCTCTGGAGGAGGTGACCAGAGCTATTTTATCCATCTTCTCTGTGCTGCCCATCAACCACCTGTCTGTCTGTCCCCTGCCCTGCAGTAAAGCACCCGAGAGGAGCCCATTTGTCCTCCTACTTCTGTAGTTGGCTCAGTAAATGACTTGAGCTTCTGGTTAGAGTCAAATGAGCAAAGCTGGAGAAAGCAGGATCGATTCCAACCTGTTGGTGGCCAGAAAGGATGCCCACTTAAATCCCATCTTACCCCGCTGCTTTCTGGGCTCCCCAGCTTGATGCTGAAGATCCTTCAGTGGCACTCCTGACCCAAGGCCAAGCCAGCAGGTCAGAGCCCTTTCACCAGCTCACTCCCGACCTTTAAAAACAAACACCCTACAGCCACAAGAGCAGAGAGGTCTCACACCCAGGCCCTGCTCCCGTACGCACTGCTTGCTGAAATCAGCCCCAACGTCATGGGCTCAATTCTGAGATAAGCAGTATTTGCAGAAAACCTCCTCCAGCAGACTGGGCTTAACACCCACCATGTCATATGGAAGGCTCTGCTGCAGGAAATGGCTGCCAAAAAAAAAAAAACCCAAACAAACCCATAAACAACTTCCTTGCTCACTCCACTTCCTACTCCTTCCACTTACTGCAGTGCAGGAGACCTCAGCCTATGCCCTCTGCTGATCCTACGCTCCTTTCAGTACGGCCCCTCAACAGGACTGGGAATACGGCAGTTTCCAAGGAAAGCGGTGAAGGGAAGGACTTCATTTACAACTGGAAGCAAGTTCTGGATGACAGATGCCTTCAATAGAGCAAAGAAAGGCAGGAAGTGTTAAAACGAGATAAACCTTAATTCACAGCATGAGCCAGCGAAGCCAGAGACAGTGACTCAGTGGCTGCTACCAGCGATGGTCCAACAGACCACGTGGACTGGAGATGCAGCTGGGGTATAAAAGCAGACTGACACTGGGAGCTCACAGTGCCAGGCAGTGACTAATCCTGCTCAGGGCTGGAAAGTTCCAGAAACATTCCCGATAGTCTTGAAGCTGTAAAGCTTTCGTTGCCCACTCCTGGGTCACACACTGACCTGCTAGCACGTCAAGGAGCTCCAGCCTCTGATACCCACAGTCTCTCCTCTCCCCTGGGGCAAACCTTTCCCTGCCCACCTCCACCTCCCTCCCCGGGGCAGAGAGGAGCCCGCTGCTGCCTTGCCTGCCACTGCTCCTACCCTCGCTGTCTGGGCGGAGAGCTTGGCCCTGCCTGCACATCTCCATGAGAACCGTAACAGATTAATTGTAACACAGGCTTTTAGGGGAAAACCGCAGCTCAAAGAGCCCGGGAGAACAGCTGCTAGGCTACCAGCATGCCCTGGGCAGAATGCAGAACCAGAAGCTTACAGAGCAGGAGGGAGCAGATAGTTCCCACCTCCCGAAGGGCGAAGGGGAGCAGCTTCCCCAGCAGTTGCTGCTGTGCAAGGAACCACGGGTGGCCACAGGAACGGGGATTCTGTGGGATGTAACAGCACGGGAGTCCTTTCCCGACAGCACCCAGTATTGCTGTTAAGGTCTGTCGTGACACCTGGTGGTCAGAGGCACCCCTGCAGCACCTGTCACCAGCCTGCTCCATTTCTCCCTAAGCTTAGATGAATCATCACGTTTCCATGACCTCACACAAAGCAGGAACAAGGCAAAGGAATGTGGTCAGGACACTCAGACTAGGGCAGCGAGCTTCTCTGCGCACCCCCATGGTCTCAGCAGCAGCTCCCAGTTCTTTGTCCTGCACTGTAAGCTGCTGTGCAGATCAGGGCCCTACCCACTTCTCTTTGGAGCAGAGCACAGCCTGGAAAGAGTGAGAGTAAGTTATGAGGCTGCAACGGGGACGCCTGGAGAAGAAACTCATTGCAGAAGTCTACCAGACCTTTTTTGATGTGTGAGGGCTGGGAACGAGGTTTCATGACTACAGTCACACACTTATACTCCAAGCTAGCTCCCACCCTGCTGAAGTTCCAAACCTCCGTGTCCAAAGCAGTGCTGGTTCCCACTGCAGGGAGCCGGGCTTCACACCTACACGTTTATTATATACACATCCTGCGGGGACAAGGCAGCTCTTCCCACCGCATGGTTTTGTCGAGTGATTGTCCGTGCTTCTTGGTCAGGCTGCAACATCACTCTTCCCACGGACTCATATCCGTGTCAATGGCCACGCAGTTATAGGCCGCGTAGCGTAACTTCTCTTCGCACACCTTGGCTCTAGGGATGGTAGGAGGGGGAAAAAAAAAAAAAAAAGACAAGTAATTGCCACTGCTACATCTGCCAGCTGAGCTGAAACGTGGAGGCTATGCTTGAAGAGCTGCTCACAGATTAAATCACAGCAGCCACAAGGCACAGTTTGGGGAACATTCGTGTGGGAAAGCAACAGGAGCTCTGTAGGTCAGCATCAAGACTAAGAGCCCAGACAGAATATCCCAGAAGCAGGGAAGCAACAAAACTTACGTGGCATAGTTGGGCAAGAAGAGGGTACTGGAGCAGGTGGACGACTCTGGCAATGCATCTGTCGTTTCAGAGCTTAGGGAAGATGACAAATTGGTCAGAACCAACAAACCAACGAGGCAGGAAAAAGCAGACCACAGATCCCTTTGATCTGTTAGTCTTACAGTCTACAAAAAAAAAAAAAAAAAAAAAAAAAATACTTACCCTAGTTTGTCTGGATAGATGTAGATCCGTGCTGGAAGGCGGCTTCTGCCAGTGACAAATCTGAGGAAGCGGCTACGATCCTCTGTGAAGGGAGAGCAGAGACATCAGCAGGTTCCAGGGAGGTGTGAGATCAAGTACAGCCACTTCCAGGTATCCCCAGCGTTACTGAGCTGTTCCCTTGGCCCAACAGCTTGCTCTATTTGGTTCCCACCTGCTCCCCAGGCAGCAGTGAGGGTGGTTTCACTCTCCCTGTTCCCACCAGCATGCAGGGGTAGATGTGCAGGGGCAGAACAAGTCACTCACCATTGGTGAAGTTGTTGAGTGCTTCCCAGAAGTACTGAACACGGGTGTCCAGTGGCTCAAAGTCCTCAAACCGGGCTGGCAAAAAGGATACAGAAAAGGATTTTATTAGAGATTCCAGCTCCTTTTGGATAAATAAGAGCAGGGCCTCACTTGCTCAGCCACGGGTCCTCTACAAGCACAGGAAGAAACTCTGATGTACTTGTAGGGTCTGAGCACAAAGATCTAGGGTGTGAGGAACACACATACTCAGGCTTCCCCCACAAAACACATCCAGATCCATGTCTCAGCTCCACAGCAGCTCAGATACTGGCATCCCATAGATGTCCCACCTCTCCTCTGAAGCCCAGCATGGGGACTGGGGAATCCCTGCCCCTGTCAGCATCCAGCTAGGGGCAAAAAGTGGCCCACATTCTTACTGTAATAAAAGCTAATAGCTGCCTCCCACACCTCTCCCTGTCCCAGCATGAATAAAATGTTTTCAGGGAAAGAATTTTCAGCAGAGCCCTTCACTTACTGAGCTTCTTCAGGGCATCAACTGTGACTTCAGGGTCTCCACAGATTTTCTTTTCCAGCTCCTGCCAGGTGAGGAGGTCAAGAACAGCTTGGGGCACCACCTTCAGCAGCCCAGCCTGCATGGCCATGATCTGGAAAGGAGACGAGGCAGGTGAGCAGCTCGTCGTGCCTACTGTTCTGCCTCAGGGTTGAGCCCCGAGACCGCTGCACTGAAGCCACGTGACTGCTCAGCAAATGCTCCAAGGCACCTAGAAAGGGGAACAGGATCCCACGGAGATGCACTCCAGTTCAAGCAGGAAGCCTGAATCATAGCTGGGAATAAAATCCCACGTCTCTCACGCTGTCACAAGTCACCACGAAGGACTTCCTGCTATTACACTAATGAACACAGGGATATTAACTGCAATGCCTTCCATCAGAGACAGACTGGAAAGGATGTCTCTGGGAATCAATGGCAACTTAAGCTATGGGGCAGCGTTACCTGCTCCTTGCTCTCCTCCAGCCGAGCCTTCTGCACCAGGCGGATGAACTCCTTGCGGTCCTCGTAGCGCACCACGGTGCTGCTGCCGTTGGGGATCAGCTCCACCATGCGCTGGTCACTCAGCACCGTCGTGTAGGTCAGCTCATTCCCAAATTTGAACTCAAAGGTGTCTTTGTCCATCACTTCCATCACCTCCAGGAGCTTCACCTGCCCAGGTGAGTGCTTGTTAGAGAGATGTCCAGCGGGCAGGGGTGTGTCTGAGCCCCCATCTCCTCCCTTCCCAGACAAGGGCTGGAGTGACTGAGAGCAGCACAGCACGGGATATGCTGACCTGCAGCTGCACTGGCTGTTTAGCAGCCCCTGGGGCACTGCGTGCTGGAAGCAATAGTCAGCACAACTACATCTTTGTATTAGCTGAGGGATGTATGAAATGCTAATGGTGCTCTTTTTGCACGTTTTTTTTTTTTTTTTTTTTAAATACATCTTTGGAAGGGGCAAGTACAACATGGGGGCAGGGAAGCAAATCTGCCTTGCTGAGCATTACAAGGAATAGCACAGGCACAGCCCCCCAGCCCCTCTCACCAGCACAGAGTCGACAGCAGGGAAGTCTTTGCTCCAGCTGACCTCCTCCCCTGTTAATTGTTTCCATACAAAGCCAGGAAGAGCCAGGACCTGAAGGAGAACAATAATTTTGCTGAGTCTGTGAGAAAGGAGGTGTCCCCAGAGATGGAGATGGGGCTCAACCACAAAGGAGGTTCCTCACTCCCCCTGTCCTCATGCAGGGCTCATCAGGTACCTCGGCCTACTCAGAAGTTAGCAGAGACCAGACACCCTCTCCCAGGCTCCCAGCAGCATCCCCCAAACCTCATACTGTGAGCTCCCCTAATACTTCAGCCCCAAATCCTGATAAACACCTTTTTCCACAGTGTGTGGCAGGGCCTGCCTGTGCTCCCATTGAATAGGCTGCAGAAGACAATTAACAATCCCCTTTGTGGGGAACCTCCAAGCACAGACAGGATTGAAGACTTACCAGAAACTCCTTGCCCCTCAGAGCTGCTCCCATGATCTGCCCAATCCATTCATACTTCGGGAAGTCTTTACAGGAGGGGTTGGGGACATACATGTCCCTAGCTTCTCCAGTGCTGTTGCCCTGCAGGAGCAAGAGTCAAAACTCCGAGTCACAATCTCAGCCCAGCACGAAGCACCACAAAGGTTTTGTAGTGACCCTGGGGATTTCTCACAGTGGAAGAGGGCTAAACCCCTCCCAACATCCTCAGCAATATTCCTAGCGAGAGAAGCATCCAGGCACTGATCAACTTATCCTAAAACTAAACATCACAAAGCAACCTGTCCAGCCCTTCGGGGCTCACAATGAAAGGCTTTTGCCTAGCAAAGACAGGTGTATCCCAGGCACGTGAGGGGACAGGGCACAGCACTGCACTAGACACTGCCTCAAGCACCCCAACCCACAGCACCTGGTTGGACGTGCGCACGAAGAAGGGCAGGGGCACAGGGGTGTCTGCTGAGCTGGGGCACAGCTCCTCTGACATGTCCGCCAAGCTGTCCCGAAAACCGCCACCTGCAATCCCAAAAGAATGGCATTTTTAGTGATGGCAACTCCTCCTGTGCTGATTCCCAGATCTATGAAGCAAAGATGAGGAATTCTGGTTCAACCTGGCCCGCAGCTGAGCAGGAGGCTCCTGCCACAGCCTTGCAGCACCAGAGGAAATAAGACAATAAAATTAACATCCCTGGTCTGGCCTGAGAATGATAGCCAGTGTGTCTGGCTACTGACACTGGCACTGTCAAAGTTGCTGCTAACGACTAACAGAGGTCTGATACCTGTGCCAGCACAGCACTCCTTACCCAGCACATCACAGGGAACAGCAGGACAAGGTGGCCTGCCCGCCCTCTCTCCTCCAGCAGCAGTAATGCTGGAAGTTAAGGAGAATCCCCACAGCAACAGAGTCACCCCACCAACCCCCAGTGCTGCCCCAGAGGAGCCCCTTCCCCCCGCAGCCCCTACCTTGGTCAATGATGCCCTCTGCGATGAATTTGCACTCCCACCACTGGTCGTAACGCAGCGGCCACCTGTGGAGAACCAGGCACTGCCTGAGCTCAGCCCCTGGGTGCTCAGTGCACCCAGACCCAAGGAGAAGCTGGAGAGGCAGCAGGGACACCAGGAGTCTGTGGCAGACCTGCCCGGGCTTAACAGACAAAACCTCGATCTCCAGAGTCAGCTGCATCCTCAGCAGGGAGGAAACATCTTGGGGAACAGGCCCTGACCCCATGGCTGAGCTGGCTCCCGCCCTAGCAAACCCTCTCCAGAGCACAGGACACAAAGGTGCTTCCCAAACACCCCACTGTGACAGAGGACCCAGACGCTGCTCACCTGTAATCTAGAGGCTTTTCAAACTTGTCAGAGGGCTTCAGGCCTTCATATACCTGCAAGAGAGAAGATCGAGGCTGGTATCCCCTTTCCAGGAGAACCAGTGCCAAGTGAAGGCTGGAAATTGGAAGGAATCTGGTTTGTGTCAACACCCTAAATACTGACTGAAGCTGATCCCTAACTGGTATGGGAGCCCAACCACTGCTTGGAGCTTTCTAGTCTCAGAGGTACACCAAACACAAAGTCTAGTACAGAGCAAAGACTTCAGCTCACATATCCCAGATCCCCCCCAGAAGATATTGCTGGACCATCAGCAATACGTAACCGCAGAGTCTAGGAGCCACGTGAAGAAGCCTTGAAGTCACCAGGCTACTCCAGCTCCCAAGCTGCCCCCTCCACCCACCTCCATGTGGTTCATTTTGGTTTTAGGGTGCTCTGCTCTCCTCAGAGCAGCAGGGACTTCTCCAGGAGGGGCAGTACCTGGGTGAAGACAGCGTTCTTGCAGCTGGGGTCCAGGGCAGGGTTGTCTCGGTGCTCCATAGCCAGGCGTCGGTTAATGTAGAGGCGTGGCATGAAGTTGGGCTTGCTCGTCTCTGAATCCTTCAGACACTGGGTAATGAGAGCCGTGCGCCTCTTGGACAGCAACAGGAACTGCTTGATATGCTGCCAACAGGGAAGTTCAAAATGTCAGAGGTGCCCAGTGCCCAAAACATCACCTACTTCCTACTGAAGCCGCTGCGCTGCCAGGTCTTCTCCCTTCCCAGCAGCTCTGCCTTCCACACACAGCCATGTTCTCCTCGACAGCATTTGCTCCATCTGATCTACTGTCTCTGAAAGAATTTGCTTTCTGGCTTAATGGAGATACCAAGCTCAATCCTCTCTCCCATCAGCAGTCATCTGATACTCTCGCTCCAGCGCTGCTTGGACTCTCCCTCCCCAGAACATAAGTCTTACCATTCCTCCTATTTGTAATCAAACCAAGCTTTGCTAGACAAACAAGAATCCTCAAATGCTTTGGGCCTTAAGCTAAGCTGGCACAGGAACTGCAGTGCTCTCTAGCACTAGAGAGAGCTGTCTGGAAACGCACAGAATTGGCCTACCCTAGCACTGCCAGGCATATGCATTCTGGGAAAGGATGTGAGGAAAACAGACAACTGGAGGGACAAGCTGAGTCTTATGAGAAAGACACAAATCAAAGGCCAGAAAATAGTCACTGGTAAGAAGCCTTGCCATTTGGACACAGCCAGCTCAATACTGCTGGCAGCAAATGCAGTACAGAGTGTCCTGGGCTGCGATCTCAGAGGGGATGTGTGCCCAGCTCACACACCCGGTTCTGCTATGGTCTGGGTCCTTTTGTGGATGCAGTGCTCTCACCCCGGAGTCCTGTTTTCATTCTACTTGTTACTGCATAGCTACACGTTTCCACACCAGTGTTCTAGCAGGAAGCGAGTCTCTAAAACAATATCGCCTTTCAGAGCTTTAATGAATGGATCTCAGCCAGGTATTTCCCTCGAGCTGCTCTAAAGGCAACAAGGACTGACTGTCTCCCTTGCCGCAGCCCAAGTTCAATCACCCTGCCAGGCTGAGGCCCCGTAAGGCACAGAGGGAATCGCTCACCTTGAGTTTGCTGAACGTGCCAATAGTGTGATCCCAGGCTGGCACCAAGTGATGCAGGACGCTATCCAGGAGCTTGATGAACCTAAATCCCAAAGACAGAACTGCGACACCCTGGAGGGACAGGCATCTGCGTAAGCCTATTCCGGGCCAGGCACTCCAGGCACAAGCAGAAAAGCAGCAACAGATCCACACATAGCCCAGCTTGGCCTTTTAAATCACGGGGCCTTTGGCAACAAATTCCCACTCCCTCAGCACCGCAGGGACCGTGCACTTCTCACAAGGGACTCCGCATTCACCTGCTCCCTCTCCCTTTCCCCCCTCAGCAGGGATATGCTGCACCTGCAACATGCAAGACGCTGAATTTGAGCTGCAGGATTCCTCTTAAAACGCAGGGAAGATACCCCAGAAAACCCACTCTGTTCCCAGAAGCCTCTGCTATTTCCTCCAGGGTTCAGGATGCCTGTCTCAAGGGCAGACAGGCAACTTTACAGCTTCTAGCCCTACTTGGGCTAGAGAGGGCACCAATCCCTGCAGACAGCACCCCACAGTGTGCCCCCTCCGTGCAGTACCTCTGAATGAGCACAGCCCTCCGGTACAGCAGGTCAGGGTCCGTCCCCTCCAGGCGCGGGTAGCGCACTAAATTGGCCATCTGGAACATGTCGGCACTGAGCCCCAGGTCCCTCTGTCGGGAGGACTTGATTTTGATGCCCCGGAGGCGAACATCAATCCCATCATCTGCCAAAGGAAGACCACCAGATGATACGCGAAGCCCGTGAGAAAGCCCCCCAGCCGCAGCAAGCCCGTTGTGTGAGAGAGGAAAGCAAAAGCACCAGGAACATGACCATCTTCATCAGCTCTGGGGCTAAGCACCGAGAGCCTGAAATACCTTTGTTCAGAAATATTCTTTGCTTAGAAGAATAAAACCACCACCACAAGAATCAGAGGTAGGGAAAAACAGGCTGATAAACACACTGCTTATGCGTGCGGCCATAACACCCAGCCCTACCTCTGCACTCCACAATCCGGATCTCGATGACAGGCAGGTGCGTTGTCATGTCCTCAAGGACGCACACATCCCCAATGTAACTCCTGCAAGCACAGGACAGACGGGGGCTGCAGAGCTGTTCCCTTGTTCATCCTGCCAAAATCCGCTTGGCTGCTTGTACAGAAAGAGGGCTTGCATCCTTGAAATTGGAGGCTGAAGGAGAAACCCCAACCCAGTCACCTGGCTCCATCACTACCACAACATGGTCTACATGAACATCTGAACCTCCTGGTGCCCCAGGCCTAGGCAACGTGCTCCTGTCTGGTCCCACAAGACAGCACAGCTGCCTGAAATAACCCAGCAGCTATAGGGCTGCATTGGCACTTCTGTGCTAACCATCAAGGCCAGGCTTGCAGGAGCTGGGAACGGGGTTTCACAGTGCCTGCTGGACTGCAGAGATGCAGAATGCCTCCCCAAGGCCCTGGGCCTCTTAAGCAAGGCTGGTGCTAGCATGACTGCTTATGGCTTGGGTGCCCAGTGCCTCAGGCCCCTGGAAGGGCCACGCTACGTTCCCCACCTCCATCCACTCACTCATCAATGCCGACATCATTCAGTTTCTTCAGATTGTCCCCCTCACCCCCGTACACAGCGACCCGCTTGGGCATGAAGTTCTCATCCGTGGTGTCAACGGTCAGCAGGAGCTTCCTGCAAAAGGAAGCATGAAATGAGAAGACAGCTCTGCATCTCAACACCCACCACTGCTCCCCCCTCATGGCCTGGTCACGCTGGTACCACGCACAGCCTGGGACCCCGCGTACCGGTGACTGTGCTGGCTTAGTGCCTTTCAAGCCCAGAGCCAGAGCAGGGGACGAGGGGCAGGGAGAGCAGGGCAACCACCTAGGAAAGTGATGGACTCATGCACAGAGCAGGGGCTGCAGTGCCTGCCCCAGCCCTGAGCCAGTGGAGAGGAGAAATGCCTCACTTGACAATGGTGCCTTTCTTCATGTTGAGCCGCACCCAGTGCTGGCCCTGGGACCCGTCACTCTCCCAATACGTGTCGGCATGGCTGTCGGTCAAACACGACACATTGAAGTCTTCCTAGAAAAGGGCAGCGAACAGAAGGGAGGATCAGATAGGGGTAGAATTAACTTCCCCTGAGTGGCTACTTTCATCATGAATCCTAGAGCCAGAGGGCTCATTCCCATTTGCTGGGCTGTGGGCAGACACAAGCAGTACAGCACGGGAAGCTGGGGCTGACTCGCCAACGTGCTCTGGAATCACACGCAGAGTGCAGAGTATGAAACTCTCCCTAAAACCAGCTTAGCAGCTAGTATTAGCATTTGCTTCTGGGATCACAGCTTGTACAGTTCCTCCAGAGGCCGCATTACACAACACGCTGCGTGACACTCCCCTCTGGGACTACGCCGTCCCTCCCATGTCCTCAAACACAGACCAGACCAACTCGGAGCAGGGCAGAACACCCTGCACGCTCCCTACCCCCATGGCACAGCAGGGCTGATGCAGCCTTGCTCCTATACCCCTCACGCTACTCACCGTGTAGGATGAGACATCGATGCTGTCCACATACTGCTTGACGCTGCCCAAGTTCTCGTCCTCTTTCCCAATGTGATCATACAAGAAATGCACCAGGTCTTCATCGCACTCGTAAGTCCATGTCGGGGGCACAAACCTACCAGGGCAGAGGGGTCAGCAGTCTGGAGACACAGGGACAGCAAGGCTGCACTGCCTCCTGCCAGGTGAATAGGTCAGGGAACGCAGGTCCACGTCCTGCTTGCCACGGTCTCACCCTGCTTTCTGGCTCAGTAGTAGGAACTGTGCTGAGCCCTGCTCCCCTTTGCTTTGCCACTGCCTGTTTTCCCCCCACTCCCCAGCTGTCAAGGGCTGAGCAGCCAGGGACAGACAGTGGCTTGCACCCACCCACAGTGAAACAGCTCGTACCGAAGCCTCTCTACTGCAGCCTCATCCTGCTCCATGGGCTTGGGTTTCGCTCCCAGGCGCAGGGAGTATGTCAGATCCACCACTTGCTCCCATCTGAAAGGAGATGGAAAACGAGTGAGAGAATCCCAGGGGAAAGGAGCAGATGGTTGAGAAGTAGCTGGAAGGAGAAGACATGGATTTAAAGCCCCACCACACTCCTTCCTCCACCATATCAGGTCTCATCAGATGCCATTTCTGTTCAGAGCATCTTTCCTTCTTCCAGTCCACACCCAGCTGTGTGGGTAACAAGCATTCTGACCAAGCGAAATTGGGTAACTCCATATCTGGATTCCCTATTACCTCATTTTAATGCAAGAAGTGGCCAAGTGGGCTGGGGCTTTATAATCCAGAGCAGAAAGGGCTGAGGGACAATACAACAAGATCTCAAGCAGCAGGACATAGGTGGATGAAAACCTCACTGCTCTCTTCCATGCAAGGAAAAGGAGACATCAAATGAAGGCAGCAGGTTCAGATTATTAACAAGCTAAAGACACGAAAACACAGAGACCTAAGGTTTGACGCCTCTCCAGCTCCTCACTGTGGGCAGCAAAATTGTGATTTCTTTTCTAAGTCAGGGTCTGCAGGGGGATTTTGACATTTCCTGCATGCTGCACCCATCCAAGACGCCAGGAAAGCAAGATGCTGTATGTATGCCTCTGAAGCAGCCCGGGGAGCCATGTCAGTTATCGTGACATGCAGAGAAGAGAGGATGTGAGCCACAGCTCCGTACCTGATCACAGGTTTGTAATCAACCCCAAACAGCTGCTGCTGCCTCTGGATCCTCTCCGTGGACTCGACCGGGACCAGCCTGTCCCCTCCTTCTGCGTGCTTGCACACCAGGACCCAGCCTTCCTCCAGGTCACAGCCACTCTTGTACTCTTCCAGCTGCTCCTGCATGGAAAAAACATATATTGTGGGGATGTGCACCTAGGGCTCCACCACGGCAGAGGGGAAGACAGGCAATGCACACCAAGACACCGTGAACCCCAAGGGATGGGGAACGTGTTGGGGGTTATATACACTCCTGAGCCTGCCCTGCGCCGAAACACTGCCTGTGATGGGACGGGCAGGCTGGGGGGGGGACACACACAGAGGGGACCCGCTGCGCTCCCCGTTACCTTGCTGAGCTTCACCCAGAGCCCGGCGCCGTTGCAGTACTCCTCGCCGGTGGCTCGGAGGCAGCCGCCCTTGCGCACCTCGATGGTGGCCCGCGCCGCCCGCTTGCCGCCCCGCGCCGGCCCCGGGCTGTCCCAGACGCTGAGCAGGCTGCGGGCGGCGGCGGCGGCGGTGGCGGCGGCGGGGTCCTTGCAGATCTTGTACTGCACCTCCCGGGGCACGTAGCACAGCGCGGCGGGCAGCGCCCGGGCGCGGCGGAAGCACTCGCTGCACTGCAGCAGGAACCGCAGCCGGCCCAGCACCTGGTGCGGAGCCTCCCCGCCCGCACGCATCGCGCTGCGCCCACCGGAGAACCGGGAAGGGGACGGGGGGGGTGTCGGGGCTCGGGGCTCGAGGGTTTACGGCAAACCCCGCCCGCCGCCGGGGCAAGATGGCGGCGCCCGAGGGGGAGGACGGAAGCAAGATGGCGGCGCCCGTGCGGCGTACGGAGGGGCGGGGAGCGGGGCAAGATGGCGGCGTACGGATGGGGATAGGGTGGGGCAAGATGGCGGCGCTCGTGCCGGAGGGGAGGGGGTGGTGTTAAGATGGCGGCGGCCGTGAGGCGGGGCGGGGGTGGGACAGCGCCGAGCGGGGCGGGCCGGGAAGCGGCGCAGGATGGAGGGCGGCGAGAGGCTCGTGTGAGTAGTGGGGACCCGCGGGGCTGACCCTGCCACCGCGATGGGGCGCGGGAGGGGGTCGCCGGTGTGGCCCGGGGGTCTCTTGTGGGGGATACTGGTGCGAGCCCAGTGGGGAACTGGGGACACTGGTGTGTGGTGCTGGGATCCTGCACTGGGGTGGCACTGGGGTGGCGCTGGGGTGGCACTGGGGACACTGGGGTGGCACTGGGAACACTGTTAAGGTGTTGGGTAACCATGCGAATACTGGTGTGGCACTAGGGACACTGGTGTGGCACTGGGGTTACTGGTGTGGCACTGGGGACAGTGCTGTGGCACTGGGGTGATACGAACTTGGGGACACAGGTGTGGCACTGGGGACACTGCTGAGGTGTTGGTTGACCCTGGGGACAGTGCTGTGGCACTGGGGACAAATACTGTGGCACTAGGGGACATCAGTATGGCACTGGGGTGCTATGACCCTGGGGACACTGGTGTGGCACTGGTGTGGGAGGCTGATCCCGCCCTCGCATGGCTCACTGGGGACACTGGAGTGGCCCTGGATCCACATGGAGGTTCTGGGGATCCGTCCCTGTGGCCCCCACCCCTCAGAGCAGTGAGGTCCTGCGGGGTCCCCATCCCACCCCATGTGTGTGCACACCAGGCTGCAGCTCCGGAGCGGTGACACCACTGGAAGGGTACTGGGGATGTGGGGTGACCAGCTCTGTGGGCACCTGGAGCTCTGGGGACCCTGCCCCACACCACCATCCCCGTGCTGCACAGTGCTGATAGGGGCTGGGGACAGCTGGTGGCAGGGCTGCCTGTCCCCTGGGTCCTGCTGGTCCCAAATCTCCCCAGGCGGGAGCAACTGCTGCCCCTGATAACGTAATCTCACGGACCCGGGGCTGGGCATCGCCTGTCCCCAGGGAGGGCCCCGCTGTCCCCCTCAAAGAGGCCCTGGGAGGTGACAAGGAGGGAGCATTTGTCACCATGGACCCAGCTGGGTGCAAACCCCTACCCTGCGGTCACCGGCCGGGGAGCAGGGACGAGCCGCCAGCCCTGCACCTGCAGCCCTAGGGGCCTGGCGGGACACCCGGTCCCCGTTTTGGTGCTAACACCCCTCTGATTTTCCTCCTGCAGCCCCAAGGGCTTCCCCAAGCTGAAGAATGACACGTTCCTGCGTGCGGCGCGCGGCGAGGAGACGGAGCACACCCCGGTGTGGTGCATGCGGCAGGCAGGGCGCTACCTGCCCGGTGAGAGCCGGTGGCGGCGTGAGGGATGGGGGGCGGCGATGGCGGGGTACAGCGAGCACCTCGTCACAGCTGCAGGTTCCTTGCAGAGTTTCGGGAGACCCGAGCTGCACAGGATTTCTTTGCCACTTGCCGGAGCCCCAAGCTGTGCTGTGAGCTGACGCTACAGGTGAGCGTCCCCCGGGGAGGCTGTGTGTGTCCCCCATCCCCTCTGGAATGGGGATGGGGAGAAACCTTAGGTCGGGCCCTTACCTCCAGGTGGCCCCAGTAGGTTGTGCAGCCCAAATCTTAGCTCAGGAGTCCTTGGTTATCAGACAGGGACCCCACTGCCCTACGTGTGTGTCCCAGATCTTGTGCCAGCCCCTCACTCATGCTGCCTCTTCCCCTCTGCTGTCTGCAGCCCCTCAGACGATTCCCCCTGGATGCTGCTATCATTTTCTCTGACATCTTGGTGGTGCCCCAGGTGAGAGCCGTGGCTGGTGGCTGGGAACAGGGCTGGGTTTGGGACCGTTATTCCATTCTCCCCCATTCCCAGGCGCTGGGCATGGAGGTTGTCATGGTCCCTGGCAAAGGACCCACGTTCCCAGAGCCCCTGAAGGAGGTGGAGGACCTGCTCAAACTGCGGCAGAAGGTGGACGTGACCGCGGAGCTGGGTTACGTCTTCCAGGCCATCACGCTGACGCGGCACAGCCTGGAGGGCAAAGTGCCCCTCATTGGCTTCTCCGGGGCGCCTGTAAGTGAAAAGGCCCTGCAGGGTGGGGTTCCCTGCTCTTCCCTCTGGGGTGACTCTGCTCCTGGCACCCCCAGAGCTGCGGGGAGCCCTCCTACATGTGTAGGGGACATTAAATGCAGCGCTGCTGCTGCTGCTTAGGGGTCTATCTTCAGCACTGACCCCTTTACCAGCCCCTTGCACGTTTTCCATCTTAGTCACCTCCTCACTCCGCTCCTCTCCTTCCTGCAGTGGACGCTGATGTCCTACATGATTGAAGGGGGCGGCTCCACTACAATGTCCAAGGCCAAGAGCTGGCTCTACCGTCACCCCGAAGCCAGCCACCAACTGCTGCGGCTGCTGGCTGATGTTGTCACCGACTACCTGGTGGGGCAGGTGGCTGCTGGAGCGCAGGTACAGCCTGGGGCACAGGGACAGGTCCAGGCAGAGGGGCAGGGACTGTGGACAGGGAGCAGAGAGGGTTTGGGGACCAAGGCACTGCACGGTGCCCGCAGCTCTCCCAGCTCAATGTATTTGCCAGGCGCTCCAACTGTTCGAGTCGCACGCAGGGCACCTGGGCCCAGAGCAGTTCCAGGAGTTCGCCTTGCCGTACATCCGAGACATCGCCCGGGGGGTGAAGAGCAAGCTGAAAGCAGAGGCGCTGCCGCTGGTGCCCATGGTGAGTCACAACTGCCTGAGGTGTCCCTGGTGTGAGAGCACGGCCAGGGGAGGGAGAGGAACCAGCACAAAGGGCTGCACCCATCCCGTGACAACCCCCACAGCAGTCCCAGTGCAGGGACTCAGCTCTAGGAACCTGTCAGCCATATAGCAGTGCATCTGTCCCTGGCATCCTGCACTCCAGCTGTTGGGGGCTGACCCTTTTACTGCCATCTCCTTCCCCAGATCGTCTTTGCGAAGGACGCACACTACGCCCTGAGCGACCTGGCCCAAGCTGGCTACGAGGTGGTGGGTCTCGACTGGACCATCCGGCCCCAGGAAGCTCGGTAAGAGTCCAGCACAGCACCCGAGTGCCCACGCTGCACCCCAGGGTGGTTACCCTCACCACTTCGCCTGTCCTGGTGCCCTGCTGAATCCCAGGACTGGAAATTTCTGGTTCAGAGAAGCCAGAGGTGGGGATAGCCAGGACTTGGTACCACCTGGAGCTCACAGCAGCCAGGAGCTGCACTGAGGGGTCCTGCGTGCCCTGTGGTGGGGGCTGCAGGCCCTGTGTGCCCCCTGGTCGCTGCACCACACGTAGCAATTCACCTCCTTCCTTCTTACTGCAGTGCCCAGACAGGGAAAAACATCACCCTGCAAGGGAACCTGGACCCCTGCGCGCTGTACGCACCCAAGGTGAGCTGCAGGCCTCCAGCCTCAGTTTCCCCACTTGTGCCCCCATCTCACGTCCCAGGCTGGATGTGGGACTGACGGGGATGGGGTGCCCTGGGCTGACACGTGGTTTCCCACCGTGTCCGCAGGAGAAGATTGGGGAGCTGGTGAAGAAGATGCTGGAAGGTTTCGGGACCCAACGCTACATTGCCAACCTGGGCCACGGCCTTTACCCCGACATGAACCCCGAGCACGTGGGTGCCTTTGTGGAGGCCGTGCACGCTCATTCCCGCCACATCAACAAGCACAGCTGAGCCCCGGGGTTTTAGGGACAGGACTGCACTGCGGGCACAGCCACCCTGAGCACGGTGTTGTCACGGGGCTCGCTCCGGGCTGGGATGCAGCATTAAACCAGCACCTTTCCGTGGCAGCTGCGTGGCTCTGGCTGTGGGGACGGGGATCTCTGCAGGAGTACGGAGGGCACCTCCTGGCACTAAGGATGCGTTCAGGCCTGCCAGGGAAGGGGTCCCCGAGGCTGGCAGCATCACAGACGAGGAGCTTGGGGCTCACACATGCCACCACTGTCCCAAGCTCAGCTCTGCTCAGGTGAAAACGGGCAGCATGACGCTGATCCAGGGTGTCCCAGAGTGGGTGGGAGACCCAGCAGGAGTCACCTGGAGGGCAGCACCCTCCAGGCACCAGCACCACCAGCACGCTACTGCACTGACTGGGACAGCAGCAGACACAGCACAGCCCTAGAACAGCCACCACCCTCCTACAGCCTCTCTGGGACTGTCCCACTGACCCTTCATTCTGCCCAGACCCACGTTTCCCCATCTCGTCTGATCCCCAGGGGCCAATTCTGCCCCCGGGGGCTCAGCAAATCATGCAGAAAGCACCCCGGGGTGCTGGGGACACAGCACTGCGCCACCACCTCCCACACCGCAGCATGCTCAGTGCACTGCAGGGTGAAGCAAGGCCCAGCTGCCGCTTGCTCCAGCTGGTTCATTGCCTCACCGCTGCTCTGTGCCCCAAATTGGGGTGCAGGAGCCGGGTGCCACGGGGAGCTGAGATGCCTCATACCCCGGGGATGTGCCCTCCTTGCATTAACCAAACTGCCTGGAGCCCCTCCAGCTTCAGAAGAACAGAGCGGTTACACGCAGTAACGTTCATCCCTTTTATTATTAAACATCAGATGAAGAGGTCGCACACACACATACACGCACGCACACAAAAAAAAAAAAAAAAAAGGAAAAAAAGGAAAAAAGAGAAACAGACTGGTTGAAGAATGCTATTTCGGTGGCGACAGATACCGAGTACAATTGGTTTCCTGGCCGGAGCGCGGACAAAAGTCACTTTCCAAAAATCAAAGTCAAACCAGACAGCAGATAACTAGCCCACATTCTCTAACTACAAGTCACCGTCCAGACTGGCCCCGGCCCCCCCAGCCCTCCCGACCCGTCGGAAATAAATGAAGCAAAACCCAAGAGCCGCCGGCCAGGGGCCGAAGGCTCTGCTGCGGGCTTGGCGCAGCCGGGACGGGGCTGAGCATCCCCGCGGGGTGGGATGGCAGAGGGAATCCAGCCGCCCCTCGGCAGCGTGTGGCTGCCCCGTCCCCGCTCCCTCCCAGGAGAAAGGCACCCCTTGGCGCGCACGCACCCACGCACCTCGCACACTCACACGGGCGCCCGCGGGGAGAAGGCAAAAAACCGGGCGCCGTCCAAGGGGGCTCACGCCGCTCCTGCGCCGTCCTCTGCCCGCGTCCGTGTGCGTCCCAGAAAGCGCTGCCGAGTCCCTTCCTTCGCTGTCCTCAAGCGCTGGGCTGCTGCTCCTCCCTCCGTCCATCCGTCTTGTCCATCCGTCCATCCATCCGTCCCGGGGCTCCGAGTTGAGCAGACATTTGCCTCCCCCCGTACCCTTTTCCTCGCTGCCGACAATGCCGTGGAAACCTGAGAATGTTCGTGTGCCTCCTCCTCTTTTTGTCTGTGGTTGTGTTTGTTTTGTTTTTTTTTTTTGTCTTTAAATAATAGTTATAATAATAATAATAATAATAGCAATAATAAAAATAATCGCCCCAGCCCACGACAATTTCAAGTATCCCCCAAATAAAAGACAGAATTATAAATAATTATAACTTTACAATTTAATAATTGACACATATACTATAGTATTTACAGTATCATAAATGCTTTTTTTTTTTTTTGTGTTACTTTTAGTAAGCAATCCCTGAGAACAGTTACTTTAACTTGTTTTATTGAAGTATCTTCACAAATAGAGGAGTTTGCATGTCTCGGGCGGGCGGGAGAAGCGCTCTGCAAAGCCATCGCTTTTGGTGACGCATGAGGTTCTAGTGTTGCGGGTTTCTTTGCTTGCTCTTTTTCTTTTTTTTTTTTTTTTTTTTATTCCCCCAACAGAATTTTTAAAGATTTTTGCACTTTGCAACCTTCGGATCCCTCCAGCGACCACTTCCTTCAGGAAAGAGGTATTGGATTTCCAGGTGAGCTTTTGGTATTGGCAAGGGAGGGCAGGGGCTGAGCAAACCATCCTTTTTCCCGTGGTCGCCTTTTGGTTTGTGCCCAAGGAATCTGTGGATCCTCTCAGCGTGTGAAATGGTTAAATCCAGGAAAGAAAATAAAATTAAAAAAAAAGAAGAAGAAGAAGAAAGAAAATTAAAAAAAAAAAAGAATCAGAAGAACAGAACAGAGCAGCCTCTGCCGATGGGGGGAAGGTCTTCTCCGCTCTCCTTCCTTCTTCTCTCCCGAGTCCCCGTGCCACGGCCGGACCCTGCCGTGAGAGTGGCGGCAGCCGGGGCTCACCCAAACCGTTCCCGCACCAGCAGCATCAGTTTTTTCTTGCCTTTGTAGATTTGTTTGAGATTGTCAATGAACTGGGCGAACTGTATGTGCCCGTCCTGCGCCAGGAGGAAGGTCTCCCTGGCCTTGCTGAGGAACTCGATGAACTCCCCGTAGTGCCGCGGGCTGATGTGGGTGAGCCGGGAGTGGGTGGTGTTGATGTACGCGCTTATCGTGGCGTCCAGCAGCTGCCGCAGGGGGGCTTTGTCGGTGGACATCAGCTTCCCCGAGTTCCTGCGGCCGGGGATGCCGGCCAGGCCTGGGGCCGTCATGGTGCAGCGGCGGAGGATGTCCGACAGCACCGTGGCGCAGTGCACGCTCTTCACCACCAGCGGGATGATGGCCGCCAGCTCGTTTTTGCCCAGGGAGTGGCTCAAGGCGCAGGCCCAGAGCACGTCGTTGATGGCCGGGTGAGTGTCCTGGTTGTAGGCCAGGTTGAGATGCGTCATGGCCAGCGAGGCCAGCTTGAAGGCCCGCAGCGGGTAGCCCCGGTGCTCCATGTAGCGGGCGATGGTGAAGAGCTGGGTGTAGGTCATGCCGGTGGAGGCGGCGTCGATGACGATCTGGTAGGCGGTCTCGAAGGCGATGTGGTCCTTCTCGCAGAGGGTGAGGGCGGACAGGGCGCAGTTCTGCGGGTCCTTCATGGCGCACTGCAGGGCCAGGGTGCGGGCGCAGCTGGCCAGCTCCTCCCGCTGCGGGTAGTCCAGGCTGAGGCGCAGGATGGTGTTGTGGGACATCACCGTGGCCGCCACGATGCTGGTGGCTTCCGTGGGGGTGAACAGCGAGTACCAGCTCTGCAGGATGCTCACCAGGGCCCGCACCCCTGCAAGAGACGTGAAGGTCAGGGAAGAGCCGGGAGAGCTCGAAACCCAAGCCTAGGGTTTCGCTCTAGGCACTCACCCACTTCCGTCGCGCACGTCACCAGCCACCTCACCATCTCCCGCCGCCGCCAGTTGAGGGTGGACAGGGTCATGCGCATCACCTGCAAGGCAAATGTGGGGCAATCAGCTATTTTATGGGGCTCCACCGAGACCACCAACACCACAGTGCTCCCCAAATTCCCCACGCTCACTTATCAGCTCCCCGTGAAGTTCTCAGGGGCTGCCTCATCCAAAATCTCCTCTAAACCACTGCAGGGGCCTGGCGGGGCTGAGCTTACCCACTCCAGGCCACATGATGATGAATTTACCCCTTCCACGTGAGTCCTATGTGCCATGGGGGACCATCTACTTGGCAGAAGACCAGGGCCGGTCCCACCATTAGAGGGGCAGAATTGCCACCGCCATCCCCCGCGTTATCCCGTACCTGGAGCCCCAGCTCCAGCGCCACGTTGAGGAGTGTCGTGTCCGAGTTGCTGTCGGCTGGTGTGGCAATCTTGAACGCGTCCTGGGCCAGCTTGAAGATCAAGGAGGAGGAGTGGATGTTCTTCTGAATGGCCTCCAGCACCGTGCGCAGGCGCAGCATGTCCCCTGAGCGCAGGTAAAGGATGGTCAGGCAGCTGAGCCTCCCCCCACGCTTCCCCCAGCCCCATCTCCTGCCTGCACCGGGTGCTGAACCAGCCCCTTCAGCATGGCCAGCCCCTCTAGACGCGCACACGAAGGGATGCTGATCAGGCCCTGAGGTACAACAGCACATGGGGTGTCTTCCCCACCGCAATACTGCACTGCAAACCACCTTCCTGCTCCCTGGGCAGCCACACTCACTCACCCCCAAACCTGTCCCCATATCTCAGAGCCTTGCAGGGGACATCAGCACCTCCTACCAGCCCCTGTGGGACACAGGGTGGGGAGAGGGACCTTTGGTGTGGGCACAGAGCAGATGCTGCCACGTCACATCAGCCCCTCTGCCTTGCTCCAGGCTCATGTTTCTACTCCCATAGTCACCAGCTGAGCAGATGAGCCTCGAGCAAAGAAAATAATAAAAAAAAAAAAACGCACAGCAATGTGAAAACCCTGGAGCTGCACCTGGGCACACACAGACATCTCAGATGACTAATAGCTAAATATATCGCCTGCCACCCACAGCAGCCGCTTGCACCGCCACCAAAATCCAAACCTCCCTAAAACGGCTAGCGGGGGCGTGGGTGAGAAATGCTGCGAGGACACAGGATCGCATCGGGACATGCTGCAGCCGGGGAACACCCAGGGAAAGGCACGGGGGGAGCAGCAGATGCAATCCACCAGCCCTACAACCCCAGCATAAAACCCTCATCCTCACGAGGGGCTACAAAACTCAGCCACTTCCATCCAGGAAACAAATCTCCATCAGGTCCCCGCGAGGGGGGAGCATGGCAGCAGCAGCCCTGGACAAGCAGAGAGGTGGAGGAGGCTGCAGGGACAGCGAGGCTGGAGCTCTCTGATGGCACAGCCACCACCACCTTCCTGGCCAGGGGTTTGCTGCCCTGAAGTGGTGGGGTTGGCATCTGGACAAATGGAAGTTTGGTGAAAATCTTGTGCTTGCCTCATCACTGTGGGTCAGGGGATGCTCCCTGCTACAGGGCAGGCATGGTCCAGTGTCACCCAGGGGGTTGGGGTGACGTCCTGGGGTTCCCCGAGCTCTGGTCACTATCCCCAGAGGTATGCCCACACCTCCTGGGGGACCTCTTGTCCAGCTGAGGCTGAAGACGCCCCATGCTTGAGAGAAGGGAAACAGAAGCTCCCAATTTTCTCCAGGTAAATACTTTCAGTGCAGCTACATCTCATCACCCACATCCTAGAGGACCAAGCACCACAAGGACAGGGTTCCCATTTCTGGAGGGGCTGATGAGTGCTCCCCATCCCAGCTCTCCCAGGTCCCCTTCCCATCACTCCCACAACATCGCTCCCCGTTCCTTGAGCTCCCCAGCCCTTGGGATTCTCCGGCTCCCCTCGACCTCCCCCATCTCCCCCGTGTCCAGAGGCACAGCGTGGCCAGCACCAACCTTTGGCCGCCGTGAGCATGGTGGAGGCCAGCTCGCACTGCTGCGACTCCAGGTGCCCCAGGGTGAACCAGCGCGGGTACCTGCTGGGGACCACCGACACCAGGTGGTGCGGGTGGCTCACGTCGCCGGACGGTGCCGTGGTCTCCAGCACGGGCAACCTGAAGGGCAAACGGGAGGAGGCAACGTCAGAGCCGCCCTGGCTCCCGTCCCGCTCCCAAGGCGGCGGTGGGGCGAGGAGGGGGCTGCATCCAGGCGGCCGCCCCCCCACGCTGCCTTTGAAAGCCTCCTGCTGCTGTGCACGTGCGGGGGTTCGCGGGCTGTGTGCGCAGCACATGGGCACGGGGATCAATCTCTCAGCCCCACTTGAAAGGAAGGGAATGATCCGTGAAGTGATTTATAAACTTGTAAGGAAAAACACGAGCCTCGGGGAAAAATAAATAAATAAATAAATAAATAAAGAGAAAGCCCGCCCTCCTCTCCGCGCCTTTCATGTCAAAGTGCCCGGCAGAACTCCTGGCTTTATCATCTGGTTCTTCTTAAAATGCCCGGCTGTGATCAGAAGCAGCAGCACATTTCCCCAGGGCCTCTGCAGCGGGTTTTGGTTACCTGCCCGCGTGGTGATACTGCAAAACCTGAAACGCTCAGCAAACCCAGGGAAGGGGAGCAGGAGCCTCGCTTCACCCGCCATGGTGACAAAAATCACGTCAGCCCTTCCACACCTCCACTTCCTGACGTGAGTCAGTGCTGGTGTCGCTGACTCCATGCCCAGCCAGGGCTTGCAAGAAGGAAACTGTCCCCCTGGACACAGAGAGCGTCAGACTTCTCTGCTTTCCCTGCTCACAGGCTTGGGGCACCCCCGGGGAGAGGTCTGGCTGTCCTCCTGAGCAGCTCCTGCCAGGGATTTCAGAATTTTCCCTGGCACATCCTGGAGCAAATCATCCCCCTGTCTGTGCTGGAGCCTGCCAGCGGGTAACAGCCTTCCCTGAGGGCACGGAGGGCTGCAGGGTGCCTGGGGAGAAAGCTGCTACAAGGGGCTGGGCAACAGCAGTGCGAGGCTGGATGGTGACCCACAGACATCACCAGACCCACACAAATCCCTACAGCTAGGGCTTGAACACCAGGAATCACCCAAATAACAGGGGAACTGGGGGGGCAGGAACAGAACAAAACGTGCACCAACCTCATGGCCCGCAAAGCCAGCTTGTACGCCAGGTCCGCGTCGTGGGGCAGCAGGGCAGAGAACAGGTATTTGGCAAAGGTGTGCATGGGGACGCTCTCGCGGTGGATCACTTCTCCCAGGCCACTGAAGGGACCACCTAGGTGCAAGCAGAACCCATCAGCCATCGCTGTGGTATCTGTGGCTGGGGTTTGTGCCACCCCAAAGCTTTAGGCGTCTGCTCAACAGCTCCCTGGTGCATTAGTCGGGGCAAACGGCTGCTCAAACCTTTCTTAAAAAGCATTTCAATTACAGAATGCCTCAGAAACAGAGGTGATATGGTTCTCCATAAAGCCTTTATATGGTTCTCCATAAAGCCTTTGAGGCGGTTTCACCCTGGGGAGCTCAGCAAACCCTTGCTTTGCCTGATCAGGGCTCTGCGTTGGAGCAGCCAGCCTGCAGACTCAGCTCCACGCGCCAGGAAGAAGCCAGGAGCGGGTCAGAGAGGAATAAACCTTGGAAGGGGCGCCCTTGGGAGATGTCATCACATCTGAACCTGAGCCGTGCGCCAAGCCCCCACCTTCCAGCAGCAGGATGCACTGCTTCCGAAGGGTCTGCACCAGCACCGGGTCCAGCTCCAGGTCCTGCAGCCGGGCGATGATCTGCTCCTCGTTGCGGCACACCTTGTCCTGGGCGTAGAGGCCTTCGGGCATCACCCTCTGCTGGCCCATGCCCATCAGGGCCACCTCTAAGGCCAGGGACAGGTAGGACTCGCCGCTGTCCTGGCTGCCGGTTGCGACGGGCACATGTTGGTAGACTGGGGGTTTGGAGTCCCCGGTGTCTGGGAGAAGGGGGAGAGAAGCAGCAGGGTTAGGGGAGTCTCCCTAGGTGGGGGAACAGCAGCAGAGGGAACAACTCTCCAATTCAGAAGCGAGACCCAGTGCTTCCCTTTGGTAACCCAGGGATGATGGATAAAAGCTCCCTGTGGGAGATATGGGGCTTCACCCCTTTCTTGTTCTCAGGTAGGAGCCACAGGAGACCTGAGACACGTGCAACAGGACCACAGCTGCCACCAGAGCCTTCCCATGGGCTGGCACTCCCTGGCCTGGCTCTGTTTGCAGCTTTCCTGCTCTGCTGCAAACCCCAGGGCTGGAGACAGGGGAGGTTTGAAGCCCAGGAGTGCTGAGACTGGGCTTCAAACCACCCTGGGGCTGCCGCTTGGGCTTGGCTCAGCTGGAGTTGGCTGGCAGAGAGCAAGGGGAGCACCCGATACCTGAGATTTCAAGGCAATTTTCCTCTTCTAATCTACAAGCTTCGGTCAGGGTGAGAAAGAGGCAGCCGATGGGGTTCAGAGGGTGGCCGACCCAGCCCTCCAGGTTGGTGATGGTTGTTGCTCCTCGTTGCAGCAGCTCTGCAAAATAAGGAGGGGAAAAAAAAAAAAGTTAAGAGTGAGGAATTTAAAGATGAGTTCTGCACCCAGAGAGGACTCCAAGACCAGAGGCCTCTTCTTATCCCATGGGACACAGGGACCTCCAGGGAGCAGGGGCCGCGGGAAGTTTGCAAGAGCCACAAAGCTCAGAGCAGCCACCACACAGGCTGCCACAGACAACAGGGGGAGCAGGCACCCAACAAAAAGGTGTCCTTAAGGCTGCATGAGGTGCAGCAGCTCACCCTCAGCTCCAGGAGGACACAGGAGTGGCCACAAAGCCAGACCTGCAGCTTACAGAGTCATTTGGGATGAGTCTGTAATGGGAAGGCTCATTTGCCCTGGATGGGGCAGCAGCGCTCTGTGAGAAAGTCTCCTCCACCACTGGGACACCCCAACCAGACCCGGTGGGACCCTTCTCCAGCACCTCAGCTCCTTACCTTTCTTCTGATGCTTATATATTTCCAGCTGCCTCTGCTGCTGCAGTCGCAGGGTGTTGATGATGGCAACAGTCAGCCGGAGAGCTTCCCGGGGGTAGCCGTGGGAGCGCAGGGCGTCCACCCGAGCGCAGGCTGTCGGGACGTGCTCTGCAAGGCAAGGCCATACACATCGGGTGGCTGAGCACAGGCATTCGGGGGTGTTATTGAGGTGGGGAGAGAATCTGGCAGCAGCAGGCTTCAGGGCATCCTCTTCTCATCTTCCCCACTCCCCAGCTCAACGCCTGCTCGCTGCGTTGAAGTCCTGCCTTTCTCCTTGCTCCTGGCAGGGCTGCCCACGGGGAATGCTCACGGCACTGTCACCACGGCCAGCTGGCAGCAGCCATTTCAGTTCCTAAATCCTGACTTCCACCAACCTTACCTAGTGGAAGCGTTTCCAACACGCCACTGCTGCAGTATGACAGCTCCAAATACAACCCTGCCTCTCCTTTCTCCTAAAGCCTGCATGTTTTAGGGCGATTTCTTTCACTGCTGCTCACCCAAACGCTTCTTACCGTCTCCTGAAACAATTCTCTCAGCTCTCACTACACAGGAGACACATGGGAGGAGGCAGCGAGCACTCAGCTCTGCGCTGGGGGCACTGGCAGATTTTGGCTGACATTTGAACTGCCTCCTTGATGAGTGCATGGAGCGCTCTCTGCAGAGACCCTGTCTCTTCTGCAGCTCTCCTGCCTGGTGTTTTATTATTAGGAACAGTTGCATGAACCCCCCGCAAGACTCACAGTTGCTTAGAAATTCATCTGCTCCTGCTGCTCGCTGCTCACCTGAAATCACAAGCAACTGTGGAGAGGATTATGACTGAGTGAGAAATTAGCGGGAGCAGATGACATGCCATGCTGCATAACAAGCAGCGAAAATCCCATTTTCTTGCAAAATGTCCTACCAAGGGGGAAAAAAAAAAAAAAGGCAAACACAGAAGATCTGAAGTTTTAGCAGAGGGATCGTTCTATTCCTGGAAGAGATCAGAGAGCTCTGGAAACGCAGACAGCCACCTCCACAAATGGGGTTTCCATGTCCCAGAGGTCACCAGAAAGGAACAGGAGGAAGGTTTAAGAACAAACACGTCTACAAAAGAGCTTCTTGTTGCTCCCTCTATTCATTTGCTAAGTGGATGAAATATTCAGCTGCGAGCTGCTGCAAGCTGCTGACAAATCACGCTCCTCTCCCAGCACAGGGTCCCTGAAGGGGTGCCAAGAAAGCCAAAGCGCAAAACCCAAAATCAAGGCAACTGCACCAGAAAAACCAGGCACACAAACCAGCTTGGCCCTAGGGCTCACCAGAGCCCAGGCTGTACCCGGGGAAGGGGAGCTGTGGCCATCGTGACCCTGCTAGATTTACCGAGTCCCAGGAGGCACCAGCGCCACACCACCAGCTACAGCTGCTTGGGGAGAAGACCTGCTGCTGTGGAAAATCCTTCCCAGAGGAGAAATGCCCTCTCCTGCTTCATCTAAGACAGCACAGGTCAGGGTCTGACCGTCAGTATCTGTATATTCACCTCCCTTGCTGTGGGGATGAGGCAGCCACGCTCCCAGCAGCAGGGGGCTTGCTCGGTGCCAGCCTGACAAACCCATTTTGGGGTCAGTCTGAGCCACCAGGAACCCCCCAAGCCCTGTCTCACCCCATCTCCTCCTGAGACACGTGGCTGTTGAGGGTTTGCAGTTTAGGACGTGGAATTTTTTTCACGTTAGGATGTTGAAGCTTGAACAGATGCGTGGTAACAAAGCTTCTTTGATGCCTCAGGTGGGTCTCCATGAGCACCCTACCCACCCCGGCCAGCCGAGGGCTGCGGTTTTGGATGCTTACCGAGCCACAGGGGCTGCCCCTGGGAGTTGAAGAGGAGGCTCTCGCCCTCCCGCTGGTAGGACGGGGACACGTAGAAGTCGCTGCTAATGATGCGCTGCAGGTGGCTGTCCTGCCAGTGCAGGTCACAGCCCTCGATGGCCCGGGTGAACACGGTTCGGCGGGGCCTGGCCAGCGAGTCTGCGAAGAGAAAAAAAAAAAACATCAGCAGGAGGGCTGGGAAGAAGGGGGGCATCATTTTAAACCCCACTGCTTGGCTGCAGCAACTGCCTGTGCTCCTGCTCACAGCTGCTCTGCAACTGAAATGACATTTTCAAAGGTATTGAATGCTAGCGTGCAACCCAAAACAACACGGCTCGTTATGTATTAATGCATTAATGAGGCTCGTGGTGTATTAACAGCAGAAAAAAACAGAGCAGCCTGCTTGCTAGGCTTGTGCCCATCCGCGTGGTCCTTCTCCCTCCCTACACGGGGTGTTTGCCCACACAACAGGGCTGATGGTTTCAACAAATCCGACTGCTGCTTATTGCTCTGAGATGAATCTAGAACTGCCTGCTCTGGCTCATCCAGGCTGAAATTTCCAAGAGGCTTTTGTTTTGTGCAGACAGTGCTGCTGGGCAGCAGGTAACTGCTCGCCTCCCGTCTGGGACCTGCGGGGCGAGGAGGAGAATTTCAGCCCGGCCACAACAGGCAGGCAGCGTCGGGAGGAGGAGGAGGGCCGCCTGCAGCCCCCCTGCTATCGCCCCGGCCACGCTGGAAGCAGGAGGGCAAAAAGCAGGTTGCAAAACAGGGAGCCCCCAACACGGCGCAGCGCTGGTCCTGCGATCTGCAAACCGGCTGAGCTCAACGCCTTCGGGAGGGGAAAACAAAGGGCTGTGCTCAGGGCTGAGCCGCCAGGCTGGGTAAACACGCTCTGGAAACGATGGCAACAAGCAATTAGCCCGAGCGCTGCAGGCACCCCGAGGTGGCTAGAAATTAAACAGGTGTTCGTGCGTACGGAACCAAGCCCTCGCCCGCCGGCAGGTTTATTTCAACGGGAAGGATTTGGGGAGCCAGCCCTTATCCCTCACTAACAAAGGAGGCTGGCGAGGTGTTTGCATACCCACCACCAGCAGCCCTAGGACACCTCCGGGCTCTGCTTTCTGCCTGCTCGGGGTGCTCGGCGAGCTGCGATGCCCTCGGCACAGGCGGAGCGAGGCGCTTTGGGAGCAGCCCGCGTGTGTCTGACAGCGTGACCTGCCCCAAATACCGAGCGAGTCCCCGGCAGCGGGGCCGGGAGCACCAGGGAGTCCCGGCCACGAGGGACCTGGAGCGGGGCCAGGTGTAAACCAAGCTGCTCCCGACGGGCGATGTGCACGTGGGATGGGACGGGGTGGCGCAGCGAGCTGCTGGTGGCACCGGGGCAGTTGGCTCCACAGAATGCACCATGGGCCTGTTAGGGTGCAGCAGATGGAGGCACTGCAAGAGCAGTGGGTCTCAATCCATGGCTATCTCGGGAAAGTGCTTAAACGTGAAGTCTTTTGCAAAGCAAAAATTGCTTCGTCTTTTTTTTTCATTTTAGCACTAAAGAATAACCTCACAACTAAGCTGTGCTGGGTATGCTCTGCACTTGAATGGCATTTAACAGCCCTGGCTTGTTGCTTCTCCGCTGCAGTCTGCACCCAAGGCCTGCAGGTGAGACTCGGGAGCCAGGGAAGGGGCTCTGCTCCACCTCCAGCTCCCCACCTTCACATCTCAGGGCTTCAGGGCTCAGCTCCGCACCAATTCAGGCAGCATCAGTTTTCTACAAAACTTCTGCATGCCTGTTCATATAAGTCCAAATTTCCCCACGGTCAACTGGCTTAAAAGGGGCCTTTGGAAGTGATTTTGTGCTCAAAACACACATAACTTCACCGCAGCCGCAGCCCATAACCAAACATTTTCAGGCATCTAAAATCAGTGTCCATAAACAGAACCCTTTTGGTTTTCTCCATCTCCCAGAGACATCGCCTGTGGGATGAGAGCAGAAAAACATGGGAAACCAACTCACTGGGTGCTGACACCCTCACAGCCAGCAGCGCCGGGGGCCCCCTGTGTTTCCCCAAGCTCTGCATCAGAACGGGGGTCCCACCTGGCAGCCCTGGGGGCCCCCAAAGCTCCACGCTGCGCTTGGGGCTCGCTCTGCAGGGTTTGGTTTGAGGGGGATCTTTAAAAGTGCTCGGCACGGTGTGGCTCAGCTCCCCGCACAGCCCCGGGTAAGCTTCCCATTGACGTCAGCGGGAGCAGCTCGGAGCCAGGGCTCAGCGTCCGCTGCAGCCCCGTGCCAGGACCCAGCGAGGTGCTGATTTTCGTCTGCCTGACCGAGGTGCTGAGCACGAGCTGCCTTCCTTTCCCCCCGAACCAAAGAACGTGTCGTTTTTGGAAACACGCTTTTTTTTGGTGAATTTTCACAGCAGCCCGTGGCCACGGGCATGATTCCCTTTCCCCCAACCTTGACCTCACCTTGGTTGTGGCTGGAGCTCTGCGTGAGCGCGTTGGTGATGTTGGGAAGCTCGTTGCCGTAATTGCCATCTTCCAGGGGACACACGTCCATCTCGCCCCACTTCCGCAGCTGCCGGAGCCAGCAGGATTTCTCCTCCAGCTTGCAGTGGGGGTTCAGCACGACGCACACCCACAGCGCCCCTAAACAAAGCCGAGAGATAAAGGACGTGCCAAGCCGGACCCGTGCGGCAGAGCTCCCCGGCACCACCCGGCCTCTGCCTTTCCGCCGCCACGCTCGTCATGAAAGCCTGCAACATTTCCATCGGCGTCCGTAAACTCATTTCAGCATAATGCACAGACCCAGGAGGGGGATTTAGCCAGCTTTTAAATAAAAGTAAAACTCCTCTGTAATGAAGCTAAATTATAATCTCATGAGATGGGGGACAGTGGGGAGGAGGGAAGAAGAGACCGGCTGTATATGAATTTGTGAGTGCTTCTGTCTGCCAGGACAAATCTAGTGTTTGAACTACACATCAAAGCATGCTTAAAAACATCCTGGCAAGCTGCAGAGTCTGTATCTCTAAAGACTAACCTGATTTTGATCCTACCCACGTTCCCAGCGCTTTAAAGCCCGCTCAGAATGCTATTTCATCTGCCATTGTTCTTCAGGCCATTTGCATTCAACTATTTAAAAAGGAGATTTAGTGTATTTTCTTCCTTTCTTCTTTTTTTCCTCCTCTTCTTTTTTTTAAATCCCCAGTAGCCCCCAGACTGCAGCAGAGGAACCCGGAGCTCGGCTTGATGTCTCGCAGCGAGAGCCCTCCCAGGCGCACGCCCTGCGCATCCCGCAGGCAGGGGTGCCCCTCAGCTCCAGGACCACCGCGGCACCACTGAGCTCAGCCGTGACTCCCAGACGCTGCCCTGCCCTTCCCTCTCCTCAAAGCAGAGCTTTGGTGGTGTTTTGGGGGCGTGTTGGAAAATGAGCAGCATCTCGGAGGCCTCCTGCCAGCAGAGCCACAAGCTGGGATGCAGGGAAGGAGCTGGCAGCCGCTGAAGGCTGTACATTAAGCTGCACGTGGGGCCGAAGCGTTGGGGCTGAAGGGCAGCTGTTGGTTGTACATGGAAAAAAAAGACATTATCTTTTGGCTAACGCCAGCACCCTGGGCAGCAAGAGCAGGGAACACAACGAGAGGTGACAACAACTCCATCCCCTACCTCCCCATCACCCCCAGACCCCAAACACCCCCAAGCTCACGAACGAATTTCACCCCACAAAAATCTCCGCCGATTTTGGCTTTCACCTCCAACAGCGGAGAGCACAGCTCCGCCTGCCTCCCCCTGCCCGTGCCGCAGGGTGCAGCCTTAAATTGCCACCGGGGATTCCTCAGGCTCAGTTTTCAGCCCGGGGTGGCCACGGGCGCACGCGGCGGTGACGAGGCTCCGTGCCCCCGCTCCGCCGTGGCCAAGAACGTGATGAGCCCGCTGGATTGTTGGCTCCTGCAGCTCCACGAAGATGTGATCCCAGGGATCCTCATGACTTCGCGGGCTATTTTTGGGAAACCCTCAGAGGCGCCCTTTGACTGCCAAAATACCTTGCCCCTGGGTTCCCCTGTAGCAGGGAAGATGGGGTGGGGAGGTGAGGACAGGGAGGGGAGGGGGATTCGCGTCTGCCTAGATGTGAAGAGTTGTCTGGGGAAGGGAAAAGTTGGGTTTTCTGAGCCCTTTGGCCAAGTGACATCAGCTGACAACACGGCTGACTCCTGTCCCGAGCCGATATGCTGCGCTGGGTCAGACTTTGTGTCTGCTCACACGCTGCAGAAACCTTCATCTGAACTTTCCGACAGCAGAAGGTTAAGTGGGGAACAAAACGGCGGATCACGATTAAGCTAAGCCTCTGAACAAAAATGCTTTTTGATTACAGGGCCGGGTGGAGGAGGGGGGGGTCACAAGAGCCTTCCCACCCCGGCGTCCCCAGCTCCGGCCCCAGGGAGGGCAGGCACTCAGATCCTGCGCTGAAGTTTCCAAACCATCAAAGAAATTCTCCCGTTTCCCACAGGGTCGCTCCCCAGCTTAATCTGCTGAAATTCCCCACTGTAAACAAGTGGCCGAGATAAATAAACCCGTCTCCAGGCAGATTAAGGTCAGGCTGCACTTCAGCTGTTTTTTTTTTTTCGTCTATTTTTTGTAATTAGGTTTTAATCATAAGTACTAATGCGCCGGGGCAAATACTCCCACGCCACGCAGCTCCCTCCCCAGCAGGTCTTTCCCTTGGCTCCCCAGCAGACGGGGCAGTAGATGTTCAGTTGGCAGCAGACACACACATGCAAATGATGCCTTTTTTTTTTTTCTTTTTTTTTCTTTTTTTTTTTAACTCCAAAATCCTGCAAAATCCTTTACATTTTACCCAGTATAAATCCGCAATCTTCTTTAAGGCTGATCTTCTTCCAATCCCACGCAAGTCGGTGATGCAGTCTTTGTTAAAATCGACGATTAATTATTAAACGCTTGCCCAAAATAACGTCCGGGGCTGGCTACAGCAGCTGCCAGGGGGGCTCTTTCCCCTCCTGCCCCTCTCCATTTGGCAACGCTCAGCAGTGCTGGTGCAGGGCAGCTTTGGCACCCCCAAAACAGAGCTGCCCACTTCTCCCCAAGCGTGACGCCGGGCGAGCTGCTCCCTCTGACGTGTGCTGGCCAGCAGCACGTCTCACCTGCTGTCACAACAACCCTGCCTCATCATGGCCCTGATGTTCCCCGGCCACCGTGCCATCTGCTGATGGGGACGTGCTGTTGCTTCCTCCTGCTTTGCTGACCAAAAAAATGAAGTGCACCGACCCGGTCCTTGCAAGGTTAGGCCAGGACCCGAACCTGACCATTTACCCTTCGGGTGTGCTGGGAAGAGAGGGAGAGCTCTGGGCTTCGCTGTCTGGTTTGAAGGCAGACCAAATCATCCGTAGCTCTGGGCAAACTGCTGCTCTCCAGGCCTGCCTAGACACCCATCCAGCCACATTTCGCAGATGTGTTTGCTTTCTTCCATGTGGAAATTCTGGCGTGGTGGATTTGGCCACCTCTCCGGGATTCTTGCACATCCAACCCTTCCAAATCCTGGAAATATCTTTTTGGCAGGCGAGCAGGGATCGGCTCTGCAGAGCCCGCGTGCTTATTTCCATCCAGGGAACCGCAGGCAGGAGCGAGGCATCCCGTCCTGCCTGGCCGTGCTCACGGCTGCCCCTGGGTTTGTTTGGCACCTGGGCTGTGCTCCTGGATGAGTTCCTGCCATGCTGCCCTGAGACAGCTCCATGGGGGGCTTCTGCCCCCAGCCCACTGCACAGACAGACTGTGTCGAGGATGTTTTGCAAGCAGCCTGGCAACAGACTGCTGGTTATCGAGCATTTTGCAGACAAGACCACTTAGGGCAGTGTGATTTCGTGGAGGGGGTCCTCAAGGTGGTCAGAAACCAGCCATTCACTGCGCTGCCGCTCCAGATGCTGATGGCATGGGAATTAAATTGGGCAACTTCACAAATTCATGCCCCAAGACCTGCTCCAGTGGCTCGGACCACAGATCCTCCTACCTGGTATCCCGTCTCCCGTGGCAGGGACAGGCACTTAAGGGAAGCTGTAAGAGCAGGGCAAATGTGGAGAGATACTTCACCGGGAAAGCCGTCCACCCTCCCACAATCTGTGATTCAAGGACTTCTTGAAAGAGAAGTGGCACCTGTGCTCAGCAGCCCATTTCTCCTCCTCTTTCTAAGTGATTTTCATCCTCCTTCACGCTTTCAGCCTCAGAGGGTCCCATGGCAGGGAGTTCACAGTGCAGTTTGGTAGGAACACCTTTAGTTTGCCCTCTGCTCACCTCCTGGCAACTTCACGAGCCATTCCTGATTTTACAAGTGTATTACACCTTCCCCAAGCCTCTCCTCCACACCAAAGCCCGTGCAGCCACAGCTCTTCCCCATACAGACGGGGCTCCAGATTTTGGACCATCCAACCTCATCCTTCTTCTAGCTCTACAACGTCCCTTTGGTCCCAGGCCATGAGCCCCTGCCCTTCCACAGCACCTCTCCTGCTACCAGGCTGCAGAACAGCTCAGACTCATGGTGAAACCATGGCACAAGCCAAACTACTCACCCATGATCCCAGATGTCCAGGAGAGCCCAGGAGGGCTGGGTAAACACTACCACACAACCAGCCCCGCTGGGCTCACGTCATCTAAATGCTTTATTCTAATGATATTACGGTGTCAGCCAGCTGAGCTGGTGCCTAAGGTGCTTACCTAGAATTACCCAGAGTTGTATTTCTATTAAAGCCGGGCTCTGCAGTGCCCATCCTTCACCTCTCACCCTGGAAACCTGCACCAGCGCTGGCAGAAACTTGTTAGATGGGACAAGACTTATGCAGCTGCCTCTCTCCCTTGCGATTGTGGTTCCTGCAGGAATGGCACTTCTACATCTGGGTTAATCCAGCCCCCAGGATGGCCTCACCAAGGCTTTGGGGCAGCACACCAAACACAGACACTGGACAGACAGAAGCCTCATTCCCCCAAAATACAGTCCCCAAAAAAACTGAGCAGCAGGCAGACAGACCAGACAGAGGCCTCATCCCTTCCTCCCTCCGAGGCACAGCAGGGCACAGAGCAAACTTCTGGCACCAGTCAGAGTCTCTGCCCACAGGCTGGCTGAGGATGCAGGGTGAGCTCTGGTAGAGCCCCAAAAGCCCACGGGACGAGGTCTGATGTCCCAGCAGCCCAGGCCACCCCGCTGGTGCTCATGGTGACCCTTACCCAGCTCGTCCCAGAGCTGCCGGCACTTCTCCGTTATGCCCGTTCCCTGCTGCCTCCAGAGGGAGAGCCGAGGGTCGGCCATGAACTGCTCCGTGATCAGCGTCAGCATCCTGGCCCCGTTGGAGTCCCTCATGCGCAGCATCTCCCGGACCTGGGAAGGGCAGAGAGGAGGTTTTTGTGAGACAAACCGTGGTCCCCCAGATGTGTTTAAGACCTGGATGCCAATCGCTGTCTCCCTCCCAGTCTGGGTGTCCAGACTACACGTTACGATGCTGCGACCTGGCTGGTTTGAGTCCAGCTGAGCAAAGAGGACCAAGCAATAAGGAACCCGAAAACAAAGTCCTAATGCAAAGAAAGAGTAGAACCCATAGGCTGGTGCCACCTCTCCATGGTCTTGGTAGGGTCTGCAAGTGGCCAGGTTGGATTTCCTTCTGCAGAGCCAATGGGGAGATGGGGGAAAATCCCCAATTCACGCAGGATCCACTGCGTGGGAGGCAGGGACCTGCCTGGAGAGAGGTTGGGACAACCCAAAGCTGACCCAAAGCCTGGATTACAACCGCCAGCTCAGCGACCGGGCGAGAAGGCACCGGAGCAGAGATTCCCAGCTGTGACGGGCGCCGTGCCAGGGCGGGCAGCGAGCTGCCGGCTACGTGACACGTCGAGCGGAGCGCGGCGAAAAAGAGAGCAGCCAGCTCCTCCTCACCTTGGCAAACATGGAGTTGAGCTGCTTCCCCGAGCCGTAGTACCCTCCCTGAGATAGGAACAGCTTCACCTGCTCTCGGACCTGCTCTTCGTCCAGGTGCCAGCAGTTCTCGTCATCGATGCTGGCTCCAGCAGTGGGGTCAGGAGCACCTGGGGGACAAGGAGGGAGGAAAAAGAGACAACGGGGTTTGTAGCACCAGAGCCAGTTTGCAACAATCAAGATAAAATAAAAAACACAGCTATTTTATCCCTAAAAAAGAACTTTTCAGATTTCTCAGTGGGGGCTCTGCAGGAGCACTGTGGCTAGAAGATGCTCGGCTCAGCTTTAGCCATCCTCTCCCACCGTCTCCTTCCTGAGCGAGGAAGGGAGCCAGCGTGGGAAATGCAGAGGGCTGCACGGACAGCCAGGGGAAGCTGTAGCCGTATTTCCAATTAATTCTTAACGATGTCTTCCCCACTTGACTGGGCTCCGGCCAGGGAATGGACATCTCCTCTCCCACTGCTCCCTGCTCCCACGTGGGGTGCCAAGCACGCCCCAGCACTGACCAGGAACTGATTCATGGAAAGGCAGCTCCGGGCTGTCTGCTCAGCAAGGCGACTCTCTCTCCTTAGCTTATAAACAGAAGGACATCAACCCGAGGGCTTTTGCTCCTCCGGCAAAGGCTGAGGATGCCTCCTGACCTGATAAGATCCAGCTATTTGTATTTAACATCCTTTACAAAATTCCTTTAATTTCCGCTAATAATTGTTGCCCAGGAGCAAGCCCCGGGCACTGCCTGCACCGCGCTGACGGGAGAGGATGCTGCTGCTCCCTCTGCAAATAATTTATAGTTGACAGAACAACGTAATTAGGACAGGATCTCAAGCAGCAGAAAGGAGAACACAGCCCCTGGCTGAGTGCAGGGGCTCTCACCCACGGCCCCGTGTTGGGAGGAAGGCAACCAGCACCGCACGCGACCCAGTCGTGCTCCCTGTGCCATCACAAACCAGCACGCTGAGCACCGCTCACCCCGCCTGCAGCGTGTTTCAGTTTTCGGTGCCTCTTCCTTCCCTCCCCCAAGCCTGTCCTTATCTCCGCTCCCCCTCGCAGATAAAGAGCAGACAAGCCAGCGATTATCCCGTATCAGGAACCGATGACTAATCTGTCTGCCACGAGCGCTTATCCCGCACCCATCACCGAGGCTTCCCAGACGCTTGCACTCCTCACATCCCCCTCCGAGCACGCTGCCCTCTCCTCCCAGCTGCGGCTTTCCACATCAGCCAGGTCGCCTCTGTAGGATCATTTGGCTGCCTCTGTAGGGACCGGGAAGGCACGGATGCCTGGTGACCCATCCCAAAGCTCAGCCCATCCTCAGTCCCTCACCGAGGCCCCCGGGATGGCTCAAAGGAGAGGAAGAGGCGAGGTGCAGGAAGCGGCTGCGTTTTTGCGGGGTTCCCAGGGCTGCCCCAACACGGGCTGCTCGCACGTAAGCACCAGCAGGCAGCGGGGAAAGCGGCGTGCAGCTAAATAAAACCTCCTCCTCCCACACACCACACGGAGCACTTCTCACGTTTGGGCTCTGACCGCAGCCGAATTAGCGAGGCAGCGCCCGCCGCTCCAAACAAAACCCGCGTTGACTCCTACATTTATTTTGCTCTCGTATCACAGCTTCATACGGGGGGGCTGTAACAGCAGATTCCCACACACGCCACGCAGACGGGCGGCTAATGGGCTGCCCAATTACACCGGGGAGCTGGATAAACATTTAAGAGCAAACAAAGAGGATTTGCGCGGTGTTTAAATATTCATGGCAGGATTCGTCCACTTCCCATTGCCAACGCTCACGCCGTGGTGGCATCGCCAGTGGCATGCCGTGACGTAGCTGACGAGTGATTCCATGTCTCTGCTCCAAACTAGCAGGGAACGGCATGTAAAACAGCCCCAAGCCTGCGTAACACGTCTCTCATATAGCAGCATTCCTGATCCAAAGAGCCTGTTTCAGATGTGCTTGATCTTTGTCCTGCGGGATCCAGATTTAAGGAAACACCAGCATGCGTCTCGAGTGGAAAGAGTGTTTCACAAGCCCATTTACACTGGCTGTAGAAACAGAGATAAAAACACCATCAATCACTCCAGCGGGGACCCCTCCCTCACCGCGGGCTTGGTGCTTAACTATTTGGCACCCAGGAGAGACCTCGCCGGAGAGGATGTGAAGGCTGAGAAATAAGGAATGGGAAAAAAAAAATCCTGGGTGAGAAAACAGAACAAAGCCAGGCACAGAAAACCTAACAGCTCGCTCAGCCAGTAGCTGCTGAAGGTGAGGAGAAGCAAAGCCTCTCCTGGAGCAGAAAGCAGCAGGTTTGGGGGGCTGGGGAGGCACTGGGACCCTCGTGGCTCGCACCGAGGCACCGGAGCATCCCAGTACCCGCTGCAGGTCTGGAGGAGAAGAGCAAAACGTGCTGGTAAGTGGCCCTGGGCGAGCTCCTGAACCGCGGAACGGTTCACAAAGGCCATCTCATGACTGCACGCAGCGCTGCCAAAAGCCTCTGGGCTGCATCTCCAGCGGTTGGAAAGAAACCAGGAGTGAAGGAAGAGCCACCCAGATCGGAGAGGGAGCGGGGGCAGGATACGGACAAATAAACAAACAACAGAAAACCTCAAAGAGAAAATAACCACGCACCAGAAAGGAAATGAACTCTAGCAAGGGATAAAAATAGCGGCAACGCGAGGGAGTGAGGCACCAACCTCCGCCGAGCCTCCCAAGCCTCCCATCGCATTTTTAAGTGGAGGCAGATTGGAGGGAGCCTCTGGAGGCAGCCTGAAGAGTCAGAGACATCTGACAGCAATCGAGGGAGTGAAACCCTTCGGCTCCTGTGCGTGACCAAAGGAGCTGCTGGCAGCAGTCCCATGCCCACCACGGGCACCTCGAGAACCAGGGCGGGCTGTGGTGACGGGGACAAAGATGGCACGGCCACACGATGGCACGTGGACCCCCCTACCGGGATCAGGGCCACCCATTTCTGGGAAGCCCTTTGCCAGGCACCACTCTGGAGGGGATTCGGCAACCCCAGAGGCTCTGCAAGGCCTGGGGGAAGAGTCGCTTGGCAGAGCCCTTCTCTCGAGCACTCCGGTGGATCATTTTCCCTCGAATTTCTATCAGCTCAGCAACCAGGAAGACAAATCCTCTGGAGACCTGACCTTCTCCTCCTCCCCAGCAGGAAGGCAGAATTTCGAATGGATTTCCCAGTGCCTTATTCAGCCCTCCAGACACTGTTGTGGGATGACCTGGAAGTTAAAGACCACCCGAGGGCTCGTCAGGCACCAGCTGTGGCTCAGTGTGACGGGACGGGTGGGCAGGTATCTCCTACCCAGCCAGCGTGCTGGGTACAAGAAGCGAGGCTGGACAGCAGGTAAAGGACCCTGAGGGACCAGAGAGGTCAGCTGGCTGTTGGAGCTGACTCTCAGCAAGATTATCCTCGGAGGGAGCTGCCTCGCAGTGCAGAGGTTTTGTGGCTTTTCCCCCTTCTGGCTGGGAAGAGCACAAAAAGCCTTTATGGCTGGGACCGGCTGAGCACCACGGACACCCTGTCATCGGCCGGCATCTCCACGGGGCAGACAGACCGCCCTCACCACATCTCCTGAGGGCAGCAGCTCTCCCGGCCGTGCCCAAGCACAGCGAGGATGGTGTGAGCACTGAGACAGGAACAGCGGGGCTGGCAGAGCCCCCTCCTTGCGAGGGGGACAAGGTGGCCACCACCAGACGCTCCGCTGGACCCAAGCTGTCCAGCTGCAGGTCCTGGCTGTCCCCAGGCAGCAGCAAGTCACGTTGCCTGGCGTAACGACCACCTTCAGCTTCGCTCCGTGCCGGACAGTCAGGCTGAATGTTTCCACCAGCAGCAGGAACGCGCTCAGCGAGGGGAAACCGAAAGCCTCTGCGGTCTCCCCGTTCGAGCTGCCACTTCAGACGCCGAGCAGCGAGGAGCGAGACACACGAGACGCTGGCTACGAGCGCACTGCCCTTTGCAGCGATCTGCCGGAGCAGAAACGTGACCTACTTCAGCACACAGAGGTCAAGTGGGAAGCAGGCAGCCCGGCACACCTAGGCTCTCCGCGCTGATTGAGCCCTCAGAGAGCGAGCGAGTGCCTTGGCTGCGCTCCGAGGCCGCGGCGTTACTGGAGAGTTTGCATTTCCTTCTAGGAAGGCAGGCGGGGAGCGCAGCACGCGGCGCAGCCTCCTGCAAGGAGCAGAGAGGTCTGAAGCCCTAACGCGAGCCCTCCTGAGGACTGCCTGCAATCTCTGCTGTTCGGGCTCTGCAGAGGGGGGAAGAGCAGCCCTAATTTCCAAAGCAGACGTTCCCACTGCACAAGGGACATTCCCGGAGATGCTCCCAAGCTGCAGCACTGGCTCCTCCACCACCGACACAGAAGGAGCAGCCCTTTGGTGACCAGATTCCATGCTAACCTGAAGCTAAACAGACCTCTCCTTGGAAGAAATGAAAAAAATAAAATAAAAATTATAGTTTCTGGAGAGGCTGTTCTCGCTTCACGGTGTAATAACCTCTGTGTGCTGCCGGGCACACACTGGGTTACTGTTTGGGCTGCAGAGGCCAAGAAACACGCACGTAAGCACATGAAGTGCTATTTAAAGCTTACCTTAAAGGATTTAAAAACCCAGCATCGGGGACCCTCCATAAATGCCTGAACTGCAGCTGGGAAGAGCAAAGTGTGGGGGAAGTTTGGATCCCTGACAGCTGGAGCCCCAGCGGAGCTGCCGGATTGCTGTGACACCCAGAGCCCCGCAGCATCTTTTAGCTTCACATCATCTCAATGCCCATCTTCCACATCCTTCCCCGGGATGGGATCGGGCTATAGGTCTGCTCGCAGAGGAGCTCACTCGCTGCTGGGGCTGCCAGACGGGTGTCAGATGGGATGGGCAGCTCCTCCGGTGGGACAGGGCAACGTGCTCAAAACCTCACACTGGAGGGCACGAAGTTGCATGACTCTGAATGGGCAGCGAATTTTGGCTTTGTTTTTTAAAGCCACTTGTAAAAACAAGAGGCAGATACTGAACCGGAGCCAACAGCTGTATCTTTGTAAGAGTCTCAATCACCAAGCCTTTTGCTGACTCTAGAGCAATAAATACTCAGGGCCTTGAAAGCTTTTCTTCAGTCTGCTCAGGAGAACGCAGCCTCAAGGAACGGCACAAATGAGATCTTGCCCAATCTCTACTTCAGTGAATCAGTTCAGGTGGTGAGAGGACCTCGTCAGATTCTTGCTCTTCATTCCTTTCCAACACCCAAAAATGAGGAAATGCCCCCAAACCAGGAATTTCCGAGCACAACCACTCACACAGCAGATGTGGAAGAGACAAAAGCCTCTCCCAAGGTAGAAGCAAGAGGGAGGGGAGGGGAAAACATCTGAGATCAGAGCTGCCATCACCACTAGGATGGAGGTGGACCCCTGGCCCCGCTGCTACATGTGGATGCAACCAGTTCAGATCCTATTTTAGGCTGCATATGGGGCTTTTCATCTTCAGAGCAGCTAAGAGGCATGTGTTAATCCCCGCAACGCCCTTCCGTGGCAGATAAGTGTTTATTATCTCCGCTTTCCAGCTGCAGGGCCAGGCGTGGTGCGGAGCGGTTCGTTACCGGAGGCCCTGGGCAACCTCAGCTCCTGGGCAGGATGCAGCAGGAGCACCGAATGGTGCTGCAAAGGGAACTCCAGGGGCCTGACCACGTCCCGGTCAGCAGGGCTGGGACAGGCACCAACCCCCAGCTGGCGCCTTCTGGGGGAGGAAGTCAAAAGCATCTTCTAAACACAAAGCCCCATGACACATCCCCTCTGCCGCCTTTGTGGAGTAGGTCAGGACAGCAACGCTCATTTATTATGGGCAAATTAGCACCCACGGAGATTAAAGCTTTATCTCCTGCTGGCTCAGTCACATCTGACTTAGCACCATGCAGGGCTGGGCTGGCACCGCATCACTGCGGGCTAGAGGAGCCGCGTCCCCACTGCGCCTCCCGGTCCCCAGTGTCCCAGCATCGTGTCCCCAAAACAGCCCTCTGTGCTGGGGAGCAAACCGGCTTCCTTCCTCCATGCCTGGCTTTTCCATGCTCATCTCAGCTGTTCCTCATGTACCACTAGCCTGCCTGCTCTGTTCTTTCTTGCCTGTTGAAGTCGGTGTTTGATGGATAAACATACAAGGAAAAACAGAGGACAGAATGGGGGCACATGGCCAACACCCAAGTGGTACCAATATTGACACTGTGCAGCAATGAATATGGCAAAACCAAGGCCAGCACCATCCCTGTGAAACCCAGCCCCCCAAAAACTGGATTAGCACTGGGCCAGCAAGGTAGGAACAAGAAATTACCATGCACTTGGTTGATTTCCGAGTTGGAGGACAGAATCTCATCAGCCAGCTTCTGGGCAGTGGGCAACACCTCAGTGTGGTGTGCTGTGATCAAATACTGAACAAACTTCTGGAGCTGGTCCCTGTTCATCTGGAAAAGGGTCTCTGAAATGGGAAGACGGAGTTTGACCTGGTCCGGTTTGCGGATCCTGTACAGCGAAAGCGCCACAACATGGGCGCAGTAAAAAATGTCCTTGTTCCCACAGCCACACGTCACGGAGGTGATTTTGCAGCGGTCGAAGCTGATGGCCACCTTGTAGGTCATCTCTGGTTCTGTCGCGGTTGCTGGCTCGGTCACCGTCCCACTGAGGTGGAACCCTGGAGAGGAGAAAGGAGAAGAGGGAAAGATGACATCAGTTTTGTTCTCTCCACGACCACCCATGCAAGCTCTGGAAGGTGGACACGGCCAGCAAAGGCCACTGCTGCATCTCTGTTTTGAGTAGTGCATCACCCAAGGACAAAATCCCTGCACTGGGGAAGGGATTTTCTCAGTCTCCCTCCTTCCCAAGTACAGCCAACAAGTCGGTTCACCTTGAATTCGCTGACTTCAGCCCAAATAACCCAGACAGACACCCAAGAAGCAACACCCACTGCCAGAGGAGCACGTGCGTGTGCGCGCAATGGACTCGAGAGCCGCGCCGCACCATCCTGGCACCCATCCAGTGTCACCCAGAACCCAGCCCGCGAGCAAACGTGGCTCGGCACCAGCACGTGCGTGCAGCCAGCCTCTTCGGTGAGTTTATTTAACTGCCAAACCACAGGGGAAGAGCGAAGCCGCTCGGTTCTCATTTGTTTAAGAGTCTCTCAGCCTCTTTCCCTCCTGGGAGCAATCCTCATCCGCGCCTCCCTCTCGCTGAATTCGCACCATAACGCACGTGAGCAAGAGGCAGGGAAAGGCCAGGTTTTCTTCTCTTTGGTGAGGCAGACAACGTAAAATTGAACACCACGCAACTCCAGCTTCATTCCCTCAACCGGGCAGAGCGCTCCAGGGCACGACCACAGCTCTGAGCTCTTCTGCCCAAAGAAGAGAGAAGAGACTGGATGTGCACCAACCTCACGTTGGAACCACGGCTGGGAGAAGACGCTCCAGATGCTCCCAGGGAGCCCATCACACAAGCAAGCTACCAAGGAGGTCAAAGACCAGCACTTAGCACCCATCTGCCTCCTCCTCCCTTCTCCCTTTTCCTCAGAGGAGGACGAGGACAAGGAGGTCAATGAGGGTGCCCCTTTGGCACCCCCATGCTGAGCGCAGCGTGGTGCCTGTCCCTGCACGGCCCGGCCCTGCTCCCCGCAGAGGATGCTCACTTGCCTCCATGCCCCTGGACCCTCGTTAAGCCCAGGTTTGAATAGAGGGCTCTGCAGAGCCTGCCATCCCCCTGGAGAAGGCGGCAGACAGCTGAGAGGCCCACAATTAACGACAGACGAGGAGAGGGGGCGGGGGGGGAGATTAAAATACATTAACTGCATCAAACCCTTGTGTGTTTGCCAGCTCGCACAAAGGCTTTCCGAGACAAATTCTACCAGAGGTTTTTAATAAATGGCATCAAAACCAGCTATTCACTGCCAGTCTCTTTAAAGCCACGCCAAAAACCACATTCAAATCTGATTAAGTGTCAAGGAGGTCTGCTTTCACTTTAGCGCACGGGAGGGGGGGGGGAAGCAGACCTGCTCCTCAACCACCGACCAAAAACCCCCACGTCGCGTGGCCGCAGAGCGCCCAACACGGCGGTGCTTAACCTCGGGAGGGCAGGGACGGATGGAGGGACAGACAGACAGACAGACAGGGACGGACGGACAGCCCCGCACTGCCCTCTCGCTCGCGCAGCCGGCGGCAGTGGAAGCGCCACGGCGGAGGTGCAGCCCTCGGCAGCCACGCCGCGTAGATCTCGAGGATAAACCCCGAAGTGTTTATGTTTTACCACTTCTCTGGTCCGCGGCGCTTGGCAGGCTGCGCCGACTCCCTGCCAGCTTCTCCCGAGTTTACTTTCTGAGCAAGTTAAAAAGGATTGGAAATGACGTTCCTGAGCAATGATGTATGTACGTACGTGTACGGACACCCACGCGAGCATAATCACGTGTGGATGAAGCCCTTTAAAGACAAATTGCTGGCCATAAACACTGCCTTAAAGAATCACGCCGCCAGGATCGCAGGACAGACCCCACTTGAGGCCAGCCAGCGTAAGGCTGGAGGAACTCGGCTCGTTTCACCCAACAACCTGCTTCAGACAGGTGGCAGCCTGAAAACCTTTCAACCGTGGTCTGAATCTGGCTTTCCACAAGAGGAAATTTGCCCAAAAACATCAACTCATACTGCTCTGCAGCTCGGACACAGCCTTACCCAGCTGTGGAGGCATGGGATATCCCAAAAAATGAGCACCCCAAAAAAATGAGCTCCCCAACAACTGGTCCTCACCATTCGTAGCGTGGGTTTTCGCCTCGTCCAGGACTGCTCGGCGCGCCTGCAGCAGCCAAGTTTATCTGGCACCCGAGCCACGAGCCCGGGGTCAGTTTAGATTTCAGTTGTCGTGGCAGCAGGTCTATTTAAGATAAACTAGAAACTCTACACAAAACATTTATCAAAAGCTTAGTCAGAAATTAAACACGGTGAGGGGGGGGGGAGAGGGGAGCCCGCGGGAACAACAGCGTTATTTGGGAATATTTACATGAGCGCGAGGTCGGCTCGCAGCCGCCACGCTCAGCCCTGATCTCATCTCCATCGGCAGGAGGGGACTGCTCACCCCCGGACGGCTGGGGCAGGACCGTTCCTTTAAAGAAAAATAGCTTTTTTGGACTCCAAAATCCTTTCCTTCCCTTTCAGGGGGTTTAACGGTGTCACTATCCCAGAGGTGGTGGTTATAGGGTAGGGCTCAGGGTGGTTACTCCATCAGCCATCGAAGCACGCACTTGTGGTCCACACAAACCCAAACACCTCTCCCCGCATCCCCCCTGCACGTTTCCATTTAAGAAGTTCCTACAGCCGAGTGCTTATCTAGGACTTCATCTTCTGTTCCTAGCACGCATCCAGCATAAGCTAACTTGGCGTTTGATTTGCTGCCAGCAAAGTGACAGTGCCAGGGCTCGAATGCCGTGAAAAAAGAAATAATTAAGTATCATCTTTGTAACTACAGCCTCATTACACCGCATCTGAGCCCAGCTTTGTCCCAAGAAAAAAAAATTTGGACTCCTCCCTGCCCCAGAACAGCCTGCCCTACGTCCATCGCGGATGCCTCCCGGTGGATGCCCCTTTGAGCCAGGGTGCACGAGGAGCTGGGTGCTGATAGATCAGCACAAGCCCTGCTCTGAACACGGTCACACACGGTCACACACCGCACCACTCGCCCGTCTCCCTCCTAATTGCCCTTATCCATCAAACCCGGGCCGAACGCCGGAGCAGGGACCTTTTCCTGCCGCGGCAGATCTGCCCCCAGAGCCTCTGCTCTGGTGTTGCATTAGTGTTGCAGGATGTTGTGCCTCTGATTTAAATTAAAACAGGCCCTGGAGATGGCTGCTGGGAGCTTGCGAGCTCCACACCGGTGGCACTTCTAAACTCATTAGCTGGGCAGCATTTTCCCCTTCAGGGCTTATAAACCCCGCGGGCTGGGAGGAGCACGGATCCTCAAAACACCCCTGGGCTCCCAACCCCCTGTGGAGCACCAAGCCTTTAGCAGGAGCTCCAGCACAGGAGGCTCTGCTCTTAAGACAAGGCCTCAACAAAAGTATCTTGAACCAAGATGGAAAAATCTTTGATCTCTAAATCTACTCAAGCAAAAGGAGCTTTGCAAACTCTTCCAGCTCTACAAGAGCAGCCAGAGTCCTTCAGCTATTTGGAAGCCAGGTGTCCACGAGCCACCTGTCAGGAGACCACCAGACCTTCTGGCCCTCCTAGAGCAGTGATAATCCCCAAAAGTAGGATGGAGAAGATGGTTCTGGTTTCAGAGGGCAAGACCGCAGCAGCCAAAACCTCCTCCAAACACACCTGGGTCCTCCAGCAAAAGGCAGGGGTTGGCAAAGCCAGCACGCGAGCTGGTTGCACCAAAACACCCGAGGTTCAGCGACGGGCAGGCTGGAGTCACCGCCGTCACAGATCGACTGATTTTGCTCAGCCTTTCCAAAACAAAGTCATCTACGAGCCTAGTCACAGACCACGGGCGGAAACTGAAACCCCAGAAACAAGCAAAACCCTGGTGTGACCTGGGTTCCTGTAACCACGTCCTCTAGAGCACACCAGCACCCCGAGGAGGATGACGAGGAGCAGCTACAGCACCAGACGGGAACTCGAGAGCTCGGCTCTGCTCCCTCCCAGCAGTTGCTGCTCGCAGCCAGCCCCCAGATTTCACACCGCGGCTCCGGCAGAAGTCACAGTTGTCATTCGCAGAGTTGTGCCTCTTGGAAAAAACGAGCTCGTTCTTCCCAGGCACGGCACGTGCGCTGGCACGGTCCCGCCGGCGAGGCAGCCTTCACGTGAGAGCTGCCATCCCCGGGGTGGAACCCAGGACCAGCAGAAGCCAGAAACTACCTGAGCATCTCCATGGGCATCGCTGCACAAGAGAAGTGGGATCACAAATGTATGGATAATGCGGGGAGCGTTCCTTCATGCCACGGGGGCTCCTGCAGGCTTTTCTTGGTCTTGGAGGTCTTTGTAGACACCTTGGAGCAGGACAAGGAATGGCTCTGCCTACTGAAAAAGGCAACCACATCCAGTCCCCCGAGCAAGCTGGCTCCAGCCAGACACTTTGGGCTGCATTAGGATCAACAAGAGCAATGTGATCTCCCCTCCTCACCGCTCTCCTTGCCCAGGAACCCGCCTCTCCCCAGGCTGACCCACCTCAGCGCTGTGTTAGCAGCACGACAGGCTGCTGCTCTCTTCCAAACCTGCCCAGAAAGCCTTCACATAAAGGTAATAAATGCACACATCGTACAGCGTGGCCTGGATAGCATCAGCTGGGCTCACCCGAGCCCTGGTTTCATCCACCTCAATAAACCAGGAGGCTCCAAGCACCCTTCCCTGCCTTCCTCCTCTCTGCCCACAGGGGATGCCCAGCAGGGACAGCACTGGGAACAGGAGGACGATCAGCTCTGCACCACAGCTTCCCCACCAAGAACCTGCTGTTCTCCAGCCTGCGGGACTGCCAGACACAAAGAGCCCTGAAAAGAAAACAAATGGGAAAGGCTACACAGATATTTATGGGGCTTGGCAGATGCAGACAAGGTAAACCGGGATCTTCAACGCGAGTCATATACACTAGGTTACCATGACCCAAATATTTTTAAAATTTCCAAACCACAGCGGAAAGGTATTTTAAACTAAAGCGATTCCAAGCTCCTCGGTGATTAAACGGACTGCAGCTCCAGCTTGTAGTGGAAAAACCATTTGTTTTTCCACTGTGTGAAAGCCATAACTAGCAATGAATAATAATTGCTGCACCGAGTGTTATTTATAAGCCATTCTTGGTCACATTTCCGAGCCTTGAAACAGCAGCTTTCCAAATGTGAACTTAAAATCAGTCAATATTTGTAATGTAGACAACACCCATGGGAGGAAGGTGTCTGTGTGCTTACGCGGTAGGAAGCGGAGGTTAGTAAAATCTCCGAAAGCTTTCCAGCTAATAGATCAATTCCTCCAGCCGGCTGATCCCGACAATTGCTCAGTCTCTGACCTTGCAGTTGGAAAGGAGATGGGCTCATGAACTCATTTGCACATGACAATGCTCCGGCAAAGTGAATCATCTGCCTCTGATAGTAATGGAGAGTACTGCTCACTCCAGCCCTCCCAGGCTCCATTCAAACAGCGCAGGGCTGGCCTTTTGTGCTGTAAGTGCAAGAAAGACTCCGCTGAAGATGTGTGCAATTAAACCCACTTTTCTTGTTGCTCTTTTGATTCAGCAGAGCTCAATGAGAGGCACCCCAGGCAGGTGTTGTCACACACAGATAAAATGTGCCTTTTCAGAGCGCTGGCAGACAAAAAGAAAGAGGTAAAGGCTGAATCAATTGCAATTTCTCTCTTGCAAAAGAGGGAATCCATGCTTCAAGCGATTCAATGAGGAAAGGGCTCGTATGGATTTGCATGCCTCCCCCCCCCCACTCCGAAGCAATTTCTTCTTGTGACAAATGGATGCCACACGCAAAGGTGCTGCCATCCAGCCAGACCTCCGCGGGGCTGGCGGTGGGGGAACGGGGCAGAACATGGATTGGATGGGTCGGTGCCCTCCTCCCTGGCCCCACCACACCTTTCCTGGTCACCACCACCCAAGAAAAGCAACTCTGGCTTGGTGGAGCTAGCGAGGAGAATTAACAAAACCCTCCACAATTAACAAAAGCCCCCCAAGGAGCTCAGCAGAGCAGTAACAAAGGGATGTGGCCGAGATGGGACAGCGCGTCCATCGGGAGCAAACGGGAACCCACGGGCAGAGGATGTGCCGTGCCTCCCCGGGCACCCACAGACCTCGGACACCAGCAAAGGTTTACCAGAAATGTTTATGGCTGGGGAAGACGCGCAGGCTGCAGCTTTAAAGAGAGAAGATGCGAGCGCAGTTGTTTGTGTCGGAGGTAGCCGTAAGCTCCTCTGAGCAGCTGAGTAAGCTGGAGGGACGCTCTCTCTGCCATCTGCTCTGATCCCAGAACACCTCCTGCAAATGAAGAGTCAATCCGCTGGTTTCTATTCCTGTTAACCTCTAATCAGCCACAAGGACCGGCGCCTGCTCTGCTCTTTATCTGAGCCAGCTAATGCGTGAAGTGCACTGCGCTTCCCATCTGTTCCAGCATTAGTAGAGTTAAAGGACAATGCCGTTTCCCTGTCCCAAGCATTCACTTACACAGATGCCCTTGTATTAACTCAATTTCCCAGTGATTTCCATTATTACCCTGACGAGATTTCTGCTGTTTGTTTATCCAGAAGCCTGACACCGAGTTTTTTCTCCCCCCTGCTCAGCTCCGGGGGTGGTGTGACCAAGGCGGGTCCCCAGCAGCCTGGTCCTGCCCCGTGACACTCTGTCCCCAAAAATTCAAGACTGCTCTGGTTTTCTCTCTTGCCCCCGAGCGCTCTTTGTTGCCTATTCTAACCCCAAAACACCACTCCCAGCCCCAAAGCTGAGGACGCCCCTCCCTGCATCACCTTCCACATCCTTCCGCTGCCTACCAGCAAACGGGTTTTTAACCTACCCAGCCACACAACCCTCGCTCTGAAGGCGCATGGTTTGGGGGAAGAAGGAAAAAAAAAAAAAAAACCTCCCGTTTTATAGCTCTGACCGATTTCCTCTGCTGATTCGCAGCCCTGCAAGGCTGAGCGCTTGTGCTAGCAGCTCAGATCTAATGCAAACCGAGCCGAATGGCATTTGTGCAGCAGCATAAACAATAGAGAAGGCTTGAAGAGAGGAAGAGTTCACCACATCTTTGCTAACGCGCTCCGCCTGCCTAATAACTAGTGGCGAAACGCTGTCAAGTCTCCGCTCGCTGCTGTTACAGCGCATTTCGTGGCAAGCCTGAATAAAAAGAGCTTGCTTAAAACCAAGAGAAAATTAGAAAGATAAGCGTGCGCAAGAAATTGATGGGCAGAGCTGGTGATTGCAACATCCCTACATCAAGAGAGAAAGAAAACCACATCTCTGCAACGATCCCCCAAGTGTCCATCTTCCTGCGTTCACCAAGGGCTGCGTCTGAACGTGGAGCGGCGCGGTTCCTTGTCCCAGCCCAGATGCTTTCTCAAAGGAAAAAGGTTATTTTAAAGCATGAAAGGGAAGATCCATGGGGAGCAAATTCCTTTTTCCTGGAGTTTCCGGGCCCGAGCGTCCCATCAATCCAGGCTGCCACCTGGAGCCAGCCCGGCCCCGAGCTGTCACCACCCCGCATGCCTCAAGGAAACCCCAGCGAGATGCCAAAACTCGCACGCGAGGCTGGGCCCTCCAACTGGGCTCCAACTTCAGTGGAGCCACCCAGATTTCCACCAGCTGAGAAGCTGCCTCCTAGGACATAAAAGGGCTTTTAATGAGGAAATGCCTCTTATCCACCCATGGAAGTGTCGCCGCGATGGAATTGCTGATCTTCGCTGCAGCTGAAAGCGGAGCAGCGCTGTTGCTTCCGTGGCCTTTTTTATGTGGCGATTCCCACCACCCCTTACCCCCACAGAACAAAAATAATCCCCGCCACTTCAGCCAGGCGCCTGCCACGCCAGGACCCTTTTTGAAAAGGCTGCTGCTGTTTGCATTGATGCGCCCGCCCCGAGCAGCGGCTCCACTCCTTTGTTCTACCCTGCAAACCTGGGCTGGCAGGAATTTCCAATCCAGATCCAATTAGCGCAGCGCTTTCACTTTATTACATATATTATCCAACAACTGAATCCGAACCGGCTGCGCAGGGCGCCACGGTAGCAAGCCCAGCAGCTCGGGCGCAGTTTTGCTCGAGGTGCCCCAAAAGGCAGCCTGCTGCTGCTCGGGGAGGCTGAGCTGCAGGGGAAAAGCCTTGGGGTTGGCGACTCGGCCTGAATAAAAATTGAGTTACGTCTCCCTAATCCTGTTAAATCGGTCAGAGTCTCCTTGTACCCATTGTTCTGGCTCCTGGTTTAAGGACTCATCCCTGGGTACCCGCTGGTAGGGAATGAAGTTACTCCAGAGCCAGGGGCATCCTTTCTTCTCTCTCTATTTGCTCCCGTTGCTGACCTGCTTTTCCGAGAGGCAGCTGCCCTCCCACATCGGCAACTTCTCCAGGCTTTTTGCTCCCCTCAAGCCCATCCTTGCCTTGGGCTGGGCAGCAGCCTTGGCTTTTGCCTCCAACCAAAAGCAGCTCTGAGTCTGAGATAGGAGGGAGGAGGAGAAAGACAGGTCTGCCCAGCCCCACAGATGGCAATGTGCTAAGTGGAGACCCGTTAGCATTAAAACCCGCTCTCAAACAAGGTGATGCTCCTCTCGCTGCTGCCAACGCTCCAGGGCATGACAGCTGCCAGGGCTTGAAGGGGGGGGGAGCCAACTTGGCACCCGGTGCCACGCACAAGGCGCTGGAGACCACCAGCTCCCAGTGGTGGGACCTGCCAGACCCAGCGCCAACGTGATGCACGGATAAATCCCATTCCCTGCATATTTTGCAACTAAATCTTCCTCCAGAGCAGGCTGTGACCAAAACAAAACCCAAACTCAACTCACCAATATCAAAAAAAACAAAGCAAAACCAAGCCCGAGAGCCCTGTGACTTGCTTCGCTCGCACATTTTTGTTCCACAGGACCAGCAGCCAGGCTCACAGCCACCCCCCCGTGAAGCACCAGCATCAAACCAGGGCATCGCGGAGCAATGGAGGGAAATGGCACACAACCCTGATCCTCCCTGAGACACCAGACCTTAAAATAGCAGCTCTACAATTTCTAGGGAAGTTATTAGTTATAATTTTCCTGGCCCTCAGAAGCCTTCTGAGGGAATGAGGCAGCCTAGATTCAGTACAAAAGCCTGCTCCAAATTCTTCCCCCAAAAAAGATACTTTTTCCATTAAAAATAGCTCTTTAAAAAAAAAAAAAAAAAAAAAAAAAAAAAAAAAAAAAAGAGAGAAAAAGGATTATAAAGTCTGACTTTCTAAGTTATTGGCAATGTTGTTAAATGAACATTTTATTTATGAAGCATTTCAATAGCGTTTGGGTTAACGGCCTCGGTATCAATTTGCTGAAAAGGTCAATTAACTTCCTGCAGAAAACCTGGGTTTTAAGCAGAGAGGAGGGCCCTGTGCTGAAACTGCTCCCCCAGAGGGGAAAACTCTTTGCAACTTTACCCCTTCTCCATTCCTGCTCTCCACCACCCAGCCCAAAGCTGGGCATAGACCCAAGTGGGTGCACCCTGGTGGCTCTGTCCCCACTGCTCCTGCTCTTCCCCCATCACTTGTCCCTGCTGGAGGGGGACAAGGCTGCACAAACCTTTTGGGAAGGTGCCTGCCTTCTGGGCAACCAGACACACCACCCCCCTGGGAAGGAGTCATCCCGAGGGGGAAACTTTGTAGAAAATGAGAAATTTATGGACAACCACAGCAGGGGACAGAGGGAACAGAACCCACATCTGCATCTGCCGACCTTCTGCATCAGCTTCTGGAGGCAAACGAGGAAAAATTTCACCTTCTTTCCAGCACCAGGTCCTGCTCCTGGATGGAGCCACGCAGCCAAATTGGGTTTGGCTACCGTGCGCCCCCCACACGCCTGCGGCAGATAAGGGCACACTCTCCTGCCAAGTCTCACAGCCCCAATTCATTGAAAACCCAGCTCTTTCTTTTTTTGCTATTGAGTTTCTCTAAGGAGACCACAGCCAAACATCTTTACATTGTAGAAATATTATTATTCTTAAATGGCTTAGCTCACTTCAGTAGTTTCACCAAAAGTTAGTGGTTTCCATTTTTTTTTTTCCCTCCCTAAACCAATAAAGCTTACATTTTTGAGCCTATTAGGGCTGCTCCATATAGGGAAATTAACTAGTCATTGCAGAATAAATTATTCAGCAACCGCTGTTCCAGATCAGCTTCCTCCACAGACATTTCATTCCAGAATAATTTTGGAATACTTTGAAAGTGTATTAATTATTCCGTAAGGATAGGATTTGAATTCTGGCACCGGGAGTCATTCAAATAAGCGCTGCCTGATGGTACCCTGCAGTAGCCGTGCTGGTCACTACTCCCTTTATACCACAGCATAAAAATGATGAAGTTTTTCTAGCATCTTTCTCCTTAGCTGGTGCTGGGAGCTTCTCTGCTGCCTCTCCAGCAGGAAGATGGGTGCAACCCTGAACAGAGCAATCTCGGAAAAGGAGGTGGGAGGTGGTGGAAAGCATGGGAAGGTTCATGCTGAATTTCAACCTGCAGCAAAAACTGAGTTGAGGGAAAAGCACATGCTTTGGTTGGGGGTGGGGAAATGTTTTTTCAAGCTTTCTTTCAACCCATGAGCTACAAGGTGAGAGTAACAGTCTAGTGAAAAGGCTGCGGGACATTGCATCATGAGGTGAAGTATTCACCACGTGGTGCAGGGAAATGTAGGAAATGGCTTTTCTGCTTGGGATCTCTGCACAGAGCCCAGCTGGAAGGGCCGGCCCAGTGAGCTGCATGGGGACATCCAGCAGGAACGGCCTGTGGATAGGGAACATGCGACAAAATGGGTCCCTGTCCGCTGCTCTCCATAGGGCTCAACACATTTCTAAGGGCAACAGCAAAGTGTCCAGGTACTATTGCTCATGGGACTAGGTGAGCAGCTAATAGGGACAAGACCACTGCACACAAGGACGTGACACATTTCCAGTCACTACATCTCTCTGGTGAGCCCACGCAGCCGAGTCTGGGGTCGTGCCTGACGAGCAGTCGGATCCCATAATGCTGCACAACGAACACCCTCTGTCGAGCAGTCATCACGCTTTAAATGAAACAGCACTTTAAGAAAACAAACCCCTTTGATCGCATTGTTTTCGCATGACCCTTCTGGAAAGTCAGGAAGGCAGCGGGAGGGCTGCAGAGTTAAGGCTTCCCTGCAGTCACCCTCTTGAAAGGAAGGCGGTTGGGAGACAGATGCCTGCCAAAGATGCTCAGCTCCTCTACATCAGCAGTTTGCATGTCTTTAGGATGCACATCCCCTCCCCAAGCCCTCTCACGAGAAGCAGATTCCTGTGGGGTGATTTTAAGCCCCTCGACGCCACGCTTGCTCCTGGCGGATCCCCACAAACCACCCGTCCTGGTCTCCCATGTTGTCCCCAGCACCTCCCAGCCCCGTGCCAGGAGCCCTGCACTTTAGAGAGGAGCTCAAAATGGAAAAGCTTCCCCAAAGGACCCATGGCAAAGCATCAGCTTGCCTATTTTTCAGGTTCAGGATGCCTCCACGGCTCAGCAGCCTTCGGAAACCCGAACGGCCACAAAAAGTGATAACAAGAGAAACGTGAGCCATCGCCGCCTCGGGTTGGAAGCGGTTCACAGGCTGCCTCTCTACAACTCGTGGTTCTGATTAAAAACTTAACAGATTTTTTGCTGGAAAGACATTGTTATTCAATACACAGGCTAGACTGCAGGCTCCTTCGTTTGCTTTTGGTGCAGTGCAAACATCTAAAATGACACCGCATAATGACAAGATCTGTCATCGGGACGCCTGGTGCTACAATATAGAGAAAGGAGGCGCAGACGCATAACGAAGGAAAGATCCCTTTGCCCTCTCTGGAATTTGTCAAAATTAAAACAAAAGGAAACCTACGCTGCGCAGTTAGCACTAAATCCACGGAACCAAAGGGAAAATTGTGAAGCGAGACATTTCACGGTGGTTTTCTGCCCTGATGTGGCATGAAGTCCTTTTGGTGTTAGAGGCAGAGCCTCAGACTCCCCTAACCACAGATGTGTTTTAGTAATTAAGGCCCTTTCTGAAGGGAAGGGGGAAAGAAGAAAGGGGAAAGGAGCAGAAATCCTGCAGCACCCCAGCGTCGAAGTCCCCCAGCACTGAGCCCCTGCCCCAGCTCCCTTCGAGGGCCGCTCGGACCCGGCCCCCGCCGTGCACACCCCATGGTTATCAGTGGATTTATCTTGATTTGGAATTGGAAGCGACCAAAAGCAGTGAGCTCAGCATCACAGGACAGAAACGAAGTAAAAAGCAAAACCAGATGAGCGGCTCGGGAGCCCGGCTTCTCTCTTCCCTTTGAAAAGGGAAGGCGGTAATTTGAGACAGTGCCGTTTAGGGGAGTTTTGCCCACAATCTCCTCAAAGGGCTTTAGGAATTGTCCTGCTCAGCACTACAGGGTGCTCGCAGCTGGGGACACGGGGCTGGCAGGGACACCTCCCACCGAGCACCACAGGGAGGGAGGCACACGGGTGCTGAGCCTCAGGGAGAGGGCAAGGTGCTGGGGTTCGAGAACCACAACCGGGCACATTGGCGAGGTTTTTGGGTCCCTAAATCACTTTTCCAGGCCGAACACAGTGCCTGACTGCAAGCTCTCCACAGCCGTGACAGGAGGACATGGCGCTGGGAAAGCCACCACAGGCAGTGGGATCCCACCGGAGAGCAGATCCCTGTAGGCCGGGCCGGTCTCGGCCCGATGGCACTCGCCATTTTTGCTGCTGTTGCTTAGCGACGAGGCCAGCTCGCTGCACGGAGGCGCCAGGCGTGCTAAATGCCCTCGCACTTTTGTTTTCGCAGGCGAGGAGCAGGCAGGAGATAAAACAAAGAGGCCATTTTCTCCTCCGCGAGGTGCCATCTCGGCAGCTGCGGAAGGATGCGAGCACCCCTCAGGATGCCAGCCCCAGTGCGTGCCATGGAGTGACGACGACTGAAGGATTTGGGGTGAAAAAGGCCCAACGTGTGCTCCCCAACAGCCAGAAGCAATGAGGATGCTGCAGGCGAGCTGTGGCTCCAGGCCGCTGCAGTGAATGAATCCCTACCCTCCCCCTGGGCTAGCACAGCTCCAGCAGGCTCCTGAAGGAAGTCCTGGATGTGTTTCTGGCATAAAAAGAGGGCTGAGACATGCCAGCACCATTCATCTGATGATGATGCTCATCTGGAAGATGCTCAGCTGGGGTCACCTTGCTCAGGGAGGATGTGTCTATCCGGTCATGTCAGGTTTCAGACTTAGCACAAGCTAAAGGAGTGCAGCACCCAGCCAAGAGCCCAAAAGCCCTGAGCCACGCCAGCTAAATCCTTCCCCCATGCAAACAGCTGCGAGTGTCCTTGCTTGGAGACCTACTTGCAAGACTTCACACCGCATGCTTGTGCGCACAGGGAACTGTCACATTTTACCGGCTGACATCTACGCGCCTGCCTCAACGGCAAACGGTCCCTGCGACAAAGTCTCTGGAGCACACGGGGTTATTCGCCTCCTTTTGGATCTCAATGCAAGCAAAAGAAACCAGGGGCTGCAAGGATCAGTGCCTCCTCACCTGCTTTCATCCAGTTCTCAGGTGTCTCTCGAGTTCCCCCTGCACAGGGGAGGCCAGGACCAAGAGGACACATCTGCTCGCAGCCGCCCATCCTTGCTGAGCTGTTTGTTTCTCCCCACTTCCCTCGGGGCATTACACCCAGTATCAATAGCACAGAGCTGCTGCAAAACAGTGCAAAGCTTCAATCTGAGCAAAGCTTCAATCCCAGAGCATGCCCAAGACAACCGGCAGACGCCAAATTAAAACGATTCCAGCCCTCAGCAGCCTCTTTCTCTCTCTCTAAAGAGCAATTGCTATTATTAATTTGCTTCCTCCAGATAAACAAGAAATTTATTAAAATCTGAAATAGACTAGGAGCACATGGGGCAGCAGAGGGACAGGAGGTTGCCACTTGTCTTTAAAAAAATAAATACTTCTACGCTGGATTACACTTTCCACTTGCTGGCTCCCCAGGAGCCAATTTCCGCATCGTGCGTTTCCTCTGCAGGAGATGGAAACGTCACAAGCTCCAGAGGCAGCTCGAGGGCTCGTCCATCTTCGAGAGGAGGACGTTTCAAATTTGGGACCTAACAGGCGAAATGTATATAGAAATAGAAATTTAGTAATAAAAATTAAGTGCATCTCAGCGGTGAACACGTCACTGAACACATCTGAAAATGCAGTCCTACAGGCTGCTGTCACAGATCATGATCTTGACATCTTACAGAGGAGGTGTATTTTTTTGCTTAAATCAATTCAGTTCCTTGTTTCAGGAAGCCACTCCATTAAACCTAGAGACGAACTCATCATGGACAAAGAGACCCACACTTGTGGAGAGCTGAAAGCAGATCCTCTCACCCCATCCAGCCAACGAGGTGATCCTTGTAGCAGGTGGAACCACCCAACTGGTGGCATGAAACTTCAGCACAGCTTCCTACATCATCTGTGGTGAGGAGAGATGGTTTGAAGCAGGACGAGCAGTTCCCACCACACTCACAAGGTAGGTTTGCAAAGGATCTTACAGTCATGTAATAGCCGCTCCAGCAGCCTTGCTTTCATATATCCCCCGTGTTACTCCAACCGTAAAGAAAGGATTAAAAATGGATGCTGCTAGCACAATGCAAGTTATCAGTCTTATCAGTACGTCGAGCCAAAGCAGAAGCAAATTACACTCACCGTATACTCAGCATTTGTGCGGGTAGGAGTGTTTGGGAGATAAGAGAAGAAAACATGCAGCAGATAATCAGGACACCTAAAATACAAGCGGTGAGTTCACAGTCACGGCTACCTTTGGTCCTGGTGGTTTCCTATAGATCAACCTGCCTTTTAAATGAGTGACAGTACTGAGAAAACCTCTGGACAATCATAATCCTTCTACCCTGCAGAGACCTCAAGGATGCAATAAAGCCCTCATCCTCCTGCCTTCTCCTCAGTGGAGGTATGGGAACCCACTGCAGCATCCTCACCATTTCCAATCGCATCACGAGTAAGAAGTTCAACTTTGAAGGCTCTGGACCACCAAGAGATTTCACTGGATTTAGGCAATTGGTATGAAGCATGTTGGAGGTGACACCATGAATCTGAGTAAACTAAACTGAAAAGAAATTCAAGCCAAAAGCACTACGGGCTGCAAGCTTTACATGATCTTGAAGGCAGAGGCTGCTGAACCCATTACTTCCACTTCAGACATCAATTAAACTCACCTTTAAATTTTCAGCAGCCCGCATCTGTGCTGCCTGGCTATTGAAGCCAGCCAGTAACACTTCTGCACGTTCACTTCGTCTGGTGCCAACAGATCCATCTGCCTCAAATACAGGAGATCTCTTTTTAACACTCAAAAGCTAATGAAAAAAATCCCCTCTGGTGAAAGGACAACAGTGGATCAGAGAAGTTTTATTAGCCCTTAACCATGCAAAGTTGGAAGCTCGTCCCCTGTTTAATTCTAATACTCTGACTCTGTTAAACATTAACTGTATAAATAATCAAATACTTCACATGACAGAGCCATACTTCCAATCTGGGGCCAATAACCCAGAGGGTAATGAAGGGTGTAGTCTTCTGGGCTCAAGGATTTCCAGCGCTCTCCAAACACCAGAACAAAGGCTTTCCCTTCCCCCTCCATGGGCTTCAAAGCAAAAGCTTTGATTCACTCAGCGAGACCACATCAAGCCAGAGCACAGGCATGCGAACCTTATATATCTCATCGCACACCCCCTGCTCCAGAGACACATGTGAAACCACCAGCCATTGTGTGGTCTGAGCTCTGTCAAACCGCCCGGACCCCCTCCAAAGGAAAACCCTCCTCCCCATCCCTGTTTCCACATGGGATGCTCGGGGACAGAGCCTCCCGCTCACCCCGGCCACGTGGAGCGACCTCACCCAGCTTCCACCCACTGTGAGCATGGTCCTCGACACACAGTGCCACCAAGTCTCCACGACGAGCATTTTCCTGGTGAATGGTGCTTGGGTGAGAGGGGAACGCGGCTCTCCAAGCGCCTGCTGTCTCACATCCAGCTCGCAGGGGCTGGATGCTCCATGCCACCAAAGCCAGCTGCAGTTTCTATTGCTTTTAACAAGAATCATGGCTCTGAAATTAAGCTCTTGCCTTCCTTGGGCTTCAGTTTCCCCTGAGTACGAAGCTGGCATAACTCCCCTTCTAGGCTTCACATGGGTCTCTTCTTAAGAAGCAGGATGAAATCGGCGTGTTAGGAAATGACCAGTGCCTTTGCTAAACACTATGGAAATAAAGATCTACAGAGAAAAAAAGAGCCTATTTAATAGAAGTTAAAAATTAAAAGCTGCATTAAAAATATATCAATCTGATGCTGGCTGTCCCCTTCCTCCAAGGTCAAACAAACTGAGGCGATTTTTTGGAATATGTAATCATCTAATGTCCAGGACTTTGCTGGTTTAGATTGATGCGATCACTTTAATGCTGACTGAAAAGCTTAAAGTGATTTTTGACAATCAAAGTAGCAGGAGCCAAATGGAGAAACATTCGACCCATAGCTCTGCCTAAAACCGTGCTTTCAATACTTCTGAGCTGACTTTGGAAAATTAGTATTGGCTTTGCCAGAACCCAGGAGAGCAATTCTGCATTAATTATCACTCTCACGCTGCAGACAGACAGACAAAAAAGACAATCGCAAGGCTTGTTCAGAACAGGGGATCCAGCACCAGGGCTCAGCACAAACGTTTTCTCCTTCAAGTGTTATTCAACTGCACGGCTCCTGGAGAAAGCCCTGGGCTGTGCCTGCGCCGCCAGGTAAAGTGCAGACTCAGCACAGCCCGCACCACTTCTGTCCATGCTGATGAATTGAGCTTCAGCACGCAGCGTCTGAACCGTACAAAACACGACCTGAGGTCAAGTGTGGGATGCACGGCCCGGTCTCGTGCTACAGTGAACGTGAAACCCTTCTGGAAGTGGCACCAAGTCCTCTGGGATGCTTGCTGGAGCGCCTCTGCTCCTGCTGACAGCCTGTGCGGATGCACGTGCGAGTGGATTAGGTTGGGACTGGCTCATCACCTGAGCAGGATGCTCACACAAAGCCCCACACCTTCTAGGAAGTCACGGGACTCCTTCCATCAGCTGTGCTGGGAAGAAGAGGCCCATCCCCAGCACTGCAGATCCAGCTGCTGCTGTCGAGCCCGTCACACCGCCTGTATTCGGTTCATCAGAGCACAGCGGTGGAGTCTGGAGCTGTACCGTGCTGGCACAGGGGCCTGTTTCAGCTGCAAGCTTCCCTGCTTCCCCCAGCAGAACCCTGATTTATCTCCTCCTGCTTAATGGGAAGAACACAACGGGGATGTACAAGCACAGAGACGGGCTCTTGCTTTGTAGAGCATCAGCAGAGGGAAGGGGGAAACGTTTTCTCTGGCCAGCCCATCCCTTCCAGTTAGAGGACAAACAAAAGAAGCAAATTCACCCAAACTGCCTTGTCGCCAGGACCACAAAGCGTACCAAAGCAGAGCAGTCCTCCAGCTATTGCCTGTTGGATCACTCTCCTTCCCCATGGCAGAGGCGTGGAGAACCCAGGCGAGGCAGAGAGAAGACAAGCGTCCTTCCAAGGGGAACAGCTCCACGCCTCATGTGGCTGATGGAAAAACCCTGCCAGGAGTATTTCCAACGGCAAGAGCTCACAGCAAGGGCTCTGGGGAAGGATCCACATAGGGTTTTTCCTTGCACATATGTGGCTCGGACACGTACCATTGCTCACCTCTGGAGACACAGCGCTCGGATCACAGGCCAGGCGCAAAGAGCCCCAGAGCAGGGGCAAGCAGGCAGCACAACGCCGGGTCTGGCTGAGCTTTGAGCTGTGTTCAGGACACAGGGATGGGGTGGCTGCCTCCCGTGCCCTCATACAGCCACCCGGCACCTGAGGGGAAAGCCAGGAACTGCAGCAGGGGAAGGGCCGACACAAATCCAGGAGAGCCAAGGGCTCTTCACTAACCACACAGCCAAGGAACCACGTCCAGGGAGCTCCTTTTTGACTTGCGTTTCCTCGTGCTACAGAAAACTCAGAGCTGATTTTACTCCTGACTTGCAGATCCTGAGGAGGAGGGAAAGAAAAAGCCAGGCCATCTGCTCAGGTCCCTGCAGTGGAGGAGAGGGCTGCACACGGCGATCCCCTCGGCAAAGCCCTGGTGCAACACCGGGGGAGACTTTCAGGTTGACTTGGCTGTTTGATTTCCTTAATGCTGTTTTGGACCCAGATGTTTTATAACAAACGCCACCGAGTGCGTACATGCGAGGAAACTAACTCAGATTTGAATATCCCTCAGAGCACACTGCTCTTATTAAACACACTCTGCAGAGCTATTCCTCCATGCAGCATTAGACAGTACAAGACGTTCTGGTAGACTACAAAAATTGGCCCATAAAAAATAAACACTTCTGCCTCACTAAGGGCATCTGGAATTGACCCAGAGAGCTTGTCTATTTTCATTGGTAGCATTTTCTGCACAACAGAAGAAAGAATTCAGTTCTGGATTTAGAGCAAACGTTCCTCAAACGCTTACAAGGAATCCTTCCTGAAAACATCGGTGAGCACGCCAGCCACCCAGCTCCCCGGGGAGAACTGGGAGACCGCTGTGCGGTCCCATTTCGTGCAGGCTTTTACCCCACAAACCCTCCTTTCCCGCTGCCTCTCAGTAAATCACATCCTCGAGCAAATAGACTTGTCCCAAACACAGGGCCCACCCGCTTCCACTCCCACAAGCATCCAAACCCACCGTGGTGCGAACGTGGCAGGAGATGACAGCCAAAGGCAGCGCAGATGCAGCCTTCTATCGTCGTGCTCCTTTGATACGAAACCATGGCTCTGGAAGGAAAACCCATTAACGCCATTTAAACGTGATCCATTGCTACAGTTGCACAGCCTTCTGCTACAATAAATGTCAGCTAATCCTGTCTGCCCTGGCAGCTGAATGCAACAGCAGTGCAAATCCCAAAAGCAGTTTCCTACTTGATTTGTCTGGGGGCAAACGTGAGACCTCCCTTTGCCCACTGCAGTGACCGTGGTCGTTTCTGGACCTTTGGCACATCTGCTGCAGACAGACAGCTCATCCTGCTGTGCTACTGTCACAGGACATCAGCAAGACCATAAGCACGAGGCTTGGGAGAGCTCGCCTGACCCTTTTTGCTCTGCTGAAGGAGTGAACGAGGAGCCCCCGCATCCATCAGCGATCGGGTCCCAGCTGAGCAGACAGGAATAAACAGCTACGAGACAGCAGCGTCTTAAACAGCCTCTTGTCCGGAGACACGTCGCTGGTGACTGCTTTCTCAGGGCTCTTCAAATTCCTGCTTCAAGCCAGGCAGAGCGGAAACAGGAACCATGGGCTCCCCCATACCAGATCCTACCCAGGGACTGCTCTGCTGCCTGTCTGGCTCCTTCCTTCTCAACAAAACACTCCAAAAATGAAGAAAAACAAACTAACGTCATGACACTTTTCACAAGGCAGACTCCTGGCTCTCCAGCCAGGCCCAACTGCAGACGCTACAGAAGTATATTTATTTTAAAGTAACTATTTGAGCTGGAGTTTGAAAGCAGAACAATCCTTTTCCTAAGTGCTTGCGGTTGTTTTAAGAAACGATTTTAGCAACAGCTACATTTCGGGCCCTCTTTAGAGAAACCTGCTGATCTCGGACGCGTGGTGCCAGCATCTCTGCAGACCCACGCTGCAGTGACAGGAACAGCACCCAGCAAAGAGCCTTTTGCTACTCAAGTCGCCCACGGTTAGGAAACACCAGAGCAAGACAAACTGACCTGGTGCGCCGGTATTACACAACGCCATAGCGTGCCTTTCCCCTGCTCTGGAAGCTCTCTCCTCCTCTTCCTCTTCTGGTGGCTGTCCCAACCCCTTCCCATTTTCTGCCCTTGTCCAGGCCACCTCCAGTTTTGCCCGTGTTCCCTGCTAGCCCTGCTCCCAGACAGCACAGGAGCTGCCCTGGTGCTGCTGCTAGCCCCAGGCTAGCACGAGGGAGTTGCGGGCTGGGGATGGCCAGCGTCCAGTCCTGCCTCCCCGGGGAGCCGTGTGGGAAGGAGCCTTGTCCATTGTGAAGGCACTCTGGTAATTACCAGCTGCTGGAATCAAAACGAGTCTCTGCTGAGCGAATGCAAATTCCAACTCTTCATCGGTTTGGCCACATTTTCAGAGGGATGGCAAAGGCGTCTCACAAAACGGGCATCTCCTCCCCTTGCTCTCGCACTAAGCTTCGCAGCGAGCTCCAAGAAAAGCTCCTCAGACTTCTTCAGCAGGGCGAAACCAACATTTTTTCTCTGGGCTCGCTCCCCAAAATGGCAGGACCATTTTAGACTCATTTTTTTCCCCTCAAATAAAAACAGTTTGAGGCAGACATCCAGCATGGAAATTGAGAGCACGGATGGTTAAAACCCTGACAAAATTACAAGCAAAACTGAAAAGAGGGTCTTATCTTGAGAACTGCTGGGCAAATCTTAATAATAGATGGTGCCACCAACCCCGCCTCCAGTAATCTCATCCCCAGGCAAACTGCTTCCAGACACCCGCTCAGCAGCACGACAGCACCCATTTCAACTCGCTCCTCGCCCGTGCAGACGCTGAAATTGAAACAGACTGACAGCAGGATAATTTAGGGGAAAATTACATTTTCTATATAACTTTCGTACGTGGCTATATTTAGCAGATGGAGAAACAAAGTGTATGTATTCAGTAAATATATATTTCTATATCCATAAAATTATAAACACATATGTATGTACCGCAGAGATCTTAAGTCTATTTTAAGATGCTCTTCAGATGTGGACCATTAAAGCCTACAATATAGCTCCTTCACCATTTTATAATAAATATGGAAAACGAATAATCACTTCCCAACTCTTGTAGGTCACGAGAGACCTAGAGATGATCTCGTTCACTTCTGGTTGCCCCCCTTAGTGCCGTTTCATGGGGAAATTGGTTTCATATGTGGGCTGACTGCACCTCACAGCATCGTTTTGCCTGCAAACCTAATTTAGCGAGCTGCCGAAACACTGTAATGTAAGCAAGCATCAGTTCCAGACCTCCGAAATCCATAGGGTCAACACCAGCAATGAATTCCCCGCCTGACAGACTGCTAGCTTTGCAAGAAGAGCAGAACCAGCGTCCCTCCACCTCTGGCGTTCAGGAGGCATTAATCACACTTGCATCGTTCCAGCTATTGGAATTTCTGATCCGAGCTGATTAATTTCCTCCCTGTGCCCGTTTCAGCTGCTCACGAGGTCCGGGATGTGCCTCCAGGGAGGGATGCTGAGCTCCTTTTCCTGATCCCAGCATGGCCAAAGCCAGGAAACGCAACAACTTTCCCTACCTTGCTTCCTCAGACTTCCGTCCCTGGGGAGGGTGCGAGGTTTTAATCAGCACCTGGAACCGTATCTATCAGATATGCTAATGAGGTGCCTTACCTTAACAAACACCCTCAAGAGCAGACTCATCTATCTTAATTGGTAAACGCTTCATTAATAATGCAGCTGAGGAGTCTCAGAGCTAGAAATATAAATAGCAAGTTCTGATGCAAGGGCTTTTTTTGTTCTGTCAGGGCAGATTGGGAAGAAAGGTCTCCTCCGCGCAGCCCCAGCCCTGGCTGCGGACAGAGGAGCCCTTTGCAGGGTGCACAAAAAGCTCCTTTCTGTCTTCGCGGGGCCCGAGTTCAGACCATCCCTTCAGAAAGGCAGGCAGAAAGGCACGCTGGAAGGCGGTCCTGGGCTGGAAGGCACCAAGGAGCACGGGAATCCGTCAAGCAGCATCGCAGAGGTCAATGTGACAACGCTACCGAGACAGTGGCTTCCAGCCCGCTGATCGATTACAGGAAAAGCATTAAAACGCCTGCTCAGTTAAGTCACAAATTCCAGTCCTATGATTAACGCTGCTCTTAGCCAGGGAGCAAAGCAAAGGCTCAAACATCACAACCAGAAGGGACGGCTGAAGAAAAAGGTCTTGTGTGTCTGAGACCATATATCCTGCAGCACGATGACCTCGGGCCTACCACGCTAATCTCCAGCTTTCCATTTTAAGGGCCCTGCCAAAACAAGACAGGGGAGTCTCTGAAACCCAGCACTATTCATGAATTCCAGGGGTGTTGAAATAGTAGGCTTGGGTTCTCCTTTTTTTTCCTTGTTCTTATAAATTCATCCTGCAGACAAAAAGCCAGACAATTAGGGATTTTAAGCATTCTCAGTCCAGCTGGAGACTTGATCTTGCTGATCTATTCAAGTTTCTCACAGCGATGACCAGTATTTGTACACAAGACCATTTTTATCATTCTTTTTATAAGGCTCTGCTTATCAGTCCCTTCTGAAACCCAAACGGGTCAAACAAGGGGGTTAAACCTCAACACAGAAGAAGAAATTACCGGGGTTTCTGGAGTTTGGGTACAACAATTGTTGGTGAATCTCTTCATCCTGATGGCATTTGCAGTATTTAAATAAACAAAGTGCTAGATCAAATCCCAGATAAACAGCTTTTGGCAAAATAAATATATAAATAAATAAATAAATATTGCAAGCAAGGAGATTTCGGCCACTTTTCTTGGGGAAAAACTGCCAAACCAATTTTGTTCCAGATTCCACTATCATGTCCACATCTTAATTTTATCTAAGCAACCCTTCTCTGACCCCAACACTGACAACTCACAAGTCTCTTTCTCATTATTTATGGCATCTTTCTACAGCAACTGGCTCTTCCAGACAGTCAGAGGCTTCTTTCAGGGTTTTTAATGTGTTCCTAGTACCAGGCTTAGAAAACAAGGCTGCTGTACAAGTCCCGCTCCTACAAAACTTCAGTGTGACTTCAGGTCCTGTGCTTAAAAGTCATTTGGAAATTGCTCCTGGGCACATGTGAAAACTCCTGATCGGAGCAAAAACGCTGGCCAGAGATTATTGCCAAAGGACCAGGCGGAGTCATACCTGGAAACGTTTTTTTTTCCCTAAACCCTGTTCCAAATCCCACTTGGTGCTTGTGGGCTAACAGCAGCAATAAACACTTCACAAGGTGCTTGCCAAAGGTAAGCAACGTACTTTTCTGCACGCCTGAGGAAGGGCAGATGAAGAACACCTCCCAGGCCAGCAGCAGCAAGGCAGGGGCACACAACGCCAAGCCGAGGGCTCTGCGTGGACACGAGCTCCTCGTGCTCCTGCGTGAGCGCAGGCAGAGGGGCTCAGCGCTCCCCATCCCGCCTGGTGCCTCTGGCTGGAAGCTTCTCGTACGAGACAAATGCATCATTGTGCAGGAAGCCTTGCAGCGGGCCAGCCCGGCAGGACATCAAGGACATTGGAAACTGATTTCTCCGGCCAGCCTGAGCTCCCCAGACACTGCCTGTTCCCGCCTCCCACCCCACTGATTAATGGCTCTCTGTGACAGTGGTTAATAGGATCCTCTTTGAAATCCAAATAACTAGCATTAGTGACCTCAGAGCCCTGCCTGCTAGCTGGACGCACTGCCTGCTTTTAATTCTCTTTGTCTCCTGTAGCATCTTCCATACCAAAGCTTGCTTCCCCTGCTGCCTGCCCCTACCCATCCCCAAAAAGCCCCCGTATGGCAGCAGCACCCCAACCTAGCAGATCTCCCCTTCCCTCCACAGACCCCGCGTGGCAATGGACTTCCCCACACAATGCCCGAGCCAAGGAGTCACAGCAAAGCTCCCTGGCACAGGGAATTGCCACCGAGCCTGCCTCAGGGCTGATTCTCAGCAGCCAACAATTTAAAGCCAAAATTCACTGGGCTCCCTTGCTGCTACCACACCTAGCTCAGGAAAAGCCTGTCTGTAAGAGACTAACATTTAGGCAACTGGCTCTGACTACAGAAAATCTCCTTCTTCCCTTTCTTTTTTTTTTTTTTTTTTAATCCATAACCACCAGCTTTAAAGCTTTAAATCAATATCCCCTCTTGCGATCTGCATTCAGCGAGGAATTATTCACATTGAGAGCTTTAAAAATTAAGCTAAACCCTGCAGGGCCCAGGCCAAACTTAAGTCACAGCAAAGCTTTAAACACTGGATCAGGGACACAGCATGAGCCGTGTCCTGGTCTTAAATGCAAACTAAATGCAGAAAACAAAGCTGACATTGCTCTGTTAAAAGGAAAAGCCATAAACGGTCCATGCTGCGGCTTCTCCTGGGGACACAAGAGACACGGGCCATCCTTCTACCAAGAAAGGTCAGCCAATTCCAACCAAACTTCTCACAAAGGAAAGAAACTAATTGTCCCCGCAAGGGAAAGAGACTCACTGTCACCGTTTGAAGGAGAAAAACGGCATCTGATCCATCCACTGATTCAGAGAGGCAAATTCATGGTCAAAGCAGGGCAGCGCCGTGTGCTCTGTTTGTGGTGGCACCCACGTCCACAGGAACAGCAGGTCTTCAGCACCACTCCGCTGCTGATGCCCGCCACCAGCCTCAGCTGGCCCTGAGCTGGGCAGAACATGCCAGGCACTGAGCAGAGTCCTCAGCATCACTGGGAGGTGCTGGTTTGAAGGGACAATGTAAAAGGAAAAGGGGGAAAAGAAAAAACCCACAACGTAAACCAGCTCCTGTTTGTGCCTTTGAGGAACACCAAGGCAGGAAAGGATGGATAAGAAAGCAAGGGCTCATTGATAGGAGAAATTCCCATCTGGGGTGTAACCTGCTCAGTTAGTAGGGACAGACCTCCTGTTCCCCATCTCTGCTCCCACTGCAGGGCCGCAGGCTTGCAAGAACCCCACAAGGAGGCCTCAAACCTACCCCATCGTCCACCTGATGCTGTGACAGCTGCTCTACGGTAGCAAAGGCAGCGAGCTGGATATAAGCAGCCCAGGAAACAACAGCTGCATTTCCACCACCCCCATAGCGGTGTCTGAATGAATGCTGAAAGCTTTCCCCCTCCCCTGCTTGAGGGATGTTCATCTGGACTGCGCGGAGCACGTCCTCCATCCCGCGGCCACCAGCACAAGGTAAAGCTTGGCTGGGACTACAAGGGCGAAGGAGCTGGAACAAGGACCTCCTGTCCCCACATCCTCCCATTGTGCCCTGGCCTCCTGCAGGTACGAAGTGCACAGGGGGCCTCGAGGCTTGAAACCACCCCAGCACAGAGGTCATGCCCCGTGTTCAGCCCTACAAATGCCCACACGCAGCCACTTCCCTGGCTCTGCCACCGGGGTGAATGCCCAGGCCTTAATATTTGTAAAGTCCTTAGGAAATCCTTGGAGGGGAAGAACAGAGTATTATTATGAAATAATAGCTTTTTATTCTGCTCTGTCTGAAAGCAGCGGTTCTTTGTTCGGCCCTGCGCTGTCTAAGCCAAGGGTTAAAACTTAACTCGCTTGGATGTAAGAAGGCCATCCCCTGCAGCGGGGGAGAGGCAGACTTCTGAAGATCTGAAGAACAAGATGTCTTTCTAACCTGTTCGGACTCCAATAAGCAGCTTTAGCTCTAACAATAGGGGGCTGAAAACCCAAATGCCCCAAAGCCTGGAGGCAATCAGCACTGTTTAAGCATCCGCAACTGACATTTCTAACACCACCTGAAACGCGAATTTTCCTTTCTGTTTCAAAGCCTTATTTTCCAATCAGATTACGTGCAGGATAAATACCCTTATACGGTGACAGCAGGCACTGCACAAGAAAATTGGGGATAATGGTAAATGCAAAGATTTACAGATACTTATCTCAGCATCTGCAAGAAGTATTAGCTTTGAATGCGGTGTTCAAACACAACGTCAATCACCAGAACCCAGAGAAACTGCAAACTTGCTTAGTGGAACTCGGCCCTAAAATAAATAATTAAAAGAAATAACAGAATTAGGTCTTTAGAGACCATCTCTCGACTGGGAAGTAGCAGCTGCATGCACGAAATGCCAGGCTGGACCGGGCTGACAAAGCACAAGCACAGCTGAGCAACCAAGAGGAACGACCCCGGCGCACTGGGAGAGTGCGTGGTGGTCAGAGCTCTCATCAGGGACACGGGGCACCCAGCCGAGAGCTGCCAGGAGGGACCCTGCAAGCAACCACCATTTGCAGATGCTGACCTAGGATGAAAGGATGTGCAATCAGGTCTCTAGACCCTAACAAGTCACCTCTGGGAAGAATGCAACAGTCACCAGCTGAAAAATATCCTAGCATTATTAGGAAGATCAACGAAGAGGAGAGATGAGGATGCCTGTTGAACAGTCCAGATTTTCTTACCTCTCAGGGTCCAACATGCACTGGTATCTCTGAAGACGTGTCTGGACCTTCTTCAGCTGGCCAGGCATGCCATGAAAGGACAGCAAGCTCTTCAACCCACTGACCGTCAGCTCCTTCCCATGGACTTGCTTTCAGCATCAAACATCTTTCACACCCTTGGTGTCAGCCGGGCACGCAACTGATCCTCGAGATAAACAGCCTGACATCTAACAGCAAGACTCGGGCTATGGCCATAGATCACCAACAGAAAAAAGCAAAGCTGTGATTTGAAATCTTATCTGGTTGCTGCAGAAACGCAGCGGAGAAGGTCAACTTTCCATCATTCAGCAAAGAGACTCAGCGCCAGCATATAAAGAAACACTAAAAAATATCACTGTTGAGTTAAGACAACTTTGGGGTTTCTGCTTTGCAGCCAAATATCACTCAGCGGCCATTAAACAGATTTTTTAGCCATCAGTGGAACATTAGAAATTCCATGAATTTGAAGTTTATTATTTCCACGATACAGTTTATATTTTATTATTTTTTTTAGGATTTATACTCCTTGGCCTCACTATTTCATCTATAAATAAAACCATTTGCTAAGTTGGCTGATACACTGCAGCCCATGACTGGCACATTTATGCAAGTTGGCTGAAAAACAAGACGGTTCAAGGAATCGCCAGAAACACTAAATCCAGTTATTTCAAATCCATTTTGAAACATCTAATAAATCTGCAGGGATCACTTGATATACAGAACTGGCTAAACTCAAGTAGTCGTGCTTCTGCTCAGCATCTCTGACGTTTATGGAGTGGCTGATGTGCGTTTCACAGCTTTCAATCTCAAGTCCTTCACAGTCCATCACAAAAAAAAAAAAATCATGTCTCTGGATAGATTCTTGAAAGGAAGCTAAGAAAAGGAAATAGCAAAAGAGAGCCAGCCATGGCAAATGGTAAGGAGACTTACATCCCTGGCTTCCCATTTGGGTGGGATGCACCAGGCAGAAATGGGACAGGGTGTGCAGAGATCTTTGCACTCTGACAGGGCTCCAACGTGTCCTCTGGCACACCCCAACTCAGGCCTAAGTGCTGCTGTCTGCCAGTGACATGTCACCAAGCAGGATGCAGGAGGGCCAGCACAAAGCACAACCTGAAGCCTTTGAACCTTTGTCAAACCCCAGTAAAGCCAGTGCTCCACTTCTCTGATCCAACCATCTCCTGCTTCTTACTGACTGAACTCAGCAAGTGCTGCTTTATCTGCTCCCACATTAGGCATCCCAAGCAATGAGATATCCTGTGTACGCTCAGGGGACTGGTCTCTGCTCCCCCAGATCTCACTGAAGACACTTTTGTCGATAAAAGAAAACACAGCAGCTTCTTGAGAGAGCATAACCGCCCCTTCTGTCAGCTGTACACCTACAATGAATCTATTCCACAGACCCGAGTTGCCCCTGAGGATTGTTCACACTGTCTTTTGTACACTCAAAGCATGCTCTCATCACATGTTATGGCAGCAATGAGTGGGTGCTAGGAGGAGAAAAGCACCAAGTGGGCCAGAGTGCTGCAACTTTGCTTGAAATCAGTGTAAATGTGGGCTCATCACAAGCAAAAAGCAGATCTGGAAGCTGCTCTGGTCCACCAACAAGCTCCAGCTGGACAGCGAGCCTGCACACCTACCCTCTGTGTCTACGGGAGTTGGAGAGCTTTAAGCCTCATGAGGCTGGGCCAGCAGCTAATGCTGCCGTGGACTAAATTTGTGCAGCTTCTCAGGTAGATGGAAATGAAAATTCTGAAATCTGCCCAACTCTCAATGCTCCCCGGGTACTGTGAGGCAAATGATGAAAGATCTGATCACAGAAGGCAAAAATAAAGATATCCAACTTAATGTTTTTTATCATAGCGCTTGTAATCTGTGCCCTGGGAACTACTCGGCAACAGAAAGCAACTCTAGCCTCAGGATACATCAACAGATCTTACACCAGCACACGAGGGACTGACGGCAGCTTTACTTCTCCAGTAAGATGAGCAAGGCAATGGAAAAGGCACAGAAGTCATCTCACCAGAAAAGGGCTGTGTGTGAACCCCCAAGCTACTGATGCAGAGGCTGAATATGCAAAGGGAACCTTTGCATGATTACTTTCTGAACAAAACCACCTTGCAAAGCTGCTCAGACAGGTCATGATCAGTATTGCAAAAGCAACACAGGCCCTCCAGGAACAAAGCCGAGTTGTGTGGTGCCTTCAGCCACAGGAGAGCAACTTGAGCCCCGGGGAACCTGCAAAACTTTGAGCCTTGATTAGGCCAAGAGAGATGAGAGAGAATAAATCAGAGTACTAATGCAACAGTCACACCAGGGCTTTTACCCCTGCTCCAGGAGGCTGCGTGTCAAGGCAGGACTTGATTTTCTTACAGCCACCAGAGCTATCCCTAATTCTGAGGTTTGGTTTGGCGTGTCTGACCTCCAGACCAATAGTTTGGGTATGCTCCTCATAGCTACATGCTGGGGCTTTGGAGCAATAATAATCCTTTCAGGTAAGGTAAATCCAGCTCTCCCTCTGCATCTCCCAAACAGCACTAATAGATAGCTATCAGCAGCCTTATTTCATCCACAGAATCACCACCAAAAAGCACTGATTAACATGTAAAAGTTGGAATTTTTAATTGCTCCACACTAGCTGGTTAAAAGCTGATGAGCCCCCAACAGCACACTGCTATGTAATTCGCTTCCCGGCTGCCCCAAATTCTTAGAGGATAAAGCTGCAGACCAATGTGGCCACACAAAGCACCCAAGGCCTTGCAAGCCAACACTACAAATACCTCTTCTGCCTCTGCTCCTGCCGCTGGGAGCCAAAAAGCAATCATTTCCTGCTGCTCCCTGGTGCAATGGCTCAGAAATTGCTGAGTTCGACCTTACTTATCGCTGGATGTAGTGCAGTTCTGTTTTCTAATCCCCTACATCTGCATTTCGTACAGCCCTTTTCTGAGGCTCTTCAGATTTGCGTTACAGTTTATCACCCTGCTCAGGCAGGATGACGCATCTTCAAACTTTCCACTCAAAAGAAGCGCTGAGGGATGAAACCATTCAAAACCCAAGAAGCTGCCTCAGAAAACGGTCCCCACAGAATATGGACAGCAGGATTGTTTTAAAGTCATAAACTTGATGAGACAAGGGATTATCTGTGCTGCTGGAAAGACTCCTTAGTTTCTGGTATCATAACAAAATATTGAACCGTTTGAGAAATTTCCTTCATTTTCCTGAAAGCCATGAAGATGACGAACTAGTGCAAAGCTCTGAGAGGGAAAAAAAAACATTTCTGTTCTCCTACCCGGAGAGCAGAAAAAGGCCTTCCAGCACAGACCTAACAGACGGCCCCTTCTCCTCTACCCCAGCTCAGGAAGTCTCTGCCCATCTCCAACTCAGACAACCCTAGAGCAACATAGATCCTACAGGCCCAGCCTGAAGTTTCCTCACTGCCAGCAGTCAGAAAAAGTTTATCGTAGAGTCTAGAAGCTCAAATAGACTTCAGAAGTTTTAAAGTTTCTGGATCCAAATGAGAAGAAAAATAGTCCATCCTGGCAACTATTTTTGGTGCAAAAGCCCAAGAAGAGCCAGACTCTCTGGAAGCCAGTCAACACACATCCCACACAGAACAAGATCTAAGAGCAGAGATGATGCTGCCAGCTGGCTTCAGATGGGGTAGACCTTTATAACCTTCTCCCTCTTGCAAGGCCCTCAGCATCACACCCACCCATGGGTTCCTGCAGACCCCATCACACATGGGAGAGCATTTGCTTGGATTCACCAAGGCTTTGGGGTCTTCAGGGTCTGCCTGGCACACACACGCCAACCCAAACATCAAGGACAAAGGAAGCCTCGCCCTGTCTTTCCATCAGGCCGCCCTAACATGCCAACCCCTATTTTTGTGCCTCACCATTGCTTTTTTAGAGAACCTGACCACTTGAAACTTGGACTCCTCTGCCAAATCTCACTGAAATTTGACGTTGGCTTTAGAGCTACCGGGCAGGGAACCCTTCTTAAGGCCACCAGCCTGCAGCCCACTCATCCTCTTCGCCCCCCAGGCTGCCTCTGATCCAAACCAGCTCCCTGAGCACCACCCCTAGTGCCTCACAGTTCAATGGGGGGCTCTCCACAGGGGCTTGGGCTGCATTTCAAAGACAAAGCATTGCCAGAACAGGAAAACCTTGGATAAAAAAACAAAGGAGCAGCTCTACTGTCTCCATCAGGCCTGCAGGAAGCCGAGGACGCCTCCAAACACACAACTGACAGGGCCCCCCAGCAAGGGCGCTAAGCCGGGAACCACATGGCCTGACAACCCCAACGAGCGCACGCTGCCTCCCACATCAGAGAGGAGCCTCCCCCGAGCCTTGAAGGACTATTTGTACACGAGGCTGCATTGAATTAGGGCAGAGATACTGTCATGGCTCCCATTAGGCGTGTATACGTGGCCTCCCCTCATGGGCCTGCCCAGCCTGGATGTTAACACACCAGGCTGCTTCTAGTGCTGAAGGCCACTGCACTGTTGGGGCAGCACCTTCAATGGGAAGGTTTGGGCAGGATAGGCAGAAGAATAGAAAACAAAGTCTTATTTGGTCCAGCAACAGGCAGAGGGACCCAAGATGTTATCCTGGGTCCAACAACCAACCAGTGCTGGGAGCAGAACCCAACGCTTTGCTCTACCAGGGGCCAGTCTGGCACAGTCAATGCTACTGGGCCAAATCTCTGCCTCAGCCAGCATTTTCCATGAGCTCAACTAACCCAGGGGAGTATCTGTCAGCCTTTTGTGCTTGGTTTATCATCCAGAGAAGGCAGGACCCTCCACAGTGCAGGCACATGCTACAGTCACTCCAATTCCAGAAGGAAACTTCTGCCACTACATGTGCAACCACTTTTGTGCACTCTGCTCTAGTGATGTTCCCACATTCAAGAAAAAAAAAAAAAAAAAAAAAAAAAAAAAAAAAAAAAGCATTCCCTTTGATTAGATTAAGTTAGTCATTTTTACTCTAAGAGTCAAGCTAGACTCTGTGACTACCTTAGAAACTATAAAAGCTGGTTTCCTTGGATCTGAATTTGTCTTAAGATCTAAAGGAGGAAGAAAAAAAAAAAAGGAGGAACTCTAAGAAGAAAATGCCTTTTGTCCCCTCCTGGTGATTTCTTGCTGTCACCTGGGTTTGACATGCAGACACACAGCACTGCTAGCACCCATGCTAACAGAGAACCTGCTCGCACCAGTGGCAGAAAAACAACCAGGGCAGTCCCGGCCCCCCAGCCCATGCATCTCCTTCCCTGGGTGGTGCAGCACCACCATTTATTACAAATGGTGTCATCAGTGATAACCAAACATGACACCGAGTCACCCCGATTTCACGGGCAGCTCAGTAGCCCTGAAGAAGGGACAGTCATTCCACTGCCTGGGTGAAATACAATCAAATATTTAAATGAACGTTTCTCCTCCAGGTCAGCTTTGCCCTCCTCCTGCCGGCGGCTACCGAGTGGCAAAGCGATCTCCTCGCATTACCGTGACAACCCAAGGATGCGTTACAGCAGCAGCGAAGCTGCTGAATGGCGGAGTTTCGGTACTTGACACGCTACAATAGGATACGTTTGCCTTTTCTCAGAAATGAGAGGCCGACATTGTGAGGCATTTAAAGCCAGACATCCATGCGAGGCCATCACCACACACAGGCTCAAAAAGGCTTTGTCTACCCTTCTAAGAGAAATTTCATAATATGCGAGGGTGAGCAGTCAGCAAAAGACTTGGATCTCTCTACTTATAATCATCTACGGTTTCCTCACAACGGGCCTGAATACATCTTTGATTGGTTATGTACTAGAGGAACTGTCCCCAGCGTGGTGCCAGACATGTGCGGCGCAGGCCTGGGTTGGACTCTTGAGCAGGAAGAAGAACTCAATTCAGCAGCCAGGCTCAAAGAAAAATAATAATAATAATAATAATAACGTAAAAATGTGGCAATTATTTCATCCCAAATGGTTTCAAGCTATTACTGGTTCAATAAGGGCTTGCCTGGAAATTAAAGGCTAGAGCACTTGCAGTCTGTCCCCCCCCTCCTGCCCCGCAGCCCAGGCTACAAGCCAATTCCCAGGCTACAGCTCCTTCACCCACGAGGGCATTTCCAGCCCTTCTTCCCCACAACAGCCTCTGCTTCTCACCCCAAAGGGCAGCCTGTCCCTTGGGATGCGGTCGCCTTGAGCATCCCACATGAGAGCACGGCCATCCAGGCGGGCAGGACCCCAGCCCCTGGCCCCCCCGGGGGCACGGAGGGGAGGGGGCTCGGATCCAGCACTCATCCACCGCACAAGTGGCTTTCCTGTTGTTCTGCATGAACAAAAGATGAGCGGCACAGTGGGCCCCGAGAAGGGTGCCTTCCCTTTAATGAACGTGATTTCAATCCGAGTGAATATTCATAAAATTACCCCGGCTCTAATTTGTATAAAATGACAGCCTGCAAACCAGGGATGATTGAAGAGGACCAAAATCATTTTGTTTGATTACAATCTCCCCTCCCTCCTCCCCCCCACCTTCATTATCTTTTATGTCTATTTAAACTCTGGACACTGCATATTCATCTCAATCCTCCCTCCATCTCTCCTTCTGTTTGTGGGTTGCTGCTTTTTTCCCCCCCTCCCATCTCTCCTCTTTTCATTGTAATTTTCTTCTTGCTTCTGTTGTGCATTCAGGGATTTGAGGAGGTTTTCTGGGGGTGGGGGTGGACTTCATTTAAAAAAAAAAAAAAAAAGTGTGTTGTCTGGATAGAAAATTACATTTGCATGCTCGAGGGGCCTGAGGGCTTCTCTGTGGGCTTGGCAAAGATCCTACCTCGGAGGGGGGAGGGAGGTGGAAGATGCTGATTTGATTTCCTCCTCTTCCCACCCCTTCCCCCTTTCCTTTCCATATTATAAATGTCTGCCTGATTTTTCTTTTCTTTTTCTGCATGTGCAAACCACTTGAAGAACAATGGCACAGATTAGAGGCCTTCCTTAGGGCTGTTTATGAATGCAGTTGTGGAGTTCAGCAAAGCAGAAACATTACATACAGTAATTGGACATTTAATTACTAATGAAGCTAGCAACTGAGTATTTTTTTTTCCAAGGGTCTGAAGCAATGTGACAGACCCTCCAACTGCAGGTTTAATTATGGCTGGAGATGGGCTTAATACTCAATCTTACACTCTATTACCCTCTCGAAAGCCCTTCTGCCTTTTATTCATAATTTTTATGCCCCTGCTCCCTCCAAGGAGGGAAACATTGCAACGTTCAGGCCACTGGACAGAATAATGCTTCTGCTGCTTTTCTCAATTGCTGCAAAACCAAAGCTGCCCCAGCGGCCAGCCTTGGGCAGGCTTCCTACGGAGCCAGCTCTTCTAAGAGCACGGAGGGAAGGGACACGCTTTAGTAGCTCAGAAGAATCACAGTCAACCCCTCCTTGCAGGATTATTCCCAATTTTGGTCCTATGTAGTTTTTGATGTCTCAGACAGTACGTTTATATTCCTTCTTTTAACGTCAAATACTCTGACCATTGTCCTGTAACTTAAAGAGATCTAATTTCCTCTTAGTATTTAGCTTAGGTTTTCTTTTCCTTCTTCCACCCACCAAGGCACTGTCTTCTCCAAAACCCGAGGGACAACTGGAAATGAAGGCCTCTGTAGAGAATGTGGAGCAGGCTGCAGGCAGCATGAAAGCAAAGTTTTGTTCCCAGAAACTGAGCCCCCTGGTTTATAACCAGCCCACAGGTGCCTGGTTTCGGGAGGGAGAGATGAGCAGCTAATGGGTCTGGGGGAGAAAACCAAGCTAGGTCCATTTAGATACCTACAGTCCCAGTACTACCACTGGCAGCTCATCTAGAAGGATCCCAAAATGACAAACCAGCTGCACTGGACCCAACTCTTCCCCCTATCATGTCTTTAGCAGAGGCTTACAGCCCCTAGGAGGAAGCAGCGAGAGCTTCTCCCCCGGCTCCTGGCAAGAAGCAGCAGCTTCAGGACTTCCTGAGCTGAAAGTTGCATCTGGGCCATCTGGTTTAATACCACCATCTGACACTGAGATCAGGCTGGAACAGGGCTGATAAGCAAGTTTGGAGCTTTTTGATCTCATTCTGCCCCACTGACTTTCATTCATTGTTGCTCCCACTTCCTCCTTCAGGTGAGGGAAGTGCCAGGCAATCCCACCTCCTTGTGCAGAGTGCTAAGCTCCAGGGAGCAGAACCTCCAGCTTCTGCTGATCAGAAACCTTCTAATTGATTACAGATGAATGCCACGCAGCAAAATTGTTGGATTTTTAAGAGCACAGAGAGCACTTTTGTAAAATGTCATATGCATATCGGGATTTTTCTTTCCTGGTTTTAATGACAAAGTGCAAATTTGGGGAGAAACAGCGAGAGAAGGCAGCATAACAGATGTTAGAAGATGAAAAATGTTCTCAGAGAGTAAGTCATCCATTTCTTCCTCCAGATTTCCCACCATATTCCCCTGCCTCTGTAAAACTGTACACTCTCAAGGTTCACTCACGCTAATGCTCACTTGTGTTACAGAGCATACAAGCAATGCCTAGATGGACCCAGGCCAGTTTCAAGCAACCCATTCACTCAGCTGATGGTGGGATTCACCTCCGAATTGCTGAGTGTCTAAGCTGGTGGACAAGGCTCCCCTACCCTCAGCTGCAGGAAAATAACACAAACTACATACCCCAGAGGACTCGGTTAACATCGCCTGCAGGCAGCACCGCTTGCTCTCCAGTGACTAACAGAGATCTTCAGAGGACTACGCTGAAAAAAACACCTAACTTTTAGATGGCAGACAGCAGGCAAGAGGAATCCCTCTGAAAGAGCATTTGCTTGTGTAATAGATGCAATTTCCCCCTAGGATTTGCCTTCAAAATGTGGGATTCAGCCAGTAAGCATATCAAAAGTTCACTGGCACCAGTTAGAAGCCCTGCTGCTCTGCCTCCGCCTTGGATCCCAGACAATTCGCCCCTGGCTGTTTTCAGAAGCAGATACCACGCTCCTTGGACTAGGAACAAGAGCCTGCACTGAGCCCCTTTCTAAACTTTGCCCAGTTCCTCAGCTCTGATTAAATTCAGGACCATTTGGATGCCTGTACACAGCCCAGAAGGGCAGTGGGCCTGCCACCACCTGGCCTCTGTTCACCGAGGGAAAAGCTTTGGCAGCCCCCTAAATGCAGGGATCATAAAACCATTTGCAATTAGAGCAATTTGCCTGGCTTGCTGAGAGGGTGCACCCTCTGTCTCATAGCATCTGGGACTGAGGAATCAAGTTCCCCTCAGCTCTCTCAAACTTTCATTCCACGGGAGGCCCATTTCTTCTGCTGTCCTCATGCACGGAAGCAACCAAACAAGACCTATGTCTTGTTTGCTGCCCTTACCTCCTGCCAGCTACCTCACATTTCAAAGGGACGCCAAATTTCATCCAAGGCCAGCTCTGGGAGCACCTCAAGCACCAGCTCGCCAGCAGCTGGGCCTGTCCTTGGGGCGCCAACAATTGCCAGTTGAGTGCTACAGAAATGCTTGTGGCCAGACTCGTCTGCCTTTCTATGTGCCAAAAAACACAACCCATTGACTCATCCCGGCACTTCCACCTCCTCGGAAACCTCCTGGCACTGAGAACATCTTCTCATGGTCACCGAGACCCAAACCTCCCAATAACTATCACTGCCTTCGACCAGCACAGCCCCATGCAGTCCCCTCCATAAGAAATCATATTTTGCCCAAGTGCTTCGCAACTGCTGCTGTCCATCTGAGAGCCCTCAGATGGGGCCTGCTTTTGAGAAAAGGCTGCATGCCCCCCTGCTGAGGTCTGGGCCCCTTCAAGATGTCGCAAGTCAGACACTCAACATTAAATTGCCTTTGAAGACCAGAGAGCCCCTCACCATTCTCCTCCCATGTGTTTTATCTTCTGCACAAGTCAGCTGCTGAGTTTGCAGGAGAAAGATCAAATAACTACAAAAAGAAGTTTTAAGTTGCACACTCACTGCCATTAATCATATTTGCGACATCCTTCCTTGATGCCCTAAAAATGCTTATTTACAGACTGCGGCCAGCCTGCTGCCTACAAACAGTGCCCATCAGGGAAACTTTCTACATAAAGAACACGCCAACAGGTATGAGGAACTTGAAGCCACTTTGAGCCACATCAAACAGGACACATCTGCCTAATAGCTGTCTCTTTTTCAGCTGCCTCATGGTCCAAAGAATCCATCAACTTCCCAGACAATGCCACGTGCCTAGACGGGGATGCTCCAAACACTGTCCAGACCCCACCTGCAGATGAAGTGATGCTGGGCTGGCCAGCATGCATCAAAACCTGTTCAAACAAGAGCAGACATCAGAAAAGAGTCCTTAAGTGAACAAGCCTGCTGGCCAGCACAGCCCCACAGCTCATTGCACCTCATTACATCCAGAGGACAGAAGAAAAGCAGAGCTTGGAAACCCATGCCAAGGGGACCTGCTCTCCAGCAAACACACCATGGTGTTGCTCAACACGAGTGGGCTGGAGGCAGTGGGACCCTTCCTGTCCAGTCCTTGCAGACTGCCAGGTCTGCAGGCGGGACAGTTGTAAGCAACCCCAGGACCCTCAAAAGCCATCTCCTGAGGAGCATCATGGGCAGCACCCTGCACCAAACCGCCCTGATGACCTCTCCCCAGTAAGGCAGTGAGCTCTCCCTTCAAACCCCAGTTGGAGACATCTGCTGCTCGCCAAGAGCCGGCTGTCATGACGGAAGAGCCTGAAACTCCGAAGCTGGACTCTCTTTCAACATCTCTAACTTGCTACAGCTGCTCACTTGAACTGCTAAAAGCCAGCGTAAGCTGATTTGCAAGGAGCCTGTATATGTAAACTGCACCTTTTCTCCAACATAAATAGTACAATCCTGGTTTATAATTTCAGCAGCTTGATGTTTTTTTGGCCAAGAGCAAGTCAAAGGAACTGGAGATGGAAACAGCTTTAGAAAGCCTGGCCAGCCCCACAATACAATCTGAAAAGGTCCCAAAGGGGCGAGGCTCTCAGCTACATGACCACACAGCAAAACAAGTGCCCCTTCACTGCAGCTCCAACACACACAAAAAACACTTAAATGCCACAAATATCCTAAATCCAGTTCTCCTCCTGGTCAGACCAGGTCTTGAGGTCTGTATTTTTAAGATGAAACGTTCTCCTTCCTGTTTTAATACCTGGGGAAAACAAATAGCAGGTTAGTGTGGAGGGCCTACAACCTCTGCTGCCACCATCCTAGTCCCTCTTCATCTCCTGCCAACCCCAAGCAGCCAGGATGGCCTGGTCAGCGCTGGTGCTGGCCTCATCTGGATGAAGCTCAATGAGCTGCACACTCAAGCACAGATGTGATTTATGCAGAAAAAAACTGCATCTCCTGGAGGACACAGGCATCTGCACACACTACCAACAGTGAGGCTCTGCCATGCTGTATGTAAAGCAGCCTTCCAATCCACATACTCTGTGTGCCCTACTGAAGTGATGCTTTTCCTTTGTTCCCTGGTGCAGAAAGCATCCTTTGAGCTAGCTAGATTTCAAAGCTCTCCACTCCTCACTGCAGCCAGAGATAAATGCATTATGATGCAAGGAATTAATAACTTAAGACAACAATTCTGAATTTAATAGAAAATGTTCCTCCCACCTCTCGCTCTGAAGAGGAGGACGGCTGCTAAACCTGTGCAAAACTTGCATTAATTCACCAACTGTTTCCATGGCAGAAACTGGTGATGCAGTGAAGTCAGTGACTTCATTTCCTGAGGACATCAGATCTTGCTCCACATCAAAAGTATTTTTTTTTTGTTTATTTTACAGTCCACAAAGGGATGCTGAGTTTTAAGCTCCTGTGGCAATCTCTGGGAGGGCACGTACCTGATTGGGAATCAGAAAACCAGACCCTTTCTGGATCTGCAGCTTAGTCTTTCACCCCAGCATCAGAACCTAGTGTGATTTGCTGTGGGAGACCAAGACAGAAGTAGCTTGTCAGGAAAATCACCTCCTTGCTCCCCTCAATGCTCTTCAGAAAAAATATGATGCCCTTATCAGCTGCTTCCATAATGAAAGCAAGGAAATGCTAATGCAGCTCAGGGAGGAGATGGGCAGAAGTCTCCGAAGAGAAACCTGCCATACACACACAATGCCCATCAGCAAGAGGCAGAGAGATGACAGGCGTTAAACACAACCCAGAAATCCACAGCATTAATTCCAGGGCAAGCGGCGATGAGATGGAATAGCCATTTTACACACCTGAGCTATCTTCAGCAGCCTGCTGACACTCACTTCCCTCCTCTCCCAACCGTGCAATTTATTTTCATAGTTAATTACAAAGACAGACTGATACCGACCTGCAGAAATCAGGCAGCACCTTAGCTATTTTTGGAACAAAAAGCACAGAACAGAAAGCGATCTCCTTTGATGGGTACAGAAGATACCCAAAATAAATTTTCTTATATGCCTCTCCATAATTTCTTTCCCTTTTGTTTTCATTTAGCATCTTTGATCGTTTTAAAACAAGACCGACTCTCATGAATTCTCTCCTAATTAAACGTTCTAATTAAAATGCATCACACTCCATAAATTCACTCTGGTTTTGAAAGCTGACTTTTAATCTGGAGGGCAAATAAGTCCTATCTCAAAGTTGAAAGAAAAAAAAAATCCATCTAAGTCAACGATTAAAAAATAATAAGAATCTATCCCAAGACCTAGCGTGTAAATAGAAACATTCGGCTCCACTTACACTGCAAAGATGACACTGGAAGGCAACATCAGCTCTTCCCAAGTCTGTACATCATTGGCATAATTGTAGGGTCTATTCTAATACAAATATTTACTCCGATTTCTACTTATGTAAATGCCCAGAAGGCAAGGTGATGTTTCAGGACACTGGTTAAATTGATCGTAGTGATCCGATCTGCCCTGCCTAGCACTTCTCTAGTTCTGCAACGTAAATCCTCACACACACATAAAATTCAGTTACCTAGTTGAAGATCAAGCAGAGGGCACAAAATACTTCTTCAGTAAATCTGTAGTTTCACAAAATTCCACCTCAAGGTGAAAAGTACAAGCTCTGAAGGTCAGAAAGTCTGCCCAACACGAGCATGCCTGTCATCGGGATTGAACATCCCATCTCCTCCCCCAGCAGAGAAGAAAGGATGAGTTTAGCACTACTTCCCACACTAGTCGTTAACCAGGAAGCCTTACGCAATACATGGGTTTCTAGACAGATGCTAAGCATAAAACCTTCAAATTTAAGACCGATTTGTCCAGACGTATGAAACGCTTGGACTCGTACCACCTCCTTTCTGCAGGAGCAAAAGGCCTCCAAGGTATAAAAGTTACTTCAAGGCATTTCATTTGGGAGACGTTTCTTCTACTGCTGGTGCTATGAGGATGCTGCACTGTGCACCTTCTTGTGCTGCATGCTGCAGAGCCCCGCTGGCACAGCAATCTAGGTGTCCTACCCCAAAATAAGCTCCCGCGTGGTTTAAGTCGCATCAGGAGCGGTGGGGTGGCCTGAGACCAGCACCTCACCAGAAGGCATCTTAAGGTCACGTTCAGACAAGTGGAAGAAGAGCCTTTCCCTTGGTTACTCTGTGAAAACATTTCCCTCACTTGCCGTTAAGATATGTGCTTTCCTTTAGTTTCCTGGACAGAAAAGGGATTAAACAGGCCAGCTTCTGACTTGAGAGCAGACTTGTGCACGTTTGACGACATCCTGACGCGCGGAACGGCGTGGAGCCGTCAAGTGGGATTCTTCCCCGTTTGCCAGTAAACACCAACATATTCTGCAGGAAATTTAGCATCACACACACAGGAAAAGCCTCTCCCTCCGCAAGTGTTTCATTCCAGCATCTAAATTGGCTTGAGGACTTGTCCTCATGGGGACCAAGTCACTGGGAAAGAAGGCATTAGCTGAGCGTTACGACACACGATCTACATCTCTGCAGAACAGCGTGCTTTCTCATAGCCTGAAATAGCTCAGAAATTGATTTTGTATGGATGGGCTTTAGGAAAAAAAGATGATTTATCTGCGTCCAAGACTGGCACATTTCATCCCAAAAAAGTGTTTCTTTCCCCTCAGAACATTATGGTCACATAATCTAAACGTTACGAAGAGCACTGATTGTAAGGTAAGTAGTCAGTGGCAAACAAGCACTAGTAATTTCTGCTTCCTAATAAAAAAGCTGCTGTGAATTTTATACCAATTCAATGCTTCACTGCAGCTTCACTAGCAGATGAAAATGGGTTTTGAGGGGAAAAAGCCTTACTTTAATCACAGATCTTCAAGATGACAGCTACATTGCAAAAATGAAACACATTCACGAAGCCCCACAGGAAAGATCAATGGTTTTAGGTTTCAGGGAGATTAGACTTTATATTTTTTTAAGTTCTCCAATATGAATTTGGTTTAGACAAAGAAAAAAGTGGGGGGGAAGTGTAATCTATAACACTTGTTCTTTCTGAGTTTGAAAGTCATTTATTATTTTGGAGACACTTCTGCAGCACAATTCCCAAGCAACCAAGAATATGATTTTTACAGCAGAAGTAACCATTACAAGCAAAAAGCCAAGCTCCTGGCATCCCGATGAGAAATGGAACAACCTGGTATTGGCATGCTTGGAAACAAGGAGCTGATACCTCCCACTTCATCCCCACTACAGGCTTTGCGACCACCAAGAGGCCACTGCTAGCCCCAGCCTGACCCACTGAGGCTCTCTGTGATCCACCCCAGAGAGCTCAGCTCCCCACAACACGCAGCCCTTCATCCCTACTGGAGACCTGGGGAGGCAACGTGCCACTGACAGACCCCTTCCCCTAGTCATCGGGTGATATTGGGTGCAGAGTCCTGCTACAAGGACATTGAGGTTCCCCAGTAGCTCTGAGATCTTATATCCAGTAAGATAATAAGTACATCTTGTGTGCTTATCCATCTTGAAGAGAATGTAGTGGCCTAGAGAGCCACAATTCAGCTAAAGCACAACAATTTCAGACAAAAAGCCTTGCTTGCACTTCACATGTGCTGAATACCTTCGTCCTCTGTGCAACTTCTGGCTACACTGCCCACGTCCTTCCTATTCTGCAAATCCTAAAGGCAGTAAGCAACAAAACACAGACATTCCCTCTACTAACCAGCTTGAGCCAACACCATGGGAAGCTCAAGAGATGACAGCACAACCCCAACTCTTGCCTATTCACAGATCTCTATATGTTTTCTCAGTAGAAATGCAACCCCACACCAAGAACATCAGCTTCCTGACAATGGCAAGAGTTCTCTTAGCATGACTACTTTTGACAATGCTTTTGGGTAATCCTCTAATCATCTCTAGGCCCTCAGACCATAGCCAGAAACGCAGGAGAAGAGACACAAGGATATTGAAGGTAGAAAAGGAAGGAGGGGGGAGAAATATGAATTTGGAAGAAGACAAAATGTAACTACAAAAATGCACATGAAGAAGAAGAAAGCATACTAGTTCCCTGACACATGAACATCAGCAAAATGCATTTGGATTCCTCTGATACCTCCTGCCACTCAATGGCTGAGAGGCCAAGTAAAAGGTACAGCAGAAAGCTGATGTTGGAGGCATTTGCAACTTCTTGCCTTGTAACATTCCTGCTGGGTACAGGCTTTGTTTAAGTTAACGTGTCACAGCAGGGATGCACAATTATAGGCGAGATCTCAAAAATAGCAGGAGACTAATACTTCATTTAGCAATTGTATATGTTCTCTTTCTTTATCCAGTGGCACAGAACCTAATTCCACAGTGAAACCCATTAATTACGGATTGCAGGGAGTGGGCTGCCTCCTCATCCCATCTACTCACCGGATGGGGAAGAAAGCAGCTCGGACACAGACACAGAGGCAATGCTCCGTCTGTGCGAATAAATTAATCCCAACAGCACAAACATCCAAATGCCAGAGGGCAGAGTCCACCCCCACACACATACACACTCTTTGGTTGCTGCAATTAATAATACACATCTGAACTTCAAATGAGTATTAAATCAGAAAGGAGACTGGTTTCTACAGCACTCCAAGCCCTGATAACCCCCATTAATTTCAGCACAGCACCCTCCCAGAGCAGCAGGGGACAGAGCTCCACCATGCCCAGCAATTCATCCTTCACAGACAAACACTAAGGAAAGCAAGTGGCTGGGTTCTCCTGTTCCCTAAATCTCCTGATATGCCAGGCAAGCAGGGAAAGCATCAAAACAGATCCTCTTGCAACACGAGGTCATGACTTCAAGAGAGAGGCACAGCAGGGAACTCAAAGACTGATGCCAAAAGGCAGGGAGTCAGAAGGACAAACACTCATAGAGCATTCCCAAACAGATCGAGCTATTCAAAGACATACAGATGGAAAGAGAGAGAGAGAGAACCCTTAAGAAACACAATCCAGAAAAGCAGAGGACGCTTCTCTGCAGACTGAGTATTCCTCTCCCCTCCCCTTCCCGAGCTGTCCCAGGGAAGCAAGCTCCAGGTTACCTCCCTGAGCACAGGGAGGACCTCTCCTAGCAGACAAAATGGAGAAGAGCTTCTTTATTTCAGCTGCTGTGAAACGTCTGGACGCCAAAGCTGTTTGGAGAAAGGCGTCTCAGCTAGCTAGTCTGTTACTCAGTTAGCAAGGGTGAAACATCAGCTCTGCTTGGCCTTGTAATAGTTTGCTGCCCAGGCATCGTCTAATTGTCACTCCAGTTTACGAGCTGAAGATTTGTGTTAAGATAACAGCAGATGAATTTTTGGCAGCGAGTTCAGAGCAGGAGGAGGCCCAGACGTAAAAGAAAACCGATTCAAGTCACCGCCCCTGTCTGAAGTGCCCTCCTGCCCACTGGCAGCTGTGGGTCCAGAGCAATGGGACAGCGCAGCAAGGGCTGTTACAGGTCCAAACCCCAAAGATCAAAAGCCTGCCCACTTTGAAATAAATGCATTTGTTTAAAGTGCCAGACAGACCTCACACGCCAATCCCCTTCCAAAGGAATAAAAGCTACTTGAGCACATTGTTTGACTCACCCTGGGGCCAACACAACAGTGAATAGTGCCCTCTTCCTACAGGAAGGAGACTTCTTACCCGGGCTAGAAACATCCTTACCACACCCCAAGCCCCTGACTCCAGCTGCAGACTATAGGGAAAGATAACAAAATGGAGCTGCAGCAGGTCCCTCATGGTTTGTTCAGGTGGAGAAGGCCTTCCAGGACCAACCACCTTGAGCCACCTCAGCTGGGATTCATCTCACCCTACTTGGGCTCAAACAAGAAACAGCAGTGCCCTAGCTGCTCCCTGCCCTCCCTTTCCAGTCACAGCACCCCAATGTGCCCACCTCCTTCCTCAGCACAGGGAACCCAGACAGGGACAGGCCTCCACACCTGTGATCCACCATGGACACAATCATCCCCTTACACCCCCACCACCCATTCCCACCCCGCTGCCAAGCTTCCCCAGACCGGGACATTTTGGGGCTCCCCCACCTCATCACCACCCCACAGACCTGCAAAAGGGCACGGCTCGCCGCTCCTCACCCCACAAAAACACGTTGAGCTGTTGCACGGCGGGGTAAGGTTGCAACCGAGAGAAACTTCTGCTTCCACCACATTTGGAAACAGCAAATGCATCAGAGTTCAAATTTAGAAATCAAGCAAATCGGACTACTGCCTATGTTTTAGCTCAAATTAGAATATAAAAAAAAAAGTGACTGTACAGTGTCCTAGCACCCCCACTCCATCCCAAACTTAGCAGTCTTTATTTTTATTTTTTTTTCTACGCTACGAATTCCAAAGGCAGCTAATTAGCCAAGACTCAGCAAACTCAGGTTAAAAAAAGAAGCTGCCTCGGCTCCGTCAGGGAGGCAGATGGCAGCGGCGCGGTTGAGACGCGCGGCGGGCTGCATCAGCAGTTTCCCCAGCCCGTGGTGTCTGAGCGCGGGGGGACTGCAGATGGAGGCCGCGCGGCCGGCCGGCTGCCAGCGGGCCACCAACAGGTGACTCGTTGGCATGAAGAAGCCTTGCCCAGCTCGAGCCACGCGGCCCGGAGAGGCACCTGATCGGTTTATTAACTTACTGGGTGGTTTTGCACACCGTGGTCCTGGTCCCAAGTGGAGAAATAAATGTGTTGTGACCAGCCTCGGTGTTCCTCATGGTGTTCAGAGCTCCTTGCTTCTCCCACCTTCGGGATCCCTCAGGGGGATGCAGGGAAGAGACAGGGCTACTGCCACTGATGGGTGAGTGAACACATGTAACGGGAAAACCTACGCTAGATACGAAAAGCAGCAAGATGAGCGCTTAGGCAGCCCAGCTGACTCTTCAGAATAATCCCTTAGCCAGCAGGAACCCAGCCAGGTAGATACAATTTAATTAAAATGACGTCAGCTCGTTATGCAGGAGTCGGAGGTCCCTCTGGACACGGTGCCCAGTGGCTCAGATGTGAGCAGAGACTGGGAAAGGTCAAACTTGCTTGGACTCCATCCATACTCCTGCTTCTCTCTCCTCTTGGGTTTAAGCAGGTGTTCGCTTCAGACACTCTCACGTGTGCTCTTCCCAGTGCCCTGAGCTCCTGCTAACACCCCAAGCCATCGGGATACATAGGGGGCAGCACATCCTGTCCCTCTGGGTCCTGCCCCACTCCTGCAGGACCTCCTTGCACGTCGCAGCTGAGAAGGAAGAGCAAGGGCACAGCACCTACAGGGTACTGCACTGCTCTCTGCATGACCAGAATGTTTTACACACGCTGGGAATCACAGCAAAATGGAGATAAAAACCTTAAAAGCAGCTTCATGGCAGCCTTATTACTTCATGTTTGCAAGAACCAGAGAGTGTTCAAGGGTACCAAGTCCTAAGCCAGAAGAGGCAATACCTAAGACACAGCAAACCGCTCGCTCACAGGCATTTCTCGAAGGATGACATGGGTTGAGTCAAGAAAAGGCTTTCTCTGCAGTCTCTCGTACCTCATGACCTTCTCACTAGTTTCCCAGCCAGACAGGTGCAATAAAATGTTTCTAACCTGCAGGAATGTAAGTGCAGATGCCACGTGAAGCTGCTGGATGTATTCAGGAGTTCAGTGCTAGTGAAAAGGTGCAAAACACAGCAGCCTCAAAGATGCAGGACATAACACAACCCTCCAAAAAACACATCTCTGAGTGGGGGACAACTTCCAGCTGAGAGCAGGAGGGCACCTGTGCCCTCAGGTCCTGCCTTTGCACATGGGCAGGGTCTGGGATCCTCACCTGTGAGCTTCAATAAGGTCTAAAGGATAACACAGGACCGGCTGCCCTGTAATTAGTATTAAAGCCTCTTCAAAACATCCAGCCTGTGCTCAGGGACTGATCAATAGCAATCAATTCTTGCACATCAGCAGATTTTGCAAGTGCCTAGCACGCTCCTGAATGAGGCCATTAGCACCTACAATCTCAAACTAATAGCCTGTAATGATGGGATTTTACCTATGTTAATAGCAGGCTGGATGATAAACAGCAATTTCGTTATCAACGTTCATTGGGGTGAGCAGACCTTAATCCTGCTGTGGCAGAGATGACAAGGCAAAGACAATGCTGGCACATTGGGACGTGGGAGATTTAGAGAGATGGTGAAGGAGCAGGTACCTGAAAAACCCAAGTGAAAGAAATAAGAGGAGGCCAGGAAAGATTTATCATACAAAAGCCGTGACTCTAACATGGGCAGCCTGCTCTGCTTTGCCCAGAGGAGCATATGACACAAGAGGGCTATGCAAGCGAGGGAAGCACCTTCCCCAAATCCATCCATCACTGGCACCAGGCAGCACAACAGGTCCACTCCCAAGGCCAGGCACCCTGCAAGAGTTAAACTGATGCCGGATCCAGCTCCTGCCTCCCGGGCTTAATACGCCCAGAGCTGTAGCAAGGGTGTTAAACTCCTACACTTTCAGTTCAAAGGCAGCTTTGCAGAGCTGAGCAGTCTTAAAATGCACAGCTTTTCCGAAGCGTGACCTTTTCACAAGGTTTCCAATTCAGTCAAGATTTGTTTCCTCCCTCTTCAAGCACAGAACTAATGGTAGTCATGAAACACCTCCTCCACCAGCAGCATGCTGGCAGGCCAGGCTCCCCGCCAGGCTGGAAATGCCACGACCGGTTCCCTTTGGTGATCACAGTGGTGTTTCTGCAAAGGCTGGAGGGCAAACAAAGTCACCTTGCCACCATCAGACAACCAAAGCTGGGGCTGCTGGCCCAAGCCTCCCCACCCCTTGGCATGCCGCAGGACCAGCAGTGTCCCCATGCCACTCCACCACCCACAGCAGAGATGCCTGGTGCTTTCAGAAACCTGCTAAAATCCCTAATTGCCCTTCCCAGCAAAGCCCCTGCCTGGCTTAGTGGCCCTGGCAGTAGGTCAGGCTGATGGCTGTACTTGATTTTGAAGGTCTTTTCCAAAATAAACGATTCTATGACTCTAATGATTGGCTCTCTCCTGCTGATATAAGCCTGGGAGACCTTCCCAGCCCCTCTCAATGCTCGCATCTGCAGGTTTCATTGGCTGGCTTTCCTCCATCTTGCTCGCTCTCCAGAAGAAAGAGGAGGAAGAGGAACATTTTAAGGTATTGGCACCAATAAATCTTACAGCACACCCATGAGGAGACACCCTCCTGCCCCAGGGGAAGCAAAACCTTCTCTCACACCCTGCCCATCCCATCCTTTATCCTCCCCTGCTCACAGTGCCTGGAAATGCCCCTTGCCTGTAGGAATGGAAGGTCTCCAGGGCACAGACCCGTTGTCACACACCTGGAAGTGCCATCACATCCCACCTAGCTACACATGAAACACAAAACAACTTCACCACAGTCTTTCAGACAGCTCCCTTTCACGTTTCTTTTATTTCCTTGCGCACGAGCTCAAAGTCTCCTAGCTTTTTGCCCCTCTCCCCCCATACACTATAGGAATGGGGGCACACACTGCTGTGCCCCCAGAGCTGTGCCGTGGCTATGACAGAAGCAGGTGCCTGGTCCCAAGCTGCTCCCAGGGCTCCCAAATCATCACCACAACAGCAAACTGCATGAAGGGAGGGACACAGACCATAGAGGCACCCACGCAGTCCCTATAGCTCAGGGACTTACGTTAACCCAAAATACCCGGCATTAGCCACCTGAACAGGCAGGTCTCACGCTCGCTAGGGCAGCAGTCGAGTGCTGTAGGAACTGCTTTAAGATCCAGGACCTGAGTAAAAGCCCAGCACGATGACGCTGCTGAGACTCACCAGCACCGACGTGCCAGGTATTTCTGGGCTCGCTGACGGGACACACCACGGTTTCCAAATCCTACAAATTACCAAGGCACTGTCGTTGACACAGCCAATGTTTGCAAGGAGCACATCACTTTCATATTGGCGAGGCTTCTCCAAACACAGGGCACAACATCACACGGAGTTTAGAGCCTGGGTTGCAAACTTCCCAGAAAAACTCTGGGCCAAACGAGGGGGAACTCCAGCCTTACGTGCGGTTCCCAAACAGAGCGTCAGCCAACCTGCCTTCAGGCATTTTCTCTACCCATTGCGTATTTACTGCATGGGTTTGTTTGGATGTGTTCTGCTCACGACTTGCTCCTTGGAGCAACTCCAAATCTGCCTCCCTCTTAAGTTTTGCTACAATATAGTCAAACTGATTGCAAACATCAGAAGCTATGTTTGATTTCTTTATGCACACTAATTCTAGACTGGGTCACCAAAGTATTTTCATAGTTGTGTCAGCACTGTCTAGACAAACCATTAAAAACAGGATGCAACAATCATCTGAAATGCAACGTCAAGTTCATGCCCAGAGATATTCTCCACAGGGGAAAAAAGAAAAAGGCCAAATCCATCATTACACGGCCCATTCACGCTGTTTGGCCAGAGCTGGCTCGGCTGCCACTTTTTTGTTCAAGAGGACTTTACCGAAGCTCAGCAGAAAAACATATATTTAACTGCAATTTAAAAAAAAAAAAAAAAAAAAAAAAACATGCTGACATCAACAAGCCCAGAGAACATCAGGATCTTTTGAAGGGTTTGTCCAGAAGTCGTGAGCCTGCTCTCCATGCTGCCAGATATCCACACCTCGCTACCAGCACCAGACCTTCTACGGGAGAGCAAGCAACTGTGTCACATCACTATGCCCACTATGCCACGAGTCCCAGCTCCAGCTCCAGGCCTGGGCTGCCCCAGGCACTCTTCCTCATAGCCTCTGGTGGGCTCCCATCGCCGCCACCACCACAAAACCCAAAATCTGGGCACCCCCGGAGAGCTGCTTCCCAGCACCGTGCATCAGAAACGCAGCTTCTCGTTTCTCGCCACTTCTCGGCATGGAGCTCTTCCAAAACCCCGAGAGCACCAGCCGTAATCTTGGCAGAAAGGGACGCGCGTATAAAAATCAGCGCTCTGTCAAAACAGGGAAATAATGCGGGAGCTGATCTGTGCACATTAATCCGCTGCAGTCAATGAGGAGACAATTTCCCTGGAGAAAGTCATACATTAAAAGGAAAAAGAAAAAAAAAAAAAAAAGGAAGGAAAGGAAAGGAAAGGGGAAAAAAAAAGATTAATGTGACTTTGAAATATCACAAGCACCGTTTATCTTCCTCCTGCCACCACAGGTTTTTGTTCTTGTTGTGTGTGTTGTTGTTTTTTTTTAAATACAAAGAAAGCCTTAAAATTCACTGTGAACACAGCCCGTCTGCCTCAGATGTGCAAACATAGGTGCCTTACAGTAGGACAAAACTACAAATATAGTAGCGCTTGCTCTCTCAGTACCCACCCTTAACATTTTTAATTAATTTAATAAAAAAAACGTAATTGCTTTTCACTGGCACGGCCCTCTAATTAAACTCAGAGTCGATGTGTGTTCCTCGGAGCTCCTGGTAGCAATGTATTCACCCACAAAGTTCAGGCCTTGGCTCTTCTGTATCAGCATCGAAGCAGAACACTGCTCCCCCATATACATTTAGCGACCGACACAGAGCCCAGGCACTGACCAGGCATTCAAATATGCATTCCCTTTCTAGGGTAGGACTAGAAAAAAATGCCAGAAAAAAGGAAAAGGAAAAAAAAAAAAAACAGTTCAATGTATGTAACACAAAGAAGACATGCTTAAAACTGAGGTGAATTGCATGAACTCAGCCTTTGGCAATTCTGAAACAAATGAGCTCACCATACCATTTATATTCCCATTTTCGTTTTACACATATCCCATAGATCATAAATATACATTAATAACTGTAACACTCAAAGTTTACATTCAGCTGTAACATTTAGGATCAATACTCTTCAAATGACCTTTAATAGTAATGAGCTACCATAACACTGTCTTGAGGACATTAAATTTTTATTAGAAATACTTTATTACAAATGTTCAAACCCGTCTCCATGCACTTTCACACCCATACAAATACACTCCCACTATTCTAATTTTCCTTAACAAAATACAATATTCTTTCACAGTTTTTGAAAAAAAATGTATGCAGTATGGAGGTTTTAGATATTTCATATTTTCAGATATCGGTGCTTTGTTGTCTTTTATTTTTTTAAATCAAAACCCATGAACCAGGGGTTGAAAAAATCATCTGCTTTTCAACGTGATAAATAGGAATTGTTCCCACGTGGCTTGAACAGGATGGGACCAGGCTCCCGATCACCACAGGCCCTTAATATGGAGGGGCGGACGTGCTGGCACCCCGGGGATGTTGCAGTCAGCATCCTTTTAAGAACTTGCCTTCACTGAATACCGACACCAGGTTGTCACAAGGGCCCCACCCAAAGGCAGGTTGCACCCCGGTCTCCCAAACCCCTCATTTGGGGTCCCGTTGTGGCAGCCCCCAACCACAGCCCCCATTTCTCCATCAGCTGCCACAGCAGCTCATTAGGGCCCAGGTAGGAGAGGCACCGTCTCTGCGGGCTCGTCTAGGGCTGATCCGCAGCGGGCAATTCCCACTGCTTAATGACCTGAGACCATCCGAGTCGGCAGCAAATGGGAAAGGGAATCTTCTCATTTGTTACCCATCCCCACATCCTGATAAAAAGAATGATTACACTTTTAAGTTCGAACAATTCCCTGCAGTTGTAGCCATGTCATATCTAGATTGTCTAATTTACATGCATATTCATAATCCCTGTGTATTTAATTAAATTCTTCAATCCCTGGAGTGTCTTTCCTAAACAATAGTAATTTATCTTGCACAGATAAGGGTGCCCTCGATTTATTCCACTCTGTAGCTAACAGCATTTCCTTCTGATCAAGGGTAGGAAGCAAAACTCGAACAGAGGGAATCTTTAAATATATTTAAATTGCAAGATTAGCTTGCTTTTCTTTCTTTTTCTCTCACCCTAAGTTACCCTTTTAAATGATAAATACATTCTCCTGAGCTCCGAGGAAAACCTTTCACCCAATGTCCTGATAACAGCTGCATGCCCCAAACGCAAGAACGCATTTATCCAGCATGGTCCACAGGACATCCTCAGCACACACCTTTCACCGCAGGCTGCAAACTCATCCATCACAGCCCATAGCAAATGAATCCTACAGTAAAATGTCACAGGAGGAGCTCCAGGAGGACCAAGCCCTTCATCTTGCCAGCAACCATCCCAAGGCCCTATAATAGGGACACTGGCCCTTGTGGGGCTGTTACTTGACCGATGGCCTCGGTCATCGCAGAGACAGACAGAAGGCACCAAAGAGACGCCTCCTCCTCCAGAACATTAACCCCGTTCAAATATTAGCACGAGGAATTTAACTCTGACTGCAATTAGAAAAGCGTTAAAATATTTAGCAAAGTCAAACTGCTGAGAACATCACGATGAGGAAAGGAAAAGAAAAAAAAATCTGATGTTGCAACACTTTTTTTATTATTATTATTATTACACAGCTCTCCACCCCCTCGCCCAGAACAGCACTGATGCTGGGTGGAGGAGTACTGGTTTCCTCAAAAGCCCGAGGCCACCAAAGCCCCGCTCTGCTCCACCACCGCATTGCAGCCGTGGCCTAACAACTGCAGCCCTGCACAGCTGCTTCTGGCTGACTCAACGAGGAGCCACCATCCTTTAAATCGGGTTGCTTTCCCCCCCAGTGCGACAACCCTTTCCCAGAAGTAACGGGCAAGCCACGCTGTCCCAAAAAAGCTGGCCCACAGCGAGCGCCCCATCCGAAGGTGCTGTCCTCCACCGGTAACGCTGAGCCTGCCCACTGACACAGCCTGCAGCTGCCAAATCCTCTTCCCCAGGAATTCGTAGCTGGATTCAGACATTCCCAGCCTGTTACTTATTCTAATGCTTTCAGCCCTCTGGAGTACAGGGACATCCTGTCTTAAACCTGCCGAGGCTCATGCCAAGAGGACATCTGCTTGGAAGGCAGCCTCCGGCCAGGAGGGCTGCATTCTCGTCCCTGCAAGAGCCCAAACATGCCCTTGCACCCACAAAGCTCAGCCAGCTCTCAGCAGGGCCAGCAGCAAGGCAAGCCACCCAGGCAAACCACAGTTCCCGTTCCCACTTCAGAAGCCCTGCAGGGTTTTTAGACCTTGGAAACATTTCTTCCTACTCAGGGCATTTTTAGGTTAATGGTTCATCAAACCTCACAGTCCAGGAAGCCTCAGAGTGGCTGACCAGTGTGTGGGTGTGGGGACGGGTGGGGAGAAAAAAAAAAAAACAACCTCAGACATCGGCGCTTCCCACAGGACTTGAACCACAGGCTCCGTGCTAAGCCAGGAGCCACCAGAAACGAGCCAAAAACCAGGCAGACGGGCAGCGCCGAGAGGGAAAACCTCACTACTGCTTTGTGTCTCTTCCAGATACGGTGAGCACAGACAGCAAACGATCACTCAGCAAAAGCATCGGTCTCATTTTCAGGATGTTCTCCAAAAGGCAGCATTTCCATGCGAGAAGCAGCCATGCCTGCTAAGCCCTTCTGCAAATCCTCATGGGTTTGCTGCCAAGCTGGACCAGCAGCGATGGGAGAAGACAGTGATGCCTGCAGAGGGAACACTCGACATTTGACCTCTCCATTTGCCCAGGTCCTTCTTTCCTAAGCTTTATTTTAAAGTGCATTATTCAAGTGCAAAAGCATTGCTCGTTTCAGGAAAAGCCCTCCAAATCCAGCTCACTTTACTTGTAAATTATTCCCACTCCTTCCACGTCATCCCAGCAACAATGGTCAAGTGGTGACCAGAAACCAGCTTTCCATGTTTTTCCCATATAACAAGTAACTCCCAAACTGCAAAGCAAATTTCTGTTCCCAATACACCTCACCTGCATGGGAACAGCCTGGCCTTGCCGATCGCTCTAAAACAACAGAAAGCAAGGGCACGGGCTGCTGTTTGCCTTCCGTTTGCTGTGATGGTTTAGGAACCCACTGTCCTCATGCTGCAGAGGGCTTTGAGGTTTTTAACAGTGAAAAAAGCCTGAGAACAGTGCTCTGAAATTAGCAACCTCATAAACCAGCATCGGAATTTGCTCCTAGATCTCAAAACATCGGCTGCCAGCAAGGACACCTGAAGGGGGTTAGTTGAAGAACGTGACTTTTATCCAGCGGGACGGAGTCCATGCACACCAAATGAAACTCACAGGATAGGGAAGGCAATGCACATTTCCATGCCATCTAGTGGGTTCTGAAAAAGAGCCATGGGACTAAGCTACACTCCACACCATTTCAGAGGGCATAGCTTAAACAGCACGCCAAACCCCACTGCTTCTTCTTGGGCATCCTCACAAGCATCTGCTTCACACCTGTCATGGACAAGTAATATATTTTCCACAGTGGGGAGCAAACGAAGAGGAGCAGCACACCAGAAACCACCAAGCTCCCCATCACGTTTGGTCACACATCAGTCTGCTTTTCTCCATAACCTTCAAAAAAAAAATTGCTTTATGGTCCAGCATCATCACAAAGCCAAAGGGGCAGAAGAACACACTTTGCCATGCCACTCACCACCTTCCACAGCAGGTGTCCCCTTAAAAAAGGGGCTCTCCTTTGCCATCCTCCAGTCTTTAGGAGTTATCTCCCAACCCAACAGGTCGAGGGACACAGGAGAAGCCACCACGTGAGTGATGGCTGGGGACCATGCCATGAGCTGGAGACCTTTGAGTGCAGAGTTACAGGGAGGGGGCACAGCGCTGCACTGCAGCTTCAACCAAATCAGCTCCTCGCAATCAGCACTTGGCAACCCCACAGTGTCTTCAGACTACTAAAAGCATCAGCTAACGATGCCGGCTGACCTCAGACCCAGCCAACCTGCTGAGACCTCCTGAGAAACCATCTCTTTCGCTGTTCAAGTCTTCAGAGAACATAGCCTAACTCAGCAACTCCCCACCCGCCCCCCCAAAAAAAAAAATATATATATATATAATAGTATTTCAGAAGTAGAGTTTACAGCCTGATTTTTCAACTTTCAGGCCAGATGCCTCTTATTTTAGCAAGTATGTCAAATACAGCTAGTCCACAATTTATGGATCAAATAAGAAAAGCTTAAAGAGGAGAGACTCAAGAGGCAGAAGATACTTTTCAACAGGAAAAACGAAATGAAATATAAGATTTGCCTCAAAATGCAACAGACCCATGGGACAAATTAAAAAAGGAAACCATAAAATGCTCGCCCAACTCCTTTTTTAATTCTTACATCTGTTACTTTACTGTAAAGTTTTATCTACTGTGTATAATTAGATGTATGTGTGTATGTACATACAGATTTCTTTGAGATATGTGTACAGTTTTTAACCCCAAAGAAATTGTTAATGATGCTCACTGGAAAAAGGAAAAAAATAAAAGGAAAAAAAGAAAAAAGCTGTAATAAGAGCTACTGTGGAAGAAAGGAATAGCAATGACACACATGAAGGTCTGAGGGATGCTGCATTGCAAAGAGGCTTCAGCCTGTACTCTACAGAGCAGCATGAGGACGGCAGCAAGGAAACATCAGCTGATGGCTGCTCAGCTCCGGGAACATGATGAAGAGCTGAGATCTGGAAATGGGTTGCAAATCCCTGACACAGAGTAAATCCCCAGGAGCCAGGGGCAGCAGCGTATATGCTGTATCCCATCACCATGCCTGCTCTGCTGCCTGGCTCAGCCCCAACCTGGGCCACTCCGTACTCCTGGATGGCAAAAACTCTGCAGAGGGGTTGCTGGAGGCAACGTGGCCCTCTCCAGAGGGCTTGGGGACAGGCCTTCCTATGGGCCTTCCCATCCCAGCCTGACTCCTGCAAAACAGAAACCAGTCTGTTTTTGATTTGCTAGGAAAAGATGAAGGCCACTAGGGGTTTCTTGATCCATGAGAGGGTTATTTACCCAGGGATGGGAAACAAAACCAAAAGAAATAAGGCTGCTGATTCCAGGGCTAAAAATCTGGCAATGTAAATAGGTATCACTACAGGCCCCAAGGTCCTCCAAGAGCAGCCACCAAATGCCGTCAGATCTCCTGGTTAAGCCCTGGAAATGTGCACAAGGAGGGAAGGAAACTGCATCCACTTCCACGGGAAGGACCGGGCACCCCATGTTTTACTAGTGTACAGGAAAAGGCAACACAAGTACCCCCACATCACAACCGCTGGGGATCCATCGGGATCCACACAATGGGCCCTCCTGGGAGAGGCAGATCTGCCCCTGAAGCAGGAGGAAAACCAAGGCGCTAGGGCACACCAGGCATCCACCAGCCGAGCTGCAAGGATGAAGTATTCCTCTGGAAACAATCAGGCTCCCTAATAACAGGGCTGCAGCCTCCGTCTGAAAGGGAGGGAGGAGGAGCAGGCGGGGAGAGAGGGACTCGCTGGATATTTATCCCATCCTCATCTTTGTGTTATCAGTACCCCGGTATCAGCATTGTTCAAAATGGCTGCTTAGATGGTTGCCAGCAGCAACAACAGAATCGGTCCATCTGCTGGCATTCTCTCTAATCCATCTCAAACACTCTTCTTCTTTTTAAATGCACACAGGGAAAAGGAAAAAAAAAAAAGTCTGCCTTGTACAAAGAAACAGAATCCTCCTATAACAGAGCCTTTTAACTAGATTTTATGCCACCCCTGTTTCCAGGACACACAGACAAAAGTTAATTTTACGATAAAAGAACCAGTGTAAGGTGCTTTTTTGTTATGAGATCAGAAAGCAAATGGAATTTGAATTGTCTGCAGTGGCATGTATCTGACAAAGATTAATTTAAACAGATATTGTCTCTGAAACCAAAGTCCATTGAACGGCTTCACAGCCCATCAACCATGCGAAAGCAGCTCCTCCAGCAGCACTGCTGACTCCACCACTTTCTTTAAAAATGGCTTAACCTATTTCTTGTAAGATAAAAGGTCATATATAGTTCTATTTTACAAACCCATAATAGCCAAAGCCACACCAAGCAAGGACAATTGGAAGAAAATAATAAAGGGGGGGGATTTCCTCCCCCTTCGCAGACAGATGCTCGACACTCACTGTGTATTTCTCAAAGTGCGCTGGCAGCGTGCGGTCCCAGCGCCGCCGAAATATTTCAGCATCATTAGATTATAATAAAATCCCGTGGCCTTTGTAGGTCGCTGGTGGGGCCTGGAGGAGCCCAGGGCAGCTTCCTGCAAACAGCACAGGACGCTCCCTCCTAAGACATATAAAGCAATGCCATGCCGATCGAGACAGCTGCTCGAGCTTCAGTGGGACATACACACACACACACACACAAAGCTACAGATATCCAAATCCTGCCATTTCTTTCCTTTTATGTTCCCAGTTTATAAAGAGCACCACAGGGAAAACACTACCAGGGAGTTTCAGAGTATTTGATACAGCAACAGCCCAGCTTTGGGAAAAGAATGAAGGAAAAGCAAAATAAAAGATGACAGCCAGAAGTACTTTTAATATGGTTTCAGTATTTTCAAGAGAAAGCTTCTGTACAAAGAACAGCCAATGAAACATTACCAAAATAAACACAACTGTCTTTAAAAAAGAAGAGTTAAAAAATTATTTATCATCACAAAGAAAATCAAAAAAGATGAGAACCAGCAAGTGAAAGACAGAAAATACATTTGTTTTTCATTCTCCGGATACGCTCCTTTTAATTTGGCATCCAAAACCATTGTAATTCATTAATGCAAATTTTATTTATCTCAGGGATCCATTTGTTGCTCTGCCACTCCTCTGACAGGGCACTTGTCTTCATCAAGGGATCCAAGCAGCCAGGGCGCAGTGCATGTTGTCGCCTGCCATCGCTGCCCCAGAAGACACACAGCACTGGTGCCCCATAAAGGCTGTTACTGGTGTCCCCAGCAGTCACCCACACCCTGCACAAGGGTGGCCAGGGCTCCTGGAACAGAGGCAGTGTCCATCCTGCACTCACTGAGGTCCCTGAGGCAGGGGGACCCACATTCCCCTCCAGTGAGGCGATGCTGCCCATTTTTCCAGGCTCACCTTCCCCCAGGCTTCAAAAGCCAGGCCGACACACAACCAACCATATACACAACCTGCTGTTATCCCAGCAGGTCTGCCTCCTAAGCACATTTGTGGCTTTGTTTTGAATGATGTGGGGAAAGCCAGCGAAAATAAATTAAAAAAAAAATATGAGAAACGTAGAACACAACAAGTAAAAGCACAGGATTTTATTAATTTGTGCACTACTTTTAACTGCACTGTTTTACAAGGGCTAACCCCAATCCTGCACAAAATCCTAAGCCATAAGCTTGAGACAAAAAGCAAATGCTCTTAAAACGCAGCACCGGAAAATCCTTTTGGAGAGAAATGTGGTGGTGTCATGCACAGGTGAATCCTCAGCATTTAATAAAGCACAGACACAGCACCAACCAAATGGAATCTATTAATATTTAAACATCATGATTAAAAAAGAGTCTTTGAAAAATTGAATTTTTGCTCCTGGGACATTTCATTGTAAAAACATGAAGATGCTTTCCCCCTTTGCATCCCCAAGTGAAGCACTACAAGCTGTTCCTGCAGGATCTGCGCTTCTCTGCAAGACATTATCAGGCCCATTCGCAGCTCCTGCTGCAAAGGCAGAAGTCAGGAGTCACGCATTAACGTCCTTCATGCTTGTTAATGTAGTATTAGCAGCAAGTATTAATGTAGTCAAGGCTCAGTGTCTTCCAGTTTTTGTTTTCATTGGGAAACAGTCTGGTCTGTATGGATGCTGAGAAGTCACCTCCCTCCCCTCTTCTCACCCCTACAAGACCAGGGGTACGACAACCCCATTGGCATAACCTCTTCAGGAGAGCATCGAGGTGGGGGTAGGACACACCAGGAGTTTGTTTAACAGCCTCTCAACAGGCATCCCACACCTCCAGCTCTTCAGAGCTGGGTGAAGTGATGTCCTGGCTGGCCTCTTGCTGAACACCCCTGTGCTCGGCTGCCTTGTGGGAGGGCGAGTCAAGCAGAGAGGGGAAACGCTGCTGCTCCTCCCGAAATCCCGCCTCGGCATCTTTCCAACGTGAGCAATTCCAGCCTTGAGTACAGTGGGCAGGAGGGGAAAAAACGGTATCACAGCTAAACGCCAAGCTCTGCACGCCCTAAATGCAAACTCCCTGAAATTAAACACGTAAGCCCATGAATTAACTCTTCCACCCTAATGCTAACAGGATTCTTTTTAAGACATATTTCCAAAGAAAATTAAAAGCTGCCACACCACAAGAGACAATTCACAGCTGGATGTGACTTTGCAGTGATATCAGATGAGGGAAATGCTAGACGAGCTCGTTGAAGTTTTCCAAAAGTTCTATCTTAGGTTTGAGGGAATAACCATAAAGCATCCGACATCAAAGCAAGCATCAAATAACAGCGAAGCACATTCCCTCACACAAAGCTTCAGAAACAAAGCACGCAGGCACATGTGTTTCATGTTACTGCAATTTTAGCACAGTTAAATATTTCCTGAGAGATTCCTTCTATATGTGACCAAAATTAAAATCCACTGTAAACAACTGACATGCTGGAAGCAGAGAAGGCCAGTTCCTCACCTGGGGTAAGCATGCATTTCTAAGAGCATAGTAGGCAAGCTCCTGCTGCTGCCTGCTCAAGCCAGAAACCAGGACTTAAAACACGTTTCCTTTAAAAAAACTCTTCAAACCTATTTATTCTTAAAGCCAAAATTAAATGTTTCATTTCTCCTGTTTTCCTTTTTCCATGTTTTCCATAGCCCCTTTAAGCTAGCATCATTTTGCCTTGAGATAAAGATGAAAAAAAGAGTCCCTGCTTCAGAGGGTCCTATATTAAAAAAACAAACAAACAAACAAAAACCTCAAAAGTCAATAAATAAATCTGCTCAAGCAAACAAAAAATAACCCACACCCCAAGTTAAAATTCCAGCTGTCAAAGTTTTCCTAGCTCTCCCTGCATGGCCAGCAAGAACCTCTGGTGTTTTTCATCAGCTCTGATCCCAGTTTTGGTAACATAGTCCAGACCACACTCAAGAAATATCTCACCTATGAGGGAACAGCAATAAACATATCATAAGAATTAATGTCTAACAATCCTTTGTTTTAATTATCTATTTTAAGAAAAAATAATTAGAAATGGAAAGGGCATAATATATTTAAAGCGTTCATCATGATAGGACTAATGAACCTCTGCCAACCCCTTTTATGTGGTCTAGAGTATTTTAATATACATGGGAGGATAATCCACCTGTAAAAAACAATAAATTAAAAATTAATTAGCAAATTGGAGACACGCTGTATGACAGCTACCCCACCCAAGAACCGAGGGCACAGAGACAAACGGAGCTGTGACGTGGGACGTTGGGTTTCAGCAGGGAACCCAAGCCATGTTTCATGAAGCACGGCGTGCTTCCAAACCCACTCCTGCCAGATGCGATCTCACATGCAGACCCAGCTCTTTACATAAAACAAAAAGAGCCATAACCGGGCCTAGAGAGCCCCACAAAAGTGTTTTCCCCAAAATAAACAGCTCTATAAAAAGGGAAACCATCTACAGTTTTAAAAACAACTGTATGCAGGTTTAGCCTCAGCCCTCTAAGACATCACAGGTGAGGGAAACCAAACACTCGCCTTATTTTTGTTTGGGGGAAAAAAACTAAAAGTACTAAAAACATCATGATTGTTTTTACCTCCGAGGCTGCATTTCTGCAGGTATCTGTGCAAATGATGACTGATAGAAAAAAAAAAAGCGGGTAAAATAGCAAGCTCCCAAACCAGCGCTCCCCACGCTCCAGGCATCGCACCTCTCAGCACGCCCAGCAGGCTGCCGGAGCAGCACCCAGCAAGACAGGATTCAGGATTATTTGTGGGTTTGAAGACCAGTGTTTACAAAGGCAGTGCATTTTAAAGCCCTGCCTCATTGTTTTTCTAACAGCACATGTATATTCTGCTCCAGCTGGCACACCAGGGCACAAGGGCTCATCGGAGAGCTCCCACTCAGCGCAGATCAACACCAAACTCGATGCTTCTGCTGCAGGAACAAGTGTCCTTCCCGACAGTAATCATAAAAGCCATGAACAAGGAATACTCCCCCTAAAGCCCCCACAGACACTTGCCCACCCATACGCAGCCATGACAACTCAAGGGCACACTGCATTATACTATATTAGGAAGCGCAAGCTAGAAACGTGAATTTGTTATGCTGGATAACAGCCTGCTGTCAAAATCCACCAAGGGTCTTTTCTGTCTCCAAGAACCCAAGAGATAATGGTGTAAAACTTTTGTTCATAAATATTTATGCGAGGGAACTTGTTAAAAATTAACCGCCACCGTTAAAGGTTTTGTATCCTTTAGGATTCCCGGCATGCAGCGCAGTCGCATGCTTTATATTAAGCCTGGCATTTCTGCATTCCTTTCCTGCATGCTTTTGTCATTTGTCTAAAAATTAAAAGAGGAAAAAAAAAAAAAAACCCACACACCACACACACACAAAGACGGGATCTGTACACATAATAATAAAGCAGTTTTTAAGAAGACAAAGATGCCTGTGTTCAACATCCAAGATCTTTCTTTGAGAAAAAAAAATCAATTTAATGACTCCAGTGAGATCAGGGTTTAAGCCTCATTTAAGTTTTACTAAGCATGGAGGAATTATTGGTTGATAACTTGGCATACATGTTTTTCTCAGCTCTGTGAGCGGGGGAGCTGGGGGTGGACACAGGATCAGAGCCCTCACCCCGCCACCTCCGAGCCCAGGAAGGCCATTCCACTTGGATCTTACTTGAACATTTTTCAAAGAGACTTTCCAACCACAGAGCGAAGGAATTTCACATCCGCACAATCCTCATTTTTTCGCAGGTCTGAGTCAGAAACGCAACTGCGCAAACATCTGATCTTTATTAGCAGCACCTCTCGGCCGCGCCAGCCTCAGGTTGCGATGCTCACGACAGAGATCGTTTGAGGGGAACAGTAGTTTTGATTTAGCGCTGGTGAGCATCAAGTAAGCCAGGGGTTTTTTTTTGTTTTTTTTTTTTTTTTTCCAAGTCATAATGGTTCCCATATAAGCCGACAGCCGAGTTCCTATCTTAATTGCAAACACACGCACAGCCACAAAGTGTTTGTGTCTCCGGTGGCTGGAGCTCTTCCACCTCACCTTCCAGCAGCATCCTCGGGATGGATGTGGAAAGTTGGCAGAAGACCTTTGTGCTGCGCCCGAGGTAAACAGGCGGCCCTTCGGAGGGGTTTGCTTTATAAAAACCTCCCTCCGGCTCCACGCTGCAGGGGCTGTGATCAGCCCCCCGGGTTTGCCCACTCCGAAAGGAAACCGCACGTCCCCACGCGCATCGCCTGCCCGCTTCTGTCCCAAGACAAGCTGTGCTGCTGCTGACACCCCAAACCCACTGCTCGGAAGGAAACCCCATGGGCAAACGCCCCCCTGCGTCCCCTTGGTGCTGCAAGACCAGCAGCGATCACCTCCAGAACGCGCTGCTTCATCCCCAAGCCTGCGTCTCGGAGGACAATGGGTGCCAGCTCTCATTTCAGAGCTGGGTTCAGACGTGCCTGGGGATGCGAAACGCCAGGGCTGGGACCATCCCCGTCCTCCAGCTCTCCCAAAGGAGCACGGGGGGGGCACAGGGCGCTCCGAAATGGCGGTGTGAATGACGGATGCCAGCGCCGCCGCTTGGGGACGGGGCGGCCCCACATGTGTGTCCCCCCCCCCCCCAAACGCCTGACCCTGGTGCTCACCCACGTCACGCACACCATTAGCCCAGCGCCTCTCCCCAAAAAAACACCCCCCAAAAAAAGAAATAAGAAACCCCGCTGCAAAATAAATAAATAAATAAACCCTTTGTGCGAAACCAGCCCTGGTTTTAGGTGACCTCCATCACCCGCTCCCACGGCGGCTGCCTGTGTCAGTGACACTTTGGTCGGTGGTTTAATAAAACATCGCCCACCGTAAGCTATCCACCCCCCCCTTATAATTTGGAAGTTCCCGTGGAGCTACTTCTCTCCTAAAAAAAAATATATATATATATTCGTTTTTTCATATTTCAAGTATTTTAAGCAGAGTTGGAATAATTAATCGTCTTAACGCAGCCCTTAGAAAATATTAATTCACCCAAAAAAAGGGTATAATCATATCCTCAGAGAAAAACCTTTTGTGTTACATGAATCTTCTCTGCGTCTCCTCAGAGGTGGAAGGAAAATTCTTCTGCTGTTTTCTATTTTCATGTCTCAACTGGAAAATGTTTTGATAATGCTCTTTTCAATGCAAACTGTACCGAATGTGATTTTTTTCTTCTTCTTCTTCTTCTTCTTCTTTTAGCAGTTTTTTTTTTTTTTCCCCGAATGGAAGGAGGGCTCTTTAAATAAACACAGCCCAACTACCCGGCTCCCTCCAACAAAACCCACCCTCTCCTCACCCATTCACGCCATAGCCGGCGCAGGATGAATTTACATTCCACATTTGCAAAACAAATCCCAGCCTAATGTCATTTTAATGGGCGCACGGCTCTGCAATCACTCGCGGGGACAACCAGGAGCGGGATGCTTTATGCAAAACGCCCCGAGCCGCTGCCCTTCCGACGCATACACCCAGAAAGAGGGGTTCCCATGGGGCCGGGGACCGGGAGGACGGGGCCGGGGGGGGGCACCCCCGTTCCTCCTCCCTCCGGGAGGGCTCACAAAAGGCACGGCAGCGGCACACGGGCGTTATTCCCGCATCCCGCCCGCCCCAAATCAGCGCTCCGCCACTCCCCGCGGCGGGGCCAGCCCCGGGGCAGGCTCGGAAAGAAGAAGAAGAGGTGGGGGGGGGACACATACAAGCGACAGCGTTTTCCCCACAGCCCCCTCGGGGAAAGAGACCCCCGGGGACACCCCCGGCACAATGCGGTCCTGCCCCCGGGGATGCGCAGCGCCGGGAGGGGGCCGGCAGAGAACAAAACGCGGCAGACAAAAGGCTGAAGCTGATCGGGGGGGGGGGGGGGGGGGAGAAGAAGGACGGACGGACACCGGGGACCGGAGAGGGGGGGTAGGGGGGGGGCACTCACCGACTTGCAGCACGTTATCCACCGCGCCGGTCTCCAGCAGGCGGATGCCCCGGCGGAACGGCAGCCCCTCGCCGTGCGGGGCGCTGGGGGCGGCTGGGGGGGGCGCCGGGGGCCCGGTGGCTGGGCTCTCCTCGCCGGCCGTAACGCCGGCGGCGGGGGCGGCGGCGGCGGCGGGGCCCCCCCCCCCGGCGCTGGCAGCGCTGCCGGCGGCGGCGGCGGCGGCGGCGGCGGTGGCGGGGGGGGAGGCGGCGCTGCCGGCGGCGGCGGCGGCGGTGGCGGCGGCGGCGCGGCCGGGCTGGAAGCTGGAGTACATGCAGATCTGGCGCTCGCTGCGGGGGAAGCTCCAGTAGACGATGCGGCGCTGGACGGGCTCCGGGATGCGCTGGAAGCGGCCCTCCACCCGCTCGAAGGCCCAGCTCCCCGCCACCCTCTTGGCCGCCGCGTCCAGCAGCGACTCCGGTTGCAGCAGGCTGCCCGCCCCGCCGACTCCCCCCGACGGCCCCGAGCCTCCCGCAGCCGGCCCCGGGCCCGCTGCCCCCGCCGCAGCCCCCGCCGCAGCCGGGCAGCAGCCGGCCAGAGCCGCCGGGACCCCGCTGGCCCCCGCCGCCCCCGGCCCCGCTCCGGTCCCCGCAGCCCCCGGCCGGGGGTGAGCGGCCCCGGTGCCCCCCGCCGGGCACGCCCGGGAGCACAAACGCTTAGGGCCCGGGGCACCGGCGGGCAGAGGCGGCCGGAGCAGCTCCTCTCCCTCTCCTCCCTCCGCCATGGCTGCGACCGACTGAGCCGGGCGAGGGGAGGAGAGACGGGGAGGAGGCACCGGGGTGGGGGGGGGGGAGCACGGGGGACCGGGGGTGGAGACTGGAAGGGGTGGTCCCGCCGGCCCCGAGCCGCCCTCGGTCGGGGCGGGCCCTGCTGCAGACCCCCCTGCGGCCCCTGCCCTCCGTGGGGGTCGGGGGAGAGGGGTTGGAGCCCCCCCAAAGGGGGTGATGCTGCGGGAGGGTGGTGCGGTGCTCCTAAAGGTGCCCCGGGCGGCCGGGGGCTGCACAGCTCGGCCTCGGGTGCTGCCGTCCTACATCGGCCCCATAAAGCCAGCGAGGTGGCTGCAGAGCGTGGGGGCAGCACCCCCAGACCAGCACGGCACAGGGCCGGTGTGTGCTGCCCTTCCTTCCAGGGCTGGACGCTTTGATGCCTTGTACAGCGTGGATGCTAACCCAGGACTTCCCCCAAAAATACATCCCCCAGAAATACATCCACCAAAACTCCTTTGTCCCACCTATTCCTATTCCTATTCCTATTCCTATTCCTATTCCTATTCCTATTCCTATTCCTATTCCTATTCCTATTCATCTCCTATTCCTATTCCATCTCCTATTCCATCTCCTATTCCATCTCCTATTCCATCTCCTATTCCTATTCACTCTTACCGAAAGAGCAAGAGCACATTTCCTGGAATTATTCCTGGAATAACAGGGCGATGCAAGTGGGAAACACGAAATAATTCTGCACCTTCGCTATGCCACAAGACACCTCCGAGCCCAAGGTCTCCTTCGCAGGACTCGGAAGGAAGGGGTCAGGTCCCCGGCAGGTAATGGGAGCAGTAATGGTAATCGATAAAAGGCAGTAAGAGGTTTTCCTTGAAGGCTGAGGTGCTCCTTGCTGCCGTTCAAGATAAGCAGGGCTAACAGGCAGCCTCGTTTACCTTTTCCCCAGGAACCTGCCCCAAGGCAGAGCAAGCCCTCCTGGTGAGCCTGCCCAATGCTGGAATGCAGCCCCCGGCCTGCCCGGTCCTTACAGAGCTCAGCCCTCACTCACGTTGTCCCAGACGGTGCCAATCAAGAGGATTTTTGACTTCAGCCCGAGCATGGATGTTATTCATTCCCAATGAGCTGACTCCTCACTGCATACATGTATCATCCAGGCTCAAATCAAAGCGAGGGCAGGGCAGTGGCTGGCCAGTCAGTCTCTGGGGGGTTACCGTGTTATTCTGAAGATAAATCAGCCTATTTGTCCTTTCCCTCTTTGACCTAACGTTAGTTGCTCTCCCCACTCCTTCCCATCTCCCTATCCCTGTCATTACTGCCTCAAATGTCCAAGAGGGGATTTCTCCTGCCCTGGAGAACACGGACAGATGTCTTCTCATGGCTAAATGTCAGCCTCCTGCCCGGTCCCTGATGCTGCTCACAGGGCCTGAAACCAGCAACCTCAAGGATTCACCCCACACTTTCCTGAGCCCGGCCGTTTACTGAGCCTCTGCCAGCAGCAGCCCTGGTTTCCCTCACGGGTTTGAGGTTGTTTGGGAGGGGTGCCCCATGCCACAATGCACTGACTGCCTTCAGCTGCTCTGGGCTGGGCATTGGGGTCATTAACAGCACGCTGATTGCTCGTGCTGGCCCTATACAGAGCATTTTAGCTCGAGTCCCTGGCTAGAAATGTGTAGCCACAGGGTCTGGAGCCCTGCTGGATATCACAGGGATTTCTTTAGGTATCAGCTCAGTCCAGGTTAAGCTGCCGGCACTTCAGGGCAAGAAATCTGCCACAAAACGAATTTGAACCTCAACACAGCATCCTGCCGAGATGCCCATTGCTCCCTGCAGGCCTTTGACACCTCTGCCTGCTTTGTGGCAGGCAAGGACAAGCGCCAGGAGGTTCCACATCAGCACACGCACCCCCTGGGGTGGCTGCTCTCCTCCCTCCCCGCCACATCCCAACCTCACCGCCAGCCCAAACGCCGCCTCTCCCTGGGCGTTTTTCCCTCTGTGTGATGCTCCCGAGACTCTTTGACATTGCTTTGACTCTGAGCAGTTAACGTGGTGCCCTCGATAACGTGGATAACACCGGCTGAGCCTTGCAGAGATAAGAGCGGCACTTCGCAGGACCCGGCGAGCACCAGGCAAGTCCTCTGCCGACAGATGAAGATATGCAAGCGCAGCAGAAGCTTTATGGCCAATTAATGACTGGAAAGGAGCTAGATAGCAGAGTACATGCGGCTACCAAGCTCCAGCTCAGGCCACCCAGAGGATTTGCTGCTCCAAAGCAGCCAAGGCCGGGTTTATTGGCAGCCAAGCTCCATGCTGCAGCCTCCAGCACTCGCTGGAAGGGAGCAGCCTCTGCCCTTCCCGTGCCATGGTGTTTGGAGCAGAGGCAATGAGGGCAGTACGCTCAGGAGGAGGGGGATCTATTACCCCAGGTATTTACCCCTTCACATCCCTGCGGATCCGCTGCCCAGGGAGGGGCAGAGACCTTCGCTTCACAAAATAATTGGCCTTACAAGCGAGGGGAGCAATACCCTGGTGTGGCTGCCCATGGGGTTGAGCCCTATTTTTAGATTCTCCATTGCCTAGCAAGGTCTCCAATGAGGTATAAGCTGGAGCTGGAGCCTTTTTGCCATCAAACTGTTTGAATCCCCCGTGGCTTCTCCGCAGACTCATTAGCGCTGGGTTATTGCTATGCTCCTCTTTCAGCAGGGACTCTAATAAAGTTGGTTTTCACAACCCAGCCAGCTATTTTATGAAACTTTCTAGCACCGACAACCTCAGGGACCTCCTTCAGATGTGAGTGCAGTTGTCCCCGTAGTGGAAAGAGAAGTGCAAGGACTGAAAGTTCCCTCTCCTCTCCCCAGACAGATCAGATGCGGGATGGCTGCTCTCACACTCGTTTAGGCACAGAAATGTCTCTGCTCACCCAGGTGGCTCTGTTCCTGCAGACCTGGGCTCCCCCCATATCCCAGCAGGGAGCTCTGGCTCTTGGGGAGCTGTAGTTCCCTCTCCACGCCCCAACATTACACAGTTCCCATAAGATTAGCAAAGTGCTGAGCCTCTGCCTTACCATGGAGGATTCTGTACCTTTCCAACTAATGCATTTACTGCGTTGGCCAGCAATTAAGTGCGTGAGAGGCACTGGGCGAAGACCCTCTGCTTCCAGGGGAGATGCTCGCCTCCCGCAGCAGGTTCTAAAAGCACTGAGCGCTCCAGAAAGTTACTCAGCCCCACGCAGCCACTGGCCCCAACCCTGCCGAGCTCAGCACAAAGCAGCCCCAACACACTGACCCCCCTTCCATCACTGAAGTTCCCTCCCGTTAATTAGAAATGCAAAAATAACCAAGAAATTATCTGATGTCTACATGAGTATTAATAAATGAATGTGATGCAGCGATGCAGCAGGCAGGGGCCAGCACCCCATCCTGGTCACAGACATTTTTCCAGGGTCCCCCACCTCTCCCCATGCAGAAAGCTGGAGACGGTTTACACAAGAACCCATTTGCTTTGCTCCAGCCTTTTAACCTCTGCATTTTAATACACTTTGCAAATGGTAATTAAAATGCAGATAACTCTCTGGGTGGGCAGAGAAGGGAAAAATGGCACCAAGTGGCGGGGGGAGAGGCTTGGAGGCCTTTGGAGGGTGGAGAGAGGCTACGGGGGAAACAGCAGGTCTGCTGGATGCACCTTTGTCCAAAAGCCAGAGCAGTGCCTGCACATTTTGGGGTGACTCTGCTGTCCCTCTGCCAGCAGACAAGGGACAGGGCACGCTGAGCTACCAGGCTGTGAAACCCTAGCACTGGGCTCCATCCTGCTGGTAGTTCATGCCCAGCTAGGACCTGTGCCATGCTGCTAAGGGCAGACATAGGGAGTTGTATCTGACCCACCCTCAGCTCCATCTTAGTCCCCAGCACCACTGGCCATGCAGGGGACACGGGTCACCAGGGCTGGCTCCTTTTTGCGGCTGTTTCTCTGCTCTGTCCCAAATCCTTGGGCAACACCACAATGAGACAGGCCTGGACACACTCACCAGGGACGTCAGCAAGTTGCCCAAAGCCGGGGCAAGCTCCATCCCTCATTCCCCAGCTCCCAACCCACGGTGGAGGCATGCAGATGCCATCCCCACACAGCAGCAGCAGCCCCAGCCCATAGAGGCAAGCGGGGCCTGGCCAGGCTGGACTTTGGGGGTCAGAAACACGTCGGCCTGCATTTATTTTCCCTAACAACAGCGATCTCTCTGTGTATTTTCGCTCTGTTTTCCTAGGCTCAGCTGCCTCCTCAATGAAATGTTTCCAAAGCAGCCCGGCTCGGCGGCGCGCCAGCCCCGGCTGCCAGATGAATGGGCGGAGGAGGAGGGACCCATTCCTCTTCTTGACACGGCATCGCTGCACAAGAGGCCTCTGTTGACATTAGGACTGGCTGTTCCCCCCTTCTCCCGAGAGGATCTGCCCATCCCAGGCAGGAGCAGCACACAGGGCCGAAGCAGCGGCACCACGGACCAGCCCTCGATGACAAAGACGCACGGGGCAGCATCGGTGTCACCCTGGCTGTCCCCTCAAACACGCAGGACATCACCCAAGCTGCTGCCCTGTCCCCAGGCCGAAGTGTGTCAATAGTGAGAGCTCTGCTGCTGCCTGGGATGCTGGTGGTGGGGAGAGGGCTGTGCCTGCTCTCGTGGAAAAGAGGCCAGGCAGGCATCGATAAGATGAATTAGTTGTCTCAGCAGCACCAGCAAAATGAGCGAGAGGAGGGGAGCCCGTGAGGCCCGGCCTGCTTTGTTTCAATTACAGCAGCTGCCAGAAGAAAAAGATAACCTCGATATTGATGGCAGGAGCAGCAGACAGAGGTGCCCTTGTGGGCTGCGAGGAGCAGGTAGAAGAGGAAGGGGGAGGAGGAGGAGGAAGAAAGGAGGGGAAGACACAGAGCCAGGGAGCAAGGACCCCACAGACGGACTGATCCTGACCCACCTGCCCCCAGTGCACCTTCCATCCATCCCAGCCCTTGCTCCATGGAGCCATGTAAGCAGAAAAAACGTCCTTTGCTCCTCAGTCAGGGGTCTGGAGGGGAGATGGAGAGCTGGGGGGGGGCATTGGGCAGGGCTCCGTGGTTAATGCCCTGCCCTTGGGGTCTAAGCCCTGGGCTGCCACCCTGCTGAAGGGCAGAAGGGTTGGGGAGATGGGGCTCTCCTGTCTTCAGCCCCTTCACCTCCCCTGGTCAGCACAGGAGAACGCAAATCTCCACCAGCCGCTGCTTTATGGAGCCCAAAATTCCCACCCTGTGCTGGGAGAAAGCCCTGGGGCCACCCCAGCACTGTGCAAGACCCCCCCACACACCCTTTTGGGGCACCCCCACCCCCAGAGACCAGAGCGGACAGGGTTCGCTTCACAGAGGCTTTATTCCCAACCTGGCTGTCCCCATCCCCGCTTTCTCCCCCAGGACCCTCACCCCCATCCTCCCAGCGCTGTGTGCCCTGGCCGCAGCCCCTCGGTCTCTGAGAGGGGACAAGGCCACCATCTCGCGGCCACCCACCACCACTGCACATACCCGTGTGCAAGGCCTGGAGGGTCCCCAGGGTGCGACAGCGATGGGGGTACAAGGGTTGGGGCATGGGGAGCCCACCCAGCAGCGCCCAATCCTAGTGCCCCCAATCCTCTGGGCTCATCCCATCCCTCCACGGGCACCCATGGGTGCCGGGCCGGGCTGGCAGCACCCAGCTCTGGTCCCTCCAGCCCTGCCCTGCTGCTCCGTGCGGTGTCGGCCCGCGGTGACCGGGGACATCCCGGTTTGCACCACAGGCTTCATTGAGCACAGAGAGGCAGGCAGCAGAGGAAGGGTCAGAACTGAGTCCTGCAGCCAAAGCACAGCACCTTTGGGTGTCAGAGGGGGGATTTTCATCCCTGGGCACGGGGTGGAAGCGTGACCCACAGGGGGGATGCTGGAGGGGGCTCTCACACCAACGCTGCTGGTGACCGGCGGCCTGAAACGAGTCCTCGACACCTCTGGGAAGCGAGCTGGCATGCTGTGCACGCTACTGGGTTCTGCGAGGCTGCCCAGCCTGGCTTAGGGATCGCGTCCCTCCTGCTTCTGCCCGTTGGGATGGGGCTGGCTGTGGTCTCCATGGTGGTGGTGAGCGTGGGCAGCAGCCCTGTGGTCCCCGCTGGGCTCTGGGGCTCTCTCGTTGCTGCCCGCGTGGTGGTGAGGGTGGAGGGGCTTGTGCTGGTGGTGGATGGGGGCCTCTGACTCCTTCTCCTCCTGGTCAGGAAGCAGGCTCGGGGTTACAGGGACCTCCATGGTGCTGTTAGCCTGGGGAAAGTAAACACAAGGGCTGGTGTGCTATGGGAATGAGCACACAGCCCCACAGCGAGCCTGCAAGCACACCTGGGAGCGGGTGTGAAAGCAGAACAGCATCCACCATGCAGAAACAGGCATGGGATAGATCCTTGGCTCTCTAGCAAGGACCCAGGGCAAGCAGGAGAGGCTGGAGCCCAAGGGGAACAAACCTCTTTACACACATCCCTTGGTTCAAGCTGGCTGTGCTCAAGGGAGTTCCTGAGCCAGAAAAGAGGCTTTACTTTCAATGTTTCTGTGTGAATTTTTCCTCTAGGCAGGTACTGATCACCTGCTGAGCCCAAATCCATGTGCTTTGCTTCACTGCGAGCATGCCACCTCTGCATCCATTGCCTGCCCCTTTCTTTTTTTCAGGCCAATAGCCCGAGTTAGCTGTTCCAGGCCAGCTGCTGCAGACCACCACAACCCCATGAGCCCCCTCCTCCTGACGCAGTGCCCTTCTGCACCCCTCCAGCTTCCAGCCCCCTGCTCCCCACAGCAGCCCTTCTTCCCAGCTGGCGATGAAGCCCCACAGCACCATACCTCGTGGGTGCTGTTGGGGTAGAGGGAGCAGTTGCCACAGAAGTCCTTGCTGTGGGTGAAGCGGATGGCCGACTCGACGTAGGGGAAGTGCAGGAAGCTGTAGGGCAGCTGGATGTGGAAAGCCAGGCGGCCACAGCTGCGGGGCAGAGCAGGGGATGAGCTATGGGGGCTGCACGGGAGGGAGACCCAGGGACGGGCAGGGATGGTGACCCCAACCCTACAAGGGGCTCCTTCCCGCAGGGGAGCCCTCACCGGTCGTAGACGAGGAAGTCGTCCTTGTCCCCCCCCAGCAGCTGCCAGACGTCGGGCTCCTGCGGCTGCTGCTGGAAGACGGGGACGCCCGGGGGGGCCTGGCGCTGCAGCTCCCCGAACATGGCACGGGATAGCGGCGCCTGCTCGTTGACGATCATGTAGCGGACGTCGGCCATGCCCTGCCGCGACAGCCTCTGCTGCAGGCCCCCGAGGCTGCGGGGAAGGAGGAGCTGAGGGGAAGCCGCCACCACCGCCACCACCACCCGAAATGGCGGGGCTGGTGGGAGGGGGGGGGCAGCCCTCACCTGTGGGCCTGCCGCAGGCAGAAGTGTCAGCTGGCCTTGAGCAAAGCCACCACCGTCACCTGCCCCGCCGCCTCCGCCATGGGGCTGGAGCCGTTGATCTGCCATGCCGGGGCTTCCCGGCACAGCCGGCTGCCGTTGGTCGCCCCCTCGGAGGCCAAGGCCAGCCCCAGCCAGGAGGCCAGGGCCAGCACCAGCAGCCCCATGCCGGCGCCGGCGGGGAGCTGGGGGGGGACACAGGGTGTCAGTGCCCCCACGCCGGGGCTGTGCCTGCCCGTGGGGACTGCCCCGCTTCCCCCAGAGACCTCCTCTGCCTTGCTGACCCCAAAAGTCGAGCCCAGGGCTGGTTTGGGGAGCCAGGCAGCCCCCGCACCCCAGCCGCAGGGACAGGGGCGGTTTAACCTTCAGGCCACCTTGAAGGTTCTTGGCGCCCCAGCAAGGGCTGGGGGGGTTACACAGACCCTTTAACCCCCCTGCCCCCCAGTATCTGCCCTACTCTCCCTTCCTCCCGCAGCCCCCCAACCCTGTCCTCACCACGGTGTGCCCCATCCCACCATGGTCCCGCACGTCTTATGGGCAGGGGGAGGGCATGGGGCTGTGGGGACAACCCAGGGAAGGGGTGGGGGGGACATGGGATCCTGATGGGAGAGATGTCCCTAATCCCCAGCCCTCTCCCCCACCCAAGAACGAGCCCTCAATACCGCACTTGTCCTCGCTGCTGTCCTTTGGCCAGACCTCAGCTCCCAGCTCTCGGCAGTGCCCAGCTGGCCCCTGCCTCCCTTTTATCTCCTCACCACTCTCCCCGCCCAGGAGGGAGGAGAAGCGCCCGGCTGCAGCAGGGGGGATGCTCCCCGGCCCCCACCGCCCTCCTGGGGACAGCAACAAGGCCCCCTCTGTCCCCACCAGGCCCCGCTGCCGCAGCTGAGCCCCAGCCATGCCAGGGCAAAGCTGTGCCTGGTGCTCAGCTCACACAGCGGGTGCCGCAGCAAAAAGCCAGGCACATGGCCCCAAAACCACTGCCACGGGCTGGGTGGCACTGCCAAGGGCACCGCTCGCCCTGCTGGCACCACTGGGACCCCAAAAAGCTTGTCCTGAATCCTGGGGTGCCGGGGCTCCTCGCCTTGCTTTGGGGGCCACCCTGTTGTGCTATGGCCACTTTAGGGTCGCATATTGACCATCGAGCTGTGTAGGGCCACGAGGGTCCCCCCAAGTGCCAGCCCCAAGCACCACCTGCCTAGGGGTGCATGGAGCCGGAGCTTCCCCCCCCCTAAAAAAAACCCATACGGCAATCGCTCGCCGCCTCGGCCCCACACTGACATCTCCGCAAATATTTGAGCAGCTTTATCGTCCCGGGGGATCTGTACAAAAACACGATAAGCCGGGGAAGGGCAGCGGCCATAAACACAGCCGGGGACACGGCGACACGGGGAATGGGACGGGACGGGGCGGGGTGGGGGGGGGATCCAAAATGGGGGCACTGAGGAGGGTCGGGGCTGCCAGCAGCGACCTGATATCGAGGGATGGGGCAGGGCAGAGGGGCAGAAGAGTGGGGACAGCCCCCCCCGGGGCCGCCCCGTCCTTATGGGGGAGGAGGGCCCGGCTCCCCGCACCGCCCCGGGGCGGGCCCGGCCTCCAGCCCGGCGTCCCCTTCGCCCGGAGCCCGGTGAGCCGGCGGCGTGCGCGGGGACAGCCGGGGATGGCCCCTGGGGGGGGTTTGGGGGGTTTAGGGAGGTTATGTGGGGCTCAGCTCGGGGTTGGGGGCTCCCCGTGTCACCCCCAGTGGGGAAGCGGGGTGGGGGATCCCTGGGTAAAACCCTTCTATTTTTTTGGGGTGACACGTGGGTCTCCCCACCGCACCGCACCCGAGTTTTTTTTTTGGGGGGGGGCACAGTCCTGCTGCGTGCCGCTGTGGGGTCACATCTCTCGTCCCCTACCCCCCCCCAGTTTCACAGTGTGGGGGCAGGAGGCTGCTCTCCCCGTGCCTGCCACCCGCTGTGACTTTAGGGCAAGGTCACTGCCCCAGCCCCATCCCATGGCCCCCAGTCCACCCATTGCACTTCCCGCTGCGGGTACAGGATGCCCCCCCCAGACCCCATAACCTCCCTATGACACCCCTGAGGGGCACACAGCCACAGAGGGATGCACACAAGTGCACTTGGGCTCCGTGCACAGCAGGGGAATGGCTTCCCATGGCTGGTGAGCCCCCACTAACCCCTGCCATCCTCCCACAGTGTGCCCAGGCCATGGCGGCCTCACTGAGCCGCCCCTGCTTCATCTCCCTCCACGTGCCCTACAGACAGCGCTGGGCCCAGGACCTGGCCGCCTCCTTTCGCTTCCACCCCATGGCTGTGCGGGAGACGCCGCGGGTGAGGCAGCTGGCCCTGCGCCGGGGAGCCGCTGTCTTCCTCCTCAACCAGCGCCTGGCCCCATCCAGGGCCCCCTCCCCTGATTTCCTCTACGACGTGGACCCCCAGCCCGCTTTGGGGACAGCCTCCAATGTCTGCTTCGAGGTAGAGGACGTGCCGGGGCTCTGCGAGCGGCTGCGGGGCCGGGGGTGCTCCGTGCCCGTGCCCCCCACCGAAGTGAGCGACGAGGGCGGCTCCGTCACCTACGGGGTGGTGAGGTCCGTGGTGGGCAACATCAGCCATACCCTGCTGGACCGATCCCGCTACCGGGGACCCTTCCTGCCCGGCTTCCAGCCCGTGCAGGGAGCACCCCACGAGGCAGGCGACAGGGTGGAGATCACCAATTTCGACCACATCACCTACGTCTGCCCGCGGGGCAGAGCGCGGGCAGCTCTGGACTGGTACCAGCGCTGCTTCGGCTTCCAGCGCTTCCTGCTGAGCCCGCAGGAGAGGCTGGCCGAGGGCTACGTGCTGGGCGGGCAGGGGGTTGGCATGCTCCTGCTCGCCCTGCAGAGCGCCCAGGGCTCCTCGGGGCCCAGCTGCAAGCTCGTCCTCGCCGAGTCCCTCTCCAAGGACAGCCCCAACCAAGTCGACACCTTCCTCGCGCAGCACGGCGGGGCTGGGATCCAGCACGTCGGCCTCTGCACGCCGGATATTGTTTCCACCACCAGGGCGTTGCAGCAGGCTGGTGTGCGGTTCTTCATGCCCCCCACCACCTATTACAGCCAGCTGGGCAAGGAGGAGGAGATCCGAGGGGCTGGGCAAGACCCCGACATGCTGGCAGAGCTGGGCATCCTGCTGGACACCACGGTGCCTGGGGAGAACAAGGGGCCTTGCACTGATGGCACAGAGAGCCCTTCCCGGAATTACTTGATGCAGATCTTCACCCATCCCATCTTCTCCGAGGAAACCTTCTTCCTGGAGCTCATCGACCGGCGGGGAGCCCCTGGCTTCGGGGAGGGCAATATTCGGGCGCTGTGGAAAGCTGTGCAGGTCTATATGGACCAGCGGCAGTAGAGGCAGCCTTGCTGCAGCAGCTCCCCTTCTCTCCGACCCAGCCCTGGGGCAATACCCCGCTGTAGGGCTTCCAGCAGGCGCCTGGCAGAGCCCAGGATGGCAGGGACCAAGGGACGTCTCCAGCACAACCCCGAGCCAACACCAGCAGTGCAGCAGCAGGTTGCTCGGGGCCAGGTCCAGTGGGGCTCTAAGCACTCCCGGGATGGAAGTTTCCTCCCCCTCCTCGGGCTCCCACTGATTTATCAGCCTTACATTAATATTATTCTGCCTTAATTTCATGTGAATCTAACGAGACCTGTGCCTGCAGCACGGCCAAGAGCACTGCTGGCACAACAACCCCACGTGGGGGGATGAGGAGCGTGCTATGGACACTGCAGCTCACCACCAGGTACCAACCAGAGCATCGTCAGCCCCCAAATAGGGAAAGTGACTGCCTCTTTCTCACCTAAATTAAAGAGTTTTAAAGAGTTAACCTCAGAGATCATCATAACTTTTTCTTCTCCTATTTAAGATTTGCTGAGTGCCAGGTGAGGATGGAAGGGCCCTTCCCACTGCCCAAAGGAGTCTGTCCCCAGCCCTGTGGTCCCTCAGGATGAGGCCACCCGCCCCTCTAACACATCCCCCAGGCCCCATGGGGTGTCCTGCTGCAGGAGGGCTGACAGCTGCCCTTCCCGCAGAGGTGCTCTGGGTGCCTTACGTAGGAGCAGAGGGGTTGGGGGCACCCATGGGAAGGGGTGCAATAGCCAAGGCACCGCTCTCTCACAGCCCAGACACCACCAGTACAGACTTGGTGTAGCAGAGCCACGCTGCAGCAGAGGCAGAAAAATCACTTCAAAACTTAAAAACACCACCTTTGGAGATTTATTAGAAAGCCCATGGCTCAGATTCAGTAAAAACAAGCATCAAAAGGGCTAGGGGAGGCATGAGGGTACAGCAGCAGCCCCAGTCGCTGGCTGGTGGCCGAGTTGCAGACGTGTGCCAGGGCTCGCGGGCAGCCGGGGCCGCGTCCTTCCTGCTGCCCGGGGGGGCTTCAGCCGAGCAGGGAAGGCGAGCCCAGCCCCGGGTCACATCCAGCACCACGCTGGTCCCCCCGTGAAGGCCGGGTGACGTGCTGGTGGCCGTGGGGCTGGAAGGAAAAGCACAGGAGACCGCTACAGGGCCACGGCGGGACCCGCTGCCACCCTATACCCTGCATGAGACTCACCACAGTGTGGGTGCCCGGTGGTCCTGGCTATCGCAGAGGGCATCAGGGTGGGTTGGGAGCCCGGAGGAAGGCGCGGAGGGAGAGCTGTGTCCCGGGGCGGGTGCTGTCCCCTGCCCCTGGCTTCGCGCCCCGCTTCCGCTTGGAGCCCTGAGGGAGAGGGGCTGGGGCTGAGCCAAACCCCGAGGACCCCCAGGGGACCCCCAGGGACAAAGCCAGCCCGGCAAATCCCCCCCTGCCCACAGGACGGCTCCTGCACACCCACCTTGGCAGGGCCGCTCTCCTCCCCGCGCTGCCGCTCGCACACCTTCAACACCTGAAAGGAGCCCAGGAGAGCCCAGGGCTGATCAGCACCCAGGGCAACGAGCTGGGAAGTCCCCGCAGGGGGTAGGGAGTACCCCAGGACCCCAGGAGATGGAGGGGAGGGAAGTCCCAACTCTCCCCAAACACCTTCTTCATGGCCGTGGACACCGCCGAGGCACGGAACTCCTCCTCTGTGACCCAGCGGGACGGGGATGAGGCAAGGTCCAGGGTCACGTCCCCGTCCAGGGGCAGGGAGTACACCACATAGGTCTGGTGGATGTGAGAGAAGACGTGGACAACCTGCAAGGGGAGTGGGAGACACTGAAGCTGGCAGCCTGCAGGCAGCAGGGGATGCATCACTTGCCCCACAAACACACTGCCAGGGCCCTGAAGAGCCAGGCAGGGTGCGGGAGCGGTGCCAGCAGGGGACAGGATCCCCCCTCCCGTGCTGCATCCCCCATCGCTGAGCATGTGGGGCTTGTCCCACGCCCCACACTCACCTCCCCCATGAACCGCAAGCTCCCCGCTGCCACAGGCAGCCCCGTCCACGCCTGGAGGTGATCCCGCAGCACCTCCCGCTGCTGCTCCTGCTGCAGACCCGGAGCCAGTGGGACACTGGGGAACTCCCAGAGCCCGGCCAGGAGCCCTGGGGAGAGGGGACACGAGGGACATGAGCCAGCAGGAGGTGCACCCAGGGGTGCCGAGCCTCTCACAGCCCAAGAGGCTCCTTTCCCAGCCCCAGCACTCCCTGGCTGCTCTGCCCAGGTGCTTTTTTCCCCTCTCCCACCCGTTTGGGTACCCGAGCTGGGTCTCTGCACGATCAGGTACTCCAGGGCCCCGCGGCGGCCCCTGCGCTCCAGCACGCACGTGGCCGTTTGCTCCACCCGCGGCTGCTTCTTCGCTGCTTTGCGGGGGAAGTTGGTCACCCCCAGGCTGCTGTCCCACGGCTCGGCGGCTGGGGGGCACAAGGGACAGTCCCCAACAGCTGCAAGCACCAACACAAAGGTCACAGCAGGGCCCAAACTCGGTGCCACCACCGCCAGGATCGACCCCGGTGCTTACCGCAGTCCTCGACATCAGGCACCGGGGGGAGTTTTCCCAGTAACTTCTGAGAGGCCAAGGCCAGCTCCTTCTCCACCTGGAGAGGGGACAGGAGAGGGGACAGCTGGCAGCCCACAGCCCCCAGCAGGCTGGGAGGGGACGGTTTTTGGTGCCACACCTACCCTGAGCCTCGCTCGGCAGTGCTGCTTCACGGGGCACTCCCCGCACAGCGGCGCCTTGGGCGTGCACACGGTCGCCCCCAGCTCCATCAGGGCTTGGTTAAAATCCCCCGGGCGGCTCCTGTCCACCAAGGCATTGGCCATGGCCCTGCAAGAAACAGCAGTGAGGGGCAGGGAGCCCCCAAACAGCATGAATTGCAGCTCCTGCCCGCGAGGGGAGGATGCTCCCGGGCAGGCAGAGGCCACGCAGGTCCTTTCTCCTGAGCTTCCCAAGAGCTCCTGCACCCCTGGCCTCCCCCTGCTGCAGGCTCAGCTCCCAAAGGATCCTGCCCTCAGCCACCACGCAGCACAGCCACAAATCCCTCAGGGCTCCCCTACCAGAGGCGGTCGATGACAGGCGGGCTGCTGGGGTCAGCGCCGATGCAGCGCAGGCGGCAGAGGACACGGATCACGTTCCCATCCACGACACCCGTCGCCTGCAACCAGGAGCAGGGGTTACCACCTGCACCACAACGCCAGGAGAGCCGGGCACAAAGCTCAGGGAGCCCCCAGCTCGCCAGACCCAGCAGCAGGACCCAGCCAGGAGTGGGGCTGGGTGGCAGCGAGGGGAGACGTGTCCCTGCCGGCCACCGAGAGCTCTCACCTGCCCATAGGAGATGGAAGCGATGGCTCCTGCCGTGTATCGGCCCACTCCTGGCAGAAGTTTCTGCAGCTCCTCGGCTGTCCTGGGCATTTGGCCAGCCAGCTCGGACACCACCTGGGAGACAGAGCAGCCAGGGCAGCTGAGCTGGGTGTGTAGATGTGACCCACAAGAAGGGGTCCCAGCCACGTAGCCTTGTGCCAGCAGCTCGCAGCCCCAGCGAGGCAAGGCAGACGCGAGCCAGCACCCACCCAAACGCCCAACACCCCAGCACCTTCCTCGCTGCCTCCTGCAGACGCTTTCCTCGGGAGTAGTAGCCGAGTCCTGCCCACAGCTCGTTCACCTCCTGCCCCAAGAGACACAGAGCAGCGTCAGATCGGGCACGGAAAGAGCCACGAGGGCAGGGAGAGCACCCAGCCCCAGCGCTGCTCACCTCCAGCGACGCCTCTGCCAGCGCCTGCAGCGTCGGCCACTTCTGCAGAGCAGGGGGAAGGTGACAAGGGAGGGACGAGCACGGCCGTGCTCTGCCCCTGGGGGTCTGCCACAGGCAGAGGTCAGGGCCACCAAATCAGGGACCTGAGGGCACACCGTGAGGAGCACTCACCTGCATCCAGCGGTTGTAGTAGTCGATCACCGTAGCCACCTGCGTCTGCTGGAGCATGATCTCAGACACCCACACTGCCGGCAGCACGCAGGGATCAGAGCAGAGGTGCCAACACCACCCACACCCCTCACAGCACGGGCTGTGACCACCCCAGTACCGGTCACAAGCACCGCAGCAGCATCCAGCCCACCAGACCCCATCCCACCAGACCCCAGCCCCACACACAGTCCCACAGGAGCTCCCTCAGGCCCAAAGCTGCCTCTCAGACCCCCCAGAGCCACACAAGTGGGGCTCAGTGGCTCCTGCGGCCATGTCAGGGGCCCAAGCAGCTTGTTGTAAGGATGGGAGCTGAAGCCACAGATCCTCACAAGGCCATATTGTACGTCCAGGTCAGTAACAACACAGGGTGCAGCCCCTGCTCCTCACCTGCATAAGCCCGTCTGTTGACATCCGGCTCAGTCACAGCCTAAAAGGGGACAAGAATAGAGCATAAGAAATGGGGGCACAGCACCCCAGCACAGGGAGACCTGCATGTGGAATAAAATTGCTCATGGTGTGTTTTGAACACTATATAGGAGTATAAAAGATATTTCCTCAAGTGCCAACACGTTCTGACTTCAGCAACATCAGATTTAAACACCATAGGAGAGCCTTGCAGCACTACTCAGAGAGATGCTGCTGTAAAGCTGACGCCCACCCCCAGCACCCCGATGGCTGTCAAACCACCTTTTGCCAGGCCTAGCACTGAGCAGGTAAGAGCTGTAACAAAAGCGCTTGACAGGCTTAAAGCAACAGCAGAAAACCCTTTTGACAGCTGTAGGATACCAAAGACAGGATTAAAAAGTGTCCAGAAGACAACTGGATCAAGGGAGAAGCGCTCAGGCTCAGAGACTGAGATTTTCAGATCCACCCCACGTTACTGTTCACATTTAGGCACTCACCTACAGATGACCCATCACATAATTACCGGCACCACCTGGAGCACCATCCCATCCCCACCACCTCCTCCCATTTTCATGCAGCTGAGGGAAGCCTCGCCTCGACAAAACCACCGCAGCCAGCATCGCTCCCCCGGGGCAGAGGGACGGGCTCCCCGCCGCAGCAGCCCCGCTCGCCCTTACCAGCGCCCTCCAGGGCAGGTCCCTCTTGCTCTGGTCGTACCACGCCAGCAGCCTGCCCCGCAGCGCCTCCACCTCAGCGGGGTCCCCGAAGAGGTGCAGCGCGGCTGAGGGAGCGGGGCGCCCTGCAGGGAGAGCAGCACGGGGTCAGGGCACAAGGACAGAGCGGGGGCTGCGTGAGCGCCTACGGCACAGCACCGCCGGGGCCCCGGTGGGGACAGCGGCCACAAACCGGGCACAAACCGGGCTGCCCGCCCCCAGCCACCCCCGGCTCCCCGCAGCCTCCCCACCCTGCGGGCACCTCCGGGGGCCGCCGGGCCCTTGCTGCCCTTCCCGGCCCCGGGGGCCGCCCCCCTGCCCCGGCCGCCGCCCCTGCGGAGCCCCCGGGCGGCCGCGGCCCGCAGCGGGCCCATGGTGGGACCGGGGGGGGCCTCCACGTGCGTTTTTCCCGGGAAAACACCCCCCCAGCCCCGCCCCCGCGCGCGGACCAATCAGAGAGCCGCTTGCCCCGCCACAGCCAATCGCAGACGGGTGTGGGGGAGGGGTTTCGCGCCCTCCCGGATACAGGAGGCTCCCGGGAGGGGGCGTGGCCCCGTGGCGCGGCGGAGCCAATCAGCGCGGGGAGAGGGAGGGGCGGGGAGGTTATCCCCGCCCCTTCCCTCACGGGTCCTAGAGGCTGACGCACAAGGCCCCTCGGGGCTGTCCATGCTAAACGCCTGTTCGCACAAAAACGAAATTTAAGTCAAAATCCGGTTTGGGAAAGCGGAGAGAAAAAAAAAAGAAAGCGTTAGAAGGAAAAGAGGTATATAAAGGGCTGTCAGCACAGGGAGAGGCGAAGAGCGAGGCGAGCGGTGGGAGCAGGCAGCGCCGAGACAGCCCGCACGGGCCAGGCTCCGGAGCGGCCGTGATGGCGGCGGCCATGCTGGGGGCGGCCATGTCGCGGCGGGTGCCGGTGGTGGACGTGCAGAGCGGGAACCTGGCGGAGCTGTGGCCCGGGATGCTGCTGGCGCTGCGCTCCGCCGCCTTCATCGCCGTGGACACGGTGAGGGGGCACGGGGGGGAGGTGGGGGGGCTCCGGGGGGCGGCTGACGGCGGCTGACGGCTGTGCCCGTGCAGGAGCTGAGCGGCCTCGGGGCCAGGAAGGCGCTGCTGAGCCCGTGAGTGGGGAGGGGGCACCGGGGGGGGGGAAGGGGGCACCGGGGGGGGACCGGGAGGGCTCCGGGGGGGTCCTGGGGGGGTCACGAAGGGCTCCGGGGGGTATCGGGGGGGTCGGGGGGTACCGGGAGGCACCTGGAAGGCACCGGAGGGTCCCAGGGGGGTCCTGGGGGGGGTAACGAGGGGCTCTGGGGGGCTCCGGGGGGTACAGGGAGGGCTCGAGGGGGGTCCCGAGGGGGTAAGGGGGGCACCGGGAGGCACCGGAGGGGTCAGGGGGGGCTCTGGGGGGGTAACGAGGGGCTCCGGGGGGCACCGGAGGGGTAAAGGGGGTACTGGGGGGGTCAGGGGGGTACCGGGAGGGTAGCCGGGGGGTAAAGGGGGGGTCCTGGGGGGATAACGAGGGGCTCCGGAGGGCACTGGAAGGGTAAAGGGGGTACCGGGGGGGTAAGGGGGGTACCGGAGGGCACTGGGGACTCCCGGGGAGTCACTGGGAGCTCACTGGGAGGTCACTGGGAAGGTACCCGGGGACGCTGGGGTGTACCGGGGGTGGTCCCGGGCCCGGTGGTCTCCCCCCCGTTGGTGTTTTGGTGCCCGGTGTCCCGGTTTTACGGGCATGCTGCCCGCAGGTGCATCGAGGAGCGGTACCGAGCTGTGTGCAGCGCCGCGCGGACGCGCTCCGTGCTGTCCCTGGGCATCGCCTGCTTCAGGCAGCTCCCCGGCAAGGTAACGGGGCTGCCGCGGGGCCAGGGTGGGTGCTGGGGGCTACCAGGGCGAGCCCTGGGTGCGTGCGGGGCGCTGACCGCTGCGCTGTGCTCCCCTCTCCCTCAGCCCGAGCACACCTACCTGTGCCAGGTGTACAACCTGACGCTGCTCTGCACCGAGGAGTACGTGGTGGAGCCACAGTCGGTGCAGTTCCTGGTGCAGCACGGCTTCGACTTCAACAAGCAGTACTCGCAGGGCATCCCCTACCACAAGGGCAATGACAAGGTGAGGAAGCGCTGCTGGGCGCGTGCCCTCGCCCTCGTCCTTCCCTCGCCTTCATGCACCTCGGCGTGCCCTGCTCCAGGCTGCTGGGGAGGTTCTGGTTCCCCAGGAGCCTCCTTCCCATGCCTGTTACGTGAAGAAAGGCTCAAAAAAGGAACCTGAACGCAGCGTATCCTTCTTACCTCTCCTATTTTATATCCAATGTCACTCACAGCAGCTGCTCTTCCAATTATTTGGGCATTTCTTTTATCAGAGCAGGTCGTGGCTGTAAGCAGCGTAGTGCAACAACAGGCCCTGAGGATACCTGGCGTGGCATTAAGTCGCTGTGCTAAGGTTTACTGACTAATCCCTCCTCTTTCAGGGCAATGAGACCCAGAGCCAGAGCATTCGAACCTTTTTCCTGGAACTCATCCGAGCGAGAAAGCCTCTCGTTCTGCATAACGGGCTGATCGATCTGGTCTTCCTGTACCAGTGCTTCTACGCTCACCTCCCAGACAACCTCGGCACTTTCACCGCTGACCTCTCGGAAATGTTTCCAGCGGGAATATACGACACCAAATACGCTTCAGAGTTTGAGACCCGCTTTGTGGCATCCTACTTGGAGTATGCTTTCAAGAAGTGGTGAGCGGCACACCGGTATTTAAAGCTTTGGGGTGAAAGAGGGAATCAGTGCTTGGTTTATTTTTCCAGGCAAAGGATTTAGGTCTTTGTATTGTTGCAGTGACTGAAGAAAGGAGCTTTTCTGTGATTTTTTTTTTTTTTAGGATGCACCACATAAGGGTGCATCTGGTAATTCACTGTTTGGTGGGCAGCAGTGGAAAGAGGATTTCAGTCTTTTGCTGGCAGTAATTGTAACGACAATGACCTTATTTTTTTTTTTTTATTTAATTTTAATTGGACTGAAAACAAGTTGATTCACTGCGTGGCCCTGGTCCAGCAGCGCCACAGAGATGCCAGCAGGAACACAGGCAGAGCAGATTCCCTGTGAACTCAGCGAGGGAGCAGGGCTGTGCCTGCTGAGCCTGCTGTAACACAGGTTATTTAGTAAAGGGGGGTGCTCCCTATCTCCTGACGCTGGCTAGCTCCGCCACAACTCTTTTTTGTGAGATTCTCACTTGGAGCAGGTTCCTATTCCCATCACTTCCTTCCAAGCAAAGGTTTGCTCTTGTTCCAAGGCTCTTGTCTTGCTTCCTGCCCTCAGCTCTGAGGATATCTTCCAGGTGAACAAATTAGAAGCAGCAGTGTCTGTTCTGTTTGTCAGCCTGGGCCCTGGTTCTGCAGTCGCTGCACAATCTGAACAAGGCACTGGCGGTGGTACAGCCCCTTGAATCTGCTAAATTCACACCATGCAGAGCAGAAATGGTATCTTAGTGCCTGTTTTGTATTAGGAAATGCTGTTTTGACAGGTCTGAAAATGTTCGAGATGGTTCTTCTCAAACAAAAATACTTTTTTTTTTCCTGACAGGATGAAAACACTTTTAAAACAGGACTCTTAATGTTTTAACCTACAGATCTACTTACCTCCAAAGCTTTTGGGCGTTTTAGCCAGCTGTTGGGACAAAACGGTTGTTTTTTCATGAGATGGAAAGCATTTCTGGTGTCTGCATTGCCCAGGTTTGATGTGTCTGGGTGGTGGCTGCTAGATACACCACAACTCCTTGGGTATTTCCCTTTGTCCATTAACATCACCAGGACTAACACATCTTACTGCCCTGAATATTCAAAACCAAGATAGGCAGACCCTTCTCCCATAGCTTCACCAAGGACAGTGCTGTCCCTGCCTGTATTGAGGAATAAGGGGAAACAGCATTTAAATCAGCACAGAAGGGATTATTTATTGAAGTTCTGTTCCCTGGACTGACTTCCCTTGCAGCAGGCTGTCAAACAGGAGCTGGAGCTCAAGAGCAAGAAAGCAGAGGAGCTGAAAGTTGGTGCAGAGCAACGTGTTCGCACCAGCCCTGCTCTGGGGTGTCTTTGAGTTAACTGCGTGCTCTGGTGTGTTCCAGCAAGCGAGAGAACTGCAAGCTGAGGGACTCCGGCAGCCAGCACCTCACCATTGAGTTCTGCAACTACCCCGAGAACATGTCCCACTACATTGACTATCGCCACTGCTCTCTGGAAGAAGCAAGCAGCGTGGGAGGGGCAAATAACGTGCCTGTCTGCGAGAAATTTTCAGTAAGTAATGGGAATCCCTGCTTCCTACCTCGCTCTATGGAAAAAGACATGTGGCCAGAGCAGGAGGTGGTAGGAGGGCACCTGGGAGCTTCCACTTACTTGCTTCATGATAGAGGGAAGATTTTCAAGCTTTGCCTTTTTGGTTTCAAAGCCACACAACAGCATGCTCTGTTCTGAGGCAGTGAATTTCACAGGTTACATTAGTAGCCAAGATTCAAAGAGATAATACAGCCCTAAATAGAGGGATGGTGTGAGTTACAGTACCTGCTGCTGCCTTGGGAGGGCTGGGAGTTCTAAAGGAGTTTGTCAATTCCTTTCCTGTGCCGTGGGGCTGTAACTGGACACGGTGCTCCAGGCACAGCCTCATGAGCCCACGAGTAGAGTGGAAAATTACCTCTGCTCCGTGTTCTGGGGATAGGCTGCTGTAACCAGGCTGCCAGTGGCTACAGGCTTCTCTCTCCTTCTCCTTAGGCCTACGGCTGGTGTCCAAATGGGGTGAAGTGTCCCCAGTCCCATAACATCGACCTCATAATCGATGAGGATGACAAGCTTTTGGAGAAGCGGAAGAAACGCAAACACAAGTGGAAGCGGCGGAAGAACGCAGAAGAACCTGCAAAGGTGCTTGAACAGGAAAGCTCAGGGAAAGACATGGAGATAGCTCAGAACGGGGAGGAGGGACCGCCGCCAAAGCAGAGCTGCTATGAAGCTGCGGCAGAGGTGGAGGAGATGACACCCAACGATGATGACTGGCCACTGGAGGAGGAAAACCCCACTGCCGTGGCACCAGAGGCCAGCTCAGACACCAGCACACGTGCTAGATGGGAAGAAGATCTGGGGAGCGCTGGAGAACCTGCTGACATGAGCCCTTCTGCCAAGGGACACGCCTCTGACAGTGACCAAGTGGAGGGGAAGTCAGAGCTCCCTTCTGGAGCAGCCTCAGCCAGGCACCCAGACAGCCCCCAGACTGAAGCAGTGTGTGCTGCAGGAAAGCAAAAGGAAGCCCAGGAGCTCCCGTCGCAGGGGGGCATCCACCGAGCTGGTTTTGATGCCTTCATGACTGGTTACATCATGGCTTACGTCTGGATGCTCAAGAAGAGAAAAAGCACAGACGGTAGCACAGAGCCCTGGTGTCCGGACTGTCACAATAAACTGTACCTCAGCGGGAAATCAGTGCCACTTCAAATAGTGAAGAGCTCCTTTTCTAAGTCTTCCAAAGCTCACAGCCGGAAGATGAAGTTGGCCTGGGACAGCACATAGAGCTAGGGGACTCCTGGCTGAACTGGGCTTTTTTCCCCCCTCAGTTGTTAAAGTTCTTTATTCTTTCAAAAATTGACCAGAAAGGGAGCAAGTTTCTTATCTGTGGTTTTGTTTTGACTTCTTGACTAATTAAATTGCTCTCAGTTGGAGTTCTCCCTGGTGTTCCTCAGCAGCACAAGGGGTGATAAAGGCACAGGTAAGGTTGGAGGGAAGAGAGGTGCACTTCAGCTGCACCCAGGGCTGTAAGTGGCAGCAGTGATCCCCACTCAAAGTGGGTTTAAAAAAAAACAACAGGCTTAGGGTTGTCTTTCTGGAAAGACCCTCTGATAACTCCTTCAGCACGGGTTTCACTTGCAGAGGAAGGGCAATCCCTTGATAATGTAAGAGGAGACAGAGGCCAGAGAACATCCTCCCAGATCTTGCCTTTACCCTTAATATTTGCTGCCACTTAACCCAGTAGCTTAGAGGAAGACAAACCTTTTCAAAAGGACCACATGCTGAAGGTCAAAATCTACATTATAAAAAGCATGAAAAGGCCCAGTTGTCACATACAATTATTTTGATAGAAAGTGCTATTAATCAATGACTGGAGGAAGATGTGATGCTTCTGTTGCACACCAGAAGGAAGCAGGCTAGTTCTTCAGGCAAAGCACACATTTCCATGAATCTTTAGGGAGGTGTTACTTTTGATACTCATAATTATTCCCCGTCTTTCTAAGGAAGCTGAGAAGGAAAAAAGTGTTTTGGTTTTTGTTTGTTTAAAAGCCCAGAGAAGGGTTCCACCTAATACTTGTAATTTTAGTTGTGGTTACAACATAGATGAAACCTTTGCTTCTGCAGGAAAAAAGTAGAAAGTTGTGCTGGGCTAGGTGATTCTAAGCAACAGCAGGTCTTTTACACTTCTAAATAAGGGACTGAAAGCTCCTCTTAAACCCTGATGTGTTGCTTCCTGTGCTTACCGAAGCTAGGCTGTAGGGCTAGGACACTGCAGTCACCATGGCAAGCTCCCTGCAGGCTGAGTGCTATCAAAAGCATCTTGTAGGTCACAAGTTACTGCCTACTCTTCAGAGCACTATAAGGAAGAATAGAAAAAAGGCTTTGAGTCTCATGGGTTGAATAGTGTTAACACTTCAGGAAGATGCAGGAGGGAAATAACACAATAACGATGACAGTTCTCTTTGTTTATAACTCAGCACCACGTACTGATAACATCTCAAAACCACCATGAATATCATCTATAGCTAATGTAAGCATTTGAATCAACGTTTGTGTAACCTAGAATTGTCCTCTTAATCACAAGACTCCACCCTTGATTTTATTTTTATTTTGAAAGCAAGATGGGAAAGTTTACAAAACCTGACCAAGAAAAAATTATGAAAATATTTAACTGGATTCATCTTTGGTTACTTCTTATTGCAGTTCCAATAAAACATACACCATTTCTATAGTTCAAAAAAAAAAAAAAAGTCAGAAGGTCAATCAACATAAAAACAAGACGTGCTTTCTTCACATATTCATAAATATCCACAATATTAGAAAAGTTGTTTTGCAAAGATTTTTTTTTTTCTGGCAGTGTTAACTTACTATTATACACAAGCTACAAACTTCTTCCTAAGCCTTTAATTACAAGTTGAGCTATTTACAGTCTGCAAAATATTAAGACGTAAAACTCCTTCATAAATATGAAAATAGATCATCTTGCAAAGATCTTTATACTTAATCAAATATCTGGCTGCCCCTCCTCCCCAAAAAAAAAAGGTTATTTGTTTTGCATAGAAATGTAGTGACATGCAATATAAACAATAGCATTAAGTGCAAACAGGAATTATTCAAGTGTCTTTAGTCGTACTGGCAAAAAATACCAATGTTCTGTTACACAACACATTGATGCCTTTCCAGCAAGTAGAAGTCTACTAAAGCCCCTTGTCTGCACTGCTTCTGAGGGGCAGCAACTCACATGCATCCTCTTAGTTGCCTTTTAGCAACCTGCAACCACAACAAAAATAGCTTATAACAGACATGTAAATGAATTCAACATAGAAAGATTTAAAGTGAATTAAAAACATCTTTGATCTCTTCAGGGAACCTAGCAATGTGTAGAAAGTCTTTTAAAAGAGCAAGAATGGCTCCTGTAAGAAAGTCAAAAACCATGATAAAATCCAATCACGATAAAACTTTGTCACATCACTATAAAACAGGGAGTTTGCTGACCACACGTTGGTATTTACGTTCATCAGTAGCTGTCAGAAAATGGCCCCCAGTAGAAAAGCACCTTCAGATGGGCAGAAAACCTAGGAGTACTCGCTAGGTGCAACCTGGATTCAGCTTTGCACAACCAAAGGGATGAGACTTAGTGCCAACTGCATCCAGACCCTTGGAAATGCCATGTTTGAGCAGGCATTAAGCTGTTTTAAGACTGCCTTTTACTCCAGTGCCTCTTTTCCCATGCAGACCAAGAATGCAGGAAAGGCCTGAGCCTTTGGTATCCCTTGGTATTTCTTTCTGACATCTCCCCCTTGGTACAAACAGCTAGAAAAGGTGATGGATGTGCCCTGTGTCAGCTGGCTGCACTCAGAGTAGACACTTAGGGAAATAAAAATTTAGCCGTGTTGCTTTGTAAGAGATCCATTCAGGGCAGGGAAACGTTTTAAGAGATAGTGCTATAAGACACAGGTGAGGTCACTGTGACGGGTGTTTGAGAGGTACCCCAAGCCTGGCTGCACAGGCTTTGCAGTCTGTCAGAGGGTACCAGGCTTCCCAGCAGGGTGGCAGCTCTGAGGACCAGGGCAATGCAAGCCAGAGGCACGCACCTGCGCTCTGCTGAGGCTGCGGGACTGCTTCCTTGTAGGCTGGGGATCCAGAAGTAAACCATTCCTTATTATTGCTCGTTTGTCTGAAGTCATGCATCTACGTGCATCTTGTGACAACAGAAGCTGGTGCTGGTGGTTTCCCTCCTGAAAGATTAGTTGTGTAAAAGAAAAAGAGGAAGAAAAAAGCAGGCACAAGGCCGGCAGCCAGCCGTCAGTTGAGTTGTGCTGACCGGTTCCCTGTCCTCAAAGGAAATTACACGCACACAGTGCCAGCCCTTCAAGCTGCTCCGTGCTCTGCAGACAGGATACACAAGACAAGCTACTCTACAGATCAGCACCTTCTAGAGGCAGAGAGCTGTGAGCCACAAGAGGTGTTCTTGGTAAGGATGGGCATTTTTCAAACTGCTGACGACTGCCTAATGCAGCACAGACTGCTCAGTAACTAAAGGACACTTTCTCATTTAATTCCTTGCAGCCATTACAAGGGATAATTGCTGCTCAGGTTGAGACATTTCACAAGTTATAACTCACAGAATAGTTACCTATACCTCCAAAAAGCTCAGTATCTCAGCCAAGAAAGAGCTTAGGCTTTCTTCTTCATCCGTTCCTTGAGATTGGAAAAGAGTAGGAAAAGTCCATCAGGGAGTACCAGCTTACATTTTCCATCCTTACATGAGAGCAGGAAGTGTAACAGATTACTTGGATAGAACTCTGGACTTCCAACCCCTCAGAGCCTACTGTATCACCTGCTCAGTGAGCATGCAATGAAACCTCAGTTAGGAATGATAATGTAGGTTAAAAAAATAAATAACAAAAACCCCACATTGTTGTAGGCAATAATAGCAGAAGGGCAGGATGTGGAACACATCACCACAGAACAAGCTTTCCCATGCATCTCATCCCAGAGTGGGGATCTCTGATACTGGTTCCAGCAAGCAGCTTGGAAGCACGTGCTGCTAATGCTTTTACAGCTACCTGCTGGTGGATGGAAGGAAAAAAAAAGAAATAAAGTAGATAATCCTGTTTTGTGACAGGAGAAACTTATGAAGATAACAGATCCTTTCTATAGAAGAAAAGAAGTAATTGGGGACAAACTAATTTTCTTAAATTTGACAACTCAAAGCCCTTCTGTGAGTCTACCGTTTCTCCTCCAAAAGCACTCATGGCCACAACACTGCTGGCAGCTTCCCTTGAGCAGGGGATTCCTGTCCTTCATCACACAGTCTGCTTTTAATTAAGAACCTATAATTACTGTGCTGGCACTAATAAGATAGGATGTCCTACCAGAGAGGGAAGTGAACGTGTCCCTTCTACCTGGTGATGATGGTCAGCAGTTAATCTAGATGCTGTATTTAACTGTTCTGCCGCAAGAGATCACGCTCTCCATTCAGCTCTTCAAAGATAAAAAGCCCAGGAGCTCAGAACTGCTACTTTCACTGGCAGTTTCTCAAGAAGCCCAGAAATGACAGCACCTGGAAGGTGGCTCTCCTCTTGTGCCCTGGGCAAATCTTCCTCCACATCTGGGTCGAGACACACAAAGAGCTGTGCAAGAAAGCGGTGCTCAGTGTCCTGCTTCCCTGCACTAATGAATCATTAATAAATCCCAAGGGAAACGAGAAACACCAGGGAACAGGTTGTTCTTGTTAATTGGAAAGTACTTATCATGTGACTCAGCCTGCAGACTGCAACCAGCGTGAGGGCTTTTGTTTCTGAAAGAAGAGCTTGTTTAATGCTGCAGCACAGCTCTAAGAGATCCCTGTGCCCAGTTCCAGAACGGAGGCTCTGATTCGCGTGTACTGCTTGCAGAATGCTAATGCAAACCCTGCAGGAGTTTAGAGCAGCTGGTCAGTCAGAGGAAAAGGGAAAACCTACAGTTCGCTCTTTCTACCCCATGTGGAACTTAAGGCCTTGAAATGCTCCATGCTGGAATCCAGGTCGAACTCTTTACTTGGTGCCTGCTTCTCGCTACTACTGCTTGGAAGGGACTACGGGGCCCGCATGGACATTCTGGCTGGAGTAGTTCCCCCTCCTAAAGTAAATCAGGAAGGAAACATAGCTTGAAATAAAGTTAAAATAATCAGTCTCTCCAGATGCTGTCCGCAGCTGTTTGACAGCCCATTCTTACCATCTGCTGGGTCTCTTGAGTATGAAACCCAGCACCACAGAGAAACAGAGTTTAAGTGACTGGGAACAACTCAAGGACATGTTCAGTTTGAGCCCTCTCTTCATATGCCACAAGTTGACTGCGTGCTGCCACTTGCTGAGTTGTTGGAGGTCTGAGACAATGGGGCAGTGCTGTCCCCATCGTGCTCCCTGAAGGGCCGTGCCTCTCTCCTCGGCGCTGTGGAAGGACCAACACTGAACAGAGGCTTTGTAGACTCCAGCGGTGTATTTTTCAGTAGGTCATCTTCCACCTCCATCTCTTCAGAAGGGAGACAACCAGCAAACACCTGTGAGGAATGTCCCTCAGAGTTCACTGAATTCTCAGCTGGGAGCCTTTTGTAGGATAGTGGCTCAGGCTGGGCCAGCGCTAATGGTTGATTACATGCTGGATCTTCACATGTGTTCTCAACAGGGTAAAACCCATTTTCCTCCTGGGACACAGGCCCATCTGAACAGTCCATATCTTCCTCTTGTCCTGGTACAGGAAGAAATTCTGACCTGTGAGGCTTGGCTTGAAAGGGAGGAATCTCTGACACACCGTATTTACTGCTACTCAGGAGTTTTTGCCGAACCTCTGCACTTAGTTGGGTTGGGTCACACCTGCTGACGGTTGAGGACAGCCCACCAAACAGCCCATATTCTTTGTGTGGCAGTTCAGGGGAGACTGGAAGCGATCTGCATTTCCTGCCAGGAGGGAGGGAAAACTCCTGCCAGTCCGTGCTATATGCCTGCCGGAACTGGGACTGGCTGGCTTTCAGGCCACCTCCTGCCTCTGGAGAATGCAAGTCAAACACAAGAGAGATCACAGACTTGCTTGGCATGTCAAAGAATTTTATCTTTCCACCCTTGAGGTCCTCCCGTGCATTGAAGGGATTAACTTTCCGGCCTAAACCTTTGCTTGGTGTATAGTAGGGGTCCTGGACATTTATCTTCCTGGAAGGCTTGCGGGAGAAGATATCCGACTGGCTGCGTGATAACCAGATATTCCGACGTGGACGGGGTGACTTGGGTGGGATCTTATCGTCCAGGGAACTCAAACGTTTTACTCCTGGTCCTTTTTCGATTGACCCTGAGTGGAAGAATAGAAATACCTTTAGCTTAAAGGAGCTATATGGCCGCATGCCTGTTCCCTCACAGAGCCTTCTCAATAACTGTACAGGAGAAAGGTGTACTTCTGATGTTCCAAAGTATCTTCCACAGACACATTTGCTAGTTACTTAAAAGTTTTTACACATACACAACACCACTCTTCTCCCCAGTGTATCACTGGTTTCAGACTTGGAGATTTGGCAGCCCTGTCCACAGGACCTTTTAAATGCAAAGGCAGTCAATGCTACATTTAAAGTGTTCTCTCCTCTTCATTCATACCTCAAACTGATTAAAAGTCACCTTGAAGAACCAAGCAAACTCAAATTCAGTTAATGCCATCTTACTTGTCTAGACAGTGAAACTGGACTGCTTCTGTATTATGTTATAATCAAATTTGCCACCCACATTATGGGAGATGCTAATTTAACACAGTAACATTGTCTTCAGGAAAAAAGGGAAGGAAACTGTACAAAAATCTGAAAGGAACAAAGAAGTCCTTTCAGTCCTCTATGCAAACTTTGTTTTTTTAGGGCTCCTTCAAACCTCCTCACTGCCTGTACACTGACACAAGAGAAAGGACATAGAGTGGTCTTGGAGGAGAACAATTTGCACGTTTCTACACTTATCATCATGGTTTCCAGCAGAGATTGCCCAAGATCTGTTGATGATACTGACCATAAAAGAAAGCAAATACAAGACAGTCACCAAAGAAACTGTGACATTTTCACCCTGATAGGAAAAGTCTACGACCAAAATAAATGCCCTCCTGATACCAAGAGTTAAAATCATTCCAGCCTTGAGTCAGTAGATTATCCAGTACAGAAATTAGGGATACATGAGAATTTTATGAGTAGGAGTTAAAAAAAACTTTACATATGTATGTGTATGCATGCAAATAAGTACGCACACATACACAAAATCTAAAGGTTTATCACTACAACAGGATGGGAAACTTGCAGTTGTTTTGGAAAAGGCATTAACTTTTAGAGTGTTTGGGACATGCAGCTGTCACTGGCTCTCAAGGTGCCTCTGAAAAGCTGTGGTAGAGTAATAACAATTGAGTGGATGTAATAAAATGTTATTTCCTTTCGATTACCATTTCCAGAATGAGCACGTGGACTTCTGCTTTTTCCTTTAAATACTGCCACAGTTCAGTCTGTAGGTGCTCCACTGAGGAAAGACTACGCAAGTCAAAGAACCACACATAACACTTCTCCACAAAGATGCAAGTCTAAGCCATGCTCCAAAGGCATAATGCCAGGAAAACCAAAAAGAACATTTTGTTTTTTCACTCACACCTCTCAGGTGCTTTCCAGGTAGGGGAGAACTATCACATGTGCATGCTCCATGTGGTTTGAAAGAACTGATTTTAAAAAATATATAGTTTCATATATGCATCTATTGTCTGTGTAATATATTTGACTGTACTCTAAGTTTCCAACACCAGAAATCTACTACTAGAGAAGAAATCTCGGTCAGAACATGCCCCCACGAAGAAGTGATTGCAGTTTGCTCCTCACACCAGGGGGCACTAGACAGCTTTAGAAAAAGCCCTTCAAGGCCAGCATTCCCAATGCAGATCAGGGATTCATCTTTTCCCCAGTTCACAGTACTTCTAAGGTACTTTAGAATACAATGCATCTTCTCTGCTCTTCCTCCTGAGGGAATTTAAGTAGCTTCTAAGTGTTACACATAATACATACCAAAGAAATTATATACCAAGGAAATTATGTATATGCACTAAGAAGTAGCAGGGGCAAAGCAAAAGTTGATGAATTTTCATGTACTTTCAGCTACTTACATTCCCAAATGAACTCTAAATTTTACTTCAAGAGCTTGTGGGCACAACCTTTTGAGGCACTTTAAGGAAAAGCCGTTCTTTCCCAAATGACACTGCACAGTGCACCATTGTTCCAAAATCATTTTCAGGCTTTAGGCAAAATAATTCATGAACTATATATAATACCACATTTATCTGAAATCTCAGTAGTCAAAATACAGAACACTGTACTCTCTCGCTATTAGCCTGCAGCAAGTTTTGTGCAAATACAGACATTTACCTTTGGGTTTTCTTTCATTGTTGTCAAGATTCAAAAATTTTCTGTCTCTCTCACAGTCCTCATTTCTCAGCCGGTTCAAAGTCTCCTCCAGTGTTTTGACAATATCAGCAAATGAAGGACGTAACTTCGGATCCATCTGTGAACGCACAGAAATCAGATCGTTTCATGGGGGTTTGTCCATACTATTTAGTTTTGACAGACAGAAGGATAACTTGAAGGAACTGAAGAAATTCAAGATTGTTTTAAGAAGCATGTTACTATTGGAAAAAAATCTAAGTAAAGCAGGGGAAAAGTAGTGTTCTAGTTTACGTCTATTATACTTCTCATTTCATTTTCAAGTTGGAAAGATTCAATGATGGTGTATTTTATAAAGAAAAGGTAGCAAGATATTTGACTCAGGACCTTATTTGTTGTAAAACATTTTCCACAGTTCAAAGATTTCTTTCTGTACCCCAGTTATCAGCCAGAGATTATACAACAATGTAATTTCAAAGTCTGTGTGAAGCAATAAGAATTAAAACAGAGCAACTTGGTTATATTATTCTTTAAAAGTTTGTAATTCTTCCATCATTGCTTGGGGCTTTAATTAAAATCTACCGAATGGCATTGCTGATTTTAAAGTTTCAAATCTTCTATCTTTGCATCTGTTTATCAGCCTCACTACTCAGTGTACCGGTCTGTCTTGTGAGGAAGCAAGATTGACAAGTTACATGAGAAAAGTAATACAACAGAAAAGACTATTTTGGCCCAAGTAAAATATTCTTTCCTCCGCCTCAGCCATCAGTATGTATTTATCAGTACGCATTTATTTATTCTCCCTAATAGAAATGCATCCCTAAACAAAGCCAAACATGACAACTGTAATAGAGAGCAAGCAGCTTAAATTAAGTAGTAATTTAGATGGCATTTAATCATTCTGAACACTCACCCTGCATATACGTTACAGGTTTAACTACCATAGGTAGCACTGTCTAATTATGCAGTCAAAAGTTAACCTCATTACACTGTTAAAGAGATTCCGCTTGACCTGACTGTCTCCAGCTCCCTAAAGGCTTTTTCAGAGCAGACAAGCCCTGACAGGTATCACCACCAGTCCAAAGGAGACAGAGGTGCTTTGGAAAGAACAAACCCCACAGACCTCCCTGATGCTGTCCTGCAGGTCCTGAGATGGATCCTTCTGAAGAGAACTGGTACGATTGGCAATGCTAGAACACCTTCTAGCAACACAGGGTAAAGGGCTACCAATTCCTACATACAGTGATAAAAAAAAAATCACACCTGCTTTGAATTCAAGGACTGCAATTTCCTGGCATAGGAAAACATCTTTCTGCTTTCCCTATTTCACTGAAAGGGTAAGGCAGGGTAAAACACCAAAGCATATCCTCTGTACTCTGACAAAATCAATTTGAAAAAATGAGAGTGCTGTTGCATGCTGCAGGAAGTAAGAACAGGTCTCTGCCTATTTCAGCTTGTGCTAGGAAAGATCCAGGACAACAGCAGCAATGAAAAAGTGACTCAGAGCTACATTTGCGTCTTCCATCCTGATCACTCAGTTCCTGCTGAAGTGGAATAGAAGGTTCTTCCTCAAAGCTGCAGTTCCCCACTGCTTAGCTCATGCTCATAAGCCTTCTGCATGATCATACATGATTACATTTAGAAGCATTCATGCAAGAGGGCTTATAATTTGCTGGGGGAGCTGTAGGTTTCAGACTTCCTTACATGTACTCATTTTTAAAAACGCTTTGTAACAGCAAACTAAAGAATTTTTAATCCACTACTCATACACATCTGTTTTTACTCGTTTTCTTAGGCTGCCCTAAACACATTTCCTGGCCGTAGAAAACTCCAGGGCTTTGCATATTAGTTCAGCTAATCAGCTGAGCTATACAGTTCACAGTGATTGTCAAGCCATTAAATAATAAAAAGCTATATAAAAATTACCACTCAGATCACCTATTACGGGAGTATAGCATGCTTAGGGAGATATAAGGCAGCCTTATCTATTTGCTGCCTTTTCATTCCACTAGGCAAGCGGTAAGGGAATTGCAATATGCTCCGCAGTGGAATCAGCATACTAATGGCTTGATCACAAGACAGTCATTTCCAGTTCCAGTTCAGGGAACGGACGTTTATTATGCAGGAGACAGCATTTGATGATAATCAGTAGGAGAAAATCCTTTTTCTCTGAACATAAAAAAATCTTACATAAGAATATGAGACCAGTCACTTTCCCTTTGCTCATGAATACAGTTCTACTCTGAATTTGTGCTGAAAAATTGCTTTGAATCAAGCACCATGTGTTGGATGCTGTATGATTTCTGGGGACTACAGCTGAGAGCTGAGGTTTCCACAGTCAAACCCTACTTCCACCCAAACCCTATAGTGCTCACATAGTCAAAACACTTCAGAAACATGAGTCAAGCATACCACTGTCCTACTGAAGTAAACTCCACTGTACTAAGGTGAAATTAGAGGAGCAAAATAGCTCGTCCAGATTAAGTTCCACAAACGTGCCTAGCATTAAATTATGCCACCTTGTGTCAAGAGCAGAAGTCACCCCCTCACCCATATTTTCACCTGAATGCCATTCTCCCTTTGAGCATGTGCACTTGTACTAATACAGTGCAAAGAGAGCTTGGGGCAAAGACAACTCTTAAAAGAATGGAGAGATGAGACTGCTTCTTTCAGCAGCAGTGCTGACATGAAAACAAAGCCTGAAAATCAGTAACAGACAGGAATACAAAGCCTGTTCTGAGAGTTTTCTTACAAATGCTCAGTAGGACATGGTGCTTTTGCTAATTACAGCATGGCTTGGTTGTGGTGTCTTGAGCAGAGCTTTGTGCAATAAGCATTCTAGAAGGTGTCTCAGTTTCAGGTGAGCAGTGACATTCCTAGCTTCATCCGAGTTTCTGGAAGCTCAGGTTCCCTTACTTCAGATTAAGCAGTTTACCAAAAGAATTAGTAACCTCTATTATAAGATAATTCACAGAAGGGATCCACTTCCTTGAAATTTTCATGCTGATGAGCCATGAAGGTATCCAGCATTATCATCCTTTTACTCAAATAATAAGAAGAAATTTACTCAATACTGCACACTGCCTATGGCCTTACTGATATTAAGTCATCTGTGTTTTTGGGTTCAAGTTATATTTCTTTTTTGTTGTTTGGTTGTTTGGTTGTGTGTGTTGTTTTTTTTTGTTGTTGTTGTTTTTTAAATACAATCTTGGGATTTACAGGGTTATCCCTCTTTACAAAAGGCAGCATATATAAACTTGAGAGTAGTTTAGTGCCTGCTCTTTATTTGCCTGTCCCCATTTTGTCCCCTCTGTTTATGAGAACAACTCAGAATTCTTTCTTCACAGCTCAGTAGGTCTGTACACAATAACAGCTGGATTTTGTCAGCCCGAGGGCCAGCCAGTGTCAATAACATACAACTGGTTATGATCAGCCTGAGCAGCCTGCAAGAAGCTGTTCAGTGTGCCAGACCTGTTTGTTTGGCATGACAGAACACAGAACAACAAAAGCAGAAGTCAGACTCTTTTGCAAGGAGAAAGGAAGGGATACAAAAAAATGCAAGGGACTCTCTGGGGTCTCAGAACGTGCACTGCTTCGGTCTCTTCTGTACACACTTTAAGCTCTATCTTCAAAATCCAGAGGGATTTAACTCCAGTTTTGGCCTGTCCCCTTCAGGTAAGGTACTCACGTTACAGCAGTTGAAGGCCAGCTGGAGGAAGTCAGGGGGACAGTCTCCCACCATGTGCTGGAAGGCATCATAATCTAATCCAAAATTCTGTACAAACAAGAAAAACACCATAGAGAGCAGAGATGTAAGTGAGGTTTCCTACTGGCCTAAAATATGTTTTTAGAGGGTGTCCCTACATAGAATAACCATGAACTCCATCCCTGAGCAGCCACATAGAGTGGGTTTTGAGAAAACTTCATGCATGCTCCAAACTGCAGTGTTCCCATTGGGATTTATTTGATACAGGATACCTGTAAGAGAATGAGCTGACATCAAAGCCCATTCTTCTTCTTGGATTCAACTGCAATTCATTGCACTTGAAGTGTTGCCCATGTGGATCTGGAAGCAATATCCTACACTATCAAGTTTCACCACAGTGATTTTCATAGTGTAAATTAACAGCCTGCTGTAAAACCAGAGGCTTCACTATGATGAAAATTCACCAATTAAAGTAGTTAATTTTTCAGTACATGGTACTACTAGGCTGGTGTTACAAATTACCCAGTTCCTTAAATGCACTTCTATAAGGAGATCTTCTATAAGGAGATCTGAAGGAAAGAAAAACAAAAGGATCTCTTACATATTGTGGTTCAAGACAAGCATTTTCAGAACTGGAGGTGGAAAGGCAATTTGGAAGACCCCTATGGAGGGCCAAAAGCTGCCTTGCAGATGGGACGCAGCCAAAAGGCAAGTGAAGAAAGAAGTGGCATCTCCTCTGATTAGTCAATTTTAGCTCAGATTAACAATGCTTAGTACAGTGTATGTAAAAATAAGGGTGAGCTTATTTTAGCTCCTGCCCCTTTCACAAGGCAGGGCTACTTAGAGGATGCAGTAGGTCAGAAGTGCTCTGTTCTGAATCCAGCAAGAAATCTGTATGAGCTATCACACTACAAAAGGAAAGTCCTGCAACACCCTCAATGTTCTGAGGGTTAGGGACAGGTCTGGAGCTTCTGAAAGGACTCCTCCTGATGACTGCTGCTGCACAAAGTCTGTGTCAAAACATCTCTGAGGGACCTTCTTACAACAGCATAGAATACAAAGGCCTGTTACAGGCGCTTTTTAGCGTAAGAACTATTCATCCTATCTTTGGCAGCAGTGCCAGAAGACCTAAAGGCCAGCCATTATCATGGCATATTTACCACCTCCCACCAACACGATGAACGTAACCACTTACCTCTGTGCGAGGGAGATAGTCTGGATCTGCCTGTATTCTTGCTATAATCTCACACAGAATTATACCATAGGAGAACACATCCGCCTAGGAGGAAAAAATAAATAGCTACATGGATCAGCTATGAATACACTATTCTTATCTGCTACTGCGTTCCTCCTTACCCCAACTGGTTATCGAGAACAACTAAACCAACACCACAGCCTTACAACCGCGAAGCAATTGCACTATAACTAATATTTTCCATGTGAAGAAACATATGCTTATAGTAAAAACCCCGCTGCAGCGCAAATAGCAATGATGATTTTAAAACTCTTTCAAAAAAAAAAAAAAAGCTACTATTAAATCAGCAACATAAAAATCTTTCCTTGCATAAAGAATGGTAAAGTTGCATTTGATGACTTACAGATGGGAGTAATTAAAAACATAGCCAAAATATGACATGCCTATGTATCACTGTGGTTAGAAAGAGGGGTTTAGAATTCACATGCACACAGCTTATCCAGAATATTAATGCTGCTCTTCAGAGAAAATGTAAATTTTTTTCCCCTTTTTCTCACAGTTCAGCACCTCTGGAGAAAAGAATCTCCCAAAGCTTGAGATACCTACTAACATTGTATACCCGCCTCCTTTTCCACTGAAATTTCCATGCTGCTTAGTAATCACTTATCTGAGTATCCCTGGAGCTGCACAGTTCCTCAGATTTCCACCCACCTGAATTTACCAAGTAATAAAATGTGGGAAAGCATACAATAAAGGTCTACAGAACAGAAACTGGCATCCCTCAGCCTTCTGGTACAAGGCAGGCTTATATGCTACCTTTCACACTGCTAGAGACCTGCTTCCTCTTTAGTCTCCCATGCCCTAGGGTCAGTGAAGAACGTGGCACCATATCTGGGTACTTTATTATTAATTTAGGTCAACGGGAACTCTCAAAGCTTTGAAATAGTAATGACCACATTTATCACTGCGGTTGCTACTGCCTTCCTCTACGTTTCAAGTACCAACAATTAAACAGATATTGACTACTAGCTAAAAAAAGGTACAGGATGTGGGCTTTATCATGAAAAGTTACTCTTGCAGGGCTGAACTACACTGTGTTTTAGAGAACATCTTTGCACATGACAGAGAAAACCCTGTGTAAAGAACAACTTGATAGAAAAATACTATTTCTAGAGCCTAGTGTGATCTGATGCTCCACTAAAAGAAACATTTTCCAGTGCCACCAATAGAAAAAAAAAAGTAAGAAATACCTTTGGAGAACATTTTTTTTTATCCAGGCACATCACCTTTGAGTACTGTTGATTATTATCATTATTTTTAATTAAAGTAATTGTACAAATTTACAGACCTCTTTTTTTTTTTTTTTTTTTTTTTTTTTTTTTTTACCAAGAGGTCACTAACCCATTGTCAGGAAAGTAACCACCACCAAGTATCACCAGACATTTCTCGCAAGACCTGGTTAAATCAAGCTGTGTTAGGCAGACAAGTCATTATCACATTTCTGCACATGGGGTGTTTCAGAATGGAAACAGCCTAACAGTGAATTATGCTAAAGGTACTTCTATTTCTGCTTAAGAAACTATTCCATGAATTACAACTATTAGCTGTTCGACTCACACTCTCCCTCAGTCTGAATGACCTACCTAGTATAGGAATGTGACAAATGAAAAAATAACAATAATATTATGGAAATCTTAAGTCTTGTATACAGATACTGAAAAGAAACAAGTGACAACTAAAGTCTATTTACACGTACCAACCTTTTCATTGTAAGGTTCATCTCTGAGAACTTCTGGTGCCATCCAGAAGGGTGACCCCACCACTGGTAACTTTTCACTATGTGTAGACGTAGACATTGGAGGGTGAGCAGCAGGAGGAGAGAAAAGAATAATCATTAATGAATTAGTCTGATTCATACATTGCTATAAACTTCCTGTAACTGCAAGCATCTGTAGAAACTTCCACCGTAGGGAAGTCTATACAAGTGGGATACAAAATACACTGCATTTTACTCTAATTTCCTCCTGTAGTTACTGGAACATTCAATAGCAAGAGAAGAAGGTGAAAGAGAAAGCAGGCCTAGGTCAATTGCCCAACATATTGTATTTCCAGTACCTAAGTGCCCGAGCTTTCCCCAGCCCCCCAATTGTTTTATCTTCAGGTCACATATTTCAATAGTTTTGTTTTCCAAACTCTTGGCAGAGTGGATTCCTTCATCTATGTTTAAAAAGGCTTGTGGAGATCAGTTTCTGGCTAGATGTCAAATTCTCTATTCATTCAGCAGGACATGCAATTATCCCTACATGTATACCTATAGGCAGCTCCCAAAGTATTCAGTATAGCCTGCTCACATATTTTGTCAAATAAAAAAAGTCAAGATTAACCAAATACATCTTTTAGTAGGGAGAAGTTAAACGTACATAGAATAGAGCTGATTTTAGAATAGAGCTGATTTGACATCTCTGCAATGTTTCTAATATGGCTGAAGACTACGGTCTTAAAAAAGGCATCAAGTTTGTCCCCCAGCTGTCCTTGAAAGAACACCTACAAAGAAAAGGCCTCTGAAGGCCTCTAAAACCATGGGTTGCTAGCCAGAAAACTGGAAAAAATATAACTATATAACTGCATTTGAAAATGATGGTAAGGCTAGATCAGACTGAAAGTGTGGCTGCCGCAACACTTTCATTATCTTATTTATTTAGTATCAAGACATTTGATTTAACTATTACTATACTCGGTTTTCAAGACATCTTAAAATTGGGTATTAAAACCACACTGATGTCTTCCTGATTCTGACGGCTTCCTATTGATACAGTTGAAGCTTTCAGAAGAACCTTAAAAGGTAGAGATTCCACAGGAGCGTACAAGATACACATTGACTACGCTTATCAGCAGTTTGGAATTAAATGTTCACTTTGTTAAACTTTCAGATCAATATTTCACCAACATTAAAACAAGCCTTCAGACCTCCCAAGCTATAGGTTTAGGATACACGCAGTTTAAAAACAGTGCATAGCTGGGATCAACTTTTATTGTTTACTCTGCAGTCAGAAGAGCTGGAAGGCTTTTATTTATTTTACACTGAAGCACACACTGGAGAATATTTGACTGCACATTTAACAGTCAGAATACTCTGAAAGACAAGTCAATATACAGATGAGAGGACAATTAAATCCTTGTCCTTGACCTCCCTATCAGAGGGAGGACAAGAGGACTATTGCAAATCATGACAATAGCTTGTGACAGTCACCTCACCTGTGCACTCCTCAAATGAGTTAAGTTCATAGTTGCATCCCATGGAGAGGAAAATACTGAGCTACTGTTAAACAGTATTAATTTTTAATCTCTCTTCTTTATCAACCTGGATCCTAACTAACACAGTAGTTAAATAGAAAAATAATAGAATGCCACTGAATGTTGTTTAGAAAAATGGAAAGGAGCTAGAGTTGTTTGGGATCAGTAGACGACATTTATTATAAAGATCATCCCAAACCAGATTTTTTTTTTTTTTTTTTTAAACAACAAAACTCCCTAATACCTGCTTGGAAGATCTACTGAAAAACTTTACTCCCTGGAACAGTTTTTAAAAATAAACTAAACACCACTAAAACAGAATGGATGATAACTATAACACTGGTCATCCAGCCTGCAGTTCTAGATCAAGACCAATTATGCTTGTTGCAAGTTTTGTATCAGAATGCAGTAACGGGCCTGGGGACTCGGCTTAATAGAGCCTGTGACCTGCAAGCACATTGCAACTCTCCCTACATTTTGATTAGTTCACGTACCTGTGATCTGGAATTTTCTCTGCTAAACCGAAGTCTCCCACTATTGCTGAGTATCCGTTCTCATCGTGTTTTATTAAACAATTCTGAGGGGAAAACAAACAGATTGTTATTGTCTGTGCATGAAAACCATATACCATTTGTTTTATTTTAAATCTGGAACAAGATTACAAGATACTGTTTGGAAGACATTTGTCCATGAGAAGCTTTTCTCTGAAAGCAACGACCCTTCTCCTCCCCCCTCCCCCCTGCACAATCACATGTCTGTCAAACTTAAGATGCTGCAAACAGTCTTACACTTAGTTAATAATCCACTTAAAAACTTGCTGAGAAAGCAGGCGGTCATAGGCAGCACATACCCAGCTAGGTCCTAGCAAGAATTAAGATGATTTAATTCCCTTACTGTTCAAGTATGCAGTACGTGCTGTTTGCTATGACACCTTAAGTTTCCTTTCAGATCCTGAACCTGACCAGAATACAAGGTTATCAGAACAATGGTTGTGTATATTTGTGTATATTTTGCTATATTAGTTACTTAAAAGAAACTTTCTGCTTTACAACAGATTACCATCAGAAAATGCAAGATGTTGCAGAGTCACGCGTGCTTTTAAAGTCTCAAAATCAAATTCTTTATTCCACAGTACACCATAAACCTGATTTAAGAGAAAACGATAATAAGAAAAAGCTGTCAATCTTTTCCTTTCATATGCCCCCTCCAGTGTCAGGGGAGAGGGCAATTTAAGGACACACAAATAATTCTGGTCTGGCAGCCTCACATCACATGCAGGGTATTACCAATTTATATTTGTTGCTTTTATTTACAACTCCAACATATGATTTGACCATTCCAGTACCACATTTTTTCCCTTCTGAATGGATGAATTAAAAGCTGACTTCCTAAGTTTTTCTGTCCTATAAAAAGTGGGGCAAGACAGAATTCACTCCCTTACACATGCCCTACTCCACAGCCTTCTGCAGGCGGTACAATAGCAGCGACAGGCGGCAAAGCCACTGCTGACTCCTCCATGGTGGTACCCTGCATTAATTAGCTGAACAGCAGGAAACACTTTCTGCCTTTATTGTGCTTGGCTGTACAAAAGCCCCTCACTGACCCCAGAGTATTGGCATGTCTGTACAATGCAGCTACCAAGGAAAGCGAGTCCCTTGTCTAAAAGATCAAGTTCAGGTCACCGCTGTTGACAGATTCAGAGATGGCTGCGGTTCAGGCCACGCAGTGAGTTTTCCTCCTGCCAATTAAAAGGTTAAGGGAGACACACTTGCAATCACGTAAAGAAAAGGCATCCAAGCCTCCCGAGGTGCAAAGTTCTATTTGTTTAGCATGACTCAAGTGTAATAAGTGCAATTACTTTGGGGATTCATAAACGTGGACAAAGTTAAACCAACTGCGCTTGCCCAAAGAGCAGCAAAGCTTCTCAGTTATGGGCTTTGTTATCTCCTATCAAAGAGCACATTCATTCAGCTCGCCTCTGTTTAAACATTTGCTTGCTGTAAGTGGACTTAAAACTGAGAAGGATAAAACTTTTTTTTTTGTAAAAATCTTACTCAAATGATTCAGCCGTTGGGCATTTGGGTGCGTACCACAGAAACAAGTCTGTGAGGACAGCAGAGTTCTCATAGCGTACTGGAATGCTGACCCTGATATTTCAGTGCATAAACCAGTTTATTTTATGACATGGGTTGTTTAGCAATTAAAGATGATTCATAATTTGTCATTAAAAAAAAAAATGATTCAAAAGAAGTTTACTTTTAAAATCTAGCTTCCCATCTTGCATTAACTGTTTACATTTTGTTCATTTTGAGTAGCAAGAAGGCAGGAGTTCATTTCACCACCTGAGTGCTGTGTATTAGGGTTATTCCTCCAATAAGGCCTGTTTTGCAAAGATGTCAGAGAAATATTTTATTCAGACCAAGCACTATTTTCAATATAACCAAAAAGCTGTAGAAACAGTTCTGCTGAGCATGAGACTCATAATAACCTACAGGGCTGCTTTGATAACAGAGGAAGGCTTAAACACAACACAAACCTGACAGATGATTTTCCTTCTCAGCAGCACACAATCACATCCCATTTGACATCCACACATTACTGACTGAATACGAGCAATCCTATTCTCCCCCCCGAGCCTCAGGCAGCCCCAGCACTCAGGTACAGCACAGACCCATTACACAAGTAGATTATTCCTGGATAAAACATAAATTAAACCAATAGAGCAGGCAATCTAGCTGCCACGTAATGCTACCTGACAGCTCTGAGCTCCTTCCCAGATGAGCCAGGCTCCCCTTCAGCACAGACCTTTTGGGAAATCAAGCAGAACTGACATGGCCATCCCACCCCACCTGCACACTCCTTCCGCTCCAAAGGTTCTGCCAGCGAGGCCAGGACACCCCCCCAAGGCAACGGGGGAAAGCCCAGGGCTACATTTTATAAATGCTCATCAGTTGTTCTGCTATAGGAGGCTGCACTATGTTAAATGGTGTAAATACGGAAGCTGAACTATTCGCTTTCATTAGTGGAAGTCTGGCTTTTTTCTGCATATGAAAAGTACTGACTGTGAGTTGAATTCATTAGGGTATGTGCAGGAATGACTTTTTACCTACAATTAAATCAGCTGTGAGCAGGTGACATGCACCAGACAAAAAAATACCAGGATCACTTTAAGCACTCACTGTTGCAAAATTAAACCAATTTAATTCAACTGGTGCAAATTTTGATGTAGCTAAGTATCAATTTCTTGGAACCGAAATCAGTAGGACAGCCTTTGTGTAGATACTAGCATGATTAGATGTCACCTTTCAAGCCCATAGTGCTCATTCAGGAGAAAGTTTTGCAGGTGGCGATGCTTCACTGTGCTGAGAGTCTCCAAGTGCTCTAAGGAGGACTGCCAGCACCACCACGCTTCTCCACCAGCCTTCCCATCCTTGTAAAGCTGTCACCCAGCACTGCACCAAATTCATAACACGGACAGTTCAGTCACCAGATTTAGAATGCGATTCATGAAAGGGAGACGTACACAGCCTACAGCAGGTGGTAACTGGTAGTTATGTGCAGAGACATTTTTAAGCATTCACATTCTGCTACCAAGATAAATCAGGATCAAAAAAGGGACAGAGCTCCATTAGAGAGCGAAAGGTTGAAAATAACTTGAAAATTTAAGCTAGAGGTGATATTTTAGTAGGAAAAACACAGAGCATAATGCGTTGTTTCTGATGACAAATTTACACTTCCCAGTTTATACAAAAAAGAAAAAAAGTGCATCAATTCAGTAATTAGTTTAATTGCTGGAATTTGGCACAGAGACACGGGAGTTCAATTTCCTCTCTAGCATAAAGGACAGCTTCAAAATCTGCCAGTGAGACGAAACGTCAAGCAGCTTTACAACACGGGCTTTAAGAAAATTTGTCTGAATTACTAGTGCACTGTTTGTATAAGCTGCAAGGCAATAAAACACGAAGACCTTCTCAAGCTTTCTCCTTGGACCTCTACATAAAGAAGGATATTCTTTCCTTTGGCAGCTCAGACGGTCACAGAGGGCAGTATTTGACTTCAGCTGGGTTCTTGATGTTTTCTCCCCCCCAAAACGGGGACCCCATCGGTCCTTCCTGAGGCAGTCTCTTAATAAAAGCAGGGAGTTCTGTACACGAGGCCTGAAGAGTTAACGGAGCTGTTTATGCAGAGACAGATGTGAAAGCACATAAAGCCCCCTTTGTGTGTTACAGCAGCTTAACATCTGCTTTGCACAGCATAATCCTGCTAAGATGAATGCAATATTCTACTCTCCCTTTTACACAAACAAAACCGAAAATAGACTGAAAAGTTTCAGAGTTAAAAATAAGTTGCTTAGATGAAGAAACCTCATCGTTTTGTTTTATGACACACGAGCTGGACTCCTCAGAGATCTTACTGCACTCTACAAAGGAGACATACTCCTGATGTACTCCTGATGTGTCATTTGCAATCCTCTGATGACTGTTACTGAATTAAAATACTTAAATGCATCATCTGTGTTTAAAGAGCCATGTCTTAGCAGAAACACCACTGACAACTTAATGTGCAACAGGAAGTTTACTATACTGTACATGTTTTTATAACTAAAACCAGTAAGTTTAAGGGACAGGCTCCATTTTGGTCTCAAAGTACCACTAAAAGTTTAGTGTTAACATTAGAAATAAACTGTAACAGCTTTTTTTTTTTTTTAGTGCAAACCCTCCTGTGCTGTGCAAAATATCCAGGCGAGAGCTCAGGCTAGCACAAAGGGGACTTACAGAAGCAGCAGCAAGTAGAAGACTGGTCAGACAAAGGTTCTGTTCATTGCTTGGGGTTTGTTCTGTTTTGAACACTAAAACAGCACACAAGGTAGGGAGTGAGGGATGTCACTTCCAAGCCTGAAGGCAGTGAGTTTACCTTATATCATGTAGTCCACGGTGACTGCTTACATGTGTGATTCTATAACTGAGCCTACTCATCTCTCCGTGACAGAAGGGCAAGGCATTACACATTTACTGTGAAGTAAAAGCCTATGTTGGCAGGAATACACACACACACACACGTGTATATTGGCCTGGAGATCAGAATTCCTCCATAGATTTTATCATCAACAGAGCTTACTTAAAGCTGCTCACCACCTACTATTGATTGTAGGACCTCGCTTTCAATCACACCCAATTCTGGAAAACCAAAAGGCGCACACCTACCACCTGCAGGCTGGGAAGAGCCAATCCATCCACCCCGACCCCCTGACAGACCCAAGCTGGGCTGTTGCTGTCACTCAGGGCAGACCACGCTGATCAGCTACAGGAGCCCGTGCCCAGACCCCGAGGGCAGAGCTGCTCACAACCCCACAACACGGGTGAATGCCAGCTGCCCGGCCAGCCCTCTCCTCCAGCAGGCTCTCCCGCTGTGACAGCGGGGCAGCAGGAAGGGCACAAGTGTGGTGTCAGGCCTGACATCCCCTGGGGGCTGCCACATCGACCATACTGACCTACATCTGCTCCTCGTCACCGTTCTCTCCCTCTGGCTTTCTGCAGTAACAACATCGCTCTGCTACCATCCACGTGGTGCAATAAGGCAGGGAGAGATCATCCTGCCATATACTAATTGTCCAAAACAATTTTCAGTTCTAGATTGACGGAGGATGGTTCTTTTTCCTTCAAGCCTTTATGCATCCAGTACACGTACACATACATTGACACTCCTGCAGAGAAAGTCTCAGTTTATAGTTCAGTCAAGGCAGGGAAGTTTCTAGAAAAATACCTTCCTCTTCATCCCAGCCAACTCAGCATCTGTCCTGACTTTGTCTAAATCCTTGTCTTTACCCTCATGTGATTAATGAAGTCCTCACATCAATTCCTAAAGCTCACCAAAGAAGCACAGTACAGAACACTACTGAATCTACCCTTATCCAGTCCAGATCACAAGCTGTCCCCCAGGGACTGAGCCTCTCAAATCTTCCTTCACCTTGCTCAAACGTTGACTATTTACTGGTAAGAACGGAAGGCAACTCATCCCATCAGCAGTACAAACCTGGTCAAATACAAAATACATTTCCACTAGTAAAATTCACAAGTACCCTGGTGCTTAAAGTCTGGTGTTTCACCTACTTCACCTCCTAAGAAGAAAACAGGCAAGGGCGTACATCACTTCAATAAATAAAAAATAAAACTGAGGAACTGGAAGACATTACAGTACCACCAGCTACCCGGAATGCAGCTGGTGACAAACTTTTATCCACACACACACACACACACACACACAACCTTTAGTGCGAAGACCCACCCAAACACAGCATAACCACTTGTAAATTCTTGCTGCTGGTGGTGACAGTGTTAAATGGGGATTGTCTAATTTATTTATTTATTTTTAAAAATAACCCTTACTACTTTCTGTGGCCACTGATGTGCTTGCTGGTACACTGAAACCATGCACCCCCCCTGCATTTTCTAAACAATGGCTTACACCAATTTAGCAATAGATAACATTGAAGTGTTGTTAGGGCAGCTCCAGAGAACGATACGTAATCATGCAAAGCTCTGAATAAAGGCATTCACACTCAGGAAATGGATTTTCATAGGACTGGCCACCACAGCATGTGTTTATGGTAAATACTGCAGGCAATCTCCTTAGTTACTTTGGTTCTTCCCAGTAACTCTACTTCCCCACTCTTAAATGCGCTAAAATTCATCATAAACTGAAAAAAAAAGGGGGAACAGTAAGTTATCTTTTCAGTTATTTTTATGCACTTATCTGCACACTCCAAGGTGACCTAAATGGAGCTTTCTGAGCCTATCACAAACTGACATGCCTTCAAGTCTGGGCATTTGTCTTAAGTTTGACGCTCTTGAATTCAGCACCTTTCATTTGAAAAGCCATCCAAAGAAATATTTTATGACTTAAATACTTCTTTCACCTACCCATTGAATATTTTTTCCCTTGGCTAAACACATGTCCTTCATCTGTTTAACGATACATTGAGATAATTTCCCCCCAAAACAGTGGATGGAAGACTAGTAGTCGCTTGGATTTTCAAACACGCTGTACTGAGTTTTTATTTATAAAACAGTTTCTAATCTTAAAAAAAAAAAAAAATGGCTCCGCTTAGGTTAAGATAATGTTTATTCTGATTGCTTTTGGCTGAAGTGACATTAATAAAACCTTCCTAAGACAGTTTTGGGGTATTTTCATGTTACAAGTCCTGAGTAAGCTTAAATAGGGTCATTAGCAGACAGGACAGCAAAGCACTCATCACAGGCTGCAATGGATGGCAGGATCCAGTGTGAATACTGGGGCAATTTGTTCACAGAGCTCTATGAAACTAGAAGCAGTCAACACTTCTAGCTGAGTTTGAATTAGCTAGCTCCTTCAGCCCAGTAAATCCATACAAGCTGTCATCAAAGCAGTTTAGACCAATCTAAGTCCATTGAAAACTCTGCCACTGAAATGCCATTCGGGGGGGATAGTTAATAAATTCATCAATAGGTGACAGACAATGTCAGCAGTCATAACCAATACAGGTACCTTGCCTGTACACTGAAGCAATGGAGAAGTCTTAGTTTGTGATGCGAGCATGAAAACAAACAGGAGCAAAAAAGCTCAACAGATTACTAGGAACTCATTAAATATTTTTAAGATTAAACTTCAGAAAAATGAAAGCTTCATTTCAACATTAGTGTTTGAGCAACAAATCAGGGCAGTTTGAATTTTCATCACATGGAATTTAATTTGTATGATATAACGGAGTTACATTGCTGAATTAGGCTATTCAAGAACTGGAATTCCAAACCAGCCCACCAGAGATTCTAGTAGTTCTTTTTCAATTCTTTCCCTTCCCATACAAGATTCCTTCATTCCAGTCTCAGTATAGATTCCTTCTTTTCTAACCAACTTTTTCTCTTTTTCAATCCTTATAAGACCTCTGAAAAAAACTTAGGTAAATTGGTTTGGCCTTACTGAGCATAGAAATGGAAGAAATATAAAACAGTACTGTGAATTAGTAAAGAACAGCCACTCTTCCTGTTGAAGGAAGATTTGTGAAATGTGTTGGGGAAAAAAAAAAATAAATAAGATTTTAAAGTGCATCTCCTCAACTTGGGATCTTTGTATGATTGTCCTGTTTCAAATATTCAATTGTTATGCTAAATTATCCAGGGATTGTAATAGATTACTGAACCATAATTCAGAACAAAACACTCTGCAGCTGGTTTCTGAGAAATCCTAACCTGAACTCATTTAAGGAATGACCTTCCTTCAGGATAATTATTTCTTCAGTTCCCATACAAACTATCAGCATGTTTTGAGAAAGATTTTAAACCTATAAACTGTATTTGAATTTGTTTCTCACAGTGTCTTAGATCACACTTTATATAACAGTGCTTCTCTGCTGGAAGGAGAAGAAAGAACTAAACAATCAGTTATAGTACCTTCATTTAAAAGTTCCCTTCATTTTATAGACGGTACCTTGGATGTAAGGTCTCGATGAAAAATGCCTTTATAGTGAAGATAACTGATTCCCATAGCAATGTCATAAGCCAATTTCACCCTCACTGTCCAGGGCAAATGCTGGTTACTGTCTAATAGCTGCTCCAGGTTACCATAGTTGATGTACTGAAAAGACAAAACAACATTTGTAATTGATTAATTTCAGATATAATCAGGAATGTAAGATTCATCATTATACAAGCATCTTCAGCTCAACTATACATGTACACTAAAAACTTTTTATTTTCCCTTAAGGCTACGCAGGCAGGAAGTTTGCAGACCACGAGAGGCTGAAAACATCTCCCTTCCCCACCTCTACCAATACTTTCATGTTAAAGATGCATGCAACAGCTACCACTGCATCAACTAATAATACTTAAATGCTGGTATTGAAATAGACCCTTCAGAAACACATACAACATAATATCACCCTCTCATTTCAGTGTGAGGAACGTAAATGAAAAAAAGATGAAGAGCTGGCTCTCGGGCAGAACAAAACAAGGAGAGGGCTAAGTATCCAAATGTAGGTCGTGGAGCCTGATCGAGTTCCCAGATATCAATTCCCTAAACTGAAGCAGCACCAAAGAAAAACATCACAATATGTTACTGTAAAGTTAGGCTTTTTTATTGCTGTATCTACAAGCCCTAATCAGCAACCTGATTCCCACTACATTCAGTACTACATCAAATGGAAACCCTCAGGAGAAGGAACATGCACTAACTCTACGATAAATGCTGTAAGAGACTGTGAAACAAATCATCAGCCGAACAGTGCTAAGTAATGTAATCCTGGGTTAAGACACAGCAGCTCCACTGCTTCTCAAATAATCATTAAAGCAGCAGTGGACTTGTGCTTCATGTATAGATCCCTTATGCCACAATAACTTCTGTGCTGTGTCTGAGCAGCTTCTGGTTTCACTCCCTTGTTAGCCACAAAGCAGAGAGACTAGGTCAGGCCAGAAGGGAAAGCTGGCAGCAACGCAGTCAGTTCTCTCAAGAAAATCCAAGTGAAGCAGACAGGATAATTGCCTCCCAAGCCTGGTCCAAGCACAGAGCACTGAGGCTGGCTGCACCAGCTGCGCTCCTCTGTCACAGAGGGTTCTCCAACACTTCCTTACGAGGCTCTGCATATGCCACCATCATCTTGTTAAAGCTGAAACTGTAAATGCAGCCCGTTATTTCTGAAACTGTGAATTCAGCTGTATTTTGTTGGACTTCTTTGTGTCTCAGATGCAGAAGGCAAACAGGAACCACATTCCGTGCAGCCTGGATGTAGCTGAGCTCCCCACACTACTCTAGGCAGGAAAGGGCACACGGAGGCTCAGCCTCTGCTGGCGTGTGGGTCAAGACTCACCTCCCGCACTCCCCTCAGCTACACCCCACATCCCCTGGGAACCAGGCTCACCTGTGAGCTGCACGTCTCACTGGTAACCCAGGACACGACCTCTCTCGTCCTCCTCTCGCAGAAGCTCTGCCGAATCCTTTCCCAGCTCTCACTGGACAAGCTGGGAAGCACACGCTGAGCACGTGGGGGCAGGGGGCAAAAGGCATCCTCTCCCTCAGCATTTTTCTCCTCCTAGATAGGAACCTTTGCCCTGATCACAGTGCTGCGCGTCTACCTTTCGCCCTTGAGCAACCACCCAGGCAAAGGGCAAGTAGAAGACATACTTCCTCGTATTCAAATGTTCATCAGAGGCAGCTGACAGCTCCAGCCTGGGCCAGATTTTCGAGCAGATATCAACTACCTTCTTATATCAAAGGAGGCAATCTCATAAAGGGGCCTGGGTCTAGGAAACGCTTCAATATTTAGCAATTTCAGCTTCTTGCTACCACTTCAAGACCCTGTTTCCTATCTTTTGCATTAGACTAACAGCAGGAGAAAGGGTGCAGGAAAGCTCTTGAATTCTAGAGAACATGACCAATATTTTGAAATGTCCTGTCCTTAAATAGCATAAAAAAAAAAAAAAAGAAAAAAGTTATCAGAACTAATCTCTTTTGTGCTAAAGTAGAGATAATTGCTCAGAAATTTGTGCTCAGTGCATATCATTTTGCAAAAATAAAATGCCTTCTTGGTCCCTCTCTGCAATCAAAGCAAACAAGACTTCATACACTAACGATAACATCAAATGTTTGGCACAGCTTTACCCGGTTTGGGAGAGGGCATTGATTTCACGAATACACTGGAACCAAGAAATCCCAGGCCGGCTCAAGCCAGGGACCCAAAACAACCTGGCCCTCGTGCTGCGAGGTCGTGTGTCAGGAGAGCGGAGCAGATCTGGAACAGGCCACCCAGGGCTATGCAATCACCATCCGTGGAGATTTTCAAGATTCAACTAGACATAGCTGCAGCCAACCTGACCTGGGGCTGGAAATAATGCTGCTTTGAGCTTTTCCAACTTTGATCTTTCTCAGTGCTTTTACTTGAAGCCCTAAGGGAGCCAGATGACCTTACAGTACTCAAGAAAAAACATTGCTCAATATAAATTTTTAAAAATTTATTTTTATATCATAAAATGCTAGTACACTTAAGGAAAAGAATAGAGAATAAGAGATCTCTACATTAATTTCATATAAATCATTGACTTTCCTTTGAAGGGTGCAAATGGTACTTCTCAGGCAGTTATGCTCCAACCAAAACAATATTGACCAACTTGGAACAAAAGCCCTAAAAAACATCTCGCTCAGTAACCCCAGTTCTGAAGTGATGCTTCCTGACCACCTCAGACCATTTCACCTCTCTGGGCAGTAACAGGCCATACATTTAACACTGCCATACTCTAATTCATCCACGAGAGAATCCAAGGGTGAAGGGGATCACTGACCTGGCTTTTTGTTTTGGTTAGGGCTATGTAATACCACAACAAGTGCTCCAGAAGTGCTAATAAATAAAAGAAGCACCCCATAAGAGCATTGAAATACATACCGAGAAATGACAACGATAGCTACCTGCTATTTTGACTATTCTCATGCTCTCCTTTTCAATTAAGTAAGCTTCCTGATTCAATCCATTGCTCCCGTATTAGTTAAGTACATCTAATATCTATTCCCCCAGTACTTTTCCAGGCAAATTAGCTTGCAAGGTCATTCACCCGTCTTAACCACAAGGACTGCATTCTAGCACAGGCTGGGTAAAAACAACAGATACACAGGGGATGCAGATGCACAAGCTGCAGAAGTCAGCTCCAAACCCGATTCTAGCACAGACACAACCCGGCAGTTTCTGACAGGAGGCCCTCAGAGCTCATTTACTAGAGATGAGAGCTCCAGTTGGGGCTCTAATTTCTTCTACGATGCATAGCAGGCTAATCATCAAGCAAACAGCCAATCTACGATTTTCCTATAGGCAGCATGTAAGACTTGTTGATCTCAGATGGTAGCTGGCCAGCAGGTAACCTTTGCGTGCAGAGTCCTGAATTGTCCCTAAGGCAAGTGCCACCCAGAGGTCAGTGTGCCCCCAGTGTCACAGAAGTAACCCAATTCCTCCGATCATTCGGGCTGGTAATGCACACAGCCTGCCTGATGGCTGGTTTTATTCAGAGCCCTTCAACAATGCCTTTTCGGTGTAGACACAAAATTGCAAAGATTATTTTCTATTTGCCGGTGCAACTGAAAGAAAAATGCTTGTTCTCAATCTCTTAATAGCACAAACAGCTCTGTGTGGTAAGAATATCCTAAAGGATAGCAAGGGCACCTCTCCCTTAGAGAATACTGGATTCTGTTTTGTCCCTGAGACATTTCAGGGCTGGTACTTTCAGACAAAACCCAGTAAGGTTACAGCACACACACCATCTCACAGCATTGTTCTGCTACAACAACGGGCATTGCGTAAGCACACAAGCAATTGGAGGAGAGATCTGATCAGGCTACAAGAATGGAAGCAAAGGACGCTGCGTGTCATAGAGAGACCTCACAGCTAAATGGCACAGTGTTCAGAGCTTCTCAGACTCTGTATTATCAAGTTGCAGTGACACAGCCACCCATTATTCCCACTGCTAGCTTTTTGTCATGCAACAGGAGACCAACAGTCAGGTTATTTGGTTGCCAGAGTCTAAAAGTAACCACTCCAGGTTATTTTTGTATTTACAAGAGCTCTGCATAGCAGATTCAACTACAGTTTAAAAGACTGTGGCATTTTAGGTCACAAAAACACTCTGTCTTCAAGATTATCCGTGGTATGAGCTATGTGCTTTCGTTGCTAGAATGGAAGTTCAGCAAAGCTGCAAGTTACATCTCTCCCAAACCTTATGAGGAAAGAGGCCAGCAGCATCTCTGAAGGACAAGTTACCCAGATGCTCAGCCAAGCGTGGGTGCTCCCTAGATCAGACAGCTTTGTAGAGGCTTCAGGTATCATCACTTAATGCAGCAAAAGGCAAAAGCAGCGGTATAACCCTTTCTCACACAACTGTCATTGGAAACATTTTCACCTAGGGATAGGATAATAGGACTGCTTCCTTGCAAACACTTGCAGTCATGTTATCAGACTCAAGTGTGAGAAGGGGAATTAAATTCAAAATGTAATGGTACTTGCACATGGCATTACATGTTTAACTTCAAGAGATTAATACTGAACCTTCAGTTTTCAGCCTTCAAAATAAAGTCTTGAACACACTAATAGGACAACTAGAAGCTTGCAAAGACAAGACATCAGATCCACATGATTCCAGCAGTTGGAGCTCAAAACCAAAGACTCCAAACATCACCAAGTCTGAGGGGGAAGAAGGAAGTGAGCTGAAAAGAGTTTTCAACACTATTTTGAAAACTAATGCTGTTTTAGGTCTAGTGTCAGTCACCAGATACTGCACAGGAAAGCCAGAAAAAGTTGGCCTACTATTTACTCTGCTTTAAATGTCACTGCCTTCTGTTTAAAAAGCAACAAATAACCACAAGACACCCCTCTACGGTGGCCCAAATGTTGACAAAGGCAATGCAGTAAGTGGTTAAGAAAAGTAGGAGTGGAGAATACATTTAAGATGACAAACCAAACGAGGTTAAGCAAAGAATGAGTTCTGGGGAACTGAACACTGCAAGACAAATACTGAGACAGAGGACGAATATGGTGGAGAAGCTCAGTGAAGAAAGCAGGCAGAGAAACAGGAATAAAGAGAAACTAGAGCCGTGTGACACCTTCAACATGGAGGCGAGAGAAGGAGGGAGATGTCAGAGCAAAGGCCAGACTGCACAGTGACTGCAGAGAGTCTCCAAAGGGAGACCAGCAAGCGAAATAACAACAAGCAAATGTCCTTCTGCCCCAGATGCCATGATCAGCTACAGGGGGAGGCCTGGAAATTTCCTAATTTCCCCCCATCTGGTTTCATCAGCTTCAACTGTACGAAACTGGAACCAGAACAGTATCGGTATGTTCAGGACTACCGTATGAGATACAAGTTGGTACACTGAGACTGCTAACCAGATTAAATTTAATTGGTTTTGAAGTCTGTTCACACACCTCTGCTTAGGAAGCGGCCAGTTTAAAGGTCTACAAAACCACCTTGGCCAACCGCCTCTGAGCAGTAACCTTCCGTTTCCACTGAGCACCTATCACATTGATGGCACCTAACAAAATAAATGTTAAAGCAGAACAAGTTGGATGTTTAATTTGGGCTGTATTCTTGGACAGCAGGTGAATTGATATTGCCTGGGAAAATAACACCATGTGGACATGGTCAGAACATGCAGGTGAAGCGACCACATTGCAGAACAAAGCTCAAAACTTTTTAATGAGAGACCAGAAGGTCTCAAGTGGCTAGGCAGAACGGCCTGATTAAAATAAAAAATAAAAAAATAAAAAATAAAAAAAAAACAGTTCTTCTTCCAAAGGGCACTTTTCTTTCCCACTCCTCAGTTGCTGAAAACTGAAGGGAAAAAGAGTCTGTAGCCTAAAGTAAATCTCTCTTCTGCTTTCCAACCCATACATATTTTGACTAAAGAACTAAATTGCTTTTTCTTTGAAAGTGTTAACTGTTACAGCATAAAAATACGCTTGCTTTAAGAGGTGTCAGCTATTCTTCAGAGAGAGGGCAAGCTTCTTCATGCAGTTGCCACCACACGGTTACCACCAGAGCTCGGGCCCAGAAGCCACGAAGCGCAGCAGGCCTCACCCCACGTCCCGGGCTGTGTCAGGTGCTGCAGCGACGGATCCACTGTCGCCTCCTTCCGAAAAGGCTTGTACAGGCACAGCTCGTTTTATAGGGCAACCAAGAATTAACACGCACCACTCGGGAAGGAGCGTTCACAAAACCCATCTGTGGCATTCCGAACGTTTAAGGGCTGGCAGGAAAACAAACATGGCAAGCTCCATCCTCCTTTATTCTCTGCTCTGTCCAGCAGCTCTTATGGTCAGCAAGCACAATTTATCCCTTTCTGTCATTCCTTTCAATCAAAGTTGAACACTTGTTTGCTTGTCTGCTTCTAGAAACAGATTACTGTGAGACTTCAACTGCAGGCACATCGCAGCAAGGCACTACTCAACCCATACTAACAAAGTCAGGTTTATGGGCATTCGCTTACTCATACCCAGGTTTGAAGCACTTCAGGAACTAAATTTATTTTGTTGGAACCGGAAAACACTCCCACTATATCTATGCAAACCGACCTTGATAACCACTTTTTCCTGCAATTATATTAGTGGGAAAAACAGAAAGCAGAGAAGGCCTAACACAGAACGGCACATTTGTCAGCTGAAGTCACACCACTCGGATCCGAAGCACAGGCTGGTTTCAATGCAAATGACAATCTGTGATACGGCGAGCTAGCAACGGCATAAATTATCACACAGGCACAGAAGAGAAAGTACCTTGCTGCTGACACCGGCAAGAGAAACGACATCTCGACAGTAACACTTGTGTTCAAGAGCAGAAAGCTCGCCCCATATCAAACACACTATGCACTCGGTTCTGCCTGGAAACATGTTGTAGCCCTTGACAAGAAGCCTCTTACTTAAATAAGATTTTTCTCACCTTCCCCACAAAGATACGAGCAGCATCAGCCCATGGAATATATGCCTGCAAAATTCCAGATAAATAACCTGTTTGCTTTATGTAAGTCTGTAAAAATAGCTCCAAGGAGCTACTGACTCCAAGTTACTGTACACAACAACCCCTCAAGGTGCAAACTTTGTTTGAATTCTGCCCAAAAATACTGTTTTTGAGCTGTTTCAGAGTGCTTTTCCCAGCCTCAACGCTCCAGCTGTGCCACAATGAGCGCCCTCCAATGTCAACAGACACTTCATTGGGAATTACAAAATGCATCAGGATCCCCTATAAACAGTGCTGTGCAAAGGCAAACCTTAAAAACTCTCTCATACAACCCTATTTTGAATGGTCCCAATCACTGACAAGTGAAGTGCAATGAAGGAAGTGAAATTACAACACACTTGTTAATTCAAGAGTATGCTTCCTGGGGTCCAGGGTGAGAGAGGAAGGAAAGGAAGAGAAAGCACTAGAAACTGAACTTACTAAAAATATATACAAGGGAAAAAAATCCCAGGCAAAATGTTAAAGAGCCAGCATCACAATATTTAATTGAACTTCATGTCTTTATATGCACACGTAACAAGAAAATCTAGTCCTCAAGACAATATTCAGTTCTCCTCCCCCATAATAAGAGTGAGAATATGCAAGCTTTATGAATTAACCTAAACATACTTCCAAGATACCAGAAAGTAACAATACAGGAATGGCAGGAGTTGCAGTTAAAGAATGCTTTTTATTATTTATTTTTTTTTTGCTAGAGACAATGGTAAATGGACCAGTAGGTTTAAAATTCGTGTTAAAACAGCAATACAAAAAAAAAAACCACACAACACCCCCCACACTCAACTACAGGGAAGGGAAGAGAGAAAGGGAAAGAGACAATGCAGCTTGCTGTCTCCAATTTAATATTTATCTGCCTCTTATATTACTTTCTCCTATCCCTGAAACATTCTAAGAAGGAGGAAGAGGTTACCACCAGCAGGATATTTAGCAAGCCTTCCTCAGAACACAGAATATTTGGAGGCATCTATCTCAAAATAATAAATAAAAAAGGTTCATCATGCACTGTTACAGGCTCAGAAGTGACAAAACAAGTCAATCATCCTCCTGGGAGTGTAAAAAAAAAAAAAAAAAAACAACTTAAAGCCTGCGTTGCTGAAAGTGAGAGTTTAACCATGAGCTCTTAACCCCATACACAGGCATTTAAGAAAATGACTGGAATTCAAAAGCTTGCACGTTCGCAAGTTCTCACTGAAACAACCGGTTGCTCATCACTTCTGATCTAGCCACCTGCACGCATAAATACAGACTGGGTACCTAAAGTTAGATACATATTTTCAAAGTCTTGGTTTCTGTCTTTAAATGAGGATTTCTTTAGGGTTTCTGATTATAGTACTTGTACTTCTGAACTTCTGAGACCCACCCTTCTGTCCTTGGTTAGCCAGAACTGCAAAAAGGACTGGCATTCTCTGGAGAGCTGTCCCCAGGGTGCTTAGCTTACCTGGCCACCAGCAACCCAAGCAGGTTTTTCCTTTAACCCATCTGCCTGCAAGCACTTCGTGAGGCAGAGCTTGTAAGGCCAGCTTGTGTCCTCCAGAAGCCAATGTTTTTATCAGCTTTATTTTCTGCAGCCGAGATTTTTAGAATCAATTCCGTCCTTCTGTAAAGCAAGGACCCACTTGAACGTCTGCTACTTACTATTCTAATTCTGCATGTCTATATGGTAAGAAATGAATCCTTAAAAGATGCATCTTGGGGAACTGGTCTAACCACAGCTGCAGGAAAACACACAAATTAATTAACTAAAGCTTCCTCCAGCCAAAAATTAATGAACTAAATCTTCCTCCTGTTCTCAGGAGCAGTACTGCAACCAGGTACAGCTGCATTTAGCTTCCAGTCAAACTGCAGCTGCACCACAGCAGACTGCAGTCCATAGGACTATCTTGGGATAAGCAACCCAAAAATTAAGGTGAAAATCCTCTGTTGGTTAGTATTTTTCTGGAAACTCTAGGTCTTTGATCACTGAAAGCCAACCATCTTGTCTGGCTGCATTCATGAAAAAAGTAAATAGCTATTGGATGCAGGAAAAAAAAAAAAAAAAAAAAAAAGGAACACCACCAAACTTAAATAAAGTCCTTTACATGTATTTCAAGAACCTGACTTATGACATTTAAACACTCAAAATTGCCAAACTACAGATCAAACAGACGTAGCTGAAACTCCTGCGGAGGCCTGTTACAATTCTGCTGGAGAAAGAATGAAAGGGTCAGGCACACCACGCATGCCACAACATCAGGGTACACGAGTATGAAGTGGAGATGGAATTTAAGGCAGAACACTACATTTCCTGCCTCCTATCACTGAAAGCCAGGCCCCCTCGTGTGATTTTAAATGGACTTTATTGGTATGTGCAGAACATCAAGCTGTGTTTCGGACTGAACTCTTTTTTTCCTTCTAACTAATTCACAAAAATATTCGGTTCCCAAGGAAAATAATATAAACAAAGTAAAGAATATGTACTTTGTCTTCTGTGAAATAACTTTGCAGTCTCAGAGGTTTTTTTTGTGTTACAAAATAATTCATGGACTCAAAGTTAGTGCATAAGGTTTAAGCAGTGTGATATTTTCCAAATACCAGCACAACCCTCCCTTGTCTACAAACTTTAACATCTTACTTTGAGCAGTCTAGTAATTAATTTACTTATTTCATATACCACGTTCAGATTTAATTTTGCACCCACTGGCACATGCAGAGGAGCTGGGATTGCTTTTAACTTTTATCAGTAGAATTTTTTCTTCTTCTTTTTCATGCAACCTTTCCAAAAATATAGTTGAGGCAGACACCCGTCCCCCCCAACAGCATCGTTGGTCAATCTACCATCCTCCAGTTAATACTGCATAAGGTTACGGTTGCTTATACAGCTACCCGTACTTCTTGACGAGGATCAATGGCACAGGAATGGGTCTCTTCAATTCTGCAAGCTGGGAAGTGTCAGATACATTAAGCCTTTCACATGTGAATCTCTCAAGTTGAAGAGAGACACACTGTACTCCTCTTAACAGGATGAATCCATGGGAAAAAGGAGCCAGCTTTGAACATGAAACAATATGATGCCTTGCACAGCACAGGGAAAGTATGAGGTAGAGCTGGTCAACAAGCATCAATCCACATTGGCTGAATGCACTCTCGGCAACTTTTTATAAATTAAACTGAGAGCCTAAGTAAACTGTTACAGCAAAACTGAAACTGACAGTCTACATACATGTACCATGACGACTGAAAAACTAAGACCGAATATAGCTCATGTGTTGATAAGTGTTTTTAAAATTCTGTTGTGAGCAATCAAAAGAGATGAAGGGAGCTGCGCCTGCACTACAGTAAGTTTATAAAGAAACCTTCATCTGAAAAGGATTAAAGATATACTAGAAATTGTTTTGCAAGCTGTATAGGAACAAGCAAAAGCACAAGGTCTACACTGTCCTGAACAAAGTTATTGAAATAACAGATTTTATTTACATACATACAAGTACCTAACAGTCAGATTTAGATTTTTTTAATTTTTGGTCACAGTAACTTAAGGAAAAGTTAACAATGATACTTTGATAGAAGAAATCTGAAGCATATCCAAAGGCTTCGGACTTCAAAAATATAGGGTCTTTAAAGTTTCAAAAAGATATTGCTAGAGACTTGGTTTGCCATGCTATAAACATTCATCTCAGAACATAAACAGTAACTTCCTAACTTTTTGGCTCTAAGAGAGGTCCCCGTTACCTATGTCTGTTTCCTTTCAGCAAGGCAGCTGCTGAATGACAAAAGTGATGCCTTCAGTTCTTCCTAACTTATTACTGGTGTCCACACACAAAGAAGTAGGAAGCACAGTCAGTGGACCCATCTTTCTGTACACATTGTGTTTCTGGGGGCTTTTTTAACTGAGGAAGATTGAGCCCATATTCACAGGCCATACATACTGGTTATACAGGCCATAACCAGTATGCAGGCACATAGTAACAGAGATTTTGCAACTTTTAGGTTCACTTGAACTCTCTCCCCGAAGTGAAAAGTAAAATACTCCAGTTCTGTATTTTTAAAAATAGATGATAGTAAATGAACAAGACATTTCAAGGCACCTATGAGTTTGTAGCATTTTTTCTTCAGTGAGATAACGAGTGCTGTTTCTCAAGAACAGAAACCTAAAGCACCATGCAGACAGAACAGTCCTAACAGACGTTGTGTGATGCAGGCATTCTATTTCTGTGCTGGAAAAAAAAAAAAAAAAAAGTTGCAACAAAAAGGAATGATTTCTCACCTTATATATTACAGACTAGCCTTGTCTTCCTAACACTAGAGTTATTTCCTGATCTGCTTTAACCTCTGCTTGTGCTGCCATGACCCTTACTCTTCTCCTCAGGTTCTACAGTGAACTTCTCATAGAGTCCCCAGTCATTAGGGGAGAATACAACTACTTCTGTATCAGACAAGGTTACCATTACTTTTCTCTACAGGTCAAATCCCCGAGGCCCAGATGAATGGTTTTCTCTTGACCTCGAAGCTGGCATACACAAGGCCCGACTCTTAATGACTCCTGTAGGGGAAAAGCTAATGAACCCAAACAACTAAATTAACAGAGGAAATAACACAGATGTGTGCTGCCTGCACTTCAAGTCCTACACCAAAAGGAGCAAAAGAATCAAGCAAGTAATATCCAAAGGTTCTCTAGTTTTACAGCATGTAACCATTCCTGTCATTAGAGCATACCTTCCTGGAACTGAATACATTTAGTTCTGATACTAAATCCAGGAGGGGTATAAAGTAACCGTAGTTTAACAGAGGACCTGATGCCTCTGAAATTCTTTCTGTTAAGGCTAAGTTTACATGTCTGGTGCTTGGGTTTTATAAATGCAAAGGCCCAGATTGCCTCTGCACGTTGCATTTTTGAGCACTGGCCTCATTACAGCCCCACTGTAACAACTCATCTTCCCATTCATACAGGAAAGGCTGTAAAATGAAGCTGAAGCTACAATGAATGCTACAAAAAGAATCTGAACTAAGGACAAAAAGAAAAAGGCATGTAAGCAGAGATTTATTACAGTATTAATCCACAGGTCACGCTATTCATTGGTTGAGAGATCACAAGGATCAATTTAATCTGCAGAATTTCACACATACTTAGAGTTCTTACAAAGTTTAAACAACAGACCTTCTGCAGCATCCGAGACCTAGGAGACTTTTAATGCCAGCTGCTGGCTGCTGAACGTCAGCTGGAAGATACCCTTTGGCATCACAGCATGTTAATCCTTTTTACAGAAAAAGGAAATTTTGAAGTAAATCCCACCTTTATACACTACTCTGTATCAAGATTCATTCCTCCAAAAACAAAGGCTCTTAGAAGTAACAGGTATACTCTCAAAGCTCTCCAAGAGAAAGCCTCACGGTTGCTTACTTCATTCCTCCAGAAAGTCACCACAGTTGCCAGTTCCATGCAACCACGAAGTAACGTGACACAGTGCCTGAAACCTCCAATACACTCAAGATGTTTTATGTATGCACGAGACCAAACTAGACCAGAGCTAGAGATCAAATCCGGGGAGAGACACAGGACCAGAACATCTCTATAGCTTCCCCGCCCCCTGCTTTTCTTGTTCACCTTCTTGAGTTTTCTTTTTTCAATACTACCGTCAGAAGTAGCAGGTGCCTTGACATTAAGGAACATTTCAATAAGCATGGGTAGCTAATAAAAAACACAAGATATTAAGGAATACAAGGTGATCTGGAGCTTTTTATCAGTATGGATTGTCTGTGCAGTCTCTTCAGTGCTGAGACTGAGTACCACATATGAAGTAACAGAATTCTTCCATTATTTGCAAAGAACGCATGCCAGCAGCAGATTCCTCTCTCAAATAGTTTGGGCAGCTACTAAAAATAACTTTACAGACTACATGCAAAAATATATTTAGAGCTCTATTTACTCTGCCTTGCTGTATGATGTTATTATTGTTTTCCAACAGCATTAGGAGTATTTTATTTTATTTTATTTTTCTTATTGCCACCTTTAACACACCTTTCACCTTCTCTTCAGTTATCTCAAAGCCCGGGCTAACCAACTGATCACTGCAGCTATTCCCTTGTTTGAGGGACAACCACCAGAGCCTTCTTATCAATAATAAGAGCTGGAAAAGAGGCGATACCTAAACAGGCAGCAACTCCTGTGCAGTACAGAATATTTGCAGAATGACTGTTAAGAGGAAATAGAGCTCTGAAGACACCAAGTTCTCTTGGGTTGATGGGCTAGCCTACTGTGAACACCAAAACAGTTAAATATTTGTAGTGCTACAGGAGAAAAACTGAAGCTATCCAAATAATACAAGTCACACTCGTGTAATAACACCAGGGATTTAGCATGTGTTACAGGACGTGGTGTGAGGAGGAAGCAGGGAAGGAATGGTGTTCCTGGGCTTTTTAAAACTCTGAGTGTCCAGTTGCTATCTGGAAGGAGTTGTATGCCCATGATAGTTGCTGTAAAGGTTTAGAAGAGGAAACCTAAGTGATGTCTACCTGTTTTTTCCCATTCTAGGGCCAAGGGCTTTCCACAGAAAGGTGCCTAAGAACTGAGGGAGGAAAAAAGAGGAAAGGAATAGGGAGAAGCTTCAATAAAACCTCACTAATGATAGACTCTGCTTGTGAAAGCTGTATGCCAGAAGGACCTTTCCTCTTAAAGAATTTATCTTCCTCCCTTGTAGAAGGATAACAGCACAATTTTAACAATTCTAAGAATTTTAAGCTATTAATATCTTCCCAATCATCGCCAAAAGCCAAAAATACTACAAAGAGAAGGTCTCCAACAGCCTGAAACCACTCACTGCATTTACATTTTGCCTAAACTACTGCTATCAGGAGGAAAAGCAGGGAAGGAAAGTTTTCAGCTATCACAGAGGAACTTTTGAAAAAAATCTCTTCCAAAGCCACAGGCTTTCATTAATACGAGTTTCAGAGTGCAAAAGGACACCGTGCTAGGAAGAAAAAAGTGTTTTTCCAACTGCTACATAACAGCATTCTTGTCTCTAAACAATTAATTGTGGTTGATGGTAAAAACAGCAGTGCCAGATTCAATAAGCCATTACAGACATGTCAAAATCGTCCAATAGCAATTATCTTGCCCAAGATGAAAATTAACATGTCTGGAAGGATTTCCGTAGTAAATTTTTTTCCCAGGGTTTCCAACATGGCTATAAAAAATTAATTGAGCTGAAAACGTGCACTAGTTCAAAGAATTCCTTTGGATTCACTTTTTAAAAGGGCTGAAGCAGCAGTCAAGATATTTTTCTTACAGTGCTTTTTAGCACCCACATCTCCAGCATGCATCAGTGCAGGCATCACCACTCTGAGCACGCAGGAAGCATTTCAGGCTTCAGGGCACCTTCATGCATGTCTGCACTCAGCATCTGTGCGATGAGATGTGTGAAGCAGTTGATAAGGACTCACCAAACGTGGCTGCAGAAGCCACTGAAGGAGCTGGGTGCACAGAAAGATGCCACTGAAGGAGCTGGCCTTGCCCTTTATAGCTATTTCAGAGTTATCCAAATGCCACGTGTACAGCTTCTTAAAACCAAGGCTGCTCAAGTATAATCTTGGATCCATGAAACACCTAAAATCACACCAGGCACTTGGGGTGGGATCAGAAGGACTGACTGGGTAGTACACCAACAAGGAGAAAGACAAAGGCTGCCAGAGAGGCAAGCTGGGCAGACAGCACCTCCAGCTACTGGCTGAAAGAACATCGCCCAGCCCTCCACCGCTGAGCACGTGCTGCTATCGCACTGCCACAGCCCTGTCCTCAGCCTGAGAAAGCTCCAGTGCCTGTCAGATCTTGCCCAGGGCACGTAAAGCTATAACTTCAAATTGTGGCAGCAGAGAATCTGTACACTTTTTCTTTTTAAGCTATCAACCGATATGAATAATAGCCATAAAACTTCTGTAGCCACAATCAGCTATTGTTTGCAAAGCACTGCAATTGCAAGATAACCCAATCACCACGTAACTCTCCCTTCCTCATCTTTTTTTACACGCAGGTGTCAAGGCTTTCATTTCCTCCAAGAAGGAATTATCAAGCTGTACAACTCTTCCTGTACACACACATCCATCAAGTTATACCAAGATTTTAGCCTGACCTCTTGGCAATTCAGATAAATTTACTTAACAGAGTTCAATGAATAATTTAAGATTAGGAAAGAGTTATTGAGTGGCTAGATGCTAGACTGTATGCTACATTACTGCCTTCCATGTAATAGCATAGGCCTATACAGCATGTAAAACAAAGAAATCTGTGTGCACATTTCTTTGCCACTCCAGCAGTGGCTCATACCTGATCTCTGAAAGTTCAGCAGCATCTCACGCTAACTGACGCCAGAGCCTGTGCTTCTGTGCAAGTCTCCCAAGATCTGAGGATGCTGTGTGCCCGGAATGGAAGCTAATGGAGTTGCCAGATTAGGAAGGTGGTCAGAAAACAGAGAGGTTTGACAGAGAGACTGGAACTAGGCTGGAGATGTATGTGAGTACATGCATGCAGTAAGCACTGCAGATTCACATAGCTTCAGAACCAAACCACCTGCCACAGATTAGTTGAATACTAAGCAACACCCAGTCCCCAGTCTTATGCAAAGTGAGCACAGCAAATCCATGCCCACCAGCTCAAAGCTAGTGAGACAGCCTAACACTCAGCAACTCATCTGAGCTGTACACCTATTGAAGCCTCTACCTCACCTTCCTTAAAACATTTACGTGCAAGGAGAGAGGCCCATGCCAGCTTAAATCATTCTGTGACTCTGAGAATAGATATTAAACTACTTGAGAAAAATATGCCATAGTTTCTGGCCTGAGTAAAGCTTCAAAACAATACTGACTTTTCAAAACTGTTAGAATTGTAAATTTAAAACAAGGCCAAGGTTCTAGTGCAACCTATAAACAATTCCATTCTTTTAGTGAAAAAAATCAAAACAAAACAGACAGAAACTGCATCTTGAGTAATGGTTTTAAAACCAAAAGCCACTTAAGACAGAGGACAATTAAAACAATATAAAATGCTGGCAACAGGGAAAAAACCCAAAGCCTACATACCACTGACATCTTCCTCAAGCGAAAAACCTGCTTGGCATGCTCACTGTGTTTAGCTTTCCGTGTGTTTAAATACACAAGAGGAGAAATCAGTGACACTTCAGGCTGCCTTCCAATAGTGAAGTACTACATGCTACTAATGTATTCCTTTAATTGACTAAAATTCTTCGAGGCCCCTCTAACACCATTTATGACTGTTGCCCTGCCTTCTAGTAGTATGGGGATTGTTAAGCACAAGCCATCTAAATCCATTCACCAAGTATTTGCCACAAGAGTTCAATTTCTTATACCACTGAAACTTATGTACAAATAAACATGATTTCCCATCTCCCTCCCAGATATAAGCTCTAAGTGATGCTGTATCCCTTCTACTTAGAAATACCATCAACCACACTAGCAAAACACAACTTTTCTTACTAAGCACATTCCACGTCTACAAGTGGTAATTAAGCTCCTTTCAGGACAGGTCCAGCATAGGCTAGCAAGAGAAAGGATTCTCCTTGCAGTGACTCAGATGACTACTAAGGAACAGGCTGATGAATCAAGAGTTTCACCTCCAAAGAAGTGAAACCTTGGCAGAAGCTCTCCGAGTGCTAGTAGTGTCAGGCTACTATCAATTATGTTGAGCACTGGAAGCTAGGAGACCACCTTTTTGGACCACAAGCTGAGAAAATCCACAAAGACAGTGGGTAACTCGTTTATCCTCCTGGGCTATATTTGAACTGGTGACTCACCAAGCGTGTCTTACTTGTTATTCCTTCAGCTGGCCATTTCACCTCCTTCCTCTAACCTCCAGAAGTCATCAGCACACAATTATTACTCTCTACACACAAACACCAAGATGAAAAAGGCCTCTACAGTCAGCAGAAATGACTGATCTTACCACCTGGGACATACTCAGCTCTGGAGTTTTAAAAGCTCTGTAAAACCAAAGAACAACGATTGTATTGGACAAAACATGTGGATTCCCTACAACATGAAGTTACGATGGCCTTCAGTTGCAACTTTTCCTATAGAAAGCATTAAATGTCCACCTTGGTCCACACAAGCAAAGCAGTAATCACTACGTGTATTTTTATAACCTGCTCCTAAAGCCATTCTGTTTCTCAAAATTTTGCAGGGGCCTTCTTCAGCCTGAAACTTTTCCTCTTTGGTCTCAAAATAATGTTTCAGGAATCTCTTCTCTTATTCTGAATTATAACTATAAAAAAAAAGTTATATAACTATAAAAAGTTATTCTTTGAAGCCTTTCTTGGATTTGTTTGCTTGCCAAGAACTCAAAAATAGCTGAAGAAAGCAGGCAGCTACAAGATAGTTCTCCATGAGGAAGCATGTTGTGCTGAAGCTTCATTTTCTTGGTTTTCTGGGTGGGGAGGGATGTTTAAACGGCAAGTGACATGAAGAAAAAACAACACGCTGAAGAGGATCTGCAGATATTTAGTAAAAATGAAGCATTATAGAGCCCCACCTCTTCTAGGATATGTTATGGGACAGGAAAGACCTGAAATCTCCCTGTTTTAACTGATCAGAGGTCCACAAGAAATTAGCAATAATGTTAGCAAAACCTGCTTGCAGGACTCAATCAGCCACACAATGCCAAATCTTGAAGAATTTTTCTTTTCTGAGCACGGGGTAGGGAAGGGAAGAAAAGGAAAATAGGCGAGGGGTAGTTTATTTGGTATCAAAGGATTCCTCATATACACGCTGTACCTTAAAATCTCTGAGAGCGTCTTTACCTCGCTTACACTAGAAATGCAGCCACCAGTAGCTAGGACTATCATTGCTGAATTGTCACCACAGAGGTGAAGAAATTCACCGCCCACATATGCTCGCCTTTGCCTCAGAGTTGCACATGACAGCTGCAGGAAGCGAAGGCCACACAGTACCATCCTGATGACTCTTCCAATCCTACAGTAATTCTTTGGCAAGTGTACTGGGAACCCATTTTAATTGTTAATTAATAATATAGATGTTACCACAACGTTTAAGTAGAAGAAAGGGTCAAACTTTTATTGAGCAGCTCCTACAAAATAAGACTAAGTAATAAACATGAGATTTACAAAACATGAACGTCTCTTCAATCTCTACTCAAACTAAAACAGCAGAATACACTTTTTATGGATTTTGACACAAAAAAAGGTAAACACTATTCCTAGCAAGAAAACACTCCCTTCTGTTTTTTTTCCCAAGGGGGAGGATTTAAATGCACAATTGAGTGAAATTTGGTGGGAAGACTCACATGAACTGAAATCTCAGTTTCTCATTTGATAAATGGACCTTGGCAGGGTACATGGGCAATGGAATAGTTCCTCTGTATGGAACCCAGATTAAGCTCAGATGTTCATGTTATTGCCAATAAAAAGATGGCAAGGACTGAACGCATTAATATCACCCAGCTGAAACATCCCTGATTCACCTGTGAAATGCACATGCAAGCAGAGTATACATGAGAGTTAAATGCAAAGCAATGTCTCACACAAGTATTACTTAGGGGCGCCTCAGTGGTAAGCCACATCTCTTATTTAGAATAGTATCAGTGGAATTTTGTTCCCACTGATTTTTTTTTCGTTTTAATGAGAGCTTCTAATGATAAAAGACATTCCAGGGCTATAAGCAAAGTACAGTTCTGAGGCCTGATGCTGCAACCTTCCCACCACATAGCAAGCAGCACGTGATTAACTAACGAGTCCCTGTGAAGGACACAGACTCTAGGTGAAGAGCAGCTGCAGAATCTGGCCTGAGAACAGTTTCATATTGAGTATGTATATCATTAAATAGTCTTACCTCAGTAAGTGCATGCAGCTGTCCTTGATGCACACAGACACCCATAAACCTACAAGAAACAAGAAAAGAAAAGTGGTTTGGGCTTTTTTCCCCCCCTCTATTTTTATTTTGCTTTGTTTTTAAAAACGAAACTAAGAAAATAAAAAGTACTGGCTATGCCAAGAAAGAAGGGAAAAAAACAGCCTCTCAGACAATGCATACCTCAAGGGTGATTATTTAAAAGTCTCAGCACAAAACAAAATCATGTGCCTACACTACAATAAGCAGTTCCAAGAGAGCACAGAAGACAGCTCAAACAAGATGGGAAGTTAGTGATTTGACTATAAGCAAAGGACAGCATATAATGTTTTATGCAGAAAGGAAGAGCCTCAGAGAGCTCCCTGTTTTAAGGAAGCCAAGTTATCCAGTGTTGGTCTGCACAAACAGCAAATTACTTCCCTTTGCATTTTGCTGATTAAGCATAAAAATGTTCCTTTCTGTCCCATTCCTAACCACTCGAGAATATGAGAGCACGTGCGTGCAGCGTACTTTTATTCTCCATTCCTCCCACCCCCTTTTATTTTCAACACTTCCATGGAAGCAAGTTTCAATGATACCCTGTGTACACACTTACCACTACATTTCCTACACTGCACGAGGTTCAGACTCCTGCAGTTAACAATAATGACTGTCACCCTTGATTTTTCTGCACAGTGACAGAGAAATTGCCATATATTTAAACAGAGGAACAACTGCAAGCTCATTTCTTACTACCATACAAGCTGAACCTATAAGTGACAAAATGCAAATTAACAGTAAGCATCTCGCATGAGAAAGTTCAGCACAACCTAACCCGTGTGCACTTCAGAGCCCTCCTGCCACAGTTACGGTTTTGGTCATTTTTGGACTAACCAATTTTCAGTTTCACTATCTAGACTTTGGTCTCAACAAGGAGAAACACATCTGTTACTTCCACAATACTTAGAAATTTCCGCTTTACAAGCAAGGTGTAGAAATGCGTGATTTCGTTAAATATGACAGAGGAATTGTGTGGATTGAAGGAAAAGGTCCTTTTATATCCTCAAAACCTTGCGAATTTAAAACCAAAATGCTGCAAGACATGCAGTACTAGTTAAGCTAAGCTGCTTTTGGACAAATGAATGATCCTTACTGTTCTCTCATCTAACAGCTGACTAGTAAATTACAAGCAGCCAAAGAAATAATATAGATAAGGTTCTTTGGATAAGCTGAACTGTGGAAATCTGTTTTTATAACCAAAAAGAGAAGCAGGACTTGTACTTTGAAGTCTATTGCTTGCTTTCACCTCAAATAATATCTTCCCCAAATTAAATATGCAAATTTCTACTTGAAAGTGAAATTACAACTCCTGGTGCTTAATGAAGAGCAACAAGGCACAACAAAGTGTTGAGGGAAAGGGTGAGATGGGTTTAGATACACTATCTACACAAAACATTGCTGATCCTGAGTTTCATTTCATACAGTAACTGCACATGAACAATTTTGTAAACCTGTTTACAGATTAAGCTTCCTAAAACTAGGAAATCCAGGCCCCTCCAAAGCAAAAATCTGTTTCTACCTTCATGTATTCTGAGTCTTTTAAAGCATGGTGTTAACAGTTTATTCACAACCAAAAGCAGAAAAAAAAAGATACCAGTTCCACTATTAGACAAATTTCAAGTGTTTTCTCTTCTATGAAACATGTTAATGACAAAGGTTACTCCATCACTGCAATATTTTCATTCAACAATTAAGACAAAAATAATATTGTTTCCATCGGTATATCAACTCTTCCTAATTTAAAAGTAACATAATATAACTTTATAAAGGAATTCATTCTATTTGACCTAATTTATGAATTTAAATGCAATGAAAAACTTATCAAAAATTTGGTAAAATTAAATTTCTCATCTTTACCAGACAGGATAAATAATACTGTCATCAAAATCCTAGTAGAACTTTTTCTGATGACCTGTTTTGGTCAAAGGAAGCCTCAATGGAAACATATTCATTACCTTTGTGAACCTACACTTAAGGCAGAAAAGATACGTTGGCTCAAGTTACTCAGAGTTCACAAATACTTAAACATCTCGGTTTTCTACTGGGAAGCAGACACACGTTTCTGACTTTACATCAGATAGTAAAACAAAGCTCAATATCACGATTGCATGAAAAATGAAGGACAGATACATTCATAAAACCCACATCTTTAGAAGTTATTAGCCAGGAAAAGAGAAACCAGATACGCTGATAAAGACAGAATTAATGAGTTTACAGCAACATACTGAAACCATTAAAACACCGTGTCGAGAATCTCAGTTTTCCTACTCTGGGAAATAGATTGATAGAACAGACCTCTAGCGATCCAAATTCCTGGAAAACTTCTCCTTAACTGCTCTATCAAGCAATAATAAGCCTCCTGGTTAAGCTAAGTACTGCTACAAAATACTCTTGGAAAGCTTTTTCACTAAAAGGTAATATTCAAAGCAGCAGCTACCAGGAAATACAATTACCAAGTAAGGTTTAACATAAGATTCCCATTTCTGAGCTCGTCCCAGGTGAGATTCCAAGTTCTGCGGGTAGGAAGCTGACATGCTGGCCTGGTGCAGCTGAGATTATTCCTGTTGGCTAGACGCGCTGTCTCCAGAGCCAAGATGTGCTTGTAGGTGAACTTCAGCATGCTGTCTTGTCGGCCAAGGGTTACGCTTCCTATAAACATTTCTCGTTGGAAGCAGCCTCAATGAGCCAGCTCTCCGCAGAAGAGGAGATCATTTGCAGATATAAGGAAGCTTATTTTCAAGACAGAACATCTGGCCTTATCAGAGAAGCTGAATCACTTCCAAAGTCATAACTAGCAGTTGGAAAAGTTCCCCCAGAAGCTGCAAATGTATGAGGGATGCTATTCGAGTCCGCCCTAAGTACAGTGCAGAACATTTCCACCATGAAAAGCTTTCTAACAAGTGTCAGTGATGTTCCCATGCTGCAAAACTCTGCTTCTGAAAGCCAGGTTATGCCTCAATCTGCAGTACCTGTCCTCCTAGACAGCAGGAAGAAAATATTCTGGACTTCTTTTTTTAGTCTGTTAGGGCAGTTACCAAAGTGCTTCCAGCTCAGTCAGACTGCAAGGGAGAAAACTCTAGACAGATGAGGGACAAAAAAAACTCAGTAGCCTCAGTGTCCAACCTTTGCCTCCTTGGGAAATCAAATAAAACTAATATCCAGATTAAACAGCCGTTAAGGATATCTAGACATTGAACATGTGCTTTCCATTAAAAGAACTTCACTGAGCCATGTACCTGCTCTGTGGATAAACCTAGGTCAGCGACAGTCCGACATAATAAACTGATGCCCTCTGAAATCCACTGATGCTTAGGTGAAAGAATTCAGGGGGTTCAGGATAACATTAAAAGTAACAAACAAACCAGACACAATAATGCAAAAATCTCTCATACAAGCTCGGTATTATAAAAAGAAACGAGGTCAAGAGGCAGATGCTTACTTCACTACACTATTGATGAAGGAAGAGTAAGTAAGAATATAAAGTATGCATTAAAACCTTCCTTAATGTTTTATGCACCATTTTAGTCACCAAGTATATTTCAAGTTTTCTACACTTGAATTGTGATTTAAGACAGAGATAAGGCGTTCCATCTATTACACACAACACAGGCTCTCTTTTATTGTGTACAACATTTCTAAAATTCTCTTTTGTGATACCTGCATCACATAGAGAGAATAAAAATATTTTTTTCCTTTCTGTTACACTGCTGTTTGATACAAGACAAATGATGCTCGAAGACAAAAGCCATTCTTCTACCTGTTGGAACAAAGTTGATCACAATTTCACAAAAAGGAGGGTTTGATAAGGGAAAATTGCATCAGAAAAGGGTATTGTTTTCCCAGGAGACTAGATTTGTCTGAAAGTAGCTGACAGAAAATTCTCCTTGACACAAGTCTGCATAATATACACACTACCTTCTTATTTTGTTTTGTTTGCGTGCGTGCACAGAAAGTAGATTTAATCAATGAGTCAATCTGTCTGCACGCTCACTGCCAAACGCAGTGAGCAATATCTCCAAGTGCTCCCACGAGAGCACTTTAGCCATGAGCTAAGGCTTTCTGCATACAGACTGTTTTAAATGAAGTCCCTAAGGTACAGCTTAAATAAAGAAGCATTTTTTCACGAAAACAGTAGTGATATTAAAAACTGAAATTCTATCTCAAAATTGAAGATATGCTAATTTAAGAGACAGCACAGGGGACACAATCTGTGTTAGCACAGCACTTCGTTTCTGACAATGAGGAAAACACACCTGTAAGACATTATCAGAATGTAAAGGTATAGTACCAGAATGAAAAGGTATCAGGTCTCCTAGTCTGGAGCCTAGGAGACAAGGGCAGATTTCTGGAGTCCTTTCCAGCTCTTTCCTTCTTTTGATTTAGGTAAGAACTCATGACCACAGAGCAGCAGCAGCATTCAGAGAAGCAGCAATGTGCTGAAAAACATTTACAAACATACATCAGCCTTGGTAGTAGATCTAACTCAAGCCTGCACTCTAAGTGGGACACAAACGAATAAGGAAGTAAAGAAATGCTCCAAACCTCTGGTTCCCCTACCTCCAGCTATTACAGCTGTATCATGCATCAGCCACTCCATATTAACGTGGCTATAGTAAATATCACATGGTGCAAACCAGAACTCCAGCTCGCTCTTCCATTCCTGCTCTAACCATCTGTTTTGAGGTAAGATGTGATAAGCCAGGCTGCCAGAAAGCAGCACATCCCCACGCCGAGGGGAAGGAGAGGTGTTGAGCAGAGACAGAAAAGCTTTTTAGTCCTCCAGCTTGCATGCAGGAATGAGATGGAGAGAGGAGATGATGCAACATGGGGCTGGTGGTAGAAACAGTTCAGAGCACTCCATGAACACCACTAGTCTGCTTTTGCTCCATCCACTCCTAAAATGTCCTTAATTTGATCCCTGGGGGAAACGAAGAACAAGAAAAGCAGCTCTTTCTTACTTAGTTTCTGATCACCAAGACGATGACTGAATAAGAAATACAATACTACAGTTAACATCTACTCTGCCTCTGTAATCACATCTACTAATGGAAATAGGAAGCAATAGAGAGGGAGACCAGAAAACCTCCAAATCCCCTTACTTTTACCATTCATGCAGCTGCAAGAGCTTCTATTCCAAAACATCCTTAACAAAGAGGTTCCATTTTTGCCAAAATAAACCCTTTAGTGGAGGCTAGTTTCTGACTTTTTCTAATGTACTTTGCATCAAGATTTTTTTTTAACGGATCTACTTTATATATAATTATATATATTTGACCACAAGAGTCTTCGTGATGCTACCACAGGGATGATACACTTACAGGAACTTGGAAGTGAAAACTAAGCTCTTCACTGTCTTCTGATCAAGAAAGATCTACATGGCTGGCCAAATGCAGAATTTGAGCACAGAAACACTGAAATGAGAGTGGTGATACTTAGCCTTCCAGCTCTGTGCCAAGCAACACAAGTTATTTTTAAAGCTTAAATAACCAGACCAATATTTCATCAAGTATTAGAAGTGGAGGAACTGGAATACCTTGACACAGCTCTGCCTCCTAAAGAAGTACAGAAGTGTCTAGGTCACTAAGGTAAAGTCTCTGCAGTGCTCAGGAATGGAAGAAAGTCAGACTAATTCAGACACCAGACTGGTGCTTGTAGGCTGGGGGGGAAAAAAAACTCAAAAGACATCTGGAACCGTGAAAATGAGATGATATAGATAGCACAGAAGCAAAAGCAGTCTCAAATAATCAGCAGTATTAATTATTCACTTCAGTGCAATTAATGGCAAAAACACAAGAATCTTTGCAATAACAGCATGAAATTAATTGCAGGCACGTTGGAATGGATAGCTAGTAAAAGTTTGCAATGCATTCTGGAACACTGGCAAAGGGGATTTTTATTTTCTTTTTATTATACAATGGGTAATAATGATCCTTGGCTACCAAACACACTAGAACGAGGAATCTTTTCTCTATGCCATATCACTTAGCTCTTATAAAGCAGAGAAGAATTCGATGTCAAAGACAGATTAATTTACAGATTAAGGCACTAAACCATCAGGATGTTCAAAAACATAACCGCACCCAGTTTAAGGAAGATTTTGGTACACCAAAATAAACAAATCATTGCCAAAACTGACACTTACTTTCTAAAATATTAACTAACCGAACAACACACGTGTTGAAATAGGCTGAAAGCAGATTTTAGATACCATAAAGCCAGTATCTATCCCATTTCATAATCTGACAAGATGTTTAGTAGGAGAGCGTCTCACAGCCCTCTGGCCAGCTGGAGTTAACCACTGCTCAACGTGACCTAAACATTGCAGCCTAAGAATCCACTAGTGCCCTGACTGGCAAAGAGCAGTTCAGGACTGATGGAAAGTCACACGTTCACAGCATAAATTCACAGTAGATAGTTCTAGAGCTTACAGAAGATGAAGAAGCTCACAAGTATGTATTACATAAAATCAGAGATCACTCCCAATGCAAGTGGAGGAGATCCAGTGGAAAGTGGAAGTTATGCATTAGAACTTCTTGGAAGAAGATCATTCTCTTTAAAACTAATACAAGTCTATAATTTCTAAAAATCTAAAAATAAAGAAGCATGGTGTTACAGAACATTTTCCCAGTGACCTCTTAGCAGTACTTCACTGCTCTTACTTGATAACACCATGTTTTTAGCTTTCAGCACTATACTATGCAAGTAAATGATTATGAAACATTTCTAATGTGTTTTTGAAGTGGGAAATGGGTCCTAAGCTAATTTTTATGAAACTAGAAGAAGCTCCAGTAATTTACAGGTTTCTGAAACATACATACAGATGTGCACACACACACGCAGAGGTAGATAACATTTAGAAAGGGAGAAATCTTCTGTCAAATAACACGAAGGGACTGGAAATACTGCAGTGAGTGATTTTAAACCAAAAATTAAGTGAAACATACCTAAAACAGAAACACCAAGTTATGCAATAGAGGAAGAAACATAAGTTTTTACTGTACATTATTATTCAATAGAATAATAAAACTAAGTAGTCCTCATTTGCATTTCCTGTAGGAATATCCTTGCTGCCTGCAGCAAGCATACTTACATTAAAGACTTTTTTTTAATACTTGAGAACCAGCTCTCCTTGAAAAAGCCTTAGATGAAGCATTTCACAAAGCGAGTGCTATTTATGCTCCAAAACAGTTATGCCACGATAAGACATACCTTTCAACATATGACATTTATTTCTTATGCATTCACTCATAACTGCTTAGTTGAACACAGATAATCCTGTGTAATAGCTGGGAGATCAAATAGAATTCCTTTTCAGCTTTACCCATAAATTGATATATTAGTGGTCTTTCTTCCAGACCACCTGTGCAACACCACTGATTCCAAATTATTTATAGACTAAGGCCAGATGACATCAGTATATCATCAATATTATCTCTTAGACATAAGGCCTTTAAATTTCAACAATTACTCAGAACTGAGTACCATAACTCTTGTTCTCAGCAACACCTGTGTAATTCTGTTCAAGGGGGATAGGGCTAAATTCTGAGGGAAAAGGAGTGGTGGATAGATGTAAGAAAAGTAAAGATCCTGAAAACTAAAATTCCAGTTCTCACATCATTTAAAAAATAAATAGGAGAGCAAGGATAATTGCTGAGAACTTATCTCACTTTGTAGCAGAAAAAACAGATCAGACAAAAATCTCTGATTAGAGGCAAATTGCTACAACACTCAGATTGCTATACACTGGGACCAGTAAAATCAATACAGTTTTACTATGAGTAAAAGTTCTCTACCTTCTCAGGGTTTTTTCTGTTTGTTTTTAGAAAAAACAGAACAGACACCAATTAATGGAATACTCTTTAAAGATAATCCAAGTGCTTCTGGTTTGAATCCTCATAAATACTGAAGGAAACAAACAAGTTGTTACGCATCGGTTGATGAAGACTGAGCCAGGACTTCACGGATCAGATAAGCTAATTATAAAGATATTTTAGGAATCAGTACTATATCTGTACTATTTAATAGTCTTGTGAAAAAGAGGAAATTAAAGTTCACTGTGTCTCCAACAAAAGCTTTCAGAAAGCTGCACTGCCTGGACTATCATCGTAACCGCAAATCATGTGAATGGTGATAAACCTGCAATCATTTAAGTTCATGAAGAGAAGTCCATTTCGCTCTTCAGATCGTTGTACTGTTTCATCAGAATATAACGTGGAAACTTGTTTTTCTCTGAAATTACTTATCACTAGTAAACTCAAGATACCAAACTCATGTGAATTTTCTGTTTGCTCAAGTCTTTTCTTTCTCTCTTCTTCCCACTCCACTTCTCCCATTAGGACAGCAGCTGTTAGAAGCTGTTCCTAACACATTCATAGATACAGCTATACAAAAAAATGGAAATAGAAAAGCTCTGCTAGAGACAACCTATCTCCATACAATTCAGAAAAAGTAGTATACCTTAAGATGTTTGGATGTGAGAGTCTATTCATAAGTTGAACCTCTTTTAGCATGTTTGCTCTGTTGCTGTTCAGTGTGTTCATCTTCAAAGCCATGACCTGGTCTGAAGTTCTGTGTCTTACCTGCAAGATACAAGCAAAAAAATGGTAAGAATATGTCCTAGCAACATGAAATTGGACATCACCTGTACAAGGCTGCACCTCATCATCTTAGCACGAGTGAAGGAAGCCACTCGATTGCCCAGGGAAAGAAAGTTCCCTACTCCAAGTCCTATAAATCTCACCTCCTTCCCATCCATATCCTTCTTTTCCCATAGCAGTTACTGGCTCCATTGCTCACAGAACGTGGAGACCCTGCCTTATACAGCTGCTGGGATGATTTCAGAAGTAGTCAAGATTTACTTCTTGACTACGACCATGAGCCAGATTTTACACTCAGTGGAGAGAAGGCATTCACGCCAACCCGTACTGCAAAGCAGAGATGTTACTGGACATGGTATCACCTAGTCTAGGATGTTCAGTAGTGGCTGCACAGTGCCAGCATGAAAAAAGCTTTCTCTAGCAGCTGTGCAGAACCAGCACACCAGAGACAGCTTCCCCAGTCAGACATGCGTGAATCCAGCCACTTCTGACGTGCTACCCTCAAACCAGCCTATTTGCCACCAGCAAACAGGCAAACATTAAGTAGATGTGCTACTATTAGAAAGAACTTGTCACAATAGCATAAGGCAAACAGCAAAGGACTGCGCAAGCTGAAGAACAGCCCACAGGCTTTTTCTCCTGCTTCTCCCCTGCCCATGCACACAAGCTTCTCAGCTGGCTCACCCACAGCCACACAGTAATCCCAGGGTAATAAGGATCAGAGAGAGGAGGTGGAAAAGGATGTAGAAAGCAGCACCAAGAGCAGAAACCAGCAGCAAGTTCATGAGCATGGGACTTTTCCTTTCAGTGGCAATACCAGCTTTAAAAAAAAAAACTGGTTGAACTACAGCTTTAGTGTGTTATAACAAGATAATCCAGAATTCCTCTGTGCATAACCTGTCCTGCCTGTTTGGCATTCTTATTAGTTTTAAGCAGGATGATTGCATGTTAACTTGATGCGGTTTAGTGTTACTGGTCAGGTTTCTTGTGTCTATTGTGTGCTTTCATTAATTTTTAATTTTATGCAGCTTTTGCATACTGAGCCAATTTGAATGAACAAGCTGAGCCGGAGAGGTCAACTTCTTTATGCAGACATTTTTTAATACCTATTTTAGTTATACTTAGTTTTATTAGCTGTAATGCTTTGGCTGAGGAACAAAAATAGGAAAAAAAAGCTTGCACTCACTTAAGAAAGGAAGGTTTGTTCTATCAATGCAAACAGATCAGAATAAGGACAATTTAAAAGCCTTCAGTCTATACAGAACAGCTCTATCAGCTCAAGGAATACTGCCTCTGGGAGAAGGGTGAGGAATCTTTAGCGTTGTGCTAGAGCAATTTGGGTTTGCAGTGAACGGGAAAGAATTTGAAGGAGCTTAACTCCTATGGGCAGGGAGCTACTCGGAACAGGACTCCCTCAGAAGTCAGCTTTCCACTAACACTGAAGCTTCAGGGTCTGCCAAGAAAGAATGAATAGAGGTAGAAGGTGAGCAGAAACTTGGATGGAGTGTGGTCTTGAACAATATTTGCCTTCTCATTTACTCCACTAGCTACCTCTTAATTTCTTGCCCATTTCTATAATTCACTCCATTCCCTGCCAAAACATCAAGTCTTTTTGCCTCTGCTCTTCGGTAAAAGAAGAGCCTATCCTATAGTAGCACCTTCTTCCTTGTTCATTGCCTTTTCCTTGTTTTGGCCTCTTCTTGAGCTAGGGAAACCTCAGAAAAGAGGGTGGGTAAGTTTTTGGAGCACTGTCCTGCATGCTTCCTGGATTTTCAGGTCTGACAGGCAAGAGGAAGCGGTCAGCAATTGCTTCTCAAAGGACCGGCTGGCTGCAGCACTAACACCATGCCCAGAGAAAACTGAGCAGGTTTTGCAAAGGACGTTTTTCATTCTTCACGTCAGAAGGATATTCCTGAAGTCCTTTCAGTCTTGATAGACTGAACTGGGTTCTGTAGCAAGCTTTGGGGGCTTTTTTTTTTTTTTTTTTATTAAATCAATTTGACCATGCTTCAGAACAGCTCAGATTTCTAGCATCTGAGCATGTTAACAGATTTCTGAGAGGCACCCCACACTGTGCTGAAGGTGGGAGAACAGGGACTCGTCCTCTCACACCAGCTACCATTTGAGTTCGGAGGGAAAGGCAGACCTGACGGCAGAAAGGCTTCTTCTCAAGAGGTCAATACCCAAGACAGTGAATAAAAATCAGATGACAGCTTATACATCACGGAACACGCTATTAGTCACTTAGGATACACATGAGGATAATTGTGTTCTCTGCTCTGAAGGAGAGCTGGCAAACAGCATTTGCACAGCAAGAACGGACTGCCAAGAGGCACAGGCAGGTCCTACCTCGAAGGTCAAGCTCCAGATCATCTGAGCTGTCAGCTCTTCTTTACAGCAGCTGTCAGTTACACCACCCCATGCATCTACTTACCTGTCACTCATACTCTACACAAAATTGGGGTCTCCATCGGCATTCCTTGCCAAAACCCCAAACAGTCTTTAATCTTTTATCTCCCATCAGGCCTCTTTTGTGTACGTGAAAGCATGGAAATGGTGTTTCACCCACAAGACAGCTCCAGAAGGGAAACTCGTAAAGATCTTAGAAATGTTACCGATCACATTTAGTGTTTGTTTATAGGGCATTTTGCCTCAGTGCATGCCTGTACCCTCAACATAAGCAGGAAACCCTAGTGGTTTGCTGTAAAACTGTCAAAGCTGTTGACATTATTATTAATTAGAGTTCCTTGCATATGAGATCAAGTAACCTTTCGGTGATGTCTGGATGATCATGTCTATGCTTGGAAATATTCTAGCAATCCTACAGCTGCCTTCCCATGTTGCTCTGCACCCTCATCTGCCTTCAGCCTGCTTACCTACATGCCTCCATCTCAGAGGTCACAGTAACCAGATATTGCCTCCCTGTTTTATTGCTGTCAGGCAGTTAAAGTGTCCCTTTGCACTGATTCTCCGAGGATCAAAGTGTTTTGTAAGTACTTTGACCTGGCTATGGCTAGCTGCATGGCCTGCCTGGTCTCTGTGTCTTCAAACCACGTTCGAGTCCTGGACCTTCTTACCTTCCTCTGAAGAAATGAGGTAGGTAGAAGAACCTACTCTCCAGGTAGAGAAACAGGAACATACTTGAAAGAAATATCATCATAGTGATTGAGCAGGGCTCACATTCACAGTAATTACTCACTATGTAGACATTGTATCCAGTTCACATGGGGAATTATCCTGCAAAAGTTGGGATTTTTTAATTTTCTGCTTGCTACAAAGTTCTTTGTTATTAATAAACCCTAAATATTGTTTAAATAACTGTTTATTAGCTAATGGGTATACCAGAGCTTTCTGAAAATCCAAACGTTTATATTACTTCCACTCTTTGCCTGTACTGAAGGTTTTTTTTGACCTTTACTATTAACTGTACCCTTCCAGCTGTCCTTAGAATGAGTTTCTGAAGATCATTTCCCAATATTAATGTTATAAATCTGCCAATACAACTTCAAGGTTTGCCCTTAGTTTTCTACTGTATTTTCGTTATTTGTCAGCCAGGTAACATTGATTTGGAAGTACTTTATCATTGCTACCTTCCGAAATTGCCTTTAATCATTTTCCAGTTTTTCCTTACCCTCCTCTTCTCTGGTATCCAGCCTCACCGCTTAATTACATTTACAGATCTTTACTTACACAGCCCATTACCCAGAATCAGGTTGCTTCCCCCAATTTATCACCCACAACAATTTTTCAACATCCTGTTACGCATCTCAACCTTCACCAGGCTGTTTCATCTTCACCTTTCTGGTCATGCGTCCGAAGTACCACTTCACTAACCATTTTACTTCAGTAACCTTCTCCAGTCTACATGTATGACATTCCCCAAGCTTGCTTCCTGGCTGAGCTCGTTGTATTACCCACAAGAATCCTGCACACGTTCTTATTACATACACTGACTCACCATCCTTATATTCACCAATTCAAATGTTCCCTGCACACTCAGCCTTCACATTAATGATAGATGATAGCAGGTGGTGTAGACATAAAAAGTTATGTGAGTTGTTCTCTTTTCTCTGACAGTCTCTAAGTGTCTTCACCTGATTTGCCTTCATTTTCTCTTGCAGTGACAGGAGATGAAGGTATTACCTCAGTTAGCCTTTTAGGTCATTTGCACTACCTATGCTTGACTGTGATTGACCAAGTCCATGAAAAAGCTGGTGAGATTCAGGAGATGATAAAAAAATATTATTAAAAAGGGAACACATCAGAGGACATTATATGACAGGTAAGCAGTTCTGAAGCAGACCAGCATTTGGCCCTCATGCAAGACCTACCCCAGGGACAGCTGACTTCCTTGCTGTGACAGCAAAAGGAACCTTAAACAAGTTAGGGTCAGATGCATTTTATTGAAGACTCACGGCCAAGCCATCAAGTCACCACACTCATGGACATAGGTATATTCATGGACAAGGTATATTCATACCTTGGAGATGAATGCATTACAAAAATGCATAACTCTGATTGAGGAAAATTCCCTTTAATTGAGAAGATCAACCTGTACTTCAGGTCAGATCTCATTCATATCCTCATGTTAGCGATGTCAATATCATGTCAAGTCTCACATCAGTAGAAAAATCTGTAGTGACAAATAGGAGCTTAAAGAAATACATCAGTCTAGATAATATTAAGCTGCTGTGTTGATGCTAGGGACCAAGACTGGATTGTGGCTGTTTTCATAGTGGTATAGCATGTCACTACCCTAACTCCTTGTAGCAAGAGAGAAGCATGCCAAGTGTAACAAAGCCTTGCCAAACAAAACTAGTCAACATGTGTTACATGAGTTTAGCACAGGTTCAGAAGATAGAGAGGAACTACACAAAAAAGAAATCAATAGATTTTAAAAGCCTGACAGTAATTGGAACTGCATTCACTTTTAGTATGAGAAAAAAATGAGACAGACACAGAAAGTTGCACCTTTTACCAGTGCCTTTTAGTACAAAGGCTTGGAACTGGTCATTAAACAAAGATCCTGTAACTTCAGAAACTTCTAACATCACCAATACAGCAGAGTAACAAGATCAATTACTACAGAATATTCCACACCTGCAGCCAAATGAGTTCTCTATTTTTTTGCCAAACAAAAGTGAACTTATAATTAGTAAGTAGTACAGCTGTTACTTTATAAATCCATTTGTGTGAGCCAAAAAAAACTTCATTTTTCTTTTGTATTTTGTTTTACTTCATTGCCTGCTGTAATGTAGAACCAGGGCCCAAAATACAGCGCTCATTTATTTTAAACAAACGATTTGCTGATAGGAATCTGTCTGTATCTCTGCCACTAACTTGATCTCAAGCAAATCAAAGGCAAAAAAGAAACCACAGTCTTATTTTGAGAGAAAGCACAAATGAATCTGAGGCCTATTGTTCCACGGTTTGAGATCAGATGTAAACAGGCACAGCCAGGGTGGGGAAGCTGCCTGATTTTGTGGCCCGTTCAGCAGAATGTAACCATATAAAATTCCCTCAGCAATCCAGAACAAAGCTCATTCATGGACCTGCTGCTTAATTGCTGGGAAAAAGCAGAAGAGCCTTATTTTTTTTTAAGCTACACCACAACCTGACTACATAGCTCACGTATGTATTTCCAAACCAAGTATAAAGTCACAGTCAGAGAAGGAAATACTGAGTTAGAAGCACAGCTCTGGGAGCTCATTCTTCTTCATTTTTAATGTCAGCTACCTTGTCAGCTCACTGAATAACCCTGAGCATGCCACTTCAATTCCATGCGTACGTTCCCTCTTTAGCTCTTTAAGTCTATAATATGGAGGTGATAATGCTATTTCTGAGCCAGGGAAATCTGACATCTGCAAATGTCAAACATCCAAAGATAATACATAATGAGATACTGTATCTTTGTGTCCTTATTCTCCTATTTCCTTTTTTAATACTGATGATTAAATATTTCCTGTGTTACTATGGTTTTATCCTGTGCAAAATGTGACGATATTTGCATGATCTGCAGATGATTTTTAAGCAAGAACACTTCACGTTAAGTTCTTCTGGCATGTAACTGCACCTCCAGTCTTTTCTAATATATTAACAGTTTGGTACCAAGCATGCAATCCCCCACTGTATCAGGGATGTCATCATCACCATTCAAAGACATTTGTTGATTTTGTTTTAAAAATCTGCATGGGAACCTTGAGAGAAAGTTTTATTATGGTCAGAAATAGTTTCCTTACACTTCCCTCATAAATCTGTCAAATAAACGTTACTCATGCATGAGTAAGGAAGTCAGTCTCACATTTGTACAGAGCTGCTTGCATGCAGCTATTGCTGCTATAATCAGTCACAGCACTAGGACTTGAGCACAAAGAAGAGAGCATGGAGTATACAGCAGCTACATTTTGCTTTCTTGAGGATAGTTATGTTTTTATAAATTGCTACAACTCTGTGGACATAGCCAAAAAAATGAGAGCTCTTAGTAATTTCTTGTTACTTCAGCCTTCATGGAACTGCTTTTCTCGAGCATTAAGTTCTCTTACAAAAGGAAAAAAGGAGCTAATTAAATATTCCAGGCAATTTCTTAGGTGTCTCCTCATTGTCAGCAATGGCTAGGAATTACAAGAACTGGATTTGCAGGACTCAAATCAAGCCAGCTGACGTGACAGGTACTATGTTACCCATACTGTCAGCCATGGATCAGTTACCAAAACAGCATCTCCATTTTGATTACTCAAATAATGTCCCACAGCTCTGTCCTCTCCTCAAGCCCTGACCCCGTCCAGTGTGAGCAGCAAACAGAAGGCGCCCACGCCCCAGCCAGAAGCAGCTCACACACAGCACAGATGGATTGCCATCACACAGCCACATCCATCACTCCTGTGCAATAGATTACTCCACCCCACCACCCACCCAATGCCAGGAAAACAAGCACTCAGAGAGGTGTGTCACAGCAGTCGTAGGGGATGCAGCCCGTTCCCGAGGCTCAGCCATGTTACCGCTGGACACAGGCCAGCGCAGTTATTTGAAGAACAGTAAATCAGCACCTGTCCCCTGGTATCAGCAATGAATGAGCTTACACAAACGTGCATGTTTGCCAGCTGGCAAAACAGAAAATCCCAGAGCTGCCAACCCAGCACATCTCCATACAGAACAGAAAACTAAACAGACCATTTAACTGCGCTGGAGAAATTATTACGTTCTGCTATATTTTTCAAAGATTTTTTTTCTTCAATAGGGAAGTTGGCTGATCAAAGCAGGGAAGATGAAATGTAGTGTATGCAAACTCTTTTCCCCCACGTTTGTTAATTTGCTTCACTTGGTACAATTTTAGACCTTACTTGTAGCGATGCCAAGTAGGACTGCAGGAAGGAGCATTACAGAAATAATATTTTCAAAATTTTCCTAGAATTTTTCAACACTGCTACAAAAGGCAAGACTTACATTAGGTCTACTACCCCATGACACCTTTGAGGCTACTAAAATGTTATAAGGGGATTGTTACATATATATATATACACACACACACATATATTTAAGACTTCTGGCCATAAAATAGATAAATCAATCAATCAAAAGAAGATTTATGTCAGGTAAGTCAAACATGAACTGGCCCTCTGTTCTTAGCCTTTCAAAGCAATCTCAGTTCTGACAAACATGCATGAGTGCCCTGCAAGTGAGGCAGGAAAACCTAAAATGAATGATACACCTGAGCAGGGATGAAGCCTCATGAGTATTTTGGCCATTTTGTAACCCCTAGGGGATAATTATGCAGGTGAGGTTTTTAAGTGATACATCAGTGATCCATCAGAGTAAGGCCTATTTACTTCACCCTGCCGATGTGCTAAAACCATTGGCTAATTAAGTGAGAAGGACTGGGATGACAGCATCTTGGCACCTCAATAATCAAAAAATCACTAGCAAGAGGAAGGCAACTGTCTGCGTGGTTACCACACAAAACATCTTGGCAGTTGCTAAAAGGCTTCCCAAAGGCTGATACTTCACACAGCATGAGAGGAATAATCCTTCTCAGTATTTATGCCTCATCTCAGTTCCAGAATGAGGCTTCTTCCTACTCCTGACAAATATCAGAGTAGGAAGCGAATGATTAGAGGCACCCAGCTGATACAACTCAAGAGCTTGAGGTTTTAAGGCTACTCTAGCCATCTTGGTCAGTTCACGTTAATACAGTGACTGCATTCCCAAGCAAACAATTAGTGTTGTGTTTTAACACTATAGTTTCACATAAGAGTCCTTAAGCCCCATTTATCTTGCTTCTGTCAGCCTGAGAGTTACCTCCACTGGTCAAAAGAGGAAGATTTTTAGCTTAGAACTAAATTCTTTTGAAATAAGAAGCAAGACCACACAGCATGTGTGGACAAGATCTGCTGTTTTACTAAGAGGTATCACATCACCCAGGGAGGGAGGCAGCAGCCACAATATCTCTAACTCACTGTGACAGAATGAAGGAAGAAATTTAGAAGAGGAACACCACACCTGGGTGGGGTACCGCTCAAATGGATGTCACTTCTCAAAGCTTACAAGGTATACTCCTCATGCCTACAAACACAAGGATTAGATCTACTTGTTTCCCTACTTCCGTACTCATTTTCCAATCTACAAGGACTTCTGATGCTACATAGCACAGGCAGAACCAGAAAAATCTCATTTTGCCTGATGTAGCAACACCAATCTCAAGGAAGAAAAAAATATTAAAAAGACTTGTTTAGACCAGTAGATTCTGAATTTGTTGACCTTAGACTGTTGGTAGCTGTAAGCATCTCAACACTCGGCCAAGCTTAATCAAGAACATTCTTAAAAACCAGGATGGCTCCAAACATCACCAATGAAACTAGCAGGAGAGAGCAGACAATTTTGGTTAGGCAAGACTGTTCCCAAGCCACTTAATGTTTCAGAATAGGCCTAATTCTCATTACAGCTAATAGCCACTGGGCCTTGTTATGCCTTCTTCCTCAAACAAAGGGATAAGAAAAAGGCATTGTTTGAGAAATCTGTTTTCTCATTATAAGACTGTTTATGCACTGTAATGACATTTTTACACACTGACTAGGTTAAGCTTGAAATGATTCATTGAACCACTTTTCCAGTTATTAGATGCTGTTTATATTCTTTGTTTTTCCCTGATGTATTGACACCACGTTCCACAGTTCCCCAGCTTAAGAAAACTCAAATATTTGATTCTGAAGAAGTATTTACATACAACCAGGCAGTTTCCTACAAATATTTTATAGGGCAACTGAAATAAAATACTACTTAAGCCTATCAAATGGTCTCATAAACAGCAATAACACCGTGTGATCTCACCTCTAGTGTTTTATGCAGCTTTTGAAGAACACCTGCATTTGGCTCAGGGCCCCAAACATGCTGGTAATTCCAGAGGTAACCAATCCCTTCTTAGTATAAACCCTATACCGAATGTTCAAAACAGCACATTAGAAAATGAGAGAACTTTGAAACTGAAGGAGAAAGGACAAAGACAACACGTGAGATAGATTTGACGTATGTTGTGAAATTTCACATCATCAGCTGACTGCCATGCCAATGCTGCCCCTTCAGAGTATTTTTATCCTGAATACCAGAAATGCTTCCTTATGAATCAGTTTCAGAAAAAAAAAAAAAAAAAAGAAAGCCAACCCAGGCAACAAATTAACTGTGCAAGATACATATTCAAGCTTGCAGGGTTCCTACAGCCTATTAATCCAGAAAGATATTCTAACTTTTAAATTGACAGCACTATTATTTCATTCCTTAATACAAAGTGGCAATCATTTTAAGTGAAGCATGAAGAAAGCTCATACAGATGATAGAAAGCAAGTCTTAGAGACCCTTTTATATGAGGTTTAGTGTTGCTGGAGCCATAGCTCTGTTAACACAGTGCATATGCGAACTTTCATTACGTCTCTAGACTTGCAGTGCCATAATAAGTTTTCTTTTTGTCATCAGCAACATACTGGAGATAATTGCACTTAATTTCTCCTAGAAAATAATTTGTCTATTAGGCATAATTCCTCTCCACATATTTTGCTTATGTCAAGCTTGGCATTTATATTGCTATTTAGGCCTTCCTCCTATGCTGCACATCTTCCTGTTTTTCTTTGCATTATAGATTTGTGAAGTCAAAAGCACAGGGTTGGAAAAGACTTCATGCCATCTAGTTCTTCATCCCTCTATATCCCAGACCAAAACCAGCTTCATCTGTCACTCTTCATTCTTTAAAAGCTGACAGTAGAGACTACTGTAAAAGAAGATGCTAACTCACAGGCATCTGAAGAATTAATTTCATTGAAGTGAGAGGGGAATGGCTGCATCACAAGCCACAATGGACTGAAAAACCTCCAGAAGTAGATTAAGCTACTCCGGTTTCCCATGAAGACATGCACATAAACAACATCTCCTTCAACTGGTTGAGCTGGGAGAGCAGGAGTCCTTGGCAGAGGGATGGTAAAAATCTATAGAGGAAGTACAAAAAGCAGCTGGAAGACCTGTTTTCCATCATCTGTATGAGCTTTCTTCATACTTCTCTTACAACAGCTACCATAAAGAAAACCAGCAGACTTCCTGTCTCGCTCTACATAGGATAAAAAATTAAAGAAAAAGTATTCCGTACAGTTAAGTTCATGGAGATACTAATGCCAACTTGAAGAATGTGATTTTGGCTTAAAGTTTGGTAGCAAGGCCTCAAAGTCAAATTGTTCAAAAGTAAAAGCCAGAGTTGTACTAAGAGCCAAATTCAACCTTTCACTTGGTATTAACAAATAAACACTGGCAACACAGAAAGGGTTGTTTATGTTGAAAGTTCTGAAATAATAACCAAGAGGGTATGTTAGGACTGAAAAAAAAAATCTCTTGCTGGAATGCTCAGGACCTCCTTGATTTATGCTGACATTTAATCCCTTTCCCCTCTTCAAAGAATTCAGGGCTACCAAAAGGTGTTGGATTGACTGTCCCGAAGACCTGACATCCCTTTTACACAGCAAGCAGGTGCACACAGAGGCAGTAAGGAGCAGCTCATGCAGTCCTGGGAGCAAGCTGGGGCCTTGTCCTGCAGAAGGGGACACCCTCAAGCAATAGGAGAGAGCTCTGTACTAGTTATGAGCCCGGCAATAACACACAGCCTTGCATTTAGATGTAAAGCACACTGACAATTCATATATTGCACTGTCTGATAGTCTGTCAAAACCTGAGTTAATGAAGACTCCGGTTCTGGAGAGTGTTACCTGCAGACTGAGCCACTGGTTTCCAATCCTTTCTCCAACACATTTTGTCTGAGCATGGGCTGAAAGCCAACAGGCAGCACCTTTGTTATGAATTCAGCTTCTGTTGCCCCTTTTTTCTGCCCTTTCTTCACGTTTTTTTTTTAATAGTCATCCTCTCCTTTTAATCTAAATTGGTGTTCCCTTTTCTACAGACTCATTTATAAAACTGCTCAAATAGTACTCCCTTCCTCCTTCCACACATTCACAGACATTTTAGTCTTGGAAGAAGGCCTCTGTTGACATGATAAACCATTAAATGCCACAGGAAAACTGAACCCTCTGTCAGTAAGGAGTTGCTTTTAGAGCCAAGAAGCAAACAGACACGACCAGCTGTAAAAACAACTGAAACTGGGAAGTCCTAGCTATAAAAGGATAGATTAATAATAATAATATTAAATAATAACAAAAACACAGCCTGGCTACACCAAAGGAGGTTCCAGAATCCCCTATAATGGAAGTTTTAAGGACAGGCTGAAAATAACTGCCAAGAACAGAGCACATGCACTTGAGCATGGCTCAGCTAAGGAGACTACAGGAGTTCTAATAAACAGAGCTGGGAAGGGACGGTATTTTAAAGATTGGTGATCAGATTTATTAAAGCCATTGTATAAAATGACAAGTCTTACAATAGCTATACACATAAACACACAGACTTCTGCAAGACATCTGACTTTGCGCCGTAAGCTGCTGTAAGTAGGTTAAATATGAATGATAGCTCAAGCTACAGTTGTGCATGACAAAGCAGCGTGAAATGGGGAAGTTTCAACCGAGCTTCCAGAGGAACTGAGCTAGGCCTCGTGTTACTCAATGCTCCATGTTCACTTCCAGCTCACTGACGACAGCTACCACTCAGAGAAATTCAAATCCTTCTAGCATTGCCCTGCTCTCCTTATTTCACTAAGTAGGGAAGGCCACATCGTATCTCAGGCACATCTGAGCAAAAAGTAACACACCCCAATGAAAAGCTTCACTAGAATCAAAGACTGAAGGCTGTATCTACAGAGCAGGAGACCCACGTCCAGTGAGCAGCAACATGAAGATGTATGTAGGAGTCCCATAAAACAAAAACACAACACAAGTTTGTGTGTTATGATAACAAGTATTGAGTGTTGTAAGACTGTGGCAAAGCAAAAGGCTAGTTTGGACAAGTCATTGTTAAGAACAAAACTAGGACACTCAGTTTTATGCCCACTTTAAAAAGAAAAAGATATTGCAGAAGATGGTGGAAAAACTTAAACCTCTACTGCAAAAGCAAGGTTAATCTCAGGGCAGGAAAAAAAAAAAAAAAAAAACACAAATTTGGACCATGTTACACATCAAAAGGGTCAAAATATAACTTGATAATGCACATCATTTTTTACAGTGAGGAAGGTAGAGGTACTAAAGATTCCAGCCCCGCCAAGAAACACTAAGAATGACTGGGTAGACTAGCAGGCCAAAGAGACTTCACAACAGGGAAATTAAACACTAAGCACTGGCATCACTGATATTGCTTTTGCGGTCTTCAGCTCAGAATTGAAGAAAAACAAACAAACCCTGTATTGTATGTCACGCCAGTGTGCTTTAGCCAAAATACCAGTTACTGCTATAGTGTAATGACCTTTCATTATGTGGCAGTAAGTGTAGATCATCTAATATCCCTTCTAAGCCTTAACTGCTTGAGAAGTACATAATGCCTTCCTTCATTCTCAAACATCCCGTCTAACCATAAGACATAATGGGTAAAGTCTACCATGAAAATAGATATTCACAGATATAATAGATATTAAACAAAATAGACTTTTTTGGTCAAGCAGCCTGTAACCTTTGTCTCTCATAACCTCTGTTTCTGAAGTCCTACGAGTAAATCCATCATTCACCCCATTCTACAGTTCTTACTTTGCATTGTTTATTCTAGATAGCAAGTTCTGCCAAATTTAGGCCAAATTTAGGCCAAAGGCCAACAGAGGAAAGTGACTACTGCTCAACATCAAACATTTCTGCACTAGATTCTTCTTCAAGACCTGAAAATTATAGATGGAGCAATGTCAATCAAGAAAAATAGTAATCAAGTCACAAAGCACAAAAAGATACAGCTCTGAATCTCACTTTTGGGAAAGCCAGACAGCAGGATCTGGCAGATTTACCACAGTCAGATGATCCAGAGATCAAACCCACCAGCATGACCTTGTACCTTATAGACATAGCATCCAAAGTGGTACAAAACATGAATTGAACTGGGTAATGTCCATCAGAGGTAACAGAACTACCAGCTGAGTACATTACCATACTAGTTAGTATTTCATAAAAAAGAAATATATATGAGTGTTCTTCACAACCCTGAAGCACAAAAAGGAATTTAATCCTGCGGAGATTAGTAGGGGAAATTTGCTGCACAAGTGCAAAAACAGGAAAATTGTGTAGCCAGAAGTTCTGCAGAAAGGATTTCAAGTTATAGGGGAGCACAAAACCCATTGCTTGGTGCTTTCAGTAACAGCCTGGGAAGGCCACAGTATGTAAGCCAAAACAGGAGTGCTGATTTCCATCTCAAACATTTTTTGGAGGCACCCATGCTCATCTGCTTAATGTTTCAGCTCTAGAAGGTCATTAATTTTGCATTACGTCTCATACATTTTATATTCACATGCTTGCCTTTGCTCATCCACTATTAAACAACATTAACTTTTTTAAAAAGGTATTATGCACCTTTTCCACTGCTCACATGAACAACTTTCCCAGGCATATGCTTAAGACACAAATGATGCTGACGCAATCGCTTTGAATATTTCATAAGATCAGATTATTTTTTGTCTGACAATTAATTTCTAATTGTAGCTCTCTCAACTCCTACCAGGTTAAAAGCATGATTCGAGGTGGTCAAGACTGTGGCCTGGTTGACCTGAGTTCTGTCTTCAACATTACCCTCTGCTTATCCCAAGGATAATCTTTCTAAGGTTAAACTAGCTTCAGGTTTGTCAAAGCAAGTTCCCTGACAAAAACAGATCACTTTTCTCCCTGTTATATGCCACCTCCCTGGCTATTGGAGGGGGGAGCTTTGAACAGGCAAGCCCATCATTACGATAGCAATGAAGTAGCCCTGTACAACAGAACTAGAGTGACACAAAAAATATTTTGCTCCTATTTTTGGAATTATTTTCTGACAGTACTGCTAATTAGATGGCCAAGCATACTTAAAACAGAAGAACTATCCGCACTGAAATAATTTTAGTATCCAGGACTGCCCAGGAAAAACCATGCGTTCTTCCCTGAATGTCAGAAGACTTCACCATGCTTCTTCTAACAGTCAAAAAACTTCAAATTCTCCAGTGACCACACCTGTACAGCAACACGAACTTCCCAACACACAAACACAAGCAGCCTTGAACCTGTACAACTCTCTACTGGATCTATGATCCCTGTACAGGCAAAAAATAAACTGTCCTCTTTCAGCATTCAAAGTATCAAAAGTATTTCCAGTCTCCCTTAGAAGTTCAGCTACAGAATACAGAGCCAACAAGAACCCCTAAAGGAACTTGAATATTTATTACTGGCTTTGAAGCAGAAGATCTATGTGAATGGAGGATCAAGGATTTTAGTCCAACCGCTGTTCCAATACATGCAGTTAACATACATTATAAAATATCTCCTCATGCAGTATTTAGTTTCAGCACAATGTTCATCTCCCCCACAATTACTTATAGCTCCATCAGTCTTTACTAGTCTTCCCAGCTAAGAATTTAAAGATCTAGGATCACGGCTGGGAAATGAACATTTACACAAACAGCCTTTGCCTAGTTCAATTTAAAAGCAAACATCAATGTTCTGCACTTGCCATTGAAAACTACAACAGGAAACAGTCAGTTGGCTGACTCAAACTAGACTACTACTAGTGTTTGATAAAGCTCAGCTTTTCTAAAGTAATTTCTACAATATACAGCATTCAGGTGAATTTGAATTGCTACAATGACAGCAAACAAAAATCAAAAGGCCAGTATAATATTTCATGCTGAATAAACCACAAAGCTTAGTTTGTGTGAGTAAAGGTGCCCTAGAAATGCTATAAAAACATGCATAGGACATAAAACCATTAACATACACCCACCGATGCTATGATGTATTCATATTCCCAAATTAAGAGAAGGCAATTTCTATCCACTCTGAAAGATTATATTAAAAAAGGAGTCTCCGCAGAAAAGGATTGAAGGGAACAAATCACTGAAAACAATTGTCAGTTGTGTAGCAAAAGAAAAATCCCAAACCCTCAAAACAGTGCAAGTATTCTTCGTTAAATCACATGAGCAAACCTGATGCGTGATGCTCACAAAACAATAGACAAATACATAATTGAAAAAGCTCTGGTGACATTTTTTTCCCTGAGATACCTTTCACTAATTTAAAGGGAAAGCTTCATTGCTTCGTAAAGTTACTTATGCAGCAAGTTTGGAACTATCATGGATTCTTCTCAAGTTCAATCGCTTACCAGGGAGCCTGCAGATCAGCCTGAACTTTGACTGTGTCAAACCATGAGGCTTCCTTTCCTGGAAGCACATCAAGGTTCTTGCATGAAATCTGATCATCAGCACAGTCAGATTAGTGACAGAAGTGGTCAGGCTGATAAACTAGCAAAACAGAAACCTGCCTAAGTAAGTGTGGAACCACATCTAAGACAAGGTTGTAATGCATTCTCACCCGTTTGTGCCAAAAGTGAAGGGAGAACATTTTTTTGAAACTGATGTGAAAGAAAAAGCTTTATCACTCGTTGCTTCCCTGCAGGAGGTCTGTAGCTGTTTCTAGAAAAACAGACACCAGATACCCAGATTACCACCAGCTCTTAGAGTAATGCTGCTGATGGCTGACTTACCCCAGGAGATGCCTAGCTTAGTTCTGCTGCAAGCAGGAATGGCAGGGAAAAGCTTTTTAAAGGTTAGCTGACTTCTTTAGGCACTGGAAGGTAAATCAGGTATCAAGGATTTCTCTCACCCAACAGAAGTTCTCAAACAGACGTGTACCTCCATATGCCACTACCGAACTGAAACAAATGCTCTCTTAAAATAAGATGTTCTTAATAAATCAATAACTGTGTGATAGAAAGTTATATTTGCTTTTAACCATTTCCCCATCCACCCACTTTTGTTTCCTAATGATCAGTAATACTGTACCTTTCTGCTAGATATGTAAGCATCTTGCCTCAGGGCACTTTTCCATGATGTTCCTCACAGCAGAAAGTTGCTTATTTCACCCAGTAAATCTGTTCACACATGCAGCTGTTTGACTTCACTTTCTGAAGTCCCAACAAACAAAACTTTATTTCAAAACAAGAAAAGGGACTTCAGAAATAAAAACTTGTGTTAGGGGAAATTAAATTTCATATATCTAGCTAAAGCAAAAAAAAAAAAAAAATTACCTTCACACAAGGGGAGATATACATACAGAGATGGGAATGTATTTGAGCAATTAAAAAAGCAAAAATAATTTTCCTTTTCTAATTCACATATCTATTCACAGCAGTAAAGCTGGATGTTTCTTGACTTAAATTCTTAAAGAAAAAAATCACATGAAATATCATGGAATGGACACAATACACCGCGAGACATTTTCTGGCATTTCACTGAAATGGAAACAAGTTGGAGGGTGAGTTCATTTAAAACCAGGAACTAAGGCAAGGAAACAAGTTATTTTTGCAGTGCCTGAAAGCCTAGAAGTCAACTCAATATCCTACTCCTCTAGAATAGACCTTACCAGAACAGTCAAGACATAAGAAATGCTACTAGCACTGTAAAACGGGAACTGCCTGTACAGTGACACAAATTGCTTTTCCATGTCCTTAACCACTTTCCAGATACTGTAGCAGCAAGTCACTGACAATCTCTGATTTTCTTATTCACGTTATTTACTATGAAGCAATCTGATTATTTAAGTTAGAGGTATGGCATAACAAGAAGCAAAGGGAACAGAGCAGTAGCTGAATGTATTATAACTGCAGCGCAACAAATTTTGTTGTTTCAAACTCAGTAATTACGTGTAGATCTCCTAACACTGGCACATCCTGAGTTGTGAGTCAAAAAACTGGCAAAGGAATGAGAACAATCTCACAAACTTAATAATTGAGCTACATTAAAGACATCCAAACTTAAATAAGAGGGAACCAAATAACCACTGGGGTTTAATACACTACACAAACACAACAATATGTGGCAGGGACCAAAGATAAGCCAGTTATTTTCTAGCTCATATTATTTCTCGCAAATAGCTTCTGCAACTCCCCAAATAACTTACAAGTGATAAAAAAACAGCTGGAAGAGGGACAAAGGAAACAATTGAGTCCTGCAAGCTCTTCATCACTTAAGTAAAGCCAATACAAGAACAGCCAACTTCAGCGAAGAAGTACTTTTGTTAATGCTCTTATACTTCTCAGCACCAAACACAAAACAATCACCACGAGGGGAAGAACTAAACACGCACCTTGAACACCTCCGAGAAGAAACCAGAGCCGATTTTCTCACAGGTGAAGTCATCAAGACGGGTAAGTCTGGAAAAGGCACTTATCAGGGCTCTGTACGAAGAGGTCCAAACTCTTCCAATCTGGGATGCAGTCCCATCTCCTCCAGTGCCACCGTCAAAGTCCTCAGCGCGCTCCAAGCGTGGTGGAAATCCTGCTATTGAATTCCGCTTACTTCGGTCCATTTTGAAAACAGGCTTGTCTTCTGCTAAGGGAGGACTTCTCACATCTTAGGTACTTTGCTGGCTTCTCTACTCTTGTTGGAAGCTAAAACACAAGAAATTGAGATCGTCATTATTATAAAAATACCTAATCACGTTTGATAGGACTTCAACACAACTTAACCAGTGTAAGAGAATGAGAAAAGCAGAAGATATCCAAGTAGGTGTAAAAAACACATACACACACAACCATCCACAGAGCATCATTAAAAAAGATGGACAATCTAATGAACTCTTCCTTTAGAGTCCTGGAAATATCTATTCTTTGGCTATTAAGAAATAAGTTTGGAGCTCAAAACTTTAAATGATAACAAAGGGCTTTCACACACACACACTATTTAAGTTCTGGTTGCTAAAGCAAACAACTAAGCAGTAGGAAATCCACAAAATGCTACCTTCTATGCTACTTCGGTAGCAGTTGGTGACCAATCTAGTGCTATTGCAAGAAAACAGATCAACTTTCAGTTGACTTAAACAAAATTATTAGCTGTCAATAACAGTAGCTGGAGCACCAAAAGCTTTGTTGTTTTTGTTGTTGTTGTTGTTGTTGTTTTTTTAAAAACTTCCACCACCTACATGTATGAATGTTCCAAGACCAATTTCTTAACTAGTGAAAACACAAGTTTATACATGCTAAAGATCTAGTCCCCGAATTTGTGAAAACGATCAACAATCCTGCTACAAAAACAAAGGCTTCTTGTACAAAACTGCCAGAACAATTCTCTACGCACACAATTTTAAAGCTATATTAATTTCAGTTCAACTGAAAACACAGGAAATAAGATACATTTGCCAAGTACGAAGGGGGAAAAGAAAGAAAAAACAACACCGAGGGAATTTTTTTTCTCTGTGTAAGAGGATGATGAAGTAATCAGGATGACTCTGGAGCCCATCAAATCCAAGTTGGATTGGCAAACCTGACAGGTGGCCTACTTTTTTTTTTTCCCTTTAAACCTTAGAGTCAGGAGGTTATTCATCTTTTCCACACTTAACTGTTCATTTACAGCAACTCAGTGAAGCCCCTACAAAACCTGAACAAAGTGAGCACTCACAATGAGGGCATTTTTTTTTTTTTTTGAGGGTGAATGAAAAACTGGAAGGGGAAAGCAAACTTTTTTTTTTTTTAATGAAGTGGCAGACGAAATAATCACAAAGCAGGGAGCAGACAAGGCACTTATGCTTGTATGTACACAGATGTACAAAACCTGAACAATGCACTAAATTTGAAGAGCATCTCAAAAACAGAGGCGCACCAGCTGTCCTCTGAATACGCCGCAGGCCTGCTGTACACATCTTGCATGCAGCGTATCCTTCGGAGATGCTGTGCCAACCCGTCAGAAAGGCACACAGCCCTTCAGAATCAGCTCTGTTGAATTGCATGGAATTCATTTCCATGTTGTCCTCTCCGAGAAGAAACAAAAACTCTACCCCCGACCCCCTCTCCCAAGGTCTGTGGTGGTGTTAATTTCAAATATCTTAAAACTCACCTCTCCGAATGAGGGTCAGGATGGGGAGGATGTTATAAGACACCCTTACCAGGGCCTGTTTAAGAAAATTTAATCTCTCACATCCCACATTGCGGTATTCCTACAGAACTTTATGTGCAGACTCCCCCATGCGTGAGCTTCCTGCGCTTTTCAGATGCTAGCACTACATCATCTAATGTTATAGCGTGGCTGGCTGCCACAGAGAAGATCAGGATCCAATTTCTGACCTCATATTCCTGCCTCACGAGCCCTGAAGGTCTGGAAATGGTACAGGAGCACCACGGGAAGACAAAGCCCACTCTGTTTCCCCAGGGAGACAAAATAGCCCAGGGAAGCTCCTCAGCTGCAGAGAAGGTGCCCAGGATCTTCCAAGCGTGCTTAAATAATTCTTTTTGATCTGAGAGCAGCGACCTAACGTTTGGTTGCTTTTCAGGGAGATGAAGAAAGAACTATCTGTGGAAGGAGGAGCGGCAGGAAACAATGGTGTTAACAAGTCGTTTTCTGGAACAAGAGGCAAGCATGTTTGGAGACTGACCAAGAGGCCTGCTGGACTTGAAGAAGCAATGCTTCAGCACTTCGCAGAGCAGCACCCACCTGGACTAGGAGCTTTTTAAGGGAAGGAGCAAGCTTTTGCCCCAGCAGCGCCCAGTCTGACACTCAATGCCATGACTCCCATGAGGTGCACCCTGAAGTTTTTGCAGACACCCCCCCCAAACCTAGTGAAACAACCCACCTGCATTGCGGCCCAGCAAACAGATCAGAGCTACATCAAGATATATCCCAAAAAATGAGACACTAAGATTGCCATTTTCTAGCTACCTCTGTCTTAACCATCCAGATACCGTTAACAAAAGATCAGCTCCCCATATACCCTGCTTAATCTACAAAAAAAATAATAAAATAAAAATAAAACACACCACCCTCACACATACACATCCTTCTGATTGAAATCACATGGCGAACTCCGCAAAACTCCGTACAAATCTCACAATGAAAGAAGAGATTCAAAGCACTTCACACAACATAAATCCCCAAAGGGTTTGCCATCTGGATTCCCCAGTAACCCGTCCCTTCAATTTCTGCCTGCTAAAGCTTGCCTTCTTTCCAGACAGCCACACGAAATCCTCGGAAATTATTAGGGTAGAGCTCCGTTTGTCCAACTTTCTGCCCAGGATTGCAGACACAGAATTAGAGGAAAATTTCAAGTGGGCACACTTCCAAGCAGGCCTCCTGTCATTTTGGCCAATTACACTAATGATCACATTCTCAGTCAAATCAACCAAGGTTTAATTGACTGTCAAATCAGTCTGAGGTACTTTAATTTACTACCTTGTATGATTAATTAAAGTGCACCGAGCAGAATGCAAGACCGACCTGCTGCAGATCTAAAGGCTGTCGGGTTTGTTTGCTTGTTCCTTAATATCAAAGTTCAGCTCAAAGATTCTCAAGCTGTGCTCTAGGACCAGTTAAGAAAGACACCGAGCACTCTTAAAAACAGTTCCCAATAAATTTTCCAGCTTCCAGACCGCTTTTTTTTGACATCCTTACCACAACAAGAATGCACCCCGCTCTGCCAAGCCAAAATGTTTTAGAAACACATTTGTCAAAACACGTACCTGCCCCGCTCATCCGCTCGGCATATTGCTGAAAAGCACAAATTTAGGTTTCATGCTCTACCACATTTTAATTTCTCCGTCTAAAAACAAACCTTGAAGCAAGAAACAACCAAACCAAGTTAGGAGTACGTTAAGACCAGTTTCTCCACTGCACGAACGCATCGGGTTTTGAGTTGCGGAACAGACTATAAACACAAACACTACCAGCATTTATTTGGTTAATGAGGGGGTTGGCTTACAAAACCAATGTCTAAGCCTGAAAACACGTAAGGATGGAAACCCCACAACAGCACATCAAGTTGTATCCCACACACCAACGCAAAATGAACAAGTGAGATACATTAGCCAGTGCTTAGCATTTCATACTGTTCCTACACATAAAAACAGATCGAGCTTCTCAGCCTCAGCAGCATCCCTTTAATGCCCCAGGGTGCAAAACAAGATCCCTCCAAAGCCATTTCAACTCATTACCAACACTTTTTTCGTCCCCAGTATCTTCACAACACGTGCATGTTTGCACTTAAAAGTCAAAGTTTCCTAAAAGATGGCCCTACCAACAACAACAGCCATTTTTAGACACAGAGGACTGTCGCTAGGCATTCAGCCTGGAAAGCCATAAATCTGGTGGATGCATGTTATTAATTTGAAAAGGTTTTCTGAAGAGCAAGATGCCAAAGCTTTGACATAAGACATTTGCCAAGAGTTAACTGTTTAAACCCATAGTCTGATGGAGTTTAAAAGCCCAGCATTACAAAACCAGGGAGGAATTATGCTGGCAAGTGCCACTCAACAACAGAGCTGGGAGGCGAGGGGGGAGAATTCCCTCTAGGAACTTGCAAACTTCAGAAAAGCTTCAAAGGATTGTAAAGAACAAAATCTTCCAGACTGAATTGACTTTGAGGTCATTAGCCTGGAGGAGAGGGGAAAAAAAGGTGCAGGGGGGGGAGCAAAACATAAGAAATCAAGCTGCATTGGTAAAGAGAGCCAAGCTCTCCACAGTTTTGTTCCTAACTGCTGTCATTCGCTGTCCTAACAGAGGGACGGTGTTTGGTTTGTCCCTACCTTGGCTTCTTGTCTTTGGGAGAAAGGTAACTTCAAATATTTACAGAAGGGCTCGTGCTGCATTTGGCCCAGCTCATCCTGATGCCGAAATCTCTTCTGACTGCTGACTGGGGGAAGTCACAGCGTCCAGCCTTAAGTCTGAGTCACAACATGACACTTGAACGTGAAAACCCCATCGTTTTCTACTTTCATTTTGGTGATATTTTGCTTTAATCGCATCTCCCCTGCTGGGGATAGTTCCTAGCTCTGACCAGCCCCCCCGCAGCACGGCCAGGGCTGGCGCTCCTCAGAGGAGACCTGCCTTAGCCCAGGGACGGCGACACCAGCCCAGAAACTGGGAGCCTGCTAAGCTGCTCCACGGTTTTGTAACACAAACAAACCTTGCAAGAGGCTGAGCTGAAACAAACAGTTCATTTATTTTGTGACTGCAGCCAAGTTTGAAACCAGAAAGAGACGAGACGTTAACTTACTGCAAAGCCTGGGCTTCGAGACCAACACCGTAGGTTTAAAAATACTCGTATAAAGCACGGGCATAAAGCCTGGCACACACTGAGAAGGCAAATAATTGGAAAACACACAAACAACAAAAAACACTCAATCCTTATGCCCACAGTAAGGAATTGCCAACAGCTTCTCGGGTCCAAACACAAAACAAAAGTGAACCCGTACAGACGGGCCTCGCAAAAATCTGTTTGTCTCCTCGCCTGGCTGCAGTCACACCAACGCACGGGCAGCGTAGTCGCAGGGTCAAACCATCACACACAGCTGCTGCTTCAAACAGACCATCTTAATATATCCTCTTTGCCTAAGAAAACATGAAAATTGCAGGACATCCCGAAAGCAGTGGCTTTCCCTACGCTTCTACGGAGCTTAGCAAAGATGCCAAGATGCAGCAGGCTGACGTTTGCTGAGCTCCTGACCAGCATAAAATAAAAAGGCTTCGATTCCCTTTAACACCTCCGTAATCAAGGAGTCTCCCCAGCCGCCCCACCAGGTTTATAGCTGAGGGCCGAGAGCTGTCTGCAGGGGTTCTCAGGGCAGGCAGGAAGCAATGCTCCGCTGTTTCGGTGCGGCCAGTGAGAAAACCCATCAGGGCAAGACACCCAGTACCATGTCTACAGCAGGTACTGGCAGCACAAACACGACAGTAACAGGGTCCCTGATAATTCATTTACGACCTTTTAGACAACAGGACATCCCAAACCTGCTGCTGAGTTACTGGAGACACCAGAGTCTGGTGGTATTTACACATCAACCTGAAGCACCTCGGGTACCGAGGGGAAATCTATAACTCACGGTTGTGAGCCACAGACCCGGAGCGTATGAAGTCAGGCTTCAAAAGCAAAGTTATTTCAAGCAAATCCCCTGCTGGTTGCAAAAGCTGTTACAGCTCTCCAGTGCAAGCACGGGGACAACCACATAAAAAAGTGGCCTAGCCACTACCAGAAATGTGTTCAACTTAAGAAAAAGTGACAGGGCCATACGAAAAGAAGCTTACTAACTAAGTCAAAAAGAGGACTTGGCAGCAGACAACAGATGGAGCCACCAGGACACAGCAGCTGATTATCAGATGTACTTACTGACAAATACACAACATGAAATGAATACGCTAAGGAGCTAATAAGGAGGAAAATAACTTTAAAAAAAATACAAATGGTGATCATTTTTGATCTGGCCTAGAAGAGCACTTTTTTTGTGCCGGGCTGCAAGACGCAAAGCTTCTGATTTTATCCTCATAGCATGGTCATTGTGCAAACGCCTGGTTCTTAGCTACAGGAAAAAAGGAAACCTGTGATGCAAGGGAACCACAAGCTTCACTCTTTCCTGCAGTAGGCACAGAAGCAACATCCCCCTCCCTCAGCCCTGCGTTTCTTCCGTGCAGTTGCAAAGTCGCCTGCATAAAGAATCACGATGGCTGAAGCGCCGTCCTGCACAAGTCCAGGAGCGAGACTTTCACCGGCCTGTCAGAGCACGGCATGCACCAATAACTCCCAGATCTGGTGACTAAATTGCCACCCTGACGAGTAACCCACTGGGCACACCGGAGCTCCTCATAAAACACCTTATCGCAGGCTGTAAATTCCAGCGCCTGTGAACCCCCTGGAACCACGCACCCGGTGGTTTTGCAGCCCGCGAAGCCACCCCACGGCCCCGACCACCACCAGAAGCTGAGCTGGGAAGAAATTATTCCAGCTGGAGCGTGCAGGCTGCTCAAAAGCGAGCCTAAACACGACCCGTAAGGGCTTTTAGGAGGACATAAACCTAATAAAACCCCGCGGGGTGCTCTCCAAGGGGCTGCCAGCCCCCCAGGCACCCCCTGTCAGAGGGACACCCCCTGTCACAGGGACACCCCCTCCCCCTGGGGGCCCACCCGCCGCCCGCAGACCCCCGGGCAGCTCCCCCCGAGCCCTCAGCGTCCCCTCACGGCTCCTGACGCCCGGGGTCAGGCCTCCCCCCGCCCCCCGGCCGTTACCTGAGCAGCGGCGGCGGCGCCAGCGGGGCCTGCGGCCGGCGGGGGCTGTCATGGCGGCCTGCCCGGCTCCTCAGCGGCCCGCCGAGGGGAGGCGAGGGGGCCCCATGTGAGGAGCGAGCCCGGCTGCGGGGCGCGGGGGCCGCGGAGCGTCGCGGCTCCTCCCTCTGCGTCCGCCTCCGCCGCCGCCGCCACCGCCACTGAGCCGCCCCCGGAGGCGGGGCGGCACCCCGACACCCACCGCCCTCCCCTGTAGCCAATCGGAGCCCGGAGAGGGTTGATGGACGGCGGGGTGTGGCCAATGGAGGAGGGGAAGGCAGGCGCGGAGGGGTTCGCAGGTAATCCACGTGAGTGCTCTTTTCTAATTGGCTAAGGGGCGCTTGAGTGGCAGGTACCTCAACCAACGGGAGCAGGGACAACAACTCCCAGGACGATAGCAGGAGCCAGCGGCAGGAAAGAGAGAGGGGCGTTGCTAAGGGCGCTACGCTCTCATTGGCCAGCCCCTGTGGGCGGGTTATAAATAAGAGAGCTAGCCAGTAAGAGCGCGGCGCACGTTCTGACGGGCGGGCAGGAGAGCCAATCCCCGCGTGTTTATAGGGAGCGGTGGGCGTGAAGCTGTCAGCGGGCCCAGGTGCTCATGGAGGCCCCACGGCCTGGGCACGGCCCCCCCCCCCCCATTGCCCTAGCGCCTCACGGCCCCCTCCTGCCCCGGCCTTTAACCAAAACTGATGTTTTTTTTTGTTTGTTTGTTTGTTTTGTTTTGTTTTGTTTTGTTTGTTTGTTTGTTTGTTTTTGTTTTTTTTTCCCTTACCTCATTCTTGGCAATATCTGAGCTACTTTTACTGAAACTCAACAAATAAAAAATAAAGTAAATTAAAAAGTTCGTCTGTTGTAGAGTCTTGTATTCAAACAAAAAGAATCCCAAACAATTACAAGTGGAGGAGCTATAACCAAAAGGGTTCTCAGACAAGAACGCGCTGCTCACCCTTCCCATATTAAAAATAAGTTCTATTTTCCCCCTATCCATCATTAATTTTGCATCTAAACTTTTCAGCTTGATCCAAAACACACTTGGGGGACTTTGGTGTTGGAAACATCGGCACCGGCTCTAGAGATAACAGTGAACAGAGTCTTGCCCTTGCAGCTGGGATAAAATCCCGAACCTGCAATTTATTGACTGAATTCAGTCTTTGAATTTCACACAAGTTTACAGTAAGATGTTCTACATAAATTTAACTAAAAAAAAAAAAAAAAAAAAAAAAAAAAGTAATAAATTCTGTACAGGTAACAGATTAACAGTGGTTTGCGTGGAAAAAAAAGTAGCTTTTTTTTTTTAATTTATTTAATTTTCCTTCTGGATTTCCCATGCAGTGATTTTCCCACACTCACGAATGCTAAATAACAAGTATTTGCAAACATCTATTCTAATGGCAGCTTGAGCACAGGGTGCAGTGAAGCTTTTGTAATTAAGCCATTAAACAGTGATCAGCATACCCACCGTATTTTAATCTGTGACTGAACAGGTGGAACTACTCGGATCAGTCTGTATCTTCTGCTAGGACTTATTTTTTAGAGTTAAATTTCTGCACTTCACATGGTGCTGGGATTTGTCCAAGCGAGTTGAAAAGACTTTACAGGGCAAGCACTGAAACATCTCAGTCTCCGTGGCCATTCTCTAAATGACTGCAGGGATCCCTGCTGCTCTGTGCCCTGTTTAAGTGTCGGTGCCCTCCAGTTTCACCTCACTGTGCCCCTAGTCCCGGCTGCGTTGGAAGCTATTAGTCAGCTGCAAGATGACATCTGGTGGCAGGTTTTGATTACTTCTCCTTTTGGGATCTAATCCCAGAACTAAAGCAAATGAATTATCTTTCCCCAGTTCCCTGTCATAAATATCACCTTTTTTCTGCTTTCCAGGCAAGATATTAGTGGCTTCTGTTTTTGGTCTACAAATGTCTTATTGGTAATAACCAGGAATAAGCATTTATCCCATGGGCTGGTGCAAAGTAGCAGCATTAATATATGCCAGTGTGATTCAGTAAAGTTAAATCACAACTGGAAACACACAACACTGCATGAGATCCTGTGATTTATATCACAAACAATCCATGTTTTGAGAAGGCCTGGGAGATGGGATAGTCTTATGAACACTGCTACCACCTTATCTCAAAGGCAAGGCTTGTGTTTTGAAAGCACAAAAGAATGGGTTTTGCTGATGACCACACGTGCACGTACAGCAACCGCAGAAACTTTGTCTAAGGAAGTCCCCCGTCCTTCCTTGCAGCCGGCAGAAATACCCAACAAATCCATGGCCTCAATATCTGCAGAAGATGGGTGGCTTTTTTAGTCTCCTTCTGTTTCCTGGAGAGAGAAAAATGAACACCGTATTAAAAGACACTTCAAAGAGATATATCAAAGGAAAAGTCTTGCGGATGTCGCGGTGTACTTCGATCTAGTGATCTCCCTCTTGCATCGAAGGGTCTCGCAGCCTGGGAACAGGGCAGGGAGCTCAGCTCGGAGCAGGTATTCCTCCCTCCTCCCCCTGCCCTGGGCTGGCTGCCCCACGCAAAGATCAGCTACGCCAAAAAGCAGGTCTGTGGCTTGCGGTCTGCTCCACCGCTTTCTCGGTCTGACTCTCCCTCAGACAGATCACTTTGGCTTTATAAATACAACCGGTCTGGCAAAAGAACAGCCAAGGATTTTACTGCCACTCACAGGGTGGCAATAAAATCAGGCACCAGATGTGGATGAGATCACGGGAGGGGGAATTCCCTTCCACTGGGCTTTGGAAATGCCCCGGAGGCGGAGAAGTTTGGGAGGTTTCTCCTTCCCAAGGAGAAAGATGCTGCAATGAAGCCACACAAGTTTGCTTCCACGACAGCAGAGCAAGTGTTGTCCCCAGCAGGGAGGTTTTGTGGGGGCCAAAATTAAAAAGCGTTGAGCAAAGGGGGCTGCCTTTCTACCTTCCCAGGGGAACTAGGTAGTGGGTAACTTCACAGCACTGTGATGAGAGCAGGCATTTTAGTGACTTAACCCATGAAGTATTTTATGTGATGAAGCCCATCAAGCAAAAACATCCTCTTTAGACACCAGGATAAATCTGAAGTCATTTCATGGGAGCCAGGCAAGAGAGTCCCAGAGGGACTGCCTGGAATTTGCCCCTTGCCTAATGTCAACACTGTCCCTTTTCCTGCCCTGTGCTAGGCGGACATTTCATGGGATAGCTGCAAGTAAGGATCCCTGTAGGCTCACAGTCACAAGCCAAACCCCTGAGATTTCAAAAAGCATCCCAACAGGCTGCCCTGCAGGAGCATCCTCCCACCCCTGCCTGCCTTGCAGATGGCCTTTGCAGACCAAGGTGAGGGTCGTTCACGGATGAGAGAGCATTTCCCACTGCTCCGAGCAGGGCAGCATGCGGCAGGGAATGTGTTTGGACCATGTGCTCCTCACCATGTCCCAGCCACCCTCCCAGCTACAGGGAGGGCTCTGTGGGGCTGCTTGCACGCTGCGTCCTACACCAGGATTTAAATGTGTGGTAAAGAGTACAGTGATGCTGTCCCACCACCGATGAGGACAAGGCAACCAGCACATCCTCATGTACAAAGCCATGCTGCAGCATCCCCTGTCAGAGCATCCTCCACTCTCCTCTTCCACAAAGCTGGGCAAGCCAGCACTGGAGGCTGAGAACAGCATGAGGAACCAAAGAGAGCTCGTTTTGGGACAGATGGGTACTCCCGGCTAGGCAGCTGCCATGCTGTGACCGGTGCTGCAGCCTCGTCCTCCCAGCCTGCTCGTCGTGGCCATCTGCTGCCTTGGCTGGGGCTCAGGGCCCGTCACGCTGCCATGGTGCCATAGCAGGGCTCCAGCCAAGCTGCTGGTGGTGCTGAGGTTATGGAGTGGTGCCAAGCTGGATGGCTACAAGGATGTGCAAGCAATGGGGTGGTGGGACAGGGCTGACCCTGCGCCTGGGAGAGCCTTTGCTCTCCAATCTACTTTTTTTGTACCCACTTTGCTTTCCCCTTCTTCCTCCGCCAGGGTACGGAGCAGCGCAGAGCCCTCGGAGAGGAGCTGAGTCAGGACAGATGCGCAGGGGAAGGACGACAAACTCCCAGCCTTGAAGGCAGTTCACTGCCTGTGTCACTGCTATTAAAAATAGACGAATGGCAGCGCTCTGTGCAGCGGAGGAGTGGCAGAGGAGATGTACTCTCCTGGGCCGCCGAGCAAATGCTCCTTCTGTCTGCCTGCGAGTCACCCAGCAGCATCTTCTGCTCTGGCAAATCCTTTTATTTTTTTTTTCTTCTCTCTGACTCATGAGATTTAATTTTCTTTTGATAAAAAAATGGTTTTAATGTTTCAGGCTTGGAGACGGGGAGTGACTCACCTCGGCTTCTCTCTTCTGCACCAGGCAGTCAGCTCCCAGTGAGCTGAAACCCCTTCCCTTGAGGGTCATTTCCTTTTGGGAGCAGCTCCTCTCAGCCCCTCAGCATTTCTGGAGCAGGGAGCAGCTTTCTGGGGCTGCTGCTCTTGTCCCTCTACCCCAGCCCAACACCGATCATGCCCAACCATCCCAAAAAATCAGGTTTGCCAGGTGACACAGGGCAAGGCCAGTATAAGATATGCACCATTAGTGCCCCACAGAGACCCAGCACCAAGCTGGTGCCTCTCTCCTGGACCAGCATCCCCCCTCCTCCTCCCCGTGCCCTTTACTCCCACTATTTTGTACTCACTTATTTTCTGTAACCCTCTTCTTTTTACTAAATGAAGATAATCAGCGCTACCATCCCTGGCCTGCTCCCTGCCTTGGCCGCCAGCCAGAAGCGAAAGGACAGGAACTAAATAAAGCCTCTGCAAAGAGAGTGAGACAGGGTCAGAAATCAGCGCTGTGGGTTTTTAGCGTGAAACTTTCATTCAGGAATTATTCCAAGTCCTCGGCTCTCTTTGCTACTCAGACCTGGCTGCTCTGTGTGCTGATCAGGTTTGCAGGAGTGGTTTTGATCCTTGAGAACACCCCAGAGGACTCACCCTGAGCAAACCACAGCCCCTGCATGAGCCACGCGGGCACAGGGGCTGCCACCCACTGTCCGAGGGGAATATTTCTCTCTGTCCATGAGAAATCAGCAGTGCCCCAGCAGGACATTATGAAGTGCTCCCTCGTTTTGTTCCCCTCTCTGCGGTGGGGAAGGCATCACGCCGACACTGACACATTTCTGCTCCCAGCCGCCCCATCCCTGCTATGGGGAGCCCAAGGTGTCTCATTAATGCGTTAATCATAACCCTAATGAGGAGAGCCGAGATCAGCTAAAGTAATAGCATTGGCCTGCAGGGGGGCTCATCTGCACGGGTTTATCATGCTGCTCACCAACCCCTTTGGGGAACACCAGCCCAGCTCTCCTTGTCACCCAGCTGCTGAAAATCCCCTGTGCCACAGACACACGCTTAATTAAAGCGGAGGGACCCGTAACCTTGACGACTGAGAGCCGCTGTCTAGAAGCCAGCTGAGGCAGATATAGCTTCGGTGTCTCTGGAGAGAGAGCAGAGAAGTGACATGAGTCAGAAGCACGCGGGCGTTGGGCTGCATGGGTCACATCCAGCCCAGGTCCCCAGGGTGCGCACCATGAGGAGCGGAGGTGCCCCGGCCCCGCGCATGGGGCTGGGTGGTGCCAGGCAGCAGAAGGCTCCTACAACTGTCCAAAATGTTGTAAATGCCCTTCAAATAATTCCCCTGAAGGGCTGGGAAGTTTGTAAAGGCCTCGTTACTTCTGCCTTAATGGGATGCCAGAAGTCAGTGGCAGTAAGAGGTTAGAAACACATTTCCAAGAAGGGGGGGGAGATTTCATGGGGTTTTTGAAAGCGCCCATAGAAGACGACGATCAGCTCTGCTCCAGCACAGTCAGATCACCCCAGCAATCTTCTGCCTGCCCCAGAAACACGGGCAGAGCTACCTAGAAGCTGTGTTGGAGGAAGGTGAGTGCTGGAGGAACAAAACGACCCATTTCCACCTTGCACACTGTGCTGCTGGCACCGGTACCAGGGTGGAGGAAAGGACCCGGAGCCCCCCCTCTGCCAAAGTAGCCCAAGAAAGGTTCAGCAAGGGATGTACCATGGCCAAAAGGCACCTTCCCAAATCAGAGAAGCCCAAAACCTTCCTTACTAGTTTCTGTGAGCACTGACAGGCAGGATGGGAGGGCTTGAACCAGCTGGGCTGGAGAGGAAGCAGAGTGGCCAAGGGATTTGCAGGGGGATTTTTGGTCCTTCCAGAAAACAGCCCAGGCTGCAGGGCGCCTCCCCACAACCAGCTTCGTACTGGGGCTGCTTCTCCAGAAATGCCAACCAGATGAATGCCACCAGACTTTCTAAAAGGAAGGCAAAGGCTGACCCAGCTGCTGTCTGGGTTTGTGCTCAGGCTGGGATTTCCTTCACCCAGCAAATATCTGGGGAAAGGGCCTGGCCTTTGCAGTGCCCAGACCCCAAGAGGGGTGGGACAGGGCTGCGGGATGCCCTGAGGAACCACTCGTGGCACCCCCACTGCCACCCAGGGCAGCATCCAGGGGCACCTGGGGCACCCCGCTCCCAGCCCAGGGACCCCAAAGTGGCACAGGGCCCCCAGGGGGATGCTGCCCATACATCAGAAGCAGGGGTGCTGGGCTCAACCGGAGGTACCAGAGGGGATGTGGGACCAGAAGGGGGGATGCTGAGGAGGGACCGAACCGGGGACGGGTAGGGGAACACGGGACAGGGCAGGGGATGCCCGGGACGGGGACAACCGGGGATGCCAGGACCCAAACGGGGCCGGTCCGGGGGTGGGGTGGGTGTCAGCATCCCCCCTCCCCGCACAGCCACGACCGGGGCCGCCCCGCTTACCGGCCCGCCCCGCTCCCGCCCCGCTCCCGCCCCGGTGCCGCCGGCGGAGGCAGCGCGGCTCGGCCCAGCATGGAGGGGACGCGGGGCGCCCTGCTCCGCCTGGCCGCCTGCTGCCTGCTCTGCGCCCTGCCAGGTACCGGGGGCGGCCACCGGGCCGGGGGGGCACCGGGATGGGGGGAGAAATCAACGGGGAGGAGGAGGGGGGGGCCCGCCGGGCTCGCAGCACCGGGGGAGTTGGGGGGCGCCGTCGGGGTTGGGGGCTCCGCAGCTCGCAGCCGGGACCCCGCGAGGCGCGCCCCGAAATTTGGGCAAAGCCCGAGAGCTGCGGGGGGCGAGGAGGGGGTCCCCGGGGGTCGCCCCGAGGAGCCGAGCTCCGGTCCCCGGTCCGAGCCTCGGAGCTGGCACCGAGGGGACCGGGGACAAAGCGGGAGGGGAGGTGGCGGCGACCACCGGAGCCGCATGGGGGGAGCGCCGCCGGTAGCCCGAGGAGCCCCCCAGTAGCCCGAGCCCCCCCCGCGGTAGCCCCGTCCCCACGTGGGCTCGCAGCGTCGCGCTGGCGGCCACGCGGCGGGGCAGGGGCAGGGGCAGGGGCTGGAGCCGTCGCCATCCCCCTGGCCGTGGCAGTGACAAAGCGGGGGGGGGGGCTCGGCGAGCAAGCGTGGTCCTTCTGCTTGGCTGCTAAGAGAAAAGGAAAAAGAAAAAAGAAAAGGAAAAAGAAAAGAAAAGAAAAAAAAAAACTCGGCCAGACCCCGATCGGGTCACAGCGCGGCAAAGGGCAGCAGTTGGGGAGGAAGGGATGAGATTTTTTTGGGTGCTTTTTTGCCTCTAACAACGGCTGCTGGGAGCCCCCCGTGGGTGCCCGGCGCTGGGAGCTGCTGAGGTTTTTGAGCTCGGGCTGAGGTTTGGCGCCCCGGATGCGGTTTGTCTGGGTTTGAGGCTGAGCACGGTGAAGCGGTCCCGAAGCAGACCCCATTCTGCTGGGAAAGCCCTGGATAAAGCCACGCTGCCCGTATGAGGGTGGCTGTGCCCTTACGGGGTGTAGCAGTGCAGGAGCTCGGGGCTGCTGCTGCCTGCGCTGGCCCCATCGCGCACGCCGGGGTACCCCAGGGAGCTGCTTTCCTCTGCTGGCTCGTGGGAGCCCTCCCGCTGCAACGTCCAAGACTCAAAGTGCTGGGACGTGCCAGAATTAACATTGTGCTGGACTTTTCCTGGGTTGTTTCGTGCCTAACGTCCTAGTCCCAGTCCCAGAGTCCCTTTGTGGCCTCAGGAAATGGCACCTATGCGGCTGGCCTGGCCCTCGTCCTCGCAGCTTTTGGATCTGCCAGCTAGTCCCGGCCTCAGTGAGAGAGCAAATATTTTGTGAAATAGATGGCACGGAAGAGCTGCCACCAGTAACGAAAACCACATGGCAAGCTCAGTCCTGAACGAGACAGCAGAGAATCCCCACAGGACAGCGATGGTGGAAGGGGGGCACCCTGAGCTTGGCCCCAAAGCCAACAGCCACCCCACAAGCCTGCCCCAAACCAGGCACCCAGAAGGGTCCCTGCCCTGCTCCCGGTGCCGATCCTCTTTGCCCCCCCTCCGGCCGCGTTTGCCGTGGGGCCAGGCAGGGGCTGGTGCTGCTGTGTCCCCGTGCTCTGCCCACCCCAGCTCTCAATGCAGCCTTTCTTCGCTGCCTGCGGAAATCCACTTCCTCCAGCACCATTAGCCTTAAAAATAACCCCCCCGGCGTAGTTTTGGGCTGCCTCCCCTCTCCGTGCTGAGCTGCCTTGCAAGCAGAGGGGACACTTGTGGGTGCCTGGGGTTGTGCAGGCAGGCAACATGCCCCGCAGACGTGCCATGGGTGCCACTTACACACTCGCTCTCTTCTCCCTGTCCATCAGGACCCTGATGGCACGTGCTTGAAGCACTCGCCTCCTGCAGCTCCCTTGGCCCCATCCCTCCACGCCAAGAGGGGCTGGGAAGAGCCCAAGGATGGACACAGTCACTGCTGGGGTTTCTATGGGGCTGCCACGCTCTGTAGGGCAGCTCGTGTAAGGTCTGGAGGCCGAGCAGCCCTGCAGGCTCTCCCCCAGCTCATAGCACACTGTCTAGGCTCCCTGCTGACATGGGGCTGCTAGTAAGGCAACCGGCTAATTAATTTTCTCCTAATGACATGAGTGCTTCCTCCACTGCAGCTGTGGCTCCTGAAGTAATCAGGGCCGGGGCCGGCTGATGCCAGATCTCCCTGCTGTTGCTGTGTTTATTGGGGTCTGCAGCCCCAGACAAGGCCAGTCCTGGGCAAAGGCGTCTTTATCACAGCTCAGTCCTCGTCCTCGGGTACGGAGCAGCCGGTGTGGGAGCCTCCCGGGCACCTTCCTGCCCAGCAGGGCGCTTTGTAGCTGCATGCGGCCAGTGGAAAATAACCGGCTGAGGAGATGGTGGTGGCCAAGCAAAGCCACGACTTGCACCTCCCCGGCACAGGCTCCGGCACTGCTGCGTGCCCTGGGCATGTCTGTGCCGTGGGTTTTTTTTTTGGCTTTTCCTGGTATTGAAGAACTCGCGCTTGGCATTTTTGTTGCTCTTCCCAGGCCTGCTCATCCCTGCTCTCGCGGCTTTCCCATCCCTGCTGTGCCACCGTGGTCCGGTGTCCCCCATCCCAAATGCAGTGCCACCAAACAAGGCGGTAGCACCAGCAGGCTCTTGCCTCCCCTTTTTGCTCCCCAGGGGCTCACACCTCAGGCCCGGCATCTGCAGATGCCCTGGGGAAGCATCCTCCTGCCTGCCCGGGCAGGTCGGGCGCTGAGCTGTCCTTCCCCGGCGCCGCGCTCGCTCAGCACCCTGTATCTAATCTGCGCCCCGTCTCGTGCTCAGCTCGAGGCCTTCTGCCTATCGGGCTGGAAGGAGCTTCTCGGTCAGGAGACCTGGTTTCTATTCCTGTCCCTTACACCACAGCCCTCGTTTTGCAACGTGCCTGGCCTGGCCAGCTTCCAGAGCCGCGCCGGGCGCTCGGCACCTCTAGCTCGGCTCCCTCGCTTCTGCTGCCTGCCCAACAGGGCACGGCACGGCTCAGCTCACAGGGTGGTGTGAATTAACTTGTGCTGTGCAAGGGCACTTCTGTGGTCACCAAATGGGCTGCATGGACGGATCTGTCCCTGCGCCCCATGCCTGGCCTCCCTGCAGCACCCGGAGCCTGTTTGGCCCCTCTCTGCTGTGACACAGACGGGGACAGTCCCGGCATCAGCCCTGGTTGGGATCCTGCTGGAACCCACTGCAAATTCAGCCTGGTGGCATCCCACCTCCACCGAGGTCCTGTGAGGGATCAAAGTGGGACCAAGTGTACAAAGCAGCTGCCCTTTGCCCTGGGTCTGTGTCCGTGAGCCTCGAGTTGCCATGGGGAGGGTGTTTGCTCTGCAGCATCCCTGGGCGCATCCGGCACCCACCCCAAGGGCTCCCGCCACCTCTGCCACCCGGGTTCCTTAATTCGGGGCTCTGAGGTCAGGCTGGGCTGCTATCTGATCAGCACGCACCCTGGCTCTGCTTTTAAATGAAATTAAGAGCCTTGGGTTTAAATCCCACTTAGATGGCTTTACGTGCATTTATGCTTAAGCTCCTGCTCCTTGAAGAGGTTGTTTAATTACCGTTGGTTGGTAACCATAAAGATGTAATAACTGGCAACAAAAGATAATTTCTGCGCTTAATGGAGTACTTTGCTAAGCAAGAAGATATAATTGCTTAAATACATATAGGTTACAGCTTGGGCTGTTACTCTTTAAATGTTATCTTAATTTTGCATTTCACTATATCGTTTGTGACCTGAGCTGTTACGCTGAAGTGGAAACTGGATTCAGTTAGTGCACAAAAATAGCATTTTGGAAGGGTTTGGGTGCCTTCTCCATGAATCAGAGCAGTGGTTTGACAGTCATTCCGGAGGAAGCTGACTCCAGTGAGCGCCACCCGCAGACAGTGACAGCCTGCGTGGGGGGATCGATTCATCAGCACCGGGGAGCCCTGCTCCCATCGGCACTTTTAGGGAAATCCTGGGTGGATCCTTTCTTATTTTTGTGCTCAGCTTTTGTCTGGGTCTCCTCTGCCCTCTCAAGGCCCTGCAGCCAGCCTGCCCCTGGCTCCCTTACCCTGCGTGACTCCTACAGCTCACCCTAGGCTCTCTGTAAGAGGGATTTTAGAAACGGCAGTAAAGCCTGTGAATTGGAGCTGGATTTATGTTGACTCTCGGGGAGCTCAGGCTGCTGTTTCTGGCTGAGAGGAGGGTGCAGAAGACACCTCTGGGATTGGGACAAGTTCGTGGATGTGCTTATCCACAGGCTGGTCCAGCTGTGGTCCCTGCTCTGTCTCGCTGCCCTGCTTTATCCCGAGAAACAAATACAAGGTGGGGTGGCTGCCGTGGCAGAGGTGAGACCTGGCTGGATGGAGGAGACATCCCCACTCTGCGTGGCTGCCCTGAGAGCAGCAGTGCCCTGTCCTGGTTGTACAGGCTCGTACAAACCTTCCCCGGCCCCTCGCTTGGCCCCAGCCCCGAAGCTCGGGCAGGGAGTGCGAAGCAGGAACAGCCCCGTCTCCTGCAGAGCTGGCTTCCTTCACTCTGGCATATTTATACCACGTCTGCTGCAGAGCTGCTGGGAGCACGGCTGATGTGTGCGGGTCCCTCAGCGTTGTGGTGTGGCCCTGGAGAGGGGCTGGAGCCGCGGGCTGATGCTCGGAGCCCTCCCTTCCCTCGCAAAGCAGGGAGCGTTTCCCACCCCTCTCCAAGACACGGGGGCTTCTTGGCTGGCTGCAGCCCTCCTCCCTCAGGGCCTCTCTCTTCCTTCGCCCCTCTCGGTTCCCAGGCAGAGGTCACTGCAGTCAGCACTATCTGATGGGAGCTGCCGCTCCGTTTCCACCAGCCCTGCCCCGATGTGGTCTGAGACCGCCGGTTCTCACCAAACACACTGAGCCCGGTGGTGAGCACAGACCCGGGGGCAGGACAGCCAGAGGACAGCCAGCCAGCCCTGTGTTAGCAGGAACCGCAGCACAGCCGAAGCAAACCTCCCCGTGGTTCCCCATCAGGGAAACAGAGATGCTGTTATTATCGGAGCTCATGCAGCTGGCTGCTTCAGTCGCGGTGCGGCTGCTGGGGCTTCGTTGTGATCCCAGGGTGACTGCGCCTTCACCAGCTGTCTTGGTGTGCTGCAGCTGTGGTGCCTTGGAGGATCCCCGGGAGGGTGAAGTGTCTGCACTAACTCCTTCCCTTCCCATCTGAGAGGAGGGCCTGGTGCCCTCGTCCGCAGGACGATGCCGCAGGCAGTGCAGCCGCAGCCTCCCTGGCATCTGGTGCAGGAAGCAGAGCTCCTCCAGGAAGATGCCAGAGTAACGAGCTCTGACCTGCATCCCTGCAAGGAACTAATAAACATCTGAAATCATCATCACTTAGCGACTGGAGCAGCAGCCACGCTGCTGGAGCTGGGGATTTGCAGAATTAGAGGGCACCGAGGATCCAGAGCAGAGCAGGGGGAACGAAGCTGTGGCATCGAACCAACAGTGTCACAAATCTTAATGCAAAACCCTGGAGGGGTATCTTTATTTTAAAACAAAACTGAAGAAAAACTCACCGGTGCTTGTGCTCTTTAGCATCCACGTGCTGACAGGCACCAAATTGCAGGTAACTTCCCCTGGTGCTTGGCTTGGTGGCTTGTGCTGGCTTTGGCTGTGCCCTTACTCTTGGAAGCTGATAGGCAGTGACGGGATCTTTTGTCCATCTTTTGTCCGTCTGTCCCTGAGTGACCAGGATTTACTCCCTGTCTTTTGTCTGTTTGTCCATCTTATGGCTCTTGCCTTGTTCCTTATCTACTCACCATCATCTCCTAATGGCTTGAGTTTTTGTGTTAGCTTGGTTTAGGCTCTCCTTTTTTTTCAGGCTCTCCTTTGTTTCCTGAACTGGTGTGCTGACTTGTGCTGGGCCCGCTGACATGCTAATCCAGGTGCCATCAACTCCTGCGGTGCTCAAAGCCCCCCGAGGGCATCCCTGCTGTCCATTCCTGTTCCATACCTGCCAATTTTAACATTTCTACTGCAATTCTCTGCATAATGGGTTTTAAATGTTGTGGTGTCACAGCAGCAGCCTGTCTGGGTGTGCTGTAGCACAAATCTTCCTGAAATGGTCCTGCTGGATTCCTGTCAGATACAGGGCTGGAGCAGTGTGTGCTCCTGGGCACCGCTTCCCTGGCAGTCACAGGCACTGGGCAGTTCTGTGAGAAGGAGCCGTGTGGCTCCTCGTGGAGGAAAGAGTTTAGGGAAATATCCCTCCCACCAGCATTTCTTGTCGCAGACAGCAGGGAGCTGTGTTACAGCAGGACCAGGGTAGTGTTAGCAGGATGAGGGGAGCTGCTTGGCCCTCAAACCCTCCTACCCCGCAGCACCTCCCAGCAGGGATGCCAGCTCCTATACAGGGCCCAGACTCATCCTCCTTCCCCCTGCTTTTCCTTTCGGAGCCAGAAAAGCAGCACAGCCATTTCAGAGTCACTTGCTCTTGTGCAAGACAGCTCTCCCCAGACCTTTTCTCTGCGTGACCCCGATCGCAGCTCGCCCACCCCATGGGAGGCCGGCCGGGGCACAGGCCAGCAATTCAAAGCAGCACGTAGCCAGGCTCGCTGCTGGCCGGGCACCTGGCCACCGCCTTTCCTGTTTACCCCGCAGCAACAGCGCAGCTCTGTGTGCGCCTCGCCACGCGGGAGCAGGTAGCCGCGTGTTTACCGAGCATCTGCCTCTGCTGCAGGGGCCTTCAGCGCTGCCCAGCTGCTCTGGGATCTCGCCTAGTTGGCAGCTCACCGAATAAGCAGTGCTGGTTTTTGGGGCTGTAAAATTGTCACATGAAGAGCTGTGATCCCAGCTCTTCTCTTTCCGGGTGTTACTATATCCTATACCTTAGCTCCATTTCACAGAGCAGCTCGCTTTGTTGTGGACAGATCCAGGCGACACCAAAAGGAGCATCACTTACACCTTCGGCCCTTCACGTTGAAGTCACCCCAACTGGGGCTCCTCTCGAGAGCCTGTTCTCTCCGAATGTGCCGAGCGGGGCCGAGCTGCTCCTGCTTCCCCCGCGGGAGCCCTCATGGGACTGGGGCCCGGGCCGGGGAAGCGCAGCTCCGTCAGGCTGCTCCTCGGTTGTGAATTCTCCAGCTGGTTGGGGTACTGCGAGAGCCTCTCTCTCTCTCTCTCTCTCGAGATGCGTTGTGTCTTTTTTTAGGGCCTGTTAAGTGCCGTAGCTGGAGAGGAGCTCTGATAACTGTGCCCGTTCTGAAGAGCTTTTAAAAACTGCTGTGGTTTTCGCAAGGCCTTTGTGCCGGAGTGGGCTGCTTTGTCGGTGGGTGAACGTCTCTTGGTTACGGCATCTGCCTCAGATGCTTCTCTGCTATGGAGAGCATGGGCACGAAGATGGATTTCCTTCAGTACCTTTATGTTCTTCTGCAGTGGTTCATCATGCCTCAGTGGCTTAGGTAGAAACACGGGACAGAAATAGCAAAAATATTGGCCATGCGATGTTCCTAAGTGGTCTGGAAAGCCCATCCTGATGTGACTATATTCCTCTGTGTGTTTTTTTTTTTTCCTGTTTACACACCTCAAAAACCCTCACAGGGCCCATGTTTGTGAACAGCAGTGTCAGAGCCTTGTGGCTTCCCTCCTCCCGCGTGCTGTCACCCCGTCTGGCGGCTGGGGATCCAGCGGGGGATTCCTGCCTGCTGCAGGGGGAGGCTGAGCAGCTCCCCAGGCCTGTGACAGCAGAACACTGCCACGCTTTATGGTGACGATGCGTTCATAAATAGCTCATGAAGGCAGCTCCCAGAGCACACCACCAGCTGCTTTACAGCTCTGTAGTACCCTTTAGCTACGCATTTTACCCTTCCCTCCAACAGCAAACCCACAACACTACTCAGATGACGAGCAATATAAGCTTTACCCTCGCCAGACACAAACTTTATAAACAATTTTCTACAATTCCTCTAGCTAGGGGAGACAGAGGATCTACTTCTACATTTTCCCCATTTGTATTTTTTCTACACCACTTCTGACTCGTCTTTACTTTCTCAATCAAATCCTCTAAAAAGGTTCAAAAGGTGCTCTGGGGCAGAAGGGGTGGAGATGGTGACCCCACAGAGCAGGAACACAGAACGGAGAGGGAGGAGGGTACAGACAGGTTCCCTGGAGCAGGGAGGCCAAGAGGGCAGAGAGGCTCTTTGAACCCCTTCCCCAGGTACAAATCTGTGCTGGATTTGGAGTTAACAAGATGGAAAGATTCAGGCCCTGATGTTCCAGTCCGTTTCTTCCTTCAGTGTGGGATCTCTGTAAAACTTCTCAGCATTTCTTAACTCTCTTCCCTAGGAGAAGGAGAGAAGGCAACAGAGACCTCGGTGACAACACCTTTTCTTAGCACCACGCCAACCTCTCATCAGCTCAGGGAAACCTCTGACCTCAATCCAGACACTACTGCTGTTCCAGAGACAAGCTTGGGGATAAACGTGACTGCTGCAACGCTCAACGTCACGGGAGCCCACAGTGCAGAGGTGGAAGATGCCTCCACCTCTGCCACCACCGTGGCAGGCACTGAGGCAGAGAGACTGCAGCCTTCTGCTACTGCCAGCCCCACAGACATCCCGGTTACACAACGTGAGCACCACAATGTGAGCTCATCAGATAACAGCAGCACTGAAATCCCCTCCCCTGCCCCGACAGCCAGCAGCACTCTGGAAGAAAATCAGCCCGACCGTGAAGTGACGGAGCCTTTCAGCACAACCGAAGAAATGGATGATGCCAGCAGTGCGACCCCAACAACTCCTCTGAACAGCGTGCTCGGTGAGGTTTTGCCTTTCCTGGCTGTGCAGAAAGTCCTGCCCCAAGGGTGCACAAACCGGGAACTTAGGGTGCTGAACGTCCTTCTGCTTCTGTGAACTCTGGTGGGAACCGGAGAGGGGGGCAGAATTGGGAAGAGCCATTAGGCCTGTCCCGTTCAGTGGGACTGACCTGCAGAGGTGCTGTGAGTTCAGCATCCTCCTCGCAAACCCCATTACTTGTGGTATTAATTCTGTTGGCTGCTTGCTGATGAGGATGTTGATGGTGTGCAGGGAAGGCCTTTGTATACCTCATCCTGACCAATGCACTTCAGCAGTGCTCCTCAGCTGGGCTCTGAGGGGCTGGGATCCCATTCCCAGCCACTTTGGGATTGTCACCCCCCTGATGCATGGCACATTGACCATTGATTCGCGTGGTGTTTGTGCACAAGGGTATCCTTTACCCTGGCTGTGTCCCGGGGTCCTGCTGCTCTGTGACACAGCCTCAGGGGATGCTGCTGCCCAGTTGCTGGGCAGCCCCTTTGTGCTCCCCATAAGGAGGGAGGACAGACATTTCCCAGTTTCTTGCTCCAGGGTGATCTCCAGCTCTGTGCAGAGCTGTTTGAGGCTTCCCTGCTTGTCCTTTGTCCGCAGAGGACAGGACTAGCGGGGCCAGCTGAGGTTGGCTGACATTGCAGACTGGCAAATATGAGAACCAAGAGAACTTTCTAGCACTGTGCCCCACAGTGTGGCTCTGCTGTGTCTGCACTCTGTGTCTGCTTGTTTTCTGACGGGTTATCAGAAAGCTGCTTTTCCTGTAGTCCCCATCTGCCTTCTTCACAGCCTTGCTTCTATTTTGTCCAGTCCCACAGCATTTGCACTCAATCCTTTGAAATGACCATTTGTCCCTATTTTGTTTGTCCCTATTTTGCAGCAACCACCAACAGCTCTCAGCTGGGGCCTTCAGACAGACAGACCATGGGGCCCACAGAGGCAAGGTCTGAAACCAGGCCAGGAACAAGCCCTGTGGGTGCCACAGAGGTGAGCACCATGGAGCCCAGAACCTCCTTGGCTCCCATCTCCACCTTAGGGAGCACATCCTCTGCTGCTGCCTCCGGTACCATCACCACGAGACCCGCTGTGAGCAGCTCTGCCACCAGCACAGCCGCCAGCCCCACCAGCACATCTCCTCTGGAGCATCCGTTAGAGCCCATGCATGAGAAGGCTTCTGTGTTGGATGTTGGTGATGATGAAAACCCAGGTAAATGCTCTGCTTTTGTCCCTGCTCTCACAAAACATGGCAAAGGGTTGGGCGTACCTCAATTTTCCTCTCAGTCGCACCGAGAGAGGGCTTTGCTACTCCAGCCGGCGAAGGCTTTCCTGTGGCCTCATTCCCTTGGTGTCCTTGCAGAGCTACCGAGTTCTCCTTTGGCTGACACGACGAGGGCCGATCCCTTGGTGATCGCAGTCATCTCCGTCTTCATCGTCATGGTGGGCATCCTCGGCCTGGTGGGCTTCCTGCGGTACCGCCAGCACAACAGCCGCATGGAGTTCCGGCGCCTCCAGGACCTCCCCATGGTGAGTGGGCTGACACGGGCTGGCTTCATACCAGCTTTTGTCTTCTTTGCAGTTCCCCTTTTACGTTATTAGCAATGTTTTGGGGTGTTTGGGGGAAGGATGGATGCTGATCGCAACCCCTGCTCCCTCGTAGGTCCCTCTCCTTCCCAGCGGGGTTTGCTTTGAGGTGACAAGTCTCAAGGGTGACAGCTAAAGAAGCCGTCTGCCTTCCCCTCGCTCTGAAGGGGAACAGCAAGAGGTTAAATGGAGAGAGGAAGGGGAGCACCATGCAAACTGCCCCTCAAACACCTTCCTAGCCTCTTCTCCTGTATTCTGATATATTTGCCTTGTGACCGTGACAAAGCAGGCTCTGTGCTCTGTTCCAGGGGTGGGACAGGCTCACTGCTGCTGTCCTGCAGCTAGCAAGCAAGCTGATGCTGGCACAGCCTGAGTGGAGCTCTGCACAGCCAGGGTTTTCTACATCCTCCACCTGCACGCACCTCTTCTCTCCCAGAGCCTCATTAAAAGGGAAGAGGGACTGCCCAAAGATCCAGGACCTGCACAGGGACAATATTTGTGGTGTTGGCTGGGGCTCTGTGCCATCACGCAGGCTAAAACACGCTCTTCTCTGCTTCCAGGATGACATGATGGAGGACACTCCCCTCTCACTCTACAGCTACTAGGCACCCAGGCTGTCCTCCGCCTGGCAGGCTGAACTTCCCAGAGGAGAAGGCCTTGAGGACTTGGTCCCAGACAATCTGCTGACGAATGAGGGGGCTCTGACTTGCACACAAATGAAAGAATTTTGGTTTCTTGTTTTTTTGTTTTTGTTTTTTTCAGGCGGCTTTTGGTTTTAGATGTTTTAAATAGTTCGTTGTTGAAGTTTTTATGTCGGGAATCAGAGCCCAGGTCTGGCTTATTCCTCCAGGCTCTCCTCAAAAAGATGCCCCAAAGGGGTGCCTCCTCCTTTGCGTGGGGTGACCGATTAGCCACGACAACTCTGACCATCACATTCTGCGTGGAGTCCTTCTGTCCGTCTTCGCAGCTGCTGCTTTCAAAGGAGATGGACAAGTGATCCACGCAAAAGCTGTTACACTGATGGGGTCAGCAAAGTGCTAGCAAAGGAGACTGCTGTTTTCTGAGGGATCCAGGGATGAGAAGATCAGTTCTCCTAGGCTCCCTCTTGTTCTGTGTTTTTAAGTATTTTTTTTCCTTGCACTTTTTTTTGCTCCTGTTTCAGCTTTAGTCCCAGGCTTGACACTGCACATCCTGAAACACCTGCTGGGAGGGTGACAGACTGCTCTGCTTCCTTCTTACGTGCATACCTTTTCTCTTCAAGGGAAAACAGTCGTGTGGCCACTAGAGAAGCCCCCTCGCTATCCATGTTGCTTTAAAGTTGCTGGAAGGAAACAAGCATGATTTTAGCTCAACAGGGCTTGACAGAACTCAGTCTGTTGCCAACTAGACACACTTAATTTGGTCTCACCAAACTTAGGAAACTGGGTCTCCCATAATTGACACTTTCAGCATACGCATAAGCTCCTTGCTCAGGCTCCGTAAGTGCTTTAGTTCACTTTCCTGTCTGGATTGACACGTGCCTTTCCTCAGGTACCTGCCATTTTGCTGCTAGCATCTGGTTTCTGAAAATGGTTGTACAAATCTAGCTCTGCACTGTCCCTCCTCTGTCAGTGCAAGGCCAAAGCTCCTTTCTTTACCTTTTACTGTTGGTTTTTGAGCCAGTTAGTGTCTTGTCATGAGGACATACATATGCTGGATGTAGGTGCCTTCCTCCCCTTCCCTTTCTAGATGTTAGGCTGATTAGATTCTGCATTTTTGCCTCAAAATATCACTGCTGTAAACTGCGAGGTTTTTAAGGTCCTCCAAGGAAACCCAGGGACCAGAGCCTGTGAGGGCAAGTCAGGATCTTCAGATGCCCTCACTTCAAAAAGACCGGATAGTGCATGACACAGAAGTATTCAAGTAACTTGTACCTGCTCCTGTTGTTTAATTCATATTTGACTGCAGGTAAAGAGAAACACACGCCTTCTCTAGAGTGTTTGAGTTTTGATTAAGGCAGTTGTTCCCTTGGGATACAGCAAGGGCTGGAAGTTCTCCACCACATTGCTCTTAGAAGCCGCTGTCTCTCCTCTCCTTTCAGTAGCAACACGTGGACCCCGCAAGGGACAGATAGGCTCACAAACAGAAGTACCTATTTTTTCCCAGTTCTGTTATTGCTTTTCTTAGCAGGGAAGGAGGAATTTGCCCATCAGCAGGGCTCAAAGGTGGAGCAGAACTGGGCTGGGTCAAATAGACGAACTGGGTAACGCAGCAGTTCCTCCTTCCCGTGGTACTACTTCCGAAGTGGCTGACAAGTGGCTGCAGTGCAGTTCAGATTCAGCTGTTGGCTTTGGCCTTGCATCTGTTTATTGTAAGGATGCCCGGTACAATAGGGAAGAACGGGTTGGTTCTCTCCTGCTATTATTGCATGAAAACTAAAGGGTAATTGTCACAGCTCCAAAGCTTTTGTATTGAGCATTGTCTGCACAGAGCAATCTCCCTAGCTACAGACTTGTTTCCCCTGCCGGAGGGCAGGGTGCTACTGGTTTTTCGCACAAAGAGAGGCAAGTTAGTGGTGGAAAACAGAACTCCATCCTGGCTGGAACTGGCGCAGGCTGGCGTAGCTGGAAAGTGTCTCTGCACAAAACCAAAAGGGCAGGGGCTGGCTGTTCTGGTTTCCCACACCTTGCTGTCCAGGGGAAAGGGGTGAGGAAGAAAACTCGCCCAACACCAAAGTGCAACTTTCTTTGTAAAATATGTTTATAGTGGATTTTTTTTTTCTGCAATAAAGTTACAAATGCCAAAGGTGCCCATGGTTCTCATATTTTCATCTGGTCAAATTAGATGTAATCAGTTTTAGAGGGAGACACTAGGCCAAATAATCTAACATATGCACTTTCAGACTGTCCCTTGCCTCTGCTTGAAGCTACCCTTATTGTCATCTGTTGTCAACTGCAACCCCAAGCTCTATTTACAGAAATATTTTCAAAGCCAGTCTAATCCAAGCCTAAGTAGCATCATCTGTCATGCTTCTTTCTATAGTACAGAAATCAAAGCAAACTGAAATGAACATCTTATTTAGCTTCCTAGCAGTCGGAGCCCCTTGGAAACTCAGCCCCCCAGGGAGGCAAGGGCTCAGGATTGGCTTCAAAAGTCCTGATCTTGCTGCAGGATTGACAAGAGTCCCTCCCCAGCTAATAGTCTACTATAACTGTTAGAGTAATTGTGCAAAATCATCCAGCTTGTGCCACAGACTCTGCTACGGGAGCTTCTCCTGGAAGAGCAAAATATAGTATGTAAAAATACTTGGTCATTGGGCTTACGTGGTTTCTCAAAGAGTTCCCATAGCAAATCTAGAAAAGCAAAGCCCTGGAAGATCTAGAGGATGTGGAGAGACAACAAACACTTCTTAGGTCAGCAGAGTGCATGCTGAGTAATCTGAATAGGCTCGGGGCTGAACGCCCAAGCCTGCAGAGATTTCAGTACTGTCCCAACGATACAGCCCTACAGAACAGAAGTAAGTAACGGAACAAACATGCTACAACTAAACCAGTCTTTTCAAGTCTGAAGTCAGCATTATGCTTGTGGTTTATGCTGGAGTTTCCTCTGTTCTGCCTATCACTGATGTTGCTCGGAGCCAATTTCATTCTCAGAGCAAACTGGTGAGCTGCCCCGTTGGAGAGCTGGCGCAGAGCAGATCTGCGTTAGCTGGAGATGCAGCAGCAGGACAGGATTCTGCAGGCAGCCACCCTTGAGAGGAACAAAGCTCACTGCCTTTGCCCAGCCCAGTTTGACCTCCCAGTCAAGAGGTGCAGTCACTGAGGCAGCCAGATTTGCAGGTGGACCATGGGCCAGTTGTGTGGCCTCCAACTTCCCTATCCAGCAAAGCAGATTTTGTCAGAACCAGAAAACAACTTGCCAATTTCCACATGTTCCTTTGAACACAGCACTTGCTTTTGATCGTCTCTTGGTGCTTAGTTTCAATGCCTCCTAGGCTAAGGCACAATTGTAATTAATTAGTACAGGGACAAGAATCAATCAAATCACATTTGAAGCTAAATGGGAGGGAAAGAAACCCAGATAAAAGAAGGCAGAGTTTGAGACCCACCTGTTTTCTCTACCCTGCTCTCTTTCCCTCTCTAGGTTCATGTTTTGAAGGGAAGGGGATTTGAGCAGCTGTTTGAAGGGAAGCTGGGTTGAGCAGCTGAAGAGTGACAGTATCAGAGCTCCTGTGCCACAGGCTGGACTACCTGTGCCACACACCAGTTCTCTACCCACTCAGTTGTCCTCCTTTCTCCTAATTTAGTTTCGACAATGTGTATCTTCACCAAGTCACACTGCAAGTCTGTACACAAGGCTACAGTGTGCACAGAGGCAGAGAAACCTCTATGAGAAGCTCTGGAGTGGGCAAGGCAGCATGTGGAACTGGTAGGACCAATAACCCCATGAGGTTATTAGAAAATGCCTATTGCCATTTTCCAGATACCTAGGAAGGAAACAGGAGGCTGCATGTCTCCAAATTATGCATATTCAATTTCCTATGACTATATTAAATTCTGTAAAAATACAGATTTCTCAAGGGAGAAGAGGGAAAGTTTTTTCTTATTGTACCTCCTGAGCTTCTGCCAGGGATGCTCACGTCTAATTGCTACCTCGGCATTATTGCATAGCAGAAAGTGAGATAGGGATCTTCTCTCCAATCTTCCCTCCCATCGCCCACAAAGAAAAAAGAAGTCATGCATTTCCCAGCCATGGAAGAGCCAAATATGTGGTCCTACTGATACGTCGCCAAGTGATAGGCAAAGCTGGAGGACCATGACTGCTAACAAAAGTCTCTGTCAGTGTTAGGCCTCCAACACTGTTTGTGGTTTGTTTGTTTGTGTGCTTCATTCCCCAGAATTTTGAAAGATGATCAAGATTTTCAAAATTCTCCATCCAATCACGTTTGAATGAAGACACTTCTACATACCAGTGCTGTTTCCTCACAGATCTGAGGAAAATCAGCTCTTACGCTAAGCACAACTTCAGACCAGTCTCAGAAAGCAAAGCATTCATCTGCCCAGAAGAGGACTTTTCCATTTTGGCTGGGGATTGGTTGCAAACTAGATCCTGTGCCGATCAGATTCTGTAGCATCAATAGGCTTTTATAAGCAATCATTAACTATTATATGAAGGAAACAGAAAGAGGACACTAGACAGTGTCAAACTTGATAGATTTGTGCATTTTGAAGACAAAGGGATCAATGTACTTATCTGCAAGGCAGCCTGCACAGCCTTCTGTGTAGTTATTCCCACTTCCTGGCTAATAAACGCACTTGAAAGGCATCCTCGACGCAGGTCTGCTTCTCATGCACTAGCAGTTGAACAATGGTTAGCCTCAGTTCCTCTGTAATAATTTTCCTTTTGAAAGACCCATCAGCCAAATAACTCCCTGAACCACAAAACCAGCATGATCTTGATCAGACGGGCAGTGGTCACAGCTGCAAGAAAATACGCGTGTTTGTGTTCCTACTGTTCAGCTCCCGCTCTGTTTACAGGTAGACCCAATCCCCCACCCACAGTTCAAATAAAGCAAGAGCTAAGTGAGTTACCAGAGGTATCCTCCCAGCCATAAAACAGGTCTCCCTGTGATGAACTGCCCAGAATTAATACATCCCTGCAGCAGAAGCCTTTTGCTAACGCTCTTTGAACTATAATGGAACATCTGTTGACAATCTCCCGCAGGGGAACTTCTCCCCTCCCCTGTTTTAATCCTCTCTCCTTCAGAAGTACTTTTGCTCTGAAATTAGACACATCAGTTGCCACAGAACGGCTCTCGCAAGCATGAAAGTGTTTCCTTCACGCTGGTCTTTCCCCGGAGCTGCAAGGAGAGGGATGAGCAGCTAGGCCTCCTTGGTATTTTCTTCATAATCTCGCTGTTATATCCGAGTAACAGAAGCTCTCAATGCTAAATTATAGGTTCTGCTTGGCACAAGACAAGGCCCATGGTTTCTGGAGCATGCCTTCCAGCCAGACTGAGGGATTCATTTGATTCAGGCTGAGAAGGGTTTTGCTGGAGACCACTGCAAAATTAGCAGTTTTCCTTTCTGCTGACCCTGGCTATGCCATCTGATCGCCCAAAGGGATCAAGCCTGATCATTTCTTCCATTTCCTTACTGATGAGCTCGGGTGAAGGATAAGAGTTTTCACCTCCTTTTTTATTTAAAGGTCAGGGCTTTTAGGTGGAATTGTGCACAAGGTTATTTGTGGCTGGCTAGCAGAACCTTTTTTTTTTTTTTTTTTTTTCAAAAAGGGCTGAGAGAAGCACTGGGAAAACAGCTCCCTTTGTTTTGGAGTCTCACCTGGTGGCCCACACCGAGTGACAGAGAATTGTTCACTTGCATTCAAGCCATCCAAGCAGGCCTTCATGCCCTGACCATGATCTGCTAATGGCTGTTCACACATTCAGATCCGCTACAAGAGGCAGAGTCAAACTCTGCGAAGCAGCTGTTCCCTGAGGAGGGAAAACTAACTGATCTCAGATTAACCTTCAAAGCAAAAGCCACAGTTCATAGACTGAGATGAAGATCACAGGAGCAGCCTCTGCCTCTGTGTCCAGTCTCGGTCTGTGCTCAAGCCCCCACTCGATGACTACAGCTGCTGCTCTCAGACCAGCACCACCATTCTCTGCCTGCTCTTCAGAGCAGTCCTAACCAAGCTCTGCTGTGTCCCCTTTGCAGGATTCCTAAATCTGTGCCACATCCCCAGGTCCTTTGTATTGACTGAGAAGTACACATCAAAGCGAATGCCACAGATCTTCTGTCTCCGGCATTGTCCCATGTGCTAGAAGACAGCTTTCACCCTTAAATAGGCAGTTCTCTCCTCTCCCCATCCTCTAAGGCTTTTTGAAGTGCCATCCTTTCGTCTCTTCCCTTCTCATTCACGAGCCAGCAATAATAAATTAAATTATCTCAGAAGAAAATGTGGGAAAAAAATATTAAAACCATATTAAGAAATTTCACAAGGCCCTTATTTTTTTTTTCTCCCCACTATTGCAATTTCTTCACATAAAACAAACCCGGCAACCCCTCCTTTATGGTGTTCATGGAAGTTTCTGTTCAGAGAATAAGATTTCTGAGCCTGTTTTGAGACACAGAAGTGGAAGGAATTTGCCAGCACCTGTCAAGTCAGTTATTCCATATTGGGTCTTGTCAGACAGGGTAAATCTGGGTAAATCTAAGATCAGTCCATGTCTGTACTGTTCCTGCTATGCACAGTCTCCCTAAATGGCACAATCGGTGAATCCCATTTAAAAACGACCCAATCTAATCCAAAATTTGCAATATATTTTGGAAAAAAGCATTTGAAGGCATTAGTAGAGGCAGCACACAAAAATCTCTCAATTTGTTCTGGCTCAGCGAGTGGGAGGTCAGAAGACAGGATCATATATCCTACCCCATGAGAGGGGAGAGGGCTGAAGCAAAAGGCTGCAGCTGGGAATTCTCTGACCTTGGGGGAACCCCACACACACTGCAAACAGGCAGCACAGCATCTCTCCCTCTGCAAGCCAGCAGGCAGTGCAAAAGGAGATCGATGCGCCAGGAATCAGGCCCTCCAGCAGTGTGTCACCTGGGGTGAGAGACGAGAATACACAGAGCTGTGCTGTAAATGTGCAGGGTATAGGTCTAAGCTAAAGAACATGAACAGTTTAGGTAGAGTTAGGGAGACTAAGCAGGTCTGTGGACTGTTATCAAAATGTCTTTCTCTTCCTTGAGTTGCCTCCCTTAGGCCTGCCCCACATCTGCTAGTTTCCAGTTCTGATAAGTCCAAGAAACCAACCAAGCCCAGCTTAGGGAAGTCAATATTCTCCACATGCTTTGTTTGCTCCCTATAGTAAAGAGGGCATCTTTCAATTAACATTAAAGGTCATGCAGATTTAGTTCAGGCAGGCCGTTAGACAGGCACTGCTGAGGTCATTTGCTTTGGCATATTTCTGTTCTCTTTTCCAGCATCACTCTCCCCCAGCTCACAACACAGTGTGGAGATATCTTTACAATCTACAGCATCAGAACAAGGAATTGGCCTTCCTAGACTCCTTACCCCATATACCAGCCCTAAGAACAAATGACAGCCTGTGTCCAGCCTCTCCAGCATTGTGGACAGCAATTCATGTAAAATTCTAATACAAAAACATCCTCATTCCCCTCCTGCTGAAACAGAGACATACCAAAAAGCATCCTCACAAGCTATCCAAGTTCAAATTAAAATAGGTGCCCGTGTGTCAAGACAGCTCCTGGGTGTTCCTGCTGTCATATTGGTCAGGTTTCTGATGCTGCTATGATATAAATATTTACTGCTAAGGCTAAGTGACAGATAAGTAGGCTCTTGTTAAACGAAGGGTACTGCATTGGCTTTTGTTTGGCAAAGATCTATATAGGAGCCCATACCTGGCAGATGCCTCGGAATAAAATGTTAAAGAGAAGAACTTAACCCCTTAATGGGACACGAAGGCTCCTCAGGAGTTGTCCCAACAACAACCTGACATGTTCCAACGGCACCTACAAAGCAGTTAATTGTAGCAGGTTTGCTGGTAAAGTCTGAATCAGCAGGATTTGTGAATTGGGAGAACAGAATACAGGGCAGTTTAATATGCCTTACAGCCTCCATTCACAAGAATCTTAAGCATCTTACTAAAGTAGGGCATGAATTTTTTCTTTTAAAGGAACATTAGCCCTTTGTTCCCGATTTCCTTTAATGCTAAGTGTTAATGCAAACACAAGGGGTTTTTATATCCTAAAAGCAAGGCAGAAATCCAAAAGGATAAGGAGGCTGCGAGATGAGCCTTCTTGAAGTGAGCAGTTTTCACCTTCCTAATCTGGCTGGCTGCGTGTCAGCACCAAAACAAAGATGGAGCCACATTAAAAAGGGGTATCTTGGCTCTGTCAGGGGAAGTGATAAGTATCATAATTGGCCCTCACATGCAGCTTTACATTACCCTGACACCAGACAGGGGGGGAGGATGAAAGAACAGGCAGGCACACACACATTAGCTCTGTTGTTGGCATAGCAATAGTGCTCTCAGAGCAAAGTTTTAACTGCGGCCTAAGAGCTCCAAATCCTACTGCCTTCACACCTTTACATGCCTTTTACTCACCCCGAGCAGAAAAACTGGGCACAGCAAGTGTCTCTGATCAAATTATCAGTATGAACTCTGGCGTGGCCTGAGCAGTACACATAAATAGGTTCTGCAGGCTCTACCGTTTGCATTATTGTGGAAAACCTAGCTAGGCTCTTCACATCCTGAGGGCACAGGAACCAGCTACACTTCACTAATTACCTTCAGGCACTTTGGTCTCTGTGGTGCTAGAAGCTTTATGGGAGCTGACGCCTTTGAGATTGAACCCTGAGGTAGAAATCCTCACCCAGAGATGGAGAAAACCACTCTGCCTCTCTCAACAAGTTCCTGCTTCTCTCTAAAAGAAATGAAGCAACCAACAGGTTAGGTCAAAAGTTCAGGAGTGAAGTTGCCAAGCCTAAGCCTCCACCACCTTTTGTGGTACCTCTGACCTCATGGAAAACTGCTCTTTTCTTATTTAATATCATTTTATTTATTCTTTCAGGAATTCAAGCAGTGGCATAAGGTAGGCGGTCCTATGACACACAAACCTCGTTCAGGCACTGGATTTCATATGCCTTTGACACCCATGGCTCCAACCAACACTAAATGGTGCAGGATTAATCCATGAAGAAAGGCCAGCTCATTTCTGCTCAAAGCCACAGCCACAATGCCAAACCCTCCCAGTGCAGGGGTAGGTCTGTGTTGGAAAGGGACAACAGGACACCTGTCCTGACTGTGAGAAACACTCCGTAGCCAATAACTTAGGCTCAGGCGAGGATCTCAGTGAAGTAGTAATTTATTCGCGATTGCAATGGCGGGCGCCCCACAAGCAGGAGAGAGCGCATCTACTAGTTCCAAAACACAGTTTATATACCTTTTGATGGCAGGACCCTCCCCTGTTTCCCCACTGAGTGGGTAATCCAGATTCACAATCTATCTGATGCTTCACAAACAATGCATGGCCTTCAGTCGCCGGCCTGTTAAATTTCAAATTTCTTTTGACATTTTTACTGCTTGAAGTGGTAATGTTTCTTCACTTATCTGACTTGACTTGACACCGTGATTTTCACCTAATTGTCCTAAGGAGTCTGATTGTCTGCATTTTACAAGGTCGCCTGCTAAACTTTCTTATCACTGTAAGCATATCTCAGTACCACATTCCCTCCTTCTAAACAATGTAACTCTGCAAAAACAACATTTCTATTCCCACAATTCCCCCCTTTTCTTTTTTTTTTTTATAAACTGTTGATTTTTGCAGAAACTCTTTTTATTTTTATTTATTTATTTATTTTAAGTGTAATTTGGTAAATATCTTCCTCTTCACTTTCTTTGCTCTCCATTTCCTCTAATATCATTTTATCTGAGTAGGGTGGTGGATCTATGGTCATTTGTTTCAATAATGTGGTTTCAATTAACCGCTGGACAAGTCCCCTTACACAGGGGATAATGCAACAGCCAATAGCTGTCAAAACTCCTGCTACTATAATTGAGGATGTAAATATGGACGTTACCATCCCTTTCCATTTACCAAACCAAGATTTCAACCATCCTGTGATGGAAGTGTCTGCTCCCGAATTTTCTGCCAATTCATTGGCAAGGGTGGTAAGCCCTTGCAATGCTCTTGTTACTGTGCCATCCGGGGCAGTATTGTTACGGATAAAAGTACAACAGTTGCCCAGCATCACGCATACACCACCCTTCTCCACAAGCATCATATCTAATGCTATCCTGTTTTCCCAAGCCATTTTGCTGGTGACATCTAGTTGTTCAGCGATTCCTCTCATCGCATCCTTGGTATAATTGATGAATCTCTGCTGATTATAATAGAAATAATTAATCCAATCCACATTTTTATTGATTGTTACCCACCAGAACAGTAACTCAAACCCTGCAGCAATTTAATTTCTGGCTTTATATTCATCCCGAACTCCTCTAGGTACCCCAATAGAATCTATGTATACTCTATCATCAAATGATATTCCTAAGCCTCCTTTACTTCTTCTGGGTATTTGTGATGTTTCTCTTTCAAATGCCAGGGTGAAGGGTATAGCTGATTGAACAAGTGCACAAGTGCCTTCCCAATTAGATGGTAGGGTGGACCGTAAGATCTTCCCTCCACTGTACCACCAGAGATCTGCCCTGGGGATCTCTAGTCTTGAGCAGTTTCCCATCAAGTCCTTGGTAGCACAAGGCAAATTCTCCCAGATGCCAGGTAGCACTCACACCCTGCCGTGAGAGGCAAGCTGTATGGTTACCTATAGCTGTAGAGAATGCAGGGGGAACTGTGATATTGTTATCATGCAAGAAACAGCAAAGAGAGACTTACAGGCCTCATTTCCCCAGGCAGTCTTTTCTTGGTACAATGCAATCATACATTGCATCCCTTGGGAGTCTTTGGTCCACCCCCATGGGAAGGGCACTATCTGGGCAATCGGTCATCCCAAGGCACAAGCATAGCAGTAGCTACGGTTGAGACTCTGGACAGTATATTTGACCCATTCTATCCAGGCATTCACGTCCCCATACCCTGTTTGAATCTCAAATGTTTGAACTGCCACATTTCAGAGGGCCTCCTGTTTACTCTCCTGTTTTCTCCTTGAGTTTCTCCCTTTCTCTGATGGCAATAGAGGATTGTTTCCATACAGCTATTCTCAATCTGGCTGTTGTGTCTCTCCCAGTTATTTGTTCTTTCTGCTCAATTGTCATTGGGCATTTAAATCTCCACAAGCTAACACCTCACAAGCATCAAACGTGACGGCTTGTGGTACATAACCCTCTGTCACAGTCACCCATATTTTGATGGGGTATCCCATTTTTGCTATTATCTGGTCATGCCTTTTCCAAGTTACCAATTGACCAAGGCCTTCTCTGAGGCCTAGAATCACTAAAAACAAAATTAGTAATCAATTTTTCCCTGTCATTATTTTTAAACCTTAGGTTTCCAAATAATTATCGATACAAAAATAAGATGTACACTACTACTATAACAACCCCCCCCTTGGGAGCACTGCAGTTCGCTATAGGTCTGTCCTTTCTCTCAATCACAAGTCACAGTCGTTAGTTACCTGTGAAAATAAAAGGTTAGTTTACATTGTAAGCTCTTATCCTGCTCAGAGTCCACTACGAGATTTTTTCTCTTCAATTTCAACTTTCAACAAGTCTTTTGTAGGAACAGCTTCCCAGGTACTAGCGTCGACAGATGCCTTCACTCGAGTATAGTGAGTCCAACCTTTTTCCGCAGTTCTTACGGCTGTTTCAGTGGTCAGTAATTGTCCTTCCCATTCAGGCCGGAGTTGACTCTTTCCAGGTCCGAATCAGGACCCGGTTTCCTGGGTGATGGTGGTGAATGGGGAATTCCAAAGGTGGGGTTTGAGCCAACAACCCACAGGTCCTGAGAGATGACAAAGAAGAAGACAACCCCAGAATACAGTTCTTAAGGAAACTCTCTTATTTTGAATTGTGGTATCTCATCCCTTCTGCCCAGATAGGGCAATCTGAACAGCATCTCATATGGTGAAATTCCTATATCCTTTCTTGGTGCTGTTTAAACCTGTAGGAGTAAGCATTTTACCCAAGGAAATTGGGTTTCTAACACTAGTTTAGTTAATTGCTTCTTTAATGTCTGATTCATTCGCTCCACCTTCCCAGAAGAGGAGGGGTGCCAGGGGCTGTGAAAATCCCACTCAATCTCTAAGGCCTGCTTTAACCCTTTCAGTAAAGCTTACACCCATCTAGTCACGTGGTCAATTAGGACAAACAAGTAACTCAGTAAAGTTTACCTGTATACTTTGGAAAGGTCAAACCCCTGGCTCCCGTCCCCCTCTAAATGGGTTACAGAACACCTTTTTATTTACCTTTTGTCATATGGTACATCCTCTACATATGTGCTTCCCTAAAGTGTATATTCCTACACAGACATACTTTCTTAGCACAATATCACACATTGCTTGCACCTCCCAATGACTCTTTTGATGTAAAACAGTTAATATTTGCCTCATTATCACTTTATTCAGCATTTCTCTCCCATCAGGGAGTATCCGTTTTCCTTCAGACTTCATGGCTCCTGATTCCTTAAAAAAATCATTCTTTTAAAACTTTTTAGTTCTTTCTTAATTTTCAACAATTCCCTGAATCCTCTGTGGATTTATTCTTCATTTTCCCTCAGACATTAGATGCCTTAAATACCTGACTTCTCTTTCTCCATATTGTAACTTTTTTTTTTTTTTTTTTTTTTAATACTCTCAAGCCCTGCTTTCCCAGAAAGTTGAATAGCTTGTTTGTTAGTAGCTTTCTTCACAACTCTTTTCTCCTGTCCTGACAACAGAAAATGATCCACATATTTGTAACATTAATACCTCCTTGGGAGGTTGTAATTGCTCCAAAATCTTTTTTAAAACTTACTCATATAGATAGGTGGCCCTGTAAACCCCCCAAGGTAAAATTGTCCACCTATATTGTTGCTTCCGTCCCCATTTCAGGGTCTTTCCAGTTAGAGGTGAATATACGTTTGCTCTCAGGGCCTGAGAGCACTCCATTAATTACACTGTTATTCCAGTCTAATAATTTACTAGTTGAATGCCCAATTTAATCATCAAATCCCTTCCCAACAAGTTAGTCTCTGCCTTGGATACATACAATAATTGCCCAGTGATCATTTTATCCCCTAGTCTCAGCTTGGTATCCCCCCCAAAGTGGCACTGTTATCCCAGCCCCACTTTTTAGGGTTTCATTAGTTAATTTAATCCCTGATACTTTACAGGTCAGTAATGACCTAGCTGTTCCCCAGTGTATTGGGTTTGATGGCAAGGTTCGGGGGCTGTGAGTAGGGGGGTGGGAAACTGCAGTGGCAGCCCCCGTGAGAAAAAAAAAAAAACCGGAAGCCTCCCCGTGGCAGATAAGGGACAATTTCATCTGGCCTTAAGGGGCCCACTGCTGCCCAGAGCCAAGCCATGAGCAATACAGTCCGTGCCTCTGTGAGAGCACATCCACGAAAACAAACAAACAAACAAACAAACAAAAACCTGCTTCTCAACAGCAGTTGAGAGAGCGAGAAACCCCCCCGCAGACACCAAAGTCAGTGCAGAAGGAGGGGGAGGAGGCGCTCCAGGCGCTGGAGCCGAAACCCCCCTGCGGCCGCTGGAGAGGCCCCTGGTGGAGCAGGCTGTCCCCCCCTCCCCGATGCTTGGGAAACTGAACAAACACCACAGCAAATATGCAAATATACCAAAACTTCTAGACTGTTACTTAGATAACGCCTACATCACCTTTCCCTGCTCATCAATTTCAAACAGCTCTGTTAAATATTACATGCCACACCTTTAACACCTTCGGCAAGACTTTTAACACTTCCTTTATCTTCCTCCAGCCCGCACTTTTCTAATACCAGCACCAAAGGCTCAGTCAGAGTCCAACTTAATTCCATACCTTTTCCCTCCAAGATACTGAAACAACATATCAATATAGCATATTTCATCCCATTTTCCTTCTTTCCTCCTTCTTCCACTCCAGATATTCCTATTTGAAGTGGCCAGCCTGGCCACACTTAAAACATCTTATCAAAGCCTGTCTCTGCTAGGACTCGGGCCACAATACAGGCAGCCCTCTTTGCCTGCCATTCCTTCATCTCTCTTCCTCTCCTTTCCATCCTGGCCCTGACTCCCCCTGAAGATTTTCTTCATCTTTCTCCAACCCTCTGCCTCACTACCCGCTGCACTGTCAATACCATTAGTTTCGATCTCTTTTTTTTTTTTTTTTTTCCTTCTCATCTCCCCTCCAGACACACACCTCCAGGGCCTCCCACAGGAGGGTCCCCCAGTGACTGTTCACTACATTCCCCCACCTTCTGAAGCATTTTCTGCGTATTTTGCAAGACTTTAATCACACAATGAACTTTCAAGAGCCCTTGGGATACTGGGTCCTCAGGTCTCATCCCCAAGTACTTTCTCATTCTAACCCGAAGTCTGTCATATGATTTCTGTGTTGCACACTATTATTATTCCAGCCAGGATTGGCAAATGGGTATTTCTGCCCTGCCGGTATTACCCCTGGTCCTGGAGGATGAGCTCTTTCCCATTCTTGTATAGCAGCTCTCCTCCTGATCATTCACATTTCTTTCCCTGTAAACAACATACTTATAGACATAATTCCCTCCCCCAAGAGTATAAATCAGGTCGTAGGAACTGGTCTAATTGTTCAGCTAGGCTGTTGGGGTCCTTGAATAAAGACTTCCTCTCCTTCTTAAAAAGTCCTAACCTCTCTGCTGGTAAGGAGGAGGGGGTAGTTCACCTAAGAGGATACACAGTTAGTGTTAGTACTGTTAGTATCAGGGAAGGCAAAATTCTCAACATATCTTCTACCTTGTTCTAATTCTTGCCAGAGCCTAGAGTACAATCCTTCTTTAGGGACAGTGTTAATTACAGTCCCTGTCTCCCTTCCCGGAGTGACTGCTGCTGCCACCAGTTCAATATTAAGATTATAGGGAGCATAACTTGGCTCCTTCTCTGAAAAAGGAATCTTATTGTTTACACATAAATTTAAAGCCTGAATTTTCATCAGACCCGTATTTTGGCCAAAATACTGCTGTTTCCTTAATTGATTGTTTTGTCCAGACTGATACACAATGTTTAACTTTTTTTTTTTTTTTTTTTTAATTACTTTTCTTTTACAATCCCTCTAATTTTGGGATTATGTTTCCAATTTCTTATCATTTTTCAGGAAGAACTATTAGTAGGCACTCCCCCAGGGATATCTCCCTGTCCCCTGGAACTCATATTTTCCCATTTTTCCTAACCCTCGCCAGTATGTGCTACAGAAATTTCCCTTCTGCAGTGCACCACACACCAACGTACTGAAAAATGGGGGTGTACCGCCAAGCACTTCCCCGTGCCAGCGTTACCGCACACCTATGAGTTTACCAGATTCCCTGGAACTCGTACTTCCCATCTTTCCTAACCCTCGCCAGTATGTGCTACAGAAATTTCCCTTCTGCAGTGTACCACACACCAACGTACTGAAAGATGGGGGTGTACCGCCAAGCACTTCCCCGTGCCAGCGTTACCGCACACCTGAGTTTACCAGATTCCCTGGTGTACTTCCAAGCACTTCCCCGTGCAAGGATTACCGTACACCAGATTCCCCTGGTGTAGTGCCAGCACTTTCCCGTGCAAGGGCTTACCATACACCAGATCACCCGACCCCCAAGGCAATACTTAATATTTCTTACCTTGGTCTGTGCACAGAGTTACCGGATCGATTCTTAAAAACCCGGAGTGCCTACCTTCTTCCTTTCCCCACTACTTCACGGATCCTGCCTCTTTAACCAGTCTCGGGCCCTCTGTCAGCTTTCCGCAGAACCGCCACCGTCGATGCACAGGACCGCTGAAATCAGCGGGGCATGCCTTCCTGCTGCTGCGGCGGTGGGGCTCCCCAGTAGGTGACTGGCTCCCGGACGAGCCCCCAAATTGTGAGAAACACTCCGTAGCCAATAACTTAGGCTCAGGCGAGGATCTCAGTGAAGTAGTAATTTATTCGCGATTGCAATGGCGGGCGCCCCACAAGCAGGAGAGAGCGCATCTACTAGTTCCAAAACACAGTTTATATACCTTTTGATGGCAGGACCCTCCCCTGTTTCCCCACTGAGTGGGTAATCCAGATTCACAATCTATCTGATGCTTCACAAACAATGCATGGCCTTCAGTCGCCGGCCTGTTAAATTTCAAATTTCTTTTGACATTTTTACTGCTTGAAGTGGTAATGTTTCTTCACTTATCTGACTTGACTTGACACCGTGATTTTCACCTAATTGTCCTAAGGAGTCTGATTGTCTGCATTTTACAAGGTCGCCTGCTAAACTTTCTTATCACTGTAAGCATATCTCAGTACCACATTCCCTCCTTCTAAACAATGTAACTCTGCAAAAACAACATTTCTATTCCCACACTGACCATCAGATCTATAAACCAAGAGGAAGCTGGAATACCACATCCCAAAATGCCACTGACACAGCAACTATTCGTCACTCCAACAACCTCTGCCCTTCCGCACAGGCTCAGTGAGTGGTACCTCCTTCAAGAACAGGAGGATAGCACTAACAAGTCCTTAAGCTTAGCCTATTGGAACAACTATTGCTGGGGGTAGAGATGGTGAGAGAACATCTTTGACAGGATTTCTGCCAAATCCGTGCCACGCAGCAGCACATCTGCCTCCCCACCTAGCCCTGTCATCTCACTTGTGCCAGCGCAATTTTTTCCTGCAGCAACACTGTGAAACACACCACTTAAAATAATAATAATTTAAAAAAATAATAAATAAATAAAACCACAGTGATGCACTGGTTAGGCTCCCTGATCGGATTTACAGCACAACTTCAGTGGCAGAAGCTCACGAGGCAGTGCAGGAAAAAGCAGAGGAGTGGGCACATTGATGCTGATATTGACAGCAAAGCCCCATCATAGCCTGACAGTAGGCAGGAGTGTGACACCATCAGGGAAGGCCTTAGGCTTTTCTAGAGAGATACAGGGAATCAATATGTAATTATATAGAACTGCAGTGAAGTTCTGTTATTGGAAACATCTCACCAAGCTGACACAATACCCTTTATTGAAGAAAACCTAATAATAATAGAGCTGTGCTGACCTCCACGCTTGGCGTACTTCCCTACTAACAAAGACAGACATTAATATGCCTGTGGTCAAGAGTGAGAAAGATCAGAAGAGCAGACAAGGAATTAAGATACCCTTTAACTCAATTTCAGGCACGAAACTGCCCTGAGCCTTCAAACAATTAGTGTGACCGTCTGCCTTGTGTCCCTGCCTAATGCAGGGCAACGGTCCCTTAACCAGGTCAGAAAAGGCTTCAAGGGCTCTGGATGGGAAGCAGAAGGAAAATCCCTTATGTTATAGGCAATACAACGTTGGGGCTTGGTGATATTTATTTACTGTTTCGGAGAACACAGGGGATGAAAGATCCTTCTGTGTGCTGTGTGAGCAGTTCATGATGACAAAAAGTCGTGCTGTGGCCCATGTGGTGTCAGCACTAGCCTGAGGGAGATGAATGGGTGGCTGTGGTTTTCCTAATAAATAAATATATATATATACACACACATCTGTGCCCCGGACACCTCAAAAGGACATTGCTGCTTTCCCCCTGAGGCCTGATGCATGTTCTCTGGATGCTGTTTCACTGTTACACGGGGCTCTATGGGAAAGCAGAGGCTGGGGACAGCGACAGGAACCTCCAGCTAAACCTGTGAGAGTTAGGCCATCTGGCAGCTATCCCAGGGCAGCTGGGGTTGGACAGAGAAGGATACAGTGAGACAGAGCCAGAAAGTTCTAAGGATCCTCGGCAAGGAAGCTCCGACGTCTCTTCTCTCCAGGGAGCAGGGCAGAGCCAAGCTAGCAGGGCTTAGAGGCACGAACAAATCTAGTTCCCAGCAGCAGAGCATGGTGAGAAAGGAAAGTGAAGGGGGGCTGGAGAGCTGGGAAAAAGTTAGAGTGTAGGCAATTCATATGAGCACCTCTTCTGGCTGTCATTTCAGCAAAAAGTCAGATCCTGCCTAACAAGCAACCAGGAGAGCATCTGGAGTCACCCACTGCCCTGACAGAGGGTTTGGGAAGGAGGCAGCAACACTTGGGAGGATCAGGTGGCTCAGGGAAGCAGGGAGCTAACTCAGAGCCTGTCAGCTCGGTTCCAAGGACAGCCAGGAAGGGAACAGCAGGTACTCACTCACAACACCCACAGGGAATTAGCTGAAGGTGCTAACTCTCAGCACACAAATGCCTGTGTTGGTGACAGTCTGACATTTCACCCCCTTCACTAGCTGCCCCAGGACCAAACACATTGCCTGCACCTAGCCAGAGGTCCTCTCCAGGACAGGGCAGACACTTCATCCATCCCTGCTTCAAGCTTTGCCAGTTCAGGAAGACCTTCCCTCGCAAGGCTGACAAATCTACCACCTTCAGCATCAGCAAAAATAGTTCTGTGGAAATTAATTGTGCCCACAAGATAAACACTCTATCCAGGCAGGTACAAAGGACAGTATATGGAAAGACAGCGAACAAGAACAATATGATGAGAGCTCAGTCCCCTTCATCTCTCAGCTTGCCAGCGCAGGCCCTGTGAGAGCTAGCTGCTAGCTGTGAACAGCCAGCCAGTAGCACCCTCCTGTGACACACTCCTGCAGCTCCCGTTACTCTCCTTCAAACCCCAGAGCTCCACTTGCCCCTGCAGCAGTTTTCATGGCAAGCACAAATTTGCCACGTCAAAATCTGCCAAGCTTCTGCTGGGTGCTCCACGCTTCCATCCTGAGCTTTGCTACATGTAGAAAAGCAGTGTTCTGCCCATAGTGATCACTTTACAAAGAATTTAAGAGCATGCCTTCATCTGCCCTGGGAAAGCAAATTTCAAGCCCTGGCTGAGCAAGTATCCTCCTGCAGCAGGAGGTTTCCAGAACAGCAACCTGCTGCTTGGTGCAAAAGATACAGTCCAACTGTTGGCCCTACTCTCATTTCAACCCCTACCCCCAGCTGTCCTTTCCCTATTCTTCTCCCATCAAGTCTTTTCTGTTTCTTCCTTTTTCAAAGGTCATCCACTTCTGCAACAATACCTACTTCACTGTGGCTGCAGCAGGAACTGTTGTATCAGAGTACACACAAATGTTTATTTTTTCCCCAGTTATACATGTTCTGAAGGCACGCCTCTTTAACTGCCCTCCATCATTCAACAATGGAAAGGGAAGGCTTCTTCTTGCTGTTTCAGCATGCTTGTTAAGCAAGAAAGTTACCTGTAGAACACCTTGCACACTGGCTTTCTCAGTCACAGCCTGCTGCTAGTACTACAGCATTTAATAAAAATGCTTCTTCTTCTGCAGGCAGCAGCAGCGTTTTCAGCCTGGCTACTATTTACAGTAAATTCTCCATAGATAAGTTTCAATACTCAGTTCTTCTCCACAGATCCCACTTGCAAACTAGCTCATCCCAACAGTAGGTCTGCCACAGGCCATCAAACGGTCCAGTGCTACATTTTGGATGGAAGGCATGACTGTAAAGCAGCGTACTTTGTAGTATCAACTTGGACTTCTCTTCATTTTACCAGTTGTAGACATCTGGTTCAGTAGTTCTTCCTGTAGTTGATCTGTGCAGCAAAGCAACCTGACTTCAAGCAGACCAAGAAAAAGGCCAAGGCTATACTAAATTCTGTATTTGATTTTCTGTCTCTGTTGCCAGGCAAAACCTTGCGAAACCTTACAAAACTATATCCACCCACAGCTCTCCCAAGGCAAGGGATGGATTCAAGGGTGCAGGCAAGCTGCATTTTGTCCTCCCACAGCTCTCCCAGAGCACAGCAGGGAGTCACAAATCACCAGCCCTGTGTATCCTTCTCTACTTCTCCTCAAGGGCTGTCTGTTCACTGCCATTCTCTGGTTTCATTGTCAGGAACAGAGATTCTCAACTAAAACATTGCAGTGCTTCCTACTGAGGGCTGGTTCTGGTAGACCATTTGGGCAGTAAGAAGTTGTGAAACTCAGATTCAGATTTCAGACCACTACCAGGAGCAGAACACGGCAACACTCACTGACTTTAGGCTGCAGTTGCTCCAACTCTTTCTTCAAACAGTCATTATTTTGTAGCTTTTTGCTGCTTAAAGAAAGGGTGATAAGTTACAGGTTTTCTTTGAATACCTTCCCTGCACTAGCCCTGAATCTACAAAGCTCTTAGATCTGGGATGCAGATGAGATGAACAATCCCCACAGAGTTAGTGAAGCAATTGCTAGTTACAGCACTCACATTTCAACCCCTCTGTCCTCCTTGGCAAGGCCTCCACGCTACTGTGAGTGCCAATCACAGAATGTCCTCTGTAACAGCAAATGGGAAAGGCAGGAGGTGTTCAGGTCCCAACCTAGCCCTTCAAGTGCTGGGACACAAGGAATAGGAATAGGATCAAGGAACACCCAGTAAGATGGTTTCAAAGTTGTCCCCTGACAGGCAGAGCACAGCACTAACACATGAATTCTCCTCTGCCACCATGCTGCATGCTCTGCAGACTGCAGAAGCCCTGTCCTCCTGCTCCAACTGGGACAGACAATATATTTGGATAGAAAAGTAGGCAAGATGCACATTAAGAATTCAAATATCTGAATTAATATCTGCACCTACAAAGACAACTTGGCGAGTTGACTAAATATTGTGAGTTAAAAGGGCTTCAGCAAAGGACTTCATGTGAGGACACCCAACTCGAAACCAAGGTTGGTCATGGACCTCTGGAAAATCACTTTAATTTTGTTTTCCACTGTGCATTTCCTCTCCTGAGAAGCAGATGTACTTCTCAGAGTTTCAGATCACTGAAGAAAAGGCAAAAGGAGAAATCACAAATTCAAAAAGCCCTTTCTGCCTTGTATATTGCATTGCGCTCTGCGTTGCGCTCACTTGTTTAGCACAGAGATGGAACTGCATTGTGCCAGGCTATACTCTCAGGCTGCTGATTCTTCAGTGGGGTTTCTATTGGATCTATGTAAGAGGTTTACAGATTTTGTAGCATTCCATACTGCTTCAGTTGCAGTGCCTTTACCTTCACTACCTTCTAGCTTATTATCTAGCTGCTGGAAGTCCTACTCCTGCTCAGTCAATTCACAGACTGAATTGATGATCTGAGGGGAAAGGCAGGAACAGATTTTGTATGAGAATAACTTAGCCCAGGAAAGAACACAGTAAGCTGGTTCAACTTCAGAAGCTGGAAATACAGGAAGAATAGATAAAAAAAAATCTAAACACAGATGCGATCCTTCCGTCCTCCTCTTACAGAGGGCATGGATACAATAATAAACAGCTCTTGGGGTTCTAGAAGGTAAAGGGAACTCCAGAAGGAAGGAAATTTGTAAATCTGAAGCAGTTCTGTCCCAAAGAACTGGCAGGTCTGATGTCCTGACACTTCACAGAACTCAGGATTAACAGTGGGAAAAGGTTGCAGGAGAACTAACCATAAAGATTATGGCAAGCTGCTATAAAGGTTACAGTAAAAAGGTCCAAATCTGAGGCTTGGTCTCTGATGTGACAAACGTGCTGACAGGTTGTAGGGAGCTGCTGTGCTTTCAGACAGGGAAAGTTTAACGTGGAGGCTTTGTTATGTTTTAGTGAGCACCGTTCACACACACAGGGACGGGGCGCTTTCAAACAGCGCACGATGAAAAAGCAGCGCACAATGCAGCGTGTTATAGCACGGGTGGGCACACGGTGCGACTGTGAGGAAAACTACCTGTGCCCAGAGGCAATGCCGCACACCGCTTAAAAATGGCGGGGCCCCGCTGAGGCGGCAACCCCGCCGCCAGTAGGACACGGAGCCCCCGCCCCGCCCCGCGCGCGGAGCCCGCTGGGACATGGAGTCCGCTCCGGGTAACCCAGCGCGGCGGGGGATGGAGGCGCGCACTACAACTCCCATGGTGCTTTGAGAGGCGGGGCCGTCTCCTAGGAGACACGGCGCCGGGGGCTCCCCGGAGGGCGGCCAGAACTACCGTTCCCGTGATGCCCCGCGCGGCGGGCGGCATGGAGGGCCGCGTGGCGGAGCGGCTCCGCGGCGCGCTGGGCCCCTTCGGCTTCGAGGTGCACGCCTTCAAGGTCCTGACGTCACGCGGGGAGGAGGAGGGGGCGCCCGCCGTGACGTCATCGCCGGTGACGTCAGCGGGCGGCGGCTGGGCGACGGCAGGGGGCGCCGCCAGCCCGGGAGCCGGGAGGAGGAGGAGGAGGAGATGGGGGGGGGGAGGAAGGGCAGGGGGCTGGGGGCGCTGAGGGAAGGGCCCGGCTGGGTCAGGGGCTGCCCGCCCGTAGAGGGCCGGGGGTTAAATTATGGGATTTGTGGCCGCGGGGGGGCTGAAGTCCTGTCGGCAGGTTTAAAATTTAACCCGAAGGCGCAGCCGGCGCCGTGTCTGGGCGATAACCTCGGCCCCTCGTGTGCTCCGCGGCTGGGCTGCTCCTTCGTGAACACACACAAAGCCCTCTTCGCCTCTTAGAAATCCTTCGAGCCTCTCGCACCGTTATGAAACCAAACAGCGCTTTGTTTCCTCAGCCAGCTGAGCCGGCTGTAAAAGGTCGCTGCTCCTGCCTCATCCTACTCACCCGTGGTGGTTGGGTTTTCAGGGTGACAGGTCGTCACCCCTCTGTGTCACTCGGCCATACAAGGGGAAGATTGTGCTGTCAGCATTAATATAGCACGAGAGAGACCTTCAATGAAAAAAACGATAATCTATCTAGAATAAACACGACCTTCCCCTCCTCAGGGAAAGTCGTATTTACCACCTGAAATAATGGTATCTTCCGTGGTGCATTCGTTATCTGACACCAAGTAAAGGGGAGTGAGGCTCCGAGAGAAAGGAAATGTCCAAAACGTGGAGGAGAATTTAATACTGTTTTCCCAAAACATGGCCGCAGAATTACAGGCAGAACCCAGACCAAACAAAAGGCTGCAGCTGCCAGAGGGAAAGCTTACGGCACTGGGCCTTTCTAGATTTAATTTTCTTGCAGCTTGCCCTGGTGTACTGGCTGCTGTAAAACGGGAAATTAGCAAACCTTAGATTCACATCTCTGTAATTTCTTTAGCAGCTCAATTGAGCGTCTTAAACAAGAGCTACAAAACTGATTACACTTTGGGCTGACGTAAGAATGCAGCTTTATGGTAAACTGAGTTTACTCCTGCTTACGTATGTGTAAGTCTGGCTGCTGCTGTCACCTCTAAAGTGACTTTCACATTCATTTCAGTGATACCTAGAGGTGACCAGTACTTCGTGCCTCCAGGCTAAATACTAGAGTTACACCAGGCACCCTTCTGAGTGTTAGACTTGGTCCTTAGGGCATCCCAGGAGAGTGGGAGTTATAACCCACACAAAGACTGATGTTATTGTGCAATACATTAGTGGTGGAGCGCGAGGCTTTCAGTCATTACCTCCGCGTGTTCGGCAGTTGCTGGTCGTGTCCCTGTCCTCCCGGTCGTGTCCTCCTGCTGCCCTGGCTCAACTCCTCATTTCTGGACTGCATTATATCCTGCCCTGGAAACCAGCTTCAGAATGTGGCTATGTCACAATCCATGCGCTACAGCTGATGTTCTGAGGGATTGTAGCACTGCTAGGAGCTTCACGTCCTTCATTTTCACACAGAAATGTTTCCTGCTGAAGCAGTGTATCAAGCAACTTGTCATATGAGCACAGAAGTACCAGTTTCTTCCTGGCTGAGACAGAAAATTTAAACAAAAAATAAGAAATAAACTCACAAAACGATAGACTTTTTCCAACCAGTGAGAGGCATCACAAGAATCAACTGATCAGCAAAACCAGAAGGCACAAAGTAGCGCAGGGACAGATTAGAGGATCTTACAATGACTTTACTTTCAGTCAGTGAACTCCAGCGAATGGCTCTGCACCAGGAATGACTGAGGAGTGAATGCTCTCTTGTAAAAGAGCATGGAACTGATAGAGGGAAGATTTCAGAGCATGCCACTTTCAGCTTTATGCTGTGTCAGTGACAGCTGGATGCCCCTCCTGTGACACAGCTAGTTGTGCCTTGCACCACCTCACTCCAGTACACTGCTTTTACGCAGAGAAAGACTTCAGATGCCTCAGCTCTTGAGGTGATTATAACCTGTAGTCCGTGCTTTATTTCCTGCATGGTCTCCTGCAGTTAAAAGCCCTTTGAGGTCTTCTGAATATTTGTCTATTCATCGAGGTCTGCTTTTCTGGCATAAAGGCTCTGTGAGTTTTTTGTTACAGGCAGGGAGAGATGTGTGCAGGGTTTTAATTCATAATGAACCTCCTTCTACTGGCACAACAGGCACTTGCTGTGAAAGTGAGTCATGTTCAATCAGATTGCTGAGGTTTCAGGTGACAGCGGGGCTGTGACCTGACTAACTCCTACTAAGAAGCAATACAAGGAGTAGGAAACTTGTCTAGGGAAGGATCCAAGGGAGAAGCAGAGAAAACAACTGTTAAAGCTTATCTGAGCCCAAACATCTGATTTGCATTGGCACGGCTGGCTGCTGGTACTTCCCTCTATGAGCAGAGCTGGAAAAAGGACAGTCTTGAGGAGATCACTCTTATCTCTCACATCAAGTACACCTTTCAGAAACTCTAAATCCCAGTATGCAAAAGAACCTGGTTTGAATGGAAGGCACTTGGCAGGCTGCCTATCTGGGTTGCAAATGAAGGTGGCGACACTTCTTTCTAGCATTTTAAATTCCTGCATGCCCACTAGCAAAAGTCCCTGTTTTAATGGAGATTTGTTTTTCTTTGCCAAAGGTTGGATGGTACAATGCTGTTCTCCAGCCAGCCTTTCATCTCCCCTACCCAGATGACACACTGGCCTTCGTTGTCCTCAGCACACCTTCGATGTTTGACAAAGCCCTTAAACCTTTTGTGAAGAAAGAACGGTTAAAAATAATCCGGGATCCCGTGGATCAGTGTGTTTCTCATCATTTGTCAGGTGTGAAGGAGGTAAGAGCCCAAAATACTGACTCTTTCTACTACTGCAGCATATAACCAAACAGGCGGATTGAGCAGTAGAAAGCCTTCCAGGTCCCTGCACTTCCTCCTTAGAAGGATGAAGCATTATTCATATTCTGTCTCTGCCATTACGTGTTGCTATGTAGAGCGCTTTACAGTCACGGTTTGAAAATCCAAGGCCACCAGCACGCTGATAAGATTCCAGTAGCAGGATGTGGAAATTTACAGGTGTCTCACGGTGCCTGATTTGCTAGGATGTAGCATTTCTGTAGCAGCAAGTCTTTTCCCATGAGTTTGGGCTGATGTTTTTGTCTTTTCACAGAAATTCCCTGACCAGAAGGTGGATATCATCTTTGATTATGAGATCCTGCCGAGCCGAAAGCCCAAGTTCCTGGCACAAACAGCTGCCCACGTTGCTGGTGCTGCATATTACTACCAGAGAAAGGATGTGAAGCTTGATCCTTGGGGGAGAAAGGTGAGGCAAAATCACAATCTGTGAAGAAAAAAAAAAAACACACCAAATGGAATCACTGAATTGTACATTTTTTTACCCACTAGTTCTTCCTGCAGATAAAAAGAGGAAAATATCTTGATCTCTTTAGCCTTCTTAGGAGAATAAAGTTCAGTGTAAAAGACCTGTTGGTTGTACCATTATGAATAGAAAATATATACATATGTACTGTGGTTAATTTCTATTTTAGATTCAAAAAGAGACCTCTCTCCACATTACAGTATGGTGTGTGTGGGGGCACAGGAAAATGGGAATGCAGTGCCAAATGTTCAGGAAAGAGCTTTCCTTTCTTGCCTTTATACCACTCCAACAGGACACTGGGACTGTGAGAAATTGAATCAAAACTTGATGTTTGAACTCCAACCATTACTAGAGACCACGTGAAACATGCTAGGTCTTTCTTTTTTACTTCCAGAAGATCTATGGTGTGTGTATTCATCCCAAATACGGCGGTTGGTTTGCTATCCGAGGTCTCCTCCTGTTCCCAGATATTCAGGTCCCCTTCCTGCAACAGTCTGCCCCTGCGGACTGTGTGAGCACAGAGGAGAAGAGAACTGAATTGCTGGAGCAGTTCAATTTCCACTGGCAGGACGGCCGCTACAGGGACATAATTGAAGTGAAGGAAAGGTACTCGGAGGAGCAGAAGGCTTACTTTGCCACTCCCCCAGCAGAGAGATTCAGGCTGCTAGGGCTGACACGGCTCACAGAGTAAAACAGTTCCAGGAAGGGGCTGGGCACGAGCAGAGTGTAATCCCCAGCACCTGCTTTTCCGTGGTGCTGAGGAGGAAGGTGTGCTGATACAGAGTGCAAATTCAAGTATTGCAAACGGTGTCTCAGTCCAAACCTCAGCTTCTCAGAGTTTAGAGGGAGCACTGCATTGTAGCTCTGAAGGTCTTGAGGAAGGTGGAAACGGTCTGTTCCCTGCTGCTGAGTTGGTAGGTATTTTGGGGACTTTGGTTAAGATACCCACTAGTCGTTGGGCAAAGTTCAGAAACCCTGGCAGTTGGGAAACTCATGGTGCTCATTAGAAGAGTTTTTCTCAAGAATTTTCTTTCCTAATATTTTGGTTTTATTCTGTATAAGAGTGAAAAAGTTAATTTATTCATTGTGTTTTGAAATAATTTCTTTTGGTCTGAACTCAGTGCAGATATTTTAGATGTATCCAGGATTTTTTTACCCTGTCATAACTTTCCCTAGAGAATACATATTCAGTCCTCAGAAAAAAAAATCTACATTCCTTCACTTGTAATGAACCTGGCTTAATTTAGTTAAATTAGTTTAATTTTAATTTTTCTGAATTCCTTAACCTGGAAAGAAAATTCTCCAGAAATAGTTTCATTGAGTGGCATGGTCCTGTGCAGGAAGCAGAAGTGAGCAAACACAGCCAACAGCAGCCTCCTTTTTCACAGTAGTTATGAAAGGGAAAGGGACAGTGTAAAGGTCGTAGCTTGGGTCTGATACATTTCCTCTTCATTCAGGGTCAGCTTCTCAGAACAAGGTGGAGCCTTTAGGTCAATTTTGAAGCACTTACCATACAGCAGCCTACTAAAATCCTGGAAAAGATACTGAATAATGGCTATGAGTGCAATTTTTACTCACATTAAGATAACTAGCTGAAAAAGTCAGTTCTCATGACCTTTTCCTAAGGTAGATGAGTCTTGAATTTAACATATTTTCCAGTGCTATGCCAGCAACATCACAGTTTTAAAACTCTAGTTTCCTGTTGTAGTTTCTATATGAAGGAGATCATAAACTTGCACACATCTGAAAGCCGCTACACAAAGCATTGTTGCACTCAGAGACAAGCAGATAAAAAGGGGGGAAATATTAGTGACTTTCACATTTTGTACACATATATTGCTGGTTAATACGGCTTCAGAGGGAACCATCTTCTTCAGATGACTGTTCTCTTAAATTTGTTCACAGTAGCAGGGGAGTTTGGGAATTAACCTTTTAGGATGCACTTTGAGGCTCACACCTCATTAAAATAATACATTATAATAAATTAAAAGAATGTTTTATGGAAGTTCTGTTACTTGACTGTAGTGCAATGTTGCAAACTGCTAAGCACTTTTTTCCCTTTCCCTGATAATTATAGAGAACTACTCACTTTGCAGAACTGAGCCTTTCTGTGTTGTAGTTCTTCATCCCTTTTGGAGACCCAAACACTAAAGTTGCCCTACTAGTAAATTGCTGCTTGATAACAATATTCCAGAGTATATACTAAATCAGCAAAATCAAGATTCAGCATAATAAGTTTGCTTTTCTCTAAACAAAGTAGTGAGCATGTGATCACCAACTGTTCAGTGTATTTGCTGCTACAAAAATATGCTTGTTACTTCCCATGCTTTGTTCACCGCAACTGGCTAAGGCATGCAGCTGCCTTACTGTGTGATAGTGGTACTGTGATTTTTAAGTCAGCCAAAATAATTGTTTAAATTACTGTTTAAAATAATAAAATTGTTTAAATTCTGTTCATTATAGAATTACTTCTGGTTGAAGTGTTGATTAACCTTCCAGAACTTCAAAGAATCATTACAAAGTACTGATTCTCTTAGAATGATAAATACAAAATAGAATTGGATTTCTTCTTTTTACATGACGATTTAAAGTAAAATTGGTGGTTGATTTCTTACAAATATTCAATATTTTGTTTTAGTTCACACCTTAAACATTACCATAGTCATTTCATTACAATTTTTGTAATTTATTTCTCTTCATATGATATTTTGGTTAATAAAATGTACAATAAATTTGTAAGTAATCCTGAGAACTGAGTATTTTTATTTAAGCTAGGCAATGATTAACTTGTGGAGAGCGGATGTTAAAGTGAAAATTGATCACCATGTTTTTAACATACTGAAAGTATTGATCTACCTAGGACACACAAAAGCCAGCATCTGAAAACAAAAGAAAAACTTTGTGATCTTAGCAGAAGCTTGTAAACTATTAAGGCAGGATAAAGGATAAAGCGCCTGGGATACTGAAACATAAAACATACAATGTAGTAGGAACTAAGTCTAAAGATGTTTATCTTCAGTAGGTCATTTGAGCAAGATTATTTAACAACAAGCACATGACGAGGCACTTTGATTTTCTTCCTCTATTCTAGCAGTAACAAAAGTTCAAGGTGTCCAGCAATACATAACTCATGCTTCAGGGGTTTTCTCTCAGTAACTTCAAAGTAATACCTGCAATTACTGAAATTCTTATTTGTTAAACCACATGAACACTGACTCAGATAAAGGCAAATCTGTGTTCTTTGTGCTCCTAGCAGTACAGTTATGTCAGAGTTGGTATATATATAGCATACATGTATATACTTTCTTTTAGTCAGGTCACTAATCGCCACAGCTGCAGCTAGTAGTTTGCTTTCCTTACTGGTCTTTGTCTTATAAAAGTAGAGTTTGAGAACCTGTTTAACTTCTCATTTCTTGAGACAAGACCAGACATGCTCAGAATGGATCATTCTTGGATCCTGAGGCATCATGAAGACATCCTTATCTTAGGCAATTGCAAGTATCATAGAAGTAATTGCAAATCTTTGGGTAGATTAGTAGTTTGGCTACTATATTTTACATTTTATAGACATTTTCACTAAATCCTAGTTCTTAAACATTTATTATGTACTATTTTTTTCCTCAATATAACTGGTAGGGTGAGTATGCAAGAGTTGAGTAGTAAGGAAAATTAGAAACCATTTCAATATGAATTGCGTTTTAGCAAGACATTCCATATATTTCAAGCTCATAAAAGATTTTCTGGGGAAATAACAGTTCTGTGATGTTTTCATACCTCTAACACTTATCATTTAACCCTTCCTTCTGTGACACTTTCATTTTTACTTCTTAAAAAAGAACTGAGATTCATATTAAGATTAAAGATGGGACAGAAAATACTGATCAGGTGCAAAGTACTATCTAATCTGGTGACAAGCAACCATTATGATTATTGTTCAGAAAGGGAAAAACCCTTGAGGGCCTGTTTTTTTTTTTTTTTTCCTACCAGTTACACCAATTACTCATCTTTGATCTCACTGGTGCAAGAACACATGTGTTTGACTGGGGTATGAACTTCCTTATGTTGCTTTATTTTCTTCTGTGAACAGGATGGGTCTTCCTCTAAATTATGGAGACCATGGATGGTTTGCTGTTTTGCAGTGCTAGTGTGTCAGACAAAAATAGCCTGAAAAAATACACAAGTACCATTCACTGACATATCCACAATTACATTTCTCATTTTATTTATTTTGTGGATGCTCATAGATAATTCATTGAGCAAAATTTCATTTTTAATAACTGAAGGTATTTATTTTCCCAAAATACTTCCTAAAAAAATTCTAATTCTCTTTCAAAATTTCTTTAAGTCTCTAAAGCTTCTAGAAATCATGCACCTCTAAACTAAGTTACCCTGTGTTTTTTTCTCATGCAAAACAAAGCATCAGATGGGCAACTTCCTGTAGCTAAATTAAAACTGGAGTGGGAGTAGGATGTCTGGGTTGAAAAGTACCTCACACAACCTTAAATTCATGCTGAAATGTTAGTTTGCTTTTTTTCATGAAAAGTAATTTCTTTTAGAAAAAATAGTTTAAATTCTCATTGCATGTCATAACATTTTTTCCAGTATTGTTATGACTAGTCTGAATCATTCCCTGTTACTTTAAACTTTTTAACAAGCTCTTCTAAAAAAATCAAAAATTACTGGAATAAAAGTGAAATTCACCCTGTATTTGTGAAAAGTGAATTTGATTAAGTTTTCCCTTTAAATTACATTAATTTTTATTAATTGTAGATCAAAGACTTTTCTTTCTCCTGACAAAAGACGTAAATCTTATTTGTCAGTGCATATACTTCAAACATACGTTGCTATAGAATACAGAACATGATCCTAATGGAATATCAGTTTCAGAGGGCAGTACAGATGTATTATTAAAGAAAGACTTCGTATAGATACATGGTCAAGTGGTATCTTGCACAGAACCATTATGAACTCAATCACATGTCCCATGATATATTTAATGACTTAAGTTTCAGGTAAAAGAGCCAAGTTTCACATTGAAGTCCAAACCCATCACTAGGTGTGGTGAGAGGAGCTTACCACAGGCACTCCGCTTGTGAGGAAACAAAGCAAACAATTCACAGTGTGATGGCAACCTGCTTTCCTGCAGCCACCCGAGTGCACAGCACAGATCAGCTGTATGATTACAGAGACCTTCCACTTGCACAGACTTTGGCCTGTAAAGTGCTGATTCTACATAGACTATGAACGTATTTTTCAGTATTTATCAATACATTTATCTACAGACCCTGGTTGTTCGCATTATAAAACTGTGTTAGTTCATATTTTGATTGTATTAAAAGTGTTTTATACGTTTTTATTATGTTCTTCACTAGCACTTACCCATTAGTGTCTGTAATATCATACTCATATTTTGTGAGGTGTTTAAATTATGTCTATATTAGAGGAGAAGACACTGACTAGTGACCTGAAAGATAAACACAGACTTGACCACCAAAGCAAATTCAGTTCTAACTGTACTTTAAAGGGAAAAATCTGTGTTTTATCTTATAATATTAAAAGTAGAAGCTAATGTACTCATGATTAAAAAGAACAGGTATTTTTTTTTGATTTCCTAGCGCAGTGTTTATTAGGTGCTATTAATTTGGATCCAAAAAAGACCATGACAGCTTTAGCACAGTTTCTGAACTGATGTCTAAATGTACTGTATTCCTACTGGTACTGGTTAGATAGCGACAGTGAACTGCAGCCACTTCATTTTTCCCTTTGCAAAGAACCAAGAAAGTTTGTTTTAACTCCTCTGTAGCTTATCTGTCGATTGAGATACTTCAGGATATGTATTTATACAGACTGTGATATAATACTGAACATCAGACTTGCTGAACACCTTATAGAGAACATTTTTCTAACTACTACTATGATAAAACCCAAGTATTTTAACAGAATCTTTACAAAACCGTTGTTTTGGTGTATATTACTAAATGGTACAATCTTGGGGCTTTTGTAAACATAATTTTCTAACCAAAGTGCATCGTTTTGCAATACCAACAAGACATAACCTACTGGCTTTTATGTTCTTTGAACCATATTGATTTGCTGGAGAAGCTGATAAAAAAAATTCATCAAATGCCTGAAAAAATGCTGGAGCACTTGTTAAGAAAAAAGTACTTTTTAAATTTAGTAACTTTTAAAGAGCATTTTTCAAAAACAGTGTGAAACTCATTTTATAACCAGATACTAATTCTTTAGATAACAAAATATCTTTTCCTTATTATATACATCTGAAAATACTTAGTAATTTTGAAATAACATACACATTAAAACATACAAAACCTAGTAAAGGTTAGGTTCCGTATGCTGAATATAAAAAATATGCTCTATATATCTAATTTAAAAACATATAGAATTACATATACCAAAAAAATCCTTGTTGGTGCTCTTGCACAGATGTTATTCTTGTTGAAAAGTGGTGTACAGTTCAGCCCTCAAGAACAAGAACATAAATACATTAAAATACAGCTAACTTCATTATATTGTCAGTAGATGTCTGGCGGAAATTCCGAGCTACATCTGAAACAATACTGAGTTTGAGCACAGAAACAAACTTCGACTCTTCCTGATTTGGAGAAGTTCAGGTCTGACCACCATTTTATGTGGTGCACACTCAGAGACATTAAAATGTCAGTGTATTAAGTGCTCCCATGAACATGTCACATGGCCAAAGAATTAATAAATTTAATTGCATTAGTTCCCTCAGTTATGCATTTGGTGCAAATGTATAATAGCAGTAAATGTATAACACAAGTTCCTGCCCCACTGGTATTTTGTTTCTGGCTTTTTTGAGCTTCTGCTTGTCATCATTGTCTGGCGAGTCACTATGATGTTTAAATACACACTTTGTATTGTCTTAGTTTGCCAACTAAAGTGAATGGCAACAGACCAATTACAAATGAAATGTTTTTCTCTGTCACGGATTTAAAAATAATAGCTAATTAGGTAGCCACTGAGGTTAACTACTCACTTTTCAAAATAGGGAAATTAACACATGCAAATAACTACTCTGCTACTGGTACACCTGAAGATGGGAGGTATTTATAACTACACTTTAGTACAGTATCAGAGACCATTAAAAGCAGAAGCAAATATGTAACCACGTTAGCAGGGAGGGTAACCAGCACAGGTTAATAAAATCTTCCCGTCAGAACCCGAGTCTCCACATGACTGGAATTCAAAGCAATTCAAAGCAAGTTCCGTACCTAACGCAGCCCGTAACCACCAGAGGAGCGAGCTACGCAGATCGCAGGGGGGCATTTCACGGGATTTCCCCACACGACCTCCCGCGGAGGCGATCCCGATCCCGATCCCGCTCCCCTCCCCGCCTCACGACGCCCGGCCGCCGCCATGAGGCCCCGGGCGCCCGCCCTCAGAAAAGAGCGGGCGGCGCAGGAGCGGGGCCGCCGCCTGAGGGAGGAGGAGCGGCCGCAAGGAGCCGGCGGCTTCTGCCTGCCGAGGGCTCCCTCTGCCTCCACGGAGGGAGCACCGTGAGCAAAATTGCACCCAGCGAGTCTGTCCCCTTCACAATGCGATTTTAGCTTTCAAATGATACAGCAAATGGAGCCATGAAAGGCTCTTTGTGTCACGGTGAGGTGCAGAACGTAGTTATTAACACAAAGGCTCTTAGTCTGGGCATTTGTCACGCCCCCAGGACTTCATATAGCACTGGATTATGTAATGGCAAGCGTAGAAGCACTTAAATTGGAAAGACCTTCAAGATCATCAAGCCCAACCATCGACCTGACCTGCCGTGTGCCATCACTAGAGCATGGCTCCCAGTGCCACATCCACACATCTCTGAAATACCTCCAGGCATGGGGACTCCATACCACCCCAGTCAGCCCCTTCCAGCACTTGACCACAGGTCCAATTTCACTTCTGAGTAACAGCAGAAAACACTTTAGTCACAGCAGGAAGAGATGCACATTCCACTGGAGTAGACCACACAGAACTCCCAGGAACTGCTGTTATCATTTGTGACATTTCAAAGTGAATGTAGCAAGCTTCAACTAAAGTAAGTTTTACATTAGACTAGCCCTGACTTTCCTCCTTTTCATTTGCTAGGATAAGAAAGTTTGATACCAGATAGCTTCATGTTCAACCACATCACATTAGTATTTGTTCACTTATCTTGAATCCTATCAGTTATTTATGTGCAATTCCCATATAATCATGGGCTTATTTGCAAAGGTTTACTCAGTGCCTGGAAGCATCTTGACACTCCTGCTCATTATCCAACAACCCCAGGATGTTAACCTCATCTGTTATCTTCATGAGAAGAACATGGATTTTAATCACTAAGCAAAATGATTTTTAACTAAGCATCACTTCCACACATCCTCAGGAATAGATGTTAGAGTTAAGTAAGGCCAATAGATTAACTTTTTTTAAATATTTAGTGCAGTAAGCCTTCTGCAAGAATCCTGTTTCCCCCCACACACACACACTTCACAGGTTTACTACTCAAGCATGTGACATTCACTCTTGACTCATCTAAATAGCCCCAGGCCTCAACTTTGCTACTATTCACTTTAACAGGATAGAACCTGTTTACTGCTTCAGGAGTTAAAGGCAGGCTTTTAGGCATTTATACTTTAAAGTTTATGAACCTGTGAAGTTTAATTTAAAGCTCACAAAGCTCTAACATACTTCTACCACAGAGCCTTCCCCAAATCTGAAGGTCAGGACTTCATTACAAGGCACCTGTAACCATGAAGCTACACAGCTACAATGTAACTTAGGGCCATGGCCATATGTTTTGAGTTTCACAGTATGTACATAATCATTTATAGTACAAAGATGAAAGGCAAGGCTGAACAAGATCAGAGTACCATGGTTTATAGTGCCACCCTTTTGATCTTATCCATCAGCTCAAAGTCTTATCAACTGGCATCTTCTCAATCCTCCCAAGACTCCCACTCCATATAATGTGAGAGATTAGGGATTAATCTTATGTATCCAAGGAATTTTGCTTTCCAGAAAGCAAAGTCTTCTCTGGAGTTTTCAAACTGGATGTTAAGGTTCCTAGAAGGTTTGCATATGCAATCAGTTTTAACTAAAATAGATGCAGAAACAAGTTTATACTATGTATGAAAACACACCTAGCCTTCAGTCATGTTTGTGTTTTATGATCTGGACACTGCATTATTACTAAAGTTGCTGAAGTGTGATAGAATCCGATCTAGCCATGTTCCTCTACCTATATTCAAAGACTTCTTCTAATAAGAACTTCACTACTGTAACATGAGAACTGAAGTGTTAGTACCTCCACTCTAATGGAGTGGTAGAAGAACTTCAGGAATTGAGTTATCTACAGACAGCTCAATAAACCAAGCTTTTAACTAGCAATCTTTACTGCTATTTAAAAGTTGTGTTACTGAACCAGAGGACTACACCACAGCTCATGTTATTGTTCCCATCGTCCCCTCCACAGAGATCAACTCAGGTTTTACATTCCAGTGAATGAATCTGACTACTACTGACCAGCAAAATGGAAGTGCTCTTTCAGCTTTTTGACTACATAAGACCAATACACGGAGTGCTTTTTCCATAAGTTTAATAGTTACAAAAGAATACCACTGCTCTATACGCAACACATGGCTAACCACATACAATGCATTGTCACTAAAGTCAATAGGGCATGATGTACAGATATTGATCATTAGGGTTTTCTATGAAGGTACTATCAACAGGACAAACTTTCCTTCAAGTAAAAAAAGTTACTGTTTATACCTATAGCATGATCCCTTGACTCAAATGCAATGATTTAGTCAAAGTTCAGTAACTGATACTTGCTCTTTCTGTAAGGCATACTAGTTTCCACTCAGACTGAAAGTTTACTTCTGCTTGGAGAAATATTCTTTGCTTTTCTGAACATCAGGCTTGATTGTGTCACTGCCAGGCTTCCAGCCAGCTGGGCACACTGAAATGATAAGAACATGCAAGTCTTATTCTGCAGAAGTGGTTAGTGTTTCATACAAAGCATACTAACAACTCAAAACCTGTAACAATTTCGCAAGGTATATTAATCAGTTTCATCACATCAGTTATTTTTAATCCTTTTAATTTGCTTACTAGGTAGTTGCACCCAAGGAACCCAATGTCTGTCCATGCAACAGCAGGCCCTCTACACATGCACACCTTCCCATCTTTCATGGAAGCTTCACAGCAAGGGAGCACCAACACCAGCAGTCTGTCAGGAGGCATCTTCACAGCTACTACAATGTAGTTACTTCCCTGGAGCCAGCCAAGCTTACTTCTCCCCCATCTTAATCAATCCTACTCCCATCCTCCAGTTTAATGGAGGAAGGGGAAGAAGAGTTTAACTGCCTCTAATCCCACTTTGTGAGCATCAGGAGACTACCACAATGCAGAGGTAGCACACAGAGGTAGCACAGCCTCAAAACTGAGGTGACACTCAAGCAGCATTCTTTGGAGTCTTCCTTTTATACAGTTAAGGAAGGCTTGATGCTTGCTTAAAGCAAGCCTGGCAATTAAAGCTATGAATCTCAGCTTCTGAGTGTCATCATACACTTCTGGTCTAGCCTGGTTTAGATGAGACTGCAGTCCCAGTTCTGGAAGAAAAGCTTCTGTCAGCTTCTTACTACTCCAGAGGAGTAGCAACCTCCACCCTTCCCCTTCAACATTTGGCAAATACTCAATGGACCATGAACTGGAGTAGGATTATGCAGTGACAAATAGCTTTACAGAACCAGCTTCATTACAAGAGGCACAATCAATCACTTGCTGTGAACAGATCTATACATGTACTTGGTACCTTTCAGTAAACCTATTAAACCTGTTTAGTTAATACTGTTCTCTTGAGAGCTATTTAGAATTAGATACAAGAACCCTTACCTTCTCCATGCTTGTCTGTGAATTGGAAAGCCTGCACAAGCCTGAGGGTTTCATCAACACAACGGCCAACAGGAAGATCATTGATTGTTATCTGTCTCAAGATCCCCTTCTCATCGATTATGAACAGACCCCTACAAAGACAGACCTGGGGTTAAACAGGTTTTGAAAGATTTGTCTTCAGTGAGTTGCAAAACCAAGTTCAATATTTTATCACACCAATAAGTTGTGTAATGTAATATTTTCCTTTCCCCAAATGGAAAAACCTTGTGTATACTCAGTACTGACACATTAACAGTTGAAATCCTTACATTCTACAGTAGCTAGGAGACAGGTAACTTACTTTTCTGTATTTGTTTTGATTTAAACAAGACACTAGTGGAAAGACAAAATGGAAGAGAAACAAAGAAAAAGGGAACTAAAGAAGAGACATTGCTGTATTCAGAGAAAAATATATGCAGTTCTTAAAAATACAGCAGACTAACTGGCCACTGCTGACACCAAACTAAGAGTTAGCAGAAGTTCAGCTCCCTCAGCAGCTTTAACTGAACAGATGACTAAAAGATAAGGCTTGGTTTTTAATTCTACTGTACTTTAATCACCAATTACCTGTAATCACTTTCATGACGAGGTAGGACTTGCATTAGCCATGTTTATATAAGCTCACCTGCATGAGACTCCTGCATCATGCAGATATGTAACACTCCAAGTAGTACAGTTATCAAGGGAAAGCAGCAGGCCTTTATCTAGCTCACCAAAACCATAAGTCTAAACACTAAGGAGAACCAAGTAACATCTCCTCTTGTAGGAGCGTTTGATAGCTTAAAGCAGTTTACATCTGGAATAGCTAAGAACTTCAGTTTGTTTTAAGTGTTCAAGTACACACAAGTTCTGTGTTAATCTGTATTGCAACATACAACATTAACAAGTTCACCTTACTTCACATTACCTGTACGCAATACCTTCATCCTCTTTAAGCACTCCATAGTCTTTGGCAATGACACGTGTTGTGTCAGAAACCAATGGGATTTTCATAGATCCCAAACCACCTTGTTTCTTGGGAGTGTTGATCCTAGAAAGTAGGAAGTTGAAATATTAATAAAAAAGAGGACAGTTCAAAGCATAAAGTACAACAGAAGCTGATCTTAAGTGTAGTATTGCACTTAGTCTACCATGAAGCAACAAAGGAACTGACCAGTATTCTCCATTCTGTTCAGAAGTACTTGACACTACCTCTACTTCCTAAGTGCCTTTAGCTCTTCAGTAAATATAGTTTGAATACTCAGGATCCAGTTCCTGTGAGGCCAGGCAGAACATTCCATTTGGTTAAATTAAAAGGCTGATTCTTACCATGCAAGGTGACAGAAGTGAGAGTCAACAGAAGCTCCAATTATTTCACAGTTGATTTTCTTGAATTCATCAGCTCTGTCACTGTATGCAATAATTTCAGTTGGACAGACGAAAGTAAAGTCCAGAGGGTAGAAGAAGAACACAACATATTTTCCTAGAAAAGCAGTGTCACCAGTTAGAAGTCTTTTACCTTAGGTTTTATAGTGCTTGTAATATTCAGTATCAAACATTTAAGTATCAACAGAAGAGAATGTTTTGCTAGTACTCCAGAGAAAGGAACTTCACTAGTTAGAGGAAAGTTTACTTTCCATTGACAGAAAAAAAAAACTACAAGGGAAGATTTTGCTGTTCCATGTAGTACACTGGAGATGTTACATCAGTCTCAAACTGAGAGAACAAATAAGCCTGACCCCAGATTACACTTGAGAGGAATGTTAGGCTGATAACCAATAATTATCATAGCCAGAACATTCAGCCATACTGTCAACAGCTTCCCAAGCATACTCCAGCCATCAACTGACAAAAACATCTACTGCAGTCTACCATCAGGTTTTCACTATTACTTTGAAACCAAACCAAATTAGATGCCCTCTGACCCCCACATATGGCCATACTGCATTTATGTAGTTAGAGAGGCACATAAACTTACCTCTATAGTCAGAGAGTTTGATGTCTTTGAATTGCCCATCTGGCATCACAGCTGTGGCAGTGAAGTCAGGGGCTGGTTTTCCAATGAAAGCCTTTCCTGAAGACATCTTGATTTATGCTAGAAAAAAAATTAATAGTACAGCTTAGGTAACAATATGTTTGTACCCAAAACTATTTATCCAAAGAACCTCATCCATTTACACTGAGCATCAACAGGGACAGTTCCACCACTTTGTCTTGCAACACAAGGCTTAAGAATAAGATTAGTTTTAAGTTTGTTATCTGAGTAGTCAGGTATCCAAACCAAGCTACTAAGCCTAACACTTTGAGATCTACAGCTCATTAGTCTCCAAATTAAAGGTTATCATTGTCTTTGACTAGTAACAGCTTATTACAGAAAAGAGCTAGCCTTCTTGAGTTTTAGCAATAGTCAGTAAGTCTCCCAGTTCCACTAATTAGATGAGTTAGAGAATCTCTTCCTACCTGTTGATGAGGAGACCCTTGTTCAAGTTTACAAGGAAATTTAATACCTCAAACTTTCTCTTAGTTATTCAATCAGGGTTTTGTTCATCTCCAAGATAACAATGGATATGTTCTCTACATAATTACACTTTGGCCTTGCAAACAAAGCTGCATTGTCTTATTTGCAAACAGAAGACACATGGTATACTTGGGAACCACATTTTATGTTAGCAAGTAAAATCTCACCAAGTCTTAAACCAGTAAGGCCAGGTTGTTCCCCCTGAGTATTTCAGTCTACTGAAAAAGAGTAAGAGGGTACACAAGGACAAGACAGCTTAACTTCTGGCTGCCTGGCCTAACACCAAGTCATTTGCAACATGTCCTGCAGAGTATTTTTGCACTGTCTGGGAATGCAGAATTTGTGCATCACTTTTTGAATTCCAGTTACTTCCAGGGCATAATTTTTCAGATAGACAGCTTGTGAGCCTTGTTTCTTCAGCTCACTCTTTAGTGATCTCACTGAAGTCATTCTACATACTGTACAGCCACTAGCTGACTTGGAGATAAAAGCCTTTGCAAGGTTAGTATGAGTCTTGTATCACAAAAGAAAGGTAAGATTCAAAGATCTTTATAAATCCTTCCTGCAAGGCACAAAGTCCACTCCAGAACAGGTTGGAAGCCCTTCATTCTTGGCTCCTTCCCCCTTGCCACATACTTTCCGAAGAACTAGTCCAGTAGCCATAAGCAGCATTTACTTTTCAGTAAAGTTTAAACTTACCAGTTTAGAACCTTATAAGTTTTACATTTAAAGGCTCCTCTTACACACCCTGAGAACACAAACAGTAACCTGCAACCTCAGTTCAGTTTGCAGAGTGCCACCTTACTCAGTGTTTCTAACTGCCTCATGCCACAAGCAAGCTCCTCTTCATCCCCTTGGTGGGGGATGGGGACAAATCCAAGGGGTTTGTCTTCAAATGTGGCAGGCTAGGAGGTGACCTTATGAATGCCCAGCAGTTCTGGCCACCGTCATTCATAAAATTGTACTGAAACAGTCTAGTAGGATGACATTAATAAACCCACTGAACTCTATATGTAGCCACGAATACAGATGTAATCCTGGAACTGCAGTTCTGCAAGATGGGACAAGGGACAACCATTGCACAATATTTCTTTGAGATATTGCTAACTAATGAATTTTTTTCTTCCTGAAGAATACCTGTTTTATCTGGAGTGCACAACTCCATTACATTATTTTACATTACTCAAGCTCAAGGTCATCCTTTTACTCAGTAGGATGCCAATCCTGCTATATTTGTTCCACCAACAGGCCCTGGAGTGTATTACTGAGGACTCAGCGTCAAATAAACACTGTCAGGCTGCTCTTTGGCACTTCTCCTTTCTAAAGCAGGGGATTATTGCCCCCTTTTTAGGCAGCTCGAAGGCCTTTAACACCAGGCTAGGAGGCTCAGTCACACTGCACTGCAACCCGCCACCGCAGCGTGCATCCCCACCTCCTGCCTGGATTTCAGCCGCAGCGTTTCCTAACCCGCAGCAGCACAGACCACAGCAGCTCCTTTCCTTCGAGGAGAAAAAAGAGAGCAGGCACTGCAAATACAGGGCAGTTTAACGGGGTCAGGGCACCAACCAGGTGCTCACAGCCTCAATTACCTCTGAACTGCAATTACACCGAGCCAGGCCCGCGCTCCAGCTCGGAATCCATCCCTTGAGGACAGCGAGGCCGTTGCACAACGCCCCGGCCTTCCTCCCCGCTCCCCTCAGCGCTGCGGTCAAAGGCTCCGAGCTGCGGTCGGAGGCGAGCGACCCGCCGGGCCGCAACCGGCTGCCAGCACACCGCCCGGCGCCGGAGCGGCTCCGGAGTGACTCCGGAGCGGGGACGGGAGGCGGAGGCCGAGCCCAGCGCCAGGCGGTGTTAAAGGGGGGGGGGGGGGCGGCGGTCCTCAACATCCCTCTGTTAAAAGGGAGGATGAAAAAAGGGAAGAAAAGGGAGAGGGAAAAGAAAGGGAGAGGAAAAAAAAAAAAAAAAAGAAAAAGACGAAGAAAGAGACCCCACCTGCGCAGAGGGGAGAACAAAGCCAAATCAAACCAAAAAAAAAAAAAAAAAAAAAAAAACGGAAAAAATTAAAAAAAAAAAATATAACAAATCACGACCATCCCAAGCGCAGCCCCCCCCCAGCACTCACCCAAAAAAACCTCCTCAGCTCGACGAGACCCCGACCCCCTCAGGAAGCTGCGACTGCGGCAGCCCCCGCGGCCCCGCCGCTTTATAGCGGCCGCGATCTCGCGAGGAGACGGGCGAGGCCCTCCCGGCCTCCTTCCCGCCCTCCGCTCGGCCTCCCCTCACGGCCGCCGCCCGCCCCTCACGGGCTGCTGGGGCTGGGCGGGCGGCGTGCAAGGGCAGCATGACTCGGCACAACGCTGCCTGGATGGCCGGCCCCCCCCCCTCTGGGCTTGATAGGCTTATCTGAGCGGGGACACGGCCCCCGGCTGCTGAAAGGGGAAAAAAATATATATTTGTGAATAAATGGAGGTGGTTGGATAGCGTTCTGGGAGGTGCCGGGGAAATGTTCCATGTGGGGATATTCAGAAGGGGGTTCTGATGGCTCGCTGCATGAAGTGGCTTTTTAATACCTTAGTAGAAGCAAGATGTAATTGTTAGGAGACGTCAGAGAAGCAGAGGATGCACTGGGTGTTGAGGAAAAGTGAGATGTGGCTGGCATGCCATTCAGGTGAATGCAAGTTCGCCGTTGACTTCAATAAAATCAGACCTTTTCAACAAAGCAACATGCATTTCCAGTATTGTATAGGTGTGGGGTCAAATCTTTCATCTTCTCCCTCTATTATCAACCGCCTCCTCAACCTCGTTCTAGTTCTCAAGGCTTCCAGTGATACTTCCCTGTTAATGGCAAGACCGATCCAAGTCACACAAGTCAGGAAAAAAGCTGAAAACTCCATTAACTGTAACCTCGAAGCTTCGGGGTTAGGATGGAAACTCTTGGACGATGCTCTTAGTCATTTCAGGGAGTTCTGTGAAGCCTCTCTGAGGGACGTTTAGCCCAAGTGAATTCCCACACGCATCACGTTTGCATCCAAGAGAGCTGAAACAGTCCTCTTACTTTCTGATTGAGGACCAAAACCTGAGTGTACACATAAAAGTTTTATTAAATAATGAATGCTAAAGGCTATAAAGGGCCTGTCAATGACAAAACTGCTTGTTTTAGTCAAAAGTGATAAACTTGTTTACCACCTGATTCGTACTCCTTGTCTGTCTTCCATTTTTCAGTTGTGTTTCTTATACCGGTTAAAACTTGATTATAAATTGTAATGAGGAGAAAACCACAAAGGATTAGCAAACTTTAATTGTTTACAATCTACAACAATGTGCCGTGTTGCTGGGTGACTATACCTGTGTTGTGAATCACCCAAGAGATGACTGGTTTCAATACCAGATGAAGTTACTCCCTTAAATAATAAAAGCAACGTAACATTTATGTGTGTGTGCAGTAATAAATAAATAAAATCACCTTAATTCAAATAATACATCTACTGCTATTTCTGTTATTACAGCATGCTTAATCTTTTAAAGAAAGATGTTTGTTACTTTCTTAACATCAATGTTTTGAGGACAATTGGGGTCTATACATTTAGATGTGTATATACCTTGGTATCAATTCAGGCCATGTACCTGCAAACAGGTTAACCCCTGAAAGGTAAGGCTGTCCTAATTAATACCTCTACAAGAATGTAGTCTCCCTGCAACTCTAGCATATTAACCAGTGGACAACACAGTAATAACTTTCTCATGGTTTCAATGCTTGCTATGATCATTTCTCACACTTTGAGATGCATAACATACCCATTTTGCTTAGCTACTGCAATGCAGTTTGTTCCGGGTTTGTGCTTTTAGCATTGCATTTCCATTCATGTGTCCATGGCCTCATTATTTTTTGATTAGTTTCTGACCTAATCTTTCCAAAGATCAGTTTCTGGATGTTCTGGAGAGAGAAACTGTCAGGGCTGCTCCTTGTTCAGTGAGCAGATAGGTTTCTGTGACCTGTTTCGGTATTTATGTACATGATGCTATTTAGAAAAAAAGAAAAAAAGAAAAAAAAAAGTAGTTTTTCAAGAAAGAAAGGGCATGTCTACCCAAACAGGTGCTGGAAGGACACCTTGTTTCTCCATGCTCTGCTCTGGATTAGCCCTGATGTTGTGCTCTGCTAAAATAGCTGCTAGACAGGACCAGCCCGTACCTGATTAGCAGAGAGAGCATCAGGAGCCACTTTGCGCCCATCTAGCCAGCTATGGCCACAATAAGAAGTCTATGCATTAGCAAAGCAGAGATGGCTGGCCCTGCAGTGTTGGAGCACTGAAACTACCCAAAGATTTCCAAATCAATAACTGCAACAAATTTTACATTTATCTTTTTGATCACAGTATCTCCCAGACATCTTGGTCAGCAATTGGACCTTGTTGTGCCAAGAACTGTAAAAATAAAGGCATCGGTCCTATTTCAGGACACAACTACATCTGAGTTTCCATCTATTTTGTTGGGGCAGAATTTGAGTGTTCTTTCTTTTTTTTTTTTTTTTTTTATGTAAGTGTATCCAGGACTTCTGGAACAAGATGAATCTAGCCAGAACAGTAGTGGGAGCTGGGCTTGGGTGGTGGCTGCCCTGGGCATGCCCCCCAAGCAGATAAATGTTGGTTCTGCAGCAGAGAAAATCCCTGAATGCCCCCTAAAGCCAGCACATTAGGACATCATTGTGTATGTTCTGTAGAGCTGATCTCTGCACATGCAGAAAGCCAGCTGAATCCCGAACATACTGAACTTACTGTATACACACGTTGCCATCAGGGACATAGTAAAAGTAAAGTCCTGACCACGTGAGGACATTTCAATATAACATATGCAAAAAGACAACTCAAAAGTCAACAACTGAGGTGTTCCCAGGCCCTGGGGCATTTATGCACAAGCAGCTGGTGCACAGTAGTTTTAATGAAAACAATTACATATAATTTAAATATACAGGGCACATATTTAGTTTTCATTGCTTTGCTCAAGTGAAGACTGTGTTTCTAGGTCAAAATGTCCTGCATAACCTCTTCCTTCTTACACACCTTTTTATGAAGAAACTTCACTACTATATGCCTGGATAATCACTACTTTTTGATGACAAAACATTTCACTCTTCCTTACCTTTTCCCTTTCACTCGTCATTACATCATTGGAAGCTAAGGTTTAAGTTTTCATATGAGACATTAATATATAAATCAGGCATTTTCTATTTCATTAAGATTGCTGATTTCCAAAGGGATTTTTGACTGGCAAGGGCTCCAAAAAATAAATCAAACCCAGCAGTTTTTCCTTCTCCTTTATTCTTTCCTCTTTGCAATTTTGTATTTCCTGTCATTTTTATTGCCTTGTCTTTTCCGTGCACTCTCTTTCCACGTTCCTGCATTTTGTCAGAACAGGCTGCAGCACAGAAAAATCTGGTCATGTGAATGCCCAAGAGATTAATTAACCTTTGTGCCTGTAAACCTCCTGAGCAGCTGAAATTGGAACAGCAATGAAAGAGTCTGCGGCAGGATGATCTTTCTGGAAATATAAACAGGAGCCTCTTCAAAGCCTTGTCAGATATGTATTTTGCCTAATTGCTGACACAATTAAAAAAAATAACTGTATTTATATACTTTATAGTTTATAAATGGCAGAAATGTAGGCCTGGAGTTAAAGACAAAGCTGGCTATAGCTTTCTTTAGAAGTGTTTAAGATGAGATACGCAATCCCACCAGCCTTGAGTGTTTGTCTCAGTCACGGGCACAGTTCTGTTACTTCCAAAAGCAGTCCCTGGTTGGGTGCACCCAAGGTAATCCCTGTGCCACACTCACTGCTTTAATGGCACTTTTGATTTTATTGTGCAGCCTTAGTTTTTATTGTACAGCCAGTGAGGAGGTGCATTCCTGCGCACCTGCACCAGCGGAGACCCGGTCTCCTCAGGAGCCACCACCTCTCCACACACCTTTTGACACAAAAGCTAAGACTGGACAAGCCTAACTGCACTTCCCCTTGATTCCTGCTATTTAGGGCTGCGAATAAAGCAGAGAAAACGCCGTCTCCCTTCCCACAGGAGCGCAGCTTTCCACGGACAACCCCTGACACGAGCGCGGAAGCCCTGGCAGCCGTGAGGCGAGCCCGCCATTTCCTCGCCCGCCCGCCCGCCGCGCCGGCCCCCTCAGCGCTCGGCGGGGCCGTGAGGAGCGGCGCCGACTCCGAGCCCTTCTCGCAGGGCACCGGCCACGGCACGGAGCCACCGGAGCCCGCTGCCCGCCTCCGGAAGCGGAAACATCGAGGGACGGAGCCACCGTGGCGAGCAGTAGCGGTTGGAGGCGTGCGGTGAGTGCGGGGCTGCGGGCGGGAGCAGCAGCTGCCCCTGCCCCTGCCCCTGCCCCGGCTTCGATGTGCCCGCGCGCGTTAATTTAATGCGATTTTTAGGAGTGCACGGCTCGTTGCTGAGGGGTGAGGGTGGGCTGTGGCTTGGTGGGCAGGTGTGGTGTGTGTGGGTGCTTCTCTGAGCTCTCATGCATCCTCCCAGCGGGCTGCCAACGCTGCCTGTGCCACCCTGAGGTCTGCTCTTCCCTGGGAGCGTGGCGGTCGCAGGGTGCTTTGATGTTAACTTTTCTTCTTGCCCTTCCAAAAAGAGCCTTGCTGCTTTTTAATGAGCAAATTAACAGCTAGTGGGCACCACTTTTCTTACATCTTCCTCCTTAAGGGAAGAATCTGAGTGGAAAGTATTGCTGTGTTTTCTTCCAGTGTCCCTCATTCTCGTGTGTTTCCATTCCAGCAAAGTCTGTCGTTCTGCTCGCTGCGACGTTAATATACAACAGGATTGTACAAATTAAGGTACTTCTTACCAAACGCTAGTTATCAATTAAATGGCATGTACCTTGTCTTCTGGGCCGAAGTGTCGCGTTAAGGTTATTGTGTAACACGGCTGTGTGAAGCATGCGGCTGGCTGGTGGTGTAGGCCAAGGTGAATGAAAAAGCCCTCATTCTTTAGTTGCACCTTGTGATGTAAGAAGATACCTTTATTTAGGCGACTTAGTCCAGGTAAATTGCACCCACTTGCATGTAGCTGGCAAGAAAATTGCTGTGCAAACCTCAGAAGAGAGTGCTGTTGTCAGGACCATATTCTGGATCATATTCTGTCTTTCTTAGCACCCTACCCCAAAATGGATGTACGCCCACAGTTCAGTTCACTGAAGACTGCCTTCAGCACCAACGTGTGGACTTAGTGTATCTCAGTGCAAATCCAGAATGATTTATTTAACTGCTGTTTTGTACTGGGAGGTGCTGGACCATTGTAATCTCAGCAAGAAAGATGCTCAGAGTCTGTAGAACATCATCTTGAATGTTATTTATTACAGCTAGCCCTATAAAGAAAGAGAATAGTGTAGGTAATCACACATCTCTTCACATGCTGTGGACACTAACTTGTACAGCATCAAGCAGAGCTCTGTTGCACATGTGGTGTGCTGTGTAGACCCAGCCTGTTAGAAAGGGTTACTCCATTTTGGTCACTGGAGCTATTATTGGACTCTCTTACAGGAAAACAACTGTGTTCATCACTTCTGCTGCCAAACAGAGAGGATGCTCACATGAGAACTTCCTGCTCTTTTAGATAAAAGCAAGGACATGCAGGGGGCCTAATCACAGGTACCAAGTGGGAGCTGCCTGCACGCTCACTGCTCTAGTCAGTTAGTTGCGGAGCTTATCCTGCAGCCATGCAATGTGCACATCCCAGGCCTGAAGGCCAGGCAGTATGTGAAGTGCAGCACAGCACCAGCCTGGACTCACATTAACTGTTTTGGGGACCTCCGGCTCGTTGGTGCGTAATGGCCTGGCCAGGAGCACTCCAACTGCTGTGTTAACGTCTCTATGTAAAACAAGTGTGCTGTCTCGTGTAAATCTACAAAAATATGACGTGAGAAATTGAAAATCTTAAACTTTCTGTGTGAGCACATCCATCAGTAGGCACCTATTTATAGGAGGAAAATGATAACAATGTTGTGAAGAAAGTACAACTGTTCTGGGACAGTATGCTGCCTGCAGGCTCTACTTTGAAAATGTACATTCCTCCTACATATTCAGCCATTTAACCAACATTGCATGCTTCCACTCTTGTTCGTGTGTGTGTGCTTTTTTCTTTCTTTTTAAAAATAACTTATGAGTTTGAACATAGCTTGGAAAGTAACTTCCTCATCTTTTGCTGAAATCAGCTAGCTGGCTTTGGAGCTCATCCTGAACGTGGTTTGTTTTTAATAGTTTGACCAGGAAGATAGATTGTGAGGATGTTGGGACACACTGTAAAACTTTCCTTTATTTATTTATTTTTTCTGGCAAACCTTCCTTTGCTACTGTGAGCAGACTACTGTTTGCAGCAGCTGTAAAGCCAGTAACAGGTAACAGAAGATCCTGCTGGACCTTTGTTCAGTTGGATTTTGCATGGAAAACGCGTGTATATCATAGCATTAATTATAAGACAGGAGCCCAGGCTTAAAGTGATGGTTGCATAATAGTTCTTGCATTCTTCCTTTAGTAACAGAAGAATGCTGCTATTCTGTGAGTTTGTGCAAGATCAGGTGTATTACACCTTCTATGATAGCAATGTTAGTTATTATGTTGTCCGTACCTTTTTTTTTGCACTTTTTGCACACAGTTATTTATCGTACTGTATCAGAATGATTTAAAATATATATATATATTTAACGGTTTTATGTGATCTGTATTATGAGGTATATTTTATAGTGCCCACCTTTATAAGTTGTCCATTTTGTTCTTTCCTTTACCCCCCACTTACAGCAGTGTTGTTTTTTTTTTTTTAAAAAAAAAAAAAGGTGGTCTCATTGGGCAGCATTTGCCCTTTGATATATAGTAATGAATAAAGAAATATACTAGTTGCAAAGGAAGACAGAAAAGTCCTTAGTTTTCTTCACAGTGTCAGACTGAGTTAACCTCAATAATGACCTGTAGTTAAACTCTCAGTTTGTGAATATTGGAGTTCAAGGGTGACAAAACACATATCACACAGAGGTGGAACTGATCCTTCAGAGGTAAAGTTCTTTAGAGCATTATTTTCTGTCTTCTGTGTCTCTGGGCTGCCTTTATAAATGCCTTTGCTGTTTACTCCTAATCTAAAGTCTGCCTGTATCACATCTTCAAACCTCAATCTGCAGCAGCTGTTTTTGATGAAAATATGTTTATCCCCACCTGCAGCAGTAATTAGAGCATTGGTTCCTAAGCCAGCTAGTAGGAAGTTGGTAAAAGAGGAAGAGCTAACGCAGAAGTCCGAAGGACTTGCTTCTTTCCATTTCATCAATGCTTACAGCTGATCTGAAGGGGGTTAAAAAAAAAAAAAAAAAGTTTTCACCTGAGCTGCTGTATTAATTGTATGTTATTGGAGGCTGCTTCTTTTTGTATTTCTCAACTGTGCAAAATCTTAAACCTATGCATTGTGAAGGAGAAGAGAATAAGAAGGAAGAGGAAGAAAAAGAGCTCCTTTTTCTAGTATCTTCTGTAGCTGTAAAGCTATAAATCTGCTTCATACCACTAAAAGTTGCAAAGACCTTGCTTCAGCTTTATTCCAGCATAACAACAAAAGTATTGTCATTAACTTTATGGTATTATTTATCTATTTTTGCATTAAAAAGTTTGTTTTTCTTTTTTCTTTTTTTTCCCAATCTATGGAATTGTTGCAGAAACTCTGCTTTTTCTTTTTCAGGCAAAAATGTCTGCAGCATGTGACTTTCTTACACTCTGCACTGGGCAGAAGATGCCCCTCATAGGACTGGGAACCTGGAAAAGTGAACCTGGCCAGGTAAGTAAGGAGCAAGCTATCCTTCCATCTTCAGTGCTCTCACCTTGCATTTGCATTTTGTAAGCCTTTTCTGAAGATCCTTGATCTAAGACTTGGCTGGATCCACTTGCATGGATTTGGGCTTAGGTCCACAGAAGCGTGACTGAGGCTTAAGACAAAAGCAGCAGCAGCCGCAGATCACCTAGGGCTCATTAATCCAGGCCTCAGGCAATGGTGCTCTGGGAGAGGAATCCATAAAGACACCAATTAGTGAGGTGAAGAGCTCAGACAGTGAAAATGGTGTTACTATTTTGCACGTGACTTCCACTGGGTAATCCCCAGGCTGCCAGTCTGACCAGGCATCTTTCTGGTTTGAGTTGATGACTTGGCTGTAAGGATTATTTTGGGAGGCAAGAGCTCTAGTTGTAATAAGTCCCGTTCCTCTGGTTGGCCTGTGTTTAGCAGAGAAACTAAGAACTTGAGTTACCTTTCTTTTAGACTGAAATGCCTAATGTGTCATTGGAGATTCACTCTGATTCTAAATGTAATGCATTGGCAAATGCCAGACTAGGAAACAATTCTGCATTTTACTACAGACTGTGGGAATATTTGCATACTATGGACTGTGCCTCCTGTTGTGATACTTTCCACCTTGTCTATCTTTTCCTTTCCCTTTTGTTTAGTTAAAAGATAAATTCCCGAGGGCAGAGATTGCCTTTCACAGCAGGTATATGCATTGACCAGCAGGAGTGTCCTCTTTTTGGTGGAATTCTTAACTGGTGTTCTTGTTTTAATGCCTTTTGGACTTTGTGTACTGCTGCATGTCAGTAAGTGTATATCTTGCTGCTATTCTGGTGTTAGCTTCATGATAGTTATGTGAGTAAGTCAGATGAAATTGTGCTTGTGACTGAGAGGGGAGGTTTAAAAAAACCCTCTTAAGATGACCCTGTTCTTTCTTGTCAGATGGAAGAAAAGGTAGGAAATAAGCTATGCAAATAAAATGTATTCATTGTTATCTTCTTGTTAGGCTTCCTTGTTGTCAGGACAGTAGATGTGTTGGGAACAGAAGCTATACTAATGTGGGAAGCTAAGCTGGTATGAGAGCTCAGTCAACCTCGTAACTGAGGACAAGGGTGAATGTTTGGTTCTGTCAGTTGAAACATCATCTGCCTGCTGAATTAGTTTTATTAATATGCGGGAACATAACGCATGAATTTCTGCAGACCCAAGGCAGTTTAATGTACATTGTACTAAAATGCTTGAAACGAACAAACAAAATATCAATGCATTGTTTATTTTGTGCGCTAGCCGTCCTGAGGAAAGTGCAGTTTTGTAACCTGGAAACCTATTTCAGATAGATTTTGCCATTGTCAGTAGCACTTCCAGCAGATGAACCCAGCATGGATCTGTAACTTCAGGTCTAGGTGGGGTCCCACAGAAGTCAAGCTCGGCAGAACAATTACTTCCTTTAAAGACAATGTTCCTTGAGTGTTTTGAAGACCTGATCTTGAAAAACAGCCAGCTTTACAGAAATTGCTGCTATTCCTATGGAATAAATAAATTCCTATTTATCACTCTTCAAAATTGGTTGCATCTTTTGTATTTTTTAATGGAGATTTATCAGATTCAGAGGCATAGTAGCATTTTGGCAGAGCATCCAAGTAATTTACCCTTAAAAGGGCATAATGTTGTTCACGGAGAATAGCTGTAATTATGAATTAAAAGCCAGGGGCTAAAGACCTAGACAAGTGGAATAATAATTATTGAGCATGTAGCTGCTTCCCAAATACAGGCTATCTATCAAAAGCCCTTCCGTACAAGGGCTACATTAGAAGCAAGAGTAGAAGCAGATTACTTTTAAATAATTTCAGGTAAATGCTTTGCAAGTTGTAGTTATTGTAGTCAAGCTGTTCTTCAGTCTTGACCTTACTCTGAATAATTTCTTTATTATTGCCATTATTATTTCCGATCCTAAACAAGCCTCTGACTTGTAGCCAGATCTCAGCAGGCCAGTACAAAGGTGCCGTTGCAGCTGTAGTTTCGTGGGAGGTAAGGACAGAGGAAAAAAATACTGAATCCGAACCCACGTTAGAAGGTAATTTAGGATAACGTGATGTTTTCTGCCTTACATGATCAAATGCTAGAAGATAAATTCGGTTTGCATATTACCCTAGGAACATGATGGAGGGCTATTGAGTGGGAGTGAGTGCAGTACAGAAGCTCATGAGCTGGTAGCATGAATGGGTTCAAAGACAAAAGTCCATTCAGACAACAGCATCAAGAGTATCAGTAGCATGGGCTTTTAGTGCTGGAGCTGTGATCCTTTAATGCTTTGTTCTCTTCTCAAGTGCGTCATGCTTTCAAACTGGAGGACTGATCCCCTTCAGATGAAACATACAGGAAAGATGGAAAAGGAAATCTGTGCCTCAGAAAACCAATCGGACTGTGTGCCTTGTGTTAGGACTGCATAGGACTCCTATGGAGGAGACTAAGTCATGAAAACTTAGCCAGGATTCTCTGGATTGTCCAACAATGTGAACAAAAATTCACTATTACTGGCCTATATTATGGGAAGAGCTTGAATTAAATGTCTGAAGGATAGGAGGCAAGGCTTCTTGTTTTAGGAACATTAACTGCAAGTTACCGTTTATATGGTGGTCTGAGTTCCTTCCTCTACAGCAAACTATTTTAGTGCATTATATAGAAGCTGTGATACAGCAACGTGTGTTCTGGTCATACTGTATTTCCTGAGACTTCACCATAATGGAGAGTAAGGCTTCAGCTGCAGTTCTATCTGTTTTGGGGCAAACCATTTCAAAAAAAAAAAAAGCATGAACTGATGAGACAGCAGCAACAATGATGCAAGTTCTGGTAAAGATGACTTGTGGTGAAAGATGGAAGCATCTCCGTTAACCCAGCAGGCAGCTCAGCACCACACAGCTGTTTGCTCACTCACCCCACCCAGTGGGATGGGGGAGAAAATCAGGGAGGGAAAAAAAGGTAAAACTCCTAGGTTGAGATAAAGACATTATTTTCCCTTCATTTTGTTACCTGCTAAACTAGTAATAATGACTGTTTTGCGTGTGTATATATATATATACAATTACTCACCACCAGCTAACTGATGCCCAGCCAGTCCCTAAGCAGAAGTTGCCCCCATCCCCAGCCAACCCTTCCCATTTTCACTGTTCCTTATGACCCACACACACAGGGGACATCCCCCTGGCCAGCCTGGGCCAGCTGTCCCAGCTGTGTCCCCTCCCAGCTCCTTGGGCCCCCCCAGCCCCTCGCTGGCAGGGCGCTGTGAGAAGCTGGGAAGGCCTTGGCACTGTGCAAGCACTGCTCTGCAACGACTGAAACATCAGTCTGGTATCAGCATTATTTTTCTCCTAAATTCAAAACACAACAACACAGCATGTACCAGCCACTGTGAAGAAAATTAACTCTGTCCCAGCCAAAACCAGGAAGGGTGTGCTGATGACTAAATGTGTAAAAACCCTTTGAAAATGGTTTTTGAATTTCATGTTGATGAGGAATAGGATGTGGTATCATGGCCTCGCATCTTGGTTAGACTTCTAAAAAGGCTTTGCACATAAAGGTATCTAAGCATTGGGGTAGACTGCCTGTTATTTGTAGAAAAGATTTTTGACAAATGTGTGTGGGAGTGGTTTAGACTTAGTTGGTATTGCTATGGGACATGAGAATAGACTAAATAATTTCTGAAGATTCTTTCAGACCTACTTTCTTGAATTATATGATGCTAGGTTAATTATTTAAGTTGTCTGATTCAACTTGACCAATGGAAAATTAACTCAGTAATTGCTCCTTCCACAGCAGCATTGACAGGCCAAACTAAAGAATATATGGAAAATTTGAAGGATCCCTTGGCAGTTGTTACTATATAACACCAAATATTCCAAGGCATTAGAATCTCCAACAGCTTGTGTTGAGTCTTCCCTCCTCACCCCAGAAAATGCACGTACCTGTATGAACGTAATGTCAAAAATACAACTCTCATTTGAAGCAAAGTACCCTAACAGGCAGATGTAAATATAAAGAGTTTTTTTTTTTTTTTGCCTCCAAGAACTTCTTATTTCCACATTTTGCTCTTGGTTATTTGCATTTTGCATGGAACAGGGGTCTCCCAGATCAAATTGGAAGGTCTTAGGAGGCTGAGAGCAGTTTACACATTAAAAATTTTGCCTGATCAGTCCTGATTTTTCAGTACTAGAAATATATGTAAGCACCCTGCTAAACAAATACGGACTCTTATTTTATCACTTCGCAGAAATGTGTTTGGAGTGCCTTATCCCTATTTTTCTGCAAGTGGTGCTTACTTCCATTTTATGGCAATTTTTGTGCGTGTTTGGATTAGAAAAAACACCATAAAACTGATAGAGGAAATGGGAGATTAGGTCAGACAAACACCATGCTTGTTTTCCTTTCTTCTGCTGTGCTTTAAAAATAAAGGAGAACGTGCTTCTGCTCCTCAACTGCCACCTTTTTGGAGGGTGGATATTCAGCCTTAAAAACGTTTAATATGTCTCAAGTGATTCCAAACTCACTATGACCTTGACTTCATAGCGACCTTCTGAGGAATGTCTTTTGTCAAAGTGAAAGGAGGATTGTAAATACCATCCTGCTGTTGAAAGGAAGACCTTATTTCACTGTTGTAATAGAAGTGCTTTGTCATTCTGGCTAAGGGAAACTGGTCTGAGTTCCAGTTTTCCTTTCAAAATGCCAAAGAATGCAGTCAGAATATTCTGTGTCTGCTTTTGCTGTGGCTCTTGACAGGAAGAACAAATGAAATTCAGCAGCAGAAGAGACATCTCTTTCACTTTTGATTCCCTCTTTTTCTGTCGCATCTGAAAGCAAGACTGTGCATGTCTTTAATTGGTGTTAATCATTTTGTCAGCTTTCAAATTGAAAATGCTGGTACTTAAGTTGAAAGAAATCAATCACTCTCTGGCCTTTGTTGACATGTTTTTAATCTCTTAACAAGAGAGACATAATCCCCAAATAGATTAGGGCTTTATTGCATCAAACCTCAGACAAGGAGTAACTTAATCTCCCGAGGTCTCGTGAGACAAGTCAGTGAAGAGCAACATATAGAAATCACTGCACAGAGATGTGCTCTGACTGTAGCACTTAAGAGATGGACAGAGACTGTGCCCACTGACCACTGAAGGTTAAATGAAATGGATTTTACTTGATGCCCAACCACCTAATGGAAGGTGGTGATGCTGAAGTCTGGCAACTTCTTTGTTCTTAGAGTCAGTTACGCTAATCTTTATTCAAAAGCCACTTAAGAATTCTGGAAGAGACATTGTTCTGTGTTTCCCTCGTTGGTTTCTAGACTTGCCCCATGTCTAATGGCAGTATGTAGCTGTATGTGCTATGTGTCTGCTTCAGTAGAGTTTTCAAAATCAGAAACAGATGCAAAGTATAGTGCCTTGGTTCCCAGCCGTTCTGGCTTGTGTAACAGTATGGAGCGAGGGACGTTTGCTGTTGGTGGTGCCTCCTTTGTCAGAAATGTGGGAAGCAAAATGTGAATTTGTGAGCATCATCAGGAGATCCCCAGCAGGCTGTGGGTTAATAATCACCAGTGGAATGACTTTCTTGTCACTATACCGCTGCTGTTGTGCAATCAGGGAGAATGAGACGTGAGGGAAAAATGTGCCATAAAGTATCCTTATCATAAAAATGTAACATGAACAGTTGAACCAAACGTGAACTCTGGCAAGTATGGCATTAGAAACTTGGCTTTTGTTTTACTGGGGGAGAGATTGTGTCTTCCAGGCTTGGCTAACATTGATTGATTGGACAGTTCCATTAAATTTGTCTCCCTAAAGCATGATTTATTTCTTACAGCTCATCTTATATTTAAGAAAAGCACAGCAATTGTAGTTAAAAAGGAATTTCCATTCTGTGTAGTGAGTTCTTGCATATTTGGCCAGCGTGCAGGGTCTGTTTTCATGTTACCCTTGGAGTATCTGCTAGCACTTAGCTCTTTGCTCTTGAAGACCGTGCAACAAAGGACTGTTTTCTACTCTTCTTGGGTATCCTGACCTTATCTAAGTCTGTACTTCGGCAGTGTTCCTCATTAAGCACGCAGCAATTTTCTCAGTTGTCTCCACTGATTTCATTGTGTAATCTATTTCTGACTACAGGTGAAAGAAGCAGTGAAATATGCCCTAAGTGTGGGTTATCGCCACGTGGATTGTGCAGCAGCTTACAGCAACGAAGCTGAGATCGGTGAGGCTTTCCAGGAAAGTGTTGGACCCAACAAGGTAAAAACACAAGAACTGCCATGCGAACTGTATCTTGCAGCAGAATTTACAACTGTGACCTGAAAGTGGGCTGTAAATTAACATATGTGGTTTTTCCTTCTATCTATCCCAGCTGTTTGCTATTAATCAGGACCAGGCATGAAAGAGGGCTTTCTCTCCTCTGGAACCATCCTGACTGTCAGGAGGAGAAAAGATTGTCTGGAACACTTGTGTGGAAGCTACAGAAAATGCTTTTTTTTTTTTTTTTTTTTTTAATTCCTTCTTAAACATCCCCCCAGCCAATATCCCGCTTTGGATCTTCAAAAGTTAGAGGTTGCTAGAGTCGCTAGTTAAAATGGAAAATATATTCCATTCCATGATTTATATAAAAAAAGCTACTCTAGTTTGCGAGTCTAGAATGGTCTGCAGTGTTGGGTACCCACAACAAAATCAGCAACTGTATATTTTTTTCAGTGATAGATCAGATGTATGAGTGAGTGAATAAATGTATATTATTTTTTTAAACAGTGATTGAATTTGAAGGTTTGGTAACTGTGACTATAGCGTTTGCAAGGCCTTAATGTAACATAACAGACATTCCTGTGGATGACCTCAGGTGTAATCTTAAATTCATCCCCTTGTTCTTGTTGGCCCAAGGGGCCAGAAGAATTATGTGTATGGCCTCTGAGCCCCTGGAAAGAAAGATCACATGTTCCTGCTTTTCTGCTCTCCTCCCCTTTGCTGTAGGGTGATCTCTTTGTTATGTGATTAGCTCCAGAGAGGCTGTTTTCAGCTCGCCCCAGGGATTCTCTCACACTGCTTAGCTACTGGCAACTAATATGGGGAAGCATAGGACTATTTTTATTCAGCTTGTGTTGGCTAACTTAAAACAAGATTTTTTAGAACATTTTTCTCTTTGAACACAACAGCTAGTATGCAAAACACAAATAACTGAATGGCTGGAGAAATTAATCATTCCAGCTAATAGACTTGAGTGAAATTTGGTACTGCATAGTCAATGAGAACTGCCTTCTGATGCTGTTCTGTGCTTCAGCATGCCAAGTATGATCTCTTTCTGGGTCTTACCCTTCCAATACATGATGCTCAATTCTTAATGCATTCCTCCCAGAACTTAGATATTCAAGTGCAGAGGTTTGGTGAAGTTTCTTTGGCTTATTTTCCTGCATTCTTTCTATGAGAAACAGTCTTAGTTTATAACATGTGATGAGTGTAGTAAGTTAGCTGGTTGTACCTTGACAGAAATTGCAAAAGTAATAATTTATTTGTCCCTATTACACTTAGAAGTGGCTTTAATCCTGGCGTTAGAGTTTGGAAAAGTGGTGGGTTTTGGTTTTTGCTTATTATTTTTTTATTCCCCAAAGTTTCTAGGGACTTGCTAAGTTTTTGGTGTGCTTTAGGATGGGTCAATGCAAGTGTGTATTTCTCTTGCAGTTCTCCATCCAGCACATTTTTGGAAGGTTTAATTTGTAGGTTCCGTGTGTTAACTTTTTTTAAAAAAACTTGAGTTTTCCTTGTTCTAAAGCTAGATGGGGAATTGCAGCAGTTTTATTTCTGAGCTTGGTCCAGTAAATTGTGCTCTCCTTCCTTTCTTAAAGGTTGTTAAAAGGGAGGACCTGTTTGTAACATCAAAGCTCTGGAACACCAAGCACCACCCAGAAGATGTAGAGCCAGCACTAAGGAAAACACTTGGAGATTTGAAACTGGATTACTTGGACCTGTACCTCATGCACTGGCCTCATGCCTTTGAGTAAGTGCTATATGGAAAGGGCACAGAATGCAGAAACCCCCGTTTTACGTCAGTGGCTGGTTCTGTGTCCTGAGGAGCTTCTTTTTGAGCTGTGAATTTATTTCTGTGTAGACTGCCTGCAAGATATTTTTAAGGGTGATTTATAGCATAGTCCTACAGGCTATAGACACTTCTCTACTTGCAACCTGTACGTCCATTTGTATGTGGTGGATACATTCACAGACACAGATGTTCCCATTTAATTCTTTTTTGAATTGGCTCAGAATTTGTTTAGGTTCGTAGCAGATCTGGAAACAGTAGAGGAGACAATTTCTGGTACTATACAGAGATTATAAATAGAAAAGGGATAATTGCTGTTATTATTTAGAAGTCATGAGGCTGCAAAAATGGGTATGAAGTCTTAATTTAAAATCCTTACGTAGCTGCTGATTTTTTTAATAGTGAAAACAATTTGGTAATGAAATTAGGATCACTAAATGCATGACAATTTGGCATGGGTGCCAAAGTTAGGTAACTGAAAGTAGTCTGACTGGGAGAAAGTAAACAAGCTTTATTGAGTGAGTTTCTCTACTGAGGCTTGTCACCATATAGTAGCTGAAAACTTGTCTTGCTGTGAGGTAAAATCTTTGTCAAGTTCAATATGCATCAGAAGCTTAAATGTAGTTTAGTCTATTCACCTCAGCACTGGGAAAATGTGCTGTTATTCTTCATTCTGCCATAGAAGTACTTGGTAATCTTGGAGAAATCCTGTTGTTACTTTGTGCCTTGATAAGTTGTACTTATCTGTAAAATGAAAATCAAGTGCTTCATAAAAAAGATAACACTTTTCGCTAATAGTTGTAAGCTGCTGGAGTGGTCAAGTGTTGCATCGGTGTCTGTATGAAAAGGAAATGATGATGATCTCATGACACTTCAGTTGCAGTAATTCTAAGATTTGAGGAAATATGGGAAGAGAGAGTTCTCCAGTTAAATGCTAGATTTATTTATCCTATCTCCCTATCAGAGGCGGGGTTACATAGTTTATCGTAGCTGTGGAAGTTCTTTTTCCTGCTTAAGCAATCAGCAAAAAGAGGAGGAAAAAAAAATCTCCTGACCAGCTGTTTGCATGGACACTTCACTAAACAGGGGAAAACCCATCAGATTCAGAGGGGCTTCAGCCCATTCTACAAATGAGAACACTTTTTCCCTTCTAGTCATCTGAACTGAATTTTGCAAAGCATACGACACTGGTATGAAAGTCAGTCAAATTCTGTGTCCCTCAATGTAACAGAATGAGGAAGTGTTTTCAGCTAGGGCCAGTTTGGAGGAAGAACTTCTGTTAAAAATCCCCCCTGTTTTGAAATAGATTTGCTTTTCAGTTGGTTCAGGGTGGGGGGGAAACACAACATTTAAACATTGCTTTGATAATAACACGGAACACAAACAATGATGTATATTTAGTTATGATTAATATTATTTAAACTGCTCATTGTTGTGGAAAATGTTGACAAAACTGAAGTTACAATCTCCATGCTTTCTCACTGGAAACAGTTCACTCCTAGTGTTCTATCAGCTCTACTTTAACTGTTCTAGTGCCTGATTACCCACAGTGCCTGCAGTGTTTTGGGAAGCTAATCAGAAGAATGTTATTTAAATAGAAATTAAATTAGATTTCCAGATGAAAAGCACAGTGACCCTAAGTCTTGTATATTAAGCGAGGGATTAATTTTCTGCTCTTGACACATGAGGCTGCTTTTCAGAGTTGGGAGCTCACTCATAACATTTTTGAAGTTATTGATAGATCTAGGACCAAAAATGATGTGCACAAGAGCTATGTTCCCAGCTGCTGTTATCTTGCACAGCATTTACTGCTTAGTTAGAGCAATGTCAGCCAGTCTCAGAGATCTGGGTTAGCAATGTCCCACAGTGTTTATGAAGCAGCACTCTTCCGGTGAGATCGCTGGAACCCCTCCAAGCATGGACTGCTCAGAGACTGCTCGTAGCCCTTGGGTAGTGTGGTGGTGCTACCTGACATAACCAGGTTCTTCCTCTGTGTGGTTTTGGTTGGTTTCTTTTGTTTGTATTTTATTTTATTTTTAAATGGGTTGGTATGACTAACTGGAAACACACCCAACCTACAAGCAACATGTGCATGTTTAGAATTCTCTGAGAATCTCTGCTTGCACCCGGTGCTGACTCTGCTAGACAATTCAAAGAGTGGGAAAACCAGACTACTTTGAATGCAGTCCCTGCTAGATAGCTCTTAAACCAAGGTCCCATTGGTAAAGGCTCCAAACAGACCATCAGTCCTCCCTCAGAAACAAATTGAAAAACCAAAGCTGCCTTCTGAGTTGCTGTTCTCTAAATCAACTGTTTGCTAGGATCAAAGTGCTGTTGTTGTATATACAATGGGTGATCAGCTTTAGTTAGTTGCAGTAGGTAAGTAGCATGTTATAGGTAGGTATAGCCCTATAGGCAAGTAAGTTCCAGGCACTATTTAACAAGTTTACATAGGAAAGACTGTGTGTAAAATAATTTCTTGTAGGTTAAGTCTTCATAATAGCATTCAACAGGGAAATTTGCTCAGTTTGTTTTCTAGCTTACAAACTGTGCATAAGCTTTTAAGAATACTTCACTAAAATAGAACTACTGTAATAGAAATCAAGTGGCATATATACTTACTTTGCCTTTCTTTGATGCTGTAGACGAGGGGACAATCTCTTCCCAAAGAATCCTGATGGAACAATGCGGTATGATTACACCGATTACAAGGATACCTGGAAGGCTATGGAGAAGCTGGTGGAAAAAGGTCTTGCAAAAGCCATTGGGCTGTCAAACTTCAACAGTCGTCAGATTGATGATATATTAAGTGTGGCTACTGTCAAACCAGCTGTGCTCCAGGTAAGACAAATAAAGGAGAGGAGGAGGAATCCTCTTCCTGTTTGTCCATGGGAGTGAAGAATGTGCAAACCAATGCTACATGTTAAGCACAAGGAGTGCAGCTTCTGCTGTACAGAGAGAAGTATAGCCCCATCTATAGGAGTAGGTATACAGGATGTCTTCCCGGACAGATGAATTCAGTGGGGAATTCTATATCCATGTTTTGCAGCCCCTTACACCTAGTCAGTGCTTCTCTGTAAGAGTTTGTCTTCCCTGAGAAGAACAATTTAGTTTACAAGGAAAAAAAAGACATCAAGAGGGACTATCTTAAATCCTTCCTATAAAGAGCTTCCTTGCTTGTTGGATGATTTGTTGGACACATGGAGAAAATCCAACACTCTAAACTTAAGCAAACTGTTTTCCATAATTTTAGCCTACCAGCCAGTTTTTCATTCTCCTGGTAATACGCTATAGCTTCATACAGTTTTCCAAAAACTGGAATGACCTCTCTTGAAATGCTTGATTCTGCCTTTTTTATTATTATGCTTTTGACCTCCTGTTTGTTTAGAGTTTTGTGCTTGATAACTTTTTCTCCGGCCATTCATTGCGGGTCATTTTAACAGGTAGAATGCCATCCGTACCTAGCTCAGAATGAGCTGATAGCTCACTGCCAGAAAAAAGGACTGGTCGTTACTGCCTACAGTCCCCTGGGTTCTCCAGATCGCATGTGGAAACACCCAGATGAGCCTGTGCTTCTAGAGGAACCTGGGATCAAAAAACTGGCAGAAAAATACAGCAAGTCACCTGCCCAGATCATCCTCAGGTACAGAACAATTGAGGGAGGTGGCATTTGGGACCTGGCCTTAAATAAAACAAAACACTCAAGTTTGAAGGGATTTACTTGGGGCGTGTGTTTTTTTCCCCACATCAGTGGGGATTCTTGTGCTGCCAACACAGAAAATTTTTCTTTTCCCTTTCAACAGATGGCAAGTGCAGCGTAAAGTGGTTACCATTCCCAAGAGCGTCACTCCTGCTCGCATTCTGCAGAATGTCCAGGTAAGTTTAGATGGAGGACAGGAGTTGCAGCAATATCCTTTCACGTGAGCAATGTGCCATCCCACTACAACGATCTGAGGCGCTTGGTTCATGCTTGTTTGCCAATGTATGCATGCACACAGAAAGGAAAGAAAAGATTTTTTTGAAAACAAAAGAGTTCCTAGCAACTGTGTGCACATGCATGGACTTGGTAGCAAAAGGGAAAAAATGTCCTTTATAGGAGTTTAAGTGAAAAGGAGTTTAAATGAAAAATCTTTACTGAAATTTAATAGAAAATTTATTGAACAAGTGAGTCTTTTAATTATATTTAATGATTCTTATTTATGAATAACAGATTTAGGAAAGAATGATTGCTCTCCTGTTGTTTTGTCTTGTAAGTGAGGCCTGGTAACTATTTCTGCAGCAAACTGCCATCCTAATGATGCTGAAGGATTACTGTGATTTGCACCTGCCCTAAAGTAAAGGCAGTTATCCTCACAAATTATTTGAAAACTGACTTGAAATAATTTTGAGTCTCTGAATCACCTTTCAGACTTTTTTTTTCCCAAGCAGTATCAGTGAAGACTTAGAATTGGCAATTGTATGAACACCTCAGGCTTTAAGCCTTTGTGTCAGTGTTTCCTGTAAAATGGGTTTAATTGCAACTTCATATTTATAAACAGAAGACAAACTAATGCTGTTGCAAGTCAAGATTTTTACAGATGCCTAACTTCCATTGTTCAGAGTTGTATGGAAATCCCTGCTGAGGCTGGGACTTACCAAAATTGAAGATTACAAAGATTTTTAAAATACTGCAACTAACAATACGTTTATTTTTATTTGGGTTTTAACACTAGGATCTAGCAATTCTAATATGGCACACAGATTTTCTTGTTTTAAAAACATCTCTTGGAGATGTTTGACCTATAAAGGAAATAAAGCGAAGAGGCAGAATTCAACAGAATTAAATAATAAATAATAATTAAAAAAAAAAAACACAACTATGGTTATTAAACCAAGGCTCTTGCTTTTGTTCCTAGGTGTTTGATTTCAGCCTCGCAGAGGAGGAGATGAGCCACATTGGAAGCCTGAACAAAAACTGGCGTTACATTGTGCCAATGATTACGGTAAATTTCTCATATTTCTAATAGTTCTGATTGTGTGAATGTGACCACATCTTGGGGTTTCTGTGGTTTTCATTTTCTCTTGCTGTCCCTGTCAGAACTACTTATGAGTAAGAGAGCTACAACTTTTCAGGGTGTCTAAGCTGAAAGAATTTTTCAAAAGTTGGATACAGGTAGCTTTTTGAAATCTCTTTTCTTCTGTTGATTCTCATGGGTCCTCATTATGGACCTGCCCATGGGCCTTTAACCAGAGTCCCTCCCTGCGTCCAACCTCACCAAACTCCTGCTGATCTGTTCCTCTTGAGTACAAGCAGGCTAAGGTCTGTGCTATTTCTCTCCAGAAGTTCTCCTTATTCCACCTGTTCCCATCTGCTTTTTTACCATAAACCTCTAGGTTCACAGAAAACTCAAGGTGCTATTAGCTCTCTGCTTCTGTCAGAAGCCATGCGAGGGAATTTGCCCACTTCATTCCACCAGACACGCCCTTTCAGCATCTGTTGTAACAGTTTTCCTCCACTGTAAGGAGTTGAATTCAGGTTTTGTTATGTTTCTTTGCTAATTCCTTAGCTGCAGTATCTTATAGAATCATCAGTTTCCTCTGTCACGTGAACCCTTACCTTGTGTGCTATTAGATGCCAGTCTGTTTTCAGAGAAACTCATGCCTCAAAGGTTGTCATTTTAGGCTTTTTCTTTCATTTTATTAAAGAACCTAATCTTACTCCTTTCTCCTCATTTGAAGGAAAATAAAAAAGCCTTATTGTCTCCTATTGTTACAGTGTTTCTCATTTCTTAGATATCTATTTTCCTGCTTACGTCTGTACAACAGAGAGCTGTTGACATTCCCTGGTGGGTCACTTACCAAAATATTGTGACTGTACTAGAATGCATTTGAAGCGAATTGTCCCTTCTCTATCATACAGCATAGTGTGTGGTACAGGTCTCTGCAAATTTGGAATTTGCCTCTCCAGCAGCTTGCCTGTAAATTCTTCATTACCCAGTGCTACTGGTTAAGAATTCTTTGGAGAAAGCATTTCTGCAGGATTTGTTGTTGAGGTTTCTTGAGTACTTGAGAGCAGATCAGTGATCTAACAATTTGAAAAGAGGAATTGTGAGCCTGTGTGAACCATTGTTTTGTATCAAGGGGAGGTAGATACTTCTTACAGCCTTTTCTGTTTCCAGTGCTGGGTCTTGTGAAAGCTTCAAGGCCATGCTTTTAACTGTAGGGTTGCTTCAGTGTGTGCGTAAATATAACCCCTACATCCCTGCAATCAAAATTATCTCTTTGCTTATGCATCAGGAGTCTGTGCTTCAAACAGCCAGTTTGGCTGCTCTTGCATGTGAACGTGGTAGTGACAAGCACACCTGCTGCTGACTGTTTCAAGTGTTTTGCTACTTGTGCTGCAAACAAAGTTGTTTTGGTAGTGAAGCTGCAAAATACATTTAGAATGAAGCCAGGCTTGGGCTATCCAGGGATAATTCATGCACTTTTGATACCCAGGAGATGTGTTCTGATCAATGACTCACAAAGAAACGAAATAGAGTTCAAAGCACTAGCCTGTCCAACTAGAAAAAGGTGTGAATGTGATGCAGCTGGGCTTCAAAGATATTGCCATATTGTCAGATAACAAGGCAGGAAGAAGCAAGATGAGGAGAATTAAAACGCGACTGTAGCTGTAATATCTCTGCGGAACCTTTTGTCTCCTGCCCGTCCCTTCTGGGCTTATCAGAAAGAATTTTCATCATCTGTAAATTAAAATTCCTTTCATGCCTATCTCCTCTATGAATCTAATTTATAGTGTCTGGATTTCAAAGTGTGATGTGGCAGCACTCCTATCATAACCGACGAGACGGATTTTCCTTGCTTTACCTTGCTTGTATATAACCAGAAGGTCTTGACAGTTGTGCCACTCTTCTCCACGCTGTTATTTTGCTCAAAGTCCGAGGTGAAGCTATTGCATGTAGACGATTTAAGATGCTTTATATTTTTAACAGATCA